>NC_081825.1:32522500-37522500 GCF_030867095.1 Alligator mississippiensis | reverse complement strand
ATCTCTCTCTTTTTCTAATCTCTTCCTAACCTTTGTGGTATCTTGCAATCCTCAGCTATGTTGAGCAGCTTGTAGGATGGTGGTTGAGCGGGCTTGTTGGTGGGGGTGAGAGGAGCAAAAAAAAAAAGACCATTACAGGGGGAGGGGATAGTGCAAAGACCAGTCCCATGGCTGGTGCCAGTGGCTGGGTTTTCCCAGATCTAGGGCTGTACAGGGGAAGCAGACAGAAGTTCTATGCACTGGTTTAACCTAAATTGAATAAGTTTGATACTACATAGATTCAGGGACATCTTAAATCAGGTTCTAAAATTTTTAGATCAGTTTGTGTGCATGGATCTTCTGTATAGTTACACATGTAGATTGACTGCGTCACTGAGACTGGGTCTGTAAGTGTGAAATTGGCACCAGGATGAGCTAAATTTAAATTGGGAGGCCATTCTGAACCCAATTTAACCTCCCCAAAAGTTTGTACTTAGCCACGAAGACTAAACATAACTTATTCATGTACATTTAAGACAAAGTTCTATTTTTCAAATATTTGATTAATCTCAAATGTGCATTGTTCTCCAAATACACAGGAAAGAAAGGATGCATCTATGTCACATCCCCAGAATGTCCAGGAAGGAAGCTATCCATCACAGTCCCCTCCCTGCCCCACTCAATATGCAAAACCTAGAATGATGGCAGCAAAACCACTCCAGGGCCATCCCCAAAAGCAATTTTCAAGCATTCCTGAGACCAAGATCTCATGAGCAGCCACAAGGTATGAAGGAGGCAGTGCCATAATGGCTTCACTGCCACATCTCCAGGTTTGGTGCATGAAAAAAAGGGAGGGGTTGGTGGGATTGTTTCTAGGATATGCCAGGGACACAGCATTGAATTTGGTATAGTATGAAATCATAAAGAAGTAGAGCTGGAAGGGATCTAGGTCCAATGTCCTGATTCTATAAAAAGTTGTCAATATATGCTTAAGGGATTCTACCCACAAAGGAAGGCAAAAAAAAAAAAAAAAAATCCCATAGAGGAAGGCAAAATCCTCCAAAGATACCAGTCTGATCATGGTGTAAAATTCCTTCCCGACTCCAAATATGGCAGTTGGTCTGGCCCTAGGTGGAGGGACAAGACCCTCTAACCAAGAATCTCCGGCTTTGGTCTCAGCAGGAGCATTGGCACACTCCAATCAAAATCCCTAGCCTTAACTATATCCAACACCCAATGCTATTGCGGGGGTGGGGAAGGGCTTAAAAACACCCTGACACATGGAGCAGAAAGGGATGGGTAGCAGGGGCAACCAGCAAAGCCCAGAAGCCTGGGAAGTATTAATAATAGAACATAGATGTAGCTACACCTAAATTATTCCCATCCAGTAGCTGTCCAGCCTCTTCTTGAACACCTCCAGTTTTGGAGACTAAACAATCTCCCTCGGCAGTCTATTCCTCTGACTCATTATTCTAACAGTGAAGAATTTTGTCCTGATATCTGACCTAAATTTACTCTGCTGCAACTTCAAATCATTGATCTATATCCTACTCTGCAGCAAGAGAGTAAAGGTGCTTTCCCTCTTCCTTGTGGCAACCCATCAAGTATTTGAAGACTGCTATTATGTCCCCTCCTAAGCACCTTTAACGCAAGCTGAACATGCCTAGCTCCTTCACCCTCTACCCTCTCCTTGTATGACTTGCTTCCCAAGCCCTTTATCACCCTTGTTGCTCGTGTCTGGATCCTCTCTAACATCTCCACATCTCCACTAGGAAAAACAGGTGTAAACTAGTTGAGAGTGGATTTAGGTTAGATATTAGGAAGAAATTTTTCACAGTAAGGGTGGCCAGGATCTGGAATGGGCTTCCAAGAGAGCTGGTGCTATCACCTAGCTTGGAGGTCTTCAAGAGGAGGCTAGATAGTCACCTGGCTGGGGTCATCTGACCTCAGTCCTCTTTCTTGCTAGGGGCAGGGGGTCGGACACGATGATCCATTGTGGTCCCTTCCGACTCTACAATCTATGAATCTATGAATCCTTTTTAAAATGCGGAGCCCAGAACTGCACACAGGACTCCAGGTGAGGCTTAACCAATGCCAAGTAGAGGCACTATCATCTCCCATATCTTGCACCTAGTGCTTCTATTGATGCATCTGAAAAGTGCATTTGCTTTTTGTGTGGCTCTATCACACTGCAGATTCATATTCAGTCTGTGATCTACCAAGAATCCCATATTCTACTCCATAGTGCTGACATCCAGCCAGGTATCAACTTTTTTTGTATTTGTATTTTTGATTATTCTTCTGGAGCTATAACACCTTGCATTGGTCCTCACTGAACTTCATCCTGTTAGCTTCAATCCAGCTTTCCAATTTGTTGAGATCTTTCTGAATTGCACTCACATTCTCCAGTGTGTGCTCTCAATCCTTCCCAGTTTTTTTATCTGCAAACTTGCTCAAGAAGCTCCCTATGCTTGCATCCAAATCAGTAATAAACAACTGAAAAGCACTGGGCCCAGGATAGACCCTTGTAGAACTCTACTCAAAACCTCCTGCTATTCTGACATGGACACATTAATAATTACCCTTTGCTTATAGGTATCAACCCAATTATCTTGTATTGTCTAGCCCACATTTTTCCAGTCTGTTTATGAGAAGATTGTATGGGACCTTGTCAAAAGTTTTGCTGAAGTCCAGATACACTATCTCCACAAAATTGCCTTCATCCATCCAAGTAGTTACTCTGTCAAAAGATAAGAAAAAGGTTTATTTTACATGATTTGTTCTTTGTAAATCCATGCTGCCTTTCTACATGTTTTCTAATGATCTTCCTTAGGATATGCTCCAGTAACTTCCCAGATATTGAGGTGAGGCTAACTGGCCTGTAGTTCCCTGGGTCCTTCTTTTGGCCATTTTATCAAGGGGTACTACACTAAGCCTACTTCCAGTCCTCTGGTGCCTCGCCTGTTTTCCAGGACTTCATGAAGTTCATTGCCAAGGGCTCTGAGATCTCCTTTGCCAGTTCCTTCAGTACCCTGAGATAAAGTTCATTTGGCCTTGCTGACTTGAATTCATTCAGATACATCAAAACCTTTTTGACTGTCTCTTTTGTTATTTCATCCCTCTGTTTGACCCTTTCTTAATCCAAATGATCCATATTTAGGTGTCTGGCTGCAGCTTTTTTTTTAATGAAGACTAAGGCAAAGTAGCTGTTGAGTAGAGCCGCCTTTGCATTTTCAGTTAGGAGTTCCCCCTGGCTTGTTATCCAAGGGCCCATGGCTTCCTTGGCCCTTATTTTCTGGCCACATACTTATAGGACTTCTTGTTGTTCTTAAACTCCTTTGCCAAGTGTAATTTGCTCTTTATCTTTGCCTTCCTGATTTTGTTCCTACAGGTTTTTGTTTTTTCTTGGTATGCTGTCTTGGTGACCTACCCATTCTTCCATTGCCTGTATGTTTCCTTTTGCATTTGAGACAATTTAGAAGTTCCTTGTGAGACATTAGTCTCTTGCCATCCTTTTTGGGCTTCCATCGCGTTGGGACAGTTTCTTATTGAGCTTCCAATACTGTGCTTTTTTGCAGCTCCCAGCCCTCCCTAAATGCCTTTATTCCTCAATCTGCCCTCCAATTGCACCATGCCTATTAACTCCTTGAGTGAAATAAAATGCTTCTTTTTTAAATCTAGTATCTTAATTTTACTGACCTTGTGCTTTCCTGGTCTTAAAATCTGGAATTCTGTGGTATTATGTTTGCTATCTCAAAAGTTGCCCATTGTCACAGGATGAGAGCACCCTTGCTTTGGTTTCCCACCCTGGAATTTGTCTTGGGTAAAGCCTGGCTCCATTCCAGTGCCTGCCACATGGTTTTAGCTCAGAAGAGGTGGTGATTTGAGAAGGGATGTTGCTCACAGCTCATAAGGGTGTTACTTTGGGGCTCGGCTGTCTCTCTCTCTGTAATTCCCTTGTTCCTCCAGTCTGAACCACGGTCTGTGAGATCTGTACCCCTGTCTTTAGTGTTCTCATCTCTGCCAGCAGGACCTTGCAGTGCCCTGTCTCTCTAGATTGGCCCTGTCCCATTTGCCTATTGGGTTTCTCCCCTCTTGCCCCGTGTTCTTTGATTAGCAGTCGTTTTCTTACTTTGTAGCTGAGGCCACCTAGGCTCTTGTGGGGACCTTCCCTTCACCCCTTTTTAGTTCCTCCTGGTTCTCCGAGTAACAAATAAAAATCAGGCCCTTCTGGCTCTCTAAACTAAAGAAAAAGATACTTTCTTTTATGCCTGGGGCAGTTAAGGTGCACTGTCACTTTAACTGTCCTTGTGTGATCTTCCCAGGCCTTTCCCTGCCTGCCCTGCTTGGGCACTCCTATGCCTCTCTTGACTGTCTTCTTAGCAGCTCCTTCCCCACAGAAGGGACCTCTCCTAATCTGCTATTCTCCACCCTCCCTTTTTTCCGGTATCTGTTTTATCAGCACTGGGGAGGCTGCTAATCAGTCTGCCCAGGGGTCCCTCCTTACCCAGGCTGGCCCTGGGACTGTTTCCAACCACGTTGGTCCTGGTGCTTGTTAATCCCCATGGCACTCTGCCATGCAGGCTTGTTTACATAGCTACTTTTCATGGCTCCTCTTCTCAAACTCTACTCCCTGCCATACCCATCACATTCCCATCCTCCACTTGTTCTTCCCTATTGGTCAGGACAAGATCCAGGATCAATGATCCTCTAGTTTTATCCTCCACCTTCTGGAACAGAAAGTCCTCTTTCACACAAGTTAGGAACCAGCTTGACATTTATGCTTAGCTGCATTGTTCTTCCAGCAGATATCTGGAAAACTGAAGTGTCCCATCAGTACCATCTCATAGCTTTTGGACAGATTTGTTATCTGCTTGAATTCACCTCCTCTTTCTGATTTGGTGGCCTATAATAAATCCCCACCATTATATTGATGCTGTATCTTTCACTTTTCACCTTCAGCCAAATGCATTCTGTTTTTCTGTCTTCTTTCCCCTGAACAAGGGAACAAGTGTGTGTGTTTTTGATACTACCACCTTTTCTCACAACCCCATTCTTACAAACCAGAGTGTAACCCTTAGGCTAAGGACAGACATTACACATAAACCAATTTAAGTGATCAGAAACTGATTTAAACCTGTAACAGAACATATTCAGTGCACATAAGCAAGCTTGAAAATGGCTGAAACCAGTTTGAGATAAACCTGGTTGAATGTAGTATCAGACTCAACTGATTTGGCTGAAATCAGTTTATGCAATGTCTGTTCCAGACCTCTTCCTGATTTAACATAAACCAGATACCCCCAGCATCCCAGCATGCTCTCTGGGCTGGGCAGGACTCTCTGCTCCACAGCATGGCTGGCCCCTCCCCTCTGCTTCCTGGCTGCAACTCCAGAGACTTGCAGGCTGCTCCCCACTCCCCTCTGCCTTTCTGAGATGTATCTGTGTATTAGCTAGCAGACCACATGCTGGCTACAGTCCATGCTGAATCTACAGGTAGAAACAACAGGCAGAATCAACAGGTAGCTGGTAATGTCCCTCTGTTGTTTTCTTAATGGGGTGATAAACACTTAATTAGGGGTGATAAACACTTATCAATTTCCCGCTTGGCTAAACAGAGTGTCCTCCTGGCACCTGGCCATACCCCCCTCAGCTCAGTGCTGTGCAAGGGAAGGGGAAGGCTGCTCTTGAGCCCCTTGGCCTGAACCACTGCAGGCATGCACCTGCATTTTTGGGATGTCTGTATGGTTACAAAACTGATTCAGCCTAGCCAGGTTAGGCTAACGTGCAAAAATTGAATCAATTCAGGCTCAGGCTTTTTGAATGTCTGTCCGTAGCCTTAATGTTGACATTCCAGTCATAAGAACTGTCCCACCAGGTCTCTGTGATACCAACAGTTCTTTTCACAGGCTGCAGCTTCCAGTTTATCCTACTTATTCCCCATCGTTCTCACATTTGTATATACGTACATTGGCCATATTCTGCATTTTGACTTGTTCTCCTTTTGTATCACTTGTTGCTGTCTTGTAGCTCTCTGGCCCTTTTACAAAGGTAAATTTCTTTGAGTCCTTTCTGCTCCAGACTGAGAGAGTCTACACAAGATGCTAGAAGCGGAGTAGTCTAATTCTACTGTGCATTAGCACATCTGGAAAAAGCTGTGCTAATGAGCAGTAGGATTAGTTTACTGCACATTAGCATCACCTAAAAGATGTGGACTGATGCTATTTTGCAGTATTGCCAATTATGATGCATTAAGTTAGTACCTGTTGTTATAGATACTAAACTTAATGTGCTGTAATTACAGCATATCAATACACATGTCAACATGCCTACTGTATGCTCTCGCTGGGGGCATTTGCTCACCATTCCCATGGAACCCAGTTTAAAGCCCTCCTTACTAGGTTAGCCGGACTATGCCCAAAGATGTTCTTTCCCATTCTTGTTAAATGGATCTCATCTCTTGATAGCAATCCTTCTTCCAAGAACATCTGTCCCTTGTTGAAGAATCTGAAGCCTTCACATTGACACCACTGTCTTAGCCATGCATTCACTTCCAGGATATAATGGTTCCAGCCCAGACCCTTGCCTTCCACAGGAAGAATTGCTGAGAATACCACTTGTGCTTCAGCTCCTTAATCCTCCTGCCAAGAGCCTCATAGTTATCTCTGATCTGCTCAATGTCATTCCTTGCAGTATCATTAGTGCCTACAGGCCTATAAACAGGCAGGGTTAGTGGTCCAAAGGATAGATAAGCTTGAGCCATCTCTGTGACATCCTGAATTTGGGCTCCAGGAAGGCAGCACATCTCCCGGGCCCTCAAATCTAGACAACAAATTGGTGCCTCTGTTCCCCACAGAATGGAGTCACTACTACTACTACTCTTCTCTTCCCTTACTGCAGTCATCCTACAGCCCCTGTCCCTTGCACTTTCTGCTCTCTAGACTGCAGAATCTTTTGTATTGTGCCTAAAGATGTCCTCTCCTTTGCCTTTTCCTCAGCACTTCCTCCACAGAGTGCTTGGAAATGTTTGCTGACTTCAATCCTCTCCTCTTCAATTCTGGGCCCCTTCTTCTATGAGTAGTCACATGCTACCACTTCTCCTTATTTCCCTTTGACCTATCTAGTACCTGCCTCATAACTCTTGTCGACCTGGACAATCTTCCTGTTCCCAGATGCAGTGTAGTATAGATACCCATACTTCCAACCTTTGTATCTTCTCCTCCAGGGCAGACATCAGCTTACACTTGATGCAGATGAAGTGTTCTTAACCTTCTGGGAGGAACAAGAGTATGGCACATCCCATGCAGGTCACAACTGGTGATCCAGTCTTCATTTGTGGGAGAAGGAAGAAAACCACAACACAAGAACCTGCACTTGGGCCCTTGTGGACATGCATGTGTGCACGCATGCACACACAGAAATTTTAGAATTAGACTGTGGGGAAATTGGTTTAATTATTGGTCAGCTTAAAATACTTCTCTAGATAGTCTGCTGATATTAATGCCATTTTTATCCCTCTTATATCCCTCTTATATTGTGTGTCATTCCTTGGCTCTGATTTGTTATACTGGCCCCTACATACTGGGTCCTATGCACATTTTCTGTTTTTAATGCTTACAATTTTTCTCCCAGGTGGCAGTATCCCTATCTTTTGGGCCCAGTAAAAAGACTCTGGCTGTGTCCAGATGAGCATGGATGTGCGGTATGTGACACTGAAGACCTATCTGTAGCACTGCATACTGCAGGCATTCCCTGTGCTGCTACCTTGGCCCTGGAGATCCTGGAGTAAAGAAAAACCCACGCCAAAAAAAGTGGAGCAGCACACATGGTGGCAGCACGTGTTGCCTAAAACTTGAGCCTGGCCGGCTGAAGCCACACGCCAGATGACAGCCAGGCTTCCTGCTGCAGCGGTAGCCCCAGGAGGCCCCCAGAACCCCAGGTAAGGCTGCTGGGTCCAGCAAAGTTCCTGGCCCCAGGCTCCCATACCCTACCTGGGTAACCTGCTGTGCTCCATGGGCATTCTATGGGGGCAAGTAGCAGTGGCCCAAGGTATGCTTCTGGTACTTGTCCCTGGGGAAACAAACATCCATGCTCATCTGGATGCACCCTTTGATTGTAGTTAGCAAATGCCAATGGTGGCAACCTCCTCCTCTCCTATCCAAGCAAAGTCCTGTTTGGTCGGTGATAAGCTGCTCTAAGTAGTTGGTGATATGAAATATCTCAAACAGAAAATATAGGAGGAGGCTTGGGGAGATGGGTTACAGATGTAATAATAATATAAATCCAAGAAAAATAAAATAAATCTGAGAATAATAAAAATTACTATGGATGAGGCAGCAAAATCTCATGATTCCTCATTTAGGAATTGGAGGAGGAAAAGAATAGTGTTTCACAATAATCCTGAAAATATTACCAAAAGAGCTCTGTAGTAAATTAAAGTATGCTACATTATCTGCCATACTTTAATATTCTTGTTATATAATTTACAGAGCAGTTTACTGTCTCCTTCAATGACTGGTAAGAAATATGTATCCTTGATGTCAAAGAAGCCTTTAACTTCTGCCAAGAAAACTTCTGAAAATCAAAGTATGATAGCTTAATAGTAAATTGTTACAGCTATAGGGAACTACAGCAATGTAGAACTAGCTAAAATCAAAAAAAGAAAAGATCAAAAATCTGTTCTGCCTCTCTGCACTTACTTTCACAGTAGTGAAATATTACAAATAATTACATTTTACTTGCTGGTCACTTAGACCATGGGTCAGCAATATTTTCCAGTGGAGTGGCTGGAATGACCCAGTCCATGCCAGAGGAGAGGGAGCATGAGACTCAGCCCCTGCTGCTGCTGCTCCTCCATGCTGCTCAGCAGCAGCATGGTGTGCCACAATCCCCTGTCACAGGAGCCCATGCTGCCTGACTCTGGCATGGCACAAAAGAACTCCGCCTCTAACAGAGGCTTGTAGTCTGATCTCTCTACCACTGTGGAGCCAGAAGACATAACTTGGGTGACTGAGGCATAAAGGGAGGCACCCCTGCCACCAAATGCCATTGAAGCCAGAGCTCTATGGGCTGAAACCAGCCTGTGGGCCATAGGCTGCTGACCCCTGACTTAGACACTTTGTCCAGGCTGCTTTCTCCTAGAAGGAAAATTATAGTTAAAAGGAAGAGGAGGAAATGGTCCTTTCCTGGACTGTTTCTTGGGAAAGTTTCTGTGATTCCCTAGTAGATTTTCTGAGGTCTGGTGGATCACTGGGACAGCTTCTGAGGCCTTCTGCCTCTATGGCCATTCTTGTTCCCAGCAGACTCTCCAGGTCCTGGCTACACTGGTGCGAGGATCTTCACTGTGGAATGGCCATCATGGATAAGTTATTTGGCTCTGACCTTTTATTTTTCCGTCATGATCTTTCTAGGCCCAGGGAAGGCTAATGCCTCATTTCAAACTTATATTGAAACATCTGCATGTAATTATTTATAAAGCACATTAGTTAAAGCTGCAGAAAGCTGTGTTGAATTGCATTCTCTCTCATATTCTGCTATTACTAGTTCTACTCATTAAATTTGGCCGGTTAGATCTTTTCTGTTTAAGGCAAAGAAATTAATCATCAGAAAAAAAATGAATCTGCACTGGGTTCACTGCCATCTGTGGACTAACCCAGTTAGACAGTTGGGGCCGGCATTGCTAAACTTAAAAGCAAGCATGAAAATGAAACTTAAATACAAACCCACTCTTACATCCAAGTTTTCTTGTGGGGGCTGACCAGGTGCACATTTCCTTAGACGGTGCTATGACTTGACTACAAACAACAGAGCTCTCTTATTGGGCTGGTATACATTTCCAGTTTGTTCTGGTATATTTGGGAAAAGAAACACGGAGATGGCGTGTCCAGATGAGCGCGCACGTGCCTCTTGCCCCGCCTCAAGCTCCTTTGGGGCAACAGGCATGTGCGGGAATGAAAAAATGTTCCTTGCACTGCAAACTTGCAGCGTAGGGATAAAATTAGACCCCTGGATATGCAGGGGTCTAAAAAAATCAAAGTATAAAAAAGCAGGGCAGGGCATGGTCCCTGACCGTGCCCTGAGGTGACTGGAGGCTGGGTCCTCCATGGAGACGCTCTGGCTGCCAGTGCAGGGCAAGGTGACAGCCCCAGTGGCCCCAGCCTGGGCCCTGCTGCCTGCCCCGCTGCCCTGTGCTGCCTGGGGGGCTCTGCCAGGAGGCCCTGGAGCCCCCTCACCCCTGCTTCAAAGGTAAGCACAGGCTTTTTTTTCCCATTTTTTTTTTCTGTTTTTTTTTTCTGGGTTTTGTGACAGAGCCTGAGGTTGTGGGGTTAGCCATGGGGGCCTGGGGGTGCAAGTTGCGGGGTGAGGCTGGGTGGGGCAGCCATCGGGGGTCTGGGGGAGTGGGGGGTTGGGGCTGTGTGGGGCAGCCATTGGGGGGGCTGCAGCAACTGGTGTGCGATGGGGCCAGGAGGCAGCAGTTGCAGGGGGCATGTGGGCCTTACAGGTGGGGTGGTAGTCCCTGCAGGGACAATTTGGCCCCCACTGGGAGAGCATACCCCTTGTGTGGGGGCTGAATCCCCTTTTAGGGGGCCAAACCCCTTGTTTGGGGGCTGTACCCTTTGTTTGGGGATTGAACCCCTTGTTGGGGGGCCAAACCCCTTGTTTAGGAGCTGAACCCCCTGTTGGGGGGCTGTACCCCTTGTATGGGGGCCAGAACCCTTGTTGGGGGGCCAAACCCCTTGTGTGGGGGCCATCTCCTTGTGGGAGTGCAGCAAAACGTGTATTCATGAATTCATTAAACATGTATTTGGAGTTCACTTTATTATTATGATAAGAGACTTGCTTTACCACTGTAGATATATCAATAAAACATTGTCCAACTGATCGCGGTCTCTGTCTTGCTCTCTCTCTCTCATTATGGAGGTCTTTTGTTTTACTTGTGGAGGAACATGGATTTGGGGGTATTTTACAGAGTGACTTTGGGATTTTTTTTTATTAGGGATTTTTCAGTTTTTCAATAGGGAACACCAAAATTCCAGCTAGGGAGGCCAGTGGCAGGACCCTGCCTGCTCAGAGCTGGCACCTTGGACCCAGCTGGCTGTAGCTGAACTCCTGGCCAAATGGGGCCAGGAGGAGATGCTTTGACAGTTCAAAGCAGGCCACCACACCCAGAACATCTTCTGGGCAATAGCTGCCCAGATGGTTGGGCAGGGGGCACACATGGCAGTAGTACTGTACAGAGGCCAACCCTGCAACCACAGTTCACTGGCAGCTGGCCATGCAGTCCACATCTGGGTTTGGCAAATGCGCAGCAGCCCCCACTACCAGACCCCTGCAGTGGGTAGAGGGTGGAGGGAACTCTCAGGGCTGCTTCAGCAGTCCAGCTGGCACAAGGAGTAGTGTCCCCAGGTACCAATTGACTGGGCCCCAGAAGCTCCTGAGAGCTAGTAGCCCTGAGCTACTTGCCAGGGTGGCTTTGAATACTGCTGCAGCCAGGACAGGGCAGCTTTTTATACTGCTGGGGACAGCACAGGTGCTGGTGACGGTCTCTAGCTCCCCCTGGCTGCAGATCCAGGAGGAGCCAGGGAGGGTTATTTTGCCCCAAGTGGCACAATTTGCTCCACACCAAAGTGCATGTCCGAGCACATGTGTTGAAGCAAAAAGCCCCGGCTCAAATTTGCACCTCTTCTACTTGAGCTGCTGCAAGCGCACGTGCTTGCATGTGTGGACGCGCCCAGGGAGAGGTGTTTACCTCCCTTCTACAGGCTTCTCTCTTCTCTTACTTTAATTGGGAGCTACTGTTTTGGTAGCATCCTCCATGTTCCATTAGAAGCTTAAGTTTTTTATACCTTACTTCCCTGCTTACAGCTGTGGATTATACCATCCAGCTGCTTTACTGAGTTAGTCCACAGATGTTAGACCCTCTCTCCAGAATAGGCAGCACCTGCATGCTGGGCTTTTCATTTAAACATGGTGAAGAGGTTTAACACTGTCATGGCTCAGTCAAGGATGGGAATATGCTCCATCTCAGTATTGTTTTTCTATCAAAAGTATGAGACATAAAAGCTGTTTCTTTTCTATGTTCTAGCTTTAAGCTATGTAAAAAGAATGCAAGTTAGTAAAGGATTGACAAGAAGATTATAACTTTGATCTGTCAAACAGTTCCACCATTACACCCCCACACAATTTTTGTTAATTCTGCTTCATCAGCTATTAGATTCTATCTTCAAACCTTTATTCCACAAACCATGCTGAGACAAAGGGGGTGGAGGGGAGGATGAGGTTTATAGGAATATTTATCTGTTCTTAAGATATTCTAAACACAAAAGCTGTTTTCTAAACATGGATGTCTAGGGTATATAACCTAAAAATAGCTGAAGTCTGAAAAGAAGGAAAATGTTTTCATAGCAAGTTCCCATCCCCAAAAAGTTTGCAACTTGGAATATGTACTGAAGTAATGAGGCTTCATGTTGAAGACAAAGCAGAAGCTTACAGTCACTTTAGCTACTGCATTGGTTTCCTCCTATTTCAATAAACAATGCTTTCCTAGCAAAACTAATTACATGCTGCATGAATCATCTAGAAACATTAGAAATACTGCAAATTTTCAAATAAATAGTTGGGCTTTTTTAATTGATCCAATATTTTTTTACATTGCTGCTTTTCTCTAAAAAGCAGTCTACTACCGTGAAGTATTTAATGCCAGTGAAGTAAATTAATTTGTTTGTTCTTATTTTTTTTTAAAGGGAGTGAAACCTCAAAAAAACTATTTAGAACTAGTATAGAGAACTGTATTCCTTCTTTAAAAGGGGTAGGATTGTTTCACAGGATAGTCCCTGATACTGTGCTCTGCCTGGGATTTTCAAAGGTACCCTAATGGGCATAGGGGCCAGACCCTTTCTCCCATTAAAATCACTGGCAAAGTTCTGTTTGGTTTAATTCATGCAGGCTAAGGCAGTATGTGTAACTTTCAAAAGTACCCAATTGTTCTTTTCAGTACAAACTTAAAACGTATTAACTTTGCAGTTGGACTCGAAAGAGCCATAAGCTTAAAAGTGCAAACAGGTGCCTAATTTTCCAAAGGTGTCTAAACACCTAATTAAAACTAATCATTCTCCCAGGCACCTATCTGCATTTTTATATTCTAAAATCCACTGGGTACTTTGTAGGGTTAAGTCCTTAGCCCCCTGAAATGATGAAGGTTCCTGAAGCAGTCATGGGGTATATGTAGCTACAGCAAAGATCTGTGCAGGGCCTCTGAGGTCCTTATTTCAAAGGGCGCCAATTTTTCAGCCTGCTACTCAGGTCTGATGTGCTGCAGCTGAGAACAGCAGAAAACTTTGAGTAAAAGCTGCAGTATATAGCTGTGTGGTTTGTCATTCATTGAGCAGCTTGCTGTGAATTAAGCAGGTTGTGAACCACCCCATATGAACAATTTGGGTTCTAATGTACCTTCAGTAAGTACCTTAGGCAAAGATTTAAATTTCTTCTTTCTTGGGTACCCAACTTCCTTTAATATTATGCTTTTAACTTCCTTAGATCCCTCTGCAATTCTCAGCCTCTCTACAGTGTCTCTTTGAACCTATACAATATCATGCTGAAGTCAAACAACTGGGTTTACAGATGTGAAAGCTGAGGTACAGAGAATTCCAATCAAGAACAGTGGGAGAATGTTGGCAGTGCTTGGAGTGCCTTCAAGTCCACTGTCATCAATGCCTGTGAAGAGACACTTGGATTCTCTACCAGGAAAAATAAAAACTGGCTTGATGATAGTGACTGGGAGATCCAAGAATTGATTGACTGCAAGCACAAGGCCTTCTTGTGCTTGGCAGAATGATACCAACTCCAAAGAAAAGAAATTGAATCTCTAACAGGCCCAGGCACAAGTGCAAAGGAGGATCCATGATATGAAGAGCACATGGTGAGAAGACAAAGCAAAGGAAATTCAACATCTTTCTGACATCCATGATATGCACAGTTTTTTTCAATGGCAACAAAGCCATCTATGATCCAAACAGTCTGGGACCAACCCATTGAGACCTAAGGATGGAAGAGACCTGATCAAGGAAAGGGAGCTATCATTGATGTTGCAAAGAACATTTAGAATATTTTCTCAATTGAGACTCTGTTGTTAATGAGAGCATTCTCAATTCCATTCTGCAATACCCAGTTAGAGATCTCAGAATCCCTCAAACCCTTGACAAGGTAAGGAAAGCCATCAAGGAAACGAAGAATGACAAGGCATCTGGAACTGATGGAATCCCTGCTAAAATCTTCAAGCAGCGGGGAGAGAAGCTCACATCACAGCTCCATGCCCTAATCTGGATAATCTGGATTTGGATTTGGAACGATAAGGAAATCCCATATGATCTCAGAGACACCATGATTGTGACAATCCTCAATACAGGAGACAAGTTTGACTGAAAATTACAGAGGGATCACTTGCTGTCCAGCACAAGAAAAAACCCTCCTGAACCATTCATTGCAAGAACCCTCCTGAACCGTCTCCTTCCACCTGCTGAAGAGCTCCTCCTGGAATCTCAATGTGGGTTTAGGGAACCAGGGAGGCACAAGTGACATGATCTTCACTAGTCACCAGGTGCAGGAAAAATTCTGGGAACAACATAAACATACATGGCCTTCTTTAACTTCACAAAAGCCTTCAACTCTGTCAACTGAGAAGCGCTGTGGAGGATCCTTCTGAATCATAGAATAATAAAAAAAACTAGGGTTGGAAGGGACCTCAGGAGGTCATCTAGTCCAATGCCCTGCTCAAAGCAAGACCATCCCCAACTAGATCATTCCAGCCAGGGCAGACTTTCAGACTACCTCGACGTCTTTATCAAGGCATACAAGAAATTGGGACTGATGCTTAACATTCAGAAGACTAAGGTCCTCCATCAACAAGGTTTTAATGAGCAGTCCCCAGCCCCTGTAATTCAGATTCATTGTGAGACTCTGGAGAACATCGAGAACATTGGAGAACCTTGGAAGCCATCTGTTGAACAAGATTGATATTGATGAAGAAATGTAACATTGCCTCAAATATGTAAGTGCAGCCTTTGGATGCCTGAGGAAACAGGTGTTCAAAGATCATGACATCAGATCCAAAACCAAGTTCATGGTTTATTAAGCAGTCATGAACTCTACCTTAGCATATGGAGCTGAAATCTGGACAATGTACAGGAGACACCTTGAGTCACTGGAGAAGTACCATCAAAACTGCCTGCAAAAGATCCTTCAAATCTACTGGGAAGACAGACACACCAAGATTAGTGTCCTTTTGTAAGCAAACATAATGAGCATCGAGGTGAGGATCATCTGACATGAACTTTGCTAGGCTGACCACATCATCCATATTTCGTAGACATTAGGGCTGGTAGGGAACTCGTAAGATCATCGGGTCCACCCCCCTACCCAAGGGGCAGGAAGTCAGCTAGGGTCAAAGGATCCCAGTAAGATAAGTGTCCAAATGTTTCTTGAAAGTGTCCAGAGTAGGTGCTTGTACCACCTCTGGGGGGAGTCTGTTCCAGGCCTTGGGGGCTTGGATAGTAAAGAAATTTTTCTTTATGTCTAGCCTAAAATGGTCTTGTAGGGGTTTGTGACCATTGGACCTTGTCATTCCCTGGGGTGCTCTGGTGAACAGGTATTTCCCCAGATCCTGATGCACACCCCTTATGTACTTATGTCTGTGTCCTGAATCCTGAAGCAAGCTTTATTTTCCCAGCTCAATCAAGGTGCATGCTCAAGAGAAGGGCAGAGAAAATGATTCAAGGATGTCTTCAAGGGCAACTTAAAAAATGTAATGTTGACATCAACTCATGGGAGACTATTGGCCAAAACCACCTCAAATGGAGAAAGATGCTGCTTCAAGGATCTCAGTACTTTAAAACCTTACAATGACAACAGAAGTTAGAAAAGCAAGAGTGTCAGAAACAGCATGTCATGTACTGAATCAAGAATCTGCAGCCACCCTCATAGAAACATGTGCCAGAGTTGAAACAGAGTCTGTTGATTCTGGATTGGCCCCATCAGCCATTTTCAGACCCATAGATTAGACTTTCATGGCAGACCATCATCCTCAGATGTGAGGGATTACAGCAGTAGAAGAATCGAGACTGAAATTGGTAATTAAGTCTTAGAGTCCTTGTTTCCAGTTCTGATCACTAAATCATTTCAAAACTGTATTTATTTTACTAGTAGACCAGGATTAACCTTAGCATTCAGTCTAAGGCCTAGACCTTCCAAACACTTAAACATCGATATACCTTGAATTTACAATTAATTGATGTTAATGGGGCCCATTAAAGGGGCATAAATTGCAAGCATTTTCAAGTGTTTCCACGATTAGGGCCATAGAATAGAGACTGGCCAACATATGTCACCAGTTTTCCCCATGCATTATGCTGTTTCTTAAAGTAATGTGTTATTTCTGGGGGGGAGAATATGAAGTTTTATTATACTTAACTCTTAAATCCCCTCATCCCTTTTACCTAAGTAATTAGCCAGTATTCAGGGTCTCCAAGGTTTGCTTGTGTTAAGATATGAAATCATTGACGTGTGTCAGTATAATCTAGTTAATTTACACAAAAGGTATATGAAGTCTTATTTTTTGGAACACAGTAGAGATCAATAGCAAAAAGTTCACTTATTTTAAAGTGGTAAAACCTGCACCTTCAGGGTATGAACAAGCATTCGGAATACCCAGCTCAGTTTTAACCCAGTTTAAGTTAAGCTGCCTAAACCTATGTCAGGATCACTGGCATGGGCAGCTGGAATCAAATAAGTTAAGTGGGGCTATGGAGAGTGGTTGGGCTTTTCTAGCCCTGAGGCTATGCTGGGGACCCATGAAAGTGTTTCCTAGGCTGGGTTAACCCTCACTAGTTTGGGTTAATCCCATGCCAATCTAAAGTTAGTTCTCATTTGACAAGAACTTTAGATCGGGTGTGTCATTTTTAGGATGACCTAGGTCCTGTGAACACTGATCTCTAAATCAGTCTAATCATTTAGATCTATCTAAGTTTGGTTTGGGCAATCTAAGTGTAATACTTGTACATACTCTTGGGGATCTCCAGACCCTGGATCTCCCTCTGTTTTCTCTCATGGTCCCACTTTTCTTCTGGATTTCATAGAACCTGCAGCCAAAATCTTAATCAGTTACTATAATCAGGGCTATTCTAACTGTCAGTTAAATTTAGTGCCTGGGGTGGCACCACAATTATCTGCAACTGTTTTTAATACATAAAAAGGACTTATGAGTTGATCATTAGTTGTTTCAGTTTAAATTGAAAGAAAGTTTTAAAGGTCAAAACTGCTGGGAAAACCTACCTGATTATTCTCACTCACTGATATCGTAATTTAAAATATAGTTAAGAAGTACAAGATATTCTTCAGGAAAGTCACAGGTCTAGTTTGTCAGATATTTTGGGTAGGGACCTGTTTTCTTACTTAGCTATAAAGCTCCCAGGAAGCTTATTTTTGCTATATAAATAGTGTGAAATAATTTTTTAATGAAGCATAACAAATTTATTATGATTGAGGTCAGTAAATGAGAAATAACGTATTAAAATGAGGCTACAAGATAATTTAGGGACAGTAGACAGAAAGCAAGTACTTTAGTTAGAACCTGGGCTATAGCATGAAGGCAAATTCTCAGATTCTTGCAAATAAAGCCATAAGAAATTTATGATCAGTTTTTCAGGGACTTCATCCCACTTTCCATCACCGAATGAAGTCCCTGAAAAAATTCACTGAATCACCGAATCAAATCACTGTCCCTTGAATCAGCCAAGTCCAAATCCAAAGTGATTGCTAGCTGCTTCACACAGGCCTACTAGATATATATAAAAATATAATTATGTTCCTATTCTACCAACAGGCTGTTCACATAGGCAATATATATATATATATAATACCCACATACACACACACTTGGGTTGTATATTGTGTGTGTGTGTGTGTGTGTGTGTGTGTGTGTGGGCAAGATGGCCCTTGTTGTTTTGGCCATGTGCTCAGCACATGGCAAGCTGGAGCCTGTATCTAGGCAAAATATATAAAAACCTCTGGTCTCATTAGCCAGAGGAAGCAGAGGATTTTTCAGGCAGATTGTTTGGGAGAAAGACTGAAGCATATCACTGCCTGACTGGACAAGGCCAGGGTGATGTCATGCAGAGGGATATAAGGTGAGCTAGGCTGGTTTGGGGAGGAGGAGAAGCTGCTAGGGGCCGCTGAAGAGTGAAGTCTTCTCCAAGGGAGACGGAATTTGCAGATAGCGAAAAGGGAAACTGAGGTAGAGGAGAGAGGGAGAATTGTCCTAGTCTCTGGGAACTCCTCTCTCCTCCTTTTCTTCCACCTTTTTTTTGATGTTTTAATAGATTAATATTGGGGAAGAGCGTTGGTTCATTGGTTGGCTGGTCAGGAATTAGGCCTGGCATAAACAAGGTCAAAACTTTAGTTTCTGATCCTGCCAACTTTAGGCCAGGGTTGAGATTTGCAAGTTTCTGCTCTCAGGGGAGCTGTGGACCAGAACTACCTGCAGCTCAAGCCTAGAAGATAGGCCTGGTTTTTCCCCTTTGTTTTTTTTGATGATCCGTGGCTCCAGTCAAGCTGTGTGGTTGAGTCAGCTGTAGCTATTAATCAACCTGGCTTCTTTTGAACTGTCCTCCAGTTTCATTTCAGCAAGCCATATAGTCCAGCCCACAAGTTTTGGTGTGTGCATGCTCACTAGAGCTGCAGTCACTCCCCATATACACACACAGCTTCTCCGTAGGAGCAAAGATTGGCATGCTACCACTTCTTCAGGAGCAATGGAGCCCCTTGCAACACAGAAAGACCCATAGGTGATGCGTGCCTCCTGAGGCTGGGGGGGCACAGTGACCTCCTGCGGGCAGTGACGTGGGTGTTGGTGGCAAGGGTGGGCCAAGTCTGGAAGTGCCAGCGGCACTTCTTGGGGAGGACACCAGCACTCCACCTGCCCCCACTGCTTTTTGCCTAAGCCGAGAATGCTCGTTCTCAGGGGAAGTACCAGCATTCTCAGGGGGTGCATGCGCACCCTCGTGCACTCCCTACACATTGCCTATGGAAGGACCCACACTCTTGAGCCGCTCCCTATGATGCAATGAATCAAAGGAGTGGCTCATAGGACTCTCCAATGTGGGCTTCCCTCTCCAGTCCATTGCCAAAGGGCAGGTATAGGGGTGCAGGTCCCTAAAGCTACCACTTGAGGAGCCCCAAGTCCCAGACTGCCTGGGTATGTGTGAAGCCCCCCCAGAGGGTACCACCTATAGACTTTGCTTTGTAGTTAATAGTGTTTTAAAGTTATATTTAATGTTTTCTTTTGTTTTGTTTTATTCTCTGTAATAAATGTTGGGTGTTGGTGTTTACACTGCTTGCAAGGGGTGGGGGGAAGGGGGGCGGTTGTTTATATGAGATGCCCCAGCATATTTGTGTTCCTAGATTTCTGGGTGGGGATGCTTGAGTCACTGGTATAACTTATGAGGTACCCTGAAATGTGAGCTTGGCCCTTCTTGCTGCTAACAAGTGCCTGGCAGAAGGGTTACTTATATATTTATATATTATATATAGACACATACACAAGGCCTCTTTTCCACTGCATACTCCACAGTGTATTCTGTAGGTGTGTAAAAAAGACGGTCTCTGGATTTGGTAAGAGGAAAAATAGGGCTGTCCATGCTTGCCCAATGCCCTTGTTCAGCATAGGTCTTTGGAGGAATTGTCATGTAGTTCTAGTCAGAATTTAGCTCATTGAGTAACATTTTGAGATACCTAGCTTCTGGGAATGAGAAACGTGGCACGATATTGGTGTTACCATTGAAGAATATTTCTTTAAAAATTATATTCAGCTACATTAGAGAGAGGTAGTTAGCTTTTCTTAAAACTGGTTATAATGGAGGAAAGTGTGCTGAATTTTGAAGCCACATCATGCCATCAATTAGTTAGAGACCCCCACTGGTGTCAGATTACATTCAAAGAAGGGGGAGGTCTGGGAGGAGACTAGGACAGGATAGAGAGATTGATTTATAGCTATATTACTCTGATGCTTCTGAGACCCTGGTGCTATTATCTCAATGTAGCTGCTGATTCTACTGGGCCACAGAACAAGGAATATGCAGATAAAACAGGATTACTTGGTGGAAAATTATGTATAACAGGCAATACCCATTTGAAAATAGTACCCTTAAGGAAGTGCAGCTTTTTAATATTCCTGAGTCAGCATATCAGAAAGATCCCATAACAACTGTTCTGTATAACTATTTTGTGCACAACTTCAGAGGTCACAGTGAAGAGTTTGCTAGTTATTTTACATAATTAAACAAATTACCCAAGCGCTGCACTATTTTCAGACAATTCTCAGATGTAAATACATCTTGCTGCATGATTATAACTTAATTTATTTAAGAATAAATTGACACAGTTCTCATTGAGACCATGACAACAGGCTTGCTAATTTCTGTGAGAATGTATTTATGCCACATGACTTAGAGTTGAATGAATTATTGTTCTGCCTTATCACTCTTGCTAATAAAGTTCTTTTACTTTGAGTATTCTCTAATCATCAATATCACATCCTGGAGGAGTCATAAATTATCTTTAAACAAAATCCCAGAGTTAATTGATTCTGTCTAGTGCTGAGTGCAGATTTTATATGAAAATATTATGGAAGAGATGTGCTTCTGATCACATGGAACTCTACTCAGGCAAAACTTCCATTGATGTTAAGAGTTATCTGATTTAGTGCTAAAGAATCAGAAGTACATAAATTAAAAAATATATATAAGTACACATACACATGAGAAGGAGAATATCACATGTTAAAATACTGCTATTAAAATGGAATATTTTGTTAAGAAGAATAGCAAGTTCACTGGATGATCTGGATTAATTCTAGTGCTGACCACAAGTGTGCTGGGAAATTATGAACTTTAAAATTTGCTGATTTTATTAGACAATAAGCTCTGCAGTAATTGGGTATCTACAATAGTAAGTATAGTGAAGTAAGAAGGTCTACAGCAGAAATCAAAATAGCCACACAATTTAAACTGGACAAGTTTGGAAATATTTTAAGGTGTTGGCTTCATAGAAATGATAATTTAAGGGGATAGAATGGGAAGAACCTGAAATTAATAATTCTATCCATTAAGTAGCTTGACCTAAATAGCCTTGTCCAAAAAAAGACATGTAGAACTGATTTTTAAAAATGTCAGCTGTCTTATACATAATAATCACAAGCAGTAAGACACTCTGCTGTTAATCAGGAAATCCAATTGCAAGATTACCTACCCTGTTTAACACACTACCCTAGTTTTGATCAAACAAATACCATTTCTATATCATTTTCTGAATAACATCATGTAACCAGATCATAAAAAAGCTTAGGCAATGTGTGCAATTTACTTATGTAAGAAATCCCATAGAAGTCAATTCCCTTTTACTGCAGCAAATGCCCAATTCCAGACACATATTACCTAGATGCAAAGTGATAACTCATAGAAATAACTGATACTCACATTTAAGTGTTGGTAGAATTGAGTTAAAATGTACATGATCCTGGGTGGTCCAATAACATAGACTGAGATTCCAAGTTTGTAGGGAGAACAGAGATGTTTATATTCATTTAGGACCAAATTCTACTTTGTCTGTGTGACAACAATTGTAGAAAAGTAGGACTGGAAGGGACTTCATAAGGTCATCTAAGCCAGCCCCCTGCTCAAGATGGGATCATCCCTGCCTAAATCATCCCTGGAAAGTATCTGCCTAACCTGCTCTTGACAGCTTCTCTGGACGGGGATTCTACAGCTTCTCTAGGTAGCCTGTTTCAATGCTTGACCACCCTTATAGTCAGAAAATCCCTTCTAATCTCCAACCTAAATTTCTGCTGCTGAAGCTTGAGGTCATTGCTCTTAGTCCTGTCCCCTATGGTCACAGACAAAAGGTCATCTCCTTCCAATCTGTAATCACCCTTCAGGAAAATATTGGAAGACTGTTATCAAATCCTACTTCAGTCTTCTCTCCTCCAAACTAAATAGGTCTTTCAGGCTTCCCTCATAAGTCCCAGGCTGCTAATTATTTTTGTTGACCTGTACTGGATTCATCCAAACTGTCCGTGTCCTTCTTCAAGTATGGGGCCTAAAACTAGACACGGTACTCCAAATGAGGCTCTCTAAGTTATTCTGGAGCCTAACCTTGCCCTCCAGAGTGTCTGCAATTCCACCCAGCTTGGTGTTATCCAAGCTCAGGCTCCCTGATGCATTTCTGGGTGTACTCCATCCCATCATTCAAATAATTAGCCAAGACATTAAACAATATTAGACCTGGGACAGATCCTTGGGGAACCGCAGTAGACATGAGCCATTGAGCCATTGGGAATTGCTGTGTGGAAGGGAGTGGCAATGTGGGAATGTTTGATACTGATACCACTGTCTTAGGTCTGTAGCAGTGCTCTTTTTCCTCATAGCATGCAGATACATGTGTTGACTAATCTACCGATTGCCTTACCCAACTCCATCCTTACAAATATATGGTTGCACAAATGTCTTTTTGGTCCTCTGTGGAAATGGATTTTTTTATTTTTTTTTTTACTTTATGAATTAGAATGTAGTAATAATTTCGGACCTTTTTCCTAACACAGGACAAATCAGTATGCAGATGCTGTGGCATTTTGTACATGATCTGCTGCTTACCCACAAAAGCATTCAAGTTCTCTAAACATGCCATGATTTTTTTTGCACTGGGATAAAGAAATCAGATTGCATTTTCTAGTGAAGATGTGATTTCAATCTGACAAGGTCATTTTCTTTATTTTGTTTGCTTGGCTTGAGTTAATATGCTAAAAAAGGGATGATTTCATTTTTGTTTAACTTTTTCAGACACAGATAGTCCTCATTCAGATAAAACATCCATTGAAATCATCAGGAGTTTTGTATTCTTAAGAACGAAATAAGGACAGTGTAGTCTGACTGACTAAATGGAACCTGTTGAAAAATCTTCATGCTATAAGAGTGAGTGGGAGTTTTGTGTGTACTATCTGTATATTTTGTTCTAGGATCCACATTTCAAAATCCTAACAATCCTTAGTGTTTATTTATAACATGTTACCTGGTCACAACTACCCAGTGGGATAGCTGTGGTAAGAATTAATTGGGTTCAGATTTCTAGTCACATGAAGATAACTGCACTGATTTCAGCTGTGACTCTCACTTTAGACTGGAAGTAAAAGGATCATTCAATCATTATGGATAATAATCAGGCCCACCATTCCTAGCTTACAGCTAAAATACAAATAAGGTAACTGAGATACAGAGGGAGCAAGGGGTAGATCTGCTAAAGTATTTAAATGCTTACAATTTAGGTGCAACAGCATGCATCTTATAAGCCCCAGTCCCTTGATGTAGAACCCCAGAGTTAGCTGCCTGGGTTACTTATGCAATGCATGTAGAGAATCAGATGTCATCAACTAGTTTTAACAAACAAACGAACAAACAAACAACAACACTTGCTGAGCATGAAGTTGCCAAGCACTAACCATCAGGAAATAGGATTTATCTGACATCCCTTTTTGGAGTTCAGACAGGTACCCGAGTCAAAACTACAGAAAGGCCCTGTCAATTGAAACCAGTTTTCCAACTTTCTGGGTGAGTTCTCTAACCTCTAAGCTATTATATAATAGGTAAGTGATGACACATTCTTTGGAAATGGTGAGTCTTTTTGTTTTCTTAAAAAGTAATTGTATTTTTTCATAGGCTTGACCTTGTTGGCACATGTTTGCAACATTTAGAACATTCCTACAACATTGGACCTACCAGAATATGTCTATACCCTGGTGGCAATGCCTTCTGGCTGAGAGGTTTCCAAACACACTTTGCCTGCTTTCTTCAATTTGCATGATCCAAACCCAGACATATGCTAGTGAGACTGCTCCAGGGACAACTGCCCATTCGTATGGTTGCCTTCAAGACCTTGGCATCTGGTGTACTTGCCAGAAGCTGCTGGGGATTACACCAGCTCAGGCTCCCTGATGCATTTCTGGGTGTACACAGTGTGAACAGAAAAGTGAGAGAAGTGGGGCATGTTACGATTGTCCTCCCAGGACACAGTGCTACTGTGATGTAGACATAACTTTGAAGTTCAGGCACCCATCCACCTAAATTCTGATCCTAATCCAGGTGTCTAAGGAGGCTCAGCACAGTTCCCATCATTCCAAAAAATAGAACTGCAGGCACCTAGGGAACTTTTTGGCCAAATGAGGAGGCAGAATTGGATGTAGACCAGCTTTGTGTCTCTAATCCTTGTTATAGCATCATATTTGGATCTGGCTCTGACTGATTTGCCCAAGGTAACTCAGAGAGTCAATATCAGAAAAATGATTAGAACTTAGAGTGCTTTAGTGGTTGGCCATTTGCAATGCCTAGCTATTAAAGACATCATGTAGATTTATTTATAGAGCTGTTTTTCTAAAAGGTGGAAGAGTAGATCAAGGTAAAAACCTAATGTTAAAAAGAGAAAAGAAAAGCAATGAGGGTAATTTGGATATTATCATTCTAAAGCTATAATTTCCTAATGCATTTAAACCTGAAAATTATTTTCACTACTATAGCTATTACAGATTCATCGAACATAAATGGAGATTTGACTATATTCTCTGTTATGTATTGCTATATATACTGCCTTGTTAAACTCTCATACGTACTCCAGAATTCAATTTCTTCAAGAACACATGATAATGCACACTTATAATGACATTCTCTGTTTGAATCAGCATATTGCAGGCAGTTACCACATCACTTTGCCTGACAGTGAAGCTCAGCTCCTATGATTAATATTTATCCTTTTCTTTCTCATTACTACATAACGTACCTTAAACAGCATTATGAACACAAACTAATCTTTTTTTTTAACTCCTTTTTCATAGAGACAGCTCTAGATTACAGACTGAAACTACAGATAATATACAGATTCAAACTACAGGTAATTATGTAAAAGTTTATCATCAACTGCTTAAAAAAAAAGTCAGGAATTAATAGTCATAAGTGACATCCAGAAATGCAGCACACATTTTTACTACGAGTCCATCCCAGGGTATACAACAAGGAACAGTGCTTGTTCCTTCATTTATTGTATTGTTAGAAAATATATTCCTATGAAAAAGTAGGTGATTTATAGACAACTGAGAGGAGTGACAATTCTAGTATCTTTTTGAGTCTTTACTCCTGTTTGTGGAGTGGGGGAGAAATTGCAGTTCTTTTTAGCTCATGAACAGCACCTTGATACTATGGTGATTAGTTTTATGGAAGTACTTCATGTGAAAGTATTACACACTGGGCATGTCTACACATGCATTTACACTGGCTTAAATTTACTATGCAGTAAATTACTGTGCAGTAAGCAGTAATAGGCCAGTGTCTACATGTGCAGGTGTTAAAGAGCATTAGCACTAAAGTTAGTTCCAAGTCAGTTGACACGCAGTGTTAGTAGTTAAAGTTAAGTAATTACTCATATCTCAGAAGGTTTATGTGTTACGCTAAAAGTTTTGAATTCACCACCCGTCATGCTCAACATGTGTTGTCATATGAAGGGCTAGGGAAGAGAGAATGAATACATAATTGTATTATAATAGCTGAATACATGAAACCAAGCAAAAACTTTACATATCATCTGACTTGTCTGGTACAATTGTATGATTTATTTTCTGACTGAGGTAGAAACTTGAAGGGCCAATTCTGAAATAATTTTGGTTGCTTGTTTGTTTGTTTTTTAACATTGTCTTTTTGGCAGTGTCTTTCCTGTGTATTTCCCCAGTCTTGCTAGTGAGAGTGTAGCTCTGCTAATGGTTGCAATGATGAGAAGGATAGACCAGATAAAGCTACACTTTCTTCTTAACCACTGCATCATTTAAGACTGTCATGAACTGGTCTATAGGAAAGTGATGATTTAAAATAAAACAGAAGCAAAATCAACCCCTCCCCCATGATACCAGGTTCTGTAACATCTTGTAAACTTTTATTGCTGCTACTGATTGAGCTGGACAGATATCATTTTGGTGGCAAACTTTTCAGAATAAAATATAAACAAAGCTTTTGATAAAGAGCACATTACATTGTCATGACAGCATTAAACTATTGTAATGTGCTATTCAGAAATATACGTTAATATTCACTTATTACATGGATGATATCCAGTCCATGTGGATGGCATGTTACATAGTCCATAGTCTACTGCTTTTCAAGTGGAGTTTCAGGTATTGATTGTGACTTAAAAATCCTCAGTGGTGTAGGAATGAGCTGCTTCAGACTTCGTGCTCCTTAGTGTGAGGTGTTGGAGCTAACAAGAAAAGGCATGTTTAAAAATACTTATATTACAGTTTGTCCCAATGACCATTGAAAAAATATTTCTTAATGACTAAGAGATTCTATAATTGTATTCTATAGTTAGCGCTCTAAATCTAGCTCTCTTCCAGCATGTTGGCTAAATATTTCTTCCCTTTTCTTCCACTTTCAATAAACATCTATAACATCCAATTGTAACTAATATTTTTGCTACTTAATGTGCTTCATCATTCACAGTGTCTCCTGACATGTTACTTTACAAGGCCGCTGTGGAGATGGGAGTTGTTTCTCTGTGCTTTATAACTGCAACTGAGGCCAATCTATGGGATAACTTTTTCTAACCTATTGCTATTTTAATATAGTGCTGCTCTGGAAAAGTTTTTTGCCCACAGGGTGGTGGGTGGTGGTGCTCCGTTCCCACCCCCCCCCCATTCTTGAAGGGCAATTCACTATTATATATATAACCCCAGAATCCACGTTTTGTGTAGTGTGTGTGTGTGTGGTGTGTAATATCAGGGCCGTGCCTGAGGGGGGTAAATCAGGGTGAATACCCTGGGTCCCGTGCTTTGTGGGGCCCTGTGGACAAGGCTGTACAGGCTTCGCCGCAGCCACTTCATGCTGCTGGCTCTGCGCTCCACCTCTAGGGATGGCTCTGTGTGTAATATATTATCTAGCTATCTAGCTATCTATCTAGCTTTCTATCTAGCTATCAGTCATGCCTATTGCCTTATAATTGTTTTTTCTCTTCTATTGCAGACCTTTCCCCACTCGCCACCCCTCAACACTAATTACTCAGGCTGTTTCAACTTCCAGACTTACTTCTGTGCTGTCATATGTGAGCTGTGAAAACTGTGGGTGACTATACATGTGCAGCGAGGCAGTTGCAACATGCTGTAATTACAGCAAGTTGGAGCAGACTGGATTAAGCAAGTCTGATGGAGCATGGTAATTACTGTGCTCCAGCAAACTCCAGCATCATGTGTATCAGTGTTCCTGCACTAAAAATGTCAGTGGGAGTGCTTTAACTGAAGCTCATTCAATGAGCTTTAGTTAAAGCAACTCCACCACTATTTTACAGCACAGGGATGCTGATATATGTGACACTCCGGGTGCTCTCTCAGAACCACTCTAATTAAAGCACCTCCCACCCCACTCCCAGAGCACGTGTCTAAATACCCTGTACTTCATAGTCTTCCAAAATAGCAAGAGAGCCTGCACTTATCAATGTTATCATCTCTTTTAATTTTATTGATTTGTATTATTATTCTTAAAACCCCAGCTCCTATATTCAAGTGATTAGGAGAGAATCTCAAATGTCTTTTTTAGAAAAAGACATTTCTAAGTCTCATGGTAGTAAATAAAAGAATGCAGTAGATCATAGTGGCCTACAAACCAAGACAATCTCATGCTTTCAGGTATTTTGACTCATGATTTTTGGACACTTATTTATTGGAAAAACTGATTACTAGTCACTTACCATTTGATATTATGTTGTAAGATCACTGGGACAGGAATCACTTTTTTCTGTTGGGGAAATAAAACTGTTTACAGCACAGAATTGGAAGCTGTAAGAAAGAATAAATAAGATTCATGTCATTTCATAGGAATTTAAGGCTTGAAAAGACCACTTGATCATTTAGTCTCACTTTCTACAGTAAGTTTAACAAACTGACAAAAACCTATAGATAGCAGTGGAGATAGTTGTGAGATGTTTGCACTGAAGGAGTAAGAAAAAGGTTACATAGAGAGAATAGGGTGGTCAATTAATCACCATATTGACCTGTCCCAGCAATCACCTTAACTTTGACACACAGTTACCACTGGCCTCAAGTAAAATAGCTATTGTATGTATGCTCTTATTGTTTATAATACAAATTACATATATAAGACCATTGAGTCTGACTTTATTTGCAGCATTTTAGAACCTTACCATGAAGGAACATATTAATTAAGCATCTCACTTCTGGTATATTGTTTAGTGTATGGGATCAAGGCTGGGTAAATTGGGAGAACGCCTTTCACCATATGTAAAATCTGGTTTATTGTATGCATTAATAATGTAATTACTTGACAGATACTTGTATAGAAGCTGTTCAGAGGTAACTGAGAAGTCATGGTCTTCAGTCTGGAGATGGAACACAGGTTTCCATCTGCATTTCAATCTCCATTGACTTGACAAAAGAAATCAATTACATTATTCTCTCTCTCTCTCTCTCTTAGGGAGAGCTTTTAGCTTGAATAAAGGTAAAATGGCTGAAAGTCAGTTTTGATATGTCTGAGGTTAATTTCGTTTGGAGAAGAAAGGACTGAATTGGATTTGATTGAAGTCTTCAAAAACCTGACAGATGGTTATAAAGAAGATCAAGACAGGTTATTTTATGTGGCTGCAAGGGACAGAACAAGGAGGAATGGTCTTAAATTGCAGCAAGGACAATTTAACTTGCTTGGATATTACGAAGAACTTTCTCACTGTGTGTGGGGTTAAGCATTGGAACAGGCTACCTATGGAGACTGTGGAATCTCCAATCTTAAAGTTTTTAAGAGCAAGTTAGATGTCTAGACTGGTTAGGGGTGAACTTGTCTGGAATGGTCAGGGATGACCCTACCACAAGCAGGGTGTTGGACTAGATGACCTTCCAGCTCTGTTATTCTAAAATTCTGTGAGCTGATGTTGGCTGCCTGTGAGTGAAATAAATGGGAAACAAGGCATAGGTAATTTCCACCTCTTTGACTGAGGTTAACTTAATTCTTTTACAAAAAATAGGTGGCAGTTACAGAATTGTTATTTCCCCTATCTATGGTGAGATGGTCCTGATATAGACACTTCATTGTCTAGCCTACTACAATGTGCTCTGAATAAACCTGCTTCTTAAATACACCCAGAAAAATCTAACTGCTGCAGAATCTGATGGCCTACTCATTAAATTATGATACTTTCTATGAGCATATTAAAGCTACTCTTCTGTGATCTATATTACTTACCTATTGGTTTCCAAGTTGATTGAGAGCATTAATTAAACCCTATATATCCTCAAAATACACATAACACATAAACTGCAATTTACTAGCACAGACCATAAGTTCAGTATCTTATATCAAAACACTAGCATAGAGTAGAAGCCGAAAGAGAGATTGAACAGGGTACAACTAAGGTTTTACCCCTGATCCTTTCCCACTTGCAGCCTCCAGCATTTAAGATCCAGGAAGCTTTAATTCAGAAGCTTTAATTTATCCCTAACCTCCATGCTCAATAGCTACTGATGCCCCTTTTCCTCAATAATTTGTCCAAACCCTTTTTAAATGGTTAAACTATCAGTTTCCACAACATCTTGTTGCAATGAACTCCATGTTTAATTACACAATGTATGAACAAGGATTTCCTCTTGTTCATTTTAAACTTACTACCTACTAGTTCCATTTTATGAGAGATAGTAAATAATAAATACCTATTTACTTTCTCCTCACCATTTAGCATTTTGTGTAAAACCTTATAATGTCCGCCATCAAACATCTCATTTCTAAACTGAATGGACCAAGTCTCTTTAGCTCTCCTCGTATGGAAGCCCCTCCATACCACTAATCATCCTTGTTGCCCTTTTTTGTACCTTCTCTAGTTCTTTTATATCCTTTTTGAGGTGTGGGGACCACCTGATTAGAGCATGGCTCCACAGCCTCAGCATAAGAGCAGGCCATGAGGGGCAGAGCCAGCAGTTGTTAGGTCTAACACCTCACACTAAGGAGCACAAAGTCTGAAGCAGCTCATTCCTACACCATTGAGGATTTTTAAGTCACAATCAATACCTGAAACTCCACTTGGAAAGCAGTAGACTATGGACTATGTAACATGCCATCTACATGGACTGGATATCATTCATGTAATAAGTGAATATTGATGTATATTTCTGAATAGCACATTACAATAGTTTAATGCTGCCATGACAATGTAACATGCTCTTTTTCAAAAGCTTTGTTTATATTTTATTCTGAAAAGTTTGCCACCATAAATGGTATCTGTCCAACTGCTGGAATAAAATCACCAGCTCGAGATCTGCTGCTCCCAGGTACAATCTGGGGTTTAGGGTAGGAACTTTAGGGATGGGGGAGGTTCCCAGGGATCCAGTGGGGTCCCAAGCCCCGGGGAGAAGGCTTTGGGCCTTGGGAAGAGCGTGGCCAGCCTTGCAAAAGGGGCTTAGAATTGTAGGCGTACACAGGAACTAGGCAAGCCCCGGGTTAGAACTGGCAGGGCTGAGGCTAGGGACTCAAGTGAGCCCAGTTGAGTGAAGGGTGGCCTCTTATGACCTCTCTGGGGCTCTAGGCTAGCCCAGCTTGGGGTGACAGCTTTATAGTGGGGCCCAGTGGGGACCTGTCTGGAATCAGGAGGTCAGCGGCTACCAGGCTGACTTTCTGGACCCTCAACTGGTCAGTGCAAGGGGGCCAGGCCTGAAAGGCTGAAGCGCAATTCAGCCCACTGCGAGGGGCAGGCCAGGTCTGTGGAGAACTATCTGGCACCCTGCTGGCTTGGAGGCAGGGCCAGAGCCTAAAGAAGCTGAAGTTCCCCTCTTTGGGGGATGACATCACAGCCAAAAGAGGGTAGGGGTCAGCCAGCATGCAGGTTTCTATGAAAAAGCGTGAAGTTTGACCTCTGGATGGGAGGCATCTGATAAAGAGGTCAGAGAGATGGGCCAGAGGAGGAGTGTAGTTTATGAGATGGAGGCTGCAATAGAATGCCGGAGTGAGTAGCCCAGGAAGAACGCCCAGGAGCCCATATGGGTGAAGGAAGACCAGGGCAGGTAGGCCTGCATTGGTACCAAGGAATGACCTAAAACTACACCCTGCTGGGGTTGGATGGTGTGGTGGGGCTGCCGGTGGCAGGGCAGTGAGGAAATGCTATACCCGTGCCTCCATAATGATTGGTGGGTATGGGGTACTGGAAGGCGTCAGGCCCCACTGCCTTGTGGGTGACCCTGTGGAGGGGAAAGGCTAAGGGAGAACACCCTGACAGAAAAGCAACAGGCTAGGGCAACAACATGGAGGCCAGGAGGGCCTGAGACCTAAAGCCTGAGAATGAGGCTTGGGCAACAGTACAGGGGCCAGGAGGACCCTAGGCCCAGTGCCTGAGTGAGTGAGGCCTAGTGGGAGGCCTGAAGGAGAGTGAGGTGCAGGTATGTCAAGAGACACCTGAGGCTTGAGTGGGCTGTAGGCTGAGAGTGACGTCCAGGCACGTCAACAGACACCTGAAGCCTAAGGGGCATAAGGTCCCCGCAGCCCCAGTGAGGGGCAGAGTAGTAACCCCAGAGAGGGGTAGAGTGAGAAGGGCTAGGAGCTTAGTGAGAGGCAAGAAGCCCAGAGTGTGTGCATCAGTAAAGGCCCCAGTGAGGGAGGCATGTGGTAAATCTTCAGACACCTGAGGCCAAGTTTGGGCCAGAGGTGGAGTGTGGCACTGCAGTGAGGCTGGGAGAGTGATAGTGGAAGTTATTCTGGATGCCATCTGCGAGGTCTGGGACACAGTAAAGGGGTGGTTGAAGTTGTACATTTTGCCCTTGCCATCAGAGCATTAAATGGGCAGCCTCCCTTATTTTACATCAGGTATTATTACATCAAAGTGTGGCAGGTGAATCAGGGCAGACTGCCGGAGAGAGGTGGGTGGGCCAGTACTGTGACTGGTCCTGGGATGGCCCCCTGCCACACGTCATCTACTGAAACCTCAATTTGCATGAGCTCCACTGACTTATCCCTAGAGAAGAGTGGATCTGGTGAGGGAATCTTCCTAACATCTTTCACAGTGAAGACAGATGCAAATAATGCATTTAGTTTCTTGGCAATGGCCCTGTCATCCTTGAAAACTCTTTTTACACCCTGATCATCCAAAGGTCCAGCCGATTCCCTCACTGGTCTTTGGCTTCCAAGGTACTTATAGAATTTTTTAATGTTACCTTTTATGTCTCTAGCAAGTTTTTTCTCAAATTCTCTCTTAGCTTGTCGTCTTATGGTTTTACATTTGATTTGACAGAGTTTCTGCTCTTTTTTATTTTCCTTGTTATAATTTGACTCCCACCTTTTGAAAGAAGCCTTTTTTCTATTTATTGCTTCTCTGACTCTCCTATTAAATCATGCTGACTTTCTTTACATCTGTTGTCCCTTTTTTTGCAGGGGGGTTTGTGATATGCATTTGCTTTGTGCCTCCAATATGGTGTTCTTAAGCAGTTCCTTGCTTGCAAGTTCTTCAACTCCTATGGGGTCCCTTTTAACTTCTGTCTAACTATAGCTCTCCTATTTTGATATAAGCTTCCTTTCTAAAGTTAAAAGCTACTGTAGTAGTTTTTCTTCTTATCTTCCTTCCTACATAGATGTCAAACCCAATTACTTTGCAGACCAGCTCAGTAACACTTACCCTTTGCACCAAATCCTGTGCACTGTTTAGGAATGGGTCAGGAATGGCCTTTCCTCTTGTAGTCTCAGGACTAATTGATTCAGAAAGAGGTCTTTTATAATGTCAAGAAATCTGGTCTCTGCATCCAGCCTGAGATTGGATTAACCCAGTCTATTTGTGGAAAATTAAAGTCACTCATTATAGTATGTTTTCTACTTTTACAGTCTCTCAGCTCTGTTAGCATTTCTAGCTTCTGCCACCCTGGCTAAGGGGTTGATAGTAGGCATGTGCAAATAGGGAAGCATTTCATTCAGATTTGGATTTTGGCGGATTCAGAGGACAATGATTAGATTCAGAGATTTGGGTCACTGTCCTGAATCGATTCAGCTCTATCGACTTTGGAAGATTCAGTGCTGATTTGGAGAGATTTGGTGATTCAGATTGGCTGGGGAGAAGCAGGTACAGCTGGGTGGCTGCAGGTTCTCCTGCGGCTCCTCCAGCTGTGCTTGCATCTCCGTGGGTGGGGGGAGCTGTGGGAAAAGCTCCCATGGCTGCCCTGCTCAGCCCCAGCCCCTGCCTGGACCCAGTTTAGTCCCAGCACTTTAAAAAAAAACAAACAAAAAAAGCCTCACACTCACTGGCTGCAGCAGCGATGAATGGGGCCTCTGGGCACTCATGGCAGAGCACCCCCACACAGTGTGGGGCAGCGGGGATCATCCCCCCCACTGAGTGTGCACGCAGCAGCTGTCGCATCACGTGGGTGTACCTCAGCTTGCTCATCAGGGCACTGCACACTGTCTGGGAGCTGGAACCACTGGGGCTCCAATTGACAGGTGGAGCTGCCCCAGCTCCCAGACAGCATGTGGTGCCCTGCCAAGCTGTGCTGCACCTGTGCCATAGAGCAGCTGCTGTGTGGGTGCCAAGCATGGAGGGTGACCCCCGCTTCCCGCCACTGTACCGTGCTGCATGGGGGGCTGTGCCACGAGCGTTCAGCCCCAATTGCTGTTGTGAAAGCCAGTGAGTACGGGGCTTTTTTTTTTTTTAAGTGCTTGGAGGCTGGGGCTGGGTGGAGTATGGGGCCAGGCAGGGCAGCCATGGAGGCTTCTCCCATGGCTCCTCCACCTGTGCCTGCCTCTGACCGGGTGGAGGGAGCTGTGGGGGCTATGCCCTGCTGCCACTTGCCCCCTTCCACCTGGAGTGAGCTGTGCCTGCATCCCTTCCCCGCCTCCTCCTCAGCTGGGCAAGCAACAGAAGGGCCACATCCCACACTTCCTCCTCCCTCCTCTCCAAGTAACTTGACCCCCTGCTACCCTGGCTGGGCAGCTTGTCTCAGCCCCAGCCCCAAACCCTCCTCCCCATGCACCTTCCCTCCTCCCTCTCCCAACCCCAACAGACTTACCAGCTGGAAGCAGCTGTGCCAGCTGTTTGTTTAGTCTATGGCTGAATCTACAAAGCAGACGAATGTTTTCTGAAGCTTTTCTGAGTAAATTTGGATGCTTTGAATCGATTCAGAGCTTTTATTTGGTCTCCCAATTCAATTCAGATTTGGAGATTCAGCTCTCAAATTGAGCCAAATAGCCTCTGAATCAAATCAGCTACTGAAGCTTCTCACAGCACTAATTGATAGCATATCTCCAGATGTACTTTTTTTCCATTGAAAAACAGAATTCCTATCCACAGAAATTTTATGGTACCTATCAGTTGAAAAATCAACCCTAGTTAATTCGATGCAGTCTTTGAGGTAGAATGCCACTCCCCCACTAGTATGACCTATTCTATCATTCCTGTATAATTGGTTTTCTTCATCTCATTAATTTTCCTCATTCCATCATGTTTCTAAGAGAGTGATTATTTCAATCTTATTGTTTACTGCTAAGCATTCAAGGTCCCCTATCTTGGATCTTAAACTTCTGGAGTTAGTATAAAAGCACTTAAACTTTTTATTATTGCCTAGCTGGCTACTTGTGTGACCTTTCAATCAGCAAATGCATTTGTTTGTGTTGGTCTTCTCTGTGTTCACCTGAGTATTCCCACCTGTTTCTTATCCCCATGATTTATTGCTTTACCCATATAGTCTGTATCAATCCAAACCATGTGCTGTTCCACACCTGTTGGCTTTCTACCAGCTATTAGTTTAAAAGCTGCTCTACCACCTTTTAAATGTTATGTGCCAGCAGTTTGGTACCATGACCTTTCTATTTCTACCTGTAACACAGCCATATGATGGTTAATGGAGATACCTGGGCATTGGTGTAAGGGAGCAGAAGGATGGCAGGACATACTGTATTAGTATCTTTCTTGTTTAGAGCACACCTTTCCCCCTTGATTTGTAATAACCCAAGTTTAATAGTTCTTAAGGCATGCTGCAAAGCCCATCCTATCGCCTTCTATTCTCATATAAGAAACAGGTGATAATGGGGAAGTAGCAATTGCTAGATAGCAAACCTGTGAGATTCTTGTGGGGATTCTGTTTGCATTTTGATGCATCTATGCTGTTGCCAGGCTACTTGGACTTGGAATAATTATTAGGCCTAGTTTGTGTATGCCTTTTCAAACAGTTGTCAAGGTTGCTGGACAGGCTCTCTTTAATGAAGGTAGTAAAATCTGAATAAACAAACAATATTCTGTTAGGCTTACTTCTCTGGACTTCTGCATATATTTACAGCCATTGTGTCTGTGTTATTTATTCATCTATGCTTTATTTAAACATATTTTTTCTACATTAATGGTAATGGAAGAGAACGTCAGTTATATAATTTGTTGAAATATTTGCCAAACTGCAATATCATGCTCTGGCAGGTGTCAGGCTGTCCCTGTTTCTGAAGGATTTCACACATATATTGTTTCTTTTGTTATTCAGACTCTTCTGTTTCCCACACCAAAACATATGTTTGTCTCATCCATCTCCTATATCTTGCCTTTGAAATTGTAGGCTGTTTGAGAAAGAACAGTATGTTTTCACATTGCTCCACTGGTTGGCTTTTTGATGCTATCAAGATGCACATTTTAAATAATGCTCATATTGTTGGATGCCACTGCAAGATCACTTACAAGGAGGATAAGCTGAAGAATTCAGAGTAGTAACATCTCTCCCCCTTTACAGATAGTAACTCCTTTATTTGCTGTCCAAATATTCTGTTTGCCTCTGTTTAACAACTTACAGATGATTATATGCTATAAAATTTCCAAAGGAGCCAAATTGTACATACGAAGATCCTTTTTACAGAAAAGTTTGCAAATGCAGAAATGATCCTATGGATGTTCATGTCTCAAGGCAAAACTTGCCAGGATGTATGATGAGACTGATGTTCTTGGAAATATTATTTATCAGGATATTTTTAAGATTAAGCAGGGTGGGGTTTTGAAGAAAGTAATGGTAACACTATCTCATTGAAATGTGTTGAGAAGTTGCATAAGAAACCTGAAGAAATTATTGAATCTAGGATTTGGAAACAGAGGAAGCTAGTGAGCTTGTCTTAAAGGATGTTCTGGAGATTTCCATGACAACAGAGTACTTAGTTATTCAAATTGAGCGAAACAAAGCATTTTTAAAAAATCAGGAAATACAGCTCTGATTCACAAAAAAAAATCCAGCAAAGCTGGGAGCATTTGTGCTGTAGAGAAAGTGGGAAAATTTAGCATCATAACCGAAATTCTCTTTTTAGTTATACCAGCACCATTCTTTTTACTTCTAGGAAAGCACATTGTTGTCATGAAAAGAAGATATTGTCCTTCTGTCTACTTGTATTTAGAGGCTAACAAAATATGTGACTGCTGTCTTTAATATTTCCATAATAACCAAATCATTAATGCAATACTTAGCATAAATATATCTTTATCCAAAGGATCTTAAAATGCCTTACTAATATTCTGAAGTAGTGTGTTATGAAATTGGTATATGTGTGTACTATGAACACAGGTGCACAACAGATGTGTTTAAATTATTTCTCTACACATGTGCACGCACACACACATACACTCACTGAGTCACAAATCTGCTGTGTATTTATGCATGTTACATCTAATACAGAGCACCATACCAATTTTTGCCTGAAAGCAATGGCTTATTAGTCTAAAAAGTAGCATAGAAATCCCACAAATTTTGCTCTTCAAACTTTAATTCTACAGTATTCCAACCCTTCAGACCCAGCGTTAGTAATGGAAAATGCAAAGTATTGCTCTCTAGTTGTTATATATAAATTCTTGTTTGTATTCAGCATCACTATTATATAATTCTCTGCTGGATTTTCATGCCTCTTCCTTTCTTACATGCTTTCCTTTCTGTCTGTTTTTTCTCCTAGAACATTAATGGTTGGGGGAGGAGGGTCAGGGTGATCTGTATGCAAGTTAAGTTATGGGCATACTAGACCAGGGTGCTGGATTTCTCCTTCCCGATGAGAGAAGGAGAACAGAGAGCAGTAGGGAGCCAATATATGACTGAATGGCATATTGCCAAAGAAGTGCTGAGACACCATGCTGCTGTTGACTGACTTAATTTTAATACTGCCAGCCAGGTCAACTCAGACCATTTTTCATTCAGAGGTTTCTAAATGGAGTTCTATGCTGACCGTGATACAGGGGTTTCAGACAGAACTGTAAAAGCCAATGTCCTGTCTGCACTGTAGCAATATTACAGATTCCAAAGATCTTTTCTCAAGGTTCTTTTTCTCAAGGTTATGGGCTTACAACAGGATCATTAGCCCAAATTTCCCTTCCACAACTGTTGAACATGCTCTGCTCCAGTTATCTGTCCTCCAAAGTTGGCTGCGTTTTAGTAGTAGGTGAAGCTGTTTCCAGTTTGTGTTTTTTGTATTATTTGATCTGTCAAGATGAGAGTGAGGTACTTAAAAATACAAAGCTATTATTTCACATAAAGTATCTGCAAATAGGAAGCTTTTCATTGACTCATGTGTATCAATTAAATAACTTCTATGACAGCCTAATCATGATTCAATAATCATTTATATTAAGTGATACAGATTACCCCAAATGCCTTTGGACAGCACCCCAGACAGGTGCTAAACAGTACACTTGCTTTTGAACGAAGGGTGGTTAGCCATGTTAGTCTGAAGTCATAGCATCTGGTGAAGTAGGCTGCTGATTACAAAAGTTCATGCCTGTCCAAACCAGTTAACCTATAATGTGCCACCCCGCTGTACCTTCTTCTCTGCTTTTGAAATATAACATTGCATGATTTACTGTGATAGTTTTAAAATAAGTATCTGAATCTTTCATATTTAAACTTTATAACGCTGAAAAAATAAAGATAATTGAAAAAACAAAAAGACCACAATAAAATCAACAAACACATTTACAAAGCAACACTGCCAAGCGTGGTAACAGCAAAACAGCATCAAATTATCCCTGTATGCCAACTTCAGTCACCCAGTGAACAAATCCCTGAAGGAAAGCTAGCAAACATGGACTTCTGAAAAACAGAACAGCTGGATTCTTCAGAGTCTAAAATTAAGCACTTGGAAATTCAGTAGGATTGGGTGCCTATCTTCCTTAGGCTTCTATAAAAAATCCTATTCTAAAAGAATAATAGAATAATCCTCATTTTTTCAGTTAGCTGGAGTGTTAGATACATGATTATGAAGTTAGTTTTAAAAATTATTTGCTGGTGACCATCTTGAATTTTGTCTCGCTTAGGATTTCATGTTAAGTGGGTCTCTTCTGAGCCCTAGAGAATTTATTACAAAATATTAATTTACGAGATGCATTGAATCACACCATAAGAAGACTCTTCTATTAACAACCCAACTTTCTCACCCTACTCCCAACACAAAAGCAGCCAAATATAATGATATTAAACAATGTAGGACCGGTTTACATCAGCTCAGGAACTGGTCCTTCTTACCACAGATAGCAAAATAGCCAAAGTTTTTTTTCTAAAAGCACTGAAATACTTAACACACATAACATGCTTATATGTTGTCCTAAACAGGGAAGGTATGTTAATTCAAGAAAGGCATGTTGTCTCTTCTGTTATTGTTCATCAGTGATTCTCAAATAGGGTACACAGCACCCTGGGGTGCCTGGCAGTTCTTTCAAGTGTGCAATCATGTCCCACACAATGTTAGCACTGTTAGGTGTGCAAACATGATCCACAAGATAAATGAAGGGATTTCAAATATGATTCCATGGTCTTAAAGACATTCTGACCTGTTGTGGTCTTTCCAGTTCTTGGCAGGCATTACATTTGAGATGCAATTAATCAGTTAATCATACCATAAAGAGTAACCTAGCCACATGTTCAGGCAATTATGGCACAATAAAATGGGAGACCAGCCAAATGTTACACATATTTTGTGGAATATTTTTGTAGCTGGTTTTCATTGCTTCTTAAATTTGAACATGTAGGAGAGTAGCCCCACCATATAGCCTCATGCTGACTGCATGGTGGGGCTTGGTGGACAGCTCCTCTATGTTGGCAGGCTGACTTCCATCAGCAGAGGCATAATTATTTGACTGGGCACCTGTGGCAAAGGCCACACACACGGAAGCTTCTGGTTACTTCCATGCTGCATGAACAAGGCAGTAGCCATTTTTTTTCCTGCCCTTCTTCAAGCTGTTGCCTGAGGCAGCTGCCCCAGTCATCTCACCCTAGTTACATTACTGGCCATGGTTGTGCATTCCTGTATGAGGCTACACCCTGCTATTTCCAAAGGGAGCTTATCAGATGGGCAAGGGTGCCAGGTCACAGGGAGCTGCAGGGCTTTCTGTGACCCAGCACTTTGCTTGCCTTGCCCCACAGCCAGGGTTCAAATTATGGGGGAGCTTGGGGGGGGAGAAGGGGGGGGCTGAACTGCCCCATAAGAGATGAGAGCCCCCCCGGAAGATTTGAAAGTCATAACCTGGGTAGGTCTCTGATTTTATTAGGGCATTGTGATAGGCAACTCAGTTTTTTTTGCAGACCACCAAGCATCAAAGTGTAATTTGAACCCTGCCCACAGCTCCTGTGGGGGCTAAGGAGCAAGGCATACAAGAGCTGAGGAACGAGGCTACAGGGCTCACTGTGACCCCCCAGGTTGACTGTCTTGCTCCACAGCACCTGAGGAGCTGCAGAGCAGGGAACTTGGCACATCCCGGCTATGGGGACCCTAGAATTGGAAGAGGTTCCCTAACCCCAGCGTCATTGTGTTCTGAGATCTTTAAAAGCTGTGTGTGCAGTCAGCCTGTACATAAGGGTTTCTGACATCCTGGTGAAGGGAGCTCTGGGACTAGCCCCAGTGCAGTTCTGGGGTGGGAACTGACAATAATCTGATTGTTGGTCCCAGAACCAGAATCATAGAAGTGTCTCAAACTGGCTCCAGTGTGGTCCCATGGTTGGGACCAACAATCAGCTGATTGTCATTTCCAGCCCTGGAAGCCCACCAGTTCATGTCAGGGTGTAGGCATCCAGCTTTCAACTTGCCACTACAGGGGAAGGCTGGGGTTATGACCCCAGGTTCCCCCTGCACTGGCAAGTAGTAATGGTCTGAGATCTGACCCCTGATCCAGGAGTAACATGTCCTGCCATGCATGTGTTGCATGGCACAGATGCATCTGCTGGGATCAGGGATATGACGTTAAATGAACATATGCCAGAGGCCTCTGAGTTCTTTGCAACAGAAAATTGCTGTACTATTTTATGTAGTAAAAAAATGAGTGAAAACTAAGGGCTGACATTTTCCACGGGTGCCTTGAATCTAATGAGGGGTGCCTTAAGTCTAACCAGGTTGAGAACCACTGCTGTAGGTAATAGCTTTTCTGTTTTAGGTCTCAGCCCTCCAATCTTATCTGCTTGGCCAACTCAACCATGCCTATAGCAAGTTCTTTTGAAGTCAGTAGGCATTCACACATTTAGACCAGATTGCAAGATACGTGCAAATTTGGCCAAATTATGGTTAACAATTTTCCTTATTTAAGTGCACATAAACTATATTTTCAATAACATGAGTGAAGTATGTTTATTGAAGTCAACATAAGTGTAACTTCATATGATTTTTTTTTTCAATTTCTGATCTCCAGACACTGGTATGTTTAGAACATTGAACTGGGAAGGAGTTGTGAATCATGAAATCCAACCCCTAGCCTTTGCAGGCACCATGTCACATAATCCTTTTAACATAATGATCTAGCTCCACCTTAAAAAAACAGATTTTGTTTCTTTTCCTCCGACTACTTAGCTTGGAAGGCTGTTCCAGAATTCTAAGAAAATAAGCCAAGGTTACTTCTGATAACATAGTTTATCAGTCTGAAAGTCAGACCTTACCAAGATATATTCTTGGTCTTCTTACAGCTTTGCCTAAGTAGGATCTGTGGTTTGGGCCACCTGTGCACTCTTAAACCAATATATTTTAATTCCATTAAAATGGTTTTTACTCTTGTCACCCAATATTTTTCCCTCAAGTAATAAAGCAAAATAATTCAATCAGTTTCTTACTAATCTGCCTACCAGGGGCTTGGGAGATCCAAGTTCAGTTTTCTGCTCTGCCACCAACTTCTTGTGTTATCATGGGGAAGACACTGAGTCTAAATCCCACTGAAAAAAGGAATTGACGCAAACCAGTTTAAGCACAAATGTCTGAGTGTATCTGTATCAGGTGCTCTGAATGTAAGAATCATAGAATTTCTGCCCCATTTCCCCAGTGTGCTTTTCTAAGGCAGTGTTTCTCAACCTTTTTTTACACCCAATGCACCACTAGCAAAATGCCAGCCCTTAGTTTTCACTCTTTTTTTGACTGAAGAAAAAAATAGAGCAATTCTTCTGAATTCTTTGCAACAGAAGACCACAATAGGTCAGAATGTTTTTAATACCCTAAAATCCTATTTGAAATCTCTGGGTTTATCTTGTGAATCATGCACACCTAACATTACTAACATTGCATGGCAGCCTGTGGTACCCTTGTAAAGATCTCAAGGCACCCCAGGGTGCCATGGCATCCTGGATGAGAGTCACTGTTCTAAGGCTTTTAATCATTAGACCATCTGGGTAGTTAGCTATTCCACTGTTCCTGGTACATCTCCTATAAACAGTGGATTCTGGCAACTAATCTTTTAAATGAAATGCTACTTATTATTGCTGTAAACAAGTTTAATTGAAGTGTCTCTTGGGGATCTTTGTAAGCAGGACAGAGCATTTTAGCTTGCACACTTAATTTTACAAGTGTTGTAGGAGTTTTAACAGTTTTCAAAATAGACAGTGAGAGGCCAAGTGCCTCCTTATTACTCTTCCAGACTTCCATAGAAACCACTCAGCACTGCTCTACCAGAGGATTCTCTCAGGAGAAGGTATTTCATAATGCTCAGAAATTATTCTCATTAAGTGCCTATTTTCAGTAGCTTCTAACTTTCTAGGGAAAAACATACAAGTTTATTACTTGTCAGGACAACAATTTTTTCCCATCCAAAAATTCATTTTTGCTATTTTTAAGCTATTTAGCCATGAATGAAAAGCTGTTTTTATGCTGTATATGTTACTGAAATGTCTTCAAACAAAGGACTGTGGAAATAAGGCAAAAATGCAGTGTTTTCTAAAATGGCTCAGTACTGGTGATATAAACACACTGACCATTTGTGCTTGAAGTATTTCTAATCATCCTGTTTAATTTCAAATAATTACAATTCTTTAGTGTTAGAGATAGATTGGATCTCTATACTTTTGCCTCTGCCCTTTGCATGAGAGATGCCAAGATCAACTGGCATTTTCCCTTGGATCTTTAGACATCTTGTGGATCTCTAAAGGCTACTTTGCTGCTGATTTCAAGAATAGGTAGAGGAAAAACAGTCCCATTTTCTTAGGATGCTTTCCTAACATTCCATGAACTCTCAGACTTTATGTCTTCCAAACATTTTTACTTGGTAAGGATTATTTAGTCTTGCATTTTGTGCTTGAGTTGAAAATGCCTCCTCACCCATAAGTCTAGCTTTATCAGTTAATCTTTACTGGTTTAACTGATAAAGCCTAGCTTTGTTAGTTTACCAGTATTTTACACACATAAGCATTTGCACACCTATAGGAAGCTAATACACATGACTAGAAGAAAGCCAACAATACCAATACATGTATCTTTTAAAAATACCACAATTTAAATAACTGAACAACATAATTAGTGTATAGGTCCAAAAGAGGTGCTTAAATTATAAACTAGGTTTAATACTTGGAAGAGCTAAACCTCAATTAGATATTTTGGAAACTGGAAGAAACAGCAGCAAACATGTATTGGTAAAAATGTAATTATATAGAAAAGATGAAATCATAACACTGAAGAGACCTTCCAGATTCAGTTTCATTAAACAGAACTTAGAACAGAGATATGTAGATTTGAAAGCTAAGGGGAAGCAATGAGATGAAGGAGAAAAATAGGCAAAATTCAGGAAGTGACAGAGAATTCAGTCACTGAGAGATCTTTGAGAAAACTTTGGACGTATAAAGTCACAAGTAGTAATTTTTAACCATTGTCCCTGTCAATTAGTATGAAGGCATTTGGGGAAATCTTTTCATAGTCTGGAGCTTGGTAAGATTAAACCAGATGCTAAATAGTTGCTAATCTGCATATCTCTGTTGAGCTCAATGGCATTTGTACCTGCTGAGGATTTGGCATATTATTTTTCAGACATTTTGAGTAATGATTACTGCTTTTTCCTTAGCTTATTCTGTTGTGACTAGCTGTTGTGGCACGGATGGTGTGTTTTTATTACTCAACACAGTTCTGAGACCACACTGCAATGTGACCAAGGAAACTGGCAACTGCATATCAGCATGTCCTTGCTTTGGACTGTTTTTGTAAAACAGCTGGCTTAGTTGTATACTATATTTTCTCACATACAACATGCACCTTTCCCCCAAAATTCAGCCCCCCCCCCCAATTGGGGTGGATGTTTTAAGGGAGGAAGCTGGAAAAGAAGCACATCTAGAGAGATTGTGCATGCCACGTGGCTGCCAAGATGGCAGAGTCCTGTATTAACCCTCTCACGGCCATAGCAATTCACTGAGCACCGTAGGTTGTGCCTGAAGCATCAGGTGAGTGGTTGGTACTATCTTAATAAGGCGAGTGATGTGGAAACTTATATAACAGTCTTGCTACTGCCCTTGCAAGGCTCTTGGGCTTAACTGTGTGTGACATAAATAGGAATCTATCTAAATCATGCCAGAAGTGCTCTGTTTAGTAGATCCTTTATCTTGCTCTTTTCACTGTGTGCTCCCCATTGCTGGTTGGTAGAGGGGGCCCAGCAGCCTTGTCACTTGCCACGTGTTCCTGATCAGCTGGGAGGCAAAAACCAGTTTTAAATAAGCCGTGATTTTAGCCTCCCACCACTGATAAGCCAAGGGGCTCCAGCAGCCCTACTGCTGGCTGCTGATTGGCCAGGAGGCAAAAACCACGGCATATTTAAAACCACAGTTTTTGCCTCTCGGCCGATCAGGAGTAAGTGGTGAGTGGCAGGGCCACCGGGGGCCCTCTGCCAGTCAGTGGCGGGGGGTACGGGGCCGTGTGAGAAAAAGAGCAAGATTAAAGGAGCCACTGCACAGAGCACTTCTGGCATGATTTAGGTAGATCCCAAGACAAAAAGAAGTCATCCTGGGAACATAGAGTCTCTGCAAAGTTTCACATCTCAGGAGACAATTTGAGTGAGGCAGCTGGCACCATAAACTTCCAGATGCCGTGTTTCCTGGACACTCTCCTCCCGGGAGGATTTACTCTTTGTCATGCAGTGGGATGTGACTCTAGAAAAATCTATTTTTTTCCTCCATTCTGCCTTTGAAAAAGAAGGTATATGTTTTATTTGGGGATGTTATGTATGCAAGAAAATATAGTACTTTTATAATAGTTGTGGGTGGGGCAAGGTTCCTGGTTATGGTCCTTAGGGTTGGATTTCAAATCCTGATAATAGAATTAAGATTCTGCCCCTTCCTTTGCACTAGTTTGGTGATAAAGAGCCCATTACCCAAGGATTCTCCTTACACAAGGAATCTCTGTGCAGCACAGATCTGGCACACCACCTTATACCACCTACTCAAGTCTCCAGTATAGAGACACCTGTGTGGGCAGGGCGCACTTGGCCAGGCAGATGGGATGGGGTTGCATGCAGGTGGGGAGTGGTATCTGAGAGCAGGGCTGAGGCTGGGAACTTGGGGTGGTGGTAGCATGGGGCTGGGGCAGAGCTACAATCCGCTCCCCACATCTCCCTATGATGAGTGCTGGTTCGATGGGCAGGAGTGTGCTAGGAGTGGAGAGTGGCTCTGCCCTTGCCCTGGGCCTGTACTGTCACTGCCTCAAGATCCTGGCCCTGGCCTCTCCTGTCCTGCTCCCAGATGTTGCTCCTTGCCCACCTGCAGCCCCATCCCATCTGCCCAGCCGAGCATGCCCAGCCTGCATGGGCCCTGGAAGAGACCATGGAGGCCCCGGGGTTGGGATGGTCAGGCAGTGACAGCACGGGGCTGGACCCTGGCCCTGGGGCAGAGCTACTTAGGGAGCTTTGGGAGTTGTTGCAAGTGGGGGAGGGGAGGGAGGAACGGGGATGCTGACCCAGCCCACAACAGCTCCCCAACACTCCCTAAGGGGCCCTCTAGCCCAAATAATTGCCAACCCCTGTTCTAAGGGTACAATAGATATAATATTTTGCCACATAACCATAGAAGAAATAAGAATGTTCCTTAATGTAGGACCTTCTCAACAACTAAGAAGGTGGAAGGTATTTCTCTAGCTTTCATAGTGATTTTAGGTGACTGCATCTGCCTTTTATGTTGCTGCATACACACACAGTTTGAGATAAGGGTTTAGCAAAGGGATGCATAGGGAGACAAATCACTGTTCCCTGAAAAACAACTTACTCACTTAAATACATAAAAGGAGGGTGAAAAGTAATCAGCCAAAAATCAAGCTGGGAGAGTTGCCACACTGGAAATTTCTTTCAGTGCTGCGTTGCTGTAGGCATCTTTTACATGGAAAAAATATGACAGAACCTTTTAGTTTTTAAATGCAAAAGCTTATTTCAGTCCTTGTGCCACTGGATGCAACTTCAGTCGGCTGTGAGCAAAATTATACTTTTGCATTGCAAGGCTGTTGAAAGTGTCTGAGATTTCTTTTCTGAGATTTGTGGTGTGCGGTGTTGTAATATTGCTGCCAAGATGCCCATGTCCCACAGTGCAATTTGTTCAGACAGGGATCATTAAATGGGAAACAGGATTCATGAGCAACAGGGCTTTTCCAGGCCCCCTAACTGCATTGGTGCCTTACCACCCTGTACAGTTGTGACAGGCACTCTTGTGCTTTCCACAGGCCAGACTTCCACATGGACTTCGGTCTCCAAATTCGTAATTATAATTTGGGTGGCAGCAGCTCTGAAGAGACCCCAAGATGAAGCCTGGATTGGGCCAGAAGCCATTTGAACAGAAGAGAAGAGACAATTCTTGTCTGAACCAAGGGAGAAACATTTTTTTTAATGAAAATTTTTGTCTTCCAAGCCAAATCAAGTTGAAATCCATGACTCAGTACAGAACCGTAAGTGGCCCTACAACTGGCAAACAACCTCTACCCCCACCAGGGGCTTCAGATGTTTCCAACATCTTTTGGCAGGCATCCTCCGCGCAGGCCCAAGCCCAGAGGCTTGGGGTTTAGATGCCATGAATGACGTGTGCCTCCTCAGGCTGGGGAGCATGGTGACCACCCGCAGGTAGCAGTGGTGGTGTTGGTGGCAGTGGCGTGGCGGTGCGAGCAGGGACTGCCCACAGGCAGCTGTAATGACATCGGTGGTGAGGACGGGCTGAGTGGGGACCACCCGTAGGCAGCCACGATGATGCCAGCAGCAAGGATGGGGTGGTGAGTGGTGGGCAGCGAGTGGGGACTGCCCACAGCCACTGTCTGCGTTGTTGGCGGTAGTGAGCAGGGACCACCTGCAGCTGGCGGTGCTGGTAGCGAGGTGGGGGGACATGGCAAGTGCCCGCAGAAGCCAGCGGCGACTTCCGTGGCAGCCAGTCTCTGAGGGGAGCACGTGCCCCCCTGTGGGTTGTCTATGTCAGATGCCCCCAAGTTTCGCTTGCCCTCAGCCATATGGCGGCAGCAACAAGCTGGGGAGGAGCCTCCCATTTCCATAAAGTGGGGCTTAAAGCCCCATCACCTCTGTGGGTGCTAAACCACATCAGAAGAGCCCTTCTCCCCTGGATGCTTAAGGAAAACTGCCTTCATGGACCCAGATACCTGGTGTTTCCTCTAACCAAGAGAGAAACAAGTTGTGGATGAGGGGGAGCAGGGCTCCCATCCCCGGGGTGCCACTCTCCCCTGCACCCCCTGGCACCCAGCAGGTCTGACTGGGCCGTGTTCCCTTTCTTTGTGGGTGCCCACGCTGGGCTGCTCCCTGGCTGCAATGCCCGGGCGCAGGTGGGTTACACACAGCGCCCCCCCATGCCTCCCCCTGCCCACCCCGCCGGAGAGGGGACGTGCGTGGGTCGCTCGCCCGCAGCCCCGCCCAGCGCGGTGCTGCCCCGCACCGCCGGCTCGCTCTCCGGCAGCAGGTTGCCAGGGGGCGGCGCGGGCAGGGCAGGGCTGGGCTGGGCTGGGGGTGCGGAGTTGCCCGCCTCCCCGTCAGGTGAGCTCGCGGCTCCTGCGCCCTCACGCTGCTGCAGCTGGCTCGGTGCAGGCGGCGGGACTCGGCGGCGACTCCCTGGCGTGCGGGGCTCGGCATGACCGTGCGGCGCGTGGAGAGCATCTCGGCGCAGCTGGAGGAGGCCAGCTCCACGGGCGGTAGGACCCGCGGCCGCGGGCGGGCGCGCCTGCTGCGCGGGGCAGTCCGGCCGTCCTCACCTACTTTTGCCTTTCCTGAAACGAGCGTGACCGCGGGGCTGCCCCGGGCTCGCTTGGAGAGCGCCGGGCACGGGAGCGCCTCGCCGGGCAGCGGCCAGGTGCCGCGGCGGGCTCCCCCCGAGCGGAGGGCACCTGCGTTTTATCTCTAAAGTGCCACCTGAATGGTGCCCAAGTCCAGAGTAGGCTGTCAGGTGCGGGGGAGGAATGGGCCATTCAGCCACATGTAGCCTGTCCAAGAACGCGGCCAAGGGAAGATGCGGACATGCCTTCGTGTTTCCCGCTGCCCCTCCGCTCCGCTCCGCTCCGGCCGCAGCGTGGGGCCGGGAGGGGAGTCGCCTCCTCCGAGCCGCGTCTTCAGCCCGCGGCCACGTGGGCTCCGCCGGCTTGTTCCCGCCGGCCGGCGGCTTCCCCCCGGCTAGCCCAAACCCTGTCCTCTTTTAATCCAGAAGAAATGCAAAACTCTTGGTTCAGAGTTGATACCTTTTATTTGACCAACTAAGAAATGGCCAGAAAAAAACAAGAAAAAAAAAACAAGGTCTTTTCTGTCAGCTTTCAGGCACCTCGCCCTTCCTCAGGCTCCGGGAAAATGAAAGATGGTAGAAGTCCCCCTAGGTAAAAAAATGAATATCATTTTTGCACAGAGGAAGCTGATGGTGGATGTGTCTTCCTCTGGGTCCATGAGAATGTCTTTGTGAGTTGCTCTGTGATGTGCAGATGAGGTGGGATTCCTTCTGCGCAAAAATGATGTTTCTTTTCTAGCTAGGGGGTCTTTTTACGATCTTCCGTTTTCCCAGAGCCCAAGGAAGTGCATGTGTGCGAAAGCTTGCGGAAAAAGGTAATTGATTTGTAATTTCTTAGTTGGTCTTTGCCGACCAAGAGTTCTAGAGTTTTGCGTTTCTTTTTGTCCCAGACCAACACGGCTACCCAATACATCCCTGTTTAATCAGTGTCTCTCAGGCTCTGTTAAAAATGAGGGCTTGCAGTCTTTCACACCCAAGACTGGAGCACTTGAACTTTTTAAGTAGGGGGGTTTATACCTGTATGTAGTTTTAGGCTATGTGTTGGAGCTGTCTTTCTCTGTCTGTTGCACTACAGAAGCAGCAACTGCATAGTAAAGAGGTTATGTGATCAGCCAACTTTAATATGACCACTCATAGGCATGTCATTGTGATGCTCCATATTTCCTTTACCTCACCAATTTACAAATTAAAATTCATCAGCCTATACATGAAAAAGACACACTTGTTTTCTTCTCTCAGCATTACAGACTTGTTATAAGATATGAAAGCCAGCTTTTCTTTTTTTTCGCATTTCATCAGTAAAAACATGCCACAGGCATTCAGGTACATCTGTGAAATAACCACTCAGTGCTCAAAGGGTTAATCAGAGAAAGCTCAGGTAATAATTTGAAGACAATTGGGTTGCGCAGTTATTACTGAGGTGCAATTTGGCTCATGGATTATTACTAGAAGTGATGAAGCATAAGGACAGATTGCAACTTCTTTATATTTTTTGCATCACTAGTGTTTGCATTAATTATAAGGAAAAAGTGTTTGCAGATGAATTGAGGCAGTAGGATTTGAATCACTGGGCCTTAAACACAAAATGACAAGATGTTGTTTTCACAGAAATACCTTCTTACTTGAACTATACATTTAATACATGTAAATTGTATTTTTGATTCTCTTTACGGAAATCATGGTTGTACCTAGAAATTACTGGGAAACTGTTTAAAATACATGGTTGATACGGCTGGCTTTATTAATTTCCATCTTTACCCGTTTAAATAAAAAAAAAAAAGAAAACTTGAATTGCTATAGAAATGTAATGCTCTTAGTATTCATTATTTTGTCAGAAAATAAGAGTTCAAGTAAAACACTTGTTGACCAACTACACTTTTATTTTAATTGCTGCATGTCTCAAAGTAAACAGCTCTGTCTTATATGAGACTACCACACCCTGGAGCATTATTATATGATATAACTAGCCTGAATTTTGCTCTTGATCTGCCAAATCTATGTATGCCAGCTTCATTCATCTGGACTTCAATGAAACTCCTTGTATGAGTAAAATAAGTTGCTTGTCAGTCTTTGCAGGACTGTGACTTCTTAAAACCAAAAAAAAATCCTCTCTTCCCAGGATAATGCAAAGTGGACACAGTGTTGTATGTACAGAAAGTGTATGTTTTCTTAATGATGTTTAGAAGGAACTGGTAGAACAACTTATTTTAAATGCATTGGACATTTCAAGTGTAGACACCTATTTCTAAGGGTCTTATCCATGATCATTGAAAGGGGCAATTTTTAGTTAATTTAGGCTTCATGGGATAAATTCACTCTGTTACTAAATGTGTGCTCACTTGATTTATTTCTGTGTTCTGTTTTCAAGTCTTGATAAAGGAAAGTTTTAAAATGTAAGTATTTTAAAATGGTAAATGTTTGCAACACAAAACATTGCAGGCTGTTGCTAGTAGCGCATAAGAATCAGAAAATGAATATCAACACATGTACAGCTCTTCCTTCATTTCACTTTCCAAGTGAAAGAAAATTCAAACAACAAACAAACAGCTTTATGGCAAAAATATTAAATTTTAGACTATTAGCATTTCAGTGATGATATTGACAATGAATGGAAGGAAATTTATGTCTTTCAACACGGCAGTGACCCTTTCACTGGCTGTTTGGCTGAAAGTTGCTAAAGTGGGTCTTACAGTCTGTCTTTTACAACAAATTAATTTCAGAGGGAGCTGCACTGGGCATTGATTCAACAGGGAAACGCTCTCACTCCTGGAGAGTGATCTAGATTAAGGATGAAACATGCTGGTAGGGCAGCATGTGCAAGCTTCCTTTGCCCGTGCCTGTGTTGGACAGGCTGTCAGTGAATAGGTGATACCAATTATAGTAGTAGCATTCTGGCACTTTATCAAGTAACATTTTCTGTGTTTACATTATTCAAGAGAGCAGCAATTATCTTTGTATATTAATATACAGTGGATTCTACAAGCAATATTATGGAATTATAGCAGTGCATCTTTAAACTTTCTTAAAGATCACAATGATCCTAGATTATCATCTTTCCACTTCAGCCTTGTGGGAGATTCTTATGTAGCAAAGCAGGAATAATCCATGCATTAATATACAGTAGATTCCACAAGTGATGTTATGGTAATGTATTAACATGTCTTTAAAATTTGTTATTTGACTTCGGTAGCTAGAGGCATCTTTCAAATGAATTAAAAAAACAACAACAGAAAAGCAGAGAAAAGATAGGGTGGAGGAAAGGATTCATAGGAAGTGGGGGAAGGAAGGAAAGTAAAGAGTGAGGAAAGACAGATTGGGTAATAGTCACAAAGAAGAAGACTAGGAGAAGGAAGGTAAAGATGACCCTTATAAACTACCCCAAATAAAATGATGCTTTTGCTGAAAAATCAGCTTAATTCAGGAAACTGGAGAGCTGTAAATTGTGCCTGCCAATGACAGTCCAGTCCTCTTGTATCCAAGGTACCTGCTTCTGTGGAGAGTAGGAAGAAATATTATCAGTCCCTTCCAGTGGGATTCCAAACAGGGTGATGGCTTTTATGTGTTGATGGCTCTTGTGACCTGGGGAGTTAATAGATTAGTCTCATCCAGGCTGCAGGTGGTGTCTCTTTCTAGCTGTCTTCCTACTTTTTGGGGGATTTGCTGGCAATTTAAGGCCCTACCCCACAACTGTTCTTTATTATGCTGTACCTGGCTTGTTCTGGTCAGACCTGATGAAGAGTGTCTTGCATTTGGAAGCTTGGCTAACTCTATCCAAACTACACAGTTGGTCCTATAAAAGACACCACCCTAAGAAATCCTTGCCTCTTTCATTACCTTTTTAAGAGAGAATTGTAAGTAATGTAAAGTCGTACGGAGACATGAATCTCCTTTTGCGTTTAGGTGTAGGTATGGGGCTGGAAACTGGAATGTTGCACCTAATCCTATATTTAATAAGCACCCAAACCTCTTATTAACTTCAATGGGAAAGCAGGCTTCAAGGATGTTTCGGTAACATTTTCCACAACAGAGTGAACCAAAGAGAAAATGTTTAGTCTTGATTTTAAGTATCCCTTTGTCAGCATGTGTCATAATCTCAGCTCAATTTAAGTATGCATATCTCCTTGGATTAATTAATAGTATGCAAAATTCTGGTGGAGAGAGCTGCCTTCACATTTTATAATAAAAATGCCTCAGCTCCCCTCCAAAGGGCAATATTTCAGGTTTTATATTTTTTTAACTAGTTAATTTTCTTACTTATTAGGCATTGTTGAGCAGTTGCTACACGAGTTAAGGGGGTTATGTGAATAAGCATTCGGAGAAACTCCAATTACATTAGAACTGATGGTCCAGCTATTTTTCCAGGATTTATTTAGACTTTATAAAATATATTGAGGGAAATACAGTGTCTATGAGTTAATGCAGCTATACAAAGACAAGATAGCATATGACATAGAAAGCTTTTACACCAGTCAGTCACATGCAGCAGCCTCGGCTACATCGTAGTCTGATGGCTGGGGAATTGGCTCTGAGCTGGGACCCAGAGAGTGGTAGTCGACAAAAGTGAATCATCAAGGTGCTCTGTGACCAGTAGTGTCCCTCAAGGCTCTGTCCTTGGATCTGTACTCTTTAACATCATCGTTAACAATGTGGACACTGGTGTCAGAAGCGGACTGGCCAAATTTGCCAGTGACACCAAACTTTGGGGTAGACCATTCACACCCGAGGATAGGCTGGAGATCCAGGCTGACCTTGATAGGCTTAGAAGTGGGTGGATAAAAACCTGATGACATTCAATATGGAAAAATGCAAGGTATTCCACCTTTGGGAAAATCCCCCCACATCACACTTATAGGTTTGGCAGTGCTACACTCGCTAACACCATGGCCGAAAAGGACTTGGGGGTCATGACTGATCGTGGGATGAACATGAGCCACCAATGCGATGTCTTAGCTCATAAAGTGAACAAAACTCTGGCTTGCATCCATAGATGCTTCTCAAGCAAATCTCAGGATGTCATACTCCTGCTGTACTTGGCCTTGGTGAGGCCACAGCTGGAGTACTGCATCCAGTTCTGGGCTCCACAATTCAAGAAGGATGTGGAGAAGCTTGAGAGAGTCCAGAGGAGAGCCACGTGTATGATCAGAGGGCAAGAGAACAGATCTTACGAAGAGAGGCTGAGAGCCATGAGACTCTTCATCCTGGAAAAGCGCAGGCTCAGGGATGACCTGTGGCAGCCTATAAGTATATAAGGAGTGTTCATCAGGATCTGCGGGAAGTCTGTTCACTAGAGCACCCCAAGGGATGATAAGGTCCAATGGTTATAAACTCCTCGAAGACTGTTTCAGGCTGGACATAAGGAAAAACCTCTTTACTGTCCTAGCCCCCAAGGCCTGGAATAGACTCCCTCTAGAGGTGGTGCAAGCACCTACTCTGGACTCTTTTAAGAAATGTTTGGACACTTATCTTGCTGGGATCCTTTGACCCTAGCTGACTTCCTGTCCCTGGGGCAGGGGGCTGGACTCCATGATCTTCTGAGGTCCCTCCCAGCCCTAATGTCTATGAAATGTATACTTAAGACTCACTTTTTTGGTCAGAGCTGAATATTTGATATGTACAACATTTAGCTGTAATTTATCCAACCTCAGCCATTCTGTTTGCCATTATGAATTATGCTGGGTCTTTGGTGCAGGAAAAAAAATCACTAAAAATACCACTTAGACTGTTTGTGTTGTTGTATTTTCTGGGCATACTTCTATTTTGCTATCTGTGTCCCCCAGTCCGCTTGTCTTTTCTTTCTTGATTGCATACTGGATATTGAAATAGATCGTATAAAACTCTTGCTCTCCATGTAAGAGTATTAAAAGTACTCGTTTAATATTTTTTATTAGTAAAAGCCATTACTGTTACTGGAGATTAGGGAAAAACTAGCAGAAAGTTTTAAACTGGTCCTAAAGCCAGATCTTTTTTCAGTAGCTGTAGTCAGTACATTGTGGACCACACAGGACTCTCTCATTTGTTTATTTATTTATTTATTTATTATCACACATTCTAATTGATAGACATAAGGTTCATTCTGGGAAGATGAGGAGAGCATATGTAAGACATCTCTTCCTCTTCCGACACACAGTAGGATAGGATCTGACTTAGCCTGTAGCAGTACAGTAGGAAATGGGCCTGGCTAATAACCCAGTTTTGACACCAAATCACTGCAGTTTGACTTACAGCTTAGCTGGCGTCACTGTAGTATTCTATCAACAAGTAGACACAGTGATGACACATGATATTTCATTCTGCCTGTCCCTGCTGAATCCTACCCTAGCTAGCAGGATCTCTGCTTGCTATCACTTTGTTGGCTAGGTCTGTATTTGGCCCATACTTCTTACTGAATAGGATGGACATAGGTTGTAAGATTGGGAACCACCATGTGCAACATACCCTTGCCCAGAGACATCCTATAGAGATGTTTTAGCTCTCTAGTTTTCTAGTGTTATCTTTTCTTAATAATTTTTTTGGTGCTTAGATTATCAGATTACTTCCATAGCATCAGGTCCTTGGAAGGAGAATGACTAATTTGTAACATATCTTTCTCATGCCTGCCCAAAGGAGGCAACTGTGGTTTTGTCTTCTTCATGCACAGAGACCATGGGAATGATTTGGGTCCAAGATTAATAAATAAAAATTCAAGGTACTATAGGATCTGGTGAGGTCAGAGGTGAATACAGCACCATACCTAGACTCCTGGTGGCCCCGGGTGAACTTTTAGTATTGGGGCCCCCTTCTCCAGAGATAATTATAATAATAATTTTAAAATTACCATTCTGTCTGGCCCCTGGGTGGCCGCTCAGTTTGCTCCTGCCTGTCTGGCCCTGTGTGATTAAAATATGTGTCCAAGTCACCTTGATGCAAAGTACACCTACAAATAGAATAAACCAAAACAGACCACACAGAACAAAAGCCCTATATCAGCATTTATCCTGTGCTTTATTTCAAGTTGTCAAAAAAATACCTTAACACTGTGTTCAAAGGAGCACTGACTTGTTTCTACCTCCTCACATTCACAGAGATTCAAAAACTGATGAAAGGGACAGCAGTAATAATTTATAAAACAATAAAGTGGCTGTTTTTAATCACCACTTTAATAGTTGGATCCAGTCAGAAGGGAGTATATCAGCTCCTGGTTGGTAGCCATAAATAAAGGGCTGGCAGATGCTGAAGTTTGGGAAAAATATTCTTATAACTCAAACAATTAAAAAAACTCCAACTGTTCTATTTAAATTAAATTGCTTCCATACATCCAAAGCAGAGAAATATTTCTTTGCCCACCTCACCCCATGTAACTTTTCATTTTATGTGGGTGCATCTATGTGTGCAATTAAGAAACATGAATAAACTCCAAAGCTTATTGCTTCGGAGTTTATTGTTCCTGGGACTGCAGCACATTAAACCAGGTCAGAGCAGCCTCAGCTAGCAGGTGGACAGAAGGGTCAGAGTGCCAGCCCTGGGCTGCTCCCTTTGGCTCAACATGTTGCAGAGAAGCTGGCTGAGGCATGAGGGTGCTTTAGTGAGGGAATAGCCAGTAGGCCTGTGCGAATAGGGAAGTATTTGATTTGGATTCGGATTTGGCTGATTTGGAGGCCAGTGATTCAATTCAGAGATTCGGATCACTGTTTTGAATCGATTTCGCTGAGTCGGCTTTGGAAGATTCAGCGCCAGTTCAGAAAGATTTGAGGATTCGGCCATAGAGTATAATGGGGAATCACTGAAATACCTATAACTTTGTCATTTTTTGGCTGATTTGACTGAAACTTGCAGGGATGGTAGCCCCTTTCTGAGGGCATGAAGTCTGCCAAGTTTCAAGGAGGTAAGTATGGGGGTTTCTGGGAAACTGCACCTCAAACTGCTGAAAAGCAAAACTCGTGGAATGGGTGATTGTGTGACTGTGTCTGTGTTAAGGCATAGGGGGCGTGAAAACTGCAGGCCTGCTACGCCCTGCTGTGGCCACAAAGCCTTCCAGCTTTCAAGGAGATAGGTGTAGGGGGTTCTGGGACCCTGCACCTCCAGCTGCTGACAGGCAAAACTTGTGACATGGGTGGGTGACACTGTGTGTGTGTTAAGGTGTGCCCTCATTGGTGATGGGGCATCTACATGACACAGTTGTATGCCCCAATGAGGCCTTCTCCCCTATAGCCTCAGCCTGGTCCACCACTTTAAACGACAACAGGTATAAAATAACTTAGTGAGCAGCAGCACAGTAGCACCAGCAGCATCTCAGGCAGCCAAACTGTGACAGAGCCCTTCTTTCCTCTCCTGCAGGATCTTCTTGTGTCTGTTAAGGCATGCCTTCACTGTGTGACTCTGTGTGTGTGTATTAAGGTGAACCCTCACTATGTGACTCTGTGTATGTATGTTAAGGTGCACCCTCACTGGTGCTGGGGCCTCTACACAACATGGTTGTGTGCCCCAATGAGGTCTTCTCCTCCCCTACAGCCTGAGTCGGGTCCACTAATATAAATAGCAACAGATAAGCACTGCAGTGCACTGCAGCACAGTAGCACCAGCAGCATCTCAGGCAGCCAAACTGTCACAGAGCCTTTCTTTTCTTTCCTGTTGGAGCTTCTTCTCCAGCAGCTGTCAGAGAAGGCTCCCTGCCAGCCCCAGCCCTGGGGCTTAGATGTGCCCAGAGTCCTGCGTCTTTCCAGTCAGCTGACCCGGGACAGGTGCTAGGGCTGTTGGTTTAAGGACATAGCAGTGGCAGACAAGGTCCTTTGGGTCAATCTGGTGTCTTTTAGTAGATCAACTGAATAGTTAGGAGAATATAACAAGCTTTTGGGTTGAAAAACCCTTTGTCAGGCTGAGGAAGCACCTGTATTTGGTCTATGTGTGTGCTGGTCTTGGATGGAAGGAATAGTAAAGAAGCCAGAGACTGGCCTGGCATGCAATTCAGGCAAGAAAGCCAGTAAATGAAAATGGAAATGGAGGTGTCAGGGGGTGAGGGACAGGCTGGGATAGGGGGGGTAGGGGGATGTAGCAGTACAGGTAAACATGCAGAGGTACCTGGGGAGTCAGATGTCCGGCAGGTTGTAGTGTGTGAGAATTCCACTGTCTATATTGAGTCCATGAGTTTCTGTACCCACTACCTAGGAGGCTGATGAAGTGCAGTTCATAGGCCTGGCTCTGAAAAGTGGTTTGTAAATCAAAACAAGCACCTAACCTCCTCACCAGAACTGAAGCCAACTTCCTACAGCTCAAAACACAAAACCTGCCAACAGTCTCCAGTGCCCCCACAAACTGCACACCAGAATCTATGAAAGACAAGAATACCCAACTGTCTATGGAGGCACATTCCTCACAAAAAAACACTCTTGTCTCCATTCTCTCAGACATGATCCTAAGAGGGAACAATTTACAAACCACTTTTCACAGCCGGGCCTATGAACTTCACTTCATGAGCCTCCTAGGTAGAGAAACTCATGGACTCAGTATAGACAGTGGAATTCTGACACACCACAGCCTGCTGGACATCAACTCCCCAGGTACCTCTGCACTTTTACTTGCCCTGCTACATCTCCCTTCCTTCCTACCCCCCACCTGTCCTTTACCCTTTGATGCCTCCATTTCCATTTTCACTGACTGGCTTTCTTGCCTGCATTGCATGCCAGCCTCTGGCTTCTTTATTATTCCTTCCATCCAGGAACAGCCCATACACACACCAACTGCAGGTGCTGCCTCAGCCTGAAAAAGGGTTTTTCAACCTGAAAGCTGGCATCCCTGGCAGCAAGACTGAGCTCACCCAGAGCCTCACAACTCTGCTGCTACCAGCAAGCCTCAGGTCTGTCAAAGACGTGACAGATCTGGGCTTTCCCAGGACTGGGCTTTCCTAGCCAGGACTGTGTGCATGCATGTGGTAGCTGGAGCTTATGGCACCTCCTACCTGTCTTTCACCAGGGGAATCCTTAGTCCTGGCATTTATGGGGCTGCCATGCCACCAGCAGTTCCACCAGGCCTCCCTGACCCTGGCAGAGTGCAGTTTTAGTGGTCATGCCTAGGACCTGGGGTCTCCTCCTCCCCCATAGCCCCAGCCTATACCTCAAAGTTCATCCTGGCATGGGAGCTCAGAAGGGACATGTTCTTCCCCTGCTGGCTGGTGATGCAGTGAGTACCCCCTCCAGCTCTGAGAACAGGGCAGTAACTGGTTTAAAAAAATCAAATGGAAATAGGTGCAGATGGAGTGAGGAGGGGGGCATTCAATCCATCTGCTGGTGGAGCTTGGGGAATCCCAGCAGCGGGAGGTTCACCTTCAAGAACACCAGCTGTTCCACCAAACCAGGATCTAAGCAAGTGCGGTGGAGTGTCACAACATCCCCAGCAAAGCTGAACACCTTCTCGCTCAGAACACTGTTTGGTGGACAGGACAGGTGTTCCCGGGCAACCGTGGCCAGATCCTGCCACATGTGGCTGTGGCTTGCCCAGTAGGCCAAGGGGTTGCAGTCCAGTGGATCCTCATTCTCAGCAAGATAGGTAGCCACTGAAGCCTCAGTGCTACCTGCCTGAGGCTGGGCTCTGGTACGTTTGGACCCCAGCGTTGAAGCCATGCCCTTGGCCCACATTGGCAGCACCTGGTATGGACGAGACTGGTTAGTGCTGGTGCTGGGAGTGCTGGCACAGGAAAGTGGATCCCCTTCTTCCACATCTCCTCGCCTCTGCACCTCTGTCTCCCTGACTCTGTTGACCAGCACCTGCATCCAGTGATCAAGGGTTTTGGTGCTGCCAGTGCACATGCTCCCCTTCACCTTCGGGTCACACATGCCCGCCAGCATGTGGGCCGTACTGGATTGCAAGGGATCCAGCCATCTCCTGATGCCCTCCTTCAGTGCCTGCACATCTGGTGACAGCGGCTTGCGCCAGCCAGGAACATTGATCCTCTGGAACTTCTCCATTTAGTTCTCAAGTTCCCTCACTACGGCGATCACTAGGCTAAGGAGGGCATTGCCACCGCTGAGGGTCTCAGTGGCCTCAAGGGTCTCAGTGCCCTGAGGACCACCAAGCTTTTTTCATAGGTTTCATAGACATTAAGGCTGGAAGGGACCTCAGAAGATCATTGAGTCCAGCCCCCTACCCCAGGGGCAGGAAGTCAGCTGGGGTCACAGGATCCCAGCAAGCTAAATGTCCAATTGACTCTTAAAGGAGTCCACAGTAGGTGCTTGCATGACCTCTGGTCGCAGTCTGTTCCAGGGCTTCGGGGCTTGGACATTAAAGAAGTTCTTCCTTATGTCCAGCCTGAAACAGTCTTGGAGGAGTTTGTGACCATTCGACCTTGTCATCCCATGTGGCGCTCTGCTGAACAGGCATTCCCCCAGATCCTGATATACACCCCTTTTATACCAACAGGTCCCCCTTCTGAGCCTGCACTTTTCCAGGCTGAAGAGTCCCATAGCTCTCAGCCTCTCATCATAAGGTCTGTTTTCCTGCCCTCTGATCATGCGCATGGCTCTCCTCTGGAATTTCTCAAGCTTCTCCACATCCTTTTTAAATTGTGGAGCCCGGAATTGGACGCAGTGCTCCAGCTGTGGCCTCACTAAGGCCGAGTACAGCAGGACGATGACATCCTGGGATTTGCTAAAGTATCTTTGGATGCAAGCCAGAGTTTTGCTCACTTTGCCTGCTGCAACATCACATTGGTGGCTCATATTCATATTGTGGTCAGTCATGACCCCCAAGTCCCTTTCAACCATGGTGCTAGTGAGCATAGCACTGCTGAACCTATAAGCATGCTGCGGATTTTTCTTCCCAAGGTGGAGTACCTTGCATTTTTCAGTGTTAAAGGCCATCAGGTTTTTGTCCGCCCATTTTCTGAGCCTGTCCAGGTCAGCCTGGATCACCATCTTGTCCTCAGATGTGGACGCTTTACTCCATAGTTTGGTGTCATCAGTGAACTTGGCCAGTCCACTTCTGATACCAGTGTCCACATCATTAATGAAGATGTTGAAAAGGATAGGCCCAAGGACGGAACCTTGGGAGACCCCCTGGTCATGGCACACCATGATGATTGACTTCTGGTAAATGGTATCCCACTCAGCTCCGTTAAGGGGACCTCAGATCCCGATTTTCCCAAGCAAGGCCATCTCATGGATGGCCTTCTGTTGCTCAAACAGCCTTTCCAGCATCAGGTATGTGGAGTTCCACTGAGTCTCAACATCCTGCATGATTTTGTGCTGTGGGATGCTCAGGTCTGTTTGTTTCTTCCGCAGCATCTTGCCTGTGTTGATGCTGCGGTGGAAGTAGCCTGCCACCTTCCTGCATTTTGAAATGAGCTGGGTGGTAGTGATGGTGCCATCACTGGCAGCCCTGTCCCCCTTTAAGGCATCCCTGACTATAAGGTGCAGCCTGTGTGCCACACAGCGGATGCCAAGCAAGTTGGCATCATGGATGGCCTTGACAATATTGGCCCCATTGTTAGTGACCATGAACCCGTGGGTGAGCTCACCCTGCCCAATGAGCCACCCCTGTACCATACATTTCATGGCCACTATTACCTCCCTTGCTGTGTGGGACTTATCCAGCACCTTGGCTTGAAGGAGACCTCCGATGGCCTGACTGGTTGCACCATTGCCCTGTAAGGGACAGGTCGGCGTGATTGCTACCCTGGCTGCTCCAGATGTTGGAGGTGAAGTGCAAGGCTACCTGCAGCCCTGCCTTGCTCAGCTCCTCCCTCAAGTATTCCCTGCATGCCTCATACAGGGAGGGCATCACTGTCCTGCTAAAGGTAGTGCCTGTGGACACTTGGTAAAATGAGGCCATAAGCTCCATGAGCTGTGTGAACCCTGGCTGTTCAACCAAGGAGAAGGGCTGGCTATCCAGAGCAAGCTCTGGGTGATCTTGCTTGCCTTTGCAACATGCCCCCCTCTGTCTGCAGCTTTCCCCCACTGTTCCAGGGTGGCCTGCCCCTGCTTTTGGGGGATGGGAGCTTTGGAGTGAGCATGAGACTTCCCTTTGGGCACACTTGCACTGGTGCCAGGCTGAGGAGGAAGAAGAACAAGGGGGTGCTGCCTCTTGAGATGCAGTGGCATCACCGTGGTGGTAAAGTGTTTCACCTCCTTGCCCCAGCTGATCTGCCTTCAGCAGTGCTGGCAGATGACAAACCTGGGATTATCTGCTAGCTCAAAATGATTCCACACTACACTACTCCCCCACTTCTGGGTTGAGGGTGGGGATCCTCCCTTATCCCCCTCCTCAGCAGGCTGAGGCACAACTGTGGGAGGAGCTGCCTTAGCTAAGCCACTTGTCTGAGCCTCTGCAATCTCAACCTCAATCTCAACCTCCTCTGAGGTGGTTTCCAGAGAAGGAGACCTGGGTCTAGGGGAACTCTGAGGGGTGTGGAGCACAAACTCAGATTCCCCCTTGGTCCCCAGAATTTCTTTAGCTAGGGTGCTCAAGTCCCCTGGTTCCAGATCCAGCTTCTCCTCTGGCAGTGGGAGGTTCACACTGGAAGATGAAATTGGGGTGGAAGAGACAGTTATTCTGCTGCTGGTGCCTATTTCTGGAGTTAGGGGAGGTGGTGCAGGTTCAGGGACAGGTACTACTCCAACCTCCTTGTTTCTGCTGGCAGCAGAAGACTCGTGCCTGCCAGGAAAGAGGATGCATCTATGTTTGGGGAGTGGGGGAAGAGGGGACAGACTTGCAGCTCTATTTCTCCCCCTACCCCCTCTAGCCCTTCTCCCTCCCCTGCCAGAAGACCTGGCACCTGCCTTTTCAGCCCACTTCATATTTGTCTTTCCTCTGCTGGAAAATGTGTGTGCGTGTGTGTAACTAATAATAGAATATATGTCTTCTTCTTCTCTGATATATGACTGACTGTGTCTGACTTCTGTGCTGTGTTTTGCTTACTGTTCTGTGTTGTGTAGTGTACCTAAAATATCTATTCCCTTCTTCTTCCTCTATGACTGAGTGTCTGACTTCTGTGTTGTGTTAATCTGACTTCTTCTGTGTTGTTTTTAGCCTGTATGTAACTAATACCTATAACTATTAATATTAATAACTATATATAATGTCATCTTTTACGAATGTGTGACTTCTTCTGTGTTGTAATAATATCTGACTTCTTCTTCTATGATAGTTTCATAGTTAGTAGGGTTGGAAGGGACCTAAGCAGATCATCAAGTCCGACCCACTGCCATGGGCAAGAAAGGATGCTGGGGTCAAACAACCCTGGCTAGGTGGTTGTCTAGCCTCCTTTTGAAGACCCCCAAGGTAGGGGTGAGCACTACTTCCCTTGGAAGTTGGTTCCAGCTCCTAGCTGCCCTGACATTGAAGTAGTGCCTCCTGATGTCTAGTCTGAATCTACTCTCTGTCAATTTATGGCCGTTGTTCCTTGTTACTCCCGGTAGTGCTCGGGGGGAACAGGGACTCTCCCATTGTCTGCTGGTCCCCCTTGGCAAACTTATAGGTGGCCACCAGATCCCCTTCTTTTGTGGAGGCTGAACAGGTTCAGGTCCTGTAGCCTTTCCTCATAGAGCCTACCCTACTGCCCCCTGATCATGCGAGTGGCCCTCCTCTGGCTCCTCTCCATGTTGTCCACATCCCTCCTGAAGTGTGCTGCCCAGAACTGGACACAGTACTCCAACTGCGGCCTGACCAATGTCACATAGAGGGGGAGGATCACCTCCTTGTACCTGCTCATGATGCATCTATGGATGCATGACAAGGTGCGGTTAGCCTTCCTGACCATGTCTCCCTATTGGCGGCCCATGTTCATCTTGGAATCAGTAATGACTCCAAGATCCTTTTTTGCCTCTGTGCTAACAAGAAGGGAGTTCCCCAGCCTGTAAGTATGCTGCTGGTTCTTCCTCCCCAGGTGCAACACCTTGCACTTGTCCATATTGAAACCTATCCTATTCTCATCTACCCACCTCTGTAACCTGTCCAGTTCTAGTTGTAGCCTCTCCTTCTCTTCTAGTGTGCTCACTTTTCCCCACATCTTAGTGTCATCTGTGAACTTAAACAAGGTGCTTTTCACCCCCTTGTCCAAGTCGCCGATGAAGATATTGAACAGCGTGGGCCCGAGGACACAGCCCTGGGGAACCCCACTGCTCATGTCCCTCCAGCTTGAAAATGACCCATCCACCACCACTCTCTGGGCGTGGCCCTCTAGCCGATTTGTGACTCATCTGACTGTGTAGGCATCGACACAACAGTTGCCTAATTTTTTAATGAGGATGGGGTGAGAGACAGTGTTGAAGGCCATCCTAAAGTCCAGAAAGACTATGTCCACCACAACACCTGCGTCCAAGGATTTTGTGACCTGGTTGTAGAAGGCCACCAGGTTGGTCTGACAGGACCTGCCTCTAATGAACCCATGTTGGTTTCCCCTGAGCAGGATCCCCCCTGTAGGTCCCTCGCAGATGTGCTCCTGGATAATTTTCTCAAAGAGCTTCCCCAGAACTGAGGTAAGACTAATGGGCCTATAGTTTCCTGGGTCCTCTTTCCTCCCTTTTTTGAAAATGGGGACCATATTGGCCCATTTCCAGTCCTCTGGCACCTTGCCAGAGCACCACAAGTGCTTGTAAAGTTGTGCCAGGGGTCCTGCAATGACCTCTGCCAATTCCTTCAGCACTCTGGGGTGGAGATCATCAGGACCTGCTGATTTGAACATGTCTAGTCCCTCCAAAAATTCCCTGACTAGGTCCTCACTGACCCTGGGCCTGGCTGCACCTCCCCTGGAACTGTCCGCACTCCCAGTGGGGGGGGATGTCCCTGTCCCTGCTCAGAAAAATGGGAGCAAAGAATCTGTTAAAGAGATTACCTTTATCACCTGGTGCTACCACCAGATTACCAAGCCTGTCCTGTATGATGTATGTGTGTGTGTGTAATGGGTGCTTCCCTGCACAGTGATGGATCACCCTGCCAGGGCAAACACAGTTTTCTTTTTAAAAAAAGATTTGGGGGAAAAAATCCCAAGAAGAAATATAAATTGAAAGAAATGGATAAGTAGAGGGATTCTAGTTTGTAACCTAAGCTATATCCAATCCTTTCAAAGACCAAAAAGTAGTAGGAGACTGACTAGGAAGCCAAGCCAGTACCTTTCAGATGCTCTTGGTCAGGCAGAAACAGCTCACAAAAGGCACAGAAAGCCTGCAAACAGAGGCTTATATGCTGTTTCTATGTCCTTCCCCCAGACACTGTGATTGGAAGGGGACTCGGGGACAGATCACAGTCACTGGCCAGCTGGAGATGTCAGTCTGTCCCCCCTGCTCCCTCTTCTCAGTTTCTGTTCCCCTGAAAGACCACCCCTGAATCTCTGAATCTTTTCCAAATCGATTTGGAAAGTTTTAAGCTTCTTCCGGTTCGATTCAGATTCAGAGATTTGGCCTCTGAATCAGACCGAATCTTTTCTGAATTGAATTGCAGACTGAAGCTTCTCAGAACCCTACTAGCCAGCAGGAAGCCTCTGCACTGAAGCACCCTTGTGCCCCAGCCAGTGAGGGCAGCATCTACATGTGTGCTGCTGTGGAGTTCATTAGTTTACTTCAGCCTAATAGGGGCACACATATAGATGTACAATGTTTATTGTGCAGCTAATTAGTTTACTGGGCAGTAAATGTCTTGTGTAGATGTGCCCTATATGTATTTATGTATTGCTTGAACACTGGGGTGGTGAGTGCTCTGCAGAACAAAAGGAGTGAGGGGCCTTGCTTTGAGGGGCATAATCCTGTGATGAGATGAACATTCAACTAGAGTTGAGGGCAGTGGGATTCAGCACTAGTTAAGCAGACAAACATATATATATATATATTAAATTAGACAGGTAAGGTTCTTTGAGTAGATGTGATATTTTTTATTAGACCAACTAAGTAGTTGGGAAAAAGTTCTTGACAAGCTTTCCGGTGCAATCACCCTTCTTCAGGCATAGGAAGTCTGCTGTTCTGAGACTCCAAGAAATGAGAAAAGCTAAAAGTATGGCAGGATATCAGTGAAAATGTAAATAGGTGGAAATCAGAAAGACAAAAGGTAAAGCAGAGAGGTAAAACAGAGGGGGAGGGAAAAGGGGAAGAGAGCAAGGGGAAAAGAAGGAAAAAGGCTGAAGGGAGGCATGACAGTGATGGAATACAAAGTAGAAGAGGCTGTCAGTGAAAAGGAAAATAGTTGGAGATTAGGAAAATAGGACTGAGAGAAGTTCAAAGTGAGAGGATGTAGTGAAAATATACATAGGTAAAAAGAGAAACAAAAGGTGAAACAGGGGAGAGAAGGGGATGAAAGCAGGGGAAAAGAAAGGCCAAAGGGAAATATTACAGAGGAAATAATAGAGGGTAAGAAAGAGGCTGTCAGTGAAAAAGGAAATGGTAGGAAATCAGGGAGACAAAAGGCAGAAAAGGGAACTTACAAAACATCTTTTGTAGACGAGCCTACAGACTTCACTGTATAACTCTATTGGATACAAAAAAATCACAGACTCAGTATAGATGTTGGTTTTATGACACCTGACATCTGATTCACCAAGTACCTGCCTAACCTGACCTCTTACTTTCTTCTTTTCCCTCACCTTTTCTCTCCTCCCTTCCCCTACTTTTCTACTCTTTGTCTCCCTGATTTCCTACTATTTCCTTCTTCATTGAGAAGAATGGTTAATTTGTTATGTGTCTGTACCCTAATCATAATTTACATTTGTAAGCATTTGTGGAATTGGGGCCAGTAGGAATATCTATATCTATAACTACAGATTCATACATTTCATTTGCAGTCCATCTTTATTTTATTTTAGAAGAGATCTGTTCTATAATTATGATCCCATAGGGTGTATCCAGATGAGCACGGTCATGCGGTATGTGTTAGTAAACTGTAAAAAAAGATACCTAGGGACTCTCTGAAAATGCAGTTGGTGACATTAAAACTTGATGGTTCTGATTCTTCATTGTCTTATACCTTATGGAGTCATTTATCCCCATGCAGAATAGAAACATCTAAACAAGCATCTCATGCTTCATGCAGTTGAGAGGGTGGACTCTGTAGGTGCTAAAGATTCTCTCCTCAATCCCAGCCCCAGGGGCATGATATAGTAGTTGGAAGGCTTCTCTAATCCATCCCAGGTAGACATTGTTTTCTAAGAACTATTTGACATTCGGGTATTTTTGTCCCATAACACACACTGGCCATTCCCCTAACGAACCTCTACTTTGGAGCAAAGGTAAAAAGTAGATTCATAGATGTAGGGTCAGAAGGGACCTTGTAGATCTTCTAGTCCGACCCCCTGCCCTGGGCAGGAGAGAAAACTGGGCTCAAATGACCCCAGCCGGGTAAACATCGAGCCTTCTCTTAAAGACCCCCAGAATAGGAACCACTTCCCTTGGAAGTTGGTCCCAGATCCTAGCCACCCTGACTGTGAAGTAGTGCCTCCTGATATCTAGTATAAACCTACTCTCTAAAAACTTATGGCCTTGTTACTCTGGGAGGCGCTCAGGGGAACAAGGTCTCTTCCAAACCCCGCTTGTCCCCCCTAGTAAGTTTACAGATGGCCATCAGGTCCCCCCTCAGCCTTCTCTTGCAAAGGCTGAACAGGTTAAGGTCCCATAGCCTCTCCTCATAGGGTCTGCCCTGCTGTCCCCAGATCATGCAAGTGGCCCTCCTTTGGAACCTCTCAATGCTGTCCACATTCCTCCTGAAGTGCAGTGCCCAGAACTGGCTGCAGTACTCCAGATGTGGCTTGACCAGTGTCCCATAGAGGGGGAGGATCACCTCCTTGGACCTGCTTGTGATGCATCTGTGGATGCACGACAAAGTACGGTTAGCCCTACTGACCGTGTTCTTGCATTGTTGGCCCATGTTCATCTTGGAGTCAATAATGACTCCAAGATCTCTTTCTGCCACTGTGCTTTTGAGAAGGGAGTTCCCCAGCCTATAGGTATGCTGCTGGTTCCTACTGCCAAAGTGCAGCACCCTGCACTTGTCAGTATTGAATCCCATCCTATTTTCAGTTGCCTACCCCTGTAACCTGTCCAGGTCCTGCTGTAATCTGTCCTTCCCTTCTAGTGTGCCCACCTCATCCCAAATCTTGGTGTCATCTGCAAGTATATCCTGCCTGGTGAGGGCTTGTTTACATAAAGGCATATTTCCTATATGGACTTGCACGATGTTTCTACTGCTTTTGTTTTGCTCAGGTGTCATAAGTGCTTTTATTATCTATGTCAGATCATTCCAGAATTTTTTTTAGCAGTTTTGCAAAATGAAAAGGAAGGGAGTATAATTACCTAAAAACACAGAGTCTTTGGAGCCATGGGCTGAGTAAGAAAAAGATGCCTATATGTATATATAGAAGGTGATAATGATACTGGCTTCTGCCAAATGATAATGAAGATGATGATGATGATGATGATGTGAGTGTTACCTCTGTACTAAATCTTCTGTTCCTTTGTTTTTATCACTAAATATCAATTACGTGAGACTTTTGATATAAAGACATAACTTTTAAAAGCATTATTACATTTTACTCTTTAATTAGGTATTTTATGAAGTCTCATGTATCTGTGTTTTTTGTATAAAATTTCAGTTTGGGTTGTTCAGCGTACTGCAGGATCAGAGGAAGACAAAAACTATAAAATATAAATGTTTTACTTTTTTCAGATGAAGCATCTAGATATGAAAAAGTACTATAGAGGTTTAAATATTATGAAATATTTAATGAATATTTGTAAGACAACACACGACTTCACACAGTATAAATGGGATTAAATGAATGTTACTGGACTGAATTTACCATAAGTTTTATTATATAGTGACTAACGTTACCAGAATGAGTTAGAGTACAGGAAAAACTGCAGAATCAGAGAAACTTAAAGCACACCTTATCTAATAGCAACTGCAATCTAGTTTGGAAATATATATGCAGTAAAAGCTCTGTTATCCCATATTCCCCAGGAATGGGGGACGCCAGATAACAAAATATGCTGGTTAATTGAGCAGCCCCGACTGCTGCTTCTTCTGCTTAGTCTGGGGCATCTCTCCGTCCCTCCTGCAGCATTGCTGCCCCTCCTGTGGGCCCTGCTGGCCCCATGGGACAGGGAGGTAGGCTCCACACAGCCCTGCGCAGCCTGTTATGCCCTCAGGCCGTGGGGGCTTGGCAGCACAGGCTGCTTTGCCCCAGGCCGTGGGGGCTCAGAGAAACCAGAAGTGCTGTGGTGGGCGCTTCTGGTTTCACTTTTCCTTACAAGCCGGCATGCCTGTTAACACAGCATGCCGGCTTGTAAGGTGCCGATTACCAGAGAGTTTATTGTTTCTATAAATATGTATCGTCATGGTGATCCCTCATGGTTGAGGATGATCACTCACATAGGTCAAGTAAAAGGTTGTAAATGAGTCTGTTGATGGCTAAGAAAGCCGATCCTACAGTCGCAGACTCTCTGGCAGATGCCACAGGTGGTGGTTAAAGGGAGGGTCGTACTATGGATTTCTTTGTCTTGTTTCCTTTCCTTCTGTCTCTGTTATTTTTCTACCCCCAGGGCGAGACGTTTTTCCACAAAGTAAGATCTGCCTTCTCTTATGAGGTATCGCCGTGTTAGCCCTGTTCTGAGCTAATTTTTCCCAATTTGTGGCGTCAGTGCCAGACTTCTTTATGTTTGCCTTGAGGGTGTCCTTGAAGCATTTTCTCTGGGCCCCACATGTCCTTGGCTGAGTTGGGAGTATAGAAGTTGTTTTGGTAACTGTGTATGAGGCATGTGCACACAGTTCCCTGTCCACTGCAGCTGATGTTGAATAATTAATGCTTCTATACTTGTGGTGTTAATGTCGATGAGGGTATTGGCATTTGTGCATTGATCCTCCCACTTTATGCCAAGGATCTTCCAGAGGTAGTGCTGGTGATGGCATTTCAGACTTTTCAGGTGGTCCCTGTAGGTCACCCAAGCCTCACAGCCATAGAGAAAAGTTGGGATTACCACAGCCTTATATAGTAGGAGCTTTGTTTGAGTCCTGATGTGATAGTTGAACACGTGATGATTCAGTTTTCTGAAGGCAGAGCTGCCACATGGGATCCTATACTGGATCTCCTTGTGAATGCTGGCGGCCTTTGAGAGATAGCTGCCGAGGTATGCAAAAGTGTTCAATATTCTCCAGCGCCTGTCCATCAGTGAGGATCATTGCTGGAGGAGTTGACTGGCCTGGAGCAGGCTGGTGAAGCACCTTTGTTTTTCCAATGTTAAGGGTCAGTCCCAGGCACTGGTGTGCTTGAGAGAAACAGTTAAGGGCCATTTGTAGGTTCTCCTCAGTATGTGCAGTGGCAGCACAATCATTGGCATACTGAAGTTCCACAATTGAGGCCAAAGTAACTTTGGTTTTGGCAGAGAGGCAGGAAAGATTGAAAAGGTTCCCATCCATCCTGTACTCGATGCTGATGCTGTGTGGGAGATGGTCACGGATGAGCATCTTGATGACTTCAAGAAAAATGAAAAACAAAATTGGAGTGATCATGCAGCCATTCTTAATGCCAGTTCAAATGGCAAAGTGTTCCATAGCAGAGCCACTGCATAGGATAGAGGCAGTCATCTGGTCATGAAGGAGTCTTGGGATGGTGATAAATTTCCCTGGGCAGCCAAACTTTGATAACATGTTCCATAGTGCTTCACGGTTAACAGAGTCAAAGTCTTTGGTTAGATCAGTAAAGGCCATATACAGTTCCTGGTGGTGTTCTTGGCATTCTTGGATCTGCTGGTGTGCAAAAATCATGTCCATGGTGCCTATTTCAGTGGAATATTGAGAATTGGATCTTTCCCATACCTTAACAATATAAAGTAATGACATCTTCAAAATATAACTAGTGCTGTTTAAAATCCTTATGCTTTTTGTGTGAGTTATTCCATTTGATATTTCTACAATTTCAGATACTTGTGTAATAAACATATCCCTATAGACATAAACATCACAGCTTAGGTTTTCAAAAGAGGTTTCCAGAAAAGACTAATAGTGTGAATATGTAACATATTTACACTGGGAGATAGCTGTATTAGTCTGACGTCAGGCAGAAGACAGGGCAGGATAGTACCTTAAAGAGTATTTTGTTCAGAAAGGCATATGCTTTTGTAAACTGCAGCCCACTTTGTCAGATATTGTGTTCCATCTGATAAAGTAGGTGATAGCCTACAAGAGCTTATGCCTTTCTTAAGGTTCCACCCTTCCCTGTCTTCTGTGTGACATTTACACTGGTATAATTTTCCTACATCAATTTGTACCCAGTTATACCAGAGCTTGGAGCAGAGGGGTGACTAAATTTCTGAGGCAGCTGCCAGCAGCTAGAGCTGTTACAAGGCTTTGCCTCTAGGAGATAAGCAAATAGCTTGTTTTGCATTGAGCAAATTGCTACTCAGAGATGAAACTGATTACAGCTGCAGCCACATGATCTATTCACTGGTATAACTTGCATTTATACACATACCTTTTTGTGCCACAACATGTCAGAGATTTGCTGCCTCGGAGCAGACTCAATTAATCAAATCTGCTCTGCGTGTGAGCTGATGCAAACTGCTGCACCATGTGCAGTTGTATAAGCAGCAAAATGTGTGTCAGCACACAGAAAATGGCGGTGGTGTGCTTTTGAACTAAAACACCCTCTTTGTGTTTTAGTTCAAAAGCATTCCACTGCCATTTTCTCAGATGCTAATGCGCATTTCATTGCTTATACAACTGCATGTGCAAAATATATGTAAAATACAATGGTGCTTGCATGTTTAAAAGTGACCATGTATCCTTACTTTTGACTCTCCCCAGGAGTAACTTTGCCCTGATGTAGAGTTATTTACAGAGGTCTATGTCTGTACATAAAGGCTGTGTACAGGTGTTCATTTTGACCCACTCGCTCTGAATCAGCTGGGTGGCAATTAAAAAACCAGCATGCCCAGGAGCTGGGGAGGCATGTAGGGGGTATGGGGAAGCAAGCAGGGGGCAGTGCTCCCTGCAGTTAGCTCCCAGGTACTGGGAGCCAAGCAGAGGGAGCAATATAGCTAAGTCCCTGCCTATTTCCCACAGCAGGAATTTGGGCATGGAAAGCAGGTGGGAATAGCTGGTTACTACTCCTCTTCTCCCCCTCCTTGTCTGCTGGCAAGCAGGAGCAGTTGTCCCCTGTGCCTCCTCCAGACTTGTGACACTGGTCTCAGGAAGGCCTGGGAACCTTTTCCCTGCTTCCCAGTTAGGCTGGGAGAAAGCATTCAGATGTTTAGATCCTGGGAGAAATTCTCCTGGGATGTTTAAACCTGGTTCTTCCCAGGTTATTTCCCCTCCGGAGTAGCTGTTTTTGCTTCAGGAGAAAAATCTTAAGGCTAAGTACAGCCGTCAAAAAACCTGAGGCTGAATTGATTCAATCTTTGCAGGTTAGTCTAAGCTACACAGATTGAACTGATAAGCAAGTGAGCATTTACTTTTGATTCTGGAAATGCAGCCACATGCCTGCAGTGGCTCAGGCCAAAAGCCAGGGGGGCACTAGAGCATACCTTCCTGCTTGGCTGGAGCAGAGAGTTTGGGTCAAGGCTAGCTTGTCCACCCTGCAAGAGGGGGTTGTGGGGGAGGTGAAAAGCATCCTGGGATGCTGGGGGGATTGTGAATTAACTTGAATCAGGAGGGGATCTGGAACAGAAGTTCAGTAAACCTAGTTAACCTAAATCAGTGAAGTCTGATACTATATCCATCCATATTTATCTTAAACTTGTTCCAGTTATTTTCAAAGCAGTTTAGGTGTATCAAACGTATGTTGTGTTACAGATCTGAACCAGTTTCTGATCACTTATACTGGTTTATGTGTAATTTGTGTCCTTAGTCTTGATGTCCGCACACTTTTGTTTTCTGCCAGAAGAATGCTGATTCTCTTGGTAGAAACTGAACATTTGTATATAGTCTATGTTAGGACTGTGCAAAGCTTCGGTCCCTGATTTAATTCAGTGGGGATTTGGCCTGATTCAGCGGCCGAATCTCTGAATCCAAATCAATTCAGAGAGATTAAAAGGTCCTTTGATTCGAATTAGAACCCTCCAAATTGATTTGGAGAGATTCGGAAAGATTCAGTGATTTGGACATAGACACAGCTTTAAATGTTTTTTCTACATACCTCTAGGTAGCAGGTGATTTGTGAATGTTGTGGTGCTGGGGCACATAGAGTGTCTCAAAGAAGCATGGGAGGCTCCCCAATGTGCAGGGCAGCAGACGGGGAAGTGAAACAGAAGCACTTCTGGTCCACTTCCGGGTTCACCCGGGAGCACATGGGGGGAACCCCCCGTGCCCCCCAGCTTTGCGACTGGTGCCTCCTGGGTCTGGGGGGGCACCCAGGGTCCCCCCATGGCCGATTGCCAACCCAGGGGGGTGTGGGGGGCCCCCTAGTGTGCTCCCCAGCAGACCCAGAAGTGGACTGGAAGTACTTCCGGTCCACTTCCAAGTTTGCAACCAAGCACGTGGAGGGTCCCCCTCACTCCTGTGGGATGCTCCATCCATCCCAGCATTCACAAGCCATGCTGGTACCTCAAGGTATGTAGAAAAAACTTTTACAGCTGTATCTATGTCCAACCAGGAAACGTTGGGCCCCTGCAAGATACGCTGGGCAATCTGGTGGTTGTGCCAGAGGAGAAGGCAGACCTCTTTAACAAATTTTTCACCTCCGTTTTCTTGTGCAGGGACTGAGATTCCCCCACCGTGATTCAAGACAGACTCGAGGGGAACGCCTCTAGACCTAAGGTTGAGGAGGACCAGGTTAGAGTGCTTCTGGAGGAGCTGAATGTGTTCAAATCAGCAGGTACAGATGCTCTCTACCCTAGGGTGTTGAGGGAGCTAGCAGGGGTTATTGCAGGGCCCTTGGCACAGCTTTATGAATGCTCGTGGTGCTCGGGCCAGGTGCCAGATGATTGGAAGATAGCCAATGTGGTCCCCATCTTTAAAAAAGGGAGGAGGGAGGACCTGGGCAACTATAGGCCCATCAGTTTTATCTCAATCCTGGGGAAACTCTTTGAGAAGATCATCAAGGAGCACATCTGTGATGGGCCAGCATCGGGGATGATGCTTAAGGGCAACCAGCACGGTTTCATTAGGAGCAAGTGATGTCAAACCAACCTGATTGCCTTTTACGATCAGGTCACGAAAATATTGGATGCAGGTGTCACCGTGGATGTAGTCTTTCTGGACTTCAGCAAGGCCTTTGACACTGTTTCCTACCCCATCCTCATTAAAAAACTAGGTGACTGTGGCATTGATGCCTAGACGGTCAGATGGAGTGCAAATTGGCTGAAGGGTCGTACTCAGAGGGTGGTGGTGGATGGGTCATATTCGACCTGGGGGGAAGTGGGCAGCGGAGTCCCCCAGGGCTTGGTCCTTGGGCCCGCACTGTTCAATTTCTTTATCAGCGATTTGGATGACGGGGTGAAAAGCAACCTGTTTAAATTTGCTGATGATACCAAAATTTGGGGTGAGGTGGGCACGCTAGGACAGAGGGAAAGACTGCAGAAAGACCTGGATAGGTTGCAGGGGTGGGCTAACAAAAACAGGATGCCAGTATGCTGGCAGTAGTAACTAGCAGCACGATTATAAGATGGGAAACTCCCTTCTTGAGAGCACAGAGGAAGAAAGGGATCTTGGAGTCATTATTGACTCCAAGATGAACATGGGCCGACAGTGTGAGGTCATGGTCAGCAGGGCTAACCAGACCTTATCGTGCATCCACAGGTGCATCTCAAGTAGGGCCCAGGAGGTGATCCTCCCCCTCTATGCGACACTGGTCAGGCCACAGCTGGAGTACTGTGTCCAGTTCTGGGCACCCCACTTCAAGAGGGATGTGGACAGCATTGAGAGGGTCCAGAGGAGGCCCATCTGCATGATCTGGGGACAGCAGGGCAGACACTACAATGAGAGGCTACAGGACCTGAATCTGTTCAGCCTTTACAAGAGAAAGCTGAGCGGGGACCTGGTGACCATCTATTACCTCGCTAGGGGGGACCAGAAGGGTTTGCGGGAGACCTTGTTTCCCCTAGCACCCCCCGGGATAACAAGGAATAACAGCCACAAGTTGTTGGAGAGTAGGTTTAGATTAGACATCCGTAAGAACTACTTCACAGTTAGGGCGTCTAGGATCTGGAACCAACTTCCAAGGGAAGTAGTGCTGGCTCCTACCCTGGGGGTCTTTAAGAAGCGGCTTGATGCCTACCTGGCTGGGGTCATTTGAGCCCAGTTTTCCTCCTGCCCAGGCAGGGGGTCGGACTTGAAGATCTACAAGGTCCCTTCCAACCCTACTTCTATGATTCTATGACACTAACCCCCTCAAAGTACTGAAATGGTTTAGTTCAATTTATTTAAGGACAATTTAACAATATCTCTCTAAGGCAAATGCCAACCAAAAGCAGCATAAAAGAATTCCTGTTTACAGTTATATGAGTACAAGCTATAAACTGGTATACTGAATAATTGAACTGGTATTTCCTTGTATTGAGTACTGGTTTCAGCATTAGATCAATACAACTTTTGGCTTTTGAGATTTTAGGCAACCTTAAAACTTACCAGGCCATATCCTGGTGTCTTCAATATTTTTTTTTTTTTATGCAGGCAAAATTCCCATTGACATTAGCAGAATTTGACAGAGTAAGGAGTGAATAAAAATTTAGTGCTTAGCATGAGTGAATAATACCCTATGTCTATAGTGTTTCATTTATTTATTTTTTATATTCCTTTTTCTTGTTTTTACCTTTTACTGTTGATTTATAGGCTTTTTGATGCTTTTTCACTGTGTTCTGAGATATAATATCATAAACATCTGATACCTTCTAATACTGACAGTAAAAAAGATAAATGAAACTGTTTTCTCTGCAATGCTGTTTGCTTGCAGCATCTACCTGCCTGTAACTGAATAGTACTCAATAAAGTTCATAATATTTTGAAAAAGATACTATAATTAATTCTATCCATATAGCAGCCTTTAAGTGTTGTCCCTGATTTCTGCCCTCTGAGTTCTGTAGTCTACTAAATTTATGACTGGCTAAGATAAAATGTAATTGAAAGCACAAATATGTGATAGACTTCCTTATGATTTACTGGGATAATTGAGATATGGAGAATCCAAGTGTCACTGGTCCCATATATAGTTGAATTATGGAGTACCTCATTCTTTAGTCTTTTACTAGGTTGTCTAGTTAAATCAACTAGCCAATTTGGTCAAATCAAATATTGTCCAAGAGAGAGCATGTTCTAGAAGAAACTAGTTCCATAACTTGGAGCTGTGGGCCTGCTCCACCTTCTACATGACACACAGGTTTGTAGGCCAGTGCCTCCCTGAACAAAGAGGCCTTAGGAGGACAGATTCTAGGCTTCTTTAGGTGGTAAATAAACCTTGAGTAGCTGACCTTTTATGCCATTTGATACTAATTGTGTGGGACCGTTGCAGTCTTCTGCTCCCAGTAGTTGGAAATGATTGAAATCTCCAGCATCACTCTAGCTGGGGCTTGCTGCTTGTACTTCATGGTTTTCACTTGGATTGTGGAGGAGGAATCTTTAGCCACCTAGGCCAGGTACAGACATTACACTTTTACAGGTATAAGCTATCAGAAACTGGTCTATATCCATAACAGAATAGAAGTTTGGCCCAGAAAACCAATCTATACCCATAACGAACAGAAGTTCAGGACACAGACTGGTTTAAAAATGTTGGAACTCAGTCTAAGGGTTGCCCCCCAACCAAAGAGCAAAAAATAAATAGTGAACTGAATACAGAGCCAAGGTTATTTACTTCTTTAAGCAGAGGGAGACTGACACACATTGCTGCTTACTAATACCTGCCTACTCAGGGCAGTGATGCATAGTCCAGGCCCAAATGGATTGTACCTGCAACCTACATTGAGATGCTTGTCAGGTGAAAGTGATATAGAACATGGTAATTCTAGATAGCTATGATATTCTCATTTAGGAATGCCTTTTTTTCCTCTCCTGGGTAGTATGCAAGCTTAGAACTAGATTAGATTTTTACTCCCATGGAGTAATTTACACCATGATTTCAGGTAGGTCTATGCTGCTGACTGTAATGGAGAATTGGCATTAACTTTGTCTGAGCTGGTAGGATAAATTAGCCTATCAGGAGCTTTGAGGTGCTATGATATCTGGTTCCCAAGCTTATTTGTTTAAAGCCAGCTTGGGCATCCCTATGCTACGTTGCAGTTTGAGTGTAGATGTACTCTTGGTCCCAGCGATTTCTTTGACTATTTGTGTTGCATGAGACTGTTCTGTGCAAGTAAAAATTGTACAAGTCTGTGTAGAGCTGTGGCAAAGTGAGGAACTCCCTGACTAGCCATAGAGCTAGTTTCCTCACCTGCCTCTGGGCACGCCGCCCACCTGTCTTGCCAGCTATGCCTTGATGAAACATAATTGAGGTGTTAATTAGGTGGGAGGCTGCCCATTGAATGCCCTGTTCTTCTGGGCATGCATGCAGCTCCACCCACCCCTATACTGCATCCCAAGCCTTGCAGATGTTCCCAATAGCTGAGCTCTGCTCCAGCCTGAGGCTGGGCTCAACTCATCTCAGTGTTAGGCCGCTTACTTTCTACCCAGTTGTGGGCCACACTCATACCACCTCCCTCTCACTGAGGCCTCTCCCACTCTACCGCCTCTCACACGGTCTCTCTCATACTGCCCCTTTGCAAGGCCACTCTCATACCACCCCTCCTTTTCCCGGGGCCACACTCAACCTGTCCTCGCCCGGGGGGTCCTGGGGCTTGTTCCCCTGCACTCTTTGGCCAGCAAGTGCACAGCCTCTTGGGCCTCTCCTGTGACCCCCATCCGAGTGAGCGGTGGGCGGTTAGCAGAACACTGAATTGACTATGCCTCTAGTCCCTCACTGGGTCGCTCACCCAGATGCTCTAAATCACAGCTCCTGACTTGCCCCCGTTATTTCCCTGCAGCACTTCCTCAGCTGCCTCACCCAATAGGTGGTTTAGGTGCCCCTACTTGCCTTTCACCGGGGTGGTAACTGGCCTGGCATTTCTGGGGGGGCTGTTCCACCACAAACAGCCCCACCAGGCCACCCATCCATGGCAGGGTGCAGTTTTAGGTCATACCCAGGACCAAGAGCCTCCTAGCCATCCCCATCAGCTCTTGGTGTTACTGGAGCAGCAGCTCCAACGGGAGATGTTGTTTCCTCGGTCTCAGGCAGTAGGGTGCTGTTCTCAGCTCTGCTGGCCTGAATCTCAAAATGGCCATTCATCAGAGATGGGCCGCGCCTGCTGGTTGCCTCCTCAGGCTCTTAAAGTGGCAGACACCAGAGGTGCCCTGCCACACGGCTTCCTCCCTTAGAATCATTCCTGGGGGAGGTTTCCCCTGCTGCTCTGCCAAAGCAGGCTTCCCTCAGAGCCTGTGAAAGCCCAAAGGTGCTCCACCATACCAGCCCTACACATTACACTAAGCAGTAGCTGGAATGGGGCCTTCTGAGCCTCAAAGAAAAACATCTGATTTTACAAGAATCCCCACAAGACTACCGAACTTGCCTCTTTTGTGATAGGAGCAGAGACTCCAAACCACTTCTGAAAACAGCCTACCAGTCCCTAAAATATGTATCTGTTTTCAGATGTATAGGTTTTAAGTAACTTTTTCATCAGGAGATTTTAGGTATTAGAACACCCTCCACCCTCACCAAATATCAAATCCTGTCATGAATATCATGACAGTTTTCTTGTCATTGGCTTCAGCATTCCTTTGTTTTTGAGTATTTATTGTGTAGTATAAGTTTGTGACAGGATCGAGCCCCACAGGTAACTGTGACACCCCTGTGGCTGTCACAGACTTCTGCCATGCTCCAGCTCTCTGGATACCCTCCCTTATTTTTTGCTCCCTCATCTGCCATGCTTTGCTGGTATAATTTTATTGGGAGTAAAGGAGGCTGCCCCAGGGTCCCAGAGTGAGGCCTTGACTACTGTCAGTCAGTGGTAGCCATGCCCATATCTTGCAGATATCATGGGGTGCTTTGTCTCCAAGACAAGGTCAGGCCTCCTTGGGCCTATACACCCTTGTTGGGGCCTCAGTCTTCCTGGCCTCTGCCCCTTTTCCCTAACTGGTCCCTTAGTGTAGTCCTAGTGCACCAGACCTTTACTCTAGACTCCAGCCCCTGTCTCACCCCTCTTGCAGGCTTTGGCACCCTGGCCCTGGTTTCTGCCCCTCTCAGGCTATCACCTTAGCCCTCTTTGCTCTAGCAATCTCTATCACTTCTTAGTCCAGGCTTCGGCCATCTCAACCGCTGCCTGCTTGTGTCTTGAGCTCCAGCCCCTGGCAAGATGCAAAACACCATGAGCTCCTTGGGCATCACTGTGGCTTGCACCCCTGCCCTGGGAGGCTCAAGCCCTCACGGGACCTCTGGCACCCTCAGTGGCCTCCAGACCTCCCCTGATAGCCACATCTGGTCCTCTGGTGTAAACTACAGCACAAAAGGCAAGCAGCTTCTTAACAAAACCTTCCCCTTACTTGGGATTAAACTAGCCATTAGGGTTGCCAGCCCTCCTGGATTGGCCAGGAGTCTCCCAGAATTGGCATCAATCTCCCAGTGGCTACTGAAAGCAGTTCAGGAGATTGATATTGTGAATGGGTTGAACTGTACAATTAATGACCTTATGTCACACTGGAAATAAAAATCTCCTGGAATAGCTTCAGTCAGAGCTGGCAACCCTACTAGCCATCCATCTTCCCACAGGGCTCTCACCTTGCTGTCTCTAGGCCATTTAGTGCCTGCTAGCCTCTTAAGCATCTCCTTTCTGCTGAGAGCTTTCTCCCCTGCAGAGCACCAGCCTTCCTCTTCTTCTCATCAGGTGCTGTTTTATAAGCTCCTGGGAGAGCTGTCCCTCTTGGGTCAGGTGACCCTCTAGCCTTGGCAACTCTGCCCATCTTCTAATTCTGATGGGCAGGTTATGGCTGCTGCTCTGGCTACACTAGCTGTGGCCTTGCTGCTCAAGCAGGACTCTGCCCTGCTGTCCTGGGGCTAGGAAAGTAGTGCAGCAATAGGTGTTCACAGTCTGTGGGTCTCTGGCTGCTTACTCCTTTGCAGCCAGACCGTAATGAGCAGTCTTTCACCCACCTTGGGATCACCCTGCAGCTGCTTCTAATGAGTATTTAATTAGTGTTACTGTAGCTGTGATGTTGCAGGAAATGTATGAGGGGCAAGGATTTCTTTGTGATATCTTTTTTTTTTTTGGACCAGCAGTATAGTTGGGAGAGAAGTTAGACTTCTGTCCACTAGACTCCCTTTTATACAGCTGGTTCAATAAAGGGTAACACAAAAGAACCTTTGCCTAGTGTAAAGTATTTCAGTTGATGCTCTTGCTTCAGAAAATAAAAATAAAGCTCTTTAAACACATTTTAGAACAGAACATGAAAAATAAACATCAGCAGCAATGCTGAGGCAAGTTGCACTTCTAAACACTAGTTTTCATTTAAATTATTCTTTTGTAGAAAATGCTTTTCTATCATCTTCTTTGAAAGACTGTTTTTTACATCATTGTTTTTTGCCAAAACACTACAAAATAGGGATCTATTTCTTTTGTTCAAAGATTATATCTCCAGAAGGCTTTTTATCAAGAACAAATGGCACATACTTTAACTTCTGTTAGAGTGTTTATTTAAGTTTTTGTTGGTGTATATATAATCTATATGTTTCATTATTCCTTATAAAAATTGCAGCCAGAAGATCTTCTAAATACTATACAGGAAAATGGATTTACTGATTTTTTTCCCCTCCTAGTTCCAGCTTATTTTATAGTCTGATGCTTCAGAAAAGTTGTCCTTTGTTTTTAGAAGCATGTTTTCTGCAGGAGGCTCCCTGCATGTATTAACTGGTTAAACCAATTAGGTAAGATTCATCTTCTTGATTTGTAGTGCTGCCTCATTCTCCAGGACTGGGCATTTTTTGGGGACTGGAATCCTCCTGCCTCCCTCGCACTTGGATCGGGTCCTGGGGGTCAAGCACTACCCCCTCCCAACCTCTGTATACTGGGATTGGGCCCTGGAACCCACCCCTACCTAACTCTGTGTGCTGGGATCGCGTGCTGGATCCAGTGCACAGGACCCAGGGGCCTGGACCCTGGACCTGGTCCAGAGATTTGGCAGCAAGGGAGCAGTGCCACCGCTCTCCTGATGCCAATTTCTGGATCCATGGGGAGCCCAGTGGGCCAGATGACACAATGGCATTGGCTGGATTTGGCCTACAGGCTAGAGGTTGAGCACCCCTGGTAGAAAGCAGATTTAAGGACACCAGCACCATCCACCCTTGCTTATGTTAGCTTATTGGGGAAAAATAGTTACACTAAGGAAAACTGAAGACTGCTGGGTCCCATTAACTGCTGCATATTTGCCCCTTGTGGTTCTTACAAGCTAAAAAAAAGGAGGGGAGGAGGGCAAAATGTGGGACACTAAAATTGCAAAAATTATCTGTTTTGGGCAGTACTATGATTGGGGGAGTGCAAATGACTGGGTAGTCTGCTCTGCACATCGCCATCTGTGCATTGTAAATCTGGCCATTATTTTCAACGTCAGTCTTTCTATTTTATTTATTCTGATATAGAATTTCAGTGAAAGGTTGGGTGACCATCTCATCCAAGTAAGGAAGAGGCTGAGCTGCATGGACCTGATTTAGATGTAACTTGGTTTTTACTAACTTCTGTCTCCATATCTGCAGAGCCACCAAATTCAATTGCAGATTGGTTTGTTGAAATCCAGCTTTCCCAGAATGTATGGCTTGTTGCTAAACATCAAGTCCCATTGTCTTCAGGTGGAATTTAATCTATTCTCAGTGGCAAACCTATAGGAATAATAATCTCAGCTAGATACAAAATTCTAATTTGCATCCAATCACTGCTTGGTTCATCCTACTTTGATTTGTACTGAATCAAAAAATGTCATTATGCTCTTGTTTGAAGATTTTTTCTTTTAGGTTGTGCTGTAAGGAGATTAAGTAAACATGTAGAGATAGAAATAAATGACATACTTTTAAATACCAATTTTATTCTCTATTCATACCTATATAGAAATTTTCTTTCTCCCTCTTCCTTCCTTGGCAACTACAGAAATAAACATCTAGGTATTCTACTTTGATTGACATTTGCTTTATGAGAATGTTAATTACATCAAAACCTGTGTTTTACAGGGTTTTTTTTATACCTTTGCCTTTATACTTCTACTTTATTTGAATTTCATTTTACTGTCTTATTAAGAGTTATATCATACAATATGTAATGTGCACTTTAATTTAATATCTCTTTTTCTATACAGGAAATATTAATTGGAGTATAAACGATTTGTACACTCTAATCCAAGCTCTGTTTCTATTCACAGAGCCTCTTTTAGTAATTAGGTCCCATTAGTAAACTAATAAACAAGTTACAGACACTGGATAATAGTTTAAAATTAGGTAAACTAGAACCACCTACCTTTTTTGATTAATTGTTGTTCTCTTTCCTCAAGGATTCTTGCTTTTCTAAGTAAAATAATGGGACATTTTCTCCAGTCTAGAAAAATATCTTGAGAAGGGATAAAGCAACTGAGATGATAAAGCAGATAAATCATTCAGAAATGACAGTTCGGGCACTCAGACACTATTCTGATGTCCATGGGATTATCCAGGGTCCACAGGAAATTGGTGAGCTTGGTGCTTTTAGTCTGTTTGACATAGTTGAAATCCTGTCTCTCCTAGTGAAATGAATTTCAAGGAAATCACAAAAAAGACCCATTGAGTGTCCTGATATTTTGTTGTTTCCAACCAGAGATGACTTTTCTGCCCCATATATTTAAGATTGTTTATCAAAAACAGGTTAGCAAGAAATGTAACCATGCTAGAACACTTAGGACAAATTCTTCACCCCCATTCTTCATTCCATAGGTATACATGTTGAGAAGAAATTGGCCCATGCTATTCTATAGTGGCCATGCACAAAGCAGGACTGACCCTACTGGACAACGTAAAATAAGACATTATCATGCATATTTGTAACAGCTACTTTTAAATAGACAAGGATTTGTTGTTTAATTACAATAGTGATGTTTGGCAGACAAGGTTCTTTGGATAAATCTGTTATCTTTTATTAGACCAACTCAAACAGTTGGGAAAAATTTTCTTAGCAAACTTTTGGGTTTAAAAACCTTTAGTCAGACTGAGGAAGCATCTGCAGTTGGTGTGTGCTCTTGTTGGATGGAATGAATAGTGAAGAAGCCAGAGGCTGGTATGCATGCAAGAAAGTCAGTCAGTGAAGATGTAAATTGAGGAGTCAGTGAGTAAGAGACAGGCAGGGAGGGGGAGGTGAGAGGGGGATGAAAGTAGCAGGTAAATAGTGGAGAGGTACCTGGGGAGTCAGATGTCAGGTAGGTTATAGTGTATCATAAATACAATGTCTATATTGAGTCCATGATTTTTTGTATCCAGGAGGTTGATGAAGTGAAGTTTACAGGCTTGTCTGTGAAAAGTGTTTTGTAAATTCCTTTTGAGGATTAGAAATGAGAGATTGGAGTGAGAGTGGTTTTCTTGTGAGAAATGTGCACCCACTGGTAATTGGATATTTTTGTCTTTAATAGATTCCCAATGTGTATTCATTCTGGTGTGTGGTTGTTGTTTGGACTCTCCTATGTATTTTCCATCAGGGCATTTGGTGCATTGGATGAGATATATTACATTTCTGGAGGTACAGCTATAAGATCCAGAAATGGTGATGGTTCTGTTGTGGGGTGTAGGAATTGTGGGGGTGGCAGAGATGTGTTAGCAGGTTTTTCAGTTCTTATCATGACATGGTCTGGATCCATTCAGTGTCTTTTGGGCCATAGGAAGTTTGCTTTTGGTAATGAGGTTAGTGAGGTTCGGTGCTTGTTTGAAGGCTAGGATGGGTGGTTCTGGGAAGATCTCTTTAAGAATTTGGTCTCCTTCTAGTATGGGTTGCAACTGTTTGAGGATTTTCTGTAAATGTTCGAGGAAGGGGTGATATACCATAACCAGTGGTGTGTGATTTGTGGGGGGTTTCCTTCTGTTTCCTTCTATACTGTAGCAATTCCTCATGTGGTATCTGGATGGATCATTCAAACAAGCAATCTATCTCCCTAGAGGAGTGTCTTTTTGAGTGAAAGCCTTTTTAAGGTTTGTGAGGTGGCAATCCCAGGTGTTCTCCTCAGTGCAAATTCAGTGGTATCTGAGGGCTTGGCTGTATATATTACAACTTTCTTGGTCTGTTTAGGGTGATTGCTGGTTCTGTGCAGATATGTATGTTGGTCCATGGGTTTCTTGTATAACGTGGTTTGTATATTACCATTCTGGATACTGATCATCATGTCTAAAAGGAAAACGTTGGTGCTGGAGTATTAAAGAGATAGTTGGATGGAGGGGTGATGACTGCTGAATTTCTGATGGAACTCATAGGTTTCATAGGCATTAAGGCTGGAAGGGACCTCGGAAGATCATCGAGTCCAGCCCCCCGCCCAAAGGGCAGGACGTCAGCTGGGGTCATAGGATCCCAGCAAGATAAGCATCCAGTTTCATCTTGAAGGTGTTCAATGAAGGCGCTTGAACAACCTCCGGTGGCAGGCTGTTCCAGACCTTGGGGGCTCGGACAGTAAAGAAATTCTTCCTTATGTCCAGCCTGAAACGATCTTGTAGTAGTTTGTGACCATTCGTCCTCATCATCCCTTGGGGCGCTCTGGTGAACAAATGTTCCCCTAGATACTGGTGGTCACCCCTGATAAACTTGTAGGTGGCCATCAGATCACCCCGAGCCTGTGCTTTTCCAGGCTAAAGAGCCCCAGGGCTCTCAGCCTGTCATCGTAGGGTCTGCTTCCCTGACCTCTGATCATGTGCGTGGCTCTTCTCTGGACTCTCTCAAGCTTCTCCACATCCTTTTTGAATTGTGGAGCCCAAAACTGGACGCAGTACTCCAGCTGCGACCTCACTAAGGCCAAGTACAGGGGGAGAATGACGTCCTGGGATTTGCTTGAGAAGCATCTATGGATGCAAGCCAGCGTTTTGGTCGCTTTACTAGCCGCAGCATCGCATTGCAGGCTCATGTTCATCTTGTGGTCAATGATGACCCCCAAGTCTCTTTCTTCCATAGTGCTAACCAACATAGCACTGCCGAGCCTATAAGGATGCTGCAGGTTTTTTTTCCCAAGGTGGAGAACCTTGCATTTATCGGTGTTGAACACCATCAGATTCTCATCCGCCCACTTGCTGAGCCTGTCCAGGTCAGCCTGGATCATCCGCCTGTCTTCTGGTGTGGATGCTTTGCCCCAAAGTTTGGTGTCATCAGCGAACTTGGCCAGTCCGCTTCTGACTCCAGTGTCCACATCATTAATGAAGATGTTGAACAGTATGGGTCCAAGGACAGAGCCCTGGGGGACCCCACTGGTCACAGGACACCACGATGAGTGACTTCCATCAATTACTACCCTCTGGGTCCGACCCCGGAGCCAATTTTCCAGCCAGTGGATTGTGGGGGACCCAAGGCGACAATTGGCCAGTTTCTCCAAGAGACGATCATGAGACACCAGATCGAAGGCTTTTTTGAAGTCAAGATATATGACATCAATCTCATCTCCCTTGTCCAGGTGATAGGTCACCTGGTCGTAGAAGGAAATGAGATTGGTCAAGCAAGACCTACCCGCAACAAACCCGTGCTGGCTATCCCTTAAGATGTTGGCGTCGGCCAGTCCATTAAGGATGGCCTCCTTAATAAACTTTTCTAAGATCTTCCCCGGGATAGAAGTCAGGCTGATGGGTTAGCCGGATCCACTTTCCTCCCTTTCTTGAAGATAGGCACCACGTTGGCCTTCTTCCAGTCTTCGGGCACTACACCAGAGCGTCAAGAGTTTTCAAAGATCCGCGCTAGAGGCTGGGCTATGATGCTCGCCAGCTCCTTGAGTACCCTGGGGTGAAGATTGTCAGGGCCGGCTGACTTGAAGGTATCCAGCTTCTCAAGATGTTCCTTCACAAAGTCAGCATTAATGGAGGGCAGGGGATCACCCCCACCCGGACTTCCCGGCCCTGTAGCGGGCACGGGCGTCCCATGGGGCTGATGAAAGACCGACGCAAAGTACCTATTTAATAGGTTGGCTTTTTCCTGGGCGTCAGTTGTCAGTTGCCCCATCTGGTTCAGCAGGGGTCCAATGTTGCCCCTGCTTTTCCTCCGGCTCCCCACATATCTGAAAAAGGACTTTTTATTGTCCTTGATGCTCAAAGCTAGCTGGAGTTCAGTTGCAGCCTTGGCTTTCCTGGTCTGCTCCCTACAGGACCGGACCAGTGCAGAATAATCCTCCTTGGAGGTGACTCCCATCCTCCATCCTTTGTAGGCCTTTCTTTTTAGCCTCAGGAGGTCTGCTAGGTCCCTGGAGAGCCAGGGGGGCTGCTGTGCCCTCTTGCTGCCTTTCCTCCGAGATGGAATAGATTTAGTTTGTGCATTGAGGATCGCTCCCTTGAGGAGCAACCACTCTTCTTGAACTCCCCTCTCCCTGTGGTCACAGTCCCTTAGGGCCTCACTGACAAGCCTCCTGAGCTTGTCAAAGTCGGCTTTCCTGAAGTCAAGGACTTGCTTGTTGCTGACTGACTTGCCAGCTTTTTGGCGGATGGTGAAGGCGATCAGCTCGTGGTCGCTGTCACCCAGCTTCCCATCGATCACTAGGTCGCCGACTAGGTCCTCCCCAGTAGCCAGCACCAGGTCGAGCAGCGCTTTGCCTCTCATTGGCCCATAGACTTCTTGAGTCAGGTAGAGGTCATCCACGCATGAGAGGAAGCTCTGCGACGGCTCAGATTTTGCTGAGCGATCCTCCCACGAGATGTCTGGGTAATTGAAGTCACCCATGACAACCATGGTCCTGGAGCAAGCTGCCTCAGCCAGTTCCTGGGCAAACTCCTGGTCTAGCTCAGGACTTTGGGTGGTAGGTCTGTAATAGACTCCCACCATTGTGTCCCCTGTGCCGTGTTCCCCACGGATTTTAACCCAGAGGGTCTCCAGCCGTCCACCCTGGTCGCCAATATCGGCTTGCAGGGACATGTAGCTTTCCTTAACATAGAGAGCTACACCCCCGCCCCTTTTCTCTACACGATCCCTCCTGTACAGGGTATAGCCATCTATCCCTGTGGTCCAGTCATGGGTGGAGTCCCACCAGGTCTCCGTGATCCCTATGACATCGTAATTGTTTGCACTGAGCAGGAGGATGAGCTCCTCCTGCTTATTCCCCAAGCTCCTGGCATTTGTGTACAGGCAGGCAAGTGCCCCCTGGGGGGCTCCTTCCTTGCCCACAGATTTTACCAGGGCTGGGGCTGGGGTGGGCTCCCTTGAGTGCCGTGATCCGCTGGCTTTGCAAGGATTGTTCAGCGGGCCAGCAGTGACGGTAGTCCCCCCGTCCCCCAGCGGGCTTAGTTTAAAGCCCGGTGGAGCAGGTCAGCCAGTCTGGCTGAGAAGAGCCTCCTCCCTAGGGGAGAGAGGTGGAGACCATCTCTTCCCAGCAGCTCGCTGCCTCTCTCGCCAAAGAGCGGGCTGTGGTCATGAAAGCCAAAGCCTTCCTGACGACACCAGCGCCGCAGTCTTTGGTTGACCACATAGATCCTCCTGTCCCTTCTCAATCTCCAAATGATGATGTCATTGATATATCTTAAGTATAATGAGGTTTCAATGGTTCAGTCTTTGACGAATTCTTCTTCCAGGTGTCTCATAAAAATGTTGGCATACTGTAGGGCCATTTTGGTGCCCATAGCTGTGCCCATGGTCTGGAGGAAGTATTGGTTAATAAAGGTGAACTTGTTGTGTGTGAGGATGAAGTGTATAAGGTCAGTAACATCTTTGGGTCTATTGTCACCTTGTTCTTATAGGTATGTAAGGCAGGCTTGGATGTCATCCCAGTGTGGGGTGTTGGTATATAAACTGGTAACATCCATGGTGGCTAAGAGGGTGTTGCTGGGAGGGTGATCTATGTTTTTAAGTTTTCACAGAAAGTCTGTAGTGTCTTGGACAAAACTCACTCTTTGGGCGACAAGCGGTTTTAGGATTAATTCAACGAAACCTGATATTTCCTCAGTTAGGGTTTTTTGGCTGGATACGATAGGTCTGCCAGGGTTCCCTTTTTTGTGGATTTTAGGGAGCATGTAAAAAGTTCCTGGGTTAGGTAGTAGGGGGATCAAGGTTTAGGTTTTTTTTGTAGTTCTAATGGAAATGATTTGGCGGTATTTTTGAGTTTCGAGGTGAAAAGAGGAGTAGGATCTTCCTGTAGATGTTAGGGTCGGAAGGGACCTCAATAGATCACCGAGTCCAAAGTTCTTTGTAGTAGGTGATGGTAGAGAATTGTCTGTTGGCTTCTTTTATGTAGTCTTCATGGTTAAGGATGACTATGGCTGCTCCTTTATCTGCTGGTTTTATTACTATTTGGTGGTTGGATCTTAGAGAGTCTATGGCCTTTCTCTCTGATAGATGCTTCCTCAGCCCGAAAAAGGGTTTTTAAATCCAAAAGCTTGCTAAGATTTTTTTTTACACGTATTTGAATTAGTTTAATAAAAGATATCAGGTTTACCCAAAGAACCGTGTCTGCCTATGTCCTTAGACTAACAAAACGACAACCTACACCCCTGTAATAATGATATTTAGAATTTATTCCAGGGTGTAACTATGCAACCAGGCAAAATCTGCACTAAATTACAATTATTTCAAATTCACTATGGACCATGTCACACGTTACCCTTAGGATACACTAGATGCACTTAAAACACAAGTGTGCTCCCATACCAAGTGGTATTGTAGCAAAGATACAACTTTGTGCAGGAGGAGTATCTCATGATTTGTATTAAACTGTGCATTCAGCTATGGTCAGACGGCTCCGCAGAGATCATATGAATTCAGGATCTCAGTGTAGTCCGGGGGCTGGGATGGACAGTCAGATGATTATCAGATATAGTGCTGTATTGGAGCTGTAGGAAAGGAGTTGAGGACAATGACACCCATCTAATTTGTATCTTATATGCTATGCAGGTAATTGTCAGATATGACCTGGGCATGGGGGGGGGGGGGGGGGGGGCATCAAGGCTCAGAAATTGGAGGTTTATAATACCATAGGTCCAAAATCCAAGCTGAGATCAAAGTACAAAGTGTTGCTCTGAGTCCAGGGGTTTGTGCCAAGAGATCCAGTTTAGTTCATTGTCAAGGCAAGGCCAGAGGTCAGGAGCTGAGAAATCTACATGCAGGATGAGTGAGATGTGGGGGTCCAGGGCTGGAGGGTTTGAGGCAGAGGCAGGAGCTGGGATACTTGAATTAGGTACAAGAGGCACTGGAAGTCATTTCAGAGACAAGGCCCTGCATGAAATGGAAGAGTTTATAGCCCTCCCACCAGGGCCTTGTGACTCCCATTGGTTCCCCTAGGTCAACTGATCCCCCATTGGGAACCCTGTGGGAGGCCCTCGGATGGGCTGGGTCCAGCACCCTGCAAACTGCTTCTTGGGGGTACAGCCTAGGCCTCTGCCCATGAGCCCAAAAGACCCAGGTTTGAGCCCCAGAGGTCCTGACAGTAATGGATTATGGATTATTGAGGTAGTGAGTATCAAAATTATTTTCTCACACTACTAAAATATGCAGCCTAGACTTACCATTTCTTGTTTATCTAATCTTAATCATTATCCATGAATACCTATTCAGGGATGCAAGTGATTAAAATCTCCAACCATCCCAGGTAAAATTCAGAAAAGATAAATGCAAGTTTGTAATAGCTTGCCTTTATAATAATTGAAAAAAACCCAAAACATTTTTGCATCAGTATTGAGGTAACAGGGCCATAATTATAGGTCCCAGAACTAGAACTAGGCAAGATTACTAATCAAAACTTTTTACGGAAGTGCACAGTTTCAAGTTAAATTAAATATTTTTCAACTTCATGTAAGTTTTGGAAAGTTGTTTTGTTTGGGTATAAAAATGAAATCATTCTGAAACAGTCCAAACATATAGTATATGATTATCTTCAATATCTTAGAAATTTTGAATACAAATATTTTTCCTAATTGATTTGATTTTTATTAAACTATTTTAAGAATGTAAAAGAACTCAGGTAAAACAAAATATACTGAGGTACAAATGAAGTCCCGCCCCCAATTTGTTTGTTTGTTATTTACCTGCTGAATTGAAAATTTGATTTAAAGAACAGCATTATCCATACTTTCCATATGTACTTTCAAGGAGAACAGAACTTTTTCACATTTAGGTCTCACTGTAATATACCTTTGTGAAATGTTTGATGATATGTCAAAATTGTTTAAAATTATCTCATCCCTCTCCTTCCAGTTGCCTTATAGCTCACTTGGTAGAGGTCTACAGTTTTGGAGCCAAATGTCATGAATTATTTCTCTTTACTGTGTGCATGTTTTTAGCTCATGACTACCCATCAGCTGTCATATGGCAATAACTTTTAGTCAACGCAGGAATGTTTAATTGTTAAATGGAAAGTGCTGTAAAGTGGTTCTATATAAGACCTAATGTGAAAGAATGAGGTTTTTTAAAGTTATGATAATGAATAAAACTATTGATGCATAGATGATAGTACAGCATGGATTTATATCTCTTAAAGGAGAAACATTTACATAACTTCCTATCATTTACGTATCACTGATGACCTAGTAGATCTTCACTTATTTTAAAAATAAGTTACATATTTCATTATTGGTTATTAGTGTTACTATTATGCCAAATTACTGTAAATTACCTAATACTTTAAGGAAAAAATGTAGCGATTAATACTTTCATAGGAGCATTGGACTGGAAGTATCCTCCTAAACCATGAAGACCAGTCCATTTGCAGGGAACCATATTTTTCAAGAGTCCAAAAAGAACATCCATTCTGGCCCCTACATACCATAAGCACAAAACACCTGGTAAAATATAACTGATAGCAGACGAGTGAAAGAAAGAAGGCAGGACAAAGGCACCACCAATATGGAATTTATTAAGGAAAATATGCTTAGATGAGCTGATTTAGTGAGCCATACCTGAGTTAGTGGGCCAGTCCTACAGAGGAAGAATGAAGAGAAACCACATCAAGCCGTTGCAATCTGACCTGTGGGGAAATTCTTGTCTGATGACAAATCTGGTTTGACACTGACTGCAAGGCCCAAAAAACAGACATCTGAGAGGTTTTTCAGAAGAAGAAGGTGATTAGGAAGAGTCAGCATGAATTCACCAAAGGCAAGGCATGCCTGACCAACCTGATTGCCTCCTACAATGAGATAACTGTGAATGCACGGAGACCAGTGGATATGATATTCCTTGACTTTAGCAAGGCTTTTGAAACTGTCCCACAACATTCCCATAACATTCTCACAAGCAGGCTAAAGAAATTCGATGCATGGATTATAGGGTGGATAAAAAACTGGCTGGATCAGGCTCAGAGTGTAGAAGTCAATGGCTCAATGTCTAGTTGGCAGCCAGTATCAAGTGGAGTGCCCCAGGGGTCAGTTCTGGTACTGGTTTTGTTTAATATTTTCATCAGTCACCTGGAAGATAGGATGTAGTGCACCCAGCAAGTTTGCAGAAGACACCAAGCTGGGGGGAGTAGTAGATACGCTGGAGAGTAAGGCTAGAATTCAGAGAGAACATGACAACTGGAGGATTGGACCAAAAGAAATATCATGAGGTTCAACAAGGACAAGTGCAAAGTCCTGCACATGGGATGGAAAAATCCCATGCACCAGTACAGGCTGGGGACCAATTGGCTAAGCAGCTTTTCAGAAAAGGGCCTGTTAGTTGCAGTGAACAGTCCACAAAATATGAGCCAACAGTATGCCCTTGTTGTGAAGAAGGCTAATAGCATATTGAACTGCTTATACTGGCAATCGCCAGTAGATTGAACTCAATCTACTGGCGATCTGCCAGTAGATTGAGTGAGTGATTCTTCTAGGGCTGTGCAAAGCTTTGGTCCCTGATTTGATTCAAAGGAGATTTGGCCCAATTTGGTGGCTGAATCTCCAAATCAAATCAGGAGACCCTTTAATCTCTCCAAATTGAATTGGAACCCTCTGAATCGATTTGGAGAGATTTAGAAAGATTTGGTGATTCAGATATAGACACAGGTTTAAATGTTTTTTCTACATACCTCAAGGCAGCTTGTGAATGCTAAGATGCTGGGGCAGATGGAGCATCCCAGGGGAGCATGGGGGGGTCCCAGCACGCTCAGCAGCAGATCAGGAAGTGGATCAGAAGCACTTCTGGTCCACTTCTGGGTCTGTTGGAGAGTGTGCAGGGGGGCCTCACCTTTGCCTCTCCCTGGCTTAGCGACTGGTGCCTCCTTGGTCTGGGTGGGCACCCGGATCCCCCCACAGCTGATCACTGAGCCATAGGAGGGCCCCTCAGCACACTCAGCAGCAAACCTGGAAGTAGATCCAAAGTACGTCCAGTCCACTTCGGGGTTCACCGCCAAGCATGCGTGGGCGGGGGGTGCTTCTGCGGGTTGCTCCATTCACCCCAGCATCGCAGTATTCATGAGCCGTACCAAGTACCTTGAGGTACGTAGAAAAAACATTTCAAGCTGTGTCTATGGCCGAATCTCTGATTCTCTGAATAAGCATCAAATCTTCAGATTCAGATTTGGCCAAATTGAATCAGGGACAGTGATCCTAATGAACAAATGGAAACACTTTCCCTGATTCAGGCTGACTCTAAATCGAATATGGCCTGCTTCACACACCCCTAGATTCTTCGTCTTTATTTGGCATTGGTGAGGCCACATCTGGAGTACTATGTCCAGTTTTTGGCCCCCTAATACAGAAAGTATGTAGACAAATTGGAGAGAGTCCTGCAGAGGGCAAGAAAAATGGTGAGGGAGCTGAGGTACATGACTTATGAGGAGAGGTTGAGGGAACTGGGCTTATTTAGTTTGGAGAAGAGAAGACTGAGGGGGGATTTAATAGCAGCCTTTAACTACTTGAAGGGTGCTTCCAAAAAGGATGGAGCTAGACTGTTGTCCCTGGTGGCAGATGACAACACAAAGAGCAATGGTCTCAAGTTGCAGCAAGGGAAGTTTAGGTTACAAATTAGGAAAAACTTTCTCATTAGGAGGGTGTTAACATGATAGAACAGGTTACCCAGAGAGGTTGTGGACTCTCCATCCTTGGAGTTTGTTAAGACAAAGCCCTGGCTGGGATGATCTAATTGGGGATGGTCAGTTCTGCTTTGAACAGGTGATTGCACTGTATGACCTCCTGATGTCATATAGTCCTCCAACCCTACTTTTCTATTATTCTATGATATAGGAGCACCAAAACAGAAGTGAGTTTTATACTTTGCTGCAGTCAGTGTTCTTTGCTTTAGAGGAAGGTGGGGAAAGAACAAAAGCTAAAAATATATAGTATTCACAGGGGAAATACATTTCTTTGTGGCCCTAGCAGAAAACCAGGAAAAGCCTGAAGGATAGGATACATACCTTACCTACAAACAGTCTGCACAGCAGTCAAGTTTCCTCTCAACCTCCTCAGGAAGATATCAGACATAAAGAACCAGAGTCTGGTTACTTCTTCTAACATGCCCTATCATGCTGTCCATTCTCGGAATTGATCAAATTCCATTATGAAAGAACTGATGTTTCTTGCCCCCAGGCAGGTCAGAGATGCACCCCTCTGGTGATTAGAAAAATTTCCAGCTTAAATTTGTTGAGAACAAGTTTGTACCTACCAAATCCTGTACCAGTCTTGCCTTTCAACTTACATAGATCTTCTCCTTCCCTGATAATATTCACATACTAAAGATATTTATAAAGAGCAATTATATCCTCTCTCAACATTTGTTTTGATAAGCTAAATGAGCAAAGCTGTTATAAAATGTCTCATAAAATAGATTCTCAGTTTCTCTAATGATCCTAACAGTCCTTCATTATATGTGTTACAGTTTAAATTAATCTTTGTTTTTTAATATAGGTGACCAGAATGGTACACAGTAGTCCAAATGGAGTATTACTAGTGCCCTATAGAATATTACTGATCCACTCCTATCTCTGCTAAAAATATTCTGCCTATTACACCTTAGAACTGCATTGGCTTTTCAGAACTGAGTTACCTGATGGTTTATGATATTCCTAGAATCTGTAAACATACCCAGATCTCTCTCCTTCCGTCACCTTCAGACTATGAGCCCCCTCCATGTTATAGCAAAAGTATTAAGTCCTAAGCATGAATGCTGTGTGGCCCCGGTGGCTCTGGGGACATGGCGAGCTCCAGCAGGCAGCGGAGGCATGGTTGGCAGTGGAGGTGTTGGGGAGGTGGTAAGCGCTGACCAGTGGTCAGCAACCATCCGCAGATGCTGCTGGCAGTGTCGGCAGTGGGCAGCGGTGATCACGGACCCCCCACAGATGCCGGCGGCAGTGTCAGCGATGGGAAGGGTGGGTGGGTGGAGATGGGTTGTGAGTGGCGAACACCCACAGATGCCACCAGCAGTGTCAGTGGCACCTTTTTGTACAGGGTGCACCGCCACACTCAGGGGGTGCACATGCACCCGCGTGCACCCTCTATGCATTGCCAGTGGTCCTAAGTATATGACTTTGCCCTTCATACTACTGTGTTTATTTAAATCCAAGATTAGTCTGAATTTAAGATGAACCCCCAATAATTAGATTTTCTACATCGAAAATATAAGAATTTGTTATTATTTTCCACGTATAGAATCTAAATATTGGAGGGTCATCTTATATTTCCTCCCCTTGCTGTTGCTGGGGAAAGGCTGTTGGGGGACAGGTGGTTGGGGAGGCTGTAAGGTGGGCAGGTGGTGGGGAAGGTAGGAGAACTCAGTATGGGGAGAGGTGGTGGAGTAGACAGTGGCGGGGCAGGTGGTGGGGAATGCAGGAGGGGGAATAGGATACATTGTTGTGAAGAAGGCTAATGGCCTACTGAACTGCATTCGGAGGAGAATTGCCAGTAGGGGAATGCAGTAGGGGGAAACGTAGAAGGGAGGCAGTGGGGGGTACCAAGCTGCCTGACCTCTCCACTTTGCCCCCCATACTTTGTTCCCTGCCACTTGGCCCACCCAACCCTCCTGCTTATGCCCTATTCCTATCCCGTACCATCTTTCCCCCACCCTCCAAGCTGCCCTTCACTGTCTCTCACCCTGCTGCCTCTGCTTGCCTGGCCACCTGTGCCACATACCCTCTGGCTCTGGCATGACCCTGGCCCCACTCCAGCCTGTGGCAAGGAACACATATTTGCTTCAATTGTATCTCAGCATGGCTGTGGCAGTGATGGTAGCAGCACCAGCCTTGGGGCAGGGGAGGGAGAGGGGAGGGACTTCAGGGCTGAGGAGAAGGCAGGGGGAATGATCAAGAGGCAGAGTGGCGGAGGGGACAAGCAGCAGCTGCAGCTGAAGCTCTAGCCCTGACTCCAGGTTGGGGCCAGAGCTGCACTCACAGCCACATCAGTTGCCTGCCCCCTGTTGCCTTATACTCAAATCCAAGACAAGGGGCTTTTTTCCTGGTTAAATGTATTCAAGTAAATACCATATTTAATTTCATATAATTTGTATAGGATAATACTCTTTTATAGGATAATTATTTTTGTAGGATTCTATATTGGTGATACCTCTGAGCTTTGTGCCATCCACAAATTTAAGAGTAGGCGTCTAGTTTTTATACAAGGTCACTAATTAAAAAATTGAACAAGATGGAATGCTAAGGAAAACCACTAATAAACCCTCTCCATCTGATAACTACCCTTTACCCAGCTTCTTATAGTATTGCTCTTGATCTTCTCCATTTTAGTTAATGATATTGACTGATACTTCAGCTGCTTTTTTTACATATACATAATTAGGTCCATTGCATTTTTTTATTTGAGATATCAATCAGCCTGCCATAGAAGGATATTAACTTAGTCTGAGATTATCTTTGTTTGAGTGTTACATTTTGCCCCATTTTCCTTTTGGCTCCATATAACTAATTATTCTTTCCTTCAGTATCTGTTCTAAAACTTTACATAGTATTGAACTTAGATTAAATGGCCTGTTATTTCTTAGGTTACTTTTTCCCCCTTTGAATATGAGCACTTTACTTGTTCCTTTACAATTCATAGGATATTATCCCCAAACTGACAGATTCATTGAATATTTGCATGACAAGAGTTCTGTTTTATATACTGGTTTTTTAAATATTCCCTGATGAAGATTACCTAGGACCGCTGATTTCATTACGGTGAACAATTTAAATTTGGCTTCCACCTCAGTTGTGGTCATTACCATATACTTATTATGATTATAATTATATGATTAATATTATCCTCACATGCCTTTGTCCTTATTGAAGACTGAGGCAAAGCATTTGTTTAATATTTGGCCAGTGCTTTGATTAAGGGTATATTGGTCCCAATTTTTCCTTCAGAGTTGTTTTTTTGATTTATTTATTTCTGTGACTGAAGAACCCTTTTTTCCCTTGTTCATTTTGATTCTCTTTGTAAGGTACAGTTCAGCTAAGCTTTTGGCCATTCTTACTTTATTTTTGTGCTTTGTGACCTCTAGAAGATAATTCCCTTACTGATCAATCTCTTTTTCCATTCCTTAGAGTCTCTGCTTACTCTTACTATCCATTTTAAAGTACTTGTTCATCAAAATAGTTCTGTATCCCTTCTCTACCAATTTTCTTGCTTGGGGATTTATATTGTGTTTGCACTTTGACTTAAAGTAATTCCAGGTCTCATCTGCATTTATGTCTTTGAGCTCCTGAGTCCAGCCAATCTCTCTAATTTCATTAGTTTCTCAGTTTTTCCTTCTGAGTCCAGTACTCTTGTTAATATTCTTATTCTTGTGTATTCTGCTGACCAAATTGAAATCTGCTCATGATCACTCAATCCAAGATTATTTTCCATAATCTTTTATATGTTTTATTAATCTTTTACTGATCTTTTATAAGTTCCTCACTAATTACACAAACTTATCTAAAATTGCATTGCCTTTTGTTTGTATAGTAGCCATTTGATAGAGAAACCTATCAGCTCCCTTAGGTAAAAATATCTGAACTTATTGTCAGAATTTGTTACCTAATTGATATATCTAAGAAGTTAAAATCTTCTGTAATATACAATTTCCTCAATTATTAATTTCACTTATAGTATAATAACGACCTCTCTATACATCCAAGTCTGTGACTGGGGACAAACCCTGAGGAAGATTGAAACTATTTGAATATGTACATATTCTGAAGGATAGGAATTATTGATCATTGTTGTAAAGTCTACTCATAAGTGCTCTTTTATTATGTGCATGCATGTATACTCACAGGAGTGTAGGTTGTAGTTATGTTGGTCTATGGACATAGGCAGACAAGGTTCTTTGGGTAAATCTAATATCTTTTATTAGACCAACTCAAATAGTTGGAAAAATTCTTCTTTGCAAGCTTTTGGGTACAGATACCCTTCATCAGGCTGAGGAAACATCTGCAGTTGTCAGTGCTTTTTTCTGGATAGAATAGTAAAGCAGCCAGAGGCCAGTATGTATGTGAGAAAGCCAATCAGTGAGAATGTAAACTGAGGTAGTCAGTGAGTGAGCGACAGGTGGGGGAGAAGTGGAATGAATGGAGCTGTAGTCAATGGGTGAGAGAGGAGGCCTCCCTGCCCCCCCATATATATGTCTGGTCTGCATCAAATCATTTGCTCATTTAAATGGGTGAAATTCCATTTGAGTTGATGGAGTTTTGCCCGCTTATAGTGCCAGAGAGTTTGCTTAGTTGAATTCTTTTTGGATTAAACTGAAGTGTTATTTGGTGTTAGGATGCCTATGTCCATGGACAAACCTTCATAGTTTTGGCTGCTCATGGTGACAGGTAGTAGTTATGAACAATTTACTAGATTGTCCCTTAATGCTTTTAGAGCTTTCAGTCTGCTATCTGGTCAATCTTGGTGTACTCCCGGATCCATACAGAGTCCTATTGACTTTAAGGGAACTCTGTATAGCCAAAAATATGGTCCACGTAGTTGTAATTTCAGGTCCATATTTGTATGACTTACGTCTTTTATAATAACATTAAATAATTGTTTTTCAATTTTATCCTTGGCTACTGTGGGAGAGATTTTTTTTTCTTTTATACAGTTTCAAAGTTGTTGCTAAATAAATAAAAATCAGTTGAATAGGGGAAAACCAAATATTTCTTTTACAAACAAAAGCCCCCAAAACCTTTTTATAACTTAAATTTGGGACCTAAATGAAAGCAATTGGTTTTGCTTATGGAATATATACAGTTCTGTTCAAACTTTGATCTTTCCTATTCCTATGTTTACTGTTTTGATTTAAGTAATATTTAAATTAATGCTTGCTATACTAGTTAACTGACTTTAAGCTGCCTTTACATCTTCCTGTGGGTAAAGGCAACTTCTGGCCCCCCTTCTTATGTGGATAGAGAATGGTCATGAATGATTTACTAGTTTTAATTTAATTTTGTTATATGTTTGCAGTGCAGCTGCTACAGGAAGTCAGTCAGATCATTAGGAATTATAACCTGGGTACACCCAAGGGTGTGCCCTATTCCCAATAGGATGGGATGGGTAGGCAGGAGGGGGTGCTGTGAGAGGGATGCCAGAATTTCGAGCAGATCCCTCTTTCCTCTATAGAGTTAGCCCAAGCTCAAAGTTCTTAACTATATACAATTTATTCATTATAATATACATAAACATAAAACTAAATATCATATACATATATTTACACAGTGAACATTAACCCATAACCAAGGTTAAACCCTAAATAACACTATTTACAACATCACAATACAACATTTCAATCGCAAAATATAAGGTGCAAACATGAACAATCTTAATAACATTGTTCCCTTAATACAGTCCCTGACCCATGGCAAGAGATAGCCCTCCTTCCAATGGGGTCCCTTGGGGGTGTCCAGGAAGCACCAGGGGCCCCTCCCCTTAGGGCCTTGACTAGCCCCTTCTCTGGGTTTGCCTGCCCCAAATGTCTTTCCCCTGTGGGACCCAAGGGCCCAATGACTCACGCTTCCTCAGGTGGCGGTGGTCAGGGTGCACCTTGATGGGTTCTCCTCTGCTGGAGCGCCTCTCCAGGCCTCTCCTGTGCTGCTGGGCTCCTCTCCACCCTGTGCCCCATTCTGGGTACCGAGGGCTCAGCTCCTTTCAGCTGCTGCATCACTGCTGCTGGTTCCTGGGTCTTGAGCCTCACGCTGTAGCACTACTATTTCCCCATGCCCTGGCTCGGCACTGAGGGCTCTCTTAGTACAGGCCAGGCCCTTCAGGTTCTGGCCAGCTGTCCTCATGCTAGATGGCTAACCCAAGCAGCCTCCACTACTCTCTGGCTCCCAAGGCTCAGACCCACGCACTGCCCTGCACACTGTGAAACCTAGCCGCTTGCTAGATGGGGACTGAGCTGCCTCACTGCGGCCCCCAAGGCCTTGCCAGGGTTGTAGGCTGAAGCCACCGCTTGTGGCTCCCAAAGCCTAGGGTCCGTGCACCAAACTGTGCACCATGATGGGCCGGAGCAGTCTCACGCCATTCCCAGGGTTGGGTCTCCGTGCACCATCCTTATGCGCCATCAACAGCCCAAGCAGTCTTGTACTGCTCCTAAGGCTGCTCCTCCAGTGGTAGCTTCAGGAGCCTTGGGCCTATTGCCCAAAGGGGGAGAGCTCCCCAGCTTTTCTTGGCTCTGTTCTTCTTGAGTCCCCCGCTGCATCTGCCCCTTGTGCTGGGCACGCAGCTCCTTTTATATGCTCCAGGGCTCTGCCCCTGAAGTCTTCCGGACCTGACAGTTTACAGTCTTCAATCAGGTCTGGAGGAGCTCTTCTCCCCCTCACCTCAGGAAAGGGGCGTGGCTTTATTTCTCCTGCTGGTTTCTGATTGGTGGATGGGCTCCACCAATCACAACAGCAGGATCTCAAGCCTGGGATTCAACCCAAGCTCTGAAAGGTAAGCCTGCTACAGAATAATGGAAACTGTTATATTCTAAAGTGTATCTGAAAGTACCACTTTATCCAGAATTACTTTTTTGTTTGGGATTATTTTATAATTGCTTTCTAACTGTTCCAGGTTGAAGACCACAGATTGGTTTATAATGAGTGCTCTCTAAACATATGCTTCAAGAATAGTTTGTTTGAATTATAGAGTATTGGTATGAAAGATTCATAGATTCATAGTTTCTATGAATGATGACCTTCATTTTTGTTGTTTTCCTCATTTAAAGTATATTTGATATTAACACATACTTCATCTGCCCACCAACTTGTAATGGCTAAGGTATTGAAGTAAAAGCTAAGATAAGAAAAATATTTAAAAATTGAAAAATGGAAAGAAAACTTATTTCACCATCTGACCCCACCCCTCTTACTACCTTTGGTCTCTGAATGTTTCCTTAGGGAGTTATATTGTCTCATTAGCCTAGTGGTGAGTACCTCAAAGTTTTCAATGTGTCTGTCATCACAACACACCTGTGAAGTAGAGAAGTGCTACTCTTCTCATTTTACTGATGGAAAACTGAGGCATAGAGAGACATAATGGCTTGTCCATGGTCAAATAGGAAGCCCTGATACCGCTGAACACTGAACTTGAGTTTTCAGAATCTCAGGTAAGTGCCCTAATGTTTGGACCATCCTTTCGCTTAACTGTCTAATGAGCTTTTTAAGGCAGAGACCTTTCTTTTCAAGGACGTGTAAAATGCTCAACTGAATTCCTCACATCAGTTCAGTACTAACCTTTATTAATGTTAGGTACACATCTTCTAAATTACAATGACGGAACTCCCCTTAGGGTTTACAGGCATTTTACCCATTTAGATCTTGCAACATTGGACAGTTAACTAGGTTGGGCACAGTGCTGCTGCTTAGATGAAGCCAGGGTAGAAGTGACTGTCCGTGGGAGATGGGTGCCTAATTGTCCTTAATGACTAATTTGATTTTTAAAGAAATTTTACTGCTGTTTTTAATGTTAACAACCTACTCAGACTGGCTTAAAAATCTGTAGGTATTGCTAAAGGAAAGTGGCATTTCAAGTATTTAGCTTCTCCCTAAAGAAATCTGCAAGCATAATGGCTCTTTCAGTTGGCAGCAGAGCTGAACGATTTTAGAGATTCTGGAAAGAGCAGGAAAGTGCTTGAAAATAAAAAAAAATGCTTTTTTGAAAGCATTTATAGATGTTGGGACTCAATGGACTGCTAAAGGGAAAGTTCACTAGAGACTTTATGAAAAACATTGGAAGTAAATTCAGGGATTTTTCAATATATTTTTTTAAACAAACCTTTTAAAGTGAAGAATTTTGCTGTTGAGCAACAGAGGGATTTGTTCCTTTTGTTTGTTTAGAAACTTGCAATATTTCTGATTAGTGCCTATAGTTGTATAACCCCACCCAAGACAAATGAGACAATGGCTGTTTCACTGTGAATGCAAAATATTTGTCAGATTTACCCAGCACAATGTGATTTATAATCATCAAGTTTTAACTAGTGATAATTCTGTCAGCATGCTGTTGTATGTAGAAGGTGACAAGAGGTTATGATAGAGGATGGATGATATTTCTGAGTATAGATTTCTGTATGTTAAGAAGATTTTGTAAATGTGTTTTAGAATTATAAATTTACGTACGACTTCCAGTCAAAATGTAATGATCACAGAATTCACTGCTATTATATGTTTTTATAACAATATCACATCCACTACTCTTCTCCCCCACCCAATCCACGGAGCCTATCACCTTATCATAGAACGAAATCAGGTTGGTTAGGCATGACTTGCTCTTGGTGAATCTATGCTGGTGGTTTCTGATCTCCTTGTTCTTTGCTAGGTGCTTCACAATAGATTCCTTGAGGACCTGCTCCAGCATCTTTCCAGGTACAAAGTTCAGGCCTGGTCTGTAATTTCCCAGTTCTTAAATGGCTTTGTAATATAATGGCAATTTAAAATAAAATACAGTCATTGCACAGATTCTTTTGATTCTTTTTCTGGGGAAAAAGTGTCATTAAAAAAGGGGAAGTAAAGTAGCAGTTAAATAAAGTACTGAAGATTCTGTTAGAATAACCTGGAAAATGTATTGTTTACATTTGTTTTCAAGATTCAGGTGACATCCTGTTATGTCTCTTATGATTTTAAATGTCACCGTACAAATTTAAGGCTCTTGTGGAAAAGTTCTGTTCAGTGAGCAGATTTTTTGTTGCACAGAAGAGGCAGAGAGGTGCAAAGAGTCACTGTTTTTATATATAAATAAAATATAACTGCATGATGATAGCAAACAGCTTACTGTTTGGACTTCGTTTTTGCCACCTTCATTATAAATGATGTGATATAGAAATATTCAATTGCCTAGCTTGAAGACAGTGGTTGAGGCAAACAGCTGGTAAAAGGGCAAGGGAGATCCTCTTGGGAATGGTTTAAAATATCTGTTTGGTGTAGCATTGTTTATTTTGAAGGCAGGAAGAATTATTTATAAACAAAAGAAAGGAAGAGGTAGCAGATTCCAGAGAGAGTTGAGATTTATCAGAGGCAGTTGTTTTTCTGACTTGGAACTGGGTGGCAGGAAAAGCTCATGAGAAATCACAGAAGCATTTCCAGCACACATGGGAATGGACTGCTGCAGCTGTTGGGTAATGTTACTTTTATGTGGCTCTGTGGATCAACTGGACTGTAGTTAGCAGTTGTATATATTTATCTATCTAGATTCCTATATAGGTGCTCGTTTTGCTGTAGCATTTGACTTAACAAAGAGCATTTGGTATCCCTCTGATCCATCATATATTAATTGGTTTTACTGATGTACACTATATGAGCTAGAACACTATCATTTTTTCTTTGAACTTCACTTTCTGTTTATAACTATGCTAATATGTCGCAATATTCTCTGTTCCCTTAGCAGCCATTTAATAGAGAAATCTTTTTTCCCAGAGTCTGACTGTTGGCACAAAGTTAAATGAATGTTAATGTATAAAAACAGATTCTATGCTTAAATTCAATATGCATAATGCCAAAAATGTCATCATGCTTATTTCTCCTCCTTATAGATTTCCTTATAGAAAAAAAAAAAGAGTTGTTGCTTAGGTTCACTTCTGTTTTTCAAAGCCTCTACGCATGTGTGGAACATTAGAATATGCTGAAGTCCCAGTGATTTAATAACTCAGTTATGTATATCCTTCTGTGTTTAACGGTGTGGAATGGGATATGTATATGATTTCACAATCTAATGTTACTTTACTCTTTTCCTTTTGACACAAAGCTCCTCCTAACCAGGCTAAGTCTGAAAGTGAGACAGAAAGTGGGAGAAGTCCACTTTTCATGAATGTAAATTAATATTAATTCCTTTGAATTAGATTCTTCTTATTATATAGTGTGGTGGAGCATAGGTTGTGCCTGCCACTTAAAGAGGTTTCAGGCATGTTAGTCATGTCGGAGGACTGCTCTACACAGGTGGGCGGGCCAATGATCGGACCGGCCTCAAGACGCCTCTTGTCTCAGTAGTGTATTGGCTGGGAAACCTCAACCAGCCAGGCACAAAGACCCTTCCCACTCCCCGGGAGAGCTGAGTTAAAGAGGGGAGGTATGAGGCAGAGCACATACAGTTTGTGATATTTACATTAATTTCATTTACATAACTCTCTTTCAACAGGTTTACAGGTAAAAAAACAGTGTCTTTCATGGAAATAGTCCTCACTAAAGAATGAAGAAAACTGGTTTAAACTATATTTCTGGGTTTTGGAAAATCATGCATTGAGCAAGGGTGTTAGTAAGTGCGGTCTGTATGCCAAATCCACTTGATGAAAATGCGTGGGAGCCCATTTTTAGCTCTTGCACCTCAGCTCTGGAGCTCCCTCCCTCTTAAGGCTTGTTAGAGCCCGTATCTGGACATCTTTTAGAAGACTTTTCTATCTGGGCAGGCACTTAGCAAACAAAGCTAGGCGAAGATATTGTTAATTGTGTCTCTGCTTTCTTTTCTTTTCTTTTCTTTTCTTTTCTTTTCTTTTCTTTTCTTTTCTTTTCTTATTTTGTTTTAATCTAGTTAACCTTTTCAGTTGTTTTGTTTCTCTTACTGTAATCTGCCCTGAGCCTTCATTTGGAAGGGTATAATTTAATCACATAAGTAATAAGTAAATAAACCCCCACTGAGGTGATCTTCCTAAATAGGGATGCTTTCCTAAATCAGCGCCTAAGCTTGTATAGTGTGCAACTATAGGAAGCTTTACTACGTGAATGTGTTTGGCAAGAGTGGAATATCTGTAAGGTGCACAGACTAGAGGAATGTTCATCTCCTCCAAGCCATGACTGCTTTTGAGGTTTGCAGCTAAGGATTCCGTGCTATAGACCTCATTACATGCACTGGAAAGAGACTTAATGCTGCGTCACCTTTAATGTGTGAAGCAAGTTATAATCACTTTTAAATTAAGATTTTCATAGAGAACATAACTCAACTTCCTTGTGGTAGCTTTACTGATTAATCCAATATGGTTTGCTCTAAGTATCCATTTGTCTGTGCAGAATTTTTTATTTTTGTAGAAATTTTTATTTTTGTTCATGTGTCATATACAACTGTTCTTCTCAGACTACAAAAATGGGCAACATATTCTAGCATATTAGTTTAATATACTTTTCATATTAAATAAAAGGAAACTTTAACTTTAGTGCCAGTCAGTATGTAAATTCTTAAATGGCTCAGACATTAAAACTACCATTTAGTGTAATGAAACCCAGACCCATATAATTACCTCAGTGTAATTACTTTAATCTAAAAGCTTGCCGTGAGTCGTCTATTTTCAACTTCCACTAATCAAATGCATCTCTGCTGATGCTGTTGAGATTGATCAATTAAACTGGAAATGATTCATTTCTACTCATAACTTTATGAAATATGCACCCATGGGGATGAAATGTTATAGATATATATCCCATATAGAGATAATTTATTTTAGCAAGTTGGAAGGGACAGTTAAATTATTCCTGAAAATAAGAATTCAGGGAAAATATATAGTAATAATATAGATCTGTCTGTCTGTCTGTCTGTCTATAGGGAAGAGTCTAGGAAAATATAATTATGTTTTCAGTTTTGTCCACACACACATATATAAACGGAGAAAATTTAAAATAATCTTTGCTGTGATCCAGTTCATGTGACTGTTATGGCAGTAATATTTGCAAAGGTGTGGGAGATGGATGAAGTTCCAGACAACTGGATACTGGGATGCTGCTGCCCATAAGATAGACAGACCAAACGACCCAGGGAACTATAGGCCAGCCAGCCTGACCTCAACACCTGGGAAGTAACTGGAGCAAATTATGTTATCAATTTGTAAACTTCTGGAGGAGGAAAGACTGATCACTGGTAGCTAACATGGATTTATGAACGAATTGTGTCAAATCACCTTGACCTCCTCCTTTGACAAAGTAATTTGGGTGTATGAAGAAAATTCAGAAAGTCATATACTGGATGTTTTATCCTATTGATCTAGAAACATTTTACCCAACACTCAAAACTCTAATGCTGTGATCTCAAGGACATAATACTTGGACTTCAGTAAGGCTTTTGATAAAGTCCCACATGATAAAGTCATATGGGGTTAGGGTTGGGGAGACTTTATCATGAACAAACTGGAGAAATGTATGGATTAGAAATAAAACTACTACAAGGTAGATAGACAGTTGACTCAGTACTGACAAACAAAGGACATGTATACATTGATCAATGACAGAATGGCAGCAGGTTAAATTTGGGTTCCACAGGGTTTTATGCTGGGTCTGGGTATTGTTTAATGTCTGTATGAATTATATGGATGCTGGAAAAGAGAGCTTCCTGAGCAAAGGACATAAAACTGGAAATAATTGAAACACCTTGGATGATAGGGGTATAATTTGTAAAGATCTTGATAGATTGGAAATCTGGGTAAAAAACAACAGGATGAAATTCAATGTACACATTACAAGGTGCTACACTTCTGGGAAAATAATAAAAAATGCAAATAGAGAATAGGAGATAATAGACTGGGTGGCAGCCCTGCTGAGAAGCATACTGGGGTTTTTGCGGATCACAGAATTGGCTTGTGTTAGCAATGTGAAGCAACTGCAAAAAAAATGCTGTTTTGGACTGCATCCACAGGAGTATTAAGTATAAGGCACAAAAGGTGATAGTGCTTTTCTGCTGGGAAGAGATTAGGTACTCCACCTAGGAAGGTGGAATCCCCAGCACACCTATAGGTTGGGGAATGACCTCCTCAGCAGCTCAGAGGCTGAGAGAGATCTTGGAGTCATAGTTGACTCCAAGATGAACATGAACCGGCAATGTAACAAGGCCATCAACAAGGCCAATCGCACCTTGTTGTGTATTAGCAGATGCATGACTAACAGATCAAGGAAGGCGATGCTCACCATCTATGCAGCATTGGTCAGGCCGCAGTTGGAGTGCTGTGACCAGTTTTGGGCACCACACTTCAAGAGGGAGATGGAGAATCTGGAGAGGGCTCAGAGGAGGGTCACTCACATGATTAGTGGCCTCCATGATAAACCCTACAAGGGGAGGTTGAGCGATCTGGATCTCTTCAGCCTTCACAAGAGATGTCTGAGGGGAGACGTTGTAGCCACCTATAAGTTCATGAAGGGAGGACAACAGGGAATTGGTGATGCACTATTTACCAGAGCGTCCCAGGCAGTAACTAGGAATAATGGGTGCAAACTAGTGGAGAGTAGATTTAGGTTAGACATTAGGAAGAATTTTTTCACAGTAAGGGTGGCCAGAATCTGGAATGGGCTTTCAAGAGAGGTGGTGCTATCACCTAACTTGGAGGTCTTCAAGAGGAAGCTTGATAGTCACCTAGCTGGGGTCATCTGACCTCGGTCCTCTTTCCTGCCAGGGGCAGGGGGTCAGACACGATGATCCATTGTGGTCCCTTCTGACTTTGAGAAAGATTTGATAACAGTATTCAAATGCCTGAAGGATGATTATAGAGTGAATGATTAGCTTTTTCTCTGTGGCTATAGGGGACAGAACAAGGGCATTATCTTCAAACTACACGAAAGAAAATTTAGGATGCAGATTAGGAGGAACTTTCTGATTATAATGGTGGTCAAGCATTGGAACAGGCTCCCTAGACAACTTGTAGAATTTCCATCCCTAGATATTTTCTAGAGCAAGTTGGACAGACACTTGCCTGGGTTGGTATAGTCAAGGATGATTTTGCTTTGAGCAGGGAGCTAGACTAAATGATCTCATGAGGTCCTTTTCAGCCCAACCTTCCTATGATCCTATGAAAATGGGTGTTGTTTTGATTGACTTATAGGTCTCTTTAAATTATACTTCTCAATAGAGAAGTGATCTTGTAAGGTCTTATTAATATGAGGATGTTTACTGCTTTAAATTAAGCATTTACTTATGTGCTCTGCTGCATCAGGGCAAGAATGCCCTGCCACCTTCAGGGACAAGCACTACATTTTGGCAGTGATAACCTGTAAGCATAACTACTTTAGCACCCTGGCAAATGCTGAATTGAACCCTACCACATTCCCTGCCCAGATAACTGTGTACCTTTTATTTGAAGGAATTTAGGGCTCCACAGTATTAAGCATGGAATATGCAAGTGCTCTTTTTAGGCTCTCAAACCTTAAAAATGCCTTGAATTGAAGTTTGGAGTTGAGCAGGCCAGGAAATGAAAGAGCTGAAAGGGAAGCAAAAATGCACAGCAGCAACAGACCTTGCAGGGGTTACTAGTTATAGATATCTGATATTTTTTTTAACTTCTGTCTTCTTTAGCAGATGGTATTTTCCACATCTTCTCTGAGAGAACACGTGGCATTTCCAAAGCATGTTTTTCCTTTTTAACATGATCCTCTTGGCTAGAAAGCGGGTGGGGAGAATCAGTGTTTGTCAGAAAAAAAAATGGAATAATCATTTTGATTACCATTATTTGTGCACTTATAGGCTAGGGAGAGAAATTATACATAAACTGGTATAAGTGATCAGAAAACAGTTCAAATCTGTAACACAACAGAAGTTCAGTGCACATAAACCATTTTCAAAATGTCTAAAACTAGTTTAAGATAAACCCAGATAGATGAGGTATCAGACTTAACTGATTTAAGTTAAATCAGTTTATTGAACTTTTTTTCCCAGAAATTCCTTCAGATTCAAGTTAACCCACAGCCCCTCACCATCCCAGGATGATTTGCAACTTCCCCACAAGCCCTTCCTTGCAGGGTGGGTGGGCTAGCTTTGTCCCAAGCTGTCTGCTCCAGCCGAGCGGGGAGGCATGATTTAGTGGCTCTTGGCTTCTGGTCTGGGCCACTGCAGGCATATGGCTGCATTTCTGGAATCAAAAGTGAATGTTCACTTGCTTATCAGTTCAATCCATGCAGTTTAGACTAACCTGAGTTTCATGACCCAATGATTGTGTGTGTGCTTCGGCACTGCAGAATTATTTCCCGCCACATGGAACTTTCTTTGCATGGTGCAATTCTCAGCTGCAGAGAGAAAAACCCCGGTGCAAAAGAGTTCCCGCCACACATCTGCAAATTTGTACCCCATTATTGGCTGTTTCTAAATTATTCCCACGTGGCGGCTAGCGATTGGCTTGCTAGCCGTATAAGAGGCTTGAGCAGTTTCCGCCCAAGCCGGAGATCTCTGAGAATCTCAGGAGGATCCTGAGAACCCCGATTCCGAGAATTCCGGGAGAAATCCGAGAGAATTCTGGAGAGAATTCCATGATTACTTTGTGGACTTCTACGTAAATCTCGGACCGACTGGTGGTCTGATCAGCTACCAAGAATCTCTCCCCGTCACCGAATGATCCCGACGTAACCCTACCCTGCGCGCTTGTCGAGAGTCATATTTCGGACTCTCATTTTGTTCGTTATCCAGAGCTCTGTTCGTTTTGCGGAGCCTAGCAAACTCCGTTTGTGTGTGTGTCTTCAGTGGAGCCTAGCAAACTCCGCATGTGTTCGTCTGTAACTGCAACGCAAGCAAATCTTTCTGCCTGCACCGCGACCACCTATGGTGTAAGTAAAGTTTTCTTTGTTCAACCACTACGAGTTCGTGCCTAATTCTAGTCCGTCGTGCCTGCTTTCCCCGCCCACGTGTCCGGGTTGCTGGCCATAGCCCCTCGGCCCCGACACTGAGTAGATTGAATTGATTCAGCCTTGGGTTTTTTGACTGTCTGTACTTAGCCATAGAGTAGGAAAAATATGACTGAATAATTATTCCCTGAAAGTTGGACAGTGGAATTTTTTTGCAATTTCTTTCCTGCTGGAATCTTTCACCCATGCGCCCTTTGCTATTTCATGGTCCAAGGTGGGGATTCGCTTTTAGCCTTTATGGAAAGTGTTACGAGTGACAATACTAGAGATTTAGAATTGACATTTTTTGCCACAGGGCTTCTTTTGGCTATGCTAAAATTAGAAGGTATGTGAAGGTTATTTTTTTGGTTTTTCACTTTCAGAATGCTTTTTCTCCAACACTTCTTATTTGCAGTATAAGTATAATTCATAGTCTGTCTGCAGAACGAGCATTTGTTATATTTAGATAATGATACGGCCTTTTTATCTTTATGCCTGAATGGGGTGGACAATGATCATATGATAAATATGATATAATGTCTAAGACACGCTTATGAAAATCAAGTGGAGCTCAGTAGGTTTGTTTCATTTGATGCACTTGTCCTCCAGTAGAACTCCAGTCAGATCATGATACCATTGTGCAGCTATCCCATCAGTAGAACATTCAGATGTACTGGTTCAGACACCTGGAGTATGGAGAACATTTCTTTTTTTAAAATAATAAAACCCCCATTATCTATCCCCGATGTCTGTGCTTGATAATTATTATTTGGCAATTTCTTATGGACATTATGGTAAAATAAGTTCAAGGGGTTCCAGGTACAAGGGCTGTTGTGAGGGGAAGGCTGTAGGTTTTACCAGGTTTTTACAGTACGGTAGATTGATCTTTGTTTTGGGGTTTATCCTTTTTATTTTTATACATCTACAATGCTAATTTACACCAGCTAAGTATGTGCGCTGATTGTACATTGATTAAAAATGACATATGTGCACATGGAGTTGTGTATGGGGGTGCATTGTATAGATAAGTTCAACAACCAAAAAGTGGTCAGATGTTATGTTATGGCTTCATAAATCTTTTGAATGGGTAGCTGTTGAAGAAATCTCTTACTGTACCAGTACTCTCTACAGTCATCTGACCTACTGACTTTTCTTGTATTTATGCTTCCACTTTTTTCATTTCTAACACTTCAGAACACTGTTGTTTCATGAGACCTGTCACAATGTTGTAACAAAATACAACTTAATCTCTTGTCTATTTGTAGAATTGCACAGATACACATAATTCGAGCTTTTTTCAGTAACATTGCTTAGACCACATATTTATTCTCTATTCAAGACTTTAATGCTTGATTGATGAAAAATTACATTGGTGGTTTAGCTGAAATATAGTTAAGTATGCTCTCCAAAGACTTTCTCCCAAAGTTTAAATAAAATGAGTGGAGATATTTCAAATATTGCATTAGCCTTAGGGAGAAACTAAAATCAATATTTTCTAACATTTATAATATAGCTGTTTCTTTAACAGTCTGAAATTGTGTATCTTATAAAGACTGTTCCCCTATTCAAACTTGTACAAAGCAGCACCTTTTTTGTTTTGCAAGGCAATGTGGAAGTGTGCAACAAAGAATCAAGGTACAAATGAGGGCTCAAGAGTTAAATTCCTGGCTTTTCCACAGATTTCCTTGGGCAAGACAATTATTTGCTTTGTGCTTCAAATCCCCAGCTGTAAAAAAGGGTATATCAATGTTCCTTTTTCCTACCTTTTCTCTCATCTATTTAAATTATAAGATTTTTCAGGACAGGGATGTTTTCTTGCTGTGTGTAAGTCTAGAATGTGGCATAATAATGCCACAATCTTGGTTAAGGCTACTAAATAGGCCTGTGGAAAGTGGCTAGTATTCGCTTTGCATTCAGATTTGGCTGATTCGAGGGACAGTGATTTGATTCAGTGATTCAAATCACTGTCCCTGTAACAGGGGGCCTCCTCGGGGCCGCTTTCCCTGCAACCTGCCTGCGTGTTCTTGGGCCAACTGCCCGCATTCTTGCCTGCCATGCCTTGATGTTAATTGATTAATAGAGATGTTAATAAGCAGGAGGCTGCCCATTTTCTGCCCCAATGCCAGGGGGCGCTATCTGCGGCTCCATTCCTCCCCTACACCGCAACCCAAGCCTCGCAGATAGCATCACAATGTTCCTTTAATCACCGGCCCCCACAATGGGCCCCAGAATCCTCCTATTGAACCCCACCTAGATTCCTCCCCTCAGGTGGCCTCTTCTGCCATCATACCGAGCAGCATAGCTCCCTGAACTGGTTCCCCTTAGGGTGTGTTCCTCCCACCAAGAACTTTGCCTCATCTAGCCCTGGCCCACCTTCAGGCCAGTCGAGACCCCGGGCCCTCATCTCTTGGGCATCCCTCATGGTGGGCCCCTGGCCCTTCAACCCTTCCGGTCCTGGCCCCAGCATAGGCCAGTCAGGGGAAACCTAGACAGGCCTGAGTCTATGGCCCTTACTCTCACTCTCCGAGGGTCCACCCTCTGGGCCCTCTAAACAAAGGGGTCACCCATCTGGTTGTGGGGGCTAGGGGTTAAGGTGCCCCGACCCACCTTTCACTGGGGTGATAACTGGCCTGGCATTTCCTGGGGGCTCCTGCACAACTGAGAGCCACACCAGGCCACCCACTCCTAGCAGGGTGCAGTTTTAGGTCATGCCCAGGACCAGGAGCCTCCTTACCATCCCCTACAGCTCCTCCCTTACCTCCAGATGATACCCACAGCTCTGCAGCCAGGCAGTGTTGTTGCCTGGCCCCCAGGAGCAGAACTGCCTTGTTTATATGGGCAGCCCTGAATCTAAAATGGCTGCCCTCATTAGGCATCTGGTGGCTGCCAGCTCCAGGCCCTTAAACTGGCAGGCACACACAATGTCCTGCCACAGTCCTGAATCAGTTTTACCAAATCTCTGAATCAGGCGGGCCCATCCCCCACCTGCTCTCTCAGCCTGGCATGGCTGCCTCACCCGCCCCAGCTCCCGGCACTAGGAAAAAAAAGACCCAATTCACCAGATGCTGCCGGGTGGGGGCAATCCCCACTGTCCTCCACTGCCCCATGGTGCATGGGAAGCTCTGCTTGAGTCCTCTGACCCCCTGTTCCCCCATTCCTCCCCATGGCTGCCCTGCCCACCCGAGCTCTGACCCTTTAAGAAAAAAAAAAAGAAAAACCATGGACTCACTGTTCCTGCTGGTGGGGGGTGATTCCTACTGCCCCTTGCTGCCCCACACCATGTGGGGGGCTCTGCATGAGCCCCCTGAAGCCCCAAGGCTGCTGCAGGGGTGGAGAGTCCTGGGGTTTTCTCATTTTTTTTTCTTAATGGGCCAGAGCTGGGGCAACCGGGGCAGCTCTGGGAGGGGTTGTGGTGGGGTCAGAGGGGCTCGTGGCAGAGCTCCTCATGCACCATGGGGAAGTGGGGAGCAGTGGGGATCGCTCCCCACGTGGCAGCACCGGGTGAGTGTTTGTTTTTTTTTTAAAGCACCGGGAGCTGGGGTGGGTGGGGCAACTATGGAGGGGGGCTGCTGGGGGAGCAGGCAGGGGATGGGGCCTGGCAGGGGTCCTCCCATGGTCCCTTTCCCCCTCCTCCAGCCCCCCCACACCCTTAGTTACCAGCTCCTAGTCCAGCTGTAGCTTCCTGCTGCAGCCACTAGGGACTGCCTGAATCATCGATGCTCTATGAAACTTTTCCAAAGATTTGGAGAACTTCAAATTGATTCAGACCTTTTAAATGGTCCCCTGATTCGATTTTGATTCAGAGATTTGGTCACTGAATTGGGCCGAATCTCCTCCAAATCGAATCACCACCCAAAGCTTCGCACAGGCCTACTGCTAAGTACTACGATAATACAAATAAGCCATGAAAAGGCCTATAGTGAAAAGCATTTCTCACTATGTGCGCCTTTGAAGTGCATTTGAAATCAAGTTGAGTGCAGTATTGAGACTGTGTTACAGTCAGGGAGACATTATACCATCATTATTTAGCTACTAGATAGTGGTTTCTATTAAAAATGATCCTTGACAATAGCTACTGCAATAAGATTACCAATACCCTACCATACATTTCTCTACCCTTGTAGTGGGAGGTAGCTACTATATAGTAAGGCTGTGTGAAGCTTCAGTCACTGATTCGATTCAGTGGATATTTGGACTGATTTGGCAGCCAAAGCTCTGAATCTGAATAGAATCAGGAAACCCTTTAATCTCTCCAAATCAAATCGGAACCCTCCGAATCAATTCAGAGAGATTTGGAGAGATTCGATGATTCGGACATAGACACAGCTTTAAATGTTTTTTCTACATACCTCAAGGTACCAGGTGGCTCGTGAATGCAGAAATGCTGGGGCAGATGAAGTGTCCCATGGGAGCATGGAGGGTCCCCAGCACGCTCAGCGGTGAACCCGGAAGTGGACCAGAAGCACTACTGGTCCACTTCTGGGTCTGCTGCAGAGCACGTGGGGGACCCCACCCAACCCTGGCTTGGTGACTGGTGCCTCCTGGGTCTGGGGGGCACCCAGGGTCCCCTTGTGGCTGATTGCCAAGGCAGGGGGAATGGGGGAGAGGGGGCCCCTCAGCACTCAATGGCTTACCTGGAAGTAGGCCAGAAGTACTTCTGGTCCACTTCCGGGTCCGCCACTGAGCATGCAGGCGGCCCCTTCATGCTCCTGTGGGAAGCTCTATCTGCCCCACCACTGCAGCATTCACGAGCTGTGCCTGGTACCTCGGGGTATGTAAAGAAAACATTTAAAGCTGTGTCTGTGTCTGAATTGCTGATTTTCTGAATCAGCATTGAATCTTCAGATTCAGATTCAGCTGAATTGAATCAGGACAGTGTTCTGTATCAACAAATCGAATCACTGTCCCCGATTCAGGCTGAATCTGAATTGTAAACGTCCTGTTTCACACCCCTCTACTGTATAGCAAGTGTTTATAGACTGTTGCTCTTTTAAATGGCTTTGACTACATTGCTTACAACACTTTGCACTTTTATGGTGCCTTTTCATCAAAGGATTTCCTAGCACCTAAAAAGACATGATAGAAATTGAAAGGAGCAATTCAGAAATTCATGTAGTGTATTATTTTTACCCTATTGATTTGGAAAAATTCTACCCAACACACAAAACTGTAATCAGTATTGTGATGAAAGGTGGAACTGCCTTTGAATAGATTCAAATTAGTAATAGAATCAAGCTTGCATTGTGTACTGTCCTGTTTCACTGATTTCTCATTGAAATTCCTTCTGGAAAATAATGCTTCTGAAATTATCCTTAAAATAGCATTGATAATATATTAATTTTTTTATCTAAAATAGTATATGGAAGGAAGGATTTGTCAAGGTGCAAAGATCTGGATATGAGATTATATGGCACTACTTAAAATGGAAATGAGAACATGTAACAGTTTGACAAGCAATTAGTGAGACAAGAATTCACTCAGTGGTACTTGAGGTTTGCTTAGATTGAATTGGGATGAACATATATTTTTTTTATTTTACAATGCAAAAAAGTCAGTGTTTTTTTTGAAAAAGAAGTGGAGAATGAGTTATAACCAAAAAATAATAGCAGAATCAATTAAAGATTAATTAGGTTATGTTCCTTTCTTCCATATAATGAAAGATTGTGCAGCCACATCACTCTTCATCTCAAAGCACCCTACAAACATTAAGTAATTAAGGTTCCCCATGTCCCTGTGGTATGCTATGGTATATAAAGATTACTTTCTTCACCATGGAAGTATCACCATTTCATGAAATGCAGAAGAAATTTTCATCAGTGAAATATAGTTACCCAAACTGATATTAGTTCCAAATGCTAGGCTTAATAACCTAATTCTTGCAAAAAGTGTCAAGGTTTTTTAATCACTGTAAATGAAAAGGGTTTCAGAATGCACCTTTAGTTGCACCATGCCCAATAACATGTGAGAGGTGGTACATTGACTCAGTACTAACTCAGCTCATAGAGTTTGCTTGCCAAATTCATCATCAGAAGCACACTCTCCTCTGATCAGCAAACATCAAATAGGGCAGGACCCTGCCTAAACAACATGAAAGTGTAAAGGATTTCAAACATTGGAAGAGAGAAGTAGAATTCAGAAAGATCTTGACTGAATGGAAAGTTGAGCTAGATATAGCAGGATGAAGCACAACACAGAGAAATGCAAGATGCTACAGCTAGGAATGATTAATCAAAAGTAGTTATAGAATGGGAGATAACTGGCTAGGTAGTAGCATTGTTGAGAAGGATCTTGGGATGTTGATGCATCACAGTATATGTTAGCAATGTGATACAGGTGCAATGCCCCCCCCCCCCCCCCAGCAGTTTTGAACTGTATCAACAGGGCTGTTAGATATAAGGTACAGAAGGTGGTAGTGTTTCTCTAGTTGGCACTGATTTGGCCTCATTAGGTGCATCCCCACATGCATCAGTGTGCAGTTGCCGCGGCAAAAATGGCCATGGCATGCTGCTGCACATGGGGTTGGTCTGGGGCAAATTGTCCTGGGAGGGTGGAGGAGGCTGGGACTAGCATCTGTGCTGGTCCCAGCAGCCTTACCTAGGGTTGTGGGGGCCTCCTGGGGCAGCAGTGGCAGTGATTTAGCTGCTCGGACTGCGGCTGGCAGCCACTGTGGTTCTGGCCAGCCAGGCTCTGGTTTCAGGCGGTGCATGCTACTGCCATGTATGCCATGATGCTTTTTTTAATGGCAGGTTTTTTTTTTTCACTGGAATCGCCCAGTGTCAAAACTGCCACATGGCTAATTAGCAGCTTGTCGAATATTTGCACGTGCAATTCTGAACTTCACATTTTAAAAAGGATGTGGAAAAGTGAGATAGGATCCATAGGTGAGCTATACAAGGAGGGATAGAGAAAACTATGTATGTTTAGCTTGGAGAAAATGAGTTTATTGGAGGGGCATACCAGTCTTCAAATATCTGAAAAGCTGCCATAAAGAAGAGTGAATAGAACTGTTCTCCCTTGCTACACAGGGCAGAATGGGAAAAAACGGCTAAAATTGAAGCAAAGTAGATTTAGATGAGATATAAAGAACTTCTTTACTTGTTAGCACAGTGCAGCAGTGAAATAGACTGCCCAAAGAAGTTGTGGAATCTCCTTCATTGGTGATTTCAGGAAGAGGTTAGATAAGCTTTGGGCAGGTATAATTTAGGAGTGGGATTCCTGTAGGGGCTTGGAGCAGATGGTTCTTGAGATCCATTACAGTTCTCTGATTCTAACAAGTGTAAAACCTACCAACACATGTCCAGTAGGACCAGTGTCCACACCTCACACCAAAACCATCAGAATTCAAGAATTGTTCACATGCCTATCATGAAATATGATATACTTTATCTAATGCATAAAATACTCTAACAGAAGCTGTGTATAAATAGATACTTTTAGAATGAAGAGTTTTAAAATGAACTCTCGCAGAAAAATGATTACGGACAGAAACACCCAGTCACCAGTGGAAGAACACTTTTCACAGAACAACTACAGGCAACTGAAGACTGCCCTGGGAACCAAAATTAATTTCTTCACTAAGTTTCCTTCATCTGATATTTCAATCAAGGCTTAACTCAGAGTGTCCTAATTTCAAAGTTTCAACTTGGTTGGTCTAGGTGCTGAACAAACACAGAACAAGAATGTACTGCTTGCTTGCCTTAAAAAGTGTATGTAGTCCAGTGGTTCAAATACTAGACTGGGAATCAGAAGACCTGCCTTCACTTCCCAGATCTGTCAGTAACTTTGAACAAGTAACTCCAACTTTGTAACTTAGTTTCTTCATTGATAGTTATTCACCTTTGGCAAATACTCTGGTGTCTACCTGAAAAATGTTGACTAATATTACCAAAGGGAGATTGAATTGTATTTTGTCATCAAGTTTTATTCTATAGTAGAAAGTCACCAAGTCTCATTATGAAAGAGTATTTTTGTTCCTGTCGGTGGCCTCTACTTCAGCTCCTGGGAATTAGGAATTGCCTCTTTTCAGCTAAAATGCAAAATAAAATATTTATTATGATTACATTTTAAGAGAATGCCAAACAGATGCTATGAATGAGTACTTCAAATGAACTGGATCCTATTGTTTTAAATCTAAAATGGTACACATTAGGTAATACCCTTAGTGAGAAGAAAAATGCCTGTTACACACTCTTATAAATTAATTTTCAGTCTGTGCTATGCAAATATCAATTTAACATAAAATACTTAGACGAGAAATGAGAATAATTTCTTATTTTGAAGGGACTAGAGGGAAATACTTATTTTTGAAAATGAATATCATTTTTTGTTACTGTATTTTTTCCCTAGCTTTACTTTCTATTTGAGTCCCCCTTACAGTCTCCATATCCAATCACAAGAGTGAAACGATGACAAAGTGGAAAGCTTTACGAGTTTAGCAGCAAACTCCGTTTGTGTCAGCCACACATCAATCTGCATGACGCGAGAAGGTCAAAAAACTCATTATTTGCAGTGTTTATGATTACCTTCTGAACCAATAGCTTCAAGAACTGAACTGTGGGTGCTTGAATACCATCTGATCTATGAGATGGTTTGTTAATTTGAACCACAATTGTATTGTCCAAAGCCATGAAGAATAGGAATATGTTAAAAACAATGTTTTTCTCATAGATTATTCCATTAGGGATCACTTCAATTATTCAGGCATTTAAATCATTTGAGCATTTAATTGAGAGATATATTTTTTTTGATAAAAATTTGTATGAGTCTCAATTCCACATCAATTGCTGAAAGACTGTGTAGAAATGCAAACAAGTGGTTGAGACTTGAATATTTAATTCCTCTGGAATTAATTTGTAAATATCAAGAAAAATTGTATTTCAGATATTGTTATTACTCCTTGTAATTTGAAACTTAATTCATAATTCATCTTTTTAAAATAATATTTTTAGTTTTTAATGATAATTAAGATAAACTTGAATACAAAAAATTGGAGGTGTGATAAGGTAATGTCTTGTCTTTTTGAATCTTCAAATACCTTAAACCATATTACAAAGACTGATAGAATGGAAGATCAAAAGGGAGTACTGTGAACATGCGGAAACCCTTTATTTGGAGGCTATAGCATTTTTCCCAGAAGCAAGATTAAAGCATATCTTTAAAATAAGCATATCTATCTAAAAAACTCCAAGTGATTGTGGGTGCATCCCTGTTTAGCTGATTCAGTGTCTAATTACCTTCATGAGTAGGTGATTTAATCTTCTTTCAGGGTTGAATTGGACTAACTTCAGCTTCCAGCGACTAGATTTTATTAGATTTTTATCAATAATGTGGACAGCCCTCCCCTATTAGATATCTTTTCCAGATATATCCTGGCCCAGTTACCTCTCAGCATTCTCCTGATAAACAGAATAGATGAGTTCCTTAAACCTCACATTATATAGTTTGTTTTCCAACTGGTCCTTGGACCATTTTTAAAATTCTTTTCACTAGTTCTTCATTCTTGATGTGTGGATGCTAGAACTGAACGTAGTATTATAATAGCTGTTTTATTGAGGTGAAATCACTTTCCTAGTTTCCTAATCCTAATTTTCCAAGTATTGCACTAGTCCTTTTTGCCTCCAGATTGCTCTAAGGGCTTGTACTGAGCTGTTTGTCTTGAATGATCCCTGCATATGTATTCCAAGACAAAGTTCCCATCCTGTAGGAATAAACTTCACGTGTTGCCAGATGTTACCATGCATTCTGTTGGACTGTGACATCTTACCCAGGCTATTCAGATAATTCTGTAACAAACTTCTCGTTATTTATTATCCCACCAGTATTTGCATCATTTTTGCCTGAAGGATTTTTAAATCATTCTCTAGCCTGTTGAGGACAAAAACGAGCAAAACAACAACAACAATGGCAAAAAACACTGAATAGGGTTGGACGAAGGAATGATTTTTGGAAGACCTTCCAGGAAATGATTATGCTTACTGGTATTTCTCTACTAATAACTACATTGTCATCTGTCAATGAGCCAATTTTTGTCTGCGCCCAGTCAGTTTCCATCTCTCTGCAAGATGTTAATTGTTACTCATGCCAGTGGTATGTTGACTCTGAAGCCTAACAGTGAATTCAGAAATAGTTGGCATTTAGGGTGGAGATGATATTTAAAATGATAACGATGAGGAGAATATTAACAGAAACATCTAGCTAATGTATTTATCTTAGAATTTCTTATACTACAGTGGACATGGAAAAATGACCACTTCAACTAGGGTAATCTGAATTAAATTAGTTTTTTATAAAAAGAACAGATGTAGCAAATCCCTAAACCAGATAATTTTGCCTAATCCAATGGAGAATTACCCCTGAAAGATTCTAGGTAAAGCTCCATTGATGTTAATTGTAATAGTTTGGGTGTTATCTGTTGCCATTCATTTTCATGTAGCTGCTATCGTGGCACTTACAAAGTGCCATAAGAGCTGCTTGCTGCTTATAGCTACCCGAGGACAGCTACTTATCTGTCATTACTGGGGTCACAGACCTACACTATTTTGAGGTATTTGTGGAATATTATGATTTTTTTTTAGTTTGGTTTACTGATATCATGAGTAGTCTCTATGGCTAGGTAGCATCAATCAAACAGGCCTTTATGGACATGGCCCTGAGGCGCATAATCAGGTCCTTTCAGACAATGGCGAATTTACATTTTAAAAGAAGAGACCCATAGGAATAATACCTAAGAATAAACAGATCAGGAAAGGACTTTTTCAGAATGGGGAAATTAAGTGAGAGACAGTATGCTTAAAGAATTGGATTAGTCATCTGAAAGGATGCAGAATATTCTCTTGGTCATAATTCAAGCAGAAAGGCTTATGGTCTGGTAAACAAATATATCCTTGGGGCTGTAAATTATGTACTTAGTATGAACTTCCCAAGAATCCAATGGATATATATGTAAATAGCCAGATTATAAACTATATGCAAGCCTAGCCAGGGAGCAATTGTTAGTTTTTAGTTTGTTTCCAGAAATAGGGAATAACTTTAAGGCCTCAGCTTAAGTGAAACAGGCTGACAGGAGAAGTTGCAGGGAGCTCTAACAGGAAGGGCAGAAGAAGGAGCTGGTTCCTAACCTGTTGCACTAAGTAGACTCTGCATTCTAAGATGCTGGGTGAGATCAGATTATTGTTCTGATATGCTCTTTCACTTTTTTCCTTATATCTTTGTATCTCAACATGTGGTTACTGAAGTCTCATGTTTGCTTTTATTTTTATAATACATTTTTTTTTGTTATCTTTTCTACCATACTATTGCCTGTGGCAAAGGTGATTTCAAAACATTTGACTATATAAGCAGGCCTATTCCAAGGAACCTAGGTCTATCATTTGTCAGCACATGACAGGACAAGCGTACAATTCTTCATACTTGCAAAATTCCTTCTGCTAAGAGCTGGCAAGACCAGGGTAAGACAGGTAAAACTGAGGTGCCATCAGTCAAGGTGACTAACAGGCACCCCTGGAAGTGTGCAAACACCATGGGAGTCTCTCTCAAAGAAGAGAGTAATGCAAAACTGACATTACATCACACTTGGTTATAATATCTTCTGTCCAGGGCCAGCAACAGGGAAGGGGATATATCAATTCCCAGATATAGGATAAGTATAGAGAACCACAAGCTGTCACAGATGCCAAAAGTCTTGACAGTCCCCTATTCAGGCATCAAAATGCTTAATTTACAAACTTTAACTTTACTGTAATTCAGCATCAGTGGAAACTCTAGCTAGGCTGCATCCATAAACAGGACATAAAAATCACTTACAGTTTACTTCTGCTTTCTCATTTTCTATCATATAATATTGCAATCTAACTTCAGTTTCACTTTCACCAAAGATAATAATTCAGTATAAGTAGTCTTAAACCATGTCTGGATATATTGTTTGTCCAAATCTGGGTTCTAATTAGCTGGTTGGATCTTTTGATGAAGTAATAGCTATGCATCATTTCTTAACAATTTACAGCTGGAACTTACTTGCCAGAAAATATTTAAATCCTTCTCCTTATAGAGTCAAATTAATCCCTGTGGCAGGTGGCTACAAATCTATTGAAATCAACTATGATATTCAACCAATGAGAGTACTGCTTTTTATATGCTTTAGTTAGAAAGGTATCCAAAGCATATTACCCTTCCTCTGCCTCTGCATCTTTCACCATGCTGTGAGTCTTCTTCTTCAAGACACCTGAATTTCTTTCTTTTTCCTAAAGAAGAAAACTGGAAAATGCAACTCCTATTCATTAACACTTGAGAAACAACAGGGCTTGTTTTTTCTCAGTGCACTAGACTTTTATGGCTCGCAAATCAGTGTAATAAATTATTAAGTATTGGCACACTGATGGTCTAGAATGAGAAAACTTTACACAGACCTCTTCCTACTCTTGTAAGGGTGCAAATCCCATAGGCAAGTTTCTACTCTAATTTTCCATTTCAAAAGCTAGAAGTCAGATGGTCCCTGGCAGCAGGTTAGAGGCATGGAGAAGATGCAATAATTAACTTCCTTCTTCATCTCCTGTATACCAGCCAGGTACAGTTGCAGTCCTTCCACTCCTGGCACACAAATTCAATTCCCTGTCAATGTCGCAACATTAGGCCAGGAAAGAGATAGAGCTGTGGCTCTGTTTCTTTTCCCCACCAGCCTGAGGAGACAGCCAAGTTGATGACAAATGTTGAAATGTAATATTTACCATTAACTACTTACAGTAAAAACCCTGTTATCTATCATGAATGGGGAAGGGAGGGGGGGGGGGGATGCCAGGTATCTAAAAGCTGGTGGATCGCCCATCAAGAATGACAGGGGGACGAGGGAGTGGGGATGGAGTGCCGCCACCCACCACCCCACACCGCCACTGCTTCCCAGGAGTGCAGGGGTGGGGGAGGAAAGCTTGCCCTGCCGTCCTGTCCTGGAATTTTACTGTATAAACATATATGTGATTGGAAAGCTTGTAGGTGCAGCTATTAGAATGAATGTGTGATAAGCACGTACATAAAAGAGGTTCACCAACTTTTAGGAGGGGTGAACAATGGTGTGAGCTGTGCATATGGAACTGATATTGTATTTATGTTAGTGTTAATTTTTATGGCTTGTTCCAGTTATTTTGATAGCAAGTGTCTAATAAACAAGTCAAATACATTGGGAGTAAGAAGAGGGCACCAGGTAATGTAGGGCCCCTGCTAGACTCAAATGGTAATCTTGTGGCTATGCCAGATGAGAAAGCTGAAATTTTTAACAAGTTCTTTGCCTCTGTCTGCTTGGACAGGGACCAGGACAGCTCTCCCACCACAAGTAGGGGCAATCTTGGGGACAGCACTGCCAGGCCTTGGGTCTGCACAGATGTAGTTAGGGATTTTCTGGAAGGGCTGGATGTTTTTAAATCTGTGGGCCCTGATGCCCTCCACCCACAGGTGTTGAGAGAGCTGGCGGGGGTCATTGCTGTGTCCTTGGCCCGGCTGTATGAGTGATTGTGGTCCACGGGCCAGGTGCCCAGAGATTGGAAACTAGCTAATGTGGTCCCCATTTATAAGAAAGGGAGAAAGGAGGACCCAGGAAACTATAGGCCCATAAGCCTCACATCGATCTTGGGGAAAATCCTTGAAATAATTATCAAGGATCACATCTGTGAGGGGCCAGCAGGGGAGATCATGCCCTGGGGAAATCAACATGGGTTCATCAAAGGCAGGTCCTGCCAGACCAACCTGATTGCCTTTTATGACCAGGTAACTAAATCCTTGGATAATGGTGTCGCCATGGATGTAGTCTTTCTAGACTGTAAGAAGGCCTTTGACACTGTCTCTCACCCCATCCTCATCAATAAATTAAGTGACTGTGGCATTGATGCCTACACACTTGGATGGGTAAAAAATTGGCTGATGGAGCGCGCCCAGAGAGTAGCAGTAGATGGGTTGTGCTCAACCTGGTGAGATGTGAGCAATAGGGTACCCCAGGGCTCAGTCCTCAGGCCTGCACTGTTTAACATCTTCATCAGCAACTTGGACGAGGGGGTGGAAAGCATGCTGTCCAAGTTTGCTGATGACACCAAGATGTGGGGAGAGGAGATAGGCACGCTCAAAGGGAGAGAGAGACTGTAATTAGATTTAGACAGACTACAGAAGTGGGCGGATGGTAATAGGATGGGGTTCAATGTAGATAAATGCAGGGTGCTGCACCTGGGGAGAAGGAATCCACAGCATACATACAAGCTGGGGAGCTCCCCTGTTGTGAGCACAGAGGTGGAAAGCGATCTTGGAGTCATTATTGACTCCAAGATGAACATGAGCCGCCAATGCCAGACCACAGCCAGCAAAGCCAACTGTACCTTGTCATGCATCCAAAGATGCATCTCAGGCAGGTCTAGAGAGGTGATACTCCCCCTCTACGTGACATCGGTCAGGCCACAATTGGAGTATTGCATCCAGTTCTGGGCACCGCACTTTAAGAAGGATGTGGCCTGCCTTGAGAGGGTTCAGAGGAGGGCCACCTGCTTGGTTGGAGGGCAACAGGGCAGGCCCTATGAGGAGAGGCTGAGGGACCTGAACCTGTTCAGCCTCAGCAAGCAGAGGCTGAGGGAGGATTTGGTGGCTGCCTACAAACTCATTAGGGGAGATCAGCAGCAAATAGGAAGAGTCGTATTCCCCCCAGCAGCACCTGGGGTGACGAGGAACAATGGCCAGAAGCTGCTGGAGAGTAGGTTCAGGTTAGAAATTAGGAGGCACTATTTCACTGTCAGGGTAGCTAGGATCTGGAACCAACTTCCTAGGGAAGTGGCCCTTGCTCCTACCTTGGGTAAATTAAAAAAAAAGTTGGATGAACACCTGTCTGGGGTCATGTGATCCCAGCGTGTGCTCCTGTCAGTGGTGGGGGGTCAGACTAGGTGATCTGTTCAGGTCCCTTCTGACCCCAAACTACTATGAAACTATGAAGTCTTTTTACTGTTTGCCTAAAGAGGGGCTGAGGTTACGATGATTGTGCTGATACTCTTCAGTAACTGCACATTGTGCAAATCTGTGTGGCTTATTATGTCCTGTCATTTGTCCATCCATTTGTACTAGGTTGAAGTGTCACCATTTGGAAAAATTTGATATTTTTGCAGTAAAAGCAAACTTTTTTTTGTTGGAAGCCAGCAAAGAATTTGTGGATAGCTCACTAAGTATTTTTATATTTTTGCACAGTTGCAAAAATAGAACATGTTGTTGATGTGATTTGTTTTCCTAGACTCTGAATTTAGCGCTTCCTAAGCCATTGTTTTCCAAAACTCAAAAAAGCCTCCTTTAAGAATTTCACAGTATCTTAGTAAATAACCTGTCACCTCACTATCTTGACAAACATTTAAGATTATCTGAATATGTGTAATTTAGTATAAAACATGTTTTGCTCTTCAAATGTTCATATGTTACAAAGCCATGTGTTACAGGATTTCATTTTTAGATAGTGTGATATTCTTCTAAATTTGTTTTAAAAAGCAACATAGAGCGGCTGTGATTTTTTTTCCCCCTAGTAATATTATATGCATTTCTTAAACTTCTGTCATGTAAAAAACTAATTTCCCTTCTGCATAGCTTTTGGATCTATGCATAGCATACATAAAAGAGCAGTTGCCATGTAGGTTTTTTCTTTTTTTAATACTCCTGATTTATTAAAATTCTCAGCTTACTGGGGAAGGTCCTGTCAGATAACCTAACTGTGGTCAAGCTAGAAAGCTTTGAGCTATATATTACACCAATGGAATAGTTTGGGTAGACTTAGACACGCTTTTGAATGCAGTGCATTTTTCTTCAGGTCACCTGAAGTTCTACTGTCGCTTTGTAGCTTAGTTGGTGCTGTAATGATGTAGATGTATTTCAGGAAATATGGCAGGCCAAAGATTTTGTGGATGATCTGGAGAAGAATGTATTGCATTCAAAAACTTGTCAAAGTAAAAGACTAGTAAAAGATAGCATCTATGAAAATCATTGCCCCGCTCATATTTTCTGGACCATCATGGTTACAATATCACTCCAGCACTATCTGAGCTGTTTAGATATTGTAGATCACTAGGGAAGTTTTATGAAAAAGCAATTGCTTCATATTGTAATTTTAAAGTATGGTAAAATCCCTATAATCTGGCATTTGAGTAACCGGAACAGTCTGTTAACTGGAACTGCCAGCTGGCTGGCCAGACGCAGGCAGGGGGTGGGGGGAAAGTTTGCACACAGCAGCCACCACCACCTACCACCCTGTGTTGTAGTCGCTCTGCATGCAGCCACCACCCTCCCCCCTGAATCCCCACTCCACGTGCAGCTGCTGTACTACTATGCAATGCCTCCACGGGTGTTGGGTAGTGGAATGACTTTCAGGGAGGGTTTGTTGTGAAATAAGCAGGCATAACTCTGATGGAGAAGTAGTCACAACCCAAGCAGTCTCAGTATTAATTACGAGGATATGGTGAGGAGAGCAGATGGCAATGGTTTCCCTCCTGAAAAGCCACAGATATTCTTTGACGGTGCTTTGACATGGCGAGTACAGGTTGCCATTATAAGCCTGTCCAGCCCCCATCTATGGGTCTAAAAGTCATCAGTGGAAGAGCAGGTGGAAGAAGATGTTAGAATCTCAATGGATGTGAAGAGGCTGCAGCAGAACTAGATCCCCAGTTGTCTTGGTCTCCTTGCCATTGGATCCAGGTCCCATTCCTACCAGATACAGTCACATGGAAGCTGTACGAAAAATGGACTGTTGCTGCCTTGTTAAGTAAAACCTTTTGGTAGTATATTTTGTTCTCAGAAATGTTTATAACTTCTGATTAACTAACATCCAAAATCATCAACAGTATACTACTTAGGCCCTCTTTTGGATCATAAGTGAAGAAATTACATAACTCAGACCTAAAATAGATCTCTGTAATAATTCACAAGGGACCTAATCTTGAAAACTTCTGAGCATGGTACAGTTCCATTCACTTAACTTTGTATTGGAAATTCTCAGTACTTTACAGGATTTGGTTTCTTGTGCCTCTCCAAATGCAATGTATTGCTCTTTATTTTATGCCCTTGTTTATATTTCCTTATCCATTTTTCCATCTTCAGGCTATATTGTGGAAACGTCAGGGGTAGGTATCATAGTACTTAGGGTCAGAAGGACCTAAACAGATCATTAATCCGACCCCCTGCCCTGGGCAGGAACGGGCGCTGGGGTCATATCACCCCAGCCAAATATCTGTCCAGCCTCCTCTTGAAGACCCCCAAGGTAGTACCACCTCACTTGAGAGCCCATTCCAGAGCCTGGCAGCCCTAGCTGTAAACTAATGTCTCCTGATGTCCAGCCTGAATCTTCTCTCTAACAATTTGTGGCCGTTATTCCTAGTAACCCTGTGTGGTGCCCGGGGGAACAGAGCCTCAACCAATTCCCGCTGGTCCCCCTGGTGAGTTTGTCAACTGCCACCAGATCCCCTCTCAGCCTTCTCTTGTGGAGGCTGAATAGGTTCAGACCCTTTAGCTTCTCTTCATAAGGCCTGCCCTGCTGCCCCTTGGCCATGCGAGTGGCCCTCCTCTGGACCCTCTCAGTGCTAGCCACATCCCTCTTGAAGTGTGACGCTCAGAACTGGATGCAGTACTCCAACTGCGGCCTGGCCAGTGCTACATAGAGGGGAAGAATCACCTCCCTGGACCTGCTTGTTATGCATCTGTAAATGCTTGACACAGTGCAGTTAGCCTTACTGACTGCTTCCTCACATTGGTGGCTCATGTTCATCCTGGAGTCAACAATGACTCCAAGATCCCTTTCTGCCACCGTGTTGACAAGAAAGGTGTTCCCCAGCCTGTAGGTGTGTTGCTGGTTCCTTCTCCTTAGATGCAGTACCCTGCACTTGTCTGCATTGAATGCCATCCTATTCTCATCCGCCCACCGCTTTAATTTGTCTAGATCTAGGGGGATTCTGTCCCTCCCCTCCAGCGTGCCCACCTCGCCCCACAACTTGGTGTCGTCAGTGAATTTGGACAGCGTGCTTTCTACACCCACATCCAGATCGCTGATAAAGATGTTGAATAGTACAGGCCCCAGGACCAAGCCCTGGGGGACTCCACTATCCACATCACTCCAAGTAGAAAATGACCCATCCACCACCACTGTCTGGGTGCAGCCATCTAGTGAATTTGCCACCCATCTGACTGTAGCCATCAATGCCGCAGTCACCACGTTTTTTTAAGAGAATGTGGGGGGAGAAGGTGCCAGAGACTGTGTACTCCCCTGACCTAAATTGGCCTCTAGGTGTCACTGCCATGTCCTTCTTGCCCGCTGCAACTTGTTAAGTTGTAATTCATAGAACAGGAGGCAGTTCACCGTTATAACATGTAATGCTCCAGCAGGAAGGATTTATCACTCTCAGTAGTTACAGTTCAAATTGGGGCCTGTCAAATTGGGGCCTGCTAGTCTGGTTTCCCTGTGTATTTAAACAGGGCACTGCTGGCTGGGTGCTCCACCTCACCTACACTCCCTCCACATCTACCAGTATCCAACAGAAATGGAAGTAACAAAAGGACAGGTACCCTTCACTCCTCCCACCCCCGTCTGGGAGTGTTGCAGCCAGGAGCTTTCTCTCTCTCCTTTCACTCATCACAGCTGCTTCTTGTTTCTCTGCTAGTGCTCCCAGTGGCCAATCTGCTGGCTTCAATTGCCCTTCTGGTAAGTGCTCCACCCTAGAGCTTTGAGTCTCACCCTGGACCGGGTTTTCTCCTCAACCCAGTAGCTGGCAGTCTCTCCGTTCCCCGCAGCACTGTGGGGAGCAGAGGGGCCAAGGGAGGGGTGCAGACCCTTGCTCCCCTCTGTCACTCTGCTACAAGACTATTATTTTGAGAAAGGTTTCATGACAATTACTAAAATCCAGATATATTTACCACCTTTCCTTCATCTAGGTCATTGCAGTTTTATACAAAAACAACACCCCTCCCCAAATGAACAATAACAACAAATAATCAGGTTTGTCTGATAAAACTATTCTTTATACATTTATGCTGTTTACTACTTATATTTCCGTTGTCCTCTAGATGGTTAGTGATCATTTCTTTCAAGATATGTTCCATTATTTCACTAGGAATGTAGGGGACAGGGGTTAGATTTATGGGGTGATAATTGCTAGGCTCACTTTATGCGCTGCAGCCTGAATAATTTGTATGGCTCTCAAAAATGCAAGTTTGTATGCAACCTATATTATTTTCTTCAAAGTCACGTAAGATATATCAGCAGTTGCTCAATTAAAAATTATTAAAGTTCCAAAAGACAAATTTTATCTATGCTACTTTTTGGGCTTCAAATTCATTTTCAGATTCTGAGTACTTCTTGAAAATACCTATAGGTTTCCTGAGAATTGGATACTTTTGCAGAAACACTCTTCCCCATTCATTGTGTTCTGCTGAAAAGTGATAAATACAAACCTCTCCATTAGTATACTATAGTCATTTTCAGATCTGATTTGTATATTTGTTTTTTTCTTCTTTCTGAGACCATGGAAGCATTCCTTTGTCTCCTAGTTCTCTGCATTCAGTGTTACTGTAGGCGGGGGGAAAGGCTTCCTTCCATTCAATCCAGTCTTTAGAGGCTTTGATTTCAGCCATCCAGCAGACCTTTTTTATCCAATTTTATATCCAATGAATAATAGTCCATCACGCAAAGGGGTTGTAATGTTGTTACTTAGTTAATCCCTGTTGTCAAAAGCTGGGTTGACAGTAAAACTGAGTTGGGTGTACCAGGCATGTTACTGGTTTTGTTTGACCAATATAACTGGGAAAGTTTGCCAGTGATTTCAATAAAAGATTGATTAATTAGAGGCCAGTAACTATCTAATAAATGTTGAGGCATTGTGATCAGAGTCAAACTCAATCATTCTTCTCTAAATCTGTCGGCTTCTGCAGTTACTCCTGGTTACACTTTTGTATGTGTCTAGACAACTAGGTCTATTTTGTCAATCACAAATCTAATATTCTATCTCGTCAAAACCATCAGCATGGAAAAAAACGGAATTAAGAACTATACTTTTAAAAATGTGTTGATAGCAAAGTTTAATCTTGAAGCACTCTGAGATCTAGAGATGGGAAAATACACATTTCCTCTTAGGAAATACAGTTAATTACATGATTCTTTTGTTTAAATTACATACAAATTATGAGGTTCCAGCAAAATATTTCTTTGAGATTTTGGTGTGGATCTAATTAACATTAGCTAAGAGCAAAGCAAAACTATGGAAAGGCTGCTGTTGACTTCAGTGGGCTTTGGATCTCATTTTAAATGTAGGCTTATTTATTAATGAACACACATCCCATATTCTGAGGGCTGTAAGAAATGAATACTTCTAATAGTGAAGAATTGATCTGCACACTTTTTTATTAACTGAAACTGTGTGTGAGGCACCATATAGTTACAGATACTGTAGTGATTGATCACTGGTTTCAATAAACACAATACTCAATTAACATCTGTGAGTGAGAAGAACTACATAACAGGTTTTATTTTGGAGTAGTACACAGCATCTGGAGACCCTTAAGCTACTTCTCACTGACAGACTGGCCAACTGCCCCTTGAGAAACCTTTTCACAACTCCCAACTCCATCATTATGAGTTAGGGAGTATCTCTAAATTCCAACTTCTGTCACTACAGGTACCATCATGAGAATTCAGCATTGAATTGATCCCCTAACTGAAAAAAGCACTCTCCAACTGGCAGGCTATGGGTCAGATGTGGCTCACAAGAGGTTAATGCGCAGCCTTGGGTTCTCATCTGGCCACTGCTACTATTCCTTACTCCAGTTTCAGGACCACATGGAGTCTCCAGGTTTCCCCCTCCCTCCTCTGGCTACTACTTCCTACCCTAACCCCAGGGGTGGGGTAGTGTGACATCATTGGGAGCTAAGGGTGAGTCCTGGGCCATGCCCAGGGGAGTGAGGTTTGGGCCACATGCAGGGAAGGATAGGAATTGCACCCACATAGTGCAGCAGTGGGGAGGGGGATGCCCGATGCAATGGTGGGTGGAAAAGCATCTGCACAGCACATTCACACAATTTGCAGTCCCAGGGGTGCATGACTCTCGGGGCCTTAGAAGCCCTGACTTAGATATTACCAGTTGGTAAGTGAACTTTCTGTGCCTGTAGACTTTGTGTGAGCTTGGTAAGAGTAATGATGGTTTAGAGGCAGACAGGATACCTTAGAACAGTAAATTGCATTAAAATGTCTTTAGAACAATGGTCACCAACCAGTGGATCTCAATCTGTCAGTAGATCTTGGAGCCTCTTGCAATAGATCTCAGAGCCTCTTGGAATTGATCTGAGGCAGGGGTGGGGGGCTGAGTGCCTGTGTGCATGGACGTGTGTGCCCCAGCCCAGCAGGTCAGTTCATGGTGGGAGGAGGGAAGGGGTGGAGGCTAGATCGAGGCCCTCGTGATAAGGGACAGTCCTGCAGAGGCAGGAGCAGGGGTAAGTTGAGTGGGGTCCCGGCTGGGTGGGACCTGCTGGGGAGATGCACCTCCAAATAATTTGTTTTCGATCTGCCCCTCCCCCCAGACTTACCTGCTGGGCAGCAGGTGGGGGAATGGCAGTAGCGCACGATAGATCTTGGGTTGCTTTTAAATGCCAAGGTGATCTACTTAAAAAGGTTGGAGATCAGTGCTTTAGAAGGTGCTGACAAATATGCATTTAAAGCAGTTAACCCCAAAAGCTAAACTGGGTCCATTTTACTTTTATGTATTTTTTTTATCTCTGCAAATCTAATCAGATTCCTTGTTGCTGCAAAAGAATCTATAAAGGTGCCAAAGCTTTAAATGCCATCTATGTACAAGTGTTTGTTTCAACCATTTTATTGTTCAGCAGTTTTGATGAAAATTGATATCATGATTTTACAGTTCATTTAGAGCCAGTGTAACACACGTTAAGGAGGGTTGATCTATCAGCAGTTGCACTGGTTTTAGTAAAGTGGAAAAACACAGTATGAGAAGTGAGTATGTTTATTGTACGGAGGCAGTTTTATTTACATTTTGAGTTTTCTGTACTTTTCCTGCCCATTTTTCAAGGCTAGCTTTACAAGCCTACCTATCTTCCATGCTTGAAAAGGCCACAGCTCCATAATTAGACTGACAGCAGTCTAGTCAGCATTCATTCTCTCATAAACATTGCTGTTTGAAATGTTTTCTTTGAAAACAAGTGCATTATATACAGATACATAAAACAATATGTATTGGTAGATAGCTTTATGGATGTTCCTTATGTTAGTTCCGTGATTACAGAAAGATTATTAAAAAGCTGATATATTAGCCCAATCCTCCATGGGTTGCTGCCAAATTGGCAGTGTTTCCACATACACTGCTACTACTGTAATGAATGTCAGATCACAGAATTCTCAAAAAGAATTAAATAGTACAATCAAATACTTCTTACTAGAGTGTTTATGGACAAATCATACCAAATTGAATGTGAGTGATTAGATGATATTCAGAACCCATGACTTCTAAGTGAAAAGTGAAGCGTTATCATTTTTGGGAAGAAATATTGGCATTAATTGAGAACAAAGCCGTGTAAGCCATCAGTTCATTTCTATGGTCACACCCATCAGATAAGTGTGTTAGTAGGTGTGAAATAGGAGCAACTATACCAGGACTGTCCCTGTACCATGGAAGCCTCTGCTACATACTTGCTATTATGTTGACTATTTGCAGCATTGGCCCTGAGTTTATATTTAATGCCCACTGTAGGAACTGTGATGCTCTGTGAAATGGGCCTATGCTTTTCCCAGACGTGTATTGTGGGAGCAGGGTCCCATAATGGGGATGAAAAACCTGAGACTTTGAAAAAATAGACTCCACACAATTCCCTGGATCCCCTGAATAGGAGGAAGGCATGGGAAGACCTAAGTAGATACAGATTGTTCAGCAGAAGAAGGATGGCGCTATAGAACTTTAGGAAGGAGGTGGCATAGCTATTGGAGGATCTGAAGCGTATTCCTGCAGTATTTGATTGTCAACATGAGTTTGTGTAAGAAATATATTTGCTTTTCTGCAGGTAGATTCTATTAAGACTGAGGCAGAACGTAAGCCTCAGTTTGTGGCATGCGCTTTGTTCATGGCTGACAGGTTGTTTCTGTTTCTGGGGAGATACTAGTTTAGACTTTACTGAAAAACAGAGCTTCCATTGTGATAAGCATCAATATACATATTTGAATCATCATATTGGCAAATGAAAAAATGAACATCTTGCAGTCTCAGAGGTGTGTGGGAGAAAAAGGTGTAGTGACTCCTGTAAGGATCATCTTTCCTTCAAGAGAAGGGTGAAAGGAGCCTACAACTCAATGGTTATTTTCAGATTAAACCATTTTTCATGTTATTTTGTAGATGCTTAAATTTTTCTCAGGAAATGTAGTTCAGGTTTCACAAGAGGTATTTCAGCTCCAAAATGGAGTTTCTGGTTATAAAACAAGTGAAGGAAAGAAAAAAAGCCTATTATCCAGAATACCAAGGGTAGGGTACTCACTTAAGTGAGTTCATGCTCAGCCTGATTGAGGCCAGGGAACACACCCTTGTTCTCTAATGTTTCAAGAGAGCATTCAGAAATCAGTGTGTGTTGGCTCTTCTGGGATCGATCTCTCTTTTTCTATTCATGCTTCTTAAAAAAGAATTTCAAAACATTAATAATGAATTAGAGACAGAATAGAAGTAAAACAAAGGTATAAAAAGAAAACACCAGAGAACTAAAATGTAAATTAGGTATCTATCATACCAGTAGATACCTAATGCCAGTAGCCATTTTGCAGAACTCGTCAGTTTTTTTCAGCTATCATCAGCAGCTGCATAAATAGAATAAATTAAAGGTGAAAGGTTAATTGGCCTGTACCTGAAGAAAAGATTGAACAGCAGCTCTCCCGTAGCTAAAATTATTGCATTAATTAGCATCAAGGGCCCTTAAGAAAAAACTCAGTAAAATACTATACTTCCATATCAAGTTATATGCAGGATTCACTGGTATCAAAAAAATCCAAAGGCCACTGGAATGCCAACAGAGGAACTGTCTGAGGCCAGGAAATCTCAAATATGAATATTAAAAAAATAGAATCATTTCATGCAGCTTTCCACAGTGTTCCATGCTGTAATCCATATGCTTTATTATTTTGAGAGTGCAGCATACTCCGCTAAGGGTGTGTCTGCGTGTTGTCCTATGGTGATGTTGTTACTGCTCTGTGCTTTAGTACTTCCAAGAGTCGTACGTGATCTGTGCTTTAGTACTTCCAAAAGTCGTATGTGATCCATAATCAACAATTTTACACACACACACACACACACACACACACACACACACACCCTCTCTTGTCTTTGCATCGCTTAGCTTGCAGTTGACTATAAAGATCTCCCAAATAACTCTTCCATGTGAAATAACATTAGAAATCAGTTTTGTGTTGATATCCTGAACGGGAACATAAGGTGCCACCAGGCTCTACATGGTCAGTTTCCACCTTGCCATCTGTGATCCATAAAACTCCTAAATTGTACCTCATTCTGTAGAGATGCCTTCAGCCTTTCTAATGGCTTTACAGAGTAAACATATTTTGTTTCCAAGATCAAAAGTCAAGTTTCTGTATAATGTGGATTCAGTTTGGAACAAACAGTGTTCATTATACTAACAGTCATTTTACTTGATTATGTATCCTCTATATTAGGCTACCCAAATCACCTTTAAAAAAAGACAAAAACCTCTTCCCAGGAAAAGAATGTAGGATTGTTGTATGACCAGGAACAAAATCTTTTGCTGTGATGCTATAACTTTGGCATTTCTTAGAAGTATGGCTGCTTTCTCACACATATAGGGCACATCTACATGAGACACTAACTATGCAGTAGCCTAATAACCCTGCGCAGTAGTGCATCACAGCACAAATAATGCTAATACACTGTTGCGCGATACTATTAGGGTACTGTGCAGTAGAGTCACTAAAAAGGTGTTTACTGGTGCTACTGCACAGTAACTCTGGTTACTGCACATTTACTTAGTACTTGACTACACAAGTACTAAATTAAACAGGCAGTGACCACTGTGCATTAATGAACATGTAGACACGTTCATAGTGAACCTCATGCAGTATGAGCATAAGAACTACATCATGTACACTTTCTCATTCCAGAGCCAGAACTAAACCACTCAGCAGAACTGCAGGTAAAATAAAAGTGATACTATCCAGAGATACCGACAATAATCCCTAAATAAAATATATTTGGAAGATGTTGCATCATATCTCTTACCTGAAAAAAGTTTTTGTAATAGTGCTTTCAAATTCACCATTCCAAACACAAAATTTATCATAAACTTTAGCCAGGGGGCTTCAAAACATTGGCATAATCAGTTTCATGTATGTAGTCATTGCAAAAGAAAATAGTTTTGAGTATAATAGAAAGTTAAAATAAACAGCTACTATATTATACCTGTCCCTAATTCCAAAACATTTTCAGAAAAAATCCACTTTACTCTAAGAATAAAGGCTGACATTAAAATTATTTGCTACTTGGCTAGGGCGAATTACAGTTTCCAGCTGGGCAGAAGAGAACCTAATGGGCACGTCCACACATACAAGCATGTGCGCTTGCAGCAGCTCAAATAGAAGCGGTGCAAATTTGAGCCGGGGCTTTTTGCCTCTGCACGTGCTTGGACATGCACTTTGTTGTGGAGCAAATTGTGCCACTTAGGGCAAAATAACCCTGCCTGGCTCCTCCTGGATCTGCAGCCAGGGGGAGCTAGAGACCACAGCCAGCACCTGTGCTGTCCCCAGCAGTATAAAAAGCTGCCCTGTCCTGGCCCCAGCAGTATAAAAAGCCCCCCTGGCAAGTAGCTCAGGACTACTAACTCTCAGGAGCTTCTGCGACCCAGCCAATTGGTACCTGGGGACACTACCCCTTGTGCCAGCTGAACTGCTGAAGCAGCCCTGAGAGTTCCCTGCACCCTCTACCCACTTCAGGGGTCTGGCAGTGGGGGGTGCTGCCTGGCTGTGAACTGCTCTGCACCTGCCAGACCCGGATGGGGACTGCACAGCCAGTAGAGGCATCTGCCCCTCTGGGCCAGCTGCCAGTGAACTGTGGTTGCAGAGTGGGCTTCTGTGTAGCACTACTGCCACATGTGCCCCCTGCCTGGCCATCTGGGCAGCTATCACCTGGAAGATGTTCTGGGTGTAGTGGCCTGCTTTGAACTGTCAAAGCATGTCCTCCTGGCCCCTTTTGGGCAGGAGATCAGCCACAGCCAGCTGGGTCCAAAGTGCCAGCTCTGAGCAACCAGGGTCCTGTCACTGGCCTCCCTAGCTGGAATTCTGGTGTTCCCTATTGGAAAACTGAAAAATCCCTGATAAAAAACACCCAAAGGTACTCTGTAAAATACCCCCAAATCCATGTTCCTCCACAAGTAAAACAAAAGACCACTATAAAGAGAGAGAGAGAGTGAGACAGAGACAGTGAGCTGTAGGATAATGTTTTACAGATATATCTACAATGTTAAAGCATGTCTCATCATAATAATAAAGTGAACTCTAAATACATGTTTCATAAATTCATGAATATATATTTTGCTGCCCTGCCACAGGGGTGACGGCCCCCACACAGGGGTTCTGGCCCCCCAACACAGGGTTCAGTCCCCACACAAGGGCTACGGCCCCCCAACAGGGCTATGGCCCCCACACAAGGGCTACGGCCCACCAACAGGGGGTTCGTCCCCCCAACGGGATTTGGTCCTCACACAAGGGATATGGCCCCCCAACAGGGTGTTTGGCCCCCACACAAGGGCTATTGCCCTCCAACAGGGGGTTCAGCCCCCCCAACAGGGTTTCAGCCCCCCAACAGGGGAGTCAGCTCCAACACAAGGGCTATGGCCCCCCAACAAGGCTACAGCCCCCCCAACAGGTTTACAGCCCCCACACAAAGTTACAGCCCCCCAACAAGGGCCAAATGGCTCCCACAGGGGCTACCACCCCACCTGCAAGGCTCACATGTCCCACCCCAGCCCCGTGATTGCTGCCCCACCTGGCCCCATCCCCCACCAGTTGCTGCAACCCCCCCAATGGCTACCCCATGCAGCACCCCCCCCACTCCCCCAGACCCCCTAATGGCTGCCCCAACCAGCCTCACCCCCCAACTTGTACCCCCAGGCCCCCATGACTACCCCCACAACCATCACTTTAAAAAAAAAAACAGGAAAAAAAACAGAAAAAAGCCTCTGCTTGCAAACTTGCAGTGTGGGGAACATTTTTTCATTCCTGCATGTGCCTCTTGCCCCGCCTCAAAGTGGTTTGAGGTGGGGCAGGAGGCACATGTGCGCTTATCTGGACATGGCCAATGATTTCAAAAGGAAAGTCCTGAAAGAAAACTCTAGTGTAAGATGTATCCATGTCCCCGTGTGGTGCAGTTGAATTCCATATCTCCGCTGTGGAAACCTATGAGAATGCTTCCACTGTGAAGTCTTGCCTAGAGGTCTGATCCTGACTAACTGACGCCTGCATAGTATTTCTTTCTTTACAACCTCTTGAGACTGTGGAAGAAACACAGTGTTATCACTGTTCCGCACGTATTTAGCAGTCCTGCCTCCCTTTCTATTCCCAATGTTTTCCAGGGTTAAAATATACAAACTATGTAATTCTTAATTCACTGACCTTCCGATGATGGATGTATTTTGAAAAGTTCACTTCTATATTAAAAGGGAGTTAAAGTTCTTTCACTAGTACATATGTGATTGCTTCTTGAGGGTTAAAAAGCCCAAGATACCTGTACAACACCCATGTAGAAGACATTTCCCATAATCATCACAGATAGAAAGGAGAGGTACACCTCACTCAAATGACCCTGCCTCAGGTTGCAGGATGGGAGGACAAAGAAAGGACTTAGTCCTTGTAGAAGGGCCATAAAAGAGGGGAGATTGCTTTTTTCAGATGCATAAAGAAGAGGAGTAGAGACAGATTCCTGAAGAGATTCATGAATCCCTTCTCTACCTGACACTAGGTAAAGGTCCCTAGAGGTTACAGCATGGTTAATGGCATTTTATAGGTGGTAGGCCACTTTGAATACACTTTTGTTTAGCAAGAGGACATTTCTCCTGACCCTTATTAATCTGTCCTGTTTGAAGAGGGACTTAAAGACCTCAATTAACTGTTAGCAAACTGACAGGCTAACAGGATTTGGCTAGGAGAGCTGTGGTATCTGAGGACATTGCCTTGTATCATCTGTAAATTTGGCCATCCTCAGGTTCACGTCCTACGTGGTATTTTGAGGTAGGTATTTTGCACTTGGTGACCTCATCAGTCATGGCTAGATAAAGTTTATTCGTAAGGGAAAGTGAAAAGGTAGAAGTTCTTGAGAGTATGCCTGAATCAGTGCAGCTGGGTTTTCTTGAAGAACTGGATGCACTGGATCAATTTTGAGGTTTCCACAGGGGTAATGATCATTATATCTGCAGAGGGATAGAACTTAAAATAGCCCTATAGGCTTAGATATTGTAGTGACACTGACTGTTGTTAGGAATGAAGTCAGCAGTGAGAGGAGTAATTCTGAAGTATAAACTACACTTTTAGGATTACCAGTTCTGCAAGACTCTTTGACATCTGTAACTTCCATTTCCATTCATATTACTTTATTCATACACCAGATATATTTTGGTAAAAGATTTTAATAGTTCACAGAAACTTCAATCTAATTAATAATGCTTTGAACTATTTAGTTCAATGTTATTGATGTTATAAGAAAACTGAAATTATCTTAAGATGGAGAAAGGTTCCATAGTGTATATGTAAAAAGTTCTGGCAGCTTTAAGAATCACCAATTTGAAATTTAGCCCACTTTCATAATGACTCATAATTGGAATACAATGTGTCATGTAGTCAAACAATAAGCAGCTGTTACAACAAGTTGTCAGGAAATATTATAAGTAACTTGGGCTATGTGCGTGCATACAAATGTCTAATAGGTTATAAGTATATGATTTTGTTTGTGTATGAGTTTTCTCCACAAATGAGTCGCTAAAGATGGTCACTATGTTTCATATTCTTGCATGAAATTTCAAATGCATAAAATTTGCAAATTATTATGCAAAAATTATAAGTCATGTAAGTCTTAATTTGCAATGAGTTTTGCAAGCTGATTTATTAAAAATGCTTGGAATTTTAAGGTCCTGAAAAATATAATTAAGGAATCTTTACATAAAAATTAAGTCCTATGTAATATATGAAAACATAACTTCAGATTTTAATCAGCTCTAAAAGCAATATACTTACTAGTTGTACATATTTATTCTTTTTATTGTAAAGAGTTTATTTTTTAAAAGCTGGTTTGTTTTTTCAAAATCATATAATGCTATGAAAAATGTAAATACTTGATAGTTGTGATTATTTACCCAGCATCAAATGTTGTGTGAGGTGATGAGGGAGGGGTAACAAGGTGATTTTAGGAGTATATCTACCATCAAAGGGCTGTCCCAGGACCTACTAGATCCAAGGCCTGAAGACCGATGCAAAGAAACTCCCTTAGAGTGGTGCTGGACATTTGCCAATAACTTGCCCTCTTGGCAGTGTTGGTGGGTGTGTGCACTCTTAAGGCTGCCAGGGGTATAACACATTCAGATTGGGTCTAGCACGATTCCCTGTGTCCCATAGCACAATGCTTTAACAGTGTAAGCATGTCCTCTCACTGGTTTTATAGCCTCTTAGAAACAGTGTAGATAGGTATTAGAGTTGGCTCTTGCTAATGGTTGCCAGTTCCATCAAGAGAAATTATATATTCAGAGGACTTTATTGGCCTGCCTATGTGAACCAAAAGGTAGTGTGGAGAAATGGTCCCCAGGTGTACAACTGGCTTTAAGTGACTCAGCTGCTTTTCAGCATTTGAGTGACAGTGGTATTAAGGCACACAAGCCCAACTATTTATCTTTGCTGGGTAAAGCAGCTGTCTTTCCATAACAGCTAGAAGGGTACAACTGTCCTTTATGACACTGATCTAAGGAAAGCCAAGATAGGAAGGAGAATAAGCACATCCATAGGAGGATTAAATTACATTTTCTTTTACCTAACAACAGATCAAGATAAGAGGTAAAGATTTCTTTATATTCTAAAGGTGTCATGGAATTATTAATGTAATTTTAAACAAAACCAAGATGATAGCAGTTAGAACCCTGAAAGTATATACTATATTTTTGTTCTGTGTATTTGGTAACTAGTCAAGATAAATAATTCCAAACAAAAATTTGTGAATAACATAATTCATTTAAAATTATTTAATACAAAGGTTATGGCAGCTGATTGTAATGGGTAATGAGAATTTATCAAGAAAATCTTTTGAATCAGACTATGCATAATTTTTAGTACATCCAAAGGTTGAGTTTTCACTTAGGATGGAAGTGCCAACCCCTGAGAAAAGAACCAACAGAAGGATGGAAGATTTGCAACAATCTGGCAAGAAACCTGTCAACTATAGGAAAATGCTTGGAAAATGCTATATGATAAGGGGAATTATTGCATGGGCAAGCTCCGGCTCTAAAGGTACTTTTTCATTAGAAATCTGTAGTGTAGAGGAAGCTGCAATCAGAAAAGCACAGGTTGTGGGACATGTGATAACACTTGCTAGCAGCAGTTAACTTACAGACTTGGGGCCTGATTCTCCACTATTTTATATATTTGGGGCAAAGGGACTTGAAATTATAGCATTCATATTTGGCAGCATAGTGCTTTTCCTGGCTATAAAAGTAACTCTACCGGTTTAGCTTCAGTTTTGCAATACTTCAGGGTCCAATCCTGCAATCTGTACTGACACAAAATTTCTTTTGAGTATTGACCACAATGGGACATTTGCCGAAATAATGAATACAGGATCAGGTCCTGGAAGAAGATAGGACAGGATGGCAACTTAAAGAATAACTAGTTCAGAGGCATGAGCTTTCATAGGCAATAAACTACTTTGTCAGATGCTATAGGATCAGGTCCTTTGTCTCTCAGCAGTGGGAAAAACTGATGCTTTTAATTGCCAGTTTCTATGTAAAAATGGTAATGTGAAAACAGTACAAAGCAAACTTTGCAGTGTTGTATCTTCCTTAATTATAACTCAGCACCTTGAAAATATTGGAGTTAGCTTCATGAATAATTCATTAAGTAGTGCCCCCCATCCCTATTCTAGTAAATAGCAAAATATTAATTGATTCCAATGGAAGCAGGATTATCTGCTTCATATTATTTATCCTAGGAACACTTTCATTGAACTTCTACTGTGGGTTTGTGTAACTATGCATATACACCAGCCCCTAATTATATTGAATATGTGTGTAATAGGGTAATAGAATCTGTTTTTTAAAGAACCCCCCCAGCATATCATTATTTTATTTCTTATAAAGAACAAACTAAATTATCCTGCCAACAGTAAACTTTTATTTTGTCTATACATGATTTTTTAATTAAATGCTTCAATAGCTTAGCTTCTGCAATTTTTAAACAATGAGGGATAAATTAACAGGTACCTCTCTATTAAAACTGTCCTTATCCCTGTGTTATTCCAATGTCAATGTTTGTAAGCAATTATGTTTTTAAATCTTAGCTGAATAATTTTGTTTTTGTGGCCAACTTGTTTTTAATGCTTCAGGATAATATTTCCAGTGACCAGTTGCTTTAAACACCACATATAACGGGCTTTTCAAAATATATAATGTTTGATTTGAGATTACTGTACCAGTTTGTACTTACAGCTCTGTAAAATTTGTGAAGCTTAGACATTTGTTTTCTTTCTGCTTTATTACAAGAATTAATGAAGCAAAAAAGAAGTTGCCACAACACTTCCCTTTATCTTTTTGTTTAAAGGAATTTTAGATTTTATAAGTGTAGTATGATTCATATAATGTGCATAGATGTCTTGATTCAGATTAAAGTGTAAAACTAAAGCAATTCTACTAAAGGTAATACACTTGAGTCTTCACTGTCTTTCATCTTGTCTAAACATTTACACATGCACAAAATGGGTATAATATGATATTTACTCAAAATTAATCCATCATTTACATGGTGGTGTAAAGTAATTGATTATATAATATAGAAAGCACTAGAGAAATGTGCTTGGTGGATCTGAGTCTATTCAGTTTAAATAAAAGAAGAATCTGGCACAATATAAATAACACTGCACAAGCAAATACTGAGGATCTCAAATATATTCTGGTAGACACACATTTACAAAAAACCTACTGGATACTTATTGCAGATGATATGAATGAACAAGACTGATTTACTGACTTCCTGAGGTTTTTCTCCAGTAACTTTTTAGAAGTGCAGAGATCCCAATGACTGAATTTGATTTATTAAAATTGAATACAGCATATTTTGCTGACAGGCATAATGTAATATATGGTGTATCACACTGAGTTCTTGAGCCTCTGCTGAAGCTGAACAACACTTGGCACAGCTTAGGAAGTGGAGAGCAAAAGTTCCCTTTGACATCCCTTAGTCTTGGCCCACCTAAATGCCCACACATTTCCTGGTATAAATCAAACAAACGAGTAGTCATTCTACCTTATGCCCCTTGCCAGTGCTCTCTGGCACTGTGGTGGTAGCTGAAGATCACAAAACTACAGAAACACCTGGTTGCAGGGAGGAGGGCTGTTGTCCACCATACTACTATGATGGATGCCTTTATACTGTAGGAAGTTTCTGTTGGTTTAGCTTGTGTTGGCAGAATGGTATATGGTGGCTGTCCCTCAAGCAAGAGTCAAGTCTAGAACTTCCAAAAGAGTGAAATGACCTTTGTTTAAGTATTACTGGTTAGAAAATTAACTTATGAAAGCTGAATGAGATGGTATTATCTGATTACTTTAGCAGTGTTGTGAATTAACTGTATAATATTATTCATGTGTGGTCGTTCCTAAAGAATTAGAGAACGTTTCTGCTATACAATTTTATTTTTAACATTTTAATTTAAAGCTTTAAACTCTGTTTCTTACCAGTTTTCTATTTTATTGTGACTTGCAAAAATATTTTTGGATGTTAATATCAAGGAGACACATAGATATAGGCAAACAATTCAGTTATTTAGATGATTTAACTCCATGTTGAAAATATGTAATCTTGAACCTTTATAATAATTTATTAAAATATCCTAGCCCTGGGATTGACTTAATTTCTCACATTTGTCACATGAATTAGAAATAATATTATAGGCATAAGACTGAAAACCTGATTAAATTATTAAACCTTTCCTCTGGAGTATTTTAAACAGCCATGTGGCAACCAGTGATTATACTAAAGAGAAAAACTTAGAAATAAGAAAAGAAATGACTTGTGTTTTAAAAATGACAGGAGATGGACATTTGTGGTTATCAAGGGGAAGTAAGCACCGTGCCAGAGGTTTTTTTAGCCAAGGCTCACATATTTAGCAATGTAAGATGCAGTGACAGAATCCCTCTAAGGCAAGTGGTGTCCAAGAACCAGAAGTCACAAAGGCAAGCTTCTAGGAGCAGATTCTTAATATTGCTAGGGCATGATTTAAGGCAGGGGCAGGCAAAGTCTGGCCCACGGGCTGGATCTGGCTGGCAGTAAACACCCTTGGAGACCCCAGCCACAGCTGTGTGTGAAAGAGCAAGGCTGGGGTTGCCATGGAGACTGGCCCAAGCTGTGCTGACAGCATACGCAGCAGAGCAGGGCAGGAGGCTTCTCCAGAGCCACTGGGATCTTACAGCGGGGGCAGCTTGCTCCAGAACCAGGGCAGAGCTGCAACCTGGAGCCTGCATGCTCTGGGCAGGGGCATGCAGCCAAGGGATTGTGGCTCCACCCCTGCTCCAGACCAGGCTGTCACTACTGCAAGGAGCCAGCAGAACTGCGATGCGCAGCCTGCATGCTCCCGACAGGGATGCACAGGCAGTGGATCACTGCTCTGCCCTGGCTCCTTGTAGTGGTGACAGCCTGGTCTGAAGCAAGGGCAGAGCCATGATCCCCTACCTGCATGCCCCCACTGGAGAGTGCAGGCTGCACATTACAGCTTTGCCCTGGCTCCAGAGCAAGCTGCCCCAGCTGCAAGATCCCAGCAGCTCCAGAGCCCTGCTCTGCCACATGCATTGCCAGTGCCCTGCTCTGTCACATGCACTGCCAGCACAGCTGGGGCTGGTCTCCATGGCAACCCCAGCCTTGAGCTTTCACAGCACAGCTGCAGCTGGGGTCTCCATGGAGACCAGCCCACATGCAGGCAGAGGCTGCTGGGAAATGGAGTCCGACTGCCAGCCGGATTGGCCATTTTTCCCACTCCTGACAAGGCATTGATCCTGCAAGAAGTTTTATGCAGGACTGAACCAAATGGAGTTCCTTGCAGGATTAGAAACTTAAGCCCTACAAAGGAAGTAATTCTAATGAATTGCCCAGTACACCAGAGGTAGACAGTTTTCTCTGGCTCTGGGCTAAAATAACCCACCCTCAGTCAGGTACTAGGACCTGGCCAGTGCCATCCTCTGTCCCCATGGTGGCATTGGGAAAGTCCCTGCTGCTGAAACTGCTGATTGCTGATGAAGCCCCACACCTGTGGCCCAGATGCAATGATTCTGTGGGCCATAGGCTGCTAACCCCTTCAATAGGCAACACAGTGAAAGAACACAAGGCAATCTCAATGCTATTCTGGTTGTTCAAAGCAACAACCTGCAACTGAAAGATACCAAAAAAAAGTATAAATCAATGATGATCTAGCTGGCTAATATAATTCCCAGACAGAGTTCAGGAATTATCCCCATTGATGTCATCTTTGAAAAACCAAAGGTTGTTCTGTATTTTATATCCTATGGCTAGCTGATATTCTTATCATCAGTGTTTCAAACTATTTATGCAGCACTGGAAGCATAATTCCAGGATGTTTATTAATCAGTGGACTTTTCCCCCATCAGATATAGATTAAAAAGTATTTTAAGGGAAAATGGAAAAATATTTAGCATACTCTTAAATTGCTCAAAAATCTTAAAATAGTTGAAGCTCTCTATCACTTCATGGGTTCTCAGCCTTTGGATAAATCAAGAAGCTATAATTTCTGAAACTGATGACTGCTATGTCTTTCTAAATGAAGGACTTTATGTGAATTCCTTACCTCTCTTCTTATGTCTATTTTATTTTTATATTTTTATGCAAATCTGTTCAGTAAGGCTTTGAAACAGTAGCATTTCAGAAAAGCAGCAAGAAGTGTTCTCCATGACTCCCAGTAAGAGAGCAGATCATCCAGAACCCTAGTAGAGCTCTTTGCATTGTGCCATTGTTCTTCTATGACTCATTTGCATACATGTATGAATTCTATTTTTAAGTCTGAAGCACAAGACAATGAAAAACTTGAAAGGTTAAGGCAAACACTGCAGGGGACTTCCTGATAAATCCTTCATATAAATCTAATGCTGTATGTCCATTTTCTCACATTTTGCTCACAGCAGTCTAGCAAAGTTATGGCTTGCTAATCAGGATCTGTCTGCACTCTATAATATTTAAGCCATGTAAGCATATAAGAAGTTCCATATTGTGTCAGACCAATGTTCCATCTAGCCCAGTATCCAGTCTCCAGTGGTGGCACATAGTAGATACTTTAAGGGAAGATTATATGTGATTATATATAAGATTATATAATATAATATATTATATTATATCATGAACTATCCCTTGTTGTACCTTCCCTGCATCATCTGTTTAGGAATGCTGGAGGATACATCCTGGCCTGTTCTATTTCATAGCTCCAGTGAATCTGTCCTTTTTGAATTTGTCTAGTCCCTTTTTGAATCCAGTTGTATTATCTGCCTCTATAACCTCCTTGGGCTGCCAGCTCCACAAATTAACTATGCGCTGTATAAAAAGTACTTCCTTTTATTTTTTAATAATTTGCTGATAATTTAGGTTGGTGCCCCCTAGTACTTGTGTTCTGGGGCTTGGTGAACATTATTTCCCTATTCACTATATACCAGTCACGATTTATTATGGACCCACCTGTCCCTGTGATGTTTGTTATTTCATACAGCATAAGATATCTCTTTCTGGATTGTCATAGTCACTCTTCTCTTTCACCAAGAAATTGGATTGTATTTCAGACATTACTTCCCATTTGTACCACTGCTGGAAGCCACTGGTCCTCGTTGCTGCGCACTGCTGCTGACAGGGGCATGGCTCTTCTGGTTGCAGAGGCAACTCAACTCTCTTAGATGCAGGCTCAGCTCTATCAGGGTCTGACAAGTATACACTTCTACATGAGCTGCCAGCACCCTATAGGTGTGTATAGAAGTTATATTTTTAATGTGGTGAGGCCCCAAAAGCACTCTGTAGCTATAACACAGCAAATGTTCATGGCTGCAGTGTACTTTTAAAATGGCTAATCACATGAAAATTTAACTCTCGTCTGATGTAGCATCAGACAGGGGCACTCTAAGGCAGGGTGCCTTAAGGAACCTATGTACAGTTTCCCTGAAAAGGTTAATTTTGGGCAATTCTTCCAGCATCTCATATGGCTTTGCAGGGCTGTGCTGGTGCTTGCATGCGTGAGAACCATCTCAGCCCATCCCCCAGGGCTGTCGCAGAGAGAAGACAGAAAACCTCAGTAGCTGGGGGGGGGTGGTGGGAGGGAGCCCCCCCCCACCTTGCATGCCCCCTTCCAGCTACCCCTGCTGGGGTCTCTTTCCCCCTGTCCCCACATGAGCATCTTGACAGCAGCAGAGACTGCCAGGCCTGGACCTGGGGTGGGAGGGTGGAAATGGAGCCTCCCCACGTCATGGGCCCAGCCTGGCCCAGCTCCCCCCATTTCTCTCCCCACTCCTCAGCTTTTGGTGTAGCAGCCATGAGCCTACCGTGTTCAAGACCTTGGGTGGGGGAAGGAACAGAGCTCCCCTGCCACGTGGGCCTGGCCTGGCCCAGCTATCCATGCTGGGGTCTTCAGGGGAGCCGGACCAGGCCTGCGAGGCAGGTGGGCTCCATTTCTTCTCCCCCTCTCCCAGCTTTAGATGCTGCTGCCTCTGCTGCTGAAAAGATGCTCGCATGGGGGATAGGAAGGGAACTCCCCCCCTCCACCATCATGCAGGCCCAGACTGGCTCCCTCAAGACTTCAGCAGGGGTAGTTTGGTAGGGTGGCATGTGCTACAGGGGGGCTCCCTTCCCCCACTCCCCATGCAAGCATCTTGACAGCAGCAGAGACTGCCGGGCCTGGACTTGGGACGGGGGGCGTGGAAATGGAGCATCCCCACTTCATGGACCTAACCCAGCTCCCCACAAGACTCCACAAGCAGGGCTTGGGAGTGCAGCAGTTTAGCAGTCTCCTAAATTTCTTTAGGAGCTGGTGGGTAGCAGGCTCAGAGTGGACCCACTAAAGGGACTCTACATCACTAGCACTCATTGCTTTCTGGTTGGTTGGTGAAATGAAACCATCCCCTTAGGTTTTTTCTTTTATTATTTATTTAGTGTCTTAGGCCATATCAGCCAACTCAGTTCCAAATTATATTGAGTGAACAGAGCTCAATTGTTCAAATCTGTATGGTGGCACCACTGGCAAGTGCACCTCCCAAACTCTTCAGCCTGGGGCTTCAGATACTCCCAAATCCATGGCAGGCATCTTATGTACGAGTCCCAAGCCCAGAGGCCTTTGAGTTCAGATGCCCTCTAGTCTTGCTTGCCCCTAGCCAAAAAGCCATAGGAGCAAGCTAGAAGGAAAACCTGCGAGCAATCTCCCATCACCACAAATAGTGTAGCCGAGATCCTCCTACTGGGAGGCTATAGTAGACTCTTGGGGGGGAGGGGGGGAGAGAGAGAGGACTGCCTGCACAGCAGTGGACAAATCTTCCTTTTCAACTACACTATGTCATTCAAAGCTGAGAAGGAAGGTATCTCCCCTGCCAGCACAATGGCATCCCAAGGGGAATAGTTCCTGGATGGAGCTCTCTTAAGCCTTCCAATACCCTTTGAAAGCTCCAACCTAGAACTTCTCCTCCTATTGTGATCCCTGAGCTGTGGGGGGTTCCCCTCACTTTAGACTCTGACAAAAGTCATGGTGATCACTGACCCCTCAGCTTCTTTACTCAACTTTCTCATACAGTAGTAGCTCCCTTTGGAACATTTTAATTTTAGAAGGAAGTGCATTCAAGCCTAACTTTTCTGGCCTCTTGTATTCAAAATGTTAAATGCCATTAAAGCATGTTATTGAAGTGAAAACAAGCACAAGAGTTTTTCACCCCCTCATCCATACATACTAATAGAGGATATACAGATAAGAGACATGGTCCCACATAATCTGATTTTGCATACCAATGGCAGTATGAAAATAAGCCCCACAGAGAGGATGTCATACTGGTACAGTATTAATAGTGTTACAGAGAAAAGGTATGGATCTCAGGGTGAAATAAAGAAAGGATCTAATATATTTTGGAGCCCCACAGGTAATGCTCTAAATATTACTTTGTTCACCCTATACAGGTTTTTGTTTATTCAGCATATTATGTAATATTTAGACACTGCTACAATAACAGATATATGTCTGTAAACCTTAGTTGAAACAACATTAGTTTTGTAGTACTGAGCAATAGCTAAGATGACATGTGGTGCACAAAATGGTGCACACTTTGGCAAAGATGCTTCCTTCCCCCTCTTGATTTGATTACACACACACATACACAATTTAATTTGTATAATTTTCCTCTTAATCCAACAAACCCTTGGAACTGATTCTGCACTGTATACATCAGGACTAAGTATAGAAATCAATGAAGGGACAGAGCTTATCCAACTACTGTTTTAGTCCATCGAAAAATTCCCATTGACTCCTGTGATTGTTGAGTTGGGCATGAAGAGACTAATTTACATCCTTGTGAAGTCAACAGAAAGACTCCTGTTGACTTCAACATGAACCTATAAATAGGTCCCTAGTAACAACAAAGCACAATAGTCCAATCTCCTACAAATTAAGAAATAATTTAACTCAGTGCCAGCTGCTGTTTGGAGCTCCTTTAAATCTGAGTGTTGCCATACCAATCTAACAAAGTGCTGCTGAGTTTCTCTTCATAAATTTATTCCATGATTACTAGTGACATTCCTTCCTGATACATAAAACATTTGGCAGTGGAAGGTACCTAAAATGCCAGCCCTACTCAAACAAATGAAAATGCAAAATTTGTAAATAATTCAATTATAGTTGATGGGACATCAGCATGCAGGCAATTTCTCGCTGTCTGCTATGACATGAATCCTGCTGTAGCCCATACTTCCAGAGCCTGGCTTCTTGTGCAATTGCTCCCCAAAGACCCTGGCTGAAGTGGGTCAGGAGCAGCTCTGGTGCTTGTACACATGCTGGGAGCTTGCTCTGACACGCTGTAATTGCAGCACGTTGGAGCAGACTCAATTGAGTCTGCTGTAGAATGCTAATTAGTGCACTCCAGCCAGTCTCCATGTCTCATGTATCAGCATTCTTGCACTTCTAAATTGCGGTGGGGTCACTTTAACTAAAGCTCATATGAGTTTTAGATAAAGTTCCCCTGCTACCATTTTGAAGCACAGGGAAGTTGATACATAAGGCACTGAGGGTGCTTTAATTAGAGCAGTTCTCAGAGCTTCTCTAATTAAAGCACCCCCCTAACCCCCAGAGCATGTGTAAAATCTCCCTTAGTGGCTATCTCAGCCCCCAGGTCAGCTGTGATGGCAGGCAGGTCCCCCTTTTCTCATCCGCTCCCTGCTTTGTCCTTCTGGGGGTCCCACCATCAACTTGGGGCTCCAGCTTCATCTCGATCTCTATAAGGGACCCAGGAGTCTGGGGCTGCAGGGAACTGATGACACTAGCATAAGCTACACTTTGGAAGGGGAGTACGACTGTGCCACTGCACTTTCCCTGGATCTGCCCCTGTTTGTGTTCAGTTCAGTCTTGTATTCCTGAACTTTATTTTAATAAAACACTTGGAAAAAAGCATGTTCTTGCCTAAGATTCCTTCTCTAAAGTATTTGGAATGACTCATCAGAATTGTTTGAGTGATACTTTGAAGGGGATGCACAGCTTCCTTCTCATTCCAGCATCTTCTGGAGCGACACCGTGGACTCTTTTTCCCTTTCCTAATCTGAACGATTCTGGCAACATCTTGCTTCAAGTAAGTAAACAGAGGTGAACACCTCTTGCTTTATTTATTTGGGTCTGGCTAAATGGCAAGAAATCTGTGTTATCAAATATCTTCTGTAACACTATAAAAACATTAAGTTTTATGTTATGAAAGTTTGATGCTGAGGATGATTATTTTATGCATTTTGTTTCAGACAAATCGTGTGATTGTAAATAACTGAGCTTGAGTACCAGGTGAAAATTCTGATCAGTTGGATTTATTCATTAGGATGATGCTAGTAAATATCTGTTTTGTTTTACTTATTTTATATTTTGTTTCTCAAACAAGGTTAGATTGCTAGTTTGGGGCTAAATAATTCTTCAGTATTAAAAAAAATCCTTTTGATTTATTTAGTATGACTATGAAACAGAGCCAGTTTCAGGAACAACAAATAGGGCAGTTGTCTGAGGTCCCAAGTTACAGAGTGTCCCACTATGTCAAATTAGTGTTTGTCATGTAATGTGTTGGAGAAAGAAAGAAGTGGCCCTCTCCTTATTCTCTGGCCAAGGCAATGATTCCTCTTCTAACAAATAAACAAAAGGATAAAACCAATAATTAAACATAGACCATTAAAACTCTATGTAAAAAAATTATTTTTAATCCCAGAATAAACTACAAGTTGTTCCCCACCCTCTAACCTTGAATAAATACTCTAAAAACTGACACAGGAAAGAGATGAGTATTCCAGTGACTCCTTGAAGTCACCAAATCTGGGCTTTGACAGACAAAGCAGGGAAGTAAATTCTGAAGCTCTCATACTGCCGTTCTTTTTTAAGTCTGCACTATAAAGTAAGATATACTTCTTCCCTTTAAATGCTGTCATCTCAATGAAGCACTAATGTTCTCCCTTCAGGGTAGCAGCGAATAGTTAATGACACAAATTAATAAGGAAGGATATTATGTACAACTCTATCAGCCAGGTCATTAAGAGTGAAATTGGGAAAACATGGATTTCTGCAATTTAGAATTATTCTAGAGTGATTTATGTTTTAAGGGTACTCTTTAATGTGTAATTATAAAATGGACTGAACAAACTGAGCAATGTGTGTAGCTAACGAGTCTGACCAGCTGACAAGCACTTATGAAATTAATGTAGCATCACTCTCTGACTGGAACTGGTTTACCACATCACCCTGCTCTATATGATTATGAAAGAGCTTTAAGAGCCCCTTGGTAATTTTTTTGCCTGGTAATAAGTTTTTAATATTTATTTTAGTTGTCAATAAGCTGTTATGCTTAGAGGCCACAATCAGGATAAAGGCTGCAGGGTGCCAGGCACTGCACAGATGCACATAAAGGTTCTGAATAATCATCCAGTTTGAAGAGCCAACACAAGGATAACTTGACTATAACAAATATTTTTAAAGCTTAGGGACGTGACTCCATAAAGTGAATATTGGGATGGCAGTAGTAGTGATAAGAGGAAAGATATGTCAATGGGGTTAGAACTTCTCCAAATAGTTAAATTCTCCCACAGATAATGGTGCATGAAAAATGAAAAATGAAACTCTGTGAAGCTCCTGCATTGTTCTTCCCAGGCCTCACACAGAAGGCCTGTTTCACTATGTTCCTTTAAGAATTTTGTTTCTTTATGACAAAATGAACTTCTAAGGAGACCGCTGCTATTGTCATTCCTAAAACTCTATGAAGGAGGCTGAAGATTCGAAAAGAGATTTAATCTCAAAGCTTCTGCGTTAGTTTTCATGTAGGTTGTCTGGAATTTTGTTAAATTTGTAGGTGTGTGTGTTTCTCAGTGCAGCTGCTTTTAAACTCTGACACCTTCTGGCTTGATTTTCCTTTCTTTTTTTGTGTTTGTATGGAACAGTTTTCATGAGTTTCCTGGGAGGCAGTACTCATCATTCATCCAGCTCTAATCATACCAACAGTTTGCCTTCAGAAAAGCATATTCACTAAGATTTAGCCATTTTGTCCCCTGGTACATAATCTCTGTCATTCCAAAATCTGTAAGGTCTGCCACTCCCAAGTAGGGTATGGAAACACAGTCTTAGGGTAGAGAGAGCGTTTGCTTGGCCTCTCTTATTCTTTCAGGGAATCACCCTGCCTGACAGGATGCAGGATTACCTGGGTAAGGGAGATCATATACTTATAACTGGTGAAGACCTTGTGAGGGAACACCTTGAGAGACTGGTCATCCACAAGTCAGCTGGCCCGGATGAAATTTACCCAGGAGTGCTGAAAGAATTGGCTGACATCTTAGCACAACCAATGGTGAGGAAATTTGAGAACTCGTGGCACTCAGGAAAGGTTCCAGAAGTTTGGAAGAGGGCCAGTGTGGTGCCTATCTTCAAGAAAGGAAGGCAGAAAGATCCAGGAAACTACAGTCCAGTCAGTTTGACCTCAATCCCTGGAAAGATTTTGGGAAAAATTATCAAAGAATCCATCAACAATAGAAGGCAACACTCTGAGAGATAGCCAACATGGCTTTGTTGTGGGTAGGTCTTGCCTGACCAACCTCATTTCCTTCTATGACCAAGTGATCCCTTCTATGACCTGGAGAAGGGAGAAGAGGTTGATGTCATATACTTGGATACCGAGTCAAAAATCTTTGACTTGGTCTCCCATGATGTCTTCATGACAAAATTGGGGAACTGCGGCCTCAACAACCTTACGTTCTGATGGCTGAAGAACTAGCTTCATCGTTTGAACCAGAGACTGATAGCTGATGGAACCAAGTCAACATGGTACATGGTGATCAGTGGCATCCCGCAGGTTTCAGTACTCGGACCAGGACTCTTTAATATATTCATAAATGATCTGCATTTGGGTGTCAGAAGTAGACTGGCTAAGTTCACAGATGACACCAAATTATGGGGAAGCGCAGTCACGCTAGAGGATAGGCTGGCGATTCAGGTCAACTTGGACAGGTTTGCAAGGTGGGTGAATCAAAACCTGATGATATTCAATACAGAGAAATGCAAGGAGCTCCACCTTGGGAGAAAGAACCCAAATCATACTTATAGGTTTATCAGTGCTACACTCACTAGGACCACGACCAAAAGAAACTTGGGGATCATGATTGATCACAAGATGAACATGAGCTACCAATGCAATGCCACAGTTGGCAAAGCAAATAAAACTCTGGCTTGCATCTACTGATGCATCTCAAGCAAGACCCAAGAAGTCATCCTACCACTTTACTCAGCCTTGGTGAGGCCACAGCTGGAGTACTGCATCCAGTTCTGGGCTCCACACTTTAGAAAGGACGTGGAAAAGCTTGAGAGAGTCCAGAGGAGAGCCATGCACATGATTAGAGGTCAAGAAAGCAGGCCTTAGGAGAGGCTGAGATGTATGGGACTCTTCAGCTTGGAGCTAAGGGATGACTTGGTGGCAGCCTATAAGTATATAAATGTGGTCAACCAAAGACTGCGGTGCTGGTGTCGTCAGGAAGGCTTTGGCTTTCATGACCACAGCCCGCTTTTTGGCGAGAGAGGCAGCGAGCTGCTGGGAAGAGATGGTCTCCACCTCTCTCCCCTAAGGAGGAGGCTCTTCTCAGCCAGACTGGCTGACCTGCTCCACTGGGCTTTAAACTAAGCCCGCTGGGGGACGGGGGGACTACCGCCACTGCTGGCCCGCTGAACAATCCTTGCAAAGCCAGCGGATCACGGCACTCAAGGGAGCCCACCCCAGCCCCAGCCCTGGTAAAATCTGTGGGCAAGGAAGGAGCCCCCCAGGGGGCACTTGCCTGCCTATACACAAATGCCAGGAGCTTGGGGAATAAGCAGGAGGAGCTCATCCTCCTGCTCAGTGCAAACAGTTACGATGTCATAGGGATCACGGAGACCTGGTGGGACTCCACCCATGACTGGACCACGGGGATAGATGGCTATACCCTGTACAGGAGGGATCGTGTAGAGAAAAGGGGCGGGGGTGTAGCTCTCTATGTTAAGGAAAGCTACGCGTCCCTGCAAGCTGATATTGGCAACCAGGGTGGACGGCTGGAGACCCTCTGGGTTAAAATCCGTGGGGAACACGGCACAGGGGACACAATGGTGGGAGTCTATTACAGACCTCCCACCCAAAGTCCTGAGCTAGACCAGGAGTTTGCCCAGGAACTGGCTGAGGCAGCTTGCTCCAGGACCATGGTTGTCATGGGTGACTTCAATTACCCGGACATCTCGTGGGAGGATCGCTCAGCAAAATCTGAGCGGTCGCAGAGCTTCCTCTCGTGCGTGAATGACCTCTACCTGACTCAAGAAGTCTATGGGCCAACGAGAGGCAAAGCGCTGCTCGACCTGGTGCTGGCTACTGGGGAGGACCTAGTCGGCGACCTAGTGATCAATGGGAAGCTGGGTGACAGCGACCACGAGCTGATCACCTTCACCATCCGCCGAAAAGCTGGCAAGTCAGTCAGCAACACGCAAGTCCTTGACTTGAGGAAAGCCGACTTTGACAAGCTCAGGAGGCTTGTCAGTGAGGCCCTAAGGGACTGTGACCACAGGGAGAGGGGAGTTCAAGAAGAGTGGTTGCTCCTCAAGGGAGCGATCCTCAATGCACAAACTAAGTCTATTCCATCTCGGAGGAAAGGCAGCAAGAGGGCACAGCAGCCCCCCTGGCTTTCCAGGGACCTAGCAGACCTCCTGAGGCTAAAAAGAAAGGCCTACAAAGGATGGGGGATGGGAGTCACCTCTAAGGAGGATTATTCTGCACTGGTCTGGTCCTGTAGGGAGCAGACCAGGAAAGCCAAGGCTGCAACTGAACTCCAGCTAGCTTTGAGCATCAAGGACAATAAAAAGTCCTTTTTCAGATATGTGGGGAGCCGGAGGAAAAGCAGGGGCAACGTTGGACCCCTGCTGAACCAGATGGGGCAACTGACAACTGACGCCCAGGAAAAAGCCAACCTATTAAATAGGTACTTTGCGTCGGTCTTTCATCAGCCCCATGGGACGCCCGTGCCTGCTACAGGGCCGGGAAGTCCGGGTGGGGGTGATCCCCTGCCCTCCATTAATGCTGACTTTGTGAAGGAACATCTTGAGAAGCTGGATACCTTCAAGTCAGCCGGCCCTGACAATCTTCACCCCAGGGTACTCAAGGAGCTGGCGAGCATCATAGCCCAGCCTCTAGCGCGGATCTTTGAAAACTCTTGACGCTCTGGTGTAGTGCCCGAAGACTGGAAGAAGGCCAACGTGGTGCCTATCTTCAAGAAAGGGAGGAAAGTGGATCCGGCTAACTATAGGCCCATCAGCCTGACTTCTATCCCGGGGAAGATCTTAGAAAAGTTTATTAAGGAGGCCATCCTTAATGGACTGGCCGACGCCAACATCTTAAGGGATAGCCAGCACGGGTTTGTTGCGGGTAGGTCTTGCTTGACCAATCTCATTTCCTTCTACGACCAGGTGACCTATCACCTGGACAAGGGAGATTAGATTGATGTCATATATCTTGGCTTCAAAAAAGCCTTCTATCTGGTGTCCCATGATCGTCTCTTGGAGAAACTGGCCAATTGTCGCCTTGGGTCCCCCACAATCCACTGGCTGGAAAATTGGCTCCGGGGTCGGACCCAGGGGGTAGTAATTGATGGAAGTCACTCATCGTGGTGTCCTGTGACCAGTGGGGTCCCCCAGGGCTCTGTCCTTGGACCCATACTGTTCAACATCTTCATTAATGATGTGGACACTGGAGTCAGAAGCGGACTGGCCAAGTTCGCCGATGACACCAAACTTTGGGGCAAAGCATCCACACCAGAAGACAGGCGGATGATCCAGGCTGACCTGGACAGGCTCAGCAAGTGGGCAGATGAGACTCTGATGGTGTTCAACGCTGATAAATGCAAGGTTCTCCACCTTGGGAAAAAAACCCCGCAGCATCCTTATAGGCTCGGCAGTGCTATGTTGGTTAGCACTATGGAAGAAAGAGACTTGGGGGTCATCATTGACCACAAGATGAACATGAGCCTGCAATGCGATGCTGCGGCTAGTAAAGCGACCAAAACGCTGGCTTGCATCCATAGATGCTTCTCAAGCAAATCCCGGGATGTCATTCTCCTCCTGTACTCGGCCTTAGTGAGGCCGCAGCTGGAGTACTGCGTCCAGTTTTGGGCTCCACAATTCAAAAAGGATGTGGAGAAGCTTGAGAGAGTCCAGAGAAGAGCCACGCGCATGATCAGAGGTCAGGGAAGCAGACCCTACGATGACAGGCTGAGAGCCCTGGGGCTCTTTAGCCTGGAAAAGCGCAGGCTCAGGGGTGATCTGATGGCCACCTACAAGTTTATCAGGGGTGACCACCAGTATCTAGGGGAACGTTTGTTCACCAGAGCGCCCCAAGGGATGATGAGGACGAATGGTCACAAACTACTACAAGATCGTTTCAGGCTGGACATAAGGAAGAATTTCTTTCCTGTCTGAGCCCCCAAGGTCTGGAACAGCCTGCCACCGGAGGTTGTTCAAGCACCTTCATTGAACACCTTCAAGATGAAACTGGATGCTTATCTTGCTGGGATCCTATGACCCCAGCTGACGTCCTGCCCTTTGGGCGGGGGGCTGGACTCGATGATCTTCCGAGGTCCCTTCCAGCCCTAATGTCTATGAAATCTATGAAAGGGTATGCATCAGGAACTAGGAGAATGTCTGTTCACCAGGGCACCCCAAGGGAAGACAAGATCTAATGGTCACAAACTGCTGGAAGACCATTTTAGACTGGACATGAGGAAACATTTCTTTATCATCTGAGTCTCCAGAGTCTGAAATAGACTCCCCCCAGAAATGGTTGCAAGCACCTACTCTGGATATATGTTCAAGAAACACATGGATGCTCACCTTGCTGAGGTCATCTGATCCCAGCTGAATTCCTGCCCTTTGGGCAGGGGGCTGGACCCTTCCACCCCTAATGTCTATGAAATCTATGAAATGTAATGATTTCCAATGCATTTTTCCCCCTCAGTGTCCTTCTTGCAAACTGTTTAGTACATTTGTCTTTTATCAGTTTAACAGGACTGGAAAATACCTGGTATTTTGAGAACCTGAGCTCAGAGTTAAAAAAGAAGCATTTCTGATTAAATAAGCGAATCAATTAATTAAAAAAAAAGTTTAATTTTTTTATCTGAATTGGAAGTAAAACAGTTTGCATCTTCAGTGTGGTGCAAACACTCAAAATTGATCATTTCAGGATAAAGTTTAAAATATATATAAAAAGATCTAGCCTGGTCTCCTGTTAATAAATTGGACACTTAGGACCCCAACACACATTGCATTTAAGATGCGATTAACAGGTTAATCACGCCTTAAATAGTAACCTGGCTGTGCCTGCCTCCGCTCTAATAGGTGTTCCCGCGCCGCCTTTGCCCAGGCCCAATATCTCGTGTGCCCTGGGCTTACGGGTGGGCCCCAGAGGTTACCCCTGCTGATGTCAGGAGGACCCCTTAACTCGCCTGCCACGACTTTGGATGGAACTTCAGTGGGGGGTCCTCCCTTGGGGCAGCCCCCAGGGTCAGCACGATCCTTGGCACCGTCCTCCCCTGCACCCCGGCCACTCGCCACCTGAAGCTCTACCTCTTTTTGGTTTCCACAGTGTCCTTGGCCTGCCGCTCTCTTGCTCCCAACTTGCCGTCCGTCCGTAAAGGTCTTTGGCTCAGTGTACAGCCTACTGGGGTCACCAGCCTAGCCCTTCCGCCTCGGCTCCTTCCTTAACCCTGCTGCCAGTGATACCGCTGGTTTCTCCACTGGCTCTGCTGCCTGCGATGCGGCCGGTTCCCTCACCGGCTCTGCTGCCTGCGATGCAGCCGGTTCCCTCACCGGCTCTGCTGCCTGCGATGCGGCCGGTTCCCTAACCGGCTCTGCTGCCTGCAGTGCAGCCGGTCCCTCCACCGGCTCTGCCGCTTGCAATGCAGCCGGTCCCTCCACTGGCTCTGCCGCTTGCAATGCAGCCAGTCCCTCCACTGGCTCTGCTGCTTGCAATGCAGTCGGTTCCTTCACCGGCACTGCTGCCTGCGATGTGGGCAGTTTCCTCACCGGCGCGCTGCCAGTCACCCAGCCAGCTCCTCCTCTGGTTCTGTTGTCGGTGATGCAGCCGGTTCCCTCACCGGCTCTGGCGACAGCCTCGGAGCCGGCCCCACCACCAGCACTGCTGCCAGTTACGTTGCCAGCTTTCTCAGAGCCCGCTCTGGATCTGCCCCTTGTTTTCTCCGCAGCTGAGTGCGGCGGCTGATCTCCTCCACGCAGGAGCTCACTCCTCCGGTCTCCTCTCATCAGCCACCCCGCTGCCTTGGCAGGGCCGCTTTTTGTTCCTTCCAGGAGGCGTCCTCTGCCCCCGCTGCTCTGCCGCACCTGGATAAACGCCCAGCTGATCACCCGTGCCGGTGTCCTCGGCGTGCGCGCCTCCTCCGGCTCTTCCGGCTCTGCGGGAGGTAAGTGGGGATCTTTGCTGCCCCGGGGTTCCTTCAGCGTCCCAGCTCCCCTGGGACACTGGCCACATGTGCAACTAAATTTAAAGAGTGAAATTCAGTAAATGAGCCCCAAAGTTATTTTACATATAATGTGGAAAAATTTTATGGCTCATTTGTGTCACCTTAAATTGAATATGTAGCCAGGACCTGTCAAAACTCCATATGTCACCCAGCTGGTGTATGGGAGCCTGGCATGAGGCTGCTGCATCCCAGTGCTGGCCTCCTTGTACACCAGGAGCTGTATAAGCTCCATGTGCTGCCCAGCTGGGGGGCACATGTGGTTTTATCACTCCTGATACACTTGCAGCCCAGCATTGGGCTGCCACAGCCCAATGCCAATTTGCCCATGCACTGAGCTGATTGTCAGCTGGGACTGGAGACTGGTTTGGTTCCCAGCTCCAATTGACACCCAGCTGATTGGTTTCGTCTTGCTGGTGCAAAGGGAGCCTAGGCATATGAGCCTGGGTTCCCCCTGCACCAACAAACAAGGCACAATTTGCAGGTAATCCTTATGTCCCAAAATCATGTATCCTGCCATGCATGTGTGGTGTAGCAGGTGACATGATTGTTGGTGTCAAAGATTAGGTCTCGTCTGGTCTTAAGGTGAACATTTGTAAGGGGTCTTACAGTTGGTTCTCGAGGTTATATGTTGCTCAGTGGCTTTTACACGACTCACTTTCTCTTGAACTTCCACGATTCCTTCGGTTGATTATTGATTCTTAGAAGTCTGTTACTGAAAATTCTTCAGTACTTTTGTAAGGGATCAAATATTTAATAGATTGCTATTAGAAGTTCACCATTTTCTGAAAAAATGAGAAGGAGATGAACCACAGAATATATCCCTAGCCAGCCTTTGTACTCTGAATAGCTTTCACTTTTCCTGTCTACTAAACTTTGCTGCTTTTATGCCTTAAAGACATTCTATCAGTCAGAAAGTAATAGGCCGAGGTAATGTATTATATTAAATGGAAGGACTTTTTTATTCATGGGACACTTAGAAAACTGAATTAATCTTTAAATATCTTGCCACTAGGTATTATTCCAGCAGTTTAAATGGCTAAATATATTAAGAATGTTCAAGATTAAAAACTAACTCCAAAATGTCTTTCGTAAGCAGTCCAGCACATAAAGAACTCAACTTGTTAATAATACCTGCATTTTGTTTACTGAAGCATATAGAATACAGGCTATCACCATGGAGTAATACAACTGTATTTGCAAAAGCTCTGTGCCTGAGAAATGTATTGGAGGGAAAGTTCTTAATTAGATCTGGAGAATCCAATAGAAGTAGTTGATCTCAGGAAAGCAAAGCCAATTTTCCCCACTTTATTACAATTATAAGTGGAGACTTCTAAGTTATGATGCTTTTTTTAAAAGTAAAATGCTGAGCATGAAAGAAATCAGTATTACTAACCTAAAGAATAGTTGTACGTTTGCTTTCTCTAGGTTGGATCTCCTTTCATCCCATGTGATTTGCTTTGGTTTTTGCCTCCCTTCAATATCGTCTTTCATTTTACTCTGCATCCTGGGCCTAATAATTCTTGCAGAAGGCAAATCACCCGTGGGTATATTTTTCTTGTCCAGCTGTTCAGTCAGAAACTAAGAAAAGCATGAGAACTTTGTGCTCTTTGTTCCGTGTAAGCATGAAGAGCACTTCTTTGGCAAAGCTGTTCTGCTGGGACTCCCCTGCTGTTCCTTGGAACAGTATCTTTCTTGGCAAGCAGATCTGTTCTGTGTGTTTTCAACTGTTGTCTAATTTCCTTACCCATCCTGTGCATGTGTATATGGGAGACAGGAAAAAATCTGTGTGAAAATGGCACACTTCATTGTGTGGCACAAAGGTTTTGTGGGCATGAGTTCAGAATGGCTGTATTACTCATAAGTGGGAAGACTTCAACTCAATTATGCAGATTATCTCAGCCAACAAAATCTTTATTCTGCAGCAAACCAGCAGGTATTCTCTATGTAACCATATATGTGACAGAAAATGATGCTAGAAATATTTAGATAGTTTAAGCATTTTTCATAGCATTCCCTGTCCCTCCACCTGTGAAGTCAAGCTGATTTCCTTACTACATGTCCAAGTGAACAGGATGGGAAGAGTAAAATTATAACCAAAGTATATGTGAGGTGAGGCCACTAATAATTTATAAGTTTTCATATGTAAAAGTATTGTGACTTTTATTGGGATCTTTCAGGGTTAGAAATACATTTTTATTGGTGTTGGAGGCAACCTTCCATTCTAAGTCCAGGTTTTCTGCAAGATCCCCTGGGACAGCAGAGTTAGAATGTGGTCACAGGGATGGTTATGGTTTTCTGGTTCTTTTTAGTGATACTCATCCTCCAGCCTGTGGGCCAAACTCAGCCTGTGAAGCTATCATCTTGCCCATGGAGTTTCCCACAGGTCTGGAAATTTGATGCTGGGGAGCTGTGGCTACATTAATTGCTGCCCTGCTGCCAAATTTCTGGGACTGTGCAGAGTCCTGCAGACCAGATAACGTAACTGTTTCCCAGTGCATGGGGTCAGGCTAAGGCATGGTGAGACTGGGTGGTGATGTGGCCAGATTGGGTGGGCAGGCAGAGTCAGACATGTGAATGGCTGGCTCTGGTGGGTACACGGGGTCAGGCTGGCACACAGGATTACCCCCTTGAATTGACCCCATGTGCTGATCCTGCTTGGGATCTGGTGTGTGAACTGACCCATGTCTTTTATCTGGCTTGCAGGGCCAGAAGTTTGGGCACCATTGTTTTACTTGACTGCCCTAACCACAGGTTGGGCACAGGTTAGGGTAGTCTGGGAATCACTCTAGACTACACCAAAAGCGAGTGAATGTAAAAACAAAAGCTACATTCAGGTTGAAATAATTTATAGGTTAAAATGGACTATCCAATATTTTGATATTATTACATCCTACAGATTCTAATTATATAAGGACATCTATCCATTTGGCTTACTATATTCACTCAGTAACTTCATTTAGACACCTGTAACTTGCGCAACTTTTAAAATTTGGGACTAAGATGAGGAACTTGTGGTGGGATAGAAGGACAGGAACAGGTTGAAGAATACAGAGAAGGTGGAGAAGGTGGAGAAATGTCCAAGGGTCTGTACTACTAGAGAACACTGCCTTCCAGGTCCTGGATTTCTGTGTCTCATCTTTCCTTTTGGCAAGTATCTGTGAACCCATTGGAAAAATGTCCCAGCCCTTTTCCCTACTCTGATTTCACCTGAAAGATAGTCTAGTAGTTCAGTGGTGCTCAACCTTTTGGCCCTGCTTGCCAAATGAGCTGGATTCCAAGGTCAATGCCAAGATTGGTCCTCATACAGCTGGATTAAGCCCCATGCTGATTTGGCCCAGTCCTATGTGGTAGGATCTGGCCCTGCACCACCTCAGCCCTGCCTGTGTACCTGATCTAGCATTCAGAGCCATGCTGTCTGGCCCATAGGACTTCCCATGGGTCTGGAAATCTGTCAGCAGGGGAGTGGCAATTAAGCCACTCTCCTGCTAGAGGAGCCCTGCAGGGTGGATTACATGTCTCCATGGGCCAGATCTGGCCTGCAGGCTGGGGTTCAGCACCCATGGGTCAGTCCATTAGATCAAGCAGCAGAAATCTGTATGGTAGATCTAAAGGTCTCAGTTCTGCCGATAATCCATGTTGGTCTCGATTGATGCTACATAAATGGAATTTCTTACCTCAAGTTGTGGTTGTTTTGTTTTATACTTAGGAAGTTGTTCACAATCACTAAGTTAAAAGGGCAGTTTTAAGGGCAGAGTTAAGCAAAAGTTAGGAAGTGTTGGAATTAAAGTTGTGCAACTTTGAGTTGGCATCTTTGTATGTTGTATTACGATTCAGACTTTAGTTACATGATTACATAATTTTTTTTTCCTGAGGACCCACTCCTTCAGTGCACAAGACAGAGCTACTCTGGGGTTGAATCAGGCATGCATTGTAAAGGAGACTTCTATCTTTAGGAACAGTGATTTATTTATTGCATTGGTTGGCAGACAGATGTAATAATGAGGATCTTTTGCCTCCTGGGCACAGAAGCTGGAGGAAGGGGGGGTGGGTGTTGTGTGGGGTGGGAGGTGGGGGGGTCAGTCTGTGATGTTCTCTGATTTTTATTGTAATATTTATATTTTAATTAAGTTCATGTTGTTATAATGTTGCATGCCTCAGTTTACCTCATTAGCTTGTGCATAGGGAATGAAGGGTCGAGTGCCACGGTTACCTACATGCAGGACAGGACAAGATGGAGATCCAGCATCAGAAGGATTTGGTATGGCCTAAGCCATCCAGGAGGCTCTTGAGAAGCTGAAGAAAAGAAGCATGACAGTGGACAGGGGAGAGTGAACAAGCAGGGTATGTGACTGGGGAGACAGTCTGAAGAGCAAAGGCAGTGGGGCAGCTTTGCAGCTGTGGAGCTGGATGGACTGGAAAGGGACAGAGCTGAGTTAACTTCAGGATGCTCGGGGCTGTGTGGGCTGGCTACATCAGGTACAGTGGGATTGTTTAATCCTTTGGAGGGGGCAGAGAACCTTTGGGTGAGTGGCCTTTGCACCCAAGCATGCCTTTATTCAAGAGCAGCTGTCTGCTTTTCTGCTTGGAACTTGGTCTTGCACTAGTTCTCCCCAACAAAAGATATAGACCCTCTTAGGAGCTGAACTGGGAGCTAGATCCTTGAGTCAGGGCCATGTAAAAACCAGGGACTCTCCGCCTGTTCCAAAAGCAACGCCAAGGCTGGCTTAAAGGGGTTCTCTCAGAGACCAGACAAGGCTGCAGGGGTTCTAACCAAGCACTCCCTGGGGGAGGACTCCGTGACACAGTCTTATCTGTGCCAAGGACTCAAAGATCCCAGCTGATGCTACTGTAATGTAGTGCCCCCACATGCTGGCTGCTGTTGCCATAGTGTGCGCTCTCTGGGGGCTGCCAATCTGGTGCTTCCTCCAAATTGGGGTCTGGGGTTGGTGTGCTATTCACTCACTCCTAGTTATAGTCCTGGTGAAAGGTATTGAATAAGATAGGGATTGGCAGAAAAGAAAGAAGGGTTTCATTGTTAATGGCAACCTAGAGACTTGGGTTCTATCCCTGCATCTGCCATAGAGGTCTTGTAGGATGTTAGGTGAGGATATTAAAACACGTTTTTCATATTATTTATCACCAATTGTGTTCTTCTATTTGCTGGTTTCCTAACTTGAGACCATAGTTAGGTTGAATTAAATATAATGCCTATACATAACCAAGGAGTACGCTATAAGTAATGTGAAAAATGAGGCCATAGCTATTTTAAACTGATATACCAAACTTTGCGGTTATCTTTGATCTTAGTTTATCTTTGCCTCAGTTCTTGGCCTGTAAAATATGTGTAATGTTATCCTCTCATCTCACACAGCTAAAATAGAAAATGTGAAGTATTCAGATAACTGTTGAGATGAGGAGCACAGAAAAGCCTGTGAGGAAATGAATAATCAGTCTTGAATGCAGGATCTGAGCAGTAAATAATGTGTATAGCAACACACTGCACTGGGAGGAGAAGACAAATACTTAATAGTTGCTGATTAAGTGAGCACATTCAATTGGTGAACTTACTGAAACAACAACAGGTGGGAAAATAGTATATGACCATGTAACTAAAGAAGGACCCCTTTTATGTATGCAGTGTAATACAAATTAATGTTGCAAAAGAAATTCTAGAATTTCCTAATTTTGAGTGTTTGATTTTGTACACTTTGTAATCTTCATTTTCAGAGTTTGTTGTTATGTGTGTTTGGTCAGTTGGGTTTTTTGGGGTGTATAATAGATATATATGAAAAATCAGGCTCTAACCCTGAAGGGCTGATAGAACGTTGCACCTCTGGGCTGCTCAGTACAAGATTGTTAGGAAGGCAAGGAATAAATATGAACGGTATAAAGAGGATGGACATAATCACATATAAAACTGATAGAAATATATAGGGTGAAATCCTAGCCTAACTGAAGTGAATAAGAGTTTGGCCATTGACTATATGGGGGTCAGGATTTTACCCATAATGTCTTTTTTCTTTCATTCTTATTAATGGAAAAAAGTGAATTGTAGAAAACAAGTTGTAAACACAAAACTCTGGGTCTCTCTTCAGTTTTAAGTGTGACTTTTAGAGTTCAGTTTTTTTAACTGGGAGGTACCAATCTTTGCAGATATCAAATAGCATTTTACTCTGAGAGTAGTCTCAATGTTTTTGGTGAGACCATTTGTGGAGTAAGTGGAGAACCTATTATATGCATTACTTTTCAGTAAAGCAAAGCAGGACATTTTTAAACAATAGCAAAAACAAGAAAATTTGTGAGCTTCCATCCTGAAAATCAAACCACAGGAACAAAATAGCAAAATAGATTTTTATTTTTATAATTCAGTTAAGCTACAATTGATTTTATACTAAAAACTAATCAGTATACTATAATTGAGGAGATATTTTTGGAGTATCATACCACCTGGCATCACAGATGGTACAGATGGCATAAGGCTCTTTAATGGCATAAAGATAATGTGTTGGCATGAAGAGATTTGAGTGTATGAACGTCTGAATCCTCCCCCCACACACACTTTTCAGACTATCTACTCAGTTTAACTTTAATTGATACATAATCAACACATTTGTAAACCACATATCTAGATAAATATTTAACAGTAACACTGTGCAACCAGACTTCATAGAAAAAGGATAATTATGTAGCAGTAGCTAATTCTGGAAAAAGGTCAGATGCCAAAGTGACTGTCCATTAGCTGAGATATTAATATGCGCTGTAACCACAAAACAATCTAATAATACATTATTTTGTAATTTAGGATGTAGAAATACAGGAGAAAAGTTGATAATGAATTAAATACCCTATCCATCATTTTTAGAGAGGTTTATTAGGAAGGTTGGCATAACAGCTGGATTCTTCAGATACCTTTGAACATCAATTTGGATTTTGGCTTGAACATGGCAAGAAGCTGTTATTGGTAATGATCTTCTGGTGACAGATGATTAGGCAGTCTTGCAATTCTTTTTTATGATCCATGAACTAGTTTGTTACCATTTTGATTCTTAGCTATTACTGTCACTCCTAGTAGGAATAGTTTGACTTTTTTGTATAAATCTTTCTTTCTTCATCTGGAATGAGACCTAGCTAAGTAAAATCCATTCCTGAAAATACTCAGAATGTCATGATTTGGCCAGAAGTGGTTTTCTCTGACCTGTGAATTGTGTACGTCTGCCATTTACAACTTTTGGCACATGGGTGGCTTGCTGAATCTCTAGATAATCCTGGATTCCTAGGCAGATGTTCCTGGATTTCTGCCTTCTTCAGAGTCACCCACAGTTGTGTCATTTTGTCAGAACCTAATCAGAATGCCGCAGCTTCCACACAGTTATCCATGGTTTTGTCATACATGTCTGAATTGCTGTAACATGCCTTTTATAGAACCATACCCAAGATCATACAGGGGTGCATACTCCAAAATTTAGACAGGTTCCCAAATCACTTACAAGTGCAGTTTTGACTCCTAATGCAATGAATGGTTTAAGCCCTAGCACATAATTTTTGAGAGTCCAGATAAGTTCAGACACTTTGGGCCAGGGATGGAGCACCCTTGCCATCAGGCTGCAGCTGGCCTGTAAAGCCATGTCATTTGGTTCTCTGGAGTCACGATGAATGCAAAAATTTGGTGTCAGGGAAGTCATAGCAGTGTTAATTGCCACTCTCCTGCTGCCAAATTTATGGACCTGTGGTGACCTCTGCAGGGTGGATAGCATGGCCCTGCCTGTTAGATTGGGCAGGCAGGGCTGAGGCAGCACAGAGCCCAATCCACATGGGATCTAACCCATAGACCAGCCCCGTGCTACATATTTGGCCCATGGGGCCAACAGATTGAGCACTATTGATTTATGGTTATTCAATAGTGAGGGATGCCCTCAGGATATTTTCAGTGATGATCTCTTGATTCTGGAATTCATTTCCCACTGTTATCCAGAGCCTGAGTTTGTCAGTCATTAGAACATGCTACAGAGCACATATATTTTCTCATATTTTTGAGACAGTCAAGTGGCACAAGCCTAGTTTTGGAGAAGGCTAAGTACTGTAGTGGGATGGATGTTAAGTGAGATCCAGTGAGTTGATTGATCAGCTCTTTACCATTACTAATTTATTTCTCTTTGTGTATAATACTTGTAACTTACTTATACATGCTCTTGTGATATAAAAAGTTGCCCATTCCCACTCCAGATAATATTTAAATGACCAATATGTTTACATGGGTGTCACGGGATGGGGTCCTGCAGGATGGCCGTGATCTCCCTAAGGCCCCCTTACCATGCCAAGTTGGCCCAATGGGCACCCTCTATTCTCACCCTCCACATCTTTGATTGAATGATTGATAGGAAGGCTGCCTTTCAGTCCTCTTGGACATGGACTTGATCGACTCTCTAGACCCTGTGGGTTTCCGGACCCCTGGTGGGTCCCGCTCCAAGATAGACGTCACAACAGATGTTTCAGGGCACCCTAGCCTTATGGGCTGTGCGTGGCTCCAACCACCCCTTTACCATGCCCCAAGCCTCGCAGATGGTACCTATGTTGTTTGGTCTGGGCCTCATTGCAATTTGACCCCCTGTTTCTCCCTTGGCTCTCCGCTGCCCTGTCTCACTCGGTGCCTCACTGGCTCTTGAGTTCACTACAGCCCTGCGAAGTGCTGCGCCCTCTCTGGCACTGGGGCCAGTGCACCCCAAATGCTGCACCCTCTCTGGCACTCGGGTCCCCATGCTGCTGTGGGTCTCCTATGAGGCCTCCTCCATCCCCTAATAGCCTCATCCAAACCACTGGTCTTATACAGCCCTAAAGAAAACACAAGCCCCTGGGCTACAACATAAATTCAAGCTGTCCAGCTACAACATCATTCAAACCATACCAGGGAATACTCCGTCCCTCAACAGTGTCAGAAGCTGCTTCTGCAGTCAGGCCTCTCCCCTTTGCTTGCTCAGGGAGAGCTTCCCCCTTGGCTGCTGGCAGAGAACTGCCCTCCTGGCCTCAGCCCTGGGCTTTATATATGAGCCAGGCTCTGCCCCTTCTGGTCAGGGGACCTCTGGCAGGTGTGGGCCAATAGCTTGTTCTGGCTGCCCTGGTAACCTGCAGCTGGGGCTTCCAACTCACTGCTAGAGCTCTTCCCCTAGCCGTTTCAGCTCTTTAAAGGAGCAGGGCACCCTTGTGCCCTGCAACAATGGGAATAATGACGAAGAATGCTTCCCCCTTTCATGTGATTTAAAAAATAAATAGAAACCAATCCAATAACAGGAATCCAATTTATAGATGCCATAAACCTTGATATATAATTTAAATAAAACAAAGCTTAGTACAACCCTTTGCAGTTTTAGAGAACTTGCAGATAAAGATGGTATTTCAGGAAGATAAAATGCTTGCCCAAGCACCCTGATATGCTGGTTGCCCCATCCTTTAGAATGCCCAGGTTTTAACCAGAGTGCAGTTTCTGAACTTACACACAGAGACCTCAGATAAGACAAGTTTCTTTAAGGCAATGGAAGAGGGAGAGAAGCTCCTTGTCCTCTTCCAAAAAAATCACTGTGACATGTCTGTGTGTAAGATCCTGCCAACCTGTTTCTTAGTTTCTAGTGCTGTAAGGACTGAGTAGTTCATGTAACACACACCTAGAGGGCAGATTGATAGATGCTGCTGTATGCATCCTTGTGCTTTTTTCATATGATGTATATGTGGCTAAAAACAGATAAAACTCTCCACCTGTGCTGGTGAAGAATAGGGAACCAGTACATATAAGTAAGCACCTGAATTTTAGATTAAGGAGACCACAGCTCCCTCGGGACTTCAGAAGATTATTGGCTCCCAAAAATAATTTGACGAGGTCTAGCAATGAGCTGGCAAGTTACAAAAGGCAAATGGCTGAAGAAAAATAAATGACTAAAGTTTGCTATGGAAAATTGACCTCCAAATTTCTCATTAATTTTTCTGTTATTTTTAAGGAAATGTAAGAAATAAAAATTTAAAAGGCAGTAGTATAAGTCAAGTGATATGGTTGCAAGATGAAAAATGTAAAAATGTTTCTAATTAAAAAAAAAATCATTTTCCCTTCCTTTTGGTGGAAAAAATAAATATCCAACTGTCGTGGAAACACACACAGAGTACTTTTGGGTCAGGTCAGCAGAAGCTTTTATTCAAAAGAAACTACAGCTGTAGGGGGAGTTCCAAAGTGACATGGATTTTCCAAGCACTTGGAAGGGGTCCCCCCCCCAAGAGCAAAATCAGGAGGCTTATATACTTTTTAACAGTCGCTTACAACTCACGTGATCATATAGTGAAATTAGCATGAAAAGCGGCTATAATATTACTTCATTATTTCTTTGCTGTAATCAGGATGGGAATTATGGGGGAGGTGAGATTAGTTCACAAACCTCCTTCTTGCACCTGGAAATCTACTTTGTACATACTTTTTTTTGCTATCTTCAAGGCCGCGGTGAGCGAAGCAGTTGCAGAAGAGTTACAAAGAACAAACACTTGCCCTTATCTGTTCTACTGTACAGAGCCAGCAATTTTACACAAAGCGGTTATGTCATCTTATAACTAAAATAATTAAAGTTTAAGGCATATATTTTTTTCTGATTCCACAGCCCCCCCCCCTTTGAGACTATTTAGTCTCACTTTAGCCTTAAATTTCCATTCTCATGAGCCCCTCTATTTTATCATGCAGCCTTTTATGTTTTTTTTTAATCTGCTCACACTTTTGTAACACCATTATTTTAGACTCTGCTGTGGGTTTTTTTGCCTTGTTAAAGCTTTTTCTGCTGGCTTTTATGCAGCAGAGGATCAGTTGCATTAAGACATAGAACATTATCAGAACTATCAAGATAAACAATATTCTATACAGGATTTTTTTGTCAAGGGCCCCGAAATCTGGGAGCCAGGAGGTTAGCCAAGACCACATTTTTTCTAGACCCCAGTCAGTATTTTCTGAGGCCACTTGATGTAGGACCCTTAACTGATTTTGGATTTTGTGAATGTCAGTTTCGATTCGCATGTCCTGATTGACATAGACACAACAGGTGGAGTTTACTAAGGCACATACTCCTCCCTGGGATATCAATAGGTAATCTAGGGCTATGCGGTGTTGTATAGTTACTTGTGAGATCTGGGAGATCTCTTTTTGCAGAGCCTGAATTGTATCCGCAGTGGCATTTTTCATAGCTTCCATTGTGGCTGAAATGTTAATTATGGCTAGTTTTAATTCTCTTATTCTAAGCCACGGTATGAAGGTTCTCACAAATCGATGGAACCCTGTGTTTCTGGTAGCTAAGGGGTTAACCGCCCTTTTTATGTGATGGTTGAAATTTTTTACTTGTTTCAGATATATTGTACTATGCATTTTGAAACCAGGGATAACACGTCCAAGAGTGTATGACCCCACCCAATTTCAGGGCAAGATTTTATGAGCCCTGTTTCCGCAGAGCCAGTAAAGGCCTGGGGCAGAAAGGGTACTCAGATCTCGACAGTTGTTGTGCCCTATCTGGCATTTTCGATTGATATGTATCGTATAGGACGGTTCATGTTCAGCTGCTATCCTGCTGGACCGAAATATATTATAAGAAGTAAAATTGGAGTCAATGTAAAATTCCGATCTGTTTGCAATGAGAGCAACATGAGGTTCCTTAGAAAAGTTGTAGACCATGAATCCTGTACAATTGAGAGAGGGTACGTTACCCAACAGGATTCCACTGGTGTTATTAGGGCTATAATCTAGAGTAGTTAGGCAATGAGGGTAGTGTCCTACAGGTGTAGCTTTATTATAAGCTCCGGTGTTGTTGGATCTGTAACAGAAAGGCACCTCTACTCTTGGGGAGATTATCCAGTTAGCAGGGGCGGCCCTCCATTCTTTAGGAGCGGACCGATGGGCAGCTAACGAGTAGAGTCTAACGAAGCCGCCGTTTATTGTTTCCCATTGCTGGAGGGATATTGGTACTCCGATCATTGGGATTCCTTGGTGTAGGTGTGCTGGGCTGTAAGAGCATAACCAGCAGTCACTTTTATTTTTAGCTTGAGCTGCCACATGGGAGATCTGCAAATATAATTTTTTTTCCCACCCCCCTTGGGTGATACTGAGATACCTAAGTGTGATATATAAGGATATCAGTGCCATTTTTAGATACAGGAGGGATAAAGAATCTTAACAACAAACATAACCAGCACCAGTAAGAAAAAGAACACTACCAGCCAAACCCAGGATGGCAGCCAAAGTCTTTTTTCGTCCTCTGGGCTCAAGTTACCTAAAGGACTGATAATGTCGGCTCTTGGTCTTGATCGAGGTGGTGATCTTTCGAATGGGAGCATTTACTTTCTTTGAGGCCGAAGATGATATCTTCGTTCTTCAACTGATGAATCCGGCTGGGCTGAGGTGTTGGGTGCAGGGGAGAGGTTATTAGCACTTGCACCCTGATGTTCCTCACTAGCCTGAGTGAGGTCCTGAGGGTCTTTGTCCTTGGCCTCAGGGAAAGATCCCAACCTTGGTTGGAATACAGCTGCTTCGGGGTCCAATGGAGGTGATACCTTCTTGCAGTGCGAGGCGTGAGTCCACGTTTGGTGACTTTGGCAACGAACAGCAGAATTAGTGGTTAGAAGTACTGGAAAGGTCCTTTTCATCTGGGTTGAAGTGCGTTTTTCCGTTGATAGACCTTTATGTAGATCCAATCCCCTGGTTCGAGGTTGTGACAGGGAACATCCGGTGGTTGAGGTAAGGCTTCTTGGACCTGTGAATGAACAGACCTGGCATACTTCATTAATGCCTTGTAATAATTTAGTACAGTTTCATCAGTTAATTGTAGGTCTGTTTGGTGAGGGGCAACAGGTGGTGTAGCTGGCATCCTCATGGGTCGTGCCATGAGTATTTCATAAGGGGTTAGGCCATGTTTTTTGTTAACAGTGTTTTTAATGTGCATAAGAGCAATGGGCAGTGCATCAGGCCATTTGAGGCCTGTTTCAGCACAAATCTTCGAAATGCGCGTTTTTAAATCAGAGTTTTTATGTTCTACAGCACCACTTGATTGTGGATGATAACTATAGTGTAGGTGTTACTGTATGTTGAGTGCTTGGCAGATGTTTTTTACTATCTGTCCTGTGAAATGGGTGCCACGGTCACTATCTATTGTGAGGGGCAATCCAAATCTAGGGATGAATTCTTTGAGCAATTTCTTTGCTACAGTGATGGAATCAGCATGTACGCATGGGTAGGCTTCTACCCATCCAGAGAACACATCAATAATAACAAGAATGTACTCATAAGAACAGCACTTAGGTAGCTGCACAAAATCAATTTGCAGATTTATAAACGGTCCCCATGGAGGGGGATGGGCTGCGGGTGTCGTTTTTACCCGTTGTCCAATGTTGTGAGCTAAGCAGATGGGACAGGAGCTATAGTACTGTTGTGCCATGGAAGGAAAATTTGGGGCAAACCAATTTTTTTGTACTGTAGCAATCATTCCTCCTTTGCTCGTATGGGCCACAGAGTGGGTTAAACGAGCAAGATGTGGCAAAAGCTCTCTAGGCGCCACCAGGCAGCCGTCCGGGGAGCGCCAGAGAGAGTCAGGGTGCAGTGAACATCCTGCACGCAGCCAGTCATTTATTTCCTTTTTTGGGGCCTGATTTTGAAGAAGGGCCAGACTTGAAAGGCTAGCCAAAGGAGACTGGTCTGCTGAAAAACAAACAAAAACAGAGTTAGGAGCCTGTGGGCCAGAAAGGGCCGCATTTCTGGCAGAACAGTCTGCCAGATCATTTCCTCGTGTGACATCATCAAAGGGTTTCTCATGAGCTTTACATTTAACAATAGCAATAGCAAGAGGCAATTGAACAGCTTTTAAGAGCGCTTTTACATAACAACCATGACTGATTTGGGTCCCTGATGAAGTGAGGAACCCTCTTTGTTTTCAGATTTGTCCAAAATCATGAACAACACCAAAAGCATACTTAGAGTCAGTATAAATGGTTGTGGTTTGATTTTTTGCAAGAATGCAAGCACGTGTTAAAGCAATGAGTTCAGCAACTTGAGCAGAACGAGCTTGGGGTAAAGAATAGGCTTTTAAAACAGCATATTGAGTGCATACTGCATATCCCGCAACTAATTTGCCTGCATCATTTTTAAGACAGGAACCATCAACAAACAAAACAAGGTCAGAGTTTGGGATAGGAATGTCCTTGAGGTCAGTTCGAGGGGTTAACAATTGAGTTGTGATAGACAGGCAATCATGAGGCTCACCATCAGAGGCAATAGGCAGAAGTGACGCAGGATTCAGAATTGAACAGCGATTTAAGGTTACATTTGTAGCTGACAGTAGAAGTTTCTCATATTTAGTAAGACGGGAATTGGAAATGTGCTGAGTTTTGTCCTTGAGCAGAAGGGCCATCACAGCATGTGGAACTGCAACGGTTAAAGAGTGTCCCAAAACTAGAGAATCTGCCTTTTTAACCAACAAGGCAGCAGCTGCAACTGAACGGAGGCAAGGAGGAAGTCCTGCAGCTACGGGATTAAGGGCAGAGCTGTAATATGCAATTGGGCGATGTTTTTTATCATGTAGCTGAGTGAGTACTCCTAAAGCGATTCCTTCCCGTTCATGACAAAACAAGGTAAAGGGTTTCTTATAATTAGGAAGTCCAAAGCGGGAGCAAGAGTGAGGGCTTGCTTAAGGGCCACAAATGCTTGTTCGGCTTCAGGAGTCCAAGGGAGGGGTTCCGGGGTGGTATCATGAGTGAATGCTTGCAAGGGTTTTGTAAAAGCAGCATAACCCAGGATCTACTGTCTATAATAACCCATTGCACCTAAGAATCCCCTCATCTGTTTTCTAGTCATAGGTTTGGGAATGTTGAGGATAGCTTTAACTCTACTAGGGGAAAGGTGTCATTCTCCTGCTGAGATATCATGCCCTAAATAATGTACCTTAGACTTGCAGAGCTGCAATATAGATTTTGAGGCCTTGTGGCCTTTTTGAGCTAAAGCTGTGAGGAGTGTCAAAGTATCTTGCTCACAGGCCTCTAAAGTGGGTGAGGCTAACAATAGATCATCAACGTACTGAACAAGGGTGGACCCCCCCTTTGAACGTGATAGGATCCAAATCTTTTTTTAGGATCTGGGAAAACAGGGTTGGGGACTCTGTATATTCCTGAGGGAGTCTTGTCCAGGTATATTGAAATCCCTGATAAGTAAATGCAAACAGATACTGGCTATCCTTATGAACGGGGATAGAGAAAAAAGCAGAACAAAGATCCACTACTGTGAAATATGTAGCATCTGAAGGGATACAGGAAAGAATAGTGGCAGGGTTAGGGACCACGGGGAAAGCGGGTAAAACAGCGGCATTTACAGCTCCAAGATCTTGCACAAAGCGATATGTATCTTTATCAGGTTTTTTGACAGGTAGGATAGGTGTGTTGCAAGGGGAGCGTATTGGGACAATAATTCCTTGCTCAAGGAGTGAGGAAACAACAGGCTTGATCCCTTCCTCAGCTTCCTTTGAGATGGGGTACTGTGGGACACGAGGAAGTGACTTGGCAGGGTTCAGGATGATACACACTGGTTCAGCACTCAGCATGTGCCCCACTTTATTTGCATGGGTGGACCACAGCTGTGGAGGTACTCGTGCCAACAGTTCCTCTTGCAAGTAGGAAGTGTCAGGATCAGAGTACTCCTGGGTTAGCAAAGCCACAAGCTCGGTTTCCCTATGTTCTGGTACCTCAAGGTAAACACCATCTGGGCTACAATAAATCACGCATCCCAGTTTATACAGCAAATCCTTATCAAGAAGGTTGACAGGTGCACAGGGGCTAAGAAGAAAGGCATGATTTTTAGACAAAGGGCCAATAGAGATGGAGACAGGTTCAGAGACGGGATGTGGGATAGGTTGTCCGCCTATACCGACAGCATTTACAGTTTCAGGAGAATAAGGTAGAAAAGGAAACTCAGCAGCCTTTAGCGTGGAGCGGGACGCTCCGGTGTCGACAAGACAGGAGACAGGTTTACCAGAAATAAGGCATTCAACAAACGGACCAGATTGGTCAGTAGCAAGCAAAGGAGCAATGATGTCACTGTCCCTCAGGCTGTCCTATTCAACACTGGGAAAATTGACAGGAAGTGGAGGTGGGGGCTGGGGTCTGGGTCCTTGGCCGGGGCGGTTGGGGCATTCTGATTTCCAATGTCCTTCTTGCTTGCAATAATGACATTGGTTCCCATAGCCTGGGTTTTGTGGGCTCAAGGATCTATCTCTTCCCCTGAATCTACCCGGGCCTCCCCTTCCCCGTCCTCGTCCCCTTCCTCTACCTGGACCCTGCAACTGAGAAATCTGTAAGGCCATTAACTTAAACTCGGCACTGTCTTTAGACCGTTCCAATTTGTTATGAAAATGGTTAGCCGCAGCAAGGACTTCGGTCAAATCTTTAGTTTCCCAGCCAATAATTACTGTTTGAATTTTCTCAGCAATTTTAGGGTTAAGTCCCTGGACGAATGCTGCCACTATTGCTTGTTTAGCATTTCTGACTGGGTTATCCATTCCTGAGTATCGTTCAAATGCCTGTTTGAGGCGTTCTAAATAGTCACTGGGGTGTTCATTTTTGTTTTGTTTACAGGTATTTATTTTGGTCCAGTCTGCCTTTTTTGGGCAAATTGTGAGAACTGCCTGAACCAAAGCATTTCTCTTGTCAATAAAGTCTTGGCCAATCCCTGGGTTTTGATCTGGCCAAGTACAGGCAGCGTACAGACGTAGCATAGTTTCCTTGGGCAAAATGGATCGCATGAGCTGATTAATGTCAGCCCATGTTGGATTATAACAATTTATAACAGTCTGCAATTCTTCCTGAAATTTTTCTGGGTCTTCCCTGATTTTTGGGAACTTTTGAGTTAAATTGTAGAGATCACCTGGAGTCCAGGGTGTATGCACAGTTACTATATTTTGTCCATCGGTGCCAATGCCTGGCATTTGTCTTAGGGGGTAAACTTGTGCAGTTCGGGATCTCAGATTGATGGGAGATCTTTTTATGCCTATTCCCATTCTTCTAAATACACCTGTGGTGGGTTGTGACCCAGGAGTAAATTGTCACACTGGTGATGATTGAGTGGCAGATATGGTGGATGAGTCCGGACTATTAAGCTCCGTGGATGGATTTACTGAAGGAGCTTCAGCTAATGGGTCACTAGCCTGGGCTGCAGCCTGATGTTGAACCGGTTGTTGTTGATGTGGGAGTCCCAGGAGAGCAGGGTTCGAACAAAGGTCAAGGATATCCTCTGCTGGCTCCGGTGGTGGGGGCGCCCCGGGCAATGCTGGATACATCGGAGTGGTGGCCAGTGTGTAATTTGGGGGAGCAGCCAATTTCTCCCGAACAGCTTTTAACTGCTGTTTTAATTTTTCTTGAGAGTCTTTTAGGCTCCTAGTTTGAGATTCTGTCCGCCTTTTGGACATTTCATCATACCAATAAAAGAACGCGTCCCACTGGTTTTGTGGTGTTTTGGATCCATGGGACTCTAACGCCCCTCTCAAGTGCACTATTTTATCCTGATCAAATGTTCCTTCCTGTGGAAAATGTTTCACAGGATCATCCCTAGTATACCAGTTCCACTTATCCAGGTACTTGCAAGTCTCGGGAGAATAGTGTGTGTACATAAAGTACGCCGGAGTCCCCTTAGGGGGGACAGGAACCTGTTTAGACTGACTTGTTCCCATTTTCAGTCACACAGGGAAACGTAGGAGAGGCTTATTTAGGATGTCCGGGCCACTCAGTGCCTTGCCCCGCAGTTTTTCACTGCCCAGACAAAAGGCTTCTGACCCGACACCGGCTCATAAAATGGAAATGGGGAGGGAAACACTAGAGGGATCCTTTCACTCCTGCTTTTGGCAGAAGCTACTGGGACAAGGGGTTTGGAAAAGACAAAATCACTCAGACGCCCTGTCCACTGGGTCACGAGGTTCCAGTTGGGTCCCCTTGCTTTCAAAACTGCCCTGTTAGGCAGAATTGGGGTGGCTGAACCCAACCGTAGTCTCAGTCCTGGTCAGTGGCTCATATTTCTAAATACACACACACATTCATTCAATAAGCCCTGTCCACTGGGTCACGAGGTTCCAGTTGGGCCCCCTTGCTTTCAAAACTGCTCTGTCAGGCAGAATTGGGGCGGCTGAGCCCAACCGTAGTCTCAGTCCTGGTCAGTGGCTCATATTTCTAAATACACACACATGCACATTTATTCAGTCAGCCAGACCTCCTACCCCACACCGCCTTAGTTAATTAACTACAAGCCTGATGTGCTGTTGGATGAAGGTGCCTCAAACAGTTTCTCCCTAAAACGTACGTTACCAGACACAAAATGGGATCCTTTACCAGACAGAAAATTTTAGCCGGCAGTAAGGTTCAGACTGACCTGTTTTAACAAGGTTCAGATCCAGTTACCACGGCCAAGTTGGGAGCCTACAGGCAGTCCTCCTCTGAAACCCCAATAGAGATTTTGAATTAGGTCTCTTACCTCTCAAGTTTGGCGCCTCAGGGTTCGGGGGGGGGGGGGGGGGTTAGCCTGCGGGCCTCCTTCCTCAGCCTGTGTTCTGGATCCGAGTCACGGCACCAGGAATTGTCGTGGAAACACACACACAGTACTTTTGGGTCAGGTCAGCAGAAGCTTTTATTCAAAAGAAACTACAGCTGTAGGGGGAGTTCCAAAGTGACATGGATTTTCCAAGCACTTGGAAGGGGTCCCCCCCCAAGAGCAAAATCAGGAGGCTTATATACTTCTTAACAGTCGCTTACAACTCACGTGATCATATAGTGAAATTAGCATGAAAAGCGGCTATAATATTACTTCATTATTTCTTTGCTGTAATCAGGATGGGAATTATGGGGGAGGTGAGGTTAGTTCACAAACCTCCTTCTTGCACCTGGAAATCTACTTTGTACATACTTTTTTTTGCTATCTTCAAGGCCGCGGTGAGCGAAGCAGTTGCAGAAGAGTTACAAAGAACAAACACTTGCCCTTATCTGTTCTACTGTACAGAGCCAGCAATTTTACACAAAGCGGTTATGTCATCTTATAACTAAAATAATTAAAGTTTAAGGCATATATTTTTTCTGATTCCACACAACCATATGTGCCAAAGTAATGAAATTTATGATCTTTCCAAATATAAAGTCTATCTGTCACTATTAATTTGCTATATTGCATGAATCTAGTATGTCTCATCCACTTACTTTTCTTCTGTGGGTAATGTGATTCCCTTTTCTGTTAATATATATCTTGAAAAGTACAGGCTGTGAAACATAGCAGAAGTAAGTTGTCTTAAGTGATGTTTTAACTAAAGTGTACCATGTCACAACTTTTAGTATTGCTGCAAGAGGTATTTGCATGAGGAAGGAGGCTGTTTAGTTATACTTTAGGCAGGACAGTGTTTGATTTTTTTTTGTTATTTTTGCACTCTTTATGTATATTGAAAACAACTTGTTAGCTAGCTAACTATAATATTAGTTATGATATGAGTTCTGGTTTTGGTTTTGCCACCAGAGGATAATATTCATGTTTCTATGCATAACTCTGAGAACACCTGCATGCTAATCACTAAGGTTTAAACTGACAGAATACCATCTCTGATGGGGGTTTCATTGGAAGAAATTTCACATCAGCAATATTAGCAATTTTAAAAAATGGTACTGCTGCCTCTTCTGTTTGTATAGAAATTGAACTGCTTAGATCTAGGTTAAGACACTGTTGCCGTCTATATCAGAGAAAACTGTATAAAAGCCTGCCATAACTTTCAGAATGCCCCATTCTCTCTTTATGCCTCCATCCACAGAAGTGAATGCAGAATAAGTACTTTTGAGTAATTAATATATATTTTTCGGAAGGCCTCTTAAACTATTCATGCTCTCTATTTATTTGTTATTCATAGAGAAGTAGGCCTGGAAGAGATCTCCAGAGATCATTTAGGCCAACTCCCTGCCTGAGGCAGAATCTGCCCTATCTAAGCCATCCTATATAAACCATAACCTAAATGCTACACAAGACTGTACTGTCTACCCTGACACAAAACAGACCTAATACCCTAACTTGCTACAGGTAAAGCAGGGCTCCCATGGCAGCCTATGTCCTGCTTCTATATATTGTCATTATATACTCAAGAGATCCCAGGTAGATGGCCCATGCCACCAATTACAGAGGAAGGCAAAACTCCCTACAGTCTATAACCAATTTGGCCAATGGGGTACTAATATGGTGATCAGTTTGACCTTAGCTGAGGGGTGAGACCCTCCAGTCATGAACGTCTGGCTTTGGTCTCAGAAGGAATACTAGCACATCCCAGTCAAAATCTGCAGCTTTGGCTGCAGCCAACACCCACTGCCTCTTGAGGGGGTGGCTTAAAAAACCCTTTCACATGTAGCAGAAAGTGGGATAGGGGCAACCAGCAAAGCCCCAAAGCATAGGAAATACCCATAGTAGAACATAGTCATAGCTACACCTGTATCACCATTGACCAGTAGCTGTCCAAACACTTCCTTAACACCTCCAGTTAGGGAGAGTCTACAACTTTCCTCTACTGCTTCACTATTCTAACAGTGAAATGTTTTTTTCTAGATATCCAATCTAAACTTACTTTGCTGCAACTTCAAGCCATTGGTCCACATCCTCCTCTCAGCAGCAAGAGAGAAATGGTGTTTACCCTCTTCTTTATAGCAGCCCTTCAACTATTTGAAGACTGCTATCATGTCCCCTCTTAAGCACCTTTCCCATAAACGGAACGGACCTAACTCCTTCAGCCTCTCTTCATATGACTTGCCTTGTAAGCCCTTTATCATCTTCACTGCCCATCTCTAGACCCTTTCTAACTTCTCCATGTCTTTTTTAAAATGTGGAGTCCAGAACCGCACACACTATTCTAGATGAGGCCTAACTAGTGCTGAGTAGAGAGGCACTGTCACCTCCTATCTTGCACCTAATGCTTCTATTGATGAATCCCAAAACCTCATTTGCCTTTTGTCTGGCTGCATCACATTGCAGACTTATATTAAGTGCTTCTTTTCAGGTCAGGTCTGGATTGAAAATCTTCTACCGCTATGACCATATCACCCTTAATGAGAACCAGGTGCAAGTCCAAAAGTTCAGCTACCTAGGTTCTACAGTGACCACCAACTTCTCATTGGATGATAACATTAACATTTTGCATTGGAAAGGCTACCACCACCTTCAGCAGACTGACTAGAAGAGTATGGAACAACTCAAAGCTTACTATCAAGACCAAAATGCTAGTGTACAAAGCTCGCATACTCAGCACTCTGATATATGGTGGGGAAACACGGACAACTTATGCACATCAAGAGAAGAGGTTAAACAGCTTCTACCTGTGCTGTTTATGCCACATACTCAACATCAAATGGCAAGATAAAGTTACCAATGTAGAAGTTCTTCATATGGCAAATTTACTAAGTGTGACAGCCCTACTCAAGCGGAGATGATTGTGCTGGCTAGGCCATCTGAGCAGATTGGAAGAAGAACGTCTACCTAAGGACATTTCATATAGATTTCATAGACATTAGGGCTGGAAGGGACCTTGCATGATCGTTGGGTCCAGCCCCCTGCCCAAGGGGCAGGAAGTCAGCTAGGGTCAAAGGATCCCAGCAAGATAAGTGTCCAAATGTTTTTTAAAAGTGTCCAGAGTAGGTGCTTGCACCGTCTCTAGGGGAAGTCCATTCCAGGCCTTGGGGGCTATGTCCAGCCTAAAATGGTCTTGCAGAAGTTTGTGACTGTTGCACCTTGTCATCCCCTGGGGTGCTCTGGTGAGCAGGTGTTCCCTCAGATCCTGATGTACACCCATTATGTACTTATAGGCTGCCACCAAGTCACCCCTGAGCCTGCACTTCTTCAGGCTGAAGAGTCCCATAGCTCGCAGCCTCTCTTCATCAGGCCTGTTTTCTTGCCCTCTGATCATGCATGGGGCTCTCCTCTGGACTCTTTCAAGCTTCTCCATGTCCTTCCTAAATTGTGCAGCCCAGAATTGGATGCAGTACTCCAGCTGTAGCCTCACCAAGGCCGAGTATAATGTGAGGATGACATCCTGGGTCTTGCTCAAGATGCATCAGTAAGTGCAAGCCAGTGTCTTTGTTTGCTTTGCCAGCTGCAGTATCGCAATGATGGCTCATATTGATCTTGTGGTCAATCATGACCCTCAAGTGTCTTTCGGTCATGGTGCTTGCAAATGTAGCATTGCTGAGTCTATAAGTGTGATGCAGGTTTTTTTTTTCCCGAGGTGGAGCACCTTGCATTTCTTCATATTGAATGCCATCAGGTTTTCATCCACCCACCTTGCAAGCCTATCGAGGTTTGCCTGAATCACCAGCCTATCCTCAAGAATGGCCACTCTTCCCCAAAGTTTAGCATCATCAGTGAACTTAGCCAGTCTGCTTCTGATACCAGTGTCCAGATTGTTTATGAAGACATTAAAGAGTACAGGTCCAAGAGTGGAGCTTTGAGGGATGCCACTAGTCACTGAGTGCCATGTTGATTCAGTTCTGTCAACTACCACTCTCTGGGTCTGACCTCAGAGCCAGTTTCCCAGCCATCAGACTGTGGAGTAGTCGAGGCCGCAGTTGCCCAATTTTTCCATGAGGACATCATGGGACACCAGATTAAAGGGTTTTTTAAAGTCCAAATATGTGATATCAACCTCTTCCCTTTACTCCAGATGATATGTCACCTGGTCATAGAAGGAAATGAGGTTGGTCAGGCAAGATGTACCCACAACAATCCATGCTGGCTATCTCTCAGAATGTGGCCTTATGTTAGCCTGTCAAGAATGCTTTCTTTGATAATTTTTTCCAAGATCTTCTCAGGGATTGAGGTCAAACTGTTTGGCCTGTATTTTCCCGACCCTTCTTTCCTCCCTTTCTTCCCTTTCTTGAAGATAGGCACCACATTGGCCCTCTTTCAATCTTCAGGTACTTTACCCAAGTGCCACAAGTTCTCAAATATCCTCACCAGCGGCTGCACTATGATGTCTGACAGTTCCTTTAGTACTCTTGGGTGCAACCTATCCAGACCAGCTGGTTTGTGAGGGTCCAGCTTCTCAAGATGCTTCTTCACAAGATTTATGCCAGTGGTGGGCATGTATTCATGCTTACCCTGGTCATCCCGCATCATTCTTGGCAGGGTGGTCCCTTTGGGCTGGTGAAAAACTGATGCAAAGCAATCATTAAGCAGATTGGCTGTTTCCTGGGTGTCAGTGGTCAGCTGCCCCAACTGGTTTAGCAGGGGTCCAATGTTGGCCTTGTTTTTCTTTTGACTCATCCTTGATTTGTATAGCCAGTTGGAGTTCATTTGCAGCCTTGGCTTTCCTAGTTCACTCCCTGCAGGTGCAGACCAGTGAAGAATACTCCTCCTAGTGGTGTTTCCTGTCTTCTATTCTTTATAAACCTCTCTTTTTAGATGTAGGAGGTCAAGAAGTTCCCTGTTGAGCCACGAGGGTTGTTGAGCCCTTCTACCACCTTTCCTATGGGTTGGGATGGACTCCCTTTTTGCTTCTAGGATTGCTTCCTTAAGAAGCAACCCCTCATCATGAACTTCCTTCCCTGCGAGATCATGGCCTCTCAGGGGCTCAAGAACAAGCCTCCTGAGCTTAGTCAGCTTTCCTAAAGTTGAGCACTACTGCATTGCTGGCTGACTTGGCAGCTTTGCAATGGATAATGAAAGCGATCAACTTGTGGTCACTGTCACCCAGCTTCCATTTGATTCTTAAGTCACTGATTAGATCATCCCCTTTGGCCAGTACCAGGTCCAGTAGCACCTTACCTCTTGTTGGCCCATAAACTTCTTGAGACAGGTAGAGCTCATCCACACATGTAAGGAAGTTTTGAGACTGCTCAGATTGGGCCGAGTGCTCTTCCCATGAGATGTCTGGATAATTGAAGTCTCCTCTGACAACCATGCACTGACAGCATGCAGCCTAGGCCAGTTCCCTGGTGAATTCTTGGTCAAGCTCTTGTTCCTGATTTGGAAGTCTGTAGTAGACTCCTACCATTGTATTCCCTTCACCACTTTCCCCTCATATGCTAACCCAAACAGTCTCTCCCAATCTCAGCTTGTAGGGACATGTAGCTCTCCTTCACATAGAGAGCTACACCCCTGCCCCTTTTTTCAGCATGATCTCTCCTGTACAGGGTATAGCCATTTATATCCATAGTCCAGTCATAAGAGGAGTTTCACCAGGTATCTGTTATCCCTGTGAGGTTGTAGTTGTTTTTGTTTAGCAGAAGGACCAATTCCTCCTGTTTATTCCCCAAACTAATAGCATTAGTGTACAGGCAAGTAAGCATGCCTTTTGAGGTCCTAGGCTTCCTTGTACTCATGGAGAAGCTCTGTTCCTGGGCTGGGGTAGGAGTGGGTTTCCTTGAGCATCCTAACCTTCTGATTTTGTGGTTGATGCTTGGTGAGCTTGCTCTGGTGGCTATCCACCCATCCCCAGTGAGCTTAGTTTAAAGCCCAGTCAAGCAGGTCAGTCATTCTGGCTGAGAAGAGCTTCTTCCCCAGTGGAGTGAGGTAGAGGCTGTCTCTTCCCAACAGACCACTGCCTCACTCTTTGAAGTGCAGACTCTGGTCATAGAAACCAAAGCCTCCACGATGGCACCAGCACTGCAGTCATCTCTTTACTGCCTCAGTTCATCTCTCCCTCCTCAGCCTGTGATCTGTAACTGGAAGGATCAAGGGAAAAAACCACCTGTGCCCCCAACCCCCTTAGCCCTGCTCCCAGAGCCCTGTAGTCATTCATGACCTGTCTGGGATTGTTCTGAGCTGTGTCATTTGTGCCCACGTGGGTAAGGAGCATGGGGTAGTGGTCAGAGGGCCAGAAAACTTTTGGGATTTTCTCAGCCACATCCCAGATATGGGCTCCTGGGAGGCAGCAGACATCCCGAACTCCCGAACTAACTCACATGCTAGGCCTAGAGTGCACCTGTTTGCATGTTCTGTTCGTGAGGCTCCAGTCGCGTGGCTTCCTGTGGAACTGGGCAATGTAGGAGTTGGGGAGGTGGGCGCGACTGTCTTTGGCTCCTCTCAGCTGCCCGCAGCTGTGCTAACTCCCTCCTACCATGGGCCCTGTTTAACTCCTGGCTATGCTGGGGGTTGTCAAGGGTCTGCTGAGGTCCTGTTGGGGGTCCTGGGGCTCACAGGAGCGCAAAGGGCTTGTGCGCATGCATCTCTTACCAGAGCTGGGTCCAAACTGCGGCTTGTGCCATTGGCAGGTCCTTTTAAATCCTGTGCATGTGCATTAGGGCCTGCCAGCACTGCACCACTCTCGGAGAACTGAGGGGTCCCCCTCCCATTGGAGAAGGGGACAGGTGAGCCCCTACCCTTGTTTTATGCATCAGGCAGCACCAGTTGTGAGGCTACCTAATGGGGGCTGGGCCAAGTAGGAGCAGGGGGTGGGGGGGTGTGCTTATGGCCCTCCTTTGCTCCTCTCAGCTACCCCACCATGTTAATTCCCTCCCAACATGGGCCGCACTTACTGCCTGGCTATGCTGGGGGTCATTGGGGGTCTGCTGGGGTCCTGTTGGGGATCCTGGGAGTCCTGGGGCTCATGGGGATGGAATGGGCTTCTGCCCATGCGTCTGTCACTGGAGCTGGGTCCATGCTATACAGGGAACTATGGGAGGGAACAAGAACAACAGGACATCCCAAACTTCGTTACAAAGACATATGCAAGTGAAATATGAAGGCATTTAGAATTGATCCTGACCAATGGGAAACCTTGGCAAGCAATTGGAACAGTGCCATCATTGTCTCCACCAGGGCATCAAAGTCCATGACAGAAATTTGCTTCAATAGCTTGAACAGAAAAGAGTCCATGGGAATCAAGCAGCTCCTGAACCACCCAACCAGCCTTGCTGAAATCCATATAGATACACTGTATATCCACAACATTGCTTTCATCTGCCCAAGTCGTTACTTTGTCAAAGAATGAGATGCAAGTTTGTTTGGTATGATTTGTTCTTTATAAATCCATGCTGGCTGCTTGTGATCAGGCTTCCCTCTTCCAGATGCTTGCTAGTGATCCTCTTTAGGATATGCTTCAGTAACTTTCTGGGTATTGAGGTGAAGCTAATTTGTCTGAAGTTTCCCAGGTCCTCCTTTTGGCCTTTTTTAAAGAGGAGCATTACATTGGCCTTTTCTAGCCTTCTGGTACCTGGCCCGTCTCCTGTGACTTCATGAAGTTCATTACCAAGGGCTCCAAGATCTCCTCTGCTGGTTCCTTCAGTACCCTGGGATGAAATTCATCCAGCCCCGCTGACTTGAATTCATTCAGACTCAAGAAAACTGTCTGTCTCTTTTTTGTTATCTCCTCCCTCAGTTTGCCTCCTTCCTTATTCAGATAATTCTTATTAGGTGTCTTGGCTGCAGCTTAATTTTTTGTGAAGACTGTTGCAAAGTAGTTGATCAGATACACATTCTTTGCATCTTCAGTTAGGAGTTCCTCCTGACTTATTAACAGAAGACCCACAGTTTCCTTAGTCCTTTTCTGGTCAAAATACTTATAAATCCTCCTCTTGTTGTCCTTAACCTCCTTTGAAGTGTGTAACTCGTTCTTTATCTCTGTGTTCCTGATTTTGTTCCTTCAGGTATTTGCTATTTCCTGGGATGTTTCGTTGGTGACCTGCTCATTCTTTCATTTTCTATATGTTTTCATTTTGCATTTGAGGCATTTTAGAAGTTCCTTGTGCAGCCACATTGTTTTTCTGCCATTCTTATTGTTCTTCCATTATGTCAGGACAGTTTCTTGCTAGACTTCCAATATTGTGCACTTTAGAAGCTCCCAGCTTTCCTGGGTGCCTTTTTCCTTCAGTCTGTTCTCCCATGAAACCATACCTATTAATTCCTTCAGTTGGATGAAATCCGCCTTTTTGAAATCTAGCACCCTAATTCTCCTGACTTCATGCTTTCTCTGTCTCAGGATCTGGAATGTTATCCTATCTATGGTATGATAGAATGTTGCAATTTATAGTACATGAAGGCAAGCTAAAATCTTGATTGTTAATTTAAATGATATTGTATCTCTTTGTCTTAATTGAAGGCAATTTTGTATATTTTTGTTTAGTTCAGCATACATTGTTTCAACAAGTTTGCACGTTAAGCATTTGACTTAACTGCATCCCCCTGAGTACATGACTCTTTCAGCATAAATTCTTCAATGTTTTTGCTAGCCTGCAACTGTAATTTTTTGTTCAATAAAATATTTATTCAAAAAGTTTAATATCACTCTAATTAAATCTACAACTTCTTATGACATACTTTTTTGGTTTATTTGAAGGCTGGGTTTTTTTGTTTGTTTGTTTGTTTGTTTTTGGGTTTTTTTAGAAAATAGCTGATGTGAATATTTGGAGATTGGAATGCAGTCTCAAAACAAGTAACACATTAATTTTACCTTTGTTGACTTCTGTTTTCTCTTGCAAGTTTCAGGCCCCAGGGTTACACTTTGCTTTCTCCCTTTATAAATAAACACCATCATCTCACCACCTGAAGTGATTATATCTGTTTCATTTTTACAGCCCTACACGTTTCCTAGAAAAAAAAGATAATAGTCTCCTAGGGCCAATTGTGCTGAACACTGCTGATCTTAATCTAATAATCATAAACTAAAGATAAAAATACTGCCAAAAGAACTTCACTATCTAGTTTTCTTTCCTTTTTTCCTGTTATGAAAGGGAGCAAAGAATACCTCTAACTATAATTCTCCATTAAAGCTTTAAAGCTTTCCATTAAAGGCCTCTTGCTATCTCCAGCTACTTCTCTTAGGTTATGGACATTTGTTCATCTGTAGCATTAAAGTGCCTACCAAGTACAAAAATGAAATGCTATGTGTCATTCTGGATCAGCGCTACCTCTCAGAGAACAGTGATTGTGATGCAGTTTTTAATTTAGTCCAGTGCACCTGTAGACTTCAGCTAGGGACAGAAATTACACATAAACCAGTTTAAGTAATCAGAAACTGGTTTAAACCTGAAACAGAAGTTCAGTGTACATAAACCAGTTTCAAAATGGCTGAAACTGGCTTAAGTCAAACAGTTGGGAGCTTAAAACAAAAACCTGATTGAATGTAGTATTAGACTTAACTGGTTTCATAGTGACTTAGACAAATTGGAGGATTGGGCCGAAAGAAATCTCAGGAGGTTCAACAAGGACAAGTGCAAAGTCCTGCACTTAGGATGGAACAATCCCATGCACCAGGGCAGGCTGGGGGCTGACTGGCTGGGCAGCAGCTCTGCCGGAAGGGACGTCAGGGTTACAGTGGACAAGAAACTGAATATAAGCCAGTAGCATGCCTTTGTTGCCAATAAGTCTAATAGCATACTGGGCTGCATTGGTAGGTGTGTTGCCAGTAGGTTAAGGGAAGTTATTATTCCATTCTATTCAGCACTGGTGTGGCTACATCTGGAATACTATGTTCAGTTTTGGGCACTCCCACTACAGAAGGGATGTGGACAAATTGGAGAGAGTCCAGCAGAGGGCAACAAAATGGTGGGGGGGTCTGAGGAACATGACTTATGAAGAAAGACTGAGGGAACTGGCCTTATTTAGTCTAGAGAAGAGAAGACTGAGAGGGGATTTAATAGCAGCCTTCAACTACCTGAAGGGGGTTCAAAAGAAGATAGAACTAGACTGAGTGTACCTGGAAGCAGGAAGAGATCTGCTGCTGTCATTCTGGACTGCAGATCCCAGAGACCTCAGGGGCAGCAAGAAGAGGAAGCAAACACACAGCCCATACTGACTATGTGCCAGAGAGCCATGCTGTAGTGTACCCCTCCCTCCCCCAGCTTCTGGCCTGAGGCACTACAGGCATGTGGCTGCATTGCCTGAATCAAAAGTAAACGTGTCCAGTTGTTTCTTAGTTTAATCTCTGCATTTTAGATTAACCTGCAAAGACTGAATCGATTCAGCCTCAGGCTTTTTGACTGTCTGTACTTAGCCTTCCTGTTAATGGCAACAAAGTGCCCACAGGGTCTTAGACAGCACCTTGTAGGATAAAGCTAACAATAGTTAGACTCTAACTGCATGTTCAGTCAGGTTATGGCTAGTTGTCATGAATTAATCTCCAAATTGCCATTGTTTTCAGGATAAAAATGATTTCTATTTAATGTCTGAGGCAAAAACTTGCTATTCTCTTCCCTGAAAAATAAGGGTGGGGGAGAGGAAGGAGAAGACAGTCGTTAGGACCTTCTGGGTTAACCCAAACAATAGGCATATGCATGGGTGACTGGTGCCTCCCAAGTCTGGGGGACCACTAGATTGCCAATGGGGGGAGGGGGGGTTCCCCCCAGCAGCTGATTGCCAACTGGGGAGGAAGGTCCCCCAGCAGTTTTGTGGTTCTGTGGTTGCTGCTTCCAGGGGGTGTACAGCTGATCTCAGGGGGTGCACATGTTGTGCTGCATGTTGCCAATGGGCAGATGTACTCTTTCTTTTCACTTCTCAGGTTGCCCTTTCTCATGCATGTTAATGGATTCTGCAGAGTAAAAGCTGGTAGGGTGTCTGCATTTGGTCTGTGGGAAATGAAAGATTTGGCTGAGTACTTGTTCTCTTTTTCCCCACTTCATTTCATTTATTTTCTGATCTTGCCTAGGTAACTAGAGGTTTCAATCTCATCTTTTAAATCTCTTTTTCTCTTTGTTATTCTAAAGCACCTTGATTCACCTTTCACAGTGCATTACTACTAGCTTTAAGCTGTCTATTGTTCTACATTCCAAGCATTTATATAATAATAATTTACCTTTTGGTTTGTTAAGAGCCTGGAAACAAACAGTTGGTATTTTTTGTTGTGAGGCTGGTAATACAAGTGATTTGAACATGTGTGAACTCAATCCAGAATTGTCATAGGCACTGAAATTCATTGAAAGGTTGCTTTTCAAATGACAGTGTGATTTTCTTTTCTCCAAATGTATGTAAATGACTTTCTGTTTTTCAACACAGCTTCTGTGGCTTTGTTAATAGCTGTAAAATGGCCTGCAGCCATGCCACCTCTGGCTCTGATCTTTTCAGATCTTAAACTAGGCAAGGTAAAGTCTTATTTGTAGTAGGATGGGAAATCTCAAAGCAAAATTCAGGCTCTGCAGGAAAATTATGTTGGCAATTAAGTAGGTGGCACTCTTTTTACTTTCCTCAATTAGTTCTTGCAGCAGCAGAGGGTCCACATTTTTGGAGGAGTAATCTTCTTCTAAAATTGAGCCTCTAATTTTTTGTGGTCATCTGAGTTCCCATCTCATTGTATGCCGGAGTTCACATTTCAGTAGTAAGTGGAGCGATCTGACGTCAGATTACTGGCTAGAATCAAGTAGCTTCTGGGAGAGAGCTCATCTATCCCAGACAGAACACAAAGTGGATTGTGCCTTATTCCTCTACGTTTTACTTACCCATTCCTGTCCTCTTTCAACTAGATTGTACTTCATGGGAGGTGTGAGGGCAGTGTTTCTTTCTCTACACTTCAGTGCAAATGCAAATATCTCTAGATCTGTTGTGAGCAGTGTGGTTTGTGGTGATTTTCTCTTTCATGCTCCTAAACCTGGGCCTGGTACAGCCTAACTAAACTTCCAGTACCTTGTATAGTGACTGAAAATTGTGCAAAATGTATAAAAGACAGCCAAATCAGAATAGGAACATGTTGGTTGGTACTTGCTCTCCACATGGCTGGGATGAACCAGTCCCGGCACCTGGAACAACTCTCCCAGCAACATGCACATCACGACCTGTCCCCTTGGGATCGGAGCCAGGAGACAGCTGCCCGTACAGCTGGCACAGCTCTCTCGACCCTGTGCACATAGGAACCAGCCCCTATGCTCTCTGTCAGTCCCTGGGTTGGCACGTGGGGGACCCTGGAGCTCCCTCTGGCTTGTGCAGGGGAGAAGAGCAGGGCAGAAGCAGTCCTGGATTAGCTGCTCCCATTGGTCACAAATCTGTACTGACAGGACACATGTGTAGACATGATCCTGGGCTCAGTTTACTGTGCCTTATTTTACTGAGCAGTACCTTTACTGTGCATTAATTGCATGTGTAGACACACCCTCTGTCTGTCTATGAATCCTTCTGTATTTCTAAGCACTAAGCAATGCTGTTTGGAATCCTACTAAATAAAATGCACTATGTAAATATTAGTCAGTCATCATTATTTCAGCCTGATCTTTCCGGTCAGCTCTGTTTTATTGATTTGATAAATATTGTTTTAGCAGGTCCTTAGCTTTTTAGGATTAAAAAAAAAAAAGGCTAATGCAAATATTCTGTAGATCTGCAAGTCCCTATCTTCATAATTGCTGCTTATGAAGTAGCCAGGGCTGGAAGGAAGAAAAGGAATCAATTTATAATTTTGAATTTTGACATATTTGAATGAATTATCTAATTTAAAGGTTTCAGATTTTTACATTCAGAGAGACCTCAGTGGTTCATTTTCAATGATGTTCTGTTCTATAATACTAGGATTTTATTAAATTACACTGTACTCCACTGATTAGAAATGAGTGTTTGCTTTAGACAATGAAAAGATATAGAAAAGTGGGAATTCAAGCTATGAAGTGATACCATCTGAGTAATATGCATATGTATGTTTACAAATATGATTATATTGCTTTAGTTTTGATGTATATAAAGAGTAGCTGAATATGAGAACCGATTACCTCTCCTCTCCTGGCCCTCATATTTCTCTTAAGGTAGCGTATAGATGCTGAAAATGAACTACAAGGTTTTGGGGCAAGAGTTGGCATAGAGAGAATGGCAGATATAGGAGGCAGCATGTTAATGAAGTTCTCAGATTTATCAGCTTTTTTGCTGCTACAACGAGTCTGTTCTTTAGGCTCAAAGCACATATCTCACTTAATCAACTCCCTACTATTGCTGTAATCTCAGGCTTTAGTCTTCTTGCATGCTGTGCCTGTGACATGCTTGTGAAATGATTTTGTTTATAAAACCATTGGACTCAATACAGAGATGAGAAGGATCCTGGAATAGACCTAAAGGTTTCCACTGTTTTTAAAGTCTATGAGATATCTATTGGCTACAGAATGATCCATAAGAATTTTATACTAGGAACTGTTTTAAACTCCCAACAGCCTCAAATTCAGAAGCTGCAAAGCTGGCTTTTTCCCTGTGGGCTGTCCTTCCTAAATTTTCAGCACAGAATCCCTATCCTGATCTCTCTCACTTGGCCAACAGACTATGCAGGACTTTTCTCATTTAGTGGACTGAACACAGCTGGGTATTAAAATACATAGGTTCTGCTCTGTATACAATCACTTGCTTTACAGGTGCAAACAAATTATTCTCCTTTCCATTTCAGTTACTTGACCTGCAAAACTGAGACAGTGTCAATAGCTTGCTGTAGCCTTAGATAACAGGTGTAAAGAAAACAATATACAAAGTAAATGCTTATTTCTTCATGGGATTAACATTTAGAACATAAATAACTATGCAATAACTAGGTTAATACTAGTGGAGGGCTGTGCAAATAACTGATCATTACATTTACTAACAGTTCCAAAAATTAAAAATGAAATTGTTTGAGGTTGGGGAAAACATTTAATTCTTGCTGGAATAAGGCAATTTGTTTCATTTCAGGCTTCAACATCTAATAAAATTAAAGAAGCTTTAAAACAAAATACTTTGAATAAAAATTGGAATGATGTGACTTTTAACCAATTTTAATTTTTTTCAACCAAAACTGCTGTTTGAAATCAGCATGGATTCATAAAATATTTTAGTTGAACCAAATCTGGTTTGTTTGTGGGTTTTTGGGGTTTTTTGAGGGGGGGGGGGTTTGGGGGGGGAAGGGAGGTAACGAATTTTGGCTAAAAAATTTCATCTAACTCCACAAGTAAGTGGTTAGCAATCTTTTCAGGTTATGGGATGGAATGACTCAAGTTAGGTTAGAGACAGTCAAGAGGGCTAATAGGCTCTGGGATGCAGCCACAACTGCCACTTATCTCTGCTGCAGGGCAGGGGAAGCTTCTGCTGACACCACAGCTCCCTGCCACAGCACTGGGGGTTGGCGGAGGGGGAACAACATCACTTCACCATGGCATAACAGAAGCCCCTGCTACCAACTGCTGCTGAAGCCCCAGTGGGTAAATCCATTAGTTCTGTGAGCCAAATTTGGCCCATGGGCCATAGGTTGCTAACCCCTATGGCTAAGTACAGACAGTCAAAAAGCCCGAGGCTGAATTGATTCAGTCTTTGCAGGTTAGTCTAAGATGCAGAGATTAAACTAAGAAACAACTGGACACACATTCACTTTTGATTCAGGAAATGCAGCCACATGCTTGCAGTGACTCAGGGCAGATCCTGGGGAGTGCTAGAGCACAGCTTTCTGGCATGTAGCCAGCATGGGCTGTGTGTTTGCTTCCTCTTCCTGCTGTCCCTGAGGTCCCTGGGACTTGCAGTCCAGAATGAAAGCAGCAGGATTCTGCAGGGTTGCTCATCACTTCCTCTTCCTGCTTCCAGGTGCCTCTGGGATTTGTAGTCCACAGTTGCAGGCAGGAGTAAATTTTTAGTTGGGCAGGACAACTCTGTACTCAGGGGGAAGGGAAGTTTAACCCCCCTCCCTGGCCCCAGACCTCAGCTGGGGTTTGCCAGGCGGCATACGGGGAAAGTCCCTGCCGCCGCTGCCTACCCTATTCTGCTGGAGCAGACAGCCCAGCCCAGCCCAGCCCAGGGCTAGAGAACATGCCAGGATGCTGGGGGACGGTGATTTAACTTGAACCAGGAAGAGGTCTAAGACAGAATAAATTGGTTTCACCCAAATCAGTTAAGTCTGATACTATATTCAACCAGGGTTATCATAAACCAATTTCAGCCATGTTGAAACTGGTTTATATGCACTGAACATCTGTTCCGTTACAGGTTTAAACCAGTTTCTGATGACTTAAACTGGTTTATGTGCAGCTTCTGTCCCTAGCCTATTAGACCATTAATGGAGTGATGGTCAAATGAGCATAACTGGAGATGATCAGAGTAGGGGATAAACAAACAAACAAACAAACAACCAACCCCCCCACACAAATACAGGACAAAACTGTATGATATTAATTAGGTCTGTGTGGAGCTGCTAGTATTCACTTCATATTCGGATTCGGCTGATTTGGAGGACAGTGATTCGATTCAGTGATTCAAATCACTATCCCAAATCAATTCAGCTGAATCTGATTTGGAGATTTGGCCACCACCGTATTGGCCAAATCTCTGAATTGAACAGGCCTCATCCCCCGCCCCATCAATGGCTGCCCCACTCGGCCCCAGCGTCCCGGCACTTAAAAAAAAAAAAAAAACAAGCCCTGCAGTCACCGGCTCCTGCCAGGTGGGGGTGGTGGGGCAATTTTTACTGTCCCCTACCCCCCGCCCCATGCTGTATGGCGGGGCTCTGTCATGAACCCCTGAAGGCCCCGACAACTGCTGCAGCAGCCAATGAGTGAGGGGTTTGGGGGAAAACCAGTGGGGCTGGGGGAGCATGCAGGGGATGGGACCTGGTGGGGACCCCCCCATGGTCCTCTCCCCCTGTCCCAGCCACCTGCGGAGTGTTCGGTATTGAGAATGTGGTCGAGGGTACAAAGGTAAGAAAGGTTTATTGACTTAACAAAAACACGAGTAAGCACAGATAACAAAACAAGAGACAGACAATAATAATTTATGTTGGCAACTTATCAGCTGTCCCCTCTGATGCCTGATGTACAACAAGTTTCTATTCTTCAAAGCTCAGTAAAGTCAGGTGTCCCCGATCAGTGCTGTCCGAGGGGTACCAGGAAGGACCCTGGTATTCAGTCCTTGGGCTCCTTGAGGTTCACGGGCCCACTGATCCAGGCCAGCAGCTAATCTTTAATCAGTACTTCTTTCACAGAGCTACATCTTCCTTCTAAATGATTTCTGGATGTGCCAGCTAATTTATAATTTCTGAGCTGTGCTGATAACTTACAGCCATTCAGATTCTTTTTACTTCAACTGTCCTCAGACTGACCAATAGCAATACAAGCCTTGCATTCTTTTGATAGGGTTAATTTTAACTATGCCACAGGGCCTTACTACTTCAAGGCTTTGCTAAATTTACTAGGCCTTACTTCATACAAGGCCTTACTACATCTTAAACTTTAATTAGGCTCGTAGCAACAACATATAGCTTAACATCTAAACAAATGCCAGAAAAACACTTGGTCTAATCTTTGCAGAACCCTCAGCAAACACCTTTATCACACAGACATAATTTTCAGCTGTCATACCCCCTTCTCCCAGCTCTCCTCCCGCCCCCTATTTACTAGCATGGCGTCCCAGTCCAGCTCCCTGAAGCAGTGATTGGAAACTGCCCGAAGCATGATTCAATTCGGATATAGAGATTTAGCCTCCAAATGGAGCTGAATCTCCTCTAAATAGAATCAGAAACTGAATCAGCAACCACAGCCCTAACATTAATCCTCCCCTAAAGCATTTCTTGATATGGTGTGCATGTATGCATGTCTATTTTAACATTTTATACATGCAAATCCTTCCTTCCTTCCTTCTGTGACTAGAGCTGTTCCACTGAACATGGAGAGGGAGCACACTCAGTAGTCCACAAGCCTTGTGAACCTATACAGACTCATTTTGTAGGTTTTTACAGTACTCATCCTCAAGGATGTGGAGGTTTGGATTTTTTATCATGCATTTGTTTTCCCATCTGGGGGTGATACAGCTGTTGAGGACACCACATGTCTGCAACAGCAGTTGCAATGCAGCCAGGGAAATATTTGTTGTTCTCCTTTACTTGGGTCCCTGCACCAAGCCCGAGTCCATGGCTCTTAATGGAGATGTACATTTTGCTTTCTCCACAGTTTTAGGACTGAGGTTCTTTTTCCCTCTGAACTCTGCTTCATTTATCATTTCCAGGAAAGCTGTGTCCTGACTTTTGTGTGGTCAGGGGACTTTGCAAATGGACACAGTCCCATGATTAATAAGTTATTTTACCTTAATTTAGAATATGCTCAGCATATATTAAAAATGTTCTCAAGTCAGTACATAATAATATGTGTAGATCCTACAGAAGGTTGCCTTGAACCGAGATAAGCTACACTTGATCTGAGCTGACAAGAGGCCGAGAAGTAATAACGATAGCTTCTCGGCCTTTTGTCGGCTCAGATCAAGTGTAGTTTATCTTCCTTCGTAAATAGCAAGGAAGCACAGTGAAGATTTATTTTTTTCACAGTCAGAATTATTTTAGTAGGAGACATTTTCTGGGACAAATCTTGATCACAATAAAGTTCACAGCCCATATCAGTAGGATTTAACTCTCCTTTAAACGAGCACAAGTTTGCCAACTGAAATTCTCTAATTTCTCTGATATCGTTCTCATTTTAAAGTTCTGCCATAAAACTGTTCTCATTCACTTTATTGTTCCAAAAGGAATTCTGCCTCCAATGCTTTAAAAAATACCTCTTGTTTTTAAGATGCATGTGCTCCAGGTATAAGTCAGTTGGGGCACAGAATACCAGGGTAAGTGCTGCTGGATCTCGATGCTGTCAAAATAAGACTCTCCCAAGCGCATAAGGATTTATTTTTAACTTAACAAACAGGTTTTGAAGGCATTCATTTTTTTTGTAAAATCATTTGAGACTGGTTGGAAAAGCTCAAAGTCTGTGCCTTAGTTACATGGTTAACAAAGAGCTGAGAATTTTATTCATGGAGACAAAAAGTGTCATGCAGTGAATCATTCATATCCAATGCAAATGTATTTTAATCTGAGATCAGCATTTTTTCAGTAGCTTTTGGCCTGCAAGTGTCTTGAAAACCTGTCTAAGCAAATCTAAACTTGAAGCCACAAGCAGTCTTCAGGTCACATGGGCCCCACCCCACAATCTGTCCATAGTTACATTAATAAGCTATTTGCTGCTTGCTTCTGTTGTCAACTGCTGTGCAAAGGAAGCTGTTTTGCCCTCGCTGAGAGGTAATTTGAATTTCTTGTGAAGCAATGCAAAGATCTTTTCTGAATTCATCCCCTAAATTTCCTCTCCTGAAATAAACGGCCTTCTTTCTGATTTTGAAATGGGTTCAGAGAAGAGAAATAGAGCCGTTCTCTGAATAGTGTATTTCTGGAGAGAGCTGAGTGATATGGAGGAGGGTGGGGGGTGGTTAAATCAACCTTGTGGGTTAACAACTTTGTTCCATCTACAACTAATCAAACAGTGCATGTCTTAAGTCTGAATTAACTAGCCCATCAGGCCTTATCTGGAGGGGTCCCCCCAAATTCTAAATAACCTACAGATCTGCTGTAATAAAGTGACTGATGATAAGGTCTACTAATTGAATTTTGTTTCCAACTGGAAAATTAGAATAAAGCCCATTATATAGCCTTGTTGCCTTAGAGATTTTACTGCACTTTTACAGTTGTGTTGGCTTAGATGTAGCTGCATTGCTATTGTTGGATGTGGAGTTCTTATAATCAGGGACCCTGGTTTTCTCTGATAAAAAATCCCCCATTTTTGGATTAAGAAAAGTAACCAAACATCCACATTTTTCCATGATTAAAATGAACACCAATTGATGTTTCATTTTAATCATGGAAAAAGGTAGATTTTGCATTACCTTTCTTAATCCAAAAATTGGGGATCTTTTTTATCAGAGAAAACCAGGATCCCTGCTTTTAATGAAGATTTTCATTGTTTATGAGTCCTCTTATTTTTTTGGTTGCAATTGTTTGTAGACGTTAACTTTTCTCAAGTTGAGAGAGTCAAGAGGGAAAGTAATTTTATGAAAACATTAAGTTCTTTTTTTGTAGTAGTAGTATTAAAATATGAACTTTTTCATAGTACTTGCTGTTTAATTGAAATAATACTGGAGAAAATAAGCAATTATTAAAAAACTTTTTTACTCCTGCCTAGCAAGTATGTAATATCTATAAACTATTACCTATAAATTGACACAATAGGTGTGGTCAAGGAATTTATATTTTGCTGAATTTAAGACACTTTATATCAGCAACAAAGCCTAAAATTTCAATAGCCTCAAAACTAGCTGCTTCTTTTTTTTAAATTCACTTTGTCTGGTTACAGAAAGGTTAAAGGACAAGATTAAGGTATTTAAAATTGTAAGAATTAGGAGATATTTTAAAGCAGTTCCATAGAAGCTTTATTTTTGGCTCAGCTGCATGATAATGCAACACAACTTTTGTTCTCCTCTCAGCAGAGCTATTTATACTTTGTGGTTCACCGACGACAGCTTCTTACTATATTCTTTTCCCTCCTGTTTTGCTTTTCTTTATTTTTTTCTTTTCAGTTTCGAAGTAGCACTGCAGAACAGTGTTTAAATCTTTATTTTACTTTTTATATTCAGTGGGGAATTTTTTTTTCTTCATCAAATTATGTTATTTTGATTTTAGGTGAAATTGATTTAAAAAGAAACTTGGTGAAATAAGGTCTTTGTTATGCTGGTACAAGCTGGTCATGAGGGAGCGGGCGGATTGTTAGGTTAAGGGGCTCCTGTCTAAGCTCAAGAATCATATAGCAGGCCTAAGGAGGTGGAAGGACACTCCACCAGAACTGTGATGGTCTGGTGAAAACAAAAATTTGTCATGGAAATGGCACCTTCAGAAAGAGAGAGAAGAAATCTGGGCAACGAAACTGAAAGTAGAAAGTTTTTGAGATATTGAAACGATTAAAACTAGCTGGTTTAGAAAGGAGATGAATCATAGGTGACACATAGTGGAGGCACGTGCCCCCCCCGAGAACCGGCATGTACAGGCAGTCACCGCTTGCCACCCCACTGCCGATGCTCCTGATGCTGCCACCCACAAATTGTGCTCCACACCAGTCTCAGGAGCCACCAGTCACCCATGGGATGAATAAAAGGATATGTGATAGAGCAAAAAATAAGGAATAATGCAAGAAGGTAAATTGGGTAGTTCTTTTTATTTATCCTTTTTTTCAAAAGGGTTTGATCCAAAATGGTTGGATCAGATCTAGTACACAGCCCAAAGGACAACCAATGAATTGAAAAGCAGAAGATTAAAAACTGAAAAAAGCAATTATTTTCCCACTGGCCTTGGCACTCATCACCACAAAATACATTTGGATTTAAGAACTTAACTTATTGCTACATTAGGTAAGATGATCAATGTGTTGAAAAGACTGCCAAGCAGTATGCAGTGCTTGTTCTCTACTTCCTTTGCCCTACCAAATTTGTACTCTGCAGCAGTAACCATAAAGGAGGCATTCTGGGTTAGAAATTGTGATAAATTGAAACAGCCAGGAAGTGGTTAAGGGCAACCTGCCTGACATATGACTAATGTAGTTATATGGGGAAAGGGCATGTATCTTTTTGGAGCTGTGAGAGTCTTTGGGAAAGGCTTTAGAAGCTGGCAGCTTGTAGAGGTGACTTGCCTTGTTTTAGGTTACTTCAGCAGTCTGTGTTTTAAATAATTTCATTCTTAGGCAAGGTTTGGATGTGACATGACTATTTGCATGAGCTGGTGTGAGAACACACAAACTTAATGCATGACCCCAGTCATTTAAGAGCTGTATAGCTTTGATTTCCTGTGCAATTTGCAGAGATCCTGATTTTCTCTGATTAAAAAAAAATAAAAAAATCCCAATTTTCAGATAAAAATGTAACCCAAAATCCACATTTTTATGTGATTAAAATGAAACACCATATATCTATGGTGCATGTATATATATGGTGTTTCATTCTTATGTGATTAAAATTAAATACCATATATACACATATATGGTGTTTTATTTTAATCACGGAAAAATGTGGATTTTGGGTTACTTTTTTAATCCAAAAATTGGGGATTTTTTTTAATCAGAGAAAACCAGGATCCCTGGTGATTTCTTAGCCTGGAATTAGTTTGTGCTCCAAGTAGACAGTACCTTGCCTCAACTTCTACCTATTAAACCACGTAGTTACTTGATATACCTGTTATAATCCTTTTGGTTTGTATAGCAGACTCCTCTTACGTGCATGCAAGGTAAGTGAATAGCGTGCTTAATTATTCTGGCCACTGACCGACATGGAACCCTCCTCCCCCCAAAAAATCAAACCAACAACAACCCCCAAACCCACAGCACTTTACCAAAAGAAGAAACCTGGCTCCTCAGCATTTCTATAGATTGGGTGCTTCATCTGGGCTTTTTGGCCCTTTTATTTAAATCTGACTCATTCAGCTATTACCTAAAAGTGCCAAACCCCCCCACTGAAGTACACAATCTATACAAATGTTGGGCAAGGAAGGTCCACCTAATGCAATGCCTTTTCTGGCCTTTGCTGTGCTTGGTGCAGGAGTGTGCTGAGCTGAAAGTAAAGTGCCATTTTGGTTTGGGGTTTTTTTGGCATCTGTAAGCAGCCTTGAATACACAAAACGAATCCAGCGTTACTTACTGCTTACATGTTAAAAACTGCCTGTTATCTGCATAGTGGTTGCATGCATTGGCCCTCTCTCTATTTTTTAACATAATTATATTTTAAGTGCATAATTTCTGAAACTGAAAAGGAGCCATCAATTTTAAGGCTTCTAAACAGCTCTGACTAGTGACTGGTCAGTGTGTTTATTTTTTTAGATGAATATGCTACCTTCTCCAAAGGAGCCCCAAGACATCTTATGCTGAAACCCACAAGGCATGAAATAAAAACAGGCTGCCTAAATGACACCTCAAAACTTTAAAAACCACCTCACTGCACTCACTCCTACTTACTTGCCTTTCACCCAAAAGAACTTCTCCCCCCCGCTTCCCAAACCTCTGGGTCTATAAAGAGATCCAGGATTTTGAAAAGTGGGGAACAGGAACAGTGACCAATGCTGCAGGAGTGGCTGCCTACCTCTGCTCTCAACCCCCCCCCTCTCTGCCAGAGTGAACAAGCCATACCATGGGAGCAGCAGGCAGGGACTTAAGTCTCTGAACTCCCCCTCCCTTCCTTTCCCATTTCCCCCACTCTTGCTCTTTACTTATGCCTCTGGGTACAGTAAGGGGAGACCTGCCCACTGCCACTGCCTGCCCTGGCCAGGGAGCCAGGCTTGGCAAGGGACAGTAGTGGTAGTAGCAGCTGGCAGAGTCCCCCCAGGTGTTTCTTGCTGGCTCAGAAGCAGGTTCAGGAAAGGGGAACCCACTTGACCATTGCTTTCCTTGGCTGAGCCTGGCTTGCCACACAGCTGCTCCCTGCAGCTCTGGCTGTAGTGGGGTAGGAGTAACTCTGGGACTGAATGCACCCCTGGATTAGCTGGGGGCAGCAGCAATCGTGAGCAGGTCTCCCTTTCCCTTCTGTGATGTTGGTGTTTGGAGGGTACCTAAGCAAGCCCTTCCAGAACTTAGAAGTTGTCTTTTCTTGTATCTAGATCACAACAATGATCAGACTGGGGTACCCCTGCAAACATATAGAAGCCCAACTGTAGCTACGTATGAAATATTGATGTCCACAATGAGGGCATCTAAGGAATTTAGATGATCAATGAATGAGGTTTCCTGAATTCACCTGCTTAGTGTTATAAGCCTCTAAAGGACCTTTCTGTATCTTGCCTTTAAACAAGCATCCATTTAGAGATTGATGAAGTTCAGAAGCCAGTAACTTTTCACCTGCCATCCCTGTAGTAGATTGTGAAATCATGAGACCAAGAACATGAATGGGGTTTACCTGCTTATTTATCTTCCTTTGGGATTTCCAGTTGGAAGGAGTGATCAGAAACTTGGCATTTGATTGATCAGTCACAACCAGTTCGAATCTCTGACACAGCTCTGAGGAACTTAAAAAATTATGGGCCAGATCTTTAGCGGTACAGCAATTTTCCATCAGCCATTGTCTTTATTTGGCAATGAAAGTGTTAAAGCACTGTATAGGATCAAGTTGTATGAGTTTTTTTGGATAGACTCATACAATAAAAATATTTTGCATATGTTTTTACATAGGCAACATTTTTATCAGTAGGTAGAAAAAAGCTCTGGGGATATATATTTCTTTTTGATTATGAAACAGCACATATCCTACTGTTATTTGAAAAAAACATTAGATTATTTAAAAATCTGTTGCTAAATATAGCAGGGCATGGGTCCTTCAGCACAGGTGTGATCCATTGTACTTAGTTTAAGACAGTCTCATTTAGGCTGTTGTGCTTGGTTTCACTTGTGGCTCATTTAGCTAGCACCCAGATGAGGGGACACAGAGGTCAAGACTGATCACTTGTTAAAGGTTAGGGGAACTCTGCTGAAATGAACTATAGAGAAGGTTTCTTGATTTCTTGTGGAAAAAGCTTAAGGGGAGATGCTTTGTAGGCACCTGTTAAGGAGAAGCCTTGGCCTGAAGGGCTATAATAGACTTATGCACAGCTCCAGCTGTGGGGAAGGTGTACAAAAGTGGTGAACAGCTGGTTTATGCCTAAAGATAGTACTCAAAAAGCTATCTGCCTCTTTCGTGGTGATCTAGCTGGAGATAGTCTGGGGGCTTGGTCTGAAGAAAGATTAAAAAACTGACTCTATGAAGAGGGTTCATGTGAAAGTGTTTGTGGTGGTTTGATGAATGGGGAAGAACACAGAATGAGGTAGTGAGAGGACCTGTGTGAACCCCCCCGGGGAGTTTTACAGAAGGAAGAGCAGAGTGCTTTGTTTAATTTACTTAAAATGTGTTTCAACTTTATTTTCAGCTATGTTATCAATTTATAATTTACACTTTATTTTAGAAGACAAAGAGCTGATCTGTGTTGAGCTATCACCACCTAGTGGTGTACAGCAATGCCTAAGAAATAACAGAGAAGCTTATGCATGTGTTTTAGACTTTGTTTTAGTCTGAGATGGGATAGAAACTGTTTTGGAAACTAAGTTCCAGGCCTGCATTACTGTTGCCTGTCAGTGAGTGAGACTCAAGACAAGTAAATACAATTGAGAGCTACTACTTAATAATTAAATGTTTTTCTCCCAAGGAAAGAGATACTGCTTAGAGATTGCAAATTGAGTCACTCAAGTTGAGAATCAAATGCTTCTAGTATATTAGTTGGAAATGATGGCCTTGCATGTAGATTTAACAGACTAAAGAAATCCTACATTGAATAAGGAAAAACAGGCTTTTAAACAGAGCTTTGTAGTCTCTTTGTATCTTTGCTGAATGTCCTTTTTGCTGTTTAGCCTTCCTGAGCCTTTTGGATAGGAAGAGATATAAATAAATATTTTGTGGCCTTCCCCTGCACTTCATGACACGGGGTGTAAATTTTCTGTAAAGTAATAGATCAATTACTGTGTTTGCATCTCTCTTGGTACTGTTTAAAATGACAACCCAGTCTTTTTCTGTAGTTTACTTTGGGATTATTTGCAATTTTACAGTGTGAAATCTCGAATTTAACTGTCACTCATAATATCTGCTTTACTAACTTTATAAATAGCTGTTATGAAATGAAATTACTCTACAATTTAGATTCATTCTCTCTTTCTCTCAGACTTTGCAACAGTGAAATGCCGAGGTATCATTCTGTTACATAAACATCTAAGCTTAGGGCTGCCCTTCAAGGGAAGAGGCCTTGGGTCCTTGTCTCTGCACCTAATGGTTTTTCCTGCACACTGCAGAATAAAAATCAATAATACTGGGATAGCCTCTGCTCTACTGGGGAGTAGGGACTTAGGCTAGGACCTGAACCTGGGACACTCTCTCCCATCCAGGACTGTATCTGTCTCACTAGACCATGCTACCTTCAACTTATTTTCTTTCTCCTGGCCCTTCCCTACCTTCCTCCTTATAGCTGCCAAGTGAACCAGCTTCAAAAGGATGGCTTGAGAGTGCTGTAGGCCATGCCTGGCCCATGAGCTGGTGATCTGAAGCACTTTATTTTGGAAGATGCATGTTTGGGGCAGAGCAGCACTCGAGGGCTCAGGACTTCATTTGTGGAGTGTCTGCCAAAAAGCTGGTTCCCACTGTTCTACCACATTTCCCCTATGTATTGGATACTGTCCCTGTGAAAATAGGAAATGGATACTACTCTCTCCTGAAAATACTCCTAATTTTGAAATGAAAATGGACAACTATTAATAGAGAATTTGGGGAATGTATGTTATCACTAGCTACTGATATTTTCAAATGTGTTTGTTTTGTGCTTGCATGTGTGTGTGCCTAATCTGAGATGCCATAAAGGGATTTGAATTTTTCAGAAAGTATTGAGTGTGTACTCTGAAAATTGGGTCCTTGTAACTTGTAATATTGGGGACCCCAAAACTGCAACACTGAATCACTAGTTGCTCTCTTTTAATCATCATCATCTTGATTCATGTGCTCTTGACATTCCTTTTCCTTCCTTCCCTGCAGTATGTGACCATTTGAATGCCATAAAGACTATGAGGTCTCTTCTGTTTTCATGTGGTTTTGGAATAAATCCACTTGTATCATGTTTACATAAAGAGAGTGAGTAGACTTAGCCTTACAAGCGTATAGCATGCGAGTGGATGAAGGTAATGTTTGCTATGCAGCTCATTTTGTTCTGCACAACAGACCAAACCGTGTAAGTTATTTAATAAACTGTCAGTGGAAGTAATAAGTGTACTTTTTTTTTCTTTTGACAAATGGAGAGTAACTTTTTTTTTCTATTTCTGCATGGAAGTGGCTTTGACTCCCTGTACAAGTAGGATTCATTACATTATATAACGAAACACTTCTACACTTTCCCAGGAACATGGCTAAGCTTCTCACCCATTACGTATTCTGTTTCTATTAATTACCATGTCTTCCTTTGCCTCTAAACATCAGACTTTACCAAGGAAATATTTCTGAGGCAAGAAGGAATCTGAGCCAGTGCTAATCTTTTAATTTGTCTAACACCTCTGAAGTATTTTGCTGGTCTGCTTTCACAAGTGCTGATTTGCTTTTTTGTGTGGTGGTGTTAATGGCAATCTGTCACTTTTTCATCATTTTCTTTTGTTTCAGCTAGGAGCAAGGGCATTCTGCGCTGCTTTTGCAAATCATGATCTATTAGAATCTGTTCTAGGCAGTGCAGCCCTTTGTTTTGTGTGATATTAATAGAGCTTTCTGAGAAGAAGAGAAACAGTTGATACAGCCATTTGAGAATCTCCTCAGGAACCCCTGTGTGAGAAACTGTGATCCACGCAACTCATCTCCAAGCATGAAACTTTTTTTCCCCCCGTCACATGCAGTTCTGTAGAACAGCTAGCAGAGCTAGGTTAGAATAACAGCTACCTGTTTCATAGTTTGCTTTCATGACTGACAGTTTTGCAATATACTGTAGTTAGCTGCTGTAAAGTAATTTTTACTTTATCTCAGTTGCTCATGGAGCCTCTGGTAGCTGCAGTATTTAACAACATTATAAACAGCAAAGGTAATAATTTTTTTGAGGATGCTGCAGATGTGTCAGAAGGCTATATTTCATAAATGTTATATTATTTCCCATTAAATGGCTGTAATCACGTTCTTCCCCCCCTTTTAAGCTCTTACACACTGACCTACGTTCTTTCAACGTGCTCAGGTTCTGTGCTGGTGTCAATTAGTCCCTCCCTGAGGACAGGCATAGAGTCGGTTATTAGCTGTGTTCTATTTAACAAATGAAATTGGAACAGAAGGAATAAAATCTGCTGCCTAACTTTCTGCGGGAAAAAGCTAAATTTTATTTCTTTTGTTGTGTGTGCATTTGTTTTGTTTTGTTTTTTTAATAGGCTAAGACTTGATAGCCTACTCCTGGGATAACTCAACCAACAAAACTAGTTAGTAAATTTTTGTCTGGCAACATAATTCCAAACTCAGCTTATAAATTTATCTTGGAATTTAGGATATCAAGTCTCAGAGGTTGAAAGCAGAAGAAAAATGACAGTTTAAGACATGACCATAATGCTAAAGAATAACTGAATTAAAAAAGTTTCAGTGAGTAAAACCTAAACACATACACGGGTCTTTTTTTTTTTTTGTTTTTGAAGTATTCAATTAAACTCGAACTGAAATGTTTCATTTTGAGTAACTGGAAGAAAAACAATAGGAAACAAAGGGCAAAATAAAAAGAAACAATCAGTGGTTCTCAATACTTTACACATAAGGCACCCCTTGGAAAATGCCAGCTTTTAGTTTGTCACTCGCTCTTTTGACCACAAAAAATAATAAAGCAATTCTTCTGTTGCTAAGAGCTGAGAGAGATCACAACAGGTAAGAATGTTTTTAATGTTATGGATTCCTATATGAAAGCTATGGCTTGTGCTGCTGGTACTTGTTCCCAGGAAACACCCAGGCCTTGTGTGCTCTTGCATATGGCAGATTACCCTGGGTGGGGTAGGGAGGCTGGGGCCAGCAACTGTGCTGTCCCCAGCAGCCTTACCTGAGGTCCTGAGGGTGTCGGGGACCTGCAGCTGTGGCACTCCTGCATTTGGGAGCCTGGCCTGCAGGCAGAATGTGGCTCTGGCTGGCCAGGGTCTGGTTTTGGGTGGTGTGCACTGCTCCCGCCACATGTGCTGCACAACTTTGGGTTTTTTTGTTTTGTTTTTTGGTGTGCAGATTTTTTTTAAACTCTGGGATCTCCTGCCCCCCTCCATGCTTCAAGGTACAAATGTGTGGCACGCCTGCATGTGTGGTGCTGCAGATATGTGGCACCACAGACCTACCGCAAATCCACACTCATTTGGATGAAGCCCCGGGGTCTGTTTGGCTGCTTATGGACATAAAAAAAAAAAAAAAAAAAAGAATGAAACCAAAAAACCTCTCTGCTTTACCAGAAGAATCAGTGCATTAGTTCAACCCAGCTGTATAGATTGGGCATTTCAGCAGGGCTTTTTTAATGCTTCTATCTAATAGTTGAGTATCTACATTTCCAGCCTCATAGGTAATCCCCTAACAATATTCAGTTAGAGACCAAGGAGTTCTCAGACATTGAACAAGTGGCAAATTTTGAAATTTTCTTCAAAATTGTCATATTGAGCATGTAGGTCAGGGGTGGGCAAAATGCAGCCCGCACACCGGATGTGTCCCGTGAAGCCATTCTATCCGGCCCATGGGGCCCCTAAAAAATTTAGAAAATTAATATTTTTCTGCCTCTGGCTGCCCGTCATGCGGCCCTGGATGGCTTGCCAAAACTCAGTAAGCGGCCTGCCACCTAGAATAATTGCCCACCCCTGATGTAGGTAGTCTATGACCTACCTTCATACTTCTACCCCCTTTTTCCTGTTTAAGCCCATTGGGTGTTTCTCGTCTTAGAAAAGACCACCAGCTCCTTCACAAATGGTATTATGTCTGTTGACGTATTAAAATGATGCCTAGTACAATAATGGTCTGTCCTGGTAAGGGTTTTAGGCTGTTGTCCTAATACAAATAGCATGGGGAGCTCTAACAAAATATTCTCAGAAACCCCTCCATCTCTTAAAAGAGCTTCTACCTTCTGTACTAGCAAGAGCATCTTTGTAGTCTTCACAGATCATGATTGGGTTACCACCCTCACACTAATGACAGGGTGAGGATGACAGACAGACATATCACTCTCACATTAATGTTAGCCATACCATAGTTAGACAGGGAGGAAACTCTGGAGCAAGTGAATGAGGTCCTATACTCTAAAGCTGTGATGATAGAATAGGGTAGAGCAGTTAAGGTGAGATCAAACAGATGTCTTTTACGTTATGAGTTTTCACATGTTTATGCGTCTAGTTCTCCACTAATCAAGAGTTGTGGGGAAGCATGAAGGTACAGCAGCTCTTGTCCCTTCAAAAATGGATACATGTGCAAATATATTCTTAGCTCTTTAATTCTTCCAGCACTGGGGCACTGGTGACAGGAATAAGTGAAGATGATCTCCCAGTTTTCCTGCCTGTAACCTGGCTCATAGATGGCGCAGGGTAAAGGGTGGTTTTCTGTTTCCAGCCATGCCAACCTAGCTGAGTGGCATGCTGTGCATCTAAGAAGCCCTGTTTTAGGATCTGAACTTCTCACTTGAAGGGAGTGAGAAAAGATGTCCTAAATATTGCCCATCCCAAACCATTCTGGTGGTGATAGTGCTTAGGGATTAAAGCACAGTTAACCCTTAAATGGAATGTGAAATATTAACACAGACAACTCCAGCGTCCTAAAATCAAAGTTTAACTTTATTAGTACAACAAGTATTATCTTAGCAGTTTCTTTATTCAGAGAGAGAAAAGGACTTAGTACAATGATCGCACCCAATCCCAGATGTTACTTAACTCAACAGAAAAGATGGCCACTCAGTTCCTGAAGGAAAGGGTGTGTGATTGGCTGACATGGTCCCAACAGGTGTTGAAAGCTGGATTTATGATGAAGATGGTGATGACTATGACACATGCTTAACTTTCTAGCTCCTTCCTTTTATGCTTTTCTTTAACTTGACTCCTTTAACTCCTTGCTTTTGGCTTGGTCTGTCTGCAGTCGGCATATTGTCCATATTTTATTCCGTCAGCATAATGCTTTGTTCAACAGACCCATCATGAGCACACCTCTTAATTTGACCTTTTTCCAGTGTCTTACATTGGCATTGTTCATTGGTCTCCTTTATCACCTTTCATTAACATATCCAATCATTTCATCCCTACAATTCAACTGGTTAGTGCCAAGTTCAGTTAATTTTAGCTAGTAACAAAACTATTACTATGTTGTGTTTAGAAAAATGTCTCACAGTGATAGAAAAGAAAAGAAACACCATGTAAGCAAACACAAGGCCATAAGCTGCTTGCAAGAAGCAAGGCCAGCTAATAGAGGCAAGGCCAGCTATTGCAAACACCAGCAAAATGGCAAGTTCAGATAACAATGGAGCTATACAGAATTTTAGACTGAATAAAAAAGAAAACTTTAAACAATACTATAATTCACCACTCTATAAACAGGTGCAACTACTTTAAAGCATAAAATATATCAAGCTACCGTAACAGTGGGGTGTCACAACCAGCAGAATTGCCCACCCATGTGGTCATAACATGAAACTTTAGAATTTCACTTTTTTCCTGTCTGTTGCAACATGGAATGTCAGAACTTTGATAGACAAACCTACTTCATCTGAAGGACAACAAGGACAAGCAGCCTTGTTGCTAGAAAATTACAATTGTGCCATGTTGGCATTGTGGTGCTGACTAAGTCCAAAAGGCCTAATGGAGATTACAGAATATGGGGAGGATATTTTTTCTTTTGATGAAAAGACAATTCATGCTGCAGAATTTACCCTCAAGAATTGCAAAGTGCCCTGTGTTGCCTCATTGTATTATTGAAAGCTTCATGGGAATTGGATTTCTTCTAATATTTGAAAAGTATGTCACAATGATGAGTGCATATGTCCCTGCAATGGTTTTAGATAACATGTCCAAGTAAAAGACTTCTCTTTCAGTAAGGGGCATATTGGTTGCCACCCCTGAATGGACAAAGTTATTTTAATAGATGAAAAGTTCTTAGATCTCTTTTGGAATAATATCAAAGAAAGGCCAATATTAGTTCAATGAGAATGATTAATCAGTCAAGACTTGTACAGTAAAGCAGATTTGCCTTCCTAGCTTGGTCTAAAGACCCTTCAATGTCCAAGAAGAAGTCCTAGCAAGTTCAAGCTAGAATCCAGATGATTCTTCTAAATCAATGATGGCTGCACAACCATCAAGGTTGCACAAATTGCTTATCAGTGACATGAAACAAAACTTTTCAATGCTGGCAATATTACGTATTGTCCTACTTCTATCGCGGATCTAGCTTTCAAGCCAGCCAGTGGCCAGCTTCTCACAAACAAAACAAAATTAAATTAAATTAAAAAAAAACTTTTATGCAGAAGTAGAAATAAAGTGTATCCTACTTTCTTAAATTGTCTTACTAATGTGGACGTGCAGAAAGTAGGGCGAGGTGGTACCTTAGAGGCTCACTGTTTCAGAGAGGCATGAGCTTTTGTAGACAACCCCCTACTTTATCAGATACTATCCATATCTAATGTAGATGCTGTCTGAGATTTCCTGCAGTATCTCTATGATCTGAGCTTGCTGACCTTCCTGGTCTGAGAGAGCTTATGCAGGCAATCTATTTATTAAAGAAGACTGCTAGGCAGAGGGCATTTCCCTGAGAAATCTGTCTAAAAGGGAAGTCATTATCTCCACCACTCCACATGAATGAAGAAAAGACAAGGAATCAAAACCTGTAAGATGTCGTGACCAATTAGCACTGGGGCTGGGTAAATGACCTCTCCAGTCAGCAGTGACATAGCCTGCCAAAATTGTTAAGTTGACATGGGTACATAGCTTGTGTCTTCAGATGTTGCTAGTCTGAAGCAATGCAGCCTCCTTGAGGGCCCTTCTGCCAGGTACAGTAAGTTCTTATAGTGAAAAGATAGCCACTATTACAATCTGGATTTTCAGTCATTTCTGTGGGGAAGAGGTTTTCCCAACCACCTTGTTGCCTCATTGTTCTTCCATTTGTCTTCAATAGTCCTTTAAATTTTTCCCTGCCTTGTTTCAATGCCCTTCTTTTTCCTTCTCTCCTTTTGCCTGAAATGCATTAACTTCCCTCCGGCCCCTAGGGTTAACAATAAAATTCTGAAGACTACAACTAACAAAGAATGTGCTGGTCATCATCTTTGTCACTGCCTTGGCTTTTATGTCCTCTTTTTCCACTGTAGTAAGCTATTCTATCAGATACAAATAGTAAAACACTCTCAGCAGAGATACACTTTGTGCCTCGGCCAATTTCAGGAGTTGTGGAGGAAGGAAGGAGAGAAGACAGTGATCTTGGTGTTGCTTCTTCACTGGAAGCAACATGGAGACACTAACTACAAAAGGGGTCCTGGGGAGATGGTAAGGGTGAGCAGGGTTGACCCATTCTGTGGACAAATTGTGCAGTTGCCTAGGCAGAACTGGAAGAACAACAGTTCTGGGGCTCATTGATCATTGGGGATGGCTATGTTAATGTGAGAAAGGGTGGAAAAATAGCTCACCTGTAGGTGTTTGGGGTAGCAAGACATCCCAGCTTTTTTGTAGTGATGTAGCTTGTCCTTGGTTACAGAGAAATGTCAAGGCACTAATGCAACAGTGGGTTGCATTGGCAGTGTCCCAGGAGGTTGGTGGGTCTTTGCCAAACTTTCACAAGCTGGAGAAGTTTATAACCACTGTTATCACAGCCAGGGAGGCATGGCCTGCAGATTATAGGTCCTAATCTAGAGTTTACCATTTATTTTACCAATTATACTCCTGTTAGAAATTCCCTAAGTCATCCCTGAAAGGACTGTAGTTTATAGGACTGCTCTTTCATACTGAATGACTATAACAACATCCTGAATTTAATTAGTGAATTTGTTACATAATTATATTTAGTTCATTCTGCAACTTGCTTCTAGTAAATTTACCACAAGCTTCCTTAAAGCAGATGTGACCAGTAACTGCATTTAGCTCTGAAAAGAGAGAATAAATTTAGGTCAGCATATGATAAATGAAAGCCCTTCAGGTGGTAGCCAGAAGCACTGTGTACCATCTGGTAAATTCTGTATTTCTATTTGAAGCTGTTATAATTTCATCTGATGTCTAAAGTGAAAATTTGTCTGTGGGGATAATTGTCTGGCCTACTCGTTCTATTTCTGACATTTATTACTTCTAGTTATTATGTGTGCTTTTCCCCAGACATGTCATGTTATGCAGTTTCTGGAAAGTCTGTCTGCACAAGATTGCTATTGCATGATAGATTGACGTCCAGGTTGCTAGGAAGTTAGGACAAAGCTAACCTTTGCATGGCTAAAACCCTCTGTCTTCTCCAATGTCACTGCTTTTTTTTAGTATTGGAATGGGGTGGGAGGAAGGAAGGAAAACTCCCTAGCCTCTTTCCCTCTGAAGTAGCAGGAATTTTTTTTTTTAGTCATGCGTAAATACTTTCTTCAAGACAGAGCCCAGCTGCATTTAGTGGAGTTTCATGTAAATTCACAGGCTCATCCAAACAGAATGAGGGAAAACTAAGGCTTCATTTCTCTATCATGTAGTCTAATTTGTATCGTATGATAGAACAAAACACATCTGTATCAAACTGTTATCTTGCTTGAGGGTGGATTACTGAATTGCATCCCAGACAACACAGCTGAAAAAATATTGAGGGACTACCCTGAAAAGTAATCAAGACAGAAATGAAGGACCATTGTATTAGACTGACTCTCTGCTGCTGGCCTATCCCCATGGAATAAAGGTTTTCTTCATGGGAACCTATGGGTCAGTTGTATCTGACTGGTAGAGAGGGTGGGGATTCCCAGTGGAATATGTGGCGGGGGGAGAGAAAGATTCTTCTTAAGAGCTGGGGTGGTGGAGGACTGTTGTGAGCAGAGGGACTGACCATTATTACAAGTTAAACAAACAAACAAAACCCTTTCAGGAGGGATTCTGCCCAGTCTGAAATATTCAGGCTCCCAGGAATGGTGAGACCAGACTACAGAAGAGTGTATCTCTGTTTCTTTCAAACACCTGTAACTCCTCAATTGTTGTTTTAAGAGTATGTAACTAGAAACAATGACTGGACTTCTTCCTGGCGTGGAAGGATATGAGATTAAACAATAAAGCCCCGTTGCAAGAGGTGGTGCCTGTACAGTGTTATAGCTCAAAAGATTTATTAAATGAGTATGAGAGTTGTGTTACAACCTGGCTTAGTACCAGTCTTCAGGAACAGGTATATACATTGTATATATTGTACCTTTCAATTTGATTGTCACAACCCAACACCATAACATTTCTTTTGTAATGTACAGTAATAAAATGCCTGCCAGAAAAGATTTATGAGGGGAAAAAGTCAGGCTAAATTTAAAATTGTTCAGCATAGTCTGCCCCTGTGTAGCATGTCTGATAAATGTATAGTCATCACTTCTAAAAAAAAAATGGTGATAAAACATGTAATGAAATATTTCCTTTATCATAGTTTTAAATGCTGTCATATAACTATTCAATAGAACTTTAGGGCTTTAAAAAACATATATTATTTAATTCATTTATTTTGAAACCCATTTGTATAGTATTCTAGTCACTTGATATTGCCTAATTAGTAAATATTGATTCTTTCTCCTGTGCTCCCCTACTTCCATGCCATTATGAGGTTGTTTTTTTGTTTGTTTGTTTGTTTCTAATGCAGTGTTTACATCATCAGTTAGGCTGATTAACAAGAGTTTAGGACCTGTTATTACTTCAACAGAAGAAAAGTCTTAAATACACAATAATGTTACCCGCTACACTTTCAGTAATTGTGGTCCCCATGCAATCCTATTTATTTTATGATTGCACAGTCTTGACCCAGTTGTCCTGGGGATGCAGTTGTGCCAAGAGGTTCTTGCCAGTACATTTTTTTCTTCTCTAACCCTTGCCAACCTCCTCTGCTAAGTTAAGGTTGCCATCATTGCAGTGAGGAGTGAGATGCTGGGTTAAAATGCTTAGACCTTTATAAGTGTACCAGTTTCCATAAATTTCAGGACTAACTCTATCCTTTCCCCACAAGGAGATGATTCAGAGGAAAGCCTCCTTGATTATATGAGAGAGGGAGAGTTCTTAAAAGGAAAAGTAACATTACCTGCTACACCAGCCAAAAAAATGTCACTGATAAATAAAATATACCTTCTGGCTGGGGCCCCTGGATGCCACGTGCATTCAAAAATGCAGCCAGGCAGCATGGAAAGCAGTGATCCACAGGAACATCTATGGAGGGAAGGGGCATGGGAGGGGCAGAATGAGGACACTATGGTGAGGGAGGGAGAGGGGCAGGGGGCACTGTAGCCAGGATGGTGAATGGGACCTGGGGCAGGGAGCAGGATGGAGCCACAGGTGGCTTGTCCAGGAGGTTTGTGGGGTGGGGTGGGGGGGGGGGGCAGTTCCTCGCCACTGCATGCCCCCACCCCAGGGAAGGCATGGTGGTGCATATGCCCTTGAGACTTGTGTGCAGAGTGGATGCGAGCTACTTACTGTGGGCTTGGGGCTCTCCACTCTGTTGCCTTTCCCTCAGGAACCCCACACTGGCTGTGCTTCTTCTGCCCACCCAGCAGTGGTGGTGGGGAGGCAAGTTGTGCCTCCTGCTGCTGGGTGGGCAGGGGGTATGCAGCTGATATGGGGGTCCTGGGACAAGGGCAGCAGAGTGGAGAGCCCCAAGCCCACAGTGGGCAGGCCACATCTACCCTTGCCCTACTTGGCTCTGCTCCAGTTAAAAGCATGCCTGCACTTAAAAATGGTGGCAGTGGCACTTTGAACTAAAGCTCATTTGACAAGCTTTAGTTCAAGCCACTGGTATTTAATTTTAAGCCCTGAGATGCTGACCCCCTGGACAAGCCATCTGGAGCTCTGTCCTGATCCCATTCACTGCCCTGGCTGGGCAATGCCCCAGCCTCTGCCCTGCCCCACTCCCTCCCTCACCATGGGGCAATCTGCCCTCCCCCACACCTATTCCCCTTCACAGACTTAACTTCAGGGAACTGCCTGAAGTCCTCCTCCCACCCCCGCCCCTTCCCCCCAGAATGCTATGTGGATTCTATATATAAAAGCAGCACTTCGGCTAAATTACAATGAAGAGCTCCAGAGGTTAAAGATTAAAATGATAAATTATGTAGGAAGAATACAAGATATTCAATTTTCTTCCTGCTGTTGTCAGAAGATGAAACTGTACCTGATACAGGTTACTATGCAACAAAAGAGCAAGAGATTTCTGTTGTCCAGGGATGCTCCTGCTCTGGTCTTTTATTAGTTAAAACAGTAGTTACTAATAAACTAATAAAACAGTAGTTTTTAACATGATGGAAAGTAGCTTTGAACTTAGATGGTAGTATGTTGACTGTTCTTCAGCAATCCTTTGCAGTTGAGGATGATTGTCTTATCTGTGGGTCTGAAGATGGCTGATGAGGCCAATCTGGGTTTGACAGACTGTTGCAATTTGGGCAAGTGTTTCCATGTGGGGTGGGTGGCTCCATACTGTTGATTCAGTCCACAACACGCTGTTTCTGCTACTCTCATTTTTCCATCTCCTGTTGCCATTGTACGATTTGAAAGTAGTGAGGTCCTTGCAGCAGACTTCCTCCATTTGGGTACACCACCCCAAATATGTTGACTACTACTTGCTTTGCAAGGTATTGGACTGTGTGCTGAGTGTCAAAAGAAATGCACCTTTCTGGGACAAAATGTGCAGAAGCTTAAAAAGCTGTCTTGAAAAGGGGAAAGAAAGGACTGTACCATCCTGGGAGAGGGCCTGACACCTGGGCTTCACCCAAAAAGTAGGCCTCTGAAAGGAAGAGTTTGAAGAGAGATTCTCTTGCTCTTTCTACATGCATTGGAGTTTCAAACGTGTTTCACATTTCACAAATGTACTTGGATCTCTGACCTCAAAAAGAACGTTTTCTGTTTAATGTACCTATTGGCAATTGTTCCTAAAGGAAACTATTCTAGATCCATTTCCAGTTCTCTTTATAGCAAATTCTGTTGACACTTAATAGAAAAAAGAATAATGATCTGTAAATGAATGCTAAATAAATGTATGTCCTTATGAGCTAAGTACAGGGAATCAAAAAGCCTGAGGCAGAATCAATTAGATTAGGCAGCTTCCTTTAAGCTGCATAGGTTGAACTGATAACCAACTGAACTGACATTCAGTTTTCAATTGGGAAAGGCAGGGGGAGATCTGCACTGTCCCAGGCCAGTAGGCAGGGGGTGCTAGAGCATGTCTCCCAGCCTGCTGGCCATTCCCAACCCAGCCAAATGTCCCCAGGTTTGGGGGACTCTGGGTTGGGGTGGGGAAGGCCCCCAAGGTGGGGGATCCCCAGTGCCCCCATGCCAGCCTGCATGGGCAGGTACCCAGCTTGGAGGACTTCCTCCCACCTGTGGCAGTGGTTGAAGCAATCAGCAGCTGGGAAGGGGGAGGGCTGCTGAGGGTTGAAAAGCCCCCCATGTGCTGTGTAGACCCTAGCTAGAGAGATCTGGGGGCCTGTTCCCTTGCCTTTCTCCTCATCATCCCTGTGGGCTGACAGATGCAGGCAAGAAGCAGGCTAAGGAGCAGAGGGGTGAGGCAGTCCCTGTTCCACTAGAACAGATGGTACAGTCCAGGGCTGCAAAGCATTCTGTGATGCTGCAGGACTGTGAGTTAACTTGAACCAGGAAGGGACAGAAGTTCCATAAACTGGGTTGACCTAAACCTGGTTGGATGTAGTATCAGACTTAACAGATCTATCTCGAACCAGTTTCAAAATGGCCAAAACCAGTTTATGCGCACTGAACTTCTATTCTGTTACAGGTTTAAACCAGTTTTTGATCACTTAAACCAGTTTATATGCAACTTCTGTCCCTAGCCATGGTGAAATTATTTACTGCATAGAAAGCATTCCTTTTTACAGTAGAAATGTCTTTGACCCCACAATTTAACAGTCTCACAGCTTCAGAGAAGTATCTTATCCTAGGATATTGTTGTTCTCTCCTGAGCTCCTTTTCTTGTATCTCTGTGCTTTGTTGGTCAGGATTTACTACAGCAGGACCTGTGCTCTTTCTTGTAAAATTGTGTGTGGCACCACTTATCAGATACAGTTGTTGCTGGCTTGGTTTTGCTTTAGACTCCCTGATCACTTCCATCCCCACCAAACAAGCTAGATTGGAATAAAAGGCATCAGCTTCATTTTAAAAAATAGCATAATTTCTAATAATTTCAAATACCCATCTGAAAGCATCTGCTAATGAAATCTCCAACAGACTCAGTATTTTATATTTTAATTTAGAAAAGATTTTACTTACCTGTGCTATTCATTGCTTAATGCTGCATTATATCTGAAGGATGCCTTTGGGATCAAGGTTTGTTGTGCCAGATAAAGGATTCTGACTAGAAAGTATACAGCCATACGGGAGATAAATTTAGAGTTTTGTTTGGCTTATGACTTATCAAAACATGTCAATATATTGGGAGAATTTCCCTTACAATCATATGTACACAGGCTTACTCTTCAGCCTTTCACCTTTAACCAGCTGTGATAAATTCTTGTTCTGGACTTTGTTCAGAAAATGTGGATAAAAATAAAGGTTAAAATTAAGCTGTCAGTTTTAGCAGTAGTTCTTCATTTGCTCTATAGCAATATTTCCTGTTGACTATTAATGTGGATCCTTTGACAGGGCTATTTTTAGCTAGAATTAAGATCTAGGGTGGCCCTTGTTACTGGACTAGTTTTTGAAAAAAAATATTTAATGAGGTTAACCAATAACTTGGTTTAATTTTTTTTTTTTTTAAATAAAGTTTATGAACAGGTTAAGAGTTAAGTTTAAAAGCAGGTTAATGTGGTGCTTTTGAGGTGCCACACTATAGCAAAACTTTTTTTAAGGTGATACATTTATCTTTGAACTTCATATAAAATTGAAAGCATCTCCTTTGCAAAAGGGACTGAATATGAGAGTATAAAGAATGTAATGTATATCTATTATCTACCCCCACAAATCGCACACCGCTGGTTATGACATATCACCCCTCCCTTGACCCTGTATGAAAAATCCTCAAACAATTGCAACCCATACTAGAAAGAGACCCTATTCTTAAAAAGATCTTCCCAGAGCCACCCATCCTAGCCTTCAAACAAGCATTGAACCTCTCTAACGTCATCACCAGAAGCAAACTTCCTCAAGCCCAGAACACACCAAAAGGATCCAGACCGTGCCATGACAAGAAATGCAAAACCTGCCAACACATCTCCACCCCCCCCTCCCCACTATTACACCCCACAACAGAGCCATCAGCATTCCTGGATCTTAAGCTGCACCTCCAGAAATGTAATATACCTCATCCAATACACCAAATGCCCTGTTACTGGTGGGGGCACATTTCTCACAAGAAAATCACTCTCTCTCCAATCTCTCAATCCTGATCCTCAAAGGAAACTTACACAACACTTCCCAGAGACGAGCCTATGAACTCCATTTCATCAACCTCCTGGATACTAAAAACCATGGACTAAATATAGACATTGGATTTTTGACACATTATAATCTGCCTGACAACTGATTCCCCAGCCCAGCCTCTGGCTTCTTTACTTTTCATTCCACCCAGGAAGAGCACACACTACCTGCTGAAACTTCTTTAGCCTGACGAAGGGTTTTTGAACCCGAAAGCTTTCTTAATAACTATTCTCCAACTATTTGGGTTGGTCTAATAAAAGATATCAGATCCACCCAAGGAACCTTGTCTGCCTATCTATTATCTATTCGTTTTGTTGTATCAACTGATTAAATACCTTTATATTTCAGAAGAGGACTATATTATTCTTGGCTTTGTAATAAAAAAGTAATATAATCACTTTTTTATTTTCTCAGTTCATTTTGTATTTTGAGGGGAAAAGTTGTTGCTATTTCAAGATATAAAATATGGGGATTCCTTGCTGCTCCAATCTCAAATAATACTATTTTAAAATTACAGCCTAATGTTCTTTTAAATATATCAATACACACTGGAAAAACAAAACTAACTACTAATTAATGAGAACTCAATCAAAAATAAATTTAGGGAACCTGTCTGTAAGGAAAATGCATTTATTGCTGTTCAGCATGTTTATTAATGATTCAGATGGAAACTTCTTGAGGAAGTTTGCAGATGACACAAAACTAGGAATGACTGTGATTACAGAGAATGCAGGTGCAATTCAGAAGGCTCTTAATAGATTGGAAAGCTGGGGTAGAGCTAATAGGATGAAGTTCAATGTGGACAAATGCAAGGTGCTGCCTCTCAAGAGGAATAATCAAAAACACACCTGGCTAGATGGCAGCACTATGGAAAAGGATTTGTGAGTCTTGGTAAATCCCAGACACAATATGAGCTTGCCGTTTGCAACTACACAAAAGGCAAATGTGGTTTTGGATGCATCAGTAGAAGCATTAGGTGCAAGACGTGGGAGGTGACAGTGCCTCACTACTGGACACTAGTTAGGCCTGATCTGGAGTACTGTGTATAGTTCTGGGCTCCACATTTTAAAGAGGATGTGGAGAAGGTAGAGAGGCTCTAGAGGTGGGCAACAAAGATAATCAAGGGCTTGGAAGGCAAGCCATATGAGGAAAGGCTGAAGGAGCTAGACATACTCAGCTTGCAGAAAAGGTGCTTAATATGTGACATGACGGCAGCCTTCAAATACATGAAGGGCTGCCATAAAGAAGGAAAGCACCTTTTCTCTCTTGCTGCAGAAAGGAGGACACAGACCAATAGCTTGAAGTTGCAGAAAAGTACGTTTAGTTTGGATATCAGGAAAAACATCTTCACTGTTAGGATAGTAAGGCAATGGGATAGACTGTCGAGCAAAGTTGTGGACTCTACAGCATTGGAGATGTTCAAGAAGAGGACAAATTGGAGAGAGCCTAGTGGAAGGCAACAGAAATGGTGAGGAGGCTGTGGGATATGACTTATGAGGAAAGACTGAGGGAACTAGGCTTATTTACTCTAGATAAGAGGAGACGTAATAGCAGCCTCCAATTGCTAGATATTAGGAAGAATTTTCTCACTAGGGGAGGTAGTAAAACACTGGAACAAGTTACCCAGAGTGGTTTTCAAGACCCAGCTAGACAAAGCCTTGGCTGGGGTCATCTAGTTGGGGATGGTCCTGCTTTGAGCAGGGTGTTGGACTAGATGATCTCCTGAGGTTCCTTCCAACCCTAACTTTCTGTGATTTCTACAAGACATTGGGCAGCCACTGGTTGCGGATGATCTAGGTGTAGCAATGCCTATGTTCTACTACGGGTTTTTCTCATGCTTCTGAGTTTTGCTGGTTGACCCTGCTCCACCCCACTTTCTACTCTATGTACTATGGTGTTTTTAAGACTGCCCCTCCTCACTCCAAGAGGCATTGGGTGTTGGCTGCACCCAAAGGTGGGATTTTTGACTGGGATGTGCTAATGCTTCTGCTAGGACCAAAGCCAGAGGTTCATGGCTAGAGGGTCTTGTCCCTCTGCTCAGGGTCAGACTGATTACCGTGTCAGGAAGGAATGTTACCTCCATGGTCAGATTGGTACAGACTGTGGGAGTTTTTGCCTTCTTTTTGAAACAAGAGCCAATCTGGCTTACAAATTTTTTCCCAACTTTGTTATAGGAACAATTTTACAGTTCTTATTTAAAATATACCTGACCTGGAAAGAGATTTTTCCGCTCAAAGTTTTCTTAGATATAATACATCTAGAATTAATTATTAAAGCAAAATGCAAGTAACAGAATGACCTACAAATGATTTTTATCTGAAGTTGATTAGAAAAATAGTATTTACACTTTTAAATTTGCATCTAATCACTTGCTCATGAGGTTCTTTTATCAGAATTGTTGACTGACACTATTGAACCGTGAAAATTATTGAAAGCTGGACTTTCTATAGACAGAATGTTTGAGAGGTCCTTCCCAGAAGGAGACTGGATATAACCACACATCATATTCTTTTGAGTTGAAAAAATATTGGACTGACATTTGCAAAATTTCCGTTGTTTTTAACATTCAACTTTTGGCTAGAAAATTTGCATTCATGGCTTCATATGCATAATTTACATCTCACTTCATTTGCCTCTTAATTATCACCTAAGGCACGTTTTAAAGAAACTACCAAAAAGCTACTCGTGTTCAATAAATATGGAATGATTTTCCAAATCAGTTTAAACGTTTTTCAGCAAAACAAATAATAGAAATATATTCAATAAAATGTGCCATCATTACTATAGATTAATCAAGGCTGTTGCCTAGGTATTTCAATTCTTTCTAGTTTGCTGTCATTCCACTGACTACTGACTTCCAAAATGACAGTTGTTGTCTTCTGGTAGGTAAGTAAAATATTGTGTTGTATTCATACTGTGTTTTGGTGTTTTCTGTGATGGATCTATTTTTGTCCATCTTTGTCCATCTTTAAATAGACAAAAACACTAAAACTTCACTTGAACAATGCTATGAGGAAGTAGCATTTTGGGAGAGCAGGTAGAAATTGTGGCCAGTAGAAACATTGGGTAATGGGGGATTAAGGAGATGGAAATGAACTGAGTAAATTTGAGGATGGAGATGAACGGGGAGATGGAGAGATCCAGAGGCTGAAGAAAACAGAGGATTTGCATCCCACTAATATATTTATGGTATATGTAGATTCATACAGCTGAAACCAGCTTTTGGGAACTAACTCTAAATTCACACACACATTTGGTGCACATAAACCAGTTTGAAAATGGCTGAAACAGGTTTGAGAGAAACCTGGTTGAATGTAGTATCAGACTTAACTGATTTGGGTCAAACTGGTTAACGCAATGTCTGTCCCAGACTCCCTGTTGGTTTAAGATAAATAAGACTCTCCAGCATCCCTGCATGGTTTCTAGCCTGGGCAAGGCTCTCTGCTTCACAGTAGGGCTGGCCCCTCCCCTCTGCTCCCTGTCTGCAGCTCAGGCTTTTTGACTTGTCTGTCCCCAGCCCTGGGGTCCCTAGTTGCATGCCCGCTATGCTGCCTCAGGTTTTCTTTTGGGTAAGCTGCTGCTGTTGCTGTCACTTACCAGCAGGTTTTCAGTTTTCACTATCCATAAAACTGGTGTCTTTCTGTCCCTGGAATTGATCCTTTTAAAAATATCATTAGGTGAACAAAGACCTTGTCCGGGCTGAGTTGTAGGCCCTGAAGACTTCAAGGATCACATACAAAAGCTATGTACAGGCATTATGTTTCTACCCAAAGAATCCTTGCTCTCCCAATAAAAAACTACAGACATTTATCAAGTTTGTCCCACAAGAGAAATGTCTCCTGCAGAAGAAATATTTTCCTCTTTCAGTGAGAAAGATCTCTCCTGTAGGGGAGTTTTTCCAGGGAGAATGAACTCCTGTATAGTTCCCCACCTCTTGATGACTCCTGGGGACTCTGAGACGAGTTGAGCAGTGGGGAAATAATCTGGGGTGACCCTGGTTTGAGGAGGGTGTGGGGAGCAGCTGTTGCACACCTCCGGTCTTGGGAGGAAATGAGCAGTGGGGAAAGGCTTCTGTGCCTTCCCTAGACTGGGGTCATCTTGTAGACTGGGAGAGGAGAGGGGGGAGAGGAGCAGCTGCCGCCTGCTTCCCAGACTGAGGTTTCTGGTTTGGGGAGGAGGCTGGGGGTTTGCCATATTGCTCCAGCTGCTGCTTCCCTTACCTTCTGCAGGTCAGGTTACCTCTTCTAGGGATGGTAAGAGAGTAGGGGAGAGGGGGCAGCTACAGGCTGAATGCTTATACTGAATGCTCCTCTTGGAAAGGTTTCTACTGTTGGGAATTTCTCAGCTATCTTTACTGTCTGCTCAAAACCAAAGAGAACATGGAGCCAGGTTATGAACACCAGAGATTTGTGGCTGGGAAAAAGCAGGTGTCAATACATGACCAAGGTAAAAGCGGTGGGAAGAATTTGATATTTTTACTAATACTGAACAAGAAATAAAAATGGGGAATAAGACTTATTCTGAAAGCTCCCTTTTATCTCTTTATTTTCCTTATTACCCCCATCCCCTGCCCTCATGAATGCATTTTTGTTTAGTGACACTGGGCACAGTGAATGTAATAGCACTGCAGCTAGTGGTTGGAAAATCCAGAGGCTTCTGGCTGGAGTACCTTTTCTTCCACTCAGGGTCATGCCAAATCACCTCTATAAATTTGGGTTTTAGAGGGAGATTTTCCTTATGTCAGATCAGCAAGGACTGTGGGTTTTGCAGAGGAGAGGGGTTGCCTTTCCCTGAGCATAAACAACAACTATTGTGCCATGCAGTGATAGGGGACTGGCAAAGTTTGTGCCTTCTTGGGTTTTTATTTATTTAATCTATAATATTTTCTATTGCTAGTTTTGTGCCATGTGTGCTTGTGTATGTATAGGGGGAAGTTTTTTTGGATTCTGTAGAATCCTTGGGTGAATAGTTGTTCTATTCATTCTTGTGTTCTTATTGTTTCAGCTATACCAGGGGTGGGGAAAATGCAGCCTGCGGGCCAGACGTGGCCCACCAGGCCATTCTATCTGGACCCCTAAAAATTTTAGAAAATAAATATTTATCTGCCCCTGGCTGCCTGTCCTGCAGCCCTCGATGGCTTCCAAAACTCAGTAAGCAGCCCTCCATCCAAAATAATTGCCCGCTCCTGAGCTATACCTATGTTAAAGTGACCAATAGCTGTGTTTTCATTTAGTCTAATTGAAAGTTGTTAAGGCTGATGGGTGTGTTAAAACCAAATAAGGTCTGGGATGGTCTGCAGATTTAAAGAGGTGCAAACTAACAGTTCCAGAAGTGCATTATTGTGCTTGGAAGATGTAAGAAATATGTTTACTGACTTACATAATATGTTTAATGTAACCCACCTACTCATTGAATCAAGAGGAGGCAGATTAAAGAATCCCAGATTAAATTACGCTTTTATATACATAACAGTTTAAGCAATCTTGTTACTATGCATAATGGACATCATTGGTAGAATTTACACATTAGATAGTAATGGCTCCATTGGAACCATTACTGTCTTAATGCATTAATGATCCATGTATTATCAAGTCCCTAAGAAGTCAGTGACAGGCATCACAATGATCTTTTATAAGAAAAAAAAATAGACATTCCTTTTCTCTATCAACTGAGGACATATCAGTTTTAAAGTATAAATTTCAACTGTGAAATAAAATTATTAGATGAAACCAGAAATAACATGAAAAAATAATGTATGCCCAGGGAGTAAATGCCACAAATTTTTAGAACATACTTTAAAAAATCAAAACAAACCCAACTTTACTGAAATATTTGTATGAAATTGTAATCAAAGTAGTTTGGGTTTTTATTTTTATTTGCCATGGGCTTTTTTTAATAAAACCCAGGGAAACTAAGATTAGACAACTATTAGTCTGTTTTCCATGATAACTTTATTTTCTCTTGCATTGAGAGAAACCACTAGACTTAAAGATATTATGAGCATGCATGCTGTTTGAAAAATGAATGTATAAATTAATGTTTCAGTAGAATAAGAACAAGCATAAATGATGCATGGTATACATGTATCAACATTGCCAAGTGGGATAGGGAGGGATGTCTTTGGCCAGGTCACCCCAAACCCTGCCTTTTTTTCCTTTTTCATTTTGCTTTTGGTGTTTTCTGAGGACCCTTTTTCTTAGGAATCTGACTTTTCCCTCATGGACAGCATAGGGAACCTGGGGACATAACATGCTGGCGAATTCCACTAGTCAGCAGTCTGAGTTAAGTATTGTGAAGTTGAATTTTAGCATGTAGTTACATGTTATAATTAGCACCTGTTAATCCTAAGGAATGTTGGTCAGTGTTAAAGTCAGCATGTGCTGTAAACAGTTGCACATTAAGAGTTAATACTCTCTCTAATGCGCACAGCTTTGACCTACCACTTGGGCAAGGGACAGAAGTTACATATAAACCAGTTTAAGTGATTAGAAACTGGTTTAAACCTGTAGCAGAACAGAAGTTCAGTGTACCTAAGCTGCTTTCAAAGTGGCCAAAACTGGTTTAAGATAAACCTGGATGGATATAGTATCAGGCTTACTTGACCTTAGTTCAGACAAGTTATGGAACTTCTGTCCCAGATCCCCTCCCAATTTTCAAGTTAACTTACAGTCCCCCAGCATCCCAGCTTCCTTTGCAGCTCTGGGCTATGCCGTCAGAGCTGTCAGAATTGCGGCAGTAAAGCCCCTACTCCCCATCCTGCTTCCTACTTGGCAGCTCTTCAGGATGGTGTGCAGAGAAATGGGCCTGCTAGCCTTGGTCAATAAAGCAAGGGGAGGAAAAAGGGAGGGGGCATTTTACTCTCTTTTTTTTCCTCCCACCCCACCTGCAGCTCAGCTAGCCAGGCTGGCATCACCTCAGGCTAACCCACTCCTCAGCCCTCCACCTGTGGGGGGAGAGATGGAAAGCATCCCTGGCCTGGCACCAGACCCCCAGCCAGGGTCTGTCCAGCATGAGGGGAGGGGAGAAGCCCCCACTAGGGGCTTTTCACCTTCACGCTGCTGAGTCGGGCTGAGATTCCCCCAACCCCACCTCATCCTCAGCTGACTGGGACAGCCTAACAGTTTAGGCAATCTTGTCTCAGTCCTGCTGGGGTCTGCATGGCACAGGAGGAGAAAGCCCCCTCTGCTGAGCTTTTTGCCTCCTGCCCCCACCTCGGGAGCCAGGCTGGGATCCCTTAGCTTTGCCCCCTCACCAACTACCCTTGCATCCAAGGGGCTGGCGGTGGGGAATGGGGGAGAATGCATCCCTGGGGATAGGGGAGGAGGCCCTGGGAAATTCTCTCCCTCGCATTCCCTAACACAGCTTCTTGCCTCAGCTGCTGGCACAGGAGGGAGGAGGAAGGAGTCCTTGGGGCCAGTGTCTGTCCACACAGGATCCCCTGCTTTGGAGGGTATCTCCCGTAGACAAGGGTGCCTCAGCCTGGGGCAGCCTCAGGGAGCGAAGGGGATACCTTACCCTATTTCCAGGGCAGCAGGACTGTTGCTGTGCTCCACACCCTGCGGGTCTCTTACCTGCAGGGGATAGAGGGCTTGTGGGGACAGAAGAGTAAGGTTTCCCCTGTGGTTCATGCACTGTTCCCACAGTGCTGGAACCACATAGCTCCTCTGCCTAGAGGCAGCTCCCAGCTCTGCCAGCAGACTACACGGAGCAGGTGCAAAGGGGGGTGGGGGAGGGGGGGCACCAGTATTCCTAGGGCCAAGACAAAACATTGTATCATGTCGTAACCCCCCCCCCCCCCCCATCTTACACACACCAGACTGAGCCCAGATGAGCCCCTGAGCTCTGGCATACCCCTATAGCACCAGCCCTGATCTCATGAAACCCAGTGAGGGAACACCATGGCCCAGCAAATTTATGGAACAAAGAGACTCATTCACAACGTATCTGTACAGTATTCTCTACCCTGAATTTAACTGTGGTAATGCCTAAAGTTCGTCTACAGCATGTGATGATCAGTACTGGATTGAGAATGAGTGGAAAATGAATATATCATTCATAATGAATGAGCTCTGGGAGAGTTGCTCTGAGAACAAACTGAGTGTCTGGACCACCTGACTGGCTGATGGCATGGCCAGGCATGCCCCCAACCCCTGACCCTTCATCTGCGACCCTCCTGTTTGCAGAGCCAGACTTGCAGGAGAGACTCAGAGTGATTGCTCTCAGTTGTAAGTTGTACTGGTTTCTGTGTCCCAGACTGTCTGCACTCTGTCATGACTTTCTGCCACCCGTGTCCAAGAATGGAGACCCAGGTTGTGTGGCGTGTCCTCCTTGTTATCCTGCTAAACTCTCACTGGAGCCTGTGGGACATCATACATGTCCACCTGAACATGATGCAGCAGTTTGTCAGCATGGCATGCACCTTCATGTCCCCAACCCAGCAGCCAGCCATCCCTGAGGGGGGCCATCTACTGCACCCTGTGCCTGGCAAGCATCCTGGACTTCCACATGGCCAATGAGGACAAAGCTATCCAGGATGCTATGGCTACTGGGATATTCTGGCACCACCTCCAGACCATCAAGTGCAGGTTCTGGGCCTGTGCCATCAACACCAGGTAGTGGAAGCAGATCATCCTGGGCACTTGGGATGACAAACAGTGGCTCAAGACCTTCCTCATATGCTGGGTGACCTTCATAAACACTGTCACCAAACTGGCCCCCACATCATGTACCAGGATGTCAGCATGTGCCCATTCAGGGCCGTGATGATAAGGTAAGGGCAGGGAAGATGACACTGTTAATGAAGCTGGGGACCCTGGGAGCATAGCACTCGCTCTCCATCAGCCCAGGCAGCATTGAATTTTAGATCACACTGGCATCATGGACACTGCCTGTCCAGTAGGTGAAAAAGTGTGTGAAGTGACCCTGGTGATCAATGATGCCCTGCAAAATGATGGGGGAAAAACCCTTGCAGTCAATGAATGCCCGGCCAGCCTGGGCTGGACAGAGGATTGAGATGTGGGTGTCATCTATAGCACCCATGCAGTTGGAGGAACCCATGCAGCTGAAGCCAGCAACCACCTCCTGTGGGTTGACAAGGTGGATGAAGCAGTTGTCCTGGACATCTAGACACCTTTTAGCTGTGAAGAAGTTTTTCCTAACATTGAACCTCCTGGAAGACTGTTTCAGGCTCAACCTTTGCCAACCCCTTCCCCACTTGTCCCTTCCCTCCCCTTGTTCCCCTCCTCCCCCACCACTTCTGCTTGGCTGTTCCAGCTGTCAATTTTAGGGCATAAAATAATCCTCATCTCAAGTGGCATAACTTTAAAATGCCTAGAAGATGCTTAACATTTGTTAACGAGCTTTAATTTGTGGGCACTTGCTGTTAATGTGGTCTAAGTATAACAATCATTTCACCCTTACTGTGTGTCTGTACCTGGCAGAATCGAGCCCTCTCAGGCAAACTTAATTTTTTTAAAAGGATTGATTGTAATTTTGTTGGATGCTCAATGGAGGTAGAAGATGAAAGATGCCTGCTCCTATAAAGCCCCTAGAGAGCAAACATGCCATGTGACTTGTAATTTTAGGCCCCAAAATTCTTGCTCCCTTTTTTTTTTGTGGGAGTGGGGGTTAAGTTAATGTTCTTATGGATGACCTGTGCTGTATTTGTTTACTGCTCTTTCAGGTGTTTCCCCTCCTTTGCTTCTAATACATTTATCAGGCTTGGGTTTAGAAGCATCTGCACACCATAATCAGAGAACTACTAATAAAACAAAACCAAAACTGGCAAAGTGGATATCTCCATGTGAATTACTGAATTTGCAATCTTTTTCTTCAGTGTAAAAGAGGCAGGGAAAAGAATGAAACATATGCAAGTATTGATTTTTCTTCTAACAGCCAGCAGATGGCATTATCAACAAACATTATTTAGGTATGAAAAAATTTGTTAAGAAAGGAGTTCCTTTCCCTTGTGACTTTCTTACAAGCATTTAAAACTGCATCATTCAGACCAATATTTAGCTCCTTATTCCTATCATGAAGAATTCTATTGTTTGAAATTCAGAGGGCTCTGAACTGGGAATGAAAAACAAAAAAAATCCCCACATTGCTTTGTCTGCACTTTCCATCTTTCAAGTCATTGTAGAATGCAGGGACTAAAGAACAGCTGTTGGCTCATCTTTCTATAATGGGTTGTAAGTGATATTCAAACCACTTTATTTCCTGAATACAGAATATTATAGTTATCCTTACAACATCCTTGAGTGTTTTGGGGGTGTGTGTTTTTTTACTGTACCTGATATTCCAGGAAAATACAATTACAGATGTAATTGTACATTGTAAAATGAAAACTGAAATATTGATTATCTGTTTATTTGTTTCTCTTACAGCCTTTTAGCCATAGCAAATAAAATATTTTATGCATTAAAATGAGAGTGGGGTTTGTATGCAAGGCAAGAATGTTTTGGTGATCTTTTATTGGACAAATTGTATAGTTAGGAGAGATTTTAGAGAAGCTTTCAGGCACAGATTTCCTTTCCTTGGGTCTTTTTGCTTATAGAAATTTAAAACTGGTAGTAGCAGGAGAGGATCTGGAGGGGGTGCAGTTGCAACCCCCTCACTGCTAAGATTTCTGGTCTCAGACATTGGACACATGTGTTTGAAGCTCTCCCCTGCTGCTACAACCTTCCTTCTTGCTGACCTGCATCTGCTACAGGGTAGTGTGTCTTGGCTACTAAAACCATACAGACTACATCTATGCTGTTTATAAAGCAACCATTGTATTTTAGATACATTGCTGCAAAGCTTTCGATGCTGTTTGATACTGGCCACTCGGTAGATTATTATTTATTTATTTTATTTAACATTTTTTCTACTTTCCTTCAAAACAAAGGCTCAGGGTGGCGTATACAAGAGGACAGAATAACTAATAAAGCAAGAGAATGAACAAGAAAACGAACCAATTTAGAAGAGAAACTAGAGAATGAACATAAAACAGAAAGCCCCTAACCAGCATCACAGTTAGTTTTGCGTATTAAAAGCCTGCCCAGAAAGTGTTCATCAGTGAATGTAAATTATCATCATTCTCTTAAGTCTATGGCAGTTGGAAGATTAAAATGGTGGGTGTGTGCATTCTCTTGTGGATAAAACAGGATGCAAGTTAAGTGTTGGGGCACTGCTCAAGTGTGTTTACTTTTCAGACTATAATTTTCCCCCAATTATACTACAATGTAATGACCAAAATATCAGACAGTGGGTACATCTACATGAGATGCTTACTGCACAGTAGCGTAGCATTTTGAGCCCTGGAGCATATACAGGCAGCCTGTGGCCACTACAGGCCCCTGTGGCCCCCTGGGCAGGCTGCAGGCTAGTTGTATCAGCCTGTCTGCACCCCAACACTGCTGCCTGGTGCTGTAGTGCCGCGCGGCTGCCAGGTTCCTGCTGTCCAGGCCTACAGGCTGCTTCAGGCTCCTTCCAGGCTTGCTACCATCCAGGCCCAGCTTCAGGCAACTCCTGGTCACTGGGCCCAGCTCAAGCTGCCCACAGTCCACCCCTAGCAACCCTCCTGGAGCCTGCATGTGCTGTGGGGCATTACCTAGCCATGCAGTTGCCAGTCCTGCACCATGCCCCTGCGTTGGGTGCAGCTGACAAGGCCCAGCAGCACAGGAACAACCACGCAGAAGCCTGGAGAGCCAGCATGGGAGCCCTGAAGGCCTTGTCATCACCAACATCAGTACCTACCACCTGGGGCCCCAGGTGATCACAGGAGAAGACTGGCAACATTTTGATACTGTGGGGTGAGGCAGAGGTGCAGTGCCAGCTCATGCAAAGCAGGCGCCCTCTAGGCCTCCAGCTCTGTCACCTCTGGAAAATGCCCTCATGCATGAGGGACTGTCAGGCTGGATGCAGGAGAGTGAATATGAGCAGTCAGCCTGACAGTGCTCCATAAAGGTCAAGGCTTTGCAGGCATAGTGGATCACCAGCACCGACCACTATCATTGGTTGGGAAGTGCATGCAAGTCCATGCCCTTTATGCACTAACTGACAGAGATCCTCATGTTCTAAGACACAGGTTGCAGCCACCAGTCCTGGCTGGCCCAGAGGTGGCAGGGCTGGAGGCCTAGAAGGGCGAGGATGGCCTTGGTGGTGGTGTCCAGCCACCTGTTGTAGGAGGGCTTGCAAATGTTTTTGAAGAGAGGATTAAAATTCAGTGGGATTTTAACAAATTGGATAATTGAGCTATAGACCTCCAAAGTGAAATACAGCATGGAGTAACATAAGTTTTTACACCTCAGAAAAAACAAATGTACACATACTGAATGGAAAAGAATTGGCTTGTCAGGAGCGCTGACAAGAAATATGTGGGGATTATGGTGGACCACAAATTCTGTATGAGTCAGCAATGTAATACCGTTGAAGAAAAGAGAAAAGGATTTTGAGTTGCACTAAAGTAAGTCTATTTTATAAGACTCAGAAAATGTTGGCAATAGATAGGCCCAAGATGGATTTATTTGTGCAGTTCTAGGCATCACATAAGAAGGACATAGAGAAGGTAGAGCAGAGTAGTGAAGAAGCTAAACAATAGAGGTGTGTGAAGCTGGCCCTATTTGATTTGGATTCAGCCTGAATTGGACAGTGATTTGATTTGTTGATTCAGATCACTGTCCCCAATTCGATTCGGCTGAATCCAAATCTAAAGATTTGATGCTGATTAAGAGAATCAGTGATTCAGACATAGACACAGCTTTAAATGTTTTTTTCTACATACCTCTAGGTACCAGGTGCAACTCATGAACGATGTGATGCTAGGGTGGGTGGAGCTTCCCACAGGAACGTGGTGCAGAGCCTCTGCTTGCTCGGCAGCCAACCCGGAAGTGGACTGGAAGTACATTCGGTACACTTCTGAGTCTGTTGTGGAGCGCGCTGGGGCTCCCCCATCCTCCCTGGCTCAGCAATCGGCCACGGGGGGACCCCGAGTGCCCCCCCAGACCAAAGAGGCACCAGTTGCCAAGCCATGGGGGGGAGGCACAGGGCCCCCACCCTCCGCATGCTGTCTCTGGCAGACCTGGAAGTGGACCAGAAGTGCTTCTGGTCCACTTCCAGGTCTGCTGCTGAGTGCACTGGGGAGCCCCCTGCACTTCTGTGGGACACTCCATGTGCCCCAGCATCTCAGCATTCACAAGCCACTTGCTACCGAGAGGCATGTAGAAAAAACATTTAAAGCTGTGTTTATCTGAATTGCCGAATCTCTCTGAATTGATTTGGAGGGTTCCAATTCGATTCAGAGAGATTAAAGGGTCCTCTGATTCTATTTGGATTCAGAGATTCAGCCACTGAATCGGGCCGAATCTTTGCTGGATCAAGTCAGGGATCAAAGCTTCACAGAGCCCTACTAAACTAGGGTGTATCCCCGAATGGGATATAGAAGTGATATAGAAGAGGCAGGGCAGAGAGGAAAGATGGGATTGCGCTGTATGTCAAAGAGCACCTCACATCATCAAGGATTAGTTTCGGGTTAGAGGAGGGTTGGGCAGAGACACTATGGGTCAAACTACAAGGGGGGTGTGGCGAAAGGGACCTTATAGTGGGTGTCTACTGTAGACCACCCAACCAGGAGGAAGAGCTGGACCAGGACTTCTTCAGTCAGCTTATAGAGGTGGTTAGGTCAAGGGATGTTATTGTCATGGGTGACCTAAACTACTCCGAAATTTGCTGGGAGGAGCAGACAGCCAGGTCTGACCGCTTGCGTAGGTTCCTGGCTATATTACAGGACCTTCACCTTATCCAGGAAGTACACAGCCCCACTAGGGGTAACGCCTTGCTGGACCTGGTCCTGGCCATGTGGGATGACCTGGTGAGGGGACTGCAGGTCCTTGACCACCTGAGCAATAGCGATCATCACCTGCTGGATTTCACTATCCAACACAGGGTGTCAAGGGCTTACACCAAGGCTAAAGCCCTTGACTTCAGAAGGGCCAACTTCAATGAGCTTAGGAGACTAGTGGGGGAGGGACTGAGGGCCCAGAAGGTAGAGGAGATGAGGTCCATGAGGGATAGTCATACCTTAAGGAGGCGATCCTCCAGGCCCAAAGGATAACAGTCCCTGAGAGAAGCAAGGAGCGTGAGAGTGCTCAGAAACCCCCTTGGCTCAGCAAGGGCATTCAGCAATGCCTGAGGACTAAAAGGGGGGTGTACAACCAGTGGAAGGGAAGAACTATCACAAAGGAGGAGTACTCCTCCTCAGCCCGTGAGTGTAGGAGGGCTATTAGGAAGGCCAAGGTAGAGATGGAACTCAGGCTAGCATCCAGGATTAAGGACAACAAAAAGTCCTTTTTCAAGTACATTGGGAGCAAGAAGAGGGCACTGGGCAATGTAGGGCCCCTGCAAGATGCAAATGGTAATCTTGGGGCTACACCAGACAAGAAAGCTGATATTTTTAACAGTTTCTTTGCCTCTGTTTTCTTGAACAGGGACTGGGACATCCCACCTACCAGAGGTAGGGACAATGTCGGGGATAGCTCTGTCAGGACTTCAGTCAGTGCAAATGTAGTTAGGGATCTTCTGGAAGGGCTAGACATTTTTAAATCTTCAGGTTCAGATGCCGTCCACCCAAAGGTGTTGAGGGAGCTGGCAGGGGTCATCGCAGAGCCCTTGGCCCGGCTGTATGAGCATTCGTGGTCATCTGGCCAGGTGCCGTGGGATTGGAAACTGGCTAATGTGGTCCCAATTTTCAAGAAAGGGAGGAAGGAGGACCCAAGTAACTATAGGCCTGTAAGCCTCACCTCGGTGCTCGGGAAGATCTTGGAGAGAATCATCAAGGAGCACATCTGTGGGGGGCCTGCAGGGGAGATCATGCTCAGGGGCAATCAGCATGGGTTCATCAAAGGCAGGTCCTGCCAGACCAACCTGATTGCCTTTTATGACCAGGTAACTGAATCCTTGGATGATGGTGTCGCCATGGACGTAGTCTTTCTAGACTTTAAGAAGGCCTTTGACACTCTCTCTCACCCCATCCTCATCAATACATTAAGCGACTGTGGCATTGATGCCTACGCAGTTGGATAGGTAAAACATTGGCTGATGGGGCACACCCAGAGAGTAGCAGTGGATGGGTTGTACTCAACCTGGTGAGATGTGAGCAGTGGGGTACCCTAGGGCTCGGTCCTCAGGCTCTGCACTGTTTAATATCTTCATCAGCGACTTGGACAAGGGGGTGGAAAGCACGCTGTCCAAGTTTGCTGATGACACTAAGATGTGGGGCAAGGTGGACACACTTGAAGGGAGAGAGAGGCTGCAACTAGATTTAGACAGACTACAAAAGTGGGCAGATGAGAATAGGATGGAGTTCAATGTAGACAAATGCAGGGTGCTGCACCTTGGGAGAAGGAACCCACAGCATACATACAGGCTGAGGAGTTTCCCTCTTGAAAGCACAGAGGCGGAACGGGATCTTGGAGTCATTATTGACTCCAAGATGAACACGAGCCGCCACTGCCAGACCGCAGCCAGCAAGGCCAGCCATACCTTGTCATGCATCCAAAGATGTATCTCAAGCCGGTCCAGAGAGGTGATATTCCCCCTCTATGCGACTTTGGTCAGGCTGCAGTTGGAGTACTGCGTCCAGTACTGGGCTCTGCAGTTCAAAAGGGATGTGGCCAGCCTGGAGAGGGTTCAGACGAGGGCCACCCCATTGGTGAGAGGGCAGCAGGACAGGCCCTATGAGGAGAGCCTGAAGGACCTGAACCTGTTCAGCCTCAGCAAGAGGAGGCTGAGGGGGGACCTGGTGGCTGCCTACAAACTCATCAGGGGAGATCAACAGCAAATAGGTAGAGCCCTTTTCTCTCCAGCACCACCTGGGGTGACAAGGAACAGTGGTAATAAGCTGATGGAGAACAGGTTTATGTTAGAGATCAGAAGGCAATATTTTACAATTTAGGTGGCCAGAATCTGGAACCAACCAGGGAAGTGGTCCTCGCCCCTACCTTGGGCAAATTCAAGAGAAGGTTGGATGATCACCTGTCTGGGGTCTTGTGAACCCAGCATTCATTCCTGCCTGTGGCAGGGGGTCAGGCTAGATGATCTGTTCAGGTCCCTCCTGACCCTAGGTACTGTGAAACAAATTGAAATGCAAATTGTACAAGGAAAAGGTTGAAGAAGCGAAATATTTTTAGTTGGAAGTAAAGGGGCTCATGATAGCAGTTTTCAAATATTTGAAAGGCTGCCAAAAAGCAGATAGGGAGAAATTATTTTCCCTTGCTTCTTGTCCTCTTCTATGGTAATAGGTTCAAATTACAGCAAAACAGTTTTAGATCAAACCTTTTGGAAAAACTTATCCTACTGTTATTATACCTAGGAAAGGAATAAGTGGCCTAGAGGAAGACTTTTAAGAAGGCATTTATTCAGGATCATCTAGATCAGTGAATCCTGTATTTGTGCAGAGTTTTAGACTACGTGACCCTTGAGATTACTTTGAACTTCCAAGATTCTACATGAAAATAATTTTTTTAAGTATTGAAAACATATGATATAAATAGAAACATTCTTATGTAAAAGTACATAATATAAGGAAGATGTAATTCACATTTTTGTGAAATAAACTAATATGAATTTAATCATTATTGAAGGACTGTATAAGATTTGTTTGCATTAAATATCTTACATTTGAAGTTGCAATTTAAACACCAGAGTGTCAGGAAATGTCAGGCTGGAAGATACCTGTGGATGTTAAATTCATCTTCATATAAGCATTATTAAATCCTTGCCCAGTGGCGCACAAGATTTAAGGAGCAGAGTGAGGAATAGAATGTAGCACTCTGATGTCCCGGACTTACTTCCTGTAGCCCAGTCTCCCTTGCTGTTTATCCTGTGGAATGATTAAGGCTGGATTCCCATAGAATGATAATGTTTTCATATATTTAAGAAAAAAAAAACACCTGAAAATGAATGCTTGTGTAACCTTGTTCTGCCATTTCCTGAATTTGCAACTAGTTGACTGGTACCCTTAATATTCTTTTTGCATACACTTGTTGTACAGGGCATGGGCACATGTAACACACACAACTGTTTAAATGGGTTTTAGATCTCTAGTAAACAAACATGCAAGTCTGTTAAATTGTGATAAAGCCACCTGCCATGTTTAAAAAAATTCACCTGGAAAATTAAATACTATTTTGAACTGGATCACTGGACCGTTTCAGTGTGGACACCAGGCATTCTGTGATATAGTCTGGTCAATGCTTAATTTAATCTCCATGCATATAACAGGTTTTCAGCCTTGTTTGAACCCAGAACATGTGAGTTTTATGGCTGCTCTTTTTGCTTTCTGTACTGCAGACCAAATAGGGAACTCTGCAGAGCTGAGAATTGCCACTATTCAGTAACATTTGTTCAGAGACTTTTTTTTTCAATAGCAGTTGACAAATTGTAGAGATTTGTCCAAATCTGGAGGATTTTTATGATGATAGTAAAAGGCATCTCTTGTTTGCAGCTAAATGATGACTCTGAAATCCCCGATATAAAAAAAGGCTTTAATAATCTTATTCTTGAAAACAGCTTTACTATTTTTATTACAATTGTTAAAAAAATGAAATAAAATCTGAAACAGAGCCCAAACAAGGAAAATACCAATCCATATGGTGAAAATTTGCCAATGCGAAGGTTATTCTGAAAAAAAAGCGTTGGGCAGCCATAACCATAATGGTTGAAAACAGCTCTGTCCATAAAATATTGTTAGAAAGTGTAAGCCAGTAATCCTTATAACCGTATAGGTATAATAGTGTTTCTTGTTGTAGGATTTTTATTTTGTTTGTTTCTTTGCCTGTTTGTTCATTTTTATTGGTTAGCTCTCTGATTGCTTTAGCTTGTATGTTTTGTGCTGTCCTGTAAATATATAAATCTCCGTCTTGGTACCTCAGTGATTTTAAACAATGGGAAGTTTATCAACATTTTTATAATCTAAAATATACCCTGCATCTTACTTCTGAGGAATAACACTTGTAACAAGTCCCTTTAATACATAGTTCTAGTTCCCTAGGACTTTAGAGGGGGTCAGGGCTGCCTCAGTTCATAATGTCTGCTAAAGGCAATCTGTAGACAAACTGTAGTGAAGCTATATATTGCTCCTCGGAGGTGGTCATTACTGCTACATAAAACAGAACTACAGGCCCTTTAAGCTAGACATGCCACCATCTGTCCCTAGATATTTTGCAATCTAGAACTGGCCATCTATCAGGTTGGCAAACTCATGGAGAAGTTGGGGACCTGCTGGGTCCATGTGCACAAGTTAGGGAATGCAGTTGTTGTAGTGGAGTCAAGTGGACTGAGATTGTGGTTATTAACTTTTTGCAAATGCTTTGCTTAGTTTTAATTGACTGTGTAGGATGCAGTGGAAAACTGGTCCTACTGCTTCCAGAAATACACTTTTTGGCATTTTGGTTTGAGTAAAAATTTCACTGCTTTAGATCCCCATCATTGCTTATTACCTTTATTTTTTTTTAAACTACCATTTTCCAGTTTTCTTTCCCTCCTTTGCTGTCATGTATTATTGCAGTTAATCAGTTTGCTGTAAGTGCTTCCACTGTGTGTCTTAAAAAGCTAAGAGATGTCTCGAGACAAACGCTAGGTACAGACATTACACTTTACTGGTATAAGTGAGTGATAGGAAAACAGCCTATATCCATAACAGAACAGAAGTTTGGCAGACAGACTGGTTTAAAAATGGCAAAACCCACTTGAAGATTTGCTCCCCCCCACCAAAGAGTGAATGTGTGTTCCGTTCACTACTGATCTAAACTATGGTGCTTACAAAAAATCATGCAATTTTAGATCAATTCCACCTCAGGCATTTTGAATGTCTGTCCTTAGCCATAATAATTCTCTTGAAAATCTGCTGAAAAAATAAGATTCTGTGCTGGATAGAATTAGAAATTTTCTAACTTACTAAAATTGTCCTCCTTCTAGTCAATTCAAGATGAAAACTCCCTGCTGTACTTGAACGCATAACGGTAGCAGACAAACTGCAGCACAGATGTTTGTCAGGGGTTAGAGATATTTGTGAGCATTCTCAAATCTTTTTCATATTTCTGTACACTTCAACTGAGTGTTTGTTTCCAAACATGCTGCATACCTTTTATTATATTTCATTTGAATTCACCCAGGGAACCAAATGTACCACTAATGAAGTATGACCAGGAACCCTTCTACTACTACTTGCCTCAATTTATAAACTGATTTTACTTTTTGGGCCTCAGTTATTCTTCAAGGGATTGTAATCCCATCCTGCTGGCCACAAATTTATCCTTCAGCTAGCCCCTCAATAATCCCTGCAGAGAGCAATATTCGAATAGTCAACTAACAATAGCAAGTAGAGTGAACTGGGCAAATGCAGTAGTGACTAGCAGTTTGTTTTGAGCTAAGGGGCAGCTGCTGCTGACTAGTCTAAGGCAGCGGTATTCAACCTTTTGTTCCCACAGTCCAGATGAGTGGCTTGTCTGTGGGCTGGATGGGGCCCTGGGGCCTGGCAGTGCTCTCTCTCTGCTCTGCATGCCAGAGTGGGTCCTGAAGGCCTAGAAGCACCCCCTCCCACCCCTTCCATGCTGGGATTAAATCCCAGTGACCAGGCACCAACGCCTCCCATTCCCTGCATGACAGGATTGGGCAACAAGTGCCCATTACCACCTCCTCCTGCCCCTCATGATGGAATTGGGGCCAGGAGGCCTGGCACTACCCCCACCTAGCACTTCACATAAGGAGGTGGCTCAGCTGCTAGGTCCAGTGCACAGGTCCAGGGGCTCCCCAAGGGCTTGCAGTTTTGGTAGCAGGGGAGTGGTGCCCCCAAATTTCTGGACCCATACAGACGCCTGTAAGCTGGATCTGGCCCACAGGCCAAAGGTTGAACCCGTGCAGGTCAGCTGGTAAAATAAAGAGATTTGCTAGCTGAGGGACGAGTGAAGATGATCTTGCAGGGAGGAATAGCAAAGCTGGTTTTGAAAAGCTACTGAAAAATGTAAGAGTTGTAGTGTGTTTGGCATACAACAGGCCTATGATTTGTGTGATATTTTGGGACTAGGAATTAATCTGTAGACCATATTTTAGGGCTGTAGGTACATATTAGGCTGACCTGGTACCATGTGTCTTGGTTTGTCTCTTATCACTGGAAAACGGGATATCACAATATTTCAGAACTTATTCTCTTCCTTCCTTGAATATGAGATACTGACACCACCCCCTGTTGTAAACTTTGTTCTGTGGCTAGAAATTCTTGGCTATTTCCCACAGTATATGGGAACTGAGGTTTACAGGGCCAGTGCAGGTGTTTAAAATGTTTTCTCTTTCCTGTCCTGCAAAGCTTGATCTTATAGCATTGTCCTTATTTTTCTAAAACTAAAAAGAAGCCCTATTTATTCTGAACAATCACAATTAGTAAGTGATCATCTAATTGCAGAAAGCCATCTAAGACATTCCTGAAACTGTTTTTTTAGCATATGCATTACAAGACCCACCTACCTCTCAGATTCAAACCACTTTCATAAAGAGAAACAAACACATCAATGCAAGTTAAGTCTTTTGAAGTTAGTTAAAGTTTTCAGTTGACTTCAAAGGAGCTAGGATTTTACCCTAGGAGTTTGCAAACTGAACTATCAATTAAATACTTTCATTTGCTTTTTTCAGGATTTTCTTTCTCCTTTGCAGTGATGAAGTGTTAACAAAAAATAAAGAAATAGGTTTAAGAGAAAGTATTGTCACAATACTATGGAGATGAGCAGCATCATATGCCACCATTTTTATGTTCTTGATGAAAGGAAAAAAATGAAATGGCATGATGCTATTTATTATCTAGTCATGCTATGGGTAGACAGAAAATGTGTCTTAGTGGTTTATATCTCATAAAGTTGAGGAGCTTTTTCATTTTAAGATTTGTGGTGCAGTAGCCCATAGTTCTACACAGAACGATTTGTTTAACGCACCTCACTACTTGAAGTTTTATTCTATTTAGTTTCTTAGATCATGCCTCTCATCTTGGTATGATAGCATTGTCCAGTGATTGTATTAAGCAACCTATAATTTCACTTGAAGTAAAACAAATGACCAGCTTCCAGCATAGCATACTCACCAAGATGGTGTGGAGTGGGAAACAACTTACCTTAGAATGCTTTCATCTTCAGAGCATTTGAAAGCTGGCTTCATAACCCTCACAACTTTCTATAGTATCACCACATTATAGTGGGGAAACTGAGGCAGAGAATTTATGGGATGAAAAAAAACCAACTTGGGAGAAAAAAATTGAAGTAAAAAATAAAAACTTGTTTATAAAATGGTTCCAGATCTTCAGGGCTAGGGACAGAAGTTTCACATAAACTGGTTTAAGTGATCAGAGACTGGTTTAAACCTGTAACAGAACATAAATTCAGAGCACATAAACCAGTTTCAAAACGGCTGAAAGTGGTTTAAGATAAATCTGGCTGAATGTAGTGTCAGACTTAGCTGATTTGAGTCAAACTGGTTTATGAAACTTCTGTCACAGACCCCTTCCTGGTTCAAGTTCAATCACAGCCCCCCAGCATGCTTTCCAACCCTGGGCTGGGCTGTCTGCTCCAGAGAGCAGGGCTGGCCCCACCCCTCTTCTCTCTAGTTGGAGCAGTGAGGGCAGGCTGACAAGGGGGGTGGGGCAAACCCGGCTGGGAGTGCAGGCCAGTCTGCAGGGGTGGGGTGGGGGGGAGGAGGGAGGGCTGTCGTGCCCCCCAGGCAAATCCCAGATGGAGCCTGGGTCCAAAGGCCAGGAAGAAGGGTTAAACACCACTTCCGCCACTCAAACTTACCTCTGGCTTAAACTCTGGACCACAAATCCAGGCACCTGGAAGGAAGAAGAGGAAGTGATGAATAACCCTGCAGAATTCTCCCATTGTAATTCTGGACTGCAAATCCCAGAGAACTTGGGAGCAACAGGAAAAGGAAGTGGACACAAAGCCCATGCTGGCTACATGCTCTAGCGCCCCCTGGTGTCTGGCCTGAGTCACTGCAGGCATATGGCTGCACTTCCTGAATCAAAGGTAAATGTCTCTTCAATTCAGCCTTGGGCTTTTTAACTGTCTGTACTTAGCCCAGAAGAGGGAGGAAAAGCTGCAAAGGGCTATATATGTACTCATACATGAAATGCAGTTGTAACGTGGAAATTGGCTTGAAATATACCAGATGCATTCATGGTAGATCTCTCTGTAAGCTACCATGCTGTTGTTGGACATCAGAACAATATAAGCAGCCCCAGTCTGAAAGTGCTGTGGCAGACTAGCCTTATCACTCACTTTATATTAAATTGGATGAAAGTGGGAAAGCTATTATGGGAGAAAAATGGGATAAATAAAACAAACACATTAAAAGAAAACTACTTTTCTCTTGTATTGATTTCTGGGAGCTTTCATATGGTTTAGTACTGAAGCCACTTAAAAAACTCTCATTGTCTGCTAAATGTTTTTCTACTAACTGGCTGTCAAAATACTGAAAATAGGAAATAAATGCTTGAAGCAGGAAAAACACCCCCGAAAATAAAACCCTATATTACCTTTCCAGCCACCTTCTTGTCACTTAGAACAGGATTTTATTTTAGTGTTCATAGTAAGGTTAAATGAGGAAACTTCCCTGGTACAGTGATTCTATCACCAGTGTTCTGGGTTAGATCATCTCCCAGCATCCCAGGCTGTGTCCTCACAAGGGAAAATGGCATGGTAAGTTTTATTAGCTGCCATAAATTTAGTAATGCAAGGTAAATTTAGAGAACACAAAACAATTTGTAGGTTTAATATGAATTAATGAGTCTAGGCAAACCCTGAGCTTCCCAGATAATCTTTTTTTTTCCTTTGACTTGCCAACACATTAAAACTACAAACTGCCTTGTCCTTGCTATATTTTACCACCTATTCATTTGTTCATGCACTGACAAGGTTCAGTGAGTTAAAAGGGTGAGAACTGCCACCGTTTATCTTTCATTTACTGCAGGGAAAAAGTAAGTACCTAGAGAGTTACCATGGAGCATTAGATGTATAGTAAGTCTCTGATTTTTTAACTAACTATAATTTGTCCGTATATGTTAAATAACAAACACCTATTTAGAAAACACCTTTTTTTCCTAGAGAGAAAATATTTTGGTCAGCATAATTTGGTAGGAATGTTGCAAAGACCACATACGTGTGCAATATCTCCACTTCCAGTTATTCTCAGAAGATTACATTGGCCAATTTATGATTTTCAGGGTCTTGGCCATGATGTAGGCCTTTCTCATGCTCCCTAAGAGCTCTTTCTATTGACCATTTGCTAACTCCAACTTGGAATAGTGACTGGCAAGGCTGAATATTGGTGCAGATAGAAGGATTGCATGGTAATAGCTACCTGCAGTATGCTGGCAGATAAGGTTGGCTTTTGTGGAAGAAATCTTCAGGGTTGTACAGTAAGGGGAGACGGCTTTCTTCCAAGTCAGAGGCAAATAAAAACCTCAGAGCTGTTAGAACAAGAGCAGTATGCTATTCCATCCATCTATGAAAACAGGCTTTCTAAAGGATCCTTTTCTCAACAATGGCTCTGTCAGTCATAATTTTTTCTGAGACCAGGCAAGATTTTTCTGTTTGTTTGTGAAATCAGATTGACACACATACGCAGCTTCATAGTCTTCTATAATACCTTGAGGTTAGTAAGAGGTACTGTCTTTCTACTTTGAAATTAAAGCCCTCCAAGATGTCCCTCAATTGTATTGCATTTTATAATATATCTAGTATGTCTGGTATTTCAACTTAATCTGGTTTCCTGTTCTAGTGTATTATCTAGGCTAGCAATATTGTGCAAATAGCAAATCTCACTTTTTTGTGTATCTGAAGAATTGCCATCTAGGGGAAAAGCACTGAAATGGCAACAAGGGTGCTATGTATTCTGTTCCCTCTTCTACTGCCTGTTATTTATATTTCTGTGCACTTCACAAAGCCTGTACCAGCTGTAGAATAGAAATGAGTATTCTCCCCCAGGTTACAAATAAGCTAACTGCAAAGTTACACTGAGTCATGTGTAGAATTGGGAATGGAAATGTAGGTGTCTTATAGCAGAGTCTTCTTTGCAGTACCTTGTCAAATATTCTTGACTATCTTTTCTAACACTGTACTATCATTAGACTAAAACCCTTTCCATAATAGAGTCTAGAACACGACTCCTCTTGTTCCCTTAACATTTCTAGCAATGTATAGGATTTTTGTTTTCAAAGGCTGTGTTGTGTACCTCTTTCACAGCTGGTCTACATAAGTGATGATAAGGCCTCTTTTCATGTTATGTATTGCACACGTTATGTATAACCAGTTAATTGCATAATATAAATTTAGACTGGCCACATGTGCCAAGTAAAATCAACCACGTGTGCAAAGTAATTATCATGCAATTAACTGATTAATTGTGCAATAAATTTAGACCAGCCACATGTGTAAAGTAATTATCACTCCATAAAAAGATCCATCTGGCTATAAATATATATATAAAAAAAAGCCAAGCCGCTACAAGTTAGTGCCTGAAAATGTATAACAAGTTTATAGCTGGTTTCTATCCAGGTTTAATTTAAACATATGGTAGGGACCTAAGGGGTCTTCTTTGAGATCAAATTGTGTTGCACACCATCAACCAAGACTGAGAAATCACACTGCTGATAGTGCCTATGGGGAGCCTTCATTCTTTTTTTGCTTCAGTTTTTCCATATGCCTTTGAAAATGCTGATTTAAATTACTTTGTTGGCTACAAATGTTCAACTCGGGATCCTTAAAATTCTAGTTTATTAGGCGGATTGAAACACTGTAATCATAAACCTTGGGGCTGGTCCACACACACACACACACACACACACACAGTAGCAGGCTACAGATCAGGTATACCTATCCTACAAGCGCTGGAGTCTGTCATTGAGGCTTCTTTCAGTGTGGTGTTATCTTCCAGAAGGGGGTCGCCAGCTGGTCCTTCTGGCTGGACAGGTCTGGTCGAGTTGGAGATCAAGAGGGCGCCACTGAGGGTCACTTTTCACTGCCTTTTATCTGTCCCTGGCAGACTTTGGTGACTCCCCAGTTTTCTGGTTTGCCCAATCCAGGGGTCATTGACCCTCGTGGGACTTCCCCCCCCCCCCCTTGGTGGCTACTGGACAGCATCTGCCAGCCCCAGGGGTTGTCCGCATGTACGTGCAGGTTTGGGAGTCCGTTAATGAATTTAGAATAGGGCTCTGGGAGTGGTCAATCTGCAGCTTCCAGGTGATAATTGCTGCCTGCTACTATGTTACACATTCAATCACTGATTCACTCACTCTTTCAGAGGCCAGCCTGATACAGTTTGACAGTTTGATTCCTGCCCTTGTTAACATTGTTACAATGTATAACATATTCAGTTGAAAGTTGAAAGGTGAGGAGTATAAAATATAAGTTACAAATGCCATGGCACACAAATAGATAAAAATACCAAATACCAAACTACAAGGGGAGATACAAAATGTACACATACAAATTTTAAAATACAATTCCTTATCTTAAAGTGAAAGAGAGAGGAAGGAAGAAAAGGTAGAAAAAGAGAAACCTATCCAAAGAGGGGAGAGCAAATGCAGGCAAGAGGAAAAGGGGGCTTTCTGCTACAACTTGGTAAGGTTTTTATAGTTCCAAATCATCTGTCAAATACAGGCAACATGCAACACATGTTGGGTCCCTTTTTAAAACTTTTGATTGCTTTTTACTTGCTGACAGGTTTGAAAGAGGTTTGGCCTCTTGCTCTATATCTCACTTAGGTATTAAGTTGTTCCTTCTGGGAGGAATTCTTGATTTTTCTTTCTTCTTTGATTTTGTTGGACTTGTACTCCTAACTAATTGGACTCAGGCAAAATAGCTAATGATAGATAAAAGTGGAATTTACTGCCCATGCATCCACCCAAAGGTACCAGCTTAGCTCTCAGTGAAAAAGTAACTTTAACCCGCTCCAGGGTAACAGCATACATGTGTGGAGCTTGGAGCAGCAGGTACGTTATTATAAATCCCATACTCTTTTTACCTCATGGTACTTAATTCATCTGCTCATACACTCTATCTAGTTTTAAGTTACATTGTCTACCAGATGTAAAACCAAGGCTGAGAAGTAACTAAGATGATGCAGTGGGTTTTTTTCCCTTCCCACCCAATTCAAGAATATAGACCTAAAACAGTTCTTCCCCTACTCCACCAGGAGTACAGAGGTGTTCTCTCTTCTTCCCTTCCTGCCCCCAATTGCTACTACCAAATATAGTTAAATTGCAAAGCCAGAAGTAGCCATTATGATAATCCAGTCTAACCTTCAACATAACGCAAGACACAAAATTTTCCCAAGCAGGCTTGTTGCAGGAATCCTAAATTCCAGCTGAACTAGAGATTCACTTTCAGAAAGCCATCCAGAGTTGCTCTGCAGAGAATTCACCACACTGCGAGATAGTTTGTTCCAATATCTAATTACTGGGAATCCTGGTTTTCCCTGATTAAAAAAATATCACTAATTAACTGATTAAAAAGTCAAAATCCATGATTAAAATGAAAAGCCACTGTATATATAGGTATCAGTTGAACATAATGTTCTCTTGATATATTTACAATGTTAACACAATTTGGAAGCCTACCCATGCTTTAATCACTATAACAAAATAAATTATAAGTGCCTATAAATTTTGGTATTTGATTTTTGGGTTTTTTATCATGGAAAATCAGAGCTCACCTTGTCCCCTTAGCTCACAGAAGGGCAGGTCCAGGCCCCTCATTCTCCCACCTACAGCCCCGTATCCTGCTGGTGCACCTTACTTCCCCCCCCCCTCACAGCCCCATGGCCTTGATACTGCCCCTCACTTCCCCTACAGCCCTCTCAAACCCGCTGGTGCCCCTTGCCCCCCCCCCCCAGTCCTGCTGGAGGTGGCCCCCAAGCCTCTGGGGCCAGGGACTTGGGTCTGCAGCTTGAGACCCTTGCCTCTGCCTCTGTGAGCTCTGTGCTGTTCTGGTGAGCAGCCCCCTGCCTGTCCAACAGGAGCAAGGGACATAACCCCATGCCACTGCCCCCTTGCTGCTGCTGGGCAGGCAGGGGATGCTTTGCCAGGGGAACATGGAGCTCACAGCAGCAAGGAGCTTCCCCATATAGCCCCACTCTGCCCTGCAGTGCCGGGTTGCCTCCGCTGGGCTGCGGAGATCTTGGGGGAGGTGAGCAGGGTGGGGAGGCCAAAACTACAGTGGGCAGCCTACACCTGCCCCTGCTCCCACACAGACCTTCAGGGCATGGGTCCCTTCTGCCCCTCTGGGAGTGCATGCAGTGGAGGGGAGTTGGAGAAACCCTCCATCCCCTGAATAAGCTTCCTGCAGCACCATCTCGCTCCCTGCTGGGGCCCTATGGCTATGCATTCTGGCCCTGAGCCCCCAGCCCCACACACTGCCAGCTGGGTAGGAACCCCAATCCCAGCCCCAGTCCTGCCCAACTCCCTCCCTCCCTCCCTCCCTCCCTATGGGGGCCTCAATTCCACCCCCTTCCCCCATTAGACTTCCTTATGGGAGCTGCTTTCCAGGCTGCCTGGCGGTCATGTGCATGTATATGCACATGATGTCCCCTGCCTGACCACCCTTCCGCTTCCATCAGCCCCTTTCAAGCTGGAACTCTGCCAGCCTGCAGAGATCTCTTTGTAAATGCAAAATCCATGGGTTTCTCTGTTAAAATCAAACATCCGCATTTTCCTCGGGTGGTGGGGGGAATCCGCGGGGGTTTTTTTCGGTTTTTTCATGGGAAATGCTAAACCTGGATTTCTGCTAATTACCCATTAGAAAGAGAAAATGCTTAAATCATATTTAATCTAATTTCTAATCTAATCTGTCAAATTACTGCTTCCAGGCCTTGAGTTTGTTTCCCGCCCTCCCAATCTCTTAGCAGCCCCTACTGTTTGCAGTATGTTTTCCCTGCAGGTATTCATAGACCATGATCTAGTTGTTTTTAGTCTGTCACTACAAGGTAGATTGTCCCATCTTTGAAAAATACTAGTAGCTCTTCTGAATCCTTTAAAAGTTTTCAGTGAACTGTTTAAAACATGACCTGGAACTGGATTTTGGTTCCAGTAACGCTACATGCAGTGGCAGTAGCATTTGTACATTTTAGTCTCCTACTTTTATAGTCCAAGATTGTATTAGATTTGTTTTTATGTCTGCATTCTATACTGCAAACTGGTTTTCACTTAGTTATCCTCCATTGTCCTTAACTCTTTAAATAACAATGCTAGTATAAACCACATAATATAGTCACATTCCTTTTATAGTTTTGGCAGCATGACTATAAGTTACTTTACATGGTACCTCAATGTCAAACACTACAGTTTAGAAAAACTACAGTAGTTGTTATTAAATTATCAGAATTTTCTCCTTTATATTGTCCTTCCTGCTCTGCCAGCTCCCACAACATAAACAACAGATGTTGCTTTATGCTGAGAGAGCTGTTGAGGGGTAAAAATTACTCTTTATACCTACAGTTAAATGTCAAAGGTAAAGTGGGTGCTGAGGGCAGTGAAAAGTACCATTGCTTCAACAGTGGAGTTGGAGCTCTTCGGTATGGAAAGTACTATTCTGGAGAAATTTGTTCCTCTTCTCTGGAGACTGAATGCAACACTTATCCAGCTCACTTACCCTGTAACTTGCCTGGGGCACTGAATCTTTCAGCCATTCCCTGAGCTGAGGTTTTTGTTTTTGTTTTTTTCCCAAAGGGTATTCAGTCCATGTACAGAACTGACTTTCAGAAACATTTCTATCAACTTGACACTGCATAATTTAGGAGTAAGAAAGGTTGCCTGTCAAATGTTTTCTAGCTAAGTAAATATCTTTCAATTAAGAGTATTTTATTTGCAGTCTAAAATGCATTGCCAGCCATTGCTGACCAGATCCAGTATTTTGGTGCTTTTTTTTTTTTTTTTTTAAAGGTCTTGGCTGCTTTCCCAGAGATCATTCAGAAGTGCTAACACCAGGGCTCCCCCTGCACTGGCAATAAAGCATTTTGGGATCTAATGCACTATTGTGTCAATCGTGCATTAGATCCCATCACACTTTTATCTGCATGTGTAGAGGAGGCCTAGCATTTATCTAGGGGTTTCCATGGAATTCCAGTTTTGACAGTTGGATGTGGCTGGGGAGATCAGTGGATTTGTATTAGTTTTTGCCCAAGATCTCTAGGGAAAAGTAATAATGCAGATTTACCTTTTTTTTTTCTTCTTTGCTCCTTACAAAATACCTGTTTAGGGATGACCAGAATAGGTAAGCTGCAATAGATGGAATAACTGTGGCTCATACATGGCCCTTGGCATTACAGTCGACTATACTTTTGTCGATTAGTGAGCTAGATGAGTGAAAAATCTAGCTGCTTTCGTGGGTGGGCAAGACACCCTTCAGCTGCTAGAGCAGGAAACATCCTTGAGTTGTCTCGCATCATTTCCCCTTTGCTGTTTTGTCTATTTCTTTATAATAGAAAGTGAAGTGCTTTGATTTGCATTATAATGTTACTCGTGTGCCCTTTATTTGGATGTTGGTAAAAATATATTAGGTTGTGGAAGAGTTTGCCATAGAAGCCATATTATTTTTTATGTTTAAAACTAAACTTGACAAAACACTTGAGGATGTATTGTGGAAAGCAACTTTTTATTTTTTATTTGTAGGAAGCCAAGCTAGGCCATCTCCTAGTGATTCTTTCCGGTCAAGGGGAATTCTGAAGTGCCTAGTTCCAGAATGGTGCAAGGTACTCATTTTGCAACAGAGAATCCTGCCAGAGATCCTATATGTTAGTCAGATAACTTGCATATTCTGTCTACTGCCATTGTTAGGTGTTCTGAAGTGAGATCAAAATGCAGTAGAGAAATGAGGGTTACTTCTAGTAAGAGAAACTAATCACAATTTTATTGCATGATAGCTTCAGATTTGCTGTTGGCCAAGAAGGCTAACAGCATACTAGGCTGCATTAGGAGCATTGCCAGCAGATCAAGGGAAGTAATTATTCCACTCCATTCTGCACTGGTGAGGCCACATCTGGAGTACCATGTCTAGTTTTGCACCCCCAACTATAGAAAGGATGTGGACAAATTGGAGAGTGTCCAGCAGAGAGCAACAAAGATGGTTTGGGGGCTGGGGCATGTGACTTATGAGCAGGGATCTGGGTTTTCCTTTTCCCATGGAAAAACAGAGAAAAACACGACTTTCCCCCTTTACCCAAGGAAAATGTGGATTTCTCATTTTAATGGAGAAAGCCACGGATTTTGCAGTTTTGCAAAGAGCTCTCTGCAGGCTGGCAGAGTTCCAAAGTGCAAGGGGCTGGGAGGAGGAGGGCGGCTAGGCAGCCTGGAGAGCAGCTTCTGCAGGTAAGACTGGGGAGTTGTTGGTGGGGAAATTGAGGCCTCCATAGGGAGGAAGGGAGTTGGGCAGGGCTGAGGCTGGGAAGTACATGGGGCTTGGGGCCCAGGGCTGGAATGCACGGCCACAGGGCCCTGGTGGGGAGTTGGACAGGGCCTTGGGAAGCTCATCCAGGGCCAACTCCCCACCACTGTGTGCATTCCTGGAGGGGCAGGGAGGACCCCAGCCTCCCAGATCTGTGCGTGGCATGGGGTGGGGGCCAGGGCAGATGTGGGCTGCCTGCTGCAGACTTGGGCACCCCACCCTGCTGCTCTCCCCTGGGGCCTCCTGAGCCCAGCAGATGTGACCTGGTGCTGCAGGGCAGAGTGGAGCCATGTGGGAAAACTCCTTGCCTCTGCAAGCTCCAAGCTGCCCTGAAGATGTGCTGCCCCCTGCCTCCCACTGCTGCCACGCAGGAAGGGGACACCTTTCCAGGACAGCACAGAGCTTGCAGCAGCAAACAGCTTCCCTGCATAGTCCTGCTCTGCCCTGCAGCACCGGGTCACACCTGCTGGGCTGCGGAGGCCTTGGGGGAAGGCAGAAGGGTGGTGAGCCTGAGCCCGCAGTGGACAACCCACGCCCACCCCAGCCCCGCATACAGATCTGGGTGGGCATGGGTCTCCCCTGCTCCCACAGGAGTGCATGCAGCAGTAGGGAGCTGGCTCCATCCCCCACCTAAGTTGACAGTGCGGGGGGGAGGAGGGGGTCAGGCCAGGCTCCACTCTCTGCTCCACTGCAGCAGGTGTTGCCTCCTGTGGGCAGTGGCCAGGGATTGGGTGCTGTAGCAGGCAGCAGGGGTCTGCAGACCTGGGTACCTGGCCGCATAAGCCTGGCAGTTGGGTGCCCCATCCAGGGGGGCTGTGGGAGGGGGGAGTGAGGGGCACCAGTGGGGCTGGGGTGTCGTGGGGAGGGGGATTAAGGGGCACCACCAGGGCCAGGCAGGCTGTGAGGGAGAGTGAGGGGCGCTGGCAGGGCTGGGGAGATGTGGCTTGGGAGTGAAGGGCCTGGGCCTGCATTCTGTGAGCTATGGGGCAGGGGGAGCTCTAATTTTCCATAACAAAAAACCCAAAATCAAATACCAACATTTATAGGTATTTAGAATTAATTTTATTATAGTGATTGAGGCACTGGTAGGCTTCCAAATTATTTCAAAATTGTAAATATATGAAGAATACACTGACTTCAATGGATATCTTTATATATATACTGTCCTTTCATTTTAATCACAGATTTTGGGGTTCTTATCAGAGAATTTGCAATTTTAGTATTAGAGAATTTGTGGTTTTTAATCAGGGAAAACCAGGATCCCTGCTTATGAGGAGAGACTGAGGGAACTGGATTTATTTAGACTGCAGAAGAGAAGACTGAGGTGGGGATTTGATAGCAGCTTTAAATACCTGAAGGGTGGTTCCTGTTCTCATCTGTGGCAGGTGACAGAACAAGGAGCAATGGTCTCAAGTTACAGCAAGGGAGATTTAAGTTGAATATTACGAAAATACTTTCTCACTAGGAGAGTGCTAAAGCACTGGAATGGGTTACCTAGAGGAGTGGTGGAATCCCCATCCCTGGAGGTTTTTAAGACCCAGCTAGACAACTTTGGCTGAGATGATCTAGTTGGAGATAGTCCTGCTTTGAGCAGAGGGGTGGACTGGATGACCTCCTGAGGTCCCTTTCAACCCTAATTTTCTATGATTCCATGACTACTTGTATCAATGCTTAATTGAACTGCAACATTTAGATGATGATGAAGACTTGTTTTGATGTGTGATCACATATGTACATTAGGCTGTGAAAGGAATTGTCATCTATTGGCCAAGGATGACCTAGGCATAGCTATACCTATGTTCTACAGTGGGCATTTCCCCTGCTTCTGGGTTTCATGCATGAGGCCAGGAGGGAATCCACCCCTACCCCCCAGCCCCTGCATCTTTCAGGTTTTTGTTTAGTTTTGTTTTTGTTTTGTTTTAAGACATAAATTGGTATAGGACAATTTGGATAGGGATTATCCTGCCTCAGAGAGGAGGTTGTACTAGATAGCCTCTTGAGGTCCCTTTTAGGCCTACTTCTCTATGGCTCTATCTATGACATTTACTCATTGGACTGAGTTATTACAGTGTATGGGGTGGTAGCATTTTAAGATTTTGACTTTGTATTAAGCAAGTGAAGTATGCTTTTTGAAGGAATTCAGCCCAGAAAATGAGTACTTTTTTCCCATTTTGGCACAGTTTTTAGAGCTTTTCAAAACTGGGTTTGTAACAGAAAGCTATTTTCAGCCTTTTTTTCTGAAGAGACTGACAGCTAGATCTGGGCAAAACCTGGGATGTGAGAACTCTTTTATTCTGGTTCTGGACCATCCCGAGCTGCTGAGGAGCTGGCAGGTGGGCCTCCCAAAAGAGCCATCAAGGAGCTGGCCAATCTAGGAGGTTAAATTGCAAAGGATTTGGTGATTTCTAGGAGATGACAACAGATCTCCTGAGCAGCCTGCAAGACCATGGGCCCCAACCAGCCAACTCTGGAGAATCTTTATTCCCACACTTCTGGGGACGGGGCATACCTGTAGGAGTACTGGGCAGCGTATGCATGGGGCCATCCCACCTGGATCTTTTTTTCACTGCAGATATGCCTGTTAGGGCTTGCTCCCCTCGGGAGAGTTTTTGAGACAGGACTTCTGGAGACTGGTAAAATGGATTTAAATCCCATTTTGGAAAACTTCCTCTTGCCTAAAATAATTTGGTTAGGCCAGAGAAAGTCAGGTAAGTTAATACATGCTGGGATAAAACCAATTTGCTAGCTCAAGATGGATTCAAAAGTGACTTTCCTTCCTTTTAAAGAGGTGGTACTGATGAGAGAAATTTACACATAAATTTGAGATCTTTGACCTCCTCCCTTTGTGGTGCCACTGCATCCTTTTCTTTCTCATGATTTCCAGAAGTGTAGTGGTATTTTGTAGTTTCTTTGTGTTGCAGCTGTTTCTAACAAGTTTCAATGGTTAATCCAATGGTTTCTTGTCTCAAGGCCTGTTTGAAGACAACTTCAAGTTATTTCTTATAAAAGATGGTTTTCTTTTAAGGTCACAATGTGACTTTGTGGGGAAAGAATCTCATCTTCATAAAATGACCTTTTATCCTTTTTTCTCCTTCTATTGCTTCTAAAAAGCACAATATAACAGCCTCCCATTGGGGATGATCCAAAGCCCACTGAAGTCAATAGATTTTCATGAACTTAACTGGAAAACCCATTGGTTTCCCCCCCCCCCCCCCCCCATCCTGGTATATTTCTGTACTTCTTAGTGTTAACGTTGGATAAAACTACCTCCCTTCTGCTTCCTCCATCTCTGGGATTTATAGAACTTCCCTGACTCTTCACTAGATTTTAGGTGTAACTTTTTTGGGTATGGACTGAAGTCTGTCATTGATGTATATCCTTCAGGTCTGTCTGTAGTGACAGCTGTGATCACTATGGTAGCTAAAGCTATCAAAGCTATTTCAAGAGTCTATTTAGCTGACTGGTTTAATCTAATTTGCTTGTTGAGCACGCACTAGGACAAAAAAAAGCAAATCAATAATGACCTTGGATATCCTGAAGATTTTAGTTCTCATTCTCTTTTGTCAACCCGCCTCTTTCTTTAAAACATACTGACAATGAAGATGAAGTTGGTTATGAAAAGGTTAATATTACATTCACTTTAAATGTTCAAGTAAATTGATATTTGTAGAAAGCTGCTATTCATAGGTGGCTGCTGTCTCTCTGGTTTGGAACGTGCTGCAACTGTGTACTCTCATTATCTGAAAAATATATCCCACTGCTCCAATATTGTGACAAACAGGTCTCCCAGCAAAGAACTTTTCCCCAATTAGGTGCCCCTATAAATAGCATCATCTGTTATATCTTATGCTGTATCCCTCACCTTGCACAATCTGGGTCTGTCATGCTTCTTGGAAGTAGGCTTTTCCTTTCACTTGTTTTTACTGATCTTTGACTTTTGCCATAGCACTTCCAGGTCTGTCACTATTTGTCTACTTTTCTGTGACTTCTAGAGCAGTACTGGGATCTTTTTTTAAAATCAGTAGTAGTTGCAACAGTAGTCATTTGTCTCTGACCTCTGGTGTCTTGCCTGATTACTTTTGTATGTAACACATTTTTTTGTATCACATTATCCTGTAACTATTTTCCTGTAAATATATGAGCCCTCAGCTGCTTCTGTCAGGTTTCTCAGTTTTCTTTTTAGACTTCTAGTAAGTGCATGTTTCCAGAGAGGGATTTTACTTTAATATTGTGCATTACTTCTATGGAATTTTTATGATGCACATATGTAATCTTCTCCTTTTCTCTTTACTGAGGAGAAAGCATCATATCCCTCACCTCTTTCATAGATTCATAGATGTTAGGGTTGGAAGGGACCTCAATAGATCATCGAGTCCGGCCCCCTGCATAGGCAGGAAAGAGTGCTGGGTTTAGATGACCCCAGCTAGATGCTTATCTAACCTCCTCTTGAAGACCCCCAGGGTAGGGGAGAGCACCACCTCCCTTGGGAGCCCGTTCCAGACTTTGGCCACTCTAACTGTGAAGAAGTTCTTCCTAATGTCCAGTCTAAATCTGCTCTCTGCTAGCTTATGGCCATTATTTCTTGTGACCCCCAGGGGCACCTTAGTGAGTAAAACCTCACCAATTCCCTTCTGTGCCCCTATGATGAACTTATAGGCAGCCACAAGGTTGCCTCTCAACCTTCTCTTGCGGAGGCTGAAGAGGTCCAGGTGTCCTAGGGCTCTCCTCATAGGGCTTGGTCTGCAAGCCCTTAACCATATGAGTGGCCCTTCTCTGGACCCTCTCCAGGTTATCCACATCCCTCTTGAAGTGCGGCACCCAAAACTGCACGCAGTACTCCAACTGTGGTCTGACCAGTGCCCGATAGAGGGGAAGTATCACCTCTTTGGATCTGTTCATCATGCATCTGCTGATGCACGATAAAGTGCCATTAGCTTTTCTGATGACTTTGTCACACTGACGACTCATGTTCTTCTTGGAGTCCACTAGCACTCCAAGATCCCTTTCTGCTTCTGTGCCACCAAGCAGGTCATTTCCTAGGCAGTAGGTGTGCTGGACATTTTTCCTCCCTAGGTGCAGCACTTTGCATTTCTCCTTGTTGAACTGCATTCTGTTGTTTTCTGCCCATATGTCCAACCTGTCCAGGTCTGCTTGTAGTTGTTCCCTGCCCTCCGGTGTGTCCACTTCTCCCTATAGCTTTGTGTCATCCGCAAACTTGGACAGAATACACTGCACTCCCTCATCCAAGTCGCTGATGAAGACATTGAAAAGTATCAGTCCAAGGACCGAGCCCTGCGGGACCCCACTGCCCACACCCTTCCAGGTCGATACCGACCCATCCACTACGACCTTCTGGTTACGACCCTCTAGCCAATTCGCCACCCACCGGACTGTGTAGTCATCCAAGTCACAGCCTCTTAACTTGTTCACCAGTATGGGGTGGGATACTGTATCGAAGGCCTTCCTGAAGTCTAAGTAAATGATGTCAACCCCTACTCCTGTGTCCAGGTGTTTTGTAACCTGGTCATAAAAAGAGACTAGATTAGTCAGTCATGATCTACCTGCTACGAACCCATGCTGGTTTCCCCTCAGCATAATTTGTCCTGCCAGGCTCTTGCAAATGTGAGCCTTGATAATTTTTTCAAAGACTTTGCCTAAGATGGAGGTGAGACTGACTGGCCTATAGTTGCCTGGGTCCTCCTTCCTCCCCTTCTTGAAAATGGGGACCACATTGGCCCTTTTCCAGTCCTCCGGGACCTGACCCATGTGCCATGGGTGTTCAAATATTCCCACCAGTGGCTGTGCAATGACGTCAGCCAGTGCCTTCAGTACCCTCGGATGGAGCTCCAGGGTACCCTCAGATGGCATCCGAGCCTGCCAACTTAAACACATCCAGTTCCTCCAAGTGACTCTGCACCATCTCAGGGTCTACGCTTGGTAGTCTGGCGCCCTGCTGCTGCCTCTCTACAATCCCAGTGAGAGACTTGTCATGCCCCTTGCTTAGGAACACTGAGGCAAAGAACTCATTGAGGAGTTCAGCCTTGTCCCCCCTGTCCGTCACCAATTGCTTATGCCCATTTAGTAAGGGTCCTATTCCTCCCTGGGCCTTCCTTTTACTCCCTATATATCTAAAAAACAATTTTTTGTTATCCTTAACTTGGAATGCCATCCTCAGCTCCATGGTAGCTTTGGCCTGTCTAACTGCCTCCCTACAAGCGCGAGCAGAGGAGGTATACTCCTCTTTAGTAATCCCTCCCCATTTCCACTTTTTATATGCCCCCCTTTTTGCCCGTAGGCTGCTCTGGATTTCTCTAGTCAGCCAAGGAAGCCTCTTGGCCCCTTTCCCCCTTATTCCCCACATCGGGATCATCTCCCTCTGTGCCCGAAGGATCATTTCCTTAAGGCACAGCCACCCTTCCTGGGCTCCCATCTCTTCAAAACTCTTACTCTGCAGTGCGTCCTTGACTAAATGCCTGAGTTCATTGAAATCAGCTTTCCTAATGTCTAGCACTTTCACCCTACTAGTTACCTTACCCACTCCACGTCTCATGATGAACTCTATTATTTGGTGATCACTGTCCCCCAGGTGACCAGAGAGCTTATTCATTCCAGAGATCACCATGTTGTTGTTATTTCAGTCATTTGTGATCTTGGTCAGAGTTTCTGGTTTCCCTTTCTGTGAGGTGGTTGTGCTCATTCATGCAAATTATATTTCTGAATCATGGTAGGCAATTAGGGGTGAACGAGCTGCAGCATGGGTGCCACAAATGGCCTAGGTAGCCTCTGTGTGTGGCATGTAGCACATTGGGGAAGGACAGGCAGCAGAGTGGCAGATAGGACAGGGAGCAGAAAGTAGATAACCGACTGATCAGGCAGGGAGGAGAAAATTTAGCTGCAAAGAAAGAGGATTGGTGTGACAGTCAGGGAGGTTTGGGGCTAATTTGTGGCACTCCTGCCAAAAAGCATGGCCCCACTGCTCTCTGATCATATCATAGACCACCTGATCTCTAACTACCCAAGGTGGATACTGCAGGTTTATGACAAATACTTGTAATGATTAAAAGTTGTAGAATAATAGAATTTAGTTTGAATTGCATCTCTCTGCCCTATCTAAATTATTCTGATTGCCCTCATTATCCAATAGGAATGCATAATGATCACTGCTTAGTCAACATTTTGCCAAGAGCTATTTTCAAAAACTGCAGCTTATGTCAAATACCACTATTTTTGGTAACTGCTGGCAATTATTTATTTTTAATAGATGTTTAGTGGTGGTGGGGTATATGTGTATCTGTGCATGTGTGTCATTTTGAGAGCTTTATATAAATGATAGCTATTGTGTCTCATTTCCTTTATTTTCCCTCTCTTTAGTTACTTTTTCCTTTCTGAACTATGGATCTTCCCAGTGTCATTTCTTTCTTGCAGACTCTTTGTACTGTTTAATGAAGTCAACAACTAACCAGAGTTATTTCTAACATCCCAGGAAAGCATTCTTTTTATTCAATACACTATATCTTCTCTGTTACTGTTTTGAAATCTTGCTTATTTAAAATAGTAGCATTGGGAAGCTCTCTTAATAATAGCCTGCAGTATCATTTGCTAAACTTTGTTTATCCCAGTGCGCTTACATGCACAACTTTTGACAGTCCTTCCTCCAAATGCATTTGCTAGTACAGTAGCTAGCATCTTGCTGTCTAGATGACTCGTTTATATCAAGTGAAAATTATTTCTGTATTCTGATATTTTTCTAACTTACAAATTGTTTTCATAAACGAAACCGGAGAGGTGTCTAATTACTAATATGTTTTAAAACTGTCTATAATCGTAAATATGTGCGAACAAATTGTAGATAAGTTGCATTCATATGGAAAGCATACATCAGCTGGGGTTATCTGGTTATGGTCTCTTTAGAATTTGATCACTGTGACCCTTAGCATTGGTAAATAATTCTTGCAAGGCAAAGATTTCTTAGGGCAATAGCTTTTATTGGACCAACTGCATATTTGTGATAGACAAGCTTCTGAATGCAAGACATTGTTCACTGGATTTGAGCAGTAAAAGCCAGCACAGTAAAAAACAACTGTAAGAGGAAAGAGATAAATGTCCATGAGTAGCAGACAATTCGTACTAGCAAACTGATTATGGGGGCATGGGAGGGGCGCTTCAATTAGCACAGCTTCAAGAGCCACGCTAATTAAAGCACCTGGTGTGTCAAATGTATCAGTGTTCCTGGGCTGAAAAATGGTGGCGGGGCACTTTGAACTATTGTTCGTTGAACCAGGAGCTCATTCAATGCTGGAATGTGCTGGAGCTCCGTAATTACTACATTCCAGCAGACTCAACTAATCGTGTCTGCTCCAATGTAATTATCACATGTTGGCGCATCCTCTCTGCATGTGTATAGGAGATCCAGGCTTCTTAAAAGTGAGGAGGGTCATTTCTTACCTGTCATGCATGAAAGAATTCAGGAATCAGGTTGTGTGACACCTGGCTGGGTGGGTATCAAGAAAAACATCTTCACTGTTAGAACAGTGTGGCAGTAGAATTGACTGTCTAGGGAAGTTGTGGAATCTCCATTATGGAGGTGTTCAAGAAATGGTTGGACAAGCATTTGTCAGCTATGATATAGATGTAGCCTGTGTTCTACTATAGGTTTTTGTCATACTTCTGGGCTGTGGCACTTGTCACATGGGGCAGGCTAGGAATTTTATTTTTTCGATTCCTGCTGCTACATCTCAGGGTTTGTTTGTTTTTTCACTTTCCTTAGAAGCATTGGGTATTGGCTGCAGCTGAGAGTGAGGATGTTGACTGGGGTGGGCAAGTGCTCCTGCTAGGACTTAAACATGGAGATTCCTGGCTAGCAGGTCTTGTCCCTCTGCTCAGGGTTAGTCCAATTGCCATATGTGGGGTCAGGAAGGAATTTTACCCCATGGTCAGATTGGTATGGACTGTGGGAGGTTTTGCAAGGGGTGTGGCCCATTTCCTTGGATCTCTGGAGCATATTTTAACAACCTTTGCAGCTGCAGACATTGGCTGCTGTGGTTCTGCTTTACCTGCAGCAGGTTAGGGGGTTCTAATGTGTAAAGGTTGACTGTAGTTTTTGTAATAGGTTAGACAATTGGTTTGATAGGGATGGGGTTGGACTAAACAACCTGTGGCAGCTCCTTCCAGCCTTGCGTTCTATAATTCTAAATTATAAAATGTTATAAAACCAATGTTAGTGTTAAATCCTTGGTCCCAAGTGCCCAGCCAGTTTGAATTTAATAATTCTCTACATACATGAAATACATGTTTTCTACAAGTATGTTTAAGCATACCAACCTCCCAATCTTGCAGATTTTTGCCACCTGGAATAATGCCTACTTATGTCTACTTGTAAGCACTTTATCTATTAGCAAGTGTTTTAAAACTGGATCCTAACATTGTTTGTATAATCTCTGTCTAATCTCTCTAGACAGGTCTAGATCTGGTTACATCTGGCAAAAAAGAAAATTCAATAATAATAAGCTAACTTAACAAAAGATTGATGTCAGGTGGTTTAAGGCATTTTATTAAATTGATGCCACTCACTAGGCTGGGAAATATTAAACAAGACAAAATGATGTGAGCTTTAGGAACTGGGATAATTGCACCATTACAACATTGCTCAGTTCTTTTATTATTGTTGCAAGAAGGTAAGCAGCAGTCCATTCACTAACTGGAAATTTGCAAAATCAGATTTGGAAGGGAAAGGGGGTAGGTAGGTATTACTTAATTTACCTTTACCTAAACAAAAAGACAGTTTAGATCATTCTATCACTATGCAAATATCATACAGGTTTATTACTTTTATGACAGTGACACGATCTGCCACGAGTGTTTTGAAAATATCTAAATGCTCAAATTATTCTATCCTACCAATATGGACATTTGCAATATGGGCAAGTTGTTAAAATGCCTGTTTTCTTAAATTTGCTGGTGTCTACACTAGAAAGGTACTGACCTACTTACAGTATACTGTGTGTGTCATGGCTGGCACAGTGGTGTGTGTGCTGTGACCACAGCTTTTCATGTCTGCCAGTTTTGACTCTTTATTTCCTTGTTCTTCCTCATTTTCTCACAACATGGGATATTACATGGCTACAATCTAAGTAAAGCTGATGGAACACTTTCTCCTTTCTTAGTACAGTTTTATTTCTTAGCCCTGGAGGAGGGTCTGCCTTGTTATATGTATAGGGTTTTGCAAAGGGATGGGGTTCCTAGGTGTTAACACAGCACAACTGTTAAATGCATAGGCATTTCATTTTGGCGAAAAGAGCAGGAGACCCTGAGGAAAGTCTAATTCTTTAATAATTAATCATATGCTGGATGTCCAGAAGCCTACAGCTGATGTTTCTTTTGCATAGTTATTTTGCTACTGCCCAAAAGCAGGTCTCATTTTGACACATGCTGTACAAATAGTGAGGAAGATGATCTCTGTACTGAATAACGTAAATATGACCATATCTACATTGTAAACTTATTTGCCTTGGCAGCAGAGACCTTGAGGATGTTGCGCTTCTTGGGGTGTCTGTCTCTTTAACTGGAAGTAGCCACACAATGCTTTGGTTCTTCCTTTTTTGTGTCCTTGTGTGACAAGGCATTCAGCAGAATTTGCAGATTCATTGCAATCTGACAGGGCTATGTCATGAGCACTTCTGCTGTGACTTCTGCTGTCAACCATGCACTTTAATGCCCACACCACTCCAGCTCCCTCACAGGGTGTGACAGACAAGCTAATTGGTATCATCACCTGGCTACACTGTTTCTGGTATTAGAAGCTGTTCATCCAGCAAAGCACTGCATGCTTAAGTGCGTTGCCATTAGGAATAGTAAATTTACCACGTCCACATGGTAACTGATCTGGAATCGATAGAACTGGCCACAGAACTTGCATAAAATTTCACTGAAATCTGATGTGGTCTATCTAGGGGGAGTCGTCTGCAATCTCCAGGTTTCATTTTAAGATGAGGTGTGATTGGAAAGCCAAGAAAACCAATAAGAGGAAGCACTGATAAGATCTCCTAAGAAATGTGAGAGAATTATCTGAAGTGAAAATGAAATACATTATATACTGAAGAAAATGTTAGCTGTTCTTGGAAAGAGTGAATAAATAGCTAGTCATGTGGTTTATCAGGAAAAGACAAATTAAAGTAGGGACAGGGAAGGGTACTGCTTCATGTACTTTCTCAGCAGATCCTATCCCTAGAGTAGCATATGGTAAGTTTAATTAGTAAAAATGTCGACAGACAACAGATTCTGTGTGCATTTCATTGCCAAAAGCATGGGTGGGTAATTCCTGTGAGCATGTACTTACTATGATTTATAAAAGTCTAATGCTGACTTTTTTTCCCTATTTTGAACCTGATGCACTGAAAAGAATTATTACCAAATATATTGGCTTACAATGATTCACTTTCACCACACAATTAAATGTGGCAGGAGACTTTGAATAATGACAAACTGATTCTGTCTAACTCTTACAGAATTCTACAAGGTTTTTATATAAATTGAAAGCATTACACCATTGTTCTCAGGAGAGAACCTCTAGAGATGTTACAAGATAATTAAGCCTCATAATTTCCCTGTAAGACTAGGATTAATTTATATCCTTGTTGCAAATGAGTATATAGTCAAAGTAGAGCACTATATGAAGGTTTTGGTTCATTGACAAAATTTAAAAAAAAATTGGAAATAAAAAAATTGGAAATTACATTTTTTTTTTCTTCACAGTCTACCTGGAATAAATATTTTTCATAGTTTTCTTGCCAGAACAAAATGTAAAAAAAAAAAAAAAATCTATCTTTTCTGTAATGAAATGTTTTTTTTAAAATGAAATTGGGGGGGGAGGGGGACTATGGGTTGAGATTCTAATCCTTTAAAAAATTAAAAATTTAAATAAAAGATGTATATAATATGAGGTAAAGATGCAGTACTCCTATTGACACTGGTTAGTAATTGCTTCCCTAAATTAAAAGTACTACTAAAGATGAATAAAGGTATCATATCACACTTCACAATATTGTTGCGTGTACATCTAACAGGCAAAGATGTTTGCTCTTGTGACTTTGGAGCCCCAGAATAAGAGTTTTGTCTTTCTTGCCCCTTGTGAGTTTGGAGTAGCCACAGTGTGTAGCATACTAATAGCAGTGGAGTCCTACCCATCACAGATCTGTAGCTGTAACCGACTATTAAACTCTGCTTACATTCTTTGTTTGTTTCCTTTTTCAGCATTGCAATATTTTAATAAAAAATGCTAACTGATACACAGAAAATGTTTATAAGAGCAGTTTCCCCTCAGCTATTAGCAGCTGTAATAAAAACATATTTATGGACCCCTTTTATGAGGGGGAGGTATAATTTACATCAGTACAGACTCAAATGAGAAATGCCTTTTTCTTATATAAATGAAGCCAATTTCGAGCTGCTGGAGAACAAATAAGCACTTTGAGCAATTCAATACTAGAAACAACAATTTTCTTGCTGGTAGTAATGGGTATTCTCCAATCTGTTGTCCTAAAAATACACCTTCTAAACTGCAGGTCTGATTATTCCTTGTGCTAAAGTCTGTATTGAATGACTGTAATAACCCTTGAAGTGCAGTTATGTCCAGGTTGCAAAATGGCAGTTTTTTAATGGAGAACAGCCTCACTACGTGTGAATTTAGGGAGGGCAGAGAGAATTTTCAGTAAGATGCATGCGACTTGACTCTAAGCAGAACAGTAGAGGACATTAGGGGAAGACCCAAATGGCTCCAAGCAACTTTGGCTAAGATGCCTCCACCCTTTAAAGTAGTGCAAACAAGTATTTGTGTGAGATGGCTTAGATTTAAGTGGCTTAGTTTAAGCCATCTGATCTCGAGTCCAGATACGTGTGTGCAACCATTTGCTGCTTGCTGGGAAGAGGTGCAGGCAGCTGGAGGCAAGGGTGGTGGAGGGGCTGGTGGATCTGTGGCAAGGGTTGGAGAGTCCACGGAGGGAAAGGGGGGTAGAAACAATGCAGCAGTGATCATTGGCTTGGCTTTGCTAGCCCCAAGGCTGTGCCGTGGACCTGTGCAAGCATTGACCTTCTTCAGATCAGGTTAATTCTTTGCCAAGCTAGTTAGTTCACCTCTGACCTAAATTAACTTCAGATGTGGTACACCATTTTTAGGGTGACTTAAGCCATGTGACCACTTGAACATCAGGGTATTTAGATCACCCTAACCTTGGCTACTCCATTCCAGGTTTCTTATTCTCTTGGTCTGCTTGTATTTTTTGTCCTTGTTACCCCAGCTGGAGTCTTTTGAAAGAGTTTGCTGTTCTCTCTTCACACTAGAACAAAAGAAGTTAGAAGAGTTTCTGGCAGCTCTGGCCCTTTAAAAGCTGAAAACAGTAAGAAATATTTTGCTGCATGAGTGCATGTGAGGATTCAGGCATTTTTGATTTCTCACAATTAGCTTCAGTTGTTAATAACTCTGCATTTGGGATGCAATGCACACATTTGTTGTCTGCAGTACTCCAGGAGGTGGTGTATTTTCATTCTTGGTGTCTGCAGTCTGTATTTAAAACCTTTAATTATTGGCATGAAGTATAGTTATCACGCTTCAAATGTGTCTGCTCTTATAAAGGGCTATTTAGTGCTTCAAGATATTCCTCCCCAGATTATGGAAGGTATCAAAGATCTAATTAAAATATTTCTACTGTTTGTAAAGTATTTATTTCTATAAATCATTGTGGTGATTAGCATGTCACTAGCTGAACTAGGATTTTCAAGGACAACAGTCTTGCTTTTAAAAGCATTAGCATTTGGAGTGATAAATTACAGACAGCTTGAGCGCCTACATCATTAGGATCCTTATCTAAATTGTTTACATGTCAAGTTTCCTTTCTAGTGGTGAATAATTTGTATAAATGGCCCTTCATTTGGTAATCTCATTTCCTTAACAGTAGTTGGGTGATGGTACATAAAAAGTAATAAAAGCCCTCAGCATTGCTTTTTTCCTGGAGCTTGTCATAGCCTCTGGCTCTGATAGTGTCTGACACTTATTACTCAAGTCCTATTTACCTAAAAGCAGAAGCTTTATGGAGGTTCCATCTAGAGTGATACAGCTTCTTTCAAGGTAACTGTTTGGAGTAAAATCCATATTGAGGTTTGATTAAACAGCTGCTTTTTTCTCTTAACTTAAAGGTACTTTATGTAGAAATTTAACATTATGCCACCGTCTTCCTCTTAAATTTATAACAGTTTCTTAAAGTTCGTTTTCCAAACAGTGTTCCCCTGCCCTGTTTATACTGATGAAACATTGATTCCTCAATCATACCTTTCTTGAAGCAGAATTAAACCCACCTTAGCTGCTCTATGACTCTTAAGACAGAGGCATCTCCTGAAGAGATGATGGTCTGGTTACATGGCCATGGCAGGACTGAGCTCAGTACCTGCTTCTGGTTCCTGCCACGGGCTGATACAGGGGGTAGTCTCGAAACCTGATGTTCACCGCTGTTGGCTGTGGAGAGGCTCAACTTTCCCTTTTTCTGGCAGTCTTGACTGTCAGCCATAAACACTGCCACATGGTATAGGAATGGCATATGCTTAGGAGAAATGGTATATAAAGGCATGTTCTGAATAAAGGCACCACCTGCAGGTACCCTCTTCTCTCTGGGTGAATAATGACCATTGGCCACATGGTATAGTGTTGGCAAACCCTAGCTGGAATTGGAACTGGCTGACAGGGACTGTCTGTCAAGTCCCCCTGGGCCAGAGGTGGTGCTGACGGCACACATAGGGCGTTAAGCACTAATGGTCATTTGGAATGGCAGTGCATCAAGGCCATGAGGCCATGGAGCCTCTGTGACCTTCCCTTCAGTCCATTGGGAAGCCCCAAGCTGGGGGGTGGACCAATCCAACACTTATAGGTGTTTAGCGCTGATGGCCATTTGGGAAGGCAGTGGGCAAGGCCAGTAGGTTGCTGCTATTGTCCCTTAAGGCCTTCAGTCTGAAACCAGATTTGACAGATGCCTGAGCTGAGAGTGGGGCAGTCCAACTTACGTTGCATGTCAAGCACTATGGTCATTTTGTGGATGGTACTCTCCCTTCATTGGGACATCCTTGTAGTTTGCCACTGTACCTAAGCCTCCAGGGTGCTGCCCCAGCTCATTGCACCAGATCAGCACTTTGGCCATTTCAGGGATTCATGATCTGCATAGGCCTATTCAGGCTCATGAGAGGGATAGACCCAACTGAAACAAAGCTAGGAGTGGTGGTGACTAGCTTCATGGACCACAAATTCTGAAGCACCCTTCCTGCCTGCCTTGGTGTGAGGTTTCACATTCAGTTTGACTAATTCCTCATGCGCTATTTTTCTCTGTGCTATTGTTTCATATTCAAATTACCCCTTCCCATTACACTATTTTTCTCTATGGCTGGACAGTCACATAATGATTAAAACAACCATGCAGTTGGGAAATGGCTGAAAAGGGATTCATGGTAGCCACCACTGGACTTCTGTCTTAGGTTGGATTGGCCACCTGGGGCTTTTGCCCCCAAACAGGTTCCCATCATGGGTTATTTTAAATAGTCTTTTTTGAAAAGACCTGCTTTTGCCATTCTTATGTAATCCAAAATGGCCGGGGGGAGGGGCGGGGGTTGGGAAAGGGGGATCTTAACTGCCTAAGAATTTTGAAGATTAGACCTGGATTATGCAATATAATTGTAACATACATTATGTAGCAAGTAGTAGTGTATGACTCTGACTATAACTACTCTGCAAACTTCTTAGTCCAATGGTGCCCAATGGTCCAAGGGCCAGATTCACCCATGGAGCCATGTCATTTGGTTCACAGGGCTTGGCTTGCCAAACTGCAGTCCCACAGGCCTAGCCTTCACACACGGGTCTGGTCTGGAGGCCTCATCCCGTGAGCCAGTCTCATGCAATAGATCCAGCCATAAGACTGACGTTCTGCACCAGCCAGACTTGGGACTATGTCATTTGGCCTGTGGGGCTCCCCACGGGGCCAGAAATTTGTTGGAGGAGAGCACCATGGCAGTGGCTCCAGGAACTACAGCAATTAACACTGCCACTGCTTTCCCACTGTCAAGTTTCTGGACAGTGGGAAAGTAGTGGTAGTGTTAATTGCTGCAGTTCCTGGAGCCACTGCTATGGTGCTCTCCTCCACCAAATGTCTGGACCCCTGGAGAGCCCCACAGGCCAAATGACATGGTCCCACATGCCAAATCTGGCTGGTGCAGAATGTCAGTCTTATGGCTGGATCTATTGCATGAGGCTGGCTCACAGGATGGGGCCTCCAGACCAGACCCATGTGCCAGGGCTAGGCCTGTGGGACTGCAGTTTGGCAACCTATATGTCTTAGTCTGTTTGGTGTGAAATAGCATCCCTGGAAGTGTCAGTTAAATTAATGTAGGGAGGTTCATAATCTCCCATTTAAAATAGAGCGTTTGTCATTCCTTGAGTCTCATAGAAAAACAATCCCATTTGCAGCACTTGTTAACAGTACACAGCTTGCATTTAGAGGCAATATGATGTTCCAGGTATCTGCATTCCTAAATTGGGTTTGTGGAAAAGAAACATGGGTCACTTTTATTCATCCTGGCTTTTAAACCATCAGCCTCCAGAGCTCCTGTGAATCCTATTGACTGTTTCCGTTCCGTATCTTTTGAAAAATTATCAGAGATTTGTTTCACATTAAGTCATGTTTCACACTCTGTAAATTAACTCAGAGGTGACACCATGTCATCTACTTGCTGTCTATTCTTATTCCTCATCAATTTTTCATTTATGTCCATTAATTTTGCTCTTGTTTGCTATTCTCACTTCCCAGAAAAAGGGAGAGTTTCTGTGGCCTTGTTAAATGCTTCTCTAAATCTAAAAATAGCCCTCATCAGCTCTCCTATATGATACATTCACTAAAAGATTGTATGCAATATTGGAAATAGTAGCAGTTCTAAATACCTCTGTAAGCTAGCCCAAAATCACTGTTAAGCTGTCAGAGTGATTTTTCTGTTTTCTATAACCAGGTTGCCTGAAATAACATGGAACCAGATTTGATGACCTAGATGGTCTGTTCTAGTTGTTTGTATACATAGAACCTCTCAATATCTCTCTTAAACTTAATAAATATATTCTGTCAGTTTTGCTTGCTTTTCTTTTAGTCTCTAGAATGTGGGGTTTCCCAAATGTGCAACACCATTTATTAATATTTGGATAATGCTTAGCACATTATGAGCATGTCTAGCAACCAGTAGTTAATGAAAATGATAGCAGATGCTTGCTCAAGGTCACAACTGTGAAATTTTGTTAGTCTTCTTACCATTTGGGAGCATGTATAAAAATGGGGTATAGTTTAGTCCAATTTCTAGTACACAGGTGCATTTTACCTTCAGGATAAGACTTTTTGTACATCATTTTTAAGTAAGGGGTTTTTTTTTTATATTTGCTTAAGAGCTCAGCTTTTTGAACAGTCAATCTTTTGAATTAGTGCACTAAAATAAAAGCATATTAAATGTAATATTTGTTCTTTAATCTCATTATGCATTTCTCCCATCATTGTCTGGGTTTGTGTGTGGTTTTGTTCCCTTTTTTTGGTAAGATTTAGAAAGAACCATTACACTTGCAAAGTACTTAGATTGCTGATTGCTATGTAAAAAAATAATTGTACTAGAGTAGAAGAAATTAAAATCTTCTTATTGCATAAAAGCATTAAGGACATTTAGAAATGTATGACTGCATAACCTTGATTAAAATGCCTGCTTATCAGAAATGAAGATACAAGATTTTATAAGATGTATAAATACTTTAATAATGTCTTCAAGTCAGATGTCATCAACAGACTGTAATGATAAATAAAAACATTCTGAACTATTTTTTTTTTCACTTGGAAGCATTGAAGTTTTGATATCAGTACTGTAAACAAGACAAGATTCATTATTCAGATGAATTGAGATAGTGATATATAGAATATTGAATCTGGAAGATCTGAAAGTCATTGAAAAATAATGTTGCCCTTCTGAGTTGTATTATCTATAGCTATAAATAATTTTTCTATAAGATAGCATATTTCCTCTGAAATTATAGGAAAACTTTAAACATTTTATTGGACCGATGTATTATATATTTATAGCTATTTTTATATTTAGTTTAAGGAATCATTCTTACTTTCTGGGGAATAATATTCTAGGAATTATACTGTCTGCCAATCAGTGTTTTGAATCTGTAATGAATAATTAAAAAAGTATTGCTTCTGGAAGAGAGATTGTCAGGGATGGCGTTAGAACATCAGCGCACCCATCATTTAAAAAGCTAGCGACTTCCATGAAACAAAGATTCCAATTTTCAGCAAGACAAATATTATCAAATATGCTATCAGATTAAAGCACTTCAGGTTAGAACACTTTTTTTGAACATCTGTGCCACATCCATTGTGCGTTAAACTAGGTCCCATTTGCTAGCATCCCAGGGGTCCTTTGCAGGGCAGCGTGCTAACCTCAGGCAGAGCTTGTCTGCTCTCTCCATGCTGGGCTGGCATCGCTCCCTCAGCCTCTGATCCCTGCCAGCTGTGAGCCACAGTCTTGCTTGGGGGGGAAGGGGGGGCAGGGAAGAGGTTGGAAGGGGAGTTTCTGTCCCTGGAGCTGCCCAGGCCCTGTAGTGCTGTTCAGTGGGAACGTGGTCTAACTTAAATGACTCTAAGTAAAGTGCTATAGATCGCTTTCTTCCAGGGGCTTTTTGAATGTGTACTTAGCCTTAGTCAACAACATTTTTGTTAGGCTATTTTGGCTCCCATTTATAACATTTTTAGCTTTATAAAAAAAACTCAGCCAAGATTTTTCAAAAACAGATGGCTAAAGTTAGAGTCTCAGAAAACCATGTACATAATAGACCCCTCCCCCCATGTAGGCAATTGCTTGATTTATTTATTTTTTTTTACATTTATTTGTTTTTAAAGCTGCCCAATAGTTCCCACTTACCCTCAGAGTAGCTGTGCACAAAAAATAGGATCTGATTTGGATCTAAATTTCCCTTTCCTTATATTCAGTTTTCCCATGGGCTTTTGACTGCCATAATTGTGCCACAAAGTACAATTTGGCACAACAAAGATGGGCAGGATCAGACTCCAACTGTTCACATAGTGGTTCCTGTCTCATTCTTTCCCAGGAATACAAATTATTCCTCTGGTGATCACTACCCATATAGGTAGGAACCGATAAGTGAGGCAAACACCTTAAGGACACTGGTAGACCAGGAGATGAAGGATATTGATGTCAATATACTAACACTTTGGTGTAAGAAGCATCAAAATGAGTGAAGTGGATTTTTGACCCCATCAACATGCACTCCATCTGGCTTCTGTGACTCGGACAGCTGCACAAAAATGCAGTCCCCACTAATCAATATTTCAGGGCTGCGCTGACTTCCAGCATACGAAAATTCCATTGAACTTAGTGCCTTAAGAGAGAGCTTTATTTTGGAGGTACATAGTGTGAGATATGTACCAATGGCATAATTCACAGGTCTCTAATGTACACTTACTTCCACTTCTGTGAAAGTGAGGTTCATAAGAACATGCCAATCTACTATGAATAATGATAGGATATTGAGTCGCTTAGAAAATTCTACTAGTAAAAAAGCCCCCATGTTTTCCCACATTCGAATGACAATTGACTTAAAAAAAAAAGCAGTCCTAAATTAAGTTGCAGTAGATACCTGTGTATTATTCAGGGTACTGTAATATATAGAGTTGGAATACTTAATTGTAAAGCAACTTCTCACTAGCAAAATGGTGTAGCTTAGCATCTTGTTTCTTACATTTGGTGGTCTGTTCTTTTTGCTTTTGTAGTTGCAAAGGCAAAATGGCACTCTTTATTTAGCTTGAGTTCTAATTAAAAGGGTTTTTCTTAAAACCAACAGTCATAAATATTCTTGCTTCTCCTTCCTCCATCCATGTAGTCAAAAGAAATTTGTACATGTTAACTTCTAGAAGTATACAGCTCAAGTACCTAGACCAGGAATGTCCAACTCATTTGGCCCCATGGGCATAGAGCCGGTCCAGGGGCTTGATCAGGCCTGTGGACCTCCCTGCTCCTGTACCCAATCCAGCACATGCAGCAGCCACCCAGGCCAATTAGAACAATTCATCTCCAGTAAGTGATGTGGGACCAGCCCCATGCAGCATATGGGTCAATAGAGAGCACCAGGGGCCAGATTACAAGGCCCTGTGGGCCGGGTCTGGCCCATTGGCCATACATTTGACACCCCTGATTTAACTCTGTTCTGTAGCACTGGTTATTGGGAAGTTGGATGGTTCAAAAGTTGTAAGTGTCTCACATAACTAGTTCCTTCTCCAGCACTACATTATCCCAGTGTGTGTGTGTGTATATATACACACACACTCACTCACCAGTTCACACACATGCAACCCACCTACACATAGGTAAGTTCCTAACTTGGATGGTACGGTATATATGTGTGCGCTTGGGGTACCTGGGATACTTGGGGGAAGGTTAAGGTGAGAGAGAGATTTAAAGTGTAGGGAATGAAAGTTGCCAGAACTGAGATTAGAACTGGTGGATTAGAGAGAAGCTGGCTGAGGAACTGAGGCTTGGGGTTACTTAAGGGAGATTGGGGCTGGAAACTGAAGCAGACAGCTGAGATATGGTGGGGGGGTGGGGGCCCACAGATAAGTGGTGGCAAGGAGGAGACAGCCAGGAAAGAGAGAGAGAGAGGAGAGAGAGGCAGAAACCTGGGAGCTTGGGCCTGGAAACAGACTGACAGTTTAGAGATTGGTGGGGGGGCAGATAAGTGGTGGCAAGGAGGAAACAGTCAGGAAACAGACAAAAACCCAACTTGGGGTTTCAAAATAACAGACTTATTAAACAGACAACACACTACACAGCCCATGAAGTTATTGGTACACACACACACACACACACACACACTGGCAGCAGGAGAAAGAGACTCAGTGGAAGGGTTGGAGTCCAGGTAGGGAAAGAGTTCAAGACTTTGGTTGAAGAGAGGGTAGGGGGTGATAGCTGCCTATCCAGGCAGGAAAGGGGTCCTTGTCCAGCAGGTGTTGTCCAGAGTGGGGTTGCCAGCAGGGCCTCTGGGTGGATAGGTGGTGTGGCATGGTGTTGGTCCAGATGGAGAGGGCATCCCACTACCCCTTTTTATGGGGCAGACTACCTTTGATCTCCTATGGGGAGAGCCTGTCCAGGCAAGGTCAGTCCTGTTCCAGAGGGCTCCAGGTGTTCTTACTGAGCATATGCAGCTTGGCACAATGGTGGGTTGCCTCATCTTTTGTTTCTTGAATGCTGAGGGTGGTTCCAAGGGCTGGGTCGTTGGTCCAGGTATTGGTTTGATGGTTTGGTCATTCAGAGGGAGCTACTTTTAGACCTGCTGCCATTATCTCTCAAGCACCCTCATTCATCCCCATTCATTCAGGAACTAAGTTACATAGGACGGTAGGTGTGTGTCGTGGGTTACTCAATCGGGCATGGGAATAAGATGGAGGCTTGACATTACAAGATGGAAACTTGACATGATTTATGCTAACTTACATATATAGGTCTAAAACAGTAATTACACAATATAAAAGCACTAACAAAACAATACAAACATGATAATTATCACTTATAAAACAGTGGATAGCTATATCAAAATAGCAGGGCACTTGTTTGCAGAGACGGGAGAGAAAAATAAAGCTTACTACCTAAAATAAAATGTTAAAGCTTATCCTACATATTAATTTACTTACGCTTATCTCTAGGGAATACAAAGGGAGAGAAAAAGTCAGAAATGGTTGGGGAAGGGGAGGGAATGCATTTTAAAATAAATTTAAAACCCCCCAAAACTGGGGGTTTTGCTACAGGCGGATAAGTTGCTATGTTCTTTTAGTCAGAGTTGACCAAAAACATTTCCAACAGAACTATTGGAGAAAATGAGGCTGTCTCAAACTTTTCAAGATGACATCAATGTTACAGTGTCATGTTGAACATGTTCCCTTCCAGTTGATAATTTAGGAATTTATTCCATACCTTTTTTTTCTTTTTGTTCATGTCATCTGTGAGGAAGGAGTAGCACTGTAGACATGGAGATGAGGTACAGGCACCAGTAGCACTAATATCTTCCTAAAATGCAGTATTCCCTTCCATAGAAAATTGAGATCCATTGTTTGTTTTATTCCAACTAAAAATTAATCTTGAATGATCAGAATTTCCCAGGAGATGAAAATTCTATTTCCTGGACAGCTCACCTTAATTCTTAGCTTTAAAGTGTATTTTCAGCATTATCCACACAAATATAAAAAGGAAAAAAAAAAGAATTGAACATTAGATGCATCTGTTGTCACTCTCTTTGGATACATCTGATGGACCACAAAAATTATTAACAATACCAGATTAATGTACAAGTGAATTGAAAAGTAAATTTTGATTTTTTTTCCTATTGACTATATGGGAATTAGAAAAGGCTTTGAAGTAAAAATATTATTTAGAAAATTAAAAAAAAAAAACCTCATGGACTTTCTGTATTAAACTGTCAGGCACACAAATATTGATCCTTTTCATCTGCACCTGGCATCAGGTTTTCTTAGCAATCAGGGTGACTTGTCTTAAGAGGATGTGACTGATACTGCTGTCAGCCTTCGCTTCCCGCTTGTTTTCCAATGCTGGTAGGACAAAATCCTAGTAACTTTTTAGACCAAGGATGGTGAGGTAGTTTGTCCTGCATCATTGGTCCTTTCCAATAGAAGCTAAACTATTCTCCTGACTCAAGTCTTCAGTGCATGCTAGACCCCAGGATAAATAATCATGTGCTTCTCCAAGCCTGCAACTACTATGCCAATTTCCATATTGCTTGCTAAGACATACTGCTTTAGGGTTGTTGGTTGTAGCCATTTTGGTCTAAGGACATAGGCAGACAAGGATCTTTGGGTAGATGTGATATCTTTTATTAGACCAAAAAGTCAGAAATGGTTTGGAAAATTAAATAGTTGGAAAATTTGTTCTTTATAAGCTTTTCAGGCACAAGCACCCTTCAGATATAGGGAGAGTCTGGTGATGTTTTATATGCTTTCCTGGATAGAACCGAAGCCTATATGCAAAATGCAGGCCTGAGAAAATGCAAATACCTGGCAGTGAGGATCAAAGGGAATGGGTGACAACAGTTGTGCAACAGGTAGGTGTGTGTGGGCGGGGTGTTGAATTGGTGATAGAACGTTGGAGCAACCTCTGCAGTCATGTATAGACAGCCATGGTGCCCGATTTTGTTCTACCTATTGGGCAACTAAATGGATGTGGGTGCCTATGCATGATACTCTTTCACCCTGAAACTCTATTAATGTATCTACTTTGTAATCATTATCATCATGCCCTTAAGACTGAGTCACAGAAAAGCAGCAAGAAAAGACGTAACTAGCTTCTTCATTAATTGTTTTCCAGAGAGTCAAGTAAGATGGAATAGAATCACAGTTAAGTGACTAAATCCACAGTTAAATGCCTCATATGTGGAATGGAATTTAGTCCCATGTTTGCAATGGTGCTACATATGGCCAATTTGGCCATGGCAAGCAATTCGACCTTGCAGGCTTGTGTGTCAAGTGTCATAATACCAAAGCTTTGCTCTTTGCTTCTGTAGCAGGTTGCCAGCTAGCCTAGCTCAGCCTGGCTCAGTCTGGGTCAAATCAGTCTTTGAGTCTTTTAATTTGGTCCCAGCAACATTCTTTTTCTGGGCTCAAACTCAAGTTGTAATGCCTTGGGCTCTTCTGCTTTCCAGGGTTCAGCCAAAAACAAAACTATTTAAACTCAGCTTCAAGCCCTGGGTCAACCCTTAACACAGAGCAGAACAGACAATACAAACAGTTGACAGTGAACCTCCACAAGCAAGGGGTAGTTCTCACCTTCTACTCTTTTCTCCCTTGGAAAGACCTGCCTCTTCCTGCAAACAAATCCATCTCCAGGTCCTCCAACCCACTTCCTCTTCTTGTTCCTTTTTATATTTCTAGTTCCAGCCAGTCAGCTTCTCCTAATTTGCTAACTGACTGATGCTGCTGTGGCCCTGAAGGCAGTCAGGGCCACAGTTCAGAATGCTGCTGAAGCCGGCAGTCTGCTAGCCGGCTGGCTAATTGCTCCAGGCTACCAGCCTGCAGACTGTTACAGCCCCATTCTAGGACAGGGGTAGGCAACCCCCCAGCATGGGTACCAGAGTGTAGCACTTGAAGGCATTTTGCTAGGCACACATGCCTCAGTATGGATGGCAGGGAAGGGGCTGCACTGCCACAACAAGGACCAGGCCCATCATGGTTCCCCCACCATCTGCCCCTGGCACACCAACATCTTACAGGTTGAGGTTGTGGGGTTTTTTGGTGCTGTGCTCAAAAACATTGCTGACCTCTGTTCTAGGATGCTGTACACGACTTGCTTCTTAACAGTTGGGATAGCTGGAGAAATAATCTAACCCCTTGAAATTCATTTTTAATAACAATAACCAAGGTGATTTGGTGGTATGCTTTTGTGCATTACAAATGTGGTTCTTCCTCTCCCTAATGCTAAGAAAATGAATTGCTGCTTGTTATGGAACTTGTGTTTTTTTTGGGCAGTGTGTTGGGGACGGGGGGCAGGGAAGGGAGTAGGGACTGTGCACAATCTATTACCAGGACCAAACCAGATAGCATAAAGGAACAAACTTTTCAGTGAAGAGTAGCATAACAGCAGCTAAAGAATATGTGACCCGGGGGCGGGGGGGTCTGAGGCCTGGACTGACCAGATACTGTTTTTAATGACAGATGATCCCTTTTCAGACTAAGGCTTCTAAGGTGAGTAATATAAGCTCCCCCTAGTGGGATCACACAGGAATGGAAATATGAATGGGTGCAGAATACAAGGGGAAAAGAATGGCCTGTAGAACTGTATTAATTGCTTGATCCAACCCTTGAGCCACAGAACTATTAATTGTCCAGAAGTATATTGCTACTACTTTATGGAGAAACATTTTTTGTGGAGGAGGTGGAAAATCTTTCATTGGCTCAATGAGAACTGAGATTTCTAAAGCCAGTTATGCTGTTCTGTATTCAGCGCTTAATTCTGTTCTGTGCTGTTCCTGAAATAACTGCAGGATATGAAAAGATTGGCTTTCCAAGCTGTACAGGAGTGATTCATGGGATTAGTATGTCCACTGTTTCAAGCAAATGTGAATGCAGCCAAGGTAGTTTGCTATTCTTTCATTATGCAGGCCTCCCTGGGCCAATATGGCCTATTCATGGACACTTAAATTGGACACACTGGCAGCTCAGTGGTATCTTTTGACATAAAGTCCTTCTGGAAACACAGCATATCCAGGAAGACAGTTATCCCATGGTATTGTGGTTGAGGTTCATAGGCAGAGGGAGAAAATATTATTTGGGGGGCTGAGTACAACCCCTTCCCCCACACCCACCCAGCAGGTAAGTCTGTATAGGGGGAAGAGAAGGGGTAGGGGGAGAGGGAAGGTCCATGGGGGGGCAGATCAAGGCACCCACAGTGAGGATGGGATTGGGGCAGAGGCAGGGGCTGGGGTGAATGGGGCCCCAGGGACAGATCCAAGGGGTATATACCCTATGTGTCTCCCAGCAGCGGGAGCCACCCCACGCCCTTGGACAAGCTGCCTGGCCTCTGACCATCCCATGACCTGCCCTGGGTCCTATTCACCCCAGCCCAGCCTTGTCACTGCCCCACTCTCTCTCTCACTGTGAGGGCCTCAATCTGCCTCCCCCCCCCATGCCCGTTCTCCTTCACAGACTTGCCTGCTATGATGGGCACACATGCTGCTGGGCTGCTATCCTGGCTGTGTGCAAGCTGCCGCTGTGTGTCTGTATGTGTGCACATCCTCTGCTGCAGCCACCCAGGGCTCATGCCTGGGCTACCCTGTGTCCCTCTGTGCTGCCACCACTGCCCTGCAGTTGGGGGGACTAAGACCTGTTAGCCCTGGCCTTCTGCCACCTATGGTGAGGTTGGCAGGAATTTCTGGGTCAGGGAACTGGGACACTAAGCCACAAGACCCTTGCAAGGGCAGCAACCAAATTACTACCTCTTACTATAAATAGCTGTATTTAATTTCTGCCTGTAATAAAGAGCTGTTCCAATTTGTAAGTCTCCAGATACTAGATACATGATGATACCATTATTTTTTGCTTGTTTAAATGAGTATAAGTAGGTACATTTCATCTCCCTTTCCCTACCACCTTCATACATGTTATGTCCATGTCAACTTTGATTTCATGTGACCTCTCCTGCCTTATTGATGAAACCTTATCTCCAGGTATACATGCCAGCTGGGCAAGAAGCAAATTAACTCTGCATGGTAAATGAAAAACAAATCATGATGGAATGAGACTGACTAACTAAAGGCAAGATGGTGCTGTGGCATCAAGTGATTGGGGCATATTGTATAATTCACAGCATATGTGAGTTTATGATACTTTTTGCATAGTATGGGTTGCTACTAGTTATGGATTTGGATACACTTGCAGAATACCAACAAACAAACCTGTTACTATCACAGAAAGGTTACAGCAAAGGCTACAAGGTATTCCATTTGTACTTATATTCAAGTTACATGTAGAAAATATGTTGGGGTTGAATGATAGGGTTAAGCGGTGCATGCAGACAGTTGCCTTTTATTCAAATGTAATGTAATACTGCATTAAAGAAATAAAGACGATTGAAAAATAAGCATGCAGGCTAATATAAGATAAAAATTTGATGGTTATGCTAGTGATTTGTACAGTCATTTTATCTCTCTTTTTTTGGTGTATCAGGTGCATAGAATCCCAGTATTGAAGATGCATTGGCCCATGGCTTCCCCTTCAAATTGTTCTGTTTGTGTTTTCAGTACATGGTAACATAGAGGTAACTCCATGTGGTTCCTGATTACAAGGAGCTTATTTAAGGTCATGTGCTCTGGGGACCATTTCTCAAACACATTCCTAAATCTCACTCCCTCATCTCCTGATCATGGCAGAGAAAAGCAGCTCCTAATCTAAAGCAACTCCCCTTCCCCCTTCCATTACTTCTCATTAGCCTCCTTGTCCTTCTTCCTTGCTTCTTTTCCCACTCAAAGTCTTGTCTGACTTTCTGAAAATGTCTAAAGCTCTTTGTTATCAAAGTAGGTGTTGCTCCACAATCAGATTGTGTTCAACTTCAGAATCCTAATATTAACATTGAGTGGTCCCCTAACTGTCAGCTATTCCTTAATGACTAATACTGTTGTGGTCATTCCTGCCTGGCAAAGGAAAAGAAAAATTCAGTGCTCTTAAACTTCTACACTTTTAGCTTTGGTCTCTGCAGCTCTGCAGCAGAGTTAAAAGCATCAATTTTTACCTGAAAAGAATGGTTTCCTCTTCATTCTGCCCTTTTTCAAAGGGAATTACCTCAGGAGAAGAAATGGTAAATAGTTTTTACCTTTCAAATGTCCAAAGCATTTTTTTATGAAGAGGGATGGCCACTTCAAGACACAGAAGCAATAGTGATTATTTTGCACCCTTTTCCATACTGCTGGCATCTTACAATATGGTACCTTGTCAAATATCAGAAAGGAAGAAAGATCAGTTAACCTGTGCATTGGAGATGAGATCTTTCTCCTTACATTGAAGAAGTTGTCTACAATCTGTGACACATGGACTTTTAAGAGTCTTACTGGGATTGCAAGCAATGATGGCAGTAGAGGGGGTGTTGCCATAACAACGTGTTTCTAAGCCTACTTGGAATCTTTATCGTGCCAAAAATTCTGTTTTTTACTCTGTAATAATGGATCAGTAATAAACCAGCTCTTGATGAGATCCAACATTATAAACATACCTATCCTTGAAGAATGTAATGTTCACTCTTAGGACTTCCAACTGGTTAAACCCCCTCCTCCCCCCCCCCCCCCGAAACTATGATGGGGCAGAGAGCAGCAATATGAATAAAGCATGAACCATCTGGGTATTACAATGTCAAGAAAGAATGCAACCTTGGCATATACCTCTCTCTGCAATTATTCTTCATGTATGTGAAGAAAGTATAATAATAGAAATGCGATAAACAGGGTGCCCAGGAAAGTGAAATGTATATTAACTATCACCATTTAATGGCTTGGATTACAGCAGAAATTCAGAAAATTCTTTATTGTCTTGACCAATATGGGCAATATTTATGAAATAATAAAAGTTCCAAAAAATAAGTGGCAGAAACCAAACCCACAAAGTTGGTAACATCTTAACGTGAGTGAGGGACCAACTTAATTGGTTTCTTTACTTAATGTTTCAACATATTTGAAAGAAGATACAATGTAATTGTAGTTCTTGCAAAATCTTTACTCTGTCTTCTAAAGGCTATTGGGCATGATTAGAAGGAAAACCAGGAAAAAGGAGAGCTGCATACATCAGAAATATTGTGAGATGGAGGGGAATGCAACACATTTTATAGTTGTCATGGCTGTACAAGTTGGGTGTTGGGAGTTGACTGACAACAAAGGTTGACCTTAGTGGAATGACATAGCTTTGCAAGGATATCTGCTGGCTTGATCTAGCTTATAACCAAAAGTACTTGGAAAAAAAATTACATACTGTTTACTAAAGTGTCCTTAAAAATCCAAAAGCCTAATTTACTGTGGGGGTGGGAGAGGAATGGGGCGGTGGGGGAGGAAGAGAGAGAGAGAGATTTTGGTCATATGTAAGAATGAAGGGAGATTAAAGTTGGAGTATTATTGATCATTCTACAAACACATGTTGTAACAGGGCATCAGCCTTGGGCCCTGTCACAGTCCGAGCATGCCTGCCAGACTGGAGTCCTCCTGGAGACTTACCAAGAGTGAGAAGCATTGCGGTGAGCAGAGGGGAACCCTGGCAACGCATTCCTCTGGGGCCAGCAGAAGCAGAAGAGGCCAGCCAAGGCAAAGCCTGCCCCTGGGTGATGGGAGCCAGTTTCTATTGACCCTGAGTGTTCTGCCATAAGTCAAAGGGAGATGTTTGGTAAATTGGAAGTCCCCTGGTAAGGGGAATGCATGGAAACAGCATGACCTGTGCAGGCTGCATGGAGACATGGCACAGAAGCTAGAGCTGGCACCAAAATCCTGGAACCAGGCATGGCCGGATCTTCAGAGTACAAAGGCGCTGGTGAGCTGAAGAGAGTAACCAGGGCTCCCTGACCAGGGAAGTGGAGTCAGCCTGTGGACACGGGTAGTAAAGAAAGATTCCATTTTGTCTTTGGGGGGCAGGAAAAGAAAGCCAAACAGGACACATGGAGCCCAGGGACAGAGAGTTAGGACCCAACTGGGACACCTGGAGCCCAGAGACTGAGAGTTGGGCCCAGGTGCGACAGTTGAGCCCAGAGACTGAGAGTGGGACCCAGCTGGTAGAGTTGGAGCCTCGAGACTGACAAGGTGTGGAATATGACAGGGTGTAGGGGGTAGAGGAGCCCTGCGAAGAGCCTAATCAACCTAGAGCAACATCGTTGATTATTGATAACATCCTACCTTCCTCCTTTCTTCCTATTATAAAATCAAGGCATGGTGGGTGAGAGAAGACTGTGATCGTGATCTGCTCACACATGGTCAGAAGAAGGGAAAACTGAAGATTTTTTTTAAACTAAGAAGAAATCACTATGGAAAAATAAAGGATTTTCAGCGAGGTAATTTATTGTAGTGACCCTTTCCTGGCTTATTCATTGCAGCAGATAATGGAGGTAGTGGGAAGCTGGTAGCATAAAGCCAGGCATGGATATAAGAGAAGGGCTAGTGTCCCTGGGTAAGGGCACTGCAGAAGCTAAAGTGAACCCTTCACTGCCCCCAATTGTTTGTTTTTGTTTGAGGGTGTAGCCCAGCTATGGGCCTGCTATGAGGAGGGACAGGTAGTGTGGGGGGGCAGTTACAGCTCTGCCCCCATATGCCCCATGGTTAGGGGCCATGAGTGCTAGGGGAACTGTTTGGGAAGGGTTCTGAGGAGAGGGGCTCCTAAGGGCCATGAAGGGTGTGTGTGTCTGTGTTTATGTGCACACGCGCACCCAGGGGGAGAGGTACTAAGGAGCTTTTCCAAGGGTGTAGGATGAAGGGCTGGGGCATTATGGGGGCTGGGAAGATAGTGGTGAAGATGTGGTAGAGGTCTGTGGGAGTGCAGTGCAGTGAGGGGCTGTGAGCAATGGAGAGTATGGGTGAGTGGGGGTAAAAGGTGTGAAGAGCTGCCTTGAGGTTTAAGTCCTGAGAGGGTTATTGGAGAGTTCAGTAGGGTGGAGGGGTGGTTAGGGTTCAGAGGGGCTGGGACATGATGGGCACATGTCTGTGCAGGATGTAGTAGATGTATGGGGACAGGGTAGGACTCAGGGCATGAAGGGGATGGTGGGGTGTGATGGGACACAATCGGGTTGGGCCGGGCATGGGGATATGTTGGATAATGGGGGACACAATGGAGCCAGGGGGCTGTACCACATTTTCAAATATCCTATAGCTGCCCAGGGGCACATGGATTTCCCTTGGTACTGCTTCTGCAATTTAATATGTATAACATTGTCCTTGTCTTAACATACTAGGGTTATGTAGGATGGTGTGGACTGGGGAATCTTTGTACAGTTTAAAAAATCAGTTTGATTCCATACTGATTACTAGTATCAGATTGTCAAGTAAGTTTTCAATTTGTAGCTTGTTTGTCTTCTCTACTGCCTTTTGCTTCTTTGTTGAGATAACCTCTAATGTGTTTTATGGGGAGAATTTATGCACCTGACAGAGGCTAACAAAGTGTAATGAGTTTCTTTTGTCTGTCTTAAATAGAGTCTGTTTGCACAAATAAAAGGCTACTGCTCTGGGCAAATCCATTTTTTAAGTCTGACTGCCAGATGGGTAATGGCAAATCATTTGGTGGGGGCTTTTGATCAATTGAAAATGGGCCTGGAAGCTATAAAAAAAAAAGTCTCATTACCCACTTGAGAGAGAGGGAGGAAGAACTTAAATAGGAAAACAGAAGGGCATTGACTATACCCGGGGCTTTGGGGAAGTGCTGGGAAGGGGTGCCAGAAAGAGACACTACAAAAGCCAATTCACAAGGGAAGGTTGGACTGATCTTATTTTCCACAGAAGTTTCTCAGATAAGGCTAAAGGATGCTGAAGTAGTGATGAATAGGGACCATTGTAATTGGGGCTTCAGGGTATTTCAGGGGAAAGACCAAAATTTAGTGTTTCGCCTGAAGCCCCAGAAAACTGCAATTTGGGCAGAAGTGGCCTGAAACTGCAGGGAAGAGGGAGGGTTGGGAAAAAAAGTAAAAAAGACAAAAGAAGCCCAACAAAACCCTTACCTGAATCATAGAGAGAAAGGGAGCAGAGCCTTGGAAACACTGTGGAAGCCCCACATTTCCAGAAGCAGCCTAGTACAAGCTGAGCTCCAGCCAGGGCTCAGCCTGTGAAGTTTTTTTTGATTCCCAGCTTTGATCGGAAGGTTAAAAGCCCTGCCCAGAGTGTAACAGATAAGTATCCCCTGCTCTAGGGGTGCGGGCGTAGGCATGCCAGGATCCTGCCTCCGTAGCCAGACATGGGGCACAGGGGCTTCCCCATGCCCTTTACGGCTCTCCTGAGCCCCACTTCAGTTTGCTGCCGTACAGGAGTGGAGGGGAATTTCCCCTTCCTCTTCTCTGTGTGATGGGGCAGAGCGGGGCTTGGGAGCCTTTTAGCATTCAATAAATTTTTTCTTTAATAAAGTATGTTTAATAAAGTTTATAATGGTTTCATTAAGAATTCTAAGTGCTGAACTTTACTGTCTTAAACAGCTGAAGAACAGCCTGTGTGCTGCTGTTCAATGGTAATCAGCCTCTTGGCAGACTCCCTCGGAGGCATGGGAGTGCCCACCCTGAAACATGCCTACAACTGGCTCTAGCAAGCGAGCCTGCAGAGAGCCTGCTTTCCCCCCCCCCCCCACTGAAGCCTGAATTACAGTGGTCCCTAGTGATGAACATGAGACAGGAACTGCACAAGGTGATTTTTTCTGTTTGTTGTATGTATAATTTTTGGGCTAGCTAAAGAATTTTTGGTTTTGGAAGCCTCTCAAATCTGTGTATCAGTAAAACCGTTTCAGTCTTCAGCGACTAGTGATAATTGAAGCATCATTGGAACTCGGGTACAGAGTGTTTATTAAGCTCCATTGGCATCAGCACTAATTCTGGGGGCTTAAGACATAAGGTCCTCTTTTTGTGAATGAGCAACAGACCATGCCAGAAAGGCCGTATGCCAGAAAGTCCAAGAAAATGCCAGTGCTGAAGCCTGCTCAGAACAAGAAAAGCTTAGGAGCATGTGGGCCCAGTGCAAGTACTTTGTTTTAGCTGACAAACTAGAAAACAAAAGCAAAACCCCTCCTTGTTACTCTCCAAAAAAAAAAAAAATATTACCCAGGCAGACAGATTTGAGACAATCAACTTTCTTTTTTCTTCATCCAAATAAAATATTTGACACTTCCATTTTGGCCACTGTGAAATGCTGGTTTAACCACCAGAAAGAAAAGGAAACCAAGGGCTAGCTTGTCAAACTGGAGATGAGATGTAAATCTTTTATTCAATAATTCAAGAATTGGAAATTTTCCCAGGATTTTCCCAGGATGTGTGTACATACAGTTTCCATCTCTTTGGTAAATATTTTTATCAGAGACCTACAAACTCTCCTGGAGTGGTTTGTTCTTAGTCTCTAGTGTGATGCTGCTCAAACTCAACATTTACTAGAGCACTGGCTGGAACTCATGTGACCCAGTCATTGCAGGACTCTCCAGGCACATGGAAGACCCTGGTTCAAATTCCTCTAATGTCTCATTTGGTCAGGTGTACAGCCTCCCAGGGTCCTGCTGGTCCTATGCACCAGCACCTGGGACATTCCAAGGTAAGATCTCTCTCAAGCTTTCCTTCTGGAATGGTTTCACTATCCATAAAATATTGACATTGTCAGTAGGACAGAACAAGAATGGCTGTCTCCATTAGGTACTCATCTGGGTTTGTATTTTTTATCTGGAGTAACTACAGGAAACTCTCACGTGGAAACATATTGGGAGTGATTTTTTTGGTGTCTTGCTTAGGGTTACCATATGTCTGGGTTTTCTTGGACATGTCCTCTTTTTGAGCCCTCTGATCTCCATCCAGGCAAGTTTTTTTAAATCTGCCCAAGTGTCTGGGATTTTGATTGCTCAGCTGGTGGGAGCAAGGGGAGGGCGATCAGAGGAAGCAGGGAGAGCAGATGTACCTGCCTGCAGCTGCAGAGGTGCATGCAGACCCATGCGGTGCTCCCTGCTGCCTCCAATCACCTACCCCTGCTTGCACCCCTGGAGCAAAGCAAAATCCAAGACATTTGGTCAGGGCAGGGGGGGGTGGGGGCTGGGGCTGTGATAGGGCAGGGGGTGGTGGAGAGATTGCCTGCCCCTCCAACAGGGGGAAAGGGGTGGGGGTCTTTTGAGGGCAGCGGGGAACTCTGTGGCCAGGCCAGTAGCAGAGTGGCTGGTGCATATGCTCTCAGGACCTGAGCAGCCAGGAGATGCTCTGGAGGTTTGGGGGATAAGAGGGAGGAGGTGAGCCATGGCCAGGCTGCCTGGCACAGCATGGCAGCCCCATCCCAGGGCTGGGGTGCCACAAGCCTTCCCTCCTCTTCCTTCCAGCCTGCACTGGGGCTGGACATGCTCTGCATGAATCAGAGTCACTGTGCTCTGGCCTGGTCTGGATGGGGATAACTGGGGCTGCTCCAGCAGGGCTGGTGGGGCAGGAGGCTGCGGGTCAGGAGTGAGGGGCACCAGCGAGGCTGTGGGGGGCTGTGGCTTGGGAGTGAGGTGCACCAGGAGGGTGGGGGCTGTGGGTTGGGAGTGCAGGGCATTTGCAGCACCAATGAGCTATGGGTCAGGACTGAGGGGCACCAGCAGGGGCACAGGTACAGTGGTCTGGGAGTGAGGAGCACTGGCAGGGCTGGGGTCAGTGAGTTGGGAGTGAAAGGCAGCAGCAGGGATGGGGGGGCTGTGGCTTGGCAGTGAGGGGCAACAGAATGGCCAGGGCAGGGCACCAGCATGTCACTTCCCTCCTGCCATCATATTCCCCCCTAGTTCTCCCCCCACCTCATGCCAGGTGTCCTTTTTTTGGACCTGGAAATATGGTAATCCTAGTCTTTGTGAGAAATTATTTCCCTTCCAAAACACAAAGCTAATCTATTTAGAAAAGCTATTCTTCACTCATCTTTCTCTCTGTGTTCTGTGTTTAACCATTTGAAATTAGTGCCATGTAGTCAGCCAGCTCTTGACATCAGCACCAAATGACCAAGAAATATGTTATGGGATGTTAGTTATACAATAATGATGCACAAAAATTTATAACAAAAAGTGAAATTCAGATAGTTTAATACTTTAGACTAAACTACTGTGGAGTGTTCTTTATTTGTCATGAAGTAAGTGGGTTCACAGACAGCTGGCATCCGGTAAATCCTTGTTCCTTTTTGAACTTGTTTCTTAGTTAAGTGGGTTGGATTTACCAAGTTTAACCAGAACACAAGGGTTAATGCTTTTTAAAAATACCATAAAATCTTCCTTTGACCACAAATGGGCATCTTTGCAATTAAGATGCTCACAGCTGACGAGTAACAAAGTATGTAGTGGAAATTGTAGGGTTTCTTTTTTCCAGGCAAGTATCTTGGGGATAAGATAAACTGTTCTAATAGATGTTTTTTGGCTGAAGCATCTTATCTCTGCCATTTTCAATATAGTTTCTGCAGTAGTTGTAGCTCTCCTATTTTGATGGGAACAGTTTGAAGACACAATTTCTGTGACTTTTAAGTCATCCAACAGAAACTTGGCTGAGAAAAAAATACTTTCCTAACTACAAAGCTTCAAAGAGATTAACTGTGTACTGGGGAACTTCTGTATGCCTGGATACCATCAGCCCCAGCCTGCAACATGTCCCATAATTCTGTTATTATTTCTCATTCGATATTTGGGAACTACTTGTGCCACCTGCCTCCTCCATACGGAAGGAAGCATGTAGGACATGTGTCCTGTCCCTATAACCTTTCTGAGTATTGATACTTAGGAACTTCAGTGGCACATTGTAGGGTGGGGTATTTTTTTTTTGTGGGGGCAGAGGTGGTGTGTTTTCATCATTTGTTTTGTGTCTATATGTCTGAGGGACTGGAATAGGTGCTCTTTGAATAAATATTTGCCTGTGGATGCATGGGACTTTGATTTCATGATCCAAGAGGACCTAGGTTCCTATGATTATAACTTTGAAAACAGCTTGATTTGTCTATTGCTTGGACTTGGGAGAAGTGGCATGCTACTGCACTTAAATCAATGTGGTCACCTTCCTTTTCTAGATCTGCAGGTTGAAAATATATAGGGAATCATCAAATTTCCTGCCATGATGGATATGCAAACCACATGTTAGAAAAATTGCTGGATTTTGGCTGACAAGTCTGATTTTGGCAGATACCGAAATGCAATTGTTCAGACAATGTTATTACAATTTACTGATAATTAGTGCATTGAAAGCAGTCACATTCTGCCCCATTTATCTGTAACACTAGAAATGAATGTGAATGTATATTTGAGACTTTTTAAAACCAGATCTCTCATTTGCATTAATTTGTTAATAATCTGCAGTAATATGGCTCTTTTTAAGATGTGTGATTTGTTCATCATAAATAAATTAGGTGATAAAACTTGTTCTATTTTTGTTTAAAAAATTGTCCACTGCACAAGTTCCTGTTGGTTTTTAGGATCCCAAAGTACTTGTGAGCACATTCTTTGTGCTGGTCAAACTACTGTGCTAGGTTCAAGATTTTGCTGAACTGATGCCTGAGGGCACTGGCAGATGTTAATGCAGTTGTGTGATGGACAGGGCCGGATTAATGCATAGGCAAACTAGGCACATGCCTAGGGCCCTAAGTGAAGAAAGGGCCCAGTCATGCTTATTCCTCTATCCTTGAATGCACTTGGGTATGCCCTGTCACACTCTTTGAAACAGGGTGCACATTAACATTATCATAGATTACTTCCACACCACAGAAGTTGCTGTTCAATAAAAACTATCTATGTGACTGATCTGCAATTTGTATTCAGGAATAAAGTAACTTAATATCCAGGGCCCGTGACAGATGATTATTTGCAGCACATTATATACAAGTACTGCATGACAAATCATTTCAAACAGTTGCTCTCCTGTTTCCAAGAGAGCACTCTAACTACTAAGCTTTAGATTTAGTTGGGTAGATAGAAAGCAAGCAAGCAAGAGGGATCCTGACTCTAGTCCAGTGAGGAGGGCACATAGCTTGAAAAGAGGGTTCTAGTCCATGTTGATAGAGCTTTCACACATTTTAAATTCAGCAGTCATTGCTTAAAAACAGTAATAACATGAATCTTTTACCAACCTGAACTCTTTTACCTCCTGCTTACTCTAAAACCTATGTCTCCTCCTGTGCAATGAATATAATAGTGGTATTAATGTTGTGATAATCTCCAATAAATCTCTTAAAGTTAAGATAATTATACATAGGGATTTTTTACACTATAAAAAGATTGGAAACAAAAATCTTCCCTCAAGCAGGTTTTGTGTCTTTAAAGGAGCCAGAGATTCCCTGAAGCCCAGTAGGGATTTCACTATCTACTACTATCTTTGCCTGGAAGGCATCTAGGCACAGTAGTGATGAACAGCAATTAAGTCCCTTGTCAACATTTTTTGCACCTGCAATATTTCTTCAATCTCATGCTTCATAACAATACATAAACTTCCCACAAAAGTGTTGCACTATTTGGCCCAGCATATGAAAAGTGTGTTGCACTTGTAGAATCACCAGTGCTGACTTCGAAGATGATAAATTGTCTAGCATACTGAAATTTTAGGTCTCAATGCACAAGGAATATACGTAAAGTTTATGTCATATGCCTTGTATACAGGATGGAAGCTGTTTAGTCAAATTGTCAATATGTTGCTGTCTTCTGTTTAAACTGACATGCACTGCTTATTGGATTGACTTGCAAAATCTCTTCTGTAATGTTAAAACCATTGACACAGCATAAATATCTAGCATTTTTATATCACAGCCTCCAAAGAGCACTGAGGATGTGGTATAAAGTGGTAGGGAAATGAATTCCCTCCTGTTTTTCATAGGAATGTACTCTGAATACATGCTTATAGTTCAGTGTGATAGCTGTGAATTGCAATGCCTGCAGATATCAGTTTGATCAGATATGGTTAGTTGGGATTAAATATATCTTTTTGTGGTGGGGCAAGATGCATACTGGGAAATGAATATCTGAGTCCAGAGTTTCAAGAAATATTGAGGACAGTACCAGATGTAATGTCTTCCTTGTAGTCTTCAGTTTATTTTAAAATGTCTGGAAATTTGCTGACTTGTGTAATTTAGGACTCCTATGACAGAATATACACACCATTAGAATTTTCCAAATACTGAAGTAAACATTTCGTATTCAGCACAAGTTATTGATGTAACTGCCTATCCCTGGTTTTTTTTTTTTAATAGTTGAATTGGCATATGGAGGTGCAGTTTATATTGGATTTTAAAAGACTCTGAGTACTCTAGCTTCTGTAGTGAGGATTTAAGTTCTGTGCACACACAATTAAATATGTAACATGAAAATTGTATTATGCTGTTTTATATTACAGCATGAAAGGTCTGGTCTTGTTTGTTTTTCAGCATCATCTCTCTGGAAGGTCAGCCCCTGAAGTTGCTTGCGTTGAAGTTGTATTATTCCAGGGTTGTGAATATTTAATTAGGCTAGTGAAGATGCTGTGGGAGGTGAAGGCAGCAGTAGTTTCTAGTTGACTGTCTGCAGTATAATCTTCCTTAGGCTGCTGTGGGAAAACAAATCCTTGGAGTAAGGTCAAGGACATTGAGTAGATAAAAAAAAAAAAAAAAAAAAAAAAGCATTCTGGTTGCAGAAGAATTAGGAATCACAGAGACTGTTTTCAGAATTTTAATTTTTTTAATTAGTCAGAGTTTTCTGCTTCTGGAAGGTTAGCAGCTATATTTTTGCATAGTGCTATGCAAATGTTATATGGATATAAAATTAAGCTGCAAACTATGCAGCCTGGAAATATAGCAGTGGGTGAAATTCATTTCTTGTATTTGGGTATGAGCCACTGAAATGAAGTGCATGTGTAATTTGTTGATATTACACAGGCAGCCTCTGATGGCAATATTTTTTTTTCTAACAGTATCTTGAGTAAATCAGCAGAGCTGTTCGGGTTTTGAGGAAGTATTCTAAAACATACTTTCTGTAGAAACTAAAAAGAAATGTAATAGGGTATGAAATGGAAAAGAAATATGGACACAAAGAGCAGGAAACTAAACATTTAGTTTCAATAAGAAAAGTTGGAAAAAAGTATTATGGCTTAGAGTTATACACTGAGAGATATTGCCTTATGGGATGGATTGAAAAGAAATCCACTTGAAGTTATTAGTACACCTTTCACTGACTTGAATTCACTGACTGGCTTTAGCTCCTTTTGCACCCACCTTAGATTATTTTCATCACTTTGGGGAACTTCTGTGCCAGAAAGATATTATTAGGTACAGGACAGGGTGGCAGGTGGGGTTGGGCGGTAGGAAGGTTTAAGAGAGAAGCTACAAGTATTATTTGAGGGACTTAGTCTGAAAGACTTAAAGTTTGTAACCTGACTCAGCAACTTGAAAATAGAAATACTAGTGGTCATCTATATGTAAAGAATAACTAAACCTGTGACAGCTGCTTGCTTTGCTAATCATAAACACCTCATGGTTACCTTGTTTCCCTGACCTGTTTGTATCCATCTCTTACCATATGCCTTGGTTATAGCTCTTCTAATCTCTGTTCTATGACATCAGAGGGGTTGGAAACTTTTTTGTAATATGTTTCAGTTTCTAGAATGCATCAGAGAGAGACATTTTGGAGACCCTAAACACAACAAACAAAGGTGTAACAGGCCCAGGTTTTGAATGTCCCTGGTTGCCTTCCTGAGGTTGCCCTTCCTGATTAGGTTAATAAAGCCTCTAATCAAGATAGCTCCTAAAAGGAAAAGCCTTCATTCAATCTCTATAGGCTTTTGCACTGACCAGTACAGGGAGAACTAAGCTCAAAAAATGGGAAAAGTTGAGAGAATGAATAGAGAGACGTGTGTGTGTACAGAATTGGGACCCCCACTCACCGGCTGCTGCAGCAGCCATTGGGGCTTCCGGGGGCTCATGGCAGAGCCCCCCTGATGCAGCATGGGGCGGGGGGGGGGGGGGAATGGGGATTGCCCCGTTCCCTCCCACCTGGCAGCAGCTGGTAAGTGCTGGCCTTCTTAAAAAAAAAAAAAAAGAGCTGGGACGCTTGGACCCAGTAGGGCAGCCATTGACAGGGCTGGGAGAGTGGGTGGGGGATGGAGCTTGTTTGATTCAGAGGTTCAGCTGATTTGGCAGTGGTTGAATCTCCAAATTAAATTAGGCTGAATCAATTCAGGACAGTGATTTGAATCACCAAATTGAATTGTCTTCCAAATCAGCTGAATCCAAAGTGAATACTAACCACCTCACACAGCCCTACTAACAATCATACACGAGTAAAATCAATCTTCCGGAAGGAAGATTTCACTAAAACCCAATTGTGTGCAAAAATAAATAAAATAAAAAATAAGAAAAATCTTTTAATATACCTTTTTATACCTGCCTTTTTATAAAAGAACATTTTCATATTACTTAGCATTTAGCTGCTGTTTCCTCAATGTGTTCTTTGTTCACTCACTGTTTTAATAGGGAAAGCAGAGTTACATTAGAGCAAATGCAAGACTGCTAATTTTGAAACCCAGATCTCTGACATGATGCTCTCCCTTTTGAAACAGCTACTGTACATCATTTAACTTCACCCTTATTTTCTCCTTTTACAAAATGGGGGGGAGTACTCACTGAAAAAGCTTATTTACATGCTTCAAATCAATGGAACTATGCATGCACTTAAATTAAAGTGTATCAAGAGGTTCAGTGCCACCATGCTAGGTGCTGTCCATCCTTGTAATAAATGTGCAGAGATATGCACATGCCAAGATGCAGGGCTGGGACCTTAGATTGTAAATTTCTTGGTGTGCTGTCTCTTCCCATGCATTAATACTTAGCAGGAAGGTGCCCTGTTCCTAAGGGGATACAACTCCATTGGTATTTTCAAAACTGCATTTAAACATATAAAGAATGTTGGCAGTTATCAGTAGTGAACTTGTCTTAATATCTTTACAAACATTTTCATGTTCAGAACAATTTTCAAGTGTTAAAGTAATCATTTGGGCAATTACCGAATGATAAGTATCTTTTCTATTTCAAAAATATCTCTTCCAAGTGTTTATTTCCCTCCAGTCCCCACATATTTCATAAGTACTCCATTTATTTTAACTGATCTATTATTTACTCTAGGATGCCTGTCATTTGGGGCAGTCAATTTGTAGACTCTTTAGACTTTACCTTTCCTGATCAACAGCTATTTTAATAAACCTTTGGTGTTTTCATTAATCATTTAATATTTTTAATTTTTTTTAAAGTAGAATTCAGTATTGATGGGCAGATATTTTTCTCCAAGTGTCTTCTTCCTCATATCTACTTTACAAGAAGCTTTTATTCATCGTTAAATCCTTTGTTTTCATGCATTTAATAATACTGTTTTTCAGCAGGCACTTTTACTCTGAGAAGCCTTATATAATTTCATAGTTGTTAGGGGGTGGAAGGGACCTTAGAGATTATTGGGTCCAGCTCTCCTGCACTTGGGCAGGAAAGACCACTGGGATCAGATGACCCTTGCAAGATGGATGTCAAGATGCTTTTTGAAGATTGCCAGGGTTGATGACTGTACCACCTCTGAGGAGATTCTGTTACAAATCCTCTGTACTCGATTTGTAAAAAAGTTTTTCCTTATGTCTAGCCTGAAGCAACCCTCAATCAGCTTGTCCCCATTATTTCTTGTCCTCTCCTGGGGGGCCTTGGTGGACAAATGCTCCCCCAGGCCCTGAGGTATGCCCTTGATATACTTACAGGCTGCCACCAAGGCCCCTCTGAGTCTTCTCCAAACTGAACAGTCCCAAGTCTTTCAGCCTCTCCTCAAATGACCTGGTCTCTAGGCCTCTAATCATGCACATGGCTTTCCTTTGGACTCTCTCAAGCTTTTCCACATCCTTCCTGAAGTGCAGCGCCCAGAACTGGACACAGAAATCCAGCTGTGGTCTTGCCAAGGCTGAGCGGGAAGATGACATCTTTAGTCTTGCTCGAGGTGCCTCAGTAGATACATGCAGTGTTTGATTAGTTCTGCCAGCTGTGGCATCGCATAGGTGGCTCATGTTCATGTTGTTGTCTTTCATGACACCCAGGTCTCATTCAGATGTGGTGCTAACAAGTGGAGCACTGCCAAACCTGTAAGTGTGTTGTGGATTATTTCTCCCCAGAAGGAGCACTTTACATTTCTCCATATTAAACGACATCAGGCTGAGGTCTGCCCACCTCACGAACATGTCCGGGTTGGGCTGTATTTCCAGCCTGTCTTCAAGTGTGACCATGCTCCCTCATAGTTTGGTGTCATCAGCGAACTTTGCTAGTTTGCTTTTATTACCCGAATCCAAATCATTGATGAATATGTTGAAAAGCGGTGGTCCGAGTACTGTAACCCCTAGTCACCCTCCACGATGATGACTCAGTTCCGTCAATTAATACTCTCTGGGTCCTACCATGGAGCCAGTTATCTAGCCACTGGACTATAAAGCAGTTGAGGCTGCATTTTCCTAACTTTTTCATGAGGACTTCGTGAGAGACCAGGTCGAAGTCCAGGTATATGACATCAATCTAATTTCCCCTATCCAGGTGACAAGTAATCTGATCATAGAAGGAAATGAGGTTGGTCTGGCATGACCTGCCTGTAATGAAGCCATGTTGGCTATCCTTCAGAATACTCCCTTCTGCCAGCCTGTCTGTAATGGATTCTTTGATAATTTTCTCCAGGGTTTTACCAGGGATTGAGGTCAAACTGATTATATGTATATGATATGATTGCAAGTATACGATATGATTGCATGTATATGATTATATGCATATGAAATGATTGCATGTATTCCTCTCCTCCATCTTCCTCCATCCTCTGCTTTATCCAGGTATTTTAATTTCTGATTTCTAAGCACCCAGTTATGAATCCATAACTCTTAAGGCTTAGTTAAAGTCCTACTGATGTCAATAGGAATATTCTTATTGATTTCAATGGACTTTGAGTTCAGTGGACTATAGATTGTAAATTACTTGAAGCAGAGACTATATTTATATGTGTATTTATGCAATGGGGTTGTCATAAGAAACCTGGTTAAAAATTAGGTCTCTGGGTACCCCTGTAATATCAATATTATCATAATCATTCTTCTTTAATAATAACTTTTAGCATTCTCAAACCTTTTCATACTTCAGTAACAACACATCTTCAGTTTTTTTTTCCTTCTTCCATATCTGCTTTCATCATTAACTTTGACTGTTGTAGTCTGTGAACCAGTTTGTTCTTATTATAATTGCAGTTACCCTGCAGTGTAGTTGATGACTTAGGTGAGTTTTAAGAAAGTACTTGCCTAATGAAATCCTGATCCCACTGAAATCATATAAAAATTAGACTGACTGGTTTGGCCAAAGTATTCACCATTTATTCTGTACTACAGTATCATGCCATTGAAAGCAGCCATGTGAATTTTCATTACATGATACATAAATTGGAAAACAGAAAAATTGTTATTATTGGAAAACACAGTCCTTGTCTTGCATACTGGGTAGAATATAACAATGTGCTTGATATAATACTAATAAATTAACATTCGCAGTTACTTTTTAATGGAGAAGGAGTGGCTAATTAAAAAATGAACATCCCGTTTTTTCTGGGTACGGTTTCTTCTTTTTCTTTTTTTACTTTCAAAGCACTTAAAAATGTTGCAATTTTTAATCAAAGTTGAAGAACTGTTTTTAAATGTTAAAATTTCAGGTAAAATAGAATCTTACATAAATATTTTTTATTCTTTTGGACTGACTTCATTCCAGATACTAATTGGCCAACTCTATTGAATAGGGGTATTATTGGGAATGACCCCCAACTTAGGTAGGGTAAGTACTCTTATTGAGAATTTAGAAATAGATCTGGCCAGGAAACTCCTAGAAAACCTATTTTATATGGGGGGAAAAGATCTATTTTGTGCTGATAATGTTTTTGGTTTTTTTTCTTTTTTGAAGGGATGTTAATGACCCATTGTTCTTTACTTCACAGGAGTTAACAATCTCCCCCCTTTAATGGTCATTCCACTAATCAAGCTAACCTATTTTAGAGCAATTTTGCTATCGGCTAGGGCTTCCTATTTCAAAGCTCGCACCACTCTGTGTCCCTGCCCCACACCCAGGAAACTTGTTTTCATTTTCACCAGCTGGCTGGGACTGGTCTTGGAAATCTGGGACTGTCCTGGCCAACCTGGGATGTATGATCATCCTATTCATAATTCTTGTATAGCTAGTTAGAAGGAAAATAGAGTACTTGCCTGGTTCTAGAATGAAATACCATCAGCTTTTACTGAAATCAATGTAGCTAAGAGTCTGTAGTGTCTTATGGGGTTGAGCCCCATGAGGCTATTTTCATGACTCATTGATATGGCCTATGCCTGAAAAATGCTATGACACATTTTCCTGCTGCATGTAGAACTCCATAAAGAGAGTTTATGGATGTGTTCCTATGAATTTTATGACTTTTTTTAAAGACATTCACAAAAATGTTTTATTTGGTCAATGCTGTCATTAAAATTAAATTAGGCTGTGATTTTCTTCTGTTAAGCTTCTCCCTAATGGGTTCCCTGTCTCCTCTTAACTTTATTAGGCATTACATATTGCATTGCCATGTAATGCAATATCTAGAGACTGTACTTTTCTGTTTACCTAGTATTGGGAGTTATTCCTATGAATAAAATATTCCTCTAGTTTGTCAGTACTTTTTTCTGTCATGGTTAAAGTCCTTTGTAAATCATCTGAAAATTACACCTTCTAAAAGGGAAGTTGTCTTCCCACCTGTGCACCAGAGAGTAAAATTTTGGTTCTCCAGTGCCTGTGGAGAATGGAGTTTTCTAGGTCATATGGCTTTAAGGCTGGAAAAAGTTTTCATGGTTACTGTAAACCTTTCAGAAGGCTTTGCTTAGCTGATCCATGTGCTGCAGATCTGCTGACCATGTCATCACCCACCTACCTTGAAGCCCCTCCCACATGTTTGAAGGTTAAAAGGCAGATGAATCCCTAAAAAACACGATTCAAGAGTCGTCCAGAGCCACACCATAGCCCCCTCCTTTCATCTCCTTGTGTACCGTCCTGCTGCAATAGGAGATTTCTACTACTGTTATCTGGGGTGTGGTCATTAACATTTAGGTCAACTGTGCTGTCTGTGCAAGACGTTAAAGCATTAATGTATTGCTTCCAGCTTCTTATGTGTTTTCATTGCTGCAGGTGAGATGCAAAGAGCACTGTATATTGTTCTAGTGTTTTAGTAAGTACCTGACCTTGAGCAGCATGATTTAATACTTTTCTTCTTCACAATTTCCAGCACTTGAAGATTTTGTAATAACTCTGTTGCTTTTCAGCAGCTTTACTTTTTCCTAGTCAAATGGAAATGAAACACAGTGTCTTGCCCTCTATCACTCACACGCTTGCATGCTGATTCATTGATGAGGACAAATTTCTGTGTGTAGAGCGGGCATGCCAGCTCCGCCTCTGCCTGAATGGTCTGTGAGGTTGCAGTGTCTACAGAGGAGACTGCTGTGTAAGTGAACCTCTGCTATGCCATACCCTGTGTACTACAAGTGTTCATCATCAGATAGAGTGTCTGTATTGTCACAGAAGGAACTAAGTGACCATACTGATCAGCTTCCTATTGTCAGTTCATTATTACAGTTACGTTTGTATTCAGCTCCAGTAGCTATTTAAGGAATCTCCTGTGTAGGCACCCGAGGTAAATTCAAAGGAGCGTGTCTAGCTTTAACAAGACAAGTTGTAAGGCAGTCTGTGATATAAACTGGGATAGAAGTTTTCTGTCAGAAACTATTTTCTTTATTGGCAAAGTCTTCTGGCTCATCTCAGAAGAATACATTATTGCTTAAGATGAGTGGCTGTAGAAAGCGGTGTAAACGGGAAATATTGAAATTTGCCCAGTACCTTCTCAGGCTAATCACAGGTTCTCTTCATACAGGTAATGACTGCTTTTCTTTTATAGTCAAGATGTGCTGTGTGATGATGTTGTAACTGTCTAAGTTTAAAGTATTCATTATATTGCTTTGTGCTGTAATACTGTTCAGCATGTAAATAAAAAATGCAATTTATGAATGATTTGACAACTGAGTATAATGATGTATACTGCTTTGGTTTTGATACAGTCCTTTCTTAGCACATTCACATGTTAATCAAAATCATGAATTTGTGTGTGTGGTGTCATAAATGTATTTTGCATTAGATATTACACATATACAATGTGCAGGGGATTTTCACATTTTTCCCCTTACATTTTACCTGGGCAAGAAGATTACAGTGTAAGAAGTGACTTTCTTTTGCTGGGTTATTAGGGCTTTTGCTGATCTTAAACTGTAAGTCAGCTGCCAAGTGTCAATATGACATTTAAAATCCTATTACAAGGTATCTATAAAGGATAGCCCCCAAGAGTATCAGAAAAATTTGTATGTTCTGATATTAAAGGATTTTAAAGACATATTATTGTTAACTTAGTATCAATACTGGCTTCTATGATTTTTTTTTTTTTTTAAATAGGTTTTGCTTTTAAAAACAAGGGTTCAGCAGACGGTGCTGTTGTTCTTAAACAATGCTTGGAAAATATACTTTTTCCACTGTAATGAGCATTCTTTTATAGCTGTGCCGGATGACAGTGATAAATAGGCTGGCTTATATAATAGCATGTAATTCTGGAACAGTAAAACATACTTTCTCTTCTTTCTGGACTTTAAATATGACGTCTAATTTATCTTCTTCCTTCATTACAATTGGAATCAGAACTGAGTGTTGCGTTAGGCTGTAATAGCCAAATATGCTAAAAACCATTGGGGATAGGAAATACTCTTCAGATCAGCAAAAGTAGATTTTAAATTAAGTTTTAAAGTTATTAATTATACTGTTTTAATATGTTAGCTGAAAAGGCAGTAGCAGGAGAGAATTGAAATACTATCACAATGATTACTTTTTAATAGTAACAATGTTGATAAATAAAAGTATCAAATGTCAGGACATAACTAAGTCATTATGATATACACATTAACACTTAAGAGTTTTAATAAAGTGTGTAACTAACTCTGAAAGAGACTTTCAGCAGATTTGAGTATTGGTTTATTAATCAACTGCTAAAATGCATTTATGGCAAATACGTTTCTCTGTCTCTTTTCTAGAACAGTTTTAGTCTATCATAGTTTGCCTTTTGTGCATTATATCAATTCTTTCTCTGAAAAGCTGGTTTTCTGTTCCTTAGGGTTACTATGGAAATTAAGTAATATATTATGTACGAAGAAAGCTTTATTGAAAATGAATGCTAACATTCTCCTCTCTTCACAAAATAGTCTTAGCTATTTCTCTGTGTTTTGCCGGATAAAACAGATGCCATTATTTTACTCTGTTTGCAAACTGGTGCGTGTCTCTGTCTGCTTAAACTTTCAATTTCAAAATAATTTTCTGAAGCTGTTATGATGCTGGGTAATTGGTACTATTCTTAGGTTATGTTGCCTAAAATTCTTACACTGAAAAATAATGAACCCTCCAGAAGGTTATTTAATCTATCGGTGAAAAATTGCCAGTAAAGCAAGAAAGTAATATGTAATTTTTAATAGCTTTACTATGTCTTCCATTCTGAGGGAAATTTAGTTGAACATTTTTAACAGAGTTCTCCAGTAATATGACAAATATTTGGAAAATCAAAAATATGAATACTTTTAATTTTTTTAAAAGGTATAACAAGTATTGATATGAAGTAGACAGCTAATATCACCTATACAATTTAGAGTGCTCCATTAGTAATTTCTTATAAAAGCCAGTCTATGCATTTACGATAACTGTTTCAGTAATAGCCATGGTTCACACTGCAATATCTAATGGATAATTCATTAGACTTCTTTGGATCCCTTAGTTGGTAATTAATGATATGGGAAGTTTAGTTAAAAGAGTTATACAATTATGCCCTAATAGGGGTACTTAAAATTTGTTGTTCCTATTCACAACTGTCCAAAAATACACGATAGTTATCAGACACAAAAATAGTTACCTTGCTTATAAAAAATGAAACTTTTTACTTATTTAGAAAATGTCCAAGGCAAGTTTAAATACTTCACATGATTTATTTTCAGTCTTTAAACATGTACTAATGGACTCAAGGTTAGTGCCACTGAACAACTTATGTGCTTGCTTGCACGAGTTGGTCCCTTGCCTGTCTTTAGTACCTTCTCATCATTAGATGCTCCTACAAATTGGTAACCATGTGATGGTGAATACTTGTGTATACAGTACATGTCAGTTCTTCGTTATCATAATGTAAATTGGTATAAACTCTGAAGTCAGTAGATTTACACTAGTATTAGCACAACCAAGAGTGAAATATGAAGGTTCAGTATATTCTCTAGGCAAGGTTATGATGGCACTGCCAATCATCCTCCTTGGTAGCACTTTTGAAAGCCAGCATTTACCATACAGTGGGCGCATCTACATATGCAGCTAAGCTGGAGCAATAAACTCCAGCATAGTTAGAGCTGGAGCAAACTGCTCCCAGGTGCTGTGTTTACATGCAAGCCTAGGATTGCAGCATTTGAGCCAGTGGGGCAGCCCTAGGCTAGCAGGAGTCCTAAGGAGTTAGCCCTGGGCTGCAGGTGGCAGTATTGAGCAGCAGAGGGACTAGCCAGGGCACAAGGGTGCTACGTTGTGGGGCTAGGCAGCAGGCACTGCCCCACACTGTAGCATCCTTGTGCCCCAACCAGCCTCTGTCACAGTCTAAATGTGCATTGCAATGCGTGTAACTACTCCATTGTAGGATAATATTGCCCCAGACAGTACTATCCTATGGCAGAGTTAATTAATATACTGCACCCTAATACCAGTGTAAGTGTAGACTCTGACACTTTACTGCAGAGTTAATTAGTCAACTCCGCAGTAAGGCATGCCTACAGATTCACCCACTGATACATAATATACCCTTTTGTACCTACATATTTTAAATACTGAAATACTCGTAATATCTGACATACCACAGTGTGGCAATGGTGTAAATATGAACTCATGCTTTACATTAATCCTAGAAGTAATACTCTTAATATCAGTGGCATTACCAACATGCTTTAAGACCTATAAAAACCTTTAGAGAGTCAGGGCTTTAATCTTAATCTCTGTATGAATAAACCAAGATTTTTATTATTATTATTCTTTTATTCTTCCCAGGATCTTTCTCCTCATTTGTGCTTTCCTAGCCATGCATGCTAGGTTACTAACATATGGGATGAGAGAGAGGAATATCTACACTTTGCAAATTGTTTAAAACAGTTAACAAGTTTTTCATCCTTCATCAGCTTTTCCAAAGACTAACTTGATCATATCCCGTATCTTTACTCTTTTGCTGATGCAGGCTTTCTGTATGACTTGCATATAGCAAATATTCAAACTAACAATAGTCGCCCTTAGCTAGCTGACCATAAGGAAATCTGGATCATCTGGGACACAGTCTCCCTCTCTGCTTGCCTCCCCCAGCACTGTTGCAAGTTGGTGGAGGCAGGGCAGTGGACCAGGGGAGGCAGACACTGTAGGGCACACTGCACGGCTCCAACTCCTGGCCAGACTACACCCCACACTCCCAGTCAAACTACATTTCCAGGATGCTCATTATAATTTTCAGCAACCAGCCTCTGAAATCCAGGACTGTTCCAGCTAAATCAGCTAAATCAGGGCATATATTCACCTTATTTTTAGCCCGTTGTACTTGCTACTTGTGTATCCAAATCCTTTTGAATCTGCACATGGAAGCTAGGCAGTGAGGAGAGGATCTGCCATGTGCTTCTAGTGGTGGTGCAAGATACCAGCATAAAGGACTTGGAGCTCTGGACAATCTCCTTGTGTTCACAGTGAATTCCCAGTGATTTCAGTAGATTACACTTTAGCCTCTGCTGCATGTGTGGGATGGAGATATGCCAGTAGAATGAAGCAGAGAAAACATGATGGAGTTCTCTAACCTGTAGCAATGGTTTCTGCAGGCGTGACATGGATGGTATGACCTGGGCCTTAAAATTTTGAATGGGAATCTTACATCCTACCTAATGCACTCCTATATGGGTGGCGAATTGGCTAGAGGGCCGCACCCAGAGAGTCGTGGTGGATGGGTCGGTCTCGACCTGGAAGGGTGTGGGCAGTGGGGTCCCGCAGGGCTCGGTCCTTGGACCCATACTCTTTAATGTCTTCATCAGTGACTTGGACGAGGGAGTGAAATGTACTCTGTCCAAGTTTGCAGATGACACAAAGCTATGGGGAGATGTGGACACGCCGGAGGGCAGGGAACAGCTGCAGGCAGACCTGGATAGGTTGGACAAGTGGGCAGAAAACAACAGAATGCAGTTCAACAAGGAGAAATGCAAAGTGCTGCACCTAGGGAGGAAAAATGTTCAGCACACCTACAGCCTAGGGAATGACCTGCTGGGTGGCACAGAGGTGGAAAGGGATCTTGGAGTCCTAGTGGACTCCAAGATGAACATGAGCCGGCAGTGTGACGAAGCCATCAAAAAAGCCAATGGCACTTTATCGTGCATCAGAGATGCATGACGAATAGGTCCAAGGAGGTGATACTTCCCCTCTATAGGGCGCTGGTCAGACCGCAGTTGGAGTACTGCGTGCAATTCTGGGCGCCACACTTCAAGAAGAATGGGGATAACCTGGAGAGGGTCCAGAGAAGGGCAACTCGTATGGTCAAGGGCCTGCAGACCAAGCCTTACAAGGAGAGACTAGAGAAACTGGACCTTTTCAGGCTCCGCAAGAGAAGGTTGAGAGGTTACCTTGTGGCTGCCTTTAAGTTCATCACGGGGGCACAGAAGGGAATTGGTGAGTACTTATTCACCAAGGCGCCCCCGGGGGTTACAAGAAACAATGGCCACAAGCTAGCAGAGAGCAGATTTAGATTGGACATTAGGAAGAACTTCTTCACAGTTCGAGTGGCCAAGGTCTGGAACGGGCTCCCAAGGGTGGTGGTGCTCTCCCCTACCCTGGGGGTCTTCAAGAGGAGGTTAGATGAGTATCTAGCTGGGGTCATCTAGACCCAGCACTCTTTCCTGCTTATGCAGGGGGTTGGACTCGATGATCTATTGAGGTCCCTTCCGACCCTAACATCTATGAATCTATGAATCTATATTGACCCTATTATCTACCTTTTTAAACTAAAGACACAGAAGGTGATTAAAATGATTCTCTATTTAATTAAAGATTAATTAAACTCCTGTATATGATCATAAAAGTCTGGTTAGTGACAATATTCAAATGTTCCCAAATAACTTTTTTTTCCCCACAGCTCAGAGATGATATAAAAAGAGTGCTGAAACTAATTAATTATAATTCTTACATTTAATTATATCATCTTTTTCCCTCTTGTATTTTAACATGGTATTTAAAGCACAAAACTTAAATAATTTACTGTTAATCACTGAACAATCAATTCAAATATACCAAATGAAATGACTGCAGATATTGGTTATATCCCTTTGATCTAACCAATTGAGAACTTTTTGATCAAGCTTATTGAGAAGAGTTTCTAGTTTAAATAATACATTTTGCTTGCTTGTTTATGCAACAGCGGATGTTACAGTTTAAAAAGAAAAGTCTGGGCATACCACTGATTGTTGGCAAACCACAGGACAGTCATTTTTCATATTGAAGTTTATAAATGAATGATGCAATGTTTCAGAGGTGAGGTAAACCATAAGGTTCTAATGAAGCCTAGTGTATTATTCTGTCTTGATGATCTAATAGTCCTTTCTGGTCTTAAATAAGAATCTGGCAAGGCTGTTTGAAGTACATGGCTTATTCCCAAGTATGGCTCGTTGTTTTTTTGAGATAATTAACTGAATATTTCTTGTGATGGACATGGGATCTGTTAGCTGTCTAACAGATGGTTGGTGTTAAATCAAGTTTGGAAGGGCCCACGAAAGTCTTCTAGTTGAAATCTCTGAACAAATGCAGGCATCCTATTCCTAAACTGTCTCAGACATGTTTCTTTGCTAAACTCTTCTTGAAAACCTCTAAGAGGATTCTACAACTTCAACAGAAGCTTGTTCCATTGTCCTACTCTTCTTGCAACTGGGAAGATTTTTCCTGAAAGGTGTTTTCAATCTATTTTTCTGCAGTTTAAACTCATTGTTGTGCACCCTGTTGTCTGTGGCAAGCAAAAACAATGTCTCTCCTCCTTCATTATGAGTCTTTCAAATATTTGAAAACTGTGTTGTGCCCCCACTCCTCAACCCCCCTTTTAATTTCCCTTTCTTTAACCTAAGCATACTTTTTCATCATTTCCCCATATGATATCCTTTCCATTTTTTAAATCTTCATTGTTTGCCTCTGGGCCCTCTCCAGAGTTGGACTCATTCCTCTAGCTGAGGCACAAGCAGTACCAAGTAGGGTGGTACTCTTACCTCCTATGTCTTGCATACAGTATTCCCACTAATACAAACCAGAATTGCATCTACTTTTTTTTACACTGCTCTCTCATAATGAAACTGTAATGTGCCAAACCCTCAGATCATTTTGATACAACTGCAAAGCCAGTTATCCAGCATTCTGTATTTGTATGTTTGATTTTCTTTTTTCTTTCCTATGTATTTTACTGTTATCTTTTGAATTTAAGATAAAGCTATTGTTTGTAATCCCATTCTTGATTCTCCCCCCCCACCAGATTTCTTTGATTTTTAATTCTCTCCTATGAAATGTTTCCAACCCCACACAGTTTTTGTATCATCTCCACATGAATTAGTAAGCTCTCGCTTTTTGCATCCAAGACATTAATGACAATATTTAAAACAAGCAAGGTGTAATAATATTTAAAAAGTGTCCTGCTTAATGGGCACCTGGCACACTGATGTTCTCTCTGTTCTCTGACTGAATGGGATGTATTCTTATGACTTGTCTGAGCAGGTATGCATGAGAGTGTTTTCAGATGGCCTTAGCTGAAAGCTGCAACACTTTGCAACAATCATCTGTGGCCAAGGAGCTCGGTGGGGACGGGGGGGGGGGGAGGGGAGAAGGGGCAGGCCAGGCAGAGACAGCCTGTGGCCTGTCTGGGGTGGCACACAGGATCTGCTGGGTTCCTGCACACAGAGATGACATGAGCAGGATGTGGGGTCTCGGACAAATCGGCCAATGTGGGGCCCTGCCCCCAGCTGCAAGGAAGCTGGTGGCAGACTTGGTGAGGGGGGCGGGGGGGTGATGAGTGGCCAGATGCACTCTTGTCCAGGCTCCTGGTATGTGTGCCTCAGGGCACAAAATGGCCACAGGCTTTTATAGCCTGCAGCTGGGGGTTGCCAGAGAGCAGCCCAGCTCTCAGGCCAGCCCTGTAGTAGCTGGGCAGACCGGACACTGAAGTTAGTGCCAGGTCACATCTACACGTGCATTACTATGCATTAACTAATTGTGACTAATTTGAAAGCTGCAGACACGCACCTGTAATGTGTGTTAAATTAGGCTAATTCTCATTAACACATCTTATGTAGACATGCCCATTAACAGTCATTTTAGGATAGAAAAGAACTGTATTCTTCTTTAATATTTGTAAGATGAAAATATTGAACAAAATCTTTCTCTTCAATTTAAGTTTGAGATTAGGAAATGTCCTTGATGATATAGACTTTACCTGTTTTGCTTTAAAATTTGCCTACTAAATAAAATACCTCCAAAGCACTTGGCAAATGAATTTGGCAAATGAAAGGTTGCAGTTTGAGCTCAAAAAGATAATGCATTTTGAATTAAAATCAGTAAGTAAGTGATCAGGGTAAAAATTACATTTCTTGTGTTGATAGTGAATATAGTCGATAAAGACAAGTGCAGATTCTCTGTTCACTTAGATCTGTTTAACTCCATTTACAGCAGTTGTAATTGGGAGCAAAAATATCGGCTATAGATTGAAGTCACCTGGAAGAAAAAAAGTTAATTAATTTAAATGTTCTCTAAAGATGACAAGACAGTGACGAGCAAATAACAAGGACTGCAGAGATTTAATATGGCCAGAGTATGTCTCCCACCAACCCACGGAAAGAGAACATGTTTGGAAAACCAAACCATTATAGCGCACACAATTGCATGTAGAAGAGGACAACGTTCTAGCTGTACACAAGCAGAAAGACTCTTGTAAAGCTGTTGACTTGGATGTTGTCTACCTCAGTAAGTAAACTTTACTGAATTGATATATACACCTGCTCCACTGTAAAAAAAGAATAGTTGGGTTAATCCTTTTAGGAAAGCAGCCCATGCTCATTTTTAGATTATTTTTATATGAAGTGTTGAAAGTGGACAGTCTACAGAACCACAGATACCTCTGAAAGCTGCTCTCAAGTGATGGCCACAAAAGCCATGTTACCTGTCATGCACCTCTCCTGGTTATTCAAGATCCAGATGCAAACTGAGTTGGAAAAATCATGCTTGCAGTACTTGAGAGAGAATTCCATATCCTTCTGTCAAGTGCATGACAGAATTGGCACTTACTTGATGCATATTCAGTATTTGCTGGCATTGATATAAAGATTGGTTAAATAGTGTAAAACCTTAGAATATTAAACTAAGAGACGAAAGCTGATGTCATTTGAATATCTTCCTTTGTTTAATTCACAGAACAGACACAGTTAAGGATCATTCTGTCTCCAGATATGTGTCAATAATTTTTCATCACTTACGTTAACATCATGTGCATATGCACATGAGATGAATTAAGTCCTGTAGGTAAATGTGATAATTTAAACATTACAAAAGCACAGTAGATGAAATCTAGTGATCCATAATCCACAGTGCTCATATGGTCTAACCATTTTGTATTGGGAACTGTAAGTATAGAGATATTCTTGCTTATATGGTGCGTGGGGATACAGGGCCACAAGGTTTTCAGTCCTGGAGATCCTATTCCTTTCTCATCCAGCCTATGTTGAGCTTGTATAGAATTATTTTCTATACCCTTGAAGGCTTGCAAAGACTCCTTTTGCAACCCCTTGGCTCAGGTGATATTGCTCTCTTAGGAGGGCTGTAGCATTGCCAGTTCAAAGCTGTCTCCACTCTTAGGTGAATATTGGCTCTATCAAAAAAAAAAGAATCTTTAATTTCACTCTTAGAATGTTTTCCCAGTATAAGAAGTCATAGTGTTCCTTACACCACGGTGACCTGCTGCTGAAAGTTTACAGCACCATATGATGTGATATACTAAGCCTTTTACAAGAATGATTGTCATACTTGAACCAATGCTAGCAGTTGTTCAACTGAGGCTCCGCCACTTTGAATGTATCTATGTATTTTTTTGAAGTACAAGTGCTAGATCCAAAGACAGATATTTATCTACTTGCTGGGTTTACAGCATCCTAAAATGGGGAGTGCAAAATACGGCCCACAGGCCACATCCAGCCTGCCAGGCACTTTTATCTGGCCTATGGTGTCCCTCAGTTAATTGCACCCCACCCAGCCCTTCTGCACACAAGGTTGGGAGCGAGGCACCCACATGTACAACCCCCCAACATACCCTATTGGGCCTCGCTGTCACCCTCTTGTGCAGAAGGGCCGTGCCCAGGCAGCAGCTTCCCGATGGGGCTCCTGCTTTACCTAGAACCTGCTCGCTTTAGGCAGCAGATAGGGAAGCGGCAGGGCTGGTGGGGCAGGCGATGGAGTTGCAGCTGGGCAGAAGCAGGAATGCAGCATGGAGCCTGTGTGCAGAGGGGCAGTGGGGGTGCAGAGCTCAGCTGGGCAGGGTGTTGATGTGAGGATGGGGGGGTGTGAGGATGGAGGTGTTGGAACAGTCCTCACACTCCCCCCATGACATGCAGCCCCCGCTGCTGGCAGCAGCAGCAGCAGGAAGGGAAGTCAGAGCACTTGTTCCCAGTGCAGGTGCCCAGTGGGGTATAGCCATGGCCAGCGCTGTGTGGGAGAAGGAAGCAGAGCCTCCCTTATCCAGGGTTCCATGCCACATGCCTGCAGCTCCAACATTTGCAGTGGAGGAAGTCCCACACTGGAGCCTGCTGCCTCCCCTGCCCCCTGCTGCACAGGTCCTCACACTCCCCTGGGAGTGGAGGGAGCCCCATCCCCTGCTTCCCCATGGAGTCCAGCGTGGGGCTTCTCTGCTGTAAGTGCAGAGCTGCAGGAGCAGAGCCCCTGCAATAGAAGCAGCTGGACAGGCTACGCAGGTGTGCAATCCTTGCTGTCAGTGCAGCATGAGCTGCATCATCTATCCCTGCATGCCTGTCTGGGGGTACTGTGTGGGTGGCTTCTACACCCGCCACCCTCTCTTACCCCCCACACACCCACACTCTTCCCCCATAACCCCCACTGACATATGCATACACCCAAACATACTTCTGGTCCCAATGTGGCAACCAGGGGGTAGGGCAGCTGTCAAGGGGCAGGGCTATCTATGCAGCTCCTGACAGCTTACCAAAACTTAAGTGGCCCTCCGCCTGAAATAATTGCCTGCCCCTGACTTAAACTGTCATTAGGCAGAGAGAAAAGAACTCTGGGCTTGGTTTGACCAATTTAGGATTATTAGTTTCTAACTTATAGTAATTCTCTCCTATATTTTTATGCTGTGCCTAAGTGAACCATAGTAAAACATATGCTACAGTATAATAGTACTTTTATAGCTGTCTTCAACATCAAAGTATTTTGCAAATATTATTGAATTCTTATACTTCCAAAGATTCCCGAATATGGTGACATCAGGAGGCAGTGGTGATGTGTAGGAGGAGGACATCAGGAGGCAGTGGTGGTACATGCACCCCCTGAGAGCACTGGTGCACCCCCTGACAGCAGCATTCCTGGGTAGGGGGGGCAGGCGAGAGTGCTGATGCCCACCATGAGAGCACTGTCCAGGGAGTGTGCCAGGCGAAGTGGTCTCCCCATGTCCGGATGTGCCAGCGCTGCTCTGCAGCCAGTTGCAGGTTGGTGGGATTGGCCATAGGGGGACCCCCCACCCCACTTCCCCCAGTAACTGACTGTCTGCTGGGGGAGCAAGTGCTCCCCCTGCCTCAGGAGTCACCAGTCACCCATGTCAGGACGGTTTTCTTAGAAGGCAATGAAATGAATGTTCATTGTTAAAGGATATAAGACCATAAACAATAAGTTCTCCAGATAGAAGAAAGACCTAGTTTACACTAGATGAATACCCAGATGAACAAAACAGTGCTGCCTAATTGCTTTACAATTTGCAATGAAACAAGCAGACAATGGTCATTAAATGTTGATAAAGCCAGTCCCCTGACCCACCATCAGTGGTCCTCTTGACATTTTAATTATTTCTTGTGAGCAGTGTGCAGCCACAACATTTCTGCCATCTTTTTTGGCTTGTCCTTTTATCCCCACAGCTGAAATCAGGAATGTTAAAAGCCTTTAACACAGATTTTGCAAAGCATCACAAAGTTTGGGGGGGGGGGGAGTAACATAAATTATGTAGACGATTGGGTGGAAAGCTTCATAGGGAAACTTTTCATGTATCAATTAGATCCAAACTGGCTTACTGACTTACTGGCTTACTGAGGGAGAGAATGAGTTATGTTGGATTCAGAAGGGTGCTCATGCATTCTAATAACTACCGTTTGGAATGCAGTTGTGTTTATGTAGCATGCAGGTCAGTACTGCTCTCGCTAAATAGTTATGCTGTCTTGTGAAGTCTTACATGTTTGCTGTGCTGAATGCCTAAGACAGCCCATATCTCAGCACTGCTATACTGACTGTAGTACATGCCTGTAACATCTGCCATTTTGATTGAGATTTGTGACTATGCATAAAGTAAGGTTAGGTAATTTTAGAGTTCAACGATTAGATGATTGCTTGCATAAGCCATCTTACTGGTCTATTTTTATAGATGCAATCTGAGAACACTTTTCTGGCCATTCCATATTTTAGCCATAACATTTCCTACAATCTCAGAAGTTTCTTTGCCCTCAGTTCTTCAGTAGATTTGTCTATAGGTGCTTGTGTGGCTTTTTCCTGTTCTAGGAAACAGGGTTTGTTTGTTTGTTTGTTTGTTTGTTTGTTTGTTTGTTTTTTCTTAAGGCAGTTTCTGTGCATGAATGTCCTGAGGGTATTATGGGTTGATTTCTGGCATAAGTGTGCTTAACTGTGGGAGGCTCTTATTTTGTGTCCAGATATGATTTTGCTAGAAGTTCTATGTTTGGCCAACTTAGTAATGTATGAATATGTAAAGTACTTTATTGCCCTTATGTTAGAAGGGAACCATCATGTTTGTTGGATGGGCTCTCTTTCTTTTGATTCTGTAAAGGTAATTGACTTTTTTGGGATATATATCTCACTTCATTTAAAATTAGGATAAGGGAGTCTTAAAGGTGTGTAATAAAATTATCAAGGCAAAATGCGTCCTGCTGAACTAGCGAAATGCAGCAACAAAGGAGCTTATAAAAGTACTTTCCACAGTCCTCAGCAGGGAAAAATGGACTGAACCTCTGCCATGAATTCACCCACTTTTAATGATGCTGGCATGCAAACGATGCAGACAATTACATGGGTTCAGCAAGCTCATTATGCCTAATTCAGTACGAATAAATTTATGCACTCCTTTCAGGGGTTTATGCCACTGAATCCCAACCTATCAGCAGTGCACAGATCAGGACTTCAGGAAACTGCATAAGTGCTTGTGTCAGGGGCCAAAAACAATTTAACTTTTAATCCAATGTTAGCCACCCCACGAGTGATGGGCAGGGAAGAGCTAGAGAGTGAACCCAAGCTCTGGCATTTGTCAACCAGATATCTGGACCCTTCCCAAATGAGGGACTACAGACACAATTTAAGGATAAATGAATTAAACAGTATATTTAATATCTATATTAAACCAGTTACTATAAAATATCAATACCTTATCCTAAAACAACACTATACTATATGTGTGTGTGTGTGTGATACACACACATACACACACACACACACACTCTTGAGTTACCTACTATTTACAACACTATGTAACACATGGGTATATACAGACAAACTCAGGGAAGGTGGGGTGATATTTACCTATAGGGACTGTGGGGTCGTGCTGCTGGGGGAAGGTAGGCCCAGGTAAACCAGGATGACCCTCGTGCAGTTTCCTTCTCTGTAGTATGGATGTGAGCTAGTAATGTCGTCGCTCTATTGTGTATCAGTGGTGCGAGAGTTTGGCTTCAGGTAAGTATCCTTTTGTTTCTCTGCCTCACAGGCTCCACCTCTCAGGCACGAATGCACTTAAATCAACTTCCCAAGCACTCTGCCAATCAAGATCCACTTGATCTACCACCTCCCAGGTGCTCCAGACTCACTTTTCTTGCAGCCACCTCCCAGGCACTCCCCAGTTGAACCAAGCAGACTCCAGTTGAACAATAACTGTGAGGGGGGCATCCCTTTATACTCCCTCTGCACACCGCGCTTGCACTTGCGCACGGCACTCATACAGGTAACTTCCACATGGCACCGAGGTATTTTCCACACCACACTAGATTTCTTCACACATCACCTAATCTTTCCACACGGCATGCTGCTGTCCTGAACCTGCCGCCACAGGGTCACCTAAAGTTCAACTATGTCTTCAGCCTTACACTTCCTAACTCTGAAAGAGAAGCAGGATCCTAACACAGACCATTTTTCATCCTTCCCATTTGTGGACATCTAGGAGTGGTTGCTGCTTCAAATCTCTATCAATAGTTGCTTAGGTGATGCATAACCATTATTTTTTAAAGTTGCTTTCTTAATATGGGTGTACATGCCTAGATTTAAATCAGCAATGCATAACATTATTGAAATGGGGGGTTAATTGCCTAAGGGTGAGATGCACAAAGATTTGTGTGTTGTAGCCTATTCATTAGCCTGGGCAATGCTTAAAGGTAGAGCCACCATTGCAAGGAAAGACCTACAGACCTGTTGGCATAAATAGGACAAAGACATAAATATATTTTTGCATATGCAGATGACAAGCAAGTGTCCTTCATATAGTAAGATTGAGTTAGAAACAATAAATAAGCATAGAAAGCAGATGAGTATGGGACAATAACTTCAACCATAAGTCATGGACCTTTTGTGGGTAAGTATTAAGAAGTAAAAGCACCTGTCATCAGGATTAACCACAATTAGCAAAGATGTAGCCATAGGAACACCTAATGCAAGTGAAAGTATGGTAAAAGGGTCAGTTTGCCTATCTCAACTGGGGACCCTATTGGGGCGTAGAAGTCCAGATTTAGAAAAAAGTATTCTATTAATGTAAATGCTGAGTAGGTGTTAGTATAGTTGAGAGTAAGGACTTTGTTGCACATTAATTTTAGGTGACTCCTGGAGCTCTTAGCCCCTGGATTGTCCACACATTAACACCTGAAACTATTTTAAAGCAGACTTCAAGCAACTTAAAGCCCTGGGCAGGTTTATCTCTGATGTTTTATCCAGTTCATATTCCATTAATGTGTTTTACTCCCCACAGATGACTGCAGTATACACATCTCAGGATGTAGTATCCCCTCCCTCACTCTCCTCAGTCGTGTAGACAAACTCTCCATTCCCTGAACAATACGGCCCAAAAGTTGGTTCTGGCACCAAGCCAACTCCTCCTCCTGCCTCCGGGGGTATGACCACCTAGGGTGCAACCCCATGCAAACAACTGGCAGAACACATGCCATTTAGCCAGGTTGCAGGGTACAGACAAGTCCAAGAGTGGAGTTTAGGGGGAGTAGGAGAGAAACAAGGTAGGAGGAGCCAATGAGCTGGGGCTTCCTTCCCAGGGCAGGGGCAGTAGCTCCCTCAAAAGCACCTTCTGTCACTCCCAGCCACTCTGGGAACCATGACCAGCACCCCTGACACACCCAAGTCCCAAATCCCAATTTATTAAAACACAAGACCTTCTTTAGTTTACTACTTCTTTATTTCTTTTTAATTTTTTTGCTTTTTCTTTTATCCTTCAGTGATGGACTTGCTTTGTTTCACCACCCTTCCCATCCATTTCCTTTCCACCTCCCATGTTATTACCCATCCCATCCCATTAACTCTCCACCTCCCAGCATCATGTTCCTGCCTCCTCAACCCATCTCTCTCGCCCCCCACCCTCCCCCACTTAGAGCAGGGGTAGAAGCCTGTAGTGGCAACTCATAGCTGTAACTCCTAGTCAAGCCCCTACTTGTCAGCCCTCTAGTGGCAAGTCACAGCTGTGCAGATGTGGGACAATTGTAGAACATTTTTAGTCTGAAGGTGTGACTGCTCCAAACTCAAACTAGCACTAACAGTCATCAACAGCTGAAAATGCAACATATAATAAGACCCTAAGTAGGGCAACCTGCCATCTGCAAGAAGCAGGTACTAAGATGGTGCTAGGTTACTGATTGCTCTACATTACCTGCCTCAGGTATTCCACCAGCAGTTTTGTAAGTAATGCCAATATAAGTACTCTGGTTTTCTGAACATTTTTCCTTCCTTTGTTTTCCTATAATTGTGCTGACTACTTTCTGGCACCAATAAAGGTATTAAAGCATGTTGTTTTCAGTTGTGAGAATTGCAGTCCATTCTGCTGACAATGTCTCAATTGTAGTCTGGAAAATGTAAAATGCATTAGTCTGGCATTGTACATTTTATTCATCCCAATTGCTATAAAAATTTAGCCTGCACTCTGGAGTTGCCTAAGCTAACTAGCTTAACCTGAACTCAAATACTGAGTTATATGCATAATTTCTATTAGGCCTTTGTCACCAGGAACCTTCTCTTGGAGCTAAGTGTCTAAGCCCAGCTAGTCTTCCTCACTGGTCTACCAACTCAAGACTGTTCCCTAACCATTGTGCTAGGGAAGTGGTTTCACTTTTTTCTATTTAGAGGTTTTCACTTGGCATAACTAACTAAATATTCAGTTTCAGAGGGAGAATGTGATTCTGCTGCCCAAGGGCTAGGGCAATCACCTGGGATACAGAATTAGTCCTTGCTCAATAAATTTAAGTATGTTATACAGAGTGGATAGGTTCACTGAGAGATATTGGGACAGATGCACCCTAAAATATAGTGTAGCACTCTGAGACCCAAGTTCAAATCTGATTAGACTGAGAGAGAATTTGCACGTTGGTTTTGTACATCTCAGGTGAGTTGTGAAACCAGAGTGCTTTGTAACCTGAGTGCTATGACTATGGGCTTTAAAGAGAGGCACCATCTTCCTCTTACCTTTCCTCCATATTTTGTCTTAGGATTTACATGAGGCATGCTCAAGTTTTACCTACTAAGTCAGGCCTTGCAGTGTTAGACAGGTGGGAGAATCCCTAGGATGCTGGGTCTGCCAGACAGTCAAGCTGCTCTTTGATGTTAGTGCTTATACATGCCCAGCATCCGAAATCTTAGATTTTACTGGCAGAAAATTTACATGACTCAGGGATTTCAGTACTTCCAGGGTTCAATTTTGATCTTTAAAATTTAGAATTTATCATTAATTTCAAAGGTAACTTAGATGCCTAAGAGCTAGGAGTCTAAATACTTTGGTGAATTTGGACCTTAGGCATTCAAGTAGCAGGTAGGAATCAGTTCCGCTTGTGGTTTCCTCCTTTAATCTGGCACTAATGCACCACAGCAATGAAGCACAGCTATCACTCAAGACTAGCAGACCTCAACATTTCCTCTGGCAAGTACGAACTGCCTTTGCATTAATCTTACTCTGTTCTCTGTCACTAACTTTTAGGGTATTAGAAATTTTAGCTATCTGTAAATCCTCACTCATTTCAGCAACTTTGGATTTGATTAGTTTGGGGAGAAAGGGGAATAGAAATCTATTAATAAACCTTTTTCATATTTTGAATAAAGCAGCTATCCAGTTTCCCCTAATTTGTATATCCTTCCAAATTCTCCCTCCCAAAAAAACCCTTATGCTATATCTGACAACTTCCTTTTTCAATATAGCACAAGAGAACTCTGCCACAAATAATTAGCTACCATTCTGAGTAATGCTTATTGAAAACATGTAGGAGTTTTTTATTGCATCCTTGCAATTTGGATTTTTTTTGCAATACAAGATAGAAATCAAGTTAACAAGAGATGCAGTGAAAAGCACTCAATTCTGTCTCCTTGACCTCTCCTTTTAAATTCTGTGATCTACAGCACTCTGGGTAGAAAAATCTCTAGAACTGAAGTGCTCTAGAAGTGTTGTATTAAAACAGGAATTCATTGTAGGACATTGTGTCACATTAAAAAGAAATGTCACATTTAAAGAAAAAAAAAACCATTAAAAGAACACTATTAAGGTTGGAAGTCAAGAGCTCAGATGTCAGGAAAAGCCATAGTTGAAAGCTGTCTGTAAACCTTTAATTTAGCCCTTTTTGGTATATATGTTAAGTTAATATTTAATTACAAGTTCATATTATTTCTTCCCTGCCTCATTCAGTGGATGGTTGTTTAATATTATCTTTCTTGTTGTGCCCCAGGCCCGCCTTACTACATACGATATGTTCTCTCACACAACACAGCTTCCTACCCGCACTCCCCCTATCCCTGAAATCCACCCCCCAAAAGTGGGGAAGCTAATTTTTTGACTAGGAGAGAAGTACTCTGCTTTGATTCCTGCTCCATAGCATAGCAACTTTTGCATTACCTTTTATGCAGCTGTGTGTGTCAGTTGTTGTAATGGTTCAATGTTCTTTACTCCAGAGGTGTTAATGATCATCTCTCTTTATTAATATCCTTTATGTTCCACTAACCTAGCTAATTTTCCTTAGGACAATTTTGCTGTCTGCTAGCTGCTTCTGGTCTCTGTCCTCCTATTTCACAGCCTTGGAGGTGCTAGCTTTTTTCAAAATAGTAGATCTACCCACAGAGACCAGTCTCGGCAATAGCAAGGGTTTTAGCTTTAGTTAAGCAGGAAAGGCTCTGTACCTGCTCCTGTGAAGCCATAACTCTGGAATAATCATTTATTCTTCATCTTGCATTTTAACTACAAGCTGTGTATTATATTCCAGAGTGTTATGTGCAAGAAAATATGGTACTGAAACCTTATGCTATGTAAGAGTGAATGATGTTCTTTTGGTACCTTTAGTCTTTAAAAAAGATAAATTAATTTATCTCCTCAATACCCCTGTGAGGGAACATGGTGGTATTATCCTCATTTTGTAAAGGAGAGATGGAAGCACATAGATGAAGGACAAAATCATTAATGTTTTTGGGTGCTTAGCTGAGAAAGCTAGGGCTTGATTTTTCAAAAGATTCAACATTTTATTTTATTCTTTATATATTCAGAGAGCAATTCCCAGTAGCATCCATTTTTCAGAGGTTCATAATTTAAGTGCTAGAAGCAACCATTACTTCTGATTTAATCTAGACTACTCTGCCTTGAGCAAGGGGTTGGACTAGACCTCCAGAAGTCCCTTCCAGCCCTGCTTTTCTTGATTCAGTATGTCATCGACTCTTATATCCTATCAACAGGCCAGAGAACTCTACCCCATGACTTTGTTATAGGGCTCACTAGCTCTCATTGGACTAAATACAGCTGCAGTTTACAAGGCTGTGAATGTAAAGAGATTCAAGACAGCTAGGGTACAGGAGGCAGCATAGTTATGTTATTCTGGGGTGTGCTAAGAAGCAGGGTAAATTCTCCCCAGAGGTTTGTTGTGTTAATGAATCTGTACTGCTTCTGATAAGCAGGTAACTTGTTTAGACATAGCTGAGTTATAACTACAAAGCTTTGTTCTGTGGTGCATAAGCAGTATCTGAAAGTATAACTTGATTTGTAGATGTTGAGATGGGAAATCCGCCATTTTCCTTAACAGTTTGTTCAAATTGTTTATCACTCACCTTTTATTTTTTTAAACCCAATCCAAATTGAACTTATTCCTTAAAATCTTGTTGTTTCTTTCTCTGCTGAAATAGTCAATCGGTGCTTTTCTTCCTAGGAAGGTACCTGTATATTGTAATCAAATTGCTTCTCAGTGGGTGCGTCTACACAAGATGCTTACTGTGCAGTAGCCTAATAACACTCTGCAGTAGTGTGACGGTTCAAAACTGTGCTAATAACCTACTGCGCAGTGTTATTAGGCAGTACGTGTAAAAAAAAGAAACCCATATGTCGGTGCTAGTGCACAGTAAATATACTTACTGCACATTCAGTTAGTACTTCATTAAGGAAGTACTAAGCTAAATGTACAGTAACTACAGCATGTTAAGGGATATGTAGACGTGCCCAGTGTTCCTTCAAATTGAGCTCTTTAAATGCCTCATAGTAAGTCATTTCCTGCTGCCATCATCATTCTTCTGGTTCTTTCTTGCACCTTCTCTAATTTTTGCAAGAAGCTTTCTAGAACGTTGCCATCAAACCTAACTATAGTACTTAGTAATGATTTCATCAGTACTTTTGTGGAGGAAAAATCCTCCTCCTACTCATATTTGCTATTTTCCTGGTCATATATCCAATCGTTACATTGGCCTTCTATGCCACAGCATGGCATTGGAAGTACATGTTGAATCCCTCAATCCATTTTACACTAGACACTTTTTAGGTATACAGTCACCTATCTTGTAGGAATTACACCCATTGATCCAAAACAGGTAGCTTTGCATGACTATATGAAATGATTTTTGGTTTGAATGTGTCCAGCCCACTAAGCAACCAGATCACTCTGTAGGATTGCCTGTTCTCTGTTATTTATCCCTTTGCCTGTCTTTGTCATCTGCAAAATCTAATAATGATGATATTTATAAGTTTGTAGGAATGTTGGTAAAAATATTGAAGAGGACCATGCCTAGTTGTGAATTTTGTCACCCCCTCTCCCTTCACCTGAAACATTCCCATTCATGATGATTCCCCATTGACAACTACTTTTTTAGAGATGTATCTAGCCAGTTCTTAATTCATTTACTCTTCTTTATTGATACTTGGAATGTCATCCTGTACAAAGCTAAATAATTTAGAAAATCCTGTTACAATTACATAGTTACCTTTATCGGCCCAACTTTAATGTGGAAAAGAATGGAGTAAGATTTTATTTTTTGAAAAAGGAAGTAGATGCTGGTTAAATTCTCCTTAGTTGAATATCATATACATATGGGATATGAGTACATTGTCCTTCTTTCCAAATAAAGAAGTGTTTAGTGAACGCACACTTCATTAATAATCTTATCTCACACTTTGTTAATATCATATAATTACTAGGATTTTTGTTTTGTTTCTGAAATATTTAAATATTTCGTATTGTCTCTAGGCTCATAAGACATGGATTTTTCCCTAGTGTCTTTAACTCTTTCTCTCAGTTTTCTGTGTGCTTTTTCAATTTATATTGATCGATATCTACTCACTTTTTTTCTCATTTCACTTATATAATTCTTTATAACTGAAAGCATTAGCAAATCACAATTATAGATATTTCTCTATATGCTTGTAATAAAAAAAGCTTGCAAAAACTCCTACTTCCCAAGGTCTGGGAGACACAGAAGTGCTCTACAGGCAAGTAAATATAAGTGGTTTCCTGCCTGCTAAAGCATAAAGTCAAAGGATCATAGAAAATTAGGGTTAGAAGGAACCACAAGAGGTCATCTAGTCCAACCCCCTGCTCAAAGCAGGACCATCCCCAACTAGATCATCCCAGCCAAGACTTTGTCTAGCTTAGTCTTAAAAATCTCCAAGGATGGAGAATCCACAACCTCTCTGGGTAACCTGCTCCAGTGTCTTTTTCCTTCCTAGTGAGACTTACTCCTGATATCTAACCTAAACTTCCCTTGCTGCAACTTCAGACCATTGTTCCTTGTTTTGTCATCTGCCACCACAAAGAATAGGCTAGCTCCATGCTCTTTGTAACCCCCTGCTATTGAACCCTCCTCAGTCTTCTCTTCTCTAGACTAAATAAGCCCAGTTCCCTCAGCTTCTCTTCAGAAGTCATGTGTCCCAAACCCCTAACCATTTTCCTTTCCCTCCCCTGTACTCTCTCCAATTTGTCCACATCCTTTCTGTATTGGGGGGCCCAAAACTGGACACAGTACTCCAGATGTAGCCTCACCAGTGCCAAATAGAGAGGAAGAATCATTTCCCTTTATCTGCTAGCAACAGAGTCTCCTTTTCTGAAGTCCAGGGTTCTTATCCTGCTGTTTTCTTTCCTTCCTTTCCTCAGAACTCAATCATCTTGTGGTCACTGCTGCCCATGTTGCCATCCACTAGTATATTCCCTACCAATTCTACCCTGTTTGTGAGAAGCAGGTCAAGAAGAACATAGCCCCTAGTTTCTAACACTTGCACCAGGAAGTTGTCCCCAACATTCTCCAAAAACTTCCTGGATTGCCTGAGCTCTGCAGTATTGCCTTCCCAGTAGATGTCATGGTGATTTTGAAGTCCCCCATGAGAACCAGGGCCTGTGATCAGGAAACTTTCGCTAGCTGTTTGTAGAAGGCCTCATCCACCACATTTTCCTTGTCTGGTGGTCTATAGCAGAAATCCACCACAGCATCACCATTGTTGCTGTCTCCTATGACTCTAACCTAGACTTTCAACAGGCCTATCTCCAGTTTCATACTAAAGCTCTGAACAGTCATATGGCTCTTTTACACAAAGTGCAGTTCCTCGCCCTCTTCTCCCCTGCCTGATCTTCCTGAACAGTTTGTACCCATCCATGACACCGCTCCAGTTATGTGAGCTCCCACCAAGTCTCTGTTTTTCCAATCATGTCATAGTTCCATGACTGTGCAAGGACTTCTAATTCTTCCTGCCTGATTCCCAGGCCCTGTGTGTTCATATACAGGCAACTGAGATAACTAGCTGATTGTCCTATTTTCTCAAGGAGAATGAGAAGTCCTCTCCTGTTGCCCCCTCCTGCTTGTGCTTCCTCCAAACCACCTACTTCCCCACTCACCTCAGGGCTTTTGTCTCCATCCTCCCAGTGAACCTAGTTTAAAGTCACACCAGGACTACTAGGAGACATGCTTCAGTTGGTATACCTGAAGCTAAGTCTCATTTTGAAGGTGTTTTTATTTGTACTCTCATCAGAGCTTTGTGATAAATGGATTTGCCAAAACTGGGACAACTACATATTCTTATTGAACAACCAGATATGAATGTGAGCTGCCTGTAAACCTATTATCACAAAGATTTTTTTATATGCTTTGGTAATGAATTTATTTTAATATCCTTACAGGTTGCTGGTTATATGATGGTCAGTATGATATTGTGTCTAGGTATGATGCAGAACCAAATTTAGAAAATGGCAATAACATGTTGCTTTGAAAATATGTGAGCAATGAACTGTGTGTTAGCATCACTTCAAACTTGAGCTGGTTATTCAGTTTAATTGAATAAGATGCAGTCAGGTAGAAATAATAGAACTGATAAAATTAAACTGTGCTTTGCCTGCAGAGAGAGAGCTTTATATGCCATACCACAGTTGGCAATTGGCTGTTTATTTGTAATAAAACACTAAAATAGTTTATCACATATTACCATTGCAATCTTCAATATGGTACATTATTGTATTTAAGTAGTGCTTTAAAATATTGAGGTGGCATAATGTGCTTGGTCATTTAATCTTTAACAGATTGCTTAAAGTGATACTTCAGAATTGTTCAGACTGTGTATGTCTGAAAGAGACATCTATCAGAGTGAAAAGCATTAGATATGTTAAACTGAACTATTTATCATTCAGGCTCAGAAACTTCTAATGAAAATTTATAGAGTCTCCAGTTGGTTTACTTTTTATGTGTCTTTATTTCAATATGTGTGTGCACGTGCGCACCCCCCCCCCACTCTTAACTTCACTAACTTTAGTGATTTTTTTAAGTGTATATGAACATGGAATTTGATAGGGATCACTTCATTCAAATCAGATAAATAGTTACTCGTGATTTAAATGTACTTTTTAGAGCTCCACTGGTCTAAATTCCAGTGTTCATTTTAGTTGTGTTATTTCCTTGTTGTAAGCTTCCAAATATCACTTTATGGACATAGCTTTGGCATTACTGTATCTTCAAAATGGGACATATCTAAACACATTTAGTATCATTTGATGGGAGTCCACCTGAGTCTATAGTTATATAAATGGGAAATATTTCTTGAGCTAGAACCCTCTTCATTTAACTCTCCATTTTAGTTATGTACATGAATTTAAATATATACTTCACTTGATCTGAGTCTTCAAGAAGTCCAGAAGCAATTAGGGCTGTGCAAAATTTTGCTGGTTGTTTCGTTTTGATGCTGTTTCAACTCATTTTGAGCTCAAAACAGCGAAATTGAAACAAAACAAAAGGCTTCAAAACAACATCAAAATGAAATGAGGTCAGTCAAAACTTTTTAAAAGTTTCAAAATGTTTTGAGCTTTGAAGCTGAAGCTGGGCTTGCCTGCAGAGAAACATAAAGTAAGAAGGGGAAAGGACTGCTCTGATATTGACTGTGTAGCTGGCCAGTGACTGTGATCCTTCCCTGAGGTCCCTTCCAATCTCAGTGTTCAGGGGGAGGGATGGAAAAAGAGCATAAAAGGCAGCATTTTTTGAACTGGCCTACTTTCTGCATTGGGGTCGGTTACTGAGCTATATTCCAGAAGCTCAGCAGCATTAAACAATAACGACTACTACCATTGATTTCCTACTTGCTAGCCTAGCAAGTGGACTTCAGCAATACCTTTTCCTTTCTTTCTATACCCTTTTATTTTATTACTATATTAATTGATTGATTCCTTTCAATTTATTCCTCCTCCAAAATCCTCTTTTTGTTCAGTCTATTTTGTTTCCTTACAAATCTATGCTTTCTCTCACAGTGTGCATTCCATTCACCGTGCAGGGAAGCACAGCATAATTATATTGCATATTATAATATAGAATTTATATAGGAAAACACATACATACAGTTATATATTTTTAATTTATTTATTACATAAATACATAAATAAAAAATACATATATTACATAAATACACATACATACAATTATCTTAATATCTACATATATTAAAGAAATCAAATAGAGGTGACATTACAGAAGAAGAGACAGATTTTCCAGTGCACCAAGGCAAAGTAAAGACACTATGAAACACACCATGAAGTGTGCTGGAAAGGCAGCTGGCAAGTCTTCAGGGAGTGGTGGAAGAGGGGGTAGAGGGAGAGCTGTAAGTTCTGCCTCTTATACCCCCCCCAAAAAAAAACCCCAACCCAAACAAACCTGAGATGCAGCCTCTTTGCTACAACAAGCAGGCATGAGGCTTCCACTAGTACAGGCAGCAAGGAGAGGGGAGCAGTGCCACTGCCTGTGCCTGTGCCTGAGTCTGCATCCCCTCCAAGAGCACCAGCCATAACTCCGTCCACTACCACCATGACAACAAGCAGCAGCACCAGCACCAGCATGACAGTCTCCTCCACCCCCATTTCACTTCCTATACTGAGCCTTCCAGTGCCAGAGGAAGAACTGGAGCTGGATCTGGATCTGAGTGCCCTAGCAAGGGAAATTCTGGGGAAGGAGGAGGAATCAGCTGAGTTTGTGCTCTGCACCCCTCAAGTTTTCCCTAGAGCCAGGTCTCCTTCCCCAGAAGGCACTTCGGAGGAGGCTGAGGTAGAGTTTGCAGAGGCAAGTGGCTCAGCTGAGTCTGCTCCTCCTGTTGCTGTGCCTCTGCCTGCTGAGGAAGGGGAAATTGCAGCATCCAGACATGCACCCACACCCCAGAAGCAAGCAGGTAGTGTGGTCTGGGGTCATTTTGAGCTGGAAGATGATCCCACATATGGAAAGATGCAGGGCCCTGGGCACATCTAACTCCAGGGCTGGGGCTGGCAGGGAGACTTCTCTGGCAGCTGCTGGAGAAGAAGCTCCTGAAGGAAAAGAAAGAAAGGCTCTAGTCTGTGACAGTTGGGCTGACTGAGATGCTGCTGGTGCTACTGTGCTGCTCACTAAGTTATTATTACCTGTTGTCATTTAAAGTGTTGGACCAAGCTGAGGCTGTAGGGGAAGAGCATACATCATTGGGGCACACTACTGTGTTGTGTAGAGGCCCCAGCGCCAGTGAGGACACACCTTAACACACACACAGTCACTCACCTCACAAGTTTTGCTTATCAGCAGTTTGAGGTGCAGTTTCCCAGAAACCCCTGCACCTTTCTTCTTGAAATGTAGCAGGCTTCACAGCCTCAGCAGGGGCTACCATGCCTGCAGTTTTCACCTCACTGTGCCTTAACACACACATGTGACAAGAGTTTTGCTTTCAAGAATTTGGGGTACAGTTTCCCAGAACCCTCTGCACCTATTTCCTTGAATCTTGGCAGGCATCATGCCCTGAAAAGGTGCTATCAGCCCTGCTATTTTCATCTAAATCTGCCAAAAAATGACAGAAGTCATAGGCAGTTTTGTGCTTCCCTATCATAGCCAATGGGTGAAATGTTAAAACAGCATTGAAACAGCGAAACAGTTTCAATGAAACAAAATGGAACAGTGCTTTCAAAATTAAATGAAGCTCAAAATGAAACACTGTCCTGTCAAAATGGCAAAACAGAAGTTGAAATGAAATGTTGCTGTTTCACACAGCCCTACTACATATCATAAATGTTATTACATATCATAAATATTACATAATTTATCTGTTGTGGAGATGTATGTAAATATGATTTTCTGTCTTCATCAGCAGCCATACTCCACTGATACAGGAAAATTAATAAGGCCAGCACAAGATCCTAAAATCCATGTGTGCCTTATACTACCTTTTACTGGCAGGTTTGTAATAACCTAAATCTTTTTTACAGAGCATGTAATTAAAATCAAATACATTTACTATGTTCACTGTGCAGCCATCTTTGCCTATGACCAGAATGACCTACAGCTTTTGTATCAGTAAAATGAGAGTGACAGTTAATTGTGTGCATTTGATTTATGCTAATGTTTTCAAAAGTCAGTGAAACAGCCTCCTAAGTCATCTTTGAAAATGAGAAGGTCCGTACATCTAATAAATGTCTATACTGCTCCAATCTGGCCCCACTTCTTTCAGGAGAAGTTACTGATGCAGATGTACGGCATTGTACATTGTACTCAGCTGGCTACAGTTCTGGGGGAACAGGCATGTAATTTCACCTTCTACTTGTCTAGCCTACCACTATGTAGCTCTAAAAATGTTAGACACATCTGAAAATGCTGTGCTTGGGCTTTTCTGTCTAAAAACCTTTGCTTCATTTGCTTTGTTAAGAGAGAAATTCCTTGGAAATGCCAGGCTAGATTTTTCTTCTCTGATCAAATTTCTCTGTTGGGCAAGCTGTGAGATGTTGGGCGAAGGTGGGAAGAGGACGGGAGGTCGCCTTGTTAGAATTATTGCTCCCAAGAAGCTGCTCTAACTTACGCTAACGTACATTCTCTAATGGGCTGTACGCTTGGGAAGGACAGTCAAAATAGAGCTCCATTTTGCCATGCCCCATAGTAGCCTCAGAAGTTCAAAAGGCTGGAGTTCCAGTAAGATGCCTGATTAATTAACATATTTTATAGCTAGGTATAATTAATAAATGATTTGTACTGTTACTGAAACCATAAAAAATTAAAGGGTTTCTTTTATAGTTAACAATTTATCACATCTATGCATCTATTTTTGAGACGTGTAATTAACCAAATATCCTTTTTTACCTTCAAAAGCTAGACAATGCCTACAGAAAAGTATGTTTTTAGTGTAATATGAAATCAGGCAATACATCAGCCAGTAAGCAGAGTGTCTATGTAATGGAAGTAAAGGGACTGATTAACAAGAAACGCTTCATGTTAGAGGTCAAGAGCTGTAAAGATAAATAAGACTTTGAAGATTTAAAATAGAGAAAAAAGAGACAGAGAAAAACATTTTTTTTGTAAAATTTTGTTTTACACACACAAAAAAGGCAAAGAGAAGGGCAGAAATTCAGGATACTCTAGGTCTGGTCCAAAATTATAGACAGGATACAACCTAACACAGGAGGTTATAGAGGCAGATGGTATTTCTAGGTTCACAAAGGAACTAGACAAATTCATGGACAATAGATCTATTAATATCTATTTTTTTAAAAAGTCAGAGATATACCTTTGGCAACTATAAACCAATGACGGTGTATGCCAGGTAGGATAATGAACAGGGAACAGATCACTTTGGAATACATTTTAAAAGAGAGAATAATTAAAGACATGAAAGTAAATGGAAAATGGGATAAAATGGTGGAATGTGGCTTTACCAAAAGGAAATTGTTAGACTAACCCAATAGCTTTTTTCAGTAAGAAAATCAATGTTATAGATAAAGGAAATGTGGTAGATGTTATATATCTGAACTTCAGTAAAGCAACTGATTCTGAGCCAGCTGACAGTTATTAGTTAATCTATGCAAGAGGTTCTAAATAAAGTTCTTTGAGGGTCAGTTTTGGAATCAATCGCCCATATTCAAGAAGGATGAATTCCAACTGGGACAGCTAGAGAAAACAGTTTCTAGGACAGGGCTGGGCAAAATATGGCCTGTGTGCCAGATCCAGCCCACAAAGGGATTCTGTCCAGCCCATGGTGGCTTGCTCAACCCTGTCTGGCCCAGGTGTGGGGGACAGCCCGGCTGTGCTACCCCTGGAGTGTGCATTGCACTGCTGCCCCTGGGGTGTAGAACAAACAAGGGGTAGCAAGGCAGAGGGACTTTGCTTTCCAGCAGCCCCCACAGTGACAGCTCCTTTTGGCTGCTGCTGCTAGTGTCTCTACCACCAGTGGACCAAACCCTACTGCCCAGGCACCCTGGCCTGCCCACCCCGGACCTACCTCTGGGGGTGCCAGATGGAGTGGGCAGGTGGGGTCTCCATGAAGACTGGCTAGGACCCCCATGGACAGGGTGTGCTCAGATGAGCAGATGGGTTGGAGCCACAGGTGGGCAGGGAGCTGCATTTGGGAATGGAACAGCGGGCAGGAGACTTTGTCAGCCCACTTTGTCTGGCACCCCCAACAGCAGGTGCAAGGCAGATGGGCCCAGGCTGGATAGGATCAATTCCCCTCCCCCTCCTCCCATTGTCCTGGGCTGGGTCACCCTGCCCTGGCTCACAACAGCTCACCAAAATTGATAGTGTCCCTCCAGCAAAAATAATTGCCCACCCTTGTTCTAGGATGATCAGGGGAATGGAGAGCCTGTTATCCAAGGTAAAAGAGCTTATTTTGTTTAGCTTGGGTAAACAAAGGCTAATAAGTGATATAATGTCTCTACAATTCATTGAGGGGTGGTAAACATAAAAAAATTAGCTACTTAGCTAAGGTTATTGTTAATGTGAGAACAGATGGGTATGAACTGGTCACAAATAGATTCAGGGTGGAAATCAAAAGAGTGTTTCATTAAATCTGGGAAGTTCTGGAGCAGTCTCCCAATAGAAGTGACAAGGGAAAAAACGAAACTGATTATGATAGAGTTGAATATCTTTATGAAAGGGATTATATGACTTGGCTGCCTGGGATAGCAGGAACCTGGACTTGTAGGCCAGGAGGTCCTTTCCCAGACTGTTATGATCTAAATGTAATGTTATTAAGTACTAGCCAATTGCCTGTCAAGAATGATGGGGTGGGGCTGGGATGGAGTGCCACCACCTAACATCCCATGCTGCCACTGTTCTGCCTCTTGCAGGGAGCAGGGTGGGGGAGCTGAGGCCAGCAGCTCCCCCACCCTCTGTCCAGTCCTTAGTGTGGCTTTGGAATCATGGTAGTGCTCCCCCATGCTTGGAGCACTCTGATTAGCTGTTTCCGCCAGCCAATCAGAGTGCGAATAAAGCATTATGGACAGACAGACAAACGTAGGCTTTTATAATTTAGAATGTTGGCTGTAATATATAAGTTAGGCATTATTTTGATTTATAATAACATTGCCATCAGCAGTCCCTTGATATGAGGATTACAGTCTTCCAGTAGTTAGGGAAATCATCAGTGGAGATGGCTGAAGAGGTCAATCCAAGATCTGCATGTTCTACTATAGACATGGCAAACAGTCCCAGCATGAAAGAAGATTGACATCATCTGTAGAGTTAGTTTAATGTGTGTTGTACAGAAAGAAAAAATTTAACATTTAACAATTCAACTTGCAATGATCTGTTCCTGAATGATTTATAGTCCAAGATTTTTTTGCAGAGTCTATTTAGAAAGTAATTTCAAATGAGAGAAAACATTTGAAAATGTTGCTCATAGTAATTTATCAAGGAAGAGAATCCCAATTACACAAGTAAAGTTTGGTATAAACTGTTGCCACAGATATAATCTGGACTCCTGTCTATTCTGGTCACGGTAAATTGATCTATGTTAAAATCTATAGCCAAACCTAGGCTGTTTATGGTACCCAAACTAGTCTGGCTTAAAACTGCTCGGAAAAGCGCGTTCACGTTTAAATCAAGATGTAACCTTAAAATGAGATACTTAAACCACATTAGTCTCCAGCGTGTGAATGCTCTTGTTTAGAATTAAAGTGCTCTTAATTCAGTGTTGCTTAATTTACTACATTAAATATAAATGTAATAGAAATAAAGACACTGTAATTTTGAATAAGAGCCACTGAACTGGAATTTAATTAAGTTTAACCAAACAATTTTAAAAGTTAATTCAAATTAACTTTTTTTGATTTTTCTGCATAGATAATTTCTTAGAAACCTTGAAATAGAATGGAATATTTTTTGTGAGCAAGGAAGGAGTTTAAGTGTGTTTAATCTTTGACAAACTAGTTCACCCTTTAGAAGGGACATTGAGTGAAGAAACAAAACTGAATACAAGATCATGTTAAATAAGAAAGGAAAAGAACATGAAACATAAAGAATAATCTGAGGAAATACTATTCTTAATGATGATTAGATATTGAAATAAAGGGACAGATTCATAGGCTTTTAGAGAAGAAAAGGATGATGATAAATATATTATATACACACACACACATGCATATTGTGCCAAATTCATCCCTGGCATAAACACCTTTATATCTATAAGGTTACAACAGTGTAGTCTTTGCCCCGTAAATTATTAATGCACAGAAAAAGTGACTCCATTATTAATTGTACAACTCCAAAAATACAGTAAGTAGAAACCAAACCAATAACCTTTACTGAAGGATTGTTTACTAAGATTTATAGCTCTCAAATACGACTGTATGATAGGGGGATTGATTGATTTATTTTACATAAGGCGTTTAGGTGCACTAGGATATTTTTCTTAGATATGTATTTAGGTTTTTATGAATTTGTAATAATACTAGTTTAGTAAAAAATATTTGATGTCTTATACTAGATAGTAGTCAACTTCCAGTTTAAGACTTAAGATTTTTTTTTTCTTTAGTAATTGTTAAGCTTTTCACGTTTCTTGTTATTAGCTGGAATTACATTATCATTCACATTGATTCTAATTATTAACATGTATGTTGAAGGACAGTGAAATGTTTAAGGAGCGTGAAAGGGTAATGATCAGGTTTTACACTTTATTTGAAAAGCCTTTTTAAACATGGTGTATCCTAACTTCTGAGTCAGTGATTTCACCAGTACTGTGTTCCTGTCTCTGTACTGTAGAGGTTATTAAGTATTCATTTTCACTAAGCCCTGAAATTTTCTTTCAATACAGAATAATAGAGGCGAGTAGAGAAAACAGAACAATTCTGTTTCTGTAAAGGGCTACTGGAAAAAAGAGCTTGAAGCTCATCAAATAATCGGTGTAGTCTATTACAAGCAACTAATTGAGTCTCCTGTATTGCTTACGGGAAGTTTTAGGCTGGTCTATTGAATTACTCACCTATTGTGTGTTCACTTTTGCAGTTATTGAATTGTACTTTTTTGAGGGCACTTGCCAATGTTTTTGGCCATTTTGCTATAGTATATTTATGTTCTACTTACGGAGTTTAGAAAATAGTGTATTTGATAACAGGGGTTGGTGATGAAAAGAATTGTAGTAATAACGACAACAAATGTGGTGGTGTTCTCTGCCTCTCTCAAACACCAAAATGAGCTGTCACTCTCAGTAGATTATGCAGGACTTGGCAGCTTGGTCCAGTGAACAGGGCAGAGATGTGAGACTCAAGAGATCATAGTTTTATTCTCAGCTCTGCCAAAGTAATTCAAGTCATTTCACATCTCTTCACCCTTTGTGTATGTTTTCCAGAAATCCATTTCATTTGGCTTCTATAAATGCCTGAATGCTGCGTGCATTAGGAGTGTGAGAAATCTGAATTCCAATAACAGCCTAAATTATCAACTCATGCTGAGACAGATTATTGTTGTGGAGCTGTTCATGATAAGCAGTTTTGGAGAGAGCAAAGTTTAGAGTGGGGGAGAGTGAGCCATTTGATGAATGCTTGTTATATTGCTGAATGTGTTTCTCCTGAAAGGTGTTCATGGTTAACTGTGATAGAATATAAGGTTAACTGTGAGGAATATAAGGAGAATCTGCATGGAACAGATAAAATTGACAATAAACATAGCTACTGGGAATATCTATTTTTACAGAAGTAGCCCCCTCACAGTAGCTCTTCTTTCCACCTATTCCAGTTTGAAGTAATTTTTCTTGATTGTGGGTGAACAGAATTGTACCTTTCATTCCAGATGATGTCTTACTAGGGCCTTGTGCAATAGCGTTAATACTGGCTTTACTGGAAATACCACAACTAACATATCCTAGAAAGCAAGAGGCATTTATTGGTTCTTGCATATTTCCTGGACCTTCATGGCTACAACATTACTCCAACACTCCTGTATCATAGAATCACATTTGCTTTTTTCAATGCTACATCAAGTTGTCACCTCAAATTATTCTGTGATCGGCTAGTCACCAGGTTTTTCATTCCTTAGCCACTTCCAATGGATGGCCTCCTGATATAGTGCAGAAATGCTAAGTACCCAACGTTGTAATTTGCTGTTGTTAGAAGCGGGATTTGATACTAGATTGTCATATTTGATAAGGCTCATCTGAATTTGCAACAGCTATTGCATAGATATTGCAGCAGTGTTCTGAGGCTAGCCAGTGAGAATAAACTACATAAATACAAACTTCTATTTAAGAAATCCAAAGATCTAAAGATTTACAATGACACATTGCAAAATATAGGAAAAACAAAATCTAATGAGTAACTCTTGTACAGAATCCAATAACTTAACTCTTATGTAAGTTAAACTGTAGCAATCAGTTTAACTTGTATATCCACAGTGAGATATATAAAACCTGTTTTGCATATTAGCATTTCCACACCTGCCTTTTCAAGGATCCCCAGAAACTTATAGCGACATAGTTAGCCATGTTAATCTGAAGTTAGAAGTCAGGGCAGGATGGGACATTTATAGGAGGGCTGTGCAAAATTTTGCTGGACATTTTGTTTTGACACTATTTCGACTCATTTTGAGGTTGAAACAGCAAAATTGAAATGAAACAAAGGGCTTCGAAACAGTCTCGAAGCACAAGGAGGCTAGTTGAAATGTTTCAACCATAGCACTGGGGATGGAAGTCAGATAGCTGAACTTACTTCCTATCCCTAGCGCTAGATCAGGCCCGGGATGGGAAGTCAGCCCAGGTGGGCTGACTTCCCTTCCCCCTGCCCGATCTAGCACCAGGGCCCCTGCCTGATCTAGCACCAGAGCCTGTCCCTGGCCGATCCCCCTGCCCGATCTAGCACCAGGGATCGGCCCTGGCCGATCTAGCAAAATGTCGAAATGGAGTCAACGAAGCAAAATGGAACAGGTGTTTTGAATCACAGTGAAATTTGTATGAAATGCTGTTCTGTCGAAACCTTGAACCTCAAGGTGAAACGGAACGGTGTCATTTCGCACAGCCCTACTTTATAGAGTAATGTGTTTGGCAAGACATGAACTTTGTCAGGCAACAGCCTACTTAGTCAGATATGTCTATAAGATTACAGCTATACAAAATTTATGCCACCCCTTTGTTAATATTTGTCTTCTAATCACCTTAGTAATAGACCATAATTGACTAAACTAAAACTAATTGACTAATCTTTGTTAATTCTTTAACTTCTTTTAAATTTTTTTTTCCGAATTAAACGAGACACCATTTTAAGCACCTTGCTGGTTACTATGCCATTTTAGCTACTTATTTGAAAATTACTGCTTATCTTGTAAGTAAAGTTTTATTCTTTCCTTCCTTTCCTTTTGCTGTTTCCTTCTAGGTCACAGTCCCACTTATGCCAGGCCTCTCCAATACAGCCTCATGATGTATTAAATTTCTTCTTGCATTTCTGCGTATTAGCTCTTTATTTTACAAGTGATAAAGTACAACTTGACACTATTGAGCTTAATCCCATTTTTATTAGTCTTCTTCATGCTGTTTGATATCCTGATTCTTATTTGAATTGACAATGCCTCCCAACTTTATCAGGATCAAATTCCATTAGCAAGCTCCTATTTTTGTGTGAAAATCATATTATTAATGAAAGTATTTTGAGTGATTGACCCCAAAACTGATCCCTGGGGTGAAAAGAAAGGAAAGCTAGATTTTCTTTTCATATGTATTCTTTCCCATCTACCCCTATCTCACACCCATAATTTTGTGTTACATTTTATTATTCTATTTTTCTAGTGTTTTGGAAATCTCTGTACCAAATTTCATTAAGATAGAAAATTAAAATGCGAGAGTTGTTCACAAAAAATTAAGAGTCTGTTCTGATGTTCAGATTCTTTATACTTTTAGCCCCTATACTGATATATGTCAAGGGAACATATATCTCACTCAAATCCTTCCCCAGCCAGACCTGTAATTTGTAAGAGGACAGAGAACATCACATTACCTTCTCATTGTTACTGTGTGTGGTTTTACTGTGGTCCCAGTAATAAATCTTTATTACAACAGGATGTAAAACAGGATCTGACCTTAACACTTTGTGCTACCCTTCTGAATGCATGAAAGAATACTTATTTCTTGGGGCTAGGGACAGACATTACACATACACCAGTTTAAGTGATCAGAAACTGGTTTAAACATGTAATAGAACAGATGTTCAGTTCACATAAACTAGTTTGTAAATGGATGAAACCGGTTTTAGATAAACCTGGTTGAATGTAGTATCAGACTTAACTGATTTGGGTCAAATTGGTTAATACAATGTCTGTCCCAGACCTCTTCCTGGTTTAAGTTAAATCAGAGTCCTTCAGCATCCCAGGTGCTTTGCAACTTTGGGCAAGGTTCTGCTCCCTGCCCCAGCCCACTGCTCCCTGGTTGCAGCTCCAGCAGAGATTGCAGGTACAGCGGGGTCTGCCTTGCTTCCTCCTACCCCCCCCCTGCCCTCCCCCTCCAGCACTCTGTGCTCAAGCAGGAATTCCTCCCTCACCCCTGCCTTACACAAACATATCTCTGCATTAGCTAGCATACCACATGCTGGCTATGGTCCATGCTGTGGGAGACAGGACACAGGCAGACGTTGTCTTAGGGCTTTTTGGAGCTAATCAACAGGTAGCTGGTAATGGCCTTCCAATCCTTCCTTGGAAAAAGGTGTTTAAGAAGAACTTGAACTGATAAGAGAGGCTGCTTTTTTGGGTTTTTTTGATGGGCTGATAAATGTCAACAACTCCCTGTGTAACTCCTTGCTGTGTAACTCAATGCTCTGTTATCAACAGCTGGGGGGGACCCCTCCCTAATCAGAGCATCCTGTTGGAGCCTAGCCATGCCCCCCGCATCTTAGCACTATGGAAGGGAAGGCAGGGCTGCTCTACTGGCCCCTGGCTTCTAGCCTGAGCCACTGCATGCATGTACCTGCATTTCTTCAGTCCAGAGAACATGTCCTTGAGGTTACAAACCAGTTTAGACTAGCCAGGTTAGACTAACCTACAAAGATTGAATCAATTCAGGCTCAGACTTTTTGAATATCTGTCTCTAGCCTTAATGTATGTTAAAGATGGAGTTTGTCCCTATTATGACTCATTGTTGGGGTATGGTTTCACTATACTTCTGCCCCTTTTTGAAGTATTTTGGTACGCATGATTCTGTTGCTTCTGAGTAATGCAGGATTTGAGCATATGCCCCAGGATATATAGAGCTATATAGAGATAGATAGATATCTATCTCTATATAGATATATATCAGTCAACATACAGTATCGCCACTTTGCCAGCAGCTATGACTTACTACTTATAATGAATACTTCATGTAGCGACAGGTAGCTTTCCATAGTTAAGTGCTTTATCTAGTGCCTTTTTCCTTTGTAATGCATTTTCAAGGTCTTCTCTAAGAGGATAAGTAGGTTAAGTTATTTTTTTTCCCCAGATACAGCTGTAAAATTCAAAGCATATCAACTACAGTACAATAATGATTTCTTTATGCAGCTCATCATTAAAATATGATTTTATTGAGTAGAAGGAAACTAATTCTGTAGTATGTTGGCAAGGAAGATGAGACTGCAGTATGCTAAAAACTATATAAAAGGACTTGCATCTAGGAGTTACAATCTGTAAAATCATCACAAAAAATGTCATGAGATTCACAAAATTGAATTATGGCTTTTGTCATTTTATGTCCTCCCTGCATAAGAATTTTGTTCAGGATTTTGAGGAAAATGAAAAACAGATGCTGAGATATTCAATGGTAGGCTCCTGCTTTAGAAAAATAATATTTGATAAACTAACCTAAGGCACAAGTTTTATCAGCTAAATCTCAGATAAAACCTCATTTACCTCTGTGAGCGGGTTCTCTTTGCCTCTACTTGTACTGGGCATTAGCTGTAAGGTGTGGCAACTACTCATTCATGCAATATTTTGGATTTTTGCCTCTACATTCTTATTTTTTTCAACCCAGTGGTACCTTCTTAGTGCTTCTAACAGGAAGTGGAAGGGGAAACATAAAACTAAATGTGTACTAGGAAAAATCCTTCCTGATTTTTCAACCTAGGCAACAGCTTGGGCACAGCAACATAGAAACTGCAGAAAGTCACAAAACTGTAGGCAAACCTGAAATTGGATTATGCCCTACCTGCAACCCCCCTTGTGGAGCATAAAAGATTTCTTCTGACCAGAGGAAGAACAAGCAGGAGAGAACCTAACTTTGTATCTTAGGAATCAGGACACCCCCTGGGAGACGGAAAATCCTTGATTCTGGTCCCTGCTCCCAGTATGATTTATGCATTTTAACCAATTACTTTGTAAAATGTGTGTTCACTCCTGGAAAGCAGGGGCCAAAACTGAGGATTCCCTTCATCCAAGTGTATACCCTCATCACTGGCCTACAATGTTGGGGTCCCTCTTATTCTTCTGGCGCTCACATACCTTTCTGCATGGTGCCATATTTCTAGTCAGAGTGATGAAGAAGGTCTCACCAAGCCTAGCTGCTAGCCTTGGCAATTAGAGCACTTCTCTGGGAAGTGGAAGCTAGAATCCAGCCCTTCCACATCCTGAAAGAGTGCCCCAAAATACAATGAAAATTCTGTAACAGTCTTTATTTTACTGCCAGTTATATCAAATCCTGAAATAAGAATACTAACACGTTTAAGTTGGTTTGTTTTGCTAATGTGATTTAGCTTGAGTAACTTGAGTTGCCAGATGGATGCTTACTGAGTTTCAGTTGTTTTAGTTGCATAAATAAGTCTGTAGTGTGTATGTTTTAAGTGTAGCAAGAACAAATGTAGGAAGAGAATTGAAAATGAGGAAAATATTTTGTAAAATCTGTTTAAAGGAAACTTATTTTTAAACCAGCATCTGAGTCACTGTTTTTAGATTTTTTTTCATTTAGGTGTCTGTGTTTTGATAATAAATTTTTAATATTGCATTTGCAGCGCACCATGGTTATTTATTTGACCATTGAAGAATAAATCATCATGGTGATTTCTGCTCCTACCATATGAATGTAGTTGACCAAATGGGGAATCGGTGGGAACCGATGTGGTCCGAGTTAAAATGTGTTTCATTAGGTGTTGCTGATTTTCTCAGGATATTTCTGAAAAATGTTGAGCATCTGCTGCTTTTTTCACCCCTTGCATTAACGTCTGATGACAACTCTTTCAATTTTTTAATTTTGCCTCAAATGTCCTTCAAGTTGCAATGGTCCAGATAGGGATTATGAAGAGGAAGTGGTTTTGACTGTGTGGGGAAGGAGGATGTCAGCCATTTATGGGACCTCACTTAAGACCAGCATCCTGGCATTTCCTCTCTACTGATGCATCAATATATATCATACACTAAAAGCTAATTTCAGTGAGATATCCCCCTTCCCCTAGGGTGATAAATATCTTTGTTTTCTTGCCTTTTCAGGAACAGATACTTTTGGCTCTATTTACTGTATTTTTTTTCCATGTTAAGCCATTCAGTAGCATTATGACAGATTTCCTTTGCTCTCAAATGCCTAATTAACATGAATCAAGTACAGAAAACAAGTCATAGACCCCCAAATTTATGTCAGTTACCAGTGCTGACAAGGTATGTACTGTCAGAACTGGTGACCATTTTCCTACGTGATGGTTCCTATGGAGTACAAGGAGTAGTTCTCAGAGACGCAGCCTATTCCTTCAATGGAAGAAAAGAGCTTAATGGTGGAGACCTTCATTCTCAGTCTTTTCTCAAGTTAAGTTTAACTCTGCAAGCTAATTTTTTCCTGCCAATTTTAAGTAGACCCAACATTGGACACAGCCAGGGAGAATGAAAAAATGCTTTTAGAATGTTTAAAATGGAAAAATGCATGGAACAACTTACAGCAAATACTTCCTAAAATGTACTTGCAGACATATTTTGAAAGTGCTTCCAATGTCTGAAGAGCCATTATTGTGTCCTTCTGATCAGGAAGAGGAAGCAGCAGCATACTGTGTTAATGGAACATAGGAAGTGATTCTTCTGCTTTACTCAGCACTGGTGAGACCACAGCTAGAGTATTGCATCTAGTTCTGGGCACTGCATTTCAATAAGGACATTGGAAAGCTTGAGGGAGTCCAGAGAAGAGCTAGTCGTATGATCAGAGACTTGCAAGGAAAGCCATACAAGGAAAGGCTGAGGGACTTGGGCCTCATCATCCTAAAAAAAAAGAAGGCTGAGAGGGGACTTGGTAGCAGCTTACTGCTACATCAGGGGAATACATCAACGGTTTGGCGAACAAGTGTTCACCAGGGGACCCTTGGGGAAAACCAGGAGTAATGGCCATAAACTCCTGGAAACCCATATCAAGCTTAGCACTAGGAAAAACTTCCTCACAGTTAGGGTGTCCAGACTGTGGAATAAACAACCTTCAGAGGTGGTGTAGTCACCTACCCTGGAAATCTTCAAGAGGAGACTGGATGGTTACCTCTCTAGGGTCACCTAACTCCAGTTGTCTTTCCTGCCTAGTACGGGGGGGGGGGGGCTGGACCAGATTATTTGGAGAGGTCCCTTCCAGCTTCTTACAATCTATGCATCTATGAATGTTTACAAAATATGCTTAGGTCAATTCTAGGCCTACAATGCTTATAAAGGGCTAAATCAAGCCTTTGTTCAGTGACCTTTATTGGGTGCTGAAAAGGAGCTCTGGGAAGAAACTGATGCTCTGCCACAGTTATTTTCCTGCTCTCTCCTTTTCCGGAAACATACTGCAGGCAACTTTACTCTTTATTCTAGCTTACGTCTGCTGGCGGTGGGTTGTTGAGGGTATGGGGGTGTTGAGGCAGAGTTTTTACTATATTTATTTCTTGCTCAACTCTGTCCACTTCCCACTCATCTGATCGGGGAATGGAGTAGTGGACTGACAGCCATTGGTTTCCCATTCTATGCGCTAGTCATGATTTGGGGAGTGCCAGTGTGGCTATGGAGGAGAGGACCCTTTTTTCTGCATGGATACATGTGCCTAGGCTGCAATCTGGTGGTAAAAAATCAAATATCAGTAATCAGTTCATTTTTACATTCAACTCATAAGGAGCAATAACCTCAACCTTAGTGTTCAGAAATCACTCAGAACCAAGGATTCTATCAGAGGTCTGCAGTTCTGAGTGTCTGAGTTCCTGACTGATCAGCATTGCAGCACATCAGCCTCTACCCTCAACTATACATTTCGAAGGTGAACTTTTCCACATACCCCTTAATTCATCATCTCCTCAATGTAACTTATTTTTTTCAAAGGCTTGAGAATTGAGAGGCCTTTCAACATACCCTGCAAGTCTTGGGATTTTCTCTAGCTCTTTTGTGGGAACAATTAATCCTGGGAGACTTAAATGAAGGAACTTGTGGCTCACTGTTGAAGAAAGGAAAAAAAAAATAAATACCTTAATGCTTCTAGCAGTTTTCAAAGTAGGAAGATCCATAAGTTAGTTCTTTGACAGTGATTATCCTTTTATATAATGTAGAGAAGGATGTCTGTGTGAATGCTGAAAAGGCTATATAGTATTTAAAAGCAAATACTGGAGCACTGGCAACTATATATGTTGTCTGACTATATGTGTAGGCAACTATTGATCTTCTGGATCATGGTGTGCACATAAGAAGTCTAGTCAGATGCCTGATGAGTCAGTTTTTGGCTGATTAGCCCAATATGAGAGCAATACAGCTTGTTACAAGTTTGACAGATCAATATTTTTTCTGAGTTGGAGTCCAAGTATACAGCATGCTGCTTTCTTCTTTCTCACTTTGCTTCCATCCTCTGGATTAAAGCCACTTTGGAGAAGTACAGATAGTCAAAAAGCCTGAGGCTGAATCGATTCATTCTTTGCAGGTTAGTTTAAACTGCGTAAATTGAACCAAGAAGCAAGTGAACAGACATCCAATTTATTCTGGAAATACAGCCACATGCCTGCAATGGCTCAGGCTAGAAGCTGGGGGGCACTAAAGCATGCCTTCCCTTCCCTTCCCTTCCCTTCCCTTCCCTTCCCTTCCCTTTGGCAGTGACCAGAAGGCTGGAGGGAAGCTGGGAGAGAAGCCCTCCAGGCTTTTCCCCACCTGTCCCTGCTTGAGCTTGGGGGGGTGGGGGGGTGGCTTGGCCCCAGCAGGCCCACAAAGTATGATTGGGGGAGTGGGGGTTTAAACCCAGCCTGGCCTGCATGGGCCCTAGCCAGGTTAGCGCTGGGGGGGGGGGGGAGGTCAGAAGAAGCACCCCCTGCCAGGCTTTTCCCCTGCTTCATGCTGTGGGGGAGGGGGGAGGTGGCCAGACCCCATCCCAGGCCTGCATGCAGAGGCAGGGGGTGGGAGGTTTAAACCCCTTGCTTCACCCACATGGGACCCTAGTCGAGGTCTACTTGGCAGAGGTGCAGCAGCCCCTGCCTGACTTTGCTCCACTCACTGTGCCAATTGCTGGCATACTGAGGCTAAGGAGAGGGAGCGGGGTTTAAATGCATTCTCCCACCATCATAGTACCCCAATCAGGGTCTGCTTGGCAGGGGTGCAGCAGCTCCTGTCAGGCATTTCCCCACTCACCTCTCTAGCGGAGGTGTTGGGGGGCAGGGCCAGATGCCAGCCCTTGGCTGGTATACTGAGGAGGAGGGGAGGGAGGATTTTAAACCCCCTTCCCTCTCCCAGCTGGGGTCTGTTTGGCAGAGGTACAGCAGCCCCTGCCAGCATTTTCACCACTTAAGCAAAGGGGGTGGGGTCATGACCGGATGCTGGCCCTGAGCTCGCACGCTGAGGCAGAAGGGAGGGAGTGGGGTTTCAACAGGGAAATATGGCACCACACTGAAAAGAATATGAGACTATCAGCTAGGCTGATCGGGTTTTTGGTTGTAGCCATGTTGGTCTAAGGACACAGGCAGGCTAGATTCTTTGGGTAGATGTGATATCTTTTATCAGACCAACTGAGTAGTTGGAAAAAAGTTCTTTGCAAGCTTTTGGGCACAATCATCCTTCTTCAGGCACAGGGAGTCTGCTGTTCTGAGATCTCCAAGGAATGAAAGAAACTAAGTGTGACAGGATGTCAGTGAGAATGTAAATAGGTAAAAATTAGGAAAACATAAGGTAGAGTAGGGAACGCAGAAGGGAATAACAAGGGGATAAAAAAAAACCCAAAAGAAAGTAAGGGAGACTCTATTATAGTAGTTTTCCAAGGTAGAAAAGAAGCTGTCTATGAAAAAGGAAATAGCTGGAAATTAGGAAGACAAAGAATAGAAAAGGAGAGGAGGAGTGGAAGGTGGGGAAAAGGAAAGTGTAAGACCTGACCTTTTACATTTTTTTCCTCCCCCCTCTTTTTCTACCCTTTGTCTTCCTAATTTCTAGCTATTTCCTTTCATTTTATTTTGGGGCACTCTTTCACAACATGGAAGGGCTGGATTCTACCTTCCACTACCCAGAGAAGTGCTCTAATTGCCAAGGCTATCAGCTAAGCTTAGCAAGCCCTTCATCACTGACTAGGAATATAGCACCACACAAAAAGGAATGCGAGGAAGGTATAGTTAAAATCCCATTTCACAGAAAGGGTATTTGAGGACTGTGAATTTAAAACCATGCTCCCTCCTCTCCACCTCAGCATGCCAGCCCAAGGCTGGCATCTGGCATATCTCTGCCCCTTCCACTCAAGCACCTAGTAGGAAAAAACCTGGCAGAGACTGCTGCGCCCCTGCCTAGCAGACCCCGGCTGGGGGAGTGAAGGGGGTTTAAACCCTGCTTCCTCCCCTCCACCTCAGCGTGCAAGCCCAGGGCCAGCATCTCGCCATGCCCCCCCCCCTCCGCCCCCAACTCAAGCATGGAGCGGGAAAAACTTGACAGGGGCTTCTGCTGTGTTGGCAGGGGGAAGGGCTTAAAGTCCCCTTTTCTCCTCTGCCTCATTCTGCCAGCCTGGCCCCAGGGTCTGGCCACCTCATCCCCCTTGCTCCAGTGGCAAGTGGGGGAAAAGCCTGTGAGTGCTTGTTCTGCCCCAATGAGGCAGATCCAGCTGCAGTCACCCCCACTCTCTTAGCCAGCCAGAGCAGTGATAATTAGGAAATCAAAGGGCAAGGTCAATCCTTCTCCTTGGAGCAGACAGCACAGCCCAGCCCAGGGCTGCAAAGCATCTTTGCATACTGGGGAACTGTGAGTTAGCTTCAACCAGGAAGGGGTCTGGGACACAAGTTCCATAAACTGGTTTGACCTAAATCAGTTAAGTCTGATACTACATTCAATCAGGTTTATCTTATAAAAGGTTTGGCTATTTTGAAAGCAGTTTATGTGCACTGAACTTCTGTTCTGTCACAGGTTTAAATCAGTTTCTCATCACTTGAAGTGATTTACACGTAATTTCTGTCCCTAGCCTTCATGTTGAGCTGCACTCAGTGCTAGATGTTCTCTCGATATCGGATGGGATTCTGTGCGCTACTCCCAGCTTTCTGTATTCATATTAAAAGACTTCATACCATTTTTGCACATATAATGGTACCACCACAGAGGGTGACCCCACTTTCTAGAGATGTCTCAAATCTTACTATACAAAATATTCTTGGAGATACAGTCTCCTCCTAGTCTTCTGATATGGCCAGTCCATCGCAATCTCTTCTTCTTGATAGTGGTTTCTAAGTGTGTCAGTCCTGTGTGTTCCAATACTTCTGTTTGGTATTCTGTCTTCCCACTTTATTTTCAGGATGTTACACACACACATCTCATGTGGATTCTGTTCAGTCTCTTGATATGCCTAGCATATATAGTCCAAGTTTCTGAACCATAAAGCAGGAATGACAGCACACAGTTCTTGTAGATTCACACCCTCACCTTACATTTATGTAATAACCATAAATTCTTGGCTGCTTTTCCAAATCTGTTGGTCAGTTCAGTCTGAAGGTCAAGATTCCTGCTGATCATAGAACCCAAGTAGCAAAAACTGTCAACAACACCAGGGTTAGGTACAGATTTTCAACAGCCTTAGGTGGAATCAATTTAGGTTATGCAGTTTTCTTGAAGTGGCATAATTTAGATTATTAGTGAACAGAACACATTCACCCTTTGGTGTGGAAGGGCAAATCTTAGACCAGGTTCGGCCTTTTTTAAGCCAGTTTGTCTGCCTGTGGTAGGGCACTGATGGTGTCTGCCACTTTAAAGTTAGGCAGCAAGCTCGGCAGGTGAGGGAGGATCTGAGTAGAGCAACCAGCTACTTAATAGGCAGTCAGGTGGTTCCAATAGGAACCAAGATGCTGCCTAAAGGATCTGGGGCTGGGTTAGGGCCCCAGCTCAGGCAGAGGGCCACAGTCTAGGTGTTACTTCAGGGGAACTGAAGGAGTTACAGCACACAGCCTGAGCACTGCAGCTTTTGGAACACCTGGAAGAAAGGTTAGGTACTATGGGGATGGAGGAAGTTTCAGGGCACCTTGAGAGGGTCTGTAGCCTCACTGGGGTGGATAGAGTGAGGCCATGTGGCCAGGACCCCAGAGAGAACCCTGCAGGCTTAGAGAGTGTGGGGCCTGTCCAGCCAGGGTAGCAGGCCACCAGATGAACTAGAATAGGCCTATGGAGCTCAGAGGCTGGAGGCATGAGTAGAAAAGTGCTAGGAAAATGGTGTACCAGGAGAGTGCTGACATTGAAAAACATGAGGGGCTTGAGGCCCTGGAATTGGTGTAAGGGTCTATGGCTCTGAGAGGGAGGCCCAGAGTGAGTGTAAGGTTAGATGGCCAAAGAGGCATTGTGCCACCTGAACTGGCCCAGGCCAGGGCCAAAAGGCAAAGGTGCCCATCACGAGTGGTAGGCCAGTGCCATAGGGGGCCTGGCCCACCAAATGGTTGCAGAGTGGAGCCAGGTCTAGATGGGCAAAGGTTCCCTAGAGTGGGGAACCACTGGCGAGAGATGGGGGGAGGTGGAGCGAAGCCATCTTAACTCATATGAAGGGGGCAAGTAGAGCCACCTGAAAGTAGGGATGCAAGGGACTGGGCATGTAGCTGAACAGGGGCCATGGTGAACCTGAAGAAGAACTAGAGGCCAGAGAAGAGAAGAGGCTTTCGGATGGGAGGAGATGTATCCTGAGGGAGGACGTAGGGAGAGCTCAAGGACAGGGCAGGGTGCCCTGCCACTGGTCCAGAGCAAGACCTGAAACTGTACCCTGCTGGGGTTGGTGGTGCAGTGGGACTGCCAGTGGCAGGGCAGCCACCAGGAAATGCCACACTTGTGCCTCCCCAGTGAAAGGTGAGGATGGGATGTTGGAAAACTTCAGCTCCTGTTGCCTTGTGGATGACCCCCTGGAGGTTTCAACAAGCAAGCAGCCATTGCCAGATGCCTTGTCCCATGGATCAATTTAATGGTTTTCTGCAAATCTTCTACTATCGGTTCACTGTTCAAATCCATCATAACTTCGAACTGTGGCAATCCCCCAGTCTCGCTGGAGCGCAGAATTCCATAGTGTTCCATCCGATGCTTAAGTTGTTTTTGTTTATCAGTAATGACATTTTTGTTTAAGTCTTAGAACAGGACTGTTTTCTTTTTGACTGGACCGATTGCTCATTTGATGCCTTCATACATTCCATGGCTATCACCTGTGTCAGTTGCTTTCTGAATATGACAGAATTTCAGGCAAAAACCTCTTAACCTCCTTTTGCATTTCTCTTCAAGTCCTTCTCAGATTTTCCAAGGTTTTGGTGGGGGGAGATTTCTTATAGTTGGTTAGTTAACACTATCCTCTTGTTTTCAACCAGTGGTAGAAGGGCTTCAGAATGCCAAATGCTGTTCCAGCAGTGGTTTAAACTTTCCCAAGCCTCAGTGGCTGAGTCTTTAAGTAAACTTGCTTTCACAACTTCTTCATTGAATAGTCTGCATTTTTCTATGTCTTTAGTTTAGCTGATGTTTATCTGAGGATGACTGGTAGTTTTGTTACAGTGCATCTTTTTTTACATTAATTCTGACTTAGCAGCAGATGAAGGCATGGGCAGGGTTACAGTCAGCGCTGTGATAAGATCTTGTGTGCAGGATTTCTCCTGGGTGGTATTAGATCAGTACTAGATCTAATTAGGTCACTACTAGATCTAACTGGTGCCAGTGCACTGATCTTGGCTGTTTCCATGGTGCCTTTCTTGTGATTTTACCCAGTGAAGTAGGTGTTGGTAACACACAGATTTCAACTTGCACAAAGTTCTAACACCCACTAGCCATTTTCATTCACATTACCAATTCCATGTTTGCCCAGAATACCAGGCCAATTCTTGAAACTACATCCAACTCTTGCATTGTAGTCACCAAATATTACAATGTTCCTGTTTATATGAGTTTTCTCAATCTCTTCTTCAAGTTTTTGGTAAAAAACATTATTTTCTTCATCACTAGTTTGAAGGGTAGGCACATAGACACTGAACAACAGGATGAAGCCATTCTGTGTATGCACTCTGAGTGTCATGAGTCAAATAAATACAGCAGAGAGGCTTTCACAGAAAGATAGTAAACTGTTTCTAATAACAAAGCCTACTCTCCATTCTCACCTTTCTCCTGCTGGCTTCCCATGCCAGAATATGGTGTAATCATTCTCTTGGATTGAATGATAGGATGTATCTGAGAGCCAAGTTTCTGATAATGCAGCAGTTACACCCTAGGGAATTATGTGCAGAAAAATTCAAACTTATGCAAAATTATTATAATTTTTTACAAATTAAACTAAATTTAACTCTACTTGAACCTTCTTTAGACCTCTGCAGGTATTTTGTATTTATACAACTGTATAACACATTTTATCACAGAATCTTTAGTGCTTTACCATTCTATGAACAAAAAATAAAAATGTGACCCAGCAGGTGTGATTTTTTTTTTAACTGAATAAAACTGTTAGGACTTGTTATACTGAAATTAAATTTTCTAATTTTCTGCAAAATTACTCTTTTTTCTTTTTGTATAAATTGGATGCTCACTTCTTTTCAAAGTCCAAGTTCAAAGCAAAATCAATTAAACAAAGGAGTGCTAAAAGTTTTTGTGTGCAATGCAACAAAATTACTGTGCAGTTATATTGGGTTCTTCTCACCGTATAATACTTGTCAAAATACCAACAAAATAAGTCAAATAAAAAAAATAATAATTCTAAAATAAAGCATCAATAATACTAAAACAAAAACGTATTTGTTAACTTAAAGTCTTTTTAAGTTCCAAGGTTGAAGTAAAGGAAGACCAGCTCTTTCAGTTTGTCTTCCAAAAGGGAGCACCTATGATTGGAGAGGACATGGTTATACAGTGAGTCGCTGCTCTCTGCATCAGCTGTGTTCATTAGCATCAGCATTTATGTAACAATGAAATCATATACTAAAAATCAAACATCTCGTATACATATTTTAATTTGATTTAAAAAATAGTTTTTCCTGATTTACATGTGTTTCCATAGTGTGTATATATAGAGATGATTGTATAATAGCTCAAAATAAAGTCTTGGCCCGTGTGTAGATGAAATGAGGGGCATGTGTGCACGACACTTTGAAGTGGACTAAATGCTTTTGCACCACTTTAATGGTGTCAATGTTTACACACCTCAGCGGCATATTGCACATTACTTCCAGCTGCTGCAGGAAATTTGGTGGCGTAACACGCCTTAAATGACTTGGGGCACAGCAAACTAAAACTCTGACTAGGAGTTTTAGTTTGCTGCCCCTATAGCTGTGGAGCAAAGCACCAGGCTCCGTGCAATTCCACAGCTCTGCAGAAAGCCCTGCAGGCAGCCTCGGAGCAGCCCAGGAAACCAGGCTCTGCCCAAGAAAAGTGGTGAGCCTGGTGGGGTTTTTTTCTTCTCCTGGAGCCTGCCTGCCTGTCTGAGCTGCAGGGGGGCACGGTGCTTCCCTCTGTGGCTACGGTGCCCCGTGGTACCCCCCGCACTGGGTTCCTGCAGGCAGGTGCCACCGTGTGGAGGCTGCTGCTGCTGCGCTCCCCTCCCCCCGCCAGCCCAGGAACTGCTCTGCTTGCTGGCAGCTCACCCTTCCCTCCCTACTAGAGAGGCAGGTAAGTCAGCGGGGTGTGTACATGACACAAGGGTTTAATTGGCCTTAAACTGAAGCAGTGTTTTGTAAAACCTACCACTTCAATTTAGGGCTCCTGTTTTGTCTACACACGCCCTTACTCTTGTATATTGTGTGGGGAGGTGTAGGGTGTGGTTGGTTAGTGTGAGGTGTGTGTGGGGGGGAATTGTACAGGGGGTTATATGGGCGGGGTTTCGAAAGGGTGGGAAGGAATGGGTATGTGGGCAGTTTGTGGGGGGATATAGGGGTATGGCTGTGGGGGGGGGTTGTGGGCAGGTGTGGGATTTCTGGGGTTTGTATGGGTGGGTATGGGGTTTCTGTGTGGGTGTGAGCACCCCTGCCACATTCATCCCGCCCCCGTGTACAGCCCCTGCTGCCAGCAGCAGCAGCAGTCAGTTGACCTTCAGGGAGCTCATGGCCATGGCAGGCAGAGTCCCCTACCAGCGACCAGTTCTGGCTCGGGACCAGGCCAGGCTGGCTCCATACCAGCATGTGGGGCTTGTGGCACTGTAGGCAGGAGCCACACACCATTGGGCTGGGCTGGGCCACTCCTGTGCCTCCCAGGAGCCATGGAGAGCTGTATGTGTCCGCATGCCATTGGGCCAGATGGGCTCCATGCCTCCATGTGGGGCTCACCACTGGAAGCCCCACGTGGAGGCATGGAGCAGGCCTGACCCAGTGATGTATGACTCTGCCTACAGTGCTGGGAGGCCCATGTGCTGGCATGGAGTCAGTCTGGTCTGGCCTGAAGATGTGCACCAGTGGGTCAGGCCAGCTCTGTGCCTCCATGTGCAGCCCCTAGGACTCAGCATGATCTACATGCCTCTGGGGTACTCTACGTGCCACAGCCATAAGTGCCCCAAGGTCCAACTGCCTGCTGCTGGTAGCAGGGGCTGGGCACCAAATGGGGAGGGGAGTGTGGCAGGGGGCCCCACATACCACCACACCCACTCACAAACCCCATACCCACCCCCACTTCCTGCAGGCAAGAACTCCCCTCCTCACTCATCACCTGTCCATATGTGCATCACCACACTCAGTGCCTCCACATGGGGTCCCAGCTGGAGTGCATAATTCCCTAATTCCCTGGGATGTAAGCAGTGTCAATTCTGAGTCTAATCAATTCATAGTTTAATAGTGCTGTTTTCCATAAATCAGAGTCCAAATCAAACACAGGGGTCAGAGTCTAAGTGTTCCAGCATGCAAGTTGCTTTATCATTTTGGCTAGTATAGATTACACCAAGACCTTTGACACATATGCCTAGGCAAGATTATGGAAGAGTGGAGGCTGCCCTAGACCTACCATCCCCCTTTAGACCATTGAGACAGAGTCTGAAGGCTACTCTGAGTCCAAATGTTTAATTCCTTGATGGTTGTAGCTTCTGCCAGAGAACAACAAATTAAATCCATTGCTGACTGCCTAACATATCAGCAAGGGTGCATTTCTGTCAGGGTGATGTACCTTAGCCTTTTTCCCAACCAAGGAATACTCACAAGGCAGTGGGGGCTAGGTTTCTGAGGTGCACTGTATTTACCTTACTCTGGAATTGGCAACATTGTCATATTTTATGTAAGCTACCCTTCCATGAGTAGCCCCGTCACATTGCCACCAGCCCCTCCAGTCCTGGACGCAGCTTACAACTAAACCAAAAACAAGTTGCACGCACTCATGTATGCATGCTGACTATATATGTACTGACAAAAAGAAGACAATGCAGTCATTTCTCATTCTGTCTCCACAACCCCTAGATGTTCCTATTTGTATTAAACTGAGAGTTTCCTAACAGAAATGTAAATAGGTAGCTACCTCCCAAAACATGATTTTATTCTAGGAAAGAAGTCTACCAGTTACAACATGGCTTGAATGAGATGGGTGATTTTTTACAGTCTCCTAGGAATACTGAAATCCTATTAAATTTAATAACTGCTTGTGGGGGGGGGGGACTTTTAAGTTGTGTTCTGTATGTGATAAAATAGAGTTGTCACAACCAAATTAAATAGTGCCCATGTCACAAACAAGTAAAACCATTCAAAACAGTTTTTTTCTGCACTAGGTTAACTAAGGGTTAACAATAATGATAATAACCGCTTTTTTTGCTGCGCATGTCAAAAAGAGATTTATAACTGCGACACTAACTAGAAATAAAACTTAGCCTTCTGTGCGGTACATAAATCATTATAACTGGTCAGAGAAAACAGGGAGTACCCCTGTGAGATAATACCCTAGCGAAGACCGCTAGATAATTGGCGATTCTAATTAAATTTATGACGTGGTGAAAAGCAATTGGCTATTACACAAATAAAACCCGTCTTCACTTCCGTGAAGAACGGGAGACCTCTGCACACACACCTAAAAAACCTCTGAACGTATGCGTAAAAATAACTGACAAATTAATCGCTTGTCAGTCTCCCCCGTCTCAACCTTATCAGACATAAATCAACGACCTGCCGGCCCGATTTTTTCTCCATTTATCTGCTCGACCAAAAAACTTTTATACAGACTGACCTTCGAACCTTAAGCTATAACTAACCAAATATCTCTGACCTCCGCTATTCACCACCTTGACGGCATAAATAAATAATCTTGCTTTACAACCGATAAGCATCTGCCTAATTAATTCCACTCCAAACGTCACAAATACCCGCATAACGGCCTTCTAAAGCCCTGGACCCTTATCTGCCCGGGTGGGAGTCAGGGAGAGCTGCTGGCTGGCTGCCCTGGGTCCCGACAAGAGTCACATATTTTTGTCAGGAAGTTGTCATCTATGTTTGAGGGGAAAAAACCTCTATGCTTGGTTCTTCATTGCCCAGGATTATTAATTTTCTTGCTTCTGAAGTGTTACTATTACTAACATAATTAATTTACTGGAAAAAAAATATCATTCTTACAAAGCTTATTAACCCAACTTGAACAAACAGAGACACATACATGTCCAGACAAGTAATATCTGTCAAATACTTTTGAAAATGTGACTTTGGAATTATATAGTACTATACTTGTTACTTTATATTCAGAAAAAAATACAAGAATTCATAGCAGTGACACTATTTCCTAGTAACCCTATGCAATAAAGCAAAATACTGTAATCTTATATATAAGAACTCATAATAGATGTTATATGATCTTGACAAAATTATCATGAAAAATATAAGGGTTGTTTTGTCAGCATTTCATAGACCTTCATGAAACTTTCACAAATTTCTTGATATTATGTGGTTATTTGAAGTGAAGAATAAATTTCTAAAATGTTGTTTCCTAATGGTATCAGCAAGTGTTTCAGAGTGTCTTTTTTATCATGTGTGGCCCTGCTTATGAAAGATCAAAAGTTAAATAGTGTTTTAAGAGGGGGGTAAATAGATTTTTTGTATCCTTTTTAATTTCATTGTTTGATGCCACTGGTTGGTTGAGTTAATATATTTGTACATTTAATCCCAGTATTTAATCTGGGTTGTGGTCATTAATATCAATTTCACTTATTATTCAGGCACTTGGAAATTTTCTTCAGATGTTTGCTTTAATTATTGTGAAATCCAAATAGACCAAACAAATTTTCTAACAAAACACTGCTTTTATGGATGATGTCAATTTTGTTGAAACAATTTTTTGTAGAAAAATATTAGCTGGTGAAAATTTTCGAAGGAAACATTCCTCATGCTGGGTGGGGGGCACTGCACAGTGCTTAAGGTGACTTCAAAGGTACAAGTTCAACCCATTTGGCATGAGTAAAAACCAGCTCTCTATAGGTAGCTGATAATTCAGGTTAGGAGCCAAAGATACTGACCACATTGCTCCCTTGTGTGTTATTGGCTAAGAATTGTTCCTTTGTGTGTATTAACTGTTCTAACCTAATAGGTTCTTTAGGCATGGGTGAACCTTCTTCTTTTCCCTGAGGTCCAGGAATTTCTAGTCAAAGAGTGTGTGTGTGTATGTGTGCGTGCATGTGTTTGTGTGCATGTGCGTGCGTGCACACATGTGAGAGAGAGGAGAGACCCATCATGTACTCCAGTAAAACAAATAATCTGGTGGTTATCTTGGATGAAGCTGATCTTGGGAAGGCTGGCAGGTAGGTAGGCATGCACATATGCTCTCTCTCCATCTCGTCTATCTTCATAGAAAACTTTAAAAGGCCTTGGTTTTACCCTACTGAACAATGGGAAAGCCAGTGATACCAGTTTCTTGGGCTCTGTATCCTACTCAGCAGTTTTGCCTCCATTCTACATTCAGCAAATTGGAAACATTTTTCTAAAGAGAGATTTTCAAATATACAAATTTAATTCAAAAATGAAAAATAAAAAATACGTAACCTTGAATTTTGTTTTTCTTCCATTTCAGAATGGAAAAAAATAAATGGAAGTTCTGAAGCTTCCCATGGAAGTTTCTGCAATGGAAAATATAAATCCTACCCAAATCTAACACTGTCCTAAAATGGGGATCTTGCATGTATCAAAGTGTGTGGTTTTATTTTCTTCTTGCATTCTGCATTATGTCTATATCCATAATTAATCAAAGTGTCCCCTGAAGCTTTCACCCACTACAGTGAATCTTGCAGTTCTTTCTATATGGCCTGCAACATGTCCATTCCAAAAGTATTAACCAACACTTATTGCCAAGAGATACCTTGATAAAGGATACCCCTCCACTTTGGGACTGCTATTACTGATTTAACATGCTACTTGTCTTTAAAATTATTTTTTATCAATATAAAAGCTATATATTACAACACCTATTTAAAGTAAAATCTGTAAGTATAGCACAGAACATAATAAAAACCAAATCTGAAGAGACAATAGTTGAGTGGTTTACAATTCTAACACTGAAAAATAAACTGGAACGCCAAGGAAGAACTGTTGACTTTTCTGATATTTTTCAGTTATATCTGAAATAGTAAAGAAGAATATATTCCTCATTTTAGAGAGGCAGATCCAAGATGTGGTGATGGGGGTAGAAATCTCTCTTACTAGCTCCATGGGGATCGAGTAGAATATGAAGATTAGATAAACAGAGTATAACATCAGGAAAGTACTCACAATCCAGAATGGGTCTCGAAGAGTAGAAGGGATATTATATAATATATAATGAAAGACAGAAAATAAAAAAAACATATCTAAGATGAAATTGCATTCCAAAAATGAAAGCAGTGGATTGGATTGAAGGACATTATAGGAGTAGGAGGAATGAATCTGATTAAGGAAGAGAGAGTTGAAGAAGTATCCCAAAACAATTTAAGAGGTTGAAAATAATTTACAGGGAAGTGCCATACCAAGACTGAACTAAAAAAGTTGATGGCCAGGACTGATAATGTAGGCTGGGAACCAAGGGACACAGGCTGAAGTAACAATTTTCTCCTGATCTGGCCCCTGAAAGCACTCTACAGCCATGACCTAACACAAGTGCAGGTCTACAGAGTGCTTTAAAAGGGCCCAATCCTGCAACAGGAAAGTTCCATACCAAGACTGAGCATTACATGATGGTTCAGATGAAGGTGCTCCAAACTGGAGTGCCTTCATTAACTTGTGTCTGCACACTCTGGGAGCCAGGCAGGGCTAACAGAGCTCATCCCAGGTCAGCCCCCACTGCTGTTTTCAGAATGGGAGAGGGGGAAAGAAGCGTAGGGAGTTTGTTCAGGGGTTTGCCCAGCTGGCGCTGGAGGGTGGCAGACATAGATTGGAGCCCCCACCACAGTGGGGAGGTTCCAAACCAACCTTCTTCCCCCCCATCTCAGCACAGGCTGGAGAAACCACAGAATGGACTTCCCTCCCCTGTTTTATTCCCCTCTTATCCTGAGACAGCACCAGGGCCCAGGAGAGAGAGGGTGGGTAGGTAAAGAGGCTGCAAAGATTCAGTCTCTCTCCCTGGATCAGCTCCAAATTGGAGCATGATCCCCAACCCTCCTGACCCAACAGTTAACATCTATTGGGTCAGGAGGCTCAGTCTAACTTATGGTGCTTTCTGTAAAGTGCCATGAGTTAGACCAGGGGTGTCCAACCTTTTTGAATATGGGGCCGGATCATGAACTTTTCATCACCCAGTGGGCCGGTGAGCCATATTCAAAGACTTCACAGGAAGCAGTATCACATCACCCCCCCAAACAAAAGTACAGTGTTTACCTTCATTTGCCGTTGCAGCACCTTGGGCCTCAGAAAACAGCTTGGAGGGCTGCATGGTGGCCCATGGGCCATATGTTGGACAAGCCTGACCAAGGAGCTGCACTTCTGTCTGCACCCAGGAAGTAAATGCTATTAAATTTGAGGCACTAGTGATTGTTGATAATAATTAAGTTCTAGTTTGGCCCTCCCCACCCCAGCTATTCCCCACATCCCCACCCAGCCTGGCCACACTCTTCTGGCCTCGGGTTCTCTACCCACAGCATGCAGGGAAACAGTTCCTTTGTGCAGCAGCCAGGACACATGCAGCATGGTTATGCTTGGGGTGCAGAGCTGGCAGGGGGACTGGCCCCAGAGTGCATCCATGGAGAAATCCCCTGTGGGGAGTGCATGCACATGGGCAACTCCTCATCCCAGTCATCTGGAAGGCCTGCGCACCCTAAGCCTGGGTGCTGTGGGCTTGGCAGCAGCACAGGAGAGCAGGTGGCTTGCGAATGGGACTGGGGAGGAAGGTTGCCTGAGGCCAGCACCCAGTGGCCCTCTGGCCCCAAGGAAACAAGTGGGAATGGGGGTCTTGACCAGTGGCCACTTGGGCCCAGGGCTGCCTTCCTGACTTACCATTGTTCCTGGGCACCCGTGTGTGCCCAACCCATGATCTGAGGCTGGGCAGTGCACAGGCCCATGGTACAAAGCATCTCATCTCAGAAATATTGCAAACTCTCATAAACAGCTTCTTTCTCATGGCCTTTCAGGCCCTGCAGCTGCACACCAGGGAAAGGCCACCATTGGCTGCTGGGATGCAGCCTCAGGGTCACTGCCTCCCACAGCTGAGGCCCTAAGGATGCACTATCTCAGGGAGAGGAGGACCCAGGACAGGACCATTATCCTTGACCAGCTGGTGATGGCACTGGAAGGCCATCTGGTGAATGCATGGGTCTGGTGGGTGGAGGACATTGCACCAAAGGGATGTGCAGGACTGGGTGGACCATAAGTTTTGGGCACAGCTCCTAGCCCTGAAGCATGAGCAGGTGGAGGCCCTGTGGGAGCAGTGGGAGCTCATGGCCAGGTCACTGGAGGCCATGGAGGATAACTGTCAGGTGGTAGACACCATCCTGTGCTTGGCAGTCTCCTTTGTGCTGCCCTGCCTCTGATGATGGCCCTGCCTGGCCCCTGGCAGCCACATGCCACCCAGCAGCAGGCCCCCACATCAGCCTGAGTGGAGGTCCAGCACTGCCTCCACTGGACAGGAGACCCTGCCCCAGACCCCACCTCAGATCACCTGCCATCCAGCCCCCACCTGCCTGATTCGCCACAGCATGTGCACCCATGAGGGAATGGCCAGAGTCTGGGATGCTGGCCACCAGTCCCTGAGCACTTCCCCCTAGGCACCCCCACCTTACAGCCCCTGCCTTGGGAGGGCATGCACACAACCCCAGCACTTCATTTGTACATAGTTCACATGGGGAGGAGAGTGTTTAATTGGCGTTGGTTGGAATGGGTGGTGGAAGGGTTCTGTTATTGGGGAGGGAGGGGTGGGTCTGTTTCCTATAAGGGCAAAAAATTACTTTCCTGAGAACTGTTTGCAGTGAGCATGGTGCTGGGGGTGGGTGGTTTGGGGGTGGGGTTCATGGGTGACTCTCCTGTTGGGCTATAGTGAAGAATGTGGAAGGAGGTGGTCAGCCAGCACCTCTTGCATCTCATGCCCTGGCCCCCACTGATGGGTGTGTGGCTTGCCTGGGGCCTTGGAGGTGGGGACCTGCTAGGCTAGCAAGGATAGCACCATTGCCAGTACTATCCCAGGGCACTGGGTGTTACTGCCAAGGGCAGGAGCTGGAGCAGCCATGGCACAGGGAGGTAGAGGCTGCAATGAGAGCCATCACATGCTGGCCTCAGGCTCTGCGCGCTGGTCCTGGCCAGAAAAGTGGTTGGCCGGGGAGGAGGAAGAAGACCTCCCTTTAAAGAATGACTGCTGGCAACTGTGGCAGGAGCCTCAAGCTCTGCCTGGTAGCAGCAGGGGCCCACTGCAAGGCCCCAGGAAGCAGCAAAGAGCAGAAAATCTGCTCCCACATCCCTACATGTGTAGACACCTGCCCAGGAGTGTTTACTCATAAGCAGTTTACTTGCAAGTGCTCTGCGTCAGAATATAAGGGGATCAAGGGGAAAGGGACTTAATGGTGGGGGTCTACTACAGACCACCCAAGCAGGGAGAAGATCTAGACCCGAAATTCTCAGGTCAGCTTGCAGAGGCAGTTAAGTCAAAGGATGTGGTCATCATGGGTGACCTAAACTATCCGGACATTTGCTGTGAAGATCAGTCAGCCAGGTCTGATGGTTCATGTATGTTCCTAGCCATGTTACAGGACCTCCATCTAACCCAGGAGGTGCACAGTCCTACCAGGGGAAATGCCTAATAGACCTGGTCCTGGCCACAAGCGAAGACCTGGTGAGTGGACTGCAGGTTCACATCTGCAAGGGATCAGCAGGGAAGATTATGTTTAGGGGCAACCAACATGGGTTCATTAGAGGCAGGTCCTGTCAGACCAACCTGGTGGCCTTCTATGACCAGGTCACAAAATCCTTGGACGCAGGTGTCACGGTGGACGTAGTCTTTCTGGACTTTAGGAAGGCCTTCGACATGGTCTCTCACCCCATTCTCCTTAAAAAATTAGGAGATTGTGGTGTCGATGCCTACAGTCAGATGTGTCACAAATTAGCAGGAGGGCCACACCTAGAGAGTGGTGGTGGATGGGTCATTTTCGACCTGGAGGGATGTGGGCATTGGGGTCCCCCAGGGCTCCGTGCTTGGGCCTGCACTGTTCAACATCTTCATCAGCAGTTTGGACAAGGGGATGACAGGCACCTTGTTCAAATTCGCAGATGACACTAAGATGTGGGGAGAAGTGAGCACGCTAGAAGGGAGGGACAGGCTGCAATTGGATCTGGACAGGTTACAGGGGTGGGGGGATGAAAACAGGATGGGATTCAATACTGACAAGTGCAGGGTACTGCACCTAGGGAGAAAGAACCAGCAGCATACCTACAAGCTGGGGAACTCCCTTCTCATCAGCACAGAGGCAGAAAAGGATCTTGGAGTCATTATAGACTCCAAGATGAACATGGGCTGCCAATGTGGGGATGCAGTCTGGAAGGCTAACTGCACCTTTTCATGCATCCACAGATGCATCACAAGCAGATCCAAGGAGGTGATCCTCCCCCTCTATATGACATTGGTCAGGCTGCAGTTGGAGTACTGCGTCCAGTTCTGGGCACCGCACTTCAGGAGGGATGTGGACAACATGGAGAGGGTCCAGAGGAGGGCCACTCGCATGATCAGGGGGCAGCAGAGCAGGTCCTACGAGGAGAGGCTACGGGACCTGAACCTGTTAAGCCTCCACAAGAGAAGGCTGAGATGGGATCTCATGGCCATCTATAAACTGGCCAAGGGAAACCAGCAGGCAATGGGGGAGTCCCTGTTCCCCCGAGCACTACTGGGAGTAACAAGGAATAATGGCCATAAGTTGACTGAGAGTAGATTCAGGCTAGATATCAGGAGGCACTACTTCACAGTCAGGGCAGCTGGGATCTGGAACCAACTTCCAAGGGAAGTGGTGCTCACTCCTATCCTGGGGGTCTTCAAAAGGAGGCTAGATAGACACCTAGCTGGGGTCGTTTGATTCCAGCATTCTTTCCTGCCCATGGAAGGGGGTTGGACTTGATCTGCTCAGGTCCCTTCTGACCCTACCTACTATGAAACTATGATTGTAGATCACATGCAAGACCCAGCTAGACAAAGCCTTGACTGGGATGATTTAATTGGGGTTGGTCCTGCTTTGAGCAGGGGGTTGGATGAGATGACCTCCTGAGGTTCCTTCCAACCCCAATTTTCTATGATTCTATTTACTCTGTTAGTAAGAGTGCAGATATGTAGGGGCAGGTGTGGTATTCTTGAGGCATTAGCTCTTCTTAGATGAGATCCAGGGACAGCAATGAGTAGAGTAGGTTCTGCGTGTACAGCCCCAAGGGAGCCAACCTGCCAAGATTCCAAACAGGGAAATACCAGTTAGAGCCGCAGTTGTTGTGGAGGCACGTGCTGTGGGCTGGAACATAGCCCTGCTTTCAGTGGATCTCTTGAGAGCCGGGGGGTTTGGGGCCTTAAAATTTTTATCTAAAATACAGAGGTCTGATATACAGACTTGGGGCACCAGTTCTGCTGCCTGGGGAAAACTATAAGATAAGCTTTAGACAGTTTTCCTTCCCATATCTACTTCATGTGGATTTCTCTGTGGGAAGGATGAATTTGACCTCTAGACTTTCATACCGTATCTAAAAGTGTTAGTCTTTCTACACATAAGATCCTCAAGTTTTTACCCTCCTCTGCATTTTATCCTTTCTCCTAATGAACCGTTTAAAGGAAAATTGTTTATTACTTAGTTGCTTTCATTCTATTTGCCTGGAAATGTCTTTTTAATATATATGTAGTGTATCAATGAATGAATCTGGGCTGCTGGCTAATAGAATTTCAACTAATTTAATTTTTCTCCTATAATGTATGAAATAGTATGGTAGGATTGTATATCATGTAGATAAATCTGTTTAAGCAACTGAAAGAGATCTATTTGGGGGTGGGGGGCAGGTAAACCCTGCTATTAAAGTTAAATATTCAAAGCTCTGTAAAGTGATTTTATGGAAATTGCTGTAATTCTGTCAGACCTACTTATTCCATGGTTGAGGGAACAGTTTCGGATAGCTAATGTATTTTGTGTCTATTCAATAGACATTTTTGTAACAACGTTTCAATAATTATATTCTTACCACTATACAATAAAATGGCATAATTTCAGAGTGTAACAGTGTTAGTTTCCATTATCAAGGGCCTTGTGAAGTAATTTACACTTGTGTAAAATGGGGGATATAAAACATTACTACCAATTAGAATTATAGTCCTCACACAGGTGTTCCGCTCAGTTTATTGAGAGTTAAATTATTATTTCCATTAGAAAATTACACAGTAGGTGTGACAGTGCCGGATACAGACAGCAAACTTGCACTATATGCTGACCTTCATTTTATATGTATTTCCTTATGGCTTTCACCTTGCACCTGATGTGCTCCATATTGGGGCTCGGTCCTCTTTCATTAGTACAGTACAGAATGCCAAGATTACGTTAGCAGAGATGCATTGTCTGCTTGACTGTCATTATATAGCCTCCCAACAGGTTTGATGTTAATTCATTACACCATTGTCATTGGTTAAGAGATCTGGGGTGGCCATAAGGTTTTCAGCAGTCAGGAACTCTAACCTTCTTTTACATTTTATTATGCCATATATTGAAAGATGTTGCACTCATGAAGACCGTAACCAAGCATAAGAAATATAATTCTTCCTTTTGTGCAAGTCTTGCCCATTTTCTGTTTGCCAGAACGAAGCCATAATACGTGATTTATCAGACATACACTCACAGTACAGTTATGTTTTGGTTGGCTAATTCTTTCTACTGGTCATTCTTTGAGTCTGAAAAACAGGTCTCATTATGACTATCTGGTACCCGAGTAGTTTGGAAAATGGCACTGCCTTTTGTTTTTTTCTCTCTTCTTGCAGAGTGATGTGGAGGGTTTACCCTAAACTTTGTCAGCAATTATTTATGGTTTTGACTGCTGAAAAAGTGACATATATATATATGTGCACATTTGTCCCTCCCTTCATTATTCTCCTGAGAATACAGAGGAAGGCTCTTTGAGAACATAATTGGATCAAAAATTTCCTTTCCATTTCTTTTTTCCACCACTTATTCTCTGAGCTCCTGTCACTTGGTTTTTTCTCCCACCCAAGACCCTGGAACATTCCTATTTAAGTCCTTACTGAATAAAGGATCTTTAGTTTATACTTATTTTACTAATATAATGTTAATGATGTTTATCTACCTTTTTTGTTTTTCTTCCTTTAAATTTCTTCAGCATTTTGACTTCCCAAGATCAGAAATCATCCCTTGTGGGTTTTTTTCTGCCTTGGTGCCTTCTTTTAACTGACAAGGAAAGGGATATACCACAATTTGACCTAGACAAGTTATTCTCCAGTGAAGCTATCAGGCACTCACTGAGCACATCTACACATGTCCCTGACTGCACAGTCCCAGTGGTGCATGGGTTGTTTCCGACCCTACCATGCAGTAGCAATGAGATAGTGTGCAGTAGCTCATTGCATCTGCACAGTAGCATCAGCATCACAGTTCATGCCCACTGATGCTACATAACCATAGCGATGGGCTATATCAATGTAGCTCTTCGCTATGACAATATAGCATCTCATGTAGACGCAGCCACTGAGAAATGCTACTAAAGTTCTAGACCCACATACTTAAAACTGATTTGAAGACTCTGAAGAGCTGATAAAAATAGAGAAAACAGAATAGTTCCACATGTATACAATAGACTAGCGAAGAGACGTGCAACAGGCAGTAGAGTTACCCTCTTAAAGCTTAAGGGACTAAGATTTCTTTGAGGACAGGCTGAGGTAGTCCTAGTCTTTTTGTAGAAGTAAAAGTCAGAACTTGTCTTTTATTTTCCCTTGGCTTTTGTTTTTTGGGTTTGTGAGGTTTTTGCTTTTGGTGGTGGTGTTTTTATTTTGTGTGTATATAAAGGCATTTTAGAGTCTTCCTTATTAGAATTATTTCCAGCCACTTTGCAAACATTTGTATCAATGGGCAAATCCTCTGATAAACTGTAAAACTAACTCTAATTAATACAGTCAGCAATCAACTCAAACTGCTTCTGGTCATATATTGTTCTTGGCTAGTTTAATTAAATATTTTCTTTCTTACTTACGGCCTTTTAATGTTGCTTCTGACTTGAACCATGCTGCAGTGATATATATGTAGATAAAATCAGCTAGTAGGCAACAATGTTCTCTGGTTTCATAAAATATTCAGTGAAATTACTTTTTGAAATATTTCCCCACCTTTAACATCTGGTTTAGAAATGATTTTTTTTTTAATATTTCTATTCTCCAGACCTCTAGGAGAATCTATTCAGAGAGACGGAAACAATGTGTCAGATATCCAAGTAAGAGGAAGAATCTCTTCGCGGGAGTGAAAATGACAGCATCTGTTAGATAAAATCTTGCAACAGAAGAAAACAAGTACAATATCCCCTTGAGCAAAGTTTGATTGAGAAATGCCAATTAGTCTTGCATGAGAGAACTTATTTTTTTCAAACTAGGAGGGCTTTTTAGTTTATGGAAGACTCAGCTGTCACTGAGAAATATCTCACAGTTTAAACAGGACCTGAAAAACACTGTTAATGATCATAGATGTTTTTTCTCTGGATTTCATGTTGAATGCCCTCATTGAGCATTTAACATTTCATAGCAGTTAGTGTATATTTATCCATGAAATAATCCCTATGGCTACTTCGAGAGGCATGGGACCAATGAAAAAACTTCTGGTTCCAGGATTTCACCGCTGGTACTTCCAAGAACTTGCCACAACTAGGTCATTCAATATCTGTTACAACCATTATAATTCTCTTTGATTTATGCTCTTCAGATCAAAACTTCTGTGACATTACTTTGCTGATTTAATGGAATTATACCATGGGTGAAACTTAGCACCTGTCTGTCTTTTGTATGGCATCAGATATCAACCTCCAAATCTATGAGCCATTTTCTGGTATTATCGCTCAGTGTGCGGATTCCATCTGCCCTGTCTGGGCATTTGTGAAGATTGCAGCTCTCAGTTAAGTGCTGTACTTTTTGTTGGACACTGCATTCACACAAGGGGCTGTCTAAGATGTTCATCTTGTGAAGTATTGTTTTGAAGCATCCACATCCAGACCTCAGTTTGTTCTGCTTGACCCACGCTTCTCTTTCAAGGTCATGCACAATGGGGCACTTATTTGGTGTTGGTATAAAACACTGTAGGAATAGGTCTGACCTTTCCCAGTGGTCTACCCACTCTGTTACTGCCCATAGGTTTGGTTCAGCATACCCAATCTCTTCTAGGAGCTTGTGGCTTCATGTATAAATGTTTATGACTTTTAAACTTCTTAAGCCTCCATCTATTTGAGTTTTCAGTTAACAGTTGATGGAGCAGGCTTTTGTTTTCTCTTGCCTCTATAGATTTTGTTATCTCTTGCTTCTATTTCTAGTAATGATGTTAGGGTCTGTCTTCACTGCACAGGTAGCTGCCTTAAGATGTTTAGACAGCATGGCATGGGATGCCAACTTCAAAGTGCTCAGAATCACCATGCTTGCAATGGTATATGCCCCAGCAGAATACTATGCCCCTGTATGGTTCAGAAGTTGTCACACTAAAACCTCGACACTACTTAACAGTGTGCTGAGACTTATTGCAGGCTGTACAACTTTCACACACACAGATGTACTCCCTGTACTCTTGGCATTAGACCTATCATGTGATGTCTAATAATAAGCTTATTTTCATGATTATGTGTATACATCATGCAAGAGGCTACAATTAGACCAATGCTGGACTGTTCCTTAGCATGGGTTTTGTCACAAACCTGTCCACAGAACACCCCCAGAACCCTGAGTTTCTCTCTGCTGTCTTGCTACTTGTCTCAGCTGATGTTTGCTCTTGGATAACACTTTATTCCAACAAGCCTCCACTCCACTGCCCTTATACTGGACCTCACAGGTGCAGCAAGGGAATGTCTACAAACACTAGGTGGCCTCCTTTTTGGGTTGTAAAAGAAATTTTAGGTTCCCCTTTCTATAGAAGGGACTAGCCTGGTCTATCACTCACCCAGAGATACAATTTTTCCACAAGAAACCAGTAAGGAGACAAAAAAAAAAAGAGGATTTATTACAAAGAAGAAAAGAATTATACAAGCAAAACTCAGTATAAGATTGGAAACTGAATAAAAGGATAAGTAGTATTTCTTACCCTCTCATCTGGTTACACACTAGCATTCCTGAGAGCCCTATGAGCATTAGCAGAAAATCAGTCTTCTTACAGATTCTGCCAGCCCTGGCTGCTGGAGACTCTACTTAGGCCTGGGATCATCCAAAGACCCCTATTCATACCTTAGCTAGACTTTAAAAAGCCTACAAACTAGCCCTCGCTCATCAGCATTATTCCTAGAAATTTCTTTCCCCCCCACACCCTCCTCCCTGCCTGGCCCCTAGCATTCCTATGGCTCATGGGCCATTTGTCTCAAATGCCTTTGCTATTATCCATTCCCCCTCTCTGCCTGCAATAGTGCCTTGGGTGGCTAAATTGCTTCTACATGCTTACCACAAGGAAAGGAGAAAGCACCACTTCCAGCAGCTCCTTTGAGAGAGAGGAGAAAAGAGAGAGTGGAAGAGAAAAAAGATCTCTAAGCCCCGGCATGTATTACTTGTAGGATATGATTAAGGTTTTAATCATAATAACCCAGCTACATGTTAAAGCCAATTTATGGTGTGACAATACAGCAAAAAGGCAACAAAGATATTTCACAGATAGGCAAAGTACAGTCAAAAAGCCCAAGGCTGAATGGATTCAATCTTTGCAGGTTTCAATCTAAGCAGCATAGATTGAACTGATAAGCAAGTGAACAGACATTCACTTTGCATTCTGGAAATGCATGTCTGTGGTGTCTCAGGCCAGAATCCAGAGGGCGCTAGAGCATGGCTCCCCGCTCAGCTAGAGGGTTAGCCCACTCACCCTACGAGGGGGAAGGGGGGGCATTGCAGAGGAGATGCAAAGCATCCTGGGATGCTGAGGGACTGTGATTTAACTTGAATCTAAAGGAGACACAGGACAGAAGGTCAATAAACTGATTTAACTTAAATTAGTTAAGTCTGATACTGGATCCATCCAGGTTTATCTTCTACTGGTTTTAGCTATTTTGCAAGTGGTTCATGTGCACTGAACTTATTTTGCATTACAGATTTGAACCGGTTTTCAATCACTGATACCAGTTTATGTGTAATTTATGTCGCTAGCCATAATGCATAACATCTTTGTAGCTTATTTGTCGTGTCCTTAAATTGAACGTGTGGCATGTTGGGGCAGACCTATGACAGATCCCACCCCAGCTCCTAGGTCCAGGACACAATGGTCTTTTATCGAATCAGTGTGATTGGGCTGGAGGCAGCACCAGTTCCTGGACCAGGCATCCCCACTCAATCTCTGGGAGCAGTTGTGGAGGGTGCAATGGATCTGACATCAGGCAGCGTTTCCCTGATGTTGGTCTTAGTGCATCCCCGGACCTGTGCCCCAGCTGCATAGTCACTTTTTTTTTTAAGTTTCTGGAGTAACCATGGAATCAGCAACTGGGGAGCTTGGAGCTCCCCAATTTGCAGCTGCAGGCACCACTTCACAGTGTGGGATATAGGCAGCTGGGAAGCCAGGAGTTCCCAGCTGCTGTTGGCCCACTCCCCACACCCTCGGTCTTCATGTATGGTGAACTGTAAAGAATGCTGCTGCATGTGGGGTGTAACTGTGCTGTTTAAACTTCCATGGGAGACCAGACAGGGGGAGAGGTTCTCTAGTCTCTGGCTTCTGGCACTCCATACAGCACATGGATGCAGCTTTCCCAGGATTCTCTGCTGGGCTGCCAGGACATGGAGTTTCAGAGGCTCCCAACTAGGTTTGAAGTCCCCAGTGGGGAAATCCCTTTGGCTTCCCAATATTGCCTTTTCTTAAATTAAAACGTTTTTCTTGAAACATTCCTCTAGACCTCCATGAAATATTCCTGCCTTTGACATTGTTTTGAACAGGGAAAAATGATGCGCAGAGAAATGAAGTCCTGTTTTTCACTGAGTCAAATGCTGGTAGAAACTCCCAGACCTATGTTTCCACCCACTTCAATGTGTTACTGAATTGAAATATGCACCTCCAAAAGACTCAGATTTTGAAACCTGAGTTCTTTCATTCCCAGGTCTACCCTGATCCCATTGAAAATGTGGCCATTGCAGAAATGTCTATTTTATGTGCTCTAGGTGATTTATTTTGTTTTTTGTAACAGGAGACACTGGAAAAAGCTATATTGCCTTGCTTACTGCTATGTTTAGCACCTCCTCAGTTGTTCTTGCATTTTAACAGCATATGGATACTCATGCTATGATAGCATTGATGGCCAGCTCTGATGGCCTTGCTTTGAGCCCTTGAGCATAACTTGGTGAACAGCACTTAAGATACTGGTTGCGTAAGGCATACAGGTATATTTTATTTTACAAAGGCTGATGTGGAGGATATACAATGAAGCATTTTGTTCCTGTTTGGCACTGCACAATGACTTTTCTGAGTGTTCTCAGGGAAGGTCACTCATAGCAGCCAATTTATTTGTTTCTTCTGTATATTATTGCAGCATGACACCCCAAAATAAAAAGAAACTTCTGAAGAGAGGAAGAAATCAAGAAGAGAGTCAGAAATTGATAGCACAACAACACTCAAAAAGAAAGGGAAAATAGAAAAAAAAAAAGCCCAGTTACAGAGAAGGTGAAAGAAATGGAAAGCAATTGACAGCATATCTTATTTTTAATGAATAATAAACAAATCCAATTTTTTAATATGCATTGTAGTGTTTCCATGAAAAAGAAATTTAGATCCATTTCTTCATATACTCTGTTCTATGTCTGTGTCCTGCAATTATTTATGTCTTCGATCCTCTGGTAATAGGAGCCATATAACTAAGCACATCAATCTTGAATGGGGTTGTCTTTACAATACCCCTGTGAGTTAGTGGTACTAGTTACAGTAAATGCAGAGATTGGAGTCAAGGATTCACAAAGGGACTTTACCATGCTAATGTTGAATCTTGCCATGCCTAACTTCAAGGTACTGAGAGGCACTGAATAAAATGAATATAGGAGAGAGACTGGAACATAAAACTCCTTCCTCCCATTGGTACCTATTCACTTTTTTTGATCTGGACCTGAGTGACTTTAACCAAGCTCACCCATGGAGTCAGTTGAACAGGTGATTACGTCAGAGTCTCTGTCATCCAAGGCCATCTTTCCCACTGGACACCCTCTTCCTTCCCACCAGTTCAGGATTTATCTGCCTCTCTCTGTCTTTGCTTCACCTGGAGAGAGGCAATGTATCTCAGCCCTATATGAAAAAAATTCTGGATTTTGGTTTGTTCATTCATGTATTTGTCCCAAACTCTACAACTGATACCAAAAAACAGTGCTCAGATTAAAAGAATCCAGGGTAAGTTTTTGGACTGGAGCCCCTGTTCCAAGTGGATTTACATAAGACTATTGTTTAGACAGAATTACTATTAGCTTGTGAGCCCAGTCAAATCTGTGGGCATTATATATGCTATCAGTGAAAGGACTAATGATCCATGAGAGACAATTGCCTGGGAAAATTCATCTTTTTCTTTCTCATACTTGGAGGTTAGAAATGTATTGGTCTTTCCCTTTTAAAAATAGGATTTATCTCTAACAAACACTGCACATATTTCCTTCTGTTTTTATTTTTCTCTAAGAAATCTACATGCATAGAAAAGACGCTTGCAATTATGGTGGTAAACCACAGAATGTTTTTATGCACAAGCTGAAGTGCAAGATTAAATTTTAAAACATACTTATCAGAGATTGCAGAAGAAAAGGAAATAGTTTTAGGAAAATTGCTCAATTCATTTAGTATAGGCAAACAGTAATACTACACAGGCTGGAAACAAATAGACTGAAAACTCAAACTAAAGATGGCTTGAGGTATATAGCCAGTTGGCCTAGAAAAGTTGGAAGCAATACTGTTGATTTTCTCGGTACATCAAACCTGAAGGAGTGAATACTATACATTTAAGAAATTATAATGTATGTTTCCCTTTCCTATCCCACCCCTTAGTAAGAATCTGATCTTGAAGTTAGAAAATAGACCTTGGAGTAAATATTTTCTTTTTTCATACATAGAGCTGCATGTGCAAGTGCACTATAATGATGCTTTGTGGCCTTCATTGAGCCTTGAGTCAACACATCATTTGTATATATAGATTCTAATATTACTAGTTACCCAGCTGTTATCCTAGCAATAAGGGAGTGGTTCCCTCAGAGGTCCATTCTTTTTAATCCTGCCACGTTCTAATTAAACCACCATAGTATATTCATCTGTAACTAGAATTTAGAAACCATTCCATCTGATATTTTCTTATACTTCCTGACCTCATGCATCCCAATATAGAACAAAGCTATGGCTCAAGAGTTTAATTCCAATCCATTGATTTCAGTGGAATTACCCTTGGTTTACACTGGTGTAAATCGTAGGTGGAGACTAAATAAACATACTGCTGCAGTTACCTTGATGAGACTCTCAGCTAATGAACAAATCCTGGAAGAACTCTCTCTGAGACAGGCTATAGAGAAAAATTTTGAATCTCCACTTTTGCTTGTGTATTTTTATTATGAAAGAAAATATTGTTGGGAAGCTCTAGGCATCCTTAATAATATTGAAAATTATTTAAAATAATTTTCACACCATTTCTCAGAATATTTTGCTTTATACATTTTGACTAGACAAACTAAAACACAGCTGATACAAATGAAGAACTGGTTCCCATGATACCACGTCAAACTGATTTGTTTCATGTAGAGTGTGTTTTGGATATATGTGTTCTCCCAATCTATCCCACTTCAAGAAGACTCTGGGTCAGATCACTTATAGCACCAACTGATTAGTTGGTAAGTAGTTTTCTGGTACCAACATAACAGAAGACCCTGGAACTGGATTTAGTATACTATACCTAAGTCTTTGCTCCTGGGGAATGACCACTGTAAGGTACGCTGGGTCCTATCAGGCATTTTACAGCGTCCATCCTGCCTCACTTTTCCTTTCCCTTCCTTCTCTTCTTTTCATTCTGGGGTTTTTTTTCTTGCCCATTCTAGAGGTCTCTTCTACAGGGGTTCTGTGGGATCTCTTTCACAAAATTTGATCTATATGAAATTGTTCTCACTGGGATTTGTAGGATTACTTTTTTATGTTGACTTGTATCTAAAAATAACAATACCATAATAACTTCCCTCTGTTGCAAGGATTTCTTACTGAAACTTTCAAAGTATATCTGAATTTACTTAAAGCATAGCTGTTCCATCCCCATGGCACTTGGTGAAGTGATTGTACTTGACACAATCATTCCTTTTGTATTGATTATAATAGGCATTACATAGAATACAATTTCAAGTTTGTTTCCTAAGCTCTGTTTCAAGTCTGGGTGTTATAATAACTTATCTGCTAAACAGTGTTTTTAGGCAGACATAAGAAATGACTGTCTCAATGAGAGAGCAATGGTCTGTGCAGAATAACTTAAATGCGCTGGATCCCAAGAACATTGAATCTAATGAGCAGTGAGTTAACAGAGCGATTGGCACACCTTGAAGACAGTTTTGAAGAAATATTTAAAATGATATTTAATAGATAATTTCATAGAACCTTTTCATATGACATTTGTTTATGCTGCTGCTTAGATGCCAAATTGCAAACACTGTTAGAATCAGTGTTCTATTAATTTCTCTCTCATATCAAGTAGACAATGAATTTTAGGTCCTGATTCAATGCACTTCATCAGGACATTAATATATTTGTTTAATGACAATTGTTGATGCAAAAGGAGAACATGTAAGAAAGAAACCTGATGCTGTAGCCTTGTGAGGTGGCTGTTCCCCTGGAAAGGTTTTGCTTCAGTGCTATTTAAGCATTTTGTATTTGAATAAAATATATAAACAATGCTAGAAGTGGGAAGCCAGAGTCCTCTCCCTCACTCTTTTCAGTCCTGGGAGAACGCACACCTCACCAGGATAGTCAAATTCCCATGCCTCTTGTTTTTCTTTCCAACTAGTGACCAGCTTCAATGGGTGGAGTGGGAGAAATTAGCTGCTTTAGCCCTCTAGGTAAGCCACTTTTCTGGAAAGTGAGTTTATGGGTGGATGGAATTTAGATCTTGCATCTCCTACTTTTATGGGCAAATGCCCTTCCCACTAGGTTATTGGACAAAGGGTGGGTGGGCCACTCTCTTTTTACCCCTCCATCAAATTGTCATTCAGTATGGCTTCTTTCCATGAAATAAATTAGTAACTCAGATGAAGTTGTGTTTTCTAAATGAAACTGGATCACAACAGAGTCTAGATGGAAGTAGCCATTCTGGATTGATTCTGAGCATAGTTAGTACGCTATGTGTTGTTACTTAAGAATCTTTCCAGGTCAAATGGGAACATATTATATTATTATCATATTGACATATTAGAAGTGGAAGAGAATCTGGATTTATTCATCATTAGTATAATTCTATACATGCAGTTTTGTCCTGAAAAACAGTCTTCTGGCAACATGGTAAAATGTTGATGTTAATGTTTTTTGTGCTTTAGTCTACAATAGTATTTTGAAACTGTCATTAAGGGAAAATAATTACCTCTAGGCAACATCATAAGTTTCTTTAAGGTGGAGCAAAAGGAACAAAAATAGTTGGGTGTTGGGTTTATGCAGCTTGTACTAAGTAGCCATATGTTGTGAAGAGGTATGAATTACATGGGTTCTGAGATGAGCTCAAGCATCCCATTTCTTGGAGAACACAAGGTGCTGTGGTACACATATTCCCACTGCACAACTTTTAGCACCAATCTGTAGTTCTTCAGCTCCCTTTTGCTCACTTCCTATTGTATGAACAGGTCTCCTCTCCAAAGCTCATTATGATCCATCTCTTTCAGTGAGCTTTGAAAGTTCATACATGAAGAGAGACTAGAACCTTAGAGAGGAAAAGTCTGAATAAAACAAAATTCAGATCAGTGGGGTGAGGGTTGTCCCCAGATATCTTATTGTTAGTATTTGAACATTGAACATCATCACGGTAACCAATCCTCTTTTGTACTCTTTTCCCTGATACTTTTATCGGGGGAGGGTATTTTTCATTACTTTTCACTAATGGCAACTTTTCATTATTTTTCCCTGGGAAGAACATGTAGAAATCAAATATTCCATGGACTTCATTACTCTGTGTTTGGTGTTTTTCTTAGATGGCCCTACAAGGCACTTGACTCATACCCAAATATCCTCCTCATGTATACACTGTTTTTGTTTATGTTCTTTTAATTTTGGCTTAAATATACGTGAACAGGACAACATTCCTGTAAGCAAGTTGCCTAGCCTGCTTGTTTTTGCAGGCAAGTTTTGCTCCCTGAGGGTCTCCTCAGCCAGTCCTCCCAAATAAGACAGTCTTTAAGCAGCATCCAAATGAACGAATAAACAACACCAAATCCTACTGCTCTGTCCCGAGCACTAGGAGGGGAGACATTTGGCTCTGACCCCAGCACAGTAGTTTTTTATCCTGAGAATCACTGTCCTCAAATCACACCCTGCATCTTCCTTCCCTTTTGTTTTTCATGGAAAAACAACTATTTTCTCAAAGAATAGAATATTGCTCAATATTGAGAGGAGTGCAATGAAGCAAATGCTGTCCTAAAAGCTATTGCATTTTACTCTACAGAAATACCTACAGAAAAAAATATGAAACCCCTACAGAAATCATTCAGTGTTTTTTCAGGGCATCTTGGGCCCACACATCTTGTGCACCAGCTCTGGGACCATTAATCTCTTTCTTCCTAGTCTGTTGCCAAATGCAGAAACAGAAATGAGCACAAACCATTCCAGGCAGCTCCCATAAGAGGCAAGGTTGAGGCTGAAGAGACATACTGAGTTAACTCCATGCCTTGGGAAACATTGGTGCAGAGGGCAGCACCAACTGCTGGCAGTGATAGCACAGCTAATTACCAGCGGCAGCAGCTATTATTGTGTGCCCCTTTGGTTCCCCAAAAGCAGCTCTACTGCCCCCGTTATCCTGCTCCCCCCTGCAATTATGCCACTGAGAACCATCAAGGGGAGATGGGGGTGGCAGGAGCCATCACCCTAGAATATGGGAAGGGTTAAGTTTCCACTGCAGTTGACTTTCCCTCAGGAGTTACGTTTTGTTGGAAAGATGGTAACTACATCATGTAGCTGTACAGAAAAGGTGGGGCTCCCCCTGCAGTTATGCTGCATTTCTTTCTGGTGAGTCTGATGCACTAGAGAAATGTATTAATTTATTCTCTTTCAAGGACACCAATTTTCTATTGTTTGGGAACCATTAGTAAGACAAATGTCAGTTCTGTCCTGTTAGGTTAAAGACTTCTCTGTGTGTGATGAAAATGTACGTGACTAGTGTGCTAAGCAGTCTCCATGCTTTTGTTCTTATAGATGTATACATTGTGAAGAGGCCAAGTAGACATGAGTCAAATTGATTTAATGACCTTCAGGTACTTCTGATATGCTGGGAGGGAAGGGGAGGAAGAGGTATGGAAGGAAGCTGTTTGTAGGTATTGCACCTGATGCCAGCGGTATGGGTAGTTCTGTGTACTTGGTGAACTTATCGCTATTGGAGCACAGTTCCAATATTATTTATTTCAATGCAAGACAGAGCTCATGCCTCATTAACTCCAAAATGTTCCAAATCCATTTTGTTAGGCTTATGGAAGTGAAAGGCTGATTAAATTGGCAACAATATTACAGGACATGGCAGATGCTAAGCAACCTTGCCCAAGTAACTTTGCCAGTTTAAAGCACCTGACTCCTCTCTTCCCTGAGAAATTACAAATATACACGAATGACATATTAAATCTACAACATCTACAATTATCTATTCTCTATAATATTTCTGCCAGGCTGGACATAGGAAGCAAAAGTTACTGTTTTTCTACATTATTTTTTATAATTAAATATTTTCTTCATGCTAAAATATTTTCAAAAGTTGAAGGACTAAGTGCTAATTTATGCACCAGAGGAGGAAAAGGAGTGAAGGGAGGGGTAGAGAGCCCTTCTTACTCCCAGCATATTCACGTAGGGGCTTGGTAATGTTTCCTCCAGTGCTTGAGAGCATGAAGAAGCTCATTGTCTTCTGCAGCAGGTAAAGCCTGCCTATATCTCTACAATGTATGTGGCTAATACATTGCCCCCACCGTCTCTGGCTACAACTAAGGGAAGGAGAAAATGCTTCTCAAGAGCACAATACCTATAAACTCCTCCTATGGCAATACCTCTTCTAGCTTTCCAAGCTTCTGTTAGGTTTATAAGAGTTTTAAATAAATCCTCTTTTGAGCATCTTAAGTGAAATGTTTAGATTATTTAAAAGCCTACGTATTTGTTTAATTAATCCATTGAGGATTTTTAAAGGAACAATAGAATGAAGCTAGGGAGACTGCCATTTTTTAAAATGTTAACCAAATCCGTGAGAGTTTGGTGTGTCATATACTCCAAACAGTTTTCATAAGAAGTTTTCTTTGCTTGCTCAGTACTACATTATATTGAACTCTTAGGTGCCCTTTTTCTTGCCCTGAAGTGTAAAGCACATCATTTTTAGGTGAAAATTTAAGAGCGTGTAAAAAATGCAGCATTGTTAAATGGACTCACATACTAATGAATGAACATGAACAGTTCAAGATATGAGGCTTATCACAGCTTAAACAACAGTTTGGTCTTGTGCACAGGAATTACAGTGTTAACCCATGGAGTTATTTGTTTATAATATTATGATCTCTGACAAGGAAACAATTATAGTATTGGCAGGTTCTAATCTCAGAAATTTTAAATTTGATGCAACTTTGCTAAAATGACTACACTAAAATCAAGTGAAATTGGCCCAATAAGATATGTGACAATCTGCTCCAGCTTTGCAATGTTGTTATCCCAATTTTGTAAGACCAGAGCTGTAGGTTCTAGAGGGAAGTAATACAAAGAGCCAGCCATATTCCTTTTAACTCTATATTTGCTAGACTCTAAGTTCTACTCAGACTCTATAGTGTATAAGCTGTTTTAAATTAATATTATCACTAAATAGATTTGACCCTCGCTACAAGCAGATGCCATTGAAGATCAGTGATTGAAATGATTGACTTCTTGGACCAGTTGGTATTCATAGATCAAAATCCAGTGAGACAACAGCACTACCACTGGACAAAAGGCTAGTATAGTTCTAACTACTGTTTCACACACTGAACTGAAATCCTGGAACAAATTATGGTTTCTGTTTTGTTTACCTGTTTGAGATAGCAGCATATGTACCAAGGAACTGCAGAGGTCAGTGGGTTTAGCATCATTCTATGTCTATTCAATCTTTGGTTTTTTGCTAACGTAGAATGCCAGCTGTTAATGATGATGATGTTTTGTGCTGTAGATGCCTGTCCAATGAAGCCATCAGTTAGGAGTCACATTGGATATCAAATGGTCACAATTTTAGCTATTACTCATCTGGTGGCTTTGAGTCAGTAGTCTATAATGTGATATATTACCAATCTCCTGTGTCATTTTGTACCCTCAAGGAAAACTGAGATTAAGGACCTCTCCATGGAATTAGTCAGGGGTGGTTGTGCTTAAGTATCCTGCTACATCCTTTGAATGTATTACAGACATGATAAAAAAGAGATACTCAGAGGATGGTCATGCACTCTGATTTTCAAAAAACATCCAACAAAGTCTTATTTCAAGATTAATAGTTAAAAATAAAATCTGAAATAAAGTGGCTGTTAAAAATAGACAGTATTTGTTTTTTGAACTCCACCATATAAAAGATTATTCTTAAAGTCCCTTTTCACAACACATCACTGAGGTAAACTAGTCATTTTAAATATTCTCATAAGTGAAATGCTAATAACACCTTAGTACTTCTCCTTTTACTGGGCCTACAGTCAATAATTGTCATATACTGAGCACTACTTCAGATGTAGTCCGTTGGTTTCTGTTTCAAGTCATCTTGAACCAATTACTGCTATTCAATCACTAATATCGTCTGAAGGAAGTGATGATGTAAATTGCGTTTAGAGGGGCTGGTGAAACCTTAAATATTCTATTACGATTGGACTTCATGCTAACATTATCAGTGGTGTTCTCCTGTTGTTTTTATTCCCAGTTCGTTATATTGTAAAACAATCCTTTATATCATAAAGACAGCAAAAGCAAACCCTATTATATTCTGCCAGTTAAAACTGGGAGATGAGAATCTCAGTATGGTTACCAAATAGTGAACTGGCTTTATTTTTTATTGTTTTTAGTATATGGGCTGGCATACCAGACAGGCACTAAGCTGTATGTTTTGCGTAGATTCTTCTTATCACGCTCATTATCATACTATCTGAGTGTCTTCCCTTGATTCTTGAAAATAAGTTACTAACATCTGTTTAGTGGTGTTTTGTTCTCACATCCTCCCAAGGGGGGGAAATATGTGTAATATGGAATATCTGTCATGTATGTTAAAAAGAATATAAAAACAAATGTTGCTATGCATACAAGTCTTAAAAGGCAAGATCTAAGAACCGCATCTTGCACTTGGAATTCAGCCAAAGAACAATTTCAATATCTTTTTAGAATCCCTTTTTCATGTTGGACTAGTCTCACATTCTATATTGTACATGTAAAAGGGTATGCATTTAGTGTGTTATGTTTATTGAATAAGGCAGGTATCTGTTCAGTGCACATCTCTGGAATGTCAAATTGAATTCTGAATCCCCTTTTGGGATTGCTGCTGTCTTCTAAACCCGCAGTTCAGCAGCTGTCCCTTGTCACACCTCATTCCTATACAATTCAGAAGAATACCTTCATAATTCCACCTCTCTGTAGAGTTCAGAGTTCTGCAAAATTCTGAGTACTTTTACCTGCTATCCTACAGAATACCTGAGCACTGTGAGCACTTAATATTCAGCTAAGTTTGCTATGTATGTACTGAGTCTCCTGACTGTCAAGTGGAAAACCAAAAACCAATACTCTCCAGACCATTCAGAGGCAGTTCATCAGTGACTTCTGCTGCTATTTCTCTGCCAACTTTCAATGTCCTCCTAATTAGTTCAGTTTTACTTACTTGCTCAAGAAAGCCACAATTCTGTATTCATTGTTATTATTATTAAATATGGAAAGCATTAGTTGATGCATTTTGCTTACTCTTTCAAAAACTGTTTGGGCAGGTATAGTGGTTTAGCTCAGCTCGCACCATCTTTATTGTTTAGGGCACTCTTTCTCTGCAGACAACAGCTTAAAATACAAATCAGTAATCAGCAAGCAAGTTCATACACAGTCCCTGGATTACTCTGCTGCTTCTAGTCTTGTAACCTTCTCTCACTCTTTGGCCTTTCCCCCACACCCTGAGACAGCCACTCTGACTCTGTGCTGTAGCCTCTAGCTTCCAAGTGTTTCCTTTCTCTCTGCTCACTCTGCTGGGGTCTTTTCCCATGTTCTGAGAGAGTATCCTGGCCCAGTGTTTCAGCCACTAGCTTGGGAGCTCTCCTACTCAGTTTCCCCCTATCCTCCCTAGCTCCCTTACCTGGGGGCTTTTAGCTTCCTTTAGAGAGCCAATTATCCTCCTCATCTGGCCCAGTCCTCCTAGACAGGCCCGCAATCAGTAACTTACCACTTACAGCTGGATTGCAGCCCCTGCAAATATGCAGGATGCTGTAGCTGCCTGCCACAACAGGATAAAGATCAGAAAATAATGTTTACCTCAATAATTAATTTGTCTGAAGCAAAATCCTGTGCCCTCAAATGTAGCTTCCATCAAGGATGGCTAGCCTGTGGCATGGGCAGTCTCTCTGTGTGGCATATGGCTGATCAAGAAGAGGCAGAAGGCATAACAGCAGATAGGGCAGGGTGCAGAAAGCAGAGCAGCAAATCAGGCAAGGGAAGTGGATTGGAATGGTATTTGGGGAGGTCTCAGAGCCTGTCAAGTAGGTTGACCTCCACTGGTTTAGGGCATTTATTAGATTAAGCATTTCCTGTCTGTCGTGTTCTCTGCTGGATGGCTACTTTGTTATATTTATGTGACTTCACTTTTTGAGGACAGGTTGTTGGTTTATCACTCAACACCCAGCCTGGGGGAAGTAGCAACTACTGTCTATATAGCTCTTAAATGTTACATAAAACATTTATCAAATATAATCTACATAACCCAAGACTTGGGAGCGATATAAAAGTCAGTCAAGTTTTGGACAGCCTGTTGTTTTTCTTTTCCATTTGAAATTGCTTCTACAGTAGTATGACACTCACTGGCCCTTTTGCAGTGACTGACTTCTGTTAACAGTCTCGAGATTAAATATACAAATATCTATTGTTGATTTATAACCTTGGCCAGGGGAAAACATTGACTCTTATCTTGGGGTCAGTTGCAGAGTGCACAGTCACTGGCAGTATAGTTGTCCATCAGCAGTCTTACAAGTTCTGATCTTTATTCTTTTGTGCATGTATAGATCACAATGAACAGTGCTTGGGAGTACCACTGAGAAAACTAATCCTAGTCATTCTCTCCTAATCTATGCCTTCTGTACACAGGAAACCTATAATGTAGCTGTTGTAAAGTGTTGCTAGGTTTGCCTGGGCACATGCTTATGACCAGCTATGTGACTTTTTTGGCATTTGGGGCATAGGGAGCAGGACCAAATGGGCAGGATTTGCTTATGACAGTGCCCCAGATGGTGTGATGTCATGTCTAGCTAGGCAGGGTGTGAACAATAGCCATGGCTGTGATGGAACTCAAACTAGCTACAAGTATCAAGGACAATAAAAAGTCCTTATTTAGATATGTGGGGAGCCAGAGGAAAAGCAAGGGCAACACTGGACCCCTGCTAAACCAGAAAGGAGAACTGATGATCGACACCCAGGAAAAAGCCAACTTACTAAATGGGTACTTTGTGTTGGCCTTTCACAAGTCCCCTGGGATGCCCCTGCCCATTATGGGACAGGGAGGCCTGAGTGAGGGTGGTTCCTTGCCCTCCATCAATGCTGACCTCATGAAAAAACACTTTGAAAGGCTGGACACCTTCAAGTCAGCAGGCCCTGACAATTGACACCTCAGAGTACTCAAGGAGATGGCCTGCATCATAGCTCAGCCCCTGGCACAGATCTTCAAGAGTTCCTGGCATTCTGGTGAAGTGCCTGATGATTGGAAGAAGGCCAATGTGGTGCCTATCTTCAAGAAAGGGAGGAAAGTGGATCCGGCAAACTACAGGCCCATCAGCCTGACCTCTATCCCGGAGAAGGTCTTAGAAAAGATTATCAAAGAAACCATTTTTAACAGACTGGCTGATGGCAACACCCTGAGGGATAGCCAGCATGGGTTTGTTGCGGGTAGGTCATGCTTGACCAATCTCGTTAGGGTTACCTATCACCTGGACAAGGGAGAAGAGATTGATAGCATGTATCTTGACTTCAAAAAAGCCTTCAATCTGGTATCCCATGATCACCTTTTGGCAAAACTGGTCAACTGCGGCCTCAGGTCCACCATGATCTGCGGGCTGGGGAATTGGCCCCGTGGTCAGACCCAGAGGGTGGTGGTTGATGGAAGTCAATCGTCGTGGTGCCCTGTGACCAGTGGGGTCCCTCAAGACTCTGTCCTTGGACCTATTTTGTTCAACCTCTTCATTAATGATGTGGACATTGCTGTCAGAAGCAGACTGGCCAAGTTCGCCGAAGATACCAAACTTTAGGGTAAGCATCCACACCTGAGTACAGGGGGGTAATCCAGGGTGACATTGACACACTCAGGAAATGGGATGATAAGAACCTGATGGTGTTTAACACTGAAAAATGCAAGGTTCTCCACCTTGGAAGGAAAAACCTGCAGCATGTCTATAGGCTCGGCAGTGCTAGGCTGACTAGCACTATGGATGAGAGCCCCCGACTTGGGGATCGGGACTGACCATAAGATGAACATGAGCCTTCAATATGATACTCCAGCTAGTAGAGCAAGCAAAACCCTGGCTTGTATCTATAGATGCTTCTCGAGCAAATCCCAGGACATCATTCTTCCGTTGTACTCAGCCTTGGTGAGGCCACAGCTGGAGTACTGCATCCAGTTTTGGGCTACACAATTCAAAAAGGATGTGGAGAAGCTTGAGAGAGTCCAGAGGAGAGCCACACACATGATCAGAGGTCTGGAATTGCCTGCCACCAGAGGTGGTTCAAGCACCTACTTTGAATGCCTTCAAAAGACACCTGGATGTTTTTCTTGCTGGGATCCTATGATCCCTGCTGAATTCCTGCCCCTGGGGCAGAGGGCTGGACTCAATGATCTTTCAAGGTCCCTTCCAGCCCTAATGTCTATGAAATCTATGAAATAGCCTTGTAGCTGAGATATTTGAGCATTATCAAATATCGATATCATGGTTGATTCTAGTTTTGTCAAAACTTTGTCCCTTCTTTTGACTCTCATCTCATGGATTGTCAACCTGACTGAAGAATGATTTAAACTTTCTAGGTAATCAGCTACAATATACCAGACTCCTTAAACAAGTATGATGGACAACATTTACAATCTTTGTAAAAAATTATTAGTCTTTTTTATATACAGTTCACTACTGTTTTTTTTAATTCTCATATAGAAATGAAAGTCAGCATTGGAATCTGACTTTTGTTTGGTGGTAGCTGCAATTATAATTATTTCTTCTAGATAGCAGAAGGGGTTTGTTCTGTGTGTTTCAGTATATAGGATTACAGGTTGTAGTCATATTGGTCTACAGGCAAAAGGAATTGGAACACTCGGTAGAGGTGATACCTCTTATTAGACCATCTAGATATTTACCAAAAAAATACTTTATTTGCAAGCTTTTGGGCACACACACCCTTCTTCAGGCATAGGAGAATGCAAAGATTGTAAAATTTCTCCTAGGTGGTAATGAAAATCCTAATTTTATGGGAGAGCTGAAAGGGTAAGATACCTTGGTTGGAAAAGTTCATTTTGTGCAAATTAGGCTCAGATAAAAATTAGAGCAGTCTATTTACCTCTAATATATATGTATTTTAAGGCAAAGGAAAGTTATGTTTTGATTCCTGAATGACATGTTACAAGGAAGTAAAATACTCTCTGTCCAATTAAAGTATTTATCTGTTGTGCCACCTGGTAATTTACTCTTTAATAATATTATTTGGGATTCAACTAGAGTAAACAAATCAATCACTGCTGGCCTTTTGATCTGAAGAGCTATTGCAGCACAAAAAGAAAGCTGTGAAGGCAGTGTTATACCAAACAAGCCTTCTAAGATAGAAAAATAGTAGCATTTAAGAAGCAAAAAGGATTTTGCTGTAGCTGACATGGAAAATATTATGTAGTAGCTTCTGTCCAATCCGTAAATCTACTCCTGCTAGGAAAGCGAGTATGAATGTGAAATTAAATATCTTGAGGACACAAAAAGAATGATGTTTCCAGAGGAGGATATGAATTCATTCATTTATAAGGAAGATAACTGTACTCTTTCCCTGGAAATGCCTGAAACGCTGGGACCCTGACTCAAAGCAGCATCAATACCGGGACTATAATTAGGAAAGCAGATAAGAGCAACTTACACTGCCCATGCACCAACCTCTTTAAAAATGCCTGGTTCTGGAACAGTACAACTGGATTCTCAGAAGATATTATTCTTATTTCTAATTCTTATATTTTTCAATATAAAAAATACCAAACAATACTTACTTTAAAATGTATAAAGAGGAAAGAACTGATACATATCAGAACTGTGGAAGGCTTATTTCTATGAACCAATGTATGACTGCAATACTAGCAGTGGACCTCTTACATTTTTCATGCAGCATGACAAGCTTCCTGTAATATGTTAAGTGCACAGCAACATCACATAAATCATTTTCTTTCTTGCTATGTTAAAACTGGCCTAAAAAATTAAAGATTGAAAGCAAACTGATGCTGCTCCAAGCAGAATGGAGTGGTGGAACACATAAATGAGCTTCACTACTGTCACTTGCTGCCCATTGCTTTTCTGCTGTTTATCTATCATGGGACAGCCAATTTCTCACATGATAAAAGCATCCTGTGGAGCTTTGGAGAAAGTATAATAGATAATTTCCTGGCTGAATTGTAACACACTGGAATAGACTGAAGTAAGGCAAAAGTGGCATTGTGATTACTGTGAGCTGGAGTAGCATTGCTATAGTTGTCAAATTTTCTCAGAATGTCCTGTCTGGTCCTTAGCATAAACTTAACACTGAATATTTTTAATTGTGTGCCTATATTACTAGTGTATGCCACTCTTCTATAGCTTTTAACATAATTGCATTGCATGAACTGATCCTCATAACCTCATCCCATTGAAGATAATAGCAAAACTTGATAGAGCTGTATCAAGCCTTATATGATTCATGCACACATGAAACGTCTGTATGAAATATCTTGGGCACATGATGCTTATACAGTGGCTCTCAGTTACAGGTTTCAATCAAATTAGTTTAGGGGACAAGATTCCCACCAGTTTCAGTGGGAGTTCCGCACAGAGAGGACAAAAGTATAGTTTTGAGCCCCTTACAAGCCCGGATGTAGTAACAATGGGTCAAATACAGATGTAGCGTAAGTGGGTGAAAGCCCATTGACCCCTTGTATTATCATTGTTCTTTACCAGCTGTATGTAACACCTGTTTGGTTATCATTACCAAAGTAGATAGCAAGAGAATACTATTTGCAGGATATAATAAGCCAATTCATCATGTAATTTTTGTAACTTGATATCCTTTGGGCAGAATTTTAGTAGGATCAGTTTCTCTAAAAGCACAGGAAAATGGAATGCTGGCTTTCAATTTGTTATCTGTATGTGCTTTAAATTAAGATTAGCTGATTTCTTTATTGTTCCTGTTCTACTATCTTTAATGAATATCAGCCATTCTTCTAACTGTCCTCTGCATTGTCTGATACATGTTCCCCAAACACAGTATGTATGTCTCCCTTTAAGAAGCCTGCAAACAGGGCCCTGATCTCATATCTTTCCATTTCTTCCTGACTCTCATAATAAGGCATCCAATTTTAAAATAAATAATCTTTCAAAGCCTATCTTTGCTTGCTTTTCAATGTATTTCATCACAGAAAAGAGCAAACTAAGATTATCTTTTACAGTCTTCCTGACACAGCCCCCACTATTGGTACGAATGTGTTATTGATCTGAATATGGTAAAAGAGGGGTGGAGAAGCTGCTCACTTTTCTTTATTTGCTAAAATCCACACAGTCTGCATCTGGTGCATATTTTAGAAACACAATAATAGAATTGTAATAGTACTTTTATCAAAATTATGGCAGAAAATATTTCTGGGAGCATAAAACATTTTTTGCACTGCACTCATTTTTACATTTTCAGTATAAAACCATGTCTGGGCAAAGAAATTCCACCATACTAGAGAACCTGTTCTTATCTTTATTTCCTTGTGAGTAGTGGATGCATACTTATAAATAATATTTCAGTCAGTTCCATACCCATAAAGCTTTAAGCAACACACTCCTAATTTAAATAGATATATTTAAGATAGATTTTTTTTTTCTAAGCCATTGCTTATTTTGTGCCTTTCAACTATTAAATGACCAATTATTTGGTATAAAATTTGCCCAATATTAAACTACCACCTCCACAGCTTATTCATATTTGTTCTAAATATATGTGTGTGTGCTTATTTATTTATTTTTATATATGCCTCCATGAAAGCAGTCCGAACACTTTCCACAACCGGATAATGTATAGAGATCACTGCAAATACTGATAGATTACTAAATAGTACACAACAAGTTAATGTTATCCAAGGGAAAAAGTCTAAGTCTTTAAGTCTGTAAACAGATGTCACATTTATCCTGCGAGAAAGCCCTTTGCCTTTGGATTCCACAAACATACAAGTCCACTATCCTGCTTCAGGTCCCCCTGAAGTGTATGGGATACATTCTTTTTTCTAGAACACATCTGTAGAGTTATTGAACTTTTTTCCTGAGACAAACCAATCAGAGTGTGTGATACTCTCTGGCAGAGAAGCAGCAAAACAGCTTGGAAGAGTGATGCATGTAGATGATTGTCATGCCTGTTTTGATTCAGCTCACCTCTCCATGGACTGAGACCTTGTAGGGGTTGAGATGCTTGTGTGTCCCAATGATCCTCAGGGGTATGTCACCTGAAGTCTTGTACTCCTGGCAGGGAGTCACCAATAGTGAACAGGCCTGAGGGGAGGTTCCAGACAAACCATAGTCCAAAACCCAAGTCCCCAGCGGTGGATCAGGAAGAAGAAAATGTAGGGATCTCAACAGCTGTAAAGATGGAAGAAGGCTGCAGCAAGATGGATGTCTGTTGTTCAGGGTTCTCCCTTGCCACTGGGCTTAGATCAGGGGTGGGCAAAATATGGCCCATGGGCCAGATCTGTCCTACCAGACCATTCCATCCAGCCTGCAGGGCCCCTAAAAAATTTAGAAAATGTATATTTATCTGATCCTGGCTACCTATCAAAGATGATAGGAACCAGGGGCAATATGACCCAGGAGGAGCCAACAGGACTCAACAGCAAGGCCAGCCTGGCCCTTCCCCACCCCCAGCCCCTTCCCACCCCCACACCCCCAACCGGAATCTCTGCCTGCTGCAGCTTTCACTGCTTCCTTGCAGGATGCTGGCTGCTCCAGCAACATGTGGCCCCTGGCTGCATCACTGGACTCCAGAGGCATGGGGACTGTGTGGGCACCCCAGGTCCAAGAGCAGGATGGTGTGTGTGTGTGTGTGTGTGTGTGTGTGTGTGTGTGTGTCATAGGGTGAGTCCCATACCCACACCCCCCTTGCACTGCCATATATGCAGACCCCCACACCCACAACCCCTAACATACCCCAGTCATCCTCCCTCCACACACAGCTCCCCACAAACCCATAGCCATGCACACCCCATATATACACACCCACATGCTCCCTCACCCCACCCCTACCCCATATCTGTCTCCCCCACAGACACACCCACACCCCACATACCCAACACACCCACAGCCTCCACAAACCTATACCCACCCCCTCACGCCACCCAACCCCCCGACCCAATATAAAAGCGTAAGACTTCATTATAAGCTAGTGCAATCACCTCTATGTATGCTACACAAATGCATATAAATCAAGACAAAAGTATTTTTTGAAATCAAAGTAATGAATGTTGTAGATGTTCAATTTTTAGAACATAGTTTGGTATTTTTCTGATTTTGAGATGGCAAAACCCCTTGCTGAAAGGAGTATTTCCGGGGGCAAGGGGAGGGTCTTCTGGTGGCAAAAGTTGGGGGTCAGGAGACAGAACTTCCATAGATTCATAGATTCATAGATGCTAGGGTCGGAAGGGACCTCAATAGATCATCGAGTCCAACCCCCTGCATAGGCAGGAAAGAGTGCTGGGTTCAGATGACCCCAGCTAGATGCTTATCTAACCTCCTCTTGAAGACCACCAGGGTAGGGGAAAGCACCACCTCCCTTGGGAGCCCATTCCAGACTTCGGCCACTCTAACTGTGAAGAAGTTCTTCCTAATGTCTAGTCTAAATCTGCTCTCTGCTAGCTTGTGGCCATTATTTCTTGTAACCCCCGGGGGCGCCTTGGTGAATAAAACCTCACCAATTCCCTTCTGTGCCCCCGTGATGAACTTATAGGCAGCCACAAGGTCACCCCTCAACCTTCTCTAATGGAGGCTGAAGAGGTCCAGGTGCCCCAATCTCTCCTCATAGGGCAAGTATACAAGATGGTGACTAGGAGGCAGAGCACCCATCAAGGGGCGGGGCTACCAATGTAGCACTTGACAGCTTGCCAAAACTTGGCCAAGGGCCCTCCACCCAAAATAATTGCCCGCCCTGGTGTACAAGAAAGAGTTTTATGCTTGAAAGTTCTGGCAGTCAAAATCTCCCTCAGTGTAAAGTGCAGTATCTTAAATTACATCACTGTGGGTATGTCGGCACGTGATGTTACATTGCTGTAGCAATGTGTCATAGGGGCATGTGTAGATGTGCCCTGTATTAAATACAAGGAACCAGCATTGTTAGCAGCATTAGCATGTGGTAAGGAACTTTTCCATTCTATACCCAACTTTAACTGCTGTGTCTGTGGCCAGTCTACTGTTTCTTCCCTTTCTGGAGCATCCCCAAGCAGGTGTAATCTTGATTTGTTAGTGAGAGTTTTTTGGAAAATAGAAAATATCTTACAAATTCTACTTTTGTTTAAGATGGGGAGGGAGCTCTTTAAATACATCCAGTAATAAACCAATCATGATACACAGCTGAATATGTGTAATATTTTATTAACTATCAGAAATGTGTTTTTAAAATTTAAACTAAGAGTGTCATTTAAAATTATTACCAAAGACATTTCCATCACATTACTGTTTATGGACCAACATTGGTAATAATGGAAATCTTGCTAATTGTGGAGAAGTTAACAGAAGGAGCTTAAGTTATACTTAGCCTAACTCAGTGTGCAATTCACTATGAAAAGGGAAAAAAAAACCCTAATGGCTAACATAGTGAAGGTTTCATGCAATGTTTTATCTAGCTTTAATATTTCAGTCATGTAAATATCTGTCTGCTGTTATACCTCAGTTGTCATTTTTGTGCATAATTAATATTCACTGCATAAACACGCCTAAACAATATTCTTCACCACCACTAAATGCCTTTTCTTGATAATGCAGTGGGCTATTTTTATCCCATTGTAAATGTATTGCAGTCGATAGCTGTGTTACACCCTTCTACGTTAACTTGAAATGACCTGTTTTACCATCACTAAAGCTGAAGTTATTGTAATTGAAAACAGAGAATCTGGTCGTTCATTTAAAAAAATGGGAAACTCAAAATCCTGCCAGTCTTATCTTTACTGTGCTTGTTCAAAGAAAACTTGATGGTTTGGGGCTGCAATTAGCTTGCAGTTCTTGGTGTCCATAGCGGGTGTTCTAGGTATAAGGAGTACCCTGTGGTGATTACAATACTAGTGCAAAAGGAATGGGGCTAAAGTAGACCCTAACTTTTATGGATTTAAAAGCTGGGACCACAAAAAAGGTAGAGAGTGATCCACCATCAGGAAACTGTCTATGGCATGTGATATTTCAGCTACTGTGGCATAGAAGTAGAAGGAAATGGCTAAGGCAGGGGTTTTCAAAATTTTTTTCATTTACAGACACCTAAATTTTTTTTAATGTAGATGCAAACCCCTTTGCATTATAAGCATGCATATTTACATACTTTTGAGCATAGCCATCTTTCACAGATCCCTTAGATACAGTCTGTGGACCCCCGGGGGTCCATGGACAACACGTTGAAAACCACTAGACTAAGGCATTCAATTCCAAGATTTCATTTTACCCATTTTACCTAAGTCTACCATATATCTGACTACTTCTAGTACAAGTTATTGGAAAATCCAATTTATATATGGAACAGCATGGGCGGAAACAGGGTTTGGTTCAGTATCAATAGCAACAGCTGTTGATTTATTCATGGAAGTGGTTTACGTGTCATGATCTGAAAAGAGTTGTGAGCTTCTCCACAAGTATGACTTTTTGTCAGCTCCACAAACAAACCACATATGGGTGTGCACAATGCAATCCTGAAAACGTATTTATGTAGAATAGTTCTTCTGAGGAACTATGACATCTTGTGTACACTGAATAGGAATAATTCAATACTCTACAATGCATTTTACAGAAGTGGCAATATTCTATCTGAAGCCAAAAATGTTTAGTTAATTATGCCAGATATTTGATACCCTTTTTGTAAGTTATATAATATATTGAACATGCAAAGTTATATTTTTCAATAAGTATTGACTATTGTCATTTTATTTTATCAAGCATTTTTTTGCCACCCTGCTAAACGTCTGAATTATATTTTATTGATGTTTTCTTTTCTTTAGATTTGATGTTTAAATGACATGGTTACAATTTTGTTATTGTTAGGAGTCTGCAGATTGGATTTGATGATTTGCCTCAAGACTTTGTGGTAGATGAATATTTTATATGTGAGAGCTGAGCTGAAGGGGCTTTTGTGCAAATTCAATAAAACTGAATTTATTGATGCACATCTTGAGACAAATAATCATCCAGCCAGAGAAAAACCTATTCTGGCTGTAAAAATGGAGACCATATAAGGGCTTGAGTTCAGTGTATGAAATATATATTTGGTGACCATCTCCACTGTTCTTCTGGAATATGTACAATATGAAGCCTGAAAACCAATGTGTACTTCCTTCTAATGCTGTATTATGCTACTTGCTTTTTCCCAGAAGTAATTCAGGGAGATGATTCAAGGACAACCTCTTCTTTCTGCTACTAAAACTACATGTGTGACTTGTTGAAGTTGGTGCAATACTCCACATGGATGGGCCCTGTCCAGCAAAAAGCCAAGTAGTTGAAATTTCTCACCCACAGAAGCTGCATGGGATTGCTTAGCAATGCAGTTGCTACCTATTCAAAGGGAGTATCCCATCTGACAATGCCTTTGTAACGCCAATATAACTGGTTTTTAAAGTACTTCTGAGCACATTCAGTGAGAATCAAAAGAAACAGACAAAGAAGAATTCCAAGGACAATTCCTGGTGTGACAGGAGTTGAGGAGGAGAAAAGAACATTTCACCCCTGCATACCCAATCCCAAATAGTTATTAGAGACTTGTGCAATATTCTTGTTTTGCAAACCATTAAAGGAATTATGGAATAGACTTTTGTCTAGACATCTGTATCATGCTCCCTTTCATGGTATCTGAGAAACTTTCCACCCCCTTCTGGCTGTTACCACCCATGCTTCAGCAATCCCCTACATCCCGTGATGTATCCAAAACATGCATTTTTTTTTTAAAGTTATGTACAATGTATATTGGTTGGAAGATATCCCTCTCCCCACCTTGGATCTGCACAATAGGGATAGTTAGGGGGTGTTGGGTACTTCCCCATTTCAAGACTGCAGATGCTCTCTGGATAGAGTTGCAAACAAGTAGTGGTGGGGAGATGATCTTCATGAACTAAGCAGTTATGTTTAACAAGCTACTTGCCTTACTGTACTTCATTGATTATAGAATTCCCTGAAAGTGTCAGAAACGCTACAAATATGAACAAATTAGCAAAAACTCTATTTGTATCTTTAGGCACAAATGCTGTATTTGTATCCTGATTGCAGCGTGATCATGTCAGACCATATATGGGTATAAACTGTTCAGGAAGGACAGGGGTGAAGAGGATGAGCAGTTGCACTTTATGTAAAAGACCCATATGATTTCTCAGAGCTCCAGCATGAACTAAAGATAAGCCTATTGCAAGTTTCTGAGTTAGGGTCAGAGGAGAGAGCAACTAGGGTGATTTTGTGGTTGGGGGTCTGCTATAGACCACCTGGCCAGGAGGATATGGTGGATGAGACTTTCTTCACATAGCTAGTGGAAGTTTCCCAATCACAGGCCTTGGTTCTCATGGAGGACTTCATTCACCCTGACATTTGGTGGGAGGACAATACAGCAGTGTATAGGCGATCTAGGAAGTTTTTGGAGAGTGTTGGGAACAACTTCCTGGTGCAAGTGCTGGAGTGGCCCACTAGCAGTCATGCTCCTCTTGACCTGCTGCTCACAAACAGGGAAGAATTGGTGGGGAATGTAATAGTAGATGGCAACTTGGCCAGAAGAGACCACGAGAAGATAGAGTTTAGGATCCTGAGAAAAGGAAGGATGGAGAGCAGCAGAGTAAGGTCCCTGGACTTCAGAAAAGCAGACTTTGACTTACTGAGGGAACTCACAGGCAGGATCCCCTGGGAAGCCAGACTGAGGGGTAGAGGAGTCCAGGAGAGCTGGCTGTACTTCAAAGGAGAGTGCAGGAACAAACCATCCTGATGTGCAGAAAGACTAGCAAGTATGGCAGAAGACCAGCTTGGCTTAGCAGGGAACTCTTCAGTAAAATAAAACACAAAAAGAAAGCTTACAAGAAGTGGAATATTGGACAATTTGGACAAACAACTAGGGAGGAGTACAAGAGTATTGCTTGGGCGTGCAAGGATGAAGTCAGGAAGGCCAAAGCATAATTGGAGTTGCAGCTAGCAAGGGACGTGAAGAGTAACAATAAGGGTTTCTACAGGTATGTCAGTAACAGTAACTTGTAACAAGAGGAAGATCAGGGAAAGTGTGGGTCCTTTATTGACAGGGGGAAAGTAACCTAGTCACAAAGGATGCAGAAAAGGCTGAAGTACTCAATGCTCTTTTCAGTCATCATAGACAAGTTCAGCTCCCAGACTACTGCACCTGGCAACACAGTTTTGGGGGGAGATGAGAAGCCAACTGTAGTTAAAGAACAGGTTAGGGACTATTTAGAAAAGCTGGACATATAGATTTCATAGACATTTGGGCTGGAAGGGACCCAGAAGGATCATCGAGTTCAGCCCCCTGCCTCAGGAGCAGGAAATCAGCAGGGATCATAGGATCCCAGCAAGATAGACATCCAAATATGTCTTGAAGGTGTTCAAAGTGGGTGCTTGAACCACTTCTGGCAGCAGTCTATTCCAAAACTTGGGGGCTCGGACAGTAAAGAAGTTCTTCATTATGTCCAGCCTGAATCGGTCGTGGCAGAGTTTGTGACCATTCAATCTTGTCATCCTTTGGGCCGCTCTGGTGAACAGATGTTCCCCCAGATCCTGGTGAACACCCCTGATAAACTTATAGGTGGCCACCAGATCTCCCATGAGCCTGTGCTTTTCCAGGCTGAAGAGTCCCATGGCTCTCAGCCTCTTATCATAAGGTCTGTTTTCCTGACCTCTGATCATGTGCGTGGGTCTCCTCTGGACTCTCTCAAGCTTCTCCACATCCTTTTTCAATTGTGGAGTCCAAAACTGGATGCAGTTACTCCAGCTGTGGCCTCACCAAGGCTGAGTACAACAGGAGGATGATGTCCTGGGATTTGCTGGAGAAGCATCTATGGATGCAAACCAGCATTTTGCTTGCTTTACTAGCTGGAGCATCACATTGAAGGCTCATGTTCATCTTGTGGTCAATCATGACCCCCAAATCCCTTTCCTCTGTAGTGCTAACCAGCGTAGCACTACCAAGCCTATAAGCATGCTGCAGGTTTTTTCTCCCAAGGTGGAGAACCTTGCATTTTTCAGTGTTAAACACCATCAGGTTCTCATCCACTCATTTCATGAGCCTGTCAAGATCTGCCTGAATCTCCTGTCCTCAGGAGTGGATGCATTACCCCAGAGTTTGGTGTCATCGGTGAACTTGGCCAGCCCACTGCTGACACCAATGTCTACATCATTGATGAAGATGTTAAAATGTTTAGGCCCTAGTACAGAGCCTTGAGGGACCCGACTGGTCACCACGCACCATGATAATTGACTTCCGTCAACCACCATCCTCTGGGTCTTACCACAGAGCCAATTCCCCAGCCAGCGGATGGTGGTGAGGTCAAGGCCACTTAGTCAGTTTTGCTAAAAGGTGATCATGGGATACCAGATTGAAGGCTTTTTTAAAGTCAAGACATCAATCTCTTCTCCCTTGTCCAGGTGATAGGTCATCTGGTCATAAAAGGAGATAAGATTGGTCAAGCAAGACCTACCCACAACAAACTCATGCTGGGTATCCCTCAGGATATTGCCATCAGCTAGTCTGTTAAGGATGGCCTCTTTCATAATCTTTTCCAAGACCTTCCCCGGGATAGAGGTCAGGTTGATGGGCCTATAGTTTGCCGGATCCACTTTCCTCCCTTTCTTGAAGATAGGCATGACATTGGCCTTCTTCCAATCTTTGGGTATTTCACCAGAGCACCAGGAGTTCTCAAAGATCCATGCCAGGGGCTGAGGTATGATGCTAGCCAGCTCCTTGAGTACCCTTGGGTGTAAACCATCAGGGCCAGCTGACTTGAAGATATCCAGCCTGTCAAGGTGTTCCTTCACAAGGTCAGCTTCGATGGAGAGTAAGGAGTCTCCCTCACCTGGGCATCCCTGACCCACAGTGAGTAGGGGTGTCCCTTGGGACTGGTGAAAAACTGACACAAAGTACCCATTTAGCAAGTTTGCTTTTTCATGGGCATCGGTTGTCAGTAGCCCCATTTAGTTTAGCAGGGGTCAAATGTTGCCCTTGCTTTTCCTCCGGCTCCCCACATATCTAAAAAAGGACTTTTTATTGTCCTTGATATTTGTAGCTAGCTGGAGTTCCATTGCAGCCTTGGCTTTCCTGGTTTTCTCTCTGCAGGTGCAGACCAGAGCAGAGTATTCCGCCTTGGTGGTGGTTCCAGTCCTCCATCCTTTGTAGGTCTTCCTGTTAAGATGCAGGAGGTCTGCTAGTTCCCTGGAGAGCCAAGGGGGCTGCTATGCTCTTTTGCTGCCTTTCCTCCAAGATGGGATAGACTTTGCTTGCACATCCAGGATTGCTCCCTTGAGAAGAAAGCACTCGTCCTGAACTCCCCTCCTCTTTGGGCTCACTGACAAACCTCCTTCGCTTGTCAAAGTCAGCTTTCCTGAAGTTGAGGACTTCTGTATTACTGACTAACTTGCCAGCTTTACGGCGGATGGTGAAGGTGATCAGCTCGTGCTCACTGTCACCCAGCTTCCCTTCGATCATTAGGTTGCTGATTAGGTCATCCCCAGCTGCCAGAACCAGGTCGAGCAGCGCTTTACCTCTTGTTGACCCATAGACTTCCTGCATCATATAAAAGTCCATAGGGCTAGACAGGATGCACCCAAGCATGTTGAGGGAGTTGGCTGATGTCATTGCCTTTGGCCATCATTGAAAACTCATGGTGAGGTCCCAGATGATTAGAAAAGGGTGAATATAGTGCTCATATTTAAGAAAGGGAAATAGGAAGATCCAGAGAACTATAGACTGGTCAGCCTCATCTCAATTGCTGGAAAAATCCTGGACCAGATCCTCAACAAATCTATTTTTAAACACTTGGAGGAGAAAAAGGTGATTAGAACAGTCAGTACAGATTTACCAAGAGCAAGTCAGGCCTGACCAACCTGATTGATTTCTATGATCAGTTGACTGGGTTGCAGGGAGATCAGTGGTATACCTTGCCTTTAGCAAGGATTTTGATATGGTTTCCTGCAACTTTCCTGCAGGTAAGCTATGGAAGTATGGTTTGGATGAATGGACTGTAAGGTGGATAGAAATTTGGCTGGGTCATCAGGCTCAGAGGGTAGTTAGTGGAGGGTAGTAGTCAATGGCTTGATGTCTAGTTGGCAACCGGTATCAAGTAGTATACCCCAGCGGTTGGTCCTGGGACCAGTTTTGTTCAATATCTTCATTAATGACCTGGAAGATGGCATAGAATGCACCTCAGCATGTTTGCAGATGACACCAAGCTGGCAGGAGTAGTAGATACATTGAAGGGTAGGGTTAGGATTCAGAGAGACTTAGAAAAATTGGGGGATTGAACCAAACAAAATCTCATGCATTCAATAAGAACAAGTGCAAAATCCTGCATTTAGGATTGAAGAATCCCATGCACTGCTACAGTCTAGGGGCTTACTGGCTAGGCAGCAGCTCTTCAGAAAAGGACCTGGGGGTTACAGTGAACAATAAGCTGAATATGAGCCAGAAGTGTGCCCTGGTCACTAAGAAGTCTAGCAGCATACTGGGCTGCCTTGGTAGGTGTGTTGCCAGCAAGGGAAGTAATTATTCCCCTCTATTCAGCACTGGTAAGGTCACATTTGGAGTACTGTGTCTAGTTTTGACACCCCCCCCCCCCCCCCGCACTGAAAGGATGTGGGCAAGTTGGAGAGAGTCCAGTGGAGGGTAACAAAAATGGTAAGGGGGCTAGGGTACATGACTTATGAGGAGAGGCTGACTAAAACTGGGCATATTTAGTCTAGAGAAGAGAAGACTCGGAGGGGATTTATTAAAAGCCTTCAACTACCTGAAGGCTGGCTCTGAAGGGGATGGAGCTAAACTATTCTCAGTGGTGGCAGATGACAGAAAAAGGAGCAATGGTCTCAAGTTGCAGCAAGAGAGGTTTAGGTTAGATATTAGGAAAAACTTTCTCAGAAGGAGAGTAGTAAAACACTGGAACAGGTTACCCAGAGAGGTTGTGTAATCCCCATCCTTGGAGGTTTTTAAGACCTGCTTAGACAAAGTCTTGGCTAGGATAATATAGTTGGGGATGGTCCTGCTTTGAGCAAGGGGTTGGACTGGATGACCTCCTGTGGTCCCTTCCAACCCTACTTTTCTATGATTCTATATATATCTGCTTAATCTTTTGTAAGCCCTGGGAGGGCTATGAATCTTCCTTGTGGGACCATATTTTGCAACATCAATACACCAGCAACATTTTGATCAATCATTTGAAATGTTATTACATATCTTCGGGGGTGTAATGTGGTATTTTTTTAAAAAGCAATGGCATTTCTGTAAATATATATCCATTTTTTCTTCTTTAGGGTTTTTGCATTTCACTTTTTAAAATATCCACTTCTGAGACAGGTATTCATAAAACCTGATTTTCTCCATAGGTTTATATGAATGTCAGCAAGCAGGATGACATAGTGTAATGCACTAGATAAAAAATAAATTGAAAGTGTATTGCAGTCACAGTACATAAATTTAACTCAAGAGAATGTCAGCTTTAGTTGTTAAACTATAACCTTGTTCACTGAACTGGGTCATCCTCTAAGATGACTGGCATATTTTTAAAGAAGCATAAATGTATCTATTCTACTTTTTATCTTAAGTTTTCATTTTTGTAAAATACAATATTTGAAACACTATGTTCTATGACAGTTCACTACTTTATTTACTGTGTGACTATGTTCTCAGCAGCCAAAGAGAAGGTCCAATGCCAAGAAAATATATTAGTGAAAGAGTGCTCAAAGTCACTTTGGTGTTGAATGGTGAGAACCTGGAGAATGTGTAAATATATTCTTATATGTTCATCATAAAACGATACAATATACCCTCATCCTGAAAACTTATCCTGAAAATATACATTAGTTGTGTTCTTAGTGTTCATTTTGACCTGTATTTACCTCCACTTTATTCGTCTCAATCTCTGTCACTGGAAGAATTCTTGCACATTTACATATACATATTTTGTACAATGCAAATAGGCACATAAGGTACATTTTTCACACCACCTAAATCTCATTTTCAAAATGACTGTCACTTAAATGTACAAGTTCTCACTGAAAATCAATGGAACTTAGACTTACAGGGACCTTCAGATATGGACAGGTACACAAACATCTCAATTCATAGTAAATGAGTGCAAAGATAGACTTCATAGTAATTGCCTATCGTAGGGGTGTCACCCAGTAGGGTTGAGGCCCATACCTCCTTCGCATCTGATCTAGCTGTGCCGTTGGGAAGGCAGGGACGTGCCTATCCATAATTTCTGATGGACTGCACTGTCTCTCCCCTGCCGCTGCTTGACGGACTGTTCAGTTACTCGGGAGTTGGAATGTATGGACGGGCTCAGTCCCTGCATCTTCTGGGGGCTTCTCCTTCCTCTACACTCCCACCGCTGATTCATAGACTGTAAGGCCAGAAGGGACCTTGGAAGATCAACAGGTCCAGCCCCCTGCACCAAGCAGGAAAGATAATTGGGTGGTCAGGTGACTCCAGCAAGGTGACTATTATGTCTCTTCTTGAAGATTTCCAGGGTAGGTGATTGCACCACCTCTGGAGGGAACTTATTCCACAGTCTGGACACCCTGACTGTGAAGAAGTTTTTCCTAACGTTGAACCTGAATAGATCTTCCAGGAGTTTGTGGCCATTACTCCTGGTTTTCCCCTCAGGTGCTCTGGTGAACAGTTGCTCACTGAGCCCTCGATGTACTCCCCTAGTGTAGCTGTAAGGTGCTACCAGGTTCCTTCTCAGCCTTCTTTTCTTCAGACTGAGGAGTCCCAGATCCCTACCACACCATAACAGTGTTCTTGGCTACCTGTGGATGCAATGGTCCCAGTCAACAGGCCATCCACTGAGCACAGTAATCGCTGCTCCAGAGTCTTAGATAGTCCCATCCGGTTCTGTTTTCAGGGCCCTAGCCCACCTACTAGGCTCTGTAGGCCCAAAAGAACCTGTCTGACTTAGTCTCTTCCTATCCAGCTATCAACAGCTGGCGGGGAGCGGAGCCTGCCTTATCACTGGGATTCCACCATGCACCTGCAACTCCAGCACTCGCAGCAAGGGAAGACCCACACTGGACCCTGCTGCTTCCCTGCTCCTTGCTATGCAGGTCCTCACACTGCTGGGAGCCCTGCCCCCTGCTTCCCCATGGAATCCAGCATGGGGCTTCCATGCTGCAAGTGTGGGAGCTGCAGGCATTTGGAGCGGATCCCCTGTGATAGAAATGGTAAGCAGTGGGCTGGGTGCAAGGAGCCCCCACCTGGCACAGCCTGCCCAGCCACTTCTCGGATATCCAGGGATCAAAAAAACTCCCCTCACTAGTCCTTTGCAACACAGAAAACAGCTGAAGGTATCGCAGACATGTCTGCGGCACCACATACCACCCGGCCACGCTCATCTGGTCACGGTCAATATGTTTATATACTTTATTTATCTGTTTTAAAAAACACTTGTCCTTACCTTTTACAAAGAGCACAGAAAAGATTCTGATTCAAAGAGCATAGGTGGGCAAAAGGGTATCTCTCTATAGCTTTGTACTTTGATGAAAAGCTGTAAAATATTATAAACATAGAATTGCCTTTTATGTAAATGATTTGCATTTAAATACAAGAGAGAGAAATTTTCCTTGCTATATATTTGGTTCATTAATTTATTTTATTTCAGGATTACTTTTCCTTGATGCTTGGGAATGACAAGACATAGATTGGCTAATTTAAATATTATAGTCCTTTATGTTTTGAAACATGTAATACAGTTTAAAGGAGCTGTCTAATTAAGTAGGGAATTTGACACTACAGTATTTCTACTTTTAGTTTTTATCTTATACTGCTCTGTAACAAGATTATCTAGAAAGTCATGAATATGATAATTTCTAAGCATATTCCTTTTTATGCTATTTTGGTTCCACAAGAGTGCTGCCCCTACTAATTTAGACCCAGGCTGGTGAAGATGGCAAATTACCTCTACTGAGAGGGTGGGGAAGTTAGCTGCAAAATGGCAATAATAAAATAGTAATAATTTAGCAATCATATTTCTGAACTTAAAAAAAAAACAGTGGTGTTTTAATCTAAGCATTTCTTTCTTTTTTTCCCTTTAATATTTTAAATGGTATGTCTCAATATAGGACCGTTTTTAAAGAAAATTAACTTACTGATGCAGGATAGATGTCACTTAAAATTTTATGGCTCAATGATCTGGAAGTACAGAGAAATTGCCAAAGAAAGTGTTAAGGAGAGAAGGCTGCATTGCAGTCTGTGGACCAAACAATGGGCCACATGCCCTCGCTACTGATTTGCAATCATATGTAAATTGACTTCTGCAGTTGACTTTGGGAAGTTGTATGTTAATTTAATTGTATCCCAGAATCTTCTATAAAATAAAAAGAAAGATATAGTCCAATCAAGTGAGGAGCTAAGAGAATTATTGTGTGTGTGTGTGTGTGTGTGTATACATATATGCAAGAAAACATAACTGCTGATATTGTACAGTCAACATCCTCTATCTAAACTTAATGTGTTAGCTTGTGTCATTATAGTCTCACACACAGTTAATTAACTGATCATTAGTAAGCAAGTTCTTTCCCATTTGTTAATAATTTTATTCAAAGCAGTATTCCATTCCTGATGCTTTTTCATATCTTAAAGTGACAGGAAATGTCATTCTAATTTAACAGCCAAAAGAGTGTTATGGTTCTGGAAAATAAGCACTAGAACTGCTCAAATCAGTGCCATGAAAGAAAAAATGTTTACGCAATTCTTAACTTAGATGTACTAGATATCGTCTATCAACCTCACCTGGTACAAGTCCCAGTTTTTAGTTGCTTTTTTGATTCATGAAGGACCTGATAGCTTAAGGATGCTTACAACTTGCTGCTCTGAATGACTTCAGTTTGAATCGGGGTTGATGGACATCTCTGTAACGGAGGTCCTACATCTGTCAAACTAGGCATCCACTTATGGCTCATGTATTCATATGAGACAGAGAAAAGAATGCGCTCTCTTTATTTAGCTTTAGATGACATTGTAAAGTAGCAGCAAAGATGGAAATGCAAAAAAAAAAAAAAAAGGTAAAACACTATTATTGCCATCTTCACTGAGAGTTCCTCATAGTTGAGGATGACAGTCCATAATGGAGGTTGGTAAATCAAGCATAGTGGGTGTGCAGAAGAGAGTACAATAGTAAAATATTCTTTCATTCTGTTGAGCTATTTTGTGTGGTGGACTTTTCTTTGTATATGTTCTTTGGTGGCTAGAGGGTGGAATATAGCTCTATCCCATCACATAGGTAATCTCAAAATGGCCATAAAGTAACACTACATAAGAAGTATTTGAATGCATCCATATTCTGACTGGCATCCAGGTTGTAGCCATATTGGACTAGAGGCAAAAGGAATCGGAACCTGTGGTAGAGGTGATATATTTTATTAGACCAACTAGATTTTCTAAATTTTTGCAAAAAAATGTATTTAATTGCAAGCTTTGGGCTACAATCACCCTTCTTCAGACATAGGAGAAAAGATTGTACAGGTTCTCCTGGGTAGAAATGAAAGTCCATATTCTGACTGGCTTTTATAAAATTGTTTTCTACAGAGCTGCCAGGGATGAAGTGTGAAGGCTCCAACTTAGAATTCCTTTCTGCAGCTGTCCTTCGTTACAGCCCATAAAATCTACTTGAAAAGTGTTATTTAGGAGCCAATATTAGGGAAGATAATTATGCCTGTTGCTGAGTACAGACTTACTAACAAGCATCTAGGAGCATTACCTTGCTAGTATGTTACCCATTAAAATTGGCTTTTAGATACCAGAAAGCAGGGCCAAATTAAGAGCAGCCATGACACATGACATGGTTCCCATGACCCTCTACTAGCAATTGCTGACCCTGTCATCTACCCCTATCTTCTTGTCTTCTCTCTGAAACCCCAGATAAGTAGAAGTAGAAGCATGAACTTCCTAATATTTACCCCAACAATTGGGTTTTCTTTGGCATAAATGGACTATAATAGGGGTGCTTAACCATTTGGCTCCATCAGCATAGTGAATGGTACAGAGCTGATCTGCAGGCCAGATCAGACTCTGCATGCTAGGATTGGGCCCTGGACTCTGGGCCCCTGCACTGCCTACACCCACTGGGTTGGTTCCCAGGTCCCATGTTGCCTCCAGCCAATCCAAAGATAGTGCCCAGGGTCCTGAGCCACTTCTACCCACCAGAACTGGGCTTGAGGACCCTGTGCTGCCTCCTCCTCATCCTGGGATTGAATCCCAGGGCCTTCTGCCACCGCTGCCCAGTTCCAGGATCAGGTTCTGGGGCCCTGTGGGGCTCCTACCAGTTGGGATTGGGCCCTAAGGGTCCCACACTGGTTCTGCCCATCCTCATACATTGGAATCATGCCCTGTATCACCCTGCATCACCAATTTAATGCACATGGCCATGGCATATGGGTTCCCATGGGCCCATGGGGAGCCCCATGGGCCAAATGACATGGTGCTGGGGCTAGATCTGGCCTGCAGGCCAGGGGTTGAGCACCCCTGGTCTATAGCACCTTTACAATCACATAGAATATATCTTTAATGCCCAATATTGCACCATGTAAATGGCTAGCTCAGATACTGGAAGAAATATATCTGTATAGTGTGGTACTCTTTCTGGGCTAATTTATCTTACCATTTAGTTATCCTATGAAACACTTGCACTGTTTTCAGTACTTGAACCAGATTAGGTATCTCCCACAGCACTGCATCACTCAGTGTAGACATTTCTACAGAACCCTATTTTGTAGTGGTAGTTATTGGAACATACAGATCAGCTGGCCTTAGAGTGAGAACCCAGCTGAGATACCTGTGGCAGTTTCCACTTTTCAAAGCAATTGTTTGAGTGTAGTTGAAGATCTCTCAACTTGATTTACACTCTGCTTATGTCTACAAGTTCTTCTGAATAACCATTTGACCTTGTCATCCCTTGGGGCATTCACCAGAGCCCCCCCCCCCCCCCCCAAGGGATGACAAGGTCAAATGGTCACAAATTCCTCCATGACCGTTTCAGGCTGGACATAAGGAAGAACTTCTTTACTGTCGAAGATCCCAAGGTTTGGAATAGACTGCCACCAAAGGAGGTTCAAGCATCTGCTTTGAACACCTTCAAGAGACATTTGGATGTTTATCTTGCTGGAATCCTATGACCCCAGCTGACTTCCTGCCCCTGGGGTAGGGGGCTGGACTTGATGATCTTCTGAGGTCCCTTCCAGCCCTAGTGTCTATGAATCTGTGAACCATGAGGACTAGAAAAAGGTAGTTAGCCATGTTAATCTAAAATTGTGCAGAAGGCAGAGCATGATGGCATCTCAAGGCATTTTTTCATGTGTTGTGGGATGTGGCACCAGGCACTTCTAATTAGTGAGCCACACTAATTAAAAGTGCCCATGCATCACATGTATCAGCATTCCTCCACTGAAAAAAATGTTGGTGGGGCACTTTAGAACAAAAGCTCATCGAACGTGTTTTATTTCAAAGCACCCCGCCATCATTTTTTCACCATGGGGATGCATGGGGACACTGATGCACATGATGTGGAAGGCTGCTGGATTGTGTCAATTTCCATGCTCCTGCACACTGGATTTCCAGCATGTCGGAGCAGGCTCTCCACACATCTATAGGAATCCTCAGAAACTAACTGAGAGGACCAGAAACTTTACAAGCTCAGGCTCTTATGTAGTTAGTTATATGATTCTAGAATCTGAAACCTTAAGCACAGGCATATGTTACCTTAACTCAATTGTATTGATAACACCTTGCAGCAATACACCAGAAAAAAGTTTAGAGAAACTCTGAGTGACAGGTGAGTTTATATTAGAGTTTGTAGAAACACCAGCTTGTTAATATTTGGAATGCAACTATAAACTTAATTTTTCTCAGCAGGAACCTTTTTTTTGTGAAAGTCTAAATAACTGTTATAATTATATTTTAACTTTTTGGCCTGATGAACTCTGTATTTGCTCACTAGACTATAACATATAGAAATAAAGATTATTTGTATACATTTTAAATATTAGGGCATTGAATACCTATACAATGTAATGAATGATGCAAACCAGTATTCAGGAAAGATTTTTAAAAGCTGGCTAACCTGCATTACAGTAATGAGAAATTACCATTTAAATGTATTACCTTGTAAGATAAAGGTAAAAGTAATTAAGATAATTGCAAAAGATATTTTGGGTGTTGGGTGTTTCTGGAAGTGCTAAGAGGTGGACTATAAATTTGTTTTTATTTTTGTTCTTTGAGATATCTTGAATTTGGAACATTTTTCCAGAAGCAGTTTTTCTAAGTGAACATACTTTCACAAGCTATTAAACTGGTTTTGCTATAGTATAAAATGTACACTTAAAAAAAAAATAGTACCCCTTTCTCTGTGCACATTATACAGATTTGTTATACACATGGCCAGGGAAAGTTTGGTTGCAAATCTCATATCTCAATGTAGCTCTCACTACTTTTCACCTCTGTCCATCATTATGTTTGTAGAATACATCATATTTTGTAAGTTAATCTGTATTTTATAAAGCATAAGTGGTTCTTTAGTGCTTTTTTTGAATGCTTCCTCTCTTGAGTATTTAAGCCATTTGATTGATTACTTTTTAAAGTAAGGCTATTTTACTTGGAACTGATCTTGAGCAATGTTCAGAGGTATTTTGAGGAACTATACAGTAGCACGTGTTTGCATTAGACATAATAGCTATTTAATATCTACAATTGGAGATAAATTATGTTCCATATATTAAACTTTAACAATTTATTCTGGTGTTTCTCTGAAGATATCCTTGTGAGAGTAAAGCCAGTTTAAAAATCTTTCAAAACCTCTTCAGTCTTCATTGTGCTAATATAGTGCTATTTTTACCTACCACATTCCTACATTAATTTGTGTAAAATGGAATCTTGGCTGCCATTTGCTCTTTGCACCAATCTGAAATTGTATGGGGACAGTTCCTTCATGTCAGCTCCAGGTAACTAAGAGATAGAAATAAAGTAGATGATGGAATGAAAGGAGAAGGAGAATGGGAAATAGTCAGATGTGAGTATGCAAAAGGGTCCAGCAAATAGGAAGTATGGTTGACTGGGAAGAATTGAGAGGTCAGATCAAGTAGCTGTTAAGGAGATAAGGCATAGCTGGGATGGAGCCAGAGGCAATGTCAGCAGGCAGGAACCTGAATGTCATTGCCAGTGGAGAACCTGAAGTACATATGGTGTGCCAGGCCCCATGGGACAGAGAAACAGCAGGTGTTCTTGGAAGCAGTTATAATAAAACAGATCTTGGGGAAAATGGCAGATCTGCTGTCCTTTGAAATAAGACTAGGGCCAGCATTAGGAGGGAAAACCATTTCCATGGTCTTAAAACTTGATCCTAGGGGGAAAAATCCGTGGTCTTAAGTGTAAATACATAGCTCCATTACATTTGGCTCACTGTCCAAATTAATATAACACCTCTGTAATTCTGAATAATGGACACTTTTTTTTATGTAACAAGAGTATTAACACTTCTGAAGCCTTTATGCTGGGGAAACATATCCTCTGACTTCAGACAGTGTTCATGTTTATCACTTTAAAATACCTTTAGTTTTAAGGTGAAATTTTCTAGCTTCTGCTTCATAATGTATAGTTTGGTAGAGCACATGCAATTTCTAAAAATGTGAAGATACTTTACTTTCAAAGCAAGTAAAAATGCACACAAGAAGTAAAAATGCACACAAGAACCATGATTTGCTAGTGTGATGTGACAATGGAAAAGGCTAACTCAATTCTAGGGTGGATTAGGAACAATATTTCTAGTAGAGACAGTGGTATGTTAGTACTGCTGTACAAAGCATTGCACACAAGCTGAGTACTTTTCACAAAAAATATGCAGTTGTGTCAATGAGGTGTGTAGTACAAGCTCTTCAGATAGGCACTGACACAATAGACTTTTATTGAATACTTCAGTTTTTCACATCAACAACCCGTATGCAACATTTGGAAATTCCTCAACCTTGCCCTCTAGTCCTACTCATAATGACTTAATAAAAGGGTTGTGTGATTAATTGATTTTTTTTTTCAGTTCAAAAGTCCAGTCAATTAAGAATCTGAACCTACTCAACCTAAAATAAAAATGTTTTAGTTCTCACCCAAGATATGGGTTGGTTCTTTCCTGACTGAAGGGACTTGAATCCATGTCACTCACCTCCCAGGTGAGTGCCTTCATAACCAGGTTATAGGGTATTATGGTGTGGGTTGCTTTTAATCTCTCTTCTTGCTACTGGTCCACCTTATATAAAATACTTAAATATCTGCTAAAGTAGGGACTGCAGTACAGGGTTTTTCACCTCCTGGTCAAGTGTCCAAAGGATAGGCAGTAGTCTGAATACTGATGTAATCCAACCAAGTTGAACGGTATCAAGCACACAAATTGAGAGTAACCCACACCAGAATACCCATCTTCCTAAAGATATATACAGTAACAGATTCAAACATAGTTGCAGTCAGAGGAAACAGATGAACCTGGGTTTCCTGCATCCTAGATGGATGCTTAACCATTGGAATATTGTATGAAAAGTAGCTCCCTTTCCTTCTGTTTTGTGAATCTAGCCCTTTGTTCCCTTGGTTTCTATTACAAGTGTCTATTATAAAATAAGATCTCTTGTTTAGACATTTTCAAAACAAACTGCTTTGATATTTCCTTTTCAGCTGAAATGATTTGGCAAATGGACCTGAAGTTATCCATGACATCAGCCACTGCATATTGAAGTTTTTGGGAAATAGCAATTTGCTGAACAAAAGCTTCCTCAGTTCTTTTTAAGGATACCCTACAGTAGAACAAAGGTCAACTAATTTCTCTTCATTTCAACTAAAAGCTCAGCATGAAAAAATTAATGTACTTCCCCTTACGGTAATTACTAAGAAAGAGGCTACTCTCATGATTTCACAGGGAAAAAGCAACAAACAAGTTGAAATTCAATTGCTTGCCCATTATTTCCATATACAGAGCTGTACCAGGAAATGTTCATACCCTGTGTGAAATTCCCAAAAGACACTCCTCCCCCAGCAGTGACCTTTGTGTTGACCTAATTAAATTAGCCCAAACACAGTGCTATGACATGGTAGGTATGTCTATGTGGCACTGTATTTTGTGCGTGCTGACTCCTAAAGCAGAAATTACTGTGCCTGGACTAATTATCTCTTCTGAAAATCTGGAGTTTACATTGCACTGCATGGAATCCAATTAACACCACTTCCGGTTTAGCAGCCTAGCAAAATTACTCCCCTAATGGCCTTACTTTCTGCCAGGCTGCACAGCTTACCCTGCCTGTGGAATGACTCTATACTCCAGATCTTGTACCAAATAGAGTTTGAAAGAAGGCAGAGGAAGGTTTTACATTAGCAAAGCTTTTGACATTGTCTCATGACATTCTCATTAACAAACTAAGGAAATAAAGCCTGGAAAAAAGTATTGTAAGGGGGGTGCATCATTGGTTAGATCATTGTATCCAGTGAGTAGTCATCAATGGCTCAATGCCTAGTTGGGAAGAGGTATCAAGTAAGTTCCCCAGGGATCTGCCCTGAGTCTGTTATTGTTTAATATCTTTCTTTATGATTTGGATGATGGAATCTAGTGCATGTTTTGCAAATTCGCAGGCAACAGCAAGTTGGGTGGAGTAGTAGATACTCTGGAGGGTAGGGCTAGGATACAGAGAAATGGTCTGCAATTAATCGAATGAGATTCAGCAAGGACAAGTGCAAAGTGCACTTGCAGTGCAATAACTGTAGTACTTCAGAGAAGGACCTGAGAAGGGAAGTGACTCTTCAACTCTGCTCCTCATTGGTGAGGCCTCATCTGAAACACTGGCCACATCTACATGAGATGCTAACTGCATAGTTGTTACTGCACAGTCATTTAGTACTTCCATACACAAGTACTAAATGACTGCGCAGTATCTGGAGTTACTGTGCAGTAGCATTGCCGAACAGCTTTTAGGTGATGCTGCCTGAACAGTAGGTCATTACTACGCAGTAGCATCATGTCATGTTTCATGCCACATGATGGTACTGCGCAGTATTAACAAGATACTGAGCAGTCAGCATCTCATGTAGATGCAGTTGTTGTCTCCAGTTTTGGGCCCCGCACTTCAAGAAGACTATGGGCAGTTTAAAAAGAGTCCATTCTAGAGCAAAAAAAAAATGAAGGGAAACAAGATTTTTGAGGACAGGCTGAAAGGACTATTTGGTTTCAAAAAGAGAAGGCTCAGGAGGGATTTGGCAACAGTCTTCTAATACCTGGATGGCTATTACGTATCAGAAATAAATGGTCCTTATTCCATGAACGTAGGGGGCAGGACTAGAAGCAATGGCTTTAAGCTTCAGCAATATTTAGGTTGGAGATTAGGAGGAATTTTCTGACTATGGGGATAGTCAAGCATTGTATTAGGGGGAATATTTTCTAGTACAAATGGGGATACGTTAGTCTTGCTGTTCTGATAAGACCCCATTTAAAATCTTGCATGTGGTTCTGGCCTTCTTTGTTAAAAAAATGAAGATTAATTTAAACTATCATGGGTAAAGGAATGGAGAACCTATCTAATGAGAGGAGAGTAAAAGAGCTTTGTTTATCACAACAAAATGAAAGAGTGCCATTATACTTTCATTAGTTTCACTGGTATATTCAAGTCTATTTGATGTATTTCCTAAAACCTACAAGTGGGACTAAAACAAATGGATGTGAGTACTAATTGCAGTGTGTGGTTAGAATCTGAAGCTGAGTCTGGAAGGCTAATCTTGCATAAGCACTCTGCTTTCCCTCCTCCACCTGCCAGTTATTGAGGAGAGGTGAAATATGGTGATTTAGGTACTTTTCTACTAAAAATAGTGTTTTGTGATTGCTTGCCAGCTGTGGCTGTATCACTGAAAAGTCACCTTCCTTTTCTTTTCCTTTCTACCATGGTTACTCATATTTCACAGCAGAGCATTCAGCTGTTGGTTTGGAGTCCCTTCTTTTTAATTCCAGTTTAATAGCATTGACTTCACTGTAAGTATGTTTGATTTATACCTGTGAAAGGAAATCAGCCTCTTCTTTCCCATTTAAGAAGTTAAACAAGTGGTTTTATAATCTAAGTGTTAAAGGAGACAATCTCCTGAAGAAGCATTGCTTAATGTGACAATTGGAAGTATTCAGAATACATGCTTGAAGAAAGACCTTTTAAAGCACCTCTTCTTCAGCTCATTCCTAGCTTCTGTCAGCAGCTTTAACTACTTGTGGGTGTGAGCTGCTTACTTTATTGATTTCCCTTTAGAGAAGCTAGTCCTATTTTTGTTCCTGTTTTAACCTCAAATTTCAAATCACATTTGAAAGCATCTTTGCTGCCTGTGAGGAGCTGCTAAGAGAACAGAAATAGATGGAAAGTAAGGATGGGGTGAAAGAACAGTAAGAAATTGCAGGGAGATAAAAAAACCAAAGGGGCAAAGCTTTTAGATATAAAACAAGCTGTAAACAAAAAAGCTATTTTTGGTTATTTTGTTTTCTAATAAACACAACTGAAATGATATACTCTTAGATTTGGAAGGGGCCTCAAGTGACATCTAGTCCAACATTGCCTCCCCTCTCTTCTCCATACAGATGCAGGATGTATTATTCTTAAACCATCCCAGGCCTATCCAGCCTCTTCTTGAGAACCTCCAAGGGAGGATATTCCACATCTTCTGTAGTAACTTGTTCTATTGTCCTTACTGCTCTTCCAGTTAGGAATATTTTCCTGTCCAATGCTTTGCTGTGTTTTAGCCCATTGCCACATCACCTGACCTCTGTGGCATGGGAGAAAGTATTTTTGTCTTTGTTATGGAAGCCTTTCATATATTTGAAAGCTGCTGTCTTTTGCCCTTTATTCCCTTTTTCTCTAAATTAAACATGTCTCCAACTATCCTGTGAACAACTACTCCATACTACTCCTATGAATAGTTAGTTATCCACACTCAGGATCTCAGTCGCTTGTGGTTCTTCTAATCTTTCTCTTGCATTGGAATAGTTTACACTTGAGCCTGCAATATTACATCCTTTAGAAACTGCCAGTTCTCTTGGACTGCTTTTTCTTTTAATTTGACTTGTCCATAAGATCTAACCTCCAATTTGTCTGAGTAGGTTGAAATGGTAGAAAATATTTTATACCCCTACTTCTTAATTTTTTTCTCTGCTTCCACGGTTAAAAGTTACGTTCTTCCTTAGTGATTGATTTTTAAAACAGAATACATCAAATGGAATTAAACTCTTTCATTCATTCCAGTATATGCACTGCAGCAATGGATGCATGTATTTCTTGGAAAATGGTAGAAAGTACCTAGTATTGGGCCCTGAAACATGCTATATAAAATGAATCCATGTTGTAATTCACCAAAGCTCAACTACTAACTTGGATGGCTAATATTAGATCTGTACGTCTGAGATCCTGAGTGTGGGTAACATTATTCGCAGGAGCAGTTACATCTGAAATCACTGGCAATTTGATTTTTCATTTTTTTTAAGCAAGCATGCATGTGTTTGCAGGACAGGGATCTAGAACTTCATTATCTTTGAAAATTAGGCCACTGGTTTTAGGAGAGTAAATGGCTATTTTTACATGTCCAAATGTAAATCTGTCCTGGAAATATTTTTCTCACATCTTTAAAATAGGACATTCTTTACCCAGTTGTTTTGCAATGGTTAAGAACCTAACCTGGTTCTCCAACCTGAGCTTTTTTTCCAATAATTTTAATTGGAATTGCTTCTTTTAAAAATGGCTATTGGTTCCTATCCACACTTTGCTACTTGTGCTCCTTATATATCAACTGCTTTTAACAGTTCTCTGAAGCCTTTTATGTTTGCTTGGCAACCTGGAAATATGGAAGGTAAGTGTGTGATGGATCTGGGGAAAGGGAAGAATCTGGTATTATGTAAGAAACAATAGAGGGAGCCAAAAAAATCATAGAAACACCTAGCTTTGACATCACCATTCTCTAACACCACCTAAATTCACTTCAGCTCCAAACTCTACAGAGGTTGATGACATGCATGAAAAGTGTCATGTCCACTCAGCAGTCATTTTTAATTTCTTGGGAGTCAGCACTAGAAGAGGCTCACAGCATGGGTATCAGAAAGCACTAACTGAGCTTCCATCTGCTTGCAAGTGTTTCAGTTTCCTTCCTATTCATCATTTAAAACAAGGTGTATTAACACGTACCTCTGTGAGCAATTGATCCTTTCTTTGACTATCCTCAGGATTAAAGTTGTAAACCAGAAAAGGGTCCTGTACCTTCAGGTGTAGCCTCTTCCTTGGCTGACTGATTGTCAGTGACCTGGAGATGATCCAACCTCAGCCAAGTCCCTAGACAACATAGTCAAGAAGTAGACAAGCGAGATACAATCAAGAGCTCTGCCTCTGCATCTGGTGAGAATGCCTAGTTCAGCAACTGCAGGAAAGGCTTGGTTCTGTGAAGCCCAGGAAATCCATGGAGTTTCTATGGGTCAGAAATTTCTGACATTAGTACCTGATCCATGAAAAATTCAGAGTTGTTCAGAAATATGTGGCATATTGGCAATGCATTGTTTAAATATATATATGAATTTTAAAATTGCATTCAGAAATCATTTATTTCTTTATTTTACTAATGCCTTAGAGCACTTGGTAGAAAATGTATTTGTAAAGTAGATTTGTGTGTCTCCAGTTTTATAACTTGTGCTAAAGGAGAATGCATACTTGAGAAAAATCCTTGTTGTTTACAATTCACCTTTACTGGGTTGGTCCTCATTGCTCTTGAAGTTAAATGTAGTCCTTGCCTGTGTAAGCAAGAGCCCAAGAGCAGTGAGCTGCTCTAATTTGTCTGTTAGTAGCTTTGGGGTGGACAACTCAACAGACATTTTGCTCTCTTTAAGGGTCCTTCAGCTTCCTATCATTCAACAGTGCATAAAGCTGCCAGACCCTGATGTTTTACTACTTGATTTCCTCCCACTGACCTGTGAACTTACTAGTTGGTGTCTGCACTGTTTTGTGTGAGAGTCATTTGAAGTTTTGGGTGGTAGTGCTTTAAATATAAAGATTATTGATTTCCATGGCTCCTCCATGACTGCCCTTGCTGTTCAGCAGAAGACTTGAGGATGGCAACTGCTTGTGCCTTGTACAGTATTAAGGAGTGCTTGCATGGTTCAGGTTTGAACATATGTCATCCAATGTGAGTGTTGATGAGTCTTTACAGAATTCCTCCCTGGGTGGTTTGCTTGCCCAAATCATATATTTCTTATCAAAATAGAAGATTAAAAATACAAATTAAGGGACAGTTTTTGAGGCTCTGGGATTCAAAAATAATGTGTACATTTTTAATTGTGTATACAAAAAATAGTGTGTACATCTTTAGTGTGTACCTTTAATTGTATATCTTCAGCTTCAATACCACAGTCATTTATCACCAAAGGTTTTGAGTTAATTTATTTCTTGCAACTTTTGGGTTAGTCATACTAACTCTTGGCACATATATTGTACAAAAGTACTTTGCTTGATTTTTTTCCTACTGACCTTGCTGGATAATTTCTATATTTTTTTGTCTGAGAGTAATTTGAAGCATAAACTGAGAAGGCTTTTTCTTGGTAACCGAAAAATGAGTGAAGAAGACAAAACTACCTGACACAGCCTCCATGCTTCATCTTACCCAGGGTTATAAACATGTTGTTTAACACTTAAGTGGAAAGACTTTTAACATAACCTTAGCTACTTGTGGTCTTGAGCAAAAGAAAAAGAAAATGAAAAGAGCTCTAAATGGGCTGTTAGTAATTTAAAAATATATATATAAGTGTAATTAGAGCTTGTTGAAATATCCAATTATTACTTCACTGGATGAAACATTTTTTAAATCTCAAACCTGAATCCAGTCAAAATATCCACATTTTCCACCGAATACAATGTGCTGTAAACATGAAGCATGTTGAAGTATTCGAACAAAATTTTTTCTGAATTATGTATCCTGTGCAAAATGTTGATTCAGAAACATCAAAATATTTCATCTCATTTTAATACAAATCTCTGAATCAGTGAACAGTCATGGTGCTTGCTGGGAGTTTTAGTTTGGGTGTCTCATACCTGCATTCTTCTCTAGGGTATCAGGTTCTCTGGCCAGACCAGATATCCTGTGGTCATGTGACTCAGGTCAAGTCAGGCTTGGGATCCGCTACCATAGTTTCATAGTTTGTAGGGTTGGATGGGACCTTGACAGATCATCATGTCCAACCCCCTGCCATGGCAGGAAAGAGCACTGGGGTCAAATGACCCCAGCAAGGTGTTCATCTAGCCTCCTCTTAAAGACCCCCAGGGTAGGAGCCAGCACCACTTCTCTTGGAAGTTGGTTCCAGATCCTAGCCGTCCTGACTGTGAAGTAGCGCCTCCTGATGTCTAGTCTAAATCTATCCTCTGCCAGCTTGTGACCGTTATTTCTAGTCACTCCTGGTAGTGCTCGGGGGAACAGGGACTCCCCCAATGCCTGCTGGTCCCCCCTGACTAGTTTGTAACAGGCCACGAGATCTCCCCTCAGCCTTCTCTTGTGGAGGCGGAACAGGTTCAGGTCCTGTAGCCTCTCATCATAGGGCCTGCCCTGCTGCCCCCTGATCATGGAGGTGGCCCTCCTCTGGACCCTCTCAATGCTGTCCACATCCCTCCTGAAGTGCAGCACCCAGAACTGGATGGAGTACTCCAACTGTGGCCTGACCAGTGTCGCATAGAGGGGGAGGATCACCTCACTGGACCTGCTTGAGATGCATCTGTAGATGCATGATAAGGTGTGTTTGGCCTTCCTGACTGCGTCCCCACACTGTCAGCCCATGTTCATTTTGGCATCAATAATGATTCCAAGATCCTTTTGGACCACTATGACCATAAGCAGTATAACCTGTACTGGTCAACGCCAAGCACTGGGCAGCCATTAATTAACTTGGTAACCACAGGTAGTACCAATGGCTTCAGGCGGATGAGTGCCTGAGGAGAGTAGTGGAACCCTTGATAGAGGTAATGCCATCAAAAGGTGAATAAGCAAAACACCAAGTGATTTTGCCAATGGCATCCACACAGGGTAGATTGGGCTCTTTAGCCTTGGCTGGCAACCAGTCTAGGAGTGGATCCCTGAAAGGCAGGCAAATGGAAGATTTCCTCTGCTCTGCAACTCCTGCAGTGTAGCAGGTTCCAAACATATCAAATTCCACCCTTCCTTTGGACCAAACCAGTTTAGCCAAAAGGGGGATGCTAATACAGGGGCAAAGCAGAGTCTCCATATCAGCTGCCCAGGGTACTGCAGCCACAGCTCATGAAGAAGACACTCTATACTTGCTGATGGCATGAACACAGCATGGAAGGTGGCAGTTACGGGTCATAAACTCTCACTTGATTTGCATAGAGGAGGGCACCATGGATCACCTTCGATTGCAAGAGGAGTCATCACATTCCACTGGTCAGCTACCACCCACCATAATGCCAGGCAGCCCCTGGACACTTAGGTGCTGACCTGCCACAGTCTGTCTACTTCATTGGGTTGGTGGGGCTAGGCCAAGAGCTGAAAAGCAGATGGAAACCTTGTGCCTGGCAAAAATGAGAAACCAAGAGCTTTCCAGCTTGGAAGCTAGAATGTCAGGATCACGTGTCCTGGCTTGACAGATGATGATGACCAACAGTACACAGGCAGCATATGGAAGTCAATGTTGATAGACTGTGAGCTGTGCAAACTCAGAGTTGATATTGCAGCGCTTCAGGAAACAAGACTTGGATGCTGGTTCTATTCAAGAAGCCAATTATACTTTCTTCTGGCAAAATAAAAGCACGGATGAAAATTGTCTACATGACCTCATTTTCACTGTGAGCAGTATGGTGGCAAAGCTTATAGAAACACCCATTGGGAAGTCAGAGCACATCATCTCACTTAGACTTCACATGTCTATTGCCTTTGCAAACATCATCTGCGCTTACGCACTAACACTCAAGTCCAGCCCTAAGGAGAAGGATTAATTTTATGACACTCTGTACCAAGTTATGAAAGGAATACTATCAACTGAGCAACTATTCCTCCTCAGAAACTTCAATGCAAGAGTTGGCACAAGCAGCAACTCATGGCCAGATTGCCTCGGACATTTTGGCATCGTCAAAATTAATGAAAACAGCCAATGATTGCTTGAATTCTGCACCCAAAATCAACTTGGCATTACTAATTCATATTTTGCTGGGAAAGATCACCACAAAGTGTCATGGCATCATCCATGATCAACCCTCTGGCACCAACTAGATCTTGTTATTGTTATAAGAAAAGATTTACCTTCAATGCAGAAGGCCCCTATGTTCCACAGTACTGATTGGGACACGAACCGTTCTCTGATCATTACCAAAGTGAAGATCACAGAGAAGAAACTACATAGAGCAAAACTTAGGAGCAAGCCCAAAACCAATACCACTAACCCCAAGAATCAGAGGAAGTACCTAGAGTTTGTGAAGGCTTTCAAACTCAGCATTGGAAAATTGCTACCAGAGAAGGCAGAGGAAATTTGGGAAGGTTTAAGGACTTCAATCCATGAAATAGCTAAAGCTACATTTGGGGAAAAGGGACCATCCAATAAGAACTGGTTTGAAGAAAATGCAGAAGAAATTACCTCTCATCAACATCAAGAACACAGCCTATCTGGAACACAAGAAGAAGCCAACAGACGGAACCAAAGCGAGACTTCAACAGGCAAAAAATGAGGTACAGAGAGCAACCAGATGCTGTGGAAATCAGTACTGGACTAAGCTCTGTGATAAGATACAGACAACCTCAGACACAGGAAACCTAAAGTCATGTACTGTGTTCTGAAGAAAACTCTAGGCCCTACTGTCAACAAGGTTGGCCCTCTCAAGTTGTGCAGCAGTGAAGCCATTACAGATAGAAACAAGCAGATGTCTCATTGGGTTGAACACTACTCAGATCTATACTCACAAGAAACAAACATCACAAGCAAATCACTTGACCAAATACCAACTTTTCAGGTCATGCCAGAGTTAGATGTGGAGCCCGCTATAGAACAGCTAAGCAAGGTCATTGATTCATTATCAACTAGGAGGGCTCCTGGAAAAGATGATAACCCAGTGGAAATTCTTAGGTGCAGGAAAAAAACCCTACTACCCTAACTTCATCAGCTGCTACTCAAATTCTGGGAAGAGGGTGAGGTAACGCAAGACGTGCATGATGTAAACATCCAAACTGTATAAACATAAAGGATATAAGGGCAACTGTAACAACTACAGAGGTATCTCACTGCTAGGTATAGCAGGGAAAGCTTTCACAAGGGCCATCTTGGTGCATCTACAGCAGCTGGTGAGTCGTGTCCACCCTGAGTCTCGGTGCAGATTCAGGGCTGGAAGACCAACTATAGACATGATATTTTCCCTGTGTCAACTTCAAGAAAAGTGCAGAGCACAAAACTGACCACTGTCCATCACCTTTATGGATCTAACCAAAGCATTTGACACCATCAGCAGAGCAAGCCTATTTGCAGTCTTAGAAAAGATAGGATGTCCACCAATCCTGTTAAGTCTTATATGTTTCTTCCATGCCATGACAACATGGAAGCAACTGTTCAGTTTGATGGGTCCACTTTGGACAGCTTTGAGATGAAAAGCGGAGTGAAGCAGGGATGCATTCTTGCCTCTCTCAGTCTTCAGAATCTTTTGCTTGATAATCCTGAACTGTGCATGTAAAGACATGGAAGGTGAAGTGTATCTTCACACAAGATCAGGTGGGAAACTCTTCAACCTGCCATGACTTAAGGCAAAAACTAAAGTTAGAAAGGTGCTTATCAGGGAGCTTCTATTAGAGGATGATGCTGTCCTTACAGCCCATGATGAAGACCTACTACAAAAGTGGTCTCCAGCCTTTTTATGGTGAAGATCACTTTTTGGCAGCCCAGCATCCACCGTACCCATGCCCTGCCTGCTCTGCTCCGCCCCATGCCTACCCCCTCCAGCCTGCTCCTGGCTCCACCCTGCTCTCCCAGCCTGCCCCCAGCCCCCATCCCACCTCATGCCTCCCTGCCACAAACTCCTGCCCCACCTCCTTCTCCCCCCACCTGAAGGACAAGGTGCCTAGGCTCTGACCCCACTCATCCAGCCCAGCCCAGGTGGCAGGGGGCATGGCTCAGCCCAGCCATGTGTGTCCTGCAGCTTCTAATCGTGGAGCCTCTGACAGACTGAGATCAATTGTCAGAGGCTCCATGATCGACCAGTTGATCAAGACTGACTGGTTGGTGACCATTGTACTACAAGAACCAAGCATTTGGTCTCACCATCAGCATAAAGAAAACAGTTGTACTAGGACACGTAGTTCCACAACATCAGTCAGTCATCCTTAATAAGAAGTAGTCTGAAAGTTCAGCTACCTAAGCTCTACAGTGACCACCAACCTCTCACTGGAGGAAGAACTTAATGTTCGCATCAGAAAGGCTGCCACCACCTTCAGTAAGCTAGCTAAAAGAGCATGGAACAACTCAAAGCTTACCAGCAAGATGAAATGGTAGTGTACAAAGCTTGTGTACTCAGCACTGTTTTGTATGGTGGGGAAACACAGACAATTTATGCACACCAAGAGAAAGTGTTAAACAGCTTCTGCCTGTGCTGTTTACGTCACATGCTCAAAATCAAATGGCAAGATTAAGTTACAATGCAGAGCTTCTTCAAAGGGCAAATTTACCAAGTGTGACAGCACTACTCAAACAGAGATGACAGCTCTGGCTAGCCATCTAAGCAGATTGGAAGATGGAGATAAACCCAACATGCTATACAGGGAATTATTAGAGGGAATTAGAAAAACAGGACATTCCAAGCTTTGCTACAAAGACACATGCAAGATATGAAGGTATTTGGAATTGATCCTGTCCAATGGGAAACCTTAGCAAGTGACTGGAACAAGTGGCGCCATTGTGTCCACCATGGCATCAAAGTACATGACAGGAATTGGTTCCAACAGCTTGAAGAGAAAAAAGTTCGTAGAAAGAAAGCAGCTTTCAAACCACGCAACCATGATACATACACTTGTTACCACTGTCACAGATCATGCAAATCTCAGATTGGACTGTTCAGTCACATGAGCCACTGCAAACAATCTATGTCATAGGCTGTCACCGTCTCTTATAAATGAAAGAATGCCAACAACATGTGACTCACAATGAACTCTGGTTCAGCCAGAATAAAAATTGAGATGCTTCATGGGAAACTTTAGTCCAGGGAGAGAGCCCAGTTCATAAAGGAACTTAAGGTCATGAGGCACTATGTCAACTTGTACAAATACTAATTAAAGTTGAACTGACCCAAGATGAAATATTTAGACATTGTTTACAAAACAACTTGTTTTAATGGAAAATTGAACCTTTTTTTGAAAAACAAAAATTTTATCACAGAAAACATTAATGTTGCATTAACTTTCTGTTCTTTGTTTAAACATTTATTTTTAATTCAGGTAAGTGTAGAATCAAACCTCCAATGCTGTAGTAATAGAAAGGAATTGCATAGGGTTAGAAATATTTGGAAAGAAAATAATACACAACAGTTCTTATAACATATTATCTGTACTATCAACAGAACAGTTACATATGTTAATATTCGAACAATCTGGGTAGACGACTGGCTTAATAGCTAGTGAATATATATATATTTGTTGGAACTGCCTTCACCTCATTATATTATAAGTAAATAAGAAATAATGCATATATGGATTCTTTGGTCTATTTAATATACCTGTAATAATGTTTTGGCCCCTGTGTATATTTTTTATACATTCTTAGCCTAAAATTAACTTTTTTACTAAAGCCCCCACTTCTCCCCCCCTTCTCCCTCGGCTCTCTTATTTACCCAGTCCAATTTCCCTCACTTTTGGATCCTCAAATGATCCTTAATATCGTACCCTTTACTCTTTATTCCACCCTTCTCCCCAACTTTATTAATTATCCAGTACAATTTCCTTCCCATATGGATTCCCCAAATAATCTTCATTTTTGTAACCTTTACTATTTTCCTAAATTGTGGAGATTTACCTTAAACCTCACATGGAAAGAAATATTTAATCCCTTCACACCTGGGTAGTGAACTTCTTTCTGGGACGTTCCCGACTCCCACCATAGGGGAGTTATGGCACTATGTTGTTGTTCATCAGATACTCTTTTCTGAAGGGAGTTCTGCAGAGCCTTATTTCAGGCCTCCTCCACATCTCTCCCCATGTTACACTATAATTTTATGCCTCCCACACCCCCTTTATCCTTTGCTTTTAGCCTTAGAAAATGTCTTTACTTCATTTTTCTAATGATTTCAGTTCCCAACACTGCTGTTTCATGTCTGTGTGTGTGTGTGATATTCCTTCTTCCATTTTCTTTTCTTTTCTTTTCCCTCATATGATTAGTCAGTCCCATTCAAATCCTCTTTAATACCCCTAGTTTTGTGACTTCTCCTTGTGCCTTGGTACCTTTTTTTCTCCTGGGCTTAACAGTTTGCCACTCAGTATTAAAATGTTGCTTCTTCTTGTCTGTATCAGTTTCAGGTTGAGATTCTTGAGTGCTTTCCATTCCATTTAGTTTCTCAAGTATTGTACAGCCTTCTTATTTCTCTTTTATAATGTACTGGCATTCTTGATATGTAAAGATAAGTTTAAAAGGAAAAGTCTGTCCATATTGTATATTTGCTTCTCTGAGAGATGCTGTAATTTCACCCAGTTGCCTTCTTCTTAAATGTTGCCTAGGAAATCTTGAAACACTTGTATTATATATACTCACAAAGTCAGATTCAAAGTTTTTCTAACCTTCTTCAGAATCTGCTGCTTTTGTTCAAAACAGAGCAAACGTAGTAGTATCATGTTTCTTAGTCTGCTTGAACTGTGGGGGGGGGGGGGGGCGCGGCGCATCCAGACGAGCCCGTGCATGCCATTTGAGGCATCTCAAAGAAGTTTGAGATGCCACAAGAGGCATACTGGGAACAAAAAAAAATTCTCTGCACTGCATATTTGCAGCACGGCCTCAAAATTTGATAGCTGGAAATCCAGGTATCAAAAAAACCCCAACCCCTGAATAAAAGTGGGACAAGGCATGGTCCAGGACAGTGCCCTGAGGCAACTGGAGGCTGGGGTCTTCCAAAGAGATGCTCTGGTAGCTAGCCAGAGCATCTCTATGGCTGCCCCTTGTCCCAGTGCTGCAACACGCTGCCTTCCCATGAGGGGCAAGGAGTGGTGCAGGCTGCATGGACCCAGGCTCTGACCCCAGGTAAAGAGGGACTGGGGGTGGGAGGGACTGGAGCAGGGGGCTGTTTGGGGTCAGAGAGAGTGTGTGTGTGGTGTGGAGCAGCATGGTGCAGCCCCAGTCACCTGGCAACCAGCGCTGCCTGTGCCACATCACAGAGGACCGGCACAGCTCGGCACAGGGGCATGCAACTTTGGGTAGCTCCAGGCCATTTGGGCTATCACCCAGGGCCCGGTGCTGTTTGAAGGGACCGTGCATTGCACTGGGCTGGGTCCTGCATGCACAGGCCCTGTGCACTGTTGGGCCATGGAGGCAGAACCCAGCCTAGCATGACACACAGTCCCTGCGAGCAGTGCTGGACCCTAGGCAACAGCCCAAGCAGCCCAGAGCTGCCTGAAGGTACATGGCCCCATGCAATGCAGCACAGGCAATGCCGGTTGCTAGGTGATTGGGGCCATGCCACACTGCCCTGCACCACGGTGGGGGCTGTGCTAGGATGGTCCTAAGCACCCTGATGGCTGCTTCTGTGGGGGAGGTGGGGGGGGGGGCTGTAGGCAATGCAGGGGAAAGGGGGGCATGTGCCCTGTGTTTCATTTTAATAGCAGCAGAATATTATTTTGTATTTTGTGTAGTTTAATGACAGAATTTGGGTTTCCTATGCAAGTATTGCAATTTTTAAACAGGGAACAACAGGATCTCTGCTGTTGAGACAAGTGGCAAGACCTGTGCAGAGGAGCCTGTCCAGGGGGACCCAGCTGGAGGGTAGATGAGGTGGTTGACCTCTTGGCTATTTGGGGCCAAGAGGACTGTCGCTGGTAGGTGCTGTAAGGCTTCGGCCCCTTTCTGGCTGGTGCCTTCTTCCCTAGCGATGTCAGGGTGAGACCGCACCCCGGGGCCACCTATCTGGTTCCGAATGCTGCCCCTACTCTCCTGCCACAACTTTGATGTTGATTGATGGAGAGGCAGTTCCCTGTCAGTGGTCCCAGAGGGGCTGTGACCCTGGTCTTTCTTTGTGGGGCTCCAAACCTCCCCTTTACTCCACCCTTATCACATCGTCGGCCGGGGCCCCGGGACATGTTGGGAGGGGGGCTTCTACCTCCCCACTCACAAGGACATGCTTACACCAAAGTGCATATCCAGGCATGTGCAGTGAGGCAAAAATCCCTGGCACAAATTTGTGCCGCTCCTATATGAGCTGCTGCAAGCACAAGTGCCTGCATGTGTGTAGAAAGCATAAAGAGTTCTGTATACTCTGTCTACAAGACTGCTGCCTTTGAGCACCTAGACACATGCAGCAAGGCTGCACTATAATTACAGCATGTCAGAGCATACTCATTTAATTGATTCTGCTGAAGCACGGTAATTACCACACGCCAGCAGACTCCAGTGTCACATGTATCAGTGTCCCTGTGCTGAAAAATGGCGACAGGGCCAATTTAACTAAAGCTCATTTGAGCTCCAAGCTCTGAAAGCCACTTTAGTTAAAGCATCCCCACTGCCATTTTTCAGTCCAGGGACGCTGATACACATGACGCCCCAGGTGCTTTAATTAAAGTGGTTCTTGGAGCCGCTCTAGTTAAAGCGACCCTCCCACCACTCCCAGAGCACATGAATAAATGCCCTATTCTGCTGTATCTCCCTTCTTTACACCTTCCGGGAGTCCACTTATTCTTATATTATTTCTTTTCTGATGGTTTTCTATAATCTCAATTTTCTCTTCAAGCTTCTTCCCCTGCCCCCCAACCCCCAGTCACCTTCATCATTTATTTTCCTGATTTACTGCTGATTGCAGGTTCCCTCCATCTTTATCTCCAGGGCTGTGAACCTGACCCCAATTTCTTTGATTTGATTTTATCAAGCTGTGCCTCCCTAGAGCATTTTAAAGTTCTGATTTCTGTTATTAATTCTCCTAGATCCTTCTCTGCTCTGCCTGTTCTGTTTCCTCCTTCAGAAACCATCAGTGATTTTGAGAGACCCTGAGAGCTCTTCTGAATGAGGATCTTACCATATTTTCTGGGGAAGTGGCTTTTCAAATAGGTCCCCTTATGTGGCTTACACATTTTACAAACGGGGGAAATGCTTTGGAGAGTTAAGGGGCCCAGGTATCAGCAACATTTGTGGATTCTGCTGTCTCTCCTGTGGAGGTCTAGATTCACGCATCCAATCCATCTGTTCTGGTGATGGTATATGGCCTCCATACACTTTATTTTCAATTGAAAAAACATTTTAAATGAACATTAATTCCTGTGAATTGCATGTGAGCTTTTGAGTATGGAATCATAACGCTTCAACGGATTGTATCATAAGACTAAACATACAATCCTTAAACATACACTCTTCTTTGGCTCAATATTAAGGACTTATGTTTTTGAAACAAAGGATCATTTTTATCTCAGCTGTTTCTGTAAAATTTTGAATGACTGTGGTCGGTGGCAGAATGACAACTGTGAAGTCCTAGGTGACTTCAGAGTTGTTACAACATACCGTGCAGTATAAGGCACTTGAAGATGAAAAGCCAAAAGTTGACACAGCCTCACACATTATTTTTGCATATTACACAGCAGCCATCCATGTGATGGGGTGGAAGATGCTCAAAGCAGCGAAAAGTTGGACATTTCCTGGGACACTGAGCATCAGTAGAAGGGGAAGGTTGAATGTAAAGTGCTCACCAGTAAGTGTGTACAATATCTTGGGATGAAGATGAAAGAGTTTGAAGAATGTTTAATGTTTTGTTACATTGCCTATGCAGAAAACATCCCCAACTTATATGGGGAAAGGAGTTGGTTGCCCTGAATGAGAGCTCACTTTAGGACATATTTCTCATCTGCTTTCTCCAGAACCAGCAAAGTACATGGGTTGTCTGTGTGTGGAAGGGGAATGGGAAACAGACATCTCCAAGTAGATGTTGGGGAACTGTAACAGGGAACCCGAGCCCTGTTACCAGAAGGCAGGGTGGCCTCTTTAAGACCCAAGTCTTCAAAGCACAGCTGCCAGCAGGACAGGAATTAAGGGCCAAGCTCCACAGGCCAGGCAGCTGACTATGAATATCAGATGTGAGAGGGCCTAGGGCCAGAAGTATATAAACCCAGGTCTGAACAAGCCAAGGAGGAAGAGATTGGGACGGATGGTGGACTCCAACAAGTTTCAAGCAGAGCTGCGGCTGCTCTACAAGTGAGAGCAGTGGAGACTGAGATGGGGAGCCCATGAAAAGAAAACAAGTAAGAAGGCTAAATCCCACCATTAATTTTGTTTTATAGCCCAGGGGATTACTATTTATGTTATAGTTTTGTCCGGTGGTTTGTGGCTGAGGCTGTAGAGGAGGTGGAGACTTCATTAGCATCTGTGGAGCACAGTTGCACAGGGCCAGAGTGCCCAGCTCTAGAGGAGTGCAAGCTGCTAGGGGCTGGAAAGCCTAGAGCCAGAAAGGTGCAGTAGACAAGGGCCAAGGGCCCCACATATTAAAGAGCTAGAGCCTCAGAGTCGGGCCCTATCTAGTGGGTCTAGGCTGGTGGGCCTAGCTAAAGAGAAAAGGGGTAGAAGCTGAGTAGGCTGAGACTCCCAGTAGAGTCATACAAGTAACACGTGCAAGGCATGGGGCACATTAAGGGGAGGTCAGAGTGTGCAATTAGCCCTTAAGGCAAGAGCTCCTCACATTTGCGAGTGCAAGCATCCCTGGGAAAACCCTGGTGCAGCCTCCCCTTCAAGAACCAAGAAACATTAAGATGTAGTAGGTGAATGAAGGGGACCTTGTTCTTAGAGGAGAGGTAGAATAAGAGACTATGGGGCACCCTCACAGTCTTGTCAAGTACCGCCGAAGATGACATTCTGTTACAGGAACTTATTTGTTCCCTGTGGATTTGGGGCATTTGCTGCCACCTTTAGTTCTTGCAGCTCTGTACATGCCAAAATTTTGACATTCTTCTCTGTAACACACATGATGCACAAGTTATTAGAAACTGGTTTTTCCTGTGTTGCTTGGGGGGACAGTGCTAGCACTTTCTTTGGAGAAGTCCCTGAAAAATGTACCTCTGCTCATATTTTCATAGTACCTCTGGATTAAAGTCTCTTTAATTAAACTTTTTTAGTTTCAGAAACTGTATTAAAAGTTATATCTTGTGTTCATTGGCTACTGTTGCAGAGTAGTAGTTTCAGGTAGTTTGTTTGGACAGCTAGACTGGGCATAAATTTTCCTACATGATTTCTCATTGCAAGGCAGGTTTTGTTCTTTCTTTGTCTGGTAGAACAAGCAAGTAGGTGATGGCTTTGTCCTTACTATAATCTGTTTGCATACCATGTGTCACAAAACCATCTGTGTGGTGCCCCCAGAGCCCTGATTTTCTCCCTGCCATCCCACTGCTTTTCCCAAGAAACAGACTGAGGTTTGCCCTAGGAGGTTCCCCCTATAAGCCTCAGCTTCATGGCCCTTATACTGGACCACACAGTTGCAGCATCAGAATCTCTGCCAGCCCTAAGTCCAGGGCTGTGGAAGAAATTTTAGGTCCCATTTTCCATAGAATGAGTAGGCCTGAAATATCACTTGCCCAGAGATCACTCTGCCACAGGTTCTCAGTCAGTAAGGAGACACAACAATAAAAGGATTTATTATATAGGAGAAAATAATTATACAAGAAAAACTGACCATGTCTTTGGAGACAGAAATAAAAAGACTAGTCAAGTTTCTTACCCTTTCATCTGGCTACATCCTAGCCCTCTTGAGAGTGCTGCCAGTATTTTTAGAGATCAATTTTCCTGATGTTTCTATGAGCCCTGGCTGCTGGAGCTTTGGACCCATCTCCAGCCTAGGAAAAAAGACAAAGACCTTGATTCTGTCATAGCTAGACTAAAAAAAAACCCCTCCTGGACAGCCATATATTGCCCATCTAGAAATTTTCTCTCTGGGACACATGGTATTCCGCTGACCTGATGGGCCATTTCTCTTGGATATCTTCACTATTCTGTGCTATTGTGTTTTTCCTATTCCAAGCAGACAGTCATTTGAGTGCCCATCTGTAACACGTTGCTATTCCTAGAGGCTTTCTAGTGGCCTGTGAGGGGTGCCCTGGAAGTCCTTTAATGCTTCACTCCTGTGTTTTGTCCTGTATCCCACCTTTACTCATCTGCCACGTCTTGATGTAAATATTGTTTAGTTGTTCTTACAAGCAGGAGAATACCTGTTGTACTCCTAATGACTCAGGCTGCCCTTGCATACTGTAACCACCCCTGTAGTGCCCCATGCCTCGCAGATGTTGTTTGTACTTCTCTGTTTGGGTTCTCTGCCACCATGGGCTTCTCACCCCCATCATTCTCTAGTTGGCCTACCAGCCTAAACCCACTAGGTGGGGTTTTAACTCTGAGGCTCTAGCCTCTAAATACTCTCTGGGCCCATGGCCCTCCTTTTGTGTTCACTGTGGCCCAAGGCCTTCTGGCCCCCCTTTCACATTGTGCCCCTGGGCACTGAGTTGTTGGACCTTCTGCCTCCTTAGGCTTGGCCCCTTTCTTATAGCTAAGGCTACTAGCCTAGATCCACCCACTAGGACCTGGCTTCAAAGTCCCATTTTCCTGCAGCCAGCTCTGGGCCCCTGGCCCTGTACAGCTGTACCCATTAGTGCATTGATCCTTTTGGCCTTTAATGACTGCACCCCAAGGTGCTAATGAGGCCTCTTCCTCCCCTACAGCCTCAACCAGAAACCACCGGTTTACCAATCAAACACAAACAGTGCACCCATGGGCTATAACCAAAATAAAGTCAAGGGAGGCAGTCTGCCAGCTCATGTTTTCCATGGCTTGGTGCTTCTGCTCTGCCCCCCTCCCCACCACATCTGCTATGCTCCTTCTTGTGAGGCTGCCACAGTTTCCCTGGGAGTAATCGGAAGTCTACCCCCTCTTCAGCCAAGACCCCCTTTAGCCAGCTCAACCCAGGGTTTTTATGGTTCTGGTCAGCCCCCTTCTGGTCACCTGACTAGCCAACATGGCTCAGCTTTTAACCCCTACTCTGCCAGCAGGCTGTGCCCAGAAAGTTCTGTTCTTAAAGGGGCTGGCCTGCTTTCTGGTGACAGGGCTAGGGTTCCCTGTTACACCATCCCAGAAGTGGCCCTTCCTCTTTGTGATTGGGAGAGGCAATTGTCCTTGCACTAGTATCAAAATAGCAAAAGTTCCATAGCTGCTTTGCCTACCAACTTTTTCTTTGGCTAAGCCATGATCTCAATCATAAAGATGTATATGTATATAGGCAGTATAAAATAATCTACACAGTGATAAAATCAAAATAAATGGATATACCATATGCCACAGGCCAGCTGGGCACTGTGAGCGTATCAATTTTATCACAGGCCAACTGGGTTGTTTAATTCAGTTTCAGATTGAGGAGGCAAAGTTAGGAGTGAAGTAAAGGCAAATTTATTATAGCTTACACATACCCAACAGTTAACAGAAAGATACATGTGATAAGCAGATAATGCAGTATTAAAGAACCAATAGTAAATAATAATAACGGATAATAACAACAGATCAATTGGATTGAAGGCCAACTGGGCACTGCAAGGGTATTAGCCACTGGGCTGTTCAAAACAACAGATAGACAGACATGGGTTAGCAACTTATCGATAGTCCCTTGATGCCAGGTGCACGCCAAGTGATTCCAGCAAAGTCAGGCGTCCCCATCAACGCTGTCAGAGGAGTTACCGGGGAGGAACCCTTGATCAGGATCCAATCCTCACTCATACCAGGAGTCCGGGATCTAGGCATGGAACAGCAATGACTGTTCTGTTCCCTCCTTCCTGCTGATCACCTGATATACACGCTTTTTATACCTAGTCTTATGCTAATCTGTAGGCTTTAGAGCCACTCACAATGTTACCCTATATCTGTTACCCTATGGGATTGAAAGGTGTTAAAAATTATTATAAAAGTTTACTACCCAAACTCGAGTTTATCCAATAAACAAATTATGATGCAACACCTTTAGGTTTGAAATTAACATTACTCCTCCTTAGCCCCAAGCCCTTTTAGGTTTCATTTGAATATGCTTTCCTGGGATGTACTTTCCTGGAATGTGTTGGGTGTGCCAGGCAGTTGGATCCAGTTTTTTATCGCTAAAGCTGAACCCTGAGCAGAAACCATTAGGTCAGCTAATCTCACAGCTATAGCTTTGCCTATGGGGCCCAGTCAGTTCCATGAACAGTTAATTTATCATTTTGGTTAAACTTATGGCAGGCAAGTTACATTTGCAGTTTACAAACTTACAAGCTTAATTAACTAATATTACCTGTTTAGGCAAAATACTAAATGCCTCCAAGAAGCACATATTTTTTGCTTATTAATCCCTCTGGTTCTGACTGTTACAAGCATAACACTGGCCTTCCAAGGAGATAACTCATGCTATATCAGTACAATAAACACAAGGAAATTTGCATGATACCTTACTAATCTCCAAATAGGAGTGAGTTCATGACATCATGCTATGTTAATATTTCCTTTCCATGTTATTTTTGGTGCACTGAATTTATATTTTTGTTAGCTAGCCCTGCTGGGCTAAAGTAAAGCAGTTTCCAAAATTGCTAGTGTTTACAGCCTCTGAATGTGCCCTTGTTTTTTGGGTTTTTTTATTTTGCTCAAAATCAAAATGGCATCTAGATTGGCCTTTGTGCCCTCTGTACTAAAATAATAATAAAAAATTAAATACACAGATGAATAAATAAAGACATGTAGTTTCTTGTGAAACACCTGGCAAGCTGAAGGCAGCTTAAATAATAGGTTTGGACATGAGGTATGCACAGAACTGGAATCTATGAGAACCTCTAAGAAGCCTGGTAATAGAGAGTCTAAGGCTATTTAAGGAATAGGGAAATTTTCAAAAGAGCACAGTATGTAGCTGAAAGAGCCCAGGATTCCCACAATTCATGTCCTTTGTTTAAACAAACAAGGTGGGGTGTGGGATTGCTTCAAAAACCCCACCCTTCAAAACTATACAGTGGTGCACCCTTCAAAAACTATACCTTTTTCTGATTTTTGCCAGACTTACTGCTCTTGTCTGGTAGGAAGAACAATTCATTTTTTATCAGGCTGTCAAAGATGTTTAGTCTTTTGGTAACAGAACCTACAGATGAGATTCATCAGACTGTCACATTTCTATGAACCCTAGCCAAATCCAAAAAGTAGTTAATAATTCAGGAAGTAAGTTTCCTAGAATCTTAGTAGTACAAAGATAATTGCTCAGAGATATCCCAGTAATGAAAAAAACGTAGTTGAAAGCTGTGCTATTTCAATGAGTATCTGACAGGTACAATTAATATTTTGGTTACGAAACAATACTCCTCTATTCTGTAGAATTGTAAGATACGTACTTATCACATGTGATGCTTTTGTTGAACAGGTCCTTTGACTTACCTCCTTCTAAGCATAACATAGAGAATGAAAGTAATTTCTGAACCTTTAAAGACAAGTCTGGTGTACAATGTGGGTGGTTTTCAATTTCTTACATAAAAGATCAATTTAAATGTTATACATTTCAGATTATCTTAATAGTACATTAAGCAGTATACTTTAGCCTTTGCTGCTCTTTGATCACAAACAATTCATAATTATTAGTGCTTTTCTATATTTTTGTATCAATTCTGTAAACACATTTTCTGATAATATAGCAAGCCATTTTAATGGGGCATAATTTGTGAGATACAAATGACTGATGGCAGTACTGTGATCAGTTCTAGATGACAGCGCTATAAAACATTAGAGTGGTCTCTGCTGCATGCTTAGCAAGATTGCAAAGCACCTCTCTTCCTATTTGGAACTGTAACAGGGGGCCTTCTCGGGGCCGATCTCACTGTGGCCTGCCCACCTGTTTCTGGGCTAACTGCCCACCTTCTTGCCCGACACTCCTTGTTGGTAATTAATTAATAGATGTCAATTAAGTGGGAGGCTGCCCATTTCTTGCCCCAATACCAGGGGGCACTATCTGCGGCTCCATTCCTCCCCTACACTGCAGCCCAAGCCTCACAGTTGGCATCCATAATTCTCACAATTGCCGGCCCCTCACTGGGCCCCAGAATCCTACTGTTGAACCCCTCTATGATCCCTCCATTCTGGTGGCCTAATCTGCCTTCATTCTCGGCAACATGGCTCCCTGAGTTGCTTCCCCCTCATGGGTGTTGTCTCCCCGGGACCTTGGGCTACTAGCCCTGGTCCACCTCCAGGCCTGTCGGAACCCCAGACCCTCAGCTCTTGGGCATTCCTCACGGTGGGCCCCTGGCCCTTTGACCCTCCCAGTCCTGGCCCCAGCATTGACCAGTTAGGGGAATGTTCAGACAGGTTCGTGAGTCTGTGGCCTCACACTCTTCCTCAGAGGTCCACCTCCCAGACCCTACAAAAAGAGGTAACCCACCCGGTTGTGGGGGCTAGGGGTTAAGGTGCTCCAACCCGCCTTTCACTGGGGTGGTAACTGGCCTGGCATTTCCTGAAGGCTCCCGCGCCACTGAGAGCCCTGCCAGGCCTCCCACTCCCAGCAAGGTGAAGTTTTAGGTCATGCCCAGGACCAGGAGCCTCCTATCCATCCCCTGCTGCTGCTCCTCCCTTACGTCCAGATGATACCAGCAACCAGGTGATGTTTATATCTGCAGCCCTAGGTTCAAAATGGCTGCCCTCATCAGGCACCTGGAAGCTGTCTGCTCCAGGCCCTTTAAAGTGGCAGGCATAAACAGTGCCCTGCCACAGGAACATTTGCTAAAATTTCATCCTTTTATATGTGTGAAATTGAAGAAGCTTGGGAAACAGCAAGTACATGTGGGGCACTTGGGGAAGAACTCTCTCTCAGTAATAAATTTCTGTGGGAAACCATGATTTTTTTCCCATTAGAAAAAAATTCTTTCTTTCAAGCCAGGTCTTTTAAGAAATACATGGTGGCATTTCTATGTGAATTGAAAATTAGTTCAATATTTAACAAAAAATAAATAACCAAATATGCATTTTTGCTAGATCCTCCCACAATGCATTTCCCCAGTTTCACTTTTTGAAAACTGTCTCTCACTCCATAAAAGTTACTTGTTTCCTGTGTTTGAGAAAGGCAGACATTCCCCATTTAGATATTCCAGATCTATTTCAACCCATGACTTGTAAGGGAAGTTATCCACTTCCAGATTCTTTTACTGTATTTGTTAGGAGGAAAACTTATTGATGGAGTTTATTTCCAAGAAAGTGTACAATCCAGCTTTTTTGAGCACCAGAATAATCATACAACCAAAAACAGATATGAGCAGGGAAACTTCAAACCTCTTTTAGACAGCCCTCTGATCCAAAAGGCCACTCTAGTTCTCTTCCAGAGATATACACCAGCACTTTTTACAGTCTGCTGAAGCTTCTTTGTTGTCTGTTCTAGTATGGATATTGTCTCTTCTCCTCCCACATGCATACCCCACACCTTTCCATATATCAGTACTGAGCCAAAGCCCTCCCAGAATCTATGAATTCCTGAGAATCCTTGCATTAGCCTTTGTATTGAATGGAAACACATTTTACTCCTTTGCAGCTGTCCAAAATGAAGGACAAATGGCTAAATCTACCAGGCTCACCGAGACTTAACCCAGCCTGTGTTAGTACTGTCATCAGCTGGCTTACTCATTCTATGTGTACATTTACTGTCATTCTGTAATGCTGCAATTCTCACTTGAAAATAAAAATTCACTACCAGAGCAGTTGATTGTTTTTGATAATTCAGCCAGGCTTTTAAAATCCACAATAGGCTAAGCTAGAATGGATAGTTGCAGAGGTGTAGTCAGCTCACTCAGTGCTTGGGCTGGGGGGTTAGTAGGGATGCTGACCATAGTGTGGGGGGCAGAGGGGGAGAAAGTCTTACCTGCCTGAGATCTCTGCACACTGAAGGCAGCCAGTAGTATTTCCACTGCTGCTGTTGCTGCTATAGCAGCATCAACTTGGGAAGCAACAGCCCTGTGTCCCATTCACTCCCTCTGCTCCCAAATATGCTGTTGGGTACAGGGCTGTGCCTGATGTGGCAGACTCCCCAGGAAGGGCACCATTCTGCTTGCACTACTCACTTCCTGCTCCCAGATACACTGTTACATGCAAGGCTACACTCATCCAGCTCCTGTGGCCAAGTAGCACAGGGTTGTCCCTGTTGTGGCAGACTCCCAATGTTGAGCCCCAGCTCAAGTCTGGGTTCGTGCCTGGTATGCAAAGGGCAATAAAGATACCAGGGGTGAAAGTATAAAGAAGATTTATTGCTAGCAATAAAAGGTGCAAGCGGAATAATTTCACAGAACAAGCACACCAGATTTTCAATTCTAAGCCACTTTTATACAAGGGTTTGAACCTTCATAAGCATCCTTTGTTTGCTAATTGGCTATAAAGGAGTGACGCAAGGAGTTCTTTACTGAGCATGTCTCTATACCTGTGTTTTAGCTATGTATCTCATTAACATACATGTATGTTTCATTAGCATACCTCTTCCCCACCTAGGGGCATGATTTTTAGTATTTCAATGAGCTCTTTGACCCAGTACTCTGATTCTGCTTTTGTTTTCAAGCCTCCTTTATCTAAGACTGTCTCCTCCTTATCATTGTAGATGGGCATTCGTCACATAACATTCACTTTTGCTTAGGCTTTGCATAGTAGTTTCTAGGTCACTCCTTACACCAAGAGGGGCATTCTGGTACCCCTTCATAGCCATCACCTGGGGCTAGTGCCCCATTTGCACCCTCCCCCCCATCCCAGTTATTCTACTACAGTAGTGTTCAAACTTTTTGAGGTGCCCAAGCTGAACCTGGCTGGTGGTCCCAATTTGGCATGGGGCAGTTGTCACGGGGCTCCATCTAGACACCTGGGGGGAGGGGGGCAGAGAGCATCCTGGCTCCAACATGGACCAATGAAGGGGAGGGGGGAGTTGTCCCAGCTTTGAAGGGGGGAGGGGGCATGGCACAGCCCTGTGGGGGGGAGGAGGGGGCATAACCCAGTCAGGCCAGGGGTAGAGGGCATGGCCCAGGCCAAAACCCAGCCCTGTGGGTGGGGAGGGACATGGCCCAGCCCTACAGGGAAATGGGGGCTTGACCCAGCTCTGGAAGGAGGGGTGGAAGGAGGCTTGAGCAAGCCCCAAATTGGCCCCATGTAGGAAATGGGGCATGGCCCAGCCCCATCCAGCCCAGGTTGGGGGGGAAGTGGGAGGGACATCCATAGAATCATAGAAAATTAGGGTTTGAAGGGACCTCAGGAGGTCACCTAGTCCAACCCCCTGCTCAAGGGAGGAGCATCCCTAACAAGATCACCCAGCCAAAGCTCTGTCTAGCCAAGTCTGAAAAATCTAAAGGATGGAGATTCAGCCACCTCTCTGGGTAACCTGTCCCAGTGTTTTACTACCCTCCTAGTAAGAAAATTCTTCCTAATATCTAACCTAAACTTCCCTTGCTGCAAGTTGAAACCATTGCTTCTTGTCATCTGCCACCACTGAGAACAGTCTAACTCCATTCTCTTTTGACCCCTCCTTCAGATAGTTGGAGGCTGCTATTGAATCCCCTCTCAGTCTCCTCTTCTCTAGACTAAATAACATGTAAATCAACTGAAGCCAAAGATGTTGAGTGTCAGGGAAAAGAGTGACATCCTTTTGGTATTTGACATTCCCCTGCCATTTATCTACCATATATTTTCATTTCTTTTTCATGAGAAATAATCCTTTTGATCAAGCACCATCTAACTAAAAGGTAGCAGCTTTCCCTTCTACTTAAAAAGTGCTTTCCCTTTTATTTATTTCCCCTCTATTTAAAAAGTGTGGGTTTCTTACCGTGTTTGCTGTAGCCTCAGTAAAATCACAAGCAATAAAAATGTGATTTTTTTAAAAGGGAGAAACCACCTATTAAAGCAACATAAATGTTTGGGTAACAAGCCTCATCTGGATGCCTTTCAAATTTGAGTGAAGCAAGCTCCCCTTGGCTTAGTCACAGAACCTCTTACATCTTTTAGAAAATCTCTTTGATCAGTGCCATCTCTCTTGACTGGGTTCAAAGAAATCTTTGCTTCTGATAATTCAGCTGGTTATCAAATTGTAGAGTTCATTATCAAATTTGGGTGAAGCTACCTCTAATTCTTTACAAAGAAATCTTTGATTAGAAAGGAAGAAGTGCAAAGCCTTTGTCACCTTAAAAGTCCCTTTCTTCCTGTTTCTGGGTGCCCATACACATGCTCCAAGGTGGGGGGGGGTGGGCAGGTGATTAATTAGAGCGGCTCTTGGGAGCCACTCTAATTAAAACATTTGCAGCATCTCACATATTCAGTGTCCCACATTTCAAAATGGTGGTGGGGGCACTTTAACTAAAGCTCATTCAACAGCATGTTTCCTCTGGGAGAAATTGATTGAACACTTGTACCCTTGTCATTTCTACTGGAGAATGATGATTCTACTGATAGAAATATAACACCTGTATGTGGTCTTAAGGTATGCCTGTGTGCTAAAAGGATATGTGCAAATGTATTTTTAGGACTTGAACAAAATGAGATAGAATCCTACTTAGGCAACTAGGTCTGTTATGATGCCTAATCGGTACATTTGAATCTATTAAGATTTGGTGCTATAGGTGAATTAAAATCTATGTGTTTGTGGAACTGGCACTACCAAATAAAAGAGTGTACCCATACACATTCTTGCTCTTTCTCACATATAAAAATGTTCATGCTTTCATTACAATCTACTGAAGGTCCTGTAAACCTAGTTATTCCTGACGTGAACTTTTACTTTTACTTTCTTGCACCCAATTTGAATCCCAGTTTTTATTAAGGGCTCCTCTACATGTGTGGGTAAAGGCACAATGGGATTTAATACACAATCCATGCAATCGTGCCTCCTGCCACACGTGCATAGCGAACAGTGTGATTGTAGGATCACACATTAGATTACATTGTTCCTTGTTGCTGGTGCAGGGGAACTGGATCCCAGACTCTCCCTGTACCAGCAAGAAGCAGGCTCCTGCATCTGGGAGCGCCCCCAGTTGACAGGACTCCCAGCCATAGGAGCTCCACACATACACCCATGCCTGCAGGACCCCAATTTCGCAGTTGCTGGGGCTGAGAGCAGCACATGTTGCACCCTTGAGGCTGGGAGTGATGACAGCCCCAGTCAGCTGATGAGGCTCCTAGCTGCTGGGACAGACCTTATTACATGTACAAATTAAAGCTGAATTCCAAACAGTTATAAAGTTATTATACATTTTCGATCAATAACTTTATAACTGGTTGGACCTTTTATGGTGTGATTGTTAAATTGCACATGTAGCTGGTCTAGATTTATTGCTTAATTAACCTTGTAATTGCATGATCCAAGTAACATGTAGAGGGGGCTTAAGAAACATTCATAAATATCACTGTAGTGCACTTTAATTCCTTCCATAGATGTTCTCTGAGGCTGTTTTAAAAGCATTTTGAATCACCACTGTCATGAATTAGGAGGATGGAGATAAGTAAGATGAAGCAAAAGAGAGTTAATATCATGTACATGTCTATATTGCTAGGCCCCAACATTTTCTAGAATAATAGGGTCCTTCGGTTTATACACTATGGCAGAGATTATGGATTTGTGTGGGGTTATGGAGTCTAGCTAAAAAGAGTCACGTGGTTTCATTGCACTTTGTACCAAGGATGGTGTCACAGATTCTCCCAAAAACTAAGTTACCTTTGAGGCTCACCATGTAGCATCCATGGATAGTCTTCCAAATTAGATTTATTCCTGTGAGGTTTAGTCTCTATTTCTAGCTAGATTGAAGCTGAGGTAGGTGTATCTGTGGGAATGTCTACACAAGGCAGTACTTTGCCATAGCAATGAACTACGTTGCTGTAGCTTATTGCTACCGCGACATAGCATCAGGAGGCACAAACAGTTGCTAGTGTACAGTAGCATGGGAAAAAAACCCTTGTGGCATCAGAACTGCACAGTAGCACCAGTAACACTTGTTTAAGCAAGCACTAAATGACAGCACAGTAATAACTGTGCAGTCCGGCACACATTTAGACACGTCCTATATATATTATAGTAGATAAAATAAATGTGCTTTCGCATTTTCATGATGTAACTGAGATTACCACATGATATATTTAGTGCAAACCCAAAGCACTGTTAGCCTGTAACAGTGAAATCGACTCTACCATAGAAAATGCATCTGAGAGGAATAGGCTTTCAGGTAAAGAAATTCCAGGTACCCAATAGTGGCCTTAGGGGAAGGCAAACCGAGCAACCACCCGGATCCCCACACTTTAGGGCAACCCAAAATTTTGAACCTAGAAAGCACCTAGAATATAGCTCAATGTTAAAAAATTCTTTCTTTGTATTATTAATATTGTATTAAGATATATTCATTGCAGTTCCATGCAAAGTTCAAAGTGAAATTGAAATTAAAAAGTCTGACTTGCTTATAGGTCATCAAAATTAAGCCTCCAAGGGGCCCCAAATGACTTTTTTGCCCAGGGCCCCAACAACCCTAAGGCCACCACTGCAGGTACTTCAAGGTGACCCAAAATTTCTAGTGACAGATGAGCAATTAGAATAATGTTGGGGGAATGGGGGAGGGACTGGCTTTGGAAGCTAGGCAGTATAGAATCATGGTCTTTTGCATCCCATGCTTTGGAGGTAATGTTCCCAGCAGCCATTTCTGGCAGAATCAGCAGTAAGGCTGAACTCTGGGGAGCCTGGCAGGTCTCTCAGGAGAGCTAAGATGTAGCCAGGTGAGAGGGTAAGGAACTTTTCCTGTCTTTTCATTTCTTTCTTCAAACATATGGTCAGATTTCTTGCATAATTCTTTTCTTCTATATAATTCACCCTTTTGTTGTTTTGTCTCCTTACTGATTGCCTGTGAAAAGAGTGATCTCTGGGTGAGTAATAAGCCAGGCTTGCTCTGTCTATAAGCTCTGGCTTGCTCTGCTCTTGCTCTTGCTCGGGGGACTTGAGATTTGCTTCACAACCCAAAGGGGATGCCATCTGGAGATGGCAGAGATCTCCTTGCTGCATCTGTGGGGTCCAGTATAAGGACTGTGCACCTGAGGCTTGCAAGGATAAGGAATTATGCTAGGTCAGCCTTGGTGTGTTCCTTAAACCAAGTGGCAGTTAAGTGGGGAGAAACTTGAGGTTTTGGTAGTCATCTTCAGACAGGTCTGTGGCACAAGGACATATAGGATAAAGGCAGGGCATGTCAAGTGTATTGAAACTACAGAATGCAGTGTTATGCACATCTGCCTGAGTTTGCTTGGGTATCAGAAGCAGCTTAGCTATAGTGCCCCTCAACTCTTCATGGGCTCATTTTAATCTGCTGTCAGTTCCCAGCATAGCTCATTTACTATGGTACATTAATGTGGTCTTGATATATAACCCATTCAAACTTCCTACTGATTTCAGTGTGCTTTGAATCGGACATTAGCTTATGGTGGCTGTCTGAGAGTAATCCAAATGACAGATGGAGTGAAAACTAATAGGCCATGTCTATGCAGCAGATTTACTAAATTTTACAGCAGCACTCTCGAGCATACTTTTGCTCCACTGGACTGCCATTTGCTCCAGGAATTATGGCTCCAGTCTGCCTCCCAGTCCAGAAGCAGGGGAATCATGTATTGTGTTGTGGATGAGCTCACTGTCTCTGTTACTCTACAATGTTAATTAGCCCAACCTAAGTGCCATGTAAACTTAGGTATACTGGTTTGGAGTTAAAAGGCAGCCAAAGTGGAGCAGTATAACAAGCTTGAGGTCACTGCTGCTGGACCTGGTAATCTTGCTGTGTGGACATGGACTTAGAGGAGACAATCTTTTATAAGGTCCTGATTCAACAAGATATTTAGAGAAGGTTCTAACTTGAAGTATATGTTTATCTTTTGTGCATTCATGCATGCACTCACAGGCAGTACGTAATATTACAGGTCTAAAGACGTAAAAGGTTGAAAACTGGCAAAAAATATGCTTGCTCTCATGATATATAATGAACCAAGCACACAATAATATTAAAGAGAGAATTTAATAGGCTCATAACATCCAGATATTTGTATGAATAATACAAGATTGAAGTCATACATGCTAGAATAAAAGCATAGAAGATGGAAGTTTATAAGCAATGTCAGTTTTTAGGCTTTAAGGCATAAACCTTAGGATTTGGTAAACAGATTCTGTACTTTTAGTGCAGGTTTCATTCAAGCCTAATACATCTTCAAAATGTTTTGTGGGTTTGTTTGGGTTTTTTTAAAACAAGTGCGCCAGGATTTTAAGAACTGGCATTTCTGTTTTATGAAAAGTAAAAATAGTAGTAGCAATTATTTTGGTCTGTAGGACAAATGCTGCCACCCAGTATTTATTTAAAAAAAAACGGAAGAAGAAGAAATTCGGTGTGCTTATTTGTGCCTGTAATTCTGTTTTGAAGCTCTTGTGAAACAGTTGAATACTTCTGTCTACTTATGATGCAATCAAGAACCTGCCAGTGTTGTAACTCTCTTCGGTGTACACTATTCCTTATCTTAATAACATAAATACAAATTTTAATACACATACAACTATTTATAAGCTATTATCTTATAAATAGTTATCTCTGAGTATAGCAAATGTATTAGAATTATGGGAGTGTAACAATAAAACTTTTAACATAACGGATTGCGCTCCAGTCAATAGAAACACTGACATGCAATAGCTTGAGGCAGCAGACATTCTCAATTTATTTAAGTGCTTTCATTAAACATTCATGAAATTATCCTTATCGCTGTATAATAATACATTAAAGTTAAATACTCATTAGGGATGACCTTGTCATACTAGTTTTATACTGAATGGACCTAAGGTACAAACCTGGTTCGCAGCAGGGTTTGAAACACACCATGAATATATCTGATTTAGATTACAAAAGATCCTGGCCCACGTTACTAGAGATAGAAAAGGGAAACAAGATAAGTAGTCAGTATTTATCCAACAGTTATAAAACTAATAATATGATTTATCTGTCAGACTGTTACTTCAAGCCTGGGGACTCAGCCTGGCAGCACAGCTACTCATCTCAGCTTGCCACCCACACTGGCCAAGACTGGCCTGAAGCCTCCTGGGGGTCTAACCCTCCACTCTTTCCCTCTCATTGCAGTGGTTGGCTGTGGACAGTTGACCCTCCACTTCCTACATATAAACCCTGATCCAGAAAAGGAAGTATCTAGGAATTATGGCTCAATTTGACTCATGACTGCGTTGCTGTCCCCTCTGACTTGCTCCTTGACTCCGCCTCCTGCTTGAACTGGATTCTTGACTAGATTCTCTCAGATTGACCACCTGACTTTCTGACTTGGTTTGCCCTTGGATTCTGTTCACCCATCCTGATCCTAGCCAGCCCCTTGATTTTCTGACTGGGCTGCCCACATCCTGGTCTGACACTAATACAACACAGGGCTGTCGTCCAGCTTTTCAGAAGTTGGGGACTGTACTCCTCAGCTGCTGCATTAGTGAGACTCACGGGCCCCCAGGTTGCACTCTGCATGGACAGCCCCCTCCTCCTCCTCCTCCTCCTCCTCCTCCTCCTCAGTCTCTCACAGTCAAGGATGATTGTCTTATCTGTGGGTCTGAAGATGGCTGATGAGGGTGGACCCACACTGAGATTCCAAGATTACAACAACTGACAGGTGTCAGTTCAGGACGGTTCTCACAATGATTTTTCCTGTAGTGGATGACAAGATAATTTCTCTGTAGTTTCCACAATCAGACTTGTCTCCTTTCTTAAAGACTATCATATCATGGCATCCCTGAGGTCATCTGGGATTTCGTCATCATTCCAAATCCTTATGATGAGGGAATGGAGCTGTGATTTGAGCTCCTCTTCCCACTGCTTGAAGATTTGGGCAGGGATTCTATCATCTCCAGATACCTTGACATTCTTTATCAGCTTGATGGCTTCCCTTACCTTGTCAAGGGTTGGAGAGATTCTGAGATCATCTCTTACTGGGTGTTGTGGGATGGGGTTGAGAACACTCTAATCAACAATAGTCTCATTTGAGACAATATTCAAAATCCTCCTTCCAATGGGCATTGATGGCTCCCCTTTCTTGATTAAGTCTCCTCCATCCTTATGTTTCAAGGGGGTCGGTCCCTGAGTGCTCGGACTGTAGATAGCTTTGGTGGCATTGAAAAAACCACACATATTGTGAATGTCAGAAAAATGTTGAATCTCTTTTGCCTTGTCTTCCCACCATCTGGTCTTCATATCATGGGTCCTCCTTTGGACCTGTGCCTTGGCTTGTTAAAGATTCAGTTTCTTTTACTTGGACTTGATGCCATTCTGCCAAGCACAAAAGGTCATGCACTTGCAGTCAATCAACTCTTGGATCTCCCAGTTGTTCTCATCAAACCAGTCTTGATGTTTCCTGATAGAGAATCCAAGTGTCCCTTCTTAGATACTGATGACAGAAGTCTTGAAGGCACCCCAAGCACTACTGACATTCATCCACTCTTTTTGATTAGAAGAATTTTACAGTTTTATGTTGAGGCACTGTCGAAAGAGGTCTCACTTGATTGGGTTTTTGATGTTGATGATGACCTTCCACTGAAATTGCTTCTGCTGCAGTCATTGTTTGGGAGCCAGTTTGAGTGAAATCTGAGTGGATGAGTCAGTGATTGGTCCAGCAATCGTCAGCTCCTAGCATCTTGGGTGATGTGGATATCTTTGCAATCATCAACATGAACAATGATGTAGCCAATTCAGCTCCAATGCTTATATCACGGGTGTTGCCATGATGCCCTGTGCCTGGTTTTCTGGCAGAATAGGGTGTTACTGATAGTGAGCCCATGTTCTGTCCATGGTCAAGAGGAGGATACCATTGGAGTTCACCTTTCCTATTCTTTGCTTGCCAGTGGTTCCATCCCAGAGGTTTGAGTCCCTCCCAACTCTGGCATTGAAATCACTGAGAAGAATAAGTCCGTCTTCTGATGGCTAGAAAATTATGCTTTTGGGAATTGTCTTGTAGATAAAGTAGGTATGCATTAGAACACTGGTTCAGGGGGACAGCAAAGATTAATTGGTTTCTAAAAGCCTGTTTTTCACAAAGTTTCCTGCAAGGCCCACTGCATCTGAAACAAGTGGGCCTACACATCCTGGGAAATTAAAAATATCCAAACAGTGTTCCATAACATAAGATAGACTTGCCACATTGGTGCCAGGTCACAATGACCAGCTGCAGATTTGGGATTTATGGTTCTGGTGGACAGATTAAATTAAGACAGCAGTAAATGACCAAATTAATATGTGTGCATGTGATGGGTTTGGGAAACAAAGGAATATGCTGACAAGACAGAACATCGACAGTATGATGACCACTGGAAAACCAATCAACTGTACCCAGGAATGAACAGTCATCAGAGGGGAGAAAGGATACACAAAGAGGGATTTCAAAACAGCAAAGGGTCCCCCAGGAGGAACCCAAAGCTACCATGGACAAAGGGCACACCACCAATCTGTCTCACCCACCCCATTGGGGAAGGTAGCCCTCGGCCCTCAGCCTCCAGGCTGCTGACATCTGACATTCATGAAATTATCACAGGGTGAAGCTCACATACTGGCCAGATGTACCTTCCCTCTGTGACAACCCTCGGACTGGTAGACATAGAATTGGCAGGGTGGGGGAAGTGTTATTTTGTTTGCCTTGCCTGCATTATTTTTATCTGCTTTCACTGTGTATCAATAAACTTTGCCTATTATTGAATGAAGAAGTTGTGGTCAGTCTGAAGGTTTGGGTCCACCTGGAACTGGGTCATAAACCCAGTGCCAACATCTCCCTCCAGAACTTCAGAAAGGACTTGGTTAAAATTGGCGTAGAATTCACCCTTGGTTTCATTTACAGCATCAAGAGTCAAGGCATGCTCTGATGACAGTAGCATATTGGCTCCCTGCCAGTTTAAGATGGAGAGTCCTGAGGCACTTAATGTCTTTCCTATCAAAATTAATAAGTAGGTTTATGAGTTCATTCTTGATGGGAAAATTACCTCCATGAAACTGGCATTTTCTTTACTTTTTATCCTTCTAGAAGAAAGCCACTTCCATGTTCTTTGAGCTGCCCTTCTCCCACTTGCTGGGTCTCGTTTAGTGTATCTACATTTATTTTGTGTTACTGGAGTTCTTGAGCCACAATTACTGTGCAGTGCTCTGGGCATTCACTATTAGGATTATCCATGAGGGTCTTGATATTCCGGGTCCTGAAATTGATTGTGTGTCTTAGTTGCTTTTGATAACAGTAAAGGTGATCCCACTGGACACGGTTATCCGGTCAGGGAGAAGGTAGACATGCTATGTTTAGGGCACCTTTTCTATCCTTCTCCAAATGTGAGGTGAGTAAAGCAGATCCTGAAGAGGGCTGCTCAGGTGCAGATACAGCTGCTAAATCTCACTCCTGCCTCATCCAAATTCTAGATGACCTTCTTGTAACTGCCACCTTTATGCTAGTTCATGACTAGGAGATTCCAGACCTCAGAATCCAGCTTCTGTTGTTACTAGCTGGTCACCACAGGACTTGAAAAATATGCTCATTTTCATGGAAGATGTCTATGCATGATTTCTTTTATCATGGGGAAGCTGTTGCACATCAGCTTCCACATGGTTCTTGACAGAACAGGACCCTGATCCAAAGGCAAGGAGGTCAAGATAATTGGAGATCTTGTTTTGCTGCAGCCTTTGTCTGCCTTCACAGCCATTGAGATTCTAACATCTTCTTTCAGCTACTCTGCTTTTGAAGACTTGTAGACCTATGATTGGGGCTGGGCAGACTTATTATATTGGCTATCTGTAGTTGCCATGTCACAGAACCATCAAAGGACATATGTGGCTTTTCAGGAAGGAAAACATTTCTATCTGCTGTCCCTACCATATTCTCGTGGTGGTGCTTCTGCTGCTTGCTCTGCAACTGCTTATTGTTCAGTTACCCCTGCCTATTTTGCAGCTCACCTTCCCTGAAGGTCATTCCTCTATCTACCACCTGTGGACACACTGGGTATCAGTACAGCTCTGCCTCCAGGTATACCCCCATAGTGCAAGGTGCACCTGTGTAGGCACCATTTCTACCACTTCAGTGACCCTGTGCAGGTGCCCCCTTCACTGCTCATAATGCAGCCTGAGCCTTACCCAGAACTCCCCATGCTATGCTGTGGCATGCCTCACCACCTCCTGGGGCAGGTGCAGAATGCAGAAGCTGAAGGGGATGAGGGGAGCCTGGAGATTCTGGCTGCTGGTGCAGCTGGAGCAATGTGGGGAGTGGCAGTGAAGCCAGAACCTGGGGAGCTGTAGGACAGCCCTGATCTAACAGAACCACAAGGTGCTTGTGCCATGAGCTGTCAGTATAAATTAGTTTGTGGAACAGAGCTAGTAATTCAGCTCCTAGTCACTGAAACTCAGCATGGAGTACTCCACATAAGGTCTCTGGGTATTAAGATACATACCATACTATTAAATGAGCAATAACTTTTCTGAAGCAATTGCCAGTAGGTGATGTTGGCATGTTTTTATATTACATAGTGAGTTGCTGATGCTTGGTATGTTACTAAGGGAGGAAGGGAATTGTTAGTGATGGAAAAAGAATTTAGGTCCAGATTTTGCCAGAGGCTCCACCTGGATGAATTTGTTGGCCATGTTTAGACTGGAAATGTATTGTGCCAGGCACCACTGTGCTCAAACATGCTTATCTGTTCCACATATATTGCCTTCCATGCCAGAAGCAATGCAGCACAATGAACAGACTAATTACTGACTCCCACCAACTAAGGCTATATGTGCATGTTCACTTGTAGTTTCAAAGTGCTGGGGCACTTCCCAGTGATATAAAAGTAAAGTACTGTGGGGGGTGGGCACATTGTACAGTTCCATGGCTGGAGCACTACAAAGTCAAAGGCACACTCTCCAGCTAGGGGATGATAGGGTGTTGCTCCTTTGCTCCTCCAGTCTCAGAGAAGCCTCTGAGTGAACTGGAGCATATTATACCAGAAGGTTTGTTACCCTTTTGGTCCTGGGTATGACCTTAAACTGTATCTGACTGGAGGGCCCGCTGGTACTCATGGTGGGGTAGCTCCTATAAAAATACCACAGTGTTGCAACTTCCAGAGTAAGGTGAGCATAGAATGCCTCAAAATCCTATCCCTCACTGCTTTGTGGGTAGTCCTTGGTAAGAGTCACATCACCCCAACAGACATGCGCCCTCGCTGAGGCATTAGCCAGTCAGTAGCTGTTCTTAACTGCTGCTCTTGGGCAGAAGCTACAGCCATAGAGGTACTAAATGTCTGGACTCGTTCTGGCTTTTGGATTATGTCTCAATGATCTAAAGTAAGGATGTTAGGTTTTGGGATGTTAGCCTCTGTCTACTCCTCCATATTCTTGCCTAGGTGTACACATTGAAGGTCTTGGTGTAATGGTTGCAAGACTTCAAAAAGGAGGATTTATCAGGCACCTGACTAGACCTCTTAGGAACACACCATGATCCACAATATCGCTGGTCGCCTACTGGAGTACTGCGTCCAGTTTTGGGCTCCACAATTCAAAAAGTATGTGGAGAAGCTTGAGAGTCCAGAGAAGAGCCACGCGCATGATCAGAGGTCAGGGAAGCAGACCCTACGATGACAGGCTGAGAGCCCTGGGGCTCTTTAGCCTGGAAAAGCGCAGGCTCAGGGGTGATCTGATGGCCACCTAAAAGTTTATCGGGGTGACCACCAGTATCTAGGGGAACGTTTGTTCACCAGAGCGCCCCAAGGGATGACGACTAGGTCAAACGGCCATAAACTACTACAAGACCATTTCAGGCTGGACATAAGGAAGAATTTCTTTACTGGCCGAGCCCCCAAGGTCTGGAACAGCCTGCCACCGGAGGTGGTTCAAGCGCCTACATTGAACACCTTCAAGAGCAAACTGGATGCTTATCTTGCTGGGATCCTGTGACCCCAGCTGACTTCCTGCCCTTTGGGCAGGGGCTGAACTCGATGATCTTCTGACGTCCCTTCCAGCCCTAATGTCTATGAAATCTATGAAATAATGTTACCTTTTGAAAGAAAACATTACTGTTTGTGCTGGTTCAGCAATATTGCATACTCTAATTCTTTTCTATTCTCTTTTGTGAGGCTGGTAGCATTAGTTTGGGAGCAGTATCCTTCAATAGTGCCCAGCTCTTGTGAAAGGGTGTAATGCTAATGAGAAGATGCTTCTGTTAATCCTTTTCCTAATGTAGCTGACTGCTTTGCTTTTGTAGTTTTCAGTGATAACACTGAATGGCCTCTCATTTTCAAAATATACTACTCAACCCTTTCAGCTGTTTTTCCAGAAGTAGTTTTCAGCCATTGTACCTTAAATCACAACTCAGCAAGTCCCAGATGAGGAGTGAACCTCATAACTTAATGGCACACATGTTGCCTATTCTAGTTGGTCTTGGTCATATACACACTGAGAAAATGCGTACTATATTTTCTAGTAATTTATACATCATGACTGCCTCTAATGAAGCCTACGATCCATCATGAAAAGGGCTCTACTCCTGAATTATATTTTAGATTATGGTCTCTTTTCAGACCATTTGTATAGCTAAATGAAGTGTATGCATGTATAATCCAAGCCAATAATAATTAAAAGCCCTGTTTATATTACTATTTTTAAAGTAAATACCAATAATTTATAGTGGTATTCCCACTAGACATTAATTCCTAGGATTTAATGTATTTCCATTGTCTTTTGGGGAAGATAAAACTTGTTTTGATTTGTTTTGCTTTCTTTGTGTGGCTATAAATGGCTCACTGATGAGTTTTATAAATATACCAAACCTTTTTTCTGTGTGGCATTATCTTGAAACACATTAAAGTAAATGAATAGCCTGCCTTGATACATTAATTCAGTAAAATCATGCTTTTGTTAGTAGAAATGGAAATATTTCCTCTTGGGATTTTTAACCACAAGTAGTATATAACATGGTCCTTTTTGACACAGTTGATTCTAAAGAAAAAAGGTCTGATACAAAACCAAGATCAAAACAATGAACTTTAAGGAAGTGTAGTTTTGGTTCTGATGCTTCTAATGATCTGAATACAAATTCCAGATGTTTTGCTCTGGAATCAACATTTTTGGCTCAACTTATCTATTTTGAGGCAAAATTAACATTTTGAATTTGATAAATGATTCTTTCTTATGTAATATTTTGTTTGACTGTAGTCATACTGGAAGGACAGTCCTTATTGGAGCTTTTAATTTCCAGGTGGGTGAAATTGCCCACTGTTTAGGACAATGAGGGACAGTTTTTTTGGCGGGTATGCCACAGATTAGTCCTGCATTTTTCCTGGGTGCCACTCGGTTCCCTTTCCTCTGCCGAATCTGTTGCTCTGTTACTCTGATTTCCTCTGCTTTCTACTTCTTGCGCTATGCTGCTTCCCTGATCTGCTACTCTGCTTTCTGTTGATGTGCTGCCTTTTCTGTTGCTGATCTGACGTGCCAAACTGACATGCTGCTTGTGTCACTTAAAAACATAGAATCATAGAAAATTAGGGTTGGGAGGGACCTCAAAAGGCCATCTAGTCCCACCCCCTGCTCAAAGCAGGACCATCCCCAAACATTGTCATTTCATCCAGGCCTTTGTTGAGCCAGGCTTTAAAAATCTCCAAGGATGGAGATTCCACCATCTCTGTAGGTAACCTGTTCCAGTGCTTCACCACCCTTCTAGTGAGAAAGTTATTCCTAATATCCAACCTAAACCTCCCTTGCTGCAGCTTAAGACCATTGCTCCTTGTTCTGTCATCTGTCACCACCGTGAACAATCTAGCTCAATACTCCTTTAAATCTCCCTTCAGGTTGTTGAAGGCTGCTATCAAACCCCCTCTCAGTCTTCTCTTCTTCAGACTAAGTCTTCTAGTTGTGCATACTTCTGGCACTCATGCTGTAGGTTAGCCACCCTTGGCTTAGGGAATCAAACAATTGCTGCTTCTTCAAGTTAGGTCAAACTCCTAAGTCTTTTGGAAGGGTGAGTTTTATGTTGGTCTCTGCAAGCTGAGAACTCAGCCTCTGACTCAATGCAAGGCAAAACAAAGAATGAATCAAGAAAAATAATGCAAAACTCCATTATGTTAAAGCAGATGACAACATGCATGTAGTCACTGTTCATGATGTATGCAGCCCCAGACTGATTAGGAGAAGGAAGATTGCGCGTAAGATTTTTTTTTTAAACACCGAGTTACAAAGTTGGAGGCAGAAAGTGTGGTGGATACTCAAAGACAATAAGATGCTCTTTGCCAAGTGACCACCAGAGGGCAATGAAGTGCTTGTTATTTCCAAGTCAGCCATGCAGACTATGGGAGATAACACAGTGGGACTGTAACATTTATTTAATGCATCTTATCATTCTAGAAATATCTAGATAATCTTTCTCATCCTGGTTCAGCCTTACCTCTTGCTCATTAGTACCAGTAGTAGAATACTGGTAACTAAGTGGGCTGAATGACATTGCTTTCTGCTTATTTCTTCAAAGACTTTGCTGCCACACTGTGGAAGAATTTTTTATTCTATATAGAATGCTGCCAATATGTTGCACTCTGCTTCTACTTTTTTTATTAATGTAGATGCTCTTCTTTGAAAAACTTGAATTTACTGTTTCAAATAATTTATACTCATGGGAAGAATATTATGCTGGAAGGGAAACATATTTAAAAAAATAAGATTATAGGAGCCCATGTGCAATGTATATTGCATACAATGTTTGTTAAATATATAGAGGGAGATAAAATTACAACCAGAGATCCTGCATGAAGGAGATTTAAAACACTTGTATGTGTGTGCACACATGCGTGCACACACACACTTCCCCCATAAGAGGAAAAAGACAGACTTCAGTGATGCACAGAGAAATGAGATTCAAAGCTAATAAATATGCTGACATGGTGATCTATAAATGACAGAGATATCACAATATCCTTTTTCAATTGTTATGTTCTAACTCAGGCTTGTCCAACGGCCAGCGGGCTGCTACGCGGCCCTCCAAGCTGTTTTCTGAGGCCCGAGGTGCTGCGATGGGAAACGAAAGTAAACATTGTACTTTCGTTTTGGGGAGGGTGACATGATACTGCTTCCTGTGAGTTATTTGAATATGGCTCACTGGCCCGCTAGGTGATAAAAAGTTCATGATCCGGCCCTACATTCAAAAAGGTTGGACACCCCTGGTCTAACTACACATGAAATACCGCTTGCAGTTGTTGTTCCCATATTTTAGAATTGATATGGGGGGAAAAGTTACAGAAATCAGTAAAAAAGCATTCAGGCACTGAGTGATAAGGCAAGCAAGGCAATACTGAGGTAGGTACCAATTCTACCCTAGCCTTATACCCATGCTTTCAGAAATAGATGTGTTTTGCCTTTGAGAGGAGTGGTAAATGTTAAGTCTGCATTCAAGTGTGGTGTAATGATTAGAGCATTATGCTAGGAAAGCAGATAAATTTATAGTACGGTCCCACTTCTGAGCAAAGAGGGTCTGTTCCCTGGGTAGGTGCCTTAACAACACAACGATTAGGGCTAAAATGTGAAAGAGGGTAGCTACCTTCTCCATCTAATAGCTGTCAGTTAGGAGTCTCTGGCCGTCCAGTTTTTCAAGACTTAAAAACAGTTTCATATCCAGAATGGGCTTCTGTATGTAGCCATGTCCCTGCCTGCTTAATGTGCTCAATCTGTATACACATATATATATGCACATAGTGCAGGGGTAGTAGAACCTGTGTGTAAGTGCGAATACCACCATGGCTAGAAAACTGCTATTTGGATGCAGAAAAGGGAAATAGAATTCTTTCCAAAAACTAAAACTTACTTGGAGCAATTTGAAGTTAGACCATATGACCTAGGAGCATTTGCATTTACATTCTCCCAAGAGTCACAGGAAATCCTACCAAGGTACATTTGTTAAAAACCAAAAAGAACAAAACAAATTAGGATATGACTATGCCATGAGTTGGGGATTTGCAACAAATACAATTTAAATTCCTCAAACTGTAAGTTGAACTTCTATACATTTTGTAAAACATTATTAAAGACCAATGTAAGTGAGTGATTATGTCATTAAAGCACTTGAAAAAATATGTATAAAATACAACATATCTGTAATATCACAGAATTTTTTTTCATAGAGCGTAGCTTCTAAGTGGGCTTTCATCATGACTTTATATTTCTGATCATGTAGTCAGCCACCGTATTTATGACAGAGTCCTTGAACTTTAAACAAAAATATAAGGAATGATGAAGGAAATAACCGTTCTTTATGTCCTTGTTCTCCTTCAGGCTCTAAGGGTTCAGTAGAGCATCGATCTCCTGTTCTCCAATGGCATGTCTAGACTAGCTCTGTGCTGCTCTCAGGGCTGCTGCTGGAATAGAAGCCCTGCACACCTATTCCAGTCTGAAGCATGCAAGGCGTGTCTACACATGCAATTAATGCACCTAAATTTCCTTCACAGAAAATTCAGGTGTGTTAAACTGCACCCCTCCAAGCATGTGCCCATGCACCTGATGGGAGCAGTTCACTCCAGGGCTGCTCCTGCCCTGCTCTGCCCTGCTGCAGCAGTGAAGGGGAGCTCCAGGCTCCCCCAGGTGCCAGCCCAGGGCTGGCAGGAGGAACGGAGGCTAGTCCTGATCTCCATGGGGCAGAGCTTTCCCGGCAGCCAGGACTGCTGAAACCCAGCCACATGGGGCTCCTATACATGTGCAGGGAAGCTGCTCCAATGTGTTGTAATTACAGCACGTTGGAGAAGACTCAGTTAATCAAGTCTACTGGAACATGGTAATTATCATGCTCCAGCAGACTTCAGCATCACATGTATCAGCATCCCAGCATTGAAAGATGGTAGTGGGCACTTTAAATCTAGTATGGTGAGTTTTAGTGGAAAGCACCCTGCCACTATTTTCATTATGGGGTCGCTGATACACATCATGCTTCAGGTACTATTAATTAGCGCGGCTCTTGGAGCTAAGCTAATTAAAAATTAGCTCCCCACACCTCCTGGAGCATGTTGATAAACACCTGTGGAGATCAGGTCAGGTCCCAATCTCCATGTGGCAGGGAGACGACTGCCTCTGCAGCTGCCACAGCTCCCCCTGCATTAGAGCTTTACTAGACAGCAGCAGGCATAAAACATGTTTTTTAAGTGTGTGTTTTTATGTTTTATGTCTGTGCTAGTATCTGAAGACCACATTTTTAAAGCTTGTCCAGTACAGTTACTGGTATAATGGAAGGAAGATTACTCACTATTCAGCCCTGCGGCAATCCTACTTAAAGGCCCCATGTATAGTTTTACACAACATGCAGTTTCAGTGACTTCATGAGGCTCTGTAACTAATATCTAACAAGTTAGAACTGAAAATAAAAGCTTTTCCCTGTGGTCCAAACATGTCACTTCTCTTTATAATGGTTTATTGTTAGAATTATTTTAATAGTAGGTTTGCAATTTTCCTTTCATAAAGCCATCAATGCTTTGAGCAGCCAGTCAAATAAATCACAATATTTAAGGAAGGCAATACACTGTAGAACAATTTCACAGGTGCAGGAGTTCAAGTTACATTCTTGTTATAGCTCTCTATTTCTGCATTGATTTTTGGACAAGTTTCTTGAACCCACTTAGCAGTTCTTCTGCAGAGGCAATGTTACAGAAGACACCTTGTCCATTTTGTCTCACACAGGTCCCTGCCACATCCGGCACTTAAAATGTGATAACCAGTTAATCGTGTCTTAAGTCACGACCCAGCTACACATTAAAGCAATTAATGGAGTCATAAAACAAGGGATAAGCCACAAAGTTACTATATTTGTAAGAACTTTGTGGCTGGTTCATATCACACCATTAATTGAACTTATGGTCAGGTATGCCCCTGTGGCTGGCAACCCCACCAGCAGATCAGACTCCTAGGCACAGGGGCACACCATGAACCCCTGAGACTGGGAGCCCATGTGCTCCTGCATCTGGGAGCCCCTCACCCCTGTGCCTGGGAGCCCAGATCAGCTGATGCGGTTCCTAGCCATGGAAGCTTGCTGCTTGCTGGTGCAAGGGGAGACCAGGATCATGATCCTTGGCTCCCTATTCACCAGCAATAAGGTTTGATGGGATATGACGCTCGATCCCACAATCATGCCTCCTGCCATGAACATGTGGCATGGCAGGAAGCATGATTGCGTGGTTCACACATGAGATCCCATCATGCCTTTACCTGCACATCTGGCAAGAGTCTCAGGTTTTGCAGGGATACCTGAGACTAACCCAGATTCCTAGTACCTGGCAGTTAGGAAGCGGGACAAATAACCAATATTCTCTGTTGCCTCCCAGTAGCTGGGACTCATTTCTAGCCCATACTCCATGTCATCCCATTTGACCTCCCTGTCAGCTGCCATTTCCTGACTGAAAGACTGAGTTGCACCCTGGAAACTGTGAGGTGGGAGAGTTGAAGTATGAGTCTGGAAAACAAGGGAGTACTTATATCAGGGTGCATTTTGGGAAAAATAAGTTTGTTCTTCAGTGGACATCTCTTTAGTAGCACATTCATGGCTAGCTTTAGCCACAAATGTAGGGGTCAGAAGCCAGGCCCCTTTCCTTTTCAATACTATACCCAGCTTTCTGAGTCACACCCTCTGGTTGCATATCCTCCTCTTAGTTGTTCAGTGGCCAACATCACACAGAGATGAAAGGTGCTTTTAAAATACCTAACCTACATTCTTGTGTTTAGGTGCTCTGAAGTAGCTGTTGCATTTATAGGGCTAATTCCATCCAAAGCTGAACTTGGATTTGAGTCTAATTCTCCTCTCTCATAATAGTGTTATCAGTCTGTTTATTATGGTGGAATTACTCATGATTTATGTTATTGTAAGGCAGTGGGGGCCAACGTTTTGGGCAGGCATGCCACAAATTAGTCCCGCACTCTCCCTTGAGTGTCACTCTGATCCCTTTCCCTTACCCAACCTGCTGTGCTGATTTCTATTCCCTGCCCTGTCTGCCACTGTATTGCCTATCTTTTCCCCAGTCTCACGTGCCCCATACAGAGGCTGCCCATGCCACTTGTGGTATCCATGTCACAGATTGCCCCTCGCTCCCTGTAAGATGGGGAAGGATTATGCCTCTAGAGTTAAAATATCCACAAATACTTGTATATTAAGAAAGAATACACCTTAATGTCCTTGATATAAATGAGGAATTGTCACTAAGTACAATGTATATCAAACTATACCTATCATATTGATCATCAAAAGAGTACCCTTTCCTATTGAAATTTATTATTTAATAGTGAAATCACACAGCCACAATTGAGGATGCCAGATACAAATGGTTTCAGGATGTTAGATATTAACACTCATTCCCTCTGCTTTTTAAAAGGATTTAGCAACAGCACCATCAAGTGACAGTTTTGAACATTGCATTTTGCTGCATGTTCTGAATAAAAATGCAATTCTAAAAGCTGACTCAGAAGACAGAGCTTTTGACTATACAGCCACATTCAAAAATAGATAGCTCATTGCTATTTATGAAGACAAAAGTTGAATTTCTGCATCTGATATGTGATCATATGGCTTGCAGTTTGATTTCTCTGCTTATAAAATTATGACAATATCTGCCTAGTAGGAGAGGAAATTGAAACAGTACAAAAGAATCTAGAAATCATAGACAGATGCCCAAGAAGATGGGCTTGCTATCAATGTCAGCAAGATTTGAATATATGACTAAATCCAGAAATAAATCTGGCCCTGGTTCCCCAGCCTCCTGGGCCCTGCTCTGGGCACCAGGGCTCTTTTAGTTTAATGCTGAGCCACACTGCAGGGCTCCAGTTACCTGGCCTAGAGCTGGGGCTAACTTGCACAGCCTTGAGCTGCTCTTGATGTTGACTCTGCCTTCACCAACCTGTACATTGTGTGGGGCCCAAGCAGCAACGAGCTGCTCCCAGGACCGGCTCTCCATGCGCCGATTCATGCACCACCCACCCAGCCACTTCCTGGGTTCTCAGGCTCAAGCTGCCTCAAGCAGCTCCCAGGGCCTGAGCACTATGTGCTGATGTACATACCATCAAGGCTCAGGTGGGGTCCCGAGGCTGGTCTTTTCCAGAGCTCCTCTTTCCTTTTGTCCCTGTGTTTGCCCCCAGCATGCCAAACATGCTCTCATTTTATATGTTTCAGGGGCTCCAGAGTCTGGCAGACCTGCCATGCTGTAGTGCACAATCTGGTCAGGGAGCTCCTCTTCCCCTCCCTTTGGGAAAGGGGTGGTACCCGCTTTTTCCAGCTTGTTCCTGATTGGTGGATTGGCACCACCAGTCGGAATTGAGGATTCTCAATCCCCTGGATATGTTGGAGCTCGATCGGGTAAATCTGTTGCATAAACCTTAAAATTAAGTGCCCGCTGTCCCCATGGAGTTCTAATGCTAGCAAAACAGACAGAGACTAGAATGAGACTTTGGTCTGGGTCAGTAGGTTCAGATTCATTTAGGTTAAGTAGCATACAAACAACATCTGCAGAGTTTGGACAGATGAGATGGCTCTTATGATGAAAACTACCATTAACATTAGGTTTCCACCTGCCTGTAGTTCATTTATTATAGCTCAGAGATTGGTGTGATGACATGAACCGTCATTTTTTTCCACTGGTGTTTGGCTAGGTGCAGAAGGGAGTTAGGAAATGAAAAGTTAATTGGAAAGGTAAGGAATAAGAGAGGAGTGAGGGCAGAATATAAGTGAAAAAGGGAAAGAAATATGAAGTTTAGGTATGAAATGAAGCCAGTGAGAACAGCTATGGGACAAGGAGCAAGGGAAAGTTGAAGGAAAGAGGCATTCAACACAGGGGAGTGAAAGTCCAGTCAAAACAATAGGAAACATTATAAGACTATATCAGTTACTCTATACACTAATTTAGTTAAGTTTTTCTTCAGGTCATATCAGAACTTAATGACAACTTCTGTTTCCAGAGAGGTATAATTTTATGAAAAAAATCTCCATGTTAGTTAATATTTTCCAAGCTCCATCTTAGGCTACAGTTGATTATTTCTTTTAAAGCTTTAAGCAAAATCCATTAATCTATAAACTGGTGACCCAGGGATCTATTATTCAGTTTAAGATTGAAGCAAAAACAAATACAACTTTATTGGAATGTGCATTAATTTGCAATATGATATGTTACATATAAAAACAACAAATTAAGCAAAAATAATTTTAAAAAGTTGTTTCATTAGTCCTATAATCATTAGAATTAAATGTACATCTCTTTTTTGAGATTCATAAAGCAAAATCTATCCTTCTTGAGCATTTTGACAATGCATCCAGTGCTTCACTGGAAGTTATTTCCACACCTAAGTTAATGTTCACCTGATTTGAAGTTTTCACACCTGAGTTAATGTTTTTAGTTAAAAAAAAACATTTCTTGAGGTGAAAAATATTTTGGTTCTGTGTTTAATACATGTTTTCAAAAATGATAATATATATTAACTTAAAATAGATATAAGAACACAGAGGAGAATAAGATCCTACAAAAAGCCAGTGGCCAGAAGGACCACATACCTTAGTGTGCTTTGCACTGGTGGTTAAGCGTCCTTAAGTTCTCTTAGCAGACAAGATTCTTTGGGTAAATGTGATATCTTTTATTAGACCAACTAAATAGTTGGAAAATTGTTCTTTGCAAGCTTTTGGGCACAAAAACCCATTTTTTTCAGGCATGGGGAGAGTCTGTTGGTGTTATGTGTTCTCCATGGTAAAATAGACACCAATATGGAAAATGCAGGTCTCTGAAAATGGAAATTTATGGCAACAACAGCCTTTAAGTTCTCTAAGCTGCAGAAAGAGAGACTTCATGGGGGCACACTGCCATGTTGTGCAGAGGCCCCAGCACCAGGAAGGGCACACCTGAACGCATACACAGTCCAACAAGCACCCATGTCATGAGTTTTGCCTGCCTGCAACCAGAGGTTCAGGGCCCCAGGACCCAAACTCCTCCTGCACCTATCTCCTTGATAGCTGGAAGGCTTTGTGGCCTCATCAGGGGCTACCACCCCTGCAGTTTTCATGCCCCTGTGCCTTAATACACACAAAGTGTCACCTATGTCATGAGTTTTTCTTGTCAGAAGTTTGAGGTGCAGTTTCCCAGAAACCCTTGCACCTATCTCCTTGAAACATGGCAAACTTTGTGCTATGACCCCTGCAGTTTTCACCCTGCTGTGGCTTAACACACACGTGGCATGACTTTTTCTTTCAGGATTTTGAGGTGCAGTTTCCCAGAAACCACTGCACCTATCACCTTGAAGCTTGGTAGGCTTCATGCCCTCAGCAGAAGCTACCACCCCTGCAAGTTTAATCTGAATCAGCCAAAAAACAACAAAGTTATAGATATTTCATTAATTCCCAACTATACCCTATGGCTGAATCTCTGACTTGCCAAATCTTTTCCAAATCAATTTGGAAGCTCCAAATTGATTCAGAAAGCCTAGAGCTTCTAGAAATTCAATTCAGATTCATAGATTTGGCCTCCGCATCATCTCCAAATCTAAATCGCAATCCAAAGCTTTACACAGCCCTAGTACCTAGGGACAGTACCCCTTATGCCAGCTGGACTGCTGAAGCAGCCTTGAGAGTTCCCTGCACCCTCTACCCACTGCAGCAGTCTGGCAGTAGGGGCTGCTGCCTGGCTGTGACCTACTGTGCACTGGCCAGACCCAGATGGGGACTGCACAGCCAGTAGAGGCATCTTCCCCTCTGGGCCAGATGCCAGTGGGCTGTGGCTGTGAGGCACTACTGCCATATGTGTCCCCTGCCCAGCCATCTGGGTAGCTATCATTTGGAAGATGTTCTGGCTGTGGTGGCCTGCTTTGAAATGTCAAAGCATGTCCTCCTGGTCCCATTTGGGCAGGAGGTCAGCCACAGCCAGCTGGGTCCAAGGTGCCAGCTCTGAGCAGGCAGGGTTCTGCTACTAAGCCTCCCTAGCAGGAATTCTGGTGTTCACTAGTGAAAAACTGAAAAATCCTTGATTCAAAAAAAATCCCAAAGTCACTCTGTAAAATATCCCAAAATCCATGTTCCTCCACAATTAGAACAAAAGGCCACTATAGAGAGAGAGAGTGAGACAGAGACAGCGATCAGTTGAGCAATTTTTTTATTGATATATCTACAGTGTTAAAGCAATGTGGAAGCCTACCAGTGTCTCTATCATAATAATAAAGTAAACTCTAAATACATGTTTCATGAATTCATGAATACATGAATATATATTTTGCTACCCTCTCACAGGGGTTAGAGCCCCTCACACAGGGACTACTTCCCCCACACAGGGGCTATGGCCCCTCAATGGGCTACGGCCCCCACACAGGGGTTACGGCCCCCACACAGGGGCTACCACCTGCCCTGCAAGGCCCACATGCTCCACCCCAGCCCCCTAATTGCTTCCCACCTGGCCCCATTCCCTAGCTGCTGCAGCCCCCACAATGGCTGCCCCAACCAGCTCTGCCCAGACCCCCTAATGGATGCCCACCCATCCCCGCCCCCATGGCTGCCCCTGCAACCCCAGACAACATCACTTAAAAAAAAAAAAAGAAAGAAAGAAAAAAAGCCTCTACTTACCCCTTGAAGCAGGGGCTGTGGGGGCTCAGAGTCTCCCCGGGGAGCAAAGGGCAGCAAGGAGCAGGAGGGCACAGGCTGGGGATTCTGGGGCTGTCCCACTGCCCCATGCTGTGCGGGCAGGGCCCCAGTGACCCTGATGGCAGCTGGTCTGCTGGTAAGTGCTGGGTTTTTTTTGTTTTGTTCTGTTTTTCACTGTGGGGATGCTGGGGTGGAGAGGCAGAGACTGGGGGCCTCATGGGGCTGGGAGCACTGGGGCCAGACAGGGCAGGGATCGGGGGGACCTGGAGGGTTGTGTGGATGGGGATGGGCAGGAAAGGGACTGGGGGCCTCGGGGGGCAGGCGGGGGATGGGGCCAGGCAGGGCAGAAATGGTGGGGCTAAGGGAGTGGGCGGTGCCAATGGACCTCCATAGTCCTCTCCCCGCTCCTCCAGCTCTCCCAACCCCTTTCTTACTAGCACTGGAACCCTGATGCTGAAGCATGCTGCCTGAACAAAGGTTCATTGTTTTCCTTGCTATTGTCCTGATAGCATGAAGATCTCCTCAACGAAAGTTGCAATTTGCCAGGCTGTCCAGCCACTTGAAAGGCTCATTTGCCCTTCTGACTCTCAGCATGGTAAAGTTGTGTTCTCCCTTTGCTCTGTAGGAACCCAAGGAAGTGAGAGAAATACTTAGAAAACCAGAGGCAAGCAGCCATGAGGTCCCTGCAACATAATGGTCCAGTTGAGAAGTGTGGAAGTGAAGCCATAATTGGTGGAGTGTGCCCCACTCCTTTGGGCTGCTACTGAGCATGGTTTGTTGCCTTGGGACCCCCTAATGCCCTTTGCCTAAAACTTCAGGATGACAGTACCCTGGCTAATATCATCTTGATCCATCTGACCCTACAGTGGACACAGCACCTGTTCATTTCTGTTTGAGGCAGTCTTTTCTTGGTTCTTACTGCAAAAGATGATGGCCCCTGATGACTTTAACTCATGTAGCAGGCACGCTACAATGGATCACTAGTGCATTTGACTCCCTAGGATGTCAGGGAATGCCTGATGGAGTACCTCACTACCCACTATGACCACATTGTACAATCTGACTGGGACTCTATAAGGAACATGATCAGTCTGTATCTAGCTTAAGTGTCACCAATAACTTACAAGGGCTTCAGAGAGACAGCTGCTGTACCACAAGGATTGTGCATGTAAAGGGAGCAAGCATCCCCCTCTCCCACTTGCTCCTGCCCAGTGGGTGTTGACTGACCACTACTATGAAGACCCCAAAACTGTACAAGCTGTAAGTGGTATATTGAAGGATCGAGATGGGGGCCCATAAACCTTTAAAGAGTGGGAAAATGAGTCTGATGCTACTTCCTTCCTCTCCCTTCTCCCACCCTGCATGAACTCAGGGCCCCCCACCTGCCCCAACACCCATCTTCTGATGTCAGGTGACCCTGACCTGTACAACTGAAGTAGGATTTGTCATGGACTGGGAAGGGGTGCAGATCTAGGGCCAGGATTAATTGCAGCAGCAGAGGCCTTGCTTCCAAGGCCTCTGGTCACTGCTGAAAAGACCTAGTGCTGGGTAGGAGAGGGGCTGTATGCTCCTCCGGTGGGATCACTGGGGCACAGGAGGTTAGGGGTGCCCAGGGGCTGCCTTGGCACCACGTAGGAGAAGGTCTGTTTGCTTCTACATGTGTTGAGTTCTCTCCCCTCACCCCCAACCCCTGGCACCTCAGTTATTCTACCCATACCCAAGTTCTCTCCTCCCTTTATCCCTTTTGCAACCCCTTCCCCCCTCCCCTGGGTTGCTAGGCTTTTGCTGCTGTCTAGGGAAAGCTGGCTGCAGCAGCCATCTTGCAACAAAATGCCATGATATGGCAAGCGGCAATATTGTACCATTTTGTGGCAAATCACATTTTTCATGAAAATCACTTTAATTTGATTATGTTCATGAAACATGCAAAATCATGATTTAAACCAGACTATTAGGAGACAGATGGCTGAGATGCTAAACACAAGGAAAGGGTAGGAAACTCCAGGCCTTCATTATCTAAGCCGAGGTCCATTTCAGAGTCTGTTGCTCAGGTGGATGGCTGAGCACAATGGCCTTTGAGAAAATGGTCAGGCTCATCACCATAGTTGTTGTGATGGCCTGCAAGAGTTACATGTTCTTAACCATAATCCTGCCAGAGTCTTTGTCCATGACATTTTCAGACATGATTGTGCTGTTGACTACAAAGATGTGGGAGAGTTCCTCATACTGAATGAACATGATCTTGCTTGTACCCAAAATGGAGTTACCATCCTGTGTCTTTGTGAACTGCAGCCTCTGTACCTTGCACTAGGACTGGCACTACACCTAGTAAGGGCCATGTCCCTGGGCTTCCATTTTTTTCTGATCTGTTCATAGACCATCTTTTTTCAGTGGCTTGACTAAAGTGTCCCCTGGTTCTCAATCTCACCCCAGATGGCAATGACATTCCCCCCCACCTCCGGTCCAGTTGCTGCCACACTTGATGCTGCACTCAGATTGAGGGCCCATAGTGGGGAGAGGCTGGACGGATGTGCAGAGGTGTGGAAGTCTGACCTTGCCTCGGTGGATGGTGGATGGGGCTGATGTCTTCCCCCATAGCTGCATGGTTAGGTGCATGGTTGGATGAGTGGAGGTCCCTGAAAGTTGGTGTTGTTTAAGGTTGGTTCAGTGGATGGAGGCTCCAATGCTGATTTAGGGTGGATGGCACAAAATGGCTGACAAGTCACCATGTAAGGCAATTAATAGGTGGGGGGCATCTACCGGAGGCCTAACACCTCTGGACAATAGAGTTCTGTGATCAGGGCCAGAACGGCCGCACAGGGTTCAAAAAGGGCCAAGGTTGGGCCACAGTGGTACATTGACCTTGGTTAAATGATCATGACTAGATTCTCTGTGAACTTGGAATTGGACAGCTGATGAAAGTAACAAAATCAAATATATCTGCAGTGTATTTTTTCCATGTTGGTTGAACAACTGAATCTTTGGAGAAGGAAGGGAAGATTCTTGAATTGAATCAGGCATTGACTGTTTTGGCCAGTAGAAACCCTTATTATTAGCCCCAAGTAGGGAGAGTAGTCAGATTCAGGTTCTTCAGTGAAGCTCCAAATCTTTTTAGCAAAATAAGAGGTTAGTTCTTAAAGCACTTGATATTAGTCATTTTAATTTTTCTTTTCCTTGAGGTTATTCTGGGTGTTGTCTTTATTCCTTTTGCATGCAAATTTTCTTGGCTTTCCTGTAATTATCTGTGTGTGTCTCTGGCTGCTGATGCTTTCATTGCCTGGTTCTGTACAGATGTCCCTATAGTATTTGCTATATTGGGAAACCAGCTGTTTCTTCATGCTGCTGTTTGCATTTCATATTATTGCAATGCATGGAGAGTCACACACAGAAGTTTCATTAACAGAAGTGGGAGTTATGCAAAATATAGTCATCCATGTTCATCTAAGCTCTGTGGAGCACATGTATTTTGCTTTTGAATTGGGAGCTTTACAATCATTCCAAGGTACAGCCCTAAAGTTATGGAATGTGATTAATTTTTAATTGAATAGAGTTTTTGTGCTGAGGTTCTTTTAGGGTACCTGCTGAAAGACCATTAAAATATATTAAATAATTCACCCAGACAGCTTACTATTTTGGGGTAGAGGGAGAGAATTATTATTATTATTTTTTACTATGCTCCTTTTTTGCTTTACTTCTATAACTATTTTATTATGATCATGTAGATGATATAATTATATTTCAACACTGTTTGAGCTAGATAATAAACACAAAATGCTTATTAGAGGTAATATTCTTCTATAGTATTTAAAGTCAGATAATTGCAAAGGACTTGAAAATTTCTTGGCACTTTTGTTATTAAATCCTATGATGATAGCTTCATATTCAACAAGAGAATATACAATATAACAGAAAACAATGCAGGTCAATCAAAATTATTCAGATAATTATAGTTGTCTAAATAGTATTTGTCTTCATAGAGTAAACTGCTGACTTCTTTATTCATTAAGTATTGTACTAAAAATGTTCTACTGGATTTAATGCACAGAAGTGGTAAAAACTGTATTCCTTCAGATTTCAGTGGGAGTATTATGTTCTGACTAACACTTAGGGTCAGGGCCAGTGTTAATAGCATTTCAAGAGCAGTTGAATCATTTTTAAGGGACCTTTTCTTGGAGGTAAATTTTATAATTATTTTTCACTCAGATCCATCTAAAGAGCTGAGAGAAATGAAGTTACACTAAGTTAAAAAAGCACTCCAGCTGAGATTTGTTCATTTTCAAGTCTGATGAATACAGATAATATAATTAAGTAAAAAGAGTACTAACCTATAAATAGATTCTTAATTGAATTTCATAGTCTTGTGTAGCAGGACAGGTGAACATATTTTGAGGCCTTGATTATCAGCATTTGGCTGGGGCAAAAAAAAAAGGAATCTTATACTTTCTGATTTCCATCCTGTCTATTTTGTCTAAAGATTCAGAGACTTTAAAGGATAACATTCAGATGATCATATACAAGTTAAGTATGAATATCTCTGGGCCAATGGTACATGAAGAGTTTTGTTTGAGTAAAGCATACAGGGCATAACCCTAAAATTTATTTATTTTATTTTGTATTGCAAACATGAAATTATAGGAAGAATTCTTTAGCAATTTCATCATGCTTAATTGTGTATATTTAGTTTTTCACTTGGCTATAGTGCACACAAATTTTCCCAATATAAACAGTTCATTCTGTTTATAGCCAAGAGACATGTGAATCCAATCTGTGCAAGTATGAAAATTCTACTGTGAAGAATATTGTAACTCTCAGAGCAGTGGAAAGCTCAATTAATGTATATACTAACGATAAGGCTACATTGAGTGCATCTACACATGCACTTTACTGTGAAGTATACTAATTAATAAAGTAAAGCATCACCATCTACACATGTGCTGGTATTATTGTATTAAACTAATTAACTCCTGTATAAGAGGAGTAATTAATCACACTGAAATGCACATGTAGATACTGACCAGGAGCATAAATTGTCCCTGGTCAGCCCAGCCAGCACATGTAGATGCTGCACCTGGGAGCAGTTAATTCCAGCCCAAACTGCTCCAGAGTTTATTGCTTCACATTAATTGCATGTGTAGATGCACCCATTGAATTTATTCAGGCTCTCCCACTGAAGCTTGTCTCTAAAGTCAAAAAGCATGCATACCAAACTTGGAAATCTGTGGCTCAGGGACCCTAACTACTTATCTTTCAAACAGATGTGACACAAATATTTAAGAAAAGATTGAAAATGAATGAGTATAGATGTCTTCTATATTTGCTTTGCCACAGAGTTTCATTATTTTCTATGTGCGGTATAACAAAGAAATTCAAAATATATCACACTAGCAAGAAGACACAGAAGCTTGGGGACAGAAGTTTGAAGATGAGGACCGACAGTGAACTTTTCCATACTTAAAAAAACCCAGAGGAGATGCACTGAAGGTAGGGCTGGAAGATTTTACCCACTTCCAAATATGTGTACGTTTAAATACTATCTTAGTGCCTGCAGGAAGGGATAGTTGCTAATAAATAAATGTATTATTTCTATATTAATTTAGGCTTTACAAAATTGATCAATACATGTATTAAAGATGGGGTTTTGTTCCTGATTTAGTTACTGCTTTTCAGGAAATAGAGTATCTTGATGTTTATAGGACAAAATAAATATTTTCATTGCACATCTGAACCAACCTTAAACCAAATGGTTCCTAGGAGTTTTAAAATGTTAACGATTTAGAAATATGCAGCCAGCTGATTAGCTGGTGAAACTGTCAGTTGGCTGAGCTAAGGATCTGCCCCTGAACTCAATTGTTTATTATTTGTTCCTCAGTAGAATATTAGAAATTTCAGCATTTTGGCTTAGGGTTTGTATTTCCTGAGTGCAAATATTTCAAGAATTATGTTTCAAATAGAAAAAGTTGATTTTACCATTTGTAAAATTGCAGGCAAAGGCATACATAGAAAGCTTAAGGAAAAATTCAAATCTACTAGACTGGGTTGTCATGACTTTGGATAACAGAATAGTATATTAGATAATATGAAAACTGTATTACTGCAGCTTGTAACACTATGATGACACTAATTGGAAGTGCCATACATGCATTGGGATTTCACAGATTTATCTGAATTCATCTGGAGGGCACTCAACTAAAGTTTCAAGTCTGAACAGCTCACCACACAGTATACCTCTCTTAAATCAAATTATATGAGGAGATCTGTACAGTCATTTTTCTGACAGTTTAACATTGAAACATGTCTAGTCTTTCTTGATACCTTTCTTCTCTATGTGTTACTTGAGAAAAAGATTATCTTTGTGATGAACAATGAAGTTCCCACTGAAAAGTTGCTAGTAAGAAGATACTTGGGTTAAAATATTAAATGAAATTTCCAATTATTTACAGCCTTACCTGATCTCTGTCCATTCTTAACACTGTTTTAAAGATACCAGTCATTTTCCTAATTTTCACTGACTAATATATTCTTTTAATTTTGTGTCCTTTAAAATTCCATTTGCCTTTTTAACTCTTATTTATTAACGTTGCAGTTCTTGGGTAGGTAGCCACATTGTCTTCCACATCATTTTAAGTTTCAGACTGTTACATGTATGAAAAATTCTAGACTGTGATTTTTTTTTCTAAAGAAAGGTGAGGTATTAAAAAATAAGTATACAATTAGATTTATGAAGAAATAACCATTGTTGGTATTTCCTCTTGACATACAGATGCATCACATATGGAATAATATTTAAAATTACATCTTTATTTTTAAAGTAATGCATGAGTGTGGCATCAGTTATATATTTTCAAATATGATGCTCCAAAGAAGCATTTGTGAGGAGGTGGGGAGGTGTATTCTTGAAAATGTATATTGTACCCTTTTTAGAGTCTCCAGGAATTTAAAATATACTAATTCATGATGTGCTTCTAAATATCTCCATGTAAATATGTACCTAATGTCCTTAGGAATTATAGGATCATAGGAAAATAGGGCTGGAAGGGACCTAAAGGGGTCATCTAATTCAGCCTCCTGCTCAAGGCAGCTAAACCATCCCAGCCAAGTGTCTGACCAGCCTATTCTTAAAGATTTCCAAGTATGAAGCTAGGAAGCTCTAGGAAGCTTTTTCCAATAGTCAGAAACATTCTCCTAATCTCCAACCTAAATTTTTCTTGTTGAAACTTAAAGCCATTGCTCCTAGTTCTGCCCCTTACAGTGTCCTCCCTTTCTGTAATCACCCTTCATGTATTTGAAGACTGTTATCAACCCCATTTCCCTCAGTCTTCTCTTTTCCAGGCTAAATAATTCTAACTATTATTTAGGCATTTAGGAAACATGCCTAAATAATAAGGCATGTTTCCCAAACCCCTAATCATTTGTGTCACTGTGCTGAACTCCATCTAAAACATCTGCATCCTTCTTAAATTGTAAAGCTGCTCTTCCAGGAGAAACCACAAGTGAATGGATGTTCAGGCTTTTTTTCTCATCAAGTGGCCATTTTTAGCCTGGGATAAAATAACTTGGAAACAAGAATGGTTAAATCACTTCCATAAGAGTGTGTGGAGAGTATGTTGAAATGAAATGAAATGAAATGAAAAATTCATAATTTTACAAGAAGGAAGCTAAATTCAACACCTTGAAACCTGAAAGCTAACACCCTTGCTCCTGCCTTTTGTTTTGAGGTAATTTGCATATTCACAGAGCTATTTCCAACCAGGAGATCTTACAGCACCTTCAGCTCTCCTGCAAAATATGAATTTTCATTTCCACCTAGGAGAAATGTTACAATATTTGCATTCCCCTATGTCTGAAGAAGGGTGTGTGCACCCAAAAGCTTGCAAATAAAGACATTATTTTGCAAATATCTAATTAGTCTAATAAAAGATATCACCTCTACCCAGAGTTCTGATCTCTTTGGAAAGTATCTGTACTTGCCATGGCTTCTCTCAGAAGAGAACATGGACCTCTAGCTTCTCCCCCTCCTTTACAGGGAGACAGTGTTTTTCTCACTAGACTCTGCTGCTCCAGAACAGTCCGCCTTCTTAATCCCTCTTCACATTTCATATTATAACTTTATAAACTATAATCTCATTCATGGGCAGCTTTAGTTTTAGTAAGCAAAGTGAACAAGAAACAGTTATCAAAGTATCTCAATAGAACTCTTATTACAGTTGTATAAGAATTCTATGTATTTTTAATTGGGAGAGAAACTGACTAAAACCTAGCTGTGTGTATATATATATATATATATATATATATATATATATATATAGTTCTATAATTAGCCCACTAATTCAACTGCAAATTTGTTAAAATGTAATACTACTTCTGAGGAAATGTTATAACCAGTACAAATAATTAAATATATGGTAATTGCAGGGGCTTCTTCTTTACTGTTGCTTAATTATCAGGAATCCAGGTTTTCTGTTTCCCACAGAAAAATGAAATAAAATGAAGATTTCTCCCTTACCAGAGTAAAACATGGATTTCTCATTTTAGCAAAGAATCCTGTGAATTTTGCAGTTTGCAATGAGCCCTCTACAGGGTGGCAGAGTTCTAGCAAGCAGGGGCTAGAAGGGAGGGGGAGGAGGGCATTCAGACAGGTAATTGGCGGGGATTGAGGCCCCCATAGGGAGGGAGGGAGGGGGGGAGTTGGGCAAGGCTGGGACTGCTGCTCACCTGGGCAGTGTGTGGGGCTTGGGGCCTTAATGTGCAGCCACAGGGCCCCAGTGGGGAGTAGAACAGGGCTGCAGGCAGCTTATCCAGGGGCAGGAGGTGGGGCTGGCTCCCTGCTGCTGCGTGCACTCCCAGGGGGCAAGGGGGACCTGTGCCCCCCAGATCTGTGCACGGGGAGGGGGAAGTACAGGCTGCCCACTTCAGGCTTGGGCTCCCACCCTGCTGCCCTCTCCTGGGGTCTCCACAGCCCCACAGGCATGACCCAATGCTGTAGGGAACAGCAAAGCCATGCAGGTATCTCCTTCCCACTGAGAGCACTGCCCTATTGATGCATCCTCCATGCACAGAGCTGCAGTAAGTGGTACAAGCGCACACCACTTTTCCTGCTGCCCCCATGCACAGAGGGTGCATTGCCAGAGCAGAATGGAGTTCACAGTAGCAAAGAGATCCCTGCTGGGCTGCAGAGGCCCCAATGGAGGGCAGCAGGGTGGGAGCCCAAGTCCACAGTGGGCAGCCCACTTCTGCCTCTGCCCCATGCACAAATCTGAGGGATGCAGGTCCCTCCTGCCCCCCAGGAGTGTGTGCTGCAGCAGGGAGCTGCCCCCCCACCCCAAGCCCTCAAGGTGGTGCAGGACAGGCTTCAAGGTGTACTCCAGTTTAGCAGCTGTCACCTCCTGCCAGGGCAGAGGGCTGTGGATGCAGGTCCCTGGCCCCATAGCCATGGCAGCTAGGGGGAGCAGGAGGTTGTGAGGGGTACCAGCAGGGCCAGGAGGCTTTGGTTAGAGGGAAGGAGCACCAGCAGTGCCAGGGGCTGTGTGGGTGGGGGAGTGAAGTGCCTGAGCAAGGCTGGAGGGCCTGTTGGAGGGAGTGAAGGTCACCAGTAGACCTAAGCAGGTTTTAGGGGGGGGGTGAGGAGCTCCAGCAGGGCTATGGGGGCCTATTTTAATCACAGATTGGGGGGGGGGGGGGTTATCAGAGAATTCATGATTTTTTAATCATGGAAAACCAGGATCCCTGTTAATCATTTTGAAGACATAGATTAAATAATACTATTCTTTTTAATATTCATATGACACATTATATCTTCAAAATCCCTTGAAAGCATTAAAACATCCTTCCAAAATAACTATCTTAACATAGTGTATAATGGTTGAATGAAACATTCTGTGTTATATCTTCCAAGTCTTTGTGTGTCAAGTGATTACTTCATGTTAGTTCTTTTTCCCATATATTCTTAATTATTATTTTAGCTTCTTTCATTAGGACATTATTTTGAATCTTTTCTCATATAAATATTTTCTTTTGAACATAAATATTGCTGAATTTGGCCCTTAGTAGGCAAACTGTAGCAGTGCTGGGATGTCCTTAATTCATTTTGTATTTTGCCAGATGAAAGATTAAATAAATGGCACTTACATAATAAGGTCCTAATTGTTGCTTGAACTGCTGGGTCCAGTAAATTCCATGGAAATTTTGACATTTACTTCAGCAGAGCTGAGGATTACCCAATATAAGTAAAGGTGACATCTTACATCTGTCTACCTGTTCATAATAGATCTTCTGTTATTCTTCCCAAAGATGATTCAGATTGATTATCCTCAGATTTGACTTCTCAGCGAATGTAAGTAAGTCCAGAAACCAAATTCAACAGCTCTGGAGCCTCAGTTTAGGCTTCCGGATACACATTTGGTCATCTAAAGCAGGGTTGTCTAATTGACAGGCCAGGAGGGGTTAAAGTGTAGCCCCCAGGGGTTAATTTGTGGCATTTGTTCCAAGCACTTTCTGATAGCACATAACACCTGCTGTATGCAATTAGCTCTCTTCCTTACATTAGGGGTTTTACACTGGTGTTTTTTCCCCACTTTGGATACGTACTATCTGTTTATATTAGAAAAAGTTAGTAAAAAAATACACTTTATGCATGGAACAAAACATGGCAAAGAAAGGTATGATCTTTCTGTTGCCAGGTTCAACTAGCCTTTGAGAAAGTTGTTTCCGTCAAAGATGAGCTATACCCTTGTGATGGAAAGTGTGTATGAGGAGTGAAGCTGTCCTTACTTTAGGTTCTTCTAGATACCTTGAGAGCTCTAAAGGCAAGAACCAAGCCTTTAAACTTTTGATATTTTATTTCCAACTAGTTTATAAAGCAAAAGACAATCATATATGCTTTCAGCAGTCTGTGTTTCTGAGAAAAGTAGTGCTGCTGTGTTGCGCGCAAGTTGGTGTTTCCTACCAGTGTAGCATCATCTATATAATAGGGGTCAGGTTGTTGTCCATGAGGATGGGATCCATTCTCCTGTACAACTGAAGAGAGTAAAAAGCATTATCTCACAAATAAAGGTGCTTACAGAATGGAATTTCATTTTGTGGAGGATTTTAAGATTTTGAAATTTGTTTTAATCTGATGAAAACAAGTTTCAAATCTATAAAAGACAATTAAAATGGTCTCAAGTTGACTGAAATTTTAATTTCTCATTCTGATCTATTTTTCTAGTGCTGTATAATACAACATTTAATACACTCTAGAAAAGTTATATTAAAACAAAACTGCAACACTTTGTGCCAAAAATATCGCCATGAATCATTTTGACACTGTTGTGACCTACCCCCCACAATTTTTCCCAGCAAAATTTAATAAAATTGATATGATTATGCAAACCATTTAGTTTCAATGGAACAATGATTTCCAACAGAAAACTGTTTTATCCGATTTTTTGCAAACAAATGCTATTCTTAGCCTTCAAAAACAGCCCAACACCAGCAATGGAAATGAAGTACTTTACTGTTGATAAAGCACAAGCAATACATATATCAAACATTCTTGTGTTTGGTTAAAAGGGAAACTAAGGCTAAATCTTCCCCTAATGTAGAAGGACTTGATATTAATGATAGATGACCCAAAGTAGAATCTAGCTTATTTTCTTTTAGCTGTGGTGCCTTTACTGTGATAACAGGACTAACAGACCCTTATTTATTTTCATCCTTAAGATACACAGATAGTTCTGGGAGTACCTCTGAGTAAAAATGTGATATTTTTACATAACAGCTTTTCTGACTAGAAGTCACTTCAGTATAACCTCTGGGCCCCTCTATACTTGCAGGTAAAGGCACAATGCAATGTAATGTGCAACCCACACAATTATGCCTCTTGCCATGCCACATGTGCATGGCAGAAGACATGATTGTGGAATTGCACATTACATACCATTGTACCTTATTGTGACCCTGGGTTCCCCTTGCACCGGCAAGGAGAAAGCTCCCATGGCTAGGAGCCCCCTCATGCACTCCCAAGGCTGGGAGACAGCAGCAGCTGTCATCTCCCAGCCCTGTGGGGTTTGTACATCCCTAAGGTCAGGAGACCCCATCAACTGGCAGACTGGGAGGCATGCTGCTGGGACCCAGAGTCTCAGCCCCAATAAGGCATGGGGCACCCACAGGCAAACACTGCTACATGTGCAAATTAAAGCTGAATGCCAACCACTGTAAGGCTAGTACACTTTTTTCAAGGTCTTTTTTATAGCTCACTGGACCTTTTTATAGCATGATAGGTACTTGGCATGTGTAGCTGGTTGCAGTTAATTGTGCAGTTAACCTGCTAATTGCACAATACCTATAATCTGTAGGGGGGCTCTGTGTCTTGTGGAAACTCCATCTGCATATACTATGCATCTCAAAATTGGACTAGGCTTCTTCACACTAGCATCACATTGTAAAATCACATTGTTTTTCTGTTATCGTCTAAATATTGTTCATTCAGATGCACTTTCTAGATAGCCTTAACCTAATTTATGACTTGATTCTTTTTTCCCACCTGGTGTATAATCTAGAACTCCTTTACAAGACTAAGCTTTATCTCATTTTGACCAATGATTTGACCTAACCATTGTTTCAATTAGCCAAATGATGACATGTAAGATTAAAGTCCTGAGTCTTATCTTCATATTCTGTTTCCAACAGCCTCTAGGAAGCAGTTCATTGCTCTCTGTTTCCAGCAGTGTTGAGAATTGTTGGATATGAGTAAAAGAGATAAAGTTGATGTCATTACGCAGGGATGTAGTAAATTGCCACCTATCAAGTCAAGGTAAGGAGAGAAGCAATATCTGAAAGAATAGCTATCTCATTAATACTAGAGTTGGAGTGTTCCAAATAAAAAAAAAATAGTCAGTTTAAAACTTGAAAAATGAGGCTATAACAAAAAGTAAAATGTCTTTGATTTGGATTTAGGAAGCTCCAAAACGCCAACTTGTCTTAGATTATGTTATTTGACAGAACCACATGAGTGGGCTCAGAGTTAATAAAAGGGTTTTAAGTCTTATCAGGAAGAAGGATAACTAACAACTCCAGTGAGAATCCTATATTCTGTGAAATGTGGGAGCAGGTGCTGAACAGTGGCTTAAATGCAGTGGAATCAGTTTTGGCTATATTGAACAGCATAACAGATACTCACTAATGGTCATGGTGCCTCTAATGAGAGTAAGCCTGCCCTTTGGATCTCTGAGTACAAAACCAAATGAGTCACTCAAGATAATTTTCTCAAAATAATTTTGCAGAAAAAAGGTAAAGGCATGAGTCACCTGTCTCCATTTAGGATGGGTTTTTAGGTATAGGAATTAATAAGTATTTGTCAGAGTTACCTTGCTGGCATGTACATCATTAATAGAAGACAATATACCTTTCTGGTTAAATAAAATGTGGCTGGGGGAGGGCCAGGAGATTTCCCTCTTTGAGTTTCCTCAAGGTTATTCAGGTAGGGGTAGAGGTTATTGTATCACTCAACAGATGGGACTCTGGGAGACTCCCTGGTACCAGGGAGCTGCTGAGGAGTAAATGTGCACAGGTCCTAGACATCTGGTCCCACTTTTTCAATCCATTTGGTTCCCTGATAGCACACAGCTTTGGAAGCCATGCTGCTAGGAGCAGTAGTACAGAATCCAGAAGTCTTTAAAGCTCATGTGAATCTGACTACAAGCTCAGCCAGCACTCATTTCAGTAAACAATTTATGAATGCTATCCAAGGAGTGATTGCCCATTTCTCAGACATCCTCAGCTCTTCCCATCCAATCTCCTCCACTCATGCTTAGAATGTAAAGGAAGAGGAAATGAGAGCATCTAAACATCACAGGCTTGTTAGTCGAAGGCCCCCAGTTCACAGATTCTGTCCTGGTATTAACAGTCATGCTTATGGGGGAGTGGTGGTACAAAGCAGCTGGAGGCTCGTAGCTGAAGGCTCCAGAATAAATCCTAAAGGAGCTAGTCCCATTGTGTGCCTGTCTTTGCATTCCTGGCTTCATACCTAGCAAAACCTGATCCTTTTGGAGGGCTGGAGTATAGAAATAACAGGAACTTTGACACCAGAATGGGATTCAGGTCAATACCTGGTCACAAGGAATGGATAGTGAGCAGGGAAATCCTCGTGTATTCCTTTCTGTGTGCAAGCCTAAATTTAGTGGAGAATGGGAAGCCTATCAAAAGCAAGGAAATATGAAAGTAAGAATGTGGTCCATTAACAGGTGTGCATAAAGTAATAGTGTTAAATTTATGGCCCCATGGGCCAGATTAAGCCTACAGAGTTGTGTTCCCTCATGGCAATTGTTTGTCTCCTGTTAAAAAGGCAGGACAGGATGCCAAATTAAAAACTAACTAATCCAGAGTGTAGACTGTGTGGGATAATACTGGCTCATTCTCTAAGTGTGTGCATGTGTGGCATCTAGGACAGCAGGTACCTATCACACTGGTGCAGCATGCTGTTATCATAACATAAATAACAATTACAATGGTAATGTAAAAGATATTTCCTATGATTATGCCATAAAGTTAAAAAAAACTTTAACGCTGAGGGATATATCAATATTGAACATAACAGTACCACAACTGCACATACAAACTGGCTACTGGTTATTTTTCCCCATGTACTTTACATCTTCTTTGAGCATTCAACACATTTTTGCACATGCTTCTTGTTTATGTTTATTAGTTTAAATTTTGAAAAACAGACCTTAAGGTTCTGCTTTCACCACAGCTAAAAATCATGGTGAAAGAACAATGCGGGCATAAAAGAACGTGTTCTTCAAAGTCTGTCCCATTTTGGTCCATCAGGCATTCACATCAATTTCCTTAAAGTAGTACTGGAGGTATTCATTTATTAATGTAATAAATTTAATTCAAGTGAAATACCAATTAATCTGGATACCAGATGACATCAGAGAAGCCATTATTTCCTACAAAGTCATACAATGTGAAAACCCAGTATTTAAAGCAACGGGTTAAATAACACTGCAGTGAAGAAGAAAGTTGTTATTCACAGAAGAAAGTGTTTTGAAGGGAAGTTTGTGAAAATTAAAACTCTAGGTGGTACAGCCATTTCATTTAATTTATAATCTCTTCAATGCTATGAAGGAGTGAACATCATTTTTACAATTCAGTAGCAGTAATCTCATTTATTATGATGTTGGCTAATCATTTTTCAGCTATAATACTCCATATTCCCCAAAGCTTTTGTCTGTACATCTGTACTATAGATGAATTTGCATTTTAATTAAAGTACTCAAATGAATGGTATTAAACCCCAGAGCAGAGAACATCATTTTCATGTCTTTCAGAATGTGACTTTTAAACACTGTATTTCATCTATTGAAAGTCATAAAAGATGTAGTCCATTGCTGTTGATTATTTTGCAAAAAATAATAAAATATTAAATTTATTTAATTTTTTTTTATTTTAATTAAGGATTTAAACCCACAGCTTAATATTTTGTTATTTACTATAAATTAATACAATATTAATCTTATATTGTAACTGTATCATTATTATACAAAAGAGAAATCTGGGCTGAAGTGCAGGAGATGGCAAGTGTCATCTCTCAATATAACTTTCTGAACACTTGAGGATTCTGTCATCCTACAGTTGCAACACAAATATGCATACTAAAATTTTGTTTAAATATCAGGGTCAGAAATGACTATTTACAAATATGGAAAATTAGAGATTCAGCTATTCAAATCAGTACCTCCATCTCTTCAATACTTGTATTAAATGTCTGCTGAATGCGTTCCATTCAAAATCACAGAAAAGAATGCTGAGATAAAATGGAGTCAAATATTGCTTAGCCTTAAATGTACATCCAGAGCATTTTTAGTATTTTTATATGACCCGACATTGAATATTATTAGTATCCCACCCCAATATATGAGAGTTCTGGGTGGCATTCTGAGGACTGGATCACTGTCAAAGGAAACCATTTTACATTACTTGTCATCCCAAAGATGTTAGAGTGTGTAGTGCAGGAGTGGGTAAAGTCCTGCCCGCGGGCTGGATTGGGCTCACAGCAGACTCCATTTCCCAGCAGCCCGTATGCGCGTTGCTTTGGCCAATCTCCATGGAGACCCCAGGAGCAGCGGGGCCATGACATCATGGGGTTGTGATGGCCCGATGCTCCCTGAGTTTCCGTGGAGACAAGCCCAAGCAGCGCTGCCAGGGTGAGTGGCTGGGCAGGGAGCAGGACCAGAGCCAGGATTTTGTAGCAACGATAGCGTGGACCGGAGCCAGGGCAGATGTGCCTGGGGTGTGCAGGCAGCCGATCGTAGCTCTGCCTGGCTCCAGCCCACACTGTCACGGCCAGAAATTTCCAGCCCTGACCCCATAGTAGCTTCCTACCCAGCTATGCACTTTGCCAGCCAGTCTTCATGGAGACCCTGGCCCCACTCCGTCTTAGCCCCACTGCTCCTGGGGTCACCAAGGAGACCAGTCAGAGTGATGTGGAAGTGGCTGCTGGGAATGGAGTCTGATCACCCTTGGAGTAGCAGGTTGTCACTCCTTTCATGAGGTAGTTTATTTTTACATGGGCAAACTTGTCCCTACGGAGAACAACATAAATGATAAAACAAATGAATATACAAAAAACAAATGGACAAAACCAAACCTGTGGTCCTTCCTCAGATCCTGAGAGGGCAACCCTGGTTTTGTGCTTCGCCCTCAGGACAGCATCTTCCCTCTCCCCCTTACTACCTTTCCTGGGGGTATTTTACTTCCTCTAGGGCCAGCCAGTTGCCCCTGTCAGCTGGCCCAGTGCTCCTAGGCAGATAGACTATTACCCTCTAACACCCTGCAGCTGGGCTCCAGCCCCTGAGCCACACACCTTGTTATAGAGGGCAATAGCTATTCCACTCTAGTGTTCAAAATGGAGTAACCCTCTTCACATTTACCAGGGAGTTAGTGCGTGGCGACTCCTCACTATAAATTCATCACAGAATTTACTGACAGCTTTAAGAGTCCAACATAATCATTCTCTAATGTGTTTTCTGGTTTTATTTTGTATTATGAAAAAGCTCCCCAAAGTTAGAGATATAATGTTAAGATTGAGGGTGTGAGTACTGAGCCTGGATGCAGGTGGCCAGGCCTGTGAGTAGGCCCTGAGGGCAGCCAGGTCAGATGGAGGAGGTACAGGTTACTGGGACATCAGATGGGGGTCTGAATCAATGGAGCAGGACATGTGGGATCAGGGTCTGGGAGAGCTGTTTTCCAGTCAAGAAAATGTTGTTGGTATATAAGTTTTATACAAGAAAGAATGGTGGACCACACCCAATCATGAGTGAGAGGTGAAGTGACCCATGCTAAATTTTTTGAGAATCCTTTCCTTTGTTTGAATCTGATATGACAGTAGTCCATGGTGTTTCTGGCCTGGATTCATAATAGGGGATAAAAGATGACTTTGCCTATCTTTTCTATTAAGTCTGCAAGTAGTGAAGACAGATGGTAGGATTAAGGGTGAGCCACCTGTGAAACCAAAATCCCTCACCTTTATTCTCTTTAAACAACAGGCCTTTCCTTAATAGCTGCTATTTCTGGCAGGTTAGTAAAAGCAAGGACTAAATTTAGTTCTTCTTTTTAACTGAGTAATGGGCAGGCCACTACTTTTCCTTGTCTTGTTCCATCATAGCATTGGGCACACCACCATAGGGAACCTAATCAAATGTGTGCTGTTTGTTCTTTTTTTGTTGTTTTTTCTGATGTCCTTGTTCATTCTTTTCCTTGTTTTTCTGAGTACACCCTGGCATATAAACAGTTTCTTCCTTGTTTTCCTTAACATTCTGATGTTCAAGAGTAAACGTCATTGTAGCACTTCTGTTACTTCCATTTGAAAGTTCCTTTAACTGTGCAAACAAGGGAGGTATATGAAGTAGGCGAAGACATATTCTTCAAACCTTCCTCCAATTCCTTAAATGAATTGACTCAATTAATACATGAATTACTGAGGGGTGTGTAAAACTTCCTACAGATTTCTTTTAGCTGTGGTCAGATCACTCATTTGCAGACAGAGTAAAAAAAATCAAGTTAGAACATTTTGTCAAATTTTTGATAGAGTTTTAGAGTTGGGTGACTGGTATTCATGTGATAAGACTGACAAGGTTGATGAATGACAAAAAGGTACCATAAACAGGAGAGCATAATATAATTTTTGAGTGAGCTTTCTGGTTGAATTATTTGAAATAATAAATATTCAGATTATATTCTAACATTTGCATTGATTGCATTGATTGACTTGACTATTGGCTGACTAATTTGATTAACTATTATGCAGGGTACTAATTAAATGAGATGTTCCTTCCAGATTATTTATTTCCATTTTTAAAAGATGTGAGTTTTCAAACCAGACTTGCTCTTAAATGTTGGTCCTCCACAATTTTAATAATTACAGCATTACTTCTTATATCTTTTTGTAAATCATATAGCATCTACAGTGTTTGAATATCTTGCATTTGAAACTTGTTCTTAAGTATACAGTTTAAAGCTTAAAATCACTTTTTGTGGTGGGGCAAAGGCAGTGAAGCATTGGTTTATTCTTGCCCTGTTGGCCTGTGCTCTAAAGTATCTGAGTGGGTTATCAACATCCTCAAAGGCTAAGGGCAGATATTCAGGGAGCTTAGGGGGACTTTGGACTGAATTCAAAATGGCTACCCAGTCTAAGGTAAATTGGGATGGAAGGGGCTAGTTGGGGGATTGGTGGGGGCAAGCATGCTCAGGGTGTGGATCAGGGGTCTGTGGGAGTAGCAGGGACAAGCAGGATCTGCCAGAGTGATCAGGGGGAGGCAGACAAGATCTGTGGAGGGGGTTGCTGGGGTATAGGAGGGTCTGATGGAATATGGGGGCTTATGTGGTCCCCAGGGGAGCTTGGGGAGACCAGGGTCTCTATTTAGCCCCCAACATTCCTCTCCAGTGAACCTACACCACCAGCGCTTCCATCCCTCCCTTGGGTAAACACTGATAAATTCAATGGCACCAGGAGCAGCTTGCAGGATGAGGTGTTGGAAGGGGCTGGCTGGTTTGCAGGGAAGGGGGACATGCAGTCACGGAAAGTTCAGCCTCAGGGCTGGTGTGGTTTTTCCCGCCCTGGGGCTGCATTGGTAACCATACAGAAGTTCTATGCACCAGTCTAATCTAGGTCGAGTAAGTCTGGTACTACATTGATCCAGGTCTATCTCAGACCACTTTCCACCATTTTAGACTAGTTGGTGTGCACGGAACTTCCATACAGTTATGGGTTTAGATTGAATTCTGACCACTGAGACCAGGTCTATAAGTGTATGTACTGCACCTGGGTGAATTAAGTTAGATTGGACAGCCATTTTAACCCAATCTAACCTCCCCCTAACATACCCAAATGTCTGCACTTAGCCAAAGTCTTTATGTGGAAGCAGAAATTTAGATCGCATCCACTCTTGTTTTCATAATTGGGGGCCACCACTTTTTATACACACACCATCTTCCATCATTTTCTTCTCCTTTCTTTTCTTTTTTTTTGGGGGGGGTGGGGGGGAAGGAGAGGAGGGGACTTTAAGTTTGATTCTGAGAAGGTTGATAAATTGATTGATTCACTGTAACTGGAGGAAGTTTAGATCTGTCTGCCTGAGATTGTTTTAGAGTCCTCTTAACTGTTAGTACTGTATGCCCTCAAGGGGCGCATCCACACATGCAAGTACGTGCGCTTACAGCAGCTCAAATAGAAGCGGTGCAAATTTGAGCTGGGGCTTTTTGCTTCAGCACACGTGCTCAGACATGTACTTTGGTGTGGAGCAAATTGTGCCACTTGGGGCAAAATAACCCTGCCTGGCTCCTCCCGGATCTTCAGCCAGGGGGAGCTAGAGCCCGGGGCCAGCACCTGTGCTGTCCCCAGCAGTATAAAAAGCTGCTCTGTCCTGGCCCCAGCAGTATAAAAAGCCGCCTGGCAAGTAGCTCAGGGCTACTCACTCTCAGGAGCTTCTGGGGCCCAGGCAATTGGTACCTGGGGACACTAACCCTTGTGCCAGCTGAACTTCAGAAGGAGCCCTGAGAATTCCCTGAAACCTCTACCCACTTCAGGGTTCTGGCAGTGGGGACTGCTGCCTGGCTGTGACCTGCTGTGCACCTGCTAGACTTGTATAGGGACTGCAGAGCCAGTAGAGGCATCTGCCCCTCTGGGCCAACTGCCAGCAGACTGTGGTTGCAGGGTTGGCCTTTGTGCGGCACTACTGCCAGTTGTGCCCCCTGCCCGGCCATCTGGAGAGCTATCACCCAGAAGATGTTCCAGGTGTGGTGGCCTACTTTGAACTGTCAAAGCATGTCCTCCTGGCCCCACTTGGCCAGGAGGTCAGCCACAGCCAGCTGGGTCCAAGGTGCCAGCTCTGAGTAGGCAGGGTTCTGCCACTGGCCTCCCTAGCAGGAATTCTGGTGTTCCCTATTGGAAAACTGAAAAATCCCCGATTTAAAAAAATCCCAAAGTCACTCTCTAAAATACCCCTGTACCAGGGGCCTCCAAAGGGCTGCTTGCCCTGTGGCCTGCCCACCTGTTCCTGGGCCAACCGCCCATGTTCTCACCCTCCATGCCATGTTGTTAATTAGTTAATTTAGATGTTAGTAAGTGGGAGGCTGCCCATTTCCTGCCCTGATGCCAGGAGGCACTATCCACAGCACCATTCTTCCCCTACACCGCAGCCCAAGCCTTGCAGATGGCATCTAGACATTCTCATTATCACCGGCCCCCACACTGGGCCCCAGAACCCTACTATTGAACCCCACCTGGATTCCTCCCTTCAGACATACTCTTCCACCACCATACTAGGCAACATAGCTCCCTGAACTGATCCCCCTTTGGGAGTGATCCCCCCACCGGGACCTTCGGCTCTCTAGCCCTGGCCCACCTCTAGGCCAGTCGGAACCCCAGACCCTCAGCTCTTGGGTGTTCCTCACGGTGGGCCCTCAGCCCTTCGACCCTTCTGGTCCTGGTCCCAGCATGGGCCAGTCAGGGGAAATTCAGACAGGCCTGAGTCTATGGCCCTTTTCTCACTTTTCAAGGGTCCACCCTCTGGGCCCTCCAAACAAAGGGGTCACCCACCCAGTTGTGGGGGCTAGGGGTTAAGGCACCCTGACACACCTTTCACTAGGGTGATAACTGGCCTGGCATTTTCTGGGGGCTCCCGCACCACTGAGAGCCCCACTAGGCCACCCAGTCCTGGCAGGGTGCAGTTTTAGGTCATATCCACAACCTGGAACCACCTTACCATCCCCTACAGCTCCTTCCTGACCTCCAGATGATATTGTTGCCTTGCCCCCGGCATCAGAACTGCCCTGTTTATATGGGCAGCCCTGAATCTAAAATGGCTGCCTAATCAGGCACCTGCCGGCTGCTGCCTTCTGGCCCTTAAAGTGGCAGGCACAAATAGTGCCCTGCCACAACCCCCAAATCCATGTTCCTCCACAAGTAAGACAAAAGACCACTATAAAGAAAGAGAGAGAGTTAGACACAGACAGCGATCTGTTGGACAATGTTTTATTGATCTATCTACAGTGGTAAAGCAAGTCTCTTATACTAATAAATTGAACTCGAAATACAGGTTTCATGAATTCATGAATACATATTTTGCTGCCCTTCCACAGGGCGATGGCCCCCACACAAGGGGTTCATCCCCCATACAAGGGCTGTGGCCCCCCAACATGGGGTTCAGCCCCTACACAACGGCTACGGCCCCCCAACAGGGGGTTCGTCCCCCGCACAGTGTTTGGCCCCCCGAAAGGGGGTTCTTCCCCCACACAAGGGGTTCAGCCCCCCAACAGAGGATTCAGCCCCCACACAAGGGCTACAGCCCCCCCAACAGGGGGCTCAGCCCCCACACAAAGGGTTCAGCCCCCCAATAAGGGGTTCAGCCCCCACACAAGGGGTATGGCCTCCCCAACAGGGGCCAAATGGCCCTCACAGGGACTACCACCCCCCCTCCAAGGCCCACATGCCCCAGTCTAGCTCCTCGATTGCTGCCCCACCTGGCCCCATCCCCCAGCAGCTGCTGCAGACCCTCCAATGGCTTCCCTATCCAGCCCCACCCCGTGCTCCTCCAGACCCCACAATGGGTGCCCCACTCAGCCCCACCCCTAACTTGCACCCCCAGGCCACCAAGGCTACACCCACAACCCCAGGCACCATCACTGTAAAAAAAAACCCAGAAAAAGAACAGGAAAAAAAGGGAAAAAAAAGCCTCTGCTTACTTTAGAAGCAGGGGTGGGGAGGGCTCCAGGGCCTCCTGGCAGAGCCCCCTGGGCAGCACAGGACAGCGGAGGGGCAGGAGGGCTCAGACTGGGGCCACTGGGGCTGTCACCCTGCCCTGCAGTATGCAGGCAGGGCCCCAGTCAGCCACATGGCAGCTCCAACTGCCAGTAAGTGCCCTTTTTTGTTTTTTTTTTTGTTTTTAAGTATGGGGTGGGGGGGGGCAGGGATCGGGGGGGGTTGGGGGGATGGGTGTTACAGACCAGCTGGGCATTGTGAGTGTATCAATTCTATTGCAGGCCAACTGGGTTCTGCGAGGGTATCAGCCACTGGGCTGTTCGGTTCAGTCTCAGATTGAGGAGGCAAAGTTGGGAGTGAAGTAAAGGCAAATTTATTATAGTTTACACACACAACAGTTAACACAAAGATAAATGCAATAAGCAGGTAATGCAGTATTAAAGAGCTAATAGTAAATAATAACAACAGATAGATGGATCAATTTTGTTGCAGGCCAATTGGGCACTGTGAGGGTATCAGCCACTGGGCTGTTCCAAACAACAGATAGACAGACATGGGTTGGCAACTTATCGATAGTCCCTCGATGCCAGGTACACACTAAGTGATTCCAGTGAAGTCAGGTGTCCCTGATCGATGCTGTCTGAGAGATTACCAGGGAAAATCCCTTTATTAGGATCCGATCCTCACTCACACTGGGAGCCCGGAGTCTGGGCTTGGAACAGCAATGACCATTCTGTTCCCTCCTTCCTGCTGGTCACCTGATGCACATGCTTTTTATACCTAGTCTTATGCTAATCTGTTGGCTTTAGGGCCACTCATAATCTTGCCCTATAGCTGTTACCCTATGGGATTGAAAGGTGTTAAAAATTATCATAAAAGTTACTACCCAGATTTGGGTTAATCCAGTAAGCAAATTACAATGCAGCCTTTTTAGATTTAAAATTGACATTACTAAGCCCAACCCTTTTAGGTTTCTCTGAATATGCTTTCTTGGGACGTGCTTTCCTGGAATGTGTTGGGTGTGCCAAGCGTTTGGATCCAGTTTTTATCGTCAAGGCTGAACCCTGAGAAAAACCGTTAGGTCAGCTAATCTTGCAGCTACAGCTTCGCCTTTGGGGCCCAGTCAGTTCCACAATTAATACAAACAGTTTTATCATTTTGGTTAAACTTATGACAAACATGTTACATTTGTGGGTTACAAACTTATAAGCTTTATATTAGCTAATATTACCTGTTAGGCGAAATACTGCTTTATATTGCTAATATTACCTGTTTGGCCCCTCCAAGAAGCACATATGTATTGCTTATTAATTCCTTTGGTTCTGGCCATCATAGATGGGGCCAGCCCCAGCAGGGGTCAGAGGCCTTGGGGGGGGTTGGTAGGGGGAGGGGCCAGCTGCAGCAGGGGTTGGGAGCCTTAGGGGCTGGCGGGGGGAGGGGCTGCCCACAGCAGGGGTTGGGTGCTTCAGGGGGGCTGGTGGGGGGAGGGACCAGCCACAGCAGGGGTCAGGGGCCTCAGGGGGGCTGGCAGGGGGAGGGGCCAGCTGCAGCAGGGGTCAGGGTCTTCAGGGGGACTGGCGGGGGAGGAGCCAGCCATGGCAGAGGTCAGGGGCCTTGGGGGCCTGGTGAGGGGAGAGGCCAGCTGCGACAGGGGTCAGGGGCTTTAGGGCGTCTGGTGGGTGGAGGGGCCAGGGGCCTTAGGAGGACTGGTGGGGGGAGGGGCCAGTCGCGGCAGGGGTCATGGGCCTCAGTGGGACTGGCAGGGGGAGGGTCAAGCCGCAGCAGGAGGAGGGGGCTTTAGAGGGGCTGGTGGGGGGACAGGCCAGCCGCAGCACGTGTCAGGGGGGCTGGGGGAGTGGGCAGAGCCATTGGGGATCCCCCCATGGTCCCCTCCCCTCTCCTTCAGCTCCTCTGACTACTTATTCACCAGCACTGGAGCCCTGGTCCTGAAACATGTGGCCTGGCCAGCTGCATGTTTCAGCACCAGGACAAGGGGCCAACCATAGAAACGCTCTGGCAGCCAGAGCGTCTCCATGGAGGACCCAGCCTCTGGTTGCCTCAGGGCCTGCGCTGCTTTTTTAAGCCTCAATTTTTTTAGACCCCTGGATATCCAGGGGTCTAATTTGCAGTGCAGGGAACATTTTTTCATTCCCACACGTGCCTGTTGCCCCGCCTCAAAGGGGTTTGAGGCGGGGCAAGAGGTACGTGCACGTTCATGCGGATACACCCAAGCAGGGTGGTTAACTTTAAAACTGTGTTTTTTTCTAGTCAGTTTTTTAAAGCAGGTCCTGCCAGTACCCAAAGTTAACTGTATCAAATAATTCAGGCATCAGGCACTATGTGGTCTTCTCTCAAAAACCTGGCTATGCTGGAACTGCCTGAAGTAGTATTTGTAGCCTTCATAAAATCTGCAGCCAAGAATATCCTACTTTAGGTTGCCAATATGGCTTCTGCGTGTGGGGTTGAAAAAGGGAATTATCTCAGTTGAGGACTAACTAGCTAAGATTCAGGTTTTTATGCTTCAGATGTTTTTAAGTATATTCAGATGAAACAAACCCCAAAAACCACATAAACCACTTAAAAGTCACGGCAGAATTGCCAATAATCATGCTAAAAAGACAAAAGGTTCAATAAAGATTCCTATTCTATATTTGAGGAAAAGCTAGATCCTGTATTCATACTTTGCTTTCTAACTCTAACTAAAAAAATAGAAAGCTGCAGCCATTAAATGAGACATTTTTGAATCAGCAGATCAAGGCAGTGTAGGTCCGAGAGTTTTAAAAGAGCCATCTAAGAAGCTATCTGAACTGTTCATATTAATTTTGTAATAAGTCTTGGAACAGTGACACAATTCCAAAAGATTAGAAGAAAGTTAATACTGTGCCAGTAGCTAAAATAGATAAATAAAATAATATGAGTAATTGGTCTTCCGTGAAAAATAATGGAACCCAATATACAGTCTTATGCAATAGGGAATTAAAGGGGGAAGTTAATAATTAACACTAATCAGCATAGATTTATAGATAATAGATCAGGTCAAAATACTATTTTTTAAATGAAATCAGAAGTTTGCTTCCTAAAGTTTATTGGTGCTGAGGTAATAGAAGTTTGTCAGACATTTGACTTGGTATCACACCATATTTTGATTTAAAAAAAAAATTAGAATAGTTCAAGATAAACATACTATACATAAAAGAGAAAAAAACTGGACAGGTTTCAATTATAGCTGTAATGGCATATCATCATTTATTAGGTAAGTTTCTAATGGGGTCTTTCAAGGATCAGTATTCAGTCCTGAGTTATTTTGTATTCTTATTAACGACCTAGAGGAAAGCCTAAAACCGTACTTAATAATGTTTGGACATGGCACACAGATGGAAGAAAAGATAAATAACATAAAGGACAGATCTGGGTCATTTGGACCAATCAATCAATATTTTTCTCTGTATGGGCAAATCTAAGATCATACTTTTAGGAAGAATTAATGCAGGATTACAGGATGGATAGAAAACTCTACCCAGGGAAGCACTGACTACAAAAAAGTCTTGGGGTATTATGGTGAATAATTGATTGAGGTTGTGCTTCCAGTGGAACACTGGTGGAAAGGACAATTTCCATTACATATACAAGCAGAAGGCCATCAAGTTAGAGAACAGTGATTACTTGATTTTTTTTGTTTTTGGAACTGACATAATTTTTAGTATTAGATTGATGGTGTGATAGCTGTGATGGTCCACAAATTGTGTGACAGGCAAGCAATTCTTAAGGTGATGTCTTTTATTGAACCAACTATGCAGTTAGGATAAAGTTAGCCAAGCCTTTGAATGGAAGTGACACAAAAAGAATGTTGGCATTTAAAAGCTTGTCTAACTTTATCCCAGCTACATAGTTGGTCCAATAAAAGATATCACCCTAAGAAATCTCTGCGTCTCACATGATTACATCATGCTATCATAACTCAGAAAGAGGCTCTTGGGGCCCCTGTTTTAGCTACTTTATGCAGCTCAGGTCTCTGGAAAATGGTCAAGTCTGACAATTGCACTTCACATCACCTTACAATGGGCAGTATAGCATAAACTAGGACTTACCACACCCAAGTTTTCATTCAAAGGATGAAGCAGGTACTGTGTTATAGAACTAAGAATTTGAGCCTGGTGAGTACTTTGGACTCTAATTTGAGTTAAAGAGTATTAATTGGTATTATATAGGCATTAGGAAATTTGAAACACTATTGCAGAAGGAGTTGTGTGTGACTCTGCAGGCATGTCTACATGTGCACTAATGTGGTTTTCCTAATGCACATTAAATTTAGTACCTCTAATGTGAAGTAACAAATTAATGCACATTAGGCTGCCCTAATCTGCACTAATGCAAGTACACGCTTTTTAGGTGACACTTAATGAATAATAGCCTATTTTACTACATAGTAACATAATAGTATTTTTTTACACACCCTCTTAATGCACAGTATAATAGGCTACTGTGCATTAAACATCATGTGTAGATGATGTGCCCTGCTGCTACTATTTGAGAGTCTGTTCTTGCACAAATTAGTGTTTGGTTTATATTTGAATCTCACACTTATCTTGGTGGTTTATTACTTCCTCCATAAGGTAAGTGGTTTGGACCTAATGGAAAGCATGCTGGGTTCTCTCAGGTATACGTTTTAGGATTTTTATCCAGTTAACAAATCTGGAATAACAGGGACACTGCAGAATAAGAGAATAATGAAAAACCAAAAAGAGTACATGTGGGATGACAGAGAGGGCGACACAGAATGAATAAAAAATGATGGAGGAAAAAAATGGAAGTGTCTCATTCAGTTCTATGTTTGCTAAATTTTTGACTTCCCAAAATCCTGTTAGTCCTGTCTACACTTTCTTAGAAATTAAAGGTGCACCAATACATTGGTGTATATAATATTGGTATAAATAAAAGGAAAATTGATGTCATTGGCAATTGGGATTTTTTGGCTGATGTGGCCAATAATGTCACCAATAAATGCCGTGTGCATGTGCACAGCTGCAACAATCACACAGCCAGCTTGGCAGCTTGGAGAGCAGCATCCGGCTGGTATGTCTGTTGGTGTGAAGGGCCAGAGGGGAGAGAACAGGCATGGGGTGGGGCAGATTGAGGCCCCTGTGATGAGGGAGGGAGTGGGGCAGGGGCAGGGGCAGGTGCTGCCCAGCTGGGCTGGGAAGTGCTACAGAGACGTGAGTGGCTCATCCAGGGGGCGTGGGGAAGGGGGCCACTACATGCATCCCTGGGGCAGGCATAGGGGGCATGTGCCCCTTGGATCTATGCACAGAGCAAGGGTGGGTTTCTGCTGCAAGCTGGGGCTGAGGGCAGTGCCAGGCTCTTCCAGGTGGGGGTGGGGCTGGGTCAGGGCTGCGCTTGGGGTGATTGGTGGTGGCACTGGGACTCACAGCCCTTGCTTGGCCCCACTGCTGCTGGGAAGAGCCCAGCACCATCCCTAGACCCAGCCTGCAGCAACAGGCTGCTTTCACCCAACTCACAGATCCAGGAGGCACACACCCCCTATGCCTGCCTTGGGGGTGCATGCAGCAGTGGGAACTGCTCCCTCCCCGTCCCTGAGCTCCCCAGAAAAGCCACTCATGGCTTTGTTCCATGCCCCGCCCTGCCCTGGCTGGGTATTGCCTCCCCCAGCCCCAGCCCCTCTCCTCCCTCACCATGGGGCCTCGATCTGCCCCCCCCATGCCCCTTCCCTCCCCCTACCACTTCCCTCCCAACAGACTTACCAGCCAGACACTGCTTTCCAAGTTGCCAGGCTGCATATTGGCAATTGGATTGGTATTAGCATATATTCCTTGTTAATAATTGGCCATTGGTATCTACTCAAAAGATCTTTATCGGTGCACCCCTACTAGGAATGGCACACATGATCAATACATTTGGCACTTCTTGGAAAATCTGAGCACATTGTTTTTACATATTCTCACCTGGACAAGTCAGAAGTGCTAGAAATTATCTTTAGATTGCAGGAAATGAGCTATTGTAGACTTTTTATTAACCAATATATTATTTATTTACATGCTGCATTCTACAGCTCAGATCTTCCAAAGAAAATAGCATTTATAAGTCATTTGTCAGTTCTTATTAATGCTGAGAAGTTGAGTTTTCCCTTTGTGATGACCTGTACATAACTAAGGATGAACATAGATTTGTGTAGGATCTAGAACTACAGCCCTTTAAAAGTTACATTCCTCTACACCAGTCCTAAGTAGATGGGTTCATCACATACCTGTATGTAGCAGAGGGGTATCCAATGGGGAAAGGTAGAATATTCCTCTTCACTTACATCCACAGAACCTGGATGGTATTAGCTTTGGATTGGTATTGCTTCTCCACGGCAGTTACTGCAGCTCTAGGACTCAAGGAATATGCATAGAATTTGAGTTTTCCTTATGCAGAGGAATGGTAGAAGGCTGAGTAGCATTACTGTGGATGCACTAGACCCACTCTCATTCTTCAAGTGCACCCCTACCTGGGTTAGTCTCTTACATAAGCTATATGTCTTGATTCCTGTTTTAATTGCTTACCTGAAGAAAGGATATTGAAAAATCCCCTGTCCAAGTTATTAGTGAACCTTTATAATATGAAGGCATGTTGCTATTTTGAGATCTTTCATAGACAAATAGGGATGAAAGGAACCTGAGGGGGTCACTTGAAAACTTAGTGGTGGAGATTTCTGGGTAACTTCATCATCCTTATAGTTAGAAAGTTCTCCCTCATATCTTGTCTAAATCTCCCTTGTTGCAATAGTATTTGTCCTACGCCACTTAGACACAGTGAACTGTCTTTTTAACAACTTTCTTTATACTTGAATACTGTTATCAAAGCTCCCCTCAGTATTCCCTTTGATAGACTAAATACTCTTAGCTGTTTCAGTCTTTTGCTATATGTCATGTTTTCCAGTTATTTTTATTTCTTTATCCTGGATTTTTTACAGTTCGTCTAGGGCTTTCTTGAAGTGCATTGCCCACAACTGAACTCAGTACTCTATCTGAGGCCTTCAAATATTATATAGAGAGACATATTTTTTTCCTGTGACTTGCATATAACATTCCTATGAATCTATCCTCTTAGGTTTTCTGGAAACAATATTACTCTGTTAATTCATATTCAGCTTATGTTCCACTGTAACCCCTAGATATTTTCTCTGCAGTACTACAGCCTAACTAGTCATTCTCCACAAATACAAAGCAAATGTATTTGTGCATTTAGTTGTTCCTCCTAAGTAAAGCACTTTGGATTTCACCCTATTATTTTAAGACAATTCCCCCCAATTTATCAAGATCACTTTAAATCTTAACCCTGTCCTCTAAAGTATGCTACCTTACCTATGTTGACACCATCTGCAAATGTGTTCACTTCCATCCATATAGTCATTTATGGGTTCCAGACCAGACCCCTCCAAAACTCCATTTGATATTGTCTCTCTGTTTGATAGAGAACTGTTGATGCTTTGAGCATGATCATCCAAGCAGCTGTGTACTCTCTTTATAGTGGTTTCTCCTAAGTTGTATTTCTTTATCAAATGTTTCTGCATATGTCTTGGAGGACAAACACTGCTTCATCATGGCATCTGTTTTCAAAGAAAGGGGGTTTTTTTGGCCTTGAAAACAGCATTACTATATGTGCATATAACAGGTTATAGCCACCTGGGCATTGATCTTTAGCATTGATTGAAACCTAACACTTCCCGTATCAGAACCATAGAAATCTGTCATTTGAGTTAAACTAGAAGTTGGTATGGACCGTGAGAGGTTTTGCCTTCATCTGCAGTGTGGCCCTCTTTCTGGGATTTCTTAATGGTATTTTTAATAACCTTTGAAACAGCAGGACATTGGTGCTGTGGTCACCCTGTGGCCAATTAAGGTGTTATGCTTTGCATTGTGTCAGGGTTGAGGTTGACTATAGTTTTGTTCAGAGAGTAAACAATGAATTTCTATGAGATGGTTTGCATAAGAATGATTCTTCCTCAGGCAGGGTGTTGAACTAGATGACTTCTCGAGGTCCCTTCCAGCCCTAGTGCTCTATGATTCTAAATCAGAGTTCCTTTAAGAGTAGGATGGCAGTAGGCCATACTTTAAGAAATATAGTGAGGAACTGAGTCAGAGCTAGGCAAAACTATACACACTTAGTCATTGCATTTATAAAATCATTATAAAATTGTAGATTAGCTATGAGAAGCATAATTCAACCTCTCCCCTCTATAGTAGCACTAGCCTTGGAACAGAGACTTGAATTCTGCTTCCCTTGTCTATAAAAAGACTTACAGTGTCACCCTGAACATACTATTAGATCTTTTAGTTCAGTGCTGCAGTTACCAATCTAATAAGCAATCCTATGCACTTACTTTTGTAAAATACTGTGAAATCTATAGATTAAGATAGTCATATAAGGGCACTTTACACATGCTCCAAGGGTGGTGGGAGTGATACTTTAATTAGAGTGGCTCCAGGAGTCACTCTAATTACAGTGCCACAACATCTCATGTATCAGCATTCCCGTGCTCCAAAATGGTGGTGGGGGTGCTTGAACTAAAGCTTGAACAAGTAGTAATTACTGTGCTCCCACATCTCATGTATCAGCATCCCCACACTTCAAAATGGTGGTAGGGGTGCTTAAACTAAAGCTTGGATGAGCTTTAGTTCAAGCACCCTCACCACCAGTTTGAAATGGGGAGATGCTGATACATGAGACGTAGGAGGATGCTACCATGCTCCAGCAGACTCGATTAATCAAGTTTGCTCCAACACAGTTTAATTGCAATGCATCAGAGCAGCCTCCATGCACAGGCGCACCTAGTTAGATAAGCTCACATTACAACATCTTTAACTGCAAGATCTTTTTCCTGCAGTGAGTACCAAACAATATGGAAGTGTAATAGAAAGCTTTAAACCCTGCTACTTGAGGGATAGGAAACCACTACTGTAGGGCTGTAGTTAAGGAAGTAGCTGGGCTGGGGCTACATGCAGCCAGGGAAACTCACAAGTGGTTAAAGACCAGCAATGGCTGCAGCTCAGGGCTTAAGCTACAATACCTGAGAGTAGGCTGAGGGCTGGGCCACATGACTTGAAAGGACAGATCCTCACCCTACTAAAAGCCTGGCTCCTGAGCCAAGTGTGGTCAGTTGGCTTTAACTCCCACTGCAGGCTGAATTCCTGGGCTAAGGACAGACAGTCAAAAAGGCCAAAGCTGAGTTGATTTAGTCATTGCAGGTTATTCTAAGATGCATAGATTGAACTGATAAGCAAGTGAATAGGCATTCACTTTTGATTTGAGAGACGTAGCCACATGCCTGCAATGGCCCATGCCAGAAGCCGGGGAGGTGCTAGAGCACACCTCCCTGCTTTGCTGGAGCATAGAGCTAGGGCCAAGTTTAGCCCACCCACCCTGTAATGGGATAGGAGGTTTGCAGGATCGCTACAAAGCATCCTGGGATGCTGGGGGACTATGAGTAAACTTAAAATGGAGAGCATCTGGGACAGGAGTTCAGTTAACCAATTTAAGCGAAATCAGTTGAGTCTGATAGGTGAGTCCACATCCATCCAGGTTTATCTTAAACTGGCTTTGGCCATGTTTAAAGCAGTTTATGTGCACTGAACTTCTGTTGGGTTACAGATCTGAACCATTTTCTGATCACTTATACCAGTTTATGTGAAATTTCTGTCCCCAGCCCTGCTGGCCTGAGCTGTAGCAGAGGGAACCCCAATCAACTCAAGTACCTGAGGATCTGCAAAGAGCCAGTAGCCAAATGGTAGGAGCTGGCTGGGATCCAGAGAGATCCAGAAGTGGGTTTATCAGTAGCTGGAAGAGCACTGGAGGAATGGGTGTGGCTGATAGAAGTGATAAGGAGGCCACACGGTGCCTAGAACCCAATAAGGGTCTGCACATGGCTGATGCACAGGATGCAAGCAGCCTTGCCTGGGTCAGAAACCACAGGGGGCTGGGACACATGAAGCAGAGCCAGAGTCCCAGAGAACAGGATACAGAGAGAGCTGAAGCTGAGAAAGCTGGGCCAGAATAAATGGGCCAGGGCTGGAGGCCTGCAGCCAGGACAACAGTAGGCTAAAGTCAAGAGAGCCAAGGCCCCTACAGGAAGGAAAAATGTTAAGAGGCATGGGCGTGGTTATAGGGGAGGGTGGATGCCATGAATTGAGCTGCTAAAATGATTGGAACCAATTGGGTTGGAGTCTTGAGGCCAAGAGGCTGTGGGAAGCAGGGTCAGAGCCCAAATTAGGCAATGCGAGTGGAGCCCAAGAGAGGAATCAAGGATAGATAGAGCACCCAGAGCCCATTAGCCTGTGAGAGCAGCCTCCTCACATTATCTTCAACATCAAGGCATGACAGGAAAGCAAGGAGGGTGAGACCCTGAGAAACTGAAACAAGTGAGCTGGACGGGATTAAGGCAGTCACTATGGCACACCTTACAGGAAGGCAGTTAGTCATGTACTCTGAGCAGCCAGATGCAACGCATTAATGGTGGCATTAGTCTAAAGCTGTATTTGCTTTCAGTAGAGGTTAATTTATTGAAATCTGGGTTCAGTTCTCATGTTCATTTCTCTTTGTGATCAATGGCTGTGAGATCCAAAGGACATTCAGTGTCATCGTGTTGTAGATTATATAGCATTATCCATAGTGTACCATGAGGAGGCAATCTACAATACACCCTTCAGGGATCAGTCCTTGCACCTCTGCTATTTAATCTTTGCATACATGATCTCCCAGACACCTCCTCAAGAAAATTCATATATGTTAATGACATAGCTCTTGTTATGCAACACTTTTGTTTCTCCAGAGCAGAAATAATACTTACATCTGATCTGAATATTTTAGATATCTACTTTAAACAATGGCACCTGTGTCCAAACCCTGGGAAAACAGAAGTGTCTACATTCCACTTCAACAATAAACAGGCTAATAATCAACCCATTAGTATTGTCAGAAATCAGATCCTATGTTATAACAGTACTCCTAAATTTTGAGGAATTATTTTAGATAGCTAAGTGATTTTTATAAGAGTGTTCTATGACAGTAGCTAAGTTAAAAACCCATAATAATTTGCTCCAGAAACTCACTGGGGCTTCTTGCGGAGCTGATACCAATGCAGAGAACAACAGCCTTAGCACTGTTCTCTCTTCTTCCTCCTTAAATTCTACCCTTCAGCTATCATCTTAAATGTCATGCTGCTATGGAGAAGCAGGTAAAAGACAGCCACGCATTAAACCAGGCAGTTCTGCTCTCCACTCCATCATAACCTTTCTAAAACTCTAGCATAACATGTTAATGATGATATTGGTTCCTATTTTGGGCTTAATTTGACCTACCTAATTTGGGCTCCATCCTTGCTACCCACAGTCACTTGGTGTCAGGGCTCTGACCCCAATTGCCTTAAGAGCTAAATACTAAACAACTGAGAAAAACATAATAAGTGATTTTTTTTTATTTTTAAGATTTTCTTTTATTGCACATGGTAATGGATATGTCATATGGCATAAGTTTCCAAAGTATGACAAAAAATTCCTTTTTAATTAACCAGTGGATATTTTTATTAATTTTAGTGTCAACTTTGTTTAAATTAGCATAAAGACCAGCACAAAGATGTATTATAGGAATGCATTTTACTGAAGGGAGATATTTTAAATATAAATAAGAAACATTGCAAAAACAGAAAGGAAAGAAAAGAAATATTTATATTTGTATAACACCTCTAAGCAGATTACCACATGAAGTCTCTATGCATGAAATGTCTTTAGCCTGTTGTCTTTGGCTAAAGAACTTTGCCTGCCTTTAGCCTGTGGTCTCACTGTTTAACCCTTTCTATGTACCTTTGTTCACATGTACTTGTAGAGTAGGTGAGAAAAGGGTGCTATCCAAAGCATTGTCATGGTTAACAGTAATGTAAATCAGATAATTTTGTGGACTAGATTGCATTTTGTATAATGAACAAGTTATTTCTGTTTCTCAGCAATAGTTTATTAACAGAGGGTAGATTCACTTTTGGCAGCTCCCTGGCTTCTGAGCTTTAGAAACTTTGTGGCTTAGTTTTGCATATAGCTCTGTTATTCTAATAAAGGGCTTTAGAGGGCAGCAAAGAAGCTAACAGAAGGAAAATTGCAGTTGTTACACTAGAAAAATAAATGAAAAATCTGCTTTCAGTGGAAGGATTCAAGCTGAAAAGAAAATGAAGAATGATGAAAATTGTGAAAGTGCAGATAAGAAACTCTTTAAAATGCATTTTTCCAGCGTGTCACCTTCTGGATTATAATAATAATAATATTGGAGTGTGGTCATACAATAATGGCTTGGCTATAGTTCATACTACTCTGTAGGATCACCTGTCAGTGGCATGTGGATCCTGTAGCCCGGGTAATTCGGGTATATACTCCCTTTCTCCAATTGAAGGGGATCGTTAGCTGGCAGGTGTGCTGTGGGGGAACTGCAGACCACTCAGTTTCCCTCTGTCCCTATAGAACCAGGCCAGGACAGTCAGGGGACTTAACTATATACACATTTATTTACATTAACTTATCACAAGGGAAAGGAACATGGATATAAACATACGTACAATATATATATATTTATAAAATATCTAAACATTAACAATACCCTCTGGGTAAATGACATAAAACCTTATACCAGTGCTCCAGATACAAGTAAGTCACAGGTAAGTATCTGATCTGAAACAGATAAACTTAATCCCAAGGGGAAACCCCAATGCTCTTGGGCTTTTCCCAAGCCCTACAAAGAAGCTGGTAACTTTAGGGGGGCCCTCTCAGTGGGACCGCCCCTTTCAGGAGCCCTTAACTAACTGGAAGAGGGGATTCCCCTCCTCTATGGGGACTCCCCTCCTCTCTTTTCCCTGCAACTCATGGTTCCCAAGCCTGGAGGGTCGTCCTCATCCTCTGCGCCAGGCTGCTCTCTTGCCTGCAGTGGGCCTTGGGATGTGGGGGTTTCTCTGTCCCCTGGAACAGGGCTCCGCTATGCAGGGCTTCTAGGGCATCTGGCTTGGCCCTGTTTGCTGGCTGATCACCATCTGGCTCTCTGGACTCAACCTTTTGCTATGGGTCGGAGGCCTGGGCTGCCACGTGCAGTACCAGGCTGGTCCGCTCCTGGACCCTCCATGCAGCGCTTCCTGCACCGAGCTCCCAGCCTTATTTGAGGGGGTGAGGACCTGAGCCGCCCAAGTGCTCCAAAGATCCTACTCCGTGCACCGTCCTGTGCACCATGTCTCTGGCCGCACACTGGAGGTTGCAGACCTGAGCCGCCTCATGCAGCTCCCAGGGTCTGGACGCCATGTGCCGTGCTGCACACCGAGAGCCTAACCGCTGGAGCCATCTGCCATTCCCCACTAATGGAAATTTTCAGGGACGCTTCTAGGCTACTGCTTCACCCTGCTGAGCAGCTCTCATCAGCTCTTCTAAGCCCCGCTCTTCTCTCTCCCAGATGTTCCCCTCATGGTGGGCATGCAGCTCCTTTTATACTCTCCAGGACTCTACCCCTGAAGTTTTCTGGACCCGAGTGTTGCAGTCTTCAATCAGGTCCATAGGCGGGAGAACTCCTCTCCCCTCCCCTCCGCTACAATCCATTTGCTTATGCCCCTGTGCTTCCAAATCAATTAGTCCAATCACTGTAGTTTTGAGTAGATAGGATGTAATCTTAAATTTAGATCTCCTCTGTGACATCCTCCTTGGCACATAGAGTACCACTATACAGCCACCCTCATCTCCAATATCAGTGTGCTAGAGTAGACCTCTAAGCTCTCCCCGTTACTCCTGTGATTTTTCCGAGTCTGTGAGCCTTTTTGTTTAATCCCTTTGGAAACAATGTGGCAGAAAAGCAAAGAACTCAGGGTTAGCAAACAAATTTATTAAACATAGACATTTTGCCATTAAAAACATTTTATATTGACAGATCTTTTAAAATATTAGAACTTTGAAAAACAATTGAGATGCATATTTGCATAATTTGATCTGTCTTCAGACTGAGTCTTATCTATATTTTAGAATTCTTCCACCAGCCCTACATGGTGATGGACACCTCATCCCTCTCCCACCTCTGAACTGTGCTCTTTCATAAAGTCCCCTTTTCTTTGCCTCAGCTGGAAACCTCTAATTCCCTCCTTCTGTAGGCTTGTTCTGACAAGAAAAAAAAACAACAACAACTGCCCAAAGTGGTTGTAAAACAATCAAAATGAAAGACTCAAAATAGTAATCTTGATAGTTTTTCTGATTGGCCCATCAGCAAGGTACCAAATACCTTTCTTTCACATTTCACATCTTTCTGACACTATCAGAACCACAAAAACTAGCACTGCTGTTCGTACCTGTATTTGAGGGGGAAAAAACAAGGATATAATGGACCTGAATCTGTTTTAAGCAACTATCTCGCCCCCATCTGTAGTATGTGAGAATCCAATGATAGATTAATAAACTGTGATGAGGTAGGGAAATAGTTATTCCCATTTTTATATATAAGGAACTGAAGCACAAATAATATCAAATAATTGTGAAGAAAGGCAAGAAAAAGAAAGAAGGGCAGTCTGATGGAAAACATCTTGAGAATGTTTGAGCTTTCCTCATTTCTTCCCCCTGGGTTTTTTGATCAGGCTTCAGTTTCTATTAAACTAGAAATACATGGGACTAGTAAAACTTGAAATCACTTTCTGATCAAAAAGGCAAGCCAAGGGACGAAGGAGAAGCATATACTGTATGTGAACTGAAATTCCTTTCTATTCCCCTCTAAAAAGAAGACACTGGATTCGTGAAGATTTTAATTCCATATATTTTGCTCATTTCTAAATACAATATTAATAATAAAGCCCTAAAAAAAGTGTATAGGCTTATTAACTGAAAACAAGCTTTTTAAAAAAACACATTCCCTTTTGAACCTGTGTGGTTACTTATATTTTAAAATTCATGAAGACAATGACAGTAACATAACCAGCATTAAAGTTGAGGAACATAATTATCAGTTTTTCCATTTATTAAATTACCAAGTTGTGGAATAGGCTGACATTAATCCAGTCTCTGTGTTTCCACTTTAGCAGTATTATTTGTCATTTGAGAACATATTGTAATATTTCTGAATAAGTAATCTAAAGAAATGCAGCTAGAGTGGTCTATAAACTACTGAAGGGTGATTAAATGGAGTTTTTACCTCCTCTGCTGCTCTAGCTACTGTAAATTTGCTGACTGAAGCAGATGAAGAGGACTTTTTAATTTGGGGGCAAACTGTGGCCAGTTGATGTGTCAATGCACAAAGAGTGAGGGAGAATTGTGATGAACCAGTATCATTGGAACCTGGGCTGCTACTACTGATGCACTTTAATTCACCTGAATACAAGGGACAGCTGCTACTGCCAGAAGTAGAGGAGACAGCCACAGACCCATATACCAGGTGGCAGAAATCAATGCTAGCTTTGAACTCCACCTGTATGTTGGGGGACTCAGGAAGCAGATGCTGGGGCAGCGTTGCTGTCACTGTACATTTACCCCAACACAGCTGAGAGTCTTCCCAGAACAACTGATTCCTTTGTAAACAAGGCTTTGCATAGTTCATGAAAGCAGACAAGAAACCGGGGCACAACAGAAGGTAGATTTCTGTGAAAACAACAACAAAGCAAGTAAACTAGCAAACAAATCTTTCCTGGCAGCCCCCAAAATACCATGGATGCATTTCAGAGAAATCAACACATCCAGTTACATTAGCCTTTAAAGCAGTGCAGCTGTCATAAATGCTAGTATGAACTGCATGACTAAAGCTCACATATATCAAGCCTCAGAACACACTACCTTGCTTTATTTTATAATGCTTATTATAGAAATCAGTTGCCAGAAACAGTAAAGCCTACTTTCATTTTAATCGAACATCACATTGGAGGCATCAGTGTTACCGCTTAAGGTTCTGGGCCCCAGTATTAGCACAAGTCAAACACTGTTTGTCATTTACTTATGGTATTAGTACTGACGCTTTCCTGGCATTATTGGATTTAGCATTAATGTAGGATGAATTTGGTAATGGGAATTAATCAGACCACATAATATTTATTAATGCAGATGACCTTTGGTTAGATGCTATTAACTATTTAATAGAACATTATTCAAATGTCTTTGTAGAAAATGCATCTGTAATAAAGTTTATTGGCAAAGTCACAGGAGTATAAACTACAATGCTTAATCTAGCGGGGAAAAATTTTACTTTTACTAGCCACAGGTCCTGTTTTTATTTTTACTCATGTTGTTTTAAATGCTTTAAGAAATACCATATGGTTGATATTGCTTTGTGTGACTTGGATTAACCAGTTTGCAAAAAAATATCACCAAGAGCCAGTACTTTCCCACATAATACATCTTGTTTGTTCATTGCAGTTTGAATGGGGCACATGCTAATCAGACAGTTATGAATCTGTCAAATGATTGGTAGAATCAATAACGTGTAGGCTATTGTTTAGATAGCAGGTGTGTTAATAAAGGGTAATTATGTTGACTGAAAATAAGTAAAAGTTCCATCAAGCAAACGTGTATGTTTTTTCCATCACTGTCAGCAATGAATTGTTTCCAATACAGTGGAAAATTACTAGGCAGTCCTGAAATAACTAAGCAATTACTTCAGGCTTTGTTTAAAATTCCTCAAGAGAATGTCACAAAGAAAATGATTACAGTTCTTTCCACAATGAGTATTGTATAGCAGTTTCACATGAAAAATAAGCTCCCAATTAACAATCAATTAACAGCTTCTACTGTACTGAATTGGTTTCAGCATTAATATATTGACTACCATATCTGTTCCTAAGATAACCTGGAAAAAATATCTGGAGCAAAAGTGCTAAACAGAGGTATTCTGAATACATTTATTTGGTAAAAATGGATCTTTTATGCCTTCTAGTTCCTGCTCCCAGACTGCTTATTAATATCCTACTAACATCCAGCCTACTGGCAGGCCCCGTTGTCTTTTTCCTTACATGTTACCACTGGGTATATTCTCATTGAAAGTAGTGATTTAAAGGTCTTGAATAATAGGTGCTGACTACAAGTTAGTGTTTGACTTCAAGGTAGACTCAACTGATCATATTGGTTAGGGACAAAAGTTTCACATAAACCAGGATACATGTTCAAAAACCGATTCAAAGCTGTAACAGAACAGAAGTTCAGTGCACATAAACCACTTTCAAAATAGCTGAACCCAGTTTAAGATAAACCTTGTTGGATGTAGTATCAGACTTAACTGATGTAGGTTAAATCAGTCTCTTAAACTTTTGTCCCAGATCCCCTCCTGACTCAAGTTACCTCCCAGTCCCCAAGCATCCCAGGATACTTTGCAGCCCTGGGCTGTCCTGTGTGCTCCACCCACAGCTGTCACAGAGCTGAGACAGTGAAGTGTCTGCTCCTTGCCTGCATCCTGCCTGTACCTGTCAGCCTGGCAGGATGGGAGGCAGGGGAACAGACCCCTGGGTCCTCCCAGTTCTGGTCTGCACAGTATGGGGGGGGGGGGGGGCTGGTGTGGCCTTTGTCTCCTCCCCGACCCAGTGAGCCCTTGAGATGAGAGCGCCCCAGCCCCTCCCCCACACCATTGCTGGCCTGTCTGAGAGGCGGGGGAAGGGAGAGAGAGGGGAGAATGCACCCCCTGGCCTGGCACTGCCCCCCCCAGCAGGGGTCTGTACAGTGTGCAGGGGGAAGGCCTCACCGTGGGGGGCTTTTCCTCTCACCTGCAGCCCAGTGAGCTAAGCTGGCAAAGCCCTAGCCCTGCCCCCTCAATACCTGCCAGCCAGAGAGAACCAGCCAGATGAGCAATGGTCAAGTTCAAGAATACACTGGATGTTCTTTGGCTGGGGAGAGATTGTCTGCTGGCTCTCCCCCTTCCTGCGGCTGACAGCAGGGAGTGGAGTGTGTGTCCAGCAGTCAGTCAGGTGTGGGCTACTGATCAGCTGGGTTAGGCAGCCTTCAGCAGTGTCTGGCATGAAGGGAGATGTGCATGAGTTCCCCCAGCTCCTGGTCTGGGCCAGTTCAGGCTTCTACCTGCTTTGACCACCAGAAAACTGAACATCGGTCAGTTCAGTTTGTTATTGGTCCAATCTACACAACTTAAAAAAAACCTTCAAAGATTTAATCAATTCTACTGCAGGCTTTTTGAACCTCTGTACTTAGCCATTCTGTCCCCTTCATTTGTGCAACAAAAACATTATACATTTTGGCATTACTGCTTTTCTGAGCTTGACACTGGAGGCCTGTTGCAAGGCCTCAGGATAAAGTGCAAGAGATGTTGCAGTTTGGGATGAGAGAGACTGAGCACGTGGTCATGGTTTGACATCTTTCTGTAAATGGAAGCTTGAGAACTTGCTTAGTAAAGGCTAGGTTTGAAATGCTGGGAATAAGCCCTTCTGTCTTCCTCACTGAGCTGCCTTTTTCAGCAGGTTCGGTGCAGGGCTGCAGTGACAGGGGCATGTGAGAAGCAGAATTTGATGGACTGAGACAGGATTCCTATTTCCAGGGCAGGGAAGGGTTCCTTGGGCATCTATGTACAATTGGGATATGGAGATAGAAAAAAAACAGTGCATCTATTACCTAGCAGACCTTAATCCATGGAACTGAAAAGTGTCAGGATTAGTAGGTAACAAGTCCAGTGCCACATGATAATCTGATGAAGGTGAGATATTTCTTCCTACATGTCAAATTCACCAGCATGAAACCTCAGCAGGCAGGCTCTGTACTGGATCCAGGAAGTGGGCTGGGATGAAAAAGTACCAGAATTGATAACTGTTTATCCATTATTCCTTTGATTAAAGCAACGTTTATACCCGTGAATATAGGAGAGTCATTCCTCCTAGAGGAATGTAGGGAGTCATTCCTCCTGTCTTATTTAAACTTTGAGGGGATAACTCCCCCTTGCAACTGGCATCCAACAGACCAATTTGTCTAAGTGCCCTGTTGTGATTAATTGTATACATCTGTGGGTTTTCCACTGTCCAGCAGCCAATGTTAGTAAGTATAAACAGTAAAGTGCAAACTATCACTTACAGGTAACTGCAGCTGGTAAAATGCTAATCCTAAATAACAAACATTTTCTTTCATGGCTTATAAAGTAAAAATATGGCCATAATACCACCTACAAGATTTTTCAGATCAAAATTTGTCTTGTAATAGTTATCCAAAATAAGCAATGTTCACTAGACTGAAAATATTGATAATTCCACCTAGCCTGTGGCTTTGTGTGTAATGCAGGAAAGGCTGATATAAGAGCTCCCTTTGATGGCTTGCATCAAACACAATAGGTGGAGAGGAGCACTTTCCTGCTAGTTGTACTGACAATGCAGCTACACAAACAAGTGTTGTAGCCAAACAGAAGAGGATTTTGTTGTTTTATACAGGTATTTTTTAGAAGATGGAGAGAAATTGCCTAGGAGATGAAAGTCTTATTGTGCTGCCACAAGCCACTGGAAAATAACATAATTTTTCAGCAACTTTGGCTTTAAGTGATGTGTAGCTTAGAATTTATAGGTTATTTTATCTTTTTGAGGAGGGTAAAGTGGACAGGGAGGATCAAAGAGTATATATAGGAAAGCTCCCTTTGTATTGAATACAAACCCTGTCTGTACAGCGTTTTTTTTAGACTATTTAAGCCATAGCTTTAGGAAGGTTTGTCTTTGTTTTCAACCAAACAAACCAACAGGCTGAAGAAAAGTTATTTCTCTCTCTTAATTGGGCTCCAAAAGCCTTATTGTGTGCGACAGACAGAATGAGAACATATGGTATATTCTTGAACTGGCTGGTTCTCTTTGGCAATAACAAGAAAGTGAATGCTTTCTTAAAAAGTGGTCTAAGCATTGCACTTTTGAGTACAGTTTATTTATTTATAGACTTTCTTCCATGGTGCTCATCAATGTAAAATGAATCCCTAATGGCATTTAAAGATACACCACACAGTCTCTCCTAGGAATTACTTTTTCCTTTGTAATTGGTTTCTTTCAGGAGTTAATGTCTGCCAGTGCGTTCTCTCCACACTGTGTGGCTTCACTTTGTTGCGCAGGGAGAAGTTTGTTTAAATCAAAAGGACTTGCAGTCCTCCTACATGTGGCTAGGGTACAACAAAATTTCCTGAAGAAATTAGTTCCATAACCATGAGCCCTTCTGTAGGAATTAGCAACCAGTTAAAATAATTAGAATGGTGTGTTTAGGTAGGACATGTAATGTGTAAGTATAAGTACATAACTTATATTATGGCTCATGGTATAGCAAATGTAGTTTATATATTGCTTAATTTTTAGTGATACATTTTAGCTTCCTTGTAAGGTTTACAAGGTAAAGAAACAAGAAAGGAAAGGGGCATTATAAATATTCTTGGACTAGAGCATAAGATAGCAAAGAATCCATGAGGGAGGAAAGAAGTACTGTGCTTTAGCTATGGCTCACTGAACTAAAGGAACAGATATAAGGGGAAGATAAGTGGTAACTAGAGGCTAAGCCAGGTAGTTCTACACCCTGGGCAATGGTGCATGGGGCAGCACCAGCTGACATGGTGCTGATGGCAGCCATTGCAATGGTGGCAGTGTGGCCAGCTGCTACTGAGACAGCAGTATCTATTTGTGTATCTTCCTCCCCTCAGTGGTGGGTGCCCAGAGCTCCTGTTCTACACCCCCCCCCCCCGCCCATTATACTACCGGTGGTAACAATGGGAAAACCAGGTTTTTTGTGCAAAGTTAATGGAACATACTTGTCTGTATTTAGCAGTTCCAGTGGCAGCTGATTTTTGGGGAGTACATTGCAGCTACAATAATACTAAGCTGTAATATTTAGAGGGATTCCTTATATAAAACAACAAAGACCAAGGCAAAGAAAAATAAGTAAGGCCGCGGTGTCTTTTGCTGGGCCATGAATGAAAGGCAACTCTCCTTGAAAGAGACAGAGAAAGAAAGGAGGATTGTAACTTTATGGACACCTGGGATCTCAGAAGCTAAATATAGTACGCCTGATTAAAACTGACTGTCTGCAGGCTGATTCTGACCAGTTTGTAGAACATGAGGGAACTGGCAGTCTATAGGAATTAAAGAAACCAAGGAAGAGGTGTTATTTGCTGGAATTATTGCCCATGAATTTGGTATTTTCTCAATTGCTGTCCCTATTAAAATTCTCAGATCAATGCTTGCAATAATTTGTTGTGTGGTTGGTGCCATAGTTAGTGGTATAGCAATCTAGGGTATACTGTATATCTAGCATATGCTGTAATAATGAAGGGTACATTTGTAAAATATACATAAAACAAAGGGCTGTCAATTAACCACAGTTAATGCACATGGTTAATGCGTTCATCTGTTATTGTGTTAATTTTTTTTAACGCGTTAATCACTCTTATGGTTTTGAAGCCCATGCCGGGGCTCTGCTCCGCCACCTCTGGCCTGCCCAGTGGTGCATAGGTGGCAACACAGAGGACCACAGGGCAGCCCAGGCATTGGCTTTGAGTGCCTGCTGCAGGATGGGGGGAGGGTGCGCACACAGTCACAAACGATCAGCCGCAGTCTGCATGCAGCCAGGAATGCAGCCCAGCTGCACATACAACAGCACTGTGCGGGTAAATCTGTGGAGGGGGAAGGGAGGGGAGGAGAGGGGAGAGGTGTAGAGACAGTGAAGGGACAGGGGGGCAGATCCAGGCCCCACAATGAGGGAGGGAGTGGGGTGGGGCAGGCACTGTGGTGATTGGAGCCCTGGGGCCAGGACAGGTTGTGGAACAGAGCTGCGGGCAACTCATCCAGGAGCAAGGGGGGACTGCAACTCCCCGCTGATGAGCGCACCCCTGGGGGAGGTATGGGGGAACGTGCCCCCCAGATTTGTGCATGGGGCAGGGGTAGGCTGCTGACTGTGGGCTGGGGCTTTGCACCCTGCTGCCTTTTCCCTGGGAGCCATGCGATGCTATGCTATGCTTCCCATGGTGGGCGGACACGGGCACCTGGCCAGTGAAGGGGCTGTATGTGGGGCTGTGTGACTGGGAGTGGATGTAAGGGTATGTGGGGTGTGGGTATGGTGGCTGTGTGGGAGAGGGTGGGGGTAGTTGTGGATGTGGTTGGGGTGTGTGTGTGTGTGGGAGGATGTGGGTGTGGGTATGGTAGGGGTCAGGGGTAGGAGTACATGTGGGGGCCATGGGAAGGTGTGGGTGTGTTTGGGGGTATTGTAGTGGGGTGGGGTATGTGGTAGGATGTTGGTGTGTGTGGATATGGTGAGGAGGTGGGAGTGTATGGGGTTATGGTGAGGGTGGAATTGAGTTTGGGGGCTGTGGTAGGGTGTGGGGTTATGGTGGGGGGTGGCTCTGAGAGAGCGTGTGAGTGCTCTGGGAGAGTGTGGGTGTGTGTTGGGGGTATGGTGGGAGGAGGGGAACCAGCCCCTCCTGTCCCATCCCAGCTGCAGCACACAGTTGCTGGGACCCATATGGCACAGCATGGAGCCAGCCTGGCCCATTCCGGCACTATGCAGTTCCGGCTGGAAGGCCAGGACCTGCATGGCATGGCATGGAGCCAGCCTGGCCTGGCCTGTCCTGACTGCAGCGCACGGTTCCCAGCTGGAAGGCTGGAACCCACATAGCGTGGTGCAGAAAAATGCATTTCCCAGCTCTAAAGCTGGAACCTGCTTGGTGCAGCAGGTCACCCATCCTGTCCTCCCCAGCTGCAAGGCCAGGACCCATATAGTGTGGCATGGTGCTAGCCTGGCCCAGCCCAGCCTGGCCTGGTCCAGCCCATCCCAGCAGCACGTGGTTCCCACTTGCAAGGCTGGGACCTGCACAGTGTGGCACAGAGCCAGCCCCATGTAGTTTCCAGCTACAAGGCTGGAACCCACATGGCACAACATGGGGCGAGCCTGGCCTGGCCCAAGAGAATGTGGTTTTGGATTAGCATGTGCTCCTGGGATCCGCACTGTGCAACAGAGCCAGCCCTACCTGTCCCGTCCCAACTGCAGTGCGCATTTCCTGGCTGCAAGGCTGGGACCCACATGGTGCAGCACAGGACAAGCCCAGCAGAATGTGGATCTGGTTGCATGGCTGGGACCTGCATGGCACAGCACAGAGCCAGTGCAGGCCAGTGGTGCGCTACAATGCCAGGAGCTGCAGGAAGTCCTGCACCATCGGGCTGGGCCAGCTCTTTGGCTCTACATTGTGCTCCTGGGACTATAGTCAGGAGTGGCATGTAGAGGCACAGAGTCAGACTCCTGCAAGCCCCGTGTAGTAGGTCCCCCTCCCCACCACCCCACACCTGTTCTTGCCTGAATTTCCACTCTCGGACAGAGGGAGGGCTGGAGAACAACCACAGGGGCACCAGGGCAGAAGCTTCTAGTGACCAGAAGCTTCTGGGGGGGTGGGGAGAGGAAGGTGGGGCAGGTTGGGATTGGGGTTTGCTACATTGAAACCAGAGCCTGAGCTGTTTGGAGCTGCAGCTGGTGGTGCCTCGTTGGGTAATAATTGCCTAAATCTTAGAGAGACTGCATGGTCTAGATAGAATGGCCTGGAAGGCCGGATCTTGCCCGTGTGCCATATTTTGGCCACCCCAGATTTAAACTAATTATGATTTTCTAAAATACTTTATTTTTCAAATTTTCATTAAATCATGTGTTTAAGTATATTCCAGTATTTGAATTACTTCTGATGTAAACTGAGATCCACAGATTATTTGTTGTGCATGGTCAGTCATTTAAATTACATGGTATTTTTAATTATTCTTACTGAATACATGAGCAAGAGAGCTTTATGTACTATTTTTCCTAGCAAATACCAACTCAAAAGAGGTTTTTATTTAGATGCCTCCCCTTCCACTATCATACAAAGTCTTTGTGGTAACTTCACTAAGACTGAGAGCCAAAATACATTTAGGGATCTGACACCTGTGGATTGGAACCATTACCACTTACATGATTGACCAATTTAAGGAAAATATATAATTTCTTTTTCTGGATTAAAAACAATTGTGATTTAACAGAAATGTGAAAGAGTTAGTGTTATGTGACGCTAACATGGGAAGTTATTATCACATGCTCCATGGATCACAGTATTAAGAACTTTCTAAGCAGGAGGTCTGCCCAAATAGAGCTCTGGATCTCTACAGGAGAGGAGGAAGAGGGAGCTCATTAGAAAAGAGTTTAGAGTACAGATTGTATGGGATGGTTTGGATAGGGATGATCCTGTCTCAGGCAGGGGTTTGGACTAGATGAGCTCTGGAGGTCACATCCAGCTCTACTTCTATGTGATTCTATGAAAGAGAAATGAGTGAGTGAATGCACGAGATAGAGACAACAGAACTATAGCCTATTCTAAATCTTTCCATATCCTTTCTTACACTAAAAATGTTTTCTGATTGCATATATTGACTTGAGTTAATATATATAGACTCCTGACTGAGGTAGTAGTATGTAGACAGTTCTATTTTCAAAATTTGCCATATATACTTGACTGGCTAGGATATATCTTTAATAATTAGGAAATGTGGCCATAGGTTTGGGAAAAGAACTGCTGTATATTCTTCTTGAAATCTTGTATCCTTTCCTGTCAGCAACTAACATATGTACCCATCTTGCCCAAGGACATCTGACTAATGAATCACTTGTAAACATGGTATAGAGCCATACTTATATAGTTCTTCCCCCCAAGGGTGCAATCTAAATCTGGGTTGTTACAGTTGTTACATTTTAAACCTATTGCCTCATACCATGTTCTCTGTAGTTGTTCCCCCTTTTTTATGGCAGCCCTTCAACTCATTTTTACCAGACAACACATACCTAAGCCTTTCCTTGTTCATCTTGCATTCCTACTTTACCTTTCTTATTACTTGCCTTTGGATCCTCTCCAGTTTCTCTACATCTGTCTTAAATTTCAACACCCAGGACTGGATACAATACTCCAGGTGAGGCCTGTCCAACACTAAGCAGATTGATGCTTTCTTCTTCTGTGTCTTGCATACAATTTTCTGTGAATGCAATCCAAAATTACATTTTCTCTTTTGTGTGACAGCATCACATTGCTGATTCATGTTGAGTTTGTGATTTGACTGTCTCCACACAAACATAATCCCCAGATTCTTCTTGGAAGTGTGATTTGTTCTGCTACTGATGTTATGAGAAGTCACTGGATAGTCATTCCAAGATAACATCTAAACTTTTATTATTTTATTATAAGTCATATACAATGATTTAAATTTATTCCCTTTGTAACTCTTTTGACTTCAGAATGTTGAAGTTGACAAGGTATTGAATGTTTAATGCCTCTCTTTCATTTTTCACTAAAATTCATTCATGAGAATTAAAAAAACCCACATTTTCTGTTTAATGTTATTTGAAAACTATTGTAGATTATATATGGTTATTTTGCCTGATCCAATTAAAACAATGTTCCTTTCTTCAATTTCACCAGTTTCTTCACTCCCCTTTCAGTGTTTAAATGATGTTTAACTATGAAAAAGATACTAAAATAGACAAAGTAATTGCCACTTGTTCCTTTGTCTCATGCTGTGCTATAAACATGTTTAATCTGGACAGAGCCAAGGAGGTAAAACGTAATTTAATAGCTATCAATCAAAGGCAGCAAGGAAGCAAGGAAGACTGTAGTGTCATTACTCAGATCTATCAAGGAAAAAAAATAAAAGGATAATTAGTGTTTCTTTGGGAGTGTTGCTTTTGCAGATTTTCAGTTATAAGGTATGTGTTACCTTTCTTCCCAGCTAATGCTGATTTCAGGAAGGCTCCTTGAAAACTGTGCTTGTTAGAATGGTGTGAGAGCCCTTTCCTAGTCCAGAACATTCATAGTCTAATGAACAGATTAGGTAGCCCCAACCACTTGTGCCTTTAGTCAAATCCAGGACTAAAAGTAAAACACCAAGTACCATAGGTGTCAGATGAAAGTATAGGGGAAACTTTCCGCCCCATTTACTAAGGTAAACTGTAGTTGTTTTAATTCTTCAGGATGGCTAGTCAGAGTTGTGGGGAAGTTTGAGTTGTATTAGTTGCACAAAAGTAAGATGAGACATTCCACTTAGCAACTGTGGAGAACTGCCCTCCAAAGAAAACATCAGATGCCTGTGAAAGAAAGGTGTTATGCAGCTGGTTTTATAGGACTCTAATTAGTCTCTCTGAAAATTTTATGCTGGAATGATCAGAACTATGACTCTGACAGTTCCTTAGCTCTAGCAGAGTGAGACCCGAAGGTACTGTAACTAATTTATAACATGTTTCAGTGAACAGCATTCCAAGAACATAAAGCCTACCTGGCTTCCTAAATGTCAGTCAAAGCTTCCTGGACATGTAAGGAATGGAGGATATTTCTTTTATTCCAGCTGAGAATAACATTTTGGCAATGGTACTGGAGATTAAAGATACTGTTCTAGTAGAGCTCACATCTCCACCTTTTGGTACGCATTTGGTTAAAGGCAAAAAGACCAGCTTTCTTTCTGTGATTATGTGAAAAGAAAAGCAGGCATTAAAGCTACAGGCTGAAGTATGCAACAGACACCTCATAGAAGAATTAAACATATTACATCATATTGGAATCCTGCTAATCTTTTTATACAGTCATATGTCATTTGAAACTTGAAACACCATTTATTCCATATACAAAAGTCCTTGATATGCAATATTTCCTATGAAGAATTAGCTTAGAGAAAACTGATTCTTGCATTCATTCTTTGTAAATGTTTATGGCCCTCTTCAGAAAAATATTTTCTATGGATGTTGATCTTAAACTTAAACTGTATAAGAAATGGTATCTTTTAATGTAGCACAAGGTTATTACTGATTCACATGATAAAAATGCCATAAATATATTTGCTAGCTTTCAGTCAGGGCATCTAGGAGACCTATTAAATATTAACCATAAAATATTTATGCCAAGTTTAATGCTGCTTCCAAGAACAGTATGGTCTAGCACTACTCATGACTCCAAGGAGTTCAAGAAAATTAGAAGATAAGCATACCTGCAAAAACCACACAGTTGGTCTACACTCTCTAAGGTTAACTGAGTACACTTTCCAGTTTGCAGGGCCTGTTCCAAGTTAATTGAAATCTTTCTGATTTTAGGAAAAATTGTCTGAAAGCCTAAATTCATATGTAAGAAAAGACTACAGTCATGTAGAGGCATTATGTTTCTATCTGGAGAGTCACCACTCACTTGGTAGAAACTAGGAGCATACACACATTCATTCAAATTCTCCTGGAGGAAACATGGCCCCAATGGGAGAAATATCTTCCAGGTATCAACCTTGTGAGACAAAACCTCTAGCAATATAGAATGCCTGTATGTTCCCCTCTTAGTCTGGTTTAGGAGGGAAGCAGAGCAGCAGGGCAACCCCATGCTCCCAAGACTAGGGACCCTGGTCTGGGGAGTGGGTGGGAGGAAAGGAGAAGCTGCTCCACTCCCCACGTAAAGTGGCCTGAGAAGGGAACTGGAGCCATCCCTGAAGGTTCCTACCTGCTTCTAAGTAGGCACTGAATACCCATTGCTCTTCACGCCTTCCCCAGACCATGGGGTGGCTGAAGGCTTAACACCTGTACTGCTCCCTCTCCTGGAAAGATTTCTATCAATGGAAATTTTTCAGAAATTTCCACCAGTAGAAATGAACACCTGTTCCTGGCCTTAACCATCAAGAAACTACTCATTGTATTCAGCTTTCTAAACTGAATTAAACATATTGTAAAGAACTTAAGAAAGTTGACCTAGAAGTTTAATTTATTTTTGACAATTTACCCATAGTATACATTTCCAGCATTAAATGCAAAATAAGGGAGAATAGGACATAGCCTTTATATTAGCTAGACAGCAAATACTATAAAGATATTTCACGTTTTGTGCCACTTGTCATTGTTCCTTTCTGCTTTGCTGTCAGTGGCTTTTGCTATTCAAAATACTTTTTTTCCAAAAGCATTTTTTTCTGAATTTCTTGTCTCAATAAAACCTGTGACTACTGTACTTTGAGAGTGAAACAGCTATTGACTCAGAGATTGGGACAGATCTGAGAAATGAAAAGCTTAAAGTTCCCAGATAACTTTAAAAAGTAGACCCTTGTTAGCTACTTAGGTATTTTATGGATGAGCATTGCTAAAAAGTGTGGCAAGAAAAGAGGCAAGTGTTATTTAAATACAAGTAGCTGTCATTTTTAAAATTTTTCTGTTGCTTGCAGTATACCCTTTAGCATACTAAACAAAGAATGTAAGCATCTCATTTTAGGCGAAGAGTTCTGGTTAATATTTAGTAGGTTTCCTAGATGTCCTGACTGAAAGCCAGCAAACATATTAATGGCATTTCTGTCATCTAAACCAGTAATAACATTGTGCTACATTAAAAGATACCACTTCTCATATTCTATTAATAGAATTAAGGAGACAGAACCAGGTTTTTAAAAAGTAGACCTTTGCTTAAAGATGCTGGTGCATCTTCCAGTAATAAAATCCCTCTGAGTGAAGCATCTCACTTAACATTCATTGAAACAGAATGCGACTGAGCTGAACAGAATTCCTTGGGCATTTGAAGTAGCAATGATATTGCCATATTATGCTAAAGGAATAATATTTAACTACCTGTGGAGATCACAGAATGAGTTGGTAAAACAGATAATTATCCTTTGTTAACAAGCTATCTACTGAAGTGGAAGATTGTACATCTTGAGGAAGATGAAGACAACAATCTGACATTTTAATGAGTAACCAAATATTACCTAAATAGTATTGCCTTGAGTAAAATCTCAATTGGTTTTTGACTCCTCTTTCTCTCTCCCTCTACCCTGGACCATTAACAGCTAGACTACAGTTCTAAAATCTGACCCACGTGAAGGGAAGAGTATAGTCAAGCTACTACAATAACAGAGGGCAGGCCACAGGGGCGATGCGTAGGGGGTGCATGCGGGTGCACATGCACTCCCTGAGCATGGCAGTGCACCCCCTACAAAAAGGCACCACTGACATTGTAGGTGGCACCTGTGGGTGGTCACTGTTCGTTGCCGCAGACAGCGCTGGCCACATCTGCAGGAGCTCCCACTTACCGCCGCCACACTACCACCACCACTGCCGCACACCTGCTGCTGCTGTGCCCCCTCCAGCCACCAGGGAGCACGCATCGTTCATGCCAGGCCAAGTTGAGACGCCTAGGTTCAAACTCAGGTGCTTTAAGTGTTGAGCTGCAACAGGTTATACACCCAAGAATTACATTTCTAAACAGTAAGCCAAATTACTAAGGCATGTCCATTTTTAGTACCAGCCAGTGTCAACAGCTTAGCGAATTGTTAGCTGTAGTCACTTTCTGTAGTTTCTAGCAGAAGACTAGATTCCTGATGCTCCTTAAACCCTGAGGCACACACAGGAAGGAGAAATGTGACCAAATCCTTAATGATCTAGCTTTTCTTACACTCTGCAGTGTCGGATTTTGGTCTGTGAATGTGCATTATTTTCCAGATGTATTTGTTCCATCTGGGGAGATTTAAATGTGCTCCTTGATCTAAAGGTGATTAATAACTGCCTAGAAGAAAGTGGACAAAAAGCATGCACCTCAGTTCCACCCTGCCTCAGCCCTTCTAGAGGTGGAGCAGATAATCTTTAAACTCAAATCTTTGTGCCTTTCAGTATGAAGTATGACTAATTCTGGAAGTGCTCTAGCATCATAGATAAGTATTAGCTTTTCTTCTTAACCACAGTGTTTCAACTAAAGGTGAGAGGGAAGATATTTTCTTGGTTTTGGGTGCAGGGCCAGTCTAACCATTAGGCAAACTAGGTGGTTGCCTAGGGTGCCAAAATTGGGGAGGCACCAAAATTATATGCAGAACAAAATAACAGGAACATCATTCTAAATAACAGAAACTGAAAGCAGAAAAAGCAAAGTTCTAATTTTTTTACACAAATGTTCATGAAGATTTTCTTTTAATTGTATATGTATTATAATAAAGGCTTTCTAGACTAGTCTATAATAAAGAATTCTAGACTTTTTATTTTCTCTATATTGGAAGTGGTGGGGGTGCCACGGTACACAGTTTGCCTAGGGCATCAATTACCCTTGGACTGGCCCTGTTTGGGTGACAGTCAGCCTTTGTCTGGATACTGCTGTACCATTTTATTCAGTGCTGACTGATCCATGGCTCTGGCTAACTTGCAATTGTTATTTACTCAGAAGTTTGGTCAATATTGTGCGGGCCGGGTCAGGCCCCGGGCCCTTTTCGTCGCTCTGCACGCGGGCTGTGGCCGGCAGCCCAGGCAGGCCGGGTCGGAGAGGGCGGGCGCCAAGCTAGAATTAGGCACAGACACGTAACAGTTGATTTTAAGATTGTTTACTTACACCGAGATGGTCGCGGTGCAGGCTGAGAACTTGCTTGAGTTGCGGTTACAACAGAAAACACGAACACACGTGGAGTTTGCTAGGCTCCACGCAGACAGAACACGAACAATCACATGGAGTTTGCTAGGCTCCACGCAGACAGAACTCCAGATGTCCAGGACAAGCGCGCATAAAACTCGTCGATACGTCTTATAGAAGGTTCCGTTCGAAGACAGGAAGAGGTGGGCAGTGGATCAGGCCGCCAAACTCCTCTGAGCAACACACAGGGTTTCTATTACCCTGCCGCGCACACCCAGAGTCTCCATGAGATGGATGTGGAGTCCTCTTCGGCTTGGGCGGAAACTGCTCAAGCCTCTTATATGGCTAGCAGGCCAATCGCTAGCCGCCACGTGTGAATAATTTAGAACTAGCCAATTGCGGGGCACGAATTTGCATGCGAAGAGTGGGAACTCCTTTGCACCGTGCATTTCTGTGTTGCAAAGGAAATGCATCCTGCAAAGACAGCTGCAAAGTGGCGGGAACACTCCTTTGCATGCGGGTTCTCTGCGCAGCAGAACTCCTCCGTGCAATGAAGCTGTAAACCCACGGGGATAATTCTTAGTGCTGAAGCACACACAAAAAAAATCAGACCTTTGGGTCATGACAAATATATATATATTTTTTAATTTACGAACATCAATCAGAGTTGCTTTCAGCATAATATTCAGTGAGAACTGATATGAGTTTAATATCTGTTAATATGCCAGATATTACTACTTTAGTCAGATACTCACTGAGCCAGCAGCATCATTCTGAAATCTCATTTGTTATTGAGCTTCTCAAAAATGTTAGCAAGTGTCCAAAAAAAAAAAGAAAAATATAAATTGCATTGTAAAAAGAGGCCTCCAAGCTCCAAGGGCTAACTCTAAAGGCTTCCCATTGAACTTGGTGCTAGGAGGCTTATAAAATGCAACAAAATACAACAACTGTCCTGGGAGTGGGAGGGAGGGACATGCACCCTCAGGAGGCCTCAGGTGCCTCTACACTAATGCTCAAAGTATGGGGTGTAAGCAGGAGGAACTGTGCCTCCTGATTGTGAGTAAGAACCTAGACTTAGTATGGCTCACAGAAACCTGGTGGGACCCTACCTACAACTGGGCAGTGGGCATTCGGGGATGCACCCTATATAGAAGAGACAGGACAGAAAGGAAAGGGGGGGGGTTGCTCTCTATGTCAAAGAGCACCTCACATCATCATGGATTAGCTTCGGGTTAGAGGAGGGTCGGGCAGAGACACTATGGGTCAAACTCAAGTTGGGCGTGGTGAAAGGGACCTTATGGCGGGTGTCTACTACAGACCACCCAACCAGGGGGAAGAGCTAGATCAGGACTTCTCCAGTCAGCTTATGGAGGCGGTTAGGTCAAGGAATGTTATTGTCATGGGTGACCTAAACTACCCAGACATTTGCTGGGAGGAGCAGACAGCCAGGTAGGTTCCTGGCTATATTACAGGACCTTCACCTTATCCAGGAAGTGCACAGCCCCACTAGGGGTAACACCTTGCTGGACCTGGTCCTGGCCACGGGGGATGACCTGGTGAGGGGACTGCAGTTCCTTGACTACCTGGGCAATAGCAATCGTCACCTGCTGGATTTCATTATCCAATGCAGGGCGTCTAGGGCTCACACCAAGGCTAAAGCCCTTGACTTCAGAAGGGCCAACTTCAGTGAGCTTAGGAGACTAGTGGGGGAGGCACTAAGGGCCCAGAAGGTAGAGGAGATGGGAGTCCATGAGGGATGGTCGTACCTTAAGGGGGCGATCCTCCAGGCCCAAAGGATTACAGTCCCTGAGAGAAGTAAGGGGGTGAGAGTGCTCAGAAACCCCCTTGGCTCAGCAAGGGCATTCAGCAATGCCTGAGGACTAAAAGGGGGGTGTACAACCAGTGGAAGGGAGGAGCTATCACCAAGGAGGAGTACTCCTCCTCGGCCCATGAGTGTAGGAGGTCTATTAGGAAGGCCAAGGTAGAGATGGAACTCAGGCTAGTGTCCAGGATTAGGGACAACAAAAAGTCCTTTTTCAAGTACATTGGGAGCAAGAAGAGGGCACTGGGCAATTTAGGACCCCTGCAAGACACAAACGGTAATCTTGTGGCAACGCCAGACAAGAAAGCTGATATTTTTAACAGTTTCTTTGCCTCTGTTTTCTTGAACAGGGACCGGGATATCCAACCTACCAGAGGTAGGGACAGTTTTGGGGATAGCTCTATCAAGCCTTCAGTCAGTGCAGATGTAGTTCAGGATCTTCTGGAAGGGCTAGACATTTTTAAATCTGCAGGTCCAGTTGCCTCCACCCAAGGGTGTTGAGGGAGCTGGCAGGGGTCATCGCGGAGCCCTTGGCCCAGCTGTATGAGCATTCATGGTCATCTGGCCAGGTGCCATGGGATTGGAAACTGGCTAATGTGGTCCCAATTTTCAAGAAAGGGAGGAAGGAGGACCCAAGTAATTATAGGCCTGTAAGCCTCACCTTGGTGCTCGGGAAGATCTTGGAGAGGATCATCAAGGAGCACATCTGTGGGGGGCCTGCAGGGGAGATCATGCTCAGGGGCAATCAGCATGGGTTCATCAAAGGCAGGTCCTGCCAGACCAACCTGATTGCCTTTTATGACCAGGTAACTAAATCCTTGGATGATGGCGTTGCTGTGGATGTAGTCTTTCTAGACTTTAAGAAGGCCTTTGACACGGTCTCTCAACCCATCCTCATCAATAAATTAAGCGACTGCGGTATTGATGCCTACACAGTTGGATGGGTAAAAATTGGCTGATGGGGCGCACACAGAGAGTAGTGGTGGACGGGGTGTACTCAACCTGGCGAGATGTGAGCAGTGGGGTACTCCAAGGCTCAGTCCTCGGGCCCACACTCTTTAACATCTTCATCAGCAACTTGGATGAAGGGGTGGAAAGCACGCTGTCCAAGTTTGCACTAAAATATGGGGCGAGGTGGACACACTTGAAGGGAGAGAGAGGCTGCAACTAGATTTAGACAGACTACAAAAGTGGGCAGATGAGAATAGGATGGGGTTCAACGTGGACAAATGCAGGGTGCTGCACCTTGGAGAAGGAATCCACAGCATACATACAGGCTGGGGAGTTCCCTTCTTGAAAGCACAGAGTTGGAAAGGGATCTTGGAGTCATTATTGACTCCAAGATCAACATGAGCCGCCACTGCCAGACCACAGCTAGCAAGGCCAGCCATACCTGGTCATGCATCCAAAGGTGCATCTCCAGCCGGTCCAGAGAGGTGATACTCTCCCTCTATGCGACTTTGGTCAGGCCGCAGCTGGAGTACGATGTCCAGTCCTGGGCGCCGCATTTCAAAAGGGATGTTGCCAGCCTGGAGAGGGTTCAGAGGAGGGCCACCTGCTTGGTGAGAGGGCAGCAGAACAGGCCCTACGAGGAGAGACTGAAGGACCTGAACCTGTTCAGCCTCAGCAAGAGGTGGCTGAGGGGGCACCTGGTGGCTGCCTACAAGCTCATCAGGGGAGATCAACAGCAAATAGGCAGAGCCCTTTTCTCCCCAGCACCACCTGGGGTGATAAGGAACAATGGCAATAAGCTGATGGAGAATAGGTTTAGGTTAGAGATGAGAAGGCAATATTTTACAGTTAGGGTGGCCAAAATCTGGAACCAACTTCCCAGAGAAGTGGTCCTTGCCCCTACCTTAGGCAAATTCAAGAGGAGGTTGGATGATCACCTGTCTGGGGTCTTGTGAACCCAGCATTCATTCCTGCCTGTGGCAGGGGGTCAGGCTAGATGATCTGTTCAGGTCCCTCCTGACCCTAGCTACTATGAAACTATGAAGCCTCTTAGGAAATGTCTTCCTAACAACCTGACTCTTAGTAGAAAGGTTTGAAGTTAGTCATTGGCCACATCCAGATGAGCGCAGAAGTTTCGTTCCCTGGGGACAAGTAGCACTGGCACACCTTGCATTGTTGTTACTTGTCCCTGGGGAACACCTGTGCCATGTGCGCTCTGACATGCGACAGGTTACCTTGGGTGGGGTTGGGGAGGCTGAAGCCAGCAACTATGCTGGCTCCAGCAGCCTTAGCAGGGGTCCTGGGGACTGGAGAAGCTGCAGCCATGGCACGCCTGAAGCTGGGAACCTGGCCACAGCCAGAGTGTGGCTCTCGCCAGCCAGGCTCTGGTTTTGAGCAGTGTGCACTGCTGCCACATGTGCTGCCCTGCTTTTTTTTCACTTAGGTTTTTTTACACCAAGATTTCCTGGGGTCAATCCCACCTGTGCTGCTACTTGCAGCATGGTGATGCCTGAATGTGTGGTGTGTGTCACCACAGACAGGTCTGTGGCACCACTTACCACATGGCTGTACTCATCTGGATGTGGCCATTGTATCATAGGATCTTGGAAGATGTTAAAAATTGGCGTGATTGGAATCTGAGGAATTTTATGCCCCATCACAGAAATCAATGCCTCATACCATGACAGGACATGCAACATTTGGAATGGGGAATAAAATTCTTCAGATCCCAGTCACATGATTGCCAGGGCCAGGGACAGTTCCCTATGTGATCCCATTGATCAAACATTGGGAGCTGTGTTCCAGACCCTAGGGATTCCCCAGTGCCTCATCCCAGTGCTCTGCTGTGCCTCAGGATGTGGAATGGGGCAACTCTAAGTCCCAGTTTGAAACTGGGAACTGTCCCCAGACCAATCCCTTGAATCAGGTGTTCAGGGGCTAAATCCCAGGCTGTGGGGCTGCCCAGAGTCCATCCCAATCTGATCATTAGGATGGGGCAATGGGTCTGGGATGTTAAATGTGGACCATCTATATGGCTGTTTTTTCCATTTTATTCTGTCATAACTTGGCTGAACATGTGGCATGTTACAATTTACAGTGATTATCACACTATAAATGTAACATCTCTTGGGGCCCTTAGGAAAGGTAAGTTTTTACCCTGGCATTCTTTGAGAAGACAATTCACGAGCCTCAATTTTAACCAACCTCAAAGACTCCTTTTAAAAAAATATATCTTTCAACACATTTTCTCAGCTACTCCAAACGAGCCACACAACAACTAGTGCAACCCCAGAATGTTAAGTTTCCTCCATTACTGTCATTTAAGAACTCTACCTTCCTTAAAATATACTGCAGTCCAAGTCGTTGGACAGAGCAGAGGTCCAGCTGGTTGGAGTTCTTCCAGAGCATGCTTCTGGCATCCACCATCTCAGACATGGCTTCTTCTGACATTCAGGTGAAAAAACTTAAACAGTGTATCGCTGGCCAGGCACTTGAGCAGATACTAATCCCTCATTCAAAAGAAGCAGTCCCAGAATTTCCTCTCTCCCCCACAAAGATGAAGGATGTCTCACTGGAAAAAAATCAGAAGAAGTTGGAAGCTGCAGAAGAGAAATGCAACTCTCATGAAGCGGAAGTCTTGAAGCAGCTATCTGAGAAATGAGAGCATGAAAAAGAGATGCTTAAGAAAGTAGTTGAAGAAAATAATAATTTCAGCATAATGGCAGAAGAGAAGCTCATCCACAAAATTAAAGCTAACAAAGAAAACGAAGAGGCACAAATGGCTGCTAAACTGGAGTGCTTGAAGGAGAAACACAAGTGCACTGAAAAAGTATGAAAGAACAAAGAAGGCAAAAGCATTGGTGTAGCTGAAAATGACTGACTTCATTCTGGAAATTGGCTCCCCCCCTTAAATTTCCAGAGACTGGCCTAGCCAATGTTTTTTCTTTTCTTTTCTTTTCTTTTCTTTTCTTTTCTTTGTTAAGTTTCTAGAAAATTGACAAAGAACTGTAAAGTTAGATAGAAACTGTACAGTAGCTTTCGGGACTAATGGAAAGACTTTATATGTTTCACTTTTTCTAAGGTGGTGTCTTTCCCATGTAGCTATCTCATTCCATCCTTTTCTACTGCAGGGCACTTGTGCCTCGGTTGATTGCTAGTATTGGATCATCTCTATAAAACATGCTTATGAATGGAATATGTAGTAAAACACGTTGAATATCTATTGCACTTGAAAATATGGCCAAATTAGCTCTTAACCTCCTCTTGGTTTAATTACAGGGATTGAACGTCTTTAGTCTCTCAATCAGGAATGCTTTCTAGGCTTAAAGTATTCTTTCAGGTCTGAACACCTGTGAGTTTGTTTCATAAAGAACAACAGTTTTTGAGCTTTTGTATAGGGAGTATTTTTCATGGATTTGCATGAATAGGATGATGAACTGGAGCAAACTTCTCAAGATAATGTATTTATTTATTGCTCTTCACTTCAATATGCTAGTGAATAAGTGATCCCAGCATGGTATCTGTTACAGATATGATCCATTTTCACTAACCTGCAGTTTATAGACAAAGTAGAAAACATCACAGGTTAAGGAGAAGCCAAGAGGATTTATCTTATATTTAGCAGAGCACAGAAAAAAGTTGTGAACAAGAGAAGAGACTTTGACTGTACTTAAACCTATGGGCTCTGATTCTCCAAAGCATGAAGTCTATTAGTTTATTCCATACACATGGGAGCTTTAGCCTAGCATGCCTAGCTAATTGAAGATTTCTCTTGTTTAAAGGAAAATTTTAAAAAAGACAAACCATTGCCCTAGAGACTCATAGCTGGCTGCTGGTCACTTGTCATGTCCTTTATTACACTTAGGCTGCAAACAGATGTCACATTTATACCAGGATAAATCTAAAAAAACAAACCCAGATAAGGAATACTAACAGATTATCCTAGGATATTGCAAACTAAGTGTGAACAGTTATACCATGATTGTATCATTGAATCAATAGCAGAAAAGCAGCACTGCATTCATCTACTCCTTAACCCTTATTAAAAGGGCGATATGCATACATGCCAATCCCAGGATATTTTTGTTCCAGGACAAAGACCCAACTTATCCAGAGATAAATGTATTGTTTGCTCCTAGCCTGAATACTTCCTGTAAATCCCTAGTTGCTAGGACAGCTACTGAGGGCCAGAAACAGCTACTGCAACAGGTTACCTTGAGTTGCCTCTCAGATCTGTCCAGTACTTAGCACTCCTCAGTTGAAGAAACCATGAGTGGCCTTAAATATACTTTTGCATCTCCTCTTCCCTTTCTTGACCTTGAATTCTGTTATGTGCTCATACAGCTTAGGGTCTAAGCCACAGTAATTATTATACAGAGCAAAATTCCCAGAACTTCATATTCCTATCTGCTTATTTGGGGAAGGTGAGGGATGAAATGTGCAGCAGCCCCCTCCTCTCCTCTGTTAAAAAAAAACAACACATCTAACTTACTTCTCAAGGTGTTTTGCAAGAGCCCTCCCCCCTCCCCAAAAGAATATCCTCTTTTGATGATTTTGATCATACAAAATTCTCTCTTAGCACTTTGAGAATCAGGGACAGAGGGTGCCAGATTATTGCTAAAAAATATTAGGTAAAATTAATTGATAATCCGTCCTTCCTTTCAAGTAACTGGAATGAGACTACTTTTAAGTAAGTTCAGAGGTAGATTAATGGGAAAGGAAATACCTAGTCCATCATAAGCCTCTAAACACTCTTACACCCCTGGATATTTCTAAGGTGAGTTTCTTAAGCCCAACCAAATCTTGCCTTTGCCCTTGTACCTTGCCTCATATTAAAAGAGGGAATTGGACTAGATAGATCTTATCTGAGAAAAAGAATAAACAAAACCAATTAGTTTGATTATAATATTTAAGCATTGCCTGAATTGATTTCATTTTTGTACAACCCTAATGGTCCACCAATTTTACTGCTTTGTGCATCCCAAAGTATTTTCTCAAAACAAGTCGTGCTGGATTAATTGAGAGCTGTGTTAACTGGAAGTAAATGATTTTTTATAGCCTTCTTGTGAGCAATTTTTCTCTCTTAGGTTAATTGAAAAAAAAATCTCACAAATCTTCAGGCAGGCAAAGAAGATTTTGTTGTACACGGGTGCCGCACAAAAGATAAACAGCTACTCAAGTTAGACGTCTGTAAAGGATTTTTCTAATGATCTGATTTCTCTAATGAATGTGGCTTGGGTTGAATGTCTGCATGTTGATTAGCTACATTGAGGAAATGGTGCCTAACACTGAGAGGAGACCCTTTGAGCAACATATTGCAACAAATTTCATTCAGTCTCATGTTTATATTTCAGTAACACTGCTAATATAAAAATCAGAGCGTATGTATGAAACAATAGCAACAACCTATAGTTCCTTGTTGTGATTTATTGCATTAGTTATAGTATTGCTTCAGGTGTAATCAGAAATATTTGTCTTTTTGACATTGCAACAATGATATGGAATAGAATATGCTAATACGCCTATCCTGGTTTATAAAGTGTTATTAGTCTTTTGTTTCTTTCAATCTCTTAATTGGTGACAGTTGTTTAAAGTCATTCATCTCTGTACACATTTATGCAAATATTGGAAGTTATTAACGATAGTGTCAAAAGTCATATTTATCAGTTTTTAGTGAGAAACTTTTTCTCTGGTCTGACTCTGCTATTGTTTGGTACACTCTGCCTTCCTCTTCGACTAACCCTACTGGTTTCAAGGAGTAAGAAACTATTCCCTGTGAATAAGCATGACAGACTTGCATTCATCAATTTAAAGCATACATATGTATTACACAAAACATATGCAAATGAACTTGCCAACTACATAATTCTTCAGAATACTCACAGATCATTTTGTAGTTGCACATAGGATCTGCAGGTAGGTCAGAAGGTCAAAGGTCTGCCCCAGGCTCCTGGATTCATTGGGTGAGTGATGTTAAGGTATATCATTTTTGTAGGCAACCTCTGGTATGGGCATGGAGTGAACTCATGGCTCTGGAGCTGTAACTAAATGTTTTAACTTGTTTGTATTATGACCCCAGCACCTTAAGTTATTCACCAATGAAACTTTTCCTCCATTATAAAACTTTTATTCTTAAAGGTGTATAAGAAGGGATATGAAAGGGAATGCCAAAGGAAATTAAAATTCATTATAAATATTTAACAATCCATGTTCTGAGGGATTGATTGTGAAACTCTTCTCCACTCTGTGCTCATACTTGGACTGCTTTAGAGGGTGCTCCAGAAAGAGGCTCTTATTCCAAGATATCCCTCCGAGGTTGGATCTTGATAGCAGACATGTCCTCAGTTTCCAGCAAGGTGCAGCATTTCAAGTATGTCAGGTAGCAGAACATTTTATAAGCACACGTTATTTTGGTACCTCTTGAGTGGAACTCCCTATGACTGGCTGTTCTGCCTTCTTCCCCACCCTTTTGGAAGAGTAGCCAATCAGGGATGCAGTGGGAAGCAAGCTGAGTTCCGCTTTCTTTTGCCATGAATCTTTCCTCTGGGAGGAAAGGAAGGGAGAGGGGAAGGAGAAGGAGAAAGATCCCATCAGCTCTGGGTTGTCCAGCTCTCCTTTCTTTCTGCTTGTTTGAGCTTCTTTTTTTCCTCCTGCCTTCCTGTAGCCCGAACACTGGCAAAAGTGAAAAGAGGATTTGGCTGCTGCTCCCCACTGGCTTGAGAAAGTGGGGTGCTGCAGGAAATGCAAAGTGGGGAAGAACTGATTCAGGGACTGTGAAGGATAGGATTGATCTGGACTTTGGAGATGGAATACTTTTTAACCATTGCTCAGCTTTCCCTCCTAATTTTTCTTCTATCCACACAAACAAATTTGTCAGCAAAGTATAGTGGTGATTTTAAGTCTGGCATGGTTGAAAATGTCAGTTAGAGCTAAGGTTCTGTTTTCACTTGAGTTGGAAATCTGCCTACTGTGCAATTAGCTAAAAGCACTCCAGTACTGATAATTTCCCATTTCCTTCTCACAACCCCCGCTACATGTCTAGGAGGACAAACAAGTTCTATCAGAATTCACTGGGAAAAATCAGAGCAACTCAGCTCACTGCTCCACAAAGAACTACTACAGTCCACACACAGCACCCCTTCACTTAATGTGGTTGCTCATACCTCAGCTAGTCTGATCTGGACGCACTCACCTCTGCATCAAAGACATGCCCTAAGTGGCAAATCTGTTGCTTGAAGGAAGGCTAGGTGCCCACCCTCTCTAATTCTATTCCACTTGCCCATAGTGGGGGAGGTGAGAATTTCTAGTCTGTAGGACTACAGTTAATAGTAAAATCAATGAACAAGAATTACTATAAATATGTCATACTCATGATATGTCTGACTTACCACGCTGACTATCACATCTAGTATTCAGAAGTTAGCAAAGTTTTTGTCTTTCTAGTAGAAGGCCCTATTCACAGGAATCTTAAATAACAGTAATAATACTATTTAGTAAATTCTGTTATTGTCTTCCATTTATTTATAGTGTGTTCTGCTATTTTGATGACTGTTGAGGTATAATCATGTAAAACCATGCATTTGCAATGATAAATTGGTGACCAAGGTTTTCAAAACCAGAACCCTTAATTTACACTTACCATTTATACACATACCTTTGTCTGCTCCAATGCATCAGAAATCCAGTGTGTCAGAGCAGACTCAATTAATCGAATCTGCTCCACACGTGAGCAGATGCTGTGTCGTGTGCAGTTGTATAAACAGCAAAATGCACATCAGCACTCAGAAAATGGTGGCGGTGTTCTTTTGAACTAGAACACCTTCAATGTGTTTTAGTTCAAAAGCACACCACTGCCAGTTTCTCAGCACTGATTTTCATTTCAACATTCATACAAATGTATGTGCCGCAGCGCTGGGCACTTTTAAAAGCACCTGGTGCCCTGGTGTAAGCATGTGTACAAATACCACTAAATTCATACTTGGTCATAAAAGTCACCTGATTTTGTGAAAGTTTGGAGTCCCTTAGAGAGAACTCTTTGATTCTAAGCAGTTCATTAGGATTTTTGGAATGCAACAGTGTCCAATTTCAGATATACCAATGTGAAAAAAGAGAAGCAGACCATTCCAGCACAATTGAAATGGCTTGCCCAGTTGAACTGTTTTTTTAAGCACTTTAAAGATCAAATAACAAACAAAATTAAATAAGCTGTGAGAATGGCTTCCAACTTCTGTTCTGTTGTATATGTGATATTCTTGTCAATTTAAATATGTAATTTGCATATTAACAACTAGTTTTTTGTATAATCATAAACTTAATCTTATGATCAATGCATACACATTGTGTCCTGAGCAGTAGTATAACTAAGCAGTGGAGGCGGGGGGAGGAGACTTGAGTGGGACACCAGCCCCAGGTTGCCAACTTGGATGGGAAAGATATAAAAATAGCAGCTGCTGTGCTGCTAGCCAGACTGCTGCCACTGCCAGCAGCCTGGCTGCAGCTGCTGCCCCATATGCTGCTGCTGTTCAGGGCACCCAGCTGTCCAGTTATACTTCTAGTCCAGAGAAATGCTGAGGAAAGGCTTCAAAAGATATAAAACTTGACAGCTGAGCTGGTATAGGTTTAGAGAATGGGGGCTAGAGAGGATCAAAGCACTGTGAGGTATGTACAGGAGTGAGGGTGGAGAAGGAATCTTTGCAGGAACATGAGGGTAACTGGCTGGGAGGCTGCTGGAGTTGTTGGTGGTTAGGACAAGCATCAGTAGCCTCCTCTTTTGCTTGTTGCCTTTGTAGCCTTTCCCATGTCACTGCCTCCTGTCTGTTCTTTCTCAGCCCTTGTCCAAAAGGGACATAAGCTAGCAACACAGAATATCCTAAGAGCCAAAAGACTTTATGGTTCTGCCTATGTCCTTAGACCAACACGGCTATAACCAAAAACCCCAAAGACTGAATGGACATTTCTGTAACTTTTCACAGGTCTTCTAGTTTGCATTAACTAGGATGCAGCCTAAGTACCCCCGCCCTCATTAAGTACAACACCCACCTAGCAACAACATCAGCAGCCTGTTAAGTTTCGCAGCTTCAGCAAGGATCACAGGCACAGCTCCAAGTGGAATGTACTGTATAGATCAGGGGTGTCCAGCCTTTTTGAATGTGGGGCCGGATCATGGACTTTTTATCATCCAGTGGGCCAGTGATCCATATTCAAAGACCTCACAGGACGCGGTATCACATCACCCCCCTGAAACGAAAGTACAGTGTTTACTTTCGTTTCCTGTCGCAGCACCTCAGGCCTAAGAAAACAGCTTGGAGGGATGCATGGTGGCCTGTGGGCCACATATTGGACAAGCCTGGTATAGATACACCTGCTTTTGTCCAGAACTTCAGCTTTGTCCTCCTCCCTAACTCTTAGTGGCTTACTAAGAAGGATCTTGCCTTCTGAAAATCCCTTGTCCAATGGCATTAGATATAGCCATCCATCAAATAGATGTGGACTGACTAGACAGAAAAGAACATTGTGTTCATGAGTTCTATTTTGGTAATCTTCAAATTTCCTCCTCCTGAAGACCAAGCTATATGTAAGAAGCTAGCACGCATCCAATACTTACCTGCCAGCCCAGAACTGCTCCCCTCCCGGCCCGGTGTGCTGTGGTGGGACTGGCTGGGGTATGAGCGTGCTCCAGTGTGGGGCTAGCCAGCAGGCAGCCCCTGCACTGAAGCACCCGCATGCCCCAGCCATCCCCATCAATGTCTACATGTGTGTTTCATCACACAGAACTACTCCACTGTAGGAAAGTACTTGGGTTGGGCAGTACTATCCTACAGCAGAGTGAATTAGTTTACTGCAGTCTAATAGCACCACACATGCAGACAGTGACACTTTACTGCAGAGTTAATTAGTCAGAGAGGAGGTAAGCCATCACTTGTTTTCTAGATGTCTGTTCTGCCAGCTTATGATTCTGTTTTACTGTCAGTCCCCTTCCATGCTAGGTTTTTTTCTTTAATTAAATGAATTTACCTACTCGGAGAACTACATGTCAGTTAGTGTTACAGATAATTGATCAGTCAGGTCTACATTACAATTCATAGTTCATGCCTCCATCTGGAGAGTACAGGGTGTAAAGAACCCTTTTTCTCTCTGCTGTGGGTAGCAACACAGACTACAGCAAGAAGAACAGCTGATGCTTGGGTCCTCATTTCCCCAACTGGGCATAAAATAGATGAAACAGATGAGGTCACTTTTTTTCCTTCAATATACTGAATGGTCACTCCCTCAGTACACTGAATGGTCACAGATGGCAAAGTAATAATCTGTATCAGGTGGTGATCTGATACAGCTTCTTTCTTCCTTGGAGCAAGGGAGAAGTAGGGACCAAAATGTAGCTGAGTATTGGTTTCTCTAGAAGAGCATCTAGGTGGGAAAATGTTGCAAAGCCAGCAGTGTCACTTTCCTGGCTGGAAGTGAGAATCAGATTAATAAATCTTTGGTCCTCAGGGATATATCCAGGATTTATACAGCCTGATTCTGCTTAACATTAAAAAAAATATAGACAGCCTGTATGTTTCATACTTTTTGCAAGTCATGTCCATTGCCTTATACTTTGGAGAAATTATTTCAGATAAATGTATTTCTGTATGCCTGTTATGCTGCCAAGGTCAGTGACCCCTCCACAGCAATGTGTCAAGTAAGAGAATGTTGCTGATGGAAGGAAAGCTGTTAAGGGACAGCTGGAGATAAAAATAATTAATAATAAAAAGAGGATATGTAATTGGCCTGTTTGGATTAGTTCTTCCAGTTCTTATACTTTGTATCTTTGTCAGGTTTCCCCAGATGCCTCAAGAGAAGAGTGTAAAGAGACCAGCTGTGCATTCAAAGTCCACATGTTCTAATCCACAGTTTGGTACAGGAGTGAATACAACTCTGCCTCGATTTTCTGTTTAATGGGTCAGATAATGCAACTTTTTATATAGTCACTTTGTACTGCCTTGTCAGAACAAAGAGGGTTGCACAGCTGGCTTACCTGAATTCCTATGGATCCCTCCATGTAGAGGATCCCCTTGGTGGTGTGAGATAATGAAATTTCCTCAGGGTATAATAGATTTCAGTTGTTCTGTGGTGATCCTATCTCCTGTAGCAGTCCCTTGGAGAGAATCCTTGTGAAACAGCATGTTAGTGCTTTGAGGCTAAACTATGTTCTGCCAGCAAGACTGAATAACATGTTATGGTTTTAAATGTGACTATCTTCTGTCTTTCAAGTGTATATGGAGACAAAAAAGAGGCAATAGCACTGCACACATGAGGTCCTAGCCTTCACTCACCTCACAGTTCAAAGATCAGAAGGTTTTAAAGTCCCATATAATCATAACATATTGGCACCATGCTAATAGCAAAGTGGATGGAATAAGAATAAGGTAGTTTTGTATAATTCTACTTATTTATGCACCTAATGCATAATTAATAGAATGTTGCATTTAAAAGGACAGAATAGATTTAGGATGAACATAATTATAATTAGCTGTGAAAAAAAGCAGATCCTATACAAATATTAATCAGGCTTATTTTTTGTAAAGAGTCTTTCAAAGTTTCTTTCTTGGAAGTTTTTTTGGAGGGGGTTGATCCTGCAAACACTCAAACGATTATGGATTATTTACATGAGCAAATGTATGCAGGGTGCTCTTAATTTGGATAACTGCTAGCATCTTTCTTCCTGTCAGTATCCTTCATGCTGCTTAAGCCACTGTGCTTGCCTGCAGCATAGAATTGAAAAAAGAAAGCTTGCTTTAAATTCTAAAATGAGTTGTGTTAAAAAGTTAAAGAATTGTTTGGAAATGCAGGTTTTCAGTTGAAGGAGGAAAAATAATTGGATGAAGTGACATTTCCAAGTTTCTCTGTAACAGATGGGAACTATGCCATCCCCCAAACTTCCAGCTTTTGGAGTTTTTTTTTATTTCTTAGATCTGAAAAAATAAATACTACTTTAACATTTCTCAGCAAATATTCTGTTTTTTGGTATTAGACAAACAGTATTTATACACAGATAAGTTAAAAATTACAGCTCCTTGATAAACAATTTTGTTTTACAGTACCTCTAAAGTAACATATACAATATCTCAGCAGGCAAAACAGAACAACTAAAATAAAGTTTTGTTTTTAGGGCTGGGGTTTTTTTTTAAACTTAGATCAACCTGTCAGAGAAACTACTCTCCTATGTTCAGTTTAATAGAGTTGCCAACTGTCTATAAAAAAAAATGAGGCTAAAATGGCTGTCAGTAAAGTCTGTTTAAAAAAAAAAACACAAAAAACTTGAGGTTGATTGCATCTCTGACAGACAGAGCAGAGCAGCACCACCTGGTATCCAAGTGGCAGTGTAGAACCCTACTGGGAGTGTTCTTTCAGCCATGTGCTGCTGCTGTGCCCCAGACTGTCTATAATACTGCTAGATCACAGGTAGGCTTCTTTGGTGGTTCATGCTGGGACATGGGGAGCAAGGACAGCAGGGGTAAGGCTGGGGGGGAACATGGTGTAGGGTACTGTCGAGGGTATCAGGGTATGGGTGTGAGGGGACCCTGATGGGAGTCGGGGAAGCACAGTGTAAAACCATCACTACAGTCAAGCAGGGTTGCTAACCCAAGATTTTTTTTTATAGTAAACTTTTTACTAAAAACCAAACATATTTTTTAACTTCTTACTCTTGTTGATGTTAAGCTCCTACATTTGAATGTAACTCTTCTAAGTGGGGCCTGGCAGCAGGGCAGGGCCCAACAGAAGAGTTATGTTTACATTAAGTAAAACATATATCTGTAAAAACATGTGTTAGTAAAAAAAATGTGTCTGTGAGTAAATAGCTTGCAGATTGTCAGTGAAAAAAATGTTATTGGGTTGGCAACCTTGTAATAGGAAGTATACAAGTATTTCAGTCCTTAAAAATGCATCACTTCCAAGTTGCCATTAAAAATAGATACAGTGGTGGTGGTGAACATAAGTAGCTCTTCAAAAGTCCTGGTCTGTATCCAAAGCCTAGTTGTGCTAGGCACTTTGCAAACATCTAGGAAGATACTATATCTGCTTCAAAGATTTTACTATCTAATATAAAATAAGAAATATGCTGTCAGACTTAATAGTAGTCTCAAGTTGATACTTGTTCAAGATCAATAATCAGTATAATATAATTCATTATTAATTAATTTGCAGAATGAAAAGGAATGTATTTGTGGGTCAATCCAGGGAATGCCATTCACATATTAAAAAAAAAAAATCAGTCTCAAAGGTTGAAAAAGTTCATAACCATTTGGCAGATGAGTCTGGAGGAGGGAAGGTGGAGGTGAGGCAAGCTGAGAGAGATGGATAATGTTATAAGATGAAAGGTCAAACAAGTAGAAAGTAACAATGATGGAAGGTGTAAAAGTGAGACATTGCTTCATACCATGAAAAATGAAGATCTTTTTATGGTGACTCTTCCAGTGGGTCTCATGGGTTAGTGTTTTGTGTTGTGTTTCTCTGTCTCATTGGCTGTTCTGCAGGACTCTCCCCTATTCTGGTTTGGATCTGACCACACAGGAATGAAATTCCTTCTAAATTTTTCTATTCACATAAGTACTACTAGGGGTCACTTTTTTCCTTCAGAGTAGAAGGAAAGTATTGGATATTAGTGGTAAAACTGGTGTGATTTTTTTTTCACTTGGTGATTCCTATTGGATCATGCCATATTAAGCTCCGTGTCTTTGCAGTGCATAAGTAGCGCAGCAAACTTATATGCATTTAATATGCTTTCCTATTCATAAGGCATCAGAGCAGGGTGGCACCTTAAAGACTAACTAATTCAAAAGCATATGATGAATTAAGCTGTAGCCTGTGGAAACTTATGCCTTTCTGTAACAACCTGCCCTTCCTCCTGCTTGACTCAAGGTTAACATTGCTAGCCACCTCTTCGCTATTTATAATAGAAATGTAGAGATAGAAGCTTCTATTTTTCTATCATACACAGGTAGAAGCTTCTATTTTTTGGCATTTAACCATTTTTATTGAATTTTGAAAAGGATGAACAAGATCCAACACCTTATAAATAGGGAGTCTCACCTGCTAGGAGCAGTGACAGGCATCAGAATTACTCAGCTAAACCACAATGACAAGTCAGACATTCAGCCAAATCACTGTGTAATGATTTACTTTTAGCAGGCTCCCAGGTATTCTCAAACCTGCTTGGGCAACACAATTAACATACCAGACCACTATGTGGCCCCCTTCACCATAGCTTCTAAGCATCTCAGTCTTTAATGTATTCAACCTTATGATACCCTGTGAGGCAGTAAAGTGCTATACAAATACAATGCAGTGCCCTGTGAGGCAGTAAAATGCTATTGCCTCCATTTAGAGATGAGGCTACTATTATTACTATATAGGTATTATAATACCATGGATTCGTAGGACTCAGAAGAGGACCAGTACAGGTTATCCTTCAATAGCTTCAGGTATTCTTGGTCAGATTCTTCATAAGCTTATTGCTTGTGGTTAGGGTTAAATTTTTATTAACAAAAGCTGCAGGTGTTCTGACCTTATACTACATCTCTGTCTCTACTGAAGGCCTGTCCTTAGTAATGTTGTTTTATTCTAAGCTGCATCTTACATTTCAGATAGAAATTGCCCCTTTTGTGATCACTGGCAATGGCTTCAATGAATGTGTATCATTTACCACTTTATTGTAGCAACTGAGGATACTCTATAAATAGAAGTGTGAAATGATGGAGAGTTCATGGTTTGTTGGCATGGAATCAAAATGTGACAGAAGGGGCTGCTTGAGGCAATTGCATTATCACTGCCAGGGTTACCATGGAAGCTTTAACTCTTCAAAACACCTTTGCCTCTCTTGTCACATAACTTATTCAACGTACTTTAATTGTTATGGGTGGTGTGTATTTTATAGTGTTAAACCTGCCTGCCCATATTAAGTGAAGCTGTCAGACATGATTTAAATTGCTATGTATATGCCATAAATTCTAATGTGAGACAGCAGATACACCTGCTACAGTCTTCAAAACAAAAAAAAGGCAGTTGTGCAAATGCATGTGTTATATGTGTATAAATCTGAATATATTTATATTCAAATTTATACCACCAATATACTAACTTACTAGTTCTCCCTTTAGCTGAATAGCATTGTGAATCATATTTCACATATCTTGAACCATCTTCAGTTTAATGTATAAAGTACTGATTCAGCATGCTCAGTTTCAGGACAAAGTAATGCAGGCTTTAATTTTTATATATTCAGTTGCCTGTTTGCACTGGGGAAATGGTTACCCTGGGATACATCTGGATACATCGCACCTACACTTTTTTATCTTACATGCATTTTTACTGATGTATTTTGGTGGAGTAATTCCATACCAGATTCTAGTAAAGTACACTGGTATAGAGGGCTGTACTTTTAGGGTCTCTTTGCATTGCTCTGATGCTTCTACCTGGAATAAAGTGCCTAGTCTAGGGACCAAGATCTCATCCTAGTTTGAGGAGGACAGCAGGGACAAAATCTGGCGAGACAACAGGGTACTGATGCACTGGTGAAACTGTATAGTCATTTTTTTTTAATATATTATCCTAATTGGATAGGAGGAGTGGTTAAACAGGTTATGCTGAAGGCAGGCTAAGTTAGTCTCTAAGGGTGCTTGTACATGTGACAATGTTACCATGTACACATCATGAAAATCTCCCTATGTGTGGCTTAATGGCATCACACTTTACACATATATGAGTTTGGGGGTTTAAAATGAGTTTGCATTGTCACAAACTGAACAACATCCCTATGTAGTTTAGTCTGAAGTGTTGCAACTTGGAACATTACAGCCATTAATCTGTCATCTTGCCCCCCAGCCATGGGAGAGGTAGGCAGGCTCCACTGAAAAAATGGATCATGCCCCTTGCCGCTTCTGCCTTCAGCAGGTGCCTGTGGCCACCAGGACACCTGGGGTGCTCGGGAGCAAGCTGTCTTGCACCTTGTGGCAGCACAGGCAGCTGGATGTGTGGGTGGCCAGAGAAAGCAGTGGGGATGGTGCATGAGGTGCTGGAAGCCCAGGCAGGCTCCGGGAAAAGTTAGATTGGGCGCCTCTGAGCTGGGGCAGCACCTCGCCTGCTAGCAGCACCCCCAGCCAGCCCTCAGGAGACACCACCACTGTGGAGGGAAGGACTGGGACCTCTCACAGCTCAGGGGCTGCTCGGCCTCCTGGCAGCTTGCCCCCTAGCTGCAGGACAGGTAGGCAGTCTCCGCCAAAGAAAAAGGATCAGGATCATTGTGGCTTCTGCCTTCAGCAGGTGCCTGCAGCTGCCAAGACAACAACATGTATACAGTGACGGAAAAATAAAACCTGGTTTCAGCCAGGTAAATATAAACTCCCTGCTGGTATTCTACCAATTCAGGTCATTAACAATTCTTCCTTGTGGAATTTGTCAATTTAGGAATTCAATCTGATGCCAGTTCCTTATGAGTGAACGCTCCATACTCCATCCTTTATAGGAAGTCTTCAAAAATCTTTATGCTCTTTATTACATACTTTCTACTCTGAAGATTTTGAGATTATGAGATAATATCAGAAATCTAGTTGCTGTCCTATGATAGTTTTCTAACAAGAATAGTAATGTACTGTTTCCAGTACATTACTGGAAACAGTTAAAAACTTTCCCAGTTTTTAACTGTGTACTGTAAAATGTACAATACAATTCAAAATACTGTAGAAACAAAATTGGAATATACTCTCTCTACTTGCCTTCCTTTTTACTTTGATCTACCTGACTGAACACTGAGATAAAAGACGGTTGATTTTTTTTGCTACAATTATTTTATGAGAGGTAACCAACTTACCCCCTTTATGCTTTACTTTTTCTATATAAACAGTCTTTGAGATCCATAGCACTTCATATTAAGTGCTAAAATATTGTGATTTTAAAAGTCATGGTGTATCCAGAGGCATAACTGGCCAGGACTGTGCCCAGGTCAGTCTCCTCCCCTCTTCCCTCTCTCTTACCCCTGTACCTGGAGGCACTGGCAGTAGTCAGCAGCAGAAGCCAAAGTTCACTGTTGTTGAAGAGAGATGCTACCACTTCTCTTTGGTTTTGCCACAGATATGCATGCTGAGCAAGCAAAAAAAAACCTCCTGATTTTGGTGACAGAACAATGGGATAACATCTCCCCAGCACCAGTGACTTTTGCTGCTACACTAAAGAACTACATTTCCCAGAGTCTCTCTTCACTGAGTGACATGATCCTGCATCCCTGCTGTTTGCTGTGAGGGCTGATACTGGAAAGTACAGAGGAAGGCAGGACTGGGGACTGAAGGGTGTGGTGCCTTGCCCCACTCCATTCTGGTACCTCTCTCCTTAGGTGATGCCTGGGACTCCTACCCCGCTCAGCCACCCATCCTTATGATGCTAGTTGTATCCACTAAGGGCTGTCCAGAACACATTAGAGAGATGCTGGTGAGGTTAACTCATTTCCAAAATTGCATTTGCCTTAAATAATATCTAACTCAGAAGAAAGAAGTATTTACCCAAAGAGGGATATTTGAGAATATTCTTGTCAAGGAAAAGTACTGTACTCTTCCATCTGTACTGATAAATGACATTTACCAAAGTAGTCTATTACTTTCCATGGAGTTTTTATTCCCATTGTGTAGTTTAGCTAAAGCAGATATTAGCTGTCTGAGTACTTCGATCCATTTGATGGAGTAACCTATATAAATAAGGTCCTTTTTATAATTAACAGAAAAGTGGGACAATAGGAAAGAAATGAAAAGAATCATGCTTGGAGATCTGTGACTCAGTTCTTATAAAATCTGAGGTAAGTATCCATTCATCTGCCTTCTATTTTTGAAAATGTGAAAACCCCTCTAAGGCATTGCATCGATTACACTGAAGTAAGCTGGAATATAAAGTTGAATTCTTTCTATGAATTGCTCCTTGTTTTGATATTATCAGGCCCACTAAATTAACCTAGTGCAACTGGAGCACCAGCTATCAATCATAAGTCATTTTAAAAAATAAAACCAGACCTCCAGTCCTTTTTAACACATGAAATATTGTATTTATCCACCTGCCTATAAGCCAGGGGTGCTCAGCACCCCAGCCTATGGGCCAGATCCAACCCTAAAAATTGTCATTCAGCCTTCGGGGCTCTCCATGCATCCAGAAATTTAGCAGTAGTGGAGCTACCAAACTTCCAACCCATTGGGAGCCCTGTGAACCAAGTAATGTGGCCCTGCATTAACCGGGGGGAGGGGGGTGGGAAGGGGAGGGCACAGGACCCTAGGGCCCACTCCTGGTATGCAGGGATTCAATCCCAGTGTGCTGGGCTAAGAGGGGGACTACGGTGGCACGGGGCCCAATCTGAAGTAGAGAGGCTCAATCCTGATGCACCAGGCACAGTAAAGGCTAGTGCCTTGTAGCTAGTGTGGGGCTCAATTTGGCCCACAGGCCAGCCCCATGCCACTCATCTGACCCATTAAGCTAAAATGTTGAGCTCCACTGCTATAAACCATGGGTGCTTAGAATGCAGGATTTTGAAATGTACTACCCCTGTATTTAAAACAAGATATAAGTTTAAGAATTAAATATGCCAGGTTGCAGATATAGAGAGACCTTCTCAAACTTCTCCTTTTATGAGATTAATAAAGTACTCTTGTGGTCAAAAACCTACCTATCCAAAGTACAAAACCACAAGATTGTGGTTCAAATGAGTTATGAAGTGGTTATGGGCAGGTGGTGTCAGATCCTGTATACAGACAGGATATGTTTTTGTGGAAAGAATGAAATAAATTTATATCACTATTTGTGGCTTTGTTCATTCTTTAAAGAAACAAGAGGATAATAGATCTCTCTATTGGTGGAAAATTTTAAATACTGAACTAATAAAGAAAAAATCAATTTGGCTTCTCTCAAATAACCTACAGGTTGTTCTATACTTATTAGGTGTATTTGTGTTGCTCACAAAAAGGATAAGGGCCAAAATCAAATAAAATATTTTTTTTTCATCTTTTTATTTTACTGTTGTATATTTCTTCATTTTCAGCATGTTGACTAATTAGCTGCACAGTAAATATTGTGTGTTTATACATGCACCCCTATTTGGCCAGAGTAAACTAATTTACTCCGCAGCAGGATAGTACTTATAAATACAAGTACTTTTTCTGCTGTGGAATAAAAAACTTCACAGCAGTGCACATCCACAGATGTTGCCCCAGCTGGCTTGGGGCATGAGGGTGCTTCAGTACAGGGGGCTGCCTGCTGGCTAGCCCCATACTGAAATGCCCTCATGCCCCAGCCAGCCCCTCCACAGCACATTGAACCAGGGGGAGCAAGTCTAGCCCTGCAGGCTGACCCTCTGGGCCCACTGGTAGCTGGGGCTGCTCCAACCCAGCTCAACATACTGCACAGGAATAAACCCCAGAGTTTATTGCTCCTGAGAGCATGTTCAAATGGTGCACCTAAGAGCAATAAACTCTGAAGCAATAAGTCCTGGAGTTTATTCATGCAAATTAATTGCCTTATATGTATTTTTGTATCATCATATACTCTGCTTTGTTTATCCTGTAGAATACATAATCTTATTGTATGTTTTTACCAATAACTATAAATTATATCATTTTATTTTATTGTCTATTTTTCAGTGTTAGAATTTTACAGTGTTGTTTTAGTAAAAACTATAAATATATTACTACTACTATTACAGTAGTTTGAAGTATAAGGTGCATTTTTATGTGCTAATAAACATTAAGGGGTCCTCTATTCCTAATTATCCACCTGCATGAAAAATAGATGGAAAGCAAATGGAACATCCTGGGTGCTAGCATTTTCACCAAATGACTATACAGGGTTCAAGCCAGCAAAGAACAAGGTCCAAGGACTCTTTGTAGCTCTGTGAGCCTCAGCCATGATAGTCATACATACAATCTCTCCTCATTAGCAGAGGTATCCCATGTGTGTAATACACAAGTCTAGATAGTGTCCTTAATGGCAGCGGCAAAGCAGGACTGGAAGGAACCTCCTGAGCCATTGAATCAAGCATATTTCCCTCCTCCTGCAACTCCTCACCTGCTGTCCATTTATCCAAAACATCCTGAAAATCATCTAGTCCAGCCCCTCCTGTATCACCACCACAAAGCACTTTATGAAAACAAAACAGAAAACACCTTACCATATGCCACAAATTAAAAGGGCAAAAGGCAAAGACATTATTAGGTAAAGGAGGAGTGTGCTGGAGGGTTTTACTTGCAAATTTGTGTTGTGCTAAGAAATATGTCAAGGAAATTGCCCAGCTTATATCCAGCTGTACTTGCTTTGAGCTTTCACTGTCCTTCTTTAAGAAGGAAAGGATGAGTCCTATGCCGACACAATGATCTAGAATATATCCAGTATGTGCAATTTGAGAAATGTAGGGTAGATGGGGCAGCAACGATTAGCCATTATCTTCAAAATTCAGGAACAGCTATGCATTCTAGAGGCAGATGCTCCTTGTGATCTCTTACTCACAACAGTTATGTTCCTTGTAGCTGGAATAGGCTGAGAGAGAGACCTCAGTTTTCACAAACTAAACCTTGTGGTGAATATTTACTAGTGCCTGTATAGGGAGTAGAGGAGTCACACACTAGTTATCAGGGAGGGCACTGTTAACCTATTTCTTTGTGTGATCATGTACAACAGTACAAAGTGGTGGTAACATACTGTCTTTCTCATTTAAGAGCATTTTGCACTGACTTTGCATCAATTATTGATGGTGCAAGAAAGTGGCACATCAAGGCCAGAGTCTCTGGCTGTTTCATACAGCCTGTTGCAGTTGCCATAATTTAGGATGGTACTAGGCCATCATATGGCACAAGGGTTGGAAGGGGTCTGAGTTCATCCCTGCTCTCTCTGGAACCTAGCAACATGCCTCATGCTAGCTGTTGCCCATATTTTGCACTTCTAATATGCAATAAATGAACTGCACTTGACCCCATAGCAAGGCCACAAATAACTCAGGAAGATTCTTAGCCTCCTTTACCTGGGTCTCTTTCTTCTGTTGCCTTACAGAGCTAGGTCCAACTCTGGCCAGACCATGTTATTCTTAGATAATATATCTACTGGAAATCTATCTGCCCAATTAGATGCTCTAAGAGATGTTACTCTGTAGTACTATATCCTTTTGAATTGCGTTCATCAATGATTTACACTACATTTATATTCGCACGTCCGTGTTGTTTATTCTGAAATGTGTAATCCTTCCAGTATATGGTAAATTAATGAAATTGAAAATATATCAATATGGACTACTCGTGTGCAGTGGGGCTCAGTTCTGCCCACAGATCTGCATATCCAGGAGTGGAATAATTTGCAAGTAGAATATTTGGCAGCAGCTGCCTCAGGAAAAAAACCCAACCATTTCTCTTCTGGGTTACTGTCTTCCTCTCGGAAAGCACAATAGCTTCGATATATGTATTAAATGAGTCTGTGCTCAAAATTCTCTAAATGAGAATCAGTACATTAAACAGTTCTCATACTCTATAGACTCACATCTCTCCACTTGAAAGTGGCATATTAAAAAGAACTTTCTTTAATGTAACCGACTCCTGGTTGCTTGAATAAATAATACAACTCAATTGTCTCAGAGGTCTAGTGAGTGGAGAGCTGTGTGGCTATGTGAAACTACACATATTTTTTCAACTAATTCAGAGATTCAAATGCAAAATCCAGCATTCACAGACCCTGTCCATATTTCCTGTTTGTTATCCAGTAAAAGAATAGATTACATTCCTCTATATAATTTTTTTATCAGATATACATACAGTGGACATATTATTTCTCTCTGACAGGCAGATTCTGTTAAGCTAGAATAGCTCAACTGAGTTCAGCTGTTTTCTGATCTCCAGTAGCCAGATGAGCTGTGCAGTTTTATACCACCTGCGGACCAGGGAAGATAACAGAGTGGAAATTGAAACACGGCAGTCTCTGAGAAAAATGAAAAGCATATTACCATCAGGCTTTCAATTAAGGCACACCTCAGCTAAGAAAAGACAGCCAGGAAGATAAGTCTCCTGGCTTTTCATTAAAATGTATTATTTAGAGTGTAGTAGCACATACTTGATTTTTCCAAATGCAAAAGAAAATGCAGTCACTGTCAACAGAAGCCCACAAAAGCTATGGGAGGAGAGGGTACACAATAAAGTTGGTAAACTAATGGTTGGCAAATGCAAAGTTCTCAAACTGTAGTTTGTTTGTTTTTAATATTTTGTGGAAAACGAGTTTGTTGTTACTAGAGCTGGCTAGAAAATGGGTTTTATCTTCTCATGGAAAATTTTGAGAATTTTTTTAAAAAAAAATCTCAAATTTTACTAAATCAGAATAGTGGGTTTACTCTTTTAAGGAGAACATGTCATGACCTATTGCCTGAATGAATGCAGAAACTTCAAAGGCCATATTTAGAGGTGAATGTAAACTGGCATTGGTCACTTTTTAACTGGATTCCTTAGTTTGTAACTATATATTGTACACCCTCACATCCTTTAAATAATCACAATGATTACACATTAAGGTTCATTAGCAAGTGTTAAGTGCCCTTTAGGTGTCTTAAAGTTACACCTCTTCAGGCCAGGATTATCTTTGAGCTGTGTTACCTATCTTGAGTTACATTCGTTTCTGGGTGTTTATCTGAGGTAAAACCACCAATTTACAGTCCTTGGTATCCCAGGAAGCACTGGTCCAACATTGACTAGCTATCATCCAGGTCCCTATGGCCTTGGACTGACATCTGGAAACAGCCAGGCAACAGGTGGGTGAGAATACAATGAGTGAGAAGGGAGGAAAAAGGGGGGGGGGGTAAGGAGCCAGCAGGAGGGAGTATGGGGAAGGAATGAGCAGGGCAGAATTGGAGGAGGAAGTGGAGAGTGGCTGTGTGGGGAGCTTCCAGGCTGCTGCCCTCTCTGCCCCCCCGACCTGTTCCTCTGACCCCTAGATCACCTCCTTCTCTTGCAGATCACCCCCCTGCTTCTCCAGTTGCCCTCTCTGCCCCCCATTTTCCCCCCTGAATTACTGTCCTACTGACAGATCAGCCCATGAGTGGTAGAGGTGCCAGTGGGTTCTTCCCTGCCTGCTCCTGGGGTACATGCAGACCACGCTGCCCCTGCATGCTCAAATCTGTCCCCCATCAGGCCCTGCAACTGAAGGAGAAGAAAAGGGGAAGCCCTGGAGGGGCTGGATCTGGCAGCCATGTGGCAGCTGCCATGCAGATGCTAGGTAGGGAGGGCAATCTCTGCTGCCCCCCACTGCCCCATGCTGCCCAGGGAGGGGCTCTGCCATGAGCCCTCAGAGGCCCTGATCGTCACTGCCACAGCCAGTGAGTAGAGGCTTTTTTTGCTTGTTTGTTTGCTTGTTTGTTTTTTAAGTGCTGGGAGGCTGGGGCCAGGCAGCGGATGGGGTCAGGCAAGGCAGCCATGGGGACTTCTCCTGTGGCTCCCCCCACCCGGGGGGAGGCAGGCACAGCTGAAGGAGCCTCAGGAGAACCTGCAGCCACCCGGCTGTGCCTGCCTCCCCCCAGCTGATCTGAATGCTGGATATTGCCATTCTTCTTCTAACTATATTTAAATAAAAGTTTTTATGTAGTTAAAATTAGACTCATATCATGGTGATCTCGCTGATGCTCGCCAGTGATCTTATTTATATGGTAAGGCAGCAAAGGGGAGGATCTAAAAAAAAGTATTGAGAGTCTGCTCCAAAATTACTAAGTCTAGTTCAGCAGGTGGTATGGAATATCTGTTCAAACCATCTACCTAGACCCAGTTTCAACCATGATTGCATAGTTATTTTGTACTTATTTATGAGACTAACCATTTGTATACTACTTATTTATAAGACATAACAGCAGATACATTTAAAACTTTGCTTTGATTAATCTGATTCTGCCCTTTTTAGTCCCAATTTAAAGCTAACATTTCTTACTGGCAGGTCAGATTTTCCAGCATTAAAATTATTAACTAAAAATAATAAATTAAAACATTCAGAACATGCTTGGTTGCTCCACTGCCTGTCTATTTTCTATTCAGTGGGTGTTTTAGACAAACCTTCCCTACTATCATTACTATCACTGTCTGACACATGACAGTGATTGAATATCTGGATATTAGATAAGACTATGATGAACAAAGGCAAAGAAACAGACTAGAACAAAGTCTAAAAAAGAATCCAAATGTTGCAAAACTCTAGATAAAAAACAAGAAGAAATGGTATATTGCATGTATCCAAAGTAGTAATCCAAGCACACAGGCAGGTCTTTGTGTGAACACATCTGCTCCTTCTTACATAGATTGCAGGGTAGGGATGGTTCACTGGAACTACTGCTTCTGTACCAGCTAAAAAGCAGCCATATTCTCACACCCACATATTCAGGAGAGTTAATGCAGCATAGATTTGTAAATTCCAGCCAAACAGTGATCCAGAGTAGTATATCTGTAAGAAGTACATTTGAAATGGAGTCAACAGTGATGAAAATAAGGGGTCTAAAGCAGTATAGAGGCATGGGGGGCTCAGAAGAAATGTTGCCTTCAGTGGCTCTCCCAAGATTATAAATTTCATCCAGAAATTGAAGGAAACTGTGAAGTTACCTTCGGGTTTTTCCTTTTCCATGATGCTTTTTAGATTTTTTCAGCAGGAAGGGGACACCTGCCCCTATATTATCATCATGAGTGATATATGCCTCCATAGTTCAATGTAGACAAATAAGACTCAAAGACTAAATATATGTAACAATATGTGAAATATCTATTTACCCATGAATGAGTATATCTCTGTGTATTGATATAAGGAAGGTGTTCAAATCAGCACAGAATTATTGTTCTCCCCTATGCCAGTACATCAAATCTATAAATTGCTGAATTGTCTAGAAGAGGTTACATTCATATTTCACTTAATTAGTTTATCCAGCAGTGACTTTTCTCCTTTGCTTACCTATAGTATGTTTTTCCTTGAGTTTGGGTTACCAGGTTTTGCACCATAAATTATTTCCTATTGCTATTTGGTGTCCATAGTTTAAAGCAGTCATGTTTTTCTTTGGTATCTATTTAAGGCTGGGGTGGGCGAAATACAGCCCGTGGGCCAGATCCAGCCCACCAGGCCATTCTGTTTGGCCTGTGGGGCCCCTAGACATTTTTAAAAAATTAATATTTATTTGTCTCTGGCTCCTGTCAAAAGTGACAGGAGCCAGGGGCAGTAGGACCCAGCAGAAGCCACAGCAGGCTCCTGGAAGAGCATGGCCCACCTTGCCCCCTGCCCCCAGCAGGAGGGACCATGAGGCTGTTCCCACCTGTGCCAGACTGGGAAGCTAGGTAAGAGGGGGTCAGGGAGCATGCTGGTCCCTGTCTGGCCATGGGGCTGAGAGCAAGGGGGCGTGCTGAAGCCAGCACTGGTGGGGCCCAGAGTAGGGTGGCTACCCTCTCTCCCTGATGAGGTAGCCCAGCCCAGCTCCATAGAGCCCAGCCAGCTGCTCCCCAGGCTCCTGCCACCCTGCTCTGGGCCCCTCTGGCACTGGCCCCAGAGCACCGCCCGGCTGTCACTGGTTCTCAACCCCCATGTCCAGCCCTGGTGGCAGCATGGGGGCTGGCTGGGGCTGCTGGTGGTGGCATGACCTGGTGGGGACATGGCCTGGGGTGCGGGAAGGCAGCGCAGAACTTCCATCCTGCGCCTGAGGCTTGGGACAGCAATGACCTGGCTGCCCAGCCACAGGAGGCTCCGGTGGGTGCTGCCACCCTAAAGGGAAGGCCTGGGTCTCCCCGCCCTGCAGGGGCCCAGTGACAGCTCGATCCCTGGCCCCAGGATGGGCGGGGAGGCTGCGACAGGAGCAGGAGCGGATCCATGGCTGCTTTTCTGCTCCAGAAGTTCCTGCAGTCACAATTGGCCCAGGGGCCCTGGGGAAGCTGTCACCTCCCAAGGCTGCTGGGGGTGGAATGACCTGGCAGGGTCCCAGCCCAGGGCACGGGAAGTTTGGGGAGGCTGCAGGAGCTCTTTCAGAGGAAAAAAGCAGTCGTGGCTCTGCTCCACCTCCTGGCGCAGTCTCCCTGCCTGTCCTGGGGCTGGGGAGGCAAGCTGCTGCCAGGCCTCTGGGCCCCTGCAGGGTGGGGAGGCTGGGCCTTTCCCCCAGGGTGGCAGCACTCACTGGGGCCACCCATAGTGGGGGGCAGCCAGGCTGTTGTCATCCCAAGCCTCGGGCGCAGGATGCAACTTCCATGCCACATTCTTGGACTTCCTGCATGCTGGCCCCAGCATCCTCAGGTGGCCCCCCATACTGCACCCAGGCCAGACAGGAGCTTCCCCAGGGCCCCCAGCCTCCTGGAAGCTGCAGGGGCTTCTAAAGCAGAAAAGCAGCTGCAGCTGCAGCTTTGGCTCTTGGCGCAGCTTCCCTTGCCTGTCCCAGGGCTGTTGTCAGGCCACTGAGCCCCTTCGGGGTGGGGGGGGCTGGGCAATCCACCCAGGGTGGTGGCAACCCCCAGGCTACCCGTGGGGGGGGGGGAGGGGCAGCCAGGCCTTTGCTCCAAGCCTCAGGTGCACGATGCAAGTTCTGCACGACCTCCTTGGGCTTGCTACATCCCGGGCCACGTCCCCACCAAATTGTGCCACCCCCAGTGGCTCCAGGAGGCCCCCGCACTGCCCCCCAAGCCTGACAGGCCCTTGCCCAGCAATCCCCAGCCTCCTGGCGACAGCAGAAGCCACCAGAGTGCAGACATGGCTGTGAGGCTTCAGACAGGAAGGGCCTGGCTGGCCCCCCCTTGCAGCACTTCCTGGAAACCCCACAGCCACACCCTCCTCCAGACACAATGACACATCCCACAAATACCACCCCCCCACACACACACACACACAACCACAGCTCTCCACAAACCCAATATCCACCCACCCACCCATACCCTGCAACACCGCAGCATACCCCATGCACTATACAAGAATAAAACTACATTTTGAGCTATTATGCAATCACTTCTACATATAAAGCACAAGCACACAGGTATCAGGACAAAAATATTAAAATATATTATGGGTATTTGATTTTTAGTACATAATTTGTTTTTTTTCTGGTTCTAAGATAGCAAACCCTCTTCTCTGAACGAGTACTTCCAGGGGCAAGGGGAGGGACTTCCAGTGGCAAGGGTCAGAGGTCAGAGGGGAGACTTCCAGTCCCAAGATGGCGACCAGGGGGGCAGGGCACCAGTCAAGGGGCAGGGTTACCCATGAGGTCCTCGACAGCTTGCCAAAACTCACTAATCGGCTCTCCACCCAAAATAATTGCCCATCCCTGATTTAAGGTAGTGTTAGAATGATGTTGTAGCCGCAATGGTGAAAGAATCATGAGAGATGCAAGTGTTTCTTAGGGTGATATCTATAGGCGCCAACTATGTTTTTTGCCAGTAGATGCTTGCAGATGTAAAAAAACAAAACAAAACAAAACGGTGCTTTATTTTAAACTCAACATGTTCCCACACCAAGCTCTGTGCATGCCCAGAAGAGGCAGCGTGTTACTTCAACTCAGCGTTGCAGCATCTGTAAAGATCAAGTGCTTTAGTGGGGCTTTTTTGGTGCTTTTATCTAATAGCTGACTGAATCAGCTTTAGCTAAAAGTGCCAAGAAGCCCTGCTGAAGCATCCAATCTTTACAAATGCTGCACAGCCAGGTTGAACTAACGCACTGCTGCTTCCAGTAAAACACAGGGATTTTTGGGGGGGGAAGGGGTACATCTGCAAGGAAAATGGCTTTGGCTTGTGGGTACTGAGCTATTTTGGTGGGTGCTTGAGCCCCAGAGCACCCACGGAGTTGGTGCCTATGGTGATATATTTTATTAGACCAGCTGTATAGTTGGGATAGAGTTCGACAAACTTTTGAAAGCAACACATTCTTCATCTGACTCCTAGCCTTCATCTTCTGAATACGAAGAATGTCTTTCACTTGAAGGCTTGTCTAATAAATTTAATGCTTCTTCAAGTGTGTTTTAAGTTTAATGGTATTGATTCAAAGTTTAAACACTTCCAAGAATTTATTTTCTTTTAATGAGGTTATTTGAATGATGATTTATGTATGTGCTATATAGGAAAACCTTGGCCAAGCACTTGACTTAAGTAGTTGGTTCCCAATTACAGTAGTGGGTACATGGAAACAGAGATTCTTCCTACCAGGTTGTGGGATGTTTGCAGAACATTACCAAAGGAAAAACTGCAACCTCATGGCTAGAGTAGGTTCCAAAGCTTGCATTTCACACCACATGGAAAGCAAAATGCAGCAGACTCTATATTTCCATGGTCTAATTTCCACTGCTCTGCATACCCACTCCAAGGCAGGCACTTGAATGCACAACGCTTGCATGGTCATTGGGAATGCTTTCACCTGACCTCCCAGCCATTTGCATATCAGAACTACAAGTTGTTCTCTGCAGCAAGGAAACCTATATAGCTGCAGTGTATGGTCACAATTATAAACTGCATCTGTACTCTCTTGGCAGTCCTACAAAGTGCAATGAAATGCCCTGTTTAGCTATGTGGTTTTACAGTCTGCTTGTCTTGGATTGGGGATGGATGATATTCACATCTGCCCAGACTTTTGTAACTGTATTTTTCTGTGCTTCATGTTGTGTCCAGAGCATTTCACTTCAGTATGTCTGTTGTTTATCTTCTCTGGCTGCTCTGTGTCTTTGCATCACCTCTGCCCTCCCATGCCACATTGCTAATCACTTGTAGCATTTAGTGATCTGCAGCTTCCTCTGTCTAACTAGCAGTTCACATCAGTTTCCTCTGTGATTGGTCTAATCCTGAAAGGCCCCAGTCATCTACAGCTCCCACAGCTAGTCACTGGGGTCAGCAGCGTGCTTACTGTTGCTCAGAGGTAGAGCTCTATTTTTCAACCTCTTTCGTCTCATTGACTCCTGTATTTGTCCATTTATTCACATACTTCCCAATCTGCATAATTTTCTTCTAAGTGTGCTAAGTACCATAGATCTTATGTGAACCTGCCTGCTGCCAACCCTCCTTTGCCATCCAATTACATTTTTTATTAAGAAAACACTTCCAGTTACAAATAAATTCTAATATAGAAGCTTCACATTTTAATTGCTGTCAAGCTATGGATTAATGAAATATTTTAAATCAGTGTAATGTTTACCTATTTTTCCCCTGCTTTCTCTTACAAAACAGATTTAAATCTGAACCCTGCAGCTGGAAATTAAAGGTAGATTAATTTAGAGTAGAAATAAGTCATGAATTTAACAGTACAATTAGTTAACTACTGGAACATTTTCCTAGGCTGGACTCTCCAGAATATGCAACCTTAAATAAAAACTGAATGTTTTAGATATGTTTTAGATTAATTAGATATTATTGGGCTAGATACAAGAATCATTGGTTGAAGCCCTGTGGTCTGCATTAGATGATTAACAGGATATATTATCACCATAGTAGGCGCTGACAGATGTGTAGCTCCCTTCTGTAACCCACAGCACTTCACAGGAACCACCATGATTTACAGCAATTTCCCACCCCCTCAATAGACATTTGCTGTTGGGTCCAGGGAGGTTGGGGATCAAGCTGCAGTTTGGAGTGGCTGTGTGTATAGTCTCTCTCCCCTAGTCCTGCCCCTTCCCTCCCCACCCCTCCCACCTGCCAGTATGGGAGTGGGGAGAAAGGAAGGAGCTTGGGCTGGGGTTTGACCAGCCTGCACTGGAGGGTGGGGGGGGTGGTGATTGGGCAGCAGGGGCCACCATCTGAAATTGGAAATGCTAGTTATCTTCAACCAGTCCCTTATGGATGTATATCCATGGGACTGGAGAACTTCCTCATAGTTGGCATCCTTGCTGACAGAAGATCAGCCCTTGACTTCCCTCAGTGACTGACATTGAAGTACAGTAATGAGAGAGTGTGGGGACAGATGCAGCATGCTGGCTGCCCATGATACATTTACTTTGTACAAAGATTGTTCACTTTATTGGGCTGTCACTCCAATAATTTTCACAACTACCAAATTTTTTGGCAGTAATAATCAACGATCATTCCATCAATTATTGTCTTTTTATGGGGTTTTTTTGGAAGCTGAAAAAAACCTCCTAAAATAATTAAGAAAATGATACATACATTAGAATTCTGTTGCAGCAGTATCTTGAACCTGTAGCAATTGAGTCCAAAGAATAAAAACTAATCAAAATTACAAACGTTGTGGCTGGTTATTAACCGGCTGTTTTTCAGTCTTTATTTTGCATTATGTTTACTTTTCAAACTGATATAGTTTTTCAGTTAGGCAGAAAAGATGCACGAAAGCCCCAGATATATTGATGTTAGCCAGAAAAAAAAATTAATTGTTTCTTAAATATATTTCAAGCATTTAGGCCAGATCTTGGTGCCCTGCTTAGCTTCATTTTTCTGCTTCGCAATAATGACCAAAAGGTGCAGTTGAGGAAGTTATTTGAAAATCCTTGGACAATCCTCTAATGGGATCAGCCTGGTGGATTGTAGGTCAGCAACTTTTTTCCCCAGTTTAAATCCAGAGAGTATTTGGAGTAAAAATAATTCATTTTTTGACTGGTCCATATTGAGACTAACACAAAGAAAACTTTAGACCAGTGCTTCTCAATAGATTCAAGACATCCCTCAGAAAATGCTGGTTCTTAATTTTCACTCATTTTTGACCACATAAAAATAATAGAACTCAGATCACAACAGATCAGAATGTTTATAACAGTAGGGATTTCTATTTGAAAACTCTCAGTTTGTCTTGTGAATAAACTGTGTGGTACTCCACAGCTTACTTGAGAGGATCTCAAGGCACCCCAAGGCTTTCACAGCACCCTAGTTAAGAATCACTTTCTCAAACTGCTTCATCTTATTCTTGGGGCCATTTTGATACCTCCCAGCTCCTAAACTGGAGAAAGTGACTTGCAAAGGAAAACAATCAAGTACTTGTTCTGCTTTAATTTGTGGTATGCTTAATATCATCTTAAAATACAAAAGCTAACTCATTTCTGTACCCAGGTATTTAACGAACAAAATATCTTCATTTTCCTATTTCTAAAGAAATATAGGGTAATGAAGGGCTGGGTTGTTCACAGCCATAAGTGATAATGTTGGTGACATTTCTCATAGAACAAGTTTGGCTTCTCCTTGCTTCATTATATTCTGCAATATAGTGCAAGGACACTCCATACAGAATGAATTCTCAGAAACAGAAGAGTTAAAACTACCATAACATATTTACACAATAGAAACACTTTCAACACTATTTTTACGTGGATGACACTTTTGACCCTTATTATTGCCAAGCACCCTTTTTATTAACAAAGGGCATTCTTAGATTAATGTCTCCTTCCTTTAAATGTCCAACTTGTCCAAGCTGGTAGTAGATTGTAGAGATCCTATGCCATTGAAAATTGAGCTGTGTAAGAGCAGGGGGGACTCATGACAAAGGCACTCTGTGTACTTTATAATTACTTTGTAATTGTATGTTTAGCATTGATTTTCCAAACTGCATAGTTTTCTTATAACATTTTTTTACCAGCATGCCTTTAAGGAGACTGGCTCTTTAAATTTGTCAGAGACAGGCAGCTACAGCAATTGAGTGACCATTTTGCATTAGCTGTTACGCTTCTTTACTCAAACTTTCACCTGCCTTTAGTAAGTACACTTAAATGCTATTTCTTGTATCCCTTTCTTATTCTTGAGCAGTGTCATACCCTCACAGTCATCTCTACTCTCTCTTATGTAAATTGCACAAAATATAGTTACAGTTGCTTGTGAATCCAGATTAGACACTTTAAATTCAAAGAACTGCACAGATCATGGTGTCATTTTGATTGTAGGAAAGAAAATATAGCTTGAATGTAATTATTTAATCAATCAAAAAACTGATGAGGCTGTTAGGGTAAACAGCAGGAAATGCTTGGTAAGGAAAATACACAATATCAGCAAGGTTTTTCAGAGGTCAAGTTAGGTTTCAGTTTATGTTGCTTTTTGTGGGGTTTAAATTTTTCTTGTTTTATATTTTCTCTTGTCTCTGAAATGTTATGAAACTTCTTTACCACACATCAGTGAAGACAGCAATTTTTTGCTTATTTCCTTAACAATTTAATAAGGCATTAAAATGAAAAAGAAATAAAGATCTTTTGCAATATACAAACATATTTCATGATCTCCTGTGATTTTTTTTTGCAATATTAAATTGTAATTATCTATCAAAATATAGACTTGATCTTTATTTTTGGCATCAAACCGGTAAAGCTTCCATTCTAACAATACATTGTTCTTTCTAATTACTATCTGAAGATCTCAAACTGCGTTGCAAGTGTTAATGTACTGAGTCTAAACAACCTGTAATAACTTATCCCCATTTTGCAGGTGAGAAAACTGAAACAATTAAATTAAAAGTTGCACAAAAGGTTCTCATGCTGCATGTAATTACCTACATGTTTAAATCAAAGCAAAAGCGATTAACAAGTTAATTGGTATTCTTTGTATTCTGCTGGACCATGATAATTAGCATAGTCCAGCATACTTGGTGTCCCCGGTATTCAGCATTCCTACACTTCAAAATGGCAGTGGGGCACTTTAACTAAAGCTCAGTGGACGAGCTTTATTTGTAGTGCCCTGTAGCAGGACACCATTTGTGCCTGCCACTTTAAGGGCCCAGCCAAGCAGCCAGCAGGTACTTGATTGAGGCGGCCATTTTAGATCCCTAGCTGCCTATATAAACAGAACAGTTCACTGCTGGCAGGGAGGCAGTAACATCGCTTGACTGCAAGGTGCAGCTATCATCCTGGAGGTAAGGGCAGGAGCTGTAGGGGATGGTTTGGAGGCTCCTGGTCCTGGTCCTGGTCCTGGTCCTGGTCCTGGTCCTGGTCCTGGTCCTGGTCCTGGGCATGACCTAAAACTGCACCTTGCTGGGAGTGGGTGGCCTGGTGGGGGTCTCAGTGTCATGGGAGCCCCCAGGAAATGCCTGGCCAGTTACCTCCCTGGTGAAAGGTGGGTCAGGGCACCTTAATAACCCCAGCTCCCACAACCAGGTGAGCAACCCCCTAGTAGGGTCCACAAGCTGGACCCAGGACAGAAAGTGGAGCTATAGACTTGGAAGCCTGACTTGAAATCTCTCAACTGGTCACACCAGGACCAGAAGGGTCAAAGGGTCAGGGGCCCACTGCGAGGGACGCCCAGAGCTGAGGGCCTGGGGTTCCAACTGGCCTGGAGGTGAGGCCAGGGCCTGTGTAGCCAAAGGTCCTGGGGGGACCACACCCATAAGGGGGAACAGCTCAGGGAGCTAGGTAGCCCAGAATGAAGGTGGAGTAGGTTGCCTGAGTGGAGGGATCTAGTTGGGGTTTGGACCGGACGATTCTGGGGCCCAGAGTGGAGCTGGTGACATTAACAACTGTGGATGCTAACTGCAAGGCTTGGGTTGCAGTGTAGGGGAGGAACAGAGCTGCAGATAGCACCCCCTGACATCGGGGTAAGAAATGGGCAGCCTCCCGCCTAATTAACATCTTAATTAGCTAACAACAAGGCGTGACAGGATAGAAGGTGGGTTGTTGGCCCAGAAACAGGTGGGTGGGCCATGGGTAGACTGACTCCGGGAAGGCACCCCGTTACATGCCCCCATCATCATATTGAAGTGCAGGCCGCTGTATACATGAGACTCTCTGGGCACTTTAATTAGAGCACTACTTGGGAGCCACTCTAATTTAAAGTGCAGTGGCTCATGACCTGAGCTGGGGTCCAACCTGGACCTTGCATTAGTAAAAGGTTGACAACTCCTGGTCTAAGGCCACTATCCTGCATTTCAGCTGAGCAGACTTCTCTACGACTCAAGGAAAAATGGGCTTGCAAGAAGAGAGCTTGTACTTCAAACTGCATTTGCACCCTTATGAAACTGGAGCCATTTTGTATAGACTATATGGTTTTCTAGGGCTGAAATGGCTTGACTCCAGCTTATTCTCATGATCTGTTATACAAATGTATAGTGATCATTGGGTTCAGTATGCATACATGAATCAGAAGAACCAAATAATGAACTTTATTTGTAGAGCAGTAGGCCAACTCTGTCTGTCTCACACTAACCAACATGATTCAGGGACTGTCTCCAAGTTCTCAATCTCTGTAGTCTTCTAAGTAAGATGGTCTCTTTAAATTATGTCCATCATTCCACAAGTGATTACAGAGATTCTGTGGTTAACACTGTCCTCTGTAGATCTCCCCTATAGAGGTAGCATGTAAACAACATTCAGAATTTAGAAAAAGACAATAAATCTTGAGCCAAATGCACTACAGATAAGAAAAAAAAAAAATGGGCACCCAGAATGTTAATTCTCCAATTGTGCTCAGTAGACCTGTGCTCACTTCTGGTAGAAATAAATATGGATCCAACTCAGTAAAATGCAGGTAATTACTCTGCATTATAACTGTGTTTTCACAAAAGATATCCTGCAAGCATAATCTGTGATTCTAAGAAAAAGAAATCTAGTCCTTCTATGTTGTATTAGTGAAATGTCTTTTCATGTCAAAGAAAGTTTTTACTGAGCATCTGTGGTCTTTTAGAGAGAATGCTGTTTCAGCTTAATAGATTATTTACTTTTGCAAATGGACACTGATGTTACCTACAATGAAAAGGAGGAGGCATTTAAGGAAAGGATATTGTTTAGTTTTCAAGTAGAATAATTTTACTATCAAATCTCATAGATGGAATGAATAAAATATAATATAAATCTGAACCAAACAAGGTCATTCTTACCTTCAGATTGAAAAAATCAAAGATATTAGTAACATTTGTAGTTTGAGAGCAGTTAATGGTAATGGTTTCATAGGTGGGAGGGTTGGAAGGGACCTAAGTAGATCATCAAGTCTGACCCTCTGCCATGGGCAGGAAAGAATGCTGGGGTCAAACAACCCTGGCTAGGTGATTATCCAGCCTCCTTTTGAAGACCCCCAGGGTAGGAGCGAGCACCACTTTTTGGATGTTGGTTCCAAATCCTAGCCGCCCTGATTGTGAAGTAGCGCCTCCTAATATCTAGCCTGAATCTACTCTCCGTCAACTTATGGCTGTTATTCCTCGTTACTCCCGGCAGTGCTCGGGGGAACAAGGACTCTCCCACTGCCTGCTGGTCCCCCTTGGCCAGTTTGTAGACAGCCACCACATCCCCCCTCAGCCTTCTTTTGTAGAGGCTGAACAGGTTCAGGTCCTTTGCTCATAGGGCCAGCCTTGCTGCCTCCTGATCATGTGAGTGGCCCTCCTCTGGAACCTCTCAGTGCTATCCACATCCCTCCTGAAGTGTGGAGCCCAGAACTGGACGTAGTACTCCAGCTGTGACCTGACCAATATTGCATAGAGGGGGAGGATCACCTCCTTGGACCTGCTTGAGATACATCTGTGGATGCATGACAAGGTGCGGTTAGCCTTCCTGACTGCGTCTCCACATTGGTGGCCCATGTTCATTTTTGAATCAATAATGATTCCAAGGTACTTTTCTGCCTCTGTGCTGATGAGAAGGGAGTTCCCCAGCCTGTAGGTGTGCTGCTGGTTCTTCCTCCCCAGGTGCAATACCTTGCACATGTCAGTATTGAAACCCATCCTGTTCTCATCCACCCACCCCTGTAACCTGTCCAGATCTAGTTGTAGCCTCTCCCTCTCTTCTAGTGTGCTCACTTCTCCCCACATCTTAGTGTCATCTGCAAACTTGAAAAAGGTACTTTTCATCAGCAACTTGGACAAGGGGGTGAAGATATTGAACGGTGCAGGCCCGAGGACCGAGCCCTGGGGAACCCCAGTGCCCACATCCCTCCAGGTCGAAAATCACCCATCCACCACCACTCTCTGGGTACAGCCCTTCAGCCAATTTATGACCCATCTGACTGTGTAGGCATCAACACCACAGTCACCTAATTTCTTAACGAGAATGGGGTGAGAGACAGTGTCAAAGGCCTTCCTAAAGTCCAGAAAGACTACATCCACCGTGACACCTGTGTCCAAGGATTTTGTGACCTGGTCATAGAAGGCCACCAGGTTGGTCTGACAGGACCTGCCCCGAATGAACCCATGTTGGTTGGCCCTGAGCATGATCCCCCCTGCAGATCCCTCGCAGATGTGCTCCTGGATAATTTTCTCAAACAGCTTCCCTAGGACTGAGGTAAGACTAATGGGCCTGTAGTTTTCTGGGTCCTCCTTCCTCCCTTTTTTGAAAATGGGGACCACATTCGACCTTTTCCAGTCCTCTGGCACTTCACCAGAGCACCATGAGTGCTCAAAAAGCTGTGCCAGGGGTCCCGCAATGACCTCCTGCTAATTTCCTCAGCACTCGGGGGTAGATATCGTCAGAACCTGCTGATTTGAATATGTCTAGTCCCACCAGAAGTTCCCTGACTAGGTCCTCACTGACTCTGGGCCTGGCAGCACCTCCCCTGGGTCCATCAGGGATCCCAGTGGGGGTGATGCCCTGGTCCGTGCTCATAAAAATGGAGGGGCAAGAGGGCGCAAAAGCCCCCTTGGTTCACCAGAAGCATACGGGAATGTCTCCTGGCTAAAAGGGAGGCGTATACCCAATGGAAGGGAGGGGCCATCACCAGAGAGACTATACCTCGGTTTCTTGGGGCTGCAGGGGGGCGGTTAGGAAGGCCAAGGCAGAGATGGAACTGGGACTAGGTACCCAGATCAAGGACAACAAGAAATCCTTTTTTAAATACATAGTGGGTAAAAAGAAGGTACCAGGTAACGTGGGGCCTCTGCAAGACATGCTAGGAAATCTGGCCGTCACACCAGACAACAAAGCTAACCTATTTAACAATTTCTTTGCCTCCATTTTCCTGAGCAGGAACCAGGTCACCACCCCCCCCCACCCACCGGGACCTCTGTAGGCCTCAGGGGAGGTGCACCCCAACCAAGGGTCAGTGAGGATCTAGTCAAGGAACTTCTGGAGGGACTGGATATATTTAAATCAGCTAGTCCTGATGATCTTCACCCAGAGTGCTGAGGGAATTGGCAGAGGTCATTGCGGGACCCCTGACACGGCTTTATGAGCACTCATGGTGCTCTGGTGTGGTGCCAGAGGACTGGAAAAGGGCAATGTGGTTCCCATTTTCAAAAAAGGGAGGAAGGAGGACCCAGGGAATATAGGCCAGTAAGTCTTACCTCGATCCTGGATAAGCTTTTTGAGAGAATTATCATAGCGCAAGTCCGTGGGGGCCAGCAGGGGAGATTATGCTTAGGGGCAACCAACATGGGTCCATTAGTGGTAGGTCCTGTCAGACCAACCTGGTGGCCTTCTATGACCAGGTCACAAAATACTTAGATGCAGGTGTAGCAGTGAACGTAGTCTTTCTGGACTTTAGGAAAGCCTTTGACACTGTCTCCTACCCCATTCTCATTAAAAAACTAGGGGGCTGTAGCATCGACACCTACACAGTCAAATGGGTCACTAACTGGCTGGAGGGCTGCACCCAGAGAGTGGTGGTGGATGGGTGATTTTTGACCTGGAGGGATGTGGGAAGTGGGGTTCCGCAGGGCTTGGTCCTCCAGCCTGCACTGTTCAACATCTTCATCAGCGACTTGGACGAGGGGGTAAAAAACACTCTGTTCAAATTTGCAGATGACACTAAGATGTCGGAGGAAGTGGGCACACTAGAAGGGAGGAATAGGTTGCAATCGGACATAGACAGGTTACAGGGGTGGGTGGATGAGAACAGGATGGGTTTCAACACTGACAAGTGCAAGGTACTCCACCTGAGCAGGAAGAACCATCAGCATACCTACAGGCTAGGGAACTCCCTTCTCATCAGTGCAGAGGCAGAAAAGGATCCTGGAGTCATTATTGATGCCAGAATGAACATGGGCTGACATTGTAGGGACATGGTCAGGAAGGCCATCCGCACCTTGTCATGCATCCACAGATGCATCTTGAGCAGGTCCAAGGAGGTGATCCTCCTCCTCTATGCGACACTGGTCAGGCCACAGTTGGAGTACTGCATCCAGTTCTGGGTGTCGCACTTCAGGAAGGATGTGGACAACATGGAGAGGGGCCAGAGGAGGGCCACTCACATGATCAGGGGCATCAGGGCAGGACCTACGAGGAGAGGCTTAGGGACCTGAATCTGTTCAGCCTCCACAAGAAAAGGCTGAGGGGGGATCTAGTGGCCGTTTACAAACTAGTCAGAGGGGACCAGCAGGCACTGGGGGAGTCCCTGTTCCCCTGAGCACTCCCAGGAGTGACAAGAAATAACGGTCACAAGGTGGCAGAGGGTAGATTTAGACTAGATATCGGGAGGCGCTACTTCACTGTCAGGGTGGCTAGGAACTGGAATCAACTTTTAAGAGAAGTGGTGCTGGCTCCTACCCTGGAAGTCTTTAAGAGGAGGCTAGATGAACACCTTGCTGGGGTCGTTTGACCCCAGTGCTCTTTCCTGCCGTGGCAGGGGGTCGACTAGATGATCTGCTCAGGTCCCTTCCAACACTACAAACTATGAGGCTAATAAATTGTTAAAGAAGTTAGCTTTGTCATCTGGTGTGACCACCAGATTTCCTAGCGTGTCTTGCAGAGGCCCCACATTACCTGGTATCTTCTTTTTACCCCCTATTTATTTAAAAAAGGACTTCTTGTTACCCTTGATCTGGGTTGCTAATCCCAGTTCCATCTCCACCTTAGCCTTCCTAACAGCTCCCCTACAGTCTTGAGCAATGGAGGTGTAATCCTCCTTGGTGATGGCCCTTCCCTTCCATTGGGTGTACGCCTCCTTTTTAGCTTTGAGACAGTCCTGGATGCTTTTGATGAGCCGTGGGGGCTTTTGAGGACTCTTGTCCCTTTGATCCAGGTTGCCCGGATTGTCACCCTTTGGGCTTGGAGGATTGTCTCCTTAAGAAACGACCAGTCTTCTTGGACTCCCAACTCCCCTCCGCTCTGGGACCTCAGTGCCTCCCCATCTAGTCTCCTTACCTCATTGAAATCCTCCCTCCCGAAGTCTAGGGCTGTTGCCTTGCTGCAACAGTTATGCATGGTAACTGTGATGCATGTGGATGGAGGAAAGGGAGGAAGGTTGGGGATTGGTTCCTGAAACATGATAGGTTTTATAATACTCTTAATGTAGATAAGAAATATGTCTTATGGAAGATGTTTTGGACCATGTCCATTAAGTTTGCAGTGGGAACAGTTTCAGAAACCAACATATTTCCAGGAGGCAATAGACAGATGAAGAAAGGGTGAACAAATAGCCATTGCAATTCATTATCTTTATTTCTTACATCTACCTCCTTAATAAAACCTTTTTTTAGGTTTTTTCCTTTGTTCCTCTGAACTCTGCTTTAACTGGATAAGAGGTGTCTGTGTAGTAACAAACAAAATATTTTATCTGTAAAACAAAGCTGGAATAATTTCTGTTGGTCTAGGAACTGAGGAAAGAAGGCAAGACATAAATGTCAATTTCAGTGCTGCAAATGTGATTTTTCTCTTGAATCTGTGTGTGTGTGTGTGTGTGTGTGTGTGTATGTATAGATATGCATTTATGTATGTGCTTACACACACACACACACACACACACACACACACTGTAGTTACTTGAATACAAGATGAGACTTTTATCCCCTTTCAGCATGGGGGAAAAAGCCCTTTATCTTATAATCACATATAATGCTGGCTCCAGTTCTACAGTGGAGAAGTGGCAGGAGTGAGCCCGCCATGACAGAAGTGGCCACACTCTGTTTAAGGTCCTGTTTCTTTTTCTTCTTTTTTTTTTTCTTTCCATGCAGCCATCTTTGCTAGCAGAGAACATTTGGGTTGAGCCCTGGCATCGGAGCTGAAGCCTGGAGATGCCAGTGCCCAGCTAGGTTAAAGGAAAAGGCATGGGATAAATCCAGGCTCCCATACCCAGGTCTGCCTGACCATTCATGGCCGAGAGAGGCTTGCGACCCAGGTGATCTGACCCACCAAAGGATGTTGGGAAGGGGGATAATGCTAAAGCCCCAGGTCTGGGCCCCATACTGCAGAGAGGCAAACCCAGCCTATGTCATTAGCAGTTAGTTCTTTTGTTTTGAGAGAAGACAGGCCCTGCATAGAAAGGAGAGAACCTCTATAGCCCTCTAGAATCAAACACGCTGTAGTGGGAAGACTCTGCTGGCAAACTACAAAGCCAAGAAGACCGAGAGACTCAACTGTGTTCCAAGTTGCCTGTTTTGTGTTGCTCTTTAGTTCCTTTTATATGCCCAGGGCCCCAGTAGGGGACTTCTAAGGCAAAGGAGATCACAATACATTTGAGGCAGGCTCAAAACCACCATGAGCCTACAACTTCATAAAAAGGGAAGACATCACTTGGCAGATCTCAAGCACAAGATCCATGTTTTAACATCTGGGTGGCACATAGACAAAGTGTAAGGGAGGTAGGAACCCTAAAGAAGAGCCAAGCCTGGTGCATTCACATCAATGCTGTAATGGAACTGAACAACTCCCAGTAAAGTATTCTTCAACATCAAGTTATGACAAGAGAGAATTGGGTAACCCTGCAGTGTGGCTACATAAGTGAACTCATGTCTCCACAGCCCACTCTGGTTAGGTACAAGCCCCATGGCCCTATCCTGTATTACACTGACAGCAGTCCCCCTCAATACCAACTCTTTTAAAAGTCATAGTGAGCCATTCCATTGAATACATTTACAATTTTTCACTTCCACAGCTGAGCTGTGCCTTTCTTTCCTATTTACAATGAATCCTGTTTCTTCACCAGCCTTAAATGTCTGTCAAACATCATCAAATGGAGTCCCAAGCATTTTACCCACAGTCCCTCTCCTGCGCCTTCTCTCAGCCTATAGCATATGATTAGTGTGCTTCCACTGTCCATGAGGTGAAGCCAGACCTGTGCCTCATTTGCATATAAATGTTTGGAGGATCCTAGGACTCATGTCAAGAACACGGAGTTCCAGTCATGAGTGGCAGGTAATTAGCACACGGAACCTTTTGTGGCAGGTATCTGGAGTACACACACATACTGAGCAGTGTTGAGCTGTGGAGTGAGTCACCATAGCTTGTAATGCTGTTGACTGATGGGGCCCAGCCCAGTGAACTATATGGTAAATCATGCGTCTTTTGGTTTTGGACTAGTATCATGTATAGTTTGTATTACGTATTATCACTGGCAATCCCTCAGAGTCAATAATGATCACACCCATGGATCAAGTAAAGTGTTGTGGATTAGTCTGTTGATGACTAAGAAGGCCAATCCTAGAGTTCCTGACTCTGACTGGCAATATTTTGTGCAATGTGGTGGTTAAAGGGAGGGCCAGACCACAGATCTTTTGGTCTTGTTTCCTTTCCTTCCATTTCTGTCATTTTTCTGTTTCCAGGGTGAGACAGTTTCCTTCAAAATACAATGTACCTTCTCTCACATGTAGCCCTGTCTTAGGCTAGTTTTCCCCAATTTGTGATGTCAATGCAACACTTAACATTTGTCTTGAGGGTGTCCGTGAAGCACTTTCTCTGGCCCCACCTGTATTTTGTCCTTGGCAGAGTTGAGAGTATATCAGTTGTTTTGGTAAACATACATCAGGCATATGCACAGCAGCTGATGTTGAATAATCAATGCTTCTATGCTGGTAGTGTTAGCGTTGGTAAGACCACTGGGATTTGTGAGACAAGCCTCCCACTTTATTCCAAGGATCTTCTGGATGTAGCTCTGTTGAAAGCATTCCAGGTTTTTCAGGTGGCCCCTATAGGTCACCCAAGCTTCACAGTCAAAGAGAAGAGTTGGGATTACCACAGACTTATATAATAGGAGCTTTGTTCAATTCCTAATGTTGTGATCATTGAACACACAATGATACAGTCTTCCAAAGGCAGAGCTAGCACATTGGATCCTATACTGGATTTCCTCATCAATGTTGGACTTCTTTGAGAGATGGCTGCTAAGGTATGCAAAGTATTCAACATTTCCAGCTCCTCTCTGTCAATGAGGATCTTTGTTGGAGGAGTTAATTGGCCTGGAGCAGGCTGGTGATGCACCTTTGTTTTTCCAATGTTAAGGGTCAATCCCAGGCATTGTTATGCTTGAATAAAGCAGAGAGAAGTGGGTCCTCCTCTATATGTTCAATAATGGTGTACTGAAGTTCCACAATCGAGACCAATGTAAGTGTGGCAGGCTCGCTGCTTTTTCCTGGCAAGCCTGGCTTGGAGAAGCATTGATGGAACATTTCTACTGGTCAGGTAACAGCTGGGAGGGGGGGGAATGTGAGGAGCCCCTGGACCTGATTGAAGACTGCACTTTGCAGGTCTGGCACACTTCAGGGGCAGGGCCTCCGGTGTAAACAGAAGCCCAGCGTGCTCAGCATGCTAGGCAGATGCCTGGGAGGGATTCAAGAAAAGTGGAGCCAAGAAAAGCTGGGGAGCTCTCCCCCAGTGGGCAATAGGCCCAAGGCTCCTGAAGCCACCACTGGAGGAGCAGCCTTGGGAGCGGTGTGAGACCACTTGGCTTGTTTACGGTGCATGGGGACAGTGCAGGGAGACCTGGCCCTGGGAGCAGTGTGAGACTGCTCAGGCCCATCATGGTGCGTGGTTTGGTGCACAGAGCCCAGGCCTTGGAGCCACAAGTGACAGCTTGAGCCTGCATCCCCGGCAGGGCCAGTGGGCCACATGGTGCACGGGGCAGCACATGGGGCAAAGGCCTTGGGTCTGTAGTGAGGCGGCTCAGGCCCCATCTCCCGGCAAGCGGCCAGGTCCCATGGTGTGCAAGGAAGTGCATGGACCCGAGCCTTGGGAGCCAGGGAGCAGTGGAGGCTGCTTGGTTTAGCCAGCCAGCATGAGGACAGACAGCTGGAACCTGAAGGGCCTGGCCTATGCTAAAAGAGCCCTCAGGTCCAAAGCCAGGGCATGGAGAAATAGTAGTGCTGCATCATGAGACCCAGAACCCAGAAGCCAGCAATGGTGGTGCAGCAGATGAGAGGAGCTGAGCCGTCTGTGCCCAGAGCAGGGCACAGGGTGAGGAGGAACCCATCAGTGTGGGAGAGGCCTGGAGAGCTGCTCCAGCACAGGAGACCCCATCGAGCTGCACCCTGACCACCACCACCGGAGGGAGTGTGAGTCATTGGGCCCTTGTGTCCCACAGGGGAAAGACGTTTGGGGTGGGCAAACCCAGAGAAGGGGCTGGGTGAGCAGTCCCACTGCCTAGTCAAGGCCTTAAGGGGAGGGTCCCCTGGTGCTTCCTGGACACCCACCCCAAGGGACCCTATTGGAAGGAGGTCTATTTCTTGCCATGGGTCAGGGACTATATTAAGGAATAGATGTTATTAAGATTGTTCATGTTTGTGTCTTATATTTTGTAATTGAAATGGTGTATTGTGATGTTGTAAATAGTGTTATTTAGGGTTATGGGTTAATGTTCACTGTGTAAAAATATGCACATGATATTTAGTTTTATGTTTGTGTATATTAAAACTCAATACATTGTATATAGTTAAGAACTTTGGGCTTGGGCTAACTCTACAGAGGAAAGAGGAATCCACTCGAAATGCTGGCATCCCTCTAACAGCACCCTATCCTGCCTACCCATCCCATCTGATTAAGAATAGGGCACATCCTTTAGTGTACCTGGGTTACATAACTTTGGTTTTGGCATGAAGGCAGGAAAGATTGAAAAGGTTCCCATCCATCCTGCACTCAATGCCAGTGCCACGTGGCAGACAGTCATGGGTGAGCATTTGATGACCACAAGAAAGATGGATAAAAGAATTGTTGTAATCGCCCAGCCCTGCTTGATGCCAGTTCAAATGTCAAAGGGCTCCATAGCAGAACCACTGCATAGAATGGAGGCAGTCATCTGGTCATGAAGGAGTCTTAGGATGGTGATAAATTTTCCTGAACAGCCAAACTTTGATGAGATATTCCTTAGAGCCTCATGGTTAACAGTCAAAGGCTTTGGTCAAATTGATAAAGGCCATATACAGTTCCTGGTATTGTTCTTGGCATTTTTTTCTGGATCTGCTGGGCTACAAAAATCATGTTCATGGTGTCTCTTAATGATCTGAAGCCACATTGGATGTCCTTGGTAAGAGGGAGTGTCAGTTCAGTAGAATTCGAGTGAGGATCTTTCCAGCGGTGGAGAGAAGAGTGAAACTTCAGTAGTTTCTACAGTCAGACTTATCTCCTTTCTTTAAAAATGGTAACATTGTTGGTATTCCTTAGATCATCAGGAATTTCCTCAGTGTTCCAGATTTTAAGAAACAGCATGTGGAACTTGTTGGTCATAGTTTCCCCACCAACTTTGAAGACCTCAGCTGGTATGCCATCAAGGCCAGATGCTTTGTTGTTCTTCATTTGTCTTATCTCCTGGTGGACAACTTCAGACGTTGGTGGACTGGGAAGTGCTTCCCTTAATGGATGCTGCAGGATGGATTTGTTGGTTTCATCAGTCATTGTTGATTCTTGGTTCAGGAGCTTTAGGTACTACATACAAGTACTACATATAAGTAGGTATAAAAGTGCTCCTTTAAAGTGTGTTTATGTAATCATTGTGCTAAAATTTTCAGCAATCTCAAAAAAGGTAAAATTCATTAATTCTGGATGAACTAAGTACATGTAGTAATTTGTCTATGTGGTAAATTATATCTATTTCAAGACCAGGGCTTTTAAATTTCTCCCTCACTTCCTTGTGCTCAGGGAGAGCAAGATCAGACACTAAGGAATGGAAGGGACTGCAAGGGAGAGAAGGGGTGGGGTGGGGTGGGGTGGGGGGCAAAGGGAAGGAGGCCACCTGCCCCCTTAGATTTATTTTCCTGCTGTAGCAGTGGGAGGAGGACAAATTCAAGGCAAATCTCTAATAATTAGATTCTACACCTGGAAAATTATTTTTAAAATGATAAATTATTCATATATAGAATCTGATTATTGGAGGGGGGTCATCTTATATTCAATGTCATCTTATATTTGAGTAAATCTGAGGTGTATGGGGGGTTATATTTAATACCGGTTTGTAATGCAATCTACAGGGCTTTAACGTTACAGCAAAGTCAGTTAGTTGTGTTGCCACTTCCATAACCACATATTGTTTAAGATATGTCTATCATATTCAGTTGAACATTCTCTATAAAAATGGTGGAAAGCTATTGTGTCCCAAAACAGAGATGCTGTTTTTGTTGAGTGTCAGAAGGCTTAAATACAGGCTAATAAAGTTTTCTCAGCATCTAATCACTTTTGATACCATTTTAAGATTTGTACACAAACAAATCTCAAAAGTAGTACTCTTATTTAAATTTTAACTTCTGAAATTTACATCCATTTTGGTACATACCCAGACATTTTTCATTCCATATGTTCCAGCATGGACTGGAAACTATGTATCGAGCCCTAATCTTTAAAGTGCAATGTATCTACATTTAAATAAAAGCTGTTTTCAAAAGGCTTAGAATTATCAGGATGAAAGAAATAATTAGAATTAGTAATCTGATTAAGAGTGATAACATTTTTGGAATGTAAATGAAGCAGTGTATAAAGAAAGAAATTGAGAAAACACCAACAAGGGTAAAAGTTCAGGAATCAAGTGATAAAATAGGAACATATGCTGCATACAGACAGGAGAGAGGAAGGGGAGGGTCTAGATGATAATGGTTAGTTTTGTTTTCCTTAATTTAGTAGTGTTGAAAGATATAGTACAGTATAGATATAAATATAGTATAGATAGTAGATATATAGTATAGTAAAAATATAGATATAGTATCGATATTTAGTAGTGTTGAAAGAGACTCAATGCCCTTTACAATGAAATCTTTTTCTCGGTTACATAATAGGTACTAGCAGTCAGGAGCATAGCTAGGATTTTCCCAGGCTGCACACGTAGCTCTCAATCTTTTCTGCCCCCACCGATGCTGGCATACTGCCCTCTGAAGCCTCCAGGGACTTTTTAAGTCTCTAAAGCAAGAGAAAATTCTCCCTCCTTTTCTCTTCCCCATCCTGCTGCTGTGCTACTGCACCCCCTCTGAATCTGCCCCTGCTAGCAATACAGGCTTTCCTCTCCTTAGCTTCGTAATAGATGCCAGCAGTATTGGGTTCTCCATGTCTTCCTACCTCTGTGCTTCAGCTTCTCTGAAAAGACCACATTCTGAGCATAAAGTATCTTGCTATTTCTGCTTATTTATTGTATGACTTTGCTGCCAAGAAAGATGCCTGTTTGTGAGGAATACCATATTGTGAAGTATCTAACACGCACCTCAAAGGAGGATATTCTGAGGGGCTTCAACAGGCTGACTTTATAGTGGACTCTGTGGCTTACACACAAACATGACAGCAACAGCTCTTTTTTTTTTTTTTTTTAACTTTACAACCATGTTAGGGCTTCTGCTGCTTAAAAAGTAGAAAGGAAAATAAAACTAGCTATGATTCTTAAATCATGGTATGCAGACATTTGAGGGGAGGGAGATGGATACAAATTAAGGGTTTATCTCTGGCCGAGCATTTCTATGAGTAGCAGGGGAAGGTTGCTTTAATGAAATGCAGTAAATAAACCCAGCTTATTTCATATCAATCATCAAAGCTTTCCCGTCAGATATTGTACACAGATTTGGTGTAAGTAATTATAACGTGTCTGTACTGTGTGAAACATCCTGATGCACCCTGATTCACACACGTGATCAAAAGAAGCAGCATGAACCTAGGTGTCAAAATAGGATGTCATGGGAAGCTAGGACTCAGGGCCTCAAACCAGCAATGAGTTCTACATAGACCGAAGAGCCCACCTACTCTGGGCTATTCCAGGATTGTAGGCCCTCTTATGACTGAAGAATGTGACAGAAAACATCTGTGTGCCATTTATGTTTGACGCACAAAATTACAAGAGAAATTGCATGTGTCACATTACTAATGGAGAACTTTATTAAGAGAAGATAATGTGTGAGAGAGGCAGATTTCAGGAGCACTTTATATTTCTTGAGAAGCTGAGAGAATTGATTAGGGCAGATCCAAGTCCTGCACTGTAAATTATTATGCTTGTTTTATTTATACACTACTTTAGTATACCCAGCCCCTGAGGCCAGGTACACAGACATTACACGTTTACCGGTATAAGTGGGTGATTGTACACATGATGGGGGTTTAGTCTCCTAATATTGAAAAGGGTGGGTTTTCAATTGCAGTGATTAAAACCCCACTGTTTCAATTTAGGGGCTTCCATCACTGTTACAGTGAGGGGCCCACTCCTTTTTTTTTTTTTTTTTTCTTGTTGGAGCCTGCCTGCTTCTCCCATGGTCAGGGGGCAAGCTGGTGGTGGGCTGAGTCCCTGAGCTGTGGGGAACCCTGGTCTTTCCTTCTGCAGCAGTGGCACCCCTCTGGGGCCACCCAGGTGGGCTGCTAGCAGGCAGGTGCAGCCCCAGCTTGGGCTTGGGGAACAGTTGGATAAGGCTGGGTGCTGCCTCTGGGGTTGGGCCCCTTGCTGCTTCTACCTTCAGCCTGCCTCTCCCAGGGCGGTGGGCTGTCAAAAGGCTGCCATTTACAAACAGCTATTTTCCAAACTAAACATGTGGATGTGGTTTAGTTTGCAATGTGACAAACTGATTTAAATCGTAAAAAAACCCCACACATCTACAGCATGATACAACTAAACTGCAAAAACAGCCCACTTTCATTGCATGTACAAGCTAAGAGTGATCAGAAACTGGTCTGTAACCATAACAGAAAGAAGTTGAGAACACATAGACTGGTTAAAAAATGGTGGAACCTAGTCTAAGATTTGGGTTCTTTCCCCTCCCCCAGCCCCACCAAAGGGTGAATGTATATTCTGTTCACTGCTGATCTAAACTACACAGCTTACAAAAACAATGTGTAAGTTAGATCTATTCCACCTTGGACTTTTTGAATGTCTGTACCTAGCCTGAGTTTTGGGGAAGACATTGGAAGTCACTCCATTTGTATTCTTTGTCATGTTCCTAATAAACAAGGACTGCCTGAGAAGAAAGGACAGATTTCCTTTAAGTGGAGGAATTCTTGATATGCTGAATAGGAACTGAACCTTGATAACAGGCCACTATTTGAATCAAGCTAACAGATTGTTTACAAGACTCTGTCTTCCAGAGTTTTCCTTTTTTTTTTGATGAACTTTAAGATACGTTGTCATGTTTCAGTCTCTCAAGCTGCTTCCATCAAAGCAGGAGCTAGCATTTTTGTGTGTGACTTTTTGCTCTTGGTTGGCATAAAAGTCCCTTGTTATCTGCAGTGAGTTATTAATGAACCAACAAGGGATTAGCAAAAAAAATGCCTAGCTATCATCCACGTGCTGTATCAGCTGAACTAAAGGAATTATTCTGTCAATCTTTTACTTTCTGCAGATAGATATTTTTGCTAAATATGTTTACAATAAATTACAGTTTTCTCTCAGCATTCATAAGTACAGCTCAAAGGGAGATTTAAATTTGTTCTCTTTTATATAAAAGCTAAAATGCTACATTGCATTTTTTCCACTGTTGAGGCATTTCACCCTTGCAAAATTGGAGTGGGATATAAATTGAGGACAAATGACTATTACATCCAAATGTTAACATTACTGTCACAGAGTTCTAGCCTTATACCCCAAGTTCAGGGTTCATGACTTTGAAAATGGGCATGCAGGTGTTGGTACTGAAGAAAATGCTGATCTGTCTATTGGAAAGGCTAATACAGAAATAGGCTGGGCGGAAACCTGAATCCTGTTTTTTAACATGTAGCCCTTAAGCCTTTGGCTCCATATGGTTTTTTAACAGCATGTCACTTGGGGTGTGAAGTGTATCCCAGAACCCCGAGCGGAGACACTTACATCAGTAAAGCTCTGCATTTATCATTATAGCTTTTGTAGTTTTGCACTCGTGTAAATTCCATCCAGGCTAACATACTCTACTTTCAGTTAACTTGAGTGGGATGATGCACTCACAGCTATGTTCCTGGTACTCAAGCTAGTTCATTCAGAGCTATCTTGGGGATCTTTACACAGCACTGCAATGTGCCATGCAGACATCCCTGAGTGTGTATTCTTGTCAGCCACCGTGATTCGTTAGTTGTGTTGCTTCCTTTTTTGCTTGCTTTAGAACTGAGTATAAAGCTATTAAACTCCTAATAGTAATGCAATGGCCTGAGTCATCTGGTTGGAGAATGGAGGCTGCAATTTTGCATGCTTGCATTCAGAAGTTTCTCTTGTGACCAGCAGCTTTAATTTGAGGTAAAATCACCATGGGATTCCTGCCTGCAGTGGTTTCCTTTACTTTTCCTAAAGTTAATGTATCTCGGCCAACCTGGCGCCACCAGCTTATTAGTAATTGCCCAAATTCCTTCATTTCAGTGCTAATAATAATATTAATAATAATACCTGGCTTTCCTCTTCCATGTTCACAAAGCTTTTCAAAGGTCAGCATCATATCCCCGCTTACAGGTGGGGAATGTTAGGTACAGGGAGGTTATTTGTCGAAGATTACCCAGTAGGTTAGTGCTATGGCCAGGAACAAACTCAAATCTCCCAAGACCTATTTCAGTGATTTATCTCTGAGCCATGCTGCATCTGCCATATCTTCCAGAAGTGCAGGAGAGAAAATGGTGCTACTGAATCAAATCAATGATCTAGTCCTGTAGCCTGGCTCTGACAGTGGCCTGTGCCAGATGCTTCAAAGGAAAGCAAAATAACTTCAAAATAGATAATTATAGATAAAAATAGTTTATTTTTATTTTCTTCAACATGCCATTCTATTTCATGTGGTGCTTTTAATATTATGGAAAAGGTTAAATAGAAGCTTCTAATTTAACCTCTCTGTTCCATGTATCTTTGAAATCCTTTTACCATGTTCCCTGAAACTGACCTCCTGCCATGAGTACATAGTCCTAATCTTCTTAATATGTACATTCAGTAGATTAAATTTTCATTGTCTTTTTTTGAATGTTTTCTGATATAATTTTTAGATGTGTTAATCAGAAATGAGCACAGTACTGAACTTGAAGTGCCATATATTTACAGAAAAAGAGTATTTTTAGTGCTAATACAATACTAGTTGTTAGGCCTGTAAGAACAGGAAAGTATTTGATTCAGATTCGGCTGATTTGGAGGACAATGATTTGATTCAGAGATGCAGATCACTGTCCCAAATCAATTCAGCCAAATTGGATTCAGAAGATTCAGCGCTGATTCAGAGAGATTTGGTGATTCAGCCACAGACTATAATGAAGAATCACTGAAATACCTACAACTTTGTCATTTTTGGCAGATTTGGATGAAAATAACAGATATGGTAACCCCTTCTGAGGTCATGAGGCCTGCCAAGTTTTAAGGAGATGCGTGAAAGGGTTTCTGGGAAAATACCTCAAAGTGCTGACAAGCAAAACTTGTGACGTGACTTTGTGTGTGTTAAAGCACAGCAGGATGAAAATTGCAAGAATGGTTGCTGTTTCTATGTCCCTCTCCCAGAGCACTGTGATTGGAAAGGGACTCAGGGAAAGATCACAGTCACTGGCCAGCTACAGATGTCAGTCTTTCTATTAAGAAGCTAAGGGGCAGTTTTTTTGGTCTACCAATTTGATTTGGATTTGGTGCCTCAGCCTCTGAATCGGGCCAAATCTTCTCTGAATCAAATTGGCAACTGAAACTTTGTACATCCCTACTAGTTGTCCTTTTTCATAGTACAACCTATAATCACATGGCAAACATTTCTTGCCATTTTATTTTATTGCCCCTAGATATCAAGACATGCATTGCAATTTATATGAAAATCCACAGCAAATGTCGATAGTATGACACCATTCCTTTATGTTTAGAGTAAGACTTTGCATTGATGAGCACTTCAAAGTTATTCCAGAAACACTTTGAGTGAGCTTGGGGCAGTTAAGTCACAGGTAACCAGAACAATAGTTAGGTTTTATTGTTGTTATTTCCTTCCTATTTAAGGATGAATTTATACCATTTGCCTTTGCTGATGATGATTAGAAAGTCCATGCTTTTTAAATAAGACCCTTCCATGCTTAAATCTCCTTTCAGAAGAATTGGCTGTCTTGTGAGGATTTCTTTCTGTAGTGTTTCCAGAATGGTTCTGTATTTCTACAGCAGTTTATAAAACCCTACAATGAATCCAGCAAATGTGGCTGGTGGATTAAATGCTGACTGGGATTTTCAAAAGTGCCTTAGGGAGTTAAGCAGACAAGGTTTTTTGGGTAAATGTGATATCTTTTATTAGACCAAGTAAATAGTTGGAAAAATTGTTCTTTGCAAGTTTTTGGGTATAAACATCCTTCTTCAGGCATAGGGGCTAGGGACACAAGTTACACATAAACTGGTTTAAGTGATCAGAAACTTGTTTAAACCTGTAACGGAACAGAAGTTCATTGCACTTGAACCACTTTCAGAATGGCAGAAACCAGTTTAAGATAAATCTGGTTGGATGTAGTATCAGACTGAACAGATTTAAGTCTAACCGGTTTACGGAACTTCTATTCCAGACCCCTTCCTGGTTTCAGTTAACTCATAGTCTCCCAGCATCCCAGGATACTTTGCAGCCCTAGGTTGTGCCATCTGCTTCAGCAGAGCACAGTTGGCCCCACCTCTCTGCTCCCTAACTGAAACACTATCACTGCTCTAGCTGACTGAGAAGGGGATGTGGGGGGGAAACCGGGCTCTGAACCCCAGCCTGGGTCTGTCTGGCAGGAGCAGAGCAGCCCTTCACAGGCTTTTCCCCAGTTCCCCACTCAAGCAGAAGGCTAAGGAGCATGGGCAGATGTTGGCCAGGTTGGCAGGCTGAGGTGGAGGGGGGGAGGGGGACTTAAACCACCTGAGCTGTTGTCCAATGTGGCCAGGGTTTATGCCCCCTGATGGCCAGGGCATGGCTACAATTCCCCACTCTCCACTCGAGGTGGGGAGGCAGTAGCCTGGTAGCAGATACCCCCACCCCAGACAGACCCTGGATAGGGTCACCTGCAGGCCAGGAATGGGGTTTAAACCCCTCCTCCCCCTCTCAGCATGGTGGCCTGGGCTAGGAGCAGGGGATCAGCCTGGCAGGGGCACCCTCCCAACCCCAAGAAATGCCTAGGCTGGGGTCCCACGTGGGTCAGGAGGGAGGGTTTAATCTCCCCGCTCCCCCAGCCTCAGCATGCTGGCCCCAGGCTGGAACCTGGTCATGTTCCCTCCACTCAAGCAGGGAGGGGTGAAAAGCCTTGGATAGCTTCTCTCCTCCCTTCCCTTTGGCAGTGGCTGGGAGGCATGCCCTAGCACCCCCCATCTTCTGACCTGAGGCATGTGGCTGCATTTCCAAAATCAGAAGTGAATGTCTGTTCATTTGCTTCTTGGTTCAATCTATGCAGATTAGACTAACAGGCAGAGATTTAATTGATTCAGCCTCTGGCTTTTTGACTGTCTGTACTTAGCCAGGAAGAGTCTGCTGTTGTTTTTTGTTCTCCCGGATGGAATAGAAGCCTATATGGAAAATGCAGTTCTGTGAAAATGCAAATGCATGGCAGTGAGGATCAGAGGCCAGGGGAGACAATATGTGTGAGAAAGGTAGGTGGGGGGGTGGGGAACGCGGGGAATGTTGACCTGGTGATAGAATGTAGCTGGTATAATGTAGAGAGGTTACCTGGGATTACCGGATGCCAGGTAGGTTATAATGTACCATAAATCCAATGCCTATATTTAGTCCATGATTTGTTTGTATCCAGTAGATTTATGAAGTGAAGTTGGTAGGATCATCTACAAAAGGTATGTGACCGGCTTGCTGGCAGTGCTGGCAGTGCTAGCTGGCAGTGACCAGGGGTTTTGAAGGGGTAAAAGATGTTTGGAGGACTTGGGATTCCTTTTCCTCACCAATCAGGCCCCAGAGACTCACCCTCCATGTCCCCTGATTGGCCCCTTGGGTCATCTGGAGGGGGATAAAAGGGGCAGCATGGCTGACTCAGGGGAGACCAGTGAGGGACCACAAGGAAGGGGCTTCAAAGAGCTGGCCCAGCGGGATGGGAGCAGTTGCCCCAGAAGAGCTTGAAGGAGTGGGACCTGCAGGCAGCAGTTGGACCCTCAGTAGCATAGTGTGCTGGGCTCCAGGATCCCCTACGAGAGGCTGCAGCCAGTAGGAGAGGCTCCCCAGATCCAGCAAGGATCTGAGCAGGGACCTGAGAGGTTCCCAGCTCTGCTTCCAGCTCCTCCAATCAAAGGCCAGGCAGCTTTATGTGAGGCCAGGGCTCCTGGAAGGTCAATAACCTAGCAGCTTGGTACAGTGCCAGCACTGGTGGCTGTGTGGTAGAGTTTTGCCTATCATGTGGGAGATCTGAGTTTAAGTCCCAGTGGGGTGAGGGAAGTAATAGCAAAACTCTTCTTGCAGTGGAAAGGGGTCATTGTGTTTTCCCCCCTTTTTCCCACTCCAGGTACCTAGGTCCTATATTCCTTGTTATTTGACATTTTTGTATTTTGTGCCTTTTATATTTCACCAACCAGTATTTGTTGTTTGTTCTGCTGTTTGTGTTTTATATTTTGTTAACCCTGTCTTTTGTCAACTGGATGAATATGTCTATGATTGTAAGTGTCTAACCTTTATTGAATCTGGCCCCCCTCGGGACGCTGTAGTGTCCCCTATACCCCCTGGTTTATATTGCTTATGTTCCCAGTAGTGTTCTCTCATTAAAAGGTATATGGTTAAGTCCCCATTGGTGGTCTGGCTTAGCTCTCTATGGGGAGGACATTCCCTACACCGCCCACAGCACTTGTGCACCTGCTTTGATCCCTTCAATTGGAGAGGGGATACTGCTTGGAGTACCGCCCAGGTTACAGGTGTTTTGTAAATTCCCTTTTGAGGATTAGAACTGAGAGATTGGAGAGAGTGGTTCTCTTGTGAGAAGTGTATCACCAGAGGTCATTGGGAATTTTTGTCTTTGATAGATTTCCAGTGTGCATTCATTTTGGTATGCAATTGTTGTTAGGTTTCTCCTACATATTTTCCACCTGGGCATTTAATGCACTGGATGAGATATATTACATTTGTGGAGATGCAGGTGTAAGATCCAGGAATGGTGATGGTTCTGTTGTAGGGTGTAGTTATTGTGGGAGTGGTTGAGATATGTTGGCAGGTTTTACATTTCTTGTCCCAGCATGGTCTGGATCCATTTGGTATGTTTTGGGCCATAGGAAGTTTACTTCTAGTAATGCGATTGGCGAGATTAGGTGTTTGTTTAAAGGCTAGGATGAGTGGTTCTGGGAAGATCCCTTTAAGAACTGGATCTTCTTCTAGTATGGGTTACAGTTGTTTGATTTTTCCGTATAGGTTCCAAGGAGGGATGGTATGTTGTATGCGATTCATGGGGTTCTCTTTTTGTACTGCAGCAGTTCCTTATGTGATATCTGGGTGGCTCTTTCAAAAGTGTGATCTCTCTCTCAGGAGGAATGTCCTTGTTGAGTGAAAGCCTTTTTGAGATTTGTGAGGTGGAGATCACAGATGTTCTCCTCAGTGCAAATTCAGTGGTATCAGAGGGCTTGTCCGTATATTACAGCTTTCTTGGTGTGTTTAGGTTGATTGCTGGTGATTGCTAGGGAGTTAAGAGCACAGGTTCTATTGAAACCCTTAGATACTATTAAATTCTTTCCCAGTCTTCCACCTTCTTCTACAGAACCAGAAACCTTTCAGATCCTTAAATATATAAAAGACAGAAAATTTACTTGTGGGTAATATTTGATGTATGACCAAATGAGGCTGGCATCACCGGTTGTAGTATGGGTTAATAGTTCAAACGTATATAACAGTTGATAGATATGGCAGGGCTAAGTTATGACTTGCCTTGAAAGTGGAGACAGGTATTCTGTGTTTGATAAAGTGGGGCCATTAGAGAAATATAAAGGAAGGGGTGAGGTGAATGACATGCCAGAATGATGATCTTTGCAGGAGTATTTTGAATAGATTAAAGTAGGGAGTAGGATGGTATTTATCAAAGTCAAAAGAGAGAAGATCACAGTAGTTGAGATGAATATATATAGATGTCTCTCTCTCTCTCTCTCTCTCTCTCTCTCTCTCTCTCTCTCTCTCTCTCTCTATATATATATATATATATATATATATATATAAATCTATATCTAGATATATATTGTTTAGACCTTAGCTTTGTGGACAGAGTAGAAGGACTGACTCTTAGGGTATGTCTACACCATGGTGGTTCCAGATGAGATGTTCCCTAGTGTGCCCCGCCCACCTCTGGCATGCTCCAATCCTAGAAATGCAGTGCTGTGACTGTTGTAAGGCATTTCTCTTCAGGCACTCCTGAGACCTCTCCTGTATAATTGAGAGTGGTGACTGGAGATGACCCTGGAGTGTATGAGCAGGAGCATGTGGGTGAGCTATGCTCAGGAACATCTGTGCTTGGATGTACTCCTACCTGGTCTAGACAAGCCCTGAGAAATTATATGCAAAGAGAAGCAGTAAGATTTAACCATGATTTGGATATGTAGGCCCAGGGAGAGGGTTGACCTAAAGGAAAAGAAGCCCATAGGTCTGAGGTCTTTGGGAGAGAGGGCTAGGAAGTGTTGAATTAAATAAGGCACCAATAATGTTATTCATGTTTTATTTTTTCTAAGAGCAAGCACTCACATGAATAGCAGAAGTAAACTCCAGGTAATAGAAGGCCACAGGGGGCTATGCTAACTAGTTCACCTAGGCATAGTTAACACTTGCGTAATGGCAAAACTGAATGTTTTGCTTATCTGATTGTTTTGCATACCCAATTGGAACTCATGTATCATTTAGATTAGACAAAGCCAAATATGCTGTAAAGTAGCTGGTCTGTCCTGCTTTAACACATCTCCAAAATAGTTTGTTTCTCAGAACTGTTTCTCAGAATTTCAAATGAGTGCATATGGCATTAGTTCTTTATTGCTGTGGTTGCACAGCATTTTTTTAATGGGATTGTTACACCTCACACTGTGAGCTGCACAAATGTTCATTGGTGTTAGTGCTAGCTCAAGTTTGGAGCAGCCACACTTCAGGCCACAGGGGCCTGGAGGTCTCAAAGGTAAGACTTCCCACCCAATGCCAGGCTTCCTCCCATGCCCCTACCCACTGAGGCTCCCCTGGTTTCCTCCTCCCACCCTGGAGTTCCTCCCTGCCCCCTTCCCCTCACCCTGCGCTGTGTCCCAGGGGAGCAGGCAGGGAAGGATCAATCTGCCTGCCTGTCCAGCTTCTGCCACCTCAGGGCTGCTGCTCTTCTTCAAAATACACAGTTTGAATAATAGCAACTCTTAGATCTCATAATGATTGCATGTTTTATAAGACTTTTCATCTTTTATTTGCATCTATTAAATAATTTACTTCAAAAGAAGATTAAATATAAATACCAAAATAAATCTAGTTTCCCTTAATTTGTTTCTAAACCAGAAGAACTCCTGTCTCCAATCGTTTTTTTCCTTTTAAAAATGTTCTCTATGCTGCATATTTGTATCTCTAATTTCTCATACTAAAAAGTAGGTTGTTAGAAAAAGAAGAATCTGAATTAGCAGGAATCTTGTAAAGGTGATCAGCACAATCAATAATATCTTGCCCTTTGCTATTTTCTTATGAAGTGTAAAGAAAGTTTTGTGAGTTCATGTGCTATTCAATTCTGTTAGATTCTTTTAGGAAAAAAACAGTATTTTGCCTCTTCTTATTTTAACATTTGAAATATAAATTCCACTTAGATGTACTCAAATTAAAAAATATAAATTGATTCGGTTGGATGCTAGAACACCTGCTCACAGCTGCTTTTATAAAAAATTAGCAGATGTTGGAGGTACAATGGAGAAAATGTTCTGTGTATCTGTAATGCATTGTGTTTAAAGTAATTTTTATTAATGTTGATCACTAACCTTCTACCTTCATCTGGTTTATATACACTGTGTTGAAAATTTTTGGACGTGATAATATTCCATATCAGCTTCAAGTAATAGTTTGTTGCCTCAGTTGAATCAGTCATTTCCAGACCTTGTATACAGTAGGGAAATCTTTCTAAGAATTTCCACAGTTCAGCTCTATTTCAGGAATGCTGAGAGCCCTATTATATGTGAATGCTTGTCATTTTTAATTTCACATTGATTAGAGTAGGCCTGAAGAGGTTTGCACAGTAACAGCAAGAATCAAAGCAGCACCCCTCATAGATCAATAATGGTATAAATAAAGAAACATAATAGTAGGGAGGTGCCTTCTCCATCTATACAGGCTTACAACTCTATCCTTCGTGATTCTGACTTCTATTTTCCCAGATGGCCAAAGCTCTTAGATATGTGTCAATTTAAAAAATGAGATTAGTCCCATTGACTTAAAGTCAGTAAGATTACTCTCATATTAACATCTAAGAACACGCTTAAGGGTTTTGCTGGAGGAAGACAGAGTGCTTAGCATCTTATAGGCTGCAGCTCTTTAGGAGTGTGTATAATAGCATTAGAAAAGAAGAGATGCAATGAGATGTAGTTACATATTAAAGACCTATATGCTATCAGAATTTATGCACAATTTTCTTTTACATTCCTGTCTCCTGATTTAGAAAAGTGCTTGGCACAAGTTTTCTAAATTTAGAGCTACCATACATTTACTTGAGGGTTCTTTGACAAGGGAGAAAATAGGCTACGGATATTTGCAAGTATGTTGGAATTTTCAAGCTATATTTGTCCAACTAAATATTTCTGTGGGACTGCATTTATACATGAAAACCACTAGAAAGTGGAGAGAGGAAAAAGGAATACCTGTTCCTCTACACTAGTCATAGGCAGGATATGTGAAAGACTTAAATACTTGTATTGCAGTTTGTAATGCTGGGTGATGATAAGAGAGGTGATATTTATTTCAGGTAGATGGAGTGGAGGAAGCAATACACCTCAGGTTAAATCCTTATGTGAAATCACTCTCTGAAGATATTGCCTGGTGTCATTTAATATGTGTACTGCAGCTTCCCTTCTCTAACCTCTTGTGTCTTGTCTAGTTAGACTGTAAAATGACTTCAGATCAGGAACCCTCTCTTGGTTTGTGTGTGGCTAGCGCAATGACAACTGAGTTCATGGAAATGTATGTGATTCGACAAATACATTTTGTGCAAGGCACACAAAGCAGTAAAGGTTACATAACTGAAATTTGGAGATTAGCAGATTTCAATCCCATATTCATCAAGTTCTGGACCTGTAATCCTTTGAAGCATCACTGAGGTGCCTCACACGGAAAATAATTAACATTCCCCAAGACCTATACTTCAAAGTCTTGTCCCTACAGCTGTATCACCTAGTGTCTGTATAGGGATCAGACTCCCTAATCAAAACACCTCTAGATGTACTTACACTAACAGAGGACGGTTTTTGTTATCTTTGCTTATATTGTTTAGAGACGTGCTATAGGTGTTCTATAAAAAAATTTTTAGAAGTCCTTTTTGTTGACTTGTACTGGACCCTCATGGGGGAGCTCTGCAAACATAGCAGCAGAGGCTCTGCAATGTAGACTAGCCCCTACATGAAACATTTGAAAATCATGCATCATAAGAAAACAGTTACAGTGCTAGGCACTGTGAAATAGCTGTCAGCAGACCCGTAATGGGAATGAAGCTCTGCCAGCAGAATAAGACTCCTGTCACTAGGGGAACTTAGTGCAACTTGGATGGCAGGAAAACTAGTGATAGAACTGCATTTACACCATTTGGTCTTCTGTTGTGGCTCTGCCACCATAGTTGTGTTGGCACTTACTTTATAGTATAGATTAAGGCTAAGGGCTGCACAATCGTAATACTTTGAACATAGCTTAGGACAGTCAGTGAGGTGGTCAGGTGAATTCCTATGGGAGGGAATACTATACCTCAGGATTCTTGGCAGGAAAAAAGTTGTTTGTAACTATTGAGGTCCTGAGCAAATATAGGGGCTAATTCCTACCCCAGCAAATACTGAGAAACATGAATCACAGGGTCATGAAGGAATTAGGCCTGTCTATCCTAGAAAAAATGAGTACATGTATCACTTCCATTCCTCCCACCATTTCAATTGCTCTGGTGAATGCAACAGTACAAGCATGAGTATATAAAATAAGTTAAGTGTTCCTTCATCCTTTTCATGACATGATAGTAAAAATGTGTCCCATTCTAAACTAAGAGTGAAATTCCAGTTCCCTGGAAGTGAATGGGAATTGTTGTTCATAGTTTCATAGATGTTAGGGGCTGGAAGGGATCTCATGAGATCATCAGGTCCAGCCCCCCTGTGCTTGGCCAGGAAAGACTGCTGGGGTTAGATGACCTTAGTAAGGTGAGTGTCCAGATGTTTTTTGAAGATTTCCAGAGTAGGTGATTGTATCAGCTCTGGGGGGGAGTCTGTTCCAGACCCTGGACACTCAGACCGTAAAGGAGTATTTCTTTATGTCCAATCTAGTTGATGGAACTGAGTCAACATGGTGCATGGTGACCAGTGGCTTCCCTCAGGGTTTAGTACTCAAACTAGTACTCTTTAATATACTCATTAATGACCTGGATTCAGGTGTCAGGAGCAGACTGGCTATGTTTGCAGATGACATCAAATTATGGGGAAGTGCGGTCACACTAGAGGATAGGCTGGGGATTCAGACCAACTTGGACAGGCTCGCAAAGTGGGCAGATCAAAACCTGATGACTTTCAACATAGGGAAATGCAAGGTGCTCCACCTTGGGAGAAAGAACCCACATTATACCTATAGATTCAGCAGTGCTACGCTCACTAGCACTATGACCGAAAGAGACCTGGGGATCATGACTGACCACAAGGTGAAGATGAGCCATCAATGTGATGCCACAGCTGACAAAGCAAATAAAACCCTGGCTTACATCTACTGATGCATCTCAAGCAACATCCAAGATGTTATTCTCCCTTTTTTTTTTCGGCCTTGGTGAGGCTGCAGCTGGAATACTGCATCCAGTTCTGGGCTCCCCACTTCAAAAAGGACGTGGAGAAGCTTGCAAGAGTCCAGAGGAGAGCCATGCACATGGTCAGAGGACAAGAGAGCAGACTTTATGAGGAGAAGCTGAGAGGTATAGGACTCTTCAGCTTGGAAAAGTATAGGCTTAGGGGGGACTTGGTGGCAGGCTATATCAGGGGTGTGCATCAGGATCTGGGAGAACATCTGTTCACCAGAGCACCCCAAGGAAAGACAAGGTCCAACAATCACAAACTACTGGAAGATTGTTTTAGACTGGACATAAGGAAAAACTTCTTTACTGTCCAAGTCTCCAGAGTCTGGAATAGACTACCCACAGAAATGGTGCAAGTACCTACTCTGGACATGTTCAAGATGCATTTGGATGATTATCTTGCTGGGGCCATCTTACCCCAGCTGACTTCCTGCCCTTTGGGCAGGGGGCTGGACCTGATGATCTCACACAGTCTCTTCCAGCCCGAATGTCTATGAAATCTATGGAATAAGCGATCCTCTAGTAATTTATGACCATTATTCCTTGTCTTCCTCTGGGGTGTTATGGTGAACAGATGCTATCTCAGGCCCTGATGTGCAACTCTTATGTACTTACAGGCTACCACCAACTCCCGTCTAAGTCTTCTTCTCCAGGCTGAACAGTTCCATGTCTTTCAGCCTCTCCTTGTATGGCCTGCTCTCCAGACCTCTAATCATACTTGTAGTCCTCCTTTGAACTCTCTCAAGCTTCTCCACATGATTCTTGAAATGGAGCACCCAGAAGTGGATGCAGTACTTCAGCTGCAGCCTCACCAAAGCCGAGTAGTCTTGCTTGAGATGCATCAGTAGATGCATGCCAGTGTCTCATTCACTTTGCCGGCTACAGCATTGCATTGGTGGCTCATGTTCATTTTGTGGTCTATCACGACCCCTAGGTCTCTTTCAGATGTGGTGCTAGCAGGAGTAGCACCACCAAGTCTATAAGTGTGTTGTGGATTATTTCTCTCCAGATGGAGCACTTTACATTTCTTGGTGTCAAGCATCATCGGGTTTTAATCCACCCACCTTGCAAGCCTGTCCAGTCCAGTCTGTTGATGTCAGTGGGCTAGGGAATTCACCCTAGAGGCCATGTTTGCTGTAATAAAGGCACTAGTTTTTCAAATATAATTGTACTCTGAGGGTGCATCCAGATGAGCACACACATGCCTCTTCCAGCATCTCAAACTCCTTTGAGATGCTTCAAGAGATACATGCAGGAACAAAAACAGTTCCCTGCACTGCAAATCTGCAGTGCAGGGGTAAAATTAAACCCCTGAATATTCAGAGGTCAAAAAATACCCCAGGGGAAAAAAGGGGGGTAGGACATGGTCCCGGACCATGCCCTAAGGCAACCGGAGGCTTGGTCCTCCACAGAGACACTCGGGTAGCCAGCCAGAGCATCTCTATGGCTGGCTCTTGCCCTGGTGCTGAAGCATGATGCCTGCCCATGTGAGGCAAGCAGTGAGCAAGTCTCAGGGACCTAGACCCAGCTTTGTGCCAAGTAAGTAGAGGGGTTGGGGGGCTGGAGGAGTGGGGAGAGAACCATGGGGGGGCCCACCCAGCCCAGCCCCAGCCCCTGCTCATTCCCCCCGCTCCTCATTGGTTCCCCCCTCCCCGTTCATTTCCCCCACTCCCCATTCATTCCCCCAACTCCCCATTCATTCCCCCCACCCCCCGCTTGCTCTCCCACCCAGCTCCAGCCTCCCCCCCACTCCCCAGCAGCAGCAGTAGCAGCAGCGGTCAGGGCCATGTGGGGCTTCATGGTACAGCCCCCCTGTGCGGGGGGCAGTGAGGCTTCACCCCAGCCTCCTAGCACCTGTGCTGCTGCATCGTGTGGGTGCAACTTGGCTCAGCAGGGTGCCATGCACTGTCTCAGAGCTCTGGGCTGAGCCTGCTCAGACACATGGGCTGAGCAGGCCTGAGCCCTGACAGCCACAGCATCCTTGAGCTTCCAGACAGTGTGCTCTGCCCTGCTGAGCTGAGCCACACCCGCACAATGCAGCAGCTGCAGTGTGGGTGTCTGGCAGCCAGGGCTGAATCCCACTTCTCCCTGCTGCCCCACGCCACATGGTGGGTCTGTGCCATGAGGCCCTGAGTGGGCCTGACTGCCACTGCTGCTGCTGCTGGTAAGCTGCAGGCAGTGTGGGAGGCTGGAACCAGGCAGGGGAGCAATGGGGGTGGGGGCAGGAGCCAAGAGGGGGAGTGATCAGGAACCTGGAGTTAACCAGGGGAATCCCTGAATAGTCTCCAGCCTCCTGATCTCATTCTCACTCATCTCCAGCTTCCTGCTCATTCTCCTGCTCCATCTCCAGCCTCCAGAGGACTGGAGATGGAGCAGGAGAATGACCAGGGGGCTGGAGATGAACCCCTGGAGATGAGCTGGAGCCGCTTCCCTGCTGTCTCCAGTCTTCTGCTCGTTTCCCTGTTCATCTCCAGCCTCCCAAGGTGCTGGACCCAGGCTCTAGCTCCCCCTGGCTGCAGATTCGGGAGGATCCAGGCAGGGTTATTTTGCCCCAAGTGGCACAATTTGCTCCATAACAAAGTGCATGTCTGGGCATGTGCGCTGAGGCAAAAAGCCCTGGCTCAAATTTGCACCTCTTCTACTTGAGCTGCTGCAAGCACACATGCTTGCATGTGTGGATGTGCTGTTAGAAGCTAAATTATCAACTACTTATATGGTAAGTCCTATACCATGAATTCCATTGTATATTGTATGCAACAATACCAGTATTGTGAGCTATAATAGAAATGACAGAGGGCCGTGATTTTTCCTCCACTGTGGAAGGTCCTATAAATCTTGTGTGTGACTAGCACTTATCTTGCTGTTAATCATATGGAAAATATTTTGTTTAGCAAATATGAACCAAGGAAGGGATTTGATTTTTTTGTTAGTAACTTTTTTTGCTCATAACTTTTGGGTTTTTTGCTTTTAATTTTTCCCACAACCTTAAGCCTACATAGTTATAAACCCAAAGGAGATGAAACAGTGAAACAGAATAGATTCACATTTTGTTTTATAAATACCAAAATTATTCTCTGTACACAAAGCAGCATTTAAAAAAAAAGGTTATACTTATGTATGAGATGCAACACTAGTTAATTCATAACATCCAGGCTCTGGTTTTGAGAAAAAAAATAATTCACAAGTTGAAAAGTCATACCTTGATCAATTCTTAGGCTGCAGTGTTTTATCTTAAAGTAACTGGATTAGTTTAGGGGAGACTAATTTTCTTGAAGCACACGTTTCAAGTTACATAAATTTAATAATAAATCGTCCTCTGATTATTTGCATGTTTCCTTTTTTTATTTTGGCACAAGGCCTTTTTGTCCTTTTAGTGGCCAATGTGAGTCCACACATTAGTTCGCTTCTGTTACCTAGGCAACTGGATATCCACAACAATGCTAGAGAACCGGCAGCAGTGGCACAAGAAGCAGCAAATTCCCAGATGTTTAACTATCACTCTAGGCACGTCTTTTTCACAGGGGACATTTACTGGATGACCTCCTGGGTCCTTGGGTGATCTGCGCTTTACTTCATGCATGGCTGTCTTTCTGTGTAAGAGTGATAACGAGCAAACAGATAATCCTGACAGGCCTGAGTTTATCCGGCTGCTACTTCTGGCCTCTGCTAGTGTAGACAGGATGCATTCACTCACTCTCACTCTCTCTCTCTCCCCCCCCCCCCCTTCCCTTGCAGTAGCCTTCTTAATGTAGTTTAATGGCTTTACAAAGCCAGGCAGAAGAGCACTTTTCTCAGTGGCTGTGGTCGAACCATGACCTAACTCACCATGAACTTGGAAGGGCTTGAAATGATAGCAGTTTTGATCGTGATTGTGCTTTTTGTTAAAGTGTTGGAACAATTTGGGCTGATTGAAGCAGGTTTAGAAGGTAAGGGAGTGCTTTTTAGTGACTTGTAAATCTTTTCTGTTTTAATTAATTACCTGATATGATGCAAGGGGCACCTGTAAACTGGATGCCAGACAGTATCTGAGTTACCCTGAGACTGATGTGTACCACAGGAGCTTTGTAGTATTAACATTAGAAGTTGTAGAGATGATTTTCTTTAACAGCAAATATGTTACAGTAATGAAAATGTCTTCAGGTACTCTGTTAAACATCTAAGTTTATATTTAAAGAGAGAGAGAGATTTAGCATGTTAAATCCTTATTCATGTTTATCATCTGCAATTGCAGATTCATACAATATAGGTGCCAGATCGGATTTCAAAATAGCATGCAAATAGATTTAGATTATGATGTGATCTATAATAACATTGTATGGGTTGTAATTATTTTTAAAAATGTATATATTTTATAGGATTTTAAAACCTGTTTACAGGGTTGTTTCTTGTCAAAATATAGCCATTGATTTTGGGAAAAAATAACTGAAATGCTCAGTTTTCAAATGAACAAGTTTTATATTCACTTAGGGCAGCCAAGTGTATTTGTGATTTTTTTGTTTCTTGATATTTATACACATTGTCTTCTGTCCTTCCTAGCAATAAAGTTTGAATATACAATAGTAAAAACTGAAAATAAGTGGTTTGTATTTCTTATTTCAAAAACATTTTTTTCTGAGTACCACTTTGTACTTTGATTCACTCTAATCTAATTCTTAAAGCATTGTTGTTCTTATCATTTGACTGGTTAAGCTAACAAAGAAATCAATTGCAGTAGAATCGGTAGTATATGGATATTGATTGTTTCCCATTGTTTAAATAGGTGCCAAAGTTAAATAATCTATTTATAAATATTTCTATAAGTTTACATTTAAATAATATAAATCTAAAAATACAGATGAAATTGGGAACTTGGTTTATGAGCAGATTATGTTATTATGGGTTAAACAGTGAAAATCTCAGCAAAATGTAAGTTTGCCGCTGTAACAGGGCTTAAAGTAATCCTGTTTATGTAACCCTTTAGAGAAATACAATCCTTTCTTCATGTGGTTTTAAATAATGAAGTTCAGTGAAAAAGAATTTCCCTTTCCTTTCTGCTGTTCTTTAAACATTTGTAAACCTAATAGCATTAATTACAGTTTCCAAAAACCCAGAAATGTGGTATTAGATGTTTTCTTATAAAGAAGAGTACTTAGAATGATGTCTGTGTCCATTAGAATATATTATATGTGGTGTAGATGATAACTGAGAGCTTCCCTTTTGAATATCTTGATTTCTGCTTTGTTCTTTATGTGTTCAATTGAAAAACTGAAATATTGATGTACTTCAAAATATAATGGTAAAAGTATGTACAGTATTAGACATTGCATTATATTAATGGCTGTATTTACTTTTTAGGTAAGTTGACAAATTTCTATAGTTTCTGGTTAGGTCTGTTTGACACACCCCCTGAGCTTCTGTGGTAAAATCCAGTACTTATTAGTTTATATTTGAATGCGTGTCTGGGGATGGGGGTGGTAATAGGGTGAGCATACCTTGAGTTATCTTTGAAGAGTTTGTAAGATTCCTATAAAATATAAAAGTATTGAACAGCTAAGTATTTTGTCGGCTTCAAAAATTCAAGTGGCCAAGGAACTGTCCATCTGCATATGCTAGTCTTAAAGTTTCTTTTTACCCCTTACATCACTGTTTTCCAACCTAATGGCTAAATTACACCATACTAAATGTATAAAACCTACTACCCTCTGGTGTTCAGGGTGTTTTACTGAATGATATGTATGAAGTAAAATGCATGTTGAACTGGAATTCCACAGTAGACATAAATACATAAAAATATATTCACAAAAAACCCCCAAAAGTGTGGGTGTGTTTTCTTCATTTTTTTTCCCCTTGGACAGCAGCTCTATTTCCCGGGCATTTTCTCAGACTTGGAAAATTAAAGTTTTGAGTTAAACAAAATGGAAAGAAGTTAGGTATGGACCGTTCTAGTACCAAGATGAAAAAAGGTGTTAGATATAGTAAACCCACTTAACTATACAGACACTTTACACACACCAACAGCATTCTTAGCACAAATACAGATGTCAGAAAGTTTTTAATATAATGTTAAAGAAGTTGGATAACACAATTTTACAATCTAATGCATGCTGCTTGCTTGATTTTCTAAAACAAATGGCATTTTCTTAAAATATTTTTTCATAGGTGACATTTGTACTTATTTAGGTTAGGTAAATCCCTCTCTTTTTTTGTCCTCCCTAGTTTGTGTTTGCTAATAAGGCCTTCCATGTTTCATGAAAACCAAGAGTTTTACTTGATTGCAGCACTTTATGGAAAACAACACTGAGAGTTGTTTTGTATCATCAGATGTTTTATGTGTCATCGCCCTATTTGGAAGTAATCTTTAAATTCTGTAATACTCCATAATATAGCCAGACAAAACCAGGGCACCAAATCTGTATTCCATGCTAAATATGGATCTGAACTCTTCTAATACTACAAACTAAAACCCTTGATCTAAACACCTCCTGCCACACCATGGATCTGAATTTTGTGCCTCTGGTCCACATTTAATCTGTAAGGATCAAATGCTGTTTCCTTTTAAATAAAAGGCAGAATACAGTTTACTTGGTTGGGATCCCGATTTAGGCCTAAGTAAGCTACATAAATATGCATGACATTCTTTTTCAGTATCTTTCTATGCATTTACTATGCCCTCTTTGAATATAAAGTATAACTATTGTGCATACAAAAATAAAATTGTACAATGACAGCACCAAGATATTTTTGTTCATGTTTATATTCTGATCTGCTGCCCTCACGTAGGTAATGGACAGTTTTGACTGGGTCTCTCTAGTTGTCATCAGCTGCTGAAAGATTCTTCTGTGATTATAGTCGGACTATTTTCAAGATAGTTTTTAAAATGTATGACAGACCTTAAAGGGAAGAGTAACTTAAAAATTATACAGGTCTCAGAAGAACTATCCATGGAATACATCTTAACCTCCTTGTGAACTGAATGGGTGCTGTGCTACTTAACAAAACTTACCAGTATCAGGGTTATTGGGTTTTTTTTTAAGTTCCTGTGTACTGCAGTGATAAATTAAAAATGAAAATGTGTTAACTTTTGAGTTTGAGATGTTTCTTCTTTCCAGATAAATTTCCTTTAAAAGTTATGTACAGTTGAAATTCAGATTGTACTTATATATAATTCTTATGCAGAAAAATTAAGTTGTAACAATACTAGGGCTATCTCCCTTCATCCCACATACATACCATTTCAATCATGATTGTAGTTGATAAACTTGGTCTGAAATCTCCAAATAAATGCAACAAATATATGGCAAGAGTTCTGCAAATGCATATTTGCCCTTTATGGCAGACTTATTCCAGGTAAACTGTTAAAAGTACAGAGATCTAGTCTGTATTCTAAACTAAATGCATAACAATATGGTGAAGAGTCATGTAAAGAAACCAGACATTTTCAGTTAAAAAAAGAAAATTGTTTTCTGTCAACAGTTTCTTGGGGGGGGCGGGGGGCAAGAATTGGATTTCTAGGGATAATAAAAGTTGTGAGTTTACCTGCTACCCATTAAGGTAATCGTTAAAAACATAACCTTTGACAGTTTACATTCAGGGAAAACACATAAAGAGAAGTAAAGATGCAACATATTTTTAAAACATTTTTTTAAATGACTGTTTAGGAAATGAGTCTGACACTAAATTGTTTTCCAAGCAATTAGTTACCTGTAGTAAAACTCACTAGGATATACAAATTGGCATAAATTTTAATTGTTTTGCAAAGAAATATGGGCTATTTCCTGTATTTTTCCTAGCTATAATAATGTTAATTTCCTGAGATTATCAATAATAGCATCTTAAAAACTTCCTCAGCAGCCCTGAGAGTGGCAGTAGTCATTTGCACAGAACTTTATAGTTGAAATTTAAATAATGGAGATAAATAATTGAAAAACTGGATCTCTGTGAAATGCTGAAGAAATTTTGAACCCTACCTTAATAATGCTGCGTGTTTTTCTGAACTGGTTCATCAATTGAAAAATTGTGTGTAACCATGGATGTATATAGACAGTTGTTACTAGTAGTTCAAAATGAAACTTCATTTGGGATGAAATAATTGTATGCACTGTTACAAACTGGGAAATGATGGCAGGGATACAATACTGCAGAGAAGGAGCTGGGGGTTACAGTAGACCATAAACTGAATATGAGCCAGCAGTGTGCTCATCACAAAAAAGACAAGGAGTGTCACTTCCAAATCAAGGGAACTAATTCTTCAGCTCTATTCAGCACTGGTGAGGCCTAACTTACAGTACTGTGTCCAGTTTTGGTCCCCACACTTCAAGAAGGATGTGAACAGATTGGAAGGGAGTCCAGTATAGAACAATAAAAAATATTAGGGGCCCAGGAAGAAAAACTTATGAGGAAATGTTGAAAAAGCCAAGGTTATTAGTTTGGAGAAGAGAAGGCTGAGAGGGACTTTTTAATACCCTTCAAGTACCTGAAGGGCAATTATAGAGAGGATGGACATAGGAATTTCTCTGTGATGGTAGGGGACAGGACTAGGAGCAAAGTCCTCAAGTTACAGCAGAGAAAATTTGGATTAGAGATTAGGAGGAACTTCTTGACTATGAAGATGGTCAAGCACTGGAACAGGCTACCTAGAGAAGTTGTGCAATCTCCATCTTTAGTAATTTTTAAGAGCAAGTTGGACAGACATTTGCCTGGGTTGATTTAGTCAGGAACACTGCTGCCTTGAGCAAGGGAGGGAACTAGATGAGCTTGTGAGGTCCCTTCCAGGCCTACTTTACTATAATCCTTTGGTTAGGACTTAGCCAAATTGAAGAGACAGGTGGCCAATTTCATGGGCAGATTCGGGGGCTGGTTGTCATTTTCATGGGCTTGTCATGACAGGGTCTTCTCACTTCTCTGATTGACCAAGGTAGCCTCTCCCCCCACAGCTGATTGTTTAAGAGGGCTGTCCATCATGTATCCCCCCCCGCCCACCCTTGATTGGTGGAGATGGGCAGGGCCACATGACAGGCAGCCTTCTCAGAAGTGAGAGGAAGGAACAAGAGCCATCTTGGAAGCTCCCCTTTATGCCAGCAGCCCCCACAGCTGGACTGCAGAGAACTGCTGGCTACCATTGGGGAGCCACCACTTTATTTTTAGTAAGTTTTCCTTTCACGGATTTTGTGAACACTGCCCAATAAATTACATTGTAAGAGAAGCTTAAGAGATTAGAAGTAGCTGAGAGCACAAGAAAAGAATCTACATATAGACTGGACAATTTTGGTTATCTGCTTAGAAATAATGAAACAAATTCTATCTTCAAGTATAACAATGAATGATGGCAGCTATTAAAGCAAGCCACTTTAACAATACTTGCTTCCTGGTGAGTAAGCAATAGCTGGAAGTCTTTAACATGGAAACAAAACAATTCTTCTTGATTGAATATCTTTCCTCCATACAAAGATAAGAATAGGTCGTCATCATTCTTTAGGCATTGTTTGTCATATTAGAAGTCCTAGTTATAGTGCCTAAAACCTGGAAATGGCAAGTAAGAAGAGAGACTAGCTAGCTCAGGGGATTCATAATGGGTGCTTATAACCTCTAGCTCAATGTTTTAAATAGCATAATGTCTGAGAGTCATTACCTTTTGACAGCTGTTCAGTTGCTGTTCTGAAATGTGTTAGTGGCCTTAGTTGAATCCACAATGAAGAACTTCACTACCGGGACTCATTGTCACTCTTAGTAATGATACATCTTTGCTGTTCTACAGTGCTTTACATCATGGGTCTCAGAGGTACTTAATTATAGTTGTCTACTTCAGCATATAAGCTCTATATGCTGACTACATTGTCGTTCGACCGATGATTAAATGGTTAGTCAGATGTATCATTTCTGAGCGGTCAAGCTATTGGTATCAGGATATTTTCACTTTCACAACCACTGCCATGCTATGGGCGGAAATAAAAACAATATTAAGGTCCAATGTTCTCAATGTGGTTTCCTCTCACAACAGGTTTTTTAATTAACCTTTCTTTTAAAAACTTCAGGAACAGGTGTTAAGACACTTGAATGCAAGCAGACAGGTAGGCAAGAAAATCTATTTTTTCCATGTTTCTTAAAACCATTACTTCTGAAAGACTTTTGAAATGATATAATGTTGCCAACAATTTAGAATTACCCTGCATTACCATTCTGAGAAGTAGCATATTTCAGCTTGTTGAAAAGTCCAGTGATTAGCTACACATAATATCAAATGTCTCCGAAGACCTCTACTCATTCTTAGTTGTGGAGGTATTGATGAACTGAAAATTATATTAAGCAATCTTTAGCAACATGTTCAGTCTGCCAGGTTAATGCTTGCTTGACTTTTACAACTTTTGACACTGGAAAGGGATTTTACAGTCTGTTTTATGCACTCTCTGAACACAGATTAACCGTAATCAAACAGAAATCTTGCTGGGTAGACCTACTGTGTGCTGGAAAAAGCAAAGTTTGTAAAGTTTATGGTAAAGTACTAAAAATAAAAGGTGAACATTAAACATATGCAATGTACAAAATTACTGTCTGTTCCCTTGCAGAATAATATTGTGGCTCTATTTCTTTCTTTCTTTTGGGGAAAACTAGGAAGTTGAGAATAACAGTTGCTCATCTCCCCTGTCTCATCAGCAGTGGGATAGCATGCAGGTAAAACTGTAAATCAAACTAGAGCTTTACAGAACATCTGGTCTACCACACCTCAGGTGAGTGCTCTAAACTTCAGGCTACTGGATATTCTGGCCTTAGCAGGGTGTGTGTGCATGCATGCACATGTGCACACATGCAAGTTTCACACTCACTCTATGCACCTGTTTTTTGTGAAAAGAAGTTTGGAATGGGAAAATTTTGAAATTCCAGCATTTTTTTTCCTCACCAACTTTTCTTCAAAAATGTCTATCCGATAGCAATATTTCCTCCCTCTCAGACAGACATCACCACAGTTCCCTGAGGGTTTGTGGCCTGCAAGCTGAATTATAATGGTGTAATATGCTGTACTTTGTGATTCCCCCAGAATCATTTGAAAACATCAGACAATGAAGAAGACAGCTGTTCAACTGTTAAGCAGTTGAGGAGTACATGAATATGTAGCATCTGAGCTACACTCTGTGTCCTGGTGCAGTTCAAGATGTTGGTTATCTTCTATAAAACTTTGAATGGACTGGGACCATTTCCCATTTGGTCATTCACATTGCTCAGGATATGGTCACAGGTTCACTTGAAACAGTTGCAAATAATTGGCATGCTGTGACCTATTAAAGTTAATAGATATTCGACACCTGAAGGGAAGCAACTTTGCAAAGCTACAATGGCACTAACACATACTAAAGTTGACTAATTAGTATGCCTGTGCAAATAAAGAAGTATTCGATTCAGATTTGGATTCGGCTGATTCAGAGAACAGTGATTCAATTCGGTGATTCAAATCACTGTCCCCATTTGATTTGGCTGAATCACAATTGGAAATTTGGTGCTGATTCGGTGCAGATTCGGAGATTTGGATTGTCCAGGCAGAGGCAGGCATAGCTGGGTGGCTGCAGGTTGTCCCGCAGCTCCTCCGGCTGTGCCTGCTTCTCCCTGGGCTGAGGGACCCATGGGAGAAGCCCCCATGGCTGCCCTGCCCAGCCCAATATCCCGCCTAGCCCCAGCCTCCCATCACTTAAAAAAAATTAAAAAAGCCCCGTACTCTCTGGCTTCAGCAGCAGGGATCAGGACCTCTGAGGGCTCATGGCAGAGCCACCCTGCGCAGCATGGGGCAGTGGGGGGCAGTGGGAATAGCCACCCCCACATGGCAGCTGCCCCATCATGTGGGTGCATTGCAGCCCGGCAGGGTACCACCCACTGCCTGGGAGCTGGGGCCACTGGGGCTGAGTGGCGCCAAGCTCCAGCTCCCAGACATTGTACAGTGCCCCTCTGAGCCGTGCTGCACCCATGCAATGCAGCAGCTGCCATGTGGGTGCCAAGTGGGCTGGCATGATCCCCACTGCCCCACGCTGTGGGGGGGCTCTGCTACAAGAGCCCAGAAGCCCCAATCACCACTTCTGCAGCTAATGAGTGCGGAGCTTTTTTTTTGTAAGTGCCATTAGTCTGGAGCCAGGCAGGGGATCAGGCGGGCAGGGCAGCCATGGCGGTTTCTCCTGCTGCTCCCCCTGCCCAGGGAGAGGCAGGCACAGCCGAAGGAGCCACAGGAGAACCTGCAGCTACCCAGCTGTGCCTGCCTCTCCCCAGCTGATCCAAATCTCTCTGAATCTTTTCCAAATCGATTTGGAGGCTTCGGATTCAATTCACAACTTTTAATGGGTCTTCCAATTCAATCTGGATTCAAAGATTTGGCCACTGAATTAGGCCAAATCGCCTCCAAATTGAATTGGTGCCTGAAGCTTTGCTCTACAGAGTAGTTTACTCCAGCTTAATAAGGGTATATGGGAAGATGTGCACATTTACTGTGCAGCTAATTAGTCAACTGTGTTTTTGCAAGTATTATCCTGTCGTAATGTAAAAAGCGAGAAGGAGCAGCCCTGGGCTGCCAGGCTAACCCCAGGGGCCCCCTGCCATATGGGACTGCTCCAGCCTGGCTCAATGTGCCACGCATGAATAAACTCAAGAGTTTATTGCTCCTGGGTCCAAGTTCAAGTGGTGCACCTGGGAGCAATAAACTTGGGGGCAATAAGCCCAGAGTTTTATTCATGTGCATTAATTGCACATGTAGACGTGCCTGCTTAGTGCTTTTTAATTTGAATGATTTGTGCCCCAGTAACAGCAATACTACTACTTATTCTGTTAGTTTTAATTAATTAAATTTTAATGGGTTTTGAGGGATTATTTTAAAGCAAATCCCTTCTAAATCATTCTCTAAAGCAGGGTGCTCAACCTCCAAATGTAGTCTGCAGAGCCTTGGAATCCAGCCTGCAGAGCTCCCCACAGGTTCAGAGATCGGAGCCAGACTACTCCTTCTTTCCTCTGTGCAGGCAGGTTGGGGCCAGGCTTCACCCCTTTCTCTCTGTGAAGCCAAGCTACACCCCCTCCCCCTACATGGCTAGTTCAGGGCTGGGCAGCTTCTTCTTCCACATGCCCTTCCCCCACAGGGCAGGATTGGGGCCAGGTCAGGGCCTGTTCAGAGCCCCTTCTCCATGTGTTGCCAGGTTGGGGCCATCCCAAGCCCACTTCCACTGTGCAGCTGGATTGGGGCCAGGCTGCCCTGCTCCTCAACCCCTCTGTGCAGCCAGATGGGGCCCCACCAGATCCGGCCTGCAGAGGGATTGGGCACTGCCTGTTTGGACTGCCAGCCAAAAAAGTTGAACACCAGTGCTCTAAATTAACTATTTAACACTTTGTACTATGAGTAGGAATACTATAAAATGTAATTTTGGTGGGGGAACAGAGAAGAATCTGAGTTATTATCTTGTACGTCATTTTGCATTCAATATGCAAAGAAACAGTATGGCCACTGAGCTCTCTTAAGTCCCTCACTGTAAAACATTTATTCCAACAGTCTAATTATTTTTTGGCTCTTTCTAGATCTTCTGTTTCTCAATAACTTTTTTAAAATGTGAACTATAGAAATGTATGCAGCATTCCAGTAACAAGTCGCACCAGCATTGAAATAATATTAGCTCTGATTTGTCACTGCATTGCTTTTACATGTAGCAATCATATCAGCTTATTGCACCACAGTAATATGTTTAAAGTTCATGTTTAGTGTTGCTTGTTCATTATGATATCTGGATCCTTTTAAAAGTCAGTGTTGGGTTGTACAAAGCTCAGCAAAACTCGACTAGCAATTTCTCTCATTGTAAAATGAATCTTCCCTTTTAGATATTTTCCAGTCAGTTCTTCATCAGTGTAATATGTGTTCTGTTTATATTGTGTGATGCTAATCAGAATGGTATTAAACTGAACGCCTGACAAAATTGTAATGTTATATCTGTGTACGTAAGTTTATTCACCTAATTTATGACGTAATTAAAAACATATATAATCAGGTTTGTTTCATGATATCTATTTTCCCTAAAAACCTAGTGAGTTGTGTCACCTGGAATCAATATTAGGCAATTGGTAAATGTTTACCTGGCTTATCCTGTTCACCTTTGCCTTTGCCATTGAACCAGAATTAGCTTTTTGCCAAAGCTGTCCTCTTAATGACTGTGGAATCATTGCTTTGATGCCATCTAATACACTTTTAAAAAAATTTCCACTTATATTTTTCTATTTTCCTTCCCAAACAATTTTATTCATAATTTTCTTCGGTCTTTGTAGTGTCAACTTGTACATGTGTATGTATGCATGACTGTTTTCTGCTTTCCAATGTTGCCCATCAGGTCAACATCAGTCAACATGATCACTGATCCTTAGGATTCATATTTATATATTATAATGACATCCAAAATAGAATCATCTCATGTAGGGTGTAATAACTTTTGTGTTGGAAAATTATTGGCTCTGTTCACTAGAAGCTGTTAGAGTGTTTTACTAGTGACTTCATAAGACCTCAAGCCAAACTGAAGTCCCCCATAACCCAAGTCTCATAAACAAATATTTCAGATTTCTTTTGTCTCTTCTCCAGGTTCCTAGCATTGGGATATATTATATATAGTTAAAAATATCCATTCTCTTTATAATTTTTGTCCAGTTGATTCAAGTTAGTTGTGATACTTTGGCTTGAAGTTTGCACTACATTTCCCATTTAGCATCCTTGTGTTGTGTTGTTTACTTATTACCTCCAGCTTGCTCCAGCTGGTCTTCAGCTGTGGTTTTGAGTCATTCCCTCTTGTTCAGCCCTCTTTCTCACTACAATAAGTCAGAATGCTCTCCTAACAAAATGGTTTCAGCTTCGCACCAGCTGCACAGCTAGTGGTTTAACATTTGTTTCTTGCCTTGTCCTTTTTCTTGATAGTGAGACTAGAAGACTCTCAGAGAAGATTGCTTGGATATCCCTTGTCTTCAGCTGCCTTACAAATCACTGAAATCAATGTTTTGTCTAGCTCTATATGATGCCTCTTCACTGGTTCCAGCGCATGTAATCAGGAGTGGAGACTTTACTGACTTCTTCCGAACACTGTCAGGCTTGTCATTACAATTGCATATTTACTCTGGGGAAACAGCACACCATTGTGCCTTTTGCTGAATCCTGTATCCATTTTTTTTTAATACATAGTCCCTAATGATGATTGTTCACCTTCTTAAGATGGTTGAGGAACTTCTCTTGATGGCTCCTTTTTTCATAGCACAAGGATTCTCATCAGATATGTCCTTGTAGCTTTCTACTCCATTCCTCTGGAGACAGGTTCCCCCTTTATCACAGACTTCCAGTCCTCCGCTTCAGGGCTTTTATTGCTTATTCTTCCCACTGTAATATTCCTGGTAACCATTTTCAAGTGTGTTTTTTCCAAATGTCTTTGTACCATCTAAAAAAGCAACATTGACATTTGTGCTTCCAGGCAAAGTGTTATTTTTTATGGTATGACTACCAACTTGCATTGTATGCAACTGTCTGTTTGGTTTACTACCATAAAGCAAAACAGAACTCATCTGAAGCAAGTTGCTGCAGTTTTTTGTCGTTCATATGTACTACCTTCTATAGAGTAGAAACAGAAAGCAATGCATTCCTACTTCAAAACTTCTGCTTGCTACTCCTGTTCACCAAGTCCATAAATTCATCTTGCAGCATGTCATTTTACTACTTTTTAGGCCCAGAAATAACCTCTTCCTTCCATTAATTTCTTGTTTCTTAGTAGATAAAAGCTGACCAATTCACTGCTTTAATCCTTCATGTGACTAATGCCGCTGAGTTGCTTTCATAAAAAAAAAGCCTTTCACAACTGTGTCAAATTTCACTTAGCCTTAGGACAAATTTGCTAAATGTTCAAAATGAATTAAGGTTGCCATTTGAGTTACTTTCTTTGAAGTCTGAAACTTAATTTATATTTGAAAGATATCAAATGTGTGACATGCTCTCTGAAACATCTGACATTGCAAACCTAGCAAAGACCTTACAGATAATAGGTGTGTCAAAAGCTTGATCCATCTACTGACCCATGGAAGATGATAGAGAGAGGTATAGAAGGCAAGGTACATTTGGACCTTATAGACTAACCAAAATGTATATTATATACCACAAACTTTTGCGGGTTGAAGCTCACTTTATCAGATGCTAAGAAAGGACTTCACAAAGCAGTGTAAAAGAAGGGTAGAGAATTTTGCATATAAAAGGCAGAAGAGAGGGGGAGAGAAGCGAGGAGTGGGGAGCAGGGGGAGGGGAGAATGCTGGGAGGCAAACAAGCAAGCAGTAAATCCATAGAAATAAAGGTGTCACAAAAGCTAATTCAGGTAATGGGATAAAATCCATAGCCCCTGTTTAAACCATTCTTAACACAATCTGGCCTGAGGGTGATTTTTTTCTGCAATTTCCAATTTAAATGTTGTTATTTTTTTAAAGGTTTGCTACGTAAGAACAGCCATCCTCAAGTCAGCAATGGAGCGTCCAAGGAGTTTAAAGTGTTCCACACAAATTTGCTTTAACTGTATAATGTATTTAAAAAGGAATGCCTATGACAGTATCACCCTCTGTGCTCTTGATAATCTTAGTCTCAGGGCCCTGCTACATGCTTAAATTAAAGTGGGATAGAAACTAGCTATAGAGTTGTTACATGTTTTCAAGCACTAACTTAATAACTGGTTAGGTCTTTTTTATTTTTTAATTATTTTGCACTTATGGCTGGTCTAAATTTATTGTGCAATTAACCAGTTAATTGCACAATATAGGTAATATGTAGCAGTGGCATCAGTTATCATTTTATATGTAAAGGGACGGATCCTACACAACTGGAATTTTTCCCCTGATTTAAATAGGAACAGCATCAGCCCAAAAGTTTGATTCAGCTCTGGAAAGTAACTGTAAAAATGGCATTGTGAACTTGGCTGTTTGTATAAGTCAGTGATTTCTACATCCATATGCTCCATTTTGCAAGGGATAGACTCACTGAAAGGGTTGGAAGGGACCTCTGGAGGTCATCTAGTCCAACTCCCAGCTCAAAGCAGGACCAGCCCCAACTAGATCATCCCAGCCAAAGCTTTGTCTAGCTAGGTCAAAAAAACCTCCAAGGATGGAGCTTCCACCACCTCTCAGGTAACCTGTTCCAGTGTTTTACTATCCTCCTAGTGAGAATATTCTTCCTAATATCTAACCTAAACTTCCCTTGCTGCAGCTGAGACTGTCCCTACTTGTTCTGTCATCTGCCACCACTGAGAACAGTCTAGCTCCATCCTCTTTTGAACCACATTTCAGGTAGTTGAAGGCTGCTATTAAATACTCTCTTAGTTTTCCATTCGCTAGACTAAATAAGCCTAGTTCCCTCGACCTCTCATAAGTCAGTCCCCTCACCAGTTTTGTTGCCCTCTACTGGACTCTCTCCAATTTGTCCACATGCTTTCTGTGTGGGGCTCAAAACTGAACACATTACTTCACATGTGACCTCACCAGTGCTGACTAGAGGGGAATAATCACTTCACTTGACCTGCTGGCAACACTCCTACCAATGCAGCCCAGTATGCTGTTAGCCTTCTTCGCAACAAGGGCACACTGCCAGCTCATATTCAGCTTATTGTCCACTGTAACCCTCACGTCCCTTTCTGTAGAGCTGCTGCCCAGCCAGTCAGCACCCAGCCTGTATTGGCACATAGGATTGTTCTGTCCTAAGTACAGGGCTTTTTCACTTGTCCTTGTTGAACCTCATGGGATTTCTTTTGGTCCAATTTGTCTAAGTCACTCTGAATCATAGACCTACTGTCCAGCATATCTACTACTCCCCTCAGCTTGGAGCCCTACCCTCCAGTGTATCTACTACTCCCCCCATCAAGGGGGCTAAAAATATTCCTTTATCTGCAACCTTGCTGAGGGTGTACCCAAGCTATCTTCCAGGTCATTGATTTAGACATTGAACAAAACCAGTCACAGGACTGACACCTGGAGCACTCCACTTGATACCAGGTGCCAACTAGACATTGAGCCATTGATTACTGTCCTCTAAGCCCAATGCTCCGATCAGTTTTCTATCCACCTTGCAGTCCATTCATCCATCCCCTACAGTCTTAGCTTGCCTGTGAAAATGTTGTGGGAGACCATATCAAAAGTGTTGCTAAAATCAAGGTATACCACATCCACTGGTCTCCCCATATCCACAGAGCTAGTCATCTCATCATAGAAGGCAATGAGGTTGGCCAGGCATGACTTGCCCGTGGTGAATCCATGCTGACTGTTCCTAATCACCTTCTTCTCCAATTGCTTAGAAATTGATTCCTTGACGATCTGCTTCATGATTTTTCTGGCAACTGAGGTTAGGCTGACAGGTCTGTAGTTCCCTGGATCCTCCTTTTCCATTTTCTTAAATATGGGAATTATGTTTGCCATTTTCCAATCATCTGGGACCTCTTCTGATCACCATGAGTTTTCTAAGATGATGGCCAGTGGCTCTGCAGTCACATCAGCCAACTCTCCCAACACCTTCAGGTTCATCCTGTCTGGCCCCATGGACTTGTACAAGTCCAGCTTTTCTAAATAGTCCCTAAATGGTTCTTTCACCACTGTTGGCCGCTCACCTCGTCCCCAGACTGTGCTGCCTGGTGCAGTAGTCTGGGAGCTGACCTCATCTGTGAAGACTGAGACAAAAAAGGCATTGAGCACTTCATCCTTTTCTTCATCCTCTGTCATTAGGTTGCCTCCCCCATTTAGAAAGGGACCCACACTTTCCCTGATCCTGCTCTTGTTACTTGTAGAAACCCTTTTTGGTCTGCTTTACATCCCTTGCTAGCTGCAATTCCAATTGCACTTTGGACTTCTGGACTTCTTCCCTGTGTGCCCGAGCAATACTCTTATATTACTCCCTAGTTATTTGTCCAAGATCCCACTTCTTATAAGCTTCCTTTTTGTGATTTAGTTTATTGAAGAGTTCTCTGCTAAACCAAACTGGTCTTCTGCCATACTTGCTTGTCTTCCTGCGCATCGGGATGGTTTGTTCCTGCACTCTCAGTAAGGTTTTTTTTAAAGTACAGCCAACTCTTCTGGACTCCTCTGCCCCTCAGTCTGCCTTCCCCGGGGATCCTGCCCTTCAGTTCCCTGAGCAAGTTGAAGTCTGCATTTCTGAAGTCCTTACTCTTCTGCTCTACATCCCTCCTTTCCTCAGGATCCTGAACTAAATCATTTCATGGTCACTGCTGCCCAAGTTGCCATCCACTATTACATTCACCACTAATGCATCCCTGTTTGTGAGCAGCAGATCAAGGAGAGCACAGACCCTAGTTGGCCAGTCCAGCACTTGCACTAGGAAGTTGTCCCCAACACTCTCCAAAAGCTTCCTGGATTGTTTGTGCACTGCTGTATTGCCCTTCCAGCAGATGTCAGGGGGATTGACTTTCCTCATGAGAACCAGGGCCTGTAATTGGGAAACTTATGCTAGCTGTTTGAAGAAAAACTCATTCACCACTTCCTCCTGTTCTGGTGGTCTATAGCAGAAACCCACCACAACATCACCATTGTTGCTGTCTCCTATGACTCTAACCTAAACTTTCAACAGGCCTATCTCCAGTTTCATACTGGAGCTCTAAGCAATCATACAGCTCTTCTACATAAAGTGCAACTCATCCTCCTCTTCTCCCTGCCTGTTCTTCCTGAACAGTTTGTACCTGTCCATGACAGTGCTCCAGTGTTGTGAACTATCCCACCAAGTCTCTGTTGTTCTGATCATGTCATAGTTCCGTGACTGTGCAAGGACTTCCAATTCTGCCTTCTGCTTCCCCACTTACCTCAGGGGTTTGGATAGGACTAGAAATTTAAGTGACACTTGTTCACACACCATCTGGTCTTCCAGCAGGGAACAAAGGGTGCAAGCAGAAGTGACAATTTTTGCCTGATCTGGCCATAGAAAGCAGTTTATAGCTGTGACCAAACACAAGTGCATGGCTGTAGACTGCTTAAAAAATGGTCATTTGGGTGAAAATCTGAACCCTCATTGCATGAGGGTTCAGATGAAGATGTTTCAAAACAGAGCAGCTTCTGTAACTTCTGTCTGTGCTGCCTACCAGCCTGTTGTTGTTTTCAGAATGGGAGGGGAGAAAGGGAGCAGAGGGAGTTTGGTCTGGGGGTGGGGGCTTCAGCCCTTGCTGGAGGGTGGGACAGGTATATTGGAGCCCTCCCCCACAGTGGAGGGGCTCCAATTTCCCCACCCCACCCTCCAGCACAGACTGGGGAACCCCTAAAATGAGCTCTCCCTCCTCCCTTTCCCCATCCCATTCTGAAAACTTTAAAGCCTCTCAGGGTGAAGGGGTGCTTGCTAGGGGAAACCAGAAGCAGGCTGCAGACAGCTGCTAGATTCCTCTCCCCCCTGGAACCAACAGTGAACTCCTCTTTGGTCTGGGGGATTATTGTACCTCACAATGCTTCCTGCAAAGACTTCTCAGGTACAGCAGGGAGCCGCATTTCTGTCTGGACCCAAAGTTCTATTCTTATTCATCATCACCACTAATAAATTTTCCTCAACAAAATATTTGCCTCATTTATCTTCAGATTTCCATAGATTCATGTATTGTAAGGCTGAAAGGGACATTGGAAGATCATCAGGTCCAGCCCCCTGAACCAAGCCGGAAAGAGAACTGGGGTCAGGTGATCCCAGCAAGGTGTCCGTCCAGTCTGTCTCAAGTCTGGACAATTCTGTTGAGAGAAATTTGGGTTCTAAAAGAATGAGTAATTGTTTCCAGAGCAGTTAGAAGTATAACTGAAGACAGGATCTGCCTCTCAATCTGGAGTTTAACTAATAGTGCTTGAGAGAATAAAATCCATCTTATTTTCACATAGCTGTTTTAGTGGTGGTGGTGTTGAAATATACAGAAGAGACTGAATAAACCCACCCAAGAAGCAGATCTGTTTGTTCTGTAGGCAAATGTCATTTTTATATAATCACTCTTAAGTTTACTGTTTTTTATCATTCACTTTACTTCCTTACCTGTCTCTCTCTGAGTCTAAATTAAGTAATTATTTGGACATGTAATAAAAAAAAAAAATTGGCCAATAAGCATTGATGGAACTATATATTTTTTTCAATTTAGCGATCCTGGATTTAAGGTCTCTGATTAAAGATTCTCTATTACTTACTTTAGTAAACCACTGCAAGAATTACTTTTCCTGTAAAAAAAAACATATATTTTTTTTAATAGATTATTTTAAGCATAAACTTCCAGTCCTTGGTTTTTGTTGCATCTTTGTCTGCTAGATAAAAAAGCTGTGTTCCATCAAATATATATCTTCTTCCTGTGTAATTTGTTTTTGACCATAACCCAGCTGCCTCAACTTGCTCTTCCATAATATTAACCGGTTATGCATTTTAGTCTTTTCATTATAGGCATGTTTTCCAGATCTGAAATGATTCTTGTGGCTCTTATCTAAATCCCTGTCAGCTTTCAGCATTCTATGTAAAGCCTTGATATCAAAATATGACACAATACACTACCCATGGTCTCACCAGTGCCACTGTGAAGACATATCACCATCTTGCTCCTGTCTTTCTAAACTTATCCAAGGAAAAGGACAATAAGGTCTTCCCTCTTTCATGTATTATATAGACGCCTGTATTTTTTTTCTACTTCGATCTAAAGATAAATCCAATCCAAATTCTCCTGTGTTTCATTAGCTAAGCCCATTCGGAAGTCTTTTGTAATTGAATTTTTCCATTGAAATAAGAGTGTTAGGTGTGTGACCTTCTGTTGTGAAGTCTGATATGATTAGCATACGTGTTCAGCCACTTGTCTGTTTTAAAGGATTTTAAATTAACCTGTTAAATGTTTAATCACAAGAAGTGAAATAAAGCATTCAATTAGGGTAGTTTCTTCAAAAAAAAGTCCTTTTTTGACTGAGTTTATAATTATCTTTTTAGGAAATTTTAAGAGTGAACACAGGAATCTTTCCTATTCTAACTTTCCCCACTTTTATCTTTTATTGTTCTTCCTCAAAAACTCTGTACTGTGACAATATTCCCTGAAGTTAAAAATCTCAGCAACACTGCTCTGACCTCATATGAGGATGACTTAGCAGGAAGATGCAAACAGAAGAGTATAACAGCTCAAGGATCTTTTCAAAGTTACATAAATCATAGTGTATATTTAGATTTAATTAATATTAATGAATGAAATAGCCATGTAAAGTGTGTAATAATAAATGCACAATATTTCAGAAGGTGCAGTTCAGCTAACCAGCTGAATAATATTTAATGTGCAACCTACAGTTTTATGTATACTTTGGATAGATTGATATTATAGAAGAGCAGCACTTATGTTGTTTGTTATAGACATTGACCAGCAGGTACTCTAGTTTGATAGAGAATCCTCAATGCTCTTAACACAGATGGGAAACTTTTTTCTCCGGAGTACAGTCTATGAGAGAGGAGCTTTTGCCCTTTTGCTTTTCATTTCCAGGCAACAAGCATAATATTGATTTCTTGGGTCTATAGCAGGTCATCAGGGGCAGGTAGGGGTATTATCAAATCCGTATTCTTAATCCTCTGAAGAAGAGAAGCATTTCTCTATGATAGTGTAAGGAATTATTTCCAGAGAGGATTTGAATCAATGGTCCACAGATCCAAAAGTGGCAAATGAAATACTTGTTAAATGAACTTAAGTTTTACTTTTTCAGATGTTGCCAACACTTATTACTTAAAGCACTTATTTCCTCTCTTAAAACTCTGCCTCATTGATAACTACCCAGTTTCTTCAAATGTATTCCAAGGCACAATGTCACATTAATAATAAATGACTAAAACAAAACTGGAATTCCTACTCAGATTCACTGAGAGATAATGTCTCAAACATTCTGAATAGAGTGAAATACCTTCTTTAAGAAACTCATGGCCCCCTAATATCAAACAACTGCAAAATAGCCTTTCTGCCCCTGAAAATTGTCTGTCATGCAGCTGCACATAACATATTTTAAGAAGAAAGGATTTTTCTTGAAAATATTAGACTTAGGGTCAAAATCAAATGAAAGAGTTATAGCTTTATCTGTAGAGTTGTTACTTTGGTTTTAAAATACAATGGTCCTCATTAAAAACTTGACATTTGTCACTTGGTTATTTAAAGTTCATAGAGTATTCATAATATTCTCATGTGATTTTAAACTTCTTGTATGAAAAAAATAGCAATGGTGACCACTTTAAACCACTAGTTTATTACCAGGTTATTGTTCACTGATCTGTAGTTTGGGGACTGCTTGGGCTGGTAGTGGTATGCGTGTGAAGGAGAAGATACTAGTTTTTCTCAGTATGTGATGTGCAATGCATGTTCAGGGAATTACTTTATAATGAGATGTATTTTTATGGATGTCGAAAATATAATTAACCACTACAAAAACATAAAAGTGCTTTCCAAACTGAATGCTTTAGTCAGAGCCTGTTACTGAACAACTTCACTTTGTTTTTAATTGTTAATAATTTTCTTTACAGTCCCTCCTTTAGCATTATCAAACTGTTCTTGTATTTGATAGTTCTTGTTATTACATTCCCTATTATGTTTTTCACCCTAGGGATATATACTTTTGTTGGAGTTTAATGTTATAGTAATCAGATAATTAGATTTTTCCCCTGTATGGTACTTGAAGAAGATTTTGTAAGCTTAAATAGAAGAGCTAGGCTTTAATTTGTCTTCTCTTTCTATGTTCACTGTACTTGTAAAAGTGCCATCTCTGGCCTTCTGCTACTCTTTTTTTCCCAGTTATATGTATCATATAGATATAGTCCCTTCCAAAAGCCATTCCTGGAAGCTGGCACCATGTTGAGCATAAATAACATGTATTTATTAACATCTAACATGTTCAGATAAAATATGCATTTGGATTTATTATGCACAGTAAAATAAGTAATTAAATGGTGTGCTGATTAAGGTTTTAGCTGCTGGAGAAGAATGCAGTATATATTCAATAGTAGCAGCAGCCACAGCCTGAGTTTGGAAATAAATTCAGTTTTAGTTCCTCTTATGCTGTAATTTTTCACATATTTGCATAGGATAATAGGGGAGAGTTGAGTATATATTCCATTACTATAATGTTTCTTTGACTAAATCTATATATGCTGAAGTTTAGAGTGGTTTAGATTGCAGAGCTTTGGCCAGTTTGTTCCATTCACTTTATGTAATATTCTCTATTGATTTTTAACCCTTTTCCCATCGAATGAGGTTTAGCTAAAGCATCCTGTATTCATTTTTAAACACGTGGGAGCTTAATAGATGTAATGATGACACATTTTAATTAGAGTGGCTTTCTAGGAACCGCTGTAATTAAAATGTGCCCACCACCCCTCAGCACATGTATAGGCAGCCCAAGATTGAATCCTGTAATGATATGAAGACCAACCACCACCCATATATTGTCACTGTTGATGTTAAAGGTAAAAAGCAGATGATATGTCATGGAAAAAACACATTGAGTTAAGTTCTGTCTTAGTTTGTAAAGGCATTAGAGATCTCCCCTATGGTAAAACAACTCTAGGAAGAATATATGAGACCATGAAGTAAAATATCAGGAAATTATAACATAAATCTAGAAGCATTGCCTTCAAGATGCAACAGTAGTAATGGACTCTTCATCCAAGGGTAGCTATTGTGCTCTCTAGCTTATCTCTCTCTATGGGTTGCCAGGATACTGCCTTGATCCCCCCCCAAACCTCCCTGTGGACTCCACCAGCCTCCCTGTTCCTGTCAGACCCTCCCAGACCCAAGAAACACCCCCATGGACCGCATCTGCTCCCCCTTTCCCCAGTCGCTCCCATGGAACATGCCTACCCCCTCCCCACACCACCTACCCCCAAACCCCACCCATGAGTCGTGCTTGCCCCCCCACCCTACCTGCAGGTCATGCCTGCCCTGCACCCCCCAATGGACCCCTGATCCTCCCTACCTGGGTTCCCCCACTGTCTGTCAAAGATGGATCCACCTGAAAATCAAAATGGCTTGTTCTATTTAGTTAATATTTTGCTTTTATCCCAGAAGAAGTCACCAGAGCTCAGACCTGGATATTAACACTGCAACCTGGATATTTTCAGTTCAGTACCTGTATATGATTGAATGATGTTTTACGTTAGGGTCTTGCTCTTGCTATTGATTTAAAGCAAAACAAATTTGTATAGGATTTTCTTTTCTGCAGGATATGGTGATGAGTATTGCAGACTGTATTTAGTTACATTTCTGATAGACTGGAATAATGTGCTTTACATGTTAACTTGGTTGTTATATTGAACTGCTATAATATGAACTCAACTCAGTATTGTATTTAAAGAAAAAAATCCCTAAATTTATTTTAATGCACAAACTATAGCCATAGTTTCAAATCAAACTATGTAAACCATTAAATACATTTTAGAATATAACAGAACATTTAAAAAGTAATGCTTGAAAAATAGGCAATTATTCAGAAGCAATTATGAAGTTAAAGCCATTGTTGGGTTATAATTTAGCTTCTTTTGTTCCATTGTGGGAAAAGAGAAAGAGAGAGAGAGAGAGAGATGGAGAAAGAAGGAATCACCTAAGGATTTCAGTAATGTACTCTTTACATTTAAACATAGCATGTGTTCCAAAATCTATGTTTGTATATTACTTTTTTCAGATGTAGTTCCAGTTGTTTACTTCAGTCCCACGGGTTTCAATGTTGACGTTGTTTTGCAAAAACAATATGAAAATAGTCATGTTTATGCATTCATACAGCATTCATTTCATGCCATCTAGGATTTAGTGACTTGGAAGTGAGCATCCCGCTTTCTAGTTCTGATTTTGAATGTAAGTTTTAATCAAGCATTTGTGCCAAAGGTTGATTGTATGCTAATCAGTTCAAATAAACCAGAACTTGACTATCTTGTAACATATCAAAAGCCTATTTTTAGATTCAGAGTCAGTCAACATAGAGGTAGAATTAAAATTCTGTAGCTCAGTTGCTAGACGACTGAATTGGAAAGGCATTTTCTTCTCTGTGGGATTGTTTCTGCTGAATGTTATAAATAGAACCAATTTATAGTCGATAACAAATGTCTGCTTCTGTATTTTTCTTTTCTTAAAATTCATTGATAATAGACTTAATGAAGTATTTATTAGAAGATATTATATCTGACAAAATGTAACTAACTATTCATAATGAAGTTTGTTAAGATTACATTTGCAAAAGCAGCCACAGATTTGATTGATGACCACGACTTCATTTTGTGCATCTGTAAAATGAAATCTGGATTCCTCCCTGTTTCCTTTGACACTGATTAACTGAAATAATTTTACATCATTTTGACAAAAGTAATTGAGATCACATTCTGCATTTGTTCATTAATAAAATCAAAATCATGCAGTATCTGAAAATCTCTCTCATCTACAGCACATGTAGACATAGGCTTAATAGAAAAAAAAACATGTAATATATGCTAAGACATCCCACCTCACTAAAGGATAATGTGTTTCTTGTTGCTGTGCTGTCACCAGATAAAATACTAATTGTCACAATGCCATGGAAAAAAAATAGTTTGACTACCAGAATTATGCTTGCTTACAAAAGGTTACCATATTTACCTGACTATAAGATAATAAAATATCAAATAAAATCCAGGTATTTTTTGTCCAGGTATAGAATCTAATCATTGGAGATTTGTCCTGAATTGCCCCCTTTCCCTGCTACAGCAGGGAAAATAAATCTGGGGGATTAGGTAGCCTCTTTGCCCCCTGCCCCTCAATTTTTTTTTCCTACAGCCCTTTCCCTCCTCCTCCCTTATTGTCAGAACCTGCTCTCCTTCAACCTATGCAAATGAGGGGCAAATTTAAAAACTGATTTTGAAATAAACATACCTGTAGCAGTTTTCACATAAACAAATCACTGTGGGTACCCACAGATTTAGCTCATCCAGAATACATGCAGTTTACCTTTTTTGAAATCGCTGCAAGGTTTAGCACAGGTACTCTATAAACACACTTTTAAGCAGCACTTTTGTGTTTACTTATATATAGTACAAACTATGCATAATATTAATCCAAAGGCAAAAGGCTAATGCTTTACCATGTAGTTCATTGGGCTGGGCCCACTAGTCAACAGTATTTAAAGCCATAGTGACCCCATAGCTCAGCCCCGCTCAACATGTGTGTGTACTCCAGATACACCCCCTCCCCACAAAGGATCCATGTGATTACCTCCCTCTTCCCCCATCTCAAGATTGGAACCAGGTGTTCTTGTCATGAGTCCTGGGATCCTTCAAAAATGTATATGCAGGTAAGGCATAGGGCAATCTGATCTGGCTCCACATCATGAAGGGCAGGTCCACACTAATCCTATGTGACAGGCTGAGAGAGGGAGCCAGCAGAGGGATCCTAGGTGAACTGTTTAGGCCCCATTTGTTGATGTTTACCAGACATTTAAGGCTGGTAAAGAAATAGGAATCATTGGAAATGGGAAAGAAAGGTGCAGCTCAGCTATGAAAGTGAAGAGGAAGTCAAAACATATGCGGTGTAGTGGCTGACCATGACTTGGAAAAAAGTTGGCACTGTTGAGGACTGAGCACAGTGGGAACTACTGTATATCTGATTCAGATTGGCTGCACTAACATAGCTTTGTGGTAGGCATAGGCAACATACAATTGCTGCCAGGGAGGTGGGGGGGGACAACTCCACGCCATCATCTCTGTGGGGGACCACTTCTCTGCACCACCACTGCTGTCCCCACTGATGCCAGGCATTGGGTCTGACTGGGGTACAGCCCTATGCCTCACCCTTTGCACAGAAATTGCACTGCTACCACCTCCACTGCTGCCAGGCCTTGGCTTTAGCCAGGATGAAGCAACTGTTGGTGCAGAAATCTGGGGGAGCACGTGCCCCCATGCTCCTCTGACACATTGCCAATGATGATAGGTTTCCATCAGCATCTTGGCTTTTTGATTCTGGCACAAAGGGGAGAGTGTTAGGGCTGGCTCTGGCCTTCTCAGGGCAAGCCTGGAATTGCAGTACCTCCAGGCCCAATGCCAGTTCCCTGTGGAGGGAACACCCAACCATTCTTTTAAGGACCAATAAAAAAAAAGGTTCCCATCAGCATTTTTGGCACCAGGGGGCTTGCTCCTGTTTTTTCAAGTGCCGGCCTCATATACCTCCAGGCCTGGATCTTGTTCCCTGCTGGGGGAGCAACTGACCGTTGTTTTTTTTTAAGGGACACACACACACACACACACACACACACACACACACACACACACACACATGTTTTCCCATTGGTATGTTTACACACACACACACACACACACACACACACACACACACACACACTTCCCATTGGTACGTTTGCCCTATATGGGCCATGTGTTTTATAGTCATGCTCAGTGGTGACTAGATTCAATCAACTTCATAGTTGGTTTCCATTACAATTTAATGATAGATGAGGTTTCTTTGTATACAAATGTAAGAGAAAGGTTTTTTTCCCCATGCTGACGGGGGGGGGGGGAGGGGGGACCCTCATATTCAAGTTGGTTCCACCCAGATGAAGAAGAATGGATCTTTGACTACTTGAGACTTTTCCCTGTACATTTTATTTTCTCTATGATAATTAAGAGAGAACTGAGTTCTCTGGAAGGGGTTTAGTGCTCCTGATTATGTCATGGTTTCACATAGGGGATGTCTATATGTGTGTGTGCTACATTTGATTGGCAGAAAGAATTTCAGTTTTTATCTGAAGAATATAAAAACAATCCCAAATGCTTGAAAGCTGAAAATGTGGAAATGGTGTAGTTGCAATGGTCCAAGAATTATGTGAGAGGAAAAGATTTTAGAGGGTGATATCCTTTATTGGACCAGCTGCGTGTCTGGGCTAGAAATAGACAAGTTTTAGGGTATTGCAGTATCCTTGTGAGGATTTCTGGGAGAGAAATATTTAAGCTCTTCTGTGTCTGTTTCTCTTCCAGAACCCTGAGGAAGAATACTGTGATACCTAAAAGCTCATCTAAGTCTATCCCAACCATGCAGTTGGTCCTATAAAAGATATCACCAACAAAAATCCTTGCTTTTCTCATGAAAGCTGGGATTACTTTGGTGACATCACCTGAAATAGTACAGAAATTGGCAAGACTAAGCAATTTGTCAAGTGTCAACCCACTGCAATTACTGATAAGCAATTCACTATTAACTATTAATCTGTCTAACGATTTTGCACAACCTGATAAGCTTTAAAAGTGTTGTTAAAGAGTTACTGACCTAATGTGCAATGTAATAGCTGAACTGCTGAAATTGTAATACTTATGTCCTAGGATGTATTTAAAACTATATCACTGTTCCATTGAATGAATTAAACTGTGGCTAATTAAGCAGAGCACTTAAGTAGAGTTTACATCATTAAAGAAAATCCACAGAAATTAAAATGTTCATACAGTGTATGCAAATGGATATTATAATATTTTATTATATTTGGGACAAATCTTCAATGGCCACATGCACTTTGTATTATTTATCTGTATGTACAAATCTCTATTTTTGAATACAGTCTTCACAAAATTGCATATCACCTTATTAAACAATTTTGCACCTTGAAGTACAATGAAGTTGACAGTCAGGAGTCCATTGATCTGGAGAAAACAACCCATAGATACTGGAGAAAACAAATCATAGATATACTTGAATTAGATGTTCAACTCCTTCCTTTCATAAATCCCATTTGAAATATTCATCAGGGAAGGGGGTTGTCTTTGTATGTATTTCTCAAATAGCTCCATAAAATTATGTGCACACAGTTTATCCAACATAGGTATAAGCCTGAGCCATGTCTTCCAATCTAGATCCAAATTTTTATAGAACTCAATATGGTTTGCTTCTGGAAGAACTGGTTTGGGATGATTTCCATATGCTTGTATGTTGAAGGAAATAAAGATATGCCCAGAATATAAATATATCATTCAAAAACTGTTTCTATGTCTTATCACTAGTACCAGTCAAGGAACTTTTTAAAGCCAGTTAATATTTGGAGTAATTTGATTTTTGGGGGATACAGAAATAAATAAGGTTCTATCATCAACTTTGAATCTGATAGATGCGGTGAGACGAGTGGTCAGCTATCCAGGGTGTGTTTCCATGGGCAACGGCTCATATGAAGGAACTCGTATGAATAAAAGAGGACAGAGAGAAAAAAAATGCAAAATGCTTTATGAACATCAGATGTTACAATGCTGCAAAAATCAGATGTTAGGAACTTGTTTATTATACTACAATATAGTTAGTGACAGCCAGAGAGAACAGAAAGATTTCATACATTCATGACTTCCATTGTACCTGTCACGTTCAGTTGAAAATAGATATGCTTTTTAGATCTCAATTACAATATCATGCCATTAAAACACAAGTATTTGTAAAACACATTAGTTTAAATTTACTGCAGTATGCCCTACTGAGCCCATCGGGAGTGGGTATGTAAAGTCAAATAGCAAGGTATGGCATATGTCTAGGTTTATTCATAACATCTAAATCAGACATTTCCAAATCAGTATGATGGATTTAATTACTTGAGCACATTTACAACTGCTTGATAGCATTTGGATTAATAAAACAAAGTTCTAATTCCACATTTTAATCATTTAATATATCAAATACAGATGTTGAATAGACTTGATTATTAAGAAGTCAAATCAGCCTTTGCTAAGATTTTCAAAGCGAAGAGACAGTTTTCATCAATTTTAATTGATTTTTAATGGAAATTTTGTGTCTAAATTCTTTAGTAGTTAGTTTTTAAAATCTTAATGTATACTTGAATTAACAATGTTTTTATGACATTTTTATGACCCTCAAAATAGCTCAAAAAACAATCCAGATCCTCTTGCTTGCAGTGGTTTTTACTTAATTTCCATTTTTTCCATTCATAGGACACATTACTGTGTAAGGACATAAGACTGATAAAAGTAGACCTTTTATAGGCAGCAACGTTAACATTCATCAAAGCTTTAGAGCAGGAGCTTTTTGTGTGATTTTTCTTAACATTGCTGATTTCTTGTACTTCAGAATCAGCTTTAGAAAGTGACTGAACTGTAGATGATTAGATGTGAATGGTAAATTTTGTAAAATGTTTGTCTTTTTGTATAATGTCTTTTCTGGTATGTTATCCCTGCTCAAAAATAATCTGGGCCAAATTTTAGGCTCATTGAAGTTGTCATTAATTAAAGGGAGCTTGGCAGGGGGTGGGGGGGATGAAGAATTAATCCTTTTCATGTATAAAAAGGCAAAGAACTGTTGGCTATAGATAGACATTCATTCCTACTGCTAAAAATTTCTGGGAACTTTATAGTGGTAGAAACCTTCCTGAGAAGGAAGTACTGGCATTCCAGCCTGAAGTCAAACCCTCTCTGCTATGCCTCACTCCTTCCCCAGCCTATGATCACCCAGGTTTGAGGAAAGCTGGGAGAGCAGCAGCAGTTGGACTTCTCCTGAGCATGAGACTAGTCCAGTTTCAGGGAAATACCCCCTCACCTTTTCCAGACTGGGGTATCCCTGTCTTTGAAGAACAAAGGAGAATTTGAAGCTAGGTGTTTCTGCTCTCCCAGTCTTCCCCAGTCTAGGGTCCCTCCCCCCACTCCCCTCCAGCTGATCTCAGAAAGGCTCAGGGGTGGAGGAACAAAGTGACAGTTCAACTCAAGTGTTCTCCATCTGCTACTCAACTTCACGGGGAGTGGGGGGGGAGGGGGCAGAAACTACTGCAGGCCTGGTTGCTAAACCCTGCTGTGGCTACGAAGCCTGCCAGCTGTCAGGGAGATACGTGCAGGGGGGGGTTCTGGGGCCCTGCACCACTAGCTGCTGATAGACAAAACTCATGACATGGATGTTTGTACAACTGACTGTCTGCCTTGGGGCAGTTGATTGTCTGTATTGATTCTTTCCTCTCCTTAGTCTGTGGTTTTGTAGGTGTTAATCCCTGCTAATTAACTCATTAGCTAGTAGCTACTATTAGCTAGTAGCTAGTAGCTACTATTAGCTAGTAGCTACTAGTAGCTAGCTACTGTATATTGAGCTGATCCCTGAGGGAGTCATAATTGATTGGTAACACAGTAGCTTAGCAGCCAGGCCTGCAGTAGTTCCCCCTCCCCCCCCCCCCCCCCCCCCAGCTCTGTGCCCCAAGACAGACATAGTTGCACAAGCACCCATGTCACACGTTTTGCCTGTCAGCAGCTAGAGGTGCAGGGCCCCAGAACCCCTGCACTGATCTCCTTGACAGCTGGCAGCTGTCACCCTGCTACACCTTAACACATGCAGTGTCACCCATGTCACGAGCTTTGCTTGTGTGCAGCTTGAGGTACAGTTTCCCCCAAACCGCTGCACTTATCTCCTTGAAACTTGGCAGACTTTGTGGCCTCACCAGGGGCCACCACCCCTGAAGTTTTCACCCCACTGTGCCTTAACCATACACATGACATAAGTTTCACTTTCAAGAATTTAGGGTGCAGTTTCCCCCAAACCCCTATCTCCTTGAAACCTGGTAAGCTTCATGCCCTCAGCAGAGGCTACTGCCTGCCCCTGCAGTTTTCACCCGGCTGTGGCTTAATGCACACCTGTGACATGAGTTTTGCTTTCAAAATTTGGGGTGCAGTTTCCCAGAAACCCCTGCACCTATCATCTTGAGACTTGGCACATGTCATGCTCTCAGCAGAGGCTACCACCTCTGCAAGTTTCATCTGAATTAGCCAAAAGACATCAAAGGTATAGCTATTTCATTGATTCCCCATTATACCCTATGGCTGAATCTTCAAATCTTTTCTGAATCATTTTAGAAGCTCCAAGTCGATTCGGAAAGCCTAAAGCTTCCCACATTTTGATTCAGATTCATATATTCAGCCTCTGAATCATATGAATCATTTCCAAATCCAAATCATGATCTGAAGCTTTGCACAGCCCTGCTGCATATAAACCAACAGAATGTAAAATGCAATTTTCTGGCCCTAGTGTTTGAATTAGAGCAGGTCAAAAAATGTGGGATTTCTGTTCTGTATGAAATTCCTAACATTATTAGTTTTCTTCTTCCTTGGCATCATATTTAATTCAGTGCCTCCATATGGTTTACTCGACTTTCATCCTCTTTATAGCTTATAGTGCTATAAAGCTGTTCTACAATTTCAGTTGCAAAAGTTTCAGGAAAGATCACATTTGGCCAATTTACCCTAAAATTTAGAAAACAGAAAAAGGGATGACAGCTTCCACTCAGCAACTGAAACAATAGTTTCTTGTGTACTTCTGTGCCTCTTGAGCTCTACTGGTAAGATTATCTGGATGGAGTTACTGCTACACCTAGGTTTTCCTATAAATTCTTGAACCTTTGTATTACCTTCTCCTATGTTTCCATATCAAATTCATGCTTCTCTTTATTTTCAAAGCACCTCATGGGAAACATCCCATTAACTTCAGTTGGGCTAGAATTTCCCCTCGCCTTGTCCCTACCAATATTTATATCTTCATCTTCTCCCACACCCAGACCACTCTGTTCATTCTATCCAACTTTTTCACAATTTCTCTTTGTCTCCTATTAGAGCCTTATTAGATCTTTAGTGCCTTATTTCAAATACTCTGTTACCCTTGAAACACCCTCACATTTCATGCATGCTAAGCATCCTTCCTCTCATTCAAAAACTAAAAACTCACCTTACAATGAATCATTCCTGTTATGGACCACGATATATTGCACTGGCTCTTGTTCTTTGGTCTATTGTTTTATGCCCTCCTCTGCCCCATAGAATATGTTTTTAGGCTGGAAAGCTGTTTTTAGCCTGGAAAACTGTTCTTGGTTCAGCACAAATAATCAGTTCCACAGTGGTCTATCTCTATAAATCAGATTTTCACCTGCCCAAATGAGTACAGTTGCCATGAATACACATTTTCTCAAAGCATTTGCAGTATTATAACCACATTAAGTTTTTGTCTTAAAAAAAGAACTAGGTAGATGGTTGATCTCTATTATATATTATATGAGGGATTATTAAGTAGGATTATTTATAAGAATGAGTCCTTTTAGTAATGAGTCTCTGAATGGCACTCAAGCAAGGATACTAATCCATTTGTTCTGACATTGACCTAAGCTCTGTCTATTTTTATTTATCCTGGACTTTAATTACATGTTAACATGCATTTGCCCTTCTTTATTGTGTTAAAGAAAACATCTTATTCCTGTGGAGTTTAGATAAAATGTCCACATTCATCCCATGAGAGGTACCAAATGTATGTGGCTTCTTATGAAACAGAGAAGAGGAAAATTTTGTTCTATTAACCTGAAGAGTTTTCGGACACTGGTGGATGCTATGTAAATGTTTTGGGACTTACCTATCTACCTGCCTTTTTGTTCCTCTGACAGTCCCCAACTAGTAGAGTACCTCAGTAATGTACATGTAATATCAAGTGCAAGGCCCCAGTGGTGCTGATGCAGACTTAGCATTTTCCCCATTCAGAGTTCAAACCTTTGTGTGCAGTAGGTACCTGGGAATCATTGTTAATATTTAAATAATTTCCTTTTTTATTTTCAATGTGTGGTTAATCGTGCCGCTGGGGCAGAAGCAATGAATAGTAGCACTGTTGTCATTAATATATTTATTTTGTAGTTTATAGCTTCTAAAGCAACCTAGAATACATGCATTAGGCAATATTGAATAGGTTACACATCTACATACTGTAGTTGAAACATTCTAGCTGATTCTTGTCATAATGACTTCTGTCTTTTCTCATGTTAAAATTGCTGGAGATTTTTATATAGTACTAAATAATATTGTCCTGTCCCATCCTCATTTCATGGTACTTCTGTTGTGGCTCCTGGTTGATGAAATTAATTGACTTGCCACAAATCACGTCTTCTACTTATTAGGCTTTGTCATTAAACAGTCACTCTGTAGCAGTGCCTGGCTCTTGGGCTTCTGACCTAGTAAAATATCAATTGGTATGTTCTTTGGATACATTTTAACAACTTAAATCAATGCACCTCTAGGTCAGTGTTTCCCATTCCAGAACACCTGCTTACTGTATTGCCTGTTTTGATCAAGTCCATTCCTGTCACTTAAATTGAAATATTATGTGCAATTGATCTTGGCAGAGAGGAAGTTAACCATGTTAGTCTGTGGTCAGGCAGAAGATTTGGTAAGATAGCACCACTGGCTGCATCCAGATGAGCACAGACATTTGATTTCCCATGGATGAGTTGCTGTGCTGCTGCTACTTGTCCCTGAGGAACACCCATGCTACACCTGGTCTGGTGCACAGCAGGTAGGAGAGCTCTGGTGCACCAGTGAGGTAGGAGAGGCTGAGGCCAGTACTGTGCTGGCTCCAACAGCCTTACCTGGAGTCCTGAGGGCCTGGCTGAAGGCAGTATCAGACTTAACTGATTGAAGACAAACTGGTTTATGGAACTTCTGTCCTAGATCACTTCCTGGTTTAAGTTCAATCAGACTTTGCCAGCATCCCAGCATGCTCTGCAGCTGTGGTCTGGACTGTGCTGTCTGCTCCAAGAAGCAGAACTAGCTCTGCTCTCTGCCCTCTTCTCTCTAGCTGGAGCAGGAGCAGGGACAGGGGCGTGGCCAGATGCTGGCCTGGCATGGCCTCATAAGGCAAAAGGGCAGGGAGAGGGTTGCAGAGAGAGGGTTTATTTCCCCCTCCTTCCCATCTCCCACCAGGGGACTCCAGCTGGGGTCTGCCTGGCTGGGGAAGAGCAGCTCCTGTCAGGGTACCCCCCCCCCCATTGCCACTCCAGTGGCAGGGGTCAGGGCATGGCCGGATACTGGCCAGCATGGGCCTCCTGAGGTGAAGGGGCCAGGGAGAGAGTTTATTTCCTCCTCTCTCCCTTCTCCCACCAGGGGACCACAGCTGGGGTCTGCCAGCCCCAGCTGCCAACTCCACTACATGCCCCCAGCCAGGCAGCCCCTGGCTGGGGTTCACCAGGTGGAGAGGGGAGGGAGGAAGGAATAAATTCCCTCCCTGCCCCCTTTGCCTCAGGCAGCCATGCTAGCCAGCATTTGGCCATGCCACTGGAGCAGTGAGTGGGGGTGGGCCCTGACAGAAACAGCAACCCTTGTCATTGTGTCCCAGGGAATGCAAGCCTCTTCCTGGTGGGGGCTGTGTTGTGGGCAGGAGCAGGGTGGGCAGAGCTGCCACACCCTGCACAAGGCAACCTGTGATGGTGTTGGGGCTGGGAGGGGTGGCTACAGGGGCTAAGCCGAATTTTTGGGTAGCCATAAGCCCCCAAACATCCTCTAGCACTGCCACCACTGCTGCTTGCTCTACACAGGCTACGGCAGCTCTGCCCACCCCATTCCTACCTGTAGCACAGCCCCACCCACTGGGATAAGGCTTGCTCCCCGGGACACCATGACAGGGACTGATGCCCCTGTCAGGGTCCCCACCCTCTCTCTGCTCCAGCAGCAGGGGAAGGGGCATGGCCAGACACTGGACTGCATGGGTCCCTGAGGCAGACCCCGGCTGGGGTCCTCCAAGGGAGAGGGGAGAAAGGGGGGCAATAAACCCCTCCCTGCCTCCTTCACCTTAGGGGGCCATGGTAGGCCAGCATCTGGCAAGGGGCCAAGTTCTGACCATGCTCCTTCCCCACCCCACAAAAGCCTGGCAAAGGCTGCTTTCCTCCAGGCACAACTTGGCTGGGGTCCCTGAAGGCCAGGGTGAGGTTTTAAACCCCTTCCCAATCATACTCAGGCCTGCTAGGGCCTGGCCATGCACTGCCCTGCCCTGCCCTGCCCTGCCCCCCCCCCCCCAGCTCAGCTTCCCTCCAGCCTTCTGGTCACCGTGGAAGGGAAGGGAGGGCTCGCCCTAGCAACCCCCAACTTCTGGCCTAAGCCACTGCAGGCATGTGGCTGCAGTGCTGTAGCAATGAATTTTGGCACCCAGGGTAAAGCCCACTGGCAGCCCGCACTCGCCCTACACACATCTGGGGGGCACATACCCCCCTCCCCATGCTTGTCCAGGAGTGCACGCAGGAGTGGAGGCCTCCCTTCCCCCATCCCCGCACCCCCCCAAATGAGCAACTCGCAGACCTGCCCTGTGCCCCTCCCAAGCTGGGCAGTGCCTATTGGTGCCTTTTCGCTTGAATGCCTGGGGCAGTCACCCCGCTTGCCCCCCCTTGCTATGGCACCGTGTGGCTGCATTTCCATAATCAAAAGTAAATGTCTATTCACTTGCCTGCTCATTCAGTCTACACAGGTTAAATTAACCTGCAAAGATTGAATCAATTCAGGCTCGGGCTTTTTGAATATTTGTACTTAGCCTTTGAGATTAACTGGTTCAGAGAGGCATGAACAACCTACTTTGTTAGATGCTAACATCAAAACTTAGTGAATTGAGTTTGTTGACTATGGAAGTTCATGGCTCTCCAAATCAATTAGTCACTAATATGCCACCCTTCTCCTGCCTATTGCCTGACCTTGACATTGATATGATCAGCTATGGATATTCAGTACTTCACTTAGATGTAGTGTACAGACCCCATACTAACATTTTCAATTAAGAACTGAAATATCTTGAAAAAACCTTGCAAAGGTATGTTTTACCCTATCTGTTTAAAACCAAAAATTCTCCCATATTGGTTCTCTAGACCAGAGGTGCAAAGGTGTGCAGATTATAGAGGGATCTGTGAATTAAGGAAGAAGACCTTGCTCTTTCCCTTTGGTCTAGGGAAGAAACCAGCCAGGAAAGATCCCAGGTAAGGAAATAGGAGGGAACACCCCCGCCCACCCCCCTTTTGTGTACCACAAAAGCTGGGCCATTGTTCCCTAGAGGCTATATTTCCTTTCCCCCCTTCCACCCTTTGTTAAAGCAAGTCATACTTGTCTTCTTGGACTGGGCTGAGGAAAGCCTGGGTCTATAACTCTTTGTATGCATCCAGGATGTAGTGTTTCATTTACCTCTTTCTGACACCTTGAGGTATGATTCTGGTCACAGCCATATTTCCCTTGCATTTTTTAAGAAAATGCTTATTCTATAGAGTCCAGTGTCTGAGTTTAAACAAGTTTAGGAAATAGGATTTAGGACTTTATTCCACTAAAAGACAGGGCTTTGCTATACTGACATATAAAGAAGAGTGACTCTGACATCTTCCCAATTGTAGTAGAGGGTATAATGTGAATTATATTACATACTTGTATAGTATGATTGTAGTACAATTGTAGTAGAGGGTATAAAGTGAGTATATTACATACTTCAGTAGCATTCAGACTCATGACTTTTACAGTTTGTGCGCACCTAAGAACTCAAGGCTCCCTTCAGGAGCCAATGAAACTGTGCAAAACTGTAATCAAATATTCTCTCCAGTCACCAGACGTTCTTTTTGTTGCCTTTTTTTGTGTTATAAATGAGAGCATTTCAACAACTCTTTTTCTTCTTTCAGGCTTTTTTTTCAATCGATTGCTTCACATTTTCATCAGATCCTTTGCTTGCATTGACTAGCTCTCCATTGCCACTATATATGTGTAGACTGGGTGAGGGCAATGTGAATACTAAAGCTAAGCTTTGAAATACAAGTGCACACATTTCTTTGACTGTTTTAACACCTGACCACATATGTGGTATCTTGGAGGGGAAAAAAGCTCTTGACCTTCAACTTTAGAACACAGTCTTTTCCTCAAATGAGTTAAAAGCTTCACTAGCTGTGAATGCTATACACATGGGGAGTTTGGTTAGAGAAGGCACAAATGCCAGTCCCATAAGGCAGTAAGTCAGAAAGCCAATATTGTATTCATATAGCATCTTGTATCCTGAAAAAGTGGGCTGGTACTTCAGGCCCTTTCTGCCACAGAATTGGCAACTTAATATGAAGCCTCTCAGTATGGTAGTGAAAATGCAAGGAGAAGCGAGAAACTGAGGAGGAATCAGCGCCCTGCCATTATGGGGAGAATGCACCACTGCTGCCTTCTATGGCACTAGAGGAGGGCAGAGTGAGTATGGTGCCAGCTGTGCCTTGTGTGGTGGCATGGATGTTGTAGTGCTCTATCTGTCCTTCACATTAGTGTTGTGCCAGGTTTTATGGTAAATAGAATTTGTGCAAGAACAGAAGCTAGTCTGTTGGAAAAAAAGTAATATCCTTTCAACCCCTAAATAGCTCCTTCCACCTCCAGCAAGGCAAAATCTGTTGCTTTTCAACAGAGACCAATTGGGATCTCATCTTGTGCTTTATTTATTGCAACAATAAATATATCAAATTGTTTTCTTCCAAGTTGTCTGTGACTTGGAAATAGATTACGCCACAACCTCCCCACTTTTTGCCTCCTTGCTCCTTCCTAAATAGGTTATAATCTGTCATCTCAGTCATGCTTTTTATTTCATCGGGTTTTCTTGTTTATTATTTAGGCTTAATTTACCTAATGTCTGAAACAATAATACCTATGTGCTTTAGAGGCATTGATTATGCTTCATAAGACCTTTCAGTGATAGATAATTACTCTCTTTTACAGGTGGGTAAAATAATCCGAGAAGTTGAGTAGATACCAATATTTCTATATATGCAGAATGTATTAGAAGAGGCAGCCTTCTCATTTTACACCCATTCTTGTTCCTCATTAGACAAGCTTCTACTGAGCCTAGTGTGAGAAGGACCATTATTTAAGTCTCTTTCTAACAACCAGCTTTATGAAATCCTGTATGTAGAAATTAAGGCATGATACTATTTACCCTCTGTTTCAATGCCATGGCCTTCAATAGTAATTTTAGAAAACTCATGGAAAGACACTATATAGTAAACCTAGAGGGAAAATACAAAATTTGGGGGGGTATTTCCTGTTGTCACTGTGAGCTTCACGTGCAAAATGATTGAAACACATGAAACCTGTGGTGTGTATTAGTTTTGGCTGCTGCTAAAAGTAACTTTAGATATTTAAATTGAAAAAAAATAGCCTAGAGGATTGAAGTATAATAGAAACATGAAAAGAAGAATACGTAGGTTCAGACTTATCCTCTTCTGCTGTGGTTGCATCTCTGTTGCACAGAGAATACACCTACAGTACCATGTTGGGAGGCCTAAAAATGTTTCAGTAATTTAGGATTTTTTTAATTCTGTTTAATTTCTGCTGTTGGCACTGGACCTGAAAATCAAAATTGTCCAAATGTCTGTGTTCCTGAAATCTTTCTTAAACACAAAGTCTGGGGGATAATGGAGCTACACTGTTTTCTACCAGGTGACAATTTAACTCCTGAAAAACTTTCTAAATATAAGGGAATATTTTAGCAGTTGATGCAAATGTTAATTGTCAAAACTGAGATAAACTTATTTGTATTTTCAACCTCTCTGAAATGTCATAATAGATATAAATTCTGAAGCTGCAGCAAGTACTGTCATCATAGTGAATGCCTAAATAATTTCCCTACATGAAATAATAATTTAATCCTTCAACATTGTTTCCTATTCTGCTATGATCTGGCACTTTCTGTTCTTTTTGTTTCTAGAGTATGTCAACCTGGGGGGCCTCAGGGATGCAGTTGCTGAGACTTGGCCTTTCAACATCCCTATCTCATCCAGAGACACAGCAGGACAATGTGACAGTGGTCACAAGTTGAAAATGTTCCAAAAAGTTAATTGTATGAGCATTGTGGGAGTTTTCTTCGGTCCCTGTTAAACAGTCAAAGCATGTACAGTAAAAAAAAATTCAAATAACTAACAGAGAGAAAAGTGTGCTTGAGCCATTTTTAAAGTTTAAAAAAATGTAGGTTTCTCTGTCTCTAACTGTATCCTCAGTTCATGTTTATTTCCAAAATGTCTCAACTTACACAGAACATCTTCAAATGTGTATATTACCTGAAGATATATTATCTGCTGTGTAATCTGCCAAATTTTTGAAAGTGGCTCTTTCGTTTGTTTGCAAGACTGCAGCTGCCTGTGCAAAATCACACAGCTGTGGATTTATAAAGCCTCAAACTTACCATGTACACAGACAATCAGGCTGTCATGTGCATATCTATATGTATGTGCGCAATTTCTGTGCTTGCATTCAAAAAAGAATAAGTGAATGCAAGCACAGCTTATATAGGTGCAAGAGACTAGGCTGTTACCTTTTATCATGATGTGAAATTAAAAACTGACCATCGCAGAAATGAATTTGCATGCCGTAGGAAATGGCACGAATATAATCTTCATGAGAGTCTTGTTGGCTACTGATATTTTCCTGTTGCTTGATTCTAGATTGCCCCAGCTCTCCTCACAGCTGGGTAGGTACTTCTACAATATCTTGCCTTTGCCAGAACAACTGACATCTTCCAGGCCCCATCTCTACCAAGACAACTGTTAGACCATGTTCTACTCCAGTACTCCTCACTGTCCCAAGTTATATTCTCACGGTTCACTTGTGCTGCCTTCAGTGGCTACAAACTAGTGAACTATTCTAACCTCCAGCTGCCAGTACCCAATCATGTTTTGCTTTCTCTATTTCTGATCACCTTCTGCCTATCGCCACTTGGTTCCATCTGCCCAACATATTCACATTATAATAGCACTCCTTAGATATTCCTACTTAAGTAGCTGACTAAACTAGTTAGATAAACTGTCACTTCAACAATCTGTTCTGCAATTAGTTATACAGACAGCTCAGCAGGACATAAAACTACATTGGGACACTTCAAAACCAGGCAAGCTTAGATAGTTAGAAGTAGCAATAAAAGAAACCACAGTACATGTAAGGCTCAGTTTGGAAGGAGTGCTTGAATCTCTCATGTTTGCATTTTTTAGCTGAAGCCAAGCAAAAGCAGGTAGGTTAGTGAGTTTTGTATCTTCTTGCATACAGAGACAGGAGTAATACTGAACTGCAAGTATAGCCTTTCTTCTATTTTGGCATATCCATTTCTAAAAGCAACCAAAACCAAAATAGGGAGTGGGCAGGTGTGACTGGGACAGAGCTGCAGGACCAGGAGTGGGGAGAGAGAGTAGGGTGGGAGGTTCATACCAGGACAAGGGAAGTGGGGCCAGTGGGGATAAGGTGGAGGGGTGTGCTGGGGTAGGGGCAGAACAGTGCAGGGTGCAATTAGGGGTATCAGTGTTTCAATGTACAGTCACACACAGAAGGATTCTGGGATGGTCAAAATAATTCTTAGTTATGTGTATTTATTGTACTTTGCATTTCCTAAATGTAAACCTCCTTATGATACATAGGTTTATCTATGGTTATATTCCACTGTGGTACTAATGCATATTGTCATTAATATGAAAAGTTCAGAAGTTTAGTGGATACTTGTGCCTATTTTACTGTTTGTGGATCTGGGTTCTATTTTTGGGGGGCTCACTTTTGGCTAGTGTGTGTTGTAGCCCTCATATAACAGCCCTGGGTGAGCCTCCCTCCACCATGAACTGGACTAGGTGGTAGCTCTTCTGGGTTGGTTTGCTAGAGTCTGAGACTATGTGTTGGCAATCCCTCAGTGTAATGAGGCCAGAGCAGAGCTCCATAGTTTCATAGTTGGTAGGGTCGGAAGGGACCTGAGCAGATCATCAAGTCCGACCCCCTGCCATGGCAGGAAAGAGCACTGAGGTCAAACAACCCCAGCAAGGTGTTCGTCTAACCTCCTCTTAAAGACCCCCAGGGTAGGAGCCAGCACCACTTTGCTTGGAAGTTGGTTCCAGATCCTAGCCACCCTGACTGTGAAGTAGTGCCTCCTGATGTCTAGTCTGAATCTACCCTCTGCCAGCTTGTGACCGTTATTTCTAGTCACTCCTGGTAGTGCTCAGGGAAACGGACTCCCCCATTGCCTGCTGGTCCCCTCTGACTAGTTTGTAACAGGCCACTAGATCCCCCCTCAGCCTTCTCTGTAGGCCAGTTAATCTTACCTCAATCCTGGGTAAGCTCTTTGAGAGAATTATCCTGGCGGATGTCCACGAGGAGCCAGCAGGGGAGATTATGCTTAGGGGCAACCAACATGGGTTCATTTGAGGTAAGTCCTGTCAGACCAACCTGGTGGCCTTCTATGACCAGGTCACACACCCTAACTTTCTATGATTCTATCCCTTGCAAAATGGAGCACATGGGTGTAGAAATCACTGACTCATACAAACAGCCAAGTTCACAATACCATTTTTACAGAGTCACTTTCCAGAGTTGAATCAAACTTTTGGGCTGATGCTGTTCCTATTTGAATCAGGGACAAAATTCCAGTTATGTAGGATCTATCCCTTTACATATAAAATGATGACTGATGCCACTGCTACACATTACCTATACTGTGCAATTAACTGGTTAATTGCACAATAAATTTAGACCAGCCATAAGTGCAAAGTAATTATCAAAAAATAAAAATGACTATCCAGCTATAAAAAGATCGGAGATAGTCCTGCTTGGAGCAGGGGGTTGGAGTAGATGACCTCCTGAGGCCCCTTCCAACCCTAATTTTCTATGCTTCTCTGATTCAGAGTTGGCTGCAGGCTGCACTTTTGTTGTCCACTAGGGGAAATGAAGTTCTGTCTGTAGACTACAGGGGTCATGCAAATGCACTCTATAATGAACAATTCACTCTTAAGAGTCCATACAATGATCTGCAGTAATGACTCACTTGCATTAAATGTTTCACATACAGTAGTATGCTGTACAGTAAAGTATTCAGTTAACTTTTAAGAAATCAAGGTTCAATGGATCCTCCAAACTTCCTTATTAATTAAGAAGTTTCAGATTCTCTTATCTGTTAGAAACTTCAAAAAGGCTAGAAAGATTAGTGATGAAGATGGGACTATCTAAGTCTGCCTAACAATAACAGTTTACAGGAATTGTGAGGACATCTCTGATTCTTTTATCTTAGTAGCCTTATGTATAGTTTTAAGATGGCTCCATTCAAATCCATTTGTCAGGTACCAAAATATATAATTAATTACATGCAGCCATTTTGGAATGTAAGGGCTATTTTCTTTCTTGTTTATGTTGCCAGCTGTAACACCTACATCTTTACAAATGTATTTTCTATTTTTAAAGCAAGCAGTTTACTGATTGATCCTAAAAAAGAACTGTTTTTCACATATGCAAACAAAAAATAACAACCATTTTGCAGTGCTGAGTAAGATACAAGGACTGAGTTTTCCCCTTTGAAAAAATATAAATGGATCTGGATTTGTTTTTTCATAAGCAGTCTTCCTAGATCTAATAATTCAGTCATGCATCAATTTTCTGCCTGTTTCTGGTAGAAGACTTGTGCAGCTATTTGAATGCATGACTTTTAGAATGCCAATTAATGCTTTATGAGTTTATAAATTGTTGGCTATTCCCTGTTGATATGGAAACTGATCCATATTATAAAGCTCAGATTGACCATTAGGGCAGGATTCTATTTCACCTATTAGGTCTATAAATGGACTTGGGTACCTATGTGTGGTTCTATTATACTTTGAGTCCTTGAAAATCCATTAAAGTATCTCCTTTTGTAATAACCACCATTTTGTCCTTAAGACTGAATTACAACAAAGCAGTGAGGAGGAGGAAGATCTACCCATCATTTGTATTGACAGTTTTATATTGTCCATGGTATCCATTGACCGCAGAGTAATACAAGTATGCTGTGCAATATATATTACATGGTGTTTCTTTATTTTTTCAGTCTTTCTGTGAATGTCACAACATCTAGTTATGTTAATTAGGCTGTATGTGGAGTGCAGCAGAAGGACAATTTTATTTCAGAAAGGGCCATATTGCTAATATATAGGCAGATGTAGATTCTCTTCTGGCACTACTGTATGCCTAACTTAGCAATATAAAGTCTGAAATATTGTTCAGCTCATTAACTAATATTAAGTCAAGGCTTCTGGTTGAGACAGAGTGATTTACTGTGTTGCTGAGGGACAGATTGTTAAAGGTTCTTATGGATCCAGGTAGGTAGTAAATAGGAGTTTTAAAAGTCCCATTGACCTTATGAATAGGCATCTAGGCACTTTTGAAAATCTCACGTGTTAATCTGTATCTTTACCAACCTTAATTACCTTTAAAAATCTGGCCCTTAGTGGCTAGTTCAATGCTGTCCCAATTGTTATTACTGCTAGTAAGTGATGCAATTCATATAATAAAATTATGCATAGGGAATAGAAGAGTTTGCAGATATGGTCTGCTAAGAACACAATAAACATGTTGTTAATTTACTAACCATGAATTTACACAGGAACATATAATAAATATTACTATTTGTTGGAGTATGTGATTGGTAAGTTTGTAAAGCTATATTTTACAGTTAAAGTGATATGAGTGGGAATATTAGATAAGAAAGGATCAATGGAGATGAACTATGAGATAAGGGTTTTGTTTTTTGTTTTTATCAGCAGTATATTAAGTGTCCCTTGTACTTTGTATTGAAAAAATAATAGCTACTGACTGCTACTTAACGGACCAGTCCATTAAATTCATTGAGAGATGATGGCACTCTGCAGTTCAAAAAATATATTCAGTATTTTTCATGAATTGGCTATTAATGAACATATGAGTTACACTCCATTTGTGATCACATGTTCTCTTCACATGCAAAAGAAAAAATGTTTTTAAAAGTGGTGGATATTTTAATACATATCTATATCCTTCCAAATGCCAGGCACAAATTACTAACCTATCTCCATTCCTCCTCTTAAAAATGGTTTTTATGCATCTCAGTTTCAGCATAGCAGAGCTATGACAGTTAAATTGAATCTTTCAATACTGTGAGCTGTCTTTATGACACTCATCCATATACATACTTTAAATCAAATGTTCAAGTATATAATCACTGTGGTGCCATTTTTGAATGACATCTCATGATAATAAGACTCTTAAAAAGGAAACAAGCCCACTGGGTCCATGAGAGCAGTTGACAGCAATATATTGGCAAACATGTTTACATAGATGTGTATAAGTTTCCTAATCTTACTATTACAATACTTAGTCTGAACCCCTTCCATCTGATGGAAACAGAATTAATATTCTGGTTTCATAGGGCCCATAAATAAATCCTTAGGCCCTTACATAGATCTTTCTGTAAAACTCCTACTGAAGTACATGGAAATTATCCTGCGTGAAGTTTGAATATAATTGTTAGCATTGCAGTGTTTAAATAAACTATAATTTAAGAACAGAAGAACTGTATCCCCACTTAAACAAAAATCAGGCCATATCGATTTGCAGGCACTGTTGTAGAAGACCCTGAATGTTGATTACAGAATAAGTAATTTGTCAGTGTTTGCCTCCAACATTTGCATACCATGTCTTTCTCTTGCATATAGCATGCTTTTTTGCTTGTTGAGAAAGATTCCCTGTAGAGGAATTCTACTTCTGACTGTAATACATAATAAAAACATAAAATTCATACATTAAAAAAAATCCTTGAAGATTGAATTCCTGCAAATTCTGTTATCCTTGTAAACTGTGATTCTGTTGTGTGCCAGGACTTAATATTTTGCCTGTCTAGGGAAGGATTTTAAGTGACAAAACCCAATGTTTCTATTCCATATATTTAAAGCATTTCAAGCAAAACAGAATGCAGTGGAGAAAACCGTGTGCTGTATCTGATAAATATAATTACATGTTTAATTTGCATAGGATTAGCATGGCTAAAAGAAAATATAAATAAATGTCTTCAATGTTAAAGCCATTGCGTTTTTCTTTCATAAAAAGTAGGTGCATGATCTATGTTTGCACATGCTTGTACATATCTTTACCTTACATATTATTTTTAAATTTCATAAGGCAAACTTCACACATGGGCCCAAACAAAATACTGAAGAAACTCTATGTTTGCAGGAGATGTTACATATATCCAAAGATACCTTCGGCCAAATTCATTATTAATTTCAATAAAGGTAGGCTAGAAGTGAATTTGGACCCTCTTTTCAGAAAGCAGTGCTTTTCTTTCTATTGTACTAGAGTGGAATGTGCACTTACAGATTACAGTAGACCAGAAATAAATTTGGTCCCTCTTTTCTGAAAGCAATGCTTCTTTTTCTCTTGTACTTCCAGATTGCATCCATCACCCTGGAGACCATCTTCTTGACATTCAGCTCTACTGTTGAACAGTTGAATAATAAATATGTTAAATATTCATACAAGTAATTTGAATTAGTCTATCATTTTTGCAGCATAAGTAAGCACATGCTGAGAAAATGATACATCATACAGCTCATGGTTGGGTTTTGTTTTTTTTTACGTTTAAGAGATATCAGTTGTTTTCAAGGCCAGGACAGAGTTTTGCTGTTAACATTCTGAGAAAACTCTCCAGAATTTCAATGGCCTTGGACAACAGCATTTGGCTTATTATGATTAAAAGTTTCAGTGGGTAATATCATTAGTTCTTTATGCCTTCATATATCGTCTTTAGTCATACTAGTGACTGCTGAGAGCAAGAGAGCGAGAGTGTAACATTTCTTTGCTAGCATTATTTGACTTGAATTTAGAAGCACTAAAGGTCATCAACCACTTGTTATTTTCACCCTTATGAGTTTAATAGATAGGAACATTTTTTTATGGAAATTGCTGTCTTTTGCATTTAATGTTCAATTTGTAACATAACATTATAAAGGAAATTGAACATATTTTCAAAAATAGAGCCTACTGATTTTTATGCATCTATGCTATAATTTTTAGCCCATTAGTTTTTTCAATGTGTGAGATAACTCCCCCAGTTCCTTCCTTTTGCCATTCCATTTTGTAACCACAGAAAATCTGTTACATTTTATTTTTAATATTTTTTAAAATTTTGTAAATGGATTATTTTAGCCAATAAAGTGTCACCTTTCTGTGTTTCCTACACAATTACTATTCAGGCAGTTGGGTTTGTTTTTTTTTAATTTCCCCGCATTTTTCTTTGATTTACCATTCTACCTGTATAAAAAAAAAAAGTTTCCAAGTGTGACAGGATGCCTATTTGTTTCTAAGGCAGACTCATGAGTATGTGGCAGTTTGAATTCTAGGGAGGTAGGTGACATTTATAGATAGCATACAAACAAACATATAAGCTGTAAGTGGGAGTTTTATTGGCTTCAGCAGGGCTGTCCCTTTGAGCTTTAACAAAATAAATGAGTTACTGTTTGCCATATTGCAGAAAGAAAGCTAAAACATGAGAAAGTGTTCATATTGCCCAAAGCCAAACATATGGAACTTAGGAAAAAAATGGAAAGTGATATACAAAACAATGTGTGGTTTGGTGCATGCTTATTGCTAAAACCTGTTGCGTTTGATTATGCTAGCACACCATTCCCACTGACCTTCACAGTTTAAGGGCAGTCTTAGACAGTATAATGGAGCTGTGAATTAAATTGAGTCTTTATCATGGCTTCAGAGAAAGAACCATGGGTCCTGTAACCACTAATTAGGTAACAGGGCATACTGGGCCTAATCCTGATCTCGCCTGACTAAGGTTAATGGAGGTACATGTAAAATCAGCAACATTAGCAGCAGTGCCAGACACCTGAAGTCTATGTTCCCTAATACATAACTTTCAAAATGAGCAGCATGAACAGGATTTGCTGGTTTGTCCAATAAACTGATTCTCAACCTTAGACTCAAGGCACCTCTCAGAAAATGCCTCAACTCATTTTTTGTCTATGGAATAATATTAAAGCAATGCATATGTTTCAAAGAACTGAAAGGCCACAGCAGGTCAAAATGTTTTTAGCACTATGGATTCTTATTTGAGGTATATGAGCTCACTCACTTTATAAGGGTCAATGTCACATGGCACCCCAGATATCATGGGAGTCTGGTGGAGAATCACCAGTTTAATCAATCCCCCAGACCAAGGAGTCTGAGAAATAGAGAAATGTTTTCTTTTAGTTACCTTGCATTTCTCCTCTGTATTAAGTATGCCAGGAGTAGAAATATAGCTTCAAAGGGCAAGCCAGATAAGCACGCATACCCTTTCAAATGCTGCAGAAATGGCAGGACTGCTCTGAAGTGACCCATTGGAATGAGATGCTATTTAGCCTGTTCCGTATGGACGTTCTGTGGCATGACAGCATCTGGCTGGAGAGTTCACTGCTGCTTGCAGCTCTGGTAGTTTCAAAGTGCTACAGCTGCAAGGCAGGGCAGGGCGCAAGGGTGCAACTGAGGAGGGAGCTGTGATTCTATCCATGGCAGAAACACTCCATTCTTTAATTACTTAAAGTGCAGCTTCATTTGGAACCACTTCAAATATTACATCTGCTTCTGTGGTCAGAACCTGTGGGGTTCTCTTGCATCCCACAATGCTCTGCTCTTCCACCAAAAAAGAGGGAGGGGAGAGGGAGACCAGGGTAGACTGTCAGCGAGCGTTGTTGTGTGCACTCTGACTATTCTCCCTGAGTGCACCACCCTCTGCTAGAACTAAAAGACCAGAGGTTCTTTTCCCTAGCCAGAGCTGGAGGACTCCTCACCTCCAATGTTGGAGCTGGGATTCCAGCCCTCCAGCCTTAAATCTAGCATACCACTTTGTGTCTGGTCTCTGGTTCCAACAAGCAAATGGGTCTTCCATTTCCTTGAGGAGCAGAGGAGTAGGATGTTAAAGGAGAATGGAGGCATGGCAGAAAGGAGAGCCCTCACTACTTCATCTCTGTTCTCTCCCCTCAAGGGCAGAGCAAAGTCATAGGCTCTGGGAGATGGGGGATGCAAAGCCACCAGAACAGTTCACTCTGCTCCACACAGCACTGTTGGGAGAGGGGGGAGCAGAGTCACAGGTCATTGCAGTGTCTTATCATGTCCACTGGCTGGAGAGGTTATGCAGGTGCAGTGGTTTTGAAGTGCTCCAGCTAGAGGTTGCAACAAGGGACCTGAGGCTAAGTACAGACAGTCAAAAACCCAGAGACTAAGCTGCAAAGATTAAACTGAGAAATAACTGGACAAATGTACCTTTCATTCAGGAAATGCAGCCAGATGCCTGCAGTGGCTCAGACCAGAAGCTGGGGGTGCTAAAGCATGGCTCTCTGGCACTTCCTCTTCCTGCTGCCTCGGAGGTCTCTGGGATTTGCAGTCCAGCATCACAGAAGCAGGACTCTGCAGAATTGTTCATCACTTCCTCTTCCTGCTTCTAGGTGCCACTGGGATTTGTAGTTCAGGCACAGTCAGTAGTAACTTTCAGTAAGTTTAGCAGGGCAGTTCAGGGAAAGGGGGAGTTTAACCTCCTCCTGGGCCCCAGGGTTTGCTAGGGAGGGGGACAGTCCCTGCCTGTTCCCCTCCCCCCCAACCCTTCTCTGCTGAAGCAGATAGCACAGCCAAGCCCAGGGCTGGAAAACATGCTGGGGGACTGTGATTTAACTTGAACCAGGAAGGGGTCTAGGCAGAAGTTTCATAAATTGGTTTGACCCAAATCAGTTAAGTATGATACTACATTCCATCAGGTTTATCTTAAACCATTTTCAGCCATTTTGAAACTGGTTTATGTGCTCTGAACTTATGTTTTGTTACAGGTTTAAACCAGTTTCCGATCCTTAAATGGGTTTATATGTAACTTTTGTCCCTAGCCTGAATGTCTGCAGCTGTAATACTCCATTCTCAAAATGTAACTGCACTCTGTTATGTCTGTTGATGCTCTCAAAGACTATCTGAAATCTTGGCTGCCTCTGGTCCATAGAATAGCAGCTCATTAGATTACTATCAGCACCTCAGCTGGTTGTGGTCTTTATTTTTGGTGTTTGCTTGGTCAGCCTTTTCTTTGACATCTCCTGGTGAGACTATTGCAGTGCTTCCTCTGTGGAGCCACATCAGAAAGTTATTGAGAAACTTCAGATAAGTGAACAAGCAGCAGCAGCTACAGTTAGTGCTCTAGTTAAAAATATGTTCCTTCCTGAAACTTCAAGCTCAAGGTACAGGTGCACAAAAGGACTTAAGTACCTAAATGGGCACTTAAGAGTTTAGATTCAAGAGGGCATTCCACAAATCATCTGCTTAACCAATTAGTCATCTAATTTTTCACCTTACTACTACTATCATTGCTTTGCAGCCATACTATAAACCTTGGCAGGGCTGTATGACTTTGTTTTTGTTATGCTTAAGCATATCTGGGGCACCCAAACTAGGTGTCTTTGTACCCAAGTCCTCTGAAGGGCCAAATCAAGTAGAGATACCAGAAAGAAGAAGCAAGGAACAAAATTCTGGAGCCCAGTGATGAGATCTCTCATTTGGGAGATGGGGATCCTGGTTCCTGATCCCAATGCTATTTCTGTTTCTGGATTAAAATACAGAAAGCAGCACACTTCAATAGGAGGCCTACTCTGCAGTTTTGTGTTTAGGGCAGTCACTTGTATGTCTCCATGGAGCCCTGAGCTCTGGAAAAAGACAGGATTTCAGATACATTGGTTTTATTGGTGTTTTTACCTAGCTTGTTTAGACCTCTCCCTGCTCAGTAGGCTGGCTATTATGAACGCATGGCTGTTATGTGTTGCCCCCGCATGCATGGTTATAGGGAATTTGATGGTATGAATTCCACTCTAGGAGCAGATAGTGCCTAAAAGTTAGGTATGGTGACCCTCAGAATCACTGTACCTCAATCCTTTTGTGGATCTGGGCATGGATCACTGATCAGTTTTCAGAGCAGTATTAGTTGCAGCACCTAAAAGTATAGATACATTCTGGTTATTGATTCCTATCTTGCTCTATTGAGGCAGTAATCTGCACCAAAGCTATGTGGTAGTAGACAGAGTTTCTGCCTTGCCAAGCACAGCAAATTTGGCTGATGTGTTGTAGAGGGACAAAGGCATATCTCAACTCCTCATTCTGTGCTGTTCTGCCTAGGAGGGAAACTATTAGCCCCATTGAGACCACTCTGCCTTGTTCTGTGATGCAGAGTATGGGAAGCCTTAAAGGACATCATCTTATTTTACTTACTGGGCTTCACAAGCATATACAATCAAGGTCCACAACTGTTATTTTTAGTATTGGTATGTTTGTATTGTGCGTGTGTTGTGTGAGCATGTGCTAGGACTATATTTCAGTTTTGTTTTTTTCTTTCTGTTTTGCTCAGAAAACAAACCCTATAGGCAGCACAATATCAGTGGCTTATTGGACAGAAGTGTTTATCATGATTTTCATTCAGTAGATCAACACCATCCCTCTGGGAAATTAGAAAGTCAGTTCAAACAGAAAAAACTGACTAGGAAGAAGAAAAAAGACTAGTATACAGAGAAAAGAGCTAGTGCAGGAGTGGGGAAGTTCGTGGTACCTTTAAAGGGACTGGAAAAGTTGTCGAAGAAGAAAGGATTGTTTAATAATTTCCTTTTTGTTGGGTCAGTGAGATAACTAGAAGAGATGCTTTACAAGCTTTTGGGCATAAAATGCCCTTCCTCAAGAGACTCTTCTTAATGTTGGAATCAAAGGAGACTATTCCAAAAGGAACTCGGAGTAGTTCAAAGGTCAGAAGAATTTTGTCCAGAAAGTGAGTTCCCATCTAGAGAAGTAAGGTGAAGTTACTGTCACTGTCTTTATTTTAATATGCTTTTGTTAACTTCCAAATAAGTGTCTCTATGCCTGTGTATCCAGGAATGCAGGTACACAATAGTTACATATGTCCTGGTTATATTTAGAAAAGTTTTTATGAAATCAGAGACATGGTGGTGTTGCCTCATCTTGTTTTGTCTCATCTCTTCAAGGTAGTTAGGGCTTTATTCTCCCCTTCCTTATATTAACATTACACAAGATTCATAGGGAAGTAAGGCTAACCTCCAGAGGTCGTCTAGTCCAACCCCCTGCCTGAGGCAGCATCATTCCTATCCAAACCATCCCATACAACCATAATTCAACTCTACATAAGACTACCCTCAACCCTGACACAACATGGCACCCTAACCTGCCATAGGTAAAGCAGGAGAACGATGGCAGCCAATTTCCTGCTTCTATAACATGTTGTCAATATATGCACAAGAGGTCCTGGCCATGTCCTCCATTATGAAAAATCCCCACAGTCCATACCAATCTGACCATGGGATAAGATTTCTTCCTTACCCCAAATATGGCTATTGGTTTGATCCTGAGTGGAGGGGAAAGATCCTCTAGCTAGGAAACTTGGGCTTTGCGCCTAGCTGGAGAATCAGCACAACCCAGCTGAAGCCCACAGTCTTCACTGTAGGCTTCCCCAATGTCTCTAGGAAAGCTTATAACACCCTGACACATATAGCAGAAAAAAAAGTGAGTGGGGGGGGGGGAGGGAGGAGCAACCAGTAAAGCTTAGAAGCATGGGAGATACCCATGGTAGAATATACATATAGCTACACCTAGATCATTCCTGACCAGTGGCTGTCCAGCCTCTTCTTTAACCCCTCCAGTGATGGAGAGTCCACAACTTCCCTAGGCAGTCTTTTCCACTGCCTCACTATGCTTACAGTGAAGAAGTTTTTCCAGAAATCCAATCTAAATTTACTTTGTTGCAACTTCAAGCCATTGGTGTGCATCCTCCCCTCTGCAGCAAGAGAGAAAACTACTTCAGGTATTTGAAGACTGTTATCATTTCCCTTCTTAAGCACCTTTTTCACACACTGAACATGCCTAGCTCCTTCAGCCTCTCCTCATATGGCATGCCTTCCAAGCCCTCGTTCATCTTTGTCTCCTGCCCCTGAACACTAACTTCTTCATGTCCTTTTAACACTGTGGAGTCCAGAACTGTACACACTACTCCAAATAAGGCCTGACCAATGACAAGTAGAGAGGCACTATTACCTCCTGTGTCTTGTGCCTAATGCTTCTACTGATGCATCCAAAACCACATTTGCCTTTTGTGCAGCTGCATCACACTGAAGACTTATAAGACTCCCACATCCTTTTTCATAGACCTGCCATCCAGCCAAGTACCCCCCATTTTGTATTTGTGTTTTTTATTGTTCCTCCTGAGGTGTAGTATCTTGCATTTGGCCACACTGAACTTCATTCGTGTGGCCCTAAATTCAATGGAGATATTATTAGTGTAAAATATGCTAGAATATGTGTGTAAGAGAGAGGAAATTTAAACCTATAGTTTCTAGAGTTCAATTGTGTGGGAATTTTTAAACACAATTGTACAGGAGTTATAGGTTTGAACAGGCCCTATAATCATATTATACAAGAGACTGAAAATAAATTGGTTATTTGGATTATAAAAAGTAGATTAATTTAATAGAATAGCTGTTAGTGCTTGGTGGCAAGACTTCAACCAAAACTTCTGTTCTGTAGCCGAAATAAATATCTTTAAACAATCTCCAGCCAGGTAGGTTAAGTATACTTGCATGTAGAAGCATTTTATTAGAAATGACTGAATGACAAAATATATCTCCCACCTGCTGGCTGTCCTAAATGAAATGAGTTACTAGCGTCAATCCAGTTTGTAGTGGTCAGGTACCCATATCGCAGCTAGAACTAATGGGAAATCTTGTTGCCATTCTCAGCAGAGAAGCAAAGAACTGAATGGATATGCAAAGCACCCTGTCTATCCAAATGTCAGTCTCTCTAGGCTAGGCCTATATTTGATCTGTGAATAAATCCAGACTTCTGTTCTCTAGGGCAGTGATTATAGTTCCTTTCCTAGGCATTAGAATTAAATTATTAGAATAAAAACAAAAGGAAATGCCTAGGACTCTAAAAGCTGAGTGCCTAAGGCCCCTGCCAGACATTCAGGTAAAGGTGTGATAGGATCAGATACATTATCCACACAGTTGAGCCTCCTGTTGTGCCACAGATCCACTCATACCTTATTGTCGGTGCAGGGAGTGCCTGAGATCATGATACTAGGCTCCCCCCCCCCATAGGCAACTAGCAAGCTCCTGCAGCTGTGAGTCTCACAGCTGACAGGGCTCATAGCTGTAGGTGCCCCATGAGGTCCTGCAGCTGCCAGCCCTGCCAACTGATGGGACTCCCTCTCAGTTGCAAACCATGTCAGCTGCAGGCTTGCAGCTGCCAGCCCCATCAGCTGATGGAACTCCCAGCCACAGACGACCACCTGGCCACACATTCAATTAATATTGTGATAGGAATGAGCCACAAGGTTATTACTCAGTTTTTATGGAATAACTTCGTGGCTTATTCTGTGTTTTATCATGCCATGAATTGACTGAATGTATGTCTGGGTTACAATTTAAGATGTAATTGACTCAATATTGAAACTCAGCTCCCTAAAAATATGCACCCTAAAAATATAATAGATATATTAGGTATCTAGCAAACGAGCTTGAAGGATTGGATAACTTTACACCATGAGTTCAATGGCATGGAGTAAATCAAAGGGAATTGAGGCCAATTTGAAGATTAGAATCCACATGTTTCTTGATAGCCATACAATGCTAACAATCAATAAAAATGTAGAGATTTTTAAAGGTATGATTCTTTTAAAAACTAGCTTTTAATACATGCCTAATTTCAGCCCAAATCCAAGCCAGAGCACTCGAGCCAAATGAAAGGTAATCTGGCTGTAAATTGTACTTTAAAAAATATTTTTTCAGGTTGAAAAATGTATCTAAATCAACTTCGAATCTGTCAGCTCCACCTCCACTCATTTCCTTCAATGGGAACTAGTCATGTGGGGCTGGGCCCTAGCTTGCTTAGTAGCTCATCCATAAATAATGTGGGATTTGTTACATGATTATTTGGGGGGGCTCCTGAAGCTCTTAACACCTGAAACTGGTTTTAAGCATTTGTTAGGCTCCTCAAAGTGATGATACTCCAGGGCAGAGTTATCTCTGATCCCTCTTACCCAGCTGGTATTACACTAAGGCAGAGGTAGGCATCGTTTTTTGGCCAGAGTGCCAAAAAAACCACAATATCTACCTTGGAAGGTGCTGGAGTGTCAGCATGCCAGAAAAACAAAATGAGGAGGGGTGGGAGGTGGTACATGGCAGATGCACTGCATATTAATATGTTTAATAATCATAAATGTTGCCTTTGTTCTGTATTCCTTTTTTGTTGAGTATATTGCAATGAGAGACAATAAAAAAAAAAAAAAAGAGACAAATAAGAGAAAGAGGAGAGAGAGAGAGAGAGAAAGAGAAAGGAAAAGGAGAGCAGAGAGAGAACCAGGCACACGCATATGCACACAGAGAACCACGTGCACAAACACAGAGACCCAGAACAGACACCTGCACATAAACATCTGCAACCAGACACATGTGTGCACACACAGAACCAGACAGAGGCAGACAAACACGCAGCACCAGATGCTGGGCTCGGAGCGGGAGCAAGCAGACTCAGCTGCTGTCAGCCACAAAGCCCGGGCTGCTCCTAGCAGGCATCTGGGTGGCTGCAAGCCCTGCTGCAAGCAGACCAGGCTCCGTGGCTGGCAGCAGCTACCCAGAGCCTGGGCCGGTTGCAGCCAGAAGGCCGCAAAAATCTGCTCCGGGTTCCGGCATCAGCTCCATACTGGCAAGGACACTCGTGCCTTCGAGCAGACAGTAGGGATAGGGCCTGAGGCAGCACAGCTCTCCCACTATCTGCTCTGAGGTCCACGTGCAGTCACTGCCAGCATGGAGCTGATGCCAGGGCTATGAAACCTGGCACAGGTGTTTGTAGCCTGCTTGCTACCTGCTGCAGCTGCCCAGAGCCCAGGCTGACTATAAACAGCTGCGCCAGGCTCCAGAGCCCAGTCATCAGCTCTGTGCCAGTGGTGGGGGAGAGGCCAGGGTTGCACTGCCTTATGTCCACCCCCACAACCATCCACTCTGAGGCGCACGTGCACCCGCTGGTATGGAGCTAATGCTGGAGCCCAGAGCAGATGTTTGCCTCCTGGCTGAAGCTGGTCCAGGCTCTAGGTAGCTGCTGCCAACCACAGAGCCCAGTCTTCTTGCCTGCTGGGAATAGCCTGGGCTTCATGGCTGGCAGCAGCTGCCTAGAGCCCAGGCTGGCGGTGGTGTGCTGAACAAAATGGCATTGCATGCCATGTCCAGCACACGTGCCAGGGGTTGCTGACCCCTGCACTAAGGTATAACCATTCTAGGCTACACCTTGGTGTAAGCACCCCACCCACTGGCCTGGATCTGGCCTACTGACCTTCACCCCAGATCCCCACTCCTCCCCCCTGCTGACTTGCGGCTACCCATGCTGTCTGTTGGAGGAGAGAAGGCTGGGAAGAGTTAACCTACTTGTCCATCCACTGCTGCTGCTCCCTGGCCTGGGCTTAGCTTGGAAAAGAGCAGCAGCTTGGCAGTGGTGAGGCTTAGGCAAGCAGGTTAACCCCTCCCTGCCTGCTTCCCTGGGTCAGACAGTGTGGACAGCCACAGGTAAGTGGAGGAGGGTAGGGAAGAATTGCAAAGAGGAAGAGAGGAGACCTGGGAGCAGGGTGGAACTAGGAGAGCCCTTACCATTTCCTACATCTTTAAGAATAGGCTGGGAGGAACTGGCATTGATGTTTATGCCTTAATATGGCCTGATTCAATTTGAAACAGCCAAGTTAATACTATCTATTAAAGCAGGGCTTGTAATGACAGCCTAATGAATCCTTAATGATAGTACTGTTACTATGACTCTAATGAAATCTGACACTGTTAATTGTCAATATTTCACTGTAAGCCTGGCTGTGATGTTTTTCTTAATGTACTTAATGTCTTGATTAGAAGAGAGTCAGCTAATTGATGATTTCTTCCAGTTAGACCAACACAAAGAAAGAAGAAATTTCCTGTCATTGGACAAATGACAGCACAGCAGCTGCAAAGTAAAGTGCACTTTAGACTCCTTTTTAGTCCTTCCTTCTGGAGTGTACCCTTCAGGTGGCAAGCTTGGCTACCCTCACCTGTCTGAGGTATAGAATCTCACCTTCTAACCCCCCTTGGGCTGAATCTCTGGGTAGTTCACCCCTGTTTCCTAACATTTGACATGAGGCAACTGAAATGATTCAAGAAAGGCAGGGGGACTTTATATCCTGTTTTTTTGCTGGATAATCCCATTTTAAACACCTTCCACAAGTCCCATCAGTTTGGTCAAATAAGTGCTTTGATGCAGTGATTGTAGTAATGTCACGGGGGTGTGATGGGAGGGTGCCAGTCCTCTGGGATCGTCCACTGTACCATACACACCACTGCCCCCATTTTCTAACATGCTCAGCTGAGACGGTAGCTTGGAGGCAAGTTGATGGTCCAGGAGTGCAGAGTGGGAGAATGGAGTGTCCTGCTTTGAGACTCACCTTAATGAAAATATCATCATCCTAAAGAAACATTTTCTTCAAAACAAGTTATTTATTCACCAAAAGAAGTGTATCATCTGGCACGATGGCACAAGACTTTGCTGTTCTTCCATGATGGAGAACAAGAGTTTGTATTCCCATGGGTCTTCTATGTAATCATTAGAACAGTGAAGTTTTGAAAAAGACTTTCAATGGGAAGAGAGGGCAAAAACCTGGTTACCTGTAAGGTTGACTTTGATCAATTTAAAAATGGCTTATACAAAATAGTTTCTTGTGATAGCAGAGGGACCTAAAAAGTCCCTTCCAGGCCCTTCCCTATGCTGAGTGGGAAAAAAAGAGCTGAAACAGTGAATACCACTACTAAATCTTCCCTTGCAAACTCTAATATAAATTCTGCTTGGCCCTGAGATATGTTCTCCTTGCAGCCTTTTACTTTCAGCAGCTGCTGAGAATGCCTTGCTCTTCCTATTCCAAGAGGCTGGTTTTTGGCTGTTTGTTTTTGTTTTAGATTTTTACACTTAACTATGCCAGGCATCTGGAAAACAGCTTTTCACTATTAATAGTTTACCCTTGTTATATTAATGTCTTTAAAGTTTATTATCTTAGGTGGATCAACTATTGGTTTGTTTTCCCTTTATTTCCCCTCCAATAATTTCCTGTGATTTCACTTGTTGTAAGCAGGCTAGTATCAGATAGATAAACAGAAGTACTTATAAACATAATACAGATAATTCTCTTGTTCTCTACCATATGCCAAGAAATACCTGTACAAGAGAGCAGTTAAAAAAAAAAGCTTTACTCACTTTCACTAGCTCTTAAAGAGCTCTGTGCAATAAACACTTGACAATAAATAAAGAGATAAGCAGTCTGTTCAATGATAGATTAGGTTCAACTATTGTTTAGTGTATTGAAACAAATGAATAATAATGCCAGACCATTTTTAAACTGATAAACAAGTATACACATCTTAATGTAATCTGTCTAGATACGACTTTTATACTAAATATGTCTTGATACCTTTGCAGGGGACCAGACTTTAATATTAGTGCTGCATGAAATATTTCTATTTAACTTCAACATCTGAGCCTTAGGTTTAAGGCTTTTTTTGTCAGCAAAACAGCCTATGTGACAGCTTAGGTGACATGTTGAAACCTAGGCTTGGTGGATATGGGGAGAACAGTGGATGTGATATACCTTGACTTTAGCAAGGCTTTTGACACAATCTTCCATGACATTCTTATTAACAAGCTGAGGAAATACAGACTAGACAAGAGTACTGTAAAGGTGGATATGTAGCTGGTTGGATCATCATACTGAGTGGGCAGTTACCAAGGGCTCAATGTCTAGTTGCAAGGCAGTACCAAGTGAAGTTCCCCAGGAGTCTATCTTGGGTCCAGTATTGTTTAATATCTTCATAATGATTTGGACAGTAGGATTAAGTGCATGCTTATCAGATTTGTGGATGACACCAAGATGGCTGAAGTTGCAGGCACTCAAGAGGGTAGCGCTAGGATCTAGAATAGCACCAAGCTGGGAGGTGGGGGGAGGTCCGCTGCCAAGCGTGATCTAGAGAGATTAAAGGGTTTCCTGATTTTATTTGGATTCAGAGATTCAGCTGCCGAATTGGGCTAAATCTCCTCCTCTTTAAAAGATAAACTAGTCCCATCCCCTTCTTAAGGCAAGAGGACCTCACAAGATCACCTAGTCCCGACTAAATCACCCTAGCTAAGTCTCTGCTCTGCTCAGCCCTAGTAAATAGTTACATTGCAACAGTGCCCAAAAGCCCTAGTCATAAATATATAATGTTGCACAAAAGTGTTTGTAATTAGTGCATAGAAATTGCAAATAGGCAATAGAATAATATATATATTTGAGTAATTGATGATGTATTCATTTACTCTCAGGTATTCTTTTCCTCTTGCTCTATGTCCCATAATTTAGCTACTCATCCTAAAATTTTATGGAAACATGGAAGTATGGAAAAGCAAAGGATGGGCGGCTACCACATAGGAGAAAGATTAGTGGATTGTGCCACTTAATATTCACTCCTTTTTCCCCCATATTGCTTAGCAACATTTGATTTGTATTTGCATATACTTTTTTTTTGCCACATCAAGTCTTGAGAGTAATAAGATGGAACTAATCAGTCAAGACAAAAATAATTACAGAGAATGATAATGTAAAAAGCATTCATTTGTATTCTCTCATTGTGTCCCCTGGGTCATTCATTTAAAACTACTGAATCTAAACCAAGGCACAACACTACTCAAGCCTCCAACTCATTCATGACAAGCTTCAATCTCCTGTTGCAATTCAAAATTAAATGGTTTATCATTAGAGGTTCAAAGGTGTTAAGGTAACAGACATGAGGATTAACTGTAACTGTGATAATATTGCAATTTCCTTTATGCTTACCTAATGCAGATTAAGTTATTTCATATATAGACAGATAATGAAATAGCTGGCTGAATTAATCTCTCAGGAGTACTTCTATATAATGTCATATTCCCATTCACCGCCAATTATCAGGTCATAGTAAGAACACTATTTGCAGTATTTTGATCCCAGGCCTTACAGATACTGACTTGCCCTGAGAAATGAGCAGGCAGGCAGCCTTTTAAAGGTACTGGTATGCTGTTCTCTCATTCATCTATTATATAATTGGTAAAAGGTGGACCAATGTGTTCTGCCACCACTGCATCTTCAGCTGGATCTGCAAGCTTGTGCCCAGTTTAGTGAGGTGAAGCATTCTACTCTGAGGATGATAACAAAATATGTAATTAAGTTCCAACATAATTTGAGAAGAGATGCAACCACTTTGTCCACAGGGGGGAGATGGGGGCATTTCTGGCCCCTTCTATTATTTGTGAATTAAGGACCACATGGGAATTTAGTAAGAACCAAGGTTACAAACCACAATGATAAACAGAGGACAGAAACTCTCAGTTGAGTTAGATGTCAAAGCCTCAAAATACCTTCCCTCCATCTCTCCTGAATTGATACCCAGGCTTTCTTTTAGATACATATCTCTGACACAGAAAGAGCAGAAAAAAAACCCTATAAGGGAAGGGATATTGCCTACAGTTTGCCTGTAATTACAGTTATTTGTGTAGTACCTTTATTTTACAAAAGGTAAAAAGATTTTATCAGAATCACAAAAGGAATTAGTTTCTGTGGCAAGTAATTGTAAGATCTTTACAGATAACAAGTATCAGTCACTAACCCACAGATGAAGGTTAAACTCATCCATTTTTATTTTTGTATTTAGAAAGCTTACTTTCTGGTGTTGCATTCGGATATTTGTCTTCCATTTGAACTTAACTTTAAATATAAAGGATAGAGAAGGATTTATTAATGGCTCCACTTTTGTACTAGGACACTGGTGCTCAACCTCTTTGGCAGTCGGACCAGGTGGACAGGGCCCAGGCTGTCCATGGGCCAGATCCAGCTAGTGGTGTCAATCTGGCAGGGCCATGGGGAGAGGGTCAATGGGGCAGCCTGGCTTCAACCTGGCCCCACAGGGAGAAGGCGGGGGAAAGGTCATGACTCAGCCCCAACCTGGCCCCATGGGAGGAAGGAACATGGTCTAACACCAAACTGGCCCCAGACGGGATGGAGGAGGGTGTAGCCCAGCCCCAAAGGGGGAAAGGGTTATTGCCTAGCCCTGCAGAGGAAATGAAGCATAGCTTAGTCCCAACCCAGCCCAAAAGGGGAAAAGGGGCTTGACTCAGCCCTGCAGGGTAGAGAAGGGGGCTTAAGTTGGCTCCAGTCTAGCCCCAGAAGGAAAGGGGGCATGGCCCAGCCCCGTCCAGGACAGGGAAGGAGATTGTGGCTGGCCTCATCCTGCCTCAGGGTGGGGGGAGAGACTTCATCCTGCTGCCTGGGAGTTGGGGTTTGGGAATTTGGCATCGGGGGAGGGTGGCCATATTTATCGCCACCAAATTCCTTGATCAATGGGGAGCCCTGTGGGCTAGATACCTACAGCTCTGTGAGCCGCGTTTGGCCCACCCCTGACTAGGAGCTAAGGACACTTCTAATTCCCATTCCAGCTTTGGCACTGGCATTCTGGTTAAGACTCAAGACGTTTACATTTTTAAAAAGTGCAAAGACATGATACCCACGCATGAATAATCAAGGGTCCACATCAAAAAGGGGTATCTCACCCCTCACTGACTCAAGAACATTTTTGTTTAGTTTTCTGGTGGGAACTGAACCCAGCCTGTTTGTTTGTGTTTAACTGATACAATGAAATTTGCTCCAGGTTTATGTCTCAAGCTTTGACTTCTCTGATTTTGCCTCTTCGTGTGTCTTAGATCTCATTCCTTAGCTTCTGCCAGGTTATTTGGGATGCCATTTTTAAAAGAGGCATTTGATTTGATATTGGTGCCAAACTAAATCTGATTTTCAGTCTGAGTACCCACAATCAGAGACATAACTAGTATTTTTGGTGCCAGGGGCAGCAGAGAAGTACCTGGCTAGAGGTGCTGGAACAGGGGCAGTGGTACTCCAGGCTCCAGCACCTCTGGTCTCAGTTGGTGCAGAGAGGCATAAAGTGACCAGGATCCAGCAGCCAGAGGGCACAGGCAGGGGAGTTTAGGGTTCATACCCCTGACATCCACTGATAGTTACACTACTTTCCACAATTCCTAGTTAAATATAGTGAATATGACGAAGTGGTAAGTGTTTATCATCCTGAAAATTGTGCCCAAGTTATCTCAATTAAGATAAGGAATAAGGAACATTCATCATAAGGAACATCTCTTTGCCTTGAGGTCACCATGTCTCCAAAGACCTAGCAATACTTGCTTTCCTATCATATCTGTTGTTTTACAATACCCTGAAGGACTGAGATTTTGTGTATATGATCCATATCCTCAGCAGCTTAAAGTTTCATTTTAGATGTGAGCCCATGGGAGAACAAATGAAGAAAGAGGTGAAGGAGAAGAGTGACAAAGAGAATGATATGATGAGCTGGTGTGCAACAATTAGCTCATTTTTGGTAAACAATATAGAAGAAAGAGATGGCTGGGTGTATCACACTTGCCTGGAGTTCTGCTAAAGAGCTTTTACTGTCTGAGGTAGTCCTGAACTGCAACCTGTTCGCTTGTCAGCTACGAAGGCTGCAGGGTTTTGTGGTGTCCAGATTCAATTTTAATTCTTTTCATTCCCAAGGTGGGGCTTGGACACAAACTTTACACTGATGTTTAGACTTTGAATCTTTTATATCTTGAATGTTTGAATCTGGGGGTTTGGTTCTTCTTGAATATTAAAGCTTAAACATTATTAATAGGGAAGTATCAGGAACCAAGTTTTGAAATCAATGCTTGCATATCTTGAGGCTACAAGTTTGGAGAACAAATATTATAATGAGAGAAGACAATGTTCATCTTTTATTTACTCAAGCTATATAAGCATTAATAACTATTAATGATCTGTGAGGATTGACTTCCCTGAGTTGCTAACATATTCACATTAGTACAAAAAATAACATTTTCTATTGCAGCAATACATTAGAAAGTTGCTCAAATATTCCAGTGTATTTTATAATCTCCATAATTTTATATGGTATTAAAAAAGAGACAGAGACACAGATCACAAGAAAGGGTTTTCTACATTCTGTTTTCATTATTATAGAGTACCCTGACCTCAAGTAAGCTCTGTACGCCATTCAAGAATCTATACTTTAGCTGACTATTTTTTTAAATGCTCCGTTCTCAAAGCCAATTCAATTTATGTAATCCCAAACTGTGTCTAAATGTGTCAATTTAAAAAGTGCTGAGATTTTCTGTTGAGAAAATGTGAGATTGGGATCCAAACAAATAAATTATTCATATTTCTGTGCTTTGCAAGTAATTGGTTTGATTAACCAAATAAACTGAGCTGTTTCCTACTAGGCACAAATCTTCTACTATTTGATATGATTTGTGAAAGGAGACCTATATTTAATCTCCTTTTCTATGCTGATTGGATTTCATTTTTTTTCTCTCTGTTTAGCATCAGATTTTAAAATTAGCCTATTATGCATTGAAATACGTTGGTAAAAGAAACATAATTTTCACACCACAGTCATTTGACATCCCTTTTTTATTTTTGCTTGATTTTTGTGACTTGAAGTCACATCAGGAAATACTTATCCAGTGAAACTACTTTGTTCAGGGTTACCCAACTAACAGACCAAAAAGTAAGCCTTGAAGAGGAGAAATATAATTAAAGGTAGGGAATTCTATACTATTTTAAATACTTTTGCATTTAGACATGATCTGGCTGCTGTATACGTACAACTTTTTTGATCAGGGTTTGTTGATACAGTACTTAGGACTTGAAAGCAATGAAGTCACGGTACTGATGTTGGGAAGCTTGTACCTATATTCAGTTACAAGAAGTGGGTAAACTGTTCATATCTTGCCCACATTTTACCCTAATGTAACTTAATATACATACAAGTATCCCAGCATCCGTATTATGTCTTTTATTACTTTAAAATCTTAAAACAATTTATCAGCAAACTGATCAAAAAACATTTTAGGTTAGTTCAGGTGTAAAGCATATTACTTACTTTTATAACACACAGAATACATTTGCCAAAATTAAGTCTGAGTTGGACTTTTGTCATATCCTCTCATGTAAATTTGTAGGTATTAGCAATATATAATTAATGTTATGTACTAGGAATAAAACCATTTAAAAGATGTGATACTTAATATCTAAGAGCATTAGTTGCATTAATATTCAAGTTTTGACTAGTGTGAAGTGAGCAAGGGGCACAGAGTAAGAGATCAGGGAAACATGTTTCCATTGAAATATGAGTCTCCCACTACTTCAAGCAAAACCAGTCTTTGAGCCTTTGGAAGGAACAACCATAAAGAAGTCAATCAGACTACAAAACAGATCATGTTGTTCCAAGCTCCAAGTCTTTAACAATTTATTGTATTCTTTAAATATTACCCCCCTTATGAATCACTCTGATGGCTTTCCTTTCTCCACATAAAGTTGAAACTTCTAGTTTTTATGCCTCTGCAGGCACTCCTACACAAGACACTACTGAGCAGTAGCGTTGGTGGGCACTAAACACGATGCAATGCTACTTCACAGTAGTAACAAGCGACTGCACAGTAGCATTTTAAAAAAACCCTGTGAGGACACTACTGCACAGTAACACCAGTTACTGCACAGTCATTAGTACTTGGTTATCTTGCTCCTCCTCTTCAACCTAGCAAATGCCATGATCCTTGCTATGTTCTTTGTCTGTTCTTATATAGTGTCCTCCATTCTTTTGATGGTCTGTCACTGCTGTGACTTAATTTTTTTTTTAGAACCCCATTTTTGGGTGTTGTAGTCCCAGTCCTTGGATCCAATCCTGTTCCAAATTATGTCTCCTTTAATTCCAGTATGCTGTTTTGCAGTGTTTTCCTGTCTCAAATGTTCAATACTTTATACTATGTACAAATGACTTCTACTATCTGTTGATCATTTTCTCTTCTGAGTCATCTTACTTGGTTCACATTGTTCATTTCTATAAATTCTCCCTAAACGGCTTATTTTAAAAAGTTAATTTTTTTCAAAGAGACATTAAACAGTTTCAGTTTGTTGTACTTATGTGCAACAAACAACTCTACCAACTAAAAATAAAATAATTGTAAAGTCATATAAAAATGTCACATATAATGTATGAATAACAATCAAGAGTCATTTTTATGTAACCAAATGAAAGCTGCCTTGATAGGAGAGTAATACCATATAAATAGAAGGGTCTATGCTAGCAAGTCATGGTGCAGGATTAGGGTTTATATTTTGTGTGCTGTGACATAGTATCCAAACAGCTTTTCATAGAAATACTCTTAACTTCAATGAGTAATGATAGTTGCAAATAGAAATGCAGAATTCTGCTTTCTGATCGACAGAGTGGACATCAGCTCCAGGATTCTTTGTGTCTTCATGAGATCAGTTAAGGCCAAACCTACATTTTATAAATTGGTAAATTTGCTCTAAATTTTTGGAAGTCAAACTGTTTAATTTTGGATAGTGCCTTTTTGTGCCCTGACAACTGAGATTTATATGCAGAAACAAGGTAATTATACATCTGCTTGCTTAAGAGACTGAGTGCTGCTTGCATTAATCTGAAGTTTGGAGCTTAATAGGTTTCAAATCTTTTATTTGACAATGTTTACTGTTTGGTGGAAAATCTTTCCCATATGGTAGCTGTATCTGTACATTGGCTGTATATACCAAGATTCAAATACCAATATTTGTTATGCTTCTTGTCAATAACACACAAAATACCATATCTGATATATCATTATGATCTTCCTCCCCATTCATGGGTGATACTTGATGTCCTTCCCTCACTTCCATGGTTACTTCCCATCCTAAATCTTTGACCTTCCTCTGCTATATTTAAATAAAAAGAATACTCCTTTCTACCAGCAGAGAGCAGCAATGATATACTGTATAATGACTTGATGATAAGCCTGCCCTTGCAAAACCCTGATCTAACTTTTAAACTGAGGTGTAATATTGTTTATGATTACTATGAAAAAATGTTTATTGACAACACTTTATTACAATTTAATCACTAGTTGGCAGCGCAGAACACATCATCATTATGCCCATTTATAGAGCTGCTTCATTTAAAATAGTTTTGATCCTCTCTCTGTTTAATTGCATCCTTGACACCACGAAAATGATAGATTAGTTATCTCCACTAAACTATTTTTATGTCATCCTCATTCCTTATGGATGATAGTATTCACTCAAACCTAAAATATTCCCTCTGGGAATATTTTTATATTTGCAAGAGTGAAATCTTGATGTCACTGAGTCAATTCAGTGAGAGTTTTTCCACTGAGCTTAGCAGGCCAGGATTTTCCCTGTGTATATGATCTGTATTGGTACTTCTTCATAGGTTGTAAAATACATCCCATATTAAGACCTGCTCTGCATGTAATTTCACCAAAGATTAATAATTTGAACTGAAATTTTCCATGTCTAGTGTCCACCTCCTTCCCTCCCCCTCCCCCCCGCCCCCCAAAATAAGGCCAAACAAATGACCTTTTTATAGTTTTTTTGGCTCTGATAAATTTTACCCAAATATGGACAGGTGTTAAACCTGTGAAAATGTGGGCATGTACACTAGAAACATTTTAATTTTAGCACCTAGATTTCCTGTAAAATCTGTTCTCACTATTTAGCCTAAGGCTAAAAAGAACCTTTTTTGGAGCTGCAGTTCAGGGGTGGCAATTATTTGGGTGGAGGGCTGCTTAACAAGGTTTAATAAGCTTTTGAGGGCTGCATGAGTAGCCCTGCCCCTTGACAGTTGCCCCACCTTCTGGTCACCATCTTGGGACCGGAAGTCCCGCTCCCTTTGCCACTGGAAATCCCTCCCCTTGTCCTATGGCAATACTCCGGGGGGGGGGGGGGGGGAGGTCCCACCTTGGAACTAGAAAAAAAAACAAACCATACACTAAAATTCAAACACCTACTATAACATATTTAAATTTTATTATAAAAATATTTTTGTCATGATTTGTGTTTGTATAATGATTCAAAAATAAGTTCTTTGTGTTGCATATTGTATGGGGTGTTTGGGGTTGTGGGGTATATGTGTATATGGTAGGGTGTGGGGGGGTGTATGGGATGGTGTAGGGGGTGTGTGTGTGTATGTGTGTGTATGTATGGTAGGGTGTGGGGGGTGGGTTGGTGTTTGTGTGGTGGAGTATGGGGATTTGTGTGGGGGGGCAGAGGATATGTTGAGGGGTTGTGTGTATGTGGGGGCATGGTGTGGGTGTGTGGGAGAGTGGGAGGGAGGATGTGGGGGTGTGGGGATCCCCCTTACTCCCCCTATGGCACAGCAATAGCTGCAGCATTCAGGGTGCTGATGCCTGACACAGGCGCTGGTGCCCAGCGGTGCACAGCTCTGACTAGCACTGCACGTAGGGGTGAGCAGCCCAGCTTGGCTCGGCCACCTCTGTCACTGGCACTCCCTGCCATGCATGCACAGCCCCTGCACTCACGCAGCAGCAGAGGGAAGCTCCATGCACTGGAGTGGGCTGCCTGTGCTTCTGCCTGCTGCACAGGTCCTGGAACTCTGTGGGGAAGCAAGGGCCAGAGCTCCCCTCCACTTGCAGAACAGTCCCAATACCTGTGTGGCGGGGGCAGGGAAAGCAGCTGGCTCCAGCACATGGAGCTTTGATCCAGTGTGGACCACATGGCACTGCCCTCTGTGGGTATTGGGGCTGCGCATGTGTGGTGGGGAGCACCAGCAATAGACTCAACCCAGCCAGTCTGTGCTCCTCGCTGCACTGTGCAGCACTGGCTGGAGCTACGTGCCACCGGGCACACGCACCCTGAGCACCCCTGCATGCTGCTGCTGCCTGCCAGGGCTGCACACCATGGGGGGACTGTAGGGAGGGTCCCCACACCCACTGACCCTCCCTCACACCCACATGCTGCCCAGCCAAGCTCTGCATTGCCACCATGCTCCTGGGTGTGGGCTCTGTGGTGCTGCCAGCCCCAGCTCCACGGTCCATGCTCCCACCCACCTGCAGCTCTGCTCTTGCCTGCACTGGTTCTCTACCTACTGCCCAGAGAGAGCAGGACACTGGGGGAACTGAGCAAGCCCCTTGGTGGCTGCAGCAGTGGCAGCAGAAGCCCTGCCCAGAAGCTGCATGCTGGCCAGGCCAGGTCCTTCTGCCCATGAAGGTGGGAGTATGTTGGCAGGGTATGTCGGTAGGGATGTGTATATGTGGATGCCTCACTCACACCCTCATGGGCAGATGGGCTGGGCTGTGTACAATTAATTGGTGGGCACTGTGGGCTTGATGGAAGTGCTTGGTACTCTGGATCTGGCCTGTGGGCTGTATTTTGTCTGCCCCTGCTGTAGGTTATACTGGTCCAAAGCCATGAACCAAGAGTAGGGCAGTTCTTTCCTGTGAACTCAGATATACCCATCCCTATTCCACTTGGCCTGGCCATGTATAAAACAGCTGCCTGATTCAAATGCAGTAAGTACAAGATCTAGAGTTTAAGATGCAAGGGAGAGAACTGTGACTAGCTAGCAAAAAGGTAAGCGAGAAGAGGAAGGAGGGATGACATTGAAACTAAAAGAGAACCCTGGGGAATGTGATTCAGACTGATGTATAGTATGGAAAGGGACAGTGGCTGGTAGATGGAGCAGCTGGAAGACCCTGTGGGGTGGAAAGACAGATTGGAAGAGGAGGTGGGCCTAGGGGAACTGGGCATAGACAATGAGACAGAACAAAGAGAGGGACTGAAATTACTGAGAAAAGAGACTGGAAGCATACAAGTTTTACAATAGGGAGTCTGGCCAGGATGAGACTAATATTTGTTGATTATAAAAATTGGGATACAGAGCTTAGGAGTGGGAAAGAGAATGGGCAAGGGAAGGACAGGCCTTGACAGGATAAGGCACAAGGAATTCCTGACAACTACAGTAGATATAGCTCAGCCCCTGGCATGGATCTTTTAGAACTCCTGGAACTCTGGTGAAGTGCCCAGAGATTGGAAGAAGGCCAATGTGGTGCCTATCTTCAAGAAAGGGAGGAAAGTGGACCCGGCAAACTACAGGCCCATCAGCCTGACCTCTATCCTAGGGAAGGTCTTAGAAAACATTATCATGGAGACCATTCTTAACAGACTGGCCAATGGCAGCATCCTGAGGGATGGCCAGCATGGGTTTGTTACAGGTAGGTCTTGCTTGACCAATCTTATTTCCTTTTACGACCAGATGACCTATCACCTGGAAAAGGGAGACGAGATTGATGTCATATATCTTGGTTTTAAAAAAGCCTTCAATCTGGTATCCCCTGATCAACTCTTAGCAAAACCGGCCAACTGTGGCCTCGGTTTCACCACAATCTGCTGGCTGGGGAATTGGCTCCGTGGTTGGACCCAGAGGGTGGTGGTTGATGGAAGTCAATCGTCATGGTGCCCTGTGACCGGTGGGGTCCCTCAAGGCTCTGTCCTGGGGCCAGCACTATTCAACATCTTCATTAATGATGTGGGCATTGGTATCAGAAGTGAACTGGCCAATTTCACCGACACCAAACTTTGCAGTAAAACGTCCACACCCAAGGACAGGAGGGTGATCCAGGCTGACCTCAACGAGCTCAGGAAATGGGCGGATGAGAACCTGATGGTGTTTAACACTGAAAAATGCAAGGTTTTCCACCTTGGGGAAAAAAACCCCTGCAGCATCCTTATAGGCTCAGCAGTGCTACACTGGCTAACGCTATGGGCGAAAGGGACTTGGGGGTAATGATTGACCACAAGATGAGCATGATCCTTCAATGTGATGCTGCAGCTAGTAAAACAAACAAAATGCTGGCTTGCATCCATAGATGCTTCTCAAGCAAATCCCAGGATGTCATTCTCCCATTTGTACTCGGCCTTGGTGAGGCCACAGCTGGAGTACTGCATCCAGTTCTGGGCTCCACAATTCAAAAATAACTTGGAGAAGCTTGAGAGTGTCCAGAAGAGAGCCACGCACATGATCAGAGGTCAGGAAAACAGACTTTATGATGAAAGGCTAAGAGCTATGGGACTCTTCAGCTTGGAAAAGCGTAGGCTCAGGGGTGATCTGGTGGCCGCCTATAAGTTTATCAGGGGTGCTCACCAGGATCTGGGGGAACGTCTGTTCACCAGAGTGCCCCAGGGGATGACAAGGTCAAACAGTCACAAACTCCTTCATGACCATTTCAGGATGGACACAAGGAAGAACTTCTTTACAGTCTGAGCCCCCAAGGTCTGGAATAGCCTGCTGCTGGAGGTGGTTCAAGCACCTACTTTGAACACCTTCAAGAGAAATGTGGATGTTTCTCCTGCCCCTGGGGCAGGGGGCTGGACTCGATGATCTTCCAAGTTCCCTTCCAGACCTAATGTCTATGAAATCTGTTTGAATTAAGGTTGCCTTCCAAGGACTCTAGTGTCATTCAGTGCAGAAGATGGATAAATCAGTATTTTCCATTGAGTAAGAATGTTGTTTGTAAGAATGGTCTTTCATATCTTGCAGAAGTTGAAAGGTATGCAGTGAACAGGGCAAGGAATTGAAGATATAGAAGCAGAATTTCATTCTTGAGCCAACTGAATTCTGTTCTGGACAACTGCTGTCTAACCCACCTCTTTTAGAGAGTGCCTGTGTTATACTGGGAGTTAAAATAAATCAAATAACATTCAATAAAAACAAGTGCAAAGGATTACGCTCAAGACGAAACAATCAAATGTTCAAATACAAAATTGGAAATGACTGGCTAGGCTGCAGTATTGTAAAAAAGGATTTGAAAGTTATAGTCTACTGCAAGCTGAATATTAGTCAACAGTAATATTTCTGCAAAAAAAGAACTAACTCTACTGTATTGGGAAGTACTATCAAGAGTGTCATATTCAAGTTGCAGGAAGCAATTCTACTCTTTTCAGGATTGGTTAGGTCTTTGTACTGGCACCAAACTTTAAGAAAGTTGTAGACAAAATGCAGAGTCCAAAGGAGAACAACAACAAAAAAAAATTGGAGGTCTAGAAAGCATGACATACAAGGAAAAGGGAAGATCAGGGTTTATATTTTCTGGAGCACAGCAGACTGAAGTGGGGATTTGATAGCAGTCTGCAAATAAAATATAGTTTGTTATGGAGACAATGGTGATCAGCAAGTTCTCTGTGTCCAGTGTGGCTAGGACAAATGTAACTGTCTTAAATTGCCAAAACAAAACCAAAAAAAAGGAGATTTAGGTTTGATAGTAGGAAAAAACTATCTTACACTGAGGGCAGTTAAATATTGGAAGAGGCTACCTACAGGGGTTTTGGCATCTTTGCAAAAGTCCTTAGTCCTTACAGCCAGTTGGAACACATGGACTGCTCTATATCACGTAGCACTCTGAAAAATAAAGTTCTGAAGGGACTTCTAGCCATGGGAGCTTGCTTCTTGCTGGTTCGGGGGGAGGGCAGGGTAGAATGGGGCTCCCCCTGCACCAGAAATAAGGCACAACAGGCTTTAATACATGATCCCACAATCATACCTCCTGCCATGCACGTGTGGCATGGCAGGAGGCGTGATTGTATAGAGTGCACATTAGATTCCATCATGCTTTTACTGTACATGTAGAGGGGCCCTCTGATCTATAACACAGAGATAACAATAAAATCTTATTATACAGGGTATTGTGAAAATCAATATATTAGTGTTTGTGTAACGATAGCATGTAGTAGGTAAGCCATGGAGCCACAAATTGAACAAAAGAGAAGAGTAGAAGAGGAAATATTAAATAGCTGTTCGTTGAATGAGTGTAGTGTCCATTGTGTGCATATAATGAGGCACAAAGGAAAAAAATAGTAAGTAATCATGTAATTACAGAATTATTATGTGCACATACAACGGGGTGTTTGACTACATCATTAATGATATTATCTTAGTATAATTTTCTTTTGTAGTATGTAGAATGTAGATGCAGAAGTGTGCAGTAATTTATTGATTTGTATCAAGGAGGAATCTGATAGCCTCAATCAAGTAAGGACATTATTAGGACAGGTCCAGTTGATGAGCAAGCACAGAATCAGAGACTGCCATTGGCATAAAGATTTTAGTTAGTCTCACTCTGCAATATGGAAAATGATGGAGAACAGGGGATACATCTTGAAAGTTGACAGAACATTGTAGTGGCCTGCAAATGTCATGTTAATTCCATGATATTTTTAAAATATATTTTAAATGATTTTTTTCCAAAGAAGATTAGCTAAATAGAGATGGATGGTTTTAATACTGGATTTGGACCCAGCACCTATACCTTTGTTTCGGGCAGACACAACCCTCAGACCGACCACAACAGCTACCGATCAATAATAGGTGAATTTATTGTTAGAGTAAGAATAAAATAACAAGAATACAAATAATCAAACAATGCTATATTTACCCATTCTAGGGATGTCATCAGAGTCAAAGTACATCTGGTCAGGATGCAGGCTCCACTTTGAGGTTCTCTCTCTTAGGTGTCAGCAGTGTGGAAGTGGGATGCCGAGGCCCACAGCCCTCCTCCAGTGGGGTGCATGAGGTGGGCTGCTGGTATGTGCCCTTGGTCCATGGTGACCTCGGGGACCCTTTCAGTGGATGAGAATAGGGGTGGGGACCACCCTCATAGAGGAGAAGGGAGAGGGACAGCAAAGAGAGACAGGGAGGGATGAGAAGGAACAGGGAGTGCTGGGACAAAAGGACGGACAAGAGGGACAAAGGGAGAGACTCTTTGTTACTGTCAAGTGTCTGCTTTTGTATTCTCCTTCCCCCTTGATGACTCTTGACGACTCTTCATCCATGGCTATCTCTGGATAGTTGTCTCTCTGTGGTCACATGTCCACATAGCCTTCCGGGCCTTCTCCTAATTTGGTCTGTTCTCCCAAAACTGGGACTTAGGCCCCCTTGCTCTCAGGGACCTTGTTGCTGGTGTCACTTGTCTTGTGTTATGAGACAGTATGGTATACACTTCCTTTGGTTCCCAGGCTGTTTCCTAGACTATGTGTGCTTGTTGGCCTTGTTGCGCTAGACAGCCTGTCTGCCTTGAAGGCTGTGATCTTGTGTTGTGGGATGCCTACCTTCATTCTCAGGCTGTGTCCATCCATTGACCTTGTTGTGCTAGACAGCCCATCTACTTCCAGGGCCATGAGAAGCTGTCTGCTTGTCTCCCAAGCTCTTTAGAAATCCAATTAACTCCTGCTGCCCATCTTGACCCCTTATAATCTATACCTATAAGCCAATTCCCAAAAACCAGGCCTTTAAATATCATTTCTAAGCCAACATATAGAAGGGGGCAAAGAGGAGGAGGTGGGAAAGGAAAAGTGAGGTCAAGGAATAGAGTACAGAGAGCAAAAGGAGCAAAAGCCAGAGATGTTGGGAAAGAGAATGAAAGCTGTACAAAAAAAATAAAAGAGAACAGCTATCCAAAGCTCCCCACTGCGGATGCCTACTTACTTATCTGTATCTCATTCTTTCTTTACTTTCTATGTAGTTTTCCCTTCTTTGTTCTTTCTTGTGGTGTTTAATGCTTAATTTAAAAGCTCATTAATATGTTTTGTGTTTCATATGAAGAATTAGCTGACAAGCAATAATTAAATAAGGGTAATATGCCCAGATTTTTGTATTGTGTGCTGACAGTGCATGATTGTATATATGCTATATACTGCATTGCAGATCTAAATGTTAGAAAATGATTAAAGCATGGACTAATGACTGACAGTTTGGGGGCCTTACTTTGATTTTTCTTGCTTTTGGGAACTTTATTTAAAACCATGCAAATGGAGCCTGCTGTATTTTGTTTCTCAAGTAATTTGTGAATGAGAAATTAGAATAATAGAATCATAGAAAATTAGGGTTGGAAGGGACCTCAGGAGGTCATCTAGTCCAACCCCATGCTCAGAGCTGGACCATCCCCAACTAGATCATCCCAACCAAGACTTTGTCTAGCTGGGTCTTAAAAACCTCCAAGGTTGGAGACTCCACAACCTCTCTGGATAACCTGTTCCAGTGTTTTACTACCCTCCTAGTGAGAAAATTCTTCCTAATTTCACTATTATACTATTTTACACCAAAAATCCCAAACTCTCCCCTGAAATTGAACTGATGTCCTGTGGTGCTTCCTGAACAAGAACAGGTTTTTCATTTCTTTTTCTCTTTAAAAAATGAAAATTTGGTGTTTTGCAAGGTGCTCTCTAGAGAGGCATCAGCCCAGAATCAAACAGTCCTTCTTGGGGGTCCATGTGCACCCCCTTAGACCACCTCCCAGCATATATAGAAGACAGGGTGGCTATGCAGGCAGGAGGACAGAAAAGGAGCACTGGTACAGACAAACAGCTTCAAGCTGAGCAAAATAAAGAGCTAAACTTTCTTTGCTGCAATTTGAGACCCTTGTTCCTTGCCCTGTCATCTGTCACCACTGAGAACAGTCTAGATCCATCTTCTTTCGAACCCCACTTTAGGTAGCTGAAGGCTGCTATTAAATCCCCTCTCAATCTTCTCTTCTCTAGACTAAATAATCTGAGTTCCTTCAGTTCAGCCTCTCCTCATAAATCATATACCCCAGCCCCCTCACCAATTAATAACATGTGGAAATTCATTGGCAAAAATGGATGAATTTCTGTGAATGCACTTATTAATACAAATGCCCTTCACCTTTATGGAAACCTCTTCATCACTATATACCATATTTACTCAAATATAAGATGAAGTGCCCCCTCTCCACCCAATCAGCTGGGGAAAAAACACTCCAACATCTTGTATTTCCATACCAACAGCCCCTTCCCTCTCCCAGTTAAATATATTGGCTAACCTTAAACTGGTTCTAGAAGCACTTTGTGCTCATACATGGAAACTAATAGTTGACTGAATGCAGCCCATGCTGAGCATGCCTATAAAACGCATCACCCATATTGGGCAAACACACTGATGGGAGCCTTTTTTGTGTGTTTGTGTGTGGCCCTTAAGGAAAATGGGCAGTTGTTTCCCTGGCCAAGAATGAGCAAGCTCTGCCACCCTCCCTTATGCCAAAAATGCCCATGGGAACCTTTTTTGCACACAGGTTGGGTGCATGTCGCTCGCTGTAGGCTTGCACTTCCCACCCTGCTGCCCACCTCCAGGGCCTCTGCAGCCCAGAGGGTGCTGTGTGGGGAAGCTGCTAGCTGCTGTGAGTTTCATGCTGCCCTAGTGAGGAGTTCCCTTCCCACCCCACAGTAGTGCAGGGTTTTGCTCCTCGCTGCTGCAGAGTGGGCAAGGTGTGCATCACCAGGGCAACGTGGATCTTGCAGTGGTAACGAGCTTCCCCATGTAGTCCTGCTTTGCTCTGCAGTGCTGGGTCACAACCACTGGGCTTTGGAGGCCCTGGGGGAGGGCTACAGGATGGGGAGCCTCAGCCCACAGGAAGCAGCCCATGCCCACCCCCACCCCACGCACAGATCTGGGAGGCACATGCCCCTCCTGCCCCCCAGGACTGTGTGCAGCAACGGGGAGCCAGCCCTACCCCCTGCCCCCAAAGGAACTGCCCATGGTCCTGTCCCACTCCCCACTGGGTCCTGTAGCTGTGCATTCCAGCCCTAGTCCCCAAATCCCATGCACGCTCTGGATAGGCAGCAGCCTAGCTACAGCCCCAACCCTGCCCATCTCCCTCCCTCCCTATGGGGACCTCAATTCCTCCTTCCCCTCTACCCTCTCTGACTTACCTGTGGGAGCTGCTCTCTGGACTGCCTGGCGGCCATGTGCGTGTACATGCACATGACACCCCCTGCCTGACTGCCCTCCTTCCACTCCCCCCAGCTCCTTGCAAGCTGGAACTCTGCCAGCCTGAAGAAAGATCTTTGCGAAAGTGCAAATTCCATAGGTTTCTCCATTCAAATGAGAAATCCACGTTTTACTTGGGTACAGGGGAAATTTGTGGACTGGATCCCTGCTGATCATTGTCTTTCTTGCCCATTTCCAATGATTCCTGTTTCTTCATCAGCCCTTTAATGCTTGGCAAACATCACAAAAGTCCTATGCATGTGAGATGCTCTGTTGCCCCCTTTCTCAGCCTGTTGCATATGATAAGTGTGGCCCCACCCTCTCTATGGGATGGAGACAGAACAGGCATCCCTACACATCATCTGCATATACATCTTTGGAGGGTCCCAGGACTTGTGATAAGAACACCTGGTTCCAGTCACAAGTGGGAGGCTAATTAGTATATGGATCCTTTGCAGGGGTATCTGGAGTACACACATATAGTGAGCAATGCTAGGCTGTGGGGTCATGATGATTTGAAATACTGTTGACCTGGGCCCAGCTCAATGAGTTATATAAGTCATAATCCTTTTAGCTGGACTAATATCATGAACAGTTTGTTCTATGTATGAATGGGCACATCTACATGAGACGTTTACTGTGCAGTTGACTAATTAGCTGTGCAGTAAATGTCTTGGCATTTACACATGTGCCCATGTTAGGCTGGAGTAAACTAATTTACTTTGCAGCAGTGCACATGCAGATGCTGCCTGGCTGGCTGGGGCATGAGGGTGCTTCAGTGCTGGGGCTGCCTGCCAGCTAGTCCCACACTGAAGCACCCTCATGCCCCAGGCAGCCTCTCCAAATCATGCTGAGCCCAGAGGAGCTGCTCTGGACTGGTAGGCTGATTTCCTCCCTGGCCCTTGCCAGCTGGGTTGATCTGCCTTGGGGGGCTCAATATGCTGGACATGAATAAAGTGTAGAGCTTATAGCTCTGCAGTTTATTGCTTCTGGGCACACATTCAAACAATGTGCTTAACAGCAATTCAGTCTGAAGCAATAAGCTCCACAGTGTATTTATGAGCCCATAATTGCACATGTAGACTGGGATGGCCCATCCTATCCTGCAGAACCTGCAGCCACAGGCAGCCCCACAGTTAAGGGGCCATGCATCCCCAGCACGTGCTGCCCCCACCCCATGTCCCCTGCAGCACAGCCTATGCGCGCGCAGGCTGGCCCCGACTATTTTATTTCAGTGAGTTTATACTAAAATTAACCACAATTTTGATTTTTCAATGGATCAGGGGGCCCCAAAACTATATCTTGCAGGGGGCCTCAAAAAATTGTGGGCCAGCCCTGCCTGTAGATATACCCAGTAGGTACAAAAGTAGAGCTCAGAAGTGTGTTTATGGACTATCTGTTCTGAAATTTGCAGCAGTCAGGGTTGGAGCCAGAGTCAGGCCCACAGGAGTCTCCTGTTCCCCTTGGCAGTTTCTGGCCTTCTTTTTGTCCCTTCCCCCTTGCCCCCCTTACTGTCACCTGCAGCTTATTTCCACAATGGGCTTGGGGGAGGGACAGAGCCTGATCATCAGGGTGTGATAGTAAGTGGGGAAGGAAGGCTGCAGGAGAAAAAAGGGATGGGCAGAGGGCAAGGGGGCACCTGACATCTCCCCCCCCCCCCCCAATCACTAGTTTCCCTGCTGTAGCAATGGAAAGGGGATGAATTCAAGACAACACTCTGATAGCTAGATTCTACATCTGGAAAATCATAATAATTTTTCCATATATAGAATCTAATTTTGAGGGGGTTATCTTATTTGGGGACTTTTTGTATTCAGGTAAATATGGTATTCACAAATAGATCATTGATTTTTCAGTGGCCTTCTCCAGCTGTTTCTACCGTGTATATTCTTGGAAGTGCTCCCAGACTTTTGAGTTGAATTACCTGGTCCATTTTAATTTTTTATTTTACTTATGGGATCAGAGATATGTGTTGTCAAAGACAACATTTCTATGAGGGGCACCATAGACAGAAAAAGGACAAAGATGCACAAGCAGGAGCTAGATATGGATCAGATGCATTCTTTGACAGATGACTTTAATAAGGATATGGTAAGCCACAGATTAATTGGTTTAGATAAAATAAGAATCAAGTTGAAATGAACTACCAATAAACCTGTTTTTTCCTTTTTGATTTACTTTTGTTGGTTTGTTTTTTAACGCAGCTGGGTGCTTTTGATATCAAGCCAGAAGGGGAAATGTCATGCTACTCTAAGAATGGGTATTTTGGCTTCCTGCTGAGTTGTAAATACTGCAAGAAGACTAAAAAAATCTCACAAAGTTTTCTTTCATGAGAAAGAGTTATCTGACAGGTTGAATCACCCAGAAGATCTGGTTGTCCCTTACAGCTATGAAAGAAAGAAGGAAGTGCAGGAAAAGACCAGCATAGATAAGCAGCAAACTGTTAATTGAGTTGAAACACAGAATAGTGGAAATTTAAGGATTAGTGCAATAATATTGCATGGGCCTACAGGGTGAAAAATTGGTAAGACTTAAGGCACCAATTGAGACACAGCTAACAAGGGACATAATAGGCAATAGAAAACATATTAGACATTAAAAGGATGATGAGCAGCTGGCTAAATAATTTAGTGCCTTTTTTTTGCTTCAGCCTTCACAAATAAGGCCAGCTATCAAATTACAAACACATTTCACTGGAAGACTAGGAGAGGAGATAAGAGGCCTCAAGTAAGGAAAGAACAGGTGAAAGATTACTTAGAGAAGCTGGGTGTCTTTAAATCCACAGGACCAAAAAAATTCATTCTAGAATACTTGAGGGATTAGCTCAGGTAATTGCAGGGCCAATGGTTATTATCTTTGAGAACTCAAGTGGTCAGGCAAGATCTTGGATTACTGGAAATATCCATATAGCACTTACCTTTAACAAAGGAAAGGAGGATCTGGGGAATTACAGATCAATCACTCTGCCCTTGATACCTGGAACATATTACAAGGTAATCAAGAACACCCAATGTAGATTGTTCAAGAGCAACTCACGGTCGACCAACTTGATTTCTTTCTATAAGAATAACAAAGTGACTGGCTTTGTGGAAAGGGGAGAGCTGATATGATATACATTGACTTTAGCAAGGCTTTCAACACAGTCTTTCATGGGATTCTCATTAAAAAGGTAAAGAATTAGAATTTAGATGAAAGTATTATAAAGTACTTAACTAGTTGGGTCATCACACTTAAAGAGAAATAAAAGCTCAATGTGTAATTGGGAGGAGATATCAAGGGAATTCTCCAGAGACCTGTCACAGGTCCAGCAACTTTCAATGTTTTTAATAATGGGTATAGGATGGAACTAAATGCACAATTAGCAGATTTGTTCATGACACCAAGCTGGGTGGGGTTGCAGATACTTTGGTGGATAGGATTTAGATTCAGACTAACCTTGATATAACTAGAGAAATGGTCTAAAATTAATCAAATGAAATACAATAAGGGCAGATTCAAAGCCCAGTACTTACAACCAAATTCACAGGTACAAGATGGGGGAATGACTAGCTAGGCTGCAGGGCTTCAGAAAAGAACCTGAGAGTTTAAGTAGACTGCATATGAGGTCAATAGTGTGCTCTTGTTCCAAAACAAACAAAACAAAACAAAAAAAAACAAACAAAAAACAAAACCCCATAGCATACTAGGTTGTATTAATAGAAATGTTGCTTTCAAGTCAAGAGAAGTGATTCTTCTCCTTTATTCAGCCCTGGTGAGATTTATAGATTCATAGATGCTAAGGTCAGAAGGGACTTCAACAGATCATCGAGTCTGACCCCCTGCATAGGCAGGAAAGAGTGCTGGGGTCAGATGACCCCAGCTAGATGCCTATCCAGCCTTATCTTAACCCAAGGTAGGGGAGAGCACCACCTCCCTTGGAAGCCCATTGCAAAATTTGGCCACCCTTACCATGAAGAATTTTTTCCTGATATCTAGCCTAAATCTGCTCTCTGTCAGTTTATGACCATTGTTCCTTGTTACTCCAAGAGGCACCCTGGTGAACAGAGCATCTCTGATCCCTTGCTGCATCCCCCTAATGAATGTGTAGGCAGCCACAAAATTACCTCAGCATTCTCTTGTGGAGGCTGAAGAGGTCCAGGTCCCTCAGTCTCACCTTATAGGGCTTGTCCTGTAAGCCCCTAACCATACAAGTGGCCCTCCTCTGGGCCCTCTCAAGTCTATCAACATTCTTTTTGAAGTACAGTGCCCAAAAACGGTTGCAGTACTGCGGTCTGGCCAATGCTGTATAGAGGAGGAGTATCACCTGATGCATAATACAGTGTGGTTAGCTTTGCTGATGATTTTGTCACATGGACAACTCATGTTCATATTGGAGTCCGCTATGACTCCAAGATCCCTTTCAGCTTCTGTGCTGCTGAGAGGTACACTTCCTAGCCAGTAGGTGTGCTGGATATTTTTGTACACTAGGTGCAGCACTCCACATTTCTCCTTGTTTTACTGAATCCTGTGATGTACTGCCTACTTTTCTAACCTGTCCATGTCTGCCTGCAATCATTCCTTACCCTCTGGAGTGTTCACTTCACCCCACAATTTAGTATCACCCTCAAACTTGGACAGAGTATACGTCACACCCACATCCAAGTCATTTCTGCAGTAGTGTGTTCAGTTTTGGTACTGCACTTGAAGGAAGACATGGGTAAATTAGAATGAATTCAGTGGAGAGCCAAAAGGGTGATTAGAAGTCCTGGAAACTTGTAAGGAAATTTGGAAGCACTGGGACTATTTAGTATGGAGAAAAGACAGAGGAGTGATTTTATAAGTCTTCAAATTCTTGAAGGGTGATTAAAAACAGAGTGATAAGCTGTTTTCTGTGGCTGCAGGGACATGACAAGGATGAACAGTCTTGAATCATTTCAAGGTTAACTTAGGTTGGATGTTAGGAAGCACTTGCTAGCTATGAGGCTAGTTAAGCACAGAACAGATTATCTAAAGGGGTTATGAATCTCTATCCTTGAAAGTTTTTAAGAGCAGGTTAAACAAACATTTGTCTAGAATGCCTTAGAGAGTGGTGACCCTCCCATGAGAAGGATTGGACTAGAGAAGATCCTGACATCCCTTCTAGTCCTACTTTTCCTATGATTCTAATATAAATTCTAGTACACACACACACTATATAACTTTGACTATATAACTGTATACACATTATATAACCATATATCTATAATACACTATATAACTTGGATGTACACAATATAACTTTTTGTCATAAAAAGTCAAGCAATAGTGTTTGAACTGGATAGACTTCACTCATCTATCCTATTATCCTGATGCTACAAAACACATTTAATTTATCTTTTTGGGCAAGAGAAAAGAAAAGAATGTGCTTTTTATATATAATAATCAGATAAAAAGCAACCCAGTGCTAGAACCACGCTGAACAAGCACCATTGTTTCAGTCTGTGAACATTGAATCTCTAATGCAGTGGTGTCAAACTCACCTTGGGCTAGATCCAGACCTTGGGACTTTTTGTGGGCTGGATCCAACTCAGGGCACAAGGAAGCCACAGCAGCGGCAATGAATGCAATAATGGCCAAAGCACCACAAGCAGAAAGTGACAATGGCAGCCCATGCCAGAGCTGCAGCTGCAGCTCTGCCTCTGGCTCCAGCATGGAGCATGCAGCCGGGCCTGGAGCCACTGTCAAATCCTTTGCTGCCACCACCATATTGTGCTGCACTGCCTCTGCTGCCCCTACTCCCACCACTGTCGCATACCTCCAACTTCCCATGTCCTGCCAGTAGTCTGTTGGGCCAAACAGAGAAGCGTCATAAACTGTATCCAGCCTGTGGGCACCCCTGGTCTAAGGCATTCTATAGATAATAAAATAATTGACTAATAATTACTTGCATTTATATAACATGACGGTTTGTTTGTTTTTTTAATTCTGTATTTTTCCATTGACTCTTCCTGCTAGATTTAGTTGTTTGTTTTTTTTAGGGTCATACCATTTTGTATGACTGAATACTTTCATGTGCTTAATTTTTAAAAATATGTTTCTCTTCTGAGATGTAGATGGTGGAATGATTGCAGGCTTAAGTTAGGTGTATAATGATTGCTTTTAGGTTTTCCTTTTGTTTTAAAAATCCTTTATCCTTACATTTGAAGGGTGTGTGAATAATTGCTTTTTTATTCATCATCCACCTTAGAAAAATGAGGAAAAAAAATCAACGTGGATCAGTGTTTTTTACTTTGTTTGCTTCATGTCAAGAAAATATTCCACTGGCTTGAAATAAAGTGTTTTGTTTTCAGGAACATGTTAAAAAAAAAAAAAAGAAAAGGATATGAGGAAGGACATTCACCAAACTGCAAGAGGAGAAGTCCCCTTTTATTGAACAGCGTGATAAATATATACCATATTTTATCACAAATAACATTTCCCAGAATATCATAGGCACATTCCGGACTCACAGGGTGAGTCCACAGTTGGATCTGGCACCCTGGATCCAGCGCATCATGGAGGGTCATGTCATCTAGCTGGGGGAGCTCCTTAAGAGAACAGAAATTTGGCAGGAGAGTGGTAGTGGGGTTAATTGCTATAGCTCCCAAAGTTGCTGCAGTCAACATGCCACCACTCTCCCAGTGCCATGTTTCTGGGTCTGTGGGGTCACTATTTCTTACTAGATGGTGTTAGAGGAAAAGGTACATGTTGTGTGTCAGAAAATATGGTACTTGCCCAAAATCAAATTTCTCCTTTGCCCGAAGCGATTTTAATGTACATTTCCCGCTTCCAGGAATGTGGTCTTACCCAGGAATATTGGTTTTTTTCCTGGAATCAGTGCTTTCCTAGCATCCAGTTAGTGTCATTGCAGTTTGCATAAATAATGAAGGATTTACTCAAATAGGGACTAGAACCCAGGTATCATACCTCTCAGAAGAGCATTTCAATCATCCTCTAATGGAATTACCCTATTTCTCTAGCTCTCAAAAGACACGCACGCACGCACGCCCCCCCCCCCGTCTGGCCTTGTGGAGGTGCTCTCTTGCTGCTTTGGAGAATGCACCTGGTGCCACCCATAGGGTGTGTTCCGGCAGCCGTGATGTTGGGTCACGTTCACCCCAAAGGAGGCCCTGATATTTGCCTTCCATGACTTGGAAGGTGTTGGGGCTCCCTCTTGTTGCTCCTTGCGGACTGGGCACTGCCCTTAGCAGGCGTTTTTGGGGCTCCACCTGCCCAACACCTCAGCCATGCGCCAACCCTCAGGACAGCCAGCTGTTGGACTGCTGGCTTGCCCTTCTGATGTCTTTGCCTGCCTCCTCTTCTCCTTGCTTGTCACCTGGCCTCTTTCAGTGCGAGCTGCCCACGGGATGTTGGACTGTCCTGGTTAAAATGCCAGATCTTCCCTCGCTATGCTATCACCTGCCATGCCATTCTGGCTCCTCCTGGCCTGGGGAGGCTGCCCTTGGTCCCTTCTCCTGCTTCAGGGCCCTGAGAGACTCAAAACAATTTAAGAAGAATGAAAAAAAAGGAATAGTTGGAGTATCAGCCCAACCCACTTGTGAGTCCGGCATCTGTGGCTTCCAGGTCCTTCAACACCAACCTCTTTAGTCCAGCCGCCCTACCAGGCCAGCATGGTACCTCATTCAATAGATCCCAGTCCCCTCCATCAGGTCCCTGCCAGTATAGTTCCCGAGCTGCCAACAGCACCCATGTGCAGCCCAGGGAGCAGCCTTGCCTTCTGTCTCCGGTGATGATGCTGCCCTCCTCTCCATTTCACTGCCACCAGCTTTTAAATCAGCCGGCGGTGATTCTTAATGAAGTCATCTTCTGGTGCCATTCCCAGCTGGCAATAAAAGCAGCTGATGAACTGCATGGATGGTTTGTCTTGGTGTGGCTCATCCGGCTCTGTTTTTCCTACAAAAGATAAGTGTGCCCTGCCTTCAGGGCTTTTCTCTTTCTTCCCTAGGTGGGTCAGCCCTGCCTTGGGTCCTGCCATGGGCAGGTGTTCTGAGGCCTCCACCTCTCCCTCCCTGGGACAATAATATGTATATATGATATATATTTTATACAGATAGTTCCAACAGAAGGCACTGACAGAACTGCCTCAGAGAAACCTATGATTAAAGTACTGATTTGAGTTGGAAAACATGTTGCTATGCACATGGAGAGTATAGAAGAAAGGTGGGCAATTTCTGCTGGAGGGCCACTTAACAAGTTTTGGTGAGCTGTTGAGGGCCTCATGGGTAGCTCTGCCCCTAGTTGCCATATTGGAACCAGAAGTCCCGCCCCCTAACCCCTGACTTTTCCCACCAGAAGTCCCTCCCCTTGTGTGCCCCAAATATTTCGGGGCCGGGGGGGGGGGGGGGGGGAGGTTTGCATCTTAGAACCAGAAAAAAAACCAAATCATACGCTAGAAGTCAAACACCTACTATAACATATTTTAATTTTATTACAACAAATATTTGTCATGACTTGTGTTCATGTACTGTATACAGAAGGGATTGCATAATAACTAAAAAATAAGTCTCACTCTTATATTGTGTATGTATGGTGGGATGTGGTTGGGGGTGGGGAGGTATATACAGTAGGGTGTGGGGGGAGGTATGGTAGTGTGTGTGTGTGTGTGTGTGTGTGTGTATGTGTGTTAGGAGGTGTATGTTTGTGGTAGGATGTGTATTGTAGGGTGTGTGGTAGTATATGTTTGGTAGGGTGTGTGTGTTTGGTGGGTCATGGGGGAGTTGTGAGGGGGTGTGGCTGTGTGTGAGGGCATAGGGTATGTTGGGGTATGTGCATATGTTGGAGGTTTTGGGGGCAGGGTGTGGGTTTGTGGGGTGTGAGAGAGGGTTTGAGGTGTGGGGAAGTTAAAGACTGGCTGATTGCTTCAGGGCCAAATGATGTCACCCTTACGAGGTCTGAGTCCCAACACCTGTGGCACTTTTATGTAGATTACAGTTTTATTTTTCACCACTGATCAGGAACTAGTCAACAATTAAACTGAAAGCTGCAGGCTACTAGTTTTTGAACTCTCAGGTTGTTTTGGGGAAGGAGGTTCTGTTGTGTTTTGTAAGGACTGAGACTGTACCATTCTTATCAACTTCTGAAGAGTCCAAGTTATGTGCACATGTTATGGTCACACTGTAAAGACTGGGAAATTATCTCTGAAAGAGAATCAGAGATGATCGTGTTTCTATGTGTATGCTAACATACAGAAATGGGAATGTTACACTATGCACTATGTTTGGATGTTGCAATTAAATATGCCATAGATACAAAGATGGGAAGCCTATAAAAGGAACAGCAGTAAATTTTACTTAAAGATTTTGTCTGAAAGCTATCCATAATATTTCAAATACTGTATACTATGACTTTTGCTATTAGAATGTGTTTCTTGTGCACTAAATGTTTGATTTACTAGGAGACTGCATGGTATTATCTAAGGGAATTTGTCTGCATCTGATATCGGAGATTTATATGGGGGGTGTGCCGGAGCTGTTGCTAGAACTAAAACCCTAAGTTTCCTTGTTAGAGGGTCGTCCCCTCTGCTAAGGGTCAGACCAATCACCATATTTGGGGTCAGGAAGGAATTTTACCCCATGGTCAGACTGGTGCACACTGCAGGTGTTTTTGCCTTCTCTGCAGTAGAGGCATGGCCCCCTTCCTTAGATCTCTTGGGTGTATTTTAACAACCCTTGTAATGGTGGGACACTGACAGCCAGGGGCAGATCCAGAGGCACATAGTGGTGCACTTGTACTCCCCTTGGTTCCTGCTCCACCCAACATTTAAAACCAACTGCCTGGCAGTGGCAGCAGCAGGGAGTATTTTTAGTCGAGCAGGGCTGAGGGAGTCAATTGACTCCATGGCTCATTATACTCTACCTGATGCCTTCTAAACTCTTCATTCCACAGGTGTTAATGTCCCTCTTTTCTTTTTAATGGTCTTGATGTTCCACCAATCAAACTATCCTTTCTTCTGCAATTCTGCTCTTGATAATGCCATTTTTATTTTACAGCCCCGCAGCCTGTTTTTGATCCATTCCAATTATGTTACGTTTGTTTTTGCTTCAATAAACCCCTAGGCCCCTAGCATATTAGTAAAACTTCTAATATACTTTAGGTGGAGAAAAATGTGTTGTTTCATATGAGATGCTGCATGTCACTATCTGCACCCCACTTAAAAAAAATTCTAGATCTGCCCATGGTAATAGCCCTCATCACTTTGCTTCACCTGTTCCAGTTTAGGGTGCTTTTGGTGTCTTTGGGCAAAGCACCTTGTACTTGCATGACAGGATTGACTGTGTAGTTTTAGGAATAGGTTACACAAGGATTTGCATGGGATGGTTTGGATAAGGATGATCCTATTTTATGCAGGGGATTGGATTAGATGACCTGTGAAGATCCCTTCCAACTCTACTTTTCTATAATTCTCTGCAGTAGTCCTGAATTTAACTCTGTGCATTACTTTCTGTGAAGCCCAAAAAAATTGAACTTGTGATTTGTGTTTCAGCAAAAAGTTCAACTGAGTTTCAGGGAAAAGGGGATAGAGTTATGCATAATGTTCTCCCAGCATTCCTTTACCTGATGGTGTTATACAGTCTGTGTAAGTATATGTAAGGAATTAGTAAATCAATAACAGCAGATAAGATTTTCAGCAGATAAGATTGGCAGCAGTAAGTCACCAGCTGATTATAAAATGAGAGCACATACATCAACCTGATTTTTTTAAAGGTGAGATAAAACAAACAAACTCCTTGGAAAGGAGTGCTCAACACCTGGAGTGCCTCAGCCTCTGGTTTGCAGTCCCTTGTTTTCTGGCCCATGGAACTCCTCATGGATCTGGAAATTTAGCAGTGGGAGAGCACTAGCACTGCTCCCCCAACACCACATTTCCAGACCTATGGGGAGCCCCAGACCCTTGGGGCCCAATCTTCGTGCCCAGGGGTGGGAGGGGAAGGTCCTGGGTACCAGGACCCAAGCCTGACACTCAGGGCTCAATCCGTCTCATGGACCAGCGCCACCACACTCATCTGGCCTGCAGATCCAAAAGGTTGAGCACCTCTGCCCTAGAAGTTAATAAATCTAAGCTTATATCAGTGTCCTGGCACCCTTTACATAAGAAGTTTTTCCAAGCTGTGTCTTCCCTTTTGTACTAATAGTCATTAGTATCTCTACTGGTCATGTATGTGTTAGTCTTTTTATAGTGTGAGAAGATCTCTAACATATCCTCTTTCCAAACCCATTAAGAAAAGGAAACTGTGATAAGAAAACATTCCTCTCCTAAGGCTTGATCTGTGTGTTCAAACAACTTGCTTATTTACAGCAAATTGCAATTTGTATATTTTCATATGACTCTTTTGTGGGTATTGTCTAAATGTATAGATGAATCCCTGTAGGCAGCAGTTTGTATATTACCTGGAAAGTAACATACAGAAAGGTGTGAAAGGCTATAACTTTGGTATATTTTCTTTTTACCTAGTTTCTCACCTCTTCTCTTTTTCTCATGCACTTTCTTAATCTCTCATTATAAAGTACTTTTGCCTTCTGGCTTTAATTCATGTTTTTTAGTTCTTCCTTGCAGTTCTTCTAACCCAGAAGAATGTACCCACCACAGTGGTTTATTTTAATCTCCAGCCTATTAAACCTTGCGCCCCACCTAAATGTGAAGGTCAAATTTAAACAGAGGCAAATCTATGCTGCTTTTAATAAACTTAGGTTCTGCAAATAATGTGCAATTGATACTGAATGTGAATAGAATTTCATTTTAGGATTTCTTTCTTCTTATAGTAAATATTGGTTGAAGGGAGATAATGAGAATCTAAAGTTACTTGTCCCCTTGAGTACAGGCGTAGTTTTTGCATGGCTTTGTTGGAATGCTGTGAGATTATGCCTGGTAAAAATAGTAAAACCATGAATTCATAGCAGGAATGGAAAACCTTTAGAGAAGAGAAACAGAAATTAATAGCAGCATGAAGATGACAGTGCAAAGAAAGATGAAAATGATAAGAACTATAATAAAAGGACAAAAGGGATACAATTCTTGACTGCTAACAACTGTGACAGCTTTAGAGAGTTTTAAATCTTTTTGCAGAGAGAGGTAGGTAGTTAGCCATGTTAGTCTGAAGTCAGGCAGAAGGCAAGGTAGATTTGCACTTTACAAACTGGTGAAATCAGAGACAAGTAAGCTTTTATAAGAAACAGCATCTCTGACTTAGTCTGTAGGGTGCAAAATCAACCCTGCCTTCTGCCTAAATCTTTTTGATCGAGATGGCATATTGTGTTTAAAAAATGGACTCAACTTCATCCAGAAATTACGGAATGAATATGGATTTTTTGTGTGAAATTACATGACCTGGATATGTAGACAGTCAGGTTAGATTAGCACATTTCTGTCTTTTGAGCCAAAAAGTAAAAATGAAAAAGAATTTTTGAGGAAAAGGGAAGGCAAAATCCAGTTAGCCATGCTTATTAGTAAAAAGGTATTAGTTAAGGATATTGACAGATGAAAATTTACCCCAGAAATCAGGGGTAAAACTCTACTGATATAAGTTGTGTTGGCTAGGGTTTTGTCTGTGTCCATCTCATGACAAATATCTTTTGGAGGCAAACAAGCTGTTTCCTGCTCTTACTGACCAACAGAGTACTGCAAGACTATCTTATTATATGAGATAGAGAGTAGTAGGATAAAGTCTGCACCATTTGTGGGGTGCCCATCTCATAGAGTCACCCTCCTTCTTGCTGCTGTCCTTCTGGCCCTGCATATCTTCCCCTCTTAATTGCTAGTTACAGGGATGGAGAGCACTCTGAACAATGCCAAGTTGATGGCATATTGTTGAGAAGTCAGAAATATAGGTCCAAATGCCTCTGGGTAAATGGGGCCTAAAGTCTGAGCAAGTGCTCTAATGACTTGACTATTGAGCCAACATATGGGAAGATCCTATTCCTCCATTTTTGCAGCATAAACAATTTTTTTTCTTTCCTCTTTTTTCAGGGCTAACCAGTACTTTGAAAACTAACTCTGCTCTGACAAAGTACTTAATGTGGATGTGTTGTTGGAGACATAACATGGCAGATTCAAGAGTTCTTAAGGTGATGCCAGTTCTTGGTTTTGTTCTAGTCAGCATTTAGAAATATGTTTTTATTACTATTTAAAATGCTGCTTTGCTAACTACAATTTGAACTCCAGTATTTTTTAAACATCTATTTATTTTTAATCAAATATGTTCTTACTTTATGGGTAAAATTTTCAAGAGATGTACAAATGTCCCCAGTGTGCTAAAATATTTTCTTCTCTACTATGCAAAGTATTGTACATCTAAGTTGATAGGTATGTGAGTGGACATATAATGGAATTCTGCTTCCTGGCATCCATTGGTCTGTATATGCCTTTGTCCAGCATATGAGACCCTATATGAACTTTGCTAGTACAGGAAGGGGAAGGAGGAGAGGATGATCTTTATAGCTTTCCACTCCCTCCCACTTGGAGAGGAAGGAAAGAAGAGGGTTTAGGCTGGAACTGCTACGCTGTGTTTTTCAGCCCCAAGATGGCACCAGAGTTGTCTGTCCCCACTTACAGAGATGCTCTCTGAGATGCTGCAGGGTGTGTCTTTGCAAAAGAGGGACATGTTGCCTATCGTTCTGCAACATCAATGGATGGGACAATGAGCAACATGTTTCACTTAAGTGAAGCAGATCTGCTGGGCCAGGATACATCCTGGTATAACTAATCTGCTTCAGTTGACAATTTCTCATTATACTTTCTCTGTCTCTTTCTCCTTTCTCCTGATCAATTTGAGCTGCTCAACGTAACAGGGAAGAGATGGGTGCAGTTGCATCATCCTTTCTCTAGAGGCCACCTTTTCACCCTGCTGACCAAACAGATTCAAGAAAGCCACTGTTCACTCACAGCACAACCCACCACAGGCTCTGAGACTATGATTAATTAAAAGGACTTAGATTTAATGGAGACATCTAAATGCAATAATATCATATCACCTACAACTACCACTCCGGCATGCGCACCCCTCACCCAACAATTTAGGCACCAAAATTGCTCCAGTAAAAATGCCTAGATGCTTAAAGTTCTGCTTCTGCCCAAGCACAGACTTTGCTTTGCCTGAGCATCTTGGCACCTAAGCCCAATCAGGGTCCTCAGACTAGCCATCTTCTCTAACCCCTCTAATGATCCTGTGCTGATAGATATGGTCCAAACACATCTAAGACACACCAAGATAATTTAGTTCTGATCAAACCCCAGTGGTCATATACACTGCCACTCAATGGGGACACCACCTCTATCTTTATACAATAGCGTAGTTATTAGACCACACATGCACGTGTTCAATAAAATAATCTAGTGGTTAGAGCATTTGGGAGACTCAGGTTCAGTGCTGCATAGAGGTTCAGTGGCCTCCTCTACCTGAGGGGGTTGAAACACACCTTTTACCTCTCAGGCAAGTGCCAAGAGCAATGAAGCTATAGGCTGTTCTGAGTGGGAAACATTCACCACTCCCTTATGTTGACACTTTGGAAGGAAAGAAAAAAAGTCCAAGTAAGATTCATTGGGCTGGGGAGTAGGAGTATGAATCTCTAGCCCAGTAGTTGGAATCACCTGGGAGAGGAGAGACTTGAGTTCTGATCTCTGCTTCAAGGACATTTTTAATGCATTTTATTTTAAAAGGTCATTGAATAGGATGATTAGAGTAGAGACTGGAACCAGGTTCTCTCCTGCCTTTAAAATGAATCACCTAAGCACTTGGTTACAGAGACATGTTCCCTCCTGCTTCTGCTCTCCAACTCAAGAAATCTTTGAAGATTACACCCACCCTAAAGCAGTCTATAGCATTATGGATACAGCACTCTCCTGAGAGATGTAAGATATATTTGAACTCCTTTAGACTGGTTTCCCATATCTTGAGCAAGCACTCTAACAACTGAGCTAATACATAAATGAGGGCATAGATACATGTTAGCAAGTAGTGAGTGGGGAATGCACGGGTTTCTCCAGGGAGTCCCAGGTCTGGGGCGAGCACCCAGGGCTGTTGCCTTGCAGGATCAGGGCCCTGAAATGTGGGAAGCACCTACTTGGGGCAGCTGGAGAGCATGTCAGCCCCAGACTTTCTGCATTCTCAATCCATAAATGAACAGAAAATGGTAGCACAAACTATTACTAGGAATTTTCATGCCACCATTTTCGGGCATTTTGGGGCATGACAAGGGGCAGGGATATCTGTTCGCTTGGATTTTCTGCTGCCAAAAAAAATGTTATGGTAGCACAAGGACAATGTCTATTTGCAGCCATTTTGATTCCCTGATCAGCTTGCTGCTCCCAAAGTTCACAACCCTTCCCATGAATTATATAGGTGTTTAGGTAGGATGACCATATGGGCAATGGGAACTCCGGGACACTTTGCCCCCCACCACACTCTCCCAAGCCAGCAGTGCTGCTGCAGGCAGAGGCGGAACAGCATGGTGCACCAGGTTTTGTCTACCAGGGTCTTAAAAACCACCAAGGATGAAAATTCTACTATTTCTCTGAGTTATTGGGAAGTTGGTGGCAGGCAGTCCATACGGACTGGCATTAAACAACTTGAACCATGTGACTTGGGCTCTGGGCTCTTACATGGGGCTTTTAGCAGCAGCAGCCCCATCTCACCAAAGCAGAAGCAGCCCTGCACTGCCCCTGCCCCCACCTCAGCAGTGCAGCACTTCTTCCAGCCCTGGGTTAAGTTCAGAACTCTGGGGCTGTGTCCCCCGCACTGCGATCCTGCTGTCGTGAGGGGGACCCAAGTGATGGCACCTGGGTTCCACACCTATTCCAGCCCCAAATGTGCAGGTGGGAGGATAGGCAGCTGGACCTAGCAGGACAGAGCCAGCTGTAACCCTGCTCCTTGCACTTTCCTGGGACCAGGGTGATCCTTTTCTGGGGAAAGCAAAGGCTGCTCCAGTCCTCCCATTCCTAAGAGAGCTGAAATAGTACGGCAAAGCCCTGTGCCCATTTCTCACACCAGAGACTCTGGAGCAAGAAGCAGGTGAGGCCTTGTGGTGCTGCTTCCTCTGCTTGGCTCCTGGTGTCTAGGCACCAAGCAGACAGAGCTACATGGCAAAGCCTCCTTCCTGCTTCTTACACTGGGGATTCCCTAATGTGAGGAGCTGGTGGGAAGCAGCCGGTGGTTGCTCCCCTTCTTTTCTTCCCCTGTCCTCTCTTCCTCTCTATGGGAGGGGAAGGAGCAGCTGTCCCCCATGCCTTCTGCAGAGTGGGGTGACTCTGCTCTCTGGAAGTCACGAGGGTCTTTCCTCACAGTTCTACTCCTACTGGTCCCCAGGAAAGTGCACAGACATTCATTTTCCTGAGAGAAATGCTCCCTGTGGGTAATTCCTACCTAGTTGGTGTCAAAGGTCATTTTTCTCCCACCACAGCTATTTTTGAGGAACATCTGTACACTTGTGATTTCTACTGGGGAGCAGCATTTCTTCCAGTAGAAAAGGAATGTCTGCACATGGCCTCAGCGTGGCAGGTTCTTGGCATTAGATATTGAATCCTGCTTCTATTTGTATTGATTTTATGACAAAAGTGTAGGATGTTAAAGAAAAAGAAAAACCTTCACTTGATGTAAAACATTGTGGCTACTGCTCTCATTGCATGCCACATATGTTATCGTATTATTGTAGCTCCCGTATTACTTGACATAGTTAGTAGTGCTAGTCTAAAATCAAGAAGGCAAGCTACATTTGCACTTTATAAGCTAACCAAAGTAGATAAATAAAGCACAAGCTTTTGTGGGATGAAAGTCACTTCATCAAATGCTGTGAAAGGACATGCACAAAGCAGTGTATAAGAAGGGGGAATACATTTTAATACAAAGGCAGAAGGGATGGGGAGAGGAGAGGTGGAAGGTAGGACAAGGGGCAGTTCTGAGAGAGGCAAATAAGCAAGCAATACATCCATAGGAATGAAGGAGGCACAAAGGCTAATCCAGGTAACGGGATAAGAGCCCATTGTCCCTGTTTAAAACATATGCACTCCTGTTTAAATCGTACTTAATGAAGTCTAGTCTGTGAATGATCTCTTGTTCTGCAGATTCCTGTTCAGATCATTTTTTAAAGGTCTGCTGCCTGAGAACAGCCACCCTTAGGTCAGGGATGGAGTGTCCAAGGAAGACAAAGGGCTCTGCGACAGACCTGCATGTCTTTTGACAGCTGATGTCAGATCAGTGCTCATTCATTCCTTCCCATAGGAATCACCCCATCTGTCTAATGTAGACAGCAGAAGGGCACTGTGAACAGGTGATGGTGTATATGACATTGGTAGACTTGCAAGTGAGTGAACCTTGGATGTTATATTCTGCATTATTCAGTCCAGTGATATCGTGGTCTGTATTGATGTTAGGGCCCAGAAGACCTCTGGGTCTGTTTCAAGACCTATTGCTGTGGTAAGACTGGGAGTTAGTTAGCCTGTTCCTTGAGAGATGCCATTTGAGGTTGAGGGCTGCAATCTAGAAAAGGTTTGTCCCCCATAACTACCCTGAGATGGTTATTCTTTTCCAGGAGGTATTAATGATGCATCTCCGGTGTTCAACCCAGGAACTTTGTGTGACAACCAGAGGTCCTTGTCCCAGGGTTGGTATTGTAGCAGGTTAGAGTGAGGTTTGAATCTGGATTTGTTGTAACCCTACCTTAGTTACCACTGATATTTCATATTGATTTTATATTACTCCTTTTTCACTTTTTAAACCTCAGACCAATCACCATATTTGGGTCAGGAAGGAATTTTACTGCATGATCAGATTGGTATTGACTGTGTGGGTTTTTGCCTTTCTCTGTAGCAGCAGGTGGGGCCCTCTGCCCAGGTCCTCTTGAGCATACATTGACAACATTATATACAAGCAGGACGTTGGTTGCCATGGTTCCCCTGCTTTATGTGTGGCAAGTTAGGGTGCTAGGTATATGTTGTGTCAGGGTTGATGGTAGCCTGTACAGTTTAGGTTACGGTTTCTATAACATGGTTTGGAAAGGGGTGATCCTGCCTCAGGCAGGGAGCTGGACTAGATGACCCCTGGAGATCCCTTCTAGCTCTACTTCTATGACTTTAGTATTGCTAGCTCTGAACTGTCTTGCAGATTAACTTTTATGTTAGATTTCCTGCTATTCATTGGAATTAAACCACATTCATTGATTCCCAAAATATTTTCTCGTACCAATCAATAGTTTTGGATTGAAAAACTGTGACTCCAGTTACCAGGGCAAGTAGATATCTTCCAAACATAGATTCAGCAAATTGGGTTGCAGCACCTCTTTAGTTTGCAAAACATTCAACTCTAACACCAAAAAATAAGGATAATTGTTGTCTTTGCAGCCTCTTGTCTTTTCACAAGCCTACAACCTCCTTTGCCTCCCATTCAGAATTGTAAAAATGTTAAGACATTTAAAAACTCACTAAAGTGATGAAGGAAACTAAGAAAACAAGTGGTCCTTTGAATTTCCTTAATTAAATTACAGTATCCATGGCCACTTTACCATAACTTCATGCACAGATGCAAGTTAATCATTAAAAATATGAAAGCTATTGAATTCTGGCACAGCTGACATTTGCAGATTTTTTTTATCCTTCCCTCAATACAGAATACATGTTTTGTTATGGTCATTGATAGGCTGACCATAAGGAGATCCTGGGCAACCAGGACTTTCATCTGTGACATCTGGGGCATTACCCCCCTCCACTCTCCATCCCCCTGTGCTCTCACAAGCCAGCAGGGGGCCAGACTGCCTTCCAGGTAGGCAGTGATGCCTACCTGCTGCTTGCAAGCTGGGTTGCACCACTCCAACTCCCTGCCCTGTACCCCTGCATTTCCAGGATGTTCATTATAACTCCCCTTAGCCAGCCATGACCAGCCTCTAAATCCATAAATATCTAATCTTTAAGTTTTCCACTAACTTCACCCAGTGTCCCTCAGTTGCCTTTGAAATCCAAGAGTTTCTTGGCTAAAATGGGACAGATGGTCACTCTAGTTCTTGATTGTGTTGTCTCTTAAGGAAAACAGTTCAAGCCTTGCCATGGAAGAAATATCTATGGCTATGCATATCTGTTGTTTTATCTTTACTTTCTAAATTCAAGTATTCCTAAGGGACATGTGTCTGTGATATACAGGTACTAAAACAAATCAAATACATCTTAAGCTTTATGGTAACTTCTGCCAATGACCCTCAATTACTATTTCCCCTTTTTCTTCCATTTTTGGGTGTTCTTTTTTTGTTCCTGTTTCCTCCTCACACCAAATTAGAGTGTATGTCAATTTTTTGGAGGATCCCAGAACTCATGACAAGAACACCCAGTTCCAGGCATGAGTCCGGGGGCTAATCAGCACATAGATCCTTTGCTGGGGGAGGAGGGAGGGGATATCTGGAGTACACACGCATACTGAGCAGTGGTGAGCTGTGGATTCACCATGGCTTGAAACATTATTGACTGCTGGGATGCAGCCCAATGAGCTGTATGAGCTGTATGGTGCATCATGAGCCTTTTGGCTTTGGACTAAATACCATGTATAGTTTGTACTATATGTAAACAGATGGAAAAGTACTGCTTAAAAGTGTGTTTATGAAGTACCTGTTCTAAAATTTACAGCTGTTTTAAAATACGTAAAATGCATCAATTCTGAATGAACTAAATCTATTGGTACTATATACAAATTACTAAAGCTATGTTTATTTCAAGGTCAACTATTTCCGAATAGCTCCTCACTTCCAGACAAGGTTCCTTGGGTGAATTTGATATCTTTTATTAGACCAACCCAAATGGTTGGAGAATAGTTATTAAGCAAGCTTTCAGGTTCAAAAACCCTTCGTCAGGCTAAGGATGCTGCAGCAGTTGCTGCGTGCTCTTCCTGGATGGAATGAAAAGTAAAGAAGCCAGGGGCTGGGCTGGGCTGGGGAGTCAGTTGCCAGGCAGATTATAATGTAACAAAAATCCAATGTCTATGTTTAGTCCCTGATCTCTAGTATCCAGGAGGTTCATGAAATGGAGCTCATAGGCTCGTCTCTGGGAAGTGTTGTGTAAGTTTCCCTTGAGGATCAGGACTGAGAGATTGGAGAGAGTGGCCCTCCTGTGAGAAATGTGCCCCCACCGGTAATTGGGTGTTTCTGTCTTTGATGGATTTCCGGTGTGCATTCATTCTGGTGCGCAGTTGTTGTCTGGTCTCTCCTACATATCTTCCATCAGGGCATTTGGTGCATTGGATGAGGTATATCACATTTCTGGAGGTGCAGCTGTAAGATCCTGGGATGCTGATGGCTCTGTTGTGGGGTGTAGTAATTGTGGGGGTGGTGGAGATGTGTTGGCAGGTTTTGCATTTCTTGTCCTGGCACGGTCTGGATCCTTTTGGTGTGTTCTGGGCTTGAGAAAGTTTGCTTCTTGTGATGAGGTTGGCGAGGTTCAGTGCTTGTCTGAAGGCTAGGATGGGTGGCTCTGAGAAGATCTTTTTAAGAGTAGGGTCTCTTTCCAATATGGGTTGCAATTTTTTGAGGATTTTCCGTAAAGGTTCAAGGGATGGGTGATAGGTCATAACCAGCAGTGTGCAATTTGTGGGTGTTTTTCTTCTGTACTGCAGCAGTTCTTCACGTGGTATCCACGTGGCTCTTTCAAACGTGCGATCTACCTCTCTGGAGGAGTGTCCTTGCTGGGTGAAAGCCTTTTTAAGATTGGTGAGGTGGCAATCCCAGGTGTTTTCTTCAGTACAGATGCGGTGGTATCTGAGGGCTTGGCTGTATATCACAGCTTGTTTGGTGTGTTTAGGGTGGTTGCTGGTTCTGTGCAGATATGTGTGTTGGTCTGTGGGTTTCTTGTATACTGTGGTCTGTATTTTACCCTTCTGGATACTGATCATTGTGTCTAAAAAGGAGATGTTGGTGCTGGAGTTCTCCTTTTTGCACCAAACTGACCCCTTGCACTATATCCAGCATGCAGGGCTTGTCTGTGAACCCAGTCCAGCCCAAGGACTAGGACTGGTCCAACAACGCTCATGCAGCCTGTGGGGCTTCATGAATTTGAAAACACTGTTTAATATTGTTTGGTATTTTTCCTGTTTTACATTTAAAAAAATAATAATTTTCTTCTTGCTTTCTGACGCCAGTATAAAGTTATCAGTTACTAAGATTTCTGATTGACTTAGAAACTGTTTGAACCTGGTAAATTTTCAGAAAGAGGTAATTAAAACCAAGTTGTACGAATTTGTTGGGGTAGTACACTACATTAACCTAACTATCCTGCTTCTGGTATGTCCGTAGGTTGCATTTTGCCATGTAGACGTACCATAAATTTCTACCTTGTGCTTTGAAAGTGCACCCTCAAGTGTGTTTCTTTTTCTCACATCCTTTTCTTGAACTAATCATTTATTTGTATTATTCCAGAGGGCAAGAAGTCATGTAAAATTCCCAAATGGACAACAAGTTGAATATTGTTTCAAAATACTCCAGCTTACTATTGTTAGGCATGGCCAGATTATGCCTTTAAAGTGGAAGCTCAGTAGGAACTTCAAGTAAATGTTTTTCAAATAAAAGTCAAAGGAATGTAAAGTTTTGAGGAATACAGACGCTAAACCAAAAACTGAGAGGATGCAACATCCAACACTCCCTGGAAAAAGGGGCAAGGAGCAATATATTATACATTGTTCTGGTCCCTACTGTCCCTCAACTCCAGGAAATACAGGAATGCTGGCCCTTAAATATAGATCTAGGCCTTGAAAGAAAAGGCTTCTTTAAGTCCAGTTACTCTTTTGTGAGCATCTACAAGGGTGGGATATAATTTTTTCTCTGAATTTAATTTCTGGATATAAAAATGAATGCTACAGAAACAATTCGGGTATTCAGGTATCCAAGCATCAATCTTTTCTCCAGCCTGATGAAGGGTGTTTGTGCTCAAAAGCTTGCAATTAAAGATTTTTTTTTGCAAAAATCTTGTTGGTCTAATAAAAGATATCATCTCTACTATGAGTCCTGATTGACAGAAACCATTCAGTACTTTAAGATTCAGTAAATTGAAAACAGTTCAAGGGATAAATAATTTTAACAGTTGCAAGCATCTGCATCAATGTCTTGGAAAACACTTTATCTCAGATTTGATGGAAAAGTGGAATTGAACAGAGATAAGACGAATGGTGTCCAACTGAAATTTCATAGGGTACTAAAAATACTCTAAAACCTGATGAATTTAATAGAATACCTTTAAGTCTTAACTCTGGCCCTAGATATTCTGTAACAGGGATATAATTTCCTATTAAAGCCATACAAAGGGAATATTTAGTTTTTGAGTTATTACTTCTTTCTTATAGCTTGTTCAGGTACTGTATCATCAGCTGCCTTTTTAAAGGATGTCTGTTTTCAGACATCCTTCAGTTCCAACTCCTAGCTCTCTCATGCTGTCATTCATTTAGTCCAATAGGTTTATCAAATGAATTCTGATTTGGTTCTCTGACTCTTACTTAAAACCAGATCTCAATAGCTTGAAGTCAACTCCGAGCAACTTTCATTTCATACAGAATTTTCTCAAAATTATTTCACTATACAAGAAAACGTGAGGATGTTGTTCTATGCCACACAGGAACACGTCAGAAGAAGTCTTGGTACATTCTAGTACTCAAACTTGCAAATCTAAGGGAATCACTGAAGGACGGACCTATTTGTATTGGCTCTGGGGTCTTTGCTAATTTGACCTTACTAACTTTCTGGAGGGCATTCATCTATGTACTCCTTTTAGACTGGGGCACATGGATATGTTTGAGCTGGCTGACTCCTCTGCACAGGAGAGGGTAAAAATTACATGCCTGTCAAAGATAAATGGGTTTCTGTTGTTGTTTTAGCATTATGCCAGCTGTTTGTGTTTTGGATTTCATGAATCCAGAAGTGAAATGTCGTGGGTGACCATGCATGTATCAAGTAATAAATGTTATTGTTATAATGATATATAACTTTCATAATATGTAATGATAGTGGATAAATGTGAATTGGAGAGAAAATATTGGCATTGACCGTGATTTAACCACTGAGATTGATCAAGATAAAACAAAGATAAAAGAAGAATAGAAATTCTATGAAGGAATGCTAACAGCATGAGTAACAATTATGCCATTGGTGGTTATTATTTTGGAAGATATGCATTATTCTGTTTCCAACCACACTGTTTGATACGAGTTAACAAGCTGCACTAAGAAATTTCTTATTTCCAAAGTAGACGAAATACATAAAAATTATCTCTTTAAAACATTTTTAGTAATTACAGATTTGACACCATTACTAAAAACTAAAATACCATTCCAGCTGTGACTTATTCAAGGACTCACTCTCAATTCTCTATCAGCAGCAGCAACAGTATCAGTAGCATGAAAAGGATTAGGTTGGTAAGATAATAAGTAGGTTTGGTTCTCACTTGCTTCTACGGTGATTGTCATGGGTTTAGCATGGAAATTAAGTGGGAAATTTGGTACTTTTTTCTACACATTATGAATTCAGTAAGCATATGCACTATGTATAAAGATTGTCATGCTTAATTTTTATGGGTTATTAGGGTGCCTTTTCTTTGTTTTTATACAATTTTTATTTTTGATTTATGTACCAAAACTCCTCCCCCCCCCCCGTTGGCCCTGTATCCTCATATCCCCAGTAACATTACTACTTGAATTCAAACCATTAAATTTTCTCTACAAAATCTTACAACTCTCATAACTTTAATATTTTTTACATTCAATTTGTACTGTTGATTTCATATTTTTTTATAGTGTGACACTGAATGTTGAAATCATTCTTAAACTGATAAAAGTTTAGATTTTACATATTCTTACATTCCTGATCTTTCTTGATATGAGTTAGACTATAAGCCTTTACATCAGCTCAGGTTCTGTCCCAAAGATATTAAAATATTGTACTGTATGATTTAAAATATGTACAGTGTGTCAACTTCATAATGCTGTTTTGTTTTAGGTAAGACATTTTAGCCTCCAGGTATATATATTTATATAAATATTGTTGTTTTTCTGTTTACTTTCTCTCATTTATATATCTGAAAGTAATGTAATTTGAAATGGGTTCAGAGAAACAAAACAAAAAGCACAATACTGTAATATGTTAGAAATGAAAGAATTAAAGAAATAAATTAAACATATTCTTTATCTGCAAGCAGTATTTATCTTTTCTTAGTTGTTTTTTTTCACTAGTTTTAACAAATAACTCTAGTGCACTTCTGAGGCATATTTCCACTTCTAAAGAAAATGAACTTACAAACACCACTGAATTTGCTTTCATGGCATTTTGACAATATTGCCTAGGAAGAACAAGAAGTTGGCACTTACGATACAAAAAAAATGCATTTCTTTTGGTTTTGTTATTTTTTTGTGCAAGGATTTTGTGAATAATGCAGCCTTGTATATTATATAATGCTTACTGCAGGGATTGCCATAAAAACACTCAGGTTAGTAGTTACTATTCAGTGGTGTATGAGATGTCAGCTCATTTCAGGACGCTTTAGACAGGAACTATGCAGAGCAGAGCAAATAACATAGCAAGTAGTGTGACAAATTTAGCACCTCTGTGAATTGTCTATAAGCAATTTAGGATTTTTTCCCCAAAATGCTCATCCAATATCTTCTCTGTAAATATTTGACTATTTTGCTTTGTATTGCTCACAGTTAACTGTAAGTGCTCAGCATTCAGAATGTACCTGTGTTGGTTTTGCTCAGCGGTGTAGGAATGTAGTCAGGCATCTGGGGTGGCTGCCACATGCAGGGAAGCAGGAACTTCCAGCTGCTGCCACCTCAGTCGTGATCACATGGCTGCAGCCAAACCTGTTTTTTTTTACCCCTCCATCCCTGTTGGCACATGGAGGAGCTGCCCCTGTTTCCCTGCCCTAGTTATACCACTGGTTTGGATTGGTCTTGTAGGTTATATGGTACTGTTCTACTTAATGGTCCTTAGATGAATATGACTCATAGAGTCAGATTTCTGGTGTTATTTCACATTATCTATTTGAGCAATCTTTTGCCTTTTCCATGACTATGTCCAAGGGTTAAGTAAGGGAAATAATTTTTTTTTTAAAGCACCTTTAATAGAGTTTCTTGGAGTGAGGAAAGTAAGGAGTAACAATTTAGTCATGGATATTTTATGAGCACAAAAGAGAGACTAATTGTGCTAACTATCTTTAAGCTTTACTTTGCATCAGAACGCAAAGCTTCAAAGCCATCCTGATGCATTCTACCCTCCATCCTGTCTGCTGAATATATAAATGATATCACTAGAGTTGGGAGGTAACCAAAATACCTATTTTGCAGAAATTCTGAGAAATCAACATTTTTGTTACAAATCAGAACAAAATATCAAATTTAAATGTTACATATGAAAACTATTTTAAAAGATTTAGTTTCAGGTCAAAATGGGCTATGAATTGGGGGGGGGGGGTTTCAAAATATAAGAAATCCATTTGAACATAAAAAGTAATTTGAATTTAAAATGTTCTATTCCAAAAAATATCCAGAGAATTTTTTTTTGAAAATTAAATGCAATCAAAATCTACATGTTCCTGCAGGAATATTTTAGTTTTGTGAAGCATAATTTAAAAAAATCTGTTGGATAATGTCAACCAGCTCTAGGTAAAATGCTAAAGCCATTTACACAAGTTTTTTCAGAAAACATTCTTTCCATTCATATAAATTGATTGTCTCCAATAATGTTAGCCATTTTGGGAACCTTACTACAAGTGGCTTAACTAACTGCCCAAGTTAACCAGGTCCAGAACCATGTATATTAGGGCTAGGTTTTAAGAATATATGCCCTCAATGAAAGTCTGTCCTTTTCAGGTAATGGTAAGGGTTGCTAAATCCACTTAGTAGGGGACAAAAATCCCAAAAAGTGTCATACCCCTAAAAAATGCTTCAAAACCTTTACTGTAGCAATCACTCTTCCTTTTGTGAGAACAAAAAGATAAAAAGGCAAATAATTCCAAATATTGTCTTTGAATCTCCATATGCTTTTTCACATTTTAAATTGAGCATTTTCCAAACCAAAATACTTGTTTGTGTTGTCAGAAAGTGCATTAATGGCTTTTCATTCTTTTTTTTCTTTCACCTACAAGTGCAGTGAGTCTGCTAAGCACTGTAACACAAATAGGTGTACTGTACAGAAATTTGAATTGATGTGTAATTGTAGGTGGAGGAAGAAAAAAAATGGGGGGGGCGCATGCAGGAAAGTCTGCAGGAAGATGGGAAAGGGCCACAGGGGGGAGTGGCTTTGTCTGGCACTGTGCTGGACCCAGCTGCCTCCCAGCCCTGGCTGTGCTGGCCCCAGCTGCCTCCTGGCTGCACTGGCCCCAACTGCCTCCCAGCCCTGGCTATGCCAGCCCTGGTTGTCTCCCCACCCTGGCCCTGGCCAAGCCAGGGGCAAGAGCAGGGCCAGCCTCAGCTATGCCACTGGGCTGGAGGGGTCAGAGCCCCTGAGACCCCCATGCCCACCCCACCAGACCCTACATAGCCAGGCCATGGTGGGGCGAGGTGCAGGACAGAGCCATGGCTTGTGCGGGGAGGGGCAGCGGCTCCCACTGTTACATGCATCCCAGGAGGCATGTGGGGTGCGTGACCCCAATCTGTGCAGGGCATGGCAAGCTATACCTTTTACACTCTTATGGCTTATGACTGAATAAATAAAACAGGAAAGCTTACTAGTATAAATATTAATGAGATACTGAATGTTAAGTAAATACCATATCTCACAAACCATATACCCCCAATAAGATGCACACCTTTTTTGGGGGGGGAGGCAAAATGTAGAAAGACTGATTTTTTCAGAGTTGTGGATGCATACTGCTCAGAAAGGTTAGCTTGATTAATGGAACATTAAGATTACTAAAAAGGTGAGGCAGTTGTTAACAGAGTGAAATAAAGTGTGTTGTTAAGTCAATTGACTCACTTAGGTGCCTGAATAGTAATGCCACTACTGCTGAACTGTGGAGCAGGAAGAAAAGCAGGGTTCTTCTATTCTGGGCAGAAAATAAGTTCTTCCATTTAAGCCATGCACCCCAGTTTTAGATGCCAAATTGGGGGAGGGGAGGTGAACATGAGTAAATATGATATATTGCAGAAAATAAGTTCCAAATGTTCAGTCGTGTGCATTTTTAAGGAAACCTTATTGTCACGGTTTATACTTCTCAAGTTAATGAATACAAAGTTACCTTGTGTAAATGGAGAGGCATGATGACAATGCTTAAGGTGTTTTGTTGTGGCAAACAAGGATCTTGGCTGAGATGTTTTAATCAGGAATGAGCCTGACTTCAGCCAGGATGCTGGACTAAATGACCTCATGAGGTCCCTTCCAGGCGTTTTTTCCTATGATCTATAATTCTATTGCTCTAGGGTCTGTGTATGTGAGTACCACTCAGGCCTTGTATTCAATATCTCCCTCAGTTGAGCCGGTCATAAGTCGTTTCCTGGTCATTTGGCCTGGGGGTTCAGTGGTGGCTGGGCATGATGCCAGCTTTATTTACTTGTGTGCTGTTTGCTATAGAACCCATGTTAGCCAGATGGACTGTAAAGACAGGTTCCTGAAGTGGTCTCCAATCAACACTATTTATATCTTGAGCATTGTACAGGAAGATGCTCATGAATATTTTTACAAAAAAGATTTATTTACAGCATGAATGGGGAAGTACTAGAGTTGACTCTAGAAAACTGATGTTAAATGGAATTTATTGTGATTAAAGATGTAAGAGAAGCTCTTTCTTTCTAGAGTAAAAGTTAAAGAATTGCACATAGGTGAGGCCTTATAGTTACTTCCCCAATTTATTTGCTCAATACAGAATGTAGACCTACCATCAACTAATAAGAGTATGGCATGTCTATGCCTACATGTGAATGCATGTACAAAGCCATTAGTTATTTTTAAAGAAATATTAGTACTGCTAACAGTGGGCCCTGTTCATTGCACCAGAAGGCTGGTGTCATTCTTTTCCAGAGTGCCCTACATACATCTTGTTTTTATATTTTTGGAGCATACATTATTTGTAGTTGCTACAGCAAATCTTACAAACAAGTCATCCATGAATGTTTCCATTAGTGACCCAAAGCTTAAACCATCCATTGCAAATGGATTGAGCCATAGTGATACAGGTCCAGGAATATCTAATTGGCACCAAAGCTAGAAATGTGGTCCTTGAGGCAGAGTAGAACACTGCCTTAACTATATTAAATGTAACAGGGAGCTTTCCCAGGGCCAGTTTGATGTTGGCCTGCCCAACGTTTCTTGGTTAACCACCCACCCCTCTGGCCTGCCACACCTTGTTTAATAATTGGTGTCTTAATTAGGCAGGAGGCTGCCCTTTGGCAGCCCTGTTCTTCTGGGCCTATGTATGCAGCTCCAACCACCCCTGTACTGCAACCCTACTCTCTGTGAGGCCACCTCCATCCCTGCCCTCTCTCTCCAGGGCCACACAACTATCCCCAACCAGGGGCCTTTAAAGTCTTCCTCCCCTGTGGGCTCAGGTGGCCACAGCCATGCCTGGCCCTCATACCCACCAAATTGTGGGGGCTAGGGGTTAAGTCGCCCCGACCCACCTTTTACCAGGGTGGTAACTGTCCTGTCATTTCCTGGAGGCTCCCATGCCACTAAGAGCCCCACCAGGCCACCAATCCCTGGCAGGGTGCAGGTTCAAGTCATGCCTAGGACCAAGAACCTCCTAACCATCCCCATAAGCTCTTACCCTTACCTCCACATGTTCCTGCTACAGCTCAGCCAGACAATATTTCCACTTGGGCAGGCAGCACAAGACTGCAGCCATATATACCAGGTTCTGAAAATGGCTGATGCCATCAGGCACTTGCTGGCTGCCTGACCAAGCCCTTAAAGTGGCAAACACCCAAAGGTGCACTGCCACATTAACATTATTATAATTATACCTTACTCTCAAAAATAGCTTTTTTTCAATAGATCTCAAAGCACTGTACAAATGCGTTCAACTGCATGTAAAAGGAAAAAGATCAAGGCTAGAACATGAAGAAGAGAAGTGCACTCACTTGGTTCACCAATAGTATGAAGTGTGACCCTCTTCCCTGGACAGGCCATCCAGAAGAAAAAGAGGTGAAGACACTAGTCTTCAGCTATGCCAGCCTAACCAGTCTGCTCCTGTCCAAGAGGTCCTGCTGGTGTTATGAGTTCTGACCAAGTTATTTCATCATCTGGTTCCAGTAATTACAATTGTGTGAGTCAAAAATTCCAAGACAATGACATGGATAGTCTTCTTTTCGTCTCATGAGAGGGAGGCCTGTGTTCATATATGTTTGTGGGAAATTAGTACCATTAATAATTATTTAAAACTTTAAGTCTGCCCTCTAAACTAAGTCCTGCAGACACGAAAGAAGTATTTTTTGAAGCTGAGAGTTATAAACCTGTTTTTACAGGTCATTTGTATGTCCTGTGCTGGTGTGTAAAAGTGGGGAAAAACTAGAATTCGATTGATATGTAATTAAGATAGAGTTTAGTAATGTAATGCAATATGGTAAGAACAGGGGAAATTAAAGAAGGCATCTCGAAGTGGTGAGCTAGAAGGAAACCATTTTGGTCTCTGTGCTTCTTTAAGACAAAAGTCAATGTCATTATCTGTCCAAGCTCCTCCCTCCTGGCCAAAGATCTAAAATCAGAAAAGCATTCATGTCCTTCACCAACTAGATCGATGCCACTGTGATGGACAGAATATTACTTGGGATTTTAGAATGATTAAAAATTGTTTTCCTTCAATCCCTTGATGCAGGATTAACAACAAAGCAATTCTTTCTTGTCAGCTTCATTTGATTTGATTATCTGCTCTATTAATTTGATGGTTTGATAATCTGAGACCGCGTTGATGTATTGATTCAATCTGACTTAATTATTGTTCAGTTTTAATTAGTTTATTCTTGTAGTTTAGAGAGGTTCAGTTATTTTAATATTTGCTTACCTTTTTCTTTTAAACAGAACTGGTTCTATCATTACAAATTACAACACAGGACAGTAAAGCCAAGAATTTAAAATACAAATAATTTCTAGACAATTATTATATATTCACAGTAACTTCATGAAAATGAATTATATTTTTCATATATTTTGTTACCAGTTATTTGCTCTATTTCCAGAGGGAGTATTTAAATTTAAATAATATTAGGAATACAGGAACATAGGAAGCTTTTGCAAGATAACTTCCCTTGTCTCAACAATTATAATAACTCTGGATATTCACATAAATGTTCAAGCTTCTTTTGAGTCTTAGAATAATAGGACAGTAGGTCTGGAAGGGACCTTATAAAGTAATCTAATCTACCCCCTAAGGGAAGATTAGGGCAGGATCATCCCTGACTCAACCATCCCATCCAAGTATGTCTAATCTGTTCTTGGAAACTTCTAGGGTGAAGCTTCCACAACTTTTCTAGATAGCCTATTCCAGTGCTTGACCACTCTCTTAGGGTATATAAAGATATTATACTTAAATTGATCAAATGAGGGCTAAATCAACCTATGCCAAACTGTAAACAAGTTTGGGAAGTTAGATGGGCAAAGAATGGCTACTAGATCTAATTTAATTTACTTACCTGCAGATCTTATATTTAGATCTACCTAACTAGGGTTAGATTGATTTAAGTGCTGATCTGTAGCATGAACACTGCATGCCCCCAGAGGCTGGGGGGGAGGGGGGGCACAACAAGCTCCCGCAAGGAATGGTGGCACTGTTGGCAGTGGGAGCATGGTGGCAGAAAGCAGTGAGCTCCCGCAGGTAGCAATAGCGCTGACAGTGATGGGCAGGGGGTGTGGCGAGCACCGACCGGCAGTCGGTGACCACCCACAGATGCCACCAGCAGCATTGGTGGTGGTTGGGGACTGTCCTCAGATGCCATCAGCAGCAAGGGGTGGTGGTGAGCAGCGACCACCCGCAGGTGCCACTGGCAGTGTCAGCGACGCCTTTTTGTAGAGAGTGCACCGCCAAGTTCAGTGGGTGCACATGCACCTGCTTGAACCCCCTACGCATCACCAATGATCTGTACAGATATTTGGGAAGGTTAGATTGGAGGAAAAGTGACCAGCCTGATCTAATTTTAGTTGGACTAGGAGATGAATAATGTAGGTTGTTCTAACCAATGCCCATTCTAACCCAAACATGTGTACAGCGCAACCCCAAAAGAATAACACCCCCCCCCCCCGCATTCTGTGGACCCACTAACCCCCTCCTCCATGGACTTGCCAGCCCCTGCCAGACCCGGCAACTCTCCACTCACCCTGATTTATTTAGATTGCATTCCTAGCACAACCCTCAACACCAGTGAATGTGTGTACATGCAGGACCTGACCTATCATCACACCATTAAAGTTAGCCATATGTTTGTAGACTGATTCCTGGGAATGTATAAACATCTTCACAATGCAGCCTCAGGGCTTGGAAAGCACAGCCCCTCACCCCAGCCATAGGGCTGAACTTTTCCTTCCCTCCTCCCTAACCCTGACAGGGCTCGTTTTAGTCCTCTTACCTCTTCATCCCTTGATAGGTCCCCCAGACTCCACCAATCCCAGTGTGGACCCACTAGTCCCCCAGGACCCACCCTCCCCCCACCCTGACTGACTTCGGTTGGGCTCCCGGCACTACTGAATGTCTGTCCAGCTGGCACTGGATCTAAATCACAATGCTTAAAATAAGCTGCATGATTGTAGAGTGATTATTGGGAGTGTTTGTATGGCTGCTTACAGACATTAAAAAAATAGAACAAAAAAAATGGCGCTTTACTTTAAACTCCGCATACTCCTGCACTGAAGTCAGTGCATGCCCAGAAGAGGCAGTGACTTAGTTGGACCCAGTTTGCCCAGTGTCTGTATAGATTGTGCACTTTAGTGGAGCTTTTTTGGCACTTTTATCTGATAGCTGATTGACTCTAATAGCTGGAGGGACAAGCTGCAATCAGATCTGGACAGGTTACAGTGGTGGGCGGATGAGAACAGGATGGGTTTCAACACTGACAAGTGCAAGGTGCTGCACCTGGGGAGGAAGAACCAGCAGCATACCTACAGGCTGAGGAACTCCCCTCTTGTCAGCACAGAGGCAGAAAAGGATCTTGGAATCATTATTGACTCAAAAATTAACATGGGCCGCCAATGCAGGGATGCAGTCAGAAAGGCTAACCTCACCTTGTCATGCATGCACTGATGCATCATGAGCAGGTCCAAGGAGGTGATCCTCCCCCTCTATGTGACCTTGGTCAGGTCACAGTTGGAGTACTGCATCCAGTTCTGGGCGCCGCACTTCAGGAGGGATGTGGACAACATCGAGAGGGTCCAAAGGAGGGCCACTCACATGATCAGGGGCAGCAGGCCAGGACCTATGAGGAGAGGCTATGGGATCTAAACCTGTTCAGACTCCACAAGAGGAGGCTGAGAGGGGATCTGGTGGCCATCTATAAACTGGCCAAGGGAGACCAGCAGGCTATGGGAGAGTCCCTGTTCTCCCGAGCACTATCGGGAGTAACAAGGAATAACGGCCATAAGCTGACAGACAGCAGGTTCAGGCTGGATATCAGGAGGCACTACTTCACAGTCAGGGTGGCTAGGATCTGGAACCAACTTCCAAGGGAAGTGGTCCTCACTCCTACCCTGGGGGTCTTTAAGAGGAGGCTAGATAGACACCTTGCTGGGGTCATCTGACCCCAGCATTCTTTCCTGCCAGGGCAGGGGTTGGACTTGATGATCTGCTCAGGTCCCTTCCGACCCTACCAACTATGAAACTATGACTCAGCTTTAGATAAAAGCACCAAAAAGTCCCGCTGAAGTGCCCAATCTATACAGACACTGTGGAGCTAGGTCAAAGTGCTTCTGGTAAAGCCCTTTTTTTCTAACATCTGCAAGAGCCCTATGTGACCATAGTCAGGAAATTCCTTCTAATCTCTAAACTAAATTTCCTCAGCTGAAGCTTGAGACCATTTCTCCTAGTCCTATACCTTATGGCCATATAGAAAAGCCCATTTCCATCCTCTCTGTAATCACTCTTCATGTATTTGAAAACTGTTATCAACTCTCCCCCCCCCCCACCTTCTCTTCTCCGAATTAAACAACTGTACTTCTTTCAGCCTTTCCTCCTAATCCATGCCTCCTAGGTCACTGATCATTTTTGTTGCTGTGTCCTGGATGTTTTCCAAGCTGACTACATCCTTCTTGAAGTGTTGAGCCCAAAACTGGATACAGTACTCCAGGTGTTGCCTCATCAGTCCTGAATAGAACAGAAGAATCACTGTCCTTGATCTGCAAGCGACATTCCAGTATGCTGTCGGCTTTTTTTTTTTTTTTGCAACAAGAGCATGTTGTTGGCTTATGTTCAGTTTATTGTCTACTATGACTACTGCAGCCTAGCCAGTCATTCCCCAGTGTGTATTTCTGTAGACTCTTATTGAGTTCTTGGACTCAGTGACTTTGCATGGCAGTGATTTTTATTGTACAATTACATACTATAAAAAATTACTACTTTTTGAGTTCTTAGGTTTTGGGATATTTTTGGTTGAACATTACTTTGTTCTCATCTCATTAGGGAGAACAGAAGTTCCTAATCTATTTTGTTATCCTAATACTGATTTTACATACTTTATATATATACACATGTCTTTATACATATGTATCTCCCTTGATTTGTTTAGTCCCTAAGGTAATTTGTTCTATTTTTATGAGTCTTCATATCCCTTTCCTCATTTTCATTTCCTTTCTCTGAACCTCCTTTAGCTCTATAATATGTTTTTTGAGATGCAATAGCTCTGAAAAGGTTGATTTTTTTCATATGCATACACATATAGAATATCATAATATCATATTATGTTATTTTATAATGTGTTATATTATGCAGTATCCCATTCTTTGTGCACATTAATGTCCTATTTGATTTTTTTTATTTTTTCCCTGCAGTTGCACATAAAATAAGGGATTTCACTGAACTATCTTCCATATTTTTCAGGTCCCTATTTTGAACCAATAGTTAATTCAGAATCTTGTACAGCTACAACTGCTTTAATTTTTCCTTTCTCATAGTCTTTCTTTGTATTTGTTACTGAACTCCATTTGCAATTATATTGTCCATTCATGTAACTTTTTTGGGTCTGCACAGTCATCTCCAGTTTTGACAGACCCAATTAATTTTCTGTCATCTGCTAATTTTACTACTTATCTCACCCCTGTCTTTTATTGCTTACTTGCAACACTATTAAACACCTAACAGAAGACTTCAAAGCACCATACTTTCATATTGTCATAAAGATAATTGACCTTCTTTTTGCTAGTTTTTGATCCAGGGCAATACTTTGTTTCTCATTTTAGACTTACTTATTAGGGCTGTGAAAAATTTCAGCAACTGTTTCATTTCAGAGGTATTTGGGGCTGTTTTGGTGCCTGAAACACCAAATCTGAATCAAAATGGAAAGCTCAGAAACATCTCCAAAATGAAACGAGGCATCTGAAATGTTTTTTAAATGTTTTGCAAAATTTCAGAGTTTCAGAGCGGGGCTTGCATGGAAATAGCTGTATGCTGCTGCCCTGCCATGCAACTTAGCTCTGCAGGGAGCAGAGATCTGTTCCAGGGGTCTTCTCGCTACCACTGCCCGCCCCATGCTGCCCTAACAATGTACGGCTGCACGGGGTGGGCAGCAGAAGTGAATCTGGTGCGGATCTCTGCTCCCTGCAAGCTAGGTTGCATGGCAGGGCAATGCTGCTCCCTGACACGTAACCTGGCTTCACAGGGAGGAGAGAACTGGGGCAGTGCGGGGTGGGCAGTGGCAGCAAGGAGACCCTAGTGTGGCTCTCTGCTCCCTGCAGAGTTGAGTTGCATGGTAGGAATCAGCAGGCTTGCTCGTCACTCTGCACTGCTTCCCTGCACCGCAACCTGGCATGACAGGGATCAGAGATCTGCACAGGGGTCTCCTCGCCTGCATGGAGGGCAGCAGCCATTCCCCTCCCCCAGACAAGCCACCAATGGCTGAGATGGGTTGTGCAAAGCTTGCAGCCCACCTGTTCAAAACAGATTTGGAGGAGATTTGGCCAAAACGAAACAGGACAGTCATCTGAAACACTGAAATGAATCACTGACCTCCAAAATGACTGAATCTGAATCCAAACACAACCCTTCCACAGAGCCCTAATATTTAGCTTGTTTAGTAAGTTCTTGCAAAAGACCTTTGCAAATTCTTTCACGGGCCTTTGGAAGTCTGAGTATATTATATCAAACAGTTCTTTTTCATCGCTGCTTTTTTGATATAATCAAAGAATTACAAGAGACTAGTGAGCCATGCTTTTCCTTGCAAAAGCTGTGCTTGCTTAGCTCATTTAAGAGATTAATAAATTCCAAGTCAAGAAGTGATCACTAGGATCATCAAATCTGACCTCCTCTTACATATCACCTGTTGCAGTTTGTACTCTGACTGATTGGCTTCCCTAGGATCAGATTTCCATAATTTGAAGGTATTTGTTTTTTTTTTACTGAATTGCCCCTCCAAAACTTGCTATTTAATTTTATTCTTTACTGCTGACCTTCTGGCCTCCTCTTTCTGAGAGAATAACTGAAGATATATTTCTTTGTAAATGTCTGGCAAAAAGGTAGGCCAGGGTAGCACCTTAGTGATTAACTGGTTCAAAGAGGTATAAGCTTTCACAGACAACAGCCAGCTTCATTAGAAATTAGGAATGTTTTACTACTTGAGTACAAAAAATCTACTTTACGATTCCTTTCCACCTGTGTTGGGGATCCCCATGCTGTATACTCTAGCTATTATACTTTCATATGCCCAGCTTCACCTTTTCGATATTAGTTATACAATGGAAATAATATATGACTGTATTGAGTATATATATGAATACATATGAGACTGAAAGTGCATGGTACACTGGCTTTCTTCCAAACTTCTGTAAAAATGAATACGGACTTTGGTAGCATTTGATAGGAAGAATGTATTTTAGAAGTATTTAAGTCACATTTTGAAGAGAAACTATTTGTCCTATCGTAAGTCATTCCTTTTAAATACTTGAGCTGTTAAAGGTTGATTATACAGCCTGAGTAGAAAAGAATAAGCTCTTTCTTCTAGATGTGCAGTTACAATACCTATCAGACTATGGTTAGATTATGGGTAGGCTTAGAACCCCTAGTTCTTATAGGGTAGAAATTTTCCAAAGTAGAGAGATCCCAACTTATTTTTCTATATTGAGATTAGCAAAAAGCTCAACATATTAGAAATGTGCATGGTTGTGATTCCCACCCCACGTCACAAAGACTGAGATCAACTGTTTCCAATCCATATGTTCAGTTTGGATGAATATTATGAACACTTCTGGGAAGTAGATATTTCAAATGTTCCATTGTTCAGTGGCATTAGAAATAGGCATCTCTGTCTGGGGTGATGTATCCATTATTAAGATCACAAAACAAGAACTTTGCCTCTGAAGAAGATCCAAGAAACTTCACTACTGCATCATTAATATACTGCAAAGTAAAAAATATGTTTAGGCATAACTCTGGTACCACTGAATCAGAGGCAGAACAGAGGGTGGAGCATTATACTTTCATACAATCTCCTACCTTGCCAAGGAAGGCCACATTGTCTTTGCTTCCTCATATTGGGCTGTGGCTAAAAAAACAGGACTTTGAGTTTGCTACGTATCATGTGCTCCCCGCCACAATATTCTGTACTCCTTGCAATTCCTTACATTTTCAGTTGTGCATTTTGGGGGAGGAAGAAATGGGAAGGTTGTTATTGTATTGCCTGTTCTATTTTTTTTTGTAATGAACAATATGTTTCCTTGTGGGGAAGGGGAGAACGAGTGGTTTTTGGGAACAGCCATGGCCACCTTGTGAGAGAGGGAGGTACAGTAAGGGTGTGGGAGGACTCCTGTAAGTGTGAAGCAGGAAAGTAGGTGGGATGGGACAGCCATGGCCTTCCTGTGAAGGAGGGAGGTATGGGCTTGGGAGGGACATTAAAAGGGTAGTGGGGAGGAGAAGATCTGAGTGGGAATCGGAGTGGGAGTGGGTAAAGATGGGAAGAAATATGGGAGCAGGAGGGATTTGGAGGAGAGGGTAATGACTTTATGAATAAGTTACCTTGGAGTTTCTTTGACCAGAATCAGCAAGAAAGAAGACAAGAGAACAGTCAAGTTTATCATCATTAACTGAGTGGATAAGACAGAGGGTGGCATGATACTCTGTTTGGGCAATATTGCATCTAGCTGCCAGTAACCATGGCCATGGACATGCAACAGTAAACATGATTTATGCTAGATGTGGGGCTTCTAGGTAATGGTTGTGAAAGAATTTCCAGGACTGATAAATACTAGCTGGGTCCTAAAATCTTGTTTTAATGTTGTTTGTCCTTATTATTAAAGGTCAGCTCTTGGCTCTGATGAAGCCATGAATCCCCTGCCCACTTAGATATTCATACTAGCATTCCTCATGTCCTTCCTGCTTGGAAAGAAATCCACATCTACAAAGCATCTACAGAGTCACCTCATTATCCTCCTTCAAATCCCTCATTAAAACTCTTCTTTGACATGATGGTTACAAAAAAACTTAACATCAGTGCTGCCAACATAGTATGATCACTGTCTGTCTTGCTAACCAGTACTATCTCATGGTTTCCTTGTTTCCCATCTCTCTATCTGTTTCCTTTTGTCTTCTACTTAGATCAGAGGTGTCAAAATCACCTGGCCCTCAGAGCCAGATGAGTTTTGGGGTCCAGTCCACAGGCTGGATGAATAGTGTGGAGCTGGATCAGGTCCATGGACCACCCTCCCTCTAGGTATTCTGGAACCGGTGCATGCAGCACCAGATCCAGCTGGTCCAGGACCCAAAATGCATGCAGCACCTGTTGCAGGCAGTCCAGGGCCCAGGTTGCACATGGCACCTGCCCACATGCGGTGTGTCCTGGAGCAAATGCTGTATGCATTTCGGGTCTCAGACTAACTAGAGCAGTGGCATGCACCTCAGCCTGTGCGCGCAGGTCTGTTTTACCACAAACTGCATGAAATGTTTAGTTAATTCCAGACCCAGGGGCGGCACCAGGGGTCATATATGGGGCAACGTAAGCTGAATTCAGACTGCAGGCCATAGCTTGACTCCCCTGATTTAGACTGTAAACTCTTTGAGGCAAGAACTCTGTTATTTTTTATATATATCTGGGTCATGTTGTTGGATAAGATTTCTAGATTCCACTTCTCTGTTACTAAGAGCAACCCTGAGAGCGTGAATTGCATCTTCTGTCTTCTGCTGTGTTCTCTTTTCCTCCATCTGCTCTTGCTACTGTATGCTTTGTTCATCAATTAGGATTATGTTGCTTAGGTCAGAAGTGCTACTAGAGACTGGATTCATCCTACAGTAGCATTGAGCCCTATTTGGCTTAGGTTGTAATATTTGAGGGCCCATCTTTCTCTGTGTTTACCAATATGGCAGCTGAGATCTGATCTTTACGTTTAAACATCCCCACACACAAAAAAAAGTTCATCTTCTGCTTTTTTTCTTACATGGTATGTTTTCCAGAGCAAAGGTTTGTCACTGTAAGCATGTATGTATGGACAGTACCCTGCATACTGTGGGTACTTCTGGAATGCAAATCACTAGCATGACTATGAAATAAATATGGTTTGGAACTGGGGGTGGAATGGCAAGATAAAGAAATATACATCTTATAATAGGGTTTCTCTTTCCTTCTTTCTTCCATGGCTGAAGAGCTCTTTGTGCAAAGTTATGTGCTTTGGTTATATTTGCTTAAAATTCAGTTTAAAACTGTACACATAACTACACATATCAGTGCTACGATGAGCTATCACATTTACTTTATGGGAAAAATACAATCAGCATCAGGAAAAAATCATTACAATTACTAGTTTTAACCTACAACTGAAAAAAGATGAATATATGAATCTCAAAAATCAGAACAAATATGAGAAAAAAGATCTTAAAAAGATGTGATTAACAGCAGAACAGCGATTAACAGTACAACAAAAATCAGGTGTACATTTGTAAGTGAAGTGAACTTCTATCTTATTTAGTTTTAAAAAGGTAAGTCCTAATCAATAATCAGAGGGTTATTTCCACCCCCACCCCCCCTCCACCTTTGCCATCAGGAATCATTAGTGTATCTGCTTTACTGCTTTCATTTATGAAGTGCACCATTTTCAAAATAGAAGAGAGAATGCTTAGTGTTTTCCTGTAATGTTAATTCACTGATAATTGCTGTTTTGAAATGTGAAAAAGTTTCCATTTGCTCTTCACAACTCAATGAGCTGTAAATTCTGAAATAGTTGAGCCACCCATATTCTGGTTTGCAGGTGATATGAGTGATACTTTTTATTAGCATTTAATTAAATTGCTGATCTAATGTTAAATTGTGAAAGTGCTAGCAAAAGTTGAATAACTAGATTAAATAACACCCTTGTTTAGCACCAATAAATTAAGAAATCACTGAGTAATCTGGAGCAAATAAAAACCTTTGACTCCCTCAGCAATTAACCTATGTCTGCTACTAAAACATTCTTTATCTCCCAACAATTCTGAAATGCATGACTCCTTCAACAATAATTTCAGTTTCCCAGCCCAGGTTAATGGCCTTTGACTAGGAACATGAAGATTAAATGCATTTTATGCATTCTGTAGTAGTAAGGGGATAATATACACATATATCAGACATCTGTGACTGTTGCATAAAAATGAACTTCAGATTAGTTAACAGAAAATTCATTCAACGAGGATATTAATTTCAGTTTACATAAAAGTTGATTTTCTGTCAGTTTGCTTGGTAATAAGCACTGAATGAATCCTCTTAAACTAGAATGTGTTTATTTATATATTTGTCAGGGGAGAACAGGTTAGATAGAAGCCTATGTAATTTTTGCTTCAGTGAATATTACTGATTATCTATCATTCATACCACTCATAACAAACTGTTGGCTACTGTTGTCAGTACTGAAGCTGGCTAGAAAATGAGATTTTTTTCTAGCAAGAAACTTTGTGAGAGCAATTCCCATTTGAAAACTTCCTGCTAAGAAATAAGAGGGAAAAAAGATTTAAAAATATTTTTTTTGTTCATTTTGAAAGGTGAAAGGAGACATGACCAGGCAGTTTGCTTTCTAATTATACTGTATTGTGTGTCTAAATATCTAAGTGGATTTGAACATTTCAGGCCAAAAATCCACTTTTAGTCATTGGAGCAATTAGCCTAATTTTCAGAGGTTCTGAACACACATCAGTTCTCATTAACTTCAAGTGAACCAGCGAGAATTCCAGTGTGCTCTGGACTTCTTCACATCAAGACTGGGGGTATAAAATCTTAAAAGTGACCAGACACTTTATATGCTTCTTTCTTTGGCTTCTCAATCTGACACCCCTTTAAAGGGACAGATACTAAGCAATTTCTGCATCAGGCCTTTAAGTGTCATAAGCTGAGTATTGAAAAACTGAGGCATCCATAACATCTTAGAGAAATGTAGCTTTAATATTCTAATTTGAGACTTTTTTTAAAGCATTGGCTTAAATTTATTTAAAATGATACTACTATACAGATCTGTACTAATGGGAAATGAGAGAGAACATCATGATTAAGATTTTTCTTTAAGTGAAACACCTGTAATCTCTTTTACTCTCATCAGCATTTGAATGGATATGCCTAGTAATCAAAGTACTAGGTATAAATTGGCATTGAAAACAGCCACCATGCTGAGCAGGGAGCTATCTGCAGCTAAGAGTCATTGAAGACAATGTATGTCCAAAATCCCAGGTCTCCAGAGTTTAGGACTTGAGTCAGGCATCCTGGCCAGCTATGGATCATGGGCACAGAACCCCTCTCCTATGTGTTGGCACCTCCAATTTTTCTTTCACAGAATGGAGTAGGACGCAGTCTCAACAGATTTATTGACTGGGGTTTTATAAAGATAGCGGTATAGAGCCATTTGCGTTTCTTGTAAAAGGAAATGAGTCTACTTCTTGTAAAGGGTCAAGACTGACACACACCTCTCTTTTGATCCAGTAGAGCAAGGGATTACAAAAATTGAGCATCTCTTTCCTGATCTTCCCAAAGTATGTTAGCTTGGATTTGAAGGAACAACTCATTTCCTGAGTTCCTGATCCAAAGCTAACTGAAGTCAGAAGAAAGATTTATTTCAGAATAAAGTCATTTATTTCAATGGACTTTGAATTTGGTCTAGAATAAAAAATTATTTTATTTTCATGTCCATTCCCTCTGACCTCTATGACTGTCAGTCAGTTGAAAGGTTTTAGTGATATGGACACTTGTCAGTTAGAAACTGGCCTGAAATCACCAAATAATTTTACTAAGCTCATTGAACAACCATCAGAGAGCAATAATTCTTGAACAGCACAAGGATGGGCCACCTACTGTGAAATATTAAAATCTGTGATCATAGCATTAAATTGAAATAAGCTTCTAATTATCTTCTGATTAAAAATATGTTAATAGAAAAGTACATATTAGCTTACTTTGTACCTGAAGAAGTCTCTACTCTCCAAAATAAGATGCTCACTGTTTTTTCAGCATAGAAGTTTGGCTTAAGTGTTCAACATATTGCTATAGAAACATTATTTTGAGGAATTCTTACATTGTTTCTATAACAATCAGTACCCACATTTCTGCATCCCCAGCAGATTTTTGCAGGTTAACCCTGCCTGGACCATCTAATAGCCTGAAAATTCTAATAGTAAGAGTAACCATTGCTGTCTTTAACTTCTTATATATAATATTGTTAATGAGAGATGATACCTTTGTGTTTGTTAGACCTGTGTGAATAGGGAAGTATTCAATTTGGATTTGGCTGATTCAGAGGACAGTTATTTGATTTGGAGATTCGGATCACTATCCCGAATCGATTTGGCTGAATCTGCTTCAGAAGATTTGGCACTGATTCAGAGAGATTTGGAGATTCAACAAGAGACTATAATGGGGAATCACTGAAATACCTAAAACTTTGTCATTTTTGTGGCAGATTTGGATGAAAACAGCAGGTATGGTATCCCCTTCTGAGGGCATAAGTTCTGCTAAGTTTCAAGGAGATAGATACAGGGGTTTCTGGGAAACTGCACCTCAAGTTGCAAACAAGCAAAACTGGTGACGTGTGTGTGTGTGTGTGTGTGTGTGTGTGTGTGTGTGTGTGTGTGTGTGTTAAGGTGCAGGCACATACTTCGTGTGTGTGTTAAGGCGCAGCGGGGTGAAAACTTCAAGCATGCTAGCCCCTCCTGAGGCCATGAAACCTGCCAGGTTTCAAAGAGGTAGGTGCATGGGTTTCTGGGAAACTGCATCTCAGGCTGCTGACAAGCAAATCTCATGACACGTGGTGTGCATGTTAGGGCGCAGCGGGATGAAAATTGCAGGGATAGTAGCCCCTATTCTCACTCTCACAACTCCACTGCAACCAGCCAGCCCCAGTGCACTTGGTCCCCTTCACTCTTGGGTCGCACATGCCTGCCATCATGTGGACTGTACTGGACTGCAAGGGATCCAACTCTTTCCTAATGCCCTCCTTCAGCCTCCCCACCAGTGCCTGCAATTCTGGTGACAGCGGCTTGCCCCAGCCAGGAACATTGATTATCTGGAACTTCTCCATTTGGTTCTCTATTTCCCTCACTATGGGGATCACCTAACTAAGGAGGGCATCACCAGCTCTGAGCATCCTCAAGGAAGGACTTGAGGGCCAACAAGATCTGGGAAATGGTATCTCACTCAGTTTTGTTAAGGGGGGCGCTGATCCCAATCTCCCCAAGCAAGGCCATCTAATGGATGGCCTTCTGTTGCTTCACCAGCCTTTCCAGTATCAGGTGTGTGGAGTTCCACCAAGTCTCCACATCCTGCATGATTTTGTGCTGTGGGATGCTCTGCTCTGCCTGTTTCTCCCACAGCGTCTTGCCCCCCTTGATGTTGTGGTAGAAATAGCCCGCCACCTTCCTGCATTTTGAAATCATCTGGGTGGTAGTGATGGCACCATCACTGGCAGCCCTGTGCCCCTCCAAGGCATCCCTGACTATGAGGTGCAGCTTATGTGCCACACAGCCGACAAAGTTGGCATCATGGATCACCTTGACCATATTGGCCCTGTTGTTGGTGACCATGACCCGTGGGTGAGATTGCCCTGCCCAACGAGCCACCTCTGTACCATGCGGTAATCTCTCTTACCGTGTGGGATTCAGCCATCACCTCAGCTTGAAGGAGAGCCCACTGATGATCTGATTGATCACACCAGTGCCCTGTGAGGGAGAGGCAGGCATAATCTCCACCCTGACTGCTCCAGATGTCTGAGGTGAAGTGCAAGGCTACCTGTGGCCCTGCCTTGCACAGACCCTCCCTCAAGTACTCCTTGCATGCCTCATGCAGGGAGGACACCACTGTCCTGCTAAAGGTGGTGCATGCAGGCACTTGGTAGTATGGGGCCATGAGCATCATGAGCCGCCTGAACCCTGGCCACTCAACCAAGGAGAAAGGCTGGCCACCCAGAGCAAGCATCTCCCCAGTGCTCTGGGTGACCTCAATCACCCTTGCAACATGTCCTGCTTTGTCTGAGGCTTTCCCCCACAGGTCCAGGGTGGCCTGCCTCTGTTTTGTGGGGTTGGGGGCTTTGGAGCGAAAGGGGGACTTCTGTTTGGGCATGCTCCCACTGGTGCCAGGATGAGCAGGAAGGGTAAGAGGGTGCTGCCTCCTGAGATGTTGCAGCATTGCCGTGGTGGTGAAGTGTTTTACCTCCTTGCCCCAGCTAATCTGCCTTCAACAGTGCTGGCAGATAGCATACTTGGGATCATCTGCCATATCAGAATGATCCCACACTACACTACCCCACAACTTCTGGGTTAAGGGTGGAGATCCTGCCTTACCCCCCTCCTCAGCAGGCTGAGGCTGAACAGCAGGAGGAGCTGACTCAGCTGAGCCACTTGCCTGCCCAACTTTAACCTCAACCTCCTCCGAGGTGCTTTCCTGACAAGGAGACCTGGGTCTAGGGGAACTATGAGAGGTGTGGAGCACAAACTCAGATTTGCCCTCATTCCCCAGAATTTCTTTTGCTAGGGCACTCAGGTCCCCTGCTTGCAGGTTCACTGGGAGGCTCATGATGGGAGTTGAAATTGGGGTGCAGGAGACTGTCATTCTGCTGCTGGTGGCTATTTCTGGTGTTAGGGGAGGTGGTGCTCCCACTTCCTTGCTCCCAATGGCAGCAGAAGACTTATCACTGCCAGGAAAGAGGATGTGTCTATGTTTGGGGGGGAGGGCAGGGGACTTGCAGCTGTAGCTCTCCCCCTTCCCCCTCTAGCCCCTCTCACTCTCCTGCTAGAAGACCTGGCACCTGCCTTTCCAGCACACTTCATATTCATCTTTCCTGTGCTGGAAAATGTGTCTCGGTGTGTGTGTGCAGCTGTAATATTACTTCTTGTGTGTGTGTGTGTGTGTGTGTGTGACTAACTAATAATATCTCTTCTTCTCTGATTACTGTATGTGTCTGACTTCTTCTCTGTTGTGTTTACTGTGTGTGTGTAACTAATAATATTAATATCTCTTATTCTTCTCTGTGTATGTGTGTGTAATGTGTGTGGTTTCCTTCACAGCGATGGATCACACTGCCAGGGAAAACACAGCTTTCTTTTAAAGTGTGTGTGTGTTGGGGGGGGGGGAATAACAAGAACAAATAAGAGTTTTTTGGGGGAAGAAGAAGTTGAAAGAAATGGATTGGATAGGGATAAGTAGAGAGATTCTAGGCAAGGGTAATTAGTAAGCTGTATCCAATCCTTTCCAAGAAGACAGATTAGCAGGAGAATGACTAGGAAGCTAAGCCAGTCCAGTAGTACCTTTCAGATGCTGTTGCTCAGGCAGAAACAGCTCACAAAAGGGACAGAAAGGCTGCAGACAGAGGCTTATATGCTGTTTTCATGTCCCTCCCCCAGAGCACTATGATTGGAAGGGGACTCAGGGAAAGATTACAGTTACTGGCTAGCTACAGATGTCAATCTTTCCCCCCCTACCTCTCACTTTCTGTTCCCCTGAAAGACTGGCTTCCAAATCACTGAATCTTTTTCCAAGTCTTTTCCAAATGGATTCAGAGGCTCCGAATAGATTTTGTTTTTGTTTTTGGTTTTTTTTGGGGGGGGGGGTTGTCTCCCGATTCAATTCAGATTCGGTGATTTGGCCTCCAAATCGGGCAGAATCTTCTCCAAATCTAATCAGCAACTGAAGCGTCGTGCACCCCTAGTGTTTGCCACTGTAGTGCTGAAAAGTATTTTTGTTACTCTAAGGAACCTAAGGACAAAAACAATAGAATAGAAATCACCATGTCTTAATTTGGAGGTAGTTTTAGATCCAAATGTAAAATTTATCACTCACATTTTGTCTAACATGGATCCAACTAAGGTACCAATACAGACTATCTTTGAACTTCAGGGAAGATTGAATTTACTTGCAAATTCAGAACCAAATGTTAGGTCTCATCTCTTTTATAAACTCATTCCTATCCTACTTTGATACTGCTTTAACACTCAGAAGAAAAACTGTGTTAATGTTCAAAGTCTTTAGGGAATTGTCATGGTTTATGGGTTAATGAGATGTTATTTAGTGCACCCCACGGCTAGTGCTAAAAACTTCTTTCTCTATTTATTTAAACAGGCAGGGGAAATTACAAATTACAAAACCTGATTTAACCCTTGTGTTATGTGATGGAAAGTATTAATTGGGTTATTTAAAAAAGAAGTTATACTTACTGACTCCTGCAATTGTTAAGCAAGTTTCCCTAAAACCAAACTAAAGAGAATATAGAAAAGTAAAAAGTAGAGTTTGGAAGAAATCAGGCTTGTTTACAATTAGTGCATAGGTGATGATACCACTTCAAGGTGAGAAAAGGCGGGGTGGTAGAGCTTTTTCATGACAAGGCACTGTCTCTCATTATGATCATTAAAATCTAGACAGTTTGATGTGGAAATGTGGCCCAAATTGCAGGTGAGATTAAAGGGTTTTTTTTCAGGTGTCAAATGAGCAAACAAATGCCCTCTAGAACAAGCTGTTAGGTTCAAGAAACCTGATGTTACAGTTCAGTTGACTTAAAACCATTGCAGTTGGAGTAAATATAATGGGAAAGGAATGAGGCCAAGCACACATGAGAAAACTAATGGCCTTCCTTCAGTGAAAATGTATTCAGATGGCTTTGGCAATCCTAGTGGTTCTCAACCTTTTTCCTACAGGGACCCATTTGCCAAGTTCAATGGCTTGTCCCAACCCACACCCACCTGGCCCTGTTGGTGCATGACCAACAGTCCCTTGCCCTCCCCTGCTCTGCTGCAGCCTCAGCACCTGGCCACCTTCCCTCTGCCTTCATCTGGCTGATGGGGCTGCTTCCAGGACCCTGCCTGGCTGCGTCCTGGCCATGCCCCCAGCAGCTGCTTGTGGGCTGGAACGCTGCAAAAGCCCAGGTTTTCCCTTGCATCTTGGAACACTGCCAGCCTGCAAGGGGGGAACCTGCACTTTCATGTGTTTTTCTGGCACAGGTTCATGACCCTTAGAAATATTCTTGTGACCCACTTTTGGGTTGTGACCCATGGGTTGAGAAGCACTGTTCTAGGTAATAGTGGCACTCTTTCTCCAGGCTCTAGAGTCATTCTCATTAGCCCATAAAGATAATAAGCATTTTCATACCCTTTCTTTTATTGGTAGACTAGATCTGTCATTTACATTGTCTTGGGGCCCATACATGTGCTTTGAAATTAAAGGGAGAAACATTTCTTGTAACCGTTGAATCATTGCTTTTACAAAATGAAGTAAGCACAAGTAGATTTTGTTTAAATGTATTATCTGTCAGAGTTTGCCAAACTTTTTCTTATTGCATACCCCCTTTCAGATTTACCAGCTGCCCATGTACCCCTGTCAGCATAGTTTATATTTTAACCCCCTAAGTGCCAAATATTATTATAATGAAAATTAAATCTGCCATTACACAATTTTTCCTGCATACCCCCCCAGAGATGTCTTGCATACCCCCAAGGGTATGACTACCACAGTTTAGGAACCCTTGATCTATGTTGACATATTTAACATCCCAGCATTGTTATCCTATAGGAAAATTATACTTTTGACTAGTTAAAGAACAGCTTAAAACGTTATGCCAAGATTTCAAGGACTGCAATTGATATTTTCGTCTCTGGAAATGGCTCTCTTCTAATGTTGTCATATTCTTTTTCCATTCATTTTCCTGATTCTAAGAAGGCTCTTAGGAATGTGTAATCAGACATGGTCAAGAAGCCCAGCATGAAGTTTTTATATTATGTACTGGAAGCAAGCTAATGTATTTAGTTAAACTCTGAGTTCACATACTGCAGACAGTATGTTTCGATTGCCTAAGAAATCATACCATTTACTTTGGGCCAGATGGTAACTTGTAACCTACTGCTGGCACACAGAGGGCTTAAGGGCATAAATGACAAGCTCCTACCCCTCTGCACAACCTTCTAGTTTGCTCTTTTGTGCATTGAGACTGCTACTTCCTCCGCTCATAATGGGTGAACAGTGATTGGACTGGTTACCCCAAGACACTGCCCAAAGATGCCCTGCAAAGCGTTATAGCAAGTTTCTTCTTGGCCATTGTAATCAGGGAAAGACTTGTAAATCTGAATAGTTCCTGGAGTGAAACTGCAATATGTTGCCCCCTATGTGATGCTGAGATAGAAAATCTCTATCTTTAACAGAGCATAACATAATCTATGATGCTCAAGCATAAATATGCCAACTCTTTCTCTTATCTAACAGCTGTTAAACTGTCAGGATATGTTCAGTGTGATTTGTTGTTACAACTACTTTTTGTTGATATAATATAATACACTGAGAAAATTGATAGCAAACCCCTAGTTCAAATGTTTACATGAAAATGTGTGTCTGTATAAGTGATATTAAGAACATTATAAAGCTAACACCATACCTTTTGCATGTATATGACAGTTTTTTAAAGAACTCTTCATTCTGGACATCAGTAATTTGCAAGTCCAAAGCAGGGGTGGGGACATTGAAATTTAGGAGCAAAAGTCTCCTTTCACCAATACAAATATAGAAGAACATTGCTTTCCTTTTGTTTTTGTCAGTAACTGAGTTTCTTTTATCAGTGATCTATTGTCCTATTCAGTTTTGATATTTTTACAAAACATGGATCTTTCAAAATGGTTTGTTAGAAGGCAGGGTAGGTATGCACCTTATAAACTAATATGTATATATATATATATATATATATATATATATATATATATATATATATATAAGCACAAGTGTTCGTGAGCTGAGGTTACATCAGATTCTAACAGACTACCACAGCTAACTCCTCCAAAAAATGATTTGTTTCCACATATCCAAAATGTTAACTGAATTTTATATTTGACCAAAATTGTTTGCTAAATTTCCAGTAACAATTCTCAATTTTTATTTGTTTGTTTATTTATTTATTTTAAGCAAATGAACAGTTTACAAAAGAAGCAGGGGGGGAAAGTGACGACATTGCTGAAATATCGCTTCTCGTATTCAAACTAGGGGAAAAAATTAAAATGGAGATGGTTCAAAAGAGCTACAAAATATTAAGATACCAGAAAACTTGCCTTTAGAATAAAAGAACTTTGGAATTTTGGTTTGTTCAGCAGATCAACGTGAAGGCTGAGAGGCTATTTCATCATTAATGGCTTATCAGTGCTTACACTGGGAGAAGGTATCATGCGAACGACTCTTTAATTTAGCAAATGAAAACGACAAAATTAAATGGCTGGAGGATTAAGCTAGAAAAATTTACAGTGAAAATAAGGAGGAAACTGTAAACGAGCAAGGGTAATTAACAATTAAAACTCCTCATCAAGGAATGTAGGAAATTCAACATCTTGACATCAAGAATGGTCTCCATTCTAAAAAGTAAATTGAGTGAAGTCATGCAGCCTGCTTTATGTAGGCATCAGACTGACAGTCCTCTTGGCCTTAACATTTTTCAGTTATTAGTCTTGGCCTCTGGTGCTGTGGACCTCAGTTTACCAGACTGAGTTCCACAGCAGTCTGGAAATGGAGAACCCGCTAAATGAGAGGAGCTTCACTTATTTAGCTGAGTGAAGTGAAGCAGATCAGGGATATGATTGTTCTCCTAGAAGACAGAGAAGAACCTTTCAAACTAAAGAACAATGCAAGCATAAGAATAATAAATTGGTCATGAATAAATTTAGGCTAGAAATCAAAAGAAGGTGTCTAACATCAGAGCAGTGAGGTTCTGGGACAGGCTTTCTATAAAAGCAGTTGAAGCAAAAATCTTGACTTTTTATAAGACTGAACTTGATCAGTTTATGAAGGGGATTATACACTGGAGTTGCCTGTCACCCAAGGGATTGTGCCCAGTTAAAGGGTTGTGCCCAGTCCCATATTCCAACGAAATATACAGCCAGTCTTATAATAACTAGTACTAAATCTGTTGTTTTGAGAAGACTCATCTAAATGTAGTTAGATCACTGAGTCACTTCCATGCAGAATCCAAGGCTCTGTTTCTCTTCATTTCCTTCATTTTTTTTCAACTTCTCTTCTGCAAAGAACACTTATGTTCAAATCCTGAGGTTCTCTGGACTGTGCTCTATGAACTACAAGGCAGAAGTCATACACAGGGTTGGGAGGGAGAGGGGGCATATTTGTCCTTCCCTCTTACTTTTCTTCCAAGCTAGAGAGAACTTGAAATATCATTCTACATTTTATTTACATTATGCAAACCCTTTAAAAGGTTAATTCTCCTAAAATAAAAAGATATTAATTAAAGGAAAAAACTAACCAACTAATAATATGTTTTTATTTCTTTGTGTGTGTTATACTTTTTTATGTTTCATTTGATAGTTGATCAATTTGCAAAGAAAGAAAAAGAAACATAGATCATAAAAAGAAAACAGTATTACAGGAAAAGTTAGCAACCATAGGAATAATGGTGCCACATGGTACTTCCCTGAGGCAAAAACTAGCTGTGGGAGGGAGTTCAAGGAATATGCACATGATAATGATAATGATGGGAATCTCTCTCATATTTTTGTTTAAAAATGTTTTTATGCTTCCATCCAAAGACAAGCGATACCACCTAGGCTGCAACATGCCACTGTGAGCTTGTTCTTCATCTCAGAGTGCTAATATAGTAAAGCAATGATGCTTGAAGGCACTGCTTCACCATTTTAAATCTTAACAAATAATTCACTAATTTGGTATTAGAAACTTAATCTTGACTGGAGTTTTAGCTTGCAAATAACCCTTATCAGCTTTACACTTAGCATTGTAGCCATTGGAAAATAGTCTGTTCATTTATATGGCATCTTTGCAACCCTTTATATTAATGAATGAAGATCAGCCTGTTTGCACCTCAGTTAGAAAAAACATTCTCTTATTATTTATAGAACTGGGACCAACAACTGTAAATTCTGTACTTGACATTTGTCATTTGCTCACAAAGGAAATCTCTTAACTTGTGTCTCTTTCTCCTCGTCTGTAAGATGGGGAAATTTAATCATACTAATTTGCCTTTTTACAGGGTTTTTTTCCAACCAAAAGATGAAAAATGCTATATAAAAGCAATGTAATAGTATTAAAGCTATGACTTGAATAACCTTTTACTTTTTGTTATCAGGTAATTAGAGTCTCACTCTTGATTTGGAAAGATAATTTTAGGTACTTCTAAAGAGGTGCCTAAACCAAATACTCTTTTATTTTATTTTATTTTATTTTGCATCTGCCTGTGGAGATGGAAAGATGTGTGTTTGTAGTAGAGGTGTGTGAAACAGGCCATTTTCGATTTGGATTCAGATTCAGCCTAAATCGGGGCAGTGATTCAATTAATTGATTCGGATCACTGTCCCCAGTTCGATTCAGTCGAATCGGAATCTGAAGATACAATGCTGATTTGGAGAATCAATGATTAGGCCATAGATGCAGCTTTAAATGTTTTTTCTACATACCTTGAGGTACCAGGCGCAGCTCATGAATGCTGTGATGGTGGGGCAGATGGAGCTTCCCACAGGACCGTGGGGGGGCCTTCTGGGTCCACCAATGAGCGCGCAGGGCCTCCCCCCACCCCAGCTCGGCTATCAGCCATGGGGGACCCTGGCTACCCCCCAGACCCAGAAGGCACCAGTCACTGAGCTGGGGGGTGCAAGGGGGCCCCTCAGCGTACTCCCTGGCAGACCCAGAAGTAGACCAGAAGTGCTTCTGGTCTATTTCCGAGTCTGCTGCTGAGGGCACTGGGGAACCCCCTGTGCTCCTGTGGGATGCTGCAGCTACCCCAGCATCTCAGTATTCACGAGCTGCCTGGTACCTTAAAGTATGTAGAAAAAACATTTAAATATGTTTCTATGTCTGAATCACCAAATCTTTCCAAATCTTTCTGAATCGATTCAGAGGGTTCCAATTTGGAGAGATTAAAGGGTCTCCTGATTCAATTTGGATTCTGAGATTTGGCCACTGAATTGGACTGAATCTCCACTGAATTGAATCAGGGACCGAAGCTTCATACAGCCCTAATTTGTAGCACTACAAAAATATAGCACTGTTCAGGGTGTCGACATGTTCAGCCTTCCCCACCTGAAGCACTATAAAGTCACACAACAGTATAGTCTCCTGTATATTTCTTTCCCCATATCCTCCTCAACCTGTAGCAGAAGCAGGGCTGCTGCTTTCCAAGACTAGGGCAGCAGTAGGATCCATGAGAGGTAACCAGCCTCTGCAACTCCTGGCAATTAAACAACCAGGTGAAAGCATTTAGAGAGTTGTCCCTGTTTAGGGCATACAGAAGTTTGTTTTTAAACCATTCATTATAATTATTGGTGATGTATATTCACTTATATCAAGTTTTACCATTTTTTTGGGGGTGGTTTTCTAGACAATAGGTGACTTCAGCTATTTTCATCCCCAAACCTTCTGGTTTGCTATTGAATGAAGTCATATTGAGAGACAAATTTAAATTCTTCTCAAATGTTGTCCCAGAACAAAGGCACATTTACTCATATACAAGTCTTTGTTTATCCTTCCAGTCAGCAGGGGGGGAAAAAAACTTTTCATCTTATATTTGCATTCACGGAAACCTCATTAAATACATTGGCTATCATTAAAATGCTGCTGCAAGAACCACATGCTCAGTAATGGAAATCAACTATGAAGCAGATTTAATGCAGTTAGCATGGAGCACATCTATAAAAAACATGGCCCAAATTGGGCAAACATACTGATGGGAACTTTTTTTTTTTGGCCCTTATAGAAAACAGGCAGGTGTTCCCCCCACAGGGAACTGGCACCAAGCCTGAAGGTACTGCAAAATCAGGCTGGCACCATAAGGACTAGATCCAGTCCTGGCACCTTCTTTTTGATACCAAAAAATATATATATATTTTTTTTTTAAGGAAAATTTTTCATGTTCCAAGTCAAATCAGCCAAATCAATTCCAAATCTGTGAGTCATTCAAGAACAAACTACTGGCAAATCTCCTCCACCCTCGCATGTGGCTTCATATACTTCCAAATCGTTTGGCGAGCATCCTATGTGCAGGCCCAAGCCTGAAAGCTTGGCATTCAGGTGCCCCCAAGTTTGGTTTGCCCTCAGCCAGATGGCCACATGAGTAAACTAGGGAGAATTTTTTTTAATATATTTATATATAGTTATATATAGTTATATATGTACAAAATCTAGCATGAGATTTCCTTTGCACATTTTATACCACATTTAAAGCCTGTGCACCCATTACAATAAACGCACCTGCACTCCCGCACACCCATCCGCAGTCCTTTCCCTGACCCAATTACAGTCTCTTAGTCCTAGCCCTGATTTTGGGGCTTACATTCTCAGTTCATTCACTGTCCTTGTCGAGGTCACTGTCACTGTTGCTTCTGCTGCTGCTGTCATCATCGTTGTCTCCAGGTCTAGTTGTGTCTCTATCCTCTTCGTTACGCCTGTCCACTCCCCTTCATGGGTAGTCTTTGAGCAGCCTGTGCCAAGTGGCTGTTTTCCAGGTGCAACTGGCTACATCTTCTCCATTCTCTCCCACCTATTTCCAGTAGTAGGTCTGCAGTTCACCCAGAAACATTTTAACACAGTTTGTTTTCTTGGGTTCTGTATGTCTGTACATCAGCAGGTTCCTGCACTTCCACAGGGCATTCCTAATGCAGGGCACAAACTGGTCAAAGCGTGTTGTTGGGGACCCCTGATGTTTAGTCAGGTGTCCGTCTGATGTTTAGTCAGGCCACTTCCCTCGTCATCATCCTGATTCCTGTCACCTCTTCCTGGAGCCGATTTACCTTTTCCACACCCCATTGGCATATGGACAGAGTCATAGGAGGTGGTCAATGGTCTCTCTTACACCCTGGCAGATTTCCCTGGGTCAACTGGGTTAAGTTCCTTGCCCCTCTATGCGTCTCCACATCCTCACTAGGAGTGGGTGAACTAGTAGCCAGGTGAGCTAGTAGCCAGTTCAAGTTATTGTGGTCCTTTCGTAGGTCCTTGTGGAAGATCTAGTCCCAGATGCCCTGGCAGTCATGTTCAGGGAACAGCTCCATGGTCAGTAGCCTGTCTCTGGCTGTGACCTCTTTCTGTATCTTCCTGTGGTTGGACATAGTCACTGGGCTTTCATTCTGTAGCCTGTGCTCACTCTAAAACTCATTCAAGACCTGTAGAACCAGAGGTGTTCCACGGTCTGTGGTCTCCCATTGGTCAGTGTGTACACCCTCCACCCTCTCAGGAGGTGACCTGCAAATACTTGATGAGACAGGCTGTTTTGGTCTCTACACCAGTCACCAGCTTGTGGACCTGGCTGATGTACCATGTCTACAGGATCAGGTTGATGTCTGTCGTCCCCCTGGCCCTGGTCCATTTCTTCTTGTATAGGGTCTTCCATGCCACTTTCTCACCTCTGGATCTCCAGAAGAAGACATACATGGATCTCTGGATTCTGGATTCTCTGACATACTTTGGAGAGGGGAAGACCAGTGTGATGTACAGAAACACTATGAGCAACACTGCCTTCATGAGCTCCATGCACCTCCCCATGTAGAGGTGGCGTGCATGCCACAGACTCAACCTCTGCTTCACCTTGGCTGCCTCCTTCTTGCAGGCCATCCTTCTGCTCAGCTTGGGGTCTAACTTTACTCTGAGAATCTTGACCCTTTCATGGGAAACTGAGATCCCCAGGGACTCCAAGGACTCTATCGTGATCTGCATGCTTAAGAACCCATTAACCAGCACCTTGCTGCCTATGTCTGTGTACAGTGTCCTTATCAATGAAATATCTATAACTTTGCTGTTTTTTGTCTGATTTGGGTGGTAGCCTCTGCCGAGAGCATGAAGCTGCCAAGTTTCAAGAAGATAGGTGCAGGGGCTTGGGGGGAAATGCACCCCAAATTCTTGAAAGCAAAACTCATGTCATGTGTACGTGTTATACCACAGGGGTGTGAAAACTGCATGGATGGTGGCTCCTGCTGTGGCCACAAAGCCTGCCAAGTTTCAAGAACATAGGTGCAGGGGTTTGGGGGGAACTTCACCTCACACTGCTGACAGGCAAAACTCATGACATAGATGAACCTGTGTGTATTAAGGCACAGTGGGCTGAAAACTTCAGGGGTAGTGGCCCCTGCTGAGGCCATGAAGCCTGCCAGCTGTCAAGGAGATAGGTGCATAGGGAGTCTGGCTTCTGGGACGCTGCACCTCTGGCTGCTAAGAGGCAAAACTCATGATGTGGTTGGGTGCTTGTGCCACTGCATTAGTCTTGGGGCACAGGGGGGTGAAATCTACTGCAGGCCTGGGTGCTGGGCCCTGCCAGACCATGAAGCCTGCCAGCTGTGTTTGTGTTTCACTGGGGGAGTCTGCTTTCTGGGGCCCTGCACCTCTGGCTGCTAACAGGCAAACCTCGTGATGTGGGTGGGTGACACTGTGTGTGTTAAGGTGGACCCTTCCTGGCACTGGGGCCTCTGCACAACATAGTAGTGTGCCCCAGTGAGGCCTCCTCCTCCCCTACAGCCTCACATCCAGTCCACCACTTTACGTGACAACAGGTAAAATAACTTAGCTGGCTCAACACCAGTAGAATCAGCAGCAGCATCAAAGGTACCCAAACGAAACTGTCACAGAGCCTTTCTTTTTATAAAGGAATTGACAGCAAGAAGTAAAGATGTTGTGTTGTGTTGGACATATGATGTTACTCATGGTGTGTGATGGCTTATATTGTGTTTTTATATCTATTTGTTTCTTATGAAAAAAAGAAGTACTTGAAAAAAATATATCTTTGGAAGCTTTAGGGTTGAAAACCCCTTTGTCAGGCTGAGGAAGTACTGCAGTTGGTCCTGGATGGAAGGAATAGTAAAGAAGCCAGAGGCTGGCCTGGTACACAATGCAGGCAAGAAAGCCAGTCAGTGAAAATTAAAATGGAGGCATAGGGGGTGAGAGACAGGCTGGGGTGAGGGGTAGGGGAGAAAGGGGGATGTAGCAGCGCAGGTGAAAGTGCAGGGTAGCCCAGGTCTGAAAAGTGGTTTGTACATTCAAACAAGCACCTAACCTCATCACCAGAACTGAAGCCAACTTCCTACAGCTCAAAACACAAAACCTGCCAACTATCTCCAGTACCCCCACAAACTGCACACCAGAATCTATCAAAGACAACAAAAGCCAACTACCTGTGGGGGCACATTCCCCATGAAAAAAACCACTCTGCCTCCAGTCTCTCAGTTCTGATCCTGAAAGGGAACAAATTACAATGCAAACCACTTTTCAGAGCTAGGCCTATGAACTGCACTTCACCAGCCTCCTAAGTAGTAGGTACAGAAACTCCTGGACTCAATATAGACAGTGGAATTCTGGCACACTGCGACCTCCTGGAAATCTGACACCCCAGGCACCTCTGCACTTTTACCTGCACTGCTACATCCCTCTTTCCCCCCTAACCTCCAAGTTCATCCTGGCAGGGGAATGAGCTCAGCAGGGACATGTTCTTCCTCTGTTGGCTAGTGATGCAGTTAGTGCCCCTCCAGCTGAGAGCGGGGCATTACTCAGCTTTTAAAAAACTCAGAAAAGGAAATTGGTGCAGATGGAGTGAGGAGGGTGGCACTCAATTCATCTGCAGGTGGAGCTTGGGGAACCCCAGCAGCAGGAGGTTCACCTTTAGGAACACCAGCTGCTCCACCAAAGCAGGATCCAGGCAGGTTTGGTGGGGTGTCACAACATCCCCAGTAATGCTGAACACCCTCTTGCTTGGAACACTGGTTGGTGGACAGGACAAGTGTTGCTGGGCAACCGTGGCCAGAATCTGCCACATCTGGCTGCGGCTTGCCCAGTAAGCCAAAGGGTCACAGCCCAGTGGCTCCACATCCTCATTGAGAAAGGTAGGCACCAAAGCCTCAGCCCTACCTGCCCAAGGCAAGTGTTTTTGGACACCAGCACTGAAGCCATGCCCATGGCCCACATAGGTAGTGGCTGGCATGGAGGAGACTGGCTGGTGCCGGTGCTGGTGCTGGCACCAGTGCTGGTGCTGGGAGTGCTGGCATGGGAAAGTGGATCCCCCTCTTCCACATCCCCTCACCCCTGCACTTCAGCCTCCCTGACTTTGTTGAACAGCACCTGCATCCAGTGATAGAGCATTTTGGTGCTGCAAGTACACATGCTCCCTTTCACTCACAGGTCGCACATGCCCACCATCATGTGGGCTGTACTGGACTGCAAGGGATCCAGTCATCTCCTGATGCCCTCCTTCAGTGCCTCACCAGTGCCTGCATATCTGGTGATAGTGGCCAGCCAGGAACATTGATCCCCTGGAACTTCTCCATTTGGTTCTCTAGTTCCCTCACTAGGGGGATCACCTGGCTGAGGAGGGCATCGCCAGCACTAAGGGTCTCGGTGGTCTTGAGGAAGGGCTTGAGGACCACCAAGATCTGGGAGATGGTACCCCACTCAGCTCTGTTCAGGGGGCTGCTGATCCCAATCTCCCCAAGCAAGGCCATCTCATGGATGGCCTTCTGTTGCTCCACTAGCCTTTCAAGCATCAGGTATGTGTAGTTCCACCGAGTCTCCACATCCTGCATGATTTTGTACTGTGGGATGCTCAACTCTGTCTGTTTCTCCCACAGCATCTTGCCCCCCTTGCTCCAGTGGAAGTAGCCTGCCACCTTCCTGCATTTTGAAATCAGCTGGCTTGTAGCAGTACTGGTAGCAGCACCGTCACTAGCAGCCCTGTCCCCCTCTGAGGCATCCCTCACTATGAGGTGCAGCCTGTGTGCCACACGGCAGATGTCAACAAAGTTGGCATCACGGACAGCTTTCAGCATATTGGCCCCATTGTCAGTGTCCATGAAACCATGGGTGAGCTCTGCCTGCCCAATGAGCCACCCCTGCACCATGCGGTTCATGGCCCCTATGATTTCCCTTGCTGAGTGGGACTCATCCAGCACCTTGACTTGCAATAAAGCCCACTGATGGCCTGATTGATCGCACCAATGCCCTGTGAGAGAGAGGTAGGCGTGATCGCCACCCCGGCTGCTCCAGGATGCTACCTGCGGCCCTGCCTTGTGCAGCTCCTCCCTCAAGTACTCCCTCCATGCCTCATACAGAGAGGACACCACTGTCCTGGTAAAGGTGGGGTGTGCAGGCACTTTGTAAGATGGGGCCAGAAGTGCTATGAACCTCCTGAACCCTGGCTGCTCAACTAGGGAGAAAGACTGGCTATCCAGTGCAAACATCTCCCCAATGCTCTGGGTAATCTTGCTCGCCTTGGGAACGTGCCCCCCCTTTATGTCCACTTTTCCCCCACTGGTCCAGGGTGGCCTGCCTCTGCTTTGGGGGGAATGGGGCTTTGAAGCAATCAGGGGACTTCCCTTCCATCATGCTCACACTGGTGCCAGGCTGAGCAGGAAGAGGGGCAAGTGGGTGCTGCCTCCTCAAATGCGTCAGCATTGCCATGGTGGAAATGTGTCTCGCATTCTTGCCACGGCTCATGTGCCTTCAGCAGTGCTGGCAGATGGCAAACCTGGGATCATCTGCCACCTCAAAACACTCCTACACTACACTATTCCCCCACTTCTGGGTTAAGGGTGAGGATTCTGCTTTATCGCACTCCTCAGCAGGGTGAGGCTGAACAGCAGAAGGAGCTGCCTCGGCTGAGCCACTTGCCTTCGCAACCTCAGCCTCCTCCAAGGTGCTGCTTTCCTGGGTCTAAAGGAAATTTGAGGGATGTGGAGCACACATTCTGATTACCTCTCAGTCCCCAGAATTGCTTGAGTCAGCGTGCTCAGCATCCCTGGTTCCAGCTCCAGCTCCTCAGGCAGTGGGAGGCTCATGCTGAGAGATGACATTGGGGTGGAGAAGACAGTGATTCTACTGCTGGTGCCTACTTCTGGACTGAGAGGAGGTGATGCAGGTGCAGGGATGTCAGGTGCAGACACTGCTCCCACCTTCTTGCTTCCACTGGCAGCACTGATGTCATGGCTGCTTGGGAAGAGAATGCATCTGTATTTGAGGCTGGGGTGGGGCTTGCAGCTCTAGCTCTCCCCCTATACCCTCTCCCTCCTCTGCCAGAAGACCTGGCACCTGCCTTTTCAGCACGCTTCGTATTAATCTTTCCTGTGCTGCAAAAGTTCTGTGTGTGTGTCAGTCCTTTTGTGTTGTGTGTTTTATTCCCTGTTGCGTGTGTGCACTGGACTATTCTTTGATTGTTTGATTCAGTGTTAAGAGCTATGTAAAAATTGTGTGTTGTCTGTCTGTCTTCTATAAATATCTGATTTTTCTTCTTTATAGTGTGTGTGTGTGTGTGTGTGCGCGCGCGTGCGTGCAATCTGTGTGCCTCTCTACACAGTGATGAATCATGCTGACAGGGAAAACACAGCTTTTTTTTTCAAAGTTTGCACAAAATAAGCAAATGTAAATTGAAAAAAATGAATTGAATAGTACTAAGAGAAGCTAAGCTAAGCTAAGCTAAATCCTACCCGATCCTTTCTAACAACAAAAAGGAGCAAGCAAGTTCAACTACTGAGTAAAGCAACCAGGCCGAGATGTCTGTGTCTGCTAGGGTACCTTTCTCACGCAGTCACTAAAAGGGAACAAGCTTGCAAAAGGCACAGCATGCCTCCAAACAGAAGCATTTATGCTGTTTCTAGGTCCCTCCCCCCAGACACTGTCATTGGAAAGGCAGCCAGAGAAAAATCCTTCTTACTGGCCACCTACAGTCTTCCCCCCCGCTCCCCCATTCCCCCTCCCCCTTCTAACTTTCACTTTCAGCCTCGGAAGCTTGTCCGAAGCATCCGGAGCTTTTCTGAAACGCTTTGGAAGCTCCGAACTGCTTCAGAAAGCCTGAATGAGCCAGAGCTTCACTCCGGGCATATTATTTCAGACACCAAAGCATCTGAAGCAGCCCTGGATTCGAAGCATGGCTCGAAGCCTCGCACAGCTCTAGTCTTTTTTATCTCCTCCAGCATTCACTCCTCCTCCAGGGGCTGCTACTCAGCCTCTCTGAGCATCCGGGTGAGCCCCGGCAGGCACTGCTGTATGGCCCCAGGTCCTCTGGTCATACAGGATAGAGCTTTCAGTAGGAGGCAGCCACTGTTTCCAGCATGTCTTTGTTTGACCAGTGAAAGATGCAGGATAGATTAATACAGCCCACCTGAATAAGATATACAGTAGTGCCAACTGCGCTCGGTCCTTCAGTACCAACTCTTTTAGTCATCGTGAGCCACTAAATTGTATACACTTTTTTTTCCTCTTCACTCCCACAGCTGAACTGTCCATTTATTTCTCTTTTCCATTGGTTCCTGTTTTTTCACACGCCTTAAATGTCTGGAAAACATCACCAAATGGGGCCCTAAACAGTTCACCCAGAATCCTTCTGTTACCCTCTCTCTCAGACTGCAGCATATGATTCATGTGGCCCCACCCTCCGCGAGGTAGAACTGGAGCAGGTTGTCTTGTGCCTCATCTGCATATAATTTTTTTGGAGGATCCCAGGACTCATGACAAGAACACCTATTTCCAGTCACGGGTGGGGGGTTATTAGCACATATGTACTTTGTGAGGAATATCAGGAGTACACACACATACTGAGCAGTGCTGAGCTATGAGATCACCACGGTTTGAAATGCTGTTGATTCTGCTGGGCCCAACAATGAACTATACAGTAAATGATGAGCCTTTTAGCTTTAGGCTGTAATTATGCATAATTTATATTATGTATAAATAAGTATAAAAATGCTGCTTAGAAGTATGTTCATGGAATACTTGTACTAAAACTTTCAATAGTTTAAAAAAGGTAAACTACATCAATTCTGGATGAATTAAGTGTATGGGTACCCATAGCAATTTGCCTATATGCTACTTACTACAGGCATGTTTATTTCAGAATCACTGTTTTCAAGTTTGCCCACTTGCTTGTGCTCAGGGAGAGCAGAGTCTGACAGTAACGGGGGGTGGGGAGGGCTGTAGGCGGAGAAGTTGTGGGGCAATTTCAAGGGTGCCACCTGATTTCCCAGTTCTACTTTTCCTGCTGTAGCAGTGGGAAAGGACAAATTCAAAGGAAACTTCCAATACCTGGAAAATTATAATAAGTTTTCTATATATAGAACCTAATTATTGTGGGGGAGGGAGGTCATTTTATATTTAGGGTCATCTTATATTGAAGTAAATACAGTATTAGACTAGAACAGTTTTCACTCTATGCCCCTTATATCTGTTTTAGAGAATGAAGATTTACACAACTGTTTCACTTCTCTCTCCGCATTAATTTTTGTCTATTATAACTGTTAAAGTTAAGACTCATCTTTTTTGCAGTCATATGTGGATTAATAGATACCTTTTGTTAGGTATTGACACATAAGTAACATCCATTATGAAATAAGAAGATCTGATTTTCTTCAAGTCAGTTTTAATACCGACATGAGGAAAATAATTCAATTTACTTTTATAGTTATTTCTGACTGCTTCATTGTGGGAGGAGCATCAGACCCAGGAACTTCACCTTTAAACAATCCACTGCCACTTAACCTAAAAGGGATCCTTCTTTCTTCAGCAGTGAATTGATTGTAGCATTTTGTGAGGAAATGCACAGGCTGATTGTGATCCAAAACTCAATCTTTGTTTGTTTGTTAGTCCATGTGTGAGAGACTTTGCCATTTACACAATGGAATTGTATTTAATTTCCCTTAGTCTTGTCCTCAAAGTCATCCATTTCTTCCTGTAAAATATTTTATATTGACAGTGGGTCCCAACTTTGATTCAGCAGCAAATCTCATTAATATGTTCCTACTTTTTCAGCCAAGGTCTTTAACAAACATATTTTTTTGTGCTGAGTCCTTGAAGAGCTCCCTCTAACCATTTCAGCACTATCCTTTCTTGCGTCCCCTTAACCAGTTCTTTAACCAGTTACCATTTTTGTACTAATCCCAGCTTCTCCAGATTAAATAATAATAGAAAGTTACTACTAGTACTAGAAGTGGAGTAGTGTTTATAGTAGATCTACTAATCTAATTGGATTGAACGATCAAAGAAAGATATACATTTAGTCTGAGACAACATACCTTGTTAAACCCATATTATATTGTATTCATTTTTTTTTTCATTTTCTCCTTTGTCTTTGGTTTTTTGTATCTTCAGAACAAATTCTGAGGCTTCATATACTGTTGAAGTTAGACTAACAGGCCTGTAGTTACCAAGACCACTTTTTCTGCTTGTTAAATATACATATAAATGTAAATACCATGTTTGTTCTTTTCCAGTCTTATGGTACAAACCCTAACTCGATAGATTTTTTAAAATCTACCATACCTGTGATTTTGAGTCAGTTCTTTTGAGGTGAGGATAAATCCAGACTCCTGATTTGTGCCCATTAAGATAAGTTATTTCAGATGTGGTTATCTCCATTTCAATAACCTCTTGCCCATTAGCCATCATGGCTATAGTCAGGATTGATTGAAGCACAGGATTAATTTAATTTGTGAGCCATGCCTATCTTATCTTTAATATCTTATCTTAATCTCTGTTCCTTTCTCACTGTGTAGCTTGTTCTCTTTTTATGTCTATGGCTGAAGAATGATTTGCTGTTTGTTTTAATATCTCTTGCAAGGTTTGACAGTGATTGTACTTCCAACATTCAAATATGGGTACTTTACTAAGGACACTCAGTTTTAAACTTGGACACTCAAAACAAAACAATTGTTCCTCCTCCCAAAAATAACTTCAATCTAGATCCACTCTTGAGCTCGTTAATATCAATTTCAGAATTTAAAGGCCTGGTCCTGCAAAGTTCTGAGCAGTTTGGCCCTTATACAGCAAAGCACTTATGAGATGGTATTATCAGCCATCTCATTGACTTAGCATACACTTAAGTGCTCTTCTTGGGTTGGGCCCAGAGCACCCTGTATCTTGTAGGATTGCATCAAATTTGGATAAAATTTTTATGAGATGTAATAGAGAGCTATATGTCTCATTATTATTATTATTTATTTATTTATTTGCAGTTTGATAGCTAATAGGGAGAACTGCAGTCACATGCAGAGGGGCCATAACAATATACCACTTAAATCCAATTTTTGAGCTCATAGGTGGTATTATGGGCTATGGCATCCAAACAAAATCCACTGCTTCATATCACAATTATGGGCAGCAGTCACTTTACAAATACCCAATAGAGAATTTACAATAATTAGATGTGAATCATGAAGTTTGATTTCTTAGCATTATTATTTTCTTTTTTAGTTGATGTTTTGCAAAAGAATAGAAAAATAATCAGTTCTTTAGAAATCTTTTTTTAAAAGGAATATTAAATAAAAAACAAAACAAAAAAGGGAAAATAAAAAGTTAATTAAAAACCTCAGTAATGTATTCTTATTGTTTTTATTTTTATTTCTCAATCATTACCAAAAGAATGGTTTTCATTTACTGCAATTTTGAATTATGTCAATATTTTGGACATTTTAAAAATTTTGGGTTAATTCCTATAGAATATCTGAATCGATCCTTATTACTATTAACATTAGTAATAACCTTAGTGAGGCCACACCTGGAGTACTGTGTCCAGTTTTGGGCCCCTCACTTCAGGAGGGATGTAGATAAGTTCAAGAGAGTCCAGAGGAGAGCCACCCATATGATCAAAGGCCAAGAGAGCAAGCCTTATGCAGAGAGACTAAGGGACATGGGACTCTTAAACCTTGCAAAGAGAAGGATCAGGGGGACTTGGTGGCTGCCTATAAGTATATAAAGGGAGCGCATCAGGATCTGGGAGATCAGTTGTTCACCAGGGCTCCTCAAGGGATAATTAGGTCTAACGGCCACAAACTTCTAGAAAGCCTATTCGGACTCGATATAAGGGAAATCTTCTTGACAGTCTGAGTGTCCAAGGTCTGGAGCAGACTCCCCCCAGAAGTGGTGCAAGCACCTACTCTGGACTCATTCAAAAGGCATTTGGATGATTATCTTGCTGGGATCATCTGATCCTTGCAGACTTCCTGCTTCTGGCAGCGGGGACAGACTCAATGATCTCATGAGGTCCCTTCCGGCTCCTGATGTCTATGAAATCTATGAAACATTCTTGCAACATGTGTCAGTGGAAATTGTTGTGGGCATGTCTAAACATGCTTTTACGTGCACCTAAATGTAATGCAATTTAGCCTAATGCATAGTAAGGTGATTTAGGTGTGTATCTACACGTGCATGTGCTAATATGCATTAAAATAAGTCCCAAGTCAATGGACACATGTTAATAAACACTAGTGTGTCTACATGTCTGCTAATGTGATTTAGCTATTTGCTCATAAATTTGATGCCTGCTTTATGCAGGTATCAATTTAGGCTAGAATACCTTAAATCACCATTTTTAAGGTGCATTAAGGTTGTACACATGTAGACCCATGCCCTTAACGCATCTTGAATCGGGCCAATGCACATCAAATGTGTATGTGTAGACAGCCCCACTATGTTGCTTGATCCCCTAAATCCATACTAAGATTCTGGGAGGAACTGTTCAGCAAGTGGAAGGAGAGTGTTCAAGATGGGTCTCACAATGATCTTTCCTGTGGTGGACAGCAAGACAGTCCATCTGTAGGTTCCATGGTTGACTTGTGCCCTTTCTTGAAGCTTGTCACAATCATGGCATCCCTGAGGTCACCTGGGATTTCCTCATCATTCCAGATTCTTAATATGAGGGCATGAAGCTATGATGTGAACTCCTCTCTCCCCTGCTTGAAGATTTTGATGGGGATTCCATCCACTTTAGATGCCTTGTAATTTTTCATTTGCTTGATGGCTTTTCTTACCTCATCAAGGGTTGGAGGGATTCTGAGAGCATCCCTAACTGGGTATTGCAGGATGGAGTTGAGAAAACTCTCACCAACAACAAAGTATCAGTTGAGATGGTGTTCAGAATACTTCTTCTAACAGGCATTTATGACTCCCATTTCCTTGATCAGGAAACCCTTAGGTCTCAAGGGAGTTGGTCCCTGATTGCTCAGGCTATAGATAGCTTTGGTGGCACTGAAGAAACCAGGCATATCGTGGATGTCAGCAAAATATTAAATTTCCTTTGCTTTGTCTTTCCACTATTTGTTCTTCATATCACGTGTCCTCCTTTGGACCTCTGCCTTGGCTTGTTGGAAATTATTTATTTTGCTTGGTGCTATTTTGCCAAGTACAACAGGCTTTGCCCTTGCAGTCAATTAATTCTTGGATCTCTTGGCCATTCTCATCAAATCAGTCTTGATGTTTTCAGGTAGAGAAAACAAGTGTTTCTTCACAGACACTGATAATGATGGCTTTGAGGGCATCTTACATGCTGCTGATAGTCTCCCATTGTTGTTGATTGGAAGTCACCAGTTTTTCATTGAGGCATTGATGGAAGAGGTCTCAGTTGCTTGGATTCTTGAGTCCTTCAGTTTTGATCTTCTGTTGGCATTGCTTCTTCTACAGCCATCATCTGGGAGCCAGTTTGAGTGACATAACTGAGCGGATGAGTTGGTGATCAGTCCAGCAGTCATCTGTTCCTAGCATAGCTCAGGTGATGTGAACATGTTTGTGATCATGGATGATGACCTAGTCAATCAGATGCCAATGCTTAGATCATGGGTGTTTCCATAATGCCTTGTGCCTGTTTTTTTTCTGGTGGAACAGGGTATTGGTGATGGTGAGTCCTGTGCATTTGGTCAAGAGAAGGATGCCATTGGAGTTGACCTTTCCTACTCCTTCCTTGCCAGTGGTTCTGTTCCACAGGTTAGTTTTCTTTCTGACTCTGGCATTGAAATCACCAAGAATAAGTCTGTCTCCTTCCAGAATTTCAAAAAGGACTTGGTTAAGGTTGGCATAGAATTTCTTCTTGTATTTGTTGATGATGTCAAGAGTCAGGGCACACGCAGTGGTGACAGTGGCATATTGTCTCTCCGCCAGTTTAAGATGGAGAGTCATGAGATGCTCATTAATTCTAATAAGGAATTCATTGAGTTCGTTTTTGAGTTCTTTCTTAATAAGAGAACCAACTCCATGAAGTCAGCATTTTCCTTCCAGAATAAGGTATAGCCACCTCCATGTTCTATAAGCTGCCCACTTCCTACTCACCAGGTCTGGCTCAGTACAGCTGCATTGATGTTCATAGAATCAGAGGGCTGAAAGGAACCCTGAAGAATCTTCAGGTGCATCCACCTGCATGAGCAGGAAAGACATCTGGGGTCAGATGACCCCAGCCAGGTGACTGTCCAGTCTTCTTTTGAAGACCTCTAGGGTAGATGATTGCACCACCTCTGGAGGGGAGCTTGTTCTACAGTCTGGATGCCCTAGTTGTAAAGAAGTTTTTCCTAATGTTCAGCCTGAAACTATCTTCCAGGAGTTTGTGGCCATTGTTTCTAGTTTCCTCGCAGGGTGCCCTGGTGAACAGTTGTTCACCGAGCCCCTGATGTAGCGGTAAACCACAATCAGGTCCACTCTGTCTTCTTTTCTTTAGGCTGAAAAGTCCAAGATCCCTCAGCCTCTCCTTGTATGGCTTGCCATGGAAGTCCCTGATCATATAGGTGGCCCTTGTTTGGACCCTCTCGAGCTTTAGCACATCCTTGTTGAAGTGCAGTGCCCAGAACTGAACACAGTACTCCAGCTGTGGCCACACCAATGTTGAGTAAAGTGGGAGAATCACTTCTTTGGATTTACTGGAGAGGCATCAATTGATGCATGCCAGAGTTTTATTGGCCCTAGCAGCTACTGCATCACATTACAGGCTCTCATTCATACTGGGGTCTATTATTACCCTCAGATCCCTTTCATTTGTAGTGCTGGTCAGGTTAGTGTTGCCCAGCCCGTAGGTGTGCTGGGATGCAGCACTTTGCATTTCTCTACATTGAACCTCATCTGGTTCCGTTCTGCCCAACATGCCAGCCTGTCCTGTTTGTATCTGCAGCCTACCTGCAGGTGTGTCTACACAACCCCATATCTTAGTGTCGTCCATGAACTTGGCCAATGGGCTTTTCACCCCCTCATCCAGGTCATTGATGAAGATATTGAATAGCACTGGGCCAAGTACTGACCCTTGGGGTATATGACTACCCACATCTTGCCAGGATGACACCGATCCATTCATTTGGACTCTCTGCATCCTACCCTGCAACCAGTTTCGCACCCACTTGATGGTCCCACAGTTGAGCCCAATATCTTCCAGTTTTCTGATCAGTACCTTGTGGGATACCAGGTCAAAGGTTTTCTGAAAGTTAAGGTATATAATGTTCACCTCTTTTCTCTCATCCAGGTGATGAGTCACCTGATCATAGAAAGAAATGAGGTTGGTCAGACAAGACATGCCTGTGACAAAGCCATGCTGGTTGTCATTCAGTATCATGCCCTCTGCAAGTTTGTCACATATAGCCTCTTTGATAAATGTTTCTAGGATTTTCCCTGGAATAGAAGTTAAGCTAATTGGCCTGTAGTTTCCCAGATCCTCACCTTCTTGAAGATGGGCACAGCATTGGCCCTCTTCCAGTCCTTGGGGATTTCTCCAGAGGCCCATGATTTTTGAAAGACCTTTGCCAGGGGCTCTGTGATTACTTTGGCCAACTCTTGTAGCACTCTTGGGTGGAGTTTATCTGGTCCTACTGATTTATATGTCTAATTTCTTTAACTGATCGTACACCAGTTCTATGGCAATGGTGGGGATGGTGCCAATCCCACCCTGTTCATTCTGTGCCCTACCGGGCATGTTGGTCCCCATGGTCTTGCGAAAGACCAAGGCAAAGCAATCATTTAGGAGTTCCGTTTTTTTCTGAGTGGTAGTAACCAGGTATCCTGAGTCATTGAGCAGTGGCCCCACACTCCCATGAGTTTTCCTTTTACTCGCTATGTAGCTAAAGAAGAACTTCTTGTTGTCCTTGATTCTTGTAGCTTCTGCCTTAGATTGCCTAATATGGTTTCTACAAGTGCGGGCCATTGTCAAGGCTATCCCAAGTTTCCATTGTTTGTACGCCTCTTACTTTTTCTATAGGAGGGCTGCAACTTCCCTGCTTAGTCAAGAAGGTTTTTTGACCCTTGTGCTACTTTTTCTCTGTAAGGGAATGGATTTTCTCTGAAACGTAAGGATTGTATCCTTGAGGAATGATTCTTTTCACGTTCCCTTTACCTGTGATCCTTGGTTTCTCAGGGCATTCTCTACTAGTGACCTGAGCTTATTAAAATTTGCAATTGAATAGAATGTCACTCATAGTACATAGGAAAAACATCTTGGGCCAAAATGTTCTCTGGGTTCAGTCCATTTAAGTCACTAGAGATGCACCAGGAAGTGATTTGACCCATTGTTTTTGCTTCTCCTCTTTTGAGAAAATATCCATTTTCATTTCACCATAGGCCAGATGAGTGTCATGCAGCTGATCCATGGGCCAAACCAAGCCCACAGACTGGGCCTGCATTCCAGATGTGTCCTATGTCCCAGAGTAGCCAGAGCAGTTGCCCCATGCAACACAGCCCTGGAGTGGGTACCACATGTGGCATGATCCTGGACTGGTCACTCCAGGATCACACCATGTACATCTCCTGCTGCAGCATGTGTCTGCTTCATGCCAGATCCAGTGTGTACTGGAGCTGGTGCCATAAGCAGCATGTTCCCTTGATCAGCTAGTCCAGGACCATGCTGTGCATGGCACCCACTCCTGGGCCACACAGTGAGGGATGCCTGCTCTGGTAGCTCCAGGACACACACTAGATCCAGCATGAAACATGTGGTGCAGTCCCAAAACAGCCAGAGCAAGTGCCACATGCAGCATGCAGGGCCATCTGGCACACCCCACATGCTGCCTCTGGGTCTGCTGGAAACCCACAAGCAGCAGCAGGGGCCAGATGATAGGGCTGCATGGACCTGATTTAGCCCAGGGGCCATATTTTTTAAACCCATGGACTACAATAATTTTATGTACTTGATTCACAATAACTAAATAACTTCCCAGTGAAAACTGTCTTTCCTGTACTGAATTAACCTACAGTATGAGTCACATGACCATTTTCTTTTGTCTATAATGCAAAAGAATATGCTTTCGAATTCACTCACCCCTTTGGTCTATAATAACTAGAATAGATTGATCTTCAGGACATACTTAAAAGCTTAGTTTTCTTCCCAGGAAAGAGTGAGGACTAAAATGTAGTTTGGGCTGTATTGTGTGGCTGCGGGCCGGTCATTAGAGATGGGCATTTTTCACCGTTTGAGGGAATGGTGTTGAATTTTGAAAAAAAACTTCAAGTGTCTTAGAGCAAGGGTGTTGAACATTCTGGTCCTCAGAGCCATTGTACTGGAAGTTAAGGGGACCATGGCCACGGGAAGTGTTGTGCACCAGAATCCAGGGCCCCTGGGCTCAAGTGGACATGATTGGCAACAGAAGGGTGAGCAAGAGCTGTTACAGCTCTGTTCACCTTCTGACCCCTTGTCCTATTGCCAAGGCTGAGGCCTTACCTTCTCAGCTGCTGGCCCTGCCACCATTCCATGCTGATGCTACCATGTGCTTCATACCAGAGCTGCCACTACCCCTGGATGTCCTGCATCAAAGTCATTAAATTGCCAGCATCTGAAAGTTGTTTGTTGTCTGAACTGCATCTGCTGAATACCACTGAATTAAATTGAAGTTGTGTATGTACAAGTTAATGGGCTTTAAAGTGACAGAGGAAAAGTTTCAAAAATTCAATTTAGAGACTTTGGATATTAATGCAAGGTCATCTTGTACCTACCCTAAATTGGGAAACTATAATATACTTTCCCAAAGAATTCCCGCAGTTTTAAAATTTATGGTGATTAAAGTTATGAATGTTTTAGCAGCCCCGACATTACAATAAATACATTAGATGTTATTTGTTTTAACTTGAAACATAAATAATCCTATCAGAAATTGAATTTCATGTCATTGTGAATTCTATCTTCAGCCACTATGTGTGTATGTGTAGGAAGACTGAAGTGTGTGTATGAAGTCTGTGACGTGATAATGCGATTATAAACCCTATGTAATGAGATGCTGTCTGCAGGGTGAGAAACTGGTGATGCTTAGCCAACAGCAAAAATGATTGCTTTATAAATAGTCATTACAGAAAATGATGAAAGTAAAGAGAAAACTTCTATATAGCCCATGTATCTAGATCATTTTGCCTAAATCCTTTCCTTCTCTCTTTTTTTATTCTTTTTGCTAAATAAAAGTATTATGTTTACTTTTATTTATCTCAGTAACAAAGACAAAACACTGTAGAGAAAATTATTGCTTTAACAAGAAGAATTCTACTGGATTGTAGGAGGAAATATATTTCAGGGATAATTCAAGCAATCACATTTCTCCCTGTATAAACAGCTTATTCTGGGGCTATGTTGTTCTTGGTCTTCATATTGGTGTGTGGCGTGCAGGAGAGAGAAAGAAGCTTTCCCTTTATCACTCCTTTCCCTTTATCACTCCTGGAACAGCACAAAGGCTGTCTATTAGGTGGGTGCAAAGGAGGCCATATTCGAAGATATATTGCGTGTAGTTATATTGTAGTTGAAGATATATTGTGTGTGAATGGGTATTTAGAATATCCTAAATTGCCCTTTAACCATGTAAGAGTAGCTACTTGAAGGTGTTAGAGTAGGCGTGTGTCTTCAGGAAGGATATGAGTGAGAAGAGTGTAGTAGCTCTGCAGACGCATGAAAAGCTTGCTTGATGCCCAATGGAGAGAACTTGGAAATACATATGGAGATATTTCACAGAGACGAAGACAAATACTATGTCAAATCTGACATAACTGAAGAAATTGGGTGGATAAGAAGCAATGTGTAAAGAGAAAAGAATAAATAGGGCAGATTAGAACCATGTAGGAACTGATAGGAAAGTACCATCATTTTGTATTTGACAGTGGAGAAACAGGGACTGTTTCTCAGGGGCTGTAGAAGGAGTTAAAGTAGTAAGATGGTGGCCAAAAATAGGGGAAAAAAGATGGAAAGATGGACCTGTTTTCAGTCCAACAAGATAAAAATTATACTACAATTTTCAAATGTGGATGTCGTATTGAGACACTTCTTTTATCAGAACTCTGAATGTTTTAAATATCTTAGGTGATGTTTTATTTTGCAGGTGTTTAAAAGCTAGAGTAATGCTGTGGTGCAAAATTACTTAAAATTATACTAAGGAAGTGCATAAATACTTTTAATAAGCTTAGCAATAACTTTAAATATTTTATCGTTTTTACACAGATTTTTAGAGAGAAAGAATAATCTTGGTTTTTTTACAAGATCTTGTCTACAAATGTAAAGGAAAATTGATGTTGCTACTCCATTATCATTAAGAACCAAGGCATTCACATGAATAAATATATACTGTAGATTTATTATTTGTTGACAAGAAGAAATGGTCAAATTCACAGGCCTGAAAAAGTATGGATGTCACTTTTGTGAACTTCTGATGCTTTATGTGGCTTGTTTATCAGAAAGTCTCCTGAATCATTTTTGAAAACTAGGCACTTAACTAACTCAGTTTGCAACCATATTTTTAAGTGCACGTATTTAACAGCCATATTTTTAAGTGCACAGTTCTTGTTTTCCTGATTCATCCTTCCAGCTAATGGATGTTGCCAGTACTTTGTAAATGTCGAGAACTGTACTTTCACTCCTCCAAAAGGCAGCATTCTTGGAAGTGACACAAGATATTCTCTTGCATCCCTGTTTTTAGGGATTTGCACACAGATACATAACTTCCATAATAATTTCTTGTTTGATAAAGATGTATAAGGAATATGTTATAGTCTGTATAAATGAGATAAAATATGAGATAAAAAGTTATTGAGCCTGGATGATGACTCTTTTTAGGAATGCATACCAAGGACTAATGGGACTAAAAGAAAATCAAATTTGTAAGTGGAAGTAACTGTAAGTGATAGAAGACAAGTTTAATTTCTCTGAAGGAAGGGGGAATAGGAGAAAGAGAGAGGATGGTGGAAGAAAGGAATTTACTCAGAATGACTAAAATGAATCTCTGAAATCAATTTCTCCTTGATGAAAAAGTCCTATAGGAAATCTTATTTTGTTAAAACTGATAGAAAATAAATCATGTTTTATGGCCATTACTCTAAAACCCTGTACTATTTATAATGAGTATGATTTCTGCAGATTTTTAATAGCGAATTCTAACTCCACTAATAATAGGTATAAAACACCAACAAAAATAGATTGTTCTTTATTAGTGACTCCAGGACTCTTCCATAGGCTGGCTTTTCTCTGGCTCAGATTTCTTGGTTTAGCACCATTGAGTGTCAGCAGTAGAATTGCTAATTAACATTTCACTGTGGATCTTGAACAGAGGTGGACAATTATTTTGGCTGGAGGGCCACTTAATGAGTTTTGGTGCATTGTTGAGGGCTGCAAGGGTAGCCCTGCCCCCTGGTCACCATTTTGGGACTGGAAATCCTGCCCTCTAACCCCTGACTTTTGCCACTAGAAATCTCTCCCCTTGCCCTGGAACTACTCCTTTTGGAAGGGAGGGTTTGCTTGTATATTGTGTGTGTGTGGGGGGGGAGAGGTGTATGTGGGGTCTGTGCTGGGTGTGTGTAGTTGGGGGAGGGTGTGGATATGGTGGGGGTGGGGTATGTGGGGTATGGGTATGATGGGGTGGGGTTTGTAAGTGTGGGACTGGTGGGGGTAGGGTGTGTGGGACAGGTATGGGTGGGGAGTGTGTGTGTTGCTGAGTGTGGGTGTGGGTTGTGTGGGGGTGGGTGTATGCTTCTAGTGGGCTGTGTGGGGGTGTAGGTGGGGGGGGTTCGGTGTGCATGTGTGTGGGGGCTTCCCCCCACCCACTTTCTGATGTGGCTGAGCCCAGCCCCTCTGCAGGTAGGAGGGAAACAGCACTGCCTGCCTGGTTCACAGAACACTACAGAGGGGCAGGAAAACAGCTGTCACCAATGAGCAGCAAGGGAAGCTCCTAGGAGAGGAGAGGGAGTAGGGGAAGCCAAGCCTGCCGCTGATGGCTCTCTTGGTCTCTGTCCCACGCCTGCCTGGTGAGGCTGTAGCTGAGCCTGCACTGGCTCCTGTTGCTGCTGCTGCTCCTGCCCCACCCGCTTGTCTCATGCATGCCTGGCAGGGCTATAGCCAAACCCACACTGCCTCCTGGTGCTGCTGCTACTCCTGCCCCACCTGCCTGTCCTTCACCTGCCTGGTGTGGCTTTGTGAGCAGCCAAGCTCCTTCATGCCCCTCCCACCATCAACACACTCCCCCACCCAGCCATGCATGAGCAGGACCAAAGCAATGTGCAGGCAGAACCTGTCCCCCAACTCCGCTTCCCTCAATGCTGCAGCTTCCTCTCCCTACCTGCTACCCAAAGCATTGCAACAGGGACAGCAGGAGGAATCACTGCAAGCCGGAGGAATCCAACAGTTCTCTAGGTGGCAGCAGCAGCAGCGCTTCCCGGAAACTGTGCCCCCTAGCCAGGGCTGGAACCCTCAGTAGGGGAGGCTGGGTGTGCCTCAGGTGGCAGCAGGCAGTACTTGGTCCTATGTGGAGTGCAGCAGGGTCAGCTGCCAGCTGGGCCAGATCTACTTAATTGGTGGGTGGGTGCCTGCCTGTGAGCTGGATCCAATCAGCTGGTGGGCCGAATCTTGCCCACAGGACATATTTTGCCCACTCCTAATCTAGAAACATAATCTGTAAACTGCTTAGGATTCATGCTTGTTGTTGCCCCCATTCAACCCAGCTGTGGTGACTGGTACCTGATCATCAGGCAGGGGAAGCAAAAACAGCTGGATATGATGCTGATTATGTTAGTCCCTGCAAAAGCAAATCCAGGATTTTGCTAAAGGGAGGTGCAGGAGCAGTGACTGGCACTGCATGAGTGGTTGTGCCCCGTACCCCCAGCTTCCTTCCCAGCCCTGCACTGGAGCAGGCAGACAATACACCACTGGTGCAGCAGCTGGGGACATTTAGTCCTGAAAGCAAGTAAAAATTCCCCCTACCCCCTTGCCCTCCCTACTTAAAGGCTCTCCCTCCCCATCTGCTGCTGCTGTCCCATGGGCAAAGTGAGCTCCAGAGCTACTCCAACTGAGATGCATGGGGACCAGAACACCAGCAGGGGTGAGTGAGAGGGTTTTCCCTCCCCATGCCTGCTCCCAGGCTGGCAGGGAACAGCTGGGGGACCAGGTAGGAAGGAGGAACTCACTCACTGCAGTCCCTGGGTAAGCACAGCTCCCAAGCAGCCTGGCTGGAGCAGCTCTGGAGTTCCTCCTACCCACAAGACAGTGGGTCCAATGGCAGCAGCAGGTACAGGAGGGAAGGAAGGAAGAGGGGATGAGAGGGGAGGTGCTGCTAAGCATAGGAGAGAAGAGAGAAGGAGAATTCTTACCTTTTTTGGGGACTTCAGAATGGCTCCAGATGCTGCTCCTGCCATGTAATTAGAAAGCAGGGTGTATGCATGCCCGTGCATGGATTTGCTCAAGTTCCTCATGTAATTAGGCATCACCATGCCTTGTCCAGATTGGCCTGATGAGCTGCCTAGGCTTGAGACAAACTGTGGACTTGAACTTAATGGTATTCATGCCTCCTGTCAATTTATGGTTACTGTTAAATATTACATTTGATCTGAATATTTGACGGTGTAAAACATCTCAGAAAAGATATAGAAAGTAATCTGTTAAAAAGGAAGGCACAATAAAAGATGGTTTTATATCTAATCACTGTGCAGTATGCTATATAGGATCCAAGAAAATGAGGAAAAATGGGTTTGCCTCTATCATCCAAAATGACATTCATAGATTTATAGATTCATAGATTGTAGAGTTGGGAGGGACCACAATGGATCATCGTGTCTGACCCTCTGCCCCTGGCAGAAAAGAGGACCGAGGTCAGATGACCCCAGCCAGGTGACTATCTAGCCTCCTCTTAAAGACCTCCAAGCTAGGTGAAAGCACCACCTCTCTTGAAAGACCATTCCAGATCCCGGCCACCCTTACTGTGAAAAATTTCTTCCTAATATCTAATCTAAATCCACTCTCAACTAGTTTACACCCATTATTCCTAGTCACTCCCCGGGGCACCTTAGTATACAGCACTTCCCCTATTCCCCGTTGACCTCCCCTAATAAATTTATAGGCAGCCACAAGATCTCCCCTCAGCCGTCTCTTGTGAAGGCTGAAGAGATTCAGCTCTCTCAACCTCCCCCTGTAGGGTCTATCACGAAGGCCACTAATCATGCAAGTGGCCCTGCTCTGGACCCACTCGAGATTCCCCGCATCCCTGTTGAAGTGTGTTGCTCAAAACTGGACACAGTACTCCAACTGTGGCCTGACCAGTGCCGCATAGAGGGGGAGCATCACCTCCTTTGTTCTATTAGTCATGCTCCTGCTAATGCACAACAAGGTGCGATTGGCCTTGTTGATGGCCTTGTTACACTGTTTCTGCTTGAATATAACACACTCAGTTATAAAATTCTTACAATTTGCCTTTGAGTGAATTAGGCTGCTTATGAAGTTGATGCCCTTTAGAGAATGGCTTGAAGAGACACTCATACATACCAAAAGCAAAGATAGCTCCTTGTAATTGAAATCCTAATAATGAAAGTTGGGAATGTAAGCTTCCTTTGAGAGATAATTGGGAAAAAAGGGTCTGGATCTATGAAGTAAGACAGCAATATATTTGGTTAGATTCTTCTGCTCCCAATCACTTTATCTCTACAAGCACCGTTTTCATTCACTTTATACACATGGAGGTCACCAGGCAGGATAACAAACAAGCTGACCATCTAAAGGCACAGCAACACTGGAGACGGATCGTTCATGAGGAAGAGATTTGCCAAATGCAACTCAATTGTTGCTTCTACCATAACATTAAAGCTTGAAAGGTAAAACATTCAGCGCATCAACCGCTTTGCGAATCAACTAAATTGACCTGAGTTCTATCATCAATGGACTTGAGGCAATCAAAAGAGAACAACCCAAGTAATTTTTTCAGTAAACTGGCAGATGCCATGGTTGAAGTTTCCTACATGCTTATTCGGATAAGTGGAGCAAGTGATAGAAATTTTCTTTTCTCTTGGCGAGTACAAGACAGCAGGTATATGTCCCCCATTCTCGTCAATGCTTTTTCAGCAAAGATTTCATAAAGTAAACAAATCTTGGATTTCCAATGATAGTTTCTTTACCAACCTCAGGCTGATGACCCAATGATCTTTCCTACAGAGTGAGGAATATGAACCATCCCTGAACATGGCAAAAATTATTTTTTTATTATTTCAATTAATAAAAATGAGATGCTCACTTAACAATTAACAGTCAGGCTGTAGAAGCAGCAGATGAAGCCATCTATCTAGAATCATATATGTCCAACCAAGACATTTTTTCTGAAGAAACTAGAAAGACAAAAAAAAAAATAGCTTGCTCAGCCATAGCTTTCTTTACAAAAGTTTTGAAAAACTGTGACATATCAAAGGCACTCATCCCCAAAACTGGACAAAGTAAAAAGCTATTTCCATTGAGGATGAAAACTGAATTATTTTGAGATATGGTGGAAGTGAAGATTTATGTACGTTTCCTGGAAGGAAAAAAGAAAAAATGAATCTTTGTTAGAAATCTTGTGATCAAAAACCTGATTCTTTTGTTCTAAATCAGGATGCACAAACTTACACCCTTTTGTATTTCACTTTTAAGCTACTTTTTTACAATGCATTTAGGCAGTTGCTTTCAAAGTTTGGCTGAAAAATATACAGCTGCTTTGCTTCCTGGTATCTGTCTTTGATTGCAATCTGTTCCTGGTCAGTTACTCCCTTTTGGTGTAAACTTGTAAAAGCCTCTGTGATATCTTTGCTGATTATTGGTGCCTTTCAGAAGAACACAGACAGTTCTTTTTTCTGCTATATACTTGATGTAATTTGCACTCGCTAAATTATTTTGCTATTTCCTAGAATGAAAATTATGTATATGCCCATCTGTTTCTGAATGCCATTTCAGGGGGAAAAAAACACATTTTAATGGACTAAACATGTCTGATCACACTTTGAATATGAATATCAATGTAATGTGTAAAGTATGAGCAAAAGGATAATGAAGAAGAAGATACTGAAAGACAAACAATTTGTCTCCAATCATATTGAATATAAATTAGATTAAGATACTTTCATATGTATTAATCAAATCTTAAGGTATTATAGTATAGATTTTAAGTAAACTAAAAATCATTCTGAGTTCAATTCAAAGTAAAAAATAGCACTTTAGGATTAAATTGAATAAAAAATATCCTATACAAACTTTTCATATGCCCTTGACTTTAATAAATCCATACTCATTTATATCAGCTGAGGGTCTGATCCATTGTTTGGGTCTATTATTATTATTTTTAATATATTAGGAACCCAGACACACAGAAGTATCTTTTATAGGATCAGAGACCTGCTCCTGCAGCCACCCTTGGACTCTAGTTAAATTTAGATTAACACCATATGTGTAAAAAAACGGAGCTGTAACAAGAACAAAAATGTTCTTAAAACTGTCCCTTGAAACCTTCCCTGTGAACTGAGATGACAGGCTCTCCCCTTTTTAAAGAACAGTTTCTCTCACAAACTGCAAAAAAATATTCAAATTAAAATCATTATTCAAGACTGTTTTCTTATTAGCATACCTGTGACACATCCTTATCATACATCCCACTCATGAGTATGCTGTAGTTGTGTTAGACATGTGTGCTCATAAGGATCCTTTGTTCTAAAGAGACTGCAGTAATTCCCCTTCCCTTGGTCTTTCTAGCAAGCTTTAGGGTACATGCATTTTGGCGTTCATACTTGCCTGGAAATATGATTCAATTGCCATAGGCCCCCAGGACCAAGGATGACTTCAGAAGTTCCTGTGGTTTAAGTACACCTTTTCCCATAGTTCATTCCTCCCGGGATATGTTGGGGGAAGAGAGGTTGTGGGAGATAGTGGCTAAATGAACACAGAACTGCTGCTTGTTGCAGTGGCTGTGTGCCAGAGCACATGCAGCATTTGTACTAAAACTTCTTGTAAGAGAGAACAGAACTCAGCTTGGTTATTAAAGATCCAAATTTCTGATGAGAATGGAAAAAAGTAATAGGTACACTTGGTAGGACATTTGGATGTTTGCTAAAAAAGGTCTCTTGCACGTTTCAAGCTATATAGAATTTTATTTGAATGTTCCTCTTTCTACCTTTTCACAATGTTTTTCACTGAAAAAAGTTTAAGTTCAAGAAAAGCAAGTTCTGCCAGACTCTATGAAGGCTGACCACTCTTGTGTAGAGTTGTGGATGTGTTTCAGATGTTTTATAACAAATTATTGGCAAAATAATATCCTCCCACAAAAGGGAAGTTGCCCACGTAGATGGAGGCGCTGCATTTAAAGATATAGGCATACACACTACTCTATGTGTTGTTCATGCATCAGCTAAAGTGAAAGGTAAATCGCTGCAGTTTAGCTGTTTTCTCTGAAAGTTACTCTACCACAGTTCAGCTTTTCTCTGCTGTGAGGTAAAAATGCTAAGTTGGCAGTTACCTCGGAACAGCTGATGCACCCTTTCCTCATTGTAAATCATTCAGCTGTGGGAAGGTGGATGACAGAGCTGTCTAATTTTGTTTTCCTGGATGCTATGGGATAGTACTTGTGGAGAGTGCAGAAAGCAACAGGGATAGATCCAGAGTGAGATGCATTGGGGCAATTACACCACACTTTTGTTCCTGTCCAACCAAAGTTTAAAAAAACTGCCTGGTAGTGGCAGCAGCATTTCTGTTCAGGCAGCAGTGATAGAGTAGCTTCCTAGTATCATAGAAAATTAGAATTGGAAGGGACTTCAGGAGGTCATCTAGTCCAACCTGCTGCTAAAAGCAAGACCATCCCCAAGTATATCATCCCAGCCAAGGCTTTGTCTAGCCAGGTCTAAAAAGCCTCAAGGATGGAACTTCCACCACCTCTCAGGTAACCTTTTCCAGTGTTTTACTACCCTTCTTGTGAAAAAGTTTTTACTCATCTGTAATCTAAACTTCCCTTGCTGCAACTTGAGAACATTACTCCTTGTGCTGTCATCTGCCACCGCTGAGAACAGTCTAGCTCCATCTTCTTTGGGACCTGCTATTAAATCCCCCCTCAGTCTTCCTTTCTCCAGACTAGATAAGCCCATTTCCCTCAGCCTCTCCTCTGAATTCATGCACCCCAGCCTCCTAACCATTTTAGATTCCCTCCAATTTATCTATTTCCTTTCTGTAGTTGGGGGCCTAAAACTGAACTTAGTATTCCAGATGTGGTCTCACCAGTGCCAAACAGAGGGAAAGAATCATTTGCCTCAACCTGCTGGCAACTCTCCTACTAATGCTGCCCAGTATGCTGTTAGCCTTCTTTGTAACAAAGGTGCACTGTTGGCTCATCTTCACCTTACTGTTCACTGTAATACCCAGGTCCTTTTCTATAGAGCTTCTTTTTAGCCAGTTGGTTCCAAGCTTGGAGCAGGTCATGGGATTCTTCCATCCTAAGTGCAGGACTTTGCACTTATCCTTGTTGAGCCTCATGAGATTCCTTTTGGCTCCATCCTCCAATTTGTCATGGTCTCTCTGAATCTTAGTCCTACCTTCCAGCATATCTACTATTCCCTCCAGCTTGGTGTCATCTGCAAACTTCTTGAGAGGGCACTCCATCCCATCTTCCAGGTCATTGATGAAGATATTGAAAGAAACCAGCTCTGACCCCTGGGGCACTCCAGCTGATACTGGTTGCCAATCAAGCCATTGATTAGTACCCTTGAAGCCAGTTTTCTATTCATCTTACAGTCCGTTTATCCAACCCTTACTTCCTTCACTTGCTTGTGAGAACATTTGGGAGACCATATCAAAAGCTTTGCTAAACCCAAGGTATATCACATCCACTGCTCTTCCTCCATCCACGGAGCCAGCCAGCTCATCATAGAAGGCAATCAGCTTGGTCAGGCATGTATTGGCCTCTGTAAATTCATGTTGACTGTTCCTAATCACCTTCTCCTCGAAGTCCTTAGAAATGGATTCCATGAGTACGTGTTCCATGATTTGTCCAGGGGCTAAGATGAGGCTGACAGGTTTGTAGTTCTCCAGATCCTCCTTCTTCCTTTTCTTAAAGATTGTTCTTTCCCAGTCATCCATGACATCTCTCAGTCACCACAAGTTTTCAAAGATAATGGCCAGCAGCTCTGCAATTACATCGTCCAACTCCCTCAGCATCCTCAGATGCATTGTATCTGACTCTGTAGACTTGTACATGACCAGCTTTTCTAAACAGTTCCTAACCTGTTTTTTTTTTTTTTTTTTTTTTTTGCCATTGTTGGCTGCTTGACTTCATGACTTACTATGATCTATTTGATTCTTTCCAAACTCTTTGTTCCACAGGTGCAATGACCTCCTCTCCTTTTTAACAGTATTAACGTTCCATTAATCAAGTTATTCTTTCCTCTGCATTTTTTCTGTCTCTTAGTTCCCCCTGGTAATGTAGTTCCTGGGCCCTGAGGACTGTTTTTAAGTGTAGCTAAAAACATTAACTTAGGTGTAGAAATAACTTTCAGTGAAGTATTGGATGCGCAGTTAAGATGCTCAAGAAGACTTACTTTTGTTTTATGAATCTGAAAAAAAGAGATGTATATTTATTTATAATGATTACAGGACTAAAGGAACAATATCCTTTGATTATTTTTGCCTAGTTTGTTCTGTTTTTATACAAAACATATGATATAGAAAAAAAATCAATGCACATTCCAATAAAGTTATATTCATTTTTGCTTTGATCTCAGACTGAACAATATAGTCGTAGGCCCCTAACATATTAGCCAAGCTTCTAGTTTGGAGAAAAATATATATTGTGCTATCTGTGATCAGGACTAGATTAACCCTTTAGTGGGCCCTAGGCAAACAAACTCGTGGGCCCCTACTGTTTTCACTCAATAATTATAATGAGTAAAATAAGCACAAGTGGGCCCCTTCTTTACTTAGGGCCCTAGGCATGTGCCTAGTTTGCCTATGTGTTAATCCAGCCCTGTCTGTGATGATTCACCATGCCATTTGCACCTCAGTTTTCAAGATCCTAGTTCTGCTAATGGGGAGCAAGACCTAATATAAAAGGAGGCAGCAGCTGCCTCCTTACGGAAGGAACTAGAAAAACAGCAGAAATTAACACCAAGTCACCAGCTGATCTGTGGGAGCTCAGTTTTCCACTTAGTATTATGAACTGCCCTAAAACAGCACTTTCAGGAGTGATCAACTACCTGGGCAATGGAGAGGTTTGCCAAGACTGGCAAAATATACACCTGTGTCATCTTAGCTCCCAACTCATTTGCTTTTTTTTTCCTTAACTTTTTAATTGAACCATACTTAGGTTGAAATTGCCTTAGGAAACAGCCTGTGAACTCAGGCTTGTTTTCCAAAGCCAGATATATTTTAAGAGTCTGACAAACAGCTGTCTATGATGGATTCTTCCCTATAATGCTATACTTTGAAAATGAGGCTGCTTCATTAGTTTACTCAAAAACTAATGGCCAGTGTTGATTGAAGTAGAACAAAGAATGAGACACTAACAAGCAAATGAGCTATAGCTCTGCAGTTTTACATTAGTTTCATTAACTTAATTGTGCATATAGTTTGATCTCTTAACTCTTATTCAAAAGCAAGAACAGAGAATCTCTGTTGTATGCATTTTGTAGACAAGCTTTCTAATATCTCCTCTAGTCTTCTTTGGCTGGTATATATTATTACTTACCATCAAGTCAATCACATGCTGAGTAGTGAAATACTCATCCTATTAAAATTCACAACAACAACAATCTGCTGTTGCAGAAAAGAAGTAATCTAGAATCTGGGATCACATATATTTCTTTGACAGCCTTTACTATTATAGCAAAGATCATTATGAAAGTAATGTTTTTGCCTTGCTTCAGTGCTTTAAGTTTAGAGTGTAGGACTGCTTTTATTTTATAGGAAAATAGAACTAATTTCACTTTGAAATCTAGCTGAACTTCCACATCAGTGAGTTCTATTATTTATGCTTTTTATGGCATATATCAAATAACTACAATTCCTTCTGAATCTACCCCTCCCCCACATACACCCAGTTATTTGCATCAGTGTAACTGGTATTACTTTAGTTAAATTATTCAAGATTTATAGCACCGTAACTGACATCAAAACCTGACACAGTCATCATTATCTCAGTCTGCTCCATTGTGCAATTTGAGTTACTCATGGAGTTACTTCATTGCTGGCATGGTTAGTTTTAGAGATCCTAGAGTCATTCTTCAACTCATCTCCTTACTTATAGGCTGCAGAGATCTGTGTAATATGAATGTAATATGTGTAACAGCAGAAGGAACCAGGGGGTAGTCTGCAGAGCTGTGCTGATTGTTAATTTGGACTACAACTCCCAGAAAACCCCAGAGGCTAGGTGCAGGGGAAGAAAGAGCAGCCTGAATATGAAACCTAATCAGTCCTATGCAGAGGAGGGTGCAGTGGAGGTGGAGATTTCAGTGGCTCAGGTAGCCAGGACTATGCACTGGAAGGAGCTGGACTCAGACTTGGGGGCAGCTGCAGGTTGCTGTTTGAGTGCTCTAGAAACTAAAGCAGTGTCACCAACTGGTCAATCGTGATAGACTGGTAGATCCCAGAGCCTCTTGAGATTGATCATGGGCTGGGGGGGGAGGGGCTGAGCGCATGTGTGCATGCATACACATGCCACCCTCAGCACAACAGGTCAGTCAGTGGGGGAGGGAAGGGGTCAAGGCCTGGGCAACACAATTAGTGGGACTCAGGGCACAAAGCCCAGCCTGAAGTGGGAGGCACCATCCGCCACACACAGATGGGGGGGCACGTGCTACCCCCCAAACATGGGGCAACACTGGCAGCTGCATCTCCAAGGTAGGTAGTGGGGCTGGTGCAGGGGCAGGCTCTGCACAGCTGGCACAGGGTTGGGGATGGAGCCATGAGCAGCTCATCCAGGGAGGTGCAGGGAGGGGGAGGCACACAGCCTGAAAGGGCACAGGGTGTGTGCCCTGGATCTGCCCATGGGGCAGGGCAGGCTGTGGGATGGGTGGCACCATGCTATTTCTGGTCGGGCTGTGCTTGGGGCAGGCAATGGCAGCGGCGCTAAGAGTGAGGCAATGGTGTGGGGCTGTAGCCTCCCCAACCCCTGTTCCCAGGACTGCAGCTTCCTGCCCCAAGCGCAGCATGGGCCAGGCCCGGTAGGAACAGCCCAGTGCAGCTTCCAAGTCTGCAGCTGCAGCCCACCCCACACCATGCCTGCCAGTCCCCATGTCCTTGGGGCCGGGGCAAGGGGTGGTGGGGAAGAGGCAAGGGGAGGGGAAAACTGCACCAAACTGTTCCTGCTGGGCCTGGCCCACGCTGTGCTTGGGGTGGGCAGCTGTGGTGCTGGGAGTGGGGTTGGGGAGGCTATGGCCCCCCTCCATGGTCTCACTCATGGCACCACTGCTGCCACCTGGCTCAAGCACAGCCCAGATGGGAACAGCATGGCACTGCCCAGCCTGCAGCCCACCCTGTGGGCAGATCCAGAGGCATGTGCTCACCCGTGCTCTCCTGGGCTGCATGTCCCACTCCCCACACCCCCAGACAAGCCATTTGTGGCTCTGTCCCCCACCCCACACTGGCTGTGCTCCCTCCCTCACCACCATTGGCAGGGGCAGATTGAGGTCCCAGCAGCGAGGGAGGGAGTGAGGGCTAGGGCTGGGGCCTTGATATGCCCTGCTCTGCCCCCCACAGCCCTTTCCCCCCCCCTCACAAAGTTACCTGCTGGGTCAGATGGGGGACGTAGATCTTGGGTTCCTTTTAAATTCCAAAAGTGATCTTGGACATAAAAAGTTTGTGGACCACTGGACTAAAGGCTTCTTTGAGGACACCTCCAGGGGTGTGTAGGGGAATTAAGGTGCTGAGTGTTTGTTACTATAGTGTTGATGTTTCTTTACCTTTTACTTATTCCCTCCCTTTGGCCCATTAGCTTGTGACCCTAAGCCAGGAATGGGCAAAATATGGCCTGTGGGCCAGATTTGGCCCACCAACTAACTGCATCTGGGTTGTAGGAGGGCACCTGCCAATTGATTGGAACCGGCCCACAGCTGCCCCTGCAGCTCTCTGCATGGGACCAAGCCCTGCCCACTTCCACCCAGGGCAGGCAGCGCTGCGCTTCTATCTGTGCCCATTAGCCTTGGCCTTGGCCCCAGCCCCAGCCCCAGTCAGTATGCACAGCTTTCTGGCAGGACTGCTACCAGTTCAGCTCCCCCTGCCTCCTCCTATTCTTGCCCCTGCTGCACCACCCCAGGTATGGGAAAACTTCAGTCAGGTGCTCCTGCCCTAGTGGGCGAGGCTCCAGCTCCTGGCCACCTTCTACCCACTCTGCCCTCCTGCTGTGGTGAGTAGCCACCTGTGGGTAGCCAAGTGGGTGGAAAGCAGTGTGGAGCTGGGGCCCCATGCAGTAGAGCAGGAGCTGCCCAGCTTCAGCTCTCTCCCCACACCCCCTGAAGCAGCACACCCCTGCCCTACCCCCTATGATTTTCTATATAAAAATGGGAATTCCTGTTTGCTTCTTGTGCCAGTTTCTGGGGCTACAGTGGTGGCAGAAATCACTGGCAGTGGTGGAATTCTGAAGGGAGGTCTACCATATGGGCTCAGCAGTGAAGCCAAGCAGGATTACAAGCATGACAAGGGGCCCTCAGGAATGTTTTGGAACCAGGTACAGGGCCTAAATGGGACCTTGCATCTCTCTTTAATCATAAGCAGACTTCAGCAGAATCGATGCAAGAGTTTGGCATTGCTCTAAGACAATTAGCTGTAAAGGCCTTCCCACAAGTCAGCCCTGAGACACGCGACCTGCTGGCCAATGACCAGTTCGTCATCAGTGCCTTCAGTGGGGAGAAGTGGGTCTGCCTTTGTTTGGGAAGCCTCAGAGCCTAGATGATGCCATAAAACTAGCCACTCAGGTGGAAGTGGTGAGAAAACTGGGGGCCCTAGATATCCAAGGTGTCAAGGCAAGGGTGTATGCACATGCCAGAAAGGAGAAATCAGGAGCACACACCATAACCCCAGAGTTGTCAGTCTTGAAAACAGTGATGGAGACATTGAGAAAGATCCAAGGTGAACTTGACCAGCTCAAGAAGAATATGGAAACCCAGTCCCAGAGCAGACTTTCAACAGGAGAGTCTCTTGAACCACAGCAGATGAGGTGTTGTCATGAGAATGCTGATGGATGCTGGCACTGTGGCAGCCATGATAACTTCCAGAGGGAATGCCCAGAGAGATGGTAGCATTCAGGGGAGGGAAACAGGTGGACAGTAGAGAGGGGTCTATCCACTGCTAGCTGACAGAGAGGTTCACAGAATGAGGTGGTGATTGTTGGTATCACGGGGTGAAGATATTACCTGGAGGAAAATCAGGGAAAAGTTTGTGACAGTTCCACCTAGATTCAGGTGCCCAGATATCCATTGTACATAGCTGGGGACAGAAACAACCTACAACAGAGACAGAAAGAAGCCCTCAACCCTGTTGCCAAGTGGTCAAGGCAGCCGGTGGAGAAGCACTTCCAGTTCTGTGAGAGTGGAGTACAAACATCAGCTTCCAAGGCCTTCAGCTGTCATGCAAAATTCTCATAGCAAAGGATGCCAATCCAGATGCCTTGTTACGCACTGACTTCCTAAAAAATTGTCAGGTTACTATGAATTTTGCAAACTGTTTTTGTTCCTTTTTGGGGAGCCATTTCCTCTTGTATACCACAGATAACCAAGTGAAGGCATGTGAATTGGTAGTGGAGAAGAATCTAACAATACTTCCTAAAAGTGAGATGATAATCACCAGCAAACTGAAGACATGGGGCCATGAAGAAGAGAAAGCCTTATTTGAACCCAAGATAAATTGGGATTCCTAGTGGGAACTGCAGTGGTTAAGAGCCACAGGGGTGAAATTCCCATGCATGTTGCTAAACATCAACAAAACCACAGGTCACATATCAGGGCACTATATCTGGGATGTTTGAGACAGGTGTGGCTGTCCTGCAGGCTGATCCTGGATCAAAGAATTTGATTGTTGTAAGAGTACTGAGGTCAGACAATCACCCAAAACCTTAGAGAGCCAGATGATAATCTTCAGTGGAGTGCAGAAAGATTGGAACACAAGTTCAAGTTAAAACATCATAGCCTGGAGCTCAAGCAAGTGAGAGCAATGCAAGAAGTCCTATTGGAATATGCAGATGTACTAAGTGTTGGAGACCATGACCTAGGGCATACAGTCTTAACAAAATATCAAATTAATACTGGTAATGCCAAACCTGTTAGATAGGGGCCTAAACGAGTACCCATCCATTTGCAGCAGGAGTTTGATCAGCAGCTGATTAGGCCTTCTCTCAGCCCATGGACTGCCCCTGTGCTGTTGGTGCAGAACAGGCTGTTAAGGCCTGGCCAGTACCTTGCAGTTTAACAGACCTCAGCTCCTTGGGTTTAGCCTCCTATAATAGAACATCGGTGGCAGATTTTGTACAATTGCAAGTCCGTTACAGACATTCTCCAGTAGGCGAAGTTCATCTGGACCAGGGAATGTCAAGATGCCTTTATACATCTGAAGCGGCAGTTGATGTTATCCCTTATCTTAGCATATCCTGACCCTCGGTTACCCTTCTTGCTGGATACTGATGTGAGGGACATTGTTATTGGAGCTGTTTTGTCATAAATTGAAGGAGGCCAAGAAAAGGTACTAGTCTGTACAAGCCATGCCTTAAACAAAGCTGAGAAGCAATACACAACCATAAGAAAGGAATCACTTGCTATGGTGAGTTTACCAAACATTTTCAACACTTTCTCCTGTGGAGACACTTCACATTAAGAACAAATCACAGTTCTCTTGGTGGTTACACAATTTCCAACAAGTCAAAGGACAATTGGCTATGTGGTTAGAACGGCTGACTGAGTTTTACTACCAAGTAGTGCATTGCCGTGGGAGACAGCACCAAAATGCTAATACCTTGTCCCATAGGCCTCTCATAGTGGACATTGAACCTAAACCTGAAGCCATGTTAGGTTCAGCCACTGTCAGCAATAGAGAGAGCCAGAGATGAACCATCTCTGAATATAGGAGAAGGCAGAAGGTTGGCAGATTGGCATACAAGACAATGGGAAGATCCTGACATTGGAAAACTAATAAAGTGGAAGAAAATCGATAGTGAGGAGTTCCCTGAAGAAAGGCAACATCATTTGTGCCTGAAGAGGTACTAGGTAGTGTGGCCTGAGATAAAACTTTAGGCAAGGAGTGCTGGTGTGAAAGCTCCTCAAATCTTCCCAAAGAGTTCAGCTTATTCAAATAGTGGTACTGGAGAAGGAAATACCAAAAATTCTGCAAGCTCTACATGATTCCAATTCCAGGGGACATTTAGGCATGAACAAGGTCCCATCAAGTTCCAGTCCCAGTATTTCTGGTTAAGCTGGAGAAAATCAGGACTTGTATAGGTCATGCAATTGTGTGTGGTGTCTAAAAAAGACTGAAGAATAATCCCAGGTCCTCGATGGTCTTCACACAGGCTGGACGACCCCTGGAAAGGATAGCCATGGTTATCTTGGGTCCCCTGACCACTATACCATGTGCAAACAAGACTCAGACTTGGGAGCAGCTGCAAGCTGCTGTTTGAGTACTCTAGGGACTAAAGGCTTGTTTGGGGACACCTCCAGATGTTTGGGGAGAAAGTTAAAGTGCTGAGTATAAATTACCACTGTACTGATGTTTCTTTACCTTTTACTTGATCAAAACTTTTAGCAGGGCAAAGTTTTGATCCCTCTACTCTAAACCTCACTCTTTTGTCCCTTTGTTTCTGCAGCTATTTCTGTTTTTATCAGTCCAGTTCATGATGTGTTTCACTACTTGGAAGTCACTGGCATTACTCCCAGTTTATACTAGTGTGCAACTAAGAAAGTAGCTAGAAGCATCTGACAAGGGACAAAGCAGCAGCATAAATACTCAAACAAATCCACATGTGAAATTTCAGTGCTTCATTTGGAGAAAATAGGTTACTTAAAATTATATGAGAGGAAAGGAAACATGAGTTCAGGAAATATTATTAAGTCTTTGGAGGCAGAAGCCAGAAGAGTAAGTTTTTTATCTGTCATTCACCTATCTTTGCAAAACAATTTTTACTAAGCCTGCCCTCACAGGTCACTTATCTGAAGAAATTGAAAAAGTGATTCAGTGACCCAATGAGAATATCAAACCTGCAAGTAGTAACTTACCTGCGGACTCCAGACCAACCAAAAGAGCAGAAGGACTGAATTAACTTATTCTTATTCTTTGATAAGTTTTATTGTATTCTTCTTCCAGAAAGATACTGACAATGAATACAATTGTGGTAATCCCAAATCAATTCTACAAACAAAAAAATAAAATTATCTATCTACTTAAAAAAGCAAGGGTCCATCAACATGAGGTGAATGATATATCAAAAGATTTAGAGCAGTGGTTTTCAACTTTATTTCATTTGTAGACCCCTAAAAAAAGGGAATGGAGGTGCAGACACCTTCGAATTGTAAATGTGGGTATTCACATACTTTTGATTGATCATAGTCATCTTCCCCATACTCCTTAGACATAGTCTATGGACCCCCAGATTGAAAACCAGTGATTAAGACAGACATGCACCCTAATGTAAAACACACGATCTTATTTATTATGTCTTTTTTATAATGTCTTGATCCCCATTCATAATGATATTTTGTGATTATATATGCAAGGATTCATAGATTCATAGATGCTAGGGTCGGAAAGGACCTTAACGGATCATCGAGTCCGACCCCCTGCATGGGCAGGAAAGAGTGCTGGGGTCAGATGACCCAGGCCAGGTGCCTATCCAACTTTCTCTTAAAGACCCCCAGCTTTATAACTGGTATAACTGTGCCTGGTAACTGTGCTTGGATTATGCTACAAAAGGATTATGCTACCATTCCCTGCACTAGCTAAACTAACATCACCATGGAGCAAACCAGGCCACAATGCACAGAGATGTCAGGCACTCTGATGCTGCTCCTCCACAGCTCACTTCAGTTTCCCGCATCCCACCCCTGGGGAGTGGGTATGATGGTCCTGTGTTACAGAAGGGGAAACTGAGGCATGGAGCCAGGACATGGCTGGCCTAGGCTTGCCCTGCAAACATGGACCAGAGTCCTTTGGATTCTTTGTGCCTACAGCTCCCCAGTCTGTGCTTTGGCTACACCCCTCTGGCTACTTCTGCTCCTGGTAACTCTGCAGGAGTCATTACCGTGGGGGTTGCTAATGTCCGAAGGCCAGATCTCAGTGCATTTTTCCAGGCATTAATTACTTAAGACTTCTGCTATCTGTGTGAAGTAGGTTAATATCCCCATTTACAGATGAGGAAACTGAGTCACAGAAGCTTAAAGATGAAATTCATCCATGATGTGAAATGCTGTGTGCTGATGGGCATTGTAGGGAAACCATGCATCATCTGTGCTTTGTGGAAAGCTATCTTTTACAGTGACTCTGCACAGCACAGAAGGCAACATGTTTAGAAGCCAAAGCAGAGGTCACTGGAAATGTATTTATAAAGCTCCTGGTTTTTACACGTTATTAGTGCAAATTAGCACAAAATCTTTTGAGCTGTGAATTCTCCCACCTTAGGTTGGGAAATGAGGTGCCTCCAAATCATAATGAGAACAGAATTTCATTGCAAAAGTATATTTATGTTCACTTCCTCATCACTTGCCTCAATTATTTGTAATAGCAAACATTTAGGCATGCAAGAGATTAGAATCTGTTTCTACATGAACTGCAGGTCTTGTTCTGTGCTCAGCTTTCCAAGAAAAGTAACAGGATTTTTTGATTATTTGCATTGCTGGTGGATGGCAACTAGGCAGGTGGTGATTTTTGTTCCTGTTACAAATCTTCGTAGCCATTTCTATTAATCACTGCTATGCTACGGGGCTGTGATAAAAAAAGAAAAAGAAAAATGACCATAGTACCGTTATCTCCTCCTCCTTTCCCCATTCCATTTATTTCACCCACCAGTTCTATCTTATCTTTAAGACTTAGTGAGTGTCTACATGGGGATACTCAGGAAAATAAAGCTGAGTTACAGCCCTTCTGATGACTTGCTTGTTCAGTGAGCTAAGCTCCAATTCTTTAGGGCACTGATAGAGTTTTATAACATCTGCATAATGTGCAGCACAAATGAGTCCCAATCTGATTAACACTGCATAGCACTACTGTGATATAAATACTAATATTCAGTTAGGGCAACTAAAGTTATGAGGTGTTGGTTCAGTAAAGTTATTGTACACCAGTATTTGGCATTACTTCTTGGCATGTTCCTGAAAGATATGCTGTGCAGGCCAACATTATGGTGTTGGAGTGTCTCCATGAAAATAGCAATTTTCTTTTCTTTTATTTAATCATGCGTATGGCAGTAAACCAACTGAAAAAGATTCAAAGCTGACATGAATGACTGGTTTCATTAAAGCTCACTTATCCTCATTAAGAATTAGGGCTCAAAGCTCAAGCCGCTTTTGAGCCTGCATTGCATTTGATGAACTTAGAATGTGCTCAGTTGCTAACACAGATCTACTGCTGGTATTCCAAGGGTGCTATGAACTGAATCATTGTACTGATGGCTGTTAGAATTATTATTATTTATTAATATAAATTATCACTTATGCTACCCAGAAACCCAGAAAATTCAGGCCACTATTGTGCAAAAATGCACATACATTGCCGTGTAGATATCGAAATGATCTCTAAACAAAGTACATGTACATTAGTTAGTGCTAAGGCTCATTAGACCTGCTGAGGCAGGGTGTGTTAGCTCATTGTTAAGTGCTGTACTAACCAGAGTTGCACTGATACATCAGTCTATATCCCATTGGCACTGATAAAAGGGGGCCTTTTTTGGTTGATATGGCAGATAATGTTGTGTGCATGCACTCAGCCACAGCATGCACATGGCCAGGAGTGCAGCCCAGCAGCATGGAGAGCAGTGCCCAGCCAGTAAGCTGAATTCATCTTATATGTTGTTCAGAATACATTTTAAAGATGCTCCTCCTCTCCCTGCTTCTAAAACTATCTCACCCTATTTCTCCATATCCCCTCTTCTGGAAATATGTTGAGATAATTAGTTGTTGCTGCCCCAGAGATGGAGAAAAATATCCCAACAACTAATCAGATATGAATGGGTCTAGAGATAAGCTCTTAGGCTAGGGACAGACATTCAAAAAGCCTAAGCCTGAATTGATTCAATCTTTGCAGGTTAGTTTAATCTGTCTAGGTTGAATCACTTTGTAACTGTACAAACATCTCCTCTGGGCTGAAAAAATGCCGGCACATGCCTGCAGTGACTCAGGCTAGACGCTGCTGGGGGCACTAGAGCAGTCCGCCCTTCCCTTCCACAGGCTGAGCTAAGGGGGCGTGGCCAAGCCCTGCAGGACATTTTGATTAGAGAAGAGTCCCCCCCTCCTTGATAACAGAGCATTTATCAGGTCTGTTATCAGTACAGGCAACCCCCGCTTAACACTGTTTCACTTAGTGCTATTTTGCTATAATGCTCATTTTAAATTGATACCTGATTTCACTTAGCACTCTGCGAGTTTTGTTTTTGGATAAATAATCAGCTTGTGGTCATAGCTTATGGGTATGAAAAGAAATCACACTTTAATTTTCTTCAAACTATATTCTCAAAAACTGCTTTTGCAGTCAAAACATTGTACTTGTTTGCCAAGTTTAGTTAAAGGCATTTTCTGAAAATGTTAGGCTCAATAAATGTTATCACTTTTTCAAATACTGATCAAAATAATCCTTGACATTTCTTCCAAGTTCATTTATAAGACTTTTTTGATAAATATTCTCCAGGATTTGTTTTGTGTGCATGTGTCTGTTACCAAGAAAATAGACAACAAATACGCTTGATACTTATTTGAAGGAGTGTTATAAAAATGAGGCCAGATACCGATTAAATATAATACAGTCCTACAAAGTAAACTAATTTAAGAGATTACCTGAAATTGCTCATCAGCTATTAAAATTCCCTATAAAATATTATGTGAGTGTTTTCTGTAAAATAAGTGAGAATAATGCCATGAATTTAATTAAATTCTGTTGATTAAATTCTGTTGGTTTTGTCTTCTATATTCTGCTCATACAGTGACTCACTGTGTCATCTTGCACAGCTTGCTTACCCTCTGTGTCCAGGTCCACACAAGCAGGGGCATGCCCACAAATAGTAGCAGCACAAATTTGTGCCTGTACTTTGTGCTGCAGTTCATGGCCCTGTCCTTGTGCTTTGCAGTGGAACACATTGTCCTGCTGCTCCATGTGCTGCAGGGAGGGGAAGGGCGGGGGGGGGCTAGTTGGGGCACATGGAGATGTGGGAGCAGGCAGCCCCCATCTGTGCACACTGTGGAGCCTCTGTGCGGAGGCACCCTGCACCCCAGCCAGCTGCTCCCCACCTGTGCTCTACAGTGAAGCCCCCACACTGAGGAACTAGGAGACAGGGGAACAGCCATCCCCAAACTGCCTGCTCCCCTATCTTGAGGCACACTGCTCCCCAGCCAGGTGGGGTGTGCCTGGCTGGGGCACAGTGTGCTTCAGGACAGTGGCTCCGCATGCCTCAGTGTAGTGGAGCCCCCTTACTGAGGCACGTGGAGACAGGGAAGCAGGCAACCCTGGCCCACCTGCTCTCCCATCTTGAGCCACCCTGTGCCTCAGCCAGCCAAGAAACAGCTGGATAGGGTGCAGGGTGCCTCAGCACAGGGGCTCAACAGCACATGGAGATGGGAGATCAGGCTGCCCTGGGCTGCCTGCTGCCCCATTTCTGCATTTGTCCCAGCACTCACCACTTTGATGTGGGTTACATTATTTATTTTTGTGCTACTGGGAAGTCCTGGTAGCAAATTTTGCCCTGGCAGTGCAAATTAGCAGTGTCACACATTGATTAATGTGCAACTCGTGTGGTTTCTGGTGCTGCAAAGAGGTTTGCAGTGCCCCCAACCACACATACCTGCATGTCTGGATTCAGGCTTTCTGTCCCTCTTCAGGTGCGTAACACTTAACTGTAGAGGTGCTATAATTCTTAATAATCATTTGTGAACTCTATTAAGTTCCTTAAATTAAAATGTTATAAGCTCCAGTTATTAACAAAATGCAAATACAGTTTACAGTTTTAGTCTCTGGACCCTAGGACCAGGTCAGGAATGCCCTATGGAATCTTGAGCTGAACAAATCTGGTTGGTTCCCAGATCCACTCGCAGTCTTCGTTGGGCTCGTTTTCTAACAGTTTCTTCCATCTTGGATTCTTATGAAAAATGGTGAAAGACAGTGAGTATTTTGAAAAACCTCTCTAATTGTAGTATTATTACTACTCTTAAGATTCTGTAGAACCCGTATTTTTCAACACTCATCATCATCACCAGCAGTTCCTCACAGTGGAGTATGATTGTTTTCCATGATTGTCTTACCTATGAGTCCAAAGATAGCTGATGATGCCTATCTGGGATTGACAGACTGTTGCAGCTTGGGCACATTTTTCCATGCAGGGTGGGTGGCTCTGGGTTCTTGATTTGGTACCTGACATGCTGTTTCTGCTGCTCCTGCTTTTCCATTTCCTGTTGTCATTGTAAGGTTTCAAAGTACTGAGATCCTTGCAGTAGACTCTTCCTCCACAGGGGGTGTGGGATGGTGTCCTGGGCTATAGTCTCCCATGAGTTGAAGTTGGTATTGCATTTTTTCAAGTTAGCCTTGAGGATGACCTTGAAGTGCTTTCTCTGCGCTCCTTGACTGAGCTGGGAGACTAAAACTTGCTTCAGAAATCAGACATCCAGATGATGTAGCCAGCCCAGTGAAGTTGATGTTGGATGATCATCACCTTGATGCTCGTGGTGTTTGCTTGTGAGAGGACACTAATATTAGTGCATCTGTCTTCCTACTGGATTCAAAAGATCTTCCACAAGCACTGGAGGTATTTCTCCAGTGGCTTGAAATGTCTCCTGTACATTTTCCACATCTCAGCTTCATACACTAACGTGGGGATCATGACTGCTTGATAAACCACGAACCTGGTTTTGCATCTGTTGTTATGATCTTTGAACACCAACTTCCTCAGTCCAAAGGCTGCACTTGCACTTTTGAGATGATGTTGGATTTCTTCATTGATGTCAGCCTTCTACGAGAGATGGCTTCTGCGGTATAGGAAATACTCAATGTTCTCCAGAGTGTCACCATGAATTTGAATTACCAGACCTGGGGACTGCTCATTAAAAACTTGTTGATGGTGACCTTTAGTCTTCTGAATCTTAAGCTTCAGTCCCATTTTCTTGTATGCTTCAGTAAAGATGTTGACAATTACCTAGAAGTCTGCCTCTGAGCGAGCACAGACTACAGCATCATCAGCATACTGGAGCTTGATGATTGTGGTCAGATTGGTTTTGGTGTTAGCTCAGAGTTGGCTGAGATTAAACAGTTTACCATTAAAAACCTTTGGCTGTCAACCAAGAAGTGCTGTGGAGGATACTTCTGAAGTATGGATGCCTACCAAAATTCATTACCATTCTTTGCCTGCTCCATAACAGTATGCAAGTGGTGCTACTCAGTAATGGATCTACCTAGATCCCCTTGAGGTTAAAACAGGAGATAATCAAGCCTGCATAATCACTCCAAAACCTTTCTTAATATTCCTCACTGCGATACTACATCTGATTACCAGCGAGCTTCCAGTTGGAAAGGAGCTAAACTACCAAAAGGATAGTAAGCTGTTTAATTTCAGTTGACACTGAACTAAAACAAACAAACAAAAAAAACTTGTCATCATTATCCAGCAGATGGCACAGGTGTATTTAATGTGTTTCATCCTCCAATTTTGGTCAGAGAAGGTGAAGCTCTTATGCCTAAAAGCTGTTTTCACAAACAATATCAGGGAAATTAAAGAAGGAATTTTAAAGGTGGTATCATAAAGCAATAGCCATTAAAGACTCAAAATCTGTCATCAGAAAAGGGTTAAAAGGCCCTGATTTTTGTCCAACATCCAGTGTCATGGCTAAGAGAGATACTAAGGAGTGGCTGTCCTATATACACCTGAGTAGAATGTATTGTATCCAATTGTGTTATCATGACTATCACATCCAGTGGCTGAGCTCAAAGCTCCCTTTAATGGGAGAACCAGTTTAGGGCAGTGTTAGTTTGCAGGATGGAGGGGTATTTTCTCAGGCCAGTGAGAAGCCCTGTCCTTAGTCCTCATCTTCCTGTTCCCCCTTGAAAATCTCTGGGACTACATTAGTGTTTCAGCAGCACCTCTAATTTCTACTGACAAATGTTGACTTAGCAATCACTCTACAAGGTGTTAGATGTTTAATATATTGAAATATTCCTAAGTGAGCAACTATCGATAATAAGCTAACGTGTTTAAGAACTCTAATAAATATGGTGAGGCATTTATAAAGTAGAGGAAAAAAAAGACTGCATTGTACTGTAATTGACTGATAGTCATCTGATTTTAGGTATCTTTCCAATAGGTCAATTCTTCTCTCCTTGCATCCCATCATGGGAGGATCTTAAAAACAGGGATGCAGATAGGGTGGTGCATAATCATGTATAACACAATGCAGATTTTTTTCCAGGTTAAAATAAGCTAGAAGATTTGCTAATATGTTAGGGGCCTTTATATAACTTTATTCGATTGTTGGTATTAAAAACATAAGGAACTAGACAAAAATAGTCAAAAAATATATTTTCTTTAGTCCCCTAGTCATTATAAATAAATGTACATCTGTAGTACTGTTAAAAAAGAGAGGGGGTCATTAACACCAGTGGAATGAAGAGTTGGAAAGAATCCGGTAGATTATAATGAACCATAAAGTCAAGTGACTCCCTCATTGTTTCATAGTTTCATAGTTTGTAGGAGCGGAAGGGACCTGAGCAAATGACCCCAGCAAGGTGTTTGTCTAGCCTCCTCTTAAAGACCCCCAGGGTAGGAACCAGCACCACTTCGCTTGGAAGTTGGTTCCAGATCCTAGCCACCCTGACTGTGAAGTAGTGCCTCCTGATATCTAGTCTGAATCTACCCTCTGCCAGCTTGTGACCATTATTTCTTGTCACTCCTGGTAGTGCTCGGGGGAACAGGGACTCCCCCAATACCTGCTGGTCCCTCCTGACTAGTTTGTAACGGGCCACTAGATCCCCCCTCAGCCTTCTCTTGTGGAGGCTGGACAGGTTCAGGTCCCTTAGCCTCTCCTCATAGGGCCTGCCCTGCTGCCCCCTGGTCATGCATGTGGCCCTCCTCTGAACCCTCTCAATGATGTCCACATCTCTCCTGAAGTGCGGCACCCAGAACTGGATGCAGTACTCCAGCTGTGGCCTGACCAGTGCCACACAGAGGGGGAGGATCACCTCCTTGGACCTGCTTGAGATGCATGTGTGGATGCATGACAAGGTGCGGTTGGCCTTCCTGACTGTGTCCCCACACTGTCGGCCCATGTTCATTTTGGCATCAATAATGACTCCAAGATCCTTTTCTGCCTCTGTGCTGACAAGAGGGGAGTTCCCCAGCCTATAGGTATGCTGCTGTTTCTTCCTCCCCAGGTACAGCACCTTGCACTTGTCAGTGTTGAAACCCATCCTGTTCTCATCCGCCCACCACTGTAACCTGTCTAGGTCCAATTGCAGCCTATTCCTCCCTTCTAGCATGCCCACATCCCCCCACATCATAGTGTAATCAGCAAATTTGAATAGGGTGCTTTTTACCCCCTCGTCCAAGTCACTGATGAAGATGTTGAACAGCGCGGGTCCAAGGACCGAGCCCTGGGAACCCTACTGCCCACATCCCTCCAGGTCGAAAATGACCCATCCACCACCACTCTCTGGGTGAGGCCCTCCAGCCAACTAGTGACCCATTTGACTGTGTAGGTGTGGACGCCACAGTCCCCTAGTTTTTTAATGAGAATGGGGTGAGACACAGTGTCGAAGGCCTTCCTGAAGTCCAGAAAGGCTAAGTCCACTGCTACACTTGCGTCTAAGGATTTTGTGACCTGGTCATAGAAGGCCACCAGGTTGATCTGACAGGACCTGCCTCTAATGAACCCATGTTGGTTGCCCCTAAGCATAACCTCCCCTGCTGGCCCCTCGTGGACATGCGCCAGGATAATTCTCTTAAAAAGCTTACCCAGGATCAAGGTAAGACTGACTGGCCTATAGTTTCCTGGGTCCTCCTTCCTCCCTTTTTTGAAAATGGGAACCACATTGGCCCTTTTCCAGTCCTCTGGCACCACACCAGAGCACCACGAGTGCTCATAAAGCCATGCCAGGGGTCCCACAAAGACCTCTGCTAATTCCCTCAGCACTCTGGGTGGAGATAGTCAGGACCTGCTGATTTAAATATGTCCAGTCCCTCCAGAAGTTCCCTGACTAGATCCTCACTGACCCTAGGCCTGGGTGTGCCTCCCCTGTTGCCTGAACAGAAATGCTGCTGCTACTACCAGGCAGCTTGTTGTAAACATTGGGTGGACCAGGATTAAACTTGGGGGTGGAGGATGATACTGCACCACTGCATCCCTCTGGATCTGCCCCTGAATCCCATCAGTTGGATTGACTGTTAAGTAAGGTTGTAATTTAGCCTATTAATGTATGAAAAATCAAGGGAAGTATTGTAATTCTAGCTATTAATTAAATCATATCACAACTCTTATTTTTGAGATCTGAAAAGAAAGTATGGTTTAATGGCAACAGCAAATGGCCACAGTAAATGATTCTAGTGTGTGAATCTTTAATTTACTAATGCCCATAAGGTACAAATTTCTCGTTCCATCTCCAATATACAGCATCCAAATTCCTCTCTAATGCTTATAAAGTAAATGCTTTGATTCCTCCCTAAATTAAATGATTTAATGTTATTTTAATGTTGTAAAAAACATTATTTTCTACAAAATAAATGGCCATTTTTTCTCTGTCAGAATGATGGCTGATTATCTGTGGTTTCAGTCAGCTGTTGCCCAAATGGAAACAGCATCTCCTCCCTAGTCTCATGGTCACTGTTTTTCTAAGAGAGTCTTCCAATTATTTTATGGGTGCAGCATCCACTGAAGTCTACAAGAGCTTTTGATATTGGTGTTATTGTAGAATCCATACATAGGTTGCCTTCTCTCAGCTTGCCAGTTTAAGGTTTACTCGTGGTGCTTGGTGATAGCCAAGCAATGAGTATCATCTGGAAAAAAAATTAAAAGTCCTTGAGAACATTATTTTATTCCTTCTTAATTAAGCCCTCAATAGAGAAAGTGAACTGTAAAACAAGTATTTTTCTTTCACTTATGAAAATAAAGAAACATTCAAGTCCTTCTATTTGTTACAAACCTGAACTTTACTTATTGTAGAAGTCCAGTAAAGTCAGTGGGGGAGGAAAGATGATCTTGTCATTAAGGCACAAACTTGGGAAACAGCATAGCCCGGTTCTATACCTGATTTTTCATGGTCATTATGTGACCTTTTACTTATTGTCTCAGTTTCCCTGTTCTATTTCACAGAGACACTGAGAGACTTGGGGAACAAATCTTCTTGCTTAAGTAGCAGGAGACTTCCATTAACTTAAATGGATTTTTTTTTTCTCTAATGTATATTTAATAGAGTATTTAGCCCTTATTTATTAGGACCAGATTCTGTAACACTTACATAGAGGAGAATATGACCATTTGAGTCACCCCATTTACTTCATTACTTCATTGGGAATACTTGTGTGAATTCATGTCACTCAGCATGAAAGAGGTGGAATCTAGCTCTTAATGATTGGTGCTTGGATGTTATGAGGATGAGTTGCATAGAAAAGAGCAAAAAAAATTAGAGTTGAATATAAGCATCTCCAGTTAACTTTAATATAAATTATTCACAGGCAAAAAAGGATTGTATGGACCAAGATTTTCATGACTGCCCAGCCTAGAAACTGTGCAGAATCAGACAGCATATTTTATGGCTTTTCAACACTGAAAAACTATTTTATTAGTAGTTTTAGGAAGTACTAGTGTTATTTTGGGGAGTCTTTCACAAAGAAAATGCAAGGAGCACATCCCCATAATTAGTGACATTGTGACAAATCCTATCTAAAACTCTATACCAGCTACAGGTTTTATTGCTGATTAGTTAATGTATGCTATCACAGAGGCTTAGCAAAGTACGTACTGCACTTTGATCATTTTCTTCTGGGCCCTTAACTTCTATGACATCCAGTGAAAGGAAAATCCAATTGATTTACTGTTTCCAAAGGTCAGTACTACACAATGCTGTATCACAGTGAACTCTGCATCTTACTGTTCAACCATTTTATTAAAAACCTAGCATGAAACAGCTCATGTAGCACTTTTCAAGATTAGTTTTACTTATGCCTGGGGTAGATATAACCCATCATACCTGGAAAATTGTTTCACAAACTTGGGAAAACAAAACCTTTAGTAACTGACTTTCCTTACTAGATATTTTTGTTCCAAGGATGTTTCCACTCTGTTGTTGTCCTTCTTTGTTCCACTTCCAATTTACGGTGCTTGGGAAGTTTTTCACACCATACAAAATCTCAGAATGTTGTAATTTTGAAAACATAACCAGAAAAAAAAGCTAAAACTCTGCTGGCCTGTCCTTTAACCAGTTCTTTAAATTATTACACACAAGCTTTTATGACTTAAAAAATAAATAATTTACTTCTGATGGGGAGCTGGATTTCATTCATCTCATGAACCTACAGCAATAGCAGGAAGTTCTAGGCTGCTTTTGTTTTTGTTTTTTTCATTTTCAAATCCGGGACTAGGCATACCTTCCTCCTACCAAGCTTCCAGACCCAGCACCCTTTAATACTATTTATTCTTTAATAAAGTGTTTGTTTGCTTTTTGTTCATTCAGATGAGTTAGACTGTAGCAACTAGGTACAGCTGTTCCCTTGTACATCTTTTGAGTAAATAAACAGATCTCTGTCATGAAGGCTTTACTCTAGTCCAGGTAATGCCCTTTCCTTCTACAAGTGCACTGAATGGTTCAGAAAAGTTATATTTTGGATTGAGCTGTCAAAGGGTGACTCTTTCACCACTACACACTCCATGGAAATTATTCTGGATAATGGTTTGATTGACTATTCCTGGCTGCAGCTACTCAAAGTCAGACCTTTGTCACCATGAGTTTTTCAGGTTCTTTACAAGCCAGGCTGTTTGAATTTGAACACATCTAACTGCTTTTCTGGTGGCATACTTTTGTGTGGAAGGGAAAAAGTATTGTCTTGTCTGGTTGACTTCCTGCCCGTTTTGGTCCCTGAAGTTCCAGTGATGAAAAAGGAGAGGAGTTTTTTTATCTTGGATCCATAATCACATTAGTTAGGTAGACAGACCAAGTGGCAGATATTGTTTTATGACTTGTTAATGCCTGCTTATGGGAAGGGAAGTTGCCAGCTTCTCTCAGATTAAACAATGTTAGGCTTTGGCTCAAAAAGCCACATATGGCTGTTATATGTTTTCATTTCTGAGAAACAGTGAGAAGGCTGTGGCAAAGCAATTAAGGCATCATCTATAATTTGCTCTAACCTTTTTCTTTTGGCTTTAGACCTGGGTTTGTTATGGTGTTCGCATGCTGATTTACCACTGCTTTATTATAAATGATGATGTTCAGGTTGGCAGGCTGATGCTTTTAGATTTATCATCAGCTTTCAATAAAACTGGCCACATGTTGTTGAGGCAGCTCAGCTGGAGTAAATAGCATTAGTCTTGGTTGTCTCCACCTTTTATTCTCTTAGGGATCCCCAACAAAAGTGTTGATCATTAATGTAACTCCAAAAGATTTTTTATGCAGAGTTTTCAAGTTTTAAGGTGTCTATTCTCCCATTCAATCTGTATGCAAAGCCATTCTGGTAACTCATCAGGCTCTTATAAATGTGCAAAAGGCATGCAGATAAACCTCTGCACATCACCAAGTCTCAAATAGTGCAAAACATTTCTTTTCCCAGTGCTTGCCTGGAATGAGAATTTTGTTGGGTGGTAGGAGGAAAAGAGAGTTAACTATTTCAATCCTGATCAGATAGCATGAGATGGGATATGAAAGGCATCAGACAGGTACATCAGGAATATATCCCCCAGCTTTTGTCCAGGCCAAAAAAATCATACACCACTGTGCCTTACAGTTAACACTGTAACTATGCAAAAATATTTACCAAAGACAGTACCAGGAAACAGGCTTGACTTAATTGCCTAACAGAAGTTAAAACCTACAAAAGACAGAAGTTTAGAATTTTCCTTGTACTCCTCAAGGAGCAAAATATTTTTAAATTTCTGTTCAGAGCTGCCAATTTTGCCTCAAACTACTCCATTTCTGTTTGCTAATTCTTGTTTTTCTACAGCTATTATTCAAAACCATCTGCTTCAGAGCCTCTCTGGTCAATCAGTTAAATTTCTATTTACAAATGTTTTCAAAATGTGTATAAATTATGCAGTAGACCTGAAGGAAGCATTCTGATCTATAAGATAATTATGCGTTGGAGGATGCAGGCAAAAGTACCTTTAGAAAAAAAAAGAGTTATAAATCAGTACTGCATATATACATCAGTTGATTAGTAACACACATTAGTACATTTCTGGCAATTAACAACCACTACATTAGCATAGTGACAATTAAAAAAAAATTCTAAGATGTAAAGTCATACTATAGATGTACATCAGATGTATAGCAAAATTACTGTTTGAAATTACACATTACAATTACAGCTTCTGCTGCCCAAGATGCAGTACCAGAAAATAATCTTAATTTAATGAATGATGGCTAAAGAGAAGTTAAGAACTAGAAGAGAAATGGATTCAAAATGTTCTTATTAAAGACAGAGCTAAATCTAGCCTGCAGTCTCAGGACTTTATAGTTATATCATAACCACGGAGGGAAAAGAAAGTATTTACTCCAATTCTTTATGACTCTAGACTTGAGTTCATAGTAAATAGAGATGCTGTTGATTGCCAGAGAGATGGTGAGGTGGGGGTGGTGGGCGATGCCAAGCACAGGAGAGTGGGGGTATGGACCACTTCAGAATTCTGCTGGCATCTCCTCTAAAATTAGGACCCAAGGCAAATGTCCTGCTTGCCCCTTAGTTATGCAAATGGACTAAGGGTTTGATTCTACAGTTGTTTATAAAAGTGAGTACACCTACTCTAGAGTGTGTGACAGGTGTTAGTATATATCTGAAGTGGGGAGGAACATGGGTATAGCAAGGATACGTGGCTGTTTACATTTGAGCACGTTGCTGGTTAGGTCCCTAAATTACAATGGGTGAAATCTTATCTCCACCGAAGTCAATTATAAACGTTTTAACTTCAGTGTAGCCAGAATTGTGTCTGAGATCGACAGCGGTTTTTCCAGAATATTTTCCAGGAACACATCCTATTGCAGACCAATTGCTTACCAATCTTTTCTTTTCTCTTTTGTAAATCAACGATCTTTTTGCTTTCAGCGAGCACAGAAATGTCAAGAGACTTCTCTGCTTTATTACATACTCCTGTAAGTTCAAATAGCTTTTAAAACTTTTTTTCTAACAAGTTTTGCACAATGAAAGTTTTAGCTTCTTGGCTACATCTTGGACGCCATACTACATCTTACGTGCCACAGTCTAGAGGAAACTTAAGTGCATAAGTCATAAAGCTCTAAGTAGTGGGGGCTTATAATAAAATTTCCAAAAAAAGCCCCCTAGCAGAAAGCCATGTCTGAAAGCTTTGATTGTTTTAAAGAACAGCACATCAGACATGCAATATTTATTTGTTCTACCTGCTTTCAAGACAGCCCTGCCAACAGTGATCTCTCATCTCCAACTCTACAGCCCAGCTTGGAACTTTTCTTGTCAAGCAAGCATGGTCCAGAGTTGTGGATGTGAGCAACATAGGGCTGGAAATGATTTATTTTTTATGAATGTATGCATCTCAGCATATTGAGAGATACAAATCAGTGCTTTTGGCAAAGCTCAGTTTAATAATATAATGTAGCCAAAGGGCTGCAAAAGGGCTCAGAAAAATTAGTTAGTCTATATGATTTTCTGTTGATAAAGAATGTAATGCATTCTCAAGCATCTTCCACTTGTTAATATTATGAGTTTTGATACACAAGGTATGATGTGGATGCAAAGAACATATGTATTTCAGCATATATCTATATATCTATATATATATTGTTGAACAAGTCTTCATTCTCAGTGAAGTAATGAAAACAGTTTTAAAATGTATTATTGACTCAAATCTGAAATATTTTACTTCAACAGGGGAGCCTGTGCTTGAGCTTATCCATGAAGAAGGTGTTGCTTTAGCTACTGGTGATTAATATATCCTAATGGGCATTAATGATTAATATTCTAAAATGATTTAAGGTAAAATAGTAATAAAGATGTAGAGCAGTAGAAAAGAGCATTTCAAATTCTGCATAGTTAGAAGTCTGTTCACTGTACTGAAAAAGTGTTATGCAGGATTTCTCTAAAAGATACCTCAGTACAATTTCTGGTCCACGTATGTTCACATAATGCAGCCTCCAGTTTAAGTAACACTATGATGCATCCATCTTGAAATTTGCAAAAGAAAAAAAGCCAACAACTCCCTCAAGTCCTTTTGTGAATAATATACCCCCTACTGCACTGATCACTCTGGACTCTAGTAAAATACCTCGAGTAGGAGGCAAAACTAATAGTTTAGTAAAATGCATTATTATGTACACAAAATCTTCTAGTAGCTGGAAGCCTATAAGATCCCAGGTGGAGCCTTCTTGGGTAATTATCTTTTGAACACTCTTTTGTATATAATAGCCGCTATACTCACACCTCTGGAGGGCTTCGGTTCATCTAAAGCAAAAGCAAGGGGTTCCCAGCCAGATTTCTTCTTTATTGTAAAGTGGACCCAGTGACAGAGATTTATTTAATTGGATTGATTAGCCCCAAAAATTCCAATACTCCTTTTGTGTATCATATTTTAGATATGGAAAATACTATTTGTAGGGTCTGTAGGGATGAGGAATTTCTCCACACCCTAGAATGTAAATGCCAGACCCTCATGCTTATATACGCTGAAGAGCAATATTCCATATACAGGTATGTTTTTTTCTTCACTATCTTGTGAAATATTTCTCTCACATTCATTAATATTGAATGGCTTTAGCTAGAAAGAGGGATGTATTTCCGTGTCTAACAATATGAGAAAATGTATTTCCCATTCTTCATGGACTATATTAAAATTCATTTTCAGTATAACAGTTAAAAAAGTGAATTGTGCGGGCCAAGCCCTGATCCCACCTTTGTCACCATGTGCGGTGGCGATTCCGATCTCATTCCCGTCGCCATGTGCAAGCCGGGGGCAAGCCGGGCCCGTCTTTGTTGCACACGGGCTGTGACCGGCAGCCGGGCAAGCGGGGCTGGAGAGAACTGCGGAGCGGTTCGGCACGTGCGAGTTAGAATTAGTTACGGAGGCGTAATGGTTGATTGAAAAGATTGTTTACTTACACCCAAAGATGGTATTGGTGTAGGCTGGACAGGTTTCCAGGCACAGCTCCCGCTTAGATCCTCGCTAGAGGAACACGACAAATTCGATTGCTCCCACGGAGTTGTTCAAGCTCTGCAGGTCTGGTTTGGTTGGGTTCGAAAAGTTTCCCTGGAGTTACTTAGGCTCCATGGGTCCGAAGTTACAGGAAAGGGATACGTCTGGGATTGCGCTCAGCGACGGGGAGAGGCTAGAAGCGAAAGCTCCGTAGGCTCGGTTCTATTGCTTCTATTGCCTGCTTAGGGGAGGCGCGTTGGGTCCGCGAGGGTCCGCAGCGCTTGGAGATCTTCACACGGAATCTCTCTCATCCTCCCTCCTCCGGCTTGGGCAGAAACTACCCAAGCCTTTTGTACGGCTAGCAAGCCAATCGCTAGCCGCCACGTGTGCCTATATTAGGAATGGGCCAATAATGTGGCGCGAATCCGAATACAAATGGCAGGAACTCCTTTGCAGCATGTATCGCTATGATGCAAAAGAAATGCACCCTGCAAAGAAGCTGTAATTTGGCAGGAAATCCCCTGTTGCACCAGAGTTCTCTCTTGCAGCAGAGAACTCTACCGTGCAAAGAAAGTGACAAATAGCGGGAAATAATTTAGCGGTGCTGAAGCACACACACAAACAAAAATCACAACTTTGGGTTGTGACATAAATATGATTACCTTTTTGAACATACAATGTTAGATGACAAAAGGAACGAAATATCATTACAAGTAATGCTATAAAATCCAGGAGAAATGTTGTTAAGAGGATTAGAAAGTTGATGATGGCCAAGTTTAGAAAATCATCAAGGAGCTGTTTCTTTTACACCTGATCACAAGGGAGAGAAAATGCAAGTGGCATTAGGAAGAGAAATTTCACTTGAGAGCCTGCTGCTTTTGTTCTGGATGCTTATGTTCCACTTCATTGCATTCAGGTTGGCTAAATTTAAGGAAAGGAGTCTGACTTGAACTTCCACGCAGGAAATGCATTGAATTTTAGTCAGACAGAAGATTGCATGCTGTTTCATTGGATCTGTGCAGAATTCGTGCAGGATTTATACTCTCAAATCTATAAAACACCCATAATCTATCAGAAAGAGACAATGCAAAATATTGCCTTACGTTCTTTCATCAATATTGTTAAAAGAAAACTACAGTATCTTTGGATGGATTAAACTATTTTTATAGCCCAAGGTTAAGTCTAAAGATTTTTTTTCATGTGCTAACTTTTATGGTCAGCAATTGTATTTGTATTGTCTCCAATATGTAGGCTTTTTAAAGAGCTTTTCTGTAAATGAGAATACAGAGGGAAGGTTCCTGTTGTTGTTGTTGTTACCTTTATGGTAGAAGCACCCAAAGACTTGAATCGGTATTGCAACTCCATTGTTGCACTGTATTCATGTTTAAAGGGGAATAGTCATAAGGGCAAAACAGTTAAGATCTTACAACAAAATCGAAGATAAGCAAGGGAGCTTGACAAACAATATTTGGAGGGCAAAGGCCATCAACATAAGACCCTAAATTGAAATAGCAAATACAAGCTGACTACTACACAACAGATATTTTGGTAGAAGTGCACTGTTTCTGGAATAACATTTTTTTCTGAAACTCTGATAGGTCACAGAATTTTTAATTTGTTTAATGAGATGGGAGATATAGGCTTAGTGTGCAGCATAATTTTTAGATCGATTTGAAAGTTTGAGTAAAAAGTTTAAAGATTATAAAGCACATTGGTGACACATAGGGATGCATGCAGGTGCACGTGCACTCCCTGAGTGTGGCAGTGCATCCCCTGTGAAAAGGTGTGTGATTGCTGTTTGCTGCCCCTCCTCCCTCCCACCGACACCTCTAGCAGCATCTGCAGGTGGCCCACAATCACCACTGGCCACTGGTGCCAGCAGTGTCTGTGGGTGGTTGCCAACCACTGGTCGGGGCTTGCCACCCCCCATGCCGCCAATAGCACTGCAGCTGCCTGTGGGAGCTCCCCGCTTGCCACCACCATGCTCCCACTGCTGACAGCACTACCACCATCTGCGGGAGCTCGCCATGCTTCCCTGCCTCCGGAGGCACGCAGTGTTCATGATAAAGCAAAATCATCCTGGTTTGCTGCCAGCAGAGTAATAGCATGAAGGAAACAACTGGAAACCCAGGTTTATGGCTGATCTTGATTCCTGAATTCAGGGGCTTACAAGATTTGGTAATACTGTAGAGTAACACATCCATTCTGCTGAAAGAGGGTAACACTGGCTTCATGTTTAAAGACCTCCTTTGTTCTCCACTCAGAAGTGTGAGTGTAGACTTTGGGTGTCTACAAATGTTACATTTAGATAAACAGTATCTAGTTTAGTACAGTAGAAGCTCTGGGTGTGTAAGTTGAGTTTACAGTTACATCTCATCTGACAAGATCTGATTCTTGACCAGTAGGGTTAGATTGGCTTAATGAACATTTGTACAGTTCCCCTGACTATAGAATCTCCCCTGCTGTCTTCCTAGCATCCCAGTATGCCTTTCCCTCCCATTCTCCCCTCCAGAGAGGGATGGTTTATGGCTCAACTGGACTTCAGGGCTCCAACTGAGTTACAAACCAAATTCCTCCACTTGTCAGCCCTGGGCTGGGAAAGACAGCCCCTCTTCACAGCACCTGGGCAGTGCAGCTATTAAGATGCTCTCGCCCCTTCCCTCCCACCAAAGCCTGAGCAGGCAGGGAGAAGGAACCTGGCAGCATGGGAACCTGGGACCCCCTAGCACCCTGTGGAGCATATCAGAGCTTTAACCGCCCTCTGCATGGGGCCATAGGTGTGGAGCTCTCAAGTGTTGTGCAGGAAAAAAAGTGCTTCCCCCATGGCACTTGAGAACACGCTGCCTACAGCCCTACCTGAGGGGCTGCGGACGCTGGTTTTGAAGTACTTTGGGAGAGAGAAGCCCCGAGCAGCATTTGGGCACCCTGCTTATACAGCCCCAGGCACAGGACTGCAGATGCCCACTGTGGAATGCTATGGGGGAGGGTAAATGCCTTTCACTGCACTTGAGAGTACTTCAGGGCATCTGCAGGGCCTGAGCACCACCAGCTAAAAGTTCTTCTGGGGAAGAGTGGCAACAGCCCTGCCTGACACTTGAACCCCATGCCTGCAGCTTTGCATGCCTGCAGCTCTGTGCACAGGATTGCTGCATGGCCCAGAAGTGCTGCATGGAGATGTTCCACCTGGCAGGGCTTGAGATCCCTGAGCTCTGGCAGCAGAGGTGGAGCTTCCCATAGCCGGAGGCACAGGATTGCTGTGGTCAAAGCCTCCTCTCTGCAATGAGAGCCCCATCCATGGCCACAGTGGTACAGGCACAGCCTCTCCTGCCCTGCAGCAAAGCCTCTGTCCATGGCCAGAGCCCCAGCTTCAAAAGACAGCCTGACTGCTGAGACGCTGAGAAGGAGGAGGTGTTATTAGGACTGGGGTATGGTCCCTTTGATCCTCTGACCTGTTTCCTCTCTGCTGTCACCTGTCTTCACTTAGACTGCAGCACCTGCAAAGTGTTCTAGGACACATGCTCTGGGACTCCTTGGCTGGATACCCTCTTCCCTGCAGTCTGCCTGTAGAGCAAGCAGCCAGATGGATGAATGGTTATACAACATAGAACCAGTAGGGTTTTCAACTGCTTTATCTAAACTGTTTTAACTTCCACCAGTTCATCTGAACACTTGTACTCACCCTCTGTGTCATTAACTGGGATGTAACCTTCCACAGCCAAAAACAGCACAATTTACTTAAGGGGAAAAAAGTGTAAAAAACTGCTGGAGACTGGATACATTCCTTCTCCCACATTATAGTAAAGTAGAGGTCAGAAAATAACCCCATATAGCTTACTGTCTTCTATGCATTATTATGATTATTATCTTCATTATAAAAATAACCACTACCCTGAATTCATATACTTAATGGAGAGAGAGGCCTTCTGATTTACTTTGTGGCTAGTGAAAAGGCTATTCATGGTTTCAGCACCCAGGTAGTCTCTGTACTTTGCATACTATCACTTCCACACACAACTTTTAGGATTTGAATTGTGGGTTTTCTCAACATGACAATAAGAAGCAGTAAGTAGATCTTGGTCTTAATATGGAAGCCTATTGTTCTGAACAGAATGGATGGTTTCATAGTACCAAGTACTGACTGAGAGTAGATTCAGGCTAGATACCAGGAGGCACTACTTCACAGTCAGGGTGGCTAGGAGCTGGAACCAACTTCCAAGGGAAGTGGTGCTTGCTCCTACCCTGGGGGTCTTCAAAAGGAGGCTAGATAATCACCTAGCCGGGGTCATTTGACCCCACCATTCTTTCCTGCCCAGGGCAGGGGGTCGGACTTGATGGTCTGCTCAGGTCCCTTCTGACCCTACCAACTATGAAACATTACTAGACAACTTAACCTGCAGTGAAGGCCAATTGATAAGATACGGCTCAGATTTTCAAGAAACAATATAAGACATTTCTGGCTTACTTATAAACATTGGGTCCTATTTATTAATTAACATCTGTTAATTCTCTTAGAGTTCTTTATTCAAAACTAAAAGAGCACTAGTATTGCAAGATGCTATACATATACCTAAACTTGTCTACATGTATCTACACTTGTTTTGCTACAGGATATATATGAGACGTTGTTAACAAGGCACATTAGGGGTAAAATCCCACTCCTATAGATTCATAGATTCACAGATTGTAGAGTCGGACAGGACCACAATGGATCATGGATCGTGTCCAACCCCTGCCCCTGGCAGGAAATAGGACCGAGGTCAGATGACCCCAGCCAGGTGACTATCTAGCCTCCTCTTGAAGACCTCCAAGCTAAGTGATAGCACCACCTCTCTTGGAAGCCCATTCCAGATCCTGGCCACCCTTACTATGAAAAATTTCTTTCTAATATCTAACTTAAATCCACTCTCAACTAGTTTACACTTGTTATTCCTAGTCACTCCCTGGGGTGCCTTAGTAAACAGCGCTTTCCCTGTTCCCCGTTGACCTCCCCTAATAAGTTTATAGGTGGACACAAGATCTCCCCTCAGCCGTTTCTTGTGAAGGCTGAAGAGATTCAGCTCTCTCAACCTCCCCCTGTAGGGTCTATCACGAACGCCACTAATCATGCGAGTGGCCCTCCTCTGGACCCTCTCCAGATTCCCCGCGTCCCTCTTGAAGTGCAACACCCAAAACTGGACACAGTACTCCAACTGTGGCCTGACCAGTGCCTCATAGAGGGGGAGCATCACCTCCTTTGTTGTATTAGTCATGCACCTGCTAATGCACGACAAGGTGTAATTGGCCTTGTTGATGGCCTCGTTGCACTGCTGGCTCATGTTCATCTTGGAGTCAATTATGACTCCAAGATCCCTCTCTGCCTCCGACCTGCTGAGAAGGACACTCCCCAACCTATAGGTGTGCTGGGGGTTTCTCCTTCCCAGGTGGAGTATCTGACATTTATCTTTATTAAATTGCATCCTATTTCTCTCTGCCCATTGATCCAACCTGTCCAGGTCGGCCTGAATCTGCTCCCTGCCGTCCAGTGTACTAACTTTGCCCCATAACTTGGTATCATCAGCGAACTTGGAGAGGAGAGCTCGGGAGACCTTTGACCTGAATGAGTCCAAGTTGTTACTCAAGAATGTTACTACATACATGTAATAACTATGTTCCACTGAATTGATTGCTGTATTTGTTTCCTTAAACCATTACATAATAGTAGCTCTACCGATTTTTAAACTTTTACAACAGTGTTTGGATTTCCAGGCATACATCAAAAGGAAAGTATCTTATTATACTAATGTCAGGCATGTTATCAGACCCCATTATCTTAAGTCTTAAATCAATAGCCTCCAATTTGCTTCATGAAACTGGGAAAAAGTTAATCCAAAATGGAATGTTGATAATTTTGTGTCACTTACCATCTATTTAATCTTTTATTAATCCCCTAGCCTACCAATTAATGAACCCAAAAGAATACTGTTGATTTTGTGAATATGACAAATGTGTCACAACAGATTCTTGATTTAGGGAAAGAAATGGTTTGCATGTAGTGTACTAAATATAAAAAATATTTAATCATTTTAAAAATTCAATAGAAAAAGTGGTTTCAAGCAACATTAATTTTATCCATTGAATAAATGTGAATATACAAATAAATAAAAAGTTATATCAATTTAATATATTATGAAGACATCATCATTTCCAATTATAAATATTACCATACATAAGCTATTAAGAAAAAACACAAAAGAACAAAATCTGTTTTATGCAGTTCCATCCCATGTAATTTAGTCTCTTGTTAATCTGATCATCAATTTAGTATTATCACATTTATGGAACCAACTCATTTTTATTAATATCAGCAAAACTTCCACCTTTTTGCTTAATCAATATAAGTAGCCACAAGCAGAGATTTAATTAATTACAGAAGTAATATTCTGGGTGAGATTTAAAACAAAAAAACAAGTAAAATTTATCCTAGAAGTTAACTAGGATAAAAGTTGTGTTATTCAGATATTGGTATTGTAACTGCAACCATTAGTATGGGATGATATGAATGATAAGATAGCAATACTTTACATGTCAGTGGCTTTCATCACAGGATCTGAAATCACTTGTCAAATATTAATGACTTAGCTCTTGCAATTCCTTTGTCAAATATGTGAATGTTATTTGCTCAGAGCTCGAATATGAGGAAAGCAGAAGTAAAATGACCTCCTCAAGGTCAGGAAATTTTCCATAGGGGTGCAATTAACTCAGGGGTCTCCTGAGTTCTCCTCTTCCAGTGAGGACAAGATCTCCTGCTTTTTCCTATTTTTTTTCCTACTAAAAAGAAAATTGCACATAATTAAAACAGGAACTTTATGATTTGTAGAAATAGTGTATTTTTAAAAGTGCATTCGTTTTTGCAGAACTACTTTGTGTTCATATGATTACTGTGCATCTAACCAGTTAAGTAGAATTGCAAAAAACAAACAAACAAAACACTTTGATTGTGCAACATGAGAATGGCATTATCAAAATAAAATCAGGCAATGCAAAGGTTAGATTCTTACAGCAGGGTAACTTGATGACATGGCATTTCCGTTCTTAGGGTACACTCTTAAGCCCCTGAACGAATACTGATCTATATGCACATTTAACAAACAAGATAATTCAACATTCTTTGCACAGTTAAGCTGGATAAAGCTGATGCATTTACACGCACCAGAAACCAGTGAAGATATGCTAGTGCAAATAGTCATTTTTCAAGAGCAGCATAAAAATGAATTTATGCTGATGCTTGTAACTGTATCGATAATTAACATAGTTCCCATTGGAGTGGGAGTTTTCCATTCTCTTGTTTCCTGGCAGTTTACCTTGGTGGATAGAGCATGGATAGCCCAGGGACTACAAAGCCCTGGGCTATGTTGCTGGCTGTCCTATTGGCCTGCAGTAGAACAAATCCTAAGCTTCTTAGTGCCCCATTTGCCCCGTCTGAAAAATGACAATGATGACACTGGCCTTACTTGCAAGGTCTCTGGATAAAATGGACTATAAAAGCACTTGATACTATTGTTGTTTATTTCTACTTCCTACTGCTGTCAGAAATGGAATTCCTCCATTTTTGCCTGACATGCAGTATAAAGTGCAAAATCCTTAAGTTAAGGACAAATAAGGATATTGGCTATAAGTACATAAGCTGGAAATAACTGAGGGAGTGAGGGGCCTGAGTGTTGGATATTAGGGCTTTGCGAAGCTTTGGGTGCTGATTCAATTGGGAGGAGATTTGATTTCAAGGAGATTCAGCTGCAGCTGTCAGGGCTTCTGGGGGGCTCGTGACAGAGTCCCCCATGCAGTGTGGGGCAGCGGGGGCCTCAGGGATCACCCCCACCTGCTGCCTGGCAGGAGTTGGTGAGTCTGGGGTTTGTTTTTTTTAAAGAGCCAGGAGCTGGGGCTGGGTGGGGCAGCCACTGACAGGGCTGGGAAAGCAGGCAGGGGATGGGGTCTGTCCAATTTGCAGATTCACTCAATTTGGCAGCAGCCGAATCTCTGAATCAGATTCAGATGATTCAATTCAGGACAGTGATTCGAATCTCTGAATTGAATCACTGTCCCCCAAACTGGCCCAATCCAAAGGGAATATTAGCCATCTTGTACAGGCCTGTTAGATATCAAAAGACTGTGAGTGACCAGTGAAAGAAAGTTTCAAAAAAGATTAACATTCTCCTAGGTTGTGGTAGAGTGAATATATCCTGTAGAAATAATGAGTACCGTTCTATACCATTGTGTTACTCTAAGACCTCATTCAGAGTGCAGTGTACAGTTCTGGTCACCCATGTTCATAAAAAACACAAAACAGAGATTAAGAGGGGCCATGATCACCCTTTACATTCATGAAGTAAATATTAAGGAGATAATAGAGCCTTTTAGGCTGAAACACAACACTAGCAGAAGGTCATATGAGTACAAACTGGCTATGGATAAATTTAGATTAGAAATTAGAAAACTTTTAACTATCAGAGGCAGAGATGACCCAGGCAGGGTGCAGGTCCCAGGGCAAATCAGCCTGTGTGGGACCCTGCACCCAGATGCGAGGAAGTCAGTGGCAGATTTGGCCGGGGGGGGGGGGGGGAATGCTGAGTAGCTGAACACGCCAGATTCAGTGGCAGATTTATCGGTTGGGGGGTGCCAAGCAGCCGATCATGAAGCCAGCAGCAGCATGGAGTCACTGTGGCCACTCTGCCCAGCTCTGTGAGCCCCCCCCAGCATGGGGTCTGGGGAAGTCACCCCAATTCACCCCCAATCCCATCCCCCTCCGCCCCCCCAGGATGGCCCTGCAGGGGAGGTAAGGTTTTGAATGGCCTTCTGAGCCAAATAATAGAAGCAAAGAACCTGAATCACTTAAAAATTCAATTCAGTAAGTTTATGGAAGGGATGTTATAGTACTTTCTGATTAAAATAATCAGTATGTGTTGGGGTAGAGAGGTAACTCTCTTGAAGTGCAATAGGGAATTCTGTGCTTCAGCACTTTTTCAAGTCAAGTTCTGCAACCAGGAAGGAATTGTTATGTCTCATGGATACTACTAACTTCTGAGGAGGGCAGACATTTTTCCCCTAGCAAGGATGGTAGAGGGTTGTTGTTTTTTTTCCTTTCCTCTCAAGCATGGAGAATTGTCCTCTTTCTAAAATCCTTTAAGTATATATAGCTTCCCTGTCCATTCAATGGCACTGGCAGTGTTGTCGTCTCCCCTGCTTTTATCCATTATGTGTTCTTCATAGGATAGTTATAGCAGCTTGTAGGTAAGGGTCCAAAATGGTGATTCTGGTTTAAAGTGGTAAATTTAGGGTTTCCTTGGGTAAATGGTTGTCTGCAAAAGTCGTGAGTAGGACTCGATCACCTAGGAGGTCCCTTCCAGTTCCTATGTTCTTTTTACACTGGAGATTCTTGTGATTCAGCTTCAAAAGATTATCACTGAATTTTAAGCTCTGCAGTATTCACTACCCACACCCGCTACCCATTAATCTTGATGTTTTCTCTAACTCTGCAGCCACTTACCACTTACAAACTGAAGTTAGAATAAAATGATGTGCATATTCTGGGGAACACTTAAGCATGTTCTTAGCATTAAATATGTTTTCAAGGTTCATTGACTTCAGTAGGTCTTGAGCATATGGTTTAATGCTGTTCTAGAAAGAAGTGCTATTCTGAATCAGAGCTATTCACATTATACCAGGATGGCAAAAATATAAAATAATGTATTTCTAAAACACATATAAAATCATGTGTTTATACATGCACATATGCACCAGATGGTAGCACAGGACTGTAGGATAAGGATTACACCCACAGTGTTCATTAGCTTTTGTAGTACTTTCCCTCACAACTTTGCAGTGAAGACAAAGACAACATCATATCACAAATGTGTGTTGAAGAAAGACATCATGTTCCACTAGTTATTTGGTAAAATGGTGACTGAAAAGATAAATACCTGAATCTGTTCACTGAATTAAACACACAAAGAAATACTTGTATAGCTGTATGTGAAAATCACAATTGAAAAGCCCCATCCAGCAACTATAATGTTTGTTTGCTTACTGCAGTAATTGAGGAGGAAGCACTCTCAGCTTTTACAGTCTAGCTGTTTGGGAAGAAACAGCATGCACATGTTCTAACTGCCTGACTTACTCTTCTCTTAGACTTTCAGTCCCTTAGAATTGTTTCCCAAAGGCCGTGTCACCTCAGTTCTGACTTCCAGTGCACTAAATGGTCTAAAGACTCCCTTTGAACTACCATGCTGCAACCTGGTACATCAAGGATATGGTCAGCGAATGTCCAGGCCATGTTCAGGAACCAATCTTTTACAAAGTATAGGAGGCTGTACATAGTCCAGTACTCTAGTCTGAGCTCCTTTCTCCTCAGGGCAAAGACAGTTGCTCTAACTACAAGTTTCTACTCCACTTCAGGGGACTAATTCTGATATATCTCTCTCCATATCTAGGGACAGACATTACACATAAACCAATTTAAATGATCAGAAACTGGTTTAAACCTGTAACAAAACAGATGTTCAGTGCACCAATTTGAAAATGGCTGAATCTGGTTTGAGATAAACCTGTTGAATGTAGTATCAGACTTAACTGATTTAGGTCAAACTGGTTTATGGAATGTCTGTCCCAGGCCCCTAAGAGGAGGAGTAATGCATGCATTGGAATACATATCTTTATTATTTAGGCAAAGGCGGCCAGTGTTCCATGTCTGTTTCCCAATCTGACCATCTAATGGAGAGCTAAGTATAGGTCTTGGAGGATAACAGTATCAAGAAAGGTAAATTAGGAAACAGAGATCTGTGCTGCTGTGACTAAGTTGTTTCTGGTACCTAAGTTAGTCTGTTTAAAGCTACGTAGCAATGCAGTCTTCATGGTAGATATACTTTTTGACATGTCACATACACCTTCCACCTGTTTTTCATCCAGAATGGGTCTGATAAGGCCATTCATATGTTGGAATATGGACAGCTTGAGCTGTATGGCTCTTGAATGAAGCCTCTTAAATCAAAGAGGTTATACAGGCAGTCCTCAGACTTACGACATAATTGGTTCCTGAAAACTGCATCTTAAGTTGAAACATAACTCGGAACCATTTTTCCCATAGGAAACAATGTTATAAATAGGGATTGGTTCCTGAACCAAGGCCTGATACCCTAGTTTCACCATAAATAACCCAGAATTTTGTACTCAATTATAGATGAATAATATAGCTATATTATGCATTCATATTGCAAATAGCAATCATATTGATTTGGAAGAACTTCTTTGAGCTGACTTTGATTGACTTTTCGAAGGGCTCTTAGTTGGACTTTTTGACAGGTTCTTGGCTGGAGTCTTCTCAGGAGTCCTGGCTGCAGGTTTTTCTGGAATCTTGTCTGCTTTCTTAAAGAAAGTATCCAAGCAAGTTTGGACAGATGATCTCCAGGGACATGGGTGATGCAGCGAGCTTGTTCACTGGTGCAGCATTGCATCAGATGTTGCATCAGATGTGTCACTGGTGTAACAATGCATCAGGGTGTCACTTTATATACATTGTAAGTGTGAAACGTTGTAACTCAAAATGTTGTAAGTCAAGAACTGCCTATACTAAAATAATAAACACACTTTTAGCTGATAGAAAATGTTTCCTAACTCAGAATATTAAGGAACTAGCTGAACTTCAGTACTAATGCTACAGGTTTTCCCCTGTTCCAAAGATTCTCCATATTTTTTAAGGGAAACTTAGGTGAAGACAGAGGACACTCAGAGGACAAGCTGCTGCTTTATCTAGCATCCTGAATACAGTAGGGAAGTGGTGGAGTTCACTTTACCCAGATGCCCAAAATGTTTGGTAGCTGGGTATTATTTAAATAGCATTCTCTCTTTACCTCCTGAAATGCTCAGTATTCGTGTATAGGATCTTGCCTGGTTCTTGGTGCCAGGACAAGCTTTCCATCTGAACTACTCACAAAGCTGCCTCAATACTTCCTAAATAAATTTAAGTGATCATTTGTACTGCAACCATGTCAGCTCACAGAGTGTCTGAGTTGGAACTCTATCACTGAACACACAACACTATATCTTCCACAAAGCGGTATTCAGAACAGAATCTTTGCCTTCAAGTTAATGATCAACCCAGCCTCCATAGCACACTGGAAGTAGTTCTTCCATTTTTCATCCTTCTGCCATCACACCCCAAAGACAAGTTGGGACATACTTTGGATGTCCACAAAGGTCTTAAAGAACATATATTTACCACACTGCTCAGTTCAAAAAACAAATGCTTTTTTTGTGCCCGGTTCCACAAGGAAAGGAGCCTCAAAATCTTTGGTCTGCCAAATACTTACAGTACTGTCTCTCTAAGTATACAAATAAACAAATTCCAAAATCAGAGTTCACTTGCTCACAGTTGCGGTAAATGTATGGACAGAAGACACACGCCGTATATGAGGAAATCTATAAAATCTCCACCAAGCCGCCTTTGTGCATCTTCTACAAATTGTACAAGCTGGACATTTAATAGTTGTCATCTGATGCTGCTTGTGTTAGAGGGGATTTATTATTGTAATATCCCTGTACCTATTAGTAACCAATTACCATCTTTGCATTTGGACATCATTGTATAGATTTAATCTCTCCAAGTGGACATTGCTATAAGCCTGTGGATTTTGTTATGGCCAGAAGTAGGAAAATTTAGCCAGGCCTTATCTGAAAATTCCCTTTCTTGAAGTTATGACATCCACAGATTCAGCTCATCCTGAACAGATTGAGAATCAGAGAAGATAGAGGATTATTAACCAGCACTCAAATGTTTGTTTTTCATTGAATTCCCTGCTCTTCAAGAATATGGTTCTACTCAGTCTTAAGATTTAATGGTTTCCTTACTAATATACAGTTTTTAGAAGTTTCCCAAGTCTTGGAAGTTTCAGCCAGTGATTTCTCAGAGGCAGAACCATACCTGCACTCTCACTAATTAACAGATTTACTCTGCTACTAAGGCTGAATCTCTCTCTCTCTCTGTCATGGGTCTGTGGACCTGATTACAGCAAGAAAGGACATTTTCAGGCAAAGAACAGATATATGTTTTTATTTTTCTTGATTTCCTACTTTCAGTGGATCTTTTTAATAAGAAAAGAAAAGAAAATGTCATGTGGTTAAAGCAAAATTGCAGATTTGTAGTCAGATAAAGGGTGGTTATAAAAGGGACAGTAATTGATTGTTCTCTTACTGAAAGAAAAATAGGGGGTGACTATATAGAACAATGTGAAATCTGGGTCACTGCCTGCTGATGCCCTTATCCCTGTCCCACCCTGCTGCAGGCTGCAGGGAGCCAATGGCCTGGTCCATTAATGACCTGTTGGCTATTGTTCTTTACTTGGCATATGTTAACAATCACCTGTGAAGTAACAGTTAGTGTTAGTAGGACTTCCTATTTCATATTTCTTGATGCTCTGCCTCTGTGCCCCTGTCCAAGATGCTCATTTTAATTTTCACCAGCTGGCTGGGACCAGCCGATAAAATCCAGGACTGTCCCAGCCAATCTGAGACATAGGGTCACCCTAAGGAAAAGACAAGAAGAAACCTGCTTAATTTGCAGCAAAGAAGATTTAGGTCAGATATTAGGAAAAGCTTCCTAAGTGTTAGGTTGGTGAGACACTAGAATAGGGTATGTAGAGATGTTGTGGAATTTCCTTCACTGGAAATGTGTAAGAAGAGGTTAGAAAAACATCTGTCAGTGGTGGCCTAGGTGTATTTGATCCTGTCTCACTGCAAGGTAGAAGGCAGGGTAAATTAGCACTATAACAGGGCAGCTTGGTTATTTAAAAGAAAACAGGCAGCTCTGTTTAAGCAGCCTAGCTGTTGGTGTGTAGATAATGAAGGAGAGTCCCACTAGAAGGTTAAAATTTCAATGGAAAGAGCAAACATTGGTGAAGGAGTGAAGGAGGGAAGGAGCAATTTGCAGGTAGGAGGCAAACTGTGACCCAGACAAGCTTGCTACAGGGAGGGGACCCCAGAGCCAAAGGACCTCTCCAGTGGCCCAGAACAGGGCTGAAAGGTTTTATTTGTTGGTTGGTTTGTTTGGTATGCTAAGACTATGCTTCTTTATTTGAAGGACTGGCTAAGAAGCTTTTTCAGATGCAAACCCAGCCTACAGGACCTAGCAGGCTAAGCCACTCCCAGGTATCTTGTAGACTTAGAGAGACATAAGATTTCATAAGCAACAGCTTATTTCACCAAATACTCACTGAATGCAAGGTGTTAGACAAGATGAACTCCTTAGGACCAGATCCTTCCAGCCAGGGCCAGATAGAGGCATGGGTGAACCAAGCGGCTGCCTGGGGCCCGGACAGAAAGGAGGTCCGAAAATGGTAATCTTTTTCCTGTCGTTCAATTATTATTATTATTATCATTATCTCTGGCAAAGCGGGGTCTGATACTAAAAGTTCACCCAGGGCTGCCAGGAGTCTAGGTATGGTGCTGCTTCCAGCCCTACATTTCTATAATTGTGTTACACTTCTAGGTGGAATTCTTAATGCTTCACTAATACTGGATCAAGCTAAGTCAATATGTTATTGAGGAAGGGTGAAGGTTACAGTTAAGATTATCAAACTAGCCTAAGGACTTTATGCCCACAAAATTACTGTAAAATTAATTTATATGTTAACGTACGATATTCATTTGTCAACTGCTACATATAAAATGGTCTGTGAACCAGTACTGAATAGTATCTTTAACTCTTTCAGTGCAAAATTCATTTACCATATCCCAGCCTAGATATCCTCACTCAGGAGTGAGGCATGGTTAGGTGAGCAAATGTAAGAGAAAAGAGATCTGGACTGTGTTTGCAGCTATTCCAGAGATTTTCTGCATGACCCTGGTCCAGTCACATAAACTCTCCATGTGAGTTTCCTCGAGTTTCCTAGAGATTATAAGGAAGTCTTTCAAAGTGCTACTCTGAGGTGCAATTCACTAATGTTTGTAAGGTGCTCAGCTATGGAGATGCCAAGTGCTATAGACATCCTGTAAAAATGAATACCTGATCACTGAGTATGTGATATATTTACACATGCCTGTTGCTTTGGGCTAAGTTTTCAGAGATCTTCCATAATGAAGTGCTGGATTTGATGTTTTTTTCTCATTCACAATGAATTGGTTTATAAGGAAGTATAACCAGCTTGTCTTTGTTGTGCTGCAAAAGTAAATGATGGAATTAAACTTGATATAGAACAAACAGAATTGCTGACTACATCAGCGGTGGCATCTGGCAAGCCTAGTGCTACCACAGCTGCGCAGAATTGAAAACAAGACTTTTTATCAATTAGCAGGAAACGTTTTAATTGGATTGATGATGATTTGCCATGAGATGAAAATATGGGTAAAAATGCTGATCAGCCAATACAATACAGACTTCTTTTCCATTAACTTTAGAAGCAAATTTGTACATGCCATCCATTATAAGTGAATTAGCAACTTGGAAATAAAGGCATTGTGAAGGTTTAGCAGACATAAGAAGTCACACTTCCATAGCACAGCTGCAGGCACAGTAAAAGCTCTTACAGCTGGGCTGCTGTTAGCTCTAAGAAAAATATAAACAACAAAAAAAACATGTAAATTTCTCATGTATTAAGATTCTTAAGCATTGTAAGTACAATTACTATATACATTTTCATTGGAATTTGGTTCTACAATTGGGTAGTATTTCAGACATTACAAAATAAATTTATCCATCACATTCTGTAGAGACAGATCATCACTGATGCTTACCCTATACTTTGATTACCTCTGACGCAGGTTGTCATAGGTAAATATGGATAATATTTCTGTGATAGGAAATTAAATCACAGGTGTTTGTCAGTAAATGTAGATGTTAATATTTCTTGAATCTTTAAGGTGGTTGCAGTAGAAAGCCTTTTTTTTTTGTCCTACTAAATTTAACATCACTCCTCTTGCAACATTTAATGTTCTAAGAAATGTAATAATCTTGACTTAATGTTCTAACTAATAAATATAACATTGCTATGAGATGAGTCACATGAGAACACTTGATAGTTCTCAATGAAACGATGAAATGAAGTTCCTGCCTCTCTACATCTGTGAATCGGAGGTAGTGGCAAAAGCCAAAATTTACTAATTTTGTGTGGTTCTTTAGTGTTCAGCTTGAAATATCTCTGCACCTCCTTTCAGAGTTGCTGAACATATACTGTTTTCACTGAAATAATGGTTTAAGTTTGTTACACTTTTTCATAAGATTAAAAACCTAAGACTTTAGATAAACCAGCTTTAACTCTCTGTTCCTGCTAAACAGATAAAAATAGCTCTCTGACAGGAGTTAAATCAATATGTTAAGTACCTGGTAACAAACCAGAATAAATATAGGGAAGAAAAGTAATCTATTTTACTGATGGTTGTTGTGCTGAACTGGAATAAACTCTTGATTATAAAAATATACCTTTTAATTTTACTTAGCTTTCATAATACAGTACTAAAAAGATGTTTAAAGAACATTTAGTTATAAAATTGAGCACTAAAAATTTAAGAAATGACAGATTTAAAGTATCTATGTAATTTTAATTCTGTTTTTGTTCATCTTCCTATGCAATGAATGAGATATAGAAAAGAAAAGGATAGAATGTGAAACTAATTAAAGATTTATTATAATGCATATGCATACAGGGACAGAATTAATGCTGTCCAGATATTTTGGCATTTTCTAATTTCTGCGTGAGTGACTTTGCAACCTAAAATCATTGCTTCAACCTACTGTGTTTTGTTTTATTAAAGAAAAAAAGTAAAACTTTGTAATATTATATAAAAATGATGACAATCCCTCTATTGCACATCAGCAGCAGGGTTTGAAGTTTGAAGCTCCAGGACTGTAGTATGAACTGTGACCATTACTGGAGTAAAGTTAGTTGGCAGCAGAAAAGATTGGTTTTGCAAGCTGTGGGAAAAGTGCTGTTGAGAAAAAGCGTTAGATAGTGTTGGCCCATCTTTGGGTTGTTGCCATTATTTTCCTGAGCAATTAAAAAAATGTAATTGTTCAAAACCTTATGCTTTATGTATTTATTTATGTATTAGGTTTATATGCCACCCTCCCCAAAAGAGTTTACAAAAGAAAAGCAGATAAATTATAAAGATAAAAATATTAAAATAAAATGACATGAACTAGAACAAACTCTCCTGCCAGTGCCCCCAAACTTAACTCTGCCCACTGACGGCCTTCCCAAATAAAAAGATCTTACAGGCTTTTGGCAGATGTCCAGGCTCAGGCTCTGACAGACCACAAAGGGGAGGGAGTTCCAGAGCGGAGGAGCAACTACTGAGAACTACCTCCCATGAGTTTTTGACAAATGAATGTAGTGCACTGATGGATGCAGAAGTTTCTCAGCTGATCCTAAGGACTACAATGGGGCACAATGGAGAAGGCAGACCCTTAGGTATGTAGGTCCCAAACAAACGTATTTTTCTAATCTCAGGGTTTTCCCTGTTCTTTACTTGAGAGGTTTGCTGAAAGTGATGGAAGAGTTAGAAGTTCACAAAAAAAATCAAGGCCATAAGATTCTTTCCTAATGCAAAGGGTTAAGCAAACGTAAGTGGTTACTACCAGTACACCTCCCAAAATATTGTCAAGGATACATTTTGTAAGTTTTGAAAAATGGGCTGTTTAGAGAGAGGTAGTTAGCCATGTCAGTTTGAAGTCAGGCAGAAGGCAAGTAAATTTGCACCTTTATAGGGTGCATCTACATGTTCATTAATGTGCTGTAATTATGGCACATTAAGTTAGTACCGGTTATAACAGGTACTAACTTATTGCGCCATAATCGGCATTACTATGCATTAGTGCAGATGGACATTTTTATGTGATGTTAACACACATTAGACTAATCTATTGTGCATTAGCGCATTAGCACAGTTTTTGCCAGCTGCACTAATGCACAGTAGAATTAGTCTTCTGTGCATTAAGCATCTGCTGTAGATGCACCCTTAGACTAACTAAATCAGAGATACATAAACTTTCATAAGCAGCAGCTTACTCATCAGACACTGAGAAGGAACTTCAGGAAGCAGAGCTTCTAAATAGAAAGCAGTGATTAGAATATGAATTGGACAGAAGAGGTGGGAGGAAGGAGGAAGGAGGGACACTGGGAGAAGAGAAAAACAAACCAGTTACCCACTGAGGGACATAGGGCTTATAAAAGCTAATTCAGGTAAATAGGAGCTTAAACCATGCTTGACACAATCCAATCTGTAGATGATTTCTTGTTTCTGCAATTTCCCAGTCAAGTTATATTTAAAGTTTTGCTGCCTAACAGTTGCTCTCAGGTCAGGGATCGAATGTCTGAGAAGGTTAAAGTGTTCTACCATAGGTTGTATGTTTTTCTGGTATTGATGTCAGATCAGTGCTCATTCATTCTTTCACATCTGCTCATTGTAGAGAATACAGGGGCACTGTAAGCAAGTAATGGTACATATGACATTTGGTAGAGATGCAGGTGAATGAGCCTCAGATGTTATTTGGTCCATTGATGTGGTCTGTGTTGATAAGGGGCACAGCTGACGTCTGTATCCAGAGCAAAGTGAGAATAAGAGTTGGAAGCTGGGGGGCTGCCTTTAAACCAGGGCAGGTTTGTCCCCCATGGCTGTCTTGATATAATCATCATTTTCTAGGAGAGGTTGGAGGTCATTGATAATGTGCCCAGGGAGTTCAAGTTGTCCTTGTCTTGGGGTTGGTATTGTAGCAGGTCAGAGTCAGATCTGAGTTTGACTCTGTTGATTTGAGTGGATACAATTTTAGAATCCCTGCTTCAGATCCTTAAGGTATGTATCCAGGTCAGTCAGATCAGAGCAGCTAAGGTTGTAACATAGAGCTTGGCTGTAGATCATAGATTTGGGGTGTGTTTGGAATAAGAACTACTGGTATGAAGATAGTTGTAGTAGTCACATGATTTCTGATGAGGTATGGAGGTGATGTGGCCATTGCAAACTTTCACAGTGATGTCCAAGAAATTAATTTTCTGGGTGGAATATTGCAGAGTCTATTCCACCCACACAAACCTGCCCTGGCTTATAGGTAGCCCCACCCCCCAGTTTCTAACTCTTATTATCATCTTTCTCTAGAGATTTTTTCCCATGTGTTCATATGATGAAGCTATCATCAGTGTAGCTTAGGTATATTAGGGGGACAGGAGGGTGGAGGAAGTGGACTTCAAGGTTTGTCATAAATAAGTTTGTATAGGAAGTGGTCACATGTGTGCCCATGGCAATAGCATTAATTTATAGCTATAGAGAGTCCCCAAACCTGAAATAGTTGTGTGTGAGGAGAGTACGATGGAAACAGAAGCAGTGTTCTCATTGTGGATCATGTTCTTTATTGCTTGTAACCCATCCTCATGGGGAATGGGGGATGTTGGTGTACTGAAATGTGACATCCATGGTAGCTGATATAGTATCTGGAAGCTTATTAATGGAAACTTGTCACTTTAACCTTCCTGGGCATTTCATTGCTGATCTCAGAGTAGCTGTTAGAAAATAAAAATAAAAAAAAAAAAAACATGAACAGAAAATTGCAGAGGAAATTATCCACAGACTGGATTGTCAAGTATGGTTTAAACCAGGGGTCAACAACCCATGGCACACATGCCGATCATGGCACGCAAGGACATTTTGTTCAGCACACAACCTCCTGCCTGGGCTCAAACAGCTGCTGCTAGCCATGGATCCCAGGCTGCTCCCGCAGGCGGCTAAGAGGCTGCAAGTCCTGCTGCAAGCAGACTGGGCTCCGTGGGCCGGCTGCAACCGGGAGGCTGCAAACAGCTTCTCCAGGCCCTGGCATGTCAGCACTCTGGCACCTTCCAAGGTAGACATTGTGGTTTTTTCGGCACTCCAGTCAAAAAACTTTGCCTACCCCTGGTTTAAACCATACAAATTCTTTCCCATCACCTGAAATAGCTTTTATAAGCCCTCCTATGTCCCTCATTGGGTTACTTACTTTGTTTCTCTCTTATTTACCCACCTTGATTCTCCCAACAGCTCCCCCTCCTTTCTTATCCCCCTTCTGTACCCCCTGTATTCTGATCACTGCTTTCTATTTAGAAGCTGTTTCCTGGAGTTCCTTCTCAGCATCTGATGAAGTAAGCTGCTGCTTATGAAAACTTATTCATGTTTTATTTATTTAGCCTGTAAAGTGCAAAACTACCTTGCCTTCTATCAGAAATGTTTGCAATTTTTATTTGCCAGTCGCTGGGGTGTTAGGTGTTTGTCATTTAAAAGGAGTTTCGTTGGGGTTTTTTTTTGGGGGGGGGGGGTACTCAAAAATGTAGCACTACATTTTATTTAAGGCAACCTCTGTCCTTATGATTACAACAAAGAAAATTTAATATATTTTGTTTGGTACTACTCTATCTTTCCTTTTTCACTTCTATAACATTGTTATTGGCAGTGGAGGTATATTGGATAGACAAACAAGTCAGCCTCCTCAGATCTCTTCGCCTTTCCACCCTGAAGGTATGAGGCATCCAGATTACCTTTTAACTCTTCAGGACCCATGTGGTAGTATAAGGCAAACAGACACAGGTTATTTGAATACACTATTGCTTTTACTTAGAAGAATAAAGCACAAGGAATTTAGGTAATTGGAAAGCAGCAAAGAGGAAATTAAAGACCCTTGGTCTAGCTCATACTTCCCTTAAAATGTTTTGGGATGTGCCATCTGTATTTAGGAAGACAGAATTTGTTTTTGCCTCATTAGTCTCTTTCATGAAGAATTCCTTGAGTTTACCCCCATCAGGGAATATGCTTCAGCTTGGCAAAATGTCTTCTAGGGTGTGCTGGGATCCTTTGGTGGAAGTACATGGAGTCTTTCAGCCCACAATTGTTCAGCTTGGACTTTTGCTAAGAAAGCTACTGTGCTGTTAAAGCATGCTTCCTTTTCTGCCACAGCTACCCTTTTTCTTTCCCCTTGCTTCATCCCATGAGTACCTTTAAAACTCCTGTTTCTCTGTCTTACTGCTGTCCATTTTTTACTCTTTCCACTTCACGAGAGTTGATTATATGAAAAAAAATACCCAAGCTTTTCCTGTCCTAGTCACTTTCTTATTATATTCATCGATGGTAGAAGTGCAGTTATTAAATGTAAGTGCTCTCCATTGTTCCTGGTCTGATGGGGATGTGTTAGAAGCCTAATCAGAAGGGGGAGTACTCAGAGGCTTTCATGATGCAGCCATTTTCATTGTGACACATGCACAATAACTTTATAATATCAACCAGAATTCATAAACTGTATAGGCAGAATGCCCAGAATATACTAGAATTCCATTCTAAGTAGGTTCATTTGGGTCAAAAAAACTGGTATAGGCAAGATCCTTCTCCATTATATTTTTTTCCCTCTGTAGGTTATATATACTCACCAGGCAGAACATCTTCAAAGTTGATGAGGCTTCCCACAAAGATTGTATTAAATCACAGTGGCAGATATACTGCATCGTTAAGATTGGGGTCTGTTAAAAGTTAGACTTCTAAAGAATGAAGTCCTGGTGACAGGAAGAGGGGAGGAGTGATATGCACCAGATGCCTGTCAGTCACATATTTTCACATCATGAATGTGTAGGTTCTAATCCTCTGGGGTATCTGAATCCCCTCTTCCCCCTTCTTACTGTCCCCCCCAGGAGGGTTGGGATTTAAGACAGTGGTTTTAAACCTCTTTTTAGACTCAAGGTACTCCTCAATTCACTCAAAGCATCTCCCAGAAAATGTCAGCTTAGTTCTCACTCATTTTTTTCCTACAAAAGGGTAATAGAGCCATTCTTCTGTTGCAAAGAACTCAAAGATCAGAACAGATCACAATGCTTTTAACACTGTGGATTTCTAAGTGAAATCTTTGATTTATCTTGTGAATCATGTTTGCGAATCTAAGAAGGGAGCATAATAGGGAAGCATAAATAATTCTTCTTATTCCCACTTCCTTGTTATTCACTGGGCTATGTGAATTGATTCACCTGCATGGTACTAATAGCCCACCACTTTTGGGCTGCTATTCCCCTTCCCACATGGATGGATGGATGGATGGATGGATGGATGGATGGATGGATGGATAGCAGATTAGTAAAGGGTGAAGAGTAAACAAAGTCTTGGCATATTACCCATCATTGTGTTATACAACAGAACTGAGCCAATGGAAAAAGGGGCTTGTGCAGAATGAGAAGGAAAAAGAGATCAATTTGTGACCTTTTCATCACAGCTCAGTCCCTGTCCTGTTCCTCAGTGGGTGCATCTACACAAGACATTTACTGCACAGCTGCCTAATTAGCTCTGCAGTAAGGTCCTAGTGTCTACATGTGTGGCTGTATTAGGCCATAGGAAACTAATTAAATCTGCTGTAGGTTAATACTTGTAAATACAAGCACTATCCTGTGGCAGCATTCTTTAGTGTAGATGCTGATGGGGTTGGCTGGGACATGAGGGTACTTCAGTGCAGGAGCTGCCTGTCACCTTCATGCCCCAGTCAGCCCCTCTGCAGCACACTGAGGCAGATCAGAGCAGCCCTGGGCTGGCAGGTGGACCCTCAGATTCCCTGCCAGCTGGGGCTGCTCTGACCCAGCTCAACATGCCACCATCCTGAGGACACATGAAAATATGGCATGTGGGAGCAATAAACTGTGGTGCAATATGTGCTGGAGTTTATTCATTCACATTAATTTCACATGTAGATGCAACCAGTCAGCACAAATGTACACCGTTCTATCTTCAGCTGGATTGCAGGTCTTGGAGTGTCTACCCCATGAATACTCCCAGTGAAGCCAACTAAAGATCCTGATAAATAAGTAGTATTCAATATGAGTGATAGTGCCCCAGTTTGGCATCGTGCAATAATGTTTACTTTGCTGTTGCCATCAACTAGGAAAGGCTTCCAAAGACAAGACTGCAAATAAATTCACTGCAGAAACGAGATTTTTTCTCATATGTGATTATGGGGAGGGGGGTGCACTTTCAGCAATTTAGAACTCAGACAAAATAGAGGTAGCTAAAATCTTAATGCATGGTCAGCACTTACTGGATGAGTCTATGCATGAAATTAACATGAAGCAATAAACTCTAGAGCAATTTGAGCTGGAGTAAACTACTCTTGGACTCAGTGTCTACACATGGGCCCAGGACAGCAGCACTTTGAGTCATGGCAGACCAGACTCTGGTTATCAGGGGAACAGGGTGTCAGCCCCAGGCTCCAAGTGGCAGCATCAGGTGACACTGGAGTTGAATAAGGCACAAGGATACTGAAAGTACAGAGTTGTTTAGCTATGTGGCAGACAGGAGTCTGGTCCCTGGCTGGCTGGGCTAACTGGGGGCAATTTACACCCATGGTCAATGTCTACACATGCGTTAAATCGCAGTAAATATCCCTGGCATAAAATAGAACTGTCCCTGACGCTACTGTCTTATACCAGCATAAATTAGTTTACTGTGGCCTGATACCATTGCACATGTAGATGGCAAGGCTTTACTCAGCAACTAATTACTCCACAGTAAAGCGCATGTGTAGACACAGCCACTGTGTGACATAGAATCATTGAATATTAGGGTTGGAAGAGATCTCAGGAGGTCATCCAGTCCAACCCCTTGCTCAAAGCAGGACCGTCCCCAACTAGATCATCCCAGTCAAGGCTTTGTCTAGCTGGGTCGCAAAAACTTCCAAGGATGGAGAGCCCACAACCTTTCAGGGTGCTTTACTACCCTCAATATGAGAGAGTTTTTCCTAATAGCTAACATAAACTTCCCTTGCTGTAACTTGAAAAAAATTGCTCCTTGTTCTGTTATCTATCACCAGTGAGAACAGTAAAGCTCCATCCACTTTGGAACCAACCATCAGGTAACTAAAGGCTGCTATTAAATCCCCTCAGTCTTCTCTCTTCAGACTAACTAAGCCCAGTTCCCTCAGCTGCTCCTCAGAACTCATGTGTTCTAGTCCCCTAAACATTTTCATTGCCTTCCACTGGACTCTCTGTGATTGACCTACATCCTTTCTGTAGTGGGAAGCCAAAAACTGGATCCAGTACTCCAGATGTGACCTCACCAGTGCTGAATAGAGGGGAAGAATCACTTCCCTCCCTTCCATTAGTAGGAGTAACAACACTCCTACTAATGCACCCCAGTATGCCATTAGCCTTCTTGGCAAAAAGGGCACACCATTGGCTCTTATTCAGCTTATTGTCCACTGTAACCCCCATGTCCTTTTCTGCAGAGCTGCTTCTTAGCCTGTCGGTCTCCAGTGGGTGGAGTCCCCAACATTTGGAGTACTACAAAGTAATCAGGAAAATATAGTACCTGTAGCTTTTGTTCCATTTGTTTTTTTTGAAGTATTAGACTAAATGAAAATAATTTTATGGTAAAATGCTAAGTACACTATTTTAATGGCATTTTGGAGCAGGACAGTCATATTAACTGGATTTAAAAATATAGGAACAAGTGAACAGAAAAGAACTTTCTGGATCATGGAATCCATGTCTCTGCTCTGACTGGCACCCATGTCACATGGTTTCCTTCATAGTCATTCTTCATCTTAAAACTAGTTAATTATTCATCTTTGTATAATTGTAATACCTAATTATAAGGGGTTCAGAAAAAAGTGAAATGATTAGGAAGCTGGGTGGGGATGACCTCTGAAAAGGGTAAAAATGTTAAAATGCACAGTCTGGCTAAGAGATGATTAACTGGGAAAATAACAACTTCAGCATATCTGAAATCACTTGATTTCATCACTGTGAGCTTTGAAATCCTGAATTTTGTTTAGATAAAAAAAACAGTCATGTAGTCCCTTTACTACCACTTAATCCGTCTTCAAACTAGGCTCGTCACTCCCCGGCCTGCTGTAGTAGAGGGCAGGAGAGAACGTCTTCTCCATGGGAGAGAAGAAACTGTTGCATGTCAAGGAGCACATCAAAATGAACTTTGGACTTCCTCATAAACCTTCTGTGCATCCTCTCCTCTTCTCCAAGACACTCTCTAAAAAGCTTTTGAATGATTAATATTGTACTTCTGATCCCTTTGGCATTGGGATGATCCCTATAGCAATATCCATGTTCCCACTTCCATCTGGCTCTTTCCACCACTCAAGAATTAATTATAACCTACAAGACCTTTTATACAAACTCTCCTCTTCAGGCTGAAAGTATGATCTGGCCCTAAGACATTTACTTTTAAGTACACTAAAATCAAATTTAACCATAAAACTATTGTCCCTCAATATATACACTTCAGATTTTACAACAGATAAGTTGGATATAAAATATCATATTCAAGAAAGGAAGTTTCAAAATACTATGTGATTAGAAAGATACTGTTCTGTCACTATGGGCTACAAAATGGATGGTGGCATACCAGAAAAACCAGAGAATGGTCTAAACATAATATTCTTCTAGTTGTTATCACATAACAATTCCAGTTTTGATGTCTAATCAATCTGATTGTTAAATCTATTCCTAATAATAACTGTATGTTCCTAAGGGACAGGGTTTATAGTTAAGTTTCTTAAATTTTGTTCAGTTATGTCCCACAAAGTCATCTACTGTAGCTCATTTTTATAAAACAGAAGCATTTGTATTTTAACAAATGCTTGAGATGCATAATCTGCCTCAGGTATACAAATATATTATAAATATATTATTTTTGCTGTCAAGAAAAAAACATTTTGTACTTGTCTAAAAGCCAAAGAGAGAATACAGAAAAGTCACTGTACATGCATCAGAGGAAAAGATCCGGACACAAACTGGGATTGCAAGGCAGCACCTGAGATATTCTTAGTACTCCACTTAATAATAAATTGGTCCTCAATTTAGCTAATCCATTTACACTGAAGCACAGGCAGCCAATCTTGCTGGCTGTGAAACAAAGGTATGGTAATTTAGAGATGTTTTAAATGATTGATGTTTGCTTTGAGGTTGGGATACAGAAAGTTGTAGTTAATTAATAGAACATTACTTTTTATTACTAACATATATGATACATTTGCTGTGAAATTTATCATGTTGAATAACACCTGTCCCTTTCTTTGAGAACAGATTTGGGGTCATTCAACAGTTGCACAACCCATAAAAATGTATCCCTTTAGGAGGGTGGTGGGGCATCCATAAATATATTTAGAATTTAGCTACCAGAAAATGACTTTACAACGAAACATGGAGTTGAGGTACTCTGATTTTCTGTCCCTGCCAATTTGCCTAATCCAGTGTTGTAAGTCTCGTTGCTACTCCAACAGAGGTAACAAAATTAATCATTCAAATGGATATTTGTGGGGGGGAGGGGGGTGGAATTACCTAGTGTAGAAAACTAGCAGCTCAGGCATTGATGTGTACCGTGGTCTTTTCTACATATATACGCAAAAGGAGAAGGCAGCGTATAGAAAAATAGAAAGAAGAACATCTCTGAGTAGCTTGTTAGAGAGAAAGGGAAATTGCCTAATCAACATTATTGAGACAAGTAAAATCTTCAGAGAAGGGCTAGGAATAGAAGTACACTATTAAGCATACTGAACCTCCATTAAAATACATTACTAATACTAGAAAGAAAGCTCTTTGAATGGGGAAAATGAAATCCGGCTTTTTGTCATGTAGTTCATGTAGTTTGATGGCCAGAAAGGAAAAGAACATTTAAATTGTTGAATTATTTTTTTTAACCAAGAGCAGACCATCTGTCAAGTTTTCCTTAACAGACCCTCTGTGGGGTAAATTAGCTTGTGTGCCCCAATTGAGTGCTAATGTAGAAAGGCAGGTGCTAGTTAAAGTTAGCTTGGTCAACTATACATTACTTTGGAGCCTGCAGGATTGACATACCTTTACTTTTGCAAGCTTAGCAGCAGCAGCTTTTCTAACTGGAAAGGCCAAATGTGATTTGATTTCAAGAAAGTGAATAAGGTTTGCAAATTATCAGCCACCTCAAATAATTCAGGAGCACCTATTTTTGCCAGAAAGACAAGCAATTATTTAGTCTGTTAAACAAGCCAGTAGTCTATAAACTACAATTTGCCTTCTTGTTGTTGCAAAACAATTTCAGGAAGTGGATGGTTTCTCTCTAATACTTTGTTAAAGCCTTGTAAATGCAAACTTTACTACTACTTCCAGGGCCAGTCAGAGACTTATGTACTTGCTACTTCAAACATAATTGTATAAAACACTATACAACTTGATTTAAGGAAAAAAACAGAAAAAAAAACAGTTAAAAGTCCTTCAACCCACTTGTTGGATGATGATGATGATTTAAAACATTTTAAATCAGCCTCAATTATTAGAAGGTAATGTAGTAGGGCTTGGTGCTAGGTAAAGGTTAAATCACATTCTGTATGTGCTGAGGATTATGAGAAAATGAGATAGAAACACACCCTGTTAAATTCCTAGAAAGGTAATAGCCATATGCTTCAATCAGATTTAGGACTTTTGTAATTTGTAGAAACCCTGGGGAATTTTTTTATAAAGTCAGACTTCTTGTGCTCGAGAGAGATCTAGACTTGAATCCCCACATTTACTTTATCTAACTACACATAATATCCCATGGATAGATGGTTTCCATCCCATCAAGCTATTCTCAACTGTCTTGAATAGAGACGATGCACACAAGAATTTTGAACACTGAAAAACATTTAGCAACTCTGGAAAACAGATTAACAGTAGGGTTGTGCGAAATTTCACCGGCAATTTCATTTCGACACTGTTTCGACTTGTTTCAAGCTCAAAACAGCAAAATCAAAATGAAACAGAGAGCTTTGAAATAGCCTCAAAACAAAATGAGGCAAGTCAAAACGTTTCAAAATTTTCTAAACGTTTTGAAGCTCAAGCTGGGCTTGCTTGCAAGGAAACAGAAACTAAAGTAAGGAGAGGGCAGGGGGAGAGGGGGAAGGAGCGCTGTCATTTTTGACTGTGTAGCTGGCCAGTGACTGTCACCCTTTCCTGAGGTCCCTTCCAATCCCAGTGCTCTGGGGAGGGATGGAAAAACTGCACAAAAGGCAGCATTGTTTGAACTGCCCTGCTTTCTGTATTGGTGTCAGTTGAGTGAGGGTGCACCTTAACACACACACAGCATCACCCACCTATGTCACAAGTTTTGCCTGCCAACAACTAGAGGTGCAGGGACCCAGAACCCAGACTCCCCCTGCACCTATCTCCTTGACAGCTGGCAGGCTTCGTGGCCTCAGCAAGGGCTAGCAGACCTGCAGCTTTCACCCTACTGCGCTTTAACACACACAGTGTTATCCATGTTGCAAGTTTTGCTTGTCCACAGCTTGAGGTGCAGTTTCCCCCAAACCCCTGCACCTATCTCCTTGACTTCCCTATTATAGCCTCTGGGCAAAACATCGAAACAGAGAAACTTTCAATGAAACGAAACAGAACAGCAGTTTCGAATTGAAATGAAATTCTAAATGAAGTGGGGTTCCGTCAAAATGAAATGTCGAAACGCAAATCAAAATGGAATGGTGCCATTTCGCACAGCCCTAATTAACAGTTGTCCTTCATATCATGTGTAGACATTAGAAGTCTTGTTTTAACGTAAATTGTTATATAGTGTCAATTTTAACTTTTGGTGTTAGGCGGTGGGACTTTATATTGAATGGATGGCAAATCAAAACAAAATATTTAAGACCATGTGGGAGTCGGACACAAAAGAATAAACATACACCTTCCCCACCCCCAGTACTCTATCTCATAACATGCAGAATGCAGAGAAATTTAGACACACAATAAGAGCAGCAGCGATGTTTCAAAAGCATTTACCTGAAAGAACAAGACCATGACTAGAAATCTCAGACAACCATATTTTCATCTTGGATTATGTAATTTAACCTCTTAACTCCTTCCATATAAGTGGTCAGTATTGTTATTTGTTCAGTATGTATCAATTTATGGGCATTAAAGACCTATTGCATTTAGCATAACAATAAAGATGATGATAATGGAGTTCTGGCAAATTTCAACTCAGGGAATTACATTCTACTTAGATAAAGTTGGCCTGCAATTTTGATTGGATAAATTATTCTACTAATGTTGTATGCTGCTTAATAGTTGTGGTGCTACTGAAATGAACAATGTGATCCTATATATTATTCTGTTATTTTTCTAAGCACTTTACAATGAATGCACAATATTATATGCTTATCAGTAGCAGAATACAGGGGGAGCGTAGTATTCAGAAATACAAATTAATTTCCCCTGTGGATAATTCTTGTCTGGACCTGCATAAATTAAGGAAATTACTTCCCCAGGTTCCAGAATACTTTACTGAACAATTTCTTCAACAGATTTAAGATGTTGAACTTTTCTATGTGCAGAAAACTTTGAATTATTACTGAGTGCAGTCTTTTGTAGCCAGCTAATAGAAAGGTTGAGCTCGTTATCAACTTCAGAATTTCTGTAATAAATAAAATATAAAATAAACAAATAGAAGTATCAGTTCAGTTGCATTGTATCTAGGGATTTTTATGTTTACTTCACAGCTTCTTTCTATTCTGTCTTACTGACATTTCCCTGTGGAAGAGCAGAGTACAGAAAGAAGGGCAGGTAATTAAATCCCTCCTAACTTTGTGTCTTGTTCTAACCTATCAGCAATTTCCTTTTTCAACTCTGTTTGGGGGAAAATATCAAATAGCCAGTTTCCATGAACTACCATACCTTGCTAGTCAATTAAGATTTGTCCTCAAAGAAGTTATAACACTGACAGATTCCATCACTTAAGAAAATAGTATAATTCCATTATTTTAAAGGAATACTATATTCTCATCTTTTAAAAATATGTTCAGTTTTGGTCACCCCATCTTAAAATAGTTATATCAGAAATAGAATGTGTCCACAGAAGAGCAATGAAAATGATTATAGGCATGGAAAGGCTTCTATTTCAGGAGAGATGGGAAAGCCTGCAAAGACTTAGGTCAGTTTTAGTTTAGAAAGGAAATGAAAAAAGGAAGAAAGTGATAAAGTTATATAAAATATTTAAAGATATAGAGAAGATCAGCTAGGCATTATTATTTCTCCTTTCTCCAAATATAAGAAGAAAGAGAAAAAAGAAAGGAAAAAGAAAGAAATTAGGAAGCAGCAATTTTCCTAACTTGGAATGAAAACTCCTTATGACTGAGGCAGTCTTTGTTCTCTGCACAGTACCTGGCACAGTTGGATCCTGGCCCATAACTAGAACCTCTGACAATTCTAATAAATACATAATACTATATTAATAATGATATTACAAACTGGTAAGGAAAAAAAAAATTACACAATGCATGGTTATGCTGCATAACGCACCAAAAGCTGCAATTGAAGCCAATGGTTTCGGTAGGATTCAAACATGATTATCCATTTATGTAGATAATGAGAATGTACAGTTACAGAAAACTGTAAAAGAAAGTGGGTGGTGGCATGAATTCTCAAAGGATAATTTTGCCCTAATTGGAATCAGAAAGGTTATTCCCTAAATGCCCCCTTCAGTGTTTCTTACACCTTCCTTTGAAGTGTTGGATACTTGTGCCTGTTACAAATCTCATGTGAGATTGGATAGAATACTGATCTAATCCTATATGCCAGTTCTTGTGCTCTTGCTCCACTTCACTTATTTGCAGTTATTAAAACTATTGGGTTTCTACTTTAAATCTATATAAACAATACTCTTGAAGAAAAAAAAATCCTAATATTTACATATATTTTATTTGTTTGTATTGCAGTAATGCCTAGAAGACACAATCAGGAAAAAAAGGGCTCCCTTAATTAGGTGATATACATGCTTACAACAAACAGAGCTTACATAGTACACTCTAAAACATATGCTTTTGTTCAGTATAATCTATATGCATAAATGCTGTAAATCATTCTCTTGCTAATACTTGTAGGAATAAGCGGTATATTGAAACCAAACATTTTTTCTTCTGTGAAAAAATACAGGTGTTTGTAGACTGGAATATATCAGTAGACACTTGTCCATATTAAGGAGGACATAGCGGACATTGTGCCTCAGAAGGTTTGGACACATACATTTAGCGCCCTTTCAAATGAGGAATGTTTCAAAAGGGCAGCAGCTGGTATGTTCTAATTATTATTAGATGATGATGATATGTGAATGAAATGAAAATGTTTCAAATGTTCTCCAGTGTAAAAAGCTGGAGTGGTTTTGCTTCCTTTGAATTATTCTCAGCTTGCTCCCATATAACAATTAAAACATACCAAACCAGCTTCTGCCCTCTTGAAACATTCCCCTTTTGAAAGGGCTTAAATGTATTTCTGCCACACCCAGACGAGACAGCGTTTCCTACTGCTGCATAACTCATAAATGCCTCTGTAATACATATTCAAATGGAAAAGCTTCCATTTGTAAGATGGAGGGAAGAGGGAAGGGGCAGTGCAATATCCTCAGTCACCTATTTTCTGCCCTTTTGGTGCACCAGGTTCTGTTAGTGGCACCAGTTTTACACAATCCTGGTGCTCAGCTTCTTCCTGCAGCTTTTCTACCCTCTCACCTTGGACACCTGTGAAGGAACAGAACAGTCCAACCCTGTACTGTTTTTAGAGTATATGAGCTATTTTCAGAGTACTCAGGAACAAAATTAATTGGAGTTTTTTTCCATACCAGTTTAGAAATCCAGATCAGGTTGGTATTATATAACTGCACATGTATTACTTAATAGTTGTATGTGCGTATTTTAAACAAGTCCAGCCAGGAACATCATTAACAATCTACACACTTCTTCTGTTCAATGAAATATACTAAGAATGTGTTTTCTCTTGGAGATACACTCATAGGATGACTGCAGCTGTATTCCACATAACCATAAAGAAGATATTGTTTGGAGAGGATCATAAGGAAGACCTCAGGACCAACTAGAAACACTCTGGATAGGTGTAATAGTTTTCCTTCAGCCTTAGGAGAAAACAGAGGTTTAGGCAAAAGGCAATAGCCATATGTAGACAAAAACAATGACAGAGAAGTGCCCATTTCTGTTTGCTGCTGATTCCAAATGTCACTGATGAGCCTAAAAGATGACAGTTTCCCGAAGATATTGGTGATAATGCTCCAGGGTTTACTGCTCTTTAAAGCTTCTCCTTTCACTCGCATAAAGAACTGCCAGGATTGGTCAATGGGACCCATATAATTTGCAGTTTTGCATCCTCCACATTCGGACGGACTCCAGATCAGGTTCTGCGTGTAGAGACCAGAGAAAAATGTTCTATGGGAGCTGCTTGCATCCCTAGTTTGCTTCCAGTGTTTCTGAAACTGAACTGGCGTATCTCTAGAATAGATGTTGATAGCACCTCTGGTCTCACAGAGGGAAAACTCAGTAAAGTAAGCTATATAGCCTGGGTTAGCAGACTAAGCCAGAATTTAGAGCGTTTTCTTCCTTTTAATCATGTCTAACACTACATAGGGAAATAACAATGCTTGTCTCATTTTTATGTCGGGGTTGTTTGAATTAAGTTAGGATTCATTTGCTAAATGTGCATACTGCACAATGAATCAGATTTTCAGAATTTTCAGTACACGTCAGGTCCCATTGGGACACTCAATAGATGATGAGTTATTCTGAAAATAATGAAAACTTGATAATGATAAGAGCTATTTGAAAGAAGGAGGAAGAAAGAGATGGAAATGAGCTCAAGGATATAGTTCAGGGGTAGGCATTTATTTTGACTGGAACTGTTAATCAGTTCTTGAGTTCTTTTGAGGGCCACATGAGTTTTGGTGTCCTCTCAAGAGCCACCTCTCTCTCTCTCCTCTCCTCCCTCCCTCCTCAGAGCTCGCTCTCTCTCCCCAGAGCTGTAATAAGCCCCGATTCCCTGTGTCTCTCCCTGCCCAGAGGTAGCAAAACTCAATCCTTTCTCTCTCTCTCCTTTCTGTGCTCCTTCCCAGAGCTGTACCATGCCCCATTCTCTAGCTCTCTGTCTCCCTCACCCTGCCCCCCTCATACTACCAGGGCTCTGTAGCATGCCCCAATCACAGTCCCCACCCAGAACCTGCCAGTTTATACCACCACCAGCCTGATGTGGCAGTAGCAACCCTGGGTGGGCACCAGCATCAGTTGTAGATGCACTAGGGAAGTTCCAAGTGGGGATTGGGGCACTTGCCCAGGTCTATAGCTGACACTGTTGCATGAGTTCTGGGTGGAAGCCATCCCACCTGCATGCCTTGCACTGCAGAAGCCATCCCACCCACCTAGCACTACATAATAGTCAGAACTGTAGCCTCCAGCCACCCATGCGCCGCATCCCAAGAGTTCGTGGCCATCCACCCATGGACTGGATACAATCAGTTGGCGGGTCCACAAGCCATATTTTGCCCACCCTGGTATAGTGGGACACAGGTGAGAACAAGGGAGACAGAGATGAGAATCACAGAATTATAGAGAAGTAAGTCTGGAAAGGATCTTCAGAGGTCATCTAGTCCAACCGCCTCCCAGAGGCAGAATTATCCCTACCCAAAACTTCCTATACAAATCCATTGTCTAACCTATTAGTAAAACTACACAGTCAACCCTGACAGCCAAAAGGCATAACTCCCTAACCTACGACAGGTAAGAAAGGGGGACAATGGTAGCTAAAGTCCTGCTGCTGTGAGGGTTATTAAGATATGCTTGAGAAATCCAAGGAAGAGGGCCATGTCCCCTGCTACAGAAGGGAAAACCTCCACAATCTCTACCCATCTGACCATGGGGTAACTGAGCACAAGTACAGAGAGCAGATAAAGGGAGAGAGCATAAGCCAGAAGAAACTGAAGAGTAGAGAACAGAAAAATGAAGAGAAAAGGAGAGAACAAGATGCTACTTTCAAAAAAGAAGAGAAATTGAGAAAAAAAGATCAAACATATAATTATAGAATGATATTAAAGCATATAGTGGGTTGCTAATAATATCTAAAAGAAGGTGAAGGGCATTTCTTAAAAGGTCTGTGGCCTCCTGAAAAAATGTCAGAACTTCTCAACAGAGTTAGTGAGATTTCTTTCTAATGAGAAGTGTTAGGCAGTCTCCTCACAAAAGCTGCTACCAGACCCTACTTCTGATTGTTATTATTGATATATTTATTAATGGGATATGATTAAGAATGACATAAAATTGATCTTTCTGGGACTTCCCTTAATCTTCCTGGGTGCTTGGTATCCCAACTGGATTACAATCAGTTAATTTAGTGGGCTAAAATGCAAGCATTTCTTTCCCAGGCCTTAACATGTTGATACTGCATAAACATGTTTTAGAGCAAGTACTGTACACTGCATTTCTCAGTATTCATATTAATAAATACAACAGATACTATAGATAAAACCCTATAGATAAAAAAGCCATGATAATAACGTGCAGACTTTCCACTTCATCCTGTGACTTGCTGAATTCTAAGTAGTTACTGAGCATTATTAATTACCTATAAAATTCATGAGAGTTCGAGGTTTAACACTTGAAGAATCAAATCCTTAGTTTTATAGAATCGGCTCTTCTGATTTCTAAAGCAAAATCTACAATCTGGTGGGGGGGAGAGTATCCTATTCATAACATTCAGTTTTGTTAAGCAGAGATACACAAGATCATGCTGATAAGTTTTGTTGTTTAATTTCATTCTAATTTTCATTAGAGATCCTAACTAAGTTCTTGTTGCATATTGGAAGAACAAACTGTATGTAAATGCAAAGGGCAGTACTTTTCTGCCATTGAAAAAGGGCATCTTTGGTAAATGAGTACTTGTCAATCTTAACAAAAAAAATATTGTCAAAGTAGGCTTGAGTAGAATCAGAAAGCTTGAGCCTGGGAGCATTAGAATGCACAGTGCTGGTAGCAGTGTGCTCCCTAGTGCAAGTTTCCAGGGAGTGTTTCTTTGAACTGACACAGCAAAGTCTCGAGTTCTGAAACAGATGTTCTCCCATCAGCTCTGAAGTAACACTACTTGCCGGATACAATGTCATATCAAGGGGTTAGTGGTCCACCTCAGCGTTCTAAGAGGACTCACTGCTAATGAAAGCAAATGCTTAGAGAAGCATAAGATGCAGGGCTTTAGCTAATATTTTGTATCGACTAGGGTGGTCAGTTAATTTCTGCAGCGCAACACAACGTTGCTTTTCACCATTACAACTTTCTTCAAAACACAATATTGGTAAAATCCTCTACTTTCCCTCTGATTGCAAAGTGGTTTGAAGACTGGAATGATTTGCTTGTTTGAAGAATGTTGACTTTAGAGTGGGAGTCGGAGGGACTGCAAACAGTGGGTATTGTTGTGATTATATTTGCATCTCTGAAGCTGCTTCATTTGCTGGGACTGATTGATTTTTCAGAAGGTAAAGTGGTCACTCATAGTTTGTGCTGTTTGTAGCAACAGGATCTAATCTGTTAAGAGGCTGTATAAGTATATTAGACTGTAATAGTGTCATGTATAAAAACTGTAAAATGAAAATGCTTGAAAAAGTCAGAATAACTTGTGAACTGTAAATCTTGTTTTTCCTTCTATTGCTTTTACTTTCATATGAAATTATAAAACAGAAATGAAATCTAGCATAGGAGTATATGTTATGCTGTGCATTATATTTTACAGTGAATATGTGCTGAGCTATATTAGAAAAACTGAAAAAAAATCACATGTGCATCTATCAGTCACAGTCGCCTCTCAAAGCTGCTCCCTGATATAAAATGTATAGAGGTACATCTTAATATAGCTCATGGTTTTACAAAGGGGCATTTCAAGTTTATGATACAAATAGAGGTTTTTTTTTCTGTGTCAGTGTTTGTGTTCTACAAGTCATTATATTGTATAAATACAGTATTATTTCAGCATTATAAAGCAGTATAGCCACAGGTTTAAGACTTACATCTCTGTAGATCTAGCTTTTAGACAACATTCAGACATTGCATTGATGCTGACAAGCTACTTTAAAAAAAAATCTTATTTGTTTGCTAAGACTCAATCTATTCTCCATTTATATATCTATGGCCATAACATGTAATCTATTACTAAGCAGGACTTCCCATTAATGTCAGTAGAAGGTTCTCAGTGGCACAAGAAAGACTGTGCTGCACACATATTAATTTCAAATTTGCCACTTCAAGTCCATTCCAAAAAATGGAATTTATACTGTTAACTAATCTAATTTGTGTCTGAATATTGTATTGTAAACAAAGGACATTCATTCAGTAAGATTCTGCTTAGGCTAAAGGCTGTCTTTCTTCCTAGGTTTGTGAATAACAAAAATTCCCTGAAAGTTCTGTGATATGGCTGCTTTTCCGTCATAATCAGGTAGCTAATGAGAGCAAACCAGCTTTCTGAAGCATTAAGTTTTCATGTGGGAAAAAGATCTCTGATTGATGTAGAATTGCACAGTCACCTCATAAAATAGTTCAACATAGTGATGAAATGTGAAATCTTTAAGTTACCTTTTATAGTTACTGAACTATTTAAATAAATCATTCCTAAAACCACATGTGGTGAGAATTTATAACATTTGGCAACAGACTGTCACATTACTAAATAATATGTTCTATGGAAGTGTGAAATTATTTTTTCACTCTTCTAAACAGATGAGTAATCTTTCTGTCTTTAGACACTGGGCTGAGTAGACTTGGCCATAAACATTTAGCATTTTCTAATCATCTTGTTTTTAGTTGTGTGACAACTACAGCTTTATGATTCATGGTAGCAGATCATTTATAGAAATAATAGAGCATTCATCTTCTAACAAATTTATGCCTCTTTTCTTAATTCCTCACAAAATCATGTGTGATTAAGCCCATAAGAAAATGTTCTTTGCTTTATATTTCAAGTACATTAAATCATTCCCCACCCCAACAATCCTCTGGTAACAAATAAATGAATCCCATCATTAATAAAAAGTGTAGCCTGATTTATAAAATAATACATAACTATTGAGTGTGAAAGCTAGAATTATAAAATAATTTACCCTGTCATGCCATGATATTGCCTTATGCAATTATATGATAATTTTATTGAAAAGCACCAAGTATTTCGAGCTGAATGATCTATACTGTATACAAACACAAATGTTATGAGCACAGTAAAAACATTACAATGTTTCTTGTGCAAATAGCTGCAATAATTTAGGAGATTTCTTACTCCACTGAGGCCTGTTCAGCACTCCTTACCTCTTCCAAATGCAGGCAGTCCTACTAAAGCTAATATGGATTCTGTCAGCTCAGAAACAAAGTGCTTTGCAGGTAATTCCTAATTTATACCATGTGCTTTTTCTTCTGACTTGAACCTGAGCTTTCCTGTTGATTTCAGAGAGAAAATGAACAGGTGCTAATGGCCAAATGCTGATCTTCTGCAGAAAACCAGAGAAGAATGACTTTATATGTAGATCAAAATGAGAGATTGTAGAATCAGTTCCTGCAACCTGGAAGCATAAGCAGTTCATTTCAGCAGCCCTTCTTTTGTGTATTTAGAGAGTTCTGAACAACGTGACCGGATGAAAATCTGGTCACATCACTGTCAGGCCCACACAATCCATATATATTGATGCATTTATCCTAGTAACACCCAATTTACAGCTATGGAACCTGAAACACATATTAAAGGACAGATCCTTAGCTAGTTTAAATCTATCAATGAAATCAATAGAGCTATGCCAGTTCATACCAGCTGAGGCTCTCCCATGACTGGCTTACTTTTTGGGGAAGCAAGAAGACTGTGGCTGAACTGGGAACAGAGCACAGATCTGAGGGCTGGGGAACATGATTTATGAGGAGAGACTGAGGGAACTGGGCTTATTTAGTCTGGAGAGGAGACGACTGAGGGAGGATTTAATTACAGCCGTCAACTACTTGAAGAGTGTTTACAAAGAGGATGGAGCTAGACTTCTCAGTGATGACAGATGACAGAACAAGGAACAATGGTCTCAAGTTGCAGCAAGGGAAGTTAAGGTTAGATATTAGGAAAAACTTTCTCATGAGGACCACTGGAACAGGTTACCCAGAGAATAACCTTGAATCTCCATCCTTGGAGGTTTTTAAAGCCTGGCTAGACAAAGCCTTGGCTTTGGACCATAACCAACATCATTGGTGATGGCCCTGCTGTGAGCAAGGGGTTGGACTAGATGACCTCCTGAAGTCTCTTCTAATCCTCATTTTCTATGATTCTATGATCTCCTGAGCCAGTCCAGAGGTTGCATACAAAACCATTCCTCATCCCTGTTTGCGATAAGTAGACCTGAACAATTCATGGAGTGGTTATTTCTACCCTTCCTATTCCTGAACTTTTTCTATTTTGCCTCCTCCCACTGCATGCAGGGAGATACCAAGTAGCTGAAAATAGATTTACCTATCCTCTACTTGACTTGCAGCTGCTTCAGCTATCTGCAAAATGAAAATACAGAAGTTTGTTTGTTGATTATTTGCTATCATATATAATAAGATGTGTAAAAACTTCTTCATCTTTGTTCTAGGTGCCTTAAACATTATCTAAAATAAATATTCAACTAAATCAAGGCTGGTAGAAAATCCTCAGGAAAAATCACCTCTTATTTTTCTTAATAAACCCCCATTTCTCCAATATATAGTCACCTCCATTTGGGAGGAAATGTTCTTCAGCAATTGAGGTGAAGAAAGGTCTTATAATGGGCCTTGAAGGATGGGGAGTGGATCCAGAGAGGGTGCAGTTATGTGGCTGCATCCTCCTTCTGGACTGGACCATGCTTGTGGAGCCTCTAGGGAGTTTTAAAAAGTCCCCAACGTGGACGAGAATGCCCCCTTCCTCTCTATACTCAGAGGCATGACCCTTCCCTTGCCCTTCCCCTATTCCACTGTCTGCACCTGTCACTTTTGGCACTGTCTCTGGGGTGGGCCATTCAAAGTCATTGCTGTCCACTCTATCTGGGCTATGTGAGCAATTGTCTTAGCTGGGAATAGCAATAGTTGGAAAGGCAATGGGTGGTAGTGCCAAGTTCCCACTCCTTGGGCTTGGTCACAGGGTGCTGGAAATAGTGTGGGAATCTACCCCCCTTGCATCAACACTGCTGCCACTGTCACTGAGCTCAGTCCCCATGCAGCTTGGCTAGAGTGGCCAGCAGTGACTTTGAAGCTATTCCTGCCCCCAGGACAGGACAGGCAAAGCAGCAAAGACAGTTGGTGCGGTAGGGGGAGAGGAGGAAACATGCCATTGAGCACAGAGGGGAAGTAGAGGATTCTTATCTGCTTTGGGGACTTAACAGAAGTCCCTAAAGGCTTCCACGGTGTGGTCTGCCCACATTGGTGGGTTATGGGGGAGGAGGTTGGGAGTGGGAATGCAGCCATCCTTGCAGTGCATATAGCTGCTTCTACACCCTCCTTTGCCATATCCTGGCTCCACTTCTGCTGATGGGAAGGCCCCTCCCCCAGTGATGTTGGGTAACTGCAGCATCCTTGTGGAGAAAAGCTCTTCTTCTAACCATTGCTCTGTTGAAGTAAGGAGGACCTAGACAACCCTCTCAAATGTACTACATGTCATTGAGTCTTGTATTTGGTCAGCATCCCTACTGTGCTACACTGAGTTTTCCCAGCCTACCGTGTGTCCCATATTCTCTTTTTCTCCTATCCTCTTACTTAGAAGAATGAGGAAAGACTGAAAGAGCTATGATTAACTGGTGCATGGAGGGGAGATTTGATAACAGTCTTCAAATACCTGAAGAGTGATTACAGAGACGATGGAGATGGGCTTTTCTCTGTGGCTCTAGGAGACAGGACTAGGAGCAATGACCTCAAACTGCAGCAGAGGAAATTTAGATTAAACACTAGGAAGAATCCTCTGACTATGCAAGTGGTCAAGCATTGGAACAGGCTACCTAGAGCACTTTTGGAATCTCCATCCTTGGAAATTTTTAAGAGCAGGTTAGACAGACACTTGACTGGGATTGTTTAGTTATGGATGATCCTGTCTTGAGCAGGGCGCTAGACTAGATGACTTTCTGAAGTCCCTTCCAGCCCTACTTTCCTATGATCCTAAGGGCCTTGTTACATGTTGCATTTTGAGCTACTTGACTGTTGATCGGTGTTAGTGCTAGGTAGAGTTTGGAGAAGTCACACCTTAAAGCTAAAACCTTCTCTGACTGTTCCCCACCTGCACAGCTGAGACTTGTCACTAAAGAGCTTGTGAGCAGGGGCCTGACAAGAGCTACAGCTGTGAGTTGCCACTACAGGCTTCTATTGCTTATTTAGGTGGGGTTGCGCGTGAAAGATGTGTTAGGGGGTGGAAACATGAAGCTGAGAGGCAAACAGTTAATGGGATGGAATTGGGTAGTGACATAGGAGGTGGAAAGGAAATGAGATTGGGCGAGGGGTGATGAAATGAAAGAAGTCAGCCACTGAAGAAGTAAAGAAAAAGGAGTAAAAAATAAAGAAGAATTAAAAAGAAATGAAGAGGAAGTAAACTAAGTAAGTTCTTATGTTTTCATAATTTGGGATTGGGGTGTGGGGGGGTGCTTCCTGGGATGGCTGGGAGGGTCATATCCAGCCCGCCAGTTGATCCTGTCCAGTTGCTGACCACTGCTGGGAACCTGAGGAGGGAGGGCTGCTCCCTGCACCACTCTGCTATGATGCAGCTGGGGCCAGGCCAGGCCACTCAACATGCAGACTCCTCTGTCCCCCACCTGGCTTCTTGTTGATGCCACGACTGCACAGTCCTGACACCACAGCTGCCAGCAGCCAGGCCTGAACAGGACAGGGTGTAATGCAGCATGCTAAGTAGCCATCCCCGAAGATGAGTCACTGCCGCCATGGCACCACTAGTTCTTGCCAGGTGCAGGGGGTGTGGCTTGGCCCAGGGCAGCCACCCTAGCTTTCCTGGTGTGGTACAGGGGGGGCAGCAGCTCATCGCAGCAGGCAGGTGGGATGGCTACTCGACGCATTGCATCCTGCCCCGTCTTATGCAGGCCCAGCTGTGGCCACAGTGCCAGGACCGCACATTGCCCACAGGAAGCCAGGCAGGGGGTGAAAGTGGACATAAGGGGGTGGAGGGATCTGTGTGCTGTGTTGCCTGGCCTGGCCCCAACTGTGGCAAACAGAGCAGCATGGGGCACTGTCCTGGGCTCTTGATGGCAGCTGATAGGCTGGATAGGATCAAATTCTTCCTCCCCGCCTTTCCCCAGCTTTCAGCAACTCACCAAAATTCCTTAAGTGGCCCTCCAGCCCAATTGATTGCTCACTCCCACCCTAGGCCCTAGATGGTTGTCACAAATGAGGCATCAGCCTCAAGGTAGGGATCACTCAGACAGCAATAACCCAGAGCGAAGAACTGGAGAGAATTCAGTATAGTGTGTATATTTTGTGGGAAAGCATCTAACACTGTATGTGCATAGGGATTGTGGGCAGTATTGTGCATTACTTGTGGGGGGGCGGGGGGAATAGGTAGTAGTTTGTGTGGAGCTGGGTGCATTAATTGATTTTTGGTCCTTAAGAGGCCAGTATGTGCTGCCACTTTGTTGTGTGTAGTCCATTATCGATGGGTTAGAATGCCTTCAGGTATAAAGCTTATTGGAAGGATATTTCCTCATTATAGGAATCAAATCAACCAGTTTTGCAGTGAGAGGATGAGCTTCTCTAGCTTCTATACTCCATTAACCTTTAACAGGTTGCAGAACTGGCTGTTAAACTTCAGGTGCTTGTCCAAATATTTGACTTCCGGGGCACATGCAGACTGTGCACTCAAGATTGGCATCTTTTGTACAGCAGTGGCTGTTGTTTTTTGTCTTCAACTAGAGTATCTTCCAACATCCTACCTCGAAGGCAGAAAGGGCCAAGTGGAGCCAGCCAACCTTCTGGTGCTTCCTAGTGCCCAAAGATATGAAACAGACTGAGCGCAGCATCTCTGTCTCTTGCTCATTTGTGATGGCTAATAACTTAGCATCAATCCCTTTTCATTGTAAATATAGTAGGTAGGTTAGTGTAGTATTAGATTTTTATTCAAGGAAGCTTTTTCTCCACCTTTAAGTGCCCTGTATGTCAACTCTTACATTTGAGCAAAAAATCCAAGGTTCTGATACTATCCTTCATGCAAAGCAGCCACACAGTGACAAGTCACTTAACTGACACTTTTGTTTGGCTCAGCGACATATTTTACTGGCAGTTTTCTATTTGCTTTATTTTTTTTCCCAAAAAGCCTCTAAAGGTGAGGCATCAGGAGATCCCCTTCCTCCACTCATTGCTGCTGTAATCAGCAGTGAAAATCTGAGGGTGGTAATGACTCATTATTTCTTCTACGCTGCAGCACTGATGAAAGAATTTCCAGAACAAGCCCTGGGATGACCATTAAATCAGTAACTCTGATTCAACAAGAATATCCATTCTCCTTATTGAAATCAGACTATAATAGGGGAGCAACATTTTAACCCCCAGATGTTCTCCCAATATAATTTCTGTACAACTGGCAGAAAATTCATGGTTATGGTCACCAGGCATGTTTGCTTAAAGTTCTCATTTATGGTCATACTGAACACTCTGGACACCCATGTGGCTGGGAAATGATCCTTCTCAGCTCCCTTCTGACCCCCTCAGCTCTCTTGGTGCCCTCCCACCCGCCTTGCTGCCTGCCTCCTTCCAGTGAAGCATTCACCAATATCAACAGACACTCTATGTATTCACTGGCCCTCACTAGTTGCAAGTCTCTGGTGAGGATATTGTTTCTGCTGTCATCATCTGATAATGAAATGGTGGCCCCATCTGCTGCCTTACACCAGGAAGTTTCAACACTTTCAACACCTCCTTCAAAGATCTAGTCACATAAATTATTAGAAATCCTGTTAATCTCTTAAAGACAAACTGATTTTGCTAATAAATACAGGACTTGTACAGTCTGCTCAGATTCTCTGGCAGACACTTGTCTGTTTCTGTGACAGAGTGATAGTCCACAGTTGCAAAGGGTCAGAACATTGTCTACGTGTAAAGCCCTCTCTACACATTACAAATATTACGTAACTGGCTGATTAATTGCACAATTATGTGAGATCAGCTACACATGCAAAGTACAGTAAAAGCTTTGTTATCTGGCATGAGTGGCATAAGGCGGTGACTGGTTATATACAAATTCTGGTTACCTGAAGGTAGGGGGGTTTCTGCCAGACGTGAAGCAGGGGAGTGGTGTGGGGAGGGGGCACGTGGAGTGGCAGCAGTGCAGGGTGGTGGGTGGCAGCAGCGGTGAGCTTTCCCTGCTGCATACCAGCTTCCACACACCCCCTGCGTCCGGCCAGATGGACAGAAATTCCAGTTAATAGCGTATTCTGGTTATTTACATGCCAGTTAACACAGCTTTTACTGTACCTATCATTCCATAAAAAACTTCAACCAGCTGTAACATTAGACCTTAAAATGTTTCCTAACTTTATAGCTGGTTGCTATCCAGCTTTATTTTGCACGTGTAGCAGGGTCTCCCCAGGAGCCCCGTCAGCTGACCAGGTTCCTAGCTGCAGGGGTGCACCATACCTAGCCAAGGCTGGGAGTTGTGCAACTGAGGGGACTCTTAGCTTCAATAGTTGCTGACTCTGAGTGCCAGCAGTGCCCCATAGCAGCTGTAGACTCTGGGTCCCACAGCTGCAGACTCTGGGTCCCAGCAACACACCTCACAATGCTTGCACTGAGCTGGTTCCTGGCAGCCTTAGGATGTGGCTGCAATCTTCCAACCCCAAGAGTGCGTGGAGTTCCTGGAGCTGAAAGGGGCCTTCAGATACAATGAATAAGTCAGTGACCATGAGGCAAGCTGCTTAGGATCCTCAAAGATGCATAAACTGCTATAGAGGACTTTCTGCTTGCACTCCTTAGAGGATTCTTGAGCTACTCTGAAGTTACTAGGTATTTATACACTATGACCCAAAAGAAAGCAGGTGAAATAAACTGCCCACAAGGCTGGGTGAATTTATTATCGTTGGATTAAAGGAATAATCATTTACCCTCACCTTAGTGATTGATTATTTGAAGGATAATATTCAAAACATCCTACAAAATAGAGAGTTCACCCTTAGTACCATCCCAGAAAGTAATGTTCATAAGTGCATTTTTAGACTTCACAGAACCAAGTGTTTGCATCCCTGAAACTGGGTACAAAACCTAAACAACAGCAAGAATGTGTCTAAAGACTCTGGATTTTGTCCTGGATTTTATATACCTTATGTAAATTTGGATGGGATTAATATCCTCTCCAGGCAATTATCACATTGATATCCATCTCAAGTCAACAGTGATGTTTTGTTTTGTCCTCCGTTTCTGTCAAGGACAATAGTGATAGATGCTTTCAATCTTACCTAAGAGCTCATCTAGACTGGCACCAAATTCAGCCTGTGATTATGAGACAGGTACCATCATTGCATAAATATTTTGGAACTCAGAGCTCTTTGGCTCAAGCAGCTTTTCTCTGATTCAAGACAGAACAATAAGGTTAATAAGAAACAGCACCTCTGCTGTCTGTACAACTACAAATGGGACAATACACCAGCGGGTGACTGACTTGGAAGCTTATAAATTACTATGTAGAACTTTATCTTTTGGAGAGTTTTCCACAGGTGGGGTCAACCTTGCATACACTTATTTGCTGCAGAAAAGAAAAATAATTGTTGCATATTCTGATACAAGAGGGAATCTGAATGTGAGATCCTTTTCAGGGAAAAAGGGGAATGGACAACTTCTTGGAGGAAAAGGGCATCACTAGCTATTGAGCCTGGGAATTAGGGATACAGCCTATGAATCAGAACTTCTAGACCTTAAATGCTAAGGGCTGTACATGAGAGAGCAACAGTGGAAAAAAAACCTGGTCATACCCAGTTCACTCTCCATTACAGCATCCACTCCCTGTGTGACACAGGATACTGGCCAAAGTAGACCTGTGGTCCAACCCAATAAATGGCAGTTCTTATGTTCAGATGCACTCCTTAGCTTTCATGCTTGCTGATTCCACAAATCTCAAATGAGGCTTATCTTCATCCATACCTTGATTCTCTACCTCTGGATATTGGCTGGCTAGCGTGCATGAAGAAAGCTTATTCTAGAGAAGTCCAAACTATACTAATCCAAAGTATGAAGCTACAGGAATTATTTATGCAGAAAAACAGAAAAGAAACGGATTGACAAGAACCAGTTCCACGTAGTGATCCCTGGTAACATCTCTGATGGCCAAAAGCTCCTGAATCTACAAAAAAATGCCAAAGCGCACAAAGATAAAGATACAGACACCATTTTTGTCATACGAAAGAAGGAAAGAAGCCCCTTTGAGCACATCAACACAATATGTCTTCAGCACAGTCAGACAATCCAAATTTTCTGGACTGCTTACTGTGACTGTAAACAACAGGACACTCCATCAGTTCTGTAAGGGCGTGCCTACTGGCTATGTAAATCCACCATTTTCTGATTCAGGACCAGATGGTGTTTCATATCCTATAATGTATGAATTCCCTTAGGAATCTACCCATATAAGCATTCTATCTGATTCATATAGCAACATAATACCCTCAAGTAGGTTATGGAGCAGTATGCAACAAAAAAACAGTTGCCATATGCTTCAATGATTTGTCATACATTTTTTATAGTTTTTGGCAGATTTAGAAGTTATTGGTAATAAATATGGATTTAGCTTGAGTGACTCTACTGGCCTCAACTGTGGCAATTTGACTAAAGGAGAGAATCGTGTTTTCAACAAATAGATCTCTATCCATTAATAACTTTATAAGTCAGAGCCACCATCTCAAGTCCTACTTAGGAAACATGCAGTCAGTGCAGATCTCTGAATAATGGTGTTAGAAATTCATAATAACATACTCAATTTACATAGTAGGGTACGTCATTCTGCACCAGCTTCAGGTTTGAAATGTTTTTAAGGTACAGTTCCATAAGATAATCTATGCATGAAGTGAAACAGGCTCACTTTTGGAAGGTCTGACTGGGTTCAGGTTGGGCAGGGGGAAGCATTTGTAGTCAATGATGCATTTTAGGTCTATAGAGAATGCAGAAAGATGTGAACCTTAGGCTATAACTTCAATTATATAAAGACATGTTCTGTCATTATCTGAAACAAAATTATGAAGCAATGAGCATGTAAATTTGTAGAAGTATTGATCATGACAGATTTCTATGATATTACACTGTTGTAAAGTATAGCTAGTTTAGTCACTTCTATTCTTAAATTCTTTTCTTAAGGTACCTCATGAATCTGGCATTTTCAGATCAGTGATATTATTATAGGATACTGGCCTTAGTCAAGGCGCATATTATACATCCACATATATCCTGTAAAGGACTGTATAGAAACATCAAGGTTTTCAAATCAGTTGAATCAGTTCCATGTAATAGGAATGGTTACAGGGGTTTAAATCCACTATAATATCATTCCACGGTCTTTAGCCTCATTAAAAATGCTGGAAAAATTAGATTATAAAACATGTAAAGATGGATCAGCTGCTAACTTAACGCTGGCTGAACACCTGCTTTGTGTCACCAGGACAGCACAGAGCAGCCAGAAGGAATTATACAGGGAGATCTGGCCTGAAGTCAGGTTTGGGTTTAGAAATGTACACACCCCAAAAAATCCTTCTAAATTCACTAACCCATGACCTTTTGGTGCTGCTGTGCTTTTAGTATATGTAATCATATCTGTTAGTACAGTTAAGGTGAATCATTTATTTATTTATTTATTTATTTGGTGGGGGTGTGGGAAGGAACACTATAAAGCTAAGACTTTTGGTATTACTTGGAACACAATAATTTTTATGATTGAGATAAAAATCCCAAGAAAAGTGCAGCATGTAATGGAAACCCTGAAAATTTCAAATTACTGTGGTATTTAGCTAGGCCTCTGGTAGTAAATACAAATCTTTATAAATACTGCACTGGTGGTTTTTTGCCTAAAATATATGTAACTGCGGAATAGTATCCTACTTTCAAATTAAAACTACAGCCAGTTCAAAAAAAATAATTTTTATATTGCTTTTAAAAGGGTTGAGTGTATATATGTCTTCCTCTGTTTTAGAATATGCATGTAAATACATGGAACTTACTTATTTATGGGATACAGCTGCCCAATTATGTGTTTTACTGCAACTTTACATTATTCACTTAAGAATGAATAAATATCTTCTAAAATTAATGATGACACTATGATTTAATTTTAAAGGTCACAAGCAAAGACATTTTTGAAAATCTATAGGAATAGTTCAAGAGAAACTGAGGTGGGGCAGTTACATTATTTCTTTTGTGATGGTCCTAGAGGTGATGTGTCCATAACAGATGCAGCAGTCTTGCTGGGGCCAGGAAATAAATAAGGTTAATTTTATGTCATGATTTTTTTTCAATTACCAAGCTAATCAATCATCTGAGAGGCAGGAACTTCCCCTCTAACCCCCTGCCCCCCTTCACCCCCCCATCAATTGACAGGACCTGTGACACAAGCTCCCATAAACTGGGTTGTCATATGCTGTGTGTCAGTCACATTTGATGAAATCACACTCTCCGCTGCTGGGAGTAGGGAAGCTGTACAATGCCAAATGTAGCATTCCATGGCCAAGAAAAAAAGCCTTATATTCCCCTTTGAGCTGACCACAAACATTTCACACAGCTGTGCTTTGAAGGACGCTATCAAACCTGCAAACAAGGGGAGCCCCAGTTTATTAAGGTCTAAAGTTTATTATTGTAGAATAGAGTGCTTAAAATTGTAACCTTTAGATTTGCGGAGGTGTTTAACATGCATATTTCTGCATTTCATTTTCAATGATGTCTTGTATTTACTCTCTAACCATATTGTTGCAGATATAGTGAAGGTATAAGCTAAACACATTTGGCCATTTTGGTACGCGGTGGGGGATACATGGTCGTAGTTGAAGAGTCAGGATTCTTCTCTCCACATCAGCAAGGGAAGAAAAGTTCAGCACAATGTTAGAGGTTGCTGTTTTATTGGCTATGTTATCTTTAGACTGAGCTGTAAACTCCAGTTCTAAGCACTTAAGGTCAAGTCTCCACTGCTCTAGACTGCACTATAGACTACCACAAAGAAACATGGCATAGCAATTCACTGTGTACTAATGCTTAAAATGTATATAAAAGTGCCATTTTAGAGCAGCTCTGGGTACATGCCAATAAGCAAATCTGAAACAGTGTGTATTGACACATACCCAGCAGGGCTCTAATGTAGCCACATTACATCCGCTAAGTGAGCAAGGCATGCTTCATAGCAGTGTTCCCTAATATGACTTGGAGGTGTGTTAGGTATGTTTTATAGTTACTATAGCATTTGTTTTTCTACAGACAGGTAACAATGATCTTGAATAAATTAATGTTATCTTCAGTCTCTATAACCGTGGTGCTCAACTTTTTTCCCCTGAAGCCCGGATGGGCAGCGCCTGGTCTGACCACAGGCCAGATGGTGGTTCCAATCCAGCCCCAGGGGCTGACACGGCAGCCACCGTCTGACCACACAGACAGGGACAGGGGACAGCACAGCCTGAACCTGGCCCTGCAGAGGGGCAAGAAGCTTTACCCAGACCCTTAGGACGTGATCCATTTCCCAGGGAAAAGCAGGCATGGCCCAGCTGGCTCCCAAGGGAAAATGGGATGTGGCCAGGCCCTGCAGGGAAAGTGGCTGGGGCCCGGCCCTGTGGGGGAAAAGGGGTCGTGGCCTGGCCCATGGGAGAGGGAAGGGGGAGTGGCCCATCACCGTGGGAGGAAGGGGCGCAACCTAGCTCCCACCAGGTACGTGGGGTTTATTGTTTGGGAATTTGGCAGAGGGGGATGAGTGGCTGTCTGAATGGCCACTGCTCCCCTGCCACCAAATTTCTAGACCTTTAGGGAGTCCCACAGGTCATGATGGCTCCACAGGCTTCATTTGGCCCATGGGCCTCAGGCTGAGCACTCCTGCTCTATAATTTGAATATCATGTAAAGGGGCTAGTATTAATCTAAATTACAAAAGTGTACATCATCAGTAAATGTTTTTAGGCCCAAAAAGATGAGAGGACAAATGGCTGTAGAGTTATAGCACTAGGTTGGGAATATAGCAACTTGGATTCATTTTTTTTCTTGTGTGACCTTGGGCAAGTCTCTCCATCTCAGTCCTGTGTCTGTAAATCAGACACGTTAAATTTAAAGATTATCAGCTGGATGGTTACAGCAACTAAAGGTTGTTAGGCAAACAGGTCAACTTAAACTTTCATTGAAACCAAGTGATTGTGACCTCAGGAATATCTGCCGTTCTCAGTAGGGAGAGAAACAGGGCCTCAGATAGTCAGGACTTGCGTAGAACTTTGCAGATCAAAAACCGTACTCTTAATCCATGCAGAAATGAGTTAGCACCTAACACCTCACTTTCTACCAGTGATACCATTTCTACATCTTGAAGAAAAAGTCCAGAATCTTATTTCAAGTTCTGATAAAAATAAACTGCTGTAAAATAAATCAAAGTTCTAGTTTTGTTATCCTTGTAACCTAACTTTCATCTTCCATTTCATTTCCTTTGGCCAGAGATGCCTTCTTGTTAACCATTGTTATTAAGCATTTAGCAGACTTTGATCTGTAAGGTATCTTCCTTCTTTGTTTGGTTGTCATGACCAATTTTACTTTTTCTCAGAATTATTTTTATTAAACAAATCGTAAGTGAAACAAGAAAATGCTTCTTATCTTTCTGAAGACTGTGGGAAGCAGTTAAATGGAGTTAGCAGAGGCATATATTATGCAAATGAAACGAAATCATAGCCAATCTGTATTCCATTTTAAATGTTTCAAAGTGCAGGTATAAACCATCACATACATTCGTGTAGCCTTACTGAATTCAGTAGGACAATTGCATGCACTGACCTGTCATATGCATAGATGTTTATAGAACTTGGACCATAATTTCTCTGAAAAATATCACCCCTTTCTATGATACCTTATTTTGATAATTATAATTGAGTAATCTGTAATCTTCAGAAAGAACTACCTTGGTGCATTCTTTGCACTCTCTGAGTACTCTAACTGCAAGTGTTGGGCCTTTTGTAAATGCAGGATGTGGTCAACCCTTACCCATCTGCTCGAGGGTTGACCACGGTTTTATGTGGTAGATGTACAGCAATATGTGTAAATTTGCCAATGTCACACTCATTTATTTTTTTATTACTTTTCCAGAATTGAGAAATGTACTGAGGAAGCTATTAAGAAGTCAGCACTTGCCATCTCCCCCTCTAAGATGAGGGAAAGCTAGCAAAACTGCTGTTATTCCTATCAGTCGGTAAATACTGATTTTATCATGATAAGTACTGTACATCTTTTGCGTCTTGCAATGCACTGAGCTGTAATGCAGGACAAAAAGACAGTAACCTGACAGTTCATTACCCTCTGAAATTGGTTGCAACTGTGGAACCTAAATAGCCTTCTTGTTTTCATCATTTGATATTATTTAACCCTTTACATGTCTGTGGGTTGTGATTTGATATTTCTTTCACTAACAGACATACCCCTCTCCTCTTCTCTCTCTCTCTCTCCCTTGCATACATGCACACACACACACGACTCATTTTTGAATGGTCGACTGAGTACACCTGCATACCTTTGTAAAATATGCAGATTTTAAGCAAGGCATTATATCATTTTCAAATACCATCAAATATGAGAAACATCTCATTCCTCTATAATTGTTGTAATAATATCTACAAAGAGTAAATCTCAAGACAAATACTGTATAGCAGTGGTGCTAACCTTTTAGCCCCACAAACCAGATAAGTGGTGTGGGGTTGATTGCTGGGAAGGACCCTTGCTGGGTTGGCTCCTGGATTGGGCCACACACTGCCATAGCCCAGCACACCTGATCTAACATGCAGGGTCATGCTATCTGGCCTACAGAGCTACCCATGGCTCCAGAAATTTGGCAACAGGGGCATGGCAATCAATGCTGCCACCACTTCCCAAATGTCAAATTTTCAGACCTATGAGTTGCCTGGTGGGCAGGATAGTATGGCTCTGTGAGCTGGATCTGGCCTGCAGGCCAGGGGATGAGTTCCTCAGTTATACAAAGTTGTAGTAAGTTAATACCTTTTATATAATGGTTGTATATCCTTTGAATAAAACAGTCATCTGATTTATGCTGTCTTGTTCCCAGCTTCTTCTAGGCAAACTTTCATCCTCCTTATAAAGACATGAAATGGAAGCCTACTCAATTAATTCACAGTATTCATTTTGGAATCTCTGTTCTGCCCCTGATTTTCACATATCATATGATGATAGACTTTCTGCTGGCACTTCTTTGATAAGCAAGATCAATGAACTGCTCAGTACAAAAGCAAAAACTGATTTTTTCAGAGGTTAAACATGCCCTTCATTTTAATCTCTTAGTAGGACATTGTGTACAAACCTGCATTTTTCATAGCAATATAATCAAGATATATAACTACAGACTAGTTTCCATGAAAACAGAAGTGCCCCAGAGTACTGACAGTGAAGCGATAATTCTCTAAATACTCTTTTATCATCATGAATTTCTGCTAAGATCTTGCTAGCTTTTGCCCAGTTGTACAGATTGTGTTCAAAAGAGAATGATGTTATTGAAAATACTATTTTTAAAGGCTTTCAGTAAATTTATTGGACATAAAATTTAATTTGTATTCCATGGGAATGTGTGTAACTAAACATGGATGAAAAATCATGATTAAGTAACATTTTAAATCCAAATTCCATGGCTTTGTGGCCTTCATTAATTTATGTACATTTTGAAATATGTATTTAAGCATAGCAGCTGGGCACCTTGTTGTGGACCACTCTATTAGTTGTTGTAGAAAGATATAGGAAGACATAGCTTCCTGCCTCAAAGAAGTTACTGTCTCAGGGTTGCTCAAGTTCACAGTTAGGGATAGAAGAAGTATTTCTGTGCTGCTCCTGGAACAGTCCATGAGGAAGCTTGTGACTTGGGTAGTTATGGCCTCTTCTCCAGTCTCTCTGCTGCCCTGGTAGAGAGTATACAGAAACAGGTCAGTATCTAGTGCAGGATATGCTTGCTGACATACCAGCATACTACAGTTTCAAGTGAATTGTGGGAAGCTGATTCAAGGCTCTGAAAACATGTTTCCCCTTACGTGCAGAATGATGATGAGATGTCAGATTTCTATGAATTTTGCAAACTGGTATGAGAGAATATGGGCCCACAAGATGCATGAATAGCAGCTCCCAAGAAGACAAATCAGAAATATACACTAATTTTATACATATGTATGTCTCCCCACATATAGCACAAAACGCACTTTTTTGCCAGTTCCAGTTTTGCTTGTTTTACATTGCCATTAAGGCTGTGTGGAGCTTCAGTCCCTGATTCGATTTGGAGGAGATTCGGCCCGATTTGGTGGCCTAATCCCCAAATCTGAATCAAATCAGGAAATCCTTTAATCACTCCAAATTGAACTGGAACCCCCCAAATCGATTCAGAAAGATTTGGATGTAGACACAGCTTTAAATGTTTTTTCTACATACCTCTAGGTACCAGGCAGCTCGTAAAAGCTGCGGTGCTGGGGCGGATAGAGCATCCTACAGGAGCATGGGGGGCTCCCCAGCACACTCAGCAGCAGACCCAGAAGTGGACCAGAAGCACTTCCGGTCCACTTCCGGGTCTGCAGGGGAGCATGGGCGGGGGGGCCCTGCACCCTCCTGGCTCAGCGACTGGTGCCTCCTGGGTATGGGAGGGCACCCAGGGTCCCCCCATGGCTAATCTCTGAGCCAGGGGACTCAGGGGGGTCCCCCAGCATGCTTGGCAGCAGACCCAGAAGTGGACTTTGGGGGTCTGCTGCCAAGCATGCTGGGGGACCCCCTTTGGGGGTCCCCACCCCTCCCTCCTTGTCCAACCTTTGGGGGTCCTCCAACCCCTCCCTCCTTGTCCAACCTTGTCCAACCCCTCCCTCAACTCCCTCCCTCCAGTTATAAATTAATTTCTTTACTTCTTAACAAACTTCTTCAGAGAAGCAGATGAATCCTAACAACTTGCCCAGAAGATTATCTTCTCTAAGCTTTGGCAGACTAGTAAGTAGCAAATTTCTGATCCAAAGACCCATCCCTGGGACTGCTGTTTGGCTAGTCCCTATCTGTCAAGATTAAGCCTATTGATCTAGTTCCTCAGGTGATCCATGTTTCCATGGTACCACGTTGAGGACAGATGTGGTGTTTAAACTGCTTCCTACAGAGAAAACAATATTGAGTATTCTTGACTCTTGAATAATCTTTCTCACTTCTTTCCAATAAAATCAAAGTTTTACCCTGCAGGTACTAAGGAACATTATTTGACACGCACAATTCATGCTGTGCTATTACTAGAGTACACACTTGAACATTTCTGAGAAAAAAACTGCATCTAATAATGGCTGCATTACATTTATCCCATTATAATTAAATTAAGGCATCACTGTGCTAAAATGAATTTTGAGATGAGTAATAATGTCTACTACTAAAAGTAAATGAGAAAATAAAGTGCTGTCTGGCTTTTAGAATGTATTTTAAAACCCAAACTATTACCAATAATGCTTTTTCTTCAGTCACAACCATATAGCTGTGGAGTGGGAATGATTGCAGCTTTAATGGCTTACACTATGATTGTATCCTTTTTTGCTTGACTTTTTTCTAGCTTAGCATCTCTTTAAAAAAAATTCTCCTTAGCAGAAGCAAAAGAAGGGGGAACTCAAGCTCCCATTAATCTCACAAAGCCGAGCTCTTAAATGATTTATTTGCATCTGTGTTCCTGGACATAGATACAAACACACCTCCCAATGAGACTTTGGCCTGGCTTAAGGGAGATACCAATCCACCAACAGTTAGTGCTGACCTAGTGAAGGGGCACTTGGAGGGGTTGGACCTATTTAAGTTGGCAGGCCCCAATAAGCGTCACCCAAGGGTACTAAAGGAATTGACCGGTGTCATAGTGAAACCACTGGTGCAACTGTTTAAATGCTCATGGCACTCAAGACAGGTCCCAGAGGACTGGAAAAGGGCCAATGTGGTCCCTAATTTCAAGAAGGGGAGGAAGGAGGACCTGGGTATTGTAGGCCTCACCTCTATTCTTGGCAAGACCTTAGAAAAAATCATAAAGGATCACATTTGTGGGGGGGCAGTGGGTAAAACAATGTTAAGGGGCAACCAGCATGGTTTTACAGCAGGTATATCCTGCCTAACTAACCTGGTTTCTTTTTATGACCAGGTCACAAAGTGCTTAGATGCAGGAGTAGAGGTAGATGTTATGTACTTGGATTTTAAAAAGGCTTTTGACACAGTGTCGCACCCAATTCTTACAAGTAAACTAAGTAGCTGTGACATGGATTTTTTTCACATTCAGGTGGGTGGAAAACTGGCTTATGGGATGAACCCAGAGAGTGGTGGTGGATGGGTCAGTTTCTACCTGGAGAAATGTGGGCAGTGGTGTCCCCCAAGGCTCTGTCCTTGGACCAGTATTGTTCAATATCTTCATCAGTGATTTGGATGAGGGTGTAGAAAGCACTCCGTCTAAATTCTCAGACAACACCAAACTATGGGGTATAGTAACCACACTAAAGGGTAAGGAATGAATTCAGGTGGATTTGGATAGACTGGGGAAGTGGGCAGATCAGAGTAGGATGCAATTTAACAAAGACAAGTGCCAAGTGCTGCACGTGGGGAGAAGGAATCACCAATACACCTATAGACTAGGAGGTCACTTTCTAAGTACCACAGCAGTGGAACGGGATGTCACAGTCATAGTCAATGCAAAAAAGAACATGAGTTGCCAATATAATTAGGTAATAAGTAAGGCTAACCGCACTCTTTCTTGCTTTAGTAGGTACATCACAAGCAGGTCTAGGGAGGTGATACTTCCCCTCTCTGCTGCATTGGTGAGGTCACAGCTGGAGTACTGCATCCTTTTTTGGGCACTGCACTTCAAGAGGGATGTGGATAACTTGGAAAGGGTTCAGAGCAGGGATACATGTATGGTTGAGGGCCTACAGGTAAGATCCTATGAAAATAGACTGAGGGACCTGAATCTCTTCAGCCTCCACAAGAGAAGTCTGAGAGATGATCTTGTGGCTGTCTACAAACTCATCGGGGGGGTCAGCAGGGAATAGGGCATACTCTGTTTACCAGGGCACCCCTCAGGGTTGCTAGATACAATGGCCATAAAGCGAAGGAGAGTAGATTTAGATTGGACATCAGGAAGAAATTCTTTACAGTGAGGGTTGCCAAAATATGGAATGGACTTCCAAGGGAGGTGGTGCTTTCCTTTACCTTGGAGATTAGACAAAAGGAGATTAAAACAAAAGGAGATTAGACAAGCACCTGGCTGGGGTTACTTGACCCCAGCACTCTTTTCTGCCCAAAGCAGGGGGTCGGACCTAATGATCAAATAGGTCCCTTCTGACCCTAGAAATCTCTGAAATCTAATCCATAGAAGAAAAATTGTGACTTTGAAACAATGAGGAAAGTTTCTAGTTTAAACTTGCTCACTAATACATATTTTGCATTTATATAAGAATTTTCCATTTGGGATTCTCCAAGTTCATTGATACCATATTTTCTTTTATACCATACATCCCCAAAAAAGATATGCACCTTGTTTTTTAGTAGGTTAAATGTAGAAAAGAAAACTTTTCCAGAGTGCCATGCAGTAAGTCCTGTTGGAAACAAAGAGTGTCCAGGAAAAGTGGCATCCCAAAAGGCGGTGTGGATGAGGCAGCAGAAACTTCCTGGTATTGCAGGACAGCAGCAAGACTAGGGCCCAGATCAATAACACAAGACTCTACCCATTTTGCTTACTTGGGCCAAAAAACTAGCAGCCATTTTATGAGCCATTAGCACACAATTTCTATGGCTTCTATTCTGCCTTGCTTCTATTCCAGCAAAGAAAAAGCAGCTTCCTCACTTAAGACATACCCCAATTTTGGAGGGCTGATTTTTTGGGAAAAGGTGCATGTGGTACATTAGTAAATACAGTAATTTCCTTTAAAAAACAAAAAACAAAACAAAGAAAAGGACTAATAATAATTGTAATTCCAGTTATAAAGGAGGAAACTGGAGGAATTTAATTCAAGCCTCCCTCCTCAGTAGCGTTTTCCTTTCATATAAATGAATGCTTTTCACCCACATATGCAATTGGCATTTGCCTTAACTAGATTAGGAAAGGTACTTGGATTATATCATATAAAACTCCTATTATTTTATGAATACTAAATTTTTAAAAATGCATAACACTCACAATTAGGGCTAGATTTTCAAAAGAACTCACTATCTTGCAGTTCCCAATGGAACCTATTTATGTAGGAGTCTGAGCTCTTTTGAAATTTGGCCATTTATTTAGCAGTCTAAATAAAACTTGCTGAGTGACAGGCTCTTTTGAAAAATCTGTCCTGTACATTTTATAATGGGTGAAATTCAACCCTCTGGGAAGGACCAGCAAAAACTGGTAAAACCTATTCATGACCTCTTAATACATCTTAAGATGGACTTACATGGTTCCTAGACCTCATGCTGGCCTTTTCTATTGGGCTGAATTTTATCCAATTAGAGCTGCAGTGTACATGTATCTGATTCCTTCCATTGTAAGACACAGTTGTTTCTACCCTTAATAAAAGTTCTCCCAATTCTGAAGCATGATTATGTGGTGACAGCAAAGAGCATCTTGGATCATTTGTATAACTGCACGTACAGTAGTTTCAAGACAATTAAAAAGAGTTCCTGGTGGGTAGACTTTGGAGAAATCATTAACTTTCCCCTTATTAGACAGTTTCTAAACATGAATGCCCTTCAGGTATCTAAAATATATGAAGTAACTTAATATTTTTAACAGGAAAGGCATATAAATAGTACAGTTGAAGAATGCAAATGTGGTGAATACTTCTTTAACTTCCCTGATTCTACTATGCTTTGTTTAGGCTGTGATGGAAATGTCTAACATGCAGTTCCTACAGACAATTTTAAAATTGTTTTATTTGTAACACATCTTTAACTTCAAAAGTTAAACATTTGATAATCATTCTAGCTAACAGTGAAATGTTATAAATTATCTCATGGCAGGGCATAATAACAAGATGCTCAGTAAGTATATCTCATCTATTTTTTGGCAATTCTGCATATGTATGATCAGATATGTGCTTTTGATATGTTTATGGATGGGAAGTACATAAGTTAAAGTATTATTACAAAATCATGATTCAAAGGTTTTTGAATCTTTGTTGGTTAAAATTGCAATGAAGTTAGCCCCTATGCCAGCAGGGTCATTATGGAAATCCTACAGGTCCTTAAAGCTGTGCTCTCTCTGTAGACCCTCAAGAAAGGAAAAAGGTAGAGGCACCAATTTCCTCCCCCTTTTAAAATGAAATCCCCTGTTTGATTTTCCTAAACCACGCAAGGTATATGACAAGGCATTAAAGTAGGTTGAAGTATAAAATCAATTATGAAAGGGAGAGGATAATTAGAATCACTAGTTAAGCTACCCCAGGCCTCATATGCATGTTGTATTTTATCAGCTGTATTCATGGATCCATTTTCAGGATGATCAGAGGTTTCATCATAAACTATGCTGATTGTTTTGTACAGTGTAACACAAGCAAAAAAAGAAAAAGATTTCCAGAATATGTATATTGTAAATATTTTAAATAGTAGCCTGAAGGAAGATTTAGCATAAGCACAGTATTTGCTTACAAATTCTTAAAGCACACTAGGGACTTTAATTAAGAGGCATCATATAACAAAGATGCCAAAATCTATGACTAATTATTTATCTCTAGGGCTAAACTGACTTAATTAATTGAACAATAAAGGTCATTGTCAAAGCTAACAGAAAAAGGAACAAGTTCTGTCAATGTTTATTGAATTATGTTTGTCTGCTTTCCTTAGACTTTGTATGTTGCATAGTGTTTCTCTAACTTTTGACACCTACTTACTGATTTTTACTAAAAGGTGCTCTTGTATCTGCTTTAAAACCAAATGTACTGTATATTAGCACACAATAACTTCACAATACAACCAACAATTTTATGTCTCCTCTTTTCCTTTTGCCTCTCTTACCTTACTTAGGGCAAAATTCACCCCCACTCCTAGCCTTATGGAGGTACAGTATGCAGCCACAGTAGACAGGATGCACTTCTTAGCCGTTTCTGATTCATCCCCTGGGACTTGGTTTACTCCGGTAGCAGAACATATTACAGTGAAAAAATTCACGCAATGTCAATTTTTAAGACTATTATTTATATTATAATTGAAGTGAACTCTAGGTTAAAACATCTATTGCATACAATTTCTGCTACAATATTATTTTTAAATTGGGTTAATACGCACTGAAGCGTTTTACCTGCCACATTTAAATGAGTGCATTGAACTTGATGCTCGTTTTTTTTCCTGCAGAGCAATTTCATTTAAAAGCTATGTTAAACTGGTAAAATAATTGGGGTAGCTGCAATATGTGTTCTTAACATCTGGCTCTTTGGGGCCCATTTCTGCTTGTTGTTGATACAAAACTGCCTATTAAGGACTATTGACATTGCTTTTATTGTTACAATCATGGGAATTTTGTTTGTGCGAAAAACTGCAGAATCAGACATGTTTATTTTTGTTGCTAAAAGTGACCTTCAGATTATATAAACAGTAGCAGTTTTTCACAGTTACAAAGGTTAACTTTTACTTGCCTGGCTTCTTCAGGGTAAAATAGTTCCATTATCGTCAAGAATTACTCTAATGGATTGAGAGCCGTCTACAATGAGGGCATTCTACAGGGAAAACAGTGAAATGTTAGATGACATTTTACTGTTTTGTTTCTATTGACATGAAGAATTCCCAGTTTCCAAAATTAAATATTGGAAATGAGATTTTACTGTGGTAAAAGTTTATGGGGGGCAGGTTTGAAATTGACCTAGGAAAGTGAAATCATCTCTGGTTTTTTTGAGAAAATCCTCCCCAAGCAAAAATCTGTGCCATAGAGGTTAACCAGTGTAAAAGAAAGGGCTGTGAGGAATTCTACTTCCTCGAGCTCTGAACTGGCAGCACATTCATTCCTTGGCTTCTCCTGCAGCTTTGAAGGCTTCTCTGGCTCCTCTTGTTCTTATGAATCTATAAAGTATGAGAGAAAATAGTAGCATTATGTACCAGTACACTTTACCTGTTTGAAATGTTTCTGCCTAACTGTATAGAGGAGACCAATAGGAAACAAAACAGCTGTAAAGATCAGGCACTATCTTGGAAGACTTTGGCAAGCAAAGGAGAAACTATATTAACTGGAGAATAATCTTGATATGGCTACAGCAAGATTGGCAAAATTTATTCTTCCAAGACCTAACTTAGGATCAAAGTAGATACAGAAAATTAAAAGATCCTTATACCTGGCAGGAAAGGATTATGGGGAATGTTTAATAGCAATGGCTGGAAGTGATTCTCTTACATAGAAAGCAGTGCTCCATGCTCTATGGAGATAGCTGGTTTGAAAGGGATTTAACACATGCATGTGCCTTAGGGCATGCATGTGTAGCCACGTGCCAAAATTACCTTAATGCGCATTAGGCAAATGCACATTAGGTTTAGGTGTGCGTAAAAGCACGTGTACACATGCCCTTTAAGGAATATGTGAAGGAAGCTTCCTCTGCCATTTGAAGGGTGCACTCAAGATGGATTGAGAAGGGTTCCATATGCAGTCTATCCTCTAAAGGTGACAGCATGCCTTTTGCTGAAGGACTACAAATGGCTCAACCAACTTCTTACCCTTAACCACTTTGCTAGCCACAGGTTAAAGACTTGTATTCAGCTGCAAATCCAGTGCTCCCCAAGATCCAAATATAGTCACCCTAACAATCAGTATACAGGGTTCCTCGGCAGAGCTGGGCCATGAAACTGCTGTGCAACAATATTGTTTCCAGTTTTTTTTTTCTTTTTTCCCCTTGCACAGTGAAAAAGAAATGAAACAATAGTTCTACAACATCTGGGTCCTCAGTGCCACAAGATGAGTGAGACCAAGTTTTATTACTTGGTGCATTTTCAAAAACAAATAATTAGTCTAACAAGGAACAGTAAGTAATTACATTTTAGTCTTAGTTCCTCTAGGCACAATTCATTTTTCCATTGGACTTGACCACAAAGATTCAAACCACTATATTGATTTTACTTCCTATTGACCAGTTGGTCTTAAGGCTCAATCTCTTGCCAGTCATCTTCAATACAACTAACAAACAGGATTTGGATTGTCACATTTCTCTCTTCCTTGTCTTAGGAAAATGCTGCTGAATTCACATTAACATTTCCACATTGTCTTTGAGTTTTTAAAAAGTGGAAGTAAAATAGAATGTAACTGTTAATGAAAGCCTGATACCACTGAATGCAGCATTGCAAGACAATACAGTACATTTCCCATTTCACAGAAATCAACAGATTAATAATTTTATTGCCACTATAAAAATATTTCAGAATGAAAAACATCATCAGTACCAATGCAAAGCTCTCTTACAGTCCTGTTTTGGACTCCCTTATTCTGCTAGAGATGTCAGGAGAATGGAATCTGGATTTACTGTTTCCTGAACTAAACATTTAGTGCATTTCTGCAGGAGCCCCCCAAAATTGGGTGCTTGTCATGCCATGGTTAATAACATTTCTTTTAATTACCTACTTAACAGAGATATTCAAGCAGTTGTTCTTTAAATACTGGAAAGATTAAGGAATTACTAACAAAAGGCCTTTGAAAAATCTCTTCATCTCTATGGCATTATTCTCTATTGCAAGCAACTGTCCAAAGATCATCAACTGCTTTGCTTTGGTGTGCACCTGAATACCTTCCAGTTTCTGAATAGCTAGCATGACAGTAAAACCTTGTCACTTACTATCATGGCCAAATCAGGTGAGACATTGATGATCTCTAGGAGTGAGTGTTACAACTCCTTTTTTCAAACTCATAGAGCAACATTCTACACTTTTCATTGTTTTCCCAGTGAGCAGTGGATTATATTTATGGTTTTTTATTCTTCTGTTCAAAAACCATAGAATTGTCCCATGTTACTCACTCAACATGCTCACAGCCTTTGTGCAAGCTATGTGAAACTGGGCAGTGATAGTGTCTACTTCAAAAGTAAACACTTTGGCTAGGGACAGAAACTACACATAAACTGGAATAAGTGATTGGAAACAAGTCTAAACCTGTAACAGAACAGAAGTTCAATGCACATAGACCAGTTTCAGAATGACCTGGATGAATGTAGTATTAGACTTAATTGAGTTAAGTTAAACCCATGAACAACTAATGCTTCCTGAGGCTGGTGGGGCATGACGACCGCTTGCAGGTGGTGCCGATGTCATTGTCAGTGAACAGGGACCACCTGCAGTTGGCCGCAATGACATCAGCGGTGAAGGCAGGCCAAGCAGGGATCATCCAAAGGCAGCAGCGGTGATGTCAGCGGCAAGGGCAGGCCGAGGCGGTGTCAGCAGCGTAGGTGGTGAGGGGAAGGGTGGCAAGTGCCTACTGCCCACAGATGCTGGTGGCAGCAGCAGAAGCAGCAGCAATAGCCAGTCTCAGGGGGGCAACATACCTTCCCCCCATACCACCCTACCCATCACCTATAGTTAAACCAGTCTATCAAATTTCTGTTGTCTCAGATCCCCTTCCAACTCAAGTAATCTTATAGTCCCCCAGCATTCCAGGATGATTTTTGGAGCCCCCTACAACCCCTCCCCCCCCACAGTATGGCCCACTGGAACATGGCTCACACTTGGCTGCTCCAGCCCAGTGCCTAGCTGGCCCCACCCCTGGGCTGTCACAGAGATGAGGCAGGAAAGCCTCTGCTCTCCTGCCTACATCCTGCCTGCATCTGTCAGCCCTGTAGAGCAGTGGAGAGAGAGGAGGTGAATCCCCCTTGCTTCAGCCCCAACCACTGAGCCTTGGGCTGTCCTGTGCTTAGGAGCTATGGGGAACCCGCTGCCCTCCCCCACATGGCCAGGTGGCTTGGCTTCACTCCACTACCACTGCAGGTGGCAGGAGAGGGAGGATTCCTCCAGACTGGGTGCCTGCCCACATAGCTGGGCTTGGTGGCATGGGGGAACTCCACACTGAGGGAACCTCCCTCTCCCTCCCTGACACAGCTGAATGGCTGCTCAGCTAAGCCACTTTCACAGGAGGGAGGGGTATGGGGGCACAGGGGGAGCCCCATGCTCAGGCAGCTTACCCAGGCCGGGCCAGAGTCCCCCAGCCCTGGGGCTGCCCTGCCCTTGGGGGCTAAGGAGAATTTCCCCTCCCCACCCCGTATCTCCCCTGTGTGACTGGGTGCTTTGGCTCCACCACTGCTGCAGGTGGGGGTTGGGAAGCATTCTCCTTGGCCCCCCAGACATGGCAGCCCTGAGCCAGGTGATCCTGGGCTGGCCCAGGGGAAGCCCCTCAAGGGGCGGGACTCCCCCTGTACTCCCATGTCCAGCTGCACAGGTAGGCATCCAGCCTAGGGAAATGCCCCGCTCCCTTCCTACTTGCTGCAGCCATGTGGTGGGGAGGGCGGGACGGGAATACCCCTATCTAGGTCAGCCTAATGGTGTTTTTGGCTTTTGGGATTTTTTTACACAAGTTTTTGGGTGACTAAAGTGGAAATGCATCTCTTCTTTCATTGGACCATTTTCTATTGAATTTTACTTTTTAGAGAAGTTTTAACTTTTTCTCTTTTTCTGATATTCTTTCTGATATAGTTCCCTGTATTTTATGTACTTCAGTTTTGTTTTTCAGACATAGAATCATAGAAAGTTACAGTTGGAAAGGACCTCAAGAGGTTATCTAGTCTAACCCCCTGCTCAAAGCAGGCCTGTCCCCAACAATATCATTACAAACAGGGCTCTGTAGAGCTAGGCCTTAAAAATCTCCAAAGATGGAGATTCCACCACCTCTCTAAATACCCCATTCCAGTGCTTCATCACCCTCCTAGTGAGACAATATTTCCTAATAGCCTACCTAAACCTCCCTTGCTGCAACTTGATACCATTGCTACTTGACCCATCATCTGCCACCACTGAGAACAGTGTAGCTCCATCCTCTCTAGAGCTACCCTTCATATAGTTAAGGACCACTATTAAATCCCCACTCAGTCTTCTCTTCTTCAGACTAAGTAAGCCCAGTTGCCTCAACCTTTCCTCAGAAGTCATGTGCCTTGGATATCTAACTATTTTTGTTGCCCTCCACCATGAGCAACTGGTGCCTCCTGAGTCAGGGCACTTTTCCCCTTGCCCCCCACCCCAACCAGCAGCCAGTCAGTGACTGGGGGGGAGGTTCCCCTGTGGCCGATCACACGTGGCCCGGAAGGGCCAGGGGCTCACCTGGAAGTGCCAGTGGCACCTCTCCTGGCACCCCCCACTTCCTGGCTGGTACTCTCATGGGGGGCACCAGTGCTCCCGCCTGCCCTCCCTGCCCAACACCTAAGTGAGGAAAGCTGGCTGTCAGGGGGTGCACCAGCACTCTCAGCACACCCATGCACCCTCTATACATCACCACTGCCCTCCATTTGACTCTCTCCAACTTGTCCACATTGTTTCTATACTGGGGGGGGGAGGGGGGCAAAACTGGACTCAGTACTCTAGATGTGGCCTTACTAGTATAGAACACAGGGGAATAATTATTTCCTTCCATCTGCTGGCAATGCTCCTACTAATGTAGCCCAGTATGCTGTTAGCCTTCTTGGCAACAAGGGCACACTTTTGACTCATATCCAACTTATTGTCCACTGTAACCCCCAGGTCCTTTTCTGCAGAGCTACTGCTTAGCCAGTGGTCCCAAGCCTGTAGCAGTTCATGGGATTGTTACATCCTAAGTGCAGGACTTCGTACTTGTCCATGTTGAACATCATGAGATTTCTTTTGGCCCACTCTTCCAATTTGTCTAAGTCACTGAATCCTAGACCTAACCTCCAGTGTATCTACTACTCCCCCCAGTTTGGTGTCACCCAGAAACGTACTTAGGGTGTGCTCCATCCCATCTTCCAGTTTGTTAATGAAGTTATTGAACAAAACTGGCTCCAGGACAGACATCTGCCCTCCCCTCCAGGAGACTTGATACTGGCTGCCAACTAGACATCAAGCACTGATCATTACCCATTCAACTTGATGATCTACCCACCTTACAGTCCATTCATCCAATCCATACTTCCTCAGCTTGCTCACAAGAATGCCATGGAAGCCTTGCTAAAGTCAAGGTATATCACATCCACTGTTTTCCTTATATCCACAGAGTCAGTCATATCATCATAGAAAGCAATCAGGTTGGTCAGCCTTGACTTGCCCTTGGTGAATCCATGCTGACCGTTCCTAATCACTTTCCTCTTCTCCAGGTGCTTAGAAATGGATTCCTTGAAGACCTATTCCATGATTTGCCCAGGGACTGAGGTGAGGCTGACTTGTCTGTAGTTCCCTGGATCTTTCTTCTTTCCTTTCTTAAAAAATGTGCACTATATTTGCCCTTTTCCAATCATCTGAAAACTCCCCTCATTGCCATGAGTTCTCAAAAATGCCACTGATGACATTGTGATATCAAAGCCACATCAGACATCATCATCTACTTTTTAAGCAAGTTTATTCTTTTAACAAAATGTAGATTCATGATATTAAATTAATCAAATTTTACCCCCATCTGAAATAAAAAATAGCAGAGTGGAAGAAATTGCTTTTAACATAAGGTTGTCCAGTGACACAGTAACGTGAACACGTTGACCTAGAGCAGTACATGAGAACCTTTTACAAGCTGTAAGTTGGAACAACCTGGCTGTAGTCCAACAGGGGCTGGGTGGCTTCAGCAGTGTGTCAGCTTACGTTGGACTAGAGGCTTGGCCTATTCTGGGTTGCTGATCCTGAGATATCACTGCTTCTCTCAGTCCCCTGTGACACAGCTTCCTGTCCATAAAATGCTGTGCTGCAACCAGGTGTCACTAAACTGTATCTGTGCTGCTTCTCTCTACTCCCCATCCCCCTCCCCACTGGCCCTGCAGCTGCAGTGCAGACAGAGCTGGAAGGTGGCTAGCCCCAGCACAGCTCTCCACTGGCTAGAAGCTGTGTCCACATTGCAGCTGGAGAGATTGGGGGAAGGGGGGGAGCAGTGGGAGAAGCCGCTGCAGTATGATGCAGTTTGCAAATTCCTTTCCCTGACACAGCTCCCCATGGGCTGGAAGCTGCACCTGAATAACAGCCAGAGAGTATGAGGTTGGGGAAGTAACGGTGGTACAGGCACCATTCCTGGTTCTAGCATAGATAAAGCCCCCTGCTGCTGATACACTACTGAAACCATGCAGCCCACATTGGGCCAGAGCCAGGAGGGCAGTGAGAAGTGGCAATGGTGTAGATGCAGCTTGTGCCAGAGTGGGCACTAGCATGGCCGTAGACAAAGCCCTTCAGCTCCACAGGCTGTATCCAGTGCCTCTGTGTGTTGGATCTGTCCAATAGGGCATATGCCTAATGTATTTTAAGCTGATTTAGGTGCGCGTCTACACATGCACATGCTAAGGCACATTAACACGGTGTGCAGACCGACTTGGGACTAAAGTTAGCAATTTTAGTAACTAAAGTTAGTCCCAAGTCAGTTGACATACACAGCTTTAATGCACCTTAGCACATCTATACATGTGTTAAGGCACTTTAGCTATTCACTTTTGCAGGTATCAAATTTAGGCGGGAACAGCCTACAATTGCCATTTTGATGGTATATGAAGGGCATGCATGTGTAGACCTATGCCCTTAATACACCTTAAATCAGGCTAAAGTGCCTTAAATTGGCATGTATAGACATGCCTATAGACACTTAGAAATGTAGGCTGTTTCTGCTATTTCAGGAGTCTATTTCTAATACAGAAGGTCACCGTACAACATTACTATCTTGTTTTGGTAAAACTAGGTAGAGTGGCATAATGTTGCATGAAACTTTTGGTTAGAATATCAGGATGGATTGTGAACATTAATAATAGGATAGTACTCTTCATACTAGGGCAAATGGAATGCCTATGTACTCACTACAGTAGTACCTTGCACTCACTGTGTATCTGATTATGCTTATACACTATTATGCTAAAATAACTTTACAAAAATAGTGAAGTCAAACACTCAAATGTTAGGAAATGCCAAAGTTGAGGTTTCCAGTTTCTATTTTTGTTTTGTGTGGTTTTGTTTTTTCCTTCTTATTGAACATGCTAGCATAGATATTTTATAATGGATAGAAAGTTTTAAGATGTTTACTATAATGCCATCTGCACACTCCCTGAACTGATTGCATTCTGTCTCAAAGTAAATGGATGAGCAATGGTTGTCACATTTCAGGGTAGTCTTTCGTGTCTCAAAGAGACTGGTAAATATGTGCATTGTGTGGGAGAACTCTGTGAATACACTTTTCAAGGGCATCTAAAGGATTGTTTATCATTTAGGAAGAGCCTGTGTCCAGCTGTAGAGATTTGTGGAACTGAAACCTTTTTTCATTTATGGGATTATCCCCTTTCTGCAAAATTGCTAAATCTTTCATCTTACATTTGTGTTCGATTTTTATTTTATTGAAAAATGAATATGGAAAATTACTGTCCATAGGACAGTCAATTTCCATTGGCATAGTAGTGATGTTGTGATAAAAGGAACAATGCAAGAGTCTAAACTTTTTTATTTGATTTTTTAAGAAGCTAGAATTAATTTACAAATGTTAATTGCTAGAAGAAAATTATATGTTTAGGTACAATACCTAATAGGGATTTCAAATAATTGATGCAATTATGTGTTGTGTACATTTCTTAATTTTCATAAATAATTGTGATACATTGCATTAATTATCAAAGAGCTACAAACTCATTAGCAATACCTTATTTAGGAACGCAGAGCAGCTTGTTCAAGAGCAAAGCTCTTTGTTCATAATATTTCCCAGCTTCCATAGTGAGAAAGATCAGACAAAATTGGCTAGTTAAATGGTTGGTTGATTCAGCAAGGAATCACCTTCTTCTATGGAACCAATTTCTGCCTTGTGTGTGTGTGTGTGTGTGGGTTTCTGGTACACTAAACTTCAAAGAAGGCAAGGCATAATAACTGTTCTTTCATGCAGTCCAGAATTACATTTTTCAAGATAAAGATTAATCTAGCTAAAGTTGAATTGGGTGCTTCCCAGTTCAGTTCAAAGTCTGTTTTTACTTATGAAGATTGGCAAATACACATTCCTGTACAAATTAGATTCTATCAGTAATATTTATTAGGGAAATGTCAACCATCCAATAAAGAAATCAATTACCCTCATTAAGGCCACCCAAACTTTGCCGCTTGCTTGGAGCCTAAAGGCCAAATCTAATTTATTTATCCTTTTTTATTGAATGTAAGTGAATAGAGACATAATTGCTTGTATTGGGATCCTCCCTGAATAAATAAATGGAAACTGCTTGTTGTTAGAATGTACCAGTCTTAAAATATGTAATTCTTGAGTGCATTGTGCTGCTGTTGAGGTAGAGAATGGTAACCTCATCATCATCATAAAGCAGCTTTCCTTATATTATAGGAGGTTAAATACAAGAAGAGACCCCACAAACAATTAGGGGAGTACTTTGTATGCCTTACTCATGCCTTACCAAAAAAGCCCCCTTGTCTTATAGAGACACTGGGGGGTGCATCAACAGTTAAACATGGCAGTTTTGATGATGAGTTATCCTTATGTGAAAGGAGCTAACTCCCTCTCTTTCCCTCGCTCTCTTCCCCAAAATAGTCAGCATAAGGGTTCATACAGCAATACTGAATATCTCACAACAGAAGTAGGGTTAGGCAATCATTTTCAAACAGTATGCTGTATTTATTAACTGGGTCCATTCCAGTTTAGTTTAGGGTCTGTTTTCCCACCTCTTGTTAAAAATGACCATAAAATACAGATGATATTTGTTATGGGAACTTTTTCCAGGCAGTTATAATGTATGATTTATTTAATAAATATTGCCTTCTCACCACATTCATGGAAGTATATGCATGTGTACAAAATGTACACGAGTAGCATCAGTCCACAAAAGAGTTCTTAATTGCTATTGTTGTCAAATCAAGCAGTACTTTAGTAACAATGCTAAATAATTTAGCCCTTCAGGTGATTCTGGAAGAATAATATCATTCAGACATTTAATAAAGTATACACATGCATGTTTCTGTAGTAGGTTAATAAGATAAATCCACCCATCTAAATTGAAGTAGCAGCAGGATACTTGCTTGCATTCTAGCAAAGGCATAAAATACTTGTATAATAGGATCCCTTGTACATGTATACTGGAAAATGATGAATGAGCATGAAACTCAATTCATCAAATATCCATTGCTTATAGCATGTGGTTTTATTAACAATCACCTTTCCATACAGTTTTAAATGTACATAGCAATGTGCATCAGCCATCATTATAAAGTAACATTTGCCATCAATTACCACATATCGGTATACAGATCCTACATTTACATATACCATAGGAGCATTGAAACCTCTGCTTGGTAAACTGTGGTACAAGCCATTGTATATCGTTCACTCCTCTAAAGACATTAATAAATCTAGCAAACTAGTGAACAATTGGTTACTTTAGAAATGAGGTAGTAGCTGAGTAGCAGTGAAATATACGGGCTGTACATAAAACGTATTCAAACATATACTATATTAATATTAATAGCCATACTAGAACCAGAGCCACTCAACAATAAAAATTAATTTTGCAACAGGTATATTGTTTCAAGTTACATCCTTTGTACATAAAAGTATTTTAACTTAGTGACACATTCCAAAGTCTGCCAGTGAACATGTGTGGTCGGGCTGAATACTGTGAGTTCTCTGGGATGTAGGGCATGTCTACACATGCATTTAAATGTGCCTAAATTTAATGCGCATTAGCTTAATTTGCATTAAGGTGATTTAGGCTTGCATCTACACATGCATTCATTGAAGTGCATTAACGCCATGTGCAAAGACTGACATGGAACTAAAGTTAGTCCCAAGTCAGTCCATACACAGTATTAATGCACCTTAATGCATCTACATGTGTGTTGATGCGCTTTAGCTGTTTGTGCCTAAATTTAATACCTGCTTTTGCAGGTATCAAATTTAAGTGTGAATATCCTAAAATTGCCATTTTTCAAGCACATTAAAAGTGCCCACATGTAGACATGCGCTCTTAATACACCTTTAATCTGGCTAAAGCACCTTAAATCAGCAAGTGTAAATGCGCCCAGAGAGACAGAATTTTCTTTTTCTAGTATGGAGTGGCAGATGGACTCTTTAACAGACACTACTGAAATGCTCAGAAATAAGTATTTTCCCTTGGGAAATGTCATAAGCCACTTTTTTGGAATGAGAGCAAGATTGCCATGAGTTCTGGTGAAGCATTTTCTTTTCTACTGTATTTTTGTTTACTTACAGAATTCTAGTATTTTAATGCTGAAGTTGGTAGTAGAACAAACTGATTTTTTTTTCCAATTGCATGTTGGCACTTCCCCAAAACAATTCATTAGGACCTCACTCTTTCTTAGGAATTTACCTGTAATTATGCAAAACAATATGTTCAGAGAATGAACAAATGAATGAGTGCCCAAAATTAAATGTATTTATTGGGTTCTTTTAAGATAATAATTTACTTTCAGCCATTAATAAAGAAAATAAAAACACTCAAGCCATTACATTTAATATAAAATAAATGTGTGAAATAATTCCTTATTGCAGCTTATAGCAAGTTTATTATTAATGGCCTAGGATTTTCTGTCACCTAGTTTTCTTGATATCTGACATTTAATCTGGACACTAGAATGCAAAGCAGGGAGGAACTATTTGTCAATTGTACCTTGAATCCTAGAGCTCCAAAATACAGTTTAAATCTTGTTAGAAAGTATGTATCTGGCTATTTTATAGAGATAGATGGCCTGGGGAAAGCTAGCTATATAAAATTATATATATACATTGTTGGCACTGGATTTATGACCCAGATACCTTGTTCCAGGTGAACCCAAACCTTCAGGTTGACTACGACTTCTCTATTTGATAATAGGCAAATTTTATTGACGCACAGTGATAGCAGATAAGAATAATGCAGGCAAGGCAAACAACATACCCCCCAGGGCCTATTCTATATCTACCAGTCCTAGGATTGTCACAGAGGGGAGGTACATTGGACCAGTACACAAGTTTCACCCTGTAGTCCTTTCTTGAATGTCAGATGTCAGCAGCCTGGAGTTTGAGGGCTGAGCCCCCTCACACTCCCAAACACCCCAGTGTGCCCTCTGTTCATGGTGGCCTCAGGTTCCCCCCTCAGGGACCTTTTGCTGCTCTGAAATCCCTCCTTTTGTATTCTTTTTCCCTCTGGTGACTCTTCATTCCTGGGCATCATTGATTGGTTTCCCTGTGGTCATCATATTATCCATGTTCTGTTGTATCAGCATATTCCTTTGTTTTCCAAACTCAAAACTGTGCACACATCTTAATTTGGTCATTTGCTGGTATCTTAATTTGCTCTGTCCACCAAACCCAGAAATCCCAAAGGCTGTGCTGTTGGTCACTGTGACCTGGCTCCACCTTATCTCATGTTATAGAACACTGTTCAGATTTCTCAGGGTGTTGATGCCTGCTGCAGACACAGTGAAACTTGAAGGAAACTTTGTCACGAACAGACTTTTTAAAACCAATTAACCCTTGCCATTCCTCTGAACCTTTATTCTAATGCAATATCTATTTTACCTACAAGCCAGTTCCTAAAAGCAAATGTCTAAATATCATTTTCTTAACCATCATACATCACATGCATAAGTATAAGAAAAATAACAAAATATGGTGAGTTCTATAAGTTCCTTGTTTGTTCTTGTTTTTTGTTTTGGTTTTGTGCTTTCTTCCTATAGCTTCAGTTACCACTTGAGTTTAAAACAGAATTAAACTTTAAACATTTCAAGATTTTTTTGGATCCATTAAGCTCCCAACTACAAATTCTCCTATTAGCAGGTCTTCCGAATAAAAAAATCTGCATTTTGCTGAGCCAAATCATAAGATTCTACCTAAACACTTACTCATACTATAGCTCCTTCACTTGCAAATTCTTATTTGATACATGTGTATGAGAAAATATGGGAGGTGAAGAGTATGAACTCTACTTGTTACATTATAAAATCCATTTTAAATGTGAGGCTTATCTTTCTTTTCTGTTTTTTTTATCTCCATGTTGGACTAAAGTTCCAAATGGTGGTATCACAGGGCTAATGATGGAGGAACTATGATGAGGGAAGTTAAGAGCCATGAGAAAAGGTTTTATAAGTATGTCAGGTAGAAAAAGAAAGTCCAAGAAAGCTGTGGATCCACTGTTAAATAGCCAGGGCAAACTCTTAACATAGATGCAAAGGAGGAGGAGCTACTCAACTCTTACTTTATCTTGGTCTTGATGAAAAAAGTTGAGCTTCAACCAGATGGCTAATAAGGAGTAACTGGATAAGGAAGGGACAAGCTGAGGTATGCAATAACAAAAGAAACAGAGATTTTGATTAGTCGCATGGAAACCAAGTCAGTAAGGCCTGATGAACTTCATTCCGAGGTAGTGAAGGAACTGGCATAAGAGATCTTAGAGCCCTCAGCAGCAATATTTATGAAGTCATGGGAGATGGGTGAGGTACCAGAGCACTAGAAAAAGGCCAATATAGTGCCCTCCTTTAAAAAAGGAAAAAAGAAGAACCCAGGGAACTATAGACCAGTTATCCTCATCTCGATACCCAAGAAATTACTGGAGCACAGTGTAAGGAAGTCCATTTGCAAATACTTGCAGGAAGATTGGCTGATCACAAGCATCCAGCATGAATTTACTGAGAACAAATCATGTGAAACAAGCTTGATCTCCCTTTTTTGACAATGTAACTTCTTGGGTGGGTGATGGGAATGCAGTTCATATAACATATCTAGACTTCAAGAAAGCTTTTGGCAAAGTCCCACATGACTTTCTCGTAAACAGGTTTGAGAAGTATGGGCTAGAAAAAAATACTACTAGGTGGATAAACAGTTGGCTCAATAGCTTCAAGCAAAGGATAAAAAGAAATAAATGGATATATATCCAGATGCCAGGAAGCTTTGAGTATAGTCCTATAGGAGTTTATCCTGGGCCCAGTGCTGCTCAATGTATTTATTAATTATTTGAAAGCTGTAACTGAGATATTGAGCAAATTTGAAGATGGCATGAAACGAGGAAGGATTGTGAAGACCCTGAAAGACAGAAGTGCAATTCAGGAGGATTTTGAAAGCTTGGAAAGCTGGGCAAGGGCTAATAGGATGAAGTTCATTGCTGACAAATGCAAGGTGCTACACCTTGAGAAAAATAATCTTGTGTGTGTGTGTGTGTGTTATGGGTGTATGCTTCTGGGTTTTGCTGGTTGCCACATACAGCCAGGAAGGACTTTTTTTCCCCCTCCTGCTACTACGTGTGTCAAGGTTTGGTTTGGGTTTTTTTGGCTTGCTCAGAAGCTTGCAGGGAGGGGGAGGGGGGGAGGTTCCCTAGCTATAGCTAAGATTGGGGATTTTGACTGAGGTGTGTCAGAGATTCCTATCTAGAGGAGGTTGCCCCTCCACACAAGGCCAATCAGATCATCATATTTGGGGTCAGGAAGGAATATCACCTCATGTTCAGATTGCTGTGGTGTTTGAGGGGTTTTGCCTTCCTCTGTAACAGGGGACATGGCCCTCTTCTTTGGAACTCTTGAGGGTATTTTAACAACACTTGCAGCAGCAGGACATTAGCTGCTGTTGTATCCCTGCTTTGCTTGCAGCAAATGGTTCTGACAGGATTCATTGTGTAGCCTTACTATTTGGTTACACAATTGATTTACATATGATAGTTTGGATAGGGATGATCCCACCTCTGGCAAGTGGTTGGACTAAATGACCTCTGAAGGTCCCTTCCAACCCTACTTTTCTGATTCTATGATTCTCTTCTAGCTTCACATGTATGTACCCTTGTACTGTTACTCAAATGGCCAATTGCTCAAATCATGAGTGAGACTTTATAAAGGGGGATAAGGCAAGGTGCCACATTTATTGATAACATGAGTTAGACATAAAGGTTCAGGCACACCATTCATACAAACACACACAAATCATCACACACATCATTACACACAGGCATACACATACACATAACAGACACACATACACCAGATATAGTTACTAGCAATAGTTGCTCAATATCAGCCCAGGGTGGCCAACCCAAGCTTATTGAGTAGATGGTGATTTGAAGATAGCAGATTTGAAGATAACAGCTGGAGCGGGGTGAACAGATGTATCTGCCCTTTGATGAAACAGCAGTGGAGAAAGAGACTCACTCAACTTGACATTTTCAAAGTGTTCTTTTATAGGGATTGGCATCCTTTGTTTCAGTGCTTTGGGGTTTTTCCATACCCAGCTTCTGTTTTTGCGGTTGTTCTTTTGTCTTTAGCTTATCTTAGTCTTGGAGTGTTTTTTCTGCCTGTCTGGCAGAATGGGCGCATTTCTCCTCCTTGTTATCTTCTTTGTGCCCTAGGCCTAAAAGGGATTCTTCATCCATTCATTAATTAGTTTACTGACTGGTAACTTACATTTGGCGCCTTGTTGCTTACATAAACAGTTAAATCTTCTTCTCTTGTCTCTATGCCATTCTCTCACCATTCACTCTTTTACACACACTCATTCATAAAGGCAATGCAGAGTTAATTCACTTAGGTCAAGCAGAAGGATACAAAATGGAGTTTTCAAGTTGCTCACAGGACAAGGCAATTTGGTCCCTGATTTGATTCAGCAGAGATTTGGCCTGATTTGGTGGCAGAATCTCTGAATCCAAATTGAATCAGAGGATGCTTTAATCTCTCCGAATTGAATCGGATCCCTCCAAATCGATTCAGAGAGATTTGGAAAGATTCGGTGATTCAGACATAGACACAGCTTTAAATGTTTTTTCTACATACATCTAGGTACCAGGAAGCTCATGAATGGTGCAATACTGGAGCACATGGAGTGTCCCACAGGAGCACAGGGGGCTCCCCAATGTGCTCAGCAGCAGACCCAGAAGTGGACCAGAAGCACCCCCATGTCCCCCTGGCTCAGCAACTGGTGCCTTCTGGGTCTGGGAAGCACCCAGGGTCCCCCTGTGGCTGATCACTGAGAAAGGGGGTGCAAGGGGGTCCCCCAGCTTTCTCCCTGGAGGACCACTTCCGGTCCACTTCTTGGTTCACTGCTGAGCATAGAGAGGGCCCCCCCACACTCCTGTGGGACACTCCATCTGCCCCAGCATCACAGCATACACAAGCCACTGGTACCTTGAGGTATGTAGAAAAAACATTTAAAGCAGTGTCTATGTCCGGATCACTGATTCTCCGAACCGGCATCGAATCTTCAGGTTTGTATTCAGCTGAATAAAATCAGGGACAGTGATCCGAATCAATGAATCAAATCACTGTCCTTGATTCAGGCTGAATCTGAATCTGAATCAAATAGGGCCTGCTTTGCACACCCCTAACTGAAAGCTATAAAAGGGAAGTTGTATCATTAGCCATTCTCAACAGATGGAGAAGAGATCAAAGAGAGTCCATGTTTGACAGGAGAACCCTTTTATTGGAAAACAGTAAAAAGAAGAAATTCTGTACTCTTTGGAAGGTACTTAACCAATTTCCAAAGAATATTGGGAATTCTCTGGGAATTGAGCCAAAGACGGCATAGATACTTAATTTTATTGTTTTGTCCTGACTTGTATGTCTCTTTCACTATATAAATTAGAGAAAGAGGGGGTTGGATAACCTTGGAAAATCTGTGTATTATGTGCTTCAAATGTTGCATATTCTTGAAGACAGACCATAGTTAGGAAAGGATGTGTTTTCCTGGGAATCAGTTGCAAAATTAAATCTGAACGTACTGTACTCTTAAATCATATTGCATATTGAAACGTGTTCAAATTGTATTTTGGAGTGTGTGTTTATGTCATGTATAGTTTTTAAAGAAACACTGTTTCCAGTCCAGACTTCTGAGAAGTTTGCCTTAGAAACCAAGTACCTTCAAGCCTCCTTTCAGCAATTCTCAAGCAATTACTCTTAGATTAGGTACCAACTAGAGGCTTTTCTCCTTCATAGGGCTAGGCTTGATATGAGTTACACTAAAAGCCAATATGATAATTAAGTGGCAGTAACTTTTGCTAACCTTCTGCAAGCAAGATTTTAAGAATGCAGATGGGTTCCTAAAGTTCTGTCTGATAGTGTCTGGACATCTGTAATGTGACTGTAATGTGTGTAACAGCAGGGGGAACTAGGGGCAATCTGCAGAGCTGTGCTGAATGTTAATTTTGACTACAACTACCAGAAACCACTATGGGACTGGGAGAAAAGGGAAAATGGAAGAGAAAGTTTGAGGCTGGAGTAAGGGGAAGAGACAGCAGCGTGCACATGGAACCTGAGCAGCCCTATACAGAGGAGTACACAGTGGAGCTAGAGATCTCACTAGTTCAGCCATCCAGGACTGTGGACTGAAGAAGTTGGACTCAGACTTGGGGGCAGCTGCAGGCTGCTGTTTGAGTGCTCTATGGACTAAAGGCTTCTTTGGAGAAACTCTGAAGGTCTGGGGAGAAACTAAAGTGCTAAGTGTATGTTACCACAGTGTTGATTTTCTTTATCTTTTACCTGTTCCCTCCCTTTGGCCTATTGGCTTGTGACCCTAACCCCTATGATTTTCTGTAATGAAGTGGGAATTCCCTCTTGCTTCTTGAGCCAGTTTCTGGGGCTGCAGGATTGGCACACACCCTTTATTACACATTTCACTTGCAGAGGTGAAGACTGTATTGGTCCAATGTACCCTATCTTCTGCATGACCAAATCTTTTTCCTTACATTTTCAGAAATAATTTAATTCTCTATATTAACAAAAATAGAAGTTTAACAGCAGTAGGCTTTTTGTGGAAGGGGCATGGTGGCAGAGTAAGCCCTCTCAATTATAGCTGCAGATGGGTCAGTGCAAGCCTTGCTCTGGACCTTGCCAAAGGCCTAATTGACCCAGCTGTAAAGAATAGGTCATTTGGGCCAGGGAGTGATAATAGTTGGGGATGATGCTAGCTGTCATAGTTGGCTATAGGAACTGGGGTGCCTTGACATACTAGACTACGGGTCATCAGTCTCCAGCCCACAGGACAGACCTAGCCCATGTTGCCATGTCATCCAGCCCTCGGGGCCCCTATGGTCCAGAAATTTGGTAGTATGGGAACAGTGCCACCACTTCCCTGCTCCCAGATGTCCAGACCCACAAGGAACCACAGGGCTGAGTGAGGGTGGTGCCAGATCCCAGGATGCATAAAGCAGAATGGAGCAGAGCTGAGCACACAAGACCCAATACCAGCATGCAGGGGGAAGCAGGGGAATGGGGCTGGACCCCCAGGGACCAATCCTGGAGTGCAGGGCAGGGAGTGGGCAGTGCCGGGGCCCAGGGCTTGATCCAGCCTGAAGGCAAAGCCACTCATATGGATTGCAGGGGCAAGAGGTTGAGCACCACTATACCAGCCCAAAGGGCTTGTAATCTTGGGTGGACTTCTGACCCTTTTAGTTTGTTGACAAAATAGATGGAAATTAGAAGTGAGAAAGGGCTATTGCAGGTGAAGAGAGGGCATGAAAACCCAAGGGACATGATAAAAACTGGGCAGTTAAGTCATGGAATGGATTGCCTAGAGAGGGTATGGAGACTCCATTACTAGACATCTTTAACAGCTGTTAGATAAACATTTGGTTGAGATGGTTTAAACAGGGTTGGTCTTGCCTGGAATGGCGGGTTGGACTAGATGACCTTCTGAGGTTCCTTCTAGCCATATTTTTCTATGAACATAAAACAGGAATGGATCTTCTTATGGAGGTCAGCACCTGCTACCATCATAGGCAAACCCATCATATGCTGTTTTATAACAGATCGCGCTCTATATTAAATCAGGTTTTTTCCTCCCACCACTAATATTTGAAGACTGTTCCAAAATTATTATACTTTGAAACCATCTTCTAATGTACAGCCTCAGTTTGTTCACTTCTAGTTCATATTTCTTGTTCTTGTGCCAATTTGTTTTTTTTTCCACTCTCTTGTGTTTTAACTTACCTGCTCCCCTCTCTGTGTGATCATATCTACCTCAGCCTTTGTTTTTTTAGGCTCAAGAAGCCTCTTTGTAACAGGTCACCCTCCCCGGTGCTATCTTTCTGGTTGTCCGCGCCTTACTCAGGGTGCCCTTGGGCCTGCTTTGTAATTCTTTAGTCCTGCCCTAATCTCACCTGCCACGTCTTGATGGGTTTTTTGTTTTGTTTTTTGAATGGGAGACTGCCTATTATTTTGGGGTATGTTGGGATCCCTCTTATTATGACTTGACCCCTGTTTTCTCTAGCCTGTGTGGTTGGAGCCCCCCCCCCCCCAACTCCCTACTCCCGTCCGAACCCACTAAACAGGACTTGACTCCCAGGCTCTAGCTTTTTTTCTCTTCCAGTGCCTGGAGGCTCATGGCCCACTTTTCTGCTCCTTTACGGAGCCCAGCATTCCCTGGCCTGGAGGCATGGGAGCCGGACCCACAACCAGAAGGTCACAGGCTCAAAACCCAGGCTCAGCCACAAACTCACTTCCACCAGTCCAGCATTAACACTTCCCTGTGTCTATAGGAAATGTCCCTCCCTTGGCACATCTAAAGGTGCAGACAAAAGTGAAGTGATAATTGCACTCAATCTGACCCCTGAAAGCATTCTATAGCCATGACCAAACACAAGTACATGGCTCCAGAGCAATTTAAAAGAGCCCAATCCTGTGAGTAGAGTGCCTTCATTAGCTTCTGTCTGCATGAGCTGGGAGCAGGTCTCAGCTAATGAATCTCAGCACTGCTCCTGCTGCTGTTTTCAGAATGGTAGATGGGGAAGGGAATGGAGGGAGCTTATTCTTGGGGTTTCCCATGCAGTGCTGGAGGGTGGCATGTGTGGTTGGAGCCCCGCCCCGCCCCACTCCCTACTCCAGTGTAGCTGGGGAAATCCCAGAACAAACCTCCCTCCCCTGCCTTATCCCCCTCCCATCCTGAGACAGAATGGGAGCTGGGGGCTGGGGGCTGGGGGAGGGGAGGCAAAGCTAGGGGAAGAGGCTGCAGAGATGTAGCCTCTCTCCCTGGATTGACTCTAAATTGGAGGTCAGTCACGCACCCTCCTGATTCAATAGCTAGCATCTGTTGGGTCAGGAGGATCGGTCTAACTTAAATCCAGGAGCCGTACTTCTGTCTGCACCGTAATTTCCAATTTTAACTTTTTCGTGGATGCACAACTCATTGTTATCCTATGATTGACTAATACACACAGAAGTTTCTCTCCTCTTCTTCAATTTCCAAGTGATAAACTCCCAATTTATTGCAGAAGCTCTTGTTACTAGTTTGTACTATTAAAATTATTTTTATTTCTATTGTTTGCATCTTAATATCATCCAGTTCTGTCTGTACAACAGTCTGATCCTCCTCCAACTTCGTGTTGTCAGCAGATTTCATTAGTTCATGCCTACTATCTATGTCAAGGTCATTAATGAAAAATGTCAATTACTGTTTTGCAGGCTATGAATTAAAGAAATAATATAAATAATGTGAATGATCATGAATGAAAGAAATAGGGTTGTGAGGAATAGAATAATTATGAAAAATAATGGTATGGAGATAAGAATAAATGTTCCTAGAAAATACAATGGCTTATTAAATTATGCAGTAACATTTATGGTAAGGTTCATCACTAGCTTAACATGAAGTTGAAAAAAGCAGTTGAAAATATGCTATAACAAAGTGTCTTCTAGAAATCAATTGTTTTAATATGGCTGTCTTTCCTAGCCCATAAAAGTAACCAAGTGTGGTGACACTTTATAATGAAATTCTGTAATCTCATCTGAGACCTTTACACCATGTTCCCCAATTCACTCTGTTAATAGGGCAAAGACTACCCAGAGTTTTGCCTTCCTTTATGGCACGGGGCATTTTCCTCTTCCTAGGATCTTATGAGTATATACTCATTAATTATTTTGTTGTCATTGCAGGGGTAAGTTATTGACATCACCCTTACCTCACCTACTTTTAGCTACAATATACCATAGGGTAGTCTTGGCATTTCTGGCTCTGTACCTTGCAATTATGTGTGAAGTTTTGAAGTAGCATTTTTTGTAAATTCTTGAGAAAAGTGTTCCTGCAAACACAAGAAACTGAACACAGTGGCCCAGGAGGTTTCTTCCAGTCCTGTGTGTATAACATTAGGACCTTATGAAACAGACTGAGTTTTACCTTCAATGTAGCAATTGACTGGGTAATTTTTAGAAAGACTATACACTGCTACTCCAGGTAGATTTAGGAAGTACCTAACATGACTGGATAATTTGCATTCCTTCATCCCGAGCATATTGATTTGATCCATCTTAAAGGCTCTTTGTGGATCTTGGAGGGAGGGAATGAGGCTTCTGAGGGAATGAGGCTAACCCAAATGAAAAGCTCTATCATATGGAAGAGTGGATCTGGGTGGGTGGGTTCCCTGTATGCATAGATCACAGGAAGACTTTTATGCATCTCATTCTGATGTTTTAATTAGAGATTTTAGCTGCAAGCTACTGAGGTGATGCTTCTGTTGAGGTGCTGTTTTCATGATCTGCTTTCATCTTTTTACCATCAAGTTTGTTCCCCTTTCTGTTTCTTCTGTTCTTGTTTCCATAGAAACACACACTATGAAACTTTCCTAGGGCAGTCAGTTGATGAAGTCCATGTTCCTGCAGATTTCTAATTTATAACTAAAAATTTTTTGTTTCCTATAATCCAGCTTTTTAGGGGAAAAATGAACAAGTGATTTTTGGATATTTGAAAAATATACTTTTAAATATAGTTTCTCCTATTTTACCTACAGATCAACTGTGGCTTATAGGTCACAGTCAAAATGTACATGTCCTTTAATTTTGAATGCTTTGGGTGGCTGTTTGGAGCCCTATTTGACTGTGATAGCATTCGATTTTCAGAGGCGTTGAACAATACAGTGCTCATTGAAGTTAATTTTCAATGTAATCTATCTTTTCTTTTTAGCATATTTCCTACCCAAAATTATTTCTCAAGTGTGGGTTATATTATTTTATTTATGAGGAACTTTTATTCTGACTAGAAAAAAATGTGAGCAGCTTGTAATTATTAAAGCAATCTGAGAAGCCTAAAAAGAAAAATTGAGAAGAGTGGTTGTAGGATTTTATACTTTAAGGGCTCCAGCCTGAAAACATTTACTGCCAGGGGTAGAGCTTAATAAGAACAGGGATTGTCCTACATTAACTAAAATTATCTGGTATGAAAGATCTGGTATAATTATCTCAGATCCCCTTGCATCTGTTCTCATTAGTTCTTAACCAGATATTGCAAAGAACAATTGTAGTCCTTCTCTCTGAAGTGGCAGTTCTGAGAGGGGTAGCTGAAGAGAATAATATACTTTCTAATGCAGTCATTTTTGCTGTAATTTTGTTTTTAATGTATGCTATAGAAGTTTGTTTCTCAGGTCCCGTGCCCTCCTCAAAGCTGGTTATTTAGCTTACATTTTGGGTTTACTTGGGGAATAAAAAGGTATTTTTATCTGTGTGCTTCCTTAATCTCCAGAAGTGCAAAAAGCCTTACCAGCATCTGTCTAATTACTAAGAGTTACTGAGAGGAAGGGGAATTACTGAGAGGAAGGGGAAGGATTTTTTTGCATGTGCCTTAGGAGAACAAGGGCAGATTACTGAAACTAAAACTGTTAAACACCAGACTTATTTGTTCAGCCCATCCCAAAATTACTTTACTCTGAAAAAATAATTAGTGTTTTTGTGTTTTCTGCTGCTTGCTAGCTATTTAGATATTTTACATTCCATCTTATTTTTCTTGGGAAATGATATACAGACTACAAAGTCATTGTGGGTGTGGAGAGGAAGGCAAAATACTCTTTGCTAGAAAATTATTTTTTCAGTTTAATAATAACTTTTAAACAATTTAATAAACAGTTCTATTAATAAATAATTAGCTACCACTGTATTTTAAAATATGTTTTTATATTTTGGTTAGGAATTGTCAATTCCACAGACATTGATTCTGCAGACAATTTTTAGTCTCACAGGTGTTCAACATTAAAGGTTTTTGAAGGTGTTTTCATATTGTTATTTTATTCTTTGAAATAAATATAAACTATTGCTTACTGATATCAATTTCATAATCTGTTCCTCTCCTCTACAAAGCCTATACATATAATTCCCTTTACTCAAATACTACAGCTTCCATTGGACATTGATTTAAAAAAAATGCAAAGAAGGGCTAGAATTAGAAAATAGCTAATTAACATCATAATCCTTCAAAATGAATGTTATATCTATCCAGAGTTTTATTGGCTTCACTGGGACTTTGGTTGATTTACTTCCTGCACTTTGTAAATGTGTGGTCTAAATGGTACCAGAACGTGACAAGAATGCTGTCTACCACTAAACCATTCATTAGTATAACAGGCCAATGGTATATCAGTGAATGCTAGAAGAATGCCATTCTAAATAAACAGCCACCAGTATAATTATATATTATATAAAAGAAAGGGTTCAACTATCATTATTTTACAGCTATATAGAGCTATATATATATATATAGCTCTCTCTCTCTCTCTCTCTCTCTCTCTCTCTCCCCCCCCCTCTTTCTCGCTCTATATATATGTATAGATAGATATATATAACTCTAAAGGAAGAATCGTCTGTTTCCTATTAGAAAGAGTAAAAGAGAAGGCTCAACTACAAACCTATTGATCTGAGACACATTTAATGGTGTTTCTTTAGGTACATGGCATTTGAGCTAAAAATATAGAGTACAGAGAAAAAAAAGCTTTTTTTCCTTTTCACAACTACCTGAAGAATAAAACCGATTTTTGTTGGATTTAATTGGGACATTTTAAGTGTTACTTTTGAAGGTAAAAATGTTTGTTTGTTTTTTTAATTTCAGTCATCTCTGCTAGTATGAAAAACAGATTTGGATCTTCTCTTCACTGTAAAACTGATTATCATAAAAGACACAATTTTTTTGTGCTCTGTAACAGAAAATGTTTTTCTCTGATCTGTTCCCCTAATACCTAGATTGAACACATCCCTATGTTCTCATTATTTTTTCCTTCAAGTGTTACCAGTTCCTAATTCCTTCCCAACCCACCAAAAAGCCAGATTTATTACAGCACCTTCTTAAAAGGAAAGAAAGGATGCTGGCAGGGATGGAAAGGTAGATTCAAGCATACTACTGACCTATACCCAGAGAGCTTATAGAATCTCCATTCTTAGAGGTTTATAAGACCCAGGCAGACAAAGCCTTGGCTGGAATGATATAGTTGGGGATGGTCCTGCTTTGAGCAGGGTATTAGACTAGATGACCTCCTGAAGTCCCTTCTAACCCTAATTTTCTATGACTCTGTATATACTTGCCAAGAGATGCAGTAAGTGAGGTCAGAAGGGACCTTCAAATGAAAACTTAGATACTTGTTTTAAGGAGGGATGGGAAGGACAAGTGTAGAGATTTGCTGGAGTCCAGGTAGGTTCTTCTCTCATGGGGTTGTGAGAGGCAGTCAGGTTTTGACGTTCAAGAAGGAAGTATGCTGATGGGGAAGAAGCAGCTGTGGAATGATTTAAGTGCTGGAGAGTTAGAGGTTAAACTATTTTAGTCGCGTGAGAAAGAAAAAGATGATGGAAATGCCGAATTTTTTTCCCTACGAAGAAAGACAGTCTTCATGTGCTGCAGTCAATACAATCTGCACTAGTTTATTAAAACTGAACGTTCTACTTTAGTACGATTTTATTTTTAATGGATATATCTATACAATACTTAACGCAAAGGAGCCTTCCTTTGCACACAAGAATGTATTTTCATATCTTCTCTTTCACTACTATAATAACGTGCCACAGGGTGCTGACAGATGGCCAGGTTCCCACTTTAACTCATGGCACTTTACATAAAGCACCATGAGTTAGAGTGCCGCCCCCTTCCCCCAACCCAACAGACACTTGCCTGTTGGGTTGGGGTGGGGGACTGAGCCTGCCTGCAAGGGCCTGAGGACCCTGTAGTGGAGAAGCCACCCCTATCCCTCAGCCCCCCCACCTTTCCCTCCCAGCTCCAGACTGTTTGCAGAAAGGGAGGGGGGAAAGGGGAGGAGGAGCAAGCTGCTGACTGAGATTTGCCTGACCTAAGCTGGAGGAGAGAGCTAGGGATGGGCCATGAGGCAGGGGAGCTTCAATCCAACTGCCCTCCTTCCAGCTCTGGCTGGGCAAACCCCAGCCACCAAGTGTCTCCCCCTCCCTTCCCCCCCTCTCTTCTTGCAGATAGCCCCATGGGTGAGGCTTGGCTGCATCAGCCCAACCCCAGTCATGGCAGAAATGAATCCTAGGGAACACAAGTTACCTAAGGTGCTCCAAGGTGGAACACCTTCATCTGACCCCTTATTTGATGAGGGTTAATTTGTTGTATGATCAGCTATTTTAAATACACTCTGAAGCCGTGCACATGTGTCATGGCGTACCTGCAGAGCACTTTCAGGGGGCCAGTTGTGCAACAAATGTAACTTCTGTCTGCTCCCACAATGTTCTTCTTGAGCAGTGTTGTTGTGAATGCTTAGGCAAGCCATCAAGGTTACAATGTATATTATAGATTTCATAATTTCATAGATATTAGAGCTGGAAGGGACCTCATGAGATCACTGGGTCCAGCCCCCTGCCCAAGAGGCAGGAAGTCAGATGGGGGCAGATGACCCCAGAAAGATAAACATCCAAACGCAACTTAAACGTGTCCAGAGTAGGTGCTTGCAGTTTATTCCAGAGTCTAGAGACTCGGACAGTAAAGAAGTTTTTACTTATGTCCAATCTAAAATGGTCTTCCAGCAGTTTGTGGTCATTGGACCTTGTTTTCCCTAGGGGAGCCCTGGTGAACAGTCATTCTCCCAGATCCTGATGTACACCCCTGATATACTTATAGGCTGCCAAGTCCCCTCTGAGCCTATGCTTTCCCAAGATGAAGAGTCCCATGCCTCTCAGCCTCTCCTCATAAGTCCTGTTCTCTTGACCTCTGATCATGTGCGTGACTCTCCTCTGGACTCTCTCAAGCTTCTCCATATCCTTTTTAAAGTGTGGAGCCCAGAATTGGATGCAGTACTTCAGCTACATCCTCACCAAGGCTGAGTAAATGGGAGAATGACATCTTGGGTCTTGCTTGAGATGCATCGGTGGATGCAAGCCAGGGTTTTGTTTGCTTTGACAGCTGCAGGATCACATTGGTGGATCATATTCATCTTGAGGTCAATCATGACCCCCAAGTCTCTTTCGAATGTAGTGCTAGTGAGTGAAGCACTGCTGAACCTATAGGTATGGTGTGGGTTCTTTCTTCCAAGGTGGAACACCTTGCATTTCCCTATATTGAAGGTCATCAGGTTTATGTCCACCCATCTTGTGAGCCTTTCCAAGTCAGCCTGGATCCTCAGCCTATCCTCCAGTGTAACTGAACTTCCCCAAAGTTTGCTGTCATTTGCAAACTTAGTATGCTTCTGACATCGGAATCCAGATCATTAATGAATATGTTAAAGAGTACTGGTCTGAATACTGAACACTGGAGGATGCCACTGGTCACCATATGCCATGTTGTCTTGGTTCCATCGACTGTCACTCTCTGGGTCTGACCATGGAGCCAGTTACCCAGTCATCGGACTATGAGGTTGTCAAGGCTGCAGTTCCCCTATTTTGCAATGAAGACATCGTGGGAGACCAAGTCCAAGGCTTCCCTGAAATCCAAGTAAATTACATCAACCTCTACCCCCTGCCCCCCTCCCCCCAGTCCAGGTGATGCGTGACCTGATCATAGAAGGAGATGAGGTTGGTCAGGCATGACCTACCTGTAATGAAGCCATGTTAGCTGTCTCTCAGAATGGTGCCTTCTGTCAACCTGTTATTGATGGATTCCATGATAATTTTATCCAATATCTTCCCAGGGATTGAAGTCAAACTGATTGGCCTGTAGTTCCCTGGATCTTCCTTCCTCCCTTTCTTGAAGCTAGGCACCACATTGGCCCTCTTCCAGTCTTCAGGAACCTGTCCCAAGTGCCATGAGTTCTCAAATATCCTCACCAATGGCTGAGCTAAGATGTCAGCCAACTCCTTTAGCACTCTTGGGTGCATTTCATCAGGGCCCACTCTCTTATGGATGTCTAGTCTCTCAAGGTGTTCCCTCACAAGGTCTTCTCCAAATGTAGGCATATAGTCACCCATAACCTCATAATCCTGAGTTCTGTCAAGCAGGGTAATCCCCTTGGGCTGGTGAAAAACCAATGCAAAGTAATCGTTGAGGAGATTAGCTTTCTCCTGGGTGTCGGTTGTGAGCTGCCCCATTTGATTCAGCAGGGGTCAAATGTTGCTCTTATTTTTCTTTTGACTTCCTATGTATCTGAAGAAGGACTTTTTATTGTCTTGGATTCCTGCATCCAGCTTGAGTTCAGTTTCGGCTTTGGCTTTTCTGGTCTATTCCCTACAGGCGTGGGCCAGCAATGTATTATCTTTCTTAGTGGTATTTCCCATCTTCCAACCATTATAGACTTATCTTTTAAGATTAAGGAGGTCCATGAGTTCTCTACTTAGTCAAGGGGGTTTCCCAGACTTTTTACTCCCCTTCCTGTGGGCTGGAATTCCCTTTAGCTTTTAGGATTGTGTCCTTAAGATGTGACCACTCATCTTGGACTCCCTTCCCTGTCAGATCATGATATTTCAGGGCCTCTACAACCAGCCTTCTGAGCTTGTGAAAGTCAGCTTTCCTGAAGTCAAGGATTTTGGCATTGCTGCCTGATTTGCCAGCTTTGCAATGGATGAGGAAGGTGATCAGCTCATGATCACTGTTACTGAACTTCTCTTCAATCCTCAGGTCACTCACTACATCATCCCTTTTGGCCAGAACCAGATCTAGCAGCACCTCACCTCTTGTTGGTCCGTGGACTTCTTGAGTCAGATAGAGCTTATCAATGCAGGTGAAGAAGCTACACGACCAATCAGATTTGGATGAATGCTCCTCCCATGAGATGTCGGGGAGGTTCAAATCACCCATGAAAACCATGCACCAAGAGTTGCAGCCTCTGTTAATTTCCTAGAGAATTCATGGCCAAGCTTTTACTTCTGCTTAGGAGATCTGTAATAGACTCCCACAGTTATACCCCCTTCACCACATTCTCCTCATAGTCTAATTCAGAGGGTTGCAAGTTGCCCTCCTTGGGTGATAATGTCAGCTAGTAGCAGGGGTGATGTGTAGGGGGTGCACAGGGGTGCATGTGTACCCCTTGAGAGTGCCGGTGCACCCCCAGTCAGGCCTCACTCCCTGTTTAGTCAGCGGGCAGGGGGGAAGGTGGGAGCACCTTGACATAGACAGCTACACCCCCGCCCTTCCTCCCAGCACAATCCCTTCTGTACAAGGTATAGCCATCTATACCTGTGGTCCAGTCATAGGTGGAGTCCCACCAGGTCTCCATTATCCCTATGAGATCATATTTGTTATTGCTTAGCAGGAGGCTAGTTCCTCCTGTTTGTTCCCCATGCTTCTGGCATTAGTGTACAGGCAGCTAAGCCTGCCATTGGAAGCCCTATGCTTCTCTGTACACTTGGCTAGCTGGGAAATGAAGATGTAGTAAAGAGAAATCCAGGTGCCAGCTACAGATCACTGTCATTTGAGCTCCCCTGTTAAACTGGTGGTATATCCTGTGACATCCATCTGACCAGTGGCCTGACTATGGCAAACTGCCTACAAGCCTCAGCAGCCATGAAAAGCTGCCTTTGATTTTTCAGGAGCTTTTACATATCTTCTTTATGGGTTTTTTTTTTCACATTAGTTCGTATATTCAGCAACTAGGTGACATTTTCTGATAGTTTTGTTAAAAACCTATTCAGAAGGAAAAAAACCAGGATGTATACCCATGTTCCAGATGCCCTGGGTGGAAGGCTAGATCCAATATAGGACTTCTTTAAAAAGCCCCTCCTTACCTGCCACCTACACTCACTAACTACAACTGTATATTTAGCATACTGCTTTTGTCACACCCAGAATGGCTTCAAACTGAGTAGGTTAGCACCTAACTAATACCTGAGCCCAATGAAGATGCAAAAACTAGGTGAAGGAATACCTAAGTCCTTTGAAGCGCCATGTGGGAGTAGGAATTCTAAGACCATGTCTCACTTGCACACCGACAGGATTCATTTTTTCCCAACTGGCAGTTAGGGCCACTTTCTCTTTAAAATGGTGGTAGGGTTGCTGTTGCCTACTGATAACAGTAATCAGGCAGGAAGCAGAAAACTTTTAGAGTTTTCAAAGCTCGAAACTAGTTGGGGAGGGGGAAAGGCGCTCTTCCACCTCTTCTGCTGAAGTTGTGTTATGGTGCAACAAATAACTTCAAATTCTTGAAGCCAGAAGAAAAAGTGCATGATGGAACCTGACTTTGTAGGCTAGTGATTCAGGGGAAGGGGGGAATCCTAGGTTTCAGTTCATCTTCCAAGGACTGCCTATCATATAATATAGTGGGAAAGGCTAATGTTTCCCACAAATGAAATGCTGGGCACATCTACATGAGACATTTTACTCTGCATTAGATTAATCTAATGTGCAGTAAAGCATCATTGTCCACATGTGCGTAGCAATTACTGTGCAATAGAGTAATTTAAAGTGCTGTTTGCTAGTACCCAGAGACACAGTTACTAGAAAATGGTGCTTTAAAGTAATGTGCTGAAGCACACATGTAGACTGGGCAGCAGGGGGGCACAATGGCTGCCTGGCTGGTCCCAATCTCTGCATGGCTGTGACAGAGCTACCTCCAGAGCTCCTACCCCCTGGGCCTCATGGCTGGCCCCATTCTACACGTGGCTGGAAGGGAGCTGCCCCCTGAGTCAGGACAGCTCCCCACATCTCCCACAGCCCAGACTTGAAACCCTTGCCCCTGTAAGATCAGGACTTCCCCAGACCCTCCTGCCACCCCAGGGCTGGCACTTAAGGGAGCCTGGAGTTCCCCCTGGCTGCTGCAGGGGCAGGAGCAGTCCTGGACTAGACTGCTCCTGTCAGGCTCAGTTTGCTTCTGACACAGGCACACATGCAGACGTGCACCCTAATGCAGCTGAATTCTCTGTGAAGAAAATTAAGGTCATTAATTGCATTTGAAGATGCACCCTCTGAGTCTGGAATCTAACTTCTGCAGGGAGTGAGCCTAATACTTTCTATGATAAGTTCTAAGTGGTTCTATAAAGTTATGGTTGTTCGCAGGTTCTTTGGAGTATCCTTTTCGAGCATAAAGCTAAATACATAAAGTATGTAGGGAGCCATAAAAAGGGCTCTGGGTTTTACTTCAGTGCCTGCTGCCCCCAAATGATAAAATTTTAGGTGCCTAAGTTCTTTATTGGAGCTAGGCCAGAGACTCTGTAACTTTAAGAAAGTTTAACTTTTTTTTAAAAGTACCGTATATAGTTTCCTGCAGGTCAGCCTTGCATTTTTTTGCATTATTTTAATAACCTTCCTCAATACGCTGCAATATGAACAAGAAAACATTGGATATTATGTACTGCTAGCTAGAACCACAGTAGTGCAACATACTGTAGTACAAGTCTGTACTATAAATTTATAGCATAACTATAAAGCTGTCATTTTAAAGCTCTCTTTATAGACTGAGTTTGCTAAGTAACTTGCAAGCCTGTTGGTGCTAAATTAAATTGAATCTGGTTGCTCATATTTTGTGATTTTGAGTTTCAAATTTCTGAACTTCTACAACTTTAATTATTTCAGGGGACAGATATTTCAGGTTCGGTGTCTGACTTTCCAACTTCATCTTACAAATCATATGCTATAGCACAACATTGAAATGTGAATATCCGTATCTACCAGGCACGCTGGTGCAGATTATGCCACTTTTTTTGGCCTCCTAAATGCAAATAGCTGAATAAGTTAGAATCCAATTAATACTTACTAAGGTGCTTAGGTAGCCTCAGTTCCTTTTCTAGTGCTGGTTACATACTGAGATAAGTGCAGTGGTACTTCTGGGACTATGTTCCAAGATCATCGATGTTCAGTAAAGAAGACTGTTCATAAAACAAGAGGATTCAAAAAGAAAACAAGCCGTGCTTTATCGGTACATACTGATTTGATTAGTGTCTATTTGATTTTGTTCCAAGCTTCTGTTCTGTGATACCATAGCATCTCACCACCATTTTCTTATCAGTCCAAGCTGTTATGAGCAATATTACTAAGGAGCCAGCACAAAAGAGTTGTGATGGATGATAACACAAATCCTATTTAGAGGAAATTAGATTTTTCTGAGCGCTAAAGAGAAACAATATAAAGCTCAAACAGTACAGCAAATAACTGCTTTCTCCATTATTTCCTCTGAAGGAAGAAATCAGCATTTATTTTTCTGTAAATCACAAAAGAATGTAATTTTGATAACGGAAGTCACGTGCTAAATCAGATTAGAAGCTAATTTGGAATTCGACTTTGGGTATTACTTTTTTTTCTCTATGATCAGGAATTCATTCAGAGAAACTGTTGGATTTTTTGGATAAATCAGCTGAAAGGCGTCATCTTGTGGACATTTGTGCCACTGTCAAGTGTTCTGCATTGAAAAGGGCCAAGAAATACCTCACATAGCACACAGCTAGGAACTTGATCCAACAGCTGTCTGAGAATGGCTAAACTTGAGAAAGCATGAATCAGAAGCAGGTTTGGGATCTGAAATATTCATCATGAGATAAAAAAAGACTGATATGATGTCTCTTTGCTCTCTGTGTGTATATATGTCTGTGTGTTTCTCTGTGATATCAGAATTCTTAATCTGCCTCCTTTCATGCTGAGCACTCTCATGTGGTGTTCACATCTGAACCTGAGAAAACATTGTCTCACTGAATGTGTAATAGTGGCTGATTTATTTGAATACCAAATACTATGATGAATCTTTCTAACTTCTCAGTTGTCAGGTATCAGTAGTGAAAACTATTTAACTTCTGTGCATAACTTTTATATTAGTCTGGTCATACAGCCCTGTAGACTGCCCAGTTGCATTATCATTTGAGTATGAAGATCATAATCTCTGATGAGCTAGAGATTATATACTATATAGGCAACCATTGAGCCTCTGGATCATGGTGTACATGTAAGAGGCCTAGGCAGATGCCTGATGAATCCATTTGTGGGTGACAAGCTCAGTTTGAGAGCAACAGATCTTGTTACAAGATACACAGATTCATAAGTTGTCTGAGTTGGAGTCCAAGTTTACAACACGCTGCTTTCTTCTTTCTCACTTTGATTTCATCCTCTGAATCAAAGCTGCTTCATGTTGAGCTGCACCAAGTGCCAGATGCTCCCTCCTGATTGGATAAGATTCTGCACGCTCCTCCCAGCTTTCTATGTTGATGTTGTATAACTTCATATCATTTTTTAACACATTGTGGTACCACCATATAGGGCAACCCCGTATTCTAGAGCCATCTTAAATTTTGCTATACTACATATTCTTGGGGATATGGTCTTCCATTCTCTTGACATGGCTGATCCATTGCAACCTCCTTGTCTTGATAGTGGTTTCTAAGTGTGTCAGTACCTCTGGGTTTGGTATTTTGTTCTCCCACTTTATTTTCAGGATCTTATGCAGACATCTTAAGTGAAAGCTGTTCAGTCTCTTGATATGCCTAGCATATGTAATCCACATTTCTGAACCATAAGGAAGGGATGACAGCTCACATCTCATAGATTTGCATCTTCAGCTTAACTGATAGTTTGCTGTTAGTCTCTGCATGTTTTTGTAATAGCCCAAAATTCTTAGCTGCTTTTCTAATTCTGTTAGTGAGTTCAGTCTGAATGTCAAGATTCCTCCTGATTGTACAACTCTGCAAAGAGGAAAGGTAGCAGAAGGGCTGGCAAGGCTTAATAGGGACATTGCAGTCCTCTTAAAAAGGAAAAAAGAGGTGTACACACAGTGGAAGCTAGGGATGGTCCTCAGGGAGATCTATACAACAGTAGCCAGCACTTGTAAGGAAATGATCAGGAAACCCAAAGTGGCGACGGAGTTTAGGTTAGCTAGGGGAGTCAAGGACAATATGAAGTCCTTCTTTAGGTATGTAGGCAGTAGAAGGAAAACAAATGAAAGTGTGGGACCCCTGCTTAACACCTCAGGACAGCTGGTAACCAACATTCAGGAAAAAGCTGAACTCCTGAATGCCTGCTTTGCTTCGGTATTTCACTGGACCAAGGGGAAAGTCAAGCGAGATAAGGCTCATAGGGGACGTGCCAGGACTGACAGCCTCCTCACTGTGGATGCTGAGTGGGCACAATACCAACTAGGAAAGCTAGACTTTTATAAGTCAGCAGGGCCGGATGGACTCCATCTGAGAGTGCTGAAGGAGCTGACTGAGGTCACCGTGGAGTCCCTGGCAAAGCTCTTTCAAAATTCATGGTGCACAAAGGACATCCCTAAAGATTGGAAGAGGGCCAACATTGTGCCCATTTTCATGAAAGGGAAAAGGGAGGACCCAGGCAACTATAGACCAATCAGCCTAATTTCCATCCCAGGGAAAATCCTGGAAAAGCTCATTAAAGAATCTATGTGTGATACGCTCGCAGAAGGTAAGATACTGAATGACAGCAAGCATAGCTTTATCACAGGTAGGTCTTGTCTTACCAATCTCATCTCCTTCTACGACCAGGTCTGTCACCACCTGGACACAGGAGACATGGTAGACGTTACATATGTAGACTTCCAAAAGGTTTTTGATCTAGTATCCCACAATATCCTTGTAGGAAAACTAGAAGATTGTGGGCTCAACTGCTCAATGGTCTAGTGGGTGGAAAACTGGCTACAAAGTAGAACCCAGAGAGTTCTCATGAACAGATCTGTATCATCCTGGTGCAAAGTGGCCAGTGGTGTCCCTCAGGGATCCATGCTTGGACCAGTGCTTTTCAAAATCTTTATCAATGATTTCGATGGGGAAGTAAAAAGCTCACTGGCCAAGTTTGTGGATGACACCAAGTTATGGGGTAGTGTGGTCACATCAGAAGATAGGTTCAGATATAGGCAGACCTGGACAGCCTTGAGAGTTGGGCAGACTGGAACCAGATGAAATTTAACATCTCCAAATGTACGGTGCTCTATCTGGGGGCAAACAACCCTCAACATGCATACAATTTTGGTGGTGACAGCTTGACTCGCATTGTGGCTGAAAGGGACCTAAGGGTAATGATTGACCATTATATGAATATAAGCCATCCATGTGAGGTGGTGGTCAGCAGGGCAAACAACCTGCTGATGTGCATCAACCAATGCATTTCATGTAAAACTAAGGAAGTGATACTCCCCCTGTACTCAGCACTGGTGAGACCACAGTTGGAGTACTGCATCCAGTTCTGGGCACCACACTTCAATAAAGACATGGAAAAACTAGAGAGGGTCCAGAGAAGAGCCACCCATATGATCAGGGACTTGCAAGGTAAGCCATACGAGGAAAGGCTGAGGGACCTGGGCCTCTTTAGCCTAAAGAAGAGAAGGTTGAGAGGGGACTTGATAGTAACTTACTGCTATATCAGAGGAGTGCATCAGGAGCTCTGTGAACAACTGTTCACTAGGGCACCCCCAGAGAAGGCCAGAAACAATGGATACAAACTTCTGGAAGGCCGCTTCAAGCTTAATACCAGGAAAAACTGCTTTATGGCCAGGGTGTCCAGACTGTGGAATAAACTCCCTCCAGAGGTGGTGCAGTCACCTACCCTGAAGGTTTTCAAGAGGAGACTAGACAGTCACCTCGATTGGGTCACCTAACCCCAGCTGTCTTCCTGCCTAGAGTGGAGGGGCTGGACCCGATGATCTGCAAGGTCCCTTGCAGCCCCTAACAATCTATGAGTCTTTGATTCAAGTAGCAAAAATTGTCAATAACACCAAGAGATTTATTCTCTAGAGTGATATCAGGTCTTGGTTGTTTCACCGTTTGGTACATGCTCACAGTCTTCTTGAGACTAATTGCCATCTCAAAGCTGTTGCATGACTCAGAAATTCTGCGCAAAAGATTTTTCAGGGAAGATTCAACAGTTTATGGGGACAACCCAGTTTCTTCAAAACAGTAAAAAGGCCCTGTATAACTGTATTAAAGGCCTTCATCAGATCAATGAAGGCTATGTACAGTGGTATGCCTTTTTCTCTACACTTATTTTTCAGTTGCTTGACTAAAAACATCATATCAACGGTAGAGCATACTAAGTTTAAACTGCATTAACTTTCAGCATATATTCTTTCATCTAGAGGTGTACCCTAGGGAGCATGATGTGAGTGACAATTTTTCTGATGCTGTTCAACAGAGGGATACCTCTGTAGTTGTCACAGTCGTTTCTATACCCTTTGTTTTTGTATAATTGTACAAACTGAGCATCTTTGAATTTCTGCAGTACAGCTACCTCTTTCTAAGAGAGCAGTATAACTTCATGAAGATTTTGAAGTAATTCATTATTGGCACATCTATAGATTTCAACAGGCAAGCAGTTGTTGCCATATGTCTTGTTCTCAGGAATTGATTCAATGGCTTTCTTCAAATTTTCTCATTTAGACTTGTTGTCCAAATCCATCATAACTTAAAACTGGGGTAATCCTTCGAGCTCTTTGTGTTTGTTTTCAGTCTCACTGGAGCATAGAATTCCAGTGTTCAATGCAATGCTTGAGTTTATCAGTAATATCATTTCCGTTTAAGACTTAGAGAGGGACTGTTTTCTTTTCGACTGGACCAGTTGTTCATTTGATGCCTTCATACATTCCACAGCTACCACTTCCATCAGCTGCTTTCTGAATGTCATCACAAAGCTTCAGCCAAAAATCTTAGGCCTCTTTTTGCATTTTTCTTCAAGCTTTTCTGATTTTCCAGGGGTTTGGTGTTGAGAGATTTCTTATAGTTGGTTTGTGCTGTCCTTTTGTTCTCAGCCAGTGGTAGAAGGATTTCAGAGTGCTCTTCAAACCCACCTGCATTTTTCTTTATTTCTTTTCCAAACACTGTTACAAAAGCATTGTACATATTAGATTTTAAGCTTTTGCTTGATGGCTGAGCTGTTAGGAAAACTTGCTTTCACAACTTCTTCATTGAATAGTCTGCATTTTTCTATGTCTTTTAGGTTGGCTGATGTCTATCTGAGGACCACTGGTAGTTTTGCTACCAGGGATCTTTTTTACATAGATTCTGACTTTGAAGCATATGAAGGCATGATCAGTGTCACAGTCAGCACTGTGATAAGACCTTTTGTGCAGGATTTCTTTCAGGTGGTTGTGCTTAGTCTGCACTAGGTCTAATTGCTGCCAATGTCCTGATCTTGGATGTTTCCATGATCTCTTTCTTGTGATTTTCCCAGTGAATTAGGTATTGATAATACATAGATGTTGGTCCTGGGCATGATTGTAAACTGCATCCAACTGGAAGGCTTAGTGGCAATGTGGTGGGGCTAGTTGTGGCAGGGTAGCTTCTATAAAATACTGCAATGTTGCAACCTCCAGAGTAAGGCAAACTTAGGGTGCCTCAAAACCCTAGCCCCCACTGCCTTGTGGGTATTCCTTGGTTGGAAGAAGGCTAAGGGACATCACCCTGACAGAAAGGCACCCTCACGGAGGTTTTAGGCAGTCAGCAGCAATTTTAATCTGTTGCTCTCTGGCAGAAGCTACAACCATCAAGGCACTGTACATCTGGACTCAGTCTGGTTTTCAGACTCTGTCTCAGTGGTCTAAAGTAGGAATGGTAGGTCTAGGGCAGCCCCCACTCCTCCTTGCTCTTGCTTAGGCATATGTCCTGAAGGTCTTTGTGTGATCTATCCTGGCCAAAATGATAAATCAACTTGCATGCTGGAATGTTTGGACTCTGACTCCTGAGTTCAATTTGGACTCGGATTTATGGAAAATGGCACTACTAAACTATGAATTGGTTAGACTAGAAATTGACATTGTTGCATTATCAGAAACTTAGCTCTCAGATACAAGTTCTATCCAAGAGAATGATTACACCATATTCTGGCATGGGAAACCAACAAGAGAAAGGAGAGAGTAAGGAGTAGGCTTTGCTATTAGAAATGGCTTTCTGACTTTCTGTGAAATCCCCATTGCTGTATCTATGCAATTTATGACACTCAGATTGCATTCACAGAATGGTTTCATCACTTTGTTTAGTGTCTATGCACCTATCCTTCAAGCTAGCAACAAAAATAAGAACATTTTCCACCAAAAACTTAAAGAAGAAATTGGGAAAACTCACAGAAATTAGACCACTGTAATACTTGGTGACTTCAATGCACAAGTTGGATGTAGTTTTAAGAGTTGGCCTGGTATTCTGGGCAAACACATAATTGGTATTATCAATTAAAGTGGCCAGCAAGTATTAAAACTTTGTGTAAGTCAAAATCTATGACTAGATACTAGGTATTCATATATTATGGCACTGGGTATGGGTCAATATAATTCATTTAATTGTTTTTACATATCCTTGGTATGCTAAATATTTCACAAAAACAAACTTAGGCCCTATCCAGAGACTTTATGTTCTAAATTCGTATACAGCTACAAGGATCATAGACAGATGATGTTTATATGAGGGGACATTTATCATTCATGGTAGGTTAATTTTTAGTTCTTTAACTACCATTGTTCAAGAATTAGGGCAAAGTCTTTGCTACTGAAGTACTCATTTTTATAACAACTCATTGTGCAGTCAAGAATAGGTCTGTGATTTGAGTGGGAGAGCGAGCATCTGGTGCAGATGCATTTTTTAAACAAATATCCTTTAGCTATGCTATATGAGCAGAATAGCTTTGTTTCATTTACAGTTTGTAATAGCAAAAACAAGCTGAGAATAAAGTATTTTGAAATATTAATGGCCAGCTGAGATAAATTGGACCTCAGCTCTACCTTTAAGCCATCAGTTGAATCATTCATCAGGCCATTAATCCCAAGAACATACATAGCGTCATTATTTACTTATATTTAAAAAAACATTTCATGTAATCATCAGGCTGGAAGGGACCTCAGTTGTCATCTATTATTCTGATAGGTGACATTAAATTATAAAAAATGTGTATTTTGCTTCATATACTTAGCTGCTAAGCTGAAGTGGGTCCCATCTCAGGATTGTTAACACATCTCAGGATGTGATTTTTATCTCTGCTTGATGGTGGTTAATTTTTCTAAATTTACTACAGTTTGGAAACTACAAGCTGGTATGTCAGCATAGCTTTAATGATTTCAACAACATTACATAGGCAGACATCAGATACTTTTTAACATACATGACTTAGTTTCTAGATAGCTATTCTACTGCCAGCAATATGGTTTACGTGGGCATACGCTTGAACACATCTCAGTGGTGTCACTGTTATTGCACCAGCTTGATGTCACTGGAGGGATCCCTTATCTAGACCGATTTAAAGTCTGTAGGCATAGACAGGTATTGAATTCTAGCACTACAAATTCCTCTGAAATTTGTAATATTGGAAATTGAGGTGAGAGAGGGAGTACTGAGCATTTCAGCTCTCTGAGTTGCCTCAAAAGGAAGCTCTCCAGCCAGGGGGGAAATAGGGAGCTACTGCTTCACTTTTCTCTGCCTCCATGACAGACAAGATGTCTTAGGCTTGCCTGTGCCTCCTGCACAGCTCTTGAAGGGAAGGAGGAAGAATGGGAAGCTGTGGGATACTGGTTGTTCTTACCATTTGAGTGAAGCTTATGAGACAGTTCTCCTCCACCAGAAAGCCCTTGAATGGGCTTTACAGTTCTCTTTTTCTGTCGGGACAAAGGCTTTTCTACTGGCAAAACTGTAATGCCTGAATGCCTTAACCTTCCCTTTTAACAACATAAATACTTTACATTAATGCGTGAGAAATTAGAACTCTTCTTTACTAAGATGTGCAACTCAATTCCTTTTCCTCATCCTCTACTTTGTGCCCATATGATTTAGTGTTAGGCATACTTATAAAAGCCCAGCTGCTCTGAGTGATTTCACTAGCTGGATAATAATGAAGATGGTTTACCACTACTACTGAGTTATTGTTCTTTCATGTTATGATGTTTTAATCAAATGCTCCTTGTGAACTCACCCTCAGCTCACCACACTACACCACCTCCTGAGGTTAGGGCAAGAAGCAGCAGCTGGGTGAGAACCCAGGGGCTGCAGTTTAACCTCTTGTAGGCCTCATGCAACCTTCAGTCTACCAGTTGGACAACTCTTACTAAATTGATCACCAGCAGTTTAAATGAATCCGTGGTCAGGTAGTTGTTATCCCAGGGCCCAAGACTACAGATAATTCAAGAAGAATATTGCACAGATTAAGGAAGCAGAAAGAAATGATAGCTTTACTACTGACTGTAACATTTGCTGCTCCCAGTACCTTTATTAGAATGGAATTGTCTTGTACAGTATTTCCTTGCAATTATTTCTTGCATTAAACTGGGTGTGTCTACACGTTCATTTGATCCAGGAGTAGTATATTCATGAGTAAACTACTCACAAATAAGCATTCCCAGGCAATGTCTACACATGCAGAGAACTGGGAGCAGATTTGCTGCTAAAGCCACCAAACTGCTTCCAGGTCCTGGGGCCCTGCAATGAGCCCCTGCCACCACCAGGGGGAGCTGGAGGCTCTGACTGCAGCTTCCTGCAGCCGGAGGCCATCTTAAAAAACCAACCCCCTCGCTGCTCCCTAGCCAGCCACTTCCCCGGCCAGGAGCAGCATGCACAGCACAGGGGCAGCAGGCAGCACCTCTCTCGCTGCAGCGTCTGCCTCCCCACCCTGTGACTGCTCCAGCCTCTACCCCAGGCAGTGATGTCCAGTGCTCCGGGCTCTTACTGGCCACTATGCTGGCTTTGCTGACCTGCCACAGTGACCATCATATGGCCCATGGCCATCTGGGCCCTGCCAGCTCTCCCACATGCAGCGATCACCTAGCCAGCCACACCATGCCATCCTAAGGTGACCACCATGCAGCTGCCACCTGGACCCCATCCTACTGGCCAGACCCCAGCAGGGACACCGAGGACATGTTCCTGAATGCCACCGCTGGGGCTGTCCATGCCCTCCTGGGCCTCCAGCACAGCTGCCTCTGGGCCCACCTGGCCAGCCAGGACTGGTGGCTGCATGTCGTCCAGGCCACCTGGGATGATGAGCAGTGGCTGGAGGCATTCTGCATGACCCAGGCCACCTTCCAGGAGCTCCTAGAGCAGCTCCACCTGCACCTGCAGCAGCAGGATACCTCCATGTGGCAGTGGACAACCAGTTGGCCATTGTCCTACTCAACTTGGCCACACCCACCGGCCTATGCTACATTAGTCACCTCTTTGGCATGGGCAAGGCCACTGCCAGGGAGGCCATCCTGGAGATGTGCAGCACCCTTCAGGACATGCTGGGGCACACAGTGCTCCAAGTGCATGACCCCTTGATAGTTGTGGTGAGGCTCTGTACCCTGGGATTCCCCCAGTGCACTGGGGCCCTGGACAGGACCCAAATCCCTGTCATGCGCCTGCCCCACAGCAACCGACCCTAATACAACTGGTGGGGCTTTCACTCTGTCATGCTTCAGGCTGTTGTCAACCACTATGGTTCCTTCACATATGTGAGCACTACCTGGGTGGGCAGCACCCACAGTGCATCTTCTGGAACTATGCCCTGCCAGCCTTGGTGCAGAACAGGCACTTAGCACTGGGAATTCTGGACCTCCAGTGGGGACCTGTGGTGGTCCTGTCCCTCCTTATCAGGGACTCCACCTATTTCCTTCTTCCCTGGCTCAGTTGTAACCCCACCAGGCCCACTTCAACACGTGCCTGGACCAGACACGCACCTCAAGGCCAGCTGAAGGGACATGGATGCACCCTCACAACCAGAGAAATCCAGGGCAGCCTAAGGGACAAAAGGGGAGCACATAAAAAGTGGAAACAGGGAGAGATCACCAAAGATGAATATACCTCCTCTGCTCGTCCTTGTAGGGAGGCAGTTAGACGGGCCAAAGCTACCATGGAGCTGAGGATGGCAACCCAAGTAAAAGACAACAAGAAATTGTTTTTTAGATATATAGGGAGTAAAAGGAAGGCCCAGGGAGGAATAGAACCCCTGCTAAATGGGCAGAAACAATTGGTGACAGACAGAGGGGACAAGGCTGAACTCATAGATTCATAGATTCATAGATGTTAGGGTCGGAAGGGACCTCAATAGATCATCGAGTTCGACTGCCTGCATAAGCAGGAAAGAGTGCTGGGTCTAGATGACCCCAGCTAGACACTAATCTAACCTCCTCTTGAAGACCCCCAGGGTAGGGGAGAGCACCACCTCCCTTGGGAGCCCGTTCCAGACCTTGGCCACTCGAACTGTGAAGAACTTCTTCCTAATGTCCAATCTAAATCTGCTCTCTGCTAGCTTGTGGCCATTGTTTCTTGTAACCCCCGGGGGTGCCTTGGTGAATAAATACTCACCAATTCCCTTCTGTGCCCCCGTGATGAACTTAAACGCAGCCACAAGGTCGCCTCTCACCCTTCTCTTGCGGAGGCTGAAAAGGTCTAGTTTCTCTAGTCTCTCCTCCTAGGGCTTGGCCTGCAGGCCTTTAACCATATGAGTGGCCCTTCTCTGGACCCTCTCCAGGTTATCCGCATCCTTCTTGAAGTGTGGCGCCCAGAATTGCACGCAGTACTCCAACTGCGGTCTGACCAGTGCCCGATAGAGGGGAAGTATCACCTCCTTGGACCTATTCGTCATGCATCTGCTGATGCACAATAAAGTGCCATTGGCTTTTCTGATGGCTTTGTCACACTGCTGACTCATGTTCATCTTGGAGTTCACTAGGACTCCAAGATCCCTTTCCACCTCTGTGCCACCCAGCAGGTCATTCCCTAGGCTGTAGGTGTGCTGGACATTTTTCCTCCCTAGGTGCAGCACTTTGCATTTCTCCTTGTTGAACTGCATTCTGTTGTTTTCTGCCCACTTGTCCAGTCTATCCAGGTCTGCCTGCAGCTGTTCCCTGCCCTCCGGCATGTCCACATCTCCCCATAGCTTTGTGTCATCTGCAAACTTGGACAGAGTACATTTCACTCCCTCGTCCAAGTCACTGATGAAGACATTAAAGAGTATTGGTCCAAGGACCGATCCCTGCAGGACCCCACTGCCCACACCCTTCCAGGTTGAGACTGACCCATCCACCACGACTCTCTGGGTGCGACCCTCTAGCCAATTCGCCACCCACCGGACTGTGTAGTCATCCACGTCACAGCCTCTTAACTTGTTCACCAGTATGGGGTGGGATACCGTATCGAAGGCCTTCCTGAAGTCTAAGTATACGACATCCACCCATCCTCCTGTGTCCAGGCGTTTGGTAACCTGGTCATAGAACTCCTCAATGAGTTCTTTGCCTCAGTGTTCCTAAGTGAGGGGCACGACAAGTCTCTCACTGGGGTTGTAGAGAGGCAGCAGCAAGGCGCCAGACTTCCATGCATAGACCCTGAGATGGTGCAGAGTCACTTGGAAGAACTGGATGCCTTTAAGTCGGCAGGCCCGGATGAGCTCCATCCGAGGGTGCTGAAGGCACTGGCCGACATCATTGCAGAGCCACTGGCGGGAATATTTGAACGCTCGTGTCGCACGGGACAAGTCCCGGAGGACTGAAAAAGGGCCAACATGGTCCCCATTTTCAAAAAGGGGAGGAAGGAGGACCCGGGCAACTATAGGCCAGTCAGTCTCACCCCCATCCTTGGCAAAGTCTTTGAAAAAATTATCAAGGCTCACATTTGTGAGAGCCTGGCAGGACAAATTATGCTGAGGGGAAACCAGCACGGGTTCGTGGCAGGCAGATCGTGCCTGACCAATCTAGTTTCTTTTTATGACCAGGTTACGAAACGCCTGGACACAGGAGGAGGGGTGGATGTCGTATACTTAGACTTCAGGAAGGCCTTCAATATGGTATCCCACCCCATACTGGTGAACAAGTTAAGAGGCTATAACTTGGATGACTACACAGTCCGGTGGGTGGCGAATTGGCTGGAGGGTTGCACCCAGAGAGTCGTGGTGGATGGGTCGGTTTCGACCTGGAAGGGTGTGGGCAGTGGGGTCCTGCAGGGTTCGGTCCTTGTACCGATACTCTTCAATGTCTTCATCAGTGACTTGGACGAGGGAGTGAAATGTACTCTGTCCAAGTTTGCAGATGACACAAAGCTATGGGGAGATGTGGACATGCCGGAGGGCAGGGAACAGCTGCAAGCAGATCTGGACAGGTTGGACAAGTGGGCAGAAAACAACAGAATGCAGTTCAACAAGGAGAAATGCAAAGTGCTGTACCTAGGGAGGAAAAATGTCCAGCACACCTACAGCCTAAGGAATGACCTGCTGGGTAGCACGGAAGTGGAAAGGGATCTTGGAGTCCTAGTGGACTCCAAGATGAACATGAGTCGGCAGTGTGACGAAGCCATCAAAAAAGCCAATGGCACTTTATCATGCATCAGCAGATGCATGACGAATAGGTCCAAGGAGGTGATACTTCCCCTCTACCGGGCGCTGGTCAGACCATAGTTGGAGTACTGCGTGCAATTCTGGGCGCTGCAATTCAAGAGGGATGCGGATAACCTGGAGAGGGTCCAGAGAAGGGCCACTCGTATGGTTAAGGGCCTGCAGACCAAGCCCTACGAGGAGAGACTAGAGAAACTGGACCTTTTCAGCCTCTCCAAGAGAAGGTTGAGAGGTGACCTTGTGGCCGCCTATAAGTTCATCACAGGGGCACAGAAGGGAATTGGTGAGTATTTATTCACCAAGGTGCCCCCGGGGGTTACAAGAAATAATGGCCACAAGCTAGCAGAGAGCAGATTTAGATTGGACATTAGGAAGAACTTGTTCACAGTTCGAGTGGCCAGGGTCTGGAACGGGCTCCCAAGGGAGGTGGTGCTCTCCCCTACCCTGGGGGTCTTCAAGAGGAGGTTAGATGAGCATCTAGCTGGGGTCATCTAAACCCAGCACTCTTTCCTGCTTATGCAGGGGGTCGGACTCGATGATCTATTGAGGTTCCTTCCGACCCTAACATCTATGAATCTATGAATCTATGAATAACCCACCTCAAGTCCACCAAGGCCAACAATCCTCAGGTCATCATCACAGCCTGTGTGCTGCATAACATCTGCAAAGGCCAGAGGGAGCTCTTCTGCAAGGTCTAAATGCTGCATAACATCTGCAAGGGCAAAGGACCCCAGGCAGTGGGAACACTAGGTGCAGTGCCTGTGACAGCAGTGGGCCCTCCCTGCTGAGGCCCCAGGCAAGCTGCACACCCACCAGTGGGGGTCAGGGAACACGGTGCAAGAAGAGGCACTGCCAACCACCTTCTGCACTCCCCACTGTAGCCTGTCTGGATAACTGCCCATGGACCCCCTGCCCCACTGCCCATCCCCAGTACCACACTCACTGCTGACCGTTCTCAGAAAAACACGTTATTTCCCTTACAACAAACAGACCACCCCATCCCCACTCTCTCCTCAAAAACAGAGCCCCTCTGCAACCCATTCTACCCATCAATAATAAAACACCCTCTTCCCCATGCAACTAATTACAATGTGGTTTGTGTGTGTGTGCCCTCCCAGGGTGGGGGGCCGTGGGATGGGGGTGTCTAGGGGGCAGAGCCTGGGGACAGGCTGGCCACACCCTAGCCTCTGGGCATTCCCCCACTGGTACGCACACTGCAGCATACCTGGTGGGTAGGGAGCTCACCCAGGGATGATATCAGCCACTGGTCCTGGAGCTGGCAGTCCTTCTCTGTGGCCTCCACTGCCCTGACCATGAGTATAGCCTGCTGCTGCAGGGCCTCCATGCACTGTCACTCCAGGGCCAAGCCGGGAGCTGTGCCTGGAAAGCCTGGTCCTCCCAGTCCCATGCCTCCTCACACTGGTCCCGTGTCTCCTTGAGCTGGTCCTGTCTGTCTTCATGGGCTGTGACCTCTGCCTGACACACCTGCACATCTCTCAGCCAGTCCTCTGAGGCCATCACCAGCCAGAGGAGAGGAGAGTCTGGAGAAGAGTCCAGTCCTGGATCCTCCTTCTGTGGAGCTGGTACATTGCAAGGTCCTGGCTGTGGGTGCCAGTGACCTTGGTGGTGCATCCAAGCTGCCAACTGTGGCCCCTCTACCGTGTGTAGCTTCAGGGCCTGCAGAACCATTAAAAGAAGTTGTGATAGTTTTTGACATTTCTGAGATAAGATATTCTGTACTGGGGGGCTGTGTGCTGCCCAGCCTCAGATCAAGGGTCATGTGTGTTCAGGTGCACAGGAACCACGGTAAGCTGGCTAGGTCCAGGCCCAGGCACCTGCTGGCCAAGCACTCAATCCCTGCTCACTCCCCAGGCACCAGGAGGCAGCTGGCTGCTGGCCACAAGCAGCCTGCCTCCCCTACCCCATTCCCAGGCTGTGACAGGACTGGCTTCTGGCAGCATGTGCTGCTGCACCTCCAGGCTCCCTCCTCTCTTCCCCGCCCCCCCCCCCTTCTGCAGGCCAGCCTATCTCCTGTGCTGCCACCAAGACCACAGCACTTGGGCTCTGGGGGCACGGGGCTCCCAGATAACTGGGATGTGGAACAGCCTGTGCCCCCACCCTCTATGCAAGGGACCTCTCCAGAGAGGTGCCCCAGAGCCAGCCTCACCTTATGGATACTGTGTGCCCCAAGCATGCCCTTGCAGTTTGTGTCCTGGGTGCAGCATGAGGATCTGGTGCATAGACCAAGGGGTGCTGACCCCCACCTATGCCCTGCTGCTGGTGATAGCCATGGTACCTCAGGTACACCTGTGCACCTGGCATGGGACCCTAACCTTCAACTGTGTGAGGAGCAAGCCTGTGCTGCCCTGCAACGTCCAGTGCCACCTGGAGGGCTATCTATGGCTTCACTACATGTCTCTCCCCCCTGCAGCCGAGGAGCGCACAGACTGCTCAAAAAGATTTGCACATATCCTGGCCTCCCTGCATGCTGGGGTGGGGGGGGGGGGGGAGGAAACAGGAGCCAAGGGAGCATGGCCAGGCCAAGTGAGGACAGGGGGCAGGGGCAGGGGCAGGGGCAGGGGCTGGGGGCAAGGGCCAGGGGCCAGGGTGGGGTTGAGCTTAGGCTAGCCCATTAATGGCAGGGAGGACCAGGAACAAATTTGGTCCTGGTTGGCATCTACATATGTGTTACTGTACAGTAACTACTCATGGGTAAATTTGCTACTTGCATTTGCAAGTAGCAAATTTATGAGTAGCAAAGTTTACTGTGCAGTAAGCATCTGCACATATAGATGCACAAGTTTACTGTGCAGTAAGCTGCACTATTGTGCAGTATAGCATCCTATATAGACTCATCCACTGTGTAATAAAATAAATTTAAAAAAGGAGTCTTTAAGAATGGGTTAAAGTGTCTCTCTGTAAATTTATATACAACGATAGCAAGCAATGGTATGCAGTCTGTTTATGTTTTAACTGGCACTAAAGTTGATCAGGTACAATTTTAAGAGTTCATGTTTACTAAGTGGTAAAAAATCCTATAACCAATCTGTTCTTGCACTTGGCATTCTTTTTGCTCTTAAAGTCAAAAAGAAAACCCCTCCCCATCTCATAAATTTCTAAGACCCCTGCAGTTTGTAGAAAATGAGAATAAAAAATATAACCACCACAGCAATGTATATAAACATGAATAAAAGGGTATAGAAATACAAAGTCCATTAATTGAAGTTTTTCCCAGAATATAATTCTACTAAAATTGCTAATATTCACTTCCATTGTATCTTTCCTCTATTATCTGAAACTAATTAACAAACTTGTAGCCTCTTATTAAAATACATATTGTACAGATGAGGGTAAGTAGCACACATGGAGGGAAAGGCTGTTTCTGACTTCATAATGTTTACATCAAAAACCATTTATGCTTAAAGGCTGGATCCTTTAAAGTGCTGAGATCTGCTTCCCATTTCAGAAAACACTTAAAGTTCTGAATAGCACCACTGACTTCATGAAAGCACATGCTTTAGTGCTTTGCTGGCTTGAAGCCAGTGTGCTCAGCATACTGCAAAACTGAGTTAGTAGCCTTCAGAATGTGACCACATTGAGGACAATGTCACACATCCCAATTCAGGAACACATTCCTGCTCAGAAAAGGCATTAAATATATGTCTGAGTCCAATTAAATTCAAACCTATACTTAGTTTTCCCAAGAGTTTGTCATAATCCTGAGAGAATTCCTGACCTTATTTTCATGCTAGCCTCCAATCTAATTTTAAGTGTTCCAAGTGTTATAATGGCTAAAATATCCTCAATCATGTTGTTTCCTTGATCTTTAAATGCCTGTAATAAATATACTGTAAAACCACTGAGTTTTGACAATTCAAGTTCATAATTTTAAAATTTAGTAATTAGAGTGTGGCTGACCAGGTGAGGAAACTCTGATCTCTGTGGTGATGCTGTGTGTCTGCATTGCTAGAAATCATTGCTGGAAAGTCAAGTTGCTTCATTTCTCTTAAACTATAATTCTTAATTAAACTAATTTTATGTACTTCACTCTTTGTATGTTAAAATGGCATGGAGGCTTTGCTATCTCTGGTATCATTAAATCTTTTTTTTAAATTTACCATGCACCTCTACTCTCCCTGCTTCCCTCACTTTCTCTAGCCTAAACGGTCCTGAATTACTTTCTGCACAATAGCTTGAACAGAAGCAGTGAAGAAAGTCTACACAGAGTAACCTGTAGCCCATTCATTAGATCATTCTCCTGGAACATAGGAGATGTGGGTTTGAACCCCCCCTCTCTGACTGGATGTGGCTACACAAGACATTTACTGCAGAATAGACTAATTAGCTCCACATTAAACATCTTGTGTCCACACGCGCTGGGCTGTTAGGCTGGAGTAAACTAATAAACTTTGCAGCATGATAGTACTTGTATAAGTACAATCCTGCTGTGGAGTTTTTTACTCTGCAGCACATGTGTAGATACTGACCTGGCTGGTTGAGGCATGAGGGTGCTTCAGTGTGGGGGCTGCCTGCTGGCTAGCCCCAAGCTGAAGCATCCTCGTGCCTCAACCAGACCCTGGGCTGGCAAGCTCACCCCCAGCATACCCTGTTAGCCAGGGCTGCTCTGACCTGGCTCAGCCTGCTGCAGTCCTATGTGTGTATTCAAATGACAATATGCTCTGGAGTTCATTGCTTTGCATTAATCGCACATGTAAACATGCCCACTATGGAGGGAATTGAACATAAGTTTCACACTTCTTGGGTGGGTGCCTGAACCGCTAAATTTGGTGGTGGTACAAAGACCAACCTTTCTTTGAAAGAAAGCAAAGACTGACACTGTAGTCCTAGCAGCATAAGTTAGATTTCTTTTGAGTTACCAGATCAGACCTCTCAAAGGAACTTTGTTGGAGGAATGCCTATTTTTTAGATCTTGGTCAGGTTTAGACAGAAGATAGGTACCAAGCTGCTTAGACAGGGATGCTTCTCCAATTGTACAGAATGCTAAGTGGCTACGTAAATTTAATGTAAAAATAAAATTAATTTAGACATCTGCAGGGATAGTTGATACCTGTGCAGAGGTTTGGAGGATCATACATTTGGAGTTAGGCATCTGAATTCCACTGAAATTCTATTTTAAGCACTTAGATAATTTATTGAATGTAGTCCACTGAGTAGATTAGTCTTCACAGTCCCCTAAATCACATTAAAATTAGCTGTGTTGGCTGTAAATACAACAACAGTGTGTTATGACAGGAGCCCATTATGTAAAGAAAGAAAAGAATAACATATTATGTAATGAAGGAAAGAATAATAAAACAGAGAGAATAATAATAAAGAAGAGATTGATGTCATATATCTTGACTTCAAAAAAGCCTTCGATCTGGTTTCTCATGATTGCCTCTTGGAGAAACTGGCCAATTGTGGCCTTGGGTCCTTCATGATCCACTGGCTGGAAAATTGGCTCCGTGGTCGGACCCAGAGGGTAGTATTTGATGGAAGTCACTCATCATGGTGTCCTGTGACCAGTGGGGTCCCCCAAGGCTCGGTCCTTGGACCCATACTGTTCAACATCTTCATTAATGATGTGGACACTGGAGTCAGAAGTGGACTGGCCAAGTTTGCCGATGACACCAAACTTTGGGGCAAAGCATCCACACCAGAAGACAGGCAGGTGATCCAGGCTGACCTGGACAGGCTCAGCAAGTGGGCGGACGAGAATCTGATGGTGTTCAACGCCGATAAATGCAAGGTTCTCCACCTTGGGAAAAAAAACCTGCAGCATCCTTAAAGGCTCGGCAGTGCTATGTTGGCTAGCACTACGGAAGAAAGAGACTTGGGGGTCATCATTGACCACAAGATGAACATGAGCCTGCAGTGCAATGCTGCGGCTAGTAAAGTGACCAAAATGCTGGCTTGCATCCATAGATGCTTCTCAAGCAAATCCCGGGACATCATTCTCCCCTTGTACTCGGCCTTAGTGAGGCCACAGCTGGAGTACTGTGTCCAGTTTTGGGCTCCACAATTCAAAAAGGATGTGGAGAAGCTTGAGAGAGTCCAGAGAAGAGCCACATGCATGATCAGAGGTCAGGGAAGCAGACCCTACGATGACAGGCTGAGAGCCCTGGGGCTCTTTAGCCTGGAAAAGCGCAGGCTCAGGGGTGATCTGATGGCCACCTATAAGTTTATCAGGGGTGACCACCAGTATCTGGAGGAACGTTTGTTCACCAGAGCGCCCCAAGGGATGACGACTAGGTTGAATGGTCATAAACTACTACAAGATCGTTTCAGGCTGGACATAAGGAAGAATTTCTTTACTGTCCGAGCCCCCAAGGTCTGGAACAGCCTGCCACCGGAGGTGGTTCAAGCGCCTACATTGAACACCTTCAAGATGAAACTGGATGCTTATCTTGCTGGGATCCTAATACCCCAGCTGACTTCCTGCCCTTTGGGCAGGGGGCTGGACTCAATGATCTTCCGAGGTCCCTTCCAGCCCTAATGTCTATGAAATCTATGAAATAATATAAATCAATCAGAAATTCAATAAAGAACTCCACATTTTATAGTGGGTGATAGCCCTATTCATAGATTCATAGATGTTAGGGTCGGAAGGGACCTCAATAGATCATCGAGTCCGACCCCCTGCATAAGCAGGAAAGAGTGCTGGGTCTAGATGACCCCAGCTAGATACTCATCTAACCTCCTCTTGAAGACCCCCAGGGTAGGGGAGAGCACCACCTCCCTTGGGAGCCCGTTCCAGACCTTGGCCACTCGAACTGTGAAGAAGTTCTTCCTAATGTCCAGTCTAAATCTGCTCTCTGCTAGCTTGTGGCCATTGTTTCTTGTAACCCCCGGGGGCGCCTTGGTGAATAAATACTCACCAATTCCCTTCTGTGCCCCCGTGATGAACTTAAACGCAGCCACAAGGTCGCCTCTCAACATTCTCTTGCAGAGGCTGAAAAGGTCCAGTTTCTCTAGTCTCTCCTCGTAGGGCTTGGTCTGCAGGCCCTTGACCATACGAGTTGCCCTTCTCTGGACCCTCTCCAGGTTATCCGCATCCTTTTTGAAGTGTGGCGCCCAGAATTGCATGCAGTACTCCAACTGCGGTCTGACCAGCGCTCTATAGAGGGGAAGTATCACCTCCTTGGACCTATTCGTCATGCATCTGCTGATGCACGATAAAGTGCCATTGGCTTTTCTGATGGCTTCGTCACACTGCCGGCTCATGTTCATCTTGGAGTCCACTAGGACTCCAAGATCCCTTTCCACCTCTGTGCCACCCAGCAGGTCATTCCCTAGGCTGTAGGTGTGCTGGACATTTTTCCTCCCTAGGTGCAGCACTTTGCATTTCTCCTTGTTGAACTGCATTCTGTTGTTTTCTGCCCAATTGTCCAACCTGTCCAGATCTGCTTGCAGCTGTTCCCTGCCCTCTGGTGTGTCCACTTCTCCCCATAACTTTGTGTCATCTGCAAACTTGGACAGAGTACATTTCACTCCCTCGTCCAAGTCACTGATGAAGACATTAAAGAGTATCGGTCCAAGGACCGAGCCCTGCGGGACCCCACTGCCCACACCCCTCCAGGTTGAGACCGACCCATCTACCTCGACTCTTTGGGTGCGACTCTCTAGCCAATTCGCCACCCACCGGACTGTGCAGTCATCCACGTCACAGCCTCTTAACTTGTTCACCAGTATGGGGTGGGATACCGTATCGAAGGCCTTCCTGAAGTCTAAGTATACGACATCCACCCCTCCTCCTGTGTCCAGGCGTTTCGTAACCTGGTCATAGAAAGAGACTAGGTTGGTCAGGCATGATCTGCCCGCCACAAACCCGTGCTGGTTTCCCCTCAGTATAATCTGCCCTGCCGGGCTCTCACAAATGTGAGCCTTGATAATTTTTTCAAAGACTTTACCAAGGATGGAGGTGAGACTGACTGGCCTATAGTTGCCCGGGTCTTCCTTCCTCCCCTTTTTGAAAATGGGGACCACGTTAGCCCTTTTCCAGTCCTCCGGGATTTGGCCCGTGCGCCACGAGCGTTCGAATATTCCTGCCAGTGGCTCTGCAATGATGTCGGCCAGTGCCTTCAGCACCCTCGGATGGAGCCCATCCGGGCCTGCTGATTTAAAGGCATCCAGTTCTTCCAAATGACTCTGCACCACCTCAGGATCTACGCATGGAAGTCTGGCGCCTTGCTGCTGCCTCTCTACAACCCCAGTGAGAGACTTGTCGTGCCCCTCACTTAGGAACACTGAGGCAAAGAACTTGTTGAGGAGTTCAGCCTTGTCCCCCCTATCTGTCACCAATTGTTTCTGCCCATTTAGCAGTGGTCCTATTCCTCCCTGGGCCTTCCTTTTACTCCCAATATATCTAAAAAACAATTTCTTGTCATCTTTTACTTGGGTTGCCATCCTCAGCTCCATGGTAGCTTTGGCCCGCCTAACTGCCTCCCTACAAGCACGAGCAGAGGAGGTATATTCATCTTTAGTGATCTCACCTTGTTTCCACTTTTTATGTGCTCCCCTTTTGGCCCTTAGGCTGCCCTGGATTTCTCTGGTCAGCCATGGAAGCCTTCTGGCCCCTTTCCCTTTTTTGCCTCGCTCGGGGATCGTCTATCCTTGTGTCACAGCCCTCTGTCACATATCTATTGCATAAATAGGTAAAAAGTACTTTTCATAAAAGGATATTATACCGTACAGGGTTTACAGTTTGTATACATCTTTAATATATGGCCTTGCCAGTCTTATGGAGTAAATTGTATGATTAGATTATAGTTCTATAATCTTGGTTTTAAAAATGCATTGGCTTGTTTGCTTACCTAAAGGAGAAATTATGATCACATTTTCCTCATTCTGTAAATCATTTTTATAAGCTTCATGTGAAGTATCCACTTGATAATACAACATTGCTCTTGACCCATTAGGGCTCATTATCTCCATTTATTTTACATCTTGAGCTTGTTAATTTCATGTTCTATGCAGACGCTTGCTTGTATAAGTCACTTCAGTTTATAAAACGATACATATAATGGCTAGCATTCCATGAAATATTCAAATGAAAACTGAAAAGCACTTCAAAATCAGTTCCAACCATTTCCCTGAGCATGGAGAAGCTTCATTAGAAGCATTTGTTTCTTTGACTTTTTTTTGGCCAAATCCAAATATCGCAGGCCTTGTTATAAACTTACACATTTTATGCAAGTAAATACTTTAATTTGGTGGAACTCATCCTGACTTACAACTTTGTAAGTGAGAGGAAATCCAAGTTCACATTTTCACACTATTTGGATGGTGCAATCTAGAAAAGTATCTTCGTGCCTCCAAATTAGGGTTTCCATGCATACACGCTATGTGCTTGCCCTGAGGAGGGGGATCCAAAAAACAAAGGTAGATAGTTTTTGATGTAAGTGAAAGGGGAGAAGTGAGTGTCTTCAGAGGGCTGTTGACATATTCTGAGCAGGCAGCCACCTAGCCAATAGGAAATGCCGAATGGGGTTATGTCTGGATTTTGGGCACCTCCATCTACTCAAGTTTCAGAACCTGGATTGCTCTTCAGGAGGATATATAACCCAAATGCCTCATGCTTCCTGAGGCTGGGGGGGTGCACAGTGACCGCCCGCATGTGACAGTGGTGGTGGTGGCAGTGGGGGCATGGCAGCAGTGAGTGGAGACTGCCCGCAGGTGGCCACAGTGATGTCAGCAGCAAGGGTGGACCAAGTGGGGACCACCCGCAGGCGGCCATGGAGGTGTCGGCGGCGACGGGGGCGGGGAGGGTGTATGTGAGTGCCAAGTGGTGATCAGCAACCACGCCAGTGGCATCGGTGGCAGGGAGGGGGGTGTCAAGCAGTGACTACCCACAGATGTCGCCAGCAGCACTAGCGGCAGCAAATCTCAGGGGGACCTTGGAAGGGACCTCAAATGATCCCAGCAAGGTATCTGTCCAGTCTCCTCTTGAAGACTCCCAAGGTTGGGGACTGCACCACCTCCTTGGGAAGTCTATTCCAGATTCTGGTCACCCTTACCATAAAGAAGTTCTTCCTTAAATCCAACCTGAAACCATCATCTAACAGCTTAAGGCTATTGATCCTTGTCCTCCCCTGCAGTGCCTTAGTGAACAGTTTTCTTCCAGCTCCCGATATTCACTCCTTACATACATATAGATGGCCACCAAGTCCCCACTCAGACTTCTCCTCCCCAAGCTGAACAATCCCAGATCTCTTAGTTTTTCCTCATAAGGTTTGTCCTTCAGGCCCTTAATCATTCTTGTGGTCCTTCTCTGGACCCTTTCAAGATTCTCCACATCATTTTTGAAGTGAAGCATCCAAAAATGAACACAGCACTCCAGCTGCGGTCTCACTCATGCTGAGTAGAGACAAAGTATCACTTCCTTAGCACTGCTCGTGATGTATCGGCTAATGCATAACAGTATGCTGTTAACTCTGTTGACTACAGCATTGCACTGGTGTCTCATGTTCAATCTGTGATCAGCCATAACCCCAAGGTCCCTTTCAGCCATCATGCAGTCAGGACATCACCTCCTAACCTATGTTCATTTTGCTGGTTACTTTTCCCCAGATGAAGCACTCTGCATTTATCCTTATTGAACTGCATCTGGTTCTGCTTTGCCCACCTTTTTAGCTTGTCCAGGTCCACATCCTATCCCCTAGCACGATCACTTTTCCTCATAACTTGGTATCATTTGTCAACTTGGCCAGCATGTTTTCCACATCCTCATCTAAATAGCTGATAAAGATGTTGAACAGCATGGGGCCAAGAGCCTAATCCATTTTCTTCCCCACTTGGCATGAAAAAGGTAATAATTGTTGTGTTTTGGACCAGTGCAATGCTGACGACATATTATAAATGTGTTCTAGAAATTATCCAAGTATTAAAATCACACTGATCAGCCTATAAATCCTTCAGTCTTCTTTTTTTCTCCTTTTATAATGGGCACCAACCTTTGTGACCTCATAGGTCTTCTATGGCTTTGAAAATATTATTGCTAATGGCTCTGAGATTTCTTCAGAGAGTTCCTTTATCTCTGAGATGAATTCCATCAGACCCTGAATAACATTGAAATGTTTCAAAAGCTCACTGACACATTATATCTGCTCATCAGTCCTTTTCCTCCTTTGTCTAGATTATTTTATTAGCCATCTGTTTGCAAGGGAGGAGGAGGGGTTGGTTGTTTGTTTGTTTTGTGAAAAGTGAGGCAACATAGCTAGTGAGTAGACTAGCCTTCTTTGGGCACATCCCAACGAGCATGCACATGTGGTCTCCGGAGCTTCCAAACAGTTCAAATGCCGCAAACTGCATACAATGAACATGCGCCCATTCACTGTGCTGCTAATGTGCATTGCAGTGGTTTTTTTGACACACAGAGCCTGATGTCAAAAAAAGTTGCCACTGAAAAAAGTGGTGCAGCACACACAGTAGCAGTGTGCACCGCCAGAAAGGGAGCCTGGCTGGCTAGCCAGGCCCTGAGAGGCCAGCTCAGCATTGCTGCTGCTCTGGGAAGCCCCTAGTATCCCAGGCTAGGCTGCTGGGGCCAACATAGGTGATGGTCCTGCCTCTCCTGCCCCACCCTGGTCACTTTGCTGCATGCTGGAGTGCACGTGCAGGGACATGCTCAGGGATAAATAGCAGTGGCACAAATATATATATGCCACTGCTATTTGTCCTGTGAAAAACGCAAGCCCCTGCATGGATGTGCTCATCAGGATATGTACTTTATGTCTTCCATTAATAATTCCCCCTGGCCAATAAAAAGTGGACTCAGTTTCCCTTTTTTTTCCTTTTCTCCCTGACATATATACAGAACATCTTCTCGTCATTAACATTCCTTGCCACTAAAATTGCATTCATTTTTCTTTGCTTTCCAGTTTTGTCCCTTTATATTCCATTCTATAGTTCTTTAATTACTTAACCTTCCCTCTGCTGACTGTATGTTTTTCATTTGATTTTTGAGAAGCTCCTTCTCTAGCCACATCTCATAGATTCATAGATTTATAGATGTTAGAGTCGGAAGGGACCTCAATAGATCATCGAGTCTGACCCCCTGCATAGGCAGGAAAGAGTGCTAGGTCTAGATGACCCCATCTAGATGCTTATCTAACCTCCTCTTGAAGACCCCCAGGGTAGGGGAGAGCACCACCTCCCTTGGGAGCCCATTCCAGACCATGGCCACTCTAACTGTGAAGAAGTTCTTCCTAATGTCCAATCTAAATCTGCTCTCTGCTAGCTTGTGGCCATTATTTCTTGTAAACCTCGGGGGCGCCTTGGTGAATAAATACTCACCAATTCCCTTCTGTGCCCCCGTGATGAAATTATAGGCAGCCACAAGGTTGCCTCTCAACCTTCTCTTGCAGAGGCTGAAAAGGTCCAGGTTCTCTAGTCTCTCCTCGTAGGGCTTGGCCTGCAAGCCCTTAACCATACGAAAAAATAAGCCTCCTATGAGACTTATTTTTAACTAGGTCAGAACAGCATTTTCTTGAACCTCCAACAGGATACTGTATCCTTTAGGAAATCTTAATTTTTCTATTCTTCAGTCTATCTACCCATGGGATCCTACTTACTCTTTCTTTGAGTTGGTTAATATCTGCCCTTTTATATCCACTACTTTTTACATTTGCTACATCTTCCCTTTCTTAGAATCATGAATTCCCTCATATCACAATCACTTCCTCGTATTTCATATTACCTTCATGCTTGCAATCAGTTCTTCATTGCTGGTCAGAACAAGATCCAAGATTGATGAGCTCCTAATTGTATCCTCAATTTTCTATAACAGAAAGTGGTCCTCTGCACATGTTAAGAACTTACTAGACATTTTATGTTTTGATGTATTATTCTTAAACTTTCCTGATATCTTTTTTAAATCCCCCATCAGTACTATTTCATAAGTTTGGCATATTCATTATAACTCCTTGAAGAAAGCTTCATCCATTTTCCCTGGGCTTATCTACAGTAAACCTTCCTCATAATACCTTTGACCCTGTTATCTTCACCCAGATACATTCAGACTTGCTACCTGAACCTGGAAACAAGAATATATATTCTTGACATTGCACAGTACCATCTCCTTTTTTTTCCTAACATCCTTCCAAGCAATCCTCTCATTGTTGATGTTTGAGTCATGGGTGGTTATCCTACTATTTTTCTGTATTCTGCTTCTTTTATTTTGGTGGCTAATGAGCTATTTATAACAGAAATCAGCAAAATATATATTTTCCAGTGGGTTCCTTGCCAATTTATAATATTAAGTTCTCAGACAAAGACTCCCAGCATGATCGTAAAGTAACATCATCCATCAATTTAAAAATCCAAATTACACCTGAAAAAGAACGTCTTGCTGTTGTTAGAAATCATATTTTAATTATTTCAATATGTTTGTCTTGTTGGGTGTAGTTTGTATTTTGCCAGTGTAATTGGTTTTCACATAGCAACGGAAGAACAAAAATATATAAATTAGGAGAATGAAGTCAGGAGAGCTCAGGACATGAGTATTACCTGAATCAACTTTATAGCTTTTTTCTAAACTGACTTAATTTATAGTTGATAGTATCACTTCAGTGTACCAGCTCTAATGTTTAGTAGCATGAGTTTATTCGTTAAGAATTTGTTATTAGTCATTCAAAAGTTGTTGAATAAAATATTCTTTTAGGGAAAAAAAAGCTAGTGTCTTTTACACCTGGCTTAAACAAGGATTTTGTCATTTTAAGAAGGCTGGTTAAAACTGTTCTTTTCATTAATACTGGTAAAGGCAGAGTACAGAGCTATACATCTTTCACAATGCTCACCTGAAACTGAAGGCCAGTCTATTGTAGCCTGCTAAAATACTTGTTATAGAAACTGCTGCAAGAAATGGCAGCAAATTAGAAAGCAAATTAATGAACTATTGGGGCACAAATTTCCTTCTATATTACTGATGACAAATTCCAATTAATTCTGCATTTCTTTCTTTGAAAGTTGCATTGTCTGTGAACAATACTTGATGACTGGTTGATAAAAAGTGGATTTGTAATTGAACCTTTGCTCTGTTGCATCTCTTTCTGTGTACATGTTATTTTGCATCTTTTATACCTATTCTCTGTTATACTTCAGTAGATAAAAGAAATATTATTGATATCTACAAATCTTGGTGGCCCCTTGTAGCATGAAATTCAGTATGTACAAATGTAATTGGACTGAATCTTTTTCAAGATTGGAAAGGAGGGTATTCTTGTCCTGTAAGATATTTACCAACCTATTCTTCTGTTACATAACCCCATTCTGCTTGAATGCTTTTTCAAGGACACCAACTTTGATGTATCTCTTGCCAGTTTTTTTTCCACAGGCATTTCTCTGCCTTTTTACATATTACCCAGTGGTCATAAAATACCTTCCCTCATCTGTTTGCCATTTCATTCTTTTTTAATTTGCTTCTGAAAACTAATAACTTCCATCATGTACATACCACATAGAATGATATAATCATCTATCTTATCTCATCACTTTCTTTTATGAGACCACAAAATTGAAACCTAGAAAATCTCCGTATCTGTCAGTAGGATGGATAATGTCTATCAACAGTTTAATTAAAGTAGGCACCACAACCTCACTTTTTGTTAAGAAACTTCAGGTGAACAAGTGCAAGTATTTACCTATGTAGGTCCAGTTGTGGAAGCCAGGCTTTAAATTTTAAGAACCTTCAGAGAGGTTTTAAGATATTTTGTATCCTAATATAATGACAAATTGATGGTGATATGTCAGGATAGCATATTAAGGCAAACATCCTGTAATTCTGAAGCTAAAAATAGAAGGTCACCTAAAATACATATTATTTTGTTCCATGAAATTAAATGTTTGCTTCACTGAATTAAATTCACAGAGAACTTTTTTTATACAAGCAATTCTTAATGGGAATTTCTGTACCAGTTGGTGAAAATTACTACCACTGGGTGCATACACATATACTAAGCTGACTTAAAATAAGGCCTTGGAGGTATATTATCTTGTGCCACATGTAAGTTGACTCTGCTCCACATATGTGTGTATGCTCTGACAGTTAAGTCAACTTAAAGATGTTAAGACAGCTTAGCTGTCAGAAAGTTAGTTTGTGTGTACACACCCACTGATACTTCACTCCTATGGCTTTTAACAGACTGGAAAAATGTACCTAGGCAGCTAGGTAGGCAATTGGGATGTGGTAACCTTCCATGAAATAGATTCTTTCCCCAAACTACATGGACAAATGAATGACAGTGGGTGCATCTACATGTTCATTAATGTGCAGTGGTTACTGTGCATTTAATTTAGTACGTGTATAATCAAACACTAAATAAACAGAAGCCAAAGAATAGGGCCAAAGACTACCTTTTTAGTTACACTACTACACAGTAGCCTAATATTACTGTGCAGTAGTGTATCAGCACTGTTTGTGCTGTGACACACCACTGTGAAGTATTATTAGAGTGCTGTGCAGTTAGCATCCTGTGTAGATGCATCCAATAGCTAGCAGATACGTTTTTTTTATCTGGATTTACAATAAACCAAAGTACTTGAGCTGTGCAGGGGGAAGGGTGAGGGGGCTTCCCAGCTGTCTTAGGAAGGCATGCTCCTAAGTATGCCGTTCACTCACTCTCACCTGCGTGTGCCAAATCCAGAAATGTGTCAGTGAAGTTGCTCTGGGAACAATCCCCTGTGGTCACTCTCATGGTGTGCTTGGGAGTGGCCAGATGGGTACTCTGAAGAAGCTGTGTTTCCAGGCTTGATGGACATAAGCAGGAGCAGGGGAGGAAGAGTGTGTTTGTGCCTATGAGCACTAGGGAAATGTTAAATAAGTAAATAATAAATAAGTACACTGCAGCTTTGTATGCCCATGTTTGATGTCCAGATATATCAGAACTATTTTTGTTTTCTTGCTACATTTTAACTTATAAGATACTTAGGTTTGTAGATACAGTAATACTTTTTATGAGGTTCCTTGTCTGTATGTTAGCGCACATTGGCAAGCTTTGCACTCTGGTATTTCTGTAAGACTGTCTGTACCTAGTAACAAAAGTTATACATCCTGCTACAGTACAGTATGTTATATTGAGCAGTTTCATTTTCCTTGTCCTGCAGTTATTCCTATGTATGTATACTTTACACTTTAGTGTCTTAATTTTGCTTCTGGTGCAAGAAAAGTGAGGAGTTCTGAGGGACTCTAAGAAATGCATATAGTGAAATCAATACTCTCTTCACATGGCTTTAGGTAACCAAAAATAGTTTCACTTGGCAACAGTTTTCACGTGTGCTCAAAATGAGTATAATTACCTGAGTGACTGGGCTATGCGGAGGTAAGAAAGCAAGATAAGGAACACGTACAAGGAAATTTGCTGAATTATAGATAATAACAACAAAGTCTGAACTATTTTTTAAAAATGGATATATAGCAACAAAAATCATCTGGAAAATGGAAAAAGGAGATAGCTACCTGAGTCCCTGGAAATGAAAGAGCAAATAGTTTAGCTTGACTTTCGTCATGTTGCTAGTGTAAATGTAACTGCTGAGGTACAGGATTGTGCTGTGATAAAACAATGGGCTAACTGTTTTCAGTTGTACTCCTTGCTGAACTCCCCTATAGATTTAAATAGGATGCAAATCACCTCTGAACTTGGCTGTAAAGGCTCTATTTTACAAGTCACATATTGATACATTTTTAATAGGGTTGGAATGCTGTTGTAGCCATAATGGTACAGGAAATATGCAAGAAGCCAGAGGTTTTTTGGTAATATCTTTTACTGGACCAACTGTATAGTTTGTAGAGATGTTAGACATGCTTTTGGCACAAGAGATCTTTACATCTGGGGAAAGTGTGTAGTTGGAGAGATATAAGACTACCTTGGTCCATTTGAAGAAGGGCAGTGTGTACCTGAAAACTTGTCCAATTCCTCTCCCAACTGCTGCAGTTGATCCAGCAAAAGATATCACTGAAAAACCATTGGTTCTCACTTATTCACGTTTAGGCTTTTCGTTGCTGTTGCTTGCTGTTTCTGAGCGCAGTTTTGTAGGTTCTTATCAGCTAAAGATATAGGACTGCAGTATTCAAATTCCTTTCCCCCTCCCCCACCCCAACCTATACACATACATGCATTAAAATTGATTTGACTTTTGTTTTCAGGCATATTTTAAAGAGCAAGTTTTAAATTTAAATTGTGAAGCTATACAATTGTCAGAGGGGAAGAGGCGTTATGCTGCTTGAGTTTAGTTGTTACTTGTACTCATAGGCAGATCTAGGATTTTGGAAAGGAGGGTGCAGGATCAGCAACTCTTCACTGTGCAGCTGGCTGCACCCCTTGCTCCAAGCCTCTTCCCTCCTCCACAGGCATATCCTATACTGTGGGAGCAGCAGCCAGGGACTGTTTAAAGTCCCCAAATCAGGCAAAAATCTCCCTCTTTCCCATATGCTTAATGGCACCTGCTCTTTTCCTGCCCCCTCCAACCATCCTTTCACCCACTCCAGCCAGGGCAGGCTAAGCAGGAACCACCAGCAGGCAGCCACGGCAGTGTTAGTAGCGAAGGGGTAGTGAGCACCAAGTGGCAATTGGTGACTGCCCACAGATGCCACGAGCAGCATTGGCAGTGGTGGGGGTGGGAGGGGTGGCGAGCAGCGACTGCTTATAGATGCTGCCGGCAGCAGCGGCAGTGGCCAGTCTCGGGGGGGCACGTGCACCCGTTTGCAGCCCCTACGCATCGCCAGTGACTGTATTAGGAATTCTGTCCACTTTAGGAGTGTACCTTTAAAGTTCCCAATGATGTTCCATGGATTAAATATGGAATGGTATTTTTCATTCCAGAGAGAAACTAAGAAAAATACATTATTGGATTTTTTCCTAACTATTGAATATGTTGTATGAATTAAATTTCTCACACAGCAATTTATAGGGATTTAACTGTTTCATAGTGTTAATTAATATTTTAATGTTCCTGAGATACCATCCAAAACCAAGTCCCAGAAATAGATTGAAAACTTTTCAAAAGAGTTGTGATCATTGCTGGCTTTTAAAGCAATGTCCAAGTCTAAGGAAATGGCTTGCACACATAACTTCATTTGTTACCTTTATATTACTAAGGAATCATTTTATTATTTTGTTATGTTATATCCCAACATACTTTCAAAGAGGAGAAAAAACACTGATACCTCAGGATTAAGTTCTGAGCAATATAAAAATGAGTTTTCCTTTTTTCTTTGTTTTGCCTAAGGGGCAGGACTGAAGATCCAGTGTAAGTATCATTCAGAGCTGATCCAAATTTAATCTGTCACTTCACAAACCATAAATAAAATGGCCTTTTCTGATAAAACCTTTAAACTAGAAATTAATGTACAATCAGTTTGCAAATCATAATAGCTGGGGATATAAGGTTGGCATAACCATGCCCACATTACTTCAAATTTGTCCTCCCGCATTTTGTGTAGTTCAAATGTAAATTTCTTGGTTTCAAATTTACAAAAAGCAAGGAGAAAAGTGAGCATAGTTACACATCAAATACATTGTTTTATTATTTTCATTCTGTTCTTAACTACTCATTTGCTGCAACTGCTTCAGGATGATGTATACTTGCTAGTATAGTCATCTGTTTTTCTTCATGTAAACAATTTTTTATTAAAATAACAAAGACACTCTCAGCACTTGAGACAGTTTGAATAATGCCTCTGTTTACTGTCCTGATTTAATTATCTACAATATCTCAAGTCCATAAAGAAACACCAGAATGTTAAGCATTGTTCATACTGTAGTTGTTTGTAAAGGAAATGAAACAGCTCTGAAAAAACTAGGAAAACAATTGCAATCTTTTTTTTGGTTTTTCAGTGAAAACATTTTTAAAGAATATGTTCTGACTGGTTTCAATATTTCACTTTGTTTAAACCAAACAGAATATTTCTTTTCTCACAGAATGCAAAAGCTTATTCTTCAACGTTCCTTTGCTAAGCCTCCTTCCAATCAGGTTCAAACATTTTATCTGTATTCAAGTATGCAGTAAGCCTTTTAAAATGTTTTTAAACAACCAGAGCTGTGGCTGAATGGGATATAGACTGCCAATGGGATATTTAACCTCATATTGATAGTTCAGATCTATCCATTGAAACAGTAATTCAAAACTGTTTCTGTTTAATAGCTGTCTGTAACCTATGAGTAGGGCCCTGAGAAAATTGTGTATTTCTTGTAGAAAATTTGCAGCTGATGTGTGGATAAAGTATGTGTGGGAATATTTGATCTTGGCAGATGGGTCCCAGTAGTTCTGTGAATATTCCATGAAAAATGATACCTTACCTGTGCACATGCAGCAGACACCATAAGTGGTGGGGGAAAATATTATTTGTGGGGGCTCAGCCCGACCTGACCCCACCCCTTTCACTCACAGGGCTGTTGCAGGGCTGGTGGGCGCTGTGGCTATAAGTGGTGGCAGAGGAGCGGTTGCACATTGAGTGCTGCTGGACACTGTGGGAAGGCAGTGCCATGGTGCTGCTGCTGTCACTGGCCACCATGAAAACTTTTGCGGGGCTAAGCTCCGTTAGCTCTGGCTTTGCACCACCTATGGCAGGCATACCCCCACTCTTCACCCCCACCCTGACAGCTGACAGCCTGCAAGGAAAACCTGTACTTTTGTGCATTTTCCTGGCACAGGCTCACAACCCTTAAAAATCATGGTGTAGGGCTAATTTCATGGTATCCATGCAGTCCACGAGATCGCAATTTTCTCAGGGCCCTACCTATGAATTTAGGTATCGATACATTTCAATGAAGACAGGTATCAGTGTTACATAAGTAACCATGAAAATTCACAGAAAATGCCAACCTATTTAGCAGTTACAGCTGAGACTCAAACCTGAACCATTGAAGATAACAGATTTGCTTATCAAACCACTTTTACTGCACAGTCCCAGCAGTGCATGGGTTGTTTTTAATCCTACTGTGTGGTATTAACAAGCTACTGTGCAGTAGTTCATTGCTGCTGCACAGTATTGTCGGCGTCATGGTGTGTACCCGCCAATGCTACATCTCCATAGTGATGAGCTACATCACTGTTACGGTGACATAGCATCTTGTGTAGATGGACCTTGTATAGATGAACCTAGTGTGCGTGTTAGAGGATAAAAGAATAAAGAAAGGATTGCTGGAAAAAGACCAAAGAATGACTAAATGAATATGTGGGAACAGTAAATGTACATGGAGAACGAATGAAAGAATGAAGTGAAGAATAGAATAGAATAGAATAGAATAGAATAGAATAGAATGAAGGTTAAATGAAGTGAGCAAAAGAGCATGAAAGGTAAAATAAAGAGAAAAGTGAATGAATAAAGGAATTTAGAGAGAGAGGATAGATCTCAGAGGAGGAATAAATTGACAGAGTAAATGCAGAGGAATAAGGAGTGCAGTATTCAAACAAAAAGGGAGACTTGGTATTGTTTCCTTCCATATTCAGGTTCTCATTTATTGATTTATGTGATACAGGTGAATTTAGGTATAGGTACAGGTATAGGCAAAGAAATTATGTTTCCCCAGGAACACACTGCATTTCCTCAGAACACTGGTAGGACCACTGGTAGGACAACCAATGCATCAACCAATCATGGGGCAAGCACCATCCCCATTCCAAACCATTCCAAGGTTTTGCTGTAGTTTGTAGCACCAAAAGGGTGTATGTATTTGTTGGACTGAGTCAATGGTAAATATAGTTGATGTGTGCAGTTAATCAGACAATAAGGCACTTAATTATGAGTTTAGCTACAGAAATGTTCTTAAAAGGAAGCATAATATATACTTAACTTATCTAGTAGGTTAACTTAGAATATAATTAAGTGTATTTTTATGAGCAAAAAATCTTCATGCTTGTTAGGAAAATTAGATAAATTTACAAAGATACAGTTCACAGATAAACTGTGTTATTTGCTAATTTTCAAGCTCTTATTTAATTACTGTGGATGGAAATCTCTAAGCTACATTTTTAATGTATTGTATTTACTTCTGATAAAAAAGGTTTAATTGACAGTCCTCAAGACATTCATAAAAGAGACAGAGCAAAGGCACTACACAGTTCTCCACATTGCCCAACTAATGTCCCAGGTGACTCAGTTTGACCCAGACTTTATGGTAGCTTATGATCAGATCCACCTGGCAGGGCCTCATAAACGTGGGTGTTCAAGCACCCACCCTGTTTGAACTGCCTCAGCACCTTGGCATCATCCAAGATTGTCATTAGGTTGCCAACCTCCTCCCAAGTCCATTTGGGGGCCCAGGCACTTGGCATGGGCATGTGCACATGGGCAGGGCCAGGACTTGTTGGGGAGGATATGATGTCCTATACTGGTTCTCTGGGCCCCATCACAGCTGACCCTGTGATGCTGGCCCTCTACAGCTGCTAGCAGTGCCCAGTGCAGGGGCACAGCCAGGGATTGGGAGCCATGTGTCAGAGGTACTTTACCATAAGACCTGCAAAAATAGGAGATACTGCTGGGGATGACCAGCAGCAGGGAGCAGGTGCTGGCCCTGCTGCCTGAGACAGTGGGTGGGTCTCAGGGCTGGGTAAGGGGTGCAGCAAGCCCTTTGCAGCACTCACCTGTGGCCAAGCAGCAGCTCTGAAGATGGGCCAGGCCAGGCAGAAGCAGCTTGTGTTCTGCGTAGGGGGGCAAATGAGGCCTGCAGTGGTCCTGGGGATTGCACAGGAACCACTAGACTTCTATACAGTATGCCCCAAGGCACAAAATAGCATCTGGCTTTTATAGCCTGCAGCTAGTGGCTGCCAGAGTGCAGCCCAGCTCTAGGGCAGGAGAGGATCCCAGCCCCGAGTCCTGGGGCTGTGCTCAGACCAGCCCCCTAGTAACAGGGCAGACCCAGCACTAAACTCAGTGCCAGGCTGCGTCTACATGTGCATTACTGTGCATTAACTAATCGCGACAGAATTTGATACCTGCATTTGCAGGTATCAAATTTAGTTGCAATTAGCTGTTTTTACTGCACAGTAAACCAGGCAAAGGTGCATTATCATGTTCCGTGCAAATGCACCCTGAATGTAAAATCTAAGCAGTTTACTCCACATGGCTAGTGACACCCCACCAATATACTCCTGCTATTTACTGTCATGTGACAATTATACCCAAGAGTTTATCCTCAGATAGACTTGCATATCCACCACTTAAATAAATTAAATCTGGAGTTTCATCAAAGAGTCAATATTTTTATTCCAATGTATACCTAATAAGTGAGAGCAGAATCTGACCCCATTCATGATAAAGCAACTAATCAGTCTGTTCCCACTACTGGAGTTCTTTCTATTTTCCTTGCAGGCAGATGTGATTGTCTGAAGGTCCCATGTCATTCAGAAGCCACAAAAAGCATTGTAATTAGAAGAAACCTCAAGGGCCACATTCTACACTGACATATGCTGCATCCGTTTTAGATAGTTGTAGCTGGGAGCTGTGAAAAAAAGATCCTAAGAGTCTAATTCACTAAAATAAGGATCTGATCAGTTTTATTGATTCAGTTCATAAAACCAGACTGAGCACTTTCTCATGAAAAGATAAAAAATAAAATAAACATGAAAGAGCCAAAGGGACCATTCTGACTGGGTTTCTTTTTTCTTATTTCTGTTATTTTATTCTTTTCTCCACCAGAAAGAAGTGTCTCCAAATCTCTGCAGAACACACTCATTAATGCTCATTTGCTGCTTGTCTTTCCTTATTCCTTGTAGATAAGCTATTTCAGATTTTTATTACACTCTTTATAGATTTTTCCATCAGTAAATTCTCTTCTGCTTCTTATTTTTGGATTTTACAATATCCATTCAGTTTAGAATCTTTTGCCAATAAGCTATCAGGTTTTTATGGTTAATTTACTAGTGCTTTAAATTTTAACTTTATCATTTAGGTCATTTGCAGCATCCACTGTCCCAGCAAAAATCATAATAGAGCTGAACTCCTCAGGAATTTTTTTAAATAATTGCAATAAGTGAATTAGGAAAATAAAAAATATTGGGTTTTCTCAATTCAAGGATAAGGATAATATAAAGTAATAGGGTATTGCAAATGGTTTAAGGAACTGTAGACTAGCAAAAGGGAAACAATCAAGATTAAAAAAAGAAGACACGTTTAGATTGGAAGTGGAAAGCTGTTGGCAGAAAAAGAGACAGGCTGTTGCAGATCGCATTGCATAGCAGAAGCTATCACACCATAAAGGAAAGAATGCTACTGTTAAGTGTGCAGGCCGCGCCCCGATCCCACCTTTGTCGCCATGTGCGGCGGCAATTCTGATCTCATTCCCGTTGCCATGTGCGAGCCGGGGGCGAGCCAGGCCCGTCTTCGTTGCACACGAGCTGTGGCCGGCAGCCCGGGCACACGGGGCTAGAGAGAACCACGGGGCGGTTTAGCGCACGCGAGTTAGAATTAGTTACGGAGGCATAATGGTTGATTGAAAAGATTGTTTACTTACACCCAAAGATGGTATTGGTGTAGGCTGGACAGGTTTCCAGGCACAGCTCCCGCTTGGATCCTCACTAGAGGAACACGACAAATCGATTGCTCCCACGGAGTTGTTCAGGCTCCGCGGGTCCGGTTTGATTCCCAGGTCCCCCGGAACTGTTAAGACTCCATGGGTTTGAAAATTGGGTTCGGTTAAACTCGAAAAGTTTCCCCGGAGTTACTTATGCTCCGCGGGTCCGAAGTTACAGGAAAGGGATACGTCTAGGATTGTGCTCGGCAACGGGGAGAGGCCGTAGGCTCGGTTCCATTGCCTCTATTGCCTGCTTAGGGGAGGCGCGTTGGGTCCACGAGGGTCCGCAGCGCTTGGAGATCTTCACACAGAATATCTCTCTCTCCTCCCTCCTCCGACTTGGGCGGAAACTACCCATTCCTTTTGTACGGCTAGCAAGCCAATCGCTAGCCGCCACGTGTGCCTACATTAGGACTGTATATGGAATAATATGGTGCTAATATGGTGCTAATCCTAATACAAATGGCGGGAACTTCTTTACAGCGTGTATCACTATGATGCAAAAGAGATGCACACTGCAAAGAAGCTGCAATCTGGCGGGAAATCCCCCGTTGCACCAGAGTTCTTTCTTGCAGCAGAGAACTCTACCGTGCAAAGAAAGCGACAAATTGGTGGGAAATAATTTAGCGGTGCCGAAGCGCGCACATAAACAAAAAATCACACCTTTGGGTTGTGACATTAAGCAAGTTTAGGGAGTAGAGAAGAAAATAGAAAGAATTTCCATAGAATAGGCAACAAAAAGTCTTATTTCAGATTTTAAAAACAAGTGGATATAAGCATTAAGCAAACCATATTCTTGAAAAATGTGGATAGATGACTGGTTAGCAGGGTTCTGGCTGAAGGTAATCAATGGCAATGATGTGAAAGCTGTTACAGAGTAAACTTTAGAAATCCAGTGATCTATAATGAGTCACAGATGGCCTGTCCACATGAGTGCGCATGTGCAGGGACATACATTTGCCATGGCAAAAATAGCAGTGGGCAGGGCAAAATTCCCCGCTTTGGGGAAACTGCTGTTTCCTCGCCCTCCCAGCTCCCAGCATGCTGGAGGAGCCAGTGGACCACTACAGCTTTAGGAGGACTAAGATTTTGTGCCTGCTGGCACATGCTCCTGCAGTGTGAGCAGTGCTTTTTTTTTTTTTTTTAAAGCAGTTTTTTGTTGGTTTTTTTGCTACCAGGATTTCCCAGTAGAAAATTGTGCCCCCATGCTGCAAATCTGCTGGGCATATACGTGGTTTGTGACACCACAGAGGGCTGCGATGCCACAAATTACACATGCCTGCGCATCAGGATCCAGCCAGAAAGAGAATGAGTAAATGAACCATCCTATCCTTCTATCTATACCTGTATCAAACATCTGTTTTCTAAACTGTTCAAGTGATAGAATGAAGTTTCCATAGTCCTCTTCTAGGAAAATATTCTTTGAAAATAAAATAAAACTATTGAGTATGCATGGGTATCAGGGAGCTCAACATCATCCAGGCATGTATATTCCTTACTATTTTGTGTTTCAAATGAAGTCAATTAAGAAATGGCTTTCTCCGCATGTGCAATATAAACATGTTTGAATCAGAATACAAATGGAAAAGTAGGAGGAACTGTCTCACTTCTTTTGATTCTGACTTGTACTCTGGTCTTCAACAGACTACTGCAAGGGAATATCATTTTCAGAGGGTTGTTGACTAATAGTTCTCTAATTTTTTTTCTATCAGAATAGCTTTGGGTGATCCCAAGTGCTGGAAACATTTATAATAGCTTAGAATGGTGTTTATGCTCAAAATGAGAAATCATTTTTTGTAGGATGGCCAGATTTTCATTTTTAAATGTTTATGAAGTTCAGGGGGTCTGGCTGATGAGAGAGGAAAGATAATAGGATGGCTCTTTTTCCCTGCTATATTTTCAGTGCATGTCATATATATTTTTCCTCTCTCAACTTTATCCTTTCTCTTATTTTGCTTCTCTCCTCCCTGGCTTCTAACTAGATCTCCTGCTCACTCCCTTTGACACAATTATTCATAATCAGTTGTCTCAGTTCTGTGTGGGCCGTGAGTGGTCTGAGGCCCTCGGGGGCACGCGGCGGGCTGTGGCCAGCAGCCCTGGCACGCGGGTCGGGGAATGCAGGCCGGCGGACTAGAATTAGGCACGGACGCGCTTAGAGTTCTTCACGAGACGTGAAGTCCTCCTCCTCCACGAGATGGTTGTGGAGTCCTCCAACTTGGGCGGAAACTGCTCTAATAGGGCTAGCAAGCCAATCGCTAGCCGCCATGTGGGAATAATTTAGAACTGGCCAACAGTGGGACACAAATTTGCATGCGGGTGGCAGGAACTCCTTTGCACCGGGGTTTTCTCTTTGCAACTGAGAAATGGACCCTGCAAAGAAAGCTCCTCGTGGCGGGAAATAATTTAGCAATGCCGAAGCGTGCACACACAAAATCACACCCTTGGGTTGTGACAAGTTCCACACTGTTTGTGCTTCCTATACCTGGATCTGATTCTCATCTGTATTTTAGTGGAAATGTGCACCCGTGTGGATAAAACTATCCTATCCTGCCATTAGTGAGGTTTGTAAACCTCAGCAGATCTTCTACCTCAAGGAGCCACCAAGCAGCTGATTTTCAGAAAGTATGGAAACTAATGGCCGGATAGGAAATCCCATACATTTTTAGGAACTCTCTCAGATCTGATAGTGCTGTTGCACTTGTACATGACACTTCACTGCATTCACCCATTTCATATCAGCTGTTACACTAATCAGGCTCATATGCAGTTCCTCTGGGCTCTGCTATATGTGAAGTCAACAAGCAAAGTTGCTGAACTTTTACAGGGACATTTGACATCAGGAAAACAGTTCTGTGAAGTTTGGGTTTTGGGTTTTAGCATTTTTGTTTGCTTTTGTTTTAAGTCCTGATGGATGCATAACTGTTAGCAAAATTGTTTTGTAGACCTGCACAAAAATGGCCACTTTCTTAGAGACCAACTTACTGGCAGCATTATAAGCTCGTTCTCAAATTCTACTATAGACTCCTGCTGAGAACAGATGATTGTTGTAAACTGTAGAATTGACTATGAAGCTAAACTTCCTTTTAGTCTCTACTTTTGCTGAACCAGGAGCATTAAATTGAGTCTGCTAGTTGTTATAACTATACAACTCAGGAGATAATGTGTTATATAGCTGAAACTGGATAAAATACAATGTTCCTACATGAGACAGAATTCATTCAGCATTGCACAAGAATGTCACCATTAGTAAAATGCTAGGTCACACTGAAAAATGTAACCTGTGATAATAGGAACACAGCCTGTAAACTGTTTGTTTTTATGGGACTTGTATTAACCATCCTCCAAAATGTTCACAACTCACATTAGTAGAGCATGCACATTTCTACCATTCCCACAAAAATAAAATGCCCAGTAATTGGTTCAAAATAGGAGGTACTCTGAGCCTCATTGTCTCCGACTCCCTTAGTGATCCTGTGATATATATAGATCCAAAGAAGACATGATGTCTAAGAGAAAACACATCACAACACATCTGTAGATTTATGTTTCTGGAAGAAAAACTGACTATAATTCAAAAATGTGACTTGTGAGCTGAATAAAGCTATAAATTATGAAACAATAGTCTGTCCAATTTCTTCACAAGCAGACCAGTAGGAAAGATTACTTTGTGCACAGCTTTTACAGACTGAAACCAAGAGAGATAAAGGCAGATAAAGATCATGCTTATCAATTATATAGTGTTATATAAATGTTTTTGCCCGGGAGGAGAAAATGTATTTCTTTCATTATCTCTGCCAATACTTGTTGTACCTATAAGTTTTGTGTCACCTTTTTCTGCTGATGTCTGACACTCAAGTGTAATAACATCCCTGATATGTGACATAGAAAGACACAAGTGAAATATGACCACATGCTTGCACTGCTATTTTAATCTAGAGAGTTTAAAAATGATCAGCTAAGATTTATGAAGCTATGACTCATTTTCAGTAACTCAAGGTATTTAAAATGACATGTATTTCTGATGCTTTTAAACCACATCTTTTTCCAGTTTTTCTATATGTTCTTTGTAGTCTCTAATATTTTGTGTAATGCTTGGTCTTATATAGTCCATGTTTACTTGAGTGGATGGGAAGCGTGATGACAGTGGCAAAATGCTTGCCAGTTAAGTTACTTAAAATATGTCAGGTGTACAATAATCCACGTCATAAAGCAAATAGAGGGCAGCTTAGCTATGCTGCCAGGATAATAGATTTGGTCACTGAAATAGGATAACACTGCCTTACCTCTTGGAGAGAATCTCCTGCCAAATGAAAAATGGAATAAGATTGTAATTGTAAGCTATTCATCTATTGTCATTGCCAAAGTTCAGATGGTGAATGAAGTGAGAATGAAAAGGAATTAAAAGAGTGAAACACATCTGTTTAGTGGCCTTTTCACAGTTACAGGCAGGCCTGTGCAAAGCAGCTAGTATTCACTTGGGATTTGGATTCAGCCAATTCAGGGGACAGTGATTCAATTCAGTGATTTGAATCACTGTCCCAAATCAATTCAGCTGAATCTAATTTGGAGATTTGGCCACCGCCAAATCGGTTGAATCTCCGAATCGGCCTCATCCCCTGCCTGCTCTCAATTCCTGCCCCTCCCGCTCTCCCAGCTCCTGACTCCTTAAAAAAAATTTTTTTTTTAAATCCCACACTCACTGATTGCTGCCAGGTGGGGGAGAGGATGATCCCCACTGCCCCATGCCGTGTGGGGGGCTCTGCCATGAGTCCCCTGGCCCCTGCCCGCTCTCCCAGTCCCCCCCACCCATGACTGCCCTACCCACCCCAGCTCCCAGCCCTTTAAAAAAAAAAAAAAGACCTCATTCACCAGCTGCTGCCAGGCTGGGGGCAATCCCTGCTGCCCCACACTGCCCCACGCTGCATGGGGGCTCTGGCATGAGCCCCCAGAATCCCCGAGGCCGCTGCAGCATCCAGTGAGTAGGGGCTTTTTTTTTTTTTTAAAGGCCAGGAGCTGGGACAGATGAGGCATCCATGGGAGGGCCTGGGGGCTGGGTCCCCTCATGGTCCCCTCCCCTCTTCTCCAGCCCCCCCTCCTCCACCCCCTACTTACCAGCATGGAATCCGGGTCCAGCTCCGTGATGCAGTGAGTGGGAACTGCCCAAATCGCTGAAGCTCTCTGAATCTTTTCCAAAGCATTTTGGAGAGCTTCAAATTGATTCAGACCTTTTAATTGGTCTCCTGATTCTATTCAGATTTGGAAATTCAGCTGCCAAATCTCCTCCAAATTGAATCAGCACCCAAAGCTTTGCACATCCCTAGTTACAAGTACTTTGTTGTAAGAGCTGAACAGGGTGTAGGTCGGGGTGGATTCTGCCAGTTTAGCACTTTGCCAGAATGGAAGCTGATTTCAAAGCTGGGTATCAGTCCAGGGCTAAGGTATCAAGCCAAGGGTCAAAATGAGGTTTTAGTCCTGATGAGCATAAACACAAGGACTTAAGTACACTGGTGCCTTCCTGCAGAAAGGCCCTGCAAGAAGTGGAAGGGTTTTATAGCCCTCCAATCTGGCACTTGGGTCCCCCAGTGATTTCCCTATAGGATCTGGTCATCCATTAAGGACCTCATGGGAGGGCCAAGATAAACTGCAACTGGTATTCATCCAGCTGCCTGGTGGCACTATGGTCTGGGCTTCTGCCAACAGTTCTAGTTTCAAACCCCTAGGGTCCTGACATGCATTCTGTGACCTATCTGTTTTAATCCATCAAATGTGTACTCTGTGTACTCATTTCATAATGTTCTAGTTTCTTAGTCACAATATTGACAGTCCTAAGTAAAATGGCTTATGGGCAAATAAGGACTATACATAATTATACATATGCTAAATACTGTTGCTCCTCTTGTTATACTTTACCACTGTGAAAAGCAGCTTCTTTATATACTTTATAGTCTTTGTGAACCACCAATATTTTACAAATGATAGTTGGAGAATTACCTGGGATGACTGGGATGAGATATGAAGTCTTTACTTACAAATTATCAATTTTAATCCACCTCAGATTGGTACTGACTATATTTTATGTCATCTCATAGCACTTCCATTTTCCCAGCTTCATGTTGGATAGATGTATGCAATATTTCACAGATACTACTAAAATATTGGCATTTCATTCACTATTCCAGCATAGACAGGAAACTAAATAGGCATTTGGTCATATCACGATGTGCTTTGAAGTGTGCTGAATACTGCGTTGTATGAAATCAATGTAGTTGCTCATGAAGTGAACTATCTGACTCACAATCTATACACTTTAGGAACTAAACTTTACTTTTCAAATAAGGGTCAGGGCAGTGAATACTGCTTCATATGTCTCTTCAATTGCCCTAAAAGTCACGCAACAGCTGGAAAGTGGAAATAAATTTGTACTGCAGCTAAATGATATGTGTAAGATTTGGGGCAGTCACAAATGTTGTCAGGGCAGACTCCATCCATGTTGTTAGGTATTACCAGTCACATCAGGCTCACTCAGTTTGGCTGGTCTGTGTGTGCACTGTCACAAAGCCATCTGTGAAGTGTGCCCCTAACAGCCTCACTGTTACAAGAAAAAGACTATAGCAGGGGTGGGCAACTATTTCACTGGAGGCTGCTTAATGGCTTTTGGTGAGCTGTCAAGGGCTGCAAGGATAGCCCCAACCCCTGGTCACCAACTTGGGACTGGAAGTCCCACCCCCATCTTTTGCTACTGGAAGTTCCTCCCCTTTTCCTCAGAAGTACTCCTTTTTTTGTGGGGGGTGAGGGGAACTGCCATCTTGGAAATGAAAAAAAACACCCCAAATCATATACTAAGAGTGAAATATCTACTATAATATAGAGTAGGTGGGAGTTCCTCAAGGGATTGATCCTACAGGCACAGAGGGACACTTTCCCAGTGCATGCAAAGGGAGGCAAAAGAGACAAAAAACCTTCTTGGCTGAGCAGGGAAATCCAGGAGAGCCTTCAGAGGAAAAAAGAGGCCTACAGGCTGTGGAAGCAGGGGGCAGCTACCAAGGAAAGAATACCTACATGGCTCGTGTTTGTAGGGAAATAGTGAGAAAGGTCAAAGCAGATACAGAACTCAAGTTGGCAACAAAGATTAAGGATAACAACAAGTCCTTCTTTAAGTACATAGGGAGCAGGAAGAAGGTGCAGGGTAACATATGCCTGCTACAAAATGGACTAGGGCAATTCGTAACTGACAGGATGGAAAAACCGGAGCTCTTAAATAATTTCTTTGCTTCTGTTTTCCTGGACAAGGAAACAAATGCACCTCCCAATGAGTCTTTATTCTGGAGTGAGAGTAATACCAATCCAGCAAAGGTTAGCACTGACCCAGTGAAGGGGCACTTGGAAGGGATGGACATATTTAAGTCAGCAGGCCCCGACGATTTTCACTGAAGGGTACTAAAGTAATTGGCTGATGTCATAGAGGAACCACAGGCACAAAGTGCTTAGATGTGGGGGAGGAAGTAGATATTTTTACCTGGATTTTAAAAAGGCTTTTGACACAGTGTTGCACTCAGTTCTTACGAGCAAACAGAGTAGCTGTGGTGTGGATATTTTCACAGTAAGGTAGGTGAAAAACTGGCTTATGGGATGCACCCAGAGAGTGGTAGTGTATGGGTTGGTTTCCTCCTGGAGAGATGTGGGCAGTGGTGTCCACCAAGGCTCTGTCCTTGGACCAGTACTGTTTAATATCTTCATCAGTGATTTGGATGAAAGTGTTGAAAGCACCTTGTCCAAATTCGCAGATGACACTAAACTATGGGGCATAGTAAACACACTGGAGGTCAGGGAGCGAATTCAGGCAGATATGGATAGACTGGGGAAGTGGGCAGATTAGAATAGGATGCAATTCAACAAGGATAAATGCAAGGTGCTGCACCTGGGGAGAAAGACTCTCCAATACACTTATAGACTGGGGGGGTACCATTCGGAGTACCACAACAGTGGAAAGAGATCTTGGAGTTCTGGTTGATGCAAAAATGAGCATGAGTCACCAGTGTGATGAGGTAATAAGCAAGGCTAGCCGCACTCTTTCTTGCATCAGCAGAAGCATCATGAGCAGGTCTAGGGAAGTGATAATTCCCCTCTATGCGGCATTGGTGAGGCCCCAGATGGAGTACTGCGTCCAGTTTTGGGGGCTTCCAAGGAAGGCGGTTCTTTCCCCTACCCTGGTGGCATTCAAGAGGAAATTAGACAGGCATGTGGCTGGGGTTACTTAACCCCAGCGTTCTTTCCTGCCTGAAGCAGGGGGTCAGACCCGATGATCTACCAGGTCTCTTCCGACACTAGAAATCTATGAAATCTATTAAATGTATTTTAATTTTATTTAAAAAAATATTTTTGTCCTGATTTTGTGTTTGCATAGTGCATATAGAGGTGATTGCATAATAGCTCAAAATAATGTCTTAATCTTGTATGTTGTGGAGGTGGGGGTGTGCAGGAACGTGTGGCATGTGGCTGGGGAGGGTGTATGTGTGTGTATGTATGGTGGGGTGTGGGGTAAATATGTGGGTGGATGTGCATGTTGAGTTTGTGAGGGGGTGTGGCTGTGTGTGGGGGCACAGGAAATGTTGCAGGGTGTGTGTTTTTGTGGGGGAGGTGTGGGTGCAGGGTGTGGGTGTGTGGCGGGGATGTAGGAACCCTCCCACACACTTCCCCTAAGGCACACAGCCTTTGCCACTGGTGGCTGCAGCAGGAAGCAATGGGCCCTCAGGGTGCTCATGGCTCACACAGGTGCAGCCGCCCTGCGGCATGTGGCTCCAGCCAGTTCCAGGAGCTGCATGTGGCAGTATAGAGCAGAGCCAGGCTGCCCCCTCCCCCTCTATCCCATAGAGCTCCCCATGACTCATGTGCAGCTCCCAGCACTTGCACACCATCTGTGGGGGGAGCCCTGCATGATGGAGCCAGCTGCCTTTCCCATTCCCTGCCACTACATGCAGCTCCTGGCACTCTGCCAGAAGTGGAGGGGAGCCCTGCCCCCTGCTTCCCAATGGAGTCCCAGCAGCTGCACATGGCAACAAAGAGCAGGGAAGGCAGCCGGCTCCATCGTGTGGGGGTTCCCCCAGTGATATATGCGCCAGGAGCTGCATGTGAGATGTGGGGAGCCCCTTGAAATAGAGGTAAGTCAGCCTGGCTCTGCTTCTTGCTGCCACATGCAGCTCCTGGAAATGGCTGGAACCACATGCCACCAGGTGGCTGCACCTGTGCAAGCCGTGAGCACTCCGAGGGCTCACCGCCTGCTGCTGCCGCCACCAATGGCAGGGGCTGTGCACTATGGGGGGATTGTGTTCACTTTGGGGGGAGGGAGTATAGGCTTTGTTTTTTAGTGAAGAGAAGCATGGCTACGTTTGTTGTCTACAAGTAAGTCTACATGTAAGCATCCATGACCAGCCAGTACATTTGCAGGCACAGTACAAGCATAATGCTCAATAAAAATATTTAAAAATAAGCCCAATAACAAGTATTAAGTGTTCCCAGGCCTCTTTTTATACACTGATCAAGATAACCTAATGTTTATAGCATATACATCCTGTTTTTCACTATGTACTAGAACATCCACATCCTAATTCATATCAGGGTGACCTTCCCACCAGATAGGGAAATGTATTTTCCAGGTTACTATGATCTTTGTTTTGGTATCCTGGTCTTATTAATTCACTCTATCTGTTGGCCTGTGAAGGGCCTATAATTAATAAGAAGCTACTTTCATATAAGCCATATATGTTGGCCTAGTTCTGTTCCTATGAGGCCTACTTTGGTTCATATTGTTAACAGGGCTTCTGTGTGATTTGTATATACACTAATCAGTGGTTGTATTAATCCACACTAGAGTGAGACCTACAAAATGTTTCTGTTTTGTGGCTAAAACATAGCCAGTCTAGGATTATTCATAAGCAATAAACTTACTTTTTAGCACATTTTTTTAAAAGTATTAGCATTATCTATTGCATTTCAATTTAAAGTCAAAATAATTTCAGAATTTAATGGAAAAAATTGGATTTTTAAAAATTCATTAAATTTAACCAACTTCACAGCAATTCAGTTACATTAATTCAAAAGTTGTAATGTTGATGGTAGCATAATTACGTAAAATTATTATATTTAATTGAGTCCTCACAGCTTTTACTGTAAAAATACTGCCTCGCATTGATAAACAGAAAGATAGGGACATTCTCACTAGCCTCTCCATATATATAGACAAAAAAAATTGGCTGCATATACAGTTATTTCCTTACCTCCCCCATGTACAATTTTAGGGCAAAGACTTGCAAGGAGGTAAAGGATTCAGAGCATATGGGCTTATAGTCCTTGGAGGTCATAAATGTTTTGTTGGGTGTCCTGAACATCACAGCTGACCATATGCTACTGGTATGAACTCACTACAGCCACTGGAATTCATGGATACAATCTTGTTGTTGATTTATTACACTGTGCAAACTAAGTCCAACTCCTTTATCCCATCCCCATCCTTAGCGCAAGAAAAGTTTATCATAGAAGTAATCTTTGTATAGCCTCCTTCTCTTATCCCTTCTTATGTTCCAGTTTCTCACCTTACCTTTTTGGCCTCAATCATGCAAATAGACATACTACCAATAGGCTCACATAGACTCCATTAAACTCCATGGAGCTTCATTAGGCAAAAGAGTAGTGAATCCATTTGCAGGATCAAGGCTTGGGACTGCAAGCTCTTTAGAAATTATATAACTTCAATTGTTTTTTGTAAAGTACCATGTACATCCCTACAACTATAGAGACAATAAAAAGTCATCAAATGAATGGGCAAGGATTAGATCTTACTAAAAAATCTTGTTACAAGAATTTCTAAGCAAGGTGCATTTCTCATCTGTATCTAGCTCACAGTATAGACAAGCAAGACTATCTAGTTACTTTGCCAGTGGAGAAACCACATGAATGTTATGCATCAGTTTTATATTTTTTTTTAATGAAATTAATGTCTGAGACTCTCATCAAGGCATGAATTGCCTCTGCTTATGTATTTGTTTTATAGTTTCATAGTTTCATAGACATTAGGGCTGGAAGGGACCTTGGAAGATCATTGAGTCCAGTCCCCTGCCCCAGGGGCAGGAAGTCAGCTGGGGTCAAAGGATCGCAACAAGACAAACATCCAAACATCTCTTAAAGGAGTCCAGACTAGGCTCTTGCACCACCTCTGGCAGCAGTCTGTTCCAGGCCTTGGGGGTTTGGACAGTAAAGAAGTCTTTTATGTCCAGCCTGAAATGGTCTTGGAGGAATTTGTGACTGTTTGACCTTGTCATTTCTTGGGGCACTCTGGTGAACAAGTGTTCCCCCCAGATCCTGATGTACATCCCTTATATACTTATAGGAAGCCACCAGGTCCCCCCTGAGCCTGCGCTTTTCCAGGATGAAGAGTCCCATAGCCTCTCATCATAAGGCCTGTTTTCCTGCCCTCTGATCATGCGTGTGGCTCTCCTCTGGACTTTCTCAAGCTTCTCCACGTCCTTTTTAAATTGTGGAGCCCAGAACTGGATGCAGTACTCCAGCTGTGGCCTCACCAAGGCCAAGTACAGTGGGAGGATAACATCCTGGAATTTGCTAGAGAAGCATCTATGGATGCAAGCCAGAGTTTTGCTCACTTTACCAGGTGCAACATCACATTGGTGGCTCATATTCAGCTTGTGGTCAATCATGACCCCCAAGTCCCTTTTGGCCATGGTGCTAGCAAGCGTAGACTGTAAGACTGCATGCTGTAGGTTTTTCTTCCCAAGGTGGAGTACCTTGCATTTTCTGGTGTTGAATGCCATCAGGTTTTCATCTGCCCATTTTCTAAGCCTGTCAAGGTCAGCCTGGATCACCATCCTGTCCTCGGGTGAGGACACTTTACCCCAAAGTTTGGTGTCATTGGTGAACTTGGCCAGTGCGCTTCTGACACCAATGTCTACATCATTAATGAAGATGTTAAAAAGTATGGTCCCAAGGACAGAATCTTGGGTGACCTCACTGGTCATGGTGCACCACGATGATTGACTTCTGTCAACTACCACTCTCTGGGTCTGACCTCAGAGCCAATTCTCCAGCCAGCAGACTGTGATGTAGCCAAGGCCACAGTTGGCCAGTTTTTTTGCGAGATGATCATGGGATACCAGATAAAAAACTTTTTTTAAATCAAGATATATGACGTCAATCTCTTCTCCCTTGTCCAGGTGATAGGTCACCTGGTCGTAGAAGGAGATGAGATTGGTCAGGCAAGACCTACCCACAACAAAACCGTGCTGGTTATCCCTCAGGATGTTGCCATCAGCCAGTTTGTCAAGAAAGGTCTATTTGATCATTTTTTCCAAGATCTTCCCCAGGATAGAGGTCAGGCTGATGGGCCTGTAGTTCTCCAGATGTATTTTCCTCCCTTTCTTGAAGATAGGCACCACATTGGCCTTCTTCCAATCTTTGGGCCACTTGCCTGAGCACCACGAGTTATCTAAGATCTGTGCCAGTGGCTGAGCTATTACTCTTGCCAGCTCCTTAAGTACCCTGGGGTGTAAATTGTCTGGGCCGGCTGACTTGAAGATGTCCAGCCTCTTCAGGTGTTCCTTCACATGGTCAACATTGACAAAGGGTAAAACCAATGCAAAATACCCATTAAGCAGATTGGCTTTTTCCTCGGCGTCAGTTGTCCCATATGGTTTAGCAGGAGTCCAATGTTATTCTTGCTTTTTCTCCAGCTCTCCACATATCTAAAAAAGGACTTTTATTATCCTTGATACGTGTAGCAAGTTTGGAGTTCAGTTGCAGCCTTGGCTTTCCTGGTTCACTCCCTACAGGTCTGGACCAGTGCAGAATACTCCTCCTTTGAGGTGGATCCAGTCTTCCATCCTTTATAGGTCTTTGTTTTTAGACACAGGAGGTCCACTAGTTCCCTGCAGAGCCAAGGGGACTAGTGTGCCCTTTTGCTGCCTTTCCTCTGAGATGAGATAGACATTGCTTGTGCTTTCAGGATCGCTCCCTTGAGGAGCAACTACTCATCCTGAATTCCCATCCCCTTTGGGTCATGATCTCTTAGGGCCTCACCAACAAGCTTCCTGAGCTTGTCAAAGGCAGTTTTCCTGAAGTTGAGGACTTCTGAATTGCTGACTGACTTGCCAGCTTTACGGCGGTTGGTGAAGATGATCAGCTCATGGTTGCTGTCTCCCAACTTCCCTCCGATCGTTAGGTCACTGATTAAGTCATCCCCCATTGCCAGTACCAGGTTGAGTAGCACTTTGCCCCTCATCATTCCATAGACTTCTTGAGTCAGATAGAGCTCATCCATGCACATGAGGAAGCTTTGCGACTATTTGGATGTACTCTGAGTACACTTCCTATGAGATGTCTGGATAGCTGAAGTCTTCCATAACAGCCAGGCACCAGGAGCATGCAGCCTCAGCTGCAGTTCCCTGGCGAATACCTTGTCAAGCTCTTGATCCTGGCTAGGAGGTGTGTGGTAGACTTCCACCACTGTGTCCCCTGTGCCATGTTCACCATGGATTTTAACCCAGAGAGTCTCCAATCATCCACCCTGGGTGCCAATGTCGGCTTTCAGGGATGCATAGCTTTCCTTGACATAGAGAGCTACCCCTCCCTCCACCCCTTTTGTCCACACGATCTCTCCTGAACAAGGTATGGCCATCTATACCTGTGACCCAGTCATAGGTGGAGTCCCACCAGGTCTCCGTTATCCCTATGAAATTGTAATCATTCTTGTTTAGCAGGAGGACCAGTTCCTTCTGTTTATTCCCCAAGCTCCTGGCATTGGTGTACAGGCACATAAGTGTCCCACTGGGGGACCTTGCCTTCCCTACAGATCATTCTGGGGCTGGGATAGGGGTGGGTTCCCTTGAGTGCCTTAGCCTGCTGGATTTGCAAAAGTTGCCCAGTGGGCTTGCAGTGGTGGTAGTCCCCCCCATCCCCATCCCCTCACTTGTGCAGCTCTTAGCACAATTGGGTCCTAAGCCTGTTCTGCTTCACTAGGCACAATAATACAAATAATTAATTGTACGGTAATATGAATAATAAATGTATTTGATATAGTCAGTGTTGTTAGGATACTGAAACTGAGCCCTCCCACCCATTCTCCAAGGGTACCTCAGAGATTTTTCTCTGCTGGCTACTTTTCCTGAAACACTGTGACAGTCTATTTTTTATTCTTCCCCCCTCCCTTTATGTTTTTCTCCCCACTGGTTTCACCTTATTGAAATAATTTTCTCTAGTTGTTTTTTTCTTTTTTTCTATTTTTTAAATCTTTTTCAGATTTTCAATATTTAAGATACTTTAATTTTAAGCTGAAGTGTGGATGGTCTAGTTTCTTTACAATCAGGTTAAGGAGCTGACAAGATGTCATATGACTTTTCTGCCTCACTTTTGTGCACTCTAGCATTCAACACAGGAGCTGGGATAATCCAGAATTATTATAGCAGCTGCATTAACAGAGTGAGAACCATCTGTCAATGTTGCCAACTTTTATCACTTCTTCTCCCACTTACAACTCTCTACCTCAGTAGGAACCAACAAAGGGTTGGCACCTGAGTATATGAGGTAGAAATTAGAAGACTGGGAAGTGTGTAATTCCCAAATTGAGCACCACCTTATTTAGGTAAATCAATTATTGATTTATAGTTGTTAACTTGGCTTTAAATATTTCTCTAGCAATTTGCCTGTTCATTCCACACATTTTGTTTAACTCATACCAAAATCATTTGAAGTCACAGGCATCTATGGCAAGCATTTCTGTTCCATTAATTCAATCTAACATTAATGTCAGTAGCAATCTTCTTCTTTATTGGCTACTTCCATTGACAAATTGGCTATATCCTTGTTTCTCACCATTTAAATATTAAAAATATACAAAGGGTGGTCATAATTATGGACGTGTCAAATGACAGAGAAAACAGCTCTAGAGCAAGGTTATTTCAATTTTTCAGAAAGGCAAAAGTACCAATTGATTATCAGAGTTTCTGAGAGAATGAAACAGATAATATATTTGCTTCAAAACTGAATAGTAGAACTGGAAAACCTTGATGTGGGACCACAAAATATCTTTTTCTTTATTTGAATCAGAAGGCAATTACAATAATTCCAGGAGACTTCATATATTTGTAAATATTTTAGTTGAATCTTTAAAAACTCCCCCACTTTTTTCTCTCATTCAAAAATATGAATCCACATTTAAATGTTGAACCTTGTAATGCTGGACATGAATTTTTCTAAAAGGGCATTCTAAATATAAATTCTAAAATATATATTGTCTTTCCAACTAGTAAATTTCAAGACAGTAATTTTGTTGTCCTGCAAGCCATTTCTGATTACGTATTGCAAGTGGGGATGCCTGACTGCTGCCTGTCCTTTTCCCCTCAGAATTTTGCTATGACCATGAGTTCGACAGCATGCATGGAAGGTGTTATAAAGCCCATGTTAACAGTCCTGATAATGTATATCTTTTAGGTTTCCTCTACGCTCAGAACAGTACCAAACGCAGCATTAAAGAGCGACTTATGAAGCTCTTGCCCTGCTCGGCAGCCAAAATGACATCTCCAGCCATTCAAAGCAAGTTTTATTTTTCACTTGATTTTGTTTTCAGGTTTGCGTAAGTCACAAGATTTACTTTTCAAATGATTCTATTAATGATCCCTTTGTGAGAAAAGGCATTCACTAAACTAATCATATATATTTTACTAATGTTTAACAGGTAACAAAGAAGGGATTTGTGGGCTTATAACTTTTTTGTCTTTGCTCAGCAAGCTGGCAGTGCCATTATCATGGCTTGCTGTTTGTTGATTTAGGATTTTTGCTCTGCAAACTAAGTGTGAATTAGTTCACTAGATAAATGAAATACTTGTTCTCTCTGTGTGACAAAAATATAGCTTTTTAAACTGCCCTTGATGGCCAACCCATTGAATAATACCAGTTACTGGTTTTGAAGGAAAGAAATTGCTCTGCATTTCTTAACTGCCTAACAATGAGCTGCTTAGGGAACAATACTTTACAGTGTGTGTATAAGGCCCCTGCCAGATGAGCAGGTAAAGGTGTGATGGGATCTTATGCATGAGCCACACAATCATACTTCCAACCAGGCCACACATGCGTGGTGGGAGGCGTAATTGTAGAATAGAGCATCAGATCTCAGCATGCCTTATTCCTGGTGCACAGGGAACCTGGGATAATGATCCAGACTTCCCCTGCACCAGCAAATAGTAGCCCCTGGAGCTGGGAGCCCCCTCATCTGATAGGGCCCCCAGCCCAGGGGGATGCACCCGACCACATATTCAATTAATGGTGTGACAGGAACCAGCCAGTTATTACACAATTTTTGTGGGATAATTTTGTGGCTTATTCCTTGTTTTATAACACCATTAATTGCTTTAATGTGTGGCCAAGTCACAATTTAAGACATAATTAATTAGTTAATCATGCCCTCAGTGTAATATGTGGCAGGAGCCTAAGAAAGGAAAAAGGTAAACATAGAAAGAAGACAAATACGGACTTCTTTTCAAAATTATAAACCAATCCTGTGAAGACTGGAAACATCCCATTCCAAAATAGTCAATGGCTAACATAACTATTTAAAGCATAATATTGCCACCCTCTATAAATGAGTCAATTAATTTAAGTATAACCTTCAGTATAACCTTCTATCCCTCATTCAGAGCAGGTCAGAAAGGGGAACCTGGAGGTCACCTTGGCATGTCTCAGATTCTGTGCATGACTAATTTAAAGAATCCTTATGGGCCATCCCAGTTAATAATGGAGCTTCAGATTCACTGCTACTGCCACGGGTCAGAACAGCTGGAGCAAACACTCCATCTGGCTGCCCTCCCACACACAAGAAGTGCACTATGCCAGACCTTTACCTTTTCATTGAGGAAATTTCTAGCTAGAGAGGCTGGATGCTTCCTACATCCTTCTTGCCATGGAAATACTACAAAGTGGCTGAAGTGAAGCAAAGAATTGAGGTCTATGACAGGAACTGGCTGGGTGGGGAGGGGAGAGGAGCAGGGGGCTGTGGTTCAGCCTGGGGAGGAGGGGAATACCAATTAAGATTTAAACAGTATATTTGGATAGAAATAGATAGAAATAGATGAGGGAAGTTTTCTAAAGATAGAAGAGTTCCTTAGTCTATTCTCTCTTTCTGTGTGTGTTATACACACACACGTTTAATATTGTGTGTGTGTGTGTAATGAACAAACTGGAGAGATAAATACAAGAGCCTAGGGAAGCAAACATTTAAAAATTAAGTTAAAATAAGCAAGGGTTAAAAGCTATTAAAATAAATGGTAGGCAGAGATAAATAAGTTGGGTGGGGGGAGGGGGAATAAGAAAAAAACAAAGAAGGAATGAAAAAGGAAAATAACAACAACAAAATGAGGCAACAAAAATAGGAGAAAACAGTTGCATATTTAATACAATAAGAAGATTAAAGTAAATGGAAATTAAGAATAATTAAAAGTAACAGTCAGAAGTGGAGTGAACTATATAGGGATGGAATAGTGCTATATGGTGATTCTTTGTTAATTGTCTTATTGGGAATGATCCTCCAAAGCATTACTCATGGGAATAGTTCCATTTAAATCTGTAGGAGGTAGTCTGATCCAGAGGGCAGAGCCCTAGATTCACTATCAGGAGACTGCAATTCTGTTCTTGGATTTTCTGTTATCTTGGTCAATTCACATTGTCCCACATAATCTTCATTTCTGTAAAAGAGATATGGTATTTGCCCACCTTTACAAAATGATTGGAGATATGAAGATGAAGAAAATTAAGTAGTACTGCTTGTCCTGTGATTAGTAAGGGATTCCAGAATTGGTCTCTCCATTTTAACCTGTTTGAAGAGGGGTTTTACCTGTGTCTAAATAGCCTAGAAAACTTTTGGTGCTATGTAAAAGATATAAAGATATTACATAAGTATTCCATGCTAAAAAGATTTGTTTCTAAGTATTTGTTATCGTTTGAGACCTTGCAAGCCCTTGCTGGTTAAAAGTATGTTATATGTTAGCGGAAGCAAGTCAAAATAAAAATAAATTTTATTTGGGAACCAAGCATTTAAAAAGGGAACACACCGCATCTTTCTCTGTGTTTCAGTCAATAAAAAGCAGTAATTTAGGTGAGAAGCCTATTGAAAGCACATATCATTATCTATTATCACATGTTGACTTAACAGCTGTTAAGCAGCTTATGCTACTTTTTTTGGGCCCTGCTACATGTTAAAATTAAAGCTGGATATAAACCTGCTATAAAGTTGTTGCACATTTTCAACTACTAACTTTATATCTGGTTGGATCTTTTTAAAGCTGGATAGTCATTTTTATGTTGTAATAATTACTTTTCATGTGTGGCTAGTCTAAATGTATTGAATGATTAACCAGTCAATTGTTTATTAAAATAATGTGTAGCAGGGGCCTGAGAAAGAGAGCATTGGTGAAGTATTAGAATGTCAGCATTACCAAAGATTATGTTGTTTTATGTCACATGAATTCTTCAGTGAGTATAAGTTTTCAAAACTAATAATTTGAGAGTATAATATTAAGAATTTGTACAATAATGTGCCAGGAATCTGCATTTTCAAGCTTGACTCAGATGATAGTGCAGAGAAAAGGGATAATTGCATGCAAACCCCCCACCCCCCATTTCAGCAACTCATCCTTATTCAGCAAAGTATTTTTAACATGAGCTTAATTTTAGCCCTGATTAATTCCTATTGTCCTAATGTAGTTTAGTTCTATGTTAGGGCCTTGTTACACATTAATTTTAGGCAGCTCTTGGAGCTTTAACCCCTTGATTGTCAACACATTTGAGTAGCTCAAAGTGCAATATGAAACAATGCCCTTATAGCTCATGGGGACCCAATCTAGGCTCCTACCTTAATACCCCCTCCCTCCTCCTCCTAGACGCCATTCCTGGATTTGTTTGTGCCCTGAAGCATGGTTAGCAGACATGTGTTGTGCAGGCTGTTTGCATGGGACTGCAACCCTGGGGGTGGGAAGATCATACTCTCAGGCATGGGTGGGGGTGTTGGCTTAGTGACAGAACTGCCCCTGAGCAGTAGTTCAGAGGGTGGAAGGTTTGTTCACACAGAAAAGGATGCAGGGGGGGTGGGGAATACTGCATCCTGGGATGCTGGAGGACTCCAACTTGGGCAGCTTCTGTGTGGAAAGTGGCCACAAATTAGTGGAACACAAGCTGGGTAACACTCATCAGAAATAAACCTGCCCTGGAGTAGCATAATTTTAAGCTGTCTAAAGTAGGCTTAAAACTAATCTTGTGTGTTAATGTGTTGACAATCCAGGGATTAAGAACTCCAAGAATTGCCTAAAATTAATGTGTAACAAGGCCTTATCAGAGTATATGGCTAAGTACTAAGGGTGTGCAAAATGGGTTGTATTCAGTTCAGATTCGACCCAAATTGGGAACAGTGATTTGATTTGTTGATTCAGATCACTGTCCCGATTTGATTTGACCAAATCTGAAGATTTGATTCCAATTCAGAGAATCAACAATTCAGCCATAGACAGAGCTTTAAAAAGTTTTTTCTACATACCCTGAGGTACCAGGTGTGGCTCGTGAATGCTGTGATGGTGGGGTGGATGGAGCATCCCACAGGAGCACAGAGGGCCCCCCGCGTGCTTGCTGGCAAACCTGGAAGTGGACCAGAAGTATTTCCAGTCCACTTCTGGGTCCTCTGCTGAGTGTGTGGGGGATTCCCCGTGCCCCCCCCAGTTCAGTGGTAGGCCACAGGGAGACCCTGCATGTACCCCCCCAAACCCAGGAGGCACCAGTCACCGAGCCAGGGGGGTGGGGTGGGGCCCCCTGCACACTGCCCAGTGGACCCGGAAGTGGACCAGAAGTGCTTCTGGTCCTCTTCCAGGTCTGCTGCTGAGCACACTGGGGTCCTGTGGGACACTCCATCTGCCCCAGCGTCTCAACATTCACAAACCACTTGGTACCTTGAGGTATGTAGAAAAAACATTTAAAGCTATGTCTGAATCATCAAATCTTTCCAAAACTCTCTGAAATGATTTGGAGGGTTCTGATTCAATTTAGAGAGATTAAAGGGTCTCCTGATTCAATTCAGATTCAGAGTTTCGGCCACCAAATCGGGCTGAATCTCTGTGGAATCGAATCAGTCACTAAAACTGTGGAGCCCTACTAAGTACCTTAAGTATGGGGTTAAGCGTCTGATGAATGAGGATAGACTTGATATATGCTTAAATGTTTTGGTAGAAGTGGGGCCAAATTGACTGATGAGGTACAGAAATGAATACTACTCCCAGTGTAGCTACTTGCTATGGGACTATACATTTAGGTTTACACATGTGAATATATGTCTGAATTTTTTGAAGACATAATTTACAATCCAGCTTTGGCCATGTTTCTCTCTAAATTACATTTTAAGAATAGATGAGTTTCATTATATATTGTTTTAGTATGTTTTCTCCTTTGATTAACTGAAGAGTGTTCAAAATATAGCGCATGTGGTAAATAGCTTCTAAAAACATTGTTTGCTATAAAAACTTCTTAAAATATGCATTACGGTTGTAATAACATTTTACGTAATACATTAAGGGCTAACTGGGTGTCCCTTTCTCTTTTATAGATAGTATAATATGTATCCTGACCTTTTCTGTACAAAAACAAATTAAATTCTTAAAGACCTTAGGCTCTAGAGTCTAGAGAATCAATAAGGAAGGTTTTAACTTTTCATTAATGCCACAAAATTTATGAGCCTTTTGTAAAAAAGAATATATGGATGTTCAGACAGTTTCACTGCATATTTGATAGGAGATGTTCTGCCTCAGACACTAATTTGAGTGCCTGTAGGCAATATAAGTTAAAAATGCTGTACATTAAATATAATGCTAGAAAAATAGCATTCATAAAATGCACAGTTAGTGCAGTTAGTGTAACTGGTTCTAAACCTGACTCTGGCATTATTTCCTGTACTAGCCAATTCTAAGGAAAACACAGGGACATTGTACGTGATAGTTGTATTAAATAACATTTCTTAGAATCATAGAAAAGCAGAGCTGGAAGGGACCTCTGGAGATCATTTAATTGAACCCTCTCCCAGGTGGTCATCCCTGTACAAACCACCTTTGTCTAACTTATTACTAAAACTACACAGTCAACCCTGACACACAGTCACAAGGCATAACATGCTATCATGCCACAGGTAGTATAGGGGGACAATAGCTGCTAGTATCATGCTGCTGTGAGGATTAAAATATTCTCAGAAGTTCTAAGAAAAAGAGCCATGCACCCCACAACAGGCAAAATCCCCCAGAGTCTGTACCAAATCCAGCCATAGGGTAAAATTCCTTCCTGACCCCAAATATGGCAATTATTCTGGCCTTGCATGGAGGGGCAACACTCTCTGGCAAAGAACTTCCAGGTTTGAGTCCCAGCAGGAACACTGGCACATACTAGTCAAAATCCCTGCTCTTAGCTGCAGCCAGCACCCAATGATTCGGGGAAGGGGAAAGCCTTGACATCTATAGCAACAGGAGGTGAAAAAAATATTTCCCAGCCCCATGTGGTAACCAGCATGTCCAAAAGAATAGGATAGCATAGTATATCCTATAGTATAGTATTGACATAGCTACTCCTAAATCATCCCCAACCAATGCTCATACACCTTCTTCTTGAAGACCTCCCATGACTGACATTCCACAATTTCCCTAGGAAGTCTATTCCACTGCCTCACTGTCTTGACAGTGAAGAAGTCTTTCCTGATATCCAATTTAAACCTACGTTGTTGTAACTTCAAGCCATTGATCTGCTCTCTGAAGTAAGAGAGATAAGGTGTTTTTCCTCTTTTTGACATCCTTTCAGATATTTGAAGATTGCTGTAATGTTCTCTCCCTTTCTCTGCAAGCTGAACTCGCTTATTTCCTTCAACCTCTCCTCATACAGCTTGCCTTCCATGCCCTTTATCATTTTACCACCTCACTAACTTCCCTATGTCCTTTTTAAAATGTGGAGCCAAAAACTGCACACACAACTCTAGATGATGCCTAACCAGTGCCAAGAGAAAAGGAACTATTACCTCTTGTGTCTCACATGTAATGCTTGTACTGATGCAGCCAAAAACCTGATTCACCCTTTGTGCAGCTGTGTCACAATGCAGACTCACACTGAGTCTGTGATCCATCAAGACTCCTAGATCCTCCTCTATAGTGCTGCCATCCAGTGATGTGTGAACCGTTTTGGATTTAAGTTTTTGATTGTTTTTTCCAAGTGTAGTACCTTGAATCTGTCAGCGTTGAATTTCATCCTGTTGGCTGCAGCCCAGCTTTCCAATCTGACAAGATCCTGTGAATTATTTCTGTCTTCCATAGTGTTTGAAATTCTTCCCAGGTTTGTGTCATCTGCAAATTTTCTCAAAACACTGTCTATTTCAACATCCACATTCTTAATAATCACTTTGAACAGAACTGGGCCCAAGACAGACCCTGTGGGACTCCACAGGAAACATCCTGACATTCCAGCATGGCTCCATGTATAATTAACCTTTTCTTGTAGCTATTGAGCCAGATGTATATTCACCTTACAGTATTTTTATCTAGCCCACTTTTCTCTAATTTGTTTACAAGAAGGTCATGTAAGAGTTCATCAAAAGCTTTGTTGAAGTTCAGATACACTGTAGTAACTGCATTTACTTCATCCCTCCAAGTAGTTACCTTGTCAAGAAGGAAAGCAAGTTTGTTTGTCATGATTTGTTCTTAGTAAATCCACCTGGCTGTTTGTGATCACATCTCCTCATCCAGATGCTTCCAAATTGACGTCCTTATGATTTTGCTCCAGTAACTTCCTAGGTATTGAGGTGAGGTCAACTAGTGTATAGTTTCCTGGGTCTTCCTTTTTTGCAGAGGGCCATTATGCTGTCCCTTTTCTAGTCCTCTGGTACATTGCCCATCTCCTACTACTTTGTAAATATTATTTCCAAGGCTGTGAGATCTTATTAATGTAGCTCTATGACTTCTACTTCTAAGTATTTTGGCTTGGGTATCTTATGTAATCTTATGATTCTGTTTTATGGACAGTAACAATAACACTTTATGTCACTTCAGCCACACTGTAACCTTTCCAACAGTTTAAATACTATTGTAGAATTGTTCTTCCTTTTCCTCTACTTATTTTCCTTATGTCTGCTTTCCCATTACTCATTCTTGCATACAATCTAAAATTTGCCATGTGCCTCCAAGTGTACATGTGAAAAACACTGATTCATAGCCCTCTGCATTATGTTGTTACCTAGTGTTTGTCTGGAATCCTAAAAGTGCAACTGAAATTTAAAAAAAATTTGGAAGATAAATCCAGATGCAGACAATTTCAGTTTCTCTCAGTTTCTTATCTTACTAATTACTGTATTCTTTAATTTATCTTGAATAAAACTTGTTATCTCTCTAGGCAGCCAAACAGTTCGCAAGTGGCTCTTGCAGTCCTCTGGACATGGAGTGTTCAGTTCAAGAGGAAGTCTGTAACTGCCTAAAGACCACAGAAACACTCAGTCATAGGGATCTAAAACATTAGTAACTTTTCAACAATTATTCTTTCTTGCCTCGGGCAGTTTTAGGCTAAGCACTGAAACTGACATGTAGTTAGCAGATTTCAACAGTAGATCATTAGTGGTGATAAGAGCCATTTTTAAAGTTAGGCCCACAACAGTACTGTATTAGTATATGTAGCATTGTAAATTTATACCCATGCATATGCTTATTTTCCCCCATAAAGAAAGTTTCTTGGTCAAAGATTGGGGTCTAAATCCTCAGAGGTGGTCTTTGTATTGCTCCAGTCCTCAGCCAGCTGTGTGCCAATTCCATCCTTTGAAATATGCATTTTCAGGCTTTTGTCAGCAACTAAAAGAGTAGCTGAGAAACTTTACTTAAAATGAACAGTATAATTTTCACATGGTCCCATGACTTGTGATAAAGTTATGAAAGAGTTAGCTGCCCTGAGATTAGGGTGTGAAGTGAATTTTCTGATAGAACTTTATGAAGAATGCCTGCAAGAAAACATAGGGATACTGCAGAAAGTAATGCATCTTCCCTCTTAGTCAGTACTGGACAAACACGTTAGAATGGGACTATAGAACTTATGCCTAAAAACTTGCAACAAAATTTGTTCCACCTACTCAGTCTAATAAAAGATATTAGATCTCCCCAAAGACCCTTGCTGCCTGTGGAACATCGTGCATTTGAAAATTCCACCTTTCTGATCACATGTAGAACTGGAGGGCACACCACTTAGCTAAACACATGTTTCTTGGGGATGATGGTTAAAATATGGGAACCTCTTTGTAACGCACACTAGATCAGCTCTTTGATTCAGTCACATTTTATAATGTCACTGAAAGAATACAAATGCCTGTTTCTGTGGAACTGTGATCCTTCCAGTGGATATTCCAACAATCAGGCCTTTCATGACCAAACTGACAGCGATTACAATGCAAGTAGATAATCCCCTGAAAGTCTGTTTTTATTGAATTCCTGTATATAAATCAATGTGAAACAGATGTGATATTAAAATATGTATTGCCTTAGCTGTGATCCTGCATGACAAGTCCCAGCAATTTTCTAAGATTCTTTATAAAGACTTGGAAGTTGGGGTTTATAATGGAAATGTCTATAGAGTCCTAAATACTGAACAGAGGTACAAAATGTTTCCCCTGTAATAAGAATAGAGAGATTTAAATGCAACTTAATAAAGGGTGTGGGCAGTGGGGTCCCGCAGGGCTCGGTCCTTGGACCGATACTCTTTAATGTCTTCATCAGCGACTTGGACGAGGGAGTCAAATGTACTCTGTCCAAGTTTGCAGATGACACAAAGCTATGGGGAGAAGTGGACACGCCGGAGGGCAGGGAACAGCTGCAGGCAGACCTGGATAGGTTGGACAAGTGGGCAGAAAACAACAGGATGCAGTTCAACAAGGAGAAGTGCAAGGTGCTGCACCTAGGGAGGAAAAATGTCCAGCACACCTACTGCCTAGGGAATGACCTGCTAGGTGGCACAGAGGTGGAAAGGGATCTTGGAGTCCTAGTGGACTCCAAGATGAACGTGAGTCGGCAGTGTGACGAAGCCATCAGAAAAGCCAATGGCACTTTATCGTGCATCAGCAGATGCATGACGAATAGGTCCAAGGAGGTAATACTTCCCCTCTATAGGGCGCTGGCCAGACCGCAGTTGGAGTACTGCGTGCAATTCTGGGCGCCACACTTCAAGAAGGATGCGGATAACTTGGAGAGGGTCCAGAGAAGGGCAACTCGTATGGTCAAGGGCCTGCAGACCAAGCCCTACGAGGAGAGACTAGAGAAACTGGACCTTTTCAGCCTCCGCAAGAGAAGGTTGAGAGGCGACCTTGTGGCTGCGTTTAAGTTCATCACGGGGGCACAGAAGGGAATTGGTGAGTATTTATTCACCAAGGCGCCCCCGGGGGTTACAAGAAACAATGGCCACAAGCTAGCAGAGAGCAGATTTAGACTGGACATTAGGAAGAACTTCTTCACAGTTCGAGTGACCAAGGTCTGGAACGGGCTCCCAAGGGAGGTGGTGCTCTCCCCTACCCTGGGGGTCTTCAAGAGGAGGTTAGATGAGCATCTAGCTGGGGTCATCTAGACCCAGCACTCTTTCCTGCTTATGCAGGGGGTCGGACTCGATGATCTATTGAGGTCCCTTCCGACCCTAACATCTATGAATCTATGAATCTATGAATTCATTCCACACTAAACTTTTTTTTGTTATGCAATTTATTTTTTTCCTATTTTATTTTCAGAAACCAGGATTTTAATGTTTCATAACTGAACCGAATCAGGAGACCCTTTAAATCTCTCCAAATTGAAATCAGAACCCTCCAAATCGATTCAGAGAGATTTGATGATTTAGACATAGACACACATACCTCAAGGTACCAGGCAGCTTGTGAATGCTGAGATGGTGGGGTGGATGGAGTGGCATGCGTAAATAAGTTTTTAAAGTAAAATAGATGTTTAGTCACATGCATACAAACAGGGAAAAAATGGACTGGGACACCTTTACTGTGCAAAGGCTGTACGTGTATAGAATACAAGCAGAAAATGTAGAACAAAGAACAAGTTTACCATGATGCTGTAACATGTTTATGAGAATCAATATTTTATGGCCCATACAATAATTGACCATTCACTAATACTTGTAGTTTATAAATATAATTTACCTTTCCACTTATAATTGCAACTCTTAAAATACTTTATATTAAATTTTAGAAAGATAAAAAACCCACAAAAACCAGGCTATTCATTTACCAACCATATTTAAGTATTCTACAGCCCATTCTCCTGTGCTTAGTCTACATCTTGAGACTGAAATCAGGAATCTGTAAAAACAGCAGAAAATTAACTATATCCCAAGAGACAAAGATCATAGTGCAAGCTAGAGAAAAACTGTACAAAGAAAAAGGGAGAACAGAGTGGCATTCTGGGACCTTTTCTTTCTGAGACGCTGGATCACTTAGTACTGCGCACACTTAAAGTACTCTAGAAAACTGAGACAAAGGATTATTTAGAATGACCTATGTTAGCAGATACCTCTTTTTTTAGTTTACCCTTGTATACTGATTCAAGTAGGCCAAATTAGATACCCTGTGGAAGGAAAAAAAGATCAGTCACATTAAATTGACTCTACCTCTTTCCAGAGAGAAGCTTTGCAGATGCTCAGGAGTTTCCCTATTTATTTTGTGGGCAAATTTAGATAGCAGGTGGGCATCTTAAAAGCTTATTATTGCAAATAATCTGTAGTCAAATATAACAGTAAGGAAGGAAACTGGCTTGCACACAATAAGGCTTGCCTTCTCCCCTGCCCCCCCCTCCAAAAAAATTACACTTAACCAACCTTAATTCTTATCTTTACTGAGAATCCAGAAAATGCTGTAGTTTTACAATTTTATTTTTAAGCAATTTGGCTATGGATAAGCCATGGCAAATTATTTTCCTTATAAAGATGTAATCTAATAGTTAAAACCCAAGCCCAGGAGCCTGAACTTCTCTCTTCTCTACTGGCTTCTCATAGCTATTGTATGTAGTTTGAGAAATCACTTAGGCACCAAGTCTTGTGTGTCACATGCCTAGGTTTAAAATTCCACCTCCATGGAGCTCACTGCAGCATTAGTCTCTTATTCTTTTTGGCTCCCCCTGTAACCTGGGAATATTTATCTTATAAATAAGCTAAGACGAGCATTTTATATCTGAACTTCTTGGAAGGATCATAGTAACTAGACCATAAACTCTTTGGCCACATCTAGACGAGTGCAGCCATACAGCAAGTAGTGTTGCAGACCCATCTGTGCCACCACATACTGCACATCAGGGCTGCACGAAGCTTTGGTTGCTGATTCGATTTGGCAGAGAGTTGGAGGCCGAATCTCTGAATCGAATCAGGAGACACTTTCAATCTCTCCAAATTGAAATCAGAACCCTCTGAATCAATTCAGAGAAATTTGATGATTTAGACATAGACACAGCTTTAAAATGTTTTTTTCTACATACCTCAAGGTACCAGGCAGCTTGTGAATGCTGAGATGGTGGGTTGGATGGAGTGTCCCACAGGAGCATGGTGCGGGGTCCCCAGCATGCTCCCTGGAGGACCTGGAAGTGGACCGGAAGTATTTACGGTCCACTTCCAGGTCCACTGCCGAGCACGCAGGGCGCCCCTCCTCGCTCCTGTAGGACGTTCCATCCACTCTACCATCACAGCATTCATGAGATGCACCTGGTACCTCAAGGTATGTAGAAAAAACAGTTAATGCTGTGTCTATGGCCAAATCATTGATTCTTTGAATCAGCATCAAATTTTCAAATTCGGTCAAATCAAATCGGGACAGTGATCCAAATCAATTAATCGAATCACTGTCCGATTCTGAATCGAATACAGCCAGTTTTGCACACCCCTACTTCACAGTCAAGCATTCCTTGCACTGCTAACTTGCAGCACGTGGTTTGTTTTTGTTTTGTTTTTAATCCCCGGAGAAAAACCCAAGCAGAAAGAAAAAGGCAGCACGGTACGCATGAGGACAGTGCACACCACCCAAAACCAGAGCCCGACCAGCTAGAGTTGCCCTCCAGGTGCCAGCCAGGCTTCAAGCTGCAGGAACAAAATAGCTACAGATTCCCCAGCCCCCAAGACCCCAGGTAAGGCTACTGGGGCCAGCAACTGTCCTGGCCCCAGCCCACCTGCTCCACCCCAGGGTAACCTGCCACATGCCATAGGGTGCATGGCATGGGCGTTCCCTGGGGACAACTAGCCGCAGCACAAGGTGTCCTGCTGCTGCTGCTTGTCCCTGGGGAATGAAATGTCTGTGCTGGTCTGGATGGAGCCTTTGAGTCTGGACTTTTATCATTATATGTGTTTTACCCATGTGGCATAAAGAGTCAAATGCTGCAAATATTGATAATTAGCATCAAGTAACATTATATCCAGCTTGGCTGGAGTCAGGAAGTTCCAGAGTTTTAATGGGATACTGTCTTCTTATGTAATTTACAGATGGAAGATAGATATAAATTAGCTAGCAAGTTTATATGCAGGCATAAAATAAGTTTCCTAGTCTTTGAAAGCTCACTCACCCATCACTTAAAGTTAGCATAAATAACTGTTGAGTGGAAAATGTCAATCTATATTAACGAAAAATTTTAGTACGTACAAGAAAAGAGTGAGGAAGAAGTTAGTTTTGTCACCATCACTGAAGTCTAACCAGTGTTCTGAAGATCAGGTCTGACTGCAGTATAGCTCAGAGCCAGATCCTGAAGTCATGTTGACTTCAATAGGATTGTGATTTGTTTCGGTTTTTTGCATGTGTTCAGGAAGAACATAAAAGACTTCAGAAATTACATCACTGCAAACCATGTTATAGCAGATACTTTATTAATTGAGAAAAAGGGATAGCAGGACTTTAACTCCTATTTTTATTGTTCTCTGCAGATAAGATACCACTGCTCTGAATCACTGACATCCTATTTAAATTAAAATTAGAGTTTCTAGGAAAACCTTTGGCACACTCATGATCATAGTGGTCCCACAATACTAGAACACAATTAGCGGTCCCACAATTTTGGAATACAATTACCCTCCTTTCTGATTTTACCCCAGATATCCTAATTACTCACCTACTTTAAACTGTGAAATGGTAGAAGAGGAAAAGGCATTCTTTATTTACACCTATAAAATCTAAGTGACTTTTTTTGGTAATTATCACATCATGTAGCAGATAGAAGTGACAGGCGAAGCCTAACAGAAAACAGTGCAACAACTAATTTGCTTAAAATGGAACAGATTGCACCTGTCCTCATCTCCGATATGGAGATACTTTGCCAAGACAGGATAGCTTCTAAAATGCAATAGTACATACTGGGTGTGTCTATACATGAAATTACTGTGACATAATAAACACCAGCACAGTTCACACTGGCGTTAATTGCTTCTGCATGCAGCATTTACTTGTGTACCCAAGACCACAGCATGTTGAGCCAGGGCAATGCAGCCCCAGCTGGCAGGGGGCCCAGGGTCAACCTGCCAGCTCGTCTGCCTCAGCTCAACATGCTGCAGAGAGGCTGGTTGGGGCACAAGGGTGCTAACGAGCAGGCGGCCCCCAGTGTAGCACCCACATGCCCCAGGCAGCCCCAGTCATAGTCTACACATGCATTATGACTGTGTAAATGACTCTACTGTAGGATAATGGTTGTGTTGGGAAGTACTAACCTATGGCAGAGTTAATTAGTTTACTTTGACCCAAAAACTCTACTTTAGACAGTGCCACTTTATTGAGGATCTAACTAGGGAATTCTGCAATGGGAATGTCTATATGAAACTCTGTGCAGTAGCCCAATACTACTGTGCTGTAGTGTCATGTGACAAAAACTGGTGTGATGCTACTGCATAGTAGTATTCAACTACTGTGTACTAGCATGACAAAAAGTGTTTGCTGGCACTACTGTGCATTAACTTGGCTTATTGCACATTTATTTAGTATTTATTTATAAAAGTACTACACCACACCAGGGGGATCAGTTAGACCTAGAATTCGAGACAGTGCACTCAAAGCACCTGGTCGTCATGGGTGACTAACTTCCCAGGCATCTGATAGGAGAAACAGGCAGCCAGGTCTGCCTGTTCACAAAAGTTTCTAACCTCCTTACAGGACCTTCACCTATCGCAAGAGGTACGCGTTCCCACTAGGGGAAATGCCCTACTAGACTCGGTACTGGCTACAGGAGATGACTTGGTGGGGGATCTGCAGGTGCAAGGTAACTTAAGGGATAGTGACCACCTATTAATAAAGTTCACTATCTGGAGAAAGGTGTGGAAGATAACTAATAGAGCGGAAGTGCTACATGTCAGGAAGGCCAACTTCAACAAGCTCAGGAGATTAGTTAGGGAAGGACTGACTGGTAAAAGCCTTGGAGAGATGGGAGTCCAGAAAGGGTGGTCATTTCTCAAGTGACTAATCTTGCAGGCATAGAAAAGGACCATCCCAGTACACATAAAAGAGGGCAAAAAAAACAAAGAAACCCTCTTGGTGAAGCAGGGAAATCCAGGAGAGCCTGGAGGGAAAAAAAGAGGCCTACAGGCTGTGTAAGCAGGGGTCTGCCACCAAGGAGGAGTATACTTGCTTGGCTCAAGCTTGCAGGGAAACAGTGAGGAGAGCCAAAGCGGAAATGGAGCTTAGGTTGGCAGCAGAAGCTTAGGATAGCAAAAAGTTATTATTTAAGTACATAGGAAGCAAAAACAAGGTGCAGAGTAACTTAGGGCCCCTGCAGGATGAACTAGGGCAACTGGTAACAGATAGGATGGCCAAAGCAGAGTTTCTAAATGATTTTTTTGCTTTCATGTTCCTGGAACACGAATACAAATACACATCCCATTGGGGATGTGCCCAGTATAGATACCAACCCACCAACTGTTCATGCTGACCTAGTAAAGGGGCACCTGGAGGAGTTGAATGTATTTAGGTCAACAGGTCCTGATAATCTTCATCCTAGTGTACTTAGGGAATTAGCTGGACTCATAGCGGAGCCACTGGCACAGCTGTTTGAGTACTCACGGTGCTCAGGACAGGTCTTGGAGGATTGGAAAAGGGCCAATGTGGTCCCTATTTTCAAGAAGGGGAGGAAGGAGGAACTGGGTAACTATAGGCTGGTTAGTCTCACCTCTATCCTTGGCAAGACCTTTGAGAAAATTGTTAAGGATCACATTTGTGGTGGACCAGCGGGTAAAATGATGCTAAGGGGCAATCAGCATGGATTCATAGCAGGCAGATCCTGCCTGACTAACCTGGTTTCATTTTACAACCAGGTCACAAAATGCTTGGATGAAGGGACAGAGGTAGATGTTATTTACTTAGATTTTAAAAAGGGCTTTGACACAGTGTCACACCCAATTCTTATAAATAAACTAAACAGTTGCAATGCAGATTATTACACAGTCTGGTGGGTAGAAAATTGGCTTATGGGACGCACCCAGAGAGTGGTAGTGGATGGGTCGGTTTCTACCTGAAGGAATGTGGGCAGTGGAGTCCCCCAAGGCTCTGTCCTGGGACCGGTTCTATTCAATATCTTCATTAGTGACTTGGACGAGGGAGTAGAAAGCACCCTGTCCAAGTTTGCTGACGACAAACTATGGGGGTAGGTACACAAACTAGATGGCAGGGAGCGAATCCAGGCTGATTTGGACAGGCTGGGGAAATGGGCCGAACAGAATAAGATGCAGTTTAACAAGGATAAGTGTCATGTGTTGCACCTGGGGAGGAAGAATCATCAACTCTCCTACAGCCTGGGAGGCACCACTCTAAGTAGCACAAATACGGAAAGGGATCTCGGAGTCATAGTCAACTCTAAAGTGAACATGAGTCACCAGTGTGATGAGGTAATAAGTAAAGCTACCGCACCCTTTCTTGTGTAAGTAGGTGCATCACAACCTGGTCTAGGGACATGATACTTTCCCTCTAAGTGGCATTGGTGAGGCTGCAGCTGGAGTACTGCGTCCAGTTTTGGGCACCGCACTTCAGGAAGGATGTGGATGGCCTGGAGAGGGTTCAGAGGAGGGCCACTTGTCTGGTTAAAGGCCTACAGAAAAAACCCTATGTGGACCGATCGGGAGATCTGAACCTCTTCAGTCTTCCCAAGAGGAGGCTGAGAGGTGATCTCGTGGCCACCTACAAACTCATCACAGCGGGGTAGGATGAAATATGGGATACCATGTTTACCAGGGCACCTATCAGGGTAATTAGAAATAATGGCCACAAACTGGAAGAGAGCAAATTCAGATTAGACATCAGGAAAAAATTGTTTACAGTGAAGGTTGCCAAAATAGGGAATAAGCTTCCAAGGGAGGTGGTGCTGTCCCCTTCCTTGGAGGTGTTTAAAAGGAGATTGGACAGACACCTGGCTGGGGTCATCTTACCCCAGAACTCATTCCTGCCCAGGGCAGGGGGTCAGACTCGATCTAATAGGTTCTTTCCAACCCTAACATCTATGAAACTATGAAATGCACAACAACAACTGCTCAGTAGCACCTCATGTAGATGCGGCAAGTAAACATCTTGTTTAGATGCCCCCACTGATCTAAATAGAGGCCTCTCAGAATCAGAAGAATTGTTGCATACTGGAAGCACGAATCCTGGTGAGCTTCACTTTTATATTTCTCTTGTCTACTGGGACACAAATCGCATTACATCTTTGATCTGGATTTAGACTTCTATATACTTTGTACATAAATCTTACCTGCAAGCTGTCAAAAAATGAGTTCTCTGATTCTTGCAAACTAGCTCTTGGAAGCAGAAGTTCAGGCAGTGACACCAAAAGCAGCATGAGTCATATATATAAAAAAGAATCATTGAGCACTGAAGCAAATAATTAGAAATAAATTATTATGCAGTGAAGGTAGCCATTTTTCTGTTTGTGAGTTGTTCTTGAAAGTACTCTCTTTTCTATGAATTCATTCTTTACCTGTAAGCAATTCCTAAAGTGTTTAGGCAACCTCTTCTTTGTATTTTTCAAAGGTGAATAACTTTAATATTAAGCTGTTCCTCATTTGAGATGATCTAAATCAGTGGCGGGCAAGCTCTTTGGCAGGCTGCCACAAATTAGACCTGCACACTCCCCACGTGCTACTCCAGGCCCTTCCCCTTATGGATCTGCTATTGTACTTTCTGCTTCCTGCCCTGTGTTCTCTTCCCAATCTGCTTTCTGCTCCTACCACTGTCACGTGATGTTTTTCTCCAATTAGTGACTGGAACTCTTGAAAGAGAAGAAGAATAGTATTATTTGCACACAATTATCCTCATTCCCACTGCATTTGTGCAAAAAAACCCCTCCCATTCTGGAATCAATGGTAGTGAAAAAAAAGAAGAAAAGAAACCTTTACATACAACAACTTAATAAGTTAATTTAAGTTAATGATTAACCCATCCTATCCTAACAAGCCCATCTAACACCCTGAATGGAAGTGGATACACTACTGGTTTTAGAAACATCCCATTCTGAGCAGTATAGCATAGCTGAGGATGCTGCTGTGGGGCCAACTAAGCTTATCGTGTATACTTGATCATAAGTGCCTAGTCCACCTGGCATCTGTTTAAAAAAATCTGCAATAATGATTTGTATCTGGCCCTATGTGACTTGCCCAAACTCACAAAGAAAGATTTGCAGGAGAATGGGGAGACGATCCCTGGGCTCCAGAGCATAGATTAGTACCCGAATCATTAAACTCCTTCAACCAGGTACCAAACATTTCCAGAGCTATTCACTCACACTTTTTCCTTGCATCATTTCAAATCTCTCTTTACAGCATTGAACCTCCGTTCTAGTGCCAGAGGCAACATCTCTTTGCTAGAAGATAAACCAGAAAAAAACCAATTATGTTAAATTATTCAGCTGAGTTGATAGTAATTATGCTCGCATATATTTAAGAAACCAGAAAGGACCTTTTGTTTTTTTAAGTTGCAATTGCATTCTTATTCTTTAGCTGAAATCAACCTCCTGAACCCAGATTTTTCCCTGACAGCTTGAAGTTCCTGTTACAGCAAGTGGTAAAGCAAAAAAATTGCCTGGAAGTAAGAACATTCTAAAGAGTAACACTACCTTAATAATATATATGAAAAAAAAGTGTTCAGTCATGGGAAATTAGATTCAGTTAGACTTGTAGTAAGACAGTTTGAGCATTAGGCCTATTGAAACAAAATGCTGTTTCTGTATCTTTGCTTTATACACATCAAGAAGTTGTATGTGTTGTTTCTAGGATTAGATTGTATCTCTCTAGCAGGGTCAACTGAAACAAGATAGTGAAATTATTATTATTTGCCCCAGAGACTTTTGTAAGTGGTGTTCTATTGTACAACTACTTCAAAAACATGAATGTATATGTTGTACCAGGACCAGAACACAGGCATGACAGTGCTGCCTCCTGGTGGACAAATGGCCATTGCCTCAACCTGATTCTAAGTACCCTCCCCTCCCCTTCACTCTCATCTGCCACACCTTGATGTAATTGTTAAATTACAAAAGAAAGGCTACTTTTTAGTCCTAGAAGCAGTCCTTATCTTTCCTTCACCAACAGATCACCTCCTGGGTCCCACTACCCCAAGCTTGGTCTGTCTGTAGTAGGGTCTTCCCAGTCCATAAGTGTCTTGAGGCACCCGTTGCCTTAGGGGTTTATCACATGGCTCCAAACTGCCCGTTATACCATGCCCAAGCCTTACAGATGTTGTCTTTCTAATCAGTCTTTGTCAGGGCCTGGGCCTATTCAGCCTCGACTGCTCAGCTCTACCTGGGCCTTCTAGCCCAGGCCCAATGTACTGGATCTGGTTTCTAGGTGCCAGTTCTGTCAATCAAGGCTCTTGGGGTCTCTACTCCTTGCCTCTTGCTTTGGGTCCCTGGCCCCAAAATTTGCCTGCATGGGTCCCTGGCCCTTGCTTCATCCCTCAAAGGCACCTGCCCCTCATGGGCTTTGGGTCCCTGGCTCTATTGTCACTCTTCCAAAGAAATGCTAGGCTCCCTGGCCCCTGTCTTTACCCTGCAAGGACTCTGGGCTAGGCTTAGTGCATTAAGCCTGACCTCTGGCAGGGCTCAGGCATAGCAAAATACCTAGGCATAGCAAAATGACCATGATAGCCCACTGTCTTGCAGCAAGGCTTCCCTTTACCCAGTGTTGTATTCTTTCATAATGGGGCAGTATTCTGCTGTCAGTCCTTAGCCCAGTTTTCCTCTGCAGTTTTCCTAGTCAGAAGCTCCTCACCTCCCTGGCTTGGCTAAGCCCCAGACTTATATGTCACTCAAGTCCTGCCCACCTTTGGTCAGGTGCCCTATCAACTGACCCACCTGCAGAGCTGTTTATTAACCCCAGCCTTGCCAGCTTCCTTTGTGTGGTTCACAAAAACCCTTCCCTTAAGGGGCCATTCCGCTTTTCCATAACAGGGTAACGGTTCCCTGTTACAATCTGTAAACACAAACATACACATATATGTATTGCTGGTACCACGTGCAACTGACAAAACTCTCAGCATGCCATTTGGAGTGTGAAGACCTTTCAGTGTAATGCTTGATCTTTCAAATTTAAAACTATCAGATAAGTTAACCAAGCAGTTACCTTCTCTTCACTCCTTGTAATTTCACAGTTGACTATGAGTCTTGAAGGCCTACGAATACTTTAATTCTCAGTTATCTGGAGATGTGACCCCACAGTCTGCACATCTGTTATTTAGCCTTCCCATCCATAAAAAGCCAGATTTTGTTTTAAAGGGTTCATTAATCATATATGCAGCAGTAAGGCCTACTCTGAAAGTGAACCACTACCTTTCTTATTTTCACATAATTCCCCAAATCCAAACTTTGACGTTAAGACAAGGAGTCAACCATGCATACTCCAGCCCAAAGATGTGATCCCTTATGCATTTATTAACTGATAAACAAGGCGTCAGTGTAATTTATTTAGGTTCTGGAAGCAATGCTATTTTGAAGAATGCTATTTTGAAGAACTCTGTTAATGGAGAGTTTTTCAATATTTTAGAAAAAAACCTAGTAGGCAGGTCATGGATAACTTTACAGGGCTCATCCTTGCAGCATATTATACGTACTTCTGTTACTTGTTTAATTTTATGTTATGGTAATATACACAAACACTAATCAGGACTAGGTCTTCAGTTGCTGTCTAGCCACATAAGCAGACATGATCTTGTTCTGATGAGTTTACTTACTGTCTTTTTCACTTCTGCAACATCCTATTTTCCATGGGGTTTCATTTTTTTTTTCTTTGAGGAACAGGTATTTCCATGTAAAATATTTCTCAGTTAAGTTTTTTTCCCCTCTTTTTTCCACAGACACTGTAGAAGATGAAATGGAAATGGCCACCGTGCGGCATCGGCCTGAGGCTCTTGAACAGTTGGAAGCACAAAGCAAATTCACAAAGAAGGAACTTCAGGTCCTCTACAGAGGTTTCAAGAATGTAAGCACTTTCTTTCAGATTTTAGCATGAAATTAATTAATGTCTAGCTCACAAAAAATCAGTAGTAATTTGAAAATGAAGGGAAAGAAAGCTGCTCATGGGTTTAAGTAGGAAGATATGATGTCTTTGTTCAAGTTAGAAAAACAAATAAACCACTCCATGCTGTAAACAGGAAGGGAAGTTTAAGTGCGCATAACTTTGAAGGTTCTATTCACTGAGTGTATTTATGGTTCATTGCTAATATATATGCTCCAACACTATGTGCAAAAATGGTTGCTTAAAGAGAAACTTAAAAAGAAATATGATCCAAACCTCAGATCATAAAAGCATCAAAACATTAGAGAGTTTCTGATTCAGGTTTGCATAAAACATGATGTATGTCCTTGTCTTTACAGTGAATGGAAACAAAAATCTGAATGGGAATATCTTCAAACTGTGCAAAGTTTAGGAAAAGTTTTGGATCCAGACTTTAAAGCTTGGGGCTCCTGCAAAGTATAACAAGCAGTCTGTTATATAGCTGATGATGGAGAAATAAGGAGTATAAGTAGACCATAATTCTGGTATTTATTGTACTCCTAAATTTGCTGTTGATTTGCAGTTTGGTTTTGGAAGGTAATTTAACCTTTTTACCTCTCTGTAACATCTTCAGTTTAACCATCAGGATATTTATAACTACCTCAGAGAAGTAATACAAGACTTAATTAGTAGATATGCGAATCATTTGTGATCCTTTAGCGAGCTAACACACACATTCTCATTCTGGTATATTATTTAGTTTAATTTATGTCACTTGGGAAGGTAAACCAAAAATAGCTACTTAAACCAGAATAACTGTATCCATGCAGGAAGGGGCATAGCCAGGATTGTGGTGACAGGGGTGTGGCCAAGTCATGGAAGGGGGTATGGCTTCACACCCCTTACTGTGATCCCGTATCCCAGTGAGGTCAGAGAGCTCTAAGGTCATTAGCTGGTCAGTTCAAGGTTTGGCCAGAGCCCCTGCTTTTACCCCAATCTGGAGCCCAGGGGGTGAACACCACTGCTGTTCACTTTCCCCCTCCCTTTGAGTGGCCAAATGGCAGCAGTGCTCAGCCCCGGCTTTCATTCAGCTGCAAAGACCAGGGAGTGAGTACCACCGTGCTTATCCCCTCTTTTCCTTTGCTGATGAATTTGAGAGGTTGAGGATGAAGAAAAGAACAAGCAGCAGTGACACTCACCCCTTGGGCTCCAAAGGTGCCTAAAAGTAGGGACTCCAACCAGCCCCCATGTTGACATGCTGGTGAGCTCAGAAAGCTCACTGTGCATGTGGGGCACAGCCAAAGTGGAGTGCAACTGCACTACTGCACCCTCCTAAATATACCCCTACACCCAGTTTAACTGTATTGGTATCATTATACTGGTTTCATGAATAACACCTTCCTGTGTAAGCAAGCCTTAGATTATAAGTATTTTGTGTAAGGAACTTTTTAGTATTTTCCCTTTCTACAGTACCTACTACAGTGGGACCCCCTATCTTCACTTGGCCTCTAGGTACTACCATTGTATAGCTAATAATGAGCACAAAGCCAGAAGGATTATAAGAATTTGAGACTCCTACCTACTGCTGGATACACATGACTATTCTTGTAATAGATGTGACAACTTTAAATCTCTTTGAAATCCATGTTTGATTAATAAGTAATTGGTATCCCTATGAAAATATTAAATGGACTTTGTGCATCAAAAATTATTACTGTGCATGAAAAGTGTATTTTTCCCACAACACTTTTACTATATAACATTTTTTTCTCTGTGTCTATCCTGGCAAGCACAGTCATGACAGAAAAAAGTGATTTTTCCTACATAATTATGTCCAGCTAATTACTGTGTATATCTTTAGGCTGCTTGCTGCTTCAGTTAAGATGAGAAAGATGTCATCTTTCTGAATCAAGTGTTTCTGTAATGTGCATGACATTTCAGAGATTGATTAATTACATGGTTTTTAATTAGACAACAACAAAAAGAAAGCCTTTAAAGATATTTTAATCAATTGGATTTTTGTATGCTTGCACATTACATTCAACAATAAGATGATAAACTGTGTTATTATCATCATCCTTTCGGGCCCCAGAAACAATCATTTGAAGCAAAGGAAGCAAAAGGTCAAAGATGTGTGAGTGTGTAGACTTGTGTAGTTGCTTGGGTTGCTTTAGAGTCACTCAGAGTATTGGCTCAGCTAAGGTGCTAGGGAGAGAGAAGTGGAAAATACACAAAAAAGCACTGATCTAGTGCATCTGGAAAAGGTTATTTTAGCAATGGCCAGAGCCATTAGGGCAACACTTAAAGGCCAGAGAAGAAATACAGAAAGAAATGTGAGGGGGTGGGAGAAGAGCCTTCAGACAAGCTAACAGCCATTAAAAGGATAAGCACTAGGGAGGAACCAATGCCTGTGTTCAGTAATTTAGAAATTTTAAAGCTTTAACATTATCATTTGAAAAATAGACTTAATGGAAGTCTCAGGCCTCCCCTGGCTCAAAAGGTTGTCTCTAGCACTCTAGTTTCATAGTGTTCTTGTACTGTTGTTGATGAATTGTTGCTCAGCTACCATCACAGTGGGACCTCTCCATTTTGTATTTGGCTTCCTGTCATCCCATTTACTGTAAATTGAAATTGTGATTGCTGCAATCATTAACCTTTCAAACCAATGGCTCTGTGGCATGCCTAGTACAAGTAGCACTTCACAGTAAATTGTGCAGACTATCAAGCATGCACTCAGCATGTGCTCTTTTTTTCTCTTTTGTCCATTGATAAGTCTCTCACAGCTTTATAAATGTTCCTAAGCTATTGCACATTGCCATTTCAGAAAAAATACTTAGATGACTTCACTACATAAAGGATGTTCCTGTGTAAAACCTAAATGTTAATGATCCTTTAATTTTGATTTATTGTTCACACCACAAGTTCTGTTGAACTAATAAATATTGGGCAAATTAGGTTTCCAGGGACATGTGGCTAGATTTTAAATGTGGATAAGTGCTGAAATATATGCATCTTATGGACAGTACCTTACCATCCTTGTACAAAGAAAATAGTTTGAAACTATCTACCACTATTTTTTTTTCTAGAAGCAAATTAGCACAGTTGTTTGAATGGTAGATGTAAATGATCATATTATTATACACCTGTGTTTTTTGATAGAACAGAATTTCTAGAATATCTTTCATCTGAAGTGCTCATATCGCTGTTAATAAATCAGGTTTGTTTAGACTATAGAGAAATAGTTTCCTATTGTTCTGCACTTTGAAATGTTGAAACAAGATATGTTTGCCCCCAAGGAGCTTACAAGACACAGAGATCAAAGCTAGAGGAAAATTTAAGTCACCCTTCTTTTAGTTAATGCACTATATTTTTAATAATAGCATGATGACAACATTTTACTGTGGACCTCAAAGAAGAAAAGGGTTTAATGCAGTATTTTATGAGATCATAAAACTGTTCATGGACTGTGTAGAAAGTTCACCATTTTCACCAAAAACAGCACAAATGTCCTCAGTGTTCCTTCCAGAAAAAAGCTTGCCTTCGTTTCTCTGTTAGTCTACAGTAGGAGAAAGAGGATGAGCAGAAATTACTTGTTTTGACTGATGAAATATACATCAAACTGAATCCTTAGTAAAGACTGTGACATTCATAACCTGTAGATATGGTTACCTGACAAGGATATATGTAATCAAAAATAAAACTATATCACAGATTTGGAGTTTTCATTACCCCTTTCCAATTAGATATGGGACCTGGTGATCATGTTCTTAGTTAATAGGTTGATGAGACCCATGGCTTGTTGACATGAGGAGTTTCCAAGTTCAAGTGTAGATAAAATGTGTGTAGTTAGCTAGGATAGTCCAGGTAATTTGAAAAACAGGATTTGTTTGGCAATTTCTTTATTGGAGCACCTAGGCAGTTGGGACAGATACTAGACAACTTTTCATGATCTAAGCTAGGGCCTTTAGGCCACTTGTACATGTGATGGGGGTTTCGTCCCTTAAACTGAAATGGTGGGTTTTTAATTGCAATGATTAAAAACCCACTATTTCAATTTAGGGGCTTCCATCACTTTATGGTGAGAGACCTGATCCCTTTTTTTTTTTTTTGTTTGTGTGTGGAGTTTTCCCATGTCTCCCATGGCTGGGGGAGGTGAGCTGCTGGCAGGTGAAGTGGCCCCTGAGCTGCACGGGGCCTTGATCCTTCCTTCTGGTGGCAGCACCCGCTAGTGCTGCCTGGGTGCCCTGCTAGCTTGCAGGTGCCACCTGGGGGTGCTGCCACAATGGAGGGAAGGTCCAGGGCCCCCCTTGTTCAGAGCCCACTGGCAGCTTGCCCCCCTGGCCACGGGAGATGTCAGCAAGCTCAGCAGAAAAAAAAAATCAGACCTCTTGCCACTTTTTTTTTTCTTCCTGATGGAGTCTGGCTGCATGAGCTGCTCCTGGGCTGTGCAGCCCCTGAGCTGCAGAGGGGCCTGGCCCTTCCCTTCACAGTGGCGGCACCCAGAATGAGTGCTAGCTGCACAGGTGCTGCCCCAGCTCACAGGCAGTACCCACTGGATCCAACTGTTCCCTGAGCCTGCGTGCTGGAAGCCTGCTGAGGTCTGCTCCCCATGTGGGTTCAGGCAAGAGTTGAATCCAGTGGCTGCTGCCTGTGAATTGGGGCAGCACTTGCTGGGGTGCTGCTGCTGCAGAGGGAAGGACTGGGCCCCCCTGCAGTCCAGGGTCTGCATGGCCCAGCAGCAGCTTATGCAGCCAGACTCCATCAGGAAGAAAAAAAAAAGTGGCAAGAGGTCTGATTTTTTCTGATCTCATCCCTTTTTTTGCCCCACAGAGCCTGCCCATGTCTTCTGAAGCCGGCCTGGGCAGCCTTGGGGGGTGCTGCCACCATGGAAGGAAGGATCAGGGTCCTCCACAACTCAGAGGCTGCTCAGCCCACTGGCAGCTCGCCCCTTGGCCAGGGGAAACGTGGGCAAGCTCTGCAAAACAAAACAAAACAAAATAGAATTGGGCCCTTTACTGCTTCTGCCTTCAGCCCACCTCTCTCACCATGGGGCGGGGCTGGCACAAACTGTCAAAGGCTGCAATGTTACAAATAGCTACATTGCAAACTAAATGACATGCAGATGTGGCTTAGTTTGCAACATAGCAAACTCATTTAAATCATAAAAAAACCTGTACGTGTATGGCGAGATCCAATTAAACTGCAATAAATGGCCAATTTTTGTCACATGTACAGGCACCCTTTGTGCCCCAAACCCCATGTATATAGTTGTTTCTATATCGAAACAACAGTTACTGTTTCTACATTATGGACTGAAACCCAGTCATTTGGAAACTTCACTACAACTTCACACTGTGAACATTCATACTACCTTAGTGGCAAAAATACCAGAACTAAATATAATCTTTATGATTCAGAATGATGCTTTATTTGAACCACTGTAGCAAGGTATGAGCAATCCAACTTTAATATAACTTCAATTAATTAAAATATTACTAGCCAAGGCTATTTCTCAATGTGCTTTTCTAACTACAGTGGCTCCCTAGAGAAAATCATGTCAATTTCTGCATCTGGAAACTAGTCTTCAAATCTCTCAATGACAATGATTCAAGATCTAGCACTCCAGAGAATGGTTTTGTCTTTTGTAGCAGAGCTGGAGGGTCTATGAACCTGTCAACTTAAAGACTGAATGAAGCTCATGAGTAATTGGGGCTTTCTAGTTAACAGGGCCCAGGCTTTGAAATTAATTTCCTAAGGAGATAAGCATGACCACAGATCTTGTAGCCATCAGAATGAAGTTAAAATTCAATCTGCATCTTGGTGTTCCCCTAGTTGGGAGTGTAAGCAGTGAGGGAAGAGAGACTGAAGAAAGAAGCAAGACTGAAAATAAAGACTGCAGAGACAGGGAAGGAGGAAATAAATATTTTTACAAAGAGAAGAAAATGGCTGCTGCCTAGGGCTGTGCAAAATTTTGGTGGCCGTTTCATTTAGTTTTGTATTCAGACATTTCGGCAGCTGAAACACCAAATCCAAAACTAAAAGCAAGGTTCCAAAACAGCTCCACCATGAAACAGACCCATCTAAAACATTTCAGAAATGGTGGGCTTGCGGAGAAAGAGAAACTAAAAAGAGGGAGGGGGAGGAGGCAGGGAAGGACTGCTCTGCTACTGATATCTGTAGCTGGCCAGTGACAACGATCTGTCCCTGAGGTCCCTTCCAATCCAGTGCTCTCGGGGAGGGACAGAGAAGCACCATAAAAGGCTGTTTATGAACTGTTCTCTGCCATTTTGCATCTGCGCCTGTGTCTGTGTAGCAGCAGGAGCAGCAGCAGAGAGTAGCATCTGTAAGCTTGCAGTTTGGTAGTGCCTTCCTACAAGTTGTAGCCAATCCTTTCCTATTTACCCTTGCCTACCCTCCCTATTGTTATCCCTTGCAATTCTTTCTTCCCCCAAAATCCTGTTATTTGTTCTTCTTATTCCCTCCACCCTCCCCTCAACAAAAAGAAAGCAGTGCTTTGCTTGGCAGTGTGTCATCACTACGCACTGCAGGAAAGTACTACACATACATTACACACATACTCACACAATTTTTTTTTCCAGCACACGAAATATGAAGCATGCTGAAAAGGCAGGTGCCAGGTCTTCTAGCAGTGGAGCCAGAGAGAGCAGTGGGAGAGCTGTAAGTTCCCCCTCCCCCAAATTTAGACACACCCTCTTTCCTAGCAGGCATGCGGATTCTGCTCCCAGTGGCAGCAAGGAGGTGGGATCAGTGCCTGAATCTGCACCCCCATCTAATAACACCAGCCATAATAATGACCGCAGCACCATCAGCATGACAAGCAGCACCATCATGACAGTCTCCTCTACCCCCATTTCAGTTCCCAGTCTGATCTTTCCAGTGCCAGAGGAGGAGCTGGATCTGGAAGCAGGGGACCTGAGCATCCTAACAAAAGAAATTCTGGGGACCAAGGAGAAATCTGAGTTTGTGCTCCACTCTCTCCAAGTTCCTCTTGAGCCAGGTCTCCTTCCCTGGAAGGTAGTTCAAAGGAGGTTGACGCTGAGGTTGTGGAGGCAAGTGGCTCAGCTGAGTCAGCTCCTCCTGTTGTTGTACCTCTGCCTGATGAGAAGGGGGATCAGGTAGGATCTGCACCCCAATTCCAGAACCGAGGGGGTAATGGGGTGTGGAATCATTTTGAGGTGGCAGATAATCCCACATATGCTATCTGCCTGCACTGCCAATGTAAGACCGGCTGGGACAAGGAGGTGAAACACTTCAGCACCACGAGGATGCTGATGCATCTCAGGAGGCACCACCCCCTTACCCTTGCTCCTCCTCAGCCTGACACCAGTTGGGGCATGCCCAAAAAGAAGTTCCCCTCTCACTGCAAAGCCCCCATCCCCAAGAAGCATAGTCAGGTCACCCTGGAACAGTGGGGCAAAGGTGGACAGAAAGGGGGGCATGTTGCAAAGGCAAGCGAGATTACCCAGAACATCGGAGAGATGCTTGCTCTGAATGGCGAGCCCTTCTCCCTAGTTGACTGGCCAGGGTTCAGGCAGCTCATGGCACTTGTGGCCTTAACCCTACCAAGTGCCCACACATACCACCTTCAGCAGGATGGTGGTACCCTCCCTTCACAGACGAGCCTATGAACTTCACCATCAACCTCCTAGATAGAGAAACTCATGGACTCAATATAGACATTGGATGTATGACACCTGCCTGACATCTGGCTCCCCAAGTAGCAGGTACCTCTCCACTTTTACCTGCTACATCCCCCTTCTAGCCCCCTCCCAGCCTGTCTCTAACCCCCTGACAGCTCAATTTACATTTTCACTGACTGGCTTTCTTGCCTGCATTCCAGGCCAGCCTCTGGCTTCTTTATTATTCCTTCTATCCAGGAAGAGCACACACAGCAACTGCAGATGCTTCCTCAGCCTGACAAAGAGTTTTTAAACCCAAAAGCTTGCAAAGAAGAATTTCTCCAACTATTCACTTTGTCTAATAAAAGATCTCAGATTGACCCCAATAACCTTTTCAGGGCTATGTCCTTAGACCAACACAGCTACAACCTACACCCCTAAGCGCACACAAGTGAAATGAATTTTGCTTTCAGCAGTTTGAGGTGCAGTTTCACAGAAACCCCTGCACCACTCTGCCTGAAACCTGGCAGTCCACACACCCACACGAGGAGCTATGAATGTGGCAGGACAGGTGCTAATGGGGGCAGTCATTTAATGCCTTGCTATCAGAGCTGGAGGCAGCAGTTTAGTTTCTCACCAGCCAGCAGGGGAAGAACAACATCTTCCCGCTGAGCTCCTGTGCCAGGAAGAACTTGGAGGTATAAGGTCTGGGGCTATATGGGGAGGAGGAAGCCCCACATCTTCCTGGGCATGACCTAAAACTTCACCCTGCCAGGGTAGGGAGGCCTGGATGGGACTGCCAGTGGCGTGACAGCCCCAGGAAATGCCAAGACCATGAATCTCCCTGGTGAAAGGCAGGTAAGAGCAGGAGGCACTTGATAACCTCCAGCCACCACACAGTCCTGGTCAGGGAAAGCCCAGACCTGTAAGATCTTTGAAAGGCCTGAGGCTTACTGGTTGCAATAGAGTTGTAAGGGTGAGAACAGGGGCTACCATCCCTGCAAATTTCATCCCGCTGTGCTTTAACATACATATAGTCTCACTTGTCATGAGTTTTACTTTGAACAGTTTGAGGAGCAGTTTCCCAGAAACCCCTGCACCTATTTCCTTGAAACCTGGCAGACTTCATGGCCTCAGAAGGGGATACCATCCCTGCAGTCTTCATCCCACTGTGCCGTAACACACACAGAAAGTCATACACGTCATGAGTTTTGCTTTCAGCAGTTTGAGGTACAATTTCCAGAAACCCCTATACCTATCACCTTGAAGCCTGGCAGGATTCATGGCCTCAGAAGTGGCTAGCATCTCTGTAAGTTGCATCCAAATCAGGCAAGAAATGATAAAGTTATAGGCAGTTTTGTGATTCCCATGATAGCCTATTGCTGAAACACCGAAACAGCATTGAAATTCTGAAACAGTTTCAAAACTGTTTTGGCCGAAACAAAACAGGACAGCAATCCAAAACACCTAAATGAATCACTGTCCCTCTGAAATGCCAAATCCAAACCAAAATAAAACACTGTCCCTCCAAAACACCGAATCCGAAACTGAAATGAAACATAGCCATTTTGCACAGCCCTACTACTGCCCTTTCATAGGGAATTGTGCATGAGCTGTACTGAGAAAATTGACCTGATGGTAGGGGAGAGCAGGGGGAGGTTGGTATTGGATAAAATGTAAATGTTCTCTGTATGCAATATATTAGTACTGGGATTGGCCAATAACTGTCCTACACCTTCAGAGTGAAATACTTCCCAGTGAAGAATGCCATTTTGCAGGCATATGTGAGTTGCCAACAGTGCACAAGCTTATGTTGGTTCTTTATACAGGGTATCTTTAAAACCTAGTTTCATTTTGAACAATCAGTCTGACTTACTAATAGGCAAAACTTTTCATTCTCCCTTTCAAGTGCACTCTCCAGGATATTAGAAGTGATGTAGTAGAAATGGAGTATGAGTGTGTGTGTGTGTATATATATATATATATATATATATATATATATAAATATATATATATATATATATATTCCCTTGCATTATGTCTGTCAAACAGTAAAAGCTGACCCCTCACTAGTTCCAATGTAAAACCCTGACCCAGAAGAGGAAGTGCCTAGGTAACAGGGTTCAACTCTGGACCCAGCTTGTGCTGCTACTGGCTTTCTGACAGACTCTTCAGATACCTGACCTTGCTTGCCCATGGACCCCAAGTTTGGCCTGAGCCTTTGGATATCGGATCCAATTCTGTTTGATTTCCTGGATCCCTGACCCAGCTAGCCTCTTGAGCCCATGCTTTGTCTGACCCTCTGGATCTCTGACTTGCTTTCTTAGCTGGATCTTCTGGCTTCCCTACACTCTGACCCGCCATACACCTTTGGACCTCAGCTGCCTCTCCTGACCCAGACCTGGCTGTCTACAGCTTGGTATGACAGTGCCATAGGATGATTTATAATGATTCCTACTGAAATCTAAGCATGTTACGTGCTGGGAAACACTTGTGACTTAAGCCTGGATAACATAAATAATTTACAGCAGGATAATGGAATTATAGGCTATCAAAACTGCAGGCAGGTCAACAAAGTTATTTCTCTAAATAGAAAGACGTGTGTAAGTCACCTTTTTCCTTCCTGAAAATTACCACTGAGGGAAGAATAGTTAAAGGCTCACTGCTACCTCAACTTATTCTTTTTAAAGTGCATTTATTATTTAAAATAGTTTTGATATTAATACATACAGATCAATGACTCAATTTTCAATAGTTGTAACCCAGACAAAACATTTACAACTAAAAAGTGCTCTCTTCAAGATGTGCTTATTTAATATGCACTGGCTTTCATGTACTTGTAGTTTAGAGTAACTATGTCTATATTTCAAATGAAGTTGCATGAAAATGTGTTAATGGACTGAGTAATAAATAATACTAGCATTCATTAAGTTTCTTTCAAAGGGTTTCTTGAGAAATTGGAAGCTTTTAAAATCTAATAGTAAAAATCATTTGGAGACAAAATCTGAACTTTTGATTGGTGGTTGGTGGTCTTCACAAAATTACAGAATTTCCAGACTCTCACTGGTAAATATTCATTTGTATCATTCTTGCAATTTAGTAGACACTAAAGTTTGCTTTTCAGTAGGAAATAATGGACCTAATCCTTAACTGTCTCTTTGGAGCATAACCTACAAGGAGGGAACTTGTTGATATTTAAGAGTCCAACGGTGAATATTCTACAGCTTTATTGTGCATTTCACCTTCTTTAGGTGACCATTTTTATTTATATAATGGAAGTAAACTAAAGCCATTAATTTAGGTTATATCTGCTTATTTCTCAGACCTAAGGAAGCTTTGTGCCCAAAAGCTTGTTTAACATTTCTCCTAGCAATGTAGATCAGTGGGGTTAGTCTGTGGGCCCAACATGGCTGCACGCCACCCTGATCCATCTGTGCACCACAGCAACTCTAGTGCACAGGGCCACATTATCTGGCCCATAGAGCTCCCTATGGACTAAAAAAATTGGCAGCAGGGTAGCAGCAATTAATACTGTCACCACTCCCTGGTTGCCAAATTTCTGGACCCTTGGGGAACCCCACAGGCTGGATGACACTGCTTCATGGGCTGGGTCTGGCCCATGGGCTGAGAGTTCATGTAGATGGTCCACTCAAAGATATTACCTAATACACCATTCTTCTTGCATATACAGCTCGGACATGCTACAGTTATTCCAGTTATTTTGTATTTGCTAGAGGAAATCAAATGATTTTTAATGGAAAAAAAATGTATTGATGACTATTTCCCGCCCAGTTCCTTATAATTAAATTGGCAACACCCTTCCACATGGTGCAGAACTTAGATCTATTTCCAATTAAAATTTCAGTAATGCATTACATTAGACATTTTGAGTTAAAACGTTCTCAAGTGCTATTTGTTATACCAGCAGACTGTCTACTCTACTGTGTCTGCTGGTAGATACATTTTCCATTATTTGTAGAACCTTTTAAGTCTATCTAGATGTACACTCAAATGAAAAAAAAAATGTTTGTTTTACAGTATGATCGGCAAAAAAATTGCCCTCAGCTGCAGCTAACTGCAGTTATTTTTCAATTGCATCTTGTATAACAAAGAATTACAAGGCTCAGTGCCTTGAGTTAGGTGAAGCGAAGCCCTGTTTGCATTTTCCATTTGATTTTGTGTTGTCAGTAATATTAAAGATGTGAAATAGCAGGGCATATACCAGTAAAAGGAATGTTATCACTTAAAAATGCAGCAAATGTAACTGTTTACTCCTCCTTCTCACCCTGTCTCTCTTCCTTGGTCTGCTAGGGTAAGAGTAATCATTCTAATTGTTATGCTAGACTGTATGCTTTCATTTTTGCAATAACATATGTTGCTCTTTTAATGAGTGGATACATGGATCAAAAAAATGAATGCAAGCAGAGGGTTGTCTCTTCCTGATTTTCTTTCTGTCAGGTCTCCTATTCAGTAACATAAAAAGTATAGTAAACTCTGGCTTCCAATATGTTCCTTTACATTGCTCCAAAGGTGCAAAGAGGTCCAAAAGTTGCCTCACAGGCCAGGGAATGGTTCCCAGAACATAGAAAATCTTTGGCTGATGGAGAGAGAACAGGATGTTTTGGTGATTCCTGACTGTTGGAACTTGGAACATGTGGCTTAAGTAGTCCCTTATCACTGAAGAATGCAAATAGAGCTTCAAACTAAACCACAGCTGCAGTGGACCCAAGATCAGTGCTTTAAAATATGACATTTTAAAAATCTTTGGGGTGTTAGTTAAAGTGCCACCAAGCCTTTTGTGCCTGATATTTTTAATCAAAAACACAAACATCTCAGTTTCATCAGAATTTAATGAATCCTTCTCACAAAGTTCTTCCTTGAATTCCACGGTAATAATTTAAGGTAGGGTCCTTCTTTTCGATATTTCTGTTGAAAATAAATACTGACAAACAGAAGCAGTCAAATAAACAAAAATACTATCAGTTCCAAAGCCTCCAAATCTATGCTCCTTCTTATTGTTGCTCAAAAGGGTTGAGCCTGTGCCAGGCTGGATTCATTTCAGTGTAAAAGTCTAAATCCCCATATCTCTTGCAATGCAAAGCCAGTATCCAACATCCCTTTAGTTCTGTTGCATTTAAATTCTCAAATTGTTACATAGTTTTGGTTGAAATTCACTTCAAAGTTAGTGCATTTACCCAGGCCCAGTTGCATTAGGTATGCATTTGCAGACATCTTAGTACAATGATAATAATGTTACATATATTTAACCAATAATTCAGGACACAGTATGATCCTTTAAATGGAGCAAGAAATCCGTAAGACCTGGGTTACGTTGCTGGCTCTAAACTAATAGACTGCCACACACATTAAGCTCTAACAGGTACAAAACCTTCCATCTGTCTAACAAGGTCACCATGAGCAGAATTACTGTGCTGTATTGCAGTCTTCACTGACTCTCCATTGACAGGAGTATGTCTCCTTGGGACTGGCCGGCATTGAGATCTCTTCTACTGCCATGATCACAGCTTCCCATCACACTTACACTCCAGTGGGACAATCAAACTGTCATTAAGCAATAGCAGGGAAACCTGTAGCTGTGAGACCAAAGTTTTCAAAAGACTGGATCTAGACCATGAAGTTCCCCAACTCCAGGAGTCAAGAATGAACAAAATGGTGAGAAGAAAATGAAAGTTAAGCTCTTTGACTAAATTCCCCTTGATGAGGCTTTCTCCACAGGGGGCTGTGCGAAACGGCACCGTTTCATTTCGACTTGCATTTTGACATTTCAATGGAATGGTGTTTTGTTTTGAATTTTGTTTCATTTCAAAACTGCTGTTCCATTTCATTTCACTGTTTTGTCACTGTTTTGACATTTCGCCCATAGGCAATAACAGGGAAGGACAAAACAGCCTATAACTTTGTTATTTCTTGCCTGATTTGGATGAAACTTGCAGAGATGGTAGCCTCTCCTGAGGCCATGAATCCTGCCTTGCTTCAAGGAGATAGGTACAGGGCTTTCTGGGAAACTGCACCTCAAAATCCTGAAAGCAAACCTTGTGTCACTTGTACGTGTGAAGGCACAGGGGAGTGAAAACCGCAGAGATGGTAGCCCCTGCTGAGGCCACAAAGCCTGCCAGGTTTCAAGGAGATAGGTGCAGGACTTTCTCAGAAACTGCACCTCAAGCTGCTGACAAGCAAAACTCGTGACATGGGTGACAATGTGTGTGTTAAGGCACAGGGGGGTGAAAACTGCAGGGATGCTGGCCCCTACTGAGGCCACAAAGCCCACCAGCTGTCAGGGATGTAGGTGTAGGGAGTTCTGGCTTCTGCGACCCTGCACCTCAGGCTGCTAACAGCAAAACTCATGACATGGGTGGGTGACACTGTATGTATGTTAAGGTGCACCCTCACTGGTGCTGGGGCATCTACACAACACGGTAGTGTGCTCTAATGAGGTCTCCTCCTCCCTTACAGCCTCAGCTCAGTCCACCACTTTAGATGGCAACAGGCATAAAATAACTTAGTAAGTGAGCACTAGCACGGTAGCACCAGCAGCATCTCAGGCAGCCAAACTGTGACAGAGCCATTCTTTCCTCTCCTGAAGGAGCTTCTTCTCCAGCGTGTTTGTTAAAGTGTGCCCTCACTCTGTGTGCGTGTGTGTGTGTGTGTGTGTGTGTGTGTGTGTGTGTGTGTGTGTGTGTGTTAAGATGTGCCCTCACTAGTGCTGGGGCATAGTAAAGAAGCCAGAGGCTGGCCTGGCATGCAATGCAGGCAAGAAAGCCAGTCAGTAAAAATGGAAATGGAGGTGTCAGGGGGTGAGGGACAGGCTGGGGTCAGGGGGGGAAGGGGGATGTAGTAGCACAGGTAAAAGTGCGGAGGTACCTGGGGAGTCAGATGTTCGGCAGGTTGCAGTGTATCATAATTCTACTGTCTATATTGAGTCCATGAGTTTCTGTACCTACTACCTAGGAGGCTGATGAAGTGAAGTTCATAGGCCCAGCTCTGAAAAGTGGTTTGTAAATTCATACAAGAACCTAACCTCATCACCAGAACTGAAGCCAACTTCCTACAGCTCAAAATACAAAACATGCCAATAATTTCCAGTACCCCCACAAACTGCACACCAGAATCTATAAAAGACAACAATACCCAACTACCTGTTGGGGGCACACTCCTCTACTTCCAATCTCTCAGACCTGATCCTGAGAGGGAACAATGCACAAACCACTTTTCACAGCTGGGCATATGAACTTTACTTCACCAGCCTCCTAAGTACAGAAACTCATGGACTCAGTATAGACAGTGGAATTCTGACACACTGCAACCTGCCGGACATCTGACTCCCCAGGTACCTCCGCACTTTTACCTGCGCTGCTGCATTCCCCTTCCCCCACCACACCAGCCTGTCCCTCACCCCCTGATGCCTCCATTTTTGTTTTCACTGACTGGCTTTCTTGCTTGCATTGCATGCCAGGCCAGTCTCTGGCTTCTTTACTGTTCCTTCCATCCAGGAACAGCAGACACATAAACTGCAGGTGCTTCCTCAGCCTGACAAAGGGTTTTTCAACCCGAAAGCTGGCATTCCAGACAGCTAAACTGAACTCACCTGGAGCCTTACAACTCCACTGCAACCAGCAAGCCTCAGGCCTGTCAAAGACATAACAGGTCTGGGCTTTCCCCAGCCAGGACAGTGTGTGTATGCATTAGCTGGAGGTTACGGCACCTCCTACCCACCTTTTACCAGGGATTCCTCGGTCCTGGCATTTATAGGGCTGCTGCACTGCCAGCAGTCCCACCATGCCTTCCTGACCTTGGCAGAATGCAGTTTTAGTGGTCATGCCTAGGACCTGGGGCCTCCTCCTTCCCCATAGCCCCAGTCCATACCTCCAAATTCATCCTGGCATGGGAGCTCAGCTGGTCCATGTTCTTCCCCTGCTGGATGGTGATGCAGTGAGCTGAGAGCAGGGCTTTAACTGGTTTTAAAAAAATGAAAAAAGGAAATAGGTGCGGACGGAGTGAGGAGGGTGGCATTCACTCTGTCTGCACCTGGAGCTTGAGGAACCCCAGCAGCAGGAGGTTCACTTTGAGGAACACCAGCTGCTCCACCAAACCAGGGTCGAAGCAGGTGTGGTGGGGTGTTACTACATCCCCAGCAATTCCGAACACCCTCTCACTCGCAACACTGTTTGGTGGACAGGACAGGTGCTCACGGACAACTGCGGCCAGATCCAGCCACATCTGGCTGTGGCTTACCCAGTAGGCCAAGGTGTTGTACAGCACCTCCACATCCTCGGGAAGATAGGCAGCCACCAAAGCCTGAGCACTACCTTCCTGATGGTGAGGTCTGGTGGCTCTGGACCCCACCATAGAAGGCATGCCTTTGGCCCACATTGGCAGCGCTTCTGGTAGAGGAGGAAACTGGTTGGAGGATGGCATGCTACCATGGGACAGTGGATCCCCCTGTTCCATGTCCCCCCACCTCCACTGTTCTGCATCCCTGATTCTCTTCACCAGCACCGTCGTCCACTGATTCAGGGTTTGGCTGCTGCATATGCTGCCCTTCACCCTCGGGTCACACCTGTTGGCCAGCATGCAGATTGTAGCGGACCACAAGGGATTGAGCCATTTCCTGATGCCCTCCTTCAGCCCCCTCACCAGTGCCAGGACATCTGGTGACAGCAGCTTGCCCTAGCCAGGAACATTTATCCCCTGGAAGCTCTCCATTTGCCTCTGAGGTTCCCTCACTATGGGGATCACCTGGCTAAGGAGGCCATTGGCAGCACTGAGGGTCTCGGTAGCCTCGAGGAAGGGCTTTAGGACCACCAAGATCTGGGAGATGGTACCCCACTCAGCTCTTTTCAGGGGGCCACTGAACCCAATCTCCCCGAGCACGGCCATCTCATGGATGGCCATCTGTTGCTCCACCAGCCTCTTGTGCATCAGGTATGTGGACTTCCACCAAGTTTCCACATCCTGCATGATTTTGTGCTGTGGGATGTTCAGCTCTGTTTGTTTGTCCTGCAGCATCTTGCCCTGCTTGATGCTCTGGTAGAAGTAGCCTGCCACCTTCCTGTATTTCAAAATGAGCTGGCCAGTTGTGATGGTGCCATCACCAGCAGCCCTGTCCCCCTCCAAGGCGTCCCTGACAATGAGGTGCAACTTGTGTGCCACACAGCGGATGCCAACAAAAACATCATGGACTGCCTTGACCATATTGGCCCCATTGTCAGTAACCATGAACCCGTGGGTGAGCTCGCCCTGCCCAGGGAGCCATCCCTGCACCAAGAGGTTCACGGTCACCATGATCTCTGTTGCCGTGTGGGACTCCTCCATCACCTCAGCTTGAAGGAGAGCCCACCAATGGCCTGAATGGTCACACCAGTGACCTGTGAGGGAGAGGAAGGTGTGATCACCACCCCGGCTGCTCCAATGTCTGAGGTGATGCGTAAGGCCACCTGTGGACCTGTCTTGTGTAGCTCTTCCCTCAAGTACTCCCTGCATGTCTCATACAGGGAGGACACCACCATCCTGCTGAAGGTGGTGTGTGCAGGCACTTGGTATGATGGGACCATGAGTGCTATGAGCCACCTGAACCCTGGCTGCTCAACTAAGGAGAAAGGCTGGCCATTGACAGCAAGCATCTCCCCAGTGCTCTGGGTGATCTCACTCACCCTTGCAAAGTGCCCTACTTTCTGTCTACTGTTCTCCAGTGTTCCAGGATGGTCTGCCTCTGCTTTGGGGGAATGGGGTCCTTGGAGCGAGAGGGGGACTACCCTTTGGGCACGTTCCTGCTGGTGCCAGGCTAAGGAGGAGCAAGGGCAAGGAGGTGGTGCCTGCAGAGATGTATCAGCATCCCATGGTGCTCATATGTTTTATTCCCTTGCCTCGGCTGGTTTTTGCTCGGCAGTATAGACAGATAGCATACATGGGATCATCTGCCAGCTCAAAATATCCCAGACCACACTATCCACTTGCTTCTGGGGTGTGGGTGCATGTGTGGATGCTGCTTCACTTTCCCCCTCCTTAGCATGCACAGGCACAGCAAGAGGAGGAGCGGACTCAGCTGAGCCACTTGCTTCCATTTCTACGTCAAACTCCTCCAAAGTGCCTTCTGGGAAAGGAGCCTAGGTCTAGGGGAAACTTGATGGGTGTCAAGCACAAACTCAGATGATTCCCCCTCTTTTCCCAGAATTTCCCTTGCTAGGGCACTGAGATCCAGTTCCAGTTCCAGCTCTTCCTCTGGCATTGCAACACTCAGCATGGGAAGTGACATAGGGGTGGAGTAGGCTGCCATGCTGATGCTGATGCTTGTTGTTGTCATCATGGTGGTGGTGGGGGTTATGGCTGGTGCTCATGGAGGGGATGCAGTCTCAGGCACAGGCAGTGGCACTGGCACTGCTCCCCTCTCCTTGCTGCTTGTAGAAGCCTCATCCCTTCTAGCTGGAGGAAAGAGGCTGTGTCTCAGTTTGGGGGGGGGGAACTTACAGCTCTCCCTCTACCCCCTCTTCCATCCCTCCCTGAAGGCTGGCCACCTGCCTTTCCACCACGCTTCATGGTTTGTTTCATGTCTTCCTTTTCTAAAAATATATAATTGTATTCACGTTCCCGTATAAATTAAAAAATGTAGGTGTGGGGCAATGAAGAAATGTATAAAAACCAATAGAAATATATTTTTCTCCCTATATAAATTCAAAAGTGTAGGTGTGTGGTGAAAAGAAATGTATTCAAACAAATAGAAATATATCTTTCTCCCTATCTAAATTCAATAATGTTGGTGTGGTGCAAAGAATAAATGTATAAAAACAAATATACATATATCTTTCTAAGTATATAAATTCTATTAGGTATGTATGTATGTATGCTGCAAAGCTTTAAATGTATAGAAATAAAATATAAATGTATTTGCCTTCCTAGATACATTAAATTCTATAGTAATCCTATCCAATATAATTATAAAATGAATATAATAATAAAATAAAAGTTCCTAGAAAAAAAGTATTCTGAAATCCCTCTTGCTGGGCTAGCCTGCCAAGTAGGGAATCCTTTAGAAGAAGATCAGTGCTAGTTGTCGTTGTCTGATGCTGAGGAGCACACACCTCAGTAAGTGACACTAAGGCAGAAAGCAGGGCAGTTCAAACAATGCTGCCTTTTAAGCTGTTTTTCCATCCCTTCCCCAGAGCACTGGGATTGGAAGGGACCTCAGAGAAGGATGACAGTCACTGGCCAGCTATACAGTCAATATGAGAGCAGTGCTTCCCACCCTCCTGCCTCACCTTCCCCACTCTTCCTTCTCCCTCTCCTTACTTTCTGTTTCCCTTCAGGCAAGCCCAGCTTCAGCTTTGAAATTTGAAACGTTTTGAAACTTTCAAAACATTTTGAATACCCTCTTTTCATTTCAAAGCTCTTTTGAAACCCTCTGTTCCATTTCAATGTCACTGTTTTGAGCTCTAAATGAGTTGAAACAGCATCAAAGCAAAACAGCTGGTGAAATTTCACAGAGCCCTATTGCACATGTACATGCACTCTCTCTCTCTCTCTCTCACACACACACACACACACACACACAACTATTCCACTTTCTTCCAAGCATTCAGGAAAAAAAAGAAAGGCAGGAAATACAGCTATTAGTTTTGATTTCTTGGAAGCAATCAAAAGGTATACCACTGAGACTACCCAAACCAAGCAACAGTGTGACATGGGTTGAGACCTGTAACTTTTCTATGCCTCAGTTTCTACATCTGCCAAATGGAGACAATTACTATCCTTGGAAAGCACTCTCAGAGCTATACAGGGGAGCCTTGTGAACACAATATTTTTTCAATGTCTATTATTTATTTCCCTTATGTACTATCAAGCAAATAATATATAGATTACAGCACTTGGTGTCAATATGAATTTCATAAAGTGAACAAGAATAGTTTTAACTAAGACCTGACTACAGCAATATTATTGATTGACATATTATTTATTATTACTCATTGATACCAAACAGATAGGTGTACTAGATATGCCTAAAATCAGACAGTTATCAGATGATAATATACCTGGAGGTGAGGACTGCTTTGTACCTCTTTTCACTTTATTATGTAATAAATGAGTCTAGTACAAGAGGTTTCCCTACCCTGCTCTATTGAGCTCTCTAGATCCCTTTATTGGGCCCTCCCATGCAAGTACTCTTTCCACAGCTGTATCTGATGTAGCCCCTGAGTCTCTTGCCTGACATCCAGCCAGCTTGTCTCTGCTCTGTGCCCTGTGAACAGCTGCATATGAACTGTGCCCTGTGAGCAGCCCTGGAAACAGCTATGCCCTGTGAACAGCTGCTCCACCCCATTCACTTCTTTATTTCCATGTTCTGCCCACGCAACAAATGTTTCTTCTACCACTAGGCGGTCATTCTTCTGTAGTGGCCTCCAAGATTTTGCTGAGTTACTTGTCTCTTTCCCATTTCTTATATATAAAAATTCTCTAAATTTTTCAACTGTAGGTCACCCATGAGACACATGCTACTTGAGCTTGTTTTGCAAAAGTCTATTTTGTCTTCAGTGGATAAGGGAAAATATCCAAATACTTAGCAAAGCAAAAGACATGATCAATTCCAAAGTCAAAAAGGGTAATCAATGTCAGTCATTCTTTCCTTGTTCTCCTCTCAAAGGCTGCAGTTATTTGTAGGTCAATGGAAAACCTTATATAAAAGAAGCCTTGCAGTTATTGCAATATTTCAATCTCATTAGATATTTACTGATGACTGAACAATTTCATCCATCAAGAAATCTCTTGAGGGCTGACACAGTTATGAGAAATGACTGCAAAAAATAATTGCAAACAGCACTAGTTCCGAGAACACCCAACATGGTTTGCTTCTTCCTGGGATGCATAATCTTGTCATTTTTTTTTTAAATTCTCTGTGTCATCTGCCTTCAGTCCCCTCTTCTCTTGGTTTCATTTTCCATGTCTTCACACATACTTCAAAGCCACTATTTAGTTCTGTTTCATCATTCAATTCCAATTATTATATTAATATGCCAAAGTTTAAAGTGCTGCCAAAATTAATACATCATGTATGTAAGCACTGGAGAGGGGAGACTTAGTGTTACACAAATTGCCAATTGCTCAAATCATGAGCGAGACTTTAAAAAGGGGCATAAGGCAAGGTGCCGCGTTTATTGATTACATGAGTTAGACATAGAGGTTCAGGCACACCGTTCATACAAACACACACAAATCATCCTACACATCATTACACACAGGCATACAGATACACAAAACAACCATTTCATCCACACATACACCAGATATAGTTACCAGCAATAGTTGCTCAATATCAGCCCAGGGTGGCCAACCCAAGCTTATTGAGTAGATGATGAAGATAGCAGATTTAAAGATACCAGCTGGAGCGGAGTGAACAGATGCATCTGTGCTCCAATTAAACAGCAGTGGAGAAAGAGACTCACCCAACTTGGCATTTTCAAAGTGTTCTTTTATAGGGATTGGCATCCTTTGTTTCAGTGCTTTAGGGTTTTTCCACACCCAGCTTCTGTTTTTGTGGTTGTTCTTGCTTTGTCTTCAGCTTATCTTAGCCTTGGAGTGTTCTTGTTGCCCATCTGGCAGAATTTCTTCTTCTGTTATCTCCTTTGTGCCTTCGAGCTTCAAAGGGATTCTTCAGTCGTTTATTAGTAGTTAGTGACTGGTAACTTACATTTTGTGCCTTCTTGCTTACATAAACAGTTGAATCATCTTCTTCCGTCTCTATGCCATTCTCTCACCATTCACCCTTTTACACCCACTCATACATAAAGGCTATGCAAAGTTCATTCACTTATGTCAAGCAGAAGGATACAAAATGGAGTTTTTAAGTTGCTTACAGGACAAGACTAACATGGTTATATTTCACTATTATTGCACTCTATGTTAACATCAGCTACATTAGTTCAGTTTATGCTACAACAGTAGAGAGAAAAGATTGTTTTTATGCAATTTTTTATTATATTTGTTAACTTGCTGAAAATGGCTTCTATCTATATTCTCTGACATAGGTTAGAAATGCAGTTTTATGCTTTATTTGTACCTTTCATTTAACCATAGAACTGGTAATGCCTGGCATGCATAAGAGAATGGATATATGCACAGATTTTCTGCAATTTTCTAAGTCATTCATTCCTCCTGTCAAAGAGCTGAATTTGGAAAATCCATTACTGTCCTTCTATGGCCATCTACATAAAGCATACATACATATGGCAACAGCGTAGATAGTGAAGCACTGTTTTTATTCCAGAAGTATGCTCTACAAGTGGGTCCCTCAAGTAATAAAACAGAAGAAGTCTGTGGTTGTGCTTTGTGTTGAAAATTGTGTCTGTTACTATTTGGGTCCAGTGGCCAGTACACATGGTCCTTGAAGAAAGGGTTCCATTGAAGCCATAGGTGCCAGTCAGTTTAAGGGACAAAGCTAAAAAAATGTTATACTTTGAACACAGAAAACAAATAACATCTGTGGACCAGACTCTTTAAGAAAGGGAGGAGGGAGGACCCGGGCAACTATAGGCCCATCAGTCTTACCTCAATTCTGGGGAAACTCTTTGAGAAGATCATCAAGGAGCACATCTGTGATGGGCAGGCATCAGGGGTGATGCTGAGGGGCAACCAGCACGGTTTCATTAGGAGCAGGTCATGTCAGACCAACCTGATTGCCTTTTACGACCAGGTCACAAAAGCATTGGATGCAGGTATCGCCGTGGATGTAGTCTTTCTGGACTTCAGCAAGGCCTTTGACACTGTCTCTTACCCCATCCTCGTTAAAAAACTAGGCGACTGTGGCATCGATGCCTACACGGTCAGATGGATTGCTAATTGGCTGAAGGGTCATACTCAGAGGGTGGTGGTGGACGGGTCATATTCAACCTAGGGGGAAGTGGGCAGCGGAGTCCCCCAGGGCTCGGTCCTTGGGCCCACGCTGTTCAATTTCTTTATCAGCGATTTGGACGATGGGGTGAAAAGCAACCTGTTCAAATTCGCTGATGATACCAAAATCTGGGGTGAGGTGAGCACGCTAGTAGGGAGGGAAAGACTGCAGAAAGACCTGGATAGGTTGCAAGGGTGGGCTGACAAAAACAGGATGCGTTTCAATACAGACAAGTGCAGGGTGCTGCACTTGGGCAGTAGTAACCGGCAACACACTTATAAGATGGGAAACTCCCTTTTTGAGAGCACAGAGGCAGAAAGGGATCTTGGAGTCATCATTGACTCCAAGATGAACACGGGCCGACAATGCGAGGTCACAGTCAGCAGGGCTAACCGGACCCTATTGTGCATCCACAGGTACATCTCAAGTAGGGCCAAGGAGGTGATCCTCCCCCTCTGCATGACACTGGTCAGGCCACAGCTGGAATACTGTGTCCAGTTCTGGGCGCCCCACTTCAAGAGGGATGTGGACAACATTGAGAGGGTCCAGAGGAGGGCCACTCGCATGATCCGGGGACAGCAGGGCAGATCCTACAATGAGAGACTACGGGACCTGAACCTGTTCAGCCTTCACAAGAGAAGGCTGAGGGGGGACCTTGTGACCATCTATAAACTCACTATGGGGGACCAGAAGGGTTTGGGGGAGACCTTGTTTCCCTCAGCGCCCCCCGGGATAACAAGAAATAATGGCCACAAGTTGTTGGAGAGTAAGTTCAGATTAGACATCCGTAGGAACTACTTCACAGTTAGGGCAGCTAGGATCTGGAACCAACTTCCAAGGGAAGTGGTGCTGGCTCCTACCCTGGAGGTCTTTAAGAAGAGGCTTGATGCCTACATGGCTGGGGTCACTTGAGCCCAGTTTCTCTCCTGCCCAGGCAGGGGGTCGGACTTAAAGATCTACAAGGTCCCTTCCGACCCTACTTTTATGATTCTATGATTCTATGATTCTTCTCCTACAAGTTTTATATCAGTGTAACTTGACTGACTTCAATGAATTTTTAGTCACTTATGATTTAAACCAATGTAAGTGTAGGATGCAGATCTATATATGCTAACGCCAAATCAATTATGTAAATATTTATGCATACATGTAACTTTACCCCCTAACTGAAGTTAGCCTTTCCAGGATCAGTCACCCCATCTTCAAAGAATGAGAGAAACAGCAGTGCTTTATGCAAAGATAAAGTATAGGTACATGTACCAAGCAGATGCACTAATTGCACGTAGCATGTGAAATGTAAATAATGTGTACACGGTTGTACACCACAAACTCTATTGTGTGTTTTAATTTGTCTGATTTTCTTATTCTTCCCAAACTAGCTATTTTTTATTCGTGTCATGTCTGCAAGTTGACAGTCTTCTCCAACAGCTGGACTTCCTAATTGTATTTATTCATAATTTGTATAAACAAGGTTTTGATTTGTCTGCCGCTGCCACAAAACTCTTTTGAATAAAACATGACCGCTCTGAAAAGTACTGAAAATAACATGAGAAGGATAAGACTCAGTCCAGAACATAATTTCAAAAGAAATGTTTTGCAATTGTGCAAATGTAGATGTGCTGCTTAATTTAGAAGAGCAGAATCACTGTGTCATATTTCATGATTAAAAAGATTTAAAAAATAGCTTTAGTATCAGCACATCTGTTTGTCTCTGACAGATACAAAATTATGGACAAAAATTTAAATGTTGTACAGCACTTTCTGCTGTAACTGTTATTAATAAAAAAAAAACCCCAACAACCACCAAACATCTGTCCAATTCCCAATGTAGATGTGTTTATACTATGTAATCCACCATTAGGACTAATACTAAATGTATCTTTGTGTGTCATTCGTGCTACACCACACAGTTTCTGTTTAAGATGCAGACACAAATTTTTAGTGCTCATGATAGAAACTGACAGTTTGCCAACCTTAGAGAGTGAAGTCCTGTATCTCTACCGCAGGTAATTCTACATAAGGTGCACCTCTACCTTGCCTTTAGTTTCCTATAATATCTTTTACAGTGAGTTGTCCACTTTCATGTAAAGGATACAAGAGCTAAAGGTTCCAGTGGAAATACAATAACAACTGAGCTCCCAATACAAATACAACTTGTTTTCTAATAAAAAGCACTTAGGCTGAGAACTATGAGGGAAGGGAATGCCACAGAAACAGCTTTAGCATCAAATACAGCAGTTCCCTGAGGCTGTGTCCCATGACTGCCAACATGTTTGAAGCAGGAGCTCTCTCATAATCTGTTAGAAACCTGGGTACTGCTACGTAAAAATTCTAGCTCCTGCCTCTTATACTTAAAGGAGGGTCACAGAATTCCCTTCAGGTAATGATGAGGAAACATGAAAGCAGCAACTACTTTTCAATTCCCATGGTTTGGCATACGTATTTATTGGAGGGATTTTTTGTTTCATGTTGGAGTTTTGTTGTTGCTTGTTTTTGGTCGTTTTTCTTTTTAAGTGCCAGTTTTTAGCCAAGTTTTTATTCTTGTTACAGTGCCAGTGCTAATAATTGGTAACTGAAATGATGTCAGATAGTTGGTGCTGCTAAATAAAGAGTAAAACTGATTAAGAAGATTGCTGGCACCTAGCCATTGCATAGTAGAAGCCGCCAATGTGTTGATCTTTATTTAGTTTACAAAGCACACAATGAATGTGAGCCAGTTCTTTTATTCCTGTTTGTTTTGATCTGCAACAGTAAAAAGCTGTTGCCATTATTACTAGCAGGAAGGAAGAGGTTTGTATTTATAAAAGTGCCTCTCACTGGAAGGTTTTAAATCCTTTAAAAATACATCTTTCTAGGTCCCTGAGAGGCAGTATTATATCTCTTATGCAGATGGGCTAGGGAGAGACAGCCCAAAGAAAATTCATGCAAGCACTTCACAGCTGGGTGATGATCAAAGAAGATTAGTTTATTCCATTGATTGCAGTGAAGTAACTGCTGAATTATACTGCTGTCAGTGAAAAATGAATCAGAACCAGAGTTTGTAGGTGATAATGGATTTGCTTCACTGTTGATCTGCACATTGAGGGTATGTACAAGCATTACATTTAAATCAAGCTAACCAATATGTGCAGGCTTTCACGGGGCTTAAATCAACCAAAAATGGCACACCCAATCTAAGTTATTTCACCTCAGGAGTTGTAATAACTTTAGATCAATAAAGAGTTAACCCGAACTACAAAAGTTTAACCTGCCCTAGTGAACTCCTGCATGTGCTCATGTCATAACAGGGAGTACCCGGTGGGGCAGTGCTGGAGCAACAACACCCCAGGAGGCATCCCCGGTGGTGTCCAGGGACAGAACATAAGCCCGATGAGAGCACGAGACAGTCCATGCTGACCCACAGGGCCAGCAGTGACACAGGTGGTAGAGCTGCGGGCGCAACATTGGCCCCATTTTACAAGCTCATGCCAACTGCGGAATGGCCAGTACATTGGGGCTGGTGTCATAAGTGAGCAACCCGCACCAGTGAGAGAAAGACTTCAGGAAGTTGGGAGGCAGGATTCAGATCCCAGTGGCAGCAGAGTCCCTACTGGGGCATTATGAGTGGGTGAAGGGACCCGCTCTCTAGACTGGAGGCTCAGAGGAGTCTTCAGCCCCCAGTGGTCCAAACATGTGGGTAGAAGACAGCAAGTGAGCCATGGCACAGGAGAAGTCCCCGGTTATCAACACTTCACCAAAGGAAGATGCAGAAGTGGTGGGTGTGAGTTACCTGAGAGTGCTTGGGATTGAGAGCACACCATTTAATTTCATTAAGAGTTGTCCTTTTGAGTTTGGATTAACTTTAATTGAATGTGGACTGGATTAACCCACTAGCCAGAAGCCTTAAAGACTGATGTCAGATATGGGATAGAGTTGATGAATTTGGGGCAATGAATTGATTAAGACTCATATGAACTGTTTATTCTGAGAGGGCTTGATTTCTTTGATTCCCAGAGGGGATGAATGAATTACTGGTGCCAGATGTTGCAGAGATTTGCGTATGAATTACTTGGGACTTATGTGACCTATTTATTTACTGAAGGTTTGGTTTATTTCTTCTCAGAAGAAATGAATGAATCACAGTCACCAGAGGGCATGGAGTGATCCATCTCTGAGTTGCCCCAGATCATGTAAATTATTTATTTATTTGAAAGGATTAAGTTGATGTCTTTAGCCTAAGGGCCTCATAAATCTCTGCTAAATGCAATGGGCTAAATTGTTCAATTGTGCATCACTAGCATGGGGCCCTCCTGCTTGAAGGAACCATAGTGTGAATCCCTGCGTAAGACCCGACTGGCATGTGGATAAGGTGCAAGGGGAGGAGGAGCCCCGAGAACCACTGGTACATGCAGCTTGTGGGAGTACCCGTGGATGACCAAGGACCCTTCTTCAATCTTACAAAATCAAGGCATGGTAGATGACTCAGGGGGCATGCCCTGCAAGTGGGACATACTAGGGGTCAAAGTATTCAGCCCTAATAGCTAGTATCTTAGAGGCCAGAGTGCAGGACCTTGTGAGAATTTGACTTCGGCACCACCACTCACAGTTCACAACACAGTCCAGGGGCTGGGAAAACCCAGCCAACCACCTTGACCTTGACCTGGATATTTTTAGCCCCCCAACTACCTCTCTCCTCCAACAAATCATGCTACCTAAGTAATCCATGTAAACCTATACCGGGTCCAGTGAACACTAGTTCACACCCTAAATGATAATTTTCACCAAAGTTCTACTAGTCAGTCTGCCTAGTACTCACTTTGCACTAAAGTAAATGAGCATACAGAAGGGACAGAGCAATGGTGATCCAAACCTGATCACTGCCACCTGAACCCTGGATTAAACAGACCACTTACTACTTTCCTCAGACATTTTTTTCTTTCTTTATTTAAAGCATGTTTACTTCCCTTTTACGATGCATCAGTATCTACTTTCCAACGTAAACCTGACAGTCTGTCACAGAAGGCCCAATACAAGATTCTTCACAATGGAAGGCTACCAAAATCTCTGAAGCTGGAGATGGGGTGACAGAAAAGAAAAGGTATCCTGCTATGTCTTTACATAGCTGACACATATTTCTTATCAATGATACATATTGGATTTCCTACCCTGAATATGTACTGTATTAAGGGGCAAATCCTGTTACTGGATCCATCCATCTACCAATGCAGATGCATTGATACAGACCCTCAGCCATGCTACTTTCAACAGCTGAAGATCTGCCCCAGTGCCCAAGGGCCAGATTTAAGTGCCTAAAATGGAACACAGGTGGAATGTAGCCACATAAAACCAAAAACCCCCATTCAACTGCTGTCTATTTTTGAAGTGGCCTTAACTTCATAGGTACCACTGCTTTTGAAGCACATTAATGCACCACCTGTCAGAAGTTTTACTTCTGAGCATATTCAGAAACACGAGTCTTAATCTTGCTGTGCATCTAGGGGCTTAGTTTGTGCCAAGGCTGATCAGAATCCAAAAACTAGTTGTTTTCCTGCCTATCTCCTCTGAGGATCTTGATCCAATGAGTGCAAGAACATGTCTAATACTAGGCTCTGCACAGAATACTGTGGCAGCCACTAATTTATTTTAAAATGCTGATGCCTCTGCTCCCTTTTATACACTAAGTCAATGAATACTGCACTCACTCAGAATGTGGATGAGCCAAGTTCAAGTCCCCTCGCTGCCTAAGGGCATTCCCACCCACATCCCTACTTCTTTTGAGAGTACACTAATCACCTGCCTCTACACTATTCAGGGTAGGGAGCAAGTGACTCTCCAGCCCTCCTCCTGAAGCCATTCATTGGACAAAAAAGATTTCAAATTGACTGGACAAGAAAGAGAGAGTATAACAAAGAGAATGACTCTGTAGTTGGCTGGTTGAGCCATTCAAGGTGGCATCTTAGGGCAGCACCTTAGGGCAGGGGTTTTCAACCCTTTTTAAGTTGAGTACCCCTTCTGATGGGTGCCCCTTCTGTTGGGTACCCCTTTCTAAATGTGGAGCAATAGGGCAGAGGGGGTCCCCTGACAGCCAAATGCAAAGCAGTGGTGTGGCGATGGCAGTGTGCAGCAGCACAGCAGTGCACAGGTCAACAACCTCTGCCTTAGGACATCTTTACACATGCTCCAGAGTTGGGGGGAAGGCAAGGTGCCACTTAGCATGTCTTTACATGTGCTCTGGAGTGGCAAGGAGGGTGTTTTAATTAGAACAGAGTCCAGTAGACTCTTAGGAGCTGCGCTGATTAAAATGTCCACAGTGTCTCATGTACTCAGCATCCCACACTTCAAAATGGCAGTGGGGGCACTTTAACTCAAGCTCATTCAATGAGTGTTAATTAAAGTGCCCCTACTACCATTTTGAAATGCAGAGAACCTGAATACACATGATGCCAAGGCTGCTGGAGCATTCTAATTAGCACACTCCAGTAGACTTAATTGAGTCTGCTCTGACATGTTCTAATTAGAACACATTGGAGCAGGCATTAGAGACAAGTATAAGTTCCCTTGTACACTAATTCATTCCATAGTCTTCAGAGGCTACAGGAATTCTAACAAAATGATTCTATGTTCCTGCTAGACGGGTCCTTGGCTAAAGAGGGACATACGTTGCATAGACCCACTCCTTGCACAGAGTGCAATTTGGGTACATCCAAGGTACAAGTCTAGAAGATTTTCAATCAACAAAAAGAACAGAAAAGCCAGAGGAATAACATAATTACCTGGTCAGAAGAACCAAAGCAGAGATCTCTCTTACAGTCATGACAATTACCTTGCATGTGTACTGGTTTTCAAAGATCATCTTCACAGATGCCATTTGATGCGGAAGTGTTAAATGATTAATTTTGAAAAAGATAATTAAATATTTCTGTTGTTCAGCTAACTTCAGAAGGAGAGATGTGTTAATAATCAGGAGCCGAATGCTAGCAGTTCAGCACAAAGTGATACACAGAATTTAGCTGACTTCAGTGGAGTTGCAGCATATAACAGTAAAACTTCCCCTCCATTTCCTATGGTATTATTACATAATTGAGAATTATTCAGAGAAGAGAATGGAAAGGGAAAATTATGGGTAGTGATTGCACACTACACTTTCCTTTTTAATCATGTATAGTATTATTTTTTTTTGTCTACAGAATATGCATTGCTGTGTATAAACATTGTTGTACAGTCTCTGAAGAGTAATTAGTGTATATATTATAACAACACATGTTTTCCCAGCATTATTTTGCTGGTTGATGAATAACTATTTGGGGCAGAGTCTAAGCCAGTGAAAATTGAGATAGTAATAGGGAGTCATCAGAGTTATGATGGTTTATTGCATCTAAGGATCTAACCCTCTAGGTTCATTCCTCCCTTTAGAGACTTTTAGAGTAGCAAAAAGGTAGGAACTTTGGCAAAGCATGACCTGCCTGAAAATATCTTTGTGTACTAAGGACACAACCAGAAGCAGCATAACCCAGCTCTCTACAATGTGACCTATCTCCCTTTTCCTATTTCAAGCAATGAGTAAACTGGGGCATATGTGCTTGAATTTGTGGTTTGGTATAATATGCACTAAAACAGAAAATGATCATCTATTTTTTTCCCTCCCAACGGATGGGTGTTTTTCAGAGTTTATATGATTTAATGCTTTGTTCAGCTAACTTTTAAATGTTTAAATAGATGGAGTTCTTTTCTAAATCCCTTAAGAGACTGTTTCACTAGCTGATAGACAGCATCTTACTTTCAGGACATTTTACCTATATATGAGCTAAATTTATTTTTCCTTAGTATGTCCTTGACTTAAAAAATGTAATCTTCTTTAATGATTGTAAGACTGATTTCCCTAATCTCTATTTAATGTTACATTCTCTGAGACACTATCATTCTTTTTTACCTTCTGCTGATTTTTCCCTACCTTTGATGTTCTTCCTTTAAACATTACCCCAAAAGTATTCACTGTCCTCCAGGTGAAGTCCTTCCATCCCCTTTAATAAAAAATTCCTTCTGACTTGTGTTCTAGTTTCCTGTTTAAAAAAATAACAAAACAAAACAAAAGGGAAACAGAGAAAGAAAAAAGTGTCATGAGTGAAGCCCTTACTGCAAGAATGTGGCATCCTTTACAGGGAATACTGAAACATTTATACAGTATTTCTGTCTACCAAGACGAGCAAGCATGAAATCTATTCCCAAAATAATCTAGCCAGGCCAAGGTTACATTTATAAATATAACAGAGTAGTAGATTAAAAAGCAAGAGCTGTTAAACTGTTGTCAGACATTGTCTATGAGATTATAACAATGCTAAGAAAACCCAAATTGTGAGCTAAAATTATTTTGGGATGTATTTTTTAACACTAACAGTTTTTTAATACTAACAGTTAACAGTTAATACTAACACTTAATACTAACAGTTAATTTAATATATGTCACACTATGTCCACCAAGAAGGGTTTGGCAGATATAACCCAAAGCTCTCTACTACTCTGCAACAATAAAGATAAAGGAATTAACAAATATACCACTCATTTACAAGCAGTATTTAACAATCTAAAGCCCCCCATGTTTTTCCTCCTTTTTTTTTTTTGTACCACTCAGATTATTCTATAATTTTACCCATTCCTGATGGTGATGTAATAATAGGTTTTGCTTCCTTAGAGTCAGAGAAAGTGTAGGTTTCTGTCAGTGAATCAGATTCTGGATGACTGGGTGCCTCATGAGGTATCTCAGCTACTTGTGTCTGGCCTAGTTCTTCGGGTTTAAATAGACCCTGCTTTTCAGCTACCTCATGGAGAAGGCCAGGAAACAGCATCATATAGTCAGGCTCCCCCATGACAGCTTTCCTAGTTCTCTGGTAGCTTTGAAGACCCTTTCTTTGTGGTGTGAGTTTTTTTTCCCCAGCCAAAGATAAGAACATAAGATTTAGCCAAGTATAACTTTGTAAGGGTCTGAAGAATATTAACAACTCAAAGTGGCAGTCAATATCACAAAATAGCAGGATCTTATCAGATTTACATCTTTATCACTTCACGGCATCCCCGTGGATTTCTCTGCTCACCTTCTTCCACCCCACACACTTTTTTGTGTCTGCCTATCTGTCCTCAGTGATGGGTTTGGACTTGGGTAGATGGTTGGATTAGGTGATCTAGTATCTTGCAATGGTAGTTGGGGGATGGGTCCTCAAATAAGAAGGAGCCTACTCTGCAAGCAAGTGGGAGATTAGCAACTAGAAAAGACCTTAGAGGCTGTTGTGTTGAGACCCAGAATGAGACTGGTAGAATACCACTGGTCAGAGAGAGACCTGGGGAGCTGAAAGCATGAATCTGCATGAGGTGGAGTTTGGTGCCCTTGTATAAGGGTAAAGAAACGAGAAAAACATAGACTGCAATAGTATAAATAATGTGAAGCAACTGGGGCAGCAGCCCCAGGCAGTAACTGCGGGGGAGAGGGGCAGTTCATTTATAGTAAAAGCAAGGCCCTAGAAAGAAAGAATTTGAAAGCAATCAATGTTTGATGATGGAGGGAATGAAACTGAAGCAGCAGAAGAGCCAGAGAGAGGATGAGAAAACTCTGCTACAGTGTCCAGTTCCAACATATTGGAAATCTTGGCAAATTAATGAGCATGCTGTCTTTTAAAGTGGATTCAGTGTATTTGATGTTTTCTGATTCCATTTTGCCTAGTTGAACTTTTCTTTCATGCATTATAACTGTACTATCCAGGTGCCTAACGGCTTCCTCTGGCTACAAAGAATGCACAGTTTTAATGGTTCAATTAGCACAGCTATAATATGTCTTTAGTGTCATCTTATGCTAATCCTCAGTTATAATGTGTGTTTTTCTTTTACCCTCACCGAAAGGCTTCTGGGCACCTTATAAAATCAGTCAAAACTCAAAACAAACTCCAAATTTATTTTTAAATATGATGACATTTAAATTAGCTTCTCCCTCCTCCCTTCAGTCCCCCACATTTCATCTTTGTCTGTCACTACCTGCCTTTTATTTTCAGGATCTCATTCTGCTAGTTTTCAAAAATGTACACATGCCTTGGCATGCAAGGGCATGACCTCCAATAGAGAAAAGGGGAAGCAGGGATGTTATCATCTGAAATGAACTGACAAACATTTCTTTCTGACAAACAGCCAGAATGTTTGCCTTTCATTAAGTCAGTTATAAGAGACAACGTACTTGTTTGCCGTTGGTGCGCCGCCATTGTCTCACATCTCTGTTTTTTCTCTCAGGGTGCATCTACATGTGCAATTACTGCAACACAATAAACTCTGGGACAGTTTGAGGTAGAGTCAACTGCGCCTGGGCTCAGCATCTACATGTGCATCCAGGACAGCAGCAATTTGAGCTGGGGCAGAACAGGCTCCCAGCTGGCTGGGCTGACCAGGCAAAATTTATGCCCACAGTCACTTTCTACATATGCATTTCAGCGCAGTAACTTACTCCACCATAAGATAGCACTGTCCCTGGCAGAGTTATGGTAGAGTTAGTTTACTGCACCCTAATACTGGTGCACATGTAGATGGTAATGCTTTACTGCAGAACACACATGTGGATGCACCCCCAGAGGAGACAGTAAATCCATACCATGCTGTGATTAAACAGGATCAGATAAGCTGTGGGGGGAAATAATGGTTTGATGCTGACAGCTAAATCCCCAAAGAACTGAGGTGTCACAATACGTAATGTTGTAGTGCCTAACATGTAGTTGCTGGTCCCAATAAAGCAATCTGCAGCCCTGAGCTAGGTACCTATGCTCCCAGTACAAAGCATGAAGAGAGTTAAGCACTCTAGAATGGGATTAATCAAAGATAGCACTTTCAATAGGAGGCTTCCTAAAGTACCAGTAGAGAATGGTGAATACCAGGCCCACCCAATCCAGGCCTTATGTGCCTTACTCTGGGCTAAAGGGAGATTATTCCCTGAACACAAGATTTCCAATAGACCATCCATACAAGATGTGGGAGACTTTGATTCATCAAATCTTCTGCCTAGAGGATTCAAACACTCATCTCCAACTTTGCAAGATAGTCCTCTGCACAAACTGTAGGCTATTCTTAGTTATGGCATATTGGGATTGTAGGGAATGGCATACTGTCTTGTTGGAGGGGAGATTGAATGTCCCCTACCTCCAACACAGATTAGTTTATTGCCTGGTGATTAAGGCATTCCTTTCCTTAGATATGGAATCCACTCAGAAGGCAGAAGATCAAATTGAACTCATCCTGCTGTAACTTCTGAGCGACTAAGTAAAAGGGCCAGAGGAGAGGGGAATGCCTCATTCTCTGGCTATGGTGTCTGCAGAAACTGATTTGTCAGAATGCCCAGAGCACGCTTACTAGATCACGCCTCTCCAGTGATTTAGAATACCTACTTTGTGGATCCCAACAGGGCTTAGGTTGGGGATAGGCATTGAGTTGCTCAGAACCATCAGGCATAAGATAAGTAGCATTAGTAAATATATATATGCTGTTTAGCATTATTATTATTGTTATTATTATTCCCTTAAAAATCAAAAGCCATAATCAAGATTAGCGTCTCATTGTTCAAACACACAAAAAGACATGGTCTCTGCCCCAAGGAACTTTCAATTATTTAAAGAAAGGTCACTGAACTAAATGTAAGAAAAAAAGGAAAGGCAAGGGAAAGCCAAAAGTAATACCAATAGGTATGCTGCTTAGCCTGGATGGGATTGTTCTGACTCATTTTAAATTTTTATATGCACATATGAATACAAAGGTGCATTACAGGAATGGCAGCAGGTGAGAAGTTAATAGCATGAGTGCATGAAAAAGGAAGGAAGCAAACAAAGAAAAGAAAGAAATTAAGGGTGAGAGAGGGAAGAAAGTAGAAGAGAAAAGATGGAAAGAAGTTAAAAAAGGTTGGACATAATTGTGAAAAACAGTAAGAGTGAAGTACTATGAGAAAAAGGTCAGAATATACCACCAATCAGGAACAGGAAGAGAATGCCCAGAGTTCTGCTTGCAGCATATGTGCTTGTTGAGTATGCAGACCTAAGTAGAAGCCATACTACTGCTCCCAGATAACAAACAGCTGGTGGGGGGAGGGAAGAGAAAAAAATTATTGATGTTCTTACAACAATGCCCAATACTGTATTATCTGTGCATATCTAGCTATGGTTAATGCATCTTTCACTCCCTGAGCTGAATACTGGGGCCCTGAATCTTAAAGATATGTAGCTCTCTTTGTATTCAGCAGGAGTTAGGTTCCTAAATACATTTGAGAATCAAGGAGTAATGGCCTTACCACATTATGTGCTGACTCCTGCCCTCCAATACTACTGTACTGATGCTCGTATTGGAGCACTGCTTGTCCAAAGATGTGATATCCATTCATGGTGATCTTCTTGAGAATATTGGAACATTGCGAGTATGAGGGTATACTCTTGGGGGGAAAAGGGGAGAGGGTAGAAAAACTCAATATTGTGTTTTATTAAACTCAGGAGAAAACAAAGATTAGATCCATTTCTCTACACTGACTATGCTTGGTTTTGATAAATCAGTATCAGTTATCCCAATGGTTTTCAAACTGTTTTAGCCTTACCCCTTTACCTGAGAAATGTTTCTGCATATACCCACTATACCCAACACATCTCTGTTGATGACTTTGGACACTGATATCAGCACCAGCGGTGCAATTACTCACTGCCCCTTTTCTAATCAGAAGCTCCATCATTATTAAAATTTAGACACCTTCCCCTTGTCAAATCACTGTGTACCCCTGGGGGATTCATGTACTCCAGCTGATATCTGATATCCAATATAGGTTTCTAAAACTGGTTGTGCCATGTCCTTGAATTCTTTCCTCTGGCCTTGTTAACCAAGTATTTGTATTGAAGACTTAGTCTGTATTTAATCTATTTCAGAATAACATAACAGGTGAATCATATAACAAAAGAAGGCCAAATATTGCCCTGGAGTTGGCTCACACTGGGTTATCTGACTTACAGGGCATGTGCGTATGCACAAGGGCAGAGAATGGCCTTTCTATGAAGGATGGATTGCACAGTTTCATTGACTATTTGAGTATTGTCACTTGCACCTTTTTGATTACCATGCGTCACTGCCATAGAAAACAAGCATCCCAGCAAGAGGCAACCTTTAGCAATGGCATTTCTGATTCCTCTTCATTAATGTTTCATATAGAGCACATTTAAAAGGTGTTGCCCAATCTTCTCATTTAAATAGATACTAGAATGAAATTTCCCCAGCAAGCTGAGATAGGAATGATATTCCATTACAATTAGTCAGACAAGATGTTTGAATCAGATCTGTCAGGATGATAAATTATAATGCTGTTCCTGTAGTCATCTCGGTCACTTCAGCCCACATGACAGCATCCTGACTCTTACTGTAACTAAACTGCAGCTTACTCTGCTTTTTTCTCTAGCTGGTCCTCGCTTACTGTGTCTGCACTCATCATTGTAACTCATTTCTCCCTTTATGAGGCAAGTCTGAAAGTTTGTATTCAAGCAGCATTTTGCACTCCAGCACAATATTTGTTCAGGGTTATACAACATAATTTTATATACTGATGCCAACCCATGAAAGGATGTATCTATGTTAAAGCCATTAAATGTAGATCAGAAATCCTTTCTTTGGATATTGTGGATCATAATGTACAATTTAATAATCAAGTTGCCTGCATTCATTATTTTTTCAGGTAAGCCCCTGGTTCTTTAACTTTGATGACAATATATTTTCACTATCAAATTTGGCTAAATTAGGTTCTTCAGGTATTAGCGATAGATATCACAGAAAAATGAAGTATACTCTAGTTCTGAATAATAACATGACATTAATATTTCAAAGAGTGTTGAAAAGAGCTGTTCACTTCGTAAAATTGCATACAAAAGGACACTAAATGATCAAACAAGCTACCAAATCATGGACTTCAAATAAAAGTTTGTGTGTGTTATTAATACACCATAACAATGAGACTCCAACTGAAGTCAGAGCTTAGTAGTTTTATGCTCATAATGAAACAGTCCCAAAGAATTGCACTCTAAATAAGCAGCAGAAGACAAAGGGTGTTATTTGATCAGATTTGCTTGTAAAATAAGTTTGGAGTATATAAAAATATGAGGCAAAATCCACATTAGTCCTCTGGGCACTCCCAACTTTGGCTTTAGCATGTTTAAAGAAATGTCAGTGAAAGAAATGTCACTGAAATAAGTGGCCCTCCTGACTCCAGGAGGGTGATTCAAAGAAATAGTTCTTATATAGTAAAAAGGGAGGTTTAGATACCTGGAGTTAGCCCAAAGCCACATTAAGTATAGTGGTTTATCTGATCTCCCATTGATCTCTGGAACCTAGAATACTGGATATTAGATGCCTCTGCCCACTAAGAAACCAAAGTCCAAGTTCCACTTGTAAGAGTAGGTGTATGAGTAGGATTCACTCTCGTTAATGTAGGGTAAAGGTGGAGCCAGTACTATGACCCGCCTTTTAGATAATAACCCAAAATCCATGTTCCTCCACAATTAAAACAAAAGACCACTATTAAGAGAAAGAGAGAGAGTGAGACAGAGAGACAGCGATCAGTTGGGCAATGTTTTATTGATCTATCTACAGTGTTAAAGCAATTTGGAAAACTACCAGTGTCTCTGTCATAATAATAAAGTGAACTCTAAATACATGTTTCATGAATTCATGAATACATGAATATATATTTTGGTGCCCCCCCAACAAGGGCTATGGATCCTCACAGAGGGGCTACAGCCCTCTACAAGGGCTATTTCCCCCCACAGGGGCTATGGCCCAGCCAACAGGGGCCAAATGGCCACCAGAGGGGGTACCACCCCCCCTGGAGGGCCCACATGCCCCACCCCAGCCCCCTGCTTGCTGCCCCACCTGGCCCCATCCCTCCCCAGCTGCTGCAGCCCCCTTGATGACTGCCCTACCCAGCCCCCCCCCACTTCCCCAGCCCCTCCAATGGCTGCCCCACCCATCCTCATCCCCCACTTGTACCACCAGGCCCCCATGGCTGCCCCCCCAACCCCAGGCACTGGCACTTTAAAAAAACAAAAAGGAAAAAAAATAAGCCTCTACTCAAACTAGAAGCAGGGGCTGTGGGGGCTCCAGGGCCACCTGGCAGAGCACCCCCTCCCCCAGGCAGCACAGGGCATTGGGGAGCAGCAGGCCCTGGCCTGGGGCTGCTGGGACTGTCACCCTGCCCTGCACTGTGCGGGCAGGTTCCCAATAACTCAAATGGCAGCTGGAACTGCCAGTAAGTGCCAGGGTATTTTGGGGGGAAGCTGCTTTTATTGTGGGGATGCTGGGTTGGGGGGGCAGGGATCAGGGGTTTCGGGGGTTGGGGGGCTGGGGCCCAGCACAGAAGGAATGGGGGGGGGGCTCAGGGGACAGGTGGGGGTGGGGCTGGTCAGGGAGGGGTTCAGGGGGGCTGGAGGAGCAGGCAGGGCCAGCGGGGTTATCCGGGGGTCTAATTTTGCCCCCGCACAGCAAACTTGCAGTGGGGGGAACCTGTTTCGGTTCCTGGATGTGCCTCTTGCAGAGTCTCAAAGGGGTTTGAGATGCTGCAAGAGGCATGTGCGGGCTTAACTGGATGCACCCACAGAGTCATATGTGGTTCTAAAGACACAAGGTGAATATTATTGGTATCAGTGAGACATTGCATGGGAATACTATTCACTAATCTTTTACATAGGACAGCATTCCAGGTATAAACCAGAACTGGGATGTTAGAAGTCTCACAGGATGAGAGTTCCACAGCTTAAGGATCTGATCTAACTCCTGTTACAGGCAATGGGAAAAAACATGCTTTGATTTCATTGGTTGGGTTATACCAGGGATGGACAAAATACGGACCATGGGCCAAATCCAGCCCGACAGGCAATTTCATTCAGCCCGTGGGTGCCCACCAACTAAGTGTACCCCACCCAGTCCTTCTGCCTGTGAGGGTGGAAGAGAAGCACCCACATATGCACATATCCCCAACATACCCTGTTGCGCCTCATGGGCAGGAGGGCCCAGCCAAGCCAGCATGCAGCTTCCAGGTGGGGCTGCTGCTGTCAGTGCTGCAGCTGCTGGGGGACCTGCTCTGCTTTCCCAGTGTCTTTCTCACTCCAGGCACCAGGTAGGGAAGTGGTGGGGGCCAGGGGGCAGGGGAAGCTACAGCAGGGCAGGAGTGTGGAGCACAGGACTGGGGCTGGCAGCAGAGCAGAGCCCATGGCCAGGGGGCAGCAGGAGTGTGGAGCTTGGGTGGGCAGGGTGTGGGTGTGAGGGAGGGTGGAGGGGTGTGGGAACCCCCTCACATGCTCACCCCCATGGTGCACAGCCCCCCCCATCCATGGCAGCAGAAGCACCAGCAGGTGGGGGTGCTTGGGGTACTCCTACCCAGCACAGGTGCTACCACCACGAGCACACTGCTTCAGCCAGTGTGAGAAATGCAGCTTGGCCAGCCCGCCTCTATCACATAGAGCTCTGTGTGGCACACATGCAGCTCCCACACTTGCGTGCTGCCAGGGGAAGCCCCAGGCAATGGAGCCAGCTGCCCTCACCCCCCCCTGCAGGTGAAGGGGCTTGGGTTCCTCTCTACTTCCGATGAAGTCCCAGGATATGCATGGCAGGGAGCAGCGAAGGCAGCCAGCTCCAACACATGGGGCTTCCCTTGGTGGTGCATGAGTGCAGGAGCTGCACGTGCACTATTGGGAGCCCTGCACAATAGAAGTCAGCTAGGAGGGCTGTGCTCCTTGCCCCCATGTACAGTGCTGGCCAGAGCCACATGCTGCCAGTGGCAGCACCTGCAGCGGGCATAAGTGCCCCAAGTGCCCACTGCCTGCTGCTGCCACTGACACCAGCATCAGAGGAGGTGCACCATGGGGGGGAGTATGTGTGGATCTCCACACCCCACCACCCTCTCTCTCACCCCACAAACCCCACGCCCTCACAACCCCCCACATATATACACCCCCAACGTACCCTATTGCCCCCCCACACACAGCCACACCCCAACCCCTACACCCCACCATACACGCACACACTTCCCCACACCCCACCATACACATATCCCCAATCACTGCCCACCCCTAGACCCACACACAATGTACATGCAAACACAAATCATGACAAAAATATTTTTTGTAATAAAATTAAAATATGTAATAGTAGCTGTTTGACTTTTAGCATATGATTTGGGGGGTTTTTTCTGGTTACAAAATGGCAACCCTCCCCTCCCAAAAGGAGTATTCCTGGGGGCAAGGGAAAGGACTTCTGATGGCCAAGGGGAAGGGACTTCTGGTGGCAAAGGTCAGGGGCTAGGGGCAGGACTACCAGTCCCAAGATGGTGGCCAGGGGGTGGAGCACCTGTCAAGGGGCAGGGCTACCTTCACAGTGTTCGACATCTTACCAAAACTCATAGCACTTGTTAAGCGGCCCTCCAGCAGCAGCCATAATAGTTGCCCACCCCTGGGTTATATCCAAAGAAACCAAATAATTTTTTTAAGAAAACATCAGTATTAAAGCATATACAATACAAATTGTTTCAATATTATGCAGGTATTTTTCCATTATACTTTTTTATTATAGAATAGCACAAGTAGAGTTTATTTATAGTTAAGGCATACACAAAGTGGTATAATCGGACAAAGAATATGTGAGTCATTACTGAGTAAATAGACATGAGCTGGTACCTGAAACAAAAGAGAAGAAACAAAATTATATAAGGGTTGGTAAATAAGGCCAATGAGGAAAGACAGGAAGAGCTGTGATACAGAAGTCTATTTTCTCAGTTGTCCTAGCTATGAAGGACTGACTCAGCTTGTAATATAAATTGTTTATAATGTTAGTCAGAAGCTAGAGATATGAAACCTAGCTTCTTCCTATTTCTTTATCCTAATATAACATTTTCCTTTCAATCTTTATTTCTCCTCTTTCCTATCTTCCCTTTGCTTGTTTTCATTTTCCCTTTCTCTAGTTTTCTTTTAAAAGAAACAGGACTGGACTACAAAATTATATTTTTCTTTTTTTCCCCAAAAAGAACAGCTAATAGATTTTTAATACAGTTTTGAAAGACTGCCAAACAGCAGTTTATGATTATCAGGTAAAATTACATACAGCTAAAGAAAAATGGAATATAGGAAACTGTTAAAAAAAGTTCTCTAAGTTTCAATTTCTTCATGAATTTTCCTTCCAAGTGCTTAAAAGAAGGTTAAAAGGATTTTTAATTCTGGTTGTTATGGTGCAGTGGTAGTTAATCAGTGATAATTGACATAAAACCCTGGTCAACACTTAACTATTTAATGTTGCAATAATGAACAAGGGTTTTATTAACATCTTACTGATAACTTTCTTCCCCCTACTCAAAACAACAGTTATATGCAAAGTCTAACAAAGAGAGGACTATAGCAGCAAGTGATTATTGGCTCTAAAATAATTAAGAGAACTCTCCAGAGTTTCTAGAGAGTTCAAGGAAGAAGCAGGAGTCTCAAGATAAGAAGGAAAAAGTTTAAGCTAGACATTAGGGGAACATTCCTAATAAAAATAATTGGCCAGTTGAACACAAGAAAGAAGACATTAGTAGCAATGATATAGTGAAGAGCCCAGCAAAATATAGAGGGTCAGGTTCGGTGACCCAAGTGGTCATTTCTAGCTCTACTGCTATACAATTCTGTAAAAGTGGGTTTTTCAAACCACATTTCTCTCAAACAGTCTGCTAAAATGATAGTTCATTAAATGTCAGAGCAAAGCATCAATTTTAGATAAGGTTTTAATAGAGTGCGTTATCTGTGGTAATTCACCAAAAGCAGGATACAGGGCAATTGAGAGCTTACACTGAGCTCACAAAACCCCCCTGAAAAAATAACTCCAGTTTTTTCAGGATACATTTGATTCCCCTCCTCTCTGAAAAACTGTATTTGTAATCAATATTTACAGTTGAATACAGTTTGGAAACTGTAGTTTTATCCATAATACTAAAATCCATTCTAAGGACTGATATAGTTGGGGAAATTAATGCTTCCTGTGACTTTGTGACCTACCAAAAAAGTGGGGCACACTTTTCATTAAATGCACGTATTTCAGATGTCTTTAACAATGAACCACAGAAAATAGAGAGGTCTCAGCCTACGTGTCAGTGAGCCGTACAGTAGATGAGCCTAGCTGTACTCTTGTCACTCATTTTGTGGCGCAATATTAACTGAAAAAACCCTGAAAAATCTGACCATTATGTAAGCACAGATGCACAGTTTCTGTTACCGATACACCGAAAATGCTGACAATTTCTTGCTTGAAGAAAATTCCAAGCCTTGCAAAAAGAATGCACTGCTTCTTTTGCTGATCTAGAAATGTTAACTCAGTTGACCCATCACATTCTTATTCATATTAGACCACTTGTATTATTCTGCTTGAAGCATGTATAGAAACAGTGTAAGTTATACCATCACACGGTGAAAAGAAAGCCCTTGAGGCAACAGAATAGTTAACAGAAGTCCGTCACTCAACCTGAAAAAAAATATTCACTGTAATTTATTTTTGTTAGTTTTAAAAGGTAAATGCAATAATGATCCTTGGTTTTAGATTTCATTTTCCTTTATTAAACCATCATCACAAATTAAAAGTGTTTACATACATAACACTAGTGCTGGGATATGCAACCAAGTTATAAACTCCAAGGGACAAAAGTGTCAAAAAAATTAACCCAGGTTATGGGACGTGAACCTGTAGTCCCTGTTTAGATCATACTTAACCAGATCCAGTCTATGGGTGATTTTTCTGTTTGCATTTGAGTGAGCTTTTAAAGTTTTGCTATGTAAGAACTGCTACTCTGAGGTCAGCCATGGAATGTCCAAGAAAGTTAAAGTGTCCTGCTACAGCAGGCGTTGGCAAAATATGGCCTGCCTGGCCATTCTATCTGGCCTGTGGGCTCCTAAAAATTTAGAAAATGTATATTTATCTGCTCCTGGCTGCCTGTCAAATATGACAGGAGCCAGGGGCAGTAGAACCTAGGGGAAGCCAGCAGGACTCACCAGCAAGGCCAGCCTGGCCCCACCTCCCCACCGCCCTCCTCCTACTGGAAGCCTCTGCCTGCCCTGGCTTTCCCTGCTTCCCTGAGTGTCTGCTCCAGCACCACATGGCTGTGGCTACATCGCCAGACTGTGGGAGCATGGAGCCGCACCACTACCCCAAGGCCAGGAGCGGGAGGGTGTTTGCATGTGTGTGTCTGTGTGTGTGCATGCATGCATGTCCCTACAATGAGGGAAGGGGAGAGAGAGACAGAGAGAACAATGAGGGTAGGAGAGACTATGTGTGTGTGCGCGCGCGCGCGTGTGTGTGTGTGTGCTCAAAGACAAATCCCACACCCACGCCTGACCATACACATGCACCCACACTCCTCCTCACACTGCCACACATGCAAACCCTCACACCTGTCAGAGCAGAGTTTAGTGGTTGAGTGCCTTGGCACAGTGGAACTTTCTAGCACAAGGTATGGTGAGATTTTTTACAAGGGAATCTCTCAGCACGGTGGAGAACACTATTGGCCAGTTCTAAATTATTCCTACGTGGCAACTAGCAATTGGCTCGCTAGCCGTATAAAAGGTTGGAGCAGTTTCCGCCCAAGTTGGAGAACTCCGCGCCCATCTCGGAGTTAACGTGGCGGACTGATCAACTGCTGACGACTCCCTGTTGCCGACCAACCCAGACATACCCCCGTGTTCTGCATGCTCGTGTTTAGAAAGATATCTCGTCGAATTAGAGCTCCCGGTTAAACTGTAACTGAAGCGTAAAGTTTGATGTTAACTTCCTTCCTACGCTGTACATCTTGACAGTGTAAGTAAAGCCATCTTTGTTTGAACCAGTACGCGTTTGTGCCTAATTCTACTCCAGCGGTCGAAAGTACCCATCTGTACATGCCGGGTTTGTGGCCACAACCCAGCCGACCCTTTCCCGGATCCCCCTCAGCCCCCACAACACCCACATCTCCTTACACCCCAGCCACCCTCCCCCATACACAATCTCCCCACAAATCCCATACCTACCCACACCCCACATAACCACACACACCCACATGCTACCTCATCCCACACCCACACCTTTCCCCACATACCCCCACAAACCTATACCTATGTCCCCCACCCCCAAAATGTACAAGAGTAAGACTTCATTTTAAGCTATTGTGCAATCACCTCTATGTACACTACACAACACATGTAATTTGGGACAAAAATATTTTTTTGAAATCAAATTAATGAATGTTGTTGTTCAATTTTTAGAAAATAATTTGGTATTTTTTTGGATCTGAGATGGCAAAACCACTTGCTGAAAGAAGTATTTCTGGGGGCAAGGGGAAGGACTTCTGGTGGCAAAGGTTGGGAGTTTAGCGGGGGCGGGATGTCCAGTCACAAAATGGGGACCAGGGGGGCGAAGTACCTGCCAAGGGTCAGGGCTACCAATGTGGCCCTCAACAGTATGCCAAAACTCAGTAAGTGGCCCTCCACCTGAAATAATTGCTACCCCTGTGCTACTGGCTTTTGCATCTTTCTGAGAGTGATATCAGAACAGGGTTGATTTATTCTTTTATGTGGGGATTGCCCTGTCTGTCCAATGTAGACAGCAGAGGGGCATTATAAGCAGGTGATAGCATAAATGACATGTACAGAGGTGCAGGTGAATGAAACTTGGATGTTATCCATGTTACTTGTATCAATGATGATGTGGTTTGAAATAATGAGAGGACACAGCTTACATCTGGGTCTTTTGCAAGGCCTCATGCCTCATCAAAAATAAAAGAATAGCCTGTTGCTTGAGAGATGCCATTTGAGGTTGGGGGCTGTCCACAAGCCAGAACAGCTTTGTCGCCCATGGCTACCTTGAGATAGTCACCCTTTTTCAGGAGGGGTGGAGGTCATTAATGATGTGTCCAATGTGTTCTAGGTGGGAGCTCTAGGCAACAAGCAGAGACTTTCTATTGTCCTTGTCTCAGGGTTAGTATTGTAGTAGGTTGGAGTGAGGTCTGAGTCAGGCTTTGTTGATTTGAGTGGCTACAATTTTGGGGATTGTATTGTAATTTTAGGATTCCCTGCTCCAGAGACTTAAGGTGTGCATCCTAGTCAATGAGATTAGAGCAGATATTGTTGTAATGTAGAGCTTGTCTGTAGATGATGGCTGTAGAGGTATGAACATAGCTGTGGTAGCTGATGGGTTTCCAGTACAAAGTGGCCACTGTAGATCTTCACCATAGTGTCTAGGAAATGAATTTTGTGGGTGAAGTATTCTACAGTTAGTTAGACAGAAGGTTGGACATTGTTAAAGGCCTGGTGAAATTTCTCTAGACATTCCTTCCCATGTGTCCATGCAATGAAGATGTCACTGATGTACCTTAGGTATATTAGGGGAATAAGAGGGCATCAGGAGTGTAGTGGCACAGTCTAATAACCAGTGAAAGGCCATGGGAACCCTGCTACTTACTTCAGTTGTTAGGCCATGCCCCTGTGCTAGCTATTATTAGCCATGTGACACAGATTTAAAAAGCATGGATATGCTAGTGTCACATTGCCATTTTGCTCTATATCATAGAATCAAAGGACCAGAAGGGACCTGTAAGATCATCAAGTCCAGTCCTCTGCCATGGACAGGAAGTTATTTGGCTCAAACAAGCTCAACAAGGTGCCTGTCCAGCCGCCTCTTGAACAACTCCAAAGATGGTGACCCACATTACCTCTGCAGGGTGTGAGTTCCAAATTCTGGTAACCCTTACAGAGAAAAAAATCTTTCTTATATCTAGGCTGAATTTACCCTCTATAAGCTTATGCCCATTGGCCCTTGTTCTCTCTTGAGGTGCCTTCCTGAAGAGTTGCTCACCTAGATCTTGGTGTTCACCCCTGTTGTACTTGTAGGCAGCTATCAAGTAACCTCTCAGCCTTCTCTTACTCAAACTGAACAGATGCAGTTCCTGGAATCTCTCCTTGTAGGTCCTATCCTTTATGCACTTGACCATGCAGGTGGCCCTTGTTTGTACCCTCTTGAGCTTATATATGTCCTTCTTGAAGTGTGGTGCCCAGAACTGGACACAGGACTCCAGCTGAGGCCTCACCAGTGCCGAATTAAGAGGGAGCAGCACCCCCCTGGATCTCTTGGCCACACATCAGCTGATGCACATCAGAGTTCTATTTGCCTTTCTGGCAACCTTATTGCACAGTTGGCTCATATTCCTCTTCCAGTCAATTGTAACCCCTAGGTCTCATTCAGATGCTGTGCCAGCCAGTGGACCACCACCCATCGTGTAGTTGTGATGAGGGTTCTTCCTACCCAGATGAAGGACTTTGCACTTATCCCGGTTAAATCTCATCTGATTCTGTTCTGCCCAGTAGTCCAGTCTGTCAAGGTCATTCTGGATCCTGACCCTATCCTCCAATGTGCTCATGTTTCCCCACAGTTCGGTATAATCTACAAACATAATCATTGAGCTTTCCACCCCCTCATCGAAGTAATTAATGAATGAGTGTAGACATATACAAAACTGAATAGAAGAAGAAACCAAGGATAGCAGGAGAAAGAGAGCAGTAATGTGATTTGCTGTTCAGTGATGATTATATACCTGGTCCATGGTTCAGGGCATGGCCTGGCAACCAAAGTAGGTACCAGGGTCTCCATGGGCTTTTGCTCACCTCCTATGTTCTATGTTCTGGGGTTTTGGGGTTTTTTTAGAATATTTTTCACTTGTATGGTATCTTCCAACTTTTAGAGAGTTTAGCAAATTATGGATTAGCTTTCTTAGCTTCGGTTTGGGGATGGGGAAGCAAAGGTACTGAGATTCTAAATACACTGCCCAATGTCAGCCCACTGCATTGGAAATGAAGTCAATAAATAGAACAAAGACTGGTGCAGCTTCAAGTTTCCTCCACTACCCAGTAGATTATGCCCCACTTTCATTTCTTCCGTCTCTGAACGTTGTTTTTATGAAATCACGCTCCTGTTTTTCCTCTTTTATGATATCTATTTCTCTTCTGCAACTTCCTTTCTCTCTGATATGCCTGCTGTCTAGTCTATCTCATACTCATCTTGTTTCTCCTCTTTGTCTAGCATGTTCCACACTTAAGAGGAAAGAACACAAAAGATTTTTCAGGGAATGAGTTCGATCTTCTCTGCTGAGCGGTCTTGCGTTGATTAGCCAAAGCCCCTGACGGAGATTTGAAGGGAATATGTCTTACTTCAAATACAGCATAGCTGCTCGTGTCTGGCTTTCTTATAGCATGAGTTCTGCCTATGAGGTAGTCTATGCCCAAAAGCTACATTAGTAAATCAGTGGACTGCAGCAGTCATAAGTGCTGCTTATAACAGTCAAACAATGCTATGTAGATGCTGGCATATAGAAGTGTCTCACAGAAGGAACATCCATCCCATAAGCAGCGTTCCTTCTAAACTGTGTGGTGTGCATGGCTGCACAGCTATGCACACCATGCAGATTAGAGGGAACGTTGCACATAAGAAGGTATTAAAAATTATTTTAGTTATACACGTTTAATGTATTAATCGTTCTTTTAACATGGAAGAAGTGGATCTGTTTTTTCCAGTATTTTAATATCCCAGTCTTACATGCATCATATTTATCATTGGTTGTACAATCTCATCAATACCGTTTGTTTGCACTGAGCAGAGGGAACAGGTTACTCATTCTTTTTGTCTGCAAATTTCTTTAGGAATGTCCCAGTGGGATTGTTAATGAAGAGACCTTCAAAGAGATTTACTCTCAGTTTTTTCCACAGGGAGGTGAGTACTCTGCAGTCATAATTAGAATTGTTAACATGCACAGAGAAAGATGTTTGCTATTGTGTAATCCACATAAATCACCCTGTTGTTTAAAATAACAAAATGGTTGTATAAAATGTTATATACATTTTATAAGCTTGTTAGTAGATAGAAATGTTTACAAACATGAAAAGATATGCCATTTACAATGTCTCAGTGTGCAGCTAGGAAGACATGATTGGCACTGGGTATCTTTCAAAATCAGGTCTCTTTAAGCAGCTGAGTTTGCTTTAAAGAGCTGGTGCTCAACCTTTTGGCCCTATGGGCCAAAGAAGTGGTGTGGGGGCTGGTCTGTGGGCCAGATCTAGCCTTAGGGCCTGGCACCACCCCTTCCCTACCCCAAGTGCCAGACTAGGACCCTGGGGTCTAGCACTGCCCTTTCCTGTCCCTGTGTGCCAGGAGCCTGGCACCACCCCCTCCTGGTCCTCCACACCAGGATTGGGCCTTGCAATGCCCTTATGTGACTGGGGCAGAACCTGCACCCAACTTCGCACACTAGGATCAGGAACCCAGTCCAGCACTCAAGGCTAAAGGCTCCCCACAAATCCAGAAATTTAGCATGCACTACTCCCCCTCCACTAAATTTCCGGACCCATGGGGAGTCCTGCAAGCCAAATGACATGGTGCTACTGGCCAGGTCTAGCCCACAGGCTGGGGGCTGAGCATCTCATCTTGAAGCTTTGTATATTGGTATGTCTTTACCAGTTCATGTTCATTCCCCTCTACGAAATTCTATACCAGTGGAATTTAAAACTGCAAGAGGTAGTTTAAATATGTGGGCCAAATTCAGACCTTGTGTAAATGGGTTAAATCCCATTTACACCTGTGGGGTTTCTTTGTTTTCACTAGATTTGTTCTGATCCTCTGTGTTCAACAAAGTCATTTCTAGTGGCATTCAATAGTTCATGGTTGCCACCATCTTTCAGGTTAGTAAAAGCTCTTATAACCAATGCCACTTTCCCGCTGTAGCTCAGATTTTCCCTTAGTATTTAAGGGTTTTTTCCCTTTTCTGACTCTGCCCTCCCTACTTATTTTCCATTCAGTCATCCATCTTCACCTCCTCCTACAACTCTAGACAGTAGCATGTTTCCATGGAACTGTGAATGGCTGTTACTTTACACTTGTATTTAAAAACTTTAATTGGAAGCAATAAAACTCTCCCAATTAATTTTATTTAAATAGCCTAAAAGAATAGTAAAGAGTAGTGTGGGTTACCCTTGCTGAAGCCTGCAGAAAGCATAGATAATCAACAGGAAAAATAAAAAGTGTAATAAAAGTTGAATTGCCTGCTAACTATCTATCTATCTAGGGTTTTATACCATGCTGGGAATTAGTGTGCCAGGTACTATACATTTAAATTACACTTGTCTGTAAAAAACAACTTTTCTCAGTGTAATATACTACACAAGTTAAAAATCTGAGGAAAAGTACCAGAAATTTTCTATCTCAGATATTTTAACAAATAGGTATTATCCAGACTAGACTAGCATAACTCAACTTTGAAAAAATCACTTATTTGTTCTGACTTTGTTTATATTTTGTTTAATGTGCTTCACACTGAACTGAGTTATGAATGTCTGAATGAAATTAGCACATAATCCAGTATTTTTAGCTTGCTAACAGTAACTACTACAAACAATTTGTATGCATACATAGAATGTCCTTACATTCATTATCCCCAATTCTAATACATTGGATCATCTTCTGTTTTAGAGATGCCAAGATTAGTTTTAGTTTTAGTGTTGGCAAGAAAGAGCCAAGACAACCTTGCCAAGTGCCTTAATAAACTCACTGGCTTTATTAACAAGATAAGAATAGTGATCTGTCTGTCTGTCATTCTTGCTTTACAGATATTCCTTTTTCAGTGAATGATAAATGAGGTTTTTAACAGCATTCAGCGTTGTCCTAACCCTACTTACATTAAAGGCAATTATAAAGGTGGCACTGATTTCAGCAGAAATAGGGATAGACCAATGCAGAGTTATTTTTAAAAATTCTGTCTGGCATTTTTTTCTCTTTTATAAAAGCCAAGCCAGCTGTATAGCCAAATATGAGAAGGAAAAAACAAAAAACACCCATATAATCCTGTTTTGGAAGTATATGTTGTTGTTTTGTTTTTAACTACTAAATTCAAACCAGTTTTATACCAGTTAGTTCCACAGAAGCACACCAGACGACAGCCTAAGAGCTTATTAAAATACCCTTTTAATTTTTTATGGCCCACAGATGGATAAATGATCCAGAAGTATATTTTAAAGAATGTCATCTTCCTTCTCCTTTCAGTCATACTTCACATATTTAACAGGCTGGCTGGCCTAATTATTAGGAGGTATTAAAATGATTAGGTGATAGCTGGTATTACAAAAGAGAACTCTTCCTCTTTATCTACTACAGCTTTAGTCTTCTAAGCAGAGTTAAATATTAGTATATTGTTAGAAGAACAAGTATGGTACAAATTGACACCTCAGTTTCAATTTTTATTGTGAAAGAATATTTTCAGTTCACTTAAATGTTATAAATATGCAGAAAAAAAGAGAGGGATTTTATAGTGCAATTCTCACATAAGCAGAATTCCCACAGAGGATTGCCTGGGTAAAGATTACAGCATCCAGGGCTGTTTCAGTAATTTCCATTAGTTTAGAAAAGCGTCCCTGGTCCTTTGAGAATTACTATTCTTCTTGTATAGCTGTTCTTAGATATTTTGATCCTGCAGGCCACTCTAAAAACTGCCAAGTGATCTGCTTGACCTGTAGAACCAGGCAAGACCCCACAGGTTCCTCTACTCCAGCCATTCCAAAAAAACATTCTTTTTCCAATGCACTAGTAGTGATAACAAGACCCCACTTCTTAAGATAACTGTGGTACTCTCTGGTGGCCACTTAATGCCCATTTCTCACTCTGTCTTACTAGCATACTGCCCTTTCTTCACTGGCCTTACTGTTGGCAGCTTGCGGCTCCCAATCACTCTGCAGTCCTCCCTCAGGGCCAGACTGACTTCTCAGCCCAGGACCTCTGTTTATAACCTCTGTTTCTCTCTCCCCATGGGTTCTAAATTACTAATTAGCTACTTACAGCTCTTCATCCTACACTCCTGAAGCTTGAGTAACAGGAATGAGAGGTTCTCGTAGGGCTATGCGAAGCGTCAGTCACTGATTTGATTTAGCAGAGATTCGGCCCAATTCAGCAGCCACATCTCCGAATCCAAACTGAATCAGGAGACACTTCAATTTCTCTGAATCGAATCAGAACCCTCTGAATCGATTCAGAGAGATTCGATGATCCGGACATAGACACGGCTTTAAATGTTTTTTCTACATGCCTCAAGATACTAGGTGGCTCGTGAATGCTGAGATGATGGGGTGGATGAAGCATCCCACAGGAGCGCGATGGGGTCGCCTGTGCACTTCTGGTCCACTTCCAGATCTGCCACGGAGTGCACAGGGGACCCCCATCCCCCACCCCCAGGCTTGTTGACACTGGATTTTAGGAACCCAGCCCTTTGTTCTGGGTGGGCACAACACTCAGACTGACCTCAACACCTGCCAGTTGATAAAGGGGAGTTTATTGATACAGAGTAAGACCAAAAAAGCAACAATACAACAATCAAACAATTCTATATTTACCAATTCTAGGGCTGTCATCAGAGTCAAAGTACATCTGGTCAGGGTGCAGGCTTCACTCTGAGGCTCTCTCTCTTAGGTGTCAGCAGTTTGGAGGTGGGATGCTGAGGCCCACAGCTCCGCTCCAGTGGGAAGCAGTGGTATGCCCTCTGTCCATGGCAGCCTTGGGGACTGTTCTTGGGGAGGAGAAGAAGGAGGAACCCAGTGGGGGGACAGAGAGGAACAAAAAGAAACAGGGAGAGATAGGAGGGATGGGACAAAGGGAGACACCCTTTGTTACTCTCAAGTCTCTGCTTTTGTATTCTCCTTCCCCCTTGATGACTCCTGATGACTCTTCATCCATGACTATCTCCAGTTGGTTGTCTCTCTGTGGTCACACATCCACATAGCCTTCCGGGCCTTCTCCTAATTTGGTCTGTTTCCCCAAAACCGGGACTTAGGCCCCCCGCTCTCTGAGGTATTGTTGCTAGTGTCACTTATCTCGTGTTATGGGACAGTATGGTACATACTTCCTTTGGTTCCCAGGCTGTTTTCTAGACTGTGTCCTTGTTGGACTTGTTGTGTTAGACAACCTGTCTGCATTGAAGGCTGTGATCTTGTGTTATGGGATGACCACCCTGCCAGTTCTCAGGCTGTGTCTATCCATTGGCCTTGTTGTGCTAGACAGCCCATCTGCTCTCAGGGCCATGAGAAGCGGTGTGTGTGTCTGCCAAGCTCTTTAGAAATCCATTTAACCCCTGCTGCCCATCTTGAACCCTTACAGTGCGTATATCTATACCTATAAGCCAATTCCCCAAAACACAGGCCTTTAAATGTCATTTTTAAGCCAACATATTCCCCTCCTAGAAGATGTATCTCCATGCTATACCAGAGCATAATCACTGGCATGGCCTGAAATGTTCATGACATCTGTGTGGAGGACCTCCACCTGTCATCCCAGGAAAGTATGATGGCATTCATGGTTATGGGCTCCAGCAGGCTGGACGCTTTGAAGAACCCTTAACCATTGCTCAAATGTTGCCCATACCTCCTCTAACTGTTTCTTGCCTCAGCATTCCCTAGCCCAGCAACCGAGTTTTAGCCAATTAGGTTTAAATAGGCCTCCCATAATGGGACCAGGGAATGTACAGCCCGAGAAGCCTACTAAACCTTTTACACGGCATTTCGGATAGCATGTCACTCCACAATTAGTGTCTTATCTGATTATCAAAATGGCTATTCAGATCAGAAAAACATTTCATGGTCAGAATCTTTGGGGACCAGCCATGTCCTTGGCAACTTTACCCCTCCTTAGACAATGTTTTCTTGTTGTACCTCCCACTCCAGGGAATTCATCCTTGCCCCTTGGGACTCCCCTATGTCCCTACTCCTCATGGCTCACCCCTGCCTCCTGTGTACCCTGGCTCTCAGTGGCGATGCTTAAGGGGTGCATGGGGGTGCAAATGCACCCCCTAAGAGTGCTAGTGCACCCCCTCACAGCCAGTGTTCCCAGGCAGGGGGGCAGGTGAGAGCACTGGTACCACTCTGAAAGCACCAGCCAGGGCATGGAGGATCACCCAGAAGTGCAAGCACTCTCCCAGAAGTGTCAGTGGCGTACCTGGAAGTGGGGGATTGACTGCGGGGGGACCCTACCCAGTCAGTGTGATCGGCCATGGGGGAACCCCCCCAGTTGGTGGGATCAGCTACAGGGGACCCCCCACTCCTGTCAGTAGATCGGCCACCGGGGAACCCCCCGGTTGATGACTGGTCACTGGGGGTGGGGGGCAAGTGCCCCCCCTGACCAAGGAGGCACCAGTCACCCATGCTGGCTCACTTGTGGCTGGCAGCGCTGTCCCAGGCAAAGAAGGGAAGGGAAACCTGCCTGTCCTGCTACTGCCACAGCTGCTGAGCCACTACTGCTCTCCAAGCTGAGTCCAGGCCAGAGAGCAGCAGCAGTAGCAGATGGATTCCTCTTCTCTGCTTGCCCCACTAGGAAAGCACTGGGAAATGCAGGTGAACCAAAAGCTGCTGGACGTGGGGGTGGTAAGTGGGGATCTAAGCTGCAGGGGGGGCCAGGCCTGATTTGGGGGTGCAGGGGCAGTGTGCCCAATACAGGCCAGTGGGGTCGGAGGGGAAAGGAAAGGGTAGAGAGAGCAGCTCAACCTGGCCCAGGGGGGGTAGGAAATGCCTCTTCCACCAGAGTGGTCCCTCTGCACCTCCCACCACCCCTCCAGATTGGGTAGGTGGCACTGTCCACTCCCTCCAACCCCCTGCCAGCCTGGATTGAACCTGCTGCACTGCCCACCCCACCACCAGCCCAGACTTAATCTGCTATGCCATTACGCCTGCCCTCCCCGCTAACCACTGCTGGCTCACCATACCCCAGATCCCCACTCACCACCCTCCCTGGCAGCTCCCAGCTCACCTGCAGCTCCCAGCACTGTCCCAGTAGAGCAAGCAAGGAAACCACTGGCATGACTGCTTCCCTGGGGTGGGCTCAGCCTGGACAGCAGCAGCAGCCTGGTGGTGGCAGTGGTGATGGCTGGGCAGGAGGGTTCCCCTTATCTGCTTTCTCCCCCTTGATAGTGCCAGAAGTGCAAATAAACAGGGGGGACATGGGGCAGGGGGATCCCTGGGGCAGGGGGGAAAGACAGGAACCTAAGAGACCAGGAAGAGCCCAGAATGGAAGGAGAGTGGGGATTCTTACCTTTAGGTGTTCCCCCCTCTGTCACTGTGGGGGAAGATATAGAGTGCCTGGGAATAGTGTTTCCTGGGATGCCGGAGGACTGCTTCCAACTGGTTTTGGGCCTGTGGAGCAGTCACATGTGCCTAAAACCAGTTTCAGATAATTATCCATGGAAGAGGATTGTTTCTAAGATGTTCAGAGGGCCCTTAGCACGTTCTCTTGCCCTAATGGGTGGACACTCCTGGTTTAAGGGCCCCTAATGCATACTTAAGTTAATGTGTAACAACACCCTAAGCTAGTGCTGTCTTCTGAACCAGAAGCACTATAGCCATGTTAGCAGAGTGCTGTCTTGGTTAAATAGCTCTGCCTCCCAGCAGAACTAACCAACCTACCCACAGTTCCGCATAATGGTAGCTCTACTCCTACCTGTTTAGCTGGCAGCATGCAGGGAGCCGAACAGTGTCTCAGAATAAAACTGCCTTGTATTATACAGATGTTTAGGAAGATCTACTGGCTCAATGCATCTTATTGAATCTGCTTTTGTATCAGATCTGCAGCACAAGGAGGTGTCACTGCAAGGTTTGTACCCTGGGCAAACCCCTCTCCAGCAAGGGGCAGGGTGGGCCAGTGCCACTGAACAATGGAAGGCAGAAGGAACCTGACACCACGAGGACCCAAAGTCCCCAGTGCTGCTGTTGGAGCAGTCTGCCTTCCCTGGCTCTTGCTCCTCCTGCTGGAGCAGCAACATGGTGTGCCTGTACCTGGCTGTTGCTCTAAGTCAGTGCGAGGGGCTGGTGTCCTGCTTGCTCACCTGTTGTTATGCTGCTGCCTGCACAGTCCACCAGTGGGCTGAGGATCATTGGTTCTATCAAATAGGAAAAATACTGTAAAGGGAAAAGGAAGATTTGATGTGCATTTCAGAAGATGTGTTTCCACACTATCTTTAATATAATTTGGCACTTGACACCTACCCTTTTAGGTTACAGATAAAAGTAGAACCACTGAGCCATTTTTTAATTGCTCCGTCAGTTATGACCATTATTTACACTAACTAAACATAAGATGTTCATGATAATATAAGGGATACTCTTCAGTACATAATAGCTACAATTTTTATTTGTCCACAGTAAAAAGTGTGTTTAAGACAATTTAAGAAACATGGTATAAATCTCAAACAAATTTGGACTTTTTATCTATCCCTACTGCAACCTGTCAAAATGTTAACATATCCTCCTAGTTATGATTTTGAAGTATTGAAGAGAAACCATATTTCATTAAAAAGTCAAGCTCTGTCTGCATTGATTAATATTCAAGATTTAGAAGGAAAGAAATCACATTAAGTAGCTCTAATTAAAACATTAAAATACCTCCCCTTGCAGCCTTTGTACAGACGAAATTTCAGTCATCTTAATGTATGTTGTACCTGAACAAAATCTCCAGAACAGGGACATGAAGAATATTTTTAAGCAACCTTAAAGCAACACAATTTTTTAAAAATTAATATACCATGATACAGATGAGAATTAAAAATAGATATATATCATGCATGGTCTGAACAGAGCAGCAAACAATTAAAATGCTTTTATTTAACACTTTCCTATTCATTATAAGCACACAGTGAATAAATAGGAACACTTCACAAAGCTTCATGGGATGAATACCAAGATAGTGGAAAAGATACTAAATAATTAGTGTACATTAATTATAACTCTGTAATAAACTTAATTCACTGCAGACAGTTCCCATAGCATCTTCCAGACCTCTCATTAGATTACAGAAATTTTTGTGGATTACAATTCTACCGGTTAGAGTTTGCAAAACTTAAAAATTCTAAAACAGAAAGGAAATAATGTATTAAAATGGAAGTTTGTCTAGTAGAACTGATGGATGCGTTTCAATAGTATGTCTATTTTTATTCAGGAAAAGGCATTATCAGACAGTATTCAAGTGTTGCAGAGTTTGTTTTTAAATCAGTGAATTCATATAATACTAAATTAACATATTGTAATAAGAGCTGTGACTTGATTTACTCAATCATGCTACCATCAGACTTGAACTTGCAGTACATACTTAAGTAAAATTATAGACCATGGGAGTGTTTGTTTGTTGTTTACATTTTTCTCTTCCAAAAAGAGAGTCTTGCTTGCTTTAGGGATGCTTGATTGAGCCCTACAGGAAAATACTACTGACTCATCTAATGGAAGCTGATTGCTTTGCCTTGATTGAATCTGGTCACTTTTTCAAGGTTATTGTTCTGATGAAATAGCAATGCAAATCATGTACCCAGGAGACAGTCGTGTACTTAACCAGCAAAGGACTTCTTGAGCAGTGATGAGGTTGCTCCGTGATGAGACCTTTCGTTGCTCTGTAAATATGTCCCTTATTGGTCTGGAATAGAGTACAATTCTAATATTATATAGAAAGTATATAGAAAGGATGAGAGAGAGATGGGCAGAGAAATAGAAAAAAATACTATAGACTAAGGCTGTGTGAAATTTCTCCAGCTGTTTCAAGTCAAAACTGTTTCAACTCATTTTGAGCTCAAAACAGTGAAATCGAATTGAAACAAAGGAGTTTGAAACAGCCTTGAAACAAAACGAGGCTAGTTGAAATGTTTTGAAAGTTTTGTTTCCCCAGCCCAATGGTCATGCTGGGGAAACGAACTCATCCCAGCCGGGCTGAGTTTGTTTCCCCACCCTGATAGTCAGGTGAAACATCAAAACAGCGTCGAAACAGCCTCACTGTTTTGACAAAGCGAAATGGAACAGCTTTTTCGACTCGAAATGAAATTTGGAACAAAACACTGTTCCGTCCAAACCTCGAAACTGAAGTCAAAACAGAACAGTGCCATTTCGCACAGCCCTGCTGTAGAGCAATATTTCTCAGCCAAACTGCTGCAGTGCCCTCAGTAACACAAGATCCATTTAAGAGTGCCTTTACATGAGGATCCTTTATGTGAGGATGTAAGTGCTTTCCTGTCCTTGTCTTGTGCCCCGCATCCACCCTAGCTATCCCAGCAGTGTCCACAGCTACTCATCTGGGCACTGCCACCACTAATGCCCTCTTCTGCTTGGCAGCCCTTTGACTACACCCCTACCATGCTCTCAGCAGTGTCCTGTACCATGGGTAGGCAGATGTGGGTCTAGAGCTGTACTTTTCAAACTGATTTGTTCCCTCCCCACAAGTCCTCCCCTGCTCTCAGGGCCAGCAAGAGGGGTGCCAGTAGTAAATGACTCTGTTAACCAGTATATGAGATCCTGGAGGAGCAGCCTTTGTGGCAGGGGCCACCATTGTTCCTCCAGGTCCAGACTAGTGGCAGAGGGCATTGCTGGAGAGAGCAGGGCATGGCAGGATGAAGTCCTACCCCAGCTGCCCTCACTAGGCACCAGATAGATCAATGGTTCTCAACCCTTTTAAGTGCCAAGGCACTCCTCTAACTTTTTTAAAATTTAAATGAAACTCAGTGATTCTCAACTGGGGACCTCTTAAAATTAGAATAGATATGAAAGGGTGTCTTGACACTTAAAAGTTGAGAACCACTGGTATAGAAGGGTCACTGTCATGGTATTAATACAGGATCAGTAAGATGGCACAAATGAAAAAGAAGAACATAGCCCTGTAAATTAATTCCATTTGGAAGTTGGAAAATTTCAGTTAGGTGCTATGCTTTTACCCTACAGCCAAAGCCAAACTCCTACAAGACATACTTTCTCTGTCATACTTCTGGCCTGGTTGGAGTAGTGCTGTGTGAAGGAGATGCTTATTTCTCAGAACTAGGTAGCTTTTGTGAGTGCTTCCAAGAAGCACCAAAATCTTTTGGATCGTAACTAGACTAAAGTGAACCTTTCATTTAGTTTTAAAATTCACCTACTTCACATAATTTCAGCCTTTTTTTCAATTCCTTCTGTCCTGAAGGGATAATTTATTAGTTAAATTATTAACCTGACTCCAGCACCTAGTCTGATTCATGAACAAAAATGGTCTTTTTCAGAGGACCTAGAATCAAAACACAGTAGATGGATAAAGACAGACTGCTGGCATGGGGAGTATAAAAAAGCAACGAAAGGGAATATTGGTCAATGGTCAGCCTGATGGGCAGTAGCTTGATATAATAGAGGCCTAATTATTGACAAGTTTCTTGTTGAAATATACAAGGGCTAGTCAGAAATTAAGATTTCTTTTTTTTTTCTTTCCTCAACCAATTATTGTTAAGAAAATAATCAACTTACACAGAAAATGTGTACATCATTACTGAACACACAGCTATTTTTAAGTATAGTCTTCTTTTCTGTCCATGGTCCTTTTCTACTGATGAATAAAGGCCTGTATCCCAACACTGTCAGTCAGAAAATAATACCCCCAATATTTGTATATCCTACCTAAGCAAGCCATGGACATGAACGGTCTTCTTGTTGACTTCTTGCCTAAGGGGGTCACAGTAAACTTGGAGGCCTATGTCAAGACCCTGAAGAAACTAAAACATCATGCCAAAACCCCATCCCAAGCCATATATCTGAGATGCTGCTTCTGCACAGCAATGTTCATCTACACACCACAGAGGAAATCTGACTATTTGGATGGACTGTGCTCCCCATTTGTCCCAGAGGATGAAGGAGGGACTCTGAGGGTAACATTTTTGGGATGACAGTGAAGTGAAGGAGGCATCAATGGCTGAATAATAAGGACAAGTTTGGCTTACATACCCTTGCTCACCAGTGGAAAGAGGACATTGACAGAGGAGAAGATTATGTTGAATAATAGGCATGTGTTCAACAAAGATATACATATTTTCAGTTGAAGTTTAATATTTTGTTAATATTTGGCTAAACAAAAACAACAGGAAGCATTACACAGATCCAAGGAAGAGGACCATGTGTCCCATTACAAAAGAAAACAAAAATCCTTACAGTCCATGACAATATGACTATGGGGTAAAATTCCTTCCTGAAACGAAATGTGATTTTTAGGTACACTTTTGAACTGCTCCAGGTTACTTTAAACTCATTTAATCATCTTGTCCATCTGTGTTTCAGGTTTAAATCACATTTAAACTGGGTGAAGTGTTATGTGTGTCCATACCTAGAATATCTCAGGTGTAGTCTGAGGGGAAAGGTATCTTGGGTATGGATGAGCAAAACTTCTTCTCTGGGGTTGCTTATTCTTAGGTCTCCATTCTAAGACCTAACTCCCTAATTTTCTTTCTTTCCCAAGAACCCTGCACACCTCATCCCAATCTGGAGTTAATGAACTGAATGTAACATGCTGAGGAAGCAGGAATTTATCAGCCTTAAGCATGATTACCACATTTTCCAAAGCAATAGCCAGGATGTGTTTATGTTTGATTTTGCCTGTGTGACCTTGGACAAGTAGCACAAATAACCCCGTGACTTAGTTCCTCCTCTATAAAATGGGGATAATATCACTTCTTCATGTCATAAGAGTATTCTGAAGTTAAAACTATCTGAGATTTGTGAAGCACTCAGCTAATATAATGAGTACTATGGAATAGGTAATATAAACACATAAAGTATGAATGAGCTCATCAGTTTTGAAGGGAACCAGTGCATGTAAGTAATGCCCCAGGGTATAATTAATTTGTATGGTTTATGGGAAGGAGAGATTCCAGACCAGCAGAGTTAATTTTCCATAATACACTGATCAACCTGGAAAAATTCCCGCAGGAGTTTTCACCTCATCCTTCCCCTCCCTCAACAATTCATAGCCCCAAATATAATCAATGTATCTCTTTGAGCAATGTGGCTTATGGAAGTGTGCAGAGAGGATGGCTGGTGTTGTGGTAATAGCTTAGCTAAGCAGGGGTAAGCAGGGTACCATCCTGGGGTACAGATTTTGAAGGGATGCAAAAATGGTAGTGGCCATTGTCCACCCCTCCACCACAGCCATCTCCACTGGCCCAGCTGTCACTGCCACCCAAGGCACAGAACTTATTTGTTACACCTCTGTGTTGTAGTAGGCACTGGACTGGAACTCAGGAAAGCCAGGTCACTTGCAGCCTGATTTTTATAGATATTCAGCACTTGCAACTCATGGGAGCTGTAGGAATGTGCATGTCTTTGAAAATGAGGTTATAGCTTTCTGAGCCTTAGTTCCATATTTATAAGAAGAAGGTATTTTCCTGTGTCACAAGGGTATTGTAAGGACAAAGTTATTAGTGTTTGTGTTCAGTTACTATGAAAAGCCTTCAAATAAAATATACCCCACTTCTTAGCTCCTGCACTTCCTAATGGGAAGAGAAGCCTATAGAAATATTTAATGGCTGAACACATTTGCATTTCATTCTACATTTATCCTTTCAAAGTGAGGCAATATACCAATATCTGGTATATTCATGGAGCATAAAATAGCTGATAGATAAGTTTATCACTTGTTTGTGAATAAAGTCATATTTTTTATGTTCTTTCTGATCACAACAGACAACCAGGTCCAGATCTGTAAAGATATCTAGGCACCTAACTTCCATATTAAGTCAATGGGTCTTAGGCACTTAAATGTCTTTCAAAACCTAGTCCATTAGGACCATCTCCTATGCCTGTTTTTATAAAACAAGGTAAGTTCAGTTTCAAATTGCTTGCCTTCAGAATAAAAACAATTAACTAAATGCATTGAGAAAACTGGCATTTCCCCATTGCAACTGAAAGAGAAAACACATTACTCTTCAGCTCAGGTTGGAAAATTCCTATCAAGCCCTCTTACCTGCCCTGACCAATACAGACTGTTTCAGAAGTATTGTAATATGAGTACCACAAGCATATGACTAGAAACACAATAACATTGTACTAGAGTGGCTGATACCTGGAGTTTACAAATGATAAAGAGAGTAAATAAGGAAATTGTCCATCAGATTTTTAGGAGCTGGACTCCATCTTTAATAGTGTAACTGTTTGCATATACAATTTTGTCCCCACAAAAATGGAAAGTTGATTAAGGTTGGGCTGAACATTTAGTCCAGCCAGAGTCAATAAGTTTTCACTCAAGAAAATTAAATTAAATATGCTGTTGGATATATAGGTAATTTTAATAGTACACTTACTAAGGAACATTCTTGCTCTTTTAAATTTTAGATTCCACAACTTATGCACATTTTCTGTTTAATGCATTTGACACTGATCACAATGGATCTGTGAGTTTTGAGGTAAGTACTACCATCAATTTAATCTTTGCTGCCTTGTTGGGCTTTTTAGATACACAGCAGGTTTCAAGGTTTTCCAGGGCATTAGAAATAGTCATTATTATTTTAGAAATCCAGACATTAACTCAAGCTGTGCTGATAATGTCATTTTTCAAAATAAATAAGATCATTTAAGAGGCTTCCTAAAATATATGTAAGTTACGTGAAAGATGGTGCTTTGTGTGTCCTGTGAGGTAACTAGGGCTCTCAATGCCAAATGTCAGCTAAATAAAGATTACTTGCTTGTGCATTTAGTTTCTTTACATTAGGGGAAGATGGCTTCAAGACAAACATAGTTTGAAACACGGGGTTTAAGTTCCTCCCCTTACATGCTGATTTCATAATCCTGCACTTTACCTGCTACAGATGATGGAATCAAGAACAGTATGGGAAAGACTGAAATTCCCTGCTGTATTTTATGTGGCTGAAGTGCATAAATACATTCGCCCTACACTTCACAAAGCTTTGTTAGGCCTATTCACTTTCTGCTGGGAACACGAGGCTTTACCCCAAGATTTCAAGGATGCCAAAATCGTAACAATCTACAAGCACAAACGAGACAGACATGACTACAGCAGTTATCATGGCATTTCGCTCCTTTCCATCCTTGGTAAACTGTTGTTGAAAAGGCTCCAGGTTATTGCAGACTATGTACTCCCTGAATCCCAGTGTGGTTTTCGTTCATCACACAGCACTGCTGACATGATATTTATCCTAAACCAGTTACAGGAGAAAACTGCTGAACAAGAAATATCCCAGTACATTGCATTTCCTGACTCTAGTAAGGCATTCAGCTCTGTTGGATGCTCTGCTCTCTAGTGCCTTCTTGCAAATTTTGGCTGCCCAGACAAACTAATTAACCTCATATGTTGCTTCCATGACAACATGCTGGCCCATGAATCAGTAGGTGCTGACTCATCTGACACCTTCCCTGTAGCCCATGGGGTTAAACAAGGCTGTGGGCTTTACCCTACATTATTTACTCTGTTCTTGGCTGGAGTGCTAGAAGTCGCCACACTTACTACCATTATTGGTGTCACCCAAACAACACGATTTGATGGTAGACTTCTAAACATCCACTGATTCAAGGCCAAAAATAAATCCTGACAATGTCCCATCAACTGAATGCTGATGACTCAGTATTTGTCACCCTTTCTGAGAATGACCTGCACCATTTACTGACTTCCTTTGCCCATGCTGTATCCCTTTTTGGCCTCAGTAATAATATAAAGAAAACTGTACCAACCACCTTCTGGCAGAAACCTATTACCTTCATTACCACCAGAAATAAAATTGAATGGCAACCAATTAAATAATGTCAAGTCCTTTTGCTACCTAGATAGCATGGTTACCAATGATACCACATTGACAAAGAACCTTCGGCACACTTGAAGTCAGTTTCTTCAGCTTTCAGTTGCCTACAATAAAGACTATGGACAAGGTGCAGGGGGGTCAAAGCGTCTACAAAATGCCAAGTTTAGAGAGCTCTTGTGCTCCCTTGTCTCCAATACTCGTTACAGACCTGCCCCCATTTACTGTCGCCATATGAAAAAACTTAACTGCCTGCAACAACATCACCTACGCAGCATAATGGGAATTAAATGGTCAGACAAAATCACCAACAACTAAGTACTATAACTAACAGCCATGCCAAGCATGGAAGTCATGATATCATGGAGGCAAATGACCTGGGTCAGCCACGTCATACGTATAGACAACTATTGACCGCCTAAGAGAGTTCTGCACGGTAAATTTGAAAAAGGCAGTTGGAAATTTGGCGATCCTAAACTTTGCTACAAGGACTGCATTAAGCAGCACATACAGTCTACTGGGCTGGACTTAATGTCCTGGGAGGATATGGCCCATGATAGATTAATAGATTTGTAGATTGTTAGGGGCTAGAAGGGGCCTTGTAGATCATCAGATCCAGTCCCTCTTCACTAGGCAGGAAAAGACAACTGGGGTCAAGTGACCCCAGAGAGGTGACTGTCCAGTCTCCTTTTGAAGATTGCCAGTGACTGCACCACCACTGGAGGGAATTTACTCCACAGTCTGGACATCCTGATTGTGAGGGAGCTTTTCCTGGAATTGAGCCTGAAGCGGCCTTCCAGGAGTTTGTATCCATTGCTCCTGGTCTTCCCCAGGGGTGTCCTGGTGAGTAGCTATTCACTGAGTTCTTGATGTATTCCCCTGATGTATCAGTAAGCCGCTGTCAAGTCCCCTCTCAGCCTCCTTTTATGTAGGCTGAAGAGGCCCAAGTCCCTCAGCCCCTCCTCATATGGCTTGTATTTAAAGTCCCTGATCATATGTGGGGGCTGTTCTCTGGACCCTCTCAAGTTTTTCCACATCCTTGTTGAAGTGTGACACCCAGAACTGGATGCAGTACTCTGGCTGTGGTAGGGTTTAGGATAGGGGAGCTCAGCACTCCACTATGAAGGCAACAGAATGAGCAACAGAACATCATCATGCACCTTGGCCAACAGTAGAAGGGAACATAGACACCAAGGCTAGGGACATTCAAAAAGCTGAAGCCTGAATTGATTCAATCTTTGCAGGTTAGTCTAATGTGCCTAGATTGGACCAGTATGCAACTGACCAGACATTCCCCCTGGACTGAAGAAATGCAGGCACATGCCTGCTGGGGGGATGTGGCCAGCCTGGACAGTAGCTTGGCATGAAGTGGCTTGGGAGGGGGTATAATTCCCCTCTCTCTGTCCCACAGACCCAAGCCAAGGTCTGCCAGATGCTTCCCCCTCACTGCTGTAGCAGCAGGGGTATGGCCAGAGGCCAGATGGAATGCCCCCCTGAGGTATAGAGGGCAGGGAAGGGGGTTAGTTCCCCCCTTCTGCCCCTGGGGGACTGCAGCAGGGTCTGCCCACCCCAACTGCTGCTGCACATTCCCTGTGCAGGGTAAGCCACAGGATGATCCCCCTCCTGCCCCCTCCACCAGATGCCAAAGGTAGGAGGTAATGACTCACCTCCCTGCCCCCTCGTCGAAGGAAGCCATGCTAGCCAGCATCTGGCTGGGTCCCACCCTGACGCTGGAACGGTGAGGGGGGGACAACCGTGACAGGGACAGCAGCCCCAGTTATAGTGTCCTGGAGCATGAACCTCTTCCTGGAGTGGGGGGTGCGCGCTGCTGACAGAGACTTCACTGCAGGGTGGGAAAAGCTGTTGTGGACTGTGTGGGGGGAGTGGCCTCAGCAGCACTTGAGGGGTTTGGGTGTCTATGGCCCCCTCCAAGCCCCAGTGCCACTACTCACGCTGCACAGTCCATGGCATCTCTGACCCCCCCGCTGGGAAGGGGCTCGTGCTCCTCAGACACCACTGCAGGTGCTGCTGCCCCCATCAAGGTCCCTGCCCCCTCACTTCTCCAGCAGCAGGGTTTGGGGCCCAGCCAGAGGCCAGCCAGCAGGGACCTTTAGGCAAGGGGGCAGGGAGGGGAGTTATTCCGCCCTCCCTCTGGGGTCTGGTGGAGGGGGCAGGAGGTGGCTTATCCTGCTGCTTGCCCTGTGCAGGAAGCAAGCAGTGGCAGCAGTGGTTAGGGTGGACAGACCCCACAGCATAAGGGGGGGTCCCCCAGAGGCAGAGGAAGGAATAACCCCCTTCCCTGCCCGCCCTGCCTTAGTCGGCCTCTGGCCAAGTCCCTGCTGCTGCAGCAGGGAGGGGGGAGTACCTGGTGGACCCTGGCTCGAGTCCCTGCTGGTGGGACAGGGCAGGGGGAATTAAACTCCCGCCCTGGCTAGTTCACTCCAGGCTAGTGCCGGGGCTGGCTACACCCCCACTGCTGGAGCAGCCAGAGGAGAAATGCAGGTCATGCTGGTAAGACAGGAAAGGGAGCAGGAGAAATGAACCTATTCTCTGTTCCCTTCGGGGCCCATGTCTGCCCCCTCCCCCCACCTGTCCCTTCTCTGGCTAGGGAGAGAGAGGCGGGGCCAGCCCTGGTCTGCTAGATAGAGAGCACAGCCAAGAGAGTATGCTGGGATGCTGGGAAAGTCTGGTTTAACTTAAACCAGAAAGTGGTCTGGGACAGACATTGCATAAACTGGTTGGAGCTCAATCAGTTAAGTCAGATACTATATTCAACCAGGTTTATCTCAAACTTGTTTTGGCCATTTTGAAACTGGTTTATGTGTGCTGAACTTATGTCCTGTTACCGGTTTAAACCAGTTGCTGATCACTTAAGCCAGTTCATGTGTAATGTCTGTTCCTAGCCCAACTTGCCCTGGCACATCTCCTGAACCCTACATGTGGAACCTGATTTCCAGTATCAGTAGTAGTCATACTCAAATACGAGTGAAAATCATTACTATTGTTGTTGTTGTTTCTTGTTATTTTATGTGGCACTGATGTATGCAAGCTACTGCCAGTACCTTTGGTGAGGGGAGTTAAAAAGTCTAAATTAAACACCTCAAAATTAATGTTTCCTTTATATTATTTGTTATATACAGCTACTATTCTTTTCACAGCTAGATCTTAAATTTTTAAAAAAGCCAAAAGCAGGATTTTGTTCTGCTACTTATCTCTGCTATGTCTGCTTCTCTTCCAGAGGCCTAAAGAAGGGTACTGTGATACCCAAAAGCTTGTCTATGTCTTTACCAATCATGAAGTTGGTCCAATAAAAGATACCACCCACAAGATTTCTTAACAAAAGAAAAATATTAAATTTCTTACTTGTGCTACTTTGAAAGTAATGTCTATGTGGAAAGGTGCAATTAGGAAAATGTGAAAGTATCTTTACCCTTCATTGTTGGGTGCATACGTATCATCTAAATAATATGGGAGCAGGTGCCTTTGAGAGAAGGTGCCCTGCAACAGGCCTAACTCAACTATGGTAATGGCTGTATTTAAAAGAAAACACTAAAAAGATTTAGTTTGAGCTTTCAGCTTATTTTGAGAAAATGTGGGTGTCCATCCTGCAGCAATCTCTATGAAGGTGGGTCCTCAGTTAACAGAAATCAGTAAGATTTAAATCCATACTTTTAGTATATAGGCTGAAGAATTGCATCTGCTTTTTGTTCAAACAGACAAAAGCAAAGCAACCCTGGAAAAGAATTGTCAGAACCCTTTTTTAGCTGCCTTTCTGCTGTGTCTTTGAGGAAAGTCAGAGCAAAATGAATTTCTTCATCTCTTTCTTTATCTCTTTTTCATGTCTCAGGCAAAGCCTAAGAAAGGCATTGGATGTCTACCATTATTTTGCTATGGTTTCCAGGGGATTTAAACATATCTGAGTGAAGCTCATGTACAATAACAGCTTTGGGGGAAAGAAAAGACATAGGAAAACAAAAGAATTTCTATTTTGTTCATAACTAGCACAGGCACTTTCATGTTCATTATCAACCTAGACAGAGTGGCCCAGATTCTTATCTCATTTTAGCCTGGGTGTAAAACCCAGACTATTTCTATTGCAACCAATGGAATCTGGCCCAGTGTCCTTTTTAAAATATGGCAATGCAACACCTACAGACTAATTACAGAATATGATGTCCATATTCTAGTAACCCTCTAGTCTTTAATGCAGGGTAAAGATTTAAAAAAATAGATAGTACCCAACTAAAAAAGCATATGTGAACTTTATAAAATATAGAGAGACAATCATAGAAGGAATATTTTTTCCTTACTCAGAAATTACAATTTTGCCAACTTTTTTCCATGCCAACCCATCCTGGTATTTTCTGGCTATCCATCATCTAGCCAATACAAGACAAAAGAGAAAATTTTCTTTATCACCACCTGTTTCCTTAAGCAGAAAATGTTTTATCAGTAAATCCAGTTTACCATTCATTACTAACCATAAACTCTTTACATTGAAAGGAAGGCTTTCTAATGCAAATAGGGTGTGGTCTGTCTGGATTGGTATAGGAAGAGCCAGAATTAGTACAGTTTACAGGTACAGGTAAAAATCTACTTGATGCATTCTCCTATTCAAAATTAGACTGTATAATTATCCTCTATGACCAGTGCTAGAATTGTGAGGAAGAAAGGAAATGAACGTATGCTCCTTTTTCTTAGCAATTTTTCCTCCCTTTCTCAGTGAGGATATGGCAAAGGTTCCCAAAATTTTTCTTATTGCATACCCCCTTCCAGATTTATCAGCTGCCCACGTGGTAACACCCCTTCCAGCATGTGATTTATATTTAACCTCTTAAATGCCAAATATTATTATTATGAAAATTAAATTTGCCATTACACAATTTCTCCTGCGTACCCCTACACTCCCCAGAGGAAGTTGTCTTGTGTACCTGAAGGGGTATGCATACCACAGTTTAGGAACCCCTGGGATATGGTATAACTATATATTACACACCTATGCATTCATGTACACATCTCATTTGGGTCCCAATCCTAGAAAAGCCTGAACAGATGATCACGTTAATTATATGAGTAATCTCACTGAACACAATAGAAGTAGTTGCATTCTTAAAATTATAAAAATACTTATACTTAAATAAGAATAAATCTTTTAATGCATACCACTGACAGCATGTCTACCTACCACTGGTGGACCCGTACCACAGATTGGGAACTGCTGCCCTAGAGGATAATGCTAGTTATCAAGCTAGCATACTTCGTGCATTTACCTTCAGCAACAGATCCATTTAAAGCATTTGGTTATACTCTAGAATTAACTTATTGCTTTTCCAGGAATGATTAATTATCTCTAAACAAAGTTGTCAATAATGTTCTGATTGCTTTATTCCTCAGTAAAACCCTGGGGAGAACTTTGGCATTAATAAATTAACTTACAAGCATATCAGCAGGCTAGATCAAAACCATAGGAGAGCTTGAAATTAACGTACCTAATCATATCTTTCTTTGTCTTGTTCAAGACCAAATACAACACTGGTATTTAAGTAATATTACTAATAAAAAGTCATTGTCTGCAGGAGGGTAGAATATATTGAATACAGGACAAGTTCAAAAGGTCTGTCTATATATTATAGAAACAAGGAACTGGTTTGGGGCCTATGTGAGATGAGTTTTGGTTTTCATCCATTTCTAAATGGATACAAAACTCTACAGCCACAGCTGGCACCTTGGTAAAGAGTGGGATCCCCTCAGCTGTGGGATTTCAGTGCTTAGATACAGTGATGATAGGCATTAATGAAATCTCCGAGGAAGCAGAGAGAAATTTTACTCTTAATTTAGTAGTAGCTTTGCCAGATCATAGCTGAGTTACATTTGTCTGACTGTGCCCATATTCCAAATATTCCATGGATAACATTCCCTAGGGCTCACAACCTAGCAGCTTTCCAAAACACTGAATTGCATTCATAAAGAACTTAGAAATCAAGTGGTAAGAATTTTAACCAGCCTGGGCCACATGATCAAGTTACATGAGGCAGGATGGGAACAAGTGTTTTGGATTATGTATATTTTGCAACTCATATATTTTGGTTTCGCAATTATATCAAAGTCACCTTTGGTATGGACATTTTCTAGAATACCTAAATCTATATGAATAAATATCATATGCAATGCATAGCTGCACTGTCAGGCTACAAAGGCAGAGTTATAAAAATTAAATAACTGAACATTGCTTTTTATGTTTTTATGGAAAAAAGGCCAGTGGCTAAGAGCTAAGGGCCAAATCCACAAATTGGTTTTGGCATCTTATTGCTCCTGGCCCTGACCAAGTTATAATTATATAGGTTAATTTTGAGCTCTCCTAAAGTTTTGAGTGATCATGCTGTTAAGCTTGTTACTTAATTTATTAATTCAGAGATCTGAGAAAATTACTGAGGGAAAAGGTAATGAGAAATACATCAGCAACTGTGTTAAGATATTATTAGTCATCTTTTGAGATATAAATAAAAATGAATCCTAGAGCATGAACAAAAGTTTTAAACAACTTTTTGCAAAATGTGAGGGTTGGCAGGTAGAGCCTTTTATCTCAAGGCTAGGTACACACATTCAAAAGTCATGGCAGAATCAATATAACTTAAGCAGTTTTGTGTAAGCAACATAGTTTAGATTGGTAGTGAACAGAACACACATTCGCCTTTTGGTGGTGCGGGGGGGGGGGGGAGGGGCGCGGGGGAAAGTTTAGACTGGGTTCTGCCATTTTCAAGCCAGTCTGAGGGTGCCAAACTTCTGTTATATTATGGGTATAGACTGGTTTTGTGTGCTGAACATCTGTTCTGTTATGGGTATAAGCTGGTTTCCGATAACTTATACCTGTAAAAGTGTAATGTCTCTATCTGGCCCAGGTGTTCAGCATTATGCAGGATTCAGACATAATAACACTTGGATTTGCAACACCAAACTTAGACACTCTTCTGCCCAGTGCAATCCACAGCCTCAGGTTAGGTGTCCAAGTTCCCTTTACAATGCATAAGGGTAGCAGCAACCATCAGACTGAGAATCACCTGAAGCAGATACTAGGGAGAGGGTCAGGGCTAATCCCAGCCTCTCAAAGGTAATTAGGCTCCTATCTCTCCTCAGGATTCTCAGCCCCAAACTCTTCCTTGGAGTTAGGAACAGAAAAAGATGACCCCCCCCTCCTCACAAGAGGATGTTTTTGCCCAATAGCTTAGTGGCATGGTCTTTCCCTATGGAGGCCAGGGTCCATGTCCCCATTTTAAATCAAGTAGAGCAGAAATGTGAAGACAGGTCTTCCATGGGAGTCCCCTGCTTGTATTATGACAAACAGACTCTCTAGGTCCCTTGAGTTTAGTCTCAAGTCTTTTGAATTATATTTCCTCTCTCTACATAATTTGATTTCTGAGTTGTTAAAGCTGTCTGTCTGAAATTTAAACAAGTATAGTGTGAAAAACCCCCATATAGCAACCTTCTTACAGATCACATCACAAACTTCCTGTTAGTATTAGTCTGTATTAACACTATAAATATAGAGTTATACCTTGGGGAACACCATAGAATATTCAAACAAAAAGCAATTTATTTTCAAAGTAATGCTTAGTATTCATTGCTATTATAGATTGAAATAGGAGAGAAGTTAGCTTAGTTTTGTAATTTGTTGAATATACCTTGAGTGATGCTGAGTGTGTTCAACTCCCATTAGGAAGGCTGTCAAACCTTGAAGGTAGAACGTTCTGGCACTGAATGATGAATCAAATGGGAATATTTTTTCCTGTATCTTTCCAAATATTTGATTAATTCTGTCACTTCTCCTGATTGGACATGGTCCATGAGGAAATGGCAATGGATTAAAATCAGAAGCAGTGGATTAAACACCAAAAGAAAAAGATAAAAAATGATAGTAACAAATAAAATTAAAATTAGGAATTGTGAAATATAGTAGGTAACCCTCAATCCTCTGGATCATGGTGTATGCGTAAGAGGTCTAGTCACCAAAACCTTGAACATGTACATCTAGGAAAGAGTATGGATGAATGGAGGCTGCCCAAAACCTACCATCCCCCCCTTTAGACCACTGAGACAGAATCCAAAGGTCAGACCAAGTCCAGACATTCAATGCCTTAATGGCTGTAGCTTCTGGCAGCAAGCCCAGAAGATCCAGGAGAGGGAAGAAAAGGTGCAGAAGATGCAGGAGGAGATGACAGCGTGGGGGTCAAGGTCTCCTGAAACCAGCCCAAAGCAGACAGAAGAACAGAAGGAGGTGCTAAAGAAATTAGAAGTAGCAAGAAGCCTTATAGGACTCCTCCAAAAAGAAATCCATAGCCAGGAGGACCACATAGAGGAGTTGCAGGAAGAACTAGAGAGCTGGCAACAGAAATGTATGCATGCAGAAGATCTACCACAAGAACTGTGAGACAAGCTGGTTGAGAGTCATACACAGGCAGAAGAAACGGGCAAAGGGATCGTTCAAGAGATGGAAAAGATCAAAGTTTGCATGGAAAATTATGAAACGCTGCACAATCGAAAGCTGTCCCTGGAAAAGCAGCTAGAGGCCAGAGAGAGAGAGAGAACAAGGGGTTACGGACCCAGTTACAGAGTGTGGAGGTGGAAAAAGACCAACTTGGGGAACAGGTACACTTCCTTAAAACCCTCCTAGAAGTCAGCTCGGCTAAAGAGGCAGTGATGAACACAGAGAGGGAGCAGTTACAGCTTCAAGTGCAAACCATACGGCAACAAATTCAGGCATTGGAGGTAGAAAATAAAATGCTATGGGTGGCAAATGATTCTATGGCTACAAAAGCCCAAGATCTGGGGGAGAGCAAGATGCCCAATGCAACAAGTATGGCCACACTTGCTGAAACAGAACAGAAACCTCAAACATTAAAGACCATGGACACAATCTGAGAGAGGTTGGAGACGCTGGGAGCCCAACTAGCAGAATACGTGGTTGTGGCTAAGTCGGTACACCTAGAGCAGTACCATGAGCTGGAAGTTTTAAGAGGGTCCTTGAAGGAAGTGGAGGTGCAGCTAGAAAGACCACATGACTAGGGGCCCTGAAGCCTCCAGGACAAGTGAGGTCCCCTGAATACCTAGGCACAGAGAATCCAAGAGGGAAGGCCGAACAAGGGCACCCAGAGAGAAGTGCCATGGAGAAGGGATCCGTAGGGGCAAATCCTATGACCCTACAAGAAGAGGTCCTACCAGCCCCCATAGAATACTGGAATAAGAGATGGGACCAATGGTTGAGTCAACATGCAGATGAGATGAGCCGTCTAAGACTTCAGCTGGGGGAACGCTATAAACTGCGAGCCAAGGGAGGAATCGCAGTACCCGGTCAGGGGCAGCCAGTGGAAGGAAACATGATAGATGTAGGGACGGCAGGGAAGGGCAAGCAGGCTAGCCCAAGAAGTGAGACCTGTCGGCTGATTTGCCAGGGCTGTACACAAGCGACCCAAGGCATAAGACAACATAAGTCAGAGACAAGCCCCATGAAAAAGGGGTCAGTAGAACCCAGAAAAGAAAGTTGGGCCAAGGAGCCAGAGATAAGGAGGAGGGAACAATCACCCAAAGGGGAACAAAGGCCTGGGAAGAGACCTCAGATTTACGTGGATAATATCCTAGGGCAGGTCAGGTGGTGGACTTTGAGAGAACTCGTGGGAGCAAAAGTCGGGGGTGCCGCTTTATGTAAAATTTTATAAGGGACCCCACTCTGCTACAAGGAGCTTCGCTGCCACAAGTAGCCCCATCATATTGTAACCAGGCCCTCTACCTGGATGCAGTTTACCTCCAGCTTGAAACAGTTTACAGTTATACCCAGGATATTATCTAATATAATAGAGCACTTTGTCTGTCTGTCCGTAACACTCTTGAGGCACTCTGATTGGTTACTGAAACAACCAGAGTGCTCCAAGAGCATTACGGACAAGAGGCGGTGGCAGGGTGGTGGAGTGCCACCTCCAGGAAGCAGGGCCGGGGGTGGGGGGAAGGGAGAGGTCAGCAGCGCTGGTAGTGTGCCACCATGACAGTGAGAATGGAGAAGACAGAGCAGGGTGGTGAGGCCAACGCTGCTGCCCTCCTCCCCTGACCCTGCTCCTTGGAGGCGGCGGTGGCATGGGGTGGTGGTGGAGGGAGATGAAGGGCTTGGCGTGGCAAGCTTTCCTTCCCCCCCACACTCCTGGGAGGCAGCGGCGGTGGTGTGTGTGTGGGGGGGGTTACAGTTAGGGTTAGTAAGCTTCCCCACCCCATTCTCAACCTTCCTCCCCCTCCCCCCCCCCCGCTGTCATTCTTGACAGGCAATTTGTAGTAGTTAAATAAAACTATTAAAGAACTCTGAAAAAATTTCAGGGGGGAAAAAGAAACAGAGCAGCATGTTAGACAATGTCACGAGCTAGGAAGACTATAGCAGGCAGCTATGGGACCAGAAAATGAATGATTATTGAACTGAACTGAAAGCCAAAAGTCTGCAAATCAGTCTGGAGGAAAGGGGTCTAGAGGCTGGCACCAGGAAGTCTAAATTCAAGGGACCTAGAGAGTCTGTCTGTCACAATATAACCAGGGCACTCCCATGGAAGCCCTATCTTCAAATTTCTGCTCTGCCTGATTTGAAATGTGGACATGGACCCTGGTCTCCCCACAGCTGAATACCATACCACTAAGCTATTGGGCAAAAAAGTCCTTTTGTGAGAAAGGGACTCACCTTTTCATGTCCTTCCAGGAGAAGCCAGGAAGCCAACAAGTGGTACCCAGAGAACAGGAAAGTAAGATTCAACAAGCTGAACCAAGGAAAGAACCATTCAGGACTAGACAAGAGAAACATCTGCCCTACTAAACAGCTTACTAGGCACTGAAAGAGCTTATACTTGTAAGCAGATAGGTGCACCCACTCAGGCAACTGGGGCCAACTGGAAGCAGATAGGCCACTGGCAGACAGGCCCATTCAAGTAACCAGGACCAGCTGGAGGCAATTTAGCTTGCTGTCCTAACTCCTGACACAGGCCATCTTTGTCTTTCACAAAACCAAACCAAACAAAACACACATTTTCCCAGGTAGGTTTTTTTGAGTAAATACGTTAACCTTACCAGTGCTGGTATAAAATGATTTCGGTCCAACAGCTAATTGGCTTTTTACTACCCTAAGACTTTCTGTGTTTCCTTGCTACTGTGGCAAAGATTCACATTCAAATGTGAGATCTGTTACACTAAACCGTAACTGTGGGTAGGAGGAAATTGACTGAACTGTGAAACCAGTCCAGTCACAACTCAAAATCTTTATTAGGATATGCTATAGCAAAGATGTATTTTGATCAATAAAGACAATGCTTATGTAGCTTTGGATTCAGGGAAGAAACAGGTCTGCTAGCCAGGCTTCTTTTTTCCCCTGGGGACTTGAGTTGGTTTGCTAAGCCCCAGAGAAGTCCAAATTTAGAAGTCCAAAAGTAAAGGTCCAAATTTCCCTCTAATCTATGTCCCATATTTATAGCTGGCTGTTTCTAATATTCTAATGAATGATCTCTGATTAGTTTCATTTAAATGTATTTGTCTCACTGAAACATTTAGAACCCATTTAAACTAAATTTCTTGTGGACCCTGGAAGGTGTCAATTAGTTGGGATTTGTCCTTCCCCTTCCCATTGTGGAATGCTGTTTGACACTGGTTTGTTACTTCTGCACCTTAGTTTATCCGACAAGGTTGCTTTGTTTTCACCGCTTACCTAAGCATTCTAACAAAAATGCATTTATTATAACAAAATAGCATTCAATGCATTTGGCTACATGAATTACTGCTTCTAATATTTTAAGAAAATGTTATATTTAGATTATTTGATGTATGGTTTTTCCTTATCCTTGTGCTCTGTTTGACTGTCTAGTTAAATATAAGGAGGGCTTTCTTTATTTTGCTGACAAGCTAGTTGCTACATCTTCAAAGGCTCATGCTACGGTCACTCAGGCATAAGCTTCTGAGGCCTTCCGCTTTAGCTACACTTCTGCAACTTTGGCCTAGGCCTCTTAAAACAGACAAGCCTGGCAACAACACATCACATTGACTTATACATCTTACAACAACCTGTTGACACACTGCTGATTATCTCAAGGCTTCTTCCTATGAAAAAGATCGATATCACAATGTGTTGTAATCATGATGGCCCAAGGATATGAGGGGAAGTAAGAGATGTGAAGTGAGATAATAGCTTTTATTAGGCCAACTTGAATAGCTAGGAAAAATGTCAGCCAGGCTTTTAGTTATTAAGCATGACCACACTGGTATCCAACCCAAACATATTGCTAAATTCATCCACTTCATCCTCACCTACAACAATTTTACCTTTAATGAGCAACGTTTCCTCCAATGGGCATAGCTATGGGCACAAAGAGTCACTTCCACCCCTAAAATTCTACCTCACCCTGAGACACTTTGAAGAAAAATTAAAAAAAAAAAAATACAAGCAAACCAATGCTGCATCTGTGATATATAAATGGCATCTTCAATAACAGGCTAAATAACTACTCACCGTTCCATCAAATTCTCTCTGAAATACTCTCACAGCAATAGCTAATTTCTAAACACCATCAATATAAAGAACGGCACATAAAAACAGCATCCTTCAAATAACCATACATAAACCACCCAATGACTACCACACTTAAGTCCACAAAATCAGTAATCCGAAACATGGAAAAAAGCTATGATTTGTAGTCCATCTCCCAGGTTCCATCACATTTGCTTTGAGGAGAATATTGGTGATGTGGCAATCACATGTCTGAAAACTGTATTTATCCAACAAGGGCATTCTGCCAGAGAAACGGACCGATTCTATGAATGAACCACTTCAATAAACAATATAGAAGCTACCAAAAGGCATACAGAAAACTGCCGCTTACTGCAAACCCCTGATTCAACAGACCATCCCACACTGAAATATATGAAAAAGATCATTAAACAACCGTAACACGTACTTGAAGAATACACCCTGAAATAATTTTTTCCCAGTCTCCCCCTTTCAAATGGCTCCCTACCGTTGTCAAACTTTGTGCTGACCAACAAACACATGAAACCAGAATTTGTCAGATAACGAGTGTAAAACCTGCCCACACATCTCTGCTTCCCCAGCCTCAATCAATGAATCTCACAACAAAAACAACACAAGCCAGAGATCCTTCATATGCCTATATGAACATGATGTACCTGATGGTCCTCCATCAATAAGCTCTTGATGAGCAGTCTCCAGGTCTGATAATTCATGGTGAGACTCTGGAGAAGATTTGAGTATTTCCCATACCTCAGAAGCCATCTCTTGGGGAAGACTGGCATTGATAAAGAAATCCAACATCACCTCAAATGTGCAGCCTTCAGATGCCTGAGGGTGCTTGATGATTGTGAAATAAGATTCAAAACCCAGCTCATGGTTTATCAAGCAGTCATGATCCCACCTTATTGTATGGATCTAAGATGTGAAGACACCTCAAGATGCTGGAGAAGTACCATCAACGCTTCCTGCAGAAGATCCTGAAGTTGGGCTCAATAACAGATATTCATATTTTTTCCAGACATCAACAAATAGGTACTAACAGAGTCACTGGTTTTATGGCTTATTTTAACTTTCCTCTCACCCCTCCTACTGCTAAATTCTTTGCTTCACAGATGATAATTGCCACTTCCCTTTCAAGTGGTCAAATTAGGTTTAAGGTAAAGTAATTATTCTAACTTAGCTTGGATTGATGAAGGGCACTTGATGCCTGAAAGATTCTGACAGGTGTCCCAACCATACAAGTTGGTCCAATAAAATATATTACCTCAACTCATAAAACTTAGTTCTCTGAGATACCACCAAGGTACTTCAGGATCAACTAGAAAAGAAAAGGGGCTAGGAAACATAAAGCCACTGTTTTAAAAAAAAAAACTTAGACATAAAATTATACAAGAAAATTACAGAAGAAATATAATGAGGCAAGTAAATTTGTGTTTGACTGATGTAGTTGATTTTTTTCTCTATTAAGTGTAAATGAAAATTTATCTTGTCTAAATGAGTATCATTTATAAAGCACAAATCTGGTTTTATCACTGATGTTACAGAGCTGAATTAATTTTAAGAATCTCTGGCCTTCTGGGACTGAATGTAGCCTAACTAATTCCATTCTTTAAAGCTAATTGTATTTGAATTCGTCAGTTAGCTACAACCACATATAAAATGACTAGCTTCAGATATACTTCTGTAGAATCCTTCTACAGTATTTGTCATTTAAAATAAGCAGACAAGGTTCTTTGGGTAAATCTGATATCTTTTATAAATTTGAGTTGGTCTAATGACAGATATCTGATTTACCCAAAGAACCTCATCTGCCTATCTCCTTAAACCAACATGGCTACAACCTACACCCATTTAAAATAATGTATGCATCTCATGTAGTAGAAGAAAGGAAAAAAAGTAAAAAGAAGCTAACTTTCTCAAATGAAGTTTTCTAGGAATGGCACCTTTTTATTTACTCCCAAATTGTAGAGCAGCCAGTAATGATGAGCAAAATCACTAATGTTATATAAGCACTGACAATATTGCCTTCCCTGTTATTCTCATGTGGGTAAAATTAATTCATGTATAGAGGTCTGGAATAGTTTCGCATCTCATTTAGGCCCTAAATAGAGAATTTAAGAGGTACAAAAGCCTGCTTCTCAACCTCTGCATAATGATGTCCTTTCCCCCTCATATTGATTTCAATAGTTGCTGCTGGTATGCAGCACCTCATAGGATTAAGTCATAACCTACAGTGCACAAACCCATTAGTAGGAGACTGTGATTTGTTTTATTGTACTTTTTTCAGTTTACTCATGAATTAGATGCATGCATAAAAGACCTATTTTTAAAAATTAACAACCAATCTGTATTTCAAAAATTGTTTTAAAAAATCTAAAATGAAAGAGTCTGTCCTTCTAGTCTGACATTGTTAGGGTAACACTGTGTGGATTTTTGGGGAGCACTGGATTTGTAGCTGAATGAAGGCTATTACCTGTGGCCTAGCAGGAGCTGCTGACAAGGCAGAATGATATCTAAAACAGCTATTTCCTTATGCTAAGTAACTATTTTAACTGTGTTAACAATTTTTCTGAAAAAAAGCAGCAAGTAAATCTGTGTGAGTCTGTGGGCTGTGAATGAGGTGACGTTTTAGGAATGTGGAAGATGGTACAACATGAGACAGAAAAACAGACTGGAATGTGAAAAACAACACGTAACTGGTAACAGAATCCAAGATGAACATATGCAAAAGGTTGAATGGTGATTGGTGAAGAAGCCTCCAGAAGCTTCCCGGTTTTGGTCAAAGTCTGCCCATTGACCGAAGAAAAAGAGTGAAGGTCTTAGACATGCGCTCATAGCAAAAGGACATGTAAATAAATGAAAGGCATAGGCAATTTCATGCTAATGAAGCAAACAGTAAACAGAGGCAGAGCTTGAGATGGGAGGAGAAATGGGTGGAACAGAAGGAGGGATGAAGGTGGAGTAAATGTTAATGAACTTAAACCAAGATGTATAAATGTGGGAAAAAACTATTGTTCAGTGCAGGTCCCCTAGTTCATGGGCTGTGTGTCTGTGAGGGACCCTTGTCCAAATCTGTCTCCACACTAAATAAAGCTGTTGCGAGCAATGTGTGCAGGTAGCATTTGCTCCCTGCTTGCTGTGGCTAATGAGTAACAGGATCCAGGAGCAACTGGATCATTATCTCCCTAGTCATTGGGCGCTCCATGGAGTTGGGGTCTAACAGACATGATATTGAAGAATCTACCATGCTAATTCCTGGGTATTTGTAAGAAATGGCTCAGCCTCAAACAAACCTAAACTTTTTGTTTCTTTTTAGGATTTTATTAGGGGTCTCTCTATTTTACTCAGAGGCACAGTACAAGAAAAGCTCAACTGGGCCTTTAATTTATATGACATAAATAAAGATGGCTATATAACCAAGGAGGTAAGAATTCCTTTTTAGATTCATTAATTGAAACCACTGCATGCATGTATGTGTTACTTATAGGAACCTGCCTTTGTGAAACTCTTGGTAAAAATGATGAGATTCATAGCAAATATTTTTTTCTTATCAGATCAAGAATTTTAAAAACAACTGCATTTAATGGAAACGTTCTTTAAAAGGATAGAGGAGAACAACCCAGAAGTTTACGTGCAAGTTATAAAAGGCACAACCAAAATTCTTAAAGCAGAAACGTGGTTGAATACATGTGTGTCCATGTATTTGCATTCATGGTTACTAGAGTACATAAAATATTTGTCCACAGAAATGCAAGTGAACATCTGCATATTTGTAAAGTCTGTCCCTGAGAATTTGTAGTTGGCACATAATGTATTAAAATGTTATTAGTTCTTAAGGCATTTATTCTGCAAGGATTTCCACATGTGCTTAACTTCACACATGGGACTACTCAAACATGAAGTGGAGTCTATACATGTATCTTTGAAAGACACTATAAATGTTAGTGAAGCAAAGATCTTTCAGCAACACACCTTAAGATGATTACAGTGTGGGTTTGTACAAATTATCTTTCTTATCATATTGGCACTAAATTACACATTTATAATTACACATACCCTTTTTCATTCAAGTCACAAAGTACTTCACAAAAGGTGGATTGGTATATGCACGTGTGTGTGTAATTTTCATGGATACTTGTTTGTGTGTGTGTTCCAGTTATATTCCCATGGTGAAAAAGAAGAAATTCAGGCACAGGTTATGGTGATAAGATTTACCCTGGGTGTGTCTACATGGAGATGTAGCTCATTGCTATAGTGACATAGCACTGGCAGGCACAAACTGCTCATTGTTCGTTGCTGCTGCTCATTGTAGTATGATCGGAAATGACCTGTGCACCACTGGGGCTGTGCAAGTAACAGTGGTACTAAATGACTGTGCAGTAACAGCTGTGTAGTCAGGGACACATATAGATGCACACACTGTCACCTACCTTTTTCCCATTTATATTTTGTATATCTCAGGAGCCTTCCTTCCACATCTAATACGTTAGATGTCTTAAAGCATTTAAATTCAGATATATCAAACCATATTTAGTTAGAATTTTCTCTTTTCATTTCTATTACATGACCGGAAAAAGCCACAGTTAGTAATTTAGAACGTCAATGCTGCCAGCATGCGTTACGTTCTTTAACTTGTTGATGTGTTGACAGCATCCCAGTGGACACATCTGCATGTGCACCGTTACCGCGCAGTACAGGCGCACATCTACATGTGCGTGCCCATACTGCGGAGTAACTATGCTGCGGAGTGACTTATGCTGACTTGGGAGTAAATTTACTGCACAGTAAGGCACATGTAGACACCTTACTGTGCAGTAACCCTGTTTGTGTGGACTGACTTGGGAGTAACTTTACTCCCAAGTCGGCACATGCACAGCATTACTACACTGTAACTCTTGCATGTGTAGACACCAGTCTAAAAACCGCTTACTGCGCAGCAAATGCACATGTAAACATGCCCAGGCTGTCCCAAATTGTGCTAAAAACCTTTGCTACCCTGGTTCTAAAACACCATCTTCATTTTATCCTGCCTTACATTAAAATGTGTTTTTCTCTTCAGGAAATGCTTGATATTATGAAAGCTATATATGATATGATGGGAAAATGTACTTATCCTGTTGTCAAAGAGGATGCACCTAGACAACATGTGGAAACATTTTTCCAGGTAGGATAAAATAACATACAACTACAAAAACAAAAATCTTATGAAAGTTTTACATTCCGATTAGCTAACAATTAGCACATCCTTTTATACTTGTTGTCTCCTTTTCTCTGTGTCTGTCCCAATTGACTTGTCTATCTGATCCATTCTGTTATGTCTCAAACTCACTACAGCAGACCCTATCATTTATGACACGTTTATATACTCTCTTATACAATGGCGCCTGCCTTAATTGATCACTGAACTGCAGTATACCTGAAATAAATCATAAAAAAATAAGAGACTGGTTTTCAGCAAGCTTTAAATAAGACTTAAGCACCTGTTCTTATTCTTCCTGGACAGAAAATGGACAAGAATAAGGATGGAGTAGTTACCATAGATGAATTCATTGAAAGCTGCCAGAAAGTAAGTAATGCATGATAAATGTGTAATGTATAGCTACTTCTATCAGCTGGCTAACAGACATACAATTCTACCAACAGGGTAGGGACATATCCCAAAGCACCTGCACAAAAAATATGCACATACACACTTGCAAAAACCACTCCTCTCTATGCAAACATATACTTGTATTTATAGAACTGATGGGTAAAGACTAGCTTTCTTGCAACTGTTCTCCTTGCGTCAATCTTCCTGTGAAAAACTACCTTTTTTGGTTTGCAATAAAAAAATAGTGCTCACTATAGCGAACTTATTTCAGCTTTGTGCTAATTGCACGTGAAGGGGAAAAAACTGCTCAGGCCACAGTTTAGATAGTATTCATTGCAGAATCATTTAAAAATAAGAAATGAATTATTTAAAACATGATTTTCAGTTAGCCAAACACTTCTATTTTTTGCCAAATAGAAATGGAAAAAATAATAAAACTGCCAGCTACTTTTTTGCCATTTACACATAGGCCAGGGTGATAGATAATATAATAAAAGAGAATCATTGGCACATTCATAATGAATGACATTAGATCAAGTGTTGAGAGAGACACTACGCAAAATCCTAGCAATAACGAACTAGAGCATGCAGGTTAATTTAGTTGTGAAAAGAAGTATGGTTTTAACAAAGCAAAACCAGTGCTTCTGACTGTATCAGTACCTAATTGCAGTTAACATTTGACTAAGGAAAGCATATCTATCAGAAAACAGCTTGCTGCAGCCACTTCGTATTTGACAAGCTGCCTGGGAAATAAAAAAGATACTACATAACTTGTGTGTTATTTTGGCCTACATAATCATGGGAATGCCCTATTGGACCAAAAGCAAGATGCTGATTTGAGGGTGAAGATTCTTTAGATCTTTAGGAAAAGTGTGTAATATTCTTGATTCTTCTCAGTCAATTAAGTATAACAAAAAGGCAGTTTTGACTGTTTTGTATACTTCTAACAACAGGCAGTGGAAGAGACTGATTTTTTCCAGACTTATCAGCAGCTGTGAATTGCACTGACCATGGTATTCTCTGCAGCAGATCTCCCTCTCTAAGAGTACAGCATGGTCCTTAGTTTTTTCTGTTCTTAAAGGATGTGATTTGTCACTTTTCTTGTTCAACATAGATGGAAGGCTGCTAGACTGATCACCACTAATGAAGATATTCATCCTTGTCTTCATTTCATCAAACCCTAAAACTGTTCTTCCTCAGTGTCTAACTGAGGTTTGGACAAGCATAGGAGTGAAATGACAAATTAAATCTGGGCAGATGATACTGATGGGAAGGACAATTCCTTTATGGAAACAGGAGGATATGGTAAACATAGCTTCACTAAGGGGTTCTCTGCTGTGCTTTTCCAGTTTGTTTCACAGCGCCAGAGTTGTGTTATGTTATATGCTGCTTCACAGTATTTGGATACATTGCCACTGAAAAATTGTGGACCACCTAAGAATCGCAATGAGTGACAATTTTTAATAGTTTGTGTTGTTTGGGATGCAGCAATACAGCACATCAGGCTAACTCTAGAGAAAGATGCTAGTATCTAAGTCCTAACTTCCACATTCAATTTTTAAATCCAGATTCCTGCTCAGCTGCCACCTAGGATAGTGATTGAGCGAGTGTAAAGTCCACAAATGCAAGTCACCAGCCAGGTAGTGTGTTCTCCTTCTGTGCCTTAGCCCCGGGGTTCCCTGCTGTGCCAATCTGCCCAGAAGTGCCTCAGTCTCCACCTAACTCACACCCGAACTCAAGGCCACATCCAGACGAGCACAAATGTGCAGTATGTGGTGCCACAGGCCTGTCTGCAGCACCACACACCACAACATGCAGGTTTTGCCCACACTGCTACCTTCCAGCATGGGCCATTTTTTTGACCCTAAGAGATCTCAGGGTCAAGAAAACTCACACCGAATAAAGCCAGGCAGTGAATGTGGTGGCAGTGAACACCACTCAAAACCAGAGCCTGGCTGGCCGGAGTTATGCTCCAGTTGCTGGCCAGGCTCTCAGCTGCAGGAGTGCCATGGATGCAACTTCCCAAGGCCCCCAAGACCCCAGGTAAGGCTGCTAGGGCCAGCCATCTCAGCCCAAAGGCAATTCAGACACATTTGCTGCCATCTCCCAGTAGCATGTTCTGACCAACAGCCTACAGCAGTGGTTCTCAAACTGACTCAAGCCACCCTTCAAGGTACACTTTGGAAAAATGCTAGCTCTTAGCTCCTAAAGCAGAATCCAGGACACCCCCTTTGCAGGGGAGCACATTATCACTGGACTACGAAGATCCACCCTCTTGTTTACTCTCCTTTAGCCCCACACATCTTCCTTTGTTGATTGCCCAGTATATCACAGCTTCAACAGCAGGGGTGCAGGATCTTCTAGGCTGTGGCCCAGAACCCCAGATCTCACATGTCCTGGGCAACTGCTCTAAGGCAGTGGTTCTCAACCTTGTCTAACTCAAGGTACCTCTCAGAAAATGCCAACTCTTACTTTTCATTTTTATTTTTACTACAGAAAAGTAATAAAGCAATTCTTCTTTTGCAAAGAACTAAGAAAAACCACAGGGCAGAACCTATTTAGAACTATGAATTCCTGTTTGAAATACTTGGATTTATTTTATGAATCATGTTTAGACACCTACCTGCTAATGGTGTATGGCACTGCAGGATCTTAAGGCACACCCTGGTTGAGAATCACTGCTCTAAGCACTAGAAAAGTATCTAAAAGATAAGGACTGATATTAGCATGACTGGCTGTACTCCTGTGTGAGTGAACCAAGGCTTGAAGAACTAAAAACTCAGTGCTGTCAGTCTGCAGTAGCAATGCCCTGGTCAGGCACAATAACCTAGGACCTATCAGGAACTTACGCATAAGGATACTTAGTTTGAGAGTGCTAAATGACCTTTGAAGAGATGTAAGGACCTATGGTTGGCTCAGCCATCATGGAAGCAGGTCTGGACATGTATAGGAGCTCAGTTTTTTCTTTGAATCGCTTTTTTCCCAGAAATATGAGGGACCTAAGGCTAGGTGAGGGTTTCTTTTGTTTTTGTTTTTGTGTAATGGACATAGGCACCTAATTTGGAATTTTCTTTCCTCTTTCTTTGATGAACATTTTTTTTTAAATATCTTCAGCATATGGTAGCATTTGTATTTGACAGTAAGCTAAGTCAAAAGTATCTAAATAGGATATTTTACAGAGGTAGTGACAGGCTGTTTTATGTATTATATAATGTTCCTGGGGATTCCTAGAGAAAGGCAAGCTGTGAGATGCCTCTTAAAAGAGCTTTGCATAAACAAGAGCTGCGAGCAGTTGAAGCTACAGTAGGAAAGGGCTGAAGTACAAAAATACAGTGAGTAAGCTTTACACGCTTTATAAAACAGAAATTTATCAGTTTCCTGAGGGTTTTTTTTGCCATTAATAGTTGACATCACATCCTAGATGACTTAATATGAAAAGCTATTTTGCAGGACTCTTGAAACTCATTGGCATCATACCTTGACAAATGAGAAAAATGAACTTACCAAAGCATACTGAACATTATCTAAATGACCTGAAGAAATGAAAGGTTGTTTGGTAACTTAGTCTTGCAGGGAATGCCACCCTCCCCGCCCCTTCCCCCAAAAGAACAAACACCCCCATGAAAGAATTCTGAAGGTCACCTCATTGTGAACATCATAATGGTACCATGTTTTCCCTGTGAAGAAGAAAGGTAGGCAGTGAGTTACAAACTCTCTTCTCCTAGTTAAATATCCTCTGATAAACTGTGGGTGCATATTTACATGCAATTAATGCAAAGCAATAAACTCCGAAGCTTATTGCTCCCAGCTGCGCACCCGGGAACAATAAACTCCAGGGTTTATTGCCATTTGACCATGTACCCAGGAGTGCAGCACATTGAGCCATGTTGGAGCAGCCTGGGAGATCAGCCTGCCAGCCCGGGGCTGTTCTCTCCAGATCAATGTGCTAGAGAGGGGCTGGGTGGGGCATGAGGATACTAAAGCACAGGGCTAGCCAGTAGGCAGGCCCCACACTGAAGCACCTTCATGGTTCAGTGTCTACAAGTGTGCTGGTGCAGAGTTTTTCACTTGCATTTACAAATACTATCCTGATACGGAGTAAATTAGTTTACTTGTGTGTGTTTAGAAATGCCAAACTTCAAGAGTGAATTAGGCTGTGACAGAAACTGCTGAAAAACATAAGATTCCCTCTGGCAAAAATGATTGCTTTTATTAATTAAAATATTGCAGCTGTGATCAAGTCTGAGAATAAAGGCTCAAAGTACCCTTTTTCAGTTCTTCATGACACTTGCATGAGCCATGTTGTCAACTTACCTGGAAGTATACATAGAAATGTATTTGTAAATGTTAACAGACTTACTAGTGCATAAACCAGGCCTTTACAGCCTGTCGTTCCCACAAAACTTAGTTTTGTCAGAACCTCCAGGCAAGGAGAGGAGCATATACATCTAATGCCTACATACCTACAGGGGAAAAGGCTTACAATGTAACTTGTGCTGGTGGTAATCTCTAGGCAGAATAACTGGTCTGACGATGTCCATTTCCATGCCAACTATACTGGGAACTAATGCACAATTTTTTGAAAAAGAAAATGAATAAAAAGTTGTAGTTCAGCAGTTGAGCATTTGGTCATTGTGAGAAGGTGAGAGGAAATGATTATGTAAAGATGGAAGACTGGTTCCAGCAACAGAAGCATTTCATTCCAGGAATAATCTTGGCTCTTCCTATTCATGATAAAACAGAAATCAGAGTGTGTAAATCCCCAAATAATTTGATTAATCAGAGTAAACGTAAAATAAAATAAATCTTACAGCAGCATGTATGGTCTGCCAAGAAAGCACATCATGGAAGCAGTTAGAATAATTGGAACATATTTTTGGTGATTCCCACTTTGCCAACCATCCACCAAGCACTGGATCTCATTCAAGCCGAACATTTTGATCTCACACTGTTTGAGGTGCTTCCTATTTTTGAAACCAACACATTGGCAAAACAAATTCATCAGCTTCATTAAGAGCAGACAAGGTTCCTTGGGTGAATTTGATATCTTTTATTAGACCAACCTAAATAGTTGGAGAATAGTTATTAAGCAAGCTTTCGGGTTCAAATACCCTTCGAACCCGAAAGCTTGCTTAATAACTATTCTCCAACTATTCGGGTTGGTCTAATAAAAGATATCAAAAAAGATATCAAATTCACCCAAGGAACCTTGTCTGCCTATGTCCTTAGACCAACACGGCTACAACCTAAACCTCAGCTTCATTAATGCACTTTTGAATAAGTTGAATTTTTGTGTTATTTAAACGACTGCCTTCAAGTATCACCGGTTGCTACCTAGAGAAGAGAAACCTATCAGTGCTCATTAGCATTGATGAGGGAACATTTTCTTCTGCAAAAACATCTTCTGTGATGACAGGTATGTAGCAAGACTGTCATCCTTAGTCTGTACTTCAGAATCAAGTAAATTTAAGTTGCAAGCACATTAGCTGCTAAAATTGTCAAGTAGTCAAAGATTTTAGAGACACAGTGATCATGGTGTTAACAGAGACATTGTTATTTGTTAGACCCCGACTCTCTGCGACACCCAACGACTAGGGAGACAACAGATCGATGCCATCACGCATCACCTGCACACATTGCTCTTCAACAGCTTTATTCAAAATGAAGACAGCTTCGGGCAAAGCTCCAACAAACCAGGGAGCTGCCACAAAAGAAAGAACACGATCAGTTCTTTCCATATTTATATACCTTGGTTCATGCTCATTAACATTTACTCCACCTTTGGCCCTTCTTTGTTCCACCCATATTCCCTCCTATCTTAAGCTCAGCCTCTGTTTACTGTTTACTTTGTTAGCATGGAATTACCTATGCATTTCACTTATTTACATATCTTTTTGCTATGAGCGCAGACTTAAGACCCCAACCCCGGCTTCTTTCAGTCACTTGAGGCTTCTTCCTGATTTCTTCACCATCTCCAAGGTCTTGCTTCTGTTTTATCTCTAACGATAGCCGGTGGTCTGCATCCTGTTCTTTTTACACAATGAGCTGTATATCTTACAACACTTTTACATTGTTAGGAAAATGCTTGCCTAAGCATCTTGCGATGTTTCTTTTAACATACCCTTCTGCATTGTGGTTAGCAGCTTTGCTAGGCCACAGATTATACTAGCCTTGTATTCAGCTGCAAATCCAATGCTCCAAATACTGTCATCCTAACACTATTAATTAACAAACATTACCTTGTAAAAGTGAAAAATTATTTAGTAAGCTTTCCTAAAATTATCATTGTTCCCCTGGACCCTAAAATTGACTAAAATTGCTGTGCCAAAATAGTAGCTTTAATTATTCCAATACATTTCTAGGTACAATTCAAATAAATTATTTTGGCCTGTTTCAAAGCTGAAATCAGCAATGGCACTTAAGATGCTGAGGTCTTGATCTGAAGAGAACACTTCCCAGGAGGTGCTCAAAAATTCACTCTTCTTTGATTCAAAAGTTCCCCTAAGATCTAAACTTAATGCAAGACCAAGTTATTTTCCTTAGTATTGAGAGGTACGGAATACAGAATTTTACTCTGACTGATGTGAAGGAGTCTTATTATTACATTTATATATATGCATGATTATGTGCGAGTTTAGTAAACAATGGTGGGGAGAACAGTACATTTTGATGCATTCAAAGTAAGTTAACTGTGCACGGGTGCCTTTAATTATGTAAGTTGAAATAAATATTTTTAAGAAGTTCTATTAAATATCAACAAATGGATTTATCAGAGAAGAGCTGCAATGACCTACTGCAAACTGCAGGAGGAAAAAATTATCTTAGGGGTCAGCAATTCTTGCATTGTTAGCTGAGGGAACTAGCAGATTCTCAGCTGTAATGAATGAATGCTTGTACTAACTCAGTTGTATACTGTCCTCAAGTCTTCAAGATAGTGCCCTAGATTTGCTGGGAACAGCTACACAAGATGCTATTGCGCCATAGCATCTGTTGGCAAAAACTGTGACCACTGCTACGTTGCTGTAGCAACGCGCTCTCCCATTATAACACTTTGCTATGGTGATGTAGCAGCCAAAAATAACTGTGCACAGCCAGCATGGCGCAGTATGTGTTATTACTACACCATCTTTTAGTACTTTCAAAAGGAAGTACTAAATGGTGGCACAGTAACAAAGGTGCTGTATGGCCATATGTAGATGCACCCACTGAAAGCTATACCAAGCCGAGAAAATTTCAGATTCTGTACATAGAAATAATTCTCAACTCTCTTCAAAGTGCATCCATGATAATGATTTAATAATATGAAGTTGTCATATGTTTACACATTATTTACAATCTGTTTCAGTAGATGTAAGTCAATAACCTCCAAGAGAACGGAAAATTTCAAAACTATGTTAAACATTATTGTATTAATGAGCTGTCATTGGTTTTGATTTTATGCAATCACCATTGAGGATTACTAAAATCAGAGTACTAGACTTATTATTTCTAAAATTAGTACCATTTTCAGTCAATTTCATCAGAATCTACTCTCATTTTTCCAACCAAGCGACGCTCTCAATAACTATGGTTTACTTACTTCTACTCATTTTCTTAGACTCCTGTGGTCAATCTACAATGTTGTCTAACTCATACCTTTTCTCCTTTACAGGATGAAAACATAATGCGTTCCATGCAGCTCTTTGAAAATGTGATATAACATGGCTAGCACTGCAATTAATGGACAAATGTGAACTATTCTGCAACATTTCCTAAAGCTGGATTTGTCACTTTTACCATAAATAAGATTGCTCAGCTTTACACTGAGACATGCATTATGCAAATAAGCCTTGTGTTATTATAAAGCTTCCCCCAAAAGGATTTTCCAATGTCTGTCCTTTTAAGATTGTTCATTTAGATAATGGGATACTCAAAGTCAGGTTTTGCTCCAGAACCTCTGAAAACAGGACCTGACATTTACCACCATTCCAACCCCTGTTTTATCTAGCTAATACAAAACATAAAATTGTTTTATTTGTTTTTATTGAATTCATCTCCAAGATTTTAAATGCCTGTCTTAAATGTCAGCTATTTAATTTATACAGAAAAAATACCAAGTATTTCCCTTTCATATTTATATGTTGTTAATAATCCTCATTTTTACACAATACTTTGAAAAATAATTGCTAGAATGTGCAATATATCTTGCTGCAACAGTCTCCCACTTCTATTTGGTTTTCTTCTCTCGCTCTTTTTTTTCCTTTTTTTATTTTATTTTTTTAAGTCCAGCTAATTTATACATGAGGAAGGGCCTTTTTATAGTAATAATAATAATAATAATAATAATAATAATAAAATGACTGATTTCCATAGGTTTAGTACCTACCAGTGACAAACTTATGTCATTCTCACCTAAAAGTCTGCATTTATTAAATTTTCATGAAATTAGTATTTAAAGTATGTATAATTCTGGTTGGACTGTCAGCAACTTTTCTGTTCAATATTAAGGATCTGAATAGGTTTTGAGCTGAAATTTATTCGTGAAGAAAATCGGTTTGGGTTCTGATGTTATTTCCATAATACATGTCCTACCAAATTTAACAAGGAAAAAGAAATAACATTATTTTGAACTGCTCATCTTACTTCATTCCTCAGGATGCATGTCCATGGGCGCATCTACATGTGCAATTAATGCAAAGCAATAAATTCTGAAGTTTATTGCTCTGGAGTTTAGTGCTCCCAAGCATGCTATTTGAATGTGTGCCTGGGACCATAGCACATTGGGACACAGCAGCCCTGGCAGGGATCAGGATGCTAGCCTACAGCTGCTCCCCCCAGCTCCCTGTGCTGCAGAGGGGTGGGCTGGCTGGGGCAGTGTCTACATATGCACTACTGCAAAGTAAAAAATTAAATACAAGTACTATCCTGCTGCGGAGTTAATTAGTTTACTCCATCCTAATAGGGGCGCATGTGCAGACATGCGAAGTTTACTGCGCAGCTAACTTGTCTACTCCACGGTTAACTTCCGTGCTCAGTGGGTGCATCTACACATTCATTAATGCCCCGTAGTTACTGCGCATCTTGCACTTGAATAATCAAGCACTAAATCAATGTGCAGTAACTGATACTGCTGCGCAGTAGCGCCAGCGCACAGCTTTTTAGTGATGCTACCTGCACAGTAGCCTAATACTATGGTGCAGTAGCATATTAGAATGGTTTTTGCCCTGCATGCTACTCCACAGCAGAATTAGGCTACTGTGGCATTAGCAACTTACTTAGACATGACCAGCATGTAGTTAAATCTAGTACTAATGAATGCTAGATAGTCTAATACCTGTTTCAGATTCTTTGTGGTATGTCTGCTATGAGAATGGCATGGAAAAAAAAGCAGAAACTTTAGCAATACAATGTAATTTATAAACAGTAATAAGATTACATTTTTGAGGAACACTCTCTCAAAATAACTACATTAATTCCAAATCTAGAACTTAAACTCTATGTAACTAAAAAGATTAACATATTTTTTCCTATCATGATTTACTGTATTTTCAGTAATTCTAGGACACTAAGATAGGTGAACTGCTACCAGAGATATGCCAGTCTTCATTGTGACATTTACACACAAAGCAAAATAAGGGACTACTGGAGAAGAAAGAATGAAATGTTATTTTGTAAAAATAAATCAGGTATCTATTCTGGTGTAGAGATGGGTATTAGAGGCATGTTGAAGGCTGCTCTGCTATCACCAGTGTAGGAATAATAGTAGTACAATACATGTACACCTGAAATTTGCTGTAGTGTGTTTGCGTAAAGTAAATGTGCACATTTTGTAAAAAATAAATAAATAAAAATTATAAGGAAAAAACACCAAAAAAACAGAACTTTTTGGGGGGGTGGAAAGACACCCAGCAGCATTTCTTTGGATTTAATATTTCTTTAGCAAAATGGATTTATTGTTTAAAAGTTTAAATACAAGTATCCTGAGATAAAGCTTCAGGTAGTACTGAACTAACAGTTTAATACTTAAGTAATTTATCTGACAAAGTTAAAATGCAAAGAGTTACCAGGATGGAGATGGGGAGAAGGGGGGCATAGGAGGAAGGATTCAGAATAACATTGTTATATCAACACCTGAGTTACTGTTTTTACATTATTTATACTATTGAAACAACACTGTCTATGAGTGGTATAAAAATCAGTTCTTCTGTGATGATACCCTCACATTTTCCATCTGCACAACACTCATCATGGGAATAAGTTACTGCAAGTTACGTCAATATCAAAATAAACATGTACATGCCATTTGACAATGAGTTAGTTACTGCTCAAGTAATTACAGCCAAATTCTTGCGTCATACATGATAAACACACAAGCATAGTAGATGTGACAGAATTAGTAAAAGAAATTGAAATACACAACAAAAATGAACTGATATTTACTGTCGCAACAAATGTAGATAGCCAATTATTGGATGTAGTTTCAGATTTAGAGCACAGGAAAAGTTAACTATTTTCCAGAATTAGACTTGCACAAGTTGATGTATGTTCACTTCATTGCAAATATTCATCTCTTCTCCCCTCGGTCCCAACACATTCCAGGAGATTTGCAGTTAGTTTTAAGAGAATAAATTATACCCCAAGGAAATTCCAGTGATGTCCATAGGCCACTTCTGATTTCCCTGAGCTCAGCTACAAGTACAGTAACTACAACATTTCTTGTTCAAGAGGAGATGGAACAATAGGTTGGGATTTTAGATTTGATGACAGCCACACTCTCCTGTTGATAAAAATTGATTTTAAACAATAAGAGGCTTCAATTCTGATGACACCCAAGTTATGAGGTTTCCTCAAACTTGTGCATATCAAAACACTACAAAACAAGCACAAAAAAAGCTATTACAAGAAAAGCTTTGAGGACACAACTAAGTTAAGGTAGCATTTTCTGAGACAAATATTTTTCCAAATAGGAAAAAAAAAGCAAAAGAGAAACAAGCCACTAACTTATTTTTTCCCCAAAAGGACAGACTGATATTAACTAAACTAGTCAGTGTGGTTAATTGGGATGAAAAGGTCCAAGTTATAAGTGTAGAAAAGAACTGGAATGTCTATAAATCCAAGTTGTGAAATCTAGCAGGAATTTGCATTCTAAGTGAGGGAAAAAGTCTTTTACTTGTTACTCCATACATAACGTATTTAATAATCGCTGCAAAAAAGCGTAGGTGTAAACAGGAGAGCAGGGAAGAAGAAGAAAAAAGAAAATTCAGCATGGAAAGTTACTTTATGAGGATCAGAAATAGCTGGAATGAGGTATGGAATTACCAAATAGGTAAACTAAATTGAGCTGACATTGCAAAAGTAATTAAAGATTATAACTTTTTTTTAGGTATTTTAGCTATGTAAATAAAAAGACAACAAGAAACAAAGAAGTGGGGGTGCTATGCAGTGATATTGAGGGATTATGCTTATAGATAATCTAGGTATGGCCCCAAAATTAAATGGGTACTTTGCTTCAAATTTTCCTGAAAAGATGATAATGATAATGTAAAATATGAAGCTGCAACAGAGGTGGAACTAAAAGACAAAGATCTTAATGCATTTAAGTATTTCTTCCCTAAATACTGTAAAACCTGACTGATGAGACTGCAATTACAGTACGAAGCAATCCTGGGTTCTGACCCTTACTGTTGTCTTGGCTAATGTAAAATGTCTAAACAGGACCAAATGCATGTAAGGAGGAATCAGTCTCTGTGGACATATACATAAGTAACATGCAGGGAACAACAACAACTCACCTTTCCACCATGATGCTCTAACTTCTGTAAAGCATCTGTGATTTTCTCTTTAAATTTTTTGTCCATTAGTCTTTTTGAGAGCTATTGGAAAAGTAAATAAAAAAGGAATGAAAAAAATTAAGTATTTTAGTACAATGTATGAAAAAATCCTAAATTTATCTTAGCTTTAATATCTAGATTCACCTTGGATCAGAAAAATGAGAGCAAGTAGCAGCATTACAAGGGCTTATAGCTGTGCCATAGTAATACACTTATTTAAAAGCAAAAAGAAAAATGAAACTTTCAATAACAAAATTTCAGTTCAATAGAAGGCTCTCAGCACAGTAATAGCGTTACTACAAAATAAGAAAACACCTTATTTGAAGCAATTTTCTGCAACAGGATATTTTACGAAAAGGCCTTAACTTAACCTTATCATAAAATACTACTGAGGAGTTTACACCTACTTTTTGGTCTAGACTTTAAGGGTTTGTCTACATGGGGGACCAGACCAAAATAACTGTTTTGGAATGGTTCTTCTGTTCTGTATTAAGAAGTTACTGTTGGAAGTGAATTAAGTGGAAAAAAAAGTTACTCAACAGAAAAATAAACATCCATTCAAAAAGCTAATGCCAAATAATTACTGTATGTCGAATTTTCAAACTATTACCTAGTTATTTCACAATAAATTCCCTATGTAAGCAATCCTAAAAAAGTAGGAGGATTTTTTGCTAACTTCTTAAAAACTTTCACTGACTTTGTTTATGTATATTAATATTTAAAAACATGGAGATCATTTTATAATAAACAATATACCTTCGAAACCAAGCACCTAATCAGACTCAAATCTTTGGGACTAGTGGATTGTTAGATCCACACAATCCACCAGATTACCACAGAGCTATAAATCTGTACAAAAGTATCTATTAAGAAAGGCCTTTGATGGAACACTTGAAAATTCCATCATTTCTCTGTGAATCAACAGGAAATCTCTCAACAAAATCATCATAAGAAACTTACATTTGTGAGTATGTGTTTCAAATGAATATTAAGTGAAGGACCAACAACTGCACTCAGCTGTACCAAAGCATTCAATCCCCTTTCAAACACTTCACCATCTGAATGGGCCTTGAAAGAGGAGAAAAATCAAAATGAATAATCTGTTTTCAAACAGTTATCCTCAACCAAATGTCCAAGCTCTCCAAAATTTTATAAAAATGAACTTAAATCACACTCGACCAGGACTTTTATACTTTTCAAATTACTGAAACAAAGTAAAATTTAGTAATATTTAGCAGGTTGAGAAATACAAGTACAGCATTAAGATATAATGTGAACATGAAAAAAATATATTTTAGGAAAACAAGCAGAAAAACATTCACTAAGCCACATCAAGAATTTGATGCTGTCAGGACTAAGTTTCAAACTAATAATTTACATCTTGAACCAGAGGCAAACTCTACCAGTATATATCCTAACTTAGGTTAGAGACCTTCTTAGACACTGCAGGCCCAGGCATGGAACCTGATTCAAATTTTCCAAGTTGGGTTGCTAGGATTCCCTTCCATACAGTCAGCAGGGAGACACAAGTGCCTACTGCTGTGTATTACTTACTCAATCTCTCCTTAATCACAATGGGTACAGGAAGTACAATCTCCTGAGGGCAATTCACAGACCCTGGGCATTGCTCAGACAATGGGCAGGCAGCCAGAGAGGGGATTGACATCTTTGTATTTCAGATGCACATCAGATAACTCATACAGCACTGGACTTCAGGGAACAATGGATGCACTCAGCAACAGCTTCAAGACATGCAGGGACACGGATACTCAGCTATCTTATGGCCAAGAACACAATAGAGATCCTCCTGCTTTGGGCACACCTGCCACAATCGATCATTTTCAACATTTTCTGTGAACCAGGGGAGGATGGAGCCACCATGTAACGTTCTGGATTCTGCTCACACAAGCAGCACACACCACAGAGGGTAAACTGAATCACAGGGTAGGGACACACTTGCACAAGTAGAGCTGCCGCATGGGCCCAAAGCACTGCGAGTGAGGGAGGGGTAGCTGCTATGGTTCAGCAGCCAACATATTTGCATGGCCCTGCTTTCCTCTTCTTGTAGGCAGACTGTGCTGCCAGACCCTAGCTATTATACGTTCTGGCTGAAGTCATCTCAAGCGTATTCTAAATACCCTGCATATCCTGACAAAGGACCTCCCTCCCCCCTATATAGGTCTTAGAGACCTCAATACTGTCTGCCAATTGAAAAGCAGCATGTTGGTCCACAAGGATGCCCTAACTCCTGAGGATTGTGATGACCCTACTACATTTTCTAATATATTTCTGAGACAGATTTTTATAGGAGTTAAAAAATAGAGTCGGGGCCACCTTGCACTGCTTTCTCTGCTGACATTACAGTTCAGAATCTGGCCTGAGCTCAGCCCTAAATTTATGTGGGCTCAGTGTGGAGATCTCAGACCAAAAGCATTCCCTCCATCCTCCTTGCCCTAATCCCACTACCTCCCCAACCAGGGCAGTTGGTGCCAGCCTGCAACAGACTGAGCTCTGCCTGCCACTCATATCACAGAGAAACCAAAGGAAATGCAGAGAAGACTGGGATATAGCATAGCAAGTATGCTTCTTCCCTCAAGGTCTAGCATGAACTCTTTGATAACCGCCTACACACAGCAACTACACAAACTTCCACTCTGAAGATATTAAGTAATGAGAGGATGCTACCAGAACCCATGGATGGCAGTTATCTAAACACTTTCCTCTTATACAGGAAAACAAGTTAGCATAATTTAGCACTCTCAGACTCAGAGACATGTAGGTCGCTTTCCCTGTCAGCTGCCTCTACTGTACAGAGCTCAATTTGGGGTGATAACCAGATACTAGCTGCTTGGCTATGGGGAGGTCTGCAGGCACTCAGGAGGCCACCCAAAGAGGCAGTTTCACAATCTGCTAAATGCCCCCTTGCAGAGCAATTCAGCATACCTCACTGCCCAGTTCTGCAGAGGGGACTGCCAGAGATGTTGTTCCTGTGCTATGGGTGGGCACTGGCTGAGGTGCAGTATCTGGCAAGTCCATGGGAAATACTTAAGAGGATTTGGCAGGAGAGCCTAGCACTCTTCTGGTGCTGTTATATTGCTGCTGCTGTGTCCCCTTCAACCAAACAAACCCACCATGAGAACCACTCTTGCTCCTGTCTGGCCATGTCATGGTCAAATCTTATTGGTATGCTACCTTCTCCATGGATGAAGTAGTGAAGCAAAACATGCATGATCTTGTGGAGGACTTCACTGGTAAACTAATGCTCAAACAGTGAACTAAACAGCAGGGTAGGTTGGCACTAAGGCTGCCAAGCTTCAGGTGCCGATTCAATTTGGAGGAGATTTGGCCCAATTAGGTGGCCAAATTGCCCAAGCAGAATTGAATCAGGAGACCAATTAAAAGATCCAAATCGATTTAAAGCTCCCCAGATCGATTCGGAAAAGATTTGGAGAGCTTCAGCGATTCAGACAGTCCCCGGCTGCTGCAGCAGGCAGCTGGCCCCAGACTCTATGCTGGTAAGTAGGGGGCAGGGACCATGGGGGATCCCTGCCAGGCCCCATGCTCTGCCTGCTCCCCCAACCCCCACCCGCTGTCCCAGCCCCACCCCCTGCCCCAGCTCCGGGCTCTTTAAAAGAAAAGCCCCTATTCACTGGCTGCTGCCAGGCGGGGGAGGGGGGGGTAATTCCCACTGCCAGGAGCTCCCTGACCCCTGCCTGCTCTCCCAGCACCCCCACAGTTGCCCTGCCCGCCACAGGTCCCAGTGCATAAAAAAAAAAAAAAAAGCTCCCACTCACTGGCTGCTGCAGTAGCCTCAGGGCTTCTGGGGGCTCATGCTAGAGCCCCCCCCATGCAGCACAGGGCAGTGGGGAGCAGCGGGGATCACACCCCTGCCTGGCAATTCAAAGCTCTCTCTCTCTTTTTTTTTTTTTTTTTTTTAAGGCTGGGAGCTGGGGCCAGGCAAGGAAGCCGGGGGGGGGGGGGGGGGGAGGGAGGGGGAGAGGGGGGCTAGGAGAGTGGGTAGGGGGCAGGGGGGTTCATGGCAGGGCTATTTTTTTTTCCCCCTAAAGAGCCAGGAGCTGGGAGAGCAGGCGGGGCAGCCATTGAGAGCAGGCAGGGGGTGGGGCCAATTTTGAGATTTGGCTGATTCAACCGAATCTGATTTGGAGATTTGATTCGGGGCACTGATTCCAATCATCAAATCGAATCACTGTCCCCTGAAATCGGCCAAATCTGAAGCGAATACCAACCACTTTGCACAGGCCTAGTTGCTCACAGACCAACGCTATTTTTGAAGAGGCAAGTGCAGTATTAAGGCTGATTCAGGCTGCAGCATCTGAGGGGTCTGCTCTAGTTAGCTATTTGGGATTGTATTATGAATGTGCGAGTGCCTAAGTGTAGTTGCCTAGAAATCTTTGCAATCCCAAACTGAAGCATGTAATGAGGTTTTAGGGCGGTCTCATGCCAGAGCAATTTGAATCACTCCTTAGAATTTAGGCACCTAAATCCCAAGTAAATTCAAGTTAGTTCCCTACTGAGATGATATGAAGCTAATCCAAGGGTACTAAACGAATTATAGTAGACCAACTAAATATTTCAGTTTTAATAAAATACTTGATTCAGTTATGTGTATTACATTAAAAACGCAACTTAACCATGCAAATGAGCTGGAATTATGATAATATTTTAGCTACTGAACAGTAAACCCAGAATAATGAGTAATGACTGTGCCTGGCTAGGAGGAGATATTGGAAGTGAACCTGTCATGATCCATTGTGGACTATTAAAAATTGGCAATATGCATTACAAAACACAGAACATCCATTCTGGATTATAGTGTTCCACTGATAATACATTAAATTCTAATAATAATGAAAACATCAACTATGTATGCATATACTGCTTATGCCTAGTGAATCTAGTTCCACAGCACTGGTTAAAGCACACAAACAAGAAAAAATTCAAAGGAAAGCTTAAAAAAAAACAAATCAGAAGATTAAGCAATAATGCTTTACAGAATAGATCAAAGAAATTGTTCTGCCTGTAATCTGAAGATCTCAATGATTTTTCAAACGTTTGACCGCCCTCAAAAACTCAAGAGGTTTTACGTATTATTATCCTTTACACATGGAGAAACGGAGGCATCTATAACTGAACAACTTTCCTCTCAAGATTCCGTATCTGCTCCTGCCACTAACTTTCAATTTGAACAAAGGAGATAGAATAGGCCCTTTCTAACTCAAGGGTTTTATCTCATCAGAATCTTTCAAATATATCACAATGATACCTCTGCAGAATTTTAAACAAAAGATACTTAATCTTGTTTTCTAATGTTACACCTCTTTCCCATTGAAGTGTTCAATTGTTTTGAACTTCCTTTCACATTTAAGTCCTCGCATAACACACTTCCTTATTTGTAATGGGATCTGGATTTTGTGTAGTTTCATTTCTGCATTATTTTCCACTCAGAGCAACATTCTGGACATACTTCACTGTATTGGGCACTGGGTTTCTCCTTTGACCCCAACCCCATGTATGGTTGGTGGTGTAGGCCTTCTAAGTAACAGATAATGCAAGTGTGCAAAGTAGTAAGGTTATTTTATGGTACACTTATCAGTGTTTCTTCTGTAGACATTATTTTGGTAAAAAAGGTATAGACTAAATGAAAAGACAGACATACCAGAGCAGCCTTTAACACTGGAACGAGATGAGGCAACAAGGGAAGAGTTTTTTCGGCAGCACCTTCCACCAAAAGCAATTCCTTAAAGCCTTCCTTTGATACAAATGTGTATGGATGTTTTGTCTCTCTGAGACCCTGTAATGCATTCAAATGTTTGCTTAAGATGTAACTTTGCTTAAAACACAAAAGTACATTAAAGCATTGAAGGCTACCACAAGCAGCAATATTATCACAGCCATTAAAAAACATAAACCCTGCTAACTCCACCATGTGGATCCAATGAGTACAGCTCTGCTCAATGAATATTCTTATTCTTTTTAACCTCAAAAATTTAAAGGACACCATTGGATCCTTAACATTGTCCATTTCATCAACCTTTGTACTTTCTTATCTTCGTATCTTCTCAAAATCACTTCTCTGCAGACCCATGAAAAAAAAATAGGTTACATTTGTAAGGGATTTGCATACTCTCAAAAATGGAAATATCCAGGCCTCATGAGATCTTAATACTAACAGAACTCAGAGACACTTGAAATTGTTTTGTTCCATGGTCATAGAATCATACAAAGTTAGGGTTGGAAGAGACCTCAGGTCATCCAGTCCAACACCCTGATCAAATCAGGACCATCCCCAACAAGATCAGCCCAGTCAAAGCTTTGTCTAGCTGGGCTTTGAAAGCCTCCAAGGATGGAGCTTCCATCACCTTTCTGGGTAACCTGTTCCAGTGTTTTACTACCCTCCTAGTGAAAAATTCTTCCTAATATCTAACCTAAACTTCCCTTGCTGCAACCTGAAACCATTGCTCCTTGTTCTCTCATCTGCCACCATTGACAACAGCCCTGCTCCATTGTCTTTCGAACCCCACTTCAGGTAATTGAAGGCTGCTATTAAGTCCCTTCTCAGTCTCCTCTTCTCTAGACTAAATATGCCCAGTTCCCTCCATCTTTCCTCATAAGTGATGTCCTCCAGTCCCCTCACTATTTTTGTTCCCCTCTGCTGGACACTCTCTAACTTGTCCACATCCTTTCTGTAGTAGGGGGGCCAAAACTGAACACAGTACTCTAGATGTGGCCTTACCAGTGCTGAATAGAGGGAACAATCACTTCCCTTGACCTGCTGGCAACACACCTATCAATGCAGCCCACTATGCTGTTAACCTTGTTGGTAACAAGGGCACACTGCTGGCTCATATTCAGCTTACTGTCCACTGTAACCCCCAGGTCCTTTTCTGCAGAGCTGCTGCCAGCCAGTCAGCCCCCAGCCTGTACTGGTGCATGGGACTGTTCCACCCTAAGTGCAGGACTTTGCAGTTGTCCTTGTTGAACCTCATGAGATTCATTTTGGCCCAATCCTCCACTTGATACCGGCAGCCAACTAGACATCAAGACACTGATTACTACTCTCTGAGCCCAATGCTCCAACCAGTTTTCGATCCCTTGGTGTATCCATGATGACAGTTCCTAATCGATTTGAGGACCTTTTTCTCCTTCAAGTGCTTCGAGATGGATTCTTTGAGGATCTGTTCCATCATTTTTCTAGGGACACAGGTGAGGCTGACTGGTCTGTAGTTCCCTGGATCCTCCTTCTTCCCTTTCTTAAATATGGGCACTCTGTTTGCTCTTTTCCAATCATCCAGGACCTCTCCTGATAGCCACAAGTTTTCAAAGATGATGGGCAATGGCTCTGCAATCAATCAGCAAACTCCCGGTGCACCCCAACTGGCCCCACAGACTTGTACACATTGGGCTTTTCAAAGTAGTCCCTAACTTGTTCTTTCACCACTGTTGGCTGCTTACCTCCTCCCCAAACTGTGCTGCCTGGTGAAGTAGTCTGGGAGCTGACCTTGTCTGTGAAGACTCAGGCAAAAAACAAACTGAGAACTTCAGCCTTTTCTGCATCCTCTGTCACAAGATCACCTCCCCCAGTCAGTAAGGGACCCAACACTTTCCCTGATCCTCCTCTTGCTACCAACATACTTGTGAAGGGTAACAAAAAAGGTTTCTACATCCCTTGCTAGCCACAACTCCAATTGCACCTTCCTGACTTCATCACTGTGTGCCCGAGCAATGCTCTTGTATTCCTCCCTAGTTATTTGTCCAGTTTTACACTAATAAGTTTCCTTTTTGTGATTTAGTTTACTGAAGAGTTCCCTGCTAAGCCAAGCTGGTCTTATGCCATGCTTGCTATTCTTCCTGTGCATCAGGATGTTTGTTCCTGCACTCTCAGTAAGGATTCTTTAAAGTACAGCCAGCTCTCTTTGACTCCTTTCGCCCTCAGTCTGGCTTCCCAGAGCTCCTTTCTCCACTTTGCTATTATTTGAGTTATCTTTCTAGAGCAGTGATTCTTGATAAGGCTGCAGCACCCTGGAGTGCCTTGAGATCTTTTCAAGGGTACCACAGGATGCCATGCAATGTTAGCACTGTTAGGTGAGCAAACATGATTCACAAGATAAACCTAAAGATTTTGAATAGGAATCCATAAAGTTAAAACTTTCTGACCTTCTGAGTTTTTTAGAACAGAAGATTTGTTCTATTATTTTTCTGCAGTCAAAAAACAAGTGAGAACTAAGATCTAGCATTTTCCAAGGGGTGCCTCAAGTCTAAAAAGGTTCAACACCACTGTACTAAAATGTTTAATTATACGTAACGATCACTCTGGTATGTTTGATACTGAACACCAAATTAAAATTGGTTAGATCTTTCAAAGCAAACCTTACAGCCAGTGCTGGGAAGCCATACAAATCTGGGTAGAATAATTTGTAGCGACTAATACAAAAAGAAGAAATTAAACACACACTTGAGCATATTTTTTCAGGTTTCCTGCTTGTTTACTGAATTAGTTTTCAATGTTCCTATTGCACTGAATGGAATTAATTCAGTTACTGAAGAGAAAGCTTTCTTTGCATTGGCAGATTAGGTCTGTATTTACACAAGGGAAACTGGTGATTAACAGAAGGATCTTTAATACCATAAATGACTTAAAGGATTCCCCAGAGGAGCTGGAGCTCTGAAAACTACTCTCAGCTTGGGATGAAGTGTTGCAGGCAATACAACAAAGACTACCTCCTTCATACCAGAATGCTGCACCTACTAAAAATGTGTCTCCAAAAGTACTTATTACTTATACTGTATAGTTTACTAAATGTTAACCTACACTTGCCAAGATACTACTAAAATAGCAAAGAAATGTATATTCTGCAAAGGCAAGTGTGTGAAAGCAATTTTCATCTAAACTCTTTCATCAATGACAATGAGCTAGTCATTGCAGCATCATACCTGATCAAAATACTATTGCAAGATTTTCTCAGATAGCAGGATTACTTCTTTCCCTCTTCCGAATATATATACTTGCCATTTTAAATGCAGGAAGAGGGAAAGAAATAATCTTTCAATCTCTGCCCAACGTGCACACACACGCACATGGATGTTGGACAAAGATCTTATCTCCCTGTATAAGTAACAGTACTGTAAACCAGTGCAGGTTCTCAACTTTGTTACACTCAAAACGCCTGTCAGAAAATACTAGTTCTAAGCTCCCACTAATATGACAGAAAAATAATAGAGCCATTCTTCTTTTGAAAATAGTTCAGAAAGACCACAACAGGTTGGAATGTTTTTGATACAGATTTCTATTTCAAATCTCTGGATTTATCTTGTGAATTATGTGCAAGTGTTTGAGGGATGTATTTGGTAGCTAAGCTGGTCTGAGACAAAAAGAAGCACAAAACTCCAAAACTCCTGGTTCAGAGATAATACCCATCTAATAAAAAGTATCATCTCTGAACCAAGAGTTTTACAGTTTTGCATTTTGTGTAGGTGTTTGCACACTTAACAGTGCTACTATTGCATGACACCCTTAAAAGGACCCTGCAGCAACTTAAGGCACTGCTGTCGCGACCTGGTTAAGAATCAGAGCTGTAACCTATAAACAGGATTAGAACGGAAATCTTTGCTTAACTATTTAAATTGTCATTTACAATAAAGTATTATTATGTAATATAGCAAAATCCACAGGACCATTTTGGTTAGAAGCACAGAACCATAGAAACTAGTGTTGGAAAAGAACTCAGGAGGCCATCCAGTCCACCCCCATGCTCAAGGCCAGATCATCCCTGAATAATTAATCCCAGTCAAGTATCCATCTAACCTGCTCTCAGAAATATCCACCAAGATGGACATTTCACAATCTAAGTAGCCTGTTTCAAAATGTAACCACTTCCATAGTCAGAAAGTTCTTCCTAATACTCAACTTAAATTTCCCTTGCTGCAATATAAGATGATTCTTTCTTGTCCTGCCCCACCCCCTGAGGTCACAGAGAATCTTTCACATATTCTCCCTTTCAGTATTTGACAATTTATCAAATTCCCCCTAAATCATCTCTTCTTCAAATAAATTAATCCTAGTTCTTTCAGCCTATCCTCATAGGAGGCTGATTCTTGATTGTTTCAGCAGTTTTCCATTATTCTCTCTCATTATACAAATTACTGGGAAGTTACTTTAAAGAGAATGATCAACTGACTCATGGTGCTTGACCAGTTCTAATTGCAACCATTATTTTTCCTGTTTATCACAACTTGGAAAGATTACAAAATCAAAGTGTAATTACATTATCCTCCAACTCCTTATCTCGATCACAGTAGTAAAGTATGCAGCATGGTGTCTGGAAAAGCAGATGCACTATTCTTCTCCTCCTTTCTTCCCTTGTAAGATTCCCAGTTTTTAAGTGAGATACTTTACTTGGGCACTAAGAACTAAATTTGCTTGTAAATGCTTAACATAATCTTGTTCTGAACTTGGGACTCTGAAAAAAAACTAAAAAAAAGACCTTTCCTCCACTTAAAAATATGTTAGTGTAATACTGAGAAAATGAACTAACAATGTTTGAAATTTTAGGGCATTTTTGTAAAAATATTTTTTTTTCTCTTATGTTCAAAGGACAAAATCATCAATCACAATTGTGCCTAGATATCGCAGAGAGTAGGTATTTGATTTATGAAGCAGCTAGTTAATTCACTCCTTAAGGCACATTAGTAACCATATTAAATGATTTGCAACTTTATACACATGCTGCATGCCTAGATAATTTTTGACCACTCCGTATCAAAAATAATTACTTTATTTTACAGCGATATAATTACACAACAAAAGCAAGCTTACCTCAGCCAATGTTATAAGAAGAGGATCAAATGGAAGTGTTTCAGGAAGACATTCCCATTGTAGTTTGTGTTTTACTGAGCCATGAATCAACCTATAACAAAAAACAAGGTTTTAAGAAATGGTGCCACAACAGAACATTCATCATAAAATAATAAATAGTAAATAGATTATTTTCATACTAAAAGGTCCCCAAGTGTTCTACAAAATTACTGTGAAAGAATGTTTATGCCTAACACTGGCTCTTCCAGTGAAACTCTGGATGCAACTGATACATACCCCAAGTTGGGCAGAATGCTGCAATTATACAACTTTATTAAGAAACTTTTAAATAGGACAGTGCTCAGATTTAACATTCAATCATTTACAAATACATGCTAGAGAATAAGTTGTAAAAAAATTATACACTTCTTATATATGGATACAAGCTGTCAGCATGTTTTCTTGTAAAGTTTACTCCTTGATATTTATTAAAACAGATTTGCTAATAGTATGAATACTGAAGCTCGGTCATGAGAAAAGCTTAGCTGTATTCATGCTGGATCAAATCAGTTTTGGTTCATCGGAAAGAAAGGGGTTACTGAATACAAGTATAAATGGTTACTCAAACATTTGCTTAAAATAATTCTTTACCCACTTGAAAGAGACACCATCAAGATGTACTTATGCACAGAAATTATATCTTATAAAAAGTGCAGTTTCTAAACCTACTGCTTATAGCAGTTTTGTTAAAGGACATTACTGTAATAGGTATATAATCAGGCTAATGTTTTCCTCCACCTTCATGGCAGATAAGAAGGCAGATGCTTACCTATTATGACAACGTTATTTTGTGCTGCCACTAGAGGGCAAAAAACACCACAGTCTGAAGAAATCAGCCACTTTCAGTGTTAACTCAGTAAATTACTGCAAATGTTTTTCTACTCTTGGAGCCAAGCAGCTTCTAAATCATAGGAAATATCTAAACAAGTTTAATACTTGGGTGATACATTTTTGACCAGAATTAGATAATACAAGCATTTTCAGAAATCAGTAAATTTAGGATGCCAGAGAACACATAATTCCATATTCAGCTTTGATCCTATGAAAGTCAACAATCAATAAAAGAGTCTTAATGTGCTTTATCATACTTTAAACTATTGTTTAAATACATTCACATCAGTTGCTTTAAAAAGTTCATTACCTGCAAGGAATACCCCCTTTAGAATAAATAGCAGCAAATGCAGAAGGGGCCTTTGGCTGATCACCGAACTGGTTAGACAAGAAAGAAAATAAAAGACATAACAAAATACCCGTTATTCATGAGTGTCAAATTTAATTTATAAATTGCTAATTATTAATTTACATTTAAATGTAATCTGAATCTTGTAATCAGATAAATAATAAACAATACTATAGAAGCTGGCTAGAAACTTTTCATTTTTACACTAGATTATAAAATATACCACATTACCGATGTCTTGCAAAGAAGTTCTGCATACTAGCAAGTACTAAATAGTGGATGCCTCCTTGCAGAATTTCTCACTTCATTTTTGTTATTTTTTCCTTGGAAACACTCCCAAGAAAGTCAGTGGTCATGTACAGATGTTCAGTTTCTACTACAAGAATCATTGTTCTTCCAGTAGAAACCCAAAGCATGAAGACATTAAAGCTTTTACTCCAGGGGCAAAAATAACCAATCCGGGAGAAAAGTTGCCGGGGAACAATCGGGGACATATTCCTAGAACAGTTTCTCCCAGGACACTGAACATGTGCATCCTTTCCTCTGACTTAACTGCTCCTAGGGACCAAAAAGACTGGAGCAAGGCAAAGCTGAGTGGCTATTTCAAAGCCAGAGGGGCCAGGGAAAGCCTCTGCACACAAAACTCCCAGCCCCTCTGGCTACCTCTTTGCCATCTGTGCCATCCAGCTGACCCAGAGCAGAACAGAATGAGGCAGGCTGCTATGATGCCATGGGGAAATGACCATGCCCCATCCTGCACAGCCAGAGCAGTGCAGGGCATTTAGGCTGCCATGCCTCTGTGGCTTAATTGAATGCTCCCCGCACTCTTCCAGGTTAGCCCAGAAGTGCAAGGAGTGGGTCTATTTTCCTGCAAGAGAGAACCAAACACAATTCTGTACCAAGTTTTATCATTCTCAGAGTTATCCATAATTCATACTACACATTGGTCTCGCCTAACACTCTCCTCCCTTCTAGCCTTAAACCTCTGGCATTCACTTATCTCAGGATGGAATCTTGCAATTTTACTCGGACAAGATCCAGGCTCACAGCAACCTGTGCTCCAACTATGATTGACAAGCCAGTCTGGTTTGATTTAAACTAGCTTTCCTTAAAGACTTGTGATAAATGGTGAACACAGTGACCCAGAACACTTTTCAAAACAAGCATCATAAGTAGGAAGGGGTTTTACCTGAACAATCTACATACATATCAGTACACCTAATCACTCTTAATTTGGGGAACTAGTATTCAGTTTCTGCCTTTCCTTGACCTGTTATTTAGGGGCTGAATTATTTACCCCAATTTTTTTTATTTCAGTCTCCCCCCTGGATCGACTTTCTATCTGGAATTATAAAACAGTAAGGTCAGACAAACTTCAAAATAAGTGACATTTAATTAGTCTTTAAAGAAAGGTAAATGGAGCTAGCTGAAGTCTCCTTGTGTGAATAAATACACTCTAAACAGTGCTTCCACAAACCAAATAAATAGGCATCATGAAATGTGGCATGCAGCTCACTCCCAGGATCTTCACCCAGATATAGTTTTAACATGGGTGATAACCAGGGATCCTGGTTTTCTCTGTTTAAAAATCCCAAATTCTTTGATTAAAAAAAAAAAAAAAAAGACCAAAATTCTCTCATTAAAACCCCCCAAAATCTGTGTTGTTCTGTGATTAAAACAAAACGACACACACACACACGCACACATATATATACACACACACACACACACACACACATATATATATACATACATACGTATGTATGAGTTGAACACAATGTTTTATTGATATATTTAAAATTTTTAAGCAAATATCAAAGCCTACCAGTGCCTCAATCATTACGATAAAACACATTCTATATGCCTATATATTTTAGCATTTGATTTTGGTTTTTATATCATAGAAAATGATATCCTCTATCCCGGGGAAGATCTTAGAAAAGTTTATTAAAGAGGCCATCCTTAATGGACTGGCCGACGCCAACATCTTAAGGGATAGCCAGCATGGGTTTGTTGCGGGTAGGTCTTGCTTGACCAATCTCATTTCCTTCTACGACCAGGTGACCTATCACCTGGACAAGGGAGATGAGATTGATGTCATATATCTTGACTTCAAAAAAGCCTTCAATCTGGTTTCCCATGATCACCTCTTGGAGAAACTGGCCAATTGTCGCCTTGGGTCCTCCACAATTCACTGGCTGGAAAATTGGCTCCATGGTAGGACCCAGAGGGTAGTAATTGATGGAAGTCACTCATCATGGTGTCCTGTGACCAGTGGGGGCCCCCAGGGCTCTGTCCTTGGACCCATACTGTTCAACATCTTCATTAATGATGTGGACACTGGAGTCAGAACTGGACTGGCCAAGTTCGCCAACGACACCAAACTTTGGGGCAAAGCATCCACACCAGAAGACAGGCGGGTGATCCAGGCTGACCTGGACAGGCTCAGCAAGTGGGCGGATGAGAATCTGATGGTGTTCAACGTCGATAAATGCAAGGTTCTCCACCTTGGGAAGAAAAACCCACAGCATCCTTATAGGCTTGGCAGCGCTATGTTGGCTAGCACTATGCAAGAAAGAGACTTGGGGGTCATCATTGACCACAAGATGAACATGAGCCTGCAGTGCGATGCTGCGGCTAGTAAAGCGACCAAAATGCTGGCTTGCATCCATAGATGCTTCCCAAGCAAATCCTGGGACGTCATTCTCCCCCTGTACTCGGCCTTAGTGAGGCCGCAGCTGGAGTACTGCGTCCAGTTTTGGGCTCCACAATTCAAAAAGGATGTGGAGAAGCTTGAGAGAGTCCAGAGAAGAGCCACATGCATGATCAGAGGTCAGGCTGAGAGCCCTGGGGCTCTTTAGCCTGGAAAAGCGCAGGCTCAGGGGTGATCTGATGGCCACCTACAAGTTTATCAGGGGTGACCACCAGTATCTGGGGGAACGTTTGTTCACCACAGCGCCCCAAGGGATGACAACTAGGTCGAATGGTCATAAACTACTACAAGACTGTTTCAGGCTGGACATAAGGAAGAATTTCTTTATTGTCCGAGCCCCCAAGGTCTGGAACAGCCTGCCACCGGAGGTGGTTCAAGCGCCTACATTGAACACCTTCAAGAGCAAACTGGATGCTTATCTTGCTGGGATCCTATGACCCCAGCTGACTTCCTACCCTTTGGGCAGGGGCTGGACTCGATCTTCCGAGGTCCCTTCCAGCCCTAATGTCTATGAAATATGAAATCTATGAAAATCAGAGATCTCGTTGCCCCCTTCACTCACCAGGACGTGGGTCTGGCTGTGGCTCTCTTATACTGCTTTGTGGCACTGAGCAGCCCTGATATGCTGTTGCCCTACCCATGCCATTTTCCCCACTCCGAAACCACAGCCTCCCCAGTCCTTCCAGTGCCTCTCACTCCCAAATCACAGCTCCCCAGCCCTGCTGGTGCTCCTCACTCCCGACCAACAGCCCCCTGCCCCACCCCGAGCCTTGCTGGGGGGCCCCCCAGCTACCAGGGCTATGGGACCTGGTGGCTGTATCCTATATGCTCCCTGCCCCACACATGCCAGCAGCACCCAAGCCCAGGCTGCTGCAGGTAGCAATGGCTACTGCAGCCAGGGCGGAGCACAGAACCTGGGTCCTCTCCCCTCTGCAAGCATCACAGCCAAAGCAGAGCCAAGCAGAGCCCGTGGAGGATGGGAGAGGATGTGAGCTGCCAGCTGCAGGGCTTGGGCTCCATGCCACGCTGCCTGCACTACATTGTCCTCCACAGCCCAGAAGGTGGGAGCTGGCACAGGAGGGCAGAGCAGGGCAGTGAGACTCAGTGGGTGCCCTGCACCAACTGTGCTACCATAGCAAGGCACCCCGTGCCTTCCCAGTACCAGCAGGGGTGGCGGTGGCAGTGTGGAGTTGTGCCCCCCTGCTGCCAGCAGGGCACAACTCTGACTCTGTCCCACTCCCTCCCTCATTGTGACCACCTCAATCTACACACCTGCCCTCTCACATGTCACCTGTGCCCCCTCTCTCCCACAGACTTACCTGCAGGCAGTTGGAGGAGATGCTCTCCACTGCTGCCTGGATGTATTGCTGGCCATGTGTATGCATGCATGCACACACGTGCACGTGGTGCCCTGTGTCCCACATCCCCCGACCCCAAGCAACCCCTTACAGGCTGGAACTCTGCCAGCCTACAAGGGGAAACTTGTAGTTTCCTATGTTTTTCCCCTATAAAGAAGAAAATCTGTGTTTTTCCACAATGAACAGAAAACCTGGATCCCTAGTGATAACTCAGATATTGCCTTTTTTGGCTATTGTGACAGTTTGAGCTGGTCATATGTAAAATGCATAAAATTCTGCTCCAGTCTCTAAAATCTCTTTATAAAGAACACCACAGGAGTCCAAAACTTCTGTCTGCCAAACAAACATGATACATGCAACTGTTCAGAACTGGCATCTTTGAAAATAAGTTTTAAAAGGTATGAAGTGCCAAGATTTAAAAAGTAAGTTTAGCTATCACATCTGTGGGATTTTTGCAAAAGACATGGAGCAAACTAGTTAACTAGTGGTGTAATGACTTTTAGTCAATAAACCAGAAAAAAGGTGAGACTGGTTAGTCTCTCCTGGTTCTGTTGAGTTAGTTTTTCAGAGTACAGACTGAAGATACAATACCTGACACAATGTAAATAAATCCACTGTTGTTTCTGTCTCTGGAAGAGCTAGAAACTGATTCCAAATATTCACAAGTTAAATTAATCAGAATCTGAATCTCTGGTACACAAGAACGTCTAAATCCTAGGAAACCATAGATTTTCTATGCAAAGATTTCTGACATTCAGACTTAATGCTGTAATCTATGGGTGCAGACAGAAATGCAGTTCCTAGCTGTAACTCAGAACATGGTCTGCAGTGTTCTGAGTTACAATGTTACCCCAGACCAAACAGAAGTTCACTGTTGGCTCCAGAGGGGAGAGGAGTCCAGCTGCAGGATGGGAGCCAGCAGATAGGTTCCCATAGTAGCAGCCACAGCTCTCTGCCAGTGCTGGCTGGTTTCAGAATGGGAGGAGGGAGAGGCAGCAGAGGGAGCTCTTGGGGCTCCCCAGCTGGTGCTGGAGTGGGGTGGGTGAACTGGACTCCTTACTTCAGGTTGGGGTGGCACCAATACACTTGCCCTACCCTCTGAGGGGGGCTGAAAAAAACCCCAGACTGAACTCCCTCCCCCTCCCATTCTGAAAACAGTAACAGGCTGGGATCTCAGCAGACACGAGTTACAGAAGACACTACATTTTCAAACATCTTTATCTGATACCTCATGCAATGAGGGTTCATATTTTCACCCAATCAGACATTTTTAAGCTATCTGCATCCATGCACTTGTGTTTGGTCACTATTATTTACTTTCTGTAACCAGATGAGGTAAAAATTGTCACTGTCTGCACCTTTTGTGACTCCTTCACCTGCTGATGTCCTTAGTCATTTATACTGGTAGGCTTCCAGGAAAAATGAATTTGTTTAGAAATATTTTTACATACCGGATCAATAGTTTTGGGGTTAAGTTTATCACTAGGTTTTGGTTGTGGCTTAACTGTAGGCTCTGGAGAATTTGGGGAAGGACATGGAGAGGTCCTGCTCTTTTCCATGGCATTCTTTGGTTTTATTCGGAAGCCTGATGACATTCTTTTACCATCACTTCCTAGAACAAAAAAGGAAACAAAGAATAAAAATAATAGGTCTTATTCCTCCTTCGCAGTAAACTAAGGGCTTTAGACCTGAATTGTCTCCCCTACTTTTCTTTTTTCTTTACCAAAAAAACCCCCAAAATACTAGATTAGAACATGCAAGTAATGAAACATGATTTTCATGTATGTATTCTTTCACACATGAACACTTAAAACAGTGTAGCATACATACCAGTCAAACACACATCACATCTCTTCGGTTCCAGCATTGTTCTTCTTTGCCACTCCACTAGTGTGATACCTGCAGCAAAGTTAAACTGGGTTTGGTTAGTTTCACTTTACTGCTAACATACAGAAAGCAGAGCAGCATAAAGTGCAATGCAGACCTTGAGGTAGATAGTGACTATGAACAGTGAATGCACAGGAAAAGGTAGTAACAATGGTGTGAAAGAGAAAAATGAAAAAGAATACAAGAGGAAGCAGAATGATTAAGAAAAATATAAAAACAGAGTAGAATTGGAGCAATAAACAGGGAGAAGAAATAGAAAAACAGAGACAGAAAGGGATAACACAGGAAACAAAGTTAAACTAAAACTAGGAAAAGACATTATGCTGCCAAAACCATTAGAAAATAAATATGTATCATGCATTAACTAAACAAAATATTTTAAAATTAAAAAAATTTTCCCATTGTAACCTGTATGATTCTAGTTTGGTTTTTTATGAAACAGAGAAAAATGCATTACTCAGCATACCAAATCTTCAGTTTATACTTTAATGAAAAATCTAAATTATTTCTTGAGAATGACAGATAGTAGAATCTTGGGTTTGAAAGACACCAAAAAGATCACCTAGTCCAATGGTTTTCAACACTCTTAAAATCAAAGCACCCCTCACAAAATGCCAGCAAGTAGCTTTCACTCATTTTTTGACAATGGAAAAATAATAAGAGCAAGTTTTCTGTTGCAAAGAACTCAGAAAGACCACAAGTCAGAATATTTTTAACACTATAAATTCATATTTGATGTTTCTGGGTTTGGCATACTTGCTAATATCCCCATAATGCCATGGCAGCCTTGTTGACAATTGCCAATCTAGACAAACCACATGCACAAACTGAGGGTTCACTAGTCCTAAATCATTCCAGATAAAATATTTACCCAATTCCAAAAAAATCCTGAATTTAAGATGACCCTCCAATAATTAGATTCAATCCATGGCAAATTATAACAAATTCATACATTTTCCATGTATAAATCTAATTGATTAAATACAATTATCTAAACAAGGAGGGTCATCTTGAATTTATCCCTGCCATCACTGCAATGGGGAAGTGTCAGTGGGGCAGGCAGCAAAGGAACAGTAGAGAGACAAGTGAAGAAAGTAGGTGGTGGGGAAAACAATGAGGAGGCAAGGAAACAGATGGGGAGTTGGGGAGGAAGAAGGAAGTCAGGTGACTTGCTCCCCCCTACCTATACCCCCTCAAAACTTGCCTCACCACTGCCTGGTTCCTAAGGTTTCGCCATCTCCATTTCCATCTTTGGCATTGCTTTTCAACCCCTTTGTCACTTGCTTCCGGAGCCTCATACTTTTCTATATCTTTCTTAAAAGGTAGTATGCAAAATTGAATACTCCAGCTGGGACCTAACTAGGGTCAAGTAGAATAGCACTATTACTTCTCATATCTTGATTATACTGTTTGTTACCGAAACCCAAATGTACATTTGCTTTTCTTGTGACAGCATCATATGGCTGTTCAGGTTCACACTGATTCGCTATAATCACGAGATTTCTTTTATATGTGTTACTGCCTAGCTAGTGATCCCCCATTTTTGCATTTGTGTTATAGGGAAGAAAAATCAAATATGCAGCATCTTATATTTAGGGACCTACCAAATTCATGATTGCACAATTTTAGCAGCAACCATCAATTCAGGTGGGCTCCATGAAAAACAGCAGACTTGCTGTAAAAAAAGAGAGAAAAGAAAAATACCCCTTCCCCCCAAAAACCCAGCAAGCTGAGAAAAGGGTGGGAAGCCCAGCACTCTTGGAGCATGGGGAAAGGGGGGTGGGGGGGAGGGCTGTAGGCAGTACAGGTCAGGGCTGCAGGAGGCATGGGGGCTGCAGGCAGTACAAAAGGAAGCACCCCCCCCCCCAAGACTGCAGGGCTTCCTGCTTTTTACTCTGCTTGCTGTTTTTGTTTTGTTTTTTTGCAGCAAGCCCACCAAAATTGCAGAGCCCACTGCTTGGGGATGGCCTAATTACCCTAATTAAATCCCATGCTTAACATGGGCATTAATGGCTTCCCCAGGCTTAGTCCGGGTACTTAAATCATGGCCCATCAGTGGCATGGGAGTCCCAACTGTACTCAGCCTGTAAAAATGGTGGCTGACCCCAGTACCTGCCCGTGAAATTGGCTGGCTGTATCCTCAAGTTTGGTAGACCCCCCTATTTATATTTGTTCTTGTTAATTTAAATTTTGTCCACAGCCTAATTGTTAAATTTGTAGGAAACAATAAGTAAAATTCTTTAACTATTGATAATTCTATTTTCTATAATAAATTTTAAATGTCTAATATGACTTATTTTTCCTACCTACCCAACACATTTAAAATAGTTTTATTTCAATAAAACATAATTTGAATATTTCAACTGAATTCTAGTGTTCATTCATACAAATGCAGGCTAACACAAATCACAAAAGTAAAAACTAAGAAATATAATTTCTTTTTTTCCTAACAGGTATGTAAAAATTAGGAATCTAGATAAATATGCATTAAACTGTTTAACTACTTTAAAGGGTATATTAACATAGTATACCCAAGTAGCTTTAAACTAAAACAATTAAAAAAAACCCCAAAACCTACCATATTTCTAAAGCTAGAACATATTTTTAGTTGCAAATGATGTGGAGGCTGTCAAACAATAAGAAGGGTCATTACTTAATAACAGATCTTAAAAAAAACAAACAAACAACAACTTTAGACATGCAGGGTACTTAAAAGTACAAATGCAAAACAAATCAAAATCTATTTGAATAAAGATTTCCTACTTGCTAAATCATGAATCCCTTCAGCTGGATAATACCTAAGATTCTCCTTCTTGTTATTTTCAGAACACTGGTCTTCCCTGATCACATCACTACTTTTGATTTTAAAATAGATACTACAGATTTATTAGTCTTTAATACATGGGGAAAAAATTACATGATCCTTACATTGACTGTTAATGGAACATAGTATGATTGGAACTGGTTTGGAGCTGAGATGGTCCAGGAAATGTCCAAGAGGCAAGAATAATTTATGGTAACTTATTGGACCAACTGTATGGCTGAGAACCTTTGGACAAGCTTTTGGGCATCAAGTGCCCTTCCTCAGAAAGAAGCAGCTTATATTTGTTCCTGAAAATAAACATGCGGCAATTCTATTAACACTTACAAAGATTTTGAAGATACAAAGGAATGAGAACAATGTCATGTAAGAAAATTCTGGGATTTTGCATATAACAGGTTAAGTGCCAATTTATAGTCACCAAACTTCTTAAAGTAACTTTATTAATCCGTAATGTTGCAGAAAGTGTCAAAACGAGAACTTTGGAACGCTTTCATATAATAAAGTCATAAAATAAAAATAAATAATAAAATTAAATATTAGCATCATGCCATGGCTATTTCATACTGGTGCCAACCTTCAACATGCAAGGTAGCACAGTGAAACATCTGCCATTTTTCTGAAACCTGTACACAAACCAGGATTAATAGTTAGACTGTTTGTATATCATTAGCATTTGTGCTTACAGCTTGTTTTAAACAGCACATTTTAGAAAAAAAAAAAATGTAATCATAGCATGGCCACCCACATGAAGACAGCTTTTTCTCTGAGAAGCAATGAAGACATGCAAACAGTTTAATCAGACACAACAGCAGGGAATTACAAACCAGAGAAGTGTTGTGGTTTTTTGTTTTGTTTTCAATTGTTTGTTTTTTTTTTTATGTGCTGCACAAAGAAAAACAAGGAAAAATAAAAGGTGTTGAAGTGGATTACTACAAAATGTCAGGTTCGAGGGAAAATGGATGTTGGAGATCAAGGATCCTGCTAGAGCGAAGGACTGCAATGATCAGAAAGTCAAGGCAAAAAACAGAAAGGCCTGAACAGCTGCATCAGAAAGAGATCAAAGAAGAGAAGCAGGATTAGAAGTGATGTGAACCCCGCACCCCCGTGGCGCCAGACCTGCCAACTGAAAGAAACTCCTCCCACTTCCACAAGCCTGAGGAAGGGTGTTTGCTGGTCTAATAGAAGATATTATCTCTACTACGAGTCCCGACTGCTTGTTCCTCGAGACGGATACGGCTCCAATCTGGAGACCTTCTCCCAGTGGAGACACTTTATTCTGCAAAGCCGATAGCAGAAAAACCACAGGGGAAAGCCAGGAGCTGCCACGCGCGTGTTGAAGAAGAGACGGAATAAGAGAAGCAGGTTGGATGCCTGGAAGCGAAGTGCCCCCCACAACCCACCCACTCCTGGATGCCGACATGCGGGCCAGGAGAGGGGTCCCCTTCCGGCACGAGCAGAGCGCGGCCGCTGGTAGCACGGAGCGGGTCCTGCCCCAAGAGGAGGCCAGGCTCAGCCCGGCCCGGACAAAACAAGGGGCCCGAGCACAGACGCGCGCAGCGGGGCGGCAAAACCGCGCAGCGCGGCTCCCTCGGTCCCGGGCACTCTTCCCCCCCCGCCCCCGGCGCACCCCTCACCGGCCGGCGCTGCGGAGCCGCTGCCTGGCGCCCGCGCCGCTTCCGGACCGTTGCTAGGGAAGCTACGGGCTGCCTACAGGCCAAACTCCCCTGCAAGCCGCTGCCCCCGAGCATGCGTAGAAGAGCGGCCCTGGCACGTGTAGGCTTAGAAGAGCGCGCCTATTGCGCCTGCGCCGCGTTTGCCCGGGGGCGCCCCACTGGGCTCCGTGGCGGGTGGGGGGAAGCTGGGCAGGGAGCGGGGGAGGGGCACCTGCAGCCTTCCCCAGAGCCCCGCCCTACCCCGCCTCTAGGGGGCGGCAGCCCTGTTCCTCCAGGTGCACGGAGGCGGGCAGAGGCGCCAGCAGCTCGCCCTGGAGATGCCCTGCCTCGGGCAGCCTGTGCAGGGGCAGTACCCTGAACGCCAAGGTGGTTTTCCTACCAGCCGGGGAAGGCAGGAGGCAGTGGGTAGTACCTTGACTGAGGTAAGGCACAGTTAGCCTCCCAATTTCACTTCCAGTGGGAGGATCTCGCTTAGGGTGGCCATCATAAAGTACATTCCCATTTTCTGCTACTCTGTTCTCTGTCGATACCAAACCCCACGCCTTTATGTCTCTCTCTTCTTGAAGAGAAAAATAGAGGACGTAAAGGCGTTGGGTTTCATATCAGTTGGGGACACAGGACAACTGGACTGTCCTCTATGATGGTTGCCCTAGTCTCGCTATGGAAATGGCTCCTCCCTGGCTTGCTCCTGTGGCCGTACGGCTGAGGGGGAGTGAAACTCGAGGGCATCTGATGATCCGGGCTTGGACCTGGACGTAGGATGCCTGGCAAAAGATTTGAAAGTATCTGAAGCCCCAGGCAGGGATGGAAGATGTTCGCCGGTAGCAGGGCTATGTATTGATCTTGAATGACTTATGGATTTGGAATTGATTTGGCTGATTTGACTTGGGACATGAACAATTTTCCTTAAAAAAAAGAAAAAAGTCTGGTCCAGGGCTTTCAAGTGTCTTGGCTTCTGTGGGCTAAGATCAAGTGGGAGCACCCGAATCCCAAGGCTTGCCCTGCGTGTAGGATGCCTTTCAATGGATTTGAGAGTATCCGAAGTCCCAGGGTGAGAGCCTGGGACAGGATGCTTACCACTTGTAGAGCCATAGATGGTTTTTGGAATGAACAAGTTCTGCCCAATTGATATGATTTGGCTGATTTGACCTGGAACTGGAAATATTAATAACCCCCGCCTGTTCTAGGGCTTTATTGGCCTCCCTGTGAGAGGGTTCCGCCTAATATCTAACCTAAACCTTCCTTGCACAACTTGAGACTGTTGCTCCTTGTTCTGTCATCTGCCACCACTGAGAACAGTCCAGCTCCATCCTCTTTGGAAACACCTGAATTCACCCCTAGTCTTCTCTTCTCCAGACTAAATAAGCAGAGTTCCCTCAGCTTCTCCTCATAAGTCATGTCCCCCAACTCCCTCACCATTTTTGTCACACTCCACTCAGTAGCAGCCTTAGGGGAGGGCAAATTGGGCAACTGCCCGGGGGCCCAAATTTTTGGGGGGTGAAGTTTTTGCAAGGAAGTGGCTCTATTTCCATTTTAACACTCAACTATTTATCTAATTCCTCTGAAGAATATTAAAAAGATCCACAATACAACTGGTGGGTTAATATTTACCTGAGTACATACCTCTAAGGGTCCCCAAACGAATCTCTTGCCCAGGGCCTCAACAACCCTACGGCCACCACTGCTCCACTGGACTCTCTCCAACTTGTCCGCGCTCTTTCGGTAGTGGGGGACCCAGAACTGGACACAGTACTCCAGATATGGCCTCGCCAGTGCAGAACTGAGGGGAAGAATCACTTCCCTCCATCCGGCAACGCTCCTGCCAATGCAGGCCAGTATGCTGTTGGCTATCTTTACAACAAAGGCATACTGCTGGCTCATATTCAGCTTATTGTTCCCTGTAGCACCCCAGGTCCTTTTCTGCAGAGCTGCTGCTTAGCCAGTCAGTTCCCGGTTGGTATAGGTGAATCTTGCAATAAATTTAGACTGGTCACATGTGCAGATGTATAATAACTCTATATCTGGTTTCTATCCAGTTTTAATTTGAACATGTAACAGGGCCCTAAGAATAATACCAGACCCAATTTTTTCTTCCCTCCGCCTCCCCCCCAGTTATTTAGAGGGGAGAAGGACACTATTTTTATAGCAGCTAGACATATTCTATCACTTCTGAAGATGTGCATCAATCTAAATTTAACACTATTCTTGTTTACATAATATTTGTATCTCACCTTTGCAGAGTTCCTGCTATGAACTAACCACATTTAAGTTTTTACAAACAGTACTCTTTTTAAAAAAAGAATTTGAAAAACTTTGTGTGCCTAGTTTCTTCTCTTTAGGTTCACATTCAGTGCCAAATATGAAGATGCTGGAAGATGCACATTCATCTGCCAGCACAGAATCAGGCAATTTGTTCAGCTTCTGTCAAAAGCTGGTAGAGCAGTGAATATTAATCTATATCTTCAAGGAAAATTGATGTGGAAAAATACCATCATGGTTGAACAATTCTAGGTGCCTAGAGTCTATAATACTATTATATTGCCTAATACTTCCATAATGTAGTGGAGATTACTTGCTTGGCTGTTGTTTGTATGGTGCTATGAGAGTTCCAACTAGCACATGGGTTGGCAACCTGTGTCTTGTGGCCTGGATCCAGTCTTTGGTAGCTGCTGGGGGAGAGGGGGAGGGAACAGTGGCACATGATGGGGACCACAGAGCGGAGGTCCTTGTGCCTTATATGTGCTGTTTGTCCCAAAATATTCCTGTGCCACATTCCACCTCTTGTGTGTGCAGTGCCTCCTTTTATAAAGGCTGCCAACCCCTGAACTAGCAGACCAAATTCCCTTACAAACTCCTGGGGCGCATCCCCACATGTAGGTGCGTGTGCTTGCAGGGGGGAACAAAAGTAGCTGCACAAATTTGTGCCACTACTTTTTGCCGCTGTGCACGCCCCTGCAGGTGGGCTTTGGTGCAGGGCAAGATGCCCTGCTTTGGAAAACTGCCGTGTCCTCACTCCTGGCATGCTGGAGGAGCTGGGGACAACTAGAGGAGGGGAAACACTCTGGCTGGCAGCCCCTCTTCTAGTTGAGGCCAGGAAGAACTGAGCCTCCGTGCCTGCTGGCACATGCTCCGGCACTGCACCACCTTTTTTGGGTGCTTTAATTTTTTTTTTTTTTGCTGCCAGGAAATCTTGGAAATGTGCCAAGAATGTGGTTTGTGGTGCTGCAAAGAGGTTTGCAGCGCCACAAACCACACATACCTGGACATCTGGATTGAGCCATGGAAAGCAAATTGACCCACATGAATAATTTAGTTTTTTGACATTGCAAAGTTACAAATATGTGTGAGGCTATATATAGCATGCAGATTTAGCATCCAAATAAAAGGCTTAAAGGCAGTGCATTTGGGTCTCTTACTTTTGAAGATGTTCTGCAAACATGTCCTTTGCATATTGTCCTGAGGGGAAAGTGCTCAGCAAAGCCAGACACTAGCAAGGACACTGGGAATATTACATTCTAGCAAGGGTCTAAATAAGGCATTTTTTGCTCTTATCTAGGAATGCCTCTGACCTGAAATAACCAATGGAAGCCAGACTTCCCATAGCACCTGTGTGAATGAGATGTAGTGAATCTCATCAGCTGCAGGACATTTCATCATTGTCCTTCACTGCCCTGCAACTTGTACAGTCATTAACCTCAGTTCAGAGTGTTTCTGGCTTTTATATTAATTTTACAATATTCATATTAATTTTACAGTGGTATAAATGCCTATACCAGTTGCAGGGGAGAAAAATGAAATGAGACAAGTAGGGCACAATACTCCACAGCATTGTATCTTGTATAGATTCTTACATATGTGCAAAATGGGTGCACAGTGCTACCAAATAAGAACAGCAAAATTTTTGCTAGGTATAAATGAGTAAACAAGGTATGAGATAGGAACAAAGACATATAAACTAAGGCTTTTAAACATATTTTAGGCACCTAACCCCTGATAAACAGTACAACTAGAAAGTTTTTTACTTCTGTAGAAATCTATCAATAAGAACACAATGGGATATGTCTGGAGCGCTACATACCGCACATAGCTGTTCATAGCTGTTCTCCGTGCTGCAAGGGAGCAGCATGGGGGGAAGGGGTTGACCTCAGGAGGTTCTGAGGTCAAAAAAACCCCACACACACAAAAAGTGGAGCAGCTCATGTGGGGGCATCGCGCACAGCCCAGTACCGGAGCCTGGCTGGCCAGAGCTACATTCCGGCTGCTTGCCGGGTTCTGAGCAGCAGGATTGCCACTGCTGCAGCTCCAGGAACCCAGGTAAAGCTGCCAGGGCCAGCATAGTTCTGGGAGAACGGTTTGCTGGGGTAGGGGTCAGAAACCTCAAGTCAGGAACCAAACCCAAGCCTGGGCCAAGATCTGGGCATCAGAAGCCTAGTTATTGAATCCAAGGGACAATATGCAGGGTGAGCTCCAAGAACAGAATCACACCAGGGTCAGGAGCCAGGAAACAGATCCCCTGGAAAGTTCAAAGCCAAAGTCCAGGAACAAGCCAAAGCAGGGTCAGGAACTAGGAAAGCCAGAGATGTTGCCAGGATAGGAGTTGCTCAGAGATTGGACGTTATGCAGCAAGGCTTGAGTGCTGGAGGAGTTCCTGCAAAGAAGCCTCAGAACCACTCAGAGGCAAGGGCTCGGGGTCAGCTGACCTTGATTAGTAAGTGCAGTTGACTCAGTTGCAAGGTTCACAGGTTAGGAGTCTGACCGAGCTTTACACAGCTGACCTGGTTACACAAGCTGCAGGGCAGGAGCCTTACGCTTTTTGAGTATCTGGGTAAAGCTATTAAAATAATAGGACCCAACCAAGACATCTCTCCTACACTAGTATGGTGCCAGCAATGCCATATTGAGACAGTCGTGCATAGAGTAGACACAGCCTATTGTAAATGCTTACATAGCTCTGTCTGATGCTGTACTGGTGAGGTGGCATTCAGGTTGCTCATTGCCAAAATACCTTTTTTTTTTTCCAGACACTCCTTTAAAACCAAGACAAAAATCACAATTGTTTGTTCCAGCCCCAACCAGGACCCTCAGTAACTAAATTCACAGTGGGTATGGGCATCATAATGTTCAGTATTGCAATGTCTAATTTTTAGGCTTTCTGCTGCCTACCAGAATTCTGAGTTCCCCAGGCAGAAGACACGATAGACAGGTTTTAGTTAGTCTATAACAGTGGCGGGCAAAATATGGCCTGCAGGGTGGGAGCAAGGTGCCCATGTATAATATACATCCCCAGCATACCCTATTGCACATCGCTCCCACCCTTGTGGGCAGAAGGGCCTGGCCTGACCAGCAGGCAGCTTCCAGGCGGGGTTGCTGCTGCCACCAAAGTCATGCTTAGGTTCATTGGCATCCCACTTGCTCCAGGCAGCAGGTAGAGAAGCGGTGGGGGCAGGGGCAGAGCTGCCGCTGAGTGGGAGCAGGGAACATGGGGCCAGTGGCTGGTGGCAGCACAGATCCTGCGCCCAGGGGGGTGGCAGCAGCGCAGAGCTCAGGTGGGCAGTGTGTAGGTGTGAGGGAGGATGGGGGAGTATGGGGGACCCCCCCAGACTCCCTCCATTGTACACAGCCCCAACAGGCAGAGGCGGCAGGCACCGGGCCAGCTCTATCATCTATCACCGGCATTCCCCACCATGCACACGCAGCCCCAGCACTCAAGCAGCATGGGAGGGAAGCCATCCCCTCCCTCTGGGCCTGCTGCTTCTGTGCCATGGGGGGAGTGTTGGGGAGGTCCCCACACCTCCCCACACTCCATCACACCTCACAAACGCCACACACCCTGCCTTCACAACCCCTCACGTATTCACAATCCCCCCAACATACTCTATGCCCCCCCACACACAGCCACACCCCATCACAAACCCTCCCACACACACTCCCTACCACACACACCCCCACCACACAATATACAAGACAAATAATTTATTATTGACTTATTATGCAATCACCTCTATATACACTAGGGGTGGGCAAAATATGGCCCATGGGCTGGATCCAGCCTGCCAGGCCCTATCATCCAGCCCACAGTTCCCCCCAAAGAATTGCACCCTATCCAGCCCTTCTCCCCCTCAAGGGTGGAAGCAAGGCACCCATGTGTGTACAATCCCCCCACACACCCTATTGGGCCTCGCTCCCACCCTCTTGGGTGGAAGGGCTCTGCCCAGCCAGCAGCTTCCAGGTGGGACTCCTGCTGCAGCCAGAACCTGCTCGCTCAGGGCAGCAGGTAGGGAAGCAGTGGCCCTGGTGACGGGGGTGGAGTTGGAGCTGAGTGGAAGCAGGAGCCTACGTCCAGATGGGCATCAGGAGCATGGAGCTCAGCTGGGCAGGGTGTGGGGGTGAGAGGTGTAGCAATCAGCAGGCATGGAGGTCAGGATGCTCGTGCCCAGCCAGTGCTGTGCGGGAAGAGAAACAGGAGCCTTCCCTATTGCCAGGGCTCTGGGCCGTGCACCTACAGCTCCAGCATTCGCAGAGAGGGAAGCCGCAGGCTGCTGCCTCCTCCGCCTCCTGTGCATGCCACCAGGAGTGGAGGGAGCCCTGGAGTCCAGCGCAGGGCTTCCAAGCCGAGCAGGGTGGGGAGACGTGTGCGGCAAAGATCTCAGAAACGCTTGTTATTAAACCTTTCACCAGAGCTTGGTAAGTATTATTTTACTCCTGTAGATAGAAACACTAAGGGTTTCAATTACATCTGTAATACTAGAAAAAGGTTCCCAAAGTCATACAAATTAGTAACAAAGTCTCATCTCTACTAAATAACAAGTGTTATCCCTACTTTTAACTAAAATCCCTGAAATATTGCTGTCATATTCAGAGATGATTAGATGTTTCATTCCCACATATTTCTAGTTCGGTCATTCAGGAATGACTACTATTCATTTTTTAAGTCAGATGCCTTAACACATCTCATTGTATTATGCTAGGTAAGAAAGGGACGAGGGGAGGGAGGGATGAGCTATACCTATTTCATTTACCCTTGATCCTGTGCCCATTGATTTCAAGATTGGGCCTTTACAGCATAAACACTTTTTTGTGGTGGCTGTATATCCTTTAAAGGCAAATCATGCACCTTTGATACACTTATTAGTTGGGTAAAATTACTTTCTGATGGTAATTTGAAAACCAATCTGTTCAGATCTAACTAGCAAATGACTGTAGACCGTTTGTTTTAATTGTCATCTTTGTCCTTATTTATTTCTGAACGGGTGTCAGACCAAACAGAGTTCCTGTGTTTCTATATCTCCTTAGTAAAACTGAAGCAGAGGTCGCTTTATGTTTGAGAAAGCTTTACATTAATATGAGAATCCTCTAACACATTGTCTAGAACAGAATACCAGAAATGAGAAGTAGCCTGGAGGTGCTTATTTTTCAGTTCTGTATTTTGTCCACTTGGTGGCGATCATTCACTGTCTTTTTGCCATAACTGCCTAGATTCCCCTTACCCGCTGCTCATTGTTTTGTTGCTGCTGTCAGTTAGGGCAAGTAAACAAGGGAAAAATAAAAAATCCACTATTATTTCACATTTTAAAGGTGCCAAAAGAGAACCATTTGCTGAATGGGAAGGAAACTATTTCATTGCTTGGTTGCCAGAGAAACTTTTCTTTATTGGGAATTTTTTTTCTAATGTTATGCCAGACCAGGAAATAGAGTGTATATGACAAACAAAACAGCGATTAAGGGCAAGTTTCCTGAACTTTAGGGCCCCAGCATAGACTGAGGTAAATAATAGCAAACAGCATATCAATCCTCCATCCATTCACAGGAGACCAAGGAAGTCCCACAGGCACCAGGATCAATTCAAATAGTTGGAACTTTCCAGATGAGAAGTTAACCAAATACTCCACAACCAGGAGTATTTCTGTATCGGGCAGTAGCCACAGTTGTGCTGCTTGAAACATTAGTGGTGTACAGGACGGGAGAGGTAGAGGTAGCCAAGGAACTGAAACCAAAACCAAGGCACCATCCTTCTGATGGAGTGGAGAGCCCACAGTTTACAAGGTTGGTGATCCTTTCCCTTATGGATCTTAGCCCCCAGGGTTTGTACATAGGTGACCCGATTCTGACTTTACTTTATTTGTAATACCCTTTATAAATTCATTTCTGAGACTGTTTCTTCAAACCTCTAGAGATTGGAGACTGGAAGGTCCTATGGAGAAGCTAAAAAGTGAAGCAGAGAGAAGGAAAATAATCCCTTATAACAACAACAAGTTCCTCATTTTATTACAGTTCATCATTAGAATTAGTAAACTTTTGACTAAAAAGTTGGAAGGAATATTTTAACTTGACTAAAAAAGAAAAGATGGAAGGAATATTTTAATAATTTCCTCAACTATTCAGTTCCAAGAAACTGCTGTAGCTGATGGGGATGACTCATTCATTCTGGATGCAAATTGACATAGCCCAATGCAATCTGAAATAAAACAGGTCCTAATGAAACCGAGGAACGGGAAAACTCCTGACTAGAATACATCCCTGAGGAAGTATTGAAGGCAGAAGGAGTTGCTGTGCCCTGTGAGGCAATAAGACAAACATGCAAAATCCAGGAAAATGAGGAAGTCCTTCAAGATTTATGTAAGGGAATAGTTGTACCATTGCCAAAAGAGGGTGAATTGAGATAATGTAACAAATGGAAGGCTCTTATTCTACCCTCAGAATCAAGCCAGACAATTGCAATAAGCCAACAGGATAAGATCAAGGGAGCAGTTAAAAAAAACTCTTAAAGGAGAAGTAGGGAGGCTTTAGGAATAGGCAGAGTTTCGTCGACCAGGTATTGATGCTAAGGTAAAAAAGCAGCTGGCAAACCAGGGAATAATCACTATCAACTTTATTGATTGCCAAAAGGCATTTGATTCACCAAACAGAGCAGGCATCTGGCAAATATCAGGAAGTCACAATCTTTCCTGAAAGTATGTTAATATTGCAACAGGCAAATTGCATATTGTATTAACAGACAATACTTGAGCAGTTCAAAATTACCATAGGAGTACAACAAGAGAATAACATTGCATCCTTAGCTGGATAGATGTGGACTGAATAATGAAAAATGCATTTGATGAAATAGTACAAGAACATCTTCAAATGCTATAGGACTTCAATTTGCTGATTGTTGATGATCAGATGATGTACAGGATGGTAGCAATAGAAGCATTCTACTGGAATTAAGGTAAATGTGAAGGTGTCTAAGGTGATGAAGTGCTCCAGTCACATGACACTTCTCCAGTTGAATGACTGGGAGCGTTGTTATGGATGGGTACAAACTGTTCAGGAAGGACAGGAAAGAAAGAAGAGGAGGCATTGCACTTTATGTGAAAGAGCCAAATGATTGCTCAGAGCTCCAGTACAAAACCTGTTCGAAGTCTCAGGCTTAAGGTTAAAGGGGAGAACAACAAGGATGATGTTCTGGTGGGGGCCCGCTATAGACCACCAGACCAAGAGGAAGTTGTGGATGAGGCTGTCTTCAAGCAGCTAGCAGAAGTTATCCAGTCACAAGCCCTGTTTCTCATGGGGGACTTCAATCACCCCAAGACCTGGTGAGAGGGCAATACAGCAGTCTGCAGGCAATCCAGAACGTTTTTGGAGAGTGTTGGGGACAATGGGCAGCACAGTTTGGAGGGGAGGTGAGCAGCCCTTGGTGGTGAAAGAACAGGTTAGGAGTTACTTAGGAAATCTGGACATGTACAAATACCTGGGGCTGGATGGGATGCATCTGAGGGTGCTGAGGGAGTTGGCTAATGTGATTACAGAACCATTGGCCATCATCTTGGAAAAATCATGGCTATCAGGACAGGTCCCAGATGATTGGAGAAGGGAAAACATAGTGCCCATATTTAAGAAAGGGAAAAAGGAGGATCCAGGGAACTACAGACCAGTGAGCCTCACCTCAGTCCCTGGAAAAATAATGGAGTAGATCCTCAAGGAATCAATTTCTAAGCACTTGGAGGAGAAGGAGGTGATTAGGAACAGTCAGCATGGGTTCAGCAGGGGCAAGTCATGCCTGACCAACCTGATTGCCTTCTATGATGAGGTGACTGGCTCTGTGGAGGCAGGGAGACTGGTGATGCGGTATACCTTGATTTTACAAGGCTTTTGATACTGTCTCCCACAGCATTCTCGTAGGCAAACTAAGGAACTATGGGCTGGATGAATGGACTGTAAGGTGGAGAGAAAACTGGATGGAGCATCATGATCAGAGAGTAGTAATCAATGGGTCAATGTCTAGTTGGCAGACAGTACCAAGTGGAGTGCCCCAGAGGTCAGTACTGGGGCTGGTTTTGTTCAATATCTTCGTCAACAACCTGGAAAATGGCATACAGTGGACCCTCAACAAGTCTGCAGCTGGCACCAAGCTGGGGGTTAGTAGTAGATATGCTGGAGGGTAGGGCTAGGATTCAGAGTGACCTAGACAAATTGGAGGATTGGGCCAAAACGAATGTCATGAGGTTCAATGAAGACAAGGGCAAAGTCCTGCACTTAGGACGGAACAATCCCATGCACCAGTACAGGCTGAGGGCTGACTGGCTGGGAAGCTCTGCAGAAAAGGACCTGGGGATTACAGTAGACAATAAGATGAATATGAGCCAAGGAGGCTAATGGCATACTGGGCTGCATTGGTAAGTGTTCCCGTTAGGTCAAGGGAAGTGATTCTTCCTCTCTATTCAGCACTGGTGAGGGCACATCTGGAGTATTGTGTTCAGTTTTGGGCCCCCCACTACAGAAAGGATGTGGACAAATTGGAGATAGTCCAGTAGAGGGCAACAAAAATAGTGAGAGGCTGGGGGACATAACTTATGAGGAAAGACTGAGGGAACTGGGCTTATTTAGTCGAGAGAAGAGGAGACCGAGAAGGGACTTAATAGCAGCCTTCAACTACCTGAAGAGGGGTTCGGAAGATGATGGAGCTGGACTGTTGTCAGTGGTGGCAGATGACAGAACAAGGAGCAATGGTCTCAAGTTGCAGAAAGGGAAGTTTAGGTTAGATATTAGGAAGCGTTTTCTCATTAAGAGAGTAGTAAAACACTGAGGTTACCCAGAGAGGTGGTGGAATCTCTATCCTTGACTAGACAAAGCTTTTGCTGGGATGGTGTAGTTGGGGATGGTTCTTCCATGAGCAGGGGGGTTGGACTAGATGACCTCCTGAGGTTCCTTCCAACCTTAATTTTCTATGATTCTATTATTTTATAAAAGGAAGGCTGTCAGGTGTCACAACCCAAGGGTATGATTTTTGTTTGTGTGCGCTTCGGCACTGCTAAATTATTTTCCTGCCATTTGTAGCTTTCTTTGCAGGGTGCATTTCTTCATTGCAGCACAGAAATGCACGTTGCAAGGAGTTCCCGCCATTTGTATTTAAATTCGTGCCCCACTATTGGTCAGTTCTAAATTATTCCCACGTGGCGGCTAGCGATTGACTTGCTAGCCGTATAAGAGGCTTGAGTGGTTTCCGCCCAAGTTGGAGGACTCCACGAATATCAGGAGGAGGAGATTTCACGTCTCGTGAAGATCTCTAAGCGTTGCGGAGCCTATTGGACCCAGCGTGAATATCAAGAAGGCTACAGGGGTCTGATCAGCCTCTCACCTCTCCCCGTTGCCGAACGATCTCTCGACGTACCCTTCCCTGCGCGCAAAAGTTCCACGGAGCCTCGAAAACTTCGTGTGAGTGAATTGTGAGTGAATCCAGAGCTCTGTCCGAATCCTAAAACTAGGATTTAAGCGAAGTATTCCTGGAAACGTTCCAGCCTGCACCGCGACCATCTACGGTGTAAGTAAACAATCTTAAACAACCATTAAGCGTCTGTCCCTAATTCTAGCGTGCCGCCTGCCTTCCCCGACCTGGCGTGTCCGGGCTGCTGGCCACAGCCCGCCACGCGAAAAAAGGGCCTCAGACTGCTCCCGGCCCACACGTGGCGACGAGGATGGGATCAGGGGAAAGCACGCTGGAGCTAGAATTAGTTAAAAACTTCCCTTGGCGCAGTGGAAAATGCCAAGTAGAAAATTTCATGGAACTGGAGGCGCATATCGCTTACCACCAGGCGGGCGGAACGGGTGAGACATTTATCAGCGGACATCTTTTGCTGAAGGGAGAAGAGGGAGCTTCCGAAGATGGAGCCCCAAGAGAGAGGGAAGTGTATTTGCACCCCGCGGCGTTTGGGTGTATAATGGGCGATGAGCGGGTCCTGTTCAGGCCCCTCGACACTGTGTCCCTCACCAGAGTCAACCCGGCGGGCGAAGGAAACCCGACCCTCACCCGGGAGTGTGCCTGTTGCCTAAGATATGCTTGGGAGAGTGAAGAACTGGTGCTGATTGGCCGGTTCTCCCCCTTCATGGTGGCGTCTAGATTAAGGGGTCGCGAGCTTCCATCTGAGCTCCGTGACGATCTGGAGACGGAGGAACACGCCGCGGATGAGAGGGTGGCCCCACAATACGACAAGGGGGGAGTGTTAACTGCAACTTTCCGTACAATAACTGATTTAATGAATAAGAATTTAAGTTTGAAAGCCCAGCTGCGTATGGCTGTTCAAGCAGTCAAAGAAGCGGCTGCGAAAGAGAATCCTGAAACGCCACGACAAGATGGCGCCGAGCAAGAGGGAGACCGCGTGGAAGAACTGGAAGAGAAGGGTGGAGCTTCGGAGAAACCCGCGAGATTTTGGTCAGTGACTCCGCCCACCGACGCAGCGTCGTTTCCAGCGATCCCGCCCACCGACGCAGCGTCACTTCCGACGACCACGCCTTCCTGCCGATGGAAGGGAGAATCGAATGGAGGAGTGCATCCGCCCCTCGTGCCTGAAGTAATAACAGCAGCAATGACTCCCGCAGCAGTAGTTCAGCCTGTAACAACAACTAACCGAGTTGCTATTGCCTACTATGCTCGCACCAGAACTGAACTACAGGATTTGTGCAGAGAATCAAGAATCCAACCTGAAGAAACTCTAGCTGTATGGTTGGGACGTTTGGTCGTGGAACTTGGATCCGACCTGCTGAACCAGGAAGAAGCAAGCTTCTTAGTCAGACAAGCTTCGTGGAGTAGAGGACATGTCACTGACATCGACATGATAGTGGTTAACGTTTACTGGCCTATTCCACTGCCAGCGCTTGTTGCAGGACTGATCGGCCAGAAAGCCCACGCATGGCATGACGAACGGCCAGAACATACCGGCGCAGAACATCTCATGCTAGCAATCATCGGAGTCTCGTACCGTGCCTGGAACCCCAGAGCATGTGCGCTGGGACTGACATCACTCCAGCGAATAAGACCATGGCCTCATCGTCATCTACGAGATCCTGGAACCGTTCCAGTGACCATTCACAGCCTAGATAGTTGTCTTGAGGTTTATGGGCAAAAGAACATCGTCGTCCTCCGGATTCTGCTCAACCCAATGGTGAACCAGCCTGTGAGTAACCTCCTTCGTCAGTTGTCTCGACTGCGTATCCTGATGGAGCCGAGATTGTCTAGTGATCGGGAACGTCAACACCCGACTGAGATTCAAGGCACAAAGCGTCATGAATCCGATCTTCCATCATTGCCACAGAGAACACCAGAAGAGCGATACACGTTTGGATTTCTCCTACAGCATTCTGGACTCAATAAGCAGCAACTTTGGATTTTAGGGGACGCAGGCCAATGGCAGCTGGCCTGTGAGTTAAGTTTCCATTACCTAGAAGAGTTAGACGACGGCTCCTCAACGATTTCATCTAGTTGAGTGTGCAAGAGAGGGTAGTTATGTTTTGAAATTAATAGTGTAGTTCCATAAGAATTTTTGTAAATATTTTGAGATACGGTAACTTATTTTTTGAGAGTTTTATTTACAGATCCAGAATTCAGAGTGCGTGGTGAAGAGAAGCCCCAAGAAGGATAACATCATAGAAAGGAGTGAGGGCCTGACGCGCGACTTCGCCATGACGCCCACTGAAGCCCTGATCGTGCAGTTTTTTGTTATGAATCTGATTATGTGTATATGTATTTGTGCTGGTTATTATTTGATTCGATCCCTAGAGGATGAACTCCTTATGTTGGTGGATTTTGTGTTTACCCATTTTGTTCAGCGACCCATGATAAGAGCTCTTGATTACTCGAGTGACGAGCGTGTAGCATAATTTAGCTATGCCTTCAGCAAGGGGGGATGTCACAACCCAAGGGTGTGATTTTTGTTTGTGTGTGCTTCAGCACTGCTAAATTATTTTCCCGCTGTTTGTAGCTTTCTTTGCAGGGTGCATTTCTTCGTTGCAGCACAGAAATGCACGTTGCAAGGAGTTCCCGCCATTTGTATTTAAATTCGTGCCCAACTATTGGTCAGTTCTAAATTATTCCCACGTGGCGGCTAGCAATTGGCTTGCTAGCCGTATAAGAGGCTTGAGTGGTTTCCGCCCAAGTTGGAGGACTCCACGAACATCAGGAGGAGGAGACTTCACGTCTCGTGAAGATCTCTAAGCGCTGCGGAGCCTATTGGACCCAGCGTGAATATCAAGAAGGCTACAGGGGTCTGATCAGCCTCTAGCCTGTCCCCGTCGCCGAACGATCTCTCGACGTACCCTTCCCTGCGCACAAAAGTTCCACGGAGCCTCGAAAACTTCGTGTGAGTGAATTGTGAGTGAATCCAGAGCTCTGTCCGAGTCCTAAAACTAGGATTTAAGCGAAGTATTCCTGGAAACGTTCCAGCCTGCACCGCGACCATCTACGGTGTAAGTAAACAATCTTAAACAACCATTAAGCGTCTGTCCCTAATTCTAGCGTGCCGCCTGCCTTCCCCGACCCGGCGTGTCCGGGCTGCTGGCCACAGCCCGCCGTGCGAAAAAGGGGCCTCAGATTGCTCCCAGCCCGCACATCAGGCAATATGTTCTCCCTACCTCAGATCAAGCAGGACTGCCTCAAATGAGATATCTTTTTGCAGCCAATTTTATTACATCAGATTAAAATCAGGTTTGAGAGTGTGTTCTTAAATGACATTTAGCAACAGTAGGTGCATCTGCATGAGACATTTACTGCACAGTAGACTAATTAACTGCCCAGTAAACATCTCACATCTACATGTGCACAGCTATTAGGATGCAGTAGATTTAAAAATTGTGCAGCAAGATAGTACATGTAAATAAAAGCAGTACCCTGTTGCAGAGTTTTTTACTGTGCAGCAGCGGATGTGTAGATGTTGATCTGGAAGCAAATTGCTCCCAGACAGCCCATACAGCAGGGGGCTACCTGGAGCTCATGTCTGACCCCTGTATCCCCTGCCAGTCCAGAGCTGCCCCTGGAGCCCAAGCCAGCTTGCCCCTCCAAAGCCCAGAGCCAAGCCCTGAGCTCCATGCTTCCCAGAGATGCCCTTAGAGTCTGAGACAGCTTCTCACCTGGCACCTGGAGTCGAGGACTAAGCCCAGAGCACCACACCACCCAGAGCTGCCCCCAGTGTCCCTGTTAACCTGGGGCTGCCCCCTGGAGCACCCTAGCAGCCCAGGGCTGCCCCCTGGAGCCCTGGGCTGGCACCGAGGAAGTTGAGGCTGGGGCCTACCACTCCCCTTGTCTGCGCCAGGGGGAAGAGCAGAGCAGGAACAGCCCTGGACTAAACTGCTCCTATCAGGCTCAGTTTGCTCTTGACCCTGGCACACATGTAGATGCATGCCCACAAATAGTTTACTGTGCATGAATTTACTGCACATTAATTGCATGTGTAGATGTACCCAGTAAGTAAGAGTCAGCTAAGGCCTAGATCCAGTTAAAAGCATTACATTTTCAGCTTTTAGGCATGCAGGAGAGAGCCCTGTGTTTGATACTGAGGCTCACCATACAGTTGAGAGGAGAGTTATGTGCCTCAGAACAGGACTCAGACCAACCAGTGTGCTGACGATGAAGCCACCTAAACTAAGAGAGGTATTTTTTCATGGTGTTACTAATCATTTTAACCAACTCAGAAAACATCAGCCAAGATTTTCCTTCTTTATAGTATCTCCCAAGGATTCCTGCCAAGTATTTTTACATTTATAGTTTTATTTGTAAATTTGCATCAACATAAATGGGAACAGTATAGTAGTTACAAATGCAGTTTGTTAAGCAATATAAACTAAAAGTACATTGACTTAAAAATAATAATGACTCTTACATAACTTTTCTATCCATGGGTTATCAGTTTAATTTAATTTTAAATACATTGCAGTAGTTGAAAAGGAACCAAAAAGTGAAATAACTATTTATGGTATTTTGGAACAATTTGAAATAATGGATGCAATTCTAAACTAATCACGTAAGTCAGGAAGTAAAGTCAGCCTTGCAAAGAGATTCACTGTCTCATATGCTAAAAACAACACAGTTGAGTTCAACAAACAATAATATGAATAATAATATATTAAGTGAAGCAATTGATTAATATTGAATAACTAGCAAATGAAATATGTACTGTAAAATGTATATCCTTCCAGGAATTTTGATAAAGTTCTCTCTTTAATAGGGCTGAAGGAGACATCCTGCAGCAATGAAGAGTAGGAAGAGTATTTTGCAGGGGACCAAGTTCATTAAAAAAAAAATTAATACTACTTTGATTTGGTTTTATGCTAATCATGTTTTAGGGTGCTTAGCAGTTTTAAATGTACATGATCTGATAGCCTCCTCTCTGCATGTCCCCTCATAGCATCTAATTAAATGAGCTTTTGCTCATGAAAGCTAATGCACTCTGACTCAGTCTATAAAGTATATCTCTACCCTGCCTTCTGCCTAAATAAATAAAGATCTCACTTATTACATCATTTTAGTGAAATCTTTGTATCCAGGATCTAAGACAGACCTATATTTTAGTCTTTATTTTAAGTTAATATAAGGCACCTAGGGCTAGATTTACTGGTCACAACACAGACTTGGATGTCTAATATCCTTCGTTAAGCAACTAACTGCAGTATTTGCATACCTGTATAAACAGCCCAGCCTTACTCTGACTCCTACAGTCCCTCAGTGCCTGAAGCCCAAATCTAACTCCATTTTAGGTAGGTAAGCAATTAACTTAACCTATTTGTCTCCTTCACCCCAGACCAGACCCTCATAACTCCAGCACCGGAAACTGCCAGTCTTTGGGGTTATCAGGTTTAGTTTTCAAAGAAAACAGGTCCCCCCTTCCAAGGAAGAGGAATTACATAAGCACCAATTGCTTTGTTATTAGTATTGCCAAAGACAATCAGTAAGCCAAAGCAGAAGAAAAATGTTTTATTACAGAAAAGATCTCATACAGGCAAAAGTAACTAGTTTGAGAGACAGAAAAGTGAAAAATACAGTATAAGATCAAAAATACAAGATTTCACCCTGATTCTCTACCTAGAAACAGCTCCAGAGTAATCCCTTGTATCCAGCAACTTCTCTGCAGGTGGCTTGCCTTAGCTCGTGTCCTGCCAGCTCTCACTCAGTTTGCCACAGCCAAGGCCTAGATGGATTCCCCGGGTTTGGGAGAATCTAATCTTTTAACCAACTCAGAAGCTGGAACCAGAAAGCATCCCCCTTTCCCTAGGGATTTCCTGAATTCTCCACCCTGTTCTCAGACACCAGCCTTTACACCTTCCATATCTCTCTTTTTGTTTCTGGGGAGAATCAGTATTATGCAGATGCTGTCACCACCAGTTAGGAATAACTGAAGGTGTGGCACTGTCCTTTCCAAAAGCTTTTTAAGCCTATTTCAATCTAGGGTTACCATATTTCCAGGTCCAAAAAAGAGGACACCTGTTGAGGGGGGGGGAAGCAGTGACATGCCAGTGCCCTGCCTCTGCCCATTCTATTGTCCCTCACTGATAAGCCACACCACCCCAGCCCTGCTGCTTCCCCTCACTCCAGCCCCTCACCCCAGCCCTGCCTGTGCTTCTCACTCCCAAACCCCAGTACTTTGCCCTTACCCCTTGCTGGTTCCCCTCTCTCCCCACCTGCAGTCCCCTGGCACTGCCAGTGCCCTGCACACCCAACCCATAGTCACCTGCCCCTCCTTCCCATGCCCCTCACTCCTGATCCGCAGCCCCCCTCCCAGCCCTGCCAGTGCCCCTCACTCCTGATCCACAGACCCTGCCCCCCAGCCAGTGCTGCTGGTGCCCCTCATTCTTGATACACAGACCCTTGCCCCCCTCAGTCCTGCTGCCCAAGCAGCTCCTGCATTGCATTCCCACCAGATCTCTCTCTCTACCTGGTTGCCAGAGCCCACGAGGGGAGCACATGACCCCCAGCAGCCAATCACCTTGTTCACTGCTCCTAGCCCCAAGCAGCCAGGCTGGGAGAGCAGAAAACCCAGACATTTGTTCTTATTTTAAAAACCCACTGAGATGCAGCAAAGGGGGTCCAAAAAAGAGGACATATCCGGGAAAACCCAGACATATGGTAACCCTATCAATAGCCATTGTTTCAATCAGGGAGCAAACAACCTAAGAATGGAAATAGATATTTCATGAACACTTATCTTTGCCACCCTGAGAGCCAAGATGTATACCACCTGGATGTCTCTTGGGTATGTGTATGAAACACCTTACTGGATTATTTTACACTTATAATACAAATTCACAGAAATACACATATCCTGTGATACATATAGGTGTAAAAATGACATACAGCTGCAAATAAAGACTAATCATTGCAAGAGTAAATCTAATTTAGCAGAATACCCCTGCAAGCCACACACATATTAAGTCCCAAATGCAAATTGGTTTTGGGTGAACGTGTGACAGACTAGGCAAAACAGTCCTCTCCACTCCTATGGTTGAAGTTGAGCTACTATACAGCTAGGAATAAAAGTATCCTGGGGCCAGATAGTTCATAAACAAAAGAACGCCTGACTTGGTGGCCTGAGTAGTTAGGGTGCTTCTTTGGGAGAGTGGGGATCCTGGGGCCTGCTCTTAAAATTCTGATTTTTATCCAGATGTAGGTTCCTAATGACTTTTGTGTCTGCTTTGAGCAAAGTAACAAAGTGCAGTGTGTCTCTCAGAATTGGGGTGAAATTAGGTAAATATGATTTGGGTTTTTACATAGGGTTTTCTTTTCTTTTCTTTTCTTTTCTTTTCTTTTCTTTTAATTGTCTGTTACCTTATTGCCCAAGGTCAGCCTTGTCAGACAAGTGGACTGACAGTTCTCTTGAGTAACATAAAACCATTAAGTTACTCTTTGATCTCGCACCTTCTTTAGAGCCTTTTAATCAATTAACCATGAAGCTCCTCAGCTTGTCTTATTTACTGCACATAAAACTACTTTGGTCTAGCTGACACATTACTACATTATAGATCAAAGTTGGTAGGAAACTCCATGTCCAACCAGGATAATTATGAGGCATTTTTCAGAACCTGTTAGATACATTTTCATCCCAAGGATAGAGGAGAAGAGCATTTTGATCTAGACTGAAATGAAAAGCTTCATGAGTATTTAAATAGGTTGCTTAAATTGACTTCAGCATGATTGAACTGCCACAGGCTGTAGGTACAATTCAGGCCTATTTAGCTGAGCCTGAACACTCCATTTGAAACATTGACAATATACATTATTGATTAAAAAAAATGTTTCAAGGTGTAAAATGAGTACCATCTTTCTTGTTTACGATGCTATAAACAAGAAGCAGTTATGGTGTTTACATACAGAGTATATATATATACATCTATATACCAATAATATAGAAAAGCCATTAATTAACATTTGATAATTGTCACATATGGAAGAGTTACTGCAGCATTTAGGATCTATTCTTACAGACATGTGAATTTAAAAAAAAATCTAGTTTACTATGGTTATTTTATATGGTTAAGTTCTGGAATCAGTACACATCTTGACTGGCCCAGCTGTTCACTAGAGGTCACGATTTGGGAGCTTCCTTTCCACAAAGGATCTTCTCAACAGGCACAACTTGTAGTCATTCTTGTGGTATGGGGGGGATGGTGAGGGGACCAGTGTATCTGAATATTCAATACACTTCCCTGTCTCTCTCAATTTGTACCCCATACTTCTACAGGCTGACATTGTTTCTGCTTCCTTGTGCATCTGGTATGATTTTGGAGCTGTAGTAGCAAAATATGGTCCACCTTGCTAATTCTAACTTGTGAATGAAGCCAAATATACTAAATCATGAAGAAAGGATCATTCTTCTCTTTGGGAGACAACACTCACTATTCATAGCTTCCATATATAAACATAGATACAAAAAGATGTAGGTGGAAAGCATGAAAGTAGGAAACCTTGTTATATAGCATCTGTAGCTTCAATATATCCATTAAATGTTTTCAGTCATTGCAACTCTGTATTGATGTCTTTGAACGTTACTCGTCCTTCGGCTAAGTGGCTCCCTGCTGAAGCTTGACTTCAACGTTTTAAGAAGCGTTAAATGAGAATGAATGATAGTGGGTGGTACAAATGAAGGGTGGTTTGACAGATTTGTATTCTCATCTTCTGCATAAAAAAGAACATCCTTATTTCTCAGAACATGAAGGAGAATATTTTTCCGTACCTCCCTTTCTCCAGCCTTCTCATCTTGCTTAGTTCAAATTCAAATTTCTCTGTCAGAGGTAAAGTAGAGGAAGTTCTCTGCAAAGCTGTTATGTTGTACAGTTACTGATACAATACAGTTTTGTTGCTTTAATTCCTATGAACGTTGCCTTTGGTATTTGAATAAACCTAAAAACCCAAAGTAAAACTAAATAGAAACCACTAAATTATACCTGTTTTTGCATCTAAACTATGCAAAGCTTAAGTGCTTTTTCTTGCCGTCTCAATCTATAAATCATCCAAGATTCATCAAATGGTTTTCAAATCTAGACAAGCTTGGCCCAAGTTTCAGGTTTATAGCAAAGCCTGAAAACAGGAAAGAATTTAGACTAGTTTTAGGTTTCATTACACGAGTCTTCAGGTTTCATTACAGAAGGTTTTACATGGTTTTGATCCTATAATTTGGCTAAAAACAAAAAGTAGTGATTTCCATATGCACACAGCCCTGTCAGAGTGCATGCGATAGATACACTGTAACCCTAAGTAAACTACCGCATGTTCTATGTAGGAATGCTGCATTTAAATGCATGGACTGCAAAGTCAAAATGGATTAGATCAAACTTCCTGGCTCCTAGCTCTCTTGAATCTATAATCATACTTAGTGTTGTTCCAAGTTGCCCAGGGAAAACTAAGAGCCTAAAAGTTCACTTCCTGAAAAAATAAATATGGATGTTCTGCTCTAATATGTATGTACTAAAGATAGATCTGTTTTCCCCCAGCCATTTACTATTGAACTGCAAATAAGTCATTCTTTAGAATTTAACAATCATTACAAGCAATTTCTCCATGTTAGAGCCTGCTTTATTTCTAGTGACTCCAGTGTTTAGCTTTGACCCCTGTCACTGAAAGGGGAGCAGCAAATCTCTCCACTCCCTTTAGAGTTAAGAGGGCAGCAACAAAGGCAAACCATGACCCCTTTTCTACTTCCTAAGGGAAAGTGCTACCCAGCACTGGGGAACACCCTCATCCTCCATTTCTGTACACGATGCAACAGAAAAATCCCCTTTTGTGTCTCAGCCATAGTAACATAAGTTGTAACTTCTTTATAGCCCCTCCTGAGAGAGCAGTACCACACTTTTGTATGTGATTTTATGGATTGAAATCATCAACCCGTTTTCCAGGAGATAAAGATTTTAGTGGCTTCTGGCCAGTTAAGTTGGGTTTACAGCTGCTTTGCATCACTGGAACAATGCAAAACAGCTTGAACATACAGTAAATCTGGCCCTAGCTTTTTCAGTTCTTCAACATTTGCTTCCCCTGAAGTCTAATACTCTTGTTTCTTTCTTTTTTAAATTAATTTGTTCATTAGTATGTGGACTTCAAATTGATTTTGCTCACTAGTTCCAAGAGTTCCTATTGCTTGAGATCAGCTGGAAGTAGAATGACTCTGCCTCTGATTAGGGTCACTCCTTTCTGAATCAAAACTTCTTTGGCTATATTTGTACCCATAAGCTAAACTGTTAACTCCCTCATGAGGACAGAACCCTGTAGCTTGGAGCAACTCTATTCGTTGATCCTTCCCTGCCTGCATCCCCCTTCCTGACATCTTCTGTCTTAGTGTTCTGTGTTAGATATCCATAATGTATTTATTTATTTATTTATTTATTTATTTATTTATTTATTGTGCTGTAACTCAAATAATCCTCTGAAAAACTCTTAAAATCATTCACTGCAGGCTAAGTGAGGCTGCAGCTCCCGTTCTTGTTATCTTTTGTTTAAGACATTATGGTGCAATGTCTTAATTGCATCGTAAGTAGTAAAAGTGCTACAGCCAATTTATGGTGCTATAAAGTGACAAACCAACCACAAAGTTATTCGACGTGAAATGAGGAACATCTTTCTGGTTTGTTTGTATGGGACCACAAATGGAATGTGTAGCTGATTATCAGCATTGGCATAGGGATGGGAGCTGACACTGGTACTGGGAGGGACTGAGGGGCTCTGGCCCCTAGGAATTTGGCAGCTCGAGCCCAGTAGCCTGTCTAGCTATAACAGAAAGCATAGTGCTCCTGTTACTTTAAAAGGAGAACCTCCAGCAGATAGAGCTCAAGCAGCTGAAGCATATAAGCCTAGGGCCTGACCCAAAGCAGGCTGGCCCTGCAGGCTGCAGGGGAAAGAGCTCTTGAGAGGCAAGGCTGAAAAGGAGCTCCTGGCTGACACTTAGGCTACCCTGAGAGAATGCAAATAAGATGTAGATTACTGTCAGGGGAAGATGACTCAGGGTAGGAAATGGTTTTGTGGTACAGCCAGGGAGCTAATGCTTATGTTTAGACGCAATATAGAATTTGTGTTACAGTCATATGGCTTATTCCTTTGTTAAACCAGAGGACTGGATTGGAATGGTCGGGGTGGAGAAGGTCCCAATAGTGCCTGGGCAGGGTGAAGGAGGTCCTAGCAGTGCCAGGGCAAGGAGGCAGGGCCAGGGGTGGAAGCAGGCCAAAGCAGGTAGGACAAGGGGGGCTCAAAAGGAGTCTATTCCATTACATAGGAAGGGAGGTAAGGGGGCAAAAAAGCCCCCTTGGCTGAGCAGGGAACTCCAGGAGAGTCTGGGGGCAAAGAAAGAGATGTATAAGCAATGGAAGCAGGGGGCAGCCACCAAGAAGGAATATATCTCCCTGGCGCGCTATTGCAGGGAATCAGTTAGACAGGCCAAGGCGGAGCTTGAGCTCAGGCTAGCTTCAACAATCAAGGACAATAAAAAGTCTTCTTCAGGTATATAGCGGGCAAAAGGAAGTCTCAGAGCAACACAGGGCCCCTGCAGGACAAATCAGGACAGTTGGTGGTTGATGCGGGTGTCAGAACCAAGTAGTTGTATGCCTATGGCACAGTGGAACATTCCTTTGGTTTGATCCATAGTGGAACATTCTGCTGTCAATCATTCTGCATGCCTGTGCCATGGTGGAAAATTCCATTGATCTGGTTTGATACATATGGCACAGGGAGAAACTAGGTCACAGCAAAAAAGTAGGTCACAGTGGGAAAATTCCGCTATGTAACTATATGCCACAGTAATGGAAAATTACAGCTTAGAAAAAGTTCCCGTCAACCTTATGCAAACACGCACACCACCATTGGCCAGTTCCAAATTATTCATATTTAGTGACTAGCGATTGGCTTGTTAGTCATATAAGAGGTAAATCAGTTCCCGCCCAAGTTGGAGAACTCTGGATATTTCCCCACGTTGGACAACTCTGTGTATTTCTCCACGTTGGAGCACTCTATATACACCTGGGAGAACTCAGAGAAGTCAGAGAACTCCGCATACCTCAGAGTAGGGAAATTAAACCCGGCGAACTCTGCACATATCTCAGAGTAAACCTGGCGGACTGATCACCCACCAGCGACTCCCCGTCACACAACCCTCCTGACGTACCCTGACCCCGGTACCACAGTAAGCCGATTACGAAAACTTCGTCGGTTCTCTCGCGTGTTTAAGAGAGTAACTTGTTTGTAACTGCAATTAAGCCAGTCAACTCTGCCTGCGCCCATACATCGGTGGCGTAAGTAAACAATCTATTTGTTACCAATACGCATCTGTGCCTAATTCCGTTCCATCGGTCAAAAGTACCCGCCTGCCGTTTCGGGCTACTGGCCATAGCCCCAGCCTACCACTCGACCACCACAGTAGGGGAAAAAAGCAGAGCTCTTCAATGAATTCTTCGCTTCAGTATTTCTATGTACTGACCAAGCCAGTTCCCCCACCTTGATCATTGATGGATGTCCACATGGCACCAGTCTGCCTATGGTTAGTTCTGAAATAGTTAAGGAGCTCCTAGAGGAGCTGGATGGGTACAAGTCAGCAGGCCCAGATGACCTCCATCCACGGCTGCTGAAAGAATTGGCCAGTGTCATAGCTGAGCTGCTGGCACAGCTGTTCGAGCACTCGTGGTGCTCCGGCCAGGTCCCTGAGGAGTGGAGAAGGGCCAATGTGGTGCCCATTTTCCAGAAAGGGGGATGGGATGAGCCGGGTAACTTTAGGCCAGTCAACTTTACCTCTGTTCCTGGGAAAATGCTAGAAAAAATAAAGAACACATTTATGCAGGCCCAACAGGGGAAACGATGCTGAGGGGAAACCAGCACAGGTTTGTCACAGGTAGATCCTGCCTGACAAACCTTGTAGCCTTCTATGACCAGGTCACACACTGCCTGGATGCGGGAGCTGAGGCTGATGTCATCTTCCTGGACTTTAGGAAGGCCTTCTACAGTTTTGCACCCTATCCTCATTGGGAAGCTAGCAGACTGTGGAGTGGACGCCTACATGGTCAGGTGGGTGCCCAACTGGCTTAACAACTGCATTAACCCAGAGAGTGGTGGTGGATGGTTCCTTCTTGGCCTGGAGGGAGGTGGGCAGTGGGGTCCCGCAGGGTTTGGTCCTTGGACTGATATTATTCAATATCTTCATCAGCGATTTGGACGAGGGTGTGGAGAGCACCCTCTCCAAGTTCGCTGATGATACCAAGTTATGGGGCAAAGTTAGTACACCGGAGGGCAGGGAGCAGATTCAGGCCGACCTGGACAGGTTGGATTAATGGGCAGAGAGAAATAGGATGCAATTTAATAAAGATAAATGTAAGGTACTCCACCTGGGAAGGAGGAACCCCCAGCACATCTACAGGTTGGGGAGTGTCCTTCTCAGCAGCTTGGAGGCAGAGAGGGCTCTTGGAGTCATAATTGACTCCAAGATGAACATGAGCTGGCAGTGTAACGAGGCCATCAACAAGGCCAATCGCACCTTGTTGTGCATTAGCAGGTGCATGACTAATAGAACAAAGGAGGTGCTGCTCCCCCTCTATGCAGCACTGGTCAGGCTGCAGTTGGAGTACTGTGTCCAGTTTTGGGCGCCACACTTCAAGAGGGATGCGGGGAATCTCGAGAGGGTCCAGAGGATTAGCGGCCTTCGTAATAGACCCTACAGGGGGAGGTTGAGAGAGCTGAATCTCTTCAGCCTTCACAAGAGACGGCTGAGGGGAGATCTTGTGGCCACCTATAAATTTATTAGGGGAGGTCAATGGGGAATAGGGGAAGCGCTGTTTACTAAGGCACCCCAGGGAGTGACTAGGAATAATGGGTGTAAATTAGTTGAGAGTGGATTTATGTTCAATATTAGGAAGAAATTTTTCACAGTAAGGGTGGCCAGGATCTGGAATGGGCTTCCAAGAGAGGTGGTGCTATCACCTAGCTTGGAGGTCTTCAAGAGGAGTCTAGATAGTCACCTGGCTGGGGTCATCTGACCTCAGTCCTCTTTCCTGCCAGGGCAGGGGGTCGGACACAATGATCCATTGTGGTCCCTTCCGACTCTACCATCTATGAATCTATGAATAAGGGCTGGAGTTTAGAAGCCAGGTCCAGCACACAGGGTTTAGGCTAGAAGGGCCAGTGACAGAAAAGGGGCTGAGGCCAGGAAGGCCAAGACTCAACAAGGGACAGTGAATGGATGGCAACAAGTGCAAGGCATGGGCATGGCTATAGGGGAGGTCAGAGGCCACAAAATTAGCCCTTAAGGTGACTAGTGCCCTGTGGCACATACAGGCTGGTAGGGCCTATCTAGTGTGAGGGCAGGATTGATACCAGCAGTCTGAGAGAGATAAGCTATTAAGAAAATGGACAAAGACTTTCTTTAGAACCCTTGGGCAGCCTCCCTTTTCACAGTCTAATAATTCCAACACAGTCATGGCAGCAAGAGAAGAGGGAGGGTCCAAAAGCTGAAGCAGAAAAGGATTCATGTGGCCATCAGGGAGGTTCCACAGCCACCTGTGGGCCCAGCACTTATTACACCTGCCTTAACATGGCACTCAAAAATGCCAGGTTCCACCTGGGCTGAATCTATGCTTTTTAGATGTCCTAGGCATGGAGACCCTGGGATGGGGGAGGGGCTCCTTGTTTCCAGGGTTCCAATGCCCTGGGATGTCTAAAAGCCATGTGTGCAGCTGGGGGCTGGGCCAACAATCAGCTGATTGCTCAAAATGGACCTGGGACTGTAAGGGTTGGGTTTACTGGACCTGCCACAACATCCCAGGGTCTTAAACCAACTTGGGTCAGATTGGTTTTCCAGTTTGAAACCTAGGACTGTCAGGGTTGGGCCTGACAATCAGATGATTGTTAGACCCAACCATGAAAATTCCTGGTCAGTTCAAGACCCGGGGCTTTCAGGATGGGTTCAAAAATCAAATGCACCTGGAACTGACAGACTCAGCTTTGACAACCCTGGGGCTAGCACAGAACTGGCCTGGCCTGATTTATGGGATTGAGCTGGGGGGCAACTCAGCAGTGGCACAAGTGGGATCACAGAAATTTTATGACCTATCTCAAATATTATGCTTCCTGCCATGTACATCTGGCATGGCAGAAGACATGATGTTCAGATTGTGGCACAAAATTCTTCTGATCCCAATCCTGTCATTGTTTGAATGTCTGCCAGAGTCCTCAGATTTCTTGTCTCGCATCTTTTCCAAGTCCCAAAGTCATCACATCTGCTTTCCTGTGGATTGTATAATCAATGGAAATCTCTATTATCCTATATTATCTCAATAATCCCTATTATCCAGCTCTTTGTTATACACTGAAGGTCTGTCATGTAAGCCGTGGCTCTTTTCTTATTGCCTCTGTAGTACACAACCTGGATCAAGGCAGCAATGATCACAATTCATTTCTTTTTTTTTTCTTTTAGGAGACTTCACTTCTATACCATTGATCACTGATTTTGTTACTGTTAATATTCTTCCTTTGCTTAACCACTTCCCTTGCTGAGGACAGAATATTCATTGTTGGTTTTTGGCTGAAGGGCCCATAATTCCTTCTTAATGAAGAATGTTTCTCCTTTTGTCTTGGTGTCCCATAATTCACTTATACACTGTAAGAAATTGTGGTACCTGTGCCATTTTTTCCTGATGTACATTATCCAGTCTTGCTTCCTACCTTTTGTCTAGTCTTAGTTTGTGGTCAAACCCTCATACCTTTTTATTTAAAAAAAAACCTGTTGCATTTTGTACAAATGTAGCACTCCCATTCCTTATTTAGGAACATAAGCATTACAGAAAGCACTTCTCTGCTGTATTACCTTATCTTCTTGTATATCACCTTCCTACCTTAAATAAGACACACACCTTGTTGTTAGAAAAAAAGAATGTAGAAAAAGGATTTTTCCAGTTATGGATTGAACTGGCTTATTCATAAAAGGGTGCTGCAAAATTCCTGCCAGGTTCTCTTTCAGGCAGCAAGGAGGAGGGCTCTCATCCACCGGTAACCCTTTCATAGCCACTTTCAGATTGGAAGCAGTTTTTGGCCCCCTTCCTGCTTGCTTCCTTAGAGGCAGCACATCTTCATGCTTCTACTTCTGCATGCCTCTATTCTGTAAAGAAAATCCTCTTCCTCAGTTAAGAAATGCACCCCAATTTTGGAGAGCTGATTTCTGGTTAAATAGTGAGTGTGGTATGTACTACTGCATTTTCGCACATTGATGGATTCACAGAAAAAGAACAAAGCTAGCATTGCTATTATTATATTCATTTTTCTATAGTACTTAAGTAGCAAATTCCATGATAGACTTGCCTGAGCTTTATGGTAAGTTTTATTTATTGCTGTGACTATAAATTCAAATTCTGACCTAGAAAATAAAATTGTATGAAAATTTAATCAGGTCCAAAAATGAAGAGAATGAGGACAGGGGAGACCCATCTATAATATGGAATACTGCACAGGAAAGCCCCAAACTTGTAATACCAGCAAGGTAACATCAAAGATGTCACCTGGTACCTGTCATCACCATAGCAGAGGCCTAGGACTGCAATTTAATAAAAATAATCAGAATAAAAAATATAAGATAAAATTCCCCCACCAATCAATGTTTGATTTTGTATCTTCTTTTCTTTAGAAGGATTAAGCCTGTCATGGAAATTTGCCAAAGAGAACAAATGGGTCATCATGTGAAAACAACAGATTGCAGCCCAGCATGCAAAAACTATGAAACAGAAGAAAATGGTACTGGAAAATGCTACTGGATCCTTTCAAAGAATCTTATGGGAGAACAAGAATTACCAGCACATTAATTATACCTTTACTGGACTTTTGGGAAAAGAAAACAACCCTAGATGAAACAAATTCAATGGCTGGACCCAGATGTTCAGCCACGTGCATTTTGTGGCACCACAGATCTCTTTGCAGTGCCACAAACCTCACATGTTGCATGTTAAACCATGCCCTGTGCTGCTAATTTGCAGTGCTGGAGCAAAATTTGCTACCAGGATTTCCCAGTAGCCAAAAAAAAAAAAAACCCTGAGAGAAAAAGTGGTGCAAAGCACGCCAAAGTGCTGTGTGCCAGGACAAATGCACAGACCGGGGAGCAGGGAGTCCTGGGCTGCCTGCTCCCCACATCTCTATGTGCTGCTCCCCAGCTGGCTGATGCATAGGTTGCCTCAGCATGGGGGCTGCCAGCTGATTAGCCCCATGCTGAGGCACCCTGTGTCTCAGCCAGCCCCTCCCCTGCAGCCCATGGATCTGCAGGACAATGTGTCCCACTGCAAAGTGCATGGGCAGGGGCATACACTGCAGCACAAAGTAGTGGCACAAATTTGCGCCTCTACTATTTGTGCTGCTGCAAACATGTGCCCCTGCTGCTCATGTGGATGCGGCCAAAAGGGATATTATTTTTAGGGGAAAAAAGTTCATAATTTTTGTTGATCTGAATCCACAAAACCATAGTAAGAGTTATCAATGAACTTTTCAAACTTGTCTTTTTTGTAGAAGCAACTAAGGAAGCCTTCTCTCTCTCTCTCTCAATCTCTCCCCTCCTTACCCCAACTATGAATGCTGTCAGATTTGGGGGGGGCGGGGGGGGGTGAGGTTACATTATCTTAAAATACAGAAAGAGAATACTGTATTAAATAAAGTCTGTGGGAGAGAGGGTGACTTCTAAATCCTGAATAAAACATTAATGTGTCACTGATGGACTGAAGGACTTCAGATTTTTGTTGTTTTGCTTTAAAAAACTTGGGGATAGGGACATTCTTGATAATCATTATATTTTCTTGCCTACCACATGCTCTCAAATAAAAAACATGCACCTAGATTTTGAAGGAAGAATGTAGAAAAATATTTTTTTCCAGGTTCATGACAAAGAGTAAGACCTCCTGGAAACAGTGTCCAGGAAGTGTGACATCCCAGCACACATTCTGAGTGAGGCAGCAGAAACTTCCTGGTGTGGCAGGACAGCAACAAGGCTAGGCCCCAGATCCTTGCAAGGGCAGTAGTGAAACTTACTACTTTATTGTAAACCATTCTTTATTCAAATTCCTATACATAAGAGTGTTGCTTCCACATCACAAGCTTCATGAAGATACTTACAGACTACCTACTGAAGCTCACTTGATGCGAGCTAGCTCAGTGGCTCTTCAGCCCAAAGCTACTGCCTCCCCAACGGGCATGAGAGGGCTGGCACTGGACTCTGCCCTGCTGCTTGCAGCCCCAAGGACAAGCGGCAACCATGAGTTGCAGTGTCTGCTTGCTGTAATACACCCTGCTTCAATTTCAGCAAAGAAAAAATTACCCTCCACAGTTGAGACAAGGACCTCAATTTCGGAGGGCTGATTCTGGGGGGATAGGGGGGCGGTGTTGTATGTGAGTAAATGTGGTAGCTAATGAAATTCCTTCCAAAAGATACAGGAAGACATTTCTAATCTGTTACACCTGATACTTGCTGCTGTTAGCCAGAACCGAGGGCATCTGAGCTGTATCTCTCTCAAGGTGATTACTCACTTCCCTTTATAAAACAAAGCAGAAAAAGTCTCTATTGCTTGTTTCCTTGTCTACATGTATATAAGGCAGGTAATGAGAGTAAATAGGCACCTAAAGTACCTACAATCACTCTCATCAGTTGGTTTATAGCTGAGTTGGAACAAAATGTAAAGATATAGTTTCAAACTTAGTGACCAGAAAATACTGGCAAGATCAATGGATATCTATACATGTATCCTGGGGTGTGGGTGGGGGTGCTTTAGGCTCTAATGAAAGCATCTACAGCGTCACATGTATTCAGCGCCCTATGCTTCAAAATGGTAGTAGGGGTGCTTTAACTGAAGCTCGTTAAACTGAGCTTTAGTAATTTTATCTGGCTGTTGCGGCAACCCAGTTGAGAACCACTGATGTAGTCCCCTACAGAAATACAAGATGTGCTATTTCTAAACTATCCCAAAACCGACTTTCAGGCTAGCAATAGTCATCACCAAATGAAGCCGATCAGCTGTGTTGGGATGTGTCCCAGCACACCTGATTCACTTCATTGGGTGAAACACACATCACCTATTATCCTGCTCATTGATGTGCAGGTCAACATATTTTCTTGGGGCTTGAGGGGCCCAGTCCTGCACATCCCAGGAATGCTTGAGCAGGATCGGGCCCCTCTCAAGTCCTACAAGTACCTGCTTGGCCTATAGAGACATGTCTCCTGGGATTTGTGGGTCACGTCTTCATAAGCAAGGAAAGGTAGTCAAGTGCTCCCAGGGCACAAAGGTGACATCTGTTTCCACCCTTAGTTCCAATGAGGTTTGAACTCAAATCACTGTATTTAAAGTACAAGGTGTTACCCATTACACCATGGCTGCCCTTGCGCAGATGACGGATGTCATTGAGCACTGACTAAATATCTTCTCTCAGGCTAAAGTTTTCTGGTGGCCACCACCTCACCCCACAGATACCAGCTTGGCAGCTGCCAGAACATAACCTCCAATCCTGATCTAAGGGCCTCCAACCTACCTAAAGGCCACAGAGCCTTAAATTTTCAATTTTGGAAATGTGTTTGCAAAGAACATGAAATCTTCTCTACTCTCAGATGTTTTTGTAACTTTCTGCCTTGCTTCACTCTCTCCCAAGAATATGATGCTTAAAATACACAGTAAAACTGTCAGCTTTCCAAAGTGCCAGTCAGGCAGACAAGCACTTCAGTTTTACTTTACCTATGACAGTCTCAACATAGTCATGATTACCAAAGCCATCTCTCAGTTCCACTTCAGGGACAGTAAGCAGATTGGAGATACAACATCAGTGCAGAAATGGCTTTTTTAAGAGCCAAGAGCCTTGCATAGCTCAACTGGGTAATTTTATTTCATGAAAGCTGAAATATGTGCTGGGTTTTTCATTTTAATATGGGCATATGCAAGTGTCGATACCTGCCTTCCTACTGAGTGACAAAATGAACCAAGAGAAGTACTAGTTTCTAAAGAGGAAGGGAAAGGGATTAAGCAAAAGTACCAAATCATGTCATTTTGAGACCATTCATAAGAAGCTTTTTTTTTCCAAACAAAACAATTAAGTCAAGTGTGAACCCTTGCAACCAGAGGGCAGATCTTTTAATGAAAAACCCAGTAACAGACAAAGTCCCCCAAAATTCATAGGTTCAGTGAGGAAAACCACTCACATCTCTGATAAATCTAATTTTGTTTTTAACCTTTTTCTCACAAGTAACTGGTTTCTTCCCCAAACACGATTTCTACCTCAGTTCTTTTCACGTGACCCAGATCCTACTCATCTCTGCAATGAATCATTCTCAAGCCTGACAGACGTACTTCTAACTTTTCCCTCTAAACTTCCTCATTTATTATATTCTGTTAGATTCATTACGGCGTTCCTTCAGGTTAGATTGACTGTGCTGGATTTGCTCTTGTTCAGAAAAGCTGTGCAGTCAGTCTCTTCCAAGATAAACAGATAGCCTTCACTCATTTTTTTTTTTTTGTCAATTTGTTGCATCAAAATATTTTGATACAAAATTATGTGGATTGTCATTAGTTGTAGGATCTAACAGACATCCCACAGATATTTCTTACTGGTCAAAGCCATCCCAATATAAATACCCCATCATAAAACTCTTCATGCATTATCAAGATGCAAGAAAACAGCTGCTGTTTGTAGTTTGTTTGTTTTTTCTCATGGTCTCAGGCACACGGCCTTGCAAAGCCATATAGATTGGTTTTGAAATCAACCCACCATTGTTACTTTAGCAGAGATTAGAAAGAAACTCATTCTTTTTGGCTGGTTCAAGTCCTGCCATGGATACATTCATAACTCCCCCACTAATCTCTGCATTTAAAAATTTTCAGTGTTCAGTATATATTTTTAGTAAAGACTTAATAAAAGAAATCATCATGTTGAAGTCGGTTGTTAATAAGGACAGTACCTTCTTCCATGCCCAACGACCTTGTCATCATCTGTGAGTTGAATACTAGGATGTGTGCACTAGGCAATACAAATTAAATAAAAAAGTGATATCTCTTTTTCCTTTACAGGATTTAAGAGAGGCTTAAAACTATGGTGAGTTCCATTTTCTGGGTTCAAAATGAAGCCTTTGAAAAATCAATTTTTATTGGCTGGGGGCACAGATAGAAACTGTAGGTTTCTTGAGGATAAATCTAAAGAGTGAGTTAGTGATAATATCTTAGTTATAACAGCGATAATAGATATCTTTGTGATAATAGTTATTATCTTAGTGATAACAATATTGCACTGAAATAGAAATATAATTGCAAAGTCTAACTCCTAAAGAGCAGAAATACCGTTTTGAGAAAATGCCCCCAGTATGACCAGATGCAAGTCTACTGAAAAGAAGGTAGCAGCATGGGTACGAACCTAAACACAGCAGTAATAAAAACATATACATTTTTAAAGATCAACTCCCTAAATTAATTGAAGTATATTGTAATATGCCTCAAGTATCTGAATGTGCAACTCAGCTATGACAAACTTGCTTTAAAGTTTTCTGTGAATAAGTACCCTACTTGTTGAAGCTTGTAATAGCTGTTTTTTCCCTTAGCATACTAACTCTGCAAAATGCAGAGCACTTCACAGGCTGTGAAGAAGATAACAAAATGAACTATGAAGTATGCATATTAGCATTATTCCAGATCATTGCAGTGTTTGTAATTTTTTTTTTTTATTCCAGGCTCCAGTGCAGTTCTATGATTTGTATTTAGATCATAGTGGGCACGGTGAGATGACTATGGACTTTTGTTTCCCCAGGGACAATTAGCAGCAGCACACCTTGTGCCACTTTACTTGACCCTGGGGAATGCCCATGCCATGCGTGCTCTGACGCATGGCAATTACCCTGAGTGAGGTAGGGAAGGCTGGGACCAGCACTAGGTTGGATTCAGCATCCTTACCTGGGATCCAGGGGGCCTCCTGGGACTGTAACCATGGCAGGAAACCTGCCTGGCACTGGAGCATGGCTTTGGCTGGCCAAGCTCTGGTTTTGGGCCGCCCTGCCTTTTTTTTTTTTTTTTTTTTTTTTTTTGAGTGGGTTTTTTTGACTTGGGATTTCCTGGGGTCAACCATCCCTCCCCCCTGCACTGCAGAGTAGTAGGACAAGGAATGCCTGCATGTGCGGTGCCGCAGATGGGTCTGTGGTGTCACGTACTGCATGTCTGCACTCACCTTGACATGGCCAGCAGGTGCATCTACACGTGCACTTTATTGCTTGGCAGTAAAGTGTCACCATCTATACACATGCCAGTATTAGGGTACAGTAAATTAATTAACTCCACTGTAGGATAGTGCTGTCCCCCCTGTCACCTTCTACATGGGGATAGCACATGTGGAGGGCGACAGGGGCTGGCTGGGGCACTAGGGTGCCGAAGTGTGCAGGCTGCCTGCTACCTCGCCCCGTTCTTTCAGCACCCTCATGCTGCAGCCAGCCCCTCTGCCACCCAACACTATCATCCAGAGCCTGAGGCTGACCCCCTGGGCTCCCCTGCCAGCCCAGGGCTGCTCTGCCCCGGCTCAAACATCTGCATGTGTGCGGTCCCAGGCACACATGCAGACGCTGCACCCGGGATTAGCTGACCAGGTGTAAACTGCACCAGAGTTCATCACATCACCTTAAAAGACGTGTAGATGCACCCAGCGGGCAATAACATGGAACTGCTCAGAAAATTTTCTAAGTTGCATTAATGCTTACTACAATCTAAATATAACATGTGCTAAGTATAATGTATAACAAGACCCATCGGTTCTGCAGATGTCTTTACTTTTTCTACATCAATTTCAAATTCTCTGTCTTCAAACTCATGGCTGTACATAAACGAGTGCATTTTCAACTCTCATCATATTGTTTTCCAATCATTTTTTGACCTATGTGTGGAGTTGTGTCTCCCACTCTTGCCAGATGGGCAGTGGGACCTCACTATGGCAACATGGGCCTCCTGGCAGCAGCACCAAGCCTCCCCGGCCCACTTTGTCCTGCCATGTCATGTTGGATGGTGGATCCTCTGTGGGGAGGGCAGCAGGGCAGGGAGCCCTGAGCCCATGGCCTTCAGCCCACATGTGCCAACCATGGGCTCTGTTCCAGTCATGCCGCCCATCGGGGGAGGAGGCGGGGAGATGGGCTCTATGCTTTGCTGGGGTTCAGGCACTGCTGAGCAGACAGGGGGCTTCAGACCTGGGTCCCTGGCCCCATAGCTCTGGCAGATGGGGGTCCCCTCTGGCAGGGCTGGGAGGCAGAGCAGGGTATGGCTGGGGAGTGATGGGCACCAGCAGGGCCAGGGGGCTGTGGGTGAGGAGTGAAGGGCACTGGCAGGGCCAGGGGGCTGGAGGTTGGGAGTAAGTGGCACCAGCAGGACTGGGGGGCTGTGGCTTGGGAGTGAGGCGCAATGGCATGGACAGGGCACTGGCATATCAGAGTGCTCAGCACCACAAAGCAGTGGCGGGGGACACCTGCAGCTGGACTTGCATCCTGATGAGCAAGGGGGCAGGGAGAACTCCAACTTTCCAGGGTAAAAAACCCAAAATTGAACGCCAAAATTTTTAAGTATTTAGAATTACTTTTATTATAGTGATTGAGGCACTGGTAGGCTTCCAAATTGCTTTAAAATTGTAAATATATCAAGAAAACATTGTGGCCAACTGATACTTTTATATTTATATATATGAGTGGTGTTTCATTTTAACTGTGGAAAAATGCAGATTTTGGGGTTTTTAATCAGAGAATTTGCAACAATTTTTTTTTTTTTTTTATCAGAAAATGTGCAATTTTTAAGCAGAGAAAACCACGATCCCTGTTATCACACAGGTAGAATAGCTGACTACTTGTTTACTTAGAAAACCTAGTAATTGCAGGAAAAGCCACAGGCCAGAACCTATTTCACTAGATGGTCAGACAAGTTCCAAAATACATCCCAGACAACAGATACATGGCATTCCCAAACATTAAACAAACAACTTGAGTTTCAGAAACATTAGTCTGTCCAACTGTCCAACAATTCAAAGGAAAAGACAAAGAAAAACAAACTATAAAGAATCAACAAAGTAGTCTCTCAAATGTTACAATTGATTTGCCATTCCTATGCTCCATAAAATATAAGGGAGAAGTGAAGTTTTATTGTCTTATAATATATTTACAAGTTTTTTGTTAATCTTGCTTTAAATTTTGCCACTGTAGTAGATTTGGTGCTTTTCTGTTCAACTTATAGCTAGGCCAAGATTTTCCTAAAGACACATGATCTGCACTACTCACATTTTCAGTCGATACCACTTTTAGTGCTGAGGCTGTAAAAATTGCATGGAAATTTCTCTATTAGCTTGTCAGAAATTCATAGGCTAGAACTGGGGTATTTTTAGTTTTCCCAAATATTCTTTGCAACTACAGATATTTAGTTAAAGGCTGTAAGACAAGTTAAAATTCTCAAAAGAATACAAAGAAGATCTATTAATGAAGTAAATATCTGTTTAATTTACAAACATCAGTAGCATTACTGATATCAGTCCAAATAAGACGAAGCACACTGAATTACACATGTACATCTAACTTTTTTTTGTAAAAAATAAAATGAAATTGAAAAAAAAATCTGCATTTTACAGGGTACCCTGGGTTTGAATGAAAGAAGAACAAAACCCACTATTAATTGTTACCAATCCTACATTGTAATTTAGCAGCAACATGTTAACATGGGGAACATTAGGGCAATAAAGTAGTTTTATTATCTGGAAAAAGTCACAGTTCTTGAAAGTACAGCCTTTTTTTCTTTTTTCTTATTTTAGAAAAGGTAAGGAGCTCAAAGGGAATATTAATTTGTGGAGGTCTACTTTCTAGTGTCATTTTCTACACACCATTTTACTGTATATATAGGGAAAATTTACTTCTAAACAATTGCCATCTAGTGTAAAGACATTTCCTCTCATACATTAAAAGTTCTTGGGAGGTGTCCTGAATGTTTGCTCAACATGAAAATTGCAGGCTTATCACTTTCAGTTTCAGATTCAGTGACACCAAGTGGTCAGATGCTAAGGAAAAAATAAAGAATCGGACCAAAAACGTTTACCCCAAGATGACATGCTATGTTAGTTCTATTGCAAAAATCCTGATTTTAAGTCTTTAAAAAAACCAAAATACAAAAATACCAGGACAAATATAAATTAATATATATTAAAGCATTGAAAAACAGTAAAAGGGATGGCCTAAAAAGGTTAAGTACAATGTACTTCAATACAATAAATATTTCTCAATGAAACTGAATACTGTATAAAGTTGTTTAGAACTCATAGAAACAGAAATTCATATTATTACTAATTTATCCATCAATAATCTATTTTATCATCCCATAACATTTATATTACAAAAAAATTAATACTGGAAAAAAGGCAGAAAGACACTTTTTGTATGCTTCTTTTGCTAACATGCTGACAAACGTGTACACCACCAGGAGATTTTAGGATTAGAGTACATTTTCACACCTTAAACTCTCCCATCTATTATGTGAACCCCCATCTTCCCAAGATGGTCAATAATTTTGCCACACAAAATGCATCACATACATCTGTTATAGCTGTATAATCTGATTTCTTTCACTCATAACTCTTCATCATCCATAGGTAAGTGATTGCTATGGTCTGTCAAGACAATATAATATGTTGATAAGAAAGTGAAAAGGCAAGCCTCTTGTTCTGGTCAACTGTTCATCAATGAGCTTTAGGTTGAAAGTCACATGTGTATAATGTTAGTGTATCTTCAGCATGTTATAAAGAAGAATCCGTGTTAAAAGCAGTTAAGTTTGCCATCACTGTTTCAATGTTACCAGGTCCTTTTTTTTCTTCAAAGCTCCTCTTGATTATAAGAAGTCTCAGTTCAAGCACTTGAATCTTTTTTCAAATGAAGAAAAAGTCTTTATTCCCATAATAAAAAATAAGTCTGTTCTGTATTTTACAATATATTTCAAATATTTCCACTATGAAGCATTAATTAGTCCGACACAGTCAATAAGTATACAACATTTTCAAAAGACAAGTGTGACGGGGGCACATTTAGGAGGGGCAATTTGTACAGCCACACTTTACCACTTTCTCCACCTCGTCCACAAATGAGGACCCATCAGTGCATTCAAAAGAGTATTTCCGTCTCTTGCTCCTTAGTGGTCCACAGCACTGCCCATTTGAACATCCTCCTTTACATTCTAGTCTCGATACCTTCTTGGTCGTCTGGCACGCAGCGTACCCTTGCTGCTTTTGGTAGTAATCTCTGATTCGTTCCCCTCGACAAGAGACTTCTGTAAAAAAACATAACAAAACAAATATGACATACACAAGTCACAGAATGACTCACAATACAGAGTTCACCAAGAAAATGTAAAATATCTATATGTAACTGCTTTTTTAATGTTTGACTTTCATCTTGTATAAGAAAAGCAACCGTTTTGTGAAATGGTATTTCATTAATGCTGAATTTTATTTCTTCATTCTGCTATTTTCTGTGAAGTTTATACCAGGTATGTAAACCATAAATACAATGTTATTACAATGACAAGAAAATTGAAGCTTAGATCATTTTTTTATTATTACAAACATACACATCTTCTGTTCCTATTCTGCTTGCAGCTGGCTCTATTTACCATAGGGAACTGTTTTACAGAGCATGCAGTTTAATTTATTAGACATGGAGTTTAATATTATTCAATCTGTTATTTAATACAAGTTACATTCCACTAACTTCATAAATTACTGAGGTATAAAACCAACTAAAAACGAGACATCTATTAAAAGTTCTACCATAATATCCCTCTATTCTAGTCACATTGATGCACAATACAAAATAAATGCCAGCTGGGGTAAAGGAGAGAGAGGGAGGGGGAAAGCTCTGATAGACAAAGGAAAAAAGAAAAAGGTAGGGGGAAAAGTCATCCTGTTTTTATCCATCTCACCTGCATAATTCGCTGTGATAAATCAGTTGAAGCTGAGAGGTCAAAAGTAGAGTTTGTGATAAAACTAGGAGCAGAATCATTGGATTTGGCTTCTCAGTTGCAGAAGGCAGAGAAACAATAAATACAGAAAGATACAGCAGGTAAAAGGTAATAGTTATATATAGGGAAAATGTGCTTCTGAATAAAGGGAAAAAAAAAGAGAGAAATGTTTTCACAGCAAAATACTTGATGAAAAAAATCTAAGTATAAATATTTAAATTCATGGGCAAACAGGTTAGGCTTCTTCTCTCACTGAGACAAGCCTTTTATAGTATATTTACAAAAAACCCCCCATGAGTGGATTGTAGGGGAAAAAAAAGATTGGCAATGGTTTGATCGTTCATGTTTAAAAAGGACTTTTTCTAACATGAAATATCAGAATATGTTGAATGGCTTACCTTTATCACAGCTGTCCCCTGTGTATCCGCTGCTGCATTCGCAATATGGTTTCCCAAGGCCTGAAAGCCTACATTTGCCATGTTTACACCTGATGGACTGGCAGGGGTTAAACAGCATTTCCTCTTCATCACAGAGGACTCCCCCATGTCCCTGCAGGCATTTACAACTGTATGAAAATGCATTGATTGGCAAGCAGGTACCATGCACACATCTACAGAGAAAACAAGGCCAAGAGAATAAAAATAAATTATTCATCAAAGTTTAAGCTAAGCAACATTAACTACAAATACTTTGGATTGTGCTCAAAAACAGATTGCTTATAGACTTTTTAATGCACTTTTCAGTGAGATGCACTGAAGTAGTGTATAAAAGTTTTTTTATGAGTGGTTTGGAAAACATTGCTGTACAGGATACTATTCTCCTATTGCCAGAAAACAGCCACTGTAGATGTGTTATGGAAGACTTGTACAGGTCACAATTATTAAATCCAACATATTTCACCTGCTTTAATTTTAAGTGAGAGTGAAGTGTGCAAGGAATACAAAATCAGGACCTAAATATACAAAGTCTTTAGCATTAAACATGAAAAGACAAGAGAGAATGATACTTGCCCATATTTTGTGTACTTCAAAGGTATTGTTTCACAGGGTCCTCATTCCTGAGAGTTTGGCTTCCCAGAATGAGACAAGTCAGAATCTCCCAAGCTCAGTTTTCTGATCTTTTCAAGTGGCAGATTGGTAGCTGAGCACAAAGTCTCCCAATTTCCCCATGTACTGTTCATCTCAACCTCAGGTATTATAATCTACCAGCCAGTTCCTTACAGCACAACTAGTCAGTGCTGCCTATTTCAAGATATGTCTATATCTTGAAATAGGTACTAAGACTGCAGGATAAACTAAGACTGGCACAGGTACTAAGACTGCAACTGTCTGCTTGCAGATTAGATAAACCTTTTCCAGTGGACTTGTGGTATACTGAATTTTGCTTAAGGTAAAAAGGCTCTGAGTTGAGCTGTATGCCAGGATTCCTGTGTACATGAACACATTTCAAATCACATTAATTAATGCATTGTAAGCCTCAGGAGTTCCTTGGAATAAGATCCATTCCCTCTTTAATTTGGTGGTACAAGGTCAATGGTTTTATTCCTAGGAAAAAAAACCCTTATTTCCTGTAACATTTTTCTTGCTAGACAGGTTTCCTTTATATATACTGCTTCCCTGGGAGACAATTTTAGTGACAGCTCATGGATGAGGTTGAAAGCAATCTCAGATGTCTAACTCACAGTTACTCAAATGTTTCTCCTCCCCATGTCATGTGGCCTAACATGGATGGACTACTCTAATGTTTCTTCTCCCTATATCATGTGGTCTTAGAAAAACTGAAAAAATACACCTGTTGGAGTCTTTGAATATGCATTTTTCACCAAAAAAAGTTTCAATCTGAAAATTCTGTCCCAGTCTACAAATCGGTGGAATATGAGTAATTACTTTTCTCCACGTTCACAACTCTGATCCTCCACAAGCAATTTAGCATGGTGAGCATAAAGGGGTGATAGAAAAGTACTGCTGAAGAGGACATTGCCACCAATTGTATAATGCCTCTTTCTAACACCCACTTCTGGCTGTATGTGATCAATCTTTGGCTTTTGGGTTGCTGGCTTTTTGCTGAATTTGGTTCTTTGGCAGAAACAACTCACTGTCCAAGTTACATCTGTTCTATTATTCATTGATACCTTGCCATGCTTTACAAAGCCAGTCTTTGATGTCATATCTATCGAGACAACTGGTGGTTAGTTAACAGGTTCAATTTGGAGGGTGGCTGGATCTATTCCAATATCAAATTTCAGCATCTAGCACAGGCTTGACCCCAACAGATGCATTAAACATTTCAAGCCTACTTCAAATCATGCCACAGGTCACAGCATACCTACTGTGAAACATCTATACTTTTCTAAGCTGTTCAGTGGACTGGGTCCAGCATCTATAGGAGATTCCCTGCAACTCCAGAATAAGGACCATTGTTGACAGCTTTGCTTCTTATGCACAACGGATTCCTAAACCTTTAGGGTAAAATTCATTGGTACAGGGCATTCTTCGGAGCTGCTCCGAGATTGTGGAAAAATGCCCGCAGGAACTCTAGACTATTACAAACCTTTTGTATTCAAAATACAAAATTAAAAGCTTCAACTTGGCTTTCTCAAACAAATTTGTATAAGCACGTAAAGTTCAAAACACAACAAAACCCTACTAAAAACATAAATTGTACTCACATAAATCTCCCTCTGTGGGGGTGGATGGAAGGGGAAAAAAGAACTACACAAATCCAGCGTTAGCCACAGAGTTTACTGTGCTACTTACAGATGCTCAAATACAAAAGTGATGGGGAAGGTATAAAAAACTATGTAGAAGAGAAATGTTTGCGGAAGCTGCTGAGAGGGTTTACCTATGCAAAGTTTAAGGGGTGACATCTTCACATTATGTGAAGCAGACCTGCTTAGGTGTGATTGAGGATAAAACTGTATTTCAAGCACCGGGGGTGCTTCCTTCTTATGATTTCAAGAAAAGTGAAATCTCAAAAAATAAACCCTATGAACAAGAAAGTAGACATGGGCTCTATACTAAATGCTGAAAAACCTCTAAGTTGTGCAAATATAAACTTTGGAGTACTGAAACCTTCAGATGTCATTACAAAACATCAAAAGAAAATCTTCTTAGCAGTAACTTCGAGTGAAACCCAAGATAAAGCTACTGGATTTCAAAGGAATTTGGTGGTAGTCTGAAATACTGAAAATGAATCAAAGAAGAAACACTCACAAACTTCTTTTGTTAGGCAGGCTATGGCATAGAAAAACCAGTAGTAGTGGTTGGAAAAGTCTGCTCTGCCAGAAGGGCTGCTTGGCTAATCGTGGTCAGGACAGCTGTGGGGAAAAGGCAATGACAAATTGTGGTGCTGAACACTTCGAGAGAGTTAAATTTCAGATCTGCCTTGTGCTGGGAGTTCATGAGCCAAGAATGAGAATGTTATTATAGCCTGTATCGTATCTAGCAGGAATATGCAACTAAAAAGCAAACAAAACGATAACCCTTGTTTTACCATCATTGCTATCTTCTGGCTTAATAACGTGTTTTCCAGCTGAGTCCGGGGACAATATAGTAACTATATGCATACAAGTAACTACTAGTTCATGGTAGATAATAATTAAATGAAATATATATTTTTCCTGAAATATTCTAAAAAAATTATGAAGATATGGATGCCTATTGCATCCATGACCCCTCACTTTCTATAGTTTTAGAGCTTCCAGGAAGGCTTAAGTGGTATATAGTACAACTGTCAGACCTTTCGTACTGGGAAGTTTCACTCATTAAGAACAATACTTCAGTGATCCAATATGGGAATCGGTGTTACTCTCATGTGCACAATACATTTATATCTTGCTGAAAAAATTGTTAAATTATAGTTCTATTTTGAAAAAAGACATACTTATTTCCAAGACAAGGGTCATTGGCTTGCTGATCGCAAAGGGGTCCAGTCCATCCTCCTTCACACTCGCAGGTAAAGCCTGATTGGCTGGTAACATGACAGGTTCCATGCCCACACACTTTCTTGTGGCAGGGTTCACAACCTGGAAGAATTCCCACTTGCAGTGGCACATTTCTGAAGTCCTGAAGTTCACTATTGATGTACAGATTACGGATGCAGCCATGGAAGCTGGTGCCATTCTGGCCTGGGGACTGGCGTAGAGCTGCAATGTTATTTTTCATAGGCATGCCTAGAAAATAGTCATCAATTAATCAATGCATCAAATGGTACCATTTTCTATTTTTTACTTTTTAAAATATATTTACAAATATCCCAATTAACCATCCATGAACATGGAACCTAGAATTATCAGAGAAAGACTCTAGAGACAACATCTGGACCCATACATTAGAGGTGCACTGATACATCAGTTCAATATCAGATCAGGACCGATATAAAGAAAACTGGAGGTATTGGAAATCAGCTTCATGCGGATGATAATTTGGCCAATAAATGCACATGTGTGCATGCAGTGCAGCACATTACATAGGTGGCAAGAAGCAGAGCCCAGCAGGGTGGAGAGCTGCATGCAGCTGGTAGGTCCACTGTGGTGGAAGGGAAGGGGAGAGGGAAAGAGTGTGGGGGGCAGATCAAAGCATCCCACACTGAGGGAGGGAGGGAGTGGGACAGGGGTGGATGCTGCCCTGATGAGGCAGAGTGGGGGGATGGAGTTGTGGCTTGTCTGGGGGGCACAGGGGGTGCAGCTCCTGCCGTTACGCACACCCTTGGAGGGCATGGGGGGGCATGTGCCCCCAGATCTGCACAGGGAGAGGCGGGGTGGGTGGGTTGAAGCTGGGGCTCCACCGGGCTCTTCTCAGCAAGGCCTGGACTCAGGGTGGGCAGCGGTGACAGTGGCATTGAAAGGGGGCTATGAGGGGGGCTGCAGGTACCCCAAATTTTGCCATAGTTCCCCCTCCCAGCACTGCCACCACACGCCCCAAGCCCAGCTCCCACTGAGAAGAGCCCAGTGCAGCTCCAGCTGCAGCCCACCCACCCTGCCCTGCACATATCTGTGGGCACCCCCTCCCCCCCGTGCCCTCCTGGGGTGCAAGCAGCAGTGGGAGTTGCCCCCCCTCCCCCACCTCCCAGATGAGCCACAGCTTCTTCCTGTACTCTGCTCTGGCTGGGCAGTCTGCCCCTGCCCCACTCCCTCCTTCACAACAGAGGGAGTTAATCTGCCACCCCACACCCTTTCTTTCTCCCTTCCCCTTCCACCACAATCAGTTTATCAGCTGCATGCAGCTGTATTCGAAATTGGATTGGTATTGGCAGATATGCCTCCTTAAAAATAGGCTATCGGTATCAGCCCCCAAATTCTTTATCGGTGCACCCCTACCAGACATGATTTTAAGATTCAGATTAGACACTGACAAAACACACAAAGATAATTCTGTGAACAGTTCATTCATGAAAAGGTGACAATTTTATGAGATAAGCTTGTCTCACAGCTGAAGAATTCAGAAGCAAGCAAACTGGAATCAGAAAACAGGTCTCTCTCAGATTATGATTATACCTTAAGGCCACCATTTTAGATATGGATTTAAGTTCTGCAATCCATATAGGAAAACATTTGAAAGGGCTTGGAGTCTGAGATTTTACTTTTATCCCACTTCTATTAGAGACAGGATGACCTAAATTGAACTCAAACTTTAAATGGGTAACTGACACTTACATGGTTAAGTTAGGTACTCAAGTGGCATTTTGGGCTACTTATGCAGACTTTGGATCCTCCTTCCCCTGGGAAGCGATGTAGTTGGGTAGGTCACAAAATGGAGAATGAGAGACTCTTGCCATGTTTTAACCCAACAGCTAAATTAGTTTAGTGTTTAGGGCACTTACGCATGAAAAAGGAGAGACAAGTTCTAAAGACCCCTCACTTACACAGGTTTGAACATAGGTCATATTTCTGGGAAGTGGAGGATGTAACAGCTAGACTCCACACAGAATATCCTATCTTAAGAGCCCCTGTCTTATCTCAGCTCCTTACTAATGTCAGTTGGGAGAGGAGGCGAAAACAATACTTTAGCTGCACTAAAGAAAGGAATACAAGAATGTATCACTTCATACCAGAAGACAGATAACGTGCTTCCCCCATGTCTGTTTAATATTATGTATAGGTATTGCCCCTCAAGATTTGAGCTGTGATGCCCATTAGAAGCAAGAACTTCTTTCAGGCCAAGTGAATAGCCTCAATTGCTAAATATTTACATATAGCAAATTATTTGTTCAGTGCTACATGGTCTGAAACTACAAAACGTTCAGAAGAGTGCCCCTGCCTTGTTTGGATGCATCCATCCATCAAAGGTTTAGAAGAATGTGGTGGATTTCAAGTGTCTGTCCACTATTTCTAACACTATTTTCAAACAAACTTCTTCCTTTAGGTTCACATTGAGACTGATATGTCATCCTCAGTTAGCACTGAAGAGGGAGAAATTTTAACTGCATATAAAATAATGTATAAATGACCTACATATGATTCTCATTGAAGTTTCTTGGATGAAGCCAAAAGCATGTACTGCCATGATACATCACAGAATTTTGTTCTTGAAGAAGGCATGTTTTTTAAGAAAGATGGTACCTATAACCTTAAAGACTAGAAACTTCCATAGAAGCTATGGAGTGAATAAAAATAAGTCTCATGATTCTGAGGCCTCATATGAAAAATAAACTGTAGAACTGAGCAAGCAGCCTTAGTGACCTTCTTGAGACCAGATGGAATTCAGTCCAGAATGCTGGTGGAGCTAGCTAAGAAAAGTCAGAGAACTGGGAATAATATTCATAAACTCTTACATGGCAGGTAAAGTTCCAGAAGACTGAAGGGCTAATATAATGCCCATCTTTAAAACAAAACAAAAGAGGGGAAATTATTAACCACCCAGCATAACTTCCATGCTTGGGAAGGTACTAAAGCAGGGATGGGCAAAATACACCAGGCTTCCACCAGGGCAGCCCTCACCAGGCTCCCACCAGTGCCCACAACCTGGCCAGTCTGTGCAGCTTCCAACACGGTAGAAGCCAGGTGCTGCTCTGCTCCCCCCCCCTCCAGCAGTGGCTCCTGATCTTGCCCCTGTCACAATGGGCAAGTGGGTAGGCACTTTCAGCCAGGTGGCTCCTGCCCCAGCACACAGACTCTGACTCCAGCTTTCAGCTGCCTTCCAGTGGAAGGCAGAGCTGAAGCTGGAGCCCCATGTGCTGGGGCAGGAGCTGCCTGGCTGAAGCTGCTCATCTATCCACCTCCTGGGAGTGGCATAGCATGGTGTGACAGGGGCAGGAACAAAAGCCAATGCTGCAGGCAGGGGACACAGAGCAGCACCCAGCTGGCTGCAGCTGTGCCAAGAACAGCCCTGCCAGAAGCTATTCCTGCCCCACCATGCTGCTCTGAACGGGCATCTTCAGCCAGGTGTCTCCTGCTCCAGCACATAGGGCTCCAGCTTCAGCCCCCAGCCACCTTCCTGGCAGAGGCAGGGGCTTGAGCAGGAGCAGGAGCTGCCCTGAAGGGGGGGGGGGGGAGGGGGGGGAGAACTGAACAGCACCTACCTGGGCAGAGCTGTGGGTCCCAGCGGGACCACAATGTGAGCAGGCAAGGCTCAGCCCCATGCACAGCATCACAAGGGCAGCTGTGGACTGCACCATCCAGATGAGCTCTGTTGCAATGTGCCCCTCACCCATGTGCCCCCTACCCCTGCTCACTACCATCGCCCACGGCAGGCTCCCGAGACCTAGTGCCCAGGCAGCCCCACCCCGCTCACGCACACATCCCCACACCCCTCTCCACACACAACCCATAGCCCCTTCAGAGGGCAGGGGCATATAGGGAGCAGGCTCCAGGCCAGAGCTATTACCGCCTGGTGACCTGGCCCCATGATCCCAGTTTCACCCATCCCTCCCACTCCTGAATACTGATCCACATCTGCCCACAGCCCCACCCCTGTACTTAAGTAAATTATAAAACAATTTTGTAATTATCTGGAGGATGATGGGGCATTCACAACTAGCTAAAATATTTAAAAACCAATCATGCCAAACACATGTTCAGTCTTTTCTTCACAGAGTAACCAGTATGGGACCAAGTTGGGCATAAAATACCTAGACTTTACTAAGCACCATGAACAACATTCCATTCTCATACAGGAGCTGGAAAATGTAGGCTAAGCAGGATTACCATTAGGTGGTTATATATACTGTAATTGGCTGAATAACCATAAGCAAGAGTAACTATAAATATTTACTGTCAGGCTGGCAGGAGGTCTAAGTGGGGGTTTCACCATGATCTTTTCTGCATCTAGTGCTGCTTCAAGTTTTTAATCAGTGACTTGGATACAAGGATAAAAAACACATTAGTCAAATTCTTATTTATCCAGATCAATTTGAATGTTAATTCTATCCACCAAGGTGTTTATATCCTGTCCCTGTTTTGTGTTGCCTGTAAATTTGATCATAGATGACAAAATGAAATTGAACAGGTACAACTGTAAGGTACAGCACAGGCAAGAAAAATAAGAAGTTTAAATACAGAACATGGGATAACTGGCTTGGCAGTAACATTGCCGAAAAAGATCTGGGTGTTGTATTACAGCACACCAGAGTTTGAGGTCTCAACAGCAGCAAATGGGGGATGTTTCTGGAGAGGCTTCACCATCACATTTCTGGGTTTGGAATGTGTGAGTGGGAGCAGGTGGGTGGGGAGTGCTCAGAAATGCCTTTTGCAGACATACTTCTCCCACAGTGTAGATTTATTTATCCTCAACTATAAGCTTTTTAGACCAGACACTGTAGGTACTCCACTCCCTTGCATACTGTCAACTTGTATATACACACAGTGTAAAGCAGATATAAAGCTCTATCAAACAAGGATGGAAGTATTTTTAAATCCATTTACATAGCCACAAATGACTATTCAGTAGGCGAAGCAGTAATCAAGTTCTTTGTCTCTTGCCCTTGTTTGTCTATAGAATGCTATGCACTTCTTTAGCCCTGTGTAAAAAACCAAATAAAAATAAAATTGTATAATATATCATTTCTCCCTATTGATAGGGAACAACAGCTAAAATCTACTAGAGAGTATCTGGTTCTTCATCTAAAACCTTTCTTGTAAAAGTACTTGATTCACTTTTAGACTGTCACAGACACATTGCACTCAAAATTGAAACTACTGAGATTAACTGATTGAGCTTCATGTTTGGGAATTAATTAAACAAAGTGAGCTTTTACTGTGCTTTATTAGCGCAACAACATAAGTACATTTGCTAAAACATATATAATAGTAAATTAAATTGTTCTCCTACCTCCTACATAAAGTGGAGAGTCAAAATTCAAAGTAGATTGCTTAGACAAGTTGGTAATGATCTTGGGGCTTCCTCCATCAATAGAGAGAGACAGAATCTGATCCATGGCTAGCAGCTCCACTATGTGAAAATTCCCGTCATTGATTGTCTCAACACTGCAACACAAACAGCAATACTAATTTGAAAACTGTAGAAACTTTGGTCATGCTTTCCATGTTCTTTTGTCTTTTAAACAGGATATAGTTTCGGAACAGAACTTCTTCAGAAATGGCCAGTAGATTTCAAGTAAAAAGGTGCACCTATTCCTCACAGTTAATTCATTGTCTTACTGTTTCTGTAGTACACTGTAATTGCAACTATAATATGTGGCATATCAAAGAACATATTTTGGTCTGAAGTATTCCCAAAATAATTTGTAACTCTACAAATACAGCTTCCTAAGACATTTGGGACACCAACAGGAAGAAGGGAAATTCTAACCAAGTGTTAAACTCTATTGTCACTAAAAAGTTCCAACACAACATGAGTTGCCATGCAGATGAGTAGTACCAGTGGTCTAATATCTTAATTGAAACAAAATTGTGCTACCTAGCAGTCAATTTATTTATCTTGAAAATAATAATAAAAAACCTGAGTTCACCCCAGTGACACCTGAATCTGTACTTCTAAGCAATTTGGGGCTGAGGTTAAATCTACCTCTAGGATTTACAGACATGCTTCCCACCTTCATATCACACTGAGACAGATCCACTGGTGCTAGCAACAGCATAGTTACCAGTGTGGACTAGATACAGCTGATTTTTATATTTTTCTCCTACTTAATACAGTGATCACTGGAAAAAGTGTTTCTGCATGCCTGATTTCACTATTACTCTTTGCTTGCTACCAAAATAGTGCTAATCCAGTGGCCAGCAGAAAAGGAAGTGAACACACAGCCAGAGAACCATGCTCTAGCACTCCCCCTGGCTTCTGGCCTGAGCCACTGCAGGCATGTGGCTGCATTTCCTGAATCAAAGATAATGTGGGTTCACTTGTTTCAATTTAATCTGCGCAGTTTAGATTAACCTGCAAAGACTGAATTGATTCAGCCTCAGGCTTTTTGACTGTCTGTACCTAACCCTAAGGACCTCTGTATACCACCCACAAATGGTTAGTGAAATGCTTTAACCAGACTGAAAAATATGATAAGGAAATTCAGTGACTGAGGCATTCCAACACTGAGAGCAGATGCTGGCCACTGTTTGCAGTTTAGGAAGCCCCCCAGTCTTTAATGAGTTTCTTGCCATTTGAGCTATTGTATTGTATGAACGCCAATCCAAGTAAATACTGGATTTGATTAAAGAGGGCTGGGAAGCACAGCCTGACAAACCCCATACTGCAGCTCAGAGAAGAGCTAGGATAAATGGGGAAGCAGACTCAAGAACAGTTGCAGGAAGCACAAATATGTCAAGAAACAATATAATAGAAAGGTTCAGGAATGGAGGCTTGAAGCTGGACATAAAGTCCTGGTCCTGTTGTCCAACCAGGACTCAAATTATTGGCACAATGACAAAGGACCTATGAAGTCATATGCCATGTCAGACCAGTAGACTATAAGGATACCAGCCAGATAGACTGAAAACTAAGCAAATATAACACACAAATCTTCTGAAACCTTGGAAGGCAAGAGAAGCTTTATGTGTTATGCTGTACCCAGATGAACTGGAATTAGAACCATTCCTAGAAGAAGCCAGAGATTGGAAGATGGTGCAGTTAGGGGTTCAGCTAACCAGCAAAAATGGGTACAAGCAGCCAGGTTAGTAGGGGACTTCCAAGATGCTCCAGAGAAGCCAAGAGAAAGATTCATCATATATTAACATCCCCTGGACAAGTGGTAAGACAGGCATAGAGAAAGATCCCACATTGACTTCAGGAGAAAATAAAAGAGGTGGTAGATGCATGTGAAAGCAGGAAATCAACCAAGAATTCCATAGTGAGTGGAGGAGTCCCCTAGTGGCCATGCCAAAACCAGATGGGAGCCTTTGGCGATGCATAGATTTCTGTAAGGTCAATGGCTAGCAAAATTCAATGATTATCTGATGCCCTGGGTGGATGAAATGTTGAAGCGTATTGGACGGGTGTGGTATGTATTGACTCTTGGCTTTACAAAGGGCTCTTGGCAAATACCCCTTAGCTCAGAGGACCAAAGACTGTCTTTGCCACTCTGCGGGGGCTTAATCAATTCCAGCACATGCCATCTGTGTTAAATGGGGCCACCAACTTTTCAGTGACCAATGGGCAGGATACAATGACCACACTGGGAGTATGTGGTCGTGTATATTGATGATGTGATCATATTTACAACCACTTGGGAAGAATACCTCAGAGCCATTCAAGCAAGAACTTCAGAAGGTAAGACTTACAGCCAATCCCAGAAAATGTGTGACTGGGAACAAGGAAATGTATTACCTAGGATTTCAGGTTGGGAAATGGTAGATATGCTCTCTCCCTGAAAAACAAAAAGCAAGTGAGGGTGTTTCTGGGCCTAGCAAATTACTACTGCACGTGCATGCCCTCCTTTTTGGAACTCATGGCACCATTAACAGAACTTATATGGGTGGGTGAGAGCCCCTATAAAAGCATAGTGAATACCAGAAGTGGAGAAATCATTCTGAGATAAAGAGAGCCCTTTGCTGTTCAGCAGCCTGTATGCACCAACTTCTCAAAACCATTCATTGTGCAGACTGATGCCTGAGATGGGACAGTGGCTGTGGTGCTGACCCAAAAGGAGGGTGATGAAGAAAGACTGGTGGTATATAGTAATCTAAAATTAAACCCTCGTGAGAAGGTGTATGTGATGATCAGAAGGGAATGCCCAGCAATCAAGTGAGTCATAGAAACATGAAGATATTACCTGCTCCAGTGGCACTTTACAGTGGTTACAGGTCATAGCTCCCTTCAGTGGCTACAACAGATGAAGACAGATAGTACTATACTTATACACTGGTATTTAAGCTTACAGCCCTATTGCTTTACTATGGAATACCATCCAGGGAGGAAAAATGTGAAAATGATTTTTTTTTTCAAGATGGTACAAGGAAAACGAAGCAGAACTTCAAACACCTGCCTGCCCTGCAACAGAAAAAAGCCAGGGGGATATGTAACAGGCAACCTCACCCTGTTACTGAACATAGGGGAAAGAGAGAGACGGAGAGGAAGAGACAAGAGGGTCTGAGAAGTGAGAGAGAGATAGAGGCTAGGAAAGGAGGGCCAGTCTCTTTAAAGATGCAACAGTGGGTAGTGTAATGGCTCACAGATTTAGTGATTAGTGGCTCATTCACAGGTGCCTGGAGTTGAGCCCCAGGAGAGGGAGAAGATACACCTGGATACCTAAACCCCAACCACAGGACCAGAAAGGGGGGAGGGAAGAGCATCTGAGAGGGACTGGAGTCAGAGTCTGTGGAGAAAGGTGGGGGAAGCTGCAGCTTGGAGTTCATGAAGCAGGAGCATGGCAACCTACCTGCAGGGAAACAGAGAGAGACACACACACTTCCTAGGAAGGAAAAGCAACCTACTGGTGAGGCTTTACTGCCCAGAGAGAGAGACTATCATTGGAAAGAATACTACTTTTTATTTCCATTTGTTTGTGCATCTTACCAGAAGCTGGGACTTTCTGTTGCTAAGTGGACACGTAGCTCTTTTTTTGTTTGTTTGTTTTCTTTGTTTATGAACTAAACCCGTGGTTTGGGCTTGGGATAATTGGGCAGGTGGAGGTCCCAGTGGTGCCCTAGGAGGGCTGGAGACAGGGCCTGAGGATCCAGAGCCAGAACAATGCCCGAGAAGGGCAGAGATGGGTCTCAGGCCTAGGAGCCAGGACCAGAACAGTGGACCTTGAGCTAACAGCCCCAGCCAGAGAGAAGGGGTTAAAGCCAGGCTGAGACCCCAACAAAGTTTACAGGTGCAAGGTTTGAAAATCAAGGAAGGAGATACAGAAATGGACCTGAGAGGGAGAATTGCCCACAAGTTCAGGACAGAGGAAGAAGAGGGAGAAGCCCAGCAAACACTATGCCAAGGGAGAGCACCCAATCTCTGCTACTGGCCTCCCGAACTGAAACACATGGCAGATAAGAAAGGAGGTGCAGTGGGGAACAAGGGTTTGTGAACAGGCAGGCACCTCTGGCTCATAAAGGACAGATCGGCAGGCTGTTTTTTTTCGGCTGGTAAAGATCCTGTCACCATCTGCAAAAAATGGGTGTCATTATAGTATACCCATTCTCTACTAAAAATGTGTATATGAAATACTTGAGTGTGTGTGTAAATGTACATTTACTATAGGCAAGGCTAGTGACACTGCCTATTTTTACAATGGCACAACACTTCCCCTCTTCTCACCCTGCTGTCAGTAGCTTATAATTTTGAACAACTTCAACTGCTTGAGCTCAAGTTTCTCATGCTGGCTGTCTGCCTTAAGCTAAAGTCTTCTGGAAAACTTTTGCCAAAAGAGTTTTATTGTTTCTGAAAAGAAGGCTTCAGAAAATACACATTTTTGTCCATGTTTAAAAATTCTGGCACCCTGTTCTTTGAAAGACTAGCTCTGGCATCCCTTAAAGCTTCTGAATGTGGATTTGAAACTTAGCAGGGTGTTGGGTTTGTGTCAGGGACCTGTGATTTGTCATCACATTGAAATTCCAGTCATATTTTCCACGTTATTAGCTTCTGAAAAGTGTCAGTTGGCTCATCCTCAGCTGCAAGAATTCCCAACGACTACAGTCACATTGGTATGCTCCAAACCATGGCTGAGCGGGACTTTCCCTTAAGTGGGAGGTCAGGGCTGGTATGGGATGTTCTAGATCTGGTCCAGGAATATGAACTAAGTTCAAGGAAACTCTCTCTTCTTCGACCTCTGTGATTCACTATCAAGATCCAGGTATCATAGAGAAGGAATCTGCTTAATTCATATGCAGCCCCATAAACTGGACCAGAGTCAGGCTTATGGGGCTGGAGGGGAGATGAACAGAGGCAGCAAACTGAGACAAAGATGTGGGTGTGATGAAAATTAGATTGGAGGCTGACAGGGGGAGAAAGGGAAACTGGGCCTTGGAGACAGGATAGAGAAACAGAGGAAGGAAATCAGAAGTGGGTAGGGAGAGTGAGATTAGATTAGATGCCAAGGGGAACCTGAGACTCTGTGCAAAGTGTAGATTGAGGGCCAGTGGGGTGTAAAAAAGGATATGCAAAGAGAGAGAATACAGAACTGAGGAACAGGAAGACAACTGAGACTAGTAAGCAAATTGCTGGCAATATTATTATTATTCATACTATTATAATGCACTATTTTAACTACTTTACTGAAATGTTGTGGGCAAGAGTCACAACTGAAATGTTTCAAATGCCTTTGAAACATTATAATGGGCCAGCTGTGACAATGTACATGGACTTTGAAATAGTCCAAAAAGTAGCTGAAGCATTCCAAAATAGTATCTCTTTAAAATGAGATACTACAGGTTTCCCTCACTTTATGCTGTAAATGCATTCCTGGAAAACGGTGCATAACTCAAATTTGCATAAAGGGAACCCACTTTACAACATAACAAATAGGGATATGTTCCAAGACCTCGACTGTACTGACCCCCAGACTCATTTCTACCACATTTCTGGCCCCTTACCAGCTTCTGCACGGTTCACAATCTCCAGTTTTGTCTCCAGTGTTAGTGAAGTTCTCTTGCATTTCATTGACGGACCAGGAAGAGGGGTATGAGATATGCTAGCGAGATGCTTAGAAGCCATAATGGAGATGGCAACTACAGAAACATGTGTCACAGACAATGAATGAGGAGTACAGATCCACAATGGAGACTATATTTTGGTGTGCATCACCCCCACAATGCAGCTGACTGTGGGTTTGCACCACACCAATAGCATAAGAGTGAATTTACCTTGCATATAATTAATTTTTGGTATAAAAAGGAACATTGCATAGGAGTGAATTCATGCATACAGAACACACAAAAAGCGAGGGAAAGCTGTTACTTTGAAAGGTTTCACTTTGTTATGTGTGTATGGTGACAGGGTCCTGCACTATCCCATAGTGCTCTGCTTGCCTCCCTGCCCTCTGCCATTGGGGGAAGAGAAGGAAAGGAAGTGTCAGAATCCCTCCTGCTTATTGCTCCACTCTGGCACCCTCTGCTTTCCTGTCCCCTCCATTTCCCATTCCCATGGAAGGAGTGCAGCCATGGATCACTGAAGCTTCATAAGAGCATAAGAAATGCCATACTGGGTGAGACCAATAGTTCATATTGCCTAGTATCCCATCTCTGACAATGGCAGGAGAGCACGCTTTAGAGGGAGCTCACAGATGACAAAGGAAACATATCCTACATCTCTTGCAGTGCTTCCTGGCTGGAGAGCTTTGTCTGTATACAGCTATGGCAATTTTATAGTGTTCTAGCTAGGGGGTACCACAGGGACTGTATGTGCATCCCCTACCCAAAGAGAACTTGGAAACATTTCAAAAGTTAATTCTGTTGGCAACCAACATCTTCGAGTGTTGGCTTCAAAACTTCTCTTTCTCTGAAAAACTGAATTGCACAACATAGGGCAATAATTCTTCATTAAATGTATACAATAGATGAGAGGAAGATGCATATTTTTAATATGGGAACAGTTACAGTTGATGGCTCAGATGTTTTAAGCAAACAGGAGTACAACTAATCAGAAATTATATGCAATCTGAGTTTTTGACAGCTTTCCAGAGATACCTGGTAAACTCAATATATATAAAATGAAGGGAAATAACCACTATTACTAGTACAAGGACCAGAACACAGTTTCTTTTTAGAAGTATTCCAGAGAGAATTATGAGATTTTTTTCCCAACTGTACACTCAGAAAAAAAAGTTCCATCCAGTTCTAGCAATCATATTTGTAAAGCTTGCCTTGTTTCTTTGCTAACTTTAAGCCTATTCTTACTAAATTCAGTCAAATGTGCATGTTTCAAATGTAAATATTAGAATTACATTATTATTTCATCAGAACTGTAAACAAAGGGTCATAAAATAAGTCATATCAAAGAACAGAAACAATTTTAAAATGCTCATTGTATATACGTGCTAATTTTTATCTAAAAGAAAACAGTACACTTTATAAAGACAGTTTTTTTTCCATGAAAGGCATATGAATTTATAGTAATTCATCCAAACCAAATTCTCTTGGTTTTATATTACCTAACAGAGCTAACATTATTTCCCCAGGATATACATTTAAGCTTTTGATTCTATATTGCCATTTGAAGGCAATCATTTGTAAAGGTAATTTATTTTAAACAAAATATCCCCATCAGAATGCATAACAGGCACAGCTTCCACAATTTCTATCAAATATCTTGGATTCCACACTGAACATAAACATAGCCATAATGACCATCAATACACCTGGGTGAATACTGCAAAGAGAAGAGCTCATAAGAAATACTTCAAATGTAAATGCATTTGCTTTAGTTGGGCTCACACCCCTTTTGTTCTTCCTTTTTGGAAGCACTAGAGGGGCTGGTTCAAATCCAACTCTGCCTTATGTGTACAATATTAACCTTGTAAATGGCTTTTTCTGCCACTTGCACAACTCAACTTGCCCTTCTGAGGATGCATTCTGATCATGTATACACAGCAGTGATCTCGCTCCCCCAAAAAGGCACATACATTTTAAAGAGTCCCTGAAATATTAGTCTCAGAAAAGCCATGATTAACTTTTCTGTTGACAGGAACACAGAAGAGCTGCTGAAGTTGGGATACATATAGGCTGCTTACAGATATTAAAAAAACCAAAACAAACAAACAGCACTTTATTTTAAACTTGGCGCACTCCTACACCGAGCCCAGTGCATGCTCAGAAGAGGCAGCACATTAGTTGGACCCGGCTCACCCGACATCTGTAGAGATCAAGCACTTTAGTGGGGCCTTTTGGCACTTTTATCTAATAGCTGACTGATTCAGCATTTGATAAAAGTCGCAAAAAGTCCCACTGAAGCAACCAATCTATACAGACACTGCAGAACCAGGTTGAATTAATGCACTGCTTTTTCCAATAAAGCACATTTCTTTTTTTTTCTTTTTTTTTTTTAATGTCTGCAAGCAGTCATAGGTTCAAACTCTCTCTGAGTGAGAAGGGCCTATAACATGTTTTCACCTCTCTGGGCAAGTTCCCTAACCACTAGGCTACAAAGATAAAAGGTGCAAGGGTTCTGTTTTTTCTTCTGTTTTGCGATTTTTGTGACTTACAGAGAGTTACAAGTCTCTTGGGGAAGATGTAGGATCTAAAATTAATATGTTGCCTAAAATGTTATGTATACATCTAAAGTAAGCTACCTTAGTCCTACTGACCTTTTTAAAAGTGGGGCTGGATTTGGGCCAGTGTGTTAGGAAAAGGGCTTTGAAAATCTTATCCAGGATTCCAAGCTGCTGCTTGTTTGCCTGGTCTAAGCAGGGAGAAATTCCCCCTAAGATGATGAATTGGTTTGGTATGGGCCTAACCTAAGAACCAGCTGGGATCTTCACCTTCGCCTGTGAGAATTTTCCACATTGTAGCAGTTGGAATCAAGCAATGACGATATCTCGAGTGCAGGCACTCTTTACTCATGGTACTTTACATAAAGTGCCATGAGTTAGAGATCCAATGTCTCTAACTTGTGGGCGGGGAGCGAGGAAGAGGAGGCTGGAACCAGCCTGCGCCGTCCCAGGCCAGCAGGTGGAGTGCTCCAGCAGCCTCCCAGGATGCTGCTGAACTGCCCCTTTTCTCAGCCTTGCCTCCCCACCCAGGCTCCTGGGCTGTCAGTAAGGGAGGGGGAGGGGAGATGAGAGGGAGTTCCCAGCTGCTGAATGGCCAGAGCTGGTGAGGGAGAGGGCATGAGGAATGGGCCCCCTCACCTTGTGTTCCTCCTCCCCAGGTACCCCGACTGGGGCATTGGAGGGGAATGGGTCAGGCCTCTGAGGTGAGGGGGCTCCATTCCCTCCCCCTACCCCTCAGGTCTGGCCATTCAGCAGCCAGGAATGGCCAGCTTTCTGGGCTGAGCTGGGGGGCAGGGTGGAACGGAGCCAGCCCTGATTTAACATGACACAGCTTCCCCCAATACCTCCGCAGAAGTAGCTGGGGGGGGGGCGGAGGGGCTGTGAGGGGAGGGGCCCCCATTCCCCACCTTCTCCTCCCCAGAGCAGGTCATTCAGCAGCTCTTCCCCCCCCCTCCTCCCAACATCCAGGGGGATGGGGCTGGGCATGTAAAAAATTTAACCGTGTAAAAAATTAACCATGGAGGGAATACTAGTTCTGGTGCTCTGCTTTTGAGTGCCTTAATGTAATACCTGATTTAACCAGGGATAATTCTTCATGCAATCAGGCATTTTAAAAATGTCTGCAGCTCTGCATGTGTGTTGTGACACAGCTGTAACATGGGGCTTTCAGGGGCTGGATTACATCACTTCTGTCTGCACCCCTCTTGGCCTTTTACTTCAACTGGCCAGCTCTATGAATTTGGAGGAAAGATGGGGGCAAAGCACTGCTCCATTAACATTTCTTAGAAATTCAGAATATTATGTTTTTGATGGTATCAACAAAAACAACACCAATGAAAGTGAGAGAAATTGTGTTTAAAACCTAAAAATCCCGTGCAAGATTTGTGCCTAAAGGAGGTGTGCAATGTGCCTCTGTGCAGGTTTGGAGGCAGAGTGGAGGTTTTGTTCAGGGTTGGCCTTAGTCCTCCTTTTCCTCTGGTTGCTCTTGATGGGGAAAGTACCACAAGTAAGGACCATCAGACATGGAGGAAACAGAGAAATTGCATTTTCACTTTTGTCTACACAGATTCACTGCATCTGTGCATTTTTGAATATGCTACAGGCTTGGTAATTCTTTCTGGGGAAAGTAAGAGAAAAGGCTAAGTGTGTGTTCTGATAAAACAGAACTGTAAATATCCTGCTGAAATCTATCTTTTACTAGCTTCAAATTAGGAAAATCTATAGCCTCTATAGAAATTTTTCCTATTCAAATTATTTGCTTCAGTAACAACATTTCAATTTCATAAAGTTTGACATTACATTTTTGTCAAAAAAAATATTCCCTTCAGCTCACCTATAAATGGCAGATGCTGGATACAATCCTGTGTCATAACTGACCCTCACTCGACCACGGTACAATTCCATTGCTATGTGATCTTTGTCACCTTTGTACAGAAGGATGCCACTGTCTTCATCTGTAGCAATCTGGTGAAAAAGTAAATGCATCTAAACATAAATGTGTATTCCAAATAAAACTAAAATGTAAAATGAATTTCATGCTCAGTTGCAATCTTATTAATAATATTTCTTTTTTTTTTCTCTAAAACTCTTAATTATGGGTGAGGAATTTTTTTTTCTACCAGTAATTAAATCAGTTGTAAAGATAATAGACATTTCTCTAAATGGCTCTACGAGCTCTCTATAGGGAAGGTCTAAAGATCAAGTGACCTAATTCAAACTTTTGTTTTACTTATTTTTGTATATAATAACTTTGATCCAAGCTAACTTGCACTTGTGTACAGAAAAGAAAATAACAAAAACTCTAGTTCAGTAAGAGCTATTGTACTCCATCTTACCTGTAGCGTGATATTGGTCTGGGGATGGATCTTGGCTGAAGGAATTTGCAGGTAGGATTCTTTGTTCACAAAGTTTATGCTGACCAGCTTTTCACATTTCTCTCCCTGATATCCTGACAAACACTGACAAATTGGTTCATTTTCTTTTATGATGCACTGGGCTCCATTCTGACACTCATAATTATCACAAGGACTTGTGCGAGGCAGAACCATTGGTGGTGAAAACTCACAAAAGAGGCCACTAAAGATAAATATAAAAGCCAGTACTTTAGAGAAAATCATGTCTAGCCTGAGAAGCATATAAATATTGGTCCTCTCTCAAGTCTCTCTTACCTGTATCCTTCTGGGCAAATACAAGTATATCCATTTACTGCATCAGTGCACTGGGCTCCATTTTTACACTTGTTGTCTTGGCAGTCATCAAAGTCAATATCACAATGCTCACCTATAAATCCAGGTGTGCAGTCACATCTATTAAACAGGAAAGTACAATTGTTAACTCCATGCCTTTTTTAATAAAACGATGCACTTAAGAAATGCCAAAGAATTAATATATTTTTAAATACTTACTACATGCAACTCCAGTTAGTGGAAAAGATAAAAGATCTCTTTTTCTTATTTTCAAATTACATTTCAATAGAAAAGTGGTATTAAAACATAAATTTAGTGAGGTGTTGAAAGACTACATATACGATTAATCATTTTACATGTAGACTCTGATGTGGTAATGAATACAGGTTTGCCTCTTACATTGTGCTCACTGATTTTCTGACGTTGTATCAAATATTCATTGTTTAAATCCTGAGGCCACCCTGAATCACTCTGAAAGTTGTCTCTGGAATTTATGAGTAATGTACACCCATTACCAATAAGCAAATATGTTGATCCAAGTTGGTGGGTCAGGACAAATGGTATTTTGTATTTGTATTCAAGTGCAGTATAGTGTTTGTCTGTTAGTGCATAATAGTAAATGGAACAACACTGTACTGTGAGAGTGATCAAAAGAAACTGTTTTTTCACTTAAATTTCAACTAACAAAATTGAAAAGAAACACCTTAGTATCCTATGAACTTACTCTGGCATCACTATGATTATCTTTTATTTTACAGTAACAAACTCCTCCCCCATCAAATATCACTGAGTTAAAAGTGGTTAGCAGCAGTTCTTTGTCCATGCAATGTTAATCCCTAACGTTAATGAGATTTCTCCAAGGAAAACTGAATATACTAAATTGAGAGAAAATTAAGAATGATCTGAAAAATCAAAGGGAAAAAAATTACAGTACATACGTTCATCAAAGCTCCTTTCTAAAACTTAATTTTACATCTTTTTTTACTGTTAAAGTCCTTATTAACTCTATCAGATCTAGTGATCACATTAGTGATTTTGCTGATAGTCTCAGACTTTTGCTGCCTAAAAGTCATTTGAAAGCACAAAGTATAAATTGAAGTATCTACATAACTTTCTAAGTACATGGATAAAATGTTTCTCCATTTTTGTTAGACAAAAGGGATAAATAAACGATGGGAAAAAAACAATATAAAGCACTATTAAAATGCTAAAAAGCTGAGTAAGTGAGTTCATGCATGTGCAGCTAGTGCATGTATCACACTTTCTGATTTAAAATCTCAAAGTGTAATATGAAAGATTTATGAAGTATGCAGTAAAATACAATGAACAATACTAGTTTTATTGATATGGCAATAAAAAAAAAATCAATATGGTACACAACAATTTTTATCAAAACAACTCTAACAGCATGCTCCAGTTTAAACTATCAGATTTAATGTATGTACTTTTGAATATTTTCAAATAAAGTATGCCACTTTTAAAATAAACTACCATGTAAAAGGTAGGAGGGTGGCAATTTTAATAACATAAGCTAATTTTGGCACAATAAATACAGCATACAAAATAGGTGCTCATGAACATTAATGGAAAGCAGTAAATTTCTGAAATTTACTAATCTAAATTCTATTAGAAACACTTTTTAAAGCATACATGGTAATTAACCATAATAGGGATGTCATGTAATTAAAGATTAGCCTTCCTGGTGATGAACTTCCTTTATAATGCTTCCAATGTGTTTTACAAATAACCTGTTTTGCAATTACTACACACAGAGCAGTACAATAATCCCACTTTAATTTAACTTAATTATTCTTTTCATAGCCCTGGTTACCAAAAGGACTGTGTATTGTCACAGAAAATAACGAAAATTATCTATTCTTGTTTTTATTTAATCTACACTGCTAAGGGCATTACTAAAGACTTCCAGATTCAATAGAGAATCTGTATCTTAATACATAGGTCTACATGGAAACACATGTGTCTGTTCAGTCTTTTGTATACACTTACATGTACCATGACTATTCATTTACTCACACTGAAAACAACAAAGAAATTGAATATGATAAGAGAATGACAAGAATACAGTCTTTGTTGTACTATGACAACAGTTTAGGCTTACTTGTATCCCTTGGATGTCAAGATGCACTTTGATTCATGTTGACAAGGGTTCAGGTCTTGGGCACAGAAATCTAATTTCTCTTCACACAGCTCACCTGCAACACAATATACATTGTTAATTCATTGAGAATACTGCAGGCCCTTGACAATGGTTGGCTTGATTTCAGCTCTTATTACAGAAAAACAGTCTCTGTGATTTTAACTGTTAACATCTAAATACATTCTATACCTGAATAGTAATAAATTAATATTGCTGCACTTCTGATTTTTTTCTGCTATTCTTAGGAAAACAGCTTCCCCAGTTCAAAGTCACTCACTTATCGAGCCATACACACATTATTTCTTACAATTAATGTTTTCTATTTCAAAATAAACAGCTAGTTGCAATACAGTGTTTAGGAGCCCATAAGGGGGGGGCCCTGAGTTAGAAAGGGTGTCCCCTTGCCTTTTGCTCCGGTTAGCAAGAAGGACAGAGTAATCACAGAAGCAGCAGCAGTGGATACTGAAAGGAAGAAAAGGGAAGTAGTCAGGGGATTCCAAAAATCCATCACCACTGAGGAAGTGCTCCTTTGCTGCAAGAATGCGGAGAAGCTGGTATACTACTCTGATACACAGTTGTCCATTTGTGTGCTTACTATCTCTTTCCCATCATGTCTCCTGGGTGCAACAAGCTTCAGAAACAGCCCATATAGAAAGGCAACTGCCAGAAGAATATAATGGCTTATTACTCTTTCTGTAATTGTTAATGGATGTATAAATTGAAGGAGAAGGAGAGAGAGCCAACAGGACTGGAACACGAGACAAGAAGAGGAGCAGAACACACATATGGCTTAGTCTCACAGCAAGAGTATCTGTCTCTGACAATATGAAAGGCTGTATATCAAGAACATTAGACCTAACTTTACCTGCTACCCTAGTCTCTGCTTGGTGAATTTAAATATTAACAAAGTTGTTCTCTAAATTGAAAGGAAAACTAAACTATTAGAAAAATTAAGCAGCAGCTCACAGATTAACAGCAAGTGAAAATTAAAGAAAGGCCAAATTTTTTTTGCTGTTCAAAAGAAAGCATACGTGACTAGCCAAGTGGAAAAAAAGAAGCACATCACCAGCTTGTAAACTGCTCAACCATCTGTTGTTAAAGAGCTTGCTTTTTTCAATTCAATATTAACAACTTTTTATTACAATACCACCCCAACTGAGGTGTCAGTAGTATTCACCTTGGAGTACTGGGTTAATAGCTAAGAAAATTCATACAAATAATGTTCAATACATAGCTGTGCAAATCCAGACCTAGCCATTAGAAAATTCATGTCAACAAGATCCAGACAGATGCTATACAAATGTTTCCAAAGAACAACTCAAACCCCTCCAAAGAACACTGGCACTGCACTACCAGTCAGCTAATAATATCCTTTTCCTGTAGAACTGCAATGTCTTAACCAAACAGACCATCCATGCCACAGAGTCCTGACAAAATGTGCTATGAGTTAATAATTCAGTGACCATTAGGCACAGACTGGTCAATGGTCCTCTGGGAAATCATCAATAATATTATTTAGTCAACAAATGATGGTAACTGAACATAGTTCAAACAAATTCCACAGCATTACAGCATTGAAACAAAACCAAAAACAGATCCTTTTCCCCTCCCCAAAGGAGTGGTTATGAAATAAACAAATGGTAAAAGGAAGCAATTTTTCATACAACATATGGCCAACATATAGTGGGTGCATCTACACAAAAAGCTGACTGCCCAGTAGCCTAATAACACTACTCAGTAGCATGCCGGTCAAAAACCGTGTTAATACACTACCGTGCAGTTATTAGGTTACTGCACAGTGAGCATCACAAAAAAATGTGCAGTGGAGCTACTGCGCAGACGCTTCCTTAGCCTGACGAAGGGTATTTGTACTCGAAAGTTTGCAAAGAATTTTACAAGTATTTGGGCTGGTCTAATGAAGGATATTAGATTTACCCACAGAACCTTATCTTCCTAAGTCCTTAGACCAACACAGCCACACCCTATTCCCCATAAATATGGAATAAATAGAACTTATGCACTTTAGAGCATATTCTGCATTAAACTGCTTGGCTGCAGAATTGCAAATATTTGAAATCTTCATCATATGCAATTTTAAGAAGTCCTTAGAGAATATTACTAAAACTCAATACTCACAGAAACAGACACATCGGGTACGTACCCAGACAAAAGCTCCTAAAAACAATTTCAGGATGGACTTTCTATTTACTCATGTTCCAGAGGTCTCGAGGAACAGAAAAGTTTCAGTATTAGTCACTTTACCAGTTTTGCCTGGCAAAATTTGGGAGTCCTTCAGACCTCATACTTTCAGAAATATTTCAATGGCAATACATCATGATGTGTAGATAAAAGCTGAACTGGCACTGATATACAATAATCATTGTGTGCTTTACTGAACCTGTACTAGTTGTTCTTATGGGCAGATTGTACTCCAACCTGTTTTACCACTAACACTGATATGTAAAATTTCCTGTCAAATGTGCTAGGCATTAGTTAACTCTGTGGAATCCTCCTGGTATTCCTGGTTCTGATATATAGTATATTGAGCTGGAGGGAGAATCGCCGGGGGTCACTGATGGATGCCACTAGGTTTACAGTACCATAGAAATTATACAAAAATAGGCGTGCAATTGTTCCAAAGGGGTCATTTTATCCAAACCTCTCCTTAGAGTGGGAGCATCCTTGTCTAAATTGCTTCATATTAGACAAGGATCCAACTCACTTTCATATCGGGAAGACTGAAATGTCCATAAAGCCATATCTGCCAACTGCAAAATGTAAAAATCAACACAACTTTTCTAGTAAATTCAGCCAACTGCTTCCATATTGTGTGGAGACATTAGCAACTACATCTGAGAGCCTTTGGAAGCTTAGCAAAAATTATAGATGTTTTGCTGGTGGGGATATCAGCCTCTGTCCAACCAAACTATATTCTAAATCTGGTTGACTTAAAGGGATACCACCTTGGGAGCTTGAAAAGAGGAAGAATTGCTTTGCATTTTGCAATTAAACAAAACAAAATAAATCCCTCTTTCGACTAAATTGCAAAATTTTATTCAATACATTTTATTAAATAAAGCAGGAAGTCCATCCATGGAGGAAACATTCAATTCAACAATTCTTTAAAGCATCACCAGGAAGGGAAATACTGGATAACAGCAAAAAAGTGAGAAGTCATGTGGCCAGAATAGTAAAGCAGGTCAGTAAAGAACTTATGAACAAAGTCTGGTTTAGGGTATACAGTGCATGTCTGGTAAATGAACCAGCACTCACAAAGGATTTCCAAACAAATGAAGCAAATTATGGCCAAATTTTCAAAAAAAATCCCAGCTTGGCCTCCAAGCTTGCACACCTGATGCTCTATTTGTGCATCGTATATAATGGCGGGGGGCAGGCGGAAAGGAAGGTGAGGGAAGAGGAAGTAAAAATAAATAGAGGTGCACAAGGGCTTTAATTGCTTGCACAGCCTCACTAGTGTTTTTGAAGCAGCATGCTGCAGGGACCCACAATACAACCGTCCTAAATTTAGCACTACTCTCTTTAGATAGAAGAATTTTCAGAATCTAACTGGTGAAACAAGATACACTTTTAACATATTAAATTAAAAAAAAGAAAAATAAATAATGTAACAATTTTTAATTAATTAAATTAATAAGTGATGAAAATGAAACTCTCATAAATAAATGACAGACTTGCAAAGGTACACTGTTATGCTTTTTATTTTTATTGAGAAGGAGAGCTACCTGAAAGCCTGGGGTTGCAGCTTGTTTAAACAGAGCAGAAGCATAATGTAACTCCCCTTAAAAGAACTAAAAAAAATACACTGGTGTATTTTCATTGGCGTAGTTTTCCACAGTTATTTGGGACAATTATTGCCACCTTTCCTACAACCTACTGCAGCAGTAACCTGGGATAATGAGTCATCTGTCTACACTGGATTCCAATGCATTTTTCGTTGGTAGATAAAAGCATTATAACTATGACAGTGTTAATAACTTGTATATTAGGACTGTGGGAAATGGCTATGTTGTGTTTCGGTTTCGGATTTGCCTGTTTCAGAGAACAGTGATTCGTTTTGGTGTTTCGGATCACTGTTCTGTTTCTATCTCACTGTATCTGTTTCAGAGTTTGGATGCTGTTTCGGGGCTGATTGCGATTCAGATCAGGCAGGGAGAAGCAGGTATAGTTGGGCAGCTGCAGGTTCTCCCACAGCTCCTCTGGCTGTGCCTGCCTCTCCCCAGGCTGGGGGAGCCATGGGAGAACCCCCATGGATGCCCTGCCCGGCCCCAGCCTCCTGGCACTTTCAAAGCAGGGCTGCAGGGCTGTGCCGGTCCCTTCCCAGGGTGTGTGGGCCCCCGGATCTGCGTGTGGGATGACAGCAGGCTGCCACTGCCAGCTGGTGCCAGCACCAGCACTGGATTCTTTCCAGTGCTCAGCATATATTGTGCCAAGCAGACTCAGGTGCAGGCGCTGGCCCCAGCCAGCAGCAACACCATATGCAGATCCGGGGGCCCACACCCACTGGGAGCGCTGCGGGGCCGTGCCAGACTCCTCTCGGGAGATGTGGGCCCCCAGATCTGTTCATGGGATGACAGCAGGCTGCCATCCCTCCTCCAGAGTCCTGGGATTGAAAAGGACGTTAGGGACAGATTACAGACACTGGCCAGCTACAGATGTCAATGTAAGAGGAGTCCTTCACCGCCCCCATCCTTCCCCCTCCATCTTTTGAGTTTGTTTCCCCACAAGCCTGCCTCCAAAACATTTTGAAACATCCAAAACATTTCCGAAACATTTTGGATGGTTTCATTTTGTTTCAGAGATGTTTTGGAGCCTTCCATTTTGTTTCGCATGCAGTGTTTTGGGCGCTGAAACAGGCCGAAATAAAACGGCTGCTGAAATTTTGCACAGCCCTAATATTCATGCTTTAATTTAGGGATTTTATTTCAAGATTTTTTCATCATGCTTCTTGATAAAGGAGAATGCTTGTGAATGCAGCATTCACCACCTTATTTAACTATGTTTCATATAAATTCTTTATGTGAACATTCATTTACCCATGGAATAGAATCAGAACTTAGGCTTTTGTAAGTTCACCGCTAAGAACCTTTAGAGTCTTGGGCGAGGGACAGAAGTTACACATAAATTAGTTTAAGTGATCAGAAACTGGTTTAAACCTGTAACAGAACAGAAGCTCAGTACACATAAACCAGTTTCAAAATGGCTAAAACTGGTTTATGATAAACCTGGTTGACTGTAGTATATCAGACAGAACTGATTTGGGTCAAATTGGTTTATGAAATTTGTCCCAGACCTGTTCCCAGCTCAAGTTAAATCACAGTCCCCCACCATCCCAGCATATTTTCCAGCCATGGGGTGGGTTGTGCTGTCTGCTCTAGAGAGCAGGGCTGGCCCTGCCCCTCTGCTTCTTAGCTGGAACAGTGAGGACTGGCTGACAAGAGGATGGGGGTCAGGGAAGGGAGAGGGACTGGCTGGGGATGCAGCCAGTCTGCAGGGGTGAGGACTCCCCCTCACCAGGAAAACTCCAGCTAGGGCCTGGGGCCAGGGAATGGGGGTTGAACACCCCTCCCCCTGCTCAAACTGCTGGCTGCAACTGTGGACTACAAATCCCAGAGGCACCTGGAAGCAGGAAAAGGAAGTGATGAACAACCCTGCAGAATCCTGCGGCTGTATTTCTGGAATGCAAATCCCAGAGATCTTGTGGGGCAGCAGGAAGAGGAAGCAAACACACAGCTCATGTTGGCTATGTGCCAGGGAACCATGCTCTAGTGCCCCCCCCACAACTTCTGGCCCGAGTCACTGCAGGCATGTGGCTACATTTCCTGAAGCAAAGGTAAATGTCTGTTCACTTCTGTTTCAATTTAATCTGTGCATTTTAAACTAACCTGCAAAGACTGAACTGATTCAGCCTCAAGCTTTTTGACTCTGTACTTAGCCCTGAAGTTTAAAAATTATTGCATTTATTAAGTCATTTAGAAGATTAAGTAGAACAGATTATTTAGTTTAAAAAAAATCAACTGTGGGGGAAAAGATATATATATATATAAATCTATGAAAACAACCCACTGTTTAATTAGGAATGGATGTCATACACACGGCTTGTTACACAACACATTTATGACAGGGGATCCTTTATTATTTAAGTGGACAGTATTCAGCTCCATGTCCTCTCCACATTGTAATTTAAGCTTATGATTTGAATGAGATTTTTTAATGTTAAATATCAAGGTTTTCTGGACAAAAAATAGCAAATAATGTAGGATAATGCAATCACATTCAGAAGGATTTAAACTACTACTAGTGTTATTTTGGGTAACTGAACAGTTAGGGTAAGTTAAAAAACAAGTTTAATGTAGAGCAGTGATTCTCAAACTTTCAGTCAGGGCACCTCTCGACTACTTTTTTTTTTTAATGTGGCAGCCCCCTAGTTGAAAGCTGCTGCTGCCGCCTCAACTTAACTCAGTGCTTCTCAACCAGGTGCTGCTGCCTCAATGTAAAACTTCCCCATGCTCCTGGTATACAGCAGGCCCAGAAAGGGCTGTGGCACATGTGTAGATTCCTCCTGCATTAGGGCTCTCTGAACAGCCGAAAGGAGACAAGAGCTGATTCAGGCTATAAACCTTCCCAGTCTGGCCCCCACTAGTCTCCTCCCAGAAACAGAGGCACATGTTGGTGTTAAGGGTATTAGGAAGTGTTCAGTTTTACTTGCTCCAGAACATCTAGGTACTGTATCAACTTCAAGCATCTGAGTATTTACCATGTTAAAAAAAAATCATTAAAAAATTCCAGTTGTTTATAATAAACAGAAGAATTCTCGGTAGTATTAAGAAGCAGATTATCACTCAGAATATTAACATTACTGAAACCACTGAAAAATCAGACTGTGAAAATTCTTTAAAATATAAATCCTAGATGCGATTATTTAAATTTTATAGCATTGTTTAAATCCAGTCATCTAAGCTCCATGATAATAAATAAGATCTAGATGTAGATCTTACTTATTAATTGCTAAAAGTAATAACATCAATAAAAGCAGATAAGGACTATGTCTTCAATAGGGAACAGACAGCCAGGGACTCATAAGCAATGACTGCCTATTGTGGGGTTAGCTGCTTAGGAATAGGACAATAGTGCAGAGCCCTGCTTGAGCAGTAGGGACACCGTTAAGGCAGCAAGGGTAGCAGTAGTAAGCTGCCCTGAAGGCAGCCTGATCATCAGGCACACAATAAAATCCCTGCCCCTGCACACAATGAAAACCACTGCCAAGAAGGGGCAGGGCCCAGGATGTACGTAAAGCCAGAGCCTGAGCCTAGGTAGTCTGTGCAGGTAGCAAGGAAGTGCTCTGCAATAGGATAGCTGCAGGAGAGCAACTGGCTGATAACTGAGTTTTGCTGTGCAGCTTCACTGCCTCTAAGCAAGGCACTTAGAGCTTGCAAGGAAATAAGACCCAGTATGTGCAGCCAGGAAGCTTGTGTTTATGTTTGGGCCCCACCGTGGGCATAGTTTTAATTGCATTCAGTTAGCTTATATTTTGGTTTAATGTTCAAACTGGAGGACCAAGTGTGACCAATGGGGTAGTCTGTGGGCCATGGAGCACACCCAAGGGTTTCTGAGTTCTGCCAGGTCCTGGGCAGAAGTCACAGGGGTACCTGCGGGACATGAGGTATTTTGAACCTGCCAGCAGCTGGAGCTCAAGACACAGACATGTGGAGACCAAGAGAGTCCAAGCCAATAGAGACAATAGAGTTGACCTGAAGCCAGGAGGGCCAGGGGCCCATAGCCCAGAAAAGGTGAGAGACCAGAGCCAGGGTCCTAGAGCCTAGAAAAGGGGCGAGATAGAGACTGGAGGCCTGGAGCCAGATTTAGTGCAATGGGCCTAGGTTAAGGAGGCTAGCTAGAAGAAAGGGGTGGAGACCGGGAAGGCTGAGGCCCCAACAAGGGTAGAGAGGCCGAAGGAGGCCTAACCTGAGAGTGATTGACAGATAACATCTGGAAGGCATGGGTGTAGCTGTAGAGGTGGAAGGAGGGCACAAATAGCCCCTATGGCAACAGATGCCTTGGGGCATGAGCAAGCCAGGAGGGCTCACGTAGCATAAGAGGTGAAATTGAGAGTAACAGGGTCCAGGAGGGACCTGCTAGCAGAAAGACAGATGAGGGCTCACTTTGGACACTGGGGAAGACTCCTTTTTCACAGAACAACTAACTACATCAAGGCATGGCAGACGAGGGAAAAGAGGGGGGACCAAGGAGCTGGAGTGGGATAGGAGCCGTGTGGCTACCAGAGGGCACCACAGCCACCCCTGAGGCCCAATCCTGCTATGGGTATGTTCTTACGATTGGGCCCTTCAGCAAAGTAGAAATCAATTAACATTAGAAATAATGTTACATTACATTTGAAATATTTGAAATAACTTACGTTAAATGGAAAAAAAATATTACGAGCAACACAAAATGAAACTACTAAAAGTATCCCTCTCCATTTTCTCCATAAATCACAATATTTTCAATACTTCTTGTCACAATACCAAAGCCCCAATTCAATAGAATAATAAGGCATATAATTTGATGTGAAGCAGTCTTAAATGGGATTGCTCATGTGCTTAATCACATGCCTAATTTAACTCCCAGACTTGAATGGTACTCTGAATTAGATACATTCATGGCTTGACTCATCATTTTAACAAAAGTACGCATAAATACTGTCATTTTCAAAATAATGTAAAATAGGTTTTATATAATTTTTGTATGGTGTTTCCTTACAATGAGTGAAGCATTTAATTTATATTACATTCCCTTTTTATTGCATTTGCAAACATGCCTGCAGGAAATAAATTGGCCAACCCTAGTTCTATTTTATGCACAGCAGAAAAGACTTTCATGTTATACTAGTTAGCTAAACAGCCTAAATATGTCTCACATTTCTGTACAGCTGCTTAAATCTAGTCTTCAGCCTGCGTTTACATCTCCTGAGTTTTTGATAATTTGTTGTGTGTTTTTGCTCCTGGCAGAATCAATAATTACAGTATATTACATTTCTCATACTTGTTTCATACATTTACAATTACTCTATTTCTGATCAGATTTCTCCCCTGCCCTCTTAATCTCTCGTAAAACAACATTTCAACTAGAAGCTAGCATTATTATATCATAATAACATCTGCTCCAGCTAGAAGTGAAGACCAGAGTCTGTGTATAACATGTCCACATTTTTTGTTATCTATGGATTTCAAAATCACTAATCACCCTTTCATAGTTTTCATTACTAAAAGGAAACATCAGTAATTTACTGAAAGAACATCACAATCATGTTGAATTCCTATTAGAAGAATTCACTGAGAATGAGATGCAAATAAAACTACTTTACACACCTGTAACGCAGCTTTCGTCTACAAACATTATATTAGTGAATGTATCAACAGTACTGTAGCAAGGGGAGGTGAGCAGGGTTCCTCAGGCACAAAAGTGAAGGGATGCCAACAGGTGCTGCCCAGTCAGGACAGGACACGGGACGGAGCCATGAGCAGCCCATTTGGAGTGGCATGGGGATTTGCGGAGGGCAGCTCCTGCCACTGCATGCACTCCTAGGCAAGCATGGGAGGTGGGGGCGTGTGCCCCCTAAATCTGTGTGTGGGGTGAGAGTGGGCTGCCACTGTGGGCTTGCCCCAGGCACCAAAATTCCTTGCTGCAGTACTGTGTATCAAAATGGCTTTGGTACAATAGTAGAAGTAAGAAGATACAAAGACTCTAGCTTTATTTGTAAATCATGATGTTGTACTCTCATGACAGCTAATTTTCCTATAGATACATGAAGGAATTACCACAAAAGCAACTGGCTGTATGCCAGCCTAACAGGTAATCAGAGTGATGAGCTACCAGAGGTGGGGGAGAGCACAGGATCTGAGAATGGTACATACAATCCCCAATAATGAGCATTATAGGTTTCTTTTTAGTGAGCCATTCCCAGTAATTTGTGGCACTGAATTCTGAGAGCATATAACAGATTCTGAATGCATAATTCTACCTTTTACTTTTGTCTAAAAGGATTTGTTGTGATGGAGGGAAGGGAGAGCTTGCTGGGAAAGTGGAGGACCTAAGGAAGAGGAAACAGGGTTATGTTCAGCATTTAAGTAATAAAGGTCAAATGCCAATGTTAGAAAATGGTCTAAACATATAATTTGAGTAGCTGATCAGAATGTCTTCCGTTACTGGTTCCATATTACTTGTTTTATACTTTTTATTATGTTTATCAAGTGAATGGGAAGAAAAATGCAATATAACCTATTAAGACTGGCATGTGCTTCCCAAACTCCTTCAATATGTAACTATATAAACATGATTCTAAGGGAGTAGCCACCATCCACTACTCAAATGACAGATTTTTCCCTGGGGAAAATAAACATAGAAAAGAAAAACCTTAAACAATAATCCCAGGTTTTAGTGATGATAATCTTTCCAGAGAAACCCCAAACAGAGGTATACTTAAAATTAAGGATATATACCTTCCCATAATGTAACAAATCAGCGTGTGATTTTTAGATACTAATATGTGCCATAACACATGGTCATTAAAATAATGAACAGGAGGCTTGCTATTTTATATCATAGTCTAATTTTTAGCAGTACAATTTAGATAAGAAAATAAACTAGTGCTGCATTCTAATATAGAATAAATTAGAACTGAACTCAAATAGCACTTAACCCTTACTGGGTACAATAGGAAACCAACTCTAGCATAGGCCATTCTTATTGGTTCCTTGAGTTGCTGCTTAAGTTTTACCATGTTTGAATAAGACAATGCATACAGTATTAACGGTCTGTTCTTGTATGACTTTTTTTTGTGCAAAGATCTGAATCTTTAGCAGAATTTGACACATGAATACCAAGCAAGATTGAAATGCCTGATCTGAGGGTGTATGGTAATCTCCTTACATGTTACCTATATAATTTGACCAAGTGTAAAAACTGACATCCATGTATCTAAGGGAAAGGAAAGCGAGAAACCAAAATAAGTGAAAATAGGCTTAAAAGACAACTGACCTTTTTCCACTTCATTCAGATTAGCAGCTTGCAGCGACAAAGACAGAAGAGACAAGAGACTTTTTACATTGTAATACAACAGCAGAGCACATTAAGCTAATGCACAACTACAGTAGCAGAGTGGTTGACATAGCATAGTGAAGCAAGCTCAAAAATTTTCCTACCGCAGAGCAAAACAAACAGAAAAAGGTAAGAAGTATATGCCTTTGTTGGCATTGAAAGAATTCAACTGCTAGACCAAGTACCAACTATGATTTAATGGCTGATGGTAATGGGCAAGAGAAATGATCAACTTTAATCTATAGGATGGACAAATAATGATCTCACATTCACTAGATTTCAAGATGAAGAAAAGGGAGACGATGTTAAGAGGACAAGTGAAATAGTGCAGGACATAATATGAAGAATTTTATAGGTGTTTTACTTCTCAAAGTCTATCACCAATTCTGGACCTTTGCAGAACCAATATGCTTACTGTGGTTTCATAGTTAACTTCTTAAATCTTGAGAGAGTTTATAGTACAGAGCACATGCCACACTGGTTTTTGGTACTGTGATGGTAATGTTAAAGACAGGCATAATCTGAACACAGGATATCGAATTCTGACTATACAAAAAAAAGCCCCTAAAAAATACAAGCCACATTTAAAAAAAAAATGAAAACAACTGTTAGAAAAAGGTATCAATTTTCATAATGGCATGGGTATAGCCAAACAAATGATAAATTTTGGTATCAAACAGTCTTTGACGTATTTTGAAATTTTACCTCTTAGTAGAAACTCCTCTTTTTAGAGGTAAGTTTTAGATTCTGTCAGGCCAACTATGTGCCAAAATTAAACTTTAAGAATTAATGATTTACGTTTAGGATTGCCAATTTCTAACCAACTTTTTCTTTATCCTGTGCAGTAGAAGCATTATACCACACCTTTAGAAAGCCAGGCATGTAAAAAACTATTCTGGCAAGGTGCAGTTTTACATTCAGTTACCAGGCACTATGAAATCCTGAACAGAGATAAATACAAGAAGGGCTAAAAACAGAATGAGAACCATAGGTCTTCGAATGAATGAACATGTATAAATTTAAGCTAAGCTACTCTCCCCCATCAACCTACCAAAAGTTGGGCAGAGTTATTTACAGAGCCCCTGTTAATACGATTGGGTATTATTTGCTGAAGTCTATGGTACAAGGATCTGGCTCCTGAATTTCATAATTATTCACTTTAATTAATTTTTAGGAATACAGTTGCTGGAATACTATCAAAGTCTGTAACATATTTAAGATGTCTCTTTTGTGTGTGCTACTAATGAGTTAGATTATTAAAATATGAGCAATTTGAAAAATTTATCATTGATCACAAAACTTTTCTATCACACCTCTTACATGATCCTCACTGTCAGATGTCTTAAAAAAAACATCAGCTAGTATACACAGGTTGGAATTATGGCAACTGATTTGAGAATGTCCACCCTCACATATGCATACCAGGTATCTGAGTCCAGAAACTGGCCCTCAGGGTTTAAGGCACCGGAAGGTTGAGGTGTATTTTAAAGTTTGTATCATACTCTTTAAATTCAATGCATTTAAAGCTACCAAGAATAGAAATTTGGTTGGCTTAGAGTTTCCACTGATTCAGTAACTATTATCAGCACACAGTACAGCTATACAAATATGGCTAAATTATTCTTAAGAGCAATGGTTAACATAAAAAAAACCCTCTGGATCTCAAATAACAACAGAAGCCATTATTTACAGTACATTAGGATAAATTTTTGCTGTACAAGGATTCAAGGACAGTATTAGGTCCTTCACAGAAAAAAAATAAAATTGATATTTCCCAAGGCACAACTTGACTTTTTTTTTTTAAAGGTATATTCTTTCCAGTGTTTTGTTTCAGGACTAAAAATGAACACATCTATGATGTAGACATCAAACTAAAAAACACAGTGCCAAGGATTTGTTTTTCCCAGTCTATTTCAACATATCTCCCTAGCACTAAAGGTTCTTACACAAAATAATATAGAAATGATGCAAGTATATCTAAACAACAATTTTATGCTATTGTATAAAAAACAAACTTTATTCTGGTGTTCCAGCTAACCAAAAATAATCATGACCCTATGATGTTCCTGATCCAAATGGTTTTTGACTATGGCTATCCATCCTATCTAGATGGAAGGCCTGAGACCAAGGCCACAGAACAAACAAGCACATATGTTACAAAGTTGCCAGGAGAAGAAAGATCATAAAAATGAGTTCTCAACATGTTCAGTGGGCTCATAAAACCTCTGGGAAAACTAAGAGGAAGAGGTTGCAATGACTTCAGTGTGCTCACAACATCTAGCTAGCTCTATCTCCCCCTCTCCCCCATTGTTAAATGACTTACACAGTGCCTAAGAGATTGTACAACTGGTAATGGCTAGCTGGCTGAGACTCCACTCAGGTAAAAGTGAGGTCATAGTTAAAGGAGAAACGTGTGCTTAAACCGATGACTGTGTTTTTCTTTCAGATATGGCCCCTGCCACTATTTATAAATGTGCTCTTTCAGTTACTTTCATTCACTCTATATGGGGTCATGCCATCCAGACATTTGGAAATTGCAGCTGGTGTAGGAATGCAGTTATCAGATTAACTGGCATTTCTTACAACTGTGAACTGTGACCCACCCTTATTTTGAGACAAGGGTTTACAAATTGCATGCTCCAAGTCTGGCTTTAAACCTTAAAATGCTCAAGGGATTGTGGCAGTCAAGCTAGAATTCCATGGCTTAAACAAAAGATGAGTAGCTATATTTTGGGTATGGCCTTTATTTCTGCAATTCACTTCCCTTTTTGGTCTCCTGGTAGAAACTAAATGCATACGGACTTTCAAGCTTTTTCTCCCAAAGCAGAAATGGCCACTCTGGGAGAAAAATAACCTATGAACAACCAGGGTTAAATTGTTCCCAGGAGAATTTCTCATGGGAGACTGAATGTCTGTATACTTTGTTCTGGCTTAACTCCTCCTGGGGAACAGGAAGAATAGAGCCAGGGGGAAAGCTCCCGGGCCTTCCCAAGCCAGTGCTTCCCACTTTGGGAAAATGTCAGGGAGCTTTAATCTAGTGCTCTTTTCACTCCATTACTGAGACTGGGAGTGCAATGGAACAGGCTGTTCTCCTTGTTCCCCAAATCCTGGTCTGGGATAGGGATGCTAAGTCTTTCCCTGTTGCTTCACAGGAAGGAGAGGAGTGGAGCAAGCACTGCTCCTCTTGCCTTCCTCAAAAAAAACAGGATCACCAGGGCTAGAGACAGAAATTACAAATACATTGGTACCAATGAATGGAAATCTGTTTAAATCTGTAACATGGCTGAATTTCAGTGCACCCCTTTCAAAATGGCCCAAACCAGTTTAAGATAAATCTGGATGGACGTAGTATTAGATTTAACTGATTTAGGTTAAATCAGTTTATTGAACTTCTATCCCAGGTTCCCTCCAGATTCAAGTTAACTCACAGTCCCCCAGCACCCCAGGATGCTTTGTACCTTCCCCGCAAACCCCTCCTCACAGGGTGAGTAGATGCTAGTCTTGGGCCAAGTTATCTGCTTCAGCCAAGCAAGGAGGCATGCTCTAGTGGCTCCTGGCTTCTGGCCTGGGCCACCGGAGGCATGTGGCTGCACTTACAGAATCACAAGTGAATGTCAGTTCACTTGCTTATTGGTTCAATCTATGCAGCTTAGAATAACCTGCGAAGATTGAATTGATTCAGCCTCTGACTGTACTTAGCCCAGGAAGGCACAGAGAACAGAAGAGGAGGAGTGGCTACAGACTGAATGCCTGTACTGCTCCCTGTCTCAGAAAGACTTCTACTGGTGGAAGTTTCTCAGAAATTTCTAGTGGTTGAAAAGAATGTCTGTTCATGGCCATATGGTTTCACAGCATGATGCAGGACTCAATTTTTTTCTTGTGTTTTTTTCCTAGGGGAGCAAGAAATGTTTGTGGTAGTGGAATAGGAGAATTAAGTTTGTTCTGAACTTGGGGGAGAGTCTTTAAATGTGTGTGTACGCATGCATGTTTTGAATTATAGCACATGCATTAAGCTGTGTGTGTTGAGATTTGCTGACAGAGGCTGCTTGTACATGCCATGGGGGGTTAATTCGGTTTAGTTTTCCCTAAATTAAAATGGTAGGTTTTTAAAAACACTGCTTCAATTTAAGGAGAATTAAACCAAACTAAAGCCCCGTGGCATGTAGACTAGGTTGGAGGCCTGCTCCTTACCTGCCTGTTCGGCAGCAAGGGGGGGGGGGTGAGCTACCAGTGGACCGAGTGGTCCTTGAGCTGTGCGGGGGCCCCCAGGCAGCACCTGCCTGCTGGCACCTGGCCCAGGTGGTCCTGTGGGGTGCTGCAGTTGCAGAGGGAAGCACCAGCCCCTCCACAGCCACAGAGGAAAACACCAAGCCCTCCCACAGCTCAGGCAGGCAGGCAGGCTCCGGGGAGAAAAAAAAAAAGATCAGGTTCACCACTTTTTTTCTTCTTCAGTGGAGCCTGCCTACATGGGCTGCCGCCGGGTCCCACAGCCCCTGAGCTGCACGGGGCCTGCCAAGCCCCGAGCATGTAGGCTTCCAGTGCCCCGTGCACTGTTGCACTTCGTTAGTTAGCAAACTAAAGCACCTCAAAGATGTCTTATCTTGCTACATACCAAAGTAATTTAAAATGGACTATACCGCTGAGCGTGCAAACAGCAATGCCATTGAAGCAATGCAAAAAGACATTTAAGCCACTTTAAAGGCCAATTTTGTGTCATGTACAAAGGCCCAGATAACTTATACATCCAAATACACAAAAGATTCTCCTTCCTGTTCTCTGAAGTTACCAAATTTCAGGATCTGTACTCTCTAACTGAGGCCATGGAGTCCACAGAGCTACAGTACTAAGCCCAATATAAGAGTCCTGAATAGTCCTTTATGGATAATAGCAATGGTTTAGACCTGGACTCCAGCTTACTGAGATGAACAATAAGAAAGTTATTGGGGACTCCATGTATGGTAGAAGAGAAGGGAGGGTAAGAAATATTGTATTCTTGCCACCATTATGCTTTAGTGAAGGGGTAAAGTCTTGCAACAATAACTGCTCTGAAGCAGCAAGAAGTAATCTTACTGTTCAATTAATATTTTGTAGAGGTGGAAGATGGAAAGCATAATGATTGATTTTAGACATTCACAGTCCCTGTGTTTTTTTTCTTTCCTGGCTGTTCTTCATTAAGGTGGCTGGCTTGGACTATTAGTAGTAATGATTTTTTTCTGCATGAACTTGCCTTTTTGCTAATTTTCATTATTTCTAATCCTGACAGAGTTATTAACTAATAAGGAAATCAGCAAATGAACACAAAAAGTGTTCAGTAAGTCTCTAATTTGATAAGCCACCAAAAAGCAGAGAAACACAGGGTGAAATCTCAATCCCATTGGAAATAGCAAAACTTCCATGGCCTTTAGTGGAATCAGGATTCATCTACAAATAATAAAATATAATTCTACAGCTTTACTGAGACCCATTATATAACAATTGTTAAATTACCTATATTTTCCCTCACATTCCTACCTGTGTATTCAGGTGGACAAAGACACGTGTAGTTATTTATTCCGTCTACACAGGTAGAATTATTTTCACAGTCATTATCTTCACAGTCATCAACATTCACTTCACAGTTTTCACCTTCAAATCCATCTGCACAAGCACACCTGTAATAAAGAAATTACATTTGCTTATCCTGAGTTCAGTTGGGGAGATCAAGCAATCTTATAGACATTCTGAAATGGTCTGTGTTACAAGTAACTTAGAAGTATTTTGAAAAATCTAACATTATAAAACAGTGATTTTCACTTGGTATGGCCTTACAATGTAAAAATGAAATGCTTCCTTCCCAATTTGTCTTCCACAACTGAATGCATGCTGTCTTCATATCATAGATTTACTCATGAATGTTGCACTCCTTTGATTTTTAAACACAGACAATATCAGAGTATAGTAGTCTTACATAAAGGGTCCTGAGCCTGCAGAGTCATATGCATGTCTATCTTTATTCATGTAAACTTTTGTAGGATTGAGCTTTATGTGAAATGCATAGATATACAATAAGAAAAGCACTGGTTTATTTTCAGGGCAGAAACTATGCCTTTTTGTATGAGGATATGCTATATTAAAACAAATAATGGATACAAATTGTTCACATATATATGCACAAAGAATATTTATGTATAATAAAAAGTGTCAATGGTATTTCTGCTGCACCCATCACGATAGTTATACAATGAACTTTGAAACCAAGCACACTTTTAAAAAAGAGACTGGTCAAATTCTGAAGTCAGAAAAATATGCCAGTGGCATGATATTAAAATGTACATAGTTAATAGCAGGCATTCTTATCTTTTGGTAGAATTTAGATTAAAAAAAATAAGGGTAATTTCTTAATGAGTTGCAGGATAAAGAATGTTTCTTTTTAAAGTGGCATTTTAACAAGCTTGAGGAGTAGATTAGCATTCTTATGTGAAATTATTAGTCATTTAATAAAGAACTTTATTTCATAATTCATGAAGTACATCTGGAGTAATTGTACTGTGTGATTAAATAACTCGAGATTAAAAATGCTCACAGCATGTTTATATACTGGCATGGTGGGTTTGAAATGAATCATTAATCTTCTGTTTCACTGGGATTTACATATTATCATTTACATGCTGTCCATTGAAGTAATATACACAACAACAGCTGAATTGTGAGACTTTTTCAGCAGGGATCTAGCTAGCTATTAATTAGCATAATGGAGTCAACACTGTGCTGTCTTGCCCTGATATGCTTTGACTAATCACAGTGTTAAAAAAAAGTTTTAAAGCATTTTAAGCTTTCTGAGGATGCTGACATTCTCCTAATATTTCCAAAGTCCTTGAAGACTATCACTGTGGTTTTGTGCCCTCATTAATCTCCTCATTACTCCTTGGGATATAAAACTAAATGGCCAAAAGATTTTATAGTTTTTCTAATTTAACAAATGGTTCAGACTCAGTAGGGCTTCTCTTTTGTTTCTACTGATAAAAGCCACTTACCAGAATCCATCTTTTTCTCCTTCCTTCAAATGGCAAGTTCCACCATGTTGACAAGGATTACTGATGCAGGCATGAATTGGAATATCGCAATCTTGGCCCTGGGATAGAATCAAGAATAAGACACCAAATGGATGTTCATGAAAAACTCTTGTAATATTTGGGAAGAATGATGAAACTTATATGTTCCTTAGCTCAGTTCTTTAGCTCACCTAGTACATACCTTAAAGCCATAAGGACAGGTACATCTGTAGAAGTCAACAGGATCATTGTTACAAGTTCCATCATTTTTACATGGATTTGATAAGCAGGGGCTACATTTGGCAAGAATATTAACATCCACAGGCCCTTAAACAAAATACAAATTCAACACTTAGAGACAAACATCTATTATTTATTTATTTGTATTGGATAATATATTTGTGTCATACTGCTTTTTGGGTATTTTCTTGTGATACAATTATTGTCTAATCATTCTGGCACGTCTGTATGTATGCTTTAAAACCACATCAGATGGACGAGGATCTGCTGGCCAGCTATGCTGTTTTAATTATCAGAAGGCTGGATGAGCGCATAGGTACCTTAAGATCACTCTTAGGCCTGTCATACAAAAATGTTCTCATACTATCCTTCAGAAAGCCTTCAAAACAAATATCCTCACCATTCCAGCCCGCCTCAAAGTCAGACCGAGGGTGAAAACACATGTCGCCTTTCATCGTCTTTGTGCCACCATAACATTTTAAATAAAGGCCGTTTTGGAGTACCTTCATCTGAACCCTCATTAAATGAAGGTTAATTTGTTGTACGATTCTGCAGTTGTTCTGTAGAGCACTTTTCAGGGGGCCAACTGTGCAACAAAATGTCACTTCTGTTAGTGCCCTATGTTCCTATTCACCTTCCATTCACTACTGGTGAGGACCAGTTGTTGTAATAGAATTCAAGTGGCTTAGTACCGATGAAGTCTGCCTTTTCACAACTGCAATCAAATGGAGCTTGTCTTATTTACACTCTAATATTAAAATAGTTCAAAGGTGATCTTTTTTAATTTATAGACATTCTGCAAAAATAGGGCGATTCTTTCTCTCTCTTTTATAAATGTATAAAAAAAAGTCCATTTAAACAGCACAGATTACTTAAAAAAAAAATTCAGGCATCTTAAAAATTCAAAACAGATTTTCCCAAAGGTGCATTTTTGAGTTACGAGTGAGGTTAGTTGAATTTTTTTGTCACATGAGTAAAGAGACAGGCTATGTTTTCACAATTTTCAATTAGCTAATCCTGACTCATAGATTGTTTTCCTAGTCCTCTGTGGGAGACAATAGACATGTGACCAAAAGAACAGCAGGGTGACTGGAACCATTCTCTATTAAGTATGCTAGACAGGTGCTGTCACCTGGGCTATAGACAGCACATAGCAAACACCCTGATCCCTTGATTTAACATTGGAAGAGTGCCTGGGAAAGATTCCATTATGTAACACAACAAGGTAAGGAGAACAATGGGGGTGGGAGGGGATGAAGAGTCAATGGGGCCCTTAATATACAGTGAATACTTTCCAAACTTTGAGGTTCCTGTGTTATTAAGTTTACTAATAGTTCTGCAATTTTGAGACTGGTTTAGTTCATGATTTTGTCTGATTTACTACAGGAAGTCTGGTTTCCTGTGTGCTCTCCCATAGTAAATAAATAAGTTGCTACTTCAAAACACTAGTGTCCAATAATATGACATTTTATATGGTATTTTGCAAAGGGCTGTAGTTTTAATGCTGTACTTTTATATTGAGGGAAATTGGAATAATGCCTTTATGTATAGTGTGTCTATGGTAATATGGAGTTCTGAATTTATTTACTGTCCTTGAAATTCTTGAAAGTTGACAATAAGAATACTGCATAATAGCAAAAAGTATACAAACATTGAAAATGAAAAGAGATTCTACATTTCTTTCAAACCAAACACCAAAAACAGCATCCCTTGTCTTGCCAAATAGCTGCTGTATTGATATATATTTTTTTGTACTGGTGAAGTAGGCAAAGCTTCAAAGTCCAACTGTCGTACAATGTAAGCCTCTCTCTTTCATGTGACTTCCCTTTCTTGGTTTTATTTTATGTAACTTTTGTTTGCTAATTTTCAATTCTGTCTTTGTGTAATAAACAGCTTGCAAACATAAGGTTAATTCAGAATACTTCCCATGCATATTTAACCTAGCGGGAAGAGAGGCTGTTTGGGAAACAATTTATTTAAAACTTTCTCTTCTGCTGGTGGTTCTCCTGGCAGAACACAGAATTAGTTATTCAGGTGCAGGGTTAAATACACCTCTTAATATATGTTTACATTAAATGAAAACGTAGGGTGCAAAGCAATCACTCAAAATGGAACAAAGACTTTTCATATGAAAATAAAGATTTAATAGTAATAACATCCTTGCCTATAAATCACAGATTCTTCAACAATCTTAAGGCTTAATTAAGGTTGAAGAATTTTATCAATCAAAATAATTTGCTAAAAAGCTGTTTCTATTAAGCGGTGAAGTACAAATTATACTCTATCATTTTCCTGTCAACTGGTTTGACAACTATACTTTTTATCTGTAGTGACAGACAAAGTGTTGTAATGAAGTTAACAGGAACTGAAGGAAGAGAAACTGGACCCTGTGCCATCATACTTATTGCATCCAATCTTGTATTTGTTACATCTTGTTTTCAGCAATGTGTGGAAGGCCATGTTGGGAAACAGCTGACCAAGCTTGTTTTCAATACTTCTCTCTACCTTTTGTGGTTGAGCTCATATGGAATTGCAAATAATTAAAAAACAGAGAGCTGCAGAAAGGTGGTGGTGTTTATTTTCAGTGACATAAAACTCTGTATGGATCATTGACCATTTGTTTGCATCATTGCCTTAGTTTAAATAAGAAATCTAAAACTAATTAAAGTTCCTTTTAAAAGGGAAAAAACAACATAGCTAGGCAAGTTGAAACAAATGTCATGAAATTATCATTGCAAATGTCCTGCCTATAGGCTAGTGCTGAGTGAATGGCAAAAGGCTGTAAGGTTCATTCAAGCAAATATGGAACAAATGAAAAAAGTGAGTGGTAAGTGATAATTCTATGCTGTAACATTACACTTCCTCATCTGTTCTTTCTGTTGTCTACCCCTTGCATTTGGTGCCTTGCCTTTTACTTCATGCATAATAAAGATGTAAAATATCAGTAATTTTGATTATATTAAAACACATTAGATCTACAAATCTAAACGCAAGTCCTACGATTAAAATCTCTTTTTGGAGATTTACTGTAACTTGTAACATGGGATCAAAAGTACCACAACAACTATTAAGAACAGATAGGGTGACAATGTGGGAGAAAAATATTTTTGTTATATCCAGTCTCAAATAAGACCTGTTTTCAGCTGTGTGTGGAAGGTCTATTGGATCTTGTTTAATTGCGCATATATCTAGCACATCCTAGTTGAACATCTAACAATTTAATAATTACTGTTTAATGTGAATACCCCTCTGAACATAGAAATACTTTTTACTTGCATTGATAGAGTGCTATCAAGTACAAAAAAAATATTTTTACAGAAAGCCTTATATGAGTTCAAATGAAAATCACTTGTCGATCTGTTTCTCCAATGGCAGTAGACTTCAGTGGAAAGAGAAATAAGCACCAATTTTTTTCTTTCATTTCCCCTGCTCTCTTAATTTATGTTGCTTTTGGCTTCCTTTTTTTCTTTTTGCTTCTTTCATCTTGGGTAAATACTGCCTAAGTCATGGATGACCAACCTGTGGCATGGGCAGCCTGTGAGTGTAGCATGCAGCAGATATGAGGGGGAGACGGGCAGCACAGTGACAGATAGGGCAAAAAACAGCACATCAGATCAGGTAGGGAGCACAGGGCATGGAGAAGAAAGAATAAAAACTTGGTCAGGGAGCACAGGGAAAGGAGAAGAAAGCTGAACAGTAGATCAGCTGAGGAAAGAGAACAGAGTGGCAGCTCAGGGAGGATACCCTGTAGGGCTAATCTGTGGCACACCTGTCAAAAAGGGTGGCCCCACTGGCCTAAGTGATTTAGGATCCTAATTTTCATTAACAAAAGGAACAGATATATAGGAACCTGATTCCCCACAAGACAGTAGTTATCACTGTGTCCAGATTTTGCATTAAACTAATTATTTGAAAGTATGTAATAGTTCATATCCAGCATAAATTAAAATCCTGTTATACCAATTCCTTAAACCAGAAGGTCAGAAGAATAGGGAAAAAATCTTATATACTTTCTCTGAATTTTAGCTAAAATAAGTTTTGCTTTAAAAAATTAAGGTTTTGTTTCTACATTAACCTTTAATGTTCAGCTAAAACTTTAGGATCCCAGCATGCATGCCAGTACCAATATAAATTTTAAAAAGAGATTAGCTAAGGTAAATAAATAAAAGGTAAATCTGTATTGTACGTGAACCATGTCATACTTTCAACAAAAAAAAAGATCACTATTTAGATCAGGGATGAGCAATAATTTCAGCCTGCAGGACACAAAGGGAATTTTGCTGAGCTGTCATGGGCAGAGTCAGCAGCAGCCTTGCACAACAGCTCACCAAAGCTCTTTGTATGGGATGGGGCTGTGGGTGGGCGAGGAGCAGTGCTCAGGAGTGGGACGGGTGGGCAAGGCCAGGATCACAGCGCAGGGTCATGTGGTGGTGACAGCGTGGGCCTGGGGCCAGGGCCAGGGCATAGTCACAATCTGCTGCCCACATGCCCCTGTGACAGATGCTGGTCTTGTGGACGGGGGCACGCAGGGAGTGGGTCATGGCTCTGCTCTGAGCTCGGGCCCTGTGCTGTCACCACTCTAAGATCACTGGCTGCAGCTCCCCTCCTGGCTGCAGCCCCATCCTGGCTGCCTGACTATGTGCTCTGCCCATGTGGCTTCTGGCTGGTCTCCATGAACACCCCAGGATAGCAGGCAGTTACAACATGTGGACAGGCCTGGAGCAGAGCCATGCTCTGCTCCCTGAATGTCCCTGCCAGCAGAACAGGGCCTGGCCCTGTGCTGTCACCACCCTGCGATCCCAGGGTCTCCATGGAGACCAGCCGGGAACCATGTGGGCAGAGCACATGGGTGGGCAGGAAGCTGCATCCGGGGTCAGGTCCCGGATCGGTGGCAGTGACAGCATGGGGCTGGGGCCGGGATCCAGTCCCTGCATGCCCCTGCCCCTGGAGTCCATGCTTGTCATAGGGCTGGGCGGGCAGTGGGTCATGGTTCTGCCCTGGGCTCTGGCCCCGTGCTGTCACTGCCCCAAGATCCCAGGGTCCGGTGGCCCTGCCCATCTGTATCACTCCCGGATGCCACTCCCCACCTGCCCAAAGCCCCATCTCAGCCCCCAACCCAGAACCCTGCCCATGCAGGTCCTGCCCCAGCAGTGGGTGTGGGGTAGATGAGCCGGAGTGCCTGGGCAGCGGGGCTGGGCCTGGTGGCTGTGGCAGCTGGAAGGTCCTAACACTGCCAGGGCTATTGGGAAATGGAGTTTGGCAACTGCTCTGGCCCAGCTCTGATGCACAGGTGGTAGGCCCAGTGCCCGGGCCAGGTGAGACCAAGGGACAAAATCCCTTGACAGGCTGGATCCAGCCCGTGGGCCATATTTTGCCCACCACTGGTTTAGATTATAGACTTTGAAAACCCACAGAGAAAGGATGAATGGTATAATACTCCTTTAGGTAACTGACATGTTTTAAATAGTCCTCAAGTGTTGGTTTACCTTATAAACCATAACAGCAGTGGTGGAGCATCTCTTCTGCCTGATTCTTATTTGCATGATAGCCCTTTTGTACCTCTGCAAGTGTCAAGTAGCTTTCATATACACAAGAATCAAGCCTGTAGGCTACCATCCACCATTCTACATTTTAAGCCCCTCAGTTTCTGTATATATTTCACTCAATTAAAAACATCCTATGATAAATACTGAAGGATGCAATATTTAGTTCAGGGATGTCCAACTGGCAGCCTGTGAGAAGTTAATTTGCAGACTCTGGGCTCCTGCTCAGCCGCTGCTACCCACAACCTTACGGCTCCAGCAGCTGCTGGGGTCTCCAGGATACTCCTCCCTCCTCTGACTTCTACTTCCTGCCCTGGGGGGGGGAGGGGGGAGGGGGTGTGCTGTGGTGCAGAGAAGGAACCGTCAGTGGGGAGTTAGTAGGTGGCAAAGGCACCTGATGCAGGGGAGGGCGAGGCACTCGTGTGTACAGACCTGCATGGCACAAAGCCCAAGGGGCCTACGGCTCATGCTGGTACAGCCTGCAAAGTATAGGCCCTTGGTGGTACAGCATGCGGGATATGCCATCCCTACTAACTTAGAAGCTGGACAGCCGTGTTCTAGTTTATACAAAAGACACATCCATAGGGTCATAGAGAATTAGGGATGGAAAGGACCTATAGGTTAAATGTCATGTCTGTGCAAGTTTGTTTTGTTTTTTTAAAAGGGAAATGAATATAAAGAAGGAAACTAGATCACAAAGAAACACATTAGACAAGAAACTCTTAAACCCTGGATTAATTTGCTCTGATTTAGGAAATGCTTTTTTTCTCAGCATATGACCTGGTCTTACCCCAATATCCATATTTCATTATCTTTCATCACAAATTGCTGATTATAGGGCAATGCAATCAGACTGTAATTGTAACCAACACTTGACTCAGACTATTAACTTTCAACCCAAAAAGAGCAGGCTTTTTATGAGACAAAGGTTATATTATACAGCCATAGTATATACCATACAATGAAGAAGCACTCAAAACTGTATTCAAAGAGGGGTAAATACATGCATGTATTAGGAAAGGAAAGCAGTCTGCTTGAGGTACATGTAGGGAAGGTCAGGTGGTCTAGTCTTAACTAGATAATCCATTCAAGGGCTATTTACAAGCTTACCTTGTATCAGAAAACCACAAGGCCCTGGAATCTCTAGAAGCAGGGCATGGATTGTAAAAGGGCAGAAGTAAAAGATTAAGAGTCTGTTAGAGCCTCCACACAAAAGAAAACTAGGAAAAAAGTCTAAAGAACCAGATATCAGAGGAGTTTCCTATAACTAAAGAAAAGAATTTCATCAGCTTCTCATGTGTTATTTATGTGAATCTTAGCTACTCAGAGACTTTCATTAAAAGCACTCTTTTTCAAAGGGTAGTAACTGTGTTACAAAAGACGAGCATTCACTGTATTTTGCTTTTGACAGAAACCAAATACACAGATAAAATAATTCAGCTGTAAGTCCTGTTCTCTAAATATATTCATCATAACAGATTGCCACTTTGATTATTTCTATATATGCATGACCAAAGCAGAACCAACTTCCATTCAAGTTCAGCATTCCAAAGTTCTTGCTTCTAGCAAGGAACATCTTGTATTGAATATTGTCTTTTTTAAAGTCCCTGCTGGTAGTTTCTTTGAAACAGAAGGTGAAGTTACTTGCATATAAATTTAAAACATAACTGAATAATAGAGACCTATGTCTTACAGGTCACCAACTAACTGGAGAAGGCGGCAGTGTGTGGTCTTCTATTATCTTTAGTTTCTTTGCAGAATCGTAGCTGTAAGCAAAGGTTTTCCTGCAAAGTAACCCATTAAGAAACCCAGTCTTGAGGATGTAGCAGCTAGAGAGATTTTTCTATGTAATAAACAGAACCAATATCTTCTCCAGTAAAACTATAAGATTTTCTGGCAGTGAAGGGGATTACAAACAAGACACCACCATATACTTTATAATGTTGCTTTTTTAACAATCAGAGAGATGGAAGGGACCTAAAGCATCACTTAGTCCATGCTTAGAGCCATGGTTCTCAGCCTTTTTAGAATCAAGGCACCTCTTGAACAATGTCAGCTCTTAGTTTTCATTCAATTTTGGACTACAGAAAAATAAGAGAACAAAGAACTCAGTTGCAAAGAACTCAGAAAGACTAAAAACAGGTCACAATGTTTTTAAAACTATGGATTGCTATTTGAAATGTATGAGTTTAACTTTTGATTTATGTCTGCACAGCTTGCGGATCTCAAATACATGGCGTCCTGCTGCAACCTTGAAAGGATCTCAAGCCAGTCCATGGTTACCTGCTACACCAGTTCAGAATCACTGCTTTAGAGATTACTGAATGGTTAATTTTGACAGAAGGAAGAAAAGTAACACCTATTTCTATCCCCTTACCTCCAACAATCATGGGACTGTCTCATGATAGCCACAAACCAGCTGCTGGTTCATGTTTAAGATCAAGCATACGTGCAATAATGTTTAGTACATGTAGATAAGAGAAATCTCTTAAATTGACTTGCAGAACAAATCAGAACCACAAATAACTGCCACAACAGACCTGTCTTACATGGAATGAGCCCTGCCATAACTTTATACCTTTGGCCATGTAAGACTATAACAACTATTTTCTTAGGGGAAATCAAAGCCTAATGAAATAGTGTCAAACTCAACAACGAAAACAATTTGGATTTTTCCCCCCCTAATGGCTGTAGATGACTAAAAGCCCTTTGACACCAAATTTAGGAAAAAATGCCTCACTGGGATGAGCATGTTGGCAAGGGAAGTTGGCAAGATGATTGACAAAAGCAAAAAGCACCATTTTATCAGTATTTGAGGAATTTGGAATACCTTTGAAGAATTCACTAAAAGATGAATCAGTCAATAGAGTTTGAAAGTCATTCATCCTTTAAACTTAATTCACTTCTATAAAAGAATGACCAAGAAAAAAATTCAGCTAGCATTTATCAATCACCTCAGAAGTGGTCATCAATTTAGTCAGGACCACATTAATAGTGATGAATATAAGGAGATTTTTCCCCCCCATCAAGATATTTCAATGTATCCATCTTTGAATCTGAAGACAAGGTGTTACAGCAAAGTACTCTGTGCCTTCAAAATGTTGAAGGGGTAAAACAAGTAAAACTGATGAAATCGTAACCTCGGATATATTTTTTTTGGTGGTGGGAGAATATAAAACTATCCAAGAAATAAGATAATGGAAGCTGCTGAGGCTGCAGAATCAATGGGTCAGAAATGGGACTGGGAGGTCATATTGATAACAAAATTAATAGTAAAACATGTTTATTAATAATGAAAAACATTACTGACAGGAGATAAAACTTTGTGTATTAAGCCTTCAAACAATTTCTAAACTCGTATGGAATAGGATGACATCTTTATAAGTATCCTGAAGTTGTCAACACTGAGCATTCCTAAAGCATCTTATGCTGGCCAATACTGCAGGCAGAATACCAAACAACATGGACCACAGGTCTGATCCAGGTTGGCATTTCCTCTTGATCTTATGAGGCAGCATGAACTGCAAGGCTCAGGGATGTTTACAATATTTACTAGAAAAACTGAAATGGAAACATGACAGTTTAGGAAAAAAGTTTCTTGATCAGCAGGGATCTGGGTTTTCCATTTCCCATGGAAAAAAAATGGGAAGCCACAGATTTCCTGTTTTTAAGTCGGAGAAAACACGGATTACTCTTTTTAGCAGAGAAATCCGCGGATTCTCCGCTTTTGCAAAGAGCACTTGCAGGCTGGCACAGCTCCTGCAAGAGCCAGTTGCAAAAAGGGTGGGACACCCCCAGCCCTGGCTGGAGGGGGAGGGGGGTGGGGCCTGAGCCTCTGAGGAAGCCAAGGCTGGGCTCAGGCTCTCACATGCCCTTACCTCCATGCTCCAGGGGCAACTGGGGCTTGGGGGCTGAGGGAGCAGGGGGTGCTGCTGGCCCCAGGCAGCACATGGCAGCTAGGAGCATGGCCGGGGGTGAGGGCAGGGGTGCCCCTCTGCGTGGGGCTCTGCAGGCAAGTGATACAGGGGGCAGTGTGGTGGTGCCTGACATGTGCGGCCCACACACATGCCGTCTGGCCAGCTGCCCAGAGGAAGGGGAGATAGAGGCTGGCATGCAGCTGGAGCACAGCTCCGTGGCCAGCTCTGCAGCCGCAGCGAAGGACGGGGGTGGGGCAGGGGCTGGGGTTCGCCCGCAGCGCCGCCACTTACCCAGAGGCCTGTTATGGTGGCAACGGCCGCTGCCTCCAAAACCTCCCACGGCCGCCGTGGAGCTCTGCCTGGAGCTGTGCAGCTGGCCGCTGGGCAGCAGCAGCAGCAGCATGGTGGTGGCCAGGTGGCACGCAGCCATCCCCACCACCACCCCACGCCACTTGCCTGTGGGGCTGCCCATGCCAGCGGTGACGGCCTCTGCCTCCCCAACCTTCCGCTGCCACCGCAGAGCCATGCTTGGAGCTGTGCGGCTGGAGGCAGTGGTGTGACATGGGGTGGTTGTGGGGATGGCTGTGTGCCACCCGGCCACCACCACGCTGCCGCTGCCACCCAGTGGCCGGCCGCACAGCTCTGGGCAGAGCTCCACGGCAGCAGCGGGAGGTTTTGGAGGCAGTGGCCGTCACCGCCGTAACGGGCCTCTAGGTAAGCAGCAGCACCACGTGCGAGCCCAACTCCTCCCCCCCCGCCCCTATCCCTTACCGTGGCTGCAGAGCCAATCACAGAGCTGTGCTCTGGCTGCATGCCAGCCTCCATCTCCCCCTCCCCTGCGCAGCCGGCCAGGTGGCACATGTGCAGCACCACCACACTCTGTCCCTCATCACTTGCCTGCAAAGCCTTCTGCAGAGAGGCACCCCTGCCCTGACCCCCTGGCCCTGCTCCCAGCTCTGATGTGCCACCTGGGGCCGGCAGCACCCCCAAATCATCCCCCAAATCATCTTCCCCAGCCCTGCCCCACAGCCCCCAAGCCCCACTTACCTGTAGGATTTAGGGCGAAGGGCATGGCTATATGGTGGCAGTGCTTGCCAGCAAAGCCCCCCCACCCTGCATGCAGATGCCACAGCAGAGCCGTGCAGCTGGTTGCGGGGCATACCACTGAATGCAAGCCCCCCATTTCACCCCCTGGCCGGGTGGCACATATGTGGCCTGCACACAGTGGTTGCCAACTCACTGCTGCTGCTGTGACCTGCGTCACTTGCCCACAAAGCCATTCAGGTGGCCCTGTGATGGGGTAGGGTACAGTGGCAGAGCTGTGGTGGCAGCCTCCATGTGCGAACTTCCTGTCAGGCCAGCCGGCTGGCATGTGTGTGGCCCACAGAGTGGCACCCCTGCCCTCAGCTCCCAGCCCTGCTCCTGGGAGTGGGCACAGGGGCACTCTTCCCACCCACCTTCTTGAGATACTCCCCCAGCACCTTCCCTTTCCCCCGCCTTGCCCCGCCCCTTCCCTCCATGCACACTTACCTCCTGGGGTGGGTGTCAGTGTCTGTATGTCTGTGGGTCTGAAGGGCTGTTGTGAGGGGCATCAGGAGGGCTGTTGAGACTGTGGGGGGGAGTGCGGGGCACCAGCAGCACTGGGAGAGGATGTGGGGGGCCTTTAACTTTTTATCACGGATTTTGGATTTTTAATCAGAGAATTTGAAGTTTTTAATCAGAAAAAAAACAGAATCCCTGTTGATCAAATATGAGAGCTGCAAGAATCTCATTTAGAGCCAAAGATTAATCCTCCAAGGAGGATTATTCTGCACTGGTCCGGTCCTATAGGGAGCTGACCAGGAAAGCCAAGGCTGCAACTGAACTCCAGCTAGCTTTGAGCATCAAGGACAATAAAAAGTCCTTTTTCAGATACGTGGGGAGCTGGAGGAAAAGCAGGGGCAACGTTGGACCCCTGCTGAACCACATGGGGCAACTGACAACTGACGCCCAGGAAAAAGCCAACCTATTAAATAGGTACTTTGCGTCGGTCTTTCATCAGCCCCATGGGACGTCCATGCCCGCTACAGGGCCGGGAAGTCCGGGTGAGGGTGATCCCCTGCCCTCCATTAATGCTGACTTCGTGAAGGAACATCTTGAGAAGCTGGATACCTTCAAGTCAGCCGGCCCTGACAATCTTCACCCCAGGGTACTCAAGGAGCTGGCGAGCATCATAGCCCAGCCTCTAGCGCGGATCTTTGAAAACTCTTGGTGCTCTGGTGTAGTGCCCGAAGACTGGAAGAAGGCCAATGTGGTGCCTATCTTCATGAAAGGGAGGAAAGTGGATCTGGCTAACTATAGGCCCATCAGCCTGACTTCTATCCCGGGGAAGATCTTAGAAAAGTTTATTAAGGAGGCCATCCTTAATGGACTGGCCGACGCCAACATCTTAAGGGATAGCCAGCACGGGTTTGTTGCGGGTAGGTCTTGCTTGACCAATCTCATTTCCTTCTACGACCAGGTGACCTATCACCTGGACAAGGGAGATGAGATTGATGTCATATATCTTGACTTCAAAAAAGCCTTTGATCTGGTGTCCCATGATCGCCTCTTGGAGAAACTGGCCAATTGTCGCCTTGGGTCCTCCACGATCCACTGGCTGGAAAACTGGCTCTGGGGTCGGACCCAGAGGGTAGTAATTGATGGAAGTCACTCATCGTGGTGTCCTGTGACCAGTGGGGTCCCCCAAGGCTCTGTCCTTGGACCCATACTGTTCAACATCTTCATTAATGATGTGGACACTGGAGTCAGAACTGGACTGGCCAAGTTCGCAGATGACACCAAACTTTGGGGCAAAGCATCCACACCAGAAGACAGGCGGATGATCCAGGCTGACCTGGACAGGCTCAGCAAGTGGGCGGACGAGGATCTGATGGTGTTCAATGCTGATAAATGCAAGGTTCTCCACCTTGGGAAAAAAAAACCTGCAGCATCCTTATAGGCTCAGCAATGCTATGTTGGCTAGCGCTATGGAAGAAAGAGACTTGGGGGTCATCATTGACCACAAGATGAACATGAGCCTGCAATGCGATGCTGTGGCTAGTAAAGCGACCAAAACGCTGGCTTGCATCCATAGATGCTTCTCAAGCAAATCCTGGGACGTCATTCTCCCCCTGAACTCGGCCTTAGTGAGGCCGCAGCTGGAGTACTGCGTCCAGTTTTGGGCTCCACAATTCAAAAAGGATGTGGAGAAGCTTGAGAGAGTCCAGAGAAGAGCCACGCGCATGATCAGAGGTCAGGGAAGCAGACCCTATGATGACAGGCTGAGAGCCCTGGGGCTCTTTATTCTGGAAAAGCGCAGGCTCAGGGGTGATCTGATGGCCACCTACAAGTTTATCAGGGGTGACCACCAGTATCTGGGGGAACGTTTGTTCACCAGAGTGCCCCAAGGGATGACGAGGTCGAATGGTCACAAACTACCACAAGATCGTTTCAGGCTGGACATAAGGAAGAATTTCTTTACTGTCCGAGCCCCCAAGGTCTGGAATAGCCTGCCACCGGACGTTGTTCAAGCGCCTTCATTGAACACCTTCAAGATGAAACTGGATGCTTATCTTGCTGGGATCCTATGACCCCAGTGGACTTCCTGCCCTTTGGGCGGGGGGCTGGACTCGATGATCTTCCGAGGTCCCCTCCAGCCCTAATGTCTATGAAATTAATGTACCTTGGGATACTATTCCACTGAGGGCCTTGTTACACAGTAACCCCTGGATTGTCCACACATTAACACCTGAAACTGGTTGTAAGCACTCATCATATGGCTCAAAGTTATGCCACTCTAGGGCAGGATGATCTCTGAGCCGTGCTACCCACTCTAGGTTACACCTTAGTGTAAACACCCCACCTGCCCTGACTCTGCTTGCCCACATTAGGCCCACTGCCCGCACTCCCTTTCCAGCACTCCAGAGCCCCACTCACTCTCCCCTTCCCCGCTTACTTGTAGTTGCCTGCACTGTCTGATCTGGGGGAGCAGGCAGGGAAGGGTTAACTTGCCTGCCCCCCCCCCCCACTGCTGCCACAGCTTCACTTTGGGCGGGCTAAGCCCAGAGAAGAACAGCAGCCTGGCAAGGCAGCCAGGTTTACCTTTTCCTGCCTGCTCCCCTAGGACAGACAGCATGGGCAGCCATAAATAAATGGGGAGGCAGGAGGAAGCTCAGGGGCTGGGTGAGGGGACACAGGGCAGCGGGTAAGCCCAGAATGAGGAGGAGCTAGCACTAATACTGATCAACATCTGTACAGTACACAGTGTAAGATGTAACAATTTCAGAAGAAAGTCTTCTCAGGGCACTGCTAGCCAAAAAGAATTGGACACTGGAGCATTTGTTCTGTGATAGAGCCATGACTACGAGAAATATCTATCTTGATTCTGTGGATGACCATGGGCTCTAGGGTGAATATGTTACAGTTAATATCTTAAGAGAACAATCTCATGCTTTCTAATTTCACAACTCAACTCTTCAGCAGACATAGCATTTCAAAAATTGATCACATCAGAAGAAAAAAAAATGGTACCTTGACAAGTAAATTTTTTAGATGGAGTTGTGAGAAGTAGTTTATCTGCCATTTCTCCAGGACCAGCACAACGTGCAATACCCGGTTCTTTGTATTCTGACTTAACCCAGTCGGATAGCCACTGCATGTTACAATCACAGTACAGTGGGTTTGCTCCAATAGCACTGAAAGACGGAAAAAAAATAACAGTTTTATGTAGTTGCTTTACGGAATGCAAAATGAAAATATGATCAGTAGAAAAAGACTGAAATGTAATTTTATCATGTGGCTTGGCTGGTTCTTGCCTTTGAAGCTAGGAAAGATATTTGGCAGCAAACTCTGCCTTGAGTTGTAGCCATCGCTCAGTTATGGGCTGATGCTAATGAGCTCTGTATCATTCCTAGTACTTAATAGACAAAGTCTGTAAGTTAACAGAAATCATCCTCAGCTGCAGAAAAAAAAAAAAAAAAGTGTCTCAGGAAATTTAGTTACCCAGAGAATGAAGCATCACCTCTGCATTCCTAGAAATCTTGAGCCTGAAAAAGTAGAGCCCCCACCCCCTTTTTAAAACAATGTACTTCCTTCTTTGAGTTCATGGCTGCATGACCTTCATAAATCACTGGGAATGGCAGAAGCAATTTTTGATTTAATTGTTTTTTCATCTGTGATCCCATGGGAAAACCCTTCCTTGTGCCTATATATATATAAAAAAAATCTCTGTGCAAACTAAGTGGTGTCGACATCAGTGGTGGTCATGATGGAGGTACTGCCTTAAGAGCTGTTCATTGGGAAGGAATCAAATTGTGATGCTAATTATTTTAGCAAGTTCCTTTGTATCAGCAATAGACAATATTTTTTAGGAACTGGCTAAAATGACCCAGCTTTTGTCCCTTTTGAAGGGACATGCATCCCAACTCAAAATTACAGACAAAGATCCCTTTTTGGGAAAAGAACAATTGTGAAGAACATGATCAAAACTTCTCTTCTCAAGGAATAGGGGAAATGGCTGGAATGCATGAAAATACAGCCATATTCTGGATAAAAATAGAGGTATTTCTCTTTCTGCTGATACCATGTCACAGAGCGGTGGCATAAAAATGGCAGCAGGTAAAACAGAAGAGAGAAATTACCTATTCAGCAGCAAAATATTGGCAAGTCTGCAGTGTTAACTATAAAAAACAGCATTTTTTGTATGTGTGAAAATTGTACACTGCCTATGCTTTGGTGCGCCACACATTCTTAAAATGCTCTCAAGAGAATGTCCAAAATTACTTATAGCTGCCATCTTAGAATCAAGGAAGGGGGAAAAAGTAAGTTAAAGTCCAAATTAAAAAATCAATCCCTTTGTCATGTTTTGCATTAAACAAGCAATTCTTGTTTTTCCTTTGCCCCCCTTGACCTCCTTTTCCTTACTCCTTTCAAATTGCCCATCTCAGTTTTAGCATGTGCATGAAGACATGAGTATCTTTATAGCAACATTTGAATCAACCGTGACATAAGGATGACATGAAAAATAATCAACATGATCTCAAATTTCAGCGAAATCTCCAGATGGCATATTCATGTCTAAGGACAAAGCTGGATGTAAAGCAGGTGACTGTTCATATAGAGTCTTTAAAAACCGCAGCTGTTCAACACAATCAAATACAGGTACACCTGTATACAGATGTGTACCTTTTCTTCTATTGCAAAAAACAAAGATTCAGTATCTTTCTCTAAAACCTAACAAGCACTTAAAGCTCTCATTTGCCTGTTTCTTTTGTGTCATACAGAAAGTGAAGGAGAATAGGAAGATACTACTGCAGAAAAGAAAGGTTTTCCATGAATGCTCATGTACGCAAGAAATCAACACTTACATATGTAACAATATATAAATAACAAATACTTACAGATGTGATAATGCTGAAAGATCATTAAAAGCTCCTTCAGGAACAACAGAAATATCGTTGCCATGTAAAGACCTAAGAAAATAATCAAAATATTATTTTCCCTTTTCTTTGGGTGAAAGAAGTAAAAGGATTTTTTTGTTTTGTTATTTATAATGTCAACTAGAGGCAAGAAACCTGAAATTTAATTTTTCATTTTGGAGGTTTACCAATTTTGTTCCGTCTCACACTGAATTGCATTTCTTGTGGTTTTCAGTTCTTCCCAAGACTATACAACTGCCCACCCATGGCAGAAATGCAGAAAAAGTACTATTTATGAAATGTTTAGCATTTAACTATAAATTGTATTTAATGTTCTTTCTACTTATTTTTTCATGGAAACCACAAGTAACAAATATGTTCATGAAAACAAATTTTAAGTTGTATATTTTAATTAGTTTAATTGTAAAATGATGCCTCTTTATTGATCAAAATGCAGGACTAATTTAGTCACACACTGGGCAAACCTATCCAACTAGTTTCTTTCCCTTTTTACATACCCATTCATTTACATATACATCTACACATACCCGTGTTTATGATTAAAACCATGGGATAGCTATATTTGTATAAAAACAACATCTAACAAAGGTTATATATACCCCCTCTAAATATAAATGTGTTAGAGTTATCTGACCCAATCATGCTATAAAATGGTTTCAACGTAGCTGTGGAGACAGAAAAAAACCTAACATATAACTAGGGCCTTTTGTTTAAAAATGGTAGTTTTTATAGGAAATATTTTTTTTAAACAAAAACTGTAAAATGACTACTTTGTTTTTTGTTCTTCGCCATTTTTTCCTTTCCCCATTTATTGAAATAGTTTCAGTAAATCATAAAGTTATTATTTGTTTGAAAATGCAAAAAGAATTGAAATGAAACACACATTCTTCTGCAAGATATCTTGTACTAAAAAAATAAGTAGTTTTCTATTATAAAAAGTTTCAGTAACATATCATATCTAAGGTACATATGTAGTCCTCTTAGTATCATGAATACTGAGACTGGGTGGATATTAAGGATAATCTACATATTTCCCCAAGAATAAATGAACATTGCCTTTTTTTTCCTGTTAGAACAAAGATGCTGGGATGGGACAAAGGCAGATTTTGGAAATGCTACTACTACATCTGAGGTAGAAGAAAAGAACTCAAAATGTTTAAGTCAGAGAGTTTGGCAATCTGAAAGAGATGGAACATCCAATATTCAGGTTCAATAGCAAGACTTTAAATATATCAGTTAAATCAGTGATGACATCCTGCGACTGGAGAAAGCAAATATAGTTTCTATATTTAAAGGGGATAGAATATGATTCTGGCAAACAAAGACTCACTGATCTCACCTCAAAAGCACTCACCTCAAAATAATTAAAACAAATGTGAAGGAACAAAGCCGTGGAAGTGAATAGAAAACAGAATAAAATATAGTGAGTTTACCAAAAGTACACCATGCTAGACTAATTGCAGCAGGACTGTGACACCCCCTACTGGCCTCTTTACTCCTGCCCAGCTCTAAGGTACCCTGCTTTTCATGCCTGTTATGCCTTGATGCAATTACTGGGTCTTGAAATGGGAGGCTGCCCCAGGGTTCCAAAGTGAGCCCTTGCCCACTAATAGGCAGCGGATTCCTCCCAAACCCCTCCAATTTCTGCCTACCCCTCAGGCATTAGGTGTGGCCCTCCTGGCCCCAAGGCACTAATCACCTTAAGGGGTAATTTTCTGGCCTCCAACCTCCCCTACAGCCACACCCATGTCTCTCAGGTGTTCCCATTCCATCACTTTCCCTTGTTGGGGCTTTGGCCTTCTCAGCCCCTGCCCCTCTGCTCTCACTGGCCCCTTTGCCTCAGCGCACTGTACCAGACCTTAGCTTATTGGGTGCAAGCCCTTGTCTCAGTTTTCTCAGCTTTGGGCCTCTGGCCCTCATCTTGTTCATCTAGGGCTCTGGTCTTGTTCAAGAAAGGCTGTGGGTCCCTGGCCCCATCTCCACCCTTCTTGGATACTAGGCTACCTGGCCCTGGTTTTTGCACTCTCAAGCTATAGCTTCAGCCGGCTTAGGCTTCAACCATCACTGGTTGCTGCCTGTCAGTGCCTTAAACCTAGCTCATGGCTGGGTTAAAAAAAGTCATGTACCCCTTGGGCACCAGAGTGACCTCCATACCACACACAATAGACCCAACCCAAAGCACCAATTAAAATTCAAATGAAAAGATTGAGCACTCTGGTCATAACTAAGATTCTCAGCGCACTGGCTATGTAACAAACCCCACTACTCATCTTGGGTCCCAGCTCTCCGCAAGCCCACTTGCTGCTCCCAGGCATAAGCTCAGCCACAGCCAGCTTGCTGCAGAGCTCCTCTCCCTGTGACTTGCAGGGCCAAACTGACTACTGTGGCTTAGGCCCTGGGCTTATATGCCTCCCAAGTCCTAACCCATGTGGTCATGTGGTTCCCCAGCCACCCACAAGCGTTTCTATTTGGCCTTGCTGCCTGACTTCCAAGGCAGCCTACAGTTGCTAGCCTAGCAGCTGTAGTAGTGCCCTTGTGAAAACAGAGCTCTGCCCTACTGTACTACTGCAGGAGTGCAAGCTCAGCAATAGGCACTCTGATGCCCAAGTCAGCTTTACTCTGTCAAACTGTTGCAAACTCCTGCAGCTCATAACAAGCAGCCTCCCCCACCTAGAGAACTCCCTGCTACTGTTTCTATATTATAGTAATGGGGAGCCTCTGGCTCTGTTACATTAATCTCATCTCCTTTCTTTTCTTTTATACAAAATCTTTCAGACAAAGGAAATGTAGAGTGTTTCACTTATCTGGACTTCAGTGAAGCACTTGATATGGTGCCACAGAAGAAATTATTAGTTAAGCTAAATAAAATGGGAAGTATTAGAAGCACTGTAAGCTGGATAAATTAATGAAAGGGCTTGTTACACACTGATTTTAGAAGATCCTGGAGCTCTTAAGCCCTGGACTGCCCACACATTGGGCGCCTACACATGAGTGCAGAGTGTTGCAGGGCACTAAAGTGCCTGCTCCTTTAAGAGCAGAAACTGCCTAGGGAGAGGACCCTAGGAGCCAGACAGAAACCCCACAGGTGTAGGTTACTGTGGGAGCAGGATAACAGGAGAATTAGTCTGCACTCGCACCCAGTCAGCTGACTGGAAGAAGGCAGGGCCCTGAGCAGATATAAACCCCAGGGACGAGGCCAGCAGGGGTTAGTTCTCTGGCAGCAGACAGGGACAGGAGCCTGCAGAGAAGAATTGCCCAGAGATGCTATGGCTGCCTGATATGCTGCATATAGGGCTAAGGGGGCTCCAGAAGCTCACCAGGTACCCTGGCTTACAAGGTACTTAATGCTGGGGGAAGCTTGACGCTTTTAAAGAGACAGAGCACACCCTGAACTGCTTGTATTATGTTATAGCCCAGAGGCTTGTATTTTGGTTGCTGTTTATATATTGGTAGACTGGGCTGAGGCTATTGAGGAAGGTGGAGACCTCATTGGGGCACCCTACAATGTGGAGACCCCAGTGCCAGGGGGTGCAGTAACAAAGGGGTGAGCAGGTCCCAACACCAGCAGGCACAGTGCCAGGGGGCGCAGTGGCAAAGAGGGTGAGCAAGCCCTACCGCCAGTGTGGGCGTAGAGACAGGACTGCGGAGAGCCTGGTGATGACAGGAGGCTGAACTAGACTAAGGCCTCAGAGGGATAACATTTAAATACCATCTGTGAGGCTTGGGGTGTGATAAAGTGGTGGTTTTGGAGCCACACATCTATCCCATAAAGCTGAGGGTATCCCGTGAGGCATCCATTTCGAGTGGGACCCAAAAGGGGTCCAAGGACCCACAGGGTTCAGTAGGGTCCATCAGGACTGTGTCCAAACACAAACTCGAGAGCAGCCTCCCTATTTATTATAATTACCAGCAAGACATGGCAGGCGAGGGAAAGGGTGCTTGTTGGGCAAGACTGACATGCACACGGAGCCCTAGGGGCATCACGGCCATCCCTGGGGACCCCATCCTGCAACACACAGTCTGCTCTGAACCGCTGGAATTCCAGTGCATATGAACAGACTTGATTGAGATCCAGCAGACTCCTGTGTCTGATGTATCAGCATAGCTGCGCTAAAAAATAGTGCCGGGGGTACTTGGACTAACGCTCGTCGAACTTCATATAGATTCATAGACATTAGGGTCAGAAGGAACCTCAGTAGGTCATCGAGTCTGACCCCCTGCCCTGGGCAGGAAAGAGCGCTGGGGTCAGATGACCTCAGCTAGGTGCTTGTCCAGTCTCCTCTTGAAGACCCCCAAGGTAGGAGACTGCACCACCTCCCTGGGAAGCCCATTCCAGATTCTACCTTGTTCTCCTTTGACAAAGTAACTACTTGGGTGGATGAAGGTAATGCTGTAGATATAGTACATTTGGACTTCAGCAAGGCTTCTGATAAGGTCCAACAGAACCTTCTCATAAATAAATTGACGAAATGTGGGCTAGATAAAATTACTACAAGGTGGATAACTGGCTCAACAGCTGCAGGCAAAGGCTAATTAGTAGTGGGCCCATGTCAGAATGGCAGGAGGTTCTGAGTTGGGGTGCACTGATAAAGAATTTTTTTGGCTGATTATTAACCATATTGGCCGACACCGATTCAATTGTGAATATGCAGCCCATGCTCATCCAGAGAGTGGGGGGGGGGGGGCCCAACACTGCACACACCCCTGGGGGAGGCATGGGGGGCATGTGTCCCCTGCATTTGTGCTCAGGGTTAGAACAGGCTGTCTGCTGTGGGCTGGGGCCAAGGGCTGTGCTGGTCTCTTCCTAGTGGGGAGGGCTGGGCTGCGGGTATGCTCAGGGTGGGTGGCAGTGGAGGCACTGGGAGGGGGGGATGTAAGGGGATATGGTGAGTTCTGGGGTGGCTGTAGCCCACCCCGTAACTCCCGCCCCCCAGCATTGCTGCCACTTGCCCCAAGCACAGCCCCAGCCCAGCCCTCCTGCCGGGAAGAGGTCAGTGCAGCCCCTGGCTCCAGCCCACCCTTGCCCCGCACACAAATCCAAGGGGCACATGCTCCCCATGCCTCCCCCCCGAGGTGTGTGCAGTGGCAGGAGCTCCCCAGATGAGCTGTCCGTGAATCTCTCTCACATTGGCTGGGCAGCGCCTACCCCTGCCCCAGCCCCACTCCCTCACTCACTGTGGGGGCCTTGATCTGAACCCCCATGCCCCTTCCCTTCCCCAGACTTACTGGCCAAATGCTGCTTTTCAAGCTGCTGGGCTTCACTCTGGGCCATGTGCGTGCTGCAGCCACGTCCATGGACATGGCATTTATTGGTGACATTATCGGCTACATCAGCCAAAAAAAGCTGATTGCTGATAATGTCGATTTTACTCTTATCAGTGCCAATACAATATGAACCGATATATCAGTGCACCTCAGGTTTTGAGAGGAGTCCCACAAGGGGTCTATCCTGGGCCTGGTGCTGTTCAATGTGTTTATTAAAGATTTGGATGCTGACATAGAAAGCTTCTTGAGCAGTTTGCAGACATGAAACTGGGAAGGACTGCAAACATGTTGGAGGTTACAAGCACAATTCAGAAGGATCTTAGAAAGGTAGGCTAGAGCTAAGAGAATGAAGTTCAATGCAGACAAATGCAAGGTGTCACTCAATACGAGTCTGCACTGTGATGCATCTGTACACAAGACAAATGCAGTTTTGAGATGCAGAAGCATTAGGTGCAAGACATGAAAAGTGACAGTGCCTCTCTACTTGGTACCTGCTTAGGCCTCATCTGGAGTACTGTATGCAGTTCTGGGTTCCACATTTTAAATAGGACATGGAGAAATTAGAGGGTCCAGAGGTGGACAACTAAAACAATAAAGTGATTGGAAAGCAAGTCTTATGAGGGGATATGGAAAGAGCTAGGCATTCTCAGCTTGTAGAAAAGGTAGTTAAAAGGGGACATGAAGGGCTTCCATAAAGAAAAGGGAAAGTGCCTTTTCTCATTTGCTGCAGAGAGAAGGACAGAGACAAATGGCATGAAGTTGCAGCAAAGTAAATTTAGATTGGATATCCAGAAAAAAACTTCTTCACTGTTAGAATAGTAAGGCAGTACAAGAGACTGCCAAGGGAATTGTTGGACTCTCTATCACAGTGTTCAAGAAGAAGATGGAGAGCCACTGGTTGGGGATGATCTAGACAGAGTTTTATCTGTGTTCTACTATGGGTATTTCCCATGCTACTGGGCTTTGCTAGTTGCCTCCACCCCACCCTTTCTCCAATGTGTTTCAGGGTGTTTTAAGGCTTCCTCAGAGGCATTGGTTGTTGCTTACAGGCAAGGAGGGGACTTTGACTGGGATGTGCTAATGCTCCTGCTGGAACCAAAGCCAGACGCTCCTGGCTAGACAGTCCTCTCGGGGTCAGGCTGATTGCCATACCTGGGGTCAAGAAGGAATTTCACCCCAGGGTCTGACTGGAATGGATGGTGGGATTTTTTTGACTTGCTCTATAGCAGGGGACATGGCCCTCTACCCAGGATCTCTTGGGCATATATTGACAACATTTTATAGAAGCAGGATTTTGGCTACTGTGGTTACCCTGTTTTACCTGTGGCAGGCTAGGGTGTTAGGTCTGTGTTGTATTGGGGGTGATATTAGTCTTTTGTAGAGCTTAGATTATGTATTGTATATAGGATGCTTTGGATAGGGCTGATCCTGTCTCAGGCAGGGGGCTGGACTAGATGACCTCTGGAGGTCCCTTCCAGCCCTACTTCTCTATGATCTACGATATAGAGAGAGGTTATTTCAGGAAAGAGAGGCAGATAATTTTTTCTTACAAGTGAGGCAAACTTTTTAGGTCATCCCCCACTCACTCCCTTTAATCCTTGTAATATAAACAAGCTTCAACTTCCCTTGTGACAGGCATTTCTAATATGCGACCCAAGCAAATATAATTAATTTCTGAATAACCAGCCCTGCCTAAATAAAACTAGTTCTGTAGTTTATAAAGTTTATGCTACTTGGTCACCTTGAGATTCATCTGCCCAGGCACACTTCTTCATTGAGTGAATGCCAGCAACAATCCACAAGCTAAAATTGATGCACTTAAAGTTTTCAGAAAAACATTAGTAGCACAATATTTTTGATGACTATTCAAAAAGTTTCAAAAGATACTAGTTCTCCATGGGTTTTTCAGTCTGCTGCACATGAGAAGGAGTTTAACAAAACAAACAAACAAACCCAAAAACAAGAACAGAAAACATCAAACAAAGAAACAAACGAAAAAACCTCACACTACTTACAACAACCTAAGCGACTTCAACCCATCAAATGTCCGTGCAGGGATACACCGCAGACGGTTGTAACTAAGAATTCTGAAAGCATAGAATATAGTGTAAGCAAGTAAAACAAAAACTATACACAATGTAGAGCATCTTTTGAAATTATACCCAGTTAGAGAACAGTTAATTTACAGCCTACAAACCAAGCAAGTTTTAATGTCAACTGGTTGCTTTTTCTTTTCAAGACAATGACCACAGTAATCTTTTCAAACATTCATTGTTATATATTTAAAACTTACAAGGTGAGCAGCTGAGTCATGTTGCTGAAGCTCTGATTAGAAAGAGTGCTGATTCTGTTGTTACTTAAATCTCTACAAAAAATAAATTCACAAGTTCAGTCCTTGTGATTGCACAAATCCTGAAACACCATACTCTAGATCTGAAATTACCTTTTTTATTAGTAGAGGTAGTATTGTTATTGATATCAATATTTAAAACAACATATGTTTTATTGTCACATGCCACATACAAGCCAAGCAAGTGTTTTATTGTGCAAAATGGAAAGCACTCTCATTTCAACAAAGGAAAAAAAGCAAAGCAATGCAGTCTTCTAATTCATATACAATGCAAATGTCCATCATGCTACTCAAGTAAGACCCTTAATATAGTTCAGCAGTGAACCTAATATTAGTCTTGTGAATGAAGATCTGAGATGTTTTGAAATGGGGATCTTTCTAGCCATCTCCCTAATAACATCTGAATAAGTATTACTTGACATCTAATGTGTATTCTGCTCTAAAATGTAGAGGAAACCACAAGAAAGTTAACAATCTTCCCCCCATCACTATGTTCAACAAGGTGCTATGTCCCTCAACTTGTGGCTGTGTCCGCTGCATCTGTAAAGTGAAAAATCTTCAGTTTGTATGTAGGAGGAACAATTTAAGTTCTTCTGGTTGCTAAATAACTAATGATTGATGTCCTTTCAGCTTTAAATGTAAGGCTTAGGTCTGAAGAGGACTGCACTTGGTATAAAGAAAGTTTGGAAAAAATATGATGGAGGGAAACTTGAATTAGTTCTACTTTCCGAAAATACTGTTTTTCTTGAGTTTTAACATGTTAATTGTGACATAAATGTAATGTCTGCCAGGGCCCTTGGCCTTGTGTACCTTAACTGTATATCAAATTGGAAGAAATAACTCATGCCTCCCTCAAACGAGTTGGTGAAATGATAATGTGATAAAGATTGTATGATAATTTTTATCTAGGTTAAAAATAAACCTGACACAGGTCTATGAACAAAGATTACTTAAATAATGTGGTTCTTTTATAATGCACGTGAGAAAAGAAAGGTACTTAGAGATACTCTTTAACATCAAAGGAATTTGTTAAAAACATAATAATACTCTGTGTGCTACCTTTGGAATCTTCTATTAGAATCTTAGATGACTAATGTAATAAAACTTTATTTACTGAACTTTGTGTTTGTGCTTTGTATTTGTAATCAGTCAAAGTTATTTATTAAAATACAAACCTTTGTGACTAACTCCATTATTCCCATACTGAAATCTGTATTTATTTTATAAACAGTCATCACTATCTATGCTTTTGCCGGAAGCCTTCCTAATGAAGAGTGGGGTATCACTACTGCAAGTGATCACAACTTCATAAGTTCATGACACAAGAGAATTTATCATTATGGCATGAAAAACTATGGTCCTTGCAGGGCTATATGCTGTAAGTAGGTCTCCTATCTCATTCATGGAACAAATTCACAAATGCTGTAGGTCTCCAGTGTATATATTTGAGAATGCTATAATTTATTCTGACAGGGTTTGGAAAGTCTGTGGGGAAAAAAAATCTCTTTCTACATTTGAAAAAGTGAAATGCACTGCAATGTAGATGGAAAACCATTTCAATTGTCTTGATAGAGGGCTCTAAATCCTCCCCACATTTTAATGTCTGACTGCATTTAAGCCTAAACTTGCTTTAAAAATATGGGGTAGATGCCAAGTTGGTGTAAACTGTTACAGCTCTACTTAAGTCACTAGGTCTATAATATTTTACACCAGCTGAAAACCTGTCTCTCTCTCACAAAACCCTTCTGAGGCACCTAAATAGTATTAGTTCTGTTTTATGAATTAGCTGATGCCTAGAGAGGTTAGTGACTTGGTCAAAATCACTCAGTGAGTCAGCAGCAGAGCTGGAAATAACCATGAAAAGTTTTAACTAAGCTTTCTTCTCCAAGCATTAAACCATTGATCATATGGGGCTATATTAAATGCATGTACTGTTCTTGTTTCAAACAAACAGTAGAATAATTTTCTCTATAATTAAAATCATTTCAGTGCCTTGGTGGAGGGTAACTGCATATCTGTGTAATAAGCTATTAGTTACTCTAATGCACATTTCGTGAGGTTCTGAATTCCCTTTTGGGTTTACTGTAGTACCTGCCTATTTACTTTGCAATGAAGTGTGCTGTGACCAGCAGCATAAAAATATCCTCATTTATAAAACATGCCTTGGAGTTATACTTGCTAAAAGGTCCACTACATTTTATGTTTTTCTTGTAACTATTACATTAAATGGAAGAGTAGTTTTTCGATCAACCAGCATTGAAAGATGCTCTAAAGGTACTTACATAAGTGTCAAATGCTTGTACTTAGACAGTTCTTTGGGAACAAGGGTAAATTGGTTTCCATCCAAATAACTACAATAGAAAAATTAAGTATTATTCTTTAATTTAAAGTGAAGAAAAAAATGTTATAGTAAAACAATAAATAAGGACAAGTAATTTACAGGCACAGTTATTTACAACTTTCCTCCTTTAGCATCAGGATAGCAGGATGGCTGAGGGCCAGCTGCCTGAGTCTGATATATGCATCCAAAACAATAATAATAAAAAAAAAAACACTTAGCCCTTTATAGCGCCATTTAAAAAAACTCGATCGGTATTGTTATTACCATTTTACAGACAGGGCAAATAAAAACAAACTCTAACTCCATAAGTAATTTACTGTGAAGCAATAGAGTCTGAATTAAATTAAGTAAGAATAGGAATTGACAGCAAAAAGCTACATCAGTGGTTTTCAACCTGTGGTCTATGGACCCCTGGGGGTCTACAGACTATGTCTAAGGGGTTACCAAAAATGACTATGATCAATTAAATGCATGTGAATACCCACATTTAAAATTCAAAGGGGTCTGCACCTCCATTTGACATTTTTTTTTAGTGGTCCACAAATGAAAAAAGGTTGAGAACCACTGAGCTACATTATCTCCATTTTGCCCTTTGGAGTGAATATGGGTAGATGTCAATCATATAGAGCCAAACAAAGTAGTAATGAAAAATTTTATTGAGGTAGGTGCTTTTGGGGCCAAGTGTAGGGAAGAACTACTCATGTAGTTGGGATAAATGTGTTAAGAAAAACTGGGAGTAGTCCTCTTTATGTAATTTTCTAATATGGGGCAGACTTGGCTTTTATGTAATTTTCTAATATGGGGCAGACTTGGGTACAGGGATGCTTGAAGCAGGTCTGGAAGAGAGAATTTCAGAGGCATAGTTGACTCGCTTGCACACCCACTTACATCTGAAGAGTAGAAAGTGTCCAGCAACAATTGCATCTGCCCCAAACAGGACATACACCATTTCTGCATCTGTAGATATTTCTTTCTCTCTCCTGCAGCCAGAATAATAGCTGTAGGTCAAACTTTCACTGCCTTAATTCACAGAAAAGGCTATAGCCCTCAAATGCATACAGAGATAGATTCAAACTAGTTTTGTAGGTGGAGATCTAAATATGAAAAGATGTCTTATGAGAACTTGTACTAACTTGGACTAAATTTTCCTCTTGTTTTACTTCACGATAATCTCTGAGAAATGTTTCCTGTCATAGATGGACAGATCTAAAATGTAACTAAACTAAACTGCATAATTAAAATGTGTAATAGAAGTAATAAAGAAATCTATCTAGTTAAGGTTGGGAAGTAAGTAAAATTTTTCAGGAAACCAAAAATGTGTTTTTAAATCCAAGATATAGTTTTGAACAGCTTTACACATGTATGGTAAGAACCAAATCTTGACCCCATTCACATCAGTTGAAGGGCTGCAAGAATAAGTTTTTACTTTTATAAAGAGGTAGAATATAAACATTTATTTGAAGAAAAATATATTTGGAGGTAAATATTAGCAATTTTTATTTGTTAAATTGTGTTTATTTGCTAACAGCCATATTTAAATGTAGGCACTTAGTAGAAACACAGATAACCAAGGATCCTTGTTTTCTCTGTTAAAAAACCCAAAATTCTCTGATTAAAAGAACCCAAAATCCGTATTTTTCCAAGATTAAAATGAAACACTACTATATATATTTGTGTGTGTAGGTATCAGTTGAACACAATGGTTTATTGATATATTTACAATCTTAAAGTAGTTTGGAAACCTACTAGTGCCTCAATCATCATAATAAAATAAATTATAATACCTATATATCTTGGTGTTTGATTTTGGTTTTTTTATCATGGAAAATCAAAGCTGCCCCTGCCCCTTTTACTCACCAGGACATGAGCCCAGCTGCAGCTGCCCCCCTCACTACTTTGTGGCACTGAGCAGCCCTGATATGAAAGTGCCCCTTACTCTGGACCCCAAATCTCTGCCTACCCCTATTTACTACCCAACTGCTGCCCCAAGCTGCTATCCCACACACCCCTGCCCTGCCCTGTCCCTAATCAGCCCTGTTGGCTCTCCCCACAGCCCCCCACCAGTCCTGGTAGTGTCACCCAAACTCTCCTGCCTTGCCCTTGCCCGCCATGCCAGCTCTTCCTCCAGGCTGCCACCTCCCCTCAACTCAGCAGCATGACCCAGAGGCATCAGAGGGGGAACCCAGCAGCCCTCTGGTCCCAGTCTCCCAGTATGTGGGGTAGGGGTGGACACGTGGGGCTTTCCGGAGCCTGGCCCCTTCCCCAATGATGTAGGGTTGGTTTAGATTCACCAGAACTTGGCCCCTGATGGCCTGGATTGGCTCTGCACCATTGGGACTGTGCACTAAGCTCTGGCATGTGTGGACCACTCTTGTGCCATCCGAGGGTGCTCTGATGGCTTCCCTGATGGTACAGGGCTCATCCAGACTCACCAGAGCTTGGCGCCTGATGGTCTTGACTGGCCCCATGCCATTAGGGCTGTGCACCAATCTCTGGCCTGCCCATATGCAATACATAAGTATCAACACTGCGGGGCAGTTATCCGTACCACTGCTCATTGGTGATGCATGGGGGGCGGCGTTAGGAGGCATGTGCTCCCCCAGATTTCTGTGCTGGCAGCGGGGCATAGGGCTGCAGCCTAGCCAGACTGGTATTGGGCAGGAGACATCTCAGCCCAGTGGTGGGACATGATGTGGGAGAGCAGAGCAGCGCGAGCACACCTGCCACTGCTGCCACCAGCACTGGGAGCCCTGCACCAGCCACACTATAACTGCCAAGGTGAGGTGCCCCCTGCCTGCCCAGGGATGGCAGAGGTGGCAACGCAGAGTTGTGTCCTACCCCCAGTGTCGGCACTTATGCGTCACCTATGCTGCTGCCACAGTGGGAGTGCACAAACCCATGCTGCCACCACTCCTGAGAGGGCAGGGGGCACCTCACTTTGGCATCCATGATGACACAGCTGGCATGCAGCTCCTGGTGATGGTGGCAGCACTGAGTCTCCCTGCCCTACTCTACCCTCCCATGTTGGGTCCTGTCTGTTGGGCCAGAGGTGGCTTCTGGCTGGTGCCGGTCTGGCCAGGCTGCACCCCTGTGCCCCACTGTCAGCGCAGAAATATGGGGCTCATGCCCCCCTGACATATTGCCAATGAGTGTGCCCAGATGATCTCCAACCCCCACCTCCCATCCTATAGACTTACATGCCTGTATTGCTCAGTAACATCTTCTTAAGGGGATCCAATTCCTGTTCTGATAGGCAGAAGAAAACAAAGTGGCCACTTTGTGGCCCAGAAGGGCAAGGATTTGGATAGGGGAGTGCTGCTACACAACAGGGTGAGAGACTTAGCCCTAGACCCTGTAGACAAAAGAATCCTGATCAGTGGAGGAAGAAAGAAAAAACTGTGGTGGCAGTGCCCCAGCTACTATGGGAGACAAAGTATCTAATCAGAGGCTGCACAAAACTGAAGCTCCAGACTACAACTAAACTGGATTATGACTAGACTCCAGACTCTTAACTGCTGCAGAGGCTGCTGATGGGGAAGACACTGCTGCCAGAGGTTGCGCAAGCACCTCCTCTGGACTCCTTTAAGAGACATTTGGACATTTATCTTGCTGGGATCCTTTGACCCCAGCTGACTTCTTGCCCCTGGGGCAGGGGCCTGGATTCAATGATCTTCTGAGGTCCCTTCCAGCCCTAATGTCTATGAAATCTATGATTCCAGGTGTGGGCCTGCCTCTGAAGCCAGAAGCAAACCATGCTAAAAAGTGATCATGGAAAACACCTGTGCCAGAGTTGTGAATTAGGAATCAACTGACCAGCAGGGGAGGAGCTGGGCCAGCATATAATCTGACTCTAAGAAAGTAGTATCACTGGCCCAGAGTGTCAGGGAAGAAGCAACTTCCTTGCAGAGTGGGTAAACTCAGGCCCAAGGGGAGGGGAGCTTCAGGAGCAGTGGGGTAAGTGTGCCTGAATGCATGAAAAGTTTTGAGAGCTATTTCAGTTCACCCAGCAGGATATATTTTGGTTTCTCCTTATTGACTCATAAGGGCTAATGTTTTTAGTTGGGAGTGTAGGAGTTTCAGTTATGCTAGGCTGTAGTGATGCTGAGCTATAGTTACACTAAGGCACTGCAAAGGACCTTGGGGGTAGCAGGCTTAATTGACTGCTGGATGATCTGGGAAAAGATGTAAGTGAACAAAAACAATGATTTAAAGTAAGAAACCGGTTGAATGGATTGAGTAGTAAAAAGTTAGAACTTGCTAGTCTTCTTCAGCAATCCCTCACAGTTGAGGATGACTGTCTTCCATGATTGTCTTATCTCTGTGTCTGAAGTTGGCTGATGCGGCCTATCCAGGATCAACAGACTCTACTGAAGCTCGGATATGTGTTTCTGTGTGGTGTGGGTGGTGCTGGATTCTTCATTTGGCTCATGACATGCTGTTTCTGCCACTTCTGCTTTTCATCTCCTGTTATTGTTGTGAAGTTTCAAAGTACTGAGATTCCTGCAGCAGATGCTTCCTCCATGTGGGGCAGTCCTGGATGACAGTCTCCCATGAGTTGACACTGATGTTGCATTTTTTTAAGTTGACCTTGAGAACATCCCTGAAGAGCTTTCTCTACCCTCCTCTGAGCTGGGAGAATAAAATTTGCTTCAAGAGCCTGGAGTCAGACATTCAGATGACATAAGGAAGCCCAATGAAGCTGTTGGCAGATGATTATCACCTCAATACTCATGGTATTTGCTTGCAGAAGGACACTAATATTGGTGTATCTGTCTTCCCACTAGATTCATATGATCTTCCACAGGCAGTGTTGATGGTTCTTCAACAACTTTTAGATGTTTCCTGTACATGGTCTATGTCACAGCTCTGTACAGCAAGGTGGGATCACAAAAGCTTGATAAACCATGAGGTAAGTTTTGGATCTGATGTTGCAATCTTCGAACACCCATTTCATCAGGCATACAAAGGCTGCATTTGCACATTTGAAACCATGTTGGATTATTTCATTGATATCAGCCTTCTGAGAGAGAGAGCTTTTGAGGTACGGGAAATACTCAATGTTTTCCAGTCTCATTGTGGATCTGGATTACTGGAGCTTGTTGGTGGAGGACCAAATGTTTAGCATCAGTCCTATGTTCTTATATACTTTGGTAAAGACACTGAGGATTGCCTGAACATCTGCTTCCTTGCTTCAATACAGCCTTGCTTAACTCTCATTTTAACCTCAAAAGGAATCTGTGATAGATCTACTGCTGAAAACCACAACTCACATACCATCACGGAGCAGACAGAGAATGGTGACAAATTTCAGTGTGCATCCATACTTCAGAAGGATCCTCTGCAACAGTTCTTGGCTGACAGAGTTGAAAGCTTTTGTGAGGACAAAGAAGGCGATGTAGAGATCTTCCTGTTGTTTGCAGCATTTCTCCTACAGCTGCTGAGCTGTGAGGATCATATCAATTGTGCCTACTGATGGCCTAAACCCACACTGAGATTCCAGGAGGAACTGTTCAGGTTGTTGAAGGAGATGGCTCAGGACAGTCCTCACAATGATCTTTCCTGTAGTGGACAACAAGACGATCCCTCTGTAGTTTCTGTAGTCAGACTTGTCTTTTTTTTTGAAGACTGTCACAATTATGGCATCTCTGAGGTCATCTGGGATTTCCTCTTCATTACAGTCCCTTAAGATAAGGGCATGGAGCTGTGATGTGAGATCCTTCCCTCCCTGTTTGAAGATTTCAGCGGGGATTCCATCCACTCTAGATGCCTTGTTATTCTTCATCTGCTTGATGGCATTCCTCACATCACCAAGGGTTGGGGGGATTTTGAGTTTCTCTCTGACTGGGTGTTGCAGGATGGACTTGAGAACACTCATCAACAGTAGAGCCTCAACTGAGAAGATTTTCAAAATAGTCCTTCCAAGCATGGCTCCCCAGCATGGCATGATGGCTCCCCTTTCCATGACCAGGTCTTCTCTATCCTTAGGTCTCAAGGGAATTGGTCTCTGAGTGCTTGGACCATAATTGGCTTTGGTGGCACTGAAGAAACTGTGCATATTGTGGATGTCAGCAAGATGTTGCATCTCCTTAGCCTTGTCTTCCCACCATTTGATCTTCATATTGCTTGTCCTCCTTGGGACCTCTGTCTTGGCTTGTTAGAGATTCAATTTCTTTTGCTAGTAAAGCAAAACTTGCTAGTAAAAGTAGAGATAACAAAAGGTGAGCTGTACTCAGCAGAGGATGAGAGCTGGAGATACCCACATTCAGTATGGAGAGAGCTGGAAAAGCCTAATCTCAGGGAGTGAGCTCTAAATGCCCAAACTTGGCATAGGGGAGCTGCAGTTGGCAGGGAATGAGCTGCAGGTGTCTGTACTTGGCAAAGGGACAAGTAAAAGTAGACTTCTCAACAGAGAGAGAAATAAGAGTTGGGATGGGATGGGATGGGGACATGTTGGCTATAAATACAGGGGTTGTAAGACTCACCCTTTTGTAGTGACTTAGGGGGTGTCAGTTGCACGTAATCATCGCTTACCATTTTCTGGGCAGTTCTGCTGAGCTGGACTGATTGCTATACATACCTGCTAGCATACTGTCCTAATAAATAATAAACCTATGTGAGCTTTTACCACCAAATGTTAATTCAACTTGTTCTTTCTGTGTCACACTTGAGCTACAGGAGACTGGTTGCAGACAACAGCCTCAGGGAGCACACAGACCCAAGTAGTCTGAACACCAAGAGTGACAGCAGGCAGGAGGCCAGCTGGTAACACTCCCACAACTCCCCTGTGCCTCAGAACAGGGAGTGTACTGAGTAACCATTGGTGGCTTGGTAGTAGCTATATGGGGTGGTTTGGAGGTCACACTGCAGGGCGCCTCGGCACTCGCTGGCTGAAGCCCTGAACAGGACAGGGGTATGGAGAAGGCTGAGGAGATGAAGCCAGAGCCAGTAGGCTAAGGGTGAAGGCTGCAATCACAGAAAGAGGGATAAGGCTGAGGGGCCTGAAGTCTGAACAGAGGCTGGAGCCTGATCAGGCAGAAATGAGTATCTGAGCCAGAAGGCTCAATGAATGAAAACTGAGTGACATCTACCAGGCATAGGTATGGTGATGGGGGAGGCTGGAGATTATGATTAGTGTCTCTAATGCACAATTAGGGTCAGGCCACAACTGGTAGCACTGGGGCACAGGCTTGCTATGCGAGTAGGGTGCAGGCCCAGAGAATGACAGGCTTGGGTCTATCAAAAGTCTATCGTTATTGAAAGCAGAAAGAAAGAGAGAGTGGCACTAGGAGGAATAGACACCTAGAGGCTCACCTGAGTCCCAAAGGACTGTCTCCCTAACTTTATAATAAGGTGTGGCAGATGAAGTTAAGTTGGGGAGACCAGGCAAGACTATATAAGGTAGGGGTACTTCACACACCAAGGGATATCACAGCCAACACTGGAGGTGTACCCTGCTACACTAAGCATGTGCATGAAAATTAACAGCATCTCTGGGAGGACTCATCTCTTGAAACACTCTGGCCAGCACTCAGTTCCAGCTGTGCAACATAACTATGTGGGAGAACTTCAGAAAAAATGAAACTACCCTTTTCAGCTAAGCTACTCCAAAAGGGATCAATTTAAACAGGACCTACTTATTTATGCTACTAAACTGAGAGCTAAACATAGAGGCATACTTTGTTGCCATGTAGAAGACCAACCTTTTACCAAAAGGCCTTAATTATACCCATCCAATGTAAGGAAAAAAAGTAGAATCAACCGTCACCACAAGAGCCACTTCACAGTCATCATGCTAACACAGGAGAGAATCAAGACAGCACCACCCAGAACACAAACATTATTAACCTATCAAAGCACTCCTATGCCCATTCTGATATATCTGTACTTTGAAAACGCCTGAACTTCTGCCCAGAGAAACAACTTGACAGAGATGTGGAGAATCAGAAAAATACTTTAGCAGACTTTTCCTGAAAGAATATACGGACAGAACCAATTCTGACCACGTTTCTGCTGTAAGAGCTAGGATAAATGACGACAAGAAAAATCTGACTGGACCCTTCCCAGTAGAGAGAACCCACACACTGGACTACCACATTGACTGTTTCAGGAAGAAAGCTAACAGAACAAATCTCGACGCAAATCAGGTCTACCACAACCTCTCCCCTTCAGAGAGAAAAGCCATATAGTCCCTAAGATCCAACAACAAAATAGTAATCAAACCAGTGGACAAAGGAAGAGCTATAATCATCCTCAGCTGTCAAGACTACATAATTAAGGCTACAAGATAATTCTCTAATACTGAGGAGCATAAAGAACTTGGGGAAGACCTCACACCAATATTTACTCTTGAACTGGAAAAATATTATCAAGCCAGCTCCAGGGGAAGAAAAAAAAAAAAAAAAAAAACCTGTTCAAACCAGTCCCACATTCCCACCCCAGGAACACTTTGTATGCTCCTGATGATTCACAAAGTCATCCTGGCATCAATCACATCCAACTGTGGTATCCTTACTGAAGAGGTATCAGGGTTCACACAAACCCACCTGAAACTTGCTCTTCGAGTGACAAAACACAACAGATTTCCTCAACAAGCTCTGGAACATCAACCACCCCCTTGAGAGAGCCATATTTGCAGCCATATGTTTGCACTAATATCCTACACATGAAGGCCCAGCTGTCTGCCTAAATTTGGTTACAAAGAGTACACTCAGATTTGAAATCGCATTAACTGTACAAATCACCCACTTCATCTTCACCCCAAAATAACTTTACCTCTAACAACCAATACTTCCTCCAAGGAGTGGGAACACCCTACAGGCAAACGGATGGCCCCCCAATATGCCAACCTCTTCATGAGCTATCTGTAGGAGGAATTTTTAGAAAAACTGCACCGCTAAACCTTTACTATACATAGATGATATTTTCATCACTTGGACTGAACAACTGGATGCGCTTACCGACTTCTACCACAGGTTCAACAACTACCGTACTTTGATCAAGTTCTCTTGCAATAACTGATTTAGTTTTTATCATTTAGGATATTTAATTTCTGTATTTGTTCTTGGCTGAGTAAAGAAAACATATGAATCCAGTTCACTTTAATTCATAGCTTCTGATCCATTTTGATGTCAAGTTTACATATGGGTAGAACAATGATTCAATATATGGGTCACAAACTCAAAACAGGAATGGTTGATTTACATAAGAGATGTAGATCCTAGATCTAATATCCTAAGCATAGGAAAATATGAATATCAGAATTTCAATTACACTGGCCTTCTACTTATAAACATGAAAGTTTGTTACTTAATTTCTCTGTGAAGAAGTCCTTGGTTGCTTTTTAGGCCATAATATGTAGTAAGTGCTAAAATCTTAAACTCTCACTGATCATTTAATGTCATTTTTTTTTTACTTTGCATACTTCTTCCTCTTCTCATTCTTAAATCAGACAGTATTCCTCTGACCTTGGCATTTAAAAAAAAGGAAGAATGTGTGCTACTTACAGTTCAGTTACATCTTTTGGGATGCCTTTGGGCAAAGCCTTAAGGCCTTTGTTGCTGCAGCGAACTACTGTATCCAGGCAGGTACATTCTGCGGGGCAGCGAGACAGTGGAGAACAACTGTTGTCATCATTTCCTAGTTAGTACAAAAAAACCCAGATAAATGAAAGCTTTGCTCTGCAGAACACTTAAGAACCGCCAGCAAAACAACACATGTAATTCCTAAACAGCCATGAAGGTTCTGCTGTGCCATAGCTTGATGGATGGAAATCATAAAGTTATCACTAAAAATATAATTTCAAGTACATTCCATTTTGAATTACATCATTTGTTTAGCCATGATGTTTTAGTACCCATGATTCATATTCTTTAGAGAAAGAAATTTTAAAGTAAAATCACAATTACACAAAATGTAATAAAGCAATATGCTTTACAGATCTGTAAGAAGTCAAATAAAGACTGCTTCCTTTTTATTAGGGAAAGTTAAACATTTGAAAACCAGCAAGCATACAAACAGTCTCAGAAACACCGTGATATGAGAGAAAAGCAGTTTTTCACATTTGCATATAAATACTGAAATTCAGTAACAAGTGAGCAAATCTCTAATATGATATTGGAATGTTTATAGCCTGCTAGAGAATATTTGAATCCAACTGCATTAGACAACATCTATCAGCCCAATTATCTCAATCTCCATTATATCTCTAAATATTTATTTACAGTGTTGCATACTGTTATCTTCAAAAGGCTTGTTAACAGCTGCACACTTACTAATCATTTCAAAATGGGTGGATAGAGCTTCTACTGCAGACATTATTTTACTCGGGAGTCAAATGGATCACAAGGAACATGTATAGAATTAGAGTGGGCCACTTATATGAGCCTTTAAGATCTATGCAATGTTCCAGTTACATGTATGGAAGCTGCATTCCTGACAGCTCAAGTATGCATTTCTTACCATCATCGCAAGTAAAATCTTGAATTGCCACATCCTGGATGGGAATCTCCTTTAGGAAGTAGGGTTTTTGACAGCGAGGGTTTCCAGTTACAATGCGTTTCTTCCTCAGCCAATCTCCCAGCCAAGCCAGGTGACAGTTACAGTTGAAAGGATTGGCTAAGAGGTTTCTGAGAACCACATGCAAACAATACATAATTTAGTTTCAATGATACAACTTTGTTTTCAGTTAAAACATTCAATTTCTGTTTTCAAAAAGTTCAGCTTAAGTGAAATTCCCCCATCAATTTCACATGCAAGCCAAAGCTGAAGGCTGCAATTTAGGATTTGTGCAGTGAATCTTGATACATCTCATTTAGAAATAATTTAAACCTGTCAGAGATGTGACTTGCTGTCAAACTACCCTGCACTGATAACACAGTAATTTAATATAGAAATGAAGGCTGATTACTTTATATTATTAGCTTGAACCCAACAACAGCTATTTCATTAATTTGTCATCTCAAGATTTCCATCTTTTTTATTTGCCTAGAGAATAAGTTTCCTATCTAACCTGACAGCTAAGTTGATTAAATGCCAGTTATAAAAATGAATTTATTTCTACAAGTCTCAGTACTTTTGGCATCTCTTCACTTCAGCACAAACCTATTGACAATTCCATTATTTATAAACATGCCATCTTTAATATGCACAAATTACTCACTAGGTGTAAAGTGTCATATTTTATGTTGAAAGAGGATTAAGTACTTTCCTGAGTGATGCTTCACAGAGACATTACTTTTTCAGTAACACAAGTGGTATCAAACAGGTGCTTTTCTCCTCTTGTGCCCCTTCCCCAATTTCCCAACCACTGAATTCAAACATATTTGAATTCAGATAACCCTTACAAAATAAATAATTTCTAACATGAAAATTTCTTCAGAAGAAATTTGGACTACAGTTGCATTATGCCAGAGTTAAACTCCAGGCAAGGTAAGTTCTATATCACATGTGAATTGTGCTGTTAGACAGGAGGAAGCTCAGTGTCAAGAATGCCAGTGTAGTCCTGGGAATCCTGTCTACACTAGGGCCCCACTTCATTACTCCTCTCTATCAAGCTTCAAAAGTCCTTGAAAACTTCTAGGGAAGAGTGGAAAACAAATGTAATGCCTAGACTTATCAAAAGATACTTCTAGTAGGCATCTAAGAAAGTGCAAGTATTCAAAATGGCAAGAATGTAAACTTTCTAAATTTCCTTTTAGACGTTTGGACTGTTAAGTTTTTGCTCAGAAAGCGATCAAACCATATGCTGCTAGATTGTAAAGAGGAATCACTGATATCAACCGTTATAAAAATGTGAATGGTTTCAAATCCTAGATACATTCATATTTTTAGTTTAACTTACAATGTAGAAAGTGAATGGAGAGTATCAAAGGCTCCTGGAGCGACTGTAGTAATTTGGTTGTCATATAAGGAAAGCAAACGGACAGAACTTAGTCCTGTGAAACTGTCGTTACCTACACAGCTTATACGATTGCTCCTTAGCATCCTGAGAAAGCAAAGATTAACATGAATTAATATATGATAGCTGAATATAATCCATTTATTGAAATACCAACTTTTTGCTGTTTATTAGTTATTTACCATTTACTAAATTTATTCCATCTATAAATGACATAGGAACCTTATTTAAGCAATAAACATTTTGCTATTCAACAAACCTAAACAGTTCAACAGTATAACTGGAATATTTAATTAGATTGTTCATATTGTATTATTACAGAGTACTAAAACAAATTAAAGTTAGTATGTTTTATATGACACCTACAACAATGAAAAAAATCACTACAATTTTATAGTTTTAATGTGATTATTTTCATTCCCTTAAAGCTGATGTAAATAAAGTTACCAGATAAAAACTGAGATATTTTCCTATTGTTATAAGAGAGCTGTTTTTACAAATTAAATGTAAACAGTTGTTGCATATTTCTTTTATTCTGGTGACATTTAACAGTCTCTATTTCCTGCTTCATTATTCAAATTATAAACAAGCTCATAATATTAAACTGTTATTTAACATAAATGATAGAATTTGTTAACATGATTATAAGCTAAATGCCAGAAAGCACTCCTGTTACTTGTTTAACAAATCTTTCAATTAACATAAATCAGCTTGATTTCACTCACTCAGCATGGTTTTAATGACTACCAGAAAGTTTAGTATCTCAAGCAAGCAACAACCTTTCTAAAACCAGATTTCTGTAAGTAATACCAGTATATGGGATTCACATAATTAAAGGCACTGCTGTTTTTGCATCTTTGTCATTAACTCAGAAATATCTTTTTTTAAAAACTTAGATACATAAAAAAACCCCAAAAAACTTCTGACACATTCAGATGTTTGAAACAAAAAGAAAGTTAAAAATGTTAGGTCCACTGTATTAAAAACTATCTACTTTCTTTGGGCTTGTTAAACCCCAGAAAAAAAACATAGTTCTTAGTTCAGTGGAGAACTGGTTTGTTGATCAGGAAGCCTGGCTTGCCAGAGAAGTCCAAAACCAAATCAGAGTTCTGTGACTGGCAGTTGAGGATTTGCCCAGGAAGCAAAAAGGTCATAACACAGAGGAAGAAACCCACAGATCATGTAAACAGGTATTCTTGGCTGAATGGCCTGAACTTCCTTTAAGGCAGAGGTGGGCCAACTTGCATCATGGGTGCACAAGCGGCACAGACACTTCTTTGTGTGGCACACGGCTGACTGGAGAGCAAGCAGGGAACGCAGCAGCAGGTAGGACAGAAAACAGAACACAAGTAGATGGGGTAGGGAGGAAGCAGAAAGCAGAGAAGAAGATTGGGCAGGGCAAGGGGATCAGAGTGGCGCTTGGAGATAGTGCAGAACTGATTTGTGGCACACCAACAAAAAAAGTTGGCCCCTCAATGCTTTAATGGAAGAATGAAAGAATTTAAAGAAACAACTGTTTGAAGCTTCTTTAAATCGGCTAAATGAAATTAAAATCAGTTGTGGAAAAAATCTCTTCCCATGTTTCAATATCAGCTGATTTCATCACTATTTTCCAGTGTAATCCCCAACAACAGATGGGCTGGACTTAATCAGAGACTACATTATACAGAATGCATAATTCCTATAGCTCCAAAGGAGATGACTTCTCCTTCCTCCTCCCACATATACACACTCAAAGAGTCAGAATCACATTCAGCGACTGCATAGTCCAGAAGGACCACACTTTCTATAGATCAGACATTTCAGAGAATGTCTGCAACTTGATCAGGCCCATACTTAACAAATTCACACTATAAAGCTTAGTGAAGAATAGGAGCAAACACTAGGGATATGCTTCCTTGTACCATAGTTTACCTTCAAAATAAAAGGTACAAGAAAGGCAGGTTATTGCTATAAGTCAAAGAGATCTGGCACAGAAGGAGAGGAAAAACACCCAAATAGACTTACAATGTTTTGAGACTTTCTAGTCCTTTGAACATCTTGTGCTGGACATTCTCCAAACGATTACTTGTAAGCAACAGTTCATTCACTCCAGATGATCCTTCAAATGCTCCTTCTTCTATATCTGTGATCTTATTATTGCTCAGATTTCTATGGTGCATTCATAAAACAAAATTGAAGAAAAGCATAGCTTTTTTTTAATGTCTTAAGATATTTACTTGCTATAGATAAATTGTCCATTACCATAGGTTAACATTAATCTGAGTAATTAATATGTAAAGGTGGAAGATAAATTCAAATACTAAACTAACGGAGACGTTAGCCCTGTTTAAAGCCAAAATTTGATGCAATACAAACTTGGAGAGCAGGATTTTCAAAGGAGTCCACGGACGCCTAACCCCTGTGGAAAAAATCCTAGCCAGAGCCGTTATATCAGTGACTGCATAATACAAGAAAACGCTTTCATAGAAAACTCTAAAAATGAAAATTTAACAACCACTGGTACTAGTAAAAAGGTAAGTTTTTAATCAAACATTGGTATGCTGTTATAATGCCTTTTTATGAAATGATGTTCAAAACAACACAGAAAATGAAGTGATACTAAAACCTTATTTCTTTTACCTGTTATCAATGATATCAGGAAAAAAATAAACATATTTGACATACCTTCTAGCACAGTGTTTTTTATATTTAAGAAAGGACATTACATATTTATTGCATCAAAATCCACATTAATGCCAGAATTCATGTTTCATTGTCTGATACCTACAAAACCAAATGCTGTTGCTTCAGGTGAGTTTTGGCTACTTAGTTCTTACATAACTGCAATTTTAAATCTATCTTGTCTTTGAAGGTATAACTGAGAGTTGAGTTTTGGAGTGAAAAATAGGGTTTGTGGTGTGGCTAAAGCACAAGACTGATGCCAAGAACTCCTCACTTCTAATTCCAGATTCACATCTCACTTCAGGTGTAGTCTAAGGAAAGTACTTGCTTTTATCTTTTTTTCTCCATGTGTAAAATGGGAATATTACTGCAATACTCTCACAGACACTTTTTGAGGAGTGGTAAATGTTTATGCAACTCATCTGTGATTCAAAGTATGTACATGTCATCAAGCCATCAAATCAATTAGACACAGGTCCCAGTTTTTCAATGATGGTTTTGTTGGGAATAAATCTGAGCCTGTGCAGATCTCCATTAAAAGTTACTAAAGATGGGTTGCTGCAGAGCCACCTTCAGGGGCAAAATAGGGTAGTCCAAATGCCACGTCAATTCTGTCTTTCGCTTCTTCACGGGGTCTGCTAACAAGCGCGTCGGTTTTGTGATATGGATGCCTGCCAACAAGAACTGGCCCAAGACCACCAATTCATTTCATGCAGGGTCACTGCATGGCATTGAGGAGGCAGCAATTTTTGGTCAAACTAGCTTAACCCACATCTAACAGTAATTTTGTGGTGTATTTATATAATATAAATGGTGGATAATTTTTTCATTAATCTGATCTATATTTATTTGGATTTTATTCCATTTCCTCTACCTTAATATTTAAATTTGCATTTTGTAGGAAAAATTAATAAAATGATTGGACACTAAATACATCTAAAATAAAGTGTTATAATATAACCTTTTTTTTCATCCTTAAAGCTTAAAACAACCTTGGTAGGATTTTCTTCTTTATATGTTAAAAACTTGTGCAAGTCATTTTTCCAGTCATTTAGTTTTGATTTTTTCCCTAACGATAGTTTAATGAAGCACAAAGTCAAAGGCATGTCCCAAATGTGCTGAATGAAGCAAAACAGCATGGTTAGGGAGTAGCACAGGAAGTTGCAAAAGATTTACTGGAAGCATTTGTTTTAACTAGTTAGAGTGCTAGATCCCTGCTATGGCTGTTCAACAGATGAGGTGTTTGAACACTAAACTAAAGGTGCCAAAGCTATACAGCATGAGAAGTTGTTACTGACACTACTAGCCCCATAGAAAAGATCATCCAGCTTTGCTCTGTCTCAAAGATAAGGTCAAACCTACTCTTGATTTCTAACTGGAATACACATGTGAAGTAGGGCTGTGCAAAATTTCACCACCAGTTTTGTTTTGATGCTCTTTCAACCTGTTTTGAGGTTGAAACAGCAAAATTGAAATGAAACAGATATGGTCGAAACAGCCACGAAACAAAGGAAGGCAAGTTGAAACGTTTCGCCATTTTGATGCTGTTTCGACGTTTCTCCCATAGGCTATAATGGGGAAGGTTGAAACAGCCTATAACTTTGTCATTTCTGGCCAGATTTGGATAAAACTTTCAGAAATGGTACCTTTCTGAGGGTATAAAGTTTGCCAAGTTTCAAGAAGACAGGTGCAGGCAGGGGGTTCAGAGAAACTGCACCGCAAAGTCTTGAGAGCCAAACTTGTGTCATGTGTATGTGTTAAGCCACAGCAAGGTCAAAACTACAAGAATGCTAGCCCCTGGTGAGGCCACAAAGCCTGCCGTGTTCCAAGGAGATAGGTTCAGGGGTTTGGGGGAAACTGCACTTCAAGCTGCGGACTAATAAAACTCATGACATGGGTGACACTGTGTGTGTCAAGGCGCAGCAGGGTGAAAGCTGCAGGCCTGCTAGCCCTTGCTGAGGCCACAAAGCCTGCCAGCTGTCAAGGAGATCGGTGCAGGGGTTCTGGGGCCCTGCATCTCTAGCTGCTGACAGGCAAAAATCATGACATGGGTGTTTGTGCAACTGCTGCCTCTCATCAGGCAGCAGGACTGAAGATCCCCCCCCCCATCACTTGCCACCACAGACCTGGGGGTAATAATTGACCACAGCACGAACATGAGCCGGCAGTGTGATGCTGCAGCCAGCGTGGCAAACAATATGCTGGCATGCATCAATTGATGCATCTCCAGCAAAACCATTGCAAAGAAGTGATTCTTCCGCTCTACTCGCCTCTACTCAGCACTCGTGAGACCGCAGCTCGAGTACTGCGTCCAGTTCTGGGCTCTGCACCTTAACAAGGACGTGGTAAAGCTTGAGAGAGTCCAGAGAAGGGCCACTCATATGATCAGAGACTTGCATGGCAAGCCATATGAGGAAAGGCTAAGGGACCTGGGTCTCTTCAGCCTGAAAAAGAGAAGGCTGAGAGGGGAGTTGGTAGCAGCTTACCACTACATCAGAAGCTTACATCTAGGGTTCAGGAACAACTGTTCACCAGGGCACCCTTGGGGAAAACTAGGAGTAATGGTCACAGTCTGGACACCCTAGTTGTGAAGTAGTTTTTCCTAATGTTGAGCCTGAAACAATCTTCCAGGAGTTTGTGACCATTACTCCTAGCTTAGCAGCCAGGCCTGCAGTAGTCTGCCCTCCCCCCATGCCCCAAGACAGACACAGTTGCACAAGCACCCATGTCACGAGTTTTGCTTGTCCACAGCTTGAGATGCAGTTTTCCCCAAATCCCTGCACTTATCTCCTTGAAACTTGGCAGGCTTTGTGGCCTCAACAGGGGCCGCCACCCCTGCAGTTTTCAGTCCACTGCGCCTTAACATACACAGTGTCATCTATGTCATGAGTTTTGCCTGTCAGCAGCTAGAGGTGCAGTTCACCCCCAAACCCCTGTACGAATCAGCTTGAAACTTGACAGGCTTTGTGGCCTTACCAGCAGTTACTACCCCTGAAGTTTTGATCCCCCTGTATCTTAACACATACACGTGACACAAGTTTTACTTTCAGAGTTTTGGGGTGTAGTTTCTCAGAACCCCCTGCACCTATCTTCTTGAAACTTGGCATGCATCATGCCTTCAGCACGTGCTACCATTCTGGCAAGTTTCATCCAAATCTGGCCAGAACTGACAAAGTTATAGCCTCTTTTGACCTTCCCCATTACATCCTATGGGTGAAATGTCAAAACAGGGTTGAAACGGCAAAACATTTTGACGGAACGAAATGCAACAGCCGTTTTGACTCAAAACAAAAGTCGAAACAAAACACTGTTCTGTCAAAACATTGAAACGCTGGTCAAAATGGAACGCTTTCATTTCTCACAGCCCTAATGTGAAGTGAGATCACAAAGTTATAGAAAAGTATACTAATAAACTAATACAATTATTGGAAAAGAGGTTCTTAGTGATAATAAACTTACATTTTACGCAACTGAGGAAGCTTCTTAAAGATCCCAGTAGCTTCCAATACTGTGAATTCATTGTTATTGAGTCGTCTATAAGAAATAGCAACAATATAGTCAGAAAAGTACTCCAGCATATGAGTTGACTATTTTCTAAACCAGATTTATTTTTCAAAATACCTTAAGCAAAATACCTGCAGTACCTGAATAACATGCCATTTCTAGTTCTGTAACCCCTACACTCCAATTTCAATTTGAATTCACAAGACCAACAAGATCAGGAGCAGAATGTAAATATTACAAACATAAAAACAAAAGGGAAATATAAGAAAGATTTTAAGAAAGCTCCCCCTCTCTCTGTTAAATAAGTAAAGATGCATCAAAAAATGGTTCCACAGAAACTTGTCAGTAAAACCCTTTAAGAAATATATGTAAACACCTGCACATTGGTCTAGTTTTTATAATAGGAGTCTGGTGGGATTGGTCAGATATCTGGAGACTCCCAGAGAAACATTGATTTACATAGATGAAAAAAAAAATAAAAAAGCCTTATACTTCATTCTTCACTTGAGTGGGACTCAAGAGAGGTACACACCTTTAGCTGGCTAGAATCAACGAGTTCTTGGGGGGTGGAGGATGCTTTAATTAGAGTGGCTCCGAGAGCCGTTCCAATCAAAGCGCCTCATGTATCAGCACCCTGCACTTAAAAATGGCAGTGGGGGAACTTTATCTAAAGCTCATTCACGGAGCTTTAGTTAAGACACCCCCACTGCTCTTTTGAAGTGTGGGGATGCTGATACATGAGATGCAGAGGCTGGCTGGAGTGCAGTACCTACCACGCTCCAGCAGACTTGGTTAATTACAGCAAAGTCAGAGCAGCCTCCATGCTTGTGTATAGGCCAGGGTGGATAAAAAACATTAAAAAAAAACCCTTAATTTTTTTTTTATTTAAATCAGATTTTTTAAATTTAATCACATTTTATGTTAAGATGCTTAAAAAAATAAACTTATATAAAGATACTTTTAATTCTGATATGTTAAAGATTAAAGATGTCATCATGAATACAGATTATAACTTCCAATTATATACTATTTGAGACAATATATTTATGTAACCTTTTTAGAAGTTTTATAAATAGGTCATAATAGGCCATGGACTATATTAGGGGTCCAATCTTATGGGGTTCCCAGAGGCTCCTCTATAGATTAGTAAAGATGAAAGAAAACCACTCTACCCAACAGGACTCAGTGCTCACTCAGTCTAGAAGATCCCATTAAGCATCTCTATGATACTTAGTTTCAGTTCTCAAATTGTGGATTTGTCTCTCCAGAGATCATAGGCAGACATAGTTCTTTGGGTAGATGTGATATCATTTATTGAACCAACTAGATACTTGGAAATATTGTTCTTTGCAAGCTTTCAGGCACAAACACCCTTCTTCAGGCATAAGGAGAGTTTGCTGTCTCCAGAGATAACATCCTTGTTAACAGCAGCATGTGGAGATGAGAAATAACAGACCTGATTACAGACCCATCAGCCCTGTTGTCTCTCTGCAAGTTTGTGTACAGACAGTAAAGCCCTTATATTTCTCTAAAAGTACAAAGCTTCAAGAAGTTAAGTGAGTAGGGTATCGAACAACAAGAATGCACTTTTTGTAGAAAACAATGATTAAACTGAGGCCTCCTGACCAGTGATTTGAATCGTGATTTTAATCATGATTTTAAAAATGTGATTTAAATTAAATCCACTCTGGTATAGGTATCCAAAATGTTTAGCTCCAAACCGTTGAACCCAGTATATTCCATCTATAGGCAATACAAAATAAAACACCAGCAGCTGCTCTTTAGTGTTTCAGGAAGGTATGCAATAAGCCCCAGGCAGTTGCCTAAAAACAAACAAACGAAAACCACCCTTAAAGAATATTGATTTTTTTGCACACAAACCAAAGCGCTACTAACAGTGTAAACCCTGAAAGATGTTAACTTTGGCAAACTTTCAAAGTTCAATAAAGTAGGCACCAATACACTCAGCCTGCACACACAAAGCCATTTTCATTAATTAGGCTTTTCTTAAAATGAGAGAAAATCTCAAGACCTAGACTCCACAGTTTTAGGGAGACATTACTTTAATATCTTTACCATATTTAAGGAGGGAGTCTAACCAGGTTTTGTTCTGAGATTTAGGAATAGGACATGACAAAGGAATCCAATAGTTCTAAGACCAGAAATACTTCAGAGTTGCCCTGTCAAAAACAACAATAAAAAATGAGAAAAATGGATAGAAAGCTGATAGTTTATCCTCCTTTCTGCCTGAGATAATGCCTACTCTTTAAATGATAGCCAGAAGAGATGTACTAAGTTTATAAATTTGAAGGCCTGTCAGAACACTCTTTCCAGCAATGGATTATCATCTTGCAGAAAACTGAGTGGGAAGGAAACAATTTTTTTAATTGAAGAACACTTTCTCACTTAGGAGACAAATTTCAAAAGCTGCAAAATATCCATGACTTCAAATGAAGTTAGTGTTTGATAGACTCAGAAAATTATGTCCAGTAAATATGACTTACTGACTCATTTTTAAGATGACTATTATGGCTGTGCAAAGCTTCAGTAGCCGATTCGATTCGGAAGAGATTCAGCCCGATTCAGTGGCCAAATCTCTGAGTCCAAATTGAATTGAATCGAGAGGCCCTTTAATCTCTTTAAATTAAATTGGAAGCCTCTGAATCAATTCACAGAGATTCGTAGATTCGTCCATAGACTGTACGGGCAGGCACTAGGCAGCGCCAGCGGGAGCAGTTGGGGGAGCAGCCGGACAAGTGCCAGCTTGAGCTGGCAGCCCTGGGAGAAGCCGCGGGTTGTCTGGCTGCTCCCCCGGCTGTCCCCCCTCCCCTCCCCTCCCCACCCCCAACTGGGGTGAGGCAGGCAGTGCTGGCAGCCACAGGAAAAGCCATGGAGGCTGGGGGGAATGATTGGGGAGCAGGGGGAATGAACAGGGGCTTCCCCCAAGCTCCCAGTTCAATTCCCCAGTTCCTGGTTCAATTCCTCAGCTCCCAATCATTCCCCCCCAGCCACCACGGCTTTTCCAGGGGCTGTCAGTACTGCCTGCCTTGCCCTGACTGTGGCTTCTCCCGAGGCTGCCAGCTCAAGCTTGGGCTCGTCCAGCTGCTTCCCAAACTGCTCCTACCGTCAATGCCTGCCTGTATAGTCTATGGCCAAATAAGACTCGGTGCTAAATATCTTCAGATTCGAGTGAATCGAATCAGGACAGTGATTTGAATCACCGGATCAAATCACTGTCCCTCTGAATTGCCGAATCCGAAGCAAATACTTTCCACTTCACACAGGCCTAATGACCATAGAGGGGATGGATACAATTTGGGACTGCATCTCATCTGCATCAATATCTCAGGACTCGTAATAGACCTGTAAGTAGCTGCTTTTCTACATTTATAGGTATTCCATTAAAGTGATTTTTAGGTCTTTCATTAAAGTGTAGGAAAGCAGTTACTGTAATCTAATCTAACGAGGTTCAGCTGCAGTAAACCAAAAGGTATTTACTGTGGAAGAAATACACACACTATAGATTTACCTGACTTTAGCTTGTATATGGAATCGTCTCTACTCTACTGTGAGTATGAAAATACCACCGTGAGTATGAAAATACCAGGGAAACACAGTCACTACTAAATAAAAATGAAAGTGATCATCAGTAATCAAGAGGGATTCTGCCAGGTTCCTATGAGATCATCTGAAACTGCTGCTTTTGTCATCAGAAACTGTTACTTGGCACAGCATATACAGCATTCAGTTTCATCTTGCTGATCACTGATGGTAAACTTGAGTTTTGCATGAAGAAAGTGATTGAATCTTGATAAAAGATATGTTGGTGACCTCAAGAATATAGGTAACTGAGCTTGGTTGAAGAAATATAGTGTCATCAACCTGATGTCTTGCAATATGATATCATCATTAGGGATGGTGGTACAGAAGCACTTTAAAGTTTGTCTGTCATTTTTTAGTATTTGGCAAGTTATTCCATTCCCCAGCATACAAAAAAAGAAATAAGTAGAGATCTACCTAAATCATGCTGGAAGTTCACTGTGCAGCCGCTCTTGTAATCTTGCTCTTTTTGCCACATGTCCCCCACTTGCTGCTGACTGGCTAAGGGCCCCAGCAGCCCCACCGCTCACTCCTGATTGCCCAGGAAGCAAAAACCATGGTTTTAAATATGCTGTGATCTTTGCCTCCTACTGCTGACTGGGCAAAGGGCCCCAGGTATCCCACTGTCTGCTGCTGATCAGATGGGAGGCAAAAACCAGGGCATATTTAAAACCGAGGTTTTTCCCTCCTGGCTGATCAGGAGTAAGTGGTGGGGCCACCAGGGCCCTCCTGCCAATCAGCAGGGCTGCGGGAGAGGGGAGAGACTCTGCACGGTAAAAAGAGCAAAATTAATGGAGCTGCTCTGCAGCACACTTCCAGCGCAATTTAGCTAGCTACCTAGAAATAAAGGTTGAACTTCTGGATCCTCTTTTACGTCAAGTTGAAGCTTATGTTGTGTTATTGCTTCCCAAGCTCCCTCTGTCCTGATAAAATACATACTCCCGTTATTAAAGTCAGATCACAACAGGGAGCAGGAGGAAGAAAGAGACCAAGATTGCATGTTTAGTGTGAGTTTAAATTCTCCATTTACTAAATGGGATGTATTTGGTAGTTGTGTTGGTCTGAGACTAAAAGAAATGCAAAACTCTAGAACTCTCAGAGATGATACCTTTTATTACACCAACTAAGAAATCACAAAAAAATTTCAAAACAAATATTTTTTTTTTTCTTCAAGCTCTTGGGTACACGCGCTCTTCCTCTGGCTAAGGGAAAATTAAATATGGTGAAATCCCTATAGGTAGAAAATAAACTTCAGTTTGTAGAGAGGAAGCTGAAGGTGGATGTCTGTTCCTCTGGGTCCACGAGAGTTTCTTTGTGCGAGTTGCTCTTTGATATGCAGATAAGGTAAGATTCCTTCCCCAGTAGTGTCAGATGGCAGAAAGGCAGGGAGGTATAGAAATCTCTCTTTGTTGTTCAGCAATGAAGTTTGTAATTCCAAAATCAGCTAAAATTCGATATCGTTAGCCAATTTTGGATTATAAACTTCACTGCCGCACAAGGAAGAAATATTCCTACACCTCCCTGCCTTTCTGCCATCTGACACCACCAGGGAAGGAATCCTGCCTGATCTGCACATCAAAAAGCAACTCACACAAAGAAACTCTCATGGACCCAGACAGGAAACATTCTTCAGGTAGATGTGGTATCTTTTATTAGACCAACTGAGTAGTTGGAAAAAGAATCTTTTCAAGCTTTCGGGCACAATCACCCTTCTTCAGGCTTATGGTGCTCTGAGACTCCAAGAAATGAAAGAAGCTAAAAGTGTGACAGGATGTCAGTGAGAATGTAAATTGGTAGAAATTAGGAAAAAACCCAGCACCATGGACCCAGAGGAACAAACATTCACCTTCAGCTTCCTCTTTGCAAAACGAAGTTTATTTTCTACCTATGGGGACTTTTATGATCTCTAATTTTCCCTGAGTCTTAGGAAAGGCACATGTGTCCAACAGCTTGCAGAAAGAGTTTTTTTGTGATTTCTTAGTTGGTCTAATAAAAATTATCATCTCTGAACCAAGAGTTCTAGAGGTTTGTATTTTTATTCACTAAATGGAATTTATATGGCTGGACCTAAGTTCATGAAGTGGACATCTTATATTTGGAGTGGTCAAATATTTGTTTCAGGCTTCTTTTCTGCTATTATAGTTAATGTGTTTCTATACAAATAGTATAAAGAAGATAATAACTGCTTTCTATAATTGTTCTATTGCTGAAGATAATTATGCATATGGTAACTGTGACTGAACGGTCACAAGCAAGAATGGTAATAATACCGTAAATGATAACTTCAATATTTTGTGGGCTCGAAGTAGTATATTATGAAATCATGTTTTAAAGCAGACAAGAAAGTAAGAGAGCATTTGAGTAGGTCTGACTGTTAAGCTCCTCAGTTTATGAAACGTTCCTCTTTATGAGTTTAGACAGCAGCTATGCTATAGGTGTGTAGACTGGAACAAATACCCAATGTTCCCAGGAAGTTTATGTACTTCAAAGACTCTGTGGTGCTGGTAAGCTGACATGCATAATCAGAGATTCCTGGATATGTCATTTGTCAAAATAAGATCGTCCATTAAGAGGTCTAAGATTCTGGACTCGTCTTCATTCCCAGTCCTAAAATGAGTCTCAACATAAAACCAGCCTGTGCAGACCAATTTTCATCCCCTGTCTAGCTTTTCCAAAGTCTCCCCATGCTCACTCTTGAAGGCAATGCTGTTTATCTTTCATGCACAAGTCTGTCACAAATCTTCACAGTGAATGAAAAGAAAGCTGCTGACCCGCTGATGGACCACATCTGACCAGGTATTCTGTGATTATACTCAGTGACCTCACTTCAGAAAGTAGACTGGAAGTTGGAGCAACAGTTTGTATATAAGCAATAAACTTCAGAGAACAAGAAATGTGGAATAAATTTCTGTTCTCCATTTGGGAAAAAAGCAGGATGATGACAAGGTACTTTCTTGCCCATCAATAACTAAAAGAAGTAATTAAACAAGATTTATTACATTTTTAAACAGCTGATGAACCCAAGAATCCTTAAACAGTTGGCTGAGAAGACCCTCGGTTCCCTGATATTAATTTTTCATAAATCTTAGAATAATGGAGAAGTCCAGAAATCTGGTAGAGTTCTAATCTTATACCAGGGTCCAGCTGATAGAAGACTATCAAGGAAGAACTAAAAGACAGGATTCAAGTCAACATGGATTTAAAGAGAATACATCTGGTCAAACAAATCTATGTCAATCTTTGTAGAATAAGGCAAATCCAGAGGTCAGTGGTTCTTAACCTTCTCAGACTCCAGGCACCCCTCAGTAGTTTTTCTGAATTTGGGAGCACCCCAGATGAGAACAATGGTTTCAGTAGCATCACTGGTTATTTCTGCACCCTGGGCACAGAGCAGGTTTTGCAGAGAGCAGAATGGGGGATAGAAGTTCCAGGCAGAGTTTTACTTGCCAGTGTGGGCTCACCTGTAGTCTGAAGGCTTGCAGTGCAGACCTAGGGTGGAGTTCCCCTTACCCTCCTTACCCTCTTTTCTGTTAACCCTCTGTCAGGTGCCAGTGATCTGCATATAGATAGTGGCTGTAAAAGCCTTCATTTGGCTGTGGCTGTGAAGGGGTTAACAAAGTAGCTGCTGCAGCATGCAGGGGGAAGTGGCCAGGTTGCAAGAGAAGTCCTAACTGTGGCTGTGCACTCCATCTGCCTGGACAGAGCTAAGAGCCTCTGTGCTGAGCACAGACCCTTGCTGTCACTTCAGCACCCCACATCCTCCAAGCCAGTGGCTGCCCAATGGTCAGAGCAGGGGAGCATGCAGAGGGGCTTTTGTTGCAAATGCTTCCTGATCTGCACAGCATTCACTCCTGGAAATGAGGCATGCTGGACAGTTCCACCTGGATGCATTGGCAGTGTCAGCTCTGCAGCACCCTTGCAGAACCACTGGCACAGATATAAAATGCCTCAACTTTTGCACATATTTGGCTTGATGTTGCAAAAATTTCCATTCAAATCTTACAACTAGAAAGGCATATGTAAAATTAATTAAGAATTGGCTAACCGAGAGATGTCAAAAAGTCGCTGTTAACATGGAATTGTGTTAGGATGTTTCTAGCAGAGGTCACAGGGCAGAGGTTAGCAGTGATTCATAAGTAAATATAAAAATTACCGCTGATATTTCCAGAGAATACAGAGATTGGCAGGGGGTAAATAATAATGAAGACAGAACTGGGCAGTCATAAAACAATCAAGATTATGTTGTAAATTGTACCTACTCAAACAAAATGTGTATACAGCCAAATGCATAGGAACAAAGAATGCAGCCACAAAATGTAGAACTTTATCCTGGAAAGCACTGACTATGAAGGAGATCTAAGGGGGCATAGTAGATAAGCAAATCAATGTGTACTCCCCATGCAATGCTGGGCCAAAAGGAGGCAGTCAAATTATTTGATCTATAAATAAAAAGGGAGTGGAATAACAGAAGTGACTTTATCTCTGCATGCACACTAATCAAAACAATTCTGAAATAATGTATGTACAGTTTTGATACGTGTGTGTGTGTGCGTGTGCGTGTGTGTGTATAAAGATATCTGATATATATAAAGATGACACAAAAAAGAAAACTGTTGTAAATTCCCATGCAGTGAAAGAGGTGATTTGATATGGGAGTCTGAGTACCTTCACCTGGAGAATATACTGGATACAAAAGTATTTTTTCATCCAGCAGAAAAAAAAAGCATAACAAAAACCAGCAGTGGTAAACTAAAACTATAAACATTTACTTCTGAAGTAAGGTAGCATATTTTTCAGATGGTCATTGTGACTAAAACAAACTACCAAGGGAAATGGTGGATTCTCTATCTGTTGATACCCTTAAGACAAGATCAAAGCACCACTACATATGTTTGCAGTTACCACCCAATTTGCTCTTTATTTCTTGGCTTAGTGAACATGTCATCTACAACTACTTCTTTGTCTTTCTTTTCTCCAGTTCCACTACTTATCCCAATTTATCTCCTTAAAATATTCTAACCAAAATTTTGACAAGATTCTTCTGGATCAAATCACAGTGTCTTTACTCTGTCATTCTGAACAGCAACAGAACCCTCAGTCATTCAGCTCTGCAATTTGGGCATCATCTACAATTCACCCTTCTCAGCTCATGCATCCAGGTCGAGCTCTTGCTCTTGTTTTCATTTACACAATATTTCAAGGCTTCACCTATATCTGTCCAGATTATCAAAGCCATTGCTAAAGTCTGCATCCTCTCATGTCTTACCTCCTGTAATCTTGCCTTAGGCTGCAAACAGAAGTTACCTTTGTGGTGGCACAAAGCTCAAGCAAACACATGTTCATGTCCCTTGTGCCGCAAATACTCTCATAGCTACAATTTTGCATAAGTGATAAAAATCTGTGCTGCTTTTCTGCAGCAGACATCTGTTGTCATGGTGGGAGTGTGCGGTCAGTATGGAGCTGCCCGCGCTCTCCAGCTACCCCAGGCAGGTACTCCCAGACTTCAGAGGCCCAATCCCTGTAGGGGAATTTCTCAGGCATGCAGAATCAGGCCCATGAAGTCCCAAGAACACCTGCTCAAGCTTCCCTGATTACAGGGGAGCACCCTATGAATCCCCAGACAGAGAATTCCTCAGGTGCACATATTGTACCAAGTTGTGGCACAGTAGTACAATGCAGAGGATCAGCTGTGCCTGATGTCTGTTGGCAGACCTGATCCTACCCTAAGTATGACATTTGTTTATACAGCAGCCTTATGGTTGTCATGACCCAAAGGTCTGATTTTTTGTGTGTGCTTCGGCACTAAGAATTATCCCCGTGGGTTTATCGCTTCATTGCACGGAGGAGTTCTGCTGCGCAGAGAACCCGCGTGCAAAGGAGTGTTCCCGCCACTTTGCAGCTATCTTTGCAGGGTGCATTTCCCTTTGCAACACAGAAATGCACGGTGCAAAGAGTTCCTGCTCGTCGTATGCAAATTCGTGCCCCGCAATTGGCTAGTGCTAAATTATTCACACGTGGCGGCTAGCGATTGGCCTGCTAACCATATAAGAGGCTTGAGCAGTTTCCGCCCAAGCCGAAGAGGACTCCGCATCCATCTCGTGGGGACTCTGGGTGCGCGCGGCAGGGTAATAGAAACCCTGTGTGTCGCTCAGAGGAGTTTGGCGGCCTGATCCACCGCCCACCTCTTCCCGTCTTCGAACAGAGCCTACTATAAGACGTAACAACGAGTTTTATGCGCGCTTGTCTTGGACATCTGGAGTTTGTCTGCGTGGAGCCTAGCAAGCTCCACGTGATTGTTCGTTTTCTGTCTGCGTGGAGCCTTGCAAACTCCACGTGTGTTCGTGTTTTCTGTTGTAACCGCAACTCAAGCAAGTTCTCTGCCTACACCACGACCATCTCGGTGTAAGTAAACAATCTTAAAATCAACCGTTACGTGTCTGTGCCTAATTCTAGCTCGGCGACCTCCCTCTCCGACCCGGCCTGCCCGGGCTGCCGGCCACAGCCCGCGTGCAGAGCGACGAAAAGCCCTGGGGCCTGACCCGGCTCGCACATGGCGACGAGGATGGGATCGGGATCACCGCGGCACATGGCGATGGGATCAGGAGAGAGCTCACTAGAGTTAGAATTAGTTGAGAACTGCCCTTGGAGAAGTGGGAGACGCAGCATAGCAAGCGTCACAGAACTGGAGGCGCACCTCGCGTACAACCAGGCGGGCGGAACGGGCAGGAGATGTGTCCGTGGACACCTTTCGTTAAGGGGAGAAGAGGGAACTCCAGAAGTCGGAGCTCTAGAAGGGAAAGAAGTATATCTTCACCCTGCGGCATTCGGGTGTATCATGGGCGATGAGCGGGTCCTGTACAGGCCCCTCGATGCTGTGACCCTTGCCGAAGTCAAACTGGCAAGCGCAGTAAGCCGGACCCCCACCTGGGAGTGTGTCTGTTGCTCACTGTGTGCCCGAGAGATGGGAGAGACGATGCCAATCGGCTGGTTCTCCCCTTGCATGGTGGTGCCTAGACTAAGGGGTCGTGAGCGTCCGTCCGAGCTCTGCGAAGACCCGGAGACGGAGGACCGCTCCGTAAATGAGAGAGTGGTCCTACGGTGCGACAAGGGGGGAAAACTAAATGCAACCTTTCAAACTGTGACTGATTTAATGACTGAAACTTTAAGCTTAAAGACCCAGCTGCGTATGGCCATTCGGGCGGTTGTAGAAGCGGCTGAGAAAGGGGATCTTGAAAAGCCCCAACAAGATGGCGCCGAGCAGAGGGAAGACCGCATGGAGAAGCCGGAAGAGAGGGTTGGAGCTTCGGGAGAGCCCGCGAGGGTTCGGCCGGTGACTCCGCCCAGCGACGCAGCGTCGATTCTGACGACCACGCCCCTCTGCCGAAGGGAGGGGGAGTCAAGCGGAGGAGTGCATCCGCCCCTCCCGCCTGAAACAACAACAAACCCCATTGTAACAATGACTACAGCTCCGACAAAAACAGCAACAGCAACGACAACTCACGAAGAAATTGATCAGCCTGCAGTATCAAGCAGCCCAGTCATCGGTCCGCAGAGTGCAGTTCAAGCTACCACCTATTACGCTCGTTCCAGAGCCAAACTGCAGAATTTATGTAGAGAATCCAGGATCCGACCCGAAGAAACTCTGGCTGTGTGGTTGGGACGTCTATTTGTGGAACTTGGGTCCGACCTCCTGGACCAGGAAGAAGCAAGCTTCTTGGTGAGACAAGCTTCATGGAGTAGGGGACATGTCACTGACATCGACATGGTGGCGTTTAGAGTCCACTGGCCTATTCCGATTCCAGCGCTTGTGGCAGGAGTGATTGAACAGAAGCCGAAGAGGACTCCTCATCCATCTCGTGGGGACTCTGGGTGTACGCGGCAGGGTAATAGAAACCCTGTGTGTCGCTCAGAGGAGTTTGGCGGCCTGATCCACCGCCCACCTCTTCCCGTCTTCGAACGGAGCCTACTATAAGACGTAACGACGAGTTTTATGCGCGCTTGTCCTGGACATCCAGAGTTTGTCTGCGTGGAGCCTAGCAAACTCCACGTGTGTTCGTGTTTTCTGTTGTAACCGCAACTCAAGCAAGTTCTCAGCCTACACCATGACCATCTCGGTGTAAGTAAACAATCTTAAAATCAACCATTATGTGCCTGTGCCTAATTCTAGCTCGGCGACCTCCCTCTCCGACCCGGCCTGCCCGGGCTGCCGGCCACAGCCCGCGTGCAGAGCGACGAAAAGGGCCCGGGGTCTGACCCGGCTCGCACAATGGTCAGCCACATTTTGCTCCCTGCCCCAAATCCATTCAAAATGATGCAGTCTACATCAGCTTTCCAGCTGTCACACTGACTGCACGAGTCCCCTGGCTACCTGTCTCCACTAGTATTCTGGGGCACCAATAAATGTGCAGTGAGGCTGCTCCAACACGGTGTAATGTGTCAGAGCAGACTCAATTAATTGAGTCTGCTGGAGCATGGTAATTACCATGTTTCAGCACACTCCAGCCCCAGGTGTACTAGCGCCCCCACGCTAAAAAAATGACACTTTAAATATTGTTCAATAAGCTTCAGTTAAAGCTTTAGTTTAATTAGAGTGGCTCCCGGAGCCACTCTAATTAAAATGCCTTCCATCCCGCCCCCCACCACTCCCAAAGCATGTGTATAAATAATACTCCTCAAGTCTAAACATCAAACACAAGTTCCTTGTTTTTGATGTTCAGGCCCATCACCATTGGCCCCATTCTATCTGCCAAAATATTCAGTCAACATCTCCTGCCTTTATTTGTATAGTGATGCCAGTGGTGAATACCTGCTTGACTACTTATCTGTCAAGCACTTCCGCACTTCCTTCCATGCTGCTCCGTATGCATGGGAAAAACTTGTAAACTGTCTTAAACTTATTTTCTTTAAATCCCTCCTTGAAGACTATCTCTGCTGTAATGCCTACAAATTACTACCATCTGGCATTGATAAGAAATAAGCTATGACTTCTGCTTTTCTGCTCAACTCTGTTCAGTTCATTCCTTTTTCTTCTTCCCAATGCAAACCTTTATTTCTGTCTCTGTAATCTAACTAATGTATCCTGGAAAGTTCTGAGCAGAGAAACTGTCTTCTTTTTTTTTTCCCAACCACCAAAGAGCTCATAGCACAACAGCCTCTTGATTCTTTATTTTGGCTCCTAGCTGTTACTTTCATTTAAATAAAAATAATATTACTATCATCACAAAAATGGTGCTTAACCATGTACTGGAGATATGGAGAGATATAGCAGTTGTTTCGTTAATTTTTGTTTAATATGTTTATTCTCTTTTATTTTTAATGATTTTCCCTGAGTGGACATGTAGCAGACCACCTGGCTATAGCCTGGCACTGCCAGCCTCAAATCAGTCTTTGAAACCTTGAAGTGACTCCCTTAATCTGGTCCCAGAAACAGTCTTTCTCTGGGCTCTGCAACACAGGGAATAATGCCCTGGTTTCTTTTTGCACTACAGAGCTCAGCAGAAAATAAAACCAATCTAATACAAGCTTCAAGGCCTGGGTTACTCCACACCATAGAGCTCAACAGACATTATAAACAATCTACAGTGAACAACCGCAAGCCCCCTAGACTCCTCCTTCTTCCTCAGAGAGACCCGCCTTTCTGCCTGAACAATGAGGGGGACTTCAGGTCCTATCTTCTCACTTCCTATTCCTGTCCCCCTTTGTTTTGTGGTCAACCAGTCAACTTCCCCTCATTTACTGATGGACTGAGTCAGCTGTGGCTCCCTAGGCAGGTGGCCTGTTATCAGCTGGCTAACTGATCCAAGCTGCATGCTTGCAATCTGTTATGTACCCTCCCCTCCAAGAGTGGAGCCCAAGGTACACTCTTTCATTTCTTCAACCTCTCCCCTGCCTTCTCTAAGGAAGTCATCCACATTTTTATGGGGAGTTCCTGCATGGTGGCATATTTCAAAGTTGAATGACTGTAGAGCTAGGTACCACCACATTAATCAAGCACTAATCTCCCTCGTGGCACGTAGCCATTTTAATGCAGCGTGATCAGTGACTAATCGTAAGTGCATCCCCAAGAGATAATACCGAAGGGCCTTTATGGCCCCTTTAATCACTAGCCACCCCTTTTGTATCATCATATTTTTGTTCTTCGGGAAGGAGCTTTACGCTCAGATACATGATGGGGTGTTCCCTGTCTTTGAATTCCTGTGTGAATACCATTCCCAAACCCCATTCTGAAGCATCTATTTATACTGTAATTTTTTCCCCATGTCCTGGGGAACACAGGGCTGGGTCACTGAATAGTAAGCATTTTATCTCTTCAAACATGCTTACACACTCCAGTGACCATTGAATCTGTTGCAGGGCCCCCTTTTTGCAGGAGGTCAGTTAGGGAGGCTGTGAGGGCTACGAACTGGGGAATAAGCCAACAATAATAACTAGCCAAACTTAGGAAGGATTTTACCTGTCTTTGTATGTGGGTACCAAGAATTGTACCAGGTCCTGTACCTTGGCTACCACAGGCCGGGTCTTGCCATTGCCCAGGATGTACCCGAGATACCTAGTTTCAGTCTTGCCAAGGTGGCACTTGGTGAGGTTGACCGCAAGTGGCTACATGGATCAACTGTAGGACAGCCCTTCTCCTTGAATGTGGTCTGTCTACATATTAGTAAATATTATGATGTCATCTAAGTAGGCAGTTGTACATGCCTGGTGCAGCCAAAATATCCTATCAATAAATTGCTGGAAAGTTGCTGGGGCACCATGGAGTCTAAAGGGGAGAGTCTGAAAGTAATATAGCCCCCATAGGGTAGCGAAGGCTGTTATTTCTCGGGATGTGAGGCTGTAACAGGAGAGCGGTCAGGGTCGCCGTGCTCTCCCCTGCCACCTCCTTTACTGTGCCAAGCTACCAATTAGCACCCTCCAATTCTTGCCCGCCACGACTTTGGTTTTATATATTTTATAGGGAGGCTGCCTTCCATCTTCTTGGCCATGGTTCTCCTGTCTCGGGTGTTTCGTACGCCCCCAACCTTATGGGCTATGCGTGGCTCCTACCACCCCTGTACCACGCCCCAAGCCTCGCAGGTGTAACGGACTTTGTTCTGTCTCTCTCTGTCTGTCTCCATGCCCTCTCTGGCGCTTGGGCTCTCTGCAGCCCTGTCTCTCTCTGTGCCCTCTCTGCGGGGCCTTCTCAGCAATGCCGCCCTCTCTCAGGGGCCTTCTCAAGCGCTGCCCCCTTTCCTGAGGCTCACCACAATGCTTCCCCCTTCTCCGGGGCTCACCATGCCCGCACTGGGGCTTCTCAGCAACGCCCCCTCTCTGGGGCTTCTCAACTGCCCCTCTCTGGGCTGGGGTCTGTGCACCCCGAATGCTGCACCCTCACTGGCGCTGGGGTCCCCTATGAGGCCTCCTCCAACCCCTAATAGCCTCACCCAAACCACCGGTGACAAACTGCAACACAAATGCAAGCCCTTCAGCTATAACTTAAACGGAAGCTGCTTGGCCATAACAACATTCAAGCCTACCGGGGATTCTTCATCTTGCAGCCATATCAAATGCTGCTCCTACATCAGGCTTCTCTCTCCCATGACAGAGAGCTACTTCCCCCTTGGCTGCTGGTAGGGAACTGCTGCCTGGCCTCCTGCCTGTGGTTTATATAGAAGCCAGGCCCTGCCCCTTCTTGTCAGCTGGCTAGGCAGGTGCGGATCATTAGCTCCCTCTAGTTGCCTCCGCAACCGGCACCTGAGGAGTCTTCCTGGCTCTCTCAGTAGCAGGCACCTTAGTGCCCTGCTACACAGGTCCAAGGGAATCTGTCAGTATCCTTTCGCTAGGTCCAAGGCACAGCCAGTTCCTACTACCAGTTCATCTATCCTAGGCCAGGGGTACTCATTGGATTTCAGAATCACACTGACCCTGTGAAAATAAATGCAGAACCTAATGGTATGGTCAGGCTTTGGGACCAGTACAGGAGGGCTGCTCCATTTACTTGCAGACTCCTCTATTACTTCCAGGTCTCGCATTTCTGTCAGTTCTTGTTGGACTGTGTCCCTTAACCACACAGGAATTCATGAGCATACTCTTTGGTTGGTGTATCTGGGCTTAATAATAATAAAATAATCCAGTATTTCACCAATGTGGTCTTACTGGGTTTCTCTGTGAACATCTCCATAAACTCTGTCAGCATGACTTTCATATCTCCTGGAGCTGAGGTTAGTTCCTCCCACAAATGGGGCCCTACTGGACACACTGTGGTCTTACTGGGTTTCTCCATGAACATCTCCCTAAACTCCTTCAGTGTGGCTTTCATACCTCCCTGCTGAGCCAAGGTTAGTTCCTCCTCCAAATGGGGCTCTGCTGGTGGATTGGTGGGAGGATCCTGAGCCCCTGAAGGTTGGCATGATATGCCTGTGACTCACAGTGCTTCCCTATAAGGCATATTCTATATTTAACTCACTTGACACACAGTAGTACTTTGAATAGGCCTTGTAATTTTGCCAATAGTTTGCTTTCTGATGATGGCAGTAAAAGCGGTATTTGGTCTCTCGGCTGAAATACCTGCAATCGGTCCCCTTTATTATAATGTTGTTCTTGGCTGTGCTGGGCAGCTTTTCCTTTGTGAGTGCCCCACCAAATCCAGTCACTCACATAACTTTAAGACATATTGTAAGACATTCTATACAGTTGAGACCTGGGACTGACACAATTCCTGCAATAAGTCCAGCACTCCTCACGGCTATCTCCCATATAAATAGCTCAAATGGCAAAAAGCTTGTAGAGGACTGGAGTACCTTGTGCATGCTGAACAACAGGTAGGGGATTAACCTGTCCCAATTCTGAGGCTCATTTGCTACAAACTTCTGTGACATCCTTTTTAAAGCTTGGTTAAATCACAGAACAAGTCCATCAGTTTGGAGGCGGTACACTGAGGTCTTGATGGAACAAACTTTGAGCAACCCCCAAACCTCCTGAAATAGTTGGGACAAAAGTCATACCCTGGTCAGCTAAGATCTCCTTTGGGATAGCCACCTGGGAAAAGATCTATATCAACTCCAAGGCCATGGTTTGGGAGGGTGCCTACAAAATTGCCACGGCCTCTGGGTAGCGGGTGGCACAGGCATAAGCACTAATATGAATCAAGCACCTTGGGAGCTGGGTTCCAGTGGGCCACCTAAATCCACCCTGCTCTGCTTGAACAGGGCATCAACCAGAGGGACTGGCACCAACAGGGCTTAAGCCAGGGCACTACTGACACTCGGGACATGAGGAACAGTACTTCTTAACCCTGTCATACACTTTGGGGCAGAAGAGTCTTGCTAGCAACAAGTTCTGGGTTTTCTCCTGCCCCAGGTGACTTTCCAAGGTATGTCATGGGCCAATCTTAGCACGTATTTGCAGTAAGGCCAGGGCACCAACAGCTCTTGGCCTGGTCTCTGGTCATTTGGACTAGGAGTAGAGATGTGAAGTCCCAGAAAAAAACAAGAAGAATTCAGAAACCCCCCCCATTTTTTTGTTTTTTTCTGAGGACTTTTTTTGTTTTTCTCCAAAAAAATTGGAAAAATGGATTTTTTTTGGAAAAATGTAAATAACTTCTTATGAAATATTTTCTTTTAGAATGATGACTAAAATGTTTAAGACAAGGTGTTCATATATTGCTACCCTTTACTTCCCCCAAAATGTTTTCTTATAACTATTTAATAGGAAGACCTTTATGTAAGACTATCTACAGTATCAGATCATTACAATTCCTGTACACTGAGGACAAGCAGTACAGTTCAACTCTCATATGCAAAAGCAAGATGCATTTCTGCCCCAAGGGGGCACTGCCATTTTCACAAGAGAAGGAAGAAGGATTTGGTGCCTTCTTTGCTTGTGGACTTCCTCTGTTGTTGACTTCTGATCTAGAGGTTGGTAGATCTGCTCCTGTCCTCCTGACTAGGCCTCAAAGGACTAGGAGTGGACACTGGCAGCAGCATCCATTTGTTCCTGTAGAGATTAGAAACAAGGAGCTTATTGCCCTGCTTGGTCAAAAGCCACAGGAGAGGAGACAGAGCAAGTCTACAGGTTTTGGAGTTGGAAGGAACCTGCCTCTTCCTGGTCCTGTGACTATGAGATCCACAGAAATATAGAAGCAGCACAAAGGTGCTGAAAGAAAGTATGCTTCTTTACTGAAAGGTAAGAGTTTAAATTTCTCTGAATTCAGTATATTAAACTATATGTTAGCTGCATTCATATATTTTCATAACCTCTGTAATTCATAATTAAATTCCTACTAATCTTATGTTTTGTGACAAATCACCCAACCTTAGCAGTGAGGTAAGACCTGAAGGGCAGGGAAGTTGTTCACAGTTAACTTCTCTTCCAACCAGTACTAAATTTGTCCATGGTGTAGCTTAGTGTTTATATATGCAAGCTAGACACTATATTACATTTTCCTTTCTTCTACCTCAGCAAAATGGTGCGACCAACTTCTAGCATATGGAAGCATTTCCACACTGCAAGTTATTCTGAGAAAAAAAATGTGATTTGTAAATACTGTTAAATGAATTATGCATTTCTAAATGCTATTAGGATGACCAAACCCATCCTTGTATGCTGCAGACATTAAAAAATCCTTCACGGGTATGGAGGAGGAAATAGATCATGACGATGAAAGTCCAAGTAGCTCTTTCCAAGCCTTCTCGATCCAGAAGTCCTCCTACTGCTGCTGCTGCTGCTTCTTCTATAACATCAACATCACAAAGGATTGCCCAAACAACATCCTCAAGTAACCAAATATTGTAACCAACTGTATACAAAAGACTCTCAATAGCTTCATTTGTAGACAAGATGACACCTGAAGATCAGGAAAAAATTGACCAAGCTCTTGCAAGAGCAATATATCCTTCTGGGACGCCATTGTCAATAACTGAAAATGCATACTGGCAAGAAGCTTTTGAATTACTAAGACCATCATATCATTTGCCCAGCAGACATTCTTTGAGCAAGCCTCTTTCAGAGTCAGAATCTGAATGTGTAATGCAATCTGTGCAAGGAAAAATCAACAAACCACTATGTCTATCAGCACTTACAGATGGATAGACAAATGTGTGGGAAGAAGGAATCATAAACTTTATGATACGACACCTCAATCAAATTTTTACAGAAGCATTGAAACAGGAGAGAACAGGCATACAGCAGAGTATATCAGTAGTAAAATATGTGAAGTTCTACAAAAGATTGGGAGTGGTAAAGTATTTGCTTAGCTACCTGGGAGATCATAATGAATAAACATCCACATATTATTGCAACAGGATGTTCATCCCACGCTAAACTTGCTTCTTAATGATGTCACAAAGTTGGACATTCTGTAAAAGATCTATAGAAGAGCAAAACAAGTTATAAAACATGTAAAAGCTACTCATATTTTAGCTGCAGTCTTTAATAAGAAGCAGGAAGAAAAGAATGCAAAGAATAAAATAGTGACACAAACTGTAATAAAACTAGATGGGGTGGAGTGGTGATCTCATTTGAAAGTTTACTAAAAAACAAAGAAGCTCTTCAAGAACCAGTAATAACTGAGGATCTTAAAGTACCCAGAAATGTAAGGAACACTGTACTTGATGAGGATGTCTTCTGGATTCAGCTGCAGAACTCCCTGAAGATTCTAAAGCCAATTTCTTCAGCAATCACTGCATCTGAATCAGACAGTGCACTTTTGTTAGACGTTCCTTACCATATGGCCCAGAAAAAATCAACTGTTTTTGAGAATCTAAGTGCATCTCCACTTAGAAGTATAGAAGAAAGAAAAGTGAAAGACTTTATTAACAGACGGGAAGAATTTTGTTCCCAATTAATTCATGCTGCTACAAATCTCTTGGATCCAAGATTCAAAGGCAGAAATGTTAGTGATGACAGCACTGCTACTGCATTTGACTGGATTACAAAATAAGCAACACATTTAGGACTTGATATTGGAAAGGTAATTTCAAATGTTGCAGAATACAGAACATCTTCAGGTATTTGGTTCAGGAATGCAGCCTGGGACTCTGTGAAGCATGTCCCCTCCTGCAACACAGTGGCATGGCCTTTGCATGACACAGCCTCTGACTTCGGCTTCTCGCCTGCTTCTGATTCCTCTATTTTCTTCAGCATGTGAAAGAAACTGGTCTATGCTTGGAAATACTCATACCAAATTAAGAAATAAACTAACATGTGAAAGAGTAGAGAAGCTTGTCTCAATCTGGGCAAACCTTCAGCTTTCAGAAGTCCATGAAGATGATAAAAATGAAGGATGAGAATCAGAAGAAGCAGAAACTGCTGATAGTGACAGCTCAGAAAATAAGACTGATTAGACAAAACTTCATGTAGCAAACTTTGTATTCAGAGTCTTGGGGTTTTTTTCCTTTTTTCTCAGCTCTTTTTCTAAAAATGAGTGCTTTCTGTATCTGCTTGACACTGTGAAGGAGACTAAGTCCAGAATACATAACTTTCTTTGTTTTACTAGAATATTGATGGTTTCTTCTACTATCAACTTTAATTTTTGCCTGCTTCTCATAAACTGACAAAAACTAAGAGATGCTAGGTTCCTTAGAGTTCAGCAGCTTGTAGCTCCATTTGTAACAAAAATTAAAAACACTTTAAAGTAAATTAAATTAGTAAATTTCTAATTACTGTCTGAATAAACTATACTTTTAAATTTAATAAATATATCACACATGATAATTTTATGAGCACACCAAGTTATACATAATACATTTGATGTTCTTAAAGTAGCAAAGTGAATTTAGATCTGTAAAGGGTGCTAAGAAAATAAGTATTGCATATATTTCTATTTTACCCAAAATTTCAATTTTTTTCCAGAAAAAATGGAGGAAAAAAAGGGGGGGGGGGGGGAAAATAGCTTTTCTCCATGGCTTCAAAATTTCTGGAAATGTATATACCTAACTAGGAGGTCCCTCTATAGTTTGAAATGTGGATCCTGGTTGGTCAGGCAGGGGTCAAGGATGCATCCATTAGCTCAGGCCAACTGTCCATATAGTATCACATACATGGGGTCCCCCTGTTGGTTCCGCAAAAAATCCTGGCCCATTCCCAATTCAGCCAGGTCCAGCTTGAGGCTGGCCTCAATGGGTCTCGGCACATTGCCTCCTTGCTCTGAGGGATCTAAACTATATTGGACTGCAACACCTTTCCCTTAGCACTTTTGTTGCCTCCATTCATGGCATGACTGTGGCTGTGGCCCAAATAGCTCTGGGTCCAAAAAGGCAAAGATCTTTTCAAGTATAAATTCCACTGAGTTGGGGCCCACTAGGGGCTTCTGCATTCAGCAGACTACATTCCCTCACTTAGGACATGAATATATTCCCCCAATTGGGATATGAGTATATTCCCCAAATTGGGATGTCTTTGACCTTCACATATTGGACCTGGACAAATATCTGGCCTGAGCCAGAGTCCATGAGCCCATTGACCCAGACCTCTCCAGTCTTTATGGGGGTCACATAGCTCCTCACATCAGAGTTTTCACCCCTTTTCCAATGAGATATGCAAATGAATATTGCAGTCCAGCTAGGTGTCATCTTGGGCCTGGTGCCCCTTCTCCCTGGACCAGAAGCAGGTTAGTTGGACATCTGGCCTTCTGTATGGACTGCAGGGTGGCCCCATTGGTACCAGGGCCCTGGCAAAGTCAGCTACTGACCCCTCCCTGAGCTAGGGTCGAGGACATGATAAGGCTGCCACTTGGTCCAGACCCCTCCACATTGTCCTTATAGTCAACCCTTGCCCACTGACCTTTCTCCTGCTGCTTAGCAGCCAACTCCCCCAGAGGTCCTGATATTCAAGTTCTGCCCCCAGAAAGCCCTCTGCCCTCCTAGTGGCTTCCTCTAGAGTGGTCACATGGAGGTGGTACACCCACTTGCGCATTTCTGCCTGGAAGACACCACAAAATTGCTCCAGGGCCATCTGTTTTCATGCAGATCAGGTATCTGGGTGGAGCCACTGGGTGCATAAATCCTTTAGTCTTTGAGCCATATCTCCGGGATGAGTGTGGAGGTCCTAACACTCCGTTCTAAACTGCCACTAGTAGGCCTTCTTAATAAGACCCAAGTGATCGAAAGTCACTGATTTAAGCATTCTGTACTCTTGAGTCACTTCTGGCCCCAATGCACAATACACAGTTTGTGCTTTCCCTGTAAGAAGTGGGACTACCCACACAGCCCAGGTGTCCTGGGCCCACTGGTATATCTTCACCATTGATTCAAACATGGGTAGGAAGGCTTCTGGGTCATCGGCTGGCCCCATCTTAGAACCCCAGGCTCACTTCTTGGGTGACTCCACCCCCTTGACCTCCACCCCCTTGACCAGAGACTCCACCCCCTTGGCCAAGGCTCTGCTGCCATTCCATTTGCTGCTGCAGGAATTCCTGCTGTTGCAGCTGCAGCTCTTTTTGCTTGCTGCTACAGGTCCCTCTGAAATTGCTGTTGCTGCAGCTGGAGCTGATGAAATTCCTGCTGTTGCAGCTGGAGCTGTTGTAAACAAGCCTCAATGTCCATCCTTGGAGGGAGAGTTCAAATTGCCTGTGTTCTCCACTACTTATAGAGAGCCACCTGGCTAGCCTGGCACTGCCAGCCTCAAATCAGTCCTTGAACCCTTGAACTAACTCCCTTAATCTGATCCCAGCAACACAGTCTTTCTCTGGGTTGCACAACACAGGTGATAATGCCCTGAGTTTCTTCGGCACTACAGTAGAAAATATAACCAATCCAATACAAGCATCACACCCTGGGTTACTCTGCACTACAGAGCTCAACAGAAAATATAAACAATCCATAATGAACTCCCACAAGCATGGGTTAGTTCTCACCCTGTACTTTTCCTTCTCCCTAGGAAAGACCTGCCTCGCCAAGTGAATAATGAGGGGAACTTTAGGTCCTCTCTCCTCACTTCTTTCCCTGTCCCCCTTTTAGTTCTGCATCAGCCAGTCAGCTTCTCCTCATTTACTGACTGACTGAGCCAGCTGTGGCCCCTTAGGTGGGCAGCCTGTTACTAGCTGGCTAACTGACCCAGACTACAAGCCTGTAGCTTGTTACAGGGCAGTTAACAAAATTAGTGAAAATGTCATTATAACAGTGTGCAACATGCAAAAATCAGGGGCTGAGTTTTTTAAATTGTGGCATTTTTTTCTATACCAAAATTGTACCTGAATTCTCCAGTGGTAACTTGTACCTTACTGAAGACTGAACTTACAATTCTGCTGTGTACTGAGGAATATGGTCAGGAATTTTGTTGAGCTTTTGATTGGAGCAGTCCACTGTGGTTCCTTCACAGCGACATTTTTCAGGGCAGGCCAGATCTGCAAAGCAGTCTCCACTTAGTTTTGATCTGTAATCTTCTGTGCCTGTGGAAGAGTTAAGTCAAAATACAAATATTGAGTCCATGCCTTATGAGATTCATTTTTTGAAAGGAGGTTACAATGACATCTGCAGTGCAGACAGGAGGTGGATAACTTGGAAAATGTTTGGTAAACTTTGTGAACAGACATTAGGGAGTAGGATTAAAATATAGGGGCTTGAGATACGCTGGAAAAAAAAATTGTGACCAACTTCACGCGATGGGATAATATTAACAACTTGAGCTTTTCACAGCTGTACTGTCTGCTGATTGTGCTGTCAGACAAACTAGCTGGGTTTACAGCTAGCCATACAAATGTGACTGATTCTTTTAAAATTTCCTCTCTGCTTTAAGATTAGATAGATCCTTGTATGCCACTTCCTTTTCTTTCTCTTGTTACAATTTTGTTGTTGTTAACTGGACTTCTTTACCCCTCTATTTTCCTTTTTTTTTTTTTTTTTTTTTTTTATAGTTCCCGTCCCACCACAATCTCAAATATGTAAGATTTAAAACACTCTCTTTTCTCCTTTAGTTTTAAAATATGTAATCCTGACTTAAGCCTCAGCAGCTTGCCATGCTGTAGAAAGCTGCGTGACGTTCCATGGTGCTTGACAGAACCATGTTTTACTCATACCTCACAACCACATGGTTAGATCAAGCACAACAGAAAATCTCGCTAAATTATAACTGCATCCACTAGGCCAAGGATAAGAGCAAGGGAAAGAGGAAGGAGTAGGAGAAAGGTACAGGATTACTACAAGTTTAATACTTCCAAGTGACATGGCATTCCTTTTACAGAATGTCCACTGCCACTGTAACAGTATTACTGTCACAGCTTGATTAAAAAGTACAGGAAACAGACCACATCAAAAGTTTCCTCCACCATTTCCCACAGTCAACAGAACAAAGATAACATCCTATACATATTGGGAGAAAACATCCAGTAAGGAACTGAGGGTGGGTGACAGGGAAAACAGAAAGAAGCTCAAAGGACCTGTGGCTTCTTCTTGGACAAAGGTGGAAAGACTGAGACTAGTAGAAGAAGGTGCATCAGGGCTGGGAAGTACACTGTGATTTAGTTCAGACACTGAACTTTACTTACAGCCAAAATGGTGAACTCCTGCAAAAGTAAAGATAGCCAAGAAGGAAAGAAAGACAGAGTAATCCCAATTAAGATAAAACATGAAACTAAGCTCTCTTTCTTTACTGGATGATTAATTTGACTATAAGATGTTGCAATGGGGCACCATCTTTAGGAAAGGATTCACTAATTCATTTTAAGTGGCATACAAAACTTCAACTAAAACCTAGATAAGGAATAATTACAAATCATGTACAGAGTGATGATGCTTCCTATGAGATATTCTTCATCATTTTAAAATAAATGTATTCCAATAATAAATTGCTCATTTATATACGTATTGCTAAGACACGTAAGAAAATATTATTACAGACACTTTGGAAAAACAATTACAGATGCAAAGAACACAATCAGTTGCATAATCTGTACCATTTTAATTTCAGTTTAAATCCAAGTATGATATAGATGTGTGGAATACTTTTATGACCTAAAATGAAAGGAGGCTTTGTTCAAGTTCTTCCTTTATTACGTTTACCACCTATTATCTTCAAGTATGATTATGTGGGAATACTGATAATATCCTCACAGTCAAAAGTTAAGTTTAATAGTTTAAATGTCTGTGGTAGCATAAGTCTCATCTCTGATGATGCTTATCATTTTATATTTACCTAGGTGCAAAGTACTTCAAAAAGGCTTACGAGCAAGATTATATGTGCCGTTTTATCTTCAGTGAACATGTCTACACGAGATGCTTACTGCACAGTATCTCGTTACTACTCTGCAGTAGTGTCTCCAGGCACTAACCATGATGCGACGCTACTGCACGGAGAGTATCACTAGGCAACCGTGTTGGGACGCAACTGAGCAGTAATGCCTTGGTTATGCAAGTATTAAATGACTGCGCAGTAACAACTGCGCAGTCAGCGTCTCATGTAGACATGGCCTATACGTTCAGTAAATCACTATTAGCAGCTCAAACTAAATCCCCAAAATACTTCAGAACATCTCTAACATTACACAGTGCACATTGTGTTTTTATTTGGTGGAAGTGGATATACACAGGCTGTGCTTTAAGGAAGATAGTCCTTAGCACTTCTTGATGAGCTTAACTTTTTTAGAAACTACATTTGTTTAAAAGTTTATAAAATCAGATGGGTGAAAAACCTGAGCTGCATGTGTAGTTATAGTAGTGTTATAAACTGCCTGTTAAAATTTTTTCTGGCAAAACATTTTCTAATTCAGAGACAAAAGTCACACTGGCTGAATTGAGTAAAAGTCTTGTTGTGGCAGGAATACAGCTGTTTTAGTCATTATGGAACTCAAGTGTTCCGGGGGGGGGTTAAGAAATCAGATCTCCCTCCACTTTATGCTGCTTTAGACTAGTAAGTTTCTAGTGCTGCCATCGATGGCATATTGGCCCATGTTGTTTTTGCTGTTTTTTGTTTAAACCCAAAACTCAAATGAATATATTAGTAGAAGAGCACAAACAATTTCACATGACCATTCCAGCTCTAAGAAAACAAAACAACATAGCAAAAAAGCAAAGCTGTTAAACACACCAGCTTAAATGGTAATGGCTAAGACTGTTCAATAAACCAGTACTCAAGGCACTGGAGAGCAACAATATACCCACAGTGCTTGAAAAAGCAAGTTTATTTATGTCATAACTGATTATGGTTGATATTATTCTATTTATTAAAATATGACCAAAAATTATTCTTTCAGATTATATATCTATAATTTAATCAACAGGTTCATTGTATGACTGGGCATTTTTTCCAATCAATTATTCATCACCTGTTAGGCACATAATGTAGCTGAATATTTTTTTCTTTTCTGTTAAGGAAGTGGTGCACACACTTGACAACCAAGGGAAAAGTAAGTAAAGTAACATATTTCAAAGAGCTAAGGCCAACATTAATAGTTGCTTTGGAAAATGTCACAGAATTACTGTAGTTTATAGAAAAGTTTAAGTTACTTTATCATCCCCAATTCTTAAACTGCATCTTTTTCATTGGAAAGTATTCCTAATGCATGTTCTGCATGACTTTAGAATGCCTTCAGTGAAGAACAAAAACATTTTTCCAGTTTTTCTACTGTGCTTTCACAAACACAGGGATCATAGTGTCACAGGTAAGCAAGCAATAGTTGCAGACAGTCAGCAGGAAACTGCTGGTTTAGAGCAGAAGAGCAAGAAATCTGCTTTAAGTTGTACTAGCTCTTTGATAGTAAGGTATTCTGTGTTTAAAAGCAGCTCCAGAGCTACATTTTAAAAACAGTGGTGTTACAATAGGTAAGTTATAGAAGGTAAGTAAAGATGTCAATTAGAATATAAAGTAGCAGGTGCAACCTTCTAACTAATGCAAATAAAAGTAACGTTTGATGGGTTATGTGCAGATCTGTGAGACAAAAATGTATCAGGAGCTGCATGCAAAGCTCTCAATTGGAAAACAGAACTACTAGTAATCTACACAGGAATACTGTATCTATCTAATGGATATTGACTATACAACACATGCATCAATTTCCTAAAAGCTACGAACTGCTTTTTTGAGAAAGAGGGAGGGTGTCTGCAGTTAGTCAGTCTTACTGCAGAACCAAACCTACCTGGAATGAAATACTGTTCTTTAGCTAAATAAAAAAGAGAAAAAATAGAAGATGCACCTGAATGTCAGCAAGCAGAGTATGAGTTCTATTAGATTAAGTATGGACTATCGTTAACTACAGATAATTACATGAAAAAATGTGTATTCACAGCAAGAGCTGATAAACAACAAAGTGTGAATAGTCATAAATGTATCCGGAACATGGACAATAAACAGTTCTTGTCTGGTATTTGCACTCATGACTGAATAAATTGTAGAATATGAAATGCACCTGGAGCAGCTGGATACCATATGACAAAGGTTAGGATTTAGAGAAATGTAAGTAGGAAATGGAATAAGATTAGAAAAAGAAAACAGTAAATTTCAGTATGAGGTAAGCTCCCTGTGTAAAATGAACGTCATGTTTTTGTATTTAGCTGGAGATTTTTAGATCTTTCACATATTCCAGAGCCTTGTGGAACTTTTTAAAAATGATTTATGTTGATGATACTTGTAGAGAATAACTCTAACATTTCATTCTGAACTATAATATATTACGTTTCTTCTGTTTGATTTAATGCTAGTCAGATTCAGTGCCAAATGTGTTAACTACAGTAATGTTCCGTGATCAAATAGTATATGACTTCCATGATTTTCCCCCTTGTTCAACAGAAGAACAAAAAAGGTTCTGCAATGTTTAATAATTTAGTGGAGAACCAGCTGCTTTTGTTAGAACTTCTGTAACCACCATTTTTGGCAATAAAATAAAAATAGCAGCTGAACTGAGAAAATTACCTGAGCAGCGGAATTTCTTGCTTTTGATCTGGCCGATCCTTTTGTTTGCCAGACGGCGGGGGCTGGTACAACGGGCACCACTGGTCTCAATAGGGTTAGTATGAAGATAATCCGCCAGCCACTTCAGATGGCAGTCACAGATAAATGGATTCTGAGCCAAATGCCTTACATGAAAAAAAAAATTACAGAATATTTGAAATTGGTCTCAAAATTTCTTGAGGGTTGCATACATTATAGAAAATAAATAGAAACATAAACATAAATAGAAAATTGTACTACATATAACATAAATATAAGTATACATACAAAGTCTGAATTGCACGGAGAGGTGAAAAGGTGCCCTTAGCAATGGTCTGAAGCTTGTTATCATACAGAGAGAGAAGGTTCAGGTTGTGTAGATCTTGGAAAGCATCTACGCGCAGACAGTTTATCTTGTTGGCATTTAATAATCTGTTAAATCAAAGATAATTATAAAATGGAAGGAATTAGTTTACTGGCACTAAAGTTGCACTGTGGTTTTACAGAGAAACTTCTTGTTCTGGTTACAAATAAATACCAAGAATTGTTTGGCTCAGTATTATAAATAACCTTAATTAACAATGGCATAAAGCATTTTACTGAATTAAAATATCTTATTAGGCGTCCTTTAATTATTCTGTTACATTTACACACATAAGTTGAAATGCACTGAATTGCTTAGCCAAAGTCTCAGGGTATATACAGTGTCTGTGGGCAGTGTTTTTATAAGTAAGGAAATAAGCCTGGAAAATCAAGTATAAGCAAGGAAAACATCTCCTTTTGCCAATAAAAGAACTGAACACTGTGTTCAGTAGCTGGATGAGATGTGCAGTGGCACTTTTAATTACATGTTACTAATCAGCATGCTGCCACATTTTCAAAGCTATAGTAAAGACTGGAAGTACAAAATAAGTCCTGTTCTATCCTACAGCAGCATTACTCTATCTCTAAAGAGAATGCTTCCTTCCAGGTAGCTCCAAAATTTCAAATTTAAAAGCTCTAAAATAAGAATCCATTATCTAAGCCCACAAGCCTTTAAACAGCAACAACCATGAAACTTGATGCTTTTGTCAAGTCAACCCCTTTTTGATATTTCGGTTTTTTTGCCCATCAGAAAATGTGTAGAACGTGTGTATTTTACATTTTGATTCACATAGTTTCAACTTATGACATAAAGGTGGATTTTTATTGAAATAAAATGATGTTCTGCCAAAAAATGTACTTCAAATAAAAAAAGCCTTGTCTGTAGAAAATGTATCCAAATGTAGTGATTTTTATATACAGCCTGAATTGAAACTGAAAGCTTTTCTTTCAACTTTAAGACCTAAATAAAACTATCTGTAACTAGAGGCCCTCTCAAAAGGAACTAAGATAAATGCATTCATGACTATTGTATCATATCTTTAAAAAAATAATTGTGAAACATCAGCCCCTAGGTGGTGCTAGGACTTGCATTTTCTCATATCAATTATCTCATGGTTTGCCCCTTCTTCCACAAGTATTTATTTGAGACATTTTGCCAAATCACCTGTCTCTAATTTCTGGACAGCATGTGCATTTAGTTAGGTGGGTAGAAATTATTTACTGAATTCATCAGCCTTTAAAGCTACAAGCTAGTGACTCTCAAATAATACTCTGGAGAATACCACTACTGTTTTATGGCCTGTTGAACACAATCTGTTTTTCAATGGTCCTAATACTCCACTGTCATTCCGACTGATTCTTTTGACAAATTTTGATAAACATATCATGACATTCTCCTTTATACCCACTGTTAAACCAAAACATAGATGACTACAAGATTACATGGGAACTGCAAGTCTGTCAAATGCCTCAGCAATTGGACATAAATTCAAGACTTTCCCTCCATAAACTTCACAACGATTTCAGAAGTTATAAGAAATAATCAGTGAAACTGTACTAATATTTGCATTTAAAATAGATGTCATTAAAATATCATTTGCATAGTAACTACATAGAGAAAATATTGTGTTAACACAGCAAGATATTTCTACTGTGGTTAATATTTGCTGTCTCATGATCTCAGTGTACTATAACAGCATGCTAATTCATCAAGGTATATTAGTATTATATGCATTTCATGGTTGGGCTTACTGGCATACAAAGGGTTCACATGCATTGACTGAGAAGTCAATTTGTGGGCAACTGGCACAGCTACCAATATAACCCCGAAATCTTGACTGCAGTTTTAACCACTAAAATCAAAATTAATGCTTTCCCCATGCTCCAATTTTTCACACAGGAATATAATTTCCTGCACATTTTTTCTGGGTACATATCCCATTTCCCAGTTTCTCCCCAGTTAACCAAAAATAGAATAAATATTCAATAAATACTCACAGCAACTGTAGAGAGAAGAGTCCTTCAAACAGACCTTTTGGAAGTTCTGTAATTTTATTCCCATAGAGGACACTGTAATGAAAAAGTATGAAACAAGGTGGCTACTTTAAGTGACCTATGCGATCTTGTTCTGACTTGGAAGAGGAAAAGAAAAAGGAAAAAACAATTTCTTTCTTCTACCGTGAAGTGATTCTATATGTTATTTATAACTAAGAAACTTGGTACTTAAAAAAATATGATTCCAGTAAGCTGACTGTAACAGTGTAGGGATCTGCCCATGCAGAAATCATTGCAGGATTAGGGCCCAAGTGGTTACGTTTACAGGGGAACCCTGTCAATCTAAGCTTTAGAATCACCGAGCATAGTAATTAGAAACTTTATTCTACAAATCAAGTAACTGCTCAGTGAGTGAAAAGGTCAGACCCTTCCTTTTAGTCAAGTTTGTCCAATATTTCCTACACCTGCTCGTAGCAGCCAGTATAGTTGAGAAGCCAATGGATGTTTTCGCCTTGTTTGTTACTCCTTATTTTTAATTCTACAAAGGACATTAAAGATAACACAGACTTTCAGGAGCAGAACTGCTTAGCTACTAATCCCTATTTGACCTGCTGCAATGGCACCTAATGAAATATTTATGAAGTGTGACACCATCTTTACTTTTGACAAATCAATATATTATTTATATCAGAATATCCATCTGACTAAGAAAAACAGATAAAAAGCCAGGGAACAATTACATACTGTACCAAAGGTTTCTGAACTGCAAATCAGAATCCCACATTGGCACCCTGTCAAGAGCCTAAAGGCAGCATCTAATATGCATGCTAATTTAGGTTTAAAAAATAAAAAGTGCACACAGCGGTAATATTTCCTGGCTTCAGGTGGCAGACTTCGCAACCTAAAAATGTTTTGTTTTTAGTGCAGTATATGCATTGCATTCTATACACAGTACATTTAGTTCTCCCCAGGACTTTATCTTTTTATTTATGTCTTTCAGGTCACTGTACACAGAAGGTGTTTTTGTTTCGTTTTTTTTTTAATAATATATTCTGTGTTACAGATCAAATCAGCCAAATCAATTCCAAATTGTATTAATTGAGCAGAACTAAATTGTTCCAAAAACCATATCGATTGAGCAGGCAGAACTCAATCTTTCTAAACACCACATATGGCGCTACAACCGGCGAGCATCCTTCATCCCAGACCTATCACCATGGGACTTCAGATACTCCACTGGGAGGCATCCTGCATGCAAGCCCAAGCCCAGATGTCTTGGGGCTCAAATGCTCCCAGATACTACAGGCTAGCATCTTCTGTTCCAGACTCTTTAGTCCTGGACCTCAGATACTCCCTACACTCGATTTTAGCCCACATCCCCATATTACACATGGGGAAAGAATAAAACAGAGAAGCAAAGCAATGAGTTCAAGATGACACAGAAGGCCAGTGGCAAGCTTGAAACAAAAGTAAGTCTTCCAACTCTCACAATAATGCCATCAACACCAACAACTATCTAACATGGAAAACAATCTCAAAATATATTTAGCATTGTTAGATTGTTCACATATTTTCCCTTGTTACTGTATTAACTCAAATATAAGACAAGGTCTTTTTCACCCAGTCAGCACATGGAAAAAAGCTTTTCATCCTACATTCATCCTACAAGGATCAATCATTGAATGCATTGGCTATTATTAAACTACTGCCAAAAGCAGCATGTGCTCAATAAAAAATCAGCTATGAAGCTGATCAAATGCAGCCAACACTGAGCACAACTATATAACAGATTGATCCAGATTGGGCAAACAAGCTGACATGAACCTATCACAAGGATAGGTTAGCACAGCCCATCTGAATAAGATATGTGGTAATGCCCACTACACTCAGGCCCCCTCAGCACCAACTCTTTTGAAGTCATGGCAAGCCACTGCACTGAATACATTTCAAATTCCTCTTCACTCCCACAGCTGAACTGCACCTTTCTTTCCCATTCCAATTGATTTCTGTTTCTTTACTGGTCTTAAATGTCTGGCAAACATCACCAAACAGGACCCCAAACAGTTCACTCAGAAGCCCCCTGTTGTCCTTTCTCAGCCTGTCTCACATGATTAGTGTGGCCTTGCCCTGCGTGAGCTAAAGCCAGACTAGGCTGCACTGCACCTCATCTAAATAACATTTTTTGGAGGATCCAAGGACTCGTGACAAGAACACCCCGTTCCAGCTATGAGTGGAGGACTAATTAGCTCATGAATCCTTTGTGGGGGTATCTGGAAAACACACATACACACACACATACTGAGCAGTACTGAGATACAGAGTCACCACAGCCTGAAACAGTGTTGACTCTGCTGGGTCCCAGACCAATTAACTATATGGTAAATCATGAGCCTTTTAGTTTTGGATTAACATAGCCTGTACTACATATAAGTAGCATTGCTCACAAGTGCTGCTTAAAAAAAAAGGTAGCTTGCATCAATTCACCATGGACTAAGTATATGGGTACTATATGCAAATTGCTACAGCCATGTTTAATTTCAGGGTTATTGTTTTCAAATTTGCTGTACTACTTTTATAAAAGGGAATCCTTTTCATGGATATGAAAGAGCAGAAAAGCCAGGATGTGTGAAAATAAAATGGATTTTTCTTGAGGGGAAAAAAACCCCAAACCCAATACATTTAGTGTCTTTTAGAACTGCCAAAATAGTGAAAGTTCACTCCATAACAAAGAAAGTACTTTTAAAGAAACTGTATAATTTCAACTCCATTTAATCAGTATTTCTGAAAGACTCCCTTTCTGTGAAAACAGTGTCAGATAGGGCAGTAGAACAACACTTGTTCATAATTAAAGATCAGAAGGTAGAAGCTAAACCCCCCCGCCCCAGGGCCTCCTCTTTGAGTGATGCTGTTAACTCAGAGTAAAGGAACAGGAGGCTATCAGTATTCCTTTTGCAAAACTTTGCATGTAAAAAGTTTATTTTGTTTACTAAACTGATCTGGATGAGAAAAAATCAGAATCAAAGAAATGTGTGGCTGGAAGTGACCTCTGGATGTCATACGGTCCAGTCCTCTACCTGAGGCAGGATCATCCCTATCCAAACTATCCCACATAAATCCAAGCCTAACTTATTACTAAAACTACGCAGTCAACCCTGTCACACAACTACAAGTCATAGCACCCTAACCTGCTACAAGTAAAGCATGGGGACAAAGATGGTTAGTGTCCTGCTGTTGCAAGGACTGTTAAACTATGCTCAAGAGATCCAAGGAAGATGACTATGTCTTCCCCTGCTACAGGGGAAGGCAACAACCCTCACAGGCTGTACCAATCTGACTATTCCTTCCTGACCATAAATTTGATAATCAGTGCGACCCTGATCAGAGAAAATGATCAAGGAACACATCTGTGGGGGCTCAGCATGGAAAGTAATGCTCAGCAGCAACCAACACAGGTTCGCTGCAGGCAGATGCTGCCTGACTAACTTTGTTTCCTTTTACAATCAGGTCACAAAGTCCTTGGATGCGGGTGTTGAGGTGGATGTCATCTACCTGGACTTCAAGAAGGCTTTTGACACACTTTCTCACCCCATTCTCATTAAAAAACTAGGTGACTGCAGCATTGATGCCTACACAGTCAGATGGGTGGCAAATTGGCTCGATGGTTGCACCCAGAGAGTGGTGGTGGACAGGTCATTTTTGACCTGGAGGGATGTGGGCAGTGGGGTTCCCCCGGGCTCAGTCCTTGGACCTGTGCTATTCAATATTATTTTTAGTGATTTAGAGGTGGGAGTGGAAAGCACGCTTCAATTCAAATTTGCTGATGACACAAAGATGTGGGGAGAAGTGGGCACACTGGAGGGGAGGGACAAAATCCAACTAGATCTAGACAGGTTGCAGGGGTGGATGGATGAGAGTAGGATGGAATTCAATGCAGACAAGTGCAGGGTACTGCATCTAGGGAGAAGGAACCAGCAATACACCCATAGGCTGGGGAACACCCTTGTCAACAGTGGCAGAAAGGGATCTTGGAATCATTGTTGACTCCAGGATGGACATGAGCAGCCAATGCAAAGAAGTGGTCAGTAAGGCTAACCGCACCTTGTCGAGCATCTACAGATGCACCACTAGCAGGTCCAGGGAGGTGATCCTTCCCTTTTATGGGGTGGTGGTCAGGTCACAGTTGGAGTATTGCGTCCGGGTCTGGGAGCTGCATTTCAAGAGGGATGTAGCTAGCACTGAGAGGGTCCAGAGAAGGGCCACTCACATGGTCAGGGGGAAGCAGGCCAGGCCCTACAAAGATAGACTAAAAGGCCTGAATCTATTCAGCCTCCACAAGAGAAGACTGAGAGGGGATCTGGTGGCCACCTATAAATTCACCAGGGGGGACTGGCGGAAAATAAGTGAGACTCTGTTCCCCTGGGCACCACCTGGGATAACAAGGAATAGCGGCCACAAATTGATTGAGAGCAGGTTCAGGCTTGATATAAGGAGGCATTACTTTAAGGTTAGGGCTGTTAGGCTCTGGAATGGGCTCCCAAGGGAGGTGGTGCTCTCCCCTACCTTGGGGGTCTTCAAGAGGAGGTTGGGTAAATATCTGGCTGTGGTACTATGATCCCTGCACTCGTTCCTGCCCAGGGGAGGGGGGCAGACTTGATAATCTGTTCAGGGCTCTTCCGACTCTGGAAACTATGAAACTATGGACAAGAACCTCCAGTCAGGAATCTCTAGATTTTAGTCCCAGCAGGAACACTGGCACACCCTAGTCAAAATCCTCAGCCTTGGTTGCATCCAACACCCAATACTTCTGAGGAAGGGGAAAAAAACCTTAACACATATTGGAACAGAAAGGAAAAAATTCCTTCTGTGGCTTATGTTGCAACTAGCAAAGCACACAAGTGTGGAAATGCCCATAGCATAGCATAGGCATAACTGTTCCTAAGCTACAAACAGACATCACCAAATGGCACGATTCAGTTGTGCCATGATGTGTTACCATTGATGATGTAGGATGAGGGGTGACACAATCTCCCTGTTTTTCCCGCTGCCTCAGACCCATGCTGTGAATCTAGGGCAGCAGGAAAAAGTGTTTTCCTGCTGGCTAGCTAAGAGGGGAAGCATTTTCCTTTGCTGCTCGGAAAAGCTAGGATTTTTCTGGGCCGGCCAGCCCTGAGCAGGGAAGCACTTTTCTCTACTGCCCCAAAACCAAGGTATAGGTTTGTGGCAGCAGGGAAAATGGTGTTTTCCTTATCTAGCCTAGCCAGCCCCTGGTGCTGGCTGAGTTAGGAAAGCACCACAAGGTAACAGATGTCTGCCACAATAAAGCAGGAGAGTCTATTACTACCTTTTGTTGCACCACTGATTTTCCTGTTATGTGGTACAACAAAAGGTAAGGATGTCTATTTCCTCCACATTTGTGCTGCCTTGAAAGTTAAGGCCGTACAAAATGAGATATTACACATCTGTTCCCATCCCTAGATCATCCCTGACCAATGCTTGTCTAATCTCTTCTTGAACACCTCCAGTGATGGAGATTCCACATCTTCCCTAAGCAAACTTTTCATTGCCACATTGCTCTGACAGTGAAGAATCTAATATCTGATAGTCAGTCTAAATCTACTTTGCTGCAACTTCAAGCCAGTGTCCTGCTCTTTGGAGCAAGAGACACACGGTGTTTTCCCTCTCCCTTATAGCAGCCTTTCAGGTATTTCAAGAAAACTCTTAAGTTCCTTTTCCACAAGCTAAGCATACCCATTTCCATCAGCCTTTCCTTGTATGGCTTGCCTTCCAAACCCTTTATCATTTTGTCACTCGCCTCTGCACCCTCCCTAACTGACCCATATTTTTTTTTTAATATAGAGCCCAGAATTGGACACAATATGCTAGATGAGGCCTAACCACTGCCGAGTAAAGATACACGATCGCCTCCTATGTCTTGCACCTAATACTCCTATTGATGTGGCCCAAAATTACATTCACTTTTTGTGGAGCTACATCACACCGCAACTTTGTACTGAATCTGTGATCTATCAATATACCCCTAGCTCCCTTTTTTATACTGTTGCTAGCCAGCCAAGTGTCATCCATTTTATATTTACGTTTTTGATGTGTTTGTATCCTTTCCTGTTCCATGTCGTTTGCAGTTTTGCTCAAAAAGCTTTCTATTCCAGCATCCAAATAATTAATAAACACATTGAACAGTATTGGATCCATAATAGGGACTCCAAACAAAACCTCGTGCCTTTCTGATATGGATTATTTTATAATTACCTTTTGCTTATAGCTATTAAGACCATATCTGTCTATCTTGTTGTTTTGTTTAGATCACATTTCTCCAATTTGTTTATGGGAAGGTCAAGTGGGACTTTGTCAAAAGGCTTGTTGAAATCCAAATACAGCTATTACAGCTACTACACCCTCTTCATCCACCCAACTAGGTAATTTATCAAAGGAAATCATGTTTGTTTGGCAATTATTTGTTCTTAGTAAAATCTACACTAGCTGCTCATGACCAGCCTTTCCTTTAGCAGATGATTACAAACTGGGTTCCTTATGATATGCTCTAGGTATTTCCTGGGTATTGAGGTAAGACTAATCGGTCTATAGTTCCCTGGGTCCTCCTTTTTGCCTTTTTTAAAGAGGGTCACTACTTTGACTCTTTTCCAGTCCTCTGGTACCTCTCCTGGCTTTGAAGATTTTGTATTTATTATTATCAAGGCCTCCAAGATTTCCTCTGTCAGTTCCTCTAGTATCTGGGAATGAAATTCATCAGGCCCCGCTGACTTGTATTAAATCAGACCCATAAAAATCTCTCTGAGTGTTACTGTTATCTCATCCCTCAGGTTGTCCCCTTATTCTTTCAAATAAACCTCTTTAGCTCTTTGTGTTCTGCTTAAGTTCCTTGTAAAGAATGAGATAAAGTAGGTGTTGTGCAGCTCTGCATTCTTTGTATTTTCTGTTAGGACTTTTCCCTGTCTATTTAAACAGTGGACCCACAGCTTCCTTTGTCTTTCTTTTCTCCACAACATATTTACAGATCCTCTTCATGTTGTTTTTAACTTTCCTTGTCAGATGAAGCTCATTTTTCTCCTTAGCCCTCCTGATTTTGTTCCTGCAAATTCTTGTTATTCCCTCATGTACTTCCTTAGTGACCCGCCAATATTTCCATTGCCTTTTGCATTTGAGGCATCCTACAAGCTCCTTATCCAACCATGCTGGTCTTTTGACATTCTTCTTCTGCTTCCATCATGTTGGAATAGCTTGTTGGGCTTCCAATCCCCTGGGCCCCTTCAATTTTCAGTCTATCTTCCCATGGCACCATTTTAACATGCATAAAAAGGGCAAAATCCCAAATTTAATTTTTTTTAATCATCACAAGATTACTTCAGGAAATACTTCCTCATATATAAAATATATTTTACACTGAATACAACTTTGTTTAAGAAAATTCCTTTTTCACTGCAGTTAAACCCTACACAAACTTGGAGACAAACTTCATTTTTACATTATTTTTTATATTTCCACATATTCTTAATAAAATGCACATTTTTCAAATAAATTCCATTCAACTACTTGCATTTCATATGAAACTTCTCATTTATATTTCACTAATTAAGAAATATCTAAATTGTGTATGCACATCAATGTATTTTCTTTACATTTAGCATGCAGATCACTAACAGAACTGTGGAAAAGGTACTGGAGTCAAGGAAGTTACATACCTCAGCAACTATACAACAGAAACTGTGCAAAAGACCCCTATGGCAAAACCTTAGAGATTTAAATTATAATATTAGATCAGGAACAGAGGTCATAGCTGACCTATGACTAGGAGTGATCTGGAGCAGTGCCCTAGTATCAGGTAAATCTGAAGCTGAGAAGAGATTCATTTCTTACACTTTTCATGGCCCTATATGAAGAACCGACTGTGTATTCACCCATGTCATTCTTTAGACGAGCATTTACTTCTTTTGGTATGGCTCCTTGGGTCTGTACCTCTAGGAGTAGACAGTTTGGCCTCGTGACTCAACTTTGGGAGTGCCAAATGCTCTCCTGCCACGACTTTGATATTGAAATTTGTTGCTGATGGGAGGAAGGTCTTTTATCTCCTGACCACAGCACTCTGTCTGCTTAGGTGCTGCCTTCTGGGGCTCCATCTCCCCTACACCCTGCCTAATGCCAACCAGTTGATGGAGTCCCAATAAAGTAAGGAAGATCTCACAGTCTTTCTGTGGTCCCCTCACTAGAGGGTCCATAAAATGTCTGTTGAACTCTTAGGGTAATTCAGCCCTGCTGGTCCAACTCCCTCTCTTCTTGCACCTCATGCATCATCCATCATAAAATTCCTCTTATTGGCTCACTTTCCACGGACAAAAGAGGGGGTTAAACTACATAACAATGTGTCACACTCCCCTTTTTACTCATACGTTGGATTATTCTCTCTCTCACACTCCTACAGGATCCTCATCGCCTATCAGCCAGCCGTCTCTCTGAGGTGTCCGCTCAGCTCCTCCGGGTAAGTCTGTAGGCTCCTCCAAGCCTTCACTCATGGGAAGCAGTTCTGTATCCCATCATTTGCCCCTCCTGGGGCAATCCATGCCAGGATGTGGATCTCTGCTGCTCCAAGCATGCACTTCCAGTCCCCTCTCTGCAGGCTCCCAGTCAGCTTTTATATGGTCCCCTAGCACTCCCTGCCCTCCTAGCAGCTTTTATCTGGGTGTTTAAGTTCTGCTCTGCCAATCAGAGACAGGAAGTGCTCCTAAAGCATGCTAGTGCTGGCGGTGTGGTTTTATGCACCTGTGTCAGAGTTGACTGTGCTGGTTCTCCTCATTGCTATGGCTTCCTGTTTGCTGCCAGTAAATCCTTTTTAAAAGCAGTTGTCTTCTAGCAACCACAGACTGTTATCAAGTTATATTTAGATTAAGAGCACATGAATCCTTCAAGACCTGGAATCTATACCTTTCTCAAGAGGTGCACTAAGCTCTTTCAGTGCCCGAGGGCACAGGCGGGGAATGGGGGGAGGTGGGGAGTGGGGGGAATTATATGGATCAGTGGAGAGCTGGGGAGGAGGAAAGGGAGACAGGAGTCTTTCCCTGCTTGGCTTTCCTTATTCTGGTGGCAGCTGCTAGTGATGCAGCTGTTGCTGTAGCAGTACAGGCTTGAGCCGCTGCTTCTGGGGGACAAGCAATGATGTGGGCTCCCCAAGGGCTACTCCTAGTGCCCTGTTTGCTCCTCTTTCCTCCTCCCTGACACAGGGCTTTGTATCCTATGCTAAGCCCCTGCTCCTGGGGGAGAGGACCATATTGGCATCTTCTTTAAGCCAGTGCAAGGGGCTGGTGCTCTGTTCACTTCCTACTAGTTACACTACTGCCTTTCTCCTTGTGTAATGGTTCTTAATTCTGAGAAATGGGATAGGAAAGTTCTCCAGGACTCTGACTTACCAAAGTGAAGACTGTCATCATAGGTTGGCAAGTGACACAAATAACTAGGATATATGCAGGGGTAAATAGTTATAATCATATAATTGTTATAATCATCTTCAGGAGGTCACACTAAATGAAATAGGGCCCCTTCTGGGCTTAAAATATATGAAGTAAGCACCTAGATACAGGACTCTTTTCCAAAATGAGGCAGAAAGAGGAATGAATCTGTTGGATTCATTCCAGTCTTACCTTATCCAAACAAAGGAAAAGAAGAGAAGAATGGTAATATTCAGAATCTGTATATTGCTTAGAAGAATACCAATTCAAGTGCTTGAATCATTTTTTGAGTCTGTCATCTTCTGACTGACTCTTCAGACTCCTCCTGTAGCTCCTGGGGGCATAAATAATGGAACCAAAGTCTCCTGAAAATCCAAACCTAATCTTTTCTTTGGGACCCCAATCCAAAATGAGTTCTGAATGAATTTGTCTCAGGCTGAGATGGTGAGAAGACAGACCTTCTCTTCTTCAAGATGACATGATATTCACTTCTATTTTCTGGTTCTTCCAGGCCCAATGGGTAAATGTTATGTAGGTCAGGTATATATAAGGGGGAATGGTGGAAGATCATTCAAAAATACTTAGGATTTCTCTGAAGTGTTATAACATTGATTATGAAAGTGAAAAAAAGGAAATAAAGAAGGTTGGGAAGGCTTTTTTAGTTACTTTTTAAAACGTCTGTCCTATGGTCAGCATGTATATACATCCTACCTGTCATATCACTTAATCTATTTCTGAGAAACATGAGTCATAAAGCAAAACAATATAAGCAAGAATCTAAAAGGCATAAATATTATACTCTTTACAGGAGCCCAAGTCAGCATTCTTCAATCACTGCCTAGAGCCACAGTCTTCTTTAAGACAACTTTATATACACCTAACACCACAGCTTTCCATCTGCCTTCTTATTGTTTGTTATTACCATGTCTTATCCCACTAAACTGGCCTTAGACTGCATATAAGAACTATTGCTGGAAAACAAAAAAGCTATCTGTTTTTCTACAGCTCTCTGTATGCTATGAAAATATTAACATAAAATAAGACCAATGTTAGTTGTTTAGCCAGCAAAATGTTTAAGATTATAGTCCTAACACTTCTGAAACTTTTTTTTACATTTAGAAGACAAAACGGATAGAGTTTAAATAAGAATTTTGCACAGACGTGAAAATTCAAAAAGTTCACACACTATAAACGTAAGAAAGTTACTCTCTGTTTTGAGAGAGAAAATGTATACTTACAGAGAGTTGAGTGAACGCAGACCCTGAAAAGCATCTGGAGCTGCCTCAGAGATCTGATTATTGCTCAGATCACTAAAATAAGAAATAAGGTTACATTAAATTAATTCAAACTCATGCTACAAAAGGTAAATACTGAAATAATATCTGCTTAGCATAGGTCATGTGAGATATTTTAATATTTATTTTGACTTCATGAAAGAAAGGTGAATTCACATATAAAAACACTTCAAACTGCAATATCATAGTGAAAGAAATTGTTAAATAGAAGGCATTTTAATAAAAATGATAACAAGATTTATTTGTGGTACTTATAAGAGACTTAAATACATTTTATGAAGTATTCTTTGTGGAAAGAAATTTATAACCTCAATGATATTATGAAATGAAAATGTCATGCCCTCATTTCAAACTACATACATAAACAACATAAAGAGATTTTTTTCTTGTTATTCATGCACTATATTTATATAAATTCATACTAACTATATCAAATGTTAAGATACAAGCAATTGTTACTAATATAACAAAGGAAATGTACGATTTTAGTGAGCAGACGCATATATCAGCTAATTCTCCTTCTGTCAAATATTTTTAAGTACTCATACATTGATAGGAGTTTCACTGTTTGACCATGATCTGTTTTATAAAAACACTTGTATTTAATTCCAGATTTCCTACTCACATTCTTCGAAGCTTTTTATATGGTGAGAAAGCTCCAGGAGGGATGACCTTGATTGAATTCTGCTCCAACCGTCTGCAAAGAAAAACAATACCATGAAAATACAAAAACATAATGCCAAAAAGCATTCTAAAAAATATACAAATCATATGTGAATAAATTATAGAAGTATTTTAATAAACATAGGTGTTAACTTTTATTTTTGCTGGGGGCGGGGCTAAGATGATGCCCCCCTCCTCCCACTGGCATGGCCGGAGCAGAGCTGAGTGAAGCCCATGCAGGGGTGGGAGCAGATGCAGGCTACCCACAGCAGGCTCAGGGCTCCCCACCCTGCTGCCCAGCCCCCAGGAGCCCTGTGCTCACCATGCCACCATGGCAAGGCACCCCCTGGCCTCCTGGCAGCGGTGGGGGACACAACTCTGTGCACTGCCCCTGTTGCTGCCAGGCATGCAGGGGGTACCTCAACATGGTGGCATGCTGTCATGGGGCTCTGGGGGGGAGGGCGGTAGGACAGGGAGCCCTGAGCCCTCAGAGGGAAGCCTGCATCTGTCTCCACCCTGTGCACAAATCTGGGGACATGTGCCCCCCCTCCCAGCTCCCTTCCCAAAGTGTGCACAGTGGCAGGGGGCCACCCCCCCCAGACAAGCTGCCTGTGGCTCTCCCACTCCCTGGCCTTGGGCCCTATTCACTGTCCTGTTTGGGCAGTGCCCTCAGGCCCAGCCCCTGCCCCACTCCCTCCCTCACCATGGAAGCCTCAATCTGCCCCCACAATAGCTTTACCTGCAGACAGCTGGGGGAGCTGCTCTCCACCACTGCCTGGGGCTGTATTCCTGGCCATGTGCACAGGTGCACACGCACAATTGCATGTAGGACTTCTTGCATCATGCTTCCTGCAGACCCTTGCAGGCTAGAACTCTGCCAGCCTACAAGGGGAAACCCACCATTTCCCATGTTCTTCCACTTTAAATGGGAAACCTGGGTCCCTGTGTGATATTGGCAATCTGGGACAAATGATGTCCTGGAGTCATGCAGCCAGAGACCAGGACTTGATATTCCCATTTTGGGACTGTCCTGCCCAATAAGAGACAGGTGGTCTCCCTATCCTCTTCCTGAGGGAGGCCAGGGCCCTTGGGCCCATGTACTCAGTGCTTATGATAACAACACAGGTAGTTTGCAAAAAATATTATTGTATAGATATTCTTCTATGAGTTTATGCAAAGTTTATAATCACTTTCATATTCTTTTCAGTAAAAACATGTTCTCTTGACCTTTAGACTAAGTACAGAACATCAAAATCCTGAGGATAAATTGATTTAATCTTTATAAGTTAGTATAAGATACGTAGATTGAACAGATAATTAAGTGAACAAACATTCACTATGGACTCCAGAAATTCAGCTACATGCCAGCAGTGGCCCAAGCTAGAAAACAGGGGATGCTAGGGCCTGCCTCCGTGTTCTGCTAGAGCAGACAACTGAAACCTGGAGGGGATCCGGGACAGACGTTCAATAAACCGATTTAACCTAAATCAGTTAAGTCTGATACTACATCTATCCAGGTTTATGTTAAACCAGTTTTGGTCATTTTGAAAGTGGTTTATGTGTACTGAACTTCTGTTGCGTTACAGATCTGAACTGGTTTCCAATCACTTATCATTTTCTGTCCCTAGGCTTAAAGTTATAAGAGTAATATCTAATTTGTTTTTCTTTACACCATATCAACAACACATTTTTTTGCAACTCAAACAAGGAATTTAATCAAACAATGAGGGGATGGAGGGGGTGTTATATATGCAAGTTATCTTTACTGGTTTTGCACTTTGATGATACTTGAAATATTTGCCAAGAATGCACCAGCTGCATTCATATAAGATGTATATAAAGTGAGACATTCATATACCTTGTTGAAAAAAAGTTGGACAAGAATGGTAACACTGGAACACTAACAAATGCTAATCCTTGCAATGGATTGTGCTTTTACATGTGCATGACAATTTCTTTCAGTACATTCCCCTCATTTTTTTTCAAGAATTAAAAAATCTCTTTGTAGTTAGCAATACGAATCTAACATTGCTTAGTAGATAATGTCTGGGATAATGGAAGGACCTTTTGCAGCGCTCATGAGAATCTGTTCAGACCTGTTGGGTTACTTACAAACCACTGAAAAGCTCCATTCTTTATTCATCTTTTCCTCAGCAGAGGTTCCTGGCCTACTTCAAGGAAATAAAACCCCATTCATTCTATGAGCATTATGTAGGATCTTATGCCAGCAAGCTAACAGACAGATTCCAGACAAGACACAAATAAGAGGTCCTCCTCCTATTGCTGCTCCCATCCACAGAAACCCCTTTTTTGCTCAGAGGCTTACAAAAGGCTTAGGATGCAAAAATCTAGTTTTACTTAAAAAAAAAAAAAAAATGAATCGGTGTTGATAATTCAGCATTCAGTTCTTGAGTAAGTCCTCCTACCCATTGAAAAGTAATGCAAACTAAGAACAAAACCCAGAGAAGGCTATATATTTGATACATAATGGAACTGTATTATTACATGGTGGGGGGAGGGGGGATCTCATCTTAGATTCAAGTACTAGCCCAGGGCAGGTGGCAGCTTAGCTCCCCCACCCAAACAGCCTGCCCCTACCCGCACTGCTTACTTTCTGCTCCGGCTCTAGCCCCTTTAGTTCTGACCTGGCACAGCCTAGAACTGTTGCTACTTCTTTTTTGCCTGGCCACCTGGACTGGACCCAGGCTGAGGCTGCCAGCCCTGCCTGCCCTAGGGGAGTAGTAGAGCAGTGCAGGAGAAGGCAAGCAGCAGGGGGAATCAGGGGCAGGGAGGGAGTGCAGAAGGCACGGAGTTTGAAAGGAGGGGGCAGGCTGTAGTCAAAAGTATAGGGTGTGGGGCAGGGGCAGGCACAGGGGGCAAAGGAAGGGGGGAAGGCAGCAGAAGGGGGTACAGAGGGTGAGGAGAATGGAGCTGAGGGCAGGAATGGACATGGGGGATGCGGCATAAGGACAGGGGACATGTGGCAGGGGGCCAGACACAGGCATGTTGGGGGGGCAGAAGGCAGGCAGCCAGTGGGCAGCATCATAGGGAGGGCAAAATGGCAAGGGATGAGGTTCTGGGCCCTCTCTTCCCACTGCTGCTTTCTCTGCCACAGCAGTAGGAGGGACAAATGTAATTAGATTCTTTTTAAACTCTATACATGGAAAATTATAACAAATTTATTATTTTTCATGTATAGAATCTAATTATTGGGGGGGTCATGTTAAATATAAAGTTATCTTGGATTTGGGTAAATATGGTACATTCAGAATTCGTCTTACAGTGCCTTATCCCACAAAATGTAGAGTTCTTTTAAAAGACAATCACACCAGTTTGTCCTAATATGTATTATTTTGCATTTGTAACACTGAATTACATCTTCTATCCTGCTAAAAGTTCAATTTCCGTCTTAGGTCTCAGAAATTCCTCAGTCATCTTCAATTGTAATTGCATGTCATTTGCTTATTTTGCCATTTTACTTCTCAAGTCCTTTTTTGACCGTTAATAAGCATTTTAAACATTGTCTGGAATCTTTTGGCACCAGACTAAACCTTTAGCAACTGTGAAAATTTAGCCACTGTGAAAATTGTTCCTATTTTTTGTACTTCCTTAGACAGACTTATGTAAAATATTTTGCTTCTCAGTTCAGGACCAGTAGGCAAGTTAAGAGGACACATGATTACTCTTCCCTACAGAGAGATAAGAGTAAAGAATACAGATGAATAAAATAAACTTTAGCTATAGATTTCATAGACATTAGGGCTGGAAGGGACCTCGGAAGATCATCGAGTCCAGCCCCCCGCCCAAAGGGCAGGACGTCAGCTGGGGTCATAGGATCCCAGCAAGATAAGCATCCAGTTTCATCTTGAAGGTGTTCAATGAAGGTGCTTGAACAACCTCCAGCGGCAGGCTGTTCCAGACCTTGGGGGATCGGACAGTAAAGAAATTCTTCCTTATGTCCAGCCTGAAACGATCTTGTAGTAGTTTGTGACCATTTGTCCTCGTCATCCCTTGGGGCGCTCTGGTGAACAAACGTTCCCCCAGATACTGGTGATCACCCCTGATAAACTTGTAGGTGGCCATCAGATCACCCCTGAGCCTGCGCTTTTCCAGGCTAAAGAGCCCCAGGGCTCTCAGCCTGTCATCGTAGGGTCTGCTTCCCTGACCCCTGATCATGCGCGTGGCTCTTCTCTGGACTCTCTCAAGCTTCTCCACATCCTTTTTGAATTGTGGAGCCCAAAACTGGACGCAGTACTCCAGCTGCGGCCTCACTAAGGCCGAGTACGGGGGGAGAATGACGTCCCGGGATTTGCTTGAGAAGCATCTATGGATGCAAGCCAGCGTTTTGGTCGCTTTACTAGCCGCAGCATCGCATTGCAGGCTCATGTTCATCTTGTGGTCAATGATGACCCCCAAGTCTCTTTCTTCCATAGTGCTAACCAACATAGCACTGCCGAGCCTATAAGGATGCTGCAGGTTTTTCTTCCCAAGGTGGAGAACCTTGCATTTATCGGCATTGAACACCATCAGATTTTCATCCGCCCACTTGCTGAGCCTGTCCAGGTCAGCCTGGATCACCCGCCTGTCTTCTGGCGTGGATGCTTTGCCCCAAAGTTTGGTGTCATCAGCGAACTTGGCCAGTCCGCTTCTGACTCCAGTGTCCACATCGTTGATGAAGATGTTGAACAGTATGGGTCCAAGGACAGAGCCCTGGGGGACCCCACTGGTCACAGGACACCACGATGAGTGACTTCCATCAATTACTACCCTCTGGGTCCGACCCCGGAGCCAATTTTCCAGCCAGTGGATCGTGGGGGACCCAAGGCGACAGTTGGCCAGTTTCTCCAAGAGACGATCATGGGACACCAGATCGAAGGCTTTTTTGAAGTCAAGATATATGACATCAATCTCATCTCCCTTGTCCAGGTGATAGGTCACCTGGTCGTAGAAGGAAATGAGATTGGTCAAGCAAGACCTACCTGCAACAAACCCATGCTGGCTATCCCTTAAGATGTTGGCGTCGGCCAGTCCATTAAGGATGGCCTCCTTAATAAACTTTTCTAAGATCTTCCCCGGGATAGAAGTCAGGCTGATGGGCCTATAGTTAGCCGGATCCACTTTCCTCCCTTTCTTGAAGATAGGCACCACGTTGGCCTTCTTCCAGTCTTCGGGCACTACATCAGAGCGCCAAGAGTTTTCAAAGATCCGCACTAGAGGCTGGGCTATGATGCTCGCCAGCTCCTTGAGTACCCTGGGGTGAAGATTGTCAGGGCCGGCTGACTTGAAGGTATCCAGCTTCTCAAGATGTTCCTTCACAAAGTCAGCATTAATGGAGGGCAGGGGATCACCCTCACCCGGACTTCCCGGCCCTGTAGCGGGCACGGGCGTCCCATGGGGCTGATGAAAGACCGACGCAAAGTACCTATTTAATAGGTTGGCTTTTTCCTGGGCGTCAGTTGTCAGTTGCCCCATCTGGTTCAGCAGGAGTCCAACGTTGCCCCTGCTTTTCCTCCGGCTCCCCACATATCTGAAAAAGGACTTTTTATTGTCCTTGATGCTCAAAGCTAGCTGGAGTTCAGTTGCAGCCTTGGCTTTCCTGGTCTGCTCCCTACAGGACCGGACCAGTGCAGAATAATCCTCCTTGGAGGTGACTCCCATCCTCCATCCTTTGTAGGCCTTTCTTTTTAGCCTCAGGAGGTCTGCTAGGTCCCTGGAGAGCCAGGGGGGCTGCTGTGCCCTCTTGCTGCCTTTCCTCCGAGATGGAATAGACTTAGTTTGTGCATTGAGGATCGCTCCCTTGAGGAGCAACCACTCTTCTTGAACTCCCCTCTCCCTGCGGTCACAGTCCCTTAGGGCCTCACTGACAAGCCTCCTGAGCTTGTCAAAGTCGGCTTTCCTGAAGTCAAGGACTTGCGCGTTGCTGACCGACTTGCCAGCTTTTCAGTGGATGGTGAAGGTGATCAGCTCGTGGTCACTGTCACCCAGCTTCCCATCGATCACTAGGTCGCCGACTAGGTCCTCCCCAGTAGCCAGCACCAGGTCGAGCAGCGCTTTGCCTCTCGTTGGCCCATAGACTTCTTGAGTCAGGTAGAGGTCATCCACGCACAAGAGGAAGCTCTGCGACCGCTCAGATTTTGCTGAGCGATCCTCCCACGAGATGTCTGGGTAATTGAAGTCACCCATGACAACCATGGTCCTGGAGCAAGCTGCCTCAGCCAGTTCCTGGGCAAACTCCTCGTCTAGCTCAGGACTTTGGGTGGGAGGTCTGTAATAGACTCCCACCATTGTGTCCCCTGTGCCGTGTTCCCCACGGATTTTAACCCAGAGGGTCTCCAGCCGTCCACCCTGGTCGCCAATATCGGCTTGCAGGGACGCGTAGCTTTCCTTAACACAGAGAGCTACACATCAAGGCCAATACTGGTCATAAAACAAATAGGTACTAACAGCTCTTGAATACATTAGGTTGAAACTTAGGTTTCTAATCATTGGAGCTGGGAGGTTCTGAAGCAGCCTCTCAACAGGATTGGGGAGGGGACAGGGGCAGGGTGAGGGAAAAAACTGGTTTTAGGATGGAACTTGATAATTTTATGAAAGGGATTAGATCATGTGGTTGCCTGTGACAGCTGTGGATTGGGTCACCTGGGAAGGTCCTTTCCAGGCCAATATCCTATACTTAATTTTCTTAATAGCTTCTTGTGATACCATTTGATAAAGGTTTTAATATGATGTGTGAACAGATTTTTGCATGTCCATGTCTGCTTCACATCTGTCTCACTGATCCATAGAGGGCATGAATCTGTTAAATCTCAGCTACACTTACTGGCTCTTTAGCTCATGCAGTAAAAAAAAAAAACCAACCTTTTTATGCAGGAGGTCCTCAGCTTACTCCCTATCTATCCTCATGAAATCAATGAACTTATCTGAGTGAACGTGACAAAGCATCTAGACCCAACAAAATGACATGAGGGGCCTCATGCCATTCAGATATTTAACTTAACTGGATATTCAATGTCTTGCATACTTTCTTATCTTTTGAAAATTCTTTATACATACAGTAGTTACTTGTGGTTTAATGTACTTGTAATTTGCTAACATACAAGTGTGATATATTAAAGTTACCACTGCTCATTTGTGTCTGCAAAACATGCAGATACAAAAACAGAAAAAGTTCTACAACTGATAGTGTATTTTTGAAAGGCATTTTTCAGCTGTTCTAATAAAATGAACTACCAAGTTACAAGTAGATATAATAAAATGAGCTCCATGTCAACTTAACCTAAGGCTTCATTTTAGTGAAAAATTTACAGTCTGATAGATTCTGTGTGTGGCTCTGGGATAAACTTACAAGCACTCCCGGATAAAGGATTTGTTATAGTAGGATCATCTAAATGTGCCTTTTATTAGCTCAAACCAATGTGTACACACTAAAACACATCACATTTCAGAAGAAAGGTTGGTACAAAAGACAAAAAAAATCTTAAATCAGATTATATAAATACAGAAGAAAAAATCTTTTATGCCCCACTTTGTCCATAAAGAAACCAGATCAAATTCTTGTTTTCAAGCTTTATCCTCTAATCTTCTGCTTTATCTGCCTAGAATCAGCTGAATTTCACAGAGTGCAAATTTGCATCCATCCTTCCATGAAAAATCTAATTAGATACATTCCAGGGTCACAAAGCCCAGACAGAGTAATATCTAAAGGAAATTTGCATTCTTCTGATAAAACCCACAGTAATTAAAAACTCATCTGTATATTAGTTCTTCATATTAAATGAAGCACTTTTAATTCCTGAATAAAACTCTGTTTAGTTACCTAGAGCTCACAAGTCCGCTACTGAATGTTCCTAAACCACATGGCTTGACCTTTATGCTATATTGCAGAAGTGTACAATTTTGTGAGAATTTGTAATTTTCCACAGAAGTTTGATCACATTTCTCTATTATAATATCCTCTTCCCCTTTCCTCAAACATACCGTTCCATTTTATGAAAAGTTAATATGTAGCACATAGAGTGGTTCTATAGTTTTTTCTTTAGAAGCCACAGGCAATTTTAGCAACGTAATCAATAAGATAGGTAAGAAGACAGTTAAGCAAATGCTTCGTCAAAGAGTAGCCCTCTCATCGGGTAAACAGTACTCCACCCATCACCCCATAAACACTAATTAATGCTCTTTGTATCAACTCTTTTGTTCCTATTAGGATTTTGCTTCAAATAAGTCCTTCAATACATAAGTGTTAAATATCTTTAATACATAAGTGTTAAATATCTTTAAGTTGCCTGTTTGAAACATCTTCCCAGAGCCTATTTTCTATTTCTTTCTCTCTAGAAGGGGTACTATAACGGGATTTTTTTCAAGTTTCTTTTCCCATTTCCTGCTACACACTCCCTACCACATACCACCAAACTTTGGTTCCCATTTTTATTATGAGATATAGCAGTACTCTCTCCAGTTGCAATTTCTAACCTAATCAAATCAAATTATGTCCCTAATGATTTGATTGTGCCTTCTCTACTTCTCCCCAGTGAGCTGTGAAATTGTTATATAGAAATTATTCAACAAGTTCTCTTGGGGCATTATTATGACCCATATAAAAAAGTTCAACTGCACAATGAAACACTGCTGATTAATACTTGCCTTGACAACTTGCAGAGATAGACAACAAGCTGAAAAACCCTAACATCTGAATAAACATGTTTTGCTCTAAATTATGCGTATAAGGGCCCCTCTACACATGCAGGTAAAGACACATGCCACACATACATGGCAGGAGTAGTGATTATGTGGATCAAACATTAGATCCCATGAAGCCTTACTGCTGGTGCAAGAGGAACCTGATCTGTGGCAAGAAGTAAGCTCCCATGACTGGGAGCCTATGGGATTCCCAGCCATGGGGGCACACCATGTGCTCTCATGCCTGGGAGCCCTATCAGCTGACCTGGACTCCGTGCCCAGGGATACCCATGGAAGAGAAACTGCAGTTGATGCAGTGTTCAAGCCAACGGGGTGCTTCATGCACTTCTGTGGCAGGGACATCATCACATAGGGCTCTCAGCTGATGGGGCTCTCAGCTGTGAGGGCAGGTAGGCAGCATCCATTGGGAGTTCCCAGGCTCAGGGGTGCACATGGGCCCTCCCAGCTGTGAGTTCCAATCAGCTGATGGGGTTCCCAGGCCCCTGGCTACTCATTCAATTAATGGTGTGATAGGAATCAGCTAAAAAGTGATTGCACATATTTTGCTGAATAACTTTGTAGCTTCTTCTTCTTTTTAATCATACCATTAACTGAATGAGCATGTTGCTTGGTGACCACTTAGGCTAGGAACAGAAATTACACATAAACCAGTACATGTGATTGAAAACCAGTCTAAATCTGTAACAGAACAGAAGTTCACTGAATACAGACTGGCTGAACCCACCTGGATAGATGGAGTATCAGCTGAGGTTAGATTAGTCTATCCCACTTGTCCAAGAACCGCTCCCAAATCAAGTCAGGTCGTGGTTCTTCCAGTACCCTAGGAGCCACTGTGACCACTTGCTAACATCTCCTCACAGGGTGAGCAGGCTAGCCTCCACCCTCCCTCATCTGTTCCAGCACAGCTGGGCTGACCCCATCCCTAGGCTGCCACTAAGCAGAGGCAACATGGAGCAGAGGCAGAGCCTCTGCTCCCCAGCCCAACCGGCAGTGGCACAGGGGACAGGTGAGGGGGGGAACTGAGCCCCCAGCCTCAGCTTCCCCCAGCTGGTGTCTGCACCATGGGGGCCAGAGCCACACAGCAGGGTCTTCTGCCCCTCACTGCCCAGTTGATTCAGGCTGTGGGGATGCTCGCCCCAGGTCTGCCCCCTGCCAGCCCCTGCCTCTCAGCCTTGAGAAGGGGAGCAGGGGCAGAGGGAGAAACAGAGTCCCTTACCCAGCCCCCACCAGTTGGGTTTGCACAATGGGGGGCCAGGCTCACATGGCAGAGGGATCCTCTCCCTCCCCAGCCACTGCTTAGTGCCACTCACAGGCTCTTGCCTGTGCTTGTCATCAGTGAGGATCAGGAATCTCCTCCTTCCCAGCCACTTACCAGTGTTGCTGACAGGCTATTGCCTGCATCTGTCATCAGCGGTGGTCAAGCAGTGGCAGCAGCCCCCCCAACCAGTGCTGGCTGGCTCATGTGGGGGAGTGGAAATGGGGGCCGGGCCATGCAGCAGGAACATCTGCTCCCCCACCAGTGCACCATGCCCAGTGAAAAAAGTCTCTGAGTCCTAGGGATCACAGCAACCACGATCCCTAGGGCTTTGGGGCATGGGAACCCCTCAAACCCTGGGGATCATGGCTGCTGCGAGCCCTATGACTTGCAGGTTTTTCATTGGGCATGGTGCACTGGTGGAAGAGATGCGCCCAGCTAGCACTGGTGGACAAGGGGGGCACCTGGCTGCTGAGAGCTGTGGGGGAGAGGGGGGCAGGCGGTGATGGGTTACCCAGCACCTGGGAGATGCACTATGAGTGCCCCTAGCTTGCTGGCCTTAGCCAGTGTAGGCCCCCTGCTTCCCCCATGCGCAGAAGAGGAAATGTCTGTTTTGTTCCCTCCCAACCTAGCCTAGGGCACTTAAAGTATGAAATTCAGAGCACTTCTATCTTGGGCTTTTTGAACCTCTGTACTCAGCCTTAAGGTATGATTAACCAGTTAATGAAACCTTAAGTGTAACATATAGATAGGGTCTAAGTTACAGGAAAAACAACTTCAGTACACTCAGCCTTCTCAGAAGCATCTGGGAAAAGCCATTCAATTTCTACTGTATAGACACATTGTACCCATAAGGTACAGGGGAGATTAGTATCAAGGGACCACCAACAGATCAAAAATGGATTTACTAAAAATTGATACTTGAAAAGATTTTTTTTCAGTTCTAAATGTCTTATCTAGAAATAAATTATATATGTAATTTATTTTTAAGATTCAGTAAGTTGTATTTTGATTGAGCAAATCTGAGGGGCTTCAGCATTTAATTGATCTAAATCATCTAATTTCAATATTTCTTCATTTACAAAAAGGCTATAAGAAGCCTGTCCAGAAACCCCACAAGAATTTTTACTACACAGAAGAAAGTATAAGCTGTGTAATGAGTCTAATGTATTGCACAGATGCTGATTATACATGGTAATAAAATTGACAGCTCTTCTTCGCATTGTCCCCATCTGCTTTTAAAGTAAATAGCAAAAACAGCTGTCAGTGAAGAAAAAATAGATTTCATTGATGGGATTCACTGCAGCTCCTGACTCTGAAGAATTGCTATACATACCCAAATCATCTCTCATCATACATAGATAGCATCTACCAGTCTTTTGAGAAAGAAGCAGCAGTAATGATTCCCTTTGCTATAGGGAGCCTTCAGGCTATTATACAGCATACCATTTTTGCCTTCCTCAACAACTGCACCACCAAAGTACTTGTGTTAACAAACCATTCCTTCTCACTTTAGCAGCAAGATTATTTTACTGGACTCTGTAATATCACCAAAGTCTAACACAACAAAAAATGGATTTTGAACTACTGTATTACTTGCGCTTTATGGTCTCAGGCTTTACTTCTGTTTGTGTTTAATAAATATGGATGAAAGTTTGCTAAATATTTGTATATAAAGAGTTATTGTTTAGGCCATCCTACAGCTTGTCAAACTCTCTGACATCTATATTAATTACTCTATCAAATACTTCCTAAGGGGATTGATTTTAAATAATACAACACCATAGCTGCATTGTATCACAAAGTGACAAGGACTGTCACTCTGAAGCTACTGCACAATTATCTTTACCTAAAAGCAAGCCCCCATACTGAATTCGTTCAGTTTTCCACTGTGAAGAGGGTTACCTCATGCCCTGACCTTTACTACAGCATTAAACTCTGAGAAGTTTTCAGGTTACTGCCTCCTATTGATTCAGGGTGTGGTAAAAATCCACACCCTGTCTAGTAGATGCCCTTTGAGGACTTGGAGAATACGTCCCACTGCAGAGACAGCTTGAATTAAGTTTTTGAATTAGCTTCTCTTGAACTTGCCTAGATTGATTGGGAGCAGCCGTGCTGTAAATAGTTGAACACAAGAGAGAAATGTATAAGCAGCACAGTGTAGCTATCTCTGCTGCACTGCTAGCATGAGCATCATCAGTATTCTAGCTTTAACCACCAATACAAGCTTCCTTGTATACCAGCTAGTCCATAAAGAACCATTTAACTGGTGAAAAAATATTTTGCCTGTCTTTGGCAGTTTGATAAGGGGCCACACCAGTTATATCGCTAGCCAACACTGCATTGAAAACAAGCCGTAAGTTCCATGGTACTAACAAAAAATAAAGATTCTGATGGGAAACTTTCTATAGGTGCATGTAGCATCCAGCCATCAAAAAATGTTTCTTCCTTGTACTGAAAGCATGCAGAACACTTATGTCAATGACTACAGTTCCCTTTTCAGTGTAAAGTAAATTTCTGCTCGGTGAGGCAGAATGCAGCAGAGCAGGGATATCCAACACAGCCCACAGAGCCATTTCACCAGGTCCTGGCATGCATTCATTTAAAGGTGCCATGGATTCTGATCCCTGGTCCCAACAGTTGGACCTCCTGCCATGCTATGTGAGCATGGCGGGAGGCATGATTTTAGAATCAAAGATCAGATGCCAATTGCACTTTTTCTACTTGTCAGTGCATCGTGATCCTGGGCTTCCCTTGTACTGGCAAGCTGAAAGCTGGGTGGCTGCAGTCTGGTTCAACCCAGAGTAGTTCCAGAACTGGGTCTGACAGTTAACTGACCGTCAGCCCTGCTCGGGACTTTAAAGCTGCTAGAGCTGCCAAGTATGAGATTTAAAGTTTCCAGCAGAGGAAGGCCTTGGCTCCCCCTGCCAGGAGCCTCTGATTTCTTCCCACACCCTACAGAGCAGCCCTGGGCCCAGTTTGTCAGCACTGGCCCTGGAACAAACTGCAGTTGATTGGAGACCAGAGCTGCCCATGGCCAGTGCTGACAATATTGTCTGCGTAAAGGTTGGAGACCAGGGCTGATTCTGACAATGAGCTGATTTTATGTATCAACCCTAGAGAGCTCTGGTGTTTGGATATGCCACACATTCAATTTAAGGTGCTATTCAAACAAGCTACAAAAATATCCTACATCATGAGTAACATTTTTATGGACGGTTTGCCATTTTGTGGTGCCTTAAATTGGGTGCAAGTGTTATACTCTTGCCATTTATGCCATGATTAATATATTAATGGCATAAAATGTAACTTGTAGAAGGGCTGAGAATTCAGGGGTGGTGTGAGAAAGGGGAGGTCCTGCCCCAGGATTATCTAATATAGAGTCCTGATTGACGTGCCTGGCAGTTGCAGGGTGTGAGAGACTGCTGCATTAATCCCTGTGCCACCATTCCCCCCACACTGCTGTTAGCTCTGCTGCTGCCACCAGGTCTGGATCTGACCCAGGAGGCTCTCTGCAGTCTCGATCCAGACCCTCCAAGAACCCTGGGGCACAGGTGAGTTTGACACCCTTGCAATAGAGCAATATTCAGTAGAGAAGAACCAGTACATAAAGTGAAAAGCTCAAAGAGATACAATGTTTCTGGGTGATGCTACCCATGCTGGAGAATCTGTAACTGCTTTCCTGAAAGAGGAGGGGGTATCTTCCCTTCAGCTTTAGTTAATGCCATAAAAATACTTATCTATTGTTATTTTTCTGAAGTTCTCTCTTGCTATAATAGTTTTCTTTTCCCCTGGTGATCCCTGATAACTCTTTCAAAACCTTCATCTTCTTAGAAACCCACTAAAACTTAAACTTGAACTCAGTGATATGGGGATCTCCATTCTAGCTGAGGCTGTACATAATTTTTCTGAACCCCTCTGCTAAAATTGCTGCTGTGTCTGGCAAAAACAAGTTGCCCGAAAGAAACAAAGACTACTCTTTTCCAATCCTGCTTTAGAGGAAGAATGTGCTGCCTCTGCAGCAGGCCCACCCCAGGATAGCTTAGAATCTCATGATTGAATTCACTGAATTGAACACAAATCCCCTGTGTGGTGCGTGGTAGCCTATGTTTGTTTATAGGGCTTCACATAAAAGAAAAAACATGCCTTTTCTCTTAGTTTTGGAGTATAGGCTTCTGGCCCAGGTCTTATGCCCTGGACTGTAGAATCAATCATGTGCCCTCTGAGTCTAAATTATGGTTTCTTTGATCAGATGCAATGATATGAAGAAGGTTCAAGAATCAACATGAACATTTTGTGTAGCAGAAGCACAAAACACATCCTAATAAGGTATATAAATAATGTTATAGGTACTACAGTTACTTTGCTTGGCAATTGCAGTAAGAAAATCAGAACTGGCTTAAAACTGCATGATATAAAGATTATGAAGGCATTGCAATAGCACTAATGAAAGTCATTATTTTTCTCTTTTATTTGATAAGCTTACAGGATTTTGGACCAGTTTTGCAAAAATATTATTTAAAAAATACAGTTCTGTTAAATTTGTCTGTGATTTTTCTTCTTCTTCCATTGAACATTTTTCTTCCTTTCAAATACCTTCCAAATTTTATTTGAAACTGTATGAGCAGGCTTGGTTAAATGTAAGAGGTAAAAAGTGAAGATTTGCTTATTTTTAACGTACAAAGAGTGGCAAGATCAAGGTGTTCTTAAATGCATTGTTCACAGACTAATTTACACTAAGATAAATGAGACAAATCCCTGTAATACATCCTTTCTACAATATGGCTACTATATTTTTTTCAAATATTTGACTAATAAAAGGCTAGGGATATGGTTTAAGTTTACATAACTTTGTGTCTAAAAGAAGGATTCTGTTTTCATTCTATCTAATCATTATAATTATATATAAATAATTATATCTGCTGACATAAATAGCTGCTAAAGTATTAACAACATTTTACATTCTCTGTTAACGAGCCTTTCTGGTGTTGTGTGTTACACAATATGCATAAGCACTGGATCTGGTACAACTGCTGACACAGACAGGATTGCTGCTAAAGAGTGTTGTGAAAGTTACACTCTCACCATTATGTCCAAAAATGAACATTCCAAAAACACCATCTCTTAAGACCAAATGAAGTCAGAAAAAACTGACTTCAGAAAAACATACTGAAATGGTACCTATATTTATTCTCACTTACTGATGTCTGGACTTAATCATAGTTTAAAGGCCTACATTTTATTAAAGCACTACTCATTCACACAAGCTGGGAGGTAGAAGCAATACCCACTATGTACAGTGTGTCATGCAATCTGGATGATTTCTTTAAAAAGGTGTGGCAAAGCTATGAGCAGATCATCTCAAATGAATATCAATAAAACTTTTATCACAACTCCATATACTATACATGGCATTATAAATTAGAGAATATATTCAAGAATCTAAAGAAATCTTATTGGTATCTTTACTTTCTTCTTTTTTTTTCCTTTCCTTTTTTTTGTGTCTTTCTACAAATAAAGCTATGTCCCCTAATTACTGTGAATTCCACTGCATAGACCTCTGAGGGAAAGAAAAAATATATTAATAATAAATTTTAGAAACCTCTAAAAATGACGTAAACTTGATTTTCTGTACATAAAAATGTCATGTCTTTAAAGCAAGACAGAAGCAAATGCTTTGTGTTTCACTGAAAGCTGGAACCTCCCTAATCCAGTAGTATTAAATTTCAATTTCAAGCCCAATGCATCACTATATATTGGATCTTAAACCTAGCATTGGTCCTGGATCATTGCCTATCCAGGGCTTTGGGACAGTATCGTGTTTTTTAGGAACGAAATTCACATTTGAAGGAAACCATATATTTGGATTATTATTACTTTTTTTTAATGGCAGTTGTATAAAGCTGTTCAGAGGTTTGGAATGTTATATTAAGCTCTGGGAACGATAGATTAGCACAGAGCAATTATCTGAGGTGGTTGAAGAGGCATGATGTCATAAAGCTATCACATTTATCATATAGTTCTCTCTCTATCACAATACATGCTTATATATTATTGATGGAACACAATGCCCAGTTTTGGTATCCACAATTCAGGAAGGATGTTTATGAACTGGATATGGTTCAGAGAAGAGCCACAATAATGATTAAAAGATCAGAAAATATGTCTTATCGCAAAATACTTAAGAAGCCCAATCTGTTAGGCTTAACAATAAGCAAGTTAATAGATTACTTCAGGGGAAGAGAAAAATGAGAACTTAGGGCTCTTCCGTCTTATAGACAAAAGTATATTAAGAAGTTGAAGCTAGGCAATTTTAGACTTGACATACTTTTTTTTCCCCCACAGTCTTACTCATTTACAGTTTGACTCCTCAGGAAGCTTCTAATAATATTAGCAGACAGGATTTGCCCAGATTTTCTAAGTATGCCCTGGCTTTTATTTAAATGAAAAAAAAACACAATAAATCACTGCTTGCTAGAACACAACAAACTTCATAAAGGCAACACTCCATATTCTCTAGCTCACCTTTCTCTGGGGTCCTTGAAGTTGTCCATCTGTGTTCAGAAAGGTAAAACTTTCCCCCATTTCACTGGCTCCTGATGCAGGCAGCTTGAGCTGCTGAAAATGGCTAAAGAGACCAAATGCCTCAGTTCCTGCTGTTTTATAACCTTCCAGCCTTTCTGCAAGGTGACTTTGCAGTCAAGGCAACCTTTACTCTGACAAACCTGTTATCTTTAGTAAGAGCCAGAATATTGTCTAGGATATTTATATATGAATACATGAACATCTCCATTTAATGACCCTTCATTGTTAAATCTGTGCTCAGCTTTGGAGTTTCAGCCAAGCAGAGAACAGAGACAGTAATAGGGTGTACATTCACAATGCAGTTGGCAGGTTGGGAAAGATGCATAGAAAATACTCACAGCCTTACATGGAGTCTTAAGTTTAATAGATGGATTTCCCAAATTATCTAATCAAGTCACCTCTTACCTTGTTTTGGATAAACTAAATCTATCAAGATTCTTAAGCTTCTCTCTTCATTGCAGGTTTTCCAGACTTCACCCCATGCGTGAAGCTCTTTTCAGAAATCTTTCCAATATTTTGATTTACTTTTTAAAGTGTGGGCATCAGAATTGGACACGTTATTGCCAAAAAAAGTCCTCAGAAAAGTTCTCTTTTAGTCCTCCTAGATAGTTTCCTAGTTATACAGATGTAGCCAAGCACCAGTACACAATCAGTCAGTGATGGGCTTAAGGAAGACAAAGAAGGGGGGAGGGTGGGACAAGGGGAGGTAGAAGAAGATGAGAACTGGCAAAATGATAGTAAAGCCAAGAGGCTTTAGCAAGAAAAAACAAGAAGGAAGGAATATAAATATGGGAACTGGCAGGGACACATCAATAAGATTAGTATCTGACAACTGAACTGCCTTCATTTTTTATACAAAACTATTTATCAGAGCAGGTCATCTTTATCTGACTACAGCAATACAAAAACACATTCTACTGCTATCTTCTTTATTTTACCTTTCCTTCATACCACTATGCTGAGGAATGGGATTTTGTAGACAGCTATTGGATCTTGAGTATCAACTACAAAAAAACTAAGAAGTCTTTCAGAAATCAACCTAGACCACAAACAGCTTTTTGAGCCATTATTTTGAATGAACATCCTGTCACTTACTTTTGGGTATTCCTTTTTAAGTAACTAGTAGGTTTAATAGTACTGCTGCTGGGGTAGTTCCTTCCCATTCTAGGAATTCCCTGTTGGGTCATGTGTAAGGGTGCATCTCATTGAAATGGACCCCAATCAATTTCTAGAAAGCATTCTAAGACTCCCGATATGGTAGATGGACCCGCACGTGCAACTAAATGGAGGGAAATCAAATGGGAGCCTAGAAGTGCCTTTTGGGTACTACAAACTTGAAAAGGTCTCCTTAAAGAAGATTACAAAGTGGACTTTCTGAACTTTCCAAAAGAGCCCTAAATTGGAGAGAAAAAGAAATAGGTGCATGGGACATCCCTTATATCTGACTTGAACTTAATAAGTGGAACTCATTCAATATATTACCCAAGTAAAAAAAAAAAATCTATGTAAAAAAGATTTTGAGTCAAACAATAATTGAAAGTCTAAAGGAAGATGCTGGAAATGCCAATGAAAATAGATTTTCTGTGAAAGAAATAATAATTTTTAATCTGCTAAAATTTTGGGGGGCTTAGACATCAGAAAAATACTAGCTGAGAACCACCTGATATATTTTATTTGGATTTTCAAAAGCCTAGCTCCTGTACAAGAGGCTATTACAGAAACATTCCTGTTCTGAAGTAGGAAGTAAAGGCAAGCACCTGAAACTGGCTAAGAATCAAGAAAGGAGCAGTTACTTTTCATCATGGCACATGGTTAACATAGGGATGTTATAACATTATGTACATAATCATTTACATCTTGGGTGTCAAATATACAGCCCATGTACCAGATCATCTGGCACTCAAGGCTTCTCATTATGGCTGTCAGCAGCCAAAGACTTAATGCCACTGCCATTTAACCCCATCTCCACCCTATGGCTGCCAAAGGCACACTGTCAGTGGGGCCAGCACTCAGGGAATGAACACCACTGTATGTTTTTTGGTAGTAACTAAAATCAGCAGCATTAACCCCCAAGTTGCTAAGCATGGTGGCGGTACTGACCACTTGGCTGCTGGTACCAACACAGCAGTGTTGGCTGCTGTGGCCAGGAGCCCTATGGCCTGGGTCCGGCCCAAGAGGAGCCCTGCAGCCTCAATCCAACCAATGAAACAAATGAGTTTAACACCCTGGATTTACATACCAAAAAACCCTCTGTGCTAGATCCATCCATGGACCGAGGGAAGCCCTCCTGCCCTATGATGCACCTATAGAATAGGGAATGGCCTGCTATGTTGTTGAGCTATGTTGTTTTCTGTATAGGTTTCACGGGGACCTGCAGGGAGAATTAGCCTGGTTCTTTCTCCCCATCCTGAGCGATATGGAAGCTTCTGCCATAAAGTGCACTTACCATGGTGAGTGAATGAGATACTAAGGCCTTATATTAGAGAGATGCACGATTGAATCAAGCTGAATCCCTTCATTCCCCTAATGCTCCAGCAGCCTGTAGACCTTGTGTAGATCTAGTAGGCAGTGCAGTGCCTACTACTGAAGCATCATGGCTTTATTAAGGGCATACTGAGTTATTTTTTAGACAAAGCCAATATATTCAAGTGGAGTGCAAATAGGTACAGAGAAGTTAATGTTAACACTTCATGATTTAGTTAAATGTATTGCAGACAAGGCACACAATTCTTCTTTGCAAGCTTTTGGATACAGCCACCCTTCTTTAGGCTGAGGAAACCTGAAGAAGGGTGTTTGTACCCAAAATCATGCAAGGAAGAATTTTTCCAACTATTTTAGTTGATTTAGTAAAAGATATAGGATTTACCCAAAGAACCTTGTCTGCCTATGTCCTTAGACCAACATGGCTACAACCAATGCCCCAGTTAACTGTATTGGCATTTTAATGGAATAAAGAAAAGACATTTCTTCATAGTCTTCACCCAGCTAAATGTAAAAAGATTTGCAACAAATTATATGGGTGATAGAGCTTCTTTAAAATGGGTTACAAGAATTTCTAGAACTTCTATTTTATGAAAACTTAAATATAGAAACTACATAATGATTTAGAAAAGATATGAACATTGCAGTAGCAAAAGGTAAAAGTGACACAAAATGTCCTAAGTTCTCTGATCATCAAGATCAGAAAACAATGTAAGGATCTTCAGAAGTACTAACAAAGCTAAGTGGACAGGTAGTACAATGTATGGCATTACATATTTAGATAGAATAATATGATGTACTTCTATACACTACTGGGTTCTAATAAACTGAAATAACAGGAGTAAAAACCTCGGAATCAGTTTGGACAGATCAATAAAACCACCCCTATTCCATGTGCCTTGGAAGCAGAAGAAAGGAAAATGGAGTATTAAGATGGATAAAGATAGTAATAACTATAATCCTATTATATATATTGATGATTCAGTCTCACCTGGAATATCATGTACAGTTTTGGTCACTTCATCTCAAAAAAAGATATAAATCAGAACTAGAGGGACTTCAGAGGCAAGCGATGAAATTGATTAAGGAATGAAAAGAGTGAAGACGATTGAAAAGGATTGGAATGTTTAGTTTGGAGAAGATAAGAAAAAGAGACAGATATGATGGAGGTATTCAAAATAATAACCATGAGGTAAACTAAGAAATTCTACTTACCCTCTATCAGACTACACAAATAATAGGAAAATTAATTAAATTCAAAACACAGGTATTTAAAAATGGAACCATTTCTTTTATACTTCATATAATTTACCTGTGGACCTCATTAGTCCAAGATATGGTTGAGGTTAGGAATTTACGAAGCTGAAGAATAGATTAGTTTGCTTTCTACTTATCAGGTTATCCTTTCTACTTTATTTCTCTTGTCTGTTGGCTACCTAATAATGTCTCTCTCATCCTGTTTTTATTTACATATGGAGTTTTATACAGGCCTTTGTGTAATCTGGTATTTAGCCCAAGCTGTGCCTGCTTTTTTCTCAGACCTGAGGAAGAGTACTTGGTACCTAAAGTTGCCTATATCTCTCCCAATTACACAGTTTGTCTAATAGAAGGTATCACCTAGAACAATTTTTGCCTCTTACAGAATAGATTATACATTGTTTTTTTTATAAAAGAGCTTTTCTTCAGAAATCACAGCAACTCATAGTTTCAGAAAAATACAAATATTATTCAGGAATGATAAAAACTATTTCTCTTACAGCAGGGGTTTCAATCTCACCCTGGGCCCTGGGTTGGAACCAGACTACAGGGGCTCCTCCTGGGCTGCATTCAAAGGGTCTGAGGCAGCATGGGTCTGTGTTTGGGCAATGCTGCAGGTCCACATTCAGGTGATGGCAGCACAGGAATCTGTGGTCAGTGCTGGGCAGCACTGGGGTGAACAAAGATTATTTTTCCACAGCCCTTGCTCACTCCTCCTAGACAGCCATCAGATCCCAGGGACCCCGAAGACTTCATCGGGCAAGACCCCGCTAACCCTACTCCCATCTTCTGGTGGCTCACTTGACAACTGGCAGGCTGGATGGAACAGTTCTGTGGGCTGTATTTCGACACCTCTGCCCTGTAAGAACAGGGTTTCATAATTTACTACTTGAGAATTTCTAGCACTCTCTACATCGATGACATCTTCATCATTTGGACTGAGAACCTGCAATCTCTGATTGAGTTTTTAGAATACTCCAGCACCAACATCTCCTTTTTAGACACAATGATCAGTATCCAGAAGGGTAAAATACAGACCACAGTATACAAGAAACGCACAGACCAACAAACATATCTGCACAGAACCAGCAATCACCCGAAACACACCAAAAAAGCTGTGATATACAGCCAAGCCCTCAGATACCACCGCATCTGTACTGAAGAGAACACCCGGGATTGCCACCTCACCAATCTTAAAAAGGCTTTCACCCAGCAAGGACACTCCTCCAGAGAGGTAGATCGCACGTTTGAAAGAGCCACCTGGATACCACACGAAGAACTGCTGCAGTACAGAAGAAAAACACCCACAAATCGCACACCGCTGGTTATGACCTATCACCCATCCCTTGAACCTATACGGAAAATCCTCAAAAAATTGCAACCCATATTAGAAAAAGACCCTATTCTTAAAAAAATCTTTCCAGAGCCACCCATCCTAGCCTTCAGACAAGCACCAAACCTCGCCAACCTCATCACCAGGAGCAAACTTCCTCAACCCCAGAACACACCAAAAGGATCCAGACCGTGCCATGACAAGAAATGCAAAACCTGCCCCCACATCTCCACCACCCCCACTATTACTACACCCCACAGCAGAGCCATCAGCATCCCAGGATCTTACAGCTGCACCTCCAAGAATGTAGTATACCTCATCCAATGCACCAAATGCCCTGATGGAAGATATGTAGGAGAGACCAAACAACAACTGCGCACCAGAATGAACGCACACCGGAAATCCATCAAAGACAGAAACACTCAATTACCGGTGGGGGCACATTTCTCACTGGAGGGCCACTCTCTCTCCAATCTCTCAGTCCTGGTCCTCAAGGGAAATTTACACAACACATCCCAGAGACGAGCCTATGAGCTCCATTTCATCAACCTGCTGGATACTAGAGATCAGGGACTAAACATAGACATTGGATTTTTGATACATTACAATCTGCCTGGCAACTGACTCCCCAGCCCAGCCCAGCCCAACCCCTGGCTTCTTTACTTTTCATTCCATCCAGGAAGAGCACGCAGCAACTGCTGCAGCGTCCTTAGCCTGACGAAGGGTTTTTGAACCCGAAAGCTTGCTTAATAACTATTCTCCAACCATTTGGGTTGGTCTAATAAAAGATATCAAATTCACCCAAGGAACTTTGTCTACCTATGTCCTTAGACCAACACGGCTACAACCTACACCCCTGTAGCACTCTCTACTGAATTAATTGGCGAAGACACTAGACAAGAGAGACCTCTGGCTTGTCTTTGGCCCCTGGAAGCCATTACACTTAAGATGCAATTAACCTGTTAATCGCATCATAAACATCAATCCTACCCCATGTTCAAGCAATTTATGGTGCAACAAATTGGGAAACCACTCCGGTACAATTCTAGGGCTGGGACCGACAATCACCGATTGTATGTCCCGGCCCTGGGACCATACCAGTTCACACCAAGCTGTGGGCACTCACCTCTCAACCTACCAATGCAGAGAGAATCTGGGATCATCACAACCCGCTATGTGTTGCCAATGCTTCCCAGACTCCACCACCATCTATTTCAGTCTCCATTTCACAAGCACTTGCAGTTGCCACATTTCCATTTCCTCACTATTGAGCAAAATCATGACTCCAGCCTCTTTGTTTAGATCTGACCCCACCCACCATGATGGTCCCCATCCCCACCTGTTTACAAAACACTTATAATCCCTCTCCCATGGGATTCCACATTCCTGCAAACATAGCATGTCTACTTTTGCCCCATTCAATATTGGCATAATCTTATCCCACGTCTTCCTCAATAACACACTTCTGACATTTATACACAAAGTCATGTACATCCATTTAAATTTCACATAGGCATTGGTGCTTGGCACTCCACCACCCTGTGCCCCTTCCCTTCACATCTGTAGCATATTGTATACTGGCAGTATGTGGCCCAATATCATTCTTGCCCATACCTGGTACAGAGTTTAGGCTGTCCAAAATACATTGTAAACCCCCCATGTGGCCCTATCTGAATTACTGGTAGTAAGTGCATTATCCTACCAAAGCTCCTCCCATCCACCTTCATTACCAGAGGAGCTCTCCACGATCCCATCCATATACCATGTTTATCATATATCTTCTCAACATACATAACTTTTTGTACATAATACTCTAACCCAGGGGTTCCAAACCATTTTAGGCTGAGGATCAGCAAACTGCAGACCAAAAGTGACCACGGACCGGCAAACTGAGGACCAACAGTGACTGGCATACTGTGGGCAGGTAGCCAACTCTTTTTTATACTCAGTATATAAAAAGCTTGGCTGTCAGTCTACAGTATGTTGGTCACTTCCGGTCCATGGTTTGCCAGTCTGCAGTTTGCTGGTCCACGATCACTTCTGGTTCAGTAGCCAGTCCTCCTGTGGACTGGCAGCCAACACTTTGCAGCCCAGCACTGGGCTGCTGCCTGGGGGTTGAGAACCACTGCTGTAACCATTTCTCTTTCTCCCCCATCACAAGCGTATCTGTGTACATTTGAATAATTATTGTCCTTTTTCTTGTCTTTTCTCCCTCAATAAAATGTAGTGTTTCTTCAATTCTTCTCTCTCACCTACTGCCTCATAGTCTTCAAAAAATCCTCATAACCTTTTCGGCTCCAATACGAAATTTTCCAAGACTTCTGGTTAGGAAAGGTTCTGCTTTAACATCCAAAACTTCAAATAATATTTTTCTAAAAATTCATATCTATTCATTGTCTGAGTTCTCTGTTATCCTTCCCCTGTTACTACTGCTCTTATTCTAAGACACAGATTACCTGTCGTTCCATCTCTCACTTCTTTCCATCTTTTTTCTCTTTGCAGATCTGGTTTATTCCACTGACTACTCTTCCTTTTCCCTTCAATTACTGTTTCATTCTTCATTTCTCCCTCCTGACCTTCTCTCCTCATTTTCTCCTGTTCTTCCTGCTGACTGGACTCTTCCCTCATTGCTTTCTTCATTAAAGCCTCCTCCAACACCAGCAATCCCAGCATACCTTTCTTTCTTACCTTCTTTCATCCCTTCCTCCCCACCTTTGTCCATCCTCCATCAAACTCTTGATCTTTGCTTCTGCTCTCCAATTGGTTTATCATCTTTTTGTCAATTTCCCCTTTCATAACTATCACTCTCCTCTCCAACACTGTTGTCAATGCTGCTCCAGGATCCAAGAACTCCTCCCCCTATTCCATCCCAATGCTCTATCACTACCCCCACCCAAGTGCTTACGGGATCAAGCTAGACAATATACCAGGCACCTATCTGGTTATATACTTGATTTTAGCCAAAGATGGCCACAAAGCTATGCCACTGATAGGAACTGACCCCAAAGATAGGTTAAGGCAGCCCAGCTGAATAAGATATATGGCAGTGGCCACTGTGCTCAGTCCCCCTCAGCATCAACTCTTTTTCACGTCATGGTGAGCCACTACCTTGCATACATTTTTACTCTGTTTGCTCCTACAGCTGAGCTGCATCTTTTTTTCCATTTCCAATTATTCCTGTTTCTTCACCAGCTTTAAATGTCTGGAAAACATCACTAAATGGTGTCCCAAACAGTTCACTGGGAACCCTTCTGCTGCCCCCTCCCTCAGGCTGTTGCATAGGATTAGTATGGTCCTGCCCTCCATGAGGAGGAGCCAGATTAGACTGCTCTGAGCCTCATCTGTATATAAATTTTAGGAGGATCCAAGGACTCATGACAAGAACATCTGGTTCCAGTCATGAGTAGGGGGGGCAATTAGCACATTGATCATTTGGGGGGGAGGGGGGTATCTGGATTACACACACATACTAAGCGGTGCTGAGGTGTGGAGTCAGCATGACTTGAATGCTGTTGACTCTGTTGGGACCTGCCCAGACCAATGAGCTGTATGGTAAATCAAAAGCCTTTTAGCTTTGGACTAACTTTATGTATCGCTTCTTGGCCACTCATGAGCTAAGATCAAGTGTCACTGCTGCACTGGTTTGGTACCTAAGCCAAAATGGATTTAAATGGCATTGTGTGGTGGAGGGTGCACCCCTGTCCAAATGCACTGTGGACAGGGTGCCAGCTTCCAGTGGGAAGATCTCAACTACATGACTACTTTATGGAAATGGGGGGCTCCTCCATAGCTTGCTCCTGTGGCCATTGGCTGAGGGCAAGCAAGACTCTGGGGCATCTGAGCCCCAATCCTCCACGCTTGGGCCTGCACACAGGATGCCTGCTGAAAGATTTGGTAGTATCTGAAGCCCTGAGCTGAAAAGCCTGGGGTGGAGGATACTTGCTGATTGCAGCACCACATATGGTGATTGAATGATTGAGCTTTGCTTAATCAAAAGGATTTGGAACTAATCTGGCTAATCTGAACTGGAACACAAAAAAATATTCCCAAAGAAAATTGTTTTTAAAATATATATATGTATGTGTATTAGGTAAAAAAGAGCTGCTTAAAAGTGTGTTTATGGATTACCTCTGCTAAGACTTGAAGCAGTTTCAAACAGTAAAATAGTTCATCAACTCTGGATGAACAAAGTCTATGTGTACACATAGTAATTTGCCTATATGCAACTTACTATATGCATGTTTATTTCCAAGTCAGTATTTTCAAATTTTCCTCTTACTTCTATGTGCTTAGGGACAGGAGGGTCTGATAGTAAGGGGGAGGGGAGGCTGTAGGAGGAAGGAGTTGGAGGGACAGAAGGCAGGGAGGGCCACATGACCTTTCCAGATTTATTTTCCCTTCTGTACCAGTGGGGGAGGGACAAATTCAAAGCAAACCTCCAATAATTAGATTCTATAACTGGAAAAGTATAACAAATTAATAAATTTTCCATATAGATAATCTAATTATTGTGGAGTTCTTATATATTTAGGGTCATCTTATATGTGAGTAAATATGGTGCTTTCATTACTTTAACTGCCTATACAGAGTCATTATTTAAATACTGTGTTATACTTTTTAAACCAACAATAATACAGTGCCTATGTTATATGCATATAAACTAGAGAAATTCTAAAATCACAGAAAAGTAGGGCTAGAAGGAAACACAGGAAGTCATCTAGTTTAACCCCCTGATCACTGCAGGATCTTTTAAACCATCCCAGACAACCTAAAATGTTCTTAAAAATTCCAAGGATAGAGAGTCCACAATCACTCAGTACTTAACTACCTTTATAGGAAATGGCTTTTCCTAACAGCTAATCTAAACTTCCTTTGCTGTAATTTAAGAGCCCATCTTGTTCCCTGAGACTACAGAGAATAGACTATCACCAAACTCTTTAAAGACAGCCTTCACGAACTTTGAAGATTGTTATCAAATACTCCTCAGTCTTTTCTTCTCCAGACTATATAATCCCAATTGTTCCAATGTACTATCCTTGTAAATCATATTTCCTTGACCTGTAATATTTTTGTTGTCCACTACTGAATTCTATTTAATTTACCCAAGTGTGATGCCCAAAACTAGACACAATACTTCAAGTGCAGCCTTACCAGTTCCAAATATTCCTTGACTTGCAAACAACACAATAGCACTTTTATTAATACAGATCAGCCTATTGATTTTTGTTTGTTTGTTTTGTTTGTGTTTTTTGCAACAAGAGCACACTGTTGGTTTATTTTCATTTTATCATATACTATCGGCCCTGGGCTGGTTTCTATGGTACTGCAGTTTAGCCAGTCATTTCCAAGTCTGTATTTGGGCGTGCAGTTGTTACATCCTTGCACCTGTCCTTACTAAATTTCATTAGTTTAATTTAGGACCGTTTCTCCAGTTCATCAAGATCATTCTGCATCCTAATCCTAAATCCTATCAAAGCCTCTGCAACACCGCTCAAGTAGGTGCCATCTGCAAATTTACTAACTGTGCACTTAATTCTGTTCTCTAAACAATCAGTAAATATATTAAATTTTACCACACCCAAGACAAATCCCTCAGTATTTCCTTCTAATTAGAGATTAATGACTACTCTTTGACCATGATGACCCAACAGGTTATATATCCACCTGACAGTAGTTACATCTACCCTGTATTTTTAGATTACTTATGAGGTACTAATATACAGGAACAAATCATGCCTTTATTTGTACTTGTGAATATCCAGGGAAGAGACTACGCTTTCTTGGATAGAAATAACAGCATAATTTTCTTGTCTCGATATAAGATGTAAAATGGGAATATTTCCATTGTGTGTAAACAATGTGAAAAGGGGGATTCAACGTATAGTGCCATTGGCCAAGAGCTAGAAGCAGCTGGATGTTCCATAAATATTGACATTATATATGAAAAGTTAAGCCACTCTCTACTTACATATCCTCTACTTCTTCCCCAATATTATGACCAAAATGATTGCATTTAAGACCTCTTCCCATAACCCTACCTCTACCTTCTGAACCTGCTTTTCTTCAAATATCACTTAGGAAGGCTTACTGGTTAGGGATGTTTTGTGAGGGGTGTGTTTCACTGGAACAGGCGGTTAAGAAGTAATTGAAGGCTAGCAACTCCATGGGGAAAAGTTAAGGCTATCGTATGTGATCAGTGCTGAAAGACCAGAGAGAAAAGCCCTAAACTTTTAATGCCCCACTTAAAACCCATTTCCAAATTGAACATTAACTCTAAAGCTCTGATTAGTGACTCTGGAATTAAATTACAACTGAAAATATAGGCCATAATACATATTTTCTGCATGCACTCTTAAATATGATTGATATTTCTGAAAGGCAATACATATTAAATATAACCAACTCACATCCATACATTAACAGTAATACGTATAAGTGTATAAATGGAATATATATTGATACAATTTAATGGCAAGAAAGCAAGATTACATACATTTCAGTAATGGTTTCTGGAAGATTGGTTGGGATATCAGTAAGGCCTTTCCCCCGACAGTCCACAATGTTGTTACTACAGGTACATGCAGTGGGACAATGCAAGACACTGCAGGAAGGAGCCATAAAAGACTGATGACCTGGAACACAGAACAGATTGTTGCTTCTAAAACTACAGAATACTATCAAATAGAAGTGCAGCTCATCCTAATAATCTTTTTCTCTCTTCCTTACAAAGACCAGGAATAATTCTTAGAACAAACACGGCACAAAAACAGACATGATGAATTAATTTATTAAAACATCTAAATAATACGTACACTTTTAAACAACATTAACAACATTAAAAAAATCAGATTAATTGCTTTAGTTCTCGAGTTCATTTTTTAGCTGCGCTAATAACACATGTTCAAAATCAGCTTGTTGCTTTAAAATAACTGGACAAAACATTATGTACTGAAGATACTGTACTTAACGTAGATTTTCAAATGTAAAATTACTTTATTTTTAAACAGTATTATATAAAAATATTGTTAATGGTAATGAACAAACTGTGCTACCAGAAAGAGACGTACCTAATTAACTGGTATATTCTATTGTGCACAATACAACATTTCTTTTAATATATGTACTCCTATTATGTTTTTTCTTTTTTTTCTCAAAACTACGTGCTTTTTTTTATCTTATAACTCCAGAACTCAAAGACACTTTGGGTAAAATTGTAAAGTTATGCTTCAGAGAGGTTATATATGTTATTCCAGACTGAAAAAAAAGAAAGAAACCCTTCTAACTCATCTTAATTTATGTAGTTGGAATTAAATAAGTAAATCTTTTTCTAAGTTCTTTGTGCTATCTTTTATCAAGTGGGCATGTGTATTCACTGCATTTAAGTTGGATAATTTCATAGTCAGAAAATAAATCAAGGTATGATTTATGTGCACTGTTAAAATGTATAAATGGCACATTCTCTAGTATAGCCAGTAAATCTAATTACTGTAGCTATTCAAATTTGGGATGGCAAGATATTTTCTTTTCCTTCCCTTTTTGTTTAAAACAAAATAATATAAATCTGTAAAAAAATTCCTGACCCACTTTTGCATCAGAAATCTAAATTTGAAGATCCCCATGTCTATTGTATAATGTTATACTGTAACCTAGAGTTCTTGGTTGTAGCTGTGTTGGTCTAAGGACATAGGCAGACAAAGTTATTTGGGTATATGTGGAATCTTTTATTAGACCAACTAAATAGTTGGAAAAATTATTCCTTGCAAGCTTTCGGGTACAAACACTGTTCTTTAGGCACAGGGAGAGTTAGCTGTTGCTTTGTATGCTCTCCTGGGTGAAATGGAAGCCAGTATGCAAAATGCAGGTCTGTGGAAATGCAAGTACATAGCAGTGAGGATCAAAGGCCCTGCGAGACAACAGGTGTGAGACAGGTAGTTGGAGTGGCAAGGGCAAGTTGGGAAGGAGGGGAGAAGGGGAGGAGGAATTTGAAGTGGTGATAGAAAGTAGCTGGTAAAATGCAGACAGGTTACCTGAGGTTACTGGATGGTAGGCAGGTTATAATGTGCCATAAATTCAATGTCTATATTTAGTCCATGATTTTTTGTATCCAGTTGATTTATGAAGTGAAAAAGGTGAAGAAAAAAAAAAAGGTGAAGGCTTGTAACAAAAGGTGTTTTTTAAATTCCCTTTAAGGATTAGAACTGAGAGATAGGGGAGAGATTTGTTATCTTCTGAGAAGTGTGCACCTACAAGTAGTTGGGTATTTTTGTCTTTGATGAACTTTTGGTGTGTGTTCATTCTGGTGCGCAGTTGTTGTTTGTTTTTTCCTACATATTTTCCATCTGGGCATGTAGTGCACAGGATGAGATATATTACATTTCTGAAGGTGTAGGTGTAAGATCCAGGATCCACTTCAAATCCACCCCACCCCACCCCACCCCAGCTACCTGTCTCGCAGGGCCTTTGATCCTCACTGCTACACATTTGCATTTCCACAAACCTGCATTTTGCATAATGGCTTCCATTTCACCCTGGAGAGCACACAAAGCAACAACTCTCCCTGTGCCCAAAGAAAAGTGTTTGTAGCCGAAAGCTTGTAAAGAAAAATTGTTCCACCTACAGTAAAATCCCTGTTATCCAGCATTCTACTAGCTGGAATACTCTATTAACACGCCACCACATTCAATTGTCCTGCACTGCCGCCATCCACCACCCTGTACTACTGCCACTGTGTGCAAGTCCTCCCCCTCCCCCCCAGTATTTTTAGATATCTGGAATTTTTACATAACCAGTACCTGGAATTCCCCACTCATGCTAGCTAACAGAAATTTTACTGTATTAAGTTGATCTAATAAAAGATACCACGTTTACCCAAATAACCTTGTCTGCATACTGTAACCTAGAAACTTTATCATGCTAAAATAGATAAACAAATTATAAGCTTGATATAACTAGCTGTTGTGCATACTCAGTACTTGATATATAGTTGTTCCAATTCCTAAATTATACCATGAAGAATATTAGCCTCCTGGGACAGCAGTTTTTAATGTTTAAAATTTAGAGGTAAGTGAGATGTACATGAGAGCAAAAAGGAGCCAAACCTAACATAACATATATATGTTATTATTTTTAAGCTCTTAAATAATATTCAAACTTAGTAAAAAAAATAAATAGTGAAGAGATGAGAAACACATACTGATTTTCCCTCCCCAAAACAATATTTTAACAAGAAAGCTAATATCGCAGAGAAAATGAGAATATTCACAGATATCTGCTTAAAGCCAAATTTAATTTTCAGGTGATATATATGGTTCTTTTGGGATTCCCTTATCTCAAGACAAAGGCAAAATATTTTGAGCCAGTAGACATTAGACTCAGGATGGTAATGAACTAACTAACTCTTAATTTTATAGACAGGTTAACATGAGCAGATCCCTGCTTCAGTACAAAATTTCACTGAGGTCAGTGGGGTCCTGTCTGGCCACAGAAGTCCCTCAGGACAGAAAAGACCTTCGCAGTGGATGCATCTACACATGCATTTGATCCGGGATCAGTTTACTCATGGGTCAACCACTCTACTGCTGCTACTTCCCAGGGCCCTGCAATGAGCCCTTGCTCCCACCAGGGGGAGATCTAGGTTCTCCCTGGGTGATAGCCCAGGGGCTGGCAGAGAGCACTGGGCCAGGAAACATTATACCCTGCCCCTGAGGGCTGCCTACTGCTGGGGTGGGACCAATCTTCCCTTGCCACAGCAGCAGAGTTCCTGGCCCTGACTCCCCAATCATGGGCCAGGGAGTTGGAAAGAGCTGCAGGGGAGGGGGAGGTCTCAACTCCTGCCCCAATACACTGGTGGGGCAGCTATCTCATTGCTAGCTGGCCCACTGGCAGATCAGGGCAGGGGGCTGGGACCTACCTCACCCCTGCAACTCTTTCCAAGCTCCATGCCTTGATTACCAAATTGGGGCATGGGGCTGACCAGGACAGTTCGCAGCCCCTGCCCCACACACAGGGTGGAAGCTGGGGAGCCTGTTCCCCACTTAGCTCCGCAAGCACAGAGCTGGGCAAGCAACACATTTCCCAGTGCTGTAGAGAGCTGCTGCTGTGAGCTCCCTGCTGGCAGGGTCTAGAGAGCCTGTTCTTTGCCCACAGCTGGGTGGGGAACAAGCTCCCAGAGCCATGCAGACCTGAGCAGGGAACTAGTTCCCCAGCCTGGTCCCTGACCAGTTCTGTGCTCATGGAGCTGGACAAGGAACAAGCTCCCCAGCCCTCACTATTAGGGAGCTTCCAGCACCAGCTTCACACCAAGAGGCCGGTGCTGGAAGACCCTCATCTCCCAGCCCAAGCTCAACGGTCATGTGCTGGGAGACCCTTATATCCCAGCATCAGCTCTGTGACCATGAGGCTAGCACTGGGAGACATTTATCTCCAGGTCTTTATAAGGATCTCCCAGCCCCTCTGATCACAATGGCAGAACTGGGGCTGGGAAATAAGGATCTCCCGCTCCCAATCCCCAATCGTGATCATGGAACAGAGGGTTTGGAGCTTCCTGCTGCTGGGGCAGGGGGACTTCGTCCCTGCCCAGGCTTTGGTGACAGAGCCTGCACTGGCAGCAGGCAGTTCCTAGGGCCAGGGAGTAATCTCGCCACCTGGCGGACAGGTGACCAGGAGCTGATTTCCTCCTGGTCAGTTATCTACATAAGCGCTACTGCACTGTTACTAATCTCGAGTAAAATTGCTACTTACATTTGCAGGTAGCAAATTTAGTCATGATTAGCGAGGTTTACTGCATAGTAAGCATGTGCACATGTAGACGTACTTGCTTACTTCACAGTAAACTACGCTAGTGTGCAGTTAAGCGCCTTGTGTAGACAGTCTAAATATAAGCTGGACATATTCAAGTATCTAGATGTCTTTGGAAAGTCTGAAACATTAGCCAAAGTTTACATATACATTTCAATCTGAGCATAAAAAAGGAGAAAAAAAACATTAACTTGCCTTCTTCCTCATCTAGAAGATATGAAGAAAGGGAAAAATTGAACAGAGAAAAAAGTGATTAGTAATGAACTGTTAGTAATGTCAATATTCATTATAGAAAACAACCAGGTGTGATAAAGCAGACAAAAGTCATTCTACAATTATATTGGGAGTACAGAGATAAGGGAAATTACAGCAAATACTGAAGAAAGGGAAAAATGAGCTCACCCAGTTAAAAGTCATTTCATAGAAATAGTTGCCTTGGTGTCTCACATTGAATGTTTAGATTTTATTTTTCAGGTAGCTTCATCCCAAATAATTTGATTTTTGGAAGGACATGCATATAATTTCCATATGTATCATTTACCCAAAGTACAAAACATCACAAACACTCATACTTGAGTCACAAGTATTTCCAAATTAACTGAACAGATTTTTAAACAATGTATTTGGACTTAGAGGATCTGAAATTCAGAGAGATATTTTACAGTGTACATGATTAGCAGCCTCCATTAAGATGGTTTTAAATGTTCATTAAGACAAAGCTCCAACAGAATATGTAATTCTTACCACTGCAGACAAATTCTCTTTTTTGAACTTCTGCTACATTGTGTCCTCTCAGGTGGGATGGGCCCATGCACTGAGTGTAGAGCCCAACCCGGGGGCGCTGACGCAGCCAATCAGACAGCCAGGCCAGGTGGCAATCACAGTAGAGGTTGTTGGAGTGGAGTCGACTGCATGAAAGGAAACAATCACTATGTTTAAATTATAAAAACTAAATAAAAAAAACAAAACAAAAGTAACTTGAGTGAAAGCACTGAATGAACAAGAAGGATTTACTTTTATGAACCCCTTAAATGAGGGGTTAATCTTTTAAAAATTTTATTTGATGTTTGAGAGTTTTGTAGCTTTATTAACCTTTAAGTGGCAAAAAAAGTCTTTTTAGCTTTTAGCTAATTAGTTTATTGAAAACCTAAGTTTGGTAACATAAAATTGAGTATCTACAGTTTCTTCTCTCTTTGCTGAAAGAGAAAACCAAATATATAATGGCTTAAAAAAGCCTTGGAAGCCCTTAGCTCATATCTGTGCAAAAGGCAAGTAAGACAAAAATGTCTGAAGTAAATTGTCCTATAATAATAATATACTGGCAGCAAAAAAAAGTTAATAAAAGATTTGGCTTCCAATTAGAGATATCAGTAAGTCTGATTATTAGTCTCTATAGAAACTGCTTGCAAAATCCTTTTAGCAGGTCATATTCATTTTCTGCTGAACAAGACGGAATAATAATTCGATATAAAACACCTTCTTTCACATCCCCTTTCTGATTTCCTCTCTTTTTTCTAATCACAGAAAATGGGATTAACTGCTTTTGGCTCCTAGGGACCCATACTCAAAGCAATGCCTGAAATTAAAAGACCAAATGGCAGGGAGTGAAGGAATTAAGTAAGTTGCCTCTGTTGGCAGAGACCCACACAAGATCATGGCTCCTTGCCAAGTGGCAAAAAGCAATTTGCTATTGATAGAATACCAGACAAATGTATTCACTAAATTAGGTAATTTACTTCTGCTTGGCTTTTATGTTTTCTCAAACTAAGAAAAAGGACATCCAAAGTTATAAATCAAACCTTTGCTCCCCGAATCATCCATGACAGAGTAATGTCATTTTAGCCCTTTTTAGCTGATGTGCTCATTCCTAACTAAATAACTGTAATGGATATGAAAAAAATTAGAACTCACACAAGAAAGCCAATTTATCTACTAAAAACTGCATTTAAGTAGCATTAAAGATGTTTTTGTGGGGCTGCTCTACAAGATGATTTAACTGATTTTGTATTTCCATTCATAAAGAAGAAATTAAAGCTAGCATATTGTCCTCAGCTCATTCTATTATGTTTGTGTATTGTGGCAAATACAGCACACAAAATGAGTCACAATTCAAGAGCCATACGTGGCCACTAGCGGCTAAGGACAAAAGGTCTGATTCTTCATTCGCACCCATGCAAACAAGGAATATTTATCAATGAGATCAATGTAGTTAGTCCTCACAAAATGGTAAATAAAATAAGAATTGGTACAAGAGTGATACATCTCTTTTTCTGCATTCTCCACTGGCTGTTTATTATTACAGCTAACTATCACAGTTATATAATATATGGTACCATGGACTAACTTTCTTCTGTTTATACATTTTGAAAGAGTAAAAATTTCACAAAAATTGTAGGAAAGTCACAAAGGCTGAACAATATGACTCTCAAAAGTTTGTGGCATTAATCCTGTTTGCACTTAAATATTTGAATATGGATTAACCAAATATTTAAGTAATACAAACACAATGATGTATTCCAGTGCACAATACTAAACAGGCTAGTGGGAGTCCACAGACTAGTTTAAGTAGTAAGATAGGACCCAATCCTGAAAAGAAGGAATGAGAGATACTTTATATCTTTACATGACCTGTCCTATCACTTTCATAACCCTTACTCAACTACAGGGGATCTCCACATATACACAAACTTGTCAATGTTAAAGTTTTTTAAGCATCAAGGACATTCTAACACATGTAATTATATTGACTGAGCTGCAGCATTAGATTATTCTTCAAGCCAACCTCCCATTTATCTTTAATTTCTCCATCTTTCACTTCAGTGGGAGTTCTGCTTGGGAAAACACCTCTGGGTCAGGCCCTTATATAGATGTCTATTTTTGTTTTTGCTTTTTAATATAATTTACATCTCTTTAAAAAGCCATTCTCAATTTTTATACAAACCCATGAAAAAAAAATTAAAAATGAATAAACCAAACTAGCACTTTTTTAAACAGTCCTTTCGTTTCATTTTAGTAGCTTGAAGCATACTTTTATGTTTAAGTCACAAACTCTAAAAATGGGGGCCTGAATGTAAATGCTGGCACAGCCTTAATTATAACAGCACTACCGGATGATGCTATAATTTTATGTTACAAAGAATGTTGGAGAACCAGTTTAGTTTAATTAGGTCTGCTAGCAGTTCAGTAATAAAGCATAAAGATTTCCCATTTATCACATCTGACAGCCAATCAAAGATCCTTGCATGTTCTTAAATGAAATGTGACCCATCCAACAGCTCAAAGTAAAACAATTTTTTTACTTTCAAAAAAGCATCCATTTATTAGATGAAGTGTTCTGGGCAGGACAATCTCTTGCACTCAGCTTCTCTAGAGGGTGAAGCTGATGTGAGAGGTATTTAAGAGGGACTGAATATTGGGGCAGCCATTGAGGCTGCATTTCCAATGGCCCTAAATACCCTTCATAAAGAGACTGTAGCTACTATGTTATGTCTTGAATTTACCATGAAGGTTTGTTAATTTGACCTGCCAGATCCCTCTGCAGTACATCTGTTCAAGCCTATATACCACTGCATATCAATTTAGAGATTTTTCAGTTGCTCTTTTATTTTCCATGACTCTGAGCCATCTACTTTGTTTTATAGAAGACAAGCAAAACTGTGTGTGGAAATTGTACATGCAGTAGAGTAATAGAAATGACAACTATTTCCAACAGGACTACTTACAAAGTTCTGAGTTTGGGCATGTGGTTGAAACTTGCCACTGATAATCGTGTGATGTTGTTGTTGTTGAGAGTGCTGCAACATATAAAAAAGAACAAAGTCAGCTTGCTACAGTTATTAGTAATGCAGATATTGTCCAACAGTTTCTGAAGAAAATCTGATGTTATTAATGTCCATCTGATGTTTGTCATTTAATAGCCTGAAATGACCTGGGATTCCACAAAAACTGCTTAGAAGGAGTTACTACACATGCTGAGCTCATCTGTGGAAACAAAGCTGGAAATGCCATTCTGGTATAAAAAAGAAGGGTTTGGTAGCAGGATGTTCAGAGGCTGGGGGAATGGAAGGTGGAAGGCAGTCATACTAGCCATGGCCAGATTCTCTGCACTTGGCAGCAGCTACTACTGCTGCGGCTGGGGGCCAGGCTCACTGTATGCCAGATGTACACTAGCTGCAGTAGCCCTGCAGCATGGGTCCTCAGGAGCTGCCAGTATGGTGCCCTTTCTAAATCAGAAGCTGGGGCTGGGCTCCCCGTTTATCTGCCCCTATATGCTACTGAATACATTCTTAGAGACCCTGAATTCCATTCTCTGGAAGTGCAGGACCCAGGTTTTGTAACTTTGAGGACAGGACGCACCTGTTTGTCACGGCTTTTTCTGGGAAGACCAACCCTACAGCTGACGAACTACGTAGGGCCTAGAGTTGGTAACTGTTATTTAGCCCTAAGTAGATTATAGATGATTCGTATTGTATAATACCTTTTGGATTCTTAATATTTTACTGAAAGTGTTATATACATGTTGGTTCTGGGTATGACTGTAAACTGCATTCGACGGGAGAGCCTGGTGGCAATGCGGTAGGGCTGTTCATGGGAGGGTAGCTCCTATAAAATACCACGATGTTGCAACCTCCAAAGTACAGCAAGTATAGGGTGCCTCAAAACCCTAGCCCTCCTGCCTTGTGGGTATCCTTAGTTGAAGAAAGGCTAAGGGACATCACCCTGGCAGGAACACACCCTTGCTGAGGTGTTAGACAGTCAGCAGCAGTCTCATCCTTTGCTCTCTGGCGGAAGCTACAACTATCAAGGTACTGAGGGCATTTTTCTATGTGCTCCAGGGGTGGTTCTGGGGGGCAGGGAGCACTTTAATTAGAGCAGCTGCAAGAGCTGCCCTAATTAAAGTGACTTCAGTGTCTCCTGTATCAGTGTCCCTGTGCTTTAAAATGGCAGTGGGGGCACATTGACCAAAGCTTGTCAAATGAGCATTAGTTAAAGTGCCCCCACCACCATTCTGAAGTGTGGGGATGCTGATACACAAGATGCGGAGGCTGGGTGGAGCACGCTAATTTGCACCATCCAGCAGACTCGATTTATCTAATCTCCTCTGACATTTTGTAATTACAGCACATTGGAGCAGCCTCTTTGCACATCTACAGGCACCCTGAAAGTCTGGACTTGAATGTTTGGAGCCTTTTGATTCTGTCTCAGTGGGGAGAGATGTTAAGGCTTGGGCAGCTTCCATTCGTCCATACTCTTGCCTAGGTGTACTCATCAAAGGTCTTGGTGACTAGGCTTCTTACATGGATTCCATGATCTAGAGGATTAACGGCGGCACACTATATATACATTGCACAATATACCATAAAGTTGGGATAGGCAATGTGGACATAGCTAAGTAAAGAAATGCTTGGTTATCTATGACTTTTCCTATACGGCAAACTTTTATTTTGTGAAAATAAAAGAACATCGTGAAATACCATGAATTTACTTATTATATCTAACTTTACTTATTCTTTTATCTGCAAATAAAAGAAAGACCCATCTGAATTCAGAACAAGAAAGAGAACAGTATAATTTATAGAGTTTGTATGTTTGCCTTACAAATTGTTCATTTGAATGGGATATGTTTTCCAAAATTTTATTGTGAGTTTTATGTTATTAATTCTAACAGAGTATTGAAAGTTTCATTGCCTATATTTTTGTGCTTCATGTTGGAATAGTATTACAGTTTTATTTTCATACAAGCTCCATTTTTTCCTAAAATTTTTCATTAAAAGACAACGCTCCTGAAACACATCAATGTAGTGTTAGCCATGTGGATGGAGTAGGGCTTTGCACCTCCAATTTATTTTAACAGAAGCTGCGTGGGTGATGTTTGGCAAATATGCAATATGCTGCAATTTTACATCTTGGGCTTACTGATTCATGCTTCTAAATGTTCCCTTTAGCCATGCATGAGGAATCTCCCTTGCATGTTTTCAGGATTACACAAATCAAAAAGGAGCTTAATCAGCAAAAAGTGTCATGTGTCAACCCACAAAATAATTGGGGGGGGGGGTGGAAAGCTGATACTAAAGGGAAAATAAGGGTACAATCTTTGGTAGGTCTTTACTTTTTCATTCAGATGCTCTGATAGATCTACTAGCATGTTTCCTTTGCTTCACCCAACATGAATTATTGATGGATATAAAATAAAGTTTTATTGCTATTATTATTATTATTCTTAAAAAGGAGAAATAAATCAATATAAATTTATACGATTCTTAGCTAAATAATTAGTAAAGATTCTAGAGACATTTAACAGTCAATTCCATACTTTTGGTGTTTTAGTCAGCCAATTATTTCTTCCTTTACCTGTTCTGATCTTCCTCTTTCATAGCACCATTTGTATAGATACATTTTCTGGAGAATAGAAAAAAGGTATGTCATAGGAACTTAACTGATTAGACCATAATCAATGCCATCCAATGACATACCTATGGGTTGTTTTTTTTTAAATATTATTCTTAAAGGGATACTATCAACTTAAAAAAATACACTTCTCCTTCAATGTTTTATCTATTGTTGTTAAATGCAAACCTTAAAATGATGATGACCAAAACAGATTAGGGAGAAATCATTTGCTTCCCCACACAGTGGCAGCAGAAAATTTGAAAAATATTTCCAAAATAAGAACATTTTACTGTAAGCCACCAACATTTTCACTGTAAACCACAGAGATTTGTTGTCTTAACTAGCAGGATACGGATTTCAGACTATTTTTAATTTTTTAAATGACCTAGATTTCAAATTGACTGTGTCCCTTTAATGCTACTATCCTCTCAGCCTCTGCAGTATTTCCAATATATCACAATGATGGAAAGTTATTTTTTAACAGCTGCACAAGACCTGTTACCTTAACAAACATTTTAAAACTTAAAAAAAAAAATATTTAAATCTGAATTGGACTATATATTTTGCATTTGGAACATGACAATTGACATAGGTTTGCATTTTGATATAGATTATATTTTCAGAATTTAAACTAATCAAAAGCAAAATATTTTGACTTACTGACTACTCGGTGTACATTAGGTGGTGCTATATCTTTATTCCTCTTATGTTTATTTACTGGAAAATGTGGCTGCTGAAATTATGCAAACTACAGCATAGTTGTCTCAATGTGATGTTTACATTTAACAACTTTTGTGTTATTGTTTGACAAATCAAATGGCTTAATTCAAGATGGTGAACTTTTTATTTATATGCCTAAATGATGGAAATACCGTACATATAATGAGAACCACATTTTTGCTTGACCCACCATTTTGGTGCTGTACTATTATTTTATATGTATTTGAATCATTTGGACCCAGTGAAGTCCAATGCACATTTTTGCTATATAACATGGTCTGTCTATTGTTTGATCATTAAAACTGATGGCAGTAAGGAAACACAAATAATATCTGATTTAATTAAAATATTCGTTCACCACCTGTTTCTCTTGGGCCCATAGAACCTGAAAGGAGGCCTTGTATTTTAAATTAAGTAACCTGATATCTGCTTGAACTTTAAATTGGGAAAATTCAAGTCACACTATGTGAATTCTGAGCATAAAAATCACATAGGGCATCAGGTAGGCAGAGAGATTACTAGCAACTATACACTTCACAATTTGAAGATATTAACATAAAATATTTTTACTCAGTTGTATAACGATAAACAAACATTTGGCCTGATTACTTAAGTCATTCATGTTAAAATAAGCAATGTGGTAACATTTTTAGAAATAAAAGGAATTTCTACACACATGTTCACAGTAAGTACAAATTAGATCAACAGCTGCTGAAAAACTGCCACCTTTTCCTTGAGTTGTTCACATTTTATCTTTTGGGTTTTATTTATTAAGAAACTCTTTTTTCTCAGAAGAGCTTCTTGATTTTTCCTATCTACCAACACAAATTAAGTTAGGAAAATTCCCTCTTGCAAGTTTGATTTAGTTTTGGGTTTCCAATGCATGTGAAGTAAGAGTGATTTAAAACAACAGTAAGTAATATTGTTGATACGGACAAAGGCTTTTGCTCTATTATAACATTTTCAGACTTATAAAGTAACACTGAAATGTGACACTTTGATTGTCAAAGAAATATTTCAGGAATTTATTCTGTGCCTCAAATTCTTTTGAGAATTAGATGTTTTGCTCATTACAGTTACTGTTTCAGGTCAGGGGTCATTGATGATTTTTTTGTTACCTTTAACCTCATTTGACAGCAGCTTCAATACAATGCAAAATAAAAGTAAGCAAGGTAATACGCTATCCAAGTCTTCAATCAATGCCATAAACATAATGAACAGAAAAAAATCTGTTAAAAGCATTTAATGTGAATAGGCTACATATTTTCAGTATGATTATTCTGTTTACTGGAAAGTGGCTTCATGAAAACATCTAGCATCACAATTGTATTTGATATACTGTTCTGTTTTTACATATAAGAATTGGTCAAATTTACATAAGTTTACAAGACAAAAGCAGTACTAAACACGTATAGCACTCCAACAATGAAAAATATTTTTCACAAAATGAATAAATTCATAGCATCCTCGTTTAAAAAAAAGATCTGGGTATCTTTCACACAGTCCGTGCTATCTGATTTTCTGTAAAATGCTTTTCATGCTCAGCAAAGGAATATCTATATCTTTCCACATATTTTTGCCATTCTATAATATATCACAGAGGATTATTTTAAGACATGTTTCCACTAGACTGTTTTGACACCAGGGCTGCAGCTAGCAGATAAGCTTTTACATTAGTAGTCCCCAGATACTGAGCTCCCGTTAAAAGTAAGAGATACAAGCAGTACTTACAGCACTTCCAGGTCGCGAAGAGCCCTAAATGCCCCATCTTCAATACAGCTGATCTGGTTGTAATCCAGTTGCCTGTTAAACAGATTAGGAGGGTATATGTAAAAGAGATGAACGCTGGCAGTGTTATGTGTAAGAAAGCCTTCTTAAAGGTCTATGTAGCTAGGCCACACTAACTGAAATGCGCTCACAAATACACTCATCTGCTTAAGAATGTCACACGCCATTCTGGCCTTGATGCTGTCACTGAAATCTCTTTTTGTTCTGAACTGTCTGCGCAAAACAGCAGCTCTGGGAAAGCTCCAGTAAATAATAACTGCACCTTATATTAAATGCCAAAGGAATGCAATTTCATTACATCAAGAAAAGCTATCCATTAAAAGCTCTCAGCGTCATCTCGCTGAAACAATTTCATTAAGGTAAAGGACTGTAAATCACTTAATGTCACATGCATCCCCTCAGTGACCTAACAGAATCCATTTATCAGAGAAGCCCAGCTGCATGTTAATTTCACTATCCTTGGCAAGTAAAAGGAAGAGAGACCACTTTTTAGGGGGGTTTAAAAGCAGCTTCCTTCTAGAATTCTTATAAATGAAGAAATAACATTTTCCTAGGTATACACATTTGCTTAGTTGTATTCTTTAATTCTGCTCCAAATAAAAGTATCACTTGTTCTGCAATAACATTCAATGGGATTTTTTTTTCTGCATAGTTTGTGTTCTTGTAATTATATGCAGATAGGATGTAATAACGGAGCACTTGAATTCTGGAAATAAAATTCAGCAGTGCCATCCCATACATTATTAATCTTTAAGTATTAAGTTATGAAAAATTTACATTCATTTCTCTGAAGGATGTTATTACTTTTCTTTATCTCAAAACATTAATACAGTATGTATTATATGATTCTTTTTAAAAAGGATACATCCTTTGCTGAAATTATCAACCACTTAAACATAAAATTCACATTTCTGCACTGCTAACAAGCTTTTCCTGTAAGTATTGCCCTAGGACCTGGTGTTTAAACCTATACTTTGTGAGCTTTGGGACATTACTAATCATATAAAATAAATCTTTCAGCCTCACTTAAAAACAGTCATGAAAGGCTCTCTGAACTGGGAAGGTAAATTAACAGAATCAGATACATGGATAAGTAAATGTGGACAAATAATATTAATATGATCATAATAACGAACCCTGCCCTTTGCATTTCTAATTATGTACTATGTGCTACCAGACCTGATGAGGTTCTTACTAAGCAACTTCTGAATCTATGATGACCCTCTACTTGTAAATAAATCATTACATCACAGTTCATTGTAATATAACAACTTTTTAAAAGTCTTTTGTTTTGCATGTATTTTTCATTGCAGTTTATAGCAAAAAGAACAAATATCTAAAATGATACAGACTTTCAGTTTGCTAGGAATTAAAAGCAGAATATAATTTCCTACATCTAGTGTTCACTCATTTTGGTGCAATATTAGTGTTGCAGTGTTGCTTTTCTTTTTTTAAAACCTGCATTCTTATGGTCTTTCGATTTTCACTAATTAATTTCATTTAACAATTAAGTTAATAGCCTTTTTATTTTAAAGAGGTAAAATATATCTACAGTACAATTCTCTAACCTCTTGAACAATTTATCAAAGCCATTTAAATTAGTACAATGGCATGAAATGTTACCCTTGACACAACACAAAAGAGAAATTGTTTCCAGACAAATTGGCAAAATCTTTTAATGCCATCAAATTTGCCTAATGCAGTCTGCAGGTTAATCTGTAAAAGGGTGAGCTGTATGTTTGCCCATATCTTATTATCCTTAGCTGTCAATGTATAAATCAGTGCTGACACAGCTTCTTCTAAATCATCCATATTATACACAGAGGGAAATCTTTAACAGTAGGGAAAGCACTCGAGCAAATCTTGTCCCACAAGAACTGAAAGGCAGATTTCCTCCACTAAATTGGCAGCTGTTGAGGTGCACCTGAAAACTTTTGGACCTCTTCCTTTAATGATGCCCCCGTAGCACTGCTGTAGTTAAGGGTGAGTTGCCATTTTTATCATAGATCTATTTTTCCCATGCAGCTGTTGTTCTACTGCAGCTGTTATTCACACTGGATAAAATTTGTTTTGAAACAGTTCAGGCAGAATGTATTTTTTCTGGCAACACATACCACTTAATTTTACAAAAAAATGCTATCTTAAAATGTATTGTTTCTTGTCTCTTCAAGATGTTTTGCTATCTGTTGTGACTAGACATATATTTGATTTTCTGAAAAGCCTTAAGGAAAAAGTGTGGCAAGCAAATTTGGCAAACAACTTTGAAAAGTGGATTTATACTTAACTTTGAAAAAGTGAATTCTCAGAATGAAATTATGATATTTGGATTAAGAAGCAGCTATCCATATATCATTCAAATGATTGCACCATCAAAAATATGCATCATTTTACAGGGACTGGCAGTAGTGAGGAAAAATGAGGTTTTCCAAATATGGTGCCTCTTCATCTCGAGACAGATGATCTGGACAGTATTAAGTAAATGATAGTGCCTGTAATTGACTACTTTTCAGCCATACTCAGTTTTGTTTTTTTACCATTGTTACTTTCCAAAATGCATATTATAAAATGTATCACAGAGTAAAATTCTCCCCATCAATTAATTTACTAAACATATATACAATCTTAAATCCATTTTAAAATGCTTCATCTGACAGGTTCCATAAGTCTTCTTAAGTGCTAAAAATTCCTTTATGACAGAAGTCCATAAGAAGTCTCTGTCCCACACGAGTGTCGATGGGCTACATTCCCCAGATCATTTTCACTTCCAAATGGTTTCTTGCCTCCCTCTCTCTAAACTAAGCCCAACTTGTTCTCTCTCCCTTCCCTTTGAGAGTTCCTATAATCCCAACCAGTTCCCTTATTTGCACTGGCACATGTATTTCTCCAAAGTTCACGGGATGCTTAGTATTAGTGATCATCCTTAAAAGTTTAAAGTTTCTCTAGAGAATTATTTATTTTTTTCATTCATATCTACAGAATTACCTGGATATTCCATAGGGATGTGGTAATTTATGACATGTTACACTTCTGCTAATTGTGAAGAGCAAAATTGTGAAGGGCTTCCACTGAATATCAATTCTTTACTTTTAACTGTAGCTTATTACACTCTCATTAATAGATCACATAATGAAATTTGCTATTAAGAAATGTGATTGATTGCCAAAAATACAGACATGGATTTTGGATTTCATGTTTTCATGCTTTTAATGTATTTTATGTATTGTTATCAGAGATTAAAGAAAAATGCTAGTACAAAAATCATATATTCACTAGATAATCTAACATGTGCATTTAAAAATGTGTATCATCCTTAACAATTTAATACTCTTTCCCACTGAGACAGAAAAATTCCAGAAGTTTTAATATTTTGTAAAGATTGAGGTAAAGTTAAAACTAATTTCATTTTAAACAATCTGTCTACTTTGCTCTCTTCCTGTTTTTCAAGAGCTGAAGATTTCATTGTCTTCATTAATATGTTAGTACTATATTAATAAGAAAGGATATCATACAGCTTTAAATTTGTTCAGTTTGTTCTGAAACTGAATATCCTGGTTCCATTCTTCACTAAATACTGCCACTACTTACTATGAAAAATCAGAAACTGATTTCCATGTCTTTTTGTGTCATCTTGACAGGAACAACATTTTTATAAGCTTTTGTGTATTAGCATTTAGTATTTTTGAATTACCTACTCCTAAAATCATTCCCAGAGGGAGAAAGGAGGGGTGATTGCAATAATATTTTTGGAAACAGTTTCTACATTCTACTAATTTCCCTATATTTTGGGACAGACTCAAATGATGTTTTCTTAATTTCATTCTCCATCGCAATTTCCCCAATATTGCTCATGAGGCAGTAATTTCATGGCCCATAATCTGGGAAAGAGTATAATAGAATCAATATAAGAATTTAGGCTAAGTCTCCATCAAATTACAGACAATTGCATTGTTTCCTGTGCACATTATGATTTGATTCCATTCCTTTTCAATTTGAAATTCCAATGTCTTCTGTTTATCTGTGCAGCTTATTTTGTTAATTTTATTCAAACTATGCCAGCTTTTATAAATTTTGCCTGTAATTCATTCCAATTGAAAATCCAGGAATGAAACTGCTTCTAAAATAGGTAATCTTTAGAAGTACTGGTCTTATTTTTATTGCAGCTGAAACACCTGAAATTATGGATGCAGTGGTGTAGGGAGCTCACTGAGTGTCCAGGAGAGGGGGAGCAGCAGAAAGGGTATGCTGACCACAATACGTGAGGAGTGGAGGGGAAACACCATTCTGCTTACCTCCATTTGTACCCTCTCCCATCCTCCAGATACACTGGTGCAGTGCTGCACTGCTTGGCTCCTGTGGCCACGGAGAGACAGCACAGGGTTTTCCCAGCCACTGCAAATGGGAGGGGAGCACCACTGCACTCACTCCACCTGCCTGCCATCTACCTGATGAGCTATTCGGTGCAGTTCTGTGGCCCACAGGGGCAGCACAGAACTTCTACTGCCATGCCAAAGACTCATTGTGGGCAAGAACCCCTTTTCCCCCAGCCTAGTTATACTGCTGCATGGATACTTTCTTAAAGCATGGGAACAGTAAGAAACGGTGCTGGATGGGATTCTGGGGTTTAATAACTAAAGCCCTTAATTAAGGAGAATCTCTAAAGCCATTTAATAACTAAAGCCATTTAATCAGAACCTCTAAAGCTCTCCTGGAGCAAAAGAAAAGACACCCTCCATAGACGAATAGTGTTTCAAAACCCCGATGAATCCTACAGTAAGAAAGAATGTTTAAGAACATATATGAAAAGTGGAAAACATTCTGGGTCTTGAAACATTAAATCTCACAATAGCAGTGCTCAGTTTTCCCTATTTTTTTTAACTAAAAAACTGAGCAATTTTTTGACACCTCTGTTTAAACACAGGAGGCAATTTGAACTAGGATTTCTCACATCCTCTGGCTGCTTAACTCTAACTTAACTTAGGAATGACACCACCAGTAGCCAGGTTTAAAAAGAAAGGAATGACCCCTGCCCTTCCTTGGTAAGCAACAAGTTAGTTGCTTCATTCCAGAGGAAAGTTCAGGGTTTTGAATCCCAGGTGAAAGCAGGTACCTCCCTGCATCATAGGATTAGGCGCACAGGTCACAGTGAGATTTAAGAAACACCCATCATTGGTGGGTGCATCTACACACGCTATTAAGGTGACTAAATAAACTCAAGCACAATTTGCACTGGAGTTTATTGTTTCCAGGTGCATCATTTGCACATGCGCCCAGGACTGCAGCACATTGAGATGGGGCAGAGCAGCCCCATCTGAGAAGGGGTATGGTGAGGCGGGGAAGGGAATCAGCCTGCAACCCTGGGGCTGCTCTGACCCAGCTCAATGTGCTTTGGAAAGACTGGCTGGGGCACAACAGTGCTTCAGTGCAGTGCTAGCTGGCAGACAGTCCCCACACTGAAGCAGCCTTGTGTCCCAGCCAGCCCCGTTAGCACCTATATGTGCACTGCAGCACACTAAATAACGGTGTGGGAGGATTGTACCTGTGTTGGACAGTACTATCCTAAGGTGGCATTTATTATTTTACTGTGGCCTAATAGCACTGCACATGTAGACACTGATGTTTTACTGTGGAGTTAATTAGGCAACTCCACAGTAAACATCTCATGTAGATGCGCCCAGTGTGTCACAATGGGTAGTGTTGGCAGCTTTCTTCTGTGTGCTGGCTAAGGAGATAAATTCATGGATTTTCCTTCAAGGCTAGGCCCCTAAAGTATGGGATTACAATGCTCAACTACAACACGTCAGATACGTCTATGGATTTAGTCTCTTGTCTTTCTATGCCACATCTATGTAGTAGGGTAATAGTGCTGCTCTAACTATAAAGGATGTTGTGCAGACACTGAAGTTTATGAAGTATTCATATTCAATTGTGGGAGCACCATCAACAACCAAATATTGGAGCCCTTATTCACAGAAGCATCAGGCCAAAATAACTGTAATAAGTCCTTCTATTTGGTGAGGCACCACACAACACGTACATTAAGCAATGTTCTTTGCAGGACATTCTCAGTCATCAGTTGATTTCACATCAAGTGATCCAACTAAACCAATAGGATGATAAACACTATTATGTTTTTTGGCAAATGTACAAAATGCTATTTTGATACACTATATAATTAGATTTAATAAGTTTCTTGTGACAAACCCCGCTCATCATCCTGCTGGCTTTGAATTAACACAGCAAAAGTGGTCTTTGCTAAACAGGTTCAGGACAGGCCAAGACCCCTGTGCAGCCAACTTCCATTGCTGGGGCCTCAGTGTTAACCCACTGCGCTCTTGTGGAGAGACACAAACAATGTCACACATTATTGAGGAGTATCCCCTCTAACACCTAAGAGGCAGATTAATAACTTTGAACTCAGTTAACAAGGAGCCTATTGCTTGGCTCTGCAGATTTGCAGTCACTAAATAAATAATTGGATTTAATCCATGAATATTTGGGGGGGAATGATGTATTTAAATATCAAATAAAAGATTTTAGCCTGGGGACCAATTCCCATCAAATGATTCAGCTAGTTCTGAATAAATATCCTCGAAAGGATGCATTGCTTGGTGTATGACAAACATTTTCTGTATGATATGCATTTTCTGAATGCCACTTGCAAATCTGGTAGAAGACAAAATTGATATTTATATGTCAAAAACATCTCACTTAAAAGAAAAAAAATACCAAAACATTTAGTTACTTTGTCTTCTGCTCTTTTATCACATTTTTTATTCATTTAAAAGAGGCTCAATCATTATAATTTGGTTATACATTAACCTTCAATATCTCCTTTATTTATCTCAATTCCATCTCCAGACCTCCTCCAATTCTGTCAGTCCCTTTATGACAATTATATTCTTCTTCTCATGCAAAATCCAAGTACCCACATTACCCATGATGTCCCAAACCAAAAAAAAAGGAAAAACTCAGGTACACTGGTATGGTTCTCTCAGGCTCTTACTATGTCCTTTCTGCCAGCGTGTGAACTCCTTGGAGCAGGAATTATACTTCAAGTTCTAAAGGGGAAGTTGAGGTGCCTTAGTTTCAAAGAATGATTCCAAATAACTCTGTATCATCTGCTACAAACTCATTAGGCACCTAAAAGATCTGGATACCTCCAATTTGGACTGCAAGGATTCGTAAGCATGTACATTAGGGGATTCTAACAGAATCATAGAAACTTAGGGTTGGAAGGGACCTCAGGAGGCCATCTAGTTCAATCCCCAGCTGAAAGCAGAACCAACCTCAAATAGGTCATCCCAGCCAAGGCTTTGTATAGCCAGCTTTTAAAAATCTTAAAGGATGAATATTTCACAAACACTCTGGGAAACCTGTTCCAGGGCTTTACTATCCTCCTAGTGAGAAAGTTTTTCTTAATATCAAGCCTCAACTTCCTATTTTGCAGCTTGTGACCATTGCTCCTTGCTCTGTCATCTGCTACCACTGACAACAGTCTAGCTCCATTCTCTTTGGAACCAGCCTTCCTGTAGTTGAAGACAGCTATTAAATCCCCACTCAGTCTTCTCTTCGCCAGACTACATAAGGCCAATTCCCTCAGTCTCTCCTCATAAGTCACGTATCCCAGCACCCTAACCATTTTTGTTGCCCTCCACTGGATTCTCTTTCTCTAGTGGGGGGCCCAAAACTGGACAGAGCACTCCAGAAGTGGTCTCATCAGTGCCAAACAGAAGGGAAGAATCACTTCCCTTGATCTTCTGACAACACTCCTACTAATGCAGCCCAGTATACCGTTAGACTTCTTCGCAACAAGGGCACCATGTTGGCTTACACTCAGCTTATTGTTCACTGTAATCTCCAGGACCTTTTCTGCAGAGCTGCTGCTTAGCTAGTCAGTCCCCAGCCTGTACCAGTGCATGGGATTGTTCTGCCCTATGTGCAGGATTTACACTTCTCCTTATTGAACCTCATGGGATTTCTTTTGATCCAGTCCCCCAATTTGTCAAGATCTCTATGAATCCTAGCCCTACCCTCTAGCATATCTATGACTCCCCCCAGTTTAGCGTCATCTGCACCTGAACATCAGAAGTAATTCACATGGAACACTTAGGTCCGCACCGCTCCAAACTCCTGCCTACATTTCTCCTTAAATAAAATTGTTCTTGGAAGGCAACAGTGACGCAGATCTTTTACCCGTTAGTCTTTTGCTCAGAGTATTCATGCAGGAAAGAAGTGATTTTAAGCTCACTTCAGTCTTAAAAGTTTGATTTAAACCCACATCTTCCACTTCTCAGGAGAATGCTTTACCAGCAGGTTATAAAATAGGCCAACTGAGGGCATTGTTTACGTTCTGGGTGAAGTTGTGTCACAGGGAAGCCAAGAGTGCAAAAGTCATGGGGTGAGGAGAGCAAGCAAAAAGAATCCTGTTTCTATAGCCTACTATAGTTATGGCATATCCCTAGGAAAGTCCTGGGTTACAATCCCTGATGCGAGGATTATTTCTGTTTTTTAACCAATGACTGTCTAATCTAAAATACATACAGTCCTGGGAGTAGGACTAGAACCCAGGACCTCTGCCCTCCTTTTAAGGTGTTCCATAACCACTAGACTATAGAAGTAGACTCCCTCTGGCTTTCTCTTGCACTTCAATTTCTGTGCGTTTTTAGAACTGCCCCAGTCTCGGCTAATAGATCCAGCTGGTCCTGACTTGCCCCATTGGGATCCAGAAATTAGAGCAGCCTAATCTGATAGATTTGCTAAGATTTGCATGATTAATGCACACTGACAGGTCAGGAACTCTCAGAAAAAAGCACCAGGTGGTAATGGTCATGTGTATGTTTTATATAGTATTGTAGCAATCACAGCACTTGCCTATTTAAGACCTGGGTGCTAGGTTCTCTTTAGCCTGAACCCATGTTTCCCATTTCCTACTTGAATGCCCTATGTCCTCCTGTGAAAACTATACCTCAGTTAAGATACAAGTGCAAGATTAATAGGACCAAGAAGAGAAAGCACATTACTCTGTTACCTAGAGTTATGGCATTCACCTAGGCAGGGAGAAGCCTAGGCTCTTGTCCTTGCTTTCAGGATTTTTCCTTCTTTATCCATTGACTGTTCAATGTGCAATGACTAATACTCTTAAAAGCATAATTTCTATTCTTTTTCTCGCACATAGTGGAAGATGTCACAAAAATATTTGGAGAGAAATTATCGCTCACATTAGTGCTACATAACAGCACATAAAACAAAACCCAATACAGCAACAAAGAGATCCTCTTTACATAACATTTGTGTAATTCATATACACATCTATTTAACTATCCCCAGAGACCATGCTCTGACCCCACTACCCACTACCTGGAACTCCAAAGACATCAGATGAAGAGGGAATGGTGGCCTTCTGTGTGATCACACCCAGTGAGGGTTGCTTTGAAATTCAGGTTTAAAGCACAGTTTTGCCCAGGCTTGGACTAGGGTCATAAATCATTTTGTAGCATCTGAGAGATCAGATTCACAAATGTATCCTGTGTTACATATCTGTAACAAAGCAAGACATCCAGTTTTTCTGATTTGAGATTTAATTATGTCTCAACATAGATGCAATGGTGGTGGGAAGCAATGTTCAGTCCTAAGAAAGATATCTGCCATGATGAAGAGAAGTTATAAAACAAATCCTTAAGGTTACCAAGTAAAAGGCTTTTCCAAAATGAGTCATGACATGGTAGCCATGGCAGGCCATTTTTCAGGAATGTTACTAGATATCAAAGTAATAATAGTAATCATCTCATTTCATTTAAATAGCCTCTTACTTAAAAACATCAACATGAAAAACTGTTAAAAGGCCATGAAGTCACTAACCTCCATGAAGTAGGAGCCTTAGGAGTCACTTAGGGCCCCTTTGAAAAGTTTAGCATTCAATGTTCGTTCCACAGCTCTTGTTAACTACAGGCTGTGAAAGTATATTTACTCCCTAAAAGCTCATGTAGGTTTGTTTGTTTTTTCTTTTATTTATCCCAAATCTTTGTGTCTAAGAGGATGTTGACATTATCATATAGTAAGAACTAACATCATCACCATGCAGGTGTATATCATGACAGGAAAAAACATTACGATTAATGCTTGTGCACATGCATGGCTAGTACGTTTTCAGTTGGGATGGAATTTTGTGCTGTGATCTGAGAATAGTTCAGGAATTATAATGCTTTTGACCCTCTAGCTGGGAATAAAACATAACAATAGCTAATAAAGTTTTAAAGCTTGGAAGGTCAATGGTAATATTCAACAGTACTGTGATTCTCTGACCCAATGATTAGGGTATACTTACCTGGCAGAGAGGAGACCTAGAATCCCTAGGAGGTTTATTTACATAATTTGACATGAAATAGTATAGAGAGACCTTAGAGTAGGAATCAGGAAGTAGTTTCCCCATTTCTCAAATGACTGCCCAAATCACTAGTAGTAGAATTATGCTCACTCTTGTTCACCCTTTGGCACTGAACTTAGAATTCTTTTCTTTTGAGTGATCTGGCTATAGAAGGGGTATTGAAGAGTACCATAACCCACAGCCTATAGCCTTGTGATTAGAGCATTCTCTTGGGTGATGGAGATATGAGTTTGAACCCCTCAGGATTAGGAAGGGTATTGAATTGGATCTTCTAAATCCTGGATGGCTGTAATCACTAAACTGTTATTGAAAAGGGACATGGCAAAAAGATCACCATTACCAATTTAAAAAGAAGCAGTGATTGCCATTGCATTCACTAGGATTCTGATCCTGCTGGTGTATTTGAGGCATGCCCAGGGAATGCTTACGAGGTCAAGCTCTTCAGGAGTTTTAGATGAAGGACTCTAAATTCCTAAATTCCAGAGATTTGATGGTAGAGGTCTTCTACAGACCCCCACACCAAGGCGAAGAACTAGATTTGGAACATTTGAGGCAGCTCTCGGAGACCATAAAGACTAGGGAAGCGGTAGTCATGGGGGACCTAAACTACCCCGACATCTGCTGGGAGACACAGACAGCAAATTCCCACCATTCACACAGGTTCCTATCCTGTGTGCAGGACCTCCACCTGACGCAGGAGGTACATGGTCCCACTAGGGGGAATGCCTTACTGGACCTGGTACTGGCAACGGGGGATGACATGGTAGGGGACCTACAGATCAGTGGTCACCTGGGTGACAGTGACCACCAAATAATAGAATTCACCATAAGGCGTAGAGTGGGAAAGGTAACTAGTAGGGTGGAAGTGCTAGACTTTAGGAAGGCTGACTTCAGGGAGCTCAGGCATTTACTCAATGATGCACTGCAGGGTAAGAGATTTAGTGAGATGGGAGCCCAGGAAGGGTGGCTGTGCCTTAAGGAAATGATCCTTTGGGCACAGAGGGAGATGATCCCGATGCAGAGGAAAAGAGGGAAAGGGGCCAAGAGGCTTCCTTGGCTAACCAGAGAAATCCAGAGTAGCTTAAGGGCAAAAAGCGGGGCATATAAGCAGTGGAAACAGGGAGAAGTTACTAAAGAGGAGTATGCCTCCTCAGCTCGCAGTTGTAGGGAGGCAGTTAGAAAGGCCAAAGCTGCCATGGAGCTGAGGATGGCATCCCAAGTTAAGGATAACAAAAAATTGTTTTTCAGATATATAGGGAGTAAAAGACCCAGGGTGGTATAGGACCACTACTGAACGGGCAAAAGCAACTGGTGACAGACAGGGGGGACAAGGCTGAACTCCTCAATCAGTTCTTTGCTCAGTGTTCCTAAGTGAGGGGCAAGACAAGTCTCACAATGGGATCGTAGAGAGACAACAGCAGGGTGCCAGACCACCAAGCGTTAACCCTGAGATGGTGCAGAGTCACTTGGAGGAACTGGATGCGTTTAAGTCAGCAGGCCCGGATGAGCTCCACCCGAGGGTACTGAAGGCACTGGCTGATGTCATTGCACAGCCACTGGCAAGAATAATTGAGCACTCGTGGCGCATGGGCCAGGTCCCGGGGGACTGGAAAAGGGCCAATGAGGTCCCCCTGTACAGGGGGGATCGTGTAGAGAAAAGGGGCGGGGGTGTAGCTCTCTATGTTAAGGAAAGCTACGTGTCCCTGCAAGCCGATATTGGTGACCAGGGTGGACGGCTGGAGACCCTCTGGGTTAAAATCCGTGGGGAACACGGCACAGGGGACACAATGGTGGGAGTCTATTACAGACCTCCCACCCAAAGTCCTGAGCTAGACGAGGAGTTTGCCCAGGAACTGGCTGAGGCAGCTTGCTCCAGGACCATGGTTGTCATGGGTGACTTCAATTACCCAGACATCTCGTGGGAGGATCGCTCAGCAAAATCTGAGCGGTCGCAGAGCTTCCTCTTGTGCGTGGATGACCTCTACCTGACTCAAGAAGTCTATGGGCCAACGAGAGGCAAAGCGCTGCTCGACCTGGTGCTGGCTACTGGGGAGGACCTAGTCGGCGACCTAGTGATCGATGGGAAGCTGGGTGACAGCGACCACGAGCTGATCACCTTCACCATCCGCTGAAAAGCTGGCAAGTCGGTCAGCAACGCGCAAGTCCTTGACTTCAGGAAAGCCGACTTTGACAAGCTCAGGAGGCTTGTCAGTGAGGCCCTAAGGGACTGTGACCGCAGGGAGAGGGGAGTTCAAGAAGAGTGGTTGCTCCTCAAGGGAGCGATCCTCAATGCACAAACTAAGTCTATTCCATCTCGGAGGAAAGGCAGCAAGAGGGCACAGCTGCCCCCCTGGCTCTCCAGGGACCTAGCAGACCTCCTGAGGCTAAAAAGAAAGGCCTACAAAGGATGGAGGATGGGAGTCACCTCCAAGGAGGATTATTCTGCACTGGTCCGGTCCTGTAGGGAGCAGACCAGGAAAGCCAAGGCTGCAACTGAACTCCAGCTAGCTTTGAGCATCAAGGACAATAAAAAGTCCTTTTTCAGATATGTGGGGAGCCGGAGGAAAAGCAGGGGCAACGTTGGACTCCTGCTGAACCAGATGGGGCAACTGACAACTGACGCCCAGGAAAAAGCCAACCTATTAAATAGGTACTTTGCGTCGGTCTTTCATCAGCCCCATGGGACGCCCGTGCCCGCTACAGGGCCGGGAAGTCCGGGTGAGGGTGATCCCCTGCCCTCCATTAATGCTGACTTTGTGAAGGAACATCTTGAGAAGCTGGATACCTTCAAGTCAGCCGGCCCTGACAATCTTCACCCCAGGGTACTCAAGGAGCTGGCGAGCATCATAGCCCAGCCTCTAGCGCGGATCTTTGAAAACTCTTGGCGCTCTGGTGTAGTGCCCGAAGACTGGAAGAAGGCCAACGTGGTACCTACCTTCAAGAAAGGGAGGAAAGTGGATCCGGCTAACTATAGGCCCATCAGCCTGACTTCTATCCCGGGGAAGATCTTAGAAAAGTTTATTAAGGAGGCCATCCTTAATGGACTGGCCGACGCCAACATCTTAAGGGATAGCCAGCACGGGTTTGTTGCGGGTAGGTCTTGCTTGACCAATCTCATTTCCTTCTACGACCAGGTGACCTATCACCTGGACAAGGGAGATGAGATTGATGTCATATATCTTGACTTCAAAAAAGCCTTCGATCTGGTGTCCCATGATCGTCTCTTGGAGAAACTGGCCAATTGTCGCCTTGGGTCCCCCACGATCCACTGGCTGGAAAATTGGCTCCGGGGACGGACCCAGAGGGTAGTAATTGATGGAAGTCACTCATCGTGGTGTCCTGTGACCAGTGGGGTCCCCCAGGGCTCTGTCCTTGGACCCATACTGTTCAACATCTTCATTAACGATGTGGACACTGGAGTCAGAAGCGGACTGGCCAAGTTCGCCGATGACACCAAACTTTGGGGCAAAGCATCCACGCCAGAAGACAGGCGGGTGATCCAGGCTGACCTGGACAGGCTCAGCAAGTGGGCGGATGAGAATCTGATGGTGTTCAACGCCGATAAATGCAAGGTTCTCCACCTTGGGAAGAAAAACCCGCAGCATCCTTATAGGCTCGGCAGTGCTATGTTGGTTAGCACTATGGAAGAAAGAGACTTGGGGGTCATCATTGACCACAAGATGAACATGAGCCTGCAATGCGATGCTGCGGCTAGTAAAGCGACCAAAACGCTGGCTTGCATCCATAGATGCTTCTCAAGCAAATCCCGGGACGTCATTCTCCCCCCGTACTCGGCCTTAGTGAGGCCGCAGCTGGAGTACTGCGTCCAGTTTTGGGCTCCACAATTCAAAAAGGATGTGGAGAAGCTTGAGAGAGTCCAGAGAAGAGCCACGCGCATGATCGGGGTCAGGGAAGCAGACCCTACGATGACAGGCTGAGAGCCCTGGGGCTCTTTAGCCTGGAAAAGCGCAGGCTCAGGGGTGATCTGATGGCCACCTACAAGTTTATCAGGGGTGATCACCAGTATCTGGGGGAACGTTTGTTCACCAGAGCGCCCCAAGGGATGACGAGGACGAATGGTCACAAACTACTACAAGATCGTTTCAGGCTGGACATAAGGAAGAATTTCTTTACTGTCCGAGCCCCCAAGGTCTGGAACAGCCTGCCGCCGGAGGTTGTTCAAGCGCCTTCATTGAACACCTTCAAGATGAAACTGGATGCTTATCTTGCTGGGATCCTATGACCCCAGCTGACGTCCTGCCCTTTGGGCGGGGGGCTGGACTCGATGATCTTCCGAGGTCCCTTCCGGCCCTAATGTCTATGAAATCTATGAAATATTTTCAAGAAGGGGAGGAAGGAAGATCCAAGCAACTACAGGCCAGTCAGTCTCACCTCCATCCTTGGCAAAGTCTTTGAAAAGATTATTAAGGCTCATATATGTGACAGCCCAGCAGGAAAAATTATGCTGAGGGGAAACTAGCATGGGTTCGTTGTAGGTAGATCATGCCTGACTAATGTAATCTCTTTTTATGACCAGGTTACAAAACGCAAGACGCAAGAGTAGGGGTAGATCTCGTTTACTTAGACTTCAGAAAAGCCTTCGATATGGTATCCAGCCCCCATACTGGTGAACAACTTAAGAGGCTGTGACTTGGTTGATTACACAGTCTGGTGGGTGGCAAATTGGCTAGAGGGTCATACCCAGAGACTGGTGGTGGACGGGTAGGTATCGACCTGGAAGGATGTGGGCTGTGGGGTCCCACAGGGCTTGGTCCTTGGACCGATACTCTTCAATGTCTTCATCAGTGACTTGGACAAGGGAGTGAAGTTTACTGTGTCCAAGTTTGTGGATGATACAAAACTGTGGGGAGAAGTGGACACACCGGAAGGCAGGGAACAACTACGGGCAGACCCGGACAGGTTGGACAAATGTGCAGAAAACAATGGAATGCGATTTAACAAGAAGAAATGCAAAGTGCTGCACCTAGGGAGGAAAAATGTCTGGCACACCTATTGCCTAGGAAATGACTTGCTCGGTAGCATGGATTTGGAAAGGGATCTCGCAGTCCTAGTGGACTCCAAGATGAACATGAGTCATCAGTGTGACGAAGACATCAGCAAAGCTAAATGCACTTTATCATGCATCAGCAGATGCATGACAAACAGAACCAAGGAGGTGATACTTCCCCTCTATCAGGCACTGGTCAGACCGCAGTTGGAATACTGCAGCCAGTTTTAGGCACCACATTTCAAGAGGGATGTGGATAACCTGGAGAGGGTCCAGAGAAGGACCAGCTTGCAGGCCAAGCCCTACGAGGAGAGACTCGGGCACCTGGACCTCTTCAGCCTCCACAAGAGAAGGTTGAGAGGCGACCTTGTGGCTGCCTATAAATTCATCCTGGGGGCGCAGAAGGGAATTGGTGAGGCTCTACTCACCAAGGCGCCCCTGGAAGTTGTAAGAAATAATGGCCATAAGCTAGCAGAGAGCAGATTTAGACTAGACATTAGGAAGAACTTCTTCACAGTTAGAGTGGCCGAAGTCTGGAACGGGCTCCCAAGGGAGGTGGTGCTCTCCCCTACCCTGGGGGTCTTCAAGAGGAGTTAGATAGGCATCTGGCTGGGGTCATCTAAACCCAGCACTCTTTCCTGCCTATGCAGGGGGTCGGACTCAATGATCTATTGAGGTCCCTTCCAACCCTAACATCTATGAATCTATGAATCCTTAATTTCTGGATCCTAATGGGACATCAGTGTGCAACAAACTACTTATCTTTATAAACAGTGAGGCACCCAAGGTAAAGCCTAGATGCAAAGCTCAACTTGCCTAGGAAACTTTAAGGTAAAAATTAAGTTGTTTAGGAATTTAGTGACTACGTCCCTTTTTCCTTTTGATCTGGCCACAGGGATTTTAAAGGAACCCAATCAGCAAAAAAATAGATGGCAATTTGTCTACATCTAGGTGAGGGAAGTGCCCATCACATGGGAAATTTAGACTTTACAGAGAAGCAGCAGGTGTTGTTTCAACTGAGAACATGTGAGGAATGGGGAGAACAGTTTGAGGGGACTAGCATAGATTATGCCCAGTCATTCTTTGCCTTTCAGAGAACTTGGTTCATCAAAAATGCAAGAGAAGACCAAGTAGTTGGTGACTCATATGTCGTGGTAATAAAGCCATCTCTGGCATCTGCTATCCCTTTTATCAGCAAATTAGGATGCAGCAGCCATTTCCTGGACATAAGTGTCTGTCTGATGAAATTATAAGGTATTAGGCTGGTTTTGCCAGACAGGAAAAATATATTTTTATGTGAAATTCTTTCTGGCCCACTACGGAACTTTTGGCAGTTCCTTCCTTATGGCAGTGCAGCTTGTTTGCTTATTCAGGATGATGCAGTTACCACTAAAGAGTCAGCATTTGTGAAGAGTGACCATGTAGTATTATCCAATATTATTGCTTTTCCACCTTGTAATTATAACAGGGGATATCTGTCTTTACTACAGAATTGTGGAACTGTCTCTGAGATAAACTTCCAGAATCTGATGAAACTTGTTCAGAGCCCTTTGAATTACTTTTGCTTCTAAGAAGTTTAAGTGAAGACAAGCTCTGACTTTGCCAGATTTAATGGATTAATTGGAACTGCAAGTGACCAGCCTATCCTAAGAGATTGCATCCATCACAATCCACTGCCTATTCTGGCTTTCTTACGTTCTCTGAAATGGGTGACATCCAAGAGAATATTTTGATCCAAGGACAATCTTTTCCATGTTTGATAGAAACTGAATACCTTTATAGAAACAGCAAAGTGGCTTTGGAGTATATCCTGAACTAACTTCCAGGCAAAAAAAAGAAGAAAGAAAAAAGAAAACCTGGGAATTGCAGCCTCCTTCTTTAAGGAAGTAGTCTCATCTAGCTGACCTAACTAAAAACTTTTGATTTATTTTGCTTGCAGCAGATTGGAGGAATGTTCTTCAACTGCATTGAAATTCTTCCCTTGTTGTTCAATCTTTGGGCTCAGAGTTAAAGTGCTAGCATGCTTGATGGTCATGGATTGTAGATTTTATACTATATCCTAGGTAGCCTATGCTGTTAGTAACGGCATTAAATTAGCCAGCTGTCCAGGATCACCTACTCTGCCTTTATTCCTTACATCTGCTGCTTCATCATTTCAGTACACATTCTTAAGGGGCTGGTCAAAGAATAGCAAACATACAATACAGAGATTAGAATAAACCTTACGTTTTGTTAAGAACAAATATCAGTAAGGCCATACAAATATTTTGGTGTGTGGATATTAGATAATCACTCTGAATTTGTGAACAAAAATAGATTAAGTGCTTTATGTTGTAACATCTTTTGTTTGCAATGTGAGTTAATCTTTCACATCTTTCTAAATACAGTATTTGTCAACTGCCTCTTGACTCCTATGGTTAGGAACTGGGAGACTGTGGTTTAAAAAGTCCTGCCTCACTTCCTTGAACCTGTGGAAACATGCTAAGAGCATTCGTTTTCTGGAAACAAGATTTAGTTATGTAAGTTCTGTGCTAGTGTCTTAGCTGACTCACTGCTAGTACTCACTTATCACCTTACTTTATACCCAAACCTCTTAATACAGTAATTAGGAGATGGGCAAGGTAGGCTAATATTTGCTTGCTAGGTAACCCTATTGGAAACATGTTTATATGTCTGTGTGATAGTGGGCCAAAAAGACCTCCAAACAGATGCTTCTTGGGATCACAAAGAAGAAAGAAAAGAAATGTTGCATTCATTCTGATATTTAAAAGCTTTTGACACAATAAAAGAGATCTGGATTTTTTAATACTATTAGGACCTTTCTAATAACTGTGCTTGCATTATCCTCCAAAGAAAGTAGGCTTTGAACAATCAAATTTTTGGTATATACATAACAGTTAGATGTGATATGGATACCCAACCTTCAACCAAACTGGGAGATAACCAGAGCGGACCACATACCTTGCTACAGCTGAAGCTAACATGTAATCCTGTGCCATGTCATGAAGGAAATTGGAGGCTGAATCACAATAGGTAAAGATTTTTCTGTTGTTCTTAAATCTTATCATAGCATTATAAAATTTTCATTGATACTTTTAGATTCAATATTATTCAAAGTTCCTTTTTAGAGCCAAATTTTTTTAAAGCAAAGTATCATTCAGAGAAGTATTGCCCTCTGCTGGTAATAACAAAATTTCTTAGCCCTGAAATGATAATAGGATCAGTTTGGGGGAAAAGAACCCTAAAATGTCAATTTAAAGATAAAAAAAAAAAAATTCTGCATATCATTCACACATATTGGGCACATCAATATCGAGATTAATTTTAGTTTGTGGTGGAGTAAAACAGCAAGGTTCATGTTTTTCTTTAAATATAAAAGCACATTAATACAGAATTGGAACAAAAAGGCTATGTTCTCTCCTTTAAAATACCTGGCAACTTTTACAGGACTCAGTAACAGACTTTGTTTTCAGCTCAATGAAAATGGCTTGAGTGAAGAAATCACTTCACAAATTTCATTTATCCCCCATAAAAAATAAATGCTAATTTTCCCTCTGAAATAATGCTTTCCTATGTATGTACCTGTAGTACCTGTAGTTAAGGACACTGTGACAAGAAATGGACTACTACCAGAAATAGCATGAGCATGATGCTCTTAAATAAAAAAATAGTAATAGGTATTACCACAATGAGACAATGATTGAGCAGAACCTGGTGGGGATGGCTACTAGGTCAGGAGTCTAATAGCCAAATCTCTTTAAGTAGTCTAATACAGCTTTTGAAATTGTAGCTCTTACAGAACAGGCCTATTTGATTTGCTGGCCTGACACCAGGTGCAGGAAGCTACAGATTCATCTCACACAAGTAAGCATTTCTCTTCTACATCAGAGGCACTCTTATAATAAGATATATAGTGCTCAGCACATTGCCTCCTTTGCTTTTCAAGCTTTTCTCAATCTAATTTAAGAAAGATTTCTTCCTAGAAACTATTTGTTGCAACTGTCTTTGATATAGACAAGAAAAAAATGAGGAAAAATGAAAACAGAGTCCTTTGGGGAAAGCACTAGAGGCTTCTGAAAGGTTGTACTTGCTAAACTCTCACTGTTACTGCCTATAGTAGAGTTGAATGCAATTTCTTCACTTTGAACTAGCAAATGGCTACTTCGGAAGTCACTTGTTTTTAGGTACAAGAAAATTCCACTGTTAGAAACTATAAAAACTTTAAGACTTTAACGTGAATTCTAAAGTCACCACATCTTAAGAAAGAAGGACACCTTTCCTGCATAAAAGACATCTTTTCACAACAAAAGCAGAACTGTATGAAAGAAACAGATTTTAGAGAACTTGATCTCTGGGTGATATTAGAAGGTACAATTAAACCTTGTTAAAGACTCTTTCAAAAGTGTGGGATCACACATGTTCATGCTTAACCCTTAAGGCATCTTAAAGTCGGTCAATTTGACATGACAATTTTTTTGAGCTCTGTTAACCAGCTTGACTTGGCCTAATTTTTAATTGTTCAGGGGAGGTCAAATGCTCACTTCACAGGCCTCCATATCTGGGCAGGCACAGCTCCCAGGGGGACTATCTGTCCTGGACACCAATGCCCCCCCCCCCAATTTAGAGAGTAGAGCAGCAACTGATGAGCGGGGAAGAGGAGCTTCTAGGCTGCGGACGAAGGGGGAGCTGAGCAGGCCAAATGGGGGAAAGAGGAGAAGAGCTGCTGGGATGCTAGGGTGGGCAGAGACCACACACACAACACAACACACACTCACTGCACAACATACACCCACTTGAGTGGTGGTGGGGTGATTACATGGGTTCCCAACATGCACCTCTGGCTGCTTCCCAGTGCTGAGTGGGGTGGGAAGGGGAGTGTTCCCTGCATGTTCCTAGGCTCAGTACAGCCTTGCACAGGCAGGGTTGGTCACTCCTTCACTGCTCCCCCATGCCTTGGCTGTTGTGTTCCAGGAGGCTTCCAGCACTGCAGGAGGGACGGCTCTCAGCCATTCCCAGGTGGAAGCTCTTAGTTCCCCCAAAGTGACAGTGGCATCTAGGAAGCCTGAAAGGTAAGAAACCTTCCCCCCACTTCCATCCCGAGCTAACCCTATCCCTGGAAATCCTCCCTGCCCCTGAAGGACCCTCCCTGTTCCCAGAGTTTCCTCCTACCTTTTCCCCCTCCCCCTTCCTGGGGCTCTCCCTGCCCAGTGTTTCCCAGCTTGCTGCACACCTGTCACTGCCAGTGCTGTCCCAGGGAAGCAGGCAAGGAATGGGAACCTGCCTGCCCTTCCACCCAATGCTGGCTCCACTGCCACCTTCCAGGCTGAGCCATCCCAGAGAAAAGCGGTGGCATGTAGGTTCCCTTTCCCCTTCTGCTTCCCTGAAACAACTCTAGCAGCCCCTGGTGAGAAGGGAGCTGCTGGGGGTGGGTGGGGAGGGAGGGAAGAGGGACAGGTTAGCAGGGATCTGGGATGAGTGAGGCCCAGTTTGGTGCAGCAGGGTACTGGCAGGCCCAATCTGAGCCAGCAGGAATCCAGCCTGCGCACGTGGGAACTCTATGTTGGATACAGCCCACTCCAAGGACCTACACTGCCCTTAAAAGCAGGGGAGTGGAAAAGGCATAGAGTCAGTTTGGCAGCTCCCTGCCATCCCCCTGCTTGCCAGCCCTTTATGGCAGATCAGATCACTGCACCCTGGTATTAACCTTGAATGTACCACTGTTCACAGCGTGTGCTAACTTTAACACAACTAACATTCCTTAAAGTTAACATGTGTTAATTGTAACGTGTAACTATACCCTCTTTCTCTTTCTTTTAAAGCATTAAACAAAAGTCAGCTCCAAGAGCCCAGGCAGAATATTTTTTTACCAGGAAACAATGGTCTTCTTTGGCCACAGAAGACAGATCATGTTCAAATTTCTGAGCAAAGCAGTGGCCAGGACAGCAGACATTAAACCTAGTTTGTATAAGCAAAGGATTATACTGTCTTTTAGTCCTTACTCCTTTCTTAATCTCTTGGATTTGGTGGCAGACAATTCTATGATATTCAAATTATGTTAAAACAATTATAAAACTCTTTACTTTTAGGCAGAGACTTTCTAAACAACTGGTATAAAACGCATAAGAGGAAAATATCTGATACAATTGAAAGAAATAGTCTAGGTAAAACAGAAATAACAAATCACAGTTAATAGCAAAATACTTACAGATTTTTAATATCTACAGCTCCACGGAAAGCCTTTCTGGGAATTGCCTGAATCTGGTTTTCACTGAGGTCACTAGAAAAAAGAAAGCAGGGAAGAAACTTGAAAGTTTGTCATACATGCATTTTTTATCTGGATAAAAGAACTTTTGTAAAGGAATACCTTGTCAGGAAAGATTTCAGAATTAATTTCAACCACTCTCAGTCTACTATTTACTGAAAGACATTATAGTGTATGACTTGTAATTAACTACAAAAAAGAAAATACATTTCTCACGTTACTTGAATTGCATAAGCAATAAAAAATTTCCTCTAGAAAAGAATATATATTCCAAGTAATATGTAAGAAAATTATATCATGTTAATAGGGAGAGTCAAAGTCATTTTGTTTAATCTTAAACCCACTTACACAAGGCAGGTTCAAAAGTTTGATTCTAAATTATTATAGAGAAGACTGTAAGAAAAGAAGGTGATCATGCATAGAAATAACCCACCAGATCAGACTTGAGATCCATCTAGTCCTGATCTTTTCTAAGACAGTGGCTAGTACCAGATGCTTCAATAGAAGGTGTAAATACCTTGAAAGGCAGACATGGAGCAATCTCAGGCTTCATTAGATTTCAGCCTGATCCACAGGTTTTAACCCTGAAGCCTGAAATTAATATCCTTTCCAAAATGTGTTAGTATTATTATAAATGGCAACCCTTTTTGGAACTTTGCTACGTCTTTGGTCTCAGCCACATCCTGTGGCAATGGGCTCTAGAATTCTAAAGTGAAAATAAAGCAGGCAGCTGACAGAACGAGAAGACAGAGATTGGATAAGCAATGGAGATGGGAAAAACAAACATGAAACAAAAGGAAACTTACAAGTATTAGTTGTTTCTATAAAGACAGGTTAACTTTCACAGCCGTTCCTTTCCTGGTGTATATACTGTAACACAAGCTCAGACGCTCCCCCCCATCTTTTAATAAGGTTTTGAATAATTCCTATGACTTCTGCAAAGCCCCAAAATAGTGAGGCTAATGAAACCCCATACTATATGAGGTTTGTCTATCCACAGACAACGTTTACACTCGAGTAACTTGCTTTGAAAAACCCATTCCAAATTCATAGGTAGGAAATCCTATTTATCCAATTCACTGTTGGTTTAGGGAGAGGAGGAACTCATATTTTATTGCTATTTTTAAAATATATTTGGAACATCTAACCTAATTTCAATACCTTGCAAAGTAAATCTAAAAACAGACCTAGTTTAACTACTATTAAGAATGTGTGAAAAGACAGAGGACCTATGAACTGTAATTTATTTTTCAGAGCACTTAAGTAATCCTGAAAAGGGACTATGGCTGCACTGGTCTGATAGTAAATTCAATGGCAATGAATGAAATGGCAACCTTCAGCAGTTGTTACGGTAACTTGATTTAATAGCCTCCTCTAAATATTCTATTATAGCCATAAACAGGGAATATCTATATTTACATTTCTCTTTAATTGATGTATGCATTTTATTTGACCAAAAAGACTTCTACACAAAAAAGCAAGTTAGCAATGGAAATTCCTATCATGACAGACTATTTATATTAGCACAGGTATACAGATAACCAATAATAATAAACCATGGATACATACACCAAGGAGGCTGGCTCATGGATCATTAGTGCAAGCTCCAAATTTGCAGATGATATTAAATTATTCTGAATAGTCAAATCCCAATCTGACAGAGGAGAACTACAGAATGATCTCACTAAACTAAGCGGGTGGGCAAAAATGACACATGAACTTGAAGGTGCACAAATACAAGGTACTTCACATATGGGAAACTAACCTCAATTACCCATACACAATGCTGGGTTCTGACCTAGTTATTATGACTCAAGAGAAAGACCTGAGTCTTAGAGTCACTGCAGATAGTTTGCTGAAAACATCAGCTCAATATGCAGCAGTGACCAAAAACAGCTAATGAAATATTGGGCACCATTAAAAAACCATTGAAAACAAAAGGTCATGGGCACCATTGAAAACAAAAAGGTCATGCCACCATACAGAAATCCAAGGTATACCACCATCTTGAATACTGTATGCAATTCTGGCCTCCACATCTCAAAAAGGATGTAGTAGAATAAGAAGAGGTACAGAGAAGGTAAACCAAGATGATCAGGGATATAGATCACTTGCCATACCAGGAGACACTAAAAAGGCTAGGGTTCTTTGATGGTGGATGCCAGGGAGGATAAAACTCCTGATAAAACACATTCTTCTCCAGAAATATTACCCTGATAGTTCACATCAAAAGGCAATATACACCTTTGGAGCTATACTAACAATTCAAAGATGAACAAATGATACTACAGGAAGAGGAACTGACTGAACTAATTTTATACAATTATAATGAGAATAACCTAAGATATGCTAGTAAATTCTTGCCAAAGGGTGCAATGAAACAATATTCAAGCTGTATGAAGTTAAATTCAACTGATGTGTAGCAGATTCTATTTGCCCTCTGGGCCTTTCTCAGCTAATCTGTTAAAATTTTCTTTAGTAATTTCTAGAGACAGGATATAATGTACATTGTTAGGCCTGAAGTTGAGTGTCTTAGGTTTTGATCTGTTAAGACAGATACTCACATTAGTAAACCTTTGAGCTGTCAGTTAATCACAGTTAACTTACGTGATTAACACAAAAACAAATTAATGTTAATTTTTTTTTTAATTGCGTTAATTGCACACATTGTTTTGACCAGCACAGAGGACCAGTTCTGGACCAGCTGGAACCTGTGTGCACAGCCCTAACCCCAGGCCACAATGCACCTGCTCCAGACTCACCCGCTCATACTGAGCAGTGGCAGCTACTCCGCATAAGGGAAAAGTGGCCCGTCTCCCTCACTGCTGCTGGGCCCTTCTTGCTGCAGCCACACAAAGCCCATGCCCAGGCTTCCCTATGACTCCTCTACTCTGCTGTCACCCCTGCCTCTGGGCCATCCAAGGAGCAGGAGGGCAACCTGGGTATAGGCTCAGGGTGGCTGCAGCAAGATAAGTCTGGCAGAGGTCAGGGGCAGGAGCCACTTTTCCTTGGTGCTGAGCAGCAGTCTCTGCCTGGCTACTGCCGCTTCTCAACATGGGCAAGCGAGTCTAGAGCAGGCATGAGGCTGGCTGGGGTCAGGGCTGCTCGCACAGGTTCCAGTTGGTCTGCTCCGGCCAGGGAGAGTCTGGAGTGGGCGCAGAGCAGGTTGGGGTCGGGGCTGGGGCTGTGCACTGTTGGTGGTAGTTGGGAGGAGCCACAGGGTACACAGGCTCTGGGCTCTTGGGTCGGGGGTGCTGACTGTTGCTTAGCTGTGCAATTAAAATTGTGATTAATTGTGGCTATATTTTTTAATCTCACAATTAATTGTGATTAATTTTTTTAAGTTTGTCAGCCCTAAAATCTAGCTTTTTTTTTCTTCTTTTGCAAGGAAAGTCAGCTTGAATGAATAATTTTTATTTTAGTAAATATTCAAATCAAGTTATTTAAGCAGGAAACATTACAGCTCCTTTAAAATCAAGAGTACCAGTGGTACATGGTGTTATTTAATGTACATAATTCCCTTTTGAAACAAACTGAGTCATTCTGATTTACCCATGAAAATCAAATATTTGTAAAAAATATTCTAAAATATAACTTTATTTGTTTTCTTTTACCAAACCACCAAACAGCCACCAAAGTAACATGATACTTGACTAACTGAATTTATGACTGAAATACTTTTTGATTGCACTGTTTCATAAGTTGTTGGGAACGGTAAGAAAACAAGGTGGAAAATGTTAAGGGTCCTACAGCACAAAACATATGTTGTGTACGGTCTTATACATTATTATAACTTTATTGTTTTTATTTATTTGTTTCTTTGTTACTACTTCAGAGTATACTTGTGGCGTAGTGTGCTTCATACAAGTACCAATAAGACCTCACTTAAACAACCTACTATGAAATTTTTACTGAGAAATGGGGCAGAACTGATGAGTTTTTATTTCTAAGGATTACTGGGTTTGCAGTTTAGTTGTAGTGCTAGGTAGTTTTACAGTAGAATCTTGCTAACCTTTGCATTTCAGATCAGTGTAATATGCTCGTCTGTCCTCATATTAAAAAAAACCTGAAAAGATTTGTATATGTTATTGTTTCCTAGTGGTTCTAGAGATAAAGCCACTGTAGAACCTAATATTAATGAATCTGATATACTGCATCAGCTCTTAGCAAATGGAGCCAATGCTGCATTGCGGCTTTTTTATTACCCACCATGTATGGTTTCCAGTTGAATATCCTATTAACCTTATAAAGCAATGCTATTATTTTAATTATATAAATTGAAATAGAAACATATAATATCTGTACCATGCACTGTTAAGGTTGGATCAGTATTTTTGTGTGTGGCTAAAGCCATTATTCACTTCGAAGAAATAAGTCTTTGTAGATGGCAAACCTGCTTGTAAATTTAATTACCACTAATTTTATTTTTCTCCATGGTTTAACCTCCCTTAGTGTCTGACCAGTGATATCATAAATCTGTACTGCCATCCTCTACTTTGTAAAATACTGAGTAATGGAGAATGAGTAATGTTTCCTGATTTTAAAGGAAAAAGGAGAAATACTAAGACAGACAGGAAGCTCTGAAACCAATACTTATTACTTAATTCATTTATTTAGATATACAAAGACAAATAAAAAATCTATTCTATACCTTTTCTCCTTTAAAAATTATTTAAAAACAAAGTGACATATATGAACGATACTAAAGGTCTGCTTTATATCTTGCTGGTAAACAACAAATCAAACCTTGATGCCAACTGTTCTGTATGAAAAATACTGTACAACAACTAACATCAAATCACATTCTAGATTAGATTGTAACAGTAGTCCAGGAAATAGGTAAAATAAAGACCTTCCCTTAAATCATTTGATAAAAGAACCTAAAATATAAATATGACTGATAGACTAACAGGTGACAAAGAATGTCAGTGAAAGTCATAATGTGGTATGACACAATAAACAACAGCTGCTTTATACAAATTAAAAATATGTGAATTATGTGTTTCATAGATTCAGTATCATTTATTCAAAAGCTAATCAAAGTATTTGTATATTTATGGTTATTAAATTGCTCTGCACTTAATGATTAGGTAATGTTTGTTATTAGGAACCTCTTCTAGATTACCAAATTTCACATTTCATTTGTATCTTAAACCAATACAAAAACTTAAATCTGAGGGGAAAGCAGAGGCCTACTTCTTATACTGTTATTCCTAGTGGCAGCATATGAAACCCGAACCCAACAATCTGCCTTGTAAGATTTCCGTTTTCTGTTTACCCTGTATCTTCTATATGAGTAACTGTCCTCTCCTACGCCATTCTCTAGTGATTGCATCATATTGGATCCCTCTGAAGTTACAAAGGGATGTAACCATAATGGTTCTCTGTGTAGGATCTACAGTTTTTCCTCTCTGGTCGCAGATAGCTTTGGCTGGTAACCTTCAGAGAATGCTGCAAACTACCTCTCTTGTGACGACCACTGCAGAAATGGGTTTTTGAGAGGAAATACATCTATGGGCAGAATGAAATGGGAGGAACATTCTCTTGATAGTGTTTTTTTGATTCTTTGATTTGATTTGTTAACATTAGGTAGGGCAAAGCTCTTAGCTAGATATGCTCTGTGTTTTTTACCTTAGAAATCTAAATTATATATTGTTTTATGTTATATATTATTATTTTCTATGTAGTTATCCTTATTCATTTTGGATTCTTTTTATGACTAGTGAAAATATTTTTTTCAGACTAAATTTTAATGCTCTAGTTTCTATACATTCACGGCCCCATAAAACAAGAAAATTCTTTCTCCTAACTGCACAGTTCCAATAATGGAAGGAGGCTAGTCTAAAAGCCTTTTTACTGCTATTCAGTCATTCTTTACCTACACCCAATTTTATTGCATTAGAGTAACACATATATATTTTAAAAGATGATGACGATTGTTTTCAGGACTATACAGTGAGATACAAAGCATTAAGGGTAGAGAAACTATTAAAGGTACTGTATAAATGCAGGGAGAACAGGCAGAATAGACATTTGCTCTAAAATTAACAGCTCAGGTGAAGTGAATCCATTAAAGTGTATTTGGAGTTCAAATTTCTATCAAGTTATACTGCATCATAACATGGGTTTAATACACAACTGTTAATATATTAGTCTACGTTGTGATCCTCTCCACTACGTTGTCCCTTGGCTTTATATGGTTACTATAATACAAATCTCAGCATAATCTATTCATGGTGTTCTCTCATACCCAAACAGATTCACATGCCCTATTATTTCAAGTCCTAGTAATCTGGCATGTGTACAGATCAATTAAAACAAACACAAAGGAAATAAATGTTTAACAACCCACCTGCAGATATGTAATAAGATCCTATCAGTCTAGTTCTAAAAAAATGGCCAGTCTTTCTCTGACTATGAAATATACGGTTTTCTACATTATTCACACTTTAATTATTAGTGTATCTTCAATCTCAGAAATATCCAGTAGAAGTGTTCTTAGTAGTAATTGAGATACTTAGGAGCAATGGAAAGGTGTGAATTGCTCTGAACAATGTTCAGGTGATATATCTCAGAACACAAGCATTTATCACATTTGCCAATGTTAAATAAATTATTATACAAATAGTTAAGCATCCTACATGTATGAATACAAAACTTAAGTTATCACCAGTGTTCATAGGTTATGATTTTCCTATGAGGATTAAATAACATCTCAAACACCCCTTACATATTATTTTTCTGTGGCAGAATATATCAATAACATGCTCAAGATCAGAAAGCAGCTCAAACGAAGCATCTGTGGCAGATTACAGATCGATTCCTTGTGCTCTTGGGTCTGCCACTGATTTTCCAGAGAAACAGGTGCTGTGGGTGGAAGATATCTTATCCATTCCAGGGCTAATGCATAACAAAACCATAACTATTATAGTGCTTTACCCAGTTGATTTTTTTAATATTACACATGACGGAGCTATTCAAAATAACATCAACACCTGTTAGCAACCTTTTTTTCACCGTAATATTCAGCTCGAATTTACCTCAGTTTTGTCTCCTTTCACTTTTAATTATGCTCCCTTTCCTTATTGTAAAATTCCCTTTATTTTTTTTTTTTTTATAGTTAAACTCTTGAGATATTTGTGAGCCACTTGGAAATCTATACTTTAACACAACTAATGGGCTCCTCAATGCAAGTAGCAACCTATCATTACTTTAATAGTAAAGTTTTGTATTATTCTTCTTGGATCCCAAGGCAAAATATGAACAAACATGGAACATGGAAAGATGAGGCCCTGAACTATATTAGCTTACTATCTATCACCTACCTGTCATCATAGTTTACCATGGTTTACTAGTTTCTCTTACCCTATAATGAGTAATTGTAATAATATTTCTAGTTTTGCTACAGCAACCAAGTGGCCACTATATTCTTACATAACATAATGCCAATTAGGGTTGTATTTCTAGGTCTTGAAGTTTTTATAATCTGCAAAGAATGGAAATACTAAAGTAACTTCAATCCTTCCTCATTTTTACAGGATTATACATTTTGTAATATAAAAAAACCAAAACTGTACAATCTTAGTAGTGGCATGAAAGTCAACCCACTAGCCTCAGAATCAATCTTACTCTGCAATGTCTCCAAAAATGCATTTAAATCAATTCTTTCCCAAAGGGGTGGCATAAACATAGGCTTACAGAAAGTGTACTATGTTATCATTTGAAGATAATTAGCTAACCAAATTTACCATTCACTGTTCAGGTTGCTTGTGTCCTAGCATGACAAATTTTAATTGGGGCGGGGAAGCTTATTAAGACCACACATACACTATTTGGTTCTTAGGAATTATTTTTTGGAAAGACAAGTAGCCTTTATTAGTCTGCTTCTTTACTACGTTGCTATGTAATCCTCTTGATTTAGGACAGTAAGAAAAAAATAGAAATAACTACAATGTAGCTATTAACTGCCTGACAGAGAAATGGACCACCCACAATTTGGAAAGCAAAGAATTACAATACTACTTCAAACTTTGGCTTCAATGTAATCCTTTTTCAGGAAAAAAGTCCTTGAAAAAAAAAACCCTTGAAACTCTCAAGAATAAAAAAAAAAGAAATGAGACATATTTTTTTGACTTCCATGGATAAAGTCACATTGGCCAAGTTGATAGACATAGTTGAGTGACATTTACTGACTGCTGGTTGTCAAGCATTTGTAATGGAAGTGCAGTTCCGTTAATGATTTGTGAGATAACAGCACAGCTGTGAAGTGTGAAGACATTGTTGACCTCTAACCCCAGCTGGAGCTTCCATACTAGGAGATGACTTTTAAGCATATGGACAGAAACCTTTCATTAAGTGTTTCACAGAGCATAATTTACTCCAACTAACATACTGTATATTTCACATATCTCTGTTTTGATACAGTATTTCTTTTAAAAAATGCTATTGAGGATATTTTTGAGACACAAAGTTATATGCTTTTTTTTTTTTTTTTTTTGGAAAGCATGTAAGCATGTAATTATTAGTCTGTATGCCTTTCCAAATTCAAGTAGTTTCTCAAATCTTCATTGCATTCAATTTTTTTTTTTCTTTGGTGAAAGGGGTCTTGTAAACTGCATTTACTGTTTAAGATTACTAACCTAATAAACCTGAAGTTGCAACACATTTTCTCCCCCGCTATGTACAAAATCTGAAACTTCATGTACTTATATTATAACCAACCAAAATCCATATAGACTAACAGTACTATTTAAAACTCTAACACAAAAATGCAAAACAGAAGCATTTCCCTCACCAGTCACTGAAATTGAGTGTAAGAAGAAAGTGTCTTGTCCACCTGACTCACGAAGGAGCTCATAAAGCAGCAAATAATGTTTTGCAGGATACCTTAGTCAATCACCGGATGGTAGGATATGATCCTGCCAATCTTAACTGCTCCTAGCCTCATCCATTTAAGCCGTCAAGCTCCAAGAATCAAAAGGATTCTAAATCTACGTATCAGTAGGAGGTCAAATGATGCAGACCCCATCATGGCAAGAACACACATTCTGTTAGGGAAACAAAAGGATCCTCTCTGTATTTTTTTTCTCCTCACTTCTGAATATTTCATCTAGTCATACATATTTTAAACTGAGATGGTTTTGTAGGAGAAGTAGCAGCAAGAGTAGTAATAATAAATAAATATATGCATGGGTATTCATAACATTTATTCTGTATAGTGAAATTATTTGTTTAGCTGAAGGTGAGAAATCAAGGTAAAAATTAAAAGGAAAGGTTTAAAAAAATAATTATAATTATTTCATACAATGCCATAAAGTATGATTTCATTGTGTTGGTCCATCAAGGATTCTAGAATCTTTCTGAACATTCTGATTCAATCTGCCTCAAGTAAGTGGCTGTGGTGTCTTATTTTTGCAGTCCCATTACATGAAATATTTTAAAAATATATCACAAGTTATTGATTTTAAAAAGGAAATAGACAATACGATGCTATGTGACCTTTCATTTCTGGCAAACTGCACAGTAAATGTGCCCATAAGTTGAAAATGTTACCTGATTTGCTTTTGTGGTTGTCAAATGATAAGGCTTGGTACAGACACTCAAAAAGTCCAAGGCAGATTTGAACTAACTTATGCGGGTTTCTTGAAACAGACTAGATTAGTTTGGGTGGGACACAAAAGCTGCCTTCACTGGCCAAGGCCAACATATTGGGGGCACTCCTGTATGCCTCCCAGCATGCCAGAGACTGCCAACCACAGTGGACTGCAGCCAAGTGGCAGGCCACCTTTGATTGGCTGCTGGGCACACTCCCCCTAACCCACTTCCAGAAGAGCCCCACACTAGGCTACCATGACATGCTGGGCAGCCTGGCCAGCTGCAGTGGTGGCTGGGGGTCGGGGTGTCATGGTGACCTACTCTGGAGCTGTCCTGGAAGTGTTTTGTGGGGAGTGTGGCTGGCAGTTAATCAAGCATGACCCAGCCACTCCATAGAAGGGAGGTTTGGGCTCCTTGGAGCTCCAACAAGCATCAGGAGCCCAGCATCAGGCACCCAGCACAATTAAAGGAATCACGCTTGCAGGAATCATGCTGGGCACCTGCTGCCACCACCTGCAATTCACTGGAGCTCTGAGGGGCCCAATCCTTCCTTCTGCAGAGCCCCACTATAGATGCTGCCTTCCCCACCTCCCTGTGGCTGACAGCTCACCACAGGCAAGAAGCAGGGCTGGGGACAGCAGCTTTGCTGGTTGGCTCAGTGACAGCCTGTTGCAGGGCCCAGTGTGTGCTCATCCAGAGCAGTGGAGCCTGGCCGAGTTCCAGGAGGCCTCCCTGAGAGGGGGAGGCTAGCAGGATCCCACAAAGGTGTCCTAACATGAACTGACAGAGAACCTGGTACAGAGGTTCGATAGACCAGTCTAGCTTAAACTGATTTAAGTCTGATACCTCATCAAGCCAGGTCTATCTTAGACTGGGTTCTGCCATATTTAAAACAGTCTATGCAACCTGAGCTTCTGTACTCCTACAGGTGTAAATTGGTTTCTGTTCACTTATACTGGTTATATGTCATGTCTGTACCTGGCTTCAGAATGTGTGAGGCAACACACATTACTTACCAGGAGATGTATCCATTGGTACTTGAAAAATCCATTATTACTATAATCTAAAACAAAAATTTTAACAAGAGTTGGCAGCATCCAAAACATCTCCAATAATTAATATTGTTTCACATGCTTGCAGCACAGAGCTTTGAAATGGGAACTGCAAGCACTTAAAGCATTTGATTGAAAAGTTATCTGGTATGTCATCTACTCTTGCGCTATAACCTATAGGTGCGGACACAAGTGACATTTTTTGCCTGATCTGACCCCTGAAAGTGCTTTACAGCTGTGACTAAAAACAAGTGCACAACTGTAGAGTACTTTGAAAGGGCCCAATCCCATGACAAACTAAACCCTCATTGCATGAGAATTCAGATGAAGATGTTCAAAAACAGAAAGCCTTCAGTAACTTGTGTCTGTGTGCACTGGGAGCAGGGCTGGGTTGATGAGATCAGCCCTGCTCCTAGTGCTGTCTTTAGAATGGGAGTGGGGAAAGGCAGTGGAGGAAGTTCAGTCTGAGGTTTTTTTAGCTGGCTCTGGAGTGTGGGGCAGAGGATCCAATCCACCCACTCCATCCTCCGGCACCAGCTGGGCAACCTGCAGAATGAGCTCCCTTTGCTCCCTTTCCCCCCCTCCCATACTTGAACAATGCCAGGAACAGGGCTCAGCTGCGTCAGCTCAGCCCTACTCCCAGCATGCACAGACACAAGTTACTGAAGGTGTTCCATTTGGGAGTGTCATCTGAATTCTCATGGAATGAGGGTTTAGATTCTCACAGAATTGGGCCTGTTTAAAGTGTTCTGCAGCCATGCACTCTTCTGTCTGCACTTTAGTATGCCTATATCTTCAGGCAAAATGATGCAACTTCCTGAATTCACTGGTTGAAACACAATAGCTAGTGTCCTTATATAAAGCCTAGCACTGAATTGTCCTGCTCCATGGTTAAGATTCCCTTATGACAATACTAATAAACAATAATAGTAATATCCCTAAATGTGTTATAACACCATACTTCATGAGAGCGGAGACTTTTTTTTCCTTCTCATAGAACCATAGGATTTTAGCCAAACAAGCAGAACATCAATGAATACAGTGAAACACTAAAATCTCTCTAAAAATCTCAAAAGAGACTGACAAAATATAAGGCACCTATACACGTCCAAAGCCTGCTCTGACGCATGCTAATTAGCATGCGTCAGAGCAGACTCAATTAACTGAGTCTGCTGGAGTGTGCTAAATTAGCATGCTCCAGCAGCCTCTGCATTACATGTATTCAGCATCCCCTTGCTTCAAAATGGTGGCAGGGGTGCTTTAACTAAAGTTCGTCTAACAAGCTTTAAAGTGGCCCCGCCATGAGAAAAGCTGCAGGCTTTTTAATTAGAGTGGATCCCGAGAGCCACTGTAATTAAAGTGCCCCCCCCTACCCCCCTGCCCGACCCCTGACCCCAGAACATGTTTAAAGAAACCCATAGATACTAAACAGGAAATGTGTTACTAACAGAAGAACAGTAGATATGCTTTGGGATTTTCTCTTAAATAAGAAACTTGCCTGATTAGTTATGTAGGTTTCAGTATAAATTGAAGCAGTAAATGATTTTCCATCTGTGCAAACATTGTTTATATTATTGCCACTGGTTTTCTTACTTGTTGTATGTGCCCACCAACAGCATACTAAAAATTATGCAAACACGAAAGAAAATATGGCTCCTGTTTTATTTAGTTTCTCTTGCTGCCAAAACAAACAAAAGCTTTACAACAATTAGGCTTCCACTGTATGATGACAGATATTCTCTAATTGTCTTCTTGTGCTTACCCATCTGCTTATACCTATTATCTCCTCTTTATGTTTAGTTTGTAAGCATTTAGGGGCAAGAGCATTGTCCATAACTAGAAATTCATCTGGCTCCTAGGTCTGATGATGACGATGATAAAGATGATATGATTATGTCTACAACATCCCCCATGTTATTAACATTGTAATACAAATTAACCACCATCACCATACCCAATGTTAGCTAAATAGTTTATTTTTCATACATTTATTTTCTATTTAAAATATATATTTTTAACTTTTAAAAAAAGGGAATTTAAGCTATATCTTTAAATATATCTGATATGTTTTGTCTCACTTGTGCCCCCTGGTCATACTGAGTTTATCAGACAAACTAAAGCTTTTATGTAAACGAGGAAACTAAAATTGTTCAGGATTGTACAAATGGTATTAAACAATATAGCTGAAGAGACACAATGAAATATGGATCAGAATTTGAATAGTGTGAACCCTGGAAAGGAAACATCTCTTTGCACTGCAAAGGAAGCACAGTCTGTTTATAAAGGTAAGACTAATTGTTCACTGTGCCCAAGTCTGGTGGCATTTTATGTGAAAGGTAAATCTTCCACAATACTCGCAAACAAAATGAGATAGAGTCTCAATTATATGGTGAATTGGACTATACTTTCTCCATACAAGATTCTTTATTAGGAACAAACTCATGATACAACCTGTAACTGAAAGGTGGAGAAGTATTAGAATAGTCTACTTCAGAAGTGATTCAACCCACGGCCCACAGGCCAGATTGACCCCATGAGGCTCTTCATGGCTCAGGAAATTTGGCGGCGGGAGAACAGTGGCACTGTTCCCACACTGCCAAATTTCCAGACCCATGCAGAGACCCAGGACCTGCATGGTGGATCAGGTGCCCAATACCAGCATGCAGGGCCAGGCAGAGGTGGTGCTGGGCCCCAGGATGTGAGGGGATGGCAGAGTATGAACAGTGCCAAACCCCCAGAAACCAATCATAGCAGCAGGAGATGGCACTGGACCCCAGGGACCAACCCTGATGCACAGGAGCTGGAGAAGACAGTGCCTGTGGACTGGCCCTGCCCCAATCATTTGGCCCACAGGGCCAAAAGATTGAGTACCACTGGGCTACCAAGTTAAACTGTGGAATCTGAATCCTTGGAAGTTTTCAAGATCAGGTCAGACAGACATGTGGTTTAGTCAGGGATGATCCTGCCTTGAGCTAAGTGCTGGACTAGATGACCTTGTGAGTCCCTTCTAGGGCTACTTTTCTATGATCCTGTGATCCCCAAACAGAAATTTTCAAAATCTAGTTCTGGATCTTATTGCTTGAAACAGCTCTCAGTTCTGATGCACTGAACAGTATAAGCTTGCAAAGCACACAATGTTACAATGATCACTGAATGAAAAGGAACTGAATTATACTTAAGTGCTATGGGATACCCCCTTTATTAAATAATATATATAAAACTGTATATTTGCTGAAAGTTTTGTTTTACGCACCACTTGTACCCAGCAAGGGGACTCCTAGTGGAGGCTGGCTGGCCAGATTAAAGGGTACTTCAGAAGCTAATTGGCTTCTGCACACCTGGGAAGAGAACCTATATGTCCTTTTCTTCTTGGATCAGCATGCTGCACTCCAGAGGCAATGGTCCCCCCACGCACCTTACTATTACAATACAACTAAGTTGCTGGCTCTTTTGTGGGCCATACATCAACCACCTTTTATAGCTGAGCAGGAATTTTCCACTCCTTGCCAGACTAGCCGAGGAGCTTAGAATACTGATGAGTAAATTGGCATGTGTCCAGTGCAGGTACACATCCAACAAGAATTATAGTTCCCTGAAAAAGTAGTACAGAAATCAGGACTCAAAAGAGGGCAGTGCCAGGGCATGGAAAAGCCAGAGGGTTCCCAGCAATGGTGCTCACACCAAATTCAAATGCTTGGAAGAGAGCTAGTATAGCTTCTTCCACCAAAGTGTAACTTTACCCCTAGGTAGCAACACTTTTTTTTTTCTGGTGGAGGTATTGCTAGAGTGTTTCTCAGATGTATTAACAAAAGTATATTGTAAATTAAACCACAGTTGTCACGTGTTGCTTTTCTTCATGGGCTACATGAGATAGTCACAATCTTTTACTTATTTTCATTTATCCATCCTAACCTACTACTGCTGGGAACCCTCTGACTTTTCCCTAACATGAGTTGTGGGTATGAACAAGGTGGCCTTTTACTGTACCAGGTAGTAAGAGCACCAAGCCCTGGTGCTACCCCCTTCTGAGTGCCTTGAACAGTGATGTCAAAAAGCTGACAGACAGGAGACTTATTAGGATTTGGTATTTTTCAAACATGTGAATTTCCAGACTTTTCAAGGAACCAGTGAAAGTCTATGTGATGGAGCGAGAGAGAGCAAACAAAAGCCCTGGGGTGCCTTACATGCTGGGCAGGGGAGATCAGGAGCAGAAAAGCAGCCTGCAGCAACAGACAGAGAGAGAGTGAAAACAAACAACACTCACAGCATGGAGGGCTGGCAGGGCTGCAGCTGGAGACCGGAAGGGAAGAGAAACATTCACCACACTTCTGGAGCAGCATCTCACTCAGGATTGGAGGGAGGCTGCCCAGAGGTACTTCCAGCCCCGGAGAGGGGCAGAGAGGGGGCAGTTCCCTGCAGGCAGCAGGGAGAGAGGAGCGCCTGGGCCGGCTACCAAGGGTTGTGAAAATTGCCAGAGGAAGGCTGGGGGTGTGACCCTGAGAAAGAGGCAGGTGGAGGCCTGCCCACACAGTGGCTGTTGATAATCTCCAGAGTGGAGCATCAGCTGAGGATCCGGGAAGAGAGAAAACACACGGCTTTTGATAATCTCTGGAGCAGCGTGTTAGCTGAGGACCCAGAGGAGAGGCCTGAGGAAACTGCTGTTCCAGGTTATAGCCTTGCTGCACATGGGAGAGATCCCATTGGGACTGTGAATGTTCACAAAGGAGCCAGACAGGCCTGTGCAGAACAGTGACTGGACTAACTGATTTGTTTTGCTGTTGTGATTGGGATTTGAGAGCCTGACCCCTGGTGAAGGGGACATGGACTGAGCCTGACAAGGAGACTGAGAGCAGTCGGGGGGGGGGGGGGGGGGGATTGATTCTTTTTCCTATTGTTTGATACTTGAGTACAGGCCAAGGCCAGCCCTGGAAGGGGTATACCTAATCAAAGCCAAAGGTTGCCTGGGTGATAGAGGGCAGAATAACAGACTAACCTGAAGTGCTGCAACCTGGCTGCAGAGGATTTTAAGCACCATCTGGAGAAGCTAGGCTGGGGTAAAGGGGAGGTTTGGAGCCCCACAGAAGAAAATGGGGATTGAGACCAGGTAAGATCACCTTGGGCATTGCCTCCTAGAATATAATTCCATCAAAGTTGTGGCGGACAAGAAACACAAGATCAATTTCCTGGGAGACCAGGTCATCCGAAGCCAAGGTCCACTCTGTCACTGCCTGTAGGAAAACGAAATCAGGGCAGTGGTAGCAAGCCCTACTGTAGCAGAAAGCCCCTTTTCCTCTTGCCTGCAGTTGCTCTCCCCTCCTTGGATATGTTTTTCCTCTTCTACTTTTTCCTCCTTCCTCTTTCTTTCACTTTAAGATAAGGAATTGTGTTTTGAAATTTGTATGTGTGCATTTTGTATCTCCCCTTGTATTTTGGTATTTTTATCTATTTGTGTGCCATGGCATTACTTTTGTAGCTTATATTTTATACTCCTCACCTTTCAACTTTCAACTAAATGTGTTTAGTTTCATAAGTAATTTATACATTGTAACAATGTTAACAAGGGCAGCAATCAAACTGCCCTTCCCTGTATCAGGCTGGCCCCTGAAAGAGCGAGTGAATCAGTGACTGAATGTGTAACAAGGTAGCACACAGCAATTAACACCTAAGGAAACTGCAGATCAACCAATGGAAGAACTCAGTAGAAGACAATGTAACAACCGGGAAATCTCTAAACGTCACTGATCAAGGGCTAGAAGCTCTGGCCTGAGTTAATCAACGCTGGGGACCAACTTTTGGGCTGAATATCTCCAGATTGACCGCTCCCAGAGCCCTATTCAAAATTCATCAACGGACTCCCAAACCTGCACGTACATGTGGATGACCCCTGGGGCTGACAGATGTCATCCTGTAGCCACCGAGGGGGGAAGTCCCACGAGGGTCAACAACCCCTGGCTTGGGCAAACCTGAAAACTGGGGAGTCACCAAAGTCTGCCAAGGACAGATAAAAAGCATTGAAAAGTGACCCTCTGTGGCACCCTCTTGATCTCCAACTTGACCAGTACCCGACCTGTCCAGCCAGAAGGACCAGCCAGCGACCCCCTTCTGGAAGATAACACCATGCTGAAAGAAGCCTCAATGGCAGACTCCAGTGCCTGTGGGATAGGTATACCTGACTCTTGTAGCTTGCTACTGTGTGTGTGCATGTGTGCGTGTGTGGGGACCAGCCCCAAGGTTTAACTTCATTACAGTGCTTCAATCCGCCTAATAAACCAGAATTTTAAGGATCCCAAGTTGGACATTTGTAGCCAACACTACGACACCTACAGCCATCACAGTCTATCTGAACTGCATGGATTCTGCTTCTGAACTATACTAAATGACAATAAATAAATGGTACAGTGCCTTTGGTTTAATATATAGCATTTAAACATAAGCGTGATTTTATATATGAATACATACTTCATGGCACACTTACAAACAGATAATGAATTAATAAACCGTGCATTTAGTAATTATGCCGTGCATTTAGTAATTATGCCTTCTGCAAAATTCGATCCTGCAAAGTCAGCCTCTACCTTCCAAGAAGTCAACGTAAAGTGAAGCATCCTAGGATATATACCTCATAACTGCTAATACAGCTTTGTATCTAGCATTTATTTGAGAACAAGGTCAATGTCAAATTTTGAGGTGATTACATTTAAACAATATTTATACAGACAGATGAGGAGATGTAAGGATTTTTCCCCCTCATACATCCTCTACTCTATTTGGTATATGGCTAATACTGTCTCTAGCTTAATTGCCTGTTGCCGTTCATATTACACTATACTGTTTTACAGACCCACAGCAGCTAGAATCTGTAGGAAAGGTCCCAGAAATTGATTTAGAGGCTGAAACACAAGCATATCCAATCCTGCTTCAATACACAGCTATCTATCTTTGTTTGAGGACTGACACATGGTCCCCACATGTACTGGTGAAAACACAACCCTGCCAGGCACAGCTCCAGAGAGATGCAATCTAATGATGGATAGGAATAACCTAAACATAGTAACATGTGATTATTAAACCTTACATAGTACTACAGATAGTATTACTACATTTCCTGCTACATTTCTTCAAGGATATCAAGCTATTCAAGATATGTCTAAAGTATGACAAGCATATGATGAAATTTAATGGTATATAAGCTAGGGTAGACTATTTTCTGAAGAACAACTTAATGGTGGAAAGTTTTTTAAAAATTTAATTGATCTTCTGGCAAATCCAGAGAAAATTAAATTAGATACTGGAACTTTTTCATTAAGAGGATTTGGCAAAATAAAGTTAATAGATGGAAAGCTTTCTGCAATTAAAAGTGACAGGTACATTGCTTTCTCTATGCCTTTAAATCACATCAATAAGCTCTATCTGTCAAAAAGGCTAGTAAAATGCATTTTTTAAACGCCTTCCAATTTACTCAACTTCTACTAGGCAAATAATGTATTATCATAAGATATATAGTTAGTGTCATAAAACAATAACTTCCTTAAAGAGCTAAGTTTTCTATAGAGTTATACATCTAACGCATTTAGGAAAATGTATTAAATCATGAAGTAATTCGTATCCCATTCCTCACACACTTCATTTGTCAGCAGGACTTCCTACTTTAATTTTTAACCAAAGCATTCAAAATATGCAGCTTGATTTCTCTTATTTAAACACAGCTGCCCATGATAAATCAAACTAAATAAAAACTTTTCAAATTCAGGTCAATCATGTTCAAGCAACTATCTATTCTGCATGCTTAAGGTGACTGGATACAATCAGATGGTCCTGATGATTGACCTTGAAATACAATATTTATATCTGTGTCCTGAAAACTGCCACTACGAATTCCAGATGAAAGGGGCCACTGGTGGGATAGGAACCCAATTTATTGTCTGCTTGTAATGGGGAAAAAACAACTGCATGATAGCAAAGACATCTAAGAGAAATGACCCACCAAGCCAAAGGAATGCCAGGTGTCTCAGGAAGAGAAATTTATGAAGGATTCTGACTCATGAGCAAGCAGAATAATGCAAATCACAGGGAGGGCTAGCTGGGAGGTATTTTAAGGTATACAGGTGATGAGATCTGGGTCCTTAAATCCTAGGTTTTGCAGGGTCCAAGTCCCCATATCAGGCAGGGCTGGCAAAATCAGCAGAAAGGCTGATGTCTGAAGATACTAGGAGGACTCTCAGGAAGTTAGGTGGTCAGAGGAGATGGCAAAACATTGTTTTTTGTTGTTTCCAACCTTATGGTCAGTGTTTCTTGTATAATTATTTTCTCTTACAGAAATCCTTTTGTTATTTTTGTCTCATTTTTTTGCTTGAGGTAAAGAGTAATTTATGGGCAAGTGATATTCCAGGTTTACCCATTTTACAGAAAGTGGGACCGAAATCTTCTCTCACAACCCAAAGGGAAGGCACACTAGAGCTGGCAGAGATTCCCCTGCTGTACTGGTGAGGTCTGGAATAAGGACAGTGGAGCTGAAGTTTGTAGGTATAAGGACAAACCTTGGTCTGTTCTTTAGGACAAGTAGTGGGACAGCTGAGAGAAACTAAGAGCTGTGGAGGGGTACCCCAGGGATGGATATGTGGTACCTTACTTATGGTACTCTCCTGGGTAGAGGGAAATCTCAAATTGAATTCCATTAGGCCAAGGAGGGCCTAAAGCCCAGGTCTTCCACTTCCTTGGCAAGTGTTTTGACCACTAGATTTTTGTGCGAAAGGCGCACTTCAAGAATTGTGTTCAAGAGACCTCACTGCAGGCACCGTTGTTTGAACTGAATGTTGCAATCTGTTAGAATTTGGTGTCCCCCCTCCGTGTCTGGGTTTTGAGATGATGCCTAATTAAAGCATCAATCTCCAAGGAGTAGGAGAAGTTCAGACACACACTTCTACCTATTATTATTGGCTACCTCCATGTGCCTCATTGCTAAGTGTCTAGTAGCTCTGGCTTGTTCTATGGAGCAGCACATGTCTCTCCATTAAATACTGAACACCTAAAGTTGTGGGGTTTTTTTAATCATTCTCCTAGGACAAGGTGCCTACTTAGAAAAATGGGGGAACCTACAGGAGTGATGTCGATCTACCCCTCATCTGCTTTCTCACCATTGTTCTATACATTAATTCCAATCAGTTACTCTTGTACCATTATGAACAACATTGGACTAAACTTTGATCTTGTAGTTATCATTTCATGGAACTGGTCAGAATATCAGAATATTCTAATAAATTATTTCATATTAGGAGCACTTGAACTTCTCCAAAAATGTTGCCCTGCCCTTCCCATACCCCTGTCCAAAGCTTTATCAGCTACATTGGAAAAATTGGTCAGACTTAATTCTAATTTGGAACAAGGTTTCTGTAGCCCCCTATCTAGATTCATAACAAAGCATATCAGAGATTTATCTCAAACTCGAAATTGAAAATCTCCTCCCAGTCTCTAAGGAGATAAAATTTCAGCAAGGAATGTGAATATTTTTTTAGGAGTGCTGCAAAATCGAAGCAATATCATTAAAAATGTAGGATCAGTTCTATGCTCCAGGAGAGTACCATAATAGCTATGCTGTTTCACACAGTATAGTGTGCATGCTGAGACTTCAAAACACAGCAAGAACTAGCTAGCATAAATGATGCAGATGCTAAAAAAAAGGAAGACTAAAGTCAGCTATAAGGCGCATAACTTTTTTTGTTGACTGACTCTCTTAGGTAGGTCAGTGGGGTACTAAATTCTAAATGTTTGTTTCAAACCAATGTTAAAAAAATTGTAACATTTCAGTTAAAAATAGCTCTAAAATATGTGAAAAAAGAAAACACATACAACAGTCCAGTGAAGTATGCATTTCTTGAAGTATTTTTCTACAGACCAATTTTTTTCAAATGTCTCCCTTGGCTCTCTCTCCACTGATGGCTCATCTACTCTTTGAATTTGTTAAAATGAGCCTGATTCTGCTTTCTGATATTGGCATACCATGCAAAGTATTATATTAAAAAGAACAGTGTAACCAAGCAAATATAAATAAATCATACATAAGTATAGGGAAGAGTTGTATGAGTGAAAAGAGAGAGTTGGAAAACAGGTATTACAAAAGGTATAATATTTTTTAAAGTACAGGATGGAGGTACATCCATCCTATAAATATGTTTAAATCTACTAACTATTGAGTTCTGTTCACGTATTTTATCAAATAGGTGGTCAAGTACTTTAGTCTAGAACGCTGAACTTTAAACATTACTTAAATGTTTTGCTGAATCTTTGCTTTAATCTACAAACATTTTTATCCAAAATTCCACACAATTGTTAATTTACAATACTGATAAACATTACAAACAGTAATAGTGTGATTACATTAAATGGGTTTTTTGTTCATACCTATACCAAGTCATAACTGAAATTTTCACTTCCATTAGGGGAATATTTCATCCCTGTCAGAAAATTACCCTGCATGTAAACATATCTCTTGAATTAAAAAATTTCCAATATCAGATAATTAACCTGATCAAATGTTTTCATACATGGTACAATATGTATGATGTCAAGGATACAGAAACAGTCTCTCTCAGTCCATTTCCCACAATATTTTCAATATTATATGATTAATCATTTTCACCTCACAATAAGAAATACAAAAATTCAATCCCCTATGAGAAAAGCTTCATAATTTTTTAATTCTGACCAGAAAAAAAAGCAAGGAAGAAGATATTTGAGTGATAAAGTAGATTATACTGTTAGGTTAAAAAAAAAAAAAAAATCAATCCTTGCCACATATACATTAATTATTTAGAGTAACTATGTATTAATAATATTTTCTATTAAACAAACTTTTAAAAATATAATATTCATACTGTCCATTTTCTCAAACTAAACACTGAAAACAGAATGTTCTAGTTGTTATATATTTCTTTCATATTTCTAGGTAATGTCAGAGATACTGTAGCTGTGATGGTCCAGAAATATTGCAAGATACAAAGACTTCTTAGGGTCATATCTTTTATTGGACCAACTGTGTAGCTGAGACAGAGTTAAACAACTTTTCGAATGCAAGACAGAATGCAAGCTTTCAAAGAGTGTCTTGCATTCAAACGCTTGTCTAATTCTGTCCTAGCTACACAGTTGGTCCAAAAAATGATATCATCCTAAATGATAATTGAATCTTTCAGATTTCTAACAATTGTGAATATGGCCTACTTATCTTCTAGCCCTTAAAAAAGTATTTAGCTCAGGTTTACCTTTGACTAATCACTTTAAGAATAAAAAAAAAGATACTTTACATTTTTATGAACAAGTTTACATGATTTTTAAAACCCTAGGAGTTTTCAGAAAACACTGTGTAAAAAAGAGGCACTTAGGGCCAGCATAGAAAAAACTATGCAACCTTAATAAGCACCTCTGATAGAAAATGAAATGCTGTCCCCAACTTTACCATCAATAGTAATATTACTCATTTAGTTTATTGAGGCCAGGATTATGCCTAATTACAGCTGCATAGCACATGTCTAATATATCACTTTTAAATTTGATTTTCTGGTAATTCCCATTCAGCACTTTATTTAAATTCCTAAAGCGGGGTTGAATGTATTCCATAGCACTTTTTAATATTAGAAATGGAATACAGTTATGCATTAAGGCTCTGCATCTTGGTAAGTTAAGATCCACATAAAATTAATACAAACAAAAAAAAGTCCGCTATGCAATTTTGTGTTGTGCATAATGCCTATACATGTACTAATTCAAGAGATTAAAAAACTAAAAATGTAGCAGATGCATAAAAATAGGGGGATTTGAATGAGAATATCATGAGAAGTTAAACACACAAGCACACAATAACCATATTTGACTTTAACTGAGTTGTGCCCTTATATCTCCCTGAAATTCTTTGCTTTGCTTTCCTAAATTTCCCTCTGGATTAACCTTTTCTCACATCTGGTTGTATGAAGAACCTATTTCTATGGAGCTGCTGGACAGTTCATTAGAGCAGCTCCTGCTGTTTCTTCTACTTAAGAGGAGGGGACTGTAGTCACCATACAGGCAAGGCCAGGTCGACATGTTTCCTAACAACTTCTGGTAGCTTTGATCAGTCTGGTGGTTCATACATGATTCACAGACAATAAAAATGGGCAGGAACTTTGAAGTATTTCCTGCTGCTTCTTTGGAACCTAAATATCACTACATATTAATTCACACAACATACTGATGGGATTTTTCAGTGGTTTAAAATAGATAAAATTAATATGAATCATTTAAAGCATATTCTGGAGAAGTTATAATTCTTCGGCTTAAGAGAACACTGAAAAAAACTATTTAAATGCACTGTTAAACATAAGAAATCTTGAGGATCCAATATTTAAAATGCTACTATCACTTTTTGTCTCTTCTGTAGTTCAGAACAAAATTTAAAATACTGTGTTTATATTGCTTCATCAAAAATATTGTTTTGCAAAATGCTTAAAAGAGAATGCTTTAACTTTTCCAGCATGCTATTCTTTGCCATGTGGTGGCAGAGGACATGAAGCTGCATTTACATGCTTGAAACAGAGCACCCAGTGTCCAGAAATACTCCCAACTGTTCAGCTAAGTCTCTTTTCTTGACACCTCCGGTGGTCAAGCTGAAAGTCAAATAGTTTGAAGTAATGAATGAATACTCCAGGACCCCCTTTTTTTTATAATAGCATAATTGATTGAGGCGCTGGCTTGAGAGGCCTTACCTCATTTCCCACACATTTTCTGACCCATTTTGTCTGCCTTTTCTCAGAAGGGTTTTGCACATTATATTGTAGGCTAAGCAGTAAACTAATTATCTTGTTCAAATCCCTTTGCAACGCCTCTAATCCTATTAGTTATAAGAATGTCTGAATACTGATTGCACAACTTTTTTAAAAAAAGAAGAAAGAGACAGAGAGAGAAAAGGCCAAACGGCAGGATCCAGGAGTACCCTCTAGCTAATTCACTCGCCCAAGACTTGAGTGGACACCTAAGATTCCCATCTTTCCAAGAATATGGGAAAGATAGAACAAGGGACAAATCATGACCTTTGTTATAGTTTTCTGTTATATTTTATACCTACTTGACAGCAGCTACTAAGATCAAGAAAGTTTTGAACACTTTACTCACAGCAGATCTTGCTGAACCTTGACCCCAGTTAACAGCTAAGTTTCTCTTTTTCCCCTGTCATAATGAACATTTTAATGAAGGGGGTGATAATATTGCAATGTGTCAAAGAAGCCATACGAAGTACAGGAAATGAACAAATGTTAGTATAGGTCTCTATAGGCCCTATGAGTCCTATTTCTTTTCTTCAAAGAATCCTCACAAGTCTTATTAAAGGCCTCACTCTCTCTGCTGAAGATACTAGAGCTGTTGCCTCCTGCTGTCCAATACTGAGTGAACTTTAATCACTTTTCCTATTTTGTTCACACTGGGGAAGGAGCCAGGCTCCACTGAAAAGCCTGCAGTCACAGTCGATGTTAAAGAGCATGAAATTTATCTGACTTCCATAAAAGATGAGTTTTGCCCTTCCATTCCTGCTTTTGCTAAGCTGGCTGCTCCGGGGACAGCTATTCTCTCCTTCAAAAACAAATATTTGCTTTTAGAGTGGCACGATGCTGCTGCCTAGGAGCGTCTTTTCCCTTGCCTTTTAAACTGTAAACCTAGTTATTTCCACCTATAAAGCACACTTATGGTATTGGGGGGTGGGGGGGACAGGGACTTTATCATTTAGACAAGCTGTTTTGCAAATGAAGGATTAAAAAATGTAAATAGTTACTGTTTTACATGAGTAATAAACTCTGGCTAATTGGTTACCATAGAAGCAAATTCACGGGAATTCTCATACAGTAATAGATAGTCTAATACTTTTTTCTGTAGAAATGTCACACTGCTGTGCCAAAATAAAATCCACCGCTAAGCACGCAGTATAAATGTATTTCACTATGGGCACAGCATTCTGCATCTCAGTTTTTCTTCCACTGGATGAATATGGAAATTCAATAACAACAAAAACTTCAGTAAGTTCTTTGCCTCAAAACTTCTGAAAATCTGCAATCATCCTGAGACACCTATGGGGGGAAAAAATCATGAGTTGTTTAGATTTCCATTACAGTGGCTAACTAACAATGGAAGTCACACCTAAAATGAAAGGATAAAACGCTGCAGTAGGTTCCTTTTATAAACAGCAGAGTATGACAGACTTCCTAAACATCTGAAGGGACACAATTTCCCAGTGTGTGCACCACTGACAAAGCATATTTCAGTAGTAGCATCAATTCCCTTTATTCCATTATTAAAGCATTTCACTCCAAATACAGTATTGAACAATCAGCAATTGTTCAGAAACAGCAAGTTCCCACTAAACAACTTCAAAAGAGAGCAAACCCCCAAATTTCCCCAAACTTCATATATGCATATTAAAAGAACTGACAAGCAGAAACAAAATTGTGCCAAATAGGCTTGTTTAATAAAATACAGGACTGTATAAAGATGGAATGAAAAGTGGTGCTCATTCACTGACCATCCACCCTGCATGCCATAACCCAGTCTAATCCTCAATTGATACTGACAACTGCAAAGACAAGGGCTAAACTGGAGTCATAAGTGGGAGTAATGATAGACTGCCACTTTAGTGTGTCAGCAATTTCCAGATTAAAATTAATACCACACAAATGCTCTTCTGTAAAGCAGAGACTTATCAAAGCAATGGAAGCTTTTGTTTAATAGCAATGCCTCCTGAAAATGTGCCACAGAGTCTGAAAACAGTGGCCAGTGAACAACAAGGGTTAGCTGTCTGTCAGGAGGAATGCAATAAACACGAGAAAATTGTTAATGTTGTATTTTTAGTTCTGGCCACCTAGGGGCACTCAAAGTCCTAGAAATGTTTTACAAATCCCCTGTTTTATGTGTCACCATTCTTAACAGAACACATTCTCTATCAAGTCATCCAACATTATATAGCACCTAAACAATAGTCTCTATTAACTGACACCTTGTTTCAGTATAACAATATTTTTAGTCCTTTTTCAAATGTTTATCTTATCCTAATATTAGTATGTCATAAATCAAACTCTTTCTTTATGTACTGGGACTACTTGAAGTCTTCAATGAGTCTTGAAGGTTGTCAATCAGCAGGCAAAAATATACAGATTATATTCTTTGAAGAAATGGATTTTAAATTCAAGCCTAGACTTCTGCTTCTGAATTGTGAAGCAGCTGAAAACTGCATGGAAAGCTACCTCAGGGGGAAAATCTCTTGGCTGTACTCCATGACAGAGTTGGAAAGAACAATGCAAAAATGGAAATTAATCTAAAATCCAGGAAGACAACACAAGGACAAGTGAATTGTAGTATTGTATTTCTGAAATGTTCATTTTTATAATTTATATTTTCACATACTTTAATTTTATTTCTGAGCCCTAGTATTACAACATGACTGCCCTCATGCTTTGAAAAAAGATGTGTGCAATTAATTTTTCAAATTTATTCTCAAACAATTGTATTATGAGGTGATACACTAATTATAATGTATTAGACTGAAGCAAGTCATTCACAAACTCTTGACTGCAGCAGATTACTGGCCAATAGTATCTAATATTTTATGATCAAGTTTTACAGTATGAATATTCTGACTATGCCACATTTTTTTTTATTCAAACAGGGTTCACTTAACAAGCAGAATGCAGACCTGCTGCTTTCCCTCGTGGCCAACTTCACTTGTTCAAAGTCTTAGAGAATCTTGGAACGCTGCAATAGCTTTTAAAGGAACTTTGGCCTGCAGCTGTTATTAACTAGCTTTGGACGTATGGACCTCCACTGACAAGCACCTCATGTAGAGAGGTTAAAAAATTGCTACCATATGCTTTCAACTTTTCAAATCTACACTGTAAAAGCTTTTAAAAAAACCCAACACTTTCGCTACTTTACATGTACAAACCAATTTGCACATAAACCTATACAAATTTCTAGCATATTTAACTAGCATGAAATTATGAAAGAAATATTTCATCTCATACAATGGTAATGCAGTGTTGAATTTTCAGCTGCTGATTTCAGTAAAAGGATCTGTTATTTATGTATATAAAAATTCTTAAAACTTTTAGGATTGGATACAAATTACAAACTGACACCTTTGTTAATTCAAAATTAAATAATAAAAATCCTGTGCTACAAGAATGTTTAGATAAGAATAAAATTAAACCTGCTCAATCTTAATTCTGACCCCTTGTACATGTAAATGACAATCCTTAATTGTGGTCATCAAGTAATACTTTCCACAGAACTCCTTGCACATATACACCCCCCCCCACACACACACCCCCACACACACAAAGTGAAGCAGCTGAACTATATGCAGTTGAAGAATAATATTTTGTATCTTCATCTTTCAGTAGGTGTGACCATTTGCTTTGATAGCCCATAGTTCTATCTGTATACTATATATGCCTGCCTGATTCACTAAACATAGCCTATGCTATTCACTAAAGAATTTAACATCTGAGTTATCCTAATGTAAATCTAGATTAAATTCACTGACTTCAAATATAACAGGTAGCATTATGCTATTTTTATTATAAGATCTACAAATGTGTTCAATAAGCACAGAGGGTCACTCAAAGGCTAGCTCTTAACTGACAGCCACAAATGGATTAAAATACCATGCAAACCAATGTCAAAAAGTGATTACAAAGTATATGTATTTCTTCCAATCCGGTGAAGAAAATTCTAAACTATGAGAGAGAGACCCAAACAAAAAGACCTTTAACAAATTCATGTTCCTGTTGTAACAGGTAGAGCGCAAAAGAGATCTCACTTCTGCTCTGCAACGCGACCTGACAAGAAGTTTTCCAAGCTGTATATCCAAACTGGATTGTGCCCACTCTTTATTTAACTCAGTACTTTTCAATGACTGTATCCGAGTTCTGAAGTCAGATTACTTGCAACAGGCATACAATGGCTACACACCAGGAGTGACAAGATGAGCATGGGAGCAGAAACCCTTGTTCCAATTATTTGGCTTGATCACATAAGTACCAGCCAGAGAAACACTTCAGTTTTGTATCTATCTTAGGTGCTTACACAACATCCACTACTAAACTATCTAAATACCTATCATCTTTGATAGATTTTTCCACTTCACCTATGTGAAATACACAAGGACAGTACTATTACTTCCATCAGAAAACATCTGAGGTAGACAGACTAAGCACCTAACTCAAAAAGACTTAGGGATTTGTTACATGGTAATTTTGAGTGGCTCCTGAAACTCAGCCCCTAGATTTCAGCACAAAGCACATCAGTCATAGCTACTTGCATTCAAAACCAAAGGGGATGGTGGTCTTTGGTTTACACACTCATCCAGGCAGCAGGAGCCCAGTTAAATGTCTTCTTCAGACTGAAAAGAAACTTCAGGAAAGTTCATTAACTGTCAATTGAGAGTTTAGGTTGAGTTTGGGAAAACTGAAAACAACCTGTTGAAGCCAAGCCATTGTGTGGCTACAAGAAGTATGACTTGACTCTGGTGATGAGGGCTAGGAGTAGGTGACTCCTGTTCTAGTCCCTGCTCCAGGGACTGCTTATGCATTTAGCATTAAAGAGTTATTAGACAGAATTAATGAACATAATTGAGAGAAGGGCCTGGAACCCAAGATACCTCCTTTAAGGGACTGCCCTTATCTGGCCTATAAAGGAATCCTCCCTCTAGCTTATTCTTTTGATATTTATGAATGAAATCACATGCTTGAAAACTAAATATAGATTTCATTTCAGACATGATTTTTCTTCAATAACATTTGAAAATTATCTGAACACATTAAGAAACCCCAATTAAGATAGGAAAGAATACACCATTATTTCACACACTTGACAAGTGCACTAATGGGGATCATCTTTCACCTCCTGTTATTTAGATTAACCCAAAATCAACACACAAAGAAAATATTAGGATCCTTAATATACAAATCAAAACTGCTTTAGGGGTATATTTGCTCTCCAGCATGTAATTCCCATTACCATTAATAAGAGTAATGCAGTAAGTAAAGAATATATTGTTTAAATATACACTGATTTTTCTAATAATTAATATAGCCTGTATTGCACAATATAATTTATTTTCCTTACTTTCCTCCAATATATCATTGGTATTGGTAGTGTGGAACAATTATCTTACTCTGTTTTGTAATGAGTAATAATAGCTCTACTTATTCAAACAAATGTATTGACTTCCCTATGCATTACTAACTTTACTAGTGTCTTGCAGACCTGTTCCAGTTTAGAAATCTGTCAGCATTTTTATAGAAATCACCATCAAGCTTTTCAGTCTGTATGTAAAACAAGTATTTTAATTAAATGATATTGGCAACAAGGTCTTTTATAATATTCCTGGCCAAGGATCAGGAAACTACAGCCTGTGGAGTATTTGATTCAGCACGCAGACAGGCACGTCAGTGGCATTCACTCTCCCACTGCTGCCATGGTGAGCAGCATTTTAGAGTTTACCCATCTGCCCACCCACCTACCATTAACCTGAACTGGGTCAATCTGGCCCAAAGCCTAAAAAGGTCATTAACTCTTCTTCTAGACATTTTGCAAGTGGGTGTGATATTAGGGATTGTAGAAGGGCAAAGTAACATTTTGACCAGTTTTATAAGAGCTTTGTATTTTAACTAAAAATAGATTCAGCTCTAAAATGAAAGCTTCCTTTGAAAACTATTTCTTTCTGTTAAATATACCAATAGGGCGTGTCCAGATGAGCATGCACGTGCCTCTTGCAGCATCCCAAACCAGTTTGAGATGCTGCAAGACATGCTAGGAACAAAAAAATGTTTTCCATGCTGCAGGGTCAAAATTTGATACCTGGAGATCCTGTATCAAAAAATATCCCGGGGGAAAAAAGCGGGGCTTGGATCCTCCACAGAGCCACTCTCATACTGAGCCAGAGTGTCCCTATGGCTGGCCCTTGCCCGGTGCTGAAGCCCGCTGTCTACATGTGCAGGCAAGCAGTGATGCAAGCTGGACCAGGGCTCTGTGCCAGGTAAGTAGGGGGTGGGGGGCACCTCGGGAGGGAGGGATGGGGGGTGGGTCCCCCCCCTTGCCCTCCCTTGCCCTCTCCCCTGCCAGGGGTAGGGGGCACCTCGGGAAGCAGGGAGGGAGGGAGGGGTGGGTTCCCCCCCCTCCGCCCTCTCCCCTGCCACCTTTGGCTGCTGATTCAGGAGAAGCCGGGCAGGGTTATTTTGCCCCAAGTGGCACAATTTGCTCCACAACAAAGTGCATGTCCAGGTACATGCGCTGAGGCCAAAAGCCCTGGCTCAAATTTGTGCTGCTTCTATTTGAGGTGCTGCAAGTGCATGTGCCTGCATGTCGGGACACCCCCATAGAGAGCAAAGATTACATAAAATATTTGCATGGAGTTAATCTGTCAACTAGTTTTGAGTAAAGACATTTTCATTTTTTTTCTTCTTATTGAAGGGCCAAATATGCCAGATTTCCTACTTATTATGCTAAAATGTATAGCTGAATAGTTTTACTGACTATGTATTTAGCCAATGGATAATATTCCAATGGAAACATGTCAGTGAATACTATTTTTCATAGATATAGTCCAATTATAGAATAGCTTTAAGGGGTTGGCACATGCTCTTTCAGTTAAAATAAAATTAAACATGATTAAGAATTATCACCAGAAAAGTGATGCAAATGATTACTACAAAACTGTTTTGCACAGAGAGCAGTGTAAACTATTGTAGAAATCTGCATTATAACCAGGGATCCTGGTTTTCTCCAATAACAAAAAATCTTCAGTTTTCAGGTTAAAAAAAGTAACTCCAAAGCCACATTTTTCCACGATTAAAATGAAATACCACTAATACATATATATATATATATATATATATATATATATATATTCATTTTGCTGTTATCAAAATGAAAGACCACTATATATATAACACACTCTCTCTCTTTCTCTCTCTATATATAGCGGTGTTTCATTTTGATAACAGAAAAATGTGGATTTTGGGTTACTTTTTTTAACCCAAAAATTGGAGATTTTTTTAAATTGGAGAAAACAAGGGGCCCTGATTACAACTTACCACATTTACTTGAATAAAATACAAGGTTTTTTTCCCCCCAATCAACATGGGGGCAAAAAAGTTCCTCGTCTTACATTTGCTTGCAAGAAAAACTCATTAAATACATGGTCTATCATTAAACTGCTGCCAAAAGCAGCATGTGCTCAGTAATGGAAACAAACTATGAAGTTGATTAAATGCAGGCAACACTGAACACGACTGTAAAACACATGACCCATCTTGGACAAACATACTGAAGGAAACTTACCACAAGGATAATTTAGTGCAGCCCAATTGACAGGTGAATAAGATATATGCTGGTACACACTGTGCTCTGTCACCCTCAGTTCTGACTTTCTTTTCCAAGTCATGGTGAGCCACACATTGAATACATTTCAGCTTCCTCTTCTCTCCTACAGTTGAGCTGCATCTTTCTTTCCCCTTCTTCCCTAATCCTTCTGTTACCCACACTCTAAGGCTGGCACATAGGCTTAGTGTGGCTCCACTACTCCATGTGGTAGAGCTGGACCAAACTGAACTATGCCTGATTTGCATATACATTTTGGATGATCCCAGGACTCGTGAAAAAAGCACCCAGTTCCAGTCATGAGTGGAGGGCCAATTAGCATATGGATCCTTTGCTGGGAGTAAAGGGGGCGGGTATCTGGAACACACACACATACAAGGCAATACTGTGCTGTGGGGTCACCATGGCTTGAAATGCTATCAACTCTGCTGGGGCCCAGGCAAATAAACAATATGGTAAATCATAAAGCCTTTTAGCTTTGGACTAATTTTATGCATAGTTTGGTACTATATATAAGTAGGTAAAAAAGCATTGCTTAAAAGTGTGTTTAGGAAGTACCTGTGCTAAAACTTGCAGCAGTTTCAATAAAGTTAAAATGCATAAATTCTGCATGAACTAAGTCTATGGGTAGGGATCTCTGTAAATTGTGTTGGAAGTGCCCCCCCTCTCCCCCCCAGTGGCTCTTTAATGTTTTTCATTTTATTGCTCCCCTCCACCTCCCCACCCCACCCTGCACAATTGGCGGAGGTTTTAAATATGCTGTGGTTTTTGCTTCCCTAGCAATCAGCACCAAATGGCCTGGCTGGGCCCTCCATTAATCAGGAGGGGGAGAGTAAGCAAGCAGTGAAATGAAAAACTTTAAAAGGAGCTGCTGTGGGAGACACTTTCAGTGCAATTTACCAAAATCCCTATCTATTGATACCCCTATTAATTTGCTTATATGCATGTTTATTTCAAAGTAAGATTGTTTTCAAATTTGCCCCTTAGTTCCATGTGCTCAGAGAGAGCAGAGTCTGACAATAAGACTAGGGGAAGGGCCTGCAGGGTGAAGAAACTGAAAGGGACAGGGGGGAAGAGAGCAAGGGGATGCTGAGGGACCCTTCCTCAGATTTATCTTTCCTGCTATAGCAGTGGAAGTAGAATCAGCTCAAAGCAAACCTGCAATGATTACATTCTATACCTGGAAAATTATAACAAATGTGTACTTTTTCCATATATAGAATCTAATTATTGGGAGGCTTGTTTTGTATTCAGGATCATCTTATATTTGAGTAAATACAGTATTAAACATATGCTGGCCAAGCTGAAGTATTATGAATGTATTGCAGTAGAGACTCTGGCCCCTTATAACTGTAATAGTCTCACAAGAGCAAAAATATATTTGACTACATTTGCCTAGAACTATTAGGAAACTACTTTTATGCATAGAACAACTACTATTTGTATCCTAGTACCAGCTAAAGGGATTGAGGCCCCACTTTAGTAACTGCTGCACAAACATAAGAAAACATGCCTCTACTTTGAAAAATAACAAAATGATATAAATGGATTACAAACAATCGGGTGGAGAGGACAAAGAAAATTATTTTTTTTCAAACCAGTAGTATGATTGCTCCAATCCTAGATTTGTTCAGTTTAAAAAAAAACCCGTCTTTTATTAACATAGAAAATTAATTTTTTGCTGATTCAGAAAAATTAAAATTAAAACTACAATTTGTAATTAACACAAGAATATTATAGCCTTAAATTCCATCTCTTTCCATATTCAGTTATAAACTAGTATAAGATGGTATGAATGATCCTTACATATAAGTCACACAGAGAGAAAAGTTAGCTAACTATTTAAAGAAGTTTTAATATAAAGGATTATATTACTCTTATTTTCCAAACTTAAATTTAAATCAGTCCCAACAGCAGGAGTTTCTGTCACCCTGAGGTGCTAATTCTATCTCCAGCAGCTAGGCAGTATGAAAGTTCAGTCTATTAACCTGAATGGCAATAGACTCATATGCTGACACACAAATGAATAAGGCAGAAGCTGCAAACCCACTACTCAACAACCATTATTTGACTGTCACCTATACAAATACGGTTTATCTAGCCATAGATACTACACAACGATGTGCCTTACCACTTTGTGTCATTTTAGGAGTAACTTAGCTTTTCATAATAAATGTAGTACAAGTCTTGTCATGATAAATACTAGAAAAAATATTCAAAGGTGACAAGGAAATGTTAACTGAGAAATGTTTCTTTTCTGTCTTTTCAATAATTCCTTGTTTAATCTGAATGGTGTTTTCTATTTCATTTTATGTTAGTAATCAACTTTGTTGGAATTCTGGCAAAAAATAAAATCCCTTGGAGATTCAGCACTTGAGTCTGCATTATTGCACGGTGTAATTATCCCTTGTCCCTGCACAATGTTAAACTAATTGCCCTCACATTTCAAATGTAATATCAGAAGCCATGGGATGGTTTAAACCCACCTCTGCCTTGTGACCAGAGTTCTATCCCAAGAGGTTGGCAATGATGTATGTACAATCATTTCCCTGAATCTAGCTCCCACGCTTTATACTGTAACTCAAAGCCTGTTAATTAACTATTTGTGAGAGGGGGGAAGAAAAGTGAAGAGAAGAGACATGATGATACAAATTTCACTTCACATTAAAGTCAGCCTAGTTCTGATATGTATGTTTCAAAGGAAAACTTTCAGGGTCCTTTAAAAAAACACTCCAAAGTTTTAGGATAGGTGAACAAAAATACAGAATATACACATGTGAAAATAAGTGAGTTCCTGAACTGACTTTATCTTCTAGTGTGTCACAGTATACCAGTGACAGCAACAAACTCTGATGGGATACCATTAGCAAAACCCTAAAAACAATTCCTGCAAGGCTCTGGTAAGAGTGGTCTGGCCTGGATCAGAGATGTGAAGCAATCATTACATTTGAAATGAGAGCAAAGATGTGCCACAAGGACATGTGTAAGTACTGTCAAAACAATATAACAAAAATAACATGCCAAGGGGAATTTGAGATCTCTTAAGGCCACATTTTATCTCTGGTAGTTTTGATATGCCACATTTTTGAATCACAAAACCCTTAACAACTTTACCCAGTTTTTTGCTTTCCTGCACAAAACAGAAAAAAATAATGTGTAATTTTTACTTTAGAAACTTTTTGAACAATTATAAAGCCAAAACTAATGGAGACGTGAAGTGACCAATTACAAATTGGCACTTAATAATGCAATTTGATAGCGCCTTTTAAAGTGTGCATGAGGCAAGGATTTCTTAAGGTAATATCTTTTACTGGACCAACAATGTCGTTGGGATAATGTTAAACAAGCTTTTGAATGCAAGACATTCTTCTTTCATATCTTTCAAAATCTGAGGTAAATACAAACATTGGTCAAAAGGTTCAAAAGATCCCTGTGAGGTTAATAATATTTTATATGCTTGCACCATTACATGGAAAGAAAAAGTTATTCAGCACAAGGAATCACACAGTTCCTGACTTATTTTCCCATCCACTTGTAAACACTTCCTTCCCTCCATCCGGTTAAAAAACTGTTATTAGAGTCCTAAACTCAGTTAAGCAGCAGCTGTATTCTTAAGAGTTTATTGTACAGTTCACTGCAAGAAACATGTTAAATGAAACTCCTAAATAGCTAAAACTTAAAATATTTTAAATTAAAATAATATTCACAGGTTTCTTGTAGTTCTCAAGGGGCATGTCCAGATAGGTGCACATGTGCAGAAGTGTGTTTGTCATGGCACAAACAGCAGCAGCACATATTTGTGCCACTGCTTTGTGCCCCAGGGCATGCCCCTGCATGTGTGCTCTGGTGTGTGCAAATTGTTCTGGCTGAAGTATGGGAGGCTGACCAGTGGCTTTACCTGGAGTCTTGGGGTGATGATCCAACCACACTGAGCCTGGAGGGAAACCAGAGTATGGCTCTGGATGACCAGGCTCTCTTTCTGGTGGCACATGGTGCTGCTGCATGCACCATGCTGCTTTTTTTTTTTGTGGTGCCTTTTTTTCACACTGGGTTCTCCTGGTGTCAAATTTTGGTGCCATGCTGCACATTAGCAGCACAGCGAACAGGTGCATGTGTGCTATGTGCAGTTTGCAGCACCTCATACAGCCTTGAGGCACTGGAAACTGCACGTGAGCGCTCATCTGACGCACCCAAGGAGAGCATTTGAGCATACAGAAAGAAGAATAAAATACTTTAAAATATTCAATTAAATAATCTCCACATAATATTATCAACAAATTAAGCTTCTGTAATCACATATGGTACCACTCTCCTCCATTTCAGCCATAAATTATATATTTTTTTTCTTTATCCATCACCAAGCCAGTTTAAATAATAAAGACTATATTGGTATGATCTAGACAACCAGGAAATACATTTTAAACACTGGTAACAAGTTTATTTTCACCATAACTTTCATTTGATCACTTAAACATGGCCCAGATGATGGCATTGATGAGCAAACAGATCCAAAAGAAAATGAAGAACAGGCTTTCTAATACTTGTAGTATTTCAATCAAACAGGATTTCTTGATTCAACTTTGAGAGGGATGCCTCTGCCATAAGTACAAAGGCTTGGGAAAAAAGTTGAAAGAAATATAGAAAACTCATTAGGACTAACACATTGGCAAGGATAGTTGAGGTTTGTGGCACCATCCTAGCCTGTACAACTAGGATAAAGTAGAAAAGTCCCAGACCCTGAAAACAATTAATTCTGGTAGCTAAAGACTCTCTCACCTAGAAAATATTCATTAAATTCAAGGGTACATGCAGACCAGATGTTACACTTAGGTCAACCTAACCAGGGATAGGTTGATCTAAGTGCAAATCTGAATAGATGTTTGGGGAGGCAAAAAACAGCTAGCTGGATCTAACTTGGGTTCACCAGCGGTGAATAAAGTTGGATCAAAAATGGGTTAATTTGATTTAACATACATCTATACACATTCGGAACGCAGGTCTGAGGCTGGGAAAGCCAAGCCACTCACCTCAGCCCTGGTACTGTACTCTTCCTACCCACCCTGCCCTGAGCGGACTATTTTAAGACTGCTGATCATCCCACCCCCAAATTGACAAATCCTCACCCCATGAACTCAGCAACTCTATCTGAAAACCTACCAGCGACCCCTGATCTGCTTTCCCCCTCCCCAGACCTGCTCTGCTAACCCCCTGATCCTGCCTGCCTCTCCCCCAACCCCAATTTACTTAGATTGGGTTCTGGGCATGGCTCCTGTAATCATTGAATGTGTGCACAAGCAGAATCTGATCTACAATCATGCAGCTTGTAGGTCACGTGATCATAAATCAGGTATCGCAAACGTGTGCACGTACCCAGAGACAGATGAGCTCACAGCCATCAAATAACTCAACAAACAAACAAACCCCTTCAACATTTAAAACTAATCCCAGCCATGCAATTGGTCCAATAAAAGCTATCACCCACAAAACTCCTGCCTTCAACATTTAAGCCAGAATTACTTATATAATACAGGACATAGGGTTGTCAATGTTGTATTTAAGCCATACCTGAACATGGCAAGCAAAACTGCAGACATGCTAAAACTACTGACTCAGTCTGAGAAAAGTCTAAAACACAACTGAAGATTGCATGTCAACACATAAATATGATTAAACATTTTATACATGTAACAAATACTTAAGCTAGAAAGCACAATACTTTCTAAAGCTTGAGTTCCTGCAAGATGTTGATGTAATATTGCTCATTTGAAAATCAAGTATTAGCAGACTGTCAATGCCTCCAAAAGAATATCACAGCTCTTGTATTAGAGTCTCTATTCTGTCTAGCTCAAGCCAATAGCCTTCACCAACGATGCAAGCTCAACAAAGAGCTAAGGCTCTGTTGTAACTCTGACAGTAAGAAATCAAATGTTTCCCACAACAGTGTTTCTGTTAGGACCCCCAGTTTTTTTCAAAGGAAAAGTTGGTAAAGTTTGAAAAGTAAATAAATCTTGAAAACACAGAAAACTTAGAAACAAAGTATGCCAAAGAAAGTGAGGCTCAGAGATTCAGTAAATTAAGGCACTGGTAAGGAAGCACAAATATAGATAAGGAATCCTTGTTTCTGAGCAGAGTTGTCCTGGTTAATAGCCCTTGGGCACTCCTGTGGGGAGGGAGCTCTTTATGGTTCATAGATAAAACTAGCCAGAACATTTTAAGACCTCTCAAGCCATACAGGTTACGGATTATGCAACAGGACAATATCATCTAATCTACAGGTTAGAGAGACAAAAATCTTAAAAGTGAAGGGAATTTCCCAGATGAGATAACAAGAAACTGATGATCCTGGTCACAGTGGTTTTCTGAGCAACTGAATTCCTATTAATTTATAAAATCTGAAGGAAGCTTTTGTAGAATAGCTTTCTGAATACTCTTAACATAAGGCACTCTTTGGATAATATAGTTTAAGAATTACCAGCAGATGTCACTAAACATGATCATACAGATATATATAATATTTTAAAGTATCTTACTGTTGTGTCCAGTAACGTTTCCCTTTCTCAAAGTTGTACACAATATGTGCTAGTATACACAGCTTCTGTTCTCCATAGGAAGAAAATGATCAGTACTAAAGAACTTTGTTCATCAAGGTAGAATAGGCATTTTACTTGCATAGCAAGAAGTGATCAACATATCCATTTTTCCCCTTTTTTAAATAAAAAGGGAGGTGAGTTTTTGAAGGTATAAAAGGAAAAGAGACTAATTAAACGGGATAAGGAAGATCTCGATAGAAAGAGGAACATGACTTGCTGTTGACACCTAAAAACATCCCACTTTCTTCTTCCCCAGCACCTCTCCCTTGGGTCCCCATCTGTGTTCCACTTCTCTCACTGATGAGATATTTCTTACAACCATCTACGCTAAGTCAGCACATTCACCTTCAGTTGTTTACCTGCCACCACCCCCCACACCTTCTTCATTTGTCCTTCTCTGAAGTTCCCCACCAGCACCATTCTGTCTCTTTCCCTTACAGCTTTCATCAATTTCTTTTGATACTTCAGGACCTCCAGCCCTACCTTCACTATTTTATACCTCTGCATGAATCTATCCATCCTGATGTAATGAATCGGTGGTTGCCATGCCCATGGACTCTTCAAAAAGGTATACTCCACATTTTGATATCCTGATATACATTTTGATATACTGATATACTCCACATTTTGTCAAAATTGCAGCTGTATGAAATCAGGTGATACACACCGATTTCCTCCCTCCCCCCATTATCACCTTGCACATTGCGCTTACATATTTTACATAGACAAGGAATCCCAAGTCTGGCAGCCCCCATCTCCCCATCTCTCTTGCATTGTACCATTCAGCTTTAGCCAACCTTTCTCTTTTGGCATTCCAGAAGAATGCACCCACATTCCTTTGTATTTTTACTATCTGTCACAATGTTGGTGGGATACAATTCCCATATACAGAATAATTGGGAGTAGCACTGCCTTAAATGCCACCACTTGCCCAGCAAAGGACAGTGTCCTTCCAGACCATAACCAAAGTATTTGCCATAGCCTTGCCATCACCTTTTCTCATGTTGTATTACCTTTCCCTTCAGCATCCATCAGGATCCCTTGCACTCTGATTTCTTTCACTCTTAACTGAAGCCGCAACTTCTCCAAGTCCCTCCAGTTCCCCACTCCCATTATGGTGCTTTTCAATCTATTTAGTTTAGTCCCCACCGGGATTCAGGATGGACTCAGGAGAGACTCCTCCAGGCCTAGGGTCAGGGAGGACCAAGTTAGGGAACTTCTGGAGGGGCTGGACGTGTTTAAATCAGTAGGTCCAGAAGCTCTCCACCCCAGGATGCTGAGGGAATTGGCAGGAGTCATCGTGGGGCCCCTAGCATGGCTTTACAAGCACTCGTGGTGCTCTGGCCTGGTGCCACATGACTGGAAGAAGGCTAATGTGGTCCCCATTTTCAAAAAAGGGAGGAAGGAGGACCCAGGCAACTGTAGGCACATTAGTCTTACTACGGTCCTGGGGAAGCTCTTTAAGAAAATTATCCAGAAGCACATCTGTGAGGGACCAGCAGCGGAGGATGATGCTCAAGGGCAACCAACATGGGTTCATTAGGGGCAGGTCCTGTCAGACCATCCTGATGGCCTTCTATGATCAGGTCACAAAATCACTGGATGCAGGTGTAGTGGTGGATGTAGTCTTTCTGGACTTCAGGAAGGCCTTTGACACTGTCTCCCACCCTATTCTCATTAAAAAACTAAGTGACTGTGGCATTGATGCCTACATAGTCAGATGGGTTGCAAATTGGCTAGGGGGCTGCACCCACAGAGTGGTGATGGATGGGTCGGTATCAACCTGGAGGGATGTGGGCAGTGAAGTCCCCCAGGGGTCAGTCCTTGGGCCCGTACTGTTCAATTTCTTTATTAGTAACTTGGACAAGGGGATGAAAAGCACCCTTTTCAAATTTGCTGATGACACCAAGATTTGGGGCAAGGTGGGCATGCTAGAAGGAAGGGACAGGATACAACTGGACCTGGACAGGTTACAGGGGTGGGCAAATGTGAATAGGATGGGATTCAATACTGGTAAGTGCAGGGTGCTGCACTTGGGCAGAAAGAACCAGCAGCATACCTGTAGGCTGGGGAACTCCCTTCTCAAAAGCACAGTGGCAGAAAGAGATCTTGGAGTCATTATGAATTCTAAAATGAACATGGGCTGCCAATGTGAGGACATGGTCAGTAAGGCTAACCGCACCTTGTCATGCATCCACAGATGCATCATGAGCAGGTTCAAGGAGGTGATCCTCCCCCTCTATGCAACACTGGTCAGGCCACAGTTGGAGTACTGCATCCTTTTCTGGGTGCCACACTTCAGGAGGGATGTGGACAACATGGAGATGGTCCAGAGGATGGCCACTCACAAGATCAGGGGGCAGCAGGGCAGGCCCTACGAGGAGAGGCTACAAGACCTGAACCTGTTCAGCCTTCACTAGAGAAGGCTGAGAGGGGATCTGGTGGATGCCTATAAACTTATCAGGGGGGACCAGAGGGGAACGGGTGAGAACCTGCTCCCCCAAGCACCTCCCAGAGTAACAAGGAAGAGGCACTACTTCACAGTCAGGGAGGCCAGGATCTGGAACCAGCTTCCAAGGGAAGTGGTTCTGACTCCTACCTTAGGGGTCTTTAAAAAGAGGCTTGATAGTTACCTAGCTGGAGTCATATGAGCTTAAACTTACCAGGGGTCATATGAGCCCAGTATTCTTTCCTGCCCAGGAAAGGGGGTCGGACTTGATGATCTGCTCAGGTCCCTTCCGACCCTACATCTATGAATCTATCTATGAAGCTATTTCTCCATTCTCTGATGTATGCTTTAGCACCTTTTCCAAAAGGCTATCTCTAACTACTACATTTATATTATCCTTGTATAGTAGACATTTTACCTCTCCCCTCCCTGTATCTTTACTCCACTTATGACCTTAACTTTCCTTATTTTTTGTGCTAATGGTTCCATTCCACACACAAATAGTAGTGAGGACGGGGGCACCCTAGTCTCACCTCTATATGGATTTTAAAGGTCCTACTTAGGTACTCATTCATTTGGATTTGACTCTCTGCTTCTCTACACAATAACCTTCTCCCACATATATATGTCACGGAGTGGATCATGTTTACATATTCAAGGTGTTAGGAAAAATTGGGTTCCCAAGTTTGCACCTTGTTTGCTATAACTGTGTTTGTTTTCCTCTCTACCTGGTACCACACATACTTGGTCTTCATGTAATATTTTCTGGATGTTTTTCCTCATCCTCAAAGCCAGTATCTTGGCCATTAACTTATAGTCCCTATTAAAGAATCCAATGGGTCTCCAGTTTTTCAGGAGTTCTTTCTTCCCTTTCTTGAAGAATAAGATTACAACGTCTCTTGTAAAATCTTTCCCTGACTCTCCTCTTTCCACTTTTTCCTCAAAAACTTCCACTATAACCATCCTTACCCATGCCCAAAACTTATAAAATTATATAGGCAGTTCGCCTGCTTCTGGCAATTCCTCTCTTTTAAAGGTTTTTAAACACTCCTCCACTTCCTTTAAGTTTATCTTTTCTTTCATCTTCTTTGTTTCCTCCTCCACTACTTTCTCTTCAATCTCTTCCACGAAATCCTTCATCCTTCAATGAAAGCTTGTTGCATCCCAGTGAGCCCTGGGACCCCCTTTCCCCCCCGGTCCCCAAACAGGAAAATAGGCATGCTTCTAGGCCCAGCATGTGAGTTAGCACAGGAGTTTGCCCAGGACGGAAAGCAGGAAGGGCCCGAGGCCCTAGGCAGCAAGCCACAATGATGGGTGGGACGTGTCGCACACCAAGGTTCCCTGCTGTGGAAGGATCCCTTCCCTCTGGTATTTCTGAGGCCTCCACCCAGATGGAACCCATGGTTCTGGCCTTCATTCAGACAGTGGAGCTCCATACTGTGGTGCAGAGGCTGCATGCCATCAGGGATGGCGAACAGGAGATTGACTCCTGCTGCCAGGCCCTTCACCCCAGGAAAGAAGAGGAAAGACCTAAGTCACCTTCCAGGACCAGGGAGACCAAGAGGCACCCCCATACTGTCTAGCCACGGAGTTGGACAAAGGTTGCCTTCAGCCCCAAGGCTCACTGTACTAGGGTCACCATCCCCCTGGATCTCTGAAACAGTTAGGAACCTCTTGCAGCACCAGTAGAGCCTGCAGAGCTGCCAGCAAGTGAGGAAGAATCACAACCAGCTATCATCACTAAGATGAAATGCAGAGTGGTCGTTGTTGGTGACTCCCTTCTGAGGGGGACATAAAGAGCAATCTGTTGCCCCGACCCCTTCGCCCAGAAGGGCTGCCTCCCGGGAGCCCGTATCCAGGATGTGGCTGAGAGGATCCCAAAAGTCATCCAGCCCTCCAAACACTACCCTATGCTCCTTATTTATGTGGGCAAAAATGACACAGCTCAGAGCAATCCCAGCTGGGTCATGAGTGACTACAGGACTCTAGGAGCAGGGCTCAGGGTTTTGGGGGCACAGGTGTTTTTTTGTCTCGATCCTTCTGGTTACAGGTCATGGGCAGAGGAGGGAGAAACAAACTGAGGCAGTAAACAAAAGACTGCAGTGCTGATGCCACCCTGAAGGCTTCGGCTTCTACAACCACAGTCCGCTCTTCGGAGAGGCAGTGGTCTGTTGGGAAAAGATGGCCTCCACCTCACTCCACTGGGGAAGAAACTCTTCTCAGCCAGAATGGCTGACATGCTCGACAGGCTTTAAACTAAGCTCGCCAGAGGATGGCCAGACAACCAGCAGATCAAGCTCACCAAGGATCAACTGCAATTCCAGCAAGTTAGGATGCTCAAGGGAACCCACTCCAACCCCAGCCCAGGAACAGAACCTCTCCATGAGTACAAGGAAGCCTAGGGCCTCCAGCAGCACATTTATGTGCATATACACTAATGCCAGGAGTTTGGGGAATAAACAGGAGAAACTGGTCCTTCTGATAAACAGAAATGACTATGATCTCATAGGGATCACAAAGACCTGGTGGGAGTCCTCCTGTGACTGGACTACCAGTATAAATGACTATACCCTGTACAGGAGAGATCGTGCCAAAAAAGGGGTGGGGGTGTAGCTCTCTATGTGAAGGAGAGCTATACGTCCCTACAAGCTGAGACTGGCACCCAAAGAGGACGACTGGAGGCCATTTGGGTTAGAATATGAGGGGAACATAGTGAAGGGGATACAATGGTAGAAGTCGATCACAGACCTCCAAACCAGAAACAAGTGCTTGACCAAGAATTCGCCAGGGAACTGGCTGAGGCTGCACATTCTTAGTGCATGGTCATCATGGGAGACTTCAATTACCCGGACATCTCATGGGATGAGCATTCGGCCAAATCTGGACACAAAGCTCCCTTACATGCGTGGATGAGCTCTACTTGTTCCAACAAGTTTATGGGCTGAGAAGACACAAGGTGCTGCTGGACCTGGTACTGGCCAAAGTGGATGATCTAATCAGCAACCGAAGAACTGAAGGGAAGCTGGGTGACAGTAACCATGAGTTAATCGCTTTCACCATCCATCACAAAGCTGACAAGTCAGCCAGCAATGCAGTAGTCCTCAACTTTAGGAAAGCTGACTTTCATAAGCTCAAAAGGCTTGTTCTTGAGACCCTGAGAGGCCATGACTTCACTGGGAGGGGAATTCATTATGAGTTGTTGCTCCTTAAGGAAGCAACCCTAGAAGCACAAGGGGAGTCCATCCCTACCCAGAGGAAAGGTGGTAAAAGGGCTCAACAACCCCCTTGGCTCAACAGGGAACTCATGGACCTCCTGCATCTAAAAAGATAGGTGTATAATGGATGAGGGACAGGAAATACCACTGCTGAGGAGTATACTTCACTGGTCTGCACCTGCAGGAAGCGAACTAGAAAAGCCAAGGCTGCAACTGAACTCCAGCTGGCTACATGAGTCAAGGACAATAAAAAGTCCTTCTTCAGATATGTGGGGAATCGAAAGAAAAACAAGGCAACGTTGGACCCGTGATAAACCAGCTGGGACAGCTGACTACCAACACCCAGGAAAAAGCCAATCTGCTTAATGATTACTTTGTGTCAGTTTTTCATCAGCCCAAAGGGACCACCCTGCCTAACATGATGCAAGATGATCTGGGTGGAGATGAATGTATGCCCACCATTGGCGTGGATCTGGTGAGGGAGCATCTAGAGTGGCTGGATCCTCACAAATCAGCTGGTCTGGATAGGTTGCAACCAAGAGTACTAAAGGAACTGGCAGACATAGTGCAGCAACTGGTGAGGATATTCGAGAACTCATGGTGCTCAGGCAAAGTACCTGAAGAATGAAAGAGGCCAATGTGGTGCCCATCTTCAAGAAAGGGAGGAAAGAAGACCCAGGAAACTACAGGCCAATCAGTTTGATATCAATCCCTCGGAAGATTTTGGAAAAAGTTATCAAAGAAACTCTTCTTGACAGGCAAACACAAACAGAAGGGATAGCCAGGATGGGTTTGTTGCAGGTAGGTCTTGCTTGACCAATCTCATTTCCTTCTATGACCAGGTGACATATCACCTGGACAAAAGGGAAGAGGTTGATGTCATATATTTGGACTTGAAAAAAGCCTTTGACCTCATGTCCCATGATGGCCTTATGAAAAAAATGGGCAACTGCGGCCTCAACTACTCCACAGTCTAATGGCTGGGGAACTGCCTCCAAGGTTGGACCCAGACAGTGGTAGTTGCTGAAATCGAATGAACATGGCACTCGGTGACTAGTGGCATCCCCCAAGGCTCTGTTCGTGGACCTATACTCTTTAATGTTTTCATAAACCCACTGGTGTCAAAAGTGGACTGGCCAAGTTCGCTGACAACACCTACTTTGTGGAAGAATGTCCAAACTTGAGGATAGGCTGGTGATCCAGGCTGACCTCAATAGGCTTGCAAGGTAGATGAATGAAAACTTGTTGGCATTCAATGAGAAGAAATGCCAGGTGCTCCACCCTCAGGAATAAACACCCGTATCACACTTATAGGCTCAGCGATGCTACACTTGCTAGCACCATGACCGAAAGAGACTTAAGAGTCATGACTGACCGTAAGATGAATATGAGCCACCAATGTGATACCGCAGCTGGGAAAGTGAACAAAACTCTGGCTTACACCTACTGATGCATCTCAAGCAGCACCCAGGATGTCATCCTCCCACTGTACTTGGCCTCGGTGAGGCCGCAGCTGGAGTACTGAGCTCCACAATTTAGGAAGGATGTGGAGAAGCTTGAAAGATTCCAGAGGAGAGCCACGCACATGATCAGAGGGCAAGAGAGCAGGCTTCATGAAGATTGGCTGCGAGTTATAGGACTCTTCAGCCTGGAGAGGCGCAGGCTCAGGGGTGAATTGGTGGCAGCCTGTAAGTACATTAGGAGTGTGCATCAGGATCTGGGGGAACACCTGTTCACCAAAGCACCCCAGGGGATGACAAGGTCCAACGGTCACAAACTTCTGCAAGACCATTTTAGGCTGGACATAAGGAAAAACTTCTTTACTGTCCAAACCCCCAAGGCCTGGAACAGACTCCCCCCAGAGATAGTACAAGCTTCTGGACACTTTTAAGAAGCATTTGGATGTTTATTTTGCTGGGATCCTTTGACCCTAGCTGACTTCCTGCCCCTTGGGCAAGGGGCTGGACCCTATGAGCTTCAAGCCCTAAGGTCTATGAAATCTTCTTCCTGTCTGCTTCTTCTTTCTGGTATAGTTCTTCATAACATTTTCTTGTTGCCTCCAAACCTCCTGCTTTTCACAAAGGCACCGCCTCTTCCTGCACTGTTTTTAAACTTTCCTTTTGCTGCCTCCACTTTGGCTGAAAATCATCCATATCCAGACAGTGGGGGCCCATCTTGATTTTGTCCCATGCAGGATGCTTGTGCTAAGAACATTTTTTCTTTAGTCTTTCTTTTAAACCAGGTTTCTAACTGTTGCCTTCTTCCTTCTAGCTCTTCTCATACTTATCTTCCTTCTGCAGCTTCCTATAGCAGCTCCTGCATCTTTCTTTGCATTTCCCTTAGCTCTTTCATTCTTTTCCCCATGCATCTTCAGCCTTCCTTCCAGAAGAATTCTCCTGTCCTCTTCTTCACCATCCTCCGCTGTTCTCTGGTACTCCCAAAATATTTTTTCACTGTTTACTACCCCTCATACTGGGTGCATCTACATATGCCCCTACAGCACCATTGTTACCGTGCTGTCATTAGTACTTTTTTGGAAGTACTAAATGACGGTGCAGTAACAGCCTGTACTGTGCCATCCATGTGGTGCGTGGTTATTTTTAGCCACTACGTTGCTGTAGTGATGTGCTATACCAAGGGAGTGTGTCACTACAGCAACATAGCTGAAGCACCATGGTTTTTGCCTGCTGATGCTACGTTGCTGTAGCGCATTGTCATGACGATGTAGCATCATGTGTAGACACACCCACTGTCTTGTGTACACTTGACATCTCTTCATCTTGTAACAGCCACATTTAACTTCCACAGTCCCTTCCGTCTCATGGGGCTCTTACCAAGACGTTTAGCATCAGGTGATCACTAAAAGTCACATGTATGTTTTTTTTCTTCCTTATCCCTATTTCCTTTGATACAAACACAAAGTCAATGCTTAATGATTTCTTTCCACTGGTATCTGTTCTAGTGAAAACTTTCTCCCCTGCCCACACATCTCTCAACAGCTCTTCTTTTGTTATATTTGTTAGCAGTCTGAATGAGCCACCTAAAGCCCCTTCTTCTTTCTCTTTCCCCTGTTATATTGCCCTGTTTGACCATACAATTGAAATTTCCCACTATTATGCACAATCTCCATCTGACCAGGTAAACCACTAGCTTTCCAAGCAGCAAATTTCTCCCCTCCCTTTCTGGTAGTGCATACACATTGAAAATTTCCAATTCTGTTCCTCTGATACATAGCATCATTCATTACAATCTGCCACTGATGACTTCTACCTGCTTTGCTCTTAGCTCTGGATTCTTGAATAATATTGCTACCCCTGCCAGTTGGTTCTCATTTGTCCCTCACCACCAAGATGGCCCCCCCATCTCCACCTTTCTTCAAAGCATTTATAATCCCTCTTCCCTGGTATACCATATTCGTGTGGGTAGATTATGTTTGCCCTTATTTGGTTCAACACTGGTTCAATCTGTTCCCATCTTGTGCTTGTTAAGATACTCCTGACGTTAAGCGAAACTATGGTCAATGCCATTTATGCTTGTTTTAAGATGAGTGTGCCTGTCCCTTTAAGGTCCATCCATATTTGTTTTGGGATGAATGAGCCTGTCCCTTTAAGGTCTGTCTGTGTAACGGGGCCCCTATCCCATTACTAGAATGGGAAGGGCAGCCAGGGGTACCTGGCCCTTTTCCCTTCCTTCACCCCACTCCCTGTACCTTTTCCTCTCTTACCTTTTGGGTGTTTGCCCTGGTTTCCCTCTGCCCTGGTTTCCTGGCTACATCATTCTGATCTGCTCCCCTCCCCCTTTCCTCTAATTTCCATCAATTTCATCTCTGTGTCTCTTTTGCTTGTGCCTGGTGGTGACTCCAGAGGCATACTGACAGCCAGCGGAGCCTGAAGCAAGATGGACACCAAGTCAGGTGCGGGCAGAGCCTAATGACCCAGGGAGGAGAAGTAGAGGGGTCATGTGATTCAGAGAGCCCCTGTAAAAGCCCACACTTCAGGCCAGGGGAGGCAGTCTGGCTGTGGGAATTACTGAAAACGCCAGGAACAGTCTGCTTGAGCTACACGATAATCTCTTATCAAGGATTATTCTATAAATGAAAGGAAAGATTCTCCTGTCTAAAGTTGTGAGCTTCAAATCTGGGAACCTCAGGTACAATTCACTAGTATCCTGTGCAACCTTATGATACTTAGGGCAAGATCCTGTCTTACTCTATGTGCCTAAATGGTATGTCCCCAGTGATGTAAGTATGATTTTTGGCAGTTTCAAACATTTCATAATTATTTCACTTTCTGACTAACTATAATCAAGGCTGGATTTATGTGTGCAAACCCAGAGTGGGGAGGAGAGGGGAGGAAGAGGTGGTGCCTCCCGTGCTATAAACAAACCATTGCACCTTGCAGTCATTGGATAAAATGAATGGAGACCAGTGAGGAAATTTCTGCTCCACTGGAAACAAGGGCCCATGCTAGAGGTCAGTGGTCTCCCAATCTAGAACAGCATCTAGAAGTGCCAGTGAAGGACTAGATAATGCTTAACCCTGGCTGGGTGGTTAGAGTACTATGCTAAGAAAAAGGAAATGCAGGTTCTCCAACTTCTGGGGCATGTGCCCTACCCATTAGTTATTTAGTTAAAACATGGAATGGTCCTCTTCCATCTAACACCCACTAGTCATGGGGTTTTGAGTAGCCAATTGCAGGACTTGCATGCACACCTGGACAAGTATATGGCACTGCTTACCACGCAAACAAGCATATTAAGTAGTTATGTGGAGGCTGGTGTGTATCTACACTGTACCTGCGAACTCTTCCTTACTCAGATGTGTGAATGCCATTTGAACCCATAAAGTAAAATAGGATCTAAGACTCCCCCTGTTAGACTCAGAGAGGAAGCATGCTGACCATGCCACTAGACCATGTTACTTGGAATTGCTTTAAGACAGCGGTGCCCAACCTTTTCAGTCCACAGGCTGGATGAGCAGTACCAGGTTCCTCAAGATGCTGGAGCCCAATCTGAAGCATTGGGGACAGCTAAATTGGGGCCCATGCAGTCACACAGGGCCCTACCTCAATTCAGCTGTATGGGAATGTAACTTGATCCCTCCATGCAGGGCTGGCCCAGCTGGAGCCGATTCAGCCACAAGGGGCTTGGAAATTCGGCAGCAGGGGAATGATGGCAGGGTTAATTGCCACTGCTGCTCAACCAACAAATTTTCAAACCCATGGGGCTGGATTACATGGTTCCAAAGTCCACATTTGGCTCATATGCCAGGGTCTGAGAACCCCTGCTCTAAGACCATCAATGCCACCAGTAAGCTGATATGACGGACATAGAATTAATGGAAACAGAATTAATGAATTATGTAAACTCATCATTCCCATTATCATATATTCCTATTCTGATAATATTGACAAGTATCAATCAAAGTTAGAATGCTTCTATAAGTACTGCATAAACATATAGGAAACATAGGTACACTGCCCAAAGAGCTTTCAATCTCATTTGAAATCAGAGGAACAAGCAAACCTAACAACAGAAGAAAAGGAGGACAAATACAGAATTAAGATCACTGAGGATAGTTTTAGATTGAGAAAACTCCTCGCCACCACTTCTTTTACAAATAAATCATATCTGTTTTACCTTAATGCCACTCATCCATTCCAGCAAAGGTTGGTTAAAGAAATGGGTCTGGAACAGGGCCTTAAAGAACAGTTTTAGAGCAGAAAAGAACACCCTCGGGATTTCATAAATTGTTCAAAATTCTAAGCCTCTATTAGAATAAAACATATATTTGAAAGATAGTTTATAATAAAGCCACTGAACTCTGGTTCTAATCTGTAATGAAAACCATTCTATAATATCTAAAAAGGAAATTATGACAAGATTCAGTGTGTTTGGTGTGGAGAATAGAAAATCTATAGCTGAAAAGCTGATATACAAAGTGCTTAGAAAGAATGAACTAATGAAAACAAGTAAGTCTTCTAAGACAAAATACAGATTTTCTCAAGAATTTTAGTCATACTTATCTCAAAAAGTATAATATTGGTCTATTTCTCTTCAAAAATGTCCAATGAATAACTGTTATTGATGTACAAAACCGGATTATTTATGGAGTCCGATTTGCAAGTTAACACATTTCTAAAACAATACTTTAATAACTGAATTTGAATGGTTTTGATAACTGTTTTTGATAAATTAATCATTTTAGAAATAAAGACTCTCTCCTTCTTGAGATACTTCCCATGTGAAAAATTAATTACCACAGGTCTTTTCCATGGCTGAGTCAAGTACTCAGCTGAATAATAATGTTGGTTTTAGCAACCTCATATACTAGGGAATGTGTTATACACAAATAAATAGATTTTAAAGTTCTTCAATGGCTGTGAAGGTCACATTCTTTTAGTCACCTACATGAGGGTGTTTTATTTTAGTATGCATCTAAAACTCTTGTACAATTTCCTCATCTTCTCATCACATTCAGCTGCATCTCTATGCCACTTTGTAAGCCAAGGAAGGGGATAAGCGGCTATGTTATCATCCAAAACAAGTGTCAATATTTGGCAGGTTATCTTACATCTGGCTTCTACTCCATTCTGGAAGCTGGACATCACTGATTTCCAGCAGTGCTTGGAATGCTTTGGTTTAATCAACAGGATCTGGCTGGGCTTTGTAAAATAATCCTTTGCTTTTCACTTTCTGAATCAAAATATTCCTCTACTGACCCAGGATGTCAGAAAAATACTATAACATTTAGAAGACCTAAAATATTCATATTATGCCATGTTTTCAATACCACTGTTACTATAAGCACTGCCATGCTTTCAAAGAACAGGAAATAGTGTTATGCCAAGTTTTCAAAGTGACCATTACATTGCCAAGCCCTGAAAGCTACAATGAAGTCATTTCTCTGGCTTAGTAAACTTATTTCAGTTCTGCACATATGCAAGTTAATAAAAGTGCCATATTTTTTTACTTAATTTTATTTCTTAGTTGGCCTGGAGAGTAAAATTTTCAAATTAGAAAAACACAAAAATTTACATTCAGACACTTTATTTACAGCAGATTTAAAAAGAGAGTGGGCAAGGCTCCATTCTCCCCTACATCTGAGCTATTCTTAGACTTAGTGGAGCTGAGTGGAGTGAGACAGTTGGAACAAGCCAATAGTTGCTCCATAATTCAGACCCCTTCTGCCAGCAGAAGATCAAGTATAGCAGAGCTCAACCACATCACACCCTCCTCTCTTTTCCTACAATCCCTCAAGTCCACTCCTAAACTCCTCCTCTTTCCTAATGTGCTAATGTTGGCAAAGGAACTTATACTGAGGGAACTATGCTGCATTAAACCTTTCTATGAAACTAGAAATTACTCTAATGTAGAGGGTGTTCTCCCCTGAATGACAATTTAAGTACACTTTATGATACAAGAGTGACACAAACTGACCTCAGTAGACAAGCAGATCGATACTCAAGTTTTTGGTATACAGGAGGCCTTCTACAAATAGTGAATTTAATGTTCTCACTCTTTCCCAGCCTACTGAGCAAGAAAGGTAACTCGATAACTCTTCGCTAGGATTCTGAACATACACAAACAGCCTTCTACTACTACTACTTCTTTCATATGGCTGATGTAGATACAGAACAGGAACTATAGTTTTACATTTAGATGGTTAAGCCACACAACTGCATCAGTAGCAGCAGAGTGCATTGCTGTGATATCTCCTTCATATTCGTGCATTGGGAATTGAGTTGTTATATATTCCATAGTCTGTTCTGGGTGACCACTGTAGCACACTGGAAAGTTTTTAATTTTCCAGTTGTGCATCAAGTATCCACATCTCCCATGGCTTGTGTGGATACGGTTTAGAGTTGCCTGTGAGCATTGGGAGAGATCAAAGCCAGGGACCTTCTGCATTGGATCTATCACAAGATTTTTATTTGGGACTGCCTGTGAACTCCATTTGGTTTTCCAGGCTTCATCAAGGCTGAAGTCATTACATCAGCTTACCTGGTTTAAGTATTACAGTGACCATCGCCTCCCACTGTGCTTTAGGTATGCAACTGGATTCCATAGTTTTGGTGTACAGTTTCACCAACCACTGAAGACCCTTAGGGCCTAGGCAATGGAGAAGTTCTGGGAGGATATTACCTCCACCAGCTGCCTGCTGTTTCTTTGTTGAGGTTAGCCCCTCCTTCACTTCATTTATGCTAATGGAAGTGGCTTGTACAGGGATTGGTGTCATTATCCAGTGTAATTGAGGATTGACCTATCATATGGTGTTTTTGTCAAGAGATCCTTTTGTATTATCAACCAATTTAGAAGCTATGGAGTTGGGAGCCTTCTACAATCCATACAAAATGCTTCCAAGGCCCCTGGTACACATTACATATATTACACAATTAACTGATTAATCACACAATACATTTAAACCAGCCACAAGTACAAAGTAATTATCACACAATTAACTGGTTAATCGTGCAATAAATTTAGTTCTTATCAGATTAATACAAAATACTGAAGAATTTTCACCATGTATCAAAATCCATTTTAATCAGTGTGGAGGGAAACTCAGATTGAAGTACTGTGGTTGTTAGGCACTGAAGCATATAGCGTATAGAAAATGCTATAAGCTGTATGGATAAGCAGCTAGATATTCAAAGCGTCATACCATACAAATATTTTTATAATTATTGTAAGTCAAATAAAGCAATACTTTCCTCCAAAAGCTTTGGAGACACTCTTTAGAATTTTTATGGACTGTGTTTGTTTTTGTTTTCACTTTTGTCCAGCAAAGCCCAATATAAACCACTGTATTTTAGAAACTATTAAATCAAGTGAACATTTCATGGCCCTAGCTAAGTTATTCTTCAGGCCCTGATCATTTATTTCCATTTTCTTTAAGCTTGTTCTGACTTCAATGAGTTCTATAATAAAAAATGCCCATAATAAGTAATGCTTATAAAGGAAGTTTCTAAGGAGAGGATTAAATTGGCCTCTGTAATTGTTTACAAATACACAGCAAACAAAAAAAAAGGAAGGCAGGCCACTGCATTGCCACATATGGAGAGTATCCTCATACTAAAGCAGAGGAGTGGATGACAGGATTTCTAGGGTTTTTGTATGCAAAATTGACTAAATATACAACTTTTATAAATTTGCTAAATTAAATAACTATTGCCTATCTTATTCTATTAACTAGGGTAAAAGTATGTCTAAGGCTTAATTGTTATGGGGGAGGGGAAAACCCTTTTAACAATCTATGGACGTGAACAAAATAAAATGAACAGATTTTCATTCAGACTGAGGCTTTGTTAAATAGCTCTAGTAATATAAAAGGGCCTTTAAAAAGTGAGTGCAGTACATTTATCATAAAAAATTAAGCCTATTTTAAGGAACTTCTACATTTAACATGAATGAGCACCATCCCATAGTCATCTCTTGAAAAGTTTAGCTAAACTGTAAGGCTAGGGACAGGCATTCAAAAAGCCTGAGTCAGAATTGATTAAATCTTTGCAAGTTATCCTAACTTGCAAAGTTTGAACCAATTTGGAGGTGGATAGACATTCTCTTTTCATTCCCGAAATGGAGGCACATGCCTGCAGTGGTTCAAGCTAGAAGCCAGGGGCACTACAGCAGCCCTCCCTTCCCTTCCCTTCCCTTCCCTTCCCTTCCCTTCCCTTCCCTAATGCTGAACTGATGCGGGGCATAGCCAGGCCCCAGCAGGATGCTCTGATTAGGGAGGGGTATAAGCCCCTGTCATGACCCAAAGGTCTGATTTTTTTTGTGTGTGTTTCGGCACTAAGAATTATCCCCGTGGGTATACAGCTTCGTTGCACGGAGGAGTTCTGCTGCGCAGAGAACCCGCGTGCAGGGAAGTGTTCCCGCCACTTTGCAGCGATATTTGCAGGGTGCATTTCCTTTGCAGCACAGAAATGCACGGTGCAAAGGTTTCCCGCTCATCGTATGTAAATTCGTGCCCCGCAATTGGCTAGTGCTAAATTATTCACACGTGGCGGCTAGCGATTGGCCTGCTAGCCGTATAAGAGGCTTGAGCAGTTTCCGCCCAAGCCGAAGAGGACTCCGCATCCATCTCGTGGGGACTCTGGGTGTGCGCAGCAGGGTAATAGAAACCCTGTGTGTCGCTCAGAGGAGTTTGGCGTCCTGATCCACCGCCCACCTCTTCCCGTCTTCGAACGGAGCCTACTATAAGATGTAACGACGAGTTTAATGTGCGCTTGTCCTGGACATCCGGAGTTTGTCTGCGTGGAGCCTAGCAAACTCCACGTGATTGTTCATGTTCTGTCTGAGTGGAGTCTTGCAACCTCCATGTGTGTTCGTGTTTTTTGTTGTAACCACAATTCAAGCAAGTTCTCAGCCTACACCACGACCATCTCGGTGTAAGTAAAATAATCTTAAAATCAACCGTTACGTGTCTGTGCCTAATTCTGGCTCGGCGCCTGCCCTCTCCGATCCGGCCTGCCCGTGCTGCTGGCCACAGCCTGCATGCAGAGCGACAAAAGCGACCCGGGGTCAGACCCGGCGCACACATGGCGACAAGGATGGGATCGGGATCACCGCGACCCATGATGGGATCGGGATCACCGCGGCACATGCTGATGGGATCGGGAGAGGGCTCGCTAGAGTTATAATTAGTTGAGAACTGCCCTTGGAGAAGTGGGAGACGCAGCGTAGCAAGCATCGGAGAATTGGAGGCGCACCTCGCGTACCACCAGGTGGACGGAACGGGCAGGAGATGTGTCCGTGGACACCTTTCGTTAAGGGGAGAAGAGGGAACTCCAGAAGTCGGAGCCCTGGAAGGGAAAGAAGTATATCTTCACCCCGCGGCGTTCAGGTGTATCATGGGCGATGAGCGACTCCTGTATAGGCCCCTCGAAGCTGTGACCCTTGCCGAAGTCAACCCGGCAAGCGCAGTAAGCCCGACCCCCACCCGGGAGTGTGTCCGTTGCTCACGGTGTGCCCGAGAGATGGGAGAGACGATGCCAATCAGCTGGTTTTCCCCGTGTATGGTGGTGCCTAGACTCAGGGGTCGTGAGCATCCGTCCGAGCTCTGCAAAGACCCGGAGAAGGAGGATCGCGCCGTAGATGAGAGAGTGGTCCTACGGTACGACAAGGGGGGAAAACTGAACACAGCCTTTCAAACTATGGCTGATTTAATGAGTGAAACTTTAAGTTTGAAGACCCAGCTGCATATGGCCGTTCGAGCGGTCGGAGAAGCGGCTGAGAAAGGGGATCTTGAAAAGCCCCAACAAGATGGCGCCGAGCAGAGGGAAGACCGCGTGGAGGAGCCGGAAGTGAGGGATGGAGCTTCGGGAGAGCCCGCGAGGGTTCGGCCGGTAACTCCACCCAGCGACGCAGCGTCAGTTCCGCCAACCATGCCCCTTTGCTGAAGGGAGGGGGAGTCAAGCGGAGGAGTGCATCTGCCCCTCCCGCCTGAGACAGCAAAGACTCCCACTGTAACAATGACTGCAGCTCCAACAGAAACAGCAACAGCAATGACAACTCATGAGGAAATTGATCAGCCTACAGTATCAAGCAGCCCAGTCATCGGTCCGCAGAATGCAGTTCAAGCTACCACCTATTACGCTCGATCCAGAGCCGAACTGAAGAATTTGTGTAGGGAATCCAGGATCCAATCCGACGAAACTCTGGCTGTGTGGTTGGGACGTCTGGTCATGGAACTTGGGTCCGACCTCCTGGACCAGGAAGAAGCAAGCTTCTTGGTGAGACAAGCTTCATGGAGTAGGGGACATGTCACCGACATCGACATGGTGGCGTTTAGCGTCCATTGGCCTATTCCAATTCCAGCGCTTGTGGCAGGAGTGATTGAACAGAAGGCCCACGCATGGCACGACAACCAACCAGAGCACACCGGTGCAGAACAGCTTGTACTGGCGATCATCGGAGTTTCGTACTGTGCCTGGAACCCAAGAGAATGCACGTTGGGACTAACACCGCTCCAACGAATGCGACTGTGGCCTCATCGTCACCTGCGAGACCCTGGAACCGTTCCAGTGACCATCGACAGCATAGATAGTTGTCTTAAAGTTTACGGGCAAAAAAACATCGTGGTTCTGCGAATTGTGCTGAACCCACTGGTCGATCATCCTGTGAGTAATCTCCTTCATCAGTTGTCAAGACTGCGTGTCCTCATGGAGCCAAGACTATCCAGTGATCGGGAGTGTCAACGCCCGACTGAGGCTCAGAACACGAAACACCGTGAATCCGAGCGTCCAATATTACACCAGAGAACACAGGAGGAGAGATATATGTTTGGATACCTCCTGCAGCGTTCTGGACTTAATAAGAGACAGCTTCGGATTTTAGGAGACGCGGGACAATGGCAGCTAGCCTACGAGTTAGGTTTTCATTATCTAGAAGAAGGCAACGATGACTCATCGACGATTTCGTCGAGTTGCTAAGTCAGAAAAGAAAGAGAGCTGTCCAGTATAAAATCGTGTTTATATATTTGTATTTAATAGTACTGATAAGTTTAATAGACTGCATTATCGTGCGGTCCTGTGTGATTTTATAGATAGTATTGAATAACCATTTTAAGAGAATTCTTTTACAGATCTGGGATTCGGTGCGTGGTGGAGAGAGGCCTCAAGAGGGACAACATTACCGAGAGGAGCGAGGGCCTGATGCGCGATTCCACCATGACGCGCACCGAAGTCATGATCGTTCAGTTTTTTGTTATGAATGTGATTTTAAGTATATGTGTGTGTGCCGGCTATTATTTGATTCGATCCCTTGAGGACGAACTTTTGTTGTTGACTGATTTTGTTTTTGCTCGTTTAGTTTCGCGAACCATTGACAGAGCTATGAATAACCCGGATGATAGGTTTGAAGTATAATTCTATTGTGCCTTCAGCAAGGGGGGATGTCATGACCCAAAGGTCTGATTTTTTTTGTGTGTGTTTCGGCACTAAGAATTATCCCCGTGGGTATACAGCTTTGTTGCACGGAGGAGTTCTGCTGCGCAGAGAACCCGCGTGCAGGGAAGTGTTCCCGCCACTTTGCAGTGATCTTTGCAGGGTGCATTTCCTTTGCAGCACAGAAATGCACGGTGCAAAGGTTTCCTGCTCATCGTATGTAAATTCGTGCCCCGCAATTGGCTAGTGCTAAATTATTCACATGTGGCGGCTAGCGATTGGCCTGCTAGCCGTATAAGAGGCTTGAGCAGTTTCCGCCCAAGCCGAAGAGGACTCCGCATCCATCTCGTGGGGACTCTGGGTGTGCGCGGCAGGGCAATAGAAACCCTGTGTGTCGCTCAGAGGAGTTTGGCGGCCTGATCCACTGCCCACCTCTTCCCGTCTTCGAACGGAGCCTACTATAAGACGTAACGACGAGTTTTATGTGCGCTTGTCCTGGACATCCGGAGTTTGTCTGCGTGGAGCCTAGCAACCTCCACGTGTGTTCGTGTTTTCTGTTGTAACCGCAACTCAAGCAAGTTCTCAGCCTACACCATGACCATCTCGGTGTAAGTAAAATAATCTTAAAATCAACCATTACGTGTCTGTGCCTAATTCTAGCTCAGCGCCCGCCCTCTCCGATCCGGCCTGCCCGGGCTGCTGGCCACAGCCCACATGCAGAGCGACGAAAGCGACCCGGGGTCAGACCCGGTGAGCACAGCCCCAACCCTTCCTGCAGAGTCCCAGGCTTTTCCCCACTTGCTGCTCAAGAGGCGGGAGTGCTGATCGATGATACCCTGCATCTGTTGGTGATACTGAGCTTTTCAATCTCCCTCTCCCTGCTTCTTCATACTGTCTGCAAACCAGTTCATTTCTAACACTTTTCTTTGTCCCCTCTTGAAGAATGACAGATTACAGCTAGCAGGCTACCTGTCAGAACAAAATTTATCAAACCCTACAAAAGAAAACACTTCTCACATTAGTTTCAAGCTCTTCTTATCTTCAGGGTGCATTTGCATTTACAAGCCATAGCTGTCTGCCCTTAGTTCCAGTGAAACTGAAGACCCACACAGACACCTCTCGGCAGTAGCTAGCATGGGGGAGAGGCGGGAGGGCATGACCAGATGCTGGGTCCCTGCCATGGGAGAGAGGCAGGACAGCGGATCTCTGCTTGAACAGTCAGATGGGCGGGGGGCAAGGGGAAGCCTGGCAGTTGTTGCAGTCCCTCAGCCAGCCAGAGCAGTGATAGTGCTCTGGCTAGGAAGGAGAGGGGCAGGTCCAACCCTGCTCCACTAGAGCAGATAGCACAACCCAGCCTGGGATTGCAAAGCATCTGGTGTGCTGGGGGACTCTGACTGAACTTAAACCAGGAAGGGATCTAAGACAGAAATTGCATAAACCAGTTTGACTCAAATCAGTTAAGTCTGATGGTACATCCAACCAGATTTATCTTAAACCAGTTTCAGCCATTTTGAAAATGGTTTGTCTGCACTGAACTTCTGTTCTGTTACAGGTTTAAACCAGTTTCTGATCACTTAAAGCAGTTTAAAGCAGCCAACATCTTAAGGGATAGCCAGCACGGGTTTGTTGCGGGTAGGTCTTGCTTGACCAATCTCATTTCCTTCTACGACCAGGTGACCTATCACCTGGACAAGGGAGATGAGATTGATGTCATATATCTTGACTTCAAAAAAGCCTTCGATCTGGTGTCCCATGATCGTCTCTTGGAGAAACTGGCCAATTGTCGCCTTGGGTCCCCCACGATCCACTGGCTGGAAAATTGGCTCCGGGGTCGGACCCAGAGGGTAGTAATTGATGGAAGTCACTCATCGTGGTGTCCTGTGACCAGTGGGGTCCCCCAGGGCTCTGTCCTTGGACCCATACTGTTCAACATCTTCATTAACGATGTGGACACTGGAGTCAGAAGCAGACTGGCCAAGTTCGCCGATGACACCAAACTTTGGGGCAAAGCATCCACGCCAGAAGACAGGCGGGTGATCCAGGCTGACCTGGACAGGCTCAGCAAGTGGGCGGATGAAAATCTGATGGTGTTCAATGCCGATAAATGCAAGGTTCTCCACCTTGGGAAGAAAAACCCGCAGCATCCTTATAGGCTCGGCAGTGCTATGTTGGTTAGCACTATGGAAGAAAGAGACTTGGGGGTCATCACTGACCACAAGATGAACATGAGCCTGCAATGCGATGCTGCGGCTAGTAAAGCGACCAAAACGCTGTCTTGCATCCATAGATGCTTCTCAAGCAAATCCCGGGACGTCATTCTCCCCCCGTACTCGGCCTTAGTGAGGCCGCAGCTGGAGTACTGCGTCCAGTTTTGGGCTCCACAATTCAAAAAGGATGTGGAGAAGCTTGAGAGAGTCCAGAGAAGAGCCACGCGCATGATCAGAGGTCAGGGAAGCAGACCCTACGATGACAGGCTGAGAGCCCTGGGGCTCTTTAGCCTGGAAAAGCGCAGGCTCAGGGGTGATCTGATGGCCACCTACAAGTTTATCAGGGGTGATCACCAGTATCTGGGGGAACGTTTGTTCACCAGAGCGCCCCAAGGGATGACGAGGACGAATGGTCACAAACTACTACAAGATCGTTTCAGGCTGGACATAAGGAAGAATTTCTTTACTGTCCGAGCCCCCAAGGTCTGGAACAGCCTGCTGCCGGAGGTTGTTCAAGCGCCTTCATTGAACACCTTCAAGATGAAACTGGATGCTTATCTTGCTGGGATCCTATGACCCCAGCTGACGTCCTGCCCTTTGGGCGGGGGGCTGGACTCGATGATCTTCCGAGGTCCCTTCCAGCCCTAATGTCTATGAAATTTATGAAATCTATGAAATGTGTAACTTCTGTCCCTAGCCTTACAATTCAATTTGTACAGAAAAGGTTCATTATCCCTCCTCTCCGAAATCACTGTAGTACCTATTATACAGTGGGTGATGGAAATTTAAAGAGTTGCATTTGCTGGGGCAAGATAAAATGGAACTCTGGTAAGTATCTACAGAAAAAAGATTGGCTAATAGGAAGCTATAAATGCCTACTTCCTGAATATCTTGCGAGATAAATGTAACAAGTACTTCTAATATAAAATAAATATTGATTTTACTTTAGGACTATGATTGTTTAAAATAATTCTGAGTAAATAGCTTGAAATGTATTTTAGGGAATAACTCATTGGAAAAGAGATGGGATAGAACTTTGTGTTACTTCTATTACTTTGGATTCTTTCATTATACCTTTTTATAGAGAGCATGAATATTGCAATAGTTAACACAGTTAAACTTTCCTTTTAGTGAAATTAGTATTATACATATATTAAAATATCTATGTTATCTGCCAGACTGATTCATTGCTAACTTAAAAAAAAAATTTAATAACACAAACAAAAATACACTTTTAAGTAAATAGGAAGTCTTAATACATTGTTTATCATTTGTATTTATAAAGAGCACAGTTTCAAACCGTACTTGGCAAGACAATTAAATTAAAGTAAATTAATCCTAATGATACACTTTATAGATAAATACAAGATAGCAGGACAGAGGTGAGAAAATGCTATAGGATAAGGCTACTACCAGCTGGAATCTCATCCATGTGACGACATCAGAGGTCAGTTTCTCCATTCATAAACTAAAGTTTAAATTAACTTCTGAGAGTCTGTTCATAATTACATTGTTACCATGAAGAGTCATGATTCATGAATAATCCTTGTGCAAAGAGTGTGCTACGTAGTTTTCAACATTTTTATAGAATGCTTAGCAATGAATTATTTAGGATAACTATTCTAGTTTTGGATTTTGCTTTGTAGTATTGACTTAAAAAATAAAAGTATCAAAATGGATGTAAAACTTACATGAAAATATCAATGTCCTCTCCATTCAAACCTGACTGAATAGAGCCAGAGACAAACCTTTCCATGATGATATTACAAATTTCTCTTTAAGTGTATTATTGTTGCTAAACAATTTGTTTGTTTCTATTTAATCATATATTAAAAATTGCAATAAAGTTTCTGAAGTTAATGGAGAAAGCATCCTCTAATATGAATTTTAATGTGAAGTTATTTTAAACATTTCTGAAATTAATCATATTATGATTTTACCACCAACCATGGACTTGATTAGTCTTACAAGTCACAATCCTGTCATTTTGTTAAGCAAGGCAGAGGAGGATCTGAATAAACTCATAACACTGTACTGTCCTGTACTCAGTTTTACTGCATTTTCTTTATTGAGTTTTCCCTCCCAGTCACAAGTCATCTTTAATGAAACAGGCTTCTTGGAACCTCTACCCTACCTGTAATTGGACAGCAAAATAGAAAACATGTGGGACTCTCAACCTCCAGACACTACTACTCGATAAGGTCTCCAGGGAAGAAAGCCAAGAGTGTCACTTGACAGTGTTAGTCTGTCTGAATTCACACCAAATCAGTCACAAAGCAAAATTCAATATATGATCCCACTGGTTGTTTTTTTTCAAATCTTTTTCGTACCTTTCCAACCACCTGGAATTTAGCCAAGAAGTGCAAATCTGAACCTATTCTCAAATATCAAGAGGATGTAAGTTTTACATAACTTGTACATAACAAGAGTAAATAAAAAATACTTAATTTATTCCATCACTGCTAATCAATAAAAGTAGCCATTAATTAAAATATTCTACTACAGTATTCTGATAAACAATCCTGTAGGTTTTGGGAGTGAAAAAAGGAAGAGTTAGGCATTTCTAACAGGTCTACGTAAGGGAAATGGCACACAGATCAGATCTGCTCTCTACCAGGCTTAACTTGTTCACCTGAAAAGGACAAAAATTTTCAAATGATCCTTAAATGGACTAGCACAAGTTGCTCAGTAGTAGGTTAAACTTGGGTTTAGATTTATAAGTGTTCAGTAAAGTACTTTGTTCTCTTCATCTTTATTGTATAATTAGTATATAATATGTATTATTTTTGACCAACTTAAAAATGGGATAAAATCCACCTATAACATTTTTGGGAAGAGTATTTTAAAGTGATTATCTTTGTAAAAATATTTGCTCAAAGAATCATAGATGTAAAAGATTCAATCACTCAGGCTGAATCATTACCAGTGCTGGGTTTTTTAGTAAATTGTTTGGTGTGTCTGAGCTGTTGCAGCTTCTGTTCAATTAATAGGAACATCAAGCCATTTGAAAATCAGCTCACCAATCTACTGCTTCTCTCAATGTTCACATAATTGTTTTAATGGCAAATAATAGGACGAACAGGATGGTAGACTTACAAGATGACACACCCTTATTACTCCTGTTTTTTTAAGAAAAAAAAAATCAGTACTTCTTTTTGATGTCTTCAATCTTCCATTACCCAGGATGGATATAATGTAGACCAGGTGATATTGGGCCTGATCTAACAAAACACAAACCTGCACTTAACTTAAAATTCACTGAACTGAGTCTGCCACGTACATGGTCAGGTTTTCCAAGTATTCATTTAGTCCACATATCCTTCAAGTACTTACTTTTAAATCACAATGCGTAAAATTGTGGCTTCAGTGGAGCCAGTGGAAGTTCAGCTACTTACAAACAGAATCAGAATCTGTCCCTTTAAGTAGTCTCAGTACAACTGGGATTACTGTGAATAAATTCTCCACAAGATTGGGGCATTCTTTCATTAATATTTATTTGTACAAGGTTATTATTCAGAATTGTTCAGTGAACAGTTCTATATTTTCTTTCTATATTTTGATAGAAAAGGAGAATGTTGGAGAAAAATGAATCTTTGTTCTTCAGCCATCACTTCCATCTCTCTCTCCCTCTAATTAGTGGGTGATTGCTCCCTTACATTTTTTCCTCCTTTTGTCAAATATGTGTAAAAGTGCTTTTTATTCACATCAAATACTTTTGGAAAACTCTATGATGATTTTAACCTTCTTCTACCGTCTACATCATTTCACCCTCTACACATCATTAATGTGACAGAACCACAAAACTGCTTTATTGCTGACAATTGCCAGGTCCTTATCCGGGGTGTGTTTCACATGTGAGGAAGTGGTCAGCAGTCTGTGGTGTATCACCACACACACATACTGGACTGTCCTTTAAGCCAATCTTGTAGAATGTGGCATTAAAGCATCCAGCTCCATTATTTTACCCTGGCAATTGATTTTAAAAAAATCAATTTAAAAATTGTATATGTTGAATGAATATATTTACTCCTAAAGTGCACTCTCAGGTCTGTAGCCTAACTTCAAACAAAAACTTACTTTCAGTCATTGATTTTTTTTTTTTACTTCTAGTAGAAGCAGAGTCAACAGTTAAGAAAGAAATGACTCATGTGCCTTTCCAAGCACTGTTACTCAAGTTCCGGTTGCAGAAGCAAACCACCTATATACACCTATAGATTTGTACAGGTGTAACTGAGGATTCAATTTGACTTGCCAAGCATTACTACTGGGAATTATGTATGAGAAAAATTTTAGCTCAACTTTTAAAAAACAAAAGTGAATTCTTTTTAAATGAATTTTTCAAACTGGATATACAGTTTGACTGCATAATTATGTTTACTTGTTTAATTCCTCATTTCCTTTACCATTACATGCACAAGTTTTTTCTCTTTCTCTTGTCCATACACTTCTCCATGAAAACATATCATCCACTTTTTCTTTGCATGCTTCTCTATCAGAGGAAATGGACTGTGCTAAACAACTGCAATCAATAGCTGTATTTTTCACAATGGTGTATTTCAGTACTGCCAATGACTGCTGATCACTTGATTTTAATTTCCCCAAAACTTTATTTCCTGAAATCTAATAACCTTGTACTGTTTGCAAGCTGTTAGCCAATTTCTTACTATGTCAAATTCAAGTAACGTATAAACAATGGATCCAAGCTTTCTGTTCTCACATTCTCAAATTCTCCTCGTGACTAAGTAGAAAAGAAACTACCAACTCAGCTGTCACACAATATTAAGCAGAGCATTGCTACCTTTTCATTTCTTGGAGCCACCCTGCTGATTGGCTCCATTACTGCATTAATCATTTTACTTTACTCATTGTAGAGTAACATACATATTATTATTATAAAAACTACTGTGCACAAATAGCCTTTTCATTTCAGCATAGGTAGTTGGTCACATTCTTGCCTTGTAAGACTTTGCCACCAAAAACTTATCTTGCATTGTACCATACCTCCAGTTTTTCCATGTTCCTCCGAGAGTTTGCTGCTCTTGTTCCATCCAGATCCAATATCAGAAAAAATTTCTTCCACTTCATTAATTAAACCATTCTTTCTCTGCCCAGTCTTTCTGGCTGCCATTTCACTAGCTCCACCTCAGGTATCTGGTTTTAAAACTGCTATTTCACCCACATATACACCCATGAACACATTTTGTATGAACTTTACATTATTTCAGTCCAGCAGCCTTTTGTTCCTGACCGCAATTCTATCTGCTCCTGCCACTCCAATTAATTACCGGGTTACCAAAAATATGCAAAGAATAAGGGTTTAATGTCATGGACACCTCTGTTACTGCAGGTGCGGATTAAAAGCACCACCTCCCAATTATAATACATGCCTAGACTACCTTTAGATAGGAGGTGAAGTATCATTGCTTTGTGAGAGAAGTGGAATATAGAAGAGGAGAAACAAACAAGGACTGTAAGAAGGGGACCTAGGACATTGGCAATGCGCAGGGGGTTCATGCGGGTGCAAGTGCACCCCCTGAAATTGGACATGCACCCCCTGGAAGCGCCAGCCGCAAAACTGGAAGTGCTGGCTGAAGTGAACTTCTGGTTTCGCTGCTGGTGGTTCTACACTCAGCCGCTGGGAAACCCCAATTTCCCCCCTGGTTCACAATCGGCTGTGGGGGGACCCCCGTGTTGGTGATCTGGTGCCCGCCCCCGACTCAGGAGGCACCAGTTGCCCATGACCTAGGATTTTCAAATGAGCTAAAAGTTTATTTTAGACTTGCATAGATGAGCAGGCCCAGCTCAGTAAAGTGAAAGAATCAGGAACAGGAGCTGAGAAGTATCTGAAGAGCAAATATGGATAAATAGTGTGGGGAAGACCTACATGAAGAATTTGATACGAGAGGCAACATGTTTTGGCAAGTCACAAAAGCAGGTCAACAGCTAAGACAGGAATAAAGGCCAGATATCTCAGCAGTAAGTTCACTGCCCTCTCCTGGATAATACTTCTCTCTGGTGAAGTGTGAGAATTGAATTATTCTCTCACCCAGGAAGCAGTCTTTTTAGGGAGCAGCGCTGCAGTTGCTCATGCCACATCTCTTGCCAATGACACTTCACTCTAGTGCTGGCAACTTAATACTATTAAACAATAAACGCGTTTAAAATAATGCATGACATCTGAAAAATGTTCCTATTTTCCCTCTTAGGTAGTACAAATGACTGAAAACAAGCAAATGTGTAATACTACAGAAATTATAAGCTAAATCTTCTGCTTCCAAGCCAGAAAGTTTGAGAAAGGCTTTCTGAGGGAGAATGCAAGTTCTGTGAACAAACAGTTAAAAGAATAACTTTGGAATAAATTTGAAATGTAAAAGCAGAGATGTATAAAAGATAGTGAGTATACACTCTTGCATATACAGAGTTCTGAGGAACAACCTGGGGTGGGAGTTGAATCACTGAAGGTTAAGTAGAGAGATGAAGAAACACAAGCTTAACATCAAGTAAAGGAGCTTTCAGAGACTAAAAGGAAGAAAAGAGAACACTAGATTCTTCTGTACTGACTTCAGTTAAGAAAACACTGTTGATGGAAGATGCATCTTTATACCTAATGGGATTGGATGAATCATTAAATGTTAAAATGGTCATCTGATTAACTGGATTTGTTAATAAAGTTTATAACAAGCCCCTCCCCCACAAAGTGACAGGCTAGTAAAATTCTGCAAATTGTAAAGAAGCAAGAAGTATCATGTAGAATAATAAGTAACCCATCTGTGGAGACTGTGGCAGTGTTTAACTCCTGAAAGGCCTCAGCCTGACATTAAAAAAAACAAAACAATCCCCCCCCCCAAAAATATTCTTTAAGCAAAATAATTTGGTTCTGATTTTAATCTTTCCTGGAGGAAAAAAACCCCTTAAAACTATAGATATGCCATGTTATAAAAAGTTTAAAATGTATTGGAAGAGTGTAAGAAATTGTTTCTAATTTTTTTATGCTACATTAAATACCACTGAAATTTGTATCCTAATTGTTTTGAAACTTTAGTTATAAATGCTCTTCAGTAGCCTTCATTAACAATTTATTTTGCCTTTTAGATTCAATTGAATGAAAAAACATAGGATGTTGGAATTAATTTCTCCTTGGCTCCAGTTTGATTCAATTTAAAGAGTAGACATCTCCAATCTGATTGAAGGGAATACTGGGAAAGTTCAGCTGAAACTTTTCTTCAAAGTCAGCATGCTGAAGCTAATCTCTATATATCTGTAAAAAGCAGCAGATTGTTACCTGAATGATTTTATATTTTACACTTAGCCTAGCACATTAGATAAATGGTCCCAGATTTTAGAATTATGCATCATGAACCTGCACAGTGTTGGTTTTTTTCACACTTCATTGAGATGCTCTTGTAATATTATATTCATCTGCTGTATTTGCACTGTTACATGAGTTATTCATTCAGCTCAGACTTTCCTCTTTAAATATTTCAGTGAAGAATGGGTGATTAGAATATTAGGCAGTGGGAAGAAAGTAAGCATACGCTTTCATACTTTTGGGCTCTTCAAAATACTCAAGGCAAAAGTCCTGGTAATAAAGCTTAAAAATTCTGGCTGTATTTACTGAGGGAAATTACAGATCCATAGCTCTTGAAACCAAAGACATACGTAGCTTTATACAGCAAAGCTGGGCCAGACTGCAAAAAGTAAAATCTTCCTCCTCTCACACAACAAATACAGTTAGAGACACCAACATTAGAAGCAAGAAAAAAGCCATATTATCCACCACCTTTCATATGAGGTTTTCAACAAAAGGAGTCAGTCTATAATGAGAGTTCCACTATTAACTGAATATGCTTCAAATGGTAACAACTTTTGCTGCCTTAGAGGAAGGTTGGTCAGTGATCAAGAAGCTGGCCTGGGACACAGGAGATTACTTTAATTCTTGGCTCTGCCAAAAGTTTCATGTACAACTACTTTTGGCAAGTCATATTGTAGCAAACCCCCCAGTTTTTCTTTTTTAATACATCTCTCTCTCTCTCTATATATAGATATATATACATATATACATCTATATAGATATATATAGATGTATATATATAGATGATAGATACGCATTCCCTTCCCCAATTATTTCTGGATTTTCTTTCTCTCCCTCTCTATTCCGTATAGACAAGCATAAGCGAGCTCAGACTTAGGATAAGCTTTAACATTTTTATTTTGGTAGCAAGTTTTTGGTTTTGTATATCCACTGTTTTATATTGCAGCTATCACCCCCAACCCCCTCTTCAACCAAGGACTTGGACTCTGCTTCTCTTCCCCACCTGAACTCCAGCCCTTCCATTGGGTTTCTTTCTCCTGCTGCCATTGTGAGTGCTTGTGTGTTTGTGTATGTGTGTGTGCATGTGTGAACCAATAACTTCATGGGGCTGTGTAGTGTGTTATCTGTGTAATAAAACTGTTATTTGGACCCCTAAGTTGGGTTTTGTTTTACTATGGCTTGGCCCTGCTCCAATCTCTGCTCCTTGCCCCTCTAACTTCTGTCTCATTTCTCCCTCTCCTGCTTCTGGCTTACTGCCACCTCTAACACCTGTCCTGAGCTCCCCTCTGCCTGCAAACTCCATTTCTTTGCCACCGTCTTACCCCACTGTCTTTTCCTTTTCCCCTGAGCAACCAGGTTTCTGCCTCAGTTTCTTTCCTGGCTGTCTCCTCCTTGCCATCACTTATCTGCCCCCCACCCCAAATATCTCAGCTGTCTGCCTCAGTTTCCAGCCCCAGTCTACCCTAGGTAAACCCAAGCCTCAGTTCCTCAGCCAGCTTCTCTGTAGTCCACTGGGTCTAATCCTGGTTCTGGCAACTTTCACTCCCTACACTTTGACTCTCTCTCTCACCTGAACCTTCCCCCAAGTATCCCAGGTACCCCAAGCACACACACACATGCTGTACCATCCAAGTTAGGAACTTACCTGTGTGTATGTGTAGGTGGGTTGTATGTGTGTGAACTGGTGTGTGTGTGTGTGTGTGTGTGACACTGTGTGCATGATATACGAATTAGTGATCTGTGTCTAACTTTGGGGTGTATAATGTATGTGCTTGAATTGGTGATAAGTATGCATGTGCCTAGGCTGGTTTGGATGTATATGTACCTGAGCTGGTAGTGTGTGTGTTTGTAAATGGGAGGAAAAAAAACCCTCACCTTCTAATCAAGTAAATACAGTAAATGCCATATCACAGACAAGTTAGAGGCACCCTTGAAACTGATGAAGCTGGGACACTACGCCACGAAGAATGCAAGATTCATGGGGCCAAAAAGACAGTAATCAGGGAGCCTAGTGGTTAGAAAATTCTGGTAAGTGGGAGATACAAGTTTGACTTGCCTGAGGCTGAGAAGGACATAGGATCCAGGTTTTCCATTTTCTCTAAAGATTAGAATGTTTCATAAAAAGTGGTGGCAGTGCTGAATTAATGTTGTAGCTGTGATAAAGAAAATCTTGTATTCAAAAGTTTAACATTACTTTTAACCTGCCATTGGTCCAACAAGAGATCACTCTATAAAAAGTTAACATTTCACCCTAGTATACCCAACATCTTCCACAACCTTATACTTGAAAAAAAGTAGCTATGGCTGAACCTCCCTACTTGGTCCTCACATACAACTATTTCAGGTTTGGGGGCTCCCCACACGTACAAATGAATGGAACCACCATGTGTCCCCACCATGCCAATATACTTATGGCAGGTCTTGAAGACTGTCTCTTTCATAGCTGTTTTCTTATCCCCTGGTATACCTTAGGTACGTCAATGACATCCTCGTAATGTGGATATATCGAAAGGAATCTCTAGAGAAATTTCACCAAAACTTTTAACAACTTCCACCCCTCCAAGATAACTCTGGAATACTGCAAAGCAGATTCATTTCCTAGACACTACAGTGAAGATTTGTGTCACAGGGCACTGAGGTGCCCTGTTCCTAGAGAGAAGAAACTGCCAGGGAAAGAGCTCTAGCAGGGAATAAGGAGCCCAGCTCTGGGTTGCCAGGGCAACCAGGAGGTCAGCTGACTGAAAGGGGCAGGGCCTGGCTCCTATATAAATCACAGGCAGGAGGCCAGAGGCAGTTCCCTGCCAGCAGCCCAAGAAGAAGGAGCTCTCTGCTGCAAAAGAGAGGAGAAGCCTGCTGAAAGAGCAGCACATGATATGGCTGTGGGATGAAGAACCCTGGTAGGCCGAGTGTTGTTATAGCCAGGCGGCTTATGTTTACGTTATAGCCAAGAGGCTTGAGTTTCTGTTGTGTTGTAGTTTGTCACCAATGGTTTGGGTGAGGCTATCAGGGATTGGAGGAGGCCTCATAGGGGACTCACAGCGGAGTGTGAGGACCCCAGTGCCAGTGAAGGCGCAGCATTCGGGATGTATAGACCCCAGCCCCAGAGAGGGGCAGGTGAGAAGCCCCAGAGAAGGAGGCATTGTGGAAAAGCCCCAGAGCAGGCGCGGCGAGCCCCAGAGAAGGGGACAGCTTATAGGAGAGCCCCAGAGAAGGGGCGGCATTGCAGAGAAGGCCCCAGAGAGAGGGCGGCATTGCAGAGAAGGCCCCAGAGAGAGGGTGCGGAAGGAGACAGAGAGAGACCAAACAACGTCTATTCCAGCTGCGAGGCTTAGGGCGTGGTATAAGGGTAGCTGGAGCCACGCATAGCCCTTAAGGCTAGGGTGCCCCTGAAGCACCCATCATAGAGTGAGACCTACGAAGAGTCTGGGAGTTCATGGGGCCAGAAGTAACCGTGTCCAAGGAGACATGAGGCAGCCTCCCTAATACACTGGAACATCAAAGACGTGGTGGGCGAGAATCTGAGGGTGCCCTTGGGCCGACTTGGCACGGGAAAGGGGCATTGAGGAGACTACGGCCCTTCCGTAGGACCCTGCCCATGACAATTTGCAATGCTCACATTGCCACCACCTTGTATCAGAAACCACACGACCAACACAGCTACCTTCAGGTGGCCAGCTTTAATCCTAAATATGCTACTGCATCATCTACAGCCAGGTTCTACATTACAAATGGATATTCTCTGATCTCACTGACCAGGATGAACACCTTAATCTGAAGCAGGGATGCCAAGAATTACGATACAATCTGAAAACTGTAGCCACTCAAATCAAAGCCAGACTCAGACTTCACTCCAACCTGCTACAATGCTAACCGCAGGACAAGGACAACAGAATTGCTCTGGCTGTAGAACCCCTAGGTTGAATACCTAAATCACAGCATTAATGACCTCTAACTCTCCTTGAAAAGGATAAGATGACCATCTCAGGAAACCTTGGGGACAAGGCTGTTCTGGCTTACAGACAGTCCCCCAACCTCAAACAAGGTCTCTCAAGTTACAGACTAACAAGCTGATCCTCACCAGGGCACCAGGCTTTACCATGGACCCAAATGCAAGTTGTGTCCCTACATCAAAACAGACCGCATCATAACTGGACCTAATAATGAGTACAACATCCAAGGTTCATTCACCTGCAACTCTACCAACATCACATAATGCCATCACCTGTTTACAGTAGACAGACAAGGTGACCTCTACATGGAAGAAAGAATAAATACTCATCTGACATCAGCTGCAGGAAGACAAAAGCTTATGGCAGAACACTTCAACATCCCTGGACACTCCATCATTGACCTCAGAAATTCCATTCTTAGGCCAAAAAAAATTTTTAAACAGCTTGAAGAGGAAATCAGTCACAAACCAGACTATGTTAAGTATGGTTTAAACAGGGAATACAATTTTTTTTATCTCATTTCCTGAATTAATTTTTTTCACCCCTTTGTTCCTATTGGCATTGGATTTATGAACCCATCCTGATACCTTGCTCTGGGTGGGCCCAACTTTTCTAAATTTGATTGACTACAACACCTCTGTTCACTTGGAGAATTTTATTGATATACAGTGATAGCAAATAAGATCAATGCAAGCAAAGCAAACAAATGAGTAAACAGTTCTACTCGTTTACCAGTCCTAGAGTTTCAGAAAGAGACAGTACGTCTGGCCAGTACATGAGTGCCGCTTCATGATTCTTGCTTGAAATCAGGATGTCAGCAGCCTTGGGGCTTCTGGGGGAATGCCCAGCCCCCAAAGGGGTGGGCGAGATGAGCTGGTGGTGCATCTTCTGCTCACAGTGGCCTCAGGATCCCACCTGGTCACTGTGACCAGATGCTAATTCTGTTTGTTCCTATCATGCTACAGGTTTCAAGGGAACACAGTGGTTGTCTTGCTGCTGCATGTTTTCAATTTCCCAGGATGTATGTGCCTATCTGTCTACTATCTTTGGACCCTTGGATATTAAAATGCTGAGTACATGAATCTTTGCCATAAGCAGTAGGGCTGTGAGAAGTTTTGGTCATTAATTCGATTCAGTGGAGATTTGGCCCAATTCGGCAGCCAAATCTCCTAATTCAAATCGAATCAGGAGACACTTTAATTTCTCTGAATCGAATCATAACCTTCTGATTCGATTCGGAGAGATTTGAAGATTTGGATATAAGACACAATTTTATATGTTTTTTTTTTCTACATACCTCAAAGTACCAGGCAGCTTGTGAATGCTGAGATGGTGAGGCAGTCCCACGGGAGCATGGGGGGGTCCCCAGCATGCTTGGCAGCAGACCTGGAAGTAGACCAGAAGCACTTCCAGTCTACTTCTGGGTCCACCACAGAGCGCAGAGGGAAAGCTCGGTGACTGGTACCTCCTGAGTCTGGGGGGTCAACTTGGGTCCCCCCTATGGCTGATCACTGAGCTGGGGGGCAAAGGGGAGTCAACTGCTGACAGAAGTAAACAGAAGTACTTCTACTCCATTTCCGGGTCTGCCGGTGAGCATGTGGGGGCGTCCCCCACGTTCATGTGGGACATCCCATCCACCCCACCATCTCAGCACTCATGAGCCATGCCTGGTACCTCGAGGCACATAGAAAAAACATTTAAAGTTGTGTCTATGGCCGAAAGACTGAATCTCCAAATCAGAATTGAATCTTCAGATTCGGATTTGTTTGAATTGAATCAGGACAGTGATCTGAATCAACGAATCAAATCAGTGTCCCCTGAATTGGGTCAAATCCGAATTGAGTACACCCCTAATAAGCAGACTGTAAAACCAATTAACCCTTGTCATTCCCCTGGACCACTGTTCTAATGCAAGCCAATTTCTAAAATAAATTTCTAAATATAATTCTCTAGCCAATAGTTCCTATGGGTACTATAATTTGCTTGTATGCCTCTCACAGCACTTCCCCTTTTCTTTCCCCTCTTTTCCTGCCTCTTTCCTACATACTGCATTCTAATCACTCACTCCACTTTATGCTCTGCTCTAGGCTGTCCATTCACAGCATCTGATGAAGTAAACTTGGGTTCACAAAAGCTTGTGCTCTCTCCTTCTCTCTCCCTACATATATACACATCTTTGTCTATAAAGGTAGCAATTTATCTCATGTCTGTCAGTAAGCTTTACACATGCTTAGAATATGCCTACCAAGTCAGGGCCCTCAGAGGACTTTGGCAGTGTTCAAACTAGTTTTTGAAGGTTAAGTAGGAGTTAGATGCCCAACTGCTCAAACTATAACAGCGAGTGAGTCAGGTAGGCACTGAACAGAAGTCTTCTGGATCACAGTTTTAGATTTTTTTGATCTGGCTCCTAGTCCCTTTCTTCCCAAGTTTTCCTATTTTTAAAATTCAGGAATACTGGTACTTCCTTACTTCACATTCATGCTGTGAAATAAAATGTACTGAACTTATTATACAGAACATATAATCATATCTTGCACACCAAACCTGTATTGTTAAAACATAAATTTTAAGAACAGAATTATCCTGTACAGAAACTTATATTAATCTTGTCTGCCAAACCTGGAATTTAAAATGAAATCTCATTTAATTATAGCTTGAAATTGGTTACTTTATCAAGGAAACCATGGTAGATTTGTTTTACAAGTAATCTACCAAATACACGGAAGCTATTAAGTCACAAAAGTCAGTAGGCATCATCTATTTTAGCATGGTGAATGCATGCATTTTCAGGAACTTGATCTCCCTGTGGGGGATATTGCATGCAAAAGGTTACAGTTTCTTGCAAATCAACTAAATGGATTTTTTTCAGGATTGAAGAGCTATAAGATAAAACATAAGAGAAAGCATCGGTTGTGCAAGAAAGTTTGGAAGGAAGAGACTGCAAAGAAACCTGTTGACTTGAAGCCAAAATAAGGTTTTATTGTTGCCTTCTCTAAGACAAATGCAGATAAGCATAAGTGCAAATAAACTATTAAGTTTCCACTTACACTGTTCAAAATCTGCACTTTTGGAGGTTTAGAAATATAGTACACAGAAGTAATGCTGCCATACAGGATAATAAATATCTTCTTGTATAAGACGATGCTTTTCCTACAGAATATCATGAGCTACAAATACTGGCATCATTAATATCTATTTTTACATAAAAATAAATTTGAAACAATGTTTTGAGTTTGGTTAATTTATATAAGCACCAATTCCTATCTCTGCTTCCTTCATTTTCCCATTCCACTTCCATTAAGTTAACTGAATTTATGTCCTGTCCTGATTTGACTACTGAAAACTAATTTAATTCAATTAAATCAATATATTAATCACATTAATTATAAGAAAATGGATTTTTACTGCAATGAAATTCTCTTTTCTCACCAATTAATATCTAAAGTAATCCACAGATTAGATTCTTTCTTATAGTTTATTTTCAAACTATTAGCCAAAATGTCAAAGCAAAAGATAGAAGTGCTGATTATCCCAGTGGTTTTGCTATTGAAGATTTTTGACGAATTATGCAAAATTGAAAGGAGCTTTTCTGCATAAAACCATTGCAACTGAAATTCTAAAAAAGCGCCACAGATTTTGCTGAATTTGACAATTTAGGACATATATCCAGAAGGATGACACTAAAGGCCTGAATGCTATTAACTGGCACTGTAATAAGCGATATTTTTGCAATATTTTGATTTTCAAAGCTGGGCACTCAGTAATATGGCACCCTGAAACATTTCAAGCCATATGGCTTTTCTTTATACAAGGCAAAATTCTCCTCTCAAATACAAGGCATATCTCAACTGTTAGAATATAGTCTCCCTTATTGTTCTGACCCATAGCAATAGCAATGTTAAACACTCGAGGACTAAAATCACTGTTAGACTGGAGAATGACTATGCAAATCTGAAACAGAATAAATAGTAGAGTGGTGATTAACTGTTAGGTCTGAAAGGAGCTTACACACAATGTTTATACAATAATTTAATTTCATTTGGTAACAGACGTTTTATAATGTGTACGAATTGGACTTGACTTTAATCTTGTACCAATTTTGAATGAGCATTGGTTTAAAGACTTCAGTTGAATTGCTCCTTATCTTACACTATTGTAAATAAAGGACTCAAACAATTATACACATGTATGTAGTACCAGAAAGAATTAGAAAAGTGCATATCAGTAACAACCAAAAAGTCAAGATAAGTTTAATGACTTGAATTTGAAAATGGTCTCAGTAATAACTGGCATGTTGCTGCATTCTCTTAGCAACATCTGAAACTGTGGCACAACAGAAAGCAGGAATGTTTGTTTAACTGAAAAATCAAAGACAAACTTTTTTTACGGCCTTTCAAGTATGATTTTTCCTTTACCCCCTCCCTTGAATTAGTTTCACATTCCCCTCACCCTTGTTCTCTTGCCAGATGAGATCTCTGGTGTTCTACCATCCCAGTATGATCAAGTCACTGTGTTCCAGAGGCATCTCTTCCTATTAGTGACTGCCAAAAAGTGATGCTGAATTAGGGTAGTCGGGGAGACAAGAGAGAAGATTGAACTATCATTTGGCTACAAAAGCAAACAAAAACCAGTAAGTCTAGATTGTTGATGCCTGCATTACATTTCATTTAAATGAATTGTTCAACTGAGAAAAGGATGGGAGGCAACTCTATGATATCTGACTGTGGCAGGGCACTTGGGGTACCTGCCACTTCAAGAGATCAGGCAGCCTACTAAGCCACCAGCCAGTGTGGGCCAGGGCTGACTGGGAGTCAGCTGACCCAGGGAGCCAGCAGGTGAGGCTATGCCTGACTCAGGAGGGAGTCACCTGACTCCAGAGGAGGGTTAAGCTTGGAGCAAGTATGATCCTGATAGGGGCCAGGCAGTAAGATCTAGACCCTGCTGAGAGAACATCACCTCAGCAGAAGGGCTGCAGCTCCAAAAGTTCTGCAGGGAGCACAACATCTGAAGCAGTGTGGAAGTTTAGGAAGGAGCTCAGGGGATGGAGGAGGTTACTGGGGACCCAGTGTGGGATCTAGAGCCCTCAGAAGGGGGCTGAGAGTCTGTGGGTCTATTGAGGGGCCAGATGAACCTGAGAGAGGGGGGCTGCATTGGTCTGACTTATGGAAGACTCTGGGTGAGCCCAAAGAAGGAGAGATCTAGGGAGGGGCCCAAGAGGATGGGCCCATAGGTGAGAGAGGGCTGGCAGCCAGAGGACTCGCAGACTCTTAACTGGCCTGTGTGGGGCCAGGGCCCAGGAGGGGCCAAAAGGTTGAAACAGACCATGGCAGAGACTTTCAGAGCCAGGAGATCCTGGAGTTCTTGACTGGCCCAAGGCAGGGCCAGGACCTAGGAGAGGCTGAATGCTCTGGGGGAGTCACAGATGACGAAGAGGTCAAGGGGTGTGCAGCCCAGAACAAAGACAGCACATGCCAGCCCATCTGAGGAAAGGGGTCCAAGAGACAGACAGGACCAAGGGGCCCAGATGTAAGGTTAAACTGGAGTCTGAGGGTCCAGAGGTCAACAGCCCAGGAGGGCTGGATTACATCAAGTGGGGAAGGTCCAGAGAGGACCCAGAAACAAGACCTGGAAGACCAGAGACTGGTCATGGGTATGACCAAAAACTGCACCCTGCTGAGGCTTGGGGCTTGAGGTCATGGTGGTGGGACTGCTCATGGTGGAGCAGCCCTTAGAAAGTGCCACCAAGGCGAAACCCCAGGGAAGGGTGAGTCTGGGGTGCTCTAGAACCCCTGCCCTGGCTGCCTTGTGGGTGAACACTTGGAAGGAAAGGCTAGGTGTGCTCACCCCAAAATTAAAGCAAGGGCAGGTCCAGATGGTCTAGCAGCCCAAAGAGGGCCAAGGGAAGAGCAGGACCATGTGGGTCCAAAAGCCTGGAGAGGTACCAGGGAAGAGCATGCAGGTTGAGGAGCCAAGGAAAGACCAGGACCAGATGGTCCCACAGCCTAAGCAGGGGCCACATAAGACCAGGACCAGAAGGGTCCAGCAGCCCAGTGACAGGCCAGGAATAGTGTAGTGGGACCTGAATAGTCCAGAGAACCAGTGACGAGCCAGGAATAGTGAGACAGCCCAGAGAGGGGCTGGCTGAGAGACCGAGAGTTCCAAGGATCCAGGAAGGGACCAAATGAAGGACCAAGGGATCTGGCAGCCAAGAGGGGAATCAAGTGAAGGACTGAGGGGTCTGTCAGCCTAGAGAGTGACTAAGTGAGGGATGAAGGGGCTGGAGACTTGAGCAGGATTGTTTAAGACATCAAGAGGTCTGAGGGCCCAGAGAAGGGCTGCATGAGTGTAGGCGTGTGACAACAAGAACGTCCACAACAATGCCATCTGCAAAGCTTGAAGTGTGACATAGGGATGGTATGGAGCCATGCAATTGGCCCATAAGGTCTTGACCCACAGGCACTCAGTGGTCAATAGAATAAGACCAGAGCAGCCTCCCCCATTCTTACAACCATTAATATAAAGTATGGTGGGCGAGAGCTGGGCAAACTGTTCATAGCGCAGTTGGGTATACCAACATATAGAGAAGCTCGAGGGCCAAAGGAGGGCCATGCACATGATTAGTGGCCTAGAGACCAGGCCATATGAAGACAAACTGAAAGACCTGGGACTGTTCAGCCTGGAAAAGAGAAGACTCAGAGGAGACTTGGTGGCAGTCTATAAGCACATCAGGAGTGTCCATCAGAGCCTGGAGGAGCGTCTATTCACCAAGGCCCCCCAGGGCAGGACAAAAATAATGGGCACAAACTGACTGAAGATCACTTCAGGCTAGACATAAGTAAAAACTTCTTTACAAGCAGAATGCCGAGGGTTTGGAACAGGCTCCACCCCCCAGAGGTGGTACAGTCATCCACCCTGGTGATCTTCAAAATGCGCCTTGACACCCATCTTAATGGGGTCATCTGATCCCAGCAGTCTTTCCTGCCCAAGTGCAGGGGGGCTGGACCCGATGACCTGTCACATCCCTTCCAGCCCCTAAGATCTATGGGTTTGGGTCTGCAGGGCGTACGGCCACCCCTGGAGACACTAACACCAATCCTTTTGTCTACTTTCCCTCAATTGGCAAGTGTCACTCATACTAAACAGAAAATATTGCTATGAGCAAATGATTTACAATCTGGAAAAAGAAATAAAAATACTGAGCTCTGCAAAGACTTTACATAGGTAAGAATAGACAACTTTTGCCTTATTGTTAACACTCTAAGATTGAGATACCTTTTCATAGATTTCATAGACATTAGGGCTGGAAGGGACCTCGGAAGATCATCGAGTCCAGCCCCCCGCCCAAAGGGCAGGACGTCAGCTGGGGTCATAGGATCCCAGCAAGATAAGCATCCAGTTTCATCTTGAAGGTGTTCAATGAAGGCGCTTGAACAACCTCCGGCGGCAGGCTGTTCCAGACCTTGGGGGCTCGGACAGTAAAGAAATTCTTCCTTATGTCCAGCCTGAAACGATCTTGTAGTAGTTTGTGACCATTCGTCCTCGTCATCCCTTGGGGCGCTCTGGTGAACAAACGTTCCCCCAGATACTGGTGATCACCCCTGATAAACTTGTAGGTGGCCATCAGATCACCCCTGAGCCTGCGCTTTTCCAGGCTAAAGAGCCCCAGGGCTCTCAGCCTGTCATCGTAGGGTCTGCTTCCCTGACCCCTGATCATGCGCATGGCTCTTCTCTGGACTCTCTCAAGCTTCTCCACATCCTTTTTGAATTGTGGAGCCCAAAACTGGACGCAGTACTCCAGCTGCGGCCTCACTAAGGCCGAGTACGGGGGGAGAATGACGTCCCGGGATTTGCTTGAGAAGCATCTATGGATGCAAGACAGCGTTTTGGTCGCTTTACTAGCTGCAGCATCGCATTGCAGGCTCATGTTCATCTTGTGGTCAATGATGACCCCCAAGTCTCTTTCTTCCATAGTGCTAACCAACATAGCACTGCCGAGCCTATAAGGATGCTGCGGGTTTTTCTTCCCAAGGTGGAGAACCTTGCATTTATCGGCGTTGAACACCATCAGATTCTCATCCGCCCACTTGCTGAGCCTGTCCAGGTCAGCCTGGATCACCCGCCTGTCTTCTGGTGTGGATGCTTTGCCCCAAAGTTTGGTGTCATCGGCGAACTTGGCCAGTCCGCTTCTGACTCCAGTGTCCACATCGTTAATGAAGATGTTGAACAGTATGGGTCCAAGGACAGAGCCCTGGGGGACCCCACTGGTCACAGGACACCACGATGAGTGACTTCCATCAATTACTACCCTCTGGGTCCGACCCCGGAGCCAATTTTCCAGCCAGTGGATCGTGGGGGACCCAAGGCGACAATTGGCCAGTTTCTCCAAGAGACAATTATGGGACACCAGATCGAAGGCTTTTTTGAAGTCAAGATATATGACATCAATCTCATCTCCCTTGTCCAGGTGATAGGTCACCTGGTCATAGAAGGAAATGAGATTGGTCAAGCAAGATCTACCCGCAACAAACCCATGCTGGCTATCCCTTAAGATGTTGGCGTCGGCCAGTCCATTAAGGATGGCCTCCTTAATAAACTTTTCTGAGATCTTCCCCGGGATAGAAGTCAGGCTGATGGGCCTATAGTTAGCCGGATCCACTTTCCTCCCTTTCTTAAAGATAGGCACCACGTTGGCCTTCTTCCAGTCTTCGGGCACTACACCAGAGCGCTAAGAGTTTTCAAAGATCCGTGCTAGAGGCTGGGCTATGATGCTCGCCAGCTCCTTGAGTACCCTGGGGTGAAGATTGTCAGAGCCGGCTGACTTGAAGGTATCCAGCTTCTCAAGATGTTCCTTCACAAAGTCAGCATTAATGGAGGGCAGGGGATCACCCTCACCCGGACTTCCCGGCCCTGTAGCAGGCACGGGCGTCCCATGGGGCTGATGAAAGACCGACGCAAAGTACCTATTTAATAGGTTGGCTTTTTCCTGGGCGTCAGTTGTCAGTTGCCCCATCTGGTTCAGCAGGGGTCCAACGTTGCCCCTGCTTTTCCTCCGGCTCCCCACATATCTGAAAAAGGACTTTTTATTGTCCTTGATGCTCAAAGCTAGCTGGAGTTCAGCTGCAGCCTTGGCTTTCCTGGTCTGCTCCCTACAGGACCGGACCAGTGCAGAATAATCCTCCTTGGAGGTGACTCCCATCCTCCATCCTTTGTAGGCCTTTCTTTTTAGCCTCAGGAGGTCTGCTAGGTCCCTGGAGAGCCAGGGGGGCTGCTGTGCCCTCTTGCTGCCTTTCCTCCGAGATGGAATAGACTTAGTTTGTGCATTGAGGATCGCTCCCTTGAGGAGCGACCACTCTTCTTGAACTCCCCTCTCCCTGCGGTCACAGTCCCTTAGGGCCTCACTGACAAGCCTCCTGAGCTTGTCAAAGTCGGCTTTCCTGAAGTCAAGGACTTGCGCGTTGCTGACCGACTTGCCAGCTTTTCAGCGGATGGTGAAGGTGATCAGCTCGTGGTCACTGTCACCCAGCTTCCCATCGATCACTAGGTCGCCGACTAGGTCCTCCCCAGTAGCCAGCACCAGGTCGAGCAGCGCTTTGCCTCTCGTTGGCCCATAGACTTCTTGAGTCAGGTAGAGGTCATCCACGCACAAGAGGAAGCTCTGCGACCGCTCAGATTTTGCTGAGCGATCCTCCCACGAGATGTCTGGGTAATTGAAGTCACCCATGACAACCATGGTCCTGGAGCAAGCTGCCTCAGCCAGTTCCTGGGCAAACTCCTCGTCTAGCTCAGGACTTTGGGTGGGAGGTCTGTAATAGACTCCCACCATTGTGTCCCCTGTGCCGTGTTCCCCACGGATTTTAACCCAGAGGGTCTCCAGCCGTCCACCCTGGTCGCCAATATCGGCTTGCAGGGACGCGTAGCTTTCCTTAACATAGAGAGCTACACCCCCGCCCCTTTTCTCTACACGATCCCTCCTGTACAGGGTATAGCCATCTATCCCCGTGGTCCAGTCATGGGTGGAGTCCCACCAGGTCTCCGTGATCCCTATGACATCGTAATTGTTTGCACTGAGCAGGAGGATGAGCTCCTCCTGCTTATTCCCCAAGCTCCTGGCATTTGTGTACAGGCAGGCAAGCGCCCCCTGGGGGGCTCCTTCCTTGCCCACAGATTTTACCAGGGCTGGGGCTGGGGCGGGCTCCCTTGAGTGCCATGATCCGCTGGCTTTGCAAGGATTGTTCAGCGGGCCAGCAGTGGCGGTAGTCCCCCCGTCCCCCAGCGGGCTTAGTTTAAAGCCCGGTGGAGCAGGTCAGCCAGTCTGGCTGAGAAGAGCCTCCTCCCTAGGGGAGAGAGGTGGAGACCATCTCTTCCCAGCAGCTCACTGCCTCTCTCACCAAAGAGCGGGCTGTGGTCATGAAAGCCAAAGCCTTCCTGACGACACCAGCGCCGCAGTCTTTGGTTGACCACATAGATCCTCCTGTCCCTTCTCAGCCCATAGCCTGAGACTGGGAGGATCGACGAGAACACCACCTGTGCCCCCAGACCCTTAAGCCCCGCTCCCAAATCCCTGTAGCGCCTCATGACCTGGCTGGGAGTGTTCCGAGCCGTGTCATTGGTGCCCACATGAATAAGGAGCATGGGATAGCGGTCTGTGGGTTTGAGGAGCTTGGGGATCCTCTCTGCAATGTCCCGGATGCGGGCCCCTGGGAAGCAGCAGACTTGCCGGGCTAAGGGGTCAGGGTGGCAGATTGGCCCCTCCGTCCCTCAGGAGGGAGTCACCCACAACAAACACCTTACGTTTTGTCTTGGGGAGAGCAGGGGCGGGAGTTGCAGTTGGGCCCATGTTGCCTGTGGGGGCCGGCAACTCAGCAGGCTCTGCTGGGGCAGCAAGAGGTGCATACCTGTTGCTCAGTTGTGGCGGGGGGGGGCCTTGGTGCGGCGGGCCTTAGGGCCCTTGACCACCTTGGTCCATGCCCCTGGCTGGACACAGCAGGAGGTCCCAGAGTCCTCCTCTGGCCTGGAGGGAGACTGTGATCTACCCTCTGCCTCCTGGGGGAGAAGGGCCTGGCAGTAGGAGTCTATCTCCTGCTCACAGTCCCTGATGGCACGCAGTCTCTGGACTGTGGCCTGGAGCTCCTCCAGCTGGCGTGCCAGAGACCCCAAAAGGGAGCAGACCCCGCAAGGGGAGGTCGCCATGCTCCCAGGCCCCAGAGCCTGAAAAAGGGACAGGCAGCCCCCGCAGCCGAGAGCCAGGGGCTCCGTCTGCGTGGAGCCCGGAACCAGGGGCTCCGTCTGGGTGGCCATCTCTGAGGTGCCAGGGGGGGGGCCGCGGAGCCCGAGGGGACCCTCGGGGTGCGGCGCGTGCCCATCCGTGTCATGCCTCTGGTAGGCTGGCTACAGCTGGGACTGTCTACCCTGGGGGGTGCGCAGGCAGGGTCTGGCGCCCTCCCGCACGCCCTCCCGCATGAACTCCACGCTAACTCACGCGCCGGCAGAGAAGCGCGCCTGCTTGTGCAGCCTGTTCGCGCTGCTCCGGTCGCGTGGCTCCCTGGGGGGCTGGGCGAAGTAGGGGCCTGGGCGGGGCCTGACCCGGCCCGGCTCCACTCAGCTGCCGCCTCCCACACACACACTAAGGGGGTTAGCCCCTTCTCTCCACGGGCCCCGCTTACCCCGGCTGCGCTGGGGGTCAGCAGGGGGCTCCGCGGCTGCTGGAGGGTTTCTGGGGGGCTTCGGGGGAGCGGGGGCGCAGCGAGCTTTCACCCGCACGTCTCTCGCCGCTCCCGCGTCTAACTGGGCTTATTCCCGGTCGGCGGGCCCTTTTAAACTGCGCGCATGAGCAGTGGGCCTGCCGTCGAGGAAGCTGCTCTTAAGGCAAATACAGGGGCCCTGCCCGGGATTTGGGGGACCCTGCCTTACTGGAGGGGGGCTGGTGAGTACCCCCCCTTCTCTCTCTCTCTCTCTCTCTCTCTCCCTGGGGGGCTGGGCCAAGTAGGGGCCTGGGCGGGGCTTGACCCGGCCCGGCTCCACTCAGCTGCCGCCTCCCACACACACACTAAGGGGTTAGCCCCTTCTCTCCACGGGCCCCGCTTACCCCGGCTGCGCTGGGGGTCAGCGGGGGGCTCCGCGGCTGCTGGAGGGTTTCTGGGGGGCTTCGGGGGAGCGGGGGCGCAGCGAGGTTTCACCCGCGCGTCTCTCGCCGCTCCCGCGTCTAACTTTTTCTTTTCTGCACTGAACAAATAAAAACAAATAAGAACTATACTAGTTATTTTGATTAACTTTGTTAGTTTTAGCTATGAAGTGCATAAAAATGTTCCAAATGTCAAACTATCCTAACATCAGAAACATACACACAACTACCTAACTAGGTATTAAGAAAATTACATCTCCTACATGAAAGTCATTTTCTCATTTTAAAATTATGTTATTTTAGCATTAAGGTCCATATTACTTATGCAAGTTTTTTCCTTTTTGCAAAGTATTTTAACATTTCCTGATGTTACTGTAGATACCAGTCAAGACAGAGTTATTCTGGGCAAATGGCTAGCATACATTGGAAATTATGCAATGCAAAATATTTTGCAAAATAAAAAGTTACATTTTGCTTTTCTTCTACCACCTATGCCACTTCTTTTTATAAGTGAGTTAGCAAGCTATTTCAAATTATATTAAGTCGGAGTTATGGATTTGTCTTGGTTTGCATAAATACTGTACTTCATATGTATTATTTAGAGGTCCCATGATAATGAATTGACTTTCGGAACTACAAGTCTCTCTTATTCATACTGTTAGTATATAACAGAAGTACAAGCCATGCAGAACCCAGTTTATTTAAAAATGTTCAGGCCTATGATTAAAAAGATGGTGAGAGAAACAACATTAAACTCATCATCATCAAACTATTAGGAACACAAACGAACCACCTGAACACATGTATGAACATCATTTTGTGAGCATCTTGTACTCCTAGATCCTTTCCTGCATGCATTTTTCATAGTACCAGCTATGTTCCAAATGATTTTATTAATTTCAGTACTTTTTTATTTATTTTCAGGTGCAGAGAGAAAAGACTACATGACTATTTGACAAAAATTCTGCATCCCATTTTGATCAAAATATCAGCTTAAGAAAAAACAAAACCAGAAAACCAAAACTAAACACACTGTTCATTTAAAAAGCTAAATAATTAATTAAACAAAAAAATAAATTTTGGTCTCTCACAAGCAAAATCATCTAAAGGAACAAGTACATTAAACAGCATTAAAATATTAAGTAATTTCATCCCCGAATAAATACTATAGTATCATTATTATATACATTTACCAGTGAGTTTTCTATTTCTCACTTTTTAAAATTATAATGAAACTGAAAAAAATCCTACACCAACATCCAGACATGATCAACTTAAGCTGATATAATCATATCAGAATTGCAACAGCAGCTTTCTCCTGCTCTAATCACCTGACATAAAAATACTGTAAACACTTATCAACCCCTTTTCTTCTCCAATAAAACAAATAAAGTTTAATATGTGATTTTTTTTCAAGCCTGTAAGAACTGAACATCTCAGATGTACAGCTTGGAAGTAAAGGAGTAAAGAGGCTAAATAAATATCTCTGCATGAAGGATGTTTGCCCTAAGTGGTACAATAAGGCTTTAATTAATGTGTTGGTGGAACAATGAGGATCAAATTCTCTGATTCAATTATGATCTCTCACAGCACACAACAAGACATGTCCAAGATAAAGACAGAACACAGTTTAATCTTAGGATACCAGAATAGTACCTCATGGACTATTCCAGTCATCAAAATTTAGAGTCCCCCTATGGATTCTTTAACTTGTACTGAAGCCAGTTCAGCCTTTGTGTCCTCAGAATCAAGGGATATGCTCTTTAGAGGCCCCTTTCTTCATTTAGATGCATCACATTTGTCCAGTAGAATGAGCCTCAACATCTCAAAAGAAAAGAGCCTCCTGGATTAGTAACATATCTGCCTGAAACTGGGATCATTTGTTTTATTTGGCAAAGAAGAACTTGGAAGATTACAATGAACAACATGACTGAGCCGTTTCACTGATGAACCCTTTCACTGATGAACAACATGATTGAGCTGTTCACATTTGTCCACATGTTGGCTAGGGACAAACATTCAAAAAGCTCGAGCCTGAAATTGTTTCAATCTTTGCAGGTTAGTCTAACCTGGCTAGGCTGAACTGGTTTGTAACCAGACAGACATTCTCTCTGGACTGGGGTGGGAATGTTGCCAGCGCTGGGCTAGCACTGGAGTAAAGGGTGATGTGCAGTGCATGCATCTGTTGATGATACAGAACTTTTAAATCTCCCTCCCTGCTTCTTTATACTGTCTGCAGCAAACTGACAGGCAAGCAAGCCAGCTGGGAGTGTTTTGCTAATATTTATTGCCTCATCAGCAAAACAATAGCCTCTCTCCATTAGTTCAAACTCTTCTTAAACAGCTTACCAGCTGACCTGTTGATTAGCTCCAAAAAGCCCTAAGCAGTCACTGTTCTGTCTGCCTGTCCCAGTGAAATTGGAGACATGCACGCAGACACCTCTCAGTATTAGCTAACATATCACATGCCTAGGGACCGTGGGGCTGGAGTCTGTGCTGTGGGAGATGGGAGGGAGTGAGGTAGGGATCCCTGCTTGAGCAGTGAGCAGCAAGGGGATGGGGGGTAGTAGGGCAGGGGGAAGCAAGGCAGATCCTACTGTACCTGCAGTCTCTGTCAGAGCTCCAGCCAGAGGGCAGTGGGGGAGAGCCCAGAGAGCATGCTGGGATGCAGGAGAGTCTGGTTTATCTTAAACCAAGAAGGGGTGTGGGACAGACATTGCATAAACTGGTTTGACCCAAATGAGTTACATGTGATATTACATTCAGGTTTATCTCAAACTGGTTTCAGCCACTTTCAAACTGGTTTATGTGCACTGAACTTATGTTCTGTTACAGGTTTAAACCAGTTTCTGATAACTGAAACCAGTTTCAATTTGGCCAGAAGGTCAGCCACAGCCAGCTGGATCCAAGGTGCCAGTTCTGAGCAGGCAGGGTCCTGCCACTGGCCTCCCTAGCAGGAATTCTGGTGTTCCCTATTGGAAAACTGAAAAATCCCTGATAAAAATAATCCCAAAGTCACTCTGTAAAATACCCCCAAATCCATGTTCCTCCATAAGTAAAACAAAAGACCACTATAACGAGAGAGAGAGAGCAAGACAGAAACAGCAATCAGTTGAACAATGTTTTATTGATATATCTACAGTGGTAAAGCAAGTCTCTTTTCATAATAATAAAGTGAACTCTAAATACATGTTTCATGAATTCATGAATACCAGTTTTGCTGCACTCTCATAAGGAGATGGCCCACACACAAGGGGTTTGGCCCCCCAACAGGGGGTCCAGCCCCCCAACAGGGGTTTCAACCCCCAAACAAGTGGTACAGCCCCCAAACAAAGGGTTTGGCCCCCCAATAGGGGGTCCGGCCCCCTAATGGGGGGTTCAGCACCCACACAAGGGGTATGCCCTCCATGGGGGCCAAATGTTCCCCACACGGGCTACCACCCCCCCTACAAGGCCCACATGCCCCCCAACAGCTGCCCCCTCAGCCGCATCCTGCACCAGTTGCTGCAGCCCCCCCAATGGCTGCCCCACCCAGCCCCACCATGCCACTCCCCCAGACCTCCCCAATGTCTTCCCCACCCAACCCCACCCCCCAACTTGCACCCCCAAGCCCCCATGTCTAACCCCACAAACCCATGCACCATCACAAAACCCAGAAAAAAAACAGGAAAAAAAAGGGAAAAAAAAGCCTCTGCTTACCCTTGAAGCAGGGGTGGGGGGGGCTGCAGGGCCTCCTGGCAGAGCCCCCCAGGCAGCACAGGACAGTGCAAGGGCAGCAGGGCCCGGGCTAGGGCTGCTGGGGCTGTCACCCTGCCCCACACTGTGGGGCGTAGCCCCAGTTAGCTGGACAGCAGCTGAACTTCTGGGGATTTTTGTTTTGTTAAGTTATAGGGTGGGGGGGCAGAGATGGGAGCGGTCTTGGGGTGATGGGGCTGGCCAGGGCAGGGGTCAGGAGTCTCACGGGGACTGGCAGGGGGAGGGGCTGGCCCCGGCAGGGCTCAGGGGCCTCAGGGAGCTGGTGGGGGGAGGGGCCAGCTCTGGCAGGGGTCAGGGACCTGGGGGGGCTTGAAGGGGGAGGGGCCGGCCTCAGCAGGGGTCAGGGGTCTTGGGGGCGGCTGACAGGAAGAGGGGTGAGCCCCAGCAGTGCTCAGGGGCCTCAGGGGGACCGGTGGGGGGAGGGGCCAGCCCTGGAAAGGGTAGGGGGCCTCAGGGGGGCTGGCGGGGGGAGAGGCCAGCCCTGGAAGGGGTTGGGGGTTTCAGGGCAGCTGGCCAGGGTTGGGGGGTGCTGGGGGAGTGGGCGGTGCCATTGGTGGTCCCCCCATGGTCCTCTCCCACCTCCTCCAGCCCCCCCGACCCCTTACTCACCAGCACCAGAGCCCTGGTGCTGAAACATGTTGCCTGACCGGCCACGTGTTCCAGCACCAGGGCAAGTGGCCAACCATAGAGACACTCTAACAGCCAGAGCATCTCCATGGAGGACCCAGCCTCCAGTTGCCTCAGGGCACAGTCCGGTACCATGCCCTGCTTCGGTTTTTTAAACTTCAATATTTTTTGACCCCTGGATATCCAGGGGTCTAATTTTCTCCCCACACTGCAAGTTTGCAGTACAGGGAACGTTTTTTTCGTTCTGGCACCCCCCGGGCTTCTATCCTGAGTCACTACAGGCATGTGCATACATTTCCTCAGTCCAGAGCGAATGTCTTTATGGTTACAAACTGGTTCAACCTAGCCAGGACTAACCTGCAAAGATTGAATCAATTCAGGCTCAGGCTTTTTGAATATCTGTCCGTAGCCCACATGTGCAAGTGGGACAGAAGTGGCACAGCAGCCAGACTCCACTTCTGACAGCCCTGATAGTGGTAGCCCCTTCCAGGTGTTGCTGCCAGTGTCACCACTGCCACTGAACCCAGCCCTACTTCCCAGGCACCCAGCCTATTCACACTGCAGCCACTGCCGAGAGCAATAGATGAAGCAGGTGGGAAGATGGGGTCTCCATGGAGACTAGGACAGAACCCCCAAGGGCATGGTGTGTTTGGTCAGGTGAATGGGATGGGGCAGCAGACAACCAGGGAGCAGTATCCAGGAGTAGGATTGCAGGGCGGTAACAGTGTGGAGCCATGTTGGGAGCAGATAGCACTGGGCCAAGGCCAGGGGCAGAGCCGCAGTCACCAGCCTGTGATCCTGGCCCCAGCCTCGCCCACCCATTCCATTCCTGGACAGCACACCCCATCCACTCCCGGCCCCATCCTATCCACCTGGCCAGCCACGCCCTGTCCGTGGGGTCCCAAGCTAGTCCCCACCCACCTGTCCATTCTGTCTGGCATCTCCAGACCAGCCTAGTAATCTACCACTTCGGGAGTTTTAGTGAGCTGTTGTGGGCAGGGAAGAGGAATGGAGGTGGGAGGGGTGTTAACCCAGCCTGGCACTGCAGAGGAGACAACATCTTACCAAAACTCCTTAAGTGGCTCTCCAACCCAAATAATTGCTCACCCCTGTGTTAACAGCTAATGGTCTCATTCAGGAACATGTGCCCCAGGTACATATAATGAAAAGTCAAGCTGACCCAAATCAGAAGTATGCACCTGGAAACAATAGGGGTGGGAAGGGAAAAAACCCCTCAATGCCCAAACAAACATAAAACAAAAATAGACAGGGGAACACATGAGAGAGAAAGATCCTGGCTATCTTTCCCCTGCCACTATTAAACTTAGGAAAGTCAAGTCCCAGAAGATTAAAACACTGAGTTTTCTCATTCTAATGGATTCTCACTTTTAACATTTATTTACTATGCTGCGGCCATGTACACAGGTTTAGCTTCTATGGGGAAAATCATGATTCTCCCAGCAGTAGTCACAAGTGTGCAAAAGTTCAAGCTTTTTTCCCAGAGCAAACATACCTGCTTTGGGAGAAAAATAACCTGGGAACAATCAGAATTAAATTGCCCCTGGGAGAAAAACTCTCAGGGGAGACTGAATGTCTGCACCTTGTCCTCAAGCTTAACTCCTCCCATGCCTTCCCAAGACTGGGGCCTGGGAGGCAGCTGTTCACATCCTTCCATAGATGGAAAGGGGAGGGGAGGAGCAGCATCTACCACCTGGTCCCTGCCTGCTTCTCACACTAGAGTTCCTGGTGTGTAAAGCAGTCAGGGGTTTTGCCACACTACTCCCTCTGCTTGGCTCTGGGTGCCCAAGAAGTGATGCTCTCCCCTGCCTGCTTCACCATACCCCCCACTCCCACTGCAAGACTCTTCAGTGCAAGAAGCATACAGGGTGCAAGGGGATTTGCCTTGCTGTCCCAATCTATATCAGGAATGGGAAGAATGAAATAACCAACACTTTCCCCAGACTAGGCTTACCCTGGTCGGGTGAAGACATAAGGAGCAGAGGGATGAGGGGGGCAGCTGCAGACTGAAAGTCTGTACTACTTCCTCTCCCAGAATCATTTCTAATGGTAGACATTTTCCACCACAAAAAATGCATGCATGTACATAGCTAGTAATGGATATTATAGATAAGTAGAATATATTATCTTTACTGTTACAGGAAACATCCATTGAAGGTTAATGATGTTGTTGGATAATTGGCTGTTACGTGCTGCGCCAAGAATGGGTGATGTCATGCTTTGCTCAAGGCTGTCAGGGATGCTAATAGGCACCCTAGTCTGGACTATTTGCATAGTGGGCCACACCTACCTGGGGCTTTAACTGGCAGACATTAGCCAGCTAAAGACTCAATCTGGCATTTGTCTGGGCCTCCTGACTGGCTGTTGGGAAAGCAGCTTCCATGTTTAGCTTCACCTGTGGCAACAGACTCCAAGAAAGCCAACAGCTCTTGCTGAAAGGCTGCCTTACTGAGCTTCTGCGGTCTAGTACTCTGGTATCCTAACCCTGCTTGCTCTCTTCTGGACTTCAGTTTCTGGATTTTCCTTTGGGTTTGGAAATTTGGCCTCTGATTCCTGTACATTGACTTGACTTGTGATTTGGACCTTGCCACTGAATTTCCTGTGGATCTGGTAACTTGGTATCTGTATTCTGACCCTAGATTAGGCCTGTGTTTTGGACTCTGCCACTCCATCTGATCATCCTCTAGCGGCCTAACCACCAGGCAAGGCAACCCATGACATGGTCTATTACAATGACAAAGAAAATATCATTCAACACTGTGTCTTCAATCTAGAGAAAAAGAAGATTCTGACAAGGGGCATAGATGCAAGAGGGGAGAGGCTGGAGGGGAGGGACTTAAAGCAAAAACTGATACAAAGCCTAACCTTGGAAAGGGGTACATTTCAGTATTGTATCTTTCTTGGTGCTTCTTTGGCAGTAGCATGCAACTACAGCTGATGCTCAGGAATCGGATGGAGTAAGCATTACAAGTTTCTAATGGTTTTGTATTGAAGGGGATTAGGATTTCAGAAATACTGATTGTTCCCCTTTTTTCTAAGGCAGATGAAGGGCCCAATCCACTCATTATGGCAGCAAATATAAAATCCAGCCAAGGGACAAGGATGGAAATGAAAGATGGCAGTTACAAACTTTTTCCTCATAAAAAGGTGACAATTCCTAGTTCCACAACTTTCTTTTTCCGCCTTGCTCCAGTAAGGGCCAGCTCCAAATAATGGCTTAGAACTTCCTCAGTTACCTTCAAGCTGTAAATTATCGTCTCTACTGGTCCCACATCTAGCACGTTTAAAAACACCCTGGGGTAAAGATCTCAAAACAACTAAGCTACGTATTTACTGATATACAAAAAAGCTGGCTTAGTAAAACAATGCTGTAGAACATTTGGTGATTTAAACAAAGTAAGAATTTTTCTAAATGTTTTCAGGTAAGGCCAATTTAACAGAATGGTGTGGATCAGTATCTTGCTCTATGTTTTTTTCTTTTTATTACAAAGATAGATGTGATATCAAGCACAAATGCTAATTAAAACTGTTAATTAAGGGAAAATATTCAGTAGTGTGTGCGTGTGTGTGTGTGTATTTATATATATGTGATACATCGCCAACACCCCCCCCCCCATCACCTTCAGTTTACTAATATCAGGGATCTAGATAGTAAGGCAGAAAGAGATTTCCCCAATCATCATTTGCTCAGGTCCATTAAATGGACAGTTGTTCATTTACATCTACAGGACATGCTTTTCACAACCTGGAAAGCCAAAAAGACACCTTGCCACAGGCGGTATATCATGTCTCCCCTCCCCAATACAACCCCCATGGCACAACAGCTCACCTCAACATTTTTGCCCCGCCTGTCTAAAAGCCTATTTATAACCCTGTCTAACATAAGCCTCTATCATATCACTTTTTCTGTTTTGCTGCTTTCTAAAACACTGTTTACATTTGAGATGCTGGATCATGAAACTGAGGATGCAAAAAATATAAATTTTAGTAAAGAAACTACTCTCACATTAAGCTTGCTTCCTGAGTGACTTCTTTTCTTGTGCCCCTTATTTTGGACTTTGGTAAATTGAAAATATATCATCAATTGAAAGCTTAAGTATCCAGCATTATTTTTTTCTTTTAAATAAGTTTTGCCTTTAGAGAATAGTCAGAAAAAAAATCCCAATTTCTAGACTTTTTATTTTAACTATGTTTCTGAAACAAATCTAGTATTGCACAGAGAAAACATGTATACCTTTACCTCTGTTAAAAATGTATTGAGTATAAGTGGAGTATATAACCCATTCATGGTTTAAACTTACAATAATTCGCAGTCCTTCTCAACAAGCTTACCACAGTTCCTTATGCCAAAACAGAAGACAAAACACAGTGATATCCTCTTAATGATATCTTCAAACTGCTTACTACTAACATTTAATTAAAAGTGATATGTACATAGACAAATGAGACCTCTCGCATTCCTTGTCTTCCCAAAATAGTTAATACCTGTGAACTTGAGTTTGTGATGGTCTGTTAACTCTTTGACAAGTGAGCCTGAATAAAGCCCTTACAGCTTGTTGAAACTCTGCTAACTTTGCACCTGCACAGGGCCCCCAACTTAAAAGAGGCCATATGGATCAAGTGCTGTTATAACTGTAGTTAGTCATCTGTATCAAAATCACAGCAGACTCCTTCATAACAAAGTCTCCTTTTTGTTGTTAATTAAGACAGTACCAAAAAATATAGTTACTTATTCAGTCATGAGGACTGAATGCTCCCAGTAGGTAGCCTTTTCACAATTCAATGTCCCTGATGGGATTCGAAGAGGAAATGAAACAACAAATTGTACTCCTGATGATCTAAGCAGAAGCTGCAATTCCACAGGGAGTCCTGGTAGGTCAATTAGTTCATCATGCTAACAGAATAGCAATCGTGAAACCAGTGTCCCAAAAACAAAGGTTCAAAAAAGTGAAGTTCTATGCCTTGCTGTAAGACTGTCTCTAGTAGAGGTGGTTGTTAGTGCACAGGGTTTGGGTCAGCAATAGCACATTTATTGAGGATAAAAGTAGCATAAGAATGCTGAAGAAGTGGAATTATAACTGTATGGAAGGATTTGTTCACATGCATGGACTGGAGGCAGTTCACCTTCATAAAAATCTCACAACTTATTGCTGGTTTTGAGCGTGTTCACCTTACTGAAATACTATACTCTTAACTATTATTAGATAAATATTTGTAATGCTAATATTTCCTTACATGTCAGAGTACAATGTTCCAAACACTTCATTTCTTACTTATTGTAAACTATTCTAATATTTTTGAAAAGTTGTTTCTATTTTTGTACTTTATCCTTTTAACATATTATTGTGATGTACCAATATGGAAAAAAGTTCCTGTAAATTTTGTAAAGTTTGGCCTATATAAAACACCCTAATTGTAATCAATTTTAGAAGAAGTGTCTATGAAAGAATTTAACTCAAATAGCATAAATTACAATTTATAATGTCAATAATTATGGCAGTACCAAGCATTTAAAAAAAAATTAACACAAGTCTTATTTTCAATTTTATTTTAAATAATTCATAACCTACCAGATAGCTGCTTTTATCATCATACCTTTGCTTCACATAGAGACGATACTACGACTTAAGATAAAGAGGGAAGCCATAAATAGGTAAAACAAGTCCATATTTTAGTACAGGCTGTACATGTATGCATATGGTAGAGATCCTGTACTTGGAAAAGAAACTAACACTAGCTGGCTAATGTTGCTTGAAATGAGAAGAAACAGTTTCAGCATGCTCTGGACAGCATGGGCTACCATACTGTATGTTAGACTAGAAACCTGGGATTCTTAAATTCCTTCAATCAGTTGCTCTGTGACTTTGACCAATATTTTTTTAACCATTCTTGTCTCCATTTCTCCATCTGTGAAATATGAATGACAATGCTGTTATTTATCTACTTTATAGTGGCAATTGAGGATTAATGACTGTACAGAGCTTTGAATACTAAAAACAGTATATACAATGTCATATAGCTGTACTCTTTCTATAAAGTAGGCACATTAGTAGATTATGAATGCAAGAGATCTAACAATGAAAATGCTACATTTCCTCCTGCAAAGCCTCTAGAAATAGTTGAAGGCTTCACAACAAAAGAATATGTTGGTTTTTATGTTAGACACTGGTCACAGCTGTACACTAGCAAGGTGCATAAAGAAAAATGGATTATTCCAGCCTAGTTTAGTTTACAGCCATCGGCTACTGCAATATCAGACCTTGGTGCTTTATTTACAGAGCTCCCCACTGACAAAAGATAGCGCTGTATAATGAGTACACAAATGCATTTTCAAGAGCACATCTTGAAAGCTGGTTTTATAAAATGCCTTCTGGCTGCAGTATTTGGATGTACTGTATGCTGACAGTCAGTAGGGACAACAACACAGATGTGCTTTGTTGGCTCCTAATTGATTCAGTCCCGAGTAGTATTTAAAAAAAAAGCCAAAGCTTTACAGTTTTATGAAAATTTGATCTCTCCTTTTATCTCTATGTGGTCCTGCAAGTACCATAGGAAAAGGTGTGGTGACTAGTTATGGGACAACATATTCTTGTTTGTATTTTATTCATATTTTCAAAAACAGAAGTTGTGCTTTCTTCAGACAGCATATCCTGCCTATAATGTCATTACCTTGAAATACTGAACAGCCATTGGAATTAAACAGCATATTACATTTCTCTCGTCTAAAGAAAAAATGTAATTTTTGACCAAAAAAGCTTTGAGATGTTTATATGAAAAATTACGTAGCCTTTCTAGAAATCAGTTAAATTTCTGATCATTCTTTTTAACCTTTTTCAGAGCTTTTGATGCCACACAGATGTATGTGTTTGGCTAACAAACTAAGACTTCATTAAGTATTTGTATGACTGAGAAAAAATGTTGTAATATCTACCAGCTTTTCAGGTTTAAGTATAAAGACATAGAAAGATAACAAATATTACATTCCCAATTGATGGTTACCAGAAGTATTTATGATTACTTATCAAGAATTCTGGTCATCTAAGTGGCAACAATAATCATTCTTCTTCTTAAGTCTGACTGTATGAAGGAAACTGTATTTAGAGACAAACATGGTAATACTGCCATAGAGATACGACTGATTTTATACTATATGATTCTTTTCTTACAAAAAGTATATTTATAAAATAATTTACTAAAACCAAGTTTGAAGCTGAAACTAGAGTAGGCTTTCATGACACTCAATCTGTAAAAGACATTTAGTTATTTGCAACAACTATAAGATTAAAAAAAAACTTAAAATATGCTGACTTCATCCCTTTAAGGAGTTCTAGAAGAAGGGAAGGTATGAAAGCATAAGAAACATGATGAATAGAATGTAAACCTCAGCTCTGTTACAAGGTTAGCTCACAGGTTACATGGTTTAACAATTTATTTTACATTCCTAGGGACTATGCATATATTGTCAGCTGTAAAAAATAGAGTCAAGCGGAACTCAAATACAAGCCAGGAGTACAAGTTTCCTTTGCTTTATGCAGGTTCCGTACGTGCGAATTTGCTCTTATGCAATGACCCTTTTTATATTAAAAATTCATTATATGCTAGGTAAATTCACTCTTATGCAATCGGTGTGGTGTCAGCCCGCAGTCAGCTGCTTTGCGCAGTGCACTCTGAGAGTGTATTGTGAGAGTGCCACGCACCAAAATATAGTCTCCTGTGTAGATCTGTGCTCCTCGCTCATTGTCTGCAACACGTGTTTTTGTACCTGCCATCCCCATTTGGGTTTCCAAGTGTCCTGCTAGCTTATCTCCTACCCCTCTCCCTGGTCCATCAAGGAAATGCAAGAGAACTTCACTAACACTGGAGACAAAACTGGAGATTTTGAACCACGCAGAAGCTGGTGAGGGGCCAGAAATGTGGTAGAAATGGGTCTGGGGGTCAGTAGAGTTGAGGTCTTGGAATGTATCCCCATTTGTTACATTGTAAAGTGGGTTCCCTTTATGCAAATTCAAGTTATGAGCCATTTTCCAAGAACACGTGTACAGCATAAAGTGAGGGAAACCTGTACCTTATATGGTTCAACTGAGAGTATTTTAATGTAATAAAGGGGTGTGTGTGTGTGTGTGTGTGTGTGTGTGTGTGTGTGTGTGTGTGTGTCCATAATGCTTTTGTGCAACTGCGCATGTACTGCCCAGAAGGCCAACAGCAATCACCTGCAGGGGCTCCACCTCCTCAGGGAGGCGAGAGCCCCAATGCTCTCTGGGAGGAGGTGGAGTGGAGGCAGCAGGAGGGAGAAGCTGCCACCACAATCACCTCCTCAGGTGCAGGGATGCCCCACTGCTCTGTGGGAGGAGGCAGAGGTGGAGGCAGGTGGGGGGGAGGGAGTTGCTGCCACCTCAGGCAGAGGGAAGCCCCACTGTTTTGCAGGAGGAGGTAGAGGCAGGAAGGAAGGCGGGCAGTGGGGAGGGAGCTGCCGCCGCTGCCTCCTCAGGTGGAGGCAAGCTCTGCTGTTCCACGGGAGGAGATGGGTGAGGGGGGGGGAGGGAGCCACTGCCACCATCTCCTCAGGGGGGAGAAGCCCTGCAGCTCCATGAGAGGAGGCGGAGGCAGAGGAGGCTGGCGGGGGGGAGGGAGGGAGTCACCACGCCGGAGGTTGGAGGAGTCAGTGGCAGCAGCAGAGGGACTATTTATATGGCCAGCCCTGAAGGGGGGGGGGGGGGAAGAGGGCAATGTAAACAGTCCCTTAAACACTCTGTCATTCATGATGGGAAATTGGCTAGTGCAAGCATAATACAAAAGCCAAATAGCCAAGTTCCAGATGTTTTTCCAGGTCTCAGTACAAAAGCAAAGCTAACACTATAGAAACCATGGCAAACATCTTGTTAACAACAGGTAATGTAGATAATTCATACTCAAGAGATATTTCAGCTGCCACATTTTGCACTATTTGCTCATTCTTCATACACCTTACTCAGCAGGGTGGGGAAGATGGTTATGATCTAAAGGAAGAATTTTAGGTAGGAAGTGATTCTATCAGGATTAGTTTTCCTCCATGCCATGGGAACAACTTCTTTGCAGCTACTTATGCAAACCCCTGCTTTTCCTAATTCTTACTCTTATGTGTTCCTTAAAATAAGCAAAAGAGATTTCAGCAACCATAAAAATGCACTGCAACAATTATGAAAGGGTATCTATCTGTTACAACCAATGCTGCTTCAACTTGACAGTTGTCCGGCTATGGACAGAACTTGCACATAAACCGGTTTAAGTGATAAGAAACTGGTTTAAACCCATAACAGAACAGAAGCTCATGCACATAAACCAGTTTCAAAATGGTTGCAACCGGTTTAACATAAACCCGATTGAATGTAGTATCAGACTGAACTGATTTAGGTCAAACCAGTTTATGAAACTTCTGTCCCAGACCCCTTCCTGGTTCAGTTTAAATTGGAGTCCCTCAGCATCCTTCACAGCCCTAGGCTAAGCTGTGCTTTCTGCTCCAGAGAGCAGGGCTGGCCCCACCCCTCTGCTCCCTAGCTGGAGCAGTGAGGGCTGGCTGACAAGAGGGCAGAGCAGGGCAAGCCTGGCTGGAGGTACGCTCAGTCTGCAGTAGAGAGACTGCCCCATCCAGGCAAACCCCAGGTGGGGTCTGGGGCCAGGGAGGCAGGGGGTTAAACACCCATTCTCCCACTCAAACTTACTGCTGTCTGTGACTGTGGACTACAAATCCCAGAGGTACCTGGAAGCAGGAAGAGGAAGTGATGAGCAACCCTGCTGAGTCCTGCCATTATAATTCTGGACTGCAAATCCCAGAGACCTCAGGGGCAGAAGGAAGAGGAAGTGAACACTTAGCCAGAGAGCTGTGCTCTAGGCCCGCTTGGTTTCTGACCTGAGCCACTGCAGGCATGTGGCTGCATTTCCTGAATTAGAGGTAAATGTCTGTTCATTTCTTTTTCAACATAATCTGTGCAGTTTAAGCTAACCTCAGTCTTAGGCTTTTTGACTGTCTGTACTAGCCCAGGAAGACTAAGTATTGGTCCATGCTCCCATCAACAATTACTAGCCTACAGGATTACAGATCTTTGCTTCTCTAATGCATTATTAACATGGATTTCTGATGATGCTGTGCATAAAATCTCAGAGATTTTAATCTGCTGTGAACTGGCACTTTGTGCATTTCTCAAAAATAGCAATTAATTATCCAGAGTAATAAAATCTGTCACATGAAACTAGCTATTCAGTTAGACAATAGTCTAAAAAGTTCTCATCAGTTTCACAGCAAGCAAAGTTTGTTTTATTATGGATTCTGTACCCAGGAAAATAATTAAAATGGTAATGTGGAATGCAATCAGTAAAGAAGTGGAACAAAAATAATGCAATAATGCACTGATTGGCAAAAATAATACCATTCAATACAATTTTATGGAAAGTAGCTCTTGTCAAACATTTTTTAGGGTGATTGATAAACAGCGATCTGGGTTCTCCATTTGCCACAAAAACACACAGAAACACACGGATTTTCTCCTTTAAAGGAGAAAAACCCAGGAAACTGGATTTCCCCTTGCAAGCTAGCTGAGTTTGAGCCTGCAAGGGGCTGCTTGGGGCTGTGGGGAGCAGGATGCAGGGGGGTGCCATATGCATGTGTATGCTCACACGTGCACATGGCAGTCAGGCAGAGTGATGCAGAAGCTCCTGCAGCTCCCACAAGGTAAGTCTATGGGGTGGAGGGGGCTCATCCCCCCACCAGTTTTCTGCACCCACTGCAGGGCATGGGGCTGCAGCCTGGCCAAACCAGCTCTGGGCAGGAGCCACCTCCATGGCCCAGCAAACAGGACCCAGCATGGGAGGGAGCACTGCACTACCATGGCCACCAAGATGAAGCACCCCCCTGCCCACCCAGCAGCAGTGGAAGGACATAACTCCATGCCAGGTCCCACCCACTGGGCCACAGAGGCAGGTCAGGCTCCACTGTAGGTGCAGAAATCTAGGGGGACATTTGCCCCTGCACCACCCTGTCATGCATCATCACCTGTGCCTCCCTGCACACTCCCAACCCATTCCCCACATGCTGTGGGGCTGAGGGAAGTAGGTTGAGAGTGATAGATATGAACAGGGCTAGGGGGCATGGTTTGGGAGTAAGGAGCACTGGCAGGGACAGGGGGCTGTGGATCAGGAGTGAGGGGCATTAGCAGGACTGGATGGGCTGTGGGTCAGGATTGAGGGGCACCAGAAGATCCAGGGAGCTTAGGGTTGGGAGTGAGGGGCACTAACAGGGCCAGGGGACTGTGGGTTGGGAGTGAGGGGCAGGGACAGATCACCAACGTATCAAGGTTGTTCGGCAACACAAAGGGGAAGGGGGAACAGTTGCAGCTGGACCCACGTCTTGGTGAGCAAAGGGGACAGAGGAAGCTCTGATTTTCCATCATAAAAAAACTAAAATCAAATGCCAAAATATATAGGTATTCAGAATTTATTACAATATTTGAAGCACCGGTAAGCTTCCAATTTGCTTTAAAATGTAAATATATCAATAAAACATTGTGTTGAACTGATACCTGTGTATGTAGTGGCATTTCATTTTAATCACAAAAAATGCAGATTTTGTGTGTTGTTTTTTTTTTAAATAAGAGAATTTGGGAGTTTTTATCAGAGAATCTGGGTGTTTCAAACAGAGAAAACCAGGATCCATGTTGATAAAGGTAAGCGTGTTGACATAACAGAGTTCTGTAGATCATGTTTTATAACCACTTAAGACAAAGTTATTAGCACCATACAAAAAAAAAGTAGCTGAAAAGATCTGTATTAAAATATGATTAAATGATAGGCTCCAATTAACACTTTTTATTGCTATTACCATCCAATGATAGTGTTTCTATTCCCATAAGTATTTTTTGCTTTGCCCAATGATATTCAGTATTTTTCAATCAATGGATCTGAAATAGGGCTTCCCAACTTCCACCCTTTCGTTGCTGCACTACATGCCCAGGCGCCTGCCCCCCCAGTGCTGCAAGTGAAACCTAATTCATTCTTAGCTCCACAGCTGCAGGCTCCCCTGCTATATCATGCCACTCAGGCACCCAGGCTGCACTATGCTGAACCACCCTAACCCCTGGGCTAAGGGCTGAAGGGAAAAGCTGGTGGGAGGCAGAGCCTGGAGCCCTTGGCTACTGCTGCTGCTGTAGCCAGAACAATGTGGGGAGGGGCACCTGGGCAGAAGTCCATGGGGCCACAATGTAGTCCTTTGCAAGCTGCATGTGGTCCATGAGCCATCAGTTGGACAGTCTTGATCTGGAAACACACACACACACACACACAAACTGGTAATAATGTAATATAAACTAATTGGTAGTAACGAGAGGAACAGGTCAGTTATGCAGACTGGCAAGACACATTCATTTGAACAATACACATTTTTATATAGCTAAATACAAATTCATGCCTCTGGGAACAAAGAATGTAGGTTACATGCACAAGATAGAGGACTGTATCTTGGAATTCAGTAACACTGAAAAAAACTTAAGGGTCATAGTAGCAGATAAACATTTGCTTCGCAAAGTATAATCCTTGGGTCATATAAGAAAGGAAACATCAAATAATAATGAAGTGTTATTACTTCTGTTGAAGGCATTAATGAGGCCATTACAGAAATTCTGTGCTCACTTCTGCTTCTCATATTTTGAAAAGTATGTTAAAAAAAACTGGAATGGATTTGAAAAAGAGCTACAAGAATGATCTACAGGCTAGAAAATCTATTAAGTTTATCAAGAGAAAGTTAAGAAATTGCTTCATCACTATCTACAGGCACAGGGATGAAATTTCTGATATTAGACGCTTCTTTAATCTAGCTGACAAGATCCAGTAGTTGGAAGGCAGTATTTGACAAACAGCGAAAACAGCAAGTGTGTTTAATGGTGAAGATAATTAACCATTAGAACATCTGAACAGAGGTTGGATTTATCATCAACTAATGCCTGGATCTCTTTCAAAAGACAGGCCCTAGTTCGCATGAAAATCACAGGCTTGATGCAAAAATGAGATTCAAACTATATGATCAGAATAGATCATACTGGCCCTAAACTTTATGAATCATCTCACGTTTTACTACCTTGTTTCTTAGCAAGGTTGCATAGTATAGTGTTGCAGCACATGCAAGTTTGGATCATCCACATGCATGCATTGTGCTCGATTGATGTCATCTCTTTTGCTTGTAAACTGTTATTTTGTGTAGTGGGAGAAACAGAAGATTTAGAGCTTGTATGAACCCCAGAAAATCAGTGGGACTTAGGTTAAGTCATCTACTCTGCATTTGGAAATTTCCCCTAGTTTTACAAACATGATTCATGCTTAAATCATGCTATAAAAGACTGTATGGTAATAAACAACAGGATCTGACTTATCTGATAGGAAATACAATCAATCAATTTCCACAAAGAATGCAAGCACTATGCCAAATTTTATTATATGTCACATTTTTTAATTCTGGGAGTAATGAAGCCATTGGCACACCACCCGATAAGCTTAGTGCGTTTTGTTTTGTTTTTTTTTTACTGTCTGTTACATTTCAACTCACACACTGTGCCTATTGTTCAAACCACTTATTTCATGCATCAGGAATACTGTGATGGTTCTTGGATGAGTCAGTATATTGTGTGAACGCCCTTTGAACAAGCACTAAACCATTGATAAAAAAAAAATTAGAGCCTGGAATATAGCTTTATAATACATTTGTCTTTGTGAATTTATTAAATAAGATAGTAGACAACAAATTCCTGATACTGCTTTCCATTTTCAAAATTATTTTCCAAACCAAATGTTTCACAAATCTAAATTAGGCATTCGCAGCAGTCATTTTTATATCGCTATTTTTCAAATTCTGGGGAGAATTTTACTTTAATTGAGAGCAGAAGCAAGCAAATCAAATCACAAACACGCACATACTAAAAAGTGAACAGCTCAGAGTGTACAAATAGTTTCTGTTGCTACTGATGGGCTAGAGTGACACCCATCGTACTTTTAATGTTCTCAATGCAGAAAATCTGGGCCACAGGATATACCAAAGAGAAAGCCCTTCTTCCTTTACTACGCCAGTTTCCACAGAAGCCTACGCAGAACCAGAGTTATATCATAGCCCTTTGCATGATCCCTATACCACTGTCTTCCTCTAAATCCTTCTAGATTTCTACCATGGAGACTATTTATAACCAACCTTCTTTACCTTGATATTGTGGTTACAGATATAGTCCATTGTCTACTAAATAAAAAACCATCTATAAAAACGTCTTTTTTTTTTTTTCACCCATGGCACCCTGCAACCATAAAAGTTACCTTACTGCATCCCCCAAAGGTTTTATAACATTATATAAAAGAATGTAAAGAAGAGATCCAATCTCAGCATTGCTTCCAAACAAAATGAAAGTAAGTGTCTGACTGATATCTTTGACTGATTTAAAGTCATACCAAAGTGTTGAGTATGGAAGCATGTATACACTGCCATTCGGCGATGTTGCTATGGCACCATGCTCTAACACTACCGTTTGGAAGTACTGAAGCATGGCACAGTATGGGGAGTTAAATTTTGCTGCTATGTTGCCATAGTGGCGCACTATACCCAGAAAGTGTGCCACTACAGTGATGTAGCTGGCAATCATGTGTAAACACATGCGATAGCTATGTCACTGAAGCACGCTGTACAGTGACATAGGGAAATCCATAGATGCGCCCTATTAATGTTATCTTGTATTTTTTCAGGTAGTATCTTAATACTGTCAAAAATACTTTTACAATATATGTTTGTTGGTAAAGAGCTGCTGAACAGATCACTACACTAGTTCCTTTCTTCTATGCAGAAGTACCTCCTGCAGTGCCATAATAACTTTTTGATGTATTTTTCAAAAGGTTTTTTCAATTCAACTTACTAGGTGGTTTTAGTAACTCAAATTCATGTGCAGAGCCCTCTGCCAGCAGTTATCAAAGCATGTGGCATGCATCCTAATTTTCTGACAGTTTGATCACTGTGTTTCCATACTCTTTCTGTATTTATGGTATAATCCAAAAGTGACCTTGCAAATAAAATCATCTGATGTGTCACCTCCCTTATGCTCATGACAATTTCTCACTGTATAAGGATTTGTAAGGGAAAAAGAGTTAAAGATATTGATTAAAACAGCTTGAAAAGCAGGAATTTCAGTTTGTACTGATCTAATAATATGTGTTTTCTTCAAAATAAATGAAGGGGTTTAATTTAATCATGAGTCCTTTTTTATTCAGTTTGTTCTGGCCAAACCCCATTTTCCCCTACTTAGCCTAGCTTCAGCTACATGCACCAGAGTTCTTGGGTATGTATTTAAACTAAGACATGTCTGATTAAATAAACGTTTGCCTCGATGAAATATGCAACTGAGTTTGAGAAAACTGTTAATAAATATAAAGACCTATACATGAATGATGTGTGCCCCCGGATGCTGGGGGGCACAGCGAGATCCTGCAGGTGGCTGCAGCCATGTCAGCGGCAGGCGGGTGGGGAGTCAGCAGCGACTGCCCACAGGCGTCACAGGCAGTGACCAATCACAGCAGGTGTACCACCAATCTCGGGGGGTGCATGTGCACCCACATGCACCCCCTACACGTCACCAATAGATTTACACCCAGAAGTGACTGGGAATTCTTTAACTCTGGTTGGATTGTCTCTCATCAAACAACTGAAGTAAGGAGAAAAGCCATCAAGCTGCACCTTCCAATTAGTCAAAAGTAAAGGAGATTTCTATGTATTGCCTGGAACCTCCTAGAAGAATAAATGAATATTCGATCTGTCCTCCCTCCCAAGAACCTGCAAAAGTGAAAACTTTAGTTTAGGATTTCCTGTTTCCAAATTCAAAAGGAACAGAACCTTGGTTCCACTTTAATCTTGCATAGTCTTTAGGGACATAACCCAATGCACATTGGATTTATGAAAAGTAATCCTGGTCTTGATGTAGACATTATCTAGAAATCCAGAAAGCTGTAGAACAAGCTAATCACTCCCAGAGCATATCCCCATTTGAAAGGTATTCTAGGTAATGTTTGTGACTTGCTGAGGTAGCTCTCATTCAGAATCCCCAAATAGGAATTCAGCCAAATCTGAATGACAGTAGATTCACCTGTCAATAAAATCTATTCAAAGTACCATTGAAGATGTACTGTTAAAACTTAAATATTTCTCTATATTAACCAAGTCAAACAGAAACTGTATCTCTATGTATATCAAGCAAGTGTCAAATAGTTTAATATCCTGTTATTGGGCTGATGCATTTGCTTGGTCTGGCTTACTGTGTGTGTGAAATGTCTTCTGCTGCTGTACATCACCAGATAGTAAATGATTTTCTGCTCTCAGTGACATACCAGTTATAAATTCAGTTAGGGCCATCCAATAGACTAAAAAAAACAAATCTTATCTGGCAAGGAGGTTTTAATTTAAATTCTGAAGTACTGAATGCTGTCTTTTGTAATGTGCTGTACTTTCAAGAGGCAACCACTATTAGATCCATCAGATAGAGGATCTCTTTGCAGTATAATGATGGAGACAGCATTCTAACAGTCTTCAGAAGTGGCTTTTAATGAAGGCAGTTTTGCAAGGCACCCTTAAACTTTTCACTAATTGTCCTACTATCCTTACCTCATCTGTTTTATATCATGCAGCAATGTATTGAAAGAATTCAGCTGTTCCAAATGTGTGACTCCTATTTTTATACAGTAGTCTGTAAGTTGCAAGTGGTTCACAAAAGATGACATTAGCTCAGGGGTGGCCAAAGGCCGGATCTGACCCACCAGGCCATTCTATCCAGCCTGTGGGACTCCTAAAAAATTTAGAAAATATTTATCTGCTCCTAACTGCCTGTCAAAGATGACAGGAGCCAGGGGCAGTAGGACCCAGGAGAAGCAGGCAGCAGGAGATAGAAGCCCAGCCCTGCCCACCCCTAGCTATTTCCCTGCTTCCTGTCACCACCCCGTACCAGCACCATGTGGTTCCTGCTGCATGGCTGGACCAGGGAGCATGGAGCCCTGCCAGTACGTGTGTTCATGTACACAGGCAGGGGCAAAGTGTGTGTGTGTGTGTAAGCAGAGGTAGAGTGTGTGTGTGCAGGCAGGGACAGTGTGTGTGTGTGTGTGTGTGTGTGTGTGTGTGTGTGTGTAAGCAGAGGTAGAGTGTGTGTGTGTGCAGGCGGGGACAGTGTGTGTGTGTGTGTATTCATAGGGCAAGTCCTACATGCACACCCTACCATACACATGCACCCACATCCCCCCATACACACAGACCCCCACATCCCCTCACACACCCTAGCCACTCTCCACCTACACAGCCCACCACAAATACCATACCTACCACCCACACACACACACACCTATATGCTCCCTCACCCCATATACCCACACACCTCCCTAAATATATAAGCATAAGACTTAATTTTAAGCTATTGTGTAGTCACCTCTGCATACACTACACAGATGCATGTAAATCAAGGCAAAAATATTTTTTTAAATCAAAATAAAAATGTTTTAGATGTTTGCTTTTTAGAATATAATTTAGTATTTTTCTGGTTCTGAGATGGCAAAACCCCTTGCTGAAAGGAGTACTTCCAAGGGCAAGGGGAGGGACTTCTGGTGGCAAAGGTCAGGAGCTAGGGGGCAGGACTTCTGGTCCCAAGATAGCAACAAGAGGGCAGGGCACCTGTCAAGGGGCGGGGCTAACCATGTGGCCATCAACAACTTGCCAAAACTCAGTAAGCAGCCCTCTGCCTGAAATAATTGCCACCCCTGCATTAGCTCTAGACCTACAGGTGGCAGACCCTATTGTTAGCTTTGGTTAATCAAGGTGAAATACTAAAAAGAAAAAATAAATAAATAAATAATTTTTATTCAAATTAACTATACTTTTAAAAAATAAATAAATACATTTAATTTAAATAATAACAACCTGTGTTCAAGCCTAAACATACTATAACCTATCAACATAATTTAAATGAAGTAATATTCAAGTAGTACATGTTTGTTTCTGAAATTTGAAAGATAAACCACTAAAATGGTGAAAATCACTGGCTAAACATGTAGCAGTTTTATGTCTGTTGTATATGTTAAACTGTTTTATTAACAGCAGTTGGACACTTTGAACATCAGAGAATATTTAAAAAGCATTAACTGAAATGCATTTTTTTGCAAGCTTAGACTAGAGTAGGTACAAATCAACTCTCAAATCATTTTTCAGCTTTTAGAGTCCAGTGAAAGTGGAACGGCAAACAATTTGACCATTTAAAAATCTGAGCTGTTAATCAAATAAATCTTGGATATTTAACTACTGTATTGATGCAAACAACTCACTGCTCTCCATCTCTACACCAGGTCCTTCTCCCTCTGTTCAAACCAAAGTTTCAGCTCATTGCTCTGACAACTCTGTATGGATTTCTAGCTGCTAATTCAAACTCAACATCCTTAAAACGGCATTCTTAAATTTTCCTCCCTTATCACATTCCCTTATTACTACCACCAGCTTTCTTAATCACAACATCATCCTGCCTCTCACTTGGGTCTCTTAAGTAGGTTGTCACTGTTTGATTTGGGCCTCTCTGTCCTTCCATCCAGAATGTGTCAGGATCTTGCTGATTCGTATTGCATCTCCTACCCATCTATTCAGCTAAATCATCCATCCAGGCTGTCATCAGTACCTGTCTTGATTACTGCAGTACCTTCCTCTCTAGCCTTGATAAATGTCCCTGGTCACATGTATTCAGAATGCCACAGCAAAATCATGTTCCTGGCCCAATGTTTCAAATACATAAGTCCTTTCTCTGAATCCACCCCATGGTTCTCTAGCACATAAAGCACAAATTTCATTTTCTAAGTCTTTCATGGTCTATCTTGATCCTATCATCTCCCACTCATCAAGTTATTTATTCCTGCCTCTAATCAGGCCATGATGATGCCCTCACAATTTATCCTCCTCCTTCTAATCATCTTACATTCAATAACAAGGAGCTGACTCCCATTTCCAAACATCTTTATGCATTCTCCAATACTGACCCTCATATGGCACTGGAGCTGCCCATAAACTTCTGCTATATTATTCTTTCAAAACTGTCTTTATAACTCATTTGCTATGAAAAACTTGCCTATGAAGAATTTGACAACTATAATGCATTACTACCAACAAAGGATGTGTCATTTCCTTGTAGCTCCTCTTTAACTTCTATTGTCTCTCAGATATAGATTTAAAACTTTTCAGGGCAGGGGCCATCTATATATTGAGCTTATACAACTGAGCTCCTAGATGGGATGACAAAAACAACAATGCATAAATACCTATTTCTGTTTGTGTTTTTAGTTGGCAGAAATAATCAGAAAGCTAAAGACAAAAAAGGGCTTGCCTCTGAGAATAGGAAATTCTCCTCAAACTATGACATAACCACTTATTTATATGGCATCTGCCAACAAAAGCAGTAGTTTCAGAATAAAGACAAAGTCTTTTCAAAGAACCATGCAGGTCTTTCCTGAAAATTTCTCTAATTGATCATTGTTCGACTCTCCATATCTTGCACACAGATTACTCTTCCCCAGGATCTGCGTTTGCTTATAACCTGACAAAGGCAGGGAGAAGTTAGTAAGCCATTGTTTGTGTTACAGTAACTTAAATCAAAGGATAAAAACATTCCTGTTACTCATTTTGGCAATCCTGACTCAGGTTAGATGACTGGGGTTAATAGTTCTCAACTCTTCCCTAGCACTCTTGCTTGCCACACCTTATTTTTTTAGCTTATATACCATGGAAAAATGGTAGACAGTTAAAGCAAAATAAGCCATGGCCAGCAGAGTTCTTGGAAGAAAAGAATATACACATCACTGTACCATAAAATCTTGTGAAGCTCTGTATAAAAGAAGTGGTACAAAAATGGAAAGTGTTGCTGAACCTCTTGCACTCAGCTGAATGCCCTAATTTATGACTTTGAGAAGTTCAAAGAATTGGGAATGTATGAGTTATAGATTAGAAACCAGCAGGGTTAAGAACTAGTGACTAACATCAAGACACGCCAGCTGGGCCTGAAGCAAGGTGAACATTTCTTATTTTGAGCTCAAAGACTGTTAGAATGAGGGGAAAAAATGGGACTATACAGATCTTTTATCATAGATTAAGAAGGTGAGTAGAATCTGAGAAAAGCTTCATGAGTATTGTACTGTTAGCTTTTTTAAGTCTAACACATGGAAGACCTGTGCAATGCAGATTCTTTCTGTGTCTCAGTCTCGTAGCATTTTCTCCACAATTTGAATTGACTATAACAGTCCTGTTAGTCTAACCTGCTGTGGCCCATTCCTCACACCAACCCTTATTTTTTACATACTATGATAAAGAGAACCAAAATGCTTTGAGCAATACTATGGAGGAGGAGCTGCAGAAGCGTCCTAATTACACTTCTGAAATTAGTGGAAAAGGCAGCACATACAAAAAGCATTTAGGACATTCTATTACAACTGCAGTACTAAAGGTAGGGGGAATAGCCACTCAATATTCCCTCTTGCTGACCTATTCACAAAATCGAATAAGCTACATATCAGCCATTAGTCCAGGGGTGGGCAATTATTTTGGCTGGGGGGCCACTTAATGATTTTTCGGAACCTGTTGAGGGCCACATCCATCTCTCTCTCTCTTCCATTCTCTCTGCCCCTCTTTCTCGTCTCTTGTCTCCTCTCCTCTCTCCCCCCTCTCTCCCTTTCCCCCACTTCCCCTTGCCTCTCTCTCCCCTTTCCTCTGCCCCCTCTCTTCTCCTCTCACCCCCCTCCCCCCACCCTCCCTCCTTCCAGAACCTGCCAGAGCTGTAGTTCACCACAGTAGATGGGCAGCAGTGTCAGCTGTGGATGGTGCCAGTAGGTTTAGGAGCCCAGATGCAGAACCTGCCAGCAGCATCCACAGCTGATTCCACCACCTCCCTGGCACAATGGAAGCTTCCACATGGAGCACCAACCAAGAACCTGCCAGCAGCATCAGCTGTGGCCCCCAAGCAGGAGCTGCTGCTGCACTGGGCGGGTGGCAGCATCAGCTGTAGACACCACCAGCAGGTTCCATATTGGGGCTCTAGAACCTGCTGGCTAAGCCTACAGCTGACATCGCTACCCACTCGGCACAGCAGCAGCTCCAGCCTGGGTCCACAGCTGATGCCGCCGTCAGGTTCTAGTTTGGGCCATCGGACAGGAGCTTTCATCATGCCAAGAGGGTGCCAGTGTCAGCTGTGGACTGTTCTGGCAGATTCTATGTCCAGGCTCCTGAACCTACTACAGCTGAAGCCATGCCCTGGTCCATAGCTGATGCCTGATACTGCTGGGCAGAAGCAGTGCTGCCCACCTTCCTGGCACCACGTGGCAGGCAGAGCCACCAGTTGCCCATAAGCTAGATCCAATTAGTTGGCAGCCATCTACCTGTGGACTGAATCGAATCTGTTGGCAAGCCAGATCTGGCCTGCAGGCCATATTTTGCTCTCCCCTGAATTAGTTTACAATTTAAAACCACTTAGTACTCACATTTTATTTCCTTTCAAAAAGTGTAGCAAGTTTTTGTTTGCTATTTGGCAATTTCAGGACGTAAACATGTGGAATATAGTAACTATACTAAGAAAAATGAAGGTATTTGAAACACTGTCCTTTAATACTACAGCTTCCACTACTATGCTGCAAAACATTATAACTTTGACAGCTATGCTACACACACTGTATATGTATACTTACATCACTCATGAAATGATTACACTCATATAAAACATTGCTTACATCTAAGCATTTAAAGACTTAGTACAGACCATAAAATTTCTATTTTGTGTATGTGCTTGGGGAAATGTAAAAAAGGATTTTTTTGTCAATCTGCCACACACTAATGACAGAGTAGATAGAGAAAGAACAAGAGACCTAATTGTTGCATTCAAGTCAAGACTACAGGCAATATTGATGTTATGAAGATAAATTAATGTTCACAAAGGTGTTGAACTGTCAGCACTGAAACTTAAAAATTCTCTCAACTTTTTCCTAACAGAACCCATGCACTGCAATATGGGTAACAAGGGTTATCTATGTGCCTCCTTTGTTTAGGATATAAGATCACCCACGTTATCCTTGGCTATTCTACAGCAAAACTCAATTAATTTTAATAGATTCAGGAATGGACCTGTAGAGTCCTGGTCACTACTAACAGAGTTCAGTTAGGCAGAAGACAGGGTTGTGTGGCCCTTAGAGATGAACTGGTTCAGAGAGGCATAAGCTTTCATAAGCAACAGCTGTCTCTGAACCAGTTAGCTTCTAAGGTGCCACCCTGGCCCTGATTTCTGCCTGACTTAATAGTGACATGGCTAAATACCTTTCTCTAATCACATATTTCAGGTAGCGGAAACACCCTCTCCCTTACTAATGCTATAAGACATGCTATCACATAGAATGCATGTTTCAGAGAAAAATTTTATGTGCATATATCTGCTTGCAGGTTAAATCAGGCTTGTCTGCTACTATAACTTACAGTAGACAGTAGTACCTGCAACTCTTAACGCCAAGTGCGGGATGGCTGTTAAATAACCTGGCAACCTCTAGAGTGCCAATGGCTTTGAACAGAAGAGGACTGGGGAGCGGAAGGGGTGCTGGTGGTTACTAGTCTTACCCCTAGCAGAGGAAATTCCATCAAAAGGTTGTGAAACTGAGGTCCACTTCATGATAGAACAGACTGGGCTCTTTAACCCTGATTGACAGCCAGTCTAGGACTGGAGCCGTGACAGATAAACAAACTATCTCCTTTGCTCCACCAGCTTCTGCAGTCAAGCTGGTTCCAAATGTACCAGCACCTGCCTGTCCATTGGATTAAACCAGCAAGGCCAAGAAGGGGACACTGATATGCGGGCAACTCACTGTCTCCATATATACTGCCCAGGCTTTTGCACCCTGGCGAGGTCACTCCAACTTTGCTTTATGTTTCAAGCAAGGATTATGTTCAGCAAGCTGATGTCTCATTTAGCACAATTCTATTGTCTCACAAGTCACATAGATACCTACTACTACTACTATTACTACATCTGCTGCTGAATTCATAGACATATTTAGATGTGTTTAACAATACCAATAATATACCCAAGCACTCTATTGTAGGAGAATCTTCCCCAGATTTTTCTCTCTCAAACTAAGATTTTAGGTATCAAAAACACTGAGTAGAATGTATATATTACATTTTCGATGTAGCACTGTGCAAAAGTCTTCAAGTTACAAAAAGATAGTTCTTACTTTCCTGACTTTGCCAACATAATTACAAACAAATCAGAAAAAAATATTAAGAAACGAACTCATTAAAAGATAAGATGCAATAACCAATATTCAAATATAATCATTTGTCAAGGATTTAACAAACTGTATTCCAATGATTTGACGTCCCAGGATAGTGAACAAAATAAGTGTCATTATTAACTACATTTTTCAGTTACCCATTAATTAATTATTGTATTCACACAAGTGAAAACTAGTGCCAAACAACATTACTAACATACGATATCTGATGCATATGCATCGTTTTTTTCATAGATTCTTCATGTCAGTACTATCTTTTCAAACCCTGCTCATGTTTCGTATCACTGCACACCAGTGCACAACCACAATTGGGCTATTCTTTGTACATATTAAAAGACATAGATAGAGTCTATACAGTAATCTTCTGGTATTTTTTTAATATTACAAATTGTAGAAGGAAAACCCCACTGTGATCACTGAACTGTGTCATAATCCTTCCTAAGAAATCTCTACAGAGATAAAGATAACAGAAACTAACCTTTAGAAATCAAACTGGGGACACAGCTATCATAACAATGCTGGGTGAGTTCAAATGCTCAATTTATAGAGAATAGATACATAGCATCACTTTACAAACAAAATATATTTTTTCATTCTTTTAATTGTATTTAATGTAAGTGAAACTGGTTTTTCAAGGCTCTATTTAAAGCAGCTCTGTGAAGAAAAAAGGTAAGTATGCCCAGTGGCTTAGCCAAACTTTGTATTTTATTTTTCATGTAAAATCAGAGGTTGGATCTTCGATACCCATAGGCCCTCACACATGTATAATTAGTGTCATATGTTTTCTATTGGTTTTCCCAAAGGCATCTGTATGTACTACATGTGCCTCCCCTTAGTAAAAGTTTCTAAAAACTCATCCTAATGTCTCCTCTCCAAAATAAAAATGTGTTTGTTTTGGGGTTTATTTCGGAGAATCGCTACCCAGTCACTAAACAGATCTGCTTTAGATTTGGTCGATCATGAAGTTAACAGCAGGACCCCATGAATTGTAACCGGTGCCTCATTTTTTAACTGTGATCAACTGATTGCCCATTCTGCATTTATTATTTGAAAACAAGCATTAAGCAGTTGGCATTGGAAGGAACTGAAATAAAATCCCCCGTACTTTGTCATTCTGAAGAGAAGATTTACACAAAGCAACATTTTCAAATATAATGCATATAATAAGTTTCTCAAACATGTAAGTTTAGACACTTATTTTCAAGGTTTTTGACTCCTGCAGTACCCACAGTGGGTCATCGACACAAGATGCTTTACTGCACAGTACAGCTATTACTGGGTAGTAAGCATCCACACTTTCAAGTGCAGATGCTTACTGAACAGCAATTGGCTCTAATCATGAGTAAATTTGCTACCTGCAAATGCAAGCAACAAATTTACTCAAGATTACTTACTGTGCAGTGGTACACATGTAGATGCCTGACCAGGAGAGAATGTGCTCTTGGTCAGCCAGGCAGCCCCAGGGAGTTGCCTGGTGCCAAGGCAGGTTTCACTGCAAGAACCTTGGCAAGGACAATATCCCCCTGCCCTAGCAGCAGGGAGTTCTCAGCCCCCCACCCTGTGATCACAGGGCCAGGAAATCCTTATCTCCCAGCGCCAGCACTGCAGTTGCAGGGGACAGGCTGGGAGATACTTATTTCCTAGCCCTCATCTCCCAGTAAACTGCTCCTGGATTGCCCAGTTTGAAACTAATTAGGTTAAAATTTTCCTCTTTTTTTTTTTAATTTTGCTATGCCATTACATATGTACTCGGGCAGTTATCACTTCCCCTTTTACAGGTATTTTAACTGTCTAAAAAGGATGACACCAGCATTGGAGTCTTCCTTATAAAGATAAAAAATACTAAAACAACAGGAATTCATCAATTGCTAAGTTAAAACTGTTAAATTTATGGAATGTGCTTTGAAAAACAAACAAAAAGGTAGCAGTTTATAACTCTTAGAAATAGTAAGGATTTCCATTTTCATTGCACCCAAAACAGTGCCCAAAGCAACAAAACACTGTGGCCAACCATGACTGCCCACTTCCCCAGGCATGGTGCAAGACAGACAAGATAACACCTGAATATCAATAAAAACCTGACAAACCCCTTGCAAGAGCAACATACACTTCTGGCACTCCATTACCAATAATAAAGAACAGTTCTTGGAAGGAAGCATTTAAACTATAAAGACCATCATATCATTTACCCAGAAGATATTCTTTGAGTAAGCCTCTTGTACATGAAAATGCAAATTAATTATTTTGTCTGAAAATATAATACAAATGAATTAAGTATTTTATCTGATACTACTGAGAGATTATGAAGAAATGTATGGGGAAGAAATCAAACTTTCTGATAATAACACTTCAACTATTTGTTATGTGGTTTTTTGTGGGGTTTTTTGAAGAAGCACTGAAACAGAAAGGAACAAGCATATGCTCATGGGAAATGTGTGAATAACATGACAAGGCTGGAAGAGGAAGTTATTTACTCTACTGATTGACAAACCAATAACAGAAAAGTGGCATGGTGTATCATAATACACAAATATCTACTTATTATTTTAAGATATGCTTCCCAAATAAACATTCAATACAAAAACTATCTAGAAAAATAAAGCCTGGATATGTCATGTGAAAGTTTATAAAAACAAAAAAATCTCTTCAAGAAACCATGATAATTGAAGATCTTAAAGTAGCTAAAAATATATGACACACTATACTGAACACTATCTTCCCCATGCAGAACCTTCTGAAGGTTATACAACCAGTAGCATTTTCAATCACTGTATCTGAATAAGATAAAGTACTTTTGTCTGCTAGTTCTCAGATTATGGGTAAGATAGTATCAATTGTTTTTGAGAATCTAAACTAGCATCTCCACTCATTAGTAAAGAAAACATGAAAGTTAAGGCCTTTATTTATAGATTGAAAGAATGTTGCAGTCAGCCAATACATGCTGCTGTTACATTTAGTTACCTAGCTTTCGACTAAATTACTACTTAAACAATGCATTTAGGAGTCGATCTTGGAAAAGTACTTTCAAATATTGAAGAACACAGAATCTCTTCAGACCCTCTTCATAAGAGCAACCTGGGAACCTGCCAAGCCGACTGCCCCTACAATGTGGTGGCAAGACCTTTATAAAACACAACCTCTGATTCTTCTTGTTTTGCATCTACTTCAGATTCCTCCAAATCATCAGTATAATGAAGTACGTGAAAAACAGTTAAAGGTCAGAGCACAGTCTGTAGATTATGAAGAAGGAAAAAAAGCCACAAGGGGAAAAAAAAGAAAAGTTACACTGTAGTAGAAGGTTAAGAATGTTATTAATAACTACAAAGTTTATAGTATACTTTTTTTATAGTATAGTTAATTTTCCTGCAATGACACTAAACTATATATGATGATAATGCACTATTAAACAACCCTGTGCATACATTAAAGATTGGTTACATCACTAAATTTATTTCTGGCCCTCAATAATATATAGCAAAACGAATATGTATAGGGATCTTAATTTTCTAAGCTTTTTTCCTAGAAAGCTGCATTTTCCCTGTAACTACACTAACAAGCAGGCCTTATGTTACATATTATTGCCAAGTCTCATGGATACAACGTTCCCCCTTCTATGTTCAGTATTTTTCCCCTCACTTTAGAAGTATATCAATGAGCAAAAAATATACAAAATACCTTAGTCCATCTCCTTATATAATATTTGTCATTCTTCAAAAAACAAAACAAAAAAAATTATACTTCCTTATTTCATAAGTATACTTTGCAGAACTACAGTACACCCACCCCACCCTCCAGGGGGAGCAGAAAAACTCCAAGACTGAACTCCCTCCACTCCCTTTCCACCCTCCCATTCTGAAAACAGCAATGGGCTGGGAGTTCTGCAGACATGAGTTACAAAAGACGCTATATGTTTCAATGTCTTTAGATCTGATACCTTACGCAATGAGGGAGCAGATTTTCACTCGACTGGCCACTTTTAAAGCTGTTTGCAGCTGTGCACTTGTGTTTGGTCACAGCTATAAACTGCTTTCTGTGGCCAGATAGGGTGTAGACAGAAGTGGCAATTTTCACCCAAAGTGACAGTTGATTGAGCAGCTTTGAGTAGGCCCCAGTCTCAAATGTGCAAATTTTTCAAACATTCATTTTAGAAAAAAATATTTTCAGCAGTTTGGGTCAGATTTTCACCTGATACAGGCATAATTAATTTGATTGCATCTCACTGATTTCAATAGAACTGTTCCAGAATTTGCTTATACTTTTCTTTTCTGTGGTAAAGACAGTTTTCAGATGCAAAATTATTTGCATCTACAGTGTGAGAATATTTTGAACACAACTCTCTTTCTTATTGGGTGGTATACCTCAGGCCCCTCGCCTCTAACTTTCCATCACATGGTAATATAGTTTATTGAGATTGCAGAAAATTGCAGACCAAATTTCTTCTAGAAAATGATTCCTCCTCTGTAATACTATTAAATCAAATCAGCTTAGAGATAAATGCAGGACAGAACTGGAAAAAAATGTTTTAACTAGATCTATTAGCAAAACAATTTCAGGTATGGTATACACTTCCATTTTAAGGTTCACACATTCCCATTTAAAAAATTATAAAAATATTTAAATACCCTGAATAGAGACTTTTATTTAAAGGAAGTACATCCCATCCTTCCTACAATCCTGATATTTACAATTTTATAGATCACTGGTGGCTAATCATTTTGGCAGGCATGCCACAAGGTAATCCCTACACATTCCCAGAGTACAACTCCAATTCACTTTCCCTCCCTGAGCTGCTGCTCTGCTTTCTTCTTTCTGCCCTATCTGCCACTATGCTCCCTGCTCCTTACCTAATCTACCATGTGTCACACAGACAGGCTGCCCATGCCACTTATGGTATGCATGTCGCCCCTGTTACAGCTTAAAGAAACACATGGTAACATTATTATATCCTGTCTGACCTCCTGTATATTACAGGCCATATGGCTTTTCTGAAATAATTTATTTAAATTACAGCATCTCTTGGGAGCACAAACTAATCTTATTTTTAAGCTATTTTTCATTTACTTGTATACATATCAAAACAACTTTATCTGTTATCCAATCCACTGCATCTTCTCCAGTGTTACAGGCCTAAGCTCAGAATTTTCAGCCATACCTTTTAAAACTCTTGGATGCAAGTTATCCATACCATTTGTAAGCAACTGCTTTTATCTTACTTTTTAGTTATCCTTTGAATGGGCAGTACCCCTTCCCCATCATCCCATGGTAAGTGCATAAAAAAACATTATCTAATTCTCCAGTTCAATTTGATCTCACACCAACCCGTATCTCATCTTCTGCTACATTTGCTAAAACAGTGACTTGTTAGCATTCGGTACAACTTCTTTTCTTTCAAATGGTCAGTGACTTGGAAACAAGCAAGGCCATTTTTGCCATAGAGTGCCACTCCTTTTTCTCTACCTTGGAACTGTGTGAAGTGCAAATACTGAAACTTTGCCAAGCCAGAAACATCAGTTTCAGAAGAAAGTAAAAAGACGTGATTTTGTTCCCAGGCCCTCAGCTGTCAAAGGGGGGGGGGGGTTCTGTCACTTGAGCTGCAGCAATAGAGTGGAGCCCAAGTCACAGAGTACTTCTCTTACGGGGAGGGAATACCAGAGAGAACTTCTGCATGTCCAAAAAACTGGGTTTGTGTGCATCCATTCTTTTAAACCCTTGAACCGAATCGATTAGGACTTCAACCTGGTCCGATACAGCAGAGACTTCCACTGCATCAGCCATTTTTTTTCACTTGTTCACATAGCTTTTCAACTGGTTGCACTGGACTTCCACCAAAATGTAATGCTTGTATATACCCTTGCAGACTAAGCTCCTACAAAATAGGTTCCTGGCCCCATGTCACAGAGCACTGAGGTGCCCTGCTCCTAGAGAGGGGAAACTGCCAGGGAGAGAGCCCTGGCAGGGAATAATGAGCACAGCTGTGTGTTGCCTGGGGCAACCAGGAAGTCAGCTGACCGGAAAGGGCAGGGCCTGGCCCTCATAAGGCCCAGGGGCTGAGGCCAGGCTGGCAGTTCCCTGCCAGCAGCCAGAGAGAGAGGAGCTTCTGAAGATAAGATGCGAGAACCGCTGGTACTACTCAAGCCGAGAAAAGGATGGCGGCTCCAGGACATTGGAGCAATGTTGTTATAGCCAGGCAGCCTTAACTTCTATCCCAGGGAAGATCTTAGAAAAGTTTATTAAAGAGGCCATCCTTAATGGACTGGCCGACGCCAACATCTTAAGGGATAGCCAGCACGGGTTTGTTGCGGGTAGGTCTTGCTTGACCAATCTCATTTCCTTCTACGATCAGGTGACCTATCACCTGGACAAGGGAGAAGAGATTGATGTCATATATCTTGACTTCAAAAAAGCCTTCAATCTGGTTTCCCATGATCGCCTCTTGGAGAAACTGACCAATTGTCACCTTGGGTCCTCCACGATGCACTGGCTGGAAAATTAGCTCCGGGGTCAGACCCAGAGGGTAGTAATTGATGGAAGTCACCCATTGTGGTGTCCTGTGACCAGTGGTGTCCCCCAAGGCTCTGTCCTTGGACCCATACTGTTCAACATCTTCATTAATGATGTGGACACTGGAGTCAGAAGTGGACTGGCCAAGTTCGCCGATGACACCAAACTTTGGGGCAAAGCATCCACACCAGAAGACAGGGGGGCGATCCAGGCTGACCTGGACAGGCTCAGCAAGTGGGCGGACGAGAATCTGATGGTGTTCAACGCCGATAAATGCAAGGTTCTCCACCTTGGGAAGAAAAACCCACAGCATCCTTATAGGCTCGGCAGTGCCATGTTAGCTAGCACTATGCAAGAAAGAGACTTAGGGGTCATCATTGACCACAAGATGAACATGAGCCTGCAGTGCGATGCTGCAGTTAGTAAAGCGACCAAAACGCTGGCTTGCATCCATAGATGCTTCTCAAGCAAATCCCGGGATGTCATTCTTCCCTTGTACTCGGCCTTAGTAAGGCTGCAGCTGGAGTACTGCGTCCAGTTTTGGGCTCCACAATTCAAAAAGGATGTGGAGAAGCTTGAGAGTCCAGAGAAGAGCCATGCGCATGATCAGAGGTCAGGGAAGCAGACCCTACGATGACAGGCTGAGAGCCATGGGGCTCTTTAGCCTGGAAAAGCGCAGGCTCAGGGGTGATCTGATGGCCACGTACAAGTTTATCAGGGGTGACCACCAGTATCTGGGGGAACGTTTGTTCACCAGAGCGCCCCAAGGGATGACGACTAGGTTGAATGGTCATAAACTACTACAAGACCGTTTCAAGGCTGGACATAAGGAAGAATTTCTTTACTGTCCGAGCCCCCAAGGTCTGGAACAGCCTGCCACCAGAGGTGGTTCAAGCGCCTACATTGAACACCTTCAAAAGCAAACTGGATGCTTATCTTGCTGGGATCCTATGACCCCAGCTGACTTCCTGCCCTTTGGGCAAGGGGCTGGACTCGATCTTCTGAGGTCCCTTCCAGCCCTAATGTCTATGAAATCTATGAAATCTTAAGTTAAGTTGTAGCCAAGAGGCTTGTGTTTGCTTTGTTGTTATGTATTAGACCGGTGGTTTGGGTGAGGCTATTAGGGGTTGGAGGAGGCCTCATAGGGGACCCACAGTAGCGTGGGGACCCCAGCGCCAATAGGGGCGCAGCATACGGGGTGCTTAGACCCCAGCCCAGAGAAGGGCGTTTGAGAAGCCTCAGGGCAGGCGTGGCAAGCCCCAGGAGGGGGCACTACTGAGAAGCCCCAGTGCGGGCGCGTTGAGCCCCAGAAAGGTGGTGTTATTGAGAAGCCCTAGTGCAGGCGTGGTGAGCCCCAGAGAGGGGGCATGATTGAGAAGGCCCAGTGGGGCCACGAAGGCCCCAGAGAGAGGGCAACCGTACAGAGACGGCCCCAGAGAGAGGGCAACCGTACAGAGATGGCCCCGGAGAAGGGGGCAGCACTGTGGAGGAGGCCCAGGCTGGGCACAGAGCCCCAGGAGGGGGCGGCAATACTGAGAAGGCCCGAGAAAAGGGCAGCAGTACCGAGGAAGCACAAGAAACGGGCGTGAGTACAGATAGAGACAGACCAACATCCATTCCAACTGCGAGGCTTGGGACGTGGTATAAGGGGTGGTTGGAGCCATGCATAGCCCCTAAGGCTAGGGTGCCCCTAAAGCACCCATCATACAGTGGGACCCACGAGGGGCCCGGGAGTCCACGGGGACAGAAGCCACAGCGAACCGTGACCAAGAGGGTGTAAGGCAGCCTCCCAACTTTATCTAAACATCAAAGACATGGCGGACGAGAATCCGAGGGTGCCCTTGGGCCGACTTGGCACGGAGGAAGGGGCCTTAAGGAGATCACGGCCCTCCTGTAGGACCCCGCTGTGACACCCCAATATAGTATTAAGAAGTAAAAGAATTAAAGAATTAAATTAATGCATCTAGTCTCTGTACTCACTGACAGCATCAACTTATTCACTATAGAGATGATGACTAAGTGAGGACGTAATCAAGCCACTTATTACTCCAGAATCTGTCTTCCTTGAACCACAAAAGAGTGTTGGCAAGGAAATGAAGCTTTTTCTAGATAAGCAACCTGAAGGCCATCTCAACAAATATTTTTAGACAAAATAACAAAACTAGGAATCAAAATTTTTCAAATATCACATGAGATAAAGCAGAAAAGACTTTTTCCTTTCGTTCTAAAGATTTTACTGGCCCAGAATATTCATAACAGAAACAAAAGGGATAAGTACAGACAGTCAAAAAGCCCAAGGCTGAATCTACTCAGTCTTTGCAGGTTAGTCTAAGATGCACAGTTTAAACTGAGAGACAACTGGACACACATTTACCTTTGAATCAGGAAATGCAGCCACATGCCTTCAGTGGCTCAAGCCAGAAGCCGGAGGGCACTACAGCACAGCTCTCTGGCACTTTCTTTTCCTGCTGCCCCAGAAGTCTCTGGAATTTGCAGTCCAGAATCACAGAAGGAGGACTCTGCAGGGTTGCTCATTACTTCCTCTTCCTGCCTCTAGGTATATCTGGGATTTGTAGTCCAGGCACAGCCAGCAGTAACTTTCAGTAAGTTAAGGGCAGAGCATCTCTGTACTCAAGGAAAGGGGGATTTAACAGGGAGAAAGGGGGTTTAACCCCACCTCCTGGCTCCAGACCCCAGCCAGGGTTTGCTGGGGGGGAAGGGGAAGGCAGTCCCTGCCTCTCTCCCCTCCCCTGCCCAACCCTTCTCTGCTGAAACAGACAGCACAGCACAGCCAAAGCTGGAAAGCATGCTGCGATGCTGGAGGACTCTGATTTAACTTGAACCAGGATGAGGTCTGGGACAGAAGTTTCATAAGCCAGTTTGACCCAAATCAGTCAAGTTTGTTACTACATTCAACCAGGTTTATCTAAAACCAGTTCCAGCCATTTTGAAACTGGCTTATATGCACTCAACTTCTTTTGTTACAGGTTTAAACCAATTTCTGATTACTTAAATCGATTTATGTATAACTTCTGTCCCTAGCCAAGCTGATTAAGTAAATCACTTATGTGACCAAGTCAACTTTAACTATAGAGCAATTAAAACACTTTATATAAAGGCAAAAGCATAGGCATTTGAGATATCTACTAACTCAAAAGACTGTTAATCTTCAAACTTGATAATTACAATGAACTACCCCTCTTTAAACCTTAAGGGTTAGATATCGCTCGTATGAACTGCTGAAAAAAATGCAAGACATATATTAAATAACTTAGAGGCAGTACTTACAGAGTAGTGATTTTGTTTTGTACCTGAATGTTCCAATGAGCTCTATGTGCACCGTGTACTAAATGGTATTCTTACCTTGAAATCAATAACTATATATCATTCTTCCTTTTCTTCTTATATAGGGGAATACTAATTTTCCTACACTCACTGCTGGCTAATCTGAAAGCCACCTTTTCTAAAATACTGTATCCAGATAAGAATTTTTAGAACACAGGAAAGTTTAAATAGTGGACACAGTTTTGTACCTTCCAGGAAGGACAGTTTAAAACAAAATACAAATGTTAAGCTGGAGTGGAACTCAAGCAAAGCAAGTTTTTTGTGAGTTCTAGACAGAAACATGACAAATGAATTCAGGTTTTTGAACATTTGTATCTTTTGGTGTTGTTTTAATCAACAATAAAAAGGGATTATGCAAAAATAAAGACAAAGAAGAGAAACAAAAATTACCAGCTCAGAACTAACCCCTATAGTGATAAACAAGAACTATGAGATATGGAAGTCTTTGCATATGAGCCAAGCTTGCAAGCACACATGGAGAACATACTACTTAACAGGGTATATGACAAAGTAACCCATGCATTTAGATCCTGGTTTATCCTTGCCCTTCAACAAATACACAACAAGAATCCTACTATTAAAAAGTGGCACAATGCATGCCTTCTTCTTTCAAATAAGAGTAAAAGGAGAGTGCATTCATACTCAGTTTGAGCTAGCTTGCTAAAATAAATCTAGTGATTTCTTCCTCAGACACCCCACCAATAATATATAAATGCTACTGAAAGCCCAAATATGTTTAACCGAAGTAGGCTTAAGGAAATTTATCAACAATCTTCTATCTTTTTTTTTTTAAAGTTAGGGCTCAAAGAAACAAGCAAACATGCAACTTTTGCATGGTTATTCTAGCAAATATCAAATCTGAGAGGGATCCAGATAATGAAGAATATTGTCATGAACTCCTCCAAGATTTCAAACTTCAAAAGGGAAAATTTCAAAATTAAAAACATGGACATCATAGCAAAGATGACTATAAGAGCACAGTAGGAACAACGTAAGGAAAGCTATGGCACAATGTGCAATATAGCCCGTAAGAGATGTAAAGGATAACAATAAGCATTCACTGTTAGAAGTAAATGGAAAACCAAGGAAAATGTGAATAGGGAGGAGAAGCTAGTGGAGGAGAAGCTAGTAAAAGACTATGCCAAGAAGACTATGTCTCTTTTTACTTTAGTCTTTATAAAAGAGGTTAAATTACTAGATAATAAGCACAGTTATATAGTATAGGAGTATCAGACATTAGGCTAGGGAAAATAGGTTTGGGATTACTTAACATTTGCTTTCAAATCTGCAGAGCAGGATGATATTTATCTTAGAGTACTCAACAGATCAGTTATTACCTTTGAGAACTTCTGGAGATTGGATGGGTCCTAGAAGACTGGCAAAATCCATACTAGCCATCTTTGGAAAAAAACAACAACAACAAAAAGCAAGGAAAAAGAGGGCCCATGGAATTACAAAACGATCCAAATTTAAACCCAACGAAAGTTTTATCATCAAATAAAAGTTATTTATTAGAATGTAGGATGACATTTTATTTGCTTGTCTGAGAGGCCATTACATCTCATGGCCAAGATAACCAAATGGAAATAGAATCTAGACCATCGAACAATAATATAATGTCACCCCTAGAGGGAAAAGGATGATAAAGCATGATGAGAAACTGTCAACATGGATTTTTCAAGATTTCATCCAGTCTAATTATATATAACCTGATTTTTTTTTCTATAATAAAATGACAAGCTTTATAGAGCAGGGAGAACAATAGTTAAGATATGTCTTCACTTCAGTAAGGTTTTTGAGAGTGTTCCATCACGTTCTCAAAATTAAGAAAATATACTCTACTACAAGGATGTCCAACTTCAAAGCGGACAAAGGCCATACCTGAAGGGGGCACGCACGGCAGAGGCAGCTCTATGACAGAAGCCACAAGCTCCCCTGTGGCACCACACCACACAGGCATTTTGGACTGTTAGCTCCCCCAGCACCATGAGACTGCACTGTGCCACCTTTCCATGCCTGCTTTGTTATTTAACACAGTGGTCACTTAGACAATCAAATGAAATACAATGTCAGCCTACCATTTAATAAATAGATTTTTATTTGATGTTAAAAATGTTCTGCCCCCTGGGGTGAGAATACTCAGCAGAAGCCAGGGGAGCGAAGAAGACCCCAAAACCCTGGCTGCTGCTGCAGGTAGAGCAACAGGGGCAGTAGTGGGAGCACAGAAGATGTATGTTAACCCATCAAGGACTAGTAGTTGGACAGCCCTACTTTAAGATGGGTGTCGTTTAAGACAGCAGTAGTGCTGACTGAGAGGGGGAAAACCAGGGCAGTTCTGGCCACCACCTTTGATGGAAGGCGGTGGGGAAGAGAGTGGGGAGATCAAAAATAGCTGTGACTGCACTTCTAGCTGACCATGCCACTGTGATCAGCACAGCGACAACTGGAGGCTGCCTGGGTGTGGAGCTGTGCAGCTACACCTCTGATAATTATGTTGAAAGAATAGACATCAACAACTCTATGTCAAAATGAAAGGAAAAATGAAGTGGGGCTCCCCAGGGAATATGTCCTACGTTCAACAATGTTAAGTAATTAATTAATATTTATTGCAAGACAAAACTGAATGTACACTTCGTAAATTACACTACACTGAGTAGGGCAATGGGCCTTATAAAGGGCAGGATTTGGATTCAAAGTGATCTGTATAAATTGGAAAAATTAAAATAAATTAGATGAAATTCAGTTGGAACAAAAAACTAATAGTGCATTGAAATTAAGAGGAATGTTGTTTGCTAATTAGATAAATTGATTCTTCCACTCCATTCCTTAGCACTGGTGAGGCATCACTTGTGTCCGTTTTTGGAAATTACACTACAAAAGGGACATAGACAAATTGGAAAGAGTCCCAAGAACAGCACCAAAAATGATTAGAACTTGAATAAGTATGACATATGACTTCTAATCATATGCCATGGCTGGAACATTAAAAAAAAAAAACTAGAAGATTGGGTGGAGAGGGGACTCAATAGCAGTCATCAAATACAGGAAAAGGTTTGTTAAAAAAAGGATAGTGATAAATTGTTTCTGTATACACAGGGGCTTGGACAAGGAGTAATGGGCTGAGAGATCAAAGTTGGATACCTGAAAGATTTTTATAACTATGAGGCTTGTCTACTGTAACCCAAAGGTCACCCACTGCAGTTGCAGGAATAGTTCCTGGAATCAGAGAAAATTAGGGTTGGAGGGAACCTCCGAAGGCCATCTAGTTCAACCCCCCGCTCAAAGCAGGACCACCCCCAACTAGATCAGCCCAGCCAAGGCTTTGTCTAGCCAGGTCTTAAAAACCTCCAAGGATGGACAGTCCACAACCTCTCTGGGTAACCTGTTCCAGTGTTGTAGTACCCTCCTAGTGAGAAAGTTTTTCCTAATATCTAACCTCAACTTCCCTTGCTGCAACTTGAAACCATTGCTCCTTAATGGTACAATTCCCGTTCCTTAGATTCTAGATCACTGTGCATAAAAATCCAGCTTTGAATTTTAAGTTTAGATCTGAATTTCATCAGTTGCACCTATTTGTATTTTCAGGACCTTTTTTTCCTCAGTTTATATACTTATCTCAGTTCAAGCAGATGCATCTGAAGAGCGTTTATACTAATTTCATTGACAATATTTTTAAATGTAATCTTTTCCTTTTTCATGTCCTCATTAACAGGTATTTAGCAGAAATTCACAGAATCTGACCAGTCAAGACATGAGCATTGCTGCTATGACCTGAAACTTATGATCTGCTATGGCTTCAAACTTATCATCCCAGCACCTCCACCTCCCAAACCCCCTTTTAACATAATAAAGTAGGATATAATAAAAGTGTTAAATCATTAAACAGAAAGAGCAAGTAGTTGATTTTAAAATTCAGCATATGTAAAATAGTAAATATGCTGCTAAAAGGGAGAAATGTAAATGTTGAGTGAATTTCTAAACGTGAACACAAGATTTATGTTTTTCCAATCTTTAACCTATGTATAGTTTATAACCGTCAGCATGGGCTTCAGAAAACCCATGCTGACAAAATGCTGAATCTGCTATTGGATAAAAAGAGAATGAATAGTAAAATCAGATTTATAGAATAGTATCCATTCTCGCTGCCTTGTTTTTCACTAGTAAAGAAAGAAAGAAAAAAACCCAACTGCGTGAGAATTTGTTCTTTTCCTGGAGTTTCAGTTGTGTCAATGTGATATGTAAAATTCAATGTGATATGTAAAATTGGGGCCATCTGTTTCCCATAGGATCCTTTTTGGTTTAGGGAAAGTCATAATAAAATTCAAGCTTACTATCAGAACAGTTTAGAAAATCTGGTGGGATTAAAATAATAACACATTAAATGCAATAAAAAAAACTTAATTTATCCAAGTAGACATGGAATTTGATTAAAATACTACAGAGTATCTACTTTAAAGCATAAACCCGTAAAAGTTCAGGAATGGTGAGGTAGGAGGAGAATGCCTCTTCAATTGCCTATAAAAGGTTCAGCTATGTGAAACTATATGAAACCTCCATGAGACACACAATAGATTATATACATATTTACACAAACATATATTGTATGTGTTTATATGTGTGCATATGTTTGTGTAAACGGGAAGGGTGGTAGAGGTGATTAGGATGCTAGTCACAGTTTTGAAGCCTCTGGTACAATTTCCTACTCTGTCTCAGACTTCCTGTAAGACTGTAGGGAAACACAGTCTAGGTGTGACTCAATTCTTCATCTTTAAAATGGGGCAATATCACTTATAAAATTCTGTGGACACCTAAACTAGCTCTAAACAAGCTACTTTAAGTAACAAAAACAGCCTGGCTATGACAGCAAGAACCTGTATAGAATAACCTGCCATGCCATGCTGGCATAGTTCGACTGTTTCCAATACCCAATCTAGTTCTGGAAAGTTGACACATTCAAATAGAACTATTACTGAATCAACTTCTGATCTGATTATTTCCAAAGCTCACTACAAAGAGAGCTCCTCAAGCACAAACCATAAAAAAATTGTTGGCCACTCCTCACTACTCTGACCACCTCAGAGTATGACAAGGTAAAGACTGCAGTTGAAAAAATAGGGACTAGCAACAGAAAGTGTGTTACAAAACCTAGACATTGGAAATCTCCAACACTTTCCTCCCATCTTGGTTACTGACCACCTTTCTCTTTCCCTAAATCTACCTGTCTCTGTCTCTTGTTCTCAAATTCTTTCGAAGGGCAATCTGACTTCCCTCCTATCTGAAACAATGGGAGGTAATGATTATTTTTTCCTAGAGTACTCCAAGTACTGCCTACTTCTTTCTGAATTGACCATAAGGAGATAATGGCCATTTTAACAGAGGGCTGCTTATGTACTCAGACCCAGGGCCAACAATGTGAAGTAGCAGCAATTTTACAGAAGGCAACTCTTCATTAATTTCTCTTTAAAAAAAATAAACATTGTGTGTGCCAGCTTCCATTAATTACTAAACAATACTTTATGAAAAACAATACTCTTAATTAAAAAAAAATCATCAAAAATTCCCCACTGCATCCTATCTATTCGAGATTCATCTTTCTACCTCTCTCTTTCTATAAGTACAGAAGTCTGTTTCTCCTTTTGTTCTCTTTTCATTTGGATCACATCAATGAAGAAGGATAAGAGTCTGATTATAAAGAGCCTAAGATTTCTGGATACCTACAACACCGGTTCGCAATCTCTGGATCCTCTTTGTCCTCATTTTCATAGTTTAAAAAAGTTACTTTGATTCTAGATAGTTGGCCTGAAAAATGGTTAATTCTATAATCATTCAGATGATATTAAAGTACAAAATCTAGGCACATTATGACTACCAGTAGAAGATTTGGTAGAAATAGTTAAATTATCCCACAAGACATACTAAATTTAAGCATGAAAAGCAGCAAAGACTCCTTGTTAAAACAAGTCAATTTTTTATAGAGAGACTGATTTAATAAAAGACTTTTTCATCAACCCTATTCACCCAGCTATCCTTCAATATTTACTGCAAAAACAGGAACATTTATTTCATTCTTCAATTTTTTTTTCTTCACAATATTCACAAGCCCTTACATTTTTAGCAGCATGTTCAGGCATATCTTAAGTCTATTACTCTTTCTGTATGCTACACTTTGCATGAATTTGTTTTGAAGTTCATATTTACTATTTCTATGTATCCCTTAATTCACTTATCAGAAATAAAGAATAATTCTCCAAATTCATTAATTTCATAGTTTTAAAAAATCTGTTCAGTCTTCATTAAATTTAGGGACCAATCCCTTTAGCCCATGGGGTCAGTAGTCTATGGCTCGCAGGCCCACCAAACAATTTCATCCAGCCTGTGAAACCCATTTCGTGTCATTTTGACAGCAGGGGGATTCGACCACACTTCAGGGGTAACTGAGTTGTGCACATATTGGCAGTAATTCAACACTGGAGAGTAGCAGCAGGGGCAGGCAGGTCAGAAGCACTGCTCTGCCATAGACAAAGCTGCATTATTTTAGCCCACTGCTCCAAAAGATTTGCCACCCCTTAAACCTCACTGTCTAACAGTTTCTATAGGTCTAGTTTTTCCCTAGTTGCCTTTAAATACACTCTAAAAAAAAGCTCTATTTTTTTCAGTAGCATAGAAAAGGTAACTGCTGATTCTGCACTGATTCTACATGTGCTTCTTTAGTATTCTACATCTCAAATAAATGCTGTGCTTGTTCACTTCTTACTGCTGTGTACTAATTTTTCAACACGAGCCCCTAAATCCTGATCAGTGTGGGTAATGACTTCTTACTTTTCACACATATTTTCTAGAATTGTTTTTGCTTCCTTCCAAAACTATTGTTTATCCCCCCCCCCCCCCTGCACCCAACCACCACCAACACCACCACCAAATTCAACTGCATTTGCCATCTGCTAGCCCAGTCAACCGGAATGATCTAAATCCTTTTGAGTTTGCTGACACAGCTCCTAACTACTACTCCTGCTTTCAAAATCTATCAGCCAATAAATCTGGAAATACAGTCTTGTAAAACCTTAATCAAGATAATTAAACATTAACAGATACTGTCCCTGTGTAAAACATGTAGAGAGAAACATGTACCTCTTTTTCAAGGTCCTAAAACTGATTTATGTAAAGAGGTAAATTTTAAATTCTGAAGTATGACAGTTGCTATTTAGAGTTGTGTATTACTTACCTTGTTCACCTATGCCTGGCCTCCTGAAAACATCTTAATATTTTTAAACCACCATTGGAACAGTCCAAATTTTTTATTTACTATTTGATCTGAACTACAGCAACAGAACATGAAAAAATCAATATATTATAAAATTATATATATAAATTCCATTAAAAGCTAGAGTAAATATTAAGTTTGCAAAACTAAAAGAAAATATATATAGGCATTCAACTCATATACTTTCATAGAAACCTCTGGTGATCCCAACAACTTTGAGCTTGATAGAGAGAGACAGAGAGGGAGCAGTCAGATCACCTTGCCAAGTAACAGCTTTCAAAGAAACTAAATTCTGAAATACAAGGCCTAAGTATCTGGTTTAAATGCAGCTGGTTTAAATGCAACTACAAATGCAACTTTCAATATCTTTATTAATGATTTGGATGTGGGAGTGAATTGCTCACTGGCCAAGTTCTCAGATGACACCAAGTTATGAGGGGAGCTTGGTCACACTTGAAAATAGGCTGCAGATACAGGTGGACCTAGACAGGCTGGCAAGTTGGGCAGATCAAAATCTGATGATGTTCAACGTTGAGAAATCTAAGTGCTCCACCTCGGGATGAGCAACCCGCAACACACCTACAGGCTTGGTAGTATAAAACTCACTAACACCAAGAATGAAAGGGACCTGAGGGTAATAATAAACCACAGTATAAATATGAGCCAGCAGTGTGATGCTATAGCCAGTAGGGCAAATAATACTCTGGCATGCATGAATCGATGCATCTCCAGCAAAACCAATGAAGTGATTCTTCCACTCTGCTCAGCATTGGTGAGACCACAGCTGGAGTACTGCGTCCAGTTCTGGGCACCACACTTTAACAAGGACGTGTTCAAGCTTGAGAGAGTCCAAAGAAGAGCCACCCATGTGGTCAGAGTCTTACATGGCAAGCCATATGAGGAAAGGCTGAGGGATCTGGGACTCTTCAGCCTGAAGAAAAGGCGGCTGAGGGGGGCCTGGTAGCAGCTTATCACTACACTAGGCAAGTATATCAAGGGCCCAGTAAGCAGCTGTTCACCAGGGCACCCGAGGGGAAAATTAGGAGTAATGGCCACAAACTCCTGGAAGATTGATTCAGGCTCTACATTAGGAAAAACTTCAGTCAGGGTGTCCAGGCTGTGGAATAAGCTCCCTCCAGAGGTGGTGCAATCACCAACCCTGGAAATCTTCAAGAGGAGACTAAACTTGCTGGGGTCTCCTGACCCCAGTTGTATTTCCTGCTTGATGCAGGGGGCTGGACCTGATGATCTTCCAAGGTCCCTTTCACCCTTACAATATATGAATCTAAGAAACCACTATGCCATGGTTAAATAACCATGTTGATATATTGCTCCAATTTCTATCCTTTTTTTCCCCTTAAGACTATATGTTCTGGTTCCACTAACGGTAAACTCTTTGAAACATTTTTGTTCTGCAAACACCTTTAGAACTTTTGGGTACAACAGAACAATAACAGACATTATTCTAAATTATTAGTCTGCCTCTGTCCTTCAAATTGCACTTGTCTTCTTGAGTGCAGGCCCTTAAGGTAGGTTCTGCGTATATGTGCAGAGTACTCAGTACAATGGGGCTACAATGCAAACAGGATTTAACATTACAGAAGTTCCAATGTAATTACAGTAAATAAGCATTGGTTGATGTTCTCAGCTAAGAACAGGTTTCATTCCTCAAAAGAGGAAGAGAAAACAGATATTTATTGCCAATGATCAAAGGAAATTATTAAAAACAACAATGAAAAGACTTATGAACAGGTGTTGTGGTCTGGTGTCCATGTTAGACTCTTAGAAACTCCTGATGCCAGTCATCAGTGATTTCCTCTAATAAAAACCAACAAAATATACTTGCAAACAAAACCACTAATTAAAAAAATGTTGGCAGAAAGTGAGGGAATGCAAACTATCCCAGCAGTGCAGAGGATGAGCTCAGACTATCCTACAGGAACTACACGTTTTGGAGGAGTTTCACAGATCATTTTGCTCCTTATACTCAGAGAAACATGGTGGCAACATAAAAAACCCCTTTGGGGAAGAATGTATAATAATGCCAATGTGTTCACTTATCGATAATGTTATAGATCCAGTGCTTCAATGTCATTTCTTAAATCTCAGTTGTGCACTTATACTCTTTTTTTAATAATATGTCTACTGCCAGAAAAAGTAGTCTACAACTATTAACATGATATGAATGTTTTTAATTTCTATCATATTAAAAATCTTTACTGCAGGGGCCCCAAGCCAAATCCAGCATGGAGTACAGGGACAGCCACCAGAGCCACCATGGAGGTGACAGGGGTTTCAGAGGAAACAAGATGTTCAGAGGTGGTGGGAGGACAGTGGTGGCAGGAGGTCTCCAGAGGTGAGAGACTGGCAGGAGTGAGAGTCCAGAGGTATGAAACAGGTAAGAGAGAAGGTGCCAAATACCCTATACAGCAAAGCTAAACAGCCCTGCATGCTGGAGCATGACACACCATCCAACTTCCAGTGGTCCATCAATAGCCCAGTGGGACAAACAGAGGAAGTTCCATGGACCTTAGGATAGTCACCAGGGATGAATCCAGAAGGAGTGCGGTGATTCAGTTCCCCACCCTTTCAGAACAGGCTACAGGACCAAGAGTGAACCCTTTTTTTTTTGTTCCTGAAATAGGGAAGAACCCTCCCCCACCCCTCCATGCTCAAGAGCATGTCCCTTCCGCTCCCATCCTTCCCTCCTCCACCTACAACTGCTGCTGTCCCCAGATGATCCAGTGTCAGGGGGAGCTTGTTTCAGAGCTGCTACTGCCTCATTCCAATGAGGCTCCACAGGGAGTTGTGCATAGCTAGGAGCAGTGGTATCAGCAGGTGGGTTCCTCCTACCTGCCTGGTCTCCCCCTTCCCTCCCCCTACCCCAGTGTCACCCAACAGCCTGGGAGCAGACTGAGGAGGGGACCCCACCTTCCACCTGTGACAGCCAACTGGGCTAGGCTCTCTGCACAATCTGGTGGAGGGGACAGGACCAGCTCTGAAGTTCCCCATACCCTGGACCAGCTAGAAACAGTGGGGACTGGAGCAGTGTTGGGTGGAGGAGGGGGGCAAGGGAGGTGGTGCTGAGCATGGAAGGGAAAGAAAAGAGTGCCAAAAGTGCCTCTGCTTTAGTGCGGTAGTTGTCTTGAAACTCCCATTGTTCAACAGGTATTTTTATACTACAGATTATGCTTAATTATTCATAAAGGCTCGGGACAAACATTACACACAAACTGCTTTAAGTGATCAGAAACTAGTTTAAATTTGTAACAGAACATAAATTCAGTGCACATAAATAGTTTCAAAATGGCTGATACTGGTTTAAGGTAAACCTGGTTGAATGTAGTATCAGATTTAAGTAATTTGGGTCACACCAGTTTATGAAACTTCTGTGCCAGACCCATTCCTGGTTAAAGTTAACTAACAGTCCCCCAGCATCCTATCATGCTTTCCAACCCTGAGTTGGCCTGGACTGTGCTGTCTGCTCTAGAGAACAGGGCTGGCCCCACCTCTCCGCTCCCTAGCTGGAGTAGAGAGGGCTGGCTGACAAGGGAGTGTGGGGGCAAGTCTAGCTGGGGATGCATCCTAGTCTATGGTAGGGGTGACGGGGGGAATGCGCCCCCGCACCCAGGCAAACCCCAGCTGGGGCCTGGGACCATGGAAGGGAGTTAAACACCCTTTCCCCCACTCAAACTTACTGCTGGCTGCAACTGTAGACTACGAATCCCAGGCACATGGAAGCAGGAAAAGGAAGTGATGAGCAACCCTGCAGAGTCCTGCTGCTGTAATTCTGTACTGCAAATCCCAGAGACCTCAGGGGCAGCAGGAAGAGGAAGTGAATACACAGCCAGAGTGCTGTGTTGTAGTGTGCCCTCCTACCCCCCTGGCTTCTGGCCTGAGCCACAGCAGCCATGTGTCTGCAGCTCCCAAATTAAAGGTAAATGTCTGTTCACTTCCGTTTTAATTTAATCTGTGCATCTTAAAGTAACCTGCAAAGACTGAGTCAATTCAGCGTCAGGCTTTTTGTATGTCTGTACCTCGCCCCAAAGTAGGTTAAATTAAGTAAGTAATAAATAAAAATGGGGTTTTAGTTAACTCTCTGACTTCTTGGTTTGTTACCTCTTTTTTCTTTATTTTTCTTATCAAATTGTTCTATTCAAAGTATTAAATGCAGTCTAGTTTCTACCATGTTAGAAAGCAAACTAGAATGGCAAAGGGAAGTACGTGTTACAGAACAGGTGATATACTGCATTTCAGTTCAAGTTGTGTTTATGTTCATTTTTATTTAGATAGAAGATGCAAAAGAATTCTCTCAAAACAGGCAGAAGTTAATGTTTTTCTTAGTGACAGAATTTTAAAGAGAGTACATGTGCTGTCCTTCCCTCTCCCCAAAGCTTATATTAAAAAAAAAATCAAATCATACATTTGGCACTGTAGGTATCAATTAAAACTGCTTGCTATCTGGCACAGTGTTTGTTTGTTTAAGTAGACAGTTAACACGCTACAATAGCCAGCTACATTTCTATGTTTAAGAGGTCATTTGTTTAGCACCGAAAAGGTCACAATAAGAAACCACATTGCTACAATTCCTTGAATCTTTATACATTTGGCTGGTGTGACTTGGGAGGTAGAGGCAAGTGACTGGAAGGTTTTACTCAGTAGAAGGAGGGTTTCCAAGCAACCTTGCACAGTTGAGCAGCCTCAAGCAATTGGAACAATGGCTAACTTTGGCAGGGCTCCATTAAAAAGAAGCCTGCAGCAATACTATTATACTCCTACCACCAGTAGCTGTAAGTAAGGGCTACATTAAATAGGATAAGAAATAAAAGAAAAACAAACCTGGGTATAGAATGAGCTGGGGGAGTGCTGACTGAATATTTTTGGCATTATGCACTCCTACTCTTTTAGGGTACAGTAAAGTGTTAAGAAATGGAATAGCCTAATACATACAGCAGTGCTTCCCAAACTTTTCCTCTGCATGACCCCATTTATGACCCCATTTCCTCAGAATGCCCTCTCACTCCCAACTTGTAGCCCACACCCCGCCAGGTGCCCCTCACTCGCAAACCACAGCCCTCTGGCATTGCCAGTACCCCTCACCCCCAGGTGCCCCAGGTCCAGGGCCTGTAGCCCTCTGCCCCCCTAACCCAGCAGCGCCTGAACCCCAACTGCTGCCCAGAGGAAGCAGCAGCTGCTGAGGCCAGAGCATGGAGCCCAGCTCCCCGCCCCTGTCCCCTCCCCAATCCCTGACCACACAGCCAGAGTGAAGCCCAACTTGGAGGTGTGTGGGTGGGGGGGGAGGGTGCAGGCTGGCCACTACAGGCTTGGGGCTCCCCACCCTGCTTCTCTTGCCCCGGGCCTCTGCAACCCAGTGGGTGGGACCTGGCACAGGACAGCACGCTGCACAGCAACACTACCTGCTGATGTTGCAACCCCATTTGGGGTTACGACCCACAGTTTGGGAACCACTGACGTATAGTTTTAGTGGTATTTTTACCTGTATATTTTGAATAAATTAGGGTTTGCTCAGGGCATAACCATGCTACATGCTGACAATTAAACTGGTGTTCTTGAGATACTGGCAGACTCCAGACAAAAAAAGAATTACTGGTCTAACCTGTTTGGATACCAAAACACCTTTTAAAGATGAGGTTTAGAATTTTAAAGAAGTTCAAATCAAGATTTTTCAGTCTCCTTACAATGGATTTAGAGATGTTTCTGCTTTGCCATTGTTTGAGATGAAGTAAACAATTATTAAATCAAAATGTTGGAAATGAAGTCCTCAAGACTAAATTGTTTGTGGTTCTGAAGGAATATAGTTTGGATGGTAGCTACTCACTGGCAAGCCCATCCCTAGGGAGCAGAAAATCAAGGTGACTGCCCCAGGCCCTGCACTTTGGGGGCCCCACGGAGTAGGACGGAGTGGCTGTGGCTACTCCATGCTGCCACCCACTTTGTGTCCAGACATTCACTATCTCCACCCCCCTCTCCTGCCCCCCACCGCTGCTGCCAATGGTGGTGGCAGCTTCTTCAGGATTGGGGTGGGGGCAGGGCCCCACATGGGCTGATTTGCCCCAGGCCCTGCACCCTGCTTGGGTCAGCTCTGCTCACTGGTCCTCTACAGCCATGTATAGATGGAAGAGGTTGTTATAATATGAGTTTACTTTTTATGCAGCATTTATTAGTTAAGAATGTAGTAAATTGGTGATTCTTTTTTAGCATTTCTTAATTATAATGTTGTTTTATGAAGTATCCAAAAAATAAAATCAGCTATCAGTCTTCTATGCAACATAATTTATACTGCTGTGTGGAGACCTGCAATGAAATATCCATTGCTAACAAGACTTTTCTGTCATTAAGAGGCCATTCTAGTTACATAATCAAAGTTTTTATTTCTCTTCTTTCATCATCCTCCCCTCTTAAGCATATTATAAAAAAAAAAGTCAAACTTTTTTCAGTGAAATTTCCTGCAAAGCTATCCTCCTACAAAATAAGTAACACCTTTTTTATTCAAAGAAGGTAGGAGTTACTTAATTTGAAAACTGACCTCTTTCACGGAACATGTTCCACATACGAGATTTAGGTTTGCTTTTAAAACCAGTTCCTATACAAATTTAGGGATTTTTAAAAACATGTACATTATTAGAAACCCAGGAAATGAAACTTGCATCATCAGAGAGCTATGAGAACTCCAAAAGTAATGATCAATGTTTTATTTAATACTCAGGGTCGTATATATGCCACAGGTTCAAAAAGGATGTATGAAGGGAGGGGAACATCTTAAACCCCACATTTTTCTGAGGACATTCTTCCATATCATGTCTGAATGGCTAAAAAAATGAATAAAATGAATGAGTTAAAGAGAAAGAAGTAGGAAGGATGAAACACTAAATTTAAATGCATCATTTCTTACTCTCTAAATGAAATACAACCACACTTTCTGTCATGCTCTGATAAACTTCAAAAACACTGCAAGGCACAAATTGCTCTGGTCAATTGCTATGCAGTGGAAGCAACATATAGAGTAAGTCAGATCAACTTACAGGCCAGGGCTGAAGCACTGTCAGTTTACCAGCAGAGAAGGTGTTAAGCAGTATGATTTAATATTCATTCAACCAGAAGAAATGCATTACCTCAAGACATGTGTAATGCTAATAATTACACACCTGTTGCTATGCAATTTTTGAAGGTTCAGTAGATTTATTTAAAGTCTTAGACAAAAAAAACCTCACTTTAAACTCACTTCAACTAAAACTTACCAACTTTAAGTCAAATATTTGCTTTGATTTGATTTAAAGATTTAGAATTATAATTGTGTTGAGAAAAAAAAAAGAACTTAATTCCACATGCATTTGGAGTTAGGCAAAATATGCTCTCCTTGCGTAACAAAAGTGAAATAGAGATTTTTGTCCTCTCCAAGATAAAGGTGCCTATGTTTATTCTGTTATCATATTACAGCAGATGGTGATGATACATAATTAGATTTACCGGTTTTGGCTCACTCAGATCAATTTCTATAGTTGCTGCCATCATTTAACCATTTAGATTGTCTGCAAGCCTTATTTAATATAGAGCATGGACATTTACTTCAAACTGTGCCCATTCAAGCAAAAATAAAATTTAGGCAACCTAAAATTTATTGTATGAGAGGGCACATAAATGATTGTACGTGAAAGTGTAATGTGCACTAAGCTGGTATGCATCTTGGAAATTTTTCCTCTAAACTAGAGATATACAGCACTTGTTTTTAGTGCTTTTCCTAAATGCACATGGCTATTGCACAGTTAGATTTTTTCCTGAGCCCTTGGCCATCTAATCATTCCAGGACCCAGATTACTACTGTCAGGTTGTGTCAGGAGTTTACAGTGAGTGCTCACTAGAGTGCCTTTAATCCTCCAAGGTTTACTCAAATGTCACAACCATCTGGAGGAAAAGGAGGCTCCCTGCTGGGTTCCACTGACCACAAATTACTTTCTAAGGAGAAAGACCACAATAAAAAAAAAGCAAAGCAGTTTCTAAATATTTTATATTTATTTCTCAGAAAATGAAACAGAATCACTCTTTGTAACCTGAATGCAAACTAACATGACTTCTCTACAAGTGTTAAAGAATCTCTTTAAGGTAATGTCTAAAGTCTTATGTACAGCAACACAAAGGAAAGGAAATATTAAGAGTATTAATAAACTTAAAAAACTCATTTCAAATGTTTATTATTAATTTAAACTGTGATAGTACCTGAAAGCCCCAAACTGGATTAGGCACTCCTTGTGCTTTGCAATCTATGAAACACAGAAGAAGACAGGCCATATCCTAAAGAACTGATAAAACTTCCCCTCCACCCAATCATTCTTTATATTTCCAAATAACATATAGACAACCTTAAAGGTACCATGTCAGATTCAAAAATACACCTGCATTCATGTTTGGTAAAATTGAGTTTCAACTTTCTCATTGTTTTTCAGACCATGCTATTGCAACTTCACAAAATTTTATTAGGAAAAGGAAATCTGGAATGGAGTAAGTTACAGTTTTTTTTCTCACAAACAGCAGGATTTGGTTTGGCTTTGTTTTTTTGTTTTGTTTTTGTTTTTTTTTATCCCCATTGCAAGTTCATGCTGCCTATAAGAAATCTGGATCCAGTTTTCCTCTCCATTTTAGGAGGTACACTTCTAATCCTCTTCTCTAAGGAAAGCCACTTCCTCATCTGGGGTGGACAGGACTGGGAAGCCAGCTGCATCCCATTCTTTAAAATTACTGCATCTGCAGCTGCACATATTCTCTATTCAGTACTTAAACACAAAACACAGGTAAAAACTTTAAGTCTTTCACTTAAACTACCTTAAAGTATGTTTTAAAAAAAACTGCTAAAATGGGGAAATAAGTGACAGTATATACATCTTGCTCAAAAGATTAAAATCTTTGCTATACTTGTTAAAATGTCTGACATGCCTTTAATTAGTTCCTGCCATTCATTTCTACACAACATTTCATGGTTTAGAAGTCATTAAGAGTGTGAAAATGCTTAACTGCACTGAGTAGCTTCAGAGCATAATCATTAGAGTTGGGAGAGGTATTTTTATTGAATAAGACCTCTTCCAAATTTAGCCTTTTATCCCATTAATGATCTATTAAAATGCTCATTTTTATAGGTTTATACTTAATCTTCTGAAAAATGTTTAGCAAATGGATAGTCAGCCAGTCATTCTCTCATACATTCAATATATTTTGGACTGGTCACCTAAATATCACTGTACCGTGTCCTGACTGGGTAGATGAAGATTTTAATTAAAAAAAAAAAAAAAAAAGAGGACAAACACTTTTGGTGTCAGTTGCATCCTGTAATCACACCAAAATGCTTTTGTTTGTACATAAAAATGTATCTATTTACTTAAACAGCACCCATTTCCAAAATTCTACATAAAAAAAAAATCATATTTGTGCTGTGGCTCAGAGAGAGGCAGAAATAGCAACCATTTATTTTAATTGAAAGACTTCTTAATTTGACACAGTTGTACATCCATAGCCTTTAGGTATATTAATTAAAATTCATTCTTTGTACTAACAAAACCACTCAAAAATCTATCTTTCAACATCCATCTAAAAGTGTCTAGACAATAAATGAGAACACCACTAAAAGACAGATAACAAATTGTCAACAGAGAATGGAGCATGTATTAAATATATTGGTTAATCTAGTAAAAAAGCAAAATGACTGCAAGCATACATCATGAGCAGGAATTTGGCGGCTTTGTTGGAGGCACTGTATTTACAAAATGAGACACAGCAATGAGTTTTTAAATTCTACAAATGACAAACTAAGTACCATTATAACAGTGGTTTGATGAATCATTGGAACAGCTAGAAAAAATAACAGAGTACAAAAAGAAGGGGAAAAAAAATCACACAGATGTCAGTGCTATATGCCTACATTTTGCCAGCAGCAACCGGGAGACTATTCAACAAACAGCAGCAGATGCAATGCCATTTCAATACTATAAGAAAAAAAAAGATACAACAGTTGAAAGAAATCTATGGCCCAAAGTAATGATAGACATCTGTCATGTTCTGAAAAGGCACGTTCAGTAACTAAGGAAATAAGAGCAATTTTGCAACTGGAAACGTCAAACAAACTTAATTATTTCTGTAGAAACCTATTGACATTAAAGCAGCTTGTAAAATTTAGTCAAAATACTGTAAAAAGCACATAGTATAAAAAATTATTTTTCAATACCTAATTAAAGTATCACTGCTTGCGTGATAGATAGATAGATAGATAGATAGATAGATAGATAGATAGATAGATAGATAGCGCTGATTCCAGAGGCTTTGATTCAGTAAAGAACTTAAGAAAATGTTTTAGTAGCCTATGTGTCTTTCTACAGACCTTTCTTGGGTGGAGTGTATTTAAGTATCTTATTCCCTTTCCCACACTGACACCTGAAACAGCATTTCTGAGTGCTGTGATAACTTATCTGTCACAGGTAAAAATACTCTATGGCCATGTCTACACAGGTGCTTTACTGTGGAAGAAACTAGTTAGCTATGGAGTGTGTCCCTGTCTACACATGCATCAGTATTAGGCCCCAGTAAACTAATGTATGCTGGAGTAAGATAGTAGTGGTTGGGGACAGTGCTAACTTACCCTGGGGTAATTTACTGTGATTAAAAAAATGCATGTGTAGATGATGATAATGGGCATAAATTGCAAATTGTGCCCAGCCAGCCAGAGGCCAGGCTCCTGCCTGCCACTTAGTCATAAAGCTCCACATTTTCACCACCCTTGTGCCCCAGTTAGTCCCTCCACCACCTGATGCTAGCACTCAGAGCCGACTCTCCATGCCCCCTGCCAGCCTGGGTCTGCTCCACCCCGGCTTAAATTGCTGCTGTCCCTGGTGCATGTGTAGACACTGTATCTGGAAGTAGTTTGCTCTGAAAATAGTTTACTCTGGCTCAAATTGTTCCAGAGTTTATTGCTTCACATTAATTGCACATGTAGATGCACCCTTCACGATCTATTTTGCAACGCATACTTAAGAACTTGAAGCAGTTTTTTTTTTGCCCATAATACATCTTTGTTTTCATTATTACTAGATACTTAGAAACAATATAACAAATACTTCTCACAAATATTAATACTAAACAACAGAAATGAGCAACAACTGACTCCTAATATTTCCTATGCTGAAGAGTGCAGCAACAGCAGCTTAGCAAAATCATGTTAAGCTTTACAAATAATTATGATCATAAAATAGTTCTGGGGATAAAAAGCATGTCTTGAAAAAGAATTCCAATTCCACTTTTGGCTGGGAGATTATCAGAGTGCAGGAAGAAAATATTGTCCCTGGACGAATTGTCAGGTGACTGGTAAAGCCAATGTCTGAAAATGTCTACTTCTTCCCTCTTATCACACATTAGATTTGTTAGTGTTTGGGTTAAGAAATGAGATTCACTATTCCAGTGATGGAAAGAGTGCATGCTGAATTTTGGATTTTACTGCATCCAGGGCAGAAAAGAAGAGCGATAGCTCATCAACTCTTATGTCATCCTTCTTTGATCATTTAAACTACTTAAGAGGGAAGTGCTTTCATGTTATTTGCCAATACATTTATATGAGAAATGTGAAGGCCAAAGGATTTACACTTGCTCACTATGCCTGAGGAAAGGCTCACGGACGCTCCATTTGGCAAAATTGGTTTTGGTGTCACAATCAAGTGGAGATGCACTGTATTAAATGAGAACCATAAAAGGCTCCACAGGTAATGAGGCAGTTAAAAGTATCATTATATATAATCTTCTCTTTAATAATCCTAATATCCTAATTTAATAATTCTCTGTCACTGTAACTGAATTATTCTACAAACTGATCAAATAGGGAGAAGGTGCTTCTGTGGAGCTACAAGCAAGAGGTGAACAGACATCAATGCCTTTTTTAAATCGCACAGAACCAAGAGACCAGCAACTTTCCTATACACAATATGGACAGTAACCTGGAAAAGTAGCACTTTTCTGCAGTAATGAAAAGCAGTAGCCTCACTCACCAAACTTTGCTATGCTAACAGATTTTATATGGCTGTGCAAGGTGAAACATGACAAAAAGCAGTTTTTGAAAAATACAGAATGTTTCTTTTGTGGAATCCACACACGAATTCTGCAAATTTTCTAGATTCAGAAACACTGGATAAGGACCATTTATGGGACATCATCAGAGAAATCAAAGAATTAAGATGGAAGTATAAGGGGTGCATGGAGAGAGATTTTTAGGGGCTGATACTAATGGTCAATTTTTAATGAGCCATAATTGGCCAGTACAAATCTGATTCTGATATGCAGCCCCGCAGCATGGAGAGTGGTGTCTGGCTGGTAAGTCTGTTGTGGAGGAAGGGGTGGGAGGAAGGAAGGGGTATGGGGGGGGGCAGATGAAGGCCCCCGCAGTGAGGGAGAGACTGGGGCAGGTGCTCTCCAGCTGGCACAAGAGGTAGTGTCCTCAGGTACCAACTGGCTGGGACCCAGAAGCTCCTCAGAACAAGTAGTCTTGAGCTACTTGCCAGAGCAGCTCTTTGTACTGATGGGGCCAGGACAGGGCAGCTTTTTGTACTGCTAGGGACAGCACAGGTGCTGGTCCTGGGCTCTAGCTCCCCCTGGCTGCAGATCCAGAAGGAGCCAGGCAGGGTTATTTTGCCCAAAGTGGCACAATTTGCCCCACACCAAAGTGCATGTCCGAGCATGTGTGGTGAGGCAAACAGCCCCCACTCAAATTTGCACTGCTTCTATTTGAGCTGCTGCCAGTGCATGTGCTTGCATGTGTGGATGCGCCCTGTATGTCCACACACTTATACCTGAAGCTAGCATTAAGCACTCATTAGGCTGCTGAAAGCGATGCCACTCCAGGGCAGGATTCTCTCTGATCTGTGTTACTCAGTTTGTGTTACGTTAAAGGTGCTGCCACTCTAGGCTACACCTTAGTATAAATACTCGACCCATCCCCCACTGGCCACATTGCCTCTCCCTTCCCCAGCATTCCAGATCCCCACTTACTACCCTCCTCACCCACTTGTGGCTGCCCACGCTGTCCCAGAGGAGCAAACAGGGAAAGGTTAATCTGCCTGCCCAGCCACCACTGCTGCTTTCTGGCCAGGCTCAGCCTTCCAGCCCCCTGCTGGCCTGAATTTGTGCTTGCTCTAAACTCGAGCTAGCACTATCACAGATCAACATTTATGCAGCTCACAATGGAATATATAACAAGGCCGCTAAGGATGTGCTACAGGATATAATACTAAAATCTACCAGTGTCAAGGGGACCCAGGACATCTTAATTTTAATATATAATCATTACAGTAAAATGAGGACAGGTTTTCTGAAAAAGAATAGCTAGCTGACAGGGTTTGAAAAAGTAGTCAAAAGATCTTTGACAAAGTTGTATGGAATAGGAACTCTGAAAAGCAATCAAGAATAGTCAGAGTGAATAGATTTAAAAGTTGTGTCCAACTCAAGAAAACCTTTATTACTGCAGCCACATTGGTTAGGCACCACTGTTTGTTTATGTAGTACTTACACATCTTTTTTTCTATTTATTGTTGTTAATAATGCCTTTTGGGGTTGGACTGTACCTTAAGAAAGCATGGGCATGTATTAGGGGTGCTCTAAAGCAGGAACCCCAAAAGGAATGTCAACTAATTTAGCTTTAGATTGTAATGTCACTCTTGGGGAGTTCATACTGGAAAAACAGCTTTGCAACCCTTTGGAACAATGCGAGAAACTGGTGAGTGCTTCCCTCAGGCAGTATTCATTTCTTGTGATCAATTCAGAGAAAAAAATGTGGTACAGCAGTTGGGTGCATTGCTAAGGCCCCAGCAGGGACAGCTTGAGCTTCACTTGGCACTCATACCACAGAACACCCCCAACTGACCAAGCTTTAATTAAGTACCTAGTCATTTGGGTTTGGAGTTAAAGGCAGCTCACCACATCACTCTGCTGCATGCTGCTGACTACACAGAATGGCACATCTTAATCACACTAGTCCAATGGGCTGTTTAGATTTGGCAGACCTTTGACCTTGACCTTTTCTAATCCAGGAAAAGAGGTTGTTAGCTTATCAACGAGTTAATAATTCAATCCAGTCCTTGAGGCATTTTTTCCAAATAGGGCTGTGGGAATATTGGTGAATGTATTAATATTTGGACAGTACTGACATTTTAATTAAGCAAATTTAGCCAACTAAAAAGGCAGGAAAGGTAACTGCACCAAGAAATGTACGGTCTTATTTAGTATATGTTTGTAGTCAATTGCCAAAATAAAGCTAATATAAACCAATATCTGATCTGAACAGAGTATTATTCTACTATGCTGAATGGAAAGAAGGACTTACCAGTTATGATCCACCATTTCTGTTTGATCTCCAGTTTATTTTAAAGGACTTTTAAATGAAAATATGAAACATGCAAAAATAATTCAGTAGGATATTTTCAGAAGCAGAAAAATAATATTTTCCATACATGAAAATCCCTTGCTAACTGTGGAGCTGGTTTCAATTCCTTCTACTTAAACAGATTTTCCTTTTGTCAAGAGAATTCACTCAATTCAACTACAAATTAACCGGGTATATTTGAAGGATTCAATGTCTGTATGGTCTAATCACAGGAATTTTGTGAACCTAAGTTGGTAAGCATGAAAGTTAATAAAAATGCTGCACTGAGAGCAGGTTAATTAACATAGAGGTGACATCCATTTTCTTAAACACTTAGTAAAAGCAAGGCCTTAAGAGAGTCAAAAGAAATTTGGAGTATTTGGATGTGTTATGCTGAGTCTATAAACAAAGCTAATAGGAAAATTTCAGCAAAGTGTTGTTTCACATTCTCAGTTCAAAACTGAAGGTTTGCAAATAAAAAGCACCCCTGGTATTGAAAGAAAAGTCCTAGTCTTAAACAATACATAGTAACTGCTCAGTGCTCTGAGAGTCACAAAAATAAGTCTACTGAAGGACTTTAAAAACTGGAAGTTCCTTCTAAATTTTTGAAGAACAAGCTAAAATTAGAACTTTAATTCACTGAATAAATTGCTAGTGTTTGGTTCCTTCCCATATGCAGATCTATAAACATCAATGACTTTTGGCTAAATGAGAATATTTTAACAGTCTTTATTATAGAATTAAATAGAAAAGGAGGAATACTAACTAACTAAAGACCGAAGAACACTAGTCCTCCAATTCTGGATAAACTCATGAAGTAGGGTAGAAAATTAGCATTATTCAAAAAAATACAGGAGGAAAACACCTGAGTTAAAAGTGGACAATGGCGCTGACAGATGTGGAAAAAGCAATAGAAAACAAAAAAACCCAGTGCTTTACTGGAAGAGGAATCGCGTCAGTTTGACCCACCTTGCCTGGCATCTGTATAGCTCATGCACTTCAGTGGGGCTTTTTGGCACTTTTAGCTAGTAGCTAATTGAATATCTGATTGAATTTCTTAAAATAAGAGACTTTTCTAACATACACATACAAAAATGCTTTACCCAAATAATAAATGGATCTTTTTCATAAAGTTTCCTCCCAAAGTTATAGACCCATTAGAGTTGAAAAGTTCAACCCCAAAACTGAACTGTACCTTGAGAAATCTAATCTAGTGCTAATTATCATGGCATAAGTAGTAAGATGTAATATATCTATCATCATGCTCCTTTTTTGTTTTAGACCTGAGGAATGAAAACATAATGTAAAATAAAAAATTTACACATGATTAACAATTGGCAGTTGCAGCCAAATAAGGCAGCTATCTATATATCCTAATTTGTGCACACAATTTGTCAGTCATGGTGTTGTTTCACAATAGGTTCTATTCAAACTGATTAAACAAACTGCCTATCATCCAAAAGCCTTCAAAATCATTTGTGACTTCAGAATAATTTTTAATATTTTTATCATAGGTGACCATATATAGAGGACATTCAATTATATATAAACAGCAAGCATGAACATATGTACAAAATGTGACTAATATGTTTTCTTTGAAAAGATCTGTTATGCATTTATTTATTTATAACTTTGACTAACAGGTGCCCTTCCTATGCCTAACAGAAAAAGATCAAGAAAAAAAAACCTTACGGAATTTCCTCATTCTCATACCCTAATTAATTTTAGCATATATTAAGTTATTACTTTTATGACAAGTTACATACTGACTACTCTAACAATGTTAGACATATTGCTTTCCATCCTGGTTTCATGGCTCATTTTAATTTGATAAAATCTAAAACTGTGCATTTGGTAAGGCCAAACTCAAGCTAAATTAAATCAAGGAAAAAGTTTACTTCATCCATGTAGTTAAAAGCAGTTTTCCTAGACAAAACAGAACTTTTTGAATTGAGGAAACAGATAGAATCAAAGTAGTCATTAGAGGCAAAATGTCAGTTAAAAAATACATTAGAACGGACAGATTTAAAAGTTTGTCAAATTTTAGTGACATACACAATATACAAGCATCATGTTTCTACCAGGAGAATTGCTGTTCTCCCCAAATTGCCAGAGTACAGGCATTAGTTCTTTTCCCTAGAGAAAACAAATGCACTCCTTCTGGAAGAAGGATCGTTCAGGTTGGTACCTGGAAGAACTTCCCTACTAGAGATTTGCCCTCTCTAGAAAGTCGTACACTTGACAACTCTTCAGGAGGGGTTGAGCATCATCTTTCCCTGTGCTTTCCCCAGATGGGGGCAGAGAGGCAGGTGTGGGATGGGACAGGACTTTTCCCCACAGCTCGATTCCTTCCAAAAACAGAAGAGTTGAGCTGCTGGTCACCTCTGAGTCTTTCCCAGAGTGGCAACACTGTAGGCTGGAGAATCCACGGAAAGCTTTGTCCCACTGCTCCCCAAGTATTCACCAGACCAGGATCGCTCCAGGCTGGGGAAGGGATGGAGAGCTGGGGAGAAAGGGCAGCATCAGGCTGGAACACTTGCATGTGCCCTCTCCCAGAAATATTTCTAGTACTGAAAAGCTTCCCAAAATAGAACCAACTCATGCCCACAATGCAATGCACTTATCTTGAAACTCTTCAGACTAACACCTGTGCATTTCTGTTCTGACCTTCCAGACATGGCAGTTTTTATGGAGTTCCACAGAACTTACAAGAATTTCTGCATGCCCTCTTTGTTACCTATTTCACTTATTTCCCAATCAGTGCAAATCATCTTTTTATTTAAACTGTGCAATAAGTGGGAGAATGATTTCAGGTTGCAGTATGGGCTACTGGGGTCCCAAGCTGCAAACTGTTTAGGGGCTCTGTTTCTTAGGTATGGAGTATTTCTGAGAAGTAACAAGATGGTATTTTAAAACCACAAAATGTCAGAAAAGCCTTATGTTCTGCCCTTTTTCTGAAGTTGTTATTCAGGGTCTTTGACTTTGCTGCAGGAGCTAATGATGGCCACTGCCTCTGCCTCCCACCTCCCTTCAAATCATTTTCAGCCAACATACAGAAAAGGAGACAGACATCATTAGCACGGTGTAAGTGGAAGTATTTGATTAGCTTCTTTGGTAATAACAAGAATGTAGATGACTTAGCAGTATCAAGAGAATAAGCACTTATTCACTCAAATGTGTTAGGAAGGAAGACAATAGACAATTCAGACTGGCAAAAGTGGATGTAAGAAAGGGAAGTGCTTATATCCAGGCAGCATTCTGTCACAGAGAAAACACTAATTTCCAATTAGAAAATAATTACAGGACATATAGTGTCACTGGCATCGCCCCTAAGTGCATGATCACTCTTTATATCTTATATTAGGTGGCCCATGAGGTGCCCCTACCCAGCCACCACCCCTCCCAACTGCTTTGCCAGCTGCTGCAGCTGGCATCTCTAGGCTCCCCCTACTTCCCTCAGCTTTTGTTTCCTGCTTCCACCCTAAAGGGCAAGACAGTGTGGGGAGCCTGAGATGCAGAGCAGCAAGGAAGCTGAGGTGGGAGCTGTCCAAGTGGTGCAACAGCTGCCTATGCACATGGTGCAGCAGGGAGGGTCTGTGGCTTGGGGGCCTGTGGCTTGCATTACTGAGGCCACCAGGGCATGCAGGCATGACATGTGGCTCCTAGCCCCTTGAAAGCTGGACAGCTCTGTCTTGCACCAAAGATTTGATTGTGTTAAATCATCTAATGCAGTGTTTCTCAATCTTTTTTGTACCAAACCCCATTTGTAAACATCAATGTCCAATTGCAACCCAGGGCCCCTCATGCCGAACCCCCTGCCCCAGCCCTCCAGTGTGTGAGGCATGGGGTGGGTGTGTGGGGCAAGAGAGGCCCCTTGTGGCCTGGAACTCTGCCAGCCTGCAAAGGAAAAGCCAGTTTCCCACATTTTTCTCTTTTAAAGGAGAATCAATTTTTTAAAATTTGTTGGTCCATTTTTCAAGTTGGTTTGCAAATCTTTTATATACTCTTGCAATCCACTTTTGGGTCGTGACCCATGGGTTGAGAAACACTGATCTAATCCATTCTTTTGGCAATACAGAACACTTCAGTATATTTTTCCATTGTTCTGTCCAGTTCCATTTTTTAAGATGGCTCTACACATACTCATCTCTACTCCTTATCAATGTCATTCTCTCCCCCACTATTCAGCATGCCTAAATTCAGCTAAAGGATGCTAAGAACGTAGATCAGAAATGTTTTTGCATGCCTGCTTTCTGAATTAAAAAGTTTTGTCAACTTTTTCAGAAGGGAATAAGAGTAGAATATTCTCTTAAAACTGTCTAAAGGAAAATTCTTTATGAAATAATGAAGGAATACAGTAAAACAATATTCTAGAATGAAAATAAAATGGTTTATAACTTATAACATTTCATGTTCCATAAATGCTATAACTGACAGTTATTGTGAATAAATGTGCTCATAAAATATCCATACTACATAACAAATGCCACTTGAAGTAGTAAAAAGATATTACAGAGAGTATATTGATATACTTCTTTTTATATTAGTGTTTACTACTCAAATTATCTACAGAGTCCTTCTACAAACAACGTACAAAAACCTTTAGGGTTGATACCATCAGATTACAAAGCAATAAAGTGATGAATGGGTGCCATTTAAAACTTCTAAATAAAAAAATAAATTTTAAGTAGTGGTCTTTCCTAATGTTTAGGTTTGGTAGACAAATGTTATAGGTATATGATTTGAAAAAGAACTCAAGTATATGTTAATGGATTATCCACATTATTCAAAAAATATGTTGCCTCCTTCTCAAACAAATCAATCAATCAGTTAATCCGTGTCTTATTTTTTGAACATCCTTAAAATAATAATTTAATGAACATTTTAAAAAGACAGTAATGGAGAATTCCAAGGGTGGATCCAGATAGGGTGCAGTAACATGTTCACACCCCATTTCTGGGCCATACTGTGGGAGCAGCAGACAGGCACACTTCTGGTGCCAACATCTGTTAATAAAGAAAAGCAGATTCATGTAATACTGTGGTAAAATTTGGACTCCATACAGTTTACATGTATTTATATTTCTGCCAGAACAGAAGTGCATTGAATTGTCCAAGATCCAACTTTTTATGGCTTGGTATTTTCTAGTACACCAGATTACTGTTTCATCAGAGGTCCTTCTCCGTTCATGCCATGAATATTGAGTGCCAGTAGAGAGCTGCTCATCCAATTGTATTTTTCTGATATTGAATCACTTAACCATACTGACCTATATTAGATTCCATGTCTAAAGTCAACCAGCTTTGGTTAGATATAGACAGGACAGAGGAGATCAGGAACTGTTCCCACGTAATGAGGAGTGACTAGTCAGCAAGCTGGGACTGTTCCAAAACTGTTGTGCTTCTAGTAGACAAAAAAAGTGTAATCATATAGACACTGTCGCTACAAGTTAACACACCGATTTAAAAGAAAGGGTGCTTAGCTCATCAATTGATTTAAGGTTAACCAGTGGGAGACTACATGTTCCCCTGAAGTTCACACTACCTAAAGATAACTACTCTGTTAGACAATCAAAAAAAAGTCAGTCTTGGTTCACCGTAAACTGTACAAACTCAACACTGACATTGCAGTGCTCCAGGAAAGAAGACTTGCAGATCTTGGTTCTATCCAAGAGGCCAATTATACCTTCTTTTGGCAAGGTAAAAGTGCTAAAGAAAAAAGTCTGCACAGCATCAGTTTCACTGCAAGTAACAAGCCGGTAAAGCTTTATAGAAATACCCATTGGGAAGCCAGAGCATATCACTTGCTTAAACTTCAGAAGACCATTGTTTTTGTGAACTTCATCAGCACTTATGCACCAACACTCAACTCCAGCCCTGAGAAGAAGGATAAATTTTATGACACTGCACCAAGCCAAAGGAATGCATTTAACAGAGCGAATATTCCTTCTTGGAGACTTCAATGCAAGAGTCAGCACAGACAACAACTCATGGCCAAATTGTCTAGGACATTTTGGCATCAGCAAGATGAATGAAAATCACCACCGACTTCTTGAATTTTGCGCCCAAAACCAACTGTGTATTACCAATTCATACTTTGCTGGAAAAGATTGTGTCATGGCAACATACATGACCAGGCCACTGGCACCAACTAGACCTTGTTATTGTTGAGAAGACAGACCTACCTTCAGTGCAGAAGAACCACACATTCCACTGTGCCAACTGTGACACCAACCACTCCCTGATTATCAGCAAAGTGAAGATTACAGCCAAGAAAATACACAGAGCCAAACCTAGGAGCAAATCCAAAATTAATACCACTAACATCAAGAGCCAGAGGAAGTGCCAAGAGTTTCTGAATGCTTTTAACCTCAGCATCTTTGAGAAGTCACTACCAGAGAAGGCAGAGGAAATTTGGGAAGGTTTAAGAATGGCTATCTATGAAACAGCTAAAGCTACATTTGGGGAAAGAGACTGTCCAATAAGGACTGGTTCAAAGAAAATGCACAAGAACTATTACCTCTCATCAACATCAAGAACACAGCCTATCTGGAACACAACAAGAAGCCACCCGTGAGCAAAGCAAGACTTCGACATCCAAAAAAATGAGGTACAGAGAGCAACCAGATGCTGTACAAGTCAGTACTGGACTAAGCTACAGACATCCTCAGACACAGGAAACCTAAATATCACATACAATGATCTGAAAAAAGCTCTAGGCCTTACTGTCAACAAGGTTGCCCAGCAAATCATGCAGAGTTGAAACCATTACAGCTAAAAGCAAAGCAGATGTCTTGTTGGGCTGAACACTACTTAGAGCTATACTTACAAGAAATAAACATTACCAGCAAATCACTGGACCAAATACCAATTCTACAGGTCATAACAGAGTTAGATGTTTGATGTGGAGCCCACTGTAGAAGAGATAAGGAAGGCCACTGCTTCATTATCAAGTGGGAAAGCTCCTGGACAAGATGGCATTCCAGCAGAAATTCTCAAGTGTGGGAAAGAAAGCCTATTACCATAACTTCATCAGTTGCTACTCGCATGCTGGGAAGAGGGTGAGCTACCCCAAGATATGCATGATGCCAACATCATCACTTTGTATAAAAATAAAGGCAATAGGGGCGACAGTGAGATACCTCTGTAGTTGTTGCAACTGAGTATAGGAAGAAAAGCTTTTGCAAGGGTCATCTTTGTGCACCTACAACAGCTGGCGAGTCACATCTACCCTGAATCTCAGTGCGGATTCAGAGGTGGAAGATCATCCATAGACATATTTCCTTGTGTCAACTTCAAGAAAAGAGCAGGGAGCAAAACAAAACATTGTACATCACCTTTGTACACCATATGGCACCATCAGCAGAGCAGGCCTATTTCCAGTCCTAAAAAAGATAGGATGTCCACCAATCATGTTAAGTCTTATACATTCCTTCCACGACAACATGGGAGCAACTATTCAGTCAGATGGGTCCACTTTGAACAGCTTCCAGAAAGCAGAGTGAAGCAGGGATGTGTTCTTGCCTCAACACTCTTTGGAATCTTCTTGGTACTCCTGAACTGTGTGTTTACATATATGGAAGGTGGAGTGTACCTTCACACAAGATCAGATGGGAAACTCTTCAACCTGTCATGACTCAAGGCAAAGACTAAAGTTAGAAAGGTGCTTACCAGGGAGCTTCTATTCACTGATGCTGCTGCCCTTAAAGCCCATGACAAAAGAACTCCTAGATCACCTTTCAAGAGCTTGGCAGGCATTTGTTCTCACTATCAGCATGAAGAAAACAGTTGTACTAGGACAGGGAGTTCCACAAGATCCATCAATTCCCCTTAATGAAAACCTGCTAGAAGCGGTCCAAAAGTTCAGCTACCTAGGTTCCAAACCTCTCACTGGATGAAGAACTTAGAAGAGCATGGAACAACTCAAAGCTTACCATCAAGACCAAAATGCTAGTGTACAAATCTTGAGTACTCAGCAATCTCATGTATGGTGGGGAAACATAGACAACTTATGCATATCAAAAGAAAAGATTAAATAGCCTCCACCTGCACTGCTGACGTGGCATACTCAACATCAAATAGCAAGATAAAGTTACCAACACAGAGGTTTTCCAAGTGTGACAGTCCTATTCCTACAGAGATAACTGTGCTGGCTAGGCCATCCGAGCACATTGGAAGATGGGGGTATACCCAAGGACACACTATATGGGGAACTATCATAGGGAACAAGAACAACAGGATGCCCCAAGCTTCACTATAAAGACACAAGCAAGCAAGATATGAAGGCATTTTAAACTGATCCTGGCCAATGGGAAACCTTTGCAAATGATTGGAAAAGGTGATGTCATGGCCTCCACAAGGGCATTAAAGGCCATGACAGGAATTGGCTCCAACAGCTTGAAGAGAAAAGAGTCCATAAGAAGCAAGCAGCTCCTGAACCACCAATGCATGCATACACTTGCAACCACTGCCACAGATCATGCAAATCTCAGATTGGACTGTTCAGTCACATGAGACACTGCAAACCATCTACATCAGAGACTGCAATATCCACGTGTGTCGCAGATGCAAGGATACCATTCATTGGTGTGGTGAGCGTCTAAGCAACCCGTTTTTAAAGAATTCAGGGATATTAATATATTAATTGCATACAACAGTATATTACTTTGCCATATAAAGCACAGAGAAACTGATCAAGTGAAACAAAAAGCTAAAAACAAACATTGAAAAAAGCTTTGTATACAATATAAGAGGACAAAAAGGCAAGCCAGACTTCAGGAAATATCAGCACTTTCCCCAAATCAAGGAATGAAAGAGAAGCTACTCTGTATAGAAGGTATCCTATAGTGAAGTCACCTTCTCCAATCTTAGCATTAAACTTGCCCCACAACAATAATTCTGTTTACCTATAGTCCAAGACAGATAACACTAGGTAATAAAGAAAAGCAGCCCACTCATTATTGACTAAGAAATATTGTATAAACACACCATCGAACCACTAAGCAAGCCATAATGCAGTCTTTTTAAAGAATTGCTCACAATCTTATCTGGTCTGCTCATTGTTTTACATTGTAAAATAAAGGAAGATAAATAGTATTAGTGACATAGCAAGATTTCTAAGCAACTTCAATTCCTATCAGCAGTATATATTGATAGACCAATACACCATACAGTTGCAGCTTTGCTTTCAGTCTGCTGGGATACTGAACTATACAGCCTATAGAGAAAAATCTTTAATCCAGTTAATGGACAGCGTGGCACCACAGAACAATCCAGCTAAATGAACATGATCTGTATTCTAAAGTACAACTTGGAGAAAAGCTAGGGGAAGAGAGAAATGATCAAGAGGGAGTAAAACACAGAATGAAGCAATCTTAACAATGGGGCGGGGGGAGGAGAAGGAAGAAAAAAACAGAAGATACATCTTTTAGAAGATGGTAAATATAAAAACATTTTACAATTTTAAAAATGAAGAACCTATCCTGGATACACTGTTGCATCTCTACCTAAAGCCCCACTATTCCCTCCCAGTTGCATCTCAAAATGTTTCATTCTGCAGAACACTATGACCATATTACAGTTCCAACAAAGTTCCCACTGCAAGACCCGCCAGACTATTTGCTTTTAATACTTCCCTTGATCTGCTTCTCTCTCAAGTGCAGGATTAAGATGTATGTTGTGTCCCACTGCATCACATCTCTCCTTCTAGACTTGTCTCAATTTATGGAGAGAAAAGAGACCTACTAAGCTACATTTAAGTATTTCAGGTTCTTTCTGCCTATTCCCTCTAAAACTAACATTTTCTATCCATCCATAAAGCTCTCATCATCTCATTTCTCAATTACTGCAATATCCTCATCTATGGCATCAACAAATGAAATCTTTCCATGCTGCTATCCATTCAGAATGCTGCTTCAAAAATCTCTTAGTCACTGCTCTGACCCCATCACCCTCCTTCTTGCATCTATCCTCTGTCTCCCACTTTTCCATAGAACCCAACACAACTGGTTTCACATTGTTTTCAAGACCTATCTTCATTCACCTTTTCTGTCACTTGGTATTCTAAAGTCATCTCTTGTCTCTGTTCAGTCTATTTCTTAAATTTTCAAACAAGCTCCTTCACACTTCCTCCAATGCTGCTGCTTACATTTGGAAGGGCTCCTCATAAACACGTGACAAAGGAGTGTTTTAAAGCGGGCTCTGAAGGAGGAAACAAAAAATCTTGACAGGGGGCAGGCTGAAACCTGAGATGGCAGACCACTGTCTATCACCAGATATTGCCACGTGTTCCCTGTAGTCTCCATCTTCCTCCACCTTCTGTCTGTTGCTTTATACTATATAGCAATTCCTGTAAGGCAAGTTTTTTTCCTTTTGGTTTGTACAAAGCCTAACGCAATGAGGTTCTGGTCCATGGCTGTCTATATTGTCTCCCTACAAAGCTCAAAGCCACTGCTGAAATAAGCCCTGTTAACTTGCTCTACCTCAGTGCACAATCAAGATCACAAAATTAGGCCATGTCTCTAAATGCCTCCCTACAAAGCCTGAGACTGTTGCCATGGAACACAGCTTTGCCCACTTGCCCCTGCTCAGCATGCAGCCAAGCCCACATATTGGGCAATGTAAATAGTGTCAAGTAGCCCAGAACATCCTGCTGCTCAGTCATCTACATTGCTTAATTTGCAGATTCAATCCCACTGAGTGGTAACAAGTGGCTGGATCTATGTTTCTTGGTAGCAGTCATGGGCTTGGCAGTGACATGGCCTAGCTTTCTATGCTTAGTTGCTTGTCAAATGGGAACAAATAGGCAAGTCCATGATTTTCAGCAGCAAACCTAGGCCTACATACTCTGCCAACATACCCTGTGGCTCCTAGACATTTTGACAATGCAAATATGGAGAAAACTTGAGAGCCTGTATCCCACCAACTGTTAGAGAAAACCATGTTTACCTACACCATACCCGATGGATGTCTAAACTATTCAAAACCTCTGGTGATATGGGTTCTACAATCTCCCTAGATAGTAGAGCTGTGCAAAACAGCATCGTTTCGTTTGGACTTGTGTTTTGTTTTGCTGTTTCAAAGCACTGTTCCATTTCATTTCATCGAAACTGTTTCGCTGTTTCAACACTGTTTCAACACGTTTTGACATTTTGCCCATAGGCTATAAAGGGAATCACAAAAATGCTTATAACTTTGTCATTTCTTGCCTGATTTGGATGAACACTACAGAGATGGTAACCCTTTCTGAGGTCACAAAGCCTGCCAAGTTTCAAGGAAATAGGTAAAAGGCAGGGGTGGGCAAAATATGGCCCATGGGCCGGCCATTCTATCCAGCCTGCGGAGCCCTTAAAAAAACATAGAAAATTAATATTTCTCTGACCTTGGTTCCTGTCAAAAATGACAGGAACCAAGGGCAGTAGGACCCAGAGGAAGCCCAGCAGGCTCCAACAACAGCGGGGCCCGCCTGGGCCTGCCCCCCAGCCAGAAGCCCCAACTAGGGTATCTGGGCTAGGAGCACATGGCTGCTCCAGTGTGGAAAGCTCAGGTAAGGGTGGGGGGAAACCCCGGGCAAGGAAGGAGAGTGGGACAGGGAAGCAGCCCCTCCCTGCGCACGCCCAGTGCCTCGCGCTGCAGCTGCTTGCAGCCCGCGTGGGGCTGCCTGTGCCCGCTCCAGACATCCCCATGCAGGCTGTGAGCACCTGCAGTATGGGGTGGGAGAGGGGCCGCTTCCCCCCCACGCTCAGCTTTTCCCTGGGCTCCTTCCCTGCATGGAGAAAAGTGGCTCCTCGCCTGCCCCATGGCCGGCGCTCCCTGCTGCAGGTGCTTGCAGTCCACGTGGGGCTGTCTGGAGCAGGCACAGGCAGCCCCAGGTGGCTGCGAGTGGCTGCAGTGTGGGGAGCCGGGCATGGGGTGGGAAGGGGCTGCTTTCTCCCCCCCCACCTGTGCTCAGCATCACCTTGTAACCTGCCCCAGTGCCAGGCTGGCACTGAAGTGGGTTATAAGCTGGTGCTGAGCATGAGGAAAAGTGGCTCCTCGCCCATCCCACAGCTCTATGGAGGCTCCTATGGAACTGGGAACTGGGGGAATGTTCACATCTCTGAACATTTCCCCAGCTCCCCGGTTTGATTCCCCAGCTTTCTGATTTATTCCCCCAGCTCTTCCCAGGGGGTGCATGCCCCTAGATCTGTGCACAAGGTTTCAGCAGGCTGGGGGAAGTGATCAGAGAGCAAGGAATCAAACCAGGAGCTAAATGTCAATATCAAAGTAGTCCTTCTCCCCTTCTCCTTAATTTCTGTTTAGCTGCAAGCAAGCCGGCTTCGAAACTTGAAGCATTTAGAAACTTTAAAAACGTTTTGAGTCCCCTCATTTCACTTCATTTCAATTTTGCTTTTTTGAGCTTGAAACAAGTCTTAACAGCTTTGAAATGAAACATCCATTGAAATTTTACACAGTCCTACTAGACAGCCTGTCCCAGCACATAACTGTGGCAGGTAGAACATTTTTCCTAATGTCTAACCTCATTGTAGAAATTCAAAAAAAGTCGGATAAGCCCCACATTCAACATGGAGTTAGCAATTCAAGAGATACACAGAGAATCCCAAGTACAAAAACAGAATTTAAACTATATATAAACAAACTTTCCAAATCATCACAAAGGGCAAACCTGCAACCTCAAAGCTTTGAAATGCCAGACCTCCATTTGTTCCCTCTACCAAATGCAAATACCTGACAAACTTAATGCATGTTTGTGAAGACAGATCTAAAAGTGGGGGTTTGGACTATCCAACTGACAGGGGAACACTTTTTGTCTAGAATTAGTAAACATCTCTGTGGAAGAAATAATGGAAATATTAAAATGTGTGATATTATTAAATAACAACAAAGAATACATTTGCTCAGAGCAACAAGAAAAGGGTGTGAACACATGTATATTTGGCACCGTTTCCAAAGCAGATTGTCTCAAAAGGGCAGTAACTGGTTTGTTCTAATGACTCTGTGAACTACCTGAGAATGATTCAAAATGTAGCAAAAGTCCTCCACTTTTAAACCTGGATGAAGCAGTACTAAATTTGGAAGGCTTTTGCTGCATTTGAGGTTTCCTCTGAAGGATACAACACATGCACATGTGCATGCGTACGCACACACACATACACATACACACACCCCCTTTAATAGTTAAGAAAGATTGAATTAATTTTTTTTAAAGGAATAATGGGAATCCAACATATTATCTTGATAAAGGCCAAATTGTGAGTCTTAGATAATCCAAAGCAAACAGCCCATTTTATATACTCCATTAAGCCCATTATATCATTTTAAAAGGCTGTCTTTTACTTACTTCTTTAGAGCTATATGGACTATGAAGAGTACAGTTTTTTTTTAAAAAAAACTTGAATATAAAGAGAATAAAGTTATTGAAAGCTCTGCTGAGGGCATCCTGCTTCCTACTCAATAGTGTTTTTCAATGGTTACAAACACATCTGAAAGTATAAATAACCTACAAAGACCTAGCACTAGAAAAGCCTTCCCTTTAACTTTTAATTTACCTTTTTGCCGTATTTTTTTTCAGTAGAGAACACTGAATTTTAGTACGCTAGTATCATAAAAACCAGCATTTTAATCAGAACTCTAGCATTTCTATGAAAAGCATGTTATGCCCATACTATGAACATAAGATATATTTCAATGAGTAATTCTGAAATCTCAAATCATTCTTACTCCACTTCTCCATTTAGAACTATATTTTTACATCTGTAGTAAAAGAACAGAAGAGATGCTTTCTTCTCTTTCATTTCTTCCTGTTAATTTTCTCCCACTTTAATCAACACATTCTCAGTTCCAGCTCTAACCTCAGGTTATTTAGTACCCACAGTACTTTATTAACCCTGTTCATTTATAAGCTGACCTTAGCAGAATTTATTTCATTTATTACAATTTTTATGTCAAACAAATTCAAACTTCTGCCCTTTTTTCAAGTTAAATGATTCTGAATTATTGCCATAGGCAAAATAGGATAGTGTACTCATGGCTCATTTCACCAATCAGAACTAAGTCAGCAAATCTTGTTATTTCAATTGATTCAACACTGGCTTCTCTACACCTTTGCAGCTCCCTCTCTCATAGAAAAAAATCCCCATAATGCAGTAGTTGAATAAGCAAATGTTGATGCTTCTTTTTATTTATCTACTTTAAATAAATACCATCATCCTAAAGTTACAAATAAGAAACCCTACTTGGGTAATTTAGCTCACACCTGCCAGCAGAAGTTTACTTCTTACACAACATTTTTGTCTAGTTCTTAAAGCTATTTAAATACAGTTTTGATGCTTGCCATGGGTTTGGGTTGGACTTTCAAAAATACACACACACTACCACCCCTCTGTTAATATCTTCATTAGCTGCAGTCTAAATACATTAATGAAATAGACCATTTATTCTGGCACCTAACTTAAGGTACTTGCATCTGAAAATGTTGGCTACTAGTTTTAAATATATCGTATTCTTATTAGTAGAATAATATTAGAAAATCTTTTCAAAAGTTAAAAAAGTCTGTTACTTTTGTACACAAGAAGACCTAAGTATTTTTAGGAAGGAGATTCTTATAAACCTTGTATAAACTGATTTTTACTCTCTAGTTCAACCATCAATATAACTGAAATCATGACTTTTCAGAAAGTTATTCATTTAGAACATAAACCTATACTTTGCTTAGCCATAAAAACAAAGAATCAGACTCTCTATATTTACTTATTTTATATTCCCTTTTAAAGAACAAATCTATTCTGATTTTTACACATGGAAACACTACTGACCAGAACAGTAATTTATGCTGTAGAATACTGGTCAAGAAAGTGTGCAGTGTCAATGAAGGTATGGTGTTCTGGTTAGATATCAGTAGTATAATTGGGTGGGGTGAGAAGGGGGCACCAACCCTAGGTGCCAAGTTGGAGGGGGGCCTCCTTCCAGGAATCTTTTCTACAGCAGGGGCTGCCCAGGCATAGAAGCCAGGCAGGCACAAAACCCATATGCCTGGTAGCATATCTGTAGGGAAACGGGCAGTGAGCGAGGTGAGTGGAATGCAATCCCTCTTCAGGGCTCTGCCATGAGAGCATACTCCTTCCTCAGGAACACATCTGAACTAGGGACAAACACTCAAAAAGCCTGAATCTGAATTGATTCAATCTTTGCAGGTTAGTATAACATGCAGGAAGCAAGCTAGTTTGCAAGTGGATAGACTTTTAGCACATGCCTGCAGTGTCTCAAGCCAGAAGCCTGGGGGTGTTAGAGCAGCCCTCCCTCCCTTTCAACTGAGCTGAGGAGGGGTGGAGCACGGCCAGGCCCTAGCAGGCCCACCCCAGCGACTCCCTGACAGCTGGGAGCAATCCTGGCACACGAGGCTGCCCAGCCCCAAAGGGGAACTCTTCCCCTTCCTGTCTCTCCCCCACCGCTGCTAGAAGGGGGGGGCCTGTTCAGCTCTGGCGGGGCTCTTCTCCTCCCTCCTCTCCTGCCACCACCATGGGGTGGGGGGGGGACTCTGTGAGGCTGCCTCACCCCAGAGGGGTACTCTTCCCCCTGTTTCTCCCCCATCGCCATGGTGTGGGGACAGAAGGCTCTATGGGATACTGCCTAGCCCGAGGGGGACTCTTCCCCCCCACACCCCCCAGGGCAGGGGGAGGATGTTTTTTGCTGGGGGAACTCTTCTCCCTCCTCCTCCTCACCCCAGAGGGCCAGCAGGAGCACAGAGCTCAGCTGGGCAGGGGGTGGGGTTGTAGGGACATGCAGCCCCAGGAATAGAGGCATCCAGCGCTGTGCTGAGAGTGAGGAGCAGAGCCCCTCCATCCCTTCCCTGCAGCTGGGGTCTGCCAGCTACAGGGGCCACTGCTGCAGCCCTCTCCCCTCTGCTCCCCAACAGACAGGCTGACTCCGGCTACAGTGGGGAAAAAGGAGAAGAATTAACCCCCTTTGCCTTAATGGGGCCATGATAGCCAATGTGTCCACTAGGGCTGGTCCCTGCTCCAGCTAGAGAGCAGAGGGGAGGGGCTCTCCGCTGTGGAGCAGAAAGCCCCAACCAGCCCACAGAGCATGTCAGGATGCTGAGGGTGTCTGGTTTATCTAAAACCAGCAAAGGGTCTGGGACAGACATTGCATAAGCCAGTCTGACCCAAATCAGTTAAGTCTGATATTACATTCAACCAGATTTCTCTCAAACCTGTTTTGGCCATTTTGAAATTGATTTATGTGCACTGAACGTCTGTTTTGTTACAGGTTTAAACCAGTTTCTAATCACTTAAACCAGTTTATGTGTAATGTCTTTCCCTAGCCCTGCAGGAGTGAAGGGGGAGTGATCTGGGTACCAGAAGCATCCTGTAGAGTCACCCTCAACCGTAGGTGATGCATAGGGAGGACATGGGGGGTGGAGGGCATGTGTGTCCCCCCACTCCACCCCGTGATTGGCCCTTGCTGGCCGGGGAGTGGGGGCGTTGAGTGAAGTGCTGGCCAATGCCCTGCCTAAGATTGGTACCAGCTGGCACTGAGATGCACCAGCGGCACTGAGAGAAGTAAGGCAAACACTAAGGGTGTGCAAAGCTTCAGTCGCCAATTCAATTTGGAGAAGATTCGACCTGATTCGGAGGCCAAATCACTGAATACAAATTGAATCGGGAGTAAAAAAAAAAAAAAAAACAAAAACCAAAAAACCTCCAAATCAATTCGGAGCCTCTGAATTGATTCGGAAAAGATTCAGAAAAATATTCAAAGATTCAGCAATTTGGAAGGCAATCTTGCAGGACAGAAATTGAGAAGAGGGAGGGGGAGCAGCGGGGGAAGCTGGCCAGTGACTGTGATCTTTTCCCTGAGTCCCTTTCCAATCACAGTGCTCTGGGGGAGGGATGTAGAAACAGCATATAAGCCTCAGTCTGAAGCCTTTCTATCCCTTTTATGATCTGTTTCTGCCTGAGCAACAGTGTCAGAAAGGTACTACTGGACTGGCTTGGCTTCCTAGTCAGTCTCCTGCTAGTCTCTCTTCTTGGAAAGGACTAGATACAGCTTACTAGTTATCCTTGCCTAGAATCCCTCTACTTATCCCTATCCAATCCATTTCTTTCAACTTCTGTCCCCAAAACCCTTTTATTCGTTCTTGTTATTCCACCCCCCCCACATTTTTAAAAAGAAAGCTGCGTTTTCCCTTGCAGTGTGATCCATCACTGTGCACACTCACACACATATAGTAAACAGAGAGAAGAGGTATTAATTACACACAAATGTAGTAAACAGAGAAGAGATATTACAGTTATACACACATAAAGTAAACAGAAAAGAAGAAGAGATATTAGTTATAAACATATATAGTAAACAGAGAGAAGAGATATTACAGTTGCTCACGCACGCACATTTTCCAGCACAGCAAAGATTATGAAGTGGGCTGAAAAGGCAGGTGCCAGGTCTTCTGGCAGGGGAGGGAGAGGGGCTAGAGGGGGTAGAGGGAGAGCTGCAAGTTTTTTCCCCCCTTCCTCCAACATAGATGCATCCTCTTTCCTGGCAGTGATAAGTCTTCTGCTGCCAGTGGGAGCAAGAAGGTGGGAGCAGTACCTGTCCCTGCACCACCTCCCCTAACACCAGAAATAGCCACCAGCACCAGCATGACAGTCTCCTCCATCCCAATTTCATCTCCCAGCATGAGTCTCCCAGTGCCAGAGGAGGAGCTAGATCTGGAAGCAGGGGACCTGAGCACCCTAGGAAAAGCATCTCAGGGAGCAGGACCCCTTTGCCCTTCTTTCTGCTCAGCCTGGCACCAGTGGGAGTGTGCTCAAAGGGAAGTCCCCCTCTCACTCCAAAGCCCCCATCACCATGAAGCAGAGGCAGTCCACTGTAGAGCAGTGGGGGAAAGCTGCAGAAAAAGGTGGGGGTGAGTAACGTCACCCACAGCACTGGGGAGATGCTTGCTCTGGATGGTCAGCCCTTCTCCTTAGTTGAGTGGCCTGGGTTCAGGCGGCTCATGGCACTTGTGGCCCCATACTACCAAGTGCCCACATGCACCACCTTTAGCAGGATGATGGTGCCCTCCCTGTATGAGACATGCAGGGAGTATTTGAGGGATGAGCTACACAAGGCAGGTCTGCAGGCAGCCTTGCACTTCACCTCAGGCATCTGAAGCAGCTGGGGTGGAGATCATGCCTACTTCTCCCACACAGGGCACTAGTGCAATCAGTTAGGCTGTCGGTGGGCTCTCCTTCAAGTAGAGGTGATGGATGAGTCCCACATGGCAAGGAAGATCATGGTGGCCATGAACAGTGTGGTGCAGGGGTGGCTCGTTGGGCAGGGCAAACTCACCTGTGGGTTCATGGTCACCAATGACGGGGCCAATATGGTCAAAGCAGTCCATGATGCAACTTTGTTGGCATCCGCTGTGTGTCATAGAAGTTCCACCTCATAGTAAGGGATGCCTTGGAGGGGGACAGGGCTGCCAGTGAGGATGTTGTCACTACCACCCAGCTCATTTCAAAATACAGGAAGGTGGCAGGCTACTTCTTCCACAGCATCAAAGGGGGCAAGATGCTGCGGGACAAACAGGCAGAGCTGAGCATCCCAGAGCACAAAATCATGCAGGATGTGGAGACTCAGTGGGTCTCCACATACCTGATGCTCGAGAGGCTGGTGTAGCAACAGAGGCCATCCATGACATGGCCTTGCTTGGGGAGATTGGGATCAGCCGTCCCCTTAACAAAGCAGGGTGGGATACCATCTTCCAGATCTTGGTGGCCTTCAAGCTGTTCCTCGAGACCACCAAGAGCCTCAGTGCTGGTGATGTCCTCCTTAGCCAGGTGATTCCCATAGTCAAGGAGCTTGAGAAACAAATGGAGAAGTTCTGGGGGATCAATGTTCCTGGCTGGAGCAAGCCACTTTCACCAGAAGTGCAGGCACTGGTGAAGAGGCTGAAGGAGGGCATCAAAAAATGGCTGGATCCATTGTGGTTCAGTACAGTCTATGTGCTGGCAGGCATGTGCAATCTGAGAGTGAAGAGAAACATGTGCAGCACCAAAACCCTCAATCACTGGATGGAGGTGCTGGTAAACAGAGTCAGGGAGATAGGAGGGCAGAGGCAAGGGGATGTGGAAGAGGGGTATCCACTTTCCTGTGCCAGCACTCCATCTACCAGCCAGTATCCTCCACACCAGCTGCTGCCAATGTGGGCCAAGGGCATGGCTTCAATGTTGGGACCCAGATGCACCAGACACCAGCCTCAGACAGGTAGCGCCGAGGCTTCGGTGGCTACCAATCTCGCCGGGAATGTGGAGCCACCGGACTGCAACCCCTTGGCCTATTGTGCAACTGACAGCCAGATGTGGCAGGATCTGGCCATGGTTGCCTGGGAAAATCTGTCCTTTCCAACGACCAGTGTTCCAAGTGAGAGGATGTTCAGCATCGCTGGGGATGTTTTGACACCCCACTGCACCTCTTTCGATCCTGGTTTGGTGGAGCAGCTGGTGTTCCTGAAGGTGAACCTCCAGCTACTGGGGTTCCTCATGCTCCACTTGCAGATGTAGTGAATGCCACCCTCCTCACTCCATCTGCACCTATTTTCTTTTTTTTTCTTTTTTTTTAATACACATTTTTGTGTAACTTTGCTGCTTATTCCTTGTTTATCACACCATTAATTGCAGTAACGTGTGGCTGAGTAACAACCTGAGATGTGATTAACTGGTTAATCATACCTTAAGTGTAATGTGCAAGTGAATACAATTAAGGACAGTCCCCACTACAAATTCCAGCATCCACCTCCTTCCCTGAAACAGCACTTGGAAACACAAAAATATTACAAGGCAAGACAGAGAAGGTGGAATAGAACTAAGGAGAGATGCAATATCTAACAAAAAAATCTATTGACAGATTTACAATTTCAATTCAAAGTTGATTAAATGCAAAATGGTTTTATTCCTTTTAAAATGAAGGCTATGGTAAAGGGTGTATTTTTTCTCTTTGTTTCTAGGCTTAACCTTCAGGCTAACAGGCATCAAGCAAATTTTTAAAGGCCTGCTGCTAGGATTTCACAGGATTATTTATATACTACATGTATATAAAAATGATGCCTTCAAATGCCTTTTTCTTTTCTTTTTCGTAGAATACAAATTCCTATTGCTAATCATCTGAGGAATCTATAAAAACATGATCTGAGTATGTGAATATTTTACCACGAATGTGCACACTAGACAAAGAGTAACAACTTTAAGTGTTAAAAGTACAGCACAAAGCATGGGACAGAAACCTCTTCAAGAAACATTTTGAACTAGAGTGAAACTTTCAAGTAGTTCCTTCATATTTTTTCAAACAGCTTCCTGCTAAGTGCATTTGAGCATCAACTTCACAATCAACCATTCTGCATTTAGTACTGATCAAGTTCAACATCAGATCTGACTAAACCAAGGAATTCAAATGCTGTTAAGTGTCCTCCAAGTCTTATGTTAAGCTTGGGCACTGACTTTCTTTGTAGTTTTGTAGGGTATTACCATTAGCAGAGAAGGGTTAATGACAAAGGCTTATGATTGTTTAAAAATTCACATTACCAAAATGGATTACATTGCATCTACTAAGGAGATCAACAATGTAAGCCTACACTAAGCCATTATTGCAGAAACAAAGCTTTCATTTTGAGCCTTTGGAAACAAGCATAAAATGGACAAAAGAAAAAATTCTTCTGATGTAAGAACAAGGCAAACACTACATGCTTTTCATACAGACTCACATTTTCATGACCATGAAGCATGCCTGAAAATGGACAAACAGTCTCCCCAAAAAGCTCATCATGAACTCCTGACAAGATCAGCAACTTACACGAATGGACAGAACAGATAAATAACTGTGGGTTACTGAAAGGCATGAAGGAAGTTTGTTCTTTTTTCTTGTCTTTTCTTTTCCTCCAAACACAGAACATTTAATTATCTTGATCTAGCAATGAAAACTAAATATTCACAAAAAAGCATGACAATTTCAGACTCTTTAAATGAGAGGAAAATGTCCCTTTTTTGATTTTTAGAGGTGCTGCGTACCACTAAAGAGAAGTTCAAATGAGAACACATGCTCATGAACTCGGAAATTAGCTCAAACATTGCCTGAATAGGAAATCCTCCTTTTATAAACTAATATTTGAAAATGTTGGCTAAATTATTGGGTTTGCCTCTAAATACAGTCATCTGTAGTTCTCCCCTTTTTTTTAACCAGCAAACCATTCTGTTAAACTGAATTCTCTTAATCTGAAATTTATACCATATGTAATAAAAAGAAAGGGTCCAGAGAAAGTCAAAACTGTAGTATGAACAAGTGTGAAAGGTTGTTTTTGACAAGCAGAGACAACCGTAGCATGGTGCGGGGCCCAGGGCAAATCAGCCTGTGCAGGGCCTGGATGCGGTGGCAGCGGGTGGGGGAGGAAGGCGAGTGGCCAGACTCCAAGCCAGCCTGGTTCCACGGGCCCCCCCAAAGTGCGAGGCCCAGGGCAGTCACTCTGATTTGTCCCTCCTAGGGACAGCCCTGTTGACAGGTTTCTTAGCAAAGGGAGTTTTCCATGTTCTTCATGTCAAAGTGCTCATTAGTATTTCTAGCAGATGCTATGAACAGTTAAGTTTCCTAGCAAACTAGATAGCACTGGGGAAAATTCTAACCTTAATAAGTAAAGTCACGTAGATGTACTTGGCTTGTGTACTGAAATTTATCTGTGAATCATTCTAGTTAAATTACATACTTTTTTCTGGATAAATCCTATTTAATAAATCTTTTCCTCCTACAACAGGCATTATTTTACATTAAAAACCCAAAACAATACATTTTAACAACAGATGTTTCCCAACTATAATTCAGACAGGGAAATGGCATTCAAATTTACCAAGGCTGAGAGGACTTCCCATTTGTTTAAAACATCTTATACTCGGGCCCCTCTAGAGGTGCGGGTAAAGATGCTATGGGATGCAGTGTGTAATCCACACAATCATGCCTCCTGCCATGCCACACGTGCACATTAGAGACATCACACCTTATTGCCAGTGCAATCCCTGGAATCCCCCTGCATTAGCAAGAAGCTGACTGGGCTCCCAGTGGCAGGGACCACGTGCAGCCAAGGCTGAGCGTCCCACAGATGACAGGACTCTCAGCCTGGCTGTGCTCCATCTGCAGCCAGGTCAGAGAGTCCTGTCAGATGCAGAACATTTAGGCAGCTGTGAAGTGCTGCTGTGATCCCATGTGTGATGTGAAGCACCTACTGGCTGGGAGATTGCAAGAGCTGCAGTCTCCCTGCCGCAGACTGCCGACACTTGCAAATTAAAGCTGGATAGAAACCAGCTGTAAAGAAACTGCATATTTGTGCACAATAACTGGTTGGACCTTTTTTTAAGGTGCCATAGTCAATTTGCATGTGTAGACAGTCCAAATTTATTGCACAATTAACAAGGTAATTATATAATAGATATAATATGTAGAGGTGGTCTCAGTTTAAAACAACCATAGTTAAATTTGACTTTTATAGATAAGCTATTGAACAGAGAGCTTCTGAGTAATGGTTAACTTCAATTAATAGTAATTAATACAATTAAGACTATTACACAGAAGTACAGCCTATTAGTATCTTTCTGAGAGTTCTCAAACTAGTAACAGGATATTTCTATTTTATCTGTTCCTTCTGTGTTCAGGCTTATCCAGTGCAAAGTTGCTAAAATTATATTTTCATGATCATACAGGTGAAAAAGGTGAAACACAATAAAAAGGCTCTTCAGTAAGTTTGTACAATTTTAATTAGCAGATTTTCTAAGATGCAGAATCTATAGGTTCCCACAGAATTCTTTCAGGAAGTACTAGTCCACCCAGCCTCACTCAAATAATAGGTGTTTTACCAGGATAATTATAGAAGGCTGTCAGGAATGCAGCAATAGCCCAGAGCATTATTAATGATATATAATCAACACTTTGCTCAATGCTTTGCATTTGACTATATCAGATGTGGGGCATTTTCCTGTTTTAAAACTACAATCCCAACATTAACTTCCAGCCCTTTTTTTGCTTGATCGCATACCAGTCTCAGTTTTGTGAAGTCATGAAGCCACTTCCTAGTTAATTATCTTAGAGAAGCAACATAGAAACAGGTTTACTAAAAATTGTGCATGTGAACAGAAAAAATATTATCAAAAACCAATCCTAGCAGATGATTTATGGCACAAAGTATGTATATTTGGTTTTCAAAGGTATAGTTTCAGATATCAGTAACTGTTTATAACAGTCGAGTGGTGTTACAGGTATTTCTTTGACCCTGTCAGCATTACATTACCAATAATAACTGCAGTAATACAGTAGGAGCACCACCACCACCACCTCCCAAGAATTTTTTACAAAACCTAAAAACTCACAGCACCCAGAAATCTATTTCCTTTGTTCCTAGATTTTTGCTTTATTACCCCAATGGCTAGTAAGGAGATTTAAGACTTGAGACTTCAAACCATCAGCACCAAATGTGCAGAATGATGACAAAGATTTGAAATGATCTACCACAACGAACCAAATGCAAAGGCTAACTCTCTCTCTATATTTTATCCCTTATCACCTTCTCTCAGATTTCTTAATGAACTCCCGCTCATTTTTGCTAATTTTAAACCAACAAACCTATCCTGCTTCATTCTACACTGAATCTGGGATGCATCCAATTCAGAATTCACAAGCCTCCCCTTTAAATTTTAGTACTAAGTGCAGGATTATTAGTTTGCTGTGATGTACAGAAGGAAGACAACAACCTATTGAAACCAGAGTAATATCAAGTTAAGAGTAATATCAAGTTAAAGAATACTGACCAATTCAGTGAAAATATTTAGATGTAGCTCATTTTAGCATGGCCCAATAAATGAAGTGGAGGAAAACAGAACAAGCTTCAAAATATTCATGAGATATGGGAGGAGCATAAGACTGTATAACCTTATTACATACCAATTTAGGTATCTAAGAAATATCCTAGGCATTTTTACACATGTAAGCGCCCCAGCGCTGGGCACTTGGAAAAGCGCCCGGCGCTGCAACACTTGCAGTTGTATAAGCAGCGAAATGTGCATCAGCACTGAGAAAATAGCAGCAGCACACTTTTGAACTAAAACACATCAGAGATGCTTTAGTTTAAAAGTGCACTGCCAGCATTTTCTGCATACTGGCGTATGTTTCGCTGTTTATACAACTGCATGCAGCACAGCGCAGTTTGCCTCTATTAACTGAGTCTGCTCTGAAGCAGTAGATCTCTGGCACATTGTGGGAAAAATCGTAAGTGTATAAATGCCCCTAGTTTAGTGGTTCTCAAACTTTTTAGACTCTAGGCACCATTTGTTTGGTTTGAGATACCCTCTGGAAAATGCCAGTTCTTCACTTTCTCTTGGTTTTTAACTATGGAAAAATAATGGAGCAATTCCTCTGTTGCAAATAACTCAGAAAGACCTCAGAAAATCAGAATGTTTTCAACACTACAGGTTCGTATTTGAACTCTCTGGGCTTATCACATGAATCATGTCTGTACGACTAACAGTGCTAACATTGTGCAGCACCCTGTGACACCCATGCAAAAAATCTCAAGGTACCCCAGGGTGCTATGGCATCCTGGCTGAGAAACACTTTCTCCCTTTCCCTTGCTCAATCCAGTACAGTTTCTCACCTCGAACCTGGGGGTAGCCTCTGCCATCCTGGGATTCACGATTTCTCCTTCTTGTTTAGCCAGGCCCTCCTTATAAATGTTCTGGAATATCGGCTCTTGGTCTTGTCTCTCTATCAATTTTCCATCTCCTATAAACTCTTCAAGATCTAAATCTGTATTTGGACTTTTGACTTGTGTCTTTGGGGCCTCTTCCCATGAAACCAGTATCTCTCAGGTCCTCTCTCTCTCCTTCTCTGGGGCTTTTCATAATTTGACCCACTACTTCTCTAAGGTACAGACCGTTGACTCCTAACAACATAGGACATGGAAGAGTATCTGCCAATCTGACTGCTAATTCTTCTGTATGGCCCATAACTGTCAGTCTTAACCGGCACCTTTCATGAGTATATGATACCCATGTATGCATACCATGCTCAGTGGGGTTTCTTTCTCTCCAGCCTGTGAAGGAATCAGTTCAGCCATTACCATGGTTTGGGTACAACCTGTGTCTACTTTTGCAGGAATTATGAGGTCTCCACTTTTGACATCCACTATAGGCTGGTACATTTCCACGGCCCTTTATGCTGGCTGAAGCTACAGTCCATTTGTTCTTTGTATGGCAAATCTCCCAACTTATCCCCCACCCCTTTTTGGAAACAAAATCTGGCAATATGACCCCACCTTTCTCATCTATAGCATATCATTTCTTTTGGCTCTCAATTCTTATGTTCTTTACCTGGTATTTTAGCTATTTCCAATTTTCAACCCCAATTACTGAGGTCATTTCAACTGGCCAGCATCAAAATTCCTCCTTTTTCTTTTTTTATGGGTTTGGTTTCTTGCTCCACCGCCATGAATGCTTCTGCTAACTGTAGGGCTGCTCCTGTGGCCTGCAGCTGATGTCGCCTAACCCATCTTTGGGTATCTCTGCACAAATCTGCAAGAAATTGCTCCAATGCAAAAATGTCAAGTACTTCAGCCACGGACTTATCCTCAGGCTGAATCCACCTTTCTAGCACATCTTTAACATTTGGGCTAGCAGCCATGGCCTACCTTCTTGTGGTTTCTTCTTTGCCTGGAAGCACTGTCTGTAACATTCTGGAGACACTTCCAACGGGTACAATATAGCAGTCTTTACTTTTTCATAGTCTCTCGCCTCTATTCTCAACAAGACCCTATAGGCTGTTACTCTGAGTAAAGGCTCTAGCTGAATAACCCTCACTGATGGGTCCTAGCTGGCCATGACGGCTGCCCTCTCAAAGGCTTCCAAGAAGGCCTCCACAACATCTTCGGCTGTCATCTTGGGAAGCCTCATCACCTCTGACCCATACAACATAATTATTTGCCAGACTTTAAGTTTCCCACTCAGCTCCTGTTATGATGAGAATATCATAATACAGGCCTCGGCCTCCTGAGCTGACTCTCACCAGCTCCTCCATTTGAGTCTGCTGATTCTGTAAAATCCTTAAAGTGACACTATGAGCTTGTTGCCAGTCCAAAGGCAAACCCATATCCACACCCCCTTTATCCATATCGTCTATTGTTGACTGTTCTAACTAGGGAATCAGAATCAGCTTCCTGACCAATGCACCACTTTATGAACAGGTAATTGAGTATCTTCCGAATTTTGCCTACTCGGTTTGGAAAATATGCCCATGGTCTTCTTTTGACAACTCACCTGCCATGCCTTGAAGGGAGAATTTATAAATCAGTAAACAAAAGTAGATTCAGAACCATATAAACCAAGCTTATATTCATCTCCCAATACTTCTTGGGATTACACCTGATGTGGTTACACACATGGTATGTTGTTCAGTTAGAGTCCATGAACAACTTCTCCAAGTCCTTATAACAGGTGAGCTGGTATTAGCCAAGCTCACTGTAACAGTCTATTTTTATCAGTCTCTTACAGCCTCCGGCTCTCAGTCTCTAGCTTAATTGATTCTCTTGGAGTAAAGAAGAGGGCTCACCTTTTGCTCATGCCAGTAAGTTCTCTCCGCTCTCTCTCTTGAGTAGTAACTTTCACTTTCACAAGCTGCTGTCAGTGAAACTCTGCACCTCCATGCAAATTTTCTCAGTCCTTGTCGGCTGCTTTCACTTCCTCCATCCCCTTTCAGGGGTGGAAGCTTATTGACAGCAGTCTTTTAACTGCTTAATGTTCCTCTCTCATTTCCAGTTAATAATGAAGCTTTCTTCTCAGGTGTGAGGAGCTCCAGATGGCAAGACACAACTTGATGAGGTCATTACTTCAGCACCCTACATCTCAGACTCTCAGTAAGTATCCACAATAAAGTCCTAAGTAACAGGTCGGAGCTTGTCTCCCTGTTAGATCTAGTCTAAATTTTTTCTCAACTAGCTTATGCCCATTAGTCTTCATCCTTCCAATAGGTGCCTTTCTGAAGAGTTGCTCCCCTAGATCTTGGTGTTCACCCCTGACATACTAGTAGGCGGCTATCCAGTCACTTCTCAGTCTTCTCTTATTCAGACTGAACAAACCCAGTTCCTGGAGTTTCTCCTCATAGGGCCTATCCTCCAGGCCCCTAATCATATGGGTGGCCTTTCTCTGTACCATTTTGAGCTTATCCACATCCTTCTTGAAGTGTGGTACCCAGAATTGGACACAGTACTCCAGCTGTGGCCTCACCAACACTGAATAGTGGGGGAGGAGCACCTCTCTGGATCTGTTGGCAACACATCGGCTGATGCACTCCAGAGTTCTGTTTGCCCTGCTGGCGACTTCATCACACTGTTGGCTCATATTCATCCTCTGGTCGATTGTCACCCCTAGGTCTCTTTCAGATGCAGGGTCAGCCAGTGGCCCACCACACATTGTATAGTTATGGTGAAGTTCTTCCTACCCAGGTGAAGGACCTGGCACTTGTCCCTATTGAACCTCATCTGATTGCATTCAGCCTATAAGACCAGTCTGTCAAGGTCATCCAGAATCCATACTCCGTTCTCAGATGTGCCTGCATTTCCCACAGCTTGGTGTCATCTGCAAACTTAAACAGTGCTCTTTCTACTCCCTCATCCAAGTCATTGATAAAGATGTTAAACAGCATGGGCCCAAGCATTGATCCCTGGGAGACACCACTGGAGATGGCCCTCCAAGATGAGGCCATCCCACTGATTACAACTCTCTAGGACTGGCCTCTGAGCCAGTTGCCAACCCACCTCACTGTAGACTGGTGTAGGCCAGTACCCTCTAACTTAATTGAGAGAATTTCACGGGAAACAGTATCAAAGGCCTTGCTGAAGTCTAGGTAGATGATGTCAACCCCATGTCCCAAGTCCAGCTGGTTAGTTACCTAGTCATAAAAAGACACCAGGTTTGACCTCCCCTCAACAAAGTTGTGCTAGTTGTTTCTTAATACCCCACCAGTTATGAGTTTGTAGTTGATGGCCTCCATGACAATGTTTTCAAAGATTTTTCCCAGGACCAAAGTCAGACTGACTGGTCTATAGTTTGCAGGGTTATCCCTCTTCCTTTTCTTAAAGATGGGTACCATGTTAGCCTTTTTCCAGTCATTCAGGACCACTCCTGAGTTCCACAACTGTTCAAACAGCCTTGCCAGAGGCACTGCTATGAGCTCAGCCAGTTCTTTGAGGATTCTTGGATGCAGGTCATCTGGCCAGGCAGACTTGAAAACGTGCAAATGTTCTAAAAGTACCCTCATCTGTTCAGGGCTGATTTCATGTAGACTGCTGTCTTCCCCGTATTCTCTGGGTCTCTGGGCAGGTGACAAGTTCCCATCTGATTTCAAGAATATGCTCTCTGGAGCGGACAGCACAGCCCAGTCCAGGGCTGGAAAGAATGCTGGGGGACTGTAATTTAACTTGAACCAGGAACGAGTCTGGGACAGAAGTTTCATAAACCAGTTTGACCCAAATCAGTTCAGTCTGATACTATATTCAACCAGGTTTATCTTAAGCCAATTCCACCATTTTGAAACTGGCTTATGTGCACTGAGCTTCTGTTCTGTTACAGGTTTAAACCAGTTTCTGATGACTTAAACCAGGTTTATGTATAATTTCTGTCCCTAGCCATAGAGCAGTAGGGCTGTAAGGGACCTTCTAGAGGTCAGCTAGACCAACTCTCTGGCATGAACCAGGACTGTCCCTAACTAAACCATCCTATACAAATACATTGTCTAACGTCCTAGCAAAACTACACAGTCAATCCAAGACACAAAACAAGACATAACACCCTAAGCTGCCACAGGTAAAACAGGGGAACCATGGTGGCTAACACCCTGCTGCTGCAGAAGTTGTTAAAATGCACTTGAGAGACCCAAGGAAGAGGACCATGCCCCTCCCTCCCCCACTACAGAGGAAGGTAAAAACCCCCACAATCTATATCAATGTGACCATGAGATAAAATTCCTTCCTGACCCCAAATATGGCAATAAGTCTGACCCTGACTGGAGGAGAAATGCTCTCTAGCCAAGAACTTTTAGGTTCAAGCACTGGCAGGAACACTGGCACATCCCTGTCAAAATCCTCAGCCTTGGCTGCAGCATCACCCCAAGCTTTTAAAACCAACCAAATAAAAAAAACCCAGCCCCAGGATCAGCAGGAAGAAAAACAATTCCCATCCAGCCCCATGCAGCAACTTCATTAAATATTCTACTGCAGCCTCATTAAATATTCAGTATAATGGTATATTGTGGAGAACAACAGAAAGAATAATGTAGTTATCTATAGGTCATGGAGCAAACCTATGCCACTGTCTGCAGAGTGATACAAAAGAGGACTTTGTCTTCAGAATGAAGCATAGGATAGCAAACAACATTAAGGCCAGGGACTGACATTCAAAAAGCCTGAGCCTGAATTGATTCAATCTTTGCAGGTCAGTCTAAGCTGGCTAGGCTAAACTAGTCTGTAACCATAAAGACATCCCCTCTGGACCGAAAAAAATTCAGATACATGCCTGCAGTGGCTCAGGCTAGACACCAGGGAGTGCTAGAGCAGCCCTCCCTTCCCTTCCACAGGGTTTAGCTGAGGGGGACATAGCCAGGTCTTGGCAAGATGCTCTGTCCTCCCCCCCACCCCTGAGCAGCTTAGCAAGGAATGTTTATCACCCCTAACTCAGTGTCTTTCAACGCATTAAGAAAACAAAGCCTCTCTACTAGTTCAAGCTCTTCTTAAACAGCTTTCAAAGGAAGTAAATTACCAGCTACCAGTTGGTTAGCTCCAAAAAGCCTGTCTGCTTTTGTCCTGTCCCACAGCATGGACTGTAGGCAGCACGTGGTCTGCTAGCTAATCCTGAGAGGTTTCTGTGTAAAGCAGAGGGGCTGGGGGAATAATCCCTGTTTAGCAGGGAGAAGCCAGGTCTCCGCCAGACCTTCAGAGGGAGCAGAGGGGAGAGGCCAGCCCTGCTGTGGAACAGAGAGCCCCAACTAACCCAGAGAGCATGGTGGGATGCTGGGGAAATCTGATTGATCTTAAACTAGCAAGGGGTCTGGGACAGACATTGCATAAACTGGTTTGAGCCAAATCAGTTAAGTCGTATATTACATTCAACCAGGTATATCTCAAACCGGTTTCAGACATTTTCAAACTGGTTTGTGCGTGCTGAACATCTGTTCTGTTACAAGTTTAAACCACTTTCTGATCACTTAAACCAGTTTATATGTAATGTCTGTCCCTAGCCTAACAAGATGGGCATAAACCAGTAGAGAGATAAATCAAGTTCCCTTTGAAAAAAAACATTCATGTTTATTCTGATGGGACAGAGTTCAAACTGAAACAGATATTTTGCCCTTCCCTTCTTTCCTCAGGCCATGCAAAAGGAACAGAAACTTCCTGAGCCTTGGAGTTTATTTAGGCTGAACCAGTCCTGCATACACAGACAACTCAAACAGGAAACACCTGAATGACCCTGCTAGCAGCCCCAGGTGCAAAAGGGTACAGCAGAGGAACTGGTGGAAATGGCATTAACCAGCCCCTACTGACTTGCAGGTGTTCTCATCTGGTGAGCCTACATGGACCATTCCTACCTTGACACTATGCTGAAGTGGCCGAACAGATCAGGAATCTATAACTAAGTCCACATAGATCACTCTTCTGTGATTTGTGTAAACTTGACCAAAAGAAGAATCTAAGTTACACTGATCCCTTCTAGCCTTAAACAAAATATAAACAAAAATGAAATGATTGATTCAGTAAACACAAAGATCAGCAATAACATCAAAAATTACATTTAAGATTCTGATTCAGACTCTTAAAGGTCTATGCACTTCAGTGAAGATTTTGATATGTATATTTAGTATACAGTGATAATATTCAACTGGGTTGTCCAACCCACAGCCTACACGACATGCTTGTCCCAGTCATTGATAAGATGGATAGCCCTGATATACAACACAACACTCACTAAACATAAATAATGAAAATTTGTTACAAACATGCAATTGAGGCAAATATATTCAGAGACAAGGAATCAATGCCACCAAGTGGCTGCAGCTCCATCTTTTGAATTATATTATTTCAATATGCAAATTAAACATAAAAAACAGATAGCAAGAGCACTACTTCCTATGAAATACTCTATGTGAACTGTACATTTAAGAGATAACATTCTGAAATCTTAAATTAACAGCAGAAATTAAACCTAAGCATTCTGTGCCAACACTTCGGCGGTTTTCACAAAAAGATTTGATTCACAGTGACTGACAACTAGTTACTCCAACAGATTTAGAACTTGACCATAAGTTTACGTGTGTAACTGCAACATTTGGATACAAATGACATCCTGAAAACCTAGTGCTCAGCTTCAACCTATGTAGCCATCTAAATTTCTTTTGGTAAGCATGAGCAATAGGGCTGTACGAAACAGCACCATTTCGTTTCGACTTCTGTTTCGCCGTTTCAATGGGACGTTTCATTTAGAGTTTCATTTCATTTTGAAAGCATTGTTCCATTTTGTGACGTCAAAATTGTTTCGCTGTTTCAACACTGTTTGACATTTCGCCCATTGGCTATAATGGGGAATCATGAAAATGCCTAAAACGTTGTCATTTCTTGCCTGATTTGGATGAAACTTGCAGGGATGGTAGCCCCTTCTGAGGGCATGAAGCCTGCCAAGTCTCAAGGAGGTAGTTGCAGATATTTCTAGGAAACTGCACCTCAAAATGTTCAAAGCAAAACTCGTGACACCTGCCAGCAGCGGCAGCCTCCTGTCATCTGGCCCACAGATCTGGGGCCCTGCACCCCTCAGGAGGAGTCTGGCACAGCTCCACAGCCCTCCCAGGGGTGTGGGCCCCCGATTTGCACGTGGGATGACAGCATGCTGTCATTGCCAGCTGGGACCAGTGGCAGCACCAATCTTTCCAGCACTCGGCACGGGCTGTGCCCAGTGCTGGTTACAGCTGGCAGCAGCAGCCTCCTGTCATCCAGCGTGCAGATCAGGGGCCTGCCCACACCCCCCAGGAGGGATACAGGGCTGTGCCAGACTCCTCCCAGGGGTGCAGGCCCCCAATATGCATTCCAGATGATGACAGGGGTTGCTGCTGCTGGCTGGGACCTGCTCTGGGCACTGGGTGCAGTCTATGTCCAGTGCTGGGAAGATTGATGCTGCCGGTGGCCCCAGGCAGCAACGGCAGCATCCTGGCCTGCTCCCCCTGGGAGGAGTCTGGGACAGCCCTGCAGCGCTCCCAGGGGTGCGGGCCCCTGATCTGTTTCTCCATCTTTTACAGCATTTTTTCAAATCTTTGAAAAATTACTATAATGTCTCCCAGCCCTAAGCTCTACATCTTCAAACTACCAGTTAGTTTAATCAACCTTTCCTTATACAGCTTGCATTCCAACCTCCATTTTCATCGCTTGCTTTTGGACCCTCTCCAGTTTCATAACATTCAGCTTAAAATTCGGTGCCAAAAAATGGATCAGTACTCCAGCTAATATACCAGGTGGTGCGGTGTTATCCTTGCCAGGGTTTGCATACTATGCTTCTGTTAGTGCTGTCCTCACCCCACTTTTTTTTTCTTTTTGCAATAGCATCACACATTAAGTTTGAGAGCCACCATAACCCCTAGATCTTTCTTAGCACTGACCCTGCCAAAGTAATTTCCCCCCATTTTGAACCTAGGCTTCAGGTTCTTCACTGTCTGTAACATTTACATTTTTTCCCTTGGATTTCATTTTGTCATCTATTTTCTAGTTCTCCAATTCGTCAACTTCCCTTTCAATTTTAATCCTGCCCTTCAAAGATCTGTAACCCTTCCTGTTTGATCATTACACCCTCAATTCCGGCTTTCAAGTCATTAATAAAAATGCTAAGCAACGCTGGACTTAAAAAAGACCATTACAGAACCCCACTTGAGACTTCCTGCCAGTCTGATATAGATCCATGAACCACAAGCAAAGAATAACTGTTATGTAATCAATTATGTAGCTGCCTAATTGTAATTCTGTCTAGCCCACATTTCTCCTGAGTACTCATAAGAATGGCATGTGTGACTGTACTTTACTAATGTCTAGGTATATACTGCATCTCTTCCCTATTATCCACAAAACAACAGTTAACCTGTCAAAGAAATAAAGGTGGTTTGACATGATTTGTTCTCAACAAGTCTATGTTGCCTAATAGTAATAACTCCTTCATTCGCTACTTACTTTCAAATTATTACACAATCATTTTGCTCTACTATTTTCTCAAGTTTCCCAATTACACCAACAGGTCATTAATTCTCCTTTTTTTAAAAATGGGCAGTAAGTTAGCCTTACCATGCTCTGGAACTTCACTTGTCTTCTAAGAGTTTGCAAGTATAATTGTCACCTGGATTTCTGAAACTTCTTCAGCTAGTTCCTACATAACCCAAAGGCAAGTTCTGTCAGGCTTGATAGCTTAGATTCATTCAAATTAGTGACAACTCAATTCTTACCATGATCTGTATCTTTCCCTTTTTCTGTTTTCATTACTTCTGATAGTTGTTTGGGCAGATTTTGTTGTTGTTGTTTGCTTTACAATGAGTCTATAACAGTATGGCCTTTAGGAACTTCTAGGACTATTGGATTCCTTGAAACAAATCATTTGTTAAATATTCCATTTTACCATACTTTACCAACAGATATCAGGGAAATTCAAATCCTCCATTAATACTCATTCATATTTTTTTAATTTCTTGTTACCTGGATGAAGAATACTTTATCTACTTCCTGTTCCTGCTTTTGGTAATCAGTTGTGGACTCCCACCACAAACGTAATTATTATTCTCTTTTCCCTTAAATTTCAATCAAATAAAATACGTCCCAGTTTAACATTAGAATCAGATTCCTCTTGCGACCCTGGAATATTTTTGACAGACTACAATGCCTTCTCATTTTTCCCCATATCTTTCCTTAAAGAATAAGCTACAAACCTCAATTAGGGTATTTCAACTGTGACCATTTTCCCAGCAACTCTCTAATGTCAAGAAATTTTCTTTACATTCAATGACATTCATCCTGCTTGCTTCCCATACTTCTTCCATTCACACATGGGCAAAGATATTTTCCAGATTATCCTGTTATTTTTCTTTTTGCATTTCCTTTTTTTAGCCATATTATTTCCTGCCTCTTCTCCAAAATTAGGACCTTCTGGATCTGATCTGTTGATCCTAATTGCAAACTGGATGATTTTGTCCCCCCGCACCCCTCCTCCCAATGGGCCCAGTTTAAAAATCCTCTTCACAAGGGTAATTGTCATAGGGCACTAAGGTGTGCCTGTTCCTTAAAGGGCAGAAGCTACCTAGCCAGAGGACTCTGCAAGCTCAGCAGAGCTCTGCAGCTTCAGGTTGCATGGGCAGCAGGCTAATGAGGGAATTAGCTGGCACCTGCATACGGTCAACTGGCTGGAAGGAGGCAGGGCACTGGGCACATAAGCCCCAGGATCTGGGATAGGAGTTCAAAACAAAATTGTCCTGGTAGAAAAATGGGATGTTTTCACACATGCAGCCTTCTCTCTGAAGCTCTCCCTATCCATCCAAACCCTTTTATGGCATGGTCAGCTGAGACTAGAGCTTGGAGACTTCTGAGCATACCTCTGAACAAAGGGGCAGGGAAAGGGGTAAGAGAGTGTCTTGTTTTCAGACTCTGCTATATAACTTATTTGCCTATTTATATTATGAAGTAATATTATTTATGTATATACCGGCTTCTTATTCAGTGCTGGACTACTATATGAATTTTTCACTCAGAAAGAAAAAAAAAAAGTCACATATATAAATATCACTACCATCTGCATCACAAAAAGAGAATTTGAAATCAGCCAACCTACTTTTTGGCGCTGACATGAAAGAAAACAAAAACATTTTTACAATTCCCATGGCTCATACTGGGTTTATCACACATACAAAATATTTCAAATATACCATTTTAAATAAAAAATTTGCACACACTTCAGTTCCTTTCACCTCCCCTTGGCCCCTGCTAACCCCCAATTAAGGGCCATATGACATGCTCACTTAGAACATGTTAGCTGCACTTAAAATGAGAGCATCTGTGTGTTCAAGTAGTAAAACATGTGCTAGGTGTGATAATATCATAGCAAATTTAGGACTTTTTTTGTGGGATGAGCATCTCCACGTTTCACATCCCCACATTTACCACATGTTCTACTGTTGTCTGAAAACTCCATGTACTTTAGTAATAAACAGTCCTGGAGCTGGGATCTACAATCTGCTGGTTGTCAGTCCCAGCCCAAGAACCACACTAGAAATGGTTCAAGACCACAGCCCCCCCAACTTCCTATCTACCAAAAACCATGTCTGCACCACACTGGAGTGAAGCCAAGTAATACCATGGCTGAGACCAATGATCAGTGAGCTGGACATCATGTTACAGACTGAAGCAAACATTCTATGGCTAGGGACAGAAGTTACACATAAAACTAGTCTAAACCTGTAAAAGAACATAAGCTCAGTGCACATGAACCAGTTTCAAAATGCCTGAAACTGGTTTAAGATAAACCTGATTGAATATAGTATCAGACTGAACTAATTTGGGTCAAACCAGTTTATGGAACTTCTGTCCCAGATGCCTTCCTGGTTCAAGTTAGATCACAGTCCCCCCACCATCCCACCATGCTTTCCAGCCCTTGACTGAGCTGTGCTGTCTGCTCCAAAGAGCAGAGCTGGCCCCACCCCTCTGCTCCCTAGCTGGAGCGGTGAGAGCTGGCTGACAAGGTTGGGGGGCAAGCCCGGCTGGGGATGCAGCCCAGTTGGGGGGGGGGGGGGCACGGAACTGCCCCTGCAGGCAAACCACAGCTGAAATATGGGGCCAGTGAGTGGGGATAAACACCCTTTCCCCCACTCAAACTTACTGCTGGCTGCAACTGTGGACTACAAATCCCAGAGGCACCTGGAAGCAGGAAGAAGAAGTGATAAGTAACCCTGCAGAGTTCTGCTGCTGTGATTTTGGACTACGAACCCAGAGACTTCAGGGAAAGCAGGAAAAGGAAGTGAACACACAGCCCATGCTGGCTACGTGTCAGGGGGCTGTGCTGTAGCACCCTCCCCAGCTTCTGGTCTGAGCCACTGAAGGTATTTGGCTGCATTTTCTGAATCAAAGGTAAATGTCTGTTAACTTCTGTTTCAATTTAATCTCTACAGCTTTGACTAACCTGCACAGACTGAATCAATTTAGCCTCAGGCTTTTTGACTGTCTGTACTTAGCCTATCAAACTACTCAGAGCATGTTCTGACTTTTAATATATCATCTAAAAATCACACAATAGGACTGCTTATCTTATAATGTAAAAGAGATAAGCAAGTCCATTCTGTATACGTGTTTACAAATTCATCCACATGTTTAATGCCCTCGACTTTCCATTTTGATGTTCATGCATTACAATTAAGTCAATAAAAAATAACATTGCTATGTCTACAACATTTGCTACATTAAGATTTCACATTAAATAAAAATCCATAGCTTATCATTTTTAAAACTTTTCTTTTGGTTCTATCTAAACTTCTGCAGTTTTAAAAATGTATTTCTTTTCTACTACTTTTATGCACATATGTGCAACCACTCATCCTGAACTCCCCTCCCCTTTGGGTTGTGGCCCTTTAGGGCCTCAATTACAAGCCTCCTTAGCTTGTCAAAGTCAGCTTTCCTGAAGTCGAGGACTTCCGTATTGCTGACTGACTTGCCAGCTTTATGGCAGATGGTGAAGGTGATCAGCTCATGGTCATTGTCACCCAGCTTCCCTTCAACCATGAGGTCGCTGATTAGGTCGTCCCTCGTTGCCAGTACCAGGTCAAGCAGTGCTTTATTTCTCGTCAGCCCATAGACTTCCTGCATCAGATAGAGCTCGTCCACACACAAGAGAAAGCTTCGCAACTGCTCTCTACAGTACTACATACTGGATAGGAGCAGAAATCTGACTAGTTCAGTATGCTGTCTTTGACCTTAAATCAATGCTTCAGAAGGAGATTCAGGAAATCTATCAGCAGTAAAATAAAAAATAACTTACCTGGGAAAAAAGTTTTTGCTTTTGGTATTTATGACTGTAGTGCCCAAGAGCAGTGTTTCTCAACCTGTGGGTTGTAACCCAAAAGTGGGTCACAAGAATATATGAAAGGGTGGCAAACAAACTTTAAAAATGTATTCTCCTTTAAAGGAGAAAAATGTGGGAAATGGTGGCTTTTTCCTTGAAGGCTGTCAGAGTTCCCACCTACAAGGGGCTGCATGGATCTCCCCATGCCCAACACACATGCCCCCTGCCCCACACACTGGGTGCTGGGGTTTGGGGGACGGGGTAGTGGGTTGGGAGTGAGGGACTCTGGGTTGAGACTGGCCAATGTTTACAAATGGATCCTGGTACAAAAAAGGTTGAGAACCACTGCCCAAGATCATTGTCATCAACCTGGAACACACTGTGTGCTGTATAAAACACAGAACAGAATACAATACCCACCACCTTAAATAGCCTGCAGTAACTAGCACTTGGCTTATACCCTAATGTATGCATGCTTACATCATGGTATTTTTATCCAGATTAAGATCAAAGTGATACATTTCTCATTATTTATGTAACAGGGAGCCAGCTCCCAAGCCCGCTCTGGGCAATAAAGACCAGTGGAGTACTGTCGAGGAACAAACTTACCTCAAAAAGTCAGATGGGTTTGCACAGCCACAGAGCAGCTGGAGAAGTGGTCTATGTGCACCCCTGGAGAGGGAGCAGAATCCTAGCTGCATGCAGCCATATGCATGTGGAACAAGCCCTCACTGGGCCTCAGGAGTTCCAGCAGACTTTTAGAGAGGAGCGGGAACACAGACTTCCCCAGAAAGCAGAACACATGGCAGGCTTGGAGTGCTGTGGACACCATGTGGAGACATGGAGCCAGGATATCCTAGCAGCTGCACTAGGGAATCCAACCAGCCCGTTTCTTGAGGAAGCAGCCAAGTGCTAGTGTTCCAAGAAAGTGACCCTGGACTATTGGTAAACTGATTGTGGTTCTTGTGTGTTTGATGAATTTATGGATAATTGGAACCCATTTCTAAGCACTTGGAGGAGAAAAGGTGATTAGGAACAGTCAGCATGGATTCACCGGGGCAAGTCATACCTAACCAACCTGATTGCCTTTTATGATGAGATGACTGGCTCTGTGGATGCAGGGAGACTAGTGGATACGGTGTAGCTTGATTTTATCAAGGCTTTTGATACAGTCTCCCACAACATTCCTTCAGGCAAGCTAAGGAAGTACAGGCTGGATGAATGGACTGTAAAGTGGATAGAAACTGGCTGAAACATTGGGCTCAGAGAGTAGTAATCAATGGCTCAATGTCCAATGGGCATTGTGAATCAAGTAGAGTGTCCCAGGGATTGGTCCTGGGGCTGGTTTTGTTCAGAGTCTTTATCAATAACCTGGAAGTTGGCATAGAGTGCACCCTCAGCAAGTTTGCAGATGACACCAAGCTGGGGGGAGTAGTATTTATTCTGGAGGATAAGGCTAGGATTCAGAGTGACCTAGACAAATTGGAGGATTGGGCGAAAAGCAATCTCATGAAGTTCAACAAGAACAAATGCAATGTCTTGCACTTAGGATAGAACAATCCCATGCATCAGTATAGGCTGGGTGCTGTCTGGCTGGGCAGCAGCTCTGCAGAAAAGGACCTGGGGGTTACAGTGGACAATAAGCTGAATATGAGACAGGAGTATGCCCTTGTTGAAAATAAGTGTAATGGCATTTTGGCCTGCATTGGTAGGTGTCTTGCCAGCAGGTCAAGGGAAGTGATTCTTCCCCTCTATTCAGCACTGGTAAAGCCACGCCTAGAGTACTGTGTTCAGTTTTGGATCCCACACTATGGAAAGGATGTAGAAATATTGCAGAGAGTCTAGCAGAGAGTGACAAAAATGGTGAGGGGGCTGGGAGACATAACTTATAAGGAAAGACTGAGGGAACTGGGCTTATTTAGCCTAGAGAAGAGGAGACTGAGAGGGGACTTGATAGCAGCCTTCAACTACCTGAAGTGGGGTTCAAAAGAGGATGGAGATAGACCAAGGGTGGGCAAAATATGGCCTGTACACTGAATCTGGCCCACCAAGCACTTTCATCTGGCCTACAGCATCACCCGAAAAATTGTACCCCACCCAGTCCTTCTGCCCACAAGAGTGGGAGAGAGGTGTCCACATGTACACAGTCTCAAACATACCCTATTTCCTCGCTCCTGCCCAGCCAGCATACAGCTTCCCTGCATAGCTGCTGCTGCAGCTCCTGGGGACCTGGTCCACTTCACCACTCTCATGCTGGCTCCAGGCAGCAGGTAGCGAAGCAGCAGGGGTGAGGCTGCAGCTGGGAGAAGGCGCGAAGTGTGGGGCTGGACTGGGTGGCACAGAGGGGGGTGGTGCAGGGGGAGTGTGGAGCTCGGGTGGGCAGCCTGTGGGTATGAGGGAGGGTGGTGGGGGGTGTAGGGACCCCCTTACAAACTTTCCCCCCACTTCCCCCATGGCACGCAGCCCCAGCAGTCAGTGGCAGTGGCAGTGGCAGCAGGCGGGGTGCTCAGGGCACAGGCACCTAGCAGGGTATGGCTGGAATGGTAAGGAGCAGAGTGTAGGGGGAGGAGCACTGTTAAGAGGACTGCCCTCAGCCAGGCAGATCTTTGCTCTTCTCTTAACATGTAACCTCGCTCTAATTTTTAAACAAGACATGGCAGACAAGAATGAAGGGAAGTGGAGGCAGAGACCCAGTAGAGCCAGACGAGAGAAGCAGTCCCTTTCTCACCCTCTTACAATCTACATAATAACCTAATTCCTTCCAATTCCTAGTAGACACTTGGACTGAAAGATACCTTATCATATCTATCCATAATTTAAAAAGTACTTCCTGGTAGCAGTTTTAAGTTTGTTGCCTTTCAATTTATTCAGTCTCTCTGAACAGTTGTTGAAAACACATATACACATGTAAGAGGCCTTGAACTACACTCAGAATCATAGAAAAAAATTAAATTTAAAGGAATCAGGAGGTTCTCTTTTCCAAATTGATACTCAAAATTGAATAATGGCTGCATAAACCAACCCACACAAGTTGTTGTCTAACCAGCACTTAAAAAAAAAAAAAAAAGACAGGTTCTACAGCCATTTTAAGTAAAGTGCCCCAGTGCAAATTCGATGAGAGAAAAACATTCTAACTATGAATCTTCCAGGGGTTTACTGCCCCACCCTTTATCTTTAGGTATGAGACCTGATTTGTGAGCATAGCTGCCTTTTTGCCTATGAACTAGATAGTTAAATACTTCTAGAACTACTCATTTGGCATCTGTCAACATTTTTGCATATTTAGTTTGAGTCATGGAAATTAGTTGTACATGTAAGCGACTGCCATACAGGCAATGCAAAGTTTGCAATGAAATTATCTGAACTAACTTGAGCTGTTAAAGAATGTATATATCTACTATGTTCTTGAATATATTTGTAATAATAGATATGTACAGTGTCAAAATGATTGCTTTATTTTTTAGATTCATGGAAGTGTTATACTTCCTTCTATATCATTTAAACAAACTGTTGGCCAAATTTTGCAGTGGAGGGACAATGGGATGTATAAAATAAATCAAGCTAATTTATTTGTTGTTATGTTTGCAATAATTCTATGATCGTGTCTATATGAACAACCACCAACACCACATGGACATATCAGACATTTTATACAGGTAAGAGTATTATTGTAGGTTATAGTTATAAAATGTTTTCCTGTGCGCTGTGTTATTAAAGTAGACTATTCCATCCAGGATAACAAAAACAACAGCAGACTCTCCCTATGCCTAAAGAAGGATGTTTGTGGCCAAAAGCTTGCAAAGAACAATTTTTCCAACTATTTAGTTGGTCTAATAAAAGATATCACATTTACCCAAAGAAACTTGCCTGCCTAAAGTATATATTTTTTAAAATGGGAACACTTCTCTATGGAAACCCAATCTGGAGTTTAAAGTATGCCTAAAGAACCCTTCCCTCCTTTCATCAACATACCTTGGAATTTGAACTCTGGTTTGGTCTTTAACTCTTGGCTCTTCATCTTGCACTGGTAATCTTTCCTTCTTATGCTCCTTGCCCCAAATATTGAAGTTGTACTAACTTTGGCTCTTCCAACGAGCTCCTCCTGATATTTTTTCCTCCCCCAACACTTATTCAAGTCAATTCTACCCTCCAGTCTCATATAGTCATTGACCTTTTTGACTAGATGCTCAATTCTCACACTTACTCTTATACCAAGCCTCAAATCTTGTCGTGAAGAACTTAATTTTCCATCTTGATTGCCATTCTATCTGTGCTATTTTCAGTTTCTTTTACTTCTTACATCTGACTTCCTACTGTAAAACAGTACCTGCATTCAGGCCCCTCAAAATATTCTATAGCTTTCTTTGATCTCTCAGTCTTAGCATTTCTTCTCTGGTATTTGTAGGGACAGAGGCAATCAATAATTGTTATTTTTCTCAAGCTTTCTCCCAAATTGCTATGTTCCTCCTTTTTGTCCTTGAGTATGAATAATAATAATAATAATAATAATAATAATAATAATGGATAAGACATGTTAGATCTTTCAGCATATTCTTCTCCACCTTATGAACCAGAATAACAAAAACAAAAAACAGTATCTTTTTCTTGAAGAATTTCTAGGGGAAAAAAGATAATTCCTGTGTTTTCTGAGGTATTTTATCTGTAGCATTAAAAACCTTTGAAAATGTATAACAAACAGAACAAAATTAATGAAAAGAGCATGGCTTCCAGAGAGAAAGGTAGCTATAACTTAATGTGGAAAGTTCACTAGGACATATGTGAGGTAATCTCAGTCTGCAACTATGCTGCAGATCTACAGAATGTATAATAGATAATTCTGCCTAGTAAGAAGCAGTAAAATGGAAGAACTTGTTAGACATATAGGAACCCTTTATAACATTGTACAGAATTTCTAAAAATATTTTTTAATTTTTATTATGCATTATAAAAAGATACAGGTGTGCTTACATATAATGCAGATATAGATATTTAATACACAACTGATTCAGTTGTTTCAGGTTTTAGGACTAAAATTCATAAAGTTTTACTTTTATTTATGATTTTCTTACACTTGGTATAATATTAGCTAACATATAGTCTAATATTTTTCACTGCCTATTAATTTACTAAAAAACAGAGAACAGTAAGAGTACTATCAAAGTTTGAGACATGCTTAAGGTATTACTTGGAACATAAATCTTGCTCATCACATTTATCACTCTGAGACTAAGTTTTAACATTTTGTTTGTGCCTGATGATAGAGATTTGAGTCAAGCAGTTTATACAGGGCTCAACTTCAAGATTTCAAGTTTTTGATGGAAGGAACAAAAAAAAATCTCTTTCAAGTAACTAAGCACTAAGGCTGAATTCAATGCATTATCTGGAATCCAGCTAGATCAGCCAAGGGCGATTCTTATCTTAGATGCAAGGCAATTACTACTGTGCATCTCAGTTTGCAACTATGCTGCAGATCTACAGAATGTATAATAGATAAAAAATAAAATAGCCAAAATCAAAAGTAACAATGCATACTACATAACTAAAGTAAGAGTCTGGCCATAAATGAGTTTATAAATCAAAAAATTGCAGTGATGTTCTATGCACGTAAGTTACATTCTACAGCATCTCAAAATGAAAAGCAAACAGTAATAACCTTTAAGAAATCTATTTTACAAAGCAACATCATATTCACACTATTAGTATAAAAGAAAGGCCTTCTTCTAGTTTGGTACATTAAGGTTAAGTACAGACATTTAAAAAGCTTGAGGCGGAAGCAATCTATGTTTCTCACTTTAAGCACCCTAAGTTGGGTCAGGAGCGAACAGATATTTGCCCTTTGGGTGGGAGATGCAGGCTGCCTATAATGTCCAAGGCCAGCAGGTTGGGGGCACTCCAACTTGTCTCCTAGTCTGCTGCAGAATAACGAGCCCAGCCAAGCAGCTGTGAATCCCCGATTGGCCAACACAGCCCTTCTCTCCAGCTCTACTCCACCACCACTGGCCCAGCTGACAGCCAGTGTGGCCTCCAGCCCTGCCTCCTGTCTGTAGCTGTCAGTCAGGCCAGGCAACAGAGGGGGAGGGGACAAAAGGAGATTAGACTTCCACTGCACAGGACCCCTGGCTCGCCCCACATTGTGTTGGCTCAGGGCAGAGGGGGGGGAGTGGGAGGAGGGAAGACCAGGTCCATGTAGCAGGGGCCTTGCCTCCTCTCCCTCCCCCCCCCCCCCCCCCCAGTGCCTAGCCCTTTGTAACTTGCCTCTTGCATTAAAGCTTATTTCTTTTTCAAACAATGTTGTTGAACAAAATTCAGAGAGAAGCAACCTGAATGAGGCAAACATGGAACCTTAATGAACATATTTTGCAAGTTTTTACTCTAAATTTAGAAAACAAAGAGAGATTTATGGGAAAGTTAGCACTGAATCTGTTCTCTAATAGGGTGAAGTGAGTAGGCAATAATACACAAATGTTATCTTCATATTTCATACATTTGTTCATTTACCTTTCAGATACAGTAAGATTCATATTTACAGAAAGTGTACAAAAATGGATTTATATTTAAGATACAATTGGGGAAGGAAAAGATTCCACGAAGTATTCCATAGAAATCCATCAATATTTTTTTTATTTCTAAACCTTCCACTAACAAATTTATTGGAAAGGAGGAGTTTGTAGAGGGAAAAAACAAACAAAGAAAACACACTTTGTCCATGTAAAACATTTAATAACAGACTGTAAAGCAGTGGGAACACAACTGATTTAGTTTCCCTGTTTTTTATTGCATTGCAGTATTAGTTTTCTAGCCATTCAGTCTTTCATACATCAATCCTATTTCAAGCTAACTGTGGACAGGAATATTTATAGCCTGGGCTGTAGGTTCAGACATTTTCCACTGGCAAATACCAGTAAAGGCCCAGTGTAAAGCACATATTTCTAAAAGACAAATGCATCTATACCATTCCACGATAATTTAGGATACAGAGTGGCGTAGCAAACAACAACAAATGCTTCTAATCCTTAAAAAGGAAACAAAAATCATTATGATATAATTAATTCTACCTGTTTACAGATGCTTCTGAAATTAAAAAGGACTCACAGCTGTTGTTAGAGGCAAGTGTAGCATGTTCAGGTTTTCTTACACAGCAATGCTATAAAATCTTTCTTCAGACCTGTAGTGTGACATTTTTAGCCTATAATATTTAACATTGTGATAGATAATTATAGAAAGAAATAGCCTATATTCGTAATATGGTCAGGAATATAACTTGTTCAGAGCTTTTTTTAGACCTTAGTTTATCTTGATACACCAAGAACTAGAAAAAAAAAGTAAGAATCCCTGCATATTTAAAATAAAAGCTCATTTTCTTTTGCAAGGCTAAACATGGAACAGTTGCAAGTATAAATTCAATTAGATGAGACAAATATGCATTTAGGCCAAGTGCCTACAGTTATCTCAATACTTAAGTTAACAACACAAGGTAATGCCTGTGGACAACTCTTCTGGCAACAGTAAAAGATGCTGAGCAAATAGTCTTCTAGAACTTCAACCCACCTGCCTTCCTGTCTCTACTTAACCATTAGCATTTGAATTGTGCAAGACTTAACCAATATAGACACAAGGTGCCCTATAGGCCTGCTCAGTTTCCTGGACTAGCCTAGGAAAAGTCAGACCAGACCAGACATTAAATATAATATGCGCCACCACTCCATATGCAATGAGCTGGTGTTCATGTAATGGAAATGGTATTTACCTCACTGCCCAAAATCTTTAGCATCAGAAGATCTAACCAACACCAGTCCTTACCTTCCTACATTGTTACTCATGCTTTGTGCACAGATCATAAAATAATTTAGGCAATATTATAACTTATTAGTTATCACATACCTCTAATTCCTTTCCTCTAATAGGAAATTCAACATAAAGTGTTTAACCTAAAATGTTTAACCACACATTAAGTCCTAGACACTCTACACATTCTAGAACTTAAGCAAGAATGGACCTACACACTTGAAAAACAGCTACTTCATGAACTTGGTACATTCACCATTTTGAATGAGATGTGTGTACTAATTAATGTTTGAATTAATGACTGTCACAAACAAGGATCCCCTGAATCCTAAGTCCCCTAGTAAAGAGAAGTCCACTTTTTGCTCAATAAATTAACAGTTAGAATATTTGTCCAGAAAGACAGAGATCTGGGTTTAATTTCCTCTCCACCTGAGAGGGTCTGAACCCACACTTCCCACTTCTAAGGAAAATGTCTTTAACCATAAGTTATACATTAAGTGAAGATGAGGTATCTTCCACCTCTCCTGGGGAAGCTGGCACACTGCTATCCCATAGCCTTGTGGCATATCCACAGTGGCTTCCCTTAGGATACTGCTGATATCCCTTATGATACTGGACAAAAGGAACATTCTTCTTCTACTCTCTCCTTTTCCTCAGTCTTCCTTGCTATTGCAATTGCTATTCAAAAAGGGCCTGACCTTACGTGAATAAGCCAAGTCTTGAATCCAACAGAAACACCTGGCTCAAGTAATTGTCTCACTGCTGAAGTCAAAAAGAGGCAAGATTTCCTCTTTCTCACTTCATATTGGGTAGGATTGGACATTTAACTTGGGTTTTAAATTTCAGTCTTGAGTGCAGAGGCCTAAATTTTACATGAGAAAATGTACAACACTGTCTCAATGAGTACCCTTTAAGGGATTTGGACCACAGTATGTACCACTCATACACTTGATCCATAAACTCTGGGAAATCAAAATTTATGGCAACACATCCACAATTATCTGGGGACAATGTAATCTTACCTGTGAAGTGAAATCAATCAACCACTGAACTTAACATTACAGGCAGTCCTCAGACTTACAGCACAATTGGTTCCTGAAAACTGTGTCTTAAGTAGAAACATTGTAACTCAGAACCGATTTCCCATAGGAACAATGTTATAAATGGGGGATTGGTTCCTGAAACAAGACCCAATACTAGGGCTGTGTGAAGCTACAGTCGCTGATTTGATTCAGTGGATTTTTGGCCCAATTCGGTGGCCGAATGTCTGAATGCAAATCAAATCAGGAGACCCTTTAATCTCTCTGAATTGAATCAGAACCCCCTTAACTGATTCAGAGAAATTTGGAAAGATTTGATGATTCGGACAGACACAGCTTTAAATGTTTTTCTCTACATGTCTCAAGGTACCAGACAGCTTGTGAATGCTGAGGTGCTGGGATGGATAGAGCATCCCATGGGAGTGTGCAGGGGTCCCCAGCACACTCAGCAGTGGACCCGGAAGTGGACTTATGGGTCCACCAGGGAGCATGCACCCCCATGCCACCTCCTGGCTTGGCAACTGGTGCCTCCTGTTCTGGGGGGGCATCCGGGGTCCCCTGCGGCTGATCGCTGAGCTGGTGGGGCGTGTGTGGGGGGGTCCCCCACATGCTTTGCAATGGACCCAGAAGTGGACTGGAAGTACTTCCGGTCTACTTCCAGGTTCACCGCTGAGAACGTGGTGCTCCGCCCCCACGCTCCTATGGGATGTTCCATCCGTCCCAGCATTGCAGCATTCATGAGCTGCACCTGGTACCTTGTTGTATGTAGAAAAAAAACATTTAAAGCTGTGTCTATGGTTGAATTGCTGATTCTCTGATTCAGCATCGAATCTTCAGACTCGGATTTGGCCTAATCAAATTGGGACACTGATCCGAATCAACAAATTGAATCACTGTCCCAGATTCAGGCCAAATCCAAATCCAGATCAAATACAGCCCATTTTGCACACCCCTATCCAATACCCTATTTTCATAAAAAATAACCCAGAATTTTGTTCTCAATCAAATATAGATGAGTAATATCGCTACATGAATGTATTTATATTGTGAATAGCAATCACATCTATTTGGAAGGACTTCTTTGAGGTGACTTTGCTGGACTTTTTAAAGGGTTCTTGCCTGGAGTCTTCTCAGGAGTCTTGTTTGCTTTCTTACAGAAAGTGTCCAAGGAAGTTTGGACAGATATTCTCCAGACAGATGGGCAACTCAGTGAACTTGTTCCCTGGCGTGGCATCACATCAGACCACGCATCATAAAGTCAAATTGATGTCAGAAAGTCAAAACAGGATATCAATTTCTAAATGTCATGAGTTCCATTCATTGTAACTTGAAACATCTTAAGTTGAGGACTGCCTGTGTATGTTTTCATATGGGCAGAACAAGACACTGGCCAGACTCAGAGTTTAAACAGATTTGACTAACAATGTTTTTTAATAAAGATAAGGATGCCATTTACCAAATGCTAACGGTGCATCTATCTTGTTGGCATGAATCCAGAGACTGACATTGCCTGTTAAAGCTGCTGACTAGTGTTGCCTATACAGCTAATGATGAGAATTGGCTCACATATTGAAAACAGACCACAATTTGTTTTTGAGCATATTGTGATTACCAGGGATCCTAGTTTTCCCTGATTTAAAAAAAATCCAGTCCTGCTGTTGCCCCTCACTCCCTCCCACAGCCTCCTAGCCCATCTCATGCCCCTCTCACTCCCTTCCCTCACAGCTCCACCCAGTCCTGCTGGTGCTCCGAGCCCCCCACCCACAGCCCCCTCCAGCCCTGCTGGAGGAGGCTATGGGGCCAGGGACCCGGGTCTGCAGCCCCCTGCCCCTGGCAGGAGGTGGCAGCTGCTACAGTGCAGCAGAGCCTGGCTCCCCACCCCCACTGCCTCCTGCACCCTCAGGATCCTTCCCTGCTGCCCTCCTCTCAGAGCCTCTGCAGCCCAACGGGTGTGACCCAGTGCTTCAGGGAACAGCGGGGCTGCAAGGGGATCTCCTTGCCACTGCGAGCTCTGTGCTGCCCTAGCATCACATCCCCTGCACACACAGCAGCAGTGAGGGGCACAACCCCATATTGCCAACCCTGCTGCTGTCACCACACATACAGGGGATGCATCACCAGGGCAGCTTGGAGCTCACAGCAGCAAGGAGATCCCCACGCAGCCCTACTGCTTCCTGCAGTGCCAGGTCGCACCCATTGAGCTGTGGAGGCCCTGGGGAAGGGCAGCAGGGCAGAAGCCTGAGCCCACAGTGGACAGCCCACACCTGCCTCTGCCCCTCATACAGACCTGGGGGGCACAGGTCCCATTCTACCCCCCCCCCCGCAAGTGTGTGTAGTGGCACAGAGTCACCGCCCCCCCCCGATGAGCTGCCTGCAGCCCTGTCCAGCTGCACACATTGCAGCCCCAAGCCTCATGCACTGCCCAGCTGGCAGCAGCCTGAGCCCCACTCAGCAGTTTCCTCCCTCCCTATGGAGGCCTCAATCCCCATCCCCAACTTACCTATGGGAGCTGCTCTCCAGGCTGCCTGGCAGCTATGTGCATATACATACACATGGTGCCCCCTGCCTGACCGCCCTCCTCCTCCTTCCTCCCAGCCCCCTGCAGGCTGCAGCTCTGCAAGCCTGCAGAGAGCTCTTTGCAAAACTGCAAAATCCGTGGGTTTCTGTTAAAATGAGAAAAAAACATGTTTTCCTCCAGTGAAGGGGGAAATTCCACATTTTTCTCCATTATTTCATGGGAAATGGAAAACCCAGTTACAAAACCAAACTACACAGTCAGGGTATCAATTTTCATGTTAATTTAGTATTATTCTTTATTATGCAACAACCCTGGTAGTTCATTATTATGCTTCTGGCAGGTCAAATTTTCATTACTTCTGAAAGGTAAGCAGAAATATTAAAATAATTCTTTTACAACATAAAACAAGATCAATCTCAGATAGCCCATGAAGTATAAAAATCCTCTTAGAATATTTTTCCTAACAAATGTAAGCTGTTACTAAGGATCCTAAGTGCTCTTCTTGCTTGGGCATTAATTTACCATGTTACTTTAGGCAAGTTCCTTTACCTGCTTTGCAGATAAGCAAGCTAAGGCAAAAAAAAAAAGAGTTACTACCCTTTGTCTACCTCAGTAAAATAGATATTGTAATGGTAATATTGGTAACATGCTTCAAAATCCTGAGCTGAGAGGCAGTGTAACTAAAAAGGTATTACTACTGTTAGCCATTAGCTATAAAATTGATGCTGGGATTTCAGACCTGGTAATACCAAGCCGTTTCTGGATTACCTATTTCTACAGAATTTCCATGCTCCCATTAAATCCCAGAAGTGACACAGTACTTACAGTAACAATATGCTTTGTTGAAAGAATTGTGTTTCCAATTTTGGGAGGAAGATAAAAAAAAATATACATGAACAAAGAGACTAAATATGTATTATGGAACCTGAGTGGACTGTGTCATTCCTGCTGGGACAATTTCTGGGCACACAATTCAACAGCTGTACTCACTGTAGCATTCAGTTCTGGGAAGTGGGCACATCTGTCTCATCTCATTTCCCATAATGCACCCTACAAATCTGCCAGCAAAAAACAGTTTTAAAGCTCCACTAGAGTAAGCTGCCTCTTGAAATGCACCAATCAGCATATTTTGTGAGTGCCACATCCTTTTAATTTAGCTCATTTTCAGTGTACATTAGTGAGTTCTAGTCTTTCTTCTGAACTACAGATATTATGAGCTCCCCAAGTCCTGCTCCTGCAGGGTAAGACTTGTATTGAAGTTTCTATGAATTTCAATGAGTGGAAATGTGGAAGACAGTGAGTGAAGTCAGCCATCTCAGTCTAAACAGCTGAACTATGGATACTGCCATATCCACAGTGGATAGGATCTGTATCAAAGCAAACAATCTGAAAGGATGGCTAGATATTACTGGGTTGGATAACAGCAGGGGAGGGCAAAATATGGCCTGTGGGCCAAATCCAACCCAACAGATAATTCCATCCAGCTCATGGGGACCCTCCAAAAGCTGAAAGACAACTGTCACCAGCCCCAGCCCTTGGCTGCCCCTCTGAAAACTGATGCCTCCATGCTGTAGCTCCAGCTCTGGTTGCTAAGCAACAAAGCCCCACCCCAGCCTGTCCTGACCCACCCTTACCACCCCTAGCCCCAAGGTACGGGGCGCTGGAGATGAGAAGCTTCTGCCTGGCAGAGGCTTTTGCCTGGCTGCCCCATGGCCGTTCCATAGCCCTCCCTCCCTGAAAAAGTGGAAATTCAGGTAAGGGCAGGAACACAGGGACCCGCGCACTATGGGGCTGGGCGGGGCTAGCCATGCATGCTGCCGGCACATGCAGCTGAGGACTCGGGTGGGAGTCGGGGGAGCTGTGGACTATGGAGTCAGGCAGATTCAGCCCTGTATGCTGCCATCACATGTGTATAGCAGGAGCATGGGGATCTGCATGCTATGGGACCAGTGGGGATGGCTGCATATGTTGCAGCCATACATGGCTAGGGGACATGGGTGGGACAGTGAGCTGTGCGCTACAGGGCCAGGCAGGCCTGGTCTGCCCTGCGCTCTGCAGCCATGTATAGCTGGGGAGTCGGGCAGGAGTGTGGGGAGCTGCATGTTATGGGGCCGGGCCGGACTGGCCCCACACACTGTCACCACATGTGGCTCCAGGGACTCACACAATCTGGGGATTTATGGGGACGCACCCCTCCAAAAAACATACACATACACACACACAGACAAACACCCCACCCCCATCAAACCCCCCCACAAACACCCACACCCATACATGCACCCCCCCACTCCACACAATACCCATCCCTCCACAAATGGCACACTATTAAAAATAAATAAATAAATAAATAAATAAATAAATAAATAAAGCCATTCATGGGAGATTCCTGCTTCATAAAAGGACTGCTTGCTAAGCCTTGAAAAAACAGTGCCAGGAGGATTGTCAAATCCTACAAAGTGACCCATCTGAGTAAATTCAACATTTTGCTGCCAGTGAAATGCAAAATCCCTGCTCCCCACACCTTACCACATGATCCCCTTACCCTCCACATCCCACCACACCCCCTGCCTCCCACACCAGATACAAAAGTAAGACCTTAGTTTGAGCTATTATGCAAATTGCCTCTATATAGACTAAACAAGCACATGTAAATCAGGACAAAAATGTTTCTTGAAATAAAATTAAAATATGTTATAGCAGATGTTTGATTTTTAATATACAATTTGTTTTCCTTCCAATTCCAAGATGCCCTCCCCCCCGCCAAAAGGAGTGCTTCCAGGGCAATGGGAGGAACTTCCAGTGGCAAAAGTCAGGAGTTAGGGGGTGGGACTTCCAGTCCCAAGACAGTGACCAGGGGATGGATACCTCTCAAAGAGTGGGGCTAACCCTGCGGTCCTCAATAGCTCACTGAAACTTGTTAAGCAGCCCTCCAGACAAAATAAGTGTCCACCCCGGGTTCCAGACATCTTGTTAAGAATATTATACTTACTTGAACACATGATAACAGAAAGGTATTATAAAGAACAGAAAAAAGGTAACTGGGCATTTTATCTATCAATTGAAAAAGCCCAATAATCTTTTTTTTTCAGGTCCTTGGGAAAGAAAACAACACTTGTAAAAAGTTTCTTCAAGAAATGTTTAAACTTCTAGCCAATTCCTTAAAAAGCAATGCACTGTAAGACACCTTTAAAAGTATGACTGCTTCTAACACTGTGTTATGGATACTGAACTTTGGTGCAACCATAGCTCAGTTCTCTACAGCAAATGGCTCCTTGTAATATTCAAAATGGCTTTCTTCCAAGAATAGCCTTAGGAAAAAAAAGGGTGCTCTTAATAAATCTGGCAGCTGAAAACCCTCTGTCAAATACCAAGATTTTATTATTAGCATAAAAACAAACGGTGAACTGTTATTAAAAATAAGTTCTGTATGTTTTCTTTTAAAAGTGTTCTTATTAAATATGGAAGAGAGTCATAAGACTAAGTTATTCCAGTACAGTAAGTCTTGCTTTTAATTATCAGATCATAAGGCTTTCCTTTTTAACCACATTCTCTCTCAAGAGGTGATGTACTAATGATAACATTTTAAGTAATCAGTGAGTAAAGTAAACTTCATACATCACGCAAATATTATATCTCACAAATGAACAGATGTTTAACAGGAAACTGAATGACATTAAATCCATTTCATGTTAAGAATACATCGTCTTTAGGTTAACCATCTAAAACCTCAGACAAATTGCACAATATTTAAGAAAGCCACTCAGAGGAGATTCCTGTTTCTTAAAAGGACTAGGCTTGCCTAGATTTGAAAAAACAGTGCCAAATCCAACAAAAGGACTTATCTGAGTAAATTCAACATTTTCCTGTCAGTGAAATGCAAAATCCCTGCTCTGCAGGCTAGGCATGGGAAGGCCCTTGGGACCTGAGTTTTTTGCACAGTAGACAAGCTCAAACCCACCTGAGCCCTGTCACTGCTGACCTGATTAGTATTCTAGCTTCTGTTCAACCCTGTCTGGATTCTTACAGTAGGCATTCCTCTGTCCATCTCTCCTGAGGTCCTAATTCAGGGGTGAGCAAAATATGGCCCACAGGCTGGACCTGGCCCACCAGACCATTCTATCTGGCCCATGGGGCACCTAAAAAATTGGTAAATTAATATTTATTTGCTTCTGGATGCCTGTCAAAGCTGAAAGGAGCCAGGGGCAGTAGGACCCAGGGAGAGCCCCAAGCAGAACTGAGTAGCCCAGCCCCACCCCACCCCCAGCCATTTCAGTCTCATCTTGCTCCTGCCCTGCTGGCTCCCAGATGCATCACCGGACTCAGGAGCATGTGACCCCACCAGTGTGTGTGTGTTCATAGGGTGAGTTCCACATTTACACCCCACCATACACATGCACCCACATCCCCCCCTCGCACTGCCTCATACATGCAGACTCCCACACTCCCTCACACTCCCAGCCACCTTCCACCACACAGCCCCCCCACAAACCCCATACCCACCCAAACCCCACATACCCACAGTCCCCCCCAAACCTATATGCACCCCCCACGCTATACAAGAGTAAGGCTTCATTTAAGCTATTGTGCAATCACCTCTGTGTACACTACAAAACACATGTAAATCAGAACAAAAAATGTTTTTTAAATCAAATTAATGAATGCTGTAGATGTTCACTTTTTAGAATATAATTTGGTATTTTTCTAGTTCTGAGATGGCAAAGCCCCTTGCTGAAAGGAGTACTTTCAAGGGCAAAGGGAGGGACTTCAGGTGGCAAAGGTCAGGGGTAGGAGGCGGGACTTCCAGTCACAAAATGATGACTAGAGGACAGGGCGCCTGTCAAGGGGTGGGGCTACCCATGTGGCCCTCAACAGCTTGCCAAAACTCGGTAAGCGGCCCTCCGCCTAAAATAATTGCTGACCCCTATCCTAATTGGTAGGCACTCTCAGAACATAGGAAAGTAGGGCTGAAAGGAGGGCTGAAAGGGACTTCACGAGGTAATCTAATCTAGGTCCATGCTCAAAGAAGCACCATCCCTGACTAAACCAATCCAGCCGAGTGTCTGTCCAATTTGCTTTTGAAAATTTCCAGGGATGGAGATGCTAACCACTCTAATAGTAAGAAAGTTTCTCATCTCCAAACTAAATTTCTCCTGCTACACCTTGAAGCCACTGCTCTTAGTTCTGTCCCTTACAGCCACAGAAAAAGCTCATCTCCATCCACTCTATAACTCACAAGGCACTATCATATCCCCCTATAAGTCTTCTCTTCTTTAGGCCTACTGAGCCTAGCTCTTTCAGCCTTTTGTCCTAAGCAGGGATACAGTTTTTCTGTCTGCCATGGAAAAAATGCAGATTTGCTCCTTTAAAGGAGAAAATACAGGAAACCATGGGTTTCCCCTTGCAGGCTGGCACAGTTCCACATGGCAGCCAGGCAGCATGGTGGAAAGCAGCTCCTGCAGCTCCCTCCAGGTAAATCTATGGGGGCAGGAGGAGCCTAAAGGTGATGCTTCAGGGGAGACCATGCCTCCCCGCCCCCAGATTTCTGTGCCCATGGAGGGGCTGCAGCTGGGCCAGACCAGCTTCGGGCAGGAGTCAACTCTGCAGTCCAGCAGGTGGGACCTGCTGTGGGAGGGAGTGCCATGCTACCATGGTTGCCAAGGGGTGTGTGTGTGTGTGTGTGTGTGTGTGTGTGTGTGTGTGTGTGTGTGTGTGTGTGTGTACACACACACACACACACACACACACACACACACACACACACACACACACACACAAGCAGCATGTGGACAATTTGGAAGGATACACATATACACGCATATGTATTAGTTGAACAGAATTTTTATTGACCTACTTACAATTTTAAAGCAATTTGGAAGCCTAAATGCCACATAATTGTGGAAAAAACAATTTTCGGGGGGTTAAATCACAGAATTTGGGATTTTATCTGAGAATTTCAGATTTTTCAACAAAGAAAACCAGGATCCTTGACCATAAGTCATGTTTTCCAAGCCCCTAATAATTTTTGTTGCCCTTGACTCCTTCCAAACTGCTCACATGCTTCTTAAGTGTGGGGTGCAGAACTTGACAGTACCCCAGGAAAGGTTTCACCAGTGCTGAACAGAGCAGAAGATTGAGTCTCTTGATTTGCAAGTAACCCTCTTGTTAATACAACCCAGTATGCTATAGGATTTATTTGTTTATTTACTGCAACAACAGCACAGTGTTGGTTTACATTTGGCTTATGGTGCACTGTAACCCCCCAGGTCGTATTCTCAAGTACTTCTATTCTTTGGCTATCTCTCACAGTCAAGGATGACTGTCTTCCATGACCGCCTTATCTGTGGTTCCAAAGATGGATGACGAGACTGACGCAACAAGAGTCCATTGATCCCACAGATCTGGCACATGTTTCCATGTGGGGTGGGTGGCTCCAGATTCTTGATTCAGTCCGTGACATGCTTTTTCTGCCACTCCCACTTTTCTGTCTCCTGTTATTGTCAAAAGTTTTCAAACTACTGAAATTCCTGCAGCAGATTCTTCCTCCATTTCAGGTGGTCCTGGGCAAGTCTCCCATGAGTTGATATTGAGGTTGCATTTTTTTTCCCAAGTTGACTGTGAGGACATCCTTGAAGCACTTTATCTGCCCTTCTCTTGAGCATAAACTTTAGCTGAGCTGGGAGATTAAAATTTGCTTGCTTTGGGAGTCTGGCGTCAGACATCTGGATGACAGCTGGCCCAGCAAAGTTGATATCAAATGATCATCACCTCAATGCTTATGGTGTTTGCTTGTGAGAGGATGCTAATGTTGGTGCATCCATCTTCCCACTGGATTCAAATGCTTTTCCACAATCAGTCTTGATGATGCTCCTCCACTGACACGAGGTATCTCCTGTATGTTGTCCACGTCTCAGCTCTGTACAATAAGGTGGGGATCACAACTGCTTGATAAAACATGAGCTTGGTTTCAGATCTGATGTCACAATATTTGAATACCCATTTCCTCAGGTGTCCAAAGGCTGTACACTGAGCTGACTGCTCATGAACAGCTTGATGATGGAGCATCTTAGTCTTCTGAATATTAAGCATCAGCCCCATTTTATTGTATGCCTCAGTAAAGACAATGACAATTGTCTAAAGGTCTGCTTCCAAGCAAGCAGAGACTACAATATCATCAGTGTACTGGAGCTCAATGACTGAGGTCAAGGTGGTCTTGGTTTTGGCTCGGAGTTGGCTGACATTAAACAACTTACCATCCATTTGATATTTTAGCACCACTCCAACTGGAAGCTTGTTCATGGTAAGATGTTGCATCGCAGTAAAGAATATTGAGAAGTGCTGGAGAGATGATGCAACCTTCCTTAACTCCCATTTTAACCTTAAATGGATCTGTGATAGTTCTGTTATTTAGAAACACCATTTGTATACCATCATGGAGCAGGCAAAGAATAGTGAAAAATGTTAGTGGGCATCCATACTTCAGAGGGATCCTACACAACTTTTCTCAGTTGATAAAGGTGACGGCTTTTGTAAGGACACAGAAGGCTATGTAGAGAGCTTTATTTTGTTCCTGGCATTTTTCCTGTAGCTGGTGACAGCAGTGAAGATCACGTCAGTTGTGCCTCTTGATGCCCTAAACCCACACTGAAATTCTAGCAGGAGCTCTTCAGCAGGTGGAGGGAATCAGTTCAGGAAGGTTCTCACAATGTTCTTTCTTGTGGTGGACAGCAAGGCAATCCCCCTAATTTCTGCAATAAGACTTGTATCCTTTATTGAAGATCATCACAATCGTGGCATCCTTGAAGTTATCTGGGATTTCCTCATCATTCCAAATCCTTAAGATGATGGCATGCAGCTGTGAAGTGAGCTCCAATCCCTCTACTTGAAGATTTCAGTGGGGATTCCATCAGATCCAGATGTCTTTCTGCTCTTCATCTGCTTTATGGCTTTCTTTACCTCATGAAAGGTTAGAGGGATTCTGAGACAGTCTTTAACTGGGTGTTGCAGGATGGAGTTAAGAACACTCATCAACAATAGTCTTGCTTGAGAAGGTCTCCAAAATGCTCCTTCCAGTGGGTGTTGATGGCCCCTTCAGGTCTCCCCCTTCCTTAGGTTCAAGGGAGTTGGTCCCTGAGTGCTTGGATGGCTCTGGTAGCATTGAAAAAAAATGTACTTACTGTGGATGTCAGCAAGATATTGAATCTCCTTTATCTACTCTTCCCACCATCAGTTATTCATGTCATGGGTACCCTTTTGGACCTCTGCCTTGGCTTGCTGGAGATTCAATTTCTTTTGCTTGGAGTTGATGTTGTTCTGCTAAGCATAAAAGGCCTTGCGCTTGTGGACAATCAATTCTTGGATCTCCTAGGCCTTCTCATCAAACCTACAGTACTCTGAAGTACTGCAGTCTAATCAGTCATTCCCCAGTCTGTATTTGTGCATGGAATTGTTCTATCCCAAGTGTAGGACTTTGCACTTGTCCCTTTTGCAAGCCTCACAACAAGGACAGCAACGTTTGTCCTTGTGCAAGCCTTGTAAAAAGCATAATCAGAGATAAGCATATTGGGTTTGTATTTAATTTTACTGGGTAGTTCAGTGGTTACAGCAATTACCTTAGAGGTGGAAAACTTTGTTTTCAAACCTCTGAGTATAACAAATGACAATAGGCTAGACTGATGTGAGGAAACTCTACATTCTTCCCCTTGAAGCTATGTCATTGTGCAGCAAGGAATGCAAGATTCATGGAGGCAAACTGCAAAAAAGGAAACGTGACTCTAGTCTGACTGTCAGGACACTCAACTAGGAAGGGACAAACCTGGATTCTGAACCTTGTTCCCTCAGTAGTTTTTCTACTATTTCATAAATAAAACACAGAGGAATGTTATAAACACTGAGATGCACTAAAGCCCTGAAAGATGATACCATCAGGACCAAACCTGCTAGTGAGAGTGGGAAAAAAAAATTCTGTTGCAGCTGGAAATGGCTGAGTAAAAAGTTGTTTCACTGGAATTTGAAGGAACAGACTCTTGACTTAAAATGTTTGTCTCTGGCAAGGACAAGATTTCCATTTTTGTGGATGAGAATAGAATAAAATGTAAGGGGGGAAAATGTGAGCAAATATAGCACTACAGCTTTGTGCAGGACTAAGTAACACATTCTACTTCATGTTCTCACTCTGGCCCAATGAATTTTAAAGGTTTTTTGGAATAATTCAGCACTACCCCTCCCATAAATAAATTGGATAAATGTGGACTGGATAAAACTACTACAAGGTGGATAGATAATTGGCTCAATAGTCACAAGCAAGGCATAATTATTAATGGGTACACATCAGAATGGCACAAGGTTTCAAGTTGAGTCCCACAAGGAACTCTCTGTACTTGGCCTGGTGTTGTTCAATGTGTTTATTAACTGTTTGGATGCTTCTTGAGCAAGTTTGTGGATGACATGAAACTAGGAAGGATTGTGAGCACAATCAGGATTGGAGGATGTGAGCGCAATTCAGAAGGATCTCAAAAGATTGGAAAGTTGGGCTAAGAGCCAAGAGGATGGAGTTCAATGTAGACAAATGCAAGGTGCTACACCTTGGGAGGGATAATCAAAAACAGAGATACCAAATGTGGGATACCTGGCTGGATGGCAATACTATGGAAAAGGACTTGGGAGTTTTGGTAGACGACAGTCCCAATGTGAGTCTGCAGTGTAATGCAGCCACACAAAAGGCAAATGTGGATTTGAGTTGCATCAATAGAAGCATTAGTGCAAGACAGAGGAGGTGATAGTGCCTCTCTACTCAGCACTGGTTAGGCCTCATCTGGAGTAGTGTGTGCAGTTCTGGGGTCCACATTTTAAAAAGGAGATGAAGTTAGGGTTAAGAGATAGGCAACAAAGATGATCAAAGGCTTAGAAGGTCATATAAGCAGCAGCTGAAGGAACTAGGCACGTTCAGCTTGTGGAAAATGTGTTAAGAGGCGATATGATAGCCATCTTCAAACATCTGAAGGGCTGCCATAAAAGAAGAGGGAAAGCATTATTTTTCTCTTGCCTTAGAGAGGACACAGACCAATGGGTTGAGGCTGCAGCAAAGTAAATTTAAACTGGATATCCAGAAAAAGCTTCTTCACTGTTAGATTAGCGAGGCAGTAGAATAGATTATCTAGTGAAGTTGCAGACTCTCCATCACTGAAGGCATTCACGAAGAAGTTAGACAGCCACTGGTTGGGGATGACCTAGGCATAGCCAAGCAGCAAGTATTCGATTTGGATTTGGCCAATTTGGAGGAACAGTGATTCAATTTGGTGATTCAATCACTGTCCCAATTCAATTCAGCCAATTCAGATCCGAAGATTCGGCCCCAATTAGGAGATTCAGCCATAAACTAAACAGGCAGCAGTCCTCAACCTTGCTGGACACAGCTGCCTCCAGCTGGTAAGTCTATTGTGGTGGGCAGAAGGGGGAGGAAAGGGGTGTGGGGGGGCAGATCAATGCCTGCACAGTGAGCAAGGGATTGGGGCTGGGACAAGCTGCCCACCTGGAGCTGGGGGGCACGAGCCTCAGGATAGGAGGCTCCCACTGCCGTATGCTGCCAGTCCCGGAGGGCATGGGGATGTAACCCCAGATCTGGGCAGGGTAGGCTGGGCTGTGCTCCAGATGGGTGGCGGAAGCCGCTGGGAGTGGGGGCTCTGCCCTGCCACCACTTATCCAGTGGGGGGGGGGAGGTACAGGACATGGGCATGGCAGTGCTGGGAGTGGTGGCAATGCTGCTGCTTACCCAACCGGGGGGCGGAGGGGTGCAATACAGGTGCAACTTGCTCTGGGTGGAAGGTGCTGGAAGTGGGAGCTATGCCCTCCTGCTGCTCACCTAGCCAGGGAGGCATGGGACAGTGCCGCTGCACTGCCTCAGACAAGTGGCACTGTGATAGGGAACCCTAACCCTGTTACTAAGAGACAGGGTGGCCCCTTTAAGTGCAGAAACTTCCAGGCATGGCCGGCCAGTCAAGTAGGGGTTAAGTCTCAAGCCCTGCCAGCCAGTCAGGTGACAGGAAGAGGAAGTCCAGGATCCTACAAATGGCAAATGGAGAAGGTCAGAGGGGCAGCAGGGAGGTGGACTCCCAATTACTATGGTGCTGTAGTTGCAGTCTGTCAGAAGACTACAGCATGCCTGGAGCCATCCTCACAATCATCTAAAGTAAGCAGGCATGTTGCCTCACTTATTTAATGTTAACAGCTGGTGGTTTGGGTGAGGCTATTTTGGGGAAGGAGGAGGCCTAATTGGGGGCCCACTGCAGTGTGGGGACCCCGTCACCAGAGAGGGCATGGCATTTTTGAGTGCATCGACCCCAGCGTCAGAGCGGGCACAGCATTTTGGGATGCACTGACCCCGGCGCCACAGAGGGGCAAGAGCCTGAGTAAGGTGGGGGGGTTTTTTTGAGAGCTAGAGCCTGGGAGTCAAGCCCTGATTAGTGGGGGGGGTTTGACTGACAGGCCTAGCTAGAGAGAAAAAAGGGGTAGGCCCACAGCAGCCTAGACCCTGACAAAGAGGAATTTTCAAAAACCATCTGCGAGGCTTGAGCTGCGGTGTAGGGGAGGAATGGAGCTGCAGATAGAGCCCCCTGGCATCGGGGCAGAAAATTAATTTTCCCGCTTAATTACATCATTTAACTAATTACCGACAAGGTATGGCAAGCAAGAAGGCGGGTGGTTAGCCCAGAAACAGGTGGGTGGGCCACAGTTAAATCGTCCCTGAGAAGGCCCCCCTGTTACAGGCACACAGCAGCAAAAGCCACTCCAGCCTCCCCACCCCTCCTAGATAAGCTACAGCTTCACCCCGCTGCGCCTCAGCAAGGCAAGCAGCAGCAGGGCATGAGGGCGGATACGTGCACCCGGATTAGAGATGGGTCAGTGGCAGGGGCTATGGGGAATTTTAGGGTTGTTGCAGTCCCCTGCTCCTCCATAGCCCCTGCTCCACTGCGCTCTGTGGGGCAGGTGGAGCTAGGTTGCACTTTGCGCTGCAGCTGGGGCTAGCCACCCAGAGCACAGCCCTGGCTCCACCCACCCTGCAGAGTGCAGCCTAATGGCATATGGCTGGGGCTAGCTTCCTGGAGTGCAGCCTGACTCAGCCCACCCCGCACACATCTGGGAGCACATGTCCACTCCCATGCCTTCCCGGACCAGCGGCGCACAGCAGCACACAGTTGTGGGACCCCCCTCCTCCCCAAGTCTTGTGCCCCCCCACCCCAGCTAGGCAGCTTGTCCCAGCCCCAATCCCTCCCTCACTGTGGAGGCATTGATCTGCCCCCCACCACGCCCCTTCCCTTCCCCCTCTGCCCACCAGAACAGACTTACCAGCTGGAGGCAGCTGTGTCCAGTGTGGCTGAGGACTGCCGCCTGTTTAGTTTATGGCTGAATCTCTCAACTGGTGGTGAATCTCTCTGAATCGATTCAGACTTTTTAATGGGTTGCCCAATTTGATTCGTATTTGGAGAGTCAGCCACCAAATCAGGCCAAATCTCCTCTGAATTGAATTGGCTACCAAAGCTTTGCACAATAGCTATGCCTCTTTTCTACCACAGGTATTTTCCATGCTTCTGGGCTTTGCTGGTTGGTCACCTCTCCCTCCCCACCCATGCCCTCTTTTCTGATATGTCACAGTGTTTTTAAGCCACCCCAGAGGCACCAAGTGTTACCTACAGTCAAGGTTGGGAACTTTGACTGGGATGTACCAATACTCATGCTGGGACCAAAGCCAGATGTTCCTGGCTAGAGGGTCTTGCCCCCCTGCTCAGGGTCAGACTGATCACCCTATTTGGGGTCAGGAAGGAGTTTTAGTTCATGACCAGATTGGTATGGACCGTGTAGGCTTTTGCCTTCCTGGGGCCCCCTACCCAGGACCTCTTAAGAGTATACTGATATTTTATGGAAGCAGGACACTGGCTGCCATGGTTCCCCTACTTTACTTGTGGCAGGTTAGAGTGTTAAGTCTATGTCATGTCAGGGTTGTGGGTAGTCTTATGCAGACTCTAGATTATGGTTGTATAGGATGGTTTGGATAAGGATGATTCTGCCTCAGGCAGGGGACTGGAGTAGATGACCTGCGGAGGTCCCTTCCAGCTCTACATCTCTATGACTCTGTGCAGTGAAAGAACTTAAAATAGGAAGCATAGAGGTTGTCCCTGAATAGCCTATAGGCATATGGTTAGAACATTCTCCAGAGAGTGTGCAGATATAGATCTGAACCTCCCCAGGAGGAAGAAGAAATTAAGTGCTAAGTCCTAGGCCATTACAAGATGGACAGTACAACCATCTTCTTCACACATTTTTAAAACATGGCTCATGCTCATTTTTTTTTAAAGAAAAGCTGTAGATCAGAAAAGGGATTTGAGCTGTCCCAAAAAGGGACATTATTTTGTATAACAGTGAAAGTCCACGCATGCACCATGTGACTAGAGGTGAGAAGTTTCTAGAGGGTTTGAACTCTCAACCTTGATGACATCATGACCTACTTTTAAAGTCTGGGCATGTACAGTGTATAATGGTAAAGCAACTGTTTATCAATGTTGATATATTAATTAATAAGGCAGTTATGATAATGTTGCTTCTATTAGTTTGAAATAATTAAAAATACCAATCAATTCATACTATTGCCGAGGCTTGAATTTGATTGGGTATTGTGCAAAGGGCAATGATTGGACCACTGGGCGAGTGACAGATGGCATAATGAGAAGGCTATAAATCCTGTCTGGAGCAGCCAGCAGGCACTCTGGGGGCTCAGACTCAGCCTCGCTCTCATTCTCACTCTGGATGGATAGTCTTGACTCTGGGCTCTCGGGGTGTAGCAGTTCATCGAGTGCAGGTTCCTTGCTGTGACCTAGTCGTTGGGATTTAGTTCACTGAAGCTTACCTGTTTCACATTCTTTCCTATTTGAGGTGCTGAATAGGTGCCCTTGTTTGAGGTGCTGAATAGGTGCTCTTTCCCTATTTGAGGTGCTGAATACCTATGCAGAGAAATCCTCAGGGACTGTCAGAGGATTCCTCCTGCTGACTAGGTCCAGGGTATTCTTGCTACCGTCTGTGGCTTCTAGGTTGTCTGTGAAGTTGCATAGCAGTTAACGGTGTAGCTCATTGTAATGTGTAGTTGATTGGTTGTGTGACATGGGACATTGGGTTTGGGATGTGTTTTGGGTTATTGTCTTGTCAGGGGTATTTTACTATGTTGCAGCTTGGGTGTTATGGGAATATTGCACTGGGTAGTTGTTGCAAGGGTTTTGTTGTGTAATACAGCTTATATTGCTCAACCTACCTGTGTTGTAGTGTGTAGCTACTCTTTCTAACTCTGAGTAGGATCGGGCAGTAGATCAATGATCGGGAAAATTAACTTACTTTAATGCTCCGAACCTGACTACCTGTGGGTCACAGAAGATTAACGACACGTCTGTATTGGCATCTCCATGGGCAGTCCTTCAATTTCAGATATGGCCAACTTAAGCATTTATTTCATAGACAACTTTTCACTTGGCATGCCAGTTACAAGTAACTTCCTGACCAGTGTTCCAGTGGTTTCAGAGCCTATTCCAAGGTCCCTGCACCTCTCCTTGAACTGTGTAGCAAGCCTACACAAATACCACAAAGTTAGAGTTCACTCTATTGTAATACGTAAATTCCTTTGCTAAAATAAGCCCCTAATACTTAAGTACATAATTCTGCTCCGAAGTATATGATGCCATGTTTCCCTGCATCAAAGAACAAGCGAATGGTTGTGGATGTGGGAGCTAATAGATAAGCAAATTTTGGTTGGATGCCAAACAAATTATAGAGGAATCATTTAAGTGAGAGCCATTCATATGCTGGAGAAGCAATTTCCTTGTATCAAATGTGCAATCAATACTGTTACAGAGAGGTCAGCCTTCTCTAGACTACTCTGTATGTTGACACTTGGTGTATGTGACATTTCATGTATTTCTGTCATGCAACTACTGCATTCATACAAAGAAAAAAACCATTCACTCATTGTTACTGTTTCTTATTGCTATTATTGTCAGGGAAATGAGAAACCTTGTCAGGAACCAAGGACTCTACCAGAAATTGTACAGAACTAAAAATGTTGTCTCAAAGATGGCATTAATTCTTAAGTATGTCACTACCACATTTTTAGAGACTGGGTTCCTTGGATGCAAGAGCTGGCATTTCTATTTTTTTTTACTAAAATGAGGCATGAGTCATGGAAAAGGAAGTGTTAAAAATTCAGGAGATGAGGAAGGGAATAGGGATAGATTAGAATCTTATGATCAAACAAATTTATCCTACCATGGTGAATTTAGGATTGAAGGATTATAACAATATAGTCCTCTTAATGTGTGTCTTTAAAAAGACACTGCAGTAATTTAGTGAGCAGGGAAGCAGTAAATGGAAGTAATTTTTATGGGGTAATTTCAGACGGATAGGAAATGACTTGTCATCTAAACACCCTGTCTGACTTCCCAGATCCCACCACAATGAAAAAAGGCAATTAACTGATGGATTTAAAACTTTTGAAAAGCTATTCTTCAGTGTTAACTGGTTTGAATTTTTTTTTCCCCAACAAGAAAAGCTTGCGAGGGTGGGGTAATGCTCAGATATTAGTTTGCTTTCAATGTAGCCTTTCTTTTCTTAACAATTTCTTCCCTAATAAAGAAGGCAAGATACTTATCTGACTACAGGACTTTCTAATACTTCCGTCACTTGGAGTGAAAAATCTTTCGAAAAGTTTATAACCAATACAGAAAGTCATGGTAAACTAACTTACTGCTTCAAGTAAGCATGCTAAAACATGAAAACCTTATATTTAAGGAGTCAAATTTTAAACTTCTGCTCCCTGTACAAGGTCATGAAAAAAATAAAGGTGTGCCTTTTCAAGTCTCCAGCATCATAGAAAATTAGGGTTGGAAGGGACCTCACAATCATCTAGTCCAACCACCTGCTCAAAGCAGGAACATCTCCAACTATAGCATTCCAGCCAACACTGTCTACCCAGGTTTTAAAAACCTCCAAGGATGGAGATTCCATCACCTCTCTATGTAACCTATTCCAGGGCTTTACTACCCTCCTACTGAGAAATCTATTCCCAATATCTAACCTAAACTTCCCTTGCTGCAACTTGAGACAGTTACTCCTTGTTCTGTCATCTGCCATCACTGAGAACAGTCAAGCTCCATCCTCTTTGGAACCATTCTTCAGGTAGTTGAAGGCAGCTATTAAATCCCCTCTCAGTCTTCTCTTCTTCAGACTAAACAAACCCAGTTCCCTCAGCCCTCCTCAGAAGTCATATGCCCCAGCCCCCTAACCATTTTTGCTGCTTTACACTGGACTTTCTCCAATCTGTTCACATCCTTTCTGTAGTGGGGGGCCCAGAACTGGACACAGTACTCCAGATGTGGCTTCACCAATGCCATATAGAAGGGAATAATCACTTCCCTCAATCTGCTGGCAACACTCTAAATGTAGTCCAGCGTGCCATTTGCCTTTTTCGCAACAATGGCACATTGTTGGCACACATTCAGATTGTTGTCCACTGTAACCCCCCAGTCACTTACTGCAGAGCTGCTGCTTCACCAGTCAGTTCTCATCCTGTACCAGTGCATAGGATTGTTCCATACTAAGTGCAGGCCACTACACTTGTCCTTATTGAATTTCATGGACAGGTCCAGACGAGTATGCACGTGTGATATGTGGTGCCACAGATTCCGGTGTCAAAAAACCCCATGCCTGAAAAATGTGGGACAGCAGACATGGAAGCAATTTGCGCTGCCCGAAACTGCAGCCTGGCAGGCCAGAGTTATACTCCAGCTGCTAGCTAGGCCCCCTGCTGCTGGAGCCCAGGAGGCCTCCAGGACCCCAGGTAAGGCTGCTGGGGCCAGCTCAGGTGCTAGCCCCAGTCCTCTCCCTACTTCACCCGGGGCAACTTGCTGAGCATCAGAGCGCACATGCACAGGCATTCCCTGGGGATAAGTAGCAGCAGCACAATATGTGCAATGGCACTGTGCGCGCCGGGTCTGACCCCGGGTCGCTTACGTCGCTCTGCACGCGGGCTGTGGCCAGCAGCCCGGGCAGGCCGGGTCGGAAAGGGCGGGCGCCGAGCTAGAATTAGGCACAGACACGTAACGGTTGATTTTAAGATTATTTTACTTACACCGAGATGGTCGTGGTGTAGGCTGAGAACTTGCTTGAGTCGCGGTTACAACAAAAAACACGAACACACGTGGAGGTTGCAAGGCTCCACGTAGACAGAACACGACAAACTCCGGATGTCCAGGACAAGCGCGCATTAAACTCGTCGTTACGTCTTATAGTAGGCTCCGTTCGAAGACAGGAAGAGGTGGGCGGTGGTTCAGGCCGCCAAACTCCTCTGAGTGACACACAGGGTTTCTATTACCCTGCCGCGCACACCCAGAGTCCCCACGAGATGGATGCGGAGTCCTCTTCGGCTTGGGCGGAAACTGCTCAAGCCTCTTATACGGCTAGCAGGCCAATCGCTAGCCGCCACGTGTGAATAATTTAGAACTAGCCAATTGCGGGGCACAAATTTGCATACAACGAGCAGGAAACCTTTGCACCGTGCATTTCTGTGCTGCAAAGGAAATGCACCCTGCAAAGATCGCTGCAAAAGTGGCGGGAACACTTCCCTGCACGCGGGTTCTCTGCGCAGCAGAACTCCTCCGTGCAACGAAGCTGTATACCCACGCGGATAATTCTTAGTGCCGAAGCACACACAAAAAAAAAAAAAAAAAAAAATCAGACCTTTGGGTCATGACAGGCACAATATTTGTCTCTGAGGAAAAACATGTGAACATTTGTCTGGACATACCTCAAAATATTTCTTTTGGTCTAATCCTCCAATTTATCTAGGTCTCTCTGAATCCCAGCCCTACCTTTCAGCATATCTACTATTCCCCTGCTGACTGTTCATTCCATCCCATCTTCCAGTTTGTTAATAAAGATATTCAACAAAACTGGATCCAGAACTGACCCCTGTGGCACTCCACTTGACAGTGAGCCAGGTGGCTGCCACCTAGACATTGAGCAATTACTTACTACCCTTTGAACCTGACAATCTAGCAAGTTTTCTTTCCACCTTACAGTCCATTCATTTAACCCAAGGTGAGCAATTACTTGGGCTGGCAGGCCAATTAATAAGTTCCAGTGATCTGTCAAGGGCCACACCTCTGTCTCCCTTTTCCTGTCCCTGCCTCCCAGGGCTTTGACCAGCATGGAAGCCTGAACCAGTTCAGAGCTTTAGCATGCCCCCCACCCCACCTGTCCAAAACCAGAGTCTTACCACCTGAAACTTCAGTACCCTGCCCCAAGTCTGGACCTGGCAGCTGCTAGCCAAGTCCACAGCTGGCCAAACAGCTGGCAGCTTCTAGGTTACAGCTCCAAGCATAGGAGGTGTAGGGGGAGGCAGTGCAAGGTATGCTACAGCTGCATCTGCTTTTAGACTGGTAGCAGCCCTGACCAAGACAGAGAGATGCTGTTGCGTGTTTCTAATCTATATGCAACAGGTGCTACATGAAGCTCAATTTAAAACATAAATAAAGGTTAATAGTCTAAATGGGTATGCATTACAAAAGGAACAAGAAGGAGATAGAAAACAATAGTGAAAGTGATACAGGAAATTAATACCTCTCTCATAGCCACGGGCCAAATTTACAGGAGAACTCTTCTCTGAAAGGAAGTTGGTGGTTTTTGAGTTCTTTGGAAAGATATAGCCCTACCTCTTGGCCTGGAATGTATAAACAATTCAAGCCCAGTAACTCATCCTGTTAAATGTCTTTACATCAAAACTGATTGGGAAAAAAAGAACACAATGGACTGATTAATCTTTCAATGAGACATTGAGGAGTGAAAATAAAGTTCCATGCATAAACTTTTGATAACACTGCCAGGTTTTTCTGTCAAGTGACACATTTGAAAATGACATGCCAAGTCTTTACTGCAATACAGTTTATTATTTGGAAGTGCTCTTTTGATAATCTGGGTGAGAAGTATATTCCACAGATGAACTCATACTGAACATGGGGTAAACAAACCAGTTCTCCAAAGCTAAACCTCATTAACATATTTGTGCTAACCTAGATTGTAAAAGTAATACTTTTGCTAATACCTTTAAAAAAGCTATTGATGGAGAATTAGTAATTCTTTGACTTTTTCTAAACTTTATTTGAATTTATTTTCATTTTTAAACTCTAGTCTTAATATTAACTTCATTTTTGCAGAAAGATAAGACTTGGGGGAAAAAAAAAGACTTCTAATCTTTACAAAATCATACACTAATACACTACAAGTACTTGAAAAATGGAGAACAAAGTAATTCTGACATTTCCCTTTCCTGATTCTTCTCTCCACCCTCCTTCTTTATATTCTTGTGTTACAAAAGGTTTTAAATTCTAACCAGCACTACAGTGCATACAAATGCAGTTGTCTTTGTTTAATATTGTTTTACCTGTCAAAACAATTGATTTGATGAATAGATTGAAAGGCTGTCTAGCTTCACTGTAGTTTCCGGAATAGTACCTTTAGCTGTTGCCAAGATGCTTTTTATTAGCTTTTCACAAGAATAAAAGTGACCCTTGTTACACCTACTAGAGCAATTTAAAATCTTAGGGAGGTTACAAGTCATCTAATCTAACAACAGAATTAAAATACCACAAGTCAGAGCACCTTTTATGGTTTTCAAGTTAACTTATACGCAGATTGAAAAGAAAAAAAAAAAAAAGGCGTGAAGGGAAAAAAAGTGCCCTATCAAACTCAGTTGTGAAGAAGTCACACAAACCCAAGAAGAGTTTGTGCTTTTTTGTTATAAGACCAAGAGTGCTAGAGTTACATTTGCTTTAGTAATATAAAACTTTCTTCTATATCCTAGTTTGTGATACTGCAAGACAAAACTAAAAACATAGGATAATGCAACAGAAAAAAGTATTGCGTCACAGTGAAACTATTCAAGGCTGTAAAGACAAGTTTGCATATATTTAGTCTATTAATATCCTCAACAGTAACTAGAAATTAATTCCATGGAACCCCAAAAATGCAGAGCTAGAAGAAACCTCATGGAATTATCTACATCCCCAATAGATGTCTGTCTAACTTATTCTTTATAACAATGAAAAACATTCCACAACATTCATAAGTAGTGTGTTACAAATGTTTCACCACCTTAACAGTTAGAAAGTTCTTCCTTTTATAGTTCGCTGTACCAAACTCTTCTTTGCTATAACTTAAGTTGACTTTTTATTTGCCCTTCCCAAGTAGCTGCAAAGAACAAATGGTAATTATTCCATTTAAACTTTTTACATATTCAATATGAATGTCCTATTCCAGTCTTCTCTTTCCTGAAGAAAATCAATTCCTTTCCTCAGTCATGTTTTCTATATCCCTTATTCATACTACTCTGTTCTGAACTCTCTCCATTTTTCAGTATTTTACAAGTGCAGTGTCACAAACTGAAGCCTTACAAGCACTGAATAGAGTACAGCAATTGCCTCCCAGATCCTGCATATGACATTTATATTAAAACATCATACTTTGATATCTGGCTTTTTGCAAAAGATTCACACATTGGATGTATAGTTTTGTAACTGGGCACTTTATTTCTTCTTTTGTGTAGCACTTCACACTTGTTTTTATTGAATACTGGATTTTATTGAATCTTGTGGATTTCAGACTATCAAATTGGTAAAGATCATTTGGAAGAGAAAATCAGAATTCAAAAGTGCTAGCCAATCCCATGCCACAGGTAAGTGCCACTTACAATTCTAGAAGTTCATTGCCTGTTCTATTACCTGTTATTAATGAAAGTATTTAATAAAACTGGGATCAAAGAAAAATCCAAGGAAGCCACACTTGATATGTCTCCCAGTTTGATAGCTACACTGTGAAAATTACTCCTTGAAAGTAACATTTGAATAATTATTTAACTAGTCATGCCTCTACTTGATTGTGATTATAATTCCATAGTTTGCTAATGACAGAGGAGACATTCTTGATTTAAAGCAAAGCTATATCACAAGCTGTCTGACTTATCTGGTAGGCCACCTACCTGTCTCATTTTTTTTTTCTCTATTTAAATTATTTGTAATAGAATCACTTACAGATTTGGGGCTAAATTCAGACTATCGATGGTAATAGGTTTCTACCAGTATATTAGGACATAATTTGGACCAGTGTCATCAAAATAGGCAATCAGTAACATTATGTTGCTCATATTCTTGCATTTCCAATTAAGGGAAAAAAATCTTATTTCGGAGTAAAACTATATAAACCTATATGTGACAGGAATTCCTAACAACTTCCCAGTCCCATTCACCAAGAAAAGGAGGAGAAAATACATTGCTGGCTTCTGTACAAACTGTAGCAGAACAATGTCATTTTGGGCTGCAGGACAGAAGCACTGTGGCTAACTAACTGGATAGCTAGGAAGAGTACATCTACTGGTTGTCATAAACACAAAGCGGAAGGATTTGGAAAGCCTTTCCTGCCTGCAAGTGAAAGACTGCCAGGGAGAAAAGCTTGGAGACCAGATATAGACTTTGTCTTTTTGGATCCTGCTGCACACATTATATTAGTGACCTCTCAAGGGATGCTAGACTGACCCAGGAATTCTGATATTTTTAACCTTTCTTTCAGCAGCTCAAGTAGACAATGGGCAGAAAGGTTGTAATATTCATTAGATCCAAACTGGTAAGTACTCATAGTGGGTACTCATTCAAAAAGGGTCTGATTTCCTGGCAAAACGTAACATTAGGAACCTTGTTCACTTACAGTTTGGTACAGCAAGCAAAGAGCCCCTCTTTCCCACCTCATTAACCTTTGTATGAGGAAAGGATGTAGTGATCCTAGCAACAGTCCTGGACCAAGTTAAAGAGGTGATTGGGCTAATGGAAAAATGCTCCACGAGGTAGGACAGATTACAAAAGAAAGATAAATCTGCACTGGACAAATTACTGCCAGGTAGTTCCCATGTGTGCCACTACATAAAGCTACTGCTTGCTCAAACTACATTTCTGATGGAGTGCCTTTCTTCACACAGGGTCCAGGGCAATTACTCCAATGATTTTAAGGTACTTATTGCAAGAGCTCATGGCCCAAGCATGCTTGTGGCAACCACTGGCATTTCCTTATTTTACATGCAGGTTAATGATCCATGTTGCTCTTTCTTGGTTTCACTTATAAACTGCTGTACAGTTAACTACCACTAAGGGGGCCATGTTCATCGCAGAATGCTGCTATTCAAATAAATCTTGCATAACTGAAAACCAGTTGAATAAGTTCACGTATCTTAAACATTAAATATCCCAAACCCAGGTTCAGATTCTTCCATTGTAAACAAGTGTTATGATCTAGGTATACAGGATTTCTCCCCTCACCCATGAATGCTAAGGAAAAAAACTGTAAAAAATACCAACATTTCAATGAAGTTACTGTTTAAATTATAAAATTCTAATATCCATTCATGTTCTTACATGCTCTGTGTATTTTCAACTTGTTCTCATTTGAAGAAAAATCACAGAAAAACAGGGTTGACAGGGAACTTAGGAAGTCACTTAGTCCCACTCTGCTCAAGGAACGATCAACCCTGTCTAAACCATCCCAGCTGAGTGTTTGTCTTAAACATTGAAATGGGAGACCATAATTTCTCCAGGTAGTCTGTTCCAGTATTTAACCATCTTTATTAGTTAAGATAGTGGGTCTCAACCTTCTTAGACATCCCTCCATAATTAAGTTTAGCAGCACCCCACTTCAAAAATTAGTTTATTTATTACAGTGTGTAAAATACATACATACACACACACACACACACACACACACATTTGTAACAAATTAATCTATTATGTTAGCCACAGATATGGTCATGGAGAGAGACGTCCTCTACCATAGATGCCTACCGCCTTCTGCACTCACATTACGCTATCTCCTTTACCTCATCTGCCCCAGATTTGATCTCAGGGCTCAAGAGACAAGGAGATGACATGGCTGAAACACAGAGCTGGGAAAGCAAGGAAGTAAGGGCCATGTCATGACCTCAAGAAGTGCCCACCACTTCAGGGGAAGCCCAGACAGGTTCCTCTACTTCCCAGGTCAAATACTGGTCTTTGCCTACCAGGCATCTGAGGGCACAGCTCACCCCGCATGCTGAAAGTCTGGGAACCAAATCCCAGCTAAGGGAATTGGCACTGGAATCGGGAGCACTGCTGCTCTACCCCAGCAGGGGCAATGGCATGGGTGGCAACTACTGCAGTGTAGGCTGTCTGACTTCCTAGAGACGTAACAAGTGAGGCTACTGCTCTGAGACAGTGTTTCTCAAAGGTGGTGGGCACTCTCACACATCCCTATTGCCATGGTGCAGCTTGCCCCATCATGTCCCTCTTCTCTGCCCTGCTCTGTGAATTTCTCAGAACCCCTCCACAACACCCAAGCTGCTTGCTGCCCCCCCCAACCCTTCCTAACTTGTGCCAAGGGCTGCTCGTAGGATGCCTACTGCAGCCATTGCTTACTCTTGCTGCAATTTCTGTAGACCACAGCAATGGTCAGCAAGCTGCTCTGAGCAGGCAAAGGGGACCTCTATGGGGATGCAAGGGTGAACACCGAAGTTTGGGAAATGCAGGCCCAGGGCACAAGCAGACAGAGGAAACTTAGGAGGGTACTGATCCTCTAAGTCAGTACCTGGGGTTTCTGCTGCCCCCCCACCAAACCCCACCTCGTTCTCCCTAGTTACACTATTGAGACCTCCCTTTAAGCCAGGCTGCAATAGCAGATCCTCCTACAATAGCCATTTCCTGGTCCAGCCTAAAACTGCACCTGTAGGAAACCGATGCAAAGGCAGTTTTAAGTGGCATAACCATGCCAAACCCTCAAAAGGGTCTCAAAGCCCCTCTGTCAAGAACCAAAGTGGTTAGGATGTTCTTCCTAACATCCAACATAAATTTTTCTATTTCGAATTTAAGATCATTACTTCTTGACCTGCACCCAGTGGACATGACGAGTGTCACAACCTCTTCATAAACATCTCAACATATTTTAAGGCTTTTGTTTAATTTCTTTTCAGTATTTTTTCTGAGGCTAAAAATTTAAGTTTTTCCAGACTTTCCTTGTAAGTCATATCTCCTAGACCAATAGTTGGCAACCTTTCGCCACCACTGAAAGCTGTTCATGACCCAGCCTATAAACTGGGCCACAAATCCCTGGACTGCCCTGGCAAATCAGCACATACTGAGGAGAAAAAAGATGGGGGAAAGCATGTGCTAGGACCTTGGGGGTATGCTGCAGTGAATGGAATAAACAGGAAATACCCCTGTCTTAGATCTGTAATAATTTCTGTTTCTCTCCACTGGAATAGTTCCAAACCATCTATGTCTTTCTTGAAGTATGGTGCTCAAAACTGGGCACAGTACTTTAGGTGAAGCCTCAACGCTGAACAGAGTGGAAGAATCACTTCCCTTGACTAGTATACAACACTCCTGTTAATGTTAACAGCATACTGGGCACAATGATTATTAATATTTACTCTACTATAATCCCCATAAGCCTTCTCTCGAACACTGCAGCCTAACCAGTCCTTTTCCAATTTGTACATGTATATTTTATTTTTCCATCCTTAGTACAATACTTTGTACTTGCCCTTACTGAATGTCATCAGATTATTTTGGACCATTTCCCTAATTTATCAAGGTCACTTGAATCAAAATCCTCATTTCTAATATGTTTGCCACCCAATCCATCTTGTTGTCATTTACAAATTTGCTAAGTGTGCACTCATTTCCATCTACCAAGTCTTTCATGAAAATGTTAAATAGCATTGGATGCAGGACAAACTCCTGGAGAACCCTACTTGATACCATCTCCAAGTCAGGCACTGCATCACTGATGACTATACTTTCATCATGATAATCCAATAAATTATTCACCTACTTTACAACAGTTTCATCTAGATATTATCACAATAAAGTGATTGTCTATGTTTTGTTCCCAAAAGAAAATTACAGCTTAGTAATAAGTTTGAACAACCTTACTAAGCACAGAGGTCAAAGAAGTTATTGTATTCAACTGTAAATGAGAGTGGTCCTGGTTTTCTCTGTTTAAAAATTGCATATACTCTGTTTTTAAAAAGCCCCAAATCTGCATTTTTCTGCAATTAAAATGAAATGTCACTATATATAGGTATCAATTTAACACAGTTTTATTGATATATTTACAATTTTAAAGCAATTTGTAAGCCTACCATGCCTCTATTATTATAATAAAATAAACTAACATAACCCTGCAACCCTCTAGTTAACACACAATTCCATATATGCAATAACTATGCAGAACTTCAGTCCTCTTCACCTAACTGACTCCAAATAGGATAAACAAGTTATATTATGCAAACATGACATATTATACTACTAAACCAGGGTTGCTCAAACTCCAGTCCCTGGGCCAAATGTGGCCCATGAGGCTTCCCCCACATCCAGAAATTTGGCAGCATGGGAACAGTGGCCATTAATATGAACACCGTCTGCCCTACCAAATTTCCAAGCTCCCTTCCCCCGTTCTGGGGCAGGGGTAGGGTCACTCCCCACACATGCCCTCCCCACAGGGCCTGGCCCCAAGCCAGCCCCACACACCCCATTCCCCTGTGGGGCTGGCTTAGGGCCAGCTGCTCCCTGTCCCCCTCCATGTGTCTGAATGGTGACCACCATGCCAGCTCCAGGCGCCAGATGGCAACCACCAGCAACGGATGGGATACTGTCATCAGGCCCAAAGGAAGAAAGTTTAGTACAGAGGTTTTCCTCGCGTTAAGTAGATAAGTATGTCTCCAGGTTAATCTCTCTATGCATCAGACCTAAACATACTACTAAAATACTTAATGAAAGCCATCCAACTTGAGAAGAAAAAAGTTGTATCAGCTATTACAAAGGGAGTCATCTCATAGGCAGCGCACCAGCAACACAGGAGGGAATCAAGACAGCAGCACCCAGAACACCAACATCATTAACTTATCATAATACCACCTATCCCATTCCAAAATTCCTGTACTCTCCAAAGGCCTGAACTTCTACCCAGAGAAACAACCTGACAAAATATGAATATTCAGAGAAGTAGAAGAATGCTTTGACTGACTTCTGAAAAAAGCTACTTCCACAACCATTACAGAACTGCTTCTAACAACCCTCCTGCCACAACAGATAAGCAAGAATAAAACATTGGATTGTACACCTCCCAAAGGACATAAGTGTACATTTGACTCCTAAATCAACTGTTTCAGGAAGAAAGCTGACAGTGATAGTCTCAACAAAAGCCTGGGCCATGACATCTTCTCTCCCTCAGAGAGAAAAGCCATAGAATCCCTAAGATCCGACAACAAAATAGTAATCAAGCCAGTGGACAAACACGAGGCTATAGTAATCCTCAACTGTCAAGACTACATCAACAAGGTCAGACAACTCTAAAACTAGCTACTTCAAAGAACTTGGGGAAGGCTCCATACCAGTATTTGCTCTAGAAATGAAAAATAATCAAATCCTTATTACACCAGAATCAGGAAGAATTAATTTCTACTGATCTCCAACTCTCCTAGCCCAGGAACCTTCCATATGCTCCCAAAGATTTAAAAATAAAGTAACTCTGGCAGACCCATCATATCCAACTAGGGTACGCTCACTAAAGAACTGATCATGGTTTATAGAAAGTATTCTGAAACAACTTGTCACCCAAAGAGCAAGTGTTCTATAAGAAAACAGACTTCCTCAACAAAATCCAGGAGACCAAACCCCTATCAAGAAAGCCTAACTTGCAATCATGGATGTCATTAGCTTGTGTGCTTAACAACCCACACCATGAAGGCACAGCTGCCTGCCTGAAAATACCTACAAAAACATGGACTACATTTAGAGTCTGCAACAGCATGTGGCCCAAATCATCTACTTCACCCTTATCCATAACAACTTCACTTTCAACTATCAACACTTCCTCCAAATCATGGGCACAGCTATTGCCACAATGATGGCCTCTCAATATGCTAACCTTTTCATGAATTACCTGGAGGAGGAATTTTAGAAGGCTACACTATACTTGCATTACATAGATATTTTTATCAACTAGACTGAATGCCTGGACTCACTTATGGACTCCCATGATGGGTTTAACAATGATGGGAGCCTCAATTGAGCTCTCTCTGGAATATTCCAATGCTAACATCCACTTTTTAGACACCATGATCACATTTGGGATGTCATCCTACAAACCACCACATACAAAAAACCAGTGGACCACTACAGCATTTGAACCAAAAAGAATACTTGCATCTGAACCAAAGAGATATCCACTTGGTCAGCTTGAAATCTGCCTTACAAAACAAGGGCACTCTAGTACAAAAATAGACTTTGTATCCTTGAACGTATCACCCAAATACCCTGCAGTAACCTACTACTATAAATAAAAAGAACCCCCGCCTTGTGACCACAAACCCATGGTGGTGACCTACCACACCACGCTTCTTCATTAGAAGAATGATCAAACAATTACATCCTATACTCAACAAAGATTAGACTTTAAGGGAAATACCCTTTCTGCTTCTGGCTTTTAAACAACCCACATAGCCTGTCACAAAACTCATCAGAAGCAAACTCCCAACCATTCACCAGGCATCAAAATAACTCTGCCCTAAAAATAGATGCAAAACCTGTCAACACCCCCCAACAATAAGCCAATGGATCCTACACATGCATTTCCCAAAATACCATATATCTGATCCATGTTCTCACGGCAGCTACGTGGGTAACACTAAACAGCAATTACACACCCAAAAAGACTCTCAGGAAAAAATTTATAGAAGGACAGAGGCACAAACATAAATAGGAATACATTTTTCACAAAACATCCACTCCCTTTCTGGCCTCATGAGCCTCACATTCAAAGTAAAGATGTCAAACTTTGTAACCAGGTGCATGGTTCAGTGGCAGGAAGAGCACAGCTGCAGGCAGTTAAGTGATAGCTTAAAGCAATGAGTGCCTGGCCCAAAAGATGTTAAAAACTCCCAGAGAGCAGAGTTGAGGAACAGATGGAAGAGAGTGGTACTGAGGAGGCAGCCTGAGCTATGGTATCTTCTCTCTGAGTCTGAGGAAGGACTGTACCTATGAGTTAACCCTTTGTTGACTGTATAGTTGTTTATGTAAATGCTTGCTTTGTTATGGATACTGTTTTCCTTGTAGGGACATGTTTGCCCCAGGAAAAATAGAGTTGACTGATAACTTGCTACAAATGTCTTTAAAAGGTGAATTTGGGAATAAAAAGTCTTAAATTGGCTAGACAGTCTAAACCAAGGACTAAACACAGACATTGACTGCATTCCATACTATAAGCTGGTTCCTAAAATATTTCCTTCACACTACAGTTGATAACAACTCTCTTCCCTCTAATAGGTCTTTAATCTCCCATCAATCAAGTTTTTCTTCCACTAATTGTGCGTCTGATACCCATGGGAATTCCTTCCTTCTCTAATCTTGCAGCACTACCCACTGGTTTTTAATCATCTCTGTGCCAGCTTCTTTCATCAGACTTGATGAAGAATGCCTTGCACAGGAAAGCTGGTCTAACTTTTTATCCTAACCATACAGCTGGCTCAATAAAAATACATAAATATCACCCACAATAATCCTTGCTTCTCACATACTTCCTGAACTATCACAGCTACAGCATCACAACACTGCTACCAGGACAACAGCAAAGGCATTGACATATTCTATCAACATTTAACCAAGTTTATACTGCAACATTCTTAGGTAACAATATAGCTTTCAGAGCACATCACCCTACATCAGGTGTCAGATGTATCCAGAGCAAAAGCTAGAATCTACAGAACAAAGATTAGGACACTGAAGTTGTGGTATCTGAGCTACTCTATCTTTTTGCCTTATAACCCCTTAGAAATAAAAAAACACCAGCCTAAGAAGGCAGGGTAGCATATTCAATTTATAGGTTAACAAGTCATCAAGATACTTAGTAATCAGTCTAAATGTCTTGCATTTTATCTTTTTAAAAATCTTTAATTTAAATGCATACCCTTATTATCCAGCCATCTATAGTAGGCAGGCAGGCAGATAGATGGTATGTTTATATAGTAAGTTTAAACAGAGTCATAAAATGGTTCACAAGTATCATATCTATAACATGCCACTTTTGTAACATGGTTGGGCACCATAAAACTGTCTTTATAAAAAACTGTCCTATCCCTCACTTACTAGAAGAGAAAATTTTAACTAGATTTGGCTAGCACTCCTGCATTAGCTAGCTTTTAAGTCTTTCAATTGGTATGAATGGTTGGGGCATTCAACTGTTAATCGAAGCACCGACAAAAGCCTATGGTCTTAGGGCCAGGATGGTACTTCAGTTCAGAAAAGTGCTATCTGAATCATCACTCCTTCATCCTAAGTATATTCTTAAATCACAAGTCAAGCTCAAGTAATTTATAAACAAGGGTATTTGCCTAATGCCTTAATTTTAGTCATTAAGTAATTAAATTCCTAGACTCAACAACAAATCTTTTTCAACTCAGTGAGGAAATGAGATGTAGGTGACCTTTATGCCACCATAATTCACATTTTAACTACATTCAGAATTTTCATAAGTGCACACAACTCTGTTTTTATTTTTATATGTAATGAGGTTTAAAAATGTTAGCAAAAATATAGCATTCACAGCACAAGTTAACTCTGGTCCTTTTAACTTACTAGCTCCGTTAGATTTTTTTCAATACTAGATTATATTCTATTCCAACAGAGTTTTATTTTTTTAATACGATATTATAATATAAAGGCTATAACACCTAATCTTCCAGCTGTCTTGCACAAGAATTAAGTCTGCCATTTAAAATTTAAGTTCACAAAGGAGGAATGTCTGTAACTTTTTTCCATACAGAAGTCATTTTGTTTCTATTCCCAATATATTTCCCTTGACAACATTAGTTCCTTTAAAACAATTATAGCAACAGCATCTACTAGTACCAGTTTTGCCAAGTCAAAGCAGTCCAGGGGAACAGAGTTCCCTAGAGCATGCTGGCCTTTTTAATGGTTTACTTATAACTATTTAAAAAAAATATAGCGGTCTGTGATGGAGTGCATATTAGGCCTGCGTGCAGCTTCAGTCACTGATTTGATTTAGCCCGATTCAGTGGCCGAGTCTCCAAATCTGAATCTAATCAGAAGACCCTTTAATCTCTCCGAATCGAATCAGAACCCTCTGAATTGATTCAGAAAGATTAATGATTCAGACAAACACTGCTTTAAATTTTTTTTCTACATACCTGAAGGTACTAGGTGGCTCGTGAATACTGAGATGGTGGGGCAGATGGAGTGTCCCATGGGAGTGTGGTGGGGTCCCCAGTGCACTTGGTAGCAGACCCAGAAGTGGACCAGAAGCATTTCCGGTCCACTTCTGGGTCTGCCAGGGAGCATGTTGGGGGACCTCCTCCCCCGCCCCCTGGCTCGGCAACTGGTGCCTCCGGTGTTTGGGGGGAGGCACCCAGGGTCCCTCTGAGGCTGATCACTGAGCCAGAAGTGTGCAGGGGGGCCCCCAGTGCACTCAGCAGTGGACCAGAAATATTCCGGCCCACTTCCAGGTTCACCACTGAGTACGTGGGGGAGCATCCCCACGTTCCTGTGGGGTGCTCCATCTGCCCCACCATTGCAGCATTCTCAAGCTGTGCCTGATACCCCAAAGTATGTAGAAAAAAAAAAAACTTTTAAAGCTGTGTCTATTCTCCGAATCAGCACTGAATCTTCAGATTCGGCCAAATCGAATAGAGGACAATGATCCAAATCAACTAATCAAATCACTGTCTCAGATTCAGGCCAAATCTAAATCAAATACAGCCCATTTTGCACACCCCTACTGCATATTTATACACTGAAGAGTCTATTTATTATCATCCATCATCAGAAACTTCTATTTGACAAGGTTAATGCAGTACATTACTATCTTATTAAAAAGCAGAAATAAACGCTCATTAAAAAGTCAATGGACAAAAAATAAAGGGGACCAAGTAAAGGACAAGCTGCATTCCACTGAATTTCTAAATTCCTCTAAATTAAGGGTAAAAAAAGTCTCACACTGGGCCCAACAGTAATAATTGCACTTGGTGCAAGTTGGCTGAAACTCAGTCCAGTTGTGATTCAATCCAGAAAAGATAGACATGAAGCTGATAAATTGAGGCAGCCATGAAAAATGGAGTGGGGTGGGGAACAAACCTGTGACTTACTAAAACCAGTATACAAGTAGGGAACTGCGGGGTAGCCACCCCTGCAAAAGGTTCAAGAGAACTCCCCACCCCACCATCTGTATGTGTTGGGAAACTGTGACAAATACTGTTAGACTTGAACCTTGCTGTTATCTATACTTGACACCTCAACATTAAAGACTGCATTTTTTACTACATGAAGCTATTTAGAATTGAAGCTAAAATAGAATGTAGCAGCATGCTTTAAGCATTCTCTTGTTATGAGTAAACTGCACCAGTGTTTGAGGATCTACATGAGCTGCTGCTAGTTCCCAAGTAGATATCATGGGCATTTATACATGTGCTCAAGGGGGCATGGGAGAGGGTAAGGCACTTTAAAACAGCTCTGAGAGCTGCTCCTATTAAAGCGTCCAGAGCATCATGTGTATCAGCATCCCCACTGAAAAATGGCAAAGGCTTTTTAACTAAAGCTCATCGAACAAGCTTTAGTTAAAACCACCCCCACTGCCATGTTTCAGCACGGGGATGCTGATGCACATCATGCTGGAGTCTGCTGGATCACAGTAATTACCACACTCCAACAGACTAGATTAATCAAGTCTGCTCCAATGCACTGTAATTACAGTGCATTGGGGCAGCCTCAATGCATGTGTATAGGTGTCCCTAGGTATTAAGTTAAAATTGTGAAGTCTTAAATAATTTAATTATTTGTTTTTCTGATATCATCATTCTTCCTTTGCTCTAATATCATGTTCATCAAGTAGGATTCTCAAACTGCAGAAAAAGTATTTCCCATGAAGGGCCTTAGATCCTCGAATTTACCTACCTTATCAACTTGTTGACCAGAACAAGTTTGTCCGATTTCAGATAACACCAGTTAATCCTGGTATTTTTCCCACGTTTTCCAAGGAGAGGATAAAAAAAAAGTTTTGGTAGTACTGACAACTTTGTCTTTGATAGTTATTTTGAGGCTGGTACTTACTTATTTTGAAGAGAGAAACAGGCTACTGATTTTATTATTTAAAGAAATACACATATCATTTTGCACATAAATTGAAAGAGAAAAAAAAACACAATATAATTACTAGTTCACTTTGGCATTTACTGAAGTTTATTGTATCAGCAGTATTGTTACTAATATTAAATTAAACACATCCATACTTGTTTTTATATATTTAATGAATTGCTACAGTACTGCAACCTTATAGCACAGCCTAAAAAATGAAGGAAAAAGTGAGACAGTAGTTCACTCAGTTTGCTAATTAACAGTAATGTAAACATGCATTGGCACTAAGAGTTTAATAAAAATTGGATTGTGGCTACTTCCTGAGGCTTATGTGGTATCTGTAGCATTGCATCACAGCATGGGATATCAGAACAGAGTGAGACTGTTTACCCTGTCAATCACTTGTCAATCTACACAGTTCTCTACAAACACCCCTTGTATTTGTAAGCTGTTTCACCAACTGCAGTAATTAAAAATTTTTAACACAATGATAGACACATTTTGCAAATCTACCAAATTACAGCTACTAACATTCACAAGGAACAAAAAGTAATGTCATGGATACTTTTGTGCATCTAAGGGGGCAAAAAAAAAAAAAAAAAAAAAAAATCACATGTTCAAAAACGTAAAAATGTCCAATTATCTGGATCACAGATTCATTTTTCAAAACACTTCTTCCAATTGTAGAATACTTGTATAAAGTCTGGATAAGACTTTTTTCTTTTTTTGAAAATGAATTGTAGACCTCAAAAGTAATCTCTTTCCCTCCCCCTAAAATGCAGTCTCACACACTACAGAAATCCAACAGACTATGAAGTCTTCAGCAAGGATGTAGAATGAAGGGGGGGGGGGGGGAAGAGAAGAGAGGCTAGGGAAGATGGCTAGAGTCTTCTCTTCCTCCAAAGAAGGTATTTTAGGCATCTCAAAGAAGGGTGTTTGGGTCATACAAAACCCCAAGAACAGTAAAGACACACACACACACACACTATATGAATTTTTTATTTCCCCTCAAGAAACCAAGAAAAGAAATTCTACACACCCAAAAATCCAATAACTTAAGGATGGATAGAGCATGCTTAAACATTATTTCCCTAAAGCCACTGACAAGTAATACCAGAAGAAAGTGTCTTTACAAATGATCACTGCTGCAATCTTGTCCGTTAAATTGTGCCCTATCCCTCTGGACAAGGATCTTTCATTGATATGTGGCGTTAAGAATAGGGTTCTACCCATTATGAAGCTTTCAAAGCGCCCTGGAACCTTTAAGAGGCTAATTCCAAGTCTACTGAATTTTCAATATGATTTTGTCAATCTCTGAGTCATGACAGGAAATAAGACTTCTTATAAGTTATCATCCTGTGTATTATGACTTGGGAGTCATGTTTGATGTAACACTGTTTGAGGACCATTTTGAGAGACACGGCAGAACCCAAAACATTTCTACCTGCAATCTAACCTATCCGTGAGTAAGAAAAAACCCTAACTGTCCTCATTAAATATATTCTTAATCCTGCCTTTTCTTTAGGAAGGGAAAAATCTCTTCCCTATCATAAAAATATTGGGTAATGACTGATAAGATGATCTAACCTTTTCATCTGTAAACAGATTTGCAAGTTTTTCATAGTCTGTATAATACTACCATGAATCAATGTATTTAGGACACCACTGAAAAGCTATGGATATTTGTTAGTGTATCAAATGTAATGGACATGGAGCCTCATAGATGTCATTGGAATGTGTCCATGGCTACCAAAAAAGTCTGTGCTGTAGTGCATACCCCAATTTCAAAGGGGCTGCTGCAAGTAAGGAAATTAGATAGCCTATGCCCTATGCAGTCTTTGGCAAGTTATCCATAGACTATAAGGAGTTTTTTTATTATTATCCAAATTGGTCTTAGTATCCATGGAGTATAATAGCACCTATCAAAAGTATAGTAGCGCCTATCAAAAGTGATAATCTAGGTCAGGTCAAAATAAAACCATATATTGCAGCACTGAGCAATGTAAACTGAAGTAACAATTCAGGGACCTAAGTGATGCAAAGCCTGAAAGCCTCCAGTCTCAAAAAAGAATTAAATATATGTTCATTAATTAGTCTTGCCCATTCTCTGCTGTGGAGGAGAATCAGAAGGACCCAAAGGGTCCTGGTTTCATTCAGAATATGAAGTTGACCAGATGGCTTTCCTCAAAGATATCTACTTCCAATTCCCTAAATAACAAGAAGTTTCTCAATTAAAATCAACAAGTTATTAACTTGTTGATTTATAACAGGGTTTACCAATGAAACCATCCAAGCTCAGAACTGAATCCCTAGTATCGAAGACCAGGTATTAGATGCAGAGAGTTTTCAGTCAGTTTGAGAAGGTGCACATCTCTCCAGTCTCTAGACCAGCAGCTTTCAAACTGGGATGCACCCCCTGGGGGTGGGGGGGGAGTGAAAAAACATGGGGGGGGGAGGGGGCACAGATGACAAGTTTGCAAGCAGCTGCCACCACTGAAGCCTCATAAGTGGATGTGGAGGCAGGGAGCCCTGGGCAGGCTCCACCAGCAAGCTGCTGCAACTCTGGGAGCTTGGTGCACAGGAAGCACTGAAGCCATGGCAGGTGGAGGCCCCGCCCCCCCCGTCTTAGCCAAGCTAAGTTACAGAGGCTCCTAAAATGAGGGGTGTCCCATGCCTGGCTGCACTACTCCTCTGGGATGAGGATGTTGGCGGGGGGGGGGGGGGTGCAAACAAAATTTTAACTCTGAGTGGCTCAGCTCTAAGTTCGAGAACTGCTGCTCTAGGCATAACTGTATTGTATAAATTTAGAGAACGAGTTGAAATCTTTAAACATTTTCCCTAGACATCTGTTTTCATTAAGGCCTCCTTTACAGATTACAGGTATTGTGCAATTAACTGGATAACCGCACAATTACCTAGAGACCAGCTATAGTTGCAAACTAGCTATCACACAATAAAAAGCTCCACCCAGCTATAAAGTTAAACCTAAACATGTACTAAACTTTATAGCTCCATAGCAAACAGCTTTAACTTTGCATGGTCTCCACTGCAGCTGGGAACCCTGTCTGCTGACAGGGCTCCCAGGCACAAGAGTGCGCCACGCCCAGGGAAAAACCTCTAAGCCTTAAGGATCGTGGCAGCCATGATCCCTAGGATCCAGGGGTTTCATGCACCCCTGAGCCCTAGGGATCACAGGATTCATGATACCCAGGGTCCAGGGGTGCATGAAACGGTAGCACCCTGGAGATCTCAGCTACCATGATCCCTAGGGCTGTGGTGATCCTCCGGCCCTGGGTGTTTCTCAGGGCCCTAGGAATGCCACATATTGCCCAATCTCACAAATCACACTTCCTGCCATTCACATGTAGAGAGGACTAAAGATGCTGGCAATGACACCAACAGCCATAAAAGCAGTTCAAAAGCAGGCTTGTTCTGTTTGGGCAGCTGACTGGCTGAAAGGCTATGAAGCTCCACCACTCATTTTGATCTCAAATGGCTTATGCAACTTATGACTTAATGAGAGAGCCTCATAGTTTATCTGAACAGCTCACTCATTTGATAAGCCACATTTAAAACAGCAGCCCAAGAATAGATTTAAAAGATACCAGTCTTTAACATAGCTTTATTTTCCAACTAGGAGGCCCTTTCAGTCTTCAAGAAACACCAAGGGGGCAGATGCAGGGAAGGCATGACAGGAAATGGATTATTCTAGAATAGGTATACTTTGTTGATGTGCTCTCCCTCTAAAGCACCAATTCTCAACCTGGGTACCACAGCATCCTGGGGTACCTTAAGATCCTTTCAAGGGTGCCATGAGGAGCCATGCAATGTTAGTGCTGTTTGGAGTGAAAACGATTCACAAGATGAAACCAGAAACTTCAAGTAGGAATCCAGTATCATTCTGATTTGCTGTGCTTTTTCTTCAGAGCAAAAAAACCCCAAAAGATTAGAACAAAAATAATTGTTTTATTTCTTCCATAATCAAAACAAGTGAAAAATAAAGCTGGCATTTTTAAAGGGGTGCCTTGTGTCTAAAAACTTTGAGAAACACTGCTCTAAAGCATCTACTTCTGCCACTGGGAAGACAGAATACTGAGATGGGATACTAAGCTAGATGGACTATAAGTGTGACCCAGTACGGCATGTTTTATGCTTTTAACTAGTTTTTATGATGACATAACTAAAGAATGTCCAGTTCAAACTGTGTTTCAGGATCCTTCAGCACTTTGTTCATGACACTGGACCACGTTTCATATACATTAAGCAATACAGGTAGCTATTATCTTGGACAGAAGAATGCAGAGAACCTGCCAGAAGCAAGATTTCAAAAAAACCTAGGGCTCACATTCACTGGAGTTACTTGTACCAAGTGCCAGTGAGCTACCCTGAGATGCATCCAGTCACAGGATCTGATCTAGAAAAGCAGTCAGAGGCACTACTGGTCATGACTCATAACTCTGGCTCCTGTGTACAGATATAAGCAGTAGCTAAAGATACAGCACCAGGAACAGCTCAGGGACCACCACAAAAAATCCAAAACCCTCTTACTATGGACAGCATCTGTCCCCCATCTCAAATTTGATTTCTAAGAACACCTGTGAACAAGCTTAATCAGGCTTAATAGTTATCCAAAGATACAAATGTTTGCTAAGGTAAGATATTGTCAAAAAGAAAAAGTGTCTGATTAAAGTAATACTGTGCTAGAGAACTTAAACCTAGCATCCCACCCCCACAAGGTGGAGCCTTCCCTTGAAAGCAAGTCTGAACTCATATGATTTATTCCTTTACCAGTTGATGCTGAAGGATAGCCTGCTGTCTCTAAATGTTACATGGAACATTTTAGAAGCTATGTATGTCCAGATTTAGGGTTGGAAGGGAGTGGGGTAGGGAGGAGGGATCAATATGTTAAGATTTTTATGTTTTTAAAAAACTTGTTATGCTGCTTTTTTTTTTTTTTTTTTTTTACATTTACAAAGATTTAAAATGCACATCTAACTTATGGATATGGCTAGTGTATACATACCAAAGTATGTGATTCTTTTAAACATGATTTCTCACCATTTAAACTGCCACTCAAAAAGTCTTGTACACAGTCTTGCCTAAGCTACAGTGTTGATTACAAAGAAAGTAAGAATGAAAACTTATTCCCAAGGCATTCCATGAATCCAAAAGAATTCATTCCCTTTCCACCACAACTTCTACTGCACTTAACAAAATACAGTTTACCAGATTCAATTTAAATCTCATCCAAAGCACATACATTTCCTTTTCCTATTTATCTTGAGACTTCACTGTGCCTCTTACTCAATTTTAATCTGCTTGGAAATGACTAAATATTTGTTAGTATTTCCACTACAGAACTATTTATCTTCATAGTCATGGTAATATATCCACACAAAAGCAAAGCTGCCAAATCCTTTCATTACAATTCGGCTTCTAATGTGGAGACTAGGGTGTTGGCATTTACATCTTACTGGACCTGTAATAGCAGATACTCATCATTATCACACTTTCCCTTCATGGCACCGTGTATTTTAAGAAATTCTCATGTGTTCAAACAGTATTTCAGAGTATCAATTATGCATATAACTCTAGTGCAAGGGGATGTTAACATATTTTTCTTTATTGGTCCCACATGGTGAAGTAAATTTCTACAAACTCCTATCTCTAGCCTTAAAGCAAAATAAATTCAAATAAGTCATGAATGTTTCCAAACAGATGCCCAAAATGTTCACTATCCATCCTTTATAAAATACATTAACAACTGGAATTAATCATGTTCTCGCCATGTTCTGAAAAACCTCATACATTAAATAAATCTCTTCAGGTAACTTTATCTAAACATTATATTTAAAAAAAAAAAAGTCAAGAAAGAATTCTGCTGATGCTGGCCAAAAATGCAACAATGTAGTAGAAGATGATATAAAGTTTGACCATATCAATTAAAGTTTGATTCTTGACGAGTAGCATGAGAGACCGGGGGGGGGGGGGAGGAGGCGGATACATAAGGGAAGTGGAGGTAGAGATATATTCAAATGCCTATCCCGGTAAATTCAGGTAGGGAGTGTATATCCTTTTGGACCCCTTACATCTCAAAGGAGGTATCTCCTTGCCTGACAGATCCATGGTATGGTGGTGATGATACCTTCTGCAGTGGGGAACTAGAATTGTAAAGTGGCCTAGTATTCCACCTACACCTTCTTACATCTACCAAAGGAAGAGTTTTGATTCCAAATCCACATCTTTTTGTTTTTCTGTTCTGCATACTGCACATTCATGCCACTTATAATGCATTCTATCTAATATTATAAAAGCCTATGTCTGTCTGTCTGTCTGTAATGCTTTATTTGCACTCTGATTGGCTCATGGAAACAGCCAACCAGAGTGCTCCAATCATGGGGGAGCGCTGCCATGATTCTGAAGCCATGTGGTGGACCAGATAGAGTGTGGGGGAGCTGCTGGCCTTGGCTCCCCCTCTCCATTCCCTGCAAGTGGCGCTGAGGACCGAACAGGGGGTGGGGGAGCTGAGGCCAGCAGCATTGGCCTCGTCTGCCCAACCCCACTCCCTGCAAGAAGCAGAATTGTAGCAGCATGGGGCATTAGGTGGCAGCACTCCATCCCAGCCCCCTCCACCCCGCCATCATTCTTGACAGGCAATTGGCTAATGTGTGTACACACACACACACACACACACACACACACACTGATTTAGTCCATCCGTTTGTCTGTAATGCTTTTGGTGATCTGCACATGTATCACCAAGAGGGCAGGTGGCAATTGGCTGCACGGGCACAAGTTTGAGCTGATGCCTGGGAAGTTCGTGGTGGTAGCGAACATGCCCTGGCTGCCCAAGCAGTGGGACTTCCTCGTGCCTCCCTGCCTAAGGGCCAAGGTGGGGGGGTCACGGTGGGGGATATCAGCCCATCCCTGGTATCCCCCAGAACAGCCAGCAGGAAAGGAGGGGAGCAGGGCAGGGGAGGCAAAAGCGGGGGGGGGTCACAGTGGTGGCTGTTGTTGGGGACAGGCACTGGAAAGGGAGGCAGGGAGGGGAGCAGGAAGAGGGCCCCAACAACAGCCAGCAGAGAGGGAGGCTGCACAAGGGGGAGGCGAAGTGGGGAGTCATGGTGATGGCTGTTGTCAGGGCTGGGCGGGAGGGAAGGGGAGGAGGGGTCACATTGGCGGCATTCCCCCCCGTGGCCTGGCCCCGAGAACAGCCTGCAGGGAGAAGGTGGCAGGGAGGGAGGGATGGGAGCAGGGAGAGGAGGGAAGGCAGGCGAAGCCCCACAGTGAGGCAGAGGCAGGTAGGGGGAGGGAGCCCCCACACCAGAGGCTGGAGGAGGAGGTGGTGGCAGAGGGAGCCTTTACATGCTCAGCCCCAAAGGGTGAGCAGGGGGCAGAGGGAGGGCCATGTAAACACTCCCTGAAATCAATTGTTCTTGATAGACATCTAGGTAGTATAATCAGAACTATTATGGACTACATTACATCTACTAAGGAACAAACAGGAAGACATTTTATATCTGATAACCTGAATGAAACATGATATGCAAATTTTGAAATTATAATTCCTGGATTAGAATACAATGAAGGAAGGAACTGTTTAAATACAAAAGACTTTTAACAAAACATAAATCAATTCCCCGCCAGAACCTTAAAAGTAGAGTCGGGTTACAGTGTAAAAAGATCTATATAATAGTTAAGAAAACACACACAACCACACACAAATACCAATTTTTAAGGGATATAAATATTTTCCACGTGCTTTTTCTGGGACAGACTCAAAACAAAATTGTTTAACAAGTAGATTATGGAAATTAAATTATGCCTGTGTTCTACTGCTCTCCAGAAGACAGTACAGTACAATTTAATAGTAAGATATTACTGTTTCATATCTTAAGGATATGGGCCTAAATGCTTACGAATTTGCACACATTTGTAAACTTATGTAACGAACACAGAAGTCTGTATGCAGAGATACATGCAATGATAAAGATGCATGCAAAATTGAATATGCACTTAAATGCTTTTTTACTTTAAGACTTCTATTTTTTAAATTTTGGGGAGAAAACTGAATAAATTTCATCAACAAATGCCTTTTAAAGAAACATTTTTCTATTAAAAAATAACAATACTTTTGTACATTACTCTAAAGTTATGCAGCAATACAGATCTAAAATAATGCATATAACCCATACATTACTTGCAACTATCCTCTGACAGTCTGTTTAAAGGGACTATGTATTTAGAGCCAAATTCTTTCATGAAGAAAAAGCCTGCATAAGCTGAAAGTCAGTATATAGTGTGCACACACTATTATGCTGACCTGGAGCAGTTAATATGAAAAACAGCAGATTTCTCCTTAGAGAACATGCACATAAAATCAGAGCAGAGTTTTGGTGCATCTTATTTAATACAATGGCTGTACTCAGATGGTAGTACTGTCACCTTCAAGTCAAAATGTCATTCTCCAACGTTCTGGAAAATATTCCTTACTTTCAACTCAATGCCAATTCTAATCTCCATGGTGCAATTTAGGTGCGAAAACTATTGTCAATTTCTACTTGCCTACAATTTCACTATACTATTGGTCTTTAAATACGCTATAGCAGTGTGACAAATGAATGAGCTGCTGTGCTGAAAGAGACTACCAGTGATCTTTTTCTTTTTTTTTTTTAAAGATCAATTTGCTATCAAAACGACCTTATCAGATGAAGAATATAGTGAGGATATAAAGCTGGTTTCAGGAAAAGTTCTCTGCTTCACAACAGCCTATGTGAAATCCCATTTTACAGAGCTTGTTCTAAAGAAACCTAGTAAATTCACAGTATCTGATATAAATGTGCCTTGTGCCACACTAAGATCATATCCTTTTGCACAGTTAATAGTGTTATCTATAAATGTTTTAGCTTGTATCAAATGATAGCACTTCTACCACTTCCTTTGGAACTTCATTCTACAGATTAACAGGGATAACTGTTAGGATGCTTTCCTTGATATTCTGTCAAATTTGTAATTCTACTCTCTCCTACTTTTAAATTTTTGCATTATGTAATTAAAATCTCCTCCAAACATTGTCCTCCCTCCCTTACCCAGTCATTGCTTAGGCGATCTATGCACAACCGTGGTGCCTCCCAAGTCTGGGTGGGGCACCAGATGGCCGACTGGGGGAAGTCCCCCAGCAGCATTTCCGGTTTCACATCTGGCACTTCCAGGTGGTACGCAGCCTATGACAGGGGGTGCACATGCACCAGCATGCACCCCCTATGTGTAGCCAATGTGCAGACCTATTTATTTTAATCCTTCCTCAAAAGTCAATTCCATCAAAGCCTCTACTCAATAAATTACCCTCACAATGGATGTGCAAAAACTTTTCTTCAATTTGAGTCCTAAGAAATAAAACAAAAATTGAGCCAGTCCAAACTGAAATGAAAATTTCAATTAAATATATTGAAAAGCTAAAAATTAATTGTGGATCAAACAAAAGGTTTAAATCAATTTTGCTCATGAAAAAGTAAGCAATGAAAATACATGGCTAGACTCTGGTACCATTCACAAAATGATGACGATGCATGCAGCTAATTCTTGCTCTGCCCCTGCGGTCCTATGCCTTGGCTACTAACTCAAGGCTGTGGGAGACCTGAATGCATTTCCTTCGATGACAGAAGTAATATAAACAGAGATCTTCCACCAACCATATTATCATCCTTCCATGATGCTGTTCTGGGTTGGGTTGCTATCACTGCTTCTTGATGGCATTCCATTTTGTATAAAATACATAAATACTCACTGGATTGGGGACTGAAAACCAGATGTGCCCCTCTAAGGGCTTCAGGTCAGATAGCCATGCTCACACTCTCTCTCATTTATTGAATATTTCAATATTACACAAAGTGGAGCAGCTCTAACAAAAGATGTATTTAGGGAAAATACCAAAAGGGTACCCTAATATATGTGGTGGCTATTCAATTTTCTCCTCTGCCTCTCCTTAGAGTTATAAGCCTACATCTCCCACCTCCTCCGTGGGCGTCTTAACTGCTGGATATATGAGCAGACAACAACTTAACCATGTCCTCTTCTACTCTGGTACTCAATACTTTCCTTGTCCCCTCTGCACCTGCCAAAAAGAAGATAAAAACACTAGGCTGAACTGATTCCTGAATTTGGGTTCAGTTCATGAATGTTTCTCATTGAACTGGAACATTATAGCAAATAATAATCCACCAAGATGATTATTCCAGCTTTACTTTCAATTACCTCTAATGTAACGTTTTCTTTTTGGTTAGGTATTCGGAGCAAAAATTAATAGTCTTACTGCTACCATATTGTACTGCAAAGAATGTTTAATATCACCACTAGATATTTTTGGCATTCATAGTTTTCCCCCACAACTCACACTGAGTGCTGATCTGGATTTTGCATCAAACGAACTATCATGCATTTCCTATACTTCCTAGGCCAATACTACCCTTCCACCCCTCCAAATAACTAATTCTGGTATTTTACCCACAGTTCTGATGTTACCAAAGGAAATAATGCCAAGGAATAGACTCTTTCCATATCATAATATACTAATGAAATGTATAGACAAAGCAGTTTATACACAGTGTAAGTGTGGACTATGATGCCTACATCAGTCTTACAAATGATGCAAGGGGCAAGGATTTCTTAGGGTGATACCTTTTTCTGGATCAATTATGCAGTTAGGATAAAGTCTGGCTTCTTTTTCCTTTAGGTCGTGGATCTTCCATTGCAAACAGCACATTTTGGTATCTTCCATGTTATAGTTTTGTAACATATAAAGCTTCTCCAATAAAAGACAACACCCTAGGAAACCCTTGCCTCCCATTCCACATCATCAATATGATACATTGACATATTCATCAATACAATATAAAGTACATGGGGCATAATTCATATGAAACCTGTGCTTAACATACTTTCTCATAACCCTTTTTTTGAAGATCCTGCTTTTAGTTCATGAAAAGTATTTGTACCCCAGCTGATCTGAATTTAATTCTAAGTGTAAGATTTCTGAGTAAAACTGCAGGGTAGCGGAGCCAGTTTGAACTTTAGAGTTCTTTGGTCCTGTTCTGCAGTGACCCCTCCTGAGTCAGGGCAAGCAGGGATACCAGGACGCAAATAGGGCCAAGCATGCTGCCTCACCCTCTAGGTCACCAGGCAGAGTGAGTGCTGCAGCCCCAGAGCGTCTGGTAGCCATGGTGCCTCCTGCTGCCACCTGGACTGGCTCGCTGTTTGTCCCAGCAGTAGTGTTGGGAGGGGGAGGGGAGCATGAGCTCTAGAGAAACAAAGGATCAGGCCCCTCAGAGCTCAGGCAGTGCCCAGCCAGCTAGTAATCCAGGCACCAGCAGTGCAGAGCGGGGGAAGGGGGTAAGCTCCAGAGAAAATAAAAGGATCGGGCCCCTCAGAGTTCAGGTGGCCAAGCAGCAAGCCAGTCCGAATGGCAGCAGGAGACACCGCCGTCACCGGGTGTTCTGGGGCTGCCTCATGGGAGCAGTGAGCCAGTCCTACCCTTAGATATTTATTGGCATTGTAGCCAGTGCCAGTAAATGCAACAGTCTATAAGAAACAGGCAAAACATGAAGACACTGGTTGACAGCCTTGATTTTGTTTGCGCTAGGAAACATTTTACATAGAATCCTAGTCCTGCCCCTGCTCACCAAGCTTTCTGTTTCCCTGCAAGCCCGGCTCTGAAACTCCGAAGTTTTTAAAAACATTTTGGATGGTTTGGTTTTGTTTCAGAGCTTTCCATTTAGTTTTAGATTCAGTGGTTCAGGTGCCAAAATGCGCCAAAACATCTCTGAAATAAAACGGCTGTTGAAGTTTCATACAGCCCGAGATTTTTAGCCTTAAGGTGCAACTGCTTCACTAAGCCAAGCAATACTAAGTCAATTAATATGTGGGTGGCTTACAGCATAAGCTGTAACAAGACCCAAACTGCAATAGTTTTCTAGTGAAACACAAAACGTAGTTTCCTAGCAGTTGATAACTGAAAGATACTTATAGATCCCTGCTTACTACTGATTTTCCCCAGGGGATGTCCTTGCTACTCCGAAAGAAAAAAAAAAGTGCTTCTCTGATACAAAACAATCCATTTTTATCTACACTCACACCTTTGCTACCACTGTGCCGTAGATGGCTTACTTCTGTATACTACAACTGTTGAGTATGACAGCTGGCCATGTTACTTGCTGGGTTAGTTAAAGGGAAAAGAAAAAAAAATATTACTACAGTCTTCAGAGAAATAATATATTTTGCTTTGTTTCTAGGTTACATTTAAAAAATTTAAGAGAACAATGACTCCTTACACATGGTTTAAATACTGGTCAACAGGCTTGTCTCCATCCATTACCTGCCACTGCACTTGAGGCCAGCTGAGGCATTTTTGCTGATCATCCTAAAATTCAAACACTAGGTGTCTGAAAAGAAAGTACTTGCTGTGGGATGCACTCCAGTATAACTTTTGCATCCTCTCCAGTCCAGTCCATCAGTCTGACACTCACTTGGACTGGCACAGTTTAAGACTTATTTTACCAACAGTTTCTCTTGTTTTTGATTTTTTTGCCTTGCGCTGGGCACACGGAATAAGTATGTATAGCAGAAGGCTTTATGTTGCTATTTTTCAAGAAGTTTACAAAAAGGGAAAACTATTTGTATTTTTCCAAGGAGAGTCTTTTATAAATTTACAGAAGAAAGTTAAATCTTATATCCTTCCTCTTATGGAGGGCACAACCAGAAATGCAAATAAAGATAGATAGAACATAAATTCTTTGGAATACTGCCTGGATGCATCAGTTCATCATGGTTAGAGAAGGGGGTAAGTCACAGAGGAATTCTCTCATAATCCAGTTAAGTGAATTCTCCTCACCCCGCCCCCAATTTTGTTTCAGCATTATTTTTACTCATGAAACTGACACCCAGTCCAGGGGGGGGGAGGGGGGGAGGGGGTTGCATTTTTTATTTCCAAAATAAGAGAATACCCATTTTACATGGCATCCTTTTAAAACACCTTTCCTACTCTTTCATTATGCAAAGTTACCAAAGTTTAATCCTCTTTTCCTACCAGTTAATATTCTAACCATCTTTTTTGCCCTTTCCCTAAACCAGTGGCCTTATCAAAGGTAGAAAATGCAGACCAACCAGACAGATTCCCCACTACTGCAAAGAACTACCTGTGCCTACAAGAAGTTCTGCAGGAGGGAAGAAGAGTATGCACCCCCTCTGCCTGAGATAAAATAGTGCTAATTGCATATCTACGGAGGTTTTTGCTTGTTTACTATGACAAGAGTATTTATTAATTGTTGCAAGTTAATCTTCATTAAGGTAATGCTCAGGAACCTCTCCACAATTCTTTGAACTCTATGCAAGTCAAAGTAGCTCCTTCTGAAAGATTTCCATGTAAAAAGAGGCTAAGTTATTTCCTCTTGAACATATTACTTATCTTTAATTATTCGCCAGTTCAATACATTTGAGATATCCAAGATGAGTGCTCTGTGAATAACCAGTGATGTAGCTTTACATTTTAATTCCCTTTTAAGTACGTTTTTTTCCTCTGACATGTTAATTTAGAGTTCTTGCAATTTTTCCCCAATACACATTTAAAAAAATAATTTAAGATGTCTTGTTTAAATGCTATAGCAGGAAACAGATTTAAACACTAAATGATACAAATGTAAACATTGTTTTCCATGTATAACTAATATGTTCTCAAAACATGATAATTTTTCAATATTAGAGTCCTACCTTCATATACAACTGATGGTAAACATTGTTTGGCATAACCTTCCTATAAGTTTTAATTAGATGTTGTGTAGCTTGCACTATTTGGGGGTTGGAGAGGGGAATATACAGCTAACCTTTGTCAAGAGATGCCTAACCTTTCCAGACCAACTTCTACAAAAGACTGGAGGACATTAAAAAGAAACACCATATACAAGCAATTCTGGTTAAGTCACTGGTGAAATAAAATATTTTTAAGTGCTTTGCTCTTTGTTTATCAAAACATTTGTTATTATTTAATATTGATGAAAGAAAAAAGAAATCTAAGCTAACCCAAAAAGCAATACATTAAAATCTCAGCATTGTTCTCTGAACGTAGCTGTAATTTCAGTTTTTACTGTAGCTAACATGTCTTAAAAATACACCAGTTGCAGAGCAGCTGCTCGTCTTTAACAGAGAATGGTTTCATCTAGTATTAGCTCTAGGATGCAAAAAGCTATTAAACTTGCTTTATAGATCTACATTATGGCAAAAAGCATTATTAAGAAGCAAGAGCAAATTAAAGCATTGGATAGCCTTGACTTTCTCTGATACAATAGAACATATGAAACCAGATTTGTGCTGGCTAAAATGGATATGCATTTTTGTGCTAATGCTGCTTCTCTTGCCAATTTCCTGTAGCCCTTTTGAAGACTTCAAACATACAATAGCTACTACAATCACTATAAGATATGCTTCTTTAACCTTCTTTCCTGCATGTAGTCACCTATTTTAAACAACAAAATATTAATATGGTAAAACTACAAGCTTTTAAGAACATTATAAAATGCAAGCCTACGCTGTACTATAGTAATTTTCTATGGAAACAAGCCACTGATTTATTTATAGCTCTTAATAAGAGCTAATTGGGTTACTTAAAAATAAATAGAAAAAGCAACTGTTGCTGCTATTTTAACACTAAAACATTCTCTGAAGTAATGTGCGTACACACATACACACACAAAAAAGAACTACATTTAAAATGCTGTATAAATCAACATTTAGGATGCAGGGTCAACAGGGGTTAAACTGTCTGTCTTTCTTGACTAAGTTCATAAATGTCTTTTCTAGCTGTACTTGAAGAAGCAATTGCAGCGTAACTTGGATATTAAAACCTCCAAGGAAACCGACAATAAAAGCTGCTAAGAATTTCACAAGTTTTTTTTTTCCTTAGGTGTTAATTAAATGATCATTTAACACTGAAATGTAAACACAACATTTTCATCTACTGACAGCATAGCCTATTATAAATCCAGGGTAATAAAAGTCCTGGTGTTAATACTCTGAACCAAGTTCCCACAACACTCTAAGATGCCTTGTCGTGTCTAAGGTTAAGCATCTAGACACAAAACAAAGATTGCGCCTACTCGACTTCCAGTTCAATTTTCCCATCGCCCAGTGACCTAGGTAACACTTTGAGCAATAAAGAATAAATTTAATTTCTCAAGCATTTTGTGAGGATTAGGAACAATTGTTGGTCTGCAATGACTTCTTATCCTTGGATTCTTTTTCTTCCAGAGCATTCCCCAAGTTCTAAAAGAAAATTCTGATGGTTTAAGACACAGAACAAACAGAACTTTAAATTAGGCTTTTTTCAATCAATTGGAGCTGTTGGAGGGGAAGCAATCAACCTTTCTTTGGATTTTTCTCAGCTATTCAGTTACTTCAAGCTTTAATCTTCTACTAGGAGAAGAAACCTACTATCCTGGGTGGGGAGCTCTGTATTTTTTTTCTATTTTCTCCTGCATTATTTACTCCTCTATTTTTCTTTTTTTAATCAAGATGACACGGCTTCACTTAGGTGTCCACTCAGTACAAGTTGAGAGAGTTACAGATGTCCTCTTTATAACATTTCATGCCATGTTTTGCACCACATAATAATGGCATTTCCTCTAACATACCTTTTTACTTTTCATTACTTCCTTCTCTGGGGTTCAGTTTCCTACTTAACTACTGCCTAAAAGGTTTCCTATATCATAGTTTACCAAAGCTTTCAAGGCTGCCCTCCAGGAACAAAGTTATAGCTAAAGAGATCCAGAAAGAACAGCAAAGCACTGTGCTAATTTTCATATAACCGCACTATGTTGTGCAAGTGTGTTCTGCTGTGACATCAGCAGTGTAAACTTCCCCCATACCAGTAAGAGGTGTCTTTCTGAAAGCTTAAGAACATTAGGCACCCCTGAGATTAAGCAGCTTTTATCAGTTTATTCAGAAGTATTAACACATTAAAATTCTTTTTTTTTTTTTTGCAGGGGGTGGGCTAGGGGGGAAGCAACTAGGATCAGTTAAGAAAATAATATGACTTGTATATTTTAATTAAACACGTTCAAATACATACAGCAAAATAGTGTAAGAGATTTCAAAACACAAAGAGATGTTTATGTTACTAACAGGAAAATGGCTTTAAGCCATATTTCTGTCTGCTTGGTGATTAACATGGTTTTTGAATTTATGTTAAAAACTATTATAAATTGTGTTGGAATGTTTGTTATAATAAAAATAAAATATTTTAAGTGTCCCATGGATATTTGTCACCTGAAAAATAGTATATTATGGGATTGAGGAATGTAGATCATATAAAGATTTAATGATTTGCTCATTTCCAGAGGCTAGTTTACAGCTATAAAATACCATACAAGTAATATCTCCTTGGCTGTAGGATAAAGCACCAAGTTAGACAAAAATGTAAAGTTATGCTTTTATAGTTAAACAAACATACAGGAAAATTTAAAAGCAATGTGAAGTCACTCCCCTAATTATCTCATAATATAACTAAAATGTGCAAACGTAATTTGAGCAAGCCATCAAAAATCAGATCTTTTCTTCAAAACGAGAGTGATGTTACTAATTAACTTTTTAGTAAGTATGCATGTTTCTCCTAGTTGATTTCTTAATATTACAACACTGTTTTCTATCAGTGGCCATTGTTTCCTGTAGCACCTGGCATAAAACACAGAAGACGTGTCTAAAGAAGAATTTACTCTCTGAGATGAAGACAAATGACAGGGAAATACACACAGCTTACAATAATGCAATCGTATAGACTGTCAGCTGTCAAATTTATCTCAAGATAAACCATTTTATCCCAAGACAAAGTGTGTGCCTGTTGTCTAGGAATAAACCTTGAAAGGGTTCATGGTATAAGAAATACTAACATATATCCTGGGACATTGAAAAATGCATCTGAACAGTTATCCCAGGATTGTATCTCTGACCAACACGGCTACAACCCAAACCCCTACAAAAGTGGCAATGCATTCAGTTGTTCTCTAAAGCCTGATTAGAAGGATAGTGTGTGTACATGTCAATTTCACACTATCTCTGTTCCAGGATAGACACAGCACAACTTGTCCAGGGACAAATTGTTTTTGTGACCTGTTCCTAGTCACAAAAATTGACCAACATCAAGTGCAATGACCAACACTGCACATTGTTTTTTAGATGAGTGCACTTTAACTTAATTCCAGTTCTACAAGTAATCTCAAATTTAAATATTGAGAACAAAGTTAAAAACTGCTACCTCTAAAATCAGAATGAATTTAAGCATGTCTACTATAAAGCCACATTTGCCATAATCAACTAGTTATTCTTAGGCTATAAAACAGATGTCAAATGAAGCAGATCAACCACGCCAGGATTTATCCCGGCACAGGCAATAGGCTTCATTGAGTAAGACAGACAGTATCCATTGTCCCACAGCGGATTGTTGCCCAGTCCTGCAGGACAACACTCAGGGCATGCCTCTACAAACAAGGAAACCCCCAGGTTTCCTTGCTTGCACAGGTGTGCCATGGGAATTTCTGGGTGTACCTCTACAAGTAGGGAACCCTGGGGTTTCCCCTGTTCGCAGAGGCATGCCCCAAGTCAGATTATCCAGGCCTGCCTCTGCAAGCGGAAAACACCATGGTTTCCCCATTCACAAAAGGCATGCCCCAGGTTGGAATCCCTGGGCAAGCTTCTGCAGATGGGGAAACCCAGGCAGGTGCTCCAAGGTCCCCAGTCCTTCATACCCCAGGAATTTCCCTGGACAGATCCATTGTAGAGAATTCCTGGGCCATGCTAGATTGGGATCCTGAAGCCCTGGGAGTGCCTACTTGAGGCAACGGGAGAGCACAGGCAACTCCAGGCTGCCAACCTTCTTCCATCTTAAAATAGATGTCTGCTGCAAAATAGCAGTGCAAGTTAATATTACCTTTTGTCACAGCCACAAAACTGTACATTTGTGGCATAACAAAAGCCATGCAATTCTGTCTGCTTTTGCTTTGTGCCACCATAAACATTTTATGATGGCACAAGAGGTGACATCTGTTTGCAGCCTTACTGCTGACCATTCTTTTTGTTCCTGTTACAATATAGCTATTACAGTCTTGTAATGAGTTTTCCAGTACGGTTCTGGAGTCATGTTTGGTGTGGGGCAGGGTGGGGGGGGGGAGATTTACAAAACATTCATTTGAAACATGCTCTGAGCACACTTTTTTGCAGTACTTCCAATCTCTATATAAATGCTACTTTAAAGTGTATTACTCATATATTAGCCCTTATTCCAGAGCCCCAGTAACCTATTTTTGCATCTACTGCTTTCATACAAGCAGAATAAGAGTTTCAATCTGAACCAAAATATAGGGCATGAGGAAAAACTTTACACACACACACACTTTCCAAGGCAACTTAATCTGTAGTGTCTCCACTTCCTTAAAAAAGGTACATTCTGGTTTTTTCATCTCATAAACCAATACTGAAACACATGTATTAAAAGCCTGTCATAGTTAGCTTACCATGTATATTAAAAGCCTACTATATGCCACTTCTATACTATAAGAGAATTACATTTTGGAGAAGTCTTATCACTTGTAAGTCCTCCCTTTGGAAAAAGATACCAACAAATTGAAATTTAGATTTTGTAAATGTAAAAGATTATAATGGTGTATGATCTTCTCAAATAAAGCCTCCTTGAGCAATGCACATGCCCCACACTCCTAGTGAAAGGTGCTAGCAATTGTAAAACTATGGCAATATACACAAGAGCTGAAACCTCCAAATACAGCTTCTGTCCAGTACCAAGTCCTTTAAATCTGCCTGAAAGAGAAGATCCACACAGTAACATGTCTTATTATAACTGGGGACTCATTCTTGCTGCTCACTGGATTTAATTTCCAAACTACCTGTTTGTATTTTGAACACAAGTGTTCAGAAGCTTTACTATAATTTGCTATCCCAAGGAGTTAAGAGAATTCTTAGTTGCTTTGTTGAAGGACTTCATCAGATGGTAAACCATTTCCCTACCAAATTCCCAATACATCTGTTTACTTTAATCAATATTTTAAATACTGCACAGACAGATCTGTCATATTTCTTGTAAGTCTGCTATATAACTGCAATAGGTCATAATGAAACAAAGTAAGTTAATGAATGTTAAAATAGAAAGGTCTTGTTCCAACCACTTTCATGCACCTAATTTGTCACTCATCCCACTGACCAATTCTGGGTTTTGAAACAATCTCCTGCTCCTCAAAACATGCTATAGCTATAACAGGTATATATGTTAATGATGTAAATAATATGTTATCTCAAAGCAGTTACAGAAAAGATGGCTGTCTGAAAAACTTTCATCTTCTTTGCATCAAACATCTTCAGTGTTCCCAGCAATGGAAATCAGCAGTAGTTATCATGGCAGTTCCCTGGATGAGTAATGATGTCGATCTGACTGGACAACGGTAACCGTAGCAACTGTAACCTGCAATTCCTGCGTAACCATTGTTGGATTTATTGTGGCAGGGGCCAAAGAGGCCAAGAGTAAAATGAAGCAAAGAACTATGGTGTCTGACACATCTAGTACCACACACTTTAATCATAGCTGGCAGAAATTAATTCAGGAGGAATTTTTGCAGGGGCTCCCCATGCAGTTTTCTGCTTTTATTCCTGGCTGCAAGGATCTTAAGCCAGGCAACTCAAAACTCTGTGCTCCTTACAGTCACAGTACACTAAGACTTTCTCTTTTAAATAGGAATGTTTCATAAATGTGCTTCTTACAAATTTCTCATTGATAGAAAGGGAAGGTATACAGTAAAGGCAAGGAAGCGCCTAGATTACAATTTAAATAAACCATACTTAAGGCTGTTTTTTTCCAGAGCCAGTAGAGCTCAAGGTTGCAACTCGTATCATAAAATAAGATCTGCCCAATAAGGGAGTTTATCAACTGAATTAAAACATTTCAATAAAAAAATACATTCTTTGTGTATAGAATTCAATGCCCTATACATGTCGCTAGCTAAAAAAAAAGTATCTTTGAAAGCCAAACTCTCAGACAGCTTTGGATCTAACCCTTGGTATCCTGCAGCAAATGGTGATCAATGAACTGTGATTTAACAGGCCAAATTAAGCAGTCAAAATCTATCTGCCTCAGATAAGCACTCACTAAGCCATAACAGTTCTCTATATTAAAAGGTACTATAGCTGACACTAGACAAGTTAATATAAATAGGCACATGGGTCACTGGAAACAATGCATGCCATTCTCACAATAAAATATACTTGTCAAAAAAGAGCTTCACAAAAATTATCATCCAAGAAACTCAGTGGCACATGCATACAAATATTTCAATGTTAAGAGGCTTAGAAGTTCGGATGGATTATCAAAATGAACTCAAATTTTCTTTCAAAATAAAATAGAAAAATCAAGCAATTAGCTTCAACAGCCCCCAAGTATTTTTCATACTATTTTTCCCCCCCAAAGATAATACTTCAACTAGAATTATGCCAAACCCACTTGTAGTTAAACGCTAAAAAAAAGAAATGAACTATGTAAAAACCCCGTTTAGCAGATACAGCCACAAGTTTAACTATTTTCAGTTTTCCTGAAAGTGTGTGTGTGTGTGTGGGGGGGGGGGGGGGGGGGGGGGGGGGGAGAAACACACAAAAAATACCACACACCTTTCCTCCACCACCACAAGTCTGAAAATATGAACTAGGATTTTCAAAACACAGAGGATATTCTGACATAGAAAATTATGTACCGTCTCTTTTAAACTCACAACTTACTGCTTTCCTTTACTTGCACTTCCCATCTGTCAACAAGTGTTTGTAATTTTATTACACTGTCCTGTAGTTTATGCAGAGTTGGTATTATTTTACAGAGTTCTGTTAATGGACTGGATAAATGGTAATGCTATTTAAACTAGTCTCCTGCTCCAACAAACACAGCTGCAACTGTACTACTATTTCTGAGCAAACATCTTGACCTGAACATGTAGTGCTCTCTCAACCCGTCCAAAGAGAAATTGGAGCAGACAGCAAAGGGAAAGCATAGCCGGCCGCTGGCGGCAACCAACCGTGTCTAATCATAATTCACATACAGTGTACCCTCTTTCTTTTATATTGCATTTAGGCTACACAACAAGCATATGTGCTTCTTCACCTGGCATCTCATTTACAGCCAAGGGTCAAATGGTAATTATTATTCACAGAAGCTGAATAGCATATTGAAGAATTTGCAGCATACACGCTGTATTATTAGCAGTTAAAGTTTAATTGGGTAAGCAAAACATTAAAAATAATTCCTTCATCATGTTTAGACAATTTGATGATCCCTTTCCAAAGAGATTATTGTTCTGGATATACATGTAAGCAAGTACAGAATTGCTAATATATAAATAAATAAATAAATAAAATAGCCATGTACCTCAGATCTGGCAGTAATCAAGCTACATAAAATCTGAACCCTGACCACATAAAGCCAATATGTATTAAGTTGTTTTGTTCAGGACTGATGCATCAGAATAGCAAGAGAAATTTTAAATCAAAAGCTTAATTATGCTGCTTTTTAAAGTATAGCTAAGATATATTTTTGAAACATGCCTATATATATTTTTTTAAAACATGTTATAACCAGACACTCACTTTCAAGAACTGATCAACAATAACCATTGGGCAGAAGAAATTTAATATATTTATAATTCCACAAGTGCATCTCCAAATAAAAGTGTAAAGTTGACTTCACTTTAAATGTGTACTTATTTTATTCTGCAAGCTATATCTCATTTTTATGACACATGAATTAAGATTTAACAAACAGCACACCAATGATAGAATAACTCAGAACTATAATCCCTGTATCACTTCAATCTTCTTATGTGAAAGTGAAAAATTTCGATTCTAATGTTAATTCTCTGTAATATTTTCATACTTGTTAATACTTAATTTTACAATATATCCACATTATTTATCAGAAGTTTGCAATTCCATATTTTTTAACATTATGGGAGAAACGTACTCTAAGCCAATTTTCAGATGAATTTCTTAGGACAGAGCCCCTTTGAGTACTGCTGTCTAGTAATCTCATGATGCTTCACCTACAATGGAAGCTTTTGCTAGTGCGTACATGCACACAAACAGCTAAAGGCAGCTTTTTTGCATTAAATGTTTCTTGCTATAAAAACAGACATTTTAATTTCCCCCACTTAATATAAAGAAGAAATAAAGTAAAGATGCTGTGCATTTAAGAAATTTAGAAACAAGTCAAATCTCCAAAGTGAAACTTATTTTATAAAAATTCACCTCCATGTACATATCTAACTACTACAATGGTGCTAGTTCAACTCTTTTCCCTCAGCTTCCTAACATACAAGATCAATAAAGAAACTGACTATCCAATACATAGAGTACAGAATCATTTGCCAGTTTCTTTTTCCCCAATTTAATCTGCAAGATTCAAATCTCACTTGAAATCTATAATAAAGTGTCAAGGATGCATCTTTGATTATACTCGAGCTTAAATTTGTACCGTCTTGCCACACTTTAAGTGCATCATGTTCCACATGCTTTCATTTGAAACTGTCTTCTTGATATATATTTTAATAAAATTAATTAGTAGAAAGTATGCGTTTTTCATTAGGTTATTTATCTCAAGTCCACTTCATATTTATATTGTTAAGAAATTGCCTTAGTGGTCCACAGGCATAAAAACAGAATATCACAAAAACAACAAATGTTTTTGCAATATCACTGGACCAACGGCTCCAAAGCCATCACTTTTTGGCTTATTGTTTTTAATTTGAAGACAAAACAAGGGAGAAAATACTCCTCCAAAGGCTCATTCACACTTTTTGAAATGGAAGATTGGGGGGGGGAGGAGGACTTGCATGACTCATCACAGACTTTTTGTATCCAAGCAAGAAAATAAACCAAAGAAAATACTGAACTGAAATGGATAAGAACTATTTAGATCCTTCTTGACAGGATAAAAATAAGTGTGTGCTCCAGGAAAAAAAGCAAAGAATATACCCATTTTTTAAAATTAATAGTATGTGCCAGGTTTCCAAGATTAATAATACTGGGTCGTGCTTACTTACAGTCTGTATAACTTCGGAGTTCCCAGAAAGAGTAATTCAGAAAGCAGTTGAAGATTATTTCTGTTTAGACGCCTTTTGAGAGGAAAACAGAAAAAACAGGTTACAAATAAAATGCAGAAGCAATGACATGCAAATGGTTTGAGCAGGTATCTCTGTACTATAACAATCTGCTTATAAAGCATAAAAAGGGTAGGCAGTAATAGCCCACTAGCGGAGACATGGTCCACAGTAAGTTTACCATGGACTAATTACATTTTCTGGTCTCCTCAACAGTATATATCACTTAATTCATTTTATGAAAGACTATTTTTAATTTAGTCAGTTTGGACTATTCACTAAACTGGAACTGTACCTTGTATAAACAAACCAAGAAACCCCAGCAAAAAAGTACCATTTCGCCATCCTTCTATATTCACCTTACACTATGGAGCAGTACATAAAAGCATTCTGCGCCCATCAAGGTTTTTCAAGAATGCATATATATCACACATGCATCACTGAACACCAGTTATGTGATAATATAATTAAAGATCCATATAATGCATATGTACAAAAGACAAATAAACAAAAGGTTGCTGTGGAAACTTAATTTCCTGACTTTCATGTAATTAAAACCTAAATTAAAGCCTTAAACTTAGTACTCAATAGTTTTGAATATAATTTCCTTCGTGTTTCTTTAAAAAAAGACTATGGAAGTAAAGTACACAAGAATATTTTACATGGGAGAGGAAGTAAACCAACACAAGCAGAAATTTAGAAGAAAAACTGCAGTTGGAAATGGGAAGAAATGTGTTTTTAAATGAAGTTTCACATTCAACCTACTGGCAAGGGTCAATCCTGCTTAGTTTGTGGTGACACATTCAAAATCTTCAGTAGTATGGTTGCAGGCAATCCACTGCCAACTATAACTGATAGTCAAAACAAATACATACTTATCTTTACATTAAGAACACACACACAGGTAAGATAACACTTGGCATTTAAAGAGAAAGAGCCCTGAAGCAGGTAGTTATGTCATTCTACTACAAAGCCCAAATAACTTCTTAAATATATTTCTACACATAAACATGCACAACTCAGGCAAGACCAGGTATACTCAAAGCTGCAAGACTGCTCTGCAAGACTGCTTGCAAAGCAGCCCATCACCGAGCAGGGCAAACACCAAATAAAAATTCTAACTGCTTAGAATTAGAGTTTTGTTTTAGGAAGTGATACTTCTTTTTCTCTTGGACTAATTAAATAGAGTGAGCTTTTTCAGTCTCCTACTGAGAGGTAGGAGTGACAAAAGGATAACTTAAAATTCTGAAAAGCTTCCCCAATGTTTTCCAATTTAACTATGGATCCTCAACACACACTTTAAGGCTCCAATTCTGTAAACATATTAATTTCACTTTAAAAGGGTCAGGCAGAAGATAGGGTAGCCTATTAGGTTAGATGCACACATTCCTGGGACCCAATCTACGATCTGTGGCTTACTTTAAGTTGCATAATCATGATCAGGGCCTCACTTGTGCACACACCCATCAGTGCTGGGGACATGATCCAAGTAAGTTAGGAAGGGACATGGTTAACATTAACTCAGTGAATCAAATAAAATATAATGCACTGAAAAATTGAAGTAGGCAGATATTAAAATAAGAAAGCCATTAAAAAGTGGTAGTTAGTTGTGAAGTCAAGAAGCAATAACTTAGAAATAATGAGAAGTGAGTGAAACTTACGGTAGACTTGTGCTTAAATGATAATAGAAATAAAGGCCTCTTTCCCTTTTAAACAAAGCAACTGAACAATTTGGGTTTAATCTTGCAAACCCATAATTAGAGATCAAAAATCAACTGAATGACTTGAATTAGCAAGGGCAACTCACAAGTGTGAGTATTATAGCAAGTCTTTAAGATTGAGTTATTCAGGATTAACCCTTAATTGAAAACTTTTAGCATTCCTGGAGTCATTTGTTTCATTCCAGCTTTAAAACAAAAGCACCTTTACAGGATTTGAATTTAGCTAGACTGTGGGCAAAGTAATCAAAATAAATTTAATTTAACATCAGAATCCAAATACTGTTAACATTTTTACAACTGTGTCCTTGTGACACCCTGATATAAAAATATGCCAATCGATGATCATGCAAGAAACCAGAAGCTCAAAAAAAAAAAATACATAGGATATCATTATAGAAAATGGTATTTCACAAACAAGAGGTACATTGTGCAGTACCTTCTCTCCAAGCTGTTTGCAAAGATCTGTAAATTAAACCTTGTTACAATTATGATAGTATTTTACAGACAAGACACAGATGCTGCAGCACACATTCGCCAGTGCCACAGATGATAAGACTCAAATTTTCGACAAGATGCAATCATTCTTGGGGGAAGATAATGAAGCAGAGAGGAAATAGACCATGTGCCTACAATTAAGGCCGAGTTGAACATGGCACTTCCAAGTGGGGTTCAGCCCTTGTTCTGTATGCTACCTTCCTCTAAGGAAAAAAAAAAAAGGCACTTCCTCTGGATTCTAAATTAATTTTGAGAATTAACAAATCCTTTATTTTGAGTAATAGCCTTTATTTTGAGTAATATTTTTAAGAAGTGCTACAAGAAAGCTAGCACTGTGTCAGGTCTTTTGCCCTGAATTATCTAAACACAATGACTACATCCACAAATCAGTGAAGCAGCAAATCAGAGCTAGTGTCATAAATGAAAAGTTTTTTTCTTTACTAGAGACTGGAAAATAATGTTCTCCAAGAGAAACCAAAAAAAACTGGCCATTTTCAAAATGGCCCTCTCTCCTATCTTCTCTTTAGAATAAGACACCATGAGTAAAGGTGCCTGTTCTTAGACAGGGCTCTTTAACTTCTGACAGAGTTCTAATATCTTCCTGAAGACATTAGGGCCTAACAGCCATCAGAAATAACGAGAGATATTTTCCCTCATTGTTCTGAGGCCACCAGATGCCCTCAAACATTTAAAGTGAAAGGCTTCAGTGGGCTTAACAAGGTAACTTTTTGATTTTCAAAGGAAATTTTGAGCTACCCTCAACTGAAAAAAAATGTCAATTATAAAGATCACAGTAAAAAAGATACCTTTCAGTCTGATGTATATGTATGTATGTATATTATTGCAAGAGAGAGAGAGAGAGAGAGAGAATTTGATAATCTACTCTATTCAAAAGGAAAGTCATGAGATGAATTTGGTGGGGGTATGCAGAAAAGTGTAAGAGAGCACATGGGAAACTGCAGTGTTCAGAGGCTGCTTTATGTTTCTCCACTACTACAAAAGAACAATGTAGCTAACTTAAATAACTAGTGTATTCCACCTGGCTTGCAGTACTCCACCATGGTATGCATAGCTATGAGCTCAAGATAATCATTTTTAAATTTTTTGGGTCAAATGTAATTATCACACACTAAAGTATGGATGCACATGTTCTTCATTGACATTCTGTTTGTTTGTGAAAGTGAGTGTTCATCACGGCCATCTATGTACATCGGGGTAGGCAAAATGCGGCCCACGGGCTGGATGCAGCCCACCAGGCCATTCTATCTGGCCCATGGGGCCCCCCAAAACTTTAGAAAATTAATAGTTATCTACCCCTGGCTGCTTGCCATGTGGCCCTCCATGGCTTGCCAAAACTCAGTAAGTGGTCCTCCACCCAAAATAATTGCCCACCCCTGATGTACATGCTCTGTGAATCCTCATGCTCAGATGTCACATTATGACGTGTGGAACAGTCCTCACCCTTCCATGATTTCCTTTTTCCTTTGCAATTCAAAGCTCAAGAAATCTGAGACTCCAAAAAGCAAAGATGCAAGATAGTTTAGGATCCATTCAGACTGTAAACATCTCAGCAAACTACTGTTATTATGGGCACATGCAGGTATTACATTTAGATTGACCTAAACAGAATTTGGTCAGTTTAAAATTACCAATCGTACAGACGTATAGAGGGCTTAAATCGCTCCCAAAAACGGCATACCCAATCTAAGTTAGTATACCTGAGAAGGTGTACTAACTTAACTCAATATTAGGTTAATCCCATCTAAGAAAGGGATAATCCAATTTCAATAATGCTTGTACATGTTCGCAGCACTGACCCAGATCTAGGAACACCCAGCCATTTGCCCCAGCCTCAAAGGTGCATTATTCCTAGAAGCTGCCTAAACTAGAAATGGTGTATCAATGTTTGTGTGCATCCTACAGGTAAGTGACTACTCTTTCCAAGTATGTGTCCACATAGGTTCCATGATTAGCAAGCAGAACGCTCTCACAAAGGTAAGGCAGGAAGTTTCAGCTACGTGAGCTGAACACTGTAATGCAGCTTCCCTAGTATGGGAATTTAACAAAGATCTGTGGGTTGCTTCATGTGGAAGTCTTACAGATTTCTGATACAAATAGACTAAGTTGGATCTCTGGTCTGCCTCACCTTTTGGTGGGAGAAGCATACCAGTCAACACAAGGGCTAGGAACAGACATGCAAAAAGCCTGAGCCTGAATTGATTCAAGCTTTGCAGGTTAGTCTAACCTAGCTAGGCTGAACCAGTTTGTAACTGGCCAGACATTCCCTCTGGATTGAGGAAACTCAGGCACATGCTGGCAGTGGCTCAGGTTAGAAGCCAGGAGGTGCTAGAGCAGCCCTCCCTTCCCTTGCACAGTGGTAAGCTGAGGGGGGCTTGGCCAGGCCCTGGCAGGACCTCTAATTAGGGAGGTCTGCCTGCACCATCCAAAGCTTTTCCCCAGTGGCTGCTCATGGGGTGGAGTGCTGCCAGATCCCAGGGATGCAGTGCATACATCTGTTGATGATACGGAGCTTTTTTTTTTTTTTTTATCTCCCCCCTGCTTCTTTATACTGTCTGCAGCAAACTGACAGGCAAGTAAGCCAGCCCGGATCTGATAACAGTGTTTATCCCCATCAGCAAAACAATAGCCTCTCTCCATTAATTCAAGCTCTTCTTAAATAACTTACCAGCTGACCTGTTGATTAGAACAGTGACTGTTTATAGCTTTTTGGAGCCGTCTGCCTGCCCCAGAGAAATTGGAGACGCACACACACACACACACACACACACACACACACACACACCCCTCTTGACATTAGCTAGCATACCACATGCCTAGAGTCTGTTTTGTGGGAGATGGAAGGCAGGTACGGGGCATCCCTCCTTGAGTAGTGAGCAGCGAGGGTGGGTAGGGTAGGGGGAAGCCAGGCAGACCCTGCTGTAACTTTAGTTCCTGCCAGAGCTGCAGCCAGGGAACATAGGGAAGAGAGCCCCAGAGGGCATGCTGAGGATGCTGGGGGAGTCTGGTTTATCTGAAACTAGCAAGGGGTTTGAAAATGGATGAAACCACTTTGAGATGAACCTGGTTGAATGTAGTATTAGACTTAACTGATTTGGCTCAAACTGGTTTATGCAATGTCTGTTCCAGAACCCTTGCTAGTTAAGATAAACCAGACTCCCCCAGCATCCCGGCATGCTCTCTGGGTTGGGAGTGGCTCTCTGTTCCATAGCAGAGATAGTCCCGCCCCTCTGATCACTGTTGGAGCTCTGGCAGAGACTTAAGGTACATTAGGGTCTGCTTGGCTTCCCCCTACGCTACTACCCCCCACCATCCCTGCTCAAGCAGGGATCCCCGTCTCCTGCCCATCTGCCACAGCACAGACCCCAGTCCCACGGACCCTAGGCATGTGGTATGCTAACTAATGCCGAGAGGTGTCTGTGTGCATGTTTCCAATTTCACTGGGAAAGGCAGACAACAGTGGGGCTTAGGGCTTTTTGGAGCTAATCAACAGGTTGTCCAGTAAGCTGTTTAAGAAGAGTATGAACTAATGAAGAGAGGCTATTGTTTTGCTGATGGGGTGATAAACACTGTTATCAGCTCCCTTTCTTTTTTTTCCCCCCAGCACTAAAATGGTATACCAAGAAGGTGGTAAAATAGACAGCTGAGATTGAGACCACCTAAAAATGAACTTCAAATGAGGCCCTTGCACCATCTCACCTGTATGGAAGTATAAAATCACTTATAAGCTTCTCAACAAAGTGAAGGCCATCTTCTCAGTGATACAAGGAACATACAGAGAAGCTCAAACACAGGCTCTACAAAGCTTAGGAGGAATATATACAGATCCTGAAGAGTGGCTTCTGACAGCTGGATCTGTCCTTTGTAGAACTGTAGTACTCTGATTTGAGGAATCAAGCACACAGGGAGGTAACAAGCCAAGATAGTGATATGGCATGAATTTAAACAGGACCATGAAAGATTGACTTGTTTCTGGTACAGACAGTAAATCAAAAATCCTGGCCTTGTTTCTTCTGATTTCAGAAATCACTCTGGGGCTCAGAATATTTCTTGAAACCGTATATATAAAAATAAGCTTTGTTCCATTGTTTACTGACTCAGGAAGTCTGCTAAACTGATGCTGACTAATAGGAGATGAATACCATACAGGAATACCCCATTCTGATGTCATGAAGTCCAGAATTTAAGGGATTCTCTGCTGTGAGGAGACGAGCACATGGAACAGCTGCTGTGCAGCATACCTATACTACAAAATTTTAGATAAAACACAGGAAATCCATACAGGCCAATCTGATGGCTGATGTCTAGGCCAGCTGTAGCCCAATTTGTGTGGCCCAGAAGCCAAATCTACAAACACAGGCATTTAACAACTCTACAAGGCCTAGGCTCCTAAATACCTTTGTGGACCTAAGCTCAGATTATTTGAAATAGTTTCACCCCTCCCCGCTACACCCCGACTTTCCCCTGCCCCACTTGGTTTGTGGCTCATATCCATTTAGCAAACCATTCTGCAAAGACATGCTGCAGAACTAAAACACTGTCTACATGAAATTCTGCTACAGACCAGGCAGATGAAAACCAAAGTTGAAAGGTCTTCATGTGAAGCTTTGCAAGTAGCACTATACACACATATGCACCCTACATATCAGCATATGTGCAAGGCACTACTACATAGGACTGTGCAAAGCTTCAGTAGCCAATTCAATTTGGAGGAAATCTGTCCCAATTAAGAAACAGAATCTCTAAATCCAAATCAAATCAGGAGACCAATTAAAAGCTCGGAACCCATTTGGAAATGTTTCAGCTACTTTGGAAATTCGGCCATAGACTAAACAGGAAGCTGACACAGCTGCCTCCAGCAGGTAAGTCTGTTGGGGCTGGGAACTGGGGAAGGAGGAAAGGATTGGAGGAAAGGATTGGAGATGGGGCTGGGACAAGCTGTCCAGCTGGGACAGGGGGCACACATGCAGCAGAGTTCAGCAGGGCGCCACATGATGTGTGGGAGTTGGGGCAGCTCTTAGTCAGCCGGAGCCTGGCACTCTTCATCCCCAGCAGCTCGAGCTCCCAGACAGTGTACAGCACCCTGCCAAGCAGCACTGCACCTGCATGATGTGACTGCTGCCGCACAGGTGCCAAGTGGAGGGGGCAATCCCCACTGCCACCCCACTGCCCTGTGCTGTGCAGGGGGGCTCTGCCACGAGTACCCAGAGGCCCCAAATCACCGCTGCTACAGCTGCTGAGTGAGGAGCTTTAAAAAAAAATAATGAAGCCCCACACTCACTGGCTCTGGCAGCAGCGACTGAGGCCTCATTGCGCTCGTGGCAGAGCCCCCCCATGCAGCATGGGGCAGCGGGTATTGACCTCTCCCCCCCCCCACCTGGCACCCACGCAGCAGCTGTTGCATCATGTGGGTGCAACGTAGCTCAGTAGGGTGTCACGCATCGTCTGGGAGCTGGGGTGGCTCCAGCAGTCAGCCAGAGCCCAGCACCACTCAGCCCCAGCGGCCTCAGCTCCCAAACAGTGCATGGCACCCTGCTGAGCTGTACTACACCCATGCTATGGGACAGCTGCTGTGCGGGTGCCAGATGGGGGTGGGGGAATCCCCGCTGCCCCCTACTGCCCTGTGCTGCATGGGGGCCTTTGCCACAAGCCCGCAAAGGCCCTGCTCCCCACTGTTGCAGCCGATGAGTGCTGGGCTTTAAGTGCTGAGAGGTTGAGCTCGGCAGGGGACAGGGCCATGCAGGGCAGCCATGGGGGCTTCTCCCATCGCTCCCCCCACCCTGAGAGAGGCAGGCACATAGGAGTCATGGGAGAACCTGTAGCTGCCCGGCTATATCTGCCTCTCCCCAGGCAATCCGAATTTCTGAATCAGCACCAAATCTCCGATTCTTATTTGGCCAAATCGAATGGGGACAGTGATTTGAATCACTGAATCACTGTCCTCCAAATTGGCCGAATCTGAATTGAATACTTCCCTATTCACACAGGCCTACTATTATGCCCTCATCATCAGTTCAGATGTTAAATGGACTATGCAGGCTTGTAATGAGTTTAATCTGTCCTTGGCTGAGGGTGCTTTTTCTGACCCAGAGCAAATCAAAGCTCCTAGAAACTACCATCTACAATACGACGTCCCTTTTTTTTTTTTTTTTTTTGGACTTACTAGGATGCCCAGTACATTCAATGAAGAAAACAGCACTTCCTTGCTAATCAGCTACCCAGCCAACTCTTTATTGACACAGCAGCCTTACCCTGAAAGTTGGGCTGTTAGCAGAGGAAAAAGAATTTTGTGTATATTCCAAATAGCAGTTCCTTGCACCAGTAATAACTGGACACCACTGCGAATTTCTTACATGCATTTACTTTCATAACACATGGACCTCCCCCACAACCCCCTCCCCCCCCCCCCCAAAAAAAAAAATCAGCCCTCCAAAAACATTCACCCCAACTTAAACAGCAAAGCTTATTTTCTATGCTGGAGTGGAGAATGGAAGTATGGAGACACTATAAAATCACCTTTTCCCCCTCCCAGTGTCAGGGAGGAAAGGGGAAGAGTTCACACTTTATGGCCAGAACTGTAGTGTTAACCTTTTCACAGCTGGTGAAGAATTCACAGTAGCTTTTGGCTGTGAGAAGGTTGACACTTAAGCTTTTCCCTAAACAGTACCCGTCAGGATTCAGCCATAACTCTGGACAAATCTTTTTTTTTTTCTTTCTGTCTGCTTTCTCTAAACAAGGTGTGTGTATGTGTTATTTGGGGATGTGAGGTATGCAAGCAAATTAGGTATTTTCAGTAGATCAGGTAGTCAGAGCTCTGGAATTACAGCACCTGCTGGTCAGACTGATTGTACATTTAAGTGAAGCTGCAGGTTCCTTCACATAAAAGCCTTCATGGAGAAAGATTAGCATACTGCATACTTATTAAAAGATGCGACTTTCTTCAGTTAGAATAGGCTTCAGCTATACATATCAACAGGAAGGATGTCTGTATTAAAGGACAGACAGGGCGCGTCCACACGAGCACACGCATGCCTCTTGCCCTGCCTCAAACCTATTTGAGGCGGGGCAACAGGCACACGCAGGAACAAAAAAATGTTCCCCATGCTGCAAACTTGCAGCTCAGGGAGAAAATCTGACCCCTGGACATCCAGGGGTCTAAAAAAAGTGAAGTATAAAAAAGTGAAATATAACTCTACCCCCCGCCCACATCACTGCCCCCCACCCCATCCTTTAAAAAAAAAAAAAAACCAACCCTGGCACTTACTGGCAGGTGGAGCTGCTGTGGGGCTGACTGGGGCCCTGCCAGCACAGTGCGAGGCAGGGTGACAGCCCCAGCAGCCCCAGCCCGGGCCCTGCTGCCCCACCACTGTCCTGTGCTGCCTGGGGGGGCTCTGCCAGAAGGTCCTGGAGCACCTCCACCCCTGCTTCTAAGGTAAGCAGAGGCTTTTTTTTCTGTTCTTTTTCTGGGTTTTTTTTTAAGTGATGGCACCTGGGATTGTGGGGGTAGCCTTGGGGGCCTGTGGGTGCAAGCTGGGGAGTGGGGCTGGGTGGGGAAGCTATTGGGGGGGTTGCAGCAGTGGGTGGGGGATGGGGCCAGATGGGGCAGCAATCGGGGGGCTGGAGTAGGGCATGTGGGACTTACAGGGGGGTGATAGCCTCTGCGGGGGCCATTTGTCCCCTGTTGGGGGTCCGAACCCTTTGTGTGGGGGCCGAACCCCTTTTGGGGGGCCGAACCCCCCTTTTGGATGGTGTAGCCCTTGTGTGGGAGCTGAACCCTCTGTTGGGGGGCTGAACCCCTTGTGTGGGGGAACTGTAGCCTTTGTGTAGGAGACCAACCCCTTGTGTGGGGACCATCACCCTGAGGGAGGGCAGCAAAATATGTATTCATGAAACCTGTATTTAGAGTTCACTTTATTATTATGATAAAAGACTTGCTTTAACACTAAATATCTCAATAAAACATTGTCCAACATATCTCTGTCTCTCTTTATAAATGGTCTTTTGTGTTACTTATGGAGTAACATGGATTTGGGAGTATTTTAGAGACTGACTTTGGGATTTTTATTTATTTATTTTTTTTAAATCAGGTATTTTTCAGTTTTCAAATATGGAACACCAGAATTCCTGCTATGGAGGCCAGTGGCAGGACCCTGCCTGCTCAGAGCTGGCATCTTGGACCCATCTGGCTGTGCCTGACCTCCTGGCCAAATGGGGCCAGGAGGACATGCTTTGACAGTTCAAAGCAGGCCACCACACCCAGAACGTCTTCCGGGTGATAGCTGCCCAGATGGCCGGGCAAGGGGCACAACTGGCAGTAGTACCGCACAAAGGCCAACGCTGCAACCGCAGTCCACTAGCAGCTGGCCCAGAGGGGCAGATGCCTCTACTGGCTCTGCAGTCCCCATCTGAGTCCGGCAGGTGCACAGCAGGTAACAGCCGGGCAGCAGCCCCCACTGCCAGATCCCTGCAGTGGGTAGAGGGTGCAGGGAACACTCGGGGCTGCTTCAGCAGTCCAGCTGGCACAAGGGGTAGTGTCCCCAGGTACCAACTGGCTGGGCCCCAGAAGCTACTTGCCAGGGCAGCTTTTTATACTGCTGGGGGCAGCACAGGTGTCTGGGAGAAGATCTGGGAGAAAGAAGCCAGGCAGGGTTATTTTGCCCCACGTGGCACAATTTGCTCTACAACAAAGTGCATGTCCAAGCACGTGTGTTGAGGAAAAAAGCCCTGGCTCAAATCTGCACTTCTATAGCAGCTGCTGTAAGCACACGTGCTTGCATGTGTGGATGTGCCCACAGGGTTTAAATCCTAAGAGAACGGAACCTGACAAAAATACAAGATGCCTAGTCCTGCTGTACAGAAGTATTTTCATACTATATTTTGAAAAAAGGGGCATCCAAATGGAGAGGTTGGAAGGGGGAATGGAGTACAAAGTGAAAGGAATAGAATTGTTGTGAAAATAAGAGGAAACTGACAAAATGACAAGTATCTTGCTGTTTACATCCTGTCACAAAACAAATGTACACCACAATTAGAAAAAAAGAAAAAAATCAGATCACAGGTGTGTAACAAACAGAACTGTATGAAACAGGAGAGAAGAGATTTAGAAGTCATTTCTATGCTCCGACCCAGAAACAGTTCTCTAAGCCATTCCTAAGAAATATTTGTGACCCTCTCATGAAACTTCCAATCTTGGAGATTCCTGAAATGATGTATTTTAATGCTTAACTATCCTTACAGTTACAACTTTCTTCCTAATGTTTACTGTTTCTTTGTTATTGCAGTATAAGCCTGTGCATATCTGTTCTGGGACTTATAACACTTACTTGAACAAAAGTTTAATGATAATGTATCATTAGTTATATTATTCAATTTTGCCACCTATGTACAAAATTCATGCATACACAAAAAACCCACACTTCAATGTAATGTTGTGAAGGCAGATCAGTAACATTAAGATACTACATGGAGACTGAAGATAACCCAAAGCTATGCTTTATACATCTAAAAGTTCAAAGTTAAGCAGTAACTTAAAAATCCAAACATATTAAGGAATGAAACCATAAAGTGAAAACATCCTAATAAGCCCCAACTCTGAATAACTGTTACAAAGACTTCTTGATTCCTAGAGTCCTAGTCCTGGGGCTATTGGTGGTGTTACAATGAAGGATAGGGGAGAGGAGCCAACACAGCCCTTTAACCAAATAATATGGTATGGAACTAGCCTTGTGATAGATATAATAAAGCTGGGAAGTACAAGAGTAAGAGGACATGACAAAATAACAAGCAAGCAAAGATGACAGGCTCCTTCAGGAGCCAACTAGATGCTTTTATAGTCTAGCCTTGAGAGAAATATTACTGCTGGGCTAAGTACAGACATTTGGGGAGGTTAATTAGGTTAAAAATGGCCGCCCAACTTAAACTTTGCTTTTTCCAGTACTGACCTTGCACTTACGGACCCGATCTCAGTGACTGGTAAAAGAGCACACAGCAACTGCTGACACTTCCTTAGCCTGACAAAGGGTTTTTGAACCCGAAAGCTTGCTTAATAACCATTCTCCAACCATTTGGATTGGTCTAATAAAAGATATCAAATTCACCCAAGGAACCTTGTCTGCCTATATCCTTAGACCAACACGGCTACAACCTAAACCCCTACAGAAGACCCAGGCATACAAGCCAATCTAAAATTGCAGAATCCAGTTTAAGGTAAACTTAGATCTATGTAGTATTAAACTTATCTGATTTAGTTCAAACCAATACATGGAACTTTAGGGCTAGGGACAGACATTACACATAAACCAGTTTAAGTTATCAGAAACTGGTTTAAACTTGTAACAGAACAGACATTCAGTGCGCATAAACCAGTTTCAAAATGACTGAAACCAGTTTGAGATAAACCTGCTTGAATGTCATATAAGACTTAACTGATTTCACTCAAACAGGTTCATGCAATGTCTGTTCCAGACCCCTTCTTGGTTTAACTTAAAACAGAGTCCCCCACCATCCTGGCACGCTCTCTGGGCAGGGCTCTCTGCTCCAGCCAAGCAGGGCCCCACCCCTCTGCTCCCCAGCTAGAGCAGGGACAGGCAGGGGAAGGGGTCTGCCAGGCACTCCCTGCTTGCTGCTGCAGCGGCAAACCACCATGGCCTCCGAGAGAGTGGGGGGTTATTCTCTCCTCTACTCCCACTGCCCCTGGGGGACTGCAGCTAGGTCTGCCCACCCCAACCACCATCAAGCAGCAGAATAAGCCCCCTCCCGTCCCCTCCACCAGACATAGGGGGGATAACCACCATCCCTGTCCACCCCTCCAAGGGGCCCTGCTGCCAGCATCTGGCCCTGCCAGGTGTGGGCTGGCTAAGGAAAGGGCTTCCCTGGCCCGGTCAAAGCTGCCGGCAGGCCCCAAGTCCAGCAGCCGCCACCACCACACCTCTTGCCCTGTCCAGCATCCAAAGCTGCAGCTGCACAAGCAACTGTGGGCTGGCCGGGCCAGGGGGGCTGCTCTCCCCCCCTGCCTCCAGCTGCCACTGCCGTGACCACCACCACAGCCACAATGCATCGCTGGGGGGCAGGGCGGGGCGGGCAGGGAGGCGGGGGGAGCTCCTGCCCATGCATGGAGCTCCAGCTCCTGGACACCTTGGAAGCCAGAGGCACCCAGGTGAAAGACTTCAGTCTGGGGACTGCAGCTCAAGCTCCACAAATGGGGCAGAAGCCACAGGGCTGAAGCCCCTCCCCCCCTGCCGTGCCTCCCAGAGCGACCCAGGAGTTGCAGGAATGGGAGGGGGAGTACCTGCTGGAGGCAAGGGGAAGATGGCTTGGCCCAGCAGGGCTGTTTTTCTCTCCTCGCCTCCAGCTGTGGCTCGCCTCCAGCTGCAACTCAGGGCTGGGGGACCTTCCTTCAGCCTGGCATGAGCTTCCTCCATTCCACTTGGTCTGCTGGGACAAGCCAGTTTCCACTCACCTGCAGCAGTTACTGGGGCAGGGGGGCCCTTCAGCCCTGTGGCTTCTGCCCTGCGTGTGGAACTCCAGCTGCAGCCCCTGGACTGAAGCCTTCCACCTAGGCGCCTTCCAAAGTTCTCAGGAGCGGGAGCTGGAGGGGGCTTATTCTGCCACTCAGCAGCAGTGCTCGGGGCACGCAGACCTGCCTGTGGTCCCCTGGGGACAGTGTTGGTAGTGTGGAGAATAACTCCCCTCCCTGCCCCCTCTGCCTCAGGGGCAATGGCAGCCCACCACTGCAACAGCAAGGGGGGAGCACCCAGCAGACCCGGCTCAGGTTCCCGCTGGTACAACAGGGAGGTGAGAATTAAACCACTGTCTGGCCAGTAAGCCCAGACTGGTCATGCCCTCCCAGCACAGCTTTCCTTCAGACAAAGGCATGCTCTAGCACCCCCTGGTGCCCAGCCTGAGCAACTGCAGGCATGTGCCCACATTTTCTCAGTCCAGAGGCAACATCTGTGCTGTTACAAACTGGTTCAATCTAGGTAGGCTAGACTAGCCTGCAAAAGTTGAATCAACTCAGACTTAAGTTTTTTGAATGTCTGTCCTTAGCCCTGTACACTTTCCCTGCACAGCCCCAGGGCTGGGAATACCCAGACACCAGTCCCAGATCTAGGGCTGCTCTTTTCACACCTCTGCCTCTCCCTCCCTCAACCACAATGGGCTATATTTTGTCCCCACACCCCCTTACTCCCTCAGCCCAGCCCAGGTGTCAGTTGGCAAAGGATCTAAAAAGTAGCCCCCGATCCCCGCAAGCCTCCCTGATTGCACCAGACACTCTTCAGCCCCAGAAAAACCCTGTGGATTGTGTCTGTCCCCTCCCAACCCCATCCACGGGTTGGCCTCCTACCCCACCCTTTGCAGGTTACATCTGCTCCCCATCCCCTGGCAGACCCCTGATCCCCTCCAACCCCACTAACCTTCCACCCAATTTTCCTATCACATACTAATGCAGATCAGGCATCAAGTCTAATGCTAATTCCAGTTTAAGAGGAAGAATTCTGATTTGAACAATGACAGACACACACCCCACAGACTTAAAGTCACTGAATATAAGAAATGGCAGATGATCAGACCCACAATCTACTCCGTTTCAAATGCCAGGTCAGTACACTGTTTCCAATGTTTGGAACCTTCGCTGGGACCACTGCAGACAAACTGTCATTAATTCATGTGTACTTCTTGTTGCATTGATAAGAAAGGTGCTAAGAAAGACATGGTTTTGATGCATGCACCTGGAGTATGTTCTTGGAATCCTCCAGTTTGAGAAGTGTAATATCATAACAGCAATTAAAGCTAAATATTTACAGAGAAAAGTCCCAACACTGTTCTACAAATTCGAGACCATGCCATAAAAGGAAGGATATAACAAGAAATCCTTATCTTATTCAATGTTAAGAGTTTTGTTTTTCAGGTTTCTTTTGTGTAATATAAAAACCTGAAATAATATATGAGGTGAGAGCTTATTACATAATGAGGAGAGAGTAAACTAAAAAGCTAAAGCATGGTAGAAAACTTTTGGTTCATTATTTGGCAGCATTCACTGGGAAAACGATGATGGATAATATGCATAATATGGATTGGGAATGTAAGCAAATGAGTGACTCATGGAAGCATAGAAGAGGGAACTGCGATGAGATATGCAAAAAGCTGATTCTTTTGAGGAGCTATAAATGAAAAGAAAAATAAGATCTCAAAAGACAGGACAGAAAGAAAAGGGACAAGCCCAAGTGTTCTCAGAAGGATGGAATTGTATGTCTGAGTCAAGGGTGGAAACAATAGGGCTGTGTGTGAAACACCATTATTTTGTTTCAACTTCCGTTTCACTGTTTTGAAGGGACAGTGTTTTGTTTCATTTCATCAAAACCGCTTCGGCGTTTCAACACGTTTCAATATTTTACCCATAGGCTATAATGGGGAATCATAAAAATGCCTAAAACTTTGTCATTTCTTGCCTGATTTGGATGAAAATTGCAGAGATGGTAGCCCCTTCTGAGAGCATGAAGCCTGCCAAGTTCAAAAAAGATAGGTGCAGAGGTTTCTGTAAAACTGCACCTCAAAGCAACACTATGCTTGTTCAAAGCAAAACTCCTGACACTTGCTGGCAGCAACAGCCTCCTCTCATCCAGCACACAGATCTAGAGGCTTGTACCCCAGGAGGCCTGCAGGGCTGTGCTGGACTCCTCCAGGTGTTGCAGGTCCCTGGATCTGCATGCTGGATGACAGGAGGCTGCCACTGCCGCCAGGGACTGGCGCTGGGCACAGTCCGCACCCAACGCTGGGGAAGATAGATTCTGCCACTGGTCCCAGGTGGCAGAGGCAGCCTCCTCTCATCTGGCGTGCAGATCCAGGGGCCTGCAGCCCCACGAAGGGAGTTTGGGAGAGCCAGGGCTGTGCTCCACCTCCCACCATAGGGCTGAGTTCCATGGGGCTGCGCTCCCCACTGGGCTGAGCTCCATGCAGCTGGCGGAGCTGCTTGGAGTGCAGTCCTGGCTCTCCCCTGCCTTTTACCACCAGGCTTCTTTGAAACTTGAAACGTTTCAAGTACCATCATTTCGTTTCAAAGCTGTTTCGAAGCTTTGGGGGGGCGGAGGGGGAGGACTGGCAGGGGAGTCAGGCATTCATTAGGCCTGGTTAACCCATTTTAGATTGGATTAGCACAGGCTGATCTAAACTTAAGTCACCTCTGAGTTGAGCTAACTTAGATCAAGTATGCCATGTTTAGGGAGGTTTAAGCCTTGTGAACTTCTGCACAACCAGGCATATAAACAGACCTAACCTTGGTTAGATTAAATATAAACATTATGCTTATACCCAAAGATGTTTACATGGAAATACAAGTTTACTTCTGCAAACCTGGCCAGGCACGCCTACAAAAGTTGGAAGATTTCAGAAAAAACATCTCAACTGACTGTAATAGAAGTTGCTGTAATGTAGTGGGATCAGAGGCCTACCAAGGGATCAGAGATGACCATTACAGACTACAGAGAACAATAAAAGGAACCTCTCAAAAATACACTAACAGGTAAAAGCCTCTTCATAGTGGTGTATAGGAATGTAAAAGTATGTCATTAAATTAAGAGTCAGGCAGCCAAGTCCCCCTTGCAATATTTTTTAAGTTTACTCACAGTATTCTATACATTTCAGTTTTTTGCAATTAAAATAACCTCCACTATACCGGTTCCTTCTTTTAAGTATACTATGGTAATTCTGCTTCTTATTACACTATTGGCCTGAAATGCAGAGGTAAAAAAAAATAAAAATAAAAATAAAAATGTCATTGAAAAAGGGTTCTTAGAACCATGAAGAGTTATAGAATAACTTTTATATTTGCTATCTTAAATAACACTTTATTATAGACTACAACTAAAGCTTTACTGCAAAGAATCAGTATCCACAATATTACTTAAATAAGCAATATCTTGGGTAACAATATGGATTTTAAAGCAAAAATTAGGCTGCAATATATTATTACAAAGCAAGAGTTGGTTTCAACATTTTGCAACAGTGCAAACTATCCATTTCAGAAAAGTAAAAAAGGAGAGCATCCAGCAAACACTGTCACAAAAGATGAGTACAAAACAGATGTGGGAAAAATAAACAGCCTTCCTGCCTTGGAATTTGTAAAAAGGTCTGCAAAGAGCAAACAGGACTTCTCACTGCAGTTTGACTTCCAGACCCGTAAATAAAGTCCCATGAGAAACTACTCATAGATGAAAAAATATATAGCTAGAAGTAAATGTTGGAAATTTACACTGAATGTTTTCCAGGATATAAAGCCATCCATGAATTTTAGCAAGCATGTAGTATTATTCAGGAATTGAAATTTTGCTATATTAGCCTTTCAGAAGTGACTATTTTAATAATGTTTCTTCGTAAACACTGTATTCAACACTTGGTTGTATTCAATTGCTATGGCCCAAGTTTAATGCCTTTTTACCAGGAACTTTACAGAACTGAAAATTTTGCTAAAAGAAATTTAAAAGAAATTCTTAATACAAGATAACTACTGTAACAATTTTTTTTTAAATTACAAATACAGGTGCCGCTGTACAAGTATGTGAGATAGAGTCTGCATTCCTTTGCAAAGCAATTAGCACCACAGGCTTCTTGGTCTCCTCCCTGCTCCAAGATAAGGAATGTGCTATGTACTGCCCTTAAACCATGTAGGATTAGCTAGGAGAAGGATTTTTCACATCCGTGATTAACAAGAAATAACTGTTTTCTCCCTTCAGGCCTGTTCAACACCATATTCTACACCTGAACTCATTTACTTTTCAGCTACCTACAACAAATGTCTGGAAAAATTAACCCTTCAAGCACTGATTCTCTAGAGTGCCATCTTAAGCATTTAAAGGATTATAAAATCTACTCAAAATACAAATATAATAAAAATAATGTTTAAATTAAAAGAGGAGACATCAAAACTGTTTAAGTCTAGAAAATACAATTTTATACCTTAAAAAACTACTTATAATATCTCCAGTTAAAAAAGCAAGTCACTGGCACAGAAATGGGGCTTGCCTCATCTAGTTTTATTAAGCAAAATATCCCCTATTTCATTGTAGCAATTAGGGTTTAATTCAGAACATATTTTTACTAAGTGAAAAGACAGAGTCTCATTATCAAACAGAGAATGTGAAATTAAAGGAGACTTTAGTATACTAAGTAGAGACCTACTTTGCAGTGGGGGGTAAGAGGGAGGTAGAATAAATTCTGAGTAAAAATATACTATCATAAAAAGAAAACCCCAAAATAGCCCCTTCTTAAGGAATTACTAAACAATGCGGGTAAGGCTGGAACTAAAATTGCTAGAAGAAGGTAAAGTATTAGTGGTGCAAAGTACTTAAAGACAGCAATACACTTTATTTTATCAATTACTTTTGATAAAATTTAAAAGTGCAACAACCATAGTAATAACACATGAGTTATGGAGCTGAACTAACTGCTGCACAGTTAACATATAAATAGTTTTCATTCAAAACCCAAATTTTCTATCCCTAAACTTCTGAACCCCCATCTTGATTACACCTCTTTGCTCCTGAGACCTAGAAAACAAATTAGATACAACTCAGATATACAGTTAATTATGCTACCTAGCCAAAGTACTTCAAAATTTCCCAGCACTTGCTTTCCCCTCCCCCCAAGATTCCTATGACTCCGGCAGCCAGGGCACACAAAAACCCAAACTTATTTCAAAAGAAAAGTATGTTTCTATCTATCTAGAAGCAAAAGAAAATCTGAAACATGAACCCTGAAGGCTCAGAAGCAAAAAAAGTAGTAATTCAGACATTAAAAATAAGTCTGAAATTATCAGACACAAGAGCACATGAAATTCTCAATCCTGTTCATAGAACTTAGAGTTCATAATGATTCTCTTTATAAAGAATTTCACTCATTTGCCTGCTTGTAACTCAAGTGTCTGGGGTAAAAAGCAGCAAAATTATGTCATGGAACAATCCTGATGAAATGTCATATATAGATCTATTTAATCTTTAGGCGGTGTCCAGTATGGCAGGAAAAAGTAAAGTAATACCAGTCAACAGTTGAAGGTCATGACCATTACTATGAAAACTTACCCACTGACCCTGGCATAAATCACTTTTTTTTTTTTTAGTAGTACTAATCTGGGGAAGGACAGAGGAAAAATAATATTCTATTTTATATATTCATTATATTATGAAAACAGTACCCACAAAACTCTTTAAAAACAAACACACACACATAAAAAAGACTCAGACAGTCACTGAACTGTTTTCTAACCCTTCAGCAAAACTACTACCCCCCGTCCTCTATTTTTCTCCTTCCCCAGTGACCGACCAAATAGGTAGGTTAACATATGCTTAACAAGATTTACCATAATATTTCCACTGTATTTTTTCTATTTTAGGGTCCATTAACCATCTTAATCCACCATCCACCCTTTAGAATTCATGTAGACTAACTTCATAGGTTTTTCCAAAGCTTTATTTTCTGTAAAGTGCTACTGACCTTTCCCCTTCTCACATGATTTTATACTTCTAACAGTGAATGTTAATCAATAGGGGTTTGTTTTCATCTCATACTAAGAAACTATTTCATATATCCAACTATTCATGCTTTTGTAAAGTCAGATTTTCACTCAAAACTTTGGAAATACAGAAGTGAAAACTCATTTGTATTTTGGCAATATAATCTGATAGCTGCTAGTACAGACCACATGCATTTTTCAGGCTCTATTATAGTCTCATATAAAGCAGTCCTAACCACATATGGTATCTTTAGCCTTGGCCATTTTTCATATCTTCAAAATCTGGTACCATACAACCTCTGAATGCAGTATCAGACTTAAGATTCAAGTTATATGAACTTTTAAACAAAAGGTTAGGGTTACACTCTGGCAATACAAACTGTGATTTTTTCTAGATACAAAATTAGGAAACAGAACAAAGTACTGTTCTTAGTTAGATTTTCTTTCTTTATGGCTACCTATTTGCTTAGTGGGGGCTGTAACAGTGTGTCAGTTTAAGTTTTAAATTATTCATCCAGAATAAGAACAGCTTTAGTGACTTTTAGTGCTACTGAGTCTCTCACATTTTCATGCAACTACTCTCTTCATCATTAGTTGAAGGAAATGGTATTAATGCAGTTTGGGTATGAGAGCTCATTCCCAAATTACTAAATAAAGAAAAGATATTCCATTCCCTAACCAAGCTGAATCTATAACTTGTGACCAAGTAATGCTTAAAAATGCATTACATTAGTGCCTGAACTTTGCAACAAGACAATGAATAGAATAAAAATCCAAGTATTGTAAAAGAACTAGATGTTTCATTAAAAAGACGTTTTTCCAAAGGCTATCAAATCTATATATAATATATAAACCTAACTAACTTCGTTGAATTTCAAGAAACCTGAAATTGCTGCCATGGATGAACATAAAAGCTTTCTTAATTCAAGCTCAGAATTTGAAAGTTTACAACATTATCATCATATTTAACTCTGCAAAACAGATTCAGGTGAATAAGTTTGCATCCTAGTTTTTAATAATTGAGTATATAAGCAAGTTTACTAGCAATATTTCATGTTAATTCCTTCTACAAGAGTGCCTTAGAGTTACTAAACTATGAAGTGGTATGCAAAACACCAAGGCTAAGGACAGACATTACACATAAACCAGTTTAAGTAATCAGAAACTGGTTTAAACCTATAACAGAACAGATGTTCAATGCACATAAACCAGCTTGAAAATGGCTGAAACTGGTTTGAGCTAAACCTAGTTAAACATAGTATCAGATTTAACTGAATTAAGTCAAATAGGTTTCCACAATGTCTGTCCTAGATCCCTTGCTAGTTTAAGATAAACCAGTCTCCCTCAGCATCCCAGCATGTTCTCTGGGCTGAGTGGAGATCTCTGCTCCACAGCAGAGTTGGCCCCTCCTGTCTGCTCCCTGGCTGGAGCTCCGGCAGAGATTTCAGGCTGGTCTCGCACATCCCCTAACCACTCCCTGCTAAGCAGGAATTTCCCCCTGCCTTGCTGAGAGGTGTGTGTATATTAGCTAGCAGACCAGATGCTGTCTATGGTCCATGCTGTGGCAGACAGGACAAAGGCAGAATCAACAGGTAGCTGGTAATGTCCCTCTGCTGTGTTGTTAATGGGGTGACAAACACTCAGCTAGGGGTGATAAACACTGTTATCAATTCCCTGCTGGGCTGGTGGGAGGGGGGAGGAAAGAGGGAAGGAACCCCTCCCTACTCAGAGCCTCCTGTCTCCGCCTGGCCAAAACCCCCTCAGCTCAGCATTATTGAAGGGAAGGGAGGGCTGCTCTAGTGCCCCCCGGCTTCTAGCCTGAGCCACTGCAGGCACGTACCTGCATATCTGGGATGTCTGTACAGTTAGAAACTGATTTAGCCTAGCTAGGTTAAACAAACCTGCAAAGATTGAATCAATTCAGGCTCAGACTTTTTGAATGTCTGTCCCTAGCCCAAGCAAAAAAACAGTTTTAAATTTCAAGGGCCCAATCCAGCAAGTATTAATACACTTAATTAATCTTGTGCATAGTCCCTGGAAGTCAGTAGGACTCCTTTGAATCCAGTTATTCACCTGCATAAGATCAGGCCCTTAATCATCCTTTTAAAGGGCTACTGCTGTCCCTACCACATTCTCCACTCAATGTTTAGAAAAGGGAGAATTCTAACAGCTAGTTCTTCTCAGCACCCTACTGTTTCCTCCACTGAAGTCATCCATCCCCATGGTTAGCATACTTTGGATGTTAACTATGATATCTGGATAATAATCTTACTGGTTTAACATTTTAATTTCATGTATAAAAAAGGCTGACTCTACATTTAGAGTCTAAAAATCTCTATATGTCTAATTCTTTTTTCAAACCACAGCAGCTTTTTTTGGGCGGGGGAGGAGGGGGCGAAATCACATATAGTAATATTATTCTGCCCCATGAATTACTAGATTAGACTTTCTGGTTAGATTTCCCTGGAGAAAATGGGAACTATGACCAACATGCGCGTTGACTTAAAAGATATTTGCAGAATCAAAGCCCAGAGGCCAAGTTTTACCATTCTACATCAGCAGGAAGACAGTGATTTCTCCAGATCTAACTCAGCTCACTACCATATTATAAAACTTTGTAGTGGAAATCTGAAGTCTTGAGAAACTGTTACATCTAGAAATCTTCAGATATTAGGAAATGAAGGAACTACAAATGTCACTTACATAGGTGAGCTTTTTGAACTGTAATAGTTATCTCCTCCTCACGTAGAATATCTCATTTCCCAATACTTCAGCTATTGCAAAAAAACACACAAAAAAAACCCCACCCTAACAAATGCAAGAAACATCCATCTATTAGATTTCCACCACTGTTCAGAAGAACTTTTTGATAGCAACAAGATTTTTCCAAACAACTCTGGAATCATCATCTGGGAAAAAGGGTCCAATTCACTAGAAAGGATTTTGTTCAGCTCAAATTTTAGCTGCCAGATCTCTTTTTGGTAAAGCAGGGAGTACAGAAGAGAGTTAAGTATTAAGATATTAGTACTGTCATACAAACTGGTAAAAGAAAGTGTTTTTTTGCCTTTTTATAAATCCTTGTCAATGATTTAAAAAATAAATAAATAAATAAATAAATCAAACTTTTTCTCATGGTCCCAACCGTTATGCAAGAAAATGTGCTACTCTGGCAAGTTACTGTTTTCTACAATCCAGATATTTGTTAAAAAAAGGTTATAGGCAACTTCATCTTTTCTTTCTAGGCCCTGGTACACACCAAGTAACTTCACCACATGCAGCCCCACTTATGAATGAAGGTACATTGTTACCCTTTATATTTATGAAGAAAGTCTTGTAAATGCAAACCAAATGTTAGCAAGTACAATAATTTATCCCCTAATTTGTGCGTAGCCTTAAAAAAATGGGCAACAGATACAAACTGTCCCATTCACTGAAGTTTAATAATAATTGTTTCAAATGCCCCCATAGTTAGCAATTTCACTGATTACTTTTAAACAGAAGAACATAATGTTTGCTTGAACAGTTCAGGTGACTCTCTTTGCTTGGACATATCTCCTCCCTGACCACTAAACTTTCCAGTTTTCACTCCTACCATATCTCCACAACCTTCTAAAATGCAGTGAGGTATTGTCAGTACTATTATATGCAGCCAGCTGAAAACTGAGAATGTTGACAGCATAAATTAAAATGCATGTAGTACAAGAAGCAGGTACAACTCCATTAATGACTAATATTTTGATTTTTTGCTTCAATAAAGTAAACAGTCCTTTTTTTTTTTTTTTTAAATCTGAAACTACCATTAAATGTCTTCAAGTTTCACAAGAATGCCATAACATGTAGAGTTAACTTGACAAGGAGTACATAAGGTCTTGTTAGTTTTTACATATGCAATATAATTTGTGTATAACACATTACAGCAATGTAAATTGAGCAGCACTCCATTTCAAGAGCTACTTTATTACAGTGCTTACCTTTTTCCAGAGGGCCCAAGCAGTACAAGTAGAGAAGCTCCCCACCCACACACCCTGCCAAAGAGGGGCATGCTCTTATCTCTTCACACCTAAAGCCTGAGCCTGCCTTTATCTGGTTATCTCCACACATTTCCTGTAGCACCCTGCAAAGCATCCTGCTCCTTGGTTGAGGATCACTGGTATAAAGGACTACTTATGGAAGCTCTGGGTAGCAGGTTCAAGAGCCTCAGCAGAGAGAACATTTGTAGAGATTTGCATCTTAATTAGAAATGGGGGGTGGGGAGCGTGGAGATACAGACACTTAATAGGAATGTTCATTAAACATTCCCAACCCTTAACACGGGCACAGAGAGACCTATTTGACAGAAAAAAAATATGTATGGTTAAGTAATAAAAACTAAATACAAGTTACTTCTGGGACTTCTGTTAGACATATTAAACAAATGAACTGCATCAAAAGTGGTTTAATAATAGCTGAACTTCCAAAAAATGTGGCGTTCTCCATTTAACACAGTGTCCTTGCTTTTTAATGTATAAAAAGGAAATATTTGAAGAGTGTATCCGCAAATTTCCGAAGAAATGGTTTTGAATTCCAGAATCCCAAGGAGATGAATTGGCTGTCAGATAACAATGTGCCTCCATCAGATGGACTTGGCAGTTGTAAACAAAAAGAATTTTCTCAGCTTTTCCTCACAAATATGAAATATTTGCTCTGAGCCAACAGCTGGGGTAATTTAAAGAGACTCTGAATATATATTCAAAATTACAAGCCTTTGCTTAAGAACACCTAAACTGAATTCAGCAGAACTAAAAAAAAAAAAAAAAAAAAAATCAACACCATCTAAAGGTGTTTTGTTAACATTGGTGTTCAGTTTTGTGTAGATGTACAAAACTTAAAGGTCACATTGGTATTTCTTGGTTAGTTTTCCAAATGAGATAAAGTTCTCCATTTGTCTGTTGAAGATAGTCATAAAACCGAATCCCTCCCCCATCTCCTTTGTTACCAGCACCTGTTTAAAAGTGCTTTCTGTTCATAACATTGAAAAAAATATAAAGTATCCAAATAGTCAAGTTAACAAAGGGAGTTGTTTAAGCCACCAAAAGGAAAAAGTTAAAAAGCTCTACCAACTTGTGTGCTAGATTTTTACATAAACCTGGCTAATACATTTGTTAATGTGTACAAAATTCTGATAAAAAACAATGCTGAATAACATTTAGGGCTCGCAATTCAAAATTTAGAATCTTTTGAAAATACTGCTATTTTATTGTACATGAAAGAACCTTCCTATTGGATATTCACACCAAATATTCTAAGCTACAGTGATTAAGATACTAAATAGTTACTGAATTATCTAGGTAATTTCAGGTGTTTTGTTGGCTACAGAATATTCAAAGCCTTATAACTTGATTTTACAATACGAATAAGACTTCTGTTTTGCTGGAAATACAGTTCCCAAAACAAGGTTTAGGAACATGTATTTTGGAGGGATTGTTTTGTTTTGTTTTTGTTCAGTGTTTTTTTTCCCCAACTGTACTAAAGAAGGAATTCTAGAAGGCTACTAACCCTCCAGATCCTGTATTACATAACAGGACATTTTTTTTTTTTTTTTCCTTTTTAAGGCTCATTCCTCAACTTGAAACTAAACAATGCCACTCTATCATAATCCGCAATTTATGTATTTCTATATTCCATAAAAGTTGGATTGCCAACTATCAGTTTAATTAGTTGAGAGTTCTACTAACTGTATGTAGACACATGACAAATTACAGGCAGCAGCTGTGGATGCAGTGCATGAAGCATAAATTAGGAAGACACCACAGGCCTGATTCTTCTCACTCACACTACTGTAAAGTAGGAATAACTTCAGGGAATAGGAGTATGCTGGGGAAGAAGAATAAACTGAGCCCAACTGCATGCTTCAGAGAAAGGTACAAAGAGAAGGCCTGATACTACAGTACTAAAGTTAAAAACAATTAAATTGGTATGTTGTATTACTAAAATATGCTTACATAGTATGTAAGTTGTTAAACATTCTACGCAGGCCCACGTATTAATGTAGTATGTTAAAGGCATCTTGCTCTCTTTCAGTAATACTAAACAGTACATAATCTATACATTTTTTTAAACTATTTTCATGTACAAAATACAAGTAGCAGTATCCTGTATAGTTTGGACTGAAGGACTGTAAAAAGGCCTACGTTGTACAAAACTAATGAAGTTTAAAAAGGCAGGAGCTCTCTTTCTACTTACGCCTCCTAATGCATGTATTTGGCCTATGCTTTTGCTTTTTCAGAATCAGACTCCTGTCCCCACACTTTACACACACACACTTAACAAATGGCAGAACTTACTTTAGAAGATAGCCAAACCCAAAAAGCATTATTTTTTCATTTAAAAAAATGCTACAGCAAAAAGTTTTATCTATTTAAAAAAAAATGCAAGTTGAATGTACACGTTGAATTTTTCCCTTCCTTATTTCATGGAACGTAAATAGTAAACACTTTGTGACTAGTAATTATTACACCGTTTCTGGTATAACACATTAAACAGACACTTAAACATCTCTGAGACTGAAATCTCACTTGCATCTCAAAAGTACAGAAAAGTTTTTAGAGTTATATTCTCATATATGAAAAGAGTCCTATTTCTAAGAGAATAACTGGTCCAACATTACATGAAATAGCCTTCATGGAAAGTGCGAATTTATATTTTGAATCTAGACTATTTATCCAATATTTTTCATCCATTGTATATACCAAATGAGAACCTTCTACTGCCCGTTTCTCAATAAGGAGTAGGAGTTTGAGTTTAAAAAAAAAAAAAAACAGAACAAAACCCGAACACTAGAAACCCCAAAGGTTCAGTGCCTTGAAACAACAAAAAATTGTTATGTTGCCATACATTTATAATTAAAAATACTTACAGCCTCTCCAGCTCTTTTAGATCTTGGAATGCTCCCCTTTCAATAGCACTAATCTTGTTCTCCATGAGCTGACTGAAATGCAGAATATTATAGATAGTGAGTTTTAATGGCTGTATGATTACTGGTTGCATTAACACCTGCTATTACAGCACTTCAGCAACTGGCAGCTTGAAACCATCTCACCTTTATTAACACTATGATTCTTATTCAGAGTGAGATTTCACAATATGTTTTGGAACTCTGTTGCCTAACAATCTACTGGGACACATGTCCACAAAAGGAAAAAAAATAGTCTTTTCCTCATTAGAAGAAATAAAAGTAAACCTTGAACATGCTCAAGAACTTTAAAGCGAAAGACAGAAAGAAACCACACAGTAAGCAGTAATGACACAAAAATCCACTTCAGTATGTAACATGATGAATCTACTATCCAATCTGAGAAGCAAATTAGGATACATTACTCTAATGTGAGAATTAAAAAAAATGTATCATGTAATGTAGTTTGATTTTGAAATGCTCGTGGCATAAAATAGTTACAACTCTTTTCTGGCTTAGAAGAATTTTAGAGTTTAATTTTTTTAAACTCAATCCAAAAAAATCATTTAGCTTCACTAAAAGAAAAAACCCACAATATAGCAGTAATATCCTTTAAGCTCAAGTGTGCACCTAGCTAAAGTTAAATACCAACTTTTTATTTATGCAAAAAATATATAGTTTTAATTTCTCTCTTTGTAAGGGAGCTTTATATAAAATATAAATTAAGTTTCTAATACAGACATTTTCAGTAAAGTCAGTAGAAATACTTTCTATTTTTCTTGCTTTCTAATTTCCTTTTACGCCAGTTTTGAGGTAGAAAATTATATCTTATAAAAATCAGCAATCCCCCTCAGATGAGTTTTGGTTAACTCAGTGCAAAACTAAAATTTTCCTTTTTGATTTTTTACCTATTACTGGGGAGGGGGGGTGTTAAGTTTCATCTTATTTTACCCTATATATAACTTTAAGGAAGTATTAAAAATCACAAGTAACTAGAGGTAAAGATGCTGCTATTCCATTTTTAAGACCTAGAGTTATTTCCTACCTCTTATTAAGTCCGGATATAGTAGAACAGGAGTTTGCTGTGCAGAACATAGGACTTTTGAAAACTAAAGATACCTTTTTGCAGCTTGTAAAATGTAAACTCAGCCATATAATGTTAAAAGGTAAAATAAGAACTTACAGGACTCGAAGGTGTCTTAGACCAGCAAAGTCAGTCTTGGTGATTCTTGTGATATTATTTCCATTAAGGTCCCTAAGAAGAATAATTAATTACATACTAAATGAAACTTTGAACAGAATTATTGCCTTTTAAAAATGTCTGAACATGAAATCAAACAAGATCACAGGATGCAATCAGTGATCACTCCTTAATACTAGCACTAAATGAAAGGCTTATCTTTAAAGCAGTAGTTTTAAACTTTGTAATAGGAGAACCTTATTAAGTCAACACTGCTTTCCCTTTTATGCCTTGTATTTTCACTTAAGCAAATTGATCATCCAAAAGTTAAATAATGAGCTAAACTGTTTTTGTAACCATGCTATCATTAACTAGAATATCACTAATATTAGGACAAAGGATATTAGCTCAATGCTTGAAAAGACAGAACTACAAAACAAGTTGCAGCAAAAAAATCAAGAGTTATCCAATACAATCTGTTTGGGTAGCTACTTTTTACTGTCTTTAAGAGAGGCCATGATAGCAAATGTTTCTTTCTGGGGGGAGGGAGGGGAGGAAAACTTCATCCTTTAAGATTTATGTTTACAAGCATTTACCCTCCAACAATCTAATGTTTGTATGAAAAAACACCCAAACTCCTCCTTTACACTACAGGAAACCCACCGTGACTGTGAAGTGCAAACGGTGTTCAGAGGCAATAATGGAAATAGTGTTCAGGTCTTGACACTTTTGTTCAAATTTCAGCACCACTTTCCTTTCTGGAGTAACAACGCCCTTTTCTGGCATCTTAGGTCAAGATCTAAACTTGCCTGGCTTCCAGTCATTACAAGCAAAACCACGCTTTGCCGTGGCTTGACTGTACTTCTTGATCCAAGCCACCGGGAAAGCAGCCTTGCACAGAAACCCCACAATTACAGATTATATGTTATCTTTGCGGGGGTGAGAAGGGAAGGAGAAAAAAAATCAATGCATTTCATTTTGACATAACCCGGCCAGACACCATCTCTACCCAAGTGCCATGGTTTGTTCATGGGATGGGGGGAATCCTAGTCACTTGAGCATTCATCTCCCAGCGTGTGCACGCGCTGCTAGAGGAATCACGCCTTTAAAAACTGCTCTGAGCAGTCTCAAGAAGCTCTTCCTAATTCCTTCTCGCTTCTTTCCCTGCTCAAGTCTTTCGTTTTCCTGGAAGGCAAGGGGCAAGGCCACTGAAACCTGGCTGAGCTTTCAAAGAAGAGGTGGAGCGGCCCAAAGGCACCCACAAGGGTATGGGGGCTTGCTAGGCACCGTCCCGGCGCGGCTGGCGACAAGATGTGGGGCTAAACCCGCTCGGGGCAAAGCCGGGCCAGGGCCAGGGCCAGGGCCAGGGCGGAGGGTCCTCGCCTGGGTGCTTCAGCCCACAGCCCGGCCCTTCCGCAGGGCGGGGGGCGGCTCCCTGCCCCACTGGAGGGGCTCGGCCGAGAGCAGGAGCCTCAGCCGGGCCCTCGCATCGGCAACAACTTGGCTCAACTTTCCCTCAGGGCGGGATGGGAAGGGAAGGGAAGCGAGCCCCACCCCGCCTGCTCCGCCCGGGGCCGCGCCGGGTACTCACAGCCGCTCCGTGTTGCGGGGGATGTTCCTGGGCACGCCGCGCAGCGCCAGCCCGTGACAGTCCACGGTGCTGCCCGAGCAGGAGCACTGAGCCGGGCAGGACTGCGGCGCCACCGCGCCCAGCGCCGCCGCCAGCAGCCCCAGGGCCAGGGGCAGCCCCCCCATCCCGGCCGGCCGCCGCGAGCCCTTCGCCGTCCGACGTCCCGGTCCGCCTCTGAGACCAACTTCGCGGGTGGGTTGGGGAGGCGGGGGCGGGTGATGCAGCAGGACCTCGCTCGGGGCGGGTGAAGCAAAGCCGAGCTGAGCGCAGCGCTGGCGGAGCGGCTCCGGCTCCGGCTCGTCCTCGCCGTCCCTCGCGGAGCCCGGGGCTAGACGCCGCGCGCCCCGCGCTGGCCTGAAGCGGCGGCCGGCCCGCGGAGCTGCATGGCGAGCGCACGGAGCCGCAGCCGCCCGGGCCGAGGCAGGCGGGCAGGCGCGCCCCGCCGCCCCGCGCTCATCCGGGAGGGGAGGTAGAGGCAGCCCCGCTCCGCTCCGCTCCGCAGCCAAGTTCAGCCGCCAAGGCCCCTTCCCCCGCGCGGGGCACGGGCAGGACTCCTCGCCTCGCCCCGCCGCCGCCGCCGCCGCCGCCAACGCCGCCGCCGCGGTGACAGATCAGGGCGCTGCCATCCTCCGCGCGGGCTGCGGCGAGGGGGGGACGCCGCCGCCGGTCTCCCGGATCCCGCGGCTCTGCGGCAGCAGCCGACACCTGCCGGGGAAAGGTGGGAGCCGCGTGAGCAGCGCTCCGGGGAGCAACTTCGCCTTCCCCGCGCAGCCGGGCGGGCTCGGGGCGCCCCCTCTGCGGGGCCCGGCCGAGCAGGCTCCTTCCTCGCGCCCCTCCGGGGAACAATAGGGCGCGCAGGCCGGGGCGCTCCCCCGCGGCGAGGTGCGGGCGGCGCTGCGCGAAGTGCTTCCCGGCTCGCCGCTTTATACAGATCCCGGCTCGGCTGCACGCGGGCAGCTCCCAGCTGAGCCCAGCTCCCGCCGCCGCCGCCTCTTCCTCCGCCTTCGCCTCCGCCCCCCCACTACCAGCGCCCCGGCACCTCTCGCATAAATAACCCCGAGCCAAGAGCGCCCCACGCCCGGCCCCTTATATCGGGGCGGCGGAGCTTCGCCTCCTCCGGCCCCGCCCAAAGCCACGGGCGCGGCGCTCACTGGCTGCCGCTGCGGCCCCCGCGGCTGGGGGAGGCGAGCACGGGAGCCGCGAGGGGGGAGCCGCGAACAATGAATGAAAGTTCGGGCGGAGAGAAACCCCCCGGCCGGCCACTCACCTTCCCGGAGCCCGGCGGGCGGCGGCGGCTGCTCCCAGGGCGGAGAGCGCGGCACGGCTCCCCCAGGAGCAGGGCAGCCTTTCCTGCAGCCGCCGCCGCCGCCGCCGCCCGCTCCTGGGGACTGGGAGTTGCCGCGGGTCCCCACGGCCGCAAGCGTCTCCCTCCCCTCCCCTCCCCTCCCCGCCTGTCTCCCTCCAGTCACCTCGCACGGCTCTTTTACAAATCTGGGACTTTTTCTCACGCACTCGGACGCCTCAGATGAGCCACGAAAATTCAAGTGCTTGAGAGAGACAAACGGGGAGGGGGAGAAATAGCACCGGGGAGAGCCCGTTGCTGACGCTGGTGTCGTTTGTCTGCAAAAAAGAAAAAGCAGTAAAACTTCACCTTGCTGGTCCCTGTCTCAGGCGACCCCCCCCCCCCCCCCCTTAGTTTCTTCCTGTGAGAACTGCCTGAACACCGGCTCTCAGTTTTTTGTCCTCTTTTTTTTTTTTTTTCATTTTGATCTAAAATGGTTTTGAGGGAAATAATCTCTAACAGTGCCTGTATTATTATTTTTTAATGTCTTGGTACAGATGCACACCCTGTATAGCTAAAAGCATGGAAGGCATCAGCATGACGTTATTTGAGGCCGATCTTGGTTCTTTTCTCAAAACAGCTTCTCTTCCCTTTCTAACAAAATATTATGCATGCAGAGTTCATCTGGGATATTTTCCTACAATTTGCTTATTGGCTTAGTGACTTCTAGTGTTCTTAGAAAAATACCACAAGCATCAAGTTTACAGTTGCATCAGTACTTGGTTGAATTTATTCCTTCTCCTGAATTCAACCACGAGGAAATCTTACTTTAAAAAAATTCCCAAGACCCCACTGACCTGTGGTCTCAAGACCTGTGATGGTGATCCCTCTTGCAAAGACAGAGACTGCCAAACATGCCTGAACTTCTGCAAGGTGTCATCTGTAAATCTGGAAGGGAAGCTTATGTGCTCCTTGCATATGTGACTCATGTTAAGCCTCTTCATTTCTGGGGTCCATTCTTCACAACCCAGTAAGATGCTCACTACCTCGCTGCATGCAACCAAGAGACAAATTTTGTTGCTAGCTAAAGTTAGTCCATTGGAATTGAAAATCATGACGTTACTCCTTATGTCCCTGCTGTTAGTGGAGCAGGTGACCCAAAATAAGAATCCTGAAAACCAGTCAAAGTCATAGTGTTTTATCATATATTGCTTTTTTTTTACCTCTCTCTCCAGAAAGCTTCCAACATATAAAAGTGCTTTTTAAGGCACATGCCTTTTAATTGTTCTGAAATGCTGTTATGATGCAATAATTGGTTCATCGCATTCAACTGAATAGAGCTGTTCCAGATTTAAACTAGTGTAACCAAAAGCAGAATTCAGCCCATTGACTATATATGAGAACTGTGATTACCCAGCAGTTCATGGGATTGGGCCTTTTGTAAAGTGCAGTTTTCATACCTCTATTAAAATTCCTTTTACCATATAAACTGCAGGAGAGAAAAAAAAATTCAGTGTGTCGAGTTTTTACTGCCTCGTACTACTCATTATTTGATATAAGTGCCAACAGTTTGGTTGATTCTGTACAAGACAAAAACAAGGTGGGGGGGAGGTGGAAATTTGGGCTTGCCTACTTGAAGAAATGCAGGAGAATGAACCAAAACTGTAATTTAGAGTAGATTATTTTAACTGCATTAAACCCCAAAGGAGGCACCCATACCACATAGGGCAACAGCACTACTCCATTCTGGTTAAGTCTTACAGTACACATAACATCTGACAAAGTAAGCTTTTGTCTACAAAGCTCATGCCTCTCTGAACCACTTAGTCTCTACGGTGCCACCTTGCTTGGACTAACACCAGCTAACATGATTTTCTGTTTAGAGTTTCGTGGCCAACCCTTTAAGAAGTTTAAAGAGAAACTACAGAGACAATTGGCAAAGATGATAGATTGGAATACAGACCACATAAGGAAAGGATGAAGGGGCTTTGTTTATTTACTTGGGAGAAAAGAAGATTAAAAAGATAAAACATTTGGAAGAGTGTCATAAAGATAATAGGAAAAAATGTACTACCTTGCTACAAAGCACAGGATAGGAGGAACAATGGGGTTTAAAATGCAGCAACAGGTTTAGATAAAACCTCAGGACAAACTTCCTAGTTATTAAAACAGTAGCACATTAATTTAAGCTCCTAGGGAAACTATGGAATCCCCTTCATTAGAGACTTTCAAGAAGAGGCTAGGTAGTCATCTGTCTTGGATGATTTAAGGACAGTGAAGCCTGGATTTATACAAGGTCCCTTCCAGCTCTATGATTCTATTCCAAATTAATGTGGACTTCATTCAGTTGAGCTGACTTAATTTTTTGAAGTTCAGAATCTAAATTGAATCAAGTCTGAATAAAGGAGTCACACTGGGTTGTAATAGAGTACTTTAAATTCATACCCTTAGTTTATGTAGATTGGATTTCCTGATTGACTTCCATACTGGCTTGTAGTTCTTTGAAGATATCACTTTGAAGATATCACTCCACCAGAACTCTTATTCACGGGTTCTAGCTTTTACTTCTGAACTTTTGGAGTTGTCCTAAATTTGCTCCCCAACCTCCTACTAAAAGTCATATAGTACCCTCTCTAAGGTGTGAACTCTGCTTAAAAAAACTTCCAGTCACTTCCTTCAGTGGTTTGCAAGGTGGAATCCCAGGTTGTTAAGCGACTCTACAAGTGATTATGTCAGAGGGAAGGACGGGGAGGAGGAGCGGAGAGGGCATCGCAACAAGCTAATAGAAGGTAACTAATCACAAACCCTGGGATTTGGTAGGATGTTGTTGGTACATTGTCTGAAGGTATCTTTAGAGAGGTAGTAATTACAGCAACTAGAAAGAATTCACCCTTTCTCTAAAGATATCGATCACCTAACATACAAAGATTTAAAGCTAAAGGGATATCCCAAAAGAAGGAGAGGTGGGCAAAGGTAAGGCTACAGCTAGTATCAAGAACAAGATCAAAGTCAGTCATGAACAGGATCTGTAAAACCAAAACAATAAACCCTAAGGCACAACAGAGTGGTGAAATAGTAAAGTGGTAAAGAAAGGGTCTCAAAGCTTTTATTTATTTGGATACTTCTATTAATTTGAGAATAATGTAGAATCCACAACAGATTGTATGCCATAGACAACAGTTAAATGGAAGTGAGCCTGTCTTGCAGACACAGGACATATTCATACGGCTTGTCTCCTGACCCCGAGTCTGGCACCAGCAAATTAGGCCATGGCCACTCACTCATACTCTAGGACACTAGAGACCAGCAATTATGCAAAGTAGGCAACTTGCAGTGGCTATGAATGAAGTGGCAAGTGATCTAGGTCTGTGCAAGGTCTCTCTGTCTAGGGAGAGCCTGAAAGTGGCCCTGGGACTATGGGAGGGCCCATAGGTCTATTCCAAACAGCTCACAGCCATTCCTCAGGCATCTACATAATTGCAAGTTTCCAGTGTGCCCAAGCAAGAAAAAATGTGCAGGGCTTATTTTGTTGGAGTAGACCCAGGGTCAGGAAGGAAGCAATCTAGACCAGTGGTAGGCACCACCTGGCACAGGTGCCAGTGTGGCACGTGAAGGCATTTTGCTAGGCATACACGCCTCTGAATGGATGGTGGGGAAGGGACTGCACTGCCACAAGGATCAGGCCCCTTGTGGCTCCCCTGTCATCTGCCCCCGGCATGCCAACATCTTACAAGTCGAGGTTGTGGGTGTTTTTGTCACTCTGCCCAAAAGCACTGCCAATGCCTGCTCTAGACATAGGAAGCCAGTTTTCACCTACTTCAGTGTGGACACCAGCTGCCAGTAAGTCAACACGTCTTGTAACCGTCCCTTCATACAGCATCCCCAAAAGTTTGTTGTATAGATTTGCTTACACTCCCCTGCAGTTGTTCAAGATATTAAGAAAAAACAAGGATTTTCTTGCTTTTACCAGGAATGGCCATTTTTTCCTGTTGTTCCTGTTGATCTGAAACCAAAAGTTGCTCCCCTTTAAAATAGCTATTTCCATACCTCCTTTTTTTAGGGAGCTGGCCGCTATAATAATGCTGTCAGTCCTTCATATTTTCAATGGGACTAACAGCAGACTGGCCTCTGTTAAAATGGCCATCATCAATCACGATGTCAAGACCAAGCAGGATTGCCAATCTATTACTTTATTGAATGTCTTGTGATATTTGATGTTTTTCCTTAAAGCCTACACAACTAGAGCTGATAATCTGAGCGTTCATTAAAAAAAACCTAATTTCTATTCAGCATGGTTGATCCTGGCCAATATCTGCTGTGCCTAGTTTTCCAGTTTTTGGCTGCAAGGCCCTGTCTGGTGAGGCAGAAGGTATTCTACTGCTGTTTGTCCATTTTAACCTAAGATTATTCAACAGGAGAGATGGAAAGTATGCAGGCCCTGCTTTCCATGACCTGGGGCCAAAATACTTTTCTGGGAAGCAGGAGGTGCAGGTTTGAACCCCTTCTGAGTCCTAGAATTTAGGTTCCTGCAATTTAAGTTTCCCTTTCCCCTGAGCAAGCTCCCTAACCACTAGACTCTTAAGCTAAAAGGTGTGATGGCCTTTCTCCCCTGTCAGTCTAGTTGTGTTTTTATTTCACTTATATTATTAGAACAGAGTTTAGGTGTTTTCCTGGGGGAGTAAGTTCACTATAGAGCAAGGGTGCTCAACCTCTGGGCCACAAACCAAATGAAACTTGCAGAGTTCCCCATGGCTCAGGAAATGTGGTGGCAGGGGAGAGTGACAGTTAATATTGATATCCCTCCCTGCTGCCAAAATCCCAAGCCCCATACAGCAGGTTAAAGCTTGGCCATAACCCTCCCTCAGTACAGGCAGATTGGTGCCAGGCTATGCCCCCTTCCCTCTGCGTGGCTAGGCTGGGCTATGTCCCCTTCCTCCCACAGGGCTGGGCCATGCCCCTTCCACTGTGGGGCTGGATCAGGACCAGGCCATGCCCCTGCCCTCAGATCCAGGTTGTGACTGGGCCAAACCCCCTTACCCACATGTCTGCATCAAGGATAGGCTGCCCCATACCCTTCTCCCCACACCCAAATAGGGCCCTGCAGTGCACGCTCCAGACTCTGGATTCTGTCCACTGGCTGGATTTGGCCCATGGAGGGCCCATGCACTATCCATCTGACCCACCAGATAAAAAGGTTGAATACCACTGCTATAGACTAGCAGTCTTCCAACCCCACTGGATAAGTGGTTGGTCTGGGGGCTGGATCCAGCAGGGGGTCAGTGCACTTGGTTACTCTGCAGGAGTGATCAGGTGCAGCATCCCAGCTTTCTGCACTGGATCAGATCATGGCCTGGCTTCATGTGCTGGTCTGACTCTACTCACAAGATACAGTTCAGCCCAGGACCAACTGCAGAGAGATCCTGCACACCAGCACATCTGGGTGTATGGGGCCATGTCATCCAGCCTTCAGGACTCCCCATGGGTCCAAAAATTTGGTGGTGCAGGAGCAGTTTCAGCATTAATTGCAACACTTCTTCTGCTCCATTACTGCCACATTTCCAGTACCATGGGGAGCCCTACAGGCCAGATGACATGGCTCTACCAGCTGGATTCAGCTCACAAATTGAAAGTTGAGCACTACTGCTATAGAGCACAAGTGGCCAGAGCAGGTCTTCTCTTAGCATATGCAGAAGGAACAGCTTATTATGCATGGGGAGTAGGACTTAAAATCTGTGTAAGTGGCCTTAAATGCCATTTATACAGGTTTGGTTAGTTGTATGTGTTATTTACCCACCTAAAGGTGAGTTGATTTGAGCCTAAGGCTGAGTACAGACAGTCAAAAAGCCTGAGGCTGAATCAATTCAATCTTCACCAGTTAGTCTAAGCAGCATAGATTGAACCGATAAGGAAGCTAACAGACATTCACTTTTGATTCCGGAAATGCAGCCACATGCCTGCAGTGGCCCAGACCAGAATCCAGGAGGTGCTAGAGCACACTTCCACTGGAACAGACAGCTTGGGCCAAAGCTAGCTGGCCCACCCTGAGAGGAGAGATTTTCGTGTGAGTTAACTTGAATCTGGAGGGGATCTGGGACACAAGTTCAATATACCAATTTAACCTAAATCAGTTAAGTCTGATACTACATCCACCCAGGTTTATCTTAAACTGGTTTCAGCCATTTTGAAAGCGGTTTATGTGCACTGAACTTCTGTTGTGTTACAGATTTGAACTTTTACTGGTTTATGTGCAACTTCTGTGGTGTCCTTTTAAAGTCAGAATCTTTTTAAGTCCTCAGCTGAAAAAGTTCCCATAAGTAGTCTATATTCAGCAAATTGCTTTCAAAAGTATGAAAGCTCTGTTTCCCATACCCAAAGTTTACTACCATTACAAATTTTCTTACTGGTAAAAGTAGTCTCAAAAACAGTCATCCACTAACCGCAGAAGATAAATTGCAATAATTGTTTTTTGTTGTTTTTTTTAAGATGGGCTAAAGTCTGAGAATTAGTAAGTAAGACAGGGTGTCTAAAGGAAAAGGAACGCTGGCAATTTCCAGTGAAGATCATAAAAGGGGCACAATAGCAAACTATCCCAATGCAGACGTGATAAAAAAGTGTAGTAGAATACCAATATGGCTACATCAGGAGCCCTTCAGTGACCTGAAAATCAGAAGAGAATGATATGAAAAGTGAAAACAAGGACAAATTGCTAAGGATGTGTATGAAAGAAAGTGGGACAAAATCAAAAAGCCTGAGGCAAAAAACGATTTACAACTAGCAAGGGATATAAAAGGCAATAAAAAAGGTTCTATATATAAGTTAGGAATAAGAGAAAGATGTAGGAAAATACAGATACATTTCTTAATAGGGAAGAAGAGCAAATAATAGACATGTATAATGCCTTTCTTGCTTCAGTCTTTATAGAAAAACCCTGTGACCGGAGGCTTAACACAATTTTAACAAGGAGGAGGAGTAGGGAATGAAATAGGGAAAGAACGAGCTAAAGAATATTCAGATAAATTAGATTTATTCAAGCCAGCAGGGCCTGATGAAGTTCACACTCAAGAAATTAATTAGCTAATCAAAGCAATCTCTGAAACATTACCAGTTATTTTGAGAAGTCATGGAGAATAGGCGGATAAAGCAAATAGTACTTATCTTTAAAAAAGGGAGAAAGGAGGATCAGTGGATTTAATATCAGCCAGCCTGACTTCAGTACTCAGCAGGATATTGGAATAAATTAATAAACAAACCATCAGTTGGTAAGACCCTAGAGGATAATAAACTGATAGGCAGGGATCCTGGTTTTCTCTGTTTAAAAATTGAAATTTTCTGATTTAAAAAAGATATAATGGCAAGTTCTCTGATTAAAAAGCCTAAAAGCCAAATTTTTCCAAGATTAAACACCACTAGGTATCAGTTGAACACAATACTTTAGTAATATATTTACAATTTTAAAACAATTTGAAATCTTACCAGTGCCTCAATCATTATAATAATATAAATTCTAAATACCTATATATTTTGATGTTTGATTCTGGTTTTTTTATCATGGAAAATCAGAGCTCCCCCTGCCCCTTTGCTCCACAGGTCCAGGTGTGGCTGTCCAGCCGTCAAGCATTGTGGTGCTGAGCAGACCTGTTATGCCCCTCACTCCCAAGCCATAGCCCTCCCAGCTCTGCCAGTGTCCCTCACTCCCAATCTGCAGCCCCCTGGCCCTACTGGTACCTCTCACTCCCAGCCCACAGCCCCTCACTCCCGACCCACTGCCCCCACACTCAGCCCCTCAGTGTATGAGGAAGAGGGTGGGTATGTGGGACAGGGGATGTGTAGGCACAGGTGAAGCATCAGAGGGCACACACAATGTGGCGGGAGGGAGCAGGGAAGGCACTGGCAATGCACTGAGAGGGGCGGGGGTTGGGCACAGCAGGGAGCAGGGCTGCAGCTGGGCTGGACCAGCTCCAGGCAGGAGCTGCCTCCATGGCCCAGCTGAAGGACAATGTGTGGGAAGGATTGTTACACCGCTATGGCCACCAAGGTGAGGCACCCCCTGCCAACCCAGATGCAGCAGGGGGCACATCTCCATGCTGCCACCACCTCACCTTGGTGCTCCGGCTGTATGGTGCTCCATCTCATGCTGGGTCCCACCTGCTAGCCTGCAAAAGCAGTTCTTGGCCAGAGTTGGTCCCACCTGGCTCCAGCCCCATGCCCTGCTGTAGGCACAGAAATGTGGGGGGGGACATGTGCTCTCCCTGCCCCAGACTTACCTGGATAGAGCTGCATGAGCTACTCTCCACTACTGCCTGGCTGCCACGTGCATACATACACATGCATGTGGTACCCCCTGTGTCCTGCTCACCCCAGCCCCAAGCAACCCCTTGCAGACTGGAACTCTGCCAGCCTGCAAAGAGAAACCTTTAAAGGAGAAAGTCTGCAATTTTCTCCTTTTAAGAAAAAAATTTGCTTTTTTCTCCTTTAAAAGAGGAAATCTGCATTGTTCTATGGCTGGAAAGTCTGGATCCCTGATGATAAGAAATACCCAATATGGTGGTGTCCAGAACAAGTCATGTCAAACCAATCTAACTTTTTGCTTTTACTGAGTAACTGGCCTTGTGAGTAAGTGGAAAAAAAAGTTAAGTTATATAGTGACTTTAATGAAGCTTTTGCCAGAATTTCACAACACTTTTTATAAGCAATTAGGGAAAGAAACTCTGAATATAATTACTATAAAGATGGATGAACAAGTTGCTGAAAAACTATATTCAAAGAACAGTTTTCAATCACCTGTCAAACTAGGCGGATATATCAGGTAGGGTCCTGCTGGCCTGTGTCCTAGGTCTGTTATTGTACAAAGTTTTAATTAATGATTTGGAAGATGGAATAGCAAGTACACTTATACAGTTACAGATAATACCAAGCTGAGCTGCAAGAACCTTGAATAACAGGATTAGAATATAGAATGATTTTTATAAATTGGAGATATCATCTAAAATAATTAGGATAAAATTCAAAAAGTACAGAGTGCTACACTTAGGAACTAAGTGTCAAATGCTTAACTGCTACAAATAGAGAATAATTGGCTATGTGGCAGTGCTCTAGAGAGGTATCTGGGTTGATAGTGCATCACAAATTGAAGATCAGTCATCAGGTTGATAACTGTTGCAAAAACCAGGCAAAGGCATTCTGGGATGCATTAATTATGGCTGTCATGTATTGTTATGGTCTACTTGGTGCTTGTGAAGCCTGAGCTGCAGGATATTGTCCAGTTTCATGCACCATACCTAAACAAAAAAAAGAGTTGGAGACCATTTTGAAAGAGTGTCTAAAGGGAAAAGAACAAGAATGATAATAAATATAAAACTATGAGATATGAGGAAAGGCTGAAAATATGTCAGTTTGTTTAGTCTACAAAAGAAAACTGATTGGGGGGAGCATGGTAGCAGTCTTCAAATATATGAGAGGTTATAATAAAGAGGATGATGATCAGTTATCCTCCCTGTCTGCAAAGGACAGGAAGTAATTGGTTTGACTTGCAGCAAGGTAGCTTTAGGTTAGGTATCAGGAAAAGCTTTCTAACTAGAGATGGTTGATACAGGTCTTACAGATCAGCTCAATAAGAGTGTGCCAAGGTGTAAGGGTCGGCACAGAAAAAGGCACAAAGATGTTTGTGTAACAATCTGATAAACAAGGAAATGAGGCTGACACAAGACTGAGAAAATGATATGGTAACATAATGAGAAATGAAGTAGAAAAATAATGCAAGGGAGAACTGGAAAGAGCCTGGAGGGAATGCCAAGTATTTACAGCTAGCAAAGGATATAACGGACAATAAGAAAAGGTCCTATCAATCAGTCAGGAAGAAGAGGAAAATGAAAGTATAGGTCCAGAAGTATAGGAAAAGGAGCAAATAAGGGAAGTGTCTAATGCCTTTCTTGCTTCAGTCTTCATAGAAAACCCTTGTGACCAGAGACTTAACATAGTTTTAACAAGGAGGAGGAGTAGAGGCTGAAAGAGGGAAAGAACAAGTTAAAGAATTAGAAAAATTAAATTAGTTTTATTTTAATGTTTCACGGCCCAATCTAACAAACATTAGATACCAGGAGCAGCGCTCACAACTAGGAATGGTCCCAGTGGGTTTAATTGTGGCCCATGTGAACTCTTCCAGTGACCCAAATGAGCCATAAATGTGTCCTAATCATGTAAGTTAAGGATTCTCCCTCCATATAAAGATTTAACAATCACAGTAGGCCCTAGCCATAGCATGTTGGACTTGGGCCTAAGCACCTCTAGAATAGGTCTGAACCTTCTCTAAATTAAACTAAAATTTGACCAGTCTGGCTACTTGCAGATGTTAAAAAAAAAAAAAGGAAAGAAAGAAAAAAGAGACACTCTACCTTAAACTCCACGCACTCCCACACTGAGCCCAGCGCATGCCCAAAAAAGGCACTGTGTTAGTTGGACCCAGCTCACCTGATGTCTGTATAGACTGGGCATTTTATTGGGGGTTTTTTGGCACTGTTATCTAACAGCTGATTGAATCAGCTATTAGATAAAATCGCCTAAATCCCCGCTAAAGCATATGATCTATACAGACCCTGCAGAGCCAGGTCAAAGTAATGTACTGCTTCTTCCAGTAAACCGTGTTTTGTTTTGTTTGGTTGTAACGTCTGCAAGCAGCTAGCTCCAGAATCAGAGTTTGAGTGGCAGAGAGGTGGCACAAATGTGTAGAGTGTGTCAAGTAATGGTCTGGTGGACTTGTGCACTGAACAGACTGACTTCCATGGGACTTTTTGTGAAGAACTACAACTGGCAGGAAATATTTTCAGAATGGCGTCTTATCCAAATCTGAGAAAGCTGGAGTCTGCTTCATATGCTCAGGATAGTAATCAAGACTAGCTCATCCAGTAAAATAACATTTTTCATCCACCTAAAAATACTGGACTCTTGTGGGTGTCTCTAATTTTAAAGGTTTAGTTTTAATACATCCTTTTGTCTGTTACAAAAAACATTCCATAAATCATTTTATAACTGTATATTTTAGGAGCAAAAAAAGGTCTTGAATTTCTACTTCTTCTGAAGCGATAATCTGTCAATTACATAAAGGACTATAATGAAAAAAAGTGATTTGTAATATATCTATGAAAAAAAAAGTGATTTGTAATTAGCCCTGATTTTTCACTGTTTCTCATATAAATACATTTTCAATATTTGATTCTCTCAAATATTGATTCTCTCTCTGTGGAGATTACACACATGCCATTGTATTGACTTCAGTGGAATTAGTCTTTACTTGTATAGATAAAAATAAGAAGTGATCTAGGTCCACCATTCACATTCTCTGTATATATGCCTTACAGCTTAATGCCACTTTTCTGTAGACTGTTCTTATAAGATTTACCATTTTTTTCATTGTCGTATTAGTCATCTGCACTTACCTATGAAGTGATACTTTGCATCTCATTTTGGAAATCAACTTCTTCACTTTCAGACCACAACACCGTTGAACCCACTAGATTGGGAGACAGCAGGATGTTTAATCCAGATGTTATTTCTTATACTTCCTATAGTGTGGAATCAAAAGTATTTATTGCTAGAGAATTATATTTTATTTTTTCAAATATACTTTTGGTCCTGGAAACTGAGCTCCTGGGGTGACATAGGTCAATCATTTTGTAGTTCCCAGTAAAACAACTTGAGTTAATTGCTTATTTAATTATACAAAAAGTAATTGAACATATTTAAAATAAAATGGATTAATGAAAAAGAAATACCACTAAAGATACCTTTGATCAATTAATTGTTCTCTGATATGATTAATACTTAGACTCGCATTTAATATATCATTGTAGTATTTAATTTGAACATATTTTATAGACTTCTATGTTTAATGAGTTTATATATTTACAGTAAAATCTCCATTATCTGGCATGAGTGGGGAATGCTGGGTGCTGGTAATGTAAAATGCTGGTTATATAAAAATACTAGAGCTGGAGGTAGGGCTTGCACACGACAGCAGTGATGCAGGGTAGTGGATGGCAGAAATGGATGGCAGCGGCAGTGGCGCAGGGGGGTTGCACGCAGCTTGCACACAGCAGTGGCAGTGCGGGGTGGTGGATGGAGGTGGTGCAGAGTGGTAGATGGCGGCAGCATGGCAGGGGTGGTGGCTGTGGCGTGGTACCAGTTACTAGAGTATGCCGGCTAGTAGAATGCCAGAAAACAGGGATTTCACTGTATCAGTCTTACATCCTAAGATCACAAGCCATTAGTTGTATATTATTTAGTGAATACTCTCTTCTCTAGTGTTGTAGAAAATTTAGTTTTTCCTTACTTTTCAGAGTCATCCAACAAAATCTAGATACATATAGATAGAGATTAAAAATATACACATGTCTAAGGCTTGTATTACAGTCATTATAGTACTCCCTGAATTCTACTTACGTGATTTAGAGCTGGGGATCTTACTGGCAAGCATCGGCTAAATAAAGTGCAATTGCACAAAATAAGATTGAATCCATATAATGACCTCATGAAAGCACAGTTGAATAGATGAGCCCTGTGAAATAGAAAACAAAAGGTAAACAAAACTGTATTTTTGCCTTCTGCATAAAATACAAGTATTCCACAGATTACCATTAACTGATTTGTCTTTGCAAAAGGCAAATTCACTCTCATTCCACGTATACCTTTTACCCAAAAATGAGTCCTCAAAGATTGGGTTGCATGTATTAAGCAGGAAAGCTAAATTCTTGTCACTGGAATGGAAGCATGGAGACATTGTGTTTTAATGGCTGCCACTTCTCTTTGGACCCAGTAAGCAGAAGGGGTGGAAGTCCTGTGTTAACCTTCTCACAGCCACTAAGGAATTCCCAATAGCTGCTGGCTGAACATTGTATCTTGTGCCTCAGTTAACAACTGAACTGACTGAGAGCAGCTGAGCTGAGCTGTTGCATGCAGTCTCTAGTGTCTTGATGTGGTTTGGAAACACCACTGTATTATTTAAAGGAACTTATATAAGGACCTAGGTCTTTATGATGTAGAAATAACTGAATGAGATTTTATGATCTTCACAATGTAGGTGGTCAGTTTTAAGGACCATAATATTCCATTGGAGGATGGGTGGAAAGCTACAATAACCTAGTGAATTACACTGACTTTAACAAATGTTTTAGATTTCCTTACAAATATGAGAAAATGTAAAAAAATGTGAAAAAGATTTTCCTTTGTGAAATGTTAAAGCTCTGATGCTGCAAGAGAAGAATCAGGCCCATCAAAAGGCTTCACAGAAGATGGCTAATGCAGTGAGTTAATTAATCTACATCACAAGACTATTTAAAATAGAGCAGCTGTCAGACTTTTGACATTCAATAGCAGCTGAGAGGTCACTGGTTAGGGTTAAGGCCTTTGCTAGGACAAAATCAATGTTTTTTACAAGCAGATGCAGACAAACCATAATTATTTAATAAATTCTGAGTGTAAAATATTTAAATCTGGGATCCATATGGATAACCAAATAAAATGATCTCTCTTTTGCCCAAAAGGAAAGAAAAAAGATTTAAAATAGTCTACAGTTTACTAACTTTGACACTGAAGTCCTCCCTGGCCTCTCCCTTAGAGATTCAATGACCAACTCATATTTTTACAGGCGTTCATCTTATTATAAATATTAGATAGCTTCATCATCACTGGAAGATCAGGATAAGAGCTTTGCAGCCCAGATATCCACTGCCAGTTTAGTTATGAAAGAAGATTAAAGCAGCTAGGATAAGTTTATGGAGAGGTTACAAAAAGAGGTATTCTGGCTGTTCAGTTATAGAGTGTGATATGTGGAATTATGCTTTCTGACTTCAGGTTGTACAGCAGAATGGAGGGTGTTTGGCTTTCCCTGTGGTTCTTGGCTCTGCTGGTTGTTACATGATCCAGGAAGGAATTTTTTTCCTTTCATGTTGCTTCAGGTGTTAACCTTTTTTTGGCCTTCCTCAGAAGTATTGCTCACTGCAGTTAAGGCTGGAGATTTTGACTGGAGTATAATAATGCTCCTGCTGGGCCTAAAACTTGGTTAGAGGGTCTTACCTCTCTGCTCACCTGAACTGATTTCCACATTTGGGATCAGGAAGGAATCTTACCCCATGGTCAGAGTAGTACAGACAGTGGGGTTTTTGCCTCTCTCCATTGCAGGGGTCATGCCTCTCTCCCTTAGATCTCTCAAGTGCATTTTAACAACCCTTGCAATGATGGGACACTGACAGCCCTCATCTCCCTGCTCTACCTGTGCTAAGTTAGGGTGCTTTTGATGTCTTTGGATAACATGACATCAGGACTTTTACAACAGAGTTGAATGCAGAGTTTCAGCAATAGGTTAGACAAGGACTTGTGCACAATGATTTGGCTACGGATGATCCTGTCTTGAGCAGGGGTTTGGAGAAAATGACTCCTGGAGGTCCCATCCAGCCTTATTTTCTGTGATTCTATGATCTGCTCCTCAGCAAATCAAGAATAGATGAAGGGTACAAAATCCAACATATATTTTTTTCTATATTTGAGATACTTTTTCATGCAATACATAGATTTTATTTCTTTTTTCCTTCAACTTCTTACAACAGTATCCTGGAACTTGTTACTGTTTGGTAGACTTCAAATTCAAAGTTCAAAGTTCTTGTATGTCTATTATTTTTTCTTGGAGACTAGCTGGATGTATATCTACATTTTTCTCTTTGCTGGAAGCTTACACCCTTTTGCTCACATATATGGCTGCTGCAGTATTACTCAGCAAGCCTAATTCACTAAAATGCAAGAACAGAAAAGTATTCCAATGTTGGACTGGACCCAGACACCTCTGACAGAGGTTTCTTAACTCTCTTGAATTAATAAACCTTTATCACACCTCTTAAGATCACATTTCACATGGCATATGGAGTCAGAAGAAAAGAAGAAGAGATACTACCCATCTTTCTTACCTTCCCCACCCCTAATGACAGCAGCAGAGAGATGGTTTGCCTGTGGATCTACTGCAAATGTGAGAGGACATGTAAGATGAAACCTGCTATCCACAGAGAATGCTAAAGAAAAAAAGGTATTAGTTCCTGACCATCTCTGGAGGAAGATAGGTAGTAAAAAGGATGTTAGTCCTCTTGTAAAATCTACCATTGAAATTCTTCAGCATCCTGTTCAAATCATAGAATCATACAAAATTATGGTTGGCAGGGACCTTAGGAGGTCATCCAGTCCAACCCCGTGGCTTAAAGCAGGACCATCCTTAGCTAGATCATCTCAATGAAGGCTTCATCTCGCTGGGTCTTAAACACCTTCAAGGATAAGGGTGTAAGATTCTACAGCCTCTCTGAGCAACCTGTTCCAGTGTTTTATGACCCTCTAGTGAGCATTTTTTTCCTAATATATAACTTAAACTTCCCTTGCTTCAACTTGAGACCATTGCTCCTTGTTCTGTCATCTGCCACCGCTGAGAACAGTCTAACTCCATCCTCTTTGGAACCCCCCTGCTGGTAGTTGAAGGCTGGTATCAAATCTCCTCTTAGTCCTCTCTTCTCTAGAGTAAATAAGACCCATTCCCTTAGCCCCTCCTCATAAGTCATGTGCCCCAGCCCCATCACCATTTTTGTTGCGCTCTCTCTAATTTGTCTACGTCCTTTCTATAGTAGGGGGCCTGAAGCTGGACACAGCACTCCAGATGTGGCCTCACCAGTGCTGAACAAATACTTTTGAAGCCCAGCCATCATTCTTGTTACACACACATAGGATGTTCAGAAGCTCAGGCAATTTGGTAAATGGTAACAATCTTTTTGTGGTACAGCATAATTTGTTTTAAGCATATTTTTGTCTAGGAGGTTATCTACAAATATTTGTTTTAAATTGATACCAATAAGGGTGTAAGTTTAATGTTCTTGTATACCTACAGTTTGGAATATCAAGCACCTTGAATTCTGCTAGAATTCAGTGGACTCTAGTGCAGCTATACAGGGTAGTAAGTTGGTAAACACCAAGGCCTATATGCTTGAGCAAGGCAATTGAGTTCCCAGGATATCGCGCAAGGTATTTCCAATGGAGATAGGGAAATCTCTTCAAAGTGCAATTGCTTGGCCCATTCTAGAAGACAGATTCCTCTAAGGTAAACTGGGCACCAAACCCTGCAAATACTTTAAATCAGTAGTCACTTTTGAAAATCTTCACTAACACATAAAAAATTCCTGTCTTATCAGTAATATGGCAATTGCATGAATTAAAAAAAAACATATCTATTAACCTTTAAACGTTACTTGTTTCATTTCAATTGTCGCTTATTTTTTACTTTTTTTTTCAGTGTTTGGATCACATGTATGCACAGAGCTGCAAAGTTTTATAACAAATGTTACAAGTTTATACATAAATAGAAACAAACAACTTTTATATCCAGTTTTAGCTTTAAACTTACATTGTTTAATATTTAATATTCAAGTTTACAAAAACCATTAAAATCAAACCTAATGTTTATGTTTGCACAAGCAGACAATACTGATTTAAATCAAGGGTGCTGAACACATGGGCTGCAGGCCAGACCAAGCCCATGAAGCCACTCCATCTGGCCTGCTGGACTACTAGCATGGCCAGGAATAGCTTGCTGCAGGCCCCAGTAGACATGGAAATAAGTGGCAGGAGGCCTGATATAGCTCTAGCCCCCAGCAACCACTTCACCCATTCATATTGCTTTGACCCTACTTCTCCAGCTGCTGGCCTGCACCACATGCCCCAATCTGGAACTAGAGCTGCTGTTACAGCACAAGACATCAAGTGGTGGCAGCTCCAACCCCACCATGGAGCAAGTGCACACTCCACCACTGTGTGCTCCAGGTCAGAGCCAAACCTGCCAATGCTGCCACAGCTTCTTCATGCATAGGGACCGAATGAATTCAGTGGAAATGGGGCATGCTGCTGCTTCTTTAGTCTTGCAGTTGCCCCATGTGCCCACCTGCTGCTGATTGGTGGAGGAGCCACACTTGTGGCTCGCTTCTGATCAATGGGAAGGCGAAAACTGTGGTTTTAAGTATGACTCCATTTTTGCCTCTTGCCACTGATTGGCCAAAGGGCTCCAGTGGCCCCACTGCTTGCTGCTGACCAGCGTGGGGGCAAAAATGGCACCATATTTAAAGCCACCGTTTTTGCTTCCTGGTTGATAAAGAGGAGAGGCAGGATCCCTCTGCCAATCAACAGTGTGTGTGTCGGGGGGGCAAAGGGGCACACAGGGGAACATACAAGATTAAAGGAGGTGCCATGCACCGTACTTCTGCTGTGAGTTCGATAGGTGCCTACTCATGCGCCAATGATTATATGTTACATATAAACTCTTTTAAAACCCTGTTACTTATTATTCTTTTTTAATAAACAATGTGCTTTGGAAGAATGGAGAAGAGCGACAAGAAAATCCTTAAAGTAACAACAAATGCTTTATCATTTCTAAAGAAGAAACAACTAAAATTTGAGAACAAATGATTTCTATTTGAAAAGAAGAATGTTTCTTATAAAAATCTTTCTGTGCCAAAATTCAGGTAAAACAAACCATGTGCTCCTTGAATTTAGAGTAACAATTATATAGGAAGTTACTTTCATATATTATCTTGAATCCCAAGGTATTTCACAAACATTAACATTATGATTATTGTACATGAATTACATGAATATACATATTTTATGTATAAATTATATAGATATAGTTATATATCCATATATTTGCTTCACCTGAAGTGTGAACATTTGTTAGAGTGGATTACAACAATTCAGCAAGAGGCTTTTGTTTTGTTTTGTTTCATTTTTTGGAATAAAGCAGCTCTGATCCTTTAAAGCCTTAGGTACATGTTAAACGTTAAGCCCATGAATAGTAGCATGAGATCAATGGGATTATGTACGTGCTTAAAGTTAAGCACAAACCTAAATCTTTACTGAACAGTAAAAAAACGCTGGAAGGGACCTCAAAATGTAATCTAGTGCAACTCCCTGCTTGAGGCAGGATTGTCTTTCTGAAAGCTACCTCAGACTCACATCTAACTAACCTGCATTTGAAAACTTCCAGAGGCAGAGATTCCACAGGATTTCTAAGTAATCTGTAGTAACCTGTTCCAGAATTTAATCACTTTCAGAGTTAGAATGTCTTGCCTACTATCTAATTTATATCTGTCTTGTTGCAATGGAAGCCAATTACTCATGCCCTGTCTACCGTGGACAAATAATTCATTACCGTCCTCTTTATAAAACTCTTTTGTATTTGAAGGCTTATCAAACATCCCCTTCAGTCTTCTCTTCTCTAAAGTAAAAACCCAATTCTTCTTTGCTGTTCTCCTCTGGACACTTTTCAGTTTGGCCACATCTCTCTAGGAGGAGACAGTTCAAAACTGAAGACAGTGTTGCATCTGAGGCCTCATCAGTGCTTTGTAGGATGAGTGCCAAAGGGATAACCTGACTTAGTATTTGCCTTATCCTAGTGTCCTAACAATGTTAGCTTTAACAATCAGGCGTTAAGTTTGCAGTACAATGTGTACAATCTGAATCACTTCCTCAGCACAGTGGCTCCTAGCATCAAGCTGGGACATTGGTTTTTTGCTGATTGAAATGAGAAAGCGACTGCTGCAGATTCACAAATCCATGTAGCTCTCTTTCTAAAACAAACAAACAAACCATAATACAGTCTTATGCAAAACATAAAATCCTATCTTAATGATGTATATTTAGGAAATACTTCTGCTGCCTATTGATAAGCATGTAAAGGAAATGCAATAAAGTCAAAATGAAGTAAAGTCAGGTTTATTATACATCCCAAACAAATAAAAATGGCTCTAGCATTAAGAATATGTGTCCCTTTGTTCTCCTCTATGCCAGGGAAAAGTTAAACTCTGATGCAAAGAATAGGAATGAAAAGAGTGTAGCAGAGGCAGAAATGCAAAGGGCGCATGACCAAAAAAAAGTTTGTTGAAATACTCTGGTACTCTGTTCTTAAGCCAACTAAGTTTTAAACAAGAGATCATTAAAAAAAAAAAAAAAAAAAAAGAGGGAGAGGCTTATTTTGGTTGTGTCACTGGATGGCAATGAAAAAACTAAAATATGAAAAAATCTGGCAACTTCCCTAATACTGTTTTGAGCAGTTTCTGTGAGGCACCACTGATGTCCCAAGAGACTTGCTTTAAAAACCCACTAAACAAAACTCCCTTTCACACAGAAGTTGGATTTCTAGAACAGGAGTGAGGCATGTATGTTGTAGAAATGATTCGCATGCTATCCCAACCTGTGCTGTTATGACTTCCTGACATTTCAATATGTTACAGCCCATGCTGTTGTCTCTCTTGTCATTTTGTAGCTTCATCTGTGCTAAATATTCTCATTAAACAAACAAATGCTGTATTCTGTAATAAAGTCTACATCATTCTCATCTTTCCTTAGTCCTGTAACTGCTGGCCTTGGAACAGCCCTGCTGTGTTGTTGTGGTTTCTCAATCCTACTGTGGTTTTTATGTGTTTAAACATGCTGGTTGCTTTTATTATTAAAGTCTCTCATTGGGGTGATATTATTGTAAAGGAGTGTTGACTTAGAGAGGCTTAGAGGTTGACTTGTTTGAAAATTCAAATCACTGTAGACAGCCAGCAGATATCCTGATGAAACATACTGCATTCCCAGAGTCAAATTTAATGAAATACTTTGGCAGTTTGTCTGGCATTGTGAAATTCATTGGGACCTTCTGGGTCTTTGGTCTTTTTTAAAAGACATGCCATAACCAGTCAATCAAACTCCCTTCTGCTAGTCCAGGAGTACTTATACATTTTGCATTAAACCTTTATTGGTCAAAAACCAGAAATAACCCAATCAGCTGGGACCAAGACACCAGGCTACCCCTTCCTAGGGGAGTGTCATTATTAACCACTGAGCCAAAGTCCTATTCTTCTTTTCTAGCCCTATAAATCTAGCCCCCTTGGCTTGCCTCCTTGGTTGCTTCAGTAAGTTGCCCAGCCTGGGCTGAAGCTGGTAGGACCCATGCTTGAGGAGCTGAAGAGGTGGGCTTGACTCCCTTCTGTGTAAAGATGACCTAGAATCAAAGTCTTCTACTTTCCGGACAAGTGTTCCCACCACCAGACTTTTGGGCAGCCAGTACACAATCACTATCACAATCACTACGTCCACCTAATGTGGTATCCCACACTTCATACTGAAGTCAGTGTTATCAGTCATGTAGGCATAGTACTGTCAATCATGTAGATCCCCTCTGATCTTGGTCCTGACATGATGGAAGAGTCTCTTCTGCAGTGCCGAGTCAAACATCTAAACTCTGGAGAGAAGTAGAAACTCAGTCAGACCCCATGTTCCTACCAAGTGCAACTACACGTACAATTAAGATGCAATAAACTCCAGTGGGGTAAACTGTTCACAGGTGCAACGTCTACATGTGTGCCCAGGACAGCAGTGATCTGAGCTGTGGTGGAGCAGGCCCAGGCTGGCAGGAGGTATGGGAGATCAAACCTGGCCTCCGAGTGGCAGTATTGGGCCGTGCAGGGGCTGGGTAGGGAACAAAGGTACTGACCGGACGAGGAAGACGGCAGGAGAACTGCATCCGAGAAACCAACTGGCGGCTTCGGCAGTGGTGTCTCGAGACAGGCTTCGGCTTCCTGGACAATGACCCGCACATCACGACGAGGGACATGCTCAGCTGAGATGGGCTTCACCTGTCCCCCAAAGGTAAGCGTGTGTTTTCTACTAGGTTGGCGGATTTCCTCCGGCGGGCTTTAAACTAGGCTCATCGGGGGGAGGGGAGTACGAGGGCAGGGGAAGCTGTGGACCACCAAACCATGTGGCACCCACAAGGACAGCCCAGCCTGAAGAAGGAGAACATTGGAAACCTGAAAGCCATGGGGAGACCAGCACTACAGAACAGGTAAGAAACAAGAAGGTAAGAAACAATGGGACCCTTGGGACTCGGAGCGGGGGGGCAGCAAAGGCACCAGTCGCAGGGCTCAAGTGCCTATATACTAATGCTAGGAGCATGGGGAACAAGCAGGATGAACTAGCGCTCCTGCTTGCACTAAATACCTATGACTTAGTGGGGCTAACAGAAACCTGGTGGGATTCATCCCATGACTGGGCGGTACATATTGAGGGCTATAGATTGTACAGAAAGGACAGGTCGGGGAAGAAGGGGGGGGGTTGCACTTTATGTCAGTGAGCAATATACATCAACCCTCATCAAGACAGAATCCAAGGTTGAGGAAGTAGAGGGATTGTGGGTTAGGCTACATGGGGGCCAAGGAGAAAGGGATTTGGTGGTAGGGGTCTGCTACAGACCGCGACGCCAAGGGGAAGAAATAGATGCGGGGCTCCTGAGGCAACTCTTGGAGACCATAAAAGCTAGAGGCGGTAGTCATGGGGGACCTAAACTACCCGGACATCTGCTGGGAGACGCAGACGGCAAGGTCCCATCGCTCACGCAGGTTTCTAACCTATGTACAGGACCTCCACCTGACACAGGAGGTGCATGGTCCCACTAGGGGGAATGCCATACTGGATCTGGTATTGGCAACAGGGGATGACATGGTAGGGGACCTCCAGATCGGTAGCCATTTGGGAGACAGTGATCACCTAATAATAGAATTCAACATAAGACGTCGAGTGGGTAAGGTAACTAGTAGGGTGAAAGTGCTAGACTTTAGGAAAGCTGATCTCAATGCACTCAGGCGATTAGTCAAGGACGCACTGCAGAGTAGGAGTTTTGAAAGGATGGGAGCCCAAGAAGGGTGGCTGTGCCTTAAGGAGCTGATCCTTCGGGCACAAAGCAAGATGATCCCCGAGTGAGGCAAAAGATGGAAAGGGGCCAGGAGGCTTCCATGGCTGACCAGAGAAATCCAGGGCAGCCTAAGGGCCAAAAGGGGAGCACACAAAAAGTGGAAACAAGGTGAGATCACTAAAGATGAATATACCTCCTCTGCTCGTGCTTGTAGGGAGGCAGTTAGACGGGCCAAAGCTACCATGGAGCTGAGGATGGCAACCCAAGTAAAAGACAACAAGAAATTGTTTTTTAGATATATTGGGAGTAAAAGGAAGGCCCTGGGAGGAATAGGACCCCTGCTAAATGGGCAGAAACAATTGGTGACAGATAGGGGGGACAAGGCTGAACTCCTCAACAAGTTCTTTGCCTCAGTGTTCCTAAGGGAGGGGCACGACAAGTCTCTCACTGGGGTTGTAGAGAGGCAGCAGCAAGGCGCCAGACTTCCATACGTAGATCCTGAGGTGGTGCAGAGTCACTTGGAAGAACTGGATGCCTTTAAGCCGGCAGGCCCGGATGAGCTCCATCCGAGGGTGCTGAAGGCACTGGCCGACATCATTGCAGAGCCACTGGCAGGAATATTCGAACGCTCATGGCGCACGGGCCAAGTCCCGGAGGACTGGAAAAGGGCTAACGTGGTCCCCATTTTCAAAAAGGGGAGGAAGGAGGACCCGGGCAACTATAGGCCAGTCAGTCTCACCTCCATCCTTGGTAAAGTCTTTGAAAAAATTATCAAGGCTCACATTTGTGAGAGCCCGGCAGGGCAAATTATGCTGAGGGGAAACCAGCACGGGTTTGTGGCGGGCAGATCGTGCCTGACCAATCTAGTTTCTTTTTATGACCAGGTTACGAAACGCCTGGACGCAGGAGGAGGGGTGGATGTCGCATACTTAGACTTCAGGAAGGCCTTCGATACGGTATCCCACCCCATACTGGTGAACAAGTTAAGAGGCTGTGACGTGGATGACTACACAGTCCGGTGGGTGGCGAATTGGATAGAGGGTCACACCCAGAGAGTCGTGGTGGATGGGTCGGTCTCGACCTGGAAGGGTGTGGGCAGCGGGGTCCCGCAGGGCTCGGTCCTTGGACCGATACTCTTTAATGTCATCATCAGTGACTTGGACGAGGGAGTCAAATGTACTCTGTCCAAGTTTGCAGATGACACAAAGCTATGGGGAGAAGTGGACACGCCGGAGGGCAGGGAACAGCTGCAGGCAGACCTGGATAGGTTGGACAAGTGGGCAGAAAACAACAGAATGCAGTTCAACAAGGAGAAATGCAAAGTGCTGCACCTAGGGAGGAAAAATGTCCAGCACACCTAAAGCCTAGGGAATGACCCGCTGGGTGGCACAGAGGTGGAAAGGGATCTTGGAGTCCTAGTGGACTCCAAGATGAACATGAGCCGGCAGTGTGACGAAGCCACCAGAAAAGCCAATGGCACTTTATCGTGCATCAGCAGATGCATGACAAATAGGTCCAAGGAGGTGATACTTCCCCTCTATAGGGCGCTGGTCAGACCGCAGTTGAAGTACTGCATGCAATTCTGGGCGCCACACTTCAAGAAGGATGCGGATAACCTGGAGAGGGTCCAGAGAAGGGCAACTCATATGGTTAAGGGCCTGCAGACCAAGCCCTATGAGGAGAGACTAGAGAAACTGGATCTTTTCAGCCTTCGCAAGAGAAGGTTGACAGGCGGCCTTGTGGCTGCCTATAAGTTCATCACGGGGGCACAGAAGGGAATTGGTGAGAATTTATTCACCAAGGCGCCCCCGGGGGTTACAAGAAACAATGGCCACAAGCTAGCAGAGAGCAGATTTAGATTGGACATTAGGAAGAAGTTCTTCACAGTTCGAGTGGCCAAGGTCTGGAACGGGCTCCCAAGGGAGGTGGTGCTCTCCCCTACCCTGGGGGTCTTCAAGAGGAGGTTAGATGAGTATCTAGCTGGGGTCATCTAGACCCAGTACTCTTTCCTGCTTATGCAGGGGTTCGGACTCGATGATCTATTGAGGTCCCTTCCGACCCTAACATCTATGAATCTATGAATCTATGAATCTATGACCCTGTGGAGCTGTGTGGCTAGGTGGCAGGCAGGAGTCTGGCCCCTGCCTGGTCACTGTTTACACCTGTGTTGCAGCACAGTAAATGATTCCATCATAAGATAGTACTGTCTTACAGCAGAATTAATTAGTTTATTGTGCCTGAATACCAACACATGTGTAGACGGTGATGCTTTACTAAGGAGCTAATTAGTCAACCCTGCTGTAAAGCACAAATGTAGATGCATCCACTGTTTCCTATTGGTTAGTGTGTGTGGTTCACTCTCTCTTTGGAGATGTTTGGACTTTCCCACTTACTAGATGCCTAACCCAATTGACTAAAATTGCCCTTTTGGGCGTTGTGTATTGTAGGAAATGTGAAGTCTAAGAGGAAGTACCTAGAATCTGGATAGAATATAGCCCAGAGGAATAACAGTCAAAGGTATCTCCTAACTTTGGTTACCCAATTGGAGATGCCTAGTATCAAATTTTGAATTTTTTTAAACATTATATAGCATTACACATGTTCAGAGCACAGTTCCCACTGAGTTGAATTGCTGTTCATAGGAACTCTGTGGCAGATGCAGAGATAGAATTTGGTTCTTTGGGGCAACATGTAGAGACTTTACTCATAACACTTTACTTTCTCTTCCTCAAATCTTCCTTGTTCAGTATGCCTTCTCCTTTCTACAACAAAGTGCAATAGAGGTTCCCATGAAGAACAGCCTCTTCTAATGTTAAACTATGATTCACACCCAATGCACTGTCTGCACCATCCTATGGAAAGAGGGAAGCATGACTCCTGCTCCATCCCACCCAACTTCTCCTTTTCCTGGTCCTGTTTCTTCCAAGACTTGGGCCCTTCTTTCAAGTCCCATTCTCCACACCCTGCCAGTCCCCAAGTTTAATTCCTGAGACTTCTCATCCTGTTCCTACTCTCCTTACCTAAAAAGTTGTAGGGTATATCTATATGGCTTTTTTCCTGACCCTAGGTTGACCACTTCTACTCAAGCACACAAGAAATCAGCAATTAGGTGGAAAAGACAGAGCAATTCTGAGTAAATACCCCAGCTCCATACTAAGGTTCCTTGACTTGGGAGGGCCGGAGACGAGCAACAGGGTGGGGTTTAGTTTAGCCTTGCTAGAATATAGTGAGGGGAATCTGCATCCAAACCAGATGTGTCTGTAGCAGCATGGAGCTGCAACTGTAGGAAAGCCATGATCAGCTAGCACGAAACATGCCCAGTGCTGACAGAATTTAAGATGTCCTAAAAGCAGAAACAATGGGGCCTCCCAGCCCATTGAGTTCAGTCCCCTGCATTTTCAGGTAACCTTTTACCAAAACAATCCCCAAAATTGTTAGTTTACACCCACAGGTGCTGTATACATAGTACAGTACAGTACAGCTACAGGTACAGTATCTAAAACACCAAGAACATGCTATAACTTATTGTAGATAAAAGCAGAGGAGACAAGGGCAATGCCCAGAAATCTACTGAGCATAAAGGAAATGCAGTTTGTCACAGGGTGCAATAGAACAGAGTTTCATATAGACAGCAAAAAGTACATCAGTGAAACAAAGGCTGCCATTGTGGGGTCTGCTCCCTTTTGGGGTCTCTGGCACGCCAGCTAGAGGAGCTCCAGGCCACAGTCCAGAGACTGTGTACCATCAGGGACTGCGAGCAGGAGATAGACTCCTACTGCTAGGCCCTTCTCCCATGGTCTCCCTCCAGGACAAGGGAGGACTCTGGGACCTCCCATTCTGTCCAGTCAGGGGGATGGACCAAGGTGGTCAAGGGCCCTAACGCGGGCCTCACCAAGGCCCCTGCCCCACCAGAGCTTACCAACAGGTATGAACCTCTTGCAGCCCCAGCAGAGCCTGCTGAGCTGTCAGCTCCCGCAGGCAACAGAGGCTCAACTGCAGCTACCGCCCCCGCTCTGCCCAAGACAAAACATAAAGTGTTTGTTGTGGGAGACTCCATCCTGAGGGGGACTGAAGGGGTAATCTGTCACCCCGACCCCTTAGCCTGGGAAGTCTGTTGCTTCCCAGGGACCCGCATCCGAGAGATTGTGGAGAAGATCCCTAAGCTCCTCCAGCCCACTGACCACTATCCCATGTTCCTTATTCATGTGGGCACCAACAACACAGCTTGGAGCGTTCCCAGCTGGGTCATGAGGCACTAAAGGGATTTGGGAGTGGGGATAAAGGGTCTGGGGGCACAGGTGGTGGTCTCTTCAATCCTCCCAGTCTTGGGATATGAGCTGAGGAGGGAAAGGAGGATCAAGATAGTCAACCAAAGACTGTGGTGCTGGTGTCATCGGGAATACTTTGGCTTCCATGACCACAGCCTGCTCTTTGGAGAGAGAGGCAGTGAGCTGCTGGGAAGAGATGGCCTCCACCTCTCTCCACTTTGGAAGAGGCTCTTCTCAGCCAGACTGGCTGACCTGCTCCACTGGGCTTTAAACTAAGCCCGCTGGGGGGTGGGGGGACTACTGCCACTGCTGGCCCACTGAGCAACCCTTGCAAAGCCATCAGGCCAAGGCACTTAAGGGAGCCCACTCCTGCCCCAGCCCTGGTACAATTTGTGGGCAAGGCAAGAGCCCCCAAGGGGACACTTGCCTGCCTGCCTGTACACAAATGCCAGGAGCTTGGGCAATAAGCAGGAGGAACTCATGCTCCTGCTTAACACAAATAATTACAACATAATAGGGATAACAGAGACCTGGTGGGACTCCACCCATAACTGGACCACGGGTATAGACAGGTATACCTTGTACAGGAGAGATAGAGTAGATAAAAGGGGTGGGGGTGTAGCTCTCTATGTTAAGAAAAGTTATGCATCCCTGCAAGCTGATGTTAGTGACCAGGGTGGACGACTAGAGACCCTCTGGGTTAAAATCTGTGGGGAACACGGCACAGGGGACACAACAGTGAGAGTCTACTACAGACCTCCAACCCAAAGTCCAGAGCTTGACCAGGAGTTCACCTGGGAACTGGCCGAGGCCGCATGCTCCAGGACCATGGTTGTAATGGGTGACTTCAACTACCCAGACATCTCATGGGAGGATCACTCAGCAAAATCCAAGTGGTTGCAAAGCTTCCTATCGTGTGTGGATGACCTCTACCTGACTCAAGAAGTCTACGGGCCAACGAGAGGAAAAGTGCTGCTTGGCCTGGTACTGGCTACTGGAGATGACCTAATTGGCAACCTAGTGATCGATGGGAAGCTGGGTGACAGCGACCACGAGCTGGTCACCTTCACCATTCACCATAAAGCTGGCAAGTCAGTCAGCAACACTAAAGTCCTTGACTTCAGGAAAGCTGACTTTGACAAGCTCAGGAGGCTTGTCAGTGAGGCCCTAAGGGACCATGACCCCAGGGGAAGGGGAGTTCAGAAGAGTGGTTGCTCCTCAAGGGAGCGATCCTCAATGCACAAGCTAGTTCTATTCCATCTTGGAGGAAAGGCAGCAAGAGGGCACAGCAGCCCCCCTGGCTCTCCAGGGATCTAGCAGACCTCCTGAGGCTAAAAAGAAAGGCCTACAAAGGATGGAGGATGGGATTCACTTCCAAGGAGGAATATTCTGCACTGGTCCGGTCCTGCAGGGAGCAAACCAGGAAAGCCAAGGCTGCAACTGAACTCTAACTAGCTTTGAGTATCAAGGACAATAAAAAGTCATTTTTCAGATATGTGGGGAGCCGGAGGAAAAGCAAAGGCAACATTGGACCCCTGCTAAACCAGATGGGACAACTGACAACTGATGCCCAGGAAAAAGCCAACCTATTAAATGGGTACTTTGAGTCAGTCTTTCATCAGTCCCATGGGATGCCCATGCCCATCACAGGACAGGGAGGTCTGGGCGAGGGAGATTCCCTGTCCTCCATCAATGCTGACCTCATGAAGGAACACCTTGAGAGGCTGGATACCTTCAAGTCAGCTGGCCCTGATAATCTACACCCCAGGGTACTCAAGGAGGTGGCAAGCATCATAGCCCAGCCTCTGGCACAGATCTTTGAGAACTCCTGGTGCTCTGGTGTAGTGTCCACAGACTGGAAGAAGTCCAATGTGGTGCCTATCATCAAGAAAGGGTGGAAAGTGGATCCAGCAAACTACAGGCCCATTAGCCTGATCTCTATCCCGGGGAAGGTCTTAGAAAAGACTATTAAAGAGGCCATCCTTAATAGACTGGCCAACACCAACATCCTGAGGGATAGCCAGCACGGATTTGTTGCGGGTGGGTCTTGCATGACCAATCTCATTTCCTTCTATGACCAGGTGACCTATCACCTGGACAAGGGAGAAGAGATTGATGTCATATATCTTGACTTAAAAAAAATCTTCTATCTGGTATCCCATGATCACCTCTTGGTGAAACTGGCCAGTTGTGCCTTGGGTCCACCACGATCTGCTGGCTGGGAAATTGGCTCTGTGGTCAGACCCAGAGGGTGGTAATTGATGGAAGTCATTCATCATGGTGCCCTGTGACCAGTGGGGTCCCCCAAGGCTCTGTCCTTGGACCCATATTGTTCAACATCTTCATTAATGATGTGGACACTAGAGTCAGAAGCGAACTGGCCAAGTTCGCCGATGACACCAAATTTTGGTGCAAAGCATCCACACCTGAAGATAGGAGGGTGATCCAGGCTGACCTGGACAGGCTCAGCTAATGGGCGGATGAGAACCTGATGGTGTTTAACAGTGAAAAATGCAAGGTTCTCCACCTTGGGAGGAAAAACCTGCAGCATCCTTATAGGCTCAGCAGTACTACGCTGTCTAGCACTATGGAAGAAAGAGACTTGGGGGTCATCATTGACCACAAGATGAATATGAGCCTGCAATGCGAGGCTGCGGGTAGCAAAGTGACCAAAACACTGGTTTGCATCCATAGATGCTTCTCAAGCAAATCCTGGGACGTCATTCTCCCCTTGTACTCAGCCTTGGTGAAGCCGCAGCTGGAGTACTGCGTCCAGTTTTGGGCTCCACAATTCAAAAAGGATGTGGAGAAGCTTGAGAGAGTCCAGAGGAGAGCCATGCGCATGATCAGAGGTCAGGAAAACAGACCTTACGACGACAAGCTGAGATCCGTGGGGCTCTTTAGCCTGGAAGAGAGCAGGCTTAGGGATGATCTGATGGCCACCTACAAGTTTATCAGGGGTGACCACCAGTATCTGGGGGAACGTTTGTTCACCAGAGCGCCCCAAGGGATGACGAGGTCAAATGGTTATAAACTACTGCAAGACCATTTCAGGCTGGACATAGGGAAGAATTTCTTTACTGTCCGAGCCCCGAAGGTGTGGAATAGCCTGCCATTGGAGGTGGTTCAAGCACCTACGTTGAACACCTTCAAGAAAAAATTGGATGCTTATCTTGCTGGAATCCTATGAACCCAGCTGACTTCCTGCCTTCAGGCAGGGGGCTGGACTCATGATCTTCTTAAGTCCCTTCCAGCCCTAATGTCTATGAAATCTTTGAAATCTGTGAAATCTACTCTAATATAGTACTCTCAGAGCTTTTCAGAAAGGCTTCTAGAATTTTGGACCAAACTAGTTATTAACCCTACCCTTAATTATATATCTTCTAATTAAACTATTTTGACTGAAACTGCCCTGAGAAATCCAGATCTAGGCAGACATATATGACGTATAATTTCTTTCCCAAGTTTTATCTGTTTAAAGATAAACTTTGAAAAAAAATACAAGTGATTGTAAATAAGGCCTTATTGTGGAATATGTTGAGTGATCATAATAGTAGGCAATGTTACTAGCCCAGCCTTTAACTTATAAATAGTGTGGTATCAATGTTGGTATCCATATTATATGTTCTTGTTTATTTTCAGCATTGTTTTCTGCAAACCTACCCCATTTTCTTCTTCTTTACAACAGCTTCTAATCACCCCTGCACCACTGAAGAACCAAATGTATCCTGCCTATACATTAATAACATGAACTACCCCATTTACTGTTTATCCAAGCCATCTTGTTTTCTTCTTTCCTGTGATAGGTTCATCTGAGAAGGAAACAGGACATCACACTGATGAACAGCAGTTAGCAATTAGACTTCAGGTGAAAAGTAACTGGACTCAGAAGCAGATCATTGTTTTCAGTTTCAGAAGACTAGGAATAACATTGAATCTCCTGAATAACTGGATTAAAAGCTCCTAACTACTGACAAGGACAAGAAGACAGAATTTAAACAAATATATTGGAAGAGGATGGGACAGAGACTGTAGACATGTGTGGGAGAAAGGGACGATAAGGAACTCTTTTAGAATTAGGCTTCTTAGGGTGCGTCCCCATGAGTGGGAATGTGTTCCTCAGGAACAAATAACAGCGGCACATATCTGTACTGCAGCTAGTTGTCTCTGGGGAATGCCCCTGCACATGTGCTCTGGCAAGTGGCAAGTTGCCCCAGGTGGTGTAGGGGAGACTAGGACCTGTACCTGGCTGCCCCCAGCAGCCATATTTGGGGTCCTGGTGGCCTCCCGGGATTCCAGCAGTGGCCAGCAGCCAGAGTGTGGCTCTGGTTGACCAGACTCTGGTTTTGGGCAGTGCATGCTGCGTCACCCTGCTTTTTTCTGGAACAGGTTTTTTGACACGGGATCTCTCAGTGTTCAAAAAACCCACCACACTGCAAATTTGCAATGTGGCAAATGCCTGCATGTGCAGCACACACAGTCTGTGGCGCCGCAAACTGCACTTGCTCACTCATGGGGGCATGCCATTAAAAACTAAAATAGATTGCTCAGGTGAATGTGAGAAAAGAAAGGAGAAGGAGGCAGATGTATGACTTTAAAACTTGTTTAAAAGGAAAAAAAAAAACACTTTTTCTTCAATTCACTTTTTAAAAGACCTATTTTCAAAGTTGTTCCATTGACAATTTGTGTTGCACTCTTCAAGTACTTAAGTTCATCTTTGTTCAAAGCATTACACAACATGCTTAAATTTTCCAGGCTTAAAAGTAATATTAAGTGTTTTGCTGAAAAGATGCATAACATAGAAAAAGGGATTGAAAGCCTTGACTCTACTGAAATCAATGGCAAAACTCTCATTGAGTACACCCAGGCCAAAATGTCAATATGCACTTTCCCTTAACTTGTGACTTTTATTTATACTCTTGAACATCTAAGACTTTTCACTGGTGGAGGAATCCCCTTATACAACAAAGCTTTAGTGATAAATTTTTCAGAACTTAAACCTTTGTTTTAAATTGAAGCTTTACTAGAGGCTGCATTAAAGTTATAACTTATAAGTAAGAAATCATAGTGAAAGCAAAACTACTAAATGTCTAAAAAGGATCCAAAAATATTTTAACAATTTAAAAAACTCATAAAGGTCCCATATAGCACAATCTTAAGCCAAAATATTTCTAAAGCTGGCAACTTGCAAAGATACTAGAACACCCACATAGAAGCCTGTTTTTAATTTTGGAGTAAATATTTTTTCCACCTCTCATGCACAAAACAATGGCTGCTTTAAATAGTGTGAAACAACCTAAAGTAGGGAGGAAGTTAAGTGATTTTTATTGTGCAATTAAAAATGAATTAAATGTAGCTATGATCAAAGTGATTTCTATGCTACATTTGGAAAGTTTAGAAAAAATGAGCATTTAAAAATGCCTTAAAAATGGTAATGCTTGTTAAAAAAGATTTGTGAACCATTTAAAGCAAGGTCTTTCAAATTTCTTAATTTACTGGGAACAGAATCAAGGTAATTTTTAACTCTCAGTTGTAATGTAGGTACATGTGTACCATAGTTACTGCTCATACAATATGTGTGGATATTACATATGTACTATGTTAATAAGGGAGAGGGGAAGAATGAAGTTGTGGCTTACTGTGTAAGGGAGTATCCCCAAAGGTTTTAAAAGTTGCTGAGAATGGGATACTGTGACAGAAGCCACAGACATTTCAATCCAAGGAATTTCAAACTCTGAAAAAATGTAGATAAAATATAAACTCAGAAGTTTCATAGTTTGGGCTCCCTTCAGATTGGTGCTCGCATATTCTCTTGTAAAGGTTCCCAGACTAATCCGTTTTTTTGAGGATCCCTTCTTTTACTTTGTGATGGAAAGATTTCTTCCTTTCCAAGCAGTCTTTTGTGCCCCCACTTTTCTCCTGGCATCAACTCTTCCTGCTACAGCTGCCAATAGGATGGAGCCTACTGTATCTCTTGTTAACTATGGACCTTAGGATTTAACAAGCTCCTGGTCAAAAAAATTCGAAGTCATTTAAGTACTGGGCCATTTGGGAAATCACTAGCAGGGAGGCCCTGGGTACTGGAGAAACTTGCATAACAGAGGTAGAGGGCTGGGAAACAATTTGAAACTTGAAAGCAGATTTGGGAGGAGGTTGTTATTTTAACTGGACTATCCAAGTCACTCCTAATATTTTATACCATTCTTCTGGGGTTTTACTAAAAGTGAATTTAGTGCTGTAAGCTAGTGTGTAGGCTCAGCAGCTGGGGAAGGCAAAAATTCCAGCTGCAGGTCACTTCACCTCCCTTTCCTTAGGGCTTGCTAGGTTTCCAAAAACAAAACTCAAAGCCAGAACAAATCAGAAAACTACTGGGTAATAATCCCCTGTGGTCTTTTAGTTTCAGTGAGCCAGAAAACATGCCCTATTTGATGCACCTTCCCTGTTGGTAGCCTGTTTCACAATAGCTTCCTCTTTCCTTTTATAGCCCCACCCAGATCAGCCCTTTGACAGAGAAATCCAGTGACCTGTCACATACCAAAGTATTTTTCACCTTAGTACAAAGTCTCATGATTCATAGCCACGAAAACTGAAATTTTCTATCCACACCCCAGGCATAGTAGAGGTAATGGCAGTATAAGGGCCTTGTCATAACTTACACTGTGAGCTGCACCAATGCTGGTGGGTGGTAGTTCCAGCTCGAGTCTGGAACATTTCACATTTCAGGCTAGCAGGGGCCTGGAAAAATGAAAGGCAACAATCTCCAACCCCCCTCCCCCCCCCCCCCCCCCACTTCCAGGCTTCTCTCACTCCCCCTCCTCCCTCAGGGCTCCCCCAGTTCCCTCCTTCCTGCCCCTTGGGCTCCCCCACTGCCCCTGAGTGTTCTCCCATTTCCCCCCATCCCACCACTTATGTGTGGCTGCTGGTGCTGTCTGCCCTGGGGGAGCAGGTAGGGAAGGGTTTAACCTGCCTGCCCAGCTGCTGCTCTTCTCTGGGCTGAGCCGGGCCAGGGAATAGAAGCAGCAGCAGCCAAGCCGACCCTTTCCTGCCTGCTTCCCCAGGGGACACAGCGCCAGCAGCCACAAGTAAGGGGGGGAAAGGGAGGGCAGTGAGTGGGGATTTGGGGTAATGGGGAGGGCAGTGGGCCTACTCTGAGCCAGCAGAAGAGGCAGGAGTGTTTACATTAAGGTGTACTTCTGGGTTTGCTGCTAGCGCCTCTGCCGGCAGTGGCGATTGGCCACTGGGGGATCCCCCTGGTTGGTAATCAGCCACTGGTGCCCCCCCCAATATCAGGTGGCACAATTCGCCCATGATTCTAGCTGGGTAACATGGATCAGAGACAATCCTGCCCCAGAGTGGTGTCACTGAGCGGCAAAATGAGTGTTTAATGCTACTTTCAGGTGTTAATGTGCAGACAATTCAGAGGTTAAGAATTCTAGGAGCCAGGGCCATCCCGGGGGGGTGTGGAATTGGGGCAACTACCCCGGGTCCCACGTTTTGAGGGGCTCCATAGAGTGGGGTGGAGCAGCAGTGGTGCAGAGCTGGGCAGAGCGGTGGCTCCACGGCCAGCCACTTGCTACCCTCCCCCCACCGCAGCTGCCACCACTGCCGATGATGGCAGCAGCTTCTTTAGGTCCGGGGCCCATGGGATTGCAGCGGGGGCAGGGCCCCTCATGGGATGATTTACTCTGGGCCCTGCACCCTGCTTGGGTCAGCTCTGTTAGGAGCTGTCTAAAGTTACCATGTAACAGGGCCCTAAGTGGTTAATGTCTCATCTTAACCTCTCCCTAAATGTCTCATTGCATTGCAATGGTATCATTTACAAGGGTATGGTGATACTAGTTTTCCCGTTCATTTAATCTTTGGCTAATTTGCTCACTGTGCCAACAATGCACTATGTTTTTGTTATGGGTATTTGTTCACTAGGATCAAAACTACCAACAAGAATGCAAAGGAAGTTCACAGCTTAGCAACAAGGATGTCCAGATACTCACAGAAAGAGATGTTGAAAAGATTAAAATTGTGTACCTTAGAAATTAGATGAATAAGGGAGGTCATGACAAAGTATACAAAATAATGAATACTAGAAAGAAGGCAGGCTGGGAGAGGGTTCTTTTTCAGATGCAAGAAAAAAAGGATATTCAATTCAGTTAAGGGCTAGTGATTTCAAAAGTGGTAAGAGGAGATTTTTTCTGTTTTGGCGAAAATTCATCATTGGAAAATAGAACACATTGCTGCAGTATGTTGATAAGGCCAAGATCTTAGCAAAATTAAAAATGGACTATATATTTTTCTATTTAACAAAAATATCTAGAGGTATAATGAATGACAGCCGTTGTAGCAGGGATATTACTCCTTGGTTTAAGAAATATATTTCAACATTTAAATAATATTTAACTATGGATGAGATCTAATGTGTACAGTAGATTTTTCTATATCTGCACATGATGAAATTCTTACATCTTCCTTTGAAGTAACTGGAACAGGTCCCTGTTACAGACCATTTAAAGGGTCTTATATCCTTTGGCTGTGTGATAGGGGCAAGCTCCAAGGCCTGATCTCAGTATGAGCCCACCACCTATCTAGGGGGCTAACCACCTGCCTCATTTCCTGCCATGCCTTGGTGTTAACTGATCCAGATGTTAATTAGGCAGGAGGCTGCCCTTTAAGTGCCCTGATGTACAAGGGCAATAAGTACACACTCCGACCAACCCTTAATGTGTCTCATGCCTTGCAGGTGACATATTGTTTCTTCTATCTCTGGGTTAAGGCCAGGCCAAACTCAGTGCATAGTTCGGCCTCTAACACATTGACCTGTTCTGGGCCACATTCACATTACCCCTCTGTCACTGGGGCCTCTTTCACTCTGCCTCTTTCTCACAGGGACCTCTAGCATACCACCTGTCCCTGAGCCACAAACACCCTGTCCTGCTCCCTTGATCAACCCTGGAGGACCATCAGGCTTGACTCTTCATTCCTTGAGTGGCCCTGGCTCAGCTTCTTGGGTCTCTCCCACAACTCTCATCTGAGTGGTTGACAGTCAATTCATGAACTGTGGGCTAACTCTGCCCCAGGCCCTCACTGGGCCACATCTCCCCTTCCTTGGGCCAACCCTCCGCCCCTACTCTGGAGGCCCTGAGGTCAAACACCCCCCTGCAGGCTCAGGTCCATCCCTTTAAGTGTGCCTGGCCCTAACTCCAGCCTCTCACTAGGGCCCAGGGTTGAGTACCCCCCTGAAGGCTCATATGCTCCTCTCTTAACGTGGCTGGCCCCAACTCCTGGGTCTTACACCCATATGGGCTTAGGTACCTCTTGGTAGTCATACCTGGCCCTACTGCTCCCAACAGTAATTCACCAGATATTGGGGGCTAGGGTTATTGAGGTGCCCTTACCTGCCTTTCACTGGGGATATTATCAGGTCCTGGCATTTGAATGACACTGGCCCACCACAGGCAGTCCCACCTGACTTCCCAGCAGGGTGCAGTTTCAGGTCATGCCCAGGACCATGGGGTCTTCTCCCTTCCCATAGTTCCACCCTTGCTTCCAAGATGTTTGTGGAGTAGTGGCTCAGCCCAGATGATGTTTCTCTCTCGATGACTGGCAGCAACAGCTGCCCCAGCCCTGAGAGCTGGGCTCTAAAATGGCTGTCCTAATCAAACACCTGCTGGCTACCTGCTCCAGCCCTTAAAGTGACAGAGCACAAAAGTGCTCTGTCACAGGCTGTAGGGATTGAAATAGATTTTGCCAAAACAAAATGGGCAACATGCTGCTACTTGTTCCCACATCAGGACCCTTGCCCAACGTAGAACAAGAAGCGATGTGTTTCCCTTGCCTGGGGATTCCCTGGGTTTTATGCTGCCCAAATCATGTCCTTTACTGACATATGCCTTATGCAGAAGCACAGTTAGTACAGGTCTTGGTGCAGGGTGGGGTGGAGGTGTGGGGCCACGTGGGACCCAGGGCATCCCGGGTGCCTTGTGCCTCCACATGGTGTACTGTGCTGACCTGTGCCTTGGCATGAAGTATAGGCTGGCACAGGTCCTAGCAAGTAGGTATAAGGCCACAGGACCTGTGATAACCCATGCTTCAGGCATGTGGGTCAGTGCCGGTCCCCACATGGGGGCACAGGGTGCCAGGGATTCTCCCATTCCTGTGGTGCCTTGAGCCAGGACCTGCACTGACCCATCCTTCAGGCAGAGGTCAGTGGAGATCCTGGCATGGGGACCCAATGTCACACGGGTCCTGGCATGGAGCCCTGCGGCCTCAAGGATTTCCTGGGTCCTGTGCCCCCATGCAGACTTTCTGTGCTTGCACAGACAGATAACATCTTTGTAACTGAGGAAAGCCAGGAAGGTACATGGCGGCTTGAGGGGCCTGATTCTATCTGAGATGTGCAGGAACAGCTCCATCAAGCCCCCAGAGCACCTGTCAGGGGTGGAAAGAGAGTGCAGGAAGCTCTTACACTCTATCACCATAGTCCAAATAGATATTGACTAATGAAACAACACTATTTATTAGTACCTTTTGTCATGCCAGTGATGTGATGTAACAAAGGGTAGTAACCATTTGCTCAACATTTATGTTACCATAAAAATTGTTAAGGTGGCACAAATGTGATGTTAGGTCATATCTGTTTCTATCCGAAGATTCAGTCCAGCAGTTTCTATTTTCTTATGCCAGTTCGTGCCAAAAGTGCATGATATTGATGATTGCAGTGAGGACTGAACTGAGGTGAGCCACTGCATTTTACAAAGTCTATAGAAAACCCTCAAATGAAAATAATATTCTCCCAATACTGACCTGGTCAGACTGAAAAAAAACACCCAAACAAAAACACAGTGACCCAGAAGTGAAACATCCAGTATATTGTAATGTTTTTCCTTCTTTTCCTTTCCTTATAGTGAACTGTATCTCAAATTAAGGGTTCTGGCAAAAGTCTTAGAAAGTACACAAAAAGAAAGAATGAAAAAGCCAAAGAAGGGGAAAAGGACATATCAATGAAGTAAAAGGTGGAAAAAGAACAAAAATGAAAACAAATTCTAAAATATTATTTTGATTGCTGGACAGGTTACAGTACAATTATACTAAATTTATTAGTATTATTATTTGTAACACCAAATTAAAACACACTGAACCCTAGTGAGCTTAACAAAGGGTAAATCCTCCCCAAAACTTTGAGGACTTCTCTTACTGTACACTTTCACATTACTCACTATTCAGTGTCACAGTACTGTGAACATTTCTGTTCTGTTCTACTGTCAGAGTTGCTTCTTCATTTCCACTTTTGAAAGCAGTCCCCATGTGTGGAATATTCTCCCTAAATTTTCAACCTGTTTGTAAAACGATGTGATTATTCCTTGGGTGGAAATTTTATTGAAATGCTGTGGTATTGCTTTCATTCACAGTCATGGTACTTAAATTCTAAATCTCTTGGTGGCATAAATTAGCAATATAATTTTAAAAACTAAAGCTACTCCAGAGCTATTCATGGAAGATCACATTTACTCTACAGTTGCTTGTTAATTGCTTTAGTGCCTAAGGATGTACAACATATGTCCTGAAAACAGACACCCATATGGTTGTACAGTGTATGTCCTGGCACTCTCTTGCCACAGACTAGAAAACAACAGACTTCTGTTTAAAATGCATGGCCCATTGCATGATTGAAGGTGTGACATATAAGGGATTATAACTGACAACACTGTCGCCCCACACCTGTCATAATGCTGTGTCAAGAGGCTGCAGAGTCTGTTTTGCTGATGGTGGGGGAAGGGATGTTTGTCTACATTAAGGAGAAATCTCATATTCCTTTTATAATTTAGGCCTTTCTTGATTTAGGGAGGATTTTCTTTTCCAACTTTAAATGTCAAAGTTGAGTCAACTTCAAGCAGATAAGGATGAAGAAGTCGCCTGTGCTAGCAAAATTAGTGTAGAGAGATGTAGGTACTTAACAAACCACACAGAGCCAAGTTTTTAAAGATAGGGATGCATCTAAGATAACAGATAATTTAATATTCTTTTTAAAAGCACACAAATGCTTAAGTACCTTTACAAAATGAGCCCAAAGGTCTTCAGTTTTAAATTAAGTCCTTAGGATGTTCTGAAACTCTTACCCTAATGCGAGCTAATAATGTTTATCACCACTCCCAGACATGTAGACCTGATAAACTTCTTGAAAAATGCAGTAATATGCTCACCCCCTCAGAAACTGAACATTCACTGAATAAGATCCATCCATCCAAGTATTGCCCTCTCTCTAGCCTTTATGCAAAACCACTGAAAAAATAGCACCAAAACATCCTTGCCATAAGATATCTGCCAACAACTTGGATGCTTTGGAAGTACTTGAGCAGCTCTGCCTCTCTCTGTTCTAGCTCCATTATTGGTTTCAATACCTCTCCTGCTCCCATTCTTCCACATAAAAGGAGCACAGACAGCATACCTAGGGAAGGAGGTGCTGTGGCAGAATAAGGTTCTGCTATATCCTGTTTTTCTCTGGAGCAGGATCCTTCCAGGGTATATGAGTATATGATATGAGAATCAGAACTTGATGCTGCCTTCCTCTGCCATCTCTGCAGTTTTATCTTACACTAGGGATGGACAGAAACTCTCCAGTAGGGCTGGTGCAGTGGAGATTCGGTTCTTCATATAACTTTACATGGATTTATTCCAGGAAATAACATTTTTTTCTTATCATCATAGACTTAAAATATTCACAAAAGTTTGCTAATTGAAGCCCTGGGCAAAAATCAAATTAAAAACATTTTATGTGAAATGTTATTTTAAAATTTCATTAAGAAAATTTTATCACCTTATTAGCTTCTTGTCTTCAGTTTACCTCATTTAAAAAAAGAAAACGTATAACAAAGTCCAGACAATTATACTTTAACAGACAAGGCAAATAAAGGGCACTTAATGAAGTAATAAGGTCAATCACCAGATAATGTCAGCTTCTTAAGGTTTTACTGTAATTTACTATCATGAATTGTTCTTAGAACAAACCTGTCTTTCAGCTTTAGTCAGACAAACCCATAACCTTGTTCAAGATAATAGGCTTGAAAGAATTGGATTTTTTAAACTACGCCCTTAACCGATAAATGTAACAACAAAAAATTACATAAAAATATCAATGCTTTACTGACATTGTATTTATTGCAATAATGATATAACCACTACATTACACCCACATATTCTTTTTAAATCTAGCATGCTTAAAACTTGTATGAGAATCTTTTAAAATTAAAGTTTTAATCATTTTTTACATTTTCTTTTTTCTTTTTCCTCTTTTTCATATACACACACACACTTAACTATATACACGGAGACATATACACATGAAACAGGAAACACACACACTATTTCTCCCTGGGTATCTAGCCAAGTTCATTACATCTATTTCTAGAATAGATTCATTGCAATTTTTTTCAAGTTTATTTTGCAAATTTATTTATTTTACTTTGCATATAATTAACCTGTGGACTAGATTTTTTTTTGTGACAAGATTAACTGAGGCCGAGCACTGAGTAACATTCAAAAGAAGTCATTTGTAGGCATTAGAAATATCTTCCAGGATGAAAAAGCTTATATAATTTTGTAAATTATAAGTGATATGATAAATCCTCATATTTCCAGACATAAACCAATCAGTAACTGCTGGGAGGTAGAAAGAAACTTCTCATATAGACAGGTTATTCCTTGACTATACAGTCTTGGGTTCTTGCACCTTACTTTTAAACAACTAGTTCTGTCTACTATCAGACATACATTACTAGGCTAGATGGGTTATGTGAATGCTTTTTTAGGATTACTATAAATACATAAAAGCAAAATTTTTTAAGTCAGTGGTGCTCAAGGTTTCGGCCCTAAGAGCAAGATGAATGGCTTGGGGTCAGTCCATGAGCTGGATTTGACCCTGCATAACCATGCATGCTGGGATTGGGCCTTGCACCACCCTTGCTCACCCCATACGCTAGCATTGGGACTTGGAGCACCACCTTGGAGCAGCACCTTGCCACTGCCTGGTCCCATGCACTGGGATTAGCTCCATGCTGCCTTGCATGCCCAGCCTAGTGCACAGGACCAAGGCTTGTGGGGCTCCCCAAAAAGACTCTGAGGGTCGGATGACATGGCATCAGGAGAAGGATTTGACTTGCAGGCTGGGAGTTGAGCACCTATGTTGAGCACCTAAATATCCCTAGCTACAGTATAAAACTATTTCTCCTGAGGTACCAAATTCCCCCTCAGTCTTATCTTTTTCATACTAAATAATCCCTGTTCTTTCACACTATTCTCATAAATTATGTTTCTTAAGTTTCAAATCACTTTTTTTACATTGCTTCACTCTTTCAACTTTGTCCACATCTTTCTTGAAGTGTGGTGCCAAAACTGGACATAATACTGAAAAAGAGGCCTCACCAGTGTTTAATGGATCATTTCCCTTTATTTGCAAGTGACACTCCTGTTAATACAATCCAGCATGCTATTGGCTATTTTTGCAGTATGAGCAAACTACTGATTCATATTGAGCATGTGGTTGTCTGCGACTCCCAAGTCCTTTTTTGCAGTACTGCAGCCTAGGCAGCCATCCCCCAGTTTTTATTTATACATAGAATTATTTCACCCCAAATACAGGACTTTGCACTTGTCCTTGTTGAATTTTGTTTGATTTAAATTAGACCATTTCTCCTGTGTATCCAGATCATTCTGAATCTTAGTCCTACCTTCCAGAGGGTCTACAGCTCCACCCAGCTTGCCATCATCTGTATATTTGCTAAGTGTACATTTAATCCCATGCTCCAAATGGTCAATTAAGATATTAAACCACTGGTTGCAGCCTTCTGGGTAGGGGCAGAAATTACACGCAAACTGGTATAAGTGATCAGAAACTGGTTCAAACCTTTAACACAACAGAAGTTCAGTGCATATAAGCCACTTTCAAAATGGCTGAAACCATTTGAGATAAACCTGGATGGATATAGTATCAGACTTCAGGTTAAATCAGTTTCTGGAACTTCTGTTCCAGATTTCCTCCAGATTCAAGTTAATTCACAGTCCCTCAGCACCCCAGGATGCTTTGCATCTCCCCTGCAAACCTCCCCTCACAGAGCGAGCAGGCTAGCCTTAGCAGCCGAGCAGGGAGGTGTGCTTTAGTGCTCCCTGGCTTCCATCCTAGACCACTTCAGGCATGTGACTGCATTTCTGGAATAAAAAGTGAATGTCTGTTCACTTTCTTATCTGTTCAATATATGCTGCTTAGACTAACTGGTGAAGACTGAATTGATTTAGCCTCAGGCTTTTTGACTTAGTTTCAAAGGCTGCAGGCTCACTTGACCCAGCTCGGGTCAGAAGCAGGTCGACAGGTGGGAAGGCAGTGCTAGGATTCAAACCCCACTGTTGCCTTCCCCTGTTACCAGCATAGGGAATGCACCTGCCATTGCTGTTCTTCCCTGCACTGACACAGGAAAGGCGACTGGCATGAGAAATATTCCCAGTGCTGCTGTTTATCCCTGAGTCAGCATGGAGGAAGTTCTCACTGCTGCCATTTCTTTTCCCTGCATCAACATGGGGAAAGTGACTGCTGCTGAAGCCTCTCACTGTGGAATGCCGTTAAAGTACCATAAACATGGGCCAGACCAAAAGGCTCTATGGACTAGAACTAGCCTAAAGGCCTGAGGTTGCTAACTCCCATATTAAACAGTAAAATTATTACAGATCCAGGGCAGACCCTTGGAAGATCCCACTTGATACCTCATCCCAAGTAGATATCAAGGCATTCATGACTGGCTCCCCATTAAGCCCCATGATCCAAGCATTATATATCTACCTTACAATCTTTTCATCTAGTTTGTATTTCCTTACCTTATTCATGAAACTGTAATGGAAGACAGCATTAATAGCCTAGGTAAAAATCAAGGTATATTATACTCATTGCTCTCTCCCACCCTCATTACCTTGTCATAAAAGGAAATCAAGTTGGTTAGGGATGACTTGGTCTTGATGAATTTATGCTGTCTGTTCTTGATCATCTTGTTCTCCTCCAGATGCTTTGAAATATACCTCTAGATGATCTGCTCCATAATCTTTCCTAGTATTGAGGTTAGACTGTCTGCCCTCAATTCCCTGGCCCCTCCTTCTTCCCTTTCTTAAAGATGCATGTCATAAATCCAGCCATGGGGGACCTCCAGAGCCCAGAGTTTCTCTCCACTGTGCATCCACTAGCCCCAGGAACAGACTGAAGATGCCCTGTGTGACAGAAACAGAACCCCAGAAGAGAAAACTTACCTGGGGGGAAAGATGAGTAGAGCCAGCACAAAGCCATGCTGAGGCAGAGGAGCGGCAGGAGTGGAGCCACATCTGAAGAGAATACTGTGCTGGAAAAAAAAAAAGAAGCAAAATGCAGTTGACCCTGGAGGAGCTGGGATGGGCTCCTTCACTGGTGTGGGTGCATTTTATTCCCACATGCTGGCACCGATTTGCTGGCCAGCCCATGGAAAAGGGAATAAAACCGCCTCTGGACAAGAGGCAGGGGGAACTGGAAGTGGGTTCCCTGGCGGGCAACTAGCATCCCAGAGCAGAGCAAAGCCCCGCTGAGGGAAAGTGGTGGCAGCCCCAGGAAGGGGATTTTGGAGATAATTCAAGACCAGAAGGGCTATATTACTCACCTCAAGTGGAGCTGTGGACTCCTGATGTCTCCTGACTGGATTGGACCCACCAGGAACCTGCAGAGAGAAGGAGAGACAGCTGCCCACACCACAGTGACTACAGGCCAAGGAGAGTGGAACTGACGCCAGGAGACAAGGTAATCCGGGGTCAGGAAGAGGCTGGGCCAGTACCACTAACGCCTTAAGCAGAGCGGGATGAACTGACGTCCGTATACGTTTATGCTGATTCAAAAGGCCAAGACACATGTAACGGTACTGTAATCAAACCCAGAAGACCGGGACTCAACATCATTGGTTGGTGTTAGATGGGGTGTAGGGGAGGCAGAGCCCTAAAATGGGAAGATGGACAGGGAGATTGAAGGAGGGGACCAAGAGGGACGGAACATACATCTTCCTCCCTACTAAATACATTTAATACAGCAAAGACATGGCAGGTGAGAACCCCTGAGGACCCTCTGGAATCCGACTCAGTAGTAGGCTGTCTTTTCCTCAAGCAATGGTGACATCCAAAAAAGCTATATGAACCAGATGCATTGGTGAATGGCATGGGCGATTACACCCTAGGATAGCTCCTTATTCCAGCAAGCCTCCAGTCCACTACACCAGACCTTGCAACTGCAGCGAGGGAATCTCTGCCAGCCCCAGGTGACCCCCATTTTGGGTTACAGAAGAAATTTTAAGTCCTCTTCTCTGTAGAGTCAGCCTGGAATATCACTTGCCCAGAAGTCACCCATTGCAGAGGCAATCAGTAAAGGAAAAAACAATAAAATTATTTATTATAGAAATGGAACAAACATAAGAATCCAGTAACCATGGGTGCCTGTACATGAGCCGGGAGGCTGCTCTGACATGCTGTAATTACTCAATTAATTGATTTTAATTGAATCTGCTGGAGCACAGCAATGTCTCAGCATCATCCAGGGGTTCAGGGTGAAGGGAAAAGGGATACCTCCCAACTCATGGGTCCAGCTCAACTCTCCCAAAGACCAGAGCAGGGGTAGTTGTGTGTGGGGCTGTGTGATGGGGTGGCTAGTTGCCAGCTGGCTAGTTGCCAGTTGCCAGCAGGGCTTGAGAGAGGGGTGGTCTAGCAGCCTCTTGGGCGGCTGCTGGAGTGCCCCCCCCTGCTGACCTGGGCCAGTGAAGGCAGGCTTTGAATCTCTCCAATCTGGATTCAATGACACTTTGTGTAGGTTCCTTTTTCCTTGTATTTGGAGATTGAGCCATTTAAGTGTTGCCATTATGCGGTTCTTTATTTATATTTAAAAAAACATAGTTTCATAGTTGGTAGGGTTGGAAGGGACCTGAGCAGATCATCAAGTCCGACCCCCTGCCATAGCAGGAAAGAGTACTGGGGTCAAACGACCCCAGCAAGATGTTCATCCAGCCTCCTTTTAAAGACCCCCAGGGTAGGAACCAGCACCACTTCTCTTGGAAGTTGGTTCCAGATCCTAGCTGCCCTGACAGGGAAGTAGCACCTCCTGATATCTAGCCTGAATCTACCCTCTGCCAGCTTGTGACCGTTATTTCTTGTTACTTCTGGTAGTGCTCGGGGGAACAGGGACTCTCCCAATGCCTGCTGGTCCATCCTGACTAGTTTGTAAATGGCCATTAAATCCCCCCCTCAGCCTTCTCTTGTGGAGGCTGAACAGGTTCAGGACCCTTAGCTTCTCCTCATAGGGCCTGCCCTGCTGACTCCTGATCATGGGGGTGGCCCTCCTCTGGACCCTCTCCATTTGTCCACATTCCTCCTGAAGTGCGGTGCCCAGAACTGGACACAGTATTCCAACTGCAGCCTGACCAGTGTCACACAGAGGGGGAGAATCACCTCCTTGGACTTGCTTGAGATGCATCTGTGGATGCATGATAAGGTATGGTTGGTCTTCCTGACCACATCCCCACACTATTGGCCCATGTTCATTTTGGCATCAATAATGACTCCAAGATCCTTTCCTGCCTCTGCACTGACGAGAAGGGAGTTCCCCAGCCTGTAGATATGCTGCTAGTTCTTCCTCCCCAAGTGCAGGATTTTGTGACCTGGTCATAGAAGGCCACCAGGTTGGTCCCACAGGACCTGCCTCTAATGAACCCATGTTGGCTGGCCCTAAGCATAATCTCCCCTGCTGGCCCCTCGTGGACATGTGCCAGGATAATTCTCTCAAAAAGCTTACCCAGGACTGAGTTAAGACTGACTGGCCTATAGTTTCCTGGGTCCTCCTCCCTCCCTTTTTTGAAAATGGGAACCACATTGGCCCTTTTCCAGTCCTCTGGCACCATGCCAGAGCACCATGAGTGCTTGTAAAGCCATGCCAGAAGTCCTGCAATGACCTCTGCTAATTCCCTCAGCACTCTGGGGTGGAGAACATCAGGACCTGCTGATTTAAATATGTCCAGTCCCTCAGAAGTTCCTTGACTAGGTCCTCACTAATCCTAGGCCTGGGTGCACCTCCCCACCCTATGGGGGTCCCAGTGGGGATGGGGGTGACCCGGTCCTTGCTCAGAAAAATGGAAGCAAAGAAATTGTTAAATAGGTTAGCTTTGCTGTCTGGTGTGATGACCAGATTTCCTAGCATGTCTTGCAGAGGCCCCATGTTACCCGGTACCTTCTTTTTACCCCCTATGTATTTAAAAAAGGACTTCTTGTTGTCCTTGATCCAGGTAGCTAGTCCCAGTTCCATCTATGCCTTGGCCTTCCTGACTACCCCCCTACAGCTCCGAGCAACTGAGGTATAGTCCTCCCTGGTGATGGCCCCTCCCTTCCATTGTGTGTACGCCTCCTTTTTCTCTAGGAGATGTTCCCATATGTTTTTGGTGAGCCATGGGGGCTTTTGCACCCTCTTGCCCCCTTTGATCCATGTTGGGATTACCTCCCTTTGGGCTTGGAGGATCACCTCCTTAAGGAACAACCACTCTTTTGGACACCCAACTCCCCTCCCCTTTGGGACCTCAGTGTCTCCCTGACTATTCTCCTTACCTTATTGAAATCCGTGCTTCTGAAGTCCAGGGCTGCTGCCTTGCTGCAGGTCTTTGCCACCTTGTGCTGGATGGTGAATTCCAGCAGGCGATGATCACTGTCACCCAGGTGATCGAGCACCTGAAGACCCCTCACCAGGTTGTCACCTGTGGCCAGGGCCAGATCCAACAAGGTGTCTCCCCTGGTGGGGCTGTGCACCTCCTGGGTTAGATGGAGGTCCTGTATCTTGGCTAGGAACCTACATGAGTGGTCAGACCTGGCTGACTGCTCTTCCCAGCAGATGTCTGGAAAGTTCAGGTCACTCATGATGACCACGTCCTTTGACCTAACTACCTTCGTGAGCTGACTTAAGAATTCCCAGTCTAGCTCTTCCCCTTGGTTGGGTGGTCTGTAGTAGACCCCCACTGTTAAGTCCCTTTCCCCTCGACTCCCTTGTATTCTAACCAAGAGCACTTCAGTGTGCCTCTCCTCTGACCCAATGCTACTTGATGAGGATGTGTATTTCTCCTTGACGTAGAGTGCCACATCCCCACCTTTCCTCCCCGTCCTATCCCTCCTGTATAGCCTATAGCCCTTGATATTCACCACCCAGTCGTGCATTGGGTCCCACCACATTTCAGTGAGCCCCACTATGTCTGGGTTTGTGTTAGCTAGCAGGAGAGTAAGTTCCTCCTGCTTGTTCCCCATACTACAAGCATTAGTGTAGAGGCTAATTTGTTCTGCTCATCATCTGTCTAGGCTGGGCTGTTCTTGTGGGTGATGCTTGGTTTAGTGGTCCAAGGCTTCTTCCACCCTCAACTTCCCCTTCCCCCGATGAGCCTTCCCCTTCCCCTGACAAATAAAGAAACAAGCACACCAATAGATCCAGAAAGGTGCTTCTCCCCTCTATTCAGTGTTGGTGAGGCCACAACTGGAGTACTGTCCAGTTCTGGGCAGTGCACTTCAAGAAGGATGTGGACAAGCTTAAAAGGGTGCAGAGAAGAGCCACCCGCATGATCAAGGGCCGGGGGACAGGCTTTATGAAAAGAGACTTTGGGATCTGGGTTTGTTCAGTCTGAGTAAAAGAAGGCTGAGGGGCGACTTGATAGCTGCCTACAAATATGTCAAGGGAGAACACTAGGATATGGGAGAGCAACTTTTCAGAAAAGCACCTCCTGGGAGGACAAAGACCAAGCTAATCAAGGAAAAGTTTAGGTTAGACATACGGAGAATCTTCTTTTCCGTACAGGTAACTAGAATCTGGAACACACTTACAGGTCCCTTCCAGTCCTTCTTTCTTTGATTCTATGATTCCTGTGCTTCAAAATGGCAGTGGGGGCACTTTAATTGAAGCTCATCTGACTAGCTTTAGATAAAATGCCCCAGCCACCATTTTGAAGCACGAGGACACTGATGCTTTGCGCACTCTAGTTAAAGTGTCCCCCCTCCCCTCCCCAGATCACATGTAAAAATGCCCCATGTTGACCTACGGTCAGAGATACGGAAGTAAATAAACAAAAGAAACTACCAGAACATTGATGTGTTCTTACCCTGCACCTTAAATTCAAGGATACAGTCCTCTGTTGGCTTCACAGGTCTAAATGCAGACCCTGGCTATGACACTGCATCTCCCTGTCAGCTTCCTCCTTGGTTTGGGGACCTCTTTTATCTGGAAAGACTGAAAACAAATCCATACTTTCCTTCTGACCCTGCTGACATGAAAAAACCCAGCTTTTCGGAGTGAACCCTAACTTGTTCTTCCTCTAGATTGCTTACTACTTCTCCTATTCTTGCTGCCAATTGCATTCGTCATCTGGTATCTGATTTTATTTGTGAAGACTAAAGGAAAAAAAGCACTGAATACTTCAGCCTTCTTTGTATCATCTGTTTCTATGCCTTCTGCATTTAGTAAGAGACCTACACTTTTCTTAATCTTCCTCTTCTCACATACTGGCAGAATAATTTTTCATTTTTTTTATATTCCATGTACGTTGCATCTCAAACTGTGCCTTGGTCTTTCTGATTTTCCCTCTGTAGGCTTGTGCAATACTCTTAAATTCTTTCTTAGTAATATGGTCCAGTTTCCAGTTTTTATAGGATTCCTTTTTGAGTTTCAACTCATTGAAGAGCTCACTGTTTAAGCCAGGCCAGACTGTTGCTGCACTTCCATTTCTTTCTTTGCTGTGGGATAGATATAAGATGTCAGTGTGCTGTTTTTAAAATATTTGAGCAAGGGTCATTTGTTGCTCCGCTGAGAGCTCATGTAGTATGCCTGACAGACATGAAGGGTTACAGCCATGGAATAAAGGCCTTTCTTTGTGCAAGTCAGTCTTTTATTGCCAAATGACCCCCAGGAGCTCCCCATCAAGATATACCAGAGGTCTAACATCTTAGCGGCTCAGATTAGAAAATCTTCAAATACATTGCTTGGAACTAATTGAAAATTAAACTGCAAATAGCTTTGTTAAAGCACAGCCATGTTTATAAGTGTAATTCAAAGGATGACATGCCATTAAATGTTTCCTTTAAGAAGTCCAACCATTAAATAACTAAGGAAATCTCAAGCTAAATAAAAATCTCTGTCTTCAGGGAAAAGCTGCTTATCTATTCTGGAAAACAGAAGCTTCTACCAAACCTTTACATCTTTATAGATATTCTCACATAAAATACCATAGGTGTTGGTTAGTCTGACATCACATAGTTCCTTTCTGGATAAAAAATGATTTCAACTGACATTGAAAGCAAGTGCTGAACTTATTTACTGAGATTTTGTTTGCACAAATTTGTTCCAGAAACTCCATTCCTCCTAGACAGTTTGCCCTTTCCAAGTCATAGAATGGATAAAAATCTGCAATATATAACCATAGTCTTCTATATTTAATATGTGTTTCATATAATCATAAACCTCAATAGCAACAAAAGACAAGAAAACTAATGGGCTAGATTCTACTCCCTTAGTTGATTGGGAACAACCCGGGAGGCCTATACATTTTATTCTCAATTTCATTATACCATTTTTGTACTGTCGCACCTCCATTGACTTCAGTAGAATCACACAATATAAATCAGTGGAATTAATTGGAGAATCGGGTTAATGAATGGGAATGGTACATAAGGAACTGAAAGTATAAACTGACCCAATATTAAAGAAAAATTATCTTCTATCTTCAGTTTATCCCAATATAATATTGGTCATCAATCAATATTCCCCTTATAAGTGTATTTGTTTTAGAGAGCTTTAAAGTAGTATAGCTAGCATTTTTGGTTATCCCACTTCTAAAATATCACTTTTTGACCAAAAGCAAAGCAAAATTTAGAATATCCATCAATATCAGGACAGATTAAATATTTCAGTATTGATATAAGTAAAAGCCATCCTTTTCAAGCAGCCTCATTAAGACTATAAAAAAACCTAATGGCTCATCAAGTTTAGCCCCCTTATTTTGCTGGTGCCCATATAAATATTTGTGCACAAAACAGCCATGAAGTACCCATACTAAAAGGCATAAAATTAAAAAAATCATCAAAAAGCTGGAAGGGATCCCAGAACATCATTTAGTTCAATTCCCCTGGTCAAAGCAGGATCGTCTCTGACTAAATCATCCTAGTCCATGTTGTTTAACCTGCTTTAAAAATCTTACAAGGACAGAGATTCCATAACCTCTTTAAGTAGCATATCAATGCCTAACCACCCTTAATGTGATAAAATACTTCTTAACTTTGAGCTTAAAATGTCCTCTGCTGTAGTGGGAGACCATTTTTCCTAGTCCTGTCCTCTGTGGTCTCAGGGAATAGTCTATTTCCATCCTCCCTTTAGCCACCGTTCAGGTAAGACAATCATCCTCAACTATGAGAGATTACTGATGATGATTTGAAGACTATCACTCTTTTCTTTCCCACACAAAATAATCCCAGTTCTTTCAGTTTTTCTACATAAGTTGTACTTCCCAGACCTTTACTAATTTTTGTTGCTCTCTGCTGGACTCTTTCTAATTTGTCCACATCTTTCTGGAAGAGAGGTGCCAAAGCTGGACACAATACTCCACGTAAGGCCTCACCAGTGTTGAATAGAGGGGAAGAATCACTTCCATCAATTTGCATATGATTCTCTTGTTAATACAACCTATCTATTAGTTTGTTTCTTGCAACAAGAGCACATTGTTGGCTCATATTCTACTTATGGTCTACTGTGACCTCAAGGTCCTTTTTTGCAGTGTGGTAGCCTAGGCTGTTATTCCTGAGTCTGTATTTATTCATGCAATTTCCACGTGCAGAACTTTGCATTTGTCCTTGTTGAATTTTACTTGATTGATATTAGACCATTTCTCCAGTTTATCCAGATCATTCTGAATCTTAGTGCTACCTTTCAGAATGCCTACATTGAGCCCCATGATCCCACCATTATGTGTCTACCTTATACTACTGTCATGTAGTGTGCATTTCCTTTAATTACTAAGTTATTGTGGGAGATGGTGCCAAAAACTCTGCTAAAAATCAAGGTATATAACATCATTGCTGTACCCCCAACCACAGACCTTGTTACCTAGTCATAGAAGGAAATCAAGTTGGTTAGGGATGAAATACTTTTGATGAATCTATAATTGCCTCTACCCCCAGTGAAGAGAGCTCACATGAAAAGAGCAGGACTTTAATATTTTTAGGCCTGTGTCATAGCAAGGAAAAATATGATAAAATATGCCCAAAAGGACTATGCCACCATGCTACAAAGGAAGGCAAACAATGTTTTTGGCAATATGATTTGAGGGATAATTTCTTTCTGATCCCAAATTCAACAATCTGTTGACTCTGAACATGTAAGCAAGACATGACAGAAGTTTTGTAGTACTACCCATCAGTCTATGAGACAGTTCTTGGCACAACTTCACCTCTTGCCCTGATCTTGCATCATGAGTCATCCATATTGACAGTTGTATCTGCATGGAGCTCTTTGAATTTACAGTGTAGCCCTGAGGAGTACTGAACTCTTGGGCAATCCAGAATCCTCTTCTCTTTATACCTGTGTTAGTTTTTTAGAACGTTTAGTGGCCAAGAGTCATATATTGACCAATACACTACTCATCAGGTACAGCGTGTTTTCTCTCCTTATTCCTCATCTGCAAGTGAGTAAATGGATCTAAAAGTGCCGGTATGATCCAGAGCAAACTTACCCTTCAATTAAATTTAAAAATCATCCACCCATATTTTTTAATCAAATAAATCCTCTTGTTCACTCAAATAAGTCATGTTCTCCAGATGTAAACATTCCTCTAAGAGTCAATGCCATATGTTAACAGATGGACTACCATCTGTGGTATAGTTATTGAAAATACATTGCTTTGCTCTGTAAAACAAATATAAGTCAGGCATTCATTTTTCAAGAATTCTTACTTTCAGAATGTAACTCTAGCAAAGGGACCTCAGAGTCCATTTTTATCTGCCAAATTCTGTAATACATTACATGGAGGTCCACAGTATACCATTATGGGGATGCCCAAAACAAAAATCATTTTAAGTACCTTGTCATCCCTTACAGCTTAAAACTTTTTATTGGTGATCAATCTTATTTATGATGATATGCAGAAATAAAACAGCTTAGTGAAACAAGAAATGTAAGAATTTCTGGTATTGTGGTCAAAGAGTATATCACCTCCTTTTTCTTTGATAAAATTCCCTATACACAGTAGACTAAAAAAAAAACCCAACAAAACTTTAACAAAGCATAAGAACTAAATTATCTCCTTAAATACACATGTACAACTCTGGCTGAAACTGGAATATGGTGGATGAAGACAGAATCTGGCCCTTGGTGGATAAGATTCTGCAAGTAGAGTCCTTAAGAGCAAGGAGGGCTTTGGAGTAGCTAAGCAGATGTTGTGCTATCAGAAACACATCTGAAAATAATTCCATTTCAAAGAGAAAAAATGCCAGAGTGAAAATAGACCAGTGTGGTTGCTTCAGCAACTCTTTGGAGACTTGAAAATAGAATGGAAAATAGAATTTTCATTGTGTGCCTAAATGGAAGTTCTCTAGCTGTGGAAGTGACATTTTTGGTGCTTATATACAGGCACTCCATTACTCCAGCACTGTGGATGCATCAAAGATGCTGGGTTTTTATCAAGGGAAGCACTACTTGCAAGGTTAGGAAAATTATTCTTCCATTTCACTTACCTAAAATACTGTGTCCAGTTTGGGCACCATACTTCAAAAAAAGATATGAACAGATGAGGAGGAGTCCGGCAGAAAGCAACAAAATACTATTGGAGGTTTGGGAAACAAGACTTGCAAGAAAAGGTTAGAAAAGCTGGGATTATTTTGTTTGGAGAAGAGAAGATTGTGGAGTGTGTGAGAGTGGGGGGGAGTGTCGGATAAGTTTTTAAATACCTGAAACAATATGATGATGGATTAGTGCCTGGGTCTGACAGGAACAGGACAAGAAATAGCAGTTTTAAATGGCAGAAAGAAAAAATTTAGGTTGGATACTAGGAAGAACTTCATAACTATGAGGGTGCTTAAGTACTTAGAGAGTCTGGGAAATCTCCATCCTTGGAAGTTTTAAAGAGCAGGTTAGACAAACACTTGCCTGGAATGATTTAGTCATGCATGATCTTAATTTGAGACTATGGATTCATATACCATTACTGCGATTAGCTTTTATAACCCCAATTCCCTCAATGGGTTAACTGTCTTGTTTATTCATATTGACCTATTCAACCCACCTTTTTCTCTCCGTGTAGTTCCCTTTCCCCCTATCCTACATATTTAAAATTTCTTTTCTGTTAAGAACCCCTGCAATCTATATATTTTAATGACATGCAGAAAACTGTATTGAAAAGACAATACAGATTGCAATATCAAAAGTTACAGAATGCCAGAACCAAGGCTGCCTCTTCAATATTGATTCAACCTCCTTTTATATATTCATTACAAAATAGTCTTTAATTGCATGTCAACAAGCTTTTCTACAAGAAGGCTGTCCCATTCAGTGACAAAATAGACAACAGTCAGATGATAATCAGCTGTCTGATAATGTTTTATCTACCTTATTCAGTGTTGTGCCCCGTGCACTATTTAGTGAACACTATTCAAATCCTACTATGTATATAGAATTACTAATTTCCTCATGGGTTTTAGTATGGTGTTCACCACTCTAATAACACACTACTTCAGAGGCATTCATTTATTTCTGCAGTTCCTTGATAATATATGGAAAAGGCATTATTCTCATGTTAAAAATGGTACAGGCAGAGGGAAATGAAGTTAACAAGTGTCTGTTTACTTTGGATACCCAATTTAAGACGCCTAGGACTGAATTTTTCAAAGTATATAATATATTGTGCTCTGAACATTTTGTATTTTCAGAGCACAGTTCTTATTTACTTTACTTGTGAATGCTAAGCACTTCTGCAATTGAGGCCCCGGGTTTTTAGATTGGGCACTGAGAAACAACAAGTTACACTAGATTAGTGTTTCCCTCTGAAAAACAATTGATTTCAGTGGCTTGGCTATCATCACATTGTAACCTTGTGGCAGAAACAATGATTGAATCCAGTTTTTCCCAGCAGTAATCATCTATTTCAGTCATGAGATTCTCCTTCCTCCTCCTCCTCCTGAGGTATCACCTCTTTTGCTTTACTGTCTTCTAATTTCTGCAGCAAAGGAAGGATGGTCCTTTAGATAACAGCTTCTTTCCTGCACAATCTTGATTTCTACCCAAAACAAATTAATTTTGTGCGCTGAATAATACAGGTCCTGTGGAACAACAAACAGAAGTATAAGCCCTTTTTGCCCTATCCCCATCCCAATCACATTTTTTATCCTGCACTATCTCCTCCTCACCCAGCCCAATCTATTTGCACTCCTTAAGTTTCTCAACCCCAGCCCCAGTCTTTTTGATTAGCTAGTTCAAGTCTAATCCTCCTGGGTTCCTTTCCCCTATACCAGGCTCATGCCCAATCTCCTTGCCTGCTCACTGGTAGTCCTACTCCCCAACCCTGTTTTCTTTTCCCCTCTGTCCTGGCCTAGTCAGTTCCTCATGTCCCATATCACAATGCACGTGCATGGAAGGCCTGATTTAAGGTTACCAGTGCCATTCAGAGCTTCTGGGTCTCAAATGCAGTGACACTCTCTTATTTCTAAGATTTGGAATGCAGGACATACTTCAAGGTGGTGCTCCTGGAAGTGGCATGGCAACACTTTGACGTGACCCAAGTGACCCACTTATTGCAGCTGTTATCCTCTTTTGGTATCTCTGTCTAGATGTATCACACCTACAATCAGATTACAAAATTCTATGGGCTAAGGACTGTGCCTATTTTATTTATTGTTAAAGTGCCTAGCATTCTTTAGATTATATACTAATAATATCCTCATCATCTGCTCTGGAAAGATAAAAATCTGAGACAGGGCATGGAACGGGGTGGGCCACCCAAGCCATGGCCCAACCAACTTTTAGCATGTTAATTTAGTTAGCTATGCAGTTAAAAAATAGCTATATAGTTTTAACCAGAATGACAATTGCGCATTTGTGGGCTATATAAATTAACATGGTAAAAGTTGGTTGGGCCATGGCCTGGGTGGCCCATCCTGTTCAGCAGACTATGATCTGAGACAAACCTGTGGGGTTGGAGTCTGTTATTCTATTGAATCTGAATACTCCGTTCCTGAAGCTGAGAGCCTCACACTATCTCTATTTTTAAATAAATATAACTAATTAGAACACTAGGTAGAAAATTATTGTTTTGTTTCCTTTTGCTTATGTTAAATTGTGGCAATACAGATTTTTGTTTTTTTTTTTAACTCTGAACTGTTTCTCATTTTAAGAATTTCCTCAATTAAATATTTACTTTTTTGCCATGAGACCTCATAAAAACTAAGTCTAAGAAGGGAATAAGAAAGCATCAGGGATTAAGCAGTCATTAAAACAACTAAAATTTTATCTTTGATGAGATGATACCAGTCGGTTTAACTCCTGTATCTACTGGAAATAGAGGCTGATTAGCTGTGTATGAACAGCATTCTCAGCATCACAATGTGTCTAGATTTTTCACCTTGAAAAATATATTTTACATACTTGTTATAAAAACTAATTAAGGAACATTTATGTGATACCAACCATAAAATGAAGGCCATATATCTACAAATTATCTTAAAAGAGAGAAAAGCCTGTGTATGTATATATAATTTGAGTTATGATGGACTATTTTTGTCAATGTCTGATAAAAGTTTCTTTGATCTGCTTTTTGACAGGTCCATAGATTTGGGGCTATCCGCATTTTTTATGATTCTCTTATGGTTGCTTCTACAATTGATTATTTTCACTCAAGACCTTTGTGCCACTAGTGAGCTACAGTTCTGCATATACAAAGCAAATATTTAATTATACAATTGGGTCCTGCTTGCACATTTGCATTCTTTTTTAATCTCATCTTCTTTATTTCAGTTCAAAGAGGTCAAGGAAATGCTGAATGTAAAAAAAAAAAGATAAATATGAAATAATGAATCCTTAGAGAGGATGAACAAAATCTTCAAATTCTTTTTCCTTAATCCCCGTTGTCAAGGGGGCTTCACCTCACAGTAAAGAGTGAAGAACTTCCAGAGTTTTTGCGAAGTTTAAAATGTTAAGGCCAGCTTTGGAGTTACAATATTTTGCAAGTACACAGTGAAGAGTGCACGTGATGAATCTTACAGTTGTAACCACAGCCTGAGGAGTTCCATATAAACATTAAGTGATAAGAATGTTACAATTGCATTCCCAGTCAGTTGACAATGCCCAATAAATAAGAAATCTGAGCTTCCACATACACATTATGCTATAGTTTTTTTACTGTGTCATTATACACTGTATTAAATAGTTGTAATGTATCATCTTATTTCCTGACAAAGAAGAAATGAGCTACACAGATTCCAGAGTACTATAGTAAGAAGAGATAAAACCTTCTGAGCTCTTGCACTAAAGGAGGTAGGGGAAAGTAAAAAGGCTCTTCATCCTCTTCTTCAAATTCTTTGTCCCAATCAAGTTGTGAGAACCATGGAGCTGTTGGTGAGGATGGGGAAAGGCTGTCCTTAACAACTTTCATATTTCCATATCTTGAGGCAGCACTCTCAGTTGCAGTAGCTTCCAGAAGCTTTCTATTAGCTGCAGAATGGCTAGAGTGCAGTGTACACTGAGCAGTACCTGATGGTCTAAGAGAAGTGGTGTAGCACTATTCAAATAGCCTTATGCCACTAAGAGGATGGTTAATCCCTTTGCACAGAGAAGAGAATTGGGATGATATGTTTGTTTATTGTGAGACCAATGCAGGCCCAGATACAGCAAACAGAATTTACTTGTGTGAACTTCAGTGGGGGTTGGTTCAATCCCTTTATGAACAGAGATATATGATCTCTTTAACTTTCCATTTCTTTGATTTCAAACACTTGGGTTTTATAAATTATATGCTGGGTAAGGACACTGCTGTCACTTGGCAAACTTAATCAGAGGCGTAACTAGCAATTTCAGCACTCTGGGCAGAGATGCAGGAGAGCATGGGGGTGAGGAGTGCTGAGCATTGCAAACCTTGCCTGACTGTGAGCTCAGTGTGGGAAGTCAAAGATCCTGGAAGCTGCTGCTGTTTCACAGGCTTCCTGCACACTGGCTGTTGCTGCAGCATGGGTTCTCAGAGGTTGTCAGGCGGGGGGGGCTGGTAACCCCTTCTAAAATGGTACCTATGGCTGGCAGTCCACTTCCCCTGCCATAGTTATGTTACTGAACTAAACTATATTTTAAGTTTATCTTTGTAAGTATATCTTTTTATGCTTTCAGCTAGTGATAGCACAGAGATTAGAACCAGATCTTCAGCTGGTATAAACTGGCATAGCTCCTTTAGTCCTCAAGTATCCAATCCAACTCCCAAATGAAATAAATGGGAATGTTTCTGTTTACTTGAATATGAGTTGGTCTGAATCCTGAGCGATTTACCCAGGAATACAAAGTAAGTGCCACTATAGTTACAGAAAGCAAGACTCCTATCTCAATTTCCTCTGCCTAAAATGTTCCCTTCAGCCCTTCCCAAAACCAGTAATTAAAAAATTATAGAATGATTAAAAAAATAACATTAAAGTTAACATTAAAAGGTAATAATTATTGCAGGGGGCAAAAAAGGTATGTGGATAGCTGTAATGCAAGAAATACATGATTCTGATGAATCATTTTATTCCAATGTTAAGACATTGCTACTGCACTTTTGTTTCCCTAATTGTTTTTTTGTTCATTGTAAAGGGACATCTGTCTAGTTTTTATACTATAAAAATTATGTAATCACTTCTCCTAGAAGCTCAATTTTGGGTGGTTCTTTTGGATTCTAGAAAGTCATCTTGGGCTAAAGATCAGCATACTAAGCTTGGTAAGATATTTTTTGTTTAAAACCAAATTTCCACATAATAGTTATATTATTTTTTGAGTTATGTCTCTAAAAAACATACAATTATGGAACATTTGCCAAAAAACAGAACTTCCCAGGTGCTTTACTGAAGTTCTGCCTGTAACAAAAGCTAGTTTAAGGGGGAAACAAATATGGCATATTATTCATTTGCACTCTGGACTAGAACTCTTCTATACTATAAATTGTTTAATCACAGAGAAGACATAAAAGTTGAATAAGGAAATGTAGTATTTTAATTTTCCATTATTTTTCAAAGGCTTTTTCAACCTAATCTCACTTACTTGTATCATGTTAGGATGGTAAAAAACCCAGAACCAAAGAAGGCAGGTTTTGTAATGAAACATAACACAGTGGCCGTGTTGGATGAGCAGGCATTTTCTGACAAGATTCATTCACCTAATATAGTAATTCTGTTGTGATATCTCTAGCTATTGAAACAGTTTTCTTAGATCAAAACCATTCCAGTTTATCATGTATATAATGCTGGCTTAACAACAAGGCTAAGATACCTGCTTACTCAGACTGAACATTTCTTATAACCATCTTGAAATTATGTGTACTTTCCTCATAAATATTTAGACTCTAACTGTGACTTTATTATAGCTTTTCAGAAACAATATTCTTTATGTGAGGGTATTTTAGACTCTGGTGTCAATACCTGTCCTTAAAACATTACTGTTCTCCCCTTCTTCCCCTGTTCTAAAAGAAGCTCATCAATACAATGCCAACACTGCTACCTACATTTGGATAAAATTCCTCTTGAAATTGACAGGAGTTCTTCCATTAAACTCTCAGGAAAACACAATTGGACTTCAGGGTTGCAGCATAAATATTGGTAATTAGAATCCATGCAACGTTTATTGATTTGAGAAGAATAAACAGCACAAGCTCTTTTTTTCCAAAAAGTCTGAGGCAAAGAGATAGGAAATATTATGTCCTATATAGCTTTTTCATTCTTTCATTTATTACACATGCTAACTGCCAGAGCACTTCATTTGATAACATCTCTTTGTGTCTGAATGGAGCATATAGCTTTTTCATATCACTTCCCATCATTTGCAAAATACTCATAAATCTTCTGGATCTCAATATAAATAACCCTCTTAATTTTGGGAATAACTGTCTTTATTTTGGAGAGAACAAGTAGCAGGGAGATGGAAAACATAAGAGTCCTAACACTTGATTGACAGAGCTGTTAAGTTTCAACAATGTACGGATCAAAGAACAAGTAGCTGGCCAACAAATCAGCATAATACCCCATTTTGCTGATACTGGATGCATCTACCCAAGATGCCGTAATGCATAGTAGCCTATTTTACTGTGTTAGTGTGTCACAGCAAAAACCATGCTAATGTGCTAATGCACAGAAAAATAAATCCACTGCACATTAAGCATCACAAAACAAACGTTCGCCTTTGCTACTGCACATTAGTGCCTCGTCATGGTTGGTCCTGGGGCTCTGCCTCCCCAACACCCCATCCTCTCACCAACCATTGGAATTGTCAAGCCGCTGTGCCAGCCTGTGGTCCCAGCTTCTTTTATCCAGCTGGTGGACCCCAGCCTCCTCAGCTTCTCCTCAAATTTCAGGCTTGTGGTTGCAGCCTGCCCTTCACTCCTGGTCCTTGTCCTTGCTTGGCAAGGACAGTCTTGTGCATATGGTGCCCTCCACAGGCTTGGGGTTGAGTAAACTTGGCCTGTGTCCTGGGAGTGGTGACCAACCCCAAGCCTGTTCCTGTGGAGCCTGGGGTTGAAGAGCCCTGACTGGCTACCAGATACTGCCCTCGCCTACTCTAGGCAGGGCAGAGTTGTGTGGGAATTCTGCTCAGCTGCATCGCACCTCACTGAGCTCAGGGACTCATCTCTTGTCTCTCCCCCTGCACCCAGCTTCTGCCTGCTGGGGTTTTTAAATCCCTTGTGGCAGCAGTCGTGGTTCACATCAGTTGGCTGCTGCCAAGCTTGATTAACAGGTGCTTGAAAAGCTGGTGCAGCACCAGCTCGCATGACTCACTCATCAACCTGGCCTGCCTCTTGGGTAAGATTTAGCAGGGCTGGAGTCCCTGGGTCTATCTCCTGCAGCATTGAGGTCTGTCCCCAGTGCTTCTGGTCCTCGAGAGGCTCCCACCACCACAGACACTCCCTTTCAAGGGATCTGGCGGCATCCCACAGTGCTGTGGGACTTCAGTTGAGAATCACTGTGCTATAACAAGTGTTCTCAGACATCAGAACAGCAGAATAAACTTGCTGATTCTTACTTATATTTTCCCTATTTGTGATGTATGTAATTGACACAGCTGCCTCATGACATGCATCAAAATCTGACTGTAACAAGTGCATATTGGTGTCTTCATTCATTTAGAGAAAAAATTATAAATGGTGGGCTGGATCTTCAGGTGTGAGAATCAGGGCCTCTCTGAAGTCAGTGGTATTCCTGTGCTAGAAAATTAATCTTAAATATTAATATGCTAGAAAATAAAGCTCAAGCTCATATTCTTAATTCCTCTAGGATAATACACTAGAGTATGTCAATGGGAGTTACTACAGTTGTCTTATCTCCTTTCTCTAGTGCAGTTCCTTAGAAATTAGAAGCAGTATGCATGAGTCAGGGGACAATAAAAACACATTCACTGTTGAGTTCATTGTAAAGTCAGTTAATGAATATATACATGATAAAGGTGCACAGGAAAACAATGAGGGAAATACTGATCAGTTATGATGCACAATGGTCCTCACACAAGAGTTGTCTAACCATTGTTTAATCTTTTTAAGTATCAATGCAGAAATTTCCCCAGTCCTTATCTTAGTGCCTCCTAAAGCAGGAGGAGAAGGACAAAGAAATAGAAGCGATTCATTTAGGAATCTTCTATATTCTATTATCGACCTACTGAGTATGGTCGCCAACATTCACTCAACCCACTTTTGAGTTAGAAATTACATAAAAAAGTAATGTGCTCAGGAATAAAAAGTTTTAGCCTGTGGCAGGTAAAGGATCCTCTCTAAGTCAGTGATCCTTTCTGTGTTATAACTCTAATTATGAGAACCAATAGTTGCAAATATTTATGGACTATATAGTAAGAGTTTACTATGGAAAACTATGCATCATCCTCAGAACTGAAATACCTGGAAACAAGTACATCTCACTTCAGTCTATCTAAACTTTTACACCATTGTTTCACATTTTTTTCCCCTGGAAAGGCTTTTTGCTTTACTGCACAGGCAGGGGATGTCCAATAACCCCGGATTCTGGAGAATGTAAAAACTGTTTTCTTAAAACTGAAAGCCAGTTTTATTTCCCTCGGCCACATGACACTTGTGGTATCTTGGTAATTTCAGAGAATCTTCACCAACTTCATATTAAAATAAACAACAATTTAAAATAAAAAGTTAGCAGGACTGGTCATTGCTAATGAATATTTAAATAAATTTAGCTTAAAACAGTTTGAGTCAAGGACAACTGAAATCAACAAGAGTCTTTCTGTTGACTACATAGGCCTCAGCTGGAGTCACATGCAAAGTTCTGAGCTTCACAATTTAAAAATGATATGGAGAAACTGGAGAGAGAGAGAGACGTGAGTAACAAAGATGATAAAGGGTCTTAATGCAAACTGTACAAGGAAAGGTTGACTGAATAAGTAGGTATGTTTAATTAGTATTTAATGATTAGTATAACCATTTTCAAGTATTTAAAGGCTACCATAAAGGAGAGGGAGAGTAACTTTTCTTCCTTGTTAAAAATAGAATGGCATGAAGCTTTGGGTTGAAAGAAAAATTATGCTAGATCTGAGAAAGAAACTTCCTTACTTTCAGAATAATCAGGCAGTGGAACAAGCTGCCCATACATATCGTGGAGTCTCTTTCATTGGGGGTTTCCAAGAAGAGGCTGAATAGGCACTTGCCTAGAATTATACAGAACTTCCAGCCTTATCAGTTCTATGACTTCAGTAGGCTTGTGAATGCATCCAGAAAATGAGAAATTATATTACAGATTAGTCTATTTATCTGTGTATACTTGTGTGGGAAGAGTCTGCATAATTAAATATTAAAGAAGTGTCAGTTGTTGAAAGCATGTCAAAAGTATTCAAGTGAAAACTGGAATAGATTTTCAATTCTTTATAGGTACTTGCATGACCCCATCACTGAGCACCTGTGACATTAATTAAGGAATTGATTACCTTAAAATAAAAAAAATAAACTGCATGCAGTGAACTGGCTAAACTTGAGCCAACTCACATGCAAGAATTCATGTCTGTCTTTCTATTTCTATGTCTAAACACATTTTAAAAAGGAATTTAAAGAAGCTCCTGAGTCCTGCTGCTCAGACTACTCTCTCCTAGCTGCAGAACTTGTGGGAGAAGATAGCTGTATATCCCCAGTCCACTGTGAAGTACTTCAGCTCTAAGTGGGTGTGTCTATACATTCATTAATGCACCTTTGCTATTGCACATTAAGTTTAGTACCTCTAATATGAGGTACCAGAAAAAGATGCATTAGCCCACACTAATATGCAGTAGCGAAGATAATTTTTTTTGTGAGATTAGTGTACATTTAAGCATGGTTTTTTCCATGACACACTAATACACAGTAGAACAGTCCTCTGCACATTAAGGCATCTCATGTAGATGTGCCCAGTGTAAACTAGGGCAGCATGAGGGGCTTTAAATGATGCTGATGATGTAACAGCCCACAAAGTGTTGTGCCACTGATCCTTGGTAGCACAAAGAGAGAAATTAGAATACAAAAGACAAGTGTGGCAGAAGAGAGGGGTGGGGAGAGAGAGACAGAGAACAAGAGTGAGAGTGAGATGGAGTGCCAGCGCTCACAGCCCATGCAAGCTTGTGCTCTCTCTAAATATATCTTATTGAGTAAGTCTGTAAAGGTGTGTATATATCGTGCCTTCTGGCTAACTTCAGACTAACACAGCTAAATTCTAGGGGTGTTCAAAGCAGGCCATATTTGATTTGGATTCAGCCTGATTCAGGGGACAGCGATTCAATTTGCTGATTTGGATCACTATCCTGATTCAATTTAGCTAAATCTGAAGATTTGATTCTGATTCAGAAAATCAGCGATTCAGTCATAGACACAGCTTTATATGTTTTTTCTACATACCTCGAGGTACCAGGCATGGCTGAGATGGTGGGGTGGATGGAGCATCCCACAGGAGTGCAGGGGGGGCCCTCCACATGCTCAGTGACCGGCCCCCCCCCACCGCATCCCCAGCTTGGCGATCAGCCATGGGGGCACCCCTCCAGACCCAGGAGGCATCAGTTACTGAGCTGGTGGGGGGGGAGGGGGTCCCCTGCATGCTGCACGGCAGACCTGGGTGTGGACCAGAAGTGCTTCTTGTCCACTTCCAGTTCCACTGCCAAGCACACTGGAGACCCCCCATGAGCTCCCGTGGGATGCTCCATCCACCCACCATCTCAGCATTCACAAGACACCTGGTACGTTAAGTTATGTAGAAAAAACATATAAAGCTGTGTCTGTGTCTGAATTGTCAAATCTCTCTGAATCAAATCAGAGGCTTCCAATTTGATTCAGAGAGATTAATGGGTCTCCCGATTCAATTCAGATTTGAAGATTCGGCTGCCGAAATCGGGCCTAGTCTCCTCCAAATTGAATCAGCAACTGAAGCTTCTCATAGCCCTACTAACTTGTCCTCTCAAGGATCAATGGTACATAGCACAATCCAGATCCAACTCCTTGTATCCCAGCATACTCTGCACTTAGGCTGTGCAGAGAATATGCAGAGGGTGCACAACCAGGGATCTCTGGAACTCCAAATATATTCAAAAGAAGGAGCTGCATTGAATTTAAGTGTGATAATGCTCATTTCTCAATGTTCTTTTTATCCCAAAGTGGACCATTGCAACTACAATATACTGTAATTCATTTCACATTTTTGTTTCTGTGTGTGTGTATCATATTATATAGAATTAAAGGGCCAGATTTTCAGAAGTGCAGCTTGCAGGTTTTATAAATAATTTATTTGAGAGCAATAGGAAAGCTTCTGGGTGCGGGTACATTTAAAATACTGACCACTTCATTTAGCTGACTCAATAAGAACTGAGGTCTTTTGAAAATCCAGCCTCTTTTATGGATGCTGAGCACTTACAAAATCTAGCCCTTAACCTTTAGGTTGCTGCTATAGATCTCTATAGTGATACTGGCTGTTGAATGGCAACATTCACATTTTCATTCACATTAAACTAATCAATAAAAGTTTGGGATCTATTTGTGACATGTTCTGTACATGTATCTGATGGCATGGCAATTGCATTGCTCCTGCAATCATTACAAAAAATAAACGTTGCATTATTGCTTTACCATCTAACAAGTTTTGGCATATCTTATTTATCTAATGGTTAATAATAGAATAACAAGATGTACACAAAGGAGACCACCTGGTTTAAACTGCAGTGTTTCCTTTTGTAACAACTAGATTTGAAGAGGCAGCCTTGTGAGTACAAAAGCATCTTGATATTCATTTCCCTCTATTTTGCAGAAATAATTAAGGATTTTTAATTTCCTCATTAGAGCTACTGAAAACCATGCAAAAAGACCAGTAAAACAGAGGAGATTAGAGTCAGTATGAATTAAATATTAAAATCTTAATCAGATTAAAAATTACAAATCCTAAAATAAGCTATTTATTAAACAGAATACCTTGGCACTGATTCAGAATTGAAGAATCATCTAGCACATGCATATTTAATAGGCAGAACCTGATTATGTCTTGGGTAAAAAAAAAAAAAATGTTCCCCTAAATCCATTTTTAGTCACTTACTGATACATTTTTGCTTTTAAAGTTGCTTGGCCTCCAACAGATCCCACTCACTACTTTTGAAAAATCAGGCAGCTTATTCGAATACCTATTTAGGTGACTTATGTGGCTAAAGATGAAAAATTGGGGAGTGGGAAGGGAAAAATCCTGAAAAATTAAAGGTTTAGAGAAGAAGAGTAAGAATGATAAAGGCATTGGAAAACAGAACTTGGAGCAGAATACTCAAGGTGATCAATTGACTTAGTATATCAAAGACAACGCTAAAGGAAAACCAAAGATTCTTTGATCTTTAATTTTAAAACCTATGAAGACTCCATTTTTTGTTGAGCAGGAAAGCCAGAAAACTTAGAAAACAAATACATCTTCTTTGGACATCTAAATTTTATCAAATTAATTTGTGGACTATAACTTTGACCAATTTAATTTACTGTTGTTATAATGTCTAAAGGTCCTATTTCAGTTTTGGCAGAACAAAAACACAATCTCTACACCAACCCCCCTTCCCCCCAATTTCCAAAAGGATAAAGGTACAAGAAAGGTGAGGAAAAGAGATTGTATGATGGCAAGCTCAAATGTCAAGTTTTATTTATATTGGAGTATTTCTGGTATTAAGATGTTTTCTTCTATTTTTGTATGAAGAACCATAAAGGGTAAAGTGGGAGAGAAGTAATGATTATTGGACAAATGGGACAGTAAAAGTGCAGGGAACCAAGGGGTAGGGTAGAGAGAGAACGGGCATAGGAGAATAAGAGGAGATTTATATAGGTATCTGAAGTACTGCAATGGAAAGAAAGGGCAGGCTGAGTGTTGGACAACAGCCAAGGGAAAAAAGACTGGAAAAAAATATCAGAGTGAGTGATGACAAAAGAGTCTGAAAACCTTTAAATGTCTCATGTAGAAGCAGGACAAGTTACTTGGTTCACCACTCATATATACTTCCTACTACTTCAGCTACTTGGTACATACCGTACATACAGAAGCTGAACTAGGTCTCCTGAATTCAGTGGTTTAAAGTCAACCCATAAAACACAGTCCTACTTAAATCAGCCCTTGCTATTGCCTCACTTCCCTCTTCCTGGGGTTCTTAAACTGCACTCAGCTTCTTGCAAGTCAACAGGTTTGAAAGGTGGGCAGATCAAAACCTGATGGTGTTCAACATGGAAAAATGCAACATACTCCACCGCAGGAGAAAAAACCCATATCACATTTATAGGCTCAGCAGTGCTACATTTGCTAGCACCATGACTGAAAGAGACTTGGGTGTCATGACTGAACACAAGATGAATATGAGCCACCAGTGCCACCAATGCAGCGCTGCAGATGACGAAGCAAACAAAATTTTGGCTTGCATCTACAAATGCATTTCGAGCAAGACCCAGGAAGTCATCCTCTCACTTCCAGCCCTAATGTCTATGAAATCTATTAAATTGCACACTTTTTTGCTGTGTAGTATAGGGGTGACCAAAGGTCCTGATGCTTCTAGCCATACACCAAAATCTTAAGCCCAGGCCATAGCAAGAGAACCAAAAACCCTTTTAATCGCTTGCACATGGGCATCTCTATGATCTGCATACAATTCCCCAACTAAAATAACAATTTATTGGCAAATGAATTCCTTCAGAAGCTACACTTAAAATGCCCATCTTACAAGTGGCAGTTTGGTAACTTCTAGTTTAGCATACTAAGATATCACCACTCAAATTTCAACATTAATCAAAACAAGTTTTCTACAAATTCCAAAGTTTCTCTATTCCCTTGTTATGTTCAAAGTCCCTCTTCTAAAACCCAAGTCCCTGCTATCTGATGTTTCCTTAAACCACCTTCCTCAAAGCTTCTGCTCCTGTCACTCACCACAGATAACTCAAACTAGGTCTTAAAATTAAGTAAATTAAACAACCCCCTTCTCTGGTCATTTCTCACCCCCAGACTCTTGCAAGCCTTTTTCCTAACTGCATGTCCTTTCCTTGTATTCTAAGAGTTAGCCTACAAACTGGCACTTGATTCCCTGGGCCCAGATTCCTCATGGGAAAAACAGCTAATCATAGCTACCTTCAAATAAGCTCACAACCTTTAAAGAGCCATCCCGACATGATATGCAGATCCTCAGGGATTGAAATTAGTGCTAGTTTTTTAATGTCACATTACTTGCTAAGAGATGATGAATTTACTCATAGACATTTTCATTTTGCTGGAGGGAATTTTCATGGCAAAGAAATCTCACTTTAAGAGTGATGGTATGAATATACCTTAGCACTTTCAAAGCTTCTAAATATACATAAGCCCTAATGTATTATTTTGATACAATTACAATGCTTTCACCAATCTTACCATGCCATAAAGCCTGATAGAATTTCATTCCATTTTTTTTCCATGTAAGAATCTCTTCCTATTATAATTTCTACTAGGAGGCGAAAAAAATCTAAATATTTATGAGTAAGGAATCAATGATAAGATCAAAGCCTCCCTGTATTGATCATAGGACACTCTCCTCTATTAACATAATTAGATTAAATAATGGTATCCTATTTAAAAGTCAGAGCTCACCAAAAGCTAGCAAGTATGCCTCAGGTATCGACTTTGATATCGAAATCCATCCTAAGGGCATGCTGTTATCAACCAGTATGGTATAATTCTCATATGAAAATAGAAATATGTGATGCTTTAGCACCTGCAAAGTAATGGAAATGAGGATAGATAACAAAAAGATACTGGACAGGAAAAATGAAGTGGTTATTTACTAGCTTTCAAAGGATTATTGGGTATGGTCAGCATGACTTAAGGGCCAAATAGTCTACATCAACAACCCTGAAATAAAAAAAATTCTTTTTAAAAACCTCTCTCTCTCATGCCCCCTCTACACATTACAGGTATCATGCAATTAACTGCTTAATTGCACAAGTACTTTAAGACCAGTTACATATACAATGTACTTATTACGTAATAAAAGCTCCAACAAACTATAAAGTTAGACCTTGAAAATGTGTACTAACTTTATAGCTGGTTGCCATTGAGTTCTAATTGGCACGTGGAACAGGGTCTCCTCTATGGCTGAGAACTCTGTCATCTGACAGGACTCCCATTCACAGGGAGTGTACCATGCCCAGCATGAAACCCCTGGACCTGAGAGATCGTGGGTGCCACATCCCCCAAGATTCGGGGTTGAGGTGAAACCCCTAAGGCCCATACATGCAGCCCAGACCAGGAGTCCTGCACCTGATGGGGATGTTGGTCCTGGTTTCACCATACACATAGCCAGGAATGAAAGCTCCATCAGACTTGGGACTCTCAGTCCCAGCTGCACATGGCCCCCATGGTTGGGAGCTCACTAAGCAAAGGGGCTCCCGGCCACAGGAGCCTGATTCTTGCTGATTGCTATACCTGCAATAAGGCATAACTGGATCTAATGCATGATCCCATAACTGCACTCCCTGCCATGCATGTGTGGCATCGCAGGAGGGGGCAATTGTGTGGATCATGCATTAGATTCAATTGTGCCTTTAAAAGGGTGCCTCAATTCTCTCTCTATGGAAGGCTGGCAGGCACCTCCATATACTTCAGAGGTAACACATCAGGCCTGATTCCTATAAATATAGGCCTCTCTCTCTGTTTAGAAATGTTCTGTCTCTCTCTGAGCTTGACAGTGTCTACATGTCCTAAGCAGTGGAAGCTGTGCTTGTGCCTGATGTGGCACCTCTGAAGTATAGGGAGACATTGTGACTGACTTAAGTGCACAATGGATAAGCCCCTGGGTGCCCGATACTTTGCCATTGAAGACAATGGGTACGTCACTATTTACTTCAGTGGGAGCAGGGTCAGGCCTTAGTCAGCACTATTGTTTTCATGAAGGAATAAATGCACAGCTAAATAGTAAATGGAAAGTGGATAATTATCAGCCAGAAAATAAAACTATATACTTAGTTTTTAATGTAATGCATTTTGTTATGCTGTAAAAAGATCAGAATCTGGGGAAAAAGGAAAGATTTTAATATGACAAAAAGAGGAAGATAAAAGTGAAAACTAAAAAGCAGAAAAGGGAATCAGTTTTACAAGTTACTGTAATATAAAACCCTATTTGTATACTTATAAGTCTTGTGCACTAGACCTCTGCCAGGAAACTACACTAGACACATCTGTATAAAATATACTTCCAATTTAACCAGTCTAGGATGACCACATTCATTTTCTAGTTCACTGCAAGGGTAAGTAATATAATAAGCACAATGTATTCCCCAAATTTAATAATTTAGCATACTTGCTTCATTAACTTGTTATTACCAATGATACATCCTTGGCTTTTTATTTCTTGCTGTTGGATATGCTAAATGCACTAAAGATGTTGGAGCATTTAAGAAAAGAAATATCTTTTTTCTTGCCTGAACCAGCATTATCCCTAAAATCAAATGCACATATAGCACAACTAAAATGAATTTAAAATATTCTAAGTAGAATTCATGGAATGAAGATCAAAAACAGTTCAGAGAAAACATGAATATGCTGGTATGGTTTAAATAAAGGGTTGTTTTTGTTAATGCAAGATAGGCAGATAATAAAATTAAAGTAGAGAGTCATTCATAACTAAAGGGATTTAAGACAGAATTTAAGAGAAGAAGGAAAAGTAAAAGAGAACCCTAATTTTCCTATCCTTATTGAAGACTAAACTCACAATGAGAACATTAGGAGGAATCTTAATTGAGTAAAGAATGTAATTCTCTCTCTCTCTCTCTCTATGCCTTGTAATTACTCTGTACCACATCTATTATTACTTTTATATTGTAGGGTTTTTAATGCAGGAAACCTATTCCGCGGAGTCTGTGCTACGTCATTTCCAGAGGGGATCTTGTTGGCTATAGCTGAAGGACCGATATTTAAATAAATGAAAAATGCAACACAACCTGAAAATCAAATTAGTTAAAACCAGGTGTAAATTTTTTCCCTGGGTATCCCATTTCTTTGATCATTATTCATATTTCAGACAGACAATTGTAAGCAAAAGTTACTGAGCTTGCTAATTGAGAACACTCTAAAGAATGAGTTTTCAGTCTCTTCAGCCACCAAGAGGTTATATGAATCAACTAATAACAGAGACTCTACGTGGTGCAAGATGAGAACAATATATTAATGTTCTCAGACACGTGGTCTCACTAATGGTCAAGAAGTCCTTCTGCCTTCTGCTTGATGAGCCCCATGCAAGCCTTTAAAATTAGTATTTCCTTTTGGATAACAACATGGCAGCCAGGAAGACCTTTTATTTGCATCTGGCCCTTAAGAACTTATCTAAGAGTCAGTGTGAATGAGTAAATCTTTTTTTCCTTTGTTCTCTACAGTTTAAGATTACTCCATTAAATTTTCCTATGCTGAAGTGCACACACTGAAGTAAGGCAAAGATGTGTGAGGACCCACACACACATACACTGTGCCTTCCTTGTATCCCAAACTAAAAATATAAATGCTGAAGTAGGTACTATGATGCACAAATTGCTGAATGACTGACTCTTGGGAGTTTTGTCATTAAAAGCAGATTATGAGGGGGCGGGGGTGTTATGAGTTTTAGGTAGTTAAGTGGCATTTACTCCCACTTCTGAAGGCAAATTATGGTGAATACCTTGATTGATACTGAACGTGTTCCATCTTCATACAAGACCTACCAAAAAAAAAAGCCTATTTCTTTCCCAAAGCGTTTACACTCTGGTCTTGAGGTCTACGTTGTACACGTTTGCTTGACAAATGTTATGCTTGGCCACATTTGTTATGCTTGGTCTGTTGTGTCCCATTCTCTTATGATTTCTTAGCAAGTCCATTTATCTGGATTTCTTGCCGTGACTCTCAGGAGTCCATTCCACTTAGGAACCTGAACCTGTGAAGCTCTGAGTGCCCTCAAGTGCTAATGAAAGCAGGACCTCCATAATAAATGAAGGACAGCTCCCAAAACAACCTAGTAACAAGAGTTTAATGTTAGGGAATTAGTTCAGGTTTGTCTCTCCAGAAAAAGTGCCCCCCCCATATTGTAATAACACCATTATTTCTCATACGAAATAGATTTTCTCTAGAACAGTGGTTCTCAACATTTTCCGATCTGAGGCACCCCTCATTAGACTCAAGCCACCCCTCCATAACTTTTGTGAATTAAGTGACTCCCCATTTAAAAAACAAACTTCTTTATTATAGTCCTTATCTCTCTACAGAGGGTCTAGGCAGTGGGAGCAGCACAGTGGCCAGGTGAGGAAGAACCTGAGCCTGCACTTATCTGCTTAGCTCCTCTCACCTGGCTTATTCTGCACACCTTGCAGTATCCTTCAAAGGATCTGGCAGTATTGCTGTGTGACATGGTACCCTGGTTGAGAATCACTTCTCTAGAAGTTTTTTTTGCAAGTACTCACAGTCTGTCCCTGCTTAACTTATGAGCTATCCTGATTTTACTCCTTTGTTATTGGAACCTTGAAGTACTTAAGGGAAGGCTCAGCAGCAGCTAAGCTAACTAAATTTGTCATCACTGTTTTGCATCTTGTACCACTCCATATGGAGTATGGTAGTAGAATATTCATATCTCTGGAGAAAACTGGCAAACTTGCATATGGAAAAAAAGAACTCCAGCTTAGGAAGAAACAATATTATTTTATTCAGTTACTGATTAGATATTGAACCTTCCCAACTCATTATTGATAGCACAGACTTTTATTCATATACTCTTTTAATATGCTGTTTTGTTGCTCTCGTTGGTGGGAGCTGCAGCCTCATGTGACTAAGGTATTGAGGGATTTTTCTTATATTTTTTTTAGCAGCGTGTTCTTGTATAGAGAAACAGATAAATTAGATTAATACTGTTGCAGGTTTGTGATTTTTCATGGATTTTCAATACAGGAATATAAATATTAAGACTCCTCTAAAAATATGATAGCACTGAGCAGAAGCACTGCAGTGTTCAGGGCCACTTTATTAGGGATGCTTTCTAGAAAGGATGCTAACCCACTTCCCTGATGAGGATGTCTGGATTCATGATGGTTGTGTTGCTGCTTTGGAGAAGATTGCTCGCCTTAATTCTGTTCTCATCTATAGTGTCGTAAACCAAAAAGTTTGGTTCTCATCTATATTGTCGTAAACCAACCTAATTTTAAATAAGATCAGAAAGAAGCCAGTATACCTGGCCACAGGAGTATCACACCAGCAGGGGATGTTGTGCACCATGGAGCTGATAACAAGGTTGCTTCTCATCCCATTAAAATGTGTAGGATGTCTGGATATGAGAAAGTAGGAAAGATCTGGATGTGTCCAGGCTCTGCTACTCTGGCTGCTCTACCAACCCTCTGGAACCTGCTTGTAATCAGTGTAATTTAGGATTTTGCCTTCTCTGTTTCACTTCACATGCTCAAATGGTACTTACCCCATACAAGCCATTTTTGCATTTACAAACAATTTGTGATCCTACTCAAGTGTAATGTAAGTGTACAGTAAGTTGCACTCTGGCTAGACAGGTTCACAGCTGTGTATGCCCATACCTGAATGTAAATCTTTAGATTGTGGCCTGGCAAAAATGAGGAGGAGAAAGACACTGCCATGTTTTAGTCCAATAGTTTAGTGATTAGGGAACCAGAGAGCAGGATTCTGGGCCACACCTCACCCAGAGGAGCATTGAACCTACGTCTCTCATGCAGTAGGCTATGGCACTTGACCAGAGTCAGGCATTGATTGCACTTCTCTCTAGCCCTCCTTTTGAGACTGAGCCACTGAGCCTTGTATTAGATAAAATGGATGGAGAGAAGTGAGTAAGTTTCTAAATATTAGGAGGAAGGGCCCAGGTCAGAACCAAGGGCCTGCTCTCTTTCAAAGCAGCATCTATCTTACTGAGCTATATACCCCTTAGTTTGTTCCCTTCTTTATAGCTCCACATATCTACCTCTCTGGACTCCCCACTTAGTAGAGCATGATAAATGCTCAGCCCAAATATTGCTACAGCCCACTGAAGGAATTTCAGAGTTCTAGCTTTGTTCTCAGCCCTTATCATTTTTTTGCATAAGCCACGGCCTTATCACATTTGCTGTCTAGCTTTCACATCCCCACTCCTCTCCTGATAGGGAAAGTGGCAGGGTTGCCTTGTAGACCTGAACAGTCAAGGATACTGGAATTGATACTAAGGATGCTTTGAAGGTAGAGCTCCACCAACTGAATACATTTATAGGACTCCGCTAAACCTCTAAAAATTGCATCTAAAGAAAAAAAAAGGGTGGTTTACATGGTTCTTAATCATATTTGACAAAACTGAAGCAGGTGAGGGGGAAGGTTGGGGAAAAACACTTTTCTGAAGGAGGCACATATCCAAAAAAAGCATTCTGCTTCAGGATAAAGTGGAAGCATCCTGTGTGCCCCTTTTCCTTATTCATCCCCTTAAAAGTCAGTATCTAAATAAGAAATGCCTCATGAGTCAGGGTTGCCTCAGGACAGCTATGAATTATGTGACTGACATTCATGAAAAATGTTGGTAGACAAATTCCTTAGTTATTTAACAACACTGAGCAGTCCCCATAGACTTCACTCAACAGCCATATCCCATAATATAAACACTCATGTGCCCCTTCACATCATTCATTTACTTATTTGAACAAATAAACTTAACTGGATCTGAAAACATTGACTACATGTACTAAAAATGAGATTTTTTTTTGTGTTAAATGTTTCTCATTTTGGAAATAAGATAAATATGCTTGCAAACTGCAAAGAGTCAGCGACTCAACACCACTTCCTTTCCAAAGAAACACAACACACATACTTAAAAACTATTATGGGCATTTAATGGTAGGCTTAATTGTGGGTTCAACATGGTGGAATTTACAGAGTTCTCAGTAGTTGAAGGGCCATCTCTGAGTCCTAGAGGAGCACAAGTAGAAATATCACTTCTACCAAGAAAAAGTATCTTTAGAGATTGACTGTGACACTAATGGGGCTTTCAGGGAAAAGATTGCCCAGGAGAAGCCCTACACCACTCCTGTGCCCATTCTGCAAGAAATTCTGCCACCCAGTGGCTGCCTTGAGCATCTTTGCAAAGAAGGGTTTTGCAATCATACAATCACTGGGGTTGTATTTACTTTCTATGATGAGACTTTAATAGTTCCTGCAAACGAAACCTTAAAGCCAGGTTGCTATCTGCTCTCCATGGGCTCTCCAGAAAAGAAATCTTGTAACTGCTCTGATGAAGAGGCTTGCCCTATTTTTCTTGCTTAAGGTTTTGTGTGAGTTCACAGGTGCTCAGTGTGCTCTGCACCAGTTACTTATTACATACTCCTTTCAGAGAAACTCGACTGTAAACCACACCAAATTGCGAAGTGAATAAGAGTTTGCCTGTAGAGAGCTTAAGGAAGGAGTAAAGATTCAAATCGTGATTTAAAAAAAATGCTTTGGGATCCAAGGCCCATAACAAATCCGTGTTTCACTTAGTTATTAATATGTTTTGTGGATGTGTGCGCACACACATATGCACATATACAAAATGCTTTGTAGTATCATGGCTTGGTGTCCAAGTATTTCCAGACTTGTCACTGTCTGATAATTACATGCTGCTAACAAATAAAAACAAACAACCCCTCGCCCCCAGCTTTCCTGATCACTCATTTGCTTAGATTCTGTTGAGTGCTGGAACCAGCAAATTTCCAAGAGTTGATTTTAATGGCTGCATGTCAGTTTTGTTCATTTATTTTTCATAAGGTGGTTCAACTCAGGTTATATAAGGTTTTTCTGTGTAAACTACTTTTAAGACTAAAATAATACATCATACATATAAATCCAATGGTAGCCTTCCACCTCAATCTCATCAACATATGTAGCTTTGTCACCTTAGATCTCTGGTTCTGAAACTTTCTAGACCTGAGTCACCCCTGTGTCATAGTACAGCAGAAGGTGGAGGGCAAGGCTATGCAGGAAAAATGAAGTTACTGCAGTCATTTACAGGATGTATTTTACATCCCACCTCCAGCTTAACTTGCCTGGCTGGCATGGCAGGGACATTTCACTACATACTCACATATGGCAAGAGGAGTGTCAAACCTCTAAAGTCAACTTTCCCTCCATATCTGGATCAGCAATCTATGCAGCTGTGCAAAGAGTTGTGTAGGATTTACATGATTTACATGTCCTTTACATGTTAGACAGCATGTAAAATGTACTCAGAGGGAAACAGCTGATATGTTGATAAATCCTATTATAAATTTTGTTAGTCTGGCTTTGCACAATGGGAAAATACCTTAATACGAACAAAGCCTGAAGAGAGAATATACAGCCTATTTTTTGTATAATGGAGTTATAAAACATGCATGTCTATTGCCCTGTGCAGTAATCAAGTAAATACCTCTCCTGGATAATGCAGTTTTGCTCCTGTTGCAGGCAGAATTACAATGATGTATAAAGGCATAGTTTTACAGCACCTGTGGGAAGGAAAACTGAAGACTGCATGGTGGCTTCTAGTCTTTGCCATGCCCCAAAGACAGCAAAAGGCGTTCTGTAGATAGGCATTTTACAACATGTTTAAGCTCAGTTTTCCTCCTTCTTTTGGTTAATATTTCTGAACCCTCCACAAGCTATATTTGGAGCCAAGTTTTCATGCTTTCATAATCGTTCCTCACTAATTTCACAGATTAAATAACAGAAGCTTGGATGAGGTCACCTGAGATACAGCAGATAAAAGTATTATCCATTATATTAGATAGGTATGTCTCAACCACCCTACCCGTCTTTTCAGAGGAAGCATACAGTACTGGGGGTTGTGTAGCCATATGATATTACCTTCTCAACTGGGCCCAGAGGCTTTGGACTGCTGTTACTACTCTCCCTGTAACCCAGGCACATTTGGTTGTGTGGTGTCCCCTCAACTAGAACACAACAGTTTCCCACCTGGCAACAGAAGCTACTTATATAGGTGACAAATCCTCTGCTGTTGCCTCACAAATCTTTTTGTAATCTGTTTATGTAGTATACAAACAGTGCATCTGTGTGCTGATATCCTATCTGTGAATCAGTTTGTACAGAGCTGGCATGCATTGGAGCTCCCATCGCTGGGGCTCAAGCAAGAAGGCCTGCATCAGAGACTAAAATTATATATAGAAAAATAGGTCTGGAAGGGACCTCAAGAAGTCATCATCACATCTAAACTACCCCAGACAAATATTTGTCCAATCTGCCATGACACCAAGATCTTATTTTTTAAACAAATAAAGAAGACAACAGTCATCTCCTGTAAGCTCTCTTTTATGGCCACCATATAAAAGGCTCTACCAGATAGATTCTCTTACAGTAAGGTCCCTGTATCATACGTGGATCCAGTATTTTGCAGAGTGGAGTGTGGGAGCACCTGTTCCCAGCTATTCCCATTCCACTGGGGTAGATCGACCACACCTCTGGAGTAGCAGCTAAGGAGTTTTATTAAGTCTTCAGATCAGGTAACAATCCCACCGTCCCTACTCTTGGCACCCTCTGCCTTCCTCACCATGCAAAGTGGCATATCCCTTTCCCTTCTCTCCAATTCCCCTTTCTCCTCTGCCCACAGTTGCCCCTGCCCCTGGCTGACCCAGGGGCGGGGAGATCTCCAGAGCCACGCCTGCCCTGCTCCAACAGGGAAGAGAAAGCCACCTGAGGCTTCTGCTGCCACTGGCCCCAGCTCCCTACACAGCCCAACATTCAGGGACAGCAGCAGTGGCAGACAGTGGAGGGGGAAATTGGAGGGAAGGGAAGGTAATGCTGAGCATGGAGGGGAAGAAAAATGGGGAGGAAAATTGACTTTGCAGACTTACAGCATGGTTCAAAAGGAGCAGAGTGGAGGGGGCAACTGCTATCAGACCCCCTCTGGATCTGCCCCTAAAGAGTTTATACAAAATGGTAACCCTTCTTTAATCCCCACAACTCAAGAGACTAAATCATCATGATTTAAGAATCTTTATTTTACATACCTCCTGATGTTCAGGATACTCTTCGTGATTCCTTTGGGGAGGGTCTGGCTTTTGGGGTCATTAATAGCCAAATAGATTTGGCTATTAATAACTGTAGTCTGCCTTAGTGGATTACTCAGACCACATTTTGATACGATATTATTTTAGCAGACTGATTTCCAGTCAGAATAAGGAGCACTTTTTATCCATGCTTGCAGATGAACATTTTTAAAAATGAGGTACACAAGTGGGTTTTTTCCCTCTTTCTAAACTGGTCTCAGAGTTCAAAGTAATAAGGTCTAACTTTATATAATGATGCCATTAGGAAATATCTGTTTCACTGAAATCTCATCAATTTGTTAAACAGCATGTAAAGTTTACTCAGAGGGGAACAGCTGATGTGTTGATAAATCCTAATATACATTTTGTTACGCTGGCTTTGCACAATGGGAAAATACCTTAATACAAATAAAGCCTGAAGAGAGAATATACAGCCTATTTCTTGTATAATGGAGTTATAAAACATGCATGCGTATTTTAAGAACCATCTACTGCCCTTGTGCACAAACACAGTAGCTGTTTCTTCAGAGAGTTAGTGATGCATGCATATGTCAGAGAAGTATGCCTTGCCATTTTCTCATTTCAGCCCACAAGAGACAAGAATCGGATTCAGCACTGAGCAAAGAAAGTGACAAAAGCATGGAGCAAGATTTTTTTTGCAAAACAGTGCTATGTACATTAAGGCTCCTTGCTGCCACCCTGCCTCATGCTGAATAGTTATCTATTCTGCAGTCCCACTGGAAAAAAAAAAAAAATCAACAGGGTTACTCACAGATCTAACAGCTACTTTGTCCAGGAGTCCAATTCTTGCTCTGCAAGTTTTTCCACAGATCTAAAAGGTGGTACCTCAGCAGGGGGTAAGGGGTACGGGCACAGCTGTTGGCCAGGATGTTGTGCACTTTCCTTCCTCCTCTGCTGTTTCTTGGCTTCCTGAGCAAGATAGCTGTCTTCAAAGTAGACTGTAGCTTCATGTATTGTGCAGTGCCATTGAGACCTGTTACTACCCAGCACTTCCCAGTTTGTAAGGTATTCTTTCAGGGTGTCCTTGTGGCACTTCCTCTATCCTCCATGGGTCTTCTTACCATGCCTGAGTTGAGGGAAGAGGACTTGCTTTGGTAGACAAGGTCAGCCATCCACATGCAGTGGCCAGCCCAGTGGAGTTGATATTTCATACTCTTTGCCTGGTTATGTTAGTTGCAGAAAGGATACTAGCATTGGTGCAATGGACTTCCCATCTAAGGATTTTCCTGAGGCAGCACTGATGGAACCATTCTAGGCACTTAAGATGTCTTTGAGATGTCACCCACATCTCACACCTGTAGAGAAGCATGGGATAATTACTGCATTGTAGACCAGGATCTTAGCTTCCTCTGCAGATCCTGGTCAGCAAAGACACAGTGAAGCAGCTTTTTGAAGGATACACTGTCCCAGTGAATCCTATGTTCGACTTCTGTATCAAGACTGACTGATTGGGGGAGGTGGCTACCAAGGTATGAGAAATGCTTAATGTTTGCCAGGGGTTCTCTACCAATCGTAATTTGTGGGGGGAGGGGGCCAGCTTGTGCTGGGGCAGGCTGATGGAGCACCTTGGTCTTCCCAATATTAAGAGAGAGTCCCAGGCTATGATAGGTACCTGAAAAAAGGTCAAGGGTGGACTGTAGATAGGTCAGTGTGTGCGAGGATAACACAGTCATCACCATGCTGAAGGCTGGTCATGCCAATCTTGGCAACTCATTTTGCTGTGAAGGTGTTGCAGGTTGGAAAGCTGACTGTCCATTTGATACTTAACCCCGACTCTGGGAGGAAGGTGGTCACAGATGAGAATCAAAATCACAGCAAGATAGATGGAGAAAAGGGTTGGGACAATGACAGAGCCCTGCTTGCCACCAGTATGGATGGTAAATGGGTCGGTCTCTGATCCATTGCAAAGGACTGTGGTGGCCATCCCATCATGGAGTACCCTAAGGATGTTGATGAACTTCAATGGACAGCCAAACCTGGCCAGCACCTTCCATAAGGCTTCACAATTGATGGAGTTTAAGGCCTTGGTTAGGTCAATTAATGCCATAAATAGCTCCTGGTGTTGATGTCTACACTTCTCCTGGATCTGCTGTGCAGCAAAAATCATGTTGGTGGTACCCCATGATGGTCTAAAGCCACACTGGGATTTTGGAAGGACTTCTTTAGCAAGAGGGAGGAGGCAAATCAGAAGGATGTGAGTAGAAATCGTCTCAGCAATGGAGAGGAGGGTGATACCTCATTGGTTCCCACACACTGACTTGTCCCCTTTTTTTGCAGATGGTCACAATGCTGGCATTCTTTAAGTCAGATGGAGCTTCCTCATTAACCTATATTTTGATGAGAAGTTGGTGAAGTTTTTTGCATTAGTGCTGTTCCACCAGCTTTGAAGACCTCTGCAGGAATGCCATCTGGTCCTGGTGTCTTATTGTTCTTGGTCTGAACGATGGCATGCCAGACTTTCTTGAAGGATGAGGGATCAGCGACAGTTTCTATTATTGGGTGTTGCGGGATGGAGTCGATGGTGGCAGCTGAGACTTCAGTTTTACAGTTGAGTAGAATCTTGAAGTGCTCCTTCCCGTGTTGTTTGATGGATGCATTGTCCATGAAGGGTGGAGCTGTACTGGAATCAGAAGGGGGTTGGGCCATTGGAACATGGGCTATGGATGCTTTTATTGCTTGCAAGAAGCTGCTCATGGGCAGTACTGCTAATATGGCAAAGAACTAGACTGCTATATAGGAAGCTTGATATACTTTTATGGAATGGAGCAGTAGAAATGGAATGAAGTCACATACTTAAAGGACCAACAACAAAGGGCTTGTGCTATTAGAAACGGTCACATACTGGGGAAAGCTGAGGAAGTAGAGAGACTGGAGTGGATTTATTGATCATATGAGGATCATTATCTGCTAGTGGGCTACAACTAAGGTATATTAGGTGGGCTAATTCAGCAGAGACAAAATGGCATTACTACCACTGTACAAGGTATTGTTAAGACCCATTTAGAATACTGTGCAGAAGTGGAAATAGAAGACTCAGGAATAGAAAGCTTTCTGATCAAATCTGCAGGGGACATAAAACTTTGGGGCATGTTTCATAGTAGCTAGGGTCAGGAAGGACCTGAACAGATCATCTAGCCTGACCCCCTGCCACAGGCAGGAATGAATGCTGGGTTCACAAGACCCCAGAAAGGTGATTGACTATCCAACCTCCTCTTGAATTTGCCCAAGGTAGGGGCAAGGACCACTTCCCTGGGAAGTTGTTTCTAGATTTTGGCCACCCTAACTGTAAAATATTGCCTTCTGATCTCTAACCTAAACCTATTCTCCATCAGCTTATGACCATTGTTCCTTGTCACCCCAGGTGGTGCTGGGGAGAAAAGAGCTCTGCCTGTTTGCTGTTGATCCCCTCTGATGAGCTTGTAGGCAGCCACCAGGTCCCACCTCAGCCTCCTCTTGCTGAGGATATGCGGGGTGTCACAGGCCAGCTGGGCTCTGTGAGTGTATCAATTTTATCTCAGGCCAACTGGGCTGGTTGATTCAGTTTTAGGATCAGGTTAAGCTGATGTGATTAGAACTCAAAGGGACATGGTAGAATAAAATACAACAAAGACAAATGCAAAAATGCTACATTTAGGGAAGGAAAAACAAGAATGGAAATACAGAATAGACACTGCTGAGATAGATCCCCATTCAATGGAGGTTTTCAATAGAGGCTGAATAGGCATTTGGCTTGGGATAGTTTAGGAATAATATTTCCTTTGCTCATTCAGGGGTTGAAATAGCTGGCCTTTGAGGATATTGTCATCCTTTTCATTCTCTGGCTTCATGACTGAGAAAGAATAATTATTTAGGCAGAAAAGCAACACCAGTACAAGAGCAATTGGTTACAAATTGGCTATTGATAAATTTAAATTGGAAAATAAAAGATTTTTAACTAGCTGAGGAATGAAGTTTTCGTATGATCGCCTGAACCAGATTGTAGGGCAAGGCACCTAAATTACCTTAAGGTGGAACTGAATAGGCTTATAGAAAATATGATATTGTAAGAAATGTTCAGGCTCAATATCAGTGTATGTAATAGGAAGGAATTATGTATTTCCTTCCAGTGTCTCTCTAAGTGACACTGTAACCTTGCATTTTTTCCAGTACAGAGGCATAGCCCATCCAATGGTTAATGAACACACACATATACTTTTCTACATGAAAGGATAAAAAACTGTGACAGGTTCAAATCATGTTGCTCATTGTACTATATGAAGATGCTTAGATGCCATAATGATAAGCCTGATATCAATAACTTGAATGGCATTGTAAAAACCAAAACCCAGCTCTGTAACCTTATGTTGCAAACTTAGGCTGCCTACTCAAATACTACATTATTAGGAAATAGATTCCCTAGGAAGACATTTAGCTCTTGCAGCTGGAAACCATGTCCAGCAGGACCACAGCAATGGATGTGAAGGGCAAAGGAAACAATATTTCTTATCACAAGTGAAAAAACATTGTAAACATTTGTCCCTATTTTTTTTTTTGCATGCTGGTATTAATCAGTTTGTGATTGCACATACTGTTTATATACATACTACTTACACATACACACGCAACCCAAAATAGTCCCTCAAGAACAGCTTTCTTTAGGGTGCTGTTATAGGTTGCCTATATAACCTTCTAAATCTCTGGAATGTTATACCATCATAATTAGAATAGTGTCAGAGGAGTCACAGGTTAAGGCTTAATGCCATGTCACACCAGCACAATTGTAATTTGTCACTAGAAGGCCTGGAGAGCAGAGGCGTGGCCAGGAGCCAGGACTCTATCCCTCCTCTTGGCTGGGAAGAGAGGAAGGAGAAGGGCATGTAGCTCCGAGGCAGAGAAACCACCATGGGAATGGTGGCTTCCCTCACTCCACAACTAGCAGGAGCCATGAGTGGGAAGGAAAAAGGCTTGGAAAAAAAAAAAAAGAAAAGGAACTGTTTGAAGTGAACAGGCAGGAGGAGAGGAAAAGAAAAGGCAAGGCAAGGCAAAAGAAAAAAGAAAAGGACCAAAAACTTGCACATTTTTTTCCTGGATTCGGATTGGGTCAAAGGCAGAGTGGGGGGAGGGTTTGGGTTCGTATTCATACCAGGGAAGAGCTGCAACCTAGGGGGCTCACTGTACAAATGCTACACCAAGGCAAAGCTGCAACCCAGCTGAAAATAGTTTCCATTCTCCGGCTTATTCTCTTCATGGATGTAGGTAGTAGGATTCATGTTGCCTTTTGCACAGGGGTGCTAGAGCCAGCAGCAACCTGGTGAGATGCACCTGGGCAAGGTGTGCTGGAGTTGCACCCTGTGAGAGTGGGAGGGGCTGTTGGCTTGAGGGCAGCACCACCCCCTAGGGCAGTAGAGTTCAGGAGGGTTGAAAGGTTGCCCGTGGAGCAAAGGAGTGGAAAGGGCTAGGAATGGTGCATCCTGGGATGCTAGAGGAATAAAACTAGAGCATTTCATCTCTGCAGAGCAGACTAACAACCTAGCTAAAATGATCAAAGGTAACACTCACTTAAAGTAGCATAGCTTTAAAATATTTAGAGGGTACCTAGCATGGATTAACATCCTTTAATGGGTAAATACTACCACTTTAAATGGCTTTATGACTGTTTAAATGTAACCTGTAACACCACTCTTAAACATTTGATGTATCATTTTAAAGTCTCATACAAAGCAGATCAAAAAAGAAAAAAAAATATATGACAGGGAGGAGAAAAATCCCAGAACTTTTTTTTTTTTAGCCTTGGGAAAGTTCAGACAACAGAATTTGAAGTTTTGACTTTGCATCTAGAAAAAGGTATGTTAAATCATTATAAAGTAGCTCTATATACCCTCAGAATACTGTTCATTTGGCCTAATTATTACTACAGGACTTGGATTTATAGGTAAGGCAGTTGTTTATCTTTCTTTTAGATTTTTTAAAAACTCCATAAAAATCATCACCTCTTTAGAACATGTACAGCATGTACAGAAACGTGCTATGGATGTTTTGTATAACGTTCCTATTGAAATAGATCTGGGATTACCTACTTAACTCACTCACAGGTTCTACACTTGAGTTATGCACCCATCCTTGATTCATGATAACAGAGCACTTAAAAGTTAATGCCGTCATGTACTCCTTATGCACATATAGTAAAATGTATTTTTTCTATATCAATTAATTACTATCTAATTCTGAAGGTCCTGATTAATCAATTTTCATTATTAATGCAGGCATTCAGGTCCAGCAGCATTAACTTAACTCGGACACTTAGATGTACTTCTATAAATATTACTGTATGTAAGGAAGCTTAAACTGGTATAATATATGCTACCCCCAAAAAGAAAAAGTAGTAAGTAAATTAAGATGGATGTCCTTGTAACTATAGCATCTGAGTATATCCTGGCCTTAGTGTTTATCTTCTTGACGCCGATAAGGTAAAGCCATATTGCCATCCTTATTGTTACAGGTGGGGGAATTGAGGTACGGAGACACAAAAGTCAAGATTTCTCATGGATAGTGGGAGACAGTGGGCAGTTGCACCCCTCTTTGATTCTTGGTCTGCTCAAAGTTTAAAACCAACCACCTGGGAAGGGCAGTGACATTTCTATTTAGGTAGTGCTGAGGGAGTCAGCTGATGTCATGCCGCATTACAATCTACCTGATTCCTGCTAATCTCCCGTCACTCCACAGGTGTTAATGGTCCTCTCTCCTTCTTAATGGTTTTGATGTGCCATTAATCAAGCTACTCTTCCTTCTGCAATTTTGCTGTCTATTAGCTATTCCTGGTAATACAGTATAACTTCATAAATCCAGCATGCTTGGGACCTAGCACCTGCTGGAAATTTGAAAATTCTGGATTTTTGAATGAGAGAGGCTGGGGCTAGGGAAGAGGTGGGGGCAGGGGTGTGATACATCCCAGTGGCTGTAAGCAGGTGGCACCAGACATTCCCAGGCATGCAGCAGGGAGCAAACCAGAGGGAACTGTAAGTGGGCATGGAAATATAGCTCTTGCTGCTGTGTGCACCCCGGAAGGCTGTGGGCTGGGGGGCTGTGCCAGGCTCTTCCTGGGGGACACGTGCCCTTGGATCTGCACACCAGACAAGAGCAGGTTGCTGTTGCTGGCTGGGGTCCGCAGTGACACTGAGCTCTTCCTGGTGCTTGAGGTGGGCAGCATCCTGCTCTCAGCCGGTGCACAGATCCAGGGGCATGTGTCCAGCCCACAGTCCTCCAGGGGTGAATGTAGCAGCAAGCAGCAAGAGCTGCACCCCTCCGCCCTGTGCCCACTTACAATTCCCTCTGCTTTGCTCCCTGCTGCAGCTCTGAAAGCAGCTGCTGCCACTTGCCTGGAGTGCTGGATTTTTGAGAATTCCAGAATTTTGAGTGCCAGATTTATGAGGTTATACTGTATCACTTTGCAGCCCTTCAGACTGTTTTAATTTCTGCCTAAAAACTTAAATCAGTTTTGGTAATAATAACTCAGCTGAACAATAACTCAGGTGTGGCAACAACTAAGCAATGCACTGTTAAGAAATTCAAGAAGGCTAAATTTTGTTTTACAAATCTGAATAAGAGATATACATTTAACTACAACGACTACAGGAGTAATAAAACAATATATTTTGAATATTTTTGCCTATTTTGTTGTATTTTTTAAACTCAATATATTACCTAGCAAATCAGTGAACATTCCAATAAAGTTTTATTTTTGCTTTGACCTTTAACAGAATAATATAGTACTTGGCCTCTAACATATTAGTAAATCTTCTAGTTTCTCTGTAACTGGAGAAAAAATGTGCATTATGTGTGATGGTGCAACACATCATCTGTGCCCCTCTTTTCAAAATCCTAGATCTGCCTAGGCTCATGGATATGTAGGCACATAAGTCATTTTTAAATCTAGTCTTAGATATTTAAAAATTAGGTTTTGTGGCACCTGGCCTCCAGAGAACAATCCAAAACCCTTTTAGGGACCTAAGCTCCCTATCCAGTGCACTGGGAGAGTTAGGGTAGGTCTACACGGGCCCCACACAGCCCTCAAAAACTAACGTTAGTATAACAAAAATACACCCCAAACACCTACCACCACTAAACATTTTCTATATCTGGAACTGAAGTGGTTAGTGCCAAAAGCCAGGAGTGCCTACTACCATTGCTTTTTTTAAAATAGAGAGCAGCAGGGAGGAGGGGTGGAGAATGTCTTCATCCTGCAACAGCCTATAAGTTGGATAGATAGGCAAGCCAAGCTTGGTTGCCCATGTCCTGGCCCATGTACTTTTCAGAACCACTAAGCTATTTTGTGAATGGTGAAAGCACCCTTCATGTTGTAAAAGAAAAAGGCAGTAACTACCACCCAAGCAGAGTCTCAAACCTCAGATTTGACATTCACATCAAGCTCTTCAGGATTTTGGCAGAAAAAAATCCTTAGTTTTCAGATTCTGATCCAATTTAAGTATGAGCTAGGCACAAAGCTGCTCAACACCATAAAGACTAGGCAACTTGGAGGCATGCACAGAAGTAGAATTGTATATACTGGTGGACTTACCTTTTTACTTGAATGCCACTTACAGAGTTTAAGTCTTCCAGAGTTTAGTCACAATTGAGTGGGGACATCAGGATCATGTACTGCAACAAATGACGATTTGCTGCAGTACAAAAAGAAAAAATTCAAACAAATCGCACGTCACTAGTTATGATATATCACCCTTCCCTGGAACCTACACGGAAAATCCTCAAACAATTGCAACCCATACTAGAAGGAAACCCCTCTTTTAAAGAGATCTTTCCAGAATCACCCATTTTAGCCTTCAAACAAGCGTCAAACCTGGCTAACCTTATCACCAGAAGCAAACTCCCTATGACCCAAACCACACCAAATGGATCCAGGCCATGCTAGGAAAAGAAACGCAAAACCTGCCAACACATCTCCACCACCCTTACTATAACTACATCCCACAACAGAACCATCACTGTTCCTGGATATTACAGCTGCACCTCCAGAAATGTGATATATCTCATCCAGTGCGCCAAATGCCCTGCTGGAAAATTTGTTGGAGAAACAAACAACTATGGACCACAATTCATAGATGGTAAAGCTGGAAGGGACCTTGGAAGATCATTAGGTCCAGCCTCCTGCACCTGGTAGGAAAGACAGCTGGGGTCAGGTGATCCCAGCAAAGTGACTATCCAGTTTCCTTTTGAAGATTTCCAGGGTAGGTGATTGCACCAACTTCTCCAGGGTCTCTCTGGAGGACCCTGGGTTTTGGAAGAGTTTTGCCAGGGACTCTTTGATGACTTCAGCCAGCTCCTTCAGCACTCTCAGGTGAAGTTCATTTGGTCCTGCTGACTTATATGTCTAATGATCACACAGCAGTTCTACAGCAATAGCAGGAAGGCAGTCATTCCTGCCCTGCTCATTTTGTACCTTATCTGGCATGATTTTCTCCTTGGCCCAGTAGTAATTCAGGAGTTCGATTTTCTCCTGAGTGCTGGTAACCAGCTGTCCTGGGTAGTTGAGCAATGGTCCCACACTCTCATTTGTTTTCCTCCTGTTCCCTACATACCTAAAGGAGGACTTCTTGTTGTCCTTTATTCCCATTGCTAATTCAAGTTAAGTTGCCACCTTAGCCTTTCTAATTTGTTCCCTACAAGGGCAGGCCATTTTGTATAGTTCTCCTTTGGGCATGTCTCAAGCTTCCATTGTCTGTATGCCTCTTTCTTCTTTCTTAGGAGGACCGTGATTTTCCTGTTTAGACAAGAGAGCTTTTCAGCCGTTCTGGCACCTTTTGTCTGCATGGGAATGGACTTCCTTTGTGCTTTAAGGATTGTGTCCTTAAGGAATCACCACTCTTCATGCACTCCTTTCGCCTTCAGTACCTGGTCCTGCAGTGCTACCCCTACTAGTGACCTGAGCTTGTTGAAATTTGCATTTTTGAAGTCTCAAACTTCAATCCTGCTGTCTGGTTTATCTGCCTTGTGATGGACAATGAATGTGATGGTTTCACGGTTACTGTCACCCAGGCTATCCTCTATGTTTAAGTTGGTCACCATATTGTCTCCTTTGGCCAGGATGAAGTCTAGAAGAGCATTACTTCTGATTGGCCCATGCACCTCTTGAGCCAGGAAGAGCTCTTCAATGCAGGTTAGGAAGGAACATGACCGGTCCGACTTGGCTGAGTGTTCCTCCCAAGAGAAGTCTGGATAATTGAAGTTGCCCATGATGACCATATCCTGTGTACATGCAGCTTCTGTCAGTTCTTGGGTGAACTTTAAATCAAGTTCCTCCCCATGGTTTGGTGGTCTATAGTATGCACCTACAGTTAGGTCTCTCTTGCTATGCCCCCTGTCCAGCTTGTTTCAGAGGGTTTCAAGCCATTCTTTTTTGGAGCCAATGTTGGCCTTCGAGGAGGTGTAGTGCTCCTTCACATAGAGAGCTACACCGCTACCTTTCTTCCCTGCTCGGTCCCTTCTATGCAGGGTGTAGCCCTCTATGGCTATGCTCCAATCATGTGAGGTGTCCAACCAGGTTTCTGTAATCCCTACTAGGTCATAATGCCCACTAGAGAGCAGGAGGGCTGGCTCCTCCTGCTAGTTCCCCATGCTCCTGGCATTGGTGTACAGGCACCTGAGTCCTCCTATTGAGACCTTTGGCTTCCTGTCACACCGGAATGAACACACACTGGAAATGTATCAAAGACAAGAATACCCAGCTACCTGTGGGGGCACACTTCTCACAGGACAATCACTCCTTCTCTGATCTCTCTCTCTGATCTAATCCTCAAAGGAAACTTACAAAATACCTTCCATGGATGAGCCTATGAACTTCACTTCATAAATCTACTGCATACAAAAAATCATTGACTCAATATAGATATTGGTTTTATGACACATTACAACCTGCTTGACATCTGATTCACCACGTACCTGCCTGATCTGACCTCTTACATTCTTCTTTTCCCCCACCTTTTCTCCCCTCCCCTACTTGTCTGCCCTTTGTCTCCCTGATTTCCTGCTATTTCCTTCTTCATTGAGAACCTCTCTCATCCTTTATTATTACCTATGATGTTACCCTTTGGCCTTTCCCCCTCACCCCACCTCTTTCTTCCCCTTCACTCTCCTGCTTTACCTTTTGTTTCTCTTTTCTACCTATTTATATTTTCATTACATCCTCTCACACTTTGAGCTTCTTTCATCCCTGTTTTCCTGATCTCTATTTTCTTTTTCACTAACAGCCTCTTTTCTACCTTGTATTCTTTCACTGTAATGTCTCCCTTTAGCCTTTCCCCCCCCCCCGCTCTCCTTCCCCTCCCCTTTCTGCTTTACCTTTTGTATTTCTAATTTCTACCTATTTACATTTTCACTGACATCCTGCCACACTTTTAGCTTCTCTCATTTCTTGGGGTCTCAGAACAGCAGAGACTCCTTATGCCTGGAGAAGGATGACTGCACCCAAAAGCTTGCTAAGAACATTTTTGCAACTACTCAGTTGGTCTAGTAAAAGATATCATGTCTACTCAAAGAACCTTGCCTGCCAATGTCAGGATCATAATTTTTTACTTAACCAACCAAATTCCATTTGAGTCTTTTTTCCATCTACCTCTTAGTTTCATAGACATTTGGGCTGGAAGGGACCCCGGAGGATCATTGAGTCCAGCCTCCTGCCCCAGGGGCAGGAAGTCAGCAGGGATCATAGGATCCCAGCAAGATAAGCATCCAAGTGTGTCTTGAAGGTGTTCAAAGTGGGTGCTTGAACAACCTCTGATGGCAGTCTATTCCAAACCTTGGGGGCTCGTACAGTAAAGAAGTTCTTCCTTATGTCCAGCCTGAATTGGTTGCGGTGGAGTTTGTGACCATTCAATCTTGTCATCCCTTGGGGCGCTCTGGTGAACAGATGTTCCCCCAGATCCTGGTGAGCATCCCTGATAAACTTGTAGGTGGCCACCAGATCACCCCTGAGCCTACGCTTTTCCAGGCTGAAGAGTCCCATGGCTCTCAGCCTCTCATCATAAGGTCTGTATTCCTGACCTCTGATCATGTGCATGTCTCTCCTCTGCACTCTCTCAAGCTTCTCCACATCCTTTTTGAATTGTGGAGCCCAAAATGGGACACAGTACTCCAGCTGCAGCCTCACCAAGGCTGAGTACAATGGGAGAATGACGTCCCAGGATTTGCTTGAGAAGCATCTATGGATGCAAGCCAGCATTTTGCTTGCTTTACTAGCCGCAGCATCACACTGAAGGCTCACGTTCATCTTGTGGTCAATCATGACCCCCAATTCCCTTTCATCTGTAGTGCTAACCAGTGTAGTACTGCCGAGCCCATAATCATGCTACAGGTTTTTCCTCCCAAGGTGGAGAACCTTGCATTTTTCGGTGTTGAACACCATCAGGTTCTCATCTGCCCATTTCATGAGTCTGTCCAGATCTGCCTGGATCACCCTCCTGTCCTCAGGTGTGGATGCTTTACCTTAAAGTTTGGTGTCATCGGCAAACTTGGCCAGTCTGCTTCTGACACCACTGTCCACATCATTGATGAAGATGTTAAACAGTATAGGCCCTAGAACAGAGCCCTGAGGGACCCCACTGGTGACCACGCACCAAGACAATTGGCTTCAGTCAACCACCACCCTATGGGTCCTACCACGGAGCCAATTCCCCAGCCAGCGGATCATGATGAGGTTGAGGTTGCAGTTAGCCAGTTTTGCCAAGAGGTGATCATGTGATACCAGATCGAAGACTTTTTAAAATCAAGATATACAATATCTTGTCCCCCTTGTCCAGGTGATAGGTCACCTGGTCATAAAAGGAAATGAGATGGCCAAGCAAGACCTACCTGCAACAAACCCATGTTGGGTATCCTTCAGGATATTGCTTTCATTTAGACTGTTAAGGATGGCCTCTTTGATAATCTCTTCCAAGACCTTCCCCAGGATAGAGGTCAGGCTGATGGGCCTGTAGTTTGCCAGATCTACTTTCCTCCCTTTTTTGAAGATAGGTATGCCATTGGCCCTCTTCCAATCTTTGGGTACTTCACTAGAGTACCAGGAGTTCTCAAAGATCCATGCCAGGGGCTGAGCTATGATGCTTGCCAGCTCCTTGAGTACCCTTGGGGCCAGCTGACTTGAAGGTATCCAGCCTGTCAAGGTGTTCTTTCATGAGATCAGCTTCAATGGAGGGCAAGGAATCTCCCTCACCCAGGGCTGCCTGACCCACAGTGGGCAGGGGTGTCCCATGGGAGTGGTGAAAAACTGACACAAAGTACCCATTTAGCAAGTTTGCTTTTTCATGGGCATTGGTTGTCAGTTGTCTCATCTGGTTTAGCAGGGGTCCAATGTTGCCCTTGCTTTTCCTCCGGCTCCCCACATATCCAAAAAAGGACTTTTTATTGTCCTTGATATTTGTAGCTAGCTGGAGTTCCATCACAGCCTTGGCTTTCCTGGTTTGCTTTCTGCAGGTCTGGACCAGAGCAGAGTATTCCTCCTTGGTGGTGGTTACAGTCCTCCATCCTTTGTAGGTCTTCCTTGTAAGATGCAGGAGGTCCACCAGTTCTCTGGAGAGCCAAGGGGGCTGCTGTGCCCTTTTGCTGCCTTTCCTCAGAGATGGGATGGACTTTGCTTTCGCATCCAGGATTGTTCCCTTGAGGAGCAACCACTGTCCTGAACTCCCCTCCCCTTTGGGTTGTGGCCCTCAAGGGCCTCACTGATGAGCATTCTTAGCTTGTCAAAGTTGGCTTTCCTGAAGTTGAGGACTTCTGTATTAATGACTGACTTGCCAGCTTTACGGCAGATAGTGAAGGTGATCAGCTCATGGTCACTGTTCCCCAGCTTCCCTTTGATCATTAGGTCACCGATTAGGTCGTCCCTGGTTGCCAGTATGAGGTCAAGCAGCACTTTACCCCTTGTCAGCCCGTAGAGACTTCCTGTGCCAGATAGAGGTCATCCACGCACGATAGGAAGCTTTGCAACTGCTCAGATTTGGCTGAGCACTCCTCCCACGAGATGTCTGGGTAGTTTAAGTTTCCCATGACAACCATACACCAGGAGCGTGTGGCCTCAGCCAATTCCCTGGCAAACTCCTGGTCAAGGTCTTGACCCTGGGTAGGGGTCTGTAGTAGACTCCCACCATAGTATCCCCTGTGCCGTATTCCCCACGGATTTTAACCCAGAGGGTCTCAAGTCATCCACTGTGGGTGCCAATGTTGGCTTGCAGGGATGCGTAGCTTTCCTTGACATAGAGAGCTACGCCCCCATCCCTACAGTTCTGATAGTGTTTGTACCCTACCCTATTTACCCTTGAAGATCTGGGCTTGAGGGAATTGTTCTGAGTTACTCTGTGGCCAGAAGCTAAATGCAGGACACCCTAGTCCCAGGCTAGTGTCCTAATCACTGTACCATCCTTCTCTGAGCTGGTATGTTAGTTACCCTACATCAAATTAAACAGCTTTATGTATTGACATATAGCTGGAACTAAGGGAGTGTGAGGACAGGACCACTCCACCTTACATGGTTTGCCTGCATTTCAGATGACACATAGCAATATTGAACATCATAATGCTAGGTAGGTAATAAAGGACCATTCTCTTTATAGTTTATTTTTGTCGCTTACTCTCTCAGAGTGATTAGTTTCTCTTTAAAACATGTGCATTGCTTGATATTGTTACCAGGATAAAGCCATCTATCTTTGACCTTTAAGATCCCTTTCTATTGTGCCTTACTTTTAGATTTTACTTTGATAAAAATATTACCTTAAAAATAAAACTGCAAATAGTTCTATAGTAAAATTTTAAAATAGTCAAAAATCAGAATCAGGGAAAAGCCTACAGAAGAGTAACTTCAAAAAAGAATTTAAATAATTGATGAAGGATGTTAAAAGAACTTGGCTTTCAAAACCTGCTCTCTATGCCTTTGAAGATGCTAAAATGTGCTCCTGTTTCACTTCATTAATAAATGTTCAAAGTTCACTTCTCTCACATGTCTGTAGGGTTTATAAGAGATGTGATAAAAGGCCAGGCTGATAGCATCTTTTTGAATTTCTATTTTATGAATGGCTTGCATCCAAACCATTGTATCTAAAAGAGGTGCTTAGGAGAAGAAAAATGTCACTTTAAGCTACATTATTGTAACAACTCTTTAGATAGATACTAAGACTCCCATTGAAGACCATGTTAGGACTTCAGGATATGGCTCATAATATAGGTATACAGCATTCATATCATACTCTGTGAATTCTAGAATACAAAACCATGGAATGGTAGTATTCTGTAGATATTATGATTCCTACTGCATTCACTCCCACCCCTCCAACACACCCATGGTGTCTGTGCCTTTGGATGGGAAAAAGTCAGGTTTTTCCTTCAATACCATCTGGTATTGTTTAACATATTAATAATTTGAAGGTCTAGGGATCACAGCCAACATAGTAATACACCATCACTTACCACAGAGTGGGTACAAGAGCTACACATGTACACACACATACATGAATGTGTGTGCTCCCATGTACCTCATTCTTGAGTGAAGCTGAAGTTTCTCCAACATATGTGTATAAAACACCAGCCACCAAAATGGCAGTAATTAACAGCAGAGAGTAACACTACCAAGAGACTGGAAATTAAGGAGACTTCTGATACAGATAGGAAAACCTCATAAATAGTTTACCATTAGTATTTTAAGAGATTAAATACTGAATTCATTTATTTTTAAACTTGCTGCAACACAAAAATAGTTACATTGTAATCTCAGGTGTATCCCTGCAGGTCCACTTCCCTAGTAACATCTACTTGGTTCATGAACATTACAGTAACACCTTCTACACTAAAAAGCCCAAATATTTTCAAATATAGGCAGGAAAACATACCACTCAGATGAGATATAAGGTTTGGCGGCATATCATATTTGGGAAATTGTTCTTAGAAAAGCATTAGACAATCATAAGAGAAATAATGTTATCCTAATCACATAATATCACTTATTCAGGATGAGCTATAGAGTGAAGGTGTCAGAGCTTCTTGTTTAAGGAAATATGATGCTATAATATTCCAGTTGCTGAAACAGGCATAGCTCCACTGGTTCCACTGAAGATAGAGGATGGATAGATCCTGGGCTGTAGTATTTTTATATCAGGGGGTGGCAAAGTTTTTGAGCAGAGTGCCAAAGACACCCACAATCTCGATTTGTAAGATGTTGGCATGCCAGGGCGGGCAGTGGGAGATCCACAAAGGGCCTGATCCTTGTTGTAGCAGCACAGCCCCAGCCCTTCCCTGCCATCCACAGAAGCATGCATGCCAAGCAAAATGCATTCAAGTACCATGCTCTGTCATCCGTGCCGGGGGTTGCCTACTCCTGCGTTACACAGTCAGTGAGGTTCAGGTTGGGATCTTAACTAAGGAAAGAGTCATTTAAAGGGACACTTTGTTTTTTCTTTTAACAGAAGGGCACTTCTCAGCAAAGAAATATTAGTAATGCATTAGTAATATTAGTGATGCATGTGTGTACTTAGACTAGCTGGACATTTTTATTTGGATTAGGGTGTCCCCATAAGTGGTTCTGCAACTGATTTCTATGGACAGATTAGAAGTGACAGGCGAATTGTAGGCAGTAACTGGATAATTAATGATACTAAAGTACATTAAAAATATATTCATACTCTGCTTCTTTGGAATCCAGAAATAATATAAAATTGGATTACTAGACATCTTCCCTCAAAAAGACAACAACCCTCCCCCCCACCACACACACACACACAGTTCCCCTACTAACAAGATCTCAAACAGTTTTACAGACACTGTAGTGAGCTAAAAGGGAAAGTGCAGTATGTGCTGGGAAATTAAATTGATACACTAAAGAAATGTCTAGACAGCTCACTGATAAAATAATTTAGATGGGAAAGGAAGACACTTAATGTATATGTGGGTATAAATGAAAAAAAAAAAGGGAGTGGAGATCTGAGGTATGAAATATGAAGCTCAGGCATCTCCTCTGCAGACTGGAAAAGACACCTGGTCAAGTGCTCAGCTTTCCTGACAGTCATATGCAGAGGCCGAGAGAGCATTGTGGCTTCTGTTCAACATCTGAATGGGAAAGAATTTGATGGAAGGAAACTGATGGCATGTAAGCACTTTTAAAAGCAGAAACATGTAATGAGGAGAAGTAGTATAGGGAAATATGGAAAACATGATTGTTTAAGAGGAGAAGCCGAAGAATTTTAAAATATTATTTCTTTACAGATCCAAGAAATAATACTGAGAACACCATAGCAGAACTACAGGTCTCAAGTGGACTTTCTTAAAAAGTTAGCTGTTATGCGATCCATACAAATGGCATTTGGTTAATCTTGAAAGGGCCTAGAATATAAAATATAAAAAACATAAAAAGGTAGATATCAGAAAGAAATGACATTTGCAAATAGCCTGCCAATGCAGTCTGGTTTGACTGAAGTGAAATAGAAATGCCAGGAAAATAGTGACGGGAAATCTTCTGAAAGTTTCTAGGTCCAAATGACAAGCAGAACCAGGAAGTATAAAGACTACAATGCCAATAGGGAAGCTCTGTGTTATGTTAACATTTGATAGTAGGGGTCTTTTTTAATATAAAGTTATCATAAAAAGTAGCTTATTGAAGAACTTCAACAAAATGCAGTGCTCAAGCAGCCAGTGAGGTCTAGCACAGTATTTATGGGCACTTTTACTTGTGCTCTGGGGGTGGGAGAAGGGGCAGCGCTTTAATTAGAGCGCGTTGGAGCAGTGTCCACCCTTGTGTACAGGCACCTTATTTGTTTCAGTTAAGGCACACAGGTAAACTGATAGCTGGTGAATATTCTGAGATAAAGGAAAGAATCACACTTATGATGTTTTAAAAGGAAACAGTAAAGCACTAGACTTTTGAAATGCGCAGAATTAGAAAGAGCTTGAAGAAATTTGGAAGCGAGGAGGTGATTGTTTTGGATAAAAATAAAAAACAACCCGAACTAATACCAAGCCCAAATTAAGCAATCTTTTTGATGTTCTGAATTTTATTTTTACATCTGCTCACTTCTTTAGCCTTAATTTGGGATCAGCAACTGAAGAGTCAACATGCAGAATGGAGAGACCCCCCCCAACAAACCACACATACACAATGACCAACCTCAACTCACCTCACCCAAGCTAGAACCTGGACATTTCAGCATTTATTCTCATGACGTGTACAACGGCAAGTAGAATTCTGAGCCGACAGAGGTATCTTAGCATAGGTTAAGATTCCCCACTGTAAGCAATAGAGCACTGCAGATAAAATATGATCTATCTTTGGAAGCGTGTAAATGCTGCCCATTTAAGTGACTGGGAGAGCTATATGGTTCTTCAGGGTGGAACTGAATGCACTTCCATGAACTTGATGTAGAAGAATTTTATGCTATTAACTGGCATGTTATATTAGTATAATAGTTAAAAATCCTAAAAGATTGCTGTGGAAAATTGTGGGAGGGAATGACTTCTTTCCATGAGCAGAAAATATTTTGGTTGTACTTGGTATCTGTTTATCCACATAGAAATCATAACATATTCCATAATATCATTATCACATACTGAAAAACAAAGCTATAGTTTCCTGGGAATTTTGTTTATTGTTTAGTAATGGTTGTTGCATAAAACACAATAAAAAAAAGCCCTACTGCCCTCAATTCTTTATATATTTGCATTTTGGTAATTTTAGCACCACATTGTATTTCTTTTCATTTGAGTGCTGAGATTCATTGTACTTATCTATTTAGAACCATTGCATTATTCTTTTGTTAATGTGGTGCAAAAATCCTGAAATATTCACTCATTATAGTTGATGGCATCAAATCAGATTACCTTACATAGCAACTGTTACCAAGAAAATCAAAATCCCAAGCCATATAAATGACATTATCATTGCTACGTTTTATTTATTTATTTTAGTACTTTATCTAACCTTTCTTGTTCAGCAGGAAGTTTTTTGCTTTCTAGGGATTCATAATCTGTTAACAGTTAAAAGAAACAATATCTTTATAAATGAAAGGATATGCATTCCAACCCCCTCCCCCACCCCAGTGAAACAGCCTTCAAAAGGAGTAGCATGGGGATGTTTAATTGTTAGGACTGCTCGTTTATTTTTTCAAAGAATGATAGCCAAACACATTTGTAAAGTGGTTATTTTGCTTATAAACAAACTAAGATAAATGTCTGGTATGGGACAGAGTGGCTGCTATGAACAGCATCCCTAAAAAGGGACTGAAGATGTAAAACATAATAAAGAAAAATATTTTTGTGCTTGTGTACTTAGTTTCAAAATACTTCAGCAAGTTGCAAAAGCAGTGTTTTTAAATCCAGTGAAATGCTGTTTGACTCAAAATGAAGCAACTTGCTTGAGGGCATTTAAAACTGCATTTTAATATTAGAAATGGAAATTTAGAAATGAGGGTAGTTTAGCTTTGTTCAGATAGAGGACAGGTGTTTACCTCAGGTGCACTAGAATTTAATGGTTAGAGCGCTTCTCTTTATTTTAGTCAAGGGAGACATCCTGAAGACCTGAGTTGTAAAATTAGGCTTCTGATGAAATAAATTTAGTTGGAAACCTTCTCTTCCTATCCCATTCTTGAATGGAAAAAAAAGAATTCTTTCAGCTATTTAGTGTTTATCGGGGAAATCTAACAGCATTCCTTTGGGTAGAAGAGAAAGTTAGAAACCAACAAATTGTTTTGATTATTTAAATTAGAATAAAAATATATTTATAAAGTAACTGCAGATTAGTGATAGACATTCAGGATTAGATGTGCCATTTTGGCTTTTCAGGAGAGAACTGAAAACTGTCTTATAAAGTAAAAGAGTTAAAAAACATAAATAGTTTCTCCCCCCTCTCTCCCACCCACTACTTCCATCAATAAGTCAATTGCTTGTAATGTAACAGAATTATTGCACCAATTTAAAGAAAAACAAGTTTCCAGGTTAGATATCTCAGGAAGCACAATGGGAGTCTTTGGGCAATATCTCAGTTACATTTTACTGACTCTCATCTTTTTTTTCTTAAGTCTGATAAGTAAGCAGATAAATTACACTTATCATGCTGTCAAGGGCTGCAAGTTAACCAAAGCTCTTATGGGTGCTATGGCACATTTTGCTGCCAATACAAAACAACAGAATTATACATAAAATGCAATGGAAAACTGTTGGTTATATTGTAGTACTGTAGGGAATGCTCATTTATGATACTTAGAGATATTTATGGCTATTGGATTAATGTTTTTTATAATTTAAGTGGATGGTTGCTTTGGTGCTTATACGTATATTTAAAGAGTTTTATTCATCTAATAGTGATTCTAAATATCCGTAACTTTGTCTTTTAGTTTCTATGGCAAGATGTGGCTTTTTATATTTGATTTTAATGTTTATTCATATGAAAAAGTTTTTTGGCTGGACTTGTTTTGTGGAGAAGGGATGTTTAGTTTCAGTAGTAAGAGTAGCTCTAAATCATCAACAGATTTTGGAAAAAAAAGGCTTTTTACTTTTAATACTCTCAGTTTTGCTGCTGTTGGGATTTTCTAGGGATGTGATAAACCTTGTGTTTGTGAAAATGACTCTGAGCCAGAATAGAAACAGGAGCAGTAATTCTTGAAGTACCTTTCTCTTACTAGTGATTTAAGTAATTCTCCATTTAGGACTACTCTTATTGCCTTGGCTTCTTCACCCTATTAATACTCTACTGTAGGTCTTGTGCATGATACAGAAAAATAAATCATTAGACTCTACATGGGAATAATTTATTTTATGTGCACATCTTGCTTCTACTGTTGAGAAATGAACAGCCCTCATTAACTTGTATTAAATGCACACACCTGCAGAAGTCCCTTGCTATCCACCAGACTCAGCTCCTTATTTGAAGAGTACAATAATACTGAGAATAGATAACACTATTTCCAATTGTACTAATTTCACTCTTAGAGGTAAGCATAGGGATTTTCTTATTTGCCACCTACAAACCATGTGAAGTAACACACCCAAATCCTTCATAAAACCTTTAAGGATAAAAAAAATTGCAAAACTAACGTTTTTTATAAGTTGAAACTAGTATTGCCAGCCCCAGGCATTTAAAAGATACTTCCAAAGCCAGTTAAAACCCTCAGAACCAGAGTTTTTTAACAAATGTACTTGCCCATTTTTAAAAATTCTTTCGTGCACACAGATTACTTTTTCAAGATTTTCTTTGCCGTCATAGGCTGTGTCCACATGAGCGTGGATGTTTGGTTCCCTGGGGACAACTAGCAGCAGCACACCTTGTGCCACCCCGAGTGGGCCAGGCTCCGGTTTTGAGTAGTGTACACTGTCCCTTCATGCACCACTCTGGATACCCTTGGATATCCATGGGGTCAAGAAACCCCACTGCACTGCTCCCTTTCAGTATGGAGAACAGCTGATTGTGTGGTATATGGTGCACGTCTGCAGTGCCACATACCGCAAGGCCGTGCTCATTTCTATACAGCCAGAAGGGCTAAACACTTCTTCTATCCCTCAATAAAGAAGGCTGATGTTTTCAGGAAATGAAATGTTAACACTAACCAATACTAGGCAACTTGTGTAAAACTCACAGAAGCTTGGAACAGAATCAGAAACATCTGATTCTGTGGGCACTTCCCCACGAGTGGGAAAGTACATTTTCCCAGGGAAAAACAGCGGTGGCACAATATGTGCCACTGCTACTTGTCCCTGGGGAATTCCTGTGCACATGTGCCCTGGCACATGGCAAGCTGCCCTGGATGGTGTAGGGGAGACTGGGGCTAGCAGCTGGTCTGGCCCCAGCAGCTTTATCTGGGGTCCTGGGGCCCTCTAGGTGTTGCAGCTGCAGCGATCTTGCAGCAGGGAACCTGGGTGGCAACCTGAGCGTGGCTCTGGCTTTGGGCAGTTTGCATTGCATGTGTGCTGCCCCGTGGTTTATTTTTCTTAGGCATAGGGTTTTTTGATACTGGCATCTTCTGGTGTCAACTACCCCCCTCCCCCCCCCCCCCCCTTACAAATTAACAGCATAGGGAATGCCTGCATGTGCAGCGCATGTGGTGCAGCACCGCAGATGGGCCTGCAGTGCTACATACTACACGTGCATGCTTGTCTGAACACATCCTGTGTGTATAAACAGAAATTCACATGACCTGGTTTGGGTAGTTTACTTTAAGCCACCTAAACCTAAGTCAGGAGCAGAGAGTGCAGGCATTCCCTGGGAGCAGTGCAGACAGCCTGAGGTAAGTCACTTGGTGTGGGTGGGGGTGGAGCTAGCAGGTTAAGAGGGCTGATGGGTCCAGAAGGGGCAACTGCCAAGTTTGAAGTGGGTAGTTGTGAGATTAAATATAGCCCTGTCAGGGTTAGGATGGATAGAAACAGCACAGCTCTGGGGCTGGGGCAAGTTGGACTTTTCTAGACCTGGGGCTGTGCTGTGAACATGTACAGACAATAATTAGGCCAGGATAGCCCAGCTTAGGTTGGGTTAACCCAGGCTGAGCTAAAATGAGCTCAACTGAATTGATTTCAGATTAGGCATACCATTTTGGGGTGGCCTGTGCTCTTCAAATGTCTGCATGTCTGGCCATTTAGATACACCTAACCTTGGTTAAATGGATTATAATGCAACACTTGTATGTACCATGTGGGCACATCTACACAAGACAGTTACTGTGCTGTTGACTACTTAACTGTATAGTAGATGTCTCAGCATCTATACGTGCACCCCTATTAGGGTGCACAAAACTAAGAAACTCCATAGCAGAAGTTTACAAGTCCTACCTTGCTGTGGGAGTTTTCTGCATGCAGTGGTGAACATGTAGATGCTGGGCTGGCTGGCTGGGGCACAAGGGTGCTTCAGCGGGGGGGAATGCCTGCTGGCTGTCTTGGACGGCCAAAGCCGACACAAGGCTATTCAATAATTACTCGTTCGTCGGGGCGGGCTGGTGAATAGAGAGGCCGAGAAAGCTTTATGGTTGTAAAACTTTACTTACGTCACTTGCTGTTGCGACAAAAAACGGTCCGGTTGTCTGAACAACTACGTCAGTTGTTCCAGCTGGCAGGGCTCAGGCCAGCACATCAGTCTACAAATCAGGCCGGCAGGGAAAAGGATATGTCTGGGATTGTGCTCGGTGACGGGGAGAAGAATTGATAGGTGATCAGTGTATCGATCAGCTCAGCCATGAGTCAGATCTCTTCAGAAGCACTCTGCAGGCAGCATGCTCAAAGTTCTCTGACTTGGGCAGAAGTCGCGCGAAATTTTAAAGGGCTAGCAAGCCAATTACTAGCCGCCACGTGTGCATAATTTAGAGCTGGCCAATAGCGGGACACAAATTTACATTCGAATGGCAGGAACTCTCTTGCACCGGGGGTTTTCTGCAGCAACAGAAAACCTTTTACTTTGCAAGAGGCTCTCACGTGGCAGGAAAATTCCACTGTGCCAAGGCACCAAAATCACTGGGTTGTGACATGCCCCCTTGCTGACGGCACAACTGGAATTTTAGACACATGAGCTTATCATACGGCATACTTGTTTTGGGACTCACTGATCTGGCAAAGCTTTAACAACCAGTAACATTATATATAAACAACTTGATAGATCGGTCTTTTAACAAGTTCAAAATACAATAACTTTGAACGTATAACAGCGACTGTTGATCATCGTCTGCTTGGGACTCTCCTCGTCTGGTAGTCAGTCCGGCCTCTCCTATTAACGGACAATGTCAATAAAATGCTTAACAAAATGAAAGTAAATAGTGTTATAGCAAGTCCTGAGCTAATGAACGTTCGCCGTCTCAGTGTCTCCTTTATAATCATCACTCTATTAACTCGAACGAACTGCAGTCTGGAGCTCGATGAATCTCACACTCGGGCGGTTGTGGATTACTACTTTTCTAGGGTCAGTCCTGTGAAGAGAGAAAACAGCAACACAAAACAAAAAGACTCATAATTGGATTTACTGTAAGGATACTGGGGAAACGTTGGAACGGCGTGTCATCCAATTGTGATAAACGATAATAGGAGGACGATCGGGCTTCTCTTCCAATTGGACAGAATAGGTATTAGGATATTGTCCCGACCACTGAACGGTCCCTTTGTGAACTTGTGGATGAGACTGATGGGGGTGCGGTATTGAAATCCACACTAACCCGTCTGGTTGGAATTTGGGCTCCCAAGGTGGAGGTTTCTGGACATTAGCTTCGTCCCATAACGGTTTAGCAGTGTTTAGTGAAATGAGAACATCATGACTGAATTTAGTCCAGTTTTTAAATGTCCCTCCTAAGGCGAAATTGTTCTTTGTACAGGCCTATATGTCTTTCCACAACACCGTTGGACTGCGGGTGGTACGGCAAATGAAGATGCCAGGCTACATTATGAAGACGAGCGAATTTGTCCAGAGCGTTTGAGTTAAACAGGGGTCCTCCATCAGACTGAATCTCATGAGGAGGTTGTCAGGTAGCAAATACAGCAGTCAAAGCAGAAATGACAGCAGTGGCATTACTTTTCCGTAGGGGGATAACCTGCAACTGTCTCGTTCCCAAATTGACAACAACCAGTCCTTTATTTGGCGGCTTAGACCCTGGGAGGGGCCCCAGCAAATCTACCTGCCAAACTTTTCCTGCTTGAAACTGTGAAGAATTGAAAGCTCCTAGTTGGTGCTTGGTTCTATGGCACTTTTCTTTAGCACATCTCTCACAGGCCTGAGCTACTTTTTCCCAATCACACCGAGCTCCATATGAGGCCGGCTCCGTAAGGGTTCGGCACCAACATTGATGGCAAGCTCGTGGTCCCGGGTGACCCCAATTCTCATGAAGCCACGCGAGGAATGGATTTACTTCAGGACCGGAGGTAGATGTGACCAGCAAGACTATGTCAGTTCAGAGTGGATCTTCTAAGAACTTATCAATTACCTCATGCACTGGATCAGTATCTGGACGATGGGACTTAGTGTACCTAATCAACGGGAGGTGCACAAATTTAGTTAACATTTCCCAAATATCTTGCCAATCATTTAAATTCTTGGAGGGAAAAGCTGTGCCCGTAAGAATTTTATAAATGTACTGCGAATCAATTGCGATGATTGGAACAGGGAGTGTATCGTTATGATGTGTCAAACAATGTTCCAGTACCTTAAGGAATCCTAACAATTCACATCTTTGGGCCGAATTATCATCTGGGTCGCCTTGAAAGATTTCTTTATCGTTACAAGCTTTGCAATAATACCCATAGCCTCCGCCATGTCGGGAGGTTCCATCTGAGGCCATCCATGCCGGGGCAGAAGTTCCATACTATGTAGGGACCTTCTCCTCATCTTCTGGGCTCGGATCAGGTACCGTGTCTTCCAACCTCCAACAATGCCAGTTGTAATGGTGGGTAAGCACTAGCATATTCCAGGTCTTAGATTCTCCCTGAAAATGTGGGTCGACTCTGTCTCCATCCTGCAAGGGTAACAATGTGGCACCGGGAGTGCGTAACGTCCCATGCCCCCTTGCTAAAGGCTCCACCAATTGTTCGGCGAGGAGGATTTTTCCCACAGCTCCATATCGATGTTGTGCCGCTTGAAGTGTTTTATGGGCTGCATATACTAGCTCATCATGAGTATTATGTGCGACAGCCCACACATGGCTGGTGGTGAACCCGAGGGTTACGGTTAGTGACTCGCCCAGATCGATGGCATGGAGTTGTGTATCTTTAACTGTAGCTAGCAGGCGAAGCAGGTTCTGCTGATCTCCTTTTGTCCAGGGCGTAGACTTTCGGGATTTATTACGGATCTGTCGCTGCAATTTGGTGAGGAGTGCCAAATCATTAGGTTCAATATAATGTCGATACCAATTCAAATGACCCAACAGCTGTTGAAAGTGCCTCTTAGTTGTAGGGAAGAATGTTTTCAATGGATCGATGTTAGGACCCTCATGAGAAATTCCGTGGCAGATGGAACCAATGTACCGAGTACCAAGGAACGTAATGTCATCTACAGGTTGTAAACACGACTTTTCTTGGTTGATTGTCCATCCCTCACTCTGAAGTTGAGTGTCTAGTTGACTGACTATACTAGTAACTACAGAACTATCATGACCCATGATGGCGATATCATCAACGTAACTCCAAATCTTTAGTTCCTTCTCTGGGGGAAGAGAGTATGAAGCTCTAAAATTCTTTAGGGTGTTATTCATGGCACCAGTGGCTAGTGATGGAGCGTTACGATATCCTTGTGGACAGACCGTCCACCTGTACATGATGCCATCAATACACATGTTTAGTATTCCTTCCGGGTCAGTTATCGGGATGGAAAAGAACATATTTTTTAGAGCCAATGTGACTCCGACCCACTTATTTTGTTGAAACTGTGCCATCTCAAACATACATTGTGGCAGAGTAGAAGGATTAGGTTGTTGAAGTAGGTGACACCTTTTGTTAACCTCTCTATAGTCTACGACTAGCTGGGCTTCATTAGGCTTTCCAGGTTTTGCTACCCCCCATCCTGATGACAGGTAGGTGCTGGCTGTTACAGTCTTAATACAGCCTCGTCGCTCGAGTCGCCTCAGGAGGTCAGTAAGGGACTGCTTTAGTGAAACTTTAGTCGGGATTGGTCAATATCGCCAGATGGAGTTGTTACAAAGTGTTGGTCAATGCCAATCCTGTTCTGGGATAATGATGGGTAATGCTTGTAGCACTTGTTCTTTAAGGTCAAGCGCTTTTATCCCCGGGATCCCCAAAATGTTGATGCCTCCTAGCACAGCCTCTAGGGGATATCGGTAGTCTTGGACCCAAAATTTGACCTTCGTTGTGACAGCGATAGCATTAAGCCTTTGTACCTAGATCATTTTGGTGGTCTTTTGATGAGGTAATCACATTGGTTTGAGCTCCAGTATCGAGAAGAAAGAATACTTGTTGTTGGTCATCCGGATCGGTAGGGTTGCAAACAGTGAGTTCGGCGTATGGTCGAGAATCAGTAGGGTCAGGTCTGAACTGGAGAAGGCCGCTGGCAGAGCCGACGGCCATCACTCGTTTTTTGATGAGTCCTTGAATTTGAATCCCAATGCTTCAGCCAGACGAGACTGGCCCCTTTCTCCCAAAATTCGTAGCTGCGCCTTTGTAAGTCCGGTGTGGGAGAGAAGAAAACCAAACATGGTTCTTTCCTTCAGGGTTCTCTCCTTTGGGGTTCCTGGAGGTGACCACCCTTGCTCTTGTCGGGGAATAAATTCTTGCCGTCTGGGTCTCAGTGTTCTGGCTGGGTATACCGAAGATCGGTCCCTTATAGTATCAGAAGCTTCTTCACCTTGTTGCATAAGTGCTTGTAGACGTGGGAGATGGCCTAAGAGATTTCCCACCGGTTGACCTGCCATTGGGTTCAAGAAGAGTCGGAGTGTAACGGCATTTGCTCTTCCATATACCTCCACGCAGGCCTCTATAGCTTCCAAGGGCGTTGGGATTGCCCCAGGGTCCGATAGGTGTCGATGAACCCATCTCTGTTTTCGTTGTACGGTGGTTAGTCCCATTGGATTTGTTCTCGGGCTCCATGAGAGATATGACACCCCAACTATAGCCAGGAGGAGTTGCTCCGCAGTAGCCTTCTGTGGACGACCTTCGTGCCAGGTGTGAAATTTGTGGTTTACCTGTCCCACTACGAGCGCTGGGAGCGGGATGGGTCAGTGGGCACTGTCCACGACCACATTCAAGTCGGTAGCATGCCCACCACTCCATGCCGCCTGTCGGGTCAAGGAACTTGCTTCTTCTTTATCCAAGGTATCAGATCTGAATTCCACTATTAACCGTCCTAACCACATTGCCAAGGTCTCTCCTGCTCTTATTTTAGATTCCTTGCAAAGCTCTTGAATCTCTGGTCGAGTGCGTGTGCGTGAGATAATAGTGGTACGTGTAGCACCATCTTCATCTGCAACATGCTTCATCACAGTTATCGGGTGAGCTGCGGTAGAGACAGAGTTAAATTCTTCATATCTCTCTCTCCTCCCATTGCCCCCTCCCCTTGGCAAGGAGGCGGGGCCGCCGGGGATGACGTCACCTCAGGGGGCGGAGGCGCTAGGCAGATCCCCGCCAGGTCTTCTGAAGCTCCGCCCCTCCTTTCCGGGTTCTTCGGATGGCTCACGCTTCTTTCGGCGCCATTTTCTGCTAGCGGTATCAGGCGGCCGGTGCTTCTGACAAGCGCCGCTCCGGAGCTTTCTGCTGTTCGCTCCAGCAACTCCTTACCCACCGTATGCATCTGTGCCTCTAAATTTGCGTATTCCCTTAGTAGACCCGCTACTGTACAGAACAGCACATGTATCATTTTTCCCTTCTTCCATTTGGTCAGACCCCATCTCGGCACATGACGGCCCTTAGTTTCCAAATCCTCCCGGAGCTGAACGAGGAGCTCATGACCCCCCGATTCCGGCACCAAATCCGGACAGTTAAACCAGTCCGTGGGGGTGGATTCCCCTCCTTCCCTTAAGTATCGAATGCACTGAGCGAACTCTTGAGCGGGGGTCAGCTTCACTGCCTTCTGCGCTTTCACCCCGGCTAAGGATATGGTTGAGGTTTCCTCCAGGGGTCGATAATAGACCCGGTCGCTCCCCATTATGCATCCGAACTCCCCAAGGGATAGCTTAGTTCTCCATTCCTTCACTACGGCTTCTTCTCTTTTTAAGGAGAAGTAACCATCAACATTTCTTTCATCCCCTTCTACCGCCTGGTGGTAAGCGATATGTGCCCATAGATCGTTGGCATTCTCTACGTGGTGGGTCCAGGTGTGCCAGGGGCAGCACCCGATTAGGTTCTTCTCTATCACCATGCCCTTAGATCCCATCCTTGTCGCCATGTCTCGGACGGCCAAAGCCGACTCGAGGTGATTCAGTAATTACTCGTTCGTCGGGGCAGGCTGGTGAAGAGAGAGGCCGAGAAAGCTTTATGGTTGTAAAACTTTACTTACGTTGCTTGCTGTTGCGACGAAAAACGGTCTGGTCGTCTGAACAACTACGCTAGTTGTTCCAGCTGGCAGGGCTGAGGCCAGCACGTCCGTCTACAAATCGGGCCAGCAGGGAAAAGGATACATCTGGGATTGCGCTCGGCAATGGGGAGAAGAATCGATAGGTGATCAGTGTATCGATCAGCTCAGCCATGAGTCAGATCTCTTCAGAAGCACTCTGCAGCGTGCTCAAAGTTCTCCGACTTGGGCGGAAGTCGTGCGAAATTTTAAAGGGCTAGCAAGCCAATTACTAGCCGCCACGTGTGCATAATTTAGAGCTGGCCAATAGCGGGACACAAGTTTACATTCGAATGGCAGGAACTCTCTTGCACCGGGGGTTTTCTGCAGCAACAGAAAACCTTTTACTTTGCAAGAGGCTCTCACGTGGCGGGAAAATTCCACCGTGCTGAGGCACCAAAATCACTGGGTTGTGACATTGGCTAGCCCCATGCTGAAGCACACTTGTGTCCCAGCCAGCCCCTCTGCAGCACATTGAGCCCAGTTGGAGCAGACCCAGGAGCAATAAATTGCAGAGCAATAAGCTCCACAATGTATTGTTGCCCCCTAATGGGATGTATAGACATGCCTTGTGTGTGCAGAATTTGGGCTGACCAATATAGTTCCAACCATATTCAACTGGATAGATTATAACATGAAACTTCTCTCAGAAAACATGAGTGTTCTGGATTTGTAGAGTTCAGCAATAGGATCAAGTTTCTGTTGAAAAATGTGTAGACATTTACTGGTCTTAGTTCTGTCACCAGTGACATCAATGGCTATTTTGTCATTGCCTTCCTTGGGAACAGGAGCAGAAGAGTAAATATTATTTGCTTCATTTCCCAGTATTTCTATAGAAGTTTTTAGACTTATAATCATACTGTATTTTACTCATGCTTACTGTATCTAAGCAATGGAGCATGCTGGTTTACAATCAACATAAGATTTGGGATATTTAATCAGAGTACAGTCCTCAGAACACGTTATGGCCATTCACACTTTTGTATTTTAATCACAGCATGCATCAGAATTCATAGGTTCTAGATTACTGATCTAGGCTCAGACCTTGTAATATTCAAGTAAGTAGTCCCATTAACACAAATGGACCACAAAAGTTGCCACACCAAGCTGTTCATGCATACTAGTAATTCCTAAAACAGTAGAAGATACTTGCCTCTTCCTGTGAAGGTATTCTAGTGGGGAAAAAAATTGGAATAAGTTGTCTATGTGGAAAGCATCTGAAATTCCCAATATTCAATGGTTATAATTTTCCATAAAGCATAAAGATTTATAACCCCTATGACTACAGTAAGCATGGCTGTTGTGTAGGCATGTAAGTGTTTAATCCTTTTCCTAGAATGTTCTTGGAATCAATGAAGTTTCACAGGTGCTGATAACAGAGGGGTGCAACATCAGCTAACTGATATAAAAATCATGCAGTATATCATTAAGCATTATGAAGTTTGTGCAGGTTTCAAAGTCCACTGAAGGCAAAAGCAACTCTCATGGGCTTTAAAACACAAAAATTGTTTAGCATCTATGGGTGCCAACACATGAGCATGGAGGCTGCTCTGATGTGCTGGAATTCCAGTACATCGGTGCAAACTTGATTAATCGAGCCTGCTGGAGTGTGGCAATTACTGTACTCCAGCAGCCTCCCACATCTTGTGCATCAGTGTCCCCATGCTTCAAAATGGCAGTAGGGGCACTTTACCTAAAGCTTGTTACAAAAGCTTTTGCCATTTTGAAGCATGGGGGTGCTGATACACAAGACACTTTGAGTGCTTTAATTAGAGCAGTTCTCAGAGCTCCTTTAATTTAAATGTCCTTTTTGACCCTCCCCCATTCCCAAAGCATGTGTGTAAATGCCCTATAGTCCTTCCTAAGTCATTTTGACAGGCTTCACTGGTTTGAAGATGCTTCTTATATGCTGCCTAACGTGGAAGGCTGTAGGTAATAATGGGATTACAGAACATTAGGGTTAGAAGGGTCATCTAGTCCAACCTCCTGCTCAAAGCAGGACCAGCCCCAAACCAGTCATACCAGAGCCCCAACTTGTAGATGCTGCTGAAATGGAGGCACTCTATTACATTTCTTCCTCACCCTACCACTCCAAACTCAGCACCCATCTAATATTGAGTTTCTTATTAGTACTTTTGGAAATAGTCATTTAAAATCAGCATACGTTCACCTGACCCAGCAACAAGCTTTTCCAGTTTCTTCTTTCATGTCACTTCCATCCCAGGAAACTGGTTTCCATGGTAATCCTAGGCAGAAATTAATGTAGCTCTATGGCTAAGGTGTAGATTTCCCCATGTCACGGCGGAGTCCTGTAGGAGGGCCGTGATCTTCTTAAGGCCCCCTCTCCGTGCCAAGTCGGCCCAAGGGCACCCTCTGATTCTTGCCCGCCACGTCTTTGCTGTTAGACAAGGTTGGGAGGCTACCTCACGTCTTCTTGGACATGGCTCGCTGTGACCTCTGTCCCCTTGGACCCCCGGACCCCTCGTGGGTCTTGTCCTGCAAATGGGTGCCCAGGGCACCCTAGCCTTATGGGCTATGTGTGGCTCCAACCTCCCCTGATACCACGCCCCAAGTCTCGCAGTTGGGATGGAAGTTGGTCTGTCGATTACACTCGCCCGCTCTCTGGGGCCACCTCTATACACTCGCCCGCTCTCTGGGGCTCTCTCCCCAATGCTGCCCTCTTCCTAGGGCTCTCTGCACCCACTCTGGGCCTTCTCTGTAGTGTTGCCCCTCTCAGGCTCCATCTCGATCAAGCTGCCCCTCTCCAGGGGACTTCTGTGCCCATTCTGGGACTTCTCAGTTATGCCCCTTGTCTCTCAGGCCCACCGCGCTGCTACCCCCTTTCTTCAGGGCTCACCGCACCACTACCCCCTCTCGCCGGGGTTTACTGCAGTACTCTGCCCTTTCTGGGGTTTATCACAGTACTATGCCTTCCACAGGGGCTCGCCATGCCCACCCTGGGGCTTCTCAGTAGTACCCCTTCTCTGGGGCTTGCCACACATGCACTAGGGCTTCTCAGAAGTGTGACCCCCCCTTCTGGGGCTCGCCATGCCCAACTTGGGCTACTCAATATGGTCCCCTCTCTGGGGCTCACCACGCCCGGGCTTCTCAAAAGTGCCCCTCTCTAGGGCTGGGGTCTATATACCCCGTATTCTGCGCCCTCCTGGGCGCCGGGGTCCTCACACTCTGCTGTGAGGCCCCTTTAAGGATACTGCGCCCTCACTGGCGCTGGGGTCCCCACGCCACTGTGGGTCCCTTTATGAGTATACAGTGCCCGCTCTGGCGCTGGGGTCCTCACACTTCATTGTGAGTCCCCAATGAGGCCTCCTCCAACCCCTTATAGTCTCACCCAAATCACCGGTGTAATAACATAACAACACAAACTCGAGCCTCCTGGCTATAACTCAAACCCACGCCCTCTGGCTATAACAACATTGCTCAACTCTGATCAAGCTGTACTTGCTGTTAAGCTTCTCCTCGCATCCTAGCTCCTGCTCCTGCTCCTGCTCCTGCTCCTGCTCCTGCTCCTGCTCCTGCTCCTGCTCCTGCTCCTGCTCCTGCTCCTGCTCCTGCTCCTGCTCCTGCTCCTCTGGCTGCTGGCAGGGAACTGCCAGTTTGGCCTCAGCCCTGGGCTTTATGAGGGTCAGGCCCTGCCCCTTCCGGTCAGCTGACTTCCTGGTTGCCCCGGGCAACCCACAGCTGTGCTCATTATTCCCTGCCAGGGCTCTCTCTCCCTGACAGTTTCCCTTCTCTAGGAGCAGGGCACCGAGGTGCCCTGCAACACCCCAAATACATCCTTCTTCCCCAGCTCTGGAGTAGCTAAGTCCATCTTCAATCATCACTTTTTGCCAGAGCACAAGTTTTTCTGAAGGTCTGTTTTCTTCAGCCTTTCTAGTATACTCAGGAGAGTGGGAAGCTGGAACCAATCAAACCCAAATATGAAGCTATCCCACTTCTCATAGTGGGCTTGGGACAAAACATAGCGGGAGATATCAACTGTCAACCTCTAAAGAGTCTTCATACGCAGGAATATTCTACCATGAAGCTATACCCTTGCTCACAAATTTTAGATCCATCTTTTAGCTTTCCCTTAGGGCAGGGGCAAGCAATTATTTTGGGCGGAGGGTCACTTACTGAGTTTTGGCAAGCCATCGAGGGCTGCATGATAGGCAGCCAGGGGCATATAAATATTAATTTCCCCACAGTCCTCACCACATGCACCTGAAAATAACTCTCTTAAAGGGCCAGGCTTTGAATAGGCACACTGGGAAATGTACTTCTAGACCAGTGTTCTATCAGCACAAAAATCAAGGCATTAATCTTTGCATGCAGTTCTTCTAACATTTATAGATATTTAACTATTGCTTACTCTGATTTACACGACTACTTTTAGTTATCATCAAAGCCACTTACAGAATTGTACTGTTCAGTGGTGTTTCTTAATGATTTCATTTGGAAGGCAAACAAGTATACTTCCCTTCTGTTTAATACTAATTACAATTACTGAAAGCTGCTGCTTTGCTCATTCATAGCTGAAGTAGCCTTTTCATAATAGAAAAGTATAGTAGCCATTACATAAGCGAAAAGAGATAGTATCCATTTTATAGAAGCCTGAATAGTAGCCAGTTTATAGGAGTCTTCTTCTTAGTCACAGTATTTGTTTTCTGGTCACCTTTAAACCCTTTTGCTGTCACTAAAAAATCAGTTGGTTTCTTATTATCCACTTTAGTGGGAACAAGATCACACCCATAATCAACTATAAACGACATTAAAATTTCCTGACAAAATGATATTACTTAAAAAAAATAATTTATTGAAGTCCTCATGTCTCTTAGAGGTCTTTGGGCAAGACTGAATTACTTCTTCTTTTTCTATTAGGTCATGTAAATCTCATCTTTTTCTATTTAATAGCTTGGTCTTGCATTAATGTACAAAACCTTTAAAGGGCATGAGAATTTGACTTTAATTTAAAACAGTCATAGTTTTAATGTGCGTGAATGAGGTCAAAATAACTCTAATGAGATAACTTAGTTGGCTATAAAATGGTACCTGCTGAAAAGAAAAGTGGATACTGCAGTCTTATCTTAGTTAAAACAATAGTAGTAATGAGAAAGACCTCTTGAAAACTGACAGCAGATTCAGTATTGTTCACGCTACTCTGAGTTAAGCTGTGCTTGTATGTCTATGGCTGGTATGTATCTGGCTGGGTGTTGGACCATCCTTCATCACAGGTGCCTTTAAAACCATTCCCCATTGGGAAGCATGGTTCCTTTAGAAAATCTGTGCCATGATTCTTGCTTCCCAGCTACAAGAGTGGTGAGAAAGATGCAAAGAATGAAAGGATGTGGAACAACAGGTGGTAGGAAAAAAGGCAAAGCATGTAAAGAGAGACATGGAGAGAAGTGCAGGGGTCAAACATGAGATGGAGGCTTATAACCTTTTCTTTGATTTGACAGAGCACAGTGCTGTTAACAAGCCACGGACTGATTTTAAAAACAGTTAGCATGCAAATTTTAACATCACCTTAGTCCTGCATGCCATTGAGACAACGGCCTTATGGAAATACAATTAGATGATACAACTATAGACTGGCCCATAAAATATATGCACAAAAAATGAAGCATTGAAGTCAGACTACTTTATTTTGTGCCTAAAGTGACTTGAGTGCTGAACTTCACAACCTTAGTATAAATGTCACCCAACTGTTTCTGCATGGAGAGAAAAAAATACCTTGTAGAGTTACCAACTGTTGTAAATTATAGTGCAACCCCACAATGGGAAGAAGTGTGACAGTAACCCATGATAAAGATGGGATGTCCTATATAATTTTAGACACGAAAATATTTGTATCTTAAATTTTGTTAATACTTTCCAGATGCATTTTCTTATGTCCCTTGCCCTGCTCTTAAATTCTGAAAGTAATTAGGACAAAAAATTAAAATACTCAAGACAATTTAAAGGATTTATGTTTCAAAGCACTGACTTAACTGTATACTGGAATGATGAACTCTGTAAAAAAATCAGTATTCACTCTTCATTTTTTAAATAATTAGGAAAATTAAACTTAACAAAAATAACATCTGACTGTTAAAGGTGTTCATTTGCATGGAAGTTATACCATAAAGAAAAAAAGAGTAGAAATGTATGCTGTAAATTTGAAGGTATGGAAACAAAGGATGGTACATAAAGGCTATATTTATTATGAAGTGGATGCATGTTCAATTCATTCAACTATCATTTCTATGGATTTAAAAGTATATATTTTTTACTAGAACATTCCTTGCTAGTCACATTTCAATTTTAAACATTAACTATCAGAAAATGATTTTTTGTCAGTTAATTTAAATATAGTTTATTTAGTATATCAAACATACACTTTATTTTAGTTCTGGAAAACATCTGTAGGAAGTGCCATTAAATGTTCACCTCAGTACAGTACAAATATCATGTTGTAAAATGTATTCTAAATATAGTCATAATATTTATTTACTTCTTGATGGCTTGTATGCTAACAGGGAGCACTGTCCATAACAGATTTATCTGTTTGGTTGTGGAATACCCTTCCAAGTTGTGGCAACTCCATCAGTGAAATATCCTAAAAGCAGTAGATCAAACATTAGAAAATATATGGGATGGAACAATCCACAATGGATTGGATGACTTGCTTTATTCTTTAGTACCTGCAAGGGAAACACATAAAGGATTTAGGAATGCAGATCTCTGTGTCAAAGAGATTGTGTTCCTAAATCCCCTACCTACTTTTCAAAATGTTTTCTCATTAGGTTTAATATATTTTAAGATTATGGGCCATAGCTTAATCTGACAACTATTTCCATTATGCTACTTGACACCAGTCGTAAATCTGAACTCATATGTACCTACATTCTCTCTGTTACAATCAATTTTCCTTTTTGTTTGACAAATATTTTTTATTTACACTCTATTTTTCTTTACACATAAAAACGTAAGCTGTATACAGTTGCCTTCACAGGTTCAACTTGTATTTACCAACTACAATTTGGCAAAGGATCACCATTTTCCTTTTGAAAACTTGGCTTCCTAGTAACACTGCTTTTTTAACTCTACCTCACATTCAGTTTGGAGCAGAATTGCCTAAGACCAGTGTAATTAGGACTGCATAAAATTATTCATAGTGAGGTTGAACTGGTTCTTTGAAAACAATACAAACTGTTTTTATAATTTTTTCTACATTTTTCTTTGAGAAAGTGTATGCCATCATTTCCCTAAACATCTTAATTCATTTACTGTAAAGTGATTATTCTTAAGATTATTATTTGCCAATAGTTGCTGCACAGCATTTTGGAGATTCCTAGTTCTTTCTCAGGTCTTAGCACTGAAAAGAGTGTTCTTTTTGGATTGGTAAGTGCTAACTGTTGGTGATGCAGACTTTTAATGAGCAAGAGCTTTAAAATAATCAGTATCATATTGTGAGCTTCATAAAAATATGGTATTACTAATAGAAATTTTAACTGGCAAAAAGGAACAAAATCTTGCTGCTCTTTCTCCTTTCTTCCCATCCTTCTGATATGTTCTGTTTACAGGCAACCCTTCTTTTCCTTTCATCAGCTTTGCCAGAAGAATACACCCAACATATCTCTACCTCTATAGCTCATCAATTTTTTAGACTAACTGTTTTCAAGGCCCTTTTGTTAGAGGCTCCCCCTCCTTCTTGCCTGAACAGCTGCTGCTTTCTATGAACCATAGCAACCAGTCAAGAGAGCAGTATAAGTAGTTCCCTCAGAAACCAAAACCAAATCCACTCAATAAATTGTCTGGTGAGGAAGCCTTCATAGCAACCAGTCCTATCCTCCATCACTATGGTTATAAATATTACTCTTCCTGCATGAGGATTCCTATAAACATGGAGAATGAGATCAGTAAGCTAAATAGGACCCTCACCCTCACCTTCCCCCTCCTCCCCGCCCTGGTCTAGAAATAGAAATAGCCGGGAACTTCCTTTGAAGATATGTTGTAGGCTGGGAACCCAGAGCTTCAGCAGAGAGCCTTCTTCCCACCTTAAGGAAATGATCAGCTTGTCATTAGCTAGGTCCTCTTCTAAAACCTGTTGCACACAGTTGGAAATGAATAACTCCAACTAGAGTCCTCCTTCTGGTACATGTGGCAACAGTGTTGCAGAGGCAAGGACAGAAATTGGAGCATTTACTATACATGGCTTTCCATACTCTCTCAGAGACTACCAGAGTTGATCTGAACACATGTCCATCTGGAGAAAACATTGCCTTCTTTCACATTCCATCAGAGGTAAATTAGGAAGAGCCAGCGGGTTTCAGATTTCCCAAGCCTGCTAGAGCATGCTAATGGTGTGCCCCAAGTAGAGATGAGACTGCATACTTTAAGTCAAACCAACTCAACTGTCCTATGAATGCTTCTTTACAAGAAATATGGTGAAGATAAATCTACTCATGGGTCATCATTCCTGCAGTATACCTGCTCTTGTAGCATGTGATTTGAGTTAACAGTGCAGATCTTAAAATGCATGGGAGTAATAAAATATATGGTAAATTCAGGATCAGAAGTTAAGTAAAACAAGCAAGTTGATTTATACATATTTCTAGAACAGCGAAAGTAAAGAAAAAAAATCATTTTAACAAAAAAAAAAATTCTCTTTTTCCTTCTGAAAGGATTAATGATACTGAGGGAAAAAAGCAGAGACTTAAAAGCATTTGGAACTAAATCAGACAAATACCATGAAGGATCAAGGATAGCTCTGTTTATTTTGCATTTTTTTTCCAAACTATTACTTAAAACTTATAAGAATGGCTATGCAGTTCATTTGAACTGCTGACTGAATATAAATCAATGTCACTCCACTGTGGCAAGACTTATGCCTTGTAATCTAACTTGCTTTTGCAGATTACTGAGAGAATGGTAGAAATGCATTTCTATTAACAAAAATCTTCAATACGTTTTGTGATTAACAATTCAGAAACTGTTTATTTTATTCTGAAATAAGAGAACCATTCTTTTTTAGGTTATGCAGTAAAACCATTCTTACCATTCTGAAAACATTATTCTTCCCAGTGCGTATCGCTTACACTAAAACTGATTTTATCCAGAGTTTTGCGGGGGAAAATCCAGTTGAATAAATGTCGTCTGTCAGTACTGGTCATACACAGGGTTCCTTCAGTGCAGCTTTACTAGCCTCATGGTAGTCTGTCAAGTAATGAGTGTGAGGATAGTTTTGAGAGAAAGAACTGTAGTTAGATTTTAGAGGCAGAGGCTTACTTCCCTAGACTTTGCTTGTTTGTTTTTTTGTAATCTCAGGATGAAAGCTTTTGGAAATTGAGAAATCTATATTAATCTATCTATATTAATCTGTTGTACTGACTTTGATTATAAAAGTAGGTGAATAAAGAAATGAACAAAAGAAATAAAGAAAATAGAATAATATAAGAGTATCTCAAGGCATACTTGAGGGAATACTTATGGAAATACTGCTCAGATCCACAAATTCCATCTTGACCTATTATTCCTTTTGTTGCCAGATAGATAAGATCTCCCTGTCCTAGATAGCTACAGTAGATCAGGAGAAAAGCTCTGGATCTCTGCATATTAAGACAGTTCAAAGCAATGAACAGAGATTAACTAATGAACTCCCACAGTAGCCTTGTGAGGTTTAGTTAAGTCTTAAATTGGGATGTTATGGGTATTCTTCCAGTGTTGGAGAAAAACAGAAAAAAGAAAGGCTGTCTAGGCTGGTGCCATTGCAGGAGATGACAATTCAGTGAGGAGTGAATCACCTCAGTGATGCATTGGTATGCATTTCACTAAAAACCACCAAACTACTTTCCAAGTTATAGTGAAACAAAACAACCTTTCAATCAATGCTTAAAAATGCAGCTTCAATCGATAATACAAACATGCACATTTTCCTAATCCAGTTGACAATGAAATAATAGATATAGATATTGAACAATGGAATTTTATTCATATACAGACAGTTTTAAAAGTAAGCGTTTAAATAAGTCACTGTGGCTCCATTCCCCATAGCTTGATTTTTCTTGGAGGGTTTTCCAGATTTAATTAAGATTTTTGTATGTATATTATTTTGGGAGCGACAGTGGAAGCATGGAAGCTTAGAGGCTTGCCTGGCAAGGAACCTCTTTCTTTTTTTTCGTACTAGTTCTAGTTTTAGTGGGGTGGTACAGAAAACTGCTTGTTGTAATAAATGAATCAAATTCACAAGGCAAAAGCTACTAAAATATTTACAGCCTACAAAAGAGATAAATGAGCAAGCAAGATGTGATAGCACTTGAAGTGGATGGAACTTGTGATATGAGGGACAGTATTAAAAAGAGAACCTGGCTAACCTTTGGGAAAGCTCTTGATCTATTTGCATTCTGCCTACAGTGTTGGATGCCTTTATTAATGATAAATACGCATTACCGCCTTTGTGCTGTCACTTTGCTGCCTTTTGTTAATCTGTCTCCTTTTTTGATGGTTCACGTGGAGTAAACCTGACCCGCTTAAATTTCTCAGGAGGGTAACAAAGCAGATACACCTACCACAATGTGGCCATGATCTGGCCAGGTACAACTCCTACATGAATAATAATAATAATAATAATAGAAAAAATGCTGTAACGTTCTATACTGCATTAGCTTCTAGTTACCATGCTGGATTCTCTGGGCACAGGAAGTATCAATTTACTGCGACAGAAAGATATGGTCTGTCAATAAATTAATATTTAACAACCAAACGAGAATAGGAGCAGAATGTTAGCTTTAGACAAACACTCCACACTGCCAGACAAGCCTGTCTTCCTCCAAAACAACGACTATAACCCAACAGAAACCAATTTACTTGAAGGGTTAAACAGACCCTTGAGAATAATCATTACAGTTTGGAAAAATACTAGTTTGGGGAAGAAAGGATCATTTCTCATATGTGAAAAATGAATTCCAGTACACATGACTAAAAAAGAAAAAAGAAAAAAAGAAAAGAAAGGTTGGGTGTGGGAGGGGTACTCTTTTTCTCAGCATGGAACTGAAACCATGACAAAAAGGTCTGAGGCAAGGTTTGCTATCTGGATAAAGTTTTAGTTACTTTTCTGTAACCAAGCAAAGACTGTCTTGTTTAGTTCAGTTTACAATAGGTATAGGCTAAAGAAGTATATAGATTTATGTTAAGGAAACAATCTCCTCACTTTTAATAAAGCTTGTTCTGAGGATCTTTAAAATTACCTAGGTGTTTCAAACAGTTCAGTCCTGGGGAAGAATAAAGCTCTCAGCCTCAGAGGTACTAAAGCGTGGAAAGTTTAGGGAAACTAAACTGCCCCTTCAGTCTCACTCAAAAGATCTGAGTAGAGTTGTCAATCTCCCAGCAAGGTGCATTGCAAAAGGAAGCAGCTGGAAAACACCTGGAGAGATCATAAGCCATCCAAGAAAGAGACACAAGTTAAAGGGTGCTTGGGTCATGCACACATACACAAATCATGGATACAGTATCTGGGGTAGACATATCATCATTCTTCACTATTACCCAGCCCAATTTATCTTTCACACCAAGCTATCATTGGCTCTTAATATTTGAAAATACAGTATAACAAATTATTAGATTTTACAGTTCTGTTTTCTCTTTGAGGCCCATGTTTCAACATGTATGTGTGCGCACATGTGTGCTTTATTTATACATACAATTTTGAAAACTGAAGGTTGTGTGGGCTGTGTAATTGAGGTGAAATAACTAATAATGAGTTAAGATTATTTTACAACAGACACTGGATAAATCACTTGCCTAATCATTTTCATCATTTGGAATTTTTGAAATTGTGAATGTTTTAAAGGATAATGTCATTTTGGAGCTTTGATTAGTCAGACTCTTTCTGGAGAATGTATACCTTGCCTCACTTTATCAGAATATTTAGTGTAGAGGCACTGTAGTCTATACTGTTGCTACTTTACAATAATAACTTTTCAGATCAGTTTTCATTTAAGATGATTTCTCTGGTATTGTTGATTACAGCCAGGAAGTTGGTGGGACATTTATTCTAAGTTTTGTCATTAAAAGCTGATACCATGTGTTCTGTTCTTTATGATATAGGAAATATTGCAATATATATCTCTAATGTATCCTAATGGAGAAATGTTGCTTTTTTGTAACATCAAGGATTGATGACTGCATTGCTTTGCTTGCTGACCTTTCTGATAACGTTCTGCAGCATCTGCAGATGATATAGAATTCCACTGGCAGGATTCTTCAGCCAGCCCCAGATTATCATTCCCCTTTGTCATCACTTTACTGGCTTGCTAGTAATAGATTTAAGAACAGCAAAATCATTCTTTTAGCATATGAGTCACTACTTGACTATTCATGTTCCTCCCTAATGGATCTGCCAATGTTCTAAGGGTTGTTAGATATCATAAAATCCCTAATACCACAGGGATCAAATATTTAAAGAGACTTCAACTGCTTCCATGGCTTTACATTCCTTTGCTAAAAAAAGGTGTGGAATACTTTATTATCCTTATTTTACCTTAACTTTATTTTACCTTAACCTTTTTGATCCCTCAAAAGCCATAGATAATTCTAGTTTCTGCATTCAAACTAGTTTGTTCAGACACCCACTTCCAATTAAGTTATAAGGCAGCTTCCGTGCCTTCCCTACAGCCCTAGTTAGGCTTTGTAACTTAAGGCTCTAAAGCTATGTACACAGGTTCAAAAAGTGCTCTAAGTTTTGTGCTTTACTGTAAATGCCCTATGTTAGGCTGGGAAGGAGCAGAATAGACATTTCCCCTTCCACAGGGGTTGGAAACCAGGGTGCCTGCATTGGCCAGACCGGCCCTCTCCTCAGCCTTGCCCTCCCAGCAGCCAGCTCTCAGCAGCAGCCAAGTGCCTTCCCCAGCTGTGCTGGCTGACTCATGGGGGGGGGGGGGGGCATGATCCCTAGGGCTTGTGGGGGGCATGAAACCCCCGGACCCTGGGGATTGTGGCTGCTGCAATCCCTAGGGCTCAGGGGTATATGAAACTCCCAGACCCTGGGGATCTTGGCTGCTATGATCCCCAGGGGTTGTGGGTTCTTCACTGGGCAAAGTGCACTGGTGGGGAGCAAGGGCCCCCAGCCCCAGCTTCCCCCACTTCCTGAACAAGCCAGTCAGCACAGGTGTGGGTAGCTGTGGGAGGGGGGAGGGATAACAGGGGCCTGCAAAGCATCCTGGGATGCTGGGAGACTATGAGCTAACTTGATTTGGGAGGGTATCTGGTACTGAAGTTCAATAGACCCATTTAACCCATGAGTGACTGGTGCCTCCTGAATCTGGTGGGGGGGCACCCGCAGAAGCTGCTGATGGCAGTGGCTCTGTCAGCGGTGGGCACCAGCCCTACCAACAGCATCAGTGTCAGCTGTTGGGGGGCCACCGGCCCGATCAGGGGAGGCACGTACACCCCCGTGCACCCCCTACTAGTCACCTATGATTTAACCTAAACCAGGCGTATCTGATATTACATTGATCCAGGTCCATCTTAGACCAGGTTCTGCCATTTAGAAACCAGTATACATGTGCTCCACTTCTGTTCTGTTACAGGTTTAGACCTGTTTCCAGTCACTTTTACTGGTTTGGGTACAATTTCAGTCTCTAACCCAACAGTTTGGGCATTTTAGCCTAGATGGCAGCAATCACACTTGCTTATATTGGGTCTGGCCCTGGCTGTATTGCAGCAGCAAAACAGGGTGAAGAGCTGTCTAACAGGGCAGCTGAGGATTGACAGACAACACTTGTCAACAGATAATGGACAATGTAAAGTGAATGTAGCTGGCTCCAGATGCCCCTCCAATGACACAGTGTATTCCTGGGGCTTAAAAGGCTGATCTAGGATGTACTGCTTTCTGGCGCCCTCCCCAAATGGCTGAACATTCTTAAGGAAACTGTTCTATGCAAGAACATGGTTTCAGGCATATTTTATGTCCCAACGCTTGTCTACCATCTAACATCTCTCCAAACTATAAAAGTTGGTCCAATAAAAAGTTACCAAAAAAATTTTGCTTCTTGAAATTTTCCTGGACCATCATAGCTACAAGAACAGTATGAAACGACTTTAGTCAGGAGCAAAACAGTCTGGGTCAGAATAGCAGAGTGGCTTAAAACTCAGCACTCAGTGAAATGCAGCACTGGGGACCCAGTCATGTGAGCTCCTAAATTTTGCCTCATTTTGGAGGTGACTGGGAAGACATTCTGCTTCTTCTTCTATTAATTTAATGAAGAAATTTCAGGACAGCAACAAACTTAGTGAGGACCCGATGAGAGATTTCTGCTATAGGCAAAGGCTTCTGTTACTCAGGTGTCAGAGGGGGTTTTCTGAACACTAATATAAAGGTTACAAGAATGTTTTGGATAATTTCTTGGGTTTGTAATTATATTCTAGCATTCCAGTCAGAAGAATATCCAGTTTTATCAGGAATGCAGTGGGCAGTTTAGGATGAAAAAAATGCAAGGTGCCATGGTAATAGTCACTTTGGGATTATTAAAAGCAAAATAGAAAAAAAAAATAAAGCAAACTTATGTGGTGGAGGAATTCATGGAGAAGTCCAGATAAGCAGAAAGAAACATTTCAGCAAGTAGAGAAAGTTACTTAGGATTGAAAATAATCTATTAAAGCATCCTTCTACAAGAGTAATGGTGCAGCAGGAGTGCTGCGATGGACTATCCCAAGTTACAATCTCTTCTGGGGTTCCACTACTGCTGACTCAGCTTGTCCTTCCTGTAGTGAGACAAACTTCCAAAGAGCAAAGGCTACATGCAAGTTTGGCCTGCCAGTGCACTGAAGTTCAGCTTATACTCTCTCCTCCTGTACATTAGCAAGTTAGAAGACACTAAGCATTGATGGCTTAACTTTCCTTAAGAACTGCAAAAAGAATGTGCTGCAGGGAGCTCTTGTGACTGTGGAGGGTTCTTTGACCAAATTATGCCACTAAAATGAGGGAGGATCAAGATCTTTCCCTTGGTTCAGTAGACATTAACCCTTCTATACTTGAAATTATTTCTTAGGATTGGCTTAGTCCTGGGTGTCATAATGATATTTCTCAGTTTCTTGGTAACCAGATGATCCAGATACCTGCACACCCTTTTTCATGTTCTTTTCCATAACCCATCCTCTTCCACTTATGCAATTTGAACACTGTATGCTATATTATCAATGCCCTGAGCATGCTATGAAAGGGAAGTGTAAACATTTCCACTGAACACACCATGTAACTGTAGCTTGCTCTCTAAGTGGCATTGCCTTCTTCTTCAATTATGGTCACAAAAACGTGATTTGTTTAAGAAAAAACAGATTTCCCCAATCCCTGGGATACAGTAGTATGCTTGAAGGTCAGATCCAAAGCCCATTGAGGACTGCAGAAAGACTTGCATTAAAAGTGGAACAGGTAACAGTAATTCTGTTACATGGAAGATTTAAAAAGATAAGTTTTAATTCTGATTCAAAAGAAAAAGAATTCTGAAATTAACTTGGAGGTTGAATTAACATTCTTTGCTTAGCTCACAGAGATCCAGGCTCTGGCAGAGAGTAAGGGTAGGGTAGTTTGTGTCTTAAATTTTAAGTCAGAGATACATAAGCCTTTGTAAGCGGTGGCCTATTTCATCTTCAAAAAAGGGAAGAGGGAGGACCCGGGCAACTATAGGCCCATTAGTTTTACTTCAGTCCTGGGGAAACTCTTTGAGAAGATCATCAAGGAGCACATCTGTGATGGGCCAGCAGCAGAGATGATGCTCAAGAGCAACCAGCATGGTTTCATTAGGGGCAGGTCCTGCCAGGCCAACCTGATTGCCTTCTATGATCAGGTCACAAAAGCACTGGACACAGGTGTCACCGTGGATGTAGTCTTTCTGGACTTTAGCAAGGCCTTTGACACTGTCTCCCACTCCATTCTCATCAAAAACTAGGTGACTGTGGCATTGATGCCTACACAGTCAGATGGATTGCAAATTGGCTGAAGGGTTGTACTTAGAGGGTAGCGGTGGATGGGTCTTTTTTGACCTGGAGGGATGTGGGCAGTGAAGTCCCCCAGGGCTTGGTCCTTGGGCCCGCACTGTTCAATTTCTTTATTAGTGACTTGGACGATGGGGTAAAAAGCAGCCTGTTTAAATTTGCTGATGCTACCAAGATTTGGGGTGAGGTGGGCACGCTAGTAGGGAAGGACAGGTTACAGGGGTGGGCTAACGAAAATAGGATGGGTTTCAATACTGATAAGTGCAGGGTGCTGCACTTGGGCAATGGGAACCAGCCACACACTTATAAGGTGGGAAACTCCCTTCTTGAGAGTACGGTGGCAGAAAGAGATCTTGGAGTCATTATTAACTCCAAGATGAACATGGGCCGACAATGCGAGGTTACGGTCAGTAGGGCTAATCGTACCTTGTCATGCATGCGCAGCTGCATCTCAGGCAGGGCCAAGGAGGTGATCCTCCCCCTCTGTGTGACACTGGTCAGGTTGCAGCTGGAGTACTGTGTTTGGTTCTGGGCGCCACACTTTAGGAGGGATGTGGACAACATGAAGAGGGTCCAGAGGAGGGCCACCTGCTTGATCTGGGGACAGCAGGGCAGCCCCTATGAAGAGAGGCTATGGGACCTTAACCTGTTCAGCTTTCACAAGAGAAGGCTGAGGAGGGACCTGGTGGCCATCTATAAACTCACCAGAGGGGACCAGCAGGGTTTGGGAGAGACCCTGTTCCCTCTAGTGCCCCCCGGGGTAACAAGGAATAACGGTCACAAATTGTTAGAGAGTAGGTTTAGACTAGACATCTGAAGGCACTACTTCACAGTCAGGGCAGCTAGTATCTGGAACCAACTTTCAAGGGAAGTGGTGTTGGCTCCTACCCTGGTGGTCTTTAAGAGGAGGCTTTACGTCTACCTGGCTGGGGCCATTTGAGCCCGGTTTTCTCTCCTGCCCAGGGCAGGAGGTCGGACTTGATGATCTACAAGGTCCCTTCCGACCCTACATCTATAAATCTATGAATCAGTTGACATGAAAAGACTATAGGAATCAGAGCTCCTAAATAGAGAACAATGATTAGAATATGGGGTGGAGATGGGGTAGGAGGGAAGGGGAAGAAAAAGGAGAAGGCACTGCTGGGAGAAGCAAGGTGGGTAGGAGAAAGAAAGACAAAACAGTTAACACACTGAGGAACATAGAGTTATAAAAGCTAACCCAGGTAATGGGACAAGAATCCATGGCCTTGGTCTAGGTGAGGAATACTGTAAACATGTCACTTACCCAGCTTCCTTCTTACTGAGGCCGGGCAGCTCCATGCTTAGGTTTACAAAATTATTTATTTTACCTGAACATCCTTGTCCCTATCCTGAAAGGCACTACACTATCTCTTCTCTCCTTTCTCTGCTTCAGGAGCTCTTAACTCCCTCTCTAGCTTCACCCTCATCAGCTGCAGCCATTCCCAGCCTTCCATGCAGGCAGACTCCTAGCTACTTACTACCTGCAGCTGGGTCTAGGGATCAAACTCATCTAGCCTGTGGGGCCAGATAAGGGATGTAGACAGGGCCAGATTAATGCACAGGCAAATTAGGCACATGCCTAGGGCCCTGAGCTGCAGGAGGGCCCAGTCCTTTCCTCCTCCTCCTCCGCAGCATGAATGGCCTCATCCATGTCCCTTTCCTTCCCTTCCACAGGTCTCGCTGCTGCAGCAGCTTCTTCCTAGCAGTGGCTCCAAGCCCTGCTCCCCACAGGTGGCAGTGCCAGGATGGGGAGGAGGGACATGACCAGCCTGGGGCCCACAAGTTTGTTTGCCTAAAGCCAACTAAAGGGTTAGTCTGGACCTGGGTCCAAGGCTGGTCTGTAAGTCACATTTGGCCCATGGATCAGCACCGTGAGCCGGAGCTAGTGGGTCCCTTGGACCAGCCCCATGGGCTGCATGCAGAATTGCACTGTTTCCAACCCTGTGCCCACATACAGCACACACCAGTCCCAGCATATAATGTGCAAGGCCAGTTTGAGACAGTCAGCAACCATGGGCTGGATGTGGCCTAGGTGCCATACCGTTGACACCCCTAGTTTGGACCATACGTAACACAATCCAATCTGTGGATGGTTTCTTATCCCACAATTTCCTGTTCAAGTTATTTATTTGAGTTTTGATGTCTCCAGGTGGACTGTCACAGGTTTGAGGATGGTGAAAGTTCTGACTCAGTCACAGCCCACCTGCAGGTGTCCCACCCAAAGGCAGGGACCTTGGTAGTGCAGGGGGCTGGTCTCCTAGGCTCTCAGCTTCTGCCAGAGTCACACAGATTATCAGGCAAGAATTCAGGCAGGTTTCTGACAGAATTTTTCAATACCATCATGGCCCCAGGGAATATTTCAATTTCATGTTTGATGGAAAGATGTTTTGTCAAAGTTTTTTTTCACCACCTCTACCTCTCATTGACTTCAGCAGGCTTTGGATCAAGACACAGCTAATGTGAAAATATTTTTGAGGAAGCCTCTTGTTAAAATAGTAGCAGCAGTCAGTGCACTGCTCAGAATGTGTTTTGCATTAAAAGCTAATAAATGGGAAAAAAACCCAAAGCAACATTTTTCAGGAAGGATGCAGCACATTAATTCTAGGTATAGTGGCTATAATGTGCATTACAACAGTGCACCTTTGCTTCACAGGGCTCTAGTTATAGAAATATGTGTTTATAGATAGCAATGAAATTTATGAGAGGAGAGAGAAAATATATAAGAGAATCTTGAAATTGAAGTGGCAGATGTTCCAATTAATACAGCACAGACAAGTGTAATACTGTTCACATTTGTGAAATAAAGTAATTACATTTCATACCTTTTTAATGGACCCCTCACTGTTTGTCTCATATGTACTCTGTCACCACTGCTGTCAGTCTGCTGACCTGTGCTTATTTTGTAGATTCAGTCCTACTTGTAGAATTGGTGATTTTCCCTTGCCTGGAACCAGATTGCTTGTAACAGATTTCTACTTAATTAATCAAAATGTCCCCTTATTTTGTTAATTCCCATTTATCTTTATAGTAAAAGCAAACATCTGGAAGTGCCTTTTCTCCAGATGATATTTTTAGCATCTAGGATTCACTTTTAAGATAATGAGATTTGGGTTAGATAGTGCCCTATAAATCCAAGTCTACAGAGGATTCAAGCAGTGAATTTCCAATACTGGGATCAAGAAAAGTGTTGTTTATATATGTAACTTAGCAAGTGTGGCAGACAGAATTATCTCAAAAGCTGAACCAGGCCTGTGGAACACACTTGCACAAGGAATTATTATTTCTATCTTTCAACACAAGAAAGATGCTTTGACATTATAGTTATAGAGGCTAGAAAGGTACCTACCTCAATGGACTGGACTCAGATGCACCCAGCATACTCCTTTTCATTACTTTCACTGCATACTATGTTTCCACTACTAATAGAGATGCTTATAAATTCACAGGTTATAGATGCACATGAGGTGAGACAAGAAAGAGCCAAAAAGCCTGCACCTCATCTGCTGCTCAGTTTCACATAGCAATGTTGTATAATCTGATTTACACTGCGGAGTGTCCTGCAAAAACGTTTCAGTGGTGCATGCCCTATTTTTCTCCACTGGAGGTGTGTAGATTTTTGTGATAGGCAGGTCTGTGAACAGGTCATGAAATAAAGAAGACGCAGAATTTGAGATCCTGAACTCCTGCTTCTTATCCAATGAGTCATAATTAGGGCAACCATATGAGCAATGTGAAATCGAGGATATTGCCCTGTCCACCCCGCACCCCTCCTCTCCTCAGTCTGGAGGGTGCTGTGTTGTTCGTCCTTTGCAAGCAAAGATGACCACATCCAGCACAGGGTGTGGGTGGGGAGAAAGGAAGCAGGAAAGAAAAAGGGAGGGGGAAAAGAGAAAGCGAGAAAGAGAGGAAAAAGGAGAGGAAAGAGAGAGGATGGAGGTGGAGGCTAGGTCGTGTGGGTGGTTGGTCATCCAGGATGGATGGTCAGAGTAATTTGCTCCCATGACTCCTGGTTGATGCTGAAACTCTTTAGGGACAACTTTTTAGACACCTGCAGGGAGTTAATGGCCTATTAATTACTTCTTGTTCTTTACTTCCAGAGTGTTAACAATCACCTGTGAAGTAACAATTGGTGATAATGGGCAATGTTGCTGTCTGCAAAGGCTTCCTATTTTACAGGTCCTTCCCTGCATCCAGGATGTTTATTTTAGGAGTATGCAAAGTGGGCCATATTTGGTCTGATTTGGTCTGATTTGGGGGACAGTGATTCAATTAGTTGATTCAGATCACTGTCCTGATTTGATTCAGCTGAATCTGAATATGAAGATTCGATTCTGATTCAGAGAATTAGTGATTCAGCCACAGACACAGCTTTAGATGTTTCTTCTATATACCTCAAGGTACCAGGCGTGGCTCATAAACACTGAGATTCTGGGGTGGATGGAGCATCCCAAAGGAACACGGGGGGCTCCCTGCATGCTCAGAGGTGGACTTCCAGTCCACTTCCAGGTCCACCGCTGAGCATGTGGGAGACCCCCCCTGCCCCTCTGTGGCTTGGTGATCAGCTGCAAGGGGACCATGGGTGCCCCCCCAGACCCAGGAGGCAGCAGTTGCTGAGCCGGGGGGTGGGGGGTGTCTCCCCCCACACTCCACGGCGGACCCAGAAGTGGACTAGAAGTGCTTCTGGTCCACTTCTGGGTCCACTGCCAAGCGCGTTGGAGACCCTCCCCCCCCCCGTGCTCCTGTGGAACGCTCCATCCACCCCACCATCTTAGCGTTCACGAGCTGCCTGGTACCTTCAGGTATGTAGAAAAACATTTAAAGCTGTGTTTATGTCCGAATCATTGAATCCCTCCAAATCTCTCCAAATCAATTCAGAGGGTTCCAAATTGATTCGGAGAGATTAAAGGGTCTCATGATTCGATTCAGATTCAGAGATTTGGCTGCTGAATCAGGCTGAATCTCTGCTGAATTGACTCAGCAACCAAAGCTTCACATAGCCATAGCTTCTTTTAACTTTCACTGGCTGCCCAGGACTGGCCTCTGAGGTCTGGGACTGTGCCAGCCAATTTGGGAATATGGTCACCCTAATCATAATGGAGCAAAGGGAGTGGAGCTACAATGACAGGAGAATTTGGAGAAGATTCTATGAGGGAAGTCAGTTAAGATTTACTTTTTTCAGGTCCCTTTCCCAAGGATTCTCTTATTGCTGAGGGATCTGTCCCTTTGCAACCAAAATTTGGCAGAAAAACTCAAGGAAAGAGGACTAGTGGTACACAAACAGCATAACATTAGATTCCAAATTTGCTGCCATTTTTTTTCACAGGTAGGAGATTTGGAGCTCTCTTGGAAATTTGGACTCCCTGGCTGCATCCACACACTCAGGCAAGTGCACCTGCAGCAGTTCAAATAACAGTGGCACAAATTTGTGCCAGAGATTTGTACCTCATTACACATGCCTGAACATGCACTTTGGTGTGGGACAAATTGTGCCACTTGGGGCAAACTAACCTGGCCCAGCTGATCCTGGATCTGCAGCCAGGAGGAGCTGGAGGCATAGGTGCTGGCCCCAACAGTATAAAAAGCAGCCTCAGTGAGCAGTTCAGGGCTACTTGCCCTCAGGTGCTTCTGAGGCCTAGCCATTTGATATATGGGGGCACTAGCCCCCTGTACCAGCTGGACTGCTGCAGCAGCCCTCACCTAGAGTGGCCCCTGCACCCTCTATCCACTGGAGCAGTTTGGCAGTGGGGGCTGCTGCCTGGCTGTGACCCGCTTCCACCTGCAACAGCATCTGCCCTCTTGGATTTGTGGCCCCATGTCTGCACACCTGCCAGGCCTGGATAGGGACTGCATGGACACCTGGGATCTGGTGCAGGTACTGCAGCAGAGCCACCTGCACCTCTGGTCCAGCTGCCAGTGGGCCATGGCTTACAGTTGGTTTTCATGCAGCACTGCTGCCATGTGTGCCTCTGCCCTGCTACTGGGCAGATATTGCCCGGAAGATGTGCTCATTGTGGTGACCTGCTTTAAACTGTTGAATCATGTCCTCCTGGCCCCAAATGGCCAGGAGGTCAGCCATCTCATCTCCCCTTCAGTTGGCTCCCTGGTGCCACCTGGGTCCTGCCACTTGCCACACTCTCACTAGCAGGAATCCCGGTGTTCCCTGTTTGAAAATTGCAAATTCTCTGATAAAAAAATCCCAAATTCACTAATTAAAATACCAAAAATCCATGTTTTTCCATGATTAAAATGAAATACCACTAATATATCAGTCAGGCAATGTTTCATTGATATATTTACCTTTTTTAAGCAATTTGGAAGCCTACCAGTGCCCCTATCATCATAATAAAATAAATTCTAAATATCTATACACTTTGGTGTTTGCTTTCCGGGTTTTTTTCATAGAAAAATCAGAGCTCCCTCTGCCCCCTTTGTTAACCAGGATGTGGGGACTGCTGCTCCTACAGCCACAGCTCCCAGCAGCAGGTCCCATCCTATTTGGCAGCTGGGCATGCAGAGCATGAGATGTAGGGGAGGAGGTGGGGTTTGTGGCAATGGGGGGGAAGGGGTTGGGAGGTAGGCTTCTTCGGTGACTGTGCGTGTGGAGTGTATGGGGGATTCATGGGTGGGGAGTGTGGGTGTGGGGGGATGTGGCATTTGTGGGTGTGTGGGTGGGTGTGTGGAGTTTGTGGGGTGGGGGTTGAGAGGAGGCTGCCATGTGCCTGCCCCCCCACCCTTCTGAGTCATACAGCCTCTGGTGCTGGCAGGAGCAGCCAGCCAGGCCATTGGGGCACTCAGGCCCACTATAGGTATAGTCCCTTGGTGGCATGGTGCCACCTGATTCTCAAGGGCTGCGTGTGGTAAATGGAGCTGGCTCAACCTGATAGTGTGAGACTCCTGCGCACAGTGCTGGGAGCACCAGGTGGCAGCAGGAGCTGTCCTGGTCCTGTCTGAAGGTGCATGCCAGCAGGCTGGGCCAGCTCCATTCACGCTGTGCAGCCCCCGGGTCTCAGACCATGAGCACCCTGATGACTCAGCTGGCTGAGGCTGCCAGTGCCAGGAGCTGTGCATCACAGAGGGGTGTAGGGGGGTGGGGAGAGCATGTGGCCCCCCTCAACCGACTACACCCACAACTCCCCCCAGAAACCCTATAGTACCACCCATCCCCACAGTCCTACCCACCCCCAGTCCCCCTACTCCCATGTCCCTGTTTACCAGGCACAGAGCCAGGGTCCAAACTGCTGCTGCCAGCATTGCCCTGCTTCTATTTGCTCCAGCTCACTGAGGCAGCATGCTGGAGCTGCAGGGGCATGCAGCAGGCATAGAGACACTCTGGCTGGGTGCTAGAGCATCTCCCTGGAGGACCCAGCCTCTGGTTGCCTCCGGGCATGACCCAGGTGCACACCCTTTGCTGCTTTTTTCCAAGGTGTTTTCTTTTGAATCAAATTTAGAGTCAGTGCTGCAAATATGCAGCACAGGGAACCTTTTTTAATTTGTAGCATGCCTCCTACAGTGTCAAATTGCTTTGAAATGCTGCAACAGGCACGTGCTTGCTCATTTGGATGTGGCCCCTTTGTGCCAACACATTCCATTTTCCAATAATTCTACTGCACATTAGTGTGGCATGCTAATGTGCTAGTGTAGCAGAATTAGTTTACTGTGCATTAGCATCACCAAAAAAGTGTGTGCTGTGGCTAATGCACAGTAGTGCTGATTAGAGTGTACTAAGGTAGTACCTTTAATTACAGGTACTAAACTTAATGCACTGTAATTATGGCACATTAATGAACACGTAGATGAGCCCAGAGTCTCAGCTATCTTACCTGGTTAGGGGAAACCATACAGTTATTTATCAGCACATACCCTGTTTTTCTGTTTGGCACTTTCTATTTGATATATTTTGATTCCCCCAAAAAGTAATAAACTTGGCAAAATTGGGGTGTAGACAGTGCAGACATCTATCTTATACAAAGAAGGTCTGATCTGTAGGGGGCTGCTTTGAGGTATACATTGCAGTGTAAGCCTTTGTAAACAACCATATTTATATAAATCTGCCCACACAAGTGTATTGCAGAGCTTACAAAATCCCTAGAACAATAAATCTTCTTGTTCTTTCTGATGGGGATAGATTCTAAGGTCATCAACTATAAGGATCAGATGAATCTCACATGAATGCTTTGGCCCAAAGCTACACTGGTAATAAACAGGATTTTTATTATATTTCTAAGTGCTCCATGACATGTGTTAAATTACTGTAAGGATTCACAAAACTGCAGTTCTAAAGCATTGTACAATTGAATAGCTCCACTTTGCTTCCTTTGTTCTGTTTCAGAACAGTACCTCAGTTTTTTTCTTGGATGAACCTTGGAAAAAGGGTTTTAGTTTCCATTATTCAGCTGATCATTATCTTATCAGATTTGCTCAGTCCTTCATTTAAAGCTCTTTGGTCCCCATAGCAATCAACCAAAACACTGCAGTATCACTACTGTAAGTTCTATCATTGAGATTCCTTTTTCTGAAAACTGCAGAATTTTATCAAGTAGAATACTTGCTTCTGTTTTGTAGTAACATATAACCTTTCGCATCAGTTTAGACCTTGTCCTGTTGCCACTCCATGAGCCAGAACTTCACTGGGAGTAGGAGTAGGTTTAGGGATCCAAAGACTGAAGTCCTTGTTCAGTTTTTACTCAGATCAGACTTTGTCCTTGCTTCAGTCCTTGTTTGGAAACAGCACAGAGAAGGACCCAGAAAAAGACCCTGACTACAGGCCTCATCCTTCAAAGCTTACTGATATTGATGGACATCTTTCTGCCATTTTCAATGGATGCTGGTTCAGGGGCTTAAGCCAGCTGGGCAGCTTTGATACTCTTGACAGAACATGCTTTATTTTGTTTTCCTATCAGCTAATTGAAAATTTGCTACAACATGTTTAGAACCATTTTACAGTCTTTGTTGAGACAAGAATCCCCTTGAGGTCCATGTAGGTCTGTGGTAACAGATGCACTAACTTAGTGCTGCAGAAGAACAGCATATGTGGTCATAAGATTTAGCTTCTGGCATTATCATTTCTTTGCTGAAGCAAGTCTTCACCTTCAGCAAAGCAAATATCTTCTCATTTCTTGAGCAGAGTTTATTGCCATGTTCACTTTGCTTATTTCTCCATATTATTCAACTTGGGGAGTGAGTTTTCAAAATCTGTATCTGCATTTTGCTTCTTAAATCAGGTGGCTAGAGGGGCAAATACCTTGCTTGCAGCTGGATATTTTGAAAGTGCAAATTCTGCCTGTATAATAGACCTGATGAAGAATGACTTGCCTTCAAAAGCTTCTCTAACTTTATCCCAGCCATGCAGTCAGTCCAATAAAAGATATAACCCACAAAAATCCTTGCTTTTAGCATAATACCTGAACCAACATGGCTACAGAATTACTTGCGCTCTACCAAAGCATAAAAGAAAGGCACTTAAAGCTTTGACCCAATATCTGAATCAAACAATGCAAATGCAAGTCACTAAGGTGCTTAGAAATGTTTAAACATCATTCTGTTTTCTCCATTTATTAATGTCATGCATCTTACCCACTCCCATATATAAAGGGAACCAAAGGACTTAATTTGACCTGAGGTAAGTATAATTTGATACCCCAGTCTGGCTGAGCTATTTCTATATGATCCAGAGACAAATACACATTTTCTAGTCTAGTCTTTCATGAATTTCCAAGTTAATCACAGGGAAAATAACCACTGTAATTTCTACTAAGAATAATAACTCAATAATTAAAGGTTAACACTTCAGGTCAATTAAAAGAAAGAGGCCTGAGCAAATTCCCACTGAGGATTGTTACAAATCTAATCTGAAATGTTCACATTTATCTTAATATCTTCAGCTTCAGTGCTCTTTTGCAAGAGTCACTTGTACAAGTTTATTACTTACTGAAATGTTAGCTCAAAATGGAATTGAGACACAAGGCACCAAATTAATCTGTGGTGTAACTCTATTAAGGTCAACAGGAGACTCATCAAGATTTAACATTGGCCCCATATATTCTCCTAATGAAATGAACCCTTTAAAGATATTTTTATATAAAACTGAATCTTTTTTCCACTTAAAATTTCTTTGTACTGTGAAGCTAGTATAAAATAGTGAGGGTGTGAATTTGAAATACAACAGGAACTCTGGAATAGCTGTTCTAGGCTTGTGTCCTTGCTAGAAAGATCCCTTAGAAGAATAACAACAATGGCTAGCTAATTTAACACCACTTTAACTGGCAATCCATTTAGACTTTCTTCATTTGTCATTTTTGTCATAGTTGCAGATATGAATTTATGGCCATTTTTAGGTACTAGTATGCAATGAGGTGGTACAATTTAAGAAGAAAAAGTATGTGTAATAAATATGCGTTCATATATATAGTAATATATATCTACAATATCTTCTTTTTGGCAACCATAGATCCTCTGGATCATGGTGTGCACGCAAGAACCATCACCCCAGACCTTTAGCACATATGCGTAAGCAAGAATATGGAGGAGTGGAGGCTGCCGTAGACATTACCATCCCCTCTTTAGACCATCAAGACAGAGTCCAAAGGCCAGCCAGAGTCCAGATGTTCAGTAACTTGATGGCTGTAGCTTCTGCCAGAGAACAACAGATTAGAGCTGCTGATGACTGTCTAATTCCTCAGTGAGGGTACATTTGTCAGGGTGATGTGCCTTAGCCTTCCTCCAACCAAGGAGTACCCACAAAGCAGTGGGGGTTAGGGTTTTCAGGCACCCTATCTTCATGTTACTCTGGAGGTTGCAACATTGTGGCATTATATAGGAGTTATCCTGCCAGGAGTAGCCTCATGTTACCACCAAGCCCTCCAGCTGGATGAAGTTCACGTTCATACCCAGGACTTATACCATATATATCTATATATTAATTTGCTAATAAAGATAAAAAAGTGATATAACTATATATGTGTATATATATATATATATATATATATATATATATATATATATATATACGTGTATATGTGTACACACACACACACACACACACACATATATATATTCATACATATATGTATGTCCCTATATAGTCATATCACATTTTTCATCTTCATTATCAAATTATGTATTTGTGTGGGGTTATTTTAGTTTACTTATTATACTGTTAACTCTTTTTGACCTTACTGGGTAGTCAGTTTTCATGGTCCTGAAGATTATTTCCATTAGGAGGAAAAGTTGATGTATGATATTTCTTTAATACAATGCTATTTACAAAGAAAGCACATGAGGCTCTATTTTCTGACCACAACAAGAAACAAACCACAGGGAACATGTTCTTTGCTCACAATTCCAAGCTCCTTCCCAGTGCTTCTGTGGCTGTATTTCTGGATTATTTTTGCATCTCTCACCCAGAGCTCCACCAATAAATGCCTTAGCCTTCTGTGTTTGGTATGTAATAAGTCCTCAAGAAAATTTCTTGGGCCACATGGTTCATCTTCTAATCTAGCTTTGCCATGTGCCTGTATTCTGGGTGGTGATCCTAATGTTTCAGCTACCCAATTCCATAAAGAATCTCAGTTTCTTTCTACACTTATCCTGAATGAAAGGCAGCTGTTATACCCACCAACTTCAAAGAGAATTAACCCAACCATTACCATAATGTGTTTTCATAACCATGAGATTGTATTTCATTGGTCCTATCCATCAGAATATAGCTGTAGAAGCCATGGGAAAGTAGAGGAATTTGACATGTCAAGGTTCAAGGTCATGAAAATGGATAGCGCTCTTGCAACTTACAGAACCCATTTGGAGCACAAAAGAGCCAGCACTAGCCCTAGTGTAGGTAAAACAAGTGATATTAAATGTTTAGTGGCTTGGACAAATCAAACTGGGAGGAAGAAAAAACAGTTTGGCTGTGGTAGGATGGAAGGGACCAGGGAGAAGGCCACCTTGATAAAGCTTGAACTTCTGACCATTTTTTAGTCTTATCCGAAGAAAGTTTTCTAAGGTTTGACAACATGGGGCTAAACTGTCTGTATTGAGTATGGTGATACTTTAAACTGAGTTAGAGTCCTGTACACCAGGTGAAAAGTGCCTCCTTTTTTGACTCTACAACCAAACCATTTCCCTTCCTCATAGACATATTTTCAGCTATGATGGTACCAAAACCATTGGTTTTCAATATAGAAGGTCTGGAGCTTAAAGCAGTTTTATGTCTGAGGTAGATATTGTTATTTGTATAGATAACATTTTTCATTTAGATAAGATAGGTGGCAATTTCATTCACATGACAGCTATATCCACATGGCTTTTCTTTGTCCACACATTTTAAAAATCAAGTTCCAGTGTTTTTCTAAAAATGAAACAAGTTCCTAAAGGTGAATAGGCAATAAATTAATGAACCATTTCCACCAGCAAATACTCTCTTCAGGTAAGTTTTCAAAATCTTACCATTAATTTAGACTGTTGCATTCATTTATATATAATTTGAATTCATAAAGCATTTCACAAGAGAATATAACAGGGGACTATGGGCTAAACAAGGCCAAAATTACATCTTTTTCAATGAAGCAGCTCAGGAAAAGGTACTGTTTGTATAATTATCAGGCCACTTCACAAGGGATCAGGGGCCTTCCAGTTAGTTAGACAATTTCACTTGTAGTTGCCTGCAATATGTAAGTGGTTTTAATTGGCAGCTCTTTGATCATTAGCCCCTTGTTTTAAGAAGTGGATTGGTGGCAAAGAGGCCTTACTTCTAACTTTTCAACAGGATTTTACTAGGTTGGTTGAGAATCTGCTCTTTGACATAAACAGCTGTCAATTGGAGACAGTACAGAAATTGCTGTGAAGCACTGTTTGTAGCCTTCATCATATTTGTATGGTGCCTGCTAATCTGTGATATATGGATTCAGACTGGGAAAACAAAAGTAGTAGTATTTTCCCAAACTTTCTTTGCTTGGGATATTAAAATGAGGTGCTGCCCCTTCCCACAGTCCTGCTAGATTGTGCTGACTTTCAATGTTCTCCCTGCTGAGCCCTACAAAATAGTCTCCCCCTCAATGGAGTTTGAAAACACTTTTTAGCAAGACCCACTCTAGTTCCACAGACAAGTCATAGTGCCATGTCTACACCCTAGATCTCAGGGTCATGTGATGATGTTTAAGCCCTTGTTTAAAAAAATATAAGTGCCTTGTTACATGTTTCAGTTTAAGATGTTCAAATGTTGACTGGTGTTAATGTTACCTTGATTGTCCCCCATCTGCATAGCTGTGATTTGCCAGTATAGGGCTGGTGAGCAGGGACCTGATTAGGAGCTACAGCAGTGAGGTGCCACTATGGGACTGGTGACCCAGGACTGGCTTCTATCCCTGCTGTAGGCTGGGGTGTGTGAGAGATGGGTTTTGGGGGGAGGGTCATGAAGCTGGGGAGCAGGGAGTTAATGGGATGGGGGTAGGTAATGAAATGAGAAGTGGAAAGGAAATGTGGGTGGGGGAAGGGTGGTGAAATGGAGGAAGTCAGGCACTGAAGGATAAAACAAAAAGCAGCAAACAAAAAAAGAATGTAAAGAGAAATAAAGAGGAAATAAATTAAAGGAAATCTCCTGTTTTAATAAACTGGGGTTTGGGATTGGGGTGTCAGGGGTGGGATTGGGGTGGGGTGGTTGTATTTCCCATAGTGGCTGGGAGATGGGATTGGTGAGAGAAGGCACTTTTGGGAAAACTACTGGCTCTTTACCGGGAAGGAAGCCCTAGCTCTTGGGGACCCAATCTGGCCTCCTTCCTAGTTTCCTTCCACTCCTCCTAGACACCACTCCAGGCCTTGTCCATGCCCTGAAACCTGGCTAGCTGACATGTACTCTGTAGGCTGTTTGCATGGGGTTGCACCCCTGGGGGTGGGAAGATTACACTCTCAGAGGTGGGAGGGGGAGTTGGCTTGGTGCCAGAACTGCTCCCTAGGCAGTAGAATCAGGGGGTAGAAACTTTGGTCACACAGAATAGGAGGTTGGGGAGGGTGGGGAGGGGACACTGCATCATGGGATGCTGGAGGACTGCAACTTGGGTGGCTCATCTTAGGGGAATGACCATGCATTAATGGAACAGAAGCTGGGTAATACAGATTAGAGAGAAACCTGCTCCGGAGTAGCAAACTTTAAGCTGCCTAAGGTGTGCTTGAAACTAGTTTCAGATGTGCACAATCCAGGCATCCAGGAGCCACCAATAATTAATGCATAGCAAGGGCCTAAGCAATAAAAATCCCTACTGCTTTCAGATAAACATAAATGCCCCTGAAGCAGTGATATCTGCCTGGTAGTAGAGCCAGAGAAAAATGGTGCTTGCCCCTTGCCCACTGCCAACACCCAGACTCTGACAGGTCTGCTGCTCTCCCAAGCAGTTGGGAGAGGAATGGGAAGGCACTAGGTTGCTGAATCTTCTTGGAGAATGCTATGGGGAGGACAGAAGATGAGAAAGGGAAGGATCTGAGCCCACTTCCTGGAATATCTATTGGAAGAATAGCAAAAGGGGAAAGGGTGGAGTTAAAATAACGTGGTAGTATTCTCCTAAGCACTATGCATTTGTGGATTTTGCAGATCACATACAATTGCTCTTCTCCATTCCTTGCTTAGATGTGCAGAGACACTCTTCTCTTTTGCAGTTTTACAATTTGCTTCATATGAACACACTCCATGGGTATGGTGGGGTCCAAATAATCATATAGACCCCTACTTATACAATGTAACTTATACTGGAGACCTCAATTTACACAATAACTGGCCTATACAATATAAAATGCCTGGGCTCACATACTTACGTAACTATTTTGGCAGTGTTCTGGTTGCTTTTATAACAGGCAATAGTGAGAGCCTCTGGAGAACTCAAAATCTATTTGAAGAGATACTAACAATTCAATAAGCATGGTACATCACAGTTAAAGCCCCAGAGGGGCAAACTAAGGCAGTTCAAGGGTATTGTTCAAGCTGCTTGCAGACTCAGGAAGAGTTTTCTGTATTTGTTTGCACCCAATTCATATTTAATAAATGTCTTCATCATTTCAAATTCTGGAGAGTTTTTTTTTCTTTAAATAAAAGCTGGAGAAAAAGATGTCAGCCTCAGAAAGACTATCAGTTTGACAGCTGAGTCTGACCTGGTCAGACCCTAGCAAAACTAAATCTTGGATTTCTTAATTAAATTATTTTCTTATTTATTACTAAATTAAATTAGGAATTAGGGGTCTGTTATTCTTGGACTGTGGCCACTCTCACATTATACTGTCAGAGGTGCTTTGTCAAGAAACATGTATCTTTCATGTTACTAGGGAATCTACTACAGATTGTATTACTCTGTTGTTATACTGATACTGGGACGTGCCTGTACAAAGACTGCATGACTCATTAAATCACATAAGGAAAGTGGTACTCTGGAGCTGTCACAGAGGTGTTTAATTACATCTGCATGGTTAGTGGAAGCACCACTTTTGTACAGCAGAATCAGAAACCAAGTAGTATAACTGGGGAGGGCTGAGCAGGGCACCTACACCAGGCACCAACTAGGAGGCGGCACCAGGATCCCCCTGCTGGGAGTCTTTGTGCTGCGGAGGAAAGCCCTGTGCTGCCTGTCCCAGGCCACAGGAGCAGTGCAGCACGGTGCAGCACCAAGGAGCTTATCTAGGGGATGGAAAGCAAGGGGGACAAGTAGAATGGGTCTCCCCTCCCCTCCAGATACTCTGCTTGCTGTGGTGCTGAGCTATCCAGCTCCTGTGGCCTGGCACAGACAGCACAGAGCTCCCCCACTGCTGCAAAGACTCCCAGTGGGGGGGATTCTGGCAGTGCTCCCATCCCCACTCTGCCCCACCAGGAGCCTTTCCAGCATCAGGGGAAGACTTGCACAGCCACTTTCCACCCAGGGGAGCTGGGCAGTGCAGGGCCACACCGTATAGTGCATCAGGAGGGTAAATGGGGCCAGTGCCATAGCAAGAGTGGGGCGAGTGGGGCAACCAGCCTGGGCACTGAAGCGAAGGGGTACCAACAGGTGCTGCCCAGCTGGGGCAGGGCGTGGGATGGAGCCCTGAGCAGCTCATTTGTGGGGGGTGCAGGGATGAGGGAAGGGTGGCTCCTGCCACGGTGTGCACTCCCAGGCAAGCATGGGGGACCAAATACCCCCCCGGATATGTGCATGGGGTGAGGGCAGGGCCGCCGCTGTGGGCTTTGTCCTGGGTGCCAAGCACTGATTGAGGCAAATGGAATGGTGCTTCCCCCGCCCCTGGGAGTTGCCCCCACCTGTCAGCCCTGGGTGCTCAGTTTTCTCACTATGCTAAGCCTGGTATATACATTAGAGAATGTAAATATGAGATTGGATTTTCAGGGGTGTTAAACATTGTAAACACTCCTGAAAATCAGGGTGCATTGATTTATGTCTTTACACATGATTCTTACTTTGGGCACCCCAATTTGAAACTGGTAGAGACCAGATAGTTGCAAGCTGCCATCTGCTGGAGATAATCAATTGTTCCATCTAGCCACTCTGGCTCCATTCCTACATCAGTGAAGTCAATGAGAGCAAGATCAAGATCAAAACCTCTTAGACTACTGGTAGAGATAACATATTTTGGTGGTCTGTATGATTCAGCTTCTCTAGCCTAGCCTTGCAAGGTTTGGAGTTTAGGCCTGTTTGGAATGGGCCAGAATTCTTCTCAGATCCATGTCTGACATTCTTCCTGTAGGACTGTTGTCAGTGGGTTCTCAGCAGAAACATGGTAATTATGCTATATTTACGGTTCTAACTGCTTGTACTGTTGCCCAGGGGGAGGAGAAAAAACAGCTCCATGTGGTGACTGCTGTATTTTTTATAGGCATACCAGCAACAGCTTGTTGCAGTAGCTGGTCCCCTCCTGACGTAAAAGGGTATTAATTTATCATCTGCCACTCAAGATTAGATGTGTGTGTATCTGGCTCTGGGCCAGCTGCTTGCTTTGGAGAATTTTTTAGGCAAGCCGGCACCCCACCCTTTGAAACTCTGCCCAGGGAGCATGCTCCTTAGGGGTTTCATTCTGGAAGGAAGCTTACCTCACAGTGTAGTTCTGCAACTGGAGACCTGGATTTGGGGAGGTTTTCACTTATCTGACTGGAAGAATATCAAGTCTAACTGTTTTTTGTGCTAAATGTTATAGAGGCTGACTGCTATTGCTTAAGCAGGCCAGAGCTCTGTGTAAGGGTGGTCTTGTGATTCCCACAGTGGTTCACAGTCCTCCAGTGGTAGGATAATTAGTTTGGGAACATTAGTTTCACCCTCCAGCCAAAGCAAACGTCCCCTCTTCCAGAAACAACATGAGTCCAACAGGAAATACTAAACAATAGAAATAATTGTTCCTCTGGGGCTTCCCCTCTCCCCTTAGTCACAGTGTTATGGTCTTACTGCTCACCAACTCCAGGTGGCACAGCTGGGGCATGGAGAGTTCAGTCACTTCCCCTTTTGCAGGGTCTAGACAAGGGAGAAACTAGGTCCTTTGGCCTTAATAATCTGATCTATTGCTTATACCACATGCTGCTTTCTGAAGAGCATAATAAACCTTGATCCTCTTCACAAGCTATTCATATTCTGTAAACCTCTCATTTCCTTGGCTTGCCAGAACCCTCAAATACTCTTACCACCACCTTATCTTGAGCCACATCACCTTTCCTAGACAGGTCTCATAACAAACGAAGAAATGGACAATGGATCCTCTTAAAGGCTCACCTCCCACTTTGATATTGCAAATTTATTTTCCCCCGCCACTTCTTCTACTTCAGTAGTAACACTCATTTTTGTCAGGGAAATCTATAACCTGTGCTTTTTTCTCCTGAATTTAAAGCTGCTTTAACACTGAAAGGAGAAGAAAACTAAACAACAACACTCTAAAATCTTTTCAAGAATGCTTTATTATGCATGTCAACTGCTGTTGTTATATAGATAGGGAAATGAGACATCATGTGACGTCTGTCTTTTCTGTGCTATTGAAAAGCACTTTTGGATAATTTATTAGACACATTAGCAATATATACAGGTAACCAGACTAATCTTACGGGGTTCTCTGTCTGAAAACCCTTACCTCCTCTAGTTGTATTGCCAGGTTAGCTTGCCTTTTTGCAACAATGTAATATATTTACCATAAGTGGTGTGCATAGTATTGTACTTACCTATCTATTACAGCTGTGCTTTAATGGTATAAATTACCTCAGGCTTCAGTGGATATTTTGCACTGACTTTCTTTCTGTCCAAATCTTTATTGCTACTCATAAAAAATAATGGAATTATAACTGTAAGGCCCTGGAACTTAAGGAGCATCAGTATGCTGTTCATTAAATTTTCTATATCAAATATTAATTGTATTGTAAATTCTTACATCATTTTGTGTCAATGATATTCCTTAAAAATTCATACTCTCAGACATCTGTATGTTATTTTATTATGTTTTGCATTTCTTACCTGAAAAGATAGTAGATGCTTAGGGTGACCATATTATTTTAAAGGAAATCTAGGACACTGCCCCCCTCCCAAGTCAGAGGTGTCTTTGGAGGCAGAGGCAGAGACAGTCAGGCAGAGGTATGGGGTGCAGGGTGGCAGAGAGGCAGAGTGGCATGGTGCACTAGGTAGGCAGTCAGGAGCCCTGTACCCCTGTGATTCCAGGATTTTGGGAGCTTCGTGTTTCAATTTTTACCAACACTGGGACCAGCTTATGAAATCTGTTTTATGAAATCTGGGACTGTCCCAGACTAACCAGGACATATGGTCAATCTATAGATGCTTCATAGCTTTCCAGTTTATGTGAAATTTCCATGATTTTCACTTGACTGTACTGTGCTTCATGTACATTTTGCCCATGCTGCTGGGAAGGAACACTTGAAATCCAGTTCAAAACAGCAGGCTTTGCAAGAGTAATGAAACACTGCAAAGTCCACCTATGACTAGCATCTGCTTAATTCACAGAAAGTTAGGTATATTCTTAGCAGAGAGTTAGGTACATTCTATTTTGGATTACAGCACATTGAGTGAAAGCATTATAACATTACTAAAACTAGGGAAATGGTAATTAAAATATTCTGTACAGAATAATAATATGCTTGTCTATGTCCCTTTGTACATTTTTTATTAACCTCTTCCATATTGCAAGCACAGTGGAGTATAAGAGAAAATCTGGGGTTCAGATATTATCGATTATATATGGCCAAGAGGCTCAAACAAAGATCAGAGCCTTTTTGTACTATGTGCTGATCATACATATGGGAAGAGATATTTCCTGCATCCTAGAATCAAGACAGACAAGACATAGAAAAGGTGGATGACAATATCCTCTACCTTAGAAAAAAACATTTTCTAATATCCTGAAGTTCCATTGCAGATTAGTCTCCTGACATCAGTGGTGCCTTTCAGTTTGATTTACCCCAACTGATGATCTGTAATCTTCAACATAGTTTAAAGTTCATTCAGGCGGAAAAAAAATCATTCACCATAAGAAACATTGTTATCAGCAATGTGTAAAATATATTCTATTTTGCACTGTGGTTAGCATAGGCTTGCCTCAGTTAAGTAGTGATGTAAAGAACCAGAAGAAGCCACTATCACTGTATAAAAGCAATAAGCTTTATTGGTCAGAGGATATCTGCTACATGCTCTTGAGTACCTTCTGAATCCAATGCTATTAAGTAGCTATTTACCATTCCACATAAAAAACTGTTTTAACAAACTGTTATTAAGGTTGAAAAGTCAAGCACAGAAAATTTGGGAAGTGTCCAGATTAAGGGTTACTTGTGAAAGTTTAATTAGGCTTTTTGTGAACATGTACTACTATATAGGTTTTGATAATAGGATCAGACACTATTATACTATAAGGAAAATTATGGGAAAATAGTGTTTTTTCCATTTCATTTTTCCAAATGGACAAAAATGGAACATTTGGAAAAATAGGAATACACTTCATTCATCATGGATACCACTTATTTAGTGAGCAATTCCTTAACACATTTGATCCTTCTCATTATTTAATATGACCCAAAGCTTTATTTATTGTACATGCTTCAAATCCTACTTGGAAGGCAGAATTATTAACTTCCTAGTGTCTTTTTCTATGGTGCTTATTGGTACAGTATCTGAATGGTTGCCAAATATTGCCAGCCCTTCAAATGTATGCAAAGCTCAATTTGTGTGTCAAGAGCCCAATTTAACACAGCTAGGGTTATAGGAAAGTAGAGCTGGAAGGGACTTCTAATCCAGCCCCCTGCTTGAGACGATCATCCTTGACTACGCCAAAATGGCCAAGTGTCTGTCCAACCTGCTTTTGAAAATTTCCAGGGATGGAGGTTCCATAAATTCTCTTGGTAGCTTGTTGCAATGTTTGAATTCCCTCAAAATCAGAAAGTTCCTCCTAATTTCCAACCTAAATTTCCTCCATTGTATCTTGAGTCTACTGCTCATAGTCCTGTCCCCTATTTCTTTCCTCTCTAGAATTACCCTTCAGGTATTTGAAGACTGTTCTCAACACCCCCCCCCCCCCCCCAACACACACACACACCTTCTCTTCTCCAGACTAAATTACCCATTCAACTTTTCCTCATTAGTCATGCACCCAAGGCTCTAATAATTTTTGTTGCTCTTCACTATCCTTTTTCCAACCTGTGCATAACTTTCTTGAAGTATGGGGCCCAAAACTGGAAACAGTATTCCAGGTGAGGCCTCCCCAATGCTGAATACAGTCAAAGACTCACTTGCCTTGATTTGGAAGTGACACTCCTGTTAATACACCCCCCGGCTACTGTTGGCCTTTTTTGCAATCAGACCCCACTGTTTGCTCCTATTCAGCTTCTGGTCCACTGTAACCTTCCTGGTCTTTCTCTGCAGTACTGCAGCCTAATCAGTAATCTGTGTAAGTTCACTCTGCTATTAAGATGGAAAACAATATATGAAGCCAAACAGAACACACAGAGCACTTTTTGCTTAGCTATGGTTATTTCTGAAGCAGGTAGTGAATGGAAAGAAAATTAATGCTAGCATGTTGTTTTAAATGATTTGTGTGAAATTAGAACTGAGTGGCAATATACATCACAATTCAGGCTCTGACTAAAGAAAAATACTGTAGCATGGAAATGATATAGTTCTATAAAACACTAGGATTGGGAAAATGTTGCTATTGCTTAATATATTGTACATTTATATAATCCTTTTAAACATGCCTTGGACCTTTTGGAATTAACTTATTAACTATATGTACCCCTATACCACCTCTGAAAAATAACAGCTGTCTTCAACTTAGAGAATACAAAACCAGCCAATGTATGAAAGATTTCTACAACAACAGTGTGCATACATGCCATCCTCTAGCTTAATTTCTTCCCCCTGCTTCTCTCCCTTGTCCAGGACATGGGGCAACCCCTAGAACCTGGATCTTCTACTTCCTGAGCAAGTGTCATTATGCTACTGTGCTGAAACACTGGACCTAACACTTGCTAGTCATGGGTTTTTGCCTGGTTACAATCCTAGGACTTATGCTACCACAGCTGTGCACATCACCAGTTGCAGGGTGGATGCTTGTGCATACACACTACTTGTGGAATAGTACTGTAAACTCTGCGTAAGTGCCAAAAACTGGTACTTGGCATTTGGGCACATAAAGAGAAATAGAATTCTGCCCAGTGCGTTTGTTTGTGTGGGATGACACGCTGAATGGTTAGCAGTGTATCACTATCCAAAATCAGCCTCTGTATTTTGTTGTTACGGAAACAGCTCCATTCCTAAGCCACATGTGTAGGTTGTCTTTGCTCTCTGCACAGCAATAATACTATGTGGAAACCACATGGACACAGATGGGTTCAAAGAACAGTGTTTACTAACTATATATGTTTATTTATACAGGCACAGATGCATGTAAACTGCCCATGAGGCTGCAGGGCTGTCAACATGCTCTCACACTGCTTACCTGGCCTGTTGCTGACTGGCCAGATAAGGTTCTGTATGAAAACTCTGTGGCTCAGTTTTAGTTTCCATAGGATGAAAGAGATGTTTTTGGGTGTGGGCAGCAGTCTAAGTGCCTACTGTAAGTCATTTGACTTCACATTCAACTGAAGTGTTTGTCTTCCATTTTGACATTCTCATTCCCACTGAGATTGTGTTTCTGTGTTGTGAGACCACAGTAGTTGTCCTATCATTTTTGGCTGGGCAAGAGATTGCATCCTGACCTTTTAAATGTATTTTTTGTACTTCACTTTTGTCATGTCCAGGCTAGATTAATACAATCCAGAGGGCTGTTTGTGAAAGACACCTTGGAGTCTATTCCCTAGGCAGTGTGAATCAACAAACACATGGCATACCAGCACACTGTATAATGCACTAACTGCAAGCTCATTTCCAATTCCAAGTCTTATCTTTAAAATTGAGAATTGCCTAGGATCCCAACATTGCAAAAACTTGATCTTCCTCATGACCCACTTTGGTAGCTGTGCAGAATAAAGAATTTTGAACATTTGTCCTTTACATCTGTTTGTCTGTCAATCAAGTTATTTATCCCTCCTCAGAGCTCATCACCATGATCACTGAGTGCCTCCTGGGGTAAGAGGGCAGAGCATTCTTAATAGATGGTCTTTGTTTCTGGCATTTCCTTTTAACCAAGAATCATTAGAGACTGAGTTTTACTACCTGCAGTGCATGATCCAAGTTTTGTGCCTCCTTTTAGGCTCTCTCTGAGTATTTGACTTCCTCTGGCAATTAGTCCCTCGCTAGCCATCTCTTTAAATGGCCACCTTTCAGATACAAATTTGAGGTTAAAGTTAGAAAATATTATGCTGATTCCTATTTTGGAAAGCATTATTATTTTTTTAGCCATAGTATACACAAGTGTCCAGACATCAAGTGCCTAAGAACAATCCTCATTGATCTCAGAATATGTATCCATAAGTCTATTTATGTGTTTATGTCTTTGTATATTTATAGATGTTTAAAGATATTTCTAGGACAACCTTAGTTTAGAGAGTACATAAAAGGCCCCACTTCCTAATAGGGGGTATTTTTTCCAGAAGAAGTGAGTTTAGATTCTAGGTATATTAATTTACTTAATTTTTTTGATTTCTATGCTAACCTCCTAACAAAAGCTCAGGGCAATAAGTTTTGTCTCTCTTACAGTAAGAGACAAAAATGCATAGAAAAGCAAATAGATTATGAAAGAAAAGCACCATAGCATCCCAGGCAAACCTGATGCACTGATGGTGCTAGGAGGAGGTTGCTTTCAGCTGATCTTAGGGGTAGCAATACGGCCTAAGGGAGAACCCCTATAAGGGATAGACCCTGAGATATGTAGGGACCAGACCACTTGGAGATTTATAGGTCAAAACCAACACATTGTATGGTACCTGGAAAACTGTTGGGAGCCTCTGCAGACCCTAAAGCACTGAAATTATGTACTCCTGATAACCCACCTCTGTGGAAGGGTGGGACACCATCTTCTACACCAGTTGCAGATACACACAGCCCTGGGAATCCACAGGAAAATCCTAAGGGGTTGATGAGCATTCATCCATAATCATCCTCTGGGCTGTCCCATCTAGGAATGAAAGCAAAACAAATAGGAGTAATCCCATATATACCCAACAGGTCATGTAAATGATTTGTCAGCACCTCATGGTCAACTGCATAAAAGGCGGGTGAAAGATCAAGTTTTCCATGTCAATTCCAAGTGAAGATCAGCAACCAAGCCCATGAGTGCAGTCTCAGTGCTATACCAGATGAAAGCCAGATTGACAATGGTTTAGGAATCTTATCAGGTGATCACCCATTCAATGACCTTTCCTTATAAGGGGAAGTTAGAAATGGGGCAATAGTTGGTTGGGCGTTAGGGTCAAGAAATGTTTTTTTGAACAGAGGCTGGACAAATATAGACTTAACCTGCCCTTTTATTATTTTGCTGTCACTATGTATTATTATGATTCACTCTGAGTTTAAATTTCTTATGATAATTTTTTTTATAAAAGCTATATGAGATGAAGGAAAGAGACATTACTTCAAGGCTAAAATGTGATCTTAAAGCCTTAATTCAGGAAAATACAGAACATATTTGATGGAATTAAGCTTAGGTTTAAATATAGTTGTAAAATGAAGTGCTTTGCTTAATAGGAATAGCAAAGATAGCAATAGATTTAGGTACATTTTTAAAGCTAAACATAAATGCTTAAAAGCTTTTAGACTGGTTATGGAAAATACTCAGTAAAACCATGGCCTGTGGTCTGAATTAACATCCAAGACAAATTTTCATAGTTAAATCTGATTTGGAGCATTCTTTGACTGAATAATAGGTATGACATAAGTTACACTAGTAATTGAGAAAATGTTTTTGTTTTCCTATTAATTTTGCAGGGTTATTTGTGGTCATTTTTTAAAACTGTATCAAAATGTATTAAAATTGACTTTGAGCAAAATATTGATGTTATTAAAATTCTCTTGTTTGAATGTGAGACTCCATTCTCTGAATTTTCATTTTATTTGCTGTATTGTTAGGCAACGGGTATGCATGTAGTAGAGTCAGGTATCAGAGTTAAGTGCATGCTGCCAGAAATACTGTCTAGAAATGTCTTCTTTATAGCTTAGATATCTTGGACATTGGACATCTTAGGTTTGTGGATTTTAAGAAAACAAAATCAGAGGGTGTGTGTTTTTGTGTGTGTGACAGGAGTGTATAATGGTTCGGTGATGACGGTTTGGAATGACCACTAATATATATGATGAACTTTTTTCTTCCTAAAAAAACATCATAAATACTAAGTTTTAACAAAATGTTTTATAGCAGCCAAGCTAAAATCAGTTCTTACAAATATTCCCACAGTATAAATGCAGCATTTTCAGGTTCAGGCCAATAAAACAAATCCAACTTTAAAGGAAAAAGGGCATGAAATGTTTTTCCTCTTGCAATGTCTTCCAAAACTGTGGTGTGGGTGGAATATGGTTGGAAATGCTTTCAGAATACTCTTTCTTTCCTATCCCATTTCTTTGAACTTCACCTTCCTTGGATCATATAAAACTTCCTTCTAAATTGTCCTTCAAGCTAGTAGATGTGCTGATAAGCATCTACATTTCTGGGATCATTAAACTTCCATAGTCAAGAGTTTTATTCAAACCATAATGTAGTTGCAAATAAAATATTTGGCTGCCTAGCAATAGTAATCTTAAAAAAATTAAGTAAATGTAATGCATATGTAATATGCCAGACTGACTGACAGTCCTGGACAGCAAATCCCTCTATATATCCCCAAAAGTAGATATGGCACAGATTTAGCAGTGTAAGCTTCTCCATATTCTCTTAAGCTCTGAACCAGTAAAACACTTTAAGCATGAGAATAATCATATTGACTCCAGTAAGATGACTCATATGCTTAAAATTAAGTGCCTGTTTAAGTGGTTTCAAAGCCTTAATTTGTAATGATTTATGGGTAGCTCCTCTACAAGTAAAGAAGGAATTTAATTTCCATGATCTCTTACAACCTGGATTGAATGCCCACTAATATCAAGGAGAGTGTTTCCAATAATTTCAAAAGGCTCTGGATCAGGGTAAGTTGTTAACTCTCTGGTGAACATTAACTTGAGTATTAGCTGCCTCCTGCAGCAGTACCTGAGCCCTGGCTGCTGCCCATGGAAGGTAATGGCTGCTGTGGCCCAAATGGTGAGCAGCGGGTGGAGCCTGGCTCCCCATCCCCCAAGGGCCTCAAGACTGGAGTGAAGCCCGTCCCGGGGTGATGGTGGGGGGAGAGGTGTGTGAACATGGGGTACGGACGTGGGATACCCACTGTGGACTCAGGCTCCCTGCTCTGCTGCCCGTCCCTGGGGCCTCCACAACTCAGTAGGCATGACCTGGTTGTGGCAGGGCAGAGTGGGGCCAGGTGGGGAAGTTTGCTGTTGTCGCTAGAAGTCCTGTGCTGCTGTGGTGAGGCACCCCCTGCCCACCCAGCAGTGAGGGGCACAACTCCGTGCCACCAGCCTCACTGCTGCTGGGTGGACAGGGGGCACCTTGCCATGGCAGTGTGAGGCTTGCGGTGGCAGCACCTAGCTTTCCTGCCCCAATCTGCCCTCCTACTCCAGGTCCCATCTGCAGGGCCATGTGCCCCCCATGCCACCCTGGGAGTGTGCACAGTGGTGGGGAGCCAGCTCAGCTACTGCCCAATCCCACTCTGCCCAGGACCTGCACCTGTGCATTTTTGGCATGCCCCACATCCCACCCTGGCTGGGCAGCAGCCCCAGCCATGCCCAACTTCCTCCCGCCCTTACTATGGGGGCCTCAATCCCCCCTGCACCTCCCGGGAGCTGCAGGAACTGCTCTTCAGGCTGCCTGGCACCCATGGGCATGTGTATGTGCGCACATGGCGCTCCCTGCCTGATCATCAGCCTCCTGCTCCCCTGAGCCCCATGCAGACTAGAACCCACTGTTTCCCATGTTTTTTCCTTAAAGGGGAAAATTCAGGTTTTTCATAGATTTCATAGACATTAGGGCTGGAAGGGGCCTCGGAAGATCATCAAGTCCTCGGAAGATCACCGAGTCCCCAGAGACAGGACGTCATGATTTTCTCCTTTAAAATGAGAAAATACAGTTTTTAGTATGTTTTTCCATGGCAAACAGAAAACTCGGATCTCTGATTATCAGGCTTTCACCCAGGTTTCCTCCTTTCTCTTTCGAGGAAATGATTTTTCATGGCTTTATTGAGCATTTTCCACAACCAATTGGAAAATAAAGACCTGCCTTTAATAAAACATAAATTCCATCTGATACATTTTGACTTTTTGATGGTATGTATTTATCTCTCATATCTGATCTATAGGATTCAACATCTGCTCTTTATCTGTTTCTATGGAAAGTCTTTTAGGATTTTGAGGACAATGTTCTGAGGAAAAATGGTATCCTGTTGTTCACAGGGCCAAATTATGGCCGGTGAATACCAAGATTCCAGGGTTTTATTTTTATTTGAAAGGGCTTCCTCCTGAACATAGTAAATATAAGTCATTCCAATGTGTACTAATTACACATTTTTTAAAACCTCTTGGTTTGGCACACAATTTTTAAAATGGAAAGGCAAAGGAAAGTTGGACTTACTGGAAATGTGGTGTCCTCTTTTTCTTTTTCTTCCAGTTACAGAGAGCCAATATTGTGTATCTTTTGGAACTATAAGAAAATACTCATTTACCATGTTTTTTAAATTCAGGATCCATATGTCTGGCTTATGTTCATGTTATAATGTAAATAAATATATAAATATAACACACTTGCTTTTAACACCACTTCTATATCTTTTTCACAGGAAGGTTTAATCCAAGTTTACCAATCAACCCTCATTTTGGTTAGGGTAGGCTAACATTAGCATACCAGCAAACATGGGGTGAACTGTCTTTGCATGGTTTTTCTTAGTTTGCAGAATTTACTACTATGTTTTCTATTATTTCCAGATGATAAGACATGGTGCTGAAAAGTATGGGAAATATGGTTAAATTAATGGGTTTCCTGCTTACTGAATCATTCTGAACCGTTGAATGTGGCTTCTACATTATTGCATTGTTGATTAAAAGCTAAAAGGCAAACTACAGTGCTGGAATTTCTTTAAAAGAATTATCTGATGAACTGGTTCCTGCAGAGGTGGAGAAATGTGATATATTCTTTTGCTTGATATACATGGTTCCTCCAGTAGATCTTTGTATATATGACATAGTCATGGGCAGTTAATTTATATTCCCACTGGATATGTTACCATTATAGCAACACATGTATACAGAGATCCTATCAAGGCTGAATGTTGTTTTTCAGCTTTCCTAATTTAAGAAGCTCAGATGTCCTTTGATAGATTTAAACTCAAAATCAGACTACCTTTGTAGAGAGAGAGGTTGATTTTCTTCACACAGGAAATTAAGACTGGCTGTTATTAATCCAAGAATATCAGTGGGATGCAGCTGAGGCTCCTTAATTTCTGAAGTTCAAAATGCACCCACATTAAGTGATAGTGCAATAGAGATCTAAGGGCAAAAATTAAGATCTTTTTAAAAGAAGTTTTTATAATCTCAATGTCATTTGAGGACTCGCAATTATGACAGATGAGTAAATCTCCTCTCTTGGTTCTAGCATGTAAAGTTGGCTTCTCAAACATGAAACCAATATTCTTATTCTATATTCTTCATTTCACACACGTCTGCATTCTCTTTTCCTTCAGTGACTCAAGATACTAAATACCATTAATGCAACTTTGAAATGTTTTTTAAATTTTGTAAAGGTGCCAAGGATAAATCCACATTCTGTGTGTCTGTGTCAATCTATCTTTGCTTCTATCCTGTCATTCAGGACTACTCTTTTTGTTCCTTCAAATGTTTGGCAAATATTTTCTTGTAAATGAAGGGGGCTAGCCTTGATGGCCTAGAAGGTACCTTCCAGTCTGATGTTCACACATGGTTAGAATCACCTTCTCTGCAGTTCTTAGCATACTGAAAAGCATTCCTGTTTCTCTTTGAATATTGTCTCTCTATTTTTGATTTTTGTCCATTGGACAATACTTGACAGTCGATCACTTGTATATCAACCTTAGAAGCAAGAACTTCAGGCACTTCAACTACTTCAACTAGTAGGCTCTATTGTCAACTACTAGGCGCTAGGTTCATTTCTGACAAACATTTCCCTTTTACAGAGAGCTCGTACAAAAAGACTGCTATATACACAAGGTCTGAAAAAGCAATGGGTGCCAACAGCTGAACTCTAATTGTCTGCCACTCATGGAAGGCTGATATGGAAGGTCGTGCATTCCTGAATCAGCTGGATTTTCACACATGCAAGGAGACACAGGGAGGCAGTGGTGATTTGCCTATCATTCTACCTTTTAGCTGCTGGAGAAGGCTGTGGCACCTGCTGGGCAGTGCCAGATGACTTTTCTCTCTGATCCCCTTCTGGATCAGCACAAGTAGTGAATAGTTAGCAGGTGACAGTCACTGGAGGTAGCAGGAAATAGTAAAGAGCCCAATATTAGCTCCACATTCCTTTCATTTCTCTTTGCAATCAGCTGCATGAGGGTTTCTTAACACAACCACCCAAATAGGAACAGTTTAAGATTCCCAAATTCACAGAAGTTTAGTTCTGGAAGGGACCTCATGAGATCATCAGGTCCAGCCTCCTGCTTTGGGCAGGAAAGACTGCTGGGGTCAAATAACCCCAGCAAGGTGTGCATCCAGTCTCCTTTTGAAGAGCTCCAGGGTAGGTGCCTGGGCTTCAGGGTAAATCCCTGCTGGGAGTCTATTCCAGACCCTGGTCACATGAATCGGGAAGAAATTTTTCCTTATATCCAGTCCGAAACCTTCTTCTAGGAGTTTATGACTGTTGCTCCTGGTTTTCCACTGGGGCACTTTGGTGAATAGTTGTTCACCTAGCCCCTGATGCTCACCCCTGATATATTTGTAATGTATATTTCTCTTTTCTAGGCTGAACAGGCCCATATCTGTCGGCCTTTCCTCATATGACTTGCTCTTCAGGCCTCTAATTATAGGAGTGGCTCTTCTCTGGACTTTCTCAAGCTTCTTCGCATCCTTCTTGAAGTGTTGTGCCTAGAACTGGACATAGTACTCCGGCTGCAGCCTCACCAATGCTGAGTATAGTGGGAGGATAACTTAGTTTTGCTTGAGATGCATTGGTTGATGCATGCCAGTGTATTGTTTGCTCTGTTAACCATAGCATCACACTGGTGGCTCATATTCAATTTATGGTCAACTATGACCCCCAGGTCCCTTTCAGATGTGGTGCTAGGTAGCGTAGCACCACTGAACCTGTAGGTTTGTTGTGGATTTTTCCTCCACAGATGGGAAACTTTACACTTCTCAATGTTGAACAGCATCTGGTTCTGGTCTGCCCATCTAACTAATCTGTCTAGGTATGCCTGGATCGTCAGCCTACCCTGATGCGTGGCCACACTTCCCAACAGCTTAGTGTCATCAGCTAACTTTGCAAGTGTGCTTTGCACCCCCACATCCAGATCATTGATGAAAATGTTGAAAAGCACTGGTCCAAGTACTGAACTCTGGGGGACCCCACCGCCAGGTCGAAACAGATCTATTAGTGCTCTCTGGGTCCGACCCCACAGCCAGTTTCCCACCCATCTGACCATTGAATTGTTGAGCCCATAGTCCCCTCATTTTACCTTGAGAATCTCATGGGACACCAAGTCAAAGGCCTTCCTAAAGTCCAAATAAATGATGTCAACCTCATTTCCCTTATCTAGGAAGTGAGTAACCTGGTCATAGAAAGAAATGAGGTTAGTCAAATATGCCCTACCCATGACAAAACTGTGCCGACTGTAGTTCAGAATTTTGTCTTCTAGCTTATCGCATGTGGACTCCTTGAGAAATTTTCCTGGGAATGAGGTCAAGCTGATTGGCCTGTAGTTTCCTGCATTCTCTTTCCTTCCCTTCTTCTTCTCTTCTCCTTTCCTCTGCCTCTAACAGGACCAGTAATTGATATTCTCTTCTAAAGGAATTCCCTGACCTGGTAGAAATATAGCACCTACCTACCTCCTAGTTGCCCCTGTACTCAGAGAACCCACCTATTCCCAAAACTCCACTAAATGGTAACCTTTGTATCCACCTATGTCCCAGATATGCCAACAGTACAACTAACTATTCCCTTCTCATCCTTGATGTGTGCAAGTAAGGTAACAAGGGCAATTCAGTCTCACGATCTGGTGTCTCACTGAGTGCCATCTGAGTGACTTCATACACACACATCAGTTGCTTCATGCCACCTGCTTGCATCCTGTGCCCCCACTAATGCCTGCTTTTTTTCCTCAAACAGAAGACTGTTTCCATGTTTGACTCTGTTTCTCACTTGGCCTTCTTGTTTCAACTCTTAAACTGCCTGCAGCATACTTTGAATCAGCAGTCTTCCTACTGACCTCTGACTTAGAACTCCCAGGAGAGGAAAGAAAATGAGTGATTGCTGCTCAGGAGATCAATCACATTCTAATCTATTTCTTGCCAGTACTATTTCATTCCTTTCCCTCGGTCATCACTTTATAAGGCCTTTTAAAATTAATTAATGAAAAAATTATATTGCAAACAATGCAGCAAAGTAGGTAAGAAAATAATCAAGACTTTGTAAGAGAGCATATACAAAAGATGATATTTCCAGCAGATGTATAAAAGTAGACATATGTCCAGATATATCTTCAGTATAATTACAGTACCATTGTCAAGGTATCCTTGGTTGGAGTCCAGAGGACTGTGCATTTTCTAACCATACATATAAAATCATGCAGTTTTGCTATACCACTCTGGAGTTTTTAATAGTCAACCAATTAATCTGATATGCATACTGCTAGTGAACAGTGTATCAAATAAAGGATATCCATATACTTCTGGGCTGAGATGTTATATATATAACTAACAGTTTTTCTTAAAAATATGGTATCTGTAGGTTTCTTTATACCCCCTTCTTTCAGTAATGTATAATATGTGATCCATCCCTGCACGCACTTCAAAAACAATGTTTTGAAAAGCACTCTTCCCACAACAACCTGACTGGTTAACGATGGGCAGAGAAAAGCTAGCCACATTATTGGAAATTCTGGAAACCCGGTCCCTGCTGCTTTTCCTTAAGTGCTCCATTCTTTGGATGATAGGAGTACAATTCTGGAACAGATGAGCTGCACATACTTCTCCAGCGGGCACTTAGCAAACTCAGTCAAAACTCTTTAGTTGACAAACAGCCACAGAAAAATGCTGACTACATGGTTACTATGAGATTTCCCCTACACTGTGTGTCAGAATTGTCTACTCTTCCAAGAGAAGGGACTTTCTGATTCTGAGCCTAAGAAATCAAGGCTAGAGGGATGATAGGGGCACTGTTAGAGCTGTTTGTTAAACACCTTGAATTTCTTTAAATATTTTCTCATTCACTTTCCCACTACATGATACTGTATTCTTTCTGTCTATGCTAATAAAGGTTTTGGACTGAACCTGGAATTACTTTTGCACAAATTCCTGTTTCCTGAAAGGTTGTAGTCTTTTGTGGTCTTTGGTTTTAAATTGTGGAAGAACATGGATTTTGGGGTATTTTAAAGAGTGAATTTGGGATTTTTTTATCAGAGATTTTGCAGTTTTAAAATAGGGAACACCAAAATTGCTGCTAGTGAGGCAAGTGGCAGGACCCAGGCAGAGGAGGCAGCTGAAGGCTGGCACCTGGGACCCCGCTGGAGGTGGCTGATGTGTGGTAAAGCTTTGACATAAGAAGTCTTTAATATGGGAAAAGAGTCAGAAGGATACACTTTTCCTCCTCTGCAATTTTTTCTTTTAAAATGGTCATGAATCCTGTTATGTTTTGGAGGCTAATGTCATATCATGAATGCTTTATTGTGTTTGATTGAACTAATATGGCATGTGTAGTCTCATCAGAAAGCCTGTGTTATGTTGTATCCATTAATGCCATTGTTATTACTGTATGGATTATGTTATACTGGTTATATCTTTATGATCTGGATATGGCTTAGCCAGGGAATTCAGGTAGAAGGCAGAACTGCCAATTATCTCTTACTGTTGTGTTTTAGGGCCAGGACAATTGCTACTCACAAAAACAGACAGAAGGAGCCACTCATGTTATTTGTAGGTATTATTTTCTGGCAGTTGGGAAATCAGCTCTACAATAGGAAAGGATCTGAGCCCATCAGGTCCAGGTAGCCAAGAGACCAACACTTTCTGGAGGATACTGGTGACTCATGAGTATTAAAATAATGCTGATGAAGAAGGGCTAGCTTTGAATGCTTTTTAGGGTCTGGCTAGGTTAGAATCCTTGTCTTTGAATCTCAGGCTTTGTGGGGTTCAGTGATCCCAGTTGATCCCAGTTGTCAGGACTGGTAGAATCAGCAGAAAGGCTGACCTCTAAGGACTCTGGCAAGGACTCTCATGGAAGGTGGGGGAGCCAGATGAGAGTGTAAGAATCTGTATTTGTTTTAACTTTTCTGTCTCCAAGCCTATGGTCTGTTTTGTTTCCATAACTCTTTTCTCCCATGGAATGAATCCTTTTGTTGTTTGTCTCCTTCCTGATTGCCTGTGGAAAGAGTGATTTCTGGGTGAGTGATATTCCAAGCTACCCTTTCCACAAAAAGGGAGACCTATAATTTCTTCTCAACTCCAAAACAGCCACATGGGGCTGGCAGAGAATCCTGCACTGCAGCTGTAGAGTCCAGTGTAAGGACAATGGCACGGAGGCTTGCTGGGATAGGGAGCTATCCTGGGGCAACCTCAGTCTGTTCCTCGGTGCAAGTAGCAGTGCAGTGGGGAGAAACTCAGGGCTCTGGGGGTTCCTCTGGAAAGGGTTTGTGACAAGACTGAGCAAGTTTCCCATTCTTCACAGGAATAAAACTGAGGCTTTGTGTGAGAACAAAAGATCCACCCTAAAACAACACCTATATGTGAGAGTTTAAGGTCTTTATTGTAGGTAATTTTGATGAGGATTTGTGAGTCTCCTAGCCACTGGATTCTTCTGGAATGGGTCTTTCTCAGTGTCTTTTGTGGAGCCGTTCCACTTTTTCTAGGTAAAATATGCATTAGGCCAGAGGGACTGAGACTACCAGATTATTCACTATTCATGGAGCATGTTTGCTTTTGAAAGGACAATCCATCCCCAGCCCAAGAAACCTTCCTGATTAGAATTTTGTGGAAACTGATACATTCCTGTGAAGTTTTGGTTTCAACAATTCAGGTTTTTCTGAGGAAAAGAAATGCATCAAAGAAATTCTGATCAACTCAAGAGAGAAGCTGCCACCATTATAATTATTTACCAGCAGGTGTTAAATTGTACTCCATCCAATTCTGGGCTCCACAGTTTAGGAAGGATGTGGAGAAGCTTGAGAGAGTCCAGAGGAGAGCCACGCACATGATTAGAGGACAAGAGAACAAATCTTATGAGGAGAGGCTGTGAGTTATGGGACTCTTCAGCTCAGAGAAGTGCAGGCTCAGGAGTGACTTGGTGGCAGCCTAGAAGTACGTAAGGATGCATCAGGATCTGGGGGAACGTCTGTTCACCAGAGCACCCCAGAGGATGACAAGGTCCAATGGTCACAAACTCCTCCAGGGCTGTTTTAGGCTGGACGTAAGGAAAAACTTCTTTACTGTCTGAGCCCCGAAGGCCTGGAATAAACTCCCCTATCTGACTTCCTGCCCTTGGGCAGGGGGCTGGACCCAATGAACTTCCAAATTTCCTTTCAGCCTTAATGTCTATGAAATCTATGACATTGCCATAGGCTTTGCCTGCTGGACTGTCTACTGATAGACTCAGTAGGAGGACCAGGAGAATAACGCATCTGATGATCTGTGTGTATTTTGTCTCAGAGCGTTCAGCATCTTCTGAGCTAAGTCAACCATCCAGTCATATCTTTTACTGCATTCCTTCAGGGGACCGTCACAACCCCACTTATTAGTATGTGTAAGTTGGATTTGGGTTGGAATTTCATTTGACACAGCTTTCTTCTCCCTCCCCCACCTTCAGGTTTGAGTTTCTACCATCATTTTTGTATTAATCATGTAGCTGTTATGATTAAAACTAATAAAGCTTTTTTGGGGGGATGGAGGGGGTGGAACATAGATAAATCAACCAAAATATTTTTTATTGTATTTCATTCTGCATTTGTCTCAGCAGTGCTTACCTAAGGCATTCATTCAAATTGTTACTCCTGGGTCAAATTGACCTGTATATATGCTATAGAGAAATCTTTTCCTGCAGCTTATGCTGCGATCGCACCTGGGTGGTCAATATGAAGGATTTGGGGGTTCTGTCCTTTCTCCCTATATGGAAATCATGGGTAAAGAGAAAAAGATGAGGCTAGATGTCTAGAATTAGATAAAATAAGTGCTTCAGTCTTTGAGAACAGGCTAGTAGCTTTGGGTTGCTGTGTCTGCATCCAAAACCTCTGTGAGAAAATTTCTTTATCTTGAGGAGCAGCACACTGCACTCACAGCAGACAGCTCTGTTTCATATCTTTCTGCTGTTAAATATGGCTTGTTCACTGGCCTCCAGCCCCATTAGGAGTTCCCTCATGACAGCTGATTGATGTTGCTAATGGGACTTAGCTCTGATAACCCCTAATGATTAGCTGTCACTTTGGGAGGACCCTGGAGGAAACTTATTTCTTGAAATAGTTTTATATTGCAAAACATTGTATTTATCAGTGAATTTAGATATTGTTCAAATATTGGTTAATGGGACCTATTCCTTTAAGATCAGGCTAGGACATTTGATCATAGAGTGTGCAGAGTGTATTTTGTAGGAACCTCAGAGAGGTGCCAGTGTAATATTATTTCCACTTCCAGAGTGTGAAAGACTTTGCTTATGTTAACAGCAAAACCTCAAACCTTTGTTTAATTTATTTATCAAGAAAACGAGCCCAATTCTTGAAGGTAAGACAAAATTAGCCCAGCTCAAGTAGGGATTAAAACTTGCTTCTGTATCATGGGTCTGAGATGAGTGCTTTTAGTTTTCTCACCACAAACCTATCACCCTGCTTTCCTCCAATTGACAGACCCAGCAAAACACAAGGACTTCATGTGCCTTGAAAACTGAACAAACCCTGTTATCTCTAGGGGAATGCATCCATTCAGGTTGAGGCATGGTAGTAGGACACAGCATGAGGGAAAGTTCTCCTTCTGTAGCCTGTATGAGAACAGATGCCATTGTTCATCAGAACTGTCCTTGTAATGCATGTAACAAGGAAAAAAGCCACACTTTTTTAAAGCAATTGTTTATTCTTACTTACTTTTATGCATTTATACTTTCTGTTTATTATTTTCCACATAAAGGCAACTGGAAGAGTCTAATTCAGTCAGCTTCATTTCCTGATTCCCATGAATTAGCAATATGCTGAATTATGTGAGCTGTATGCATATCAGGGAATATATTTAACTGGTTCCCCTCAAATGTAATTAAAAATCATGGAAACATTTCTGTTGGTCTTAGATTTTGTGAAGGCTCATTTTATGAAAACCTAAATTTTGGGTTTAATTTAATTTTACATTAGCCCTTTTAATGCATCCAGGCATTTTAATGTTCAAGATTCTGATGTACAAGAGAAGAATGGAGCCAATTAGCAAAGATGGAGACCTCAAGATATAAGATGTGTGTGTATATATTGTGTTAGGAGGTATTGGATAATACATTACACCTTGATTTAATGATCTCCAGATATTTTCCGGCTTCAATTTTCAAAAATAATCTTCCACTTCTTTTGGTAGCAGTAGCTACTATTTTCTTTCTTCCCCAGACGTCTTAGGTCTGTCCCATCTCTCATCAACAACTATGTTACAATTTCCAGTAACTAAAATTGGTAAATCAACATGTGGAAGTAGTTTAGCTAACATTTTCTCAACAAAAAGGCAACATCTATGTTATTAGGACCATATACACATACTCAAACAATTGTGTCACCAGTCAGTTTCCCTTCAATTATAATATATCCGCCCTATGGGCTTGATTCAGATCTTGTCAGCCAAAATGTAATATGGTTTATGAAGATGGCAACTTATATTTAGTATTATTGCAAGTAAAACTGCTCAATTCAGGTCATGACTAAACATTTTACGTTGTTTATTTTACTTGTGGGTCTATTGCAAATAGGCTTCATGCATGTACATTTCTTGAGGTTGAAGTCCTGTTTATCTTTATTAAGCTGGAATAGCCCTTTAACATTTGAAGTTATACAGTTCTACTCCTGGTGTCTGAAATGGAACAAATGTCTGCTCTTCAATTACATAATATTCACATACCAACCTGTATAAAAATGCCTCAAAACATGAGAGAATCAGGCTATAATCTTAATGTAGAATCAACAGATCTAATTATTGTTACAGTTCTCTGAATCTTTGCTTTTTCTGCTAAATGATTAAGACTAGGGTCAGACATTACACACAAACTGCTTTAAGTGATCAGAAACTGGTTTAAACCTGTAACAGGACATAAGTTCAGAGCAAATAAACCAGTTTCAAAATGGCTGAAACTGGGTTAAGATAAACCTTGTTGAATGTAGCAGACTTAACTGATATGGGTCAAACCGTTTTACGCAATTTTTGTCCCAGACCCCTTCCTACTTAAAGTTAAACCAGAGTCCCCCAGCATCCCAGATGCTTTGCAGCCCTGGGCTGGGCTGGGCTGGGCTGATCTAGGCTGCGCTGTCTGCTCCAGAGAAATGCTGGCCCTGCTCCTCTCCTCCCTAGTCAGAGCTCCAGGGGAGATTACAGGCACAGCAAGGTCTGCCTAGCTTCCCTTGCTGCTCAAGCAGGGATTCCCCTCTCCTTTCCTCTCTCCCATCTCCCACAGCATGAACCCCAGGCCCACGGACTCTAGGCATATGGTATGCTAGCTAAAGCTGAGAGGGGTGTGTGTGTGTGTGTGTGTCCAGTTTCACTGGGATAGGCAGACAGAACAGTATCCACTTAGGGCTTTTTGGAGCTAATCAACAGGTCACCTAGTAATGTCCCTCCTTGGAAAAAGGTGTTTAAGAAGAGTTAGAACTAATGAGAGAGGCTTTTGTTTGGCTAATGGGCCGATAAACACTGTGGTTTGCATCCCTGTCAGGTTTGCAAACAGTATGAAGAAGCAGAGAGAGGGAGATTGAAAAGCTCAGTATCATCAACAGATGCATACACTGCATACCTCTCCCCGCTACCCCTCCTTGCCTCACAGTACTAGCCTGGGGCTGGGGGCTGGCAATACTCCGACCCCTTGAGCAGCAAGCTGGGAAAAGCTCGAGACGGTGCCGGCAGGGTGGGGGTTTACACCCCTCCCTAATCAGAGCATCCTGGAAGGGCTTGGCCACACACCCGCTCAGCTCAGCGCTTTGGAAGGGAAGGGAGGGATGCATTTCTGGAATGAAAAGAGAATGTCTATCCTCCTCCAAATCAGTTCAAGTTTTGCAGGTTAGAATTACCTGCAAAGATTAAATCATTTCAGACTCAGACTTCTTGAATGTTTGTCCTTAGCTCTAGAGACCAGGTTACAAAAACTTGAACATATTAACATTCAGCAAAATTGCACTATATCTTTTCCAAACTCTTCTTTAGCCCTCTCTTATAGGAAAACAAAATATTATCTGCTTTATGACTACTGTCAAATCGTTAAAGCAGATAGAGCTAAATCCTATTTCACGTTTATGCACCTATGTGGCACTTATATATCTGGGTAACTGAAATCTTGACACTTACAGCTTGCATTATATTTGCAACTGCATGGCTATTAGGCCTGTGTGAAGCGGCTAGTATTCACTTCAGATTTGGATTTTGCCGATCCGGGGGACAGTGATTTGATTCGGTGATTCAAGTCATTTCCCAAATCAATTCAGCCACCACTGAATCGACTGAATCTCCTAATCAAACAGGACCCATTCCCTGCCCACTCTCCCAGCCTTGTCAATGGCAGACCCTGCCAGGCCCCAGCATCCTGGGTCTTAAAAAAAAAAAAAAAAAGGAAAAAAAAACCCTGCACTCACTGGCTCCTGCCAGGCAGGGGGTGATTGCCACTGCCCCTCACTGCCTTGCATTGCATGGGGAGGGAATCTGCCATGAGCCCCCAGGAGCCCTGATGGCCACTGCAGCAGCCAGTGAGTGTGGGGCTTTTTTTATTTATTTTTTTTAAAGAGCTGGGATGCTGGGGCCAGGGAGAGTGGGTGGTGGATGGGGGCTTGTGGCAGAGCCCCCTATGCAACATGGGGAAGTGGGGGTAGTGGGGGGCAGTGGAGATTGCCCCCCTCCCCACCTGGCAGGACCTGGTGAGTGCAAGGCTTTTTTTTTTTAAGAGCTGGGATGTGGGGGGCTGGGCAGGGCAGCCATTGATGGGGCTGGGAAAGTGGGCAGGGGTTGGGAGGTGCACATGGAGTCCAGGTCCAGCTCCCTGCAGCAGTGAGCAGGGACTGCCTGAATATCCAAATCTCTCCAAAGCTCTCAAATCTTTTCCAAATTGATTTGGGGAGCTTTGAATTGATTTGGACCTTTTCATTGGTCTCCCAATTCGATTTGTATTCAGAGATTCAGCTGCCAAATCAGGCCAAATCTCCTCTGAATTGAATCAACACCCAAAGCTTTGCACAGCCCTAATGGCTATACTTGAATGCTGAATAAGCTACACTCCAGCCATGTAGGCTTGAAGTTGGACTACAATTGCCTGGGCATATGAGTAACACCAGGGAAGTCCTGAAACATTAGTTGCAGAAAAAAATGGTAAGGTGTTTGATGCTGAAGGAGGAAAGCCTTCTTGCCATGTAGCTCAATAATACAGTGGTTTGGGAACTTGCTCAAGGAGTAGAGGATTGGGTTTTAGAACACCCTCTTTGTTCCAAGAATATTTGAATGTATATTTTCCACTTCCCAGAAAAGTGCTCTAACCACTAGATCATTGGTTCAGCGTTGCTCATAGTGGGCCATTGGTTCACTGGGTAAGAATGCAAAGTATGTGGGGTCAGTAGGAAGAGTGCAGACTAGAGGGAGGGTGTTTTTTTGAGAGGGATGCTGCCCTGGGTACTGGCCTCTGACCCTAATGGGTTTTCTATGCTTCGCACTTAACATTCATTGGATAAAATGAATAAACAGCAGCGGACTAGTTTCTGCCCAATATTTGCTAAGTATAGTTTGGAGGTTTTGTACATGGCTTGATACAAGGCAAAAGAGAAAATATGATAGAGCAGAAACCAAAAAAGTGTATGCAGATTATTTTCCATTAGCCCTAGGGGCCACACTACAATAATATAACTCCATCATGCCACTTATTTTGGAAGCTGCACTGGGGACTTTGTTATGTATAAAATGAGGAGTTTTGTATTTTAACTGTGCATGATATGAAAATCTTTAGTGTTTATTGAACCTTATGAACTACAATATTAAGAGCTTTCATGAGAGTAAGAGATCACTCCCTTGTTGATTGGCGAAAGCTGACAGATGCTAGCTCTAGGGAAGATGCTCCCATAAAACTGACAAAAGTTTCTTTTTTCCAGCAGCCTGATCTTAACCTGTCTGACAGCAAGTGTCAAATGCAGGGTACTGCTGTCTCTCTCAGTGATACAAGGCTTTTCTACAAGTTGTTAATTTCATTTTGTACCATCGCTTTCTCCAAGAATGTTGACAGCGTAGTCACTCGAAGTAATGCCATATAGACATTTTGGGAACATGGCCTTTGGCATTAATTTGAAGTTTACTAGCTCCAGAATGAGTTTCTCATTTACCAACATCATCTTGAAGTCCATTCCTAGTGTCAACTAAATCTGATGTTGCTAATTGTTTTTGTGTTACTTAGTATCAAAAACATTAGCTGCGCTATGCTAATTTCATATCCTGCTTGAAACATGTGCAATGTAAAAGATAATTCAAGAAAGAAGAGGACTCCTAAGGAGGCACAGTATTATGAATGTATTCTTGAGTGAGCAAAAATGAGCACTGGCAATTGTCATTATTTTTAATTGCTAAAGTGGGGTGGATTTAGTATTAGAAATTCTAATTGGTAAATGTTGATGTTTATAAACCCTGGACTGAGGATTTCCATTGACACAGCTTTAATAGGGTCACGCCTTTACCCAGGAAATTCCATGAGACAAGTACACACATACACACACACACACACACACACACACATATATATATATACATATATACACAAATAGTATAAGCTTAGGAGTTTTTAGGATTGGGGTTATTGTTTGGACAAGTCCAGTTTTTGGCCTTTCAACATTTTGGCGCTAAGTATTAATAAATGGTTTTTGTTTGGGCTAGCTGTTTGTTTTTTTTTAACCAATGGCCACAACAGGGGTCAGTTTAATTTTGTTGACTAAACATTATATGAATTCTGGTCCTATTTCATTCAAATCCTAAAGGTTTGAGGGCAAAGAGAAGAGGAGTCTGTATCAATGGAAAAATTCAGAATAAAAAGTTACAAAAAGAGATGAAATGCATGTTAGCATTAGGCAATGATTTTTTGGCATGGAAAACAACTCTCATTTCCAGTCTACTCAGCAGTATGGCAACAATAAAAAGCTAAATCAGGCTTTTCCTCCTGTATTTACTAGGCTCCACTACAAATACATTTACTAAATTTTATTGTGCTTGACTACACTTTAAATCATTTCTTCAGGTTAATGGCCCTCTAAGAATGAAATTCTAATTTTAGCTAACAGAAAAGCAAAGGATGCATGGCTTGTCCTTATTCTGAACATTATGTACCAAAAGCAGTTCACGAAAATAAGTACAAGACTTTGCAATGTTTTGATTAAGGTCAGTACTTTTGTATGTGCTTAAGTATGTGATTAGATAGTCCCCAAGAATGTTATCATGTCTAATCACTTTTTAAAACTTCATTTTATGATTTGTGAAAAAGGCTTTATCAAAATAAATATGAAGTAGATTTCAGTATTCTTTCCCCCTTAGGAAAAAGATAGCATTTTGTGGAGTGAGTTAGTGTATGTGTGTGCACATGTGTAGGGAAGGACTGGGGAAGAAGAGAGAAAGATAATTATCTTGTGCCACTCATGCAAAAAGTCTAGTTGGGTTTATAAGTAATTTGCAAAATCAAGACCATCTTTTGCTACTTTTCATTTCCTCATTTCAGTCCATTGGGATGCCTGTTTAAAGGGGCACTTGATTTACAATTGGTCCAAATACTTGGCAAAAACAAGTTTTAATAACGTGGAAGTTTCCACAATTGTTCCCCTAAAGATTTTGAAACACATATATAGGAACAATAAGAACTTGATGATGAAACATGTGGCTGTGTTGCCAATTCTAGTGATTTTACTGAGAGTCTCTCATCCTTTGGTGCTTGGTACTTTTCTTTAAAGTCCTGGATTTTGTTTTGTTTTTTTTGTAGTTGTATGAAAAAAATCACTTCAGGGGTTTTTTTGGGGGGGGGTGCGTTGTTTGTTTTTTAGGAAAAGTAAGTTTATTACAGCCCTCAGAACAACTTGACAATGTGGACTCACTGGCTAGGGACAGAAGTTACACATAAATAGGTATAAGTGATCAGAAACCAGGTCAAGTCTTTAACACAACAGAGGTTCAGTGTACATAAACCACTTTCAAAATTGCTGAAACCAGTTTGTAATAAACCTGGGTGGATCTAGTATCAGACTTAACTGATTTAAGTTAAATTGGTTTATTGAACTTCTGTCCCAGATCCCTTCCAGATTCAAGTTAATTCACAGCCGCCCAGCATCTCAGGATGCTCTGCACCTCCCCTACAAAACTCCCCCCACTCCCCACAGGGTGGCCAGGCTAACTTTGTCCCAAGCTGTCTGTCCCAGCCACATCCAACCTCCATGCGTTCTCAAGAGAACTTCAGAGCCAATGGCTCTGAAATGACCTCCACTAGTTCCTTCAGTACCCTAGCATGTGTCCCATGCAGCCCTGCTGACTTAAAATCATCTAGGTCACAGGTGGGGAAAATATGGCCTGTAGGCCAGATCTGGGCTGCCAAAGGGTTTTATCTGGCTTGCGGTGGATCCCTTGCCCTATCCTGGCCCAGGGACAGGGGGTGGGCTGGGCCATGGTGCATGTAGCTGGTCCCACTGTTCTGGGTGCTCAGCAAGACTGGGGTATCACAGCAACCAGACTCTGCTTCGTGGAAGCTCTGGTGACAGTAGTTCCTCCTGGCTACTGATGCTAGTTTGCTGCTGCTGCTGACCCCAGCTCCACTGCCTAGGCACCATGGCCTGTCCACCCTGCAGCCACTGCTGGGGTCCCAGGATGGAGTGGGTGGGTGGGATTTTCATGGAGACCAGCCCAGGACCCATGCAGGCAGGGCTTGCTTGGCTGGGCAGATGGGATGGGGTTGCACACAGGTGGGGATTGGCACCTGGGATGGGGCCAAGGCTGGGGCTGGGGCTGGGGCCAGGACCTTGGGGCAGTGACAGCATGGATCTGGAGCCTGGGGCAGAGCTATGATCTTCTGCCTGCCCATCTCTGTGACAGGTGGCAGTTTCATGGCAGGGGTGTACCTGGAGTGGACTGTGGCTCTGTCCTGGGCTCTGGCTCCATGCTGTCACTGCTTCAAGATCCTGGCCATGGTCCCACCTGTCCCACTCCCAGATGCTGCTCCCTGCTCACTAGTGGGCTTACCCCATCTGCCCAGCTGAGTGTGTCCTGCCTGCACGGGTCCCAGGTTGGTCTCCAGAGAGACCCTGGGGCCAGAAGTGGGCTCATCAGGTGGGCAGTGGGTAGGGAGTGCTGACATGGCCCACAACAGCTCACCAAAACTCCCTAAGTGGCCCTCTAACCCAAATAATTGTCCACCTTGATCTACAATGTACAAGTAATCCTTAACCTTTCCTCCACTCAGAGATGACCCGATCAGGGTCTGTGGCAAATCAGGCTGTGTGGGGCCCCACCCCCAGATGCAAGGAAGACAGTGGTGGATTTGGCAGCAGGGGGGAGGGGGGTGATGAGCGGCCAGACATGAAGCTGGCAGCAGCAGCACAAAGTCAACACGCTGCTCCCCCCAGCTGTGTAGGGGCCCCCCAAAGTGCGGGGCCCGGGGTGCTTGCCCCTCCCCCCAGGAATGGCTCTGCCTCCACTACTCTAGGCTAATTGTCTTTTGTGCTATCTTTGCTGCCAACTGCACTTGTCATCTAATAGTTGTCCCTGTTTGTAAAGGCTGAAGTAAAAATAGCATTACATGCTACAGCCTTCTCTGCATCATCCATAACTAGATTGCCTTCTGCATTCCATAAGGGACCCATAGTTTCTTTGGTCTTCCTCTTAGTTTTCTGATATACATGTAGAATCCCTTTTTATGTCCCTTGACACTTGTATCTCAAATTATGCCTTGGCCTTTCTAAATTTATCTCCGCATGTCCATATGATACTCTTATGTGCTTCCCTAGTACTATGACCACGTTGGTTTCCTATTCAATCACACTCTTCTATTGCAACAGGATAGCTTGCTCCTACAGCCTTAAAAGGGCCTCCTTAAAATACAACCATCTTTCCTGCAGGGCTTCCTTTCCCCCTGAGATTTGCCTCCCAAGGGATCATGCTTATAAGTTTTTTGAGCACTACACATCACTGTTGCCTTCTACTCATATGACAACAGGTAGTACACCTTTGGAAAAATGCTTAGGAAGTACCACAACCCAGTGACAGAAGTGAAGGTTATTGATATCTCAAGAAGATGAGCATGGTACCAATGCTGTCCAATGCTGGAGTGCTGTCCATGAGTTATGCTAAAGTAAATTGTGAAGACATTAAGGATTCTGGAAACAGAGTGAAAAGTATCACTCATTGAGAAAGTTGTACTCTTGTGTACAGAGGATTGCCAAAAGATTCTCTCCTTCTTTCATCCTGCAGGCACAGCCTGCCTACTTACATCTTTACCATGTGCCATTAACCTAGATGATAATTATTATATAGTGTTATGAGCAGGATAAGCAAGGACGTGTTTTATTTTCAAGTTGATTTAAATTAACTTCCCAATCTCTTAAAATAAAATAATGTGAGGCTGGTAGGGTGTGGTGCTCTGGGGTAGAGGGGTAGAGGGCAGGAAAAGGCTTTTATTTTTCCCCCCCAGTCAGTAGTTTGTATTTTGAGCACTTTTTAAAGCATTATACATTTTTATTAACTCTCTAGTTTTCTGAATTAGTTCACTTTGCTTCAAAAGTACAAACGTAAGAGAATATGATATTTCTATTGCTGTTGTATAAAGACTTGCTTTGGTCTACTCTTTAATTAAAATTATTTTCAGAAAATTGAATGTAATGTATTATTTTTGCATTTTTTTTTGTTTTAACTCTTCAGAGTTATGCATGAGTCTGAAATAAAATACTGTGTGTATATGAAACATACACTTTTAAAGCAAAGAGATACATAAATATTTGTTATGATAATCTACCGAATTACTTTTATTTGACCCATATGTCTGTATGAATACCAACATCTATAATCCAATCATATATTCCAGTATTACAAAATGCAGCCTTAGAACTAAACACATTTTCCTCCTCGTGTCAAAGGTGAATCGTTTCCTTATGTCTGAGTTATCAGGATATGAAGGAAGATTACTTTCACAGACAAACAAAAGACAGCTGCCCTTGATAATGTTAGATTTATTCTTAATATTCATTTCAAAGGATTTGTTGCTGGCCAAATTTTCATAACAAAACAGGAATCTTTAAAACTATGTATAAATAAGAGTTCTCAAAAAAGAAGAGAGTCATTTTACTTTTAAAAGTCTGATACAAAAAGAGAAAAAATGTACTTAAAAACTTATGCTTCAATTTTTAGATTAACAAGAAAATCATTGTATGCTGCATCTAATAACGACTCCACATATCTTCTTATTAGATGTGTTCAAGATATATATATTAATATTTCATGTTTCAAATTCTATAAAGCTTAGACATGTTTTAAATAATTTAAAATCAGCCTATTCTTTATCTAGTTTAAATGATTATAAAGTAAAAGATATTTTGCTACCTGTTAATGTTACCTATCTAATTAATATTAGATGCACAATATGGTTCTTGGAGATTTCACCTGTATTATCACAATACTCCTTGTTTTTCTCATTCCAGAAGAAATTCAGATAGTCTACAGATTGAGATCTTGGCAGGTGTAATATGGCAGATTAAGGAAGTGAAATTCACCATCCATGGACATGTTGTATACTGGTAGTACCCATGTACTTTTGCATGAACTCAAATGGAGCCGGTGGTTCATACCTTAAGGCCTTAAGGAGATTTGGCTAAGATCACACAGAAGTCTATGGAAGATTAAAAATAAAATTTCCTGACTTGCATGGAACACATTTCAAATCTTAACAGTTTGTGTTTTTTTCCGCAATGATATTTGAGCAGCTTATACATCTGGGAAGGGTTCTCCATCTTCTTGTGTCTCCATATTGTACTTTGTTGGAATTATCTTAAACTACCTCACAATGGCTCATTTATTTTATAATCTTGGCCCTGACAATGGGATGCTTCGGAAGAGATGTAATGGATAATTATACCATAATATGCTTATAAAGAAATATCCTTGCTAGCCACATGTACTTAATCATCGGTTTATATATGGAAGAATGAGTGTTGATAAGCCTTCTAAATCTGTATCCTGACTGTGGATATCCTTATTAGCTAATCCTTTTTGAATCTTGTTCTAATCCTTTTAGAATCCTGCCATCATCTCTGTGTGGAATAGTACTTTATGGTCATGACAAATTATATGTTGCTGCTAACAGTTCAGCCACTATCTTTCTTCAGTGCTCACATATGAATCCCATTTCATGGCACTGAAATGCTGAAATGTATGTTACCAATCTGTTCCAGCACCTTTCCTTCTGAGTCTGATATTTAGTATTTGAAAGAAGTGGTTGTTGGTTAGGTATCTTCTATGATAAAGACACTTCTCTTTTCTGCTATGTTGTTACCTCCCTGATTGTGCTTTATACTATTTGAGGCTCTAATGGATCCACCAACTGCCTTAAAAGCAGTCATATATTCTTTATATACTTAATGAGTTTCCTATTATTCATTTTTCTAATTTCCCATATCAACATAGTACTTCAAAACTATTTAGTTCTTGACACATTTAACTGCTATACAAACATTCACTAATTCTCACAGAATCTCTGAAAATTAGATATGTAAGTATTAACCTTACTTTGTATATTAGGGATAGTGATGGAGTAACTTGTCTGAGGTTAAGGCTATGTACAGGTTACATTTCTGTCTGGAGAATTGCTATTCTCCAGACAAATTGAATGCTTATATGCTTGCCATTTCTATCTCAGAGGAAACCCTTTCAGAAGAAAAAATAGTTCCAGGTGTAAACCTGGAAGATCTCCCTTGTACAAGAGTTTCTTTTGCAAGTGTTAATACCTGTATACTCCCCCCCCAGGTCTGGTCTGGTCTGGGATTGAGGAAGTGGGGCAATGCTCCCTGCATTTCCCCAAATCAGCTACTGCCTGTTTGGGGAAATGGGTGAGAGGCATTGCCTCGCTGCTACAATCCCCTTGCAAACTGACCCACAAGTGACTGAAGCAGCGAGACAAACCTTCCTACCAACTTCCCTACTGGGGTCCTTGGTCTGAGAAGCAGGTGGGGATTTTGTCATGATGCTCAGTTTGCTCCACTCTGGGTACCTGGGAGGAGTAGTCGCTCCTTGCCCCCCTGAAGTCCTCCCCAGACTGGGGTCTCTGCTCTGGGGAGCAGTCAGAGGGGTTGTCCACTGCTTCCAGAGGAGCAGCTGCTGCTTCCCCCCTCACTCCCCAGGCTGGAGTCCCAGTCTGGTGAAGGTACAGATATCAGGGGAGAGGGGGTGGCTGCAGGCTGAACACCTGTATGGCTCTCTTTCCCAGAAATAGTTCTTTTGGTTAAAACTTCTCAGAAGTTTCCACCTGTAGAAATGAATGCCTGTTCTTTGCCCAAGTCAGTGACATTGTACAATTATATACTAGGACCTCCTGCCTTCCAATCCAGTGCTCATATTTTTACCTTGCTATTTTGACCAAATTCATTTGTGACAGAACCTGGAATTAACCCTACATCTTTTAAATCAGAATCATAACCACAAGACTATCTTTTTAAGCTATTCTCTCTCACCTTTTTTGTCCTTAAGCCTCTATCATTGATAGCTAGAAGTTTATATTTTTTTATTTTGACCATGGGTATGTCTACAGCACAAAGAGTCTACCCTGCTTTAGATGCAATGCCACTTACTTGACTTCAGGCAAGATGTATCCTAAGTGTACATATCAGTTCATTTAATCATTTTATCTGGAGCCTACTAGGATTGGACCTATCTTATTCAGTTCACATCCCTAATTTCCACCTACTTTTAGATGGAAAAGGTCATTTCCCTGAAACTAAGATTCTCTTGTTTCAGGGTTTGCTAAACTTACTGTTTGGTTTTGGTGAACCAGAAAGCCTGTATGATGGGATATGAACCTATTCATTGTCACACACTGACAGGTTTCATGGAAGATTCAAACTTGGGAAAAAAATTAATTTAATTTAATGCTTTTTCAAGCATCAGAACAACTCTCAGAATGTCCCTGAAGGTGCAAAAAGAATGGGAAGAGAGGGGAAAATGGCCACATGCAGCTTCTTCTTCCTCTCATATGCTATTTGAAAGGATTGCCCCACTGTGGGGATGCCAGCATGGCTCTGCCAACAGCAGGAAGGGGTTGGAGGGCAAAGGATCAGGTCACTATTTTGACTACAGCCATCCCTGCATCATCTCCATACCCCATTCCTTTCACCAATATCTTTGAGGGTGCGTTTCATTTCGGTTTGTTTTCCCACTTAGCAACACATTGCACTGTTTCTTCATGCTAACCTTGGAAAATAAACTCATAATCTACCCAATATTTTCTCCTAATGTCTGACCTTTTATAGATATTCCCTAACAGATCTAACTGCCAGAGCATTTATCTTTCTATGCATCATAGTTTGCCTTTCTAATTTCATCTCATTACTTGTAGTTATCACCTCTTATGTTTATAGCATGTACAACCCCTTTTATTATAGTAAATACTTCCTTTCACTCTGCAATGCTTATATGCATCAAATATTTGTTTCCTGCTTTCAAGTTCCTTCTTTATTCACCACTTAGTTATTTTGCACATTCAGCTATTTGAGCCAAATTCTTAGTCTGGCTAGTTGAAATTAATGGGATAGTTTAGGACAGTGCTTCCCAACCTTTTCCTCAGCATGACACCATGTATTACACCATTTTCTAAGCATGACCCCATTTTATCAGCATGGCTCCTCACTCCAAGGCCACAGCCCCCCACCCTCCCTAGGTGCCCCTCACTCCTGACCCACATCCCCTGGCCCTTCTGGTGCCCCTCACTCCCAACCCAGAGCCTCCCAACCCTCTCAGGTGCCCCTGGGCTAGGGCCCAGAGCCCTCTGCCTCCCCCACCAGCAGTGCCCAAGCCCATGCAGAGCAGTGGCTGCTGTGGCTGGAGTGGCACACAAAGCCTGCCCTCCCCCCACCCCGCTGCCTGTTGCACCCTCCCTCCATGGGTGGCACAGCCAGAGTGGAGTCCATGCTGTGGGGAGCATGGGCGTGGGCTGCTCCCCCTTCTGTTCTTCTCCCAGGGACCTCCACAGCTGGTGGTACCCAGTGTGGAAAGTTGGGGAAGCTTGGTGCTGCCACCAGGAGCCCCACACTGGCCATGCTGCCATAGTGAGGTGCCCCCTGACTGCCCAGTGGCAACGGTGTGGAGTTGTGTCCCCTGCTGCTGCTGGGCAGGCAGAGGGTGCCTTGCCATGATGGGCCAGACAACATGGTGTTCCCAGCAGTGGCACTGAGTCTCCCTGTCTTTCTCTATCCAGGCCTCTGCTGCCACCTGGATGAGATGCCCATAACTCCATCCTGCTTCCCCAGCTGGACCCTGCTCCCCCCAGCTGCTTCCTGCTTCCCCAGCTGGACATTCCTGCCCCGACTCCCAGCCCCACGCACTGACCTGGCTGGACAGTGCCCTCAGCCCCAGCCCTGCCCCACTCCCTCCCTTCCTCACCATGGGGGCCTCCTACTGCCCTCTCCCATAGTCTTACCTGGAGGGAGCTGTGGGATTTTCTCTGCACACTGCCTGGCCTCCACATGCATGTGTGCACATGCACACGCACATGGCGCTCCCTGCCTGATCGCCCTCTTCCACTCCCCGCAACTCCAAGCAGCCCCGTGCAAACTGGAATTCTGCCATCCTGCAAAGGGAACCCACCATTTCCTGCTTTTTTCTCCTGTAAAGGAGAAAATCCACATTTTTCTGCGGTGAACAGAAAACCCAGATCCCTGTATAATCAGTCAACATTGTTGAGTGTCTTTGTGACCCCATTTTTTATTGTTGCAACCCCACATTGTGTCATGACACCAAGGTTGACAACTACTGACTTATGAGTTAAGACATTCCTCATCATGAGGAGCGATGTCAGAATCTGGTCCTTGCAATCTTCCTTTGTACATTATAGTTTTGTGGTCCAATTCACATATTTGCAATATGAATTGCTACAATACATAATGTTAATTAACATTCTTCTCTTGGGTGGAACAGTAGACAAATTAAGCAGTAATAAAACTATATGAAGCTTTGTGTAGATATTTTGTTCATCTCTACTACATTTGCTAAAAAGAATGGTTGTTTTTTAGTTTATATTGCTTTTGTCACCTGGTTATATGTTTACTTATCTTACCAATAACACTTCCATGTTGAGACAAACATGATTGATTAGAATTAGACCAGAATATAAAAATTTATTTTGTTTGGAAAATTATTCTTGATAATTTTCATGAGGCTGCAGTTACATCATCTTTATTTTGAATGCAACTGAGAATAAATTCCAGAAACAATATTTTTGAAAATGAAAAGAAGGAGGGTTGGGTTTTAAAAATATATTTCATGGTCATGGTTTACTGTATTGAACCTTCCAGCATTATACTTTCTGTTCTAAATTTTATAGTTGACTCTCCAGAAGGCAAAATGAAAACTATTTCAAGCAGAGGATGCTGCAATCCAATAAAAACTGTCATAAAATGCCTTTAATTACAATGACTTCAAAATCTATTTTTGTTATATAAAATGGTATTTGATTTTCTGAAAAAAAAATCAGAACTGAAATGATGCAGCTAGATTATGATTTTGTGTGTGTTGATGAAAATGTCTGGATCACTGATCTCAGTGAGAGATTTTTAGTATTTCATACACTTGGTCAGTAATAAAAAAACAATGTTTCCTACCTACTATTTCAAGTTTCCATTTATTTTTAAATGGAACTCTCAATATCTGTTTCTATATGCATATAAAAATGTCTGATTTAGGTTAAAACTGGCCCCTGGTAATAGCAGAAATATGGGGATGGGAGTTATATAAAGTGGACTGTCAAATGGTAATTGTATATACCCATTCATTTAGTGATGACTTACAGTGGGAGACAGATCATGATACAATGGGTAATGCTTGAAGGCAAGCTCCCTATTTTCTGTGGACATTTTGAATAATGGCAACCTGATTGAAAACACCACTGGTCAGAAGTGGTGGCAGATGTGGTAATCAACTGATGATTACTCAATTTATCTTTGGTTATTTTGGCACTGTTCTATAACCTCCACTCATTTTTCCTAAAGTATAAGGAAGGCTAAGTTGCTGTCCTTAAAAATGCCCTGTCAAACTCTGAGCAAAACAAATAGCCCAAGACTATTTCACATATTTTTAAGTAGCAGGTTGGGGAATGATGACTGTCATCATGTGTCTTTTTTTTAAATGATGTCTTCATCTTATTTATACAGTTCACTGAAGCAGCAACCTTTCATGATAAAGGTATGTCACAGTCCCTTTCTTTACAAGGGGTAACAGTACCATAGCTTAGCTAATACATCCCATAAATATGTAGATAGACATATTATGAGCAAAAGGTAAAACTTCACTGTTTCTATATTGTATTTTTACAGAACAGGGATATGAAATAAAAAGGAAACTTAAAGAACCTAAACCTATGGCTGTGTCCACAGAGGCATCATGGCTAGGGACCTACTGTGACAGGGGCAAGCTTTCATGCCCAGTGCAAGCAACAGCCTGCCCCCTGTCTATGGGTCAGCCACCTGCCTCACTCTTCTGCCACACCTTGATTTAATAATATTGATGTAATAATTAGGCGGGAGGCTGCTCATTATACACCCTGATATTGTGGGGGCTACCCGCTGCTCCATTCCACCCCTACACCATGGTCCAAGCTTCACAGATGGCATCTCAGGCAGCCAACTCAACCACCCCTTCGCCCATTAGCTGTGGCCCCTTCCCTGGGACCTTCAGCTTCCCTTTAAGCCCTAGCCCCATCTCTCGCCAGTCAGGACCCTGAGCTTCTTTGCTCTATATGGGCATCCCTCACATTGGGCCCCTGGCCCTTTTGACCCCTGTCTGGGTCCTGGCACCGGCACTGATGAGTTGGGTCTGTCGGTTAGGTCTAAGCTGCCTGCCTGCACTCAGGGATCGAGGTCCCCCATTCCCAGCTCAGGTGCTTCACAAAGCATGCCTTGCTCCATGGTATCACTAACCCCACCAGGCTTAGGCACATCAAAAAGCTTGCCTGGCCTCCCCTGGATTAGATGGATCTTATAACCCACCTGAAGGTGAGGGCTGGGGTTAAGATGCCCCTACCTGGGTGGTAACTGGCCTGGCATTTTCCTGGGATTCCTGCATCACCAGGAGCCCCACCAGAGCACCCACTCCCAGCAGGGTGCAGTTTTAGGTCATGCCCAAGACCAGAGCTGCCTGCTCTTATTTGCAAAATGTGCCCATGCAGCAACATTTTCTCTTTACTAAGTTTTTTTTTTTTTTCTGCAGATTTTTTGGACATTGCCTGAATTCATGATTTCTACTAAATCCATGAAATCATGAACTGAGTATGTCCCTAATAGCCATCTCTGGCTGGCTATAACCCGTGACTGTATTAGAGGTCATAAACATTTCTCTAACTCTCAGTTACTTGACTGTTATGTAGGAGCATTTCTATCACTCCACCTAGGCTTGCAAGTATTCCCATTGTAGGAGTAGGGAAATGTCTGTGTGTCTCTCATTCTATACAATCATTACATAACTCAGAGTTAGTTTCAAGCTGCTTTCTGGTCATCCACAAAGTGAAGTAGAATTCTGCCTTAAATTCTTAAATACAAAAAAGAATGTCCATTAGTAGCTTTAAATTTGGGGTTGTTCCTGATCTATATAAAATACTAGAGGGCAAAATGATGATGTCTCTTGTCCATTCACTAGAGGAGGAATATATCAGGAAAGCAGGAAGTAGGTTAAAGGTTAATTGTAAGAGCACTCTTCCTGCAAAAAGTAAAATATAAAGAAAATACTGGGCAGAGTAAAATAGTTAGCTATGTTTGTCTGCAGTCAGGCAGAAAGAAAGGTAGAAATGTGCTTTATAGGGTAACTAAACCAGATATGCATAAGCTTTCATGAGCATGGGCTCCTGAAAGCTTATGCATGTCTGATTTACTTAGTCTATAAAGCTCATTTCTACCCTGTATTCTGCCAGAGTAAAATATAAATGCAAAGAATGTTACCAATGAGACAGGAAATTTCTAATCAAAGAAATGTACCTGAATACAGTCAATCACTTGTGTGTGTTCAGCATTTCCACAGGTGCATTTCTATCTCTAGTGTATATATAATACATTCCTCTTAACTAGAAAAATATATTTCTTAACAATGAAACCAACCTGGGGCAAAATACTCATCTTGCTAACTTGGCAAACACTGAATCCAAAAGGTACTTTTGAACTTTGCAAAACCTCAGGCTCCAAGAAGTTCTCTTCACTGGATTATATGTTCTCTGTATCTATAAAAAAGGTATTACTGATTTCAGTGGAAGCTATTAAACTTGGGAGGAAGAAAGAGATATAGAACTGAAGCAGCTCTTTTTAAGGCAGAGTTAGGGTAGCTTTGTAGTTGAGTAAGATTTGAAATGACTCATGAATATACATACTGTTGGAGGCATAGCCAGGCAGCTCCATGCAATGCCTGGGGCAGTGCCAGTTACTGCTGGGCAGATTGCAGTGGTGCAATAAGCTGCTACTGCAGTTGTGGCTATTTCTGCACCCTGTCCATGGAGGTGGCACCAGGGGGTGTTACTCCAGTAGTTTCCCCCCTAGTTACACTACTGCATACTGTATTTTTCACATGCGATAGAATAATGAAAGCTAGATAGAAATGTAGGCATACATTCCACATGACTTAACAGTAAAGAAATAAATACTCTGCAGAGAATATTGCAACACATGAAAACAAAATGTTTGTGATCTACAAACAATTGTAGATATTTTGCTGGATGCCACTAGGTTGTCAAGTCTGTTAAAATAATATACATATTTGAATTCTAATTCATATACTTCTCTCTGTTGTCTGTTACTCTGTTGTCTACAAATGTCATTTGAATAAATTCCTTTTGTTTAAAAAGCTCAGTTACATGGGTTAGCCCTGAAAGGCTTGTCATAAACAGAATAATGGTGCTGGATTTGACTAGGTTAATCCTTTGAGAGGATCCTCTCATAAAGTCACCCTGGTTACTGAAACCCCTGGTCTGGAAGAGAATGCCATTGCTGTTAGGTCAGTCTAGGCAAAATGTAGGGCCATGCTATGCTACCTTAAGGTTCAGTTAGAAATCCTGCTTTTGTGGGTGACCTAAAGAAGAAGCATTTGGTATTATCCATGTTAAGACAAATAAAAGGATCCCACTTTTCCCCTCAGCCCAGTAGAAGTAAAACAAGCATATGGCAAAAGTTGCTCCCTTGACTACAGAACTGAAAAACAATTCACTACTGCTCTTTTGAGACCGTGAAAGAGGTGCTGCTGCTGCTTTTTCTATGTATGGAGCAAAACGGAGGTATTGGGTCGAGTTTTGTGTTAAATCTCCTTGTTAGCCTGTTCTTAAAGACCAACAGGGAGATTTAAAAAAGAATAGGAATTTGTGGATAACCTCATGGTCAGGTTCTATTTAGATAAACAAGAAAAAAACACTGCTCCTCTTTTTGTACTCAGGCTTGGTTTTCACAGGTACTAAATAGTTACTCCTGTGACTGAAGTCAATGAGAATTGAAGGTACAGTACTTTGAAAATCAGATTACCTTTGTCTACTATTATGAGTAATATGATTGCAGTCATCCAGGATAAAATGTAAATGCACTTGACTGGTCACCATTTCTGCGGATTGAATATTCATTGTTATTGGTATTTCTTAAAATTGGGATGTTTAAAGACCAATTAAAGATTTAGGATCACAAACCCTATTGTCAATATGATTTAATTTGCACTTCTAAATCATATTAAGTGCTTCCAGGAAATCCATTTTATAGCCTTCCAATGACTTCTTGGTAACAAAATATTTTCCCTAGCGACAAAATATGAGGCTGATCCTCATCTTTAACATCACATTACATTTGATGCAGGTTCATGACTTTAAAGGGTTATTTCTGATTTATGTTAATGAAAAAGATAGAAGAATCAGGCTTGAAATCTTTTTTTATTCAAACACATTCTTTGATGTAATACAATATTACATAAAACAGACACCTCAAGAAATGAAGAAAGGACAGGAGAAATGACTTCCTGTTTCTGCTCAAATAACCTGTACTTTTAGATCTGTTTGTGTAAAGGGCACAATTACTTTCAGCATCAGTAGCTGCATCTACACAAGATGCTGCCTGTGCAGTCAGTGCTTGTATAAACAAGTACTAAATGACTGCAGAGTAACCCAAGTTACTGCACAGTAATGTTGATGAATAGCTTTTTTGTGATGCTGACTGCAGAGCAGCCTGAGACTATTACGCAGTAGCATCATGTCACAGTTGCTGCAGTGCAATGCTACTGTGCAGTAGTCTCAGGCTACTGTGCAGTCAGCATCTCATGTAGACACAGGCACTAAGAAGCAAAAACCACTTCAGAAAAATTAACTGAGGAAACTCTCTTCCTATTGTCACATGCATTATGCAAATCTAAATTTTGCTTCAAAATGCGTGTTGATTTCTTGAGTGAAATCCTGGACTTGTTGAATTTAATAGCAGACCATTCCTTCACTTCAGTATGGCCAGAGTATTAACATTTTATCTTTCCCTTGCTTTTTCTCTTTGCCTTCTTTGGCCAAAATATACTTTGTACATGAAAGCTGGGGACAGGCACCCTAATTATCCACCCAACGCATACTATTTATAGCTCCATGATAATTTAGGGACTGTTTTAACATCTGCCAGCTGAGGTGTGTCCCAGCTCTAGTCATATTCCTTTTTCATCCTTTTCATTCCCAAAGAGGCCCTTTATTCCACAAGCTAATGGAGGACCTGATTCCACTAGCCCTCTGTTTTTTTGTTAATACTCAGATGCAGGAAAATACCCACCTAGGGGAAATATATCAGCTATCCTATCATTTTAATCCTGCAACACAAAAGGAATAGGTTTTGGCCTGAGAGTCTGGTGTTAGGCTATGACTGCCTTGAGTGGAAGGGCTGCTTATATTCAAGGTGAGGATTCAACAGCTCAGCCACAGAGTCATGTAGTCTTTTAATGGAAAAAATTCTTCTATATGACCCCTCCTAGAACCGTCACCTTCCTTCAAGTTAAATGATTTTAGAAGTAGGTTTGTAGGCAGCTTCCAAGAACAGATGGATCAGAGCCATTATATCTGGACCAAACAAAACAAACCTTCAAGAAATTTGGATCTTGATTTGAACTTCATACGTTAGGTCTATTAGGGTTTGAGTCTGTGATCATGCCATTTGTATGACTCCAGTGACGATCATGACTTTTTTCCTGGCTTGAACCAGTGTGAGTTCAGAATTAGACACTACAGACCTAAAGTCAATCCAATATACTACTGAGCCTTATGCACTTGATGTAAATATTCACTAACTTTTCTGCATATTCAAATTTACAAGTAAAATGGTCCTTCTTTGTCTGTCAGGGGTCTGTTTCTTTCCCTTGTCATTTTTACTCTCTCACTATGATCCTAGTTGTTACAGTTTTGTGAGGATGTAATAATGGGAATAAAATTCAGAGAAATCTTAATAAAATAGTGTTAAAGCATGCAATAATTCCTATTTGATGCAGACTTATGGAAATGGAACAGTATATGGGTAACTTAAATTTCAGGTTATATTCTAAGTATGGACATTAAAAATAAAATCTGTTAAAACTGAAAGGATATTTTGGGTCAGGGATTTTGTATCCATAAGATGTTAGTTTTGAATTATCCACAGGCAGTTTGATTCACTGAATAATTCACTAGCTGCACTGTACAACTGCATTAAAAAATCAGCAGCTCCTTGTACTATTATGCTGGCAAGCTTCTAACAGATACATTCCAGTGCTTGAGGACATCATGTGAGTATTTGTTCTCTCTCCAAATGCAAAGCTTTATGCATTCTTGTTTAACCAAGTGCATTTACTAGACTCTTACTCTAATTTGCACTGTACCACATATCTCTAAATTAGCTCTTTAATGCTAAATAATTGAGACCAATGTTTTTTTTTAATTTATTGTTTTTAAGTGATACTAGTATGAACATTACTACCTGCTCAGCATGATTAAATTCTGCAATCAATATGGTTATAATTATTTCAAAATGAATGCTCTTTTTTATAACTTGTGACGTATACATCTGCTTATGCTTAGCAGATACCCAGACTCCTTTAATATCATCCTCATAATAATCACCATAATAATATTATAGAAAGTAAAAGTTCAGTAAATAAGTTTTAAGATTCATATTGTCAGTGTCTAAACATATATCTGAAAATGATTATTTTTTGTTACAAGGGCCTCGATTCAGGGAAACACAAATTAAGCTTTGCAATTTTCTCATGGATGTTCACTAGGCTTTACTGGTTCCATGGATATTAGAGAGCAAAAGTGTGAAAGAGAAACAAAATCTCCCTTTTTCTTCTTGTGGAACTGTGCAGTTGGGGTTCTTAGATTTGACTATGCTTCCTGAAAACATAGTGAAGTGAACAATTTCTTAGATTATTAAATATGTTTAGAGAATTTTGAGAAAGTGAACATCTGCAAACTCTTTTTGAAAAGTTTGTATAAGTTCTGTTGCCCATTTGGATGGATAAAAACATTTAATTCACAAGTGTGTTAATCTGTTGCAAACATTTTCAACATGTTCCCTTTGAAATGTTGATGCATGATTCCCACTGATTTCACCTGGGTCATGCAGATGAATTTTTGTGCTTTATTCTGCCTTTGGGATAGATTGGAAAAGAGCTCAACACCCATTGGGTGTGTCTACACATGGCTGTACTGCACCTTAGTACTTCCAAAAGGAAGTACAAAATTATAGAGTAGTAACAGCCTGTACTGCACTGTGCTGGCTGCGCATGGTTATTTTTGGCCACTACGTCATTGTAGCAATGTGCTCCGTTGTTATAGTGCATTGCTATGGCAATGTAGCTGCAGTGTCATGGTTTTTGCCAACAGACACTACAGCACTGTAGCGCATTGCTATGAAGCCATACATCTTGTGTAGACACACCCATTAAGACACAAAGTCAGTGGCCTCATGTTCAAAAGTGCCTAGCACAGAAGAGACTGAAAGCTGCCTTGGCTGCAAATACAGGATCTGACTGATGCTGATCTGAGCCCTTTTAAAAAACGTGCCCCAAATATGGGTGGTAAACACTTGAAAATTTGGCCTTTTATGGACTGTAGGGCTCTGGTACAAACTATGAAGTCCTACTTTCTGCTAATATTGGCTTTAAAACTAAATATTGCATTTGAACTGAAAATATTCAGCCACTCTTTGTCCTTTTGCTTTATTAAGAGGTATTCCAGATTCTGCTTGTTTTAAGACAACATTGTACCACCTGGTTCTAGAAGCAAGGTATGCAGTATCATGGAAGGCTTGTTTTAATAGCATGTGCCCAGCCATTACCTAACCCTATAAGCCTTTTACATCCAGAATCTCAGGTGAGGATACCAACAAATTAAAGCATCAAGGGATAGCATGCTTCAACTTATTCTATTTCACCTGACTATCTGACTCCAGACCCACACTGCAAATGACTGTTGTGTGAGTTTACAGTAACTGAAAAAGACACGGTGGTACTTGAAACAAGACCTATAGGAGCATGAGGAACCAGACAATGGAGGCATGGGGCGCATCCTGCATCATTCATGGGTTTAGGCTCCCAGCCAGTTTATGGAAGAGCAAACCTTATCTTGTGCCAAACAATAAAAAGAAGAATTTGGGGGAAACTATGGGTAAGACTGCAAACCCTTTAGTACCCTGGATGAACTGTTTCTTTGGGTAACTGATTACTAAGTCAGGGGTTCCCAGTTTAGCTTTTGTAAATTGCAGCTCATGGATTCCCCAGTCTCCTGCAAGAGAAAAAAAACCCCATACATATATATGAGTATAGGGCCTGAAGTGTATTCCATAAATACAATGCTGCTTTGGGTATACATGTTAACTCGTCTTTTCTCTTTCAGCCCAATCCAACTTCTATTCATGTCAGGGGAAATCTTGGTTGTAGTAAAGTAGAAGCCTGATCTAACACCCATTTTTCTTTTCTCCTGAAAAATAATTTTTTGAGGTCAGATCATGTCCCATCTCTCTTTCCTCCTCTTCTTTACCAGTTGAATCTCCTCAGGTGCAGAAGCTTAAAGCTCCTGAACTTTTGCAGAAGGCTTTCCACTGCCTTTAGCAAACATACTAATTCCACGAGTACCACTACATTAAAATGACTGCTCACAGATTCGATCTATGCTCTGTCATCTTTGTCTTTCCCTTTCACATCTGTTCCAGGCTAACTCTTTATCACTAACTGTTAGGCACCTGTAGGCAAGAAATGAAGGTTAAGTCTCCACAAGGGAACCTCTCAGGGTTTTTTCATTACAGAATTTGCTTATTTGGTGAACTGCTTGCTAAAGATCTGCTTCTAACTCATTGGTGAGTATCACTCATTGGAGTGGACTTGGTTATGAGCGATAATGTCATGCTGAATTATGTCAGATGTGACACAACATGACCCTAGTAAACATGATAGATAGTGAAGAACAGAAAAGGACATTTCAAAAACCTTTTACTACAGAAAAAAAATTGTAATCCTATTTGAAAAACCAACCTTGAAAGGAGTCATTTTCAGGAAAAAGAGGTCAATAATTTTCTCTCTAGTATCACTTTAAATATACAGTCAGAGGAGTTTATTATAAAGAAGAGAGTATTTCCCCCTGTCATGAGACTTCTGCAAGCACAAGCACTTGAATAAGTACATATCTCCAGCTGTGCTGTCTTCTTGAGAAAACCAACTTCTCTGAGTAAGCTTTGTTGCAAATCTGGGGAGTTTATGCTAGATATATAGCACACACTCCCTTTAGCTGAGACTTTTAGCTCAGAAATATATATAATATATATATTTCTGAGTTCCCTTCTTTTAAATTGATGTCTCCCAAGGGGGCCTTCTTAGCACTTATATAGTGTTTCTCATCTTTATTAGATCTTTTAAATATGTGTGATTATACTTTGCTGCATGAGGTGAGAGGGAATTGAATAGACAGGAGATCTGTCAATGGTTTTAAGGTTAGTTTTACAGACCTCAATTTTACACAATGAAACTTCCTACACATTAACATTTGATACAGTTCCCATAATATGTGCTGCAGTGTCAGTCTGTTAGATGATATTTGCTTGGTATGGAATCAGTAGCTCTGAAAAAGGTATAGTAAGATGGCTTTTGCTATATAGTTGTTTCTCATAGTTCCTCAGAAAGAAAGGTGATCCATGGCATTGTAAGCATTTAATATTATATTAAATAATATAATAACATTGTTGTATGCATCATTATTACTATTCTACAGGTCCTTGAGGTAATTACTGTCTTGAATTAGGAGTTAAAGTTATTACTTTTTAGCTCTGGATTCTTTAACCCTGGGTCTATAACTCTTATAGGATGTATGCTAGGTAATAACAGTATTTCATATAAAAATAAAAATCTGATGCTGAGCAAAACAGACTGAACATGTTGTGGGGGGTTCTGCATAAATTCTGTAGAGACAACAAGGGCCTTCAATAGGAATGAATGAGAAGCAAGGGCATTTATAGGACTTAAACATGTTGAATGGTCAAGAATTTACCTCCTCTTACCTCTTAACCTCCTGCAAGAATTTTTAACATAATGGTGAAGCAATTCAGTGCTTGATTCATTTAATACTTTATTCATGTACAGCCCCCAACCCAGGAAGGCATCCCTATTCAAGAAGGGTGATTAAGCACAAGCTTAACTTTAACCACAAGCTCAAGTGCTTTCCTGAATCCTTAAATAATTACTGCAAAAACTGTATATAATGGAAATGAATTTCAGTGGAAGAACATCAAAGGCTTCAGGGGCTGGAGTGACTTGAATAGATTTCTGAAAGTCTGATAGTTTTCTGAATCTATCCTAAACTTTTCTTGCCTCTGCCAACTATGACCTACAGTGGATGTCTCAAGGGCCAATGCAGAGCCTTCTTGAAGTGCCGGACTCTACAAGCATCAAGAAAAGCTAGCAGGTGTGGAAAATGAAGAATGGGAGTAATAAGACTAACAAGGCCACTACTAGAAGCCTGCAGAGTAGTTGGAAAGGATTAATGCTTGTATACAAAATTAACCCTTTTGAGAACATAGAAAACCAGTGCAAAGTCAGTGGTTGCTTCACTGGTTGCTTTGTAATATAATAATAATAATAATAATAATAAAAATGAAACATAGCAAATTACTGTGAGGAAGGCAAGAGAAAACTGACTCTCAGGCCATCACAACATTAACATTTACTCAAAGGACATATCCCAAATGCACCAGTCAATGGAAAGTCTCCAGCATTTTCAGTAAGTTTTTGAATTGGTAAATATTATATATACAAGTAAAACTTTAGTCTAAAAAGTCCATAAATATACAGATAAATAATGTGCTTTTTGGCATTCTCCTTTCAACATCTGAATTCGATATGTCTTTGCAAAGCAGAGAGCTGCTGGGTCTAAAAAATATAATGCCCTCTAATGTTTTATAGTTTGAGGTGGGTACATTTTCCTCCCGGAAGGGAGGTCAAGCCACGCTAGAATCTTTGAATGACTTGATTGACGGTTGCAGTGAAACTAACATTGCCTGTGCTTGTTGTGGGGCTAAAAAACATGAGTTTGGGGAAGCAAAAGTGTATTTTCTGCTTTGGGTTTAAATATCCTCAAAGGAATTCTCACTATTTGAATCTGAAATAATTTGTCAAATTAGCACATGACTGACACTGCATGAAACATGTTCTGACACTTTGTAAAGTGCAGTACAACAGAGTCATTGAATTGAATTGCTAGTGCTAGGTGAGGCATGAAAAAGCTTGAACAATATTGTGTGAGTGTGAAGTTGCTAAAACTACAGCAGAACATGAAGGAATTGTTTCCATGGTCTTTTATGAGAGAGTAGGAATTCAACTGGCATAATGCTCTTGTGCTAACCATGAAATTGTGAAGCATTCATTTTCATATATATATTTCCAAGATCCATTTGACATGAAAAATGGATCTGTTTGGTAGCGCTGTTGGGTTTTTTTTAATATAATATTTAGCTTGATACTTGGGATCCAATTCTGAATTGGATAGATTAGAACAGTGCTTCACAAATTGTGGGGTATCTCCCTTTGGGGGAGCATGAATGGTTGGGGGGGGGCAGCAATCAGCAGGGAGGGTAATTGGTAGTAATTGGTGATGAAGGAAAGCAATGACAGTGACAAGAATCAGCATAGGGGGGAAATGCCAGCAGCTGCAGAAATGGGGGAATTGGGGACCATTTTATTGCCCAACTGTTTGGGAAACACTGGGTTAGAGATTTTAAAAACAGTACTTTTATGTTAGTCTGTAGTACTAAGGGATCCAATGCAAAAATCTGCTGTACAGATGGATGCAACTGGCTGTAGAGAATTTTGTGAAATTTATTCACATGAAAAATTTTCATGACCCAGTTCTCTCCACTCTCAGTTTTTATCTTCTAGGATTGAAGGGGTTTAACTACTACTTCCCTAGGTCAGAGTAATAAGAGATGACCAGGGTTAGGTTGATACCTAATAGTGCAGACCTTTTGAGGGTTTAATTTGGCCAAAAAAATGTGCACCCAAACTATGTTAGTGCAGCTCAGGAGATGCACTAACTTAAGTCAAGAAAATGTTAACTCAATGCAGAGAATTCTTTCCCATATTTGCAACATACTCTCTGGGCTAGGAAAGCCCAGTCACTTGACCCAGCCCCCAGGGCTGTGCTATGCCCATCCCTCTGACTAGGCTATTTTTGGCTCCTTAACCTTTCTCCCCTCCCCACCTCCCAGAAAACCCCCTCATGGACACACCAACTTCCCCTGAAACAAATCCACAAGCCCCCTGAACCTGCCAACCCCACTGTAGCCCTGCTAGCCCCTCTGCTCTGCCGCAAGTTATCACATTGGGCTCTGCACTCCACTCCCAGAAGTGATGAATGGCTGTACACATTGCTTCCAGCAGCAGCGACTTGTTGTATGCAATGCTATAGGTCTAGGTTTAGGTGGCTTAAAGTTGGGGACTTTGACTTGGGTATGTCAGTGCTCCTGCTGGGACCAAAAGTGGAAATTCCGGGCTAGAAGATCTTGCCCCTCCTCTCAGGGTCAGACTGATCATCATATTTGAGGTCAGAAAGAAATTTTACCCCAAGGTCAGATTGGTATGGACTATAAGGGGTTTTGATTTCCTCTGTAGCAAGGCGCATGGCCATCTACCAAGGATCTCCTGAGCATATATTGACAACATTTCATAGAAGCAGGACATTAGCTGCCATGGTTCCCAAACTTCATCTGTGGCAGGTCATGCATGGCTAATGGTAGTCTTATGTACGTTTTAGATTATGGATTTGTATAGGATGGTTTGGATAGGAGTGATCCTGCCTCAGGTAGGGGGTTGGACTAGATGACCTCTGGAGGTCCCTTCCAGCCTTACTTCTTTATGATGCAATGATAGGAGTTCAAGTTCCTTAAGGCTCTTGAAAAAGCCACAGTGGAAAACAAAGGTGCTGAGGTAAGGCCCCAAAGTAGCAAGGCTCCCCATAGAAGATATACTCTCTGTATTAAGGTTATTGGCAAGCTCTCCTTATGGATCCATGACACTGACAATAGTTTAAGGGTAGCCCAAGAGTGTAAAAGGCACAAGCAGCAGAAGCGGGGGGGTGTCTAACAGGGCTTAGTCCCCACAAAGGCGGGGTAGCAGTAGGGCCGCAAGACAGCCCAGCCAAGGGCTTCTGGAACCTGCAACAGTGGTGGGGAGGGAGTGAGGTTGGGGTTAGGTGAGGGACAGGAGCTGCACAGCCAGCGGGGTGTAGGACTGAGCCACAAGTGGCTCGTCTGGGGGACATGGCTTCTGCTCTTATATGCCCCCTGGGAGACATGGGGGGCATGTGCAACCAGATCTGTGAGGGGCAAGGCACGCTGCTGCTGTGGGCTGGGGCAGGCAGTGGTGGTGCTGTGAGGGGCTTATGGTAGGGGGTTGCAAGCACCCCAAAATTTACCATAGCCTGCCCACCCCACCTCCCAGTGCGGCCGCTGCTTGCCTTGAGTGCAGCCTGGTCCCCCCCTGGTGGTAACCACTTGGTGCCAGCCCCAGCCCACAGCAGCAGCCTGCTCTGCCCTACACAGAACTTGGGGCATACGCCCCTCCATGCGCTCTCAGGATGTGTGCAGTGGCAGGAACCACCACCCCCTTCTCATGTCCCCCAGACGGGCTGCGGCTTTGTCCTGCACCCTGCCCTGCCCTGGCTGTGCAGGGCCTGCCTCAGCAGCAGAAGCAGCAGCAGCAGCATTAGTGTTATTATAATCATTATTAATGACTATGGGCTGTGCGTGGCAGGCGTGGGGATCCTAGGGACTCTGTTCCCTCTGGCCTGTTGGCGCAGCTGAGGCTGGCCCTGCTCTGGCCCCCGGCTCTGGGCCCCCTGGGCAGTGTGGGACTGGGGCCAGGGCCAGTGTGGGAGGCAGCTGGTGCCAGTGCAGGGTTGGGGGGCAGCAGATTTGTTGGTGCGGGGGGTGCTAGGCAGTGACCCTGGGCACAGGGGAAGGTGCAGCTGCATGGGCACAGTGGGCCCCAGGCACTTCCCAATCCCCATCGTGGGCCCAGCCTGGCTCATCTCAGCTCCCTCCTGGTCCCAGCCCCAGCCCCACTCCCTCCCTCCCCCCGCAGCGCTCTCCCCTCCCACCATCTTTCCCCCACAGACTTTCCCACCTGGGCGAATGTGTGCACACGTGTGCACACGCTCAGCCCTCACCTTGCCCCCCCAATTTTTTTTCTCCCTCCACCTATGGTAAAAGGATAAATAAAGCTGGGAGGCATAGGGAAATAAAGCACAGACCTGTCATTATTGTTTCCCTGATTTATAGTCTTTGAGTTAGATCAGTTTATGGAGTTCCTGTTTCCTACACAAACATCAGATTCCTGACTTAGGCCCTAATTCTGCACTGAGATATAAGATACTTCATTGCAGTGTGACACAGTTCCTTGAGGACCTCATTGCACCATGGAGGCTTTCTCGCATTCAGTCTTCCAAATTAAAGGACTTTGAAAGAGGGTGCCTTTGTGCAAATATGGTCTCTTGTTGATGTAAAAAGAGGCTTTAGGCAAAATGAGTGGGGTAGTGAGCGAGTAAGTATAGAGGTAGTACAGAATAGGAGAGAGCCTCCTGAGTTGTTAGTGCTCTAAATGAAAGAAAGTCCATTCAATGAATACAAAATAGAAACCTTCCTTATTAAAGATAAAGCCTAGATAAACTGTGGACACAGCTTCACAGAGCAAAATCCCCAGTATAAATCAATGAGGTCGAAAAACAACTACAAACTATTTAGGATAGGGCTTGCCAAATTTTCAAAATTTCCCTGAAACCATAATAAAGACCAGATTTTTCAGCAGAGTTAGGCTCCAATTCAGACCCAGTCTAAGTGGCCACATTTTTGGGGGTCAGATATTTTGTAAATCTGGCCCCAAGTGAACAGGCCGAACATCTGACCTGGCTCCCTATTTACATCACACAGAATCTGCAAGTCGCTGTCTACCATGTGAGATACTGGGACACACATATACTTCAAGCAGCTATTTGCATTTGCAAATGTGCAAATTCATTATAAGATTTTAAATGAAATTCTCCCATTGTAGGCAACAAGTAATATAAGTTTTGTTTTAGATTGGGGTGAGCAGAATTCTAATAGTCAGATGGAGTACACCTTATTCCCACTGATAAGTAATTACCAAAACAAGCTGTTCCATTAAAAATCAATATCAATAATACTAAGTGCACAAAATAAGAATTCACTGCACATAATACTACTGAATTAATGAATACCCCTAAATTATGGGGACATATTCAACTCTTGAGTCTGCCACTTTCAGACAGTGTCTGTTAGGCAGGCTGTCATCTCTTCCATTTTTAAATCACCTCTCTTTTCTGTTGTTTATTTTTAACATGCACCAGATTACATCATTGCTATATAAATATTTAATTTAGGTGTCCTCCTTAATGTTGTAATCTTTCTGGTCCATTTGGTCCTGAATGTTTCACGTATGTACTCTAGATTCTCACACAGGTCCCTAGTGAATGAAAAAACAAAAACACATTGAAAATAGATGTCCTTTAAAGAACTAAAAAAGTGACTAACATAGAAAAAATCCGTATCTCCTTGAATTGCAGAAGGTGCCATTCTGAAACTTGAATGTGCTCATCCTGCATCTTCCCAAATATGTTGTCCCACTTCAGTACAATTTTTAAAAATTATATATTCGGAATTATAGTGATTAAATGAACATGATTTGCTACTCTTTTTCTTAAAACACAGACCTTAAGCCCTATTCTTACCCATTAAACTCCTCTCTCTCTTTTTTGGGGGGGGGGAGAGGGGGTTAATTGCATTTTCCTATTTATAAAAATATTGTACTTTTTTTTAAAAAGCAACACAAAGCAAACAGATGAAACTGATTACTAAATACTAAATCAGAGACACAGGGAACCTGACCATACAGATTGGATTAAACCTTGACTTGGATTCCATGACCACACAGGGACATAACAGTCCTCTTTTAAAGCTGTTGGGTTGCCAGAACCTTGGGTCCACATATGCAGGAACAAGCGTGACTATGCTATCATTCCTGGGACTGTGCAGACAGGGGGTAGGGGGCAGAATGGACAAAACTCTGACTTCTAGTCAGAGTAACCAAGCTAGTCCGAGTGAAATTATTATTTACAATAGATAAAAGCTATCAGCAAGAATTACCACTCCCTGAAGCAAGTAAGAAACATGGGAAGTGTTTCCTTCCAAGCCAGAATACCTCCTGGATTAGTCCAGTTTACAAAGGGCTGTTTCCTGAAAGCCAGGTCATCCTCAAAGGGCTGTCAACTGCGAGATAACAGATTCTGGCATATTCACTCACAGTGGGCCAGACCCTCAGCTGAAGTCATTTGTTATAGCTCCATCAAAGTTAGATGACGGGTTACACTACCTGAGATTTTGGCCTAGTACACAATGGATGTATCTACACATGCTATTATGGTGACAGAATAAACTCTGGCGCAATTCATGCCAGAGTCAGCTGCTCCTGGGTTCAGCATTAACATGTGTGCTGGGGCAGAGGCAGTTTGAGCTGGGGTGGAGCAACCCCAGCCTGGCAGCAGGCTTGGGGGTCAACCCAGGGTCTGTGTGGCAGTGTTGGGTGGCAGAGGGGCTCAATGGGGCACTAGAATGCACTAGAGTGCTAACGTGTGGAGCCATGCAGCAAGCAGCCCCTACACTTTAGCACCCTCATGCCCCAACCAGCCCATGTCACTGTCTACCCATGCATTTCATTGCACTTAATTTCACGACCATAAGATCTCATTGTCCATGACAGTACTATCTTATGTCAGAGTTAGTTAATTTACTGTGTCCTAATACCGGCACATGTGTAGACAGCGATGCTTTACTGCAGAGCTAATTATTCAACTCCACAGTAAAGCATGCATGTGATGCACCCAGTGACATGTTCCATGAATAGTTTCATTAAAATTGAAGTAGAAAAGGCAACTGAATCTGCCACTAAGATAAACTGAAAAAACAGAGGATTTTTCTGCAATCTTATTCAGTTATAATAATCTCAGGCCCTGATTCTGCAAGTATCTCCATTTGGGTTAATATCTGTCTTCACATGATATATAACTATAGGGAGCCTATCCCTATGTAGGATCAGAGCCATAAGTGTAGTTGACCAGAGCATATTTACTACACATTTCAGATATTAATGTGCTTTCTTAATTTCTAGGGGAACCTGTAATATATTAACAAGTGTACAGAATATATGGTTTAGCATATTTATAGTTTAATTCAGCAGGCAACACCCTTAATATTTAAAAATATTAATTACATTTATGGCCTTCTCAGCCTTACATCTGTACTCTCTCTCCCTAGACAGTTTAGTTTAAATAAAACTGCCTTACCAGTCATCATTTTCTTGTCAGCCCTTCTCAGAGGGAAAATTAATTGAAATGCAAAATGGAAAAGCTAAAGTAAACAAGAGAACTATTCTGGGTCCCACAGGTTCTTCCACTTCAGCCAGAACTTCCTCTGGTGATAAGTAAGAGGCACTTACTGCTCATGTTGCCACTGGTGTCTTTGCCTATACAAATCTTCAAGAACAACAAACTGTTCTTGCACACTGAGCATTCCAGAGAAAAACAAGGAGACATACTCTCTCCTCTTCCTAAGTGCAGAGTGGAACAAGACTCTCTTCATGTAAAAGCAGAAAGTCACAGAAAGCTTAGGCATGCTATTTGTAGAATGACTGACACTAATATTGAACGTGCACTCAGGAAGAAAGGTGCAGATAATGAATGAGCTACTCAGTATGAATTGGACTAAAGTGAGAGCAGAGCAGACCATACTGAATATGCATGGTACTTGAAAGCAAGGAGGACAGAATGATGAAATCCAGCAGAAACTGGGGGAGGGTAAGATTGCTCAGGTCAATTTGACCCGCAGAGTAGTTCATACAGAGACAGAGTAGTTAATACAAAGAGAGACTAGTAAAATTATACAGAACAGCTTTATACCTTGCCATCTTAAATTGCTTCTGTCTCTATCTGGTTATAGTAATCAGAGTATCGATTAACATCTTCTTCATATTAATATGAAGTGAATCATATTCACGTTGAATTATTCTTTCTCTGAACTGTGCAATACATTTATGTATGCTGTGCAGACAGCAAATTTTTGGGAATGTAAAGAAAAACACAGATTCACTTGTAGCACCCTCACAGTGTGTAGTAAGCCAACCAAAGCTGGTTACAGTATATATTCAGGGCTGAAAATGAGAACAGTCCTCTTTGTCATTTTCTCATCACAGTGCACAAAGGGACTTTCAAAAACAAATTTCCAGTGACTTTCCTTTTGGCCTTCAGATATTACCCAATACTACTTCTACTGGTTAGCTATTTTGTTATTAAGCCAACATCAGCATTAGTCATATAAAGGCACATCTACACATGTGCACCCTTAATGGACATTAAAAATAGTGAAATTAGGCTATTTCCATCTAAATTTGAAACCTGCAAATGCCTATTTGAAATGCAAATGCAGGTTTCAAATTTAGGTGTGATTACTTCAAACATTTTAATGCACGTGTAGATGTGACCCAGCTTTAACTTTAGTGCTGGGTATGCAGCCATTAGGGGCACATGCTAGGGCTGCAGGAACTTGGCACTAACTTTAGTGCAAGTCTCTGCATGTGTAGACACCTGCCAAAAATCACTTAATGTGCATTAACTTAATGCACATTAAATTTAGTTGTGCTTAAATACACATGTAGACATGCCCTAAGATCAGCAACAAAATGGGATGAAACCTTCATACCCACCTGTAAAATGCACAGAAGTTTGCCAGGGCTATTGACACATATAGTCAATTAGAATGTGTATATCAGCAGCCCGGGTGATTTTTCCCTTTTCTCTCTGAAGTGAAAAAGGAAAAGATTACTGGAAAGGTACAAAAACATCCTCGAAGGAGGTAACTAACTAAAGCAGGATGGCTCATTCATTTGAAGATTTAAGCCAGAAGAGTATCCTCCTGGGAAAGTGGGAAAGCCTATATTATGCTTAAAAATTTTTTTTAGCAGGACTGGGACTAGATCATCTTCTTATTGGATCAAGCCCATATTCCATAGAAATGGCAACTCAAGGAACACTATGAGGGTCTTTGGGAAAAGATTGCAGAAAGGCAGAAGGCATTGCTATCGAACTGAACAGGGCCATATAGTGGATTCGTCACAAGGAAAGCTCTATCCCTAGGTCATCTGGGCTAAGTATAGACAGTCAAAAAGTCCGAGGCTGAATAGATTCAGTCTTCACAGGTTAGTCTAAGCTGTGTAGATTGAACAAATAAGCAACTGCACAGACATTCACTTTTGATCTTGGAAATGCAGCCACATGTGACCCCAGCCAGAAGCCAGGGAGCATTACAGTATGCCTCCCTGATCTACTGGAGCAAAGAGCTTGGGCCAAGGATAGCACACCCACCATGCAAGAGGGGCTTTGGGGGGGAGGTGCAATGATCCTGGGATGCTGGTGGACTGTGAATTAACTAGAATCTGGAGGGGATCAGGGACAGTGTTGCAGGGCACTAAGGTGCCCTGCTCCTAGAAGAACAGAAACTGCCTGGGAGAGGGCCCAAAGAGAGAGGCAGAAGCCCAGGTGCAGGTTACCAGGGCAACAAGCCAGAGGGCAAATTAGCCTGCACCTGCACATGGCAGCTAACCAGAAGGGGGAGGGCCCTGGGCCCATATAAACCCCAGGCTGGAGTTAGAGAAAGGAGTTCTCTGCTGGTGGCCAAGGGGGAAGGAGCCTTCATAGAGTAAGTGAAAGGAAGAGGCCTGACTAAGTTCTGTTTCCAATAATAGAAAGGAGCAGAGCACACCTTATGCAGTTGGTGTTATGTTATAGCCCAGGGGCTTATGTTTGGTTGTAGTTTTATAAGATGGGTGGTTTGGGTAAGGCTATTTGGGGAAGGAGGAGGCCTCATTGGGGGCCCACTGCAGTGCGGGGACCCTGGTGCCAGAGAGGGCATGGCATTTGGGGTACACAGACCCTGGCACCAGAGAGGGTGTGATAATAGGGGCGCAGAGAGCCCAGGCACCAGTGGGGTGCATGCAGGGACAGGGCTACAGAGAGCCCAGAGAGGACTAGGGGACCAATTCATACCAAGGCCCAGACTGGACAATGTCAATGCCATCTGCAAGACCTGGGGCATGGTAAAGGAGCAGTTGGAGCTGTGCATATAGCCCATAAGGTTGGGATGTCCCAGGACACCTATTTTGAAATGGGACCCATGGGGTTCAGCGAAATCCATCAAGACTGTGTCCAACCGGATGTGAAGGCAGCCACCATATATTACAAAAATACACCAAGATGTGGGTGGCGAGAATAGAGGGGGTCCATCAGGCTGAATTGGCACGGTCAAGGGGCATTAGGCATAACACAGCCATCCTTAGGGACCCCATCCTGTGACAGACAGAAGTTCAATAAACATATATAACCTAAATCAATTAAGTTAGATACTACATCCATTCAGACCATTTAAACTGATTTATTTTAAACCAGTTTCAGCCATTTTGAAAATGGTTTATATATAGTGAACTTCTGTTCTGTTACAGGTTTAAACCAGTTTCTGATGACTTAAACCTGTTCATGTGTAACTACTGTCACTATCCCTGTTGTGTTACAGATTTGAACCGATCATTTATACTGACTTATGTGCAATTTCTGTCTCTAGCCCTGCAAAGAGGATCAACTCTCTGGCCTACATTCAAACTGTAATAAGTGGGCATGATCAAGGATCAATGGCATCTCTTCCCAGGTACTTTCTCTTCTGCCTGTCAGCTGTGAGTGGACTTCATTGAGAAAACATTACTGCTGCTCTAAGTAGCCAGTGTGCACAAATTAGTCTACATCTAAAACAACTTTCCTTATGGAAATATCGGGGATTCTTTGGCCTTCAACCAAAGGACCTCATGACATTTTCCTCAATGTATGACACCATCCAGCTCTTCAGGAGAGTCACTGTCAGTTATTTTTGAGAGCCTGGTGCAGCCAAAGAAATGGGCAAAGTATCATGCCATGATTTATTTTCAGAAAGGAAAATAAAGGAATGTAAAAGATTGCTGATATCTCAATCTAACTGCAGTGCTGGGCAAAACAAATGATTATTGAATCTGTAGCTGTTGATGTTTAAACAACTAGAAGAGAATATGCCAATCACTAGTATGTGAAAGGCAAGAATTTTGGTGGTTGATATCTCTTATTGGACTAATTGCATGGTTGGGAGAGATTTAGTCAAGCTTTCAGGTACAAGGAATCTAAACAAATCTGTCTAAATCTCTTCTAACCATGCAGCTGGTCTAATAAAAGATATCAACCACACAAATCTTTCCCTCTTGCATATTTCCCAGACTACTACAGCTACAACACTTCTTCAACTCAATCACTAGTTGGCGTTGTTGATTTAGGGAAAAAAAATCCCATACTTATAGTTTATTTTCTTAATAAGTAATAACTATACAAGACTGGATCAAGTAAATGGAAAAAATGGGCCTTGTGTGGGTGTGTATGTACAAGGTTATTGGCATTACATCTAGATCACTGTAATGGAGCATAAGATTATCTAAATGAGTAAGTGCACAAATGTTCGTAAGACTTGGGTTGCTTTAAAAATGGCATGCCTGATCTAAAGTTAGGTCTCATCTCATGAGACCTAACTTTAGATTGGCATGGGTTAACCCAACCCAACATGGGTTAACTCATTTTAATGGACACTTACATGTATCCTGATCATAGTACAGTCAGTCTCCACAGTCCTAAGACTGTGCTGTTTGTCCACCCCCCCACCCCCTCAACCCTGACCAGGCTATTTTTTACCCCCTGGACCAGCACGCTCTCAAACTGGGCAGCCTGCCTTCCACCCCCCCTCCCCTGACCCCGGATTCATCAGCTCCTTCCTGATTTTGCCAGCACCCCTAGACCTGCCAGTCCCCCCTAGACATGCCAGCCCTCTCCTTGGACTTACTTCTCACAGGATGCCCATGAGAATGTTTGAGTGAAGCAGAACCTGACTAAGGTTTAGGCCAGTCAAAGAAAGCCACCTAACCACAGCTGGGTCTTCTGAATGCTTGTTCACACTCATAGTGTTCATCATCTGCAGATGCTTCAAGGACTAAGGGCCAGATCCATAGGCTAAGATGCCTGCATGTTAGGTGATGCAATGGCTAAATGTTTGGTGCTTGACCCCCAGAGTGGAATCCAAATGCCTAGGGAAAGTTGGGCCTGTGTATATCACTGCAGTAAGAGGTCCTGGAACTGTGGGCTTGAACATGCCTTGCCCAGTCCTAGCTATGGCCACTGTGAAGTGATTCTGCTTCCAATCTGTTTGCTCATTGCTTCCTGTGTATTACAGAGCATGGAGGAGGGAGAGAAGGGAGTGGGGGGGAAATTCCCATTAACCACTGTGCTCTGTTTTCTGATGTACATCTGAGGCAGAAAACCCACTGGAGTTGTGGTTTGGAGAGTATCTTAAAGACCTATGGACAGATTTGGAGCTAAACATAGGGTATTATTGGCCCAGAAGAAAGCAAAGCTCTATTATTAAATTCGTAAGGAGTGACTGATTATTTTCATTAGCTGACAGTGAGAATTTAAGTAACTGCCTTTTATCTTACAAGCTGGTAATATTTAGGTTACATGTTAGGAAAAAAATGGAGCTAATAGATTAATAAATTAGTGCAGTATTATTTAAAATCATTTAAAGCCATTCTCAGATGTATTTCCTATTCACTATTATCCATGAAATAGTTCATGATGGCTATCCCTCTCTTTCAACAGATTTTGAATGGTTTGTTGTGATGCTGAGATTTCAAAATCTGAGCTGGGGTGGTAAGCTGCTTTGTTTCTTAGCAGGATACTTTACTTATTATTGGCTATGAAGTGCCAATCCTGCACTTAGCCTTGTTTAGCACATAAGCAAGACTGTCCGTACCCTGAAACTGTATGCATAGCTATCAGGCATATCAGAAAATTCAGAGTTGGAGATTTTTTTTTCTTTTGAATCATATGTATAAAATCAAGCAACACAGGGTGAATTTATTGAAATATTTATTTTTCAGTTTACTTTTGGACACATTGGAGTACTGAGGCTTGAATTTACTTTTACAACTCCATTGCTCAAATGTGAATAGAGAGTGAAAATGAAGGAGTTTTTAACAGATTAAATGTTTTCCAATATGAGCAAGTATTTTTTTTTTTAATGTTTATTTCTATTTATTGAGCTGTAGATAAAATTCAGCTGCCAAGCCACACCGAGGCAAAAGAAGGCAATGTTCAATTGCAGAATCACCTACAAGGCACATATTGAAGACTCCATTTGAATGTGATCTAATTGGGAATGAAGCTGAGGTTTGAGGCCAGATCTTCAACTGGTGTAAATCAGGGTAGTACCATGGACATATTACTATTATGTACACTATAATATATCTCAAGGAAAAAGCACAGGTGCTATCATGAAAAAAGCTCTGTAGTTTCTGATAAACAGACAAATATCCCTTCCAATACTCACTGAAATGTCACAAGTGTTCAGCATCAGCCAGAATCTAATAGCCAAAGCCCCATCAGAGCAGAATGAGTCCAATTTGAAATGTTTATGAAAATTCTGGCTTAATTTCAAATCTTGTTTCAGTTCATGTTGCATGTAGTGAAAGACTAAATTATCCTTTTCTTCCTGGTTCAAAACACTGAAATTCTCATTCAAGAGTAAGTTACAGTCTTGTTTAGATGTGGCAGGAAAATTAAAGAAAGTTAACAGAATCTCATAAACAATAACCCCTTTATTTAGTTTTTAGTCAATAGCTGCGGAGCATATTTGTTTTTATAGTTGTCTGTGGAAGGGTTATAATTATTTAATAAGGCATACTAGAGATAAGGTTATCATGATATAAGTGCCTTTAATCCCCCTGGTGTGTAATTATCTCATGATAACCTCATCCCTAACATTGCCTGTATTGCTAATATGAAAAATGTTTGTTTTCACTGGGAACATACATTTTGTGGTGGAACAACATTAAACTGTCAGATCAAAATGTTAAACAGCAGTTGGAATGAGCAGAAGGATTCAGATAGATTAACTCAGCCTTCATAGATGGTTCACCAGACAAACTGAAATGATCCAAAGCCATTTTATAATGAGTCATTTTTAAGTCTAGAAGCATCTGAACAGAAATAGCTGTTGCTCAGAAATATGCTTCAGGGTACTCGTATTGTACCGGTGACATTTAAGACTGTGAAATGCTTTTTTGGAAGACAGGGATTGTGTCGTGATAGCATCTGGGCTCTACTTGGGATGTTAAACTTTAAATCCAAGCACATTCCATAGCGTATGGCATTTCATACCAGAGGGTGATATGCTAAGTCACCTACCTGAAAACCATTAGCAAAACACTAACTTGACTTAGTGGTTCAGAGATGCCTGACTTTAAAAAGTGCTTTCATGATTTAGCAGTACAAGTCTCTTGAAAGTCAGCACCTAGAAGATACTAAAGTCTCTCCATATTGTGTGTAAGTCTGTATAGAAAATGACAGTCCCTTACCACAGTGTTTTATATTGAAAAAGTAGACTTAGGCTCATGTGATCCTATTTCAAACTTTTCATGTTGTTGAAAATCCATTAGTACATCCAGGGCACATCTATACATGCATTTAAGCATGAATAAATTTAATGTGCATTAAGCTACTGTGCATTAAGCAATTGTTGGCAGGTGTCTACATGTGCAGAGATTTGGCACTAAAGTTAGTGCCAAGTCATAGAATCATAGAAAATTAGGGTTGGAAGGGACCTCATGAGGTGATCTAGTGCAACCCCCTGCTCAAAGGAGGACCATCCCTAACTAGACCATCCCAGCCAAAGTTTTGTCTAGTCTTGTCTTAAAAACCTCCAAGGTGGAGATTCCACCACCTCTCTAGGTAACCTGTTCCATTGTTTTACTACCCTCCTAGTGGGAAAGTTTTTTTTCCTAATATATAACCTAAAATTCTCTTGCTGCAATTTGAGACCATTGCTCCTCTTCTGTCATCTGCCACCACTGAGAACAGCTTAGCTCTATACTCTTTTGAACCCCACTTCAGGTAGTTATAGGCTATTATTCAATCCCCTCTCAGTCTCCTCTTCTCTGGACTAAATAAGCCCAGTTCCCTCAGTCTTTCCTCATAAGTCATGTACCTCAGCCCCCTCACCATTTTCATTGTCCTCCACCGGACTCTTTCCAATTTCTCTACATCCTTTCTAATGGGGGGCCCAAAACAGTACTACAGATGTGGCCTCACCTGTGCTGAATAGAGGGGAATAATCACTTTCCTGGACCTACTGGTAACACTCCTAGCAATGCAGCCCACGATGCTTATCATTTTTTGAAAACAAGGGCACACTGTTGACTCATATTCAGCTTATTGTTCACTGTAGCCCCCAGGTCCTTTTCTGCAGAGCTGTTGCCCAGCCAGTCAGCCCCCAGCTTGTACTGGTGCATGGGGTTGTTCCATCCTAAGTGCAGGACTTTGTACTTGTCCTTGTTGAACCTCATGAGGTTTATTTCAGCCCAGTCGTCCAATTTACCTAGGCCACTCTACATCCTAGCCCTATCCTCCAGCATATCTACTACTACCCCCAGCTTGGTGTCACCTGCAAACTTCCTGAGGGTTCACTTTATGCCATCTTCCAGGTTGTTGATGAAGACATTGAACAGAACTGGCCCCAGGACCAACCCCTGGGGTACTCCACTTGATACCGGCTGCCAACTAGACATTGAGCCATTGATTCCTACTCTCTGAGCCCTATGCTCCAGCCAGTTTTCTATCCAACTTACAGTCCATTAATTCAGCCTGTACTTCTTCAGCCTGCCTGCAAGAATGTTGTAGGAGACTGTATCAAAAGCCTTGCTAAAATCAAGGTATACCACATTCACTGGTCTTCCCACATCCACAGAGCCAGTCACCTCTGAAGATGAAAAATATTTGAAAATAAACCAAAGTCTTCAGAACCAACTTTATATTTCCTTGGGATTTCTGGCATCTGTGGCTCTTTTGACAGTGTCTGAGTGGAATATGCTGTGTCTCTGCATATGCAGTAATATATTAAACCTCTTCATTTTCTGTGTTGGGAAATCTCACCTCATACATCTTTCACAATTTTGAGACATTCATAGATTCATAGATGTTAGGATCGGAAGGGACCTCAATAGATCATCGAGTCCGACCCCCTGCATAAGCAGGAAGGAGTGCTGGGTCTAGATGATCCCAGCTAGATACTCATCTAACCTCCTCTTGAAGACCCCCAGGGTAGGAGAGAGCACCACCTCCCTTGGGAGCCTGTTCCAGACCCTGGCCACTCGAACTGTGAAGAAGTTCTTCCTAATGTCCAATCTAAATCTGCTCTCTGCTAGCTTGTGGCCATTATTTCTTGTAATCCCCGGGGGCGCCTTGGTGAATAAATACTCACCAATTCCCTTCTATGCCCCTGTGATGAACTTATAGGCTGCCACAAGGTCGCCTCTCAACCTTCTCTTGCGGAGGCTGAAAAGGTCCAGTTTCTCTAGTCTTTCCTCGTAGGGCTTGGTCTGCAGGCCCTTAACCATACGAGTGGCCCTTCTCTGGACCCTCTCCAGGTTATCTGCATCCCTCTTGAACTGCAGCGTCCAGAATTGCACGCAGTACTCCAACTGCGGTCTGACCAGTGCCCGATAGAGGGGAAGTATCACCTCCTTGGACCTATTTGTCATGCATCTGCTGATGCGCGATAAAGTGCCATTGGCTTTTTTGATGGCTTCGTCACACTGCTGACTCATGTTCATCTTGGAGTCCACTAGGACTCCAAGATCCCTTTCCACTTCCGTGCCACCCAGCAGGTCATTCCCTAGGCTGTAGGTGTGCTGGACATTTTTCCTCCCTAGGTGCAGCACTTTGCATTTCTCCTTGTTGAACTGCATTCTGTTGTTTTCTGCCCACTTGTCCAACCTATCCAGATTTGCTTGCAGCTGTTCCCTGACCTCCGGCGTGTCTACATCTCCCCATAGCTTTGTGTCATCTGCAAACTTGGACAGAGTACATTTCACTCCCTCGTCCAAGTCACTGATGAAAACATTAAAGAGTATCGGTCCAAGGACCGAACCCTGTGGGACCCCACTGCCCACACCCTTCCAGGTCGAAACCAACCCATCCACCATGACTCTCTGGGTGCGACCCTCCAGCCAATTCGCCACGCACCGGACTGTATAGTCATCCAAGTCACAGCCTCTTAACTTGTTCACCAGTATGGGGTGGGATACCGTATCGAAGGCCTTCCTGAAGTCTAAGTATACGACATCCACCCCTACTCCTGCGTCCAGGCGTTTCGTAACCTGGTCATAAAACGAAACTAGATTGGTCAGGCACGATCTGCCCGCCACGAACCTGTGCTGGTTTCCCCTCAGCATAATTTGCCCTGCCGGGCTCTCGCAAATGTGAGCCTTGATAATTTTTTCAAAGACTTTACCAAGGATGGAGGTGAGACTGACTGGCCTATAGTTGCCCGGGTCCTCTTTCCTCCCCTTTTTGAAAATGGGGACCACGTTGGCCCTTTTCCAGTCCTCCGGGACTTGGCCCGTGCGCCACGAGCGTTCAAATATTCCCGCCAGTGGCTCTGCAATGATGTCGGCCAGTGCCTTCAGCACCCTCGGATGGAGCTCATACGGGCCTGCCAACTTAAAGGCATCCAGTTCTTCCAAGTGACTCTGCACCATCGCAGGGTCTACGCATGGAAGTCTGGCACCTTGCTGCTGCCTCTCTACAACCCCAGTGAGAGACTTGTCGTGCCCCTCGCTTAGGAACACTGAGGCAAAGAACTCGTTGAGGAGTTCAGCCTTGTCCCCCCTGTCTGTCACCAATTGTTTCTGCCCATTTAGTAGGGGTCCTATTCCTCTCTGGGCCTTCCTTTTACTTCCTATATATCTAAAAAACAATTTCTTGTTGTCTTTTACTTGGGATGCCATCCTCAGCTCCATTGTAGCTTTGGCCTGTCTAACTGCCTCCCTGCAAGCACGAGCAGAGGAGGTATATTCATCTTTGGTGATCTCTCCCTGTTTCCACGTCTTATGTGCTCCCCTTTTGTCCCTTAGGCTGTCTTGGATTTCTGTGGTCAGCCAAGGAAGCCTCCTGGCCCTTTCCCTCTTTTGCCTCGCTCGGGGATCGTCTTGCTTTGTGCCCGAAGGATCGTTTCCTTAAGGCACAGCCACCCTTCTTGGGCTTCCATTTCTTCAAATCTCCTACTCTGCAGTGCATCCTTGACTAATCGCCTGAGTTCATTGAAATCAGCTTTTCTAAAGTCTAGCACTTTCACCCTACTAGTTACCTTACCCACTCACTGTCTTATGTTGAATTCTATTATTAGGTGATCACTCTCCCCCAGATGGCTACCAATCTGGAGGTCTGCTACCATGTCATCTCCCGTTGCCAATACCAGATCCAGTATGGCATTCCCCCTAGTGGGACCATGTACCTCCTGTGTCAGGTGGAGGTCCTGTACACAGGTTAGAAACCTGCGTGAGCGGTGAGACTTTGCTGTCTGTGTCTCCCAGCAGATGTCCGGGTAGTTTAGGTCCCCCATGACTACCGCCTCTTTAGCTTTTATGGTCTCCGTGAGCTGCCTCAGGAGCCCCGAATCTCTTTCTTCCCCTTGATGTGGGGGTCTGTAGCAGACCCCTACCACCAAATCCCTTTCTCCTTGCCCCCCATGTAGCCTAACCCACAATCCTTCTACTTCCTCATCCTTGGATTCTGTCTTGATGAGGGTTGATGTATATTGCTCACTGACATAGAGCGCAACCCCTCCCCCTTTCTTCCCCACCCTGTCCTTTCTGTACAATCTATAGCCCTCAATATGTACCACCCAGTCATGGGATGAATCCCACCAGGTTTCCGTTAGCCCCGCTAAGTCATAGATGTTTTGTGCAAGCAGGAGTGCTAGTTCATCCTGCTTGTTCCCCATGCTCCTAGCATTAGTATATAGGCACTTGAGCCCTGCGACTGGTGCCTTTGCTGCCCCCCCGCTCCGAGTCCCAAGGGGCCCTTTGATTCTTACCTTCTCATTCCTTACCTGTGCCGTTGTGCTGGCCTCCCCATGGTTCCCAATGCTCTCTTTCTTCAGGCTGGGCTGACCTTGTGGGTGCCACATGGTTTGGTGGTCCACAGCTTCCCCCGCCCTCATCTTCCCCTCCCCCCGACGAGCCTAGTTTTAAAGCCCGCCGAAGGAGATCCGCCAATCTAGAAGAAAACACACACTCACCTTTGGGGGACAAGTGAAGCCCATCCCAGCTGAACATGTCCCTCGTTGTGATGTGCGGGTCATTGTCCAGGAAGCCGAAGCCTGCCTCGAGACACCACTGCTGAAGCCGCCAGTTGGTCTCTTGGTTTGTAAAAAATTACTGAGCCAGGTTTACCCAGTTAATTGAAGATGGGGCCAAACTCCACTCCTGTTTCCAAACCGAGATCCTTGTTCACCTGAAATCTTTCTCTATAGATGGTACAATGTCAAAACAACCCATATCATCAAAGAAGGCAATCAGATTGGTCAGGCATGATTTGCCCTTGGTAAATCCATGCTGACAGTTCCCAATCACCTTCTTCTCCTCCAAGTGCTTAGAAATGGATTCCTTGAGGATCTGCTCCATGATTTTTCTAGGCACTAAGGTGAGGCTGACTGGTCTTTTCCCTGGATCCTCCTTTTCCCCTTTATTAAATATGGGCACTATGTTTTCCCTTTTCCAATCATCCAGGACCTCTCCTGAGCGTCATGAGTTTTCAAAGATGATGGCTAGTGGCTCTGCAATCGCATCAGCCAACTGCTTCAGCACCGTTGGGTGTATCCCTTCGAGCCTCATGGACTTGTATAAGTCTAGGTTTTCTAAATAGTCCCTAACCTGTTCTTCCACTGCTATTGGCTGCTCACCTTCTCCCCAAACTGTGCTGCCTGGTAAAGTAGTCTGGGAGCTAACATTAGTCCCAGGTCGAGTTTACACATACATTAATGCACTTTAACTAACTGCGTCTAAATTTGGTATCTGCATTTTCCAGTATCAAATTTAGGTGGACTAGCCTAATTTCATTTTTAATGTGCATATAAGGTTCACATATGTTGATGTGCACCCATAATTCTTATTCAATTAGACTAATGCATATTAATGCATCTTGTGTAGACGCACCCCTATATTTGTAACAACTGGCATTGTACTCCTAAAGCTGAGTCACAAAAAAGCATTGAGGCAGGCCTACCTGTACTTTGTATTAACAGTTTTTGACAGATTTGAGCAAGGCGGAGTAGGATCATACATATGTGCCTAATTCCACTTATACATCTAACAGGTGGAATAGAATCTGTCCCAAATTGCTTAGGTTTGTGGAGGTATAGGAAGAAAAATTCTTGGATGGAAAGCTCTTTAGGGCAGGATTATATTTTCTATGTGGTGGAAAGAGACCTTTAGTTAGTACTACAGTAGAAGTCTGATAGCCTAATAGCCATTGCTGTTCATTTTCAGTTTCAAAATCAATCCTGGGGCCTGATTCTTCATGTTATTCATTGTAAAATCCACATACGTTCTATGAAGGTAGGGTTTGGCAGGGGGGAGGTGAGGGGCATGTAAATTTTTTATGCAATATTTTTAAAAAAGGACATTTGAGTGCTTTTCAATGGAAAAGCTTGGGAAGCTTGGTGTTTGTATTCACTCTGGACAGAGCTCTTTCTTTTAGTCTCTCAGCAGCTGAGTACCTGGGAAAGGCATGTCTGAAGATGAAAAATATTTGAAAATAAACCAAAGTCTTCAAAACCAACTTTATATTTCCTTGGGATTTCTGGCATCTGTGGCTCTTTTGACAGTGTCTGAGTGGAATATGCTATGTCTCTGCATATGCAGTAATATATTAAACCTCTTCATTTTCTGTATTGGGAAATCTCACCTCATACATCTTTCACAATTTTGAAAGATTGTAAAAAATTACTGAGCCAGGTTTACCCAGTTAATTGAAGATGGGGCCAGACTCCACCCCTGTTTCCAAACCAAGATCCTTGTTCACCTGAAATCTTTCTCTATAGATAGTACAATGTCAAAACAACCCAAATTAGGGGAGTTTTGATTTGGGTCTTATTTGTATGATTGAAATAATTTTGAGAGGTTCAAATTCAGGCCCATCAGTGCTTATTTTAAGATAATACTCCCAAACTTAATAATAAAGAGAAGATGGACAAACTTTAAAATGTTCAAAGTCTGGCTAAGAGGCTCACTCAATGATTTGGTTTCTAACCAAAAGCCTATTCTAATTTCTAAGTTATACCTGAGCTCTTCAATCTCCAGTTAGCATTACCTTTAGTTCAGTTGTGGAGAAGGATAAAAAAATATGGCAATTGCCTATTACTGGGCACATCTGCATGAGATACTAAATGTGCAGTAGACTAATTACTGCTATTGCACTAATGCATAGTACAATTAGTCTACTGTGCGTTAGCGTCACTTAAAAGATGTGCACTGGCACTACTCTGGTTACTGTGCATGTAGTTAGTAACTGTTATTACAGGTACTAATCTTAATGTGCAGTAACCATGTAATGCACGTGTAGATGTGCCCACCGGTGTGGGCTCAAGAAAATTATTACAAAGAATGATCTTCTTGCTATAACAGTAGCAAACATGTTTCTCTATTACTGTAGGTACAACTATACATATAGAGAGACAGAAGTATGTTCCTCATACAAGCTGGGGCATGTTTGATTGAGGATCCATAAAAAAAACCTATGTACAGTAAGTACTTTTACATGGTCATCTTCACACTTGTCACACCTTCATGTTAATTTATGACTCTAGGTCAAAAATGTGTGCACTCATTAACAGCATGCAGCTTTAAACATGCTTCTTAAATCTTTTTCTGTGGCTGCTGAGATGTTTGGTGAAATTCAGGCAGTCTCCCTAAAACACTATTGCTGTTTTGGAGCTCTTTCCTGGATATGTCCATCCAGTTATATGGTCAGAAACATTTTAGAAGGTGCTCTTCTCTTGGAAAGAAATATACTGTTATATTTATGGCCATGAATGGGGGGACACTAGTGGGGAAAAAGATAAATTATTTTGCTCTTCCTTTTTTTCTTTTTTTCCAATTTTAAAGTTTCTGACTGCGGCTGAAGTCCCTGACCAGACAATTATTGGTTTAATACATAACCTATATTTTTCAGGGATGTTATTCTACCAGATAACTTATACTGGCAAATAATACAGCTTGATCCACCTCATCTCTAATGCTGATGCCTAAATGATGGTGCATTTAAAACATGTCAGTTTATAAAGTGCTTAAAGTATTTAATTTCAAACTATATTGTACTCTGCTTAGTTATTTGTGTAACAAAGGAATCAGCAAATATATTGCTATTTAACTCTAAATCTAAGGCTTTCTTCTATATATAGTAAAATTTATTACTGGTGTCAGTGTACTCAAGGTTTAACTATTTGTCCCTTGATTGAATCCTTTTTCACATTTTAACACACAATAGATCTTGAAACACAGATATTGTGAAATGGTTTTTCTCTCTAAGGCTCTTTTGCTTTCCAGCTACAACCAGAGGGCTCCTGATTTATCTTTCTCAATAAAATAAATAAAGAAAAGCAAAACGTACTGAACATTTAGCTACTAAATTAATAAATGTGGAGGGTCACAGGATTAGAGAATTCAGTGAACAGGAGATGGAATTAATCCCGTTGTCTTGTCTGTTGCTATTGCTATACCCTGTTTAGACATCTCACTACATGTTCCTTTCACCTTTAGTACACATTTGCCTTATGTCATTGTCTCTTCTTCTTGCATTATGGGCATCAGGGAAGGGCTAGTAATTATGTCCATTATTCTAGTTTCTCCAGGCTCAAAGACAGGTATTTCTCTTCCAGTCAGCTCTCAAGCCCAACCCTACATATTGTTCTATGCTTCCCCAGGGTTTTGCTTTCATGCAGAATAAACTACATTACTAGTACTGAATTCAGAGCCTTTATGTTAGCATTACTATATCAGCTATTCTGCAACGTACCATACAAATGCCATCCATATTAGTATATGTTGTAGTAAAAAACATTAAAGTGCAATCAAATACATAGCTAAATATTTTTACACAGTGCCCACACATGGGAAGTTCTGGCAGAGGTGTTTGATAATCCAGAGGCTGAAATACTCTCCCTCTAACTCTGTACTGCTCAAGTAGTAGCGATGCATATACTGAAACAGTAGTATAACAGAATTATGAGCATGTGTGTGTGTCCATACAGAAATATATACAGAGAGATATTTAAATCGTTAAATTGATCAATTTATTCAAATGCCTTGTAATATTTTTAATTAGAGGCAGGGTCAGAAGCAAAAGGGCTGAGAGGAAAATGGAAAAAAGGGTTTTGGGATATTTAAAAAAGATACCTTTAAAAAAAAAAATACTATTCAAATGCTGGCTGGCTCTGTGTGGTGATAGCTGGGCCAAGCCTGCTCCTGCTACATCCTGTGGTCTCAGCCATGCAGCTGGGACATGCCAGAATGGCAAGTGGGGTGGTGGGGGAGTGGCAGGAGAAAGGCAGCGGTGGCAGAAAGGAGGGGGAAGTAGTAGCAAACGGGAGCACGGGGTTCACACCGGTGGCCCAGGGCCAGGAGCAGTAGCAGTGGAGAGAGAGAGAGAGAGAGAGACTGCCATACACATACACGCCACACCCTCTCACACACCGCAGCCACCCTCCCCTTCTACACATGCTAAAACCCTCCCCAGACAACCTCGCCCCATATACGGACAGCTCCCCACAGACTTTATACCCACTGACACCCCACATATCTACACACACCCACATGCTCCCCCACCCCACATACACACACCCATGTCCCCACACCTATCCAACCCACAAACCCCCCCCACACCCACAGCTGCCCACAAACTTATACCCACCCACCCATACCCCCCTGCACAATATACAAGAGTAAGACTATATTTTAAGCTATTATACAATCACCTCTATGTACACTATGCAAACAAAAGTAAAATCAGGACAAAAATATTTTTTTAAATGAAATTAATGAAAGTTCTAGTAGATGTTTGATTTTTAGAATATAATTTGGTATTTTTCTGGTTCTTAGATGGAAAATCCCTTTGCTGAAAGGAGTACTTCTGGGGCAAGGGTAGAGACTTCTGGTGGCAAAGGTCAGGGGTTAGGGGGTGGGACTTCCGGTCCCAAGATGGTGACCTGTCAGGGGGCAGGGGTACCCTCGACAGCTTGTCAAAACTTGGTAAGCAGCCTTCCAGCTGAAAGAATTGCCTGCCCCTGGTGTAAAATACACACTATACAGTAATAGACCTTTAATGGAAAAACCATTAGAGACTCAAATATAAGTCTAAGACAAAAATGACTTTTGAATTATGCATTAAAATTACAGAAATAATAACTTCTTTAGTATATTCTTTTAGATAGAAACACATTTAAGTAGATGTAATAATGATGTATTCAGTATTATAGATCGTTGCAAGCCATTATTTTATTTTCCATTTCTAGTTGTGTATGTTAAGGGAACTAAATTATATGAATTTTGAGTTTGTTTTTTTTTAATTGAAAATTATATTATAATCACAAAATCCCTGAAAATGTTTGAATTTTTCAACTAGCTCTAATATGTAATTAAAGCATGCTTTAGACAACACCATACTTCTATTGCATTTAATTAGAAATTAAATACAGAGATGCTGTGTCTATAAAATGATCTGTCTCAGGATTAGAAGGCTTTAATTTATAATCGTTCCAAAGTCTTTAATAATTAACCTACCATAGCTGTTGCACTAACGTTAGCATATCTGCAGAAAATAAATTTTAAAATGTTTATTTTGATTGGTTTACACCTTAATTGAAATCTAAAATCTGAATTTCCTTGCTAATTTTTCTAAGGACTTTGCATACCAGATATTTTACCCTTGTTTTTTCTATGAAATTGTATTTTAAACCTGTAAAAATTCCCAGACTTTTCCAGAAGGTTGTTTTTATTTTGATGGAGTCTATATAATTTTTGGCATGACAAATAAAGAATTTGAATTTGGAATAATTAGCTGGCACAGAAGTATGTAATGAATAACATCTAACTTTAAGTGTCAAGAGAAAACTAGAACACTCTGTTGCTGTCTCCAAATATTTTGATCATTTTCTAAAACTGGATACTAAGCAATGCAGAACATAGAGGGTCTGTAGGGTTGTTATCCTTTGAATCCCCAAGACCCATATTGGCTCCTGGCCAATTGAAGTTCCAATTAAGCATAGCATTCCTTTCATACTTAAAATTCATAAAACTTAGACTAAACATAAAAAAAAAAATCAATAAATATAGGGTGTCTTTTTCCACATTTATTTCACCCTAGTCTTTTTTTTTCTAGCTGCAATTATTATCTCTTAATGCCTTAAAAGTAAGCACTTACTGTCACTTTATCTGCAAATGTTTCTTTTGTACCTTGTTTTATTTTTATTCTAAAAAACCCATGAAATAACTTTTTTGTGATGCTAGTAAATCTGCATAACTGCTTACATATACAGATATATATGTTCCATATAGCTTTACATATAAGTTATATATTAAATTTAAATAGTGTCATCTTAGTACTGAATAGTTTTATGAAGGAAGATCATTCAAAATGCATACAATGGAGACTCCATTTTATGCTGCAAATATGATGAAGCCCAAACCAGTGCAAATTACATGGTTTATCTCTTACCTCATAAATATGCATTATATTATAATTTATACCAGTACTATATTTGACCCAGAGATTTCCATGGGAATTTGTATTCATTCAAATGAATTTGAAATTCGAATAAGTAACCAAGATTCTGAAAATATAAACACATTGAGCATACCTGTCAGAATGATGAAATATGAAGTTTGAGTTAGAACTAATATGTAAAGAAAGAATGAATGGTATTCGTGGCACAATTGTGGGTGGATGAGGTTAACTTGGTTAACTTTCTTCTTCAAATCTAATAATTTTCTAGCCAGGTGAAGGCCAGTAAAGCAACTTTATTTTATTTTAGGCCAGTCAACAGGCTCATAACTAAGTTTCCCAAGTCAATACCACAAATATAGCAACACAAAGCAAGAGGCCAAACATGCAGAAAAAGAACCCACATTTATATTGTCAGTGCTCAGTCGTTAAGAAATGGAAAGGCAAAATCACTTAGGAAGAGCCTTAAAAAAAAAACCACCAACATTTCCAAGAACTGTATTGAAAAGGTACAATTAAAACTTTCTAGAGGCAGCAAATGCACGCCTTTAGAAGAAAATTTTATATCTGAGCCAAATGAGTGTTTTTGCATCTGTTGAATACAACTGTCAGGGTAGACTACTATGAGAAAGTTCTAAAAAGCAAACGGAGAAGATGGGCAGATGAAAGATTCAGAAAGGAATTCTCACACCAGTGAAAACTTATATACTAGCAAAATCTTAATGTTGTGCCTGATTGGTTCATGGAATAAAATATGCCATGAAATGGCTAGTAACTAAAGCTATATAAATAAATGAAGAAACAAAAACATTCTTAAAAATGTTTTAGGTGAAGCTGCAATAAAAATATTTTGGTTTTCTTGGTAAAACATGCAAACGCACAACGTTCCAGGCTGATCTGTTGAATTTTACCGGTTATCATTTAAAATTTACACAAAATAAAAAGCTGAAAAGTTATGATCTCTCTGCATTTTTTTTGTTTTCAATTTTAGCCAAAACTCTTCACTGAATTGGGAAATAAGTTTGGATGACTTGGAACCTGCTTTTGGCAATTAATTTGTCTTTTAAAATTTTTTTACCCACTCTACTAATGACCACCACTGTTGATGACAAGCATTTGCTATCAAAACCATAAACAGGGTAGCAAATAAGGAGTAACATTTTAAGAGAGAGTGTGTGTGTACATTTCATAGATTTCATAGACATTAGGGCTGGAAGGGACCTCGGAAGATCATCGAATCCAGCCCCCCGCCCAAAGGGCAGGAAGTCAGGTGGGGTCATAGGATCCCAGCAAGATAAGCATCCAGTTTGCTCTTGAAGGTGTTCAATGAAGGCGCTTGAACCACCTCCGGTGGCAGGCTGTTCCAGACCTTGGGCATTCGACCTAGTCGTCATCCCTTGGGGTGCTCTGGTGAACAAACATTCTCCCAGATACTGGTGGTCACCCCTGATAAACTTGTAGGTGGCCATCAGATCACCCCTGAGCCTGCGCTTTTCCAGGCTAAAGAGCCCCAGGGCTCTCAGGCTGTCATCGTAGGGTCTGCTTCCCTGACCTCTGATCATGCGCGTGGCTCTTCTCTGGACTCTCTCAAGCTTCTCCACATCCTTTTTTGAATTGTGGAGCCCAAAACTGGATGCAGTACTCCAGCTGTGGCCTCACTAAGGCCGAGTACAAGGGGAGAATGACGTCCTGGGATTTGCTTGAGAAGCATCTATGGATGCAAGCCAGCGTTTTGGTCGCTTTACTAGCCACAGCATCACACTGCAGGCTCATGTTCATCTTGTGGTCAATGATGACCCCCAAGTCATAAGACACTATTGCAGACATTACTGTGCATTTATTTAGTACCTGTATGAGCAAGTACTAAATAAATGCACAGTAACTGGAGTTACTATGCAGTAGTATTGGTGAATGTCTTCTAGATGATGTTACTGTGCAGTAGCATGTTAGCACTGTTCATGCTGTGACACCTATTTTTCAGCCACTAAGCAGTCAGCATCTTATCCAGACACACCCAGGAAGCAGTGGCCATTTTTCAGTGCATCATGTAATATAAACATTGTATTCAGTTCGTTAACATGTTTTAGCAAACCAGATGAATATGTGTAAGTAACTATTTGGGAAGAAATTAATGAATTCACTGTTGCATAGCTTTGTTTATATTGCTTCTCTAAAATTAATTACCTTTATTAATAAACACTTTTCTCAAGGGAAGTTTATACCAATCACTAAAATGATTTAGTCTGTGTTTAGGCACTAAATGCTTTGCAATGTTTAAAATATGATTCCATATTTTACTATCTTAATTAAGTAACTACAAATGCAGAAATATTTTGAAAATGAGAGGAGGAAGACTTGTGATCTAGCAATTGATAATATAACAAAAAAAAATTATACTAGTATGTGTCCAAATACCAGATGAGAAAATGAGCCAGGTCTTTGACAAAAGTGTGAGATTGGCAGCTGGTGAAAGATTTCCAGGTGGGAAAGATCTGACAGAATGACTCATATATCATGTTTTATCACAGATTAACATGTACAATGTGTATATCTGAGAGAAAGCTACAATTGTTGCATGGGAGGACCAGTGTAAACATGTCAGTCAGACAGCGGTTTTCCTTGTTAGATGAAATGATTCCTTTAGAGGTATGGGAGCATCCCTAGGAACTTCCTCTGTGTGTGTGTGTGTGTGTGTGTGTGTGTGTGTGTGTGTACACTTGGGTTTGTAAGACAATATTGAATATTAAATACAACATACACCTGTCATCATGACATACATTATTGAAAATAAATGTTAATTGGAAGGAATATTGCTTAGGGAGCATGAACACAGCAGATATTCATAGCAAGTGACTATAATTCTAGCATAGTGTAAACCACAACAGTCAGGCAAAGCCCTATTCCTTACTCTCTGAGGAGATGGGTAGAAAGAGTGCAGAACTGCAAGATGAATCCATCAGCTTCACCATCCAAAAAGCTCAAAGCTATTTGCAAACTTTAACAAATTTAGACTCATAGTACACTTAGGAAACTGTAGCTGCACAGAAGATTAATGAATAATGAGAAATTATGAATGATGAAAAAACCCTTAAAGTTTAATACAAATAATGACAATCATATGAAAGATATGTTTTTAAAACTTCAGGAACCACTAATATTGCTTTATATGCTGGGTGAATAATATCAGAATAATTGAGTAAGTTATTTGATTAGCACCTAACCCCAATTCACAGAAAGCAAAATGAAGTACAGAGAGAGTAAGGGATTGATATTTAGACATACTTTTTTCAACAGAAACCACCAGGAACAGTATCTACTCACCTTCTCTAAAGGTCACAAGGCTGAGACCTACAAAAGCGCTTGGGCATGTCCATGCTGAATGTCCCTACAGATAATATTTAGGCATTGGAGGGAATCAATGATTGGGCTCACAGTACCTAATAGGGGAATGTCTAAACCAGGCACAGGGAAATGCCAAAGATGGTGAGCCTCAAAATACCATACCTCTCCCAGACCTAATTTCGTTCCAAGATGAAGTTCCTACTGACCCATTCTAGGCATATATAGTATAAGAAATGTAGGCAGCCCTGTAAAGCTGTTTGGTGAAAATGTAGGTGTCTATAGGATTAGGCAGAGTTTCTCTTAAAAACCTTTTTTTGGATTTCAATTTCTACATTTCAGCTACTTCTTATTTTAGAGACCTAAATGCATTTTTGGATCTCAGTGCCTTACCATGGTCATGCAGGAAGTTGTGGCAGAACCAAGAATAGAAACCATTTCTCCTTGGTTCCAGGTCTGTTTCAACCACAAGTCCCTTCATTCTCATCTGCCAAACCTCTACAGTGATGATGTCTGGTTATGTCGTCTTAAATTATAGGCCAAACTATATAGCAAATCATTATGGTTTTGCAAAATGGATATTATATAGATAGTCAGACTGTCCAGACAATTCATATTCCTGTTAGATGGAACTCTTTTTAGTTAGTTCATGTGAACAATGCATTTTAAGGAGATAACTGACCCAAAGGAAGTACATTTTGAAGGAAAGCAATCGAGTTTAAAAAAACCCAACCAAACAAAAAAACAAGCTATTGCATTTTAATAGACATGCTTATGTGGTAATGGAATTATTTCAGGTTAAAGTATATTTTTGTCATCAGATCCAGATATTTTAGGCCAAAACATAATATGGGCTTGGCTAAAATAATAGTTTGAGCTGAACACAGTTGAATCAATTCAGTCTTTGCAAGTAAGTCTAAACTGCACAGATTAAATTGAAACAGAAGTGAACAGACATTACCTTTGATTCAGGAAATGCAGCCACAGGCCTGCAGTGGCTCAAGCCAGAAGCTAGAGGACGCTAGAGCATGGCTGTCTGGCTATGTGTTCATTTCTTCTTCCTACGACCCCCAGAGGTCTCTGGGATTTGCAGTCTAGAATTACAGCAGCAGGACTCTGCAGGGTTGCTCATCAGTCACTTCCTCTTCCTGCTTCCAGATGCCTCTGGAATTTGTAGAGGCACCCAGAGTTGTAGCCAGCAGTAAATCTGAGCAGAGGATGGGTTGCTTAACCCCCCTCCCTGGCCCTCAACCCTAGCTGGGGTTTGCCTGGCAGAAGGGTGGGGGGGCAGTTCCTCCCCTGCAGACTGGGCTGCATCCCCAGCTGGGCTTGCCACACCCACCCCTTTGTCAGTTAGCCCTCACTGCTTCAGCTAAGAAGCACAAGGATGGAGCCAGCCCTGCTCTCTGGAGCAGACAGCCCAGCCTAGCCCAGCCCAGGGCTGGAAAGCATGGTGGGATGTCAGAGGACTGTGATTTAACTTGAATCAGGAAGGGATCTGGGACAGAAGTTTCATAAACTGGTTCAACCCAACTACATTGAACCAGGCTCATCTCAAACAAGTTTCAGCCATTTTGGAACTGGTTTATGAGCACTGAACTTATGTTCTGTTATAGGTTTAAACCAGTTTCTGATCACTTAAACTGGTTTATATGCAACTACTGTCCCCACCCATAGAGATAAATTAGTTTAATACATGCAACACAATGGAAGATATATTACTGTTTCAGTAACATTATTAAAATACTGTGGGCTTTATACACAATTTACTATATGTCTCTCAATAAAAGTGCCACCTACTTACTTTTGAGAATATTCATGGTTTTGCTGCTGGGCTTTAAAAAGTCACCATCATTACAGAGCATACAAAATAGTGAAAGTTGATGTTCTTGTACTAGCAACACAAATCATAGCATATTTGACAGAAACTTCATTTAATACAATCATTAACACTTTGAAAGCAATGAGGTATTTAGCCCTCTTTTTCTCAAATATGGATTTTACTGAATTATAGTTATTTTCCTTTCTGCGGAATTTTTAACGTATCTGGGGCCTGAGGCATTATAAGTTGGTCCTAAAATGAGTGTAAACTTAATTTTAAGGTTCTTTTATGCCAGAGTGGCATAAAGGTTCATAGCATAAATAGGATTGGGGTCTAGAGTTATAGGTACTAATAGCGCCTAAGAAAGCCTATTCCATCTCTATTAACATGCAAATAATATGAAAAACAAGGGATATAATTTAATGTTATATTATTCTTAAACCCTGGAATACTTCATGAAGCCTGTGGTCTCTCTTTGCCTCTTTGGAACCTAATGTCATGTGTTACACTGAATTATAATTCCTTTTCCAAAATACATTTATTTGTTATACATTATGAACCACAATTGCTTTTTTAAAATTTTTGAGTAGATTCTGATCTTAGCCATTGGAGGTCTACCTTTGTAACTACTACTGGCATCAATGGGAATTATGAGTTTCCTACATGATTTATGTATTCAGATAAAGATATGGACCAATACTTTTTCAATACTGTGGGTGCCTCAAATTTTGTATTTTTAACTGCATCATGAAAAGGCCCAGTTTTCTGAGGATAGCTCATCAGCACTTTTAGAAAATGAGGTCCTGCTAAACTGCCTTAAACTTGATATAATAAAACCAAGGCTCACATCCCGTTTAGAAAATCTTGTCATTCTGTTCCTCATTTATCGATCAGTGCTATCCAGCCCAGTGACAGCTGCGGGCATTCACAGTACAGCCCCAGGACTGGGAAAGCTCAGCCATTCTCCACAACCATAGGACTATGCTGTTTTAACCCTCCAACGGGTTATTTTTACCCTTCCCCCTAGGATTTGGCAGCCCCCCATGGAAGATCCACCAACCTTTCACCCATACCTACCAGCCCCTCCTGGACCTCCCACCTTCCCTTGGACTCATCAGCCCCCACCTGCTCCTCCCTCCTCTGACTTACTTGCCTCCAGCTGTCTGCATCTACCCCCAGCAAGCAGTGAACGCTTGCAATGATGGATCTTAAATCAGGTTTAAGTGGCTTAAATTATGTCACCAAAACCAGAGCCAGGTCCTGTTGACACTTGTTTACTGACTTTGTGGATCCAACAAAAAAGTTACATAAACAGGAAGTAGGTAGACGCAGTTCTTTGGGTGAATGTGATCTCTTTTATTAGACCAATTAAGTGGTTTGAAAAAAATGTTCTTTACAAGATTTCAGGCACAAATAAATGGGAAATGAAATTTACAGTCTCAACCAAAGAACGAAAGCATTACTGACATATGAAAACATTCTGTATGATGGAATAAGCATCACAAAATTCATAATAATGTAATGCCATAGCATCATACTAAGTTGCATTGTCCTGTTATGGCTTCTTTTATCTAATAAGATCTGTGACTGAGATGCGTACCGTGTTTACTAATAATCTCATGTCCTTTTCACAAGATTAGAGATACAGAGTGATATGTATCTTTATCTGTATAATCTAGTTTCTCTTAATCTAAAAGGATTAGAGAGAGGAGGTAAAATGAGTAGTTGGTACTGGGGGTTGCTTAACTCCTTTTGTGTTTCTATTATCTCTTTTATTTAGGAGATAATTTTCACAATAGATCTGGGCAGTAAACCCATTTCCCTATGAAATGAGCAGTGGAGATTGTCAACACAAACATGAATAGAGCATTGAAGGAAAGACTCTGAAGGACAGAGTGCATGGTAAGAGAGACCTTCTTCAATAGTGCCTTCCTTCTGGCAGCTTTGAAGAAAAAATAAGGGATGGTATTTGTCAGATGTTAGGAGAACTGATTCTCTTGAGGGAGTAGAGCTTTGGTTTATTACTAGAAGAAATTCAGGAGAAGGGTAAAAATAAAGAAATGTGTTGTGTGAAAAACCAGGAATGCTTTCAGTGGAAATGTGAGGGGGAAGGAATCTGTCTCATTCTTATTATTTTTATTTACTTTTTCTATTACAACTAAAACAGCCAAGCTAAAAGCATTTAAACTGCCCCTCTATGAAAACTAAATGATGTTACCTATCTGTGCTTCTTTCCCTCCTTATAATTATTAACAGGACTAACAAAACTCCAGATTCTATTTTGAGGATAGTGAATTTGAACCCCATCTTGCAATCTGGCTGTGTTTGATAAAAGGACAGATTTCCTCCTTCTGGCAATGAAGTTGGTTTCCCAGGGCACTTTCTTCTGTCTGCTAAATTTGCTCTCCTGTATTTATATGCTGAAATTCTGGAACTAATTAACAGTCTATGGAACCCTTGGCATATATATAAAAGCTAAAATCCCTGGGACATCATCTTACCAATATACAGTGTGATTCAAATGTGAGGTTAAATACATGGTTTATGTTTAAAGATTCCAATAATGCATCCTGCAGCTCTTTATTTCAGAAGCAGTCCTGTCTATTTTTTAATTTCACCTTCACACTGTATGAAGAGTATTGGAACCATGGCAAATGAGTACTTTGATTCTTTACTTTATATGTGCTTAACCCTGGGGCAGGCCTTCCTTGTTGCTTACTATGTTGCTAGCAGTCAGAGCCTCCTCTGCCTTTAATAATGACATGGAAGGGTACTGAGAACAAATTGCACTTTATATGCTGTCCCTGTCCCTTGACAGAAGTCAGGTCGAAGAAGGGGCCAGTCACAAAGGAGGGACCAGTCACTTGTAATTTCAGTGGTTATGTCATTTAAGCAAGTAACTAATACCGTTCTGACTTAGAGCATGAGCAGGCGTTCATTTCTACCAGGAAGAATTTCTCTGAAATAACTGGGGAGCTGAAACATGCACATTCCAGACTCCTGGCTGGAGAGCTATAGAGGTGAACTCTGTAAATGGTGGAACTGGAAGTACACGATGGGTGGGAGACAAGCCTCCATGACTGTGAGGGTCCGTGAACCCAGGGAGCCTTGTAGCCATGGCACAGCTATATCCTACCCCTGCCCCCTGGTGGAACTACAGGAATGTGAGGGATGGAGGACCATTCTCCCTCAGAAGCAACCTTCCTGGGGTTTGGGGAAGGTTCCTACTGCAGGAGAATGCCCTCCTCTTCTGCCAATCAGCTGATTGGTTGGAAGAGGGTGGGAATTTTCCCACTGAGTTTCTTGACAGCTTATCCCTGGACAGGCTTACCAGGGAGCCAGTGCTCTCCCTCCCACCTTCTCCATACCCAAAAAGAAGTGGATAGCCTTTCAAGTTAGATTGGGAGAAAGGAGATCCTCCTCATAGGTAACTGATTTAACTTCTTGCAGGACAAGCCAGAACTCTTCCACAAGAAAGCCTTTGAATGACTGTATAGCTCTATTTTTGTGCTGGGAGAAAGGCTCTTCTCCCAGCACAGATGTAACACTTGTTTATGGCCATAGGTGAATTAGGACGATGACAAGACATCTTCAGTGTTGGAGGAGAAACTTTCTGCTGTACTCCCATCTGGTGCCTAGGCCTGATGTCCCAGTTGATCAATCCCAGTTGATAAATTAGCAACTGACAGTAAGGAAAAGACACTTATGCAGGATGGGAGATGAGAAATCACTAATAATTATATGATTATTACTAATTATAATATGTAGCATCATAGAAATGGGCAAAGTTTCATCCCTCAGTATAGAAATGCTTTAGAACAGGGGTTCCCAACATTTTTATGCCATGGCTTGGCAAACTGTGGCTGTGGTCTGGAAGTGGCTGCAGGCCAGCAAACTGTGGCCCAGCAGTCACAGATGACCATGGCTGGAATTTTCAGCCAGAAGACAGGTAAAAACACCCCCACCCCTGGGTGGCGGGGAAGGTAGTGCCAAACCCTGTGCTGCCATGGGCCCTGTGAAAGGAACCATGGCTTTTCCACCTAGCTCTGAGGGCCTGGGATTTGCCAGTTCGCAGACACTTCCAGTCTGGCAGCCAACTGTGCTGCAGACCGGCAGCTGACCCAGGGATTGAGAACCCCTGCTGTAGAAGAAACACTGTAAAATCATTGAAGGGCTAGGGGACTTTTACAGGTTTGAGCAAGTGCTATAGTAAAAGCACTCAGGAAGGCCTCTGGTAAATGTGGTACTATACCAGTGATGAGAGGTGCAGTGATGGAAGCTGCAGATAGGAGCTCAAGGAGTTGCAGAGAGGAGGAGGAGCGGAAAAATCAAGCAATGCCATGAAAAATCTTCAAGCAAAACTCCAGAAAGATTTTCTGCAGTCCAGTAAGTGCTACTTAGATTCTGGAGGGGCATCAGCAGACACTGGAGTTAGACTTAATTCCCCAAACTATCCCCTAGTGTCAGAGTTGGCTTGGAAAGATGGACATTCTTTGAACTTAACATTTTTGTTACCAACTTGAGTTTAAAGAATGTTCACACCCTGGGATCTGAAGAGGCATACATCCAAAGGATTGACATTGCCAAATAAACAAGTCAATATTATGGTTTAAAATAGACGGTTCCCAGCATTATAAACAAACATTTTTCATTTCATAGCATAAAACTTCTAATTGAAATATGCGTGGCTAGCTCCAATTTACCATTTCAGAACAAGGATTTTCTATCCCAGAGGCATTCACTCTCTTCATTTAGTTTTTCTTGCTTTGGTGGGGGTAATGTATTATCATTCTAGGTTTTATACTTTTGATTGATTCCCAACTAATTGCTTATGCTTAAAGATACACTTAGTGTGAGCCTTCTGCTAGCAGGGACAGGCTGAAGCCACAAGATAGTGGGAGTTTGACAACCTCAGTTTCTTTTAAGTTCTACCGGAAGCCAGTATTTCGGAAGATTGAAAACATGGGATCTTTCCCAGACAATTAACTCCATAATATTTACAGGAGAGATAATATTACTGCTTGCTCTATTCTAGGAAGTAATAACAATGCATAAAATTAAGGTAAAGCTTTCCACTGTAAGACCCTGTCTTTAGTGCCTATAGCTTTACCAAACTTTAATCATTCTAGTGGAAAGTAATTCATCCCTGGTGTTTCTTCTCATCTCATCTCTCCTCTCCATTTCATGCAAAAGGGAATTTTGGTTATGGGGAATGTTTTATGATGGCTACATTAAAAAACACCTATTCTATTCCACTAAAACATTTTAGTATCTAAGTGCTATGAAGCAAGGGCTTGCCAGATGTTGCGCTGAAGCAAGGGGTTTGCCTTCTATCCATGAAAATTCCCCCTAAGATGGCCAAGACGTATGCTTCTAAAAAATCCAGTTCACACATACTAAGCAGGGCTTTCAGAGTTAAATAACCTGAAGAAATCATCTGCCTTAAATATTTCCCATTCAGTAACAGCTTCTTTATATCAACCAGAAAGCACATGCTACTTTTCTTACCAAAAGACTTGGCATGCTCCATCCCAGGGCCTGAGCAGAACATTCCCTGCAAATTCTCTTCCTGACTCCCAGAGACTGTATAGAACGGCGAGCAGGGAGATTCTCTTTTCCATTCTGTTTATGCTCCTTCTGCTGATGGTGAAGTGGTAAAGAAGAAGAGGTCTTGAGATGGATGTGGCCTCAATGAATGTAAATGGGTGAAGGATAGATGGTAGAATCAGATAAGAACTGGTGTGAGAAGCAGGTAGAAAAGAATGAGACTGGAATCACTCTACCCAACTACAATAATGCTTTGCGATCATGGGCACACGCAGATCACACTAATCCAGTGGTCACCAACCAGAGGATCTCGATCCACCAGTAGATCTTGGAACCTTTTGGAGTCGATCTGAGGCCGGGGTCAGGGGCTGAGTATCTGTGTGCATGCACGCATACGCCCCAGCCCAGCAGGTTTGTCCATGGGGGAGCGAAGGGACGGGGGCTAGATTGAGGCCCCCGCAGTGAGGGACAGTGCCACAGAGGCAGAAGAAGGGGTAAGTTGAGTGGGGCCCCAGGTGGGTAGGACTTACCTGCTGAGGTGGTGCACCCCCAAATAATTTTTTCTCCCTCTGCCTCAATCTGCCCCCTTTCCTTCCCTCCCCCCAACCTAAATACTTACCTGCTTGGCCGGGGGGGAGCAGGGGGGAGGAGAGGAATTGGTGCTGGTGCATGGTAGATCTTGGGTTGCTTTTAAATGCCAAACATCATCTCTTACTTAAAAAGGTTGGAGATCACTGCACTAACCCCTTCACTCTACCCTGTTATTATTGTTCAGTGATTGTGTAGTAAATTCACCGTACAAGAGCTCTGGAGGACGATTCTTGTAAATGTCAGTGGCTTGTTTGCTCTTAAGATCAGTGGAGATAGGCAGAGCAGAGGGAAAGTATCATGCTTGCAAACCAAACCAAAGTTGGTAGGTCTAGCTTAGGTTTGCCGGTTTTATCAAAGTCTCTTTAATATTTATAAGACAGTACAGACTGGGACAAGCTAAAGGAAAACATGTGGGATGGAAATTTGTCCATCAAATGGAGGAAAAAGAAAAAGAGAGAGGGAGAAAGATTTTTTTATATAGCCAATAGCTTTAGGGAGATAGAACAATATCTTTATACAAGAATATCCCCAAGCACTTACATAAGGATAATGTTGTGACATGAAGAAACAATTAGTAGTGTGACCTGTGAATGCTGGTGTCTTTCCAGCTCTCTATACTTTAATTTTCTGTCTGTTAGCTTCTGCATATCATGCATTAGCATATAATATAGTCACATATTAATTTCTCATTTGCTCTTTGGTAGTATCCTCGGTAGGATGTATTACAATATTATTATTTTACCTGACTATGGCATATGACAAGGTAGATCATACTCTTCTGTCACCTAAAAAAACCCAAAATGATGAACAAAAGCACATCAATAATTCATTGTTAAAGTCCCCATGAAGAGAAAGCAGATTGCCTTGTTACACTGGATTACTTCTAGCTTAGTTCAGAACAAAAGGGCTCTTCCTCAAGGGTTCAACTTCAGTCCCTTTTCTCTCCTGCTTCATACATAATGTTCCCTTTGTTGTGGCAGTCATACACTAATACTAGAAAAAAAAATCACATGTTCTGCAACCCAATTTTAATGCAGCACAGACTCATGGTCAACCAGTGAAATATGTAGCTAAAACAAAAATAATATAACTTTCTTGGTTAATTTAATAACCTAAATACTGTTCTCATTTACACATTTGCATATTACGATAACCCAAACTGGATTCAGTTATTTGTGCGCCTACTAAGCAGTAAAAAACACTTGATAAGACTTGTCTAAATTTTCACACAGGATGACATTGCTAATTTTGAAGTCGCTTTGGTAGTATGTCACTGTTCCAGCCCAATGACATTCCAGTGACCTCTTACTTGTATTGTATTTATAGTATAAAAGGCATGTTCTGACAGGATACCAGTTGCATTGGGTTTATAAACTGGGATGGATGGAAGACGTGCTGAGCTGACCAAAAAACAGGTGTTAGCAGTACCAGGAAAATTCATATTTCTTATGTAGAGGTCTACCAAGTATCCTAGCCAAAATTACAGGACAGGGATAATACAGTCTAATTATGCAACATAATGAGAAGGTTTCAGTGAGGCTTTGTCTCATACAATGCTCAGTTTGAGCAGGGGTTGCCCAGGCTTGACAATGAAAAAACAAACATATTGTGTGGAAATTAGAAATGATGATTGTGATTCTTTCCAAGAACTGTATGCATTCTGTGATTTTATATATATATTGTACACACACACACACAGATCTTGCAGAATAATCTCTGCATGATTTGATGATTATATAAAGTATAAGTTGACTGGAAAAACTATCTTTTTTTTAAATCTCACAGTTTTGCCTCAGTTTTTCTAAGTGACTGTCACAAGCCGCACCAGTCTCAGGGCTTCAAGGGATATTATGCAGGTTTTCTTGTGTTTGTTATAATATGACATATGTGGTCTTGTTGAATAGCCAATGTTATATTATGTCCATTTATGTTGCTTTTATCACTTCACGGATTATGTTATGTTGTCTATATATACACCTTTATGATTTTGGACATGGTCACTGCTCAAGGCAGTTGCATGCCTCTTGGGCACTGCTGGAACTTTCACCCCCCACCCCTAGTCCCAAACCAAACCAGTGGTATAAACTATAAAAAAGGGTTAGCTCTATGGCTGCAACATAAACTCTCCCCACACTAGGTCTAACACATCTATCAGCTTGCTGACTAGGCTGCAAGACGTCCTTCTACCCTGAGTTGTATTCCTTGGTGAACCTTCAGTGTTTTACTAGTAGTCCTCAGGGCATTTCTGCAGTCAGCCAGAAACCTCTCTGCAGCCTTCTTGGCCTGAAACTCTGTTATGGGCAGCCTGCAGGCACTGGCTTTATGTGCCTTCCATTTATGTGCCCTGCCCCTTCCTGGCAGGTGACTCTCTAGCCACTAAGCCAGATGACCAGGCTGCCTTCAGGACAGTTTACTACTGCTACCCTGCTGCCTTAGCTCTGCCATGTTGTACTATTGCTGGGCAGCTAACCCCACAATACGCACACTCAGCCTATGGGTCCCTGGCTGCCTGTTCCTCTACAGCATGTCTATAACATGCAGTTTCCTCCCTACCTGGTAATATCCCTGTTTCTCTGCCTCCAAGTAACAGGAGCCTCTGGTTCACCGTTACAAAAGGCCAGATATCCCAGGGAGAGAAATTTCTATAGGATTGAGATGCTTGAGAAATTAAGACAAGGATGATGGGGCATGGGTGGCAGGCTGGCTTGAAGGTATTTAGGGAAACTATTTTGGAGATAAAAGGTTTTTTGGAATTTCCCAGGCAAGAGCAAGGTACAAGTCCTCAGCAATCAGGGCAGGCAGGATCAGCAGAAAGGCTGATCTCTGAAAATACTGGCAGGAAAATACTCTCTGAAGGACTAGGAGACAGTCAGATGACAGGATAAGAAACTTACTTGCCTTTTTGTTCTGTCTTCAAATGTATGGTCTGTTGTTCTTGTATAATTCTTTTCTCCTATATAATACATCTTTTTGTTGTTTTGTCTCTTTATTGATTGCCTGTAGTAAAGAGTGGTCTCTAGGCAAGTAATATTCCAGGTTAATCCATTCTATACAAATAGTGGCCTAATTTTTTTCTTTTTTTTTCAAAACTATAGGGGAAGCCACCTGAAGCTGGCAGAGATAACTCTGCTGCACCTGTGTCATCTGGTAAAGGGCAGTGGAACAGAGACTTGTTGCTTGGAAAAACCTTTGCTCCTTTCCACAGGCAGCAAGGACAACAAGGAAAAACTCTGGGCTCTGGGCTTACTCTATGGGCAGGTTTGTGACAATGACATAATTAATATCTTAAATAATAAATTATGAATGCTGTCAAGAATCACTGGCTCGGCAGTCTAAATTCACCGGAACTGTAGGCTGAAATATTCCATATGCTCAATTAAATCTTTTTTGAAAGTTAAGGTGAAATTATATACACTTCAACCCATTGAAGATTCTAGACTGTAAAAATTCAAGGTTGTAAACAATTATTGGTTGTTCTTGATTGTATGCCTGGTTTTCAAGCTCTTTTGGCTCTAATTGATTATGATATTTCATTAAAGTAGGTAAGGAGGTTGAGGAGAAAATACAAGATAGAATGAGAAAAGAATCAGGAGCACTGCAGAACTGGTGGAGGGTGGAAAAGGACAAGAATGAAGAGTAATCCAGAGTGACTACAGTGCATGCAACCAGGGAACAAAAGGGAACTGAAGGAATCTAGATTCAGCATCACATCCACAATACCAGCATTAACTAGTAAAAGTAGGTTTTACTCTGAAGGCTCAAGTAGAACAGCAAAGATATGTGCAGAATGGAGATCTTTCCACTTGGGATTGTTTGACTTTGTGATGGGGAGTTAAAACTAAGCAAATTCTTTGAAGTGGGGAATATGCTAAAATACTCAGCAATGTGTTTCAACATGAACAACTCTCTGGGAAGGGACCATCATTTTTTTGTGTGAGAGCATTTCCCAGCTCGGTTGGGACTGGTCTCAAATTGAGGTAATTAGAAACTACCAAAAGAAAAATAATTAATACAAATTCAAAAGTCCATGCAAGGAGAGGGGGGAAATGGATTAATTCAGAAGGGAATATTCTCATTTTGGGCTGTTTATATTATTTGGAAAGACATTAAATATCTATTATACTGAAATGAATAAATAATAAATATCAGTCAAATGGCAGAAACGACCTAATTAAGTCAACTAAACTAAATTATTACATTTTGCTTTCCACAGCCTGGGGGAAGCCCTGTGACTGCAGGTCATTTCAAAGTTTATTTTCTTTACTTTTGAACATTTTACAGTGAGTGTGTTTGTGTCTGTAGCCAGGATACTAATATGGTACTGTTGCATTTGTTTCCAAGTCAGTAATTAAAGACACAGATGTGTTTTACAGACCAGTGAAGTCTCACTCAAATGATGTATAAGCAGTGGCTTATCATGGGTTTGGGCTAAGTGAGCAAAGCCTGCTGATATGCTGTAACCATCCACCCATTAGTTATCATTCAGAGAATGGTACCAAGCCTTGGGTGAAAGCAGCAGGCATGTCATTCTTCCTTTCCAAGTTTCAGAGCACAACAGATGTTTACCACATAATCCTGCATGCTGGCTCTGTCAGGCTTTTCTAGGCAATATTGAAAAATGAAAAGTGCTGCTCACGTTCTGTGCATATATGGCAAAAGCCAAAGGACCCTAGAACTATGTTCAATTCAGGCAGGCAATTTGCAACAGTGATGGGCCTGAGGTGCAGAGTTGAAAGCCAGTTTTGAATTCAGATTTGTGCGCAAATTCAGGACCAACCTGATCCTGGGGTTTAGGCGACTCTAATTCAATAAAAAGAAAATAGAAAAAAAAAGCTTTTATGTGCTGCTCAAATTACTTTCTCCTTATTCTCCTACTCTCCCTCTTTCTTTCCCTTAATGCATTTTTTCCCTTCCACTCTTCTTCCTTCCCTGCAGGGCAGCTTTAGGAAGCATTATGCCACTAAGACTTTTCAATGAGATACAGGTGAGTGTAACCTTCCCCAGAAGATTTAGATTTGGTCCAGGATATGGAATTTTTTTTTGGTGGCTGAAAAGATTAGGGGAAAAAATGTGGGGAAAATCCTAGCAATGCACTGCTCAGTGAATTAAGGCTGTGTGGGAGGCATCTCAGAGCCCAGAAAAGTGCCATTACTTGTCTAAAGGCCAGGAGATTAAGCAGCCCACAAGGAAGCGATCACACAGAGAGATTAGAAGCCCTCTGGAGATTCTCGAAGCTCCACTGCTCAGAAATAGATTGGTGAAAGGCAATGAATTATCTTTTTCATGCTGCCAAACCCTACCTGGGCTAGAAGAGTTCATACTGTCTCTCTCTTTCAGTATTCTCTCTCTTTCTTTGGTCTCACAGGCCTCAGGAGCCTATAACCACCTTAACTATTTGTTCAGTATTCTGCTTTAAAAAAAAAAAATTATTTAATTATTCAATGTCATACACACCTCTCTTTCTTCCCTATACCATACATCAATATTGTGCTGGCAAAGAACAAAGTGACCTAAAAACAAAAGATCAAATGCATAGTGGCAAGTAGGCTCATTGGGAGTCAATTCAGCTGCAATTACCTTAAAAGAAAACTGTTTCAAACAAAATCCATCTCCTGGGCACTTATGTAAGGAGGCCCCAAAATAGCATGTTTTCAAAATAGGAACCACCATTTCTATGGGTCTAGATTGTGATGACATAAGTGAAAAAATTATATGCTGTGGAAATTATATGCATGTTGCTATGCTATAGGTTTGTGAACAACAAAACTCAAGTTGGTCTAAAGGAATCAAAGTATAAAAGTAATAAACAAAAGTGCAAGCCTATAGAATGCAAAATTAGTTCTTTACCTAACTTTTTCTCCTTCTATCCTTTAACGGTATCCTCTTGCCATAGAACTTATACTTTCATAGTTGTAAAATGAAGTTAACGTTTTTCAGGGAAAGTGCTCTGAATATCCTTAAGTCAGGGTCCAATTCTATAATGATATGAACATAGTTAATGTTATACATTACAAGTAGCCTCATTGACTTTAGTGTATGTTGGGTAGTACTTTGATGCATCAAAATTAAGCACAGGTGCATGTTCCTATAGACTTGTGGGTGCTTGCAATAATCTCACAGCTCTTGAAATAAATAATAAGCTTTCCATGACTTGAATGCACAGTAGATTGGACCTTATGAGCATGTCCTTTGACAATTCAATTTTCTTACAACATTTTAAATTCTTAAAGACAAGATAAAGATGGTTTTCAGGCATTGATTGCATTAGGACCTCCCATGTCAAGTGCCCTTGAGTTGTAGACATAAAAATATTTAATGGTCATGTATTCAGTCAGAATTTTTAATAAATAATTTCTAAGCCTCTTCATATAGTACCTCTATGGGTTCTTTAATTAAGGAAATACAATTTATATTTTCTTATAATTAATATTGGCATGAATCAAAGAACATATTCAATTGAATAGTAATGTTAAATAGAAGCATATACTCTATAAAAATGAGAAAATGCAAGGTCTACAGGTATATTTAGGGATCACAAGAAGTTGTAATCCATTCAGTTTTTGGAAGCAAAGCATACTCAGCACTGTTAGTATTTGGAGAGGAGGCTTCTAAGAACCATCCACTAAATTGCTAAAGTGATTCAGAGGGTGAAAGTTTTATCAGTGAGTAAGAAGTGAATCAGTGCTCCAGCATGCTGTTTCTCAACTTTTTTGAAGAGCTGAGAAACCAAGAACTAAATACTTGGTGCCAAGAGCTCATTAATGGCAAATTTGTAAAAGAAACAGCCAATATAGATATTTCAGCTAAATTATGGTATTAGCAATTAAATTTTGCCAATAATTCTGTCTTTAGTTTGATAGAGTATTATTCTTGTCCTGTATTCATCTTTTCTGTAGTTTTGCCATGGAACATTAAATAAATGTTGCATTTTACCATAGAAATTATTTGTATCATTTTTATATTACACACCAAGCTCGCTTGGAACTTCAGGAACTAGGAGGGAATTCAGATGATCCTTCTTCAAAGGCACAGGCTTCTATCATTGACTTGAAAGATAACATCAATTAACTATTAACATGATAGGGTGTAGGGTTCACATGTGGACATTAGCCAATTAATTATCCTACAGATGGGAAGGGCAGGGTAGCAATGCATTTTATAGACTAACTGAATCAGAGATGCATAAGGTTTTGGGAGCCTGAGGTTACTTCATCCCAGCATCTGACTTCAGAACACCATGGATAACTACCTCTGTCTGCTCAGAGATGTTAACGTGACCCTAGTGAATAACGGAGGCTGAGAGAGGCTTGCTCTGAGCTCCAAACTTTTCATATTCTATCTTTGAACATGCAATGTGGCAGGTAATTTAAAACATGTTTTACTCAGCAGCAGTGTTGTTTTTCTGAAGCTAAGATTTTGCACTTCAAAGGCATATATTTGTCCTTAAAGAAATATATATTGTATTTGCAATTTGTATTTTTTATATATTGAAATAACAGAAAAATGAGGGGATCCAATATGCTAAGTTCAAAAGAAACAGAACTAGAATACCTCAATGGTCACTTATTTTTGAAAATATCTCAATAACTATAATGAAGTATGCTTCTTTTAGCTAATATCCTGCTTTTCAAAGTCCACAAACTTAAGTAACACCTATAAAGCCCAGTGCTTCTCTAAGTATCATAGTACAAATTATTAGCAACAGATTCTAAAATTAGTCAGTAAGATATCTCAGATTTGTTATCTAATTATAACTGCTAAATTTTGAGTCATTACCAAATCACATTTTCAGACATATCTGATAATCCAGAGAATCTTTTTATTTTTAGTTTGTATGAATAGAGTCTTCTGTTATTGCCAGGTTCAACATAGAAAGCATAAAAGATTTCCAAGTCTTTTAGGCACAGCTTAGATCAGGATTTCTACAAACTTTCGGTAGTTTGTGAATCAGAATAAACAAATAGAATGATCTGACGTCCCATTTTCAACCTATTTTGTTGTAGCTGTCAAGGTGCCTGTCTTGGACTTAGACTGAAAAATGAGTGGGTTGGCAACCATTTTGTAAATGTTTGTACAGTGCCTGTATTAAAGATTCCTGGTCCCTGAGTGGGGCTTCTAAGTATTATAGTACAAATAATTAAGTATACATTATATGTATTTACTGTATATTAATATTAATAAGGTACAACTGTAGGTATAACTCTACCTTCGTAAGTTCTCTGGTGTGGAGAAATATATTTTTATCACATTGCTTTTTTGTATTTTTAAAATGTTATTCACTTGTTGGCATGCAATATATAAAAAAGAATATCTGCCTGGGAGAGTTTTCAGTTGAAGTTATAGACACTGATATGACCAGAAATACTTGGAGACCCAAAGGCAGTTTGACTTAGAAAGACATCTCTTGAGCTAATTTTCTGTTCCTAAATTCCAAGATGTCAATAACATATAATATTGCATTTGTTCAAAAATAGTTTTTGTAAACTTATTTTGGCCTATGAGAATTGCAATTTAAACTGTGCTGCTTGGAGTATTGAAATTGGCCTTCGATTTGTGTGATTAATTACCTAAATAATAGACTTCCTGATACTGAGGAAAGGAAGAAAGGACAACAGCAGAATAAAAACACCAGACTTCAGAAAAAATAAACCTGAACAAACCCAGACAACTGTTAGGAAAGATCCCTTAGGAAATAAGCTTATGTGTAAAAAATAATTCAGAAAGGTTGGTTATTCCTTCAGGAGAGAGTATTATGGATAGAATAGCATGTCATCCTGATGTGAAGGAAGGATGGAAAGCTTACCAAGATTGATGCTTGGCTAAGCAGTGATTTAAAACTTAAAATGAAATCTCACAAAAAGCATATAAATATACAATATCAGGGACAAAATCAGGAGGGTCAAGGAACAAATTCAGATCCAGTTAGGGAACAGCAAAGATGCCAAAAAAACATTATATAAACTATTTAGAAGAAAAGAAGCCAGGGTAGTGTCGGTCCCTAAATGAATGGAAGGGAATACCAAGGAAGTGGTCTATGGAGTGTAGAAGGTTGAATTGTTTAATGCCTTTTTTTCATTCTTCACAAAAATGCTAAACTAGAAGATTAACTCAATTAACATAAAAGATAAAATGGTAGATACTTGGTTGAGATTAGAAGAAAAATACAGATTACTTAGATTAGCTAGATGTTTTCAAATCCATAGGACTAGATGAGCTTTGTCCTCTCATACTCAAGGAATTTGGTGAAGTAATTGGAGAGTTATTGTCAGTTACTTTTGCCAACTCATGGGTGTCTCATAAGACTAGAAAAGGGCAAATATAGTGTCTGTCTTTTAAAAAAATGGAAAAAAGGAAGTCCCAGGGAATTATAGATAGTCTAACTTCTATACTGGGAAAGATTTTGAAGCATATAGGATGAATCTACATATAGCCATAAAGTGACATTGCTATGGCGCCATGCTTTAGTACTTTTGGAAGGTTGTCTGAGGTGCACAGTATGGAAGGTTACTGTGCTGTGCACATGGCGCATGGGTAACTTTCACCATGTCATCACCATAGCGGTATGCTATACCCAGGGAGTCCACTGCTACAGCAACATAGCTGGAGATCATGTGTAGATACAAGTGATTGCTACGTCATTGTAGTGCACTGTATGGTGATGTAGTGCATCTCTGTCACCATGTGGTGATGTGTAGATGCACCTATAATCAAGTAATCAGTTGCAAACAACAAAAGAATAAGAGGTGAGAAAGAGAATAATTTATGACAACATGACAGACCTTGTGGATCAGGGGAACAGTGGATGCATGACTTTAATTAGGTTTTGACACTGCCTTCCATTATATTATCATAAGTAACCTACAGAAATATGTCTAGATGAGGTGACTTTACTGTGGGTGAATACGTGGACTCAAAGAATAGTTGTCAGTGACTTAATGCTGAATTGGGAAAAGTTATTAAGTAAAGTTCCAAGAGGTCTGTCCTGGATCTAGCACTGATACCTTGCAGGATGGCATTTGTAAATGATACCAAGTTCAATGGGACAGAAGACAGGATTAGGTTTTAAAATGACCTTAAAGGATTGCATCTAGTTGAGGTATTACGCTTACCAGAGACCAACAGATAAAAGCAACAAAAACGATTAAAAGTCTAGAGAACATAAAACATGAGTTGGAAGAATTAATATTATTTAGTCCAGAGAGAAAAAGTTTTGATGGACATTTGATAATAAACTTCATATACAAAAAAATTTGTTATGAAGAAGTGGATGATCAGTTATATGCAGGATAAAACAAGAAATGGCCTTAAATTACAAGAAGGGAGATACAGGTTAGGTACTAGGAAGAAATTTCCTAACTATAAGGATTTTTTAGAAATTAATTATTTTTTTAAATAAAATTGTTTTGCATGTAATGATCATTTACTGGACCACATCACTTCTCTACACAGTAGCCCTGCTTTGCAGCTCAAGTATTCCAGTGAGTCATAAGTTTCTTGACACCATCTGCAACAAAACTTTATTTAGTCTTGCTGTTACTGCAAATTGTACCTCTGCATCACTAGGAAATCTGTACCCATGAAGAGCCTCCTTCAGTTGTCCAAAAAGCTGATAATCACTTGGCACAAGATTGGGACTATAGGGCTGATATGATCATATTTCAAAGCTCAGTCCATGTAAAGTCTTGACCTATGCACTGCATGGCCATGCATTATTGTATTGGAGAAGAACACCTTGCTTGAGCTTTCCACCCTGTTTGGGCTGAATAGCTGGCTTCAGGTGTTTTTTGGAGAATGCAGCAGTAGGTATTACTGTTGATCATGATCGCATGCTACATGAATTGAACAAGGAGTGGTTCCATGCAACCCCAAAACCAGGCCTCACTAGACGATGGTTGAGTGAAGAATTTGCGTGGCATTGATAATGTGCATTTCCATTAAATGCTATGCCTTTTGCTGTTTGAATTGTAATGGCTAATCCAGGTTTTATGGTTAAACCATACATTGTTGTTTATGCACATGCATGTTATGCATGCAAGTTATGTTATGCATGTTGTCTGTTGCTTTGGCACCCAATGGGCACACATTTTCCAGCAATTCAAGAGATCATACAATGTGGCACAAATACTGCCAGAGCTTACAATTTCTCCTGCTACTAGCTCAGGAATGCTCACTTGCCTGTTTGCTTGCACAGGTTATCAACTTTGGCAACATTGTCTTCCCTTGTGGATGCATTGGGGTGTCCTGCCTGGGGTTTATTCACTATAGAAGTGCCACTGTTTTTGAACTTCTCTGCACACTCACACTAGTTGACATAGCTTCAGCCCATAAAAAATGAATGACAGAACGTTGCTCTTTGGTGCATACTGCCAGCTGTGTGGCCATTTTGTTTAGATGCTCACCAGCACCAAACACGTTTAGTGCAAAACAATGACTGCAACTGACAGTCACCAATGTTCCTGTGACTAGGTAGTTTTCACTTTTTTCTCAGTGTGGGCAGTAGGCCTGTGTGAAGCAGCAAGTATTTGCTTTGGATTTGGATTTGGCCAATTTGGAGGGACAGTGATTCAATTCAATGATTCAAATCACTGTCCCGAATTCGATTTGGCCGATTCAGATTTGGAGATAGACTATAATGGAGAATCACTAAAATATCTATAACTTTGTCATCTTTTTTGCAGATTTGGATGAAAACAGCGGGCATGAAGCCTGCCAAGTTTCAAGGAGATAAGTGTAGGGGTTTCTGTGAAAGCGCACCTCAGAGACAGCTTTATATGTTGTGTTACCAGATTTGCCCATTACTTTGGGGTGTGCTCATTTATTAGGGATAGTTTCTAGGGTCTTGGTGATTCTGTCAATGTGCTGCTTGTGTTACTATATGGAGCTGTATCTCTCCCTTCTGCAAGCCCTCACCCCCAGTGGAGCTATCTTGCAGGACTCAATCTCAATGGGGCTGGGTTCCTGCAGTCACCAAATCAGTCATACACACAAACACACACAAATTAACGTGACACGCCTGACCCGGCTGGGTTGATCAGCATGGACAGGCTGACACCCTCATATGCCAAGAATCAGTTCATAAGACCAACAATAAAATGCAGTCAGACACAAGCACACAGGTGAACAGAATCCCTCTGAATCCGGCTGGGTGTCCAGCTGACACCCTCATGGGCCAGCATTCAGTTCATAAGGGCACGTCTGAGCCAAACTGGGTCAATCAGCCTGTACAAGCTGATCCCCTTATGTGTTTCAAACTCAGCACGTCCCAGTCTTTGGCCTCTGGATGAGCAGACCCCACAGTATTTTTGGGCTTCACAGAGATCTTTAGCTTAGGTAAAAGAAGCATTGCTGCAGAGCACAGAAGGAAAGAGAAGCAGAGAAGGAAAAATATACCCAATTACTACCAGTTTGACTATAAAAGTTATTTATTGCTAAGCATATGAAATGTATAATGGTACTAGTAGAAATAGACATGCAAAGGAAAAACACAAGCAATTACAATACTACCCTGGTTTCACTAAGTATTTGGGGAAACTTAGATCAAGCTTAACTAATACAGTTCAGGTTCAGAAGTTTATGCCTAGAGAGAAAAGAGAGAGAGAGCGCTGGGATCTCACCAGTCCAAGGTACTTGAGCTGCAAAGCTAACAGGCACAGTCTGTAGCACAATTCTTGGAGAGAGAGACGATCTGTTCTTCCAGCGTCCCAAGAACGACAAGGGATGGTGTCAGCACAGGAGTTTTCTTCTTCTGAAGCACCTCTCTCTTCTTCTTCCTTCTTCTTGAAGCACACGCACTTTTTACAGATTTTTATACCCTCAGTTCAGCTGCTTCGAAGCATCCTTAATTGTGTAAATCATTGTCTTTTCTATTGACAATGGGTTATCTGGTTTGGAACATCTCAAGAAACTGATTGATAATCAGGAAACACTTAAGATTAGGCAGTAACTAAATACTTGGGAGCCAGCTTGAAATTCCTATGGATGGCAGATATACTGATGGGATATCTCATGGTTTCTTCAGAAACAATAGATAGCCTGCAGCATCAGGATTTTGGATTTTTACTTGTTGTGCACAAGCCTCAGCTTAGCATGACTTTTCCAGATCTTACTATAGTCTTTTAACAGACTTCAGACAATTATTGGGGTGTTTATAACCTTTTGTGGAGAGGACTCCCACCAGTCGTCTCGGGAAAAGTATGGCAACACCTGTGATTAGGGCTGCAATAGGCTGGACACTGTGATGAACCCTTAACCATTGTTCAAATGTTGCCCATACCCCCTCTGACTCGGTCTCTTGCCTCAGCATTCCTTAACCCGGCAACCGAGTTTTAGTCAATCAAGTTTAAATAGGCCTCCCATAGTGGGACCAGGGAATGTACGGCCTGAGATGCCTATTAAACTTAGAGGTGTGTGTGTGTCTGGGGGTGGAAAAGTCCTTAGTAAATCCAGATTAGAACTGGTCTGATAAATGCTGAGCTGGGTGTGTGTGAACATGGGTTGATTAACATTTGGAGCACAGATTCCCCAGCATGCAGTGCTCCCCTGCTTCTCTGGTCCCAGAATTCACTGCAGTCTCTGCTTCAGGCTTTCTGTTCTCCATCTCTCATGTAAATGAATGGTCATCTGGTTCCATCTCGGATGCAAATGAGACCTAGAGCAGTTGTTTCACTCTTGTCACCCTTATCTGGAGGGTCTTAGGTGTGTCTCTCACTGCATCTTGATCAGTTTCGTTTATGTAGAGGAGGGCAGGGAGGGGGGAGTGAGTCAGACAGACTGCATCCTGTGCCAGGGTTCTCAAGAACACACAGCTGAGAGGTAACAGTTGTTTCTATGTCCCTCCCCCAGAGCACTGTGATTGGAAGGGAACTCAGAGAATGATCACAATCACTGGCCAGCTACAGATGTCAATATCAGAGTAGTCTTTCCCCCTCTCTCAGACTTTTCCATATATGGAAGTTCACCCCCTCCCCTTCCCTCTTCTCAGTTTCTGTTTGCTACAAGCCTTTCAAATCTCCGAATCTCTCTGAATCTCTCCGAATCAATTTGGAGGCTTCTGATTCAATTCAGACCTTTTAATGGATCTCCTGATTCGATTCGGATTCAGAGATTCGGCTGCTGAATTAGGTCAAATCACCTCCCAATCGAATCGGCTACTGAAGCTTTACACAGCCCTAATGAGTAGCCATTTTGCCACTAGTTTCTGAAATACCTTTGTATGGAACAGCAGAATATATTCCATACAAATATGGAAGGGGAGGTTGTGGAATCTGTCACTGGAAGTCTTCAAGTGCAGATTAGACAAACAATTGTCTTGGGTGGTTTTGACAGGCCTGTTACTTTACTGAATGGAAGGTTAGCCTATGGGACTTCTGGAGGTCCCTTCCAGCTCTATTTTCCTATGATTCTAGATCACATTATATCATATCTATTCCCTGAACATAAGGAACAGACATAGTAAATGAATGAAGTAGCACTGTCAATATTAGGCTATTTAAATATTTTTTATCTTCTGCACTAAAAATAAAGAACATTAAATATGGGTTCATTGGCCCTAAAGTGTAAGGATTCCTTCAGTGGAAGAGAGAGAGAGCCATTTGATTTTTAAGCAATTTTCTCAGTCAAAATTTCAACAGAGATGGCACATGTATGTGTTTGTGTGAACATAACAGTATATGCGTGAGCACTCACTGTGAATATTCTTATCCACATATATATGTCCATTCCTATACAAATAAGTATGCACAAATATAACCTACTTCCCACATTATTGCACAAATTAAAAAAATATTTGTAAAGCAAAGAATGAGAACCTGCTCATATTGAATCTGTCAACAGGCAGAAATAATGTACAGTATCAGAAAGACCATCAAGAATGTACAAATTAATCAAAATGAACACAATTTTCATTCATAGGAACATGAATCCTTTTCTACTGTATTTGACTGGCCTCTGTTCCTCCCTGTCAAATCCACATTTCTTCACCAATGGGAATCCTACATGGATTCTGATAGAACATTCCTACAACACTTTATTCTCTGAGGTATTACTCATGTTCATGGCCAGATCAAAGAGCAAGCAGCTATTCTTAAGCCTCTGGCTTTTTATTGCAATCTGGGCTAAAAGATCAAAAAACGGGAAAAGATCAAGCTGTAGCGTGCTTTCCTATGTCAGTTTAGAGATACTTTTAACAGCGAGAAATCCACCATGGAACATGCTATAAGGAAAATACTTTAGAAATACATCCTGCTTTGCCTGTAAAAATTCTAAACCTGATGAGACAAAAATTGGGCATTATAGAAGAATCCAACTTTTAGTTGGCTGAAATAACTCCTTCTGCAGGAAATAAAGTCCACAAGCAACCAGCTTTATTTACAGCTGAAAGTACTTGCATACACATCTTTTTCAGTAGTGTCCTTCCACATTTCTCTTGTAAGCAGGCAAAGTGTAGACATTAAAAACCTGAAGATCAGCCAAGACAGGAAAAAATCAATACTTCCTTCCCAGTTCATCTTTATAGCAGAGCACCATGTCTTGAACTTTTTCATCTTACATGCTCAAAATGACTGTCTCTTCTCTTCCAATTTTTTTCTGACAAAACAGTTTTTCCATTTCAAATGTCAACTGTAATTTTTCTACGCTATCTTAATGTTTGCTCCATTAGCTGGTAAACCAGCTATCTAAACTGTTATTCACTAGACTTTACTCTATTTTGGATAAAGACTGCATTTTCATGTACTTGTATAGAGCATAACACACTGATAAAATTCCATAAGAATTAGTGTATTGCAGTGATGCTCAGAGTTCTGGACCCGTAGGCCAGCTGAATGGCCTGAGACTGGTCCGTGAGCCAAATCAGGTCTCGCATCATCTCTGTGTGCTGGGATCAGGCTCCAGGGCAGGGTACCACCTCCTTCCAGCTCCCACATGCCAGAATTGGGCCCTGGGCCCTGTGCAGCCTCCATACTCCAGGATTAGGCCTCTGAGCCCTACATTGCCATCACCTGGCTCCCATGTGCCAGGATTGGGCCCTAGGAGTCCCACATCACCTCTGCTCACTGGGATTGGGCCCTGGAGCCTCATGTCTCTTTCAACCAGCTGTGATCAGGCTGTAACAGCCACATGCTAGCCCTACCTAGGCCCCTCATGGAAGGATTGAGCCTCATACCCCGCTGTGTGCTGGATCTAGTACGCAGGGCCACAGGCCATGGGGCTCCCCACAAATCTGTAGGGACCCTGATAGGCTGGATGACATGGCATCAGGGTCCTGATCTGTCCTGTGGGCCAGGGGTTGACCATCCCTGGTGTATACCATTAAAAAATGGGAGTCAAAATAAAAGGTATTATGTTTACTTGTTTATGTATCTTGTATGATCTATTGGCATTGTCACAATACATTTATAATTTATTAACAATCTAATTAATACTTTAATGAAATTTCTGTCCTTTTAGTTTCTTTACTGGGTTTTTTTAGAGCATCTACAACACTTTGAATATCATTTATATTATATTTAAATATTAAACTTCTTCACAGGTGGATTAGTAATAACAGCAGATAAACAGAGGGACTATTTGTGAATAATGCTTCTGAAACAGGCTATTATGAATAAAACATGTTTAATTCATGTTGCATATTTTGAAAAGTTATGCAAATCACGTTAGTAAATTGTATAGTGAGGTGTTTTGACAGAGAAGGTAAACTCTTGTCCAATACTGTACAGAAGTGGTATTTAAGCTAACCACCAGTGAATCTTCATCCTTCCTTTTTTAATTAATACAATTGGAATTTATGTGATTAAAATCCATTGTTTATATATAACTGGAAATCCCACGCCCTTTGCATCATGGTAACAAAGCATCAGAAAATAAACAAATCAAATTATGCAAAGCTTTATTTAACTGTGACAATCACATTGCATTATATTTATGAATGGAGAAAGTGGTTTTCATAAAATAAGTGACAAATTTCCCAGAAAATATTTGGTAAATTTTTGTTAATATTAAAAAATATCTTTTCACACATTATAGCCAATATTCACACTCTGACTACCTATCTGGCATGGTGTGAGGATGGAATTACTGCATCAGATCGATTTTTGGCACCCTCATCCTGGAGCTGGGTATGATGTTAGGCAACAGCATAGCTACCACTTATGACAGCCACTGTTTATATCCTCCACCCCTCAACAAGTGCTCTCGCTGCAGGGAAGTAGTTATAGGCTGACTTGAAATATATTATTTAGCTATGAAGTATCTCTGTGTGGTACACAGAATTCCAAATGAGGGTGAGGTTTTTGGTAAAATGTGAGACAAATCTAGAAATTAAACTGAGTGGAACTCTATTTTCCTCTGTCTTTGTAGCTGGTTCCTGCTCATAAAGAACTATGAATAGTACTGAGGAATCCCCACCTGGTTGCATATATCATAGTGAAAAGTGGCTTTTTACAGAGTATGGACTTACTGTTCTAACAAAGACTAGCAACAGTAGTGTACTAAAATAGCAAGATAAACTTTTTTTCCATAAGATTTATGGATTGATAGTAGGAAGAATCATAAATGTCAAAAGAGTCCTTATTTTTGTGAGACTTTTAGCCAAACTTTTGAACATAAAGGAACTCAAATAAGGAAAACAGTCATTTAAGTTGAAAACTTGGTCTTCCAAACAGGCAATTGCCATTGATTTCAGAAAGACAAGATTTTCACACTGGAACTTCTGAGTTCTTATTTTAACCAAAGCAGTGATCTGGATGAGAGATGGCTGAGTGCAGTTTTGGGTTGTCTTGAAAACCAACAGAGAAATAACTAAACAAAACAACTAAGAAACCAACTATCAGAGAAATAATATGCTCTTTTTTCCCTGAAAAACTATAATGAAATAAATGCAGGGTTTTTTTGGGGGGGAGCCTGAAAAGTGGAATGGGAAGTTAAATGGATGTCCATCTCTCACTCTGTAATACCTAGTAGATTTGGCCCTGAACCCTGACTGAACTCTCTAGGTAATATAGTAAACAGTACAGAAATTTCTCATCATCACCATCATCATCTAAAAAGGTACTTTCAGATCATCTCTGAGACATGTTCTTATTGCGGTATAAAGTTGCCTATTAACCATTAACTACCATTTTGTGTAGAGAAAATCTTGCAAAGATGTTAATTTGACACCCATGCCAAATATTAACTTCAGACTTAGATGAAAGAAGGGAAGAAAGAAAGAACAGATTTGCTTCTGTTGTGGAAGGGACACATAGCTATAACTAACAGCAGTGCATTTTATCATAAATAACTCTTGCTGCAACACATATAATATTATTGCATGTGAAAGAAAAAAACACAGACTTTAATTACCTTTATTCTTGCCTGCATAAAGAACAAAATATTTTTAAACGGTGTTGAAATAAGTATAAAGAATTGCAGTGCCAAATATTACAGCAGTGAATTTGGCATACAGTGTTATTGTGTGTGATGCATAATCTAACAAATTTCCAAACAAACTTTCTGGAAACAATTAAAAGTAAGCAAGCAACCCTGAGCAAATACTGTGGATGTTTCAAATTGCATTTTGGTCACCCACAACTACTTAAAAATATGTTCCTCAAAAATTTATATGCCTGGAGCAAGAAAGGAAGTTTTTGCTGCCCTGCCAAGTGAGAGTTTAATGTTGTGAATCATTAGGAAGCATACATATTAGGTCTCAAAAATAATTGTTTGGTTTATAGTCACTGGAGGCTATAGCCTCAATCAGACCTCAGCTGTGGTGTGTTAGAAAAGCATATAATGCTGTATAAATACAGTTTGTTGATATGCCACTGACAGAAGCATATGTTGTACTATTAACTTCCAAAACAAATATGTTAAATTGTTGCCAATATCTGAAAGACAAATACCATCACATTTGCAAAACATAATTTGGGTTACTTGTAAAAACAAACCTGGAAAACTAACAGACATGGAGGATGTATTTTTAGCTCTATGAGCTCCTCATTTTTTAAAAATCATTTAAAAAAGCAATAAGCATATTCACAGATTTTAAGGCCAGAAGAAGCTATTGCAATTATCTAGTTCGATCTTTTATATAACAAGCCACGGCACGTTACCCAGTAATGTCTGCATCAAGGTTGGTGCATATTCTATTTTGTAGATTAGGTCTAGAGCAATTTTAACTCCTGTTTATTATTTTTATTTACATTTCAAAGGAAGAACACAGAGGAAAACATTAATTGGTGGTCATGATATTTTTAGCATCTTTAGGATGTTGTCTTTGCCAGTTTAAAAAGAAGCTACTTCTCTGTTACATACTTGAGGTTTTACCTGCCCTGCAAGACCCTATGATGATGATAGAGGTAATTAAATCATAAGAGCCAAGACCCTAAAAAGCTGAATTTTTGAAATCTTTAGCTTTACCACTATTTAAGTTCAATGACCAATTAATGACTTGGGGAAAAGATGGGCATGTAAAGAGTTAGCAACGCAACCAGTCCAGTTAGAGTAAACATCCGAGTCAGGTATCCTAAAAAAGCTAGAGAAGACCATCCCACATATTCCTAATATTTCTTAAATAAAACAAGCAAAGTTTTAAACCCAGTTAGCCTGAATTACAAGTCTATTTTATACATAAAAAAGTGCATAAACCTTATTTCTAAAACTTCTTGCATGTTACATTTATGGGCAAGATGTCAGTAGTAGGCAGAATGGATACTAGGCAGATTGTTTTTCTTCACCAATTTATTGTGGCAAAAGGGGCCTTGGGAGTCCAGCTATTAACTTGTATGGGAGTTGGAGCCAAGGAAGCTTATGAATCTGGTAGCCATAACTGATTTCTTGATGGTCGTCTTCCTACCTCTTCATATGCCAAGTGGCTCTTGGCACAGACGAGAGTCTGGCCAAATCATAATATTTTTGGCGGTAAGGACTGTGTTTTCTATGTAATGTCTAATAGACTTTTGGATCATTAAAAAAAATAATACAGTGCCAAAAGAATAGACAGATGTAACAGTTGTATTAGTACTAAAAAATACTAATATTAGCTGTTATTATATAACTATAGTGATACAAGTGTAGCAAACTTCTCCATTTTTAACCCTATTTCACTCAAAGTTAAAGTTAAAGTGATTTAGCTAATTTGTATGACTGTTAACTCATGCAGATCTAACAGTTGCATCATAAAAGTTATATTGTTACAACGGATTCTAGCTGTGCTCTCACTCCCCTCTTCCCTTTTAAAGCATTTAAGTATCCTGTTTGTTCAGAGCTTTAACATAGATTCATAGATTCACACATTGTAAGGGGCTGGAAGGGACCTTGTAGATCATCGGGCCCAGTCCCCCTGCACTAGGCAGGAAAAGACAACTGGGGTCAAGTGACCCCAGAGAGGTGACTGTCCAGTCTCCTTTTGAAGATTTCTAGGGTAGGTGACTGTACCACCACTAGAGGGAGTTTATTCCACAGTCTGGACACCCTGACTGTGAGGGAGTTTTTCCTGGAATTGAGCCTGAAGTGGCCTTCCAGGAGTTTGTATCCATTATTCTTGGTCTTCCCAATGGGTGCCCTGGTGAACAGCTGTTCACCGAGTTCTTGATGTATTCCCCTGATGTAGCAGTAAGCCGCTACCAAGTCCCCTCTCAGCCTTCTCTTCTGTAGACTGAAGAAGCACAAGTCTCTTAACCTCTCCTCGTATGGCTTGTCTTGCAAGTCCCTGATCATACAGGTGGCTCTTCTCTGGACACTCTTAAGTTTTTCCACAGCCTTGTTGAAGTGCAGCGTCCAGAACTGGACACAGTACTCCAACTGTGTTCTCACCAGTGTGGAGTACAGTGGGAGTATCACTTCCTTAGTTTTGCATGAGAGTCCACTGGGAGTTTTGTGTGAGATGCAATGGTCAATGCATGCCAGCGTATTGTTTGCCCTGCTGGCCACAGCATTATGCTGCTGGCTCATGTTCATGTGATGGTTGATCACTACCCCTAGATCTCTTTTGGCCATAGTTCAAGTCAAATTGTCGCCACCGAGCCTGTAGATATGTTGGGGATCATTGGCCCCCAGATGGAGCACATTACAGTTCTGAATGTTGAACTTCATCTGATTTTGATCTGCCCAGCTCTCCAGCCTGTCCAGGTCTGCCTGTATCTGCAACCTATCTTCTGGCATGACCACACTCCCCCATAACTTGGTGTCATCCACAAACTTGGCCAGTGAGTGACATCCAAATCATTAATAAAGATGTTGAAAAGCACTGGTCCAAGCATGGACCCCCTGGGTGACACCGCTGGCCACTTTTTGCCAGGACGACACAGATCCATTTATCAGGACTCTCTAGGTACTACCATGCAGCCAGTTTTCCACCCACAGAACTGTTGAGCCATTAAGCCCACAATCTTTCAATTTTTCCACAAGGATATTGAGAGATACTAGATCATAAAGACTTTTGGAAGTCTAGGTATATAATGGCGACCTTCTCTCCCATGTCCAGGTGGCAAGAGACCTGTTTGTAGAAGGAGATGAGAAGGAGATGAGACACTTATCATTAAAAACCTAATAGGTCATTAAAATATGTATATTTTAAAAGCATGACTCATGTTATGATACGTAGGAGATGCCATATATTAGTTGATAGGATTAGAAGATATATTCAAAACCACTGGCAAGATCAATAACAGTGGAAGAGGTATTATCAAATTCTTACATCCATATAAAAGTGCACCCATTGGTTTAAGGTATCCAGGTTGTAGCTGTATTGGTCTAGAGGAAAAGGCAATCAGGACTCATAGTAGAGATGAAATATTTTATTAGACCAAGATTTTTGCCAAAAAAATTCTTTAATTGCAAGCTTTCGGGCACCAACACCCTTCATCAGGCATTGGAGAAAAGATTGTAAAAGTTCTCCTGGGTAGAAATGAAGTTCATATTTCATAGGATTTCACAGAGGAGTCAATAGATGGAAAACTCTGGGCAGTCAGTTCATAGCTGGTATGAAGCCTTTCACTTCCTGTGAGGATCTGTGATGATGCAAATTACCTTGAAATAAAGGCAGGAGCAGGATCTTAGGTTTTAGGTGGTCATAGTTGCTTCCTGCTTGTGAAAATACGAAGATTTTATTTTTAAAAATTGTCTAAAATTCGATATCTTCCATGTGTCAGGTATCCAGGATGTAACCATATTGGTCTGGAGGAAAAGGCAATGGTTGATTTAATGAAGAAATGAACTAGATAATCAGCTTTGCTGTTATGTTTCCTGGTCATGAGAAGAACACTCAAAATGAACACAACTTTTTTTTTTCTTGTGGTTTCTCATGTGTTTAAATGTGCACCATGAAAGTGCAAATGCAAAGAAAGCCTCTACTCAATCTGTGCAATCTGAATGCAACAAAATGTGAAATAATATATGGATCTGACTAGAAGTTTTATACTTGATTTCCTTTAGTTGGAGTTTTCAAACCTCTTTCTCAATTTAAGAAATGTCAGCAGGGGGGTTAACATTCATGGAATTATAAAATTAAACCCAGAAGAATATATGTTAAAAATGGAGGCTAAGTACAGGCATTCAAGAATGCCAAGGTAGAAGCACTCCAACTTTCAAGCTTTACTCTAAGCACCCAAGGTTAGTTCGGGAGGAAGCAGAACACACATTAGTCCTTGTGGGGGCAGGGAAGGCTTGAAGCCTGCCTGCACAGCCCAAATCCAGCAGGTAGGTTGGGCTCCTGTAAGCTTCCAAGCATACTCTGCAGGTTTCCCAGGCTTCCGTAGACTCCTGAGAGGAGCCAAACAGCAAAGCCACTCCTGATTGTCTGGCAAGGACATCATGGCTGCCCAACTGGACCTGATGTGGCAGCTGCTCATCATGTCATGTGCCCTCATAGCCGCAAGCCATCAGACAGCTATCCCATGGATTCCAACCCAGTGCACCCTGCACCCACCGTGTGTGTGTGTGTGTGTGTGTGTGTGTGTGTGTGTGTGCGTGTGTGTGCATCTGTATGCCCCAGATGCCTGGGTTCTGTGTGTGTGTGTGTGTGTGTGTGTGTGTGTGTGTGTGTGTATAAGAGAGAGAGTTCTGGATGCCTGCTGTGTGTGCATGCACACATGTGCATGCATGTGTCGTGGATGCCTATATTTCTCCCCACCACTGATGTTAGTGGCCCCAGCCCTGCACAGTGGCAGGGTATCTGGATCTGAAATCCTCTGTCTAGCTCCTCACCCATGTGTACTGGGCATTCTCCCTGGATGAGTAGGGCTGGAGGGCTTCCAGTGCCCCTACCCTGGCACTGGACCATGGGTCTCCAGACCCAGGCTCCTCTGGCCCCATGTTACAGGTACTGCTGCCCATGCCAGGCACCCTCCCCTTTCCCCTCACTCTTCCTAACCCACCTCAGAGGCACATACAGGGGCTTTGGGGAAACGTAGCCCAAGGAAGAGATGTGCCTTGTTTTAATCAAATGTTGAAGCTGTTAAACTTTTAGTGTGTTTATTAAACAGAAACTGTGGAATGTTTCCTGCTCCAGACCTTGGAAATTTCTTTTCAGTTAACATTAAGATGTTGAGGAGGGGAGAAGAGTGGGCAGCGGCAGGGGCTCAACTTAACAAACACAAAACCTTGGGTTGTCAGGGGGAATGCCACATATGAAACTGATGCTCCTTGGTTTAATTAGATGTTGCAGCTACCAGACTTTTCACCTGCATAGTAAAGAAAAACTATGGAGTGTTGCCCACTCTGGCACTTGGATCTGATGCCACAGAGCTGCCTATCTTTACAGAGGCTGCACTGCTGCCCCACAGTGGGACCCAGGACTGAAGTGGCCTCGCCTCATGGGTTGGTGGGCCACCCCCCACCAATTCTGAGTACTTCTGCTTCCTTGTGGGACTGGCAAGGAAACTCTCCAGGACCCTGCACCTATGCCAGCAACCGCCAGTGGCTGGGGGTAGTGAATTGGCCCTGAAAAGTGGGAGGAATCAATGCCAGCTCTGGCAGTGAGTCTCAGACAGCCTGGTTTCCCCTCCTGTACTGCTGCTTCCCAGAGTAGGCCCTGCCACATCTCTTTTTGGCCCCTTGGACCCATGCACTAGATGTCCTGTTTTGGGGCTCCCCTGCCTCCCAGCATCTCTCAATCAATGCACAGTGTGGAGCATTCCCCCACAGCCACCATCCAGGTCCCTGCTCTATCCCTTCCTGGGGGGCTCTCAGGCAGGTCACTTGATGGAAGAGTCCCTAGAGCTGGGCTTTCCATGCCAGGAGCATTGGGCAGCAGCCTAACCCACCACTCCTCTTCCCATGGGAGGTCATGCTGATTCCACTCAGGGGTGTCATACCTGGATCCCAAGTGGTCTTTGACTCTGTGCATAAACTCCTTATCCTGGAACTGCAACTCTCTCAGTTCCATAGCAGTGAGGGTGCAGCAGATAGCCATCTGGAGATGTTGTTTCTGGATCTTCACAGCATATTTCTAGGCGTGGACAATTCATTCAACTCATTCAACTCATTCAACCAGCTCTTTTGTAAGCAATCACCAACCTGTCCATCCCAACTGACCATGCTGAGGTCATATTTGGTCCTCATTTCACTGGTGCCATCTGCACACATGTCTCCAGCAGACCATCCTGGATCCAGCATCTAGGGCTCCGTGAGTGGGCCTCCTACACACAAATGCAGAGTCTGCTGACAAGGGAGACACTGAAGGACCTATGATGAGTCTTTTGTCTGGACCCTTTCCCCTGCCTGGGCCCAGAAGCTTCATAGCTGCTCACAACCTGGCACTGTGAGACACCTTCATTCTTTTTCTCAGCTGGAAAAACCTGGATGCCTGGATTCCATCTCCCTGCTGTGGGAGCTGGGAGGTCTGGGAACCCAAGCATTCAGGCGTGAAGGGATGGAGGGAGCAAGGAGGGTTTTCTAGGGAGAAATCTCATTTCCTGCTGTGACTTCCCTGCAGCAGTACTCATAATTAGGTGCCCTGCCAAATGGCACCTGAAGACACGCCAGTGAAAACCTGCAGTTGTGTCTGTTGTTTACACCTTGACTGTGAGAAATAAAAAAAACCTTTCCATGTCTTTCAGGGTCTGTTTGAGTGCTGTTTTGTGTAAAGTGGTTCTGTGTCAACACTGCCTTCTCTCAGGAAAGTAATGTGACCTTGAGGGATGGGGTTGGCAGCTGTCAATTAACCACAGTATGGTCCCACTTAGTGTAACACAGGCTGATAAATCCCCAACACCAGTAGGAAGTACCAGCCCTGGCACTTCTGCTTTGTTCCAGGCCAGTGGTGCAGGGGTTCAGGGGGTGGTGTTTGACAGGCAGAAGTTCTGTGCGGAGCATCAATAAATCAGTATCTTTAGTCTTCCATGTGGACAATTGTTGAGCCAAGAGCACTCTGAATTATCAGTGTAGGAAACTATCTCCTTCCCCATGAGCGTGCCCTATCTTAACAAGGAGTGACATTAGACCATTTCCTCACCTATAAACATTATATTCAGCAGGTCAGCAGTAAAGTCTCTGTATGGGTATCTGCCTTAAGACATTTAGCCAGCACAACATGGTGTGCTAACTTCAGAGTGCTTAGAATGACTACATTTGCAATGATATACACCCCAGTAAATTATTGTGCTCCTGTATGCTCCAGAAGCTGTCTTGCTAAAAAGCTTGACCCTGTATTTAACAGTGCACAGAGACTCATAACAGACTGCACAACTTGTACTCACATATGCATTCCCTAAACTCAAGGGCATTAGACCAAGTGACATAAGAAGATAGACCCTAACTGCTCCCCTGCTGCCAGGTTTCTGGGTCTATGGGGAGCCCAGCAGGCTGGGCACTGTGACCTTGTGTGTTGTGCTAAAGTTAGATAAGTGTTGGGCTGAATGGAAATGAAATGATCATTCAGAGTAATCTGGTCTGTAATCTGTTCTTACAGTGTTTTATATCAGCATCAAATGAGTTCCCACATTGGGCATGACCTTGACATAGAAGCGTATCAAGTTGAACAGACTGAGATCTGGATACGGGCACTACAAAGCAAGACTGTACAAAATAAACATCTTGGGCAGCCCCCTGTGTGAATCTAGGGTCCACAATCAGCACAGCACTTAATGGAAAGCTGCAATCTTCATAAGTGCCCAGAGTGGGTAGATGGAATCCATACACTGAGTGGTCATGTCCAGATGAGCGCGGAGGTGTGGTATGTGGTGCTGCAGACCCATCTGTGGTATCATATACCACACACGCAGGTGTTCCCTGCACTGCTACCTTGCAGTGTGAAGGGTTTTGTTTTTTCTTTTGACTCTGGGAGATCCCAGAGTAAAAAAAACCCATGCCAAAAAAGTGGGGCAGCACACATGGTGACAGTGTGTGCTGCCCAAAACCAGAGCCTGGATGGCTGGAGCCATGCTCCGGCTGCTGGCCAAGCTTCTAGCTGCAGGAGCACCATGGCTACAGCTCCCCAAGGCTCCCAGGACCCTAGGTAAGAATGCTGGGGCCAGCACAGTTGCTGGCCCCAGCCTCCCGTACCCTACCTGGGGTAACCTGCCAGGTGCCAGAGCATGTGTGACACAGCCATTCCCCAGGGACAAGTAGTTACAGCTAAAGGTGTGCTGCTGCTTCTTGTCCCCAGGGAAACAAATATCCATGTGCGTGTGGATGCAGCCAGTGATAATACCAGACAGTGGTTCATGGCTGACCAGAAGGAACTGGGCAGCGGGGAGGGTTGGACAGGGGCTTCATTGACTCTTGTCAGTGACAGCCCAGGGGCAGGGCCAGCCTGGCACTTGGGCAGACCACACAAGCTCTGGCCAAGGCTAGAGCATTGCCCTGGGAGAGAGGGTGAGTAGGGTACCACAATGCTTAATGGGATATTGGCAGAATGTGACCTAATGTGAGTTGTGATGGGATCTAGTACAGATGTTTGTTACAGTGCTCTAACCTACAGTGCTGAAGTCTGATACCACATTCATCCAGGGTTATCTTAGAGCAGGATCCACCATTTTTACACAGCTCCGTATGCCCTGACCAGGAGGTTTTAGAGTGTTTTCTGTATGCTTACTGTGCAATAAGTGTTACCTCTGTACCTAGCCAGACTTCTTAAAATGTTCAACCAAAAGCAGTTTAGATAGAAAGTTGGATATAAGTTTCTCCCATGAGTGGCATTATCTGCACTTACTGTCTTTCAAAAAAAAATGATATAATGGGAATTGTCAAGGATCTCACTGACATCACTTTCCTGTGAACACTTCTTTCTTGGGCTAGTAAAGAAGAAAGCGAAAGTCAGTTGTGCTGTGGTTACAAATAAGTACAGCCCACTCTTGGGCTGCTGTTTAATGGTCTGTTTTGATGTTTGGGTAGTATAGCTACTAGCAGCATTTAGTTCTGTGTATAGTAAACAGATGGTATTACTCATTCACTCATCATAAACATCACCTTCATATAGGAAACAGTAGGTTTGGCATATGTACCATAAATCTATGGATGTACCCTGAGGAGTGAAGTAGAAATAATAAGTACCTGCTTTTAATATAGCAGTTGTATTTATATTTAAAATGCTTCCTTGAAGAAATATTTTAACAAGCTGACTTTGCCCCTAAATTTTAAAACAGTAATATCAGAAAACACATTCATAGTTTATCTTTCCCCCTTTAGCTGCCTGACCTTATCCGGATTGAAAAAAGATCAAGAATTGTGTCCCTGTGCATGGATGATCTCAGCAGTGAAGATGGTGGGAAGGCCTCTGCTCTTAGTCCATGATATGGAGCTGTCTTTATCTCCAGGAAAATCATCTTTAAGCTCTCTGTTCTTTAATTTCAGGTAATTCACTTCACAGGTCCAGAAGTCTATGTAGGTTAAAATATTTTTAAAAACAAAGAGGCCTCAAAAAGGGGTCTGCAGAAGTGGATCAATAGAAAAAAACAATAGGATTTCTCAAAAAAAAATTCCTTCCCCATCCCAAATAAAAATCACCATCTTCAACCCATTCCATACCCCAGTCTCTGTAGTAAAAGCCTATTCAGGGAAAGACTGGCAAGCTTAATAATGTACTTTGATGTTATCAGATCAGACTCTTTTAGACAAAGGAAACAATTCTAGAATAGAGAGTCTTTACTGAAACTGCTCTGCCACCAACCTCCAGGTTTTAACTAGCTATCCAGATGATCCAACACTGAGGAGAGGATGGAAATACATCTACTGCTATGAGTAATGTTTGTGCTTGGAGAAGTGGGCCAGTCCTCTGCATAGATAGGATGGTACACAAGATACTCAAGAATACTCTGACACTTTCTTGAGCCCTGGTTCTGCCATTCAAAGTGAGTGAAAGTGGAATTGTTGCTGCTTTTTTCATTCACTTAGTCAAGTGGCAAGAGCTCAATGTGCAGCATAAAAAGCAAAGATATCACTGCTGTATATTTGGTGTGTTATTCCTGGCTGTATGGAAACCTCTTTCAATGTTCTTTTTCTAACCACTCTACCACTGACCCCATGGAGCATGCAGGCCTAACATGGTGTTGCTGAAGTATGATGCTTCAGGCTGCTCATTGTTCAGCAGCTGTTGGAAGCAGTGTCCTTCTTTTTCCTCTTGTCATTTCCCTGGCATACAATTGAGCCTTTTATCAGGCAACACTTTTTACTTCTGAGAGTATTTATGAGGTGACACTTCATCTTAGTCAGGTTGTAGTTTAACCCCTTTTAGCAAAATTGTACCAAAAGGCTTTTTACAACAACAGTGAAAATGCTTGTGACAAATGTTCCTTGTTATTTCTGCAATTACAGACCAATGGCAAGAAGCTATTATGTCACACTGGTATTCTGCAACATGCAATGGTTTTTATTATAAATCACTCTACAGGGGCATTTGTGTCTTGGTAAGAGTGAGCAGATTACAAGCATTGGAACAAAAACTAAGATTTTCCTACTCTAACTTCTGGGGAAAGCCTAAGAAGTTACTAATGTCTCAGATACATAGAATAACTCTCAAATGTTGAGGGCCATGGAGTACCAGTCTATCACTCCTCTTTTACAATGTTTGGACACTTATGAAGGGGATGTGACATTTCCAGTATGATTACAACAGTGCCTCAGCCAGTGAGACTGCAGTGTAGAAATGAGTGTGACAAACTCAGAACGTCTGCCATTAATCCAGGAGTGGGCAAAATGGCAGATCTGACCAGTGGCTGGATTCCATTTCCCAGCAGTCCTTGCCTGCATCACTTTGGCCGGTTTCCATGGAGGCTCCAGGAGTGGTGGGGTATGACAGCACGGGGCCAGGGTCTCCATGGAGACTGGCTCAAGCAGTGCTGGCAGGACATACAACTGGACGGGGAGCTGCTCCGGGGCTAGGGCTGGGATTTTGTGTCGGTGACCTCATGGTCTGGAGCTGGAGCATGCCCCTGTCCTGCTGCAGCTGGAAATGTGGCATGGGGCCCTGAGCTTCAACAGCTGTCTAGCAGGGAGGTGGTGGGACACTTCCAAGAAACTCAAAAAGGCACTTTCTCTTCTTGCACTCTGGCTGTAGGGACATGGTGTCATGACAGGATTCTGGGTTTCTTGAGATAACCCAGGGACTACTGGCTTGTAAGACACAGAACTCTCCAATTCCCTTGTCATTGCCAGAGCCATGCTTTCTTATCATCTTTATGGTAAATGCCTCTCAGCACTAAAGACTGGAGATTTATTACTTGTGCCAGGGGAAGGGGAGAGGTCTGACTCTATAGCCTGCTCCTTCTGCAGGAGGTGGTCCCCAAAGGAGTCTTCAAGCCCTAGAATGGTAGTACATACTTTGCTAGCATGGCTGCAATGCTAAGGATACCACGCCAAGTGAGAAACAAGCTCAAATGTTATGTCTGTCTCTGATATGATGACCTGACACTCCAGGACACAAAGTCTATTGTGGCAACTATTGACAGAGTGCTCACTTCCTGAGGACCCAGCAGAAAGAATTTTCTGCCCACCTAATACCACCTGAGTACAGCCCTGCTGCCCATAACAACTCTTAGCTCCTATCTTTACAGATGATGGGGAATGGAAAAGCTGCCCAGCTTTAGGCCCCTCCTTCCTAAGCTCCTGCAAGCTCTCTGTGGTCCATGCCACCACTAATGTGCTTGGGTGTAGCAGTGGGAAGTGGGGGGTGGCAGACTGCTGGGGATGAGTTGGAATGTGTTGTCTCAGGAAATGGCAAGGGGGAAGGGGGAACACTCTTCCTAGGAGAGGATTGAAGCTGCATGGGGTCTTGAGCATTTGGTGTTTTTGGCCCTGCACTGCATCCATTCCCAGTTGTTTCATGTCTTCAACAATCTGCTAGAAGACCTCTTTGTTGTGGTGCAGGCTGCAGAGCTCCTTGCCCCAGATAGCAACAACATCTCTTATCTCCGCAATGGCCCTGTTCTATCCCCAGATATAGGTAGTGGAGGAAGACGGGCCAGGATCTGCCATGGATGACTCCCTGAGAGTCTGGGTGCCTGTGGGTCCAGATGTCACTGGATGAGTGAGCATCTAGCTATAAGGGTGTAGGTGGGGAGGGGGGGTGAGGATAGGTCTTGGCACAAGGTTTACTTTCACTGAGACTGGGTTCCAATTGTGCATATCCCCCAGCTCTGAAGTGACCCCAGCTTGGCTGGCCATGCTCCCCTGCTATCCCGGAGCTTTCCAGGGGCATCTACCTACTGGGACCATTTGGCTGGCCAGGTCCTCCCAAGCCCTGAACTTTCCAGGGTCTTCTCCCTGCTGCCTCCAAGATGGTTGGACATGTACCTCCTAGCCACAAATTAATCTGCTTAGCCATGCCCCGCCATCCATGAACTTTCCAGTGGCATTAACGTCCAGACACAGCTCATCTGGCCACACCACCCCCAACCTGTGAATTTTCTGGGGGCATCCACCTGCAAGTAACAACCATACTGGCAACATCCACCTATGGCCCAAACTCCCCTGGCTAAGATTAGTGGCTAGCAGTAGCTGGTCCAGCCAGGGATTTGCTTTCCCTTGATTAGTTAGCCCTGAATTTGTCAGTATCACTATACTTCTGACCTATTTCATCTGTTTGTACATCTGCAGCACTCCAGACCTGAATTCCAGTACTGGCTCCCACATGCTGGTGGGGGGAGGTGGATTCATGCCAGGTTATGACTAGGATCATGGGGTACTTGGAGCTGGATCTTCAGTTGTCGGGTTCTGGGTTTGGGTCTAAGTTTTGGAGGTCTTTTGGTCTGTGTTTTTTGGGTCTGTGTGTGGGTCTTGGTGTGCTTTGGTATGGGATCTGGGAGGCAGGAGATTATGGCTCAAGGTCTCAGGTATCTGAAGATCTGGGTCATATGCAAGGGACACATCTGCCTCAGTCCCTCATGCCTCATTGCAGCCCAGAGCACAAGGTGGGTCTGAAAGACTGGACTTTTTTGCTCTGAAAGACCCAGGTGGTAGGGTTAGCTGTATGAGCAGTGGAGTGCAGTCCAAGTGCCAAAGCATCTCCCTGTACAGTAGGGGGCAGGGAGGAAATGCATGCTGGGAAGCCAGAGGACAGCAGTGCAACTTTTATTGATAGAATTGGACAAGCATTTATTAAACCAATCTAACCCCCATGGTCATGTCCAAATGAATGCGGACATGTGATATGTGGTGCTGCAGACCATGCAGGCATTTCCTATAATGCTAGCTTGCACCATGGGTGAGGGGTGGGGTTTGACCCTAGGATCTTCTGAGGTAAAAAGCCCACACTGAAAAAGTGAGGTGTTGCACATAGCAAAAGTATGCGCCACCCAAAACCAGAGCCTGGCCAGCCAAAGCCATGCTCTGGCTGCTGGACAGGCTTCCTGCCATGGCTGTAGCGCCAGGAGACCCCCAGAACCCCAGGTAAGAGTGCTGGGGCCAACAAAGTTGCTGGATCCAGCCTCCCCTGCCCCACCCAGGGTAACTGCCATGCACCAGAGTGCACGTGGCACAGGCATTCCCTGGGGACAAGTAGTAGTGTCATAAGGTATGCTGCTGCTACTTGTCCCTGGGGAAACAGACATCTGTGTTTATCTGGACGCACCCTATCAGTCTAGAGTTATACCTCCTCAGATTTGCTTTCCCTTGATTAGTTAGCCTTGTTTGCTAAACCTTGCAATGATGTTCGCCAAAAATTGTCCCTTGGTGTTATCTCAGAATTATATTGTAATCTCTGTTGTTTCACCCTCCTTTTCCTTTGCTGGCCTGTGATCTAGAATACCATTTTTTTCAGAACAGCATCACTGCTTTCCCTCTATTTGTATAGAAAGAATTTCCACTTACCTACAGGAGTGAGTGTATAATTGCAATGGGAAGCATACATATTTAAAAAAAATAGATTAGGAATCTGAATGGCTCAATGAATTCACTCCATAATTTTTACTGGCCATAAACTGAAATTTTATGTTTTGAGGAAATAGTGGCCAATGTGACTGCTAAGCCTGCAATGTCTTATTCTAGTTATTTCCAGAACTGCATGAAATAACATCTAGGAGAGTCTAGTATTTTCAGAAATTTCCTAGGTTGAAATTGTAGATACTACATATAGTTTTGCTATGAAAATTAAGAAACACAAGTTAAATTAGTTCAGTTACTTTATGTAGATGCACCATTGTGCCAGATGTTAAATGCATTAGTCATTAGTATGGATTTTCTAATTTTATCTTACTTTTTGCTTTTATTATTTTCTTATATATTACCCTTCTCTTTGCTGACAGTTGTTGTTATGACATCTTTACTTTGGTACTCGAGGGACAAAGTGAATTTGTCTCTTTCACCTCTTTTTCTCTCTGAAAGCAATACTAGCTGCTCTGTGGGCTTGCTTGCAGAAGGTAATGCAGAGTGATATGAGTAATGAATGTCAATCATCCTTCCTTCTTTCCCCTCTCTTGTCCCTCACAACAAGACTAAGAAAAATCAACCAGGGCTGAGACAGATATATTTAATTTCCCCTGGCCAGTTGCCTATATACAGATAGATCTTCATAAACAGCAAGGTCACCAAACCTATATATTGATTTATATATGTAAAATGTATTTTTGTGTAGGGCCCTGTTAACTTCTCTGGGAGTTCCCAGGCCATGGACGGATATTACTGTAACAGAAGTTCAGCACACAAAACCCATGACAGAACAGAAGTTTGGCACGCATTGAACATGTCTACACATGCATTTAAGTATGACTAAATTTGATGTGCATTAAGCAATTTTTGGCAGGTGTCTACATATTAGTGCCAAGTTAGTGCCAAGTCCCTGGAGCCCTGCCATATGCCCCTAATGTTTGTGTCACTAAAGTTAGTGTTAGGTCGCATCTACACATACTTAAACTAGGCACTTTAACTAATCGCGCCTAAACTTGATACCTACAAGCATCAAATTTAGGCATGATAAGACTAATTTTACCATTTATAATGTGCATTAAGGGTGCGCACATGTAGATACATGCTTTAGTTTTTTTTAATGATGTTGTAACATAACAAAATGAAATACACTGAAATGTGATCTCAATTTGAATGGCTTCTCCCACCTACCCATTGGCTTCTTCTTGTGGGCTTAACCTTTTTTTGTCAACGGCAAAACCTGATATCTATATAATTTCCTTTCTTTTGGGGGAGGAGCAGTTTTTAAGGGATTATTTTCTAGTCTTTAATGCACAAGCAGGTGTTCATTGCTAATTACTGTTAAGTGCAGAATTTCCATAATATAGTAATTAGATTCATCCATACTTTTAAACATAATGGGCTGTCATCAAACAAATGATATGAGATAAAACAGTTTCAAAGTTTAATTAAGTAATCTGAAAAATGTTCAAAATGAATTAATAATGTATATCAAAAACCTGGCATTGTGATAAGTGAGGTATGAGATCTATCAACAGGAAAAAAAGAGATTAACCCATGAATGGTAAAGTTACTGAGTGTTATTTAATATCCTATTAATCAAAGCCATATCCTGGCATCTCAGTAAAACCTGATGACATTTTACTAAGAATATATTTGTTTGCACAAAACTTTATGTGATGAAGTTTAAATAATTTTGGTGGAGATTATTAAGATTATTAATGATAAGTAATACCAGTATTTAATGATACATGTAGAAGACACTGGTTTGGAAATTACCAAACTTAACAGACCATGGTGCTTAGTAGGGCTGTGCAAAATGGCACCATTCCATTTTGACTTGTTTTTTGAGGTTTTGACTGAACAGTGTTTTGTTTTGAATTTTGTTTTGATTTGAAACCTCTGTTCCATTTCATTTCATTGAAACAGTAACACTGTTTCGATGTTTCACCCATAGGCTATAGTGGGGAAACTCAAAAGAGCCTCTCTCATCTGGCAGGCAGATTGGGGGCCCACAACCCTGGGAGGGCTGTGGGAGCTGTGCCAGTTCTCCTGTGGTTGTGGGCCCTGTTCTTCCTGCCAGATGAGGAAGGAAAGCTGGGTGCTGCTGCCTGGGACCGGGGAGCTGGGGAAGGGAACTGAGCCCAGTTGCTCAGTGCCCCTCCCCAGCACTATGATCATGCTGGGGAGAGCAACTCAGCCCAGATGAGCTGAGTTCCCCTCCCTGTCACTACAATCGCGCTGGGGAGAGGAGCTCAGCTTAGCTGGGCTGAGTTGCTTTCCCCAGCCCGATTGTAGTGCTGGGGAGGGGAACTGAGCGATCAGCCTCAGTTTCCTTCCCCAGCCTGATCACAGAACTGGGGAGGGGAACTGATTCTAGGATCAGTTCGCTTCCCTTGCCCGGTGATCAGCTTCCTGCAGCCCGGCTGTGGAAGGTGGGGAGAGCTAGGACTGCGTTCCCGTCCAGCTGAGCCACATGGGGCTACGGAGCCACTGGGAGCACAACCTTGGTTCTCTCCTGTCTCCCACCACCTGGCTGCTGGCTGCTGGCTGCTTCAAAACTTGAAACATTTTGAAACTTTTGAAACATTTCGACTAGCCTCATTTTGTTTCAAGACTGTTTCGAAGCCCTTCATTTCATTTCAATTTCAGTGTTTTGATCTCAAAATGAGTCAAAACAATGTCGAAGTGAAACAGATGGTGAAATTTCACACAGCCCTAGTGATTAGCCCCACTTATATCCAGGTCAAGATTATGGAGTTTGTATGACTTCTAAGAACACCATCATTTCTCCCTTTTTCTCTTATTCATTATATTATAAACATCTCCTTTTCCTCTCAGGGTCCTATATTTTCTAGTTTTCTTTTTATCTTGTTTTGTATTGGCCATATGTACCAGTTATGTGACACGGAAACATCTCAACTTGCTTATTGAACCTTATCCAAAACTTGCTGGAGTTCATCAAAACACACCCACTGACTTCAATGAACTTTGGATCAGACCCACTTTACTCTCCAGTTCAATGAAGCATGGTGTGAACAAGGCTCAACTTAGTATTGATCTCTAACAGAATTGTATTTTTCTTTCCATCCTACATGATCTCTTTACATTTATTGCTATTCTCAAGTATGGCTTGCTAAGCCAATTGTTTTTCTTCCAACAGAACATTTCACCATCAATATCATCTTGCTAACATTACCCCACTAGCTATTTTTATGCTGTTGAAGAGAAAAAATGTGCTTTTATGTTCAAATGAAATATGTATAATTTACTGCTTCACTGTACCCTCCCTCACTGTCGGTGCCTAGGAGAAATTGCTTACCTCTTTGCTTGCTGCTTCTTTCTTTCTACTATTTTAATTTTAATGTATTTTATTATATTTACTTTTGATGTAAAAGTGACTGTCTTTGTTTCTCTTTTAAGCTAAATCCTAAAGTCCTTAACTCAGACAGACTCTCTTTGACATTCAATTAAATCAAGTTCATAAAATATTTCAAATATACATTTTCTTTCTATGTTCTTTTGAGGGTGGCTGGGGGAATCTGATTTTTCTCTTTCTCACAACAGGCAAGCAGTTCTTATGCTTCTGGACACCATCCACTAATGTCAGGAAGAAATTTCCCGCATGGCATAGTATTGCACAATTAGCAACTTCTCGTAAGTTTCCAGGATTGGCCATTGTAAGAAAAAGGAAACAGAGCTATATGGATCATTCATCTGTTTAGTAGAGCAATTATTTTCTTTCTTTGTTTTTAGTATATTTCAATTGTATTTTTTCCTTAAAAGACAGTGATATACTGCTTTGTCTTTCACTATGTAATTAATATACTTTCAAAAACATATTTTCTTGGTAAATTATACTCAGCCACAATACTTTAGGTTGGGATAAGCTCTTTAACTTCTCAAAGCATGTTGAATTTCTTTCACACTTTCTTTCCATCCTTTTTCATTCACCTTTCCTTTCTTTAGTGCTGTTAAAATTTTCTCTATGTATTTGGTAATGTCTGTCAAATGAAGAGAAGAAACTAACATTTTGGAAAAGACAGCAGTCACTCCCTTTTTAAATTGTTGTATTTTCATTTTTATTAGTTTAGAATTCTCATATAGATATATACCCATATTAGATATACATTTTTAAAATCAATAAGTGACTTAAAAGTCAGTGGGACTTGTGGCCCAAGTCAATGACATGTTATTCATACCCTGATACCTTTCCCAATCTATTTCTTTAATAACCTAAATAAGGGAAAAAACATAGGTCCAAAATGGGATACTGACTTCTACCATGAATCATCTCTTTAATGTAAGTGGAAATTATTGAAGAGTATAGTAGTCATTGTAAGTAGAAGTATAGTGATCTAGGCCCTAGTGGGCACATCTACATGAGATACTTAACTTTGCCTTAGCATAATTTACTAAGAAGTAAGCATGTGCATCTACATGTGCACATGTGTACTTCACAGTAAACCTCCCTAATACTGAGTAAATTTGCTACCTGAAAATGCAGGTAGATAAGGGTCTCCCAGCCTGAGCCCCACAACCATGGACCTCAGGCTAGGAGATAAGCATTTCCCAGCAGTGGCTCTGAGACCATGAAACTTGGGCTAGGAGATAAGTATCTCCCAGCAGCAGCCCTGCAATCATGGTGGTAGCTAGAAAATGGTATTTAGAGGTTTGCTTTTAGGAACTGACTTGTAGATAAAGTAGATATGCATTAGAACAATGGTCCAGGGGAACAACAAAGGTTAATTGACAACCACAGGGAGACTAGTCAACAATGTCCAGAGATGAAGAGCCATCAAAGGAGAGAAAGAATACAAAAGGAGCATTTCAGAGCAGCAAAGGGTCCCTGAGAGGGAACCTGAGGCCACCATGGACAGAGGACACACCACCAGCTCATCTCACCAACCACACTGGAGTGGGGTGGGCCTCAGCCTTCGACCTCCAGGCTTTTGACATCTGACATTCATGAGAGAACCTCAGAGTGAAGCTCGCATACTGGCCAGATGTACCTTGACTCTGTGAACTGTGGGACTGGTAGATATAGAATTGTTTGCATTGTTCTTATTTGTTATCACTGTGTGTCAATAAAATTCATGTTTTATCAAATGGAGAGGTCATGGTCGGTCTGAGGGTCTTGAGTCTGCCCAGAACAGGGTATCTGGATCATAAATCCAGTGCCAACAGTGAAGCCAGTGCTAGGAGTTCCCTGTTGGTGGGGGCTGGGGAACTTGTTCTCCTTCCAGCTCCATTAGTGCAGAGCTGGGGGGGGAGGCAGTACAAGCTCCCCAGCTTATTTCCCCCCACTCCCCAGCTCTGTGAGCTCTCCAGCCCCCATCCTGCCCATTTCTGGGCATCATGATTGCAGAGCAGGGGCTGGGAGCTCCTTGCAAGGCAACAGTTCCCCACCCAGCCTGGAGATGAATCGGACAATTCCCAGCCAGTCCCAGGCTGTGTGAGGAAACACGTGCACTCTGGAGGTAGCTGAGGACTGTCTTTTGTGGGCAGTCCCCAGCCAGCTCTGGACTGCACATGCAGGAACTGTCCCATTCAGGGACAGATCTCAGCCCTGTGCCCCAATTGGGTGATTGATCATAGGTCTTGGAAAGAGCTGCAGAGGTTGGGTAGACCCCCAACCCCCTGCCCTGATCCACTGGTGGAGCAGTTGACGGTGAGTTAGCTGCTAGCTGACCCACCAGTGCATTGGGGCAGGGGCCTAGGACGAGCCCTTCCCCTGGAGCTCTTTCCAAGCTCCATGCCCCTTATTGGGTATACAGGGCCAGGAGCTCCCTGCTTCTGTGGAAGGGGACATTGTTCCCACCTCAGTAGCAGGCAGCCCTTTGGGGCCAGGAGACAACTGTCTCTTGGCCTGTTGCTCTCTGCCAGCCCCTGGGCTAGCACACAGGGGGAGCCTGGAGCTCACCCTAATGGCATGTCATCGCTGCAGGGAACTGGGTACAAATATGCTTCCTAATCCTCACATGTGTAGACCCTACCCAAAAAACCCTTACTCTGCAGTAGTTTACTGCACATTAAATCTAGGCTAGAGTAAATGAATGTGTAGATACACCCAATGATTCTGAATTATTAAAATATGCTTGAGTAGTTCTAATATGTCTTGAAGATCATCTAATTATGCATGGCATTGCCAAAGTACAAGGATTTAAAAGTGAAAAAAGCATGTCTTTTACGTATCACTAAAACTGCATGCTGTCATGTACTCCTATTTTTATTAGTTCTGTTGTTTGTGTCAGAGTGGTGCCTGCCTACTACTTTGTGTTGGCATAGAAATGGTGACTAAAATCACATACTATACCATGCATATCAGCTCCAAAATCCTGCTTCATAATAACCTCATTATCATAACTTAAACATTGGAAATATATTAGGAATGTTTAATCCATAAAATCTGTGTAAACTTCAACTATTATGCTTAAAATAAAACAAGTTCTAAATGCGTTGCAGAAATGTGACAACAAAATATGTAGTGAAGCAAGAATGACTTAAATGCTTGAGAGACTCTTTGACCAACAGAAAAAAAAATGCAGTCATGTGCAAATAAGCAGAAGATAAGAAAGACAGATGTTGCACTGACCTCCCACTCAATGGAATTGGATTGCCAGTTTAGTTACTCTTCTGCAGCTGTTTGCAATGGTCAGGTGGGAAGTCAGTGCCTAACATGCACCACACTAGGTACTGCCATAAATCAGATAAAATCTTTATGGAAGGACTCCAAACTCAATTTGAAAATGTTGGGTACATCACCCTAGTAGCATAGGGAGATTGTATCAGTTTCAATTATTCCACAAAAGCAGGATATGTTAGATATTTGGCAGAGAAAAAATATATGCTGGCAACATTTCATATTTCACATTATAAAAGAAAAATCAAAGGCATATTTCTATCAGGTTCAGACAGTGGCTACTGGAAAACAGATTCTCAAGTAAACAATTCATGAGCTATCACTCTGTCTCCTTTTTTACTTTCATCTACTCTTCCTTTCACAAACCCCAAATCTGCTCCCAAAGCAGAAGAACAGAAAGTGCATCTTAGGACAAAAAAAATTCTAATGCAGAATGTAAGCAACATTTTAGACAGAAATTTATCAGGTCAAAAATCAAGCTAATAGGGTGCTGATGCCCAAAGCCCCAGTTAGAAAAACTGATTCCCCACTGATTAAGTGTAAGCAAATATTGTATGTCTAAGTCTGGGTTCTCCAAGTGAACAATAGAATATTTATTTTTTTCAATGCCATATATAAATTAGGATGATATTAATAGCAAAGTAGTAAATCAACCAATCTAGAAAGAGGATAATTCCAACTAAGTCCTTCCTAATGTACTGGTGCAGTACAACCAGCAATTAGAAATGAAATTGCAATGTAAAATGGCAAAACAGATAGAAATCAATAGCAATGAAAAATTATAAAGTAAAAAAATGGTGAGGAATGCTAACAACATCAGGGAAAAATCCATAGCTGGCAAAGAACTGATTGATGTCATTGTGCAACCAATGGCAAAGTTATTTGAAGACTTGTGGCGCTCAGGAGAGGTTCCAGAAGATTGGAAGAAGGCCAACATGATGCCTATCTTGATGAAAGGGAGAAAGGAGGACCAGAGAAATTACAGGCCAATCAGTTTGACCTCATTCTCTGGTAAAATCCTGGAGAAAATTAGCAAAAAATCCATTACAGACAGGCTAGCAAAAGGCAGTATTCTGAAGGATAGTCAACATGGATTTGTTATGAGCAGGTTATGCCAGACCAACCTCATTTCCCTCTATGATCAGGTTACTCATCACCTGGATGGGGGAAATGAGGTTGATGTCATATACTTATACATATACATATTGGAGTACTGCGTGCAATTTGGAGTACTGTGTGCAATTCTGGGCGCCGCAATTCAAGAGGGATGCGGATAACCTGGAGAGGGTCCAGAGAAGGGCCACTCGTATGGTTAAGGGCCTGCAGACCAAGCCCTACGAGGAGAGACTAGAGAAACTGGATCTTTTCAGCCTTCGCAAGAGAAGGTTGAGAGGCGACCTTGTGGCTGCCTATAAGTTCATCACTGGGGCACAGAAGGGAATTGGTGAGTATTTATTCACCAAGGCGCCCCCGGGGGTTACAAGAAATAATGGCCACAAGCTAGCAGAGAGCAGATTTAGATTGGACATTAGGAAGAACTTCACAGTTCTAGTGGCCAGGGTCTGGAACGGGCTCCCAAGGGAGGTGGTGCTCTCCCCTACCCTGGGGGTCTTCAAGAGGAGGTTAGATGAGCATCTAGCTGGGGTCATCTAGACCCAGCACTCTTTCCTGCCTATGCAGGGGGTCGGACTCGATGATCTATTGAGGTCCCTTCCGACCCTAACATCTATGAATCTATGAATCTATGAACCAGGCCTTTGACCTGGTCTCCCATGAAGTCCTCATGAAAAAATTGGGAAAATGCAGCCTCAACTACTTCATGGTTTGGTGGCTAGGTAATTAGCACCGTGGTAGGACCCAGAGACTGACATAACTGAGTCATCATGGCGGAGGGTAACCAGTGGCTTTCCTCAGGCTTCAGTACTCAGACCAGTGCTTTTCAACATGTTCATCAACAATTTGGATTTGGGTATTAAAAGCAAACTAGGAAAGTTCACTGATGACACCAAACTGTTGGGGTGCATGGTCACACTTGAGGACAGGCAGGCAATACTACCAACCTGGACAGGCTCGCAAGGTGGGAGGACATGAACCAGATGTCGTTTAATACGGAGAAATGTAAAGTACTGTATCTGGGGAGAAATAATCCACAACACACTTACAGGCTCGGCACTGCTACACTTGTTAGCACCGCATCTGAATGAGACCTGGGTGTCGTGATAGACAACAAAATGAATATGAGCCACCAATGCGATACTGTAGCTGGCAAAGCTAATCAAAAACTGCCAGGCATCTCGAGCAAGGCTAAGGATGTTATGCTTCCTCTCTACTTGGCCTTGGTGAGACCACAGCTGGAGTTCTGCAGCCAGTTCTGGGCACCATACTTCAGGAAGGATGTGGAGAAACTTGAAGAAGTCCAAGGGAGGGCCATGTGCATGTTTAAAGGCCTAGAGACCAGGTCATATGAGGAGAAGCTGAAAGACTTAGGACTGTTCAGCCTGGAGAAGAGAAGACTCAGAGGGGATTTGGTGGCAGCCTATAAGTATAGCAAGGTATATATCAGGGCCTTGAGGGACATCTGTTCACCAAGGACCCCTAGGGGAGGACAAGAAATAATGGGCACAAGCTGATTGAGGAAGGAAAAACTTCTTTACAAGTCAAGTGCTGAGGGTTTGTAACAGGCTCCCCCCAGAGGTGGTACAGTCATCCACCCTGGTGATCTTCAAAAAGCATCTTTATGCCTATCTTGCTGGGGTTATCTGATCTCATCAGTCTTTCCTGTTCTAGTGCAGGGGGCTGGACCCAATGATCTGTAAGGTCCCTTCCAGCCCTTAACAACTATGAAACTATGAAAGTTATGGGCACTAGGAAGGGATTTAAAAAATGTATTTGGAATACAAAAAATACTAACAATGTTACATAACCATCGATCAGGGCTAGACATAGCAGGCCTGGACAATTAGTACCCAAGAATTTTGAAGCCTGGGAGACATGCCTTACAGTGACAGACTAACAGAGCTCAAACCATTTTATGAAACAGAAGATTTAAAAATGACCTGGCTACAGTATATAAGTGCCTTCCCATAAAGAACATTTTAATCCTTTTTCATCATTTCTGTTGTAAGGAATTTTTTGTAAATGTTTCCTTCCATTTTGATATGGATTAAAACAAATTTCAAAACATCAACATTTCCTCTTAAAAACTAAAATGAGAAAGTACTTTTTAATGCAGTGCATAGTTAACTTCTGGAACTCATTATCACAGGAGGTTGTAGAGACAGAAAGTATAGACAGGTTCAAAACAGGACCAGACAAATTCAGGGACGATAGATTTATTAATAGCTATTAAACAGAACAGTTAGAGATGTATCTTTTGGCATCTCTAAACAATGACGGTGAATGCCAAGGAGTGTAATGAACAGGGGACCCATCATTCTAGGTCATGGGTGGGCAACGTACAGCCCGCAGGCAGGATTGGGCCTGCAGCAGACTCCATTTCCCAGCAGCTCCTGCCAGTGTTGTTGCAGCCGGTTTCCATGGAGTCCCCAGGGGTGGTGGGGCATGACAGCCTGGGGCCAGGATTTCTATGGAGACCAGCCTGAGCAGTGCTGGCAGGGCACATGGCTAGCCAGGGAGAAGCTCTAAGGCCAGGATCTTGTGGCAGTAACAGCACAGGCTGCAGCCAGGGCACAGTTATGATCCGCTACTCACGCACCCCAGGCCTGGGCATGCAGGCAGCAGATCACAGACCACACTGTCACCACCACCAAATCCTGGCCCTGGAGAAACTCCCCACCCAGCTGTGCACCCTGCCAGCACTGCTCTGGCCAGTCTCCTTGGAAATCCTGTCCCCACACTATCACAGCACTGCTACTTCTGGAAATTAGGGTCTCCATGGAAATTAAGGTCACTGTTCTTATGCAGTGACACGGGCAGGGGCTGCTGGGAAATGGAGTCTGGCTGCTAGCTGGATCCTTCATTTTTCCTACCCTTCTGTAAGTCTACTCAGTTTAACGCTCCCATTCTGCCACTGTCAGAGAGAGGACACAGAGCTAGGTGGACCACTGGTCTGACCCAGTATGTCACTTCTTATGTTCTATGAAGAGGAAATTCTACATTTCAGATACCTTTAGTATGAAGGCTTGAAAGTCAAGGGTGACCTTTGTTTCCCATGACAGAACAAAATTCGGGAACTTTTATCAAAATCATATACAACTGGAACATCCTTCAAGAGATAAGCCAATATCTGAAATGGTACACAGGATGTTTCTTTTAGTATTAGTGTTATATAACTTTGATGCATCTAAAAATGCATGCAATGTCACCAAGGTGGTAGGTACATCATTCTAGGTCTTTCTTTCCTCCAAAAGCTAATGTTTCTAGGCATAACCATTGGGATAGTTGGCTTAGAAGAAGGGATATTTTCCTTTCAAGAATTCTCAATCTCTTCTTCACTGATGCCTTTCATCATCCCCTTCTTGGGAGGGCTAGTAGGATCTCATCAAAGGAAGAATCAAAGAAAACTCCTGGAGGTCCTTTTAACTAGAAATAAATCCTTAAACATGGAGCCAGACTTCTCTGTAATAATGACGTGGGTAGCAATGTAGAGAAATCTGGCATTTCTCTCTATGGTCCCCTTGTTAATATCTTCAGGCTGTGTGGACAACTGCCAAAGAGAACTTTCACCTATCGTCATTATCCTTAATGTGTGCGTTTGTGTCCCTTCTGCTAGAGAAAATCCTAAATGCTTGTATGCAGCACTTTGAGTAGCAAATATAAAGAGACATATGTATAAATAAACACTTTTGTTCTCTCTATGCATAGATAAAGACAAGGCTTCAACTGAAAAGCAACTTGAGGAACAGCCTTTCCTTTGTTACATTAAAGTAATTTGTTTGATACAGAAGAAAAAGACAGACAGGAAGGGGAGTTACCCTTATAAAATGTTTATATTTGTGGTCTGTGCATTTATGTTTTTGTTGTATTTCTATTATATTTTGTTAGGCAAGTATGCAGGGGCTCCTTGGAAAAACACTCATCACAGCATTTCAACCATCCCTGCTGCAACAAATGACCTGCAACTAACATTCTGTACTAAAGTGATAGAGAAACACAAGGCTGGTATAAAAACACACAGTGGTATAATCATTAATAGGTAGTCTGCTTTTAATCTTAGGCCAAAAAAAAAATCCAGTAAATGAGGTGGAAAATGCTTCTGATAAGAAGACAAAGGCCCAAATTCTATTAACCTTTGGGTGCATCTACATGTCCCCCTATGGTGACATCGTTATGGCACCGTGCTGTAGTACTTTCTTTTGGAAGTACTAAAGTGCAGTGCAGTAACCATCCATACTGCGCTGTGTGCACTGTGCATGGTTAGTTTGTGCCACTACTTCACTGAAGTGGCATGTTAAAATGGGGGAGTGTGCCACTATGGTAAGGTAGCTACTGATCATGTGTAGACTCATGTGATTGCTACGTCTCCATAGCACACCATACGGTGATGTAGCGCGTCGCTACAGTGACATAGGGCAACGTGTAAACACACCCTTTATGCACCTAAATGGTGCTTATCTAGTTGTGTAAGCATCTACATGTCTACTGTATGTGATCAGTAGGTTATACTTTGGTTGGGCATGTATGTGTCTACATGTCCATGTAAGTGTTCACACTGCATTGCTAATAGACTTGCAAACGGTGCAGAAAATTCAAAAAATGGTTAAGTGCCATGTGGGTGCATAAATGTTCAGAAGAAAAACAAACAGAAAAGTACTGGAGGTAGGAAAATCTTGCTACAATAATTAAACTTCCTTGAGAAACAAAAGTTCTCTTTCTTATGGAGACATCTGAATATCATTGTTTAAGCAGATAATTAAAAGAATTGATATATGCTTATGAAATAAAACCTCATTTCATTTTGACAACATTCCTTTGCTGAACTATTCCTTTTAATCTAGATTCTGTGATCATACGTGTGGAACAAAAAGGTGTAATAAATAGAAATTTTAATTAGTAGTAACACTGTAAGTGCTCAAAGAGCCATTTTGAAAATACTTGTAGTTCTAGGACTCACCCAATCAAGAAACAGAAAAATTCTCACGTGACAAACACTCACTCTGTAAACAATCTTTATGTTCTCTCCTGTAAATTGAAGTTGACTTCAGTGGCTCTGGTCACAAGAGTAAAGTTAAGCACTTGTGTAATTACTGAATCAGAGCTGGAGTGCTTAACACAGTAAGGATTGAAAGGCATAAATCCACAGTTTAAAATATGTATACATAAGCAGTTCATTGAAGAAATACGAAGAAGAAATTCATTTGTAAAATAAGGAAATATTTTGAAGACAATTAACATACTGAAAAAGAAATAAGCTACTTGCTGTAACTAGTTCTCTTTGCCCTAATCTTAAAAAAGAGTCCACACATATGATTGTGGAAATAAAAATATTTTAAAAATCACATTTGATTTTCAATATTCATAAATCTTCATTTCCACATGAGATGAAAGAGATAATCCAAGAGGGAGAAGCACATTTCTACACCAGAATGCTTTTGACATGGTCCAGCTCCTGAGTCACGACTTCATGTTTCTTAATCTTGGCAGTAGAATAAAGTCCTCAGCAGAAGAACATTTTTTAAGTTCAGATACACAACATTTCAGAGCTTTTACTATAAATTCTCTTTTTATGTCTACACGATTTACAGTGTTTGCAGATGGAAGTAATTTAATACTATGGTGATCTTCCATCTATCCTGTTTCCTTTCAGTGACCTTATGTTTACTATAAGAAAACACCAACAAGGTGTCTGATTTCTTCATGGAAAAATCACAACTATTTAAAACAAAAGGATTTTGTCCAAAAGCATCATAATTCTTTCGCTGTCCCTGTAATTCAACAAGAAAACCTCATTTGTTCTGGGGGAGTGTTTGCCTATGAGACAAGGCCAGCCTGGCTCCGTCACAAAAGATGCATTGAAAATAAAATTAAAAATAAAGCAATAGCAAAACCCCAGAAGTTTTATGTTTTAAATGGAAAGAGTTTTAGCTGGAACAGGAGTTCACAGCATATTTCACATCATGACCTTATATTCAACCAGTCCTTGCATCCTGAAATCATCCCACTGTGGTTCTTGCATTTTTGTAACTTTGGTTAAAGTTGCTAATAAGCTAATTCAGGAAAAACAAAAAACAAAGCAAAACAAAAGGAGAGACGAGAATAGAAACAGGATTCCAGAATAACTGTTACCAACACATCAAGAGACCGTAACCCAAACCACTGACTTGGGAACTCCACTTCTAATTGTCTTAGCAATTCATATACTGTACCATCCTGGGGTACATCAGTAGGGCACTTCTTTGTTAAGGAAATAAGAAGGATGTACGCCTTGGAAAATATTTTCTTATATTCAAGGCAATCAGATGTTTGGATTTAAATACTTAGAACAAAGGAATATATTCCTGAAGCAACCATGTAAGTCATTGAATCCAGTCCCCCATGATAGCAATTAGTCATGTAAACCGTATTTGTTTGAAAGAGTCCACAAGAACATCCACACCTTCCCTTTCTGCGTACCATAGCCAGAACATGGTCCCTAACACCCCATGACAAATATAGTGCCTTTAAAGTAGTAACATCCACTGAATTAACTTTTAGTATATCACACAGGATAGAGAAGAGGCCACCAATGCTGTTGGCAAAAAGCAATGGCTGGAAATGTGTTGAGTAAAATTGGCTTAGATGATCCAAGGAAGTGGATAGGACATGCTACAGAGGAAGATTAAAAAAAATACCAACCCAGAATTTTTCACCAATCTGATCAGGAGGAAATTCTCGTTTGATCCCAGTTCTGGCAATTAGTCTAACTTGGAGGTTTTTCAGAAATTTGGGGGGCACTAGTACACCTTGGCCTAGTCCCCTGTCTCTGGCTATGGCAAGTGTCTGATGTTTCAGGGGAAGACAAAAAATCTTGCAGAAGCCAAGTAATAAACTCAAAAAAGGGAAAAAAAAGTCTTCCTAGTCTCTGCCAGAGACAAATAGAAGCCCTGAAGCCCTGGGATTAGTACAATAATATATTAGAAACATATTAAAAATGCAAAAGGAAGAGGGATGAACAAGAAAAGGAAAACTAATCCAGAAAGGGCTGTCTCAGCAACCCACCCTAGCCCTCTACATATACACATAGATTTCCCTCTAACCTAAGCTAAAGCATGTCTTCAAAACACAAACTCTTTTCATGAACTCCAACATATTGAAAGTATTCCTCCCAAAGCAAAAACTACTTCACCTTGAGTTCCACAAAAGTCAGAGTTGATGTTGGGAGACATTTGCATACTCATTTTCCATACACAAATACCAGAGTTATAGTTCCAAAAGGAAGCCTGTAAGGCAGTTTTTAATAGCTGATTTGAGCATGAGCTGCTGTGAGCTGAGACCAGTTCATGATAGCTAGTCCATAAACATCTAAAATAAACTGTGTGCTATTTGGACTTCAGAAGAGAATTATTCTAGAGCCAATCCTTATTGGTCTAACTTGACTTTCATTGAAGTATGTCATATTAGAATAGTTGAGAATTTGGCTCATTGCTTTAATTGTTAATAAATGATTGATAATTTATATGGCTATGTTGTTATTTAAACAACAAACCATGATTCATTCTGATACTATTGTTCTAATATTCTCTGGGAGAGTAATAGTAAAAGTCAGGTCTAAATCAAGGCACACCAGTGATTTTAAACGGTTCCTTACTTAATAATGGCTCTCTGTTTCTCAGAAAGCATCTTCATCTGTAACCACTGGTTAAAAAGGCAACAAAGGCTTCTGGCTCCAGATCCAGGAAGCTGTTTCTGATTCAAATATATACACATTTTCTTTCTTGTTCTCTAATGATGGTTTCAGCATGACTTTCCCACTCGCTTCATGGGAGCAACATCAGAGTATATACTTGTTTCAACACTCTCTAATGTTCTGACTATAGTCAGAAGAATGCTATTCCATCAAAAACAAATGTTTGTGAAATCTTGTCTATTTTGCAGATTTTTTTTTTGCGGGGTGCGGGGTGGGGGAGTGAAACCTGACAAACTGAAACATCCTGTTTGGACAATTTTAGAACAAAGCATTTTTATTTTCCATTTTTAAATAACTTGGTTTTATTTTCTGCTATATTTTATATTACACTGAAAAGTAGAATGAAAAATCAAAATTGAAAAGTAATATTTTGATCAATCCCAAATGATACTTTGAAAATTTTCCTTTGGAGTGGATATTAAGGTTTTGTTCCAATTCAAAGTAAAGCCACATGAATAATATTCACTTAAGAGAATATTTAAAAGGGCTTATGCTAATTCTGAATTAACTTTATGTCTCTGACCGGAGGAAGATTGTCTTGTATTCAAAAGCTTGTTTAACTGTATCCCAGCTACATAGCTGGTCCAATAAAAGATACTGCCCTAAGAAATCTTTGCCTCTTCCTCTGTGACGATCTAATCTTAATCAAACAGAAGAAAGTTCTGAAGGTTTCCTTCCTCCTCCTCAGCTCTCTCTTCTCCCCCATTAAACTGTAATTAGGCAGTGAAGTAACCTCTACTCTGAAAATCATGAGAATGCTAATAATCTTATCCCTGCTCTAGCAACTGCAAGTAGGGAACTGACTTTCCTCACATTAATATTTTTAAAAGAGCTCATTGTTTGTCTACTAGATATTAATTATTTGTTGGGGGCTGAATCTGTTGTAGCTCCTGGAATCTGAATGTTATGGCTACTTAAGGAAGAGCAAGATAAATCCAAGATAAGGATATCATGTTCCTTGTACCTATTTCACAACCCACAGACACTGAGGGTTTGTTTTTTTTTCCAATTATTTACTTCTGGAGTCTTTGCAGGCAGGGGGAGGGATTCTTTTTTTTTCTTCTTTTTTTTTTTTTTACTTGTTTGTTTTTTGAACTTACTATTCAGCATCTCCCTTGAGGAGGTTGAATTTTCTTATGCTCAGAACCTACAGTAGTTTTGTGTTTGGACACTTTGAAGGCTATAAATATTTTCTGCTGCATCAGATTCATTGTTGTTTTCAGAGTTAATAAATAGTGACATTTTTTCTGAAAAGAGATTGAGAAAAATTGAAAAAAATTCAGCTATTATTTTCTTGTGTTAGATAAAAGCTCTCAGTTTTTACTACTTGCCAGCTCTCCTTCCTCTCCATATTTTTAAATCAATGCCATCACTCTTACAAAAAGAAAAATACATTGTATAAATACAAGGGTAAGGCCAACATAACTCACTTGTAGCCTTTTCTCTGAGATTTATTTAATTATTTATTTTAGCACAAGTTGAGATAAGAACCACATTCCACTTTTTGCTTTTTGTATGATATACTACAAGATTTACGCTGATATGAATAGGGATACTATGTTTTGATAGAGGACCCTGAGAGTAATGAAAAAAGATGTTATATGACTGTTATAAATAGCTTAATCATTTTTCTACTAACTTTTTTCACTACCTTGCTTCTGATGATACCTTCTATGCATAGTTGTATTTATTTTGAAATATTTTGAAAATGTCATATTTTTGGTATGACCCTTTTAAAAAAAGTTACCTGCCCCCTCCTCCGCCCTTCTCCCTCTTTGCCAAATACTCTTTACCTGCCTGGCTCTCTTCAAGTTTCTTGTGAGAGAACTGAGTTACTCTTTTTATTTGTAACATCTAGTTTTAGTCAGCTTGTTCAGAATACTTTTGAATCTGTGGACTTTGGCAAGTCTAAAAAGCAAAGAGAATGTCATGTAGCAGGTGAAGCATTTTAGATAAAAATGAGCCTGAGACAAAGCTCCAAATCCATACACACTGAAGAATTTTAGATCTAAACTCTGTAATGGGTTGAATCAAAACACCAATTCCAGCTTTGAGAAAGACAGATCCAAACATTGGGCCAGTTGTCTCTGCATAATACAAAAAGGCTAAATGTGCCTAGAAAACTGCCAGCATGTTTCTCAGCATTGGTGCATGCTGTCTTCAAATACAAAGTCAGATCCTCACAGTCTTAATCATTCAGAACTCCTATTAACCATCATGGCAATTTTGCAAAAAAAAAAAAAAAAAAAAAAAAATGTGGAGTCTTCCAGCCATATGGTGAGGATCGATCTATCTACACAGTGGGGTACCTCTGTATCTACACGTCTTACTGCCAGCATAGGGCTGATTTATAGGAGAAGGCAGACTAGGGACTATGTACAAAGGAGTTGTAGAGCTTTAAAATTCCACCAAGGCTCCTGGATTGTAGGTGCATTATCCCCCTGGACACCCAAGGCAAAGAGAAATTTATGTATCATTTATATTTTTATTTGATTTATGAGCTCTCATCTTCAAATGAGGCTCAGGATAGCTTACAATAAAAACTGGAAAAACTATAAAGACAGATGCAAATGTTAAAATAAAAATAATGTTTAGGAGAGTTAAGATACCTTAAGCACATAAAAGTAGACTACCGCTTGCTGAAAATTGACAGAAGAAATAGTCTATTTTAATATTACTTTAAAAATATTATTTACCACGAGACTCTTGTATGTTCATGTCATCAGTTTTCTTCACTACACTGCACTGCACTCTATACAGAGAGAAGTACTGAGACAGAGAGAGAGAGACATAAAGACTGTGTGTATATGTATGCCTATATACACATGTATTCGCTTCGCTCTCAATTAGAAACCAATAGCACTTGTTCACATTCCCACATTGTAGTGTTTTTTTACTGCTCTTGTCAGACCTTATCTCCCCAATGAATCAGAGGCAAAGTATGTCTATCTTTTTTTTCCAGTTAAATGGAACTTCTCACCATGTAGATTGATTACACATTTTCAATGACCTCTAGGATTCTTCACAATGCTTTTTTGACCTGTGAAACTCTTATATTGCAGGGGTTTTATAGAGTACATGGATAAATTAAACTGGGGCACAAATGAAGAAGATTTACCATGTACAGGATCTTCATCAAAAGGGTAAACATTTAAAATATCATTTATTGCTATTACAATAAAGCAAGGTACTGTATATCCATCAGTACAATTCACTGGTTTTAAATGTAGTTAATGTTGATTCAGTGTGTGTTTGGAGCATATTTCATCTTTGTGATTCACTTTAAATAAACTGATTTATGAATCTACATGAGTTCAGTATGAATCTGGAGTATCTTTCCTTTGTTTTCTGGTTCTTTTATTTCATCTTTCTCTATCTTGCTCAAACCCCAGCTTGCGAGCCAAATCTGGCCTATGGGGCTCCCCGTGAGTCAGGAAATTTGGCGGCAAGGAGAAATGGCAATTAATACTGCCATCCTGTCCGCACTGCCAAATTCCCAAGTCCTGCACAACTGGACTGGGAGCAGAGAACACCTCCTTCCTCCCATGGATCACTGTTGGGCTGAGCTGTGCCCTATTTCCCTCTCCCCATGCAGCTGGATCAGAGCTGGATGCCTGCCCTCCACACACCCTCTGCACAGCTAGATTTAACCTGCAAATGGACCAGGCAGTACCTTTCTGGTCCTTGGAGCAAAAAGGTTAGGTAGCACTGCTCTGTCAGAATCAAACACAAATTAAGACTGGTTGCTGTTCCAATGCAAGGTTTCTTCACACTAATTCTATGCTATGGAAACACAGTGGTATTATATATCCCCAGTGTCTTCATAAATACATTATATAAGCAAAGGGAAAATACAAAATTTCCAGTAATTAATGTTGTGTAATCACTTCGATCTCATTCATATAATTTCAAATAATGTGTTGGGGAAAAGAAACAAAACAAAACACTTCATCACTTCTATTATAATGCATGGGCTAGATAATCTCTCCCCTTACCAGCCTCATGTACAGCTTGCTGGATCACTCTATTACAATGAAAAGCAAAGCAAAGTTCAACCAGTTGGAATGTGGGAGGGGGAGAAAAAGTAAAGATGAAATAATGCTGCTAGTTCTGTGACGTGCTTCTTTGATAGATTAATTCATTTTCTATAGATGCTAACACAATCCACCTTTTAAACATTTCAGAGCAAAAACTTGGACACCATAATTTTTTAATGTCTGAATACAAATTATATGAAGATTTATAACTGTTGTGATTTTTGTTTAGATTGAATTAACAAGCACACCAGTGTCTGAGGAAGAATTTCCCTTTGGCAGGAACCTTAGGGTCTTTCACTTTCAAGGGAAATATGTCAACATCAGGTGAGTGAATCAACATGTCGAGTTTTCTACAACTGGAAGGGATGTCATGGATGAACCTTGGCCCTTTGTAGATGCACAGAATTTTCTACTACAGACTAGTGACAGAACTTAAAATGGAGATGCTATGATCAAAGCTGAGAAAAGAAACTTAATGAGGCAGAATAATGTGAAACCTAAAACATTTTAAATGAGGAACAAATGGTTCCAGTAAAATACAATAAATGTTTTTCAAATATGCATTCTTAATTATTTTTGGGGGGATAAGGGTGTGCATCAATATTTGATCCAATAATTCCTAACCTTAATAAAAACTGCATGTTGTGAAGTATTCCCACCAAAAAGTGGAGAGTTTATAATATCTGGAACATACCCACAAAGCAGGTTTGGCTCTGAACAGAAAACGTTTGATCCCATAGGCAATATTTTTTACTTTGAAAATGGTAAAGCTGTTCAAATTTTGTTAATAAATCTAAGGTAAAAATGTATCTTTAGCAGGGAATATCATTAGGACTTAAAAGTTAATATATTATATGATTATGAGCTGAGTTTGGGGAACCAACATTACTTATTTTCCATGCTATTAGATACTTAAAATAATTCAGTTCATTCTTGTGATCAGCTAGAGCTGATCTCTAGCTCACATATACATCACATACACCTCAGACAGTGTAAACTGACACAAGTCCATTGATACCCTTTTGATTTAGAATAGTTGAACCACTTCCTAAAGAGAAATATACCTCCTTTTTTCCAAGTAATATCTCAGAAATGTCTTGTCTTATTTACATCAAAAGATATGTTTGTTGTTCCTTCACTTTTGGTGAGGAAGGGAGAGAGAAGAGAAAAAAATGAAGAGTTTTTCATGAAAGTAATTTAAACTGTAACTGTGCTTTCAGTGCTTTGGCTCAGTACTTCCAAGGCCTATTAAACTAAGGACTAGTTTATTAAAGGTTTTGATTTAAATGGAGAAGTACGAGAGCAAATAGTATTTGATCTGCTGTATCCAACTCTTGGGAACGTGAGCAAGACTTTTTAAAATTATTTAGATGCCTAACTCTGACTGATTTCAAAATCTTAAAAAACAACAACAAAAACAACAACAAAACCTTTTCGAAAAGACTACAGGCCTTTTTTATTCTTAGATATTAAGATGTGCTTCACCCAAATACTCAGATATGAACTCTCCAGGATGTTGGGGGATTTGGAACCTGAATACAAATCTAAATTCTGTATCTGTCCTTTATGTGGACACCTTAAACTCACCTTAAACTGAGAAGCAAATCTGCCTCTGAGACAGAACCTTTGGGTCTTTCACTTTCAAAGGCAATGTGTTGGGATCAGGTGAGGAAATCAACATGTTCAGTATTCAACTCCCTAAGAGGTTCACTCCCTTCCCCCAGCATTACACCTGTGAGTTGTGAAGAGTTAGTAGCAATGGATCAAAACATTGGGCACATCTCTACAAAACAGGTTAGAGAGAAAGCATGGTAGAATCATAGTTAATTTCCTTTATAGGAAGTAATCTTTCTGAATTTTCATTTGAAAAACAGCTCAGCTGTCCTTAGCTAATCTTTAAATGAGGTTTTACTCCTCATTACTGAAGAATAATGCATTTGTTTTAGCTTCTAGTGGGTAACTGAACTTTGTGAGTCAATGAAGTTGATTTTTTGACTTAACACAATCCAGTTTGTCCTAATGAGTCTCAAAAGATCCAATTCATGTAGTGAGAGAGTTGTAAATCAGGAGTGAGACTGAGTCAAATCTCTTATTCCTAACAAACTTTAAATAACTAATTCTTGCAAGCTCACTGCTTGCTCTCTGATTGGCTGAAATGCTATCATCCCTGGGAGTTTCATAAATCCATCAAAAAATTCTCTTCTTCCTTCACTGTGCTTGAACCACTAACATTACAATGGCCTGAGCATATTCAATTAATTAGTTGAAACTATTCACTAAAGTTACAAACCTCTGCACTTGTTCAGCAGTTGAGCTTTGCAACTGTGTATGTGTCCTCACATTTTTGTTTAAATTCAAAGTTGCTTTTCTAATAAACCCATGAAGCTAGTTTGAAATTGAATAATAGTTCTCTTCCATCTTCTGGCCATGTGTAGATGAAATGAGGGGCGTGTATGGACAACACTTTAAAATGGGCTAAATGCTTTTGCATCGCTTTAATGGTGTCGGTGTTTGCATGCCTTGGCGGCATATTGCACATTAATTCCAGGAAATTTGGCAGCATAACGCACCTTCAATGACTTGGGGTGCAGCAAACTAAAACTCCTTTGAGGAGTTTTAGTTTACTGTCTCTATAGCCGCGGAGCAAAGCACTGGGCTCCGTGTAGCTCCATGGCTCTGCAGGAAACCCTGCAGGTAACCTGCAGGAAAGGAGCTCCACCCAAGAAAAGCAGAAAGCCTGATCTTCCCCCCTCCCCACCCCCGCGGAGCCTGCCTGCCTGAGCTGTGCAGGGGCCCGGTGCTTCCTTCCACGTCTGTGGTGCCCCCGGAGACCGCCCAAGCCTGGTGCCACCTGGGTGGGTGCCACCTGGGAGGGGGCTGCGGCTGCCATGGAGGGAAGCACCAGTGCCCCTTGCTCCATAGTCCAGGGACCACTTGCCTGCCAGCCCCACCAGGGAGGCAGGTAAGTCAGCGGGGTGTGTGACAGAGGGGTTTAATCAGCCCTAAATTGAAGCAGTGTTTTTTAAAACCCACTGCTCCAGTTTAGGGCCCCCATTTCATCTACACATGGCCCCTCATTGCAGAATTAGAAAAGGTGCCAATTTTATAGATTTCATAGACATTAGGGCTGGAAGGGACCTCAGAAGATCATTGAGTCCAGCCCCCTGCTCAGGGGGCAGGAAGCCAGCTGGGATCCTAGGATCCCAGCAAGATAAACGTCCAAATTTCTCTTGAAGGCGTTCAATGTAGGTGCTTGAACCGCCTCCGATGGCAGGCTATTCCAAACCTTGGGGGCTCAGACAGTGAAGAAATTCTTCCTTATGTGGTCTTGCAGGAGTTTATAACCATTCAACCTTGTCATCCCTTGGGGCACTCTGGTGAACAATCGTTCCCCCAGATCCTGGTGAACACCCTTGATAAACTTGTAGGTGGCCATCAGATCACCCCTGAGCCTGCGCTTTTCCAGGCTAAAGAGTCTCATAGCTCTCAGTGTCTAATCATAAGGTCTGTTTTCCTGACCTCTGATCATGCACACAGCTCTCCTCTGCACTCTCTCAAGCTTCTCCACATCCTTTTTGAATTGTGGAGCCCAAAACTGGACACATTATTCCAGCTGCAGCCTCACCAAGGCTGAGTACAATGGGAGAATGAAGTCCCGGGATTTGCTTGAGAAGCATCTATGGATGCAAGCCAGGGTTTTGTTCACCTTACTAGCTGCAGCATCACATTGAAGGCTCATATTCATCTTGTGGTCAATCATGACCCCCAAGTCCCTTTCATCCTCAGTGCTACCCGAGCCTATAAGGATACTGCAGGTTTTTCCTCCCAAGGTGAAGAACCTTGCATTTTTCAGTGTTTAACACCATCAGGTTCTCATCTGCACATTTCCTGAGCTAGTCATGGTCAGCCTGGATTGCCCTCCTGTCCTCAGGTGTGCATGCTTTACCCCAGAGTTTGGTATCATCAGCAAACTTGGCCAGTCTGCTTCTGACTCCAATGTCCACCTCATTAATGAAGATGTTGAACAATATAGGTTCAAGGACAGAGCCTTGGGGGACCCCACTGGTCACAGGGCACCATGACAATTGACTTCCATTAACCACCACCCTCTGGGTCTGACCACGGAGCCAATTCCCCAGCCAGCAGATCGTGGTGGACCTGAGGCCACAGTTGGCCAGTTTTGCCAGGAGGAGATCATGGGATACCAGATAGAAGGCTTTTTTGAAGTCAAGATATATGACATCAATAGGTAGATCACCTGGTCATAAAGGAAATAAGATTGGTCAAGGAAGACCTACCCGCAACAAACCCATGCTGGCTATCCCTCAGGATCTTGCTGTCAGCCTGTCCATTAAGAATGGCCTCTTTAATAATCTTTTCTAAGACCTTCCCCGGGATAGAGGTCAGGCTGATGGGCCTGTAGTTTGTTGGATCCACTTTCCTCCCTTTCTTGAAGATAGGCACCACATTGGCCTTCTTCCAATCTTCAGGCACTTCCCAGAATGCCAGGAGTTCTCAAAGATCCATGCCAGGGGCTGGGCTATGATGCTCACCAGCTCCTTGAGTACCCTGGGGTGTAGATTGTCAGGGCCAGCTGACTTGAAGGTGTCCAACCTCTCAATGCTGACCTTCATGAGGTCAGCATTGATGGAGTGTAAGGAATCTCCCTCACCCAGGTCTCCCTGTCCCGTGATGGGCAGGGGCGTCCCATGGGACTGGTGAAAGACCGATGAAAGTACCAATTTAATAGTTTGGCTTTTTCCTGGGTGTCGGTTGTCAGTTGTCCCATCTGGTTTAGCAGGGGTACAATGTTGCCCTTGCTTTTCCTCCAGCTCCCCACATATCTAGAAAAGGACTTTTTATTGTTCTTGATATTTGTAGCTAGCTGGAGTTCCATCGTAGCCTTGGCTTTCCTGGTTTGCTCTCTGCAGGTCCAGACCAGAGCAGAGTATTCCTCCTTGGAAGTGAATCCCATCCTCCATCCTTTGTAGGCCTTTCTTTTTAGCCGCAGTAGGTCTGCTAGCTCCCTGGAGAGGCAAGGGGGCTGCTGTGCCCTTTTGCTGCCTTTCCTCTGAGATGGAATAGCATTAGCTTGTGCATTGAAGATCGCTCCTTTGAGTAGCAACCACTCTTCCTGAACTCCCCTCCCCTTGGGGTTGTGGTCCCTTAGGGCCTCACCAACAAGCCTCCTGAGCTTGTCAAAGTCAGATTTCCTGAAGTCAAGGACTTCTGTAGTACTGACTGACTTGCCAGTTTTATGGTGGATGTGAAGGTGATCAGCTCGTGGTCACTGTCACCCAGCTTCCCATCAATCATTAGGTCGCTGATTAGGTCCCCGGTTGCCAGTACCAGGTTGAGCAGTGCTTTACCTCTCATTGGCCTGTAGACTTCTTGTGTCAGATAGAGGTCATCCATGCACGAGAGGAAGCTTTGCAACCACTTGGATTTAGCTGAGCACTCTTCCCATGAGATGTCTGGGTAGTTGAAGTCTCCCGTGACAACCATGGACCGGGAGCATACATCCTCAGCCAATTCCCTGGCAAACTCCTGGTCAAACTCTTTGGCTCCTGGTCAAGCTATTTGGCAAGGAGTTTGAACCCTTTCATTGCCAACCTGATTGGAGTTCCTCTGAACACTTTAGAAGCTTCAGGATATGGTTATCTAACTGTAATGGCAAATTTTCAAAGGGATTATGAGGTTTTTTAAACATGATTTCCATGAAATTTGGGGTAGAGAACACACCTAAATCCATGAGCATCATTTTGGATATTTTCTCCAAGGAGTTTGGAAATTCTTCCTAGTACAATTCTGAAAAGTAGTAACGTGCTTGCACACACAAAAGTTATGTACTTGGATAACTTTAGGGTGCAGACAAATATTCAGACCCTTTACAGAAAGCACCATGAGTTAGAGTGACCCAACAGACATTCACTGTTTGGGTTGGAGGAGATTGAGTCTACAGGCAAGCAGGGGCACTCTGAGGAAGCTGCTGAACTGCTCTTCTCCCTGCTCTTCTGACAGCTCTGGGGCTGTCAGTGTGGGGAGGGTGTATGAAGAAGCAGCACCAGGTTGCTAGCTGGGCTTTGCTGCCTGGCTGGAGCTGGGGGAGGGGTGGGACAGAGCCTCTCTACCTCAGGGGTCACCCCTAAGTACACCATCTGGAGTACTGGGAAGAGCCAGACTAGGCCCATAAGGTGAGGGTGCTCTGTTCAACCCCTCCCCTCCTCCAGCTCAGGCTGGGCAAGCCGGCAGCTCAGTGCTGCTTGTTTCCCCTTCTCTGATTTGCCTGACCTGAGCTGGAGGAGGTGTGGGTTGCATAAGCCCAGCCCAACATGCACAAGATTAATCCTAAGGAACACAAGTTCCCTACGGTGCTCTAAAGCAGAGCACCTTCATCTAATAACTCAAATGGGGAGGGTTACATTTTTGCACATGATCGGCCATTTTAAAAGCACTCTGTAGCCATGCACAGGTGTGGGCTACACATCAGGGGCCCGATCGCTTAAACAATGTAACTTATATAAGTTTTTTTAGTGGCTATTACCAACGTTAAGAGAATATGCTCAGTGCTGTTTTACCCATGCCTGTGTAATCTGTGTGTTACATGTTCCCTACTGGTACTTCAATTTGCACATGACACAAATCTGTTACATCCCTGGCAAGAAAGCTTTAGTTCTAGCTCTAGCAGAAAAACAATTCTGAATTTTTTCAACTCTAAAGAGTTTTTTCTTTTACTAAGAGACACCTGACTTTTGGTTAGGAAACATTACAGTTGCCTAGTGCCATTTTTTTGTTCTTATTTAAAGATTATATTGAGGTAGAGCCCAGACCCAGGATCAGGGCCCCTTCTGCTGGGCTCTTGACAAACATACAGAAAATATTAATTCCTGCCACTAGAAGTTAATCATTAAAAAATAAAGCATAATACATAGAGGGGAGAAACAAGTGGTTTGGATAACAAATATACTATGTCTGCAGTGTTTAACTAATCAATGCTTGAACAGCTATATTTAATTTGCTCAGTTGAATTAATATCTTCTCTTTCCTTTCTTTTTCTTTTTCCAATTTTGCCTGCATATACACATTCAAATAATTTGGGAGAATTTTTCAAGGTTTGTTCTCCTCATAGAGTAGAGGGGCATGTGCACACATTGTGCCAAGTTCTACAGGTTTCCTAAGTCTGCTTGGTGACAGATGGCAGCAGTGCTGATTGGCTGACCCTGACTGCCCATAGTCATCCTGTTTCCCTGCACCACAATATGGGATTAGTAAGGTCAGCTCCCTGCTGAAGCACCAGAGTCCAGTGAGCGACACATTGTTTCCCTTTGCGGGGGGCAGGTGGGAGGGATGCTGGAGGGCTATGTTCTCTTGTGAGGGAAGCCACAGCATGTATAGACATTCACTGTATCAGGAGAAACTCTCCTGGGAGTGATTTAACTCTGATTGTTCCCAGGTTATTTTTTTCCTAGAGTGACCAGTTTTATTTTGGGAGAAAAAACCTGAACATCTATACATTTGTGGTTTCTCCTGGGAAAGCAGTAGCTCTTCCAGGAGAAACTGAATGTCTGTACAATTTATGTTACCCAGGATGAGCTGGAAACTGCTGAAACCACAAGAAATGTGATTATCTGGTGAACTGACTAAAACCAGGAAATATGGGCATTACCATTAAAAATCCCTGTATTTTCCAACAGGAAAAAAATAATAACATCAGAAACACCACCATTATCCAAGTTGGCAACTTCAGTTTCTAAGTGGCAAGGAGCATACTAGTAATCTCAAAAGAAAAACTGTTTTTTAAGATACTGTTGGTTCAAACGGGCAATTTTTCAGTGCTTATTTACAATAGCATGCACCACAAACCTTTTGAAATCCTTCTTTTGCAGACAGGAATGGCACTTAATTGCTATGTTTCACTTTCTTTGTCAAAAGTATATAATTTTTTTAACAAGAATCAGTGTGATAACTCTTACCTTTATTGTATTTAATTGTACTAGAGTGAGCAAATGATTTTGAAGTGTTGAGCTAAAGGTTACCAAGTAAGAAAAAATCATTTTTATATTTTCCTGACAGTGCTTGGATAATTGCTTGGTACAAAAGCAGTAGATGCACTATAAATTAGAAATGAAAAATTGTGGGTGTTTTTCTGTTTTGTTTTTCTGTTGAAGATAAGACAAACTAGCATTAATTACTAACTTAGTGCTACAGTTACTCCTACTCACAGATTGTTTTAATGAACAAACACATTGATTTTGTTTAACCTTTTCCTACTTCACAACCAATGAAACTATCTTTTTTTTTCCTAGTTGAATTCTTTTTTCTATTTTGAGCAGTTTCATGGCTGCTTGAATACATCTGCATTCATGTGGTTATAACATGAATGTCTTATAAACCACATAAACAGTTCAAAAGATTGGCTTTATAGAATAAAACCATGCTTAAAACAGTAGGTAGGAAGACATAGGTGACATAAGTTTGGTTTAATTTATTTGGATTTTCAAACACTTTGTACAAAGTCCTTCAGAAAAGGTAATTCTACTGGTGAAAACTCGTGAACACAATGAAAAATCAGACCCAGAGAATAACATTTTCAACATGGAAAGTAGTTACAAGTGAGGAATTCTTAGTCGCTTCTTAATGTTTTGAACATATTTATCTATTATTTTGGAAAAGGGATAAACAGTGAGGTGGAAAAGATGAATCAAAGCTAAAACTTGCTGTTTCATGGATTATGAGAAATTTGGCTCTGAACTAGCAAAGCTGTATTTGGTTAGTTTTAAACCTGTGAATAATTTCACTAATGTCTGTGTATATATTCTATACTCCTTTAAACCTGAGCAGTTACAACTGTTCTATGTACTCGTTAGATATGATTGAAACATAATTAATTTTCTTGTGCAACACTCTTAGAAACATTTTAGAAAAAAAGGTGGCCAGCCATACCATTTAGTGACTTAGGTCATAATTTTTAAAGAGAAATATTTATTATCAGGAGAGCTGAATGCTTATTAAAAATTTAATAGCATCAGAAATTCAATGAATTAATTCCTCCAAATCCACTAAACTAAAAAGGGAAGAACACCGAATAACATTGGCAGCAAAAACAACAGTTTGAATTTGTTGTCTTTACTTCAAAGCTATGGGGAAAGTACAGGCATACAACAGACCATTCTTCAGCACTGCAGGTAAATTAAAGACTTGATGCTGACCTCATTTACAAGATACAACTCCACTGACATCAATGCCATGATTTACATTGGAATTACCAGAAAGATTGTTTTACACTGAGAGGAAGAAAAGGCAAAGAAGATAAGGAAGAGGTGCAGGATAAATAAGATGGATAGTATTGGTGTTTCTATTCTGAAAGCTGTTATTTATGAGGATAGTATTGAAGTGATGTTGAGCAGCTTTTCTCAGAGACCCAAGGAAGGATACCATGATACTAGAAAGCTTGTTTAACACTTTTATTGGACCACTGATGTAGTTGGTCCAATAAAAGATATCACCCACACAACTTCTTGACTTTCGCATTCGTTCTGAGGGACAATTCTTTTTGTCTGTGACAATATATCTAACATTTAGATTAAGTACAGGACAAGAGCACTTTTATTAACTTCTTATGATTTGCTCAGTTTGAAAGATAGTATACACAATCTCAGAGGATTAATCCTGGCTTTGGTATAGTTGCTCCCAAATTAATTTTCTATAATGAAGTCAGTGGAGTTGCACCTTCATACACCAGGTCTGAACTAATCACCTCATAGTAACGCGAGTTTCATTTTGAAAAAAATAATCATTGAAATCATACAATTATTTCATTTTACTGGGGAGGGGACTTACTGCTCAGAATCTTATTTTAGCTGAACCCAGAAAAACTGTTTAAATTGTTCACTACAAACCAGAAATAAGTAGAACTAAACTGCTGCAATTTACCCCTGAAATAGAGGGTATATTGCTGAGGTTAGCCTCATCTACTGTGGATTAAGATTAGACAAATAAAATAATTACACCAGGTGCATCTGCATTGTAATAAGTCCAGCCCGTTTATTAAGTAGTGTAATTGTTTTTTGTCTTTCCTTGCCCTGAACCTTGATGTTATTTACTTTCACAGATAATGTATTTACACAGAGAGTATATATCATTAAATGCATGAGGGCAAAAGTGAAAATATATACTGCTTCCTATTTTCAATGAACTATAAAAAATTTACTGACTTTCTATTTTTACTGAAGTCCTACCTGTAACAACTATAAATGAGATAAAAAAGAACTCAGAGGATGCATCCAGATGTGTGTGGACATTTCTCTCCCCGCAGACATGTAGCAGTGGCACAGCTTACACTGCTGCTTCTTGTCCCTGGGGAAAGCCTGTGCTACATGTGCTTTGGCACATGGCAGGTTACCCTGGGTGGGGTAGGGGAGGCTGGGACCAGCACTGTTCTGGCTCTAGCAGCCTTACTTGGGGTCCTGGGGGCCTCCTGGGGCTGTAGCCACAGTGATCCTGCTGTGCGGAGCCTGGCTAGCAGCAGAGCGTGGCTCTGGGTGGCCCAGCTCCGCTTTTCAGCTGCGTGTACTGGCCAAGTGTGCATTGCTCCGTTTTTGTTTTTTTTTCCTGCAGGTTTTTTTTTGACCCCCGGATATCCAGGGGTCAAAAAAACCCGTGGAAAAAAAAAAAAACCTGGCACAGAGCATGCTTGGGCAGCACGCCCTTGCAGCGCAGAGAACACCGGACTATGCAGTATGTGGTGCTGCAAGCACGTTTTCAGCGCCACATACCACACGACTGCACTCGTCTGGACGCACCCAGAATACTCTGCTCTCAGGATAACTGAGGCTGTGGAGAAATGTACCTTTAACGTCTTTGAAGCAATGCAAGTTATCTAAATCACTCTAACTTTAACACCAAAAGAGAAAGGATTAAATTTTCAACAGGTTTGCTATCCATGCCCTGTCTGCTTCTGTACAAAAGCATGCAGATATAACAGCTACATTGTAACAGCATATATTGGTACAATTGCTTCCATTCTTTATTTCATAAATTGCATTAATTGCCACTCAGCTACCTGTTGTGGAATTCTTTGTTTAGCTCAAAGAAGCTTCCGTTTTTCAAATGTGTAGTTGAAGTTAGGTCTTAAATAAATATGAGTAATGATATAGTGACAGCTATGAATCTAAGCTAAATCTTTAGCATGTGGTTTTGGCTTCTTAACAGGAAAAGTTTTTATGTATACCATGGATGTTTTATCAGCATGCATATCTATTATTATATTTTAATTTCTGAAGTAGCACTACCTTTATAGGAAACAGCACAAATTCCGTTCCATGGACAATTCAAGTTCATGGGATCTGTGCACGTGGGAGTGGGGATGGTTAAAGGGAGTTTGCTCTCAAGGAGATCCAGTTGAGCTGCTTTGAAGTTTCATTTATGGCTAGCCTAAGGCTCCAATTTTTTATTTATTCTATTTTGGAAGAAACCCAGTCTAAATAACCATTCACTATTAAGGGATCTTACAGAAATGTCTGGTGAATGTTGTGCGTACTCATTTCCCAATAAAATTGTTTTCAAAGCTTGCAAAGCTCTGTGCTAAATGCAATAGCAGCTTACATATTTCACTACTATGAAATGAGGTCTGAGATAGCTATAATTTTCTGCTGCCCAAGGTTCTTTTTTTGTACAGTACCCTTAAGAGTGCTGTGGCTCATTGCATTTTAGTAGAGCTACATTGCTTTCAGCAGGAGAGTCAGGTGCATAATCCATGTAAATTATAGTGTGTATGTAAAGATAAATATTTAGGAATGGTCTTTTCAGTGTCTCAATCTTGTATACATTGGAATTCAGCTTTAGGGTTTTCTTTTTGTATTGATCATTTAACTATGTAGGTCTATTTTCCAAAGCCCCTTTCCCATTGTGATGGTGTGTTTGTCTAGGTTTATATTAATTCATACAGTTTTCAGACTCAGAATAATTTTCTGAATGATTTGAAAGATAGGAAATAGAATCTCATCTTCTTCTTCAATGACTTTTTGTAGATAGGGAAAATGGCAACTTACTGAAAGCCTTAAAACTCATTGACCTATCTGCTTATTTATAATGCAGTACCACCTAAAGACCCCCAACTAGGATTAAGATCCCATTGTATTAGCCACTGCATGATATGCATTTCATAAAATGGAGCATGTACATTTACATATATTCTTTGCAAAGCTCATAGTTCAGGCTGAACATACACTTTTGAAATGCACTCATGAAGCTGTATGTATTTATATAGACTGTTTTATCAGCATTTATCAGCATATTAGTATATTTTAGCTTCTGAAATATCATTGCCTTTACAGTATATAGAACAGTAGATACAGAACTCAGGAAAAATAGAGTAGGCAGGATCTAGTAGAGGGCAAGTACTATCCTGCTATCCCCATTTTAAACATTTTTGGAAGACAGCTTGCCCAGGAGCAAACATAGTAACTCCACCAAGGTTGAAGAATACAAACTACAAGGGATTTTGGCCCAAATTCTATTTCACAATTAATGTACTTAAGTAGTATCCTGTTCCACCTTGCTTAAGTCTCTGGAAATCTGTTAATGCAAAAGAATGGTGTGTCCTCCTCTTCCTTGCTACTTTATGTGACTGTTAGTCTTACCTCAGTCCTGGGGAAGCTCTTTGAGAAAATTATCCAGATGCACATCTGCGAGGGGCAAGCAGGGGAGTGTATGCTTAGAGGCAACCAAAATGGATTCATTAGAGGAAGGTCCTGTCAGACCAACCTGGTGGCCTTCTATGACCAGGTCACAAAATCCTTGGACGCAGGTGTTGTGGTGGACGTAGTCTTTCTGGACTTTAGGAAGGCCTTTGGCACTGTCTCTCACTCCATTCTCATTAAAAAATTAGGAGATTGTGGTGTCGATGCCTACACAGTCAGATGGGTTGCCAATTGGCTGGAGGACTGCACCCAGAGAGTGGTGGTGGACAGGTCATTTTTGACTTGGAGGGATTGGGTAGTGGGGTCCCCCAGTGTTCAGTCCTCGGGCCCACACTGTTCAACATCTTCATCAGTGATTTGGATGAGGGGATGAAAAGCACCTTGTTCAAATTCACGGAAGACACTAAGATGTGGAGAGAAGTGTGCATGCTAGAAGGGAGGGACAGGCTGCAATTGGATCTGGACAGGTTACAGGGGTGGGCAGATGAGAATAAGATGGGATTCAATACTGACAAGTTCAGGGTACTGTACCTAGGGAGAAAGAACCAGCAGCATACCTACAGGCTGGGGAACTCCCTTCTCATCAGCACAGAGGCAGAAAAGAATCTTGGAGTCATTATAGACTGCAAGATGAACATGGGCCGCCAACATGGGGACACAGTCAGGAAGGCTAATCGCACCTTGTCATGCATCCACACATGCATCTCAAGCAGGTTCAAGGAGGTGATTCTCCCCCTCTATATGACATTGGTTAGGCCGCAGTTGGAATACTGTGTCCAGTTCTGGGTGCCGCACTTCAGGAAGGATGTGGACAACATGGAGAGGGTCCAGAGGAGGGCCACTCACATGATCAGGGGGCAGCAAGGCAGGCCCTACGAGGAGAGGCTACGAGACCTGGACCTGTTCAGCCTTCACAAGAGAAGGCTGAGAGGGGAGCTGGTGGCCATCTATAAACTGGCCAAGGGAGACCAGCAGGCAATGGAAGAATCCCCCGAGCACTACTGGGAGTAACAAGGAATAATGGCCATAAGTTTATGGAGAGTAGATTCAGGCTAGAGGCGCTACTTCACAGTCAGGGCGGTTAGGATCTGCAACCAACTTCCAAGGGAAGTGGTGCTTGCTCCTACCCTGGGGGGGGGGTCTTTAAAAGGAGGCTAGATAGACACCTTGCTGGGGTCGTTTGATTCCAGCATTCTTTCCTGCCCAGGGCAAGGGGTTGGACTTGATGATCTGCTTAGGTCTCTTCCAACCCTACCAACTATGAAACTATGAAACTTTGACTTGAAGTTAAGCTGAAGATGTACTGTAAAAGTTGATCCAATGCAGTCCTTTGAGGACTTGAGTAGGTTAGAATACGATCATGCAGAGGGATCTCAGAGGAAAACAGGTTTTGGATTTTTTTTATATACTCATTACTTTAGAACTTTCTGACCACATACAAAGTGAAGTAGAAATCTGGTCATAATATGTCAAAAAGTGTTGAATATAATTGAAATAAGTGCAGATCTTGAAAGCAACATTTCAATGGTAAAACTTCCTGTCTTTTCAATTTTTAACCGGTTTCCTTATCAGAATTACATTATATTAACAAGAAGGTAAGAAAATGAGGATACATTTCCAAAAATTCAGTTTCTATGCATTGCTGTTAAATTCCAGGCTTCTTGCCAACAGTTTATCAGTCTCTACCTTTTATATTTTTTCTTGCTTGCTGAAATGTTTTCAAACACAAGCGGGTAAAATCATTAGCCTGACCTTTCTTTTGTGCTGAGACTGCTGCATGCAGCCAGCAAACACTCTGGTGTTTCTTTACTAGGCAAGAAATGTCAGACTCTAGGATATTTCATCATTTCTTATGACTGGTGTGATGAGCCTTAAATAAAGATCCCCTTCCCACTAAATTGTAACAAACATAAAGTTCTAAAGATCTGTATTTCAGCAGATGACTGTATATTGGGTATTCCAACAGTGATATTCCATCATTACCTTTGTATCCTAGGTAACATATAATCTTACAGATGCAGACACCTTTTTAACTTTTCCTTGATGTAATGCATTTAAATTGTTGGTTAATGTTGGAGCCGTGGAAAGAGTTTTAGTAGAGATTCTAGCACTGCTTATGTCACCTTTCTTTGTATTGGTATGGCATCTGACAAGGTTCATAAGATAGTAATCAGACTAGCACTAGAATTGCCATGAGAATGCATTTGATGTTTACTATTTAGTCTTCTCTTTTCAATTATTGTTGTAGAAATGAAATTGATTTTGTGTGATTTCCTGTTCTCGGTATTACAGCCATTGTTATGAACACAACAAATTAAAGTTGTGATGCTTTCTTTAATGCTGATGTTAACAAGCTACACAACAAAGGTAATATGAGAAAGTGGGTTCATTTTGAATGAAGGATGATGTAGGGGGGATGTGCATAAGGGATGAAACCTTTATTCAAGTTTGGAAAGCATTTTCTTTGTTTCACATTTCTAAGCAAGTTTTGATGAGCATTTTTTATACTGCCATCTGCTACTTGGTGGAGTCATACTTGTTCAACATGTTGCAATGTTTGTATTGTTAACAGCTAAACGAGCTTTTGGAGTAGGAGGCTTTATCCCTGAAGGTGTAAATGGCATAGCGTAGAGGACAGTTAATACTAAGAAGTCCTAAATGGCTACAGATTTGGTAGAATTCATTTTTTGGTCCTCTAAAACACACTTGGCACAGGTGCATGGAACCAAAAATTTTTGTAAGAACAATTTGTTTCATATTTGGTTTACTTCATTTTTCCTGTGTTCTAATGATCATTTTTGCATTCCATCTAAAAAAGACAGTTTGGGCACTGAGCAAATTTAATGGTTACTAATATGAACATATCTTGTGATACTGTATACTATGGGAAGGACAGTCAGATCAAGATATCAGATAATTAAAGTAGTTAGGAAGTTCTGAGTCTCAGACTTGTGTTCAGCTGCTTCTCATCATATTCTCATTGATGGGAGTTTGGTACTGAATCTGCATAAGTACTTCTGAAAATGCTCTAAGTGCCAATAGATATCTTTAAATACCTAAATGACAATATTGTCTGTGGTCTGTCACTAAGAGGAACAGAGAGTTTTTAGCTATTGTTTCTTAGACATGGTGGAAATTGTGGTGGACAGAGATTTTCTTGTGTCACAGATACTCACAGGGATTAAGTTAAATTACCTTCAAGATACAGATAGAGACATATTTCTTTGTGCAGCTTCCCCAGATTTTCCTTTGCCATTTTTCAAAACTCCTTTCATAATGGAGGACACTTGTAGCAATGCAATCTTGGCTTCACAGATTAGGAAAATTTCTGCACAAATAAATGTTGGGGAATACAAATTTACTTTGAAACTGTTTTTCTAAAATGGTGGTGGATGGATTAGAGACATAACAATCATCTTATTCCTGCCATCCAGTTATCATAGCTGAGAACCAAGATGACTTGTGTACCAACATGAACACCATTTTCAAGCATTCAACCACTGTAAATCAGTTCAGAAATCACAAGTTCCTCCAGGTTCAAGGTATAAATCTTGGGTTGCTGAACATCCTTGCAAACACCTCATATGACAATCATGGCTCATTCTCTGATTGTCTAATTCAGGGGTTTTTGACCTTTTTTTAACAAGTGTACCCCTTCTGTCTCAAAGTTGCAGCCCATGTACCACCTTTACATATTTTTCCTGTTTTTAAGGGACGGAGCAGGGGGGCAGATTGAGGCCCCCATAGTGAGGAGGGAGTAGGGCTGGGGCTAGGGCTGGGGCAGGGTTAGATGCTAAGCTGGGGTAGAGCATGGAACAGAGCTATGAGCAGCTCATCTGGGGGCATGGAGAGAGCAGGGTGGCTCCCACCACTACACGCACCCCCAGGGGAGAAATGGGGGGCATGTGCCCCTGGATCTGTGCGTGGGGTGGGCAAGCTGTTGCTGTGGGCTGGGGTTGTGCCGGGCTCTTCCTGCCTGGGACTGGGCCGGGCTATGCTCAGGGTGGGTGGCAGCAGTGCTGGAAGGGGGCTATGGGAGGGGCTGCAGCCACTCCAGAATTCGCCATAGCCCCCCCCCAAGTTCCCCTCCCAGTGCTGTTACCACCCACCCCGAGTGCAGCCTGGCCCAGCCCAGCCCCCCCCACCAGGAAGAGCCTAGGGCCGGCCTGGTCCCAGCCTGCAGCAGCAGCTCACCCTCACCCGATTCACACATGCCTCCCATGCCTTCCCAGGGTGTGCATTCTGGTGAGAGCACTCCCCTGTTCTATACCACTCTTGCAGGCTTGGCATTGGCTGTAAGCAACTGGTGGGGCAGGACCAACTCAGCTCAGCAGTCCTCCTTAATCTCTTCTTCACCAAGGGCTAACCAGTCCATCACATATTGGAACAGTTTCCTAGCCTAATTTTGTTTGCTAAATGCCTGCTGAAATAGGAACATCTTACAGTGCTTTTGAAAGATGTCCAGGATCCAGCTCTGGCAGTCTTCAAGGGCGTGGGAGTTGCAGAACTGAGGAACAACTTCTGGTAACCATGTGATTTTGCTAAGTGGACTTGGTGCATTGATGTACTTTCAGAAGGTTTCTCTCAGCTGACCTTAGGTATTTTGATGGGAGGGGCAAGGGATGAGGCATAAGAAAATGATCCTCTATGTATGTAGGGCCCCTACTGTTTAGAGCCTTCTATGTCAAAACAGTCAAACAAAAACCTACTGGAAGGGAATGCAGATTCTGGAGCACTGGAGTTATGTGCTTCTGGTTATTCACCCCTACTGGAAAGCAAGATATCACATTTTGCAGCTTCTGGGTGGTCATCAAGGCAGCCCTATGTAGAGCATGTTGCAGTAGTATAGCTTTGAGGTGAGAAAGGCATGGATGATGTTAACCTGATCTGAAACTGGAAGAAAGGGATGCAGCCTTCTCACCAGATCGGGTTGGTGAAAGGTGTTCCTAGTCGCTGCTAGGATAACGAACTGTCAATATTTTTCTCCTCAGTGTCTTTCATCATCATATGATCTTTTTAAGGTCGCAGTGGGCATATCTAGATGTGTGCCTAACTGTGCAGTTGCTACTGTGCAGTCATTTAGTACTTGCTGTAGCAGCAGCGTCGGCATCACGGTTTGTGCCTGCCGATGCTATGTTGCCATAGTGATGAGCTATGTCGCCATAGCTCATCACTATGGTGACATAGCATTTTATGTAGACATGCCCAGAAATATCTTTTTACAATTTCAGTTTCTCTTGCTTGTTCCGTACTTAGAGAAACAGCATCTTTCATACTGGGTAGAATGCTGGTCCTTCTAATGATCCACCACAGTATCTAATCAGCAGAGCTACTCAAATAGCATAGAAATGGCATGAAAATGTTTGGAAAATGCATCTTAATTTTGTGCGATTAGGTCTCTTTTCTGTTGGTTATTCATAGTGCACAAAAATGAAGCTTGAATTATATAGTTTATCATGACATGAGAATTTCAATCCTGTAGTCAAGAATCATTTAATCAAGAAAAATAATTCTTTTATGACAAATTGTTTTCTGTTGTTAATGGAAACATATATTTTTGAAGTGGAGGGAGGCCTGCAATTCAGTAAAACATTTAAGCACTTGCTTGTCTTTAGGCATATAGTTAATCTGATTCACTTCAATGGGACTGAGGAATGAGTTTAAAATTATGCATGCTAAATTAAGAGGATTAAGTGCTTTCCTGAATAGAAATAGACTTAAGCACTTGTTTAAAGTTCAGGATCTGTTTCAGTGCTTTGGTGAATCAGGGGACAGATGCAATACTGTGTGACTTAAGGGACAAGTTACAGTGCACAAATACAAGATTATGACCTTCAATAAATGACTACAAACAATTTCTGAACATTCTGTATCTCAGATATAAAAAAAATGGTTTGTTTGACAATTTTGAATGACTAACACATTTGGGAAAATCACTAGTGGAATAAAAAGAATAAATTCACCAAATAAAATGCTATAGTCCTGCTGATCAGTACCAATCAACATAGGACATCATTTTTGCAAATACCAATTCTTTGTCAGGAAAAGTCAATAACATAGTAAGGGTATAAATCAGTACACATTTCTCCCTATATCACTAAGTGTATTTTCTTAATAGGAAATGTAAAAATAAAATATTCGCTGTCAGAGCAAACACACACTTTTCATCCTGTATATGATTAGTAACTTTCATTTCACATTTACTTCATTGTTATCTTAAAGGGAATCAATAAATCCCAATACATTTGAAACAAATTTTTCCAATGTAAGATTTTATTTCTTGTCTTCTCTAGTATTATCACAAGTGGTACTATAGGAAATAAATATCTTCCCATTAAACACCTGTTGTTATCAGCTAAGCAGCTTGGTTTGTTGTGTATTTCAATGGGTTTCACTGTTACCCTAAAGCTTAAGTAAATGGGAACTTAATTATAGCAAACATAGCATATTAAAAGTATGAAAATAAAATAAGGGATGTATCACTACTATAAATTAGTACATATAAACCAGAATCATTTAGTCAATCAATCTATTCAATACTGTTCATACTCTTTATCCCATGACACTCCACAGTGGCTAAAAGGCTCAGAAAAGATCAGTTTATAAACAGAATAGCAGCACTCTGAAGTCCTTAATATTTTACTTTTTTTTTTTTTTTTAATTAGGCAAAGTGCCACCAAAAATATAGGAGATTGCCTGAACAAGACTGAGTAAAACATTAAGGACAGTGGATTCCTTTTGACATATAAGCTGACAGAAAGTAGGAAGAAAGGAAAGTCCAATCACACTCTATACCATACAAGTGCATCTACACATGCAATTAATGAGGCTAAATAAACTTCAGTGCAGTTCACATTTGAGTTTATTGTGCCGGAGTTTATTGCTCCTGGGGACAGCGTTTGCTCATGCATCCAGGACTGCAGCATGTTGAGCTGGGGTTGAGCAGCCCTAGTTGGCAAGGGGCCCTGGGGTCAGCCTGCCAGCCCAGGGCTACACCAACCTGGCTCAAAATGCTATGGAGAGGCTGGCTGGGGCACAAAGGTGCTTCAGTGCAGGGCTAGCTGGGAGGCAGCTCCTGCACTGAAGCACCCTCATGCCCCTGCCAACCCCGTCAGTGACCGTGTGTGCATTGTGGCAGAGTAAATAGCTCTGCCACAGGGTAGTACTTGTGTCAGATAGTACTGTTCTACGGTGGAGTTACTTAGTTTATTCCATCCTAATAGTACTGCATGTGTAGGCAGTGACGTTTTACTGCAGAGCTAATTAGTCAGCTGTAAAGGTCTTCGTAGACACACCCAATAAATTGTAGTAAGCAACCAAAATCCATAGACTTCAGTCTAGAGGTATGATTTCAGCTTGTACAGACACACTGGAACAAGCTTTCCTGTTGCTATACTGCAGTGGCACAGGACCCAGCTACTAAGGAACCCATAAAAACTTTTGGGGGTATGTGCAGCCTCTATTGCTCTAACTTTTCACAGAAACCAATCCAGAAATTTAAAGCTAAATCAGATATGTTGCAAACACAGCTTTGGATATTAACATAGCCATGCCCACTGAGGAGCAGCTGTGGTTGTCTATTTATGAAAATTAGAGCTTGTGTTGTGGTCCAGCGTTGTGGTCTAATCAATGATGAATCCTCTCAGATTCTGTTTATACAATAAATTGTTCTGGGATTGAAAACAGCTCACCTGTGTTAGCACAGAGATCCATGTTATCTAATTAGCCACGACTATATGTAGGGAGAGGATTTTTTAATTTGTCTGTTTGTTTTTCTGTAAGAGACTAAACATGTTAGTGTAGAAAAGGAAGGTCTGGTCATAAAATTGACAGTTGGGAACCTGAATTGCTGCTTGTCTGCAAGACCCTTTGTCCCTGAAACACATCATAAAGGTCTATAGTGGAGTCATAATTCAAGAATAACTGCCTCATACTGCAGCAATATCACTTAATTTATTATCATAAATCAGAGTGAAAAATGTATTGGTAGGCTCAGTTTATCCTAATATCTAACTCTAAAGGAGAGGGGAGGGATAAAATGGGAAAAAGTATACATAAAAAAAGAACACCCCCACAAATCTTCTGAGAAGGAGCTGTAGATGGCAGACCAAAACAAGAATGTGGTGGTGGGAAGGATTAGGGGGTTAGGTCAGTCCCAACTTATCCAAGGGGTAGCAGGAGGAGACCAAACACTAAAGAAGAGTATGCTCCTAAAAGCTTGTTGGGCCTTGGGTATTCTGGGGCGCATATAAAACTGGAGCTCTGAAGTCAGTTGTGATCTAAAGGAAGTCATTTCAAAACAAAGAACATCCATAAGTGTGTATAACACTAAGTTATGTACCTTGATCTTGCTCCTGTAGACATTAACTTTGGGCACGTCTACACAAGATGCTACATCACTGTAGCAACGCACTACAGCGACATAACATCAATGGGCAAAACCTATGACGCCACAGCTCTGTCACTGCAGCAATGCATCCTCACTATGGCACATCACTATGGCAATGTAGTGGCTAAAAATGAGCATGTGCCACTAGCATGGCGCAGAAATGGCTGTTACTGTGGCGATATTTATTACTTCCTAAGGGAAGTGCTAAATGATGTCTCAGTAACAACAGTGCTGTAGGGGTACATGCAGATACACTCACTAAAGGATATTTTTCTGGACAGTAGTTCAGAAGGAAATGCCCCAATGAAGTTAGGTTTAAGAAAAACAGTAGATTAAAAAAGTACCACTTTAGGAGAGAAGGTTCTGAATTTAGGAAATTTCTGGCACAGGCAGGTTCAGGCCCTTTATAAAGACTTTGGATTTCCCATTGTGGGGGCCGAGGGGGATCTGGGAAGGGGTCGGCTGGGTTGTGGCCACAAACCCGGCACGTACAGATGGGTACTTTCGACCGCTGAAGTAGAATTAGGCACAAACGTGTACTGGTTCAAACAAAGATGGCTTTACTTACACTGTCGAGATGTACAGTGTAGGAAGAAAGTTAACTTCAAACTTCAAACTTCAATTACTTCAGTTTAACCGAGGAGCTCTGATAAGACGAGATATCTGTCTAACGGGTCTGAACACAAGCATGCAGGACATGGGGGTACATCGGGGTTGGTCGGCGACGGGGAGTCGTCGGCGGTTGATCAGTCCGCCACGTTCACTCCGAGATGGGCGCGGAGTTCTCCAACTTAGGCGGAAACTGCTCCAACCTTTTATACGGCTAGCGAGCCAATTGCTAGTCGCCACGTAGGAATAATTTAGAACCGGCCAATAGTAATGTGTGAATTTGCATGAGTGGCGGGAACCTTTCCATGCCAGGGTTCTCCACCGTGCCGAGAAATTCCCTCGTACAAAATCTCACCGTGCCTCGTGCTAGAAAGTTCCACTGTGCCAAGGCACTCAACCACTAGGCTCTGACACCCATAAAGGAAAAAACAGACAGAACACATTTTGGGCATACAGAACCTGGGAATTTCAGGCCCTTGCTATATATTACACTTAAGGCACGATTAACCAGTTAATCGTGTCTTAAACTGTAACCCAGCAGCATGTTAAATCACTTAATGGTGTAATAAAATGAGGAATAACCCATAAAGTTATTCCACAACAAATGTGTAATGACTTTGTGGCTGGATTCTATCCCATCATTACTTGAATGTGTGGCCAGGTGTGCCTCTGTGGTTTAGAGCCCTGTCAGCAGATGGGGCTCCTACTTGCAGGGGCACATGGGACCGCAGCTGATCCAGCCTCCCAGTCACAAGGATGCACCGTGAATTCAAATCATACACCCCCATGGCGGAGAGCCCCATCAACTGAATAGGTTCAGACTATTGTCTGGCCTTGCTTCACTAAACCCTTCCTCCCATACCTACACACTCTCACTTATTATTACCTTGTAGGGAAGGAGGAGGAAGCTGGCCCCAGTGAAATATGGCACAGCTTTCACTAGAGCTGAATGTTCACTGATCTTTAGATTTGAACTCAAAGGGCGTATCCATGTGCAGTTTGTGGTCCGTGTGCAGTTTGTGGTGCCTCAAAGCTGTTTGAGGTGCCACAAACTGCATGCAGTGCACATGAAACTGTTTTCTGTGCTGCTGATTTGCAGCATGGTGCCAGAATTTGACACTGGGAGACCCTGGTGTAAAAGGAAAAAAATGAAGCTAAAAAAAACAGTGCAGCACATGAGGCAGCAGTGTGCACCACCAGAAATGGAGCCTGGATATCTAGAGCCACACTCTGGCTTCTGGCCAGGCTCTGTGTGGCTGGATTGGTGCCACTGCTACCTCAGGAGGCCCCCAGGACTCCAGGTTAGGTGGCTGGGGGCAGACTCCCTTACCCCATCCAGGACAATTTGGCATATGCTGGAGCATGCATGCAGGGGTGTGCCCTGGAGCACAAAGCAGCAGCACAAATATATACCACTGCTATTTGTTTCATGGCAAACACATGTCCCTGCATGTGGGGGTGCACCTAAACTGACCTTTTTTTTTTTTTTTTTTTTGAAGCTTTGATATATATGGATAGCAATTTTTTATCAGTTGTCATACCTTAGTTTTTCAGGTCTTCATACAGAAGAGGAAAATGTTCCAGACACTTGCCCGCCATTGGTTATTTTTTGTGGGGCAGAGAACACAGGAAAAAATCCAGAAATGTTGAGAGGAAGATTTTTTTCCTGAGATATGTCTCTAATTTCATTGTCAACATTCAAGCTTCATAGAGGGATGCATGCTTTTATTTAAATCAGAACTGAATTCTAAAACTTTAGAAATGCAGTCATAATACTACTGGTAAAGTTGAAACTATTGTCAACTCCTAAAAAAAGGAATGGTTAGTTTGGAGGGTAGACCTAATAGTAAGTGAAAAATAGAGAAAGAATATTCCAATTTCCTTTCACACATTCAGATGTTATCTGTTTGAGGTAGAGAAAAAGAGTTGAAAAGATACAACTGTGGAATTATTTAAAATGTTAATACCATCATAGTAGAGGAGCTGTACTGGAGCACAAGGGCTTTGCTGACTTCTGTTTGATGTCCCCCTGCATAGTGCCCTGTAAAACCAAGCAGGTTGTAGTGACAGAAACTATAATTAAAATATACTTCCTAACTAAGGAGACTCAGGAAACTGGTAATTGGGGATTAGTCCCTTAGTTTAAAAGAAGTAGATAGAGAGAAAGAAGGTCTGCAAAGGTTACCTACTACTCTACAATTAACTCTTCTCATTCATGTATGCCTGTGTTTATTGAACCTGACGATCACTATGCAGATTCAATCCCCTACAGGCCGAGAAGCAGTAGGACAAAGCTCTGACCACTAAGGATGCAGAACGTCAGTTAAAAAGGCTTACCTATTTTCTTTAGGCTAGGGACAGACTTTGCGCATAAACTAGTTTAAGTTTTCAGAAACTGGTTTAAACCTGTAACAGAACAGAAGCTCAGTGCACATAAACCAGTTCCAAAATGGCTGAAACTGGTTTAAGATAAACCTGGTTGAACGTAATATCAGACTTAATGGATTTGAGTCAAACCAGTTTATGAAACTTCTGTTCCAGACTCCTTCCTGGTTCAGCTTAAATCACAGTCTCTCAACATCCCAGCACTTTTCAGCCCTGGGATGGGCTGTGCTGTCTGCTTTAGAGATTAAAGCTGTGCACTCTGCTCCCTGGCTGGAGCAGTGACATCTGGCTGACGGGGGGGGGGGGCAGGGAGACAAGCCCAGCTGGGGATGCAGTCCAATCTACAAGGTGGGGACTGTCCCCCGACAGGCAAACCCCAGCTGGAGGCTGAGGTTATAGAGGGGAGCTAAACACCCCTTCCCCACTCAAATTTACTGCTGGCTGCAAATCCCAGAAGCACCTGGAAGCAGGAAGAGGAAGTGATGAGCAACCCTCCAGAGTCCTGCTGCTGTAATTCTGGACTGCAAATCCCAGAGACCTCAGGGGCAGCAGGAAGAGGACATGAACACACAGCCAGAGAGCCATGCTCTTGTGCCCCCTCTGGCTTCTGGCCTGAGCCACTGCAGGCTTGTGGGTGCATTTCCTGAATCAAAGGTAAATGTCCGTTCACTTCTGTTTCAATTTGATTTGTGCAGTTTAAATTAACCTGCGAAGACTGAATTGATTCAGCCTCAGGCTTTTTGGCTGTCTGTACTTAGCCTTAATGGGAACTGCTGGGTGGAGCTGGACAGGTGGGAAGTTCTTTACTCTGAACATGGAACTCCTTGGATTAAGAAGCCAAGGCCTGCCTTTAAAGCACTGTGACCTAGCAGATAGCAAACATACATGAATGGTATCTCAAAAGTGCAGAGAGCCAAGTTTTAGGTTTATTTAAAGCTTAACCATTTTGAAGAACAGTGACAAGGACTACATACATATTTAAGAACTGAAAGTGGCAAGAAGATGGAAAATCTAACTGAGGTCCTGATTGGCATACATTCATGCCACAATGTGTATGTATATATGTAATAGTACAGGCTAATTGTAGCCTCACAGAATGTTTATATACATAGATAGTTTATATACATAGACTGTTTATATACCTAGATAGCATCATTAGCAAGCCTGAAGCTGTAGTTCACAGAGAGATACCAGTACTTCATAGCCACTCTTGAAGTCATCTTATAAAAGCTTTTCCACAAAATAATAATTCTCTTATTCAAGTTGGCAGAGTCCATGAAAAAAATGTAAGTTACAGTAACAATTTTAGACCTGGATTTTCCTTTTCTTTCTTGTATTTCTTGTAGTTTTGACTAAGGCTTTCTAATGACTGGTGCCACAAACCACCTGATTTTGCACAACTAAAAGCAATGGTACCTTTGTCATTATAACTTTAAGCCTACTTCTTGCTTGCATCCATGCTTATTTGAGAGCATGTGCCTACAAATTTCCCTAGACCTTTCTTTATGGCTTCCTGCTGCAGATACAAGTTACCCTGACTTTATGCTGTAAATGCGTTCCTGGAAAATGGTGCATAACTTGAATTCACATAAAGGGAATCCACTTTACAATGTAACAAATAGGGATATGTTCCAAGACCTTGACTGTACCGACCCCCAGGCCCATTCCTACCACTTTTACAAGACAATTTTTGTAGCCACCAACAGCAGACAGTACACACAAGCACAGGGTGGTGGTGATTGTTACTCTAATGGGGATGGCAACTATAAAAGCGCATGTTGCAGACAACGAGCGAGGAGCACAGATCCACACATGAGACTATATTTTGGTGCATGCCACTCTCACAATGCACCGCACAAAGCAGTTTACTGTGGGTTTCCACCACACTGATTGCATAAGAGTGAATTTACCTCACATATAATGAATTTTTGGTATAAAAAGGGCCATTGCATAAGAGTGAACTTGCACATACAGAACCCACATAAAGAGAGGGAAACATGTATAAGGAAATGGCTCACTTAATCCATTAACAAATGGTGTGTTTTATTAGAGGTGGTCACAATGAAAGGAAGGCTAATAGGAATCTTAAATTCAACAAAATAAATATGCATAAATAAGGAATTGGCATTCTATGGCCCATATGCATCACTCTGGTTGTAATGCTGGTTTGAACAGCCGGGTGAGGATTCCCCTGACTGGCCTCAGCAGCCTTGCCTGGGGGCCAACAACTGTGCTGGCCTCAGGGAGCTGCAGCCATGGCATTCCTGCAGCGGGGAGCGTGGCTGGCAGTTGGAGCATGGCTCTGGCTGACCAGGCTCTTGTTTTGGGTGGCGCACACTGCTTCCATGTCAACCACCCCACTTTTTTTTGGCATGGGTTTTTTTGACCCTGGGATCTCCCAAGGTCAAGGAAACTCCCCGCATTGCAAAGTAGCAGTGTGGGGAATGCCTGCATGTGCGGTGTGTTGCCACAGACAGTTTTGCAGCTTCATATACCATATATCCATGCTCATCTGGACATACCCTAAATGTCTTTTTGCCTTTGAGAGTAGTGGCTGGGAAACCTCTGTATACTTATTGTAAAACATAAATAAGGACACTGAATATTTTTCATTTACTTGTTTTCATTCAGGTATGTACCTAAGTAGTCATAATCTAGTTTGCTATGTGTATTCACTATGACAAAATATTACTTTGCCTCCCTTGCTGTGGACTATGAGCAGAAAGTATCTGTACTCTTAAAAAAAGTCTGTTCTCATTGATGCCCTGTCACTTTTTCAGTAACTCAAAGCGTGCGGATAGTTCAGAAAAGTTTCAGTAGTACTGAAGGCCTTGGTTTTTATTCAAACTGCAAGCCTTTAAGGTTTGTGCCTCATTAATTAGAAGACAGCATGCACTAACACAAACACTTAAGATAAAGCTCTTGAATGATGGGCAGTCCTATCAATAGGAGTTGCGTTACTTAGAAATTGAATGCGACTTAACTTTGACAGGTAGTCAGTTATAAAGTCAATTATAACTGTTTCAAAATGTCAAACATAGATAAAGAAAACCCAAGCAGAACAGTTATCACTCCTGAAAACTGCCTGACATTTTTAAGGAGAGCTATTGCCTTTTTACATTTCAAAGCCATTAAAATACAGACCAGGTGCTCAGTCACCAAGTGCATTGTTATGCGAATGTTTTTGCCTGCTTTGAACTGTGAAGATGTTTGTCAAACGTACTGGGGCTAACCAGAAAATGGATTCCTCTGGTTAGGATTTGCTCTAAATTGCATTTTGTGGGTATAGGGGAAGAGAGGTTAGACTGAGAGTGAACTCCCTACAAATAACAACCATCTGTATTTCCACTTTACTTAACCAGAACTACCCCTTCCAATATTTAATTAAAGTCATATAATGGCCTTAATGTGGTAAATGTGACCAACTCACATTTGCTCTTTAATATTTTCCAGTGTGAACTGTTACGCTAATCATAACAGAATCTAATGAAAATCAAAATATGAATTCACTGTATATGAAATTGCTGTGTAGGAAAGTGACACAAATTTAGCCTGCTTTCCATTTGCAAGTGCTTTGAAATAAAACAGGCAAATATTGCATTTAGCTAATATGGACCTGGGCAAACTTTTACTAGGCTATTACTAACACTATGCTATGCCTTGAAATGCTGGATGCTCCTGGAATGGGTGAGAGGAGAAGGAAGATAATTATCTGTTTCATAATTAATTAAAACACTTGGCTTATTGCAACATGTCAAGTAAAAGCTGTAAGGGAAGTGTGGTAAAACTGACAATTTTACTCCTCATTAATGGAACTGCATTGCTTCTAAAGAGAATATAGTTATCCATGTATTTTAGCACAGAAGAGAGGTTGTTACTGGTGAGCTCTGGGGCTAGCCCTGACTTAGATGCTGAAAGCAGTGGGGACTTTAGGGGCAGAATTCAGTTTCACTTAGGGAGATGTCTGTATGTCCCAGAAAGCAATTCTGTTCCTACACTGTGGGCCCATACATGTCCAGAAGAGGTAGTAGAATTGCTGCTAGTGTACACTTCTTTACATTAACCCAGTGATTAAGGTACTCTTCCAGGATGCAGACCTGGTTCAATTCCCTCCTCTGCCTGAGGGCTTTCAAACCCAATTCTCCTACCTCCTTAAAAAGTGCTCTGGTTACCATGGTAATATGAGTAGGGAGTGCTCTATCCATCCTGCAAAATTCTGCCATTTTGTGGAAAAGAATGCATTATTCAGGGGATTGAGAAAGTAGTGGTTAGGGTACTTGCCCAAGACAGAGGAGCCCATGGGTTTCAGTGCTTGTTCCAAGGGTTGTTTTAGTATTTTATCCAGTGACTCGGAGCAGGTACCAACCTGTTCCTTATATACTAAGCTTCAGAATCTTGCTCATTCTTGTGATGTCACTGTTCTGATGAATCTTTGCTTCTTTGTGGGCAAAGGAGGAAATTGAAGGCATGTCTCCACCATCCTGTACAAAAGCCCTAACTACAATTTTAATATTATAAAAGCCCACGTCTGTCTGTCCATAACGCTTTATTTGCACTCTGATTGGCTGTCTCAGCAGCCAATCAGAGTGCCCTACACAGGGCACAGGGGCAGGGACAGACAGCAGGGTGCTGCCATGACAGAGGGCACTAAGGGGCCGGACTCTACTAGCCTTGCCCGCTCCCTTGCTCCTAGGAGGAAGAGGCGGATGACAGGACTGGAGCTCCACTGTAACAGAGGTGATGGAGTGCTGGCCTTGCCCCCCAATCTTCTCCTTGGAGCCAAGGGCCAGCTCCCCCCCACCCCCCAACACAGCCAGCAGGGAGGGGAGGTGGCGGGGAACAGGGGAGGGAGGGGAGCAGGAAGGGAAGCAGGGGTTACAGCCCGAAGCGGTGGGGTGGGGAGAGGGGGAAGGGCCCTGGCCCCAGCCATGGCCCAAGGTGGGGTGGGAGAGGAATGCAGGCCTCTGTCCCTTCCACATCATTCTTGATGGGCAATTGCCTAGTAGTATTATAGCACTAGGGATATGGGGACCACACCCATTCTGTTTGTGTTTTAAAAGAAAAGTAACCATCTTCCATATCTGAAAGAAAATACATTTGAGAGGATTGGAGCTTGTGAAAATAAAGTGAAGAGAGAGATATTTTTGCAGTATTAGGAAAGATACCTACACCCTTAGCATGGGTAATATTTAGGACACAGCCAGGTCCTCTAGCATTTCCCTATTGGCTGGCTCTAGGCAGCTCTCCATTGAACATGGTGATTGTTTAATATCACATTCATAATGCCTATTTTTCCCCGTGCACCATAAGGGGAAGTAGACACCTAACACAGTATTTTGGATTTCACTCTGTGCATTAGACACCAAATACTAAGGCCCTTTCTTATGAAGCCCCAAAGACAACTTACGTAATGAAAGTGTTACCCCTTTCAGAGCATTTCCTAAATTCCTAAGAAGTAAAGCCATAGGATAGTATAGAGAAAGTCTATACATGCAACGAGGCCAGGCCAGAACCCTGGACTCAGCCAGTCCCAATCAAGAAATCAGGGCAAATCAGCCCCTGAACAAGTACTATCCGCTGCAAGCCCAAAGCAGCACCTGGATCCCAGCTGGGCTGAGCAAGGCAATCAGGGCAGCCACTCCCCTGAAGCTACAGGTAGTAGGCCCCAGCTGGCCCCACCCTTAGGCGCATGATGCATAAGTCCACCTAGACAGCGAACAGGTGAAACAAAATCTGACTGCTTCTTCTTGAAGGGACAGACTTCCCTGTTACAGAAACCTACTCTAATAGGAAGCCACATCAGATTGGGTTTATCTGTTTGGGAAATGCTGGTTAGACTAATTCAATCCCAAAAAAGAAGTGTTGGACTGGGTACTAGGAATGTCTGGGAAAGGAGCAATTTTTGGAACAACTTGGCTGGACTCTTTTTGGAGTGATCAACATACCAGTGGGAACTTTGCCAATGAATAAGTGCTCCATGCCCAGCTTTCTTTTTCATCTATTGAAAATACATTGAGACCTCTCTCTCTAACTTCCAACAGTGAAGGGGCTTGCTAAAGTGCTCAGAACTTTGGAGAGCAAGTATATCTGCTGGTAAATTTACTGTACTAAAACATGTCTTCAAACAGTAGAAAGTGAAGGCAGTTGGGGGAGTCAATGGATCAGACTTTCCACGATCCCAATTGACAAGTGCAACTTAAAGTTTAAAATATGATGAATGAACTACAGTGGTGACCTGCCTTTTCCCATATTTCCCTGCTGTCATGATTTTGCATGTTATACCCTGGCAGCCATGCAAATCAATTACAACTGGAAATGACAACTCTCCCAGTAATGCATATCACCATTGTTTAAAAGAAGCAAAAAGCATTCCACAAGTAACATAAAATCTCTTACTTCATCACTGCCGTCAACATTGAGGAAAAAAGCACTTCTGTCATGCATACAATTAAACCCATGAGAATTGCTCATGAGTATACACAGATAAAGTATTTAGATGTGTTAGACCTATTATACAAGTCATATGACCATTTTCTACAATATAGAGCATTCTACATCTGAAATGAACAGTAGACAGGAATACACTACATGGAAGGACCAGATGTTAGGATAAAATCACTGTGGATATAAATATGAGAATAAAAGAATGCTTTCTTTTTTAAGTACAGCATATTAATTTTCAGTTAATTTGTGGGTGGAGGAATAAGAACCATTATAAATATAAATCTCGTTTATTTATTCTTATTCATAGGAATCTCAGATTCATGGGTTTTTGAATGAAAAGTTTGGCAAAGGGATCATTTGGCAATCAGTTTCTTTGTTTGGCTTTGGATTACTTAAAAATAAAAAAAAATTATAGGTCTGCCTCTAATATAGCTTAGTGTGATTCACCTTCAGCTCCATTATATACAAAATAATGATTAGATTTGTGAAAGAGCCACAATATTTGTTTTATGAAATTTTGTCCTTACCATATTTTCCATTACATCTGGCAACCCTTTTATATTTGTTTTATTTACAGCTTAATTTTGCCAAAAACATGCACACTGATTAAACTGAAAGTATAACTATTCAAAGTGATGTTTCTATAAAAAATGGGCCTAATTTTTAGTTGAAAACTAATACATATTATTAGGAAATTAGTGTCAATTTCATTTAAAAAATGCAACATTCCTTAGCAGAAATTTAAGGGAAAAATGCATTTCATTATGATCCTTTTGTATTACATACAGTATTCAGAGCTTATAAAATCCTGCCTGATAAGCAAGGCTAGCAAGATGTCTTTATCCTCAAAGTATATCTTGTCCTGCTTTGTTGGCATTTTAGAATTAGATGGGACTACAAGATTTTCAAGTGGCATATATAATTCACCCTGACCTACATAAATATTTTAACTATCCTCCTCCTTTTGTTTAATTTCTAGTTGATATTTCCAATTCTGATCTCCTTTGCAAGCCATCATGAATAAGTGACTATCTTGTGTCTCTCCATTTGCTTGTGAAAGCAGTTTCCACAATTATGATGACTCTTTATTAAATCTCAGATCCAAAATGCTAAACAGAAAAAGCTGTACCAACCTTTTGTATAACAGACATAAGGGACAGATTCTGTTTCACCTATTTTGTGTCTAGGTAGACTTATGCATGTAGTGCATGTAGTCCCTGAAAATCCATTAATGAATGGAGGGGACAACATAGAGAGATTCACTTCTAGGAGGAGGTAATAGCATTTGAATTTGGTACTGAGGGGATGAGCTCTCTCACCAAAACATTAAGTAAAATAAATAAATAGAAACAAAAGACTAAAAAGAGGCCAATAGTGCCACTTGCTTTTCTTATTCTCTTATTCTGTCACTACTTAGAATGCTTAGTATTACTTAGGACTTTAGGACCAAAACTGTGTCTCCATCTAGGTCATGAAATCACTTACTATATTTTGGGAATGCTAGTATTGTCTGCATAAAAATGTTGATGGCATCAATATTAGAGAGTCAGCAAAAACTCAGAGTCATAATAAAGGAGATGTTCCTACACCAAGAAAGGGGGGATTTCTAGCACAGATTTATAGTTTTTTGTTTTATTTCTTTAGATCTGTATCTAAAGCCATTGCAAAGAGAGCTTTTAGAAATGATTCAGATACACATTAAAATAAAACAGAGTATAGCAGACACCATAAGGCAACATTGAAAAAAAGAGATGACAATATAGTACATCAGTAATAATAATCAGTATACTTGTCTTGCATATGTCAAGCCCACGTCTTTTACCTTACACATTTCCAAAACACCTGAGAATAAAAATGGATGTTGCAGCATCTCCAGAAGATTTAACAACGCCAGGAATGAAGTGGAAAGCAAGTTTTGGAGCTGAAAACTCTTCATGAAATTTGTTCTATGAAAAGCTTCTTTCTAGCCTTCTCTTAACCTGTTTTTCATGAAAAGGGTCTACTTCCTAGACAGATTTAGAATGATTTATGATCATACAGTTTAAAACCAACACTTTAAACTTCACCTGGAAACTAACAAACATCCAAATACAGAAAAAGCAAAGCTTACTAAATGGAGCTTTCTGTTGACAGCAATTAACAGTTTTGAGCAGCAGCTGTAGCCTCTGGATGATATCAAGATGTAGCTGATCACAAAAAGTCCATAACCCTATAGTCTCATGGCAACAAAAGGCATGGACAAATCTGCATCTGAAAGAAAGTTGTACTCATCTACTTGACACAAACTGAGTGAATAAACTCTTGGCTACAAATACTATAGTACCTGAGCATCCAAGAACAATCAGGGATTTAGCAAGACTTCTAAATTGTGAACCTTATGAACCTTCATTTCAAGCTATATCTACAAACTGAATTCAGACATAAAAACATAATCCCTGCCAATTTTTCTTTTTATTCCTAATTAAGTCTGGATTCAACTTCAGATAGTTAGCCCTCATCCATATCCCAGTCTCATGCAGACACTGAGTCATTCATTTCATTGCATCAACATGGTGGGAAATGATAGATACAGTTCTGGAAATCATCAGTATACTGAAGGCAGTGCAACCCATATCTCCTTTGTAGGAGGCTAATGCGAACATTGAACAGGATGGGTTTTGTACTCTGCAGGAAGAATCCCTTAGGAAAGATGAGCAATTTCAGTATCTGACATAATCATTATAAATCACCAAACTAGAAACTGCTTTGTTAAGTTACGTATATATTTTTTTTACTTTCCTGCAATGTTCTTTGAGTTTCTTATCATGCAGATAAGGATAAAAATACAGCTACATATGTTAAGGAGTAGCAGGACTATATTTTAATACTTTAGAGCTGGTTGGAAAACATCTTCCACTTCCTGTACTCCTCACCAAGAGGAACATTTTGATGCTTAATCAAAAAGCTTGTAAAGCAAGCTGTTTCTGCCATTTTAGTGCACTTTGTGCATTCACTTCCCACCAGTATCCATGGGATAAAAGCCAGTTCTACTGGCATAAATCCTTATAAAAGCTGGTTTTTAAAACTCAATTCTGACATGAAAATGTTACATTTCGTTTCCTTGTATATTAGCCATTCCATAAATAGGGAAATAGCAACAATACCATATAATACAAACAATACCATAGAGTCTATACCATGTTGATAGACTTGAGAGACCCTCTCTCAGAGGACAGCCACTCGTATTGTTAGGGGCTCACAGGACAAGCCCTCCGAGGAGAGGCTGAGGGACCTGGACCTCTTCAGCCTCCACAAGAGAAGGCTGAGAGGTGATCTTGTGGCCGCCTACAAATTCATTAGGGGGGTGCAGCAAGGGATCGGAGATTCTCTGTTCACTGGGGTTCCTCTTGGGGTAACAAGGAACAATGGTCACAAACTGACAGAAAGCAGATTTAGGCTAGATATCAGGAAAAACTTCACAGTAAGGGTAGCCAAATTTTGCAATGGGCTTCCAAGGGGGATGATGCTTTCCCCTACCTTGGGGGTCTTTAAGAGAAGGCTGGATAGGCATCTGGCTGGGGGTCATCTGACTTTAATAGGCTCAGGGGTTTAGTTAACAGGGTACTAGGAACCAAGAGCGCAGATGCTTTGGGGGTCCAGGAGGGGTGGTCATTCCTCAAGAAAACCATACTTTGGGCTCAGAGTGAGACAATCCCATGGTAGAGAAAAGGGGACAAAGGGTCCAGGAAGCCCCTTTGGCTAACCAGGGTCATCCAGGATACCTTAAAGGAAAAAAAAGTAGCATACAGGAAGTGGAAGTAGGGGGTAGCTAGCAAGGAGGAGTACACTTCCTTGGCCCACACCTATAGGGAATCAGTCAGGAAGGCCATGGCATAGAAGGCCATAGAACTCAGGCTAGCAGCAGGGATTAAGGACAATAAAAAGCCCTTCTTTGGGTACATTGGAAGCAGCGTGGGGAGAAAATTAGACCCCTAGATATCCGTGGGTCAAACAAAAACCCAAGGGAAAAAAAATGGGTCAACCAGAGGCAACTGGAGGCTCAGTCCTCTAGAGACGCTCTGGCAGAGTGCAGAGCATCCCTATGATTGGCCTTTTCCCCGCTCCTGAAGTACGCTGCCTGCCCGTGGTGGGCAAGCAGTGGTGCAAGCTGCAGGGACCCGGAGCTTGCTTTGCCAGGTAAGCAGGAGGTGGGGGGGCTGGAGGAGAGGGGAGGGGACCTCAGGAGGCTGGAGACAGCAGGGGAAGGAGCAGGGGGCTGGAGGCAGCCCCAGAGGCATTACCCTGCTGTCCCCTGCTCTGCCGAGGCTAGAGGCAACAGGGGAATGTCTTCAGAGCTGTGTCCATCCCCCTGCTTGTCTTCAGCCTTGAGAGAGAGCAGGAGGCTGGAGACAGCCCCAGAGACATTCCCCTGCTGCCTCCAGCCTCCTGCTTCTTCCCCTGCTTGTCTCTAGCCTCAGGAGACCAGGGGACAGCAGGGGATTGCCCCCAGGGCTGTCTCCAGGCCCCTGCTCATTCCCCTGTTATCTCTAGCCTCCAGAGTCTGGAGACAAGCAGGGAAGGAGCAGGGGGCTGGAAACAAGCCCCTGGAGATAAGCTGGAGACTTTCCCTACTCTCTTCAGCTTCCTGCTCGTTCTCTGCTACTGCCGGTGAGTGTGGGGGGTGGGGCTGGGAGAGCAAAGGGGGAGCAGGAGGAAGGAACAGGGAGCAGGGGGAATGAATAGGGGATTGGGGGAAAGAATGGGGAGCAGGGGGATGAATGCTCAGCTGGGGGAACCAACGGGGTAGGAGGGAACGAGCCTCCTGTTCATTCTGCTATTCTCTCCAGCCTCCTGCTTGTTCTCCTGCTCATCTCTAGCCTCCAGAGTCTGGAGAAGAGCAGGTGAATGAGCAGGGGGCTGGAGACCAGTTGCAGGGGGAGGAGCTGTCACCCCTGGGGGCACCTGGGACCCTGCAGGCAGGGTAGTCCATGTGCTGCTGGGGGGTGGCCTCTGCCCTGTGTGGGGCAGGGGACCATTGGCAATGCATAAGGGGTGCACTTGCACTTCCTGAGCATGACAGTGCACTCCCTCAAAAAAGGTGCTGCCGACACTGTCAGTGGTGCCTGTAGGTGGTTGCCACTTGCCACCCCCCACTGCCAGTGGTGTCTGCGGGCACTCACCAATCGCCACTGGCCACTGCTGTCATTATTGTTGGTGTCTGTGGGTGCTTGCCGCTCACTACCCCTCCCCCTGCTGCTGACAATACCAGCAGCATATTGCGGGAGCCAGGGCAGGTTTTTGTACTGCTGGGGCCAGGGCAGGGAAGTTTTTTATACTGCTGGGGACAGCACAGGTTCTGGCCCTGGGCTCTAGCTGCCCCTGGCTGCAGATCTGGGAGGAGCAAGGCAGGATTATTTTGCCCCAAGTGGCACAATTTGCTCCACAACAAAGTGCATGTCCAAGCATGTGTGCTGAGGCAAAAAGCCCCAGCTCAAATTTGCACCGCTTCTATTTGAGCTGCTGCAAGCACACGTGCTTGCAAGTGTGGACATGCCCCTTAGGTGCATCTACATGTGCAATTAGCACATGGTAATAAACTATGGTGAAGTTCATGCTGGAGTTTGTTGCTCCCAGGTGCAGCATTTATATACGTGCCTAGGTCTGCAGCACATTGAGCTGGACTAGTACATCCCTGGCTGTCAAGGGATGAGCCTGCCAGCCTGGGGCTGGTCTGCTCCAGCTCCATTTGCTGCAGAAGGGCTGGCTGGGGCATGGAGATGCTACAGTGTGAGGCTAGCTGGCAGGCAGCCCCTGTTCTGTAGCACCCTCATGACCCAGCCAGCTCTGGTCACCATTTATACATGCTTGTGTCGGGCAGTACTATCCTACAGTGGAGTTAATTAATTTACTCTGGCCTAATAGTGCTGCATGTATAGATGGTGACACTTTACTGGGCATGTCTACATGTGCTATTAATTCAAAGTAGGCTTACTGTTCAGTAAAAAATACTGCACAGTACACCTACTAGGGAAGTACATTTACTCCCACCCTGCTCTACCCCCTTGCAGCAGCAAGGGAGAGCTCCAGGCTCCCCATGGATGCTAACTCAGGTGCTGGCAGGGAGCATGGGGCTAGGAGGCAGCTGTCTCCTGGCCTTGTACACGTTGGGAGGGGTCCTGATGTGCAAGGGGTGGGAGAGTTGCTGCTGCAGAGCAATTCTGCCCTGTGCATACAGGATCAAGCCCTGTGCCTGACAGGGCTATCCTGTGCAGCCTGGGGCTGGCTGTGACCTGTCCTGTTTTGGGGCAGGTCACATCCAGCTTTGGGCTGGGCAGGGAACTCGCCCGATGCAGGCAGCTCCAGGCCCCAGCTCCATGATCAGAGAGGAGGCTGGGAAATTGCTCCCTGACCCTGGGAACTGCCTGTTGCTGGGGCAGACTCTGAGCTTGGAGCCTGGGCTAGGACAATATTCCCCTGCCCTGGCAACAGGCAGCTCCTGGCCACGGCTCTGCAATCAGAGCAGGGGATGGGAAATTGCTCCCTACTCCCAGGGGCTACTCTGCGATCGCGTATAGACCAGCTTTGTGTGTTGAACTTCTGTTCTGTTACTGGTATAGACAGGTTTCTGATCACTTACACTGGTAAAAGTATAATATCTGTACCTGGACTAAGAGATTCATAACCCCATTCAAAATAAATGTTATAAACAGGCATTTTTTAACGAAATTATAGCTATAAAGAAATGAAAAGAAAGCCATTTTTAATCTTAATCAGAATGTCTGTTCTACATTGTTATCATTACTTAGACCTATCAGTGACCAAATAGGAACAAAGCAGACATAAAATATAACACTGGAAAATTTAATATTTGTTCACCAGATCTGGTTGGGAATTAGACTTTTTGATTTGGTGGTTTAACAAAAAATTGGAGGAAAAAATTGGCTCAAATTAAGATAAATTTTCATTTTTCTTTTTGCCCGAACAACAACAAAAATCCCCCAAGTATCATTTTGAGTGAGCTTTTTTAAAAAAGTGTTTTGTTTACTGGCTATTTTTTAATGTTTACCATATTTTTCTTTTAACTTAGGCTAATTTTATATGAGAAATTCCATTTTTATACAAGAAGGGAAACCAGTTAATTTCAATATTTTTAAAAGACATTTAAAGGTATTGAATTAAAAAGTACAAAATCCTTTCTCTATTCTTTTTGGTCAAAACTCTCTATTATTTGACTAAGCATAGTGTAATACCCTTTAAAACTTATTTTTCAATAATTTATAATTTAAAAAAAATCACCTGCTGCTACTCGTATTGTTGTTCTGGGTAAACTAAAAAAATGCAAAGAACTTGGGTTTTATTCAGGGAAGTATTTAGCTGTAGGACAACCCAAGACTTCCTATACTAACTACATTTATGGTGCTGCTTCTCGTTATCATTATGGTACCCAGTTGTGAAGATAATAAGTTCAGAATTAAAACAGACACATTATTTAGCCAGATTACTTTTCTCATCTGATACCTTTCTGCCCTATTGCACTGCTATCTATTAAAGCTTACTTTCCTTTTTTTTCTTACAAAATCTTCAAAGGGACATCCAAAGATATTATTTTTTGCATTTGTTTTATGTAGAAATTAAATTAAGCTTTATATTTAAGATCTAGCTTTTAAGAAAAAAGTCTTTCCTCAAAATTGCCTCTCACCTTGGCTATTTTTTGATGGGCAGCACTAGTAAAATGGAATAGATAAAAAGGAAGAAGAACCATTGAGGAAGAGCAAGAAAAAATGAAAAAGGAAAGGGAAGAAACATTCTTTGCTGCATGGGAACATTCTTTACTCTCTTTCAGTTGATGAGTGCTTCCATACTTTTACAACCGGTTGTTGCACAAAAAATGTATTCTTTTACTACGTAAAGCATTTCTGAAATATGGTCCAAATGGACTATTCTGTGCACCCTTTTGTGAATCTATTCTATTGTAAATTACTTAAAAAGAGTGGAATAAAGCATTATGAAGAGTACTCTATTTGTTTCAAGATAAGACACTTTTTGGATTGGTTACTTCCACCTACGTCACTCTTTTCTGGCTGGATTTGACTTAGTACGACTCTGGAGGGGGTGAAACAATCCTGAAGTACTTCTGAAAAGCTAGGGCTATGTCTTTCTCAAGTAAAATCAAGCTTAAAGGAAATGGAAGAATTAAAGGGTATACTGCTGTTTCAGATCAATCACTAACACACACACATCCTTAAGGGAAATCAGGGTGCCAACTTGCATAAAATAAGCTGGTGTCAGATTTCTACTCAGTAAACCAGCTGTTGACCTGAACAGTACCTCGATTTTCTTGCACTAAGAATTTTTTTGAAAAAAACCTTACTGAAAAGGTCATGATTGGTATCTTTAGTAACATCTAGGATGTGCAATGTCCTAGATCTCTCTAAATCAGGGTTTAGGTTGGAACATGGCAGAGAAATTTCTGCTGATTCCCTTCTTGTGCTGGGCACATGTCTGTATTAATGCCCTTTAATCTGGTATTTTAGTCTTTTTATATCTCAAAGCAGAAATTTACAGTATCAAAGCTACATGCAGAATTGCTGATCAACAGCTCCTTCTAATCCAAGAAACTTGACAGAGAACAGCGCCAAATGATGGTGGTCATCTATAGCAATAGACATCTATGTTGGTTATGCAGTGTGCTATTCTATCTCTCCTGCTATTCAACATGTTTGTAAAGCTTCTGCTAGACAATTGATGGTGTTGAGTTTTTTTGTGAAGACTAGTGGTGGGCACAACAGCATGCATATTCTCTCTCTCTCTCTCTCTCTCTCTCTCTCATATATATACACTTTTGGATTACTGTATTTCCTTGTGTCTGGTCAGTTTGAGGAAGGGGGGGATGAGAATGAGCTCCCTGGGATTCAGTCCAGGTATGATAGGAATGATACAAAACTTGTCCTATGCTAATAAATAAGGACAGAACTGTGCCTGCTTCCACAGTCAGTGTTGTTTTCTAACACTTTGCCAGTCAATATCACCTTTTCAGACCACAGTAAATCCTACCACATGTTTGATGCTGGAGCCCTGGGGGTGTGTGTAGCTATAATTGTTAACTTACTATATTTTTTGTAATAATTTATAATTGTTTCTCTGGTGTGCACCACTTGAAACTTGTCCTTGTCCTTGTGGTGTCCAGATTCTGCTGTTATTATTCATTCAACTTGGGATTATATTTGAAGGCCATTCAGAAGCTACATCTGGTGCAGTATGCAGAGGCCAGGTTGCTTGGTGATGATAGCTACAGAGAACATATTACAATGATGTTCCAAAAACTGCATTGGCTCCAGATTTGCTGTCAAGATGTTGCTGTTGAGCTATAAATAGCTACATGCATCCTAGCTGCCTGAGAACTTTCTCTCTTCCTTTGCATCATTGTCACAATTGAGAACAGCTGCCTATGTTTAGGGCCACCAAAGCGCGATGTAATATCTGTGGCTTGACAGGGCTTTATTCTTCCAGAACTGAGACATATCTTTGGACACCTTTCCTAATTCTCTATCTCTGTGTCTCACATGACTTAAGTGTCAAAGAGTGAATTCCCTAACAGTCTTCCACTGATGCTATTTGGGAAAGCCCAACTACATCTGACATTTAATGCAAATTCAAATATTTACATGCTCACAGATCTTAAAAACATCTTAACAGCCAAGTTATACTTTTGATTTACTGACTATTTTAAGAGGGATTTGGTACCTGCTTAATGTGGAAATTATGTGGCCAGAAACATAAATTTAGGGGAGGCTTCTAAGAATAGACCCCCAAAATCTTATTTATAGTTTCACTTTTGTGTACTTTGCTTTGTACATTGATTTTAACCAAGAATTCCTAAAACCTCCCAGCAACACCTGAAAGAACCAGAGATAATTAATGCAAATAAAATACTGTATGGCTAAAACAATTAGCAGCATATTATTAATAGTGTAGTATACATATTAAAAGTGAAATCAGCAAAAATTAATATAAGGACAAGAAAGTTATCAACTTTCAAACCACATGTGAATATTGATTTCAAGATTCAACCATGTTTTGGAGACTAATTTAGGAACAATTACACTTGAAAAACAACAAATTGGGTAAGGTATCCCTAAGTCTCAGCTTGCTTATTTAACTAGGCGCTCATGCATTCCTGCCAAATCTGGTTTTCATGAAAGTCAATTTATTTGTTCATTATGTGACATTTGAAACCATTTAAGCAATTGTGAGATGGGATTAAAGTCTCCGCTGAAATGTTTCACTGATAGGAATGTTTGGCCATCTTTGGAGGCCACTTAAGACGTAGTGATAGGGTGTGAAGCTGTACTGAACTATTAAAGCCTCTTTAAGGACAGTGTTCTAATTTTCCAATGTTGATACATTTTTAGCATTTTACAGGGGAACACTTCTGACTTATTAAAACTCATGAATCCAAAAGACTGAAATTTAAGCTGATTTCAAAGGAAAATTATCTGATAACATCAGCTCTGTTCTCCTGCCAAACAAAATTCCATTAACCAGCTGAAATGGGACTTAATAACAATCACGTAAACCAATTAGTCTCAATTTATAACCCCATTAGGAGTGTTATTCATCACCACATTTCTTTATAGAACTATGCTTCCTCTTGACTTTAGGCAGATTAAATAACAAATACAACCTGGGGTGCTAAACATAAAATGCTAATGCAAATTCTTTAAGAAAGATTTCCTTCATTGAAATTAGATCATTTTGAAACTTCATTCCCCTTGCACATTCATTTTCAACATTAGCGGTAGTCTGGACTTGATCAGAGAAATGTTACCTTAGGTATATTTGCAAACCTGTCACTAGATGCAGAGGTGCATAGAGTTTAAGGTCAGAAGGAACTATTAGATCCTCTGAACATTTTGTGTATCATAGACCATTACATTTCACGCACCTACTCATGTATTAAGGCTGATAATTTTAGCTAGAACAAAGCATGTCAGTCATCAAGAAACTAATTTGTTGTGTACCACTGTCAGAGAAGGAAGACACAGAGGTCTCAAGGCTCTTACTATGACAAGGAATTAAAAAGCACAAGCTCTGAAATCCTAGTATGTGATCCAGTCCCATGCTCCAGAAGAAGGTGAAAGATTGTCTCTCTTACCTTTCTTGAGAAACGATTTTTTCCTGACCCCAAATCTGGTGATCAGTTTGACATCAAATTTATGAGCTATACTCAGCAGACAGATAGCACAAAGCAGAATATTTGGTACTGCCTCAGGTTATTGCTTCTTCCTATCTTAGGTTACGTTTCTACATATGTCCAATATCTGATCCTTCAGAGGTAAAAATATATAATATATAATTCCTGTAGTCCCTAAGAATTAATCATAATCATTTTAATACAAGTGTTATGACTATGTTAAGGAGAATGAAGAGCTTCCTCTTCTACTTTCCCTATGGCCAATGAAGAAAAGGAATAAACTCTGGCCCAGGTAGAGGTTCCAAGGCTTGAAGAGATCATCATGATCATTCAACCCAAGCCCAGTGAACAAGCTGTGGATCTTTTAAAAAAATATCTAAACTTATCTTAAAGACTCCAAATGTTGGTAAGTCCATCACATTTCTCTGGTAAACTATTTCAGATTTAATTGCCTTTCTTGTCAGGAAACTATCCTAGTTCGAGATTGAATCTCTTCAACTTCAACTTCAAAAAACTGGATCTTGTTTAGACTTTGCATTAAGGTTGAAAACACCATGCCAAATGCACACTATCAGATAGTTGTTCTGTACAGATATAGCTGTACAAAGGAATTAAATCACTTCTTAATCTTCTCTTTGAGAAGCTGATGAAATTGAGCTCCTTAAAGCTTGTTTTCTGACTCCTGCATCTGTTTTGCGGTGCATCGTAGAATGTGCTCTGTAGTACTTTTTATCCTTCCCTTTGTGTTGACATGAGAACAGGACAGTAGTATTCTACAGTAGTAGTCTGTTGTAGTATTACCATTACTACAAACATTTTATATACCTAAGGATCTTTTGCCTTAGTTTTTTTTGCACTGAGATCTCATGTTATCTGGAATGTTCCATAAATCTGTCATTGAGTGGCTTTCAAGATAGTCTTTTATTCAGCAGATTTAGCTTGCATGATTTGTTCTGAAATGTGTTACCTAGTATTTTCCTATTAATAAGTATTTTGTTGGATTATGACTAAATAGTTCCTATTGCTAGGGCTGGCTTAAAAACATTTGTCTTAACTGTCTCCTATAAAAAAATGCTGTTTGAAACAATGTAAAATTATATCAATTTTAGCTAGCATGTATTTAGAAATAAATGTTAGGGAAAATGTTTTATTTATACACACGGTTTAATTTTTTTAAGGAAATGTTTAATTTTTCATTTTTTAATTAATTTTTTGTATAAAAAATATCTTACAGTAGAAGGTTAAAATGTTTCATTAAGTTTCCTAAATGAGACATTTGATTTATATATATATTTTTAATTTTGGTGTTCAAAAAAATTAAGATATTCACCCCCCTCCCCAGCTATGACAACCTTTTTTTTTAATTGCAGTTTTTCATGGGACAGAAAATCCATTTACCCAATAATAAAACAGTATCAAAGTATCTTGAAATAACTTTGTGATAAGTGTAGTTGATTCTATTACAGTGATTCTTCCCCTACTTTAAAATGTTTCTAATGCTTTTACCACCATAATGCCTGGAATCTATCATTTAGTCATTGTAATCTATCCCACCCAAAGCATTCTTATGATAGCTATAAAACAAATCAAATGTTTCTAAACTATGAGAGTTGAAATGGAAAGTCACATTTAAGATGTTCAGAACTGAGTTGTTTTTGTGTGTGGGATAATTAAGTGCAGTGGATCCTTTTAAATATTGTTTTTCATTGGGAGTGGTGGTAATTCTTTGCTGGATTTTTATGACAAGATAATTAGTCGTAATGCCACCACAAAGATTCCCATCCCAAATAAATAGACTCCAAGTCTCAGATCAACAAGGGAGGAACTATAAAAAAAATCAAACAATGAATAACATCATTCTGTGCTCCAAAATGCTGAAAGCTAGGAGAAGTACAGCTTTTTTTTCCAAATTGTCTGGCTTTCACTCTATGCATTAGAGCCAGATATATAGTAAACTAGATACAATTTGAGAATCTTGGACTTTCTTTATCCCTCAGCCAAGCAAGAAGTTGAATTAATGCTTTCTCTTTTGTTGATTTTAAATAGAAGAGGTTCTATTGCCTATGGCAAAAAAACACTTCTTGTAATTGCATTCCATTCTTCGGATCTATTCTTAAACTATAATTCTAAAGGTGGAGAGATAAAATGCAGATGTTATGAGGGACAGTAATGTAAAATAATGGAAATAGGAACGATTTAATAGATTTCTAGGGTCAGAAGTAACCTAGTAGATCATCGAGTCCAACCCCCTGCCCCAGGCAGGAAGGAGCGCTGGGGTTAAGTAACCCCAGCCAGGGGCTTGTCCAATCTCTTTTTGAACACCTCCAAGGTCGGGGAGAGCACCACTGCCCTTGGAAGCACATTCCATATTTTGGCAACCCTCACTGTAAAGAATTTCTTCCTGATGTCTAATAAATCTACTCTCCTTCAGTTTGTGGCCATTATTTCTAGTAACCCTGAGGGGCGTCCTGGTAAACAGAGTATCCCCTATTCCCTGCTGACCCCCAACCCCTGATGAGCTTGTAGACAAATGCAGGGTGCTGCACCTTGGGAGAAGGAATCCACAGCATACATACAGGCTGGGGAATTTCCCTCTTGAAAGCACAGAAGTGGAAAGGGATCTTGGAGTCACTATTGACTCCAAGATGAACATGAGCTGCCAATGCCAGACCACAGCCAGCAAGGCCACCCACACCTTGTCATGCAACCAAAGGTGCATCTCAAGACAGTCCAGAGAGGTGATACTCCCCCTCTATGTGACATTGGTCAGGCCTCAGTTGGAGTACTGCGTCCAGTACTGGGCGCCGCACTTTAAACAGGATGTGGCCAACCTGGAGAGAGTACAGAGGAGGGCCACCCGTTTGGTGAGAGGGCAGCAGGACGGACCCTATGAGGGGAGACTGAGGGACCTGAACTTGTTCAGCCTTAGCAAGAAGAGGCTGAGGGGGGACCTGGTGGCTGCCTACAAACTCATCAGGGGAGATTAACAGCAAATAGGCAGAGCCCTTTTCTCCCCAGCACTACCTGGGGTGACGAGGAACAATGGTAATAAGCTGATGGAGAATAGGTTTAGGTTAGAGATCAGAAGGCAATATTTTATAGTTAGGGTGGCCAGAATCTGGAACCAACTTCCCAGGGAAGTGGTCTTCGCCCCTACCTTGGGCAAATTCAAAAAGAGGTTAGATGATCACTTGTCTGGCGTCTTGTGAACCCAGCATTCATTCCTGCCTGTGGCAGGGGATCAGGCTAAATGATCTGATCAGGTCCCTCCTGACCCTAGCTACTATGAAACTATGAAAGATCACATCTCAGCATTCTCTTGCAGATCTGACGAGATTCAGGTCCCTCAGTCTGTCTTTATAGGATCTTACCTGCAGGCCCTCAACCATATGAGTAGCCCTCCTCTGAACCCTCCCAAGGTTATCCACATCCCTCTTGAAGTGCAGTGTCTAAAACTGGATGCAGTGCTCCAGCTGTGGTCTCACCAATGCTGCATAGGGGGGAAGTTTCACCTCCCTAGACCTGCTTGTGATAAACCTGCTAATGCAAGAAAGAGTGCAGTTAGCCTTACTTATTACCTTGTCAAATTGGCAACTCACATTCTTTTTTGCGTTGATTATGTCTCTGAGATCCCTTTCCACTGCCATGGTACTCAGAATAATACTTCTCTTTCTATAGGTGTATTGGAGATTCTTTCTCCCCAGGTGCAGCACTTTATACTTACCTTGTTAACTTGCATCCTATTCTGATCTGCCCACTTCCCCAGTCTATCCAAATTGGCCTGAATTCACTCCCTACCTTCCAGTGTGTTTACTATACCCCATAGTTTGGTGTCATCTGCAAATTTGGACAGAGTGCTTTCAACACCCTCATTCAAATCACTGATGAAGATATTGAATAATACTGGTCCAAAGACAGAGCCTTGGGGGACACCACTGCCTACATCTCTCCAGGAGGAAACCGACCCATACACTACCGCTCTCTGGGTCTATCCCATAAGTTTTTCACCCATCTTACTGTGAAAAAATCTACATCAGAGCTACTCAGGCTGCTTGTGGGAATTGGGCATGACACTGTGTCAAGCCTTGTTCAAATCCAAGTAAATAGCATCTACCTCCACTCCTGCATCTAAGCACTTTGTGACCTGGTCATAAAAAGAGATTAGGTTAGTCAGGCAGGGTCTGCCTGCTGTTAACCCATCCTGATTGCCCCTTAGCATTGTATTACCCACTGGCCCCCCACAAATGTGATCCTTTATGATTTTTTCTAAGGTCTTGCCAAGAATAGAGGCAAGACTAACTGGCCTATAATTACCCGGGTTCACCTTCCTCCCCCTCTTGAAAATAGGGACCACATTGGCCCTTTTCCAGTCTTCTGGGACCTGTCCTGAGTGCCACAAACACTCAAACAGTTGCACTAGTGGTTTCACTATGACACTGCGCAATTCCTTTATTACCCTTGGATGAAGATCATCAGGGTCTGCTGACTTAACATGTCCAATCCCTCCAAGTACCCCTTCAATAGGTCAGTGCTAACTATTGGTGGATTGGTATTTCTCTCATGCCAGACTAAAATCTCTTTGTGAGGTGTGTTTGTGTGCATGTCCAGGAACACAGATGCAAAGAGCTCCGCTTTATCCATCCTATCTGTTACGAGTTGCCCTAGTCCATTCTGTAGCGTCCTTCTTCTTGCTCCCTATGTACTTAAAGAGGGCCTTTTTGTTACTCTTAATCTTTGTTGCCAATCTGAGTTCGTATCTGATTTGACCTTCCTCACTGCTTCCCTGCAAGTGCAAGCCAAGCAGGTATACTCTTCCTTAGTGGCTGTCCCCTGCTTCCACAGCCTGTAAGCCTCTCTTTTCCTTTAAAGGCTTTCCTGAATTTCCCTGCTCAGCCAAGAAGGTATTTTGGCTCCTTTGCTTCCTCTTGTGTGTACTGGGATGGTACCCCTTGGTGCCTGCAGGATCAGTCCCTTGAGGAACTTCCAGCTCATAGATGTGATCATCCCTCAGTCCCACTCTAACTAATTTCCTTGGCCTTTCAGAAGTCTAGGACTTCTGCCCTACTAACTGTCTTACCCAACTTTCACCAGATAGTGAATCCTATCAACTGGTGGTCATTATCTCCTAGGTTACCTTGTACCTGTAGTTGGGGAGTGTAGCCACCCTGAAGCATCAGTTGCTGTTCCTACACCCCCATTTTTAAAATTCTGGATCTGCCTATACTACCCTGCAACATGACCCAGTATGCAAGATGTAAGAATCAGAGCTTAATATTTTGAAAGAGATATTTCCTTCACACATTTATTACCAGTAAATTGCAGTCTGTGTGTTGTTCTCGAAAGATTAAGGAGTTAAGCTTATAGAAAATAAGGCTTGTTTATTCATAGAGCACCACCCTCCCTGCAGTTCTGCTGTTCCTTCTGCAATCCCTGGAGCAATGTAACAACTTACACATAGCGCTCTTAAAGGTATCCACATATCATTCCCCTTTACATGCAACATATTCCCCAAAAATATTAACACTGGAAGTTTAGTTCAACCCATAGTTAAAATACATTTTAACAAGTCTCTATTATTCTTTGTGTTGGCTTTTTAGCTCTAAACGTTCTTCTCAATTTCTCTGCATTCTCAATCCTTATTGGTTCAGTTCTTGTTTGGTTTCCTTGTTCAGATGTCTCTGCTTCTGTGTCATCTTCAAGCTCCTCTGTCGTTTCTTGTTTCTTTGATGTTAGCTCTGTTTCCTTTGAAACTCATGATGCTGCTTTTTCTCCCCTTTACAAATTACAAGTGTAATCTATTCCTTCTTAATACCTGTCTTTCCAGCGTGACTAACTGATAGGAAACTAGTGCTTTTTGTTTCCATGTCCATCCATCTGAAATAAGCACCGTATCTTTGTTGTGCAGTTGTGGTAGCTCCCTGGAACCACTGTCATAGTATCATTTTTGTTTGAGTATGTTGAATTTTTTTAATGTTTTCATGTCTTGCTTTTCATTCTGATGAGCATCATCCACAAGATTTGGCAGCCTGGTTTTGAGTTAGTTTCCTGTTAAACAGCACTTTTGCTGGTGGACAATCCATATTCCATGGATATTGTCCTGTAATTTAAGAGTGACAAATATACACTGGTGTGTGAAACTGTAGGTTTTTCCAACAATTTCTCACTGTTTGTACTCCATTTTCCACCAGACCATGGGATTGTGGATATTTAGGACTTGATGTATTGGGAAGGAATCCATATTTGTTTGCAAACTCTTTAAAATCAAGACAGTTCAATAGAGGCCCAATGTCTGTTCTCACAATTTGTGTAATCCCATGTCTAGCAAATATCAATTTGTTCTGAGTTATTATGTGGTTTTCTGTTGTGCTTTTGAGCAATGTAATTTCAGGATGGTGAGAATAGGAATCCAGCACTAATGCATATTTTTTTCCTGGATTCATGAATAAGTCAATGCCTACTAGATACCATGGAGCTACAGGCTCCTCCATAACTATCATGGGCTCTTTTTGCACAAATCTGTACTGTAAGTATTTGCTAAAGCCTTTACAGCATCGTCTATGTCATTATTTAGATGTAATGTAGAACACCCTTTGCTTTCCTCTTGCATTTTTCAATGCCTAGATGCCCCTCATGTATTCTGTTTACCACGTCTTTCTTTAGCACTGCTTGAACAACAAGTCATGAGCCTTTGAACAAAATGTCATCCAGTACTGACAGCTCTTCCTTAAACTGAGAGTAGGAGCTAGGTATATGTTTCCAGGCCAACCAGCACAAATAGCTATTATCATTTTTTGAACTGTGGTGTCTGAGCAGTAGCTTCTGTAATTAGTGCCCACGTTTTATCTGTGAGAGGAATCTCTATTTTAATTAGATTAACATGTACTATGTCTGAGTCTGGAATTCTGTCATTTTCCCTTGTGCCATATGCTCTGGACAACGTATCTGCAATAAGTAGATGTTTTCTGGGTGTGTACTATATGTCTAGATCATACATTTCAAGTTAAAAGAAAAGTCTCTGTAATCTGGGTGGCATGTCTGGTAACCTTTTCTTACCTATAGTTACTAGGGTTGTGTGAAGCTTTGGCAGCCAATTTGATTTGGAGTAGATTCAGCCCAATGCAGCAACTGAATCTCCGAATCTGAATTGAATGGGGAGACCTAGTAAAAGGTATGAATCATTTCCGAAGTCTCCAAATTGATTAAAAAAGATTTGGAAGGCAGACATACAGTAAACAGAAACTGAGAAGTGGGTGGAGGCGGGGGAAAGACTGCTTTGATATTGACATCTGTAGCTGGCCACTGACTAATCTTTCCCAGAGTTCCCTTCTAATCACAGTGCTCTGGGGCTTGGATGTAGAAATAATAAATAAGGCTGTGTCTGAAGTGATCTGTGCCTTTTGTGAGCTGTCTCTCTTGGACCAGCAGCGTCTAAAAGGCTCTGGCTTGGTATCTAGTCTCTTGGCAGAATGTGATTCCCCTGACAGTGTGCCACCACTGTGTACTACTGGAAAGCACAACATATATTACATATATTACAGACACATACATATTTTGCAGCGCACCAAGCATTATGAAGTGTGCTGGAAAGTCAGGTGCCAGGTCTTCTAGCAGGGGAGGGAGAGGGGGCAGAGGGAGAGCTGCAAGTGCCCCTCCCCCTCAAACATAGATACACCCTCTTTTCTGGCAGCAATAAGCATTCTGCTGCTAGTGGGAGCAAGGAGGTGTGAGCAGTGTCTACACCTGCACCATCTTCACTAACACCAACAATAATCACCAGCACCAGCAGGACAATCTCCACCCCAATTTCAGTTCCCAACATGAGCCTTCCAGGGCATGAGGAGGTGCTGGATCTGGAAGCAGCAGAGCTGAGTGACATAGCAAAAGAAATTCTGGGGAGGGAGGGGGAATCTAAGTTTGTGCTCCATACCTCTCAGAGTTCCCCTAGAGGCAGGTCTCTTTTGGAAGGCACTTCAGAGGAAGTTGTGGGGGCAGGTGGCTCGGCTCCTTCTCCTGTTGTGCCTCTGCCTGGTGAGGAGGGGGATAAAGCAGGATCCCCAATCGCAACCCAGAAGTGGGTGGGTAGTGTAGTGTGGGATGATTTTGAGGTGGCAGATGCTTTTGAAAAGCAGATCAGTTGGGGCAAGGATGAGAAACACTTCACCACCACAGCAATACTGCTGCATCTCAGGAGGCAGCACCCCCTTGACCTTGTTCCTCCTCAGCCTGGCACCAGTGGGAGCATGCCCAAAAAGAAGTCCTCCTTTCGTTCCAAAGCCTCCATCCCCATGAAGCAGTGGCAGGCAACCCTAGACCAGTGGGGGAAAGGCAGAGACAAATGTGGTGGGGGCATGTTGCCAAGGCAAGCGAGGTCACTTAGAGCATTGGGGAGATGCTTGCTCTGGATGGCCCACCCTTCTCCTTTGTTGAGTGTCCAGGGTCCAGGTGGCTCATGGCATTCATGGCTTCATCCTACCAAATGCCTGCATGCACCTCCTTTAGCAGAATGATGGTGCTCTACCTGTATGAGTCATACAGGGAGAAATTGAAGTGAGTACTTGAGGGAGGAGCTGCAGAAGGCAGGTCTACAGGTAGCTTTGCATTTCACTTTGGACATCTGGTGCAGCTGGGGTGGAGATCATGCCTACCTCCTCCCTCAAAGGCACTGCTGCAATAGGTGAGGGCATCAGTGGGCTCTCCTTCAAATGGAGCTGATGAATGAGTCCCACATGGCTAGGGAGATCATGGTAGCTATGTGTGACTCATCCATCACCAGCCACAGGTGCCATGGCACCAACTGCATGGTTCAGGGGTGAGCTCACCCGTGGTTTCATGGTCACTGACAATGGGGCCAATACATTGAAGGCAGTGTGTGATGCCAACTTTATTGGCATCTGCTCTGTGGCACACAAGTTCCACCTCATAGGGACACCTTGGAGGGGGACAGAGCTTCCAGTGATGGTGCCATCATCACCACTACCAGCCATCTTATTTCAAAATGCAGGAAGGTGGCAGGATGCTTCCACTGGAGCATCAAGGAGGGCAAGATGCTGCAGAACGAACAGGCAGAACTAAGCATCCTGCAGCACAAAAGCATGCAGGATGTGGAGACTCGGTAGAACTTCACATACCTGATGTGTGAAAGGCTGATCGAGCAACAGAAAGCCATCCATGAGATGGTCTTGGTCTGGGAGTTTGGGATCAGTGACCCCCTTAACAAAACAGCATAGGATACCATGTCCTAAATCTTGGTGGTCCTCAAGCCATTCCTCGAAGCCATCAAGAGCTTCACTGCTGGAGATGCCATCCTTAGCCAGGTGATCCCCATAGTGAAGGAGCATGAGAATCAAATGGAGAAGTTCCCAGGGGATCAATGTTCCTGGCTCAGGCAAGCTGCTGTCCCCAGAGGTGCAGGCACAGGTGAAGCGGCTGAAGGAGGGCATCAAAAAATGGCTGGATCCATTGTGGTCCAGTACAGTTCATGTGCTGTCAGCCATGTGCAACCTGAGGGTGAAGGGGAGCATATGCAGCAGCAAAACCCTGGATCACTGGACAGAGGTCCTGGTTAAAAGAGTCAGGGAGGCAGAAGGGCAGAAGCAGGAGGACGTGGAAGAGGTGGATCCACTTTCCCGTGACAGCACTCCAACCACAGGCCAATCTCCTCCACCACAGCCACTGCCAATGTGGGCCAAGGCCATAGCTTCAGTGCTGGGGTATAGAGGCACCACCATCTGGCAGGTAGCGCGGAAGCCTTACTGGCCACCTATCTAACCAACCAATATTCTGATCAAGAGGGTGCTCAGTATTGCTAGGGATGTTGTGACATCCCACTGCACCTCCTTGGATCCTGGTTTGGTGGAGAAGCTGGTGTTCCTCATGGTGAACCTCCCACTGCTGGGGTCCCCCAAGCTCCACCAGCTGAAGATGTCTGTATGCCACTATCCTCACTCTGCACTCATTTGCTTTTTGTGCTTGTTTTATGAATCATTTAATGCCTCTCTCACAAAGCCTGAGGTGGCAGATTAATTTATTCCAGCCAGCAGGGGAAGAACATCTCCCTGCTGAGCTCCCCAGCCAAGACAAACTTGAAGGTATGGGTTGGGGTTATGCGGAAGGAGGAGAGCCCAGGTCCTGGGCATCACCTAAAACTGCACCCTGCCAGGGTTGGGAGGCCTGGTGTGACTGCTGGTGGGGTGGCAGGCCCTAAGAAATGCCAGGACTGCAAACCTCCATGGTGAAAGGTGGGTAGTAGGTACCTTATAACTTCCCTCCACCACATGCACACACAGGCCTGGCTAGGGAAAGCCTAGATCTGTAAGATCTTTGAGAGGCCTGAGGCTTGCTGGTTGCAGTGGAGTTGTGAGGCCTCAGGTGAGCTTAGCTGCCTGGGATGCTGTCTGCAAGGCATGGGCTGCAGTGTATAGGAGGTATGAAGCTGCAGAATGGATGTCATCCCTAGACATCAGGGGCCTAAATGGGCAGCCTCCTGCCTAGGTAACATCTGAATCAGTTTTCCATGAAGGCATGGCAGGAAAAGAGGTGTGGGCAGTTGGCCCAGAAACAGGTGGGTGGGCCAAGATCTCACCTGCACTGGCAAGGCCCCCTGTTAAAGGCTACCATCCCTGCTGCATTCATCCTGCTCTGCCCCTAAGACACACAAGACAGACAAGGGTCTTTGGGTCAATCTGCTATCTTTTATTAGACCAACTGAATAGTTGGTGAAATATATTTTAGCAAGCTTTTGGGTTTAAAACCCTTCATCAGGCTGAGGAAGCATCTGCAGTTGGTGTGTGTGGTCTCCCTGGATGGAAGGAATAGTGAAGAAGCCAGAGGCTGGCATGCAATACAGGCAACAAAGCCAGTCAGTGAAAGTGTAAATTGAGGTGTCAGGGGGTGAGGGACAGGCTGGGAAGGGAGAGGGATATAGCAGGTAAAAGCGGAGAGGTATCTGGGGAGTCAGATGTTGGTTAGGTTATACTGACCAGCTTTCTTGTCTGCATTGCATGCCAGCCTCTAGTTTCTTCACTATTCATTCTATCCAGGAAGAGCGCACACACCAACTACAGATACTTCCCCTGCCTGACAAAGGGTTTTTAAACCTGAAAGCTTACTAAGATATATGTCTCCAACTATTCAGTTGCCCAATACAAGATATCAGATTGACCCAAAGAACCTGTCTGCCTATGTCTTTAGACCATCATGGCTACAACCTACATCCCTGAACACACACAGGTGATATTTATTTTTCTGTCAACAGTATGAGGTGCACTTTTACGGAAACCCCTGTGCCTATCTCCTCAAAACTTGGCAGGCTTCATGCCCTGAGAAGGGGCTACCCATCTCTGCTGTTTTCATTCAAATGGGCAAACAAATGACAAAGTTATAGGTATTTTAGTGATTCCACATTATAGTCTATGGCCGAATCTCTGAATCCAGTGTGGCCGAATTGAATCAGGACAGTGACTTGAATCGGCCGAATCCAAATCCAGATTGAATACTTGCCGCTTCATACAGACCTAATAGTTACCAAAGGTTTACAATCAGTTTCAGCTGTCACAGGCTTCCCATAGATGAATATATTATTTTTTTACAGCCATATACAAGAGCTAAACTTTCTTTATCAATTGTGCTTATAGACACTCTGACTTAGAGAGCCCCCTAGATGCATATGCTACTGGTCTCTAGCTATCCCCATGTTTTTTAAGCAAAGCTGCTCTAATGCCTTCTTTACATGCATCTGTTGATAATTTAATGGGTCTTTAGGGTCATAGTATTTTAGTACAGGATCTTTCACTATTTTTTTTCTTCAAGTTTCTAAATTCAGCTTGATGTTCAAGCCCCCATATCCACTGAGCATTCTTTTGTAGGACTGATCTAAGGTGTTTGGTTTGCTCTGCTAAGTTAAGTAGATATTTCCCTACAAAATTGATTCCTAGTAATCTTTTTACTCCCTTCCTTATCTGTAGGGGGTGGCATGTTAATAATGGCTTTAACCCCTGCAGGATTGATTTGAACCTCTTTCTCAGAGATTTTTTCTCCCAGATATGTTATTTCTTTGACCCTGAATTTCCATTGTTGTTTGTTCAGTTTCAAACCTGCTCTGCGAGATATCTCTAGTGCCTTGCTTAGCCTCAGGTCATGTTCTTCCATAGTATGTCCCCAAACTAATACAACATCAGTGTAAACCATAATTCATCAAGATCTTCAAAAATTTGTTGCTCCTTGCTGTGAAATACTTCAGATGCAGAACACAGTCCAAAAGGAGGCCTACGGAAGCAATACCTTCCAAAGGGCTTATTAAAAGTACATAATCTAGTGCTGTGCTTTTCAAGGGGAACTTGCCAAAACCCAGAAGAGGCATCCAAAGTGGAGAAGTGTTTAGCCTCTGCCACATCTCAAAAAACCTCTTCCCTGGTGGAAATGGGAAAATCCTCCCTTGATATACCTATTCATTTGCTTAGGAACTAGACATGGTCTCAAGTGTCCATTTTTTTTTTCTATTATGACCAGTAAATGAACTCAAGCAGTTGGTTATTTTTTCTATTGTGTCCATCTTAACTTTTCTATTTTATTCCTTTTTCAATTTATCCCTTAATACAAGGAGAACATTTATTGGATCATGTGTGGTGGGAGTATTTGGTTCTCTTAATTCTGTCTTGTACTCGGTTGACAGTTTCCCTATGCCTTGAAAAACATCGTAAAACTCTTCTTCTCTGTTTTTGCTTTTTTGTCCTTCAGTGACATCCATTCTCTTAATCAAACCTAGAGTTTTACATGTTCACAACCCAATAATTGGCATGAGCTTTCCTGGGACCGTTACAAACTGAACTTCTACTATATTACCCTTGTGTCTAATGCACAAACACCCTTGGTTGCAATCATGTTCCCATTATATGCTCTAAGTTTCACTTTCTTATTCTCATAGTACATAGGTATAGTTTTCATTTTTTGAATAATGTATTCTGGTATTACATTGCTATGCCCCTGTATATAATTTAAAAGTTACAATTATTTGTACAGTTTATTTGTATTTAGGGTGATTGCCCAATCCTCAGAAAAGTGAACTTCTTGTGTTGTGCCAATGAGAAATTCTCCCACTTCCTTGTTGCATACAGCATGCACCTATTGTTTATTGTGTGGTGCATCCAGCTCCTTTCTGCAAACTCTTACAAAGTGTTTGAATATTTTGCATTTATTGCAGTGCTTACCAAATGCAGGGCATTGCATGGGTTTGTGGTAACCCCCACAGCACCTGCAGCTGATCATTTTTTCTTCAAGCAATTCTCTTTGGTCTCTGCTTTCCTGCTTCATAGTGAGGTCCTTCTTTCTGTACTGTTTATGTGTTGCCTTAGGTTTCTGCAGTCTTATAATCCTGTCTACTTCAGCTTGTTCTGTTTTTTCCTTCAGCTTCTGCAGCCTGGCATTTTTTATGTCAGCCATTTGGCACATTCTAACTGCCTTTTCCAAATTAAGTTCAAGATCCCCCAGCAGTCTTTTATTGAGGCTTCTATCCCCTATACCCAATACTATTTGGTCTCTGATTATGGACTCTTTTAGGTCTCCATAGTTGCATGTCTGGCTGAGCAGTCTGAGTTATTTGACAAACTCCTCTATTGTCTCACATTCTTTCTGCTGTCTCATGTGGAAATTATACCATTCAAAGGTTTCATTTTGTTTGGGTATACACTATTCCTCAAACTTTCTTATTATAGTGCCATAGCTTTTCTGTTCTGCTTCTGACAGTTGTAGGCTATTATAAAAAAAACAGCTGCTGGGCCTGCTATATTTTTTCAAAACATAGCTACCTTAAGTGGATCTTCCTTCTCTGTAGCTCCACTGGCCATCATATATATGATAAGGCTCTGCTTAAATTTTTTCCAGTTTTCTGTTGCATTTCTGGACAGCTTTAACTCTTCAGGAAGTCTGAGATACTCCATTTTTTGTCTTTCTTCATACCCCATTCCTGGTACCATGTATTGTTCTTGGAAGATTAAGGAGTTAAGCTGATAAAATGATAAAGCCTGTTTATTCAGAGAGCACTACTCTGCCTGTAGTTCTGTTGTTCCCTCCAGCAATTCCTGGGCCTGTGTAACAACTTATACGTAACACTCTTAAAGGTGTCCACACAGTCTGTTCTGTCTCTGTTCCCATGAGACAAAATGACCATGGCAAAATTTATGCTTGGAAGATTCAGAGCCAACAACATTTCATTAATGATTTTTATTGTATAATTTTACCTTGAATAATAGATTTTTCTTTCAGTTCCACCTGCTTCACAATAGTAAAATTACCATACTGGTTAGGCCCTGTTCAAGATTATCACTTCCATGATTAGTACTGTTGACAAGTATTAAGAAGACAATGTGAAAAGTGTTGATTTGAGGTCTTATTTTACTGATATGAACATTCCCTGCCTGCAGTGGCTGCTAATTTTCCATCCTGGTAGTTTGGGTCCTTTGAGTATATGTTTGATAAAAGTGTAATATTCAAGTTTAAGGAACTTCATAAGGACAAATACTGGTTTGTGTGATTAGCGAACAGAAGATGAACCCTCCCTCTGACCATGAATTAAAGCTGTCATGAAAAGTTTTGTCAAATTGTTGTGAATTGATTCAAATTTGTACAATATTATAATTATTACTGCTCTACATTTTTATAGCTTGTCTATCCAATCTGTTTGTAATTTATGTACAATAACACTAGTGTATGCTGTCATTATGGAAAATCAAAGATACTATATATTTTCTAAAACAATGGACTATTTTATGTTCTTTATTTAATTCCCTCTTTTCAGTAATCAGTGATTTACTTTCAGGAGAGTGGTATCAGGTGTCTTATGACACAGTTAATTAGGAAGTACCTTGCTAAACCAGAGTTTCTCTTATTGTAATCTAAAGGCCTGAAACAGTCTAGTGAATTCAGCAGAAAGAATATTGTTTCTTTCAGTGGGATTATAGATCTAGTCTTAAAAGGAGACTCAGGAGGCAACCACATTTCAAGCAGAAGTTCATATACCATTGGTGTCATCCTGATTGTTATTGTTTTAAAGCCATGTTTTTTCAGTTAAAGTATCTGAATCTAGCAAACACTGTAGAAATAGAGATGAGCAGAGAAAAATGGGCTTGGACAATATAACCACAAACATCTGTATAACAGAAAATGACCAGTATTTATTTTCTATCTGAGAATACAATTGTAAGAAATAATTCAATAGGGCTCTCAAACTGTGAACTGGTTTGCCTATTTATTTGCAAATGGCTCATAAGTGGGCACTATTTAAAGTGCTTCAAAATGAAATCCCCACTGTCTCTTAGACTGAGATTGATTCAGTTTCTCATAATCTGAAGCATCACAATTAGCATGATTTGACATTTAAATGTATGCTCTTTACATTTGTAAGGCAGAAATCAGGTTTGATATGTAAAAGGAGATAGGGATGATCATTTTACCTAAACTGTCCAGCATTCCCCCTCCCATATTTTCTTATGGACACTTAGGCCAACTTCAGTGTTAGAGTTGGGGGGTTTTTATCAGGTGCAAATGGAAAGTACAAGCCCATTGTCTCACTTTTCAAGATGTGTGAGAACATGTCTTGTGAAATGCTGGATGGAATCACTCTCTTCCATAACAGAACAAAATGTGGTCTTTTAACTTCTTTTCTTTCTCAAAATCATTCTTCAGATATAGAAGGAAAAGATCTTTCAGCTATACATTTTACATTTTACAGCTTTTTAATTTAGTATGTGTTGTTAGAATATATTCTAAAACAGGAAACACAATATACAGCAAAATAAATGTTAAAAAATATTTATATTTGAATGAGGCAAATTTATATTCTATTTTAGAGCAATGCAGGAGTTGTAATAGTGATAAGGAAATGTCAAGGGTTCTGGCACTGATCATAATTATCCAAAACATGCATATATGACAGTAATGGAAAATCTTAGGACACACTTCACAGCACCCCACCAACCCTTCCTTCCTCTCTGGCCACCATCTGCAGACAAAGTTTTCGTTCTCAAATAGTCTATGAATACTTTTGTTTACTGTTTTGTCATCTTCAGGAGGGTTGTTCCTCCTCTATGGAAACGGGAAAAAAGCATTTAATTTATAAGAACTTCATTATATTGCTAAATCTGCACTTCCTAGAAGCAATCAGAGTTCTTCAGAGTAATGATAAGATTGCTTGCTTTATGGTCCCCAAAACATTGTTGTTATTTAAGTGAAAATATATTAGTGGTACCCAATATAAGGCATTTAAGATAACAATCATACACTGCTGATGCAGCTCACAATTATCCATCTTTAGGGAAAGAATGAGTATTTTCTATGAGGGTGTCAAGGCATGTTACAGACATTAATCAATGAAGTCTTATAACAGGTCTCAGCGATAGTAAATATTCTGCTCACTATTATTTGTATGTAGGGAAATATGCAGCATGTAAAGCACTTTATATAGGTTGATAATTATTAAATAATATTTTAAAGATGAGGTATAGAGGTCACATTCTGCCTTGTAATTGTAGGGTGGTTTAATAGGACGTCTGTTGAGCCAAAATTTGACTTAGAGGTGGTGACTGGGATCATATGTACATTATCATCCTACTGGCAATATTATGACATTGTTTTGGAGATCAGTCACAGTATAGCTTTGTTGTTTAGCTATGACGACTTTATTCACTCTATGTAATGCAATACATAGTGACATAATAGAGGTCCAAAAACTGAATGAAGGGTAGATACTGCCACCATTGGTCCTATTAAAACCAATGCAGTCACTTCAATATTAATGGTGGTCATTTATAAACTTGAGTTCATATGAAGGGAGGGTGGCAACTGCTCCTGGCAGCAAGATGGGACCTAGCTGTGAAAGCATTGAACCTCAGAGCAGCTCTGACAGGTACAAACAATTAAGGGACAAATCATGGCCTGCATTGTATTAGCTATTGCTGGAAGCTCCCAGATAATTTAAGTTAATAAAGTTGTATCTTAAAACATATTCTTTGTATCTTGTCTTCCTGCCTATCTCAGGCAATGAGTTTCCTTGTGGAGCAAGGCATTGCTCCAAGTGTGTGTGACAGAATCTGGCTGCTATTTAAATGAACAGGTATAGTTTGTCAGGAATTACATGACTTTTGAATTCTGGGGCAAAACAGACCCCAGCACCGAGGCCTTGGTGGCTACCTATCTTGCTGAGGATATGGAGCTGCTACTCTGCAACCCCTCGTCTTACTGGGCAAGCCACAGCCAGATGTGGCAGGATCTGGCCATGCTTGCCCAGGAATACCTGTCCTATCCACTGACCAATGTTCCCAGTGAGAGGGTGTTCAGCATTGCTGGGGAAGTTGTGACACCCCACTGCACCTCCTTGGATCCTAGTTTGCTGGAGCAGTTGGTGTTCCTCAAGGTGAATCTCCCATTGCTGGGGTTACCCAAGCTCCACATACAGACAGAGTGAGTGCCACTCTCCTCACCCCATTCACACCTATTTCCTTTTTCCATTTTTTTAAACCACTGCTCTCAGAGCTGGATGCAGCACTCACTGTATCACCAGTCAGAAAGGGAAGAGCATCTCCCTGCTGAGCTCCTGTGACAGGATGAATTTGGAGTTATGGGCTCAGGTTATGTGGAAGGAGGAGGGCCCAGGTCCTGGGCATCACCTAAAACTGCACCCTGCCAGGTTTGGGAGGCCTGGTGTGACTGCTGGTGGAGTGGCAAGCCCTAAGAAATGCCAGGACTGCAAACCTCCCTGGTGAAAGGTGGGTAGAAGGTACCTTATAACCTTCCATCACCACATGCACATACAGTCCTGGCTAGGGAAAGCCCAAACCAGTTAAATCTTTGAGAGGCCTGAGGCTTGCTGGTTGCAGTGGAGTTGTGAGGCCTCAGGTGAGCTTAGCTGCCTGGGATGCTGTCTGCAAGGCATGGGCTGCAGTGTATAGGAGGTATGAAGCTGCAGAATGGATGTCATCCCTAGACATCAGGGGCCTAAATGGGCAGCCTCCTGCCTAGGTAACATCTGAATCAGTTTTCCATCAAGACATGGCAGGAAAAGAGGTGTGGGCAGTTGGCCCAGAAACAGGTGGGTGGGCCAAGATCTCACCTGCACTGGCAAGGCCCCCTGTTAAAGGCTACCATCCCTGCTGCATTCATCCTGCTCTGCCCCTAAGACACACAAGACAGACAAGGGTCTTTGGGTCAATCTGCTATCTTTTATTAGACCAACTGAATAGTTGGTGAAATATATTTTAGCAAGCTTTTGGGTTTAAAACCCTTCATCAGGCTGAGGAAGCATCTGCAGTTGGTGTGTGTGGTCTCCCTGGATGGAAGGAATAGTGAAGAAGCCAGAGGCTGGCATGCAATACAGGCAACAAAGCCAGTCAGTGAAAGTGTAAATTGAGGTGTCAGGGGGTGAGGGACAGGCTGGGAGGGGGAGAGGGAGGGGGATATAGCAGGTAAAAGCGGAGAGGTATCTGGGGAGTCAGATGTTGGTCAGGTTATACTGTGTCATAAATCTGACTCCCCAGGTACCTCTCTACTTTTACCTGCTACATCTCCCTTTCCCGCCCTCCCATCCTGTCCCACACTACCTGACACCTTAATTTACATTTTCACTGACTGGCTTTGGTGCCTGCATGGTATGCCAGCCTCTGGCTTCTTCACTATTCATTCCATCCAGGAATGGCACACACACCAACCGCAGATGCTTCCTCAGCCTGATGAAGCTGGCCAGGAGCTATCCAGCCAGGACTCATGACAAGAACACATGCTTCCAGGCATAGGTGGGGGCTAAGTAACACACGGGTCCTTTCTCGGGGCTATCTGGTGTACATATGCATATTGAGCAATGCTGAGCTCTGGGGTCACCATGGCTTGAAATGTTGTTGTCCCTACTTGGCCCCAGCCTAATGAACTTTTATGGTAAATCATGAACCTTTTGCTTTTGAACTTATGTCATGCATTGTTTGTTTGTATTGTAGGGAGGTGGGGTAAAAAGTTTCATTGATTTCATAGACAATGGAAGGGACTTTGCAAAATCATCGGGTCCAGCATCCTACCCAAGGAGCAGGAAGTCTGCTGGGGTCAAATGATCCCTGCAAGGTAAGCATCCACGTGGGTCTTAACGGTGTCCAGAGTAAGTAAACAGTTAGTTCTTATGTCCAGCCTAAAACGGTCTGCTCAGAGTTTGTGACCATTGGACCTTGTCTTCCCTTGGGGTGCCTTAGTAAACAGATGTTCCCCAGTTCCCAGTCAACACCCCATATATACTTATAGGCTGCCACCACATCCCCCTGAGCCTTCACTTCTCAAGGCTGAAGAGTCCCATGCCTCTCAGCCTCTCCACATATGGCTTGTTCTCTTGCCCTCTGATCATGCGTGTGGCTCTCCTCTGGACTCTCTCTAGCTTCTTCACATCCTTCCTAAAGTGTGGAGCCCAGAACTGGATGCAGTACTCCAGCTATGGCCTCACCAAGGCTGAGTACAGCAGGAGGATGACTTCCTGAGTCGTGCTTGAGATGTGTTGATAGATGCAAGCCAGGGTTTTATTTGCTTTGCCAGCTGCAGCATTGCATTGGTGGCTCATGTTCATTTTGTGGTCAATCATGACCCCCAAATCCCTTTCAGTCATGGTGCTAGTGAATGTAGCACTGATGAGCTTATAAATATGATGTGGATTTTTTTTTTCCTGAGGTGGAGCACCTTGCATTTCTGTGTTGAATGCCACCAGGTTTTGATTCGCCCACCTTGCAAACCTGTCTGGGTCAGCCTGAATCGCCAGCCTATCCTTTAGTGTGGCCACACTTCCCCATATTTTGGTTTTACCAAAGAATTTAGCCCGTCTACTTGTAATACCTGAATCCAAATCATTTATAAATATATTAAAGAGTACTGGTCCAAGTACAGAGCCCTGGGGGATGCTGCTGGAAACCATGCACCATATTGACATGGTTCCATCGACAATCACTCTCTGGGTCTGGCCATGGAGCCAGTTCCCGAGTGATCAGATCATGAGGTTGTCGTGGCTGTAGTTCCCCAGTTTAACCATGGGGACTTAATGGGAGACCAAGTGAAAGGCTTTTTTGAAGTCCAGGTAGATGTTATCAACCTCTTCTCCTTTATCCAGGTAATGCATCACCTGGTCATAGAAGGAAATGAGGTTGATCAGGCAAGACCTACCCACAACAAAGCCATATTGGTTTGCTTTCAGAATGTTGCATTCCATTAGCCTGCTGTTAATGGGTTTGTAAATTTTTTTTCCAATACCTCTGCAGGGATTGAGGTCAAACTGATTGACCCTGGATCTTCCCTTCTCCCCTTCTTGAAGATGGGCACTACATTGGCTGTCTTCCAATCCTCAGGAACCTCATCCGAGCTCCATGAGTTCTCAAATATCCTCATAATTGGCCTCACTATGATGTCAGCCAATTATGCTGAATGTACCCAAGAGTGCTCTTTTAGCACTCTTGGGTACATTCTGTCCAGGCCAGCCAGTGTGTGGATGTTCAGCCTCTCAAGGTGTTCCCTCATGAGATCTTCACAAATGATGGACATATGTTTGCCCATACCCTATCAATCCTGCCCAGCCCAGCCACTTTTTCTACCTTTCCTGTGGGCTGGGATGGACTTCTCTTGTGTTTCAATGATTATGTCCTTAAGGAGCAGCCACTCATTATGGACTCCTCTCCCTGTTAGATCCTGGTTCCTCAGGGCCTCAGTAACTAGCATCCTGAGCTTATGAAAGTCAGCTTTCCTAAAATAAAGGATTTCTGCATTGCTGACTGATTTGTCAGCATTGCAATGATCAGAGAAAGTGATGAACTCATGATCACTGTCTCCCAGCTTCCCTTTGATTCTTAGGTGACTCACTAGTTCATCCCCTTTTGGCCAGTACCAGATCCAGGAGCACCTTACCTCCTGTTGTCCCGTACAATTCTTGAGACAAGTAGAGTTTGCCAGTGCAGGTGAGAAAGATACGCAACTGATCAGATTTGGCAAAGTGCTCCTCCCAGGAGACATCAGGGTAGTTGAAGTCACCCATGACAACCATGCACTGAGTGTGTACAGCCTCTGCAAGCTCCCCTGTGAATGCATGGTTTAGATCTTCCTCTTGGTTAGGAGGTCTGTAGTAGACTCCTACCAATATGTCCCTGTGACATCTATAGGTATTATAGGGCTTGCTAGAACTGCCCTGAGCTCATCTGCTTACAGGTGGAGACAGGGTAGACCTCAACTCTGGATCACCAGGTCTTCCAGGAAGTGGATCTTACATTTTCTCACCTTGCATGACTTTGATGACCTATATATTCCCAGGAGGCAATGCCCACAGTGATCCTGCCTGGTTTTGATCCCTGTGTCTACTGTGGGACTCCAAACCTCTCCTTTACCCCAGCCTAGCCTCTCCAGATGGTGTTTACAATATTCTTCCACAGCCAAGTTGCAGTGCTACCTGTTGTAACCTTATTTGCCCCTACCCCAGTGTGTCCTAGTGCCTCTTTTAGGTACACCCTTCCAGGGGCCAGTCTTGGCCTGTGCTCAAAAAAAAAATCAATCAAAATAAACAGCAAAAAGAAATCACAGAAAAACCCCAGCTGCTTCTCAGCCTTCTTGTCAGGCTCTGGCACTGTCCCTTTTTATCATGATCAGGTGCTCAACTTCCAAATCAACATAATTCAGGCAAAACAATCCCTTAGTCCATTCTTTGCTATGTGTTAGCCTGCCCTGCACCCCTATGAATGTTCACAGTCTCTTTGGGGTCTCCCCCCTGTGCTGTAGATTTTTTCCTTCAGGCCCTCCCCCAGATCCTCTGTTGGAAAACTCCACTCTGGAGATTCTCTCAGACCTTGTGGACTCCCTTGCTCTGGATCCTCAGCTGTAGCTCTGCTCTGGAGATTACCACTAGCTGCGTGTTTGCAGGCCTCTGCCTGCCTCAGGGTCACTCCTGCCGTGTTCCTCAGGCAGGTTCTGCAGTTTCTGCCTGCCGAGATGCTCAGCTGCTCCTCTCTCCCTGTGGCCTGCAAGGAACTGACCCCACTCTGCCCCTCCCCAGGGCAGAAAATACCTTTGAGCAGCCTCCCTCCACCAATCCTGAATGAAATGCTGCTCCGGAAATTGGGTGGGTATTTTCCTTCCCTTCCGGGATGCAGCTGCAGCCCTGCCGGCCCTCTATGCTGTAAGTTCTATCTCACTCCTTCACAGTCCCCTTCACCATGTTTTTCCCATGATTTGACCCAAAGGGTCTCAAGTTACTCTCCGTGGGTGCCAAACTCCACTTGTAGGGAAGTGTACTGCTCCTTCACATAGAAAGCTACACCCCCACCCTTTTTAGCAATGTAATCGCTCCTGTACAAGGTGTAGCCATCTATAACTGTGGTCCAATCATAGGTGAAGTACCACCAGGTCTCTGCTATTCCAATGAGATCATATTGATTTTTATTTAGCAGAAGGGCCAGTTCCTCCTATTTGTTCTCCAGGTTCCTGGCATTTGTATATAAGCAAGTAAGCTTGCCATCAGAGGTCCTAGGCTTCCCAACACTCCTAGAAGAGTACTGTCCCTTGGCTGGGGTAGGAGTGAGTTCTGTTTGGAATTTGCTTGTGTCCCTTGTGCTGCGTGGCTTACTAATTCTGCAGTTGTCGCTTGGTGGGCTTGCACCAATGGTTATCCACCCGTCCTTCGGTGAGCTTCATTTAAAGCCCTGTTGAGTAGGTCTGCCATTCTGGACAAGAAGAACTTCTTCCCCATTGGAGTGAGATGGAGGCCATCCCTTCCCAACAAACCTATGCCTCCACCTCTGAAGTGCAGGCTATGGTCAAAGAAGCCAAAGCCTTTGTGATGGCATCAGTGCTACAGTCTTCTATTAACTTTATTGTTTCTTTTCTCCCTCTTGTGCCCGTGTCCCATAAACAGGAGGATTGAAGAAAAAACTACCTGTGCCTATAACCCCTTGAGCCCTGCCCCCAGAGCCCTGTAGTCACTCCTAACCCAGCTGGGATTGCTCTGAACCATGTCATTTGTGCCCACATGGATGAGGAGCATGAGGTATTGAACAGAGGGCTGGACACGTTTTGGGCTATATCCTGGATAGGGGCACCTGGGAGGCAGCAGGCCTCACAGGCAAAGTGTCAGGGTGGCAGATTGCTGCCTCTGCCCCACTCAAGAGGCAGTCGCCTGTGATGATCACTCTGCATTTCTTCCTTGGGGTGGTTGCGATTTGCCTTTTTTCCTCTAATGCTGGAGCTGGCAGCTCACTTGGCTCTACTGGTACTACAAGGGGTTCATATCCATTGTGTATTTCCAGGGGGGTGGTGACCCTGGCACAGGGTGTCTTGGGTCTGGAGATGACCTTTGTCCAAGCGACCCCTGGCTGGACTTCATGGGTACTCCTCTTGTATGCATTTGTCCTGCTAGCCTTCCTTGCTCCTCCCTACTCATTCTTTGGGCAAAGAGCCGCCTGCTGGTAGGCACCTCTGTCCTGCTGGAGAAAGGGGCAGGCAAGTGCTCCACCTTCCCCTACTGCTCCCTAAGGGCTGGGCCAAGTAAGAACTGTGGGGGGGGGGGTGACCCTCCTTGGCTCCACTCAGCTGTCTCACTGGCTACTGCCCACCCACCATGGCCCCCATTTATCTCCCAGCTTGTGCTGGGGTCCAGCTGGGGGTCTGCCAGGGCCCGAGCTCATGCGGGAGCAATGGGCTTACACCCGTGTGTCTTGCACTGGAGCTGGGTGCCCCAAGTTGAGCAAGGGGGCTACCTAATCCTGCAGATTCCACCCTGCCCCTGCTGTTGCAGGGGGAGGGGGGAAAATTCAAGGCAAACCACCAGTAATTAGATTCTATACCTGGAAAATTATAATACATTCATAAATTTTCATTATACAGAAGGTAAGTATTAGGGAGTTATCTTATAATCAGGATTGTCTTATGTTTGAGTACATATGATAGATTCCTCAGGATGATGTATTTATGCCCAGAATTGCCTGGTGAATTGGCAGAGCAGTTATGAAGAAAAAGATTTTAAAAACATCTCTCTTGGCAGATAGATTATGAATTATTGTAAAATTCTGATATCTCTTAAAGTATAACACTACAAGTAAAAGAGTGTTCTGCCATAATTTGACAGATTTGGGGGATCTTATTTATTATGTAAGACTCAGTAGGAAAATAAGGAAAAGAATAATAACCATTTTCCCCCAAAGAACAGAAAGAAAAAAACTTACTCTGTTTTTCATCCACTAATAACATTTCATGCAAGGTAAAGAACAATAATGTGTAAATGATGGTGAATATGTTTGAACTGCATGACATCTGTGGGCAATCATAACAGAAAAGAATGCTTTTTCTCATAAGGCTATGTAGATGATGAAAATGTTTAAATAAGCAAATGCAATCAATCGGTTAGTTAATAAGAAGTATTCTTCTTCATCTACCTGATGTTTGCTTTCATTCTGGGACATGAAAATGATGATTAAGATATGTGATAATTCTTAAGAAGATAGCTTTTTATTGTTTATCAGTGATACAATTATTGTGTCCAGTAACACTCAGAAAAGCAACCTGATGATCAACTTAAAGAACTGGTTTCTTGTAACAGAATTTTATTTAGCTGACAATGGGACTTGTAACTGGTACCTTCACTCTTAAAAACACAAATTTCTTCCCTTTAATCCAAAGGATTACATCCTAGCTGGCAGGAACTATTTCTTAAAATGCCTGTATCACAGCAATTAAAGTGGGATAGAACCACACACATCTAGAATAGCTTGCACTTACAGTCCTATCTTACATCTTTCTGGGTGCATCTAGATATGCAATTAGTGCACATGAATAAACTCTGGAGTTTATTGCTCTGGAGTTTTTTGCTAGTGGGTGTGCCACCTGAATGTGCACCTGGGAGCAAGTAATGCTGGAGCAGTTAGCCCTGGAGTTTGTTTATGCACAACATGTGAAGCTTAGCTGGAGGAATCATGGCTGGCAAGGGGCCCTGGGGGTCATTCTGCCAGCCTGGGGATACTCTGACTAGGCTCAGTGTGCTGTGGAGTGGCTGGCTGGGGCATGAGGGTGCTTCAACATACGGCTAACCAGCAGGCAGCCCTGGCACTGAAGCACCTTTGTGCCCTAGCCAGTCAGTAAGCATCTAAATATGCACTGCTACACACAGAAAAACTCTGCAGCAAGTTAGTACCTGTATAGTCTGTATACTACCCTGCTGCAGAGTTAATTTTTTTGTGCCCCCTAGTAGGGGTGCACATGTAGATGCTGATACTTTTAGTGAGCAGTTAATTAATCAACTGCACAGAAAACATTCACCTCTTACGGTGAATAGTGGCACAACCTGCATCATTTTTATAAGTCAATGTATGTTACACTGGGTGAATCTACATATACAATTAATGCAAAGCAATACACTCTAGAGCAGCTTAAGCTGGAGTAAACTACTCCTGGGCACAGCATCTATAGGTGCACCTGGGACAGAAGCAATCTGAGCCAGGGCAGAGCAGTTTATGCCACAGCCAGAGGCACAGCTGGACAGCATTGGGCTTGGGTGATGGCATCAGGTGGCAGAGGGACTGACTGGAGGGGGGTATTCTAAAACGGGCTACTCAGTTGTGGATGCAGCTGCTGAAGGACACCCCTGTCCTAACACAGGTGCCTAGTGACCATCATGCATCCACTGCCTGTGTGCAGATTCTTGGCTGGAAGTAGGTGTGGTTTACAAACCGCAGGAGTGACTGTATGGTGCCAGTGCAGTGCAGTGTGTCCGCCTCCTCTTATCCTGCAAAAGCTAAGTTTGCCCCAGTGTCAGGTTTGTTTGGGGTTTTTTTGTAATAGTGGGCTGCCCATTCCCGGTCCTGTCATGGGGCAGGTGGGATGGTTGCCCATCTCCTGGTGGCTGACCTCCTGGGACAGAAATGAAATGGAACAGTGCTTTGAAATGAAACAAAACTCAAAATGAAACACTGTCCTGTTGAAGCAGTGAAATGGAAGTCAAAACAATATGGTGCCATTTCGCACAGCCAAGAGAAACAGACTCCTACCCAGCTGACCCCACCCTCTAGAGAGATAGAACAAAGGTGACCCTTTAACAGGGGCAACCTGAAGGACAGGGTTTGGTTCCAATGTGGGAGGATGGGTCACTTCTCCCAAGAATGCCTGGGTGGCCCTAGCAAGCGATGGCACCCAGACAATGCCCCAAGGGGACAAGCCAAAGCACAGAAAGAGGCCAATGCAAGCAAGCTGATAGATTGTAGCTATGCCTCAGGAGCAGATAATGCCAGCTGGGGATGTCCAGGGATAGAGAATCACCCTGCCAAGGCCACGTTGGACTTCATATGCACTTAATAGTTAGTACGGGCTGACATCATCACACCCCAGAGGAACCATGAGGCAAGCCCTGTTAGGGTGGCATGTCTACACGGGGATGCCAAGCAGATTGCTCGTCAGTGGGTCCGGCTCTAGGTCATGGAACACCAGGGAGAGCTATTGGTGGGTGTGGTGTCCCGACTGGTATGCGATATGCTGCTCGGGCAAGACTGGACACCTATCTATGATGCCATAGAACAAGTCCTGGACACCAAAGTAGGATGTTGAAGAATAAAGGACCACGAGGGATGGATCAGAGAGCTTGACAAGGATGAAGGATTGGTGGGCAATGCCCATGAAGTCAACTTGCATGATGTGGCCAGTAGCCTGCAGTTCAGGGAAGTGCAGGAGGAAGATCAGGAGCTCCATGAACTCCAGACACAAGCTCTTGACTCCAGTGAGAGCCAGGTAGAGATGCCAGTTGGGACCTCATACTTTGAGGTAAGGAACCATCTTCTCTATTGGGTTCAAAAAGGGAGTACGGCAGAGCAGGAGGAAGTGCAACTAGTAGACCCTACCTGTTTCTGCCAAGTAATATGGAGGACCACCCACTCGAACCCTGTGGGGGGACACCTTGGCCATGATAAAACCATTGCCAGGCTGACCAGGTGATTCTTCTGGCCAGGGTGAGGGGAAGAGGTGGCCTGCCATTGTGCGACATTCCCCGAATGCCAGAAAGTGAGAGAGGACCACCTAGCTCGGGCCCCTCTCCAACCCGTACCCATCATCGATACTCCATTCTCAAGGATACCAGTGGATGTTGTCAGGCCCTTTCCTCAGAGCAGTGTGGGATACCAGTACATACTGGTGTTCATTGATTACACCACACTCTACCCTGAGGAGATACCACTTCAGGCGGTGACAGGTGCTCCATGGATAGCGGAAGAAGTTATTAAATGGATTGCAAGGATGGGAATACTGAAAGAAATCCTCACCAACCAAAGGCAGAACTTTATGTCAGGAGTGCTACGGGCCGTGTGCTGCACGCTCTGAATCAAGCAACTTTGGACCTCCATATATCATCCCCAGACCAATGGCCTTCTGGAGCATCTTAACGGCGCCATAAAACTGTTGCTTTGATGATGTATACAGAGCAATCTGCAGAAGTGGGATTTGCTTCTCCCATTTTTTTGACCCCAACTCATGCGGTACCCAACGACTAGGGAGACAATGATCCAAATGCTCATGGATCCTGTTACTCATTAGCCAGAGCAAGCAGGAAGCTAACACCAGAACACATTGCTCACAACACCTTTATTCAGAATGGAGACAACTTCGGGCCCAAAAAGCAACAAACCAGGGACCTCCACTGAACAATAGTTCTTTTCACATTTTATACACCTTGGTTCATACTCATTAACATTCTCCTGTTTTTATCCCTCCTTTTGTTCTACCTATTTTCCTCCTATTTCAAGCTCCGCCTCTGTTTACTGTTTACTTTATTAGCATGGAATTGCCTAAGCATTTCCTTCATTTACATGCCTTTCTACTAAGAGCACATGCATAAGGCTTTGACCTCTGCTTCCTTCAGTCAAGACTTGATGGTTCTTTTTGGTTCTTTGCTGACTTCACCATCATTTACAAGGTCTTGCTTCTGCTTTATCTCCTGATGATAGCTGGTGGGCTGCATCTTATTCATCTTATACAATGGGCTCTAACACTATGACTTTGTTTAGAAAACTGCTTGCCTAAGCATTCGCATTGTTATTTTTAATACATCACTCTGCCTTGTGACCAGCAACTCCGCTGAGACACAGGAAAAAGCGCTTGTATTCAGCTGCAAATCCAGTGCTCCCCAAAATCCAAATTATTGTTCCCTTAACACCGTTGGTATTATTTGCGATTCAGAACACCCCACAAGAATCAATGAAGTATTCACCATTTGACCTCATACAAGGTCACCACCCTAGGGGCCTGCTGTAAACGCTACAGGAGGACTGGGAACAGGATTCCGGAGGTGCGAAGAACCGCCTATCAACAAGAATTTCAACAACAGATCCAGGTCACCCAGGACCTCACCAGGGATAACACACATGAAGCGCCATGCTATCAAAAAAAAAAAATACAACATCCGGACCCAAGAAAGGGAGTTCGAGCCTGGCCAGAGGGTCCTCATGCTTCTACCCGCATCCACAAGGAAAATGGCGAGGCCCCTTTGAAATAATTCATCAGGTGGGCCTGGTTGATTATGAGGTCCATATGTTGGCTACAAATGTCCAACTTGGGATCCTTAAAATTCTTGTTTATTAGGCGGATTGAAACACTGTAATCAAACCTTGGGGCTGGTCCCCCCCACACACACACACACACATGCACATATGCACACACACACACACACACACACACACACACACACACAGTAGCAGGCTACAGAGTCAGGTATACCTATCCCACAGGCGCTGGAGTCTGCCGTCGATGGCCAGTCGAGGCTTCTTTCAGCATGGTGTTATCCTCCAGAAGGGGGTCACTGTCTGGTCCTTCTGGCTGGACAGGTCTGGTCGAGTTGGAGATCAAGAGGGCGCCACTGAGGGTCACTTTTCACTGCCTTTTATCTGTCCTTGGCAGACTTTAGTGACTCCCCTGTTTTCAGGTTTGACCAATCCAGGGGTCATTGACCCTCGTGGGACTTCCCCCCCTCGGTGGCTACTGGACAGCATCTGTCAGCCCCAGGGGTTGTCCACATGTACGGGCAGGTTTGGGAGTCCGTTGATGAATTTAGAATAGGGCTCTGGGAGTGGTCGATCTGGAGATATTCAGCCCAAAAGTTGGTCTCTGGCGTTGATTAATTCAGGCCAGGGCTTCTAGCCCTTGATCAGTGACGTTTAGAGATTTCCCGGTTGTTACATTGTCTGTTATTGAATTCTTCTGTTGGTTGATCTGCAGCTTCCAGGTGATAATTGCTGTCTGCTACTATGTTACACATTCAATCACGTTACACATTCAATCACTGATTCACTGGCTCTTTCAGGGGCCAGCATGATACAGGGAAGGGCAGTTTGATTCCTGCCCTTGTTAACATTGTTACAATGTATAATTTACTTATGAAACTAAACACATTCAGTTGAAAGGAGTATAAAATATAAGCTACAAATGCCATGGCACACAAATAGATAAAAATACCAAACTACAAGGGGAGATACAAAATGCACACATACAAATTTTAAAACACAATTCCTTATCTTAAAGTGAAAGAGAGAGGAAGGAAGAAAAGGTAGAAAAAGAGAAACATATCCAAAGAGGGGAGAGCAAATGCAGGCAAGAGGAAAAGGGGGCTTTCTGCTACACATAGACCAGGCCACCTATAAGAAAAGCAGATCTACCATGTGACCCTTCTATGAGAATGGCACGATCCTGAGGGGTGGGCCATATTCACAGAAAATGACTCAGAGGAACTTGGTCCTCAGGGAATGACATAGAAAGAGCCAAAACTAAAGGCAGAAGACTTAGTCCAGGTAGGAGAAGAACTATCAACATCCCAGAGATACAAAATATGGGCAATGATGCAAGAATTCAAGGATGTTTTCCACAAAAAACCTGGATGGGTCCAAGATGCCTGTCACATGATAGTAACACCTCCTGGAGTGATAGTATGGGAGAAATGGCAACCAATACCTTATCATCTTCATGGGTTAATCTGCAAGGAGATCCAAAAGTTGCTTGAACAGGGAGTGATACGTCCAGCTGATGGATCAGATCCTGGCCCCTCATGCAGAATATGCGGCAGCCTACATTGACGATATCGTCATATTTATTCAGACATGGCTGCAACACAAGAGGGCCCTCTGGGCCATATTGGCTGAGCTACGAAAGGTGAGGATGATAGCAAACCTGTGGAAATGTGCGCTGGTCAATAGACAGACCAAGTACTTGGGCTTCCTGGTTGGGCAAGGAACCATCAGGCTCCTGGCTGACAAAGTAGAGATAATCCATAAGTTTGCAACATCCCAGAACAGCAAGCAACTCCAGTCATTCCTGGGGTTAGCCAACTATTACTGACAGTTTGTTCCTTACTTCTGAGTTGGCAGCACTCCTCACAGAAGCTTTGAAAGGGTGACAAATGGGAGCCATAAAATGGACCCCAGAAATGACATGTAACTTCAAGCATCTAAAGAAAGCCTTATGCAAGGATGTAGTAATATACACGCCTGACTTCTGTAAAACTTTTATCTTACAGATGGACACATCAGAAATCACCATTGATGCCATCCTGACTCAGGAGGACAGCGGACTAGAGAGACTCATTGCCTACGCAAGCCGGAAACTGTTACCAGCAGAAACATGGTATGCCATGATAGAAAGAGAGTGTCTGGCAATTAGATGGGCAGTTGAGCATTTCCGGTACTACCTAATGGGGAGGGAATTTGAGCTTGTGACAGACCACGCGCCCCTCAAATGGTTAAGTACAGCCAAGACAAATAACGCCTGTATTACTAGGTGGGCCTTAGCACTGCAACCATTTAAGTTTCACACATTACACTGGCCAGGAAAACATAAAATCATGGAGGATTTCTTATCCAGGTGTGGGGACAAAAGCAGGCCTAGCAACACAGAACATCAGACCTTGAAGACACAGGGAGTGCGAGGTAGGAAACCAGAACTGAAGATTGAGATGACCCAAGACATCTTAAAGACAGGGTTATGTTACAGGAGTTCAGCCACCAGGAGATGCCCCCGCCCCCCCCCCCCCATGGCGGGACAGGGAACTATTACAAAAAGAAGCCCTGAAACTGGGGAAAACTTACCTTTTCCAGGAGAAGGGGAGGCAGACATGCCGCACCGGCACCAGACAGCAACACAGTTTGTGAGCTGCGCCTACTTACGGCTCAACTTGGCATGGGCAGGTGACATCATCCTTGGATACCACCCAGCCAGGATAAAAGCCAGCACTGAGGGAGATGCCAGGGAAGCAACACAGGGGTCCACACTGAAGGTGCTTCCCATTCTGGGCATTTACAATGTCAGCATGCAGCGAGGGACACAAAGCTGGGACACCAGAGGAGGCCTCCAGCAGGTGCAAAGACTTTGGACAACACTGAGGGATGGCAAAGACCTTAATCCAAAAAGTCCATGAGTCAGAAGGGGACGGACCAGAACCCTACTCTGGACTACTGGTGAAATCCTTTTTGTTTTTCTCTTCTTTGGTTTTTTTTTTTTTGGTCTTTTTGCAGGGGTTTTTCCTTGTTTACCCCTTTGATGGGGATCAGCCCTGAGAGGCCCTAGGTAAGGGCAGGGGCGCTCCAAGAGGCCCTGAAATAAGGGCAGGGGTGGAGGCAGCACTGCAAAAGTAGGAGTGGTTGCAGGATTATGGCCAACAACCAGGCTTAGTCAAAGGTCCACTGGGGGCTCTCAAGCAACTCAAGAAGGAAGAGGCAACATCAGAGGGCGAGTCTTGTGATCGTTGCGGGATATCCTATAGGCTAGCACATGGATGGGGTGTTCGGGAGGTGGAGCCCCACAGAGACCTGCTGAAGGTTGCAGCCAATCTGAGTGAGTCTACTGAAGGGGAGCCCACCACTGAAGATTTCATCAAAGTCATGGCAGGAGAGTCTCTGGGCTTTCCTTGGGGATATTGTGGGCTCATTCAGAAGTTGCTGGAACCCATGCTGTGGCCAAAACCTGGTGCCCTCACCAAGGTGGCTCGTGAATGCATTCTTGAGACCAGGCGGGCACAGTTTCGTCAAAACTTTTTCACTGTTTCGACATTTCGTCCATAGGCTATAATGGGGAAGCATGAAACTGCCAATAACTTTGTCATTTCATGCCTGATTCAGATGAAATTTGTAGGGCTGGTTGCCCCTTCAGAGGCCATGAAGCCTGCCAAGTTTAAAGTAGATAGTTGCAGGGCTTTCTGGGAACCTGCACCTCTAGCTACTGACAAGCAAAACTTATAATGTGTGACTGTGTTAAGGCACAGCTGTTTTTCCATCCCTCCCCAAGAGCACTGGGATTGGAGGGAACCTCAGGGAAGGATCACAGTCACTGGCCAGCTACACAGTCAATATCAGAGCTGTCCTTCCCCCCTCTTCCCCTTCATCTCCTTAGTTTCTGTTTCCCTACAAGCAGGCCCAGCTTCAAAACTCAAAATGTTTTGAAATTTTTTAAATGTTTTGAGTGTTTTCGTTTCGTTTCAATGCTGTTTACAAGCCTTTCATTTCATTTTGATTTTGCTGGTTCGAGATTGAAACAGTGTTGAAACAGCGTTGAAACAAAGCACCTGGTGAAATTTCGCACAGCCCTACTAAGCACAGTGTCTCTTTTTAATGCCCCCTAGTGGACCATTCTGTCAAAAGTCCTGGAGCCTCTGACAACCCACACCCAAAACAGTCCTGCATCCCCTGGCATCCTGCTCCCACAAATGATCCTGGAGCCACTGGCAGCTGGCGCACACAACAGCTGGCAGGGCCACAGATAGCTTTGGAATCTTGGGCACCTTCCTTCCAGGAACAATCATGGAAGCACCAGCAGTTTTCTCCCACCATATCCTGTTATCCCACCAATTCCCACCAGCCCCTGTTAGCCTCCCCTTTCTTCCCCCTGCATTCCCTTAACCAGACTCAGGGTGCCTTTCCTCTGGGATCTGCAGCAGGCTCCAACCTCCCCTTTGGCTACTCCCATGGCTTGTGGTGCAAAAACTCAAAAAAACAACAACCTCTGAAGCATAAACTACTTAGCTCTATCTGGGTCTCCTTGAGGAGGTCCTCCTTGCTAGATTTAAGTCAGAGTGATTGATTGGCTCCTGACTGGAGCTATGTTCTTGTATCATCGGTCCACCACTTCCTGCCTCATGCAAAGTGGTCAGTCTAAAAGAATCCATATCTCTTTTCTTACAAATAGGACAGAGGTTCCTATTGCACAGAAGTACCTATTACACAGACACACCTGGCAAATTCATCCTGGAATAACTTCACTTTGTTTGCTTCCTTACACTGGGGGAAAAAGAAATCCAAAGGTGATGGTGAAAGTGATACTGCACCTGTTGGGACTTTAAAAAAAAATAAATTGATTTTGTGGATAATTAATTACTTGTTTCAAACAGTCTAGGCACAGCTGATACATTGCAATTTATTTAAAAAAATAAAATTAGAGAATGATAAATGAGAAAAATGGATTTTGCCAGAGAGGCCTAGAAACAAGGAAGAAAAAAGGAAATATATATTTTAAATAGGACAGTATGCTATCCATATGGTATAAATGGTATATATGTTATGCATCCATATGGTATTTTCTTCTACTACCTTTACTGGAAATGTGTGAAGTTCATAGTAGCAATTTTCATTCCAGTCCTGTGTTGGTGGGGCTGGACTGGTTTAAAATGGCACATCATTTATGATTCCTAAGTTGGTCATAAAAAGCTAAAAGATGGAACAGAGAAATTATGATGGGTTATCTTGCTATGTTGGTACCAACATGACTTCCAGTCTTCATTTGCAGCTGCAGAAAGAAGTAAAATAAAGGAATCAGAAATCAAATAGAATGAACATGCTAATTGGAAAATTACAATCAATATACATTTCTATTCTTCAGTCATTTACAAAATGTAAATATGTTATTTTTCTAAAGAAAATGTGTTAAATGAATATAATGCTCTTGCAAGTAATGGGCGCTAGATTCTGACTTTATTCTTACATATCTGTGCAGCATACATTTCTGTAAATGCATCATAAAAGGAATTGGTAGGTAAAAAAAGATTGATAACATTAATAAATACAAAGTAGGCAAGTCTATCCTAATCACATCCCTGGAAAAAAAAATGATAATATGCCAATTTTGAGCAAGATGCAATAGAATCACACTCAGATGTCTAAATTCACTTAGGTATCTAATAGGTGGAGAAGCATCTAGTCCTTAGGTAGTAGCAAGGGAATTTGTCATAATGCTTTGGATTTTTCAACCTCATCGTGCCCACTTATTTTCATTTACCTACTGGATTTTTGAGTCTCTCAAAGAATTCTCATAGTTTGGAGAGGATTGGCCTTTATTTATGATTGTTATACTCATCTTCATGTTCTATAACTCTTCCTTTAAGGATTTGTTTTGAAGAAAAAGTACCTAGTTCTGAAAAAAAAGACTAACTACTTTACAATGTGCAGAATAATCATGACTATGTTTTTTTTTTAAAGCTAAGTGCTTTAAAGGTTACTGGAGACTAAAGGTTACCATACTTAATTTTAATAATAGATTGCATGTGTTTGTTAGCAGCCCAGACATATTGTTGCCATGTGAAATATTACATGAATATCACTGAGTCCTGGTAAATTGCTGTAATTTAAATTAATGTTTTACAAATATGATCTTTCCATATGTTTATATTGTGTTGGTATGCTCACTGAAAGGCAAAAGAATGCTTATCAAACTTCCATCTTGCATAAAAAAAACATTTGACAGTCTTCATCAAGATGTTCCAGAGTGAATAATCAGGTGTTATGCTTACAAAAATCATTAACAACAAGCCTGTCCATCAAAGTGCAGCTTGCATAGTAAAAGAAAACAGTCTTCAGGAAATGGTTTAACATAGATCATAATGTCAGACAAGAATGTATTCTTTCATCTCTCCTGTTTGGCATGCTGCTGGCTTCATTATGAGAGAGAAAAATGTCTACTGATACAGCAAACAGGAATTGCATGTTTAAGAACTAGAAGATTTAAATTTAGCTGATGACATTCAATCAACATGTAAGCAAAACTGAAAGACTGTCTAACATTGTAAAAAATACTGCTGACAATTAGTCATGAAAAAATAAGAACTTCACCGACTCCTAACTCATGAATTACACTGGCAGGCAAAATAATATAGGAGGTGAGCCAGTTTGCATACCTTTGCAGTAATAGGCAAACTAATAGAATATCCAAAAGGATATAATGAGGGGTAGACAAAATATGGCCCACAGACCGGATCTGACCATGGGTGGGTGCCTGCCAATTGATTGTATCTAGCCTGCAGCTGCCCCTGAGGCACTCTGCATGGGGCCAAGCCCCATCCATTCCCATCTGTGCTCACCAGGCAGCACTGCCCTGGCCCCAGCCAGTGTGTAAAGCTTCCCAGTGGGGCTGCTATTGCAGCCACCCAGGTGCTGGTCAACTCCCCAAAACATCCAGTGGTTTCTCCTCCTCCTCCTCCTGCCCCTGCCACTGCAGGAAGCAGGTAATGTGGGGAAGCCATGGGGAAGCATGCCCGGCAGCAGATACCCAGCCAGGCATAGGAGAAACTACGGTGGGGTGGCTTCTGCACCAGAGTGCAAGATGCTGGCTTCAGCTCCCAATCGCCTTTCATCCACTTGGCCACTAGGAAGCTGTCTACGCTGTCCAGGGCTGGGCAATGCTATCTGGTGGGTACTGGATGGGTGAGAGTGGGAGTGCAACATGGGCTGCCTTGGGTAGGAACAGTTGGGGTTCAGCCCCATGTGGAGCTTTATGGGGGCAGCCATAGGCCAGATAGGGGAGAAGGGGTGGACTGCACCTGAACCTACTCCTGCCCATGCACTGCACCACCAAAGTGATCTCTGCTTCACTTGTCCCCTGTTCCCCGCTTCTTCCCATCCTCCTCCCACCTCAGGCTGGCCCCTGAGACCCAGTGTCTGGGCAGCCCCCGTACATACACCCCATCCCCCCACACAACCCATACGTAAATCCCCCTACACACCCCACCCCACTTCCCACATATAAACCCACCCCTGCACCCCCACACACCCACTCTCCACACATACACCCAGACCCCCGCACACCCTCCACCCCATCCCCACCATATACAAGAGTAAGACTATTCTGAGCTATTATGTAATCGCCTCTACATACACTACTCAAGAAAACATAAATCAGGAGAAAAATTATTTTTTAAATAAAATTAAAATATGTTACACTAGATGTTTGATTTTTAGTATATGATTTGTTTTTATCTGTAATTTGTTAAAATGTTATCTTCTAAAATATTTTGTGTGTGCAGCCCTTAACAGCTTACCAAAACTTGATAAGTGACCCTCCTGCCAAAATAATTGCCCATCCCGATATAATGCTATGATTTGGCAAGGTGCCAAATGCTTTAAGTACTTTGAACAAGGTTTGATGAAAAAATATCTTCAAAACTATGACTCTTCAACCTATGTGAAACATGAACATATGCAAATGGAAATCCGGCAAAGTTATAGATGTCAAAAGACAATCAAATACAAATGCACCAGGAAAGTAGGTAATGAAAGAGTGAATGTATAACAAATATGAAGACTCAACATATTTCAATGCTTTGATATCTCCAGAGTTATCCTGAAATGATGAGGGAAATATCTGAGACATGTTAATGAAGCCACAATGTTAGTAATGGCAGGCATATGCTTAAGTACCCTGGGCCATTGTGTAAAAAAGATGGACTGAAATAATCTGGAGAACAGGTCAGAGATAATAAATAAATAAAAAGGATTTAACATCACAGGGAACATGGAAAGAGCAGCGTAGAATAAATGGATAGTAGAGCATTGTGAATGCCTTCAGTCATGTTTCAGACTTTAGAATGTATTCAGCTTCAACCTGTGGCGTACAGTCATAGTGGGACCTGATAATCTAATAAATCTATCACCACTGCCCTGTTCTAGCACTTTGTCTAATGTCTAGTCTTTACTACTTGCAAAAAAGCAGTTCTTTGGATTCAGAATTGGCTCATCATCCTTTTTCTTAAGCGCTGGCATGAAAAAATCATTAGTATCTCAAACAATATCTTCCTCTAGTGCCTTATCTTGTAGATGCACTAGTTTTCTCCTAAGCCTGCTACTTCTGATATATCCCTATTTAAAATGAGACCCTCTATATTGCTCTATCTTATATCCTTCTGCTTTATACATTACTTGTGGTATTTTACCTTCCTTCCTTTTGGCACCATTTTTATCGCCACTCAGTTCTTGGAAGGTTATCCTTTCTTGGAATGATTAAACATTTTCCCTAATTTATTTACATTACCAGGCTTAGATTCACCCTTTCTTCTTCACAGAGTATGTTTCATTACATTAATCATTTTACTAATCCAGGTTGTATATTCAAAGGACCTTAATCATGTGGAAGACAAAATTGTAGGTTTTGAACTGAGATATTTATTACTCATAATAGTTCTTAAAACATAGCCTTTGTCTTGGCTAGTGAATCATTCATTATCCAGTCTTGCTTTTTTCCTAATGTATCAATTTATTTGTAAGTATTTGCCAAATAGTTTGGATGATTAATCTCCAGATTATTGATTAGTGAAATTCACAGATCTGCTTACTTTGTTATCTAGGCTACATTATATCATTTTTTCACATGACTAAACAAATACATTTTTTCAAAATATTATGTATATTTTTCAAAATAACAGATTTTAAGTGTGAATACATTTGTATCAAACCTGAATTTGTGAAAATGGAATAACTAAAATGCAGCAAGCCCTTGAGGACACGCACTTAAAGTAAGTCATCTGGTCATGCCTAAAAAATAGCCATTTCCCATCTAAAGCCTTTCCTATTTAAAGGAAGTACCAGGTTGCTGAAATATCCACCAAGAAGGTCATCACTCATGTGAGTGAACATGCTGGGTGTTGCAGGATTCTGATTGTGTAACGTGATTATGATGATGGGTGTGTGAGGATAGGCAAAGGAGGATCTCACAGAATGGTGAATGTGGGAAGTAACACAGGTCTGAAGAATTCTAGAAAGATATCCACGTTGGATCTTCACATGTAAAACAGTTTAATTCTGTTGAATTAAGTGATCTTGCTCCAGCCTACTCCAGTTGAGGAGATGGCCTCTACATTCCTAGAGGCTTACCCAGACTGTTCCCAGATCCCAAACTTTTTATAGCTCACCCCTAGTGGCTAGGGAATGATAAACAAGTCTGGATACAATAAGATCTGACCTGAACCTTTGCTGAAGTTCAAGCTGTTTTGTTATTTTTCTCAGTTTTCACGAACCATTTAGTTTTGGCAGGGATTGGAGGTAGAAATACCACAAAATATGACTATTCTCACAGTATTTCTATCTTAGTTTCCAAGCCAAAGAGGTTTGGGTATGTTTTGTATAAACATTCTGACTCACAGATGCTTATGCTGAACTAGGAGAACCTCTGACCCTCTTCAGTTTTATCCATCCCAGGTAGGTAACGTTACAAATACTCTTATGAATACATTGTAAGACACTGGCATATTGAAAGAGTGAGAAACAGAGAAGGTGTAAAGATTATTTTTTGGCTCTACCTTCATATAGGAACATAAAGCACAGGAAGACCACCTCCACCCTTGTTTCACTTTGCAACTTCTTGGGGGTTTTGGGCTCACATGTATACAAGGAAATGAATGATTGATACTTCACTACTATCTGCACAAGTAGGTGGACTGTAAGAGGCCAAGAGGGAGTGTAGTCTTCACTTCACCCTTGCAATTATAAATTTATGCTAGCATAGACTGGTAACAAATGTCTTCCCCCACATGGAGCAAAGTTGAAACCAAGAAGCAATTGTCTGTCATAGACAGAACTCCTTCCCTGTATTACTTCTGGGGTAGCACACTGCATTCACTGCTCTTGGTGCAGACTTTCTTGCAAAAACATGGGCTACCTCTTGGGGCGGATGGAAGGAGGGAATAGCCTAAGGCCACTTGAACCTATTTAACTCCGTGTATTGGCATGTACAGTTAATTAAGCCCGTAGAGAGGAACTTGGACAGATATTCCTGATACTAACATAGCAGCCATACTTTGTGCTCCCAGCTCCTCAAACAATTGTTTTTCCAAACTAAAAGCCCGTGTGTGTGTGTATGTATGCATGTGTTTATGTTAATAATGCTATATGTTTGTAGTAAGACATATGTAACTCTAACACTCAGATTCCACCTACACAGAGGAGATTCTCAAGTAATTATTATACTGGCTGACTGACTGCTTTGAACCAACAGACTGGGGCAAATAACTGGAATGCATGTCAGCATCTGGCTTGGTATCTTAGAGAACAGAGAAAGGGGCCAAACCAAAGGGCTCGTGACAGCCTCTGTGGGCACAGACTGAGACAAATGACTCAGGGTACCTACACTCTTAAACTAATTCACATATCACATCCATCTTATAATAACCAAAGTGCCCCCTCCTTCCAGAGCTCTAAACCACACTGCACTTTCCCGTAACAAAGCCCTCAGTCATTGCCATTCCCAGCAATATATTAGCTATATTGGCTTTTGGGCTAAATGGACTTCGATGCAGTCCAATTTTCAGCATATTTTAAGCTCACTCATTCTAGCTTTTTACCACTAGCATAGATTCAAACTTTAGATGTCAAGTAACAACTATTAGCTTGTCATTAGAGGATTTTGGGTTTTTTTCTGAGTTTCTTTTACTTACCAAAAGCAGATTGTGGCTGTAATGTTTTAATGTGTTTATGTCACTTAGAAAGATAGTGAAAATGAGTTTATAGTCAAATAATAGATCTGTTTAATTATTCACAAAAGAAAATGATCAAGCCAGAAACAATAGCTAGCAAGCAAACAAAAACTTCTAATGTGGTTTCGTGGGTAAGACAAGAGACGGAGAGTTGTTCTTGGCATTGTTGTGCCTTCTTCTGAGAACTTAGTTAAGACACTTAGGTCTCACTTATGCACTTAGGTCACAGCTTATGAGACAGAGTGACAAAGAGATTTACTGCCTTAGCATGATGCCTTGGATTAAAGTACTGTTTATGAAGGGGGGTTTTGGGACAATGCCAGTTTTTCATAAATATTAGTGTCACAGGAATGCCTGATAAAAATTGCTGCTTTGCCGTGTATTAGTAAAAACATTTGAAATTTGTAAATTTGAATTTTTGAGCATATGTTGTATTTCATGATGTATTACTGCAGAATTTGTTTTGGTCAAGATTTTCCAAAGTGACAAGTGATTTTAGTTCCAGACAATTTATAGGAGAGGGAAGATTCTTGATTTCTCTGTTCTCTCACCTTGTACTTGTGCACTATTATTCCCAAACTAGCCTTAGTTTCTGCATGCCTCAGAAGCCTCATATGTAACAATAAAATGACTTTCCTATCAGTACTCTAAAACTGAATTCATTCATGTGACTTTAAATCCTTATGGACAGTGCAATGGAAGTGACAAAGGTTAATTTTATTATTATTGAGTCAAATTTTGGCTTTAAATGGGAGTTCATCTGAATAAAGAGTGAAACTGAGTAACAGCCATAGGACCCATCCATTATTATCACCATCATTATTAAAATATTTTGTATCCTTCCCTCTTTTCAGCCCTCCTTCCTAAACTATGTTTGCAATTCTGATGTTATACAGTGAGTGTCTCAGTATTGTAAAAGAGTTGTGGTAGGGTGGGAGTGTATTCCACCCTATTTACAATTGTATTTTGGATGCCAGTCACAGCCTCAAATGTCAAACTGTGGAAGATATTTTTGCAGCAGCATCTGGTTCTTCACAGATCTTGAGACGCTGTTATATTGGTGGTTTTGGAGTTGTTTCTGGGTCAGTTATTTTGAGACATGGATTGTCTAGCTGTTTTGTACACTTCAGAAACTGTTTTCTTTTGATTTAACCTTAAATACTCAAGATTTAGACATACTACCCTGAATGGAATGGTTTTGTATTACTTAAGCAGACACACAGCACAATATAATGCATTGTTATTGTGTTCAATACATTGAACATAAATTATTTAAGCAGGTAGTCAGTTTTCATTATTTTCCAAGACGTTCCAGAAAACAGAGATCTAGAATAGTTAAGCTGAAGTAGTTTACAGCAATTCTGACATAAACCAGGATAAGTGCAAAACCCGCTGTGGTTACAGTGCTGGGAAAAAGAACCATATTCCTAGTAATGCAAAAGTGGATGAGTATTTTAAATCAAACCTATGAAGAATTACATAGACTGCTAAATGTGGTGTGTGAACTTAAATGCAGATGTCCCACTGTTCTTGAACAAAGAAAAGTAAGTAAGGGCACAGTAGAGTAGAGGTCACAGGCGTGAGGGAAACTGTATCACTGAAATATTGGTTGACGAACTTTTTTAAGTGGCACCATGATACTGTCACTGTCCTCTAAAACATCACAATAACACATCAGTTTTTTTCCAAATACATTTAATAAAACCCACATTTTGTTTCATGCCATGCCCTATCTGATTTCAAGGAAGCAGCAAAATGGCACTCCCTGAGGGAAACCCACACTTGTGGCGCTACCACCCACAGTGGCAGTAGCGGCCAGTGCCCAAGGAGCCCATGCCATAGCAGCAGCAACATGGCAGCCCATGGACAGGGAGGTAAGACTTCCCAGCACTCAGCACCACTACCCCTGTTTGATTTGCCCAGGGTGGCAAAATTACTACTTAGACCTGTCACCACATACATTACAGTAAAATAACATTAGCAACCATTGAAGGGGTCTCTAAAATGTTCTAGCACTGTTTTTCATCTCCCTCTTCCTGCAAAGCCATGTTTTCTTAGTTAACTATGATCCTAGTGAAGGAGGGCTCAGATGGAAACCTCTTCCAAATTACCTAAAACAATCTGTCTCTAAAAATGTCACATTTTTAAATAGCCAATAACTTAGGCCTTTCCAGTGCTGGAAGAAAGTCCTAGATTACACTGAGAAGCTTAAAATCTCCTTTTTCCAGCATGATAAGATCAACTAGTAAACCTATCTCACAGTTTATCATACACTTACCCAGTTTTATTTTTCTGTAACCACATCATTTTATGGTAGTATAAAACTAAAGTAATAAAATGGTCAATCAGACCCCTGATGTGTACACCCCCCCCCCCCAACACACACACACATTGGGTTATGCTCATTTACAGATAGAAGTTTAGTATTTACTGTACGTTTACTCACATATTTTTCTCTACTGAAAATTGCAGGTGAAAGGAGAGGTGCACTGGCTGCATGGCAATTAGTATAAAAGCATCAAAATTATGCAGCACCATAAGTACATTGAAGAGAAATTTGTCCAATGTGGATTTCAAGTGTCAACATATTGCTTCCCGGGTTTTGACCATACAAAGGAAGAATATAAATCACAAGTCTGAATGTGCCTTTCACACAGTATTCAGTATTTTCACAAAAATGTTCACAAAGTAAAATGTTAGATTTAATACAATGTATCATATTAAGGGATATCCTCAAAAAATAAAAATTGAAATTGTTCATGATATAAAGTTCTAAATCAAGGTCATGATTATTTATAAACATGTAACATGACTAAAGGGACTTCTAATTATCTTGCTTTTTTGTTAGGAAATTTTTATTTGGCTCCTGAATTGTGGCTCAGCAAGCACACATTCCTAGTGGATACCACATTGGACAAGGATGTGGGAGGTGTGGCTTCCACTGCCAGTTTTGCCACTGGCCTACTTGGAGATCTTGGGCAGGACTTCACCTCTCTGTGACTCAGTAAAATGAAGATAATGATACTGAGATCTTTTGTAAAGACCTTGAGATTTGTTCCTGAAAAAGTGGTATATAAAAGCTATGAGAGGCACGGTTTCTTTGGGATATTTTTTATTGGATCAATTCATAGATTCATAGATTCATAGATGTTAGGGTCGGAAGGGACCTCAATAGATCATCAAGTCCGACCCCCTGCATAAGCAGGAAAGAGTGCTGGGTCTAGATGACCCCAGCTAAATGCTCATCTAACCTCCTCTTGAAGACCCCCAGGGTAGGGGAGAGCACCACCTCCCTTGGGAGCCCGTTCCAGACCTTGGCCACTCGAACTGTGAAGAAGTTCTTCCTAATGTCCAATCTAAATCTGCTCTCTGCTAGCTTGTGGCCATTATTTCTTGTAACCCCCGGGGGCGCCTTGGTGAATAAATACTCACCAATTCCCTTCTGTGCCCCCGTGATGAACTTATAGGGGGCCACAAGGTCGCCTCTCAACCTTCTCTTGCGAAGGCTGAAAAGATCCAGTTTCTCTAGTCTCTCCTCGTAGGGCTTGGTCTGTAGGCCCTTAACCATATGAGTGGCCCTTCTCTGGACCCTCTCCAGGTTATCCGCATCCCTCTTGAATTGCGGCACCCAGAATTGCACGCAGTACTCCAACTGCGGTCTGACCAGCGCCCGATAGAGGGGAAGTATCACCTCCTTGGACCTATTCGTCATGCATCTGCTGATGCACGATAAAGTGCCATTGGCTTTTTTGATAGCTTCGTCACAGTGCTGACTCATGTTCATCTTGGAGTCCACTAGGACTCCAAGATCCCTTTCCACTTCCGTGCCACCCAGCAGGTCATTCCCTAGGCTGTAGGTGTGCTGGACATTTTTCCTCCCTAGGCGCAGCACTTTGCATTTCTCCTTGTTGAACTGCATTCTGTTGTTTTCTGCCCACTTGTCCAACCTATCCAGATCTGCTTGCAGCTGTTCCCTGCCCTCCGGCGTGTCCACATCTCCCCATAGCTTTGTGTCATCTGCAAACTTAGACAGAGTACATTTCACTCCCTTGTCCAAGTCACTGATGAAGACATGAAAGAGTATTGGTCCAAGGACCGAAACCTGCGGGACCCCTCTGCCCACACCCTTCCAGGTCGAAACTGACCCATCCACCACGACTCTCTGGGTGCGACCCTCCAGCCAATTCGCCACCCACCAGACTGTGTAGTCATCCAAGTCACAGCTTCTTAACTTGTTCACCAGTATGGGGTGAATTGTTCAGTTGGAAGAGCTGTTGGACAAATTTTTAGGTATCAGGTGCCTTTCTTTGGGTTGCCTGATGCACCTGATGCCCAACAGCTCTTCCAACTATATAATTTGTTCAATAAAAGATAGAATAAAGAATCTTTGCTCCTCATACCTTTCCTGGGCCATCATCGCTACAACAGCACTCCAACTCTCCTATAATGAAAGCTAAACATTTTAGCCAAATACACTTTTAGTATATACACTATGCACTTTGGCAGCTGTGGCCTGGCCAGCCTGCAGCATAAGTGCCACAAATGGCATGGGCGGCACCTGTGTGTAGCATATGACAGATAGAGGAGGGGACAGACAGCACAGCAGCATATAGGAAAGGAATCAGAAGCAGAGGCAGAGCAGGAAATCAGGAGTACAGGGCAGGAAGCAGAAAGCAAAGGAGTTGCAGCAGGGACCACAAAGTACAGAGCAGAAAGCAGAGAAGCAGATTAAGCACAGGAAGAGGATTGAAGTAGCATTTGGGGAGGTTGAAGGGCTAATCTGTGGCATGCTTCAAGCTTCAAGATTGGCTCCCACTGCACTAAGGAGAAGTGAAATAACACTCCTAGTTTTAATACAAATTTGAAGCTTAGTACAAGTTTGAATGGTAAATGCAATCCATTGTGTATCCAAGGAAGAAAGTGTTACATATGCTAGAACCTTCGCTATTATTGTCATTTGTGTTTCAGAAATATTGACAATGTGCTAGACAGTATTCACACAACATGAAAACACAGTCCCTGACCTAAAAAGCATGTTTCTAAGTCATGGCAGTGATGTGATGTTACAGCAATAATTCACAGTACAAAGGGTGATGACAATGATAATAATGGTAACAACAATAATAATGATGGTGATGGTGTTTCCTAGAAACCGTGAGTAGATTGCATCCCCATTGAACTGTGTGCTACATAGGTATATCATCAAAAAAATTAAAATCTAGTTTATGGAAAGAAAGAACCAAGAGGCAAAATAAATTATAGGGAAAAAGAGAATGGAATAATAATAAGGCAAACTTGTTTATCCATATACTAGCTATGTTCATAATTTGTAAGCAGAGACTAATTTGTTAAATGATCAGTAACATTACCCTAGCTATTTTTAGCTGGCATACAGTATTCAACATGGCATGGGCACAAGGACAGTTTATAATGATTAAATTAGGGTGTGAACTTATACCACGTCACCTATCCTGTTTACCCATGTTCAAGGATTTACCCCACTTTTATTGAGGGCTAAGAAGCCTGCATTTGGTGCACAGTAGATGCATCTACAAGTGTGCTTTAATGCATGTTAGTATATTTTAATATGCACTGAAGCATCACATTAAAAAGTGCTTTTTACTTAATGTGCATTAAAATAGGGTAATGCCCATTAAGCATTACTTAAAAAGCATTCCACAGTAAGCCAAGCTAATGCACATTTTCCTAGTACCGCACAATGGAAGGTGCCTGTACATGACCGTGGAGGCAGCTCCTCTGTGCTGTAATTGCAGCACATTGGAGAAGACTTGATTAATCAAGGCTGCTGGAGAGTGGCAGTTACCTATCCCAGCAGCCTTCCATGTCTCGTGTAGCAGTATCCCCATGCTTCAGAATGCTGGTGGGGGCACTTGAACTAAAGCTCTGTGGTGCTTTAATTAGAGTGGCTCTAATTACATCTCCTCCTCCTCCTTTGGTGCCTCCTCCTCCTTTTCTTGTTAGGAGACTAAGAATAGCTTCTCTATTATAGAGACTTGTAACAATTGACTGAACTACCTGGGAAACCTTATGACATACTAGATTTTTGTTATTATGTTTAAACCTGTTTTGCAAACATTATGAGTTCAGTCAGTTCTTAGTCCAAAAGCAGTGCTTTCGTTGTCTTCATTTTGGGCTTTGAATAGGAATTGAATGGGCATCTTACCATTGACTTCAAAATACCTTGTAATATTTCATTTTCTTAGCCACTGATTAGAGGGATACACCAATCCAGGGTGAAACAGGCTGCAAAAGTATGCATTGCACTTCAAACTGGGGCTGGCATTACTCAATTCCACATTTTTTAAATTATAAAAGAAAATTGCTTAGAAAGCTGATTAGAAAACTCAGACCTGTAAAAATTCCGATAAAACATTAGAATATTATGTTCTAGTCTTGACCCTGTGTGATCTTAAGCTAAACATTTTTTTCATTACCGATATAAGTAAAGTATTTTCTTTACTTACTGTAAGCACTATGTCCTGGCATTTGATGCTTAGTTCATTAATGAGTGTAAGACATCTTGCAATCATTAGAGTTAAGTTTCCATATACAGGAAAACTAATATAAATAAGAAGACTCCAGTATAAAATAAAATTAGAACCGGACACATTTTGGAAGTACCATTCTGGGCCCTTCTTGTCACAAAAGCATCTTTGCTGTCAAACAGCTTTTAATGAATCATTAAAAGGAAGCTAGTTCAGTGAACCAAAATGAACTGACTGTGAGATGAATGATTTGAAAAAGGGGGCCTGTTACATGTGGGATGTTAAGTAAAATGTTAATAGCATCAGTATATCCACAGTAATATTGTTTCCTTCCACACATTTACTATCAGGTTTGGTCATGCTCTGTGAAATGCAGAGGAGGGGAAAGGATCTTCATATCCCAGTATGACTTATGTTTGTACAGAGATGTAGAGAGAATAGAACACAAAATGTTGTTTCTATCCATTTCTCGTACCTAGTTAGAGACTTAGGAACTTTTAATTCATTTGCTTATTTCATCATTTTATACCTGTTTTTCTTTCTTTTCATGTGCTAAAATTTTTTCTCCTCATCCCCCTATAAAGGTGTAATCATTTTTCCCTTGTATTACAGGAGTGCTACAATTTGAATTACCACCCCCTTCTTACTGAGACAACTCTTTGCTAAAACTTCTTAGAAAACAGTCATGAAATGGTCAGAGAACTCACATTCTACATTATATAATCATGTGCCCATTCTTCTCTTTTTAGAAAGTTTTCTATTTCCTATCTATTTCTTTAAAAATTTGGAAGGAAACTTGACCAATGATTAGAGTACAAGCCTGGGGGCCAGGTCACTTGTAACACTGATTTATATTGGGATAATAAACTCTCTGATCTATATCACATAATACCATTCACTTCAAGGAAATTAAACCAGGTGCTATTTTTAGTTTCTTTTGGTCTCAATTTTCACATTGTAAAAGGGAATGCAGTGAAAATACGTCAATATTTGCAAAGAATACCAGGATTATGTGATGAAAAATGCTACAAAAGTACAAAATAGTATCAATATCATCCCACAGATTGGGAGTCTGCCCGCACCCCTGCGAGGGCTGCGGAGCTGTCCTAGACTCCTCCTGGGGGGCGCACGCCCCCGGATCTGCATGCCTGTGTACACACAAGTATATACACACCTGTGTGCACATGCATGCACACAATCATTCACACATCTAATCTGCACATGTGCACATACCTAAATGATGCGCACACACATATGTAAATGCACACATGCATCCCCACACATGTGCACCCCCCGTGCGTTCCTCTTGCTGACAGCCAAGATGCAGAGGGCGTGGGCACGCTTTCAGCCACCCCCGGCCCCTGCTCAGGCAGCCATGACAGTGACCTGGCGTGTGCCCAACCCTGCCCTGGCAGGTTGAATTTTGCAACCTGGTTTGTCTGCTCAAGTTCTGAAATTTGGCAATTTTATTAAGTTCTCTGGCCCCACCTGCTTTACCTGAGTCTCTTTTTTATTTAAATTGGGACTACCTTATGCTGTAGGAAAATGTAATAAGTGGTGCCTCATTTACTTTTCTTAAAGCAACCTGGCAAAAGGTCTTTATTTATTTATCTATTTTGCCCTACAACTGTTTTTCTTGTTTAAGCAATGTATTGATTTACCCACCACAAACAAACAAGACTATAAAAATATGATCATGCAAGAAGACATAACAAAGCTATTACAGAAGCCCAGGCTGATTATGCTATTTTCTTCTTTCATTCTGAGCTCGGTTTCTCACAATGAGAATCCAGGGCATACTGATGAAGACTGCCCTTGATGACGATCAAAGAATTCAGTAACAAGGCTACAGTGATTAGTGTTGTCTGTAATTTACACAAGTCCAGCAGGGGTTTAAACACCATTAGCTTGTGTAAGTGACATGCTGTTCACAATGGAGCTGTGCCAGTTTTCACAAACAGAGGTTCTGGTTCTAGATTAAATACTTTGCTCAATATTTCAGTATTTATTCATTGTTACTCGATATTATTATGTAACTGCTGTTACTTATTAATAAATGAATCTGTAGATTTAATTTGTAAAGGTTTGGAGTTTTCATTACGACTACTATTAATATGATAGGGGAAAAAAAGGCAACCTCATGATCCCAGTAAAACGTTGCAGGCCAAGAAGCCCCTGTAGACACAGTTATAGAATATGTGGTGCTCTGGGATTGTACAATGATTCACTTCATGCCGTTCTGTGTGTGAAAAAAACACAGCCAAGCATCCCATCCAAGACCCAATGAAGTCAATAGAAGGAAACTCACTGGCTTCAATAGAACTTGGTTGGATCAGGCCTGTTCAATGCAGTATGCTTCAGCTCAATGCGGAGTGCTTATTCTGAACATTGACCTTCAGCCTCCCCCTGCCTTGTGATGCATACTTAGTGAAAACAGGTTTTTGCCCCTAGCATAATTTTTTAAAAATATGCTGAGCAAAACTTGTTTTCATTCGTCTTTGTAAAATCTGTTACAAAACTGGCTCTAAAGCAAAATTTCTTTGACAAAGGTCTGTTTTGCCAAACTCCATGCACAATTCACCAGCAATTCTGAGAGACAAAGTCATAAGGTAGTCCCACAAGATGAAGAGACATCAGAGAAAACAAAGCTTTTCAAGAAGGAAAGCTTTTGCTCACATCTGTGCGTGTGACCTGCATTATTAATAAGTATCAAGTAAGAAATACAAAACCAGATATTTTGTATTATGTAGGAATACTGCTCCTTTACAAGCTGAAGCCTGGTGAGGAGGAGTGGGGGGAAAGCCCTTTGTTTAGCAGATATAACATTTAGCTTCTCTGAAAATGTCTTAGGAAGGACAATATAGTTTACAAAAATACAAAGCCACAAATCCCACAAATCCTAAATATTGGAAAGCTTGAAAATTTACACTAAAGGTTCAACTTAAACAAGTATGGAAGGCACGGAAATATGCAATTGTTAGTGCCTGATAATTCAAAGTTTGCCTTCCTGTTGCTGACTCAGGATAAGCAGAAGAAGAGACAAATTTATCTCCCCTTCCAATAATCTCTTTCATTTCTGTCCCAAAGGACCATATGATACAGTACTTTAATCTATGGGAGTAAGGTGGACTGAATACTGCCCATTATTAGACATTTACCTGTGTAGTTTGGGGGAAGTAAAGCCAAATTTAGTATGAGACAAACAAGAACATATTCGTGGTAAGATGATATTTCCAAAAGGTGCAGCTTTTTGAAGCTGCTCAAATGGCTAAAATGTTTTAAGTGCCAGGCAAGATGGATTATTGGGAAAAGCATAGGTGACGTGACCAAAACAGCAAGATAAATGGAAGATATTACCTGACCCCACAGTTATGACCACTACCACATATATAGTATCTATCACACAACATCCTGACAAAATAACTAGGAATAGCTCAACAACCTATAGGATAGGAGAAATGAGAACTCATTAGGTGTTAGTCATGCTTTACAAAACATAGATCACTCACTTCTTTCATATAATTTAAAAATATAAAGAAAAATAAGTAAATATTATCCCATCTACATTAGTTTGCATTATAGTGCTGCTGCTAGATTTGGTTTATGATGCAAATTATACTTGAAAGCCCTTGTAATGAAGAACACTTGTTTATGTCATCTGTATTTGATTTACTATTCAGCATTATTCCCAAGTGGAATCTTTTGATTTGAGATTTGTTTGTAACTAATGGTGTTGGATACTGATTGCATGAATGCAGTCTCACACTATTAAGGCATGTCTACATGAGCAAATAATGTGCCTGAATTTTCCGTGCAGAAAATTCAGGTACATTCAACTGCACCCCTGAACATGTCTGAACATGTGCCCATCCGAAACAAATTTGCTCCCAGTTGGAGCAGTTCAGTCTAGGGTTGCACCTGCCCTGCCCTGCCCACCTGTAGCAGTCAGAGGGAGCTCCAGGCTCCTTTGGGTGCTAGCCTGGGCTGGTAGGGGTCACTGGGGCTGGTCCTGATCTCCACAGGCTGGGAAAGAGCTGTCCTGGCCGCCAGGCAGCTACCACCCAGCCTGTAGAGACTGAGACAGCAGCCAGACAGCTCTCCCTGACATGTGGAAATCAGGACAGGTCCTGATGATGTGGCTGGCAGGCAGCTGCTTGGCAGCTGGGACAGCTCTCCCTGCCTCCCATGGCCTCCTGCTGCCTAGACAATTTGCTCCTGGTCAGCTTATACATGTGCACTTCAGCACATTAGTTTCATGCACTAATTTCTTTACCTGTATCTACAGATACTAGAAAATGGTGCATTAGACTAACCTACTGCACAGTAATTGTTGCACATGTGTAGATGGTGACACTTTATTGTACATTAGATTATTCTAATGTAGAGACACCTTGAGAGAAATACCTATTTAATTAAGAACTTATAAATAAATACCTATTTAATTAAGAACTAATCTTATGTAGACACACCTTGAGAGAAATACCTATTTAATTAAGAACTAAGGAAAATAAAGTCATCTTTTTAACCTGACTCTTGGAATGTATCTATTTGACTTGATTAGACTTTTACTGTATAACCAGGGTGCACACACAGAAGCATCTTCCTTAATTGTATTCCACTGGTCAAATCTAACAATATGCATTCTGGATTCATGGACCCTATTTGACTGTACATATTGATATACACATCACAGGTCCACAGGTTTCAGAAACCATTTGCCAGTAAGATGGTATTCAGATGTTCCCAAATGTTGCTTGTATTTTAGAATACAAAAGGTTACATTTTTAACAGCCACATATAATACAGTTATTTGTGGGAAAGAATGACAGCATTTAAACTACTCAACTGCATCTGCAGGTCAGATAATTAGAAATGTAAGCCTAAGTTTTCAAAGGCAACCATGGATTTTGGTTTTATTATGGCTGAGAACTGCCTCATTTTCAGTGGGGAAATATTTAGCATTTTCTAAAAAATAGGCCCCTTTAACACTTGTTTTCACTTTTGACGTTTTAATCCCTACTGCTATGGCTTGCACAGGTGATTTAGTGTCTGCAGTGGACCATGAATGCATGAATGTACATTTCTCTCTCAGAACAATAAAGTTGATAGAACTTGTACACACAATAAAACAGTCACAAGTCTAACAGATTTGAAAATTTCATTCTAAAAATTACATGTAAAGTCTATCCAAATATGGGTCTAACTCTCTTCTCAGTTATACCCATGTAGATCCATTGATTTGGAATAGAATTTCACTGATTTAATACCGATGTAAGAGAAGTCTTGAGTCCAAAGTGTTGTGAAAGGGGATAATGGTGTTGAGGGATCAATGTAATGAAGTGTGTGTGCGTGCGCATATATATATATATATGTATTAGGGGTGTGCGAAGCGGGCCCTATTTGATTTGGATTTGGCCCAAATCAGGGACAGTGATTCAATTTGTTGATTCAGATCACTTTCCCTGATTTGATTTGGCCAAATCCAAATCTAAAGCTTCGATGCTGATTCAGAGAATCAGCAATTCAGACATAGACACAGCTTTAAATGTTTTTTCTACGTGCCTTGAGGTACCAGCACAACTTGTGAATGCTGCAATGCTGAGGTGGATGGAGCATCCCATAGGAGTGCAGGGGGGCCCTCCATGTGCTCAGCAGCAAACCCAGAAGTGGACCAGAAGTACTTCCAGTCCACTTCTGGGTCCACCGGGGAGCTCACTGGGCCCCCCCCCCCACATCTCCTTGGGTCAGCGATCGGCCGTGGGGGGACCCCAGGTGACCCCCCTGACCCAGGTGGCACCAGGTGCCGAGCCAGGGGGACATGGGGGGGGGGGGAGGCTTGCCTGCTCCCCGGCAGACCCAGGAGTGGACTGGAAGTGCTTCTGATCCACTTCCAGGTCTGCTTCCTCATGCACTTGGGAGCCTCCCACACTTCTGTGGGACACTCCATGCACCTCAGCATTGCAGCATTCACAAGCAGCCTGCTACCTAGAGGTACATAGACAAAACATTTAAAGCTGTGTCTATATCTGAATCATTGAATCTTTCTGAATCTCTCCAAATTGATTTGGAGAGTTCTGATTCGATTCAGAGGGATTAAAGGGTCTTCTGATTGAATTTGAATTTGGAGATTCAGCCACCGAATCAGGCCGAATCTCTACCAAATTGAATCAGGGACTGAAGCTTCACTCAGCCCTAATATGTGTGTGTGTGTGTGTGTGTGTGTGTGTGTGTGTGTGTGTGTATGGAATACCAAGCCCTGGATATAGGGCTAGTCTGGGAATCTGGACACACCAATTCGGGTCCTTGCTGGGTGCATCTACAAGCCACTACTGCACAGTAGCTCTTTGCTACCATGCAGTAGTGTTGCTAGGCACTAACCATGATGCAACACTACTGCAGAGTAGTTCAAAAAACTGTGCGGGGATGATACTGTGCAGTAATACTGGTTACTGCACAGTCCACCACTTGTGGAGATGCAGGTGCTCTTTCACAGACTTTTGATGTGACCTTCACTGTGACCTTCAATGACTGAGTTTGCCTTTGTATGAAGATAAGAAAGTATATAGGAAAATGTCTATGTCCCCTGTGAACTGGTGAAAGATCCACAAGCAAAAAAAAGGGAAAACAACTGTCAGAGGAAACCAAGAAAATAACTATAAATGGGGAGACTTTGGGTGAGTCATCTTCAGTGTTATTTATAGCAATAGCACTGGAGCTATAAATATTCAGAAAGTAATGTTATTTTTAGATTTATGGCTTTTCCTGTGGTAATTGCACATGCTTGAGTTGCACATCCTTAAAACTCAGTTTTCTTTGAAGTCTACAGAATCTACCAATGAATAAAAGACAGGTAGAGATTTTGCCAATATATTTCCCACCTGAGCCAGCAAGTTATTTTCTTCAGTGTTATTCTCATCTTTGCTCCCTCCTTCCATCATATGGATTGTTACAGTGATTTGTTCCATCTTGTTCTAAATTGGACTTTGAGGGCACTTTTACACGTGCTTTGGGAGAGGGGGCAGTGCTTTAATTAGAGTGGCTCCAAGAGCTACTCTAATTAAAGTTCCACTGCGTCTCCTGTATCAGTGTCCCTGTACTTAAAAATGGCAGTGGGGGCACTTAAACTAAAGCTCATTGAATGAGCTTTAGTTCAAGTGCTCTCGCTGCCATTTTTAAGAATGGAGATACACGATACGCAGGAGTCTGCTCTGATGCATTGGAATTCCAGTGTGTCAGAGCAGCCTCTGTTTTCATGTATAAGGACCCTAAGCTTTTGGGACTGGGCTTCTTGTATGTTTTATTGTGCTAAGCACAACAGCACAATATTGTGACATAGTTGGCTGAGTGTAGCTACTTTTAGCTACTTCCAGGATTGCTGGCAGTGAACTTTAAACAGACTCTAGGCACTATCTTCATCATGAAAGCTTTAGATACACTTCTGTAATTAAGACTGACTCCCATGCCCTTCTGAGAACTGGAACCCATGGTTCAACTACCTCTCCTCAGGACCAATACTGACTCAATATCAGCTTAAGTGTACTCGTTTCCAAATTTTTTATCAGAGGTACAACCCTTCTGGCTTATAGTTTCAGGAGGCCCATATTAGGTGTAAGCAGACAAACATATACTAATATGTCTAAACCCACTATCATTTTTTATGTAAAAGATAACATAGGAACATATGATATGTCATGCTCAGTCAGATTTCAGTTCTATCTCATAGTGGCAGCAAGTAAATGTTAAGCTGGAGAAATGTTTAGGCAGGGTCTTTCCAGACAGATCCTTCCTCTGCTCCCCTAAAGCTTCCAGCATTCACAGACCCCAAAAGTCCTAATTTTGAGGTTGCATATCATCTGTTATGTTGAATACCCACTGATGGGCCCATCTTCCATGAATTTGTCCAACCCCCTTTGTATCTCATTTAATTTTTCAGCCTCCAATTAATTTATCAGCCTCCAGAAACATCATAATAGATTACAGATCATTAGAAAACAAGAAAATTCCTAAACACAATACCACTCTAACTAGTTTTTCTTTTCCTTGGAAGTTTAGGGAGGTTCATCTGTCTTTTGACAGATTGTGCAATGGCTATAGACTACTTTCATCATCTCTGACTTTGGTTTTGTGTCCAGTCTGCAAGAAAAGGTCTGACCAATACCTGCCTGATGAACTAACCTTAAGCTCACAAACACTTGTATTTTATATATATATAATCTGCTTTGGTTAGTCTTTAAGGCGTAAGTCTACCTGGCCTTCTGCTTGATTTCAGACTAACACAGCTAAGGACATTGCATTACCTGTAGTCTGATCCACTAGGCTATACTTTTCCTGCCCTGGTCTTACTTTGTGTCTCTCTGTAAGCAGGTTAGTGAACTGGCTGCCTCTCTTGGTTTTGCGCCAAGGGAGCCCCTTAGCTGGTCCTTTAAATGCAAACACAGTCTTTGCTCAGACAAACAAATGCAAATGGATGGCCCTTCCTGGGGGCAGTGTGAGAAGGCTTTTCTCTGGCCCTTTCCAGGAGTCAAGCTTATCTGCCTTTCAGTCTGCCCCTACTTCTGGACTAATCCTTCCACATATCTCTAGTCCCCTGCTTGCTCTTTCTGGAGTGTTTAACTGTCTGCAGTTACTTCTTGAGTAGCTAATGGCCAACAGGTGTGCCTCAACCCAAGGTGTCTGCTACCTCTTAAAGGGGAAAACTGCCCTGTTACATTCTCCCTTCACTTTACCCTAAAAAAGAATGGCACTTAAGTAGCATGGTAGAATTTTTTTTTAATATATTATAACTAATATTCTCCTTTGTTAGGTTATTCCTTTGGTTAGCTCCAAGAGGGGATCACAGACCTGTATGAATCAACCTTGTTGCCAAGGTAATGTCTCCTTGACAAATCAGTACTTTACCATTACATTCTAGCTTATTGTCTAGGATATATGTCGAATAGAGGACCATTTCTATGTAAAGACCTATACTCTCAACCCTGTGTCAACAGCCCTTGGAATTTTAGTTCCAAATAGAAGTAAGGAGACCTTAGGATGGTATATATCAACCTCTTAATCAAACTTGAAATCCCAGTCTGATGTCTACGGGCACAGTGTTCAGAATCTCAAACAGAATCCACACCTGCCACATAAAGGGAATCCCCAAAATCATTGTGCCTTCAGTTTCTATCACAGCATTAATAAATAAACAATAGCAGTTAAAAATAATGTGGCAATTTATTCTGTTACAAGAGGAGCCCCACATATTACACACCAATATTAAGATTATCCTAGAAGCAATGAGTGAAAAATATTGGAAATCACCTTTTTACAGGAGGGGACCCTCAGAATTACAATCACAAACACGAAGTCTGGAAAGACAGCAACTTTGCCAAATATGATACCTAAGAAACACAGCACATGGCCTGTAATGTCAGTCAAATAGAGCTAAGTGTGTATTATTGGTTAAATAAAGAATTCCTAGTGGCAGCATTTTTTGTTGTTCTTCTTTTAGAAGTATATTCACTTCATACAAAATATTGTGCAGGTAATAAATATAAAATGAATATTCACTCATATTACTTTGAAAATATGAATACTGGATTGGAAATTTTCATTTTTTTGGTTTAGCAGAGCATCATCAGCTGCATTCACTACAAAAGTTATTTTTTATTTAAAAAACAATGAAATATTAAAACAGAGAAATTCAGCAAGCAGGGTCTTTGAAGTCATAAAGAGAAGAAGTATATAACACTTCCATGGGAAATACAACAAACTATTTACTATAGGGTATTATTCAAACTTGCATTATTTTTACAGGCCAGAAGGTAACAGTATTTTTTAAAGTTCTTCTTGCAGTAGCAAAACATGTGTTTTTTCTTTCCAGACCGCCATACTCAGGTGGTAGCCACATGTTTGGCTTCTGTGCAAAGGTATATAGTTTCATGACTTACCTCTCTAGCACACAGTCTGTTTTAAAATGGATAGATTTCTTTCAGAATTAGAATGTGCAGCAGATCTGTAGAATAAATATAAACCAATACACACTAAACCAAGGATTGCTGAAACAGGAGGGTGTGAAGTAGAAGGATAGAAGAATCAGTTCTGGTAAAGATCTAGCCCCGCAATCAATGTTTTTGTACCACATTGGCCACATAAAGCAGATATAAAACTGGATTAAGGTAATATACAAAAATAGCTTGTATAGATGGGAATTCCTAAGTGATGTAGAGACTATGGAGTAGTGCCTATACTGTCTAGCATCCTGGCTGTTGATGCAGGACACTTGAACAGTGAACTATTTCATCTGGCATAATTACAGCTACCTTGAGGATTATGCATAATATACCTTGGGACTAGTCTAGGTTAACAGAAGATTTAAGGCTGTCCCTCCCTCTTGACCAAATAAAGACATATGGACCACCAACCAAACTCCTGACTCCATCTGAACTAAAATGCTGCTGCAATTTGAAAAGAGTTTGATCAATTACTTTATTGCTTTGGTTTTCCGAGATCAGGCCAAGCCACAAGTTGAAGTGTCAGACAGCCACTGAGAGATACTTTATTCAAAATATTTACCATAAAGTCTGAAAGAAAATGTTCTGAATTTTCATGGCAAACTTTGTCTTTGTGGAATTTACAACCATGGGATTTGTATAAAGAAACAGATTGTGAGTAATTCTCTCAGTTGAGACAAATAGAACTTCCAGCCTTTTTTAGATTTCAGTCATCACTAAAATTAATAAAGTTGAACCTATGCATCTGGTGGAAAAATAAAAGGCAAAGCCAAATTGTGCTCTGTGTTCGGTAGGTACAAAAGGCATAGGAGAGGATGAGAAAAACCTTCCTTACCAATCTCTGACAATGCATAAAGGTGAGCCATTACTGTAGCAGACTTACCTTTCAGAGCTTGGGTTGAACCCCAGGCTTGAGATCCTTCTGTTTTGATTGGTGGAGCCCATCTACCAATCAGGAGGTAGCAAGAGAAATAACATCACACCCCTTTCCTGAGGGGAGTGGAGAAGAGCTCCTCTGGACCTGATTGAAGACTGCAACACTGTCAGGTCTGGAAGACTTCAGGGGTGTAGCCCTGGAGCATATAGAAGGAGCTGATTGCCCAGCACAAGGGGCAGATGCATCAGGGACAGAGAAGAGAGAAGAGTGGGGCTTAGAGGAGCTGCAGAGAGCTGCTCAGCAAGGCAAAGCAGTAGCCCAGGAAGAGCCCCTGAAGACTTCTATCAGTGGGGAGCATGGCATGGCTCCAGTGGTTAGGCTTTCAGTGCACAGCACAACGCATGGCGTCCAGACCTTGGGAGCTGCGTGAGGCGGCTTGGGTCTGCAAACTCTGGTGTGCGGCCAGAGACACAGTGCGCAGGCCGGTGCATGGAACAGGATCTTTGGAGCTCCTGGGGAGGCTCAGGTCCTCAACCCCCAGAATGAGCTGGGAGCTCAGTGCAGAAGGCACTGCACGGAGGGTGAGAGACCCTGGGAGCCGCTTGAGGAGGTTCGAGTCTACAACTGCTGACACGGGACAGCAGCTCAGTGCAGACAACGCTGCCCAGAGGGTCTGGGAACAGACTGAGCCCCAGCGCTGCACAAGACTGTCCAGGCCTCCAACCCCTAGCACAAGGCGAGGTGCCCACTACACACAGTGGTGCATGCGGTCCTAAGCCAGGACGGCAGCAGCAGAGTCAGGAGGCAGGAAAACTCGTCAGGGAACAGAGCTTGACCTGGAGAACAAGAGGCAACCCTCTGGGACTGTGGAGTAGTAAGTTACCCTGGAGAGAAGGTCCCCACAGGGGAGGGACCACCCAAGGGTTGCCAAAGGGCACCACATGGACCGCTCCTGGGTGATAGCAGGGGAGCTTAGGAGTCTTTGGGGTCTTCCTCTTCTTTTTCTTTCCCCCCACCTCCTTTCCCATAGTGGTACCTTGGGAGTGGGGCCCCTGCCTTGGAGGGCACCCAGGTAGTCTATGGACTGCTGATTATATTTGTGGACTGTGCCTTACAGTTTATGTGAATAATTTGAAGTAATAGTTTGTATATGAATAGAGTTATAAGGTTGCCCAATCAATATCCTTTGGTCTGGTTTGTTTTATTGTTCATCTGTATTTTAAATGATAACTGGGTGTGTGTATATCCATGTGTGTGTGTGTATATATATATATATATTATAGGGTTTATTGTTTTGTAAATTTGTACACACACACACACACATATATATATATATATATATATAAAATCTATGTCCTTACCCTTTAATGGTTTTGATGTAATAATACATCTGTATATAGTTAAGTAATTGATTGACTGGACCTGACTCTATAGGGGATGGAGGCGGCCGCTGGGCTGTTGTGTCCCTCTACAGCACACTGCCCTGCCAATAATTCCCTCAGTTGAAGAGGGAAGTACAAACCTGTGTACACCTGGTCTACATTACTATGGTCCTATATATCTTGCATCACTTCGGGTGCAGAAAGAAATGCAGCTACCCGCTGTAACTGAGAAGGCTTTGCAGGTAGCGTTGTGAGTTACAAGGATCCCCTGGAACAAACAGAAGTTCAATGGTTGTTTCAGGAGGCAGTGGAATCTAGTTGCTGGCTGGGAGCCTGCAGCTGGTTTCTCTTAGCAAGGGCTCCTCTTCCCTGCCAGCCCACATTGCTTTCAGAACGGGAACAGGGAAAGGCAGCAGAGGAAGCTCATTCTAGGGGTTCCCCAGCCTGTGCTGGAGGGCAGGTGGGTCAGGTGGAGTCCCCCCACCTCAGAGGGACTCCAATACACCTGACCCACCCTCTAGTGGGGGCTGAAAAAAACCCCAGAACAAACTCCCTCTGCTCCCTTTCTCCCCTCCCATTCTGAAAACAGTTTGGAGGCTGGCAGGCAGGCAGGTGCAAGTTACAGAAGATGCTATGTTTACAAATGTCTTCATCTGAACCCTCATAAAATGAGGGTTCATATTTTCTCCCAAATGGCCATTTTTTAAGCAGTTTACAGCCACACACTTGTGTTTAGTAATGGCTGTAGACCACTTTCTGTGGCCAGATTGGGCAAAAATTGTCACTTCTTTCTGAGCTCTTTGAGCCCTGTTACCAGTGTACGAGAAAAAATAGCAGTTATTGTGAAATACAGCATTCACATCTATTTCATAAGTAATCATAAGTAAGCTTTAGAAAGGTGGAATCTTTGTATATGATTGGGTAAAACAGGCCAGATTTTTAGGTAATATTAATTAATATGGTTGCATTGATTCCAGGTAGTTATGCTAATTTATACCAGCTGATGATATTGTACCTTCTAGTCACATAGACAAATAGAACCTCATCCTTCCATTAGTACAGCTTCTTCTTCAGGGTTGAAATTCTGGTTTCACTGGGCATGTCTATATGTCTACACATGCAATTAGTGTACTTGAATAAATTCTGGTGAAGTATGCGCCAGAGTGTATTGCTCCTGGATGCACTGTTTGCATGTGTACCTGAGACTGCAGCACGTTGAGCTGGGGCAGAGCAGCTCTGGCTGGCAGGAGGCTCTGGGGGTCAGCCTGCCAGCCTGAAGCTGGTCTGACCTGACTCAACATGCTGTGGAGGGGCTGGCTAGGGCATGAGGATGCTTCAGTGAGGGGCTAGCTGGCAGGCACCCCCACAATGAAGCATGCTTGTGCCCCACCAGCACCATCAGCATGTGCATATTAGTTGTTGTGGTGGAGTAAATAATTCTATCATAAGATAGTACTTGTGTTTGGCAGTAGTATCCTCTGGCAGTGTTAATTAGTTTACTTTGCCCTAATAGCAGTACACAGGTAGACAGTGACATTTTACTGTGGCACTACTTAGGCAACTAACTGTCTCATGTAGACATGCCCACTGAGATCTATTACAACACTGGCATTGATTTCAAGGGGAAAAGGATTTCACTGTAGAGGGGATATACAGGGAATCATGGGTCTTTGGGAGCACCGCCACCCCACACCGCTGCCTCACAGGAGCAGGGCTGGGGTGGGGTGAGGGCAGTGGTACCCCTCTGCAGGCTGGACAGGTGCCACCCAGCTGGCTGGATGTGGGGGGAGAAGTTTGCACATGGCATCCACCACCCTACGCCACCACGCCATGACTGGCTGCTGCTACCCCCTTTCCCCTCTACTCCTTGACTGGCTGCCATGGTAGGCTGCTCAAAAAAGGTTGAAAACCCCCAATGTAAATCATAGATTGTAGAAAATATGAGTTGGAAGGGACCTCAGGAGGTCATCTAGTCCAACCCCCTAATATGGCTGGATTGATTATAAATCAATCAGCACATAAATAATTATTAATTATAAACTGTAAATTTAGAGGTATTCTCCCTTCTTACAAGTGATTTTTTTTTTCCTCCTAATTTATACTGCCTTCCATAAAATATATCTGGAGATAAGCAGTCCACATTTACTGAATAAATGGTAATATTTAAACAGAGTGGCATACTCTTTTCCTGCATTCAGTCTTTAATCCCCCATACAGATTTAGGATCTGATTTTTTAAATACATACACATATTGTTGTTACCTGCTTGTGAGTAGTTCCCTAATTTTCAGAACGCTATACCCCTGTGAGTGAAGATAAGCACATGAATAAGTTTTGTAGAAGGGCCATTGTACTATAAATATATTAAAAATAAATCTTCCACATTAAAACTGGTTAAAACTGTTGACTTGCTCTGAGTTTTCACAAACTATGTAGACAAAGTAATATATCTCATACTCTTTTCCAGTAAAACAGGAATCTGAATTGTGCCAAATACATCCCCAGTTCAACAAAGGACTTGATTTGAATTGAATTGAATATGGCAGGGCGACATGCATGCTTATATGCTTCATTGAGTTGGAGGCCTAGGAGAATAATCCATAATTTACTGATATGGCTAAACAATTTTTACATGTCGAACAGGTCAGTGTGATTTTTGGATTTTGGAGTTTTAATAAGACTGAGGTAAAAAGTTTACTTTCAAGGCTTCACAGAATGTGTTAAGTATTCAGAAGACTATTTCTTTATACAGTTGATAATAAATTCACTTTTCTATGTAGTGTATTCACTAGAGATTCATATTCTCCTCATAAACCTTGTAATAAATTTTTTACCTCTGATTTCAAATGCTATGATACTTTTTATAATAATAAATGTTGTCCCAGTGGGACTGTGAATATGCTGATCACAAAAAAACATCTCATGGGAGCTTCCATAATAATGAAATAGAGACCTCTTGCTTCCTCACACAGAAAGTGAGAAGAATATCTTTTGAATTTCTGGGCTTCTCTTTACATTTAACGTGATATATGGCTTGCTTAGTTTTATAAATGAGTATTTTTCTATCATGTACAGGAGATTTTACCCTGGCAATGTGTATGTTTTTAAATATTTTGTAGATTTTTTTCCAGAATGCTCTGAGTTCTGTTATCTCATTTCATTGTATTGTGTAGAGTTTGTGACAGATAACATATTCATGTAGAATACATTAGACAATTTAAGAGAACATTATTCTGAAATATAGTGCAATCCTTCTTCTGAATATTTTTCTACACCTCCTCCTTAAAATGGGGGGATCTTAAAAAAGTAAAAGATTTTCTTCTTTTTTTGATGTAAAACTTCTAGCCTCTTGTATTCCTGGAGATTCAAAATGTAGAAGCATATTATAACAACGAAGTTTTGTTATTAAACCTTTGCTTTACTAATTCAAATCTTATTTCAAAACCTTTCAGGATTCTTTTGTAGTATTCAGTGGGCACATCTACACGAGACACAAAAGGTGCAGTAGACTAATTCTACTGCACATTAACACGGCAGGTAAAAAACATGCTAATGCGCAGTAGAATGTGTCTACTGCACATTAACAGCCCCCCAAAAAGTACACTGGCACCTCTGTGCAGTAGTGCTGATTACGGCACATTAAGTTAGTGCCTGTTATTACAGGTATGGAACTCAGTGTGCCATGATTATGGCACATTGAGCATGTATATCCATCCAGTTACATACTACACCTGCCAATCAGGACTTAGCAACCCATGGCCCACTGGGAGCCATTGGATCCCGCTGCAGAAACAGGAGACTTTGGTGGTGTTCTGGTGCCAGGGGACTTCAGTGACATTCATGTGGCAAGGACTTTCATCCATGCCATGGCCAGACTGCTGGATGAAACAGAGGCAGGGAAAACTGGGAGAAGCGGCCAGGTCCTAATGCAGGCCCACCTTGGACCCAAGCTGGGTCATTCCCATTGCTAGAAAACATTGTCGACTACTAGTTACTATTATTCTCTGAAACTATAACTCCTCTACCTTTCAATATTTGCTTAGTTTAGCCCCTCTCTCCTGTGTTAAACATCACCTACCAATCTCTTATCTCATCCTGTATGGTCCCTTTTAAGGATCAAATGTCTCTTCACTTTTTCTCAAGATGCCAGCTTGCTATATTTGCTAATTTGCTATACAGCAGCCTATTTGTTAAAACAGAAATTCAATAAGGTTTCTTTAGCTGAACATTTAAGTCTCATTCTTTCCTATCAGGTGAAGATAAACGCAAAAAATACATTAACTGTTGTTGCTAGCATTGTTATAGCTTATCACAGGAAACTAGGTCTGGAAGGAACTGAATGAAGTAATCTAGTACAGGGGTAGGCAATTATTTGGGCCCAAGGGCCACATGGGAAATTTTGATGAGCTGTCACAGGCCAGGGCAGCACTTCTCCGCCTGACCAACAACTCAGCAAAACTCCCTATGGGACTGTGGGTGGGTAGGGAGCAGTGTTCAGGACTGGGAGGGGTGGGCGAGGCTAGGATCATGTGGCTGTGTAATGCGGAGGTGACAGCTCTGGGTCCCAGGCCTGCTCCCTACATACCCTTGCCATCTGAGTTGGGGTGAGCTGTGTATGGGATGTGGGGCATGTACATGTGTGTGTGGAAGTGGGGCTTCCTGGGCACTTCTCATGGGTAAGGGAGAGTGGGTGCAGCAGAACTCGCCCAGATGGTGTGGTCTGTGCTGTCCCTGCAGTGCTCCATATGGTACTGCACTCCCACCAATGCCCACAGTCCATCTGGGTGCTGCTCTTCTCTTCCTGCCTCCAGTGGTTCCTCCTGCTCCTGATTTTTCCCCTCCAGCTCCCAGGAAGGGGGCTGGGAGCTGAAGCTGGAGCCCCATGTACAGCAGCAGAAGCTAACCAGCTGAAGCTGCTCATCTGCCTGCCTGGAATGGTACAGCATGGTGTGGCACACTGCAGCAGGGGCAGGAGCAGTTTCCAGCAGGCTTTTCCTATTGTGCCTGCTGCTGGCTGGGTGCTTCTCTGCTCCTGCTGCACTGTGTTGCACTGCTCCCAGTGGCCCTGGCTTCAGCTCCCAGTTGGCTCCCGGTGAAAGGTAGCCACCCAGCTGAAGCTGCTCACATGGAGTGACACGGCGCAGCACAGTGCAGCAGAGGCAAGATCAGGAGCAGGAGCTGCCGCTGGAGGTGAGGAGCATGGAGCAGCTCCTCCCAGCTGCACTGGGAACAGCTTGCTGAAAGCTGCATGCTCTGGTCAGGGCTGGGCTGTGGTCTCCAATGGGAGCCCTGCACAGGCTGCTCTGCTGTGAGTGGACAGGGCTTGGTTCCATGCAGAGTATTGTGGGGGCAGCCACAGGCTGGATCTAGTCACCTGGTGGACTGAATGAAGCCCATGGGCCGTATTTTGCCCACCCTGGTCTAGTTCAACCCCATATTCAAGACGCAATCATCCCTGAGTAAACATCCCCGTCATGTGTTTTTCATCACAATTAAGTATTTCTCTCATCAGTGAACTCAGTATACTACACTTGGAGCGCTCTGGGTACTCCAAGCAGTACATTCTTCAGGTTCCTAAGATCACTTGAACATGTGAAATATAACAGGGGATTTCATCAGAATGCACCCTTGTAAGTCTCCAAATGGTGAGATAGTAATAAGCATCTTAGATTTTCAAGTGTTTAACATTGTCTTGGGACAATGGAAATACAGTCTACTTGCAAGTAAATAGGAGGCCAGTATTGGTCAGGAAATAATGCAAAATATGTACCCCTTCAAATAAAAAAAAATCAATATTAATATTATTTGCAGTCCATTTTATTTGTTTTCTGCAATCTTTCATGCTAGCATTTTTTTATTTGCAAAACAATGGCCTTAAAAGCAGATGATTGCACAATATTTCAGAGTATTGGTCTTCATAAAGATTGAATAGCAAGTGTTCATGCAACCACCTTTTAATTAACTTAACTTAGATGATTACATGGTCAGGTGCATGGCAAATTGGCTTATGGGATGCACCCAGAGAATGGTGGTGGATGGGTCAGTATCAACCTGGAAGGATGTTTGGAGTGGGGTCCCCCAAGGTTCGGTCTTTGGACCAGGGCTGTTCAATATCTTTATCAGCAACTTGGTTGAGGAGAGCGCTCTGTCCAAATTTGCAGACAACACCAAATTATAGGGCAAAGTAAACACACAAATGGGCAGGGAATGGTTTCAAATGGGTTTGGACAGGTTGGAAAAGTGGGCAGAACAGAATAGGATGCTGTTTAACAAAGATAAGTGCAAAATGCTGCACCTAGGGAAAAAGAATCACCAACACATAAAGACAGGGAGATGATCTTCTAAGTAGCACTGTGGCAGAAAGGGATCTCAGAGTCATAGTAGACTCCAAGATGAACATGAGTCGTCAATGTGACAAAGTGATAAGTAAATCTAACCACATTCTATCATGCATTAGCACGGGGGAAGATGCAAAATGAGGCCTCGCGGGCTGGATCTGGCCCACCAGGCCATTCTATCGGGTCTGCAGAGCCCCTAAAAAGTTCAGTAAATTAATATTTATTCACCACATCTCCCTGTCAAAGCTGGCTGGAGCCAGGGGCAGAAGGACCCAGAGGGAGTCCTCAGCAGGCTTGCTGATTTGAGCAGCCCAGCCCCACCCACCCCCAGCCAGTTCCCTGCTTTTCTGACCCCACTCTGCTCCAGCACCATGTGGCTGTGTATTCCAGCTGCATCCCCAGACGAGGGATCATGGGACCGTGCAGGTAGGGCTGTGTATGTGTGTATGTGTACATGTTGGCAGGCACAGGGGCAGAGTATGTATGTGTGTCTGCAGGCATAAGGCAGAGTGTGTGTGCAGGTACAGGAGCACAGGGGCAGTGTGTGTGAATGTCTGCAGGCACAGGAGCAGAGTGTGTGTGTGTGTGTGTGCATGTGTTCTTAGGGTGAGTCCCACATGCACACCCCTCCATACACATGCACCTATGCCTCCCCTTGCACTGCCATACACAAACCACAGCCACTCTCCTCCCATACCCACCCACACCCCACATACCCACACACCCACAGCCCCTACAAACCTATACCCACCCCCCCACAATATACAAGAATAAAACTTCATTTTAAGCTATTGTACAGTCACCTCTGTGTACACTACACAAACACATAAATCAGGACAAAAATATTTTTTGAAATCAAATTAATGAATGATGTAGATGATTGCTTTTTAAAATATAATTTGGTATTTTTCTGGTTCTGAGATGGCAAAACCTCTTGCTGAAATGAGGAGTTCTGGTGGTAAGGTCAGGAGTTAGGGAGTGTGACTTCTGGTCACAAGATGGCAGCCAGAGGGTGGGGCACCTGTCAAGGGGTGGGGCTACTCATGCAACCTTTGACAGCTTGCCAAAACTTGGTAAGCAGCCCTCCACCCGAAATAATTGCCTGCCCCTGCATTAGCAGGTGCATCATGAACAGGTCCAAAGGGGTGATACTTCCCTTCTCCTTCTATGTGGCATTGGTGAGGCCACAGCTGGAGTACCACAACCAGCTCTGAGTCCTGCACTTCAAGAAGGATGTGGATAACCTTGAGAGGGTCCAGAGGAGGGCTACTCCTATGGTTAGGGGTCTGCAGGTAAGGCACTACGAGGAGAGATTGAAGAACCTGGATCTCTTCAGCCTCTGCAAGAGAAAGCTGAGCAGTTATTTTGTGGCCATTTACAAACTGATCGGGGGGAAGGAGGGGGTAGCAAGGAATAGGAAATACTTTGTTTACCAGGGCACACCTTGGGGTAACTAGAAACAGAGGTCTCAAACTGTCAGAGAGAAGATTTAGATTAGACATCAGGAAGAACTTCTTCATGGTAAGGGCTACCAGAATCTGGATTGGCCTTCTAAGGGAGGTGGTGCTCTCTCTGACCTTGGGGGTCATTAAGAGAGACCTTGACAAGCACCTGGCTAGGGTCGTCTGACCCCAGCACTCTTTCGTGCCCAGGGCAGGGGGTCAGACTTAGTGATCTACTGAGGTCCCTTCCAACCCTAAAAATCTATTAAATCTATTAAACTCCCTGTCTAATTGTATCCTTTTTAGTGTGTACATTTTTCAAATGTATCTATGAGCCAAATCCTGAAGATCACAGTTTCCTTACTATAATATTCCTGTGCTAGCAGCCATGAAGGGAAGTAGCACTGAAGCAGCTACCTTAGCTCTTCACCAGCTGTGAATCCCCTACATTAAAAGCATATTTCTATGGTCAGTTAAGCCATATGGCTGCTTATGGTATGGAATGGGGAAAATAATCCAACACAATGAATGAGATTACAATCAAGTATTACCTCACCCTTATTTGGACAATATTTCAATTTATTTCAATGGAAGTTGAGTTTGAGGAAAAGGGAGGACTAAGAGAGAATTTAATAGGGTGTTCAAAATGTAGTCCTATAGAATTCCAGATTTCAGAGATGAAGTTTCTTAAATAGCTGCTTTCTTATATTTTTGTTTGTTCATGTTCTTGTTAATGTGTTGCACCATAATGGACATAGGGGACAAAATGAGAGTTTGGGGGTCTCTGAGTCATTATTTTACATAGAATAAATAGCTTAGTCAAACAGATTATAAGAGTAAACTCTCATGTGTTGAACAGCCAAGAATATTGTTTATTTAAAATGGTTTTCATTTAATCTAATGACAATCCTGGGATATTGGTATAGTAAACTCACTTTTTAATTATATGGTTTGAGGCTTTAAAAATATCCTAGAGTGATCTTTAGCTAATTAGTCCTCTGAGTTTATTGATTAAATCTATTTATATTGTATAGATCCTTTGAGATGCAAACATCCTATCTGTGTGCCTGCAAATAAGTTTTTAAAATGGAACAAAATCAGTATTTCAAACAATGAATATCGAGTCTCTGTGAACAAATTATATTGCCTATTTTGCCCAATCCTTAAGATTGCACTGAAAATTGGCTCCGAATAGGAACAGTGGGTCACCATAAAGTAGTGAGCATTTACAATGCTACAGGGCTTGATTCTACCTTGTAATATTTCTTATCCTTGGAAAAAGAAATATTGTAGGAAAATCAAAATCCCTGGAATGACAAATATGGAACTTTTAATGGTGAATGCTTTTTTTCTGATAATTACACCTGAAATATTAATGCTTACCTTTGAATGAATATTTTTTTCAAAACAAATTCAAAGCTGACCACTGTGAATGTTCCAGTCATGCAGTTGGATAAGCTTAGTTGTGCAGGGCAAAACTAGAGGTGGGCAAGGAAATTAGACATCTAAGGAACTTCCAGGCTATTACTTAGGGCAAACTATAATTTTGCTTCTGAACTTTGATGCCTCAGAACATCCCTAGTGCCAGTACCTACTGGTGAAGTAGAATTTGGGCTAATTTGTCCACGTTTAGTCATGCATCTTTTTTTTTTTGTCTTCTCTATTATTCCCTGCTTCATTCTTTCCATTCTATTTCCTTTTTTCTACCTATTCTTTTTCCCCCTTTTGTTTACTCTTTTTTGCTTGGGGCTACTTCATTTCCTTTCACTAAATTTTCTTCCTTGAGTCTTCTCTGACATTTCCCAATCTTTTAGGCAATGTGAGCAGAATGGCACCTTCCCTTTCTTCCTGCTCCTGACCCTGTGAAGAAATCATAATCAAAAGAGAAGATTCACAGTGGGTGCATCTACACATGTATTTACTCAGGCGTGCCTATGTTTATTGAAATGGATCCCTGCTGCCACCGGGGGGAGCTCCAGGCTCCCCCCAGGTGCTAGCTTAGGGGCTAGCAAGCAGCACTCGGCCAGGAGACAGCTGTGTCCTGGCCCTGTGGGGCTGTCTGCTGTTGGGGTGGGGCAATGTCCCCCTGCCCTGGCAGTAGGGAGCTTCTGGCCCTGGCTTCCCAATTAGGGGCAGGGAACTTAGAAAGAGCTGCAGGGGAGGGGCAGGTCCCAGCCCCCTGTTCCGATCCACTAGTGGGGCAGCTAGGAGCTAGCTCCCTACTAGCTGCCCGACCACCAGATTGAGGCAAGGGGTGGGACCTACCCATCCCTGCAGCTCTTTCCAAGCCCTGTGCCTCAATCACCCAATTGAGGCAAGGGGCTGGGACCTGTCCCTGACCAGGACAGTTCTCACCCCACATCCTGGATGCCAGATGGAGGATGGGAAACTTGTTCCCTGCTCAGCTTCATGATCCCAGAGCTGTGGGGGAACAGACTGGTTGGGGGGAGGCTTGTTCCCTGCCCAGCTCTGTGAGCATGGAGTTGAGGGGGTGGGGGGTAAAAGGTTGGGGGGATTTTTCTCTGCCCATCTTTGTGAATGCAGAACTGAGAAGGGAACAAAGTCCCCAGCTTGTTCCCCCCTTACCCTGCCCCCAACTCTGCACTTGCAGAACTGGGTGGGGAACAGACTCCCCTGCCCCCACCAGCAGGGAGCTCCTGTGCATGGTCAGTATTAGGAGACCCTTATCTCCCAGCCTGAGCTCCCTGGTCTTGGGCTCAGGCTAGGAAATCAGAGACTCCTGGCCCAAGTCCCATGACCATGGAGCTCAGGCTGGGAGATAAGGGTCTACCAGCCTGAGCCCCATGACTGCAGAGCTTGGCTGGGAGATAAGGATCTCCCAGAACTAGCCCCATGGTTGTGGAGCTAGCTCTGGAAGATAAGGGTCTTCCAGACCCTGTTTCCCAGTCACGATGATGAAGTGCAGGCTGGGAGATAAGGATCACCCAGCTCCCTAACTGTGATCTGGGAGCAGGGGGCTTGGAGCTCCCTGCTGCCAAAGCAGAGGGACATAGTCCCTGATCAGGCTCCTATGGCGGAGACAGCCCTGGCACCAGGCACCTCCCAAGAGCAGATAGCTATCTCCTGCCCTCTGGTGGACAGATGACCAGGAGCAGATTTTGCTCCTGGTCAGGTGTCTACATGAATTATACTGTGCCATTACTCATGTGGAGTAAATTTGCTACTTGCATTTGCAAGTTACAAATTTACTCAAGATTAGGAAGCTTTACTGCATAATAAGCATGCGCATGTGTAGATGCACATTCTTATCTCACAGTAAACTATACTAATTCAAGGCTAAGCATCTTGTGTAGATGTGCCCAGTCATAGTGGAACCTATGAAAGTCCTGTAAGAGTGATTAAAGCTTTCTGTAGGAAGTCCAGTTCAAGAAGAGTTGTCATTGTCAAGGTGAATGGGCTCTGGTGGATGAAAAAATATTAAGAGCAGAAACTTTTTGACATCTGATATGCCTGATCTAAATCTGAGCTATGATATGATGTGAATTTAAGAAGGCTTAAATTTCCTTTGCTGATCTCTCCTCATTAAAGGAGCGTGTGTCTGTTCAACAGGTTTGACAGGAATCACATTTCATAGGTAATGGAAGTATGTGTCATTCTTAATCTTTCATACAATGGGCATATTTAGTTAAACATGAACTTTGAAATACTATTCCAAGGAGAACTAGTCAAAACATCTATTGTCCTTTTGATGTTCTGCTACTGGAAATCTTAAATATGTTTAATCTTCTCAAAATGTATTCTATCATTTTGGTAATACTGGATTAAACTGATTTGAGTTCCTGGGCTCTTTCTCCATGAATAAGGCAATCAGGTTATGAAAATAATTTTATCTCTTAGGTATAAAACAAACATGTGAATTTAACACCCAGTGGTTTTATAGAAGCAGTATTGCTTTTATCAATCAAATACAAGCAATATTATACTTTTGTGCTAACTAAATATTTGATATATATTGTTTTGCATGGTTTCTTAATTTTATTATACATGCTCTAATTGTTTTTAACCTATAAACACCCATTGTATAGATGCATGCATGTATATCTACATAGTTCAACATACACCAGTGTAAGCAGGGGACAGGAGTGAGATACATTCAGAGCTAATGAGCTCTTCTTCTTTGTTTTCTCTGCCTCCCACTCAAGTCTCATGGTACTCAGTAATAGTGCATGTGTGTGTATATGTGTGTATACACATATATACACATATACACACATATGTATATATATATATATGTGTGTGTATACATATGTATACACTCATTTATACACATATACACACACATATATATGCATGCATCTATACAGTGGGTGTTTATATGTTAAAAACAATTAGAGCATTATAATAAAATAAGGAAACCATGCAAAGCACTATATGTCAGATATTTAGTTTACACAAGAGTGCATATATGTACACACATGCACACTAGGGCTATGCAAAGCTTTGGTAGCTGATTCAATTCAGAGGAGATTTGGCTCATTATGGGAACCGAATCTCTGAATCTGAATTGAATTGGGAGACCACGTAAAAGTTCCAAATCTGTTTGAAGTATCCAAATCAATTCAGAAAAGCTTTGGAAAAGATTCAGCCATGTTGGAGATTCAGCCATAGACTAAACAGGCAGCTGACACAGCTGCCTCCCGCTGGTAAGACTGTTGGGGTTGGGAGAAGGAGGAAGCAAGGGGCGTGGGAGAGGGAGGGATTAGGGCTGGGACTGGGACAAACTGCCCAGCCAGGGAGTGGGGGTGCATTACTTGGGGAGGGGGCAAGGGAATGGGGGAGTGGCTGCCCTGCTGCCACTTGCCTAGCCGGGGTGCGGGAGGGGGGTGCATTACTCATGGGAAGGGATGCGGGATGCAGGTGATGCAGCACTGGGAGTGCACTCTACCCTTCTGCTGCTTCCCCAGCTAGGGTGGGGTGGGCAGGATACAGGTACAGCTTGCTCCAGGGGGAAAGGGCAAGCGGCAGCAGTGCATAGTCCCTGCTCCCACCGCTATGCCCTGCTGCTGCCCAGAGCAAGCCACATCTGCATCGCTCCCCTCCACACGGCAGCTGGGAAAGTGGCAACAGGACATAGCTCCATGGTTCCCCCAGCTGGGGCAGAAGCAGGCACAGATAGAGGAGCCACAGGAGAAATTCCCATGGCTGCTCTGCCCAACCCCATCCCCCACCCAGCCCAGCCTCCAGGCAGTTTCCAAAAAAAACAAAAAAAACCCTGCACTTACTGGCTGCAGCAGCAGTGATCAGGGCATCTGAGGGCTCCTGGCAGAGCCCCCCCCCCCCAGCATGGGGCAGTGTAGGGCAGCAGGGATCATCCCCCCCCGTTTGGCACCCTTGCAGCAGCTGCCCCATGGGGCAGGTGCAGTGTGGCTCGGCAGGGCGCTGCACTGTCTGCAAGCTGGGGCATCTCTGCATGTCAGCCGGAGCCTGGCAGCACTCAACCCCAGTCGCCATGTGGGCTTCTCCCATGGCTCCCCCTGCCCGGGGAGAGGCAGACACAGCCAGACGAGCTGCAGGAGAACCTGAAGCTGACACTGTTGGTGGTGCCTGCAGGTGGTTGCCACTTGCCACCCCTCCCCCCTTGTCACCGACACTGGCATCTGTGCAGGGCACACGTCATTCATGGTGGGGTGCCACTGTGATGTCCCAGCCCTGGGGGTGCGTACAGTGCCTTGCAGCTGGGAATTGGCAGTTGCAATTATGTCTCCTATCTGTATGGGCATTGCATAAACGTGAATTAAAGCTGAATAGAAATCAGCTATAAAGTTATTACACATTTTTGGGCAATAACCTTATAGCTGCTTGGGCCTTTCTAAGGTGCCATAGTTAATTTGCACACATAGCTAGCCTAATTTATTACACAATTAATGAGGTAACTGTGTAATAGAAATAACGTGTAGAGGGAACCTCAGTCACCAAACTCTCCATAAGCATTAGGTAGGGAGCTGGGCTCCTAAATTGTCTGAGGATTTACCAATCAGCAAATTACCTAAAAGTAAATGTTGCAGTGCGTAAGGCCATTTATAGATTTAGCTGTAGATGACTAAATAATGATTTAGAAAATTAACTTTAAGTTTTCAAACATGGCACCTTTGACTAGTGGTTTTTAACAGTCACCAATAATGCATAAGAAGTTTTCTATTATTAGTAGTAATTTATAAGCTTTAAAAATCATTCTTATCACTGCAAGTATTTATCTAATTCTTAACAAACCCTGAAGTTATTTCAAGTTATCCAAGTATTACAGGGCATGCTTATAAATTCTGGAATTTTGCTGTTTTGAAAATAATTTATTGATATTTGTTTTTGATGAACGTTGACACAAAAGGTGTTTGTCCACATGACACCTCCCCTGTTTCCATGTTACACTTTTCCTGTGTCCATGTGACACAAATTGCCATTAAGCTAGCTAAATCACATCTGCGTATCCACATTATCAGTTGATTTTATCATTTTAGGTTTTTTCATGGTAATTTAAAACACCTCCAACATGTTTTATTTTTAGTTCCTGAATTTCTTCCATGAGGGTTATTTTTATCATTTTAAATTTGTCATGTGGATCTGACTTATGCCCGAAAACCTGATTTTCCCTGCTTTGCAACTATTGCACCACCAGGTGTCGCTTGGGTTCACTTGTAAATCCACGGAAATCCATAGAAGTTCATCTAATTTCTCCTGCACTGATTTTTCCGGATGCCAGGTGCTAATCTTGCAATTTTTTACTGATTAATTTATTGCTTATATGAGATTAATGAAAAATGAGATTTCCAAAAAACATGTTCTGCCTTTTTGCACACACCATCCTTAACAGTCTCAGCCTCTTTCCACCCAGACCCCAAACTTTTTTCCCCTGGCTTGCTCCCCGCAACAGTGCCATGATCCCCTTCTCACAGCGAGCCAACTGACCAAGCCAGTCACAGCCTCTTTCCACCTGGACACCAAAATTTTTCCCCTGCATGCTCCTGCTGGGATGTCTGGCAGGGGGGACACCCCCACCCCCATATTCCACTATTATTCTGCTCCTTTTCCACCCATCTTTGCATTTTCCTCAGTTCCAGCAAGCACACAGAAGGCCATATTGTATTCAAAAAATTGTAATAACCTAAATTAACTTAAATATTAACAAGCATATACTTTAATATAATAACATAATTTAACTTTTACAAAGAAAGAAAGAAAGAAAAATTAATTTTCTTCTCCCTCTGTTGTCATGCTCCTCTGCCAGGTTTTACTCCTGCCAAAAAAAAATGAAATTTGTATTGTACAATGTGTAATGTTGCTAAATATAAGAATCCAAGTATTTGGAGTTTCTTATCACAGGACATAACTGTATTTAACAATTCTTTCCATTACATACCTAAGTAATGAATCTGTATCCCCATTGATACCAATCCTCCTCCATCTGTGTTGCTGCATCTCTGCTGACAGGCCTTTGAAGAGCTGTCAGGGAATATGATTGAGCTGTCAGGGGGTATAATTGAGTTACCCCATTCCAAAACCTCCACTCCAAATCACTGTCCTTTTGCAACCTGCCCCACTGTCTGCCAACTTACCACTGTCCTGGATTGTCCTTTGTCCCTGAAGCACAGGTGCCTGCAGCATTCCCACTGGCATTCCTACTGGTTCTGTGCTAGGAAGGTGATCATGCTGGAGCATGTACACAGTAGTGTGCACTACAATCGGGGGGGGGGTAGGGTAGGGATTATCCATATTACCCATGTAGTGGGTAAAGAAGTACCCCAAGTGATCGCCCATGCCTGATGTGAAGGTTGGCACATTGGGCAGCCCAAAAGCATCTTGCAGCTGTCTGCTTTTCTGCTGTGCTCTGTACCTAATTTATGTTACATTATGTAGGGTGTTTCCACTAATGCCTTTGTAAAGGCCTAACGGCTGGTGATCTACTTGATAAGTGCCCTCAGCCACAGGACACGATCCTTGATCATGCTGGCCCCAAGGTGGCTGTCACCAGCTTTGGAATTCATATTATTGGGTGCCTCCCTGTATCACCCCACCAGCATCAGAAAAGGTTTTCACCCAGCCTCTTGTATGGAAAAAAAATACAGGACACTTTTCAAATCCTTTTGTGATACTGGAGGCATGCAGGCCAGCACCAACCAGGAGTGCTGAGAGGGAGCCACCAGTCATAGGGAAAGCGTAATTACTTAGGATAATTACCTGGGCTACATGAAAAGACAAACGAAGAAAAAGGAACATTACATACATGATCCTTGAAATGAGCTAATGAAGCATATCTCAGTAAGTAGCTGCTTGGACTAGGTTGACCAAGCTTTAGTTGCTCATGTATTCACAGAATACGAGGACATAGATTCATAGAGTCATAGATGTTAGGGTCAGAAGGGACCTCAATAGATCATCGAGTTCGACCCCCTGCCTAGGCAGGAAAGAGTGCTGGGTCTAGATAACCCCAGCTAGAGTATCGGTCCAAGGACCAAGCCCTGTGGGACCCCACTGCCCACACCCTTCCAGGTCGAAGCCAACCCATCCACCACGACTCTCCAGCCAATTCGCCACCCACCGGACTGTGTAGTCATCCAAGTCACAGCCTCTTAACTTGTTCACCAGTATGGGGTGGGATACCATATCGAAGGCCTTCCTGAAGTCTAAGTATACGACATCCACCCCTACTCCTGCGTCCAGGCGTTTCGTAACCTGGTCATAAAAAGAGACTACATCTGCCTGCTACGAACCCATGCTGGTTTTCTCTCAGCATAATTTGTCTTGCCGGGCTCTCACAAATGTGAGCCTTAATAATTTTTTGAAAGATTTTGCCAAGGATGGAGGTGAGACTGACTGGCCTATAGTTGCCTGGGTCCTCCTTCCTCCCCTTTTTGAAAATGGGGACCACGTTGGCCCTTTTCCAGTCTTCCGGGACTTGGCCTGTGCGCCACGAGCGTTCAAATATTCCCGCCAGTGGCTCTGCAATGATGTCGGCCAGTGCCTTCAGCACCCTCAGATGGAGCTCATCTGGGCCTGCCGACTTAAAGGCATCCAGTTCTTCCAAGTGACTCTGCACCTTCTCAGGGTCTATGCAGGGTAGTCTCGTGCCCTGCTGCTGCCTCTCTACAACCCCAGTGAGAGACTTGTCGTGCCCCTCGCTTAGGAACACTGAGGCAAAGAACTCATTGAGGAGTTCAGCCTTGTCCCCCCTGTCCGTCACCAATTGTTTCTGCCCATTTAGCAGGGGTCCCATTGCTCCCTGGGCCTTCCTTTTACTCCCTATATATCTAAAAAACAATTTCTTGTTGTCCTTTACTTGGGATGCTATCCTCAGCTCCGTGGTAGCTTTGGCCTGTCTAACTGCCTCCCTACAAGCGTGAACTGAGGAAGTATATTTGTCTTTGGTGATCTCTCCCTGTTTCCACTTTTTATGTGCTCCCCTTTTGGCCCTTAGGCTGCCCTGGGTTTCTCTGGTCAGCCAAGGAAGCCTCCTGGCCCCTTTCCCTCTTTTTCCTCGCATCGGGATCGTCTCGCTTTGTGCCCGAAGGATCATTTCCTTAAGGCACAGCCACCCTTCTTGGGCTCCCATCACTTCAAAACTCTTACTCTGCAGTGTGTCCTTGACTAATCACCTGAGTTCATTGAGATCAGCTTTCCTAAAGCCTAGCACTTTCACCCTACTAGTTACCTTACCCACTAGACGTCTTATGGTAAATTCTATTATTAGGTGATCACTGTCCCCCAGATGGCTACCAATCTGAGGTCCCCTGCCATGTCATCCCCCATTGCCAATACCAGATCCAGTATGGCATTCCCCCTAGTGGGACCGTGTACCTCCTGTGTCAGGTGGAGGTCCTGTACACAGGTTAGAAACCTGCGTGAACGGTGGGACTTTGCTGTCTGCGTCTCCCAGCAGATGTCTGGGTAGTTTAGGTCCCCCATGACTACCGCCTCTTTAGCTTTTATGGTCTCCGAGAGCTGCCTCAGGAGCCCCAAATCTATTTCTTCCCCTGGTGTGGGGATCTGTAGCAGACCCCTACCACCAAATCCCTTTCTCCTTGCCCCCCATGTAGCCTAACCCACAATCCTTCTACTTCCTCATCCTTCGATTCCGTCTTGATGAGGGTTGATGTATATTGCTCATTGACATAGAGCACAACCCCTCCCCCTTTCTTCCCCACCCTGTCCTTTCTGTACAATCTATAACCCTCAATATGTACCGCCCAGTTGTGGGACAAATCCCACCAGGTTTCTGTTAGCCCTAATAAGTCATAGGTGTTTTGTGGAAGCAGGAGCACTAGTTCATCCTGCTTGTTCCCCATGCTCCTAGCATTAGTATATAGGCACTTAAGCCCTGCGACTGGTGCCTTTGCTGTCCCCCCGCTCCGAGTCCCATGAGGCCCCTTATTTCTTACCTTCTTGTTGCTTACCTGTGCTGTAGTGCTGACCGCCCCATGGCTTGCAGGTTCCCAATGTTCTCCTTCTTCAGGCTGGGCTGTCCTTGTGGGTGCCACATGGTTTGGTGGTCCACAGCTTCCCCCGCCCTCATCTTCCCCTTCCCCCGATGAGCCTAGTTTAAAGCCCGCCAGAGGATATCCGCCAACCTAGAAGAAAACACACGCTTACCTTTGGGGGACAGGTGAAGCCCATCCCAACTGAGCATGTCCCTCGTCGTAATGTGCGGGTCGTTGTCCAGGAAGCCGAAGCCTGCCTCAAGACACCACTGCCAAAGCCACCAGTTGGTCTCTCTGATGCAGTTCTCATGCCATCTTCCACGTCCATTCACTGGTAGGATGGAAGAGAATACCTTGTCTACATTGTGGCAGAGAGAGGTTAATGATGAATCCCCACCAGTAAAAGGATATCAAGAGTAGCAAAGAGGCACCTGACAGTGACATTGCCAGCATTTTTACTGGAGATGGGAGTAGTGTCAGGCAAGTGTCTGAGGCTTCTGTTCTTCTCTTCTGCCTGCTGTACATGGTGGGAGCAGCATATGAAACATAGCATTCAGGAGCTAGAAATAGGAAGGAGGGGGAAGTTCAGAGCATAAGACTTTGTACTGTAAAACCACCATGCAGTCATTCCAGCTCTGAAATGGTGGTACCCCTCCTGTATGCAAGCAGGGTGGGCAGGGAGGACACAAGGGGTGAGAAGCAGGGAAGGGTCTATCCCCCACCCCACCTCAAAACCTTGCCCTACGACTGTAGGACTGTGAAATAGCTTGCACCAATATTCATGGCAACTGAACCCTATTTACATGAAAATTTAAGTAAACAATTCAAGCCACCCTCTCTCAGGGCACAGCCAAGTATCTTACCATTGGATTGCTTGCGTGTCCTGTTTCAAGTGTCACAAAAGCAGTCTCATCCTGCAGGAGAATGCTGCACCGACATCAGCAGCCAGCACTGTTGTCAAACCGGTCGAACCCGTTGTGCCAGCAGGGACAAGTGTCCCACTGGGCTGAGTCCCATCTGCTTCAAAAGTCTCTTGTTTGTCGATATGCTGCACTGCACCAGACATCGGCAGCAAGCGTCAAACTGCTCAAACTGGTTGTGCCACCAGGGACAAGCATCCTTCTGGGCTGAGTTGCATTCTCTGTTCATGGCTACAGCGTATGGACCCCCCGATCCTTGCTCCACGAATTTATAGACCCTCTTGGGGCAGCCTCCCCTCCCCCCAACTGGCCTCATTCTGGTTTAAAAAAACCCAAACCCCAAACAGTCTGGCTCTGGCATGGAAAACACCACGGGCTGCAAAAGTGAGCAAAAATCATATCCCCCAAAAAACACCAAAACAGAACACCAGCCATTTGCTGGAGGTAACTTTGTAAAGTGGGTATGTGGGAGATACAAAGCTTGTGTACACTTTTGTAGCCCTAAGGTACCCCAGACCCAGCAACAAACCCCGTGCCCAGTGCAAAAAGTGTGCAGAAAAAGAGGGAGGCTGTTGCAACATGGACCAAAAAAGTGAGGAGAAGCAAGGCAAGGCAGAAGGCAGGCAGCCTCTAGAGTGCTTTTGCACAAAAAGATTTCACCCACCAAACCTCCAAATCCCCAGAAAAAGTGAGGGGGCAGAAGTATAATGCTTGTGTACCCTTGTGTAGCCCTAAGGGTACTGTACTGAACAGATTGAAACTGCAGGACTGGGCTCTCCAAGAATTGTAGCAAAGACCATCCCTGAGTATGACTTGCCTAGAGGTTTTATGCCTATTCCTCTCCTCCTGTACTGGCATGATGCCTCTAGATACTGCTACTCATGTCTTGCACATTCTTTCCCTACCAATACAGATACAGATCTACAAGTCTTAATTCAGACCCATGTTAATAATGAAAAATTAGGAGATAAATCTTCCTGACATATCATCCCCTCCTGGCTGCTGTATGGGCCAGCTTCAAGAGAACAGCTGAAGAGTACTACGGACAATGCTTGAGAGTACTATGGACAATGTTGGCCTGTGGGCTGATGTTTAGAACATTTTACAGGGAAGCAGGAAATATTCCCTTGGCACACACTCCCAGCCACTAGTCTAGGGGGTAAAAAGTTGAAATGGATGTTCTCCTCCATTTCAGCCATAGGTAGATCCAGGATTTAAAAAAAAAAGGTGGGGGGTGAGGGGGGAGATTGTGTAAAGCAACATCACATGTAACAGAACACTTTTTTGCCAGTTAAAAAGAAAAATAGAATTTTTATTAAGATACTAGGGGGCAAGGGCTATTGTATTCAGTGTAACATTAAAATACAAATGAATATGACTTTATTGTAATGTGCCTTGATTTGCTATATCATACATTATGTATAAAAACACAACAAACTAGGCAAAAAAAATATTAAAACTGTTGTTTCATTAGTCCTGCAATCATTAAAGCAAGGAGCAAATTAGACAATTCGTGGATGGGTAACCACATCCAGAGAGATAGAGAGATCACTTTCTGCAGCTGAAAACATCATAAGATGATGATGATTTTTGCAACATGGAACATTTGCACCTTGATGGATAACCAAGAAAATGAATGACCAGAAATAAGAACTTCCGTCATCTGCAGAGAACTAGTAAGGTACAATGTCGATATTGCCGCTTTGAGTGAGACAAGATGACTGGATGAGGCTTAGCTGTGGGAATAGGGTGGTGTCTACACCTTATTTTGGAAGGGGAAACCATCCCAGAGCAGATGTATTCATGGCTGTGACTTTTCCATCAAGGTTCAACTTGTCATTCAACTTATAGAACTACCAGTGTGCATTAACAAACATCTTATGACCCTTCATCTTAAACTCAGCAGCAACCAGTAACCACCATCATTTGTGCATATGCCCCAGTGCTTGATGCTGAAAGTGATATCAAAGAACAGTTCTACCCCAAACGTTACCACTTTCTGACAGAGGGCAGAATCATTCTTCTTAGTGATTTCAATGCTACAGTTGGACATGACCTGAAACTCTGGAGTGGCACCATTGGGAAGGAAGGAGTAGGGGAAGCTAACTCCAAAGGCATTCTTCTCCTGAGCAAATTCATGGAGCACTGTTTTCATGAATACCATCTTATACAGAGTGACAAATACAAGGACACACAAAGACACCCTTGCTCTAAGCACTGGTGTAACAGCTGAAAATTATGTCTGTGATAAAGGTGCTTGCTGAAGGCTCTATGAGGATTAGACCAAGTGTTATTCTGTCATTTGTTCAGATATTAAGCTATATGTTGTTCCTAAGACCCTAATTAAAGTTTAAGATGTAGTAAGGCCTTGTATAAAGTAAGGCCTAGTAAATTTAGCAAAGCCTTATAGAAGTAATGGTAGGCCCTGTGGCATAGTTAAAATTAACCTTATCAGAAAAATGCAAGGCTTGTGCTGCTATTGGTCATTTTAAGGACAGTTAAAGTAAAAAGAATCTGAATGGCTGTAAGTTATCAGCATAGCTCAGAAGTTATAAATTGGTTGGCACATCTGCAAATAATTCAAAAGGAAGATACAGCTCTGTGAAAGGAACTACTAATTAGCTGTTGACCTGAATCAGTGGGCCCGTGGATCTCGAGGAGCCCAAGAACTAAATACCAGGGTCCTTCCCAGTACCCCTTGGATAGCACTGATTGGGGACGCCTGGTTCACTGAGCTTTGTAGAAAGAGAAAATTGTCATACATCAGGCATCAGAGGGGACTGCCGATAAGTTGCTGATGTGAATTATTATTGTCTGTCATTCTTTGTCTTAGTATACTACATGTAGTCATGTTTTTGTTAAAACAATAAACCTTTCTTACCTGTCTACTCCCGGACCACACTCTCAATCAATCCTGAACCCTCTGCTGGTGGCTGGGACATAAATTGGCATCATGAACAGGATTGACAGACTTTGGTCCAGAGAGAAAGGTCAGAATGGAGGGAGTTGCGTGGGCCCCATTGGTGGCTTTGCTTAAGGAGCCACAGGGATAGAGAATCTAGGGTGGAATAAGGATAGGTTGAGACCTGCCTGGAGTGACCCGGGAACTGTACCCGATCATTGGGCTAGGTTTGCTATTGCTTTCTGGGGTAAGCCCAAGAAGGGATGCCTGTCGTGGCTGCTGACCACATGCCTGTGGTTAGAGGCTGAAGAGAATGCTCAGCTCTGGGAAAAGGTCACCCAGCTGAGTAAGGAGTTAGAAGACATGAGAGATTCCAACAGCGTGGCGTGCAAGGCAGCACGAGCTGCTCAGAGCCACTTGGAAACTTTACAATGGAGGGAAGGAAAATTTATGATCGCGTGCGCGGCCGCTTCCCTCCAAAAGGCTGTGGAGCCATCCTTCCACAAGGTGCGGTGGCACTGTCTGTATGGAGAGAAACCAGAAGCTGAGCTATGGGAAGATCAAGGGGAGAAGATGGATGGAAAGGAGGAGATTGATGATGAGCCTGGTGCTGAACCACCCTCGGATGTCCTTGCCCAGAGGGAGGAACCTAATCAGGTCTTCCCATGGTAGAAACCTGTTCAGGGCCACTAGGAGGGAATCCCCGAACAGAGTTACATTCCTTTACCCATGCAAAGATCTGAGATATACAGGAACAGCATAAATTCAAGTCAGGAGAGCCAATGATAGACTGGCTAGTTCAAATGTATAGTGAAGAGGCATCCACATTTTCAGTGAGTAGGGCCGAAGCAGCACAAATCGTTCTGTGTCCTGAGCTCCAGTTAAATCAGTTTTCAGGAGGTGATGAAAATGTTACTTTGTTTTCTGCTGTGCTGCAAGCAACTGCAGCCAATTATGGTAATATGGAAGAAGAGCTTAACCCTGCCCCTCAGGTGTGGGCCAATTTAGAGGAGTCTGTCCGCGCTTGTATCAATTAACATTAACTGAAATCATTCGTGCAGCAGTTTGGACTCACACGCCAGATGCAGAAATCATGACAGCTCCATTGTGGAGGAGGTTTTGACAATGAGCACCAACAGAGTGCACCTCAGCCCTGTTGGCCTTGGAGCCAGAGGCGGTGAGTCACCCGGTAAGAGATGTGATCCGGCGATTAGCGCAGCTTTTACCCATTTTGCAGAAGCCAGCACTTGCCAAGCTTACAAAAACGGCCAAGGCCATGATGGTAGCATCAGCAAAAGACAACCCCCCTGAGCACCCTGAATTGCTGGAAAAAGCTGGGGAAGGCCAGCCCAAGACTCCACAAGTAAAAATATGGAAAGACTTGTTAGCTGCCAGTTTCAATAAGGTCCAAATTGATGGATTGCCCACCAATGTCTTGTGAGGGCTGTGGGCTAAACACTATAGCAAAAAGGCAAGCCCAAAAGCAGAGCCATCTGCACCAACAGCAGGGTCACCAGAGGGATTCTCTGCCCTGAGGGTAGAACTGTCGACATTTTCCCAGGCACATGCAGGGCTGCCAGCCTTTACCCCCCCATGATCATGTGGCCTAAGGTTACCAAATTTGCTCATTACTTTGGGGTGTGCTCATTTATTAGGGATAGTTTCTAGGGTCTTGGTAATTCTGTCAATGTGCTGCTTGTGTTACAATACGGAGCTGTATCTCTCCCTTCTGCAAGCCCTCACCCCCAATGGAGCTATCTTGCAGGACTCAGTTTCAATAGGACTGGGTTCCTGCAGTCACCAAATCAGTCATACACACAAACACACACAAATTAACGTGACACGCCTGACCTGGCCGGGCTGATCAGCATGGACAGGCTGACACCCTCATATGCCAAGAATCAGTTCATAAGAGCAACAATAAAATGCAGTCAGACACAAGCACATAGGTGAACAGAATCCCTCTGAATCCAGCTGGGTGTCCAGCTGACACCCTCATGGGCCAGCATTCAGTTCATAAGGGCACGTCTGAGTCAAACTGGGTCAATAGCCTGTACAAGCTGATCCCCTTATGTGTTTCACACTCAGCACGTCCCAGTCTTTGGCCTCTTGATGAGCAGACCCCACAATATTTTTGGGGTTCACAGGGATCTTTAGCTTAGGTAAAAGAAGCGTTGCTGCAGAGCACGGGAGGAAAGAGAAGCAGAGAAGGAAAAATATACCCAATTACTACCAGTTTGACTATAACAGTTATTTATTGCTAAGCATATGAAATATATAATGGTACTAGTAGTAATAGACATGCAAAAGAAAAACAAACACAAACAATTACAGTACTACCCTGGTTTCACTAAGTATTTGGGGAAAATTAGCTCAAGCTTAACTGATACAGTTCAGGTTCAGAAGTTTATGCCTAGAGAGAAAAGAGAGAGAGCGCTGGGATCTTACCAGTCCAAGGTATTCAGGCTGCAAAGCTGACAGGCACAGTCCTTGAAGGGAGATGATCTGTTCTTCCAGAGTCCCAAGAACAACAGGGGATGGTGTCAGCACAGGAGTTTTCTTCTTCTTTCTTCTTCTTTCCTTCCTTCTTCTTCTCCTTTTTCTTGAAGCACACACACTTTTTACAGGTTTTTATACCCTCAGTTCAGCTGCTTCGAAGCACCCTCAGTAGTGTAAATCATTGTCTTTTCTCTTGACAAGGGGTTATCTGGTTTGGAACATCTCAAGAAACTGATTGATAATCAGGAAATGCATAAGATTAGGGAGTAACCAAATACTTGGGAGCCAGCTTGAGATTCCTATGGATGGCAGATATACTGATGGGATATCTCATCGTTTCTTCAGAAACAATAGATAGCTTGTAGCATCAGGATTTTGGATTTTTACTTGTTGTGAACAAGCCTCAGCTTAGCAGGACTTTTCCAGATTTTACTATAGTCTTTTAACAGACTTAAAGCAATTATAATTATAATTTGTGGAGAGGACTCCCACCAGTCATCTCGGGGAAAGTATGACAACACCTGTGATTAGGGTTCCAACGGGCTGGACGTTGTGATGAACCCTTAACCATTGTTCAAATGTTGCCCATACCCGCTCTGACTCGGTCTCTTGCCTCAGCATTCCCTAACCCGGCAACTGAGTTTTAGTCAATCAAGTTTAAATAGGCCTCCCATAGTGGGACCGGGGAATGTACGGCCCGAGATGCCTATTAAACTTAGAAGTGTGTGTGTGTGTCTGGGGGGGAAAAGTCCTTAGTAAATCCAGATTAGAACTGGTCTGATAAATGCTGAGCTGGGTGTGTGTGAACATGGGTTGATTAGCATTTGGAGCACAGATTCCCCATCATGCAGTGCTCTCCTGCTTCTCTGGTCCCAGAATTCACTGCAGTCTCTGCTTCAGGCTTTCTATTGTCCATCTCTCATGTAAATGAATGGTCATCTGGTTCCATCTCAGATGCAAATGAGACCTAGGGCAGTTGGTTCATTCTTGTCACCCTTATCTGGAGGGTCTTAGGTGTGTCTCTCACTGCATCTTAATCAGTTTCGTTTATGTAGAGGAGGGGAGGGAGGGGGGTGAGTCCTTGTGAGTCAGACAGACTGCATCCTGTGCCAGGGTTCCCAAGAACACACAGCTGAGACGTAACACTAAGGAGTCCAGCCAGCCCAACCCCCAGAGAAAGGGGCCACAATGGGGGCAGTAGTGAGCCGGGGACTAGTACCTAAAGTTAATATTGACTCCTTAATTCAGATACCTGTACAAATTCAATTAAGTAAAAGTGAAAAGTCAATTGATATGCTATTAGACACTGGTGCCCAGATTTGCATTTGGAAGTGGGGAAAAGGACCGCCTTATCAAGTAATTAGAGTTGGAGGCACCAGACGACCAGAACATCTGGTCCGAGCAACCTTCGCGTTGCCTAATGGCTCTAAGGTGACGGCGACAGCAGTAATAATTAAAGGGGGACCAAGCTTACTGGGACTTAATGTACTAAGAGGACAGTGGTTTACCCTTGAGCAAGAGAATTGGCAGTTTGGGTGTGCAGTGCCTCACCAAGAACCAGAAGAAACATCTATAACAGCTGTAACTCGATGTAGCATGACCCCATTAACCCTGCCTCCCATGAAAGGAGTACACAGACCAGCCTTAACAGAAAGCAGCCGGTGTTATGGGCCTGTGTGGATGAAATCTGTTGATATCAAAGACATGTGATAATATGTATTTGTAGCTGTAGAAGTTATCACAGGAATAATGTTTGCCCACACCTCAGTGGGAGCTACAGCCCAGGACACTTGTGCAGCACTGGAAACTCTGCTAGCTGTGTATCTACCACCCACTGAACTACAGAGTTATAATGGCCCTCACTCCCACAATCATCTTGTGTATGATTGGACCGTGAAACATAGCATGTTATGGACATATCACATCCCATACCATCCACAGTCTAACAGATTGGTAGAGTGAGCCAATGGCATCCTCAAATGCAATTTGTGTTTAGCCACTGACCCAGCTCTTAAGGACAGGGACTTGCACCTGAATCAAGCTATCAATTGGGCCAATAACCGAACCCATCCGGGAGGTAGCTCTATGCAACAAGCCTTTGGATTGGATGGTCCCTGCAAGCCAGCAGTAGAGTGACCTAGGGGTGGTGATCCGGGAAAGCTCAAGCAGGAGATCAAGTGGTAGTGAAGCGTCCTTGGGGAGATAAATAGAGGGGGACACTATTGCCAAAAGGTATGCAAAATACATGGTAGGTATTTAAGTCAGATTCATCTAATGGGATCCAAGCTCCTTGCTGTCTTGTTCCTACAGATTGAATCTGTCCACAAATGCAGCCATAGCCACTCCTAATTGAGCCTGCCACTGAAGACAAGTCCTGCTCTGTCATTGGTCTGAATTGACTGGCACCATGAAATGGTAGACTGTTATAACTGTATTCTTCTTATTAATGCCTTATTGTGTTTCCTGGGTAAGGCATGTCTACTATCCTTCTTATTACCCATATATTAATGAACTTGCTCCTGAAGCCCTCAAGGAGTGACCTGACCCTGAAGAGCATCCCCTGGAAACACGCTCAGATGACTTCCACGTGGTCCAACTGCAGTATCCGTACTGGAAGAAACCTGCCACCCTGGAGCAAGTGAAATCCTGGTCTCTGAGTAGAAGAAACAGGATAGCTGCCTGGCAAAGTGGTAACTATCAGTACACCTGTGGCAGCAGTTATTATCTTGGGTACATTCCCTACCTAAAGGCTGGAATGGCTAACTGTGGGAGGGGAGGTAATTGTAGCTCTGCTCATTTATGGGTTTGTTGTTACATACTTCCTGAGGGAAACCCCATTGAGCTTAACACCCCTGAGTCTGTGCCCCCAATTGTACATTCTGCATCTGTTCAGCCTCTCGAGCCACTGCGTTTATGGGAGAATCTACCCCTTCCCATTCCTATGGTTGACAACACTCTCCAGCGATGGTGTGAAGCCCACCAGGTGGTGGGGTGTGCAGCAGAATGGAATAAAGTTATTACATGGTTTGTGAATCATACCTATACAGAGGCATGGTGGAATGGTACCCACTTTAATACAACTCAAAGGAGTCTGTATCCATAAGTCTCCACCACTTATCCCCATCCTTTTATACCAGTGGGATTCCAAGGGCAAATTAGTGCTATGATTCTGCCAGGGCAGTGCTGTTTCATCAACCCAGTACAACATTGTCCCCATGAGCAACAGTGGGAGCTCTTTTGCTCTCTGGGAGGTAAAGCATGGTTACAGGCTCCCAAGAAGGGAAGGATAAATGTGATCTGTGAGAGAACGGGATTTCACTACTATCCCTGGCCATTCCCCCACAGGAGGCCCCAATACTGCCTGTGTATAAATCCACATCCTGGTCGAGGTCTCAGGTTAAAATCCCAACCCTCCTAAATGCTTCATTGTTCACTGCCTGGGTACTGTTCAGACCAGAACAATGGTATGTCTGAGCTACCTTTCCAAACTGTTCAGCAGGAAGCTGCATAGCTAAAGGATTGCTTAGGTAGGAATGGCCAATCATTTTTTATTCCATGAATACAGTTAGGTCCCGCAGACAAAGGGTTGCTCCAGTTATCTTTGGGATGGACTTAACTCGGCTATGAATGTACGGAACTTAGATAAATCCCAGAAAAACACTGAAGGAGTAGCCAATCTCAGATAGCGGTAGGGCTGCTCACTAGGGGAGGCATGCTCAAAGGAAAAACTTTAGAGCACACTGATGAATTGCTAACTCATGTAAGATTAGAGACAGCCCGTCTTGCCCAGGCCATGATAGACACTGCTTTTAAAGGAGACACAAATCAAACTTGGAGTACTGCTTGTGCGCAAGTTCTGTTGTCATTAAATATGCATTTTTCCCAGATAATAAACAATGTCAAAAATAGGGAATGGCCCCCTGGCTTAGAGCATCATGGAATGCCTGCAACATTTAAAGAACGATACCCCTACCAAAGTACCTGCATTACCACTTGGGAAGACTGTAATAAAGGAAAGTGTTCATTCCTGGTGCTGGGGTAAAAGATAGAAACTGGACCACTGCCTATTTGCTAAGCATGGGGCTAGGAGGAGGATATCTTTAAGACTAAAATCTGCATCGCCCCATATGGGAAATAGTTACCCTCCATGGCACTCAGTATGTGGCACAATCCCCCTTGGTTCAAATCAGTAGCACCTTAATTGGATTAGGGACCCTATGAAAAGGCTGGCCTCTCAGCCCATCTAACATGGCCTGCACATATGAGTTACCTAATGTGTCATATGTAACAATAGGGCAACATGTTTGTTAGGAAGGACCAGGTGTTTGCTGTATAAAAATAGTACCACCTGGACTTTGTGCAATTCGTGTTGCTTAGGAGCTAAAAGAGGAGCCGTTGCTCTGCTGCAATTAAGTAACTGCACTATTGTCCTAAAATGGCCCAAAATTTCCTCTAAGACTATACCTCCCAACTTTATGATACCCACTTCATGGGTATCAGATGTAGACATGCCACGGTTAGAAAACTGGAATGAAGTGAAAAATAAGCTGCGAAGCCTTGAGGCAAAAGCTCGGCAAGGAATTCAGTTAGCTGTCCTTGCTCGAGAGGGTGGGCGAATCATCGGTTTGGCTGTCAATGTGCCTGAGCCATATAAATGGTACGATGTGATTTGCGCTGTTCGCTTGTCACCGAGTATCACCTCAACTACGTGGCTATCTTGAGGGTCATAGTGTTTTGCATGGCCTTAGTGGCTATGCGATCAGGGAGGCTGGGGGAGTGGGTGGAGCAGGTGGGGTTCCCCCCCATGGTCCCCTCCCCGCTCCTCTAGTCCCGCCATCCCCTACTTACCATGCTGCAAGATGCACGTTCATGCTCGTGTGAACACACCCACTAAGGCCTTTGATTCCATAAATTACAAAGCCTTGTGGAAAGTATGTGCCAGATGTGGATGTCCTGAAAACCACATAAGGTCCTTAGGCTTTTTCACACCATATGACTGCAACCCTCCTATGTAGTGGATCAGAGACAGATCTGTTTGTAATCTAACCTGGGGTCAAGGAAGAATGTGTCATCATCCCAACTCCATTTACCATTTTTTCAACAGTCATCTTGGTACTCGTTGAAGTCTGCCTTCCTTCTGGAATTGACAGAGAATACTGAATGGATGGAGGGCTTTTCAAACTGGGATGTTCTCAGTTGAAGATGAAAGTACTCAAAAAAACCATCCTTGACATTCAGTACTCCAGTGACTATGGCAGCCTTGCACACACTGAAGAGAACAGCTGGACTGTTTGGATATTTTTGGAGTAGCCTACCAAACTTTGGGCTTCTCTCTCAACATTGAGAAGCCTAAAGTATTCTATCAGCTTTCCCCAGGCCAGGCATGTGGTTCTCCTCCCCAAGTTACCATTAAGAGAAGGACGTGGAGATAGTTGAGTATTTCCCCTATGGCAGTAGCCACCTCTCTCAGAGAGTGAAAATTAATGAGGAGATCCAGCACAGGATCCCATGTGCAAGTGCCTCTTTTGGGAAAGTGTTTTGGCCTGTCTTTGTTCATTGCAATCTCCAGAAAGAGACCAAGATCCTGATCTACAATGCAGTCATCATCCCCACTCTCCTCTATGGATATGAATGTTCGTGACCTACAGACACCATCTCAAGAGACTGGAGTGGTATCACCTATGATGCCTCCAGAAAATCCTCCACTTTAGAAGATGGCTGGACAAATGCCAGCATATTTGCTGAAGCCAGTGTTACCAGCAATCAAGAACAAACTTTGCTGGACTAGACATTGTATGTGGATGCCTGACTCTCAAGTCTTAAAACAAGTGCTCTATTTCCAGCTTAGTAATGGTCTGAGATTTTGTGGTAGCCAGAGGAAATGCTACAAGGACACTTTAAAGGCATATATCAAGAAAACAGATGCTCACATCAAGAAGTGGGAGGACTTCCAATGGTGCTGCACCCTCAACCAAGTGGCAGCCCATTTTGAGGAAAAACATCTTGTCCTTGAAGCAGAAAGAGAGAACAGAAGAAGGACAAGGAAATAAATACTAGCTTATGGCCTATTCTCTCCTGTGGAAAGACCTGCAACTTCTGTGGATGGGTGTGTGGTGCAAGGACTTAAGTCACCTTTTAAGTTACCTCAAGACCCATCAATGAGCCATGGTAGAGATCATCCTCAGACTCAAGGATTGCTGACAATGAATCATTAGAATCAAATTTATATCTTTTTCAGATTCATAAAACAAATCTAGCTGTTTTGAGTATCTTCATAGTGCATCCAATGCTTCACTGAAAGTCATTTCCACGCTTGAGTTGATGTTTTCATGCCTGAATTGATGTTTTTAGCTAGAGTTAAAAATAGTCTGCAGTGCTGTGAAATAGGAGCTACATTACCAGGAGCAAATAACAGACAGCAGAATTGTAGAAGAAAGGCTAGCTTGATTAATAGAACATCAAGACCATTAAAAAGGAGAGAGAGCCATTAACACCTGTGGAATGACGAGTTTAGAAGGAATCATCTCAATTATATTGAACCATGAAGTCAATGACTCCTTCACTGCTGCCTGAATAGGACTTCTGTTGTCTCTGCCAGGCAGTCTGTTTCAAAATTTAGGTGGACCAGGAAGTGAAGTAGGGTATGACTGTACTAGTGAACCCCTCTGGTTCTGCCCTGCCCTCAGCCATCAAACCGCTGCTAGTCATGTTTTTTCTGCTACTAAAATTTCCAGATGCATACATATGTGCCTTAGAGATTCTATTCTCCCTAGGCATCTATGTAGCCATACTGCAGCATACTGAGCATGCTTAGTAGGAAAATGTGTGATGAGCATAGATACATGGGATCCAAACTACATGCGCACACCAAAAATAGATATTACATAACTATGTAAGTGCTACTTAAGTGCATGAAGGTGAAATGGGATTTAGCCTGGATGTCTTAACAATTCAAATCATTTGATTAATTTTTCATACCACGTTTTCTCACTAGCTTCATTTGACAGAACATTTATGACAAAGATTATGCTTAAACTAAAAAAAAATAACTGTTTTGATTAAAGTGCCAGTTCGGAGATAAATGAATGGAATGAAAATTGTTCCTGTTCCATAATGACACTATGATGCTTGCAAACATTCTTCTACCAGAAAAATATAACCATTATAATAGGTTTCTTGGGATACTGCAGTATGAGGCTCCAGAATTTAACCCTAAAACATATTGATATGATTATGGTATTTCATATTTTGCAATGTTGTGGGATATTTGCTAGAGTTAATCTCAACTTTATTTTTTCTATTTAAAGCCTCAGTTCAGCAAGGACTCGACCTCATTGGAGCCAACTGTGTGCTTAAAGTTCTGAACATAGTCAAGACTTTAATTCCAGCTTTAGCTTTAGCTGGAATTAAAGGACTTTTATAGACATGCTCTGGGAGGGGAGGGTGGGGTGCTTTAAGTAGAGTGGCTGTAAGAGCTGCTCCTAATTGAAGCGCCCGGAGAATCACATGTATGAGCAATCCCATGCTGAAAAATGACCATGGGGACACTTTAACTAAAGCTTCTTAAATGAGCTTTAGTTAAAGCACCCTCATCACCATTTTTCAGTGAGGGAATGCTAATGCATATGATGTTGGATTCTGCTGGACTGTGGTAATTACAGCGTGTGAGAGCATTCTCACTGCATGCACATAGGCACCCAAAGTGTTCCCACAGTAACTCTGCTATTAGTGAATTTAACTAAACCTTAAAGATTTTTGTAACAGAGATGAGTCTTCTGCTCAAACTGAGGTCATTCATGCTCTGTTCATTTTCTTTTCTTTTTTGTTTTGTTTTGTTAGGTGGAAGAAACTCCACAGAAAACATTATATCTCTATTATTTAAAGGAAATTGTTAACATTCTGAAGTTGAGTTGGTCTAATAAAATATATCAGATTTACCCAAAGAACCTTGCCTTAACATTCTGAGCGCTTTCCAAATGTAATTGCTCTCTCCACAAATTGGCATTTGCTCATGATGTCTTTTGAGGTTATTGCATTCACAATGGCAAAGAACTGAAAATACCCCTTGTTGGTATGGAATCACCACCCAGGATGTAATGACATTAAAAAAATACAGATTAGGAAAGGAAGTGGTAAACCAAATATTCTATACTGTGTCATGCAGTTTGTGATGTATGTTTAGGTTTCTATCCCATGCTGCCTTGTGGTATAGTGCAAGGGGCTATGCTTACTCTAGCCAATGCAGAACACTTAGGTCATGGTTTCAGGAATTTCCATCTGTGATGCTTACTCATGCTCCCAATTACTGTACTGTCATGAGTGAGGCACAAAGGAGGCTGACATACACGTGATCATGCCTCTTTCAAGCAGCTGCAAAGTGACTATGGGGCAGGAATAGAATTTCCCTATTCCATGACAGAAAAAACTACAGTTTTTCAATGGAGGCAACTGGCAGCAGTAACATAGCTAAGGAGAGCTAGTGGAGCACCACCCCTAAGTGCTGAGTTGAGCATGGGCAGTGCAAAAATAACAGCCACTCTGTTACCAAACTGTCTGCTGCCAGGCCCAGCCACTGATGCTGCCCTGTACACCACTATTGTCCAGGGCACAGAAATAACCCCGGCTGGCAGCATCCCTGATGGTTCCAGTAAGTGTACAGAGACTTCCAGTAAATAGGGACATCTTTGTTAAGGCCATAGATGACTTAAGAGGCTGATCCAAGATCTGCATGTTAGACTGAAGATGTGGCAATCAGTTTTGGGAAGAAAGAGCAAACCCTGGTGATGTTAGGTTATAGCTCTTTTCCTTTGTCTCTCTCATCTATCTGCCTGCATAGTGAGGCAAGCTTACTCAAAATGATCTATGCCTATGCAGACAGCACCTAGCACAATCAGGCGCTGATTATGCTTGGAGCCTAAAGACAACACTGGAATATAAATAACCTATAAGGGTCCTGATTGCAGATGTCCCTTGTTTTGCTGCACCTTCACTAACTTTGTTATATTTGCATCTTTATTTACACCAAGGTCAGTGATACCAGAATTATGGTGTATATCCCCAAACCTGTATATTTCAAAACCTGTAGGAGCCTAAAAGGGGACAGTCACTTCTCTGCTCACTTTGTAGAACTGCTACCCTTCTGCCAGCCAGAGGTGTACCTGGTCACAGCTGTGTCCTGGGCAGAAGTGGCATGTAGGGCAGCATCACTGGCTGGGCTGCCTACAACTGTGGCAGTGGCCAAGCTGAGAACACAATGCATATTTTCGTACACCCCGCACCTCTGTGCCTGGGCTGATGCTCTATTCCCGTATTGAGGGACTGCCACTGATGGTGATAACATCTGAATATAGAAGATAAAAAGACCCTATTTTCAATAGTTAGCAGGTAAATTAAAAAAAACAAAACAAAATCACAGACAAATGCTGGATGAAATATGAGAGATTCACAAGGCCCCTGTTACCATAGCTGAGAACTTCACAATATACAATATATTTTTCCCCACTGCACTCCTGTGAGGTATAGATGGGGAACTGAAATAACTTATCTTAGGAGACCTGCATCAGAGCTTTAAATTTTTTCTGAGTCTCAATTCAGTGCCTTATCCATAAGATTATCTTGCTATCTAAAGTTATGCTAATTTACATGTATGCAATAAGAGAGTTTTATCTGATATAATGAACTATCTTTACTTGCCTTATTTAGTTTACTTTGAATAGATTATCATTAGTGTCTAACTGAAACTGCGGTAAATATCTGTCTTAAAACATACATTATTGTTCTGAGTCTCTTATAGATCTTTTCAATCGTAGTTGTGCTGCCTTTGATAATACCTATTTGGCTAGGTACAGACATTCAAAAAGCTGAAGGCAGAATCAATCTAAGTTGCATGGTTTTCTGTACGTGGTGTAGTTTAGACTGGCAGTGAACAGAACATGGATTCACCTGTTAGTGCAGGTGGCAAATCTTAGAATGGGTTCTACTATTTTTAAACCAATTTTGTGCACTGAACTTCTGTTCTGTTATGGGTATAGACTGGTTTCCAATCACTCATATGGTAAGTATACAGTATATAGTATACTTATATGGTAAAAGTGTAATGTCTATACCTGGCCTTTGTTTGTGAGTAGTTCTAGAGTTCTGTACTATTTTTAGATGGCATTTCAAAATAGTCATGAATGTTATCATATTGCTATACCTACTTAGTGAGATGATCACTTCATAAGAGGAAACAAAACTGCTTTACAGTCTATGATTGATGTGGTATCTGGATTATTATCTTTCATTACATCTAAGAAGTGTATCATATCATAGATAAGTTAGATAATGGATTTGTATAAGATGGTTTGGATAGGGATGATTCTGCCTCAGGCAGGGGGTTACATTTGATAACTTCCTGAGGTCCTGTTAGTCCTACTTTTCCAGGATTCTGTGCTAGTATTTGGGTACCTAGTTATATATCAGAATGGAGTGGGAAAATATTTAGTTATCAAATCAAGCAAGGACAGAAATAGAAGTTTTTAATATTATCCTACTTGTTCTGGTGAAAATAAAGCATAGGGATACAAACCTTGCCTCAAACTAATGACTTTCATATAGATTATTCTGGGAAAAAAGGACAGAATGTGACAGGGATATGTCCACATTCTTACCTTGGAAAATTCTCTCTCTGCCTTTAGACAGGAGGAATGTGGTGTTAAAGAGCTACAGAAAGATGAAATTTCAGCAAGGATAAAATTACAAGCAAAAATACTTTATGTATACACCATGTTTTCATCCACAATTTTCAACTTCACAAAACTGGGTGAGTATGATTAAATTCTGTACAGTTTCATGTACCTGGGGCACAGAAAATTAACATGACTGCCGTAAGGCAATATAACTAGCCAGTAGTGGATGAGGAAACAGAACTGATGGCAAAACAATGGGATTTTGTTTTACTTTTTAAAACAAAAAAAGAAGGGATTCTTCCTAAAATGTACTGTGTCATGAGAACATCAGTAATGTCAAGAACCCATTGATTCTTTGACATTATTATTTATATATTATGTCTGGGTAATAATACGTTTATTATTGCATTGCTTATTTTTACTTCCGTGGATCAGATTTTAAGTATTTAAAAAGCAATAAAAAGTTTAACAGTGTGAACAATATGTAACATAGTTCCCCATGATTACAAAAGAAATGCAAATTCCAGCCTGAGTGCTTAGAAGTTCTTTGGGGTTGGGAGTGACCCTTTGGGCATTTATACATGTGCTTTGGGAGTGGGGTGGGAGGGCTGCTGTAATTAAAGTGCCTGGGGTGACGTGTGTATCAGGACCCCCAGGCTGAAAAATGGTGGTGGGGTGCTTTAACTAAAGCTTGTTGAACAAGCTTTAGTTAAAGTGCTCCTGCTGTCATTTTTCAGCGTGAAGACACTGATACACATGACTCTGGAGTCTGCTGCAGTGCAGTATTTACCATGCTCTAACAGACTCAATTAATCTGTAATTACAGTGCATCTGAGCAGCCTTGTTGAATGTGTATAGGTGCCCTTAGTTCTTATTTGTGAAACACTGAGTTCAATAAGACGTTTGCCATGACTGGAACTTTGAGGTGCTACTTCAAAATAAATAATGAATAATAATTATCTCATTATCAATATACACAGAAGATGATCTTGTGACTCTTTAACCTTCTTTTGCCACGTAGTAATGTCAGGGGGTAAGTCTTTTATACCATATGGAATTGTCTAAGCACAGAAAAAGAGTGATTTATGCAAGTTTTCAGCCTTAAAAGAACAGCTATACTTTGTAAGATCATACTTTAAAAATGGCATCACAGAGTTTTATGTTTATCATCTATCAATGACTTCCAGATCTAGATTTTAAGTAAAAGGATGTGTTTTTTAACTGCCAACCCTCCAGACACCCCTGGAATTTGAAAATCCTGCTGGGTTGAACTCTGACATTACCGATACTAAAGATTCTTCAGTTAGGATTGTATTAATGATACTAATGTTCAGGATGAAGGCTATGCAGAGCTAACAAGAATAACAGATAGATCTCAGATAGACCCTGGGTGCAGACCTGTTGAATAACTGATGTTGTTTTACATGATCGGTTTTTCACATCATAGCTGGTTCATCCTTGTGCCATTGATATTTTGTTTGAATGAACAAGCATCATCTATGTCCCCATCCCACTCCCCAGTTGAATAAATAGAACAACAAAGGGATAGATTATGACTGGCCCAAATGGAGAACCTCCCTCCCTGCCTGAAAAATGTATGCAAGAGCCACACCCAACTGTATTCCCCAAACGGAGTGGAATATAATAGCTGGGTTTTCTGTATTCCATCCAGAGCACACAGGGATTCACAGGCAGGAAGGAAATGTGAATAAAGTACTTACCTATGATTTGAGAGACTGGCGTTCAATTCCCTGCTGTGCTACAAAATTCCTGTATTACCTTCTATGTCTCCTTGCATCTCAGTTCCACATCTGTAAAATGGGACTAATAGTGGTTCTGTGCCTTATGGGGGAATTGTGAGGCTAGATATATAAATGACTTTCAGTTGTTTAAATTTACAGTAGTGCGGGCTCTATAACTTCATAGTACTAGAGTAAAAAGATACAGCTGTTAGCATGGAGTGGAACTGTGATGAAAGGTCCATATTTAAAGTTACTATATTTTTTCTCTGTCCTTTTCAGTGATAGAAGAACTATGATATCACAAATTCCAAAGGTTTAATGTGGCCACAAGTTAAATTGTGAAATCACTATAGCCACATCTGTAGTTCATTTATACTAAAAATGCCATTGAATTTCTGCTCTTCTGAAAATAATGTTTTAACAATTTACATGGATGTAAATTTACAGAATGCCAGTGATGTTCAGTTTTTAATACCTGTTTTTCATCTTTCAAACGTTCAAATATTGTTACTTTTGAATTATTTGAACTAGATTAGAAATATTGGAATCTGCTGTGCTTTTGGAAAACACTGGAATGTGCATGCTGCAAGTGGGTACTTCACTTCTTTCCTTCACCTTCCTTTCCCCTTTTTTTAAATATATGTTGACATTTTGTGACACAATGAAGCTTTGGTAAATTCCATCAGGATATGACCTGCTTTCTTTTTTCTGTGCCTGAGTTCCTCACTCAGGAACTTGGGTAACAGTAGGTGAAAGACAGGGTAGATTTATGCGATAGGTAACAGAGTTACAGGGCATATCTGCCCATAAGAAATGCAAATGCCCTTTGGCTTACCAAGAGAAACAATAGGTCAACTAGAAGATTTTTTTTAAAAAGCAGAGAGCCTCACGGCAAGATAAAAGAATTTACAGAACTACAAAGGAACTGGTAAGACCAAGTAGTTAAAAGCCAGGTATAAATATGCATACATTTTTAAAACCAGATCATTTGATCATTTTGCCTGATCTCCAATATAAAACAGGCTGTAGAAATTCATGTCTTTTAAATTCTGATGTTAAAATTTCTGAATCATGACAAAGAATTAGGAGATGACCATGCATATCTTGTTGAATGCCTATTAATGCATACTCTGGGATGTGCATTCTGGTAACCTTTTAGTTACTAAATCACAGACATATACCAGCATGTATAAATGTTATGCTATTTGGATATACATTGAAAATAGTTGTAATTAAAAATCTAAGTGTAACCGTCTTCATTTTCATTGTCTTTTCATTATGAAAAATATTTAAAAGTACAATGAGAAATATGAAAAAGCAGATAATTAACCTATTCAGTATTTTAAAATGATCTAAATTTAGGCATGCATCTATCTTACTAAGAGTTCTAGGTCATATCCTACTGTCTTTGGCAGAGCTAGTCAAATTTGCTTGAAGTTTTTAATAAAAATGACATTAATTGATAATGATGATTTTCAACTGGGAGAACCTCTAATTAAACTTCATTTAAAAAAATTGATATCAAAATACTGGAGGAAATTTTCTATCTTAACACAGCTTCTTACTCCACCCTCTGTTTTTCACTGCAGAAAGTGGAAAGAAAGTGAGAGAGGAAAAAATGTGAGGGGGCAAAAAACCCACTGGGCACATCCACACATGCAGGCACGTGTACTTGCGGCAGCTCAAATAGAAGTGGTACAAATTTGAGTTGGGACTTTTTTGCCTCAGTGCATGTGCCTAGATGTGCACTTTGGTGTGGTGCAAGTTGTGCCACTTGGAGCAAAATAATCGTGCCTGGCTCCTCCCAGATCTGCAGCCAGGGGGAGCTGGAGCCCAGGACCAGCACCTATGCTGGCTCCAGCAGTGTAAAAAGCTGCCCTGTCTTGGCCCCAGCAGTACAAAAAGCTGCCCTGGCAAGTAGCTCAGGTCTACTAGCTCTCAGGAGCTTCTGGGCCTTAGCCAATTGGTACCTGGAGACACTACCCTTTGTGCCAGCTGGATTGCTGAAACAGCCCTGAGAGTTCCCTGCACCCTCTACCCACTGCAGCAGTCTGGCGGTGGGGGCTGCTGCCTGGTTGTGACCTGCTGCGCACCTGAGACAGCATGTGGCCCCAAGGCTGCATGCATGCTAGACACGGATGGGGACTGCATAGACTGTAGAGGCATCTGCCCCTCTGGACCAGCTGCCAGTGGGCTGTGGCTGCAGAGTTGGCCTTTGCAAAGCACTACTGCCATATGTGCCTCTGCCCAGCCATCCAGGCAGCTGGGAAGATGTTCCTAGTATGGTGACCTGCTTCAAACTGTCAGGAGGTCAGACACCTCCAGCTGCGTCCAAGGTGCCAGTACTGAGCAGACTACTTTGCCTAGGTCCTGCCACTTGCCTCCCTATAAGGAATTGTGGTGTTCCCTATTTGAAAACTGAAAAATCCCTGATAAAAAAATTCCAAAGTCACACATAAAATACCCCAAAATACATGTCCCTCCACAATTAAAATAAAAGACCACTATATATAGAAAGACAGTGATCAGTTGGGCAATGTTTTATTGATATATCTACAGTGTTAAAGCAATTTTGAAGCCTACCAGTGTCTCTATCATCATCATAAAATGAATTCTAAATAGTTATATATTTTGCTGTTTGCCTTTGGTTTTCCTCTCATAGAGCAGTTAGAGGTCCCTGTGACACCTTCACTAACTAGGATGTGGGGAAAGCTGCCCCTGCAGCCACAGCTCCTGCCAACAGGTCTGGCAGCTGGGCATGCAGGGTGTGTGCTGGGGGGATGTGGGGTTTGCAGGAGTGGGGTGGGAAGTGGGGTGGGGGGTGTTGGTGGCTGTGGAGAGATGTGGGGGGCTATGTGGTGTGTGGGTAGGTGTGGGTGGATCATGGGGGGACTCTGGGGAGGGTGGTCTGCTCAGGAGGGGTGGATTCCCTGCCCCCTGCAGGGCGCAGCCCTCCCTACAAAGCTCATGGACTGGCCCCCACAGGGCTACAGCCCCCTAACAGGGGCTAAATCCCTTCAACAGGGGACACAGTCCCCCACAGGGGCCACATGCCCCCCACAGGGGCTACAGCCCCCCAACAGGGGCCACATACCCCCCAAAGGAGCTACCACCCCCCCTGCAGAGCCCACGTGTCCCCCACTGGGCCCCATCCCCTGCCAGTTCTTGCAGCCCCCTCTGATGGCTGCCCCACCTGGCCCCACGTCCTGTTACTTTAAAAAAAAAAAGCCCCGTACTCCCCGACTGTAGCAGCAGGTGTTGGGGCCTATGGGACCTCAATGCAGAGCCCTGCCTGCACAGCCCAAGCAGACCCAAGTTGTGAAACAGCATGGGGTGCCACGTGGCACCCTGCTGAGCCACGCTGCACCTGCACGATCTGACAGTGGCAGCATGGTGCCAGGGAGCTGGGGCTGACCCTGCTGCCCCCTGCTACTCTGTCTGGTTGCCAGACTGGCTCTGTGGAGGACCTGAGCCTCCATTGCTTCAGGGCATGGTTGGGGACTTGCTTTTTTTGCCTGGGGTATTTTTTGATCCCCTGGATACCCAGGAGTCTAATTTTGTCCCCGCACTGCAAATTTGCAGTGCAGGGAACATATTTTTGTTCCTGCACATGCCTGTTGCAGCATCTCAAAGAGCGTGCTCATCTGGACGCCCCCACTTTGTCTCATACATATTTAATTTTTCAAATGAAGTGAAAAAAATTTTAAAAAGAAATAAAATGGGGATACACTTTATGGCCATTATCATTTTATTTCTATTAGAAAAGTGATAAAATAATATATGCAAAAGAGGAAAGAGTGACACCAAAAGATCTTGTAGCAATCTGGAAAAAAAAATCAAATTAAATGCCAAATTTCATTTCATTTCAAAAAGTTTTGTTTTGAAAACATTCATTGAAAAATCTACAAAGTAAGAACAAATTCTAAGGTTTCTGAAGAAAATATACCTAAGCAAAATCCAAACTAATCTTCAGTCTGTGCATGTATATTTCAGTATCTTCTGTCTCTCTTTTTAAAAAGAATCTAAAGTACTGTAAATGTATCTCTTGGAGACCATAATGATGGATGGGAAAATAACAGTAGTCTACAGATACTTGAAATGTTGAAATACTTGGGACAAAAAAGGACACTTTTAAGGCAGAACACATGGATATATCTAGGAATAAAGAGATCAGGAAAACAAAAATGTCCTATGCAAAAATCTCCTGATGACAAGACAAGATGTGTTAGGTGATGGAATAGTTTCCCAACAGGAGCCAAATTTCTCAACACTTTTGAAATAAGATGAGATAAAAATACAGAAATATAACAGAGACAGAAATCCCCCTATAGACAGGGAGGCGGACAGGATGACCTAAGATGTCTTTCTCTCCTCTGTCTTCAATGATTCTTTGATCTGAGCTGACTCTCTCAGACGAATGATTGCCTTCTTCAGAGCCCTTTTACTTTCTAAAGAGTTTTATGATTCATGCTGGAGAGGACTGAAAAATCTCTTGGGCAGAGACCTCAGCACTTGTAAATCCCAGGGACTTTGTTTACTAAGCAAGGGTCAGATTTGATTTCTAGTAATTTTTTCAGGAACTCTGGACTCTCATGGATTGTTTTCACCAAATAAGCTTGCACTGCTAACAGCTGTCTGTTCTGTACCATAATCAGCATGTTGTCTAAACAGACTATTATCCTGATCCCTCTCTCATAGAAGGCTGCTACCATGGAGCTGACAAGAGGCCAAATGGTAGGCTGGAGGACTGCCAAAGTTCTCCTTCCCAGCAAAACTTGGAGGAGCCTTTGACATTCTTTCACCAGCAGGATAGTGAGACATCCTTCAGGTCTAATCTCACCATCCAATCATCCCACATTGAGGTGTCTCTTAGGAGATGGATCCCTTCATCTTGTAATGTGTGTATTCAATTCTCTCAGATTTATCACAGATTTATACTCCTTCTGCTGTCCTTTTGGGCACCAGGAACAAATTGCTTGCAAATGTTGCTTGGTTTGAGGGAATTTTTACCATTGTCTTCTTTTTCACAAGGGAGATCACCTTTTCTATCAAACTCCTGTCTGATACAATAACATTGTCTGAGAATAACATTGGATATAATAGATGGGGGAAAGACACAGCCATGGTTGTCTAAGTGGAGACCTTGGCCCATTTGAATACTTATGCAATCTTAAACTATCTGCATTCAGCTGTCCAAACACACTGTCTTTTTTCCCTGGTCTCTTGAGGGCTAGAGCCTCTTGGACTCCAGATTAATTTCATAGGTAAAGACTGAAGTTGTCTGGTTCCTGTTGCCAAGACTGTTTATGCATTTTTCATTAGGAAGTCATCAGTTACAAAACAGAAATAACCCTGGGAGCAGGAATTTGAGCTCTGGACTCCCCCAACCTAGGAGAACATAATCACTACGCTGCCTCTTGTTTGGCTTCCTTTTACCCACATGACACTTACATTTTTTGCTTCCTGCTGTCCTAACTTCAGTGTGAGGAGTTGAAAAAGTCTTCACCTACAACCTCATGTTTAGGTCACTGTTGCGTAAAGTGAAACATGTGGGTTCAAAGTCTTTAGTTGAAGTTAGGCCTAGCAATGGACTTCCACTTACTGGGAGAGTGCCCTAACCATTTGGGTATTCAGGAGAAGATGGACAGCGGCTGTCATTTATCCTAGGATTTGAGTTTAGGGAGCTATGCTTTGAAGTGGGATTATGTGTTGGAGGAGGAGCTTAGTGTGAAGTGTGATTCAGGTGCCTAAACTCTTGAGGGGGTGAGAGTTCTGACACATTCTATATTTACCATTTCCACTTAGCTACTTCTAGATGCCCTTGGCTTTTTCTGAATTGTATTTTGTAGGTAACAACCTCTCCTCTTTTGTGTAGAGTATCTACAAGCCTAAACCTACATTGTTTTTCATAAGTGTCTGTCTTCCTGTTGACTGGATAGGGTTACTTGTTGCCTAGTACAGTTATCATGAGCTGCCCGCCCATGCAAGGCACCTAAGATGCAGGAGATGGAATGCTTAAAACAATCAGAATCTGGTCCTTGCTCACCAGGAGGATGAGCTGGCTGCCTACTTTTCTATCATCTTATGATTTTAAAGTGCATTTTCTGTCCCACAAGGAAAAACAATCAAGAATTTTTTTTTTTAAAGTAAGGATAAAAGTCATCATACCCAAAAATAAGACTTTACAATAGAACAAAAGCTTATACCCCTCTTTCCCATATTCAACAGGTCTGAACAGCCACCACTTCCTCATCTAACACTTACATCAGTTTCCAAGCACAATCAAACAGCTTAAACCAAAATTGAGGCAGGTTTGTGCATCTGAGAAGGCAGATATTTTGGGTTGTAAGATTTTCCTTACTACACCTTGGTTTCTGGGGTTTAGATAGAAGTAAGTGGGAAACCCATTCCTCATCTAAGCCTTTCAATTGCCCATAGCAGATTATATCTATCAACTTTTTTTCCCTTTTTGTATATGGTAAAGGTTGGAGTCCAGCTGGCATCTCTGACAGCAGCCCATTCATCTCTGTTGTAGCTTCTGCATCCAAATGATTTAGTTATAGCTTCCACTGAAACCTCAAAAAAAGAATCATGTTATTAAACATCTAATCTGAGTGCAAAATCATCCTGAATCTGTTCATTGTATTGAAAATCAAGTTGAAGACATCCTAATCATAACTTGCACATGCATCTTATCAGAAATGACATTTCTATTAATAGCAATGACATTTATATTAGTAAAAATTCTTTTTGCAAATCTGGGTGATGTTCTCTCCCACCCTGGTATTCTTTTTGACTCCTCTGGTATCTGTAACATCCTGTAAGAAATAAACAAGATACTCTTTGCTGTGATTTATGGAATTCTTGGTTTTGTATTTTGTATCTGTCTAGTTTATAAATGCTTCTGGGTTCTCAGATTTTTGCACAGATCTGGAGAAAATATGGTGATGTTGGAACTGCTCCATGTCTTACTTCTCTGATCCATTGTTTGAACTATCATTCTATCAGACAGTTTCCATTCAATAAATCTACTGCGTCAGCCATCCGCAACTCTGATTTTCTTGGACACAAACTTCATTCTTCAGTATTTCGCAACAAAAGGCTCAGAATAAGCTGGTTGAATGTGAGAAGTTTACCTAACAGAATTGATTATCTCAGAGGTCTGCTTTCTTAAACACAGCTGCAGTTTCTAGTTCTGTCTGAAACATAGTTTGACAACAGCTATGCAGACAGTGAACTTTCAGTACCAGGTTACCACATGTATAGAGATTCTGATATCCAAGAGGAAGTTTGATTATTAATGTGAAAGCAGTTTTAATTGCTTGTGTGTGATCTTACATTCTGTTGAACAGATCTAACTTTCCTTGTTTACATATATAGCATAGTCATAGTTTTAAAATAATAAATAGTTCCTATTTAAAGTTTCCATATAACATAAACATGTACTGTATTTAAATTAAATTATGGTTTCTTTTACTATATGTAAAATGTTTCCCCTTTAAAACTAGATTGATTATACAGACATACATTGCCATGATTAGACATGTTTTTTGCTACTGTATATTGTGTCCTAACACTAGCCTCAGTGTTTCTGCCCACGGTCTTAGACAGTACAAAAGCTCATTCTTCAAAATAAAAACACAAAAATATATAAAGTGATTTCACTGTAGGATTAGATTAAATGGATCCAACAAGTGGAGATGTAAATTGCACCTCCCAGCATAGCTTTCTGAAGGGGGTAAAACCCATAAGCAGGGAGATGGCATTGCTGCTTTTTCCAGCCCTTTGAGTTGTGTGCTCTGTGTGTGCAGGAGAGAAGGGACAGCTGTATTTTGTGGTCAATGCTCAGTCTTGACTCCTGTCTGCAAAAATTGTATGAAGGGATATACTAAATCAGCTTGATATAAACTGCTGATAGAATTTCAATTAAAGGTGTGAGGGATCTGATCTGTGATCCTAACAATTATGTTTCCTGCTGTGCCATATGTGCAGGAGAGGAGGCATGACTATGGGACTGGAGATCAAATCCCAATCATGCCCTTTCCAGTGCAGGGGAAGCCTAGATTCATGATTTCAGGCTCCATCTGCACCAGCAGTTAGCAAGCCAGGTGTGCCCAATATCTTGGAACATTAGTCAGCTGATTGGCACATCCCAGTCCTTCAAGCCTCTGTATTGCTGGTGCCACTGACTGATTAATTACATCAAGTGTAACATCTGCTAGGAGCCATAGTAACTCCCATTTTGCTTCTCCAAATAATGCTATTTACAGTTTGCTTCTCCATCATAGACTGCCTTTCCACTAGAGGTGATGCCTAAGCTAACATACCTAGTGCTACTACCCCTTAAGCCAGTGTTTGTACCCACTGAAATCAACACTTGGTACTCAGATTATTCCTATCATATGTTTTTTATTTTAATGTAGGTTTTAAATACTTAATATTCAATTAATATCCCACATTTTGATTAGGGTTTTAATTTTTTACATTTCTCTAATACAAGCTTTCCAGTTTGTAGCTATGCACAGAGAATATTACAGCCCAATTGTAGTTTAACATGCCACAGGTATTGTAATATCAAATCTCACATTCTGGACTTACACACGTGCTATTTTGTATCATTAATAAAAGTGTCTTTTGGCTTGAAACTATGAAACCTATTAAATCTTGCATTCTGGTCACAGAGTACCATATTGGAAAATTGACATCTGTTCTTGCCTTTTGCTTGTAAAGTTAAAGCTCATTAATCTGTACAAGAAAATCATTGAAAAATACAAAACTCTGGCAAATTACTAGAATCTCATTTTCAAAAAAATCTGTGGCCAATAAAATCAAAGCTGATCTGCTAATATTCCATTTGGACAGAAATGTGCTCACTTTATTTTTAGTGTTTTAATGTAAATAACATGTACAGCCTACAATTTGGCTCAAGCAAGCAAGTGTTCATTCTTTCAAGTGAACTGAAAAAAAAGCCTCTCTGAAGATCAAAGTAACTTGACATGCACTTTATTTATTTAATAATTTATAGTGCACCCATTTCTTTGCCATCTGAACTCCATATTTACACAATGGCAAACATCAGTAAATAAACATAAGTTGAAGACGGAGAAAAGAAAAAGGGAAAGAGGTGTCTTCAGATGAAAGACATACTTGGATGAAGAGATGAGTCTCATATTGTGTTAAATATTAGCAATATCATTCTTGGCCTGACTACCAGAGGGAGCTCGGCTTCATTGACCATATCTCTCCCCCAAGGATTGACTTCCTTTAAGTGCTAGGAGGATATCTTTAAGGTCTAGAATAGAAGCACCTCTCATAGAAGCAGAGGCAATTTGTAAGGATACCAGGACACAAAACATACAGGACTTTATACAGTAAAATCAACACCTTAAATTGCAAGCATAGTACTGTGTGAAGCAAATGTATCATGCTCCTGTCAACTTGCTATTCAACACCACTGAGCTAACGCATTCCCTGGTTACTAAAGCCACTCATTACTGTTTACAGCAAGATCCAAATAGAGTGCATTGCCTTTGTAAATGCATAAGGTTCTTAAACATTCTTCTGCTGGTACCACATTCCTTAAGAACATTAAATATATATATTAGTATTTTCTACAATTAATGTTATAATTAGGCATATAAATTAGTTGCTAAATATTAAGGATGGGTTAGGGAAAGCATTCTGGGAAACAGAGTAGGATAGATAAATTAGAGGAATATCAGAAAAAATCTTTGGGAAATGGATAAATTACTAGGGCCATTAATGTGTCAATATTGTGGAAAGCAAAGAATGGGGTCCAGTGGAACAGAAGGAATAGGGGGCAAAAATTAAGGAATGGAGACCCTAGATTATTTATAGAAGGGAGGGAAATAATGAGGTCAGGCAGGGGAATATGTTTGAAGGGAGTGTCTTTTTTATTGTTGATTATGTTTGCTAAGCATTGCTGAGAGCCTCAGTTAGGGGCAAGTGCTGTTCAAAAAATAAAAAGGTAGCTATTGTAGTAACACAGTATAAGAAAATAGGTGTAGTTAGACTGCAGAAAGTAGTACTGGTATTTATGTGGGTGTCTGTGGGAGAGGTAGCTCAGAGAACTGTGAGAGCAGATTCAAAGAATGGGAAGTTCATATGTATTAGTGGTTCTGTACTCTTTGGGTACTGGCATTTATTATCTTCCTTGTCTCAGAGTATTGAAGACAGTTCCTTTAAGAGGGAACAAAGAAAAGCTGAGCCTTTTTAATGGGAGAAAGAACAATGATTGAAAGCCTGTAAAAGAGAAAGAAGGAAGTCTAATTTGCCCTGGACCCTTATCCTTGAATCTGCTTTTCCCTTGCAAACAAACTGGTGATAGGACGCATACTTTGCTTTTGGAAAGACTATGTTCACAACCAGCTTGTTTCTCAGACTTAAATCTATTTTTACTTCAAATGGATCAGCAGACTCCTCTCATATCAACTCTAACTTAAACCAGTATTAGAAAACAGGATTTGGCAAATTAAACTTGCTTTTATTACAGATTATGGTTTATGTTTGTATTTTCTATTATTAAAACACAAATATGTGATTGTCCTTCTGAAATGTTTTCAAACCTTAAATCAAAGAGCTGTCAGAGATTCTCATTATTTCTCCAATGCAATGAGATGTTATAGATGTTTTGTTATATTAGATATATTGTTTTGCCTAGATTTTTAGAAATAGGAACATTGGTATTCCCTTGGTGCATCAGCCCATGACTGTGGCCAGTTCTGGATATTTCAGAAGAAGCCACAAGAATACCCAAAAGGGGCACTTAATGAATTAATCTGACTGTAAATACTATGAACTGAAGAAAATGGTTTATATCTTGTATATAATCCTATCAAATAAACTGTGGTAGCATTTTTTAACCAAATTACATTCTTAGCCTTAATAACACACTCTGGGTGCATCTACATGTAAAATTAAGATGAGGCAAGAAACTCCAGAGCCATTTGTGCCATAGTCAATTTCTCCCAGGCAAAGTGTCTACTTGTGCTCCTGGGGCAACAGCAACTTGAGCTGGGTTGGAGCAAGCCCCTGGCTGCCCAGGCTGACTGCGTGCAATTAATGCCCCTGGTTGCTGTCTACACGTGTGTTTCAGTGCAGCAAAGTACTCTGCCATAAGATAGTACTGTCCCTGACAGTACTATCCTAGAGTGGAGTTTACTGTGCCCTAATACCAATGCATAGGCACACTGTGACACTTTACTGCAGAGCTAATTAGTCAACTTCAGAAAAACACAAGTGTAGACGCACCCCATGGCATTTAGTTAAAGTTTAATATGCATTCTGTAAAAAGTTTTCTTGTATTACCATATTTACTTGCATACCACACACGTTTCTAGACCTCCAAAATGTGGGCATGTTTGTAAGTGGAAATGCTGATTTCTGTGCCAGAATGGAAGCATTGTTTCTGAGGGCTTTGCTTCTCTCCTTTCCTGTCAGCCAGCTTGCAACAGGGCTGAAGTCTACTCTTCAGCATCAGAGCTAGTTTCAATCCTCTCACAACTGGTGCTGAAGTGGAAGCAGCATTTGGCTGAGCAGTTAGAGAAGGGCTATGTGTCCCTTTCAAATTGGGCTTGATAGCCACAAATGGATTCATTGGGCATCTGACTAGATCTATTGCATGTACACCATGATCCAGAGGAGGAATGGTTGCCTACCTACCTAGGGAAGGATGAGTCACCTGAAGAGTAGAGTCTTTACCTGCTTCGTGTGGTCAGCTTTTGGCCATAACTCTGGAAAAAAAATCCTTCATAATTCCTTTAGAAACAAGGTGCATGTCATATTTGAGAGCTTGTGGTATGAAAGAAAATATGGCAGTTTTAAGTTTGCTGCCATCTGTTTCGATTGGATCCCATGCTTTCATTACACGAGGATTAATAGAAACAGTTGATTCACCTCTCTGTAACATTCATTATTTTATATACTTCTCCTGTGCCTATTCTTCTCTAAAATAAGTCAATGAGAGTTTTATACATATTAATTTTTTTATATACTATCCACTTGTTATTATAGGCCTCTAGAAAGCTGTATTGATGTAGTTCATGTTTAGCAAATTACAAATGCATCCTGTGCATCAAAATTGCTTGCACTTTTTTGCATTGTCAGGTGGAAATGATTAAGTACACTCAAACTATTGAAATCTCTTTTGATTTTTACTTTGTCAGGAGAAAGTAAAAATTGATTTAAAATTCTAATTTTAGAATTTAGTGAATTAGGGAAGTTCGACAGCAAACCTGAAAGCTCTTAATTAGTGAGACTGTACACATGAGTAAAGGCTACTGATATGAATCATAGTTCTGAGGATAAGACCCTTTGTCCAGAAAGCATGCCATAAAGATGAAAGATATTACAAAGTAAGATTTTATAATGCTTACAAAATAAAACAACACATAAGCAACATTAACATGAAAAATGTAGATGGTCCATTAAGGAACAGTTTAAAATTTATTAACATCATAGATGGGTGTTTTTTAAAGAGCTTAAGTGATTCATAGGTGTTGTGCTGGCTTTTTATATACAAGTAAATTTACATTCTGCTGGATGCTTCATAATATAGGAAAATTGAATAAAGTCTGTTCCTTGGAAAGAAAAGATAGTGATATTAGCAATAATAGTGTAAACCTTTTCATGCACATGCAGAGTATTTGAAATTGTAGGATCTTCTAACAAAAGAGAGTTCAAAGTGATTGTGGGCAAATATACAGTTTTCTCAGCAGATAATTAACTAACAATAATAACTATCATAAAATACTCTGCATCTCTGCCCCACTGAAAAGTAAATAAAGTGCTAGCAAAAACATGATGAAATATAATGTTACTTTTTACCTGATTTTGTATCAGCAGTGCCACATCATCATTGCAGCATTATCATAAAAATACAATAGTGTTTTATAGCGATGGTCTAAAATCTTTCAGTATTACAATGTTACAGGTAGTGCATTTTTACTAGATGAGCTATTTTCAATATAATTATTCTAGTTTTAAAAGTCTTAGCTTAAGGAAACAGTAACAGAAATTGTTTTTACTATAACAGGCTCTAAATGTGTCAAAAATAGTCGTTTCACTTGAAGGGGGAAGAGTTACCGGAAGCTTCTTGAAAATACTGAGCATTTGGAAAACTGATTAGTTATTTCTATTTTCCATGTCTATTATATGATCACGAAATTGAATGGAATGATCCAATGAAATTACATGCAGGCCACAATGCTGTTACCATAGCAATGTAGGATGTAGATAATTGAAAAGAATGGAAAGGTACTTAAGGCAGTCTGCAGGAAACTTGACTGAGAGTAGAAGCAAAGTTCTGACCTCCTCTGGTGAAGAATCTGTGTCATGAAGGCATCAGTTGTCCATCTAAAACAAAGGCAGATTTAGATGCATATATCTTTTATGGGCTTTTAAACAGATTTTTTTTATATCTCCAGCTCATGGGTAGAGGTAAGAAGTTAGAATATTGTTAATTGTTATGACGTCTCCATTCTGAAATAAGCAAAATATTACTAAGCTAAACTATATGATAAAGAATTATATCATAGCAAACTTTCTAATGGTAATATTATTATTATTTTAGAGAAGTCCAATTTATTGATTAGTCTGGGATACCACTACCTGCCTCAGAGGGGAAGCCTTGCATCACCTGAGTGACTTACTCTTAATTTAAATTGTAATAGTGCTTTCACAAGCCTAAGGCCTCTGGATGAAAAGATGAAACATGCCGAGAACCCTAAGGTACCTGGCAAGATTTTTTTCCCACTGTTCAAGTGGGGTGGTCCAAAAACAATTCACAGAAGACATACAGTTTCATTTCTCAATTTTTTCAAAGCTGTATGTATATCCCAAGTAAAGTTATTAATTTAGGAAGTTTCAATTGATTAACACAATTCATATATTCATAGATTCATAGACATTAAGGCTGGAAGAGACCTTGCAATATCATCAGGTCCAGCCCCCTGCCCAAAGGGCAGGCAGTCAGCAGGGGTCAAGTGATCCCAGCAGGATAGGCATCCAAGTGTTTCTTAAAGAAATCCAGAGTAGGTGCCTGCACCACCTCTTTGGGGAGTCTATTCCAGACCCTGTGGACTCAGATAGTAAATAAGTTTTTCCTTATGTCCAGCCTCAAATGGTCTTCCAAGAGCCTGTGATCATTTTCAGAAAAGGAAAAGAACTTTGTATTTAAAACAATATAGCAATTGTCTTCATAGTTAGACTACTAGTCCCAATATCATAATAAATGGTACCATAATAAAATATTCTGGGATTATTCAAAATTTATTTAAAAATATATTTTTCATAAGAATAGAATTTAGACAAAACCTGGTACAAAAAGTAAACATTTCAATATAAATATGCTCTGAAGTAATTTCACCTCTCATAAGTGTATTTTACATGCAACATCAGGTTTTTTATTGTGGCTAATTATGTAAACAAAATAAAATATTTTTAAGTCCGTTCATTTTCCTCCTCTTGCTAGTTATCATAGAAAGTTAAGGTTGGAAGGGACTTCAAGAGGTCATCTAGTCCAATCCCCTGCTCAGAGAAGGACCATCCCCAACTAGATCATCCCAGCCAAAGCTTTGTCTAGCCAGGTTTTGAAAACCTCCAAGGATGGAGCTTTCACCACCTCTCTGGGTAACCTGTTCCAGTGTTTTACGACCCTCCAAGTGATAAAATTCTTCCTAATATCAAACCTAAACTTCCCTTGTTGAAACTTGAGACCGTTGCTCCTTGTTCTGTCATCTGCCACCACTGAGAACAGTCTAGCTCCATCCTCTTTTGAACCCCCTTTGGGAATTGAAGGCTGCTATTAAGTCCCCTCTCAGACTCCTCTTCTCTAGACTAAATAAACCCATTTTCTTGAGTCTTTCCTCATAAGACATGTCCCCCAGCCCCCTCATCATTTTTATTGTCCTCCACTGGACTCTCTCCAACTTGTCCACATCCTCTCTGGGGTGGGGGGCCCAAAACTGAACACAGTACTCCAGATGTGGCCTTACCAGTGCTGAATGGAGGGGAATAAGCACTTCCCTTGACCTACTGGCAACACACCTACCAATCCAGCCCAGTATGCCATCAGCCTTCTTGGCAATAAAGCCACACTGATAGCTCATATCCATTTTATTGTCCACTGTAACCATGAGGTCCTTTCCTGCAGAGTTGCTGCCAGCCAGTCAGCCCCCAGCCTGTATTGGTGCAAGGGATTGTTCCATCCTAAGTGCAGGACTTTGCATTTGTCCTTGTTGAACCTCATGAGATTCCTTTTGGCCCAATCCTCCAATTTGTCTAAGTCACTCTGAATCCTAGCCCTACCCTACAGTACATCTACTACTCCCAGATTAGTGTCATCTGCAAACTTGCTGAGGGTGCATTCTATGTCATCTTCCAGGTTATTGATGAAGACATTGAACAAAACCAGGCCCAGGACTGAACTTGATACTGGCTGCCAACTATACATTGAGCTGTTTATTACCAATATCTGATCCCAATGCCCCAACCAGTTTTCTATCCAATTTACAGTCCATTTAGCAAGCCTGTACTTCCTTAGCTTGCCTACAAGAATGTTGTGGGAGAAAATATCAAAAGCCTTGCTAAAATCAAGGCATACTACATCAGCAATCTCCCTGCATCCACAGAGCCAGTCATTTCATCATAGAAGGCAATCGTGTTGGTTAGGCATGACTTGCCCTTGGTCATGACTTGTCCTTGGTAAATTCATGCTGGCTGTTCTTAATCACCTTTCTTTCTTACAGGTGCTTAGAAATGGATTCCTTGAGGAGCTGCTCCATGATTTCTCCACAGATGTATCTATATGTTGGTGGTGAATAGGTTATCAGTAGCTGTTGACCAGTTTCTGAAGGCCTGAACTTGAAAACATTGACATACCTACTTAACATCCAGCAGATCAATTTTCCTGTTGAAGTCTCTGATACTACTCATCTCCTTAAACTTAAAAAAAAAAGCTGTAAGTGTTTGTAGGATATAGTATAATTTTTATTTAATTTTGAATGTTTAAAATGCTTTGGAATTCTTAGTCATGGATATTTTCTCTCAAAGACACAGTAGGATGACTTTAAATGATGAAAATATTTAGGCTTGACTAAATATATCCCTGGATATTTTCAATTGTTGTTTGACTGTCTACAATTCCAGAATCCAAAAGGGACCCTAGGCTAAGTACAGACAGTCAAAAAGCCAGAAGCTGAATCAATTCAATCTTCACAGGCTAGTCTGAGCTGCACAGATTGAACTGATAAGCAAGTGACCAGGCATTCACTTTTAATTTTGGATATTTAGTCACATGTTGGCATTGGTCCAGACCAGAACCCAGGGTCCAAAGCTAGCATGCCCACCCAGTCAGGTGGAGATTTGTGGGGGAGTTGCAAAGCATCCTTGAATGCTAGGGGGCTGTAAGTTAACTTCAATCTGGAGGGAATTTGGGACAGAAATAAATTGATTTAACCTAAATCAGTGATACTACTTCCATCCAGGTTTATCTTATACTGGTTTCACCCATTTTGAAAGTGGTTTATGTGCACTGAACTTCTGTTGTATTACAGATTTTAACTTGTTTCCAAACATTTGTACCAGTTTATGTGCAATTTCTGCCCCAAACCCTAATGTCACTTACACGCCAGTTTATAACTGTTTTAAAGAGGTCAGATGAATTTGATAGAGACAGGCTCTGTAATCACATTGGAAAAGGTTGGATACCCATTCAGATGAAATACATGCTGTGGGCTCATGTGCGATGAGATGTTTAGTGTCAAAGGTGTTATCTAGCCTCCAAAATTGTCTATAGTCTACAGTAGTTCAGCAAACCTCTTTACAATAAATAGCTCCCCTGTGTTGCTTAAAAGGCCACAGCATTTGTTTCATTTCATGGAGCATGAACAGCTTGTTATTTGCATGGAATACTAGTTATCCCCATGTATCCATTTCTTCCTTTCAATTATAAAATAGTTTAAGATTACTTAGAAATGATCTTTTTAATGCTTTTCTTCAAATGACTTTTTAAATGGACTGGTAAACTTTTTATTGGAAAATAATTTAGAAATATTTACCATTAATTTCTAAACTACTGAATTCATTTTCACTATTAAGCTGTTCTTGCTTAATTTGTTATTTCTTGTGTGAGTAACCAGCCTTTACAGCATGATATTGCATGGCTAGCATAGGCATTTAGCATGTTTCTGTAGGCATTTTGATTAATTCTTGATTGCCTAAACCAGTGTGTGGTGGCGAGACAAGAGCTGCCATGATCACCAACGTTATGGAAGTGTCGGGAGAACCCGAATCCTGAGACTTACCAGCGTGCACAATGGTGGCACAGAAAAGGAAAACTCCGGCATCACTGCCACCATGCTTTATCAGTGTGTGCTGGCTCTGGCTGGTAGGGTGCAAGACAGATGACATCACAAAGATGTACCCGACCCCAATGAGAGAGGGAACCATTAGAGGAAGCCAGGAGGAAGAAAAGCTGGCTTCCAGAGTGGTGTATCCTGGCAGGGCTGAATGGGAGAAACTAACTGTAACTCCTCCATGGGAAGACTCAGATTAGTTTTCAAAGTTACTTGGGAGGTGACGGCAAGGAAAACTGGACCTGCTCCTGAGCCAGCCAAGCAGCAAGGAGCACTTGCCATCCTGGGGAAGAAAGGAAGACATTGAATTGTGAGTTGATTGAGGAGAGGAGAGAAGTTTCTCCCACTAGCATCAGAGACCCTGTAAATTGGGGCCTCACTATTTACTGATTGTGCAAGGAAACTCCAGCCAAGGGAATAGGACCTTGCATAAAGGTAGCCAGATTGCCCACAGACTGAAATTAACTGAGGCTTCTGACTGATACATACTATGCACCAAGTACTTGAGGACATTGTGGGTACAGTAGCCCTAATAAGCTAATTGTGGCCAACAACATCGGGTTGGTGCTAGGATGGAGTGTAAAGGGAGGCAGAGCCCTGAGGAACACTGCTTAACCAAAGAAGCAACAGTGCAGAAAAAAGTAAAAATCTTCCTCTTCTTTATCATGTAAACATCAAGCATGGCAAGTGAAAAGAGGGTTTGCGCTGTTAGCATTTTGCACCTGGGGTGAAACTGTCTGGTCCTAAGGGTGGGCATACAGAAGACCTTGCCTCAAGATATAGATGTCCAACTAAGACAACCCACAAATGTTTACAGATTGGTGCATTGGGCGGGAACAACACTACCGACCCAGCCATGGAGGAAGATCAGGACATAGTTTTAAATATGATGTCCCAGGTGGATATATTGGGCTAGACCTTACAGGCAGTAACTAAGATCTTAGAGGTGCAACAACAACAGGTCCTATAGCAGCAAGAATGGCTGTGACATAATTGGACCTCATTTAAGATGCATAAAATGACTAAGGACAATGATGTAGAAGCCTATATCAAAGCCTTTGAATGCACCTCCATATAAATAGGTCTAGAGAGGGCTCAGTGGGTCAGCCAGTTGGGGTCTCTCTTGATAGGAAAGGCCCAGGTCACCTATAGAGCCTTACCTGAAGAAGAGGCATGTGAGAAAGTAAAGGCTGCTGTTTTGTACCAATTGGAGATCACACCTGAACACTATCGGAGGTTGTTTAGGGCTAAAAAGAGCAAGGAAGAAACGGATGCTGTTGCAGCTTCTGAAGGATTTAAATAAGCAGGTGTCTCCATCAAATTACAACTGTGATGGGTTATCAGACCAGATGTTACTGGAACAATTTCTGAGTGATTTAGAGGAAGGTACTTAAAGATGGGTGAGAAGGCATCTCCCTAGGACCTCAGAAGAGGCCCTGAGGTTAGAAGAAGCTTTTGCGGCCCTGGAAGGGGAATATGGTAGGGAGAAAAACAATAGAGGTACTGGAGTTTAGGTACACCAGGAAGAAGAGCAACAAAAGGAAGTTAATAAATCTGGGGTGAGAGGTGCCCTCTGTTATAGATGTAATCTACTGGGACACATCTCCCAGGAGTATCCACAAAATATTAAGTAATATTGGAAACATGGGGGTATCCCACATGTCCCTAGAGAAAGACCACTTGAAATGGAGGTAGTGGAAGCTATGGACTGCAGCTTTGGCTGTGGGTATGAAGTTACAGTATGGGATTGTCCAGTAGTAACGGCATACAGTGCTGGAAAACTAATACAAGTGACACTAGATATCGGTTGCTTTCAGACCCTGATCAGGGCTGACTTGATACCCAGCATGAATGTCCAGTGGAGCAAGCTGATCCTCATCAGATGTATCCATGGTGGATCTGATCAGTATGAGTGAGGTGAAAGTGGCCAACTGTCAGAAGCCCATGCAAGGAGGGATAGCACCTGATTTTGATTGTGAAATAATAATTGCAAGAGACTAGCCTCTTTTATATGATGTGTTGGATGAAGTCAGGAGAGCAGAAATGGAATGGAAGTGGTGGCCTAGTAGGGAGGGATGGATAGGTGAGGAAGATACAGCTTTCTCTTCAGATGAAGAACAACCCTTGAATTTAGAAGATAGTCTTAGTAGCACACAATTCAAAATGGCACAGGACAAGGAGGAGGAATTTGTCTGGTCCTAAAGGTGGGCATACAGAAGACCTTGCCTCAAGATGTAAACATCTGACTAAGACAACTCATGGACATTTACACAGGGCTTGTCAACCTTTTAGACACAGTGAGCCAAATTAATGCAGCTTGGTTCAAAGGTAACCCCACCTCTGCTGCTGCTTCTCTCACTGCTGAACTTTTGCCAAGTCACTTGTAACCCAGCCACCACTTTCCTTGTCACCAATTGCCACCAATTCTATCCACCACTATTGGGCTTGTGACTCCACTGCCCCTTCCCCACCACTGAATTGCTGCTGATTCCCCTCCCCATCCCCATAAACTGCAGCTAACAAAGAATGGATGAAATAGCTTCGGGGGCTGGATCAGTCTGTGGGTTGTAGGTTGCCAACTTCCAACCTCAACCCTACTCACGAAAGGCCTGATCCAAAGCCAGATGAAATAATGAATTCATCAACTTCATTGTACTTTAGATAAGAAGTGTAGCAGCTATATAAAGTAAACACAAAATTGGTGCAAGCTGCAGCTGAATAATAATGGTAAAACAGACACATAAGGTGGGAGGCATTGGAGAATCAGATCAATTTATTTTAATGGAGTTTGGGTTCTGTATTAAGACTACAGCATGGGGGCCTAAGCATCTTTTATGACTACCAGAACACCCTTTAATCATAGGCATTCGGTGCACATGTAAAGGTAAAATATTTTATTTTATCTAACATCACATCTTTCCATTTTGTACTTTCAACATCTAACAACTTCCAGTTTTTGTTTTTATCCACATCTTGAGCTGAAATCTCAGGGGCAAGTCCAACTCTGACACTTATGAAATGAAAAACTAGACAACTGATTATGGAGCTAAGAGCTGATCCCAGAAATCTCACAGCAGAGACCTGCTTTCAGATCTATAAAAAAAGTTGCAGTCATGACAGATTAAAGCAGTCATGACAACTTAAAAAAATACAGCCAAAACAATAACTACTTGACACAGTACATTCCTCTAGTGATCTTCTGCTCATGTTACTGATGCTGCTTATAGTCCAAAGCCTGAAAAACAAAAGACTTAGCAAACTTTTTTTATTGAACCATGAAAATAAAACTAACATGTAACAGCTCTTAGATTGAAAAACTGCTGGGTAAAATAGTGAAACAAGCCTTAAAAATCTAGTCAGCTGCTATTTCCTAATAATTGTATTTGCTGAAAGTGGTTATGTTTCTAAGAGGAATAAATGGGTTTAAGAAGGTTAATGACCTCCTGGGGTGCATCCACACATGCAGGCACGTGTGCTTGCTCAAATAGAAGTAATGCAAATTTAAGCCGGGGCTTTTTGCCTCAGCGCGTGTGCTCGGACATGCACTTTGTTGTGGAGAAAATTGTGCCACTTGGGGCAAAATAACCCTGCCTGGCTCCTCCCAGATCTGCAGCCAGAGGGAGCTAGAGCCTGGGCCAGTACCTGTCCTGTCCCCAGGAGTATAAAAAGCTGCCCTGTCCTGGCCCCAGTAGCTCAGGGTTACTTGCCCTCAGAAGCTTTTGGGGGGGGGGGGGGGGGAGCCTCTGAGAAGAAGTTGGCCACCCGGTTCCTGTCCCAGGCTGCTACTGCTGTGGCTGGTTGCTGCAAGCTTTGTCTCAGGAGCTTCTGGGTAGAAGATGGCCAGACCCTTTCCTGCCTCTGGCTACTCTTAGCTATTGTCTTGGTCTCAGAGCTTTTGGAGTAAGTTGGCTGCATCCCTTCCTGCTTTGGGCGGCTGCTGCTGCTGTTGCTGCTGCTGTTGCTGGACAGATCTTCCATGAACAAAGCCCCTCTACTGCTCCAGCCATCTTTTACACCTGCCTCAGTAATGTCCCCTGTGTGTGTTTTTGCCCTTTTGTGGTAAGTCCTGTGGCCCACTCCCCCTGACCTGGAGTTTGTTGTATAGCTGTGTAAGCCAGCTCGAGTTTCCTCAGTCCTTGTGTGTGTGTTTTTGTTTTGGTTTTTTTCCCCCTTCCCCCCCCACATTTTCAAAGCATAGGCCTCCTGGATATTTTTCCTGTAGGGCTGTGGCTCAGTGAGCTTCAGCCCCCTTCCTCCCTATCCCCCTTCTGCCCAACAACCCTAGCCTGCCCCTACAAGATTCACCAGCCCCATGGGAGATTTTGTTTTTCTTTGTCTTCCCTGCCCTCATGTGAAACAATGTCAGGGCAGGAACCTTCTGGAGGGACAGATGCCCCCACAGAGCTTCCTGCAGCTCCCACTATGGAGGTGGATCCCAGCCAAGTCCCCAAGGGGGTGCATGCCTGTTCAGCCTCCACCCCAGAGGCAGAGTCCAACCAACCTCCTCCAGGGGTGGAGAAGCCTGCAACCTCAGCTGCAGGGGCAGGTGGGACTTCAGGAAGGAGCTGACAGGGCCAGAGGGGTTCCCAAGCCCCCTCTCCCATCATCCCCTGCAAGGGCAGTGGGAAGGGCTCCTCTTTAGCCTCCTCCACAGCTGGGTCTGGGAAGGGCAAGGGCCCTACCCCAAAGTTTAAATCACAAGTGCCTGAGGGGCCCAGGTGCACTACACTAGCCAGCACACCAACTCAGCCTGTCCCTAGTTCAGGTCCCACCAAGATTGGGGGCCCCCACACCTGTCCGGCAGGTGCCCGTCTTGGGGCTCTGGAGGCGCAGGTGAGGGAGCTCCGGGAGGAGGTTAGCAGGCTGAGGGGGATCAGGGAGGCGGAGGATGAAATTGGCAGTTATTTCCTTTCCCTGCAGGACCAGGCACTGAAGGAAAAAGCAGCCCGGGGAATGCCCTCCGCAGCAGAGTGGCAGACGGTCACAGCCAGGACCGGAGCAGCTTGCAGAGAATCGGTACCGGCTTCTCCAGTTCGACTGGAGAACAGGTACGAGGCCCTGGCGACCCTGCAGGAGATGGAAGGGGGGGGAGGAAACCCTTGGGCAGGAAGAAACACCACATTCTTCACACTCCAAACAGATCAAGAGATCCAAGAGGACCCAGAGGAGGAGGCGACGAGTGCTTGTCATAGGTGACTCCATCCTGAGAGGTACGGAAGGGCCCATCTGTCTCCAGGACCCCTCAGCACGAGAGGTATGCTGCCTCCCTGGAGCAAAGATTCGGGATGTGATGGAGGTAATCCAGGCCAGGATCAAGCCCACCGATTACTACCCCATGGTCCTAGTCCATGTGGGTACTAATGATGCGGCCAGGAGAACCCCCGATCACCTGATGGCGGACTACAGTGCTCTGGGTGGCGTGCTGAAGGAGTTCGGTGCACAGGTGGTATTCTCTTCCATCCTACCAGTGAACGGACGTGGAAGATGGCATGAGAACTGCATCCGAGAGACCAACTGGCGGCTTCGGCAGTGGTGTCTCGAGGCAGGCTTCAGCTTCCTGGACAATGACCCGCACATCACGACGAGGGACATGCTCAGTTGGGATGGGCTTCACCTGTCCCCCAAAGGTAAGCGTGTGTTTTCTTCTAGGTTGGCAGATCTCCTCCAGCGGGCTTTAAACTAGGCTCGTCAGGGGGAGGGGAGTACGAGGGCAGGGGAAGCTGCGGACCACCAAACCATGTGGCACCCACAAGGACAGCCCAGCCTGAAGAAAGAGAGCATTGGGAACCTGAAAGCCATGGGGAGGCCAGGACTACGGCACAGGTAAGAAATGAGAAGGTAAGAATCAAAGGGCCCCTTGGGACTCGGAGCGGGGGGGCAGCAAAGGCACCAGTCGCAGGGCTCAAGTGCCTATATACTAATGCTAGGAGCATGGGAAACAAGCAGGATGAACTAGCACTCCTGCATGCACTAAACACCTATGACTTAGTGGGGCTAACGGAAACCTGGTGGGATTCATCCCATGACTGGGCAGTACATATTGAGGGCTATAGATTGTACAGAAAGGACAGGGTGGGGAAGAAGGGGGGAGGGGTTGTGCTCTATGTCAGTGAGCAATATACATCAACCCTCATCAAGACGGAATCGAAGGATGAGGAAGTAAAAGGATTGTGGGTTAGGCTACATGGGGGGCAGGGAGAAAGGGATTTGGTGGTAGGGGTCTGCTACAGACCCCCACATCAAGGGGAAGAAAGAGATTCGGGGCTCCTGAGGCAAATCTCAGAGACCATAAAAGCTAAAGAGGCGGTAGTCATGGGGGACCTAAACTACCCGGACATCTGCTGGGAGTCACAGACAGCAAAGTCCCACCACTCACGCAGGTTTCTAACCTGTGTACAGGACCTCCACCTGACTCGGGAGGTACACGGTCCCACTAGGGGGAATGCCATACTGGATCTGGTATTGGCAATGGGAGATGACATGGTAGCGGACCTCCAGATCGGTAGCCATCTGGGGGACAGTGATCACCTAATAATAGAATTCACCATAAGACAGTGAGTGGGTAAGGTAACTAGTAGGGCGAAAGTGCTAGACTTTAGGAAAGCTGATTTCAATGGACTCAGGCGATTAGTCAAGGATGCGCTGCAGAGTAGGAGATTTGAAGAGATGGAAGCCCAAGAAGGGTGGCTGTGCCTTAAGGAAACGATCCTTCGGGCACAAAGCAAGAAGATCCCCAAGCGAGACAAAAGAGGGAAAGGGGCCAGGAGGCTTCCCTGGCTGACCAGAGAAATCCAGGGCAGCCTAAGGGCCAAAAGGGGAGCACATAAAAAGTGGAAACAGGGAGAGATCACCAAAGATGAATATACCTCCTCTGCTCGTGCTTGTAGGGAAGCAGTTAGACGGGCCAAAGCTACCATGGAGCTGAGGATGGCAACCCAAGTAAAAGACAACAAGAAATTGTTTTTTAGATATATTGGGAGTAAAAGGAAGGCCCAGGGAGGAATAGGACCCCTACTAAATGGGCAGAAACAATTGGTGACAGATAGGGGGGACAAGGCTGAACTACTCAATGAGTTCTTTGCCTCAGTGTTCCTAAGTGAGGGGCACGACAAGTCTCTCACTGGGGTTGTAGAGAGGCAGCAGCAAGGAGCCAGACTTCCATGCATAGACCCTGAAATGGTGCAGAGTCATTTGGAAGAACTGGATGCCTTTAAGTCGGCAGGCCCGGATGAGCTCTAAGGCACTGGCCGACATCATTGCAGAGCCACTGGCGGGAATATTTGAAAGCTCGTGGCACACGGGCCAAGTCTCGGAGGACTGGAAAAGGGCCAACGTGGTCCCCATTTTCAAAAAGGGGAGGAAGGAGGATCCGGGCAACTATAGACCTGTCAGTCTCACCTCCATCCTTGGCAAAGTCTTTGAAAAAATTATCAAGGCTCACATTTGTGAGAGCCCGGTAGGACAAATAATGCTGAGGGGAAACCAGCACGGGTTCATGGCAGGCAGATCGTGCCTGACCAATCTAGTTTCTTTTTATGACCAGGTTACGAAACGCCTGGATGCAGGAGTAGGGGTGGATGTCGTATACTTAGACTTCAGGAAGGCCTTCGATACGGTATCCCACCCCATACTGGTAAACAAGTTAAGAGGCTGTGACTTGGATGACTACACAGTCCGGTGGGTGGCGAATTGGCTGGAGGGTCGCACCCAAAGAGTCGTGGTGGATGGGTCGGTTTCAACCTGGAAGGGTGTGGGCAGTGGGGTCCCGCAGGGCTCGGTCCTTGGACCCATACTCTTTAATGTCTTCATCAGTGACTTGGACGAGGGAGTGAAATGTACTCTGTCCAAGTTTGCAGATGACACAAAGCTATGGGGAGATGTGGACACGCCGGAGGGCAGGGAACAGCTGCAGGCAGACCTGGACAGGTTGGACAAGGGGGCAGAAAACAACAGAATGCAGTTCAACAAGGAGAAATGCAAAGTGCTGCACCTAAGGAGGAAAAATGTCCAGCACACCTACAGCCTAGGAAATGACCTGCTGGGTGGCACAGAGGTGGAAAGGGATCTTGGAGTCCTAGTGGACTCCAAGATGAACATGAGTCGGCAGTGTGACGAAGCCATCAAAAAAGCCAATGGCACTTTATCGTGCATCAGCAGATGAGTGACGAATAGGTCCAAGGAGGTGATACTTCCCCTCTATTGGGTGCTGGTCAGACCGCAGTTGGAGTACTGCGTGCAATTCTGGGCACCGCAATTCAAGAGGGATGCGGATAACCTGGAGAGGGTCCAGAGAAGGGCCACTCGTATGGTTAAGGGCCTGCAGACCAAGCCCTACGAGGAGAGACTAGAGAAACTGGATCTTTTCAGCCTCCGCAAGAGAAGGTTGAGAGGCGACCTTGTGGCTGCCTATAAGTTCATCACTGGGGCACAGAAGGGAATTGGTGAGTATTTATTCACCAAGGTGCCCCTGGGGGTTACAAGAAATAATGGCCCCAAGCTAGCAGAGAGCAGATTTAGACTGGACATTAGTAAGAACTTCTTCACAGTTCGAGTGACCAAGGTCTGGAACGGGCTCCCAAGGGAGGTGGTGCTCTCCCCTACCCTGGGGGTCTTCAAGAGGAGGTTAGATGAGTATCTAGCTGGGGTCATCTAGACCCAGCACTCTTTCCTGCTTATGCAGGGGGTCGGACTCGATGATCTATTGAGGTCCCTTCCGACCCTAACATCTATGAATCTTTGAACATGGCCTTCCAGGGGGGAACAGCAGTTATGTACAGGCAGCTGCAGGGAGACCCAATACCAGGGGTCTGGACCCTCCACCGCTGGCCCTTCCAGCTTGGGCAGCAGGGCCCCCTTTCTGGCATTCACCCGCAGCCATGGGGTGAAATGCCAACTGCCCAAGCGGGAGAACCTGCACTTTGAGACCTATATGTTGGCCCTGGCTTGGGTAGTGGGGGACCCCAAGATCGTGGCAGCCTCCAACTTCCATAGCAAAGGGGTCTTTTTCCTTGTCTCAGAGGCTGCTGCACAAAAGGCAGTGGAGAGGGGGCTCATTGTGGAGGGTGAGTACATCCCCCTCGAGCCTCTAGAAGAGCTGGGGAACAGGGTGGTCCTCAGCTCCATCCCTCCCTGTATCCCCAATTGGGCCCTGCTCCCCCAGCACCAAACCCTGAGGAGAGTTATCTCCCCGGTGGTGGCCCTTTCACTGTGGTGCCAAGACCTTGGCCTCCACCACATGTGCTCTTTCCATCACCAGGTCATGATCCAGCTGGTGGTGGGAGCATGACTGGAGGCTGAGGGGTGCCTGGTAATTCTTTGTCAGGGGTCCGTGATGAGGATTTTCTATACACTGGGGGACCTGAGGTGTTTCCAGTGATGTGCCCCAGGGCACTCGCATCATGAGTGCCCCATGGGCCAGGAGGGGAGGGCATCTGCACATCCCACTGGCAAAAGGGGTGTCCCTACCACCCCCCCTCAGGCCCCCCTGGCACCCCAGCCACAACTACAAGCCCACCCATAAGCTGAAGGAACCCCAACCAAGTCTAGTAGAGTCCCAGGGAGGGCACCAGCAACCAGGGGGAGAGAGGGAGCAGGGCCCCCCGTCCCTAGTCGGCAGCTGGGCTGGAGCCTGTCCACCTGAGGACCACCCCATGGCTGAGTGGATGTAGGTCCCCTCCAGACGTAAAGCCAACAGGAAGGCCCAGGCACAGCTGGAGCCCTCTGACCCCTCCCCAGACCACCACATGGTGGGGAAGGATTGGCCCAGCCTCCAGGGTCCTCCCCAGCTGTTCCTGACACCCCACCCCTGGGAAAGATCAGATGAGTGATCCCCACGGAGGAGGTTTCAGAGCTGCTAGATAGTCCCAAACAGGAGACCATGGGGGAAGCCCTTCATTTTGCTGACCAAGGCCTACCCCCTGAAACCATGGGAATCGAGGCTGAGGCCTGCTCAAAGGAAGACCTGGCAGCAGAGCCTCTTCCCTCTGATCTAGGGGATACAGAGGCTCTGGGGTTCACCCAGGTGAGTTCTGAGGGAGGAAGTCCCCTTTCCCAGGACCCCCAAGGCAGATGCCAGAGCCACCCGTGTCTGGTGGGTCTCTTCCCTCCCCCTCTGAGGAAAACCTCACCTGCCCCATAGTCCTGCACTAGAGGGGGTCACGGTGGGGTCCCCTAATCAATGGGCTGATCTTGTCAGGGACCCTGCACAGACCTCCCAAGGCTCCAGCTCTCCCCCATCATTTTGTGAAGGAGCCCCACCCCCACCCTTATGCCCACCCCTGTCCCAGAGGGCTGCAGAGCTCTCTCAATCCCAACCAGAGTCTGGGGTCTTAGCGGACTGGGGGGGGGAGGGTTCAGATGGTGACAGAAGGGCCCTCTGAGCTCCAGGACCAGGAGGAGGATGCCTGAGAACCAAGAGGCTCCATGGAGCCTGCAGACCTCTCAGTCCAAGCAGACTCCAGGGATGAGGTACTTGCATTTTTTGACTGTGACTACAACTGCTGGTCTGCCAGCAAAGTACAGCTAGCCTTGGACCACTGGGGAGATTTTGACAGCATCCTCACCACTGCAAGTGCACTGGCAGGGGAAGGCAAGGGGCCTGAAAGCTGCAATGCCCAGATCTATAGGTGGGCCTATAGTTTCATAGATGCCCTCTGTGTATAGGAGGGCACTACATGAACCAGCATGTCTGACACCAGGCGTTGAGATATGTGAGGCCCCTGCTAAACCATCTACTCCAGCTCCCAGCCATGAGGTCATTTAAGATCATGACCCTCAACATCCATGGCTGCAGAAAGGGTCTCCGGAGGTGTCGGGTGCTCTCCTTCTTTCAGGATGGGGGGGTACCCCATGGTATTCCTGCAGGAGACCCTGATTACTCCAGTCGACAAACCAAATTGGCAGTTGGAGTGGGGAGGCAGGGTCTTTTTTAGTCACCTTTCAGCCACCTCATCTGGGGTGGCCACCCTGTTCTCCCTAGGCCTGAAGCTGGAGGATCCCCAAGACATTGAGGTGGTGCCAGGCTGCCTGCTGCACCTCCAGGTCCAGGTTCAGTGACTGGTCCTGAACCTTCTGAATGTGTATGCCCCTGAAAAGGACCTGGAGTTAGTAGATTTCTTCTGCCAGGCAGCCACAGACATTGGCACCCTCAACCCTTGCAAGTGCCTGGTCCTTGGTGGACCCTTTAATGTCACCCTAGATGTGCAAGACTGGTCAGGCAAGGAGTGGAACCAGGCCACCATGGGTGTCCTCTGGGAGACCCTGATGAACTACTCCCAGGTGGACATCTGGCATGCCTGTCACCCCACTGAACCCCCTGCCTTCACTTATGTGACAGTGAGGGAGAAGCAGGCAAGCCATTCCCATTTAGACACAGTTTATATCACTTTGCCGCACTTTGCCCAGGCCTGCTCCTCTGGCATCTGGCTGACCCCCTTTCAGTGATCACCACCTTGTCTAGGCCCAGGCCACACCAGGGCCTGGGTGTCTGGGGTCAGCCTACTGGCATTTCAATGCCAGCCTGCTGGAGGATGTGAGCTTTAGGGAGGCTTTCTGGGAGTTCTGGCTGGCCTAGTGGGAGCAACAGGCAGCTTTCCCCTCAGCTTAGAGATGGTGGGATGTGAGGAAGGTGCGAATCCAGCGTTTTTGCCATGGCTACACTTAAGGGCACACCCAGCAGAGGGAGGCAGTCCAGAAGCAGCTCAAGCGGGAAGTGCTAGAGTTAGAGAGGCACCTGGCCACTGACCCAACCAACCTGTCCCTCTGGAGAGAGTGTTTGGAGAGGTGGGAAGAGCTTCATGCTCTGGACAAACACCACACCCACAGTGCATTTGTCTGCTTGCATGTCCAGCTCCTTCGGGAGATGGACCACAGCTCCCACTTCTATGCCCTAGAGAGGAGGCAGGGGGCCAAGAAGTACCTCACCTGCCTTCTGGTGGGTGATGGCACCCCGCTCATGGATCCAGGAGAGATGCATCAGAGCATGCGGGCCTTCTATGAAGAGCTCTTCTCTCTGCATCTGATTGATGCTGAGGCCTGTCAGAACCTGTGGGAGGGACTCCTGCAGGTCAGCATGGGTGACCGGGACCAGTCCTGAAAGCTCCTCTCTGGCTGAGTTTTCGGCCGACCTCTGCCTGATGCCTGACAACAAGGCTTCGGGCATCAACAGGCTGACCTTGGAGTTCTACTGGGCTTTCTGGGATGTCCTTGGCCTAGACCTTGCTGCTGACTGGACTGAATCTAAGGGAAGTGGGGAGCTTCTCCTCTCATGCCGGAGGGCTGTACTGACCCTCTTGCTGAAGAAGGGAGATCCCTGTGACCTAAGGAATTGGTGTCCCATGTCCCTCCTCTGCATGGATTACAAGGTTGTAGTGAAGGCCATCTCACTGCGCTTGCGGTCCATTCTGACGGACATGATCCATCCTGACCAGATATGGTCAGGTACATGGTGCCCGGATGTTCCATCTTCAACAACCTGTACCTGGTTCAGGACCTCCTGGAGCTAGCACACCGGGAGGGCCTGTCTTTCACCCTCCTATCCCCGGACCAGGAGAAGGCATTTGACAGATTGGATCATGGGTACCTCACAGGCATGCTGTAGGCCTCTGCTTTGGGCACAACTTTGTGTGAGCTCTCCAGGTGCTGTACACCTCTGCAGAATGTTTGGTCAAGCTCAACTGGATCTTGATAGAGCCCATCACGTTCAGGAGAGGGGTGTGTCAAGGCTCCCCGCTGTCAGGCCAGCTGTACACCTTGGCCCTGGAGCCCTTCCTCATTCTCCTGCAGAAGTGGGTGGCAGGGTTGATGCTCCAGGAACTGGAAGTGCAGCTGGTCCTGTCAGCATATGCTGATGATGTACACCTCATGGTCAAGGACTTGGGTGACCTGGTGTGGGTGGAGGCCTACCAGGCATTGTCCTTGGCGGCCTCCTCTGCCTGAGCTTTGGCCTGGTGGTGGGTGACAGGTGGAGGGTGGGCTCACTGCCACCCAAGCTCCACAGGATCCACTGGGGCATGGGATCACTGCTCTACTTGGGGGTCTACCCGTCCCCCACAGACCTCTCCCCACCAGAGAACTGGCACCAGCTGGAGGCAAGGGTGGTGGAGCGGCTCTGGGCATGGGCAGGGCTCCTGCGATGTCTATCCTGTGTGGGAGAGTGCTGGTGCTGAACCAACTGGTCCTGTCCATGCTATGGCACCACTTAGACACCCTGCCTGTGCCCCCTGAGGTCCTGGCAGGACTCCAGAGACAGGCGCTGGAGCTTTTCTGGCCGGGACGTCACTGGGATGCTGCAGAGGTCCTGAGCCTCCCCTTGCAGGAGGGCAGCCAGGGCCTGGTTTGCCTGTGCAGCCAGGTCTTGGCATTCCACCTTCAGGCCCTGTAGTGACTGCTATATGGTGTCTGCATCCATGCGGCATGGGGCCACATGGGGTGCGCTTTCCTGTGCCACTTCTGGGGGCTCCATGGCAGCTCCTCAGCCTGCAGACCTTCTCCCTGCAGGACCTGTGAGGGCTGCCAGATTTCTACAAGGACCTCCTCCAGGCCTGGAGGCTGGTCTCCACTTCCAGGTCCCCTGCAACAGTCACCCAGAGTGCCAACCTGGTCATTGATCCCCTCCTCTGGAACCCCCAGCTGGAGGTGCCAACAGCAGAGGTGCCCCGGTTGTGACAGAGGTTGATCCTGGCTGGTGTCACCCGTATCAGAGACCTCCTGGACTATGATAGGCAGGAGTGGGTGGTCCCCTCTGTGCTGGCCCAGAGTATGGGTCTACCCATGACATGTGGAACCTGTCATGTGGTCCAGGATGTGAAATCTGCCCTACCTCATGATGCCCTTGCCTTTGTTGACCAGGTAGTGCACAGTGGCAGTGTCTCCCCCCCCCCCCCCATGTCCTCCAGCCCACCGGGGCCAGTGCCTTACCTGGCTTCATGGCGCTCCTCACTCCACCACCCGAGCTGGCTGGAGGACACCAGACTGGCCCACTTTTCCACCATCCATTGCTATCACCTCTATACACTCATGCACTGCACTGTCCACCATGCCACTCTCATGTCCCACCCAGACACCAACCTGCTCAGTGAGGGTGTGGCTGGAGCACCCCAGTGGCTGTGTCTATACTCCACCCTCATCCCATGAGCCACTGGGGACCTCAGCTGACAGCTCCTCCATGGAGCCATTGCCATGGGTGTGTATGTGGTGAGCTTCACAGACACCCCAGTCTCCTGCCCCTTCTGCGGACAGAGGGAGATCCTGGTGCACATGACCCTGGAGTACCCCAGGCTGCAGCCCCTCCACCTCCACTTCCAGAGCCTCCTCTTGAGGTTCTGGTTGAATTTCACCCCTCACCTTTTTGTTTTTGGTCACTCAATCTGCGGCCCCACCAAGTCCCGGGACCTCCTGGTCAACTTCCTCCTGGCCCTGACCAAGTGGGCCCTGTATGTGACCAGGAAAGAGGCTCTGGCTGGGAAGGTGCCCAGAGACTGTGGAGTCACTTTCCTCTCACTTGTCCATGCACGTCTCTGGGTGGAGCACCAGTGGGCGGTGTCCACCAGCTCTTTGGAAGCCTTTGAGGACCAGTGGTTGTGGCCCAGGGGGCTCTGCTCAGTGTCCCCCTCAGGCAAACTTATTTTCATGTTTTGACCTTTTTACCCACATGACACTCCTATCCTGTTTTTTGCCTTTTTTTGTCCCAAGAATTTTGTTGTACCTTTCACCCATTGGCCCCACACAGTAGGGGCTATTAATTAGCCAGGTGGGCCTTAGAGCCCATGATACTTGAAGGATACAAATAGATAGGAGCTTCTGGGGCCCAGGCAATTGGTATCTGGGGACACTAGCCCCTTTTGTCAGCTAGACTGTTGAGGCAACATCCCAAATTCACTTTTTTAAAATACCCCAAAATCCACATTCTTCCACAATTAGAACAAAAGAGAGAGAGAAAGAGGGATTCATCAGATGGGCAATGCTTTATTGTTATATTTACAATGTTACAATGTTAAAAATTATCAAGGCTCACATTTGCGAGAGCCCGGCAGGAAAAATTATGCTGAGGGGAAACCAGCACGGGTTCGTAGCAGGTAGATCATGCCTGACTAATCTAGTCTCTTTCTATGAGCAGGTTACAAAACACCTGGACGCAGGAGTAGGGGTTGATGCCGTTTACTTAGACTTCAGGAAGATCTTCGATACGGTATCCCACCCCATACTGATGAACAAGTTAAGAGGCTGTGACTTGGATGACTACACAGTCCGGTGGGTGGCGAATTGGCTAGAGGGTCATACCCAGAGAGTCGTAGTGAATGGGTCAGTATCGACCTGGAAGGGTGTGGGCAGTGGAGTCCCTCAGGACTCGGTCCTTGGACCGATACTCTCAATGTCTTCATCAGTGACTTGGACGAGGGAGTGAAGTGTACTCTGTCCAAGTTTGCAGATGACACAAAGCTATGGGGAGATGTGGACGCGCCGGAGGGTAGGGAACAGCTGCAAGCAGATCTGGACAGGTTGGACAAGTGGGCACAAAACAACAGAATGCAGTTCAACAAGGAGAAATGCAAAGTGCTGCACCTAGGGAGGAAAAATGTCCAGCACACCTACAGCCTAGGGAATGACCTGCTGGGTAGCACGGAAGTGGAAAGGGATCTTGGAGTCCTATTGGACTCCAAGATGAACATGAGTTGGCAGTGTGATGAAGTCATCAGGAAAGCTAATGGCATTTTATCGTGCATCAGCAGATGCATGACAAACAGATCCAAGGAGGTGATACTTCCCCTCTATTGGGCGCTGGTCAGACCACAGTTGGAGTACTGTGTGCAGTTTTGGGTGCCACACTTCAAGAGGGATGTGGATAACCTGGAGAGGGTTCAGAGAAGGGCCACTCATATGGTTAAGGGCTTGCAGGCCAAGCCCTATGAGGAGAGACTAGGGCACCTGGACCTCTTCAGCCTCTGAAAGAGAAGGCTGAGAGGCCACCTTGTGGCTGCCTATAAGTTCATCATGGGGGCACAGAAGGGAATTGGTGAGGCTTTACTCACCAAGGCGCCCCTGCTGGTTACAAGAAATAATGGCCATAAGCTAGCAGAGATCAGATTTAGACTGGACATTAGGAAGAACTTCTTCACAGTTAGAGTGGCCAAGATCTGGAATGGGCTCCCAAGGGAGGTGGTGCTCTCCCCTACCCTGGGGGTCTTCAAGAGGAGGTTGGATTGGCATCTAGCTGGGGTCATCTAAACCCAGCACTCTTTCCTGCTTATGCAGGGGGTCAGACTCGATGATCTATTGAGGTCCCTTCTGACCCTAACATCTATGAATCTCTGAAATTTAGAAGCCTATCAGTGTTTCTAGCATGATAATAAAATAAATCCTAAATATATATATGTTTTAATGTTTGCTTTAGGTTTCCTTATCACATGGTGGGGAATGCATGTGGGTGTGGGGGATGTGGGTGTGGGGGCTTCTTAGGAGGGGTGGGTGCCCTGCATGAATGCCACATGCCCCCGGTGGCTGTTGGGTCACAGCGGCGCTGGTGGCAGTGGGAGCGTGGTGGCAGTGGTAAGCAGGGATCTCCTGCAGATGCTGCTGGCACTGTCGGCAGCAGGGGGAGGGGTGGTGAGTGGTGAGCACCCACAGACACCACTGGCAGTGACAGTGGTGGCCAGTGGTGATCGCTGACTACCCGCAGACACCACTGGGGGTGGGGGTGGCAAGTGGCAACTGCCTACAGGTACCACCAACAGTGCTGGCAGCACCTTTTCTGAGGGGGTGCACCACCATGCTCAGGGAGTGCATGTGAACCCCCTACACATCACCAATGGTCCTATGCCACACACATGGTAGAGCCCCTCTCCCCCACAGCACAAGGACTACCCTACCTGCAGGGTCCCAGTCCCCACCAGGGGCGACAGCTCCTCCCCCCCCCACTGGCCTCCAATCCCTGTTCATGCCCCTGCTCATGCCCCTGCTCTTCTCCAGCATCTGGAGGCTGGAGATGAGCAGGAGAACAAGCAGGAGGCTGGAGAGAATAGGAGAATGAACAGGAGGTTCATTCCCCACTACCCTCATTGGTTCCCCCTGCTCCCCATTCATTTCCTGCATCCACCAGTCGTTCCCCCTGCTCCCTGTTCATGCCCCCCACCCTCTGTTCATTCTCCCAGCTCCCCATTTACTCTCCCAGCACCACCCCCCCCCACACTCACTGGCAGTAGCAAAGAATGAGTAGGAGTCTGGAGAGATCAGGGGAAGTCTCCAGCTTATTTCCAGGGGCTTGTCTCCAGCCTCCTGCTTGTCTCCATCCCCCTGCTCCTTCCCCTGCTTGTCTCCAGCCTTGGGAAAGAGCAGGAGGCTGAGACTGCCCCTGGAGACATTCACCTGCTGTCTCCAGCCCCCTGCTCCTTCCCCTGCTGTCTCCAGCCTCCTGGGGAGGCTGGAGACAGCAGGGGAAGGAGCAGGGGGCTGGAGACAGCCATGGAAACATTCCCCTGGTGCCTCCAGCCTCGGGTCCACAGCAGAATGCCTCTGGGGCTGTCTCCAGCCCCCTGCTCATTCCCCTGCTGTCTCTAGCCACCCGAGGTCCCCTCCCCCCTCCTACAGCCCTCCAACCCCCTGCTTACCTGGCAAAAGCTGGCTCCAGATCCCTGCAGCTTGCACTGCTGCCTGGTCAGCATGGGCAGGCAGCGTGCTTCAGAAGCAGGGAAAGGGCCAATCATAGAGACACTCTGGCACTGCCAGAGCATCTCTGGAGGACTGAGCCTCCAGTTGCCATTTTTTTTCCCCTGGGTTTTTGTTTGACCCCTGGATATCCAGAGATCTAATTTTCTCCCTGCAAACTTGCAGCGTGGAGAACATTTTTTCATTCCTGCATGTGCCTCTTGCCCTGCCTGAAAGGGGTTTGAGATGGGGCAAGAGGCACGTGCGCACTTGCCTAGATGCTCCCCTGCTGGCTATGTTCAGGCAAACCTTCCATAGTGTTGAATTCAAGGAGTAACAGTATATCTTGCTTCATGTCACAGACTGGCTACCTAATCCTTCATTTTACACTTGGGCTAGGGACAGAAATTACACATAAATCATTATAAGCAACTGGAAGCCAGTTCTAATCTGTAACAGAACAGTGTACATAAACTGTGCACATATACCACTTTCAAAATGACTGAAATCAGTATAAGATAAACCTGGATGGAAGTAGTATCAGACTTAACTGATTTAGGTTAACTTGGCTTATTGAACTTCTGTCCCAGATTCCCTCCAGATTCAAGTTAGCTCACAGTCTCCCAGCATCCCAGAATCTTTGCACCTCCCCCACAAAGCCCCCCTTGCAGGGTAAGCACGTTAGCCTTGGCCCAAGCTGCCTGTTCTACTGGAGCAGGGAGGCATGTTCTAATGCCCCCTGGATTCTGGTCTGGGTCATTGCAGACATGTGGCTGCATTTCCAGAATCAAAAGTGAATGTCTCTTAATTTGCTTATTGGTTCAATCTATGCATCTTAGACTAACATGTGAAGATTGAATCAGTTCACCCTTGGGATTTTCGACTGTCTGTACTTACCCTTGATGTTCCTTGCCAAATAAATATTTTACCCCTAAAATAAATATTGTAACAAAACAATCACTACCTATGATTGCTTGATCGTTGCCTTGCTGCAAACCACAACCACTTAATATTTCACAGTGGTAGCATTCATAGACCGTGTTATTGAAAAAGCACAGGCTTAAATGCATTTAAAAGCAAATTATTTTATTTATTATTTTTTCTCTTACTATGATATTATGCAGTCCCAGCCAATGTTGTGCAAAGCACCATACAATCCTAGTATTTAATGTCAGATCCTATTCTATCTATTAGGCACCTAAATAGACTTAGGCATCCTTTTCCTGTTCCTAAATATCCATTAATGTGCATACTTGTGTAACCAAGGCTTTGTCCTAACCTTAAGACTAAGCCACAAAAAGCATTTGGGACAAGGAGGAGAAGGAGGAGGACCCACTGACTTTATTGAACTTGAATCTGTGTTCCTTCTCATTGTATACACAAATAGTCTGAGATGGTACCTACCCAAGAGCTTAATCAAGCTACATCAGCAAACTAAGTAAAACTTGCATTATCTGCTGTTGATATAGGGCCAGTTGACAGGCAGTCGAGCAATTCTGATTCTAATGAAGTGTTCACAAGCACGTGTGTTAGCCAGCCCATTCTAATATAGCGGACTATTATATTTTCTCTCTTGAAAAGTGGTTCCCTTTAGCCACTATAATATTTAGGACAGTGGCTGGCAACCTTTTCAATCCATGGCCTAGAACAATCTGAGTCCAGTCCAGCACAGGCTGGGTGGCTTCCATAGCATGTCAGTGACTTTCCCTGCTTCCCTACCAGGGCCAGGCATCTGACAGCTGTGGAGAAGTGACAGTGCCCAGGGTATGGCAGGGAGCAGGACAGAGCTGCAGCTCATCTAGGGGATGTGGGGAAGGAGGGGAGTGGCTCTTGCTGCTGCATGCACCCGAGGAGGGCATAAGGGGCACGTGCCCCTGGATCTGTGTGCAGGTCAGGGTAGTCTCCTGCTGCAGGCTGGGGGGTGGGGGCTGCTCTGAGCTCTTCCCAGTGGGAAGGCTGCACTTAGGGATGGCAGAGGCAGTGCTGGGAGGAGGGCTACAGGGGGGCTGCAGCCACCCCAAGATTTACTGTAGCCCCTCCCCAACCCTCCCACCCCACCCTGAGTGCAGCCTAGGCCATCCCCTTGCTGAGAAGAGCCCAGCGTAGCCCTGACCCCAGCCTGCAGCAGCAGCCTGTCCTGCCCTGCCCCACTCCATGTGCAGATATAGGGAGTACATGCCCCCCATGCCGCCCCAGGGTGCACGCACAGGTAGGAGCTGCCCCCCCCATGCCCACTGGATAAGCCATGGCTCTGTCCTGTGCCCTGCCCCAGCCCCACTTCCTCCCTCACCACAAGGGCCTCAATCTACATCCCTATGCCCCTCTCCCTCTCCCCTTCTACCACAACAGACTTACCATCTGGATACAGCTCTGCACACTGCTGGGCTGTGCTCCTCACTGCCTACATGCTGCACTGTGGCTGTGTGCATGCACAGGGCTTTTATTGGCCAAATTATCAGCCACATCAGGCAAAAAAGTTGATTTCTGATACAGTTAATTTTCTTTATATCAGTGCCAATCAGATATCAGACCTGTGTATTGGCGTGCCTCTAATAAGGAACATACCACCACATTTAGAGGAAATTGAAGGTTACAGGTAACTTGCATACTGGTACTGATGAAGCAGGAGGAGTTTGGAACAGTAATTGAGTCTTCACAGATAGGAAGTTCAGAGGGAACTCATAAAATCATAGAAAAGTAGAGCTGGAAGGGACCTCTGGAGGTCATCTAATCCAATCCCCTGCCTGAAGCAGGATTATCCCTATCCAAGTCATCCCATACAAATCCTTGTCTACTAGTAGGCAGCTGTTGATCCTCTGGATCATGGTGTCCATGTAGGAGGTTTAGTCAGATGCCTGGTGAATCCATTGTCTAACAGGCCTGTGCAAATAAGGAAGTATTTGGATTCAGACTCAGCCGATCTGGAGGTCAGTGATTTGATTCAGACCCTCAAATCACTGTCCTCATTTGATTCAGTCAAATCAGAATTGGAGATACGGTGCTGATTCAGAGTTTTGGATTGGCTAGGGAGAAGCAAGCACAGCTGGGAGGCTGCAGGTTCTTCCACAGCTCCTCTGGCTATATCTGCCTCTCCCCAGGTGGGGGGAGCTGTGGGAGAAGCCCCCATGGCTGCCTTGCTCAGCCCCATCCCCTGCCTCCAGCACTTAAAAAAAAAAAAAGCCTTGCACTTACCAGCTGCAGCAGGGACTGTGGGGGCTCTGGGGCCTCCTAGCAGGCCCCCCACACACAGCCCCTATGTTCCAATTGCCCCCCTACCCAGCCCACCCCGATGTCACTCCGCACCTGGCCCCAGCAGTAAAGTAATCAAAAAAAAAAAAAAAGGAAAGGAAAGGAATAGGGGTGTACCGATAAACATTTTTGGGGCTGATACCCCAGTGACTGTGGGGCTTTTTTTTTTTTTAAGTGCCAGGAGGCTGGGGCCACATGGGGGATAGGGCTGGGCATGGCAGCCATGGGGGCTTCTCCTGAGGCTCCTCCCACCCAGGGAGAGGCAGGCACAGTCAGAGGAACTGCAGGAGAACCTGCAGCCTCCCAGCTGTCACTGCCTCTCCCCAGCCAATCCAAAACTCCCATTCTCCCTGAATCTTTTCCGAATTGATTCGGAGGTTTTGGATTCAATTCAGACATTTTAATGGGTCTGCCAGTTCAATTCGGATTCAGAGATGCAGCCGCCGAATCGGGCTGAATCTCATCTGAATTGAATTGGCTACCAAAGCGTCACAGATCCCTATTGTTTAACCTCTTACTAAATGAACCCTGTTACACAACTAGTGGGGGGTGAAAGAGGTCATTGTCCTGCCACTGCCAGAGTTGTTAAAATTAAATACTTTTTCCTCCCCAGAGTCCTTTCTACAAAGCCATTGCTGGTAGGTTCTGAGCTAAATAAAATGCTTCCTGTTAATTCAGTGGCTGATCAATATAGTGATAGAATTCCTACAGCTTTTCCCTTAACCATTCAGTAGCTGGTGACATTGCAATGGTCCTGGCTGCTGAAGAAACAAGTTCACTTGGTGTAAGAATAGAACTGTAAGGAGATCATACCTACCACACCAGGTACAAAATTTCATCAGGAATTACAGCTTTGTACAACCTGGACCTGTTTGGTATGTCTTTGGGTTCTAGAAAGTGCACTGTCTTTCAGAGACACTGGAGGATAAATAAATGAGGAGAAAGAATGTTCTGGGTCTGTACTAATCAATGATGTAGGGCAAGAAAAGGAGCGCGTCATGATCTTGGACAATAAGGACTACCAGCTAAGTGGCTACCTATTTGCTTGTACAAAAGGTTGTGTTAAGTGTCACATTTCACAGATGACATGAGACGTGGAATTCTAACTTTAGCCATATTCACCAGCTCCCAGCCTTTTCAGTCTGCTCATCTGCTGGAAGATATGTGAAGCTAATTAGGCCAAAAGCAGCATCTAGTCTGAAACTTTTTTGGGTAGGCATCATGAGGTGTTCATGAAGCAGCCATCAGAGATTCAGTTTGTGGGTGGGAATGCAGGTTTCAGTTTACTGAACAACACTGGTTGGAGATGAAAGAAACTTGTGAAGGGAGTGTGAATTAGTCTTTTTCATCATGTGAGCAGCATCTGAGAAAAAGAGGTGGGAGAAAAACTAAAAGCAGCAAAAGATAAACTGACTGTTAAATAGAAGCACATTGCTTGCACATAAAATTTTATTGTAAGGGTTGTGTTTATGGGTTTAGGGAGAAGGACTGATTAAATGGGAGGTTAATAAAGGGGTAGCATGCAGTTTCTGACCTAGGTGGAGAGAAGTTAAAAGGCTGAATGGAAGAGGCATTGTAAGCCACGTGCAGAGAGGAAACCTTCTGTTTGTATGGGCTTATACATACAATCATGTGTGCCATTTAATCTGGGTAAACTCTGTTATAGTCAGGCAAATGTTTCATTGTATGTACATTTTTGCTAATGAAATGTGGAGATAACAGGGTGGAATAATCAGTGATAGCTCTGACCTTTCTATTTGTGCCAAAGTTTCTCATGTCATATTTAAGGTGCATACAAGGAAGCAGAAGGGGTGTGTAATCAGACTTATAGGACTGTATCAAGGTTTGCTGCATCATCATAGATAGTAAACTCCTGACTAGCATTACTGTTTTAGGTCTGACAATCAGACTTGATGTAATCTCCATGGGGTGTGTCTTCACAAGAGGCTTTACTGAGCACAAGACTAATCTAATGCACAGTAAAGTGTCACCATTTACACATGCAGGAAATTGCGCAGTACATTAAGCTAATGTGTGGTTTGCTAGAACCAAGTAATTCAGGTACTAGATTAAACATGCATTAGCTACTGTGCAGTAGTGCATGTATAGATGCTGACCCGAAGAACAATTTTCTTCTAGGCACCATGAGGCGACAGGGTCGAGGTGGGCAGGGGGTGTGGGGCACTACATATGGCTCTGGTGTGGAGCTCAGGATCTCAGCATGGCTTGGAGGCACTGGCTTGGGGTGATGCCCCATAGATAAGTGGCAGCAGCACTATGACCTCTCCCTGCATAGAATCATAGAAATTAAGGGCTGGAAGGGACCTTGAAGATCATCAAGTTCAACCCCCCTGTTCTGGGCAAGAATACTGCTGAAAACAAGTGATCGCAGCAAGGTGTCTGTCCAGTCTCCTGTAGAAGACTTCCAAGGTTGGGGACTGCACCACCTCCTTGGGAAGTCTATTCCAGGTTCTGGTCACCCTTGCCATAAATAAGTTCTTCTTTGCATCTAGCCTGAAACCATCCTCTAACAGTTTATGGCCATTGTTTCTTGTCATCCCCTAGGGTGCCCTAGTGAACAGTTTTTCTCCCAGCTCCCAATATTCACCCCTTACGTACTTATAGATGGCTACCAAGTCCCCCCTCAGTCTTCTCTTTCCCAGGCTGAACAGGCTCAGATCCCTTAGTCTTTCTTTATATGGTTTGTTCTCCAGGCCCTTAATCATTCTTGTGGCCCTTCTCTGGACCCTTTCAAGATTCTCCATATCTTTTTTGAAGTGTGGCACCCAGAACTGAACACAGTACTCCAGCTGGGATCTCAATAACATTGACTAGAGTGAAAGTATTGCTTCCTTAGCTTTTCTTGCAATGATTAGGCTAATGCATCCCAGTATGCTATTAGCTCTGTTGACTATAGTGTCACACTGGTGGCTCATGTTCATCCTGTGATCAACCATAAGGTCCAGAGGAGGGCCACTCGCATGATCTGGGGACAGCAGGGCAGACCCTACAATGAGAGGCTATGGGACCCGAACCTGTTCAGCCTTTACAAGAGCAGGCTGAGGGGGGACCTGGTGACCGTCTACAAACTCACTAGGAGGGACCAGAAGGGTTTGGGGGAGACCTTGTTTCCCCTAGTACCCCCTGGGATAACAAGGAATAACGGCCACAAGTTGTTGGAGAGTAGGTTTAGATTAGACATCCGTAGGAACTAGTTCACAGTTAGGGAGGCTAGAATCTGGAACCGACTTCCAAGAGAAGTGGTGCTGGCTCCTACCCTGGGGGTCTTTAAGAAGCGGCTTTATGCCTACCTGGCTGGGGTCACTTGAGCCCAGTTTTCTTCCTGCCCAGGCAGGGGGTCGGACCTGAAGATCTACAAGGTCCCTTCCGACCCTACTTCTATGATTCTATGATTCTATGATAACCCTGAAGTCCCTTTCAGCCATTGTACTAGCCAGGATATCTCCTCCTAACCTATAATCATGTTGCTGGTTACTTCTCCCCAGATGAAGCACTCTGCATTTATCCTTTTCATAGATTTCATAGACATTAGGGCTGGAAGGGACCTCGGAAGATCATCGAGTCCAGTCCCCCGCCCAAAGGGCAGGAAGTCAGCTGGGGTCATAGGATCCCAGCAAGATAAGCATCCAGTTTCATCTTGAAGGTGTTCAATGAAGGCGCTTGAACAACCTCCGGCGGCAGGCTGTTCCAGACCTTGGGGGCTCGGCCAGTAAAGAAATTCTTCCTTATGTCCAGCCTGAAACGATCTTGTAGTAGTTTGTGACCATTCGACCTTGTCATCCCTTGGGGCGCTTTGGTGAACAAACGTTCCCCCAGATACTGGTGGTCACCCCTGATAAACTTGTAGGTGGCCATCAGATCACCCCTGAGCCTGCGCTTTTCCAGGCTAAAGAGCCCCAGGGCTCTCAGCCTGTCATCGTAGGGTCTGCTTCCCTGACCTCTGATCATGCACGTGGCTCTTCTCTGGACTCTCTCAAGCTTCTCCACATCCTTTTTGAATTTTGGAGCCCAAAACTGGACGCAGTACTCCAGCTGCGGCCTCACTAAGGCCGAGTACAGGGGGAGAATGACGTCCCGGGATTTGCTTGAGAAGCATCTATGGATGCAAGCCAGCGTTTTGGTTGCTTTACTAGCCGCAACATCGCATTGCAGGCTCATGTTCATCTTGTGGTCAATGATGACCCCCAAGTCTCTTTCTTCCATAGTGCTAGCCAACATAGCACTGCCAAGCCTATAAGGATGCTGCGGGTTTTTTTTCCCAAGGTGGAGAACCTTGCATTTATCGGCGTTGAACACCATCAGATTCTCATCCGCCCACTTGCTGAGCCTGTCCAGGTCAGCCTGGATCATCCGCCTGTCTTCTGGTGTGGATGCTTTGCCCCAAAGTTTGGTGTCGTCAGCGAACTTGGCCAGTCCGCTTCTGACTCCAGTGTCCACATCATTAATGAAGATGTTGAACAGTATGGGTCCAAGGACAGAGCCCTGGGGGACCCCACTGGTCACAGGACACCACGATGAGTGACTTCCATCAATTACTACCCTCTGGGTCCGACCCCGGAGCCAATTTTCCAGCCAGTGGATCATGGAGGACCCAAGGCGACAATTGGCCAGTTTCTCCAAGAGACGATCATGGGACACCAGATCAAAGGCTTTTTTGAAGTCAAGATATATGACATCAATCTCATCTCCCTTGTCCAAGTGATAGGTCACCTGGTCGTAGAAGGAAATGAGATTGGTCAAGCAAGACCTACCCGCAACAAACCCGTGCTGGCTATCCCTTAAGATGTTGGCGTCGGCCAGTCCATTAAGGATGGCCTCCTTGATAAACTTTTCTAAGATCTTCCCTGGGATAGAAGTCAGGCTGATGGGCCTATAGTTAGCCGGATCCACTTTCCTCCCTTTCTTGAAGATAGGCACCACATTGGCCTTCTTCCAGTCTTTGGGTACTACACCAGAGCGCCAAGAGTTTTCAAAGATCTGCGCTAGAGGCTGGGCTATGATGCTCGCCAGCTCCTTGAGTACCCTGGGGTGAAGATTGTCAGGGCCGGCTGACTTGAAGGTGTCCAGCTTCTCAAGATGTTCCTTCACGAAGTTAGCATTAATGGAGGGCAGGGGATCACCCTCACCCGGACTTCCTTATCGAATTGCATCTGGTTCCACTCTGCCCACCTTTCCAGCTTGTCCAGGTCCACTTGGATCCATATCCTATCCTCTCTTTGCTTGCTGAGGGGATGGGAGATCTCTCTGTCCCCACAGTGCTGGGCTGGAGACAGAGTGCTTCCCCGTTCCCTCCACCCTGTTTCAGCACATGCAACACATGCCCCAGTGGACTCCCACTCCCTGCCCATGCCTGGGGGGAGCCAGGAGTTGAGCAACACTGGGGCTGAGGGAAGCCATGTGTGGGAGGGCGGGATAAGCAGTGCTGGTACTGTGGGGGAGCCATGGGGGACAGCATAAACAGCACTGGGATGAGGGGGAAACACATCTCATTCAGTCCCAGCACTGTTTATCTTTCCCCTACATCTGCCCCCAGTCCTAGTGCTGCTTACACCCTCTCCCCATGGCTCCCCCATCCTGGCATTGTGCAACTCCTGGCTATCCCCAGGCATGGGTGAGGAGTGGGAGCTGACTGGGGCATGGACTGAACAGGCAGCAACAGGGATCAGGGGAAGAGGAAGCTCTCTGTCCCTGGCCTGGCACTGCGTGGACAGAGCATCCTCTGTCCCAGCACTGCTCAGCTCTTGGCTCCCCACAGGAGCTAGAAGCTGAGCAGTGCCAGGGCCACGGAGAGAGAGCTCCCTTATCTCTCATCAAGCAAAGTGAGGAAATTGCTCAGGGGACTCCTGCTGCTTAACCATGAGACAGTTAACCAAACCAGTGCCACCAAGCTGGGCTGCAATCCTAAACTCTACTAGGCTGAGAGCTGTTCCCCCATTCTAGGACAGCTTCTCCAGAGCCCAGGACTGACCCTCATGCCCCATGCCAGTATACGGTTGGCACTGAGGGACCCTGGTTCTCCACCTGGCTGATAAAGGGGGCGGAGAAGTTCATGGGGGCAGGAGAAGGCCTGGACTCAACTGCACCCATTGGCCAGGCCCACATGAGCAGGGGTGTGCCTTTACAGCAGCACAAATAGTAGTGGCACGAATTTGTGCTTCTACATTGTGCTAGCTAACCCCTGTGCTGAGGCATATTGTGCCCTGGTCTGCCAAGGAGTGGCACATGGAGATGTGGGAGCAGGCAGCCCAGAGCCGCCTCCTGCTCCATCTTTGCACAGTGCAGAGGCCCAATGCTGAGGCACCCTGCACCCCAGCCAGCCACTTCCTGCCTACCTGGGGCACAGTGTGCCTTGAGATGGGAGAGCTGGTAGACTCAGGCTGGCTTCTCCCCTGTCTCCACATGTCTCAGCATATGGGCTCCACTGTGGAGCCTCCCCACTGGGGCATACAGAGACACGGGAACAGTCAGCCCAAAACTACATGTTCCTCCGTCTCAAGGCACACTGCACCCCAGTGAGGCAGAGAGTGGCTGTCTGGGATGCACTGTGCCTCAGCATGGGGGCTCCATGTGCCTCAGCATGGGGGTTCTCTAGTGGAGTCCCCATGCTAGGACATGCAGAAACAGGAGACCAGCTAGCCCAGGGCTTCTTGCTTCCCCATTTTGAGGCACCCCGCTCCCAGAGAGTGGCTAGCCAGGGTGCAGGGTGCCTCAGCATGGGGGTTACATAGTGCCCGAGACGAGACAGTGTTACTGGGAAATCCCAGTAGCAAATGTTGCCATGGTGCTGCTAATTTGTAGTTCCAAGCACTGATTAATGTGCTACTTGTGTGGTTTGTGGTGCTGCAAAGAGGTTTAGTGCCACAAACTACATGCCCGTATGTCTGGATACAGCCATTGGGAGCAAATTTGCTCCCAGTGCAGGTGTATGTACAGACATGTTCCCAGGCATAGTTTACTGTGCCTTATTTTAATGCAAAGTAACTTTAAGGTGCATTAATTGTATACGTAGACATACCCAATATGTACCATTGTGGCATCACAAAACAGCAGTACTTGAAACTGCCACCATTTATTGCAGCCTAGCATAGGAAAAACAGGTATCACAGGGACTTGGTGGAACACTTCTTATGATTGTAATGTCAATACTGAAAGCTATGCTCTGTTTTGGAAGGACGAACTTGAGAGAAAGGGCAGTGAAATTTCCCTGATGGTATTGATGGGAGACTTCAGTTTACCTGACATCTTCCTGACTAATAATGCATCCCAACATAAAAATGGTGGGTAAGTTCCAAACTTGTGTGGAAGAGATTTTCTGTTCTAGAAATTTGAGGATACAACTAGAGTTATCTTTTATCTTGGACCCTATTTTGACCAATAGGAAAGAACTGATGGATAATGTGTATATGATGGAAAAGTTAGGAAGAAGTGATATAATATGAGAGAATTCATGATTCTGATGTTGGAAAGCATGAGGTCAGAAGAATTAAGATGGTGGATTTCAATTAATTCAAGGAAATAGCAGGTATGGTGCCATGGGAGAACAGAGATAAAGGCACCCAGGAGGGCTGAAAGCTTCCAAAGGGAACAGAATTGGAAGCCCAACATGAAGCTATTTTGAAAAAATAGAAATGCAGAAAGAATGGCAAGAGACTAGTATGTGTGTACAAGAAGTTCCTAGGAAGCCTCAGATACAGAAAGCAGGCAATTAAAAAATGGGGCTTTATCCTAAGCTCCAAGTAAACATACCAAGAAAGTGAGCTTTCAGGGACAAAATTAGGAAGGCAGAGGTAAAAAATGGGCTTTACCTGGCAAGGAAAGTTAAAGACAAGAAGAAGAGGTTCTATAAATATGGTGGCCAGAAAAGAAAGGCCACCATATTTATAGAACCTTTTCTTGTTGTCTTTAACTTTCCTTGCCAGGTAAAGCCCATTTCCTTGCCAAGAAAGCTGTTAATCCAGTATTAAATATTCAGGACAAAATCTTAGCAAAAGATGCAAAGAATATATAGCTACTCAGCAGCTATGTTCTCTGAGTCTTCACAAAATTTTAGCTGTAACTAGATAACTAATAAAGATTATTTGGATAAGGAAGAGGGCAAGCTGAGGGAACAGACAACAAAAGAAGTCAGAGTGCTTCTGATGGGTCTGAATTAATTCAGATGAACTTTATTCCAGGTTGCTAAAGGAACTGGCAGAGGAGATCTCAGAGCCCATGGCAATAATATTTACAAAGTCATGGGAGACTGGCAGGGTGCCAGAGGACTGGAAAAGGGAAGCCTCTCCTCTTTAAAAAAGGCAACAAAGGAGGACCTGGGGAACTAGAAGCTGGTTAGCTTCACCCTGATACCTGGCAAGTTCATTTGCAAACTTCTGGAGAAGGAAAGGCAGATCATGAAAAACCAACATGGATTTACTGAAAATAAATCATGCCAAACACACTTGATTTCCTTCTTTGACAAGATAACTAGAAGGGAATGCAATGGCTATAGTGTATCTGGACTTCAGCAAGGTTTTGGACAAAGATCCTGTGGTCTGCATATCAAAGTACTGCACCCAGTCTAGGGAAACCACATGACTAGAAGGGTGCAGAGCTGAGGGAGCATATAAACTCAGGGCCTGAGCCAGGGCAGTCAGTCTGGCTCTGGAGGCTGCTGAAGGAAGTGATCCTGAGCTGGAGAGCTCCAGAAGAGCTCCAGACTGGCACCTGGGCTACCCCAGAAGTCAAGCAAGTGGAATGCTGCTGATTTACAGAGGAGTATGACCTCAGAGTACAGGGTGGGGGGACTTGGTGACACAGCTCAGGAGCTTGTGTTTGTGCTTAGAGCCAGTTGGAAGTTTATGTTATAAGCAAGGGGCTTATTCCTGAGTTATAGTTAAACCCAACCCAAACTGCCAGTTTATCAGGGGGGAGGAGGTCCCAGGGTGCCTGAGGGGCATGTGGCTGTTTGAGCCCTGCTGGGGCTGGTCTTGAGGTGTTAACAGGCAGCAGCTGTGAAAGGGCTGAAACATGGGCCAGAGGACCCAGTGCCCAGAGCAGGGCAGAGATGAAGCCAAAGTAGGTTCAATGCCTGGATGCAGGATGGAGACAGAGTCAAAGCAGGGTCAAGACCTGAGAGCAGAGTGGAGGCTGGAGCCCAGAAGCCAGATCCAGCACAGTAAGCCTGGGCTATGAGGTCCAGCAAGAGGAAAAGGGAAGAGGCCAAGGAGGATGAGTCCCCAACAAAAGGGAACGTGATTGAATAGCAACATTTGTGAGGCATAGGTGTGGCTACAGGGGAGGTTGGAGGCCATGAATCTAGCCCTTAAAGCGATTACTGTGTAAGAGCACAGAGTATCAGTAGATGAGAGCTCACTCTGGGTATGCTGCTTAGTCCTCCTTTTCCATGTTAAATATCTATAACAAGACATGGCAGGTGGGAAGAAAAGGGGAGGGGATCCCAGACAGCCAGAGTGAAGCAGGAGCTGCACGGCCACTAGGGGACATCACGGCCACCGTGGAGCCATGCACTTGCTACTGGGAAAAAGTGGGCTAGAGGAAAATACTAGATAGATAGACAGCTTGATCAATAGCCACAACAAAGGGTAATTACAAAGGGTAAATGGATCCACATCAGAATGGCAAGAGGTTTAGACTGGAGTCCTATTGGGTTCTGTCCTGGGCTCAGTGCTGCTCAGCACATTGATTAAGAATCTGGATGCTGAAATACAGAGCCTCTTAAGCAAATTTGTAGTTGAAAAACTGGGAAGTACTGAGGCACAATTCAAAAGGATTTTGGCAGATTGAAAAGCTGGCTGGAGCTAAGAGGATGAAGTTCAATGTTGATAAATGCAAGATGCTATACCTTGGGAAGAATAATAAAAACACAAACACAAAATGGGTGACAAGTGGTTGGATGGCAGAACTATGGATTGGTGTATTGGTGGATCACAGATTCAAATCGAGTTTGCTGTGTGATACAGCTGCACAAAAAGTGTACACATTTTTGGCGTGCATCAGTAGGAACATTAGGTGCAAGACATGGAAAGTGATAATGCCTCTTTACTCAGCACTGTATAGACCTTATCTAGAGTACTGTGTACAGTTTGAGGCTCCATATTTTTAAAAGAACATGGAGAACTTAGAGAGAAATCAGAGGCAAGCAACAAAAATGTTATATGACTTGCCTTCCAAGCCCTTTCTTATGAGGTTGGAACAAATTAGCATCTTTATCTTGGAGAAAAGATTAAAAGGGGACACGATAGCAAACCTCAAATAGCTGAAAGGCTGCCATAAAGAAGGGGTAGAAGACCTTTTTTCTGTTGCTGCACAAAGTAGGACGTGGACCATTGGCTTGAAGTTGCAAGAAAGTAGGTTTAGATTGTACATCAGGAAAAACTTCCTTACTGTTAGGACAGTGAGGTAGTAGACTGCCTAGGGAATAGTTGTTGAGTCTCAATCATTGTAGGTGTTCAAGAGGAGGCTGGATAGCCACTGCTCATGGATCATTTAGGTAAAGTTATGCGTATGTTCTTCTATGGCTATTTCCCATGCTTCTGGGCTTTGCTGGTTGTCACACATGATTGGGAAGGAATCTTTTACTTTTCCTGTTGCTACATGTGTCCGGGCTTTTTTCCCACACTCTTTGGAAGCACTGGGTGTTGGCTGCAGCCAAGGCTGGGGATTTTGGATTTTGACAGGTGTGTGCTAATGGGACTAAAACCCAGAGGTTCCTGGCTAGAGGATTTTGTCCCTCCATTCAGAGTCAGATTGGTTGCTGCATTTGGGATCAGGAAAGAATTTTGTCAATCTGTGGTTGGATTAGTGTCGACTGTGGGGGGCTTGTGTTTTTGCTCTGGCGAGGGGTGTGGACCCCTTCCTTGGATCTCTCAAGTATATTTTTACAACCTTTGCAGCAGCAGAACATTGACCACGGTGGTCTCCCTACTTTACCTGTGGCAGGTTAGAGTGCTATGCCTTGTGACAGGGTTATGTTGTTTTAGTAACAGGTTAGGCTACGTAAGGATTTGTATGGGATGATTTAGATAGAGATGAACCTGCCTCAGGTTGGACTAGATGACTTCCAGATGTCCCTTCCAGCCCTACTTTTCTATGATTCTATGAAAAATCTTGGTCAGCTCTGACTTACTCTGGTATACATGAACTAGAACTTAATTGTAGTCAATGAATTTTAGAAATGTAAAAACAGTGAGACCTTAATCATGGCCAATGTTAGCCTGTCATCTCCAAAATAAGCTTAGTCTGATTTGAGAGGATCAAGTTCCCTGGTTTAAGAAATGGAATACTGAAAAGGCCTAGTACGTGACCATTTCTGAGTACTAAGGAGCAGCAATGTATAAAGTAGTTCCTGTTAATTTATTATCTCAGTCCAGAATCTTATTCAGTTTTTAAGAACCCAGCATTCCCCTAATTTAAATCCTTTTTTTACTAGAACTAGCAAAAAGGGGACAAAAAGTAATATCAGTGCACATAACAGCCTGGTCTCCCTGACCAGACAAGATGTGACTAATTTCAAAAGTTTCTGCACATCTGTAAAGTCTGCATTGAAAACTCCATTGACTTGTATCTGTGCCAGTTCTCTTTCTCTGTTGACTTAGCATTTCCTGAAATACAGTCTTTTCTGACCTAGTACTCCAGGAAATGCCTGTTTAGCATGGCAAATTATCATTTCCAGTGCTGCATCAGCATTCTAGCAAATACCACTTTTGTGGCAGAGATCCATTATTTTTATGGAAATGTAGATGTGCAGCTCTATTACAGAACATAATGACAGGATGCCCTCAAGTGGCAAAATACAAACTCCACCCAGCAAGTTTAAGTGGTTAGCTACATAATAATTTTCTACTAAAGAAACACTGTCATTTCAGAGCAATATCCCAATTAACTTGTATATTCTCCTAGTCAAGAGAAGAAGGTAAGACATAAAGTTTGCAGGATAATAGCCCCAACAATGAGGTACCCCAGCCATGAAGTACTTCCCAACCTTTAGCCTAGGTGAATAATAGATTGCTCCCTCTGTTATCCTGTACAAAACCTGTTTCTCACAATACCAGTAAAAACACTACAGAACAGACAGCATTTGCTTGACTGGGGTTCTGATCATTTACATAAATTGTCGTATATTTGCATATATCCCTGCACGTGACCAAGGTTTTAAACTTATGCCGTACCACATTTCATACAGGGGCAGTACATACATACACTTATAGAGAGTTTAGAGTGTTTTATAGGTACCATATGCAAAGCATACAACCAATATATAAACAATAATTAAAAAAGCAACTATGCCACTAATAATAAATATCAGAAATCGCTTTCTGAATTCATATGAAATATGCCTTCACTGAACTCCATGACAAAAAACCTCAAGTTTGCATACAAGAAGGAGAAATGTAGAAGAGTTCCACCACAAAAAGGAATTATTGTAAGCAATAGCATTGCTACCTCGGAAAAGCAGTGGGCCAGAGAAAAGCTTAGTTACTGAAATTACAGCAGAGCATTCAAGGTTGGAATATTTACTGATACCTCAAATGTTATAGTGGTAAGAGTGATTTAAGAAAGAGAATGAAATATTTGGAGGTTTAACTATACTTTTAAAACTGTACCTTTCAGTTGCACAGATTTTGTTAGAATCAAACTACAGCTGCCTAGAAAGTAATTGACAAGTGGCAAGGTTGATTCCAGGCTGTTTCTCCTTAAAGTGAGTGTTTTATATTATAACTGAAGTTTCTCTGCACCAAGTCAATACGCTTCTTTAAACTTTCTATTCCATTAGACTCACAAGCATCTCCATATCTATATTGTAAGCATGTCGTTCTACATAGATTTATGGGACTAAGTTACATCATCTACACTGCTTGATAACAAAAGGTTTGTCTTCACTAAAATGCTGTTTTTCACATTTCTTCTGGTTGAACCAAGCCTATAATACTTGTGGAAATACCACACAGCATTTTGCATGAGAAGTAAGAGGGAAAAAGTACATAAGCTTTTTTCACGTGTATGAGAAAATATGGAAGCTGGAAGCTGTGAACATTCATTAATGTTCCCGCAGGTGTGAGAAATGGTGCTGGAATAAGTCCAGTGCAGCACAACATTTATTTCCCTGACTCCTTGTTCAGGCAGCTACGTGCCCACATAATGTAGGCCTTTCCCTCTTACTCTCTCCTTCTGACTGCCTGGGTCAGTCTTTACATAAAAGAGCCCAAGTTCCACCTACAAAGCCGTCGCTCTGTCATTATTTTCATGGCAGACACTTTTATATCAGAGTACTTTCATCACAGTGGCACCCATACCAGAGCCACAATACTGTAGTTAAGGGTCTGTTCTTTGGCATTTCTATTCTAAAGCACTATTGTATGAGGTTGCTCAGCAGCTAAAATTCCCTCCATGCTGAGACTTGGCATACAAGTGCTTAGCTCAACAGCAATTTAATTTTTTAAAATTTTGTTTTCAACTCTCCATTGCCTCTTTAGAAGGTAGAAAGGTGAAAAACAATAAAACTTGTCTGACTTTGACTGATTGCTGGTTTTGTGATAGCATGAATGATTTCTATAATGAAACATTACATGCTGTTTGTCAGCAATACATATTAGGTATTTTCTGGACAACTTGAAATCCCTGAATTATTCACTGTGAAATAAATAAATCCAACTTATTTCTGACTCTTCTGAGTGAATTTTCCACTTACTGGGACAGGAGGACAAACTCTTCTATATTTAACAGTAAACATGTCATAGTAAATGGGTATATTAGAAATACAGATAGACACAAGGAAAGAGCTTCATATCAGAAATTGGAGAGACTCAGAGTTTCAGGAGATAACCTGTATTAGGTTAAACAGCTGTATTAGGGACTCTCTGCTCTCATCTCTATGATGTACATAGTAATATAGCACATCTAGTAAGAGTCACTTGGAGGGGATTGCACCTTACTCTAATGCTTTTGCTATGAGCTATTTGCAGTTCCAGACAAAACTGAACATATATTGCATATCTACTCATGTGCTTAGGAAAGTAAAGGGTGGTTGGCAGTCAGAAGTAGGTTAGTGTGGCCATATTAAATTATATTATCAGGAATTTAATCAGACAGGAAATTCGCTCCAACATATTGCTCAAACATCTATTTACAACTCACGTATATTACTACCACAAGAAATTTTTTAAAAGTAAAATACCTATGGATTTTTTAAAACCTTTTACAGATTACTGACAGATTATGTTAAGGAATCTTCAAAGAAAAGGCATTACTACTGTTTATGATAACTCTGTCTTCAATTAGATTAGTTGTTATAACGTTAGGGATTATCATCAGACTGAGAAGATATAGTGTCCCAGCAGGAATATGGAATAGCACTGTGTATACTCTGCGCCTCATAACTAATCTCGCTAGCTGCTCAATGATGTCCCTTCTCATACAAGAGCCATCATGTTTCCTTATCTTTGGAGTTCGGGGCTGTCTTCTGATGAAATTTTCCTGCCACACTTTCTAGATCTTACAACCAGAAGGTGTTCAGTCCCATTTGTTGCAGCCCTAAACCCTCTGTTCAGAAGTTGCTAAACTCTTAATTGTTTTAAAGGATTCTGGGGCTCCAACCTCCCTTCATACCCCAGCCCTACTCCACCTTAATGTTAACAATATGTCAAGCCCAATGGCAATGAGAGTACACTGTCTTCCATAAAGCAATAAATAAAGAAAAAATAAAATGAACCCACTTGGGGTGTAGTTCTTGTCACTAGTCCAATGATCAGCTTTTATTCAAAGTCTTGTCAATGTTAAGTTGGACCTAAAGTGTCCAGTGCATTCAATATTGCTTCTGTCCAGCTATTTCGCTTTCCCAGATACATAGCCTTAAGGTTTCTGGCACAATTTCAGTTATCACACAGTTCACTTGGTCCACCCCCTCTCAGAGTCTTCTCCCAGTCTTAGCTGCCTAATACTGCACATGTAGCTGTAGCCTCTAAAGTTCATTTACTCCTGAGGGCACGATGACCTCCTATCCACAAGTGCTCAGTTATACTAGAACTCCCCACCTATTCCTAATGTGCTTTACTACAATAACTCATTCGAATGCACCCAGAGTGCTTTAGGAGCTAACGTGCCAATATGAAACAGGTAAAGTGCTTAAGGCAAAGAAAAGTGCATGTGCTATAGCAGCTCATTGAACTAAACTCAAAGTCAGTACCACCTAGGCTTCTTATCTCTATTGAGCTTCTTATCTTAATCATTTGGCAGCCTGTAAACTCAAAGTCAATTCAACTCATAGTTTCTCACTCCCCACTTCCCTGGAGGGTTCTCACTGCTTCCCTCCTTCCACAGGTCACCTCTGTCTTCTCTCTTTCTGATGTCCGATACCATTCGTCTGTATTATCCACAGTTACCGGAGTCTCAGCATCTCTGTGCTTTCCACTCACCTTCTTTTCCTCCCAGGTCTGGCATTCTCTCCTCCTTTTATCCTCTATGCCTGCCCATGATTAGGCTACCTGCTTCCTAAATGGGGGCAGGGCATCGCTGCGTACTCCTGTCATAATGTTCAAGCTGGTCTGAGCATGTCCATGATCTCTGTCACTGGAATAAACTTGTTCCCAACCCTCTCTATCCTTCTTCTCTGTGTCACATTGCTTTCCAAATATTCTCTTGAGCACAAGAGGAACTCACCTGTTGAGACAGGGAGTATCAGGGGAAGCCATTTCTATTAAATAGTTTGAAGCCTAACTACAAGTATAAGTATGAGGGAAAATACAAAATGTGAAAGGAAAAAAAAAGTTACATAAATACAATTTAAATTTGGGGTTGTAAAGGAGTTTGCTGATATTTTTTCATTATCTTTGGATAGTTCCTTGTTCTGGACTCCTGGAGTATTGAGTTACAAAACACCTGGACGCAGTAGGGGTTGACATCATCTACTTAGACTTCAGGAAGGCTTTCGATATGGTATCCCACCCCATACTGGTGAACAAACTAAGAGGCTGTGACTTGGATAATTACACAGTCCGGTGGGTGGCAAATTGGCTAGAGGGTCATACCCAGACAGTGGTGGTGGACGGGTCAGTATCGACCTGGAAGGACGTGGGCAGTGGAGTCCCACAGGGCTCGGTCCTTGGACCGATACTATGCAATGTCTTCATCAGTGACTTGGACGAGGGAGTGAGGTGTACTCTGTCCAAGTTTGCGGATGACACAAAACTGTGGGGAGAAGTGGACACACTAGATGGCAGGGAAAAACTACAGGCAGACCTGGACAGGTTGGACAAATGGGCAGAAAACAATAGAAAGCGATTTAACACGGAGAAATGCAAAGTGCTGCACCTAAGGAAGAAAAATGTCCAGCACACCTACTGCCTAGGAAATTACCTGATCAGTAGCATGGAAACGGAAAGGGATCTTGGAGTCCACTAGGACTCCAAGATGAACATGAGTCGTCAGTGTGATGAAGTCATCAGAAAAGCTAACTGCACTTTATCATGCATCAGCAGGTGCACGACAAATAGAGCCAAGGAGGTGATACTTCCCCTCTATCGGGCACTGGTCAGACCGCAGTTGGAATACTGCATCCAGTTTTGGGCACCACACTTCAAGAGGGATGTGGATAACCTGGAGAGGGTCCAGAGAAGGGTCACTCGTATGGTTAAGGGCTTGCAGGCCAAGCCCTATGAGGAGAGACTAGGGCACCTGGATCTCTTCAGCCTCCGCAAGAGAAGGATGAAAGGTGACTTTATGGCTGCCTATAAATTCATCATGGGGTGCAGAAGGGAATTGGTGAGGCTCTACTTACCAAGGCACCCCTGGGAGTCACAAGAAATAATGGCCATAAGCTATTATTTCCTGGATTCCTTTGGAAGGACATGGGTGGGCAAAATGTATGTGGTCACCAGGGCCTGGCAACCACTTAAAAACGGGTTCTCCCATCATAGCCATAAACCACCAGTCACAGCTCTGCCCCACTCTCTTCTGCTAGTATGTTTAGATCCCATTGCAGCATTAAATCTTCCTTTTGAACACTAGTGGAATTGTCGTTCCCCCACATGCAGTTCTGCATAGCATCTGCTTGGTCTCTGGTCATTCCTTGAACAACAGTGCTAAAGGAGGGGCAGAAACTGGTCCTAGATCTATTTATATCACAGTCAGTTCCATGGTTGCCTATTTTACTTCAGAATGAAGGATGGGGAAAGGGAGGAAAATTCCAATTTAAAGACCACTGCCTACAAGAATAGCAAAGAAAACTATATTGAATACCAGGCAGCTGGGCCTCTCTTTGTGTAAATATTATTTTTACAAGCTTATTCTAGCATGCTAATTACTCCTTTTTTTACAAAATATACAGAATACCTAAAATAATTAGTCTAAATAAGACTAATTACAACAAATTGTAATATTCAAAATCATAGCTACTGTATTTTTCATAGCTATAGAAGCCTTTCAAATTAGTAAGCTTCTGTTGGAAACTTTGATGTGGTCTTAACTATAGGAGAGTACTTTAAGCACACTTTAATACTAGAAAATCATTCTGTCCCTTATTATTAATTTAATGATTTTTTTCCTTGGGTATGCTTATGTATATGGATATATGCATGGATATACATGGATTTTTTCCTTGGATGTGTGTGTATGTATACAGTATATATATATATATATATATATACACATATATATATATATATATATATACATACACACACACACATATTTTTATATATATATATATATATATATATATATATATATATATGCAAAATGTGAAGTACTCATTTTATTGAGTATTGTTTCTGAATTATGGAGCTGGAAAACTCTTCTTCACACGGTGGATTTTTATGAGTTCCTTAATTGTGTAGTTAATGAAGGTGATGGATGTATACAGATTAAAACCAGATGGCTTGATCACTTGATCTTTAAAAGTTTAAATTGTCACTACTGACTTTTTTTTTCCGACTAAGTCTGTGTAATCACTTCTTTTTTAAAAAGAATGTCCCATGCTTTCCTTTAATGTTGGATGCAGTTTCCTGCTTACAAGCTCAAGAGGTTTGTAAGAGATTAAAAAATAGGACAAAAGGCATGTTGATTTAATATCCAAAGTGTACCAAGAAGAGAGGTGAACAATAAATGCATCTGGATAAAAGTAGCTTATTCTACATGGCTGACAAACAATAATGAAAATTTTTAAAAGAAATAATTTATCTTGGGACTGTCAGTAGGCAAGGAATATCCAAATTGAGCTGATGTGTTTGTAAATAGTACAGGGAAAACAATCATGTGGGCAATGTGGAAACACTGGCTTTTAAAGACTCGTAAATATCTACATAAGTTTTAACAAATGCCATCAATGGAATTCCTATACCCAGGTTCTGAATTCATTTTTATCAGTGTGAATCTTCACTGACATCAGTTTATATCTTTTTTTTTTTCCAGTTAAAGTGGAGAGGTTGCTCAGTTGAAAAGGGAAAATGATTGTTCTTTACATTTTTTAGAGGCAGTGAAAAAAAGTCATAAACACAAATGTATGCCAAGCAGCTAACATTAATGTATACTGATATTATAATTTTGGGCCCAGCATTGAGTCCTTACTCATTTTTTGTATGGAGTCATACATAGTGAGACCAATATGAAGCCATTTATTTAAAAGGTTTAGGTACCACCGTTTCCAAAAGTCTGTAGTCTACAAATTCCCTTAATTTCCACATAATTCTGCTTCAGCTTCAGAAGCATCTTGGTAAGGGAAAGGGGGGGTGTGTGTGTGTGTGTATACACATTATATGTTATTTGTTTTTTGCACAGTAAAGCACTTAACAAATGCAGTTTATGGTATCAAAAAGAATTAACAATATAGAGGAGAATCAGAATAGTGCACAAAAGAAGAATAAGATGAATTCAGGGGCTGCAATAACAGAAATGGCATGGCATAGTACAAAGTGCAACATTCTGGAATACTAGTTCATCCCATGCTAACTACACGCTATGGCATGTGATCATGAAAGACACATTACCCAATGATATATTAGAAGAGTTATTTCCAAGAGACAGAGGAAAGTATTAATGCCATTGTGCAAGGAAGATTAATTTAAAACTGAAACAGGTGCAGAAAAGGGTTACGAAGATGATGAGGGGGAATGGAGATCCTATCTTTAAGGAGGCAGCCTGTGTTATCATAGCAAAGCAAGGTTGAGAAGGATCTGATTGCTTTCTGTAAATGAAGCAGGGATAGGCACAGACTGATTTAGGATTTCCTGAGCAGGGCATATAGCATACTGACCTTCAGACCATGGGAGAATGGAAACTAGGCTTGGTTAGCAGAAAACACCAGGGAACCTGGCAGGGAGCTGCTACTATCCTCAGCTGACCTGGGCATGCGGGTAGCCCCAGAGCTACTCCTGTCCCACTCCAGCTTGGGGCTGTGGAGAGCAGGTGTGCAGGATGCCAGCCTTGGGTGGGAACAGTGGTAGCAGTGCATAGGTTTCTCCTTCCAGCACCTGCTCCTTGCCTACTCCTCCCCCTCATGTGTGTCCTCCCCTGCCCAGGAGCAGGTGCCAGAAAGAGAAACCTTTGTGCTGCCTCTCCTGTCCCCAACTGAGCCCAGCTCCTCACAGCCCATGGCTGAAGTGAGGCAGGAGCAGTGCTAGAACTCCCCCTATGCCTGCATCGTCTGGGGACAGTAGTGACTGCAGGGGGTGATCTCCTCCTCCTAGTGCTGCTCCCAGTCAGCGGGGGACAGGATGTGGGGAGCAAACAGCACATGCAAAAGGATGAAACCTGTCCACCGCCCCCTGACAAGCCTGGCACCCTGTGTAGCCTCACTCCATGGCTAGAGTGCAACAGCATTGGGGTGGAAAGGGGGTGTGACCACACTCCCTCTGGATCTGCCCTGGGGATATCAAGATACCAAGGAGTGAGAAAAGCTAGTTAAATTAATTTGGACTTTTGAACCGAGTACAAATGGGAAACCAGCTAGTCATGAATAAATTTAGGCTATGAGGTAGAATGAGGTTCTAACCATGAAATGAGATTATGGAACAGCCTCCAGAGGTTTTTAATAGAGTATGATCATTTTATGAGTGCAATTATATGAAGTGATGGTAGGGAATATGAGGGGCCTGGACTCAGTTACCCAGGAGGCCTTTTGCTGTTCTGTGTTCTGTATTTCTAATAGGCAAAACTATAAATATTCAAAAGTTTCAATTAATTTTAGCACCAAAGCACTCAGGTATGCCCCCCCCCCCGCCCCCCCGCCCGATTTTTGCACTTGTATCGGCTGCAAAATTAGGCTGGAAATGATAAAATCCCTTGTTGTGAGACTCCCAATAGTTTTGTGTTTGATCAGACCAGGTATATCTGAGTACAACTTGTCCTATAGCATGATAGTACTTGACTCTGCTTTTCCACAGACATGTAAATGCTATTATGCAGTTTTTAGGCATCTGTGTCAACTAGATTCTGCTTAATTCTCCAAAATAGCCTAAAGTGTATTAAGATATTCAAATCCCTTACATATATTAGGGGCTGAGAGTCAACTCTTTCAGCAGAGGTCTTAGTAGGTGTCAGAGACTTCAGTCAGTTGAAAAGACAAAGTAAGAGCAATTCCCTGCCATGTGTTTGCTTCTCTAATCATAAAACTATAACAGTAATGGGTGTAGAACTGAACTCCAGGAGGATTTCATGCTTGAGTTTTTATTCAGGGTAATTCCTATGTTTAATGTCTACATTTAGACACATGGGCTTCTCCAGTTTAAAAATGATTGCATATAGTGCAGTGGATCAGGCACTAGACAAAGAGCCAGCTGACATGGGTCCTACTATGTGATTTTGGGCAAGCCACTTCCCCTCTCTAGGCCTTTGCTTCTTCTGTTACTCTATGACTGCCAGTTTATGAATTCTGCTAAACTATAAGCTCCTCGAGGTAGGAGCAATAGCATAACATTCCTATGTACAATACCTAGTATAAGAAGTCCTCATTTTGGTTAGGACTTCTAAGTTCCATAGTAATAACAAAAGCAATGACAATAAAAACAACAACAACAACAATAATAATAATATAATATTTTCTTTCACGTGAGCATCATTCCAATTTAGTAAGCATATGGGAGCATATTTGAGACTGGACACGAGAAGCGATACTAAATTTTATCCCAAAATTATAACTTTACATTTAGGCACATGTGCATTCAAAACAGGAGAAACCAAAAACTGAGACATTACAGATATGGAAATCAATCATAGAATCAAATAAAATCTGTATTATGCCACTACCAGCCAATTAGAAACCATAATTTATACATGAATGGAAGGGTTGGGGCAGAGGGGGTACAGCAGTGCAATTGCACCCCTTTTGATTCCTGCCTCACCCAAACTTTAGAAACCAGTGCTTGGGAGGAGGCAGCAGCTAAGACCTTCAATTGACTTCATACCTCATTATCTTATTTCCCTGGTTCCTACTAATCTTTCCCCTCCACAGGTGTTAACAACTCTTTTTAAAGGTTTTCATGTTCCACTATACAAACTGTCTTTTTTTCTGAATTGTTGCTGTCTGTTAGAAGGCAGACATTACCATGAATGGCTATGTCACAGCCTTGCAGACTGGTTTTAGCTTTAGCTAAAATCCTTAACTCAGGTATAGAAATGGCTGATAGTGAAGTATTTGATGCAGTGGGAAGATGCTCAAGAAAGCTAGATTTTGTTTTATGAATCTGAATAAGAGATGTACATTTAACTATAACAACCTCAGGAGTAATGACACAGTATATTTTGACTGTCTTGACAATTTTTTGCCTGAGTGGTTGTGTGTTTTCTTAAACCTTAAATTAAATGTAGAAAATTAGTATATATTCCTATTGTTATAGTTGTTTTTTTGCTTTTATCTTAAAAGGTATAATATAGTGTTAGCCTTCAAACATATTAGTAAAACTTCTAGTCTCTCTAACTGGAGAAAAATGTGTATAATGTTATATGTGATGATGTATCACACCATCTGCATCCTCCCAGATCTGCCCATGTATGTATTCGTAAAGTTATTATTCCTTTCATATTTAAAAAGTATTATTCCTTTCATATGTAAAAAGGTGTTTGTTTCATAGTTTCATAGGTGTTAGGGTCAGAAGGGACCTTAATAGATCATCAAGTCCAACTCCCTGCTCTGGGCAGGAAAGAGCACTGGACATATGATCCCAGCCAGGTGCTTATCCAGTCTCCTCTTAAAGACCCTCAAGAGAGCACCACCTCCCTTGGACGCCCATTCCAGGTTATGGCAACCCCTTACTGTAAAGAAATTCTTTCTGATGTCCAACCTAAATCTGCTCTCCATCAGTTTGTGGCCATTGTTTGTTCCTCGTTATTCCAAGGGGTGCCCTGGTAAACAGAGCATCTCCTATTTCTTGCTGTCCCTCCCCCCCCCCCACCCCAATGAATATGTAAATGATCCCAAGATCCCCTCTCAGCCTTCTCTTGCAGAAGTTGAAGAGATTCAGCACCCTCAGTCTCTCCTCGTAAGGCCTTACCTGCAGGCCCCTAACCATATGAGTGGCCCTCCTCTGGACCCTCTCAAGGTTACCCACACCCCTCTTGAAGAGTGGTACCCAGAACTGGATGCAGTACTCGAGCTGCAGCCTGACCAATGCCACATAGAGGGGAAGTATCACCTCCCTGGACCTGTTCATGATGTACCTGCTTATGCATGATAGAGTGCAGTTGGCTTTACTGACTACTTCTTCTTATTGACAGCTCATATTCATCTTGGAATCAACTATGACTCCAAAATCCCTTTCTGTCGCTGTGCTGCTGAGAAGGTCATACCCTAGCCTATAGGTGTGTTGGTCACAGAATCATAGAATCATAGAAGTAGGGTCGGAAGGGACCTTGCAGATCTTCAGGTCCGACCCCCTGCCTGGGCAGGAAGAAAACTGGGCTCAAATGACCCCAGCCAGGTAGGCATCAAGCCGCTTCTTAAAGACCCCCAGGGTAGGAGCCAGCACCACGTCCCTTGGAAGTTGGTGATTCCTGCTCCCTAGATGCAGCACTTTGCACTTGTCTTTGTTGAACTGCATCTTATTCTTTTCTGCCCACTTTTCCAGCCTGTCCAGGTCCACCTGGATTTAATCCTTTCCCACTAGTGTATTTACTGTACCCCATCATTTTGTGTCATCCATGAATTTGGAAAAGAGTGTTCTCCATGCCCTCATCCAAGTCACTGATGAAGACACTGAATATCACAGATCCAAGGACGGACCCTTAGGGGGACCCCACTGCCACATCTTTCCAAGTTGATACTGACCCATCCACCATCACTCTCTGGGTGCAACCCTTAAGCCAGTTTGCCACCGACATGACTGTGTAGTCATCTATGTCACATCCACTCAGTTTGTTTGTGAGAATAGGATGAGATACCATATTGAAGCCCTTCTTAAAATAGAAGTTTCATGGTCTCCTAGTCTTTGGAAATAAGAGTGGCCTGCTTTGGCTTCAGAGAGTACTGAGCTTCTCTGAAAAACAGACTCACTGGGTGTCTAAATATGGATTTAAGTAACTTTAGGCACCTGCTTTTGGATATTATGGCCTGAGATTTTCCTGCTGACCAAGTACGTCACAAAGCAAAGCTTACATTGGCTCCCTTCTTGCACTGAGCTTTCTTGTATCTGCTTACAGGGAATATTAAACATTAATTATTTGGCAATTCAAATCAGGGATTGGAGCTGCAATGCCACATTCAGTGCTGTTTGCTGTCAGAGAGATGGACTTACAAGCTACTGGGCTGTTCAGACCTTATGTTCTTAAAACATGCTCTCTTTAAAGAAAATAATTGATTTTTTTCCCCCTCACACAGTACAGTGAATGATGTTCAGACATACCAATTACAGATAACCTATTCATCTCCACATTCTATTCTTCAGGGTGCTTTACCTAAGGTGCAGAGACTTCATTTAAACGTTTTCAAGGAAAAACAGTGTCTTCTTTATTTACATTTCATTTGAGTCCACTAACTTATATAACACCAAAATTCACTACCTCTTATGGAAGAAATAGTAGGAAAATAAAAACCATTCACAGTTTCTATAACATAATTCATAGCATAAGAAACTTGATTAGGTAACTCATTTGAATAAGTTAATACAGTTCTAACATTAGCTGCTACAAAGAATAATTTCATTAAATTAAATATATAATATAATGTCTGCAACATACACTGTGCTCTTACAATACTTTAAGTATGCTGTTATGTTTTTTAACACAGGAGTACTTTATGTTATATTTGAATTGGATAGTAGAAATATGGTTGCATTTTATAAGTTATGCTACCTGTGAAACCCTTAGGCATAAACATACAGGGAAAAACACTTTCATAGCTATTTTCCTTTGGAGTAGCCTCCTACATGCATAAAAAGTGAGCTTCAATGTGGTGCAGTTATATAAGTAAAATGAAACTTTGACAAGCAGTATGATTTATCTACTGTTCCTACCATTTTTAGAGGAAAAATGTTATTCAATTTTTTTCAATTTTTGAAAAATGCCTTCTTGGGTGAAGACATTTTAACTTCTACTTCCCTATACCACAATTTATAATATTTTCTGAGACTTGAATATTGTTCTACTAAAGAACAGAATGCAGTATTTTCATATAGAAAAACTCAAGTTCATTTCTAGTAAATCTTGTTTTTATCCTTTAAAGTGTATTCCAAAATCTCTGATATATGGTGATATCACGAAGTACTGTCACAAATATATAGTATTAACTATTGAAATTTTCATAAGGTATATTTTTAAAGTTGTTGTCAGTTTGAAATCGGATCTTTTTCAGTACAGTTTGGAACTCATCCTGCCTCCCCTCCACACTTCCAATTTCTGTGGCTTTTTTGCAGTCATATCACTTTATTTTTATTTTCCTCCTATGTGAAAATACTGAACAAATTAAAAAGGAAAATCAAGTAAAACAAAACAATGAAACTGTCTCTACAGAAATTCCCAACAAGCACAGCCAATAACAGAGTGATAGAGAAAACATATATTGCCTTTCTTAATTTCTTTCAGATAGTAATTCTAAGTGTTATGAAAACAGAAGTAGAATTGTTATAGGGAAAAAGCAGAATCTTTATAGAAACTCTTCAGTCAATAGTATCCTTTCAAAAGAAACCACATTTTAAGTCAGACAGGATAGGATATTTATTTCTGTTCGCACAAATATTTTCATTTCACAATCATTAGGATAGTGACACAGGAAAGACAGAACTATCTTTTTATGTACTATTGATAGATAGATAGATAGATAGATAGATAGATAGATAGATAGATAGATAGATAGATAGATAGATAGATAGATAATGTTGAGGCACTGCAGTAGATTATGAAAAGTTCAAAAAGGAAAGGGGGTGTAATCTTCAGCGTGGTAGGATCACATTATAAAATTTTACTTGATCATGCTCTGTAGATTAGCATGAATACATAAAAAATAAGTGTTACATTTTCCTTTTTTTTTCAGAAAAAAGTGAATTATTTCCAGAATGCAATGTCATGGGATTAAGTCAAATTTACTGTTAATATGGATACAATTATTTAGTTAATGGCATCTAAGCCTTTTGATTATCAGTTTTTGAGCACCTGTGTTCTCATTTTCCTTCCAAACTATTATAAAACTCCTTGTACTCTTAAAGTATTGCAATGAACATTCAAAAAAGATTAAACTATGTACATAACATATGTAGAAAAAGGTTGGATGAAACTACTGCTTAATTTCTAAAGTATCACCTTCATTTACTTGCATGCACCAGAGTACTTTTCAATTAACAAAAGGAGCTTCAAAGGGTGTATTTTTCAGAGGTAAACTGTACTCAAAGTTAGGCAAAGTGCAAATAAAGAATTAAAGCTATTCATCCAAGGCCTAGAGTTTCTCAGCAGAGGAAAAAAAAACAACCTCTCACCCAACCTCCCCCTCCTCAAATAAAATAAACAGACAGACAAACTTCCAAAATGTAAGAACAAAAGGAGAATGGGATAAACTTCCAGAAAAAGTTGTTGGATTTAATTTACTAGAAGATTTTTCAGAAGAGACTGGAAAATCATTTGTCTGGGATGGTTGAGGGATAGTGGATCTTGCATTAAATATCCTAAACTTAGCTCTTGAAACTTAGCCATCAGCCAAGTGTGATCATACCAATTCTTATTGGTAGGAACTATAGAAACTTTTAATTACCCCTGGAAAGCCCAGTCTTAAATTAAATAAAAACAACACTTTGTGCAAATGTTTATGCTTTTTTTAAAGAGCCATTTACATTCTTTTTGATAAAACCAGGTACAGTTAGTTAACCTTTACCACCAAAAGAACATGATGAAAAACTACTTTTTTTCATCATATTTTGTAGTACAGACAAAATTTATTCTTTCAATAGTACTCTTCCTGCCAAGTATAGTTAGGCAAATCTGATTGGATATTTGATCTACATTGTATAGAAGCACTGTAGAGAAGTAATTGTAATATACAATTAAAAAAGCTATGAATGTCAAATTGTACAAGAAAAAGTACTTGGGAACAGAGACAGAATCATGAATGAAGAAAACAAAATAAAAATCAGCATAGCAGAAAGATTTTAAATTTTCCTGAGCAAAGCTCTGCCATTAATGCAGAAAAGTGCAGGTTTCTATCCTAAACAATGTTTTGCAAAAAACAGGGCCAAATTTGAGCTGTTCTCCATTATTTCACATCTACCACACCTCTACTTCTTTACAGACATGGATACAGAGAGATGAAGTGTGCAAATTTTCAAAGCATCTTCAGTTCAATTTAGAAAATGTCAAGTTTTCATTTTTTTTTCTGGATTCCCACAAGATAACAATTTGGCAGAGAAAATGAGAAAGCAGTAGAAGCTAATGAAGTAAAAACTTCCCTTTGCAGACCTTTGATTTAATTTACATTGGAAATTATTTTCCTTTTCAACAATTGCAATGGAAGGAATATATACACAATATTCTGCTTTAGCTAGAGTGAAGCAGAAGTTTCAGAAAGAGGATTAAGCATAGACACATTTAAAAAGCCTGTGGTACAATTGATCTAACCTTTGTGGGTTCCTCTAAATTGCATAAAATAGATCTGGAATGAACAGAATACATGCTCTCTCTTTGCGGGTAGGGGAGGGGTGGTACAGGGATGCCTGCACTAGTACAGGGAGGCCAGCATGCTGGGGGTACTCACGCATGTCTCTCAGCATGCCAGACACTGCTGAGGGCAGCCAAACAGCTGATCAGCGGGTCACACCCGATTGGCTGCTGGGCACATATCTCTAACCCCCTGCTGTCAGCTGCAGGGAAGGTGGGAGCCAGCACAGAATGTCTCCCCAGCCTCCCCCCGCCCCACTAGCTGCTCGCTGTTAGCAGACGGGGGGTAGGTGTGGGGATGGGGGAGAAAGTGGAGGCCCCTACCCGACCCCCCCCAGTGCCAGCCAGAAATCCTGCCACTCTTAATCCACCTGGGTTCTAAATACCATGACCCCCTTGGAGCCTCTTAACATTGTGTAACTCTGACTTGTTTGGAGTTATTGTTTATTTTTACCAGTGTAGGTGGGATAAGAATCAAATATAGATTTAATTTGTTAGCTACCTTTTAATTTCTTAGTATGCTGTATATTTATTTTGGTAATTATAGGCAGGTATTCAATATTGCTTTACACTTTACAATTCCCCTGGGGCTGGTGGGGCATGCTCAAACAGGAAGTGGCCTTTATTCAGCCCATGCTCTTCAGAGTCACAGAGCCATGATCCTATAGTATACTGTTTTTCCACAGACTTTAGTAGCCTTTGGATTAGACCTGTAGTAGTATGCCCATATGCCTGTAGTGTATATAGGATATACTATAGGGTTTGATCCACAGACCACTAAAGTCTATGAAAAGGCAGTAACTTATATGTGTTGGGTCATGTTTTGATGGAGGAGACTATTCAGAAGATAACACAGGCTGTGTCTAGACTCAAAATTACCATACCAGACACTAATGCCTTTAGTCACACTCACACTCACACTGAAGGTTCCTATGTAATAATATCACCCATACCAGAAGCATTGTATCCAAGCCTGCCTAGCATACACAAAGGACTGACACTGACACTGACTTCCTGATGGCACGGCCAAAAAGGATGATTCCACCTAATTAATACGGATGACTAATTTCCCATGTAAAACTATCCCACTTTTCCTTTTAACACTATTTCACAAGAGTTTTAAAGTGTAATATAACTTAGAACATTTTAAAATTGACCCATTCTTCTAAAAATATGTGCAGTTCAGCATCCTCTTAGGACTGTAAATACATCGTTCTTGTCAGGCTTAGTAATCATTTCCCATAGAAAAGTTGGAAAAAAAAAAAAAAGACCTCTAGTACCATGTCAGGCAACCTTAGAAAAGACCTGTTTTGCAAAGTCTACTATATTCTTTGGTTACTTTATAAAAAGTGATGGCAAAAGGGGAGATGCAGTCAGCTATTCATTAAAGATCTGAACTCTAGCAAAAGATCCCCTCTAGGAGCAAATCTTTTGAACTTTATACATTTGTATCAACACTTTTATTTGGCGAGCCTCTAGGAGCCTATTGCCACATGAATTCAGAAAAAAAATACATTTCATTTAGTACATTTACATTTTTGGAGGGAGATTTTTAACTGACTTTCCTTAAGTTCCCTCTAAGATTGCAGAACTTATGAGGCATTATGAAATAGTTCAAATTCTTGCCCTTTTAATTGAGCTGTATATGCTTTTTTATTTTAAATGGGCAGACTTGGAAACCTGCAAAAGTTATCAGCAAAGCAAATGTAGCCCTATAAAGTGATATTTATAACCCACATAGGGATAAATTTAGTGGAACCCTAATTTCATAGCAGAAACAATTAATAACATTATGCAGTTTAGAATTTTGTATGATTTTCCTCCCACAGAAAAATGTCATAGGAACATTTCTTTAAGATACGTAGATGTCTATATTGCTCTGTCTTTATATAATATTGTTTCTGTAACAATAAAAAGGTACCCTTTCCAGTCAATTTATGTGAATCATATCCAGCAATTTGCAACATAATGGGACAAATTTTCATTCATTATAAAGCCAGAAGGGATCATTTGTGATCATATAGTCTGACCTCCTGCATTACATACATCATACACCTTATCTGAATTAATTCCTATTTGAACTAGATGATATCCTTTAGAAAAGCTTTCCCTCCTGTTTTAAAATGTTTCAGTGACAGAGAATCTGCCACAGCTGTTAGTAAATGGGTCTAAAGGTTAATAATCCTACTATTAACATTTCCCTCTTATTTCTGTTCTGCATTTGTAAAGCTTTAGCAGAGGCCTCTGTTATGAAATTCCTGTTCTGCATGTGGGCACTTAAAGACTGCAATCAAATTTCCCCTTAACCTTCTCTTTGATAAGGGAAGTAGATAGAGCTCCTTGAGTCTTTCACTATAAGGCATATTTGGCAACCCTTTTATCATTATCCTTTAACACTTTCTGTTGGCACATTGCAATTACTGTAGGGAATTTGGTCTGCTTTAAATCAGATAATGATTAAGCACATACCATACCTGATATTTTGAGTGATACAAAATAAATATGATGACAGTTTAGAAATATGGTATATATATGAATGGTGACTTCCAAGTTCCAAGTATACTACTGGATTGTCATACAAATTATAGGTGGAAAAGACTTTTTAGATAACCCATTCCATTTTTTCTCTCAAGGAATAATTTTCACTTTCAGCACATTTTATAATATTTACCTGTTTATTTTTCCCCAGTCAAGTTAAAGATATGACTAATAATTCACCTTCTGTTAGTTCACCAATATCCTTAATCATCTGTTATAAATACGCATGAATATTTTCTATAAATTTATGCATTGACTTAACTATGCTTGAATTCAGATCAGTAGTAAAGCTCCTATTAATATTAATATCAATGAGAATAGAATTGAGTCATCACTGAGAACTTGGGAAAAATCATACACTAAACTTCTTTTTGCTCCTGGACACCACATTTTTTAAATCATTCTTTGAAATATGTAACAGGCAAAATATTGACATATTTATTTCTTGTAGAAATTTCATCAAGTCTCTAGACAGCTCAGAAAGTAACAGCTTTCTGTCTGCATCATTCTACCAACATCCCTTTGATTTAAAAATCTTCTTGTACTTTCAAGTCTGATGTCTAGACATTTGATAATAGCAACACGCATCTCCTACTTGCATTGCTACTTTTATCTTTGAGCAGAATTACTTCAGTGGGAGATGGGTTTGTACAAGGTGTTTAGGATAAGGTCCCATATATTGTAAATGTTTATGAAGGAGCCCTCATGAACTCTGGCCAGGTACAGGCATTACACTTTTACCAGTATAAGTGATTGGAAACTGATCTAGTTCAACACACAAACTGATTAAAAAATGGCAGAACCTGGTCTAAGATTAGTACTCCCCACCAAAGGGTGAATGTGCATTCTGTTCACTACCAATCTAAACTACACTGCTTTAAAAAAAACAAATAAACAAAAAAACCCATGTCACTTTGATTCCACTTTGGGCTTTTTGAATGTCTGTACCTAGCCTCTGTGGGCAGGATGCTCATGACAATGGATTATCAATGTTTTCCTTAAGGTCCCAATCTTCCCTTCTAATTGACCAGAAAGGAACCTATCAGCATTCTCAAATAAAGGAAGAGACTCTATCCATTTAAGATCCTACTACTGAAGAATGAAGGGTGTTACATGGCTATTGTAACTGCATGTAGATATTTCTTAGAGACTAATCCTGAGTACAGCGAAACTTCTAAAGAATCTCTGATATTAATCCAAACTCTATTTCTTTGGAAGAATTGTTGCCAGAATAGAGCGTAAAAGCAGATGTCAAGGACCACCTGATACTAGTGAAGGTGATCAGTAAAAACAAAGAGTTCCTTCCTTCCTTAGAGACTTGCATGATTTATAGCTCAGGCCTTGAGTTGGAACTGGCTTTGGATCAGAAACTCAGGCAGAACAAGGCAATCCTGAGAGCAATCACTGGAATACTATTCATGTGTTGTTGTTTGGGGGTTTTTTTCTGGACCACTGCACAAATATTTGCAAGTTTGTTTGTTTGGGGTTTTTCTTTTTTGTAGGGGGGAAGGGAAGAGGGGTTGTGTCTTTTTATTTTTTTTATTTTTACAAGACTTGGGTCTTCAACCAGCTCATGCAATTCATTTTCCAGAAGTAAAACTTTATTTATAAGTTTATAATTTTTATTGGACCAACGCAGAAGAGATGTTAGACTTTTATTGGACCAACAGTATACTTATATTTGTGTATAAACAAAAAACCATACTTCTAACATATATTCTAGACTGTCACAGCTACAATAACACTCTAAGGTAGGGGCGGGCAAAATACGGCCTGTGGGCCGGGTCCAGCCTGCCAGGCCATTCTATCCGGCCCATGGAGCACCTAAACAAATTAGTAAATTAATTCACCCCAGCTCCCTGTCAAAGCTGGCCGGAGCCAGGGGCAGTAGGACCCAGAGGGAGCTCTCAGCAGGATTGCAGGCTTCAGCAGCCCAGCCCCACCCACCCCCAGCCAGTTCCCTGCTTTCCTGCCTCCAACTCTGCTCCAGCACCATGTGACTGTGGCTCCCGGCTACATCCCTGGACCGTGGAGCATGGGACCATGCTGGTAGGGGTGTGTATGTGTGTGCACATGTGTGTCAGCAGGCACAGGGGCAGAATATGTGTGTGTCTGCAGGCACGGAGCAGAGTGTATGTGTGTGTGTGCAGGCACAGGGGCAGTATGTGTGTGTTTGTGTGTTTATAGGGTGAGTCCCACATACACACTCCTCCATACACATGCACCTACTCCTCCCCTCGCACTGCCATACACAAACCTCAGCCACCCTCCCCCCATACTCACCCACACCCCACATACCCACACACCCCACAAACCTATACCCACCCCTCACAATATACAAGAATAAGACTTCATTTAAAGCTATTGTCAACTCTGCATACACTACACAAATATATGTAAATCAGGACAAAAATATTTTTTGAAAGCAAATAAATGAATGATGTAGATGATTGCTTTTTAGAATATAATTTGGTATTTTTCTGGTTCTGAGATGGCAAAACCCCTTGCTGAAAGGAGTACTTCTGGGAGCAAGGGGAGGGACTTCTGGTGGCAAGGTCAGGGGTTAGGGGGTGGGACTTCTGGTCACAAGATGGTGACCTGGGGATGGGGCACTTGTCAAGGGGTGGGGCTACCCATGCAGCCCTTGACAGCTTGCCAAAACTTGGTAAGCAACCGTCCACCGAAAATAATTGCCCGCCCCTGCTCTAAGGGCACATCTACATGTGCCGATTGAAGGCACTTTAGTCTAATTTAAAGCATATTAAGGCCATGCGTCTACATGTGTGCACCCTTAATGTGCCTCAAAAATGGAGATTTTAGGTAATTCACACCTAAATTTGATACCTTCAAAAGCAGGTATCAAATTTAGATGCAAATAGCTAAAGCACATTAACACATGGAGGTGAGGCATTAAGGTGAGTTAAGGTGCATTAACGCTGTGTATGGACTGACTTTGGGACTAACATTAATCTCATGTCAGTACACACACATGGCGTTAATGCACTTCAATGAATGCATATGTAGACATGAGCCTAAATTGCCTTAACGCGCAGTAAAGTAATGCAGATTAAATATAGGCATGCCTAAATGCATGTGTAGACACACCCTAACTATACTACATTCCTTTTCCAAGTGTCCATTTTCTAGAATACTAGATCATCAATATTGTGACCTAAAAGACAGGTGCCAAAATTTCTGGCTAGGGAAGGTAGAGTAAAGCTCCCAACTATAATTCAATCTACACCTTTTTCTTCAAGGCTGTTTTAATTATACTAGTAACAAATATTGCAATATTCCTTAAACTGATACAAACACCAGATAACTGAGTCACATCCTCTTTTCTACCAATCAGGGAGAGAGAGAGAGGGCACAGTTTTCCCTATAAGTAAATATTTATGTCCACCCCTTTCTCCCCCTTAAATATTTAATCTAAATCCTAATCTTTCCCAGATTGAGCCAAGATCATCTCCTCAGTAAACAGTTAAAGCCTTTGTTACACATTAATTTTAGGTGGCTCCTGGACTTCTTAACCTCTGGATTGTCCATGCATTAAGATGTGCAAACTAGTTTTAAGCACCCTTTAGGTAGCTTAAAGTTACAGAAATCCAGGGCAGGTATCATGTTACCTAGCTCGTGTTCCATTAATGTGTGGCCAATCCCCACAGATAAGCAACCCAAGTTGCAGTCTTCCAAATTCTCATAATGTAATGTCCCTTCACCCACCCTCCTGTTTTGTGTGGACAAACTTTCCAACCCCACTGCAGCTAGGCAACTAGGTCAGCAACATTCAACCCCCTAACCAGGGGAGCCTAACCCTGATAATTGGTTCTAGGGCTGCTCTTAAGAAGCTTTTGCAGCACGTGGCCCCCTACTGTACAAGAAAATGGCCTTAGTCTATGTGTAGCTTTCATCTGTGTATGTGACAATGTTACCTGCTCCCACATTCCTGCCTGTGTATCTAGTCCCTGAATGTCAGAACCCTGGTTTGACTTTGGCTTTCGCATTGACTCTGGTAACACCCCTGGTTCTAATCACTAGACAAAATGCCTCCATGGACCTTGGCACCCTGAACTCTACTGCCCAGGGGCTGCTTCTGGCACCAAGCCAATTGCCCTTCCCACCCCCAGAGGTGCAACCCTGTACACACAGCCTGCAGAGCACATGCCAGATAGGCAGGTCTTAGGGCATGAGGAGTCCAGGAGTGAGGTCTAGGGGGATTAAGGGGGAACAAGGTAGTGGGCCAGGTTGGGTCCCCATGAGCATAGCTTCCTTCTCAAGGCAGAGACAATAGCTCCCCCAAAAGCACCTTCCCTCACCACTGCCAGCTCCCGGCAAACCCAGAAAGCCTGACCAACAACCCCCAAAACCCAATCCCAAATCTCAGTTTATTAAAACATGAAAGCTTTACTTTACTTCCTCTTTGCTTCTTTTTAAATTCTTTCCCCCACCTTTTTTTTGTTTTTTTACTTCTTTGTATTTTATCTTTCAGTGTCTGACTTCTTTCATTTCACCACCCTTCCCCAACCCACATTTCCTTTCCACCTCCCATTTCACTATCCATGCACATCCCATTAACTATCTGCCTCCCAGCTTCATGTTCTAGATCCCAGTCCCACCAGCCCATCTCTCACATGCCCCCATTTGAGCCCAGTCTACCTGGAATCACCAGCCTTCTAGTGGCAACTCAAAGCTGTAGTTCCTAGTCAGGCCCCTGCTCACCAGCCCTTTAATGGCAAGTCACAGCTGTGCATTTGGGGGCAGACCTTCAAAGAAGGTTTTTAGCCTTAAAGTGTGACTGCTTCAAAAAAAAATTAAGATAGCACTAACACCAATCAATTTTTGAGAAGCTCAAAGTGCAATATGTAACGAGACCCTTAAATTAAGTGTACTTTTCATTGTGTCCTGCCTGGAGATTGTAACTTCCAGTAACAGATGGTCTGAATGGGTTAATCCTTGTAACAAAGGACTGGAACATGCCTTAGGCCTAAGAACCAAGAGTAGAAAATCACATATCAAGGACAAGTTTCAGATTAATTCAAATTCATGGGAGGGATAGATATTTTAATATCTTCTGAGTCATTCATCAACTGACTAGGGATAAGTATGTAGGGTTTTTAGTTCATCTTTGTCTCATCAGAAGCTTGCAGAGTTGCCAATTCCTGGAATTTTATTGTGAATCTTGTGTCATTGACACTTAAAAAAAAATCTAGCTGTTACGGCTATTACCTAATAATCTTCATATTCATGTCTTTAAAAAGTACGTTTCTCCTCTCCTGATTGCAAAGAGAAGCTTGAAAACACAAAGCACAAGCAGGTCAATTGCAGAAGTCAAAGACAATATATATTTTTTAAAAACCCTTATTTTTAAAAAGTTCCTGATATTCAAGACAAGCTTGCTCATTGTTTTGCTGAGGTTGGAGTTTCCTCCAGTACTCAGTCAGGAATTCACCTAATTTATTCTTGGAGTGTGAGGTGTCTCCCTTGAGTGGTCATGAACAAGCCATTGATTTTAATTACAGAGGGATCACCGTGCTGCCTACCACAGGAGAGATCGTTGTGAGAACCCTTCTGAACCATCTCTTCCCACTTGCTGAAGAGCTCCTCCTGGAACTTCCATGTGGATTTAGCCCATCAAGAGGCAAAACTGACATGATCTTCATAACTCACCAGCTGCAGGAAAAATGCCAGGAACAACACGAACCTTTGTACATGGCTTTCTTTGACCTCATGAAAGCATTCAATTCCATCAACTGAGAAGCTCTGTGGAAGATCCCTTTGAGCTACATATGTACACCAAATTTCATCCCCATTTTTGAGCAGTGATTCTCAATACTGGATCTATCACATATCCCTTTGAGGTTAAGACTGGAGTTAAGCAAGGTTGCATCATTACTTTAACACTCTTCTTGATATTTCTTACTGCAATGCTACATCAGACCATCAACAAGGTTCCAGTCAGAGTGAAGCTAAATTACTGAGTGGATGGTAAACTATTTAATCGCAGCCAATGCTGAGCTAAAACCAAGATGACCCCAACCTCAATCATTGGGCTCCAGTATGCTGCTGATGTTGTAGTCTGTGCCTACTCAGAAGTAGACCTTCAGGCAATTGTTGATGTCTTTACCAAGACATACGAGAAAATGGGACCGACACTTAACATTCAGAAGATTAAGGTCCTCCACCAATAGGCTGTTAATGAGAAGTCCTCAGCTCCAGCAATTCAGATTTACAGTGAGATTCTGGAGAAAGTTGAGTATTTCATATATTTCAGAAGTCCACTTTCACAGAGGGCTGACATCGATGAAGAAATCCAACAGCACCTCAAATATGCAAGTGCAGCCATACGATGTCTGAGAAAACAAGTGTTCAAGGATCATGACAGCAGATTCAAAGCCAAGCTCATGGTTTATCAAGCAGTGGTGATCCCTACCTTATTCTATGGAGGTAAAATGTTGACACCATATAGGAGACACCTCAAGTCACTGGAGAAGTACCATCGATGCTGTCTGCAGAAGATCTTTCAAATCAAGTGGAAAGACAGATTCACCAACATTACTGTCATCTTCCAAGCAAACACCATGAGCATTAAGGTGATGATCATCTGCAATCAACTTCACTGAATCAGCCACATCATCTGGATGCCTGACTCCAGATTCTCAAAGCAAGTGTTATTTTACCAGCTCAGTCAAGGCATACACTCAAGAGGAGGACAGAGAAAGTGCTTTAAGGATGTCCTCAAGGCCAACTTGAAAAAAAAAATGTGACATTTTGTCATCATTTTATGTGAGACTATTGCCCAGACTCGCCCCAAGTGAAGAAAGAGTCTGCTGTAAGGATCTCAGTACTTTGCAACCTCATGATGACAACAGGAAATGGAAGAATGGGAGTGGCAGAAACAGCATGTCATGGACCAAACCAAGAATCCAGAAACACCTACCCTGCACAGAAACATGTGGCCAAGTTGCAACAGAACCTATTAATCCCAGATTAGCCTTGTCAGCCATCCTCAGACCAACATATAAGGCAATTATGGAAGACAATCATTCTCAACTGTGAGGGATTGCTGTTGATGATGAATCACCTAGCCATTTGGTATCAACAGGATTAGAAGCTCATTATTTTCAGTGAAGAGTCCCTCTATATATCCTGGCAGAGGTTTCAAGGTATTGCCGATATGAAGATGTGGTCCTTTTGAACACGAGGTAGCCACATGAGCCTTTGAAACAGATGGCAATCAGCAGAACATCTTGATGAGCCAGAAGGAACAGAGAGAGCAGAAAACAGTGTGGGAGAGACCTTTATCTTCTACACAAAGCTTGGGAAAATCAATGGGTTTCAGTGGGTTTGTCAGAGAACATGAAGAGGGGAATTGCTACAAAGAACCTTCCAAAGGACAGGCCACTACCACTTGGTTGCAAGGTTCATGTTCCAGGGGCAGCTGTTATGTTTCCTGGTGACTACACATCCATTGCCCTGCTCCAGATCTAGAGTGCCCTCCCCTTCTCACTCTTCTGCCATACCTAGATGTATTTGTTTGGTCAAAAAGGAGCTGCCTAAGGGTCCTAGAGTGAGCCACAGGGGCTGGGGTGAATGGGGCCTCAGGGCAGGTCATGGGACACTTGGAGCCCAGGAGACTTCTCCAGAGGCATAGGGGGAGTGCTTCTGCAACTGTGTGCACCCCAGATTTGTGTGCAGGGAGGAGGTGGACTGCTGCTGTAGGGTGGGCCATGCACCCCACTGCCATTGCCTTGAGAGCTGCGTGATGCCATGTGCTTGCTCTCACCAGGCTGTACCACATCCCCTGCCTGCCCAGTGGCAGCAGGAATGTGGTGTTGCATGGCTCCCAAGGCAATGGCAGTGGGGAGCAAAGACCTAGCCAGCAGCGGCAGCCTATCTCCACCCTGTGCACAAGTCCAGGGGGCATGTGCCCTCCATGTTTCCCCCAGAGTGTGCACAGCAGCAGGAGCCCCTCATGCCCCTGGACCAGCCACCCAGGCTCTGACCATCTCACAAACCCTCCCTGGGGCCCCATTCATCCCAGCCCCTGTCCCTGCCCCACTCTCTCCCTTACTATGGGGGCCTTGATCTGCACCCCCCATGCTCCTTCCCCTTTACAGGCTTGCCTGCCATGCTGGGTAGTACTCCACAATTGCTGAGCTGTGATCCTGGCTGCATGCAGGCTGCGGTTGCTTGTCCAAGTCTGTGCACACTCTCCCCTGCTGCAGCTGCCTGGAGCCCACACCTGGGCTGCCTGTGGCCCTCTGTGCTGCCACTGCTGTCCTGCATTTGGGGGGACTAAGACCTGTTAACCCTGGCCCTCTGCCACCTATGACTTTGCCCCTTCTGGTCAGGTGTTACTCTAGCCCTGCAGGTTTTCTCACTATGACCTGATGACTGGTTGCCATGGTAGTTTAAGGATGCTCTAGCAGCCCCTTGCTGCCCAAGCCAGGATTTGCCTTACTGTCTTATTGCAAAGCAGCTAGATTTGTAATAGGTAATCATTGTTGGCTTAGAAATGGCTTTAAAACTTTTGTTTTTTGGGAAATGGTTTATACGTATAGATAGATAGATATATTATAATGGTTCAAGAGGGGTAGTAGGGGTGAACTGATTTCTAAAGAGCTGGAGTTTCACAGTCATAGTTTCTCCCAGCCTTGGAAACAGGCAGGCTGTCTAACACAACAAGGTCAGTGGATGGACACATAGCCTAAGAATTGAGGGGGCATGCCATAACGTGAGATCACAGACAACCTGTCTGCTTCCAGAACTAACACAAAAAGGCCAACAGGAACTAATAGTTTGGAAAACAGCCTGGGAACCAAGGGAGTATGTACCAGACTCCCCATAACATGTGACACCAGCTACAAGGCCACAGAGCAGGAGGGGAGCCTGAGTCATGGTTTTGGGAGAACAGACCAAATTAAGAGAAGGCCCAGAAAGCTACTTGAATGTGTGACCATGGAGAGACCAGAGATAGCCATGGATGAAGAGTCATCAGGAGTCATCAAGAGGGAAGGAGAATACAAAAGCAGAGACTTGAGAGTAACAAAGCCTGTCCCACCTTGCTGTCCCTCCCTTTGTCTCATCCCTCCCTGTCCCTCACCATCCTTCTCCCTGAGAGGGGTCTCCATCCCTGTCCCCCAGGAAAGGTCCCTGAGGTCACTATGGAGGGCATATAACCAGCTCATCTTATGCACCCCACTGGAGGGAGGGTGTGCGCCTCAGCATCCCACCTCCAGATTGCTGAAATTTAACACCTAAGAGAGAGCCTCAGAGTGAAGACTGTGTCCTGGCCAGTTGTACTTTGACTCTGAAGACAGCCCTAAGATTTGATAGATATATAGAATTGCTCGATTGTTTCTATTGCTTTTTTCTATTATCACTGTGAATCAATACATTTACCTATTATCGACTGGAAAGGTCATGGTGGGTCTGAGGGTTGGTCTGAGGCTCCATCAGAACAAGGTCTCTGGGTCCTAAATCCAGAGCCAACAGTCAGGGTCATTTATCTTAAGTTGCCTATTTCCTAACAGCTAACTTTCCCTAGACAGAGTTCTGGCCAGGGCATGTACAGACACTTTCCCTCCCAGAAGAATCTCTCCTGGGAGTGATTTAACCTAAGTTGTTCCCAGGTCATTTTTCTCCTGGATCAGCTATTTCTGTTCTGGGAGAAAAAGCCTGAACACTGATTGTTGTCATCAGTGGTCCCTCAAAGTTGAGGATGATGTCCATAAGGCTTGATGGGTCCTCAGGCAGTCCACATCCATCAGACAGTGGCTGTACAAGGCTACAGACAAGCTTTAGGGTGCACAGTACCTTTCGTCAGGTTTCTGACATAGGAAGGGTGCTAGAGAAAGGGTACTGCAATACTCAAAAGCTTGTCTATTTATATTCCAACCATGAAGTTAGTTGAATAAAAAGAATGCTTACCTCTGACACTTTTCTTGGACCATCACAGCAACACCACCACTTTCACACTACTAAAACAAATTCCAATTTTCATGTCATTGGATAGTCTGGCCAAGTTTCAGGTGTTGTCTTGGAACAGCCAATCTGCCAGCTCATTCTGCAGAAAAGTACATAAATGGGGCAGCGAGGAGGCCTCAGTGGGTTTCTGGTGGACAAGTGAAAACAAAATAGAAGCTCCAAATGGAGTCAGACTATTGGTCAGTAGGCCTGTGTGAAGCAGCTAGTATTTGCTTTGGATTTGGATTTGGCCAATTCGGGGGACAGTGATTTGATTTGGTGATTTGAATCACTGTCCAGAATCAATTCGGCTGAATCTGATTTGGCGATCTGGCCACCATCAAATCAGCTGAATCTCATCATCAAACAGGCCTCATCCCCCGCCCACTCTCCCTGCCCCATCAGTGGCTGCCCTGCCCAGTCCCAGTGTCCTGGCTCTTTAAAAAAAGAAAAAAGGCCCCGCAGTCACTGCCTGCTGACAGGCAAGGAGGCAATCCCTGCTGGACCCCACTTCCCCATGCTGCATGGGGGGCTCTGACACAATCCCTCAGAAGACCTAATTGATGTGTACCAGCTGGTGAGTATGGGGCTTTTTTTTTTTTTAAGAGCTGGGATGCTGGGGCTGGGCAGGGCAGCCATTGACAGGGCTGGAGAGTGGGCGGGGGATGGGGGCAGTCTGGGGGAACAAGCAGGGGATGGGGCCTGGCAGAGGCCCCCCCATGGTTCCTTCTCCCCCTCCTCCAGCTCTCCCTCCAACACTTACCAGCACAGAGTCTGGGTCCAGCTCCCCATGGCAGCAAGTGGGGACTGCCTGAATCTCCGAAGCTCTCTGAAGCTCTCTGAATCTTTTCCAAATTGATTTGGAGAGGTTAGAATTGATTCAGACCTTTTGACTGGTCTCCCAATTCGATTTGGATTCAGAGATTTGGCCACTGAATTGAGCCGAATCTCCTCTGAACTGAATCAGCATCCGAAGCTTTGCCCAGACCTATTGGTCAGGTTACTTGATACTATGTTTACAGGATAAGTGATTGTAGCTCTAATTCTAGTTCTACATTGGAAGTATTGGGGGATATCATGGATTTTATCAAGGTTTTGAAGTCAATAATTTTAGCAACAGAATAAGGCTCTTCATTTTTGTTTTTAATTCATGGATTTATTTCATGCAAGTTATATATATTTCCTTTTTTCTTTATACCAGTGTTGATGTATCTTTATTTTCCAATGTGTTTCTGGTGTTTTCTGTTTTTTACTTAATTTAAAAGAACCATAAAAAATTTGGGTTGGAAGGGACCTTAGGTGGTTATCCCTACTAAAACCCCTACTAAAAGCAGGACCACCCACAAATAGATCATCCCAGATAAAGTTTTGTCTAGCCAGGTCTTAAAAATCTCCAAGGATGGAGAATCCATCATCTCTCTGGGTAACCTGCCCCAGGGTTTTACTACCCTCCTAGTAAGAAAATTCTTCCTAATATCTAAACTTCCCTTGTAGCAACTTGAGACTGTTGCTCCTTGTTCTGTCATCTGTCACTACTGAGAACAGTCTAGCTCCATTCTCTTTCGAACCCTGCTTCAGGTAGTTGAAGCTCCTCCCAGTCTTCTCTTCTCTAGACTAAATGAACCCAGTTCCCTCAGTCCGTGTTCATGTCATGTGCCCCAGCTCCCTCACCATTTTTGTTGCCCTCCACTGGACTCTCTCCAACTTGTCCACATCCTTTCTGGAGTGGGGGGCCCAAAACTGAACATAGCATTCCAGATGTGGCCACATCAGTGCTGAATAGAGGAGAATAATCATTTCCATTTCCCTGCCGGCAACACTCCTACCAATGCAGCCCAGTATGCCGTTAGCCTTCTTTGCAACAAGGGCACACTGCTGGCTCATATTCAGCTTATTGTCCACTGTAACCCCCAGGTTCTTTTTCTGCAGAGCTGCTTCCAGCCAGTCAGCCCCCAGCCTGTACTGGTGCATGGGATTGTTCTGTCCTAAGCGCAGGATTTTGCACTTGTCCATGTTAAACAGTACAAAGCCATATCCACACAAGTGAGCATGTGTCTGTTGTGGCATCTCAAAGCAGTTTGAGATGCTGAAGGAGGAACTCCAGGAATAAAAAAATGCTCCCCACACTGCAAATATACAGCATGGACTCTAAATTTGATACTGTGGAATATTGGTATCAAAAGAAAACATGCCAGAAAAAAGTGGCATAGGCGCGCTCCTGGGGTGTGCCCTGAAGCAGCTGGAGGCTGGGTCCACCAAAGAGATGCTCTAGCACCCAGCCAGAGTGTCTCTATGTCTGCTGCATGCCCCTGCTGCTCCAGCACACTTTCTCAGCATGCTGGAGAAAACAGAAATGGAGCATGGCTGAAAGCAGTGACTCAGAGCTGGCTGGGACCCAAGCTCTGTCCTCAGTAAGCAGGGACATGAGGATGGGGGGGGGCACTGTGGGGGTGGGAGGGAACTGTGTGGGAGGTGTGGGTCCCGTGCCTACCACCCACAGCATGTAGCCCCAGCCACTGGAAGCAGAAGCAGCAGTAGCCAGAAGCTAATGGGTGCTAATGGCTCACTGCAGTCAGAACCCCCCACGATGCATGGCACGACCTGAGTCCCAGGGGCTATATATGGTACATGGAGTGGACCCAGACTGCTGATGCATTCTTTTTAGCATGATTGTACTGGCTTCTGCCACAACCTGGGGCTCCTGGCACTGCAGGCAGAAGCCATGCACCATCAGGCTGAGCCAGCTCCTGCCTCCACGTCAGGTGTGGATGGCGCACAGCTCCTGCCTGCTGTACTGGCAGCCCCAGAGGACAGTAGAAACTGGCTCATTCCTGCCCAAAGGTGCAAGCCAGTGGACAGAGCTAGCTCTGTTCACCACATGTAGTCCCTGGGTCTCAGCTGGCACCATGCACTGCCGGTGGGGATTCTGTCTGCAGTGGGCCATGATGCTGCTTCTGCTGCTGGTGGTGGCAGTGGAGGTGGTGCACCATGTGGGGAAAGGCAAGCAGGTGGGTGTGTGGTGCCTCCCCCTACAATCCCAGCACCCACAACCCCCCACAACTGTCCCACAATCCAGCCACAGACCCCCTCACAACCCTCCCACAATTCTCCCCCCACAATCTACCACCAACCTCCACAACCCCCACAAGTTCAACACCCCTACCTCCCACCCCCACCAAACCCCCCACACCCACCCCACATCCCCACCAGGGGGTGCTGCAGTGGACACAGCCCAGCTGTCTATTGCTGCCAGTGCTGGGGGCTGTGCACCACAGGAGGTAGGGAGGAACAGGCAGGTGGTGGCTCCCCCTAAAAACCCTGCCAAAAACCCCACACATCCATCCACAAACTCCACATCCCCTCCACTCCCCCAGAAGCCAAACAGTCCACCCCACCCCTACACCTACCAGGGACAGCAGCTGAGTCTGGGTCATGCTGCAGCCTTGCCCCACTCCTGTTTGCCCCAGTACACTGAGGCAGCATGCTGGGGCAGCAGGGGCACCAAAGAGTTACTCTGGCCAGAAGCCAGAGCATCCCTCTGGAGGACTTGGCCACTGGTTGCTTCAGGGCACACTGTAGAACCATGCTCTGAGGTGCTCCCCCCACCCCCTTTGTTGTTTTTTGGGTTGTTTGTTTTTTTTTTAAATACCTGGATTTCCAGGTATCAAATTTGGAGCCTGAACTGTATTTTTCCATTCCCACTGTGCCTTTTGCATGTGTATGCTCATCTGGATGCACCCCATAAGATTTCTTTTGGTCCAAACCTGCAGTTTGTCTAGGTCACTCTTAATCCGAGCCCTACCCTCCCTCCCTTCTGGAAGGCCAATTTAAACTAGACATAAGGAAAAACTTTTTTATGGTCCGAGTGTCCAGGTCTGGAAAAGACTCCCTCCAGAGGTGGTGCAAGCACCTACTCTGGACTCGTTCAAATGGTGTTTGGATGCTTATCTTGCAAGGGTCATTTGACCCCAGCAGACTTCCTGCCTATAGCGGGGGGGGGGGTTCAAGGTCTTGCAAGGTCCCTTCCAGCCCCCAATGTCTATTAAATCTATTGACTACTCCCCCCAACTTGGTGTTGTTATCTGCAAACTTGCTGAGGGTGCACTCTATGCGATCTTCCAGGTCATTGACGAAGATATTGAACATAACTGACTGGAGAACCAACCCCTGGGGCACTCCACTTGATACTGGCTGCCAACTAGACATGGAACCATTGATTACTACCTTCTGAGCCAAATGCTCCAGCCAGTTTTCTATCCACCTTACAGTCCATTCATCCAACCCATACGTTATTTGCTTGCCTGGGGGAATGCTGTGGGAGACCGTATAAAATCAAGGTATACCACACCCACCATTCTCCCCATCTTCACAGAGCCAGTCACCTCATCATAGAAGGCAATCAGATAGGTCAGTCATGACTTGCCCCTGGAGAATCCATGCTGACTGTTCCTAATCACCTTCTCCAAGTGCTTCAAAATGTATTCCTTGAGGATGTGCTCCATGATTTTTCTGGTGGCAGGGGTGAGGCTGACTGGTCTGTAGTTCCCTGAATTCTGTTTTTCCCTTTCTTAAATCTGGACACTCTGTTTGCCCTTTTCCTGTCATCTGGGACCTCTCCTGATAGCCATGAGTTTTCAAAGATGATGGCCAGTAGGGCTGTGTGAAATTTTGACAGGTGTTTTGTTTTAAAGCTGTTTCAACATGTTTTGAGCTCAAAACAGCAAAATTGAAATGAAACAAAAGGCTTCAAAAGTGAGGGCACTCAAAACATTTCATGGTTTTGAAGCCAGGCTTTCCTCAGCTAAACAAAAATGGGGAAAGGGGGGAAAGGACTGCTCTCGGATATTGACATCTAGCTCCCTGTTTGATTCCCCAGCTCTCTGATTATTTCCCCAGCTTTTCCAAGGGGCCGTGGGCCCCTGATGTGTGCATGGGATTTCAGCAGGATGGTGTTGAAACTGCAGTGGCAGCCTGCTGAAATCCAACACATAGATCTGGGGGTCCGTACATCCCAGGAAATGCTGGGGAAGCGATCAGTTCCCAGTCAGATACCCCAGCTCCCTGATCTTTCCCCCAGCTCTCTGATCATTTCCCCCAGCTCTTCCTGGGATTGCAGGCCCCTGGATGATGCAGGCTGTCACTGCCAGCTGGGACCAGCCCGTGTCGAGTGCTGGGAAGCCTGGTGCTGCCACTGGTCCCAGCCAGCTGCGGCAGCACGCTGTCATCTCACGTGCAAATCTGGGGGGCCTTCCGCCCCCCAGGAAGAGTCTTGCACAACCCTGTAGCCCTCCCAGGAGTGCAGGCCCCCAGATCTGCACGCAAGATGACACCAGGCTGCCACTGTCGGCAAGAGATATGAGTTTTGCTTGTCAGCACCTTGAGGTGCAGTTTCCCAGAAACCCCAGCACATCTCCTTGAAACTTGGCAGGGTTCATGCCCTTAAAAGGCTGGACATAAGGAAGAATTTCTTTACTGTCTGAGCCCCCAAGGTCTGGAACAGCCTGCCACCGGAGGTTGTTCAAGCGCCTTCATTGAACACCTTCAAGATGAAACTGAATGCTTATCTTGCTGGGATCCTATGACCCCAGCTGACTTCCTGCCCTTTGGGCGGGGGGCTGGACTCGATGATCTTCCGAGGTCCCTTCCAGCCCTAATGTCTATGAAAGTCTATGAAAGTCTATGAAAAGGGGCTACCAGTTTTCATCTGAATTGGGCAAGAAATGACATAGGCATTTTCACGATTTCCCATTATAGTCTATGGGTGAAATTTCGAAATGCATCAAAACAACTAAACATTTTCAGTGAAATGAGATGGAACAGTGCTTCAAAATGAAACAAAACAAAACGACTAAATGAAACATTGTCCCTTTGAAATGGCGAAACCTAATTTGAAATGAAACGGTGCTTTTTCCACATCCCTAATGGCCAGTGGCTCTGCAATCACATCAGCCAACTCCCTGAGCACCCTTCAATGCATCCCATCCAGCCCCATGAACTTGTATATGTCCAGCTTTTCTAAATAGTCCCTAACCTGTTTTTTTTGCTACTGTTGGCTGCTCATCTCCTCCCCAAAATGTGCTGCCTAGTGCAGTAGTCTGGGAGTTGACCTTGCCTGTGAAGACTGAGGTGAAAAAGGCATTGAGCACTTCAAGAGTGACAGAAGATGCAGAAAAGGCTGGTTCCTCCCCCCTCCCCCCATTCAGTAAGGGACACACACTTTCCCTGATCCTTTTCTTGATATCAACATACTTGTAGAAACCTTTCTTGTTACCAAGGTTCCCTCCAAAGTGCGCACGTGCGTGGCCATGCACAATTTAATACAGTGCCGTGCACTAACTTATTAATGCCATGCACCCACCCGGAGAGGAGCTGGGCTGCAACGCGGCTAGGCAAGGTGGCGACTGTGGCTGGTGTCATCTATCCTCACCCCCAGAGTGCCTCCTCACTCCCAAAGGTGGGGGCTGCAGCCGGGAAACAGCTTCACTCCCCAGCCCTGAGGCCATGTGCCTCCTCATTCCCAGAGGTGAGGTGGGGGCTGGGGCTGGCGTGGGCTCTGCTGGTGCCAGGGAACTGCTCTGATCCCCAGCCCTGAGGCCATGTGCCTCCTCACTCCCGGAGGTGAGAGAGGGGTGGGGGCTGAGGCTGGCGTGGGTTCCTCCGGCTCCGAGGAACTCCTCTACTCTCCAGCCCGGAGTCCATGTGCCTCCTCACTTCTGGAGCAGGGACACATGTGGAGCTTGGCTTCCCCAGATCTCAGGTGCATGGGGCAGAGCAGGACGGTGCAGAACCTGGGTCTGCATCAGAGGAAAAGGAGCAGGTGCAAGGAATTGTTCCTAACTATGATGTACTTTGGGGGTGCTAGTTACAGCTGTGTTGGTCTAAGGATATAGGCAGACAAGGTGCTTTGAGTAAATTATATTACATGTAACCAAAGCACTTTGTCTAACCATGACATAAAATTTCTGCATCAGTAGTGGGGACGCACAACATCTTATCACCAGTGCTGCCCAAATTGTCACCTAGTAGTACATTCCCCACCAATTCTTCCCTGTTTGTAAGCAGCAGGTCAAGAAGAGCATGGCCTTTAGTTGGCTGCTTCAGCACTTTCACCAGGAAGATGTCCCCAACACTCTCCAAAAACTTCTTGGATTGTATGGGCACTACTGTATTGCCCTCCCAACAGATGTCAGGGTGTCTGAAGTCCCCCATGAGAACCAGGGCCTGTGATTGGGAAGCTTCCACTAGCTGTTTGAAGAAAGCCTCATCCACCACTTCTTCCTGGTCTAGAAGACCCCCACCATAATCCCCTTGTTGCTATTTCCTCTGACCCTAACCCAGAGACTTTCAAAAGGCCTATTTCTAGTTTCATACTGGAGCTCTGAGCAATCAAATGGCTCTTTTACATAAAGTGCAACTCCTTCTCCTCTTCTCCCCTGCATACCCTACCTGAACAGTTTATACTGTTCATGACAGTGCTCCAGTCATGCAAGCTATCCCACCAAGTCTCTGTTATTCCAATCATGTCTGAATGATGTGACTGTGCAAAGACTTCCTGTTCTTACTGCTTGTTTCCCAGGCTCCGTGCATTCGTGTACAAGCACTTAAGGTAACTAGTCAATTGCTCCAATTTTTTAGGAAGAATAAGTACACCTCCCCATTTCCCCCTCCTGCTTGCTCTTCCTCCAGGCCACCCACTTTCCCATTTACCTCACGACTTTGGTCTTCATCCCCTGGTGAACCTAGCTTAAAACCCTCTTCACTGGGTTAGCAAGCCTGTCTGCTCAGATGCTCTTCCTTCTCTTTATCAGGTGGATCCCATCTCTTCCCAGCAATCCTTATTCTTGGAACATCATCCTGCGGTCAAAGAAGCCAAAGCCCTGCTGGTGATACCACCTGCACAGACAGGGATAGACCTGATTTATTTACTGCGTGTATGATTCTTCAGTGTAATACACCTTTGCCAACCGCTACTTCTAACTGAATATCTGTATGACCCTATATATATACATTGCCCTAGATTACTAAACTGAGTTTTCAATTAACCAATTTATTTCCCCCTATGAGTACTGCAACCATCGCTTTATTCTTTGTATTCACTAACATCTAACACTTTAGAGTGTGTTATGATACAAGAAGTTAATTAACTTGTACTCTCCTCCTCTTTATCATAATGGAGATATTAAATATGATAAGCCGAACACCATCCATTGCAGTATTCCACTATATATTCAGCACATTATCATTTATTATTAAGCAATTAATGATTCATGAAATGTTACCTGGAAAATACATTCCAGAATTCTTGTTTCCCTGGCTATGTACATTGGCAAACAGGTTAAAAAGTGGCTAAAGAACCATAAAGAACTGGCAATAATAAATAGTAGCATATCAAGTTGATAATAGACTACTATAAGACCTGATTCTTCCCCGCATTACACCAGTTTTATGCTGCTGTTACTACCTTTAAATTACTGATGTAATATAGCAGAGAATCAGACCCCAGGGAGAATAGTATGAGGCTATTTTATTCAATCTTCATTAGTGATCTGTAGGTAGAAGCAAACAGCACATTAATGAAATTTGCAGATGCTAATAAATTGAGAGGAGTTATGTACACTAGGGAAGACTGAGAAATAATAAAAAAGGGACCAAGAGCAGTAAGAAATGTGCACAGAAAATAACAATTTAGCTTAGGAGTGTTCATGCTAATGCATCTTATGAAAAAAACAATTATGAACACAAGTAAGCAAGCAGAGGAGGGATCTACGAATGAACTATGATATATTAAACTATCAAAATAGAACACTGAATTTATTAGAAAGCTATCCCAACCTGTGAGGCCTATCTTTCCATTTAAGCCTTTGGAACTGAAATTGTAGAGTTTTGCCCAGAATGTCTTTTGTTCACTTTGGACCAGATTAACAAAGGCATTTTGGTGCTTCAAGATGCAGAAAATTAACTACTGGCTTGCAGTGATAATTAGCTATTTAACATAGGCACTTTTGTATATCTCGTTATGACCACCTATTAGTTGTCTAAGTGGACTTAAGTATCTAAATGCCATCTTACTCCAGCCTTCAAGTTACTGAGAGTTTTAATAAAATTCTTTTGTAACATTGCTATTAGGAGGAAGAAAACCCACCCTTCTTTTGCCTTGCAAAATTTCATGCAATTGCACTTAGGCACCAAAGTCTACTAACATAGTAGACTAAACACCTATGACTTAGTGGGGCTAACAGAAACCTGGTGGGATTCATCCCACAACTGGGCAGTACATATTGAGGGCTATAGATTGTACAGAAAGGACAGGGTGGGGAAGAAAGGGGGAGGGGTTGCGCTCTATGTCAGTGAGCAATATACATCAACCCTCATCAAGACAGAATCCAAGGATGAGGAAGTAGAAGGATTGTGGGTTAGGCTACATGGGGGGCAAGGAGAAAGGGATTTGGTGGTAGGGGTCTGCTACAGACCCCCACATCAAGGGGAAGAAAGAGATTCGGGGCTCCTGAGGCAACTCTCGGAGACCATAAAAGCTAAAGAGGCGGTAGTCATGGGGGACCTAAACTACCCAGACATCTGCTGGGAGTCACAGGCAGCAAAGTCCCACCGCTCACGCAGGTTTCTAACCTGTGTACAGGACCTCCACCTGACACAGGAGGTACACGGTCCCACTAGGGGGAATGCCATACTGGATCTGGTATTGGCAATGGGGGATGACATGGTAGGGGACCTCCAGATCGGTAGCCATCTGGGGGACAGTGATCACCTAATAATAGAATTTACCATAAGACGTCTAGTGGGTAAGGTAACTAGTAGGGTGAAAGTGCTAGACTTTAGGAAAGCTGATCTCAATGAACTCAGGCGATTAGTCAAGGATGCACTGCAGAGTAGGAGTTTTGAAGGGATGGGAGCCCAAGAAGGGTGGCTGTGCCTTAAGGAAACGATCGTTCGGGCACATAGCAAGACGATCCCCGAGTGAGGCAAAAGAGGGAAAGGGGCCAGGAGGCTTCCATGGCTGACCACAGAAATCCAGGGCAGCCTAAGGGCCAAAAGGGGAGCACATAAAAAGTGGAAACAGGGAGAGATCACCAAAGATGAATATACCTCCTCTGCTCGTACTTGTAGGGAGGCAGTTAGACGGGCCAAAGCTACCATGGAGCTGAGGATGGCAACCCAAGTAAAAGACAACAAGAAATTGTTTTTTAGATATATAGGGAGTAAAAGGAAGACCCAGGGAGGAATAGGACCCCTACTAAATGGGCAGAAACAATTGGTGACGGACAGGGGGGACAAGGCTGAACTCCTCAACGAGTTCTTTGCCTCAGTGTTCCTAAGCAAGGGACACGACAAGTCTCTCACTGGGGTTGTAGAGAGGCAGCAGCAAGGCGCCAGACTTCCATGCATAGACCCTGAGATGGTGCAGAGTCACTTGGAAGAACTGGATGCCTTTAAGTCGGCAGGCCCGGATGAGCTCCATCCGAGGGTGCTGAAGGCACTGGCTGACATCACTGCAGAGCCACTGGTGGGAATATTCGAACGCTCGTGGCGCACGGGCCAAGTCCCGGAGGACTGGAAAAGGGCCAACGTGGTCCCCATTTTCAAAAAGGGGAGGAAGGAGGACCCGGGCAACTATAGGCCAGTCAGTCTCACCTCCATCCTTGGCAAAGTCTTTGAAAAAATTATCAAGGCTCACATTTGTGAGAGCCCGGCAGGACAAATTATGCTGAGGGGAAACCAGCACAGGTTCGTGGCAGGCAGATCGTGCCTGACCAATCTAGTCTCTTTTTATGACCAGGTTACGAAACGCCTGGACACAGGAGGACAGGTGGATGTCGTATACTTAGACTTCAGGAAGGCCTTCGATACGGTATCCCACCCCATACTGGTGAACAAGTTAAGAGGCTGTGACTTGGATGACTACACAGTCCGGTGGGTGGTGAATTGGCTGGAAGGCCGCACCCAGAGAGTTGTGGTGGATGGGTCGGCTTCGACCTGGAAGGGTGTGGGCAGTGGGGTCCCGCAGGGCTCGGTCCTTGGACCGATACTCTTTAATGTCTTCATCAGTGACTTGGACGAGGGAGTGAAATGTACTCTGCCCAAGTTTGCAGATGACACAAAACTATGGGGAGATGTGGACACGCCGGAGGGCAGGGAACAGCTGCAGGCAGACCTGGACAGGTTGGACAAGTGGGCAGAAAAAAACAGAATGCAATTCAACAAGGAGAAATGCAAAGTGCTGCACCTAGGGAGGAAAAATGTCCAGCACACCTACAGCCTAGGGAATGACCTGCTGGGTGGCACAGAGGTGGAAAGGGATCTTGGAGTCCTATTGGACTCCAAGATGAACATGGGTCGGCAGTGTGACGAAGCCATCAGAAAAGCCAATGGCACTTTATCGTGCATCAGCAGATGCATGACGAATAGGTCCAAGGAGGTGATACTTCCCCTCTATCGGGCGCTGCTCAGACCACAGTTGGAGTACTGCATGCAATTCTGGGCGCCACACTTCAAGAAGGATGCGGATAACCTGGAGAGGGTCCAGAGAAGGGCCACTCGTATGGTTAAGGGCCTGCAGACCAAGCCCTACGAGGAGAGACTAGAGAAACTGGATCTTTTCAGCCTCCGCAAGAGAAGGTTGAGAGGCAACCTTGTGGCTGCCTATAAGTTCATCACGGGGGCACAGAAGGGAATTGGTGAGTATTTATTCACCAAGGCGCCCCCGGGGGTTACAAGAAACAATGGCCACAAGCTAGCAGAGAGCAGATTTAGATTGGACATTAGGAAGAACTTCTTCACAGTTAGAGTGGCCAAGGTCTGGAACGGGCTCCCAAAGGAGGTGGTGCTCTCCCCTACCCTGGGGGTCTTCAAGAGGAGGTTAGATGAGCATCTAGCTGGGGTCATCTAGACCCAGCACTCTTTCCTGCTTATGCAGGGGGTCAGACTCGATGATCTATTGAGGTCCCTTCCGACCCTAACATCTATGAATCTATGAACATGCCTGTTGGTGGAATAGAAGCTAGCTCTACATGTTTGTCCATGCCTACACAAGATGCTAACTGTGCAATAGCACATCACAGCACAAACAGTGCTTAATATGCTAGCGTGCAGTATTATTAGGCTACTGCACAGTAGCATCACTAAAAAAAGACAACGTGCGCCCATGCTGCTGTGCGGTAATGCTGATTACTGGACAATGATTTAGTTCTTGATTACACATGTACAAAACTTAATGAGTAGTAACTATGGTGCATTTATTAATGTGTAGACATGTCCTGTCAATAGAAACCTAAATACCTTTAAAATTACCCCCTCATTTACTATCATGGGATAGGCAATTGATGTGGATTTTGAATTTTACTCTCATGAAACCTTGTGAGAGACTATATATTCTGAATCATTTAATAGTGCAGCTAGCATGCACCTTTTGAGTATTAGTAGTCTTTATACACTGATAAAACACAATTTAAACAATTAAAATGAGTAACTGGGATATAATTTAGGGACTAGCATAAGAATATGCATCAAAAGCCATGTGTCCTCTCAAAAGTCCTTCAGAAAACCTTTTACTCAAAATCTTTGCAGAAATATATATTGATGTTGTTATATCTTAAAAGACAAGAAAATTACTCAGTGATTAGCTATAATAATATATTTTAATTTCTGTCCATGGCTATTATTGCCCAAAGCCTCCAAGTGTATTAGTTACAAAAAAAGTCAGTAAAAAAATAATTAGGAGACAGCTGAAATTGCTTCCAGGACACAGGTTTTATTAAAATGTCAAGGTTCTATGTCTCTGTGACTGTGGTATATGGTGTCATAGTCAAATAGAAAAAAAAAGGAAACTTTTTTCCTCACTTTGATTAGCTATGAAACCACAAGCCCCTAATTCATTGTGGTAAGTTAGGCTGATTTTGGGGCTCAGTGAACATTGCAGGTGAGGTGATGGGATGATATACAGGTTTTCTTTGCTTTATGCTGTGTATGCATTCCTGGAAAACAATGCCTAACTTGAATTCGTATAAAGGGAACCCACTTAACAATGTAACAAACAGGGATACATTCCAAGGTCTTGACCATACCAACCCCCAGATCCATTTCTACCACTTTTACAAGACAACGTTGGTACTCACCAATAGCAGACAGTACACACAAGCACAGGCTGGTGGTATATGTTTGGTTTGTGGGGATGTCAATTACATAAACACGTGTCGCAGACAATAAGGAAGGAGCACAGATCTACACAGGAGACTATATTTTGGTGTGCACTATATTTTGGCTCCCACAATGCACCGCACAAAGCAGCTGACTGCGGGCTTCCACCACACTGATCACATAAGAGTGAATTTACCTCGCAAATAATACATTTTTGGTATAAAAAGAGTCATCGCATAAGAGCAAATTCGCACGTACAGAATCTGCACAAAGCAAGGGAAACCTGTAGTTGAGGATGGTTCTGCTTTGAGCAGGAGGTTGGACTAGATGACCTCCTGCAGCCTGTTCCAACCCTCATTTTCTCTGATTCTATGATCTTATGATTCTATGAGATTGGAAAGTCGATCCCTATTTCATATTTGTTTAGAAAATTAAAGTCAGGTTAAAATGTCCAGTTTGTTCCCATTAGTCCAGTCACAGGCCAGTTTGCTATGCATCTGGTACATTCAGTTACAGTTTCTGGGCTTGAACTGATTGCTTTTGCCCTGGGTAGAATGATTTTTTCTCCCTACATTCAGTACCTCCGTAACTGCAAGCAAAGGATAATTATAAATGGATCTAAGTCAGAATGGCAGGGGGTTTGAGTGGGATTCTACAGGCATCTGTTCTGGGTCTGGTGCTATTTAATATTTATTAATAATTCAGATGCCAGAAGAGAGAGCTTCCTGAGCAAGTTTGCAGATGAAAAGACTGGGTAGGACCACAGACGCATTGGTAGATAGGAGTAGAATTCAAGAGGACTGGAAGACTGGGCTAGCAACAACAGAATGGAGTTTAGTGGAGACATGTCAAGTGCTACACCAATGGAAAAATAAAAGCACAAATACAGAATGGGAAATAACTGGCTAGACCATACTAAATTTATGGAATTTTAACTGGAATGTGCTGTGAATAGTCACATACTCGGGGATCCAGAATGTCTGCACTTTATCTCTACTCTCTCAGTGGGTCAGGGGATGAGGGGTGCACAGGACTGGGAGTGGTGCATCCTGGGATGCTGGAGCATGTAATGGGAAACCAATACATAACCTAAAACAACTTACCTTCGTTAAGGTCTCAGCAAAACTCCTTTCCTCTAAGGATTTTGGCCATTCTAAAGCCTCTAGCCTTAGACTCAGGATTAAATGACCTTTTCTTCACCCTGCTCTGGTCACCTAACAGGCTCCTTAGAAACAGCACCCAGGCACTACTACTTATCACATTCAGCAGCCTTATATTCCCCTGTCTACAGGCCAAGCCCTGTGACCCCTTTTACTGTGCCACTTGCACCAGGTGTTCTTTGTAGCTAGGCTCCATGCAAGCTGCATTTGCTTTTATGGCGCTATCTCATGCTGCTCTTTTAACTCTGAGACCTTTCTATTCTCAATGCTGGGATTGCTCATTTACCTAATTAAGCTAATTACAAGCAGCCTGTGCCTTGCACCTTATAGTAGTTTCATAGTTGGTAGGGTCGGAAGCGACCTGAGCAGATCATCAAGTCCGACCCCCTGCCCTGGGCAGGAAAGAATGCTGGGGTCAAAAGACACTGGCTAGGTGATTATCTAGCCTCCTTTTGAAGACCCCCAGGGTAGGAGCGAGCACCACTTCCCTTGGAAGTTGGATCTAGATCCTAGCCACCCTGACTGTGAAGCAGTGCTTACTGATGCCTAGCTTGAACCTACTCTCAGTCAACTTACAGCCATTATTCCTAGTTACTCCTCGTAGTGCTTAGGGGAACAGGGTCTCTCCACTTCCCTGCTGGTCCCCCTTGGTAAGTTTATAGATGGCCACCAGATCCCCTCTCAGCCTTCTCTTGTGGAGGCTGAACAGGTTCAGGTCCTGTAGCCTTTTCCTCATAGGGCCTGCCCTGCTGCCCCGTGACCATGCGAGTGGCCCTCCTCTGGACCCTCTCCATGTTGTCCACATCTCTCCTGAAGTGCAGCACCCAGAACTGGATGCAGTACTCCAACTGAGGTCTGATCAATGTTGCATAGAGGGGGAGGATCATCTCTTTGGACCTGTTTGAGATTCACCTGTGGATGCATGACAAGGTGTGGTTAGCCTTCCTGACCGCTTCCTCCCATTGGCAGCCCATGTTCATCTTGGAATCAATAATGACTCCAAGATCCTTTTCTGCCTCTGCACCGACAAGAAGGGAGTTCCCCAGCCTGTAGGTATGCTGCTGGTTCTTCCTCCCCAGGTGCAGCACCTTGCACTTGTCAGTGTTGAAACCCATTCTGTTCTCATCTGCCCACCCCTGTAACCTGTCTAGGTCCAATTGCAGCCTATTCCTCCCTTCTAGTGTGCCCACATCCCCCCACATCTTAGTGTCATCAGCAAATTTGAATAGGGTGCTTTTTACACCTTCGTCCAAGTCACTTATGAAAATGTTGAACAGCGCAGGCCCAAGGACCTGTCTACCACCACTCTCTGGGTGCGGCCCTCCAGCCAATTTGTAATCCATCTGACTGTGTAGGGATTGATGCCACAGTAGCCTAGATTTTAATGAGACTGGGGTGAGAGACAGTGTCAAAGGCCTTCCTAAAGTCCAGAAAGACTACATCCACCGCAACACCTGTGTCTAAGGGTTTTGTGACCTGGTCATAGAGGCCACCAGCTTGGTCTGACAGGATCTGCCTCTAAAGAACCCATGTTGGTTGCCCCATGTTGGTTTTCTCCATGTAAACTGCACTCCCCTAGCCTGCCTCCTGCTATGGCTTTTACTTTCTTCCAGTAACAGCGGTAAGGGTCCTTTGTTACAGAAGTATGTGGGAAAGTTAGAGAGAGTCCAGAGATGGGCAACCAGAATGATAAATGAGTTGGAGAACAAGCCATACAAGGAAAGGTTTAGAAAAGTAGACACTTTAGGCTTAGAGAAAAGGCTGTTAGAGTAGTGGATGTCATAGTGTGTTCCAGATATATGAAAGGCTGCCATAAAGAAGAGGGAGAACAATTTTTATCTCTTGCAGTAGAAGAAATAATATGAAGCAATAGTTTCAGATTGCAGCAAGGTAGATTTAGATTAAATATTGGGGAAAATACCCTTATTGTAAAAATAATGAAGCAGAGGAATATAATACTCCAGGAAGTTATGAAATCTTTTTAGAGGTTTTCAAGAAGAGGATAAGCATTGGCCAGGGATGATATAGATGCTGCATTCATGTGGGGGGGTTAAATGAGATGACCCTTGCAGCCCTATGCTATTATGATTCTATGCTTGAAGGCAGAAGCTTGCTTTGGAAACAGAGCTTATCAATTTCTAGTGAGATTCTCTAGTAGGGAGTGTTGCAGTGGAGATTTTGTCAGATGGATCAGTTGACCATATCATAATTAGGACTCTTCAGCTAAGCTTGTTTGGTCCTTATATTTCACAAACTGCAGGTGATGCTGGATTTGCAGGTTCCCATTTTGAACTTGATGTGACATGAGATTCACCTGTCATAGCACTTAAATGGGCACAACACATACAGTAAGTCCTGGATGGCAAAAGATGCGATACCTTGTCAAATTTGCTTAGCAATCAGGAATGCCTGTAAGGGAAGTCATAAAGAGGAGCTGTATCAGATATCAGGAGATTGAGAAATGAACAATATGCAGGGTGGGTGTTTTGTTTTTTTTTACCTCAAATGCACATTTTTATTTGTCTAACTTCCTAACGATACAGACCTGTGAAATCAGCATTGTATGCCCTCTAAAAAAGGGCACCACAATTTGTTAATGTTACTGTGGACAGGCAGGCCAAAATTTGGACAACCTTAATACAATACAGTAGACTAGAAAAAATTAGGTCAATGCAGATATGTAGGCACTGTAGACAGGCAGAGGAGGATGAGCAATGGATTAGAATTTCAGCTAATGTCTGTGGTAGGTACCGAACCTTTATCTAAGATGTAGAAATAAAATTGAGGTTCTTGGAAGAAATATAGGACTGTCAAAGAAAAAAGCACCAGCAGCAAGTGGAAAAACAGTCTATGCTTTCCTTCTGTTATTTATCTAACTTCCAAGCATAAATCTGTCATTATGCTTTAACACAAAATAGTTAATATGTCATTTTTCCCTTGTAGTTCTGCAGGTACCCAGTAAAACAGTCTTCCTGACTGTCAAATACACCTATCCTGAACTGAACAACCATACATTTTAGGCCGAAATTCTTTCTCTTTCATCAAATGGAATATTCTCATTCATCATTCTGGGTCAGGTCCAAGACCGTAGTGTTGGTGGGCTTACTTGGCTGGCTTCCCTTTCTTGCCTGCTATGGAATGTTGACCATGATTAATTGTGTTGCATTTACTGCACTATATTAATTGTGTTGCTTTTACCACACTGGATTACAGACAAAAGAACTTTCAAAAAAATTTGGAACACTTACAGTTCACAAGTTGCTAATTTTTGTTTTGTTTTTTGAATTCAAAGAATTGAAAATGTGTCAATGAGCAATGATAAATCACATTTAGTTACTCTAAACCTTTGATTAAGGAATAACATTTTGAGTTTAATACAGGTTTTACATATTATGGCGTGAAACACTTAAAGCATTTATGCACATACTTTTTTGCACTGTGATGTGCCACAGATCTGCAGTGCATGCATGTGTAAAAACGCCCTAAGAAAATATTATTTCTCATTTTATTTTCACTAGGCTTATGATTCAGCATTGAGGAGAAACAGGTCACATCCTGATGAGTGTGGTTGTGCAATATGTGGTGCCGCAAAAATCTGTGGCGCCATATACTAAACATTTAGATGTTCTCTGCTCTGGAAGGGTGCGCTGCTCCACTTTATTTTCCCTTGGGTTTTTTTTACCCTTGGATATCCAGGGGTCAGAAAATCCTGTGGAAAAAAAGTGAAAAAGCACACACACATAGCGTGTGCTGCTCAAAAGCAGAGCTGGGCTGCCTGGAGCCATGATCCAGCCAGGCTCTGTGCAGCAGAATTACCACTGCTGCAGCCCTGGGAGGCCCCCAGGACCTCAGGTAAGGCTGCTGGGCCCAGCCTCCCCTACCCCACCCCAGGTAACTTGTCATGCATGACACAGGCATTCCCTGGGGACAAGTAGTGGCAGCACAAGTGCACCACTGCTACTTGTCCCCAGGGAAGCAAATGTCCATGCTTGTCTGGCTGTGGCCACAGAATCCAGAACAAAGTCATATTTCATACAACATATGCTAACACTATTTGCAAGATTGCTTTCAAAGTTCTTTTCTTTTGGAACTCTCCTGGGCTGTGGTGCTTACAATTCATGAGAGAGTTCAAAAGTGAGTTCTAAGAACCCGGTTTGTCTTGGGGGTTTTGGGGGGCTGGTGCATGACTGATATAAAGCAGAAAATCATGCATTGCTTTTCCTCCAGGTTAATTTTTACTGAAAAAAAATCTCCTTAAATTTCAAGAATGAAAACTGGACTATTCAAAGATGCCTTAAAGAGCACCCACCCTTCCTATACCCTTGATCCAGCAATCCAACAAAGCATATTCTCTTTTGAACATGCACAGTAGGCTGAACTATTGCTGCATAGGTGGCAGGGCAAGATACCATTACCCATGTATTTGCATAATGACAAGTAAGTCCCAAAATTTTTCTCACACAAAAAATATGATCAATGGTTATTTGATAAAGGAAAATGAGAGGAGTGGCTCTCCCACTTTCAACCTAGTGGTTAGGGTACCTGCTCAGTGTGTTGAAAATCTAGGATCTTGGCTCTCCCGATTCAGAGGTGGTTTCAACCTGCATTTCCCTTCCCAGCAAAGTGAAACGAAGTTGCGTTCATGAAAACTTATATTCTCTCTCTATACATATCTTAGTCTATAAAGATGCACATCTCCTCTGCCTTCTGACTAACCACTAGGCCACTAGCTAGTGATGGAGCACTCTTTACCTCTCTTCCTTTTGGGTAGAAGGCAAAAAAGTCTGAGGGTGGGTGGTTCAGTAAAATGGATTCTCCCCTGGAAAAATGAGATCTGTATGATTCTAGCCCCAAATACCATATTTTCTGAAATGGAACACAACCTTGATTATAAAATGACTCCCCACACACACAATAATTAGATGCTATGTATGGAAAATGTATAAATATATTATAATTTTCCAGCTATACAAACTAATTATTGGATGTGTGCCTTGAATTTGTCCCCCTCCAACTGCTAGAGCAAGGAAAACAAATCTGGGTGGTCAGATAGCCCCTTTGCTCTCTGCTTTCCCCCACCTTTTTGCTCTGGCAGCCCTTTCTCCCTCTCCTTACTGTCAGACTCTACTCTGTCTGAGCACTTGGAAGTGAAGGACAAATTTGAAAACAACAACCTTGAAATTAAACATGGCTGTAGCAACTTGTATAGAGTATCCATACACTTAGTTCATCCAGAATTGATTCATGTTACTTTTTTTTAAATCACTACTTTTTTGAAGTTTTAGCACAGGTACTCCATAAAGACACTTTCAAGCAGCACCTTGGCACCTATTTATGTATAGAACAAACTGGAGATATCTACATGTGCAATTATGTGAACCAATAAACTGTGGTGCTGATTGCACCAGAGTTTATTGCTTCCGGGTGTGCTGTTTGAATGTGCACCTGGGACTGTAGCACATTGACCCAGGGTGGAGCAGTCCAGCTGGGAGGGGGCCCCGGGTGTCAGGCTGCCAGCCAGGGTCTGCTCCTACCTGGTTCAACATGCTATAGAGGGGCTGGCTGGGGAACAAGGGTGCTCCATTACAGGGCTAGCTGTCAGGCAGCTCCTGTACTGAAGCACCCTTGTGCTCCAGCCAGCCACATCAGTGTCTACACTTGTGTTGCTGTGGAGTAAGAAAATCCACATCAGGGTAGTAATTTTATTTACAAGTACTATCCTGCTGCAGAGTTAATTATTTTACTCCTGCCTAATAGTGCTGCATGTGTAAATACAAGATGTTTACTGTGGAGCTAATTAGTCTTCTCCACAGTAAACATCTTGTGTATATGTGCCCACTATATATGATATTAGACCAAAGAAAAAGGCTTGTGATTTATCATATAATTCATTGGGCTGGACCCCACCTGAGTCAACAACATTATTTGCCATGGTGATCACACAACTCAGGACTTCTCAGCATGTGTGTACATTCAGATATCCCCCACAAAGGATCCATGTGCTAATTAGTACACCCTCAATCATGACTGGAACTGGGTATTCTTATCACAAGTCCTAGGGTGCTCCAAAAATTTAAACGCAGATGAGGCACAGGCAGTGCTGGATTTAGGCATAAGCTAAGAAAGCTTCAGCTTAGGACTTCACATTATGAGGGGCCTCAAAGGGTTGGCTGCCAGACTGGAAGTGATCACGGACTGGCAAACCACAGACCCGCAGAGCCAGGTGGAGAGACCACAACTCCTCCCACAGGGCCCGCGGTCACCATGGTTGAGGTTTGGGCCCACCCCCACCCTCTCACCCCTGCCTGGTGGGTGGGAGTATCTTTACCTGTGTTCCAGTAGGAAATTCTGGTTCCACGTGGTAGTCCACAGTTTGCTGGGCTGTGGCCACTTCCAGTCCGCAGTTTGCCAGGCTGCGGCATAAAAAGGTTGGGAACCCCTATCATTATCCAGCCCTGGGGACAGGGAAACCTGCTCCAGCTTCATCTCACAGAGGGCAGGACCACACTAATCATATGCCAGGCTGAGAGAAGGGGTGACAGAGGGATTAGAGTGAATTGTTTGGGGTCCCATTTTGTGATGTTTGCCAGACATTTAAGGCTAGTGAAGAAACAGGACTCATTGGAAATGTGAAAGAAAGGTGCAGCTCAGCTATGGCAGTAAAGAAATTGAAATGTGTGCAATATAGTGGCTCACCGTGACTTGAACAAGTTGGCACTGACAGGGATTGTGCTCATTGGGCACTACCATATATCTTATTCAGAAGGGTTGTACTAATCTATTCTTGTGATCGGTTCCCCATCAGCATGTTTGCCCAATATGCGCAACGTATTTTAGTCCTGCTCAGTGTTGGTTATATAGTCAACTTCATAGACGGTTTTTATTACTGAGTATATGCTGCTTTTGGAAGCAGTTTAATGATTACCCATCTATTTAATGAGTTTTCCTTGTATGCAAATGTAAGATGAGGGGCTTTCCCCTCCATCACGATGACTGGAGGGAAAAATAAAAAAACCTTGTCTAAATATGGCAGGCTTCTCTTTACCTTATGTTTAATATTTATTGAATAAACAGCTCAGCTTCAGTGAATTCAGCAGAATTTTTTTTTACTTCTATTTGAGTTATACTGATATACTGCATAAGGTAGCAGATACTACTCTTGCTTGAACACAGGAGGAGGGCAATCAGTCATGGAGATGCTGAGTGAGATATGGTGACCAAGAGGAAAAGACCAACTCATGAAGGGACCTATGTTCTGGTCTTAGCCTCAGCCCCAGTGGAACTCACAGCGCACACTTAACATGTAGTGCACAAACAAAGGTGGGTGAGACAGCACCACTGCCACCCCTGGATCCTCCCCTGTCATGCCTTTCTGATTTCCCTAAGCACCCTGGGTAAACTGTAACGTTCTCCAAATACCTCTAGTCCCCAAAGTACAATCTACTAGCTGTCTGAGCCTAGTCAGATCTCAGCATTGTCAAACAATATTTCTTGCCTGCACCTTCTTATCCTAATAAGCCCATGTATATACAGAAGGGGTGGTATAAAACCCACTACATTGTCTTTACATCAGCTGGAAACTCCCATGCTGGATAACTGCCTTGTAATACACTGTTCAAAATGTCTTTCAATAATATCTTACTGTGCAGAATCAATACTAAATTTCTCCTTCTAGTGTTCTGCACACTTTGCTATACAAGGCATGTTTCTAGTTATTTCCTTCTCTTGTCTGGTTATCATATACATTTCATACACAGAGTTGAATAATAGCATTGCTTATCATGAAGGTATGCAGTTTTTATGAAACTTTTGCTGTGGCTATATTTTATATTTTAGTTCAGCATCACAGGAATCTTCACTAGAGACTAAGGGAATTACCTGTCCAACTTATATTTAAATTTCAGTGTTGGCTGATGGTCTGATTCCTTTAGGCTCCTTCGAAAACACCAGTATTAGCACTTTAGGTGTACCGAATATAAGAATATAATTATTTTGGATTGTGTTTTATTTACACAAGAATAATTGCAAGATAAGCCATTTTTAACTCATTGTAACTTCTCTCTGTTTACTTGATCATCAGACTGGTCAAGAATTTTTGCAAGAGCTAAACTCATTCTTTCAGGTGTTTATCATCATGTTCACTGCACAGAACTTTGCAAGGAATTACCCAGCAATGTACTATAAAGGTTTCAATAGCAATATAGGATAATCATATTGTCTGCAAAGAGCATTAACATCCTTTGAATTCTCTAGACCTACAAATTCTATTCATAAAACAAGGAAAAAGACCTAATGGAAAAATGGGCTGAAAACCTGACTAGAATTTAAATATGAACAAAGCACTTACCACTACAGCAGGAGCAGCTTTTACAATTTTTGGAAAGGATTTGTAAAATCAGTCCATGAGTCCTACTATGTATTTCTGCACCTATAAACAAATGTTTCTCTTGGAACCATTTCATGCTGCACAAAATATTTTTCATCTCACTGCCTTACCTGTTTAATTTTCTTTGTACTACAAAAAGTTAGTGATAGAGCTTGCAAAAACAGCTGTGTGCTTTCCCAATGATATGATATCTTTAGATGAGAAATTAATTTTCCTTAGCTAAATATAAGTGCTTCCAGAGATAGCAGAGGTCATTTTTATAAAAATGCTTGGGGTAGAGAACTGACAATATGACATACCCTGTTCTCTTTGATATCACAGACATTTATGCTAGTCAACAAACTCACACCCATAATATGTTCAAGCTCCATTTGCACCATAATCTTTGAGCACTTTTTTGTGCTGAATACATTGATTTTAGGACATTATCATATTCCTAATGGCTAAAAGACATTTTTATTTCAACAATTAAAAATATATATGAACTGTTCTCCAAACTAGCTCTGCAATAAAGCCAAAGATCTGAGCATAGAATAACTAGGTGAGTTTTTAAAAGTACAGATGTTACAGACATGTCATTTGGAATCTGAGTATTAAAGAACTCATACTGATTGATTAATATTAGTACTCATCCTTTTCCTCTCTATTTTCCTTTGACCTCCCAGGAAGATGACCTCCCTTTATATTACATCTTGGGCACATCCACACATGCAGGCACATACGCTTGTTGCAGCTCAAATAGGAGAAGCACAAATTTGAGCTGGGGACTTTTGCCTCAGCGCACATGCCTGGACATGCACTTTGGTGTTGGACAAGTTGTGCCATTTGGGGCAAAATAACCCTGCCCAGCTTCTCCTGGATCTGCAGCCAAGGGGAGCTAGAGCCAGGGACCAGCACCTGTGTTGGCTTTTTGTTTTCTTATCATAGAACAAATAGAGTTCCCCTCTGACCCCTTCACTAACTAGGATGTGGGGACTGTTGCCCCTGCAGCCACAGCTCTTGCCAGCAGGTCTCATCCTGTCTGGCATCTGAGCACAATGGATGCATGATGCGGGGATGAGGGGTTTGCAGGAAAGGAGTGAGAAGGGCTGTGGGGTGGGGTGTGGATGGGTGCGCATGAGGGTGTGGAGGGATGTGGGTGGGTGGGTGGGTGGGTGTGGCGGGATTGTGGGGAAACTGTGGGGGGGGCTGCTCAGGAGGGGTGGTTCTGCTGTCCCCCCCACAGAGCACAGCCCCCCAACACAGTACATGGACTGCCCACTCCTGCAGGGCCACATCCTCCCCTCCAGGGCCCATAGCTACCCACCTACAGGGCCCCGTCACCTCCCCAGGGCCCCAACACCTCTCCATAGGGTCCCAGGTCCCTTCATGGCCAAATGCCCCCTGCAAGGGAGCTGAGGCCCTGGGAGGAGGCTTGGGGCCCTGAGAGGAGGGGCTGGAGCCCTGCAGGGGGGGAGCTATGGCCCCTGCAGGGGAGGGAGGCTGGGGCCTTGCAGAGGTGAGCAGTCCATGCACTATGTGGGGGGTCTCTGCCCTGTGGAGAGGGTAGTGGACCCACCCCTCCTGAGAAGTCCTACTCACACAGTCCCCTCACACCCACAGTCCCCTCACAATCCCTCCACACCCTCCCATGCACCCACCTACATCCCCTCCCGAAAACACCACTTCCTCCCATGACATACGCACCATGCCCAGATGCCATACAGGATGAGACTTGCTGGCAAGAGCTGTGACTGCAGGGGCAGCTCTCCCCACATCCTAGTTAGTGAAGGGGTCAGGGGGAGCTCTAATTGTTCTACGTCATATTGCATGGACCCCACCCAGCTCAGCTCAGTGCCACGTGTCTTCAGAAAGCTCTGGGCCACTTGGGCTGTCACCAAGGGCCCCATGCTGCTCATGCACAGGTCCCATGAGCTGTTGGGCTGGGCCACTTTTGTGCACACAGGACCCTGCCCAGCTATAGACTGTCCCCACAAGTAGCACAGGGCTCTGGGTAACAGCCTGAGTGGCCTGGAGCTCCCCAAAGTTGCACAGCACCATGCTGCACTGGGTGGGACCCATGTGATATGGCACAGGCAGTTCCAGGTGCCAGGAAGCCAGGGCCGAGCTGGGCTGCCCCCCAGCTGTCCTGCACAATGTGTGTGGGAGGGGGGCTGTGCCAGGAATCCCTGAGTGCCCCAATGGCTGCTTCTGCTGTGGGATGTGTGAGGGGGCTGGGGCCATGTGGGCCCTGTGGGGGTGGGTGGGGGGCCCACCCCTCACTATCCTCCACAACCTCACAGTTCCCCCTTCCAGACCCCCCACCTCCTTCCTACCTGGAATGGAGCCAGGGTCCAGGTTCTTGTAGCCTGCATTGTTGTTTGCCCTGCATGGGCAGGAAGCGTGCTGCAGTATCAGGGCAATAGACAGGAATAGAAACACTGTAGCTGGCTACCAAAGTGTCTCTGATGAGGACCCGAGCCTCCGGTTGTCTCCAGGCACAGTCCTGGACCGTGCCCTGCCCTACTTTTTTTCTGGGTTTGGTTTAGGTTTTTTTGTTTTTTATACCTGGATATCCAGGTATCAAATTTTGAGCCCGCGCTGCAAATATGCAGCATGGGGAATGTTTTTTTGTTCCCAGTGTGCCTTTTGCTGCTTCTCAAATTGCTTTGTGAGGTGGTAAGAGGCATGTGCAGACTCATCTGGAGTGTATAGTAACACTCAGAAGTAGGTTGTCTTTTGTGGGTATCTCAAACCCAAAATACCTTGGTTTTATTGAAATCCTATTATGAAAGACATTGCATTTTTGCATGGGATTTTATTGGTGTTCTATTAGTGCTAAAACACTAATCAAAGAAGTGATGATGTAATGAAAATCTGAAGCTTTAGCCATGGAAAGAACTTTAAAAATTTAAGAATAATTCATCTAATATTTAGAGCTCCTTTCATTGCAAAGACTAAAGATAGTAAACCAAAGACTGCAGTGCTGGTGTCATCGGGAAGGCTTTGGCTTCCATGACCACAGTCCACTTTTTGGTGAAAGAGGCAGTGAGCTGCTAGGAAGGGATGGCCTCCACCTCTCTCTGCTGGGGAGGAGGCTTTTCTCAGCAAGACTGGCTGACCTGCTCCACTGGGCTTTAAACTAAGCCCATCAGGGAATGTAGGGATTACTGCCACTTCTGGCCTGCTGAGCAACCCAGCAGGCCAAGGCACTTAAGGGATCCCACCCCTGCCCCAGCCCTGGAATGAAATGTAGGCAGGGCAAGGGCCCCCAAGAAGACACTTGAATGCCTATACACAAATGCCAGGATCTTGCGGTATAAACAGGAGGAACTTGTCCTCCTGCTTAACACAAGTAATTATGTTTTAGATATGTGGGGAGCCAGAGGAAAAGCAAGTGCAACATTGGACCCCTGCTAAAACAGATGGGACAACTGACAACCAATGCCCAGGAAAAAGCCAACTTGCTAAATGGCTACTTTGCATCAGTTTTTCACCAGTCCCATGGGATGCCCCTGCTCATTATGGGACGGGAAGGCCCAGGTAAGGGAGATTCCTTACCCTCCATCAATGCTGACCTCATGAAGGAACACCTTGAGAGGCTAGATAACTTCAGATCAGCTGGCCTTGACAGTTTACACCCCAGGGTACTCAAGGAGCTGGCTAGCATCATAGCTCAGCCCCTGGCATGGATCTTCAAGAACCCCTGGCACTCTGGTGAAGTGCCTGAAGATTGGAAGAAGGCCAATGTCCTGCCTATCTTCAAGAAAGGGAGGAAAGTGGATACAGCAAACTACAGTCCCATCAGCCTGATCTCTATCCCAGGGAAGGTCTTAGAAAAGATTATCAAAGAGACCATTCTTAACAGACTGGCCGATGGCAACATCCTGAGGGATAGCCAGCATGGGTTTGTTGCAGGTAGGTCTTGCTTGACCAATCTTATTTCCTTTTATGACCAGGTGACCTATCCCCTGGACAAGGGAGAACAGAATGATGTCATATATCTTGACTTTAAAAAAGCCTTCCATCTGGTATCCCACGATCTCCTCTTGACAAAACTGGCTAACTACAGCCTTGGCCTCACCACTATCTGCTGGCTGGGCAATTGGCTCCATGGTAGGACCCAGAAGGCGGTGGTTGATGGAAGTTAATCATTGTGGTGTGCTGTGACAAGTGGGGTCCCTCAAGTCTCTGTCCTTGGGCCTATACTATTCAACATCTTCATTAATGATGTAGACATTGGTATCAGAAGCAGACTGGCCAAGTTCGCCGACGACACCAAACTTTGGGGTAAAGCATCCACACCTGAGGACAGGAGGGCAATCCAGGCTGACTTTGACAAGCTCAGGAAAGGGTGGACAAGAACCTGATGGTGTTTAACACTGAAAAATGCAATGTTCTCCACCTTGGGAAGAAAAACCTGCAGCATGCTTATAGGTTCAGCAGTGCTACACTGGCTAGGACTATGGATGAAAGGGACTTGGGGGTCATTACTGACCACGAGATGAACATGAGCCATCAGTGTGATGGTGCAGCTAGTAAAGCAAGCAAAATGCTAGTTTGCATCCATAGATGCTTCTCAAGCAAATCCCAGGAAGTCATTCTCCCACTGTACTCGGCCTTAGTGAGGCTGCAGCTGAAGTACTGTGTACAGTTTTCAGCTCCACAATTCAAAAAGGATGTGGAGAAGCTTGAGAGAGTGCAGAGGACAGCCATGTGCATGATCAGAGGTCAGGAAAACAGACCTTATGATTAGAGGCAGAGAGCTATGGGACTCTTCAGCCTGGAAAAGCACAGGCACAGGGGTGATCTGGTGGCCACCTACAGGTTTATCAGGGGTGTTCACCAGGATCTGGGGGAACATCTGTTCACCAGAGCACCCCAAGGGATGGCAAGATTGAATGGTCACAAACTCCTCCACGACCATTTCAGGCTGGACATAAGGAAGAACTCCTTTACTGTCCAAGCCCCCAAGGTCCGGAATAGACTGGCACTGGAGGTGGTTTAAGCACCTACTTTGAACATCTTCAAGAGACATTTGGATGTTTATCTTGCTGGGATTCTATGACCCCTGCTAATTTCCTGCCTCTGTGGCAGGGGGCTGGACTCGATGATGTTTCAAGGTCCCTTCCAGCCCTAATGTCTATGAAATCTATGAAATCTATAATGTTTGTAACCTTCCATGGATTTAAAATAACAGACTTGTGATAAAACTTTTCTCAAAATAAATATGTTGGCTTATATCAAAAAAAGAACTGGCCTGACTCACTTTATGGGTAAAATGTCTCCTTTTAAAATGTATACATAGCATTTCTATTATTTTTTTTGTCCATCTCTAATTTTTTTTTAAAGAATTAAAAATGCTATCAATGTAATTTTGAAAAATTGGATGTGGTATATAACATCCAATTTTTTAAATTACATTGATAGCATTTTAATTTTTCAAGAAATGTAGAGATGGACAAACCAATTAATAGAAAGGAAATGTGTATATATTTAAAAGAAAACATTTTACCATTTAGTTTTATTATTAGGGTGTGACTAGAATTGAAAGTAAAGAAAAGGAAGTTGTTATATGATTAATCTAATTACTTCTCATTTTCCTCTAGCCACTAAATTGCCTCAGTAAAGTTTATAAAGCAAATACTATTTCACTTTATGAACCTAAATGGCAAATATGTAGCCACAAAATTGCCTCTTTTGGCACTTATCCACAGTTCAGGTCCGAATAGGCAAGTGTGCATGTAACCACTGAGCATACTCAATGGCTAGGGACAGATATTCAAAAAGCCCGAGCCTGAACTGATTTAATCTTTGCAGGTAGTCTAAGCTGCACAGCTTAAACTGATTAATAACTGGGCAGACATTCTCTCTTAAATCAGGAAATGCAGCCACATGCTTGCAGTGGTTCAAGCCAGAAGCTGGAGGGCACTAGAGTATGCCTGCCAGCTGCTGCCAAAGGGGAGGGAAGGCAGATGCCTTCCAAGGCTCTCACCCATACCTGCTGGAGCAGAGGGGGTGTGGACAGGCACTAGCTGGGGCTAGCACACCACACAGGATGCCAGCCACCAGCCTGGAGGAGTGGGGGGCAGCTGCTGCCAGACTGAGGAGTGGGGTTGGGGAAAAATCCTCTCTCTGAAGCAAGCATGTATTGTACACAGCAATTTGCAAAGCATACAACAGGGAACTACCAAAAATCTTTGCCTAAGCTAAGATACAGCCCAGTAAAATAGAGCATACAGAACTTAGTCTAACTTAAAATATAAAATAGGAAGACAAAAGAAAGTCTTGCATAAGTCTTACATAATCTTGAGTCTCCTAACAGCCAGGAATTCAGAACTCATTTGTTTAGGTATTCCTACCTTTTACAGGTTCTGCTTTATAATGTCAGTGTTACTTTCTGTATTCTTTCATGAAGCTATCTGTAACCCTCTCCTGTTCCCTTAACTACATCTCCAGCACATATGTATGATGATTGTCAGGTCTTTGCGAAAACCTCCCACCTCTCAGTCTGGTCCTGCAGGCCTTGAATCTACACACAGGGGACTAACTTGCCTCTCCCTCCCCGCCATTCCAGGACCCAGTTTGGAATTAACCCCTTCCTGCCTGGCTGCAAGTAAGCTGTAGAAACTGCAGCCAAACCCACAGGGGAGAAAGGGGACAGAGGGAGGAATTAACTCCATCCCCACCTGGCTTCAGGCAAGTCACAGAGGTATGCCTGGGGCTGGCAAACCCCAGCTGCGGTCTGCAAGGTTTGTCAGTGGGGGGGGGGGGGGAGGTGGAGATGGGGGGAGAAATTTACTTCAGGGGCCATGGCAGGGTTTTGAAACTGTTTCCTGCTTTTCAGCAATCTTACGTATTTTCCAGACCCTTCTCCAGCACTCTCCTGGAGGCCAGAGCACAGTTCTACTGGGTTTGCTCAGTGGGTACGTGCAAATTTGTGCACCTGTATTGCAAACTGTAAATACCAAAAGCTGAAGTTAAATGGCTGGAAAATTGCCATTTAGGTATATAAAGCAAAATAGAATTTACCACCATATCCCATCACTATCTAGTCTGGTGTGGAGCACACTAAGGAATAGTAACTCAAGGATACTTTTCATATCCAAACACATGCCTTACTAAATACCTGAACAAGATTGCAAAAGCAAAAGCAACCAGCAGTGATCATTAAATCATGTGCAGGATTATAACATGAACGCTACAATAATTTAAAATTATTATGAACAGATTTTACTTGGCAAAACAATAGCAAAATCAGTAGAATAAAAATAGGCAGAATAAAAACAACCAAAAAAATAACTAGTACCTCAGAAAATTAGTACTACCTGTAGCTACTTGCTTTTTAGTCCCTTGGAAGTTCTTATGTCTGATATTTTGCTGGATGCTGTCAAATGGCTTGCTGAATGTAGATGTGCTATAGAAGGCAGTTTTGACTTTAAGTGATTTATAATGGTACCATAATCAGACTACAACAAAAATTTTTTTTCTGTTTGATCATATCTTACCCTATAAAAATATATGCAAATATCTAATGTATTATAAATAAAATTTAAAATTGGCATCATATACCATTAAAGTACATCAATACTTTAGAGCAACACATTTTTTTTTGTGTGTCTTCTAAGGATGTAGATAAAAATACTGGCTCTGAAAATATATTAAAGTAACATCCTCACCTAATCTAAATTCGTGAAGCCATATGAAATTTGCCTACAGATTTAAACCAGTTGAAGCTCTGGCCAATTAGAGAGCAAGCAGTAAGGAAAGTAATTCACTTTTAATAAATATTAAATAAACACTTTTACTAATGAGGTATCTATTTTGTTCAGGAATACAGTGTCCACATTTGTACTTATTTTGGAATAACTTTCAAAGTGGATCAATGTTCCTGTGCAGTCAAATACTTTGGGCATAGACAAAAACCAAACCAAAACAAACAAACAAACAAACAATATAAGCTCTAAAGAGGACATGGGGAAGCCTTACCATGAAGCAATCAAATCCAATGCAACTATCCCATCTGTCTGCTCCTATACAACAAACATATAATAAGAGAAACCAACCCATATTTTTATCCTACCTGTTTCATTCAGGAACAAAGCACTGTGGTTTAGCTTCATATAGGATGGGTTAGGAGTGGACAGATAAAACAATTGCACCAGATCAGCTGACATGTTCTCAGTTTGTTCCCACATGGAAGGATGTAATTGTGTGTCTGCCAATGTCCTGCATGTACCAGTGGGCTTGGACAGACATTCAGTTTTGTCAGGGAGAGTTCCTGCTTTCTCTGGAGAAACCACAAATGTAGAGAAGTTCTTAATTTTTCTCCCAGAGCAAAAGTGGCCACTCTGGGAGAAAAGTAACTCAGAAACAACCTGAGTGAAGTGAATATCTTTCGGGAAACAGAACTTCTATACAGGTAGACACTGTGCTTTGCTATTTCTCTCTCTCCCGCCCACAGAGGGAGGGAAAATGTGTGTCTGTCCCAGCCACCAGGGAGTGAACCCATCCCCAAGACTGCTTCAGGCTGCAAAAGCCCAGTGCTGAAGCAGTTACCGGGTGTGTTCTTCTCCTGGCTTGTTCCCTGCCTGAATCACACTGCAGCTCTTGGGTGCATGGAAGCATACAACCATAAGCCCTGTCCAGCCTTAGCTGGGATCCAACAGCATAGAGGAACAGAAAGTCTGGAAGACTCTTCTGGGCATGGCACACATGGGCCTGGCCTAACTCCCCCCAGGACCCCAAAAGGGGTAGCTGGGGGGCACACGTGGCAGTGGGGGCTCCCTTCCCCCACCTCCCATCCCCTGTGAAAGCATTTTGATAGAAGCAGGGGGGCTTTGTTCCTTCCCCAGCCTGAGGCTTTCAACAATGGCTACATTGTGGTTGCTGCACCTGGAGCTGAGCGGGGAAGGGGAAGGGGAAGGGGAAGGAGAAAGGAAACAGATCCCCCTGCCTCACAGGCCTGGGAAGCTACCTCTGCTGGGGTCTTGGAGGGAGCCAGCCAGGGCCCATGGGGCAAGACAGCTTCTTTTCTTCCCCCATCCCCCACCTCAGCTCCAGGTGTGGCATCCTCTGCCACTGTCAAGATGCTCACGTAGTGGGTGGGGATAGGAGCCTCCCCCAACTCATGGGTCTGACCCAGCTCCTCCTAAGACCCCAGAAGAGGTAGCTGGGGGAGGCACTTGCAGTAGAGTAGGCTCCTTTCCCCTATCCCCCACAAAACTATTTTGACAGAGGCAGAGGCTATTGCACCTGGAGGGAGGAAACAGAGACTCTTAACAAAGAACATAGCTTACTTGATGTGCTGCATTGTTTGTCATAAGTTCTATGATGACAGTTATAGCCCTGGGAAGTTTTACTTTTCCCTTGTATTTGGAGACTGAGTAGTTTAAGCTTTGTCATTATGAGGTTCTTTATTTATATTTAAAAAAACAAATGAACAAACAAAGAAGCCAGTAGATCCAGAGAGGTGCTCCTCCCCCTCTATTCGGTGTTGGTGAGGCCACAGCTGGAGTATTGTGTCCAGTTCTGGGCAGTGCACTTCAAGAAGGATGTGGACAAGCTCGAAAGGGTACAGAGAACGGCCACTCACAAGATCAAGGGCCTGGGGGATAGGCCTTAAGAGGAGAGACTTCAGGATCTGGGTTTGTTCAGTCTGAGTAAAAGATGGCTGAGAAATGACTTAATAGCCACCTACAATTATGTCAAGTGAGAACACCAGCCAGGATTTGGGAGAGCAACTTTTCAGAAAAGCACCCCCTGGGAGGATGAGGACCCATGGGCACAAGCTAGTCAAGGAAAAGTTTAGGCTAGACATACAGAAAAACTTCTTTTCTGTACGGATAACTAAAATCTGGAACACACTTCCAGCAGAGGTGATGCAGTCGCCATCCCTGGCAGTGTTCAAGAGGAGGCTGGATAGGCATCTCGTTGAGCTCATTTGGGCCCAATTACCTCCTGCCCATGGCAGGGGACTGGACTTGATGATCTTACAGGTCCCTTCCAGTACTTCTTTCTATGATTCTATGATTAAGCCAGGGCCAGCTTCATTCTGTTTTTGTTATTGAACATTTTCCCTCCCCTACCAGCCTTTCTCAAAATGCCATTGGCAGCCATGTCCAGATAAGCACGTCCCTGTGGTATGTGGTGCCACAGACACATCTGCAGCACACTCATCTGTTCTCTGCATTGCCCCAGCCTCCCCTACCCCACCCAGGGAAACTTGCTGTGCACCAGACGGTGTGTGGCACAGGTATTCCCTGGGGACAACTAGCAGTGGCACAAGGTGTGCCACTGCTTCTTGTCCCTGGGAAGCCAAACATCCATGCTCATGTGGACACGGCTGGTGATATTAGTCATGGTTGTTCACATCTACAGAAAAATCAATGTTCGGTTGAAATTCCAGAATTCTAACAGCTAACCCTTCAGAACTTTATTCATAAAGGAATCCAGGGCAATAGAATAAATGTCACATTTTGAAAGTGACTAGATGTACTGTAAATTTTGTCCAGGATTCTGTGTCAAATAATATTATTTAGACTGAATAGTTGTGTTCTTATAGTTTTAGACAAACATTGATTATCCTTTGTATAATGTTATTTAGTGAAGTGGCTAATGCTATTTGGTGAAATGGTTAATGCTATACACAGTTAATAAGATGGATAATGCTAGAGCAAGTAAATATTTATCTTGTCAAATATAATTCAGTGGATAACATTTAAATATTATAAAAGTGAGAGGTTTCTAATTTGAAGAACCCCTAAAAATATATTATAATACAGTGTTAGGTTTCTTTCTTTTTTCTTTTTCTTTTATTAATTTAAATACAAAGCCACAGAAATAACTTTGCAAGTGGTTCAGACACTCATTACATTATGATAGTGTGAGAGAGGTATTATGTTAAGTAAGCTTTACTATGCATCTTGCACAAGACTGGAACATCTCTTTGACAAACAAATTAAAAGAAAAAACACATAGTAGGTCCATATTTTCTACTGTGTTACTCCACCTTTCTGCAGGCCTAACTTTCACCATAAAGCAGCAGTCATCCAGGCTGCAAAAAAAAGCAGAGCACAAGAGGGAATAAAACTTGGAAAAGTTTACTGAATTCAATCTTGTTCAAATTATTAAAATCCATGCTGATAATATTTTACCAAGTTGATTGAAAAATGGCGAATATGATGTATATAATTAATTAACAATTTAAATTACATTGGGCTCATCAATATGATATGTTTACTGTGGAGTTACCTAGCTAGCTCTGCAGTAACATGTCACTGTCTACACATGTCGTGCTATTAGGATGAAGTAAACTAATGACCTCCGCTGTAGGATAATACTGCCAGACACAAGTACTATCCTACAGCAGAGTTATTTACTCCACCACAGTGCACATGTAGATACTGATGGGGCTGACTGGGGCATGAGGGTACTTCAATGCAGGGGCTGCCTGCTAGCTAGCCCCACACTGAAGGACCCTTGTGCCCCAGTCAGTCCTTCCACAGCACATTGAGCTGGATCAGACTAGCCCCAGACTGGCAGGCTGATCCCTGGTGACCCCTGCCAGTCAGGGCTGTTCCATCCCAACTCAGTGTGCTGCAGTCCTGGGCACACATGCAAACAGCGCACCTGGGAGCAATATACTCTGGTGCAAACTGCACCAGAGTTTATTCAGTCACCTTAATAACACCTGTAGACGTGTCAATTGAGGTTTAGTTGGCCTCTACACTTAAAAAGAGTATGCTAAATCTAGGAGAAGTGTTTTATTTCTTTTTAATTAGTACTTCTTTAAAAAATAAGTTGATCTGTTGCGTTTTGATTTAGTTAGTATTTTAAAGTGCCATTCTGCCCTGCATTCTTTCTGATTAAGGACTAGCACAGCTAATTCCCTCACTCTAGAATTCAAACTGAAATTTCTGGTATTTCCTAATAGGTTTAGGCAGCCAAATTAAAAGAAGAAAAAAACTTCTTTCTTCAAGTGAGGGTTATTTTAATAGGTATAATGTACACAATAAAATGTATAATATATGGTGGGTATGTATATATATCTATAGAGAGAGTATATCCTATCTATCTATCTATCTATCAGGGCTGTGTGAAGCCTCAGTCCCTGATCTGATTCGGTGGAGATTTGGCATGATTCAGTGGCCAAATCTCTGAATCCAAATTGAATCATAGTACCCTTTAATCTCTCCAAATCAAATCAGAACCCTTCGAATTGATGTGGAAAGATTCAGTGATTCAAACATAAACACAGCTTTAATTTTTTTTTACATACCTCTAGGTAGCAGGCAGCTTGTGAATGCTGTGCTGCTGGGGCACATGAAGTGTCCCACAGGAGCGTGGGTGCTCTTCAGTGCACTCAGCAACAGACCTGGAAGTAGACCAGAAGCACTTCTGATGCACTTCTGCGTCCACTAGGGAGCGCACTGGGGCCCCCCTATGCCCCTCCGGCTCAGTGACTGGTGCCTCCTTGGTCTGAAGGGGCACCTGGGGTCCCCCTGCAACCAACCACCAAGCTGGGGGAGGCACAGGGGGGGCCCCCAGCACGCTCCCTGGTGGACCCAGAAGTGGACTGGAAGTACTTCTGGTCCACTTCTGTGTTTGCCGCCAAGCATGTTCAGCCCCACTCCCCCTCCTGTGAGATGCCCTATCTGCCCCAGCATCGCAGCGTTCATGAGCCACACTGGTACCTCAAGATATATAGAAAAAACATTTAAAGCTGTGTCTATGTCCAAATTACTGATTTTCCAAATCAGCATCAAATCTTCAGATTTGGATTCAGCCAAATCAAATCAGGGACAGTGATTTGAATCAATGAATCGAATCACTGTCCCTGATTCAGGCCAAATCCAAATCCAAATCAAATAGGGCCTCCTTCGCATATCCCTACTATCTATCTATCTATCTATCTATCTATCTATCTATCTATCTATCTATCTATTATGCATGTATATGTACATATGTGTATATATACATAGTTATTTATGTGTATACACACACGCGCTACATATATATATATATATATATATATATATATATATATATATATATATATATAGAAAGAGAGAAAGAGAGAGAGAGAGAGTATGGCATGCTATGTGTATTTATATACATATGTATATCCATACATGGGGGAACTAAAATTGCCTCATTCCAAAATGGAAAACTCACTAACCTGTTTAAAATGCTCACTGTAAAAATAATGAGGATTGCAACAATATATTTTTAAAAACAAAAAATTTAAAAATATTTAATATTGTTTTACTTCCCAAAGACACACAACGGGTGCATCTACAAGTGAAATGAGCATTCCTAAATAAACTCCAGGACAGTTCATACCAGAGTTTATTGCTCCCAGGTGCAGCATTTATGCATGCACCCAGGACCCCTGCACATTGAGCCAGGGTGACACAGCCCTGCCTGGCAGTGGGCCTGGTGGCTCACTCTGCCAGTCAGGAGCTGCTCTGCCCTGGCTTAATGTGCTATGGTGGGGCTGGCTAGGGCACAAGGGTGCTACAGTGCAAGGCTAGCCGGCAGGCAGACTTGCAATGCAGCACCAGAGCATCTCAGTTAGCCCCAGTCACTGCACTTGTGGTGCAGTGGAGTAAACAACTCTGCCATAGGATGGTACTTGTATCAAGCAGTACTATCCTATGGCAGAGTTAATTTGTTTACTCCAGTCAAATATTGCTGCAAATGGAGATGCTTTCCTGCAGAGCTAATTAGTCAACTCTGCAGTAAGTGACAGCAAAGTGCATTTGACTCTGGGATATCCTTGGATTAAATCCTGGCTAGTTTGAAGAAACTGACAAAACACCATCTCAGTTTATATTGATGTAACAGAAAAGTGATGGAAACCTAGATATCTGCTTCATTTGGGAACTATTTCTGATATATTGTGAACCTAAATTTTAATTTAAAAGAAAAAAGACCCTCAAAAAACATAATAAAAAAAGTTATTAAATTGAGTATATAAGCTTCCAGACCCTGAAAACTAAATTTAAAATGTTTATTGCTTAGATTTTTTTCTGTGAAGATGGATCCTGAGCAATGGTCAAAAAGCAGAAATTCTTATTACTTATGTCTAAACACATTCAATTGAACTAATAGTCTCTTAAGAGTTCAATTCTATCTCACAGGTTGTCTATGTTACAGTTATATTTTATTCCCAGCATTCCAAAAGTAAGGTGGAAATTTTTTAAAAGTCCCAGCTTGTGTGAGTATCCAAAATTTTGGATGCTATTCTGAACCTCATCTAAACCTTGTGAGTCTGCACAATTTGATAGAACATGCAGATTCCTAAAACAAACTATTTGAGCCAATGAAAAGAAATGGATTTGCTCCAAGTCTGTAGTGAAAGAGTAGAGTGGGGTCTGTATTATCTGAATTGGTTCAGTACCCCTGCTAATACCCCCTGTCTCACCTATGCATATAAATATTTAGTTAAGCACTGGATTGCTTTAAAAATTCAATAGCCAGGTCAGGATTTGCCGTGGTTAAAGATCAATCTTGCTGTTATATGAATGGAAAATACTGTTCAAAAACTGCAAAAAAATTCCATCTCCACATGAAACACATTTTCCAGCAGCAATAGACATACCATAAGTAATAGATTTATGTCCAGTACATTACACTATGAAGCAATTTTTGACAGAGATAAATCGGCTTGAGCAAACTGAAAAAACATGAATCAAAAGAGAAGGGGGGAAAAGAGTAGGCATTAAGACCAGATAAGTACAAAAATAACTAAGTTAACTGAATAAACATTATGAAAACAAAATATAGCCAAGGGAATAGTAAGGAAGTAGCATAAATACTTCAAAGCATGCCTTATTTTCATGAAAAACAATACTATGATTAGTCTCAGTCTTCTAGCCTAAAGGTATTTTTCTAAAAGTCTTTTGTACATTATTCATATTTCTAGCATAAACAGCCATGGCTCTGTTACAGCTGGTAGGAACAGAAAGTGTTGTTTTGCTTTCTGCTTGCATTCTTTCATTAAAGTAGACTCAAATGGTAAAGTGCAATGGAATTTGGCACTCTAAATGTCTACCTTCACTCTCATAGCTAGAATTTGATTCCCAGCATTCATAGTATCTTTTGAAAATGATGAGTCAGACAGATGTTGGCAGACTTCCAGCTCTTGGTTACATGGGTGAAAGGACACTGCTTTTCTTTTAGAGAAGAAGAAGAAAATCCCAGATGAGCAGTCATAGTTTTGTCCATAGGGAGAAGAAGGATGAAGCAAATTTGCATTAGAAACCCCTGCACCTAATTAGAGCGTAGGGAAATGTACAATACTTGTAAGAGGACATCTCTTGCATTTCCAGTTCTCAACAGCAGGAGTGAGAGCAGAAAGTAAAAAGAGTATTTTGTTTTTAAAGAGAAGCTTCTTGTGGGGCTGTAAAATTGTTTGTTTAAAAAGCCCACCAAAAACAGAACATTAAAACATAATTTAATAATAGTATTTATTTTATATGGCATGGATTTTCATCTTTTACCACTTTTGTATCAGTATAACTGCACTTATTTCAGTGAACTTTCTCTTGTTTTACAGTATTGTGAGTTACAGGAGTTACAGTGCTAATAAGTACATTATTTTATGTGTAAAATGGTTATACAGAGAAATAAATTAAAAGTCATACAATGAAAACATTTAAAAATATATAAATAGAGCCATTCTACTTAATGAAGAAGGAATGGAGTCATGGAATTTGGATATAGCTAAGATTCCAAACTTCCCAGAAATTAGGGTTTTTTGGATATTTTTGCATTATAAAGGTTGATCAAAGTCATTGAGTTCAGATGAAAATTCACATTTCCCTATGTTTTGCATAATTAGGATTAGTGTTGTTCCTGAAGCCCACAGTAATCGATTTCAAATGTCTACACTTCTGGAAATTTTAATCTGCCTGCTTAAAACTGACATCACAGTTTTTTGATAATCAGAATGAGCAGTTGATTCCTCCCACAAAAAAATTCCAGCATGTACAGTGAAATGTTGGAAAAGGGTGGGGAAAGGATTTAGATTTACCTTATGCCACACACAAGGGTGACCTCTACTGGCTGAGGACAAAACATTTAAAATTGTCCCTCACTTTGTGATGCTCAATTTTCAGGTATTCAGCTTGAGCTACCAAATTATCCCCACCTTAGTATTCAAAATCTGAGTGGCTAAAATTATTAAACACTCCTCAATATACTAGTTTTGCTTGATATTAGAACCAAGAAGTTGTACTGAAAACTAGAGTGAACTTCAAATAAAAGCAGAGAATGGCAATCTAAACCTATAGCCTCTTAAATGCTTGTAAATATTATACAAACCTAAAATCAAGTCAAGGGTCTTTCTGCTTAAGTCACACTAACTTCTGTATCCACTAGCACACAATTCAGTGATGGTGCTAGCATCATGTCTTCTCCATTTGACTCCCCAGCCAAAATGACTAGAAACACTTTAACATCTGGGTCAATGGGGATGGTCACTGTGGCATGAGTCCAGAGCCCTAGCAAGATGCCAAACTGCCTGCTGCAGCACTCCTGAATTAAAATATCCCATGTGATTTAGAACTGTTCATAATACTTCCTTAGTGGACACTGACTTCTGGCATATCTGACTTGAGCTGTTGTTATTAGCATTATCAATATAAAGTAACCATTAAAAAAGATGAATTTGCTGGGAAAAAATGATGTGCAATTACTCAACAAAAATATTAATTTGAGATTTCCATTCTTAAGTAGGTAGCAAAATCTCATTATAGAGAGTGCATTATTAGTCCAAGCACAAGCTGATGAGGGGCAAGGAGACTTAAGCTCAAAAGTGAAAACCTGACCTCCACTGAAGTCAATGCAGGTTTTGCAGTGGATTTCAGTGAGGTCAGGATTTCATCCCAAGTGTTTGCACAATTTTTCATATTTCAAATGATCTTGCTTGCTGCTGTTTTTCAGTATTATATATCATATCACCTGGGAAACAATGAGGATTATATTAAGGAAGCAATAGACATTTTCTTTCATTGCATTACTTTAAGCATTTTGGAATAAGCAAAATTCACAGAGGGCAAGTTTACATGAGATGTTTATTGTGGAGTTGGCTAATTCGTTCCACAGTAAGCATCTCATGTCTACACGTGCAGTCTTTTTAGGCAGGAGTAAACTAATTAACTCCACAGCAGGATAGTACTTAAAAATACAATTACCATCTGACTGCCGAATTTTTTACTCCACAGCAACACACGTGTAGACGCTGGAGGGACTAGTTGGGGCATGAGGGTGCTTCAGTGTAGGTGCTGCCTGCTGGCACCCTCATGCCCCAGTCAGCCCCTCTGCAGCACATTGAGCAGGTGTGGGGCAGATGACCTCCCAGGTTCCCTGCAAGCCAGAGCCACTCCAACACAGCTCAATGTGCTGTGCTTCCAGGAGCACATGTAAACTTAGCACCCAGGAAGCAATACACTCTGAGCACTGGAGCACTGAAGTTCATTGCTTTGACTTTATTGCATGTGTAGATGTGCCCAGAATGTTGTAAAGAGTTGGCATAAACCAGAACTATGATTAAAGACTGATTCTAATATTTGAACAAAACCATAAAAAGCAGTTAAAAATTACCAGAAAATTGCCACTATCTTCCTAAATTGCTGAGATGACAATATGGATGTGAATTCTTTGACATGGCTGATCATTAGTAACAGATATGCAGCAAAGGGTAATATATAAAAAGAACTGCTTAAATATTTTCTGTGCACTGACTAAGTCTTCTGGAAAATAGATGAAGCTGTCGTGGTAGGTTGCAATGCAAGTTTCATTCAGTTATCTTCTTAGAGTTGGTGCCTGGTTGGTAGAAACCCTGTGCTAAAACAAGTTTAGCTGTTCCTAAAGTTATGGAAAAGTGCTGAGGAAAATTCAGAATATTATTGCTGCAAAAGTTGTAATAACTGACAGTTGAAGTCAGTTCTAAATATCTTGTTTTGGGGGAGATTTTTTGAAGACATTACCATGTTAGTTCAGAAGGGATAAGATTTTATAGATTGTAGGGTTGGAAGGGACCTATTAGATCATCAAGTCCAACCCCCTGCCCTGGGCAGGAAAGCATGCTCAAGTCAGATAACCCCAGCAAGGTGTCTGTCTAATCTCCTCTTGAATACCTCCAAGGAAGGGGACAGCACCACCTCCCTTGGAAGTGTATTCCATATTTAGGCAACACTCACTGTAAAGAATTTTTTCCTGATGTCCTATCTAAATTTGCTGTCCTTCAGTTTGTGGCCATTGTTTCTAGTTACCCCGATGGGCACCCAGGTAAACACTGTATCTCCTATTTCCTGCTGTCCCCTTCAATGAGTTTGTAGATGGCCACAAGATCACCTCTCAGCCTTCTCTTGCAGTGGCTGAGGAGATTCAGGTCCCTCAATCAGCCCTTGTAGGGTTTTTCTGTATACTTTTAACTAGACAGGTGGCCTTCCAGGTTATCCACATCCCTCTTGAAGTGCGGTGCACAAAAGTGGACACAGTACTCCAGCTGCGGCCTGACCAATGCTGCATAGAGGGGAAGTATCACCTCCCTAGACCTGTTTGTGATGCATCTACTTATGCAAGAAAGAGTGCGGTTAGGCTTACTTATTACTTCAGCACAAGATTATTCAGAGCTAACAAGTTTCTAAAGGTTGAATAACCTGAGGATTTTTCCTGACTTGATTCAACACCTCAGTAAACAAAATGTCAAACTTGAAGGCTAAGGAATGGTTGTACACACTTTAGAGTAAAATCCTAGCCAAGTGACTTTTCCACCTCACTGTAAAGAGACAATATTTCACCCTGTGTTTGAATAGAAGCTCTGATTTTTCAAGAAAATGTGGTCACTGGGATCAGTTGGCATATCTACATGTGCATTAATGCACCGTAGTTACTGCACATTCTAGAGCATTTATACACATACCTTTATACGCTGCAATGCATCGGAGATTTGACTCACCCGAGATCTCTGCACATGAGCTGACACACACCGTGCTGTATCACTTGCAGCTGTGTAAGCGGCAAAATGCGTCATCATGGAGAAAATGGTGGCAGTGCACTTTTGAACTAAAACACCTTTGATGCGTTTTAGTTGAAAAGCAGACCAACAGCATTTTCTGCGCTGTCCAACGCACCCTGGCTGTGGCGTATACATGAGTAAAAATGCCCATTAAGTTTAGTACCTGTAATAAACGGTACTAAGTGAATGTGCAGTAACTGGTGCTACTGCACAGTAGCACTGGTGCACACCTATTTAGTAGGGCTGTGCGAAGCTTCGGGTGCTGATTTGATCTGGAGGAGATTCGACCCGATTTGGTGGCCGAATCTCCAAATCCAAATCGAATCAGGGGACCAATAAAAAGGTCTGAATTGATTCGAAGCTCTCCAAATATTCAGAAAAGATTTGGAGAGCTTTGATGATTCAGACCATCCCCGCCTGCTGCAGCAGAGAGCTGCAGTCAGACTTGGAGCTGGTAAGTAGGGGTAGGGTAGGGGGGGTTGGGGGAGGGGACCATGAGGGGACCCCTGCCAACCCCCATCCCCTGCCTGCTTCCCCAGCCCTCCTGACCCCTGCCTGACTGCCCTATCTGCCCCAGCTCCCGGTGCTTTAAAAAAAAAAAGCCCCACTCACCAGTGCTGCCGGGTGGGGGGTGATCCCTGCTACCCTTTACTGCCCCACAGTGCATGGGGGGCTCTGCATGAGCCCCCCCAACCCCCTCCCCTCCTCTCCCATCCCCCCCCCATGGCTGCCCCACCTGCCCTAGCTCTGGCCCTTTAAGAAAAAAAATGAGAAAAAGCCTGGGACACTCTGCTCCTGCAGTGACCTTTGGGCTGTGGGGCATGGGGCAGTGGGGCGCAGCAGGGATCACCCCCCACTGGCCGAAATGGTGAGTCTTTGGGGTTGGGAGGGTTCTTAAAGGGCTGGAGCTGGGGCAAGTGGGCAGCTATGGGGGGCTGGAAGAGCAAGGGAGGGGCCAGGGGGCTTGTGCAGAGCTCCTCACATGGTGTGAGGCATTGTGGGGCAGCAGGGATCACCCCTCCACCCAACAGCATCTGGTGAGTCAGGGCTTTTTTTTCAAAGTGCAAGGAGTTGGGGCAGGTGAGGCAGCCATTGCCAGGCTGGGAGAGCAGGCAGGCGATGGGCCTGGCCTGGGTGATTCATAGATTCATAGATTTGGCAATAGCCAAATCTCCAAATCAGATTCGGACCAATTGATTTGGGATAGTGATTCAAATCACCGAATCAAATCACTGTCCCCTGAATCAGCTGAATCTGAATCTGAAGTGAATACTAGCCGCTTCACACAGGCCTACTTTTTAGTAATGCTAATGTGCGGTAGACTAATTCTATTGCATATTAGCACACTAGCAGGGCAGAATTAGTCTACTGCACCACATGTAGAAGCACCCAGTGAATCTTTTCTTTGTTGAGAAAACATCCAGAAAACTCTGATACATTCACGTACAATGTAGGCAATATCAAAGTAGTACAACAACCATTTTCTAAGTTCCAACTGCTTAGAGATACATTACCATACAGCAGGCAACCACACACAATCAATTTTGAAGATCACTACCTCATAGATCTCAAGTGGCTAGAAATCAAGAAACTAGTGATGGAAAGAGTTGAGTTCCAGAATAGCACTCTGCAAAAAATAGAGAACCTGTTAAAATCATGGTTACAAGATATAAAATACTGAGCAAAACAGGATTAAGAAAAATAATTAATTCAATTGCCAATGTAATTTTGTTAATTTGGAATATATTGGCTTATTCTTTTACTGTTCTTATGAGAGAGACAGCGAGAGAGAGACAGAAAAGTCCATATTAGCATTATTGACAGCCTTCAGTTCAATGTACTTTTGCAAACAGTTTAATCAACTATAACATTAAAAATCAATAAGAGAGGCAAGGATTTCTTAGGCTAATATATTTTATTGAACCAACTGCATCATTGCTTAGTTAATTCCAATGATAATACTTGGGTATGGTTATGCTAGTAATCAGTCATTTGGTGGTGGTTTTGATACTATTTTCAAAATCTGTTCCTATTACTGTTAAGAATTAGTAAGTTATTACGTAATTTGAACAGTAATGACATTTTGCTATAAAATTTGTATTTTCGAAGTCCAAGCGCACATCTCCAAAATGCATCTATATTTAATGCAGTTTTCATAAGACCATTGTTTATGCTACATGAACATCCTGGCAATTTTAATGTGATAAACTATCCATAATTTAAAAGAACTTTCAACAAAAGCATGTGAAAACATAATTATTACACAAACCAGTTGAAACCAAAAAATTAATATTTTATCTTCTGTTAGCAAAGAAGGAATTGAACATATTAGTTTGAATAAAGGTACATACGTCAGGCTGGATTTCCAAGCTTGGGTTTTAATATCCATTTTAACTTATGGTACTACATAAATATATTATTGTATTGGTACATTTCCTTAAGGGTTTTTTTACACTTGGAGATAAATTGTAGACCTTTAAAAGATGTACAAAGGACTCGGGAAAGATACATAAACAAAATGTGGGAGATAAGGAAAGAAAAGAAATCACATGTGTTATAAGAGGAAAAGAGGACAAACAGAAGGAGAAGAGGAAGACAGAGGAAAAAGGAAAATAAGAAGGGATAGATCATGAAGCTTAGGAAGGAAACAAAGCACAAAGGAGTAACAAAAAGTAAAAGCAATAGTTAAAATTGAACCAAAAAAGGAAATGTGATGAGATTTAAAGAGTAACACAGTAGATATAAAATGAGATCACATGAAAAAGCATTAAGTAAAATAATAAAACAAATAGCCAAGTCGATATATTCCATTTATTTATGAATTTATTACATAAACCCAAAGGAATCTAGGGCTGTGTGAAACAGCTGTGTTTCAATTCAACTTTGGATTTGGCCATTTCAGAGGACATGATTCGTTTTGGTGTTTCAGATCACTGTCCTGTTTCATTATGGTTGAATCTGTTTCAAATGGGCTGCAAGGGAAGCTTTGCACAGCCCTACCCAGCCGGGCAGGGCTTGGGGTGGGGGTCTGCAGGGCCCCAGCAGGGAGTAGGACAGGGCTATAGGTGTCTTGTCTGGGGGAGGGGGAGGGCCGCTGCCCTCCGTGCTGGTGAGGAGACCCTCGTGGAGCTCTGATCCCTGTCACAACGAGTTGCAGGGTAGGGAAGCAGCGCAGAGTGGCGAGCAAGCCTGCTGGTCCCTGCTGTGTGACTTCGCTCTGCAGGAAGCTGAGATCCTCACCGGAGGTGTCCTCACCACGGCAGCCTGCCCCACGCTGCCCCAGTAACATGGGGCTGGGCTGGGCAGGCAGCTGCAGTGAGGAGACCCCAGCGCAGATCTCTGCTCCCTGCAGAGTCAGGTCACATGGCAGGGATCAGCACTGCCCTGCCGTGCAACCTGGCTCCACAGGGAGCAGAGATCCGGGGCCACATGGGGTGGACAGCAGCAGCAAGGAGACCCTGGTGAGGATCTCTGTTCCCTGCAGTGGCAGGGCATACAGCTGTTTCCCTCCAAGCCAGGCTCTGAAACTCTGAAATTTTCCAAAACATTTCTGAAATATTTTGGATGCCTTGTTTCATTTTGGAGATGTTTCTGAGCCTTCCATTTAGATTCAGGTTTGGTTTTTCAGCCACCAAAACAGCCCCAAACACCTCCAAAATGAAATGGCTGCCAAAATTTTGCACAGCCCTAAAGGAAACTATTTGATGGGATGAGGCGATCACGTTTAGGAACTATTTAGAAAGTGATGTTTTCAGATTGAAGATTAAAATAGCTGTGAAAAAGTCACTGCTGCCCATAGTGGAAATCCTTTTCAGTTCACTCACTTTAGACTGTTCAACAGGAGTCCCTCTCTGAATCTGGTTGGGGGCAATGCACAAATGCCACCCTTAAAATAAGATTTTATCATACAGTATCAAAAGAATGCAATGGTTATTAGGCTCACAGCTGCTGTTAAAGGCAAAGGGCATTGTACAACTAAATTAGTATATAACCCTTTAAAAGTTTTTAGGTGATTAGTGTGCATGGTTTCCATCTAATCCCAAACTATCTCTTAGTTATCTCATTGTTCCTTAAGTGAGCCAGATTCTCTGTTTCACATTACAGAAGGCTGTAGTTCAAGCAGGCTATAGGCAGTAGCATAACTAGTGATGGGTGAGTTGGGTACGAGCCCTGGGCACTGATTTAGAGGGGCTCCCTTGAAGAGGCTGCACTACGGTGTGCAGGGAGACAGCATCATGCCACAGCAGTAGCCACAGCAGGGTTTCTTCTGAGTCCCTACTAAGACTCCCTCTGGCATCTTACATGTGACCCATCCTTCAGAAAAAAAAGTAGGGCAGCCGAAATACATTAAGTAAAATGTGTTCTGGACAGTCACTTCCCATCCTCTAGGCTCTTTCCCATTCCAATCCAATACTACATACCAGGTGTTGTGGAAGAGGGCAGAGCAGAATTGCCTATGCCATCCCTGTAATAGGAGAAATCCTTTCACAGCATTGTAACACCAATGGGGGAAACATCTTGGAGGAAGAGAGCTCAAGGGTGAGTATGAATTAAAATCCTTTATTCTCTACAAGGATGCCAAATAGTTCCTGAAACCACAGTACTTCATTTTCTCTGAATTTTTAAGGGTGATGAATGGTCAAACCAATGTTGTTTCAGATTTGGTGAGCTTTGATTTCTCTTTGAACTCAACTTCAGTTTGGGACATTTTTTTTCCTAATTGAACTACAGCCCCTGCAAGGAGAGTGGGGGGAGGGGAGTAATTTATGCAAAAATGTTGACATAACCTTAACCAGCAATAGTTTATCTAAGCAGAGATGTCTATGGAGTAGCACGATTACAGAAGGATCCATGCAGACTGCAGATAAACATTTGTAGATTCTTAAAGGAATTAATGTACGATATTGAAGAATGACAGATAATATGCAATTCTTGTTCCTGTTTCTAATTATATTAGTATCAAGGGTTGCAATCCAATAAACTACTCCATGCTTTCAATTTTGCTTCTGTAGATAATATTACAGGGTCAGACTTATAGGGCTATTAACACCAGCCCCTTTACATCACTGTGGCCTGAAAAGGGCAAAGGTTCTCTTCAGTTAGTGATGTTAAGGCACATTCATTCCTGAAGCCAATGACACACAAAGGAGTGATGGGGTTAGCATCAGATGCAGCCATCTTTTTGACTTCCTAGCTCAAATGATTAGGTACCTAGTTACAGGTGGGTCAATAGGGGCTGCAGACAGTATAAGTTTGGAGCAGGGCTTAAAGTCACAGCTCTGGATCCATAGTGAGATGTCTTAACCCCTATGCACCATGCTGGAAATGACCTTAAAGTGGATGTGAAATCCATCTACTTTTCTATCCACATTCAGGTCTTTCTCTCTGCCAGAGCTGTGTCTGTAAGGTGCACAAGATTAAAAAACATAGTGTTTTAAATGAGTAGCAAGCATAATAAACAGAACATCAAGCAATGGGCAGATATTCCTAGGATTTAAAATATTTGGTTTTGCTTGCACTTATTTAGTTTTAAAATACAGTTGCCATAAATTGAATCAAGGAGCCAAATTTACAGATAACAGACCTTTCATATGCTGTCTAATTTCTGTCACAATGGATCAATGTATCACTCACTTTACAACACATATTCCTTTTTAATAGTAGAGTTAGTTTTCTTAGAGGCAATGTCATAACAAATAAGTCTAAAGCAGAAGTTGTGATGCCTTTATATCCTTAGTGGCTGAGACAAGAGATTGCCTACATTTGCAAATGCCCTTAAGCTAACCAAGATAGCCTGAAAACTCAGATTCTTTCAAGATTTGAGTGTTTTTCTTATGTTTAAGAATTTATAGATAAACTGATGCCAACTTTTATTATGGATGTAGCTTTCTTTCTCTTGGACTTTGTTCAACTTTTAAAAGCTTGTTTTGACAGCACAGATTTGTCTATGAGTAAATGTTGTAAGGACCAGCAGAATGTAACTTACCACGCATTCAGGAAAAAAAGTGATGAATATGGGCGGTTCACAGGAAAGAACAATTTAAAAAAACATTAAGGAACAGACTTTCAACTTAGCTGGAGTAAATCATCATAGCTCCTTCAAAATCAAAGAGGCTACAATGATTTATACCATATGAGAATCTACCCCTAATAAAAACAGCTTAAAATTAAAATATTTATACAAATTCGGTATTACAGAAAGTTTATAAGTAAAATGCTTTTCTTTATCTGGCAGTAAAAATTTCTCTGGCTTCTTGTGTTTTCCATTATATAGCTCAGTGCTCCTCAAAGAAAATGAATCTATCCAAGCTAAATGGAACGAGCATTTTGAGGCACTACTGAATTATGACTTGACTGTGGTAGATACCACCATTGAATCCATCCCCCAACAACCTGAAAGATGATCCCTTGCCAGCCATCCTATCCTAGGAAATCATCAAGGAAATCAAGAGCAACAAAGCTATTGGACCAGATGGCATATCCGCTGATATCTACAAGGCTGGTGGCAAGGAACTGGTTCTGGGACTTCTAAGGGATGCCAACATCATGACTATCTTCAAGAAAAGAGATAAGTCTGTGAGTGGGAACTATTGAGGCATCATCCTCCTTTCCACAGCAGAGAAAATCATTGACCGCATCCTCCTGAACTGTCTTCTACCTCTTGCTAAGGAAGTCCCGCCAGAATCTCAGTGTGGTTTCAGACCAGCCCATGGTAGAATTGACTACTATTGCCTGTCAGATTCATGAGAAATGTTGGGAACAACATCAGGACCTGTATATGGCCTTCATTAATCTTACTAAAACCTTTGATTCCATAAATTGTGAAGTTTTCGGCTATATTTGGATGTCCTGAAAACCACGTAAGGTCCTGAGGCTTCTCCATGACCAGAAGACTGGGATCATTCTTTGTAGTGGATCAGAGACAGATCCATTTGTCATCCAAACTGGGGTCAAGCAAGGATGCATCATCACCCCAAATCTGTTTTCCATTTTTTGACAACTGCTAGCTAAAGAATGATATTTAGAAATTTGCTTTTAGAAATTGGCTAGTGGGAAGTGACAAGGGTTATTTGGTTCCTAAAGTCTGTTTGTGGTGAAGCTTCACACTCAGCATTTTAGCATCCCGGGGTCAAAGTTGGCAGATAAAAAGGTACAGATCCTGGGAAACTGAAAACATGCAGCAGCAAAACAATCACTATGTTCCCTTAAAACTTGTAACATGATAGAAACATGCAGAATTAGCATCAGATCAAAATGACCAGCAGTAACCTGGTGAAAAGTCTCTGGTTTTGATCAAATGGACAAATTAGGAGACCAGGAATGACCAAATTAAGATGTGTACACATGATTTGTTTAAAGAAATAAAGGATTAGGCTGACAGAGAGGGCAGAATATAGACAGCATGATGGCCAGAGGAAAAACCATCAACAGCACCCAGAAATGAAGAGTCATCAGGAGAAAAAGAATACAAAAGGAGGGATCTTCAGGGCAGCACTTGGGCATAAACCCCCAATCTCCAAGGTTGTTGACATCCAAAAAGACTGCTACAAGCAAGAACCATGAGGTAGTGTTCATGTAGGGTGTTTATACACATGCTCTGGGAGCTGGGGGGTGGGGGGAGTGCTTTAATTAAAGAGGATCCAAGGGCCGGTCTAATGAAAACACCTGGAACATCTTGTGTACCAGCTTCCCTTCACTGAAAAATAGCAGTGGGGGCACTTTAACTAAAGTTTGTTGAATGAGCTTTAGTTAAAGTGCCCCCACCACCATTTTTTAGTGCAGGAACACTGATACACAAAACACTGGAGTACGGTAATTACCACACTCCAGCAGACTCAATTAATCAATCCTGCTCCCATGTGCACATCAGAGCAGTCTCTCTGCTTCTGTATAGCACCCATCTGGCCAGATATACTGTCTCCTTGTGAAACCCAGAGACTAGTAAATAAGTAGGACTGTGTAGTAATTTTGCTTCCTTTGCTTGCATTAGTCATATTTGCTCTCACTATGTATCAATAAAATTCTATTATTAAACAGAGGTGCTATGGTTGATCATTCAAAAATGTTGTGCTGTGCCTACATCAAGGTATCAGAACTGGTTCATTAACTCAGTGCCAACAACAGCCATCCTAGTTCCTTCTGGAATTGATATTGAATACCAGATGGATGGAGGGCTCTTCATTCTTGGATGTTTACTCTCAAAGACCAAAATACTCAAAACAACCATCCTTGACTTTCAATATGCTGGCAACTGCACCACCCATGCACACATTGAGGAAAATCTCCAAACTGCACTAGATCTCTTCAGGGAAGCCTACTAAACTTTGAGCTTCTCTCTCAACATTGAGAAGACTAAAGTGTTCTGTCAGTCTTCCCTGAGCGATGACCCCTTCCCAAAATTGCAAATGGGGGAAAGACCTTGTAGATAATCAATCACTTCCCCTACCTCAGTAGCCACCTCTCTGAGTGAACATTGATGAGGAGATCCAACACAGGATCTGGTGTGCAAGTGCCTACTTTATGAAAGCTTCATTGTATCTTTATTTATCATGATCTCTAGAAAGACACCAAGATCCAGGTGTAAAATTCAGTCATCAGCCCCCTCCCCTCCATGTACATGAAATGTGGGTGACCTACCATTGCCATCTCAAGAGACTGGTGAGGTATCACCTATGATGTGGAAAATTCTCCATGTGAAATCAAAAGATCACCACATAAACACCAGCATCCTTGCTGAAGCCAAAGTTACCAGCATTGAGTTGATGATCCTCAGCACATACTTTTCTGGACTGGACATTGCATACAGATGCCCAACTCTTGACTCTCCAAACAAGTGCTCTACTCCCAGCTTATTAACAGCCTGAAGTCTCAGGGTATCCAGGGGAAATGCTCAAGGACATATTGAAGGCGTACCTCAAGAAAACAAATGCCAACATTAAAAGTTGGGAGGAGTTAACTGCCAACCAACCCCAATGGCACTGAAAGCTCAACCAAGTGACAGCACATTTCCAGGTAAAGTGTCTTGCCCTTGAAGCAGAGAAGAGGAGAGAGCAGAACTAAGAAAAGTAGAGGAACCCCAGTCCACAGCCTACTCTCCCCTGTGGAAAGACCTGCAACTTTTGTGGACAGATCTGTGACTCAAGGATTGGTTTCTTAAATCACCTCATGACCCATGAATGAGCCATGTTAGAGAGAATCCTTGAATCAAGAGATTGCCTATGATGACTACATCCACCATATTAATTTGAGTTATTGTTTTTTGATGTGCTGAATGCCATTTTGAACTTTGTATAGCTTAAAATACCCGAACCCTACCCTAAATACCCTAACTTAAAATACCCTGCACTAACAAAAATGTATTGTTATTTTTTTTGTAAGGAATATAATAGCTCTTGAGTTACCACAGCTAGAAAAGTTAAGATTGTCAATATCTGCCTCATTTCAAAGGGGTAAAACCCTTAACAAAATAGATGAGTTTTCTACAAAAGTTCTAGGTTAAAACATTTACATACAGCCAAAGAACCTTATTAATTCTAGTGCTGTCATCCTCTGACCTTTCATTCCTGGTATCACATATGGCTCACAAGGGGTTAAGTTGCAGCCCTGAGGCTCCCATCCAGTCACAATGGAACAGGGGTGGGGTGGAATGACCAGAACTACATGCAGAATTCAAGGTGTGAGGACACCATGGATTTATACAGTGGCATAGTGGAATTTTCTGATTTGTTTTCAATTCCCTTCTATAATTCCTAAAATTATATTTGCCTTTTGACTGCTGCTGAATACAGTGCTGCTAACCCTAACTGTGCTTCTTTGTGGCTAGGGACAGACATTCAAAAAGCCTGAGCCTGAATTGATTCAATCTTTACAGGTTAGTCTAACCTGGCTAGGCTGAACCAGTTTGTAATCATACAGACATCCCCTCTGGACTGAAGAAATGCAGGCACATGCCTGTAGTGGCTCAGGGAGAAGCAGCGGCGGGGGGAGGGGGGGGCAGTGCTAGAGCAGTCCTCCTTTCTATTCCACAGTGCTGAGCTGAGGGGGGAAGTGGCCAGGCCCTGGTAGAATGCTCTGATTAGGGAGGGGTTCCCAAGCCCACCTTGTGGCTCCTGACCAGTGAGGGAGTCAGCAGGGAGTTACACAGCATTTAGTTACATACCCGGGAGTTATACAGGGTTTAACACAGCATTTAGCACCCCATCAAGAAAACAAAAGCATCTCTCATTACCTCCAGCTCTTAAACAACTTTTTCCAAGGAAGGAAAGGAGGGACATTGCTAGCTGAACTGTTGATTAGCTCCAAAAAGCCTTAAGCAGACACTGTCCTGTCTGCCTTTGTCCTGTCTGCTTTACACAGACACCTCTCAGCATTAGCTAAGATACCACATGTTGGCTACAATCCATGCTGGGGGGGCGGGGGGCAGAACCCATGCTTAAGCAGAGAGTGGAGGGGCAGGAGAAAGCCAAGCAGACCCTGTTGTGCCTGCAAGTCTCTGCCCAATCTCTGGCCAGGGAGCAGAGGGATGGGGGAAGCCCTGCTCTGGAGCAGAGAGCCCCACCTAGAGCTGCAAAGCATCTGGGATTCTGAGGGACTCTGGTTTAAGTTACCCAGGAAGGGGACTGGGACAGACATTGCATAAACCAATTTGAACCAAATCAGTTAAGTCTAATACTACATTCAACCAGGTTTATCTTAAACCAATTTCAGACTTTTTCAAACTGGTTTGTATGCACTGAATGTCTGTTCTGTTACAGGTTAAAACCATTTTCTGATCACTTAAACTGGATATGTGTAATGTCTGTCCCTGGGCTGTAGGTCCAGTTACTGACACAGACTAAAACTGTACTTAAAAAATTAAAGGTTGTGTTTATAGCGTCACCTGGAATTCAACCCCTAATGCTTGGTTAGTTTATTTTTCTCATAAGCAATGACATCTTTTTATTATATATATATATATATATATATAGTATAGGGCTCTGGCAGATGTTATCTTTAGGGCATGATTAACCAGTTAAGCACACAGGTTAAATAGTAACCCTGTCACAAGTTCAGGGAATTAATGGCCCAAAATAAGAAACTAGGTACAAAGCTGTTCCACAAAATACCTGGAACATTTTTGTGGCTGATACCAGTTTTATAGCAGGGCTTGGTTTAGAGCCACATGGTTCAACCCTGCATGGGTCTTCTTCTTGTGGCTTTAGGTGCAGGTACCCATTACCTGATGGGCTCCTACTCTGTCAGCAGACTGACAGCCACATGGTGCAACCCTGACAGTTTTCTGAGTGCCTAGGTTCAAGACAACCATCAGCTGCATCAGACTGCTAGTTTGTGGTGAGCCACAAGTCTCATTATGACCCAGCATAATGATTACCTTGCCTTGTAGCTTCCTTAGGAGCTGTGGAGCAAGACACATTCAGCCAAGTTGGGGAACTGGGCTGTGAGACCAGGAATTTAACCAACTGTGCTTGTCTGTACCTGGCTGGCCTGATAGGCATGGGGAAGGGTAAGCTCCCTAGTGAGGAGAGCCCTTGGGCTCCTCTGGGCAGGAAACTTGCTAATCCTACTTGGGTTGCAAGGTTCCTGTTAAAATGATGGCATGATTGGGATTAGTCCCAAATTCCAACATTTGTGTGTCCCACATTCACATGGAATGGCAAAACATGCAATCTTTGGATCAGGAAACAGATCCCATTGTGCCATTATTTTAACATCTGCCATTATCCTTAGATATTCATGTTCCAAAGCTTATATGCATTTAACTCTTTGTCTGACATGCTTATGAGAATATCCAATAGTGCCTTTGCAACTTGGGGCTGCAGATTCCTGATTGCCAGAAAAGGGAATGTATATGTTCTGCAAAAATGTGTGTCTCTTTTGAATACACGTTTGGGTCAGCGTGTCTGAGGAATCCATAGCAATAATACTATAGCTCTATTTTTCACTGTTTTCCATCAACATTCTTTTTGTAATTCAGTTTATAATTATTATTATTGTGGTTTTCCAGTTGTTTCATTTGGCATCATTACATTTACAGATTTTTTCCATATGAATATCACAAATTTTAAACTTCCAAACATATTCATTTTTTATTCAGTTGGAGTCAGACTGAGTTCACCACTAAGAGAAACATTACGGTGTTTTTCTATACTTACAGTATAATAGTTTAGGTAGAAAACAAAAAGTAATTTGTATATATATAATGGAATTAGGACTTATTTAAGATTTAAGTTTTCTATTTATCTTAGGTACCCATCTCAGTACTATTTGCTTTTCATGTTCATTTATACATTTAGCTTCACAACACCCCTACCAGGTAAAGAAGTATTATTCATGTATTAATCTCTTAAATTAATTATATGGAATGATCTGGAAGAGTGATAAACAGCATGTTAATGAAATGTACATATACTATTTTGGGAGGATTTAAAAAAATCATTTTAGATATAAAAACAATAATTTGAATTTTTATTTCATTTCATAATCTTTGCATATGCATGCAAGCCTCATAGTATGTTATATACACAAGTGTAGCATATTATTTATCTTACTAGAGTCATTAAATTATTCTAAAATGGGATACTCTCTTCTTACTGACATGTGAATGGAATGTGACCTTGCAGTGTGCCAAATTTTCTGTAGTAAAGTATATGGCAACTGTTAAGGGAAAATATATATATTTGTTGACTTTCACTATCTATAAAAGCCATGACTTCATAGCTTCCTCAGAACAGCTAATAACATATCACAAACATTGGCGATGCTTAGGGGGTGCACGCAGGTGCGCGTGCACTCTCTGAGATTGGTGGTGAGACCCTGTGATTGGCTGCCGCTGATGCTGCCAGCAATGCCTGTGGGTGGTCACCTCTCACTATCCCCACCCCTTGCCAACAACACCACCATCCCTGCACTTAGAAATGGTGGCAGGGTGCTTGAACTAAAGTTTGTTCAATAAGTCTGCTCCAATTAATTGAGACTGCTCCAATGCCCTGGAATTCCAGTGCGCTGGAGCAGCCTCTGCACTCATGCATAGGTGCCCTTAGTGAGGCAGGTCAAGAATACAGGCAGAATAACAGATTTGTGTTTTTGCAAGCTAGCACAGCAAGATCTGCTACTGTTTAATAGGAAGAAGAAACTTCTATTGAAAATACTGCCCTTTACAATGAAGCAAACCCAAAAGCAGAATGTTGTTAAATTTGGATGTGGCCAGATTCGAATAGCTTTACATGGAGACAGGCCTACACTAGACTTCAACAGGACATTAGTTCATTAGTTGATATGAGTATGGGTTTCAAACCTTGTGCACCAGTCAATATAAGTAAGGGTTTCAAGCCTGTCCCAAAATAATTAGAGATGAGGCCAAGCCTCAGTATTCAGTTGTAGATTTTGAATCCTTGATGCTTAGAGGTGTTTTAAAGCCCCCTCTAACACATTACAGGTATCACAAAATTAACTTCTTAATTGTGCAATTATATTGAAATCAGCTACACATGCAAAGTATCTATCACACCATAAAAAGCTCCAAGGCAGCTATAAAGTTAAATCTCAGAAATGTGTACTAACTTCATAGCTAGTTTCTATATAGCTTTAATCTGCATGTGTAGCAGGGTCTCCCCTGTGGCTGGAAGCCCTGTCAATTTATGGGCTCCCAGTCACAGGGGTGGACCATGCCCATCTGGGAGTGGGAGTCCCACAACTGAGGGGACTCTCAGCCCCAGCAGCTGCCAACTCTGGGTAATGAGACCCAGAGCCCTGCAGCTATGGATGCTGTGATCCCGCAACACAGCTCTCAGTGTCAGGACCCAGCTGGGCCCCAGCAGCCATGAAGCACAGCTGTAATCTTTCAGCCACAGGGTGCATGAAACCTCTGGGTCTGTGAGATTGCAGCAGCTGTGATCTTTCAGCTCTGGGAATGCATGCAAACCCTGGGGCTGGAAGATCATGGTTGCCACTATCTCCCAGACTCAGGGGTGCATGTAACCCCTGGGGCTGGGAGATTGCAGCAGCTGTCTTTCCTAGGCTTGTGGGTGCATAGGTGCCCCTGCAGTGGGGAGCCCTTCAACTGAAGAGGTTGCCAGCTGTGGGAGCTTGCTTCTTGCCAGTGCAGTGGGAGTCCAGGATTGGACTTCCCCTGCACTGGCAGTAAAGCATGATGGGATCTAATATGGCATCCTACAATCACCCCTTCTGCCATGCACTTGTGACATGGCAGGAGGCATAATTGTGTGGAACATCAAGTTACTGAGCTAATTGTAGGAATTGTAAGACAGCTTGCTGATTTTAAAATCTATGTATCTATAACAGAAGACACATGAATAACTGAAGGATAAATATTCTTTCATGTGATATGACGCAGGAAAGTTTTAAAGTGAGCAACTCAAAACAGAAGTCTCTTTAAAATGATGGCATTACTTCTTTTGAGAGACAGCACAAAGTATCAAAAGGCAAACAATTTACCAGGCAAATACGTATGTTTTGAAGTTGTTATACAAATGTAGTCATGTTCCAAGACCTTTGAAAAAGTTTCTATGGCATTTATTATATAATGCTTTGTTTTCCTTAGCTAACACATGAAAAGAAACTGCAAGTTAGAATTACTATTTCCTTTAGGTCATTTTCATAAACCAACCTATTACATGATAGTAAGAATCAAACAAGATGAATATGTTGCTACTGCAGTATTTGTAGTCCTGCCCATTCAGGGAATAAGATATCCTGAGTAAAAATGAAACCCAAGTCACTGTGCGGCTTCACAATGTTATTTTAATGCAGCTTCCTTCTCCTAAATACCCTAATTCAGGGGTTACCAAAGTTTCACTCTTGAAGAGACATTTCAAAAGGGCAGTCCTGGGAGTTGGGCCACATACCAATAATTTAATAAATTATTAAATTTCAATTCATGCAAAAACAGAAAGCACAGAAGCATTATTTAATTGAATTTTAATTTCTTTCTTTTATTACTTCTTTTTGTGTCTCTACACCACATTTGACCATTTTGTTACACGTGCCTATGCTCATTTGTTGTACTTTGCAAGATCTTTCACTGTACATGTGCCTTCAAGCAGTGGCAACTGGAGCAAGTGTTGCATAGTCTAAGGCTCTGTTCTGCAATCACAGGTGGTTGAACCAATGGTATCACTCCACTTCTTCTTTAGTTCCTTGGAGCATCCAACTCTGGTATGTAGGCAGTTGAGACATCACCACCTTTGCCATGGTTTGTCAGCCCCTGGTGGTAAGGACTCAGCTGCTGGAATGTCCGTTTTTCTGCTGTCAGGTATTTTCTTCGACCTCTCATTCTACATCTGTTGTCATGTCTCCTTGAGTCTGGCATTGAGAGGTTGGGTGCTGGTGAGGAAGCACCCTTGTGACTTCAGATATTTGTGCTCTGTGGGATGGTCATTAGGGGTGCACAAAGTGAGTCCTATTCAATTTGGATTTGGATTCAGCCCGCATCTGGGACAGTGATTCTATTTGTTGATTTGAATTACTGTCCCTGATTTGAATCAGCCAAATCTGAAGATTCAATGCTGATTCAGAGATTCAGCGATTCAGCCATAGACACAGCTTTAAATATTTTTTCTACATACCTTGAGGTACCAAGCATGGCTCATGAACGTTGCAATGCCAGGGCAGCTGGAGCATCCCACAGAAGCATGGGGGGCTCCCCGGTGTGCTCAGCTGCAAACCCAGTGTGATCGGCTCTGGGAGGACCCAGGTGCCCCCCCCCCCGACCCAGGAGGTGGCAGTCACCGAGCTGGGAGGTGCGGGGGGGCCCTCCTGAGCGCTCTCTGGCAGACCTGGAAGTGGACAGGAAGTACTTCTGGTCTACTTCTAGGTCTGCTGCCAGGCATGCTGGGGAGCCCCCCGCGCTTCTGTGGCACACTCCATATGCCCCAGCATCACAGCATTCACAAGCCACCTGGTACCTTGAGGTATGTAGAAAAAACATTTAAAGCTGTGTCTATGTCTGAATCCCCAAATCCTTCTGAATCTCTCCAGATCAATTCAGAGGGTTCTGATTCGATTCGGAGAGATTAAAGAGTTCTCCGATTCTATTCAGATTTGGAGATTTGGCCACCAAATTGGGCTAAATCTCCGCCGAATCGAATCAGGGACTGAAGCGTCACACAGCCCTAATTGTCACACAGTGAAAATCTCACATCTTCAGTTTGTCTCAGTTGTTCTATCCTGTTAGCCACTACTCTTCAGATGTCAGACAGAGCAATGCCAGCCAGAAGGTACACACTGTTTAGGCTGGCAGGCTTCAGACATCCTGTGATGCATTGACAGTTATCATTCAGAATTGGATCAAGGTGCTCAGCGTGTATGGATCTCTCCCATACAGGGCATGCAAATTCTGCAAAAGAGAAGCTGAGAGCCAGAGCAGTGGTTCAGATGGTTGAGGGGCTGGCTCCCCATTTCAAGTTGGTGAACTTATTTGGAATCTTGTGTGGAGTGCTCACCTTTGCTTTTGTCTTCATGATGTGTTCTTTGTATGAGAGGGTTCAACGGAGGTTGACTCCAAGTTAAACTGGACAGTGGGGTGTTGAGCTGCTAGTTCGCCTCATGGGTTTTTCAGGTGGAAGATACATACTTGTGCTTTTGCTGGATTGGTACGTAATTGTTTTTCCATGTACCATGAGGTTAGGCCAATTAGTGCTTTGTTCAGGGATTTTTCAACAGAGTCAAAACCAGTGTTTTAGCTATTATGCACGGGTCATTTGCATAGATGAAATGTTTTGTTTCTAAATTGATTGGTTGGTCATTCATATAGAAGTTATAGAACAGAGGTGCAAGTACACTTCCTTGGGGAAGGCCATTAATCTGTTACTCCATCTGCTTTGCTTCCCATCCACTTAGACAAAAAAAGTCTGTTTTCAAGCAGGGTTTGTATCAGTTCTGTAAGGTGTAGCTCTTTTGTCATTTCCAGGGTCTTGTGGAGAAGTTATTGGTGGTTAACTGTATTATAGATCACTATTAGATCGAAAACATGACCCCGGTGATTTGGCCTCTTTCAAAACCATCCTCAGTATGTTGAGTTAGACTGAACAGCTGGCTCACTGTTGATTTGCCAGGGCAAAAGCCACCCTGTTCAGGGATTAGGTGTTTATCCACGTATGGGGCAAGTCAGTTCAGTATCAGTCATTTGCACAATTTATAACAGAGACAGGTCTGAATCTCTTTGGGTTGGATGGATCTTTCCCTAGCTTTAGAACTACCCCTAACTGAGCATGTTGCCATATCTTCACATTTTTTGACTGGCTGTGCATGACTTGTATAAGCAGAGCCATTCTCGAGTCTGGGTTCTGAATGCTAGATTTGTCAGTAAGTATGTCATCAAGACCACATGCCTTCCCAGTTCTCAGTGTGTTAATATAAGCATTCATCTTCATCATTAAGACGGGGCTTGTAAAACCCAGGTCTTTGGGGTACTTGTACCTTTCCGGTCTGAGTTTTTTCTGATTTTGGTTTGGGAGCCCTGTATAAATCTATGGTGTATCCACATCTTCAGCACCATGCCTAGTTCTGCTCCCCACATCCCAAAAAGGATATAGAACTAGACAAGGTCAACAAAAGAGTGACACAGGTGATTAGTGGTATGGAGAGGCTTCCATACAAGGAGAAACTAAAGGGGCTAGGCCTATTCTGTTTAGAAAAGAGTTGCTAGAGGGGGGGCATGACAAGGTTTACAAAATATTAAATGGCAAAGAGAAAGCAAATAGTGATTTATTATTTACTCTCTCACAGTACAAGAACTAGGGGTCACAGAATGAAACTAGTAAGTATAAAACAAATAAAATCAAGTTCTTTTTCACACACAGTGTAATTCAAGCATGGAATTCATTGCCACCACATGTTGTGAAAGCTGACAGTTTAGCCAAACTCAAAAAAAGGATTGGACAAATTCTTGGAGGAAAGGGGCATCAGTTTCTGTTGAGCATGGGAGCTAGGAATACAGCCTCTGAATTAGAACTTCCTAGACTTTAAATGATGGAAGCTCCAAGTGAGAGACAATCAATGCAAAAAAACCTGGGCCATACCCAGTTCGTTCTCCGTTTAAGCGTTCATTCTCTGCCATTGTGTGACACAAAATATGATGCCAGACACAACTGTGTTTTGATCCAGTAAATGGCAATTCTTATATCTTTATGTTCTTATGGTCAATGCAGATACTTTGTTGCCTTAGACAACCTTCTTAAAAAATTACTATTGGGCAATAAGTTCTTTTTGCAATAGCTCTAATGTTTTCTTTAAAGCATCATCAACAAGAACTGTATCATGATGCTTTCTTATATTGTATTCCTTCATGACTGATATATTTGTCTGAAAACTAAACACAATACTTTGGTATGGAAGAGCATGCTAAAGTGGACTTCACTCCATTTTCCCCCAAATTTCCTTTTTTTTGTCAACAAAATGAAGTGCTTCTTGCGCTGCTCAATGACTTGATTACTCACTAAGTCAGGGAATGTCTCTGAGTGGAGCTCAGGTGTGTGTGCATGCTTGGGTAAATCCTCCCTCTCACACCTGCTTGGAAGCCTGCAATCAAGGTCATTGCCAGCTACTAGCTAGTAAGGCTGTGTGAAATTTTGGCAGCCATTTCATTTCGGTGGTGTTTCGGACCATTTCAGTGCTCGAAACACCAAATCCAAATTGAAACAGAAGGCTCAGAAACATCTCTGAAATGAAATGAGGCATCCAAAATGTTTCAGAACTGTTTCAGAAAATTTTGGGGTTTTGGAGCCAAGCTTGCAGGGAAACAGGGAAACAGCTGTACACTGCTGCCCTGCCATATGACTCGGCTCTGCAGGGAGCAGAGATCCATGCCAGGGGTCTCCTCACTGCCACTGCCCAACCCGCACTGCCCCAGTGATGCGGGGTTTCATGGGCTGGGCAGCAACAGCAAGGAGACCCCAGTGAGGATCTCTGCTCCCTGCACAGCCCAATCATGTGGCAGGGCAGTGCTGGTCCCTGCCACACAACCTGGCTCTGCAGGGAGCAGAGATCTGGGGCAGCGCAGGGCAGGCAGCAGTGGTAGGGAGACTCAGGTGCAGACCTCTGCTCCCTGAGGAGCCAGGTCACACAGCAGGGCAGGGATGCAACCTGGGTCCACAGGGAGCAGAGATCCGGCACTGCATGGGGCAGGCAGCGGCAGCAAGGAGACCCCAGCATAGATCTCTGCTCCCTGAGGAGCCAGGTCATGTGTCAGGGACCAGCACTGCCCTGCCACATGACCTGGCTCCACAGGGAGCAGAGATCCAGGCCTGCAAGTGGCAGGTAGTGGTGGGGAGGAGACCCCGGCATGGATCTCTGCTCCTTGCAGAGCTAGGTCATGGCAGGACAGTGCTGGTCTCTGCTACATGACCTGGCTCCACGTTGGAGTCTCCTTACCACTGGAGCTTGCCCCGTGCAGGCCAACATTGCTGGGGTAGTCCAGTGCAGGCAGCAGTGGCAAGGAGACTGCTGGCTCGAATCTCTGCTACCGATGGAGCCGAATTGCATGGCAGAGACCAGCAGGCTTGCTCGCCACTCTGGGCGGCTTCCCTGCAACCCAGCACCATGGAGAACAACTGAATGTGCAGTATGTGGTGCTGCAGATGTGTCTGAAGCACCACAAACCACACCGCCACACTCATCTGGACAGGACCATTAGGTGCAATTGGCTCATTGGCCACATTTTGGGAGCTTTAGTCCAGACCCAATTGTTAAGTCAAAGTACTTATGGGATAGGTTCCTGTCCAGACATCGCTGAATTTTAGTTCAAATGAATTAACATCTTCTGAGGCTTGAAAACCTGATAAACATTAACTCCCATGGCAATAAAGACTGTTAGACTAAAATGCACTTATTCCCATTCATGAACCAATTCTCCTTTTTTTATCATCTAAAGTACTTGTCAACTTTTATAGCCTTAAAATGTATGTTAGCTTGGGGCAGAATTAATTCAGTCATGATACGTTTCTGCTAGAGCAAATAGCCAGTAAAATTAACATCCATTAAAAACAAAAATGTTTAAAACCTAATATCTCATCACAAAACTGTCCATTTAGTGAAATGCAATTAAAATGCAATTATCTTTATAAATGATGTATGTTCAATACAAGAGGGTCAATTGCTCAGTGGCTCATAGCTCTAATTTGTTTTGAGATTAGGCAGAATAGGAGAATTTAGGCAAGGTCAGAGGCTTTTCAGTGTTCAAGAGTATATTTTGATATATAACTTTGATGTCACTCATTTATATGTTACTATTAAAAAGGGAAATTAGGAAATTATTTGTGAATAATTTAATAAGTATCCACTCAACTTTGATAATATGACAGGATCTAAGAGTTTCCAGTAATTTATGAAAGCCAAAGATTTCCATCTGGAATTTAAATATCTAACTCCATTTATATCAAATAAGTCTGATCTTCAAAAGTACTGAACACTCAAAATTAGTGACTTCATTAAAGAGCAATAGTTGTTCACCACATCTGGAAAATTAAGCCACTTCTGTTTTAGTGTCTAATTATGGATATAAATGTCTCACTTTAGCCGTCCATCTTTTAAAATCTTGAACAAGGATTTCTTTTTTTCATACCTGCAAATAGCAACTACAGGTCAAAATAAATCATGTTTTCAATACTGCAAATTAGAACAGACTAGTGGACACGTCTGTACATGCACATTAGTGCACATTAGCCTATTTTAATGCACATTAAAGTGCCACTAAAAACCATGATATTTAGTTAATGTGCATTAAAGACCACTTAAAAACTGTGGGCACTTTACATGTGCTTTGTGGGGTGAGGTGGCTGCACTTAAATGAATTAGACTAGCTCTGAGAGCTGCTTTAATTAACAAGCTTCAGTTCAAGCACCCCTTCCACCATTTTGAAGCATGGGGATGCTGATACACAAAACCGCTGTACCAAGCTCTAGCAGACTTGATTAATCAGTTATTACTGTACGGTTCATCAGAGCAGCCTCCCAGTATGTGTACAGGCATAGTAAGAGTACTTTTTGGTTACAACACGATTAGTTTTCAGACATTATTTTAGTTAGTATACCAATTACAGATATGTACAGTAAAAGCTGATAAGACTATTAAATATATAGCACCATTCAAAATGAGAGAGTGTAGCAGAACCCAATCCTGTATATTTAGTGAAATGATAGAAATGGTACAATCGGAGAAGAAAGAGCTGGAATGGACCTTAAGACATCTTGAAGTAAAGTGCACAAACTTGACAACATACTCCATCTAAGGTCTTATTTGTGCTAAGAAGAAGACAATACATTGCCAGTTATGTGAACTGTAACTTTTTTTTTTTTTTAGTAACTTGTCCATGCTGGTATGATGTAATAAAACTGTTATCTTGAGTTAATTTAATTTGCTCCTGTATCTCTCCTCTCAAGTTTGTTACAGTACTGTAACTTGTAATTGTTGATATTATACGTGTGCATGCACACACACAGTTTTCTTTCAAGAATTATTTAATAGAATACTGAATCTATACTCTTACATGTGATAAAGTCATTTGTAGCTGTTTCACTTCTGAACAAATTCAGCTACCCAAAATACTTTTCCATATGGGTTGTATAACTGTGGAAGAAACTGTAGAATTTCTTCACATGCCTGATGTGTGCTTTGTTTTTTTTAAACCCGGCACGGTTTGGGATTCTTTTGCAGCTGTATGACGCCAACATTGCATTTGTGCTCTACCAAACCTCAATATCTTTTTCTGCAGAACATCTGTCTAGCCAGCCATTCCCCAGTTCGTGTTCGTGTACCTTGCTAAAATTTGGCTTACTAGAACTAACTGGCTAGCAAAGGCTAAACAGTTTTCCCTTAATAAATCTACAAGTGATTGTTGTGTTTTGGGACTATAATTTACTTTCTGTTTTTCATCATGAACGCCTCATGCCTCCTGAGGCTGGGAGAGCATGTCACCCTCCCACAGGTGGCAGCGACGGTGGTGCGAGCATGGTGGCGGCGAGCGGGGACTGCTCGCAGGCAGCTGTGGTGACATTGGCAGTGAGGGTGCACTGAGTGAGGAATGCCTACAGGCAGCCACAAAGAGGGTGGCAGTGAGGGAAGGCTGAGTGGGGACCTCCCACAGGTGGCCATGGCGGTGGAGGTGTCAGTGGCGGGAGAAAGTTGTGAGCATTGAATGGTGATCAACGACCTCCCATAGATGCTGCCAGCATTTCTGGTGCTGGGGCTCGGGGGTTGTGGTGAGTGGTGACCGTCTACAGACACTGCCAGCAGTGGCGGCCAATCCCAGGGGGTGCATGTGCATCCACATGAACCCCCTATGCATCACCAATGTTTTTCATACCGTCTATGTACAGGAGTGGCTAAAAGACCTCCTGTACATCACAAGCCTTTAAGTCACAGCCAGGTATTGATCCCAATAATGTACATTGGATTAAACCAAAATTTGTGTTTGGCTGGAGCATATCTTCTACAAAGGCCATTAAGTTTTTATACGAAAAAATCAAGAGATGGAAAAGTCTCAACTTCCTTTGGTAGCTTGTTTCAGTGGTTATTCTCCCATTCTGAATACTTAATTCATATTTCTAATATAAATTTGCCTTGATTCACTTCTACCCGCTTGTTCTTGTTATGCTTTTTTCTTATCTCCAGATTAAAGAACTCTTTAAATCCAGTATTTTCTCCATGTAAAGATGCTTACACTGCAATCAAGTCACTTCTCATTCTTTCTGATATCTCATTTTTCTTTCTGATAAGCTGACAAGTGGAAGCTTTTTAAGCCTCTTCAGGACATTTTCTCCAGACTTCAAATAATCTTTGAATTTCCATTTTTTGTACATCATTTTTAGAACTGGACATCATAACTGGATGCAATATTACACTATTAGTCTTACCAAATAAGAGTGAGATCATCATCTTATGTCTAATTCATTCCAGTCTTGTTGATATAGTCAGTGGTCGCATTAGCCCTTTTTGCCATAGCATAACACTGGGAGGTCATGTTGAGTTGCATTAATTCTCTATTGAATGATTGCTTTACAGGATACACTTCCATGATCTGTGTTTCTTGTTCCTAAAAGAATAACTTTGATTTTGACCATTTTTAAATTTCTGTGGGCCCTGATTGTCAGGCAATTTACATCACTCTGTTAGATTGCTTTATTCTCATCATTACTTATCATTCTGCCAAACTTTGTGTACTCTACAAATTTTATATTTACTTCCAGATCATTGATGAAAATGTTGGATAAAGTAGCGCCTAGTAGAAATGTCTATGAAAGACTACTACAGAACTCAGATTCATTTTTGATCCACCAATGCCAAATATTTTTGAGATTTTTCAGTTATTTAGATCTTAATCTAGTTAACATGAAGTTTATTGAGGGCTATTTTTTTCAATCAGAACCTTGTGCAATCTTAATTCAAAACTCTTAGAAAAGTAATTTTTTGCGTACTGCTATGTTTATCGTAATCATATTAAGGAATGATTTGTTTTAGGTGACCTATTTTCCATAAAACCACAATTACTGAAATTTCTAATCTTATTTTTTAATTCTATAATAGCTAAATCCTTTAACAGTTTTCTATTATTTTGCTTAAGATTGACATTGAATTAACTTCCTTATAGCTATTTATCTTGCCCTTTCTCAAGTTTGGCATACTGTTAGCATTATTCCAATCTTCTAGGATTTCCCTAGTTTTTAATATAGGCTAAAATCTTCACAACCCACTGTTTTAGAACTTTTGCTATCCACTGACAAGTGACAGCAGATGTTGTTTAACGACCTCTTTATACTAATGGACTGATAAGTACTAAAGAGTATGTCCATCTTCTTCATGTGATGAGAGTATATCATCCTACTTCTTACCAAGTAAAAAACACAAATATATATTGAACAGTTCTGCCTTCTGGCATCTCCATCTCCGGAAGCCTATAGTGTTGATAGAATCTCTTTTTTTCCTAATATACTCACAAATGTCTTCTGTCACCAATTAGGATTTTTTCTTATCAACTTTCTCCATTTCAAGGTTTCTAATCTGTAAAAATTGCCCTGTTTCCATTTGTTATATATTATTTCTTCATTTCTACTTACTACCTGCACTACTGAACAGAAAAGGATTTTAGGCAAAGTTGTTTTTTCTTTGTTTTGAAACTGTAGCTTTTTAAAAGAAGACTGAAGTTTATTTAAAGGTCAAACAGTTTATTAATTTTTAAAAATGGAATTGGTAATAATTATTATATTTCCTAATATAAAAGATGTTGGGTATGTTTTATTTAGATCCCTAAACTACATAAAAAATATAGTTCTAAGAAAAGTAATTGTGATTTTCACTTTGTTAATGAAGAGAAAATTGGTGTATTTTATGCCTTCACTACTCATTTGTATCAAGGCAACATCAGGGGAAAATTATCCTCTGGATTTGTATCCTGTGTCTGGCATATTATAATTACATAGCAACCCAAATTTTGTCAAGCTTGGTGGAGCCGACATAGCTTTTCTTTTAAAACTGGGTTTTTCTTAAAATCTGTGAGACAGACCTCTTGATAATTAAAAGGCCATGTATCAAATTACTAATATGGGAATGACCATGTAAATGGGTTTAGATATTTTCATGTAGAGTGACTATGTAATAGTCTGTGTTAAGGCTTTTGGAATGCTCAGTATTAACTAAGTCCAAGGTGCTCCTGTACCATAATGATGAGCACAACAGACAGGATTACATGTTTCCAGGACCCTAAGGAGATTATGGGTACATCCAGACAAGTGCACACGTGCCTCTTGCCCAGTCTCAAACCCCTTTAAGGTGGGGCAAGAGGCATGTCCAGGAATGAAAAAAAAAAAATGTTCCCCGCACTGCAAATTTGCAGCATGGAGAGAAAATTAGACCCCTGGATATCCAAGGGTCAAACAAAAACCCGGGGGACAAAACTGGGTCAGGGCACAGTCTGGGACCATGCCCTGAGGCAACCAGAAGCTCAGTATTCCACAGACACTCTCGCAGAGTGCCAGAGCAACTCTATGGTTGGCCCTTTCCCTGCACCTGAAGCATGCTGCCTGCCCATGCTGGGCAGGCAGTGGTGCAAACTGCAGGGACTCAGACCCAGATTTTGCCTGGTAAGCAGGGGGTTGGAGGGTTGGAGGAGGGGGTGGACCTTAGGAGGCTGGAGACAGCAGGGGAATGAGCAGGGCGCTGGAGACAGCCCCGGAGACATTCCTCTGCTGTCCCCTGCTCTTCTGAGGCTGGAGGCAGCAGGGGGACGTCTCTGTGGCTGTGTCCAGACCCCTGCTCCTTCCCCTGTTTGTCCTGCACTGTGCTGGCCCCAGCAGCTTTACCTGGGATCCTGGGGGCCTCTGGGAGCTGCAGCAGCAGCAGTCTTGCCAGGCAGAGCCTGGCTGGCAGCCACAGCACAGCTCTGGGTGGCCCGGCTCTGCTTTTCAGCAGCATGTGCCATCTATGCGTGTACTTCTCTGTTCTGGGGGGAGGGGGGGGTGTTGATATCCAGGGGTCAAAAAAATCTACACAATTTACACAAAAAAAACAACCTGGAGCAGAGCACACATGGGTATCATGTCCTTGCAGCACAGAGAACACCTGACTGTGCAGTATGGGGTGCTGAAGATGTGTTTGTGGCACCACATACTACACGGCTGCACTTGTCTAGATGTACCCAATGGGCGCATCCAGATGAGTGTGCATCTACTTTTGGAGAGATTTAAAGCAGTTTGAGACACTGTAAGAGGCATGCTGGGGGGAAAAAAATATGTTCCCTGGACTGCATATTTGCAGCACGGGCTCTATATTTTATACCAGGAAATCCCAGTATATAAAAAAACAAACAGCTGAAGAAAAGCAGCACTGGAGAGAGCATCTCTATGACTGCCCACTTCCCCTACTGCCCCAGGCATGAAGCGAGGCTACAGTGGTGACCCAGACGCAGGCCCTGTCCCCAGTAACTACAGACATCGGGGTGGGAGGATTGTGTGGGGAGGTTTGTGGGTGTGAGGGGGAATTATGGGGGCTCCTCAGGAGGGGTGGGTCCCCTGCCTGCCCCAACCCTACACAATGCAGAGTCCCCCTGCACAGTGCACTGACCCACCCCCCTTCACACCTTCAGCAGCAGCAGTAGCAGCAGCCGCCATCAGGCACTAAGGGCCTGCTGCTTACAGAGCCCCCCACAGGGTGTCCTGGCACCACACGCAGGATCCACGTGTCAGGCTGGGTCAGGTCCTGCCTCCATTGAACTGGAATGTCCATGGAGGCCAGGTCCTGCCTCGACGAACCCACAGTCCCCCCATACCCACAACCCTCCCCCACAAAACCTATACCCCCAAACCATCCCCACAAACCTACCACCTACATACCCCAAACCCGTGCACAAGCTCCATATTCCCCCACAAACCCCACACCCACCCACCCACAGCCCTTCCCCCCCAAACACCACATCCACCCCGCAAATCTCACACCCTGCGTGCCCAGCCGAACACAGGATGAGACAAGACTTGCTGGCAGGAGCTGTGGCTTCAGGGGCACACCAGTGTCCATACCAGTGCTAGGACATGCAGTCATAACCTGGGGGTGCTCATGGTCCCATGAACCCCTTGCGGGGTGTGACGGGCTGAGGGGAAGGGTGGAGGTAGCAGCAGGGGGTATGTGTGTGTGTGTGTGTGTGTGTGTGTGTGTGAGAGAGAGAGAGAGAGAGAGAGAGAGAGAGAGAGAGAGAGAGAGGAGGTAGCAGCAGGGTGTGTGTGTGTGTGTGTGTGTGTGTGTGTGTGTGTGTGTGAGAGAGAGAGAGAGATGGGGGTTAGGGGTGCAGGAGTGCTCTGGGCAGGAGAGGCCACCATAGACAGGCTTAGAGCCCCCCTGTTCCCTTAGAGCAGCCTGAGGGCTTCCCAGGAACAGCATGGGGATCTCTGGGGCCTGAGCACAGGTGCAGGGAGCAGAACAGTAAGGGCTGGCACTGCTCAGAGCTACAAAGCAGTGGGTGGAACAGCTTCAGCTGGACTTATGTGCTGGTGCTGATGCTGGGAGAGAGCTATGTGTTGACAGTGAGGGGCAAGGGCTGAAGATCCAGGAGGAGCTGGGCAGGGTCAGTTTGCCCCAAGTGGCACAATTGGCTCCACACCAAAGTGCATGTTCAGGCATGTGTGCTGAGGCACAAATCTCCAGCCCAAATTTGTGCTGCTGCTATTTGAGCTGCTGCAAGTGCATGTGCCTGCATGTGTGGACATGCCCAATAGGTGCATCCAGACAAGTGTGGCTGTGCAGTATATGATGCTGCAAACATGTCTGCAGTGCCCATACTGCACAGTCTGGTGTTCTCCTCACTGCAAGGGAACACTGTCCATGCATGCACTGCTCTTCCCCCCACCCCCCAAGGGTTTTTTTTTTACCCTTGGATATCCAGGGTTCAAAAAACCCCACAGAAAAGAAAAACCAGAGCAGTGTATGCATGGGCAATGCATGCCGCTGAAAAGCAGAGCCAGGCTGCCTGTCACAGTGCTGTGGCTGCCAGCCTGGCTCCGTCCAGCAGGATTGCCACTGCTGCAGCCCCAGGAGGCCTCCAGAAGCCCAGGTAAGGCTGTAGGGGCCAGCCCAATGCTGACCCAAGCCTGCCCTATTGCCTCCCAGGTCCCCGGAGAACCAACTGTCCATGCTTATCTGGACGCAGCCAATGTGCATTTGAAACATTGAGTAATGGCCATTGGATAAGCAGGGATAGACCCGATTACGGATGTTTAAGGCAATTGTTAAAGAAGATTTGGGTTTTATCTAATACATTTTGAAACCAAGATATATTTAATGATATAATTTGGAGGATGCAAGGACAAAAGGACATATGATTGATATCATATTCATGAATTCCTTGATTTAAAAAAATACCTTTTTTACATATTTGCATCCAACCTGTAAGAATTGTTTTTAAAACATTAAATTTAGAATAACAAAGGCCGAAAAGACAAGTACATACCGGTGTCACAAGTGTACAGGCCAGCAGTACAGAGTGACTGCTAACTCCTACACATGCTGTAGGGATCAAGTGAGTAGAAATATAAGCCTTCTTGAATAAGTTATTTTCTGTATTTGTTTTTCAGCATTTCATACACCCAGGGGCTCATTACTTTCAAGAAAAGCTACATCATTCTTGCCACACTACAGAGTTGATAAAGGGGAAAGGGTAGCAATTTTGGAGTGATCTACAGTAAAAACTTTCATTAGGAGTCCATATAAGTCACAAAATCTTGTCGTCTCCTCAGAGGAAAATTTGAGCTGTTCCCTCTCTCGTTATTCATGATCTTTTAAAAAAAAAGTACACATAATTGTGAGAAAAACTGCAATACCGATTCTGCAAATGGCTCCACTCAGTGTCCCACAGGGACCTGGTTAGTTCAGATAAACAGAAAGTGGTACAGGCAAAAAGGGAGCAAGGAAATTTGTTTCTGAATCTTAATATTAATTTGGAAAAATAAATGGGAGCCCTTAAGGCATTACCTGACAGGAATAATGAGTGCAAGAGCCCAGAATAGGTATATTGGATAATTCCTTTTTTTATTGTGCATTGAAAACAACAGCTAGATGATAGATATAAAGAGCCATGAATATGCATGGATGAATATTATTTTCAAGGTTTTTTTCAAGTGAGTATTTGAATCAGGAAGGATGGGTAAATTGCATAAGACAACAGCATACTTAGCAAGTCATTCAATAATGCGTGCGTGTTCCTATAGAGTGGGCTAAAACTGGCTGAGATGGGACATCAGAAAGATGCTGTCTCAGAGTAAGTAAAACAATTTGGTTAAAAAAAAAGAATTTGAATTCACCCTCTTTGAATCTTGTAGGGGTCATGTGTGATCTTTACTCTCATTTCACCCTGATGATACGCCCAAGACAGATGGTGCCCTTCCAAAGTCAAAACCTTGTGATGTTGTGATATGTTTCTTAAAATCCCAGAACCTTCCAAACTGCTTGATTCCTGCTTGTGTTTTAGTCTCTAGTTTCATCTGTTAATTCATGGTTGTTTCATTACAGCTTTGAGGTTGTCCATTTTCAGACAGCTTAAAGACCCTTCTCATTTACCCTGACCCTTTCCTCACCCTACGATGATGATCTGTCATGCTGCTTCTATGAGCTGCAGCCCCTGAAGGGGTTAACACCCTTGCCATTCAGCTGTTAAACTAATCTTGAATTTTCCTGTAGAATGTCACAAAGGATAAGAAAGGTGTAATAAAAAGGTCATACAGATGCTCCCATAGAATATTTTATCAAGCCCTCCCAGCAAAGGAATGTGAAAGAGCCTTTTGAATGTACAATGGGAAGGAACAATAAAAGAAAAGCCAAATTACAGCCAACACATTTGCACTAAAAGGGTAAACAGGATTTACTGTATTCTGAGAGTCTGAAAAAGTGCACTCATTAACCATGTATCAAGTAAATCGATAATACCATTATGTGTTACAATACGAATTAGTTTTAACAGCTATACCGCACAACACAGCAGGGGCTCACAGCTAATTCAATTTCTAATGCATTGTATTCACAATGATGTTGTTTCAGGCTGGCATTATTTTCTCTTTTCCCAGTTATTCTGTATACATGCCAAAATTTCTAATTAGAGAAAACTTAAATTAAAGGCACAGTTTAGGTATAAAGTTCAGCACTACTGCCTGGTCTTATTTCTGCTTATCATCCCTTGTGAAGAAGCACTTTGGAACTATGTGTACCCCCACTGAGGAAATGGATACCTTCATTAGACATCAGACTTGCTGTACATAGATAGATCAATGCCAGTCTCCAATGCTTCATTAAAATAGGTCATCTATGAGGACTACTGCAATGTGGGTCCTTGTGTTTCCCTTTTCCTTGCCATTGCTGAGTCACAGGCTTCTAGGATGGCAATTATTTTCTGATGCATCAGCTTCATGCTTAACTGGGAGCCGTTAGGTGAAAAAAGATTTGATATTAGTATCTTTGCTGTGCTGGGAGAGAGATGTAAGCAGGGAGAGATTTAAAAAGGAACTTGTGTGGTATACACACACATTGTTATCAGACACAGAAGGAGTAAAATCACTGGAACAGGTTTCATGTGGGAAGATAACACCAACCCAACAGGGTGAGAGAAATTAAAAGGAAAGGTCTGCCAACTAGTACTAGAGGGTGTCATGGTGGCACAAAAAGGAAAAAAGTTAGAACATTGCTGGCCCTCCTTTGTGGCTACACTTTTAGAGTTACAGGAATGAATTAAAATATTCAGGGATGCAAACCAAAAAACCTGCAGTGATGAGAAGTCTATCAGCTCTCATCAGATAAAAAGCTTATTGGCAGTGTCCAGCTTTAGTATTTATACTCCATGAATTGGTTTTGTATTCAGTGGAGAGGAGTAGGTATAGTTGATACCAACTACACTGACAACCTCAAAGAAAGTGAGGGTGATAGGAAGTGTATAAGTCAGTCAACACTGTTTTAAGAGGCAATAACCCATATACAGGACAGCAGATTGTTTCTACCAACTAGTGTACATGCCACTGTCAGAAACATTGATCTCACTGACCGTGTCGACATGAGACACTGACTGCACAGTAGCCCAATACTACTGTGCAGTAGCATCATGTGCCAACAACCACGATGCAACACTACTACGCAGTAGCATCATGAAAGAGGCATTTGTCAGCAATACAGTGCGGTAACTCAGAGTACTGCTCAGTCATTTAGTACTTGTTTATACAAGCACTAAATGACTGCACAGTCAGCATCTCATGTAGATGTGACCACTGAGAAGGAGACTGATGGAATGAAAGCTCTTTTTCAGAGAAGAACTTTGTAGATGCTGTATTCAGCAGCATTATCCTCAAAAATAAGTTCATCAGGAAACTGATTTAAGGCTATTTATGCAAAGATTCTTTCCTTCAGCTAGCTCAATCTTGATATTTTTTGCTTGGAAAATATTTCATATTTGATCAATATTGATCATTTTTATGCTTAGTCTTGACTAAGACATCTGACTTGAGATTAGTGCCACATTTGCCCAAATGCAAGATGACTACAAATTTAAAATGATCCCCCAAATAATTATATTCTATTAAATGGAAAATTGTAAAATTTGTTATAGAATATTATTGTTATTATAGAATGTAATTATTGGAAGGTGGTCTTGAGTTTGTCTCTTTGAAAGCAGCAAGCAGCAATGGAGAGACAGACAGTCTTTGCTCTACCTTGCCTGTGCCCTCTGCAACCTGGTCCCCATGTCCAGTGCCTGCTCTCTGCCACCTGCCCTTCTGCTGCTTGCCCTCCCTGCTGCCTGCACCCCCATGGGCAGATCTAGGATTTTGAAAAGAAGGGTGCAGATATTTTGGTGCCTCATCACATATAACACAACATATTTTCCTATAGTTAAAAATAAACTATAACACTTTACTAATATTATTCATTTTAAAATTGAAGCAAAAAATTATAAAAAGTTATAAAATTATAACTTTATTGGAATGTCATTACTTTACTATATCATATATTACAGATAAATACACAACAAACTAGGTAAAAAGTAATCAAAATATGTTTTTCATTAGTCTTAGAAGCAGTAGAATTAAATGTACATCTTTTTTTCTGAGCTATATATACAAAATCTAACCCTCCTGAGCATCTTGACAGTGCATCCAATATTTCAGTGAAAGTTATTTCCATACACAGTTTAATGTTCATCTGAGTTAAAGTTTTAGCTAGTACTAAAAAAAACCAAACAGTGTGCACAGCTCTGAAATAAGAGCTATATTACCAGACAGCGGAATTGCAGGAGAAAAGATAGCTGGATTAATGGAATATTATGATCATTAAAAAGGAGAGAAGGTCGTAAACACCTAAGAAAAGAAGAGTTCAGAAGGAATCAGGTAGATTATAATAAAGTCAATTGCCTCCCTCTCACTGGTGCCTGAAACTGATATCACTGCCAAGCAGCTTGTTTTAAACTTTGGGTGGACCAGGAATTAAAGAGGAGTGCAACTGCATCCCTCCTAGATCCAACCCATAAACTCCCCAGCTACCTCCCCAACCCCCCATTTCCCTCACTACTTACCCTATGCAGCAGTTCTGTCTCCAGCTCCGGCTCTGGCCAAGCCAGGCATAAGTGGCAGCTTTAGCTGTGGGCTCAGTTCAGGCCCAAAGCTGAAGCTAGGGTTGAAGTAGCAACCCTGCATAGTCTCCCCTGCACTTCCTTGTGCTGTAGTCAGACACAGCTGTCACTGCCACTGCTGGTGCCTGTCCACACTAGGGTGGTTTTTGTAGCAGGGGGGGGCAAATGGCAGGGGGAGCCCAAGGAAGACCAAGTATGTCTTCAGTCTCCCCTGCTACAGAAACTAGTATGGTCAGGCCAGGCAGCAGTGGCAGCAACAGCTCCAGCCTGGAACTGGATTTAGAGCAGCAACCTGAACTAGACCCATACTTGATCCTTCCCCCTCCCCCACCCACCTGCCCAAGTTGAATGGAGAAAAAACTTCATGTTGGATTGGAGTAAATATGGTAAATCTTATGAAATGGACACCAAAGTTGTTTTTTACAATATTCTGGCATTTTGTTTCATAGTTTTATAGCTGGTAGAGTCAGAAGGGACCTGAGCAGAGCATCAAGTCTGACCACCTGCCATGGCAGGAAAGATCACTGGGGTCAAACGACCCCAGCAAGGTGTTCATCTAGTCTCCTCTTAAAGACCCCCAGGGTAAGAGCCAGCACCGCTTCTCTTGGAAGTTGGTTCCAGATCCTAGCCACCCTGACAGTGAAGTAGCGCCTCCTGATGTCTAGTCTAAATCTACCCTCTGCCAGCTTGTGGCCGTTGTTTCTAGTCACTCCTGGTAGTGGTCAGGGGAGCAGGGACTCCCCCAATGCCTGCTGGTCCCCTCTGACTAGTTTGTAAATGGCCACTAGATTCCCCCTCGGCCTTCTCTTGTGGAGGATGAAAAGGTTCTGTCCCTTAGCCTCTCCTTGTAGGGCCTGCCCTGCTGACCCCTGATCATGCGGGTGGCCCTCCTCCGGACCCTCTCCATGTTGTCCACATCCCTCTTGAAGTGCAGCACCCAGAACTGGACGCAGTACTCCAACTGCGGCCTGACCAGTGTTGCATAGAGGGGGAGGATCTCCTCCTTGGACCTGCTCAAGATGCATCTGTGGATGCATGACAAGGTGCGGTTGGCCTTCCTGACCGCATCCCCACACTGTCGGCCCATGTTCATTTTGGTATCAATAATGACTCCAAGATCCTTTTCTGCCTCTGCACCGACAAGAAGGGAGTTCCCCAGCCTGTAGGTATGCTGCTGGTTCTTCCTCCCCAGGTGCAGCACCTTGCACTTGTCAGTGTTGAAACCCATCCTGTTCTCATCCACCCATCCCTGTAACCTGTCTAGGTCCAATTGCAGCCTATTCCTCCCTTTTGTGCAGGCCGGGAGCAACCCGAGGCCCTTTTTTCGTGCGGCGGGCTGTGGCCAGCAGCCCGGACATGCCGGGTCGGGGAAGGCAGGCGGCACGCTAGAATTAGGCACGGATGCTTAATGGTTGTTTAAGATTGTTTACTTACACCGTAGATGGTCGCGGTGCAGGCTGGAAAGCTTCCAGGAATACTTCGCTTAAATCTTAGTTTTAGGACTCAGATAGAGCTCTGGATTCACTCACAATTCACTCACACGAAGTTTGTTAGGCTCCGTGGAACTTTGCGCGCAGGAAAGGGTACGTCGAGGGATCGTTCGGCGATGGGGAGAGGCTAGAGGCTGATCAGACCCCTGTTGCCTTCTTGATATTCACGCTGGGTCCAATAGGCTCCACAGCACTTAGAGATCTTCATGAGACATGAAGTCTCCTCCTCCTGATGTTCGTGGAGTCCTCCAACTTGGGCGGAAACCACTCAAGCCTCTTATATGGCTAGCAAGCCAATCGCTAGCCACCACGTAGGAATAATTTAGAACTGACCAATAGTGGGGCACGAATCTAAATACAAATGGCGGGAACTCCTTGCAACGTGCATTTCTGTGCTGCAATGAAGAAATGCACCCTGCAAAGAAAGCTACAAACGGCGGGAAAATAATTTAGCAGTGCCGAAGCACACACAAACAAAAATCGCACCCTTGGGTTGTGTCACCTTTTAGCGTGCCCACTTCTCTCCACATCTTAGTGTCGTCTGCGAATTTGAACAGAGTGCTTTTTACCCCCTCGTCCAAGTCACTGATGAAGATGTTGAACAGTGCAGGCCTGAGGACCGAGCACTGCGGAACCCCACTGCCCACATAACTATATGTTAGTATGACTAAAGAAATCAAAATGCACAATCTAAATTTCAGATATTGTTTCAAATCATGTCTTTGGCCTATAGCAAAGCTAGTAAATAACGCTTATCACAAGTACTTATCTGAATCTCAATATTGTCATTTATACCATATACATTTTGTTGTTTAACTACTTATAATTGCATTACATTACATTATGTGTTAACATAACACTCTCCTTCAAAGAATCCAAAAAAGAAAACCTCTAAGCTGTGACCTGTTAGACTCCAATAAAACTCTAATATCAAAGAAGTAAACCCAGTGATCAGAATTTGTGGTCATTGGACAAGTTTAAAAAAAAATCAAAACCTACACACTCCAAAAAAATATAGTTGAATACTTTCAAACAAATACATATGAGGCAATTATGATAGCACAGTTAGTTCACAAACAAACGAAAAAGAATACATATATTAGTACTGGTTCCAAATTATTTGCTTCTTGCTTTCCAGCACATTATTTGCTTCCTGTTATTTATCACATTTCCATTTTCATTGGACTTGATTTCTTATTATATGGTATGTTGTAGGGCTGTGCAGAGCTTTGGGTCATGATTTGATTTGGAGGAGATTCAGCAGCCAAATCTCTGAATCCAAAGCAAATCAGGAGACCAATAAAAAGGTCTGAATATATCCAAAGCTCTCTGAATCAATTCAGAAAAGATTCAGAGAACTTTGGAAATTCAGGCTGTTCGCACTCGCTGGCACAGGGAGCTGGACCTGGACTTAATGCTGGTAAGAAGGGGGCAGGGGAGTGGGGGCTGGAGGAGGGGGGAGGGAACCATGGGGGAACTCCTACCAGGCCCCATCCACTGTCTGCTCCCCCAGTCCCTCTGAGCCCCCTCCCACCCCTACCTGCTCCCAGTCTCCTCCCCTCCCCCCCCAATGGCTGGCCCACCCACCCCAGCTCTTTAAAAAAAAAAAAGACCCCACTCACCAGCTGCTGCAGCAGTCTTGGGGGGCTCATGGCAGAGCACCCCCATACAATGTGGGGCAGCAGTGTGGTGCTACCCCCCTACCTGGAAGCAGCCAGTGGGTTCGGGGCTTTTTTTTTTTAAAGGACTGGGAGCTGGAGCCGGGTGGGGCAGCCATTGAATAAATTCACTGTCACCTGAATTGGCTGAATCCAAAGCAAATACTAGCCACTTTGCACAGGCCTAGTATATAGTATAAGTAGGTTACCTTTGGATCTCAGTTGTCGTGTCATATAGCTAGTTGCTTATATGGACCTGAGTAATGTAGTATCTGACTGCTATAGTTTTTTAATTACAGAATTGCTGCAAATTTTTTTTTTGTTTAAAGCTTGATTGGAAAATATACTATGTAGGTGTGTCTAAATGAGATACTTACCATGGAGTTGCCTATTAGGCCACAGTAAACTAATTAATTCTGCCATAGGTTAGTTAGTTGTAAATACAAGTACTATCCTAAGTGTGCCACAACACATGTGATGACGCTGGCTGGGGCACAAGGGTGCTACAGTGTGGGGGCTGCCTGCCAGCTAGCCCCACACTGAAGTACACTTGTGTCCCAGCCAGCCCCTCTGCAGCATGTTGAGCCAGCTCAGAGCAGCCCCGGGCTGGCCAGCTGACCCCTAGGTGTCCTGCCAGCCAGGGCTGCTCCAACCCTGCTCAACGTGCTGTGGTCCCAGGTGCATGTGAAAACATTGAGCCCAGGAGCAATAAACTCCAGCGTGAACTGCACTGGAGTTTATTGCTTCATGCTAATTGCTCATGTAGATGTGTCCTGTGTTTAGAAGCAAGTAGGCATAATGTCCAGTTAAGATATAGAAGGACATATGCTAGTTTTTCCTGCATGTTTCTTTCCTTCCTGAATATCTATTGTAGAACACCCAAAAAGACAGGAATTAAATGCACTATAGGCATTGAAGAATATATGCTGTTGACACATACAATGAAACTACAAACTGCCTCTTTATCATTAAGATGTTGCCCTTACATCTCTACCACACCAGAGATTTACAAGAGCATAATAATATTTTCTTCTATTTTTGCCATGAAAGGGAACATACAAGCTCCTGAGGGTAAATTCTAGAAGGTAAGGATGGGTCACTGGCAAGTTAGTAAGCACTTTGGTATCAATCTGTTTAATTGGTCTTTAGTTAACAGCTTCATTTAATTATTTCAAGTCATTATGAGGGATATTAACATAAAGAAATGTAGCCCAGGTAATTCGGCTATATACTCCCCTTCTCCGATTGAAAGGAATTGTTAGCTGGCAGGTGTGCTGTGGGGGAACTGCAGACCGCTCAGTTTCCCTCTGTCCCTATAGAACCAGGCCAGGACTGTCAGGGGACTTAACTATATACACATTTATTTACATTAACTTATCACAAGGGAAAGAAAAATGGATATAAACATATGACTGTATATATATCTCTAAACAAATAACATAAACAATACCCTCTGGGTAAATGCTATATGTCATGGCGCACCTCGCTGCCCCACTCCTACAGAGGGGAAAGCTGCTGGGGAAAAGCCCTAGCAGCCATAATGAGTACAGCTGTGGGTTGCCAGGGCGACTAATAAGAGTCAGCTGCCTGTAGGGGGCAGGGCCTGGCTCCTATAAAGCTAAGAGTCAAGGCCAAGCTGGCAGTTGCCTGCCAGCAGCCAAGGAGGCAGAAGCTCCTGGAGTTAGGACGCAGAGAGAAGCCTAAGAGCAAGTACCGCAGTTACATTGAGCAATGTTGTTGGAGCCGTAGGGCTTTGAGTTTAGTTATAGCCAGGTGGCTTGAGTTTGCATTTGTGTATTTTACACCGGAGGTTTGGGTGAGGCTGTAGGGGTTGGAGGAAGCCTCATAGGGCCCCCATAGGGGTGGGGTGCCCTAGCGCCAGTGAGGGCGTGATCTTCATTGGGGACTCACAACAGAGGGTGAGGGCCCCAGCACCTGAGGAGGGCGCAACTTACAGGGTGCGTAGACCCCAGCCCCAGAGAGGGGCAGTGTTTTGAGAAGGCCCAGCGTGAGCACAATGAGCCCCAGGAGCAGGCACTGCTAGGAAGCCCATGACAGGCGTGGCGAGCCCCAGGAAGGGGGAGCGCACTGTGAAGAAGCCCAACGTGGGCATAACAGGTCCCAGAGAGAGGGACGATTTTATTAGGAAGCCCAGTGTGGGCACAGTGAGCCCCAAAGAGGGGGCAGCACTACTAGGAAGCCCAAGACGGGCACAAGGAGCCCAAGAGGGGCAATATGTGAGGAGCCCAAGAGGGGCAATATGTGAGGAGCCCAGGACGGGCGTAGCAAGCCCGGTAAACGGCTAGCGCTGCAGGAAAAAACCCAAGAGAGGGGCAGGGTGCTACGGTGGACCCAGACAGAAAGGGTTAGCAGCACAGCGCCCCAAGAGAAGGGCAGGGGGCTGTGGTGGACCCCAGGAAGAGGGGTTAGCAGCCCGGTCCGCCCAAGAGAAGGACAGGGTGCTGCGGTGGTCCCCAAGGAAAGGGGATAGCAGCACAGCATCCTGCAAAAGGGGAAGCAGCGCGGTGGGCCTGAAAGACTGGATGCTCGAGATAAGAGTCCCAAAGTGGACAAGAGTCCCTGAGTGGGACAACACTTTTAGAAGAGGCCCCAGAGAAGAAGGGCAGTGTTAGAGAAGGCCCCAGAGAAGGGGGGCAGCATTTTAGGAAGCGCAAGGAGGGCACGGCGAGCCCCGAAGAGAGGAGCGCCTTGTGAGAGAAGACCCCAGAGAGGAGGTAGACTATATAGAGAAGGACACACCAATGTCACGTACATCTGCGAGGCTTGGGGCGTGGTATTAGGGGTGGTAGGAGCCACACGCAGCCCACAAGGCTAGGGTGCTTGAGTAGCACCCATTGTACGGGGAGACCTACGAGGGGTCCAGGAGTTTACGTGCCCGAGGAGACACAAGGCAGCCTCCCTATTACATTTACCTTAAAAGCAAAGACGTGGCAGGCAAGAATGGAGGGTGCCCTTGGGCCGAATTAGCGCGGAAAAAGGGCCTTGAGGAGATCACGGCCCTCCTGAAGGACCCTGCCGTGACACTATAAAACCTTATACTAGTGCTCCAGATACAGGTAAGTATCTGATTTGAAACAGATAAACCCAAAAATAAACATAGATAGCCAACAGATAAACTATAGATCAGTATGGGTGAACAATAAATAAGCCACAAATAAATACGAATAAACAACAGATAAAAAAATAGTAACAGGGGGTCCTAGCAGAGCCCTAGGAATCTACTCATCTACTAATGTACAAACATGAGAGTTCACAAAATATAAGGCACAACATCACACCACTTATGCCGCAAGAACCCCAAAGATAAACTTAATCACAAGGGGAAACCCCAATGCCCTTCGGCTTTTCGCAAGCCCTACAAAGAAGCTGGTAAATTTAGGGGGGCCCTCCCAGTGGGACCTCCACTTTCAGGAGCCCTTAACTAACCAGAGGGGACTCCCCCTCCCCTGTGGGGATCCTCTTTTCCCTGCAACTCACAGTTCCCAGGCCCGGAGGGTAGCTCCATTATGCAGGGCTTCTGAGGCTTGGCCCTGTCTGCTGGCTCAGTAGCCCGAGCACTACCTGATTCCCTGGACCGAACCTGGATGGGCTCCACCAATCAAAACAGCAAGATTTTAAGTCTGGGACTCAACCCAAGCTCTGAAAGGCAAGCCTGCTACAGAAACATCACCTCAGAAGTGGCTAAGAGAGCATCCTCATGGTTATTCAGTTTTCATTTTATTCCCTCAAGCTCAGGATAGATAGAGAATTGTTTTAGCTCTAAATGAAATTGGTACTGTTAATTAGCATTTAGGTCCTTTCATTTTAGCTATAGAATTGCAGATGGTATTCCATGATTCATTAAAGACTCTCCAGTAAAGCACAGGCAAATGTCTTACAGTAGGCAACAATATTAGCCACAAAGACCACCATCAACCACAAGGTTCCCATTAGAAGAGATTCATTAGCCCTTAAGCTTGTTTGAAGTATTCCTGTAGAAGGATTAGCCACAAAAGCAAGAGTGATTCATTATTTCTGACTTGGTGTTCACAGACATGCATGAATAAAGCTCATATTACTTGAGCTAGAATTCTCCTTTATTATGACATATAGCATTGTAACAGACAATTTTGCTGCCTTAGATGAGAAAAGTCTATATTTATAAATCTTGTAGGCCATCTTATTTTCATATATTTCATAGACATAAAAAAAAAAAAAAATAAACCCTCTATGGGGCGCTGGTCAGACCGCAGTTGGAATACTGCGTGCAATTTTGGGCACCACACTTGAAGAGGGATGTGGATAACCTGGAGAGGGTTCAGAAACGGGCCACTCGTATGGTTAAGGGCTTGCAGGCCAACCCCTATGAGGAGAGACTGGGGCACCTGGACCTCTTCAGCCTCCTCAAGAGAAGGTTGAGAGGCGACCTTGTGGCTGCCTATAAGTTCATCACGGGGGCACAGAAAGGAATTGGTGAGGTTTTATTCACCAAGGCACCCCCGGGGGTTACAAGAAATAATGGCCACAAGCTAGCAGAGAGCAGATTTAGACTAGACATTAGGAAGAACTTCTTCACAGTTAGAGTGGCCAAGGTCTGGAGTGGGCTCCCAAGGGAGGTGGTACTCTCCCCTACCCTGGGGGTCTTCAAGAGAAGGTTAGATAAGCATCTAGCTGGGGTCATCTGAACCCAGCACTCTTTCCTGCCTATGCAGGGGGTCGGACTCGATGATCTATTGAGGTCCCTTCCAACCCTAGCATCTATGAATCTATGAAATCCAATCACTACATCTGCAAATATGATGCACTTGATTTTGCTGAATCTTTGATAGGATATAGGTATTCTATGTATACATGGTATTTTAAATTAAAAGTATTAATAGAAAAAAATTAAATACAGAAGAGAAGGTAGAAGGGGGGGAAGGAAGGAAAGAAATCTGAAGTAAGAAAAGGAGAAGGGAAAAATTGGGTAAACTTAGAGAATAGGGTTTAAAAGCAGAACACAAGAGGAGAGAGGAGACAAGGACTTAGTTGCCATTTTCAGTATGAATAAACATTTTCTACCTTGGTTTTCATTAATATCTGTTAGTTAGAGCCTCATTCTGGGGACTACTCTGGGTAAATCAGTTTGATTTGACTTAACCAAAACAAAAGACATTCAGAAGATGGAAAAATGCAGACTGAGCCTATCAGCATTACTCTGTAGTTTCATTCATTCACCCACAGCTGCCTTCCTTCATTTTCAAGGCTGCATCAAGTGAGACTTCCTGCTGCCAGGCTATGGTGAGACATCTCAACTCAACCCATGTTGGCAGCAAAATGAAGGCATCCACAAATGATTGAAAGTAACAGCCAGAGGACTAAGCACTTAGTAAACAGTAAATGGTGCTTCAGGCCAACTGTCCATTTGGCCCAACCCCAGCAACCAACAGTTGCTCAAAAATGTTTGTTTTCTATTATAGTATCATAGTTTAATTTTCATGTTGACTATATAGTAGTTTTACTCTCAGTTCTGTGTTTATAATAGGGCTGACCTACCTTATAAAAGTCAGGAGTGGCTGGAGCCTCCTGTGAAAGTTATTCAGCTGGGATTCATTACATACTTACTGTTTGCAATTTATTTCCTCTTCCTGTATGGCACATTGTCTGATAAACAGAGGGATCTCTGTATAGTCAACAGTTACCAGGCCATGCCAAGGGTGTGCTAAGCCATTAAAATATGCCCTCTTGTTTCCTCCTGGTATTGTCTTTCCACGGAAATTTTTCCCTTTTTATTATTGGTTTGTGGGAAAGCAACATTAGGCCAAAGCTAGGCACTTTAGATAATCCTACTCTTACTTTTCATGAAAATACATAAATACAGTAAACTAAACACTGGCAGCTGTTTTACTGACTAACAAAATGAAAAGATATCATATGAAAAGATATCACTAGAAATCTAAAGCTGTTACTTTTGATTTTCAAGACCATACCATTTGGATTAACTGTGTTAGAGTCTCCAAATCCCACTTCAGCCCTTTATCAAGTTCATGAATATAGTTTTCTTGTCAGCCAAACCTTCATCTCTCAAATCACTCTTGTTCCTGACAGGTTTCAGAAAAAGCTCTCTTTCATTTATAAACCCTGTATTCCATATAGATGCATCTTTTTCACATCTCATTTTGTATATAATCAGCATTGGGCTAGGGCATTCACTCTGTTCTTTTTATATATAGGTTTTGATACCACACACATCCCTGTAGAATCTCAGCATCTTCCAGTAATACATTGAGCAATATGATTAACATCTACCCCACAACTTTTGTTCTTTTATCCCTTCTGCAGGGGAAGCATTGTGCATGCAGTTGGGTGTTCTGATTTTGTTTGTTTGGTTTGAAGTGCAGGATGTTCTGTATTTACATTAGGAAAAGCAGATTTTTTTAAGTCCCTCTTGCACGTGGAACAAAATTTAGTAAGGTTTGTGATGGTGGTTAGTTTATTTGGGAGTTCTTTCTGCAGTTTTAGTCCATCCCTCAAAAACATGTAATTTGTATGGATAAGCTTATTTACATTCAGGATTAGTTTCACTGTGAGGTGCATCTACACCAGACACTACTATGCAGTGGTTACTGTGCATTTATTTAGTCTTTGCTTATACAAGTAATATAAGCAAAGACTTAATAAATGTGCTGTAACCAGAGTTATTGTGCAGTAGCACCAGTGAATGCCTTTCAAGTGATGCTACTATGCACGGGTGACTGGTGCCTCCTGGCTCAGTTGGGTGCGGCACCAGCGGCCGATTGCCAATGGGGGCGGGGGAAGGAGAAGTCCCTCAGAGGCTGATTGCTAACCGGGGGGGGGGGGCCATCTATGCCCCCCTGTGCATTGCCTATGCTTCTGCGCAGTAGTCTAATACTACTGTGCAGTAGCGTCTCAGAATGGTTTTTGCCATGCAGCACTACTGCACAGTCAGCATCTCATTTAGATGCACCCTGAGAGAAACAGAAATGCTGACCACTGTATAACTTCTGCAGCTTTAATTTTTTAGATACCCTGACCCTAGGCCACTGAGTTCTCTGAAGAAAAGAACCAGTTTACTTAAAGACCACTACAGAATGCAAAAGCCAGTCTGATGTTCTTATTGCTCAGAAGATGTGTTGTAGCAGTGCGTACCAGTTGAAATTTCCTTAGGGATAATGGCCTCATGTCCAACTAAGTTAAATTGCTGTAGTACAGATGAAAGTTTACAAAGTACTGCAACCGAATGATGTGATGGAAAGAATTACGCACGGATGCTGCCATGTTAGAAATTAAGGTGAACATGGAATTCAAAAGTACTTCAAAACATTGTCCTACACAAGACAGCATGAATTATTTAAAATTAAATTTTTACAAAATGTTGTACTGACAGCTAGCTAGGAAATCCCTAATTTTATAATTTCATTAAAAAAAAAGAATCAGTCCAAATGTTTGTACGGCATATATCACAAGGACATTGTGATCACTGATAGAACTTCAAGGCACTACAGCATTGTAAATAATAATTAATCAGATGTGTTCCTTATGAATGTAGGATGTTTAATGCTTATGACCTTTTCTCATCAAGCTTATGTTTAGAGATTTTTTTCTTTTTTCATTTTTTGTTCCATTACGCTCTTTCAGTTGAAGTGAATGCAAATATAAACAAGAGACTAAAATTATTTTGTTTAGGGATAGTGTAAGCATTGGACAACGATTTCCACTGCAAATGTGCATTGAAAAAGACATTTCTTCTCAAATACGTGTTTTATTTTATGTTGACTGTAAGCGAAAGAAGAGAAGAGGATATCCTGATAGATATTTCAAATTAAACAATTATTTCAAATAGTTTTTTTTTAGAATTTCAAACACAAATGTAGAATTCAACCAGTAGTCCATGCTATAAACAATAATGCTCCACCACCAGCACACAGGAAAGCCCTTCAGCATCCATTAACCCTCAAAGTCCTGACAAAGGATAATCCCTAAAGCACAGGCTGAAAATTAATAAATCCAGGCTATATCAGGAGGGCATTGTAGAGCCCTAGAATCTTCAGAGAATATCATCTATTATACCAAGAGGTTTACAGTCAGTCCCAGTGCTCTGTGATTGTGAAGGAGCATCCCCAGAAGAGAGGGGGTCTTTCATTTAAATAATTAAACATCACCTAGAGCTTTATATGTCAAAATAACCAAGTTTAAACTATATGGAAGAGAGGAGGTCTTTCATTTAAATAATTAAGCATCACATAGAGCTTTACATGTCAAAATAAAAAACTTTAAACTATATGGAAGCTCATAGGTAACTACAGAAAATAGAAGCATTTTCTCATCATGAAAATGATCACAATTTGCAAATGGATGAACAATATATATATTTCCAGAGACACACTTATATGCACATAAGCACATAAATCTTTAGAGCTTCAATTTCTGGAAAAAAATGTGAGTAATTCTTTCTAAAGTAAATGGGTTTTATGCAGCTATTTTGGTCTTTTACTTGTGAATTGTTACATGCTATGGGAATTCAGCTTAAAAGATATGATATTTTACTTTTAAAAACAATTCTTATAAGACCCTGCTATCACAGTATTATGGTATCTTTAAATAAGTTGAAAAGAATTTAAAAAAAATCAGGAAACTGATTATTGAAGGACATATTAGTTTTATTTAAAATTCAGTTTAAAGGTATTCTTCAGTGGGGTATCAAGGGAATCTTCTGATATTATTATATTTTTTCTAAGAACTAATAAAGATTTCTAATGACTGATAAAGAGAAATATTACTTTCCAAGTTATCAATATGGTTTCCTTTCATCTCTTACATTCCATGAAGGAGTCCCTAATTTAAAGTCTAATATCTTTCTTCTGTTCCCATATGCAGCAGATGGTACATACAACTACCTCCTACTTTCTAATTCCTATGTGACATTTATTATTCATCAGAAAGGAAGTAAAAAAACATTATCTTTCCAACTCCTGGTTTGGATAATCATGTAAATTTAAAGAAGGCCTTTAATTTCCAAATAAATTATATTTAAGGATATAACAATATTATAAGCATGATGTAAGAGCCACCCAGCGGGCATTAGAGAGGTTTTTTATTATTATTTTGAGAAATAAATACTACAATTAAAAATGCAACTAAAGCACAACTTTTGAAAAGTAGCATCTTTGCTAACTGTGTTCCTGCAAGCACTTCAGTCCATTCTGGGAAATGAGGCTCACATGCGTTTCACATCAAAATACTGTTTTTTCCCTAGCTATTCTCAAGGATGGATGGATTTGAATTTGGTAACCAAAGGCCAAGTTCATTAGAGTGATGATTCCATTATCACACTAAATGGTGTTGTCCAGTTCATGTGGAATCATGGGCTGCATGAATGGTGTATGGCTGATCTGCAGGTCAGATCAAGAACATAAATCTGCATCATTTGGCCCATGGAGCTGTGTCATTTGGCAGCAAGTGTTAATAACTTCCAGCTCCACAGCCATAGCAGCTACCACTCCTACTTCCCCTTCCCTACCAGCCCTCCCTGAAAATTTCTGGCTCCACAGTTAACCCTGTGGCTCAGTTGATGTGGCTGTGTGCTCTGACTCTGGCCTGTGAGGTTCTCTGTGTTTTCATAGATGTGGCAGCAGGATGCTCAATGGCCATATCATGGTCATCCCTGCACTAAAAGATTGTAGGAAAGTCATTTTGATATCTTTTTCCTCCCAAAATGATGGACAAAGTCACTCTTGCAAGACAGTAAAGAAGAAATGGCTCACATTTTTCCACCTATCTGGCCTGTCTAGATTGGATATCTCCCTGTAGGCAAGAAGATTATGTGCAGTCAGTGGCAACGCATAGAGGGTGTACGGGGGCACATGCACCCGCTGAGAACACTGGTACACCCCCTAACCGGCTGCACTCACCACTTAGGCAATGGGCAGGGCGGGCAAGCAGGAGTACCAGTGCTCCCCCCCCTCCCCACTCTGAGCGCTGACCAGGGAATGGGAGTGCCACAGCTGCTATGTGATCAGCCACAGGGGGACCCCCCCCCACCCCATCAGCGAGATTGGCTGCAGGGGGACCACCCCCTGGTCAGCAGGATTACCCCCCCACTTGCTGATGGTCATGAGGGGAGGGTGTGCCCCCCTGACCAAGGTGGCACCATTTGCCCATGTGTGCAGTAGATGTTTATCTTCTCCCCACTAGGGCATATAGGGAGGGTGAATGGAGCCTTGGCCGGCAGAAGTAAAATGGCCTGAAGTACAAAGAAAGTAAACTGGATACTGGATACTTGTAGTGTGTGAAACAGTCCCCCACCCACCTTGAATCAAGGGGACACCAGGGAAGTAACTGAGTTAAAGGCTTCCCTATGGGCAAAATGTTCTTCATTGTTAAAGTTACATACGCTGCTTCTTAAACAGAATGAAATTTAGTGGAGCTCTAACCCTAAGTGGAAAAATAAGTAATTTTACAAAGATATTAACTTACTTTTTTAGCAAGCCATAATGAAATACATGGCAAAACAGGTTGTTTCACTAGACTTTCATTTCAAACCAAGACAGAAGTATTCAGAAGTCAGTCTTAGCTGTGTGACTTTCACTGAAGATGAACCAGACTAGGTACTCATAGCCATGAACATGACCTGAACACCCTATTCTAGGGTGGAATTCTCAAAGGCACACAAATTCTATTGGGTGCATCTACACATGCAGTTAATGCACATGAACTTTTTGCACAGAAAATACAGGTTCATTGAAGTGTTCCTCGGTGCACTTCTACATGTATGCCCCTTCCGGGAGCAAACTGAGCCTGGCAGAAGCAGCCCAGTCCAGGGCTGCTTCTGCCCTGCCCCTACCGGGGCATCCAGCTCAGGCCACTTTTACTGCTGAGACTAATTAGCTGTGCAGTAAATGTCATGCATCTACACGTGTGCCCTTATTAGGCTGGAGTAAACGAATTAACTCCTCAGAAGGATAGTACTTGTAAATACAAGTACTATCCTGCTATGGAGTTTTTTACTTCACAGAAGCACAAGTGTAGATACTGCCCTGGCTGGCTGGGGCACAAGGGTGCTTCAGGGTGGGGGCTGCCTGCTAGCTAGCCCCACACTAGAGCACCCTTGTACCCCAACCAATCCCTCCACAGCACTTTGGGCTCGGGAGGGTGTGGGGGGAGAAGTTCTGGGCTGGAAGGCCGAACTCTAGGACCTCTTGGCAGCCACAGCTGCTCTAACCCAGTTCAATGCACTGCAGTCCCAGGCACACATTCAAACAGTGCACCTCATTAATTGCTTTGCATTAATTGCACATGTAGATGCGTCCACTATGCATGATATTAGTCCAAAGGGAAAAGATCATGATTTACCACATAGTTCATTGGGCTGGGTTCCACCTGCGTCAACAGCATTTTTTGCCATAGTGACCACACAGTTCAACACTGCTCCAAATACCCCCCACAAAGGACCCACATGCTAATAATCCCTCCCTGCCTCAGAAGAGGAACCAGGAGTTCTTGTCAGGAGTCCTGGGATCCTCCAAAAAGTTATATGCAGGTGAAGGACTAGGCAACCTGGTCCTGCTTCACCTCATGGAGGATGGGGCCACACCAATCATATGCAACAGGCTGAGAGAGGGAACCACAGAGGGATTCTAGGTGAACTGTTTGGGGTCCCATTTGGTGATGTTTGCCAGATGTTTAAAACTGGTGAAGAAACAGGACTCATTGGAAAAGGGAAAGAAAGGCACAGCTCAGCTGTGGGAGTGAAGGGGAAGTTCCTATGTATGCAATGTAGTAGTTCACCATGACTTGAAAAAGACTCAGCACTGAGGGAAGCTGCACTTAATGGCGATGATTATATAGCTCATTCAGATGGTCTGCACTAATCTATTCCTGTGGTAAGGTCTCATCAGCATGTTTATCCAATATGGGACATGTGTTTTAGTCATGCTCAGTGTTGGCTGCATTTAATCAACTTGAGTAATCACCTTTCTATTACTGAGCACGTGTTGCTTTTGGCCACATTTTAATGATAAGCCATGTATTTAATGAGTTTTTACCTGTATGTGAACGTAAGATCAGGGCTCCCCCACTCCCATGCTGATTGGAGAAAAAAAAACTTCATCTTGTATTTGAATAAATATGGTAGTTCCTTTTGAAAAATCTCACTCTAAGATACCTAGCTTCTATGCATGGCTATGTTTCATGTATGTTTTTAGTACCAGAGCTTATAAATGGCCATTGGTTCTTCATTTCTGACTAACTTAGCTATCTTTGGAAATTCTGCCTCTAGTCCATATACAGTTTTCTAAAATATATTTATTACGTCATGACTAGGAGATATTTATTAATGGATCTTACAGTAGGTTCTCTTTCCCTGTCAATATTCCACAATCTACAGAATGCTAGCAGAACAAAGTAGAAGTATATTTACCCATCTTTCTCTACTGTGTAAATTGGATATTATCACAGTGTCATAATACTATTGGAAAAGTAGTAGAGTGATGTATAATAGCAGGCAATTAAAAGAATATAATCAGAAGTAATTATCCACACCAGAAGACTCCCAAGATGCTAGGAAGGAACTTTCTCTGGTTTCCAAACGTACTGGCAAATATGAAGCTAAAACAAATGTCTCTTTCCAGTTGTTCAAAGTATTTTTGCACAAAGACAGTGCAAAGAAGTGTTGTATATAGGATAATCAGCACTCAACACCATAAAACCATGCTAAGTAAAAAAGAAAAAAACCCCAAACCACAATGGTTCAATGCATTTCACTAACACCAACTTGTAGCATTCTTAGTGAATGAAACAAGATGAAAATTCCCTCAGGACAAACTATAGACAATATAACTGCCTGTAAATTATCTACTGAGAATCAGGTGCATACCAAGTGGCTGCTGGAAGCCAGCCTACAAGTGCCTGATCACTTGTCAGTTGTTAATCTGTGCATTGCCTCAGTCTTTTATGGGATCTGTTGACTAGCAGACACCTTAAAAATGATTGTTATACACTTTTTAATTCTTTGTACATTATTTTTCCTCTCTGCTGCTAAAAGTTGTAGTCACTGGGAGATGTCATTGTACCCATCATCTTTCACTTTTCCATATAAGAATCAAGCTAGATACTCTTTTAAAATATCTACCACTGGCAAGACACATTGGGTTACAATTCTTGCTTAAGTCTCCTGAAGCTTTAAAAAGACTGGATCCGTGGCAACATGTCATGCACTATCATTCACGAAATACTACAAGAACAAGGCATTGTTAATGGATTTCATGAAGCAGCATGCTAGATTTATCCAAAGAAAAAGGGATTGCAATTCTGGATTTGATTATTAATGAGTGCTAGTTCTACTCGTTAAGATTCACAAAAAGATAAATAATCACTCACTGTTCACAACTTTGGCCTGTGTAGATCCTCACAATATATTTCACAAGTCTTTGCATAATTCATAGGAGGAAAGTGCACCTTTTTAACAGATTCAACGTTCTTGAATTGGGGACATACACTCTGAAATGTTCCTGTAATTGTTCCTTCCTGTTTATTATATTCCTATGCAATCACAGAACCAAACATTTCCCTTTGCATCACTGTTGCTTTTGATGTTGCTAATTGAATTTCCTTGGTTATAAACTTTGATGTGGTTAAATAGTTTTTAACTTCATTTATTATTTTAATCTTAGTGGCTTATTAAGTGCCACCTGCTAATGGCAAATACACAGAAGAAAACAGGGTTTAATAGATGTAGTTTTTCCTAATAACATCTATAAGTCCTCATGGCTTTTGAATGGGTTTGGAAGCAATTCAGCTTGTATACTAAGGGCCAGGACATAAAGGAGGCATAGACCCCCAAATTTCCCATTAGAAGAGTAACCCAAATTTTGAAACTAAATGGTGTTCCCTTCTGACAGATATCTGCATGAAATAGACCCCTCAGACAAGTAAAATATGCTGACTATGGAGCCATTGGTCAGATATATGACTAAGTACAGAAGCTCAAAAGCCCGAGGTGGAAACAATCTAAGTGTCGTGCTTTACACTAAGTGCCCTAGGTTAGGTGGGCAAGAAAAGAACATACATTCACCCTTTAGTTTGTGGGGTGGGGGAGGCTCACAAGATACCTGCATTGTCCGAGGCCAGTAGGTTGGGGGAGCTCTTGCACATGTTCTGAAGCTGAATGGGCTGAGCCAACCCTGATTGTTTGACAGGCACGTGTAAGCCTCCAACCCCTGTCACCATAGATTCATTATGGCACACCCAGCAGCCAAGCCAGTGGCAGAAAGGGCGATGGGGGGAACTCCACAGAAGGAAGGATCTGGCCCTCGGACATTTTATATTGAATTACATTGCATTGTGATGAAAGGTTATTGCTTTACCCAATGTACTAGTTGCAGGGGGACCCCAAGTGTTACCTCTCAGCTCTGTGTTCCTGGGGAACCCTGACACAGTACACAGACTGTCCGACTCACCCCCTCCCCACCTCTGCCTGAAAAAGAATTGATTAGAGGAAGGACCTACAAAAGACAATGAAGATGCAGTGGAAAACACATCTAAAGTCTTCCAGACAAGGGTGACAAGAGTGCAGCACTCTCCTGGTCTCATTTGCATCAGAGATGGAACCGGATGACAACTCATTTAAATGGGAGGTGGGACAGGAATGCACCTTCAGTAGCATTCAGGATGGAGAACAGAGATTCCAAGGCAAGGACCACACTGAACCCTGGGACCAAAGAAGCAGGGGAGCACTGCATGATGAGAGATCCCTGCTCCAAATGCTAATAACCAACCCACGTCTACACACACCCAGCTCAGCATTTATCAGAACAATTCTAGTCATGAATCATTTATTGGTACCCAAAACACTGAATCTGCCTGTCTGTATTCCGAGCTCCCTCAGAGTAATGCAACCCATAGTGAGGAGTGATCAGTTCCTATTATCCAGCATATGAGCCAGTGTTCACCCATACACAAACCTAGTTTTCTCCCTTGAGCCATTGTTAGTTGTCTACAAAAAACCCTACCCGAGCTCAAGTTTCTGTCCTGGTGCTTAGATCCAAAAGCTGCACCAGTTCTATATAGAAACACAAGTAACACAAGCAGCACATTGATAGAATTACAGAGACCCCAGAAATGTACCCCTAATAAATGAGCACACCCCAAAGTAAGGGGTAAATCTGGTAACACAAGAGCTGTTTCTGTCCCATGCTGCAGGGAGCAGCTATGCAGGAAGCCTGGCTCCACATCTGGTAGATTCCTCCTTCCCTGCCCTCCAGCCCTCTCTCATTTTCCTTGCTGGCAGGGAGCAGACTAAAGGAGGAATCTGAATGCTGCAGAGCCAGGCTTTTCAGTACAGGGCAGGAGAGGCTCTGAAGCTTCCCTATACTTGCTACACCTGGGTCAGACTGGTCCAGCTAGAAGCTGTGAAGAGTTTCTTGCTTTACAGGGGGACACATCTATACAATACTCTTACTGTGGAGTTGCCTAATTAGCTCCATAGTAAAGCATCACCAGTCTACATGTGTAGAGCTATTAGGCCACAGTAAACTAATTAACACCATTGTAGGTTAGTACTGCCGGATACAAGTACTATCCTATGGCAGAGATATTTAATCCATGTAGACATTCTGTGTACATGTGTGTAGACACTGATAGCTTGTGTCAATGGGTGCATCTACATGTGAATATTAATGTGATGAAGTAAACTTTGGCACAGTTTGTACTAGAGTTTATTGCTCCTGGGCACAATGTTTCCATATTTGCCCAGGACTAAAAAAAAGGGTGCTTTGTTGTGGGAGCTGTCTGCTGGCTAGCCCACACTGAAGCACTCTTGTGCCCCAGCCAGCCCCTCTGCAGCATGTTAAGCCAGGTTGGAGCAGCCCTAGGCTGGCAGGCTGACCCCCACAGCTCTCTGCCAACTGGGATTGCGCTGCCCCAGCTCAGTGTGCTTTAGTCCTGGGCATATGTGGAAACACTGTGCCCAGGAGCAATAAACTCTGGTACAAACTGTGCCAGTTTACCTCTGGAGCAGTTTGTACCAGAGTTTACTTCATCACGTTAATATTCACGTGTAGATGCACCCATTGACACAAGCTATGCCTGCATGATAACACATGCCCTTGAAGGTAAAATATTAAAGAATTAACAAGCTCTTCCAGAATTGCTCCAATTAGCTTGAATTCAGTACCAAGATTCAGGCAGCCCTGCACTGTAGCACCGTCATGCCCCAGCCAGCCCTGGTGACCATTTATACATGTATTGTAGTGAAGCAAATAACTCTGCCATAGGATAGTACTTGTATTAAGTAGTACTAACCTATGGCAGAGTAAATTAGTTTACTCTAGCCTAAGAGATGGAGATACTTTACTGTGGAGTTAATTAGGCAACTCTGCAGTAAGTGTCTCATGTAGATGCCTCCAGGTTTAATTTGCAATGTAAAATGGTTTCTTGGATGGATCTTACCAATATGAAACAGCTCCTATAACAGTCTAGATATTCTCTGCTTAGCTCCTATGACATTTTAGTTGCGTCTGATCTGTCATTGGCAATAGTCATGTCTATGGCAAAACTGAATGGAGAAAAATGGTTCCATTGTTTTTTTAATGGTTAAAGGACTGTGTGTTGGGGTGTGGGGTGGAAGGGAGCTAGCATCTTAGAAAGGCCAGGTTCTGGCTAGTATCTCTAGATAAAATTATGTCTGTGCTAAATTGTTGTGTCAGGTTGGATGGCCTGGGCTACACAGAAGGTCAGAATCCATTCTTTGGAATGTACACTTCTGTATTTTTGTTAGATGAGAATGTACGTGATGTCTGTGCAGGCCACACTGCTGTCAGTGTTAGGTGTTAGTCACTGATTAATGGTTTTGATGCGTCCTATCTGTTGTCAAGCAAATTAATCTACTTGACTTTTCTTTGTTGGATTTCCAGTAGCAGAAGAACTTGGAATCCTCAGATGCTGAAGTCCTTCTAGCAAAGTGAGTTCTGTGTACCATATGACCACTGCTGAGGTTTGTAAGATAAACTATTATAGCAATTATACACAAGTCACATTTTAACAAGGCACTATGCTCCCTTAATGCTCTACCTAGATCTAGGTACATAGTTCTGAAGCATAACATTTTATTGTCTGTTAATTAGTTATTACTGAAGCCCTGACCACAAATGAAATGAAAAACTTACTAGGAGATACTCTTCAAGTTTATTATAACTGTAGATGTGCACTCTCTCTGTCTCTCTTCTGCTATACTCAGAGTTTAAATATTATTTATTATAGTAGAAAGGAACTGATAAGTATTTATGAAAGTGTCTTTCATGCCCTTATATCCAGTGTTGAATCTGTAGAATGTTGTTGCATATCCCATGATAGAAACAGTAAAATAAAAAATAAAGATAAATAACTTGATTGTTTCAGAAGTGCAGAGAAAGCAGGTTGGGTAAAGGGGCAAGGCAGTATTTTCAGCAAACACTCATCTTATTATAATTGTCTAGTTACATTTACCAACAGCACGATCATTTAAAAGTATGTTAGACTTTAGCTTTTTCTACAAGACTCTGCATTGTGGAAAGTATTAAATGCCATATACCATAGTTGAGAAATAGTTTGGATACATTTGCCCCAGATCCCAGTAAAATTAAATTCCTGATCACTTTGTAACAGAAATACTTTCTCCTTCCACCACCCTTCTCTATTGCTTTCTTCAGATCAAATTTTTTTTCTGCTGACTTTCAGGAAGGGCTCCAAGTATGACTGGTGGTCCATAGCTGCAAATCACACTCTAAGATGCAAACTGCTGCTAGCTGCTTTTGAAGCTTAAAACAGCTTTCTTTAGAGTGAAATGAATAAACCATTGGAAACACAGCTGTATCGGAGCATGACCTAACATCTTTTCCATCCCTTATTTCTAGTGTTGGGGTTTTTTTCTTTTAGGGGAAAAAGTATATTTGACTATTGCCACAAGTTAAACATCATGAAATGAAGCTTTTAATGTTTGAAAGGTAGCTGCAATCCAAACAGTTGGTATTTCATAGCTCCTCCAAGGTACTTCACAACACTGTCAAAGCCACTGGATCCACAACACTTTTCCCACTATATATAGCTTTCTAGAATAAAGAAATTTGGTCACTAGGGTCCCTGTGACACACCACATGTATTACACAATTAACTGGTTAATCATGCAATAAATTTTGACCAGCCACACACACACACAGTAATTATCACATGATAAAAAAATGAGTATCCAGCTAAAAAGAAAACCAACCAGCTATAAAGTTAGTGCTTGAAAATATGCAACAACTCTATAGCTGGTTTCCATCCAGCTTTAATTTGAATGTAAAACAAGGCCTTAGTAGTAGAATTATATGTTATGTCCCTTGTCCCTCAACCATTTATCTTTCTTGCCTATTCCAAATGAAAGTTCTTTGTGGCAGAGGATGTTTCTTATCTTGTATTTGTACAGTGTCTAGTGGCTGGTCCCTAGGCCCTCGTAGAATCCATAACAATTTTTAAAGCATCTTTTTTGCTTTTTTTATGGTTCACATAAACACAAATATCATCTTACGGGAATTCTAGTTATTTGCTAAAGTTTCCCTCTCAATAGATTTTCAGCCTAAAAATATACCAGAGAATTATTCTACTGAGTCCAGTCAATCCCAGCTCAATTCTGCTTACTGTATATATAATCTCTTCTAGAACTGTTACTGGTATCTGAAATAAGAGTGTTGCATTTGCAATGATGGGAATTACGCCTGTTAAGTCATAGCTAGATCTGAGAGTCAACAGAATCTGTCAGTCTAAAGTTATTTGCTTTTAAAGTACCACCTCTATTCTATATATTGACCATGTGCATAAAAAAATGCAGAAGTCCAAATCCAATTAATCTGCACCCACTTTTTGAGGATTTAAGAGCCAATAAATTCTCATGAAATAGAATTATTATCTAATAGGATATTTGTCTTAGCAGCCCAATAGGCATTCAGCTCTTGGCCTCTCTGCTGGGTCCCTCCCGAGTATTCTGAAACACAGAGTTCTGTATCATTCCCACTTAGATGACAGGGGGTGTGTCTATACAACATGTTCACTGCACAGTAGACTAATTAGCTGTGCCATAAACATCTCAGCATCTACACATGCACCCCTATTAGACTGGAGTAAATTAATTTACTCCACAGCAACACACATGTAGATGCTGTCCTGGCTGGCTGGGGTATAAGGGAGCTTCACTGTGAACATTTTGTGTCCCAATCAGTCCCCCTACATCACATTGAGCCCAGTCAGAACAGCCCCGGGCTGGCAGGCTGACTCCCCTGAGTCCCTGCCAGCTGGGGCTGCTCTGACTCAGCTTACATGTGCCAGGGTCCCAGGCACACATGCAAATGGCAATAAACTCCAACGTTTATGGATCTAGAGTTTATTGCTCCTGGCGCACATTCAAACAGTGCACCCAGGTGCAATTAACTCTAGAGCAATAAACTCTGGAGTTTATCACTTCACATTGGGCACATCTACATGAGGCACGTTAACATGTATTAGCTTAATTTTAGGCTCATTAAGGGTGAGGGTCTACATGCCCATGCTCAATGCACATAATAATGGTGAATTTAAACTAATCACACCTAACTTTGATACCTGCATTTACAGTATCAAATTTAGGAGCAATTAGTTAAAGCACATTAATCCACATGTAGGCATGGCATGCCAAGCCACTAGGGAGTTGGCCCAAGCCCATCCACAGGGCTCCTGGCTGGCCACCTCTCCTCCCCCAAGGTTGGGCTGCTCTCTGGCAGCTCCTAGCTACAGGCTATAAAATCCAGTAGCTATTTTCTGCCCTGGGGCACACACACCAGGAGCTTGGACAAGATGGGTGATCTGTGCAGGAACTCAACAGGCCCCATATGTCCCCTTGGACAGGTCACAGGCTGCCTCTGCATGGCTTGTCCCCCACCAGAGCTGCTGCTTAGCCACAGGTGAGGGTTGGAAAGGTCTGCAGCTTGCTGCACCCCTTGCCCAGCCCTGAGATCCCCCCCAGTGCTGCCACCTGGCTGTCTTTGGCACCAGGGCCAGCATGTGCTTCCTGAAGCTGGTCACTCCCAGCTGTCTCCTGTGATCGCAGTTCCTGTGGGGAAGTGCCTCTGCCATGTAGCTACCAGTCCCTGGCCATGCCCCTGATCAGGGCTGGCCACTCTGGGACAGCTGCCCAGAGAACCGGTACAGGATGATCATGTCATCATCTTCCTCCCTGTCAAGCCCTGGTCTAGCCCACATGTACACACCTGTGCCAGTCACCAGGGCCTCCAACTGGACCTGGGTGTGCAATCTCATAGTGCTTTGGGGCTATGCCGATATGAAAAGGCAGTTTGTGCAGTGTGGGTCCTCAAATGCCCACATTTATGAAGCCCTGGCTGGATATGGGAGCAAAGGCACCCCTGGTCAGTGCAGCTATGCTGCATAAAGGTCAAGGTCTGGTGGGCACAGTGAATGGCTGTAACCAACTTCAGTTTTTGGTCCAGTCATGCCCAACAGTCCTTGCCCTTTATGCAGCAGCTGACCCACATTTTGGCACCCTGAGAGCCAAGCCACACCCCTATAAGTGCCACCAGCAGGAGCTGCCTGGCCAAGCCCCTGCCCCACCCCTATGCCTCTGGTGACACTTCGTGGGAGGAGGGGACTTCAGGATTTCAGCACTCCTCCCTGGCTGCTGCATCTACTGGCAGAGTGGGGAACCCTGCCCCATGGCTGCCTTGCCCTTGGCACAGCCCCAAACCCCAGCACAAGGAGCAGCTGGCACACCACCACTGGCCACCAGCAATGCCAGATCGTCTGTACAGGGGCCCTGGCCAGGTACCATCCTGCCATGTACCATGGGCCATGGACACCAGATGCTGTTGTAGATGCGGAGGCCCGCACTGAGCCACCAACATCACCAGCCCCAGACACATGGTAAGTCCCACACTGAGGGATAACCCTCCCAGTCCCTACCCCTGCTCCTGGCCCCAACCCCTGCCACCACTCCCTGCCCAGCCCACCTGCATTCCTTTGGCCCTGGCCCCCCACCTGAAAGCACAGACAGGCAGGACATAGTTCAGAACTTTATTGAGCAGCCCATGTCCCTGCATCTAGGTGAACATGGGCCTCTCACACCCCAAGGAAGGCATCAATGCCAGCAGTGATATCCTTCTCAGCAGCAGCGGGCAGGGAGGTGTAGCACTGCCACAAGTAGCCCTCCTTGCAGTGGTGGAGGTTGAGGAACAGCCCAGGCTTGCCCCCTGAACCACCATAGCTCAGGGTCCTGAACCAAGAGTGCACTAGAAGAATCAGCAGCATTGGGGCATAGTGGCACAGGCACCCCTCAGCCTGCACAAACAGCTCATCCCACACCACCCAGGGCACACAAAGCAGGGGCATGCTCAGGGTGCAGAGGCAGCACAGGGGTCAGGGGTCAGCCCTGGGGAACCACCCCAGAAAAGCCTCCTGTAGGGAGAGTGGGGGCATGGCCAACCCCTCACCCCAGTTATCCGGGAGTGCTCTGTGCCCTAAGCCCAGACTCAACAGCAGTGCAGCACAGCGGCTGGCCTTGAGGGAGAGAGTGTGGGGAGCAGGGTCTGGAACCACAGCATCAGGTGCTGCCAGCAGCCTGGTTTGGCCCACCCTGGGAAAGAGGTGGGGGAAGCAGGCTGCCTGCAGCCAGCACCCAGCAAGCCACCAGCCCCAGGGGAGCAATGGGGGATGGGGGTTCAGATAGCAGCTGCCAGGACCCAAGCCTGCTTGGCTGATATACCATGGTCCCTGGATACCCATGCACGGCCGATCCCCAATCTGAGGCTGAGCAGCACATAGCCCCTGGTTCAGAGCATTTTCTCTCTGAAATGTTGCATACTCTCAGAAAAGGCTTAACTTTTACAGGGCCAACATCTGGATGCAGGAGAGAGCCCACCAGCCCCACCATAGATACTACCTCAGGGTCGCTACAACCCACTGCTAGAGAGGTTCAGATGTGCCAGCTGCACCAGTGGTGCACCAGGGACTGGATCCTGCTGCTTGAGCAGCTGGTAGCAGTGGTGGAGGAACAGGAGACACAGGAGCAGACATGGGATGTGTAATAGCAGGCCTGGTGGGTGGAGGATGTTGTCTGCATGTGGTACTGCACCTCCACCCAGCAGGACCACCAAGCCTGAATGGAGGCCTTGGAGTGGGAGCACCTGGAGCAGCTCCAGCAGCAGAGGGACACTAACCACCAGGCCATGGACACCCTCCTGGCCCTGGCAGCCATGTACATGTCCCCCACTACCTGGCCTCTGCCCATGGCCCTGCAGATCCCACCCACTGCCCCACAGCTGGCCCTAGGGCACCTCCTCCCACCAGACCTCCTGGCTTGGCCCACATCAGACCTGCTGCCACCCTGGGCCCAGCCCTTCCACTCTCCCCTGCAGATTCTCCCCATGTGAGGCTGCCACATCCACTGGATGCATAGGAAACATCCAGGGGCTGGGGTGCTGGTCACTCTGGGCTTGAACAGCCAAAATATTGTAAATAGTTTTCAGTATGTATAGTTTGCTTCACGCATATAGTTTGCCTCACACAAGCAGGTTTTTGTTGGTGGTGGTGGAAGGGCACTGTTTGTTGATTGAATGAGGGATGAGGGTGGGGGTTGTGATAGCAATAAAGTTTTGTTGTTTCATCCATAAGTCTGTCCTGAGAGTGGTGCTGGGGGTGCGTTGGATCAGAGCACGCAGGAGGATGGGGTCAGACAGGGCCTCCCTTAGCTAGTTCCTTGTCCCCACTAGCAGGTGTGCAGTTTTCCTGGGCAGGGGGAGGGAGGGAGGGAAGCTGCTAGGGCCAGCACCTTGGCCAGCAGCACCACAGGGTACTGGTCATCACTGGCAGAGGCTGGGCTGGGAGCTGGGCACCACTGGCAGAGGCAAGAGCATCCCTGGTACGGAGGCAGTGTGGGCAAGGAGGGAGCTCCTTATATTTGATGCTGCCCCCGAGCTGAGCATGTGGCTCCTCGATAGGGAAGGGACTGGCTAAAGATCAGTGCTTCCAGTATGACTGCCAAGTGTTGGCAGCTGGCTCTGGCTTCAATGTGACTTACAAGTGCTGGAAGTCATGTGGCTGGAGGGTAGAGCTTCTCCTGGTAACCACAAGGGCACATGGCAGAATTGAAGGGATTTGGGACTAGCTTTAGTGACAAGTGCACTAACTTTAGTCTTAAGTCCTGCATGTCCTAAGTCTTAAGTCTTAAGACCTGCCAAAATAAATAAATAAATAAATAAATCACTTAATGTGCATTAAATTTAGTCACAATAATTTTCATGTGTATACATGCCCATTATTGCACATGAAGATGCAGCCAGGGTAAGGCTGATAATTTAACTCTTTATTAACTTATTATATATTTAATGATTTATTGAAGAAGTTAATCTTTCAAAATTACAACAAGGCTACAACCTTCATGTTTCTAAATTGGGTATGTTGGAATTTATCTGAAACCAGGATAATTTATATTTTAAAAATATCATGAAATTCTCACTGCTATGCATCTTTCTAGTGTCAATTTAGCACCGGAACCATATGTTCCTAATCTTAGATTAGGACTGTAATCCAAGAACTGTGTTTATTAAAAATAATTCTGTGGTCAGAATAGTCTGTATTTATTTAGGTAAGCATTAGGATTCATGTTCTACTGGTAGTGATTTTGTAGGATCTGTACTGCCAAGTAGTTATGGCACAGAGGGAACAGAGAAAATGAAAATATGGGCACAAAAAGCCTTTTTTGGTCTATAAAAGGAAAAAAATGTTATCATATCCAATGGAATGAATACATATATAGAGTTTGCTATACTCCCACAACAACACTGAACATTGGCACAGAAAGAAGATGTCAAATTCAATATTTCAAAACTATGTTTATTTTAATAAATATTCAGTGGGGGGGTTTTGTAGGTTGGAGAAAAGTACTGCCATTTACACAGACCCCCTTCCCTACCTCCCCCCACCTCCCAAATATCCAAAAGGAAAACATCTGGCTAAAATAAGTATGTATATTGAACATGTCAGTGATTACAGTCTCCCTTCCTCTCAAAACAGTGCAATGGGTAGAGAGTTTCACATGAGTATTTGCTGCATAGCATACATGTTTCTTCAAGAAAACGTTTTTTAGAAAGTATCATACAAAGTATGCTTTTTTTTTTTTTTAAAAGGGAAGTTAAATAGACATATAAAGCTTACATGAGTTGTTGGTATGCAAGTTATTACTTCCCAGGGAGTGCAGCAAGTTACTGAAACCTTTCTGAAATGATGTCAGGATTTTTTGTAATTGAATATGCATATTTTACATATTGAAGGCTGAAACATACTTTTTTGGCAGACTCTTTCAACAGATGGACATCCTGGGGCCCTATTCTGGGAGGTCTTCTGGCATATGCAAGTCAATATTTGCGCACAATTCATAAAACTAAGCCCTGGAACGTGACTTTCCCATCTAACTTACATGATCAGAAACCCCTCCCTTAGTTTTCTTTCTAAAAAAAAAAAAAAATTGGATATAGGTGGCTAAAAAAAAAGTTCAAAAAGATGCAAAATATAATAAAGAACAGCAGATGAACCATCTCTAAGGATGGAATTCTGATGATTCACAATTTCAAATCTTTAAAAATAAAATTGGCCATATGAAGAGGTGTATCCAAGTAATATCACTTTCTTCCTCAAAATGGTCAAGGCTGGAATTCTCCTTCATAAGTACCATGTGCCTTATCTGAGGAAATGCTTGTGCATAGGCAAGACAGTAGTGAGCTAAAGTCATTTTAAAAAAATAGATTAAAGAAGTGTTTGCAATGCTACTTTATCTGTTATTTTCAAGTTTTCTACCTCTTAGGGCCACTAGTGGGGCCCTAAGAGATGAAGTTAAAGCTACTGAAGATTACTCAACCCAAACTACAACCTGCTGGTATTGTGGTTCTGAAGGGGAATTCTTCATCAAAAGATTAGAACAGCAGCATTTAGGTAAAACTTTGACACAGATGTCAAGACTGGATTTTCTTTTGTGGGCTCTATTTAGCTATGGCAAGATGTTGACATCAGGCGAATAAGTGAGAATTCATGGCATTTTAGGAAAAGCAGTTCTCAAAGATGGTTGATACTTTAATCCATCTCCCGGCTTCATCATACATGAAAAATGATAGGTATCTGTTTAACAACAAAAAGAGATGGTGACAGGTACTACAATGATTAATGTTCAGTAGTTATTTAGAGACATAATTAGTTACATAGGGTTAAGTCTTTGGATATTACTATTGTTGATGATGAAATAAGCATAGGAGACATGCTTATTAACATCCTTACATGTTAGGAAGGGAATAATATGCTTTGTATTTTCTATGTTACTAAATGTATATTGATGTGGCAGGCTTACCAACAGCAGCCCAGTTTGCCAGCTTGGAAAGGCTCTGAGCAATTGGTGAGGCATTCCCACCAATCAGATGATGGTAGGGGAGAGGCTTGCCCCGCCCCTACCCAGCAGTGAGGCAAAGAGCCAGACCTGAGGGGATTAACCTCCTCTCTCTCCAATTGGTCCATTTGCAATCTGGGGACAGAGCCCCCAGAGGAAATAAAAAGACAGCATGCCTGGCACATGGGTGGCTGTGACTAGGGATGGAGGAGAAGAGGGAAAAGAAGAGCTGGCAGAGGGGTGGAGCTGTTGCCCCTGGAGACCTTAGATCAAACAGACAGCAGCAAATGGCCATGTCCCCGAGGCCTGCTGTGAGGGAGCGCAACGAGCAGTGCACAGGTCTGTGAGTGGAGGGTCCAAGAGGGACCGAGACCCTGGAAGCTGCACGAGGTGGCTTGGGTCTCCAACCCCTGGCATGAGGCCAGACACACAGTGCATAAGCCAGTGCATGGAGGGTCCAGGAGCAGGCCAGGATTCCAGAGCTGCTCAAGGTAGCTTGGGTCTCTAGCACCCAGCACAAGGCTGGGAATATGGTGCACAGGCAGTGCATGGAAGGTCCAGGAGTGGACCGAGACCCTGGAGCCACACTAGGTGGCTCAGGTGCCAGGGGTTGGAGACAAGGCAGAGCCAACGGTGCGCAGAACAATGCACAGGGCCCTGAGCAGGCCAGAGGCTGGGAGAGACCCAAAGCAACTGAGGCCCCCCTGCCAAGGGGAGAGACACCTCACCCTGGAAGACAAAAATAGCCTCAGTGGGCCCTGGGAAGGGGATTCCCATGGGGGAGGAGGGTCTTTCCCCCTAGCACAAGCTGTTGGGATATTTAAGTTGGTTAAAGGGGCTCCCCACCCCCCTCCTCATCTACAGCCCCTCCTTCTCCTGGGGCATTGCTATTATTTAATTATTTCCCCTGAACCCTGTGCCTCATATCTCATTACAGTATAAGATGCAAGCTGTTTACTGAGACCTTTGCTTCCCAGATCCCTCACCTGCATCCAGCATATTTGCATAGAGTTGTATGTGTGTATGTATGTGTATATATTTTGCACATACATTAAAATATGGAAATTATGTGTTTCATTTTTATCTCTTTTTATATAACTATATACAAATTTATTAATAAAGTCTTAAGGCGTGTCACAGCTTTACTCTATAGGGGAACGAGGAAACTGCTGTGTAATAGGCAGTTTTACCCCACAGTGCACCCAACCTGCTAACATTCCCTTCAATTGGAGAGGGGAGTACATAACTGGGTACCACCCAGGCTACATAATATTGCTATAATGTAATTTATTAGCTATGTGGGCTTACTGTCTTTTAAAAAGCAGCAAACTAGGATTTTAAAGATTTCTGGAGAAGTACCCTCCGATCCTTCTTTTTCACATTAATAGTTTTGAACCAGTATGGCTCCATTCTCTTGGCTGGGGACAAGAAGCACCAGGGATATTACTCATACAGCTAGGTATGAGTGCTGGTACTTTCCTTCTTACTGGGCTCAGGCCCAACTTTACAAAAAGTTTTCTAGAGTATACCTCCATTGTAGCCACCTTCTCATTACAAACTGCAATGTTCTGCATAATATCTCTTTTAAACTCCTTGGGAGATAGGCACATAAAAAAAAAAAATTAAGGCATTGTTTTAGTGCTTTTCACCCTTATTGGATTTGAAACACCCATAACTTCTGTAAATTAAGTGTCACTCAATTTCAAAAATCTACTTTATAGGTTATAGTGCTTATCTCCTTGCAGAGGGGCCTGGCAATTGAAATGGGGAAAGTGTTCCAGGCAGGGACAATCCTGAATCTGCTCTTTTCTGCTTTGTTTAGCTGCTTATGTGAGGTGTAAGAAGATATCTCCTCACAGCACCCTTCAAGAGATCTAGTGACACCCAGGGTGCTCTGGCAAAGGAGTTGAGAATCACTCTTTTAGGTGAATCCGAGACACAAGCTCCTTTTTTTTTTTTTTTGGATTCATCATTTTCTTTTCTTGCCAGTTCCTATTTTACTGATGGGTGAAATAAATGTTTTTTACTGCTACCCAAGACAAAACAAAAACAAAAAACAAAAAACCCCAAAAGCCTAGCACCATAAGAGCTGAGCATATGTTTTATCATCACACAACAACACTTACTGTGGGATTCACAAAACTTAGCAAACTCCCATCTCTTTTATAGATACACTTTAGCTACTGCTTAGTTTACTAAATATAGACTAATGATTATTTAGAAATAAAATAGAACCCAGCAGAAAGTGAGAGTTCTGCATTGATTCCTAAACTTTCCTCAATCACACCATAACTAGCAATGCTTCTCTAATTCTCTTACAATACTTTTTAGTCACATCAGGTTATTTATGCAATTTGAAACATGGGACACAGGAGACATGAAAGACTATTGTTATTAGTCACAATAAAGACCAAGATGTCAGGTGCAGATTTTTTTTGCCAATTTTAAAAATGGCTGTAGATCACTAGGGTCACATAATGCTGCTCAGAAATGATAAAATAAGTGGTGCCAATAGATGTGCAGCCCCCTGCTCAAACTCAGCACTATACATAAAGCACCATGAGTTAGTGTGCACCCCCATTCCCTGACCCAACAGATGTTTGCCTGTTGGGTCAGAGTGGGAGGAGAAGGGAGGGAAGGATCAGATTCCACTTTGGAGCTGAAAGAGCACAAGGAGCCTCCCTGAAGCCTCTTTCCCCTCACCCCACCCTTCCCCTCCCCTCCCCTCCCAGATCCATGGCTGTCTACAGGGAGGGAGTGGGGATTGGGGAGGGGGAGTCAGCTGCCAGATGGAATTTGCCTGGCCTGAGCTGCATGTGGGGGGGCAAGAGGAAGAAGAGCTCCAATTCACCCACCCCCTCTCCAACTTAGGCTGGGCAAACCGCAGTCACAGCTCGCTCCTCCTCCCCTTCCCCTCCCCCATCTCCTCTCCCTTCCTGCAGACAGTCCCAGAAGCGGAGGTGGGCTGCATCAGCTGAACCCCAATCCTACAACAAATGAAATCCAGGAAACAAGTTCCTTAAAGTGTTCCAAAGTGGAGCACATTCATTTGATCCCCCATTTGATGAGGGTTAATTTGTCATGTGATCAGCCGCTTTTAAAGTGATCTGTAGCTGTGCACGTCACAGGATGGTTGCAGAACACTTTTAGGGGGCCCATCATGCGACAAATATAACTTCTGTTTGCACCCAAAATGAAAACAGAAACATAGGTTGGAAGGGATATCAATGGTTATGCAATGTAGTCTAACCCATGCACAGATGCAGGCTTCACTGTCTGTAAGTGATCTTACCCACATAGCCTGTACATATCCAGCCTTTTCTTGGGAACCACCTCTGAAGGAGACTACTTCCCTGGGCAGCTTGGTCCTTGGTCCTTCTATCCTTACAGTTAGGAAATTTTGCCTAAAATTCAATTTAAGTTTTCTTTGCTGCAGAGTACATATGTTGCCCATGTCCTGTCTTCTATGACAGGGGAGAAGAGTTGCTTTCCCTTTATCTCCTTGTCTCTAGGCTAAACATACCTTTCTCTCAATTTTTCCGCCCCCCCCCCCCACACAGCTTGCATTCCAAAGTGTTTATTATTATTGTCACTCTCCTTTGAATCCTCCTCAATTTCATTACATCCTTAAAATAACGCAGTGCTACAGCACTGGACACAGTAATCCAGCTGAGATGTAACCAGTGCCGAGTAGAGTGGCACTGCCTATTGGGGTCTCATATAGGAATGGTGCGTTATCTCCTGTCCCTGACCTTGGGGCACTCTCTGCAAAATGGGCCTACAGTGATGCCAATTGTGGCAGGCCATTGTGCACCTACAGTTATAACTGCTTTTCAAAGTTTGCCTGGAGAGCTCCGTCTGTAGCGGGCTGTATACAGGCTACACTCCACCAGGGCTGTTGCACATCTGCAGGCAACAAGCAAGTAATTGCAAGCTTACCTAGAGCAAGGAGAAGTGAGCCAGCAGACAACAATAATTAGCTGGCTCTACAGGAGTTCAATGACTCCCATGGAGAGAGACAGGGAGACAGTACAGAGAAAAAAAAAAAAAAAAGAAAGAGACAGGGAGGCTGCATGGCAGAAGTGGAAGCCCATGCCTGGACGTTCTCTCTGCATCAGAGTCAAGCACCAGTGCTGAGAAGGAGAGCAGGTTGTTTGGCTGATGGACAAGCCCCAAGCACCTCACCGGGACTGGCAAAAACTGAGTTTATGGATGTTTGTATTGCTAATTGTACATGGATCCCTGCTGGGAGGGCGTTTGCCCAGGGAAAAAGACAATAAATAGCATTGTGATATGTAAACAAACACTGATGGACTGTTTGAGCTGAATGATCCCCCAAACTCCCTACAAGCTGCCTCCTTGGAGTGAGTGGAAGAAGGCTCCTCACAGATACCTAAGGCAGCTATAGTTACACTGGCTGCTTCCAGGGCCTCAGCACAGTCTTGGCACTTAGAGTCATAAACAGCTACACTGTTACAGCTTTAGAGTGCTTTCTGGGCATTTAGTGTGTGATGGGTGGTGTAGTGTCTTTACCTAGCCCTTGCCTTAATAATGATATTTGGATGATATCCTCCTTTTAGCTTGGTTAGATATACTCCAACAGCCTCTTTTCATAAGAATTTAATATTTCTGCTTCAGGCCAAACCCAGAAAGTTTGTAAGGCTAAAAGCAAATTAAAGATTTAAGAATTCCTAAACAATGTTTTTCCAAACCCCTGAAAATGGTCAGGTTTAGTTCTGTTTATGTTATGGATAAGAATTTAGAAAGCAAGTCATTGAGCTTCTCATTGCAGATTTTCCTGTCTCTGCTGTGTTACAAGACTTTACTTATGAAACCTGAAATAACTTGAAAAATGTAGCTGGTCTCAAGTTGTAGCAAGGGAAGTCTAGGTTAGATTTTAGGAAAAACTCTCCCACTAGAAACACAGTAAAGCAATGGAACAGGCCATGGGCAACTGGTGCCTCCTGAAATCGGGGGGGGGGGGGGAAGAGGAGACATGCCCCCCCCCCAACACTAGTCAGCAACTGGGGCAGGGAGGGAGGCTGCCCCAGCAGCTGATCACACTCACCAAAAAGCAGCTGCAGAAAGGTAGTAGAACCTCCCTCCTTAGAGATTTTTTAAAACCCAGGTAGACAAGGCCTTGGCTGGGATGTTGAGGATGCTCCTTCTTTGAGCAGGGTGTTGAACTAACTTACTTCCTGAGGTCCCTTCCAACCCTAACTTTCTAGGGATTCTAGTTTCACAAACTTTGATTAGAGCTGAGCCAATTTCATGAAGCCTTGGGCCAATTTACAGATTATGTCAAAATACATGCCAACATTCAGCAGTTTCAACTGATTTCTCTCTTAGTTTGGGGGGCTCAATTTTTGAGTTTGTAACAGGATCTACTACTTGCAAAGGGAGTGGTGTCTCCTTGGGGCCACTAATCCCACAACTACCACACTGGTCTCATTTCACATACTACCCTGTCCTTGCCTGCTATGCTTTAATTGTTATCATAACGCTGGGAGTTTGCCTCCAGAGAAGCAAAATAGTGATCCTGGGTGCCCTGTTCTGTACCATCCCTCAGACATTGAGAAATAATTCAGTTTACTGGGCCTCTGGCAGCCTGCCGACTCAATAGTACTCCTCTGTAGGGCATCTTCAGGGGCCTCCTTTCCTCCCCTTGAGCCACTAGCAGTATAAACAGCAAACATAAAGCGAAGAACAAATATAATCAATTGCAAGGGGGTACCTTTTTCCTAAGCTCCCCCCAAGCTTCTACTCAGTTTACTGCTTCTTTCAGCTTGAACCCCTTTTAGGCCTACTCACAGGTCCCAGTCTCCTATATTGCTTCTCTAAAAATCAGCAGAGAAAACTCCTTCAGCCAGTACAGCTGGGGTCCATTTCCAGTTCCACATGCTACCTCTCTCTGTTCCAGCAATAAGCATCTTCCTCCAGCTCTGCCCAGGTCAAACTAGTCTCCTGCCTCAGCTACAAGGATTATATACCCCCTGGCTCCTCCTCCTTCTGAGCTGAAGGCACTTCAGCAGGCTACTGCTTAATTAGTTACAAGCTGTTAATTATCTAGGGCTCTGCAGCTTTCTAATTCTACTGCTTAGTCCTGCTTTCAGCAACAGGGCTTGGCCCCTATTACAGTATTGTTTTGCTTTTTTATAAAAGCCCTTCTTTTACAGGGACCTATTATTTTGCAGGTAACAGCCACAAAGCAAACAGTAGCTTTTTAAGCTTAAGCCTTGATTCCATTATACAGTAACAAAAATAATCAGATTTACAAAAAAAACCACATATTAGCAATTTCTAAAACCAGTCTTGAGTCACAACAATTAGATCTGAATCTGAATTTTCATGAAGTTAGGAAGTGATTAGATCTGGACCTCTTAGTTTTGCCTTGTTTCATAATGTAGCCACTTCAGTATGTGGATTAAGAGGTGTTTTACACATGCCTGTTAAGATCTGTATAGTAGCATAACTTGAGGTGGGCAAGTGTGACTCTAGCTCAAGGCACCAACTTGAAGGAAGTGTTGAAAGACTAGGAGTCTTTACTTCAGCAGCAGCTGCCCAGTGCCTTAGCCATAGCAGGCAGCAGTGGGACACCACAGAAGCTGCAGCCAGGGGTGGGTAGACAGCTTCACACAGCCGTGCTTCGGGTGGTGATTCAATTTGGAGTAGATTTGGCCCAATTAAGTGGCTGAATCTAACAAATCTGAATCAAATCAGGGGACCAATAAAAAGGTCCGAATCGATTTGAAGCTCTCCGAATCTTTGGAAAAGATTCGGAGAGCTTTGATAATTTGAACAGTCCCTACCTGCTGCATCAGGGAACTAGAGCTAGACTCAGAGCTAGTAAGTATGGGGTGGGACCATGGGGGGACCCCTGCCAGCTTCCATTCGCTACTTGCTCCCCCATGGCTGTCCCACCCACCCCAGCTCCTTTTTTTAAAAAAAAAAGCCCAGACTCACTGGGTGCTGCTGGGGGGCAATCCCTGCTGCCCCCACTGCCCCATACTGCATGGGGGACTCTGCTTAAGCCCCCCCAACCCCACCATGCTCTTTTAGCCCCCCCCACAGGTGCCCTGCCCCTCCCAGCTCCAGCCCTTAAGAAAAAAAAAAAAAACTGCAAAAAACCCCAGGACTCACTGGCCTGCAGCAGCCTTAAGGCTTCAGGAGCTCATGCAGAATCCTCCACATGGTGTGGGGCAGCAGGGATTGCCTCGCACCGGGCAGGGACTGGTGAGTCTGGGGGGGTTTCTTGTTTTTCGGGGTTTTTTTCCTTAAGAGGCCAGAGTTCAGGTGGGCAGGGCTGCCATTGGGGGGGGGGATAGGACAGCAGGGGGGTCAGAGGGCTCATGCAAAGCCCCCCTATGCAGTGGGGGGCAGCAGGGATTGTCCTCACACCCCATGAGTTGGGGCTTTTAGAAAAGAAAAAAAAAAGTGCTGGGAGTTGGCATAGGTGGGGCAGCCATTGCTAGGCTGGGAGAGCAGGTGGGGGATGGGCCTGGCCTAAGTGATTCAGAGATTCAGCTGAATAGATTTGGGACAGCGATTCGAATCGCCAAGTCAAATCCCTGTCCCCCAAATTATCCACATGTGAATCCAAAACCAATACTAGCCGCTTCGCACGGGCCTAGTGGATAGCAGAAGCTGGGTCTTTGCATCCCATTGGCAGGTAAAACTAACTCCCTGAACTCTCTTGTGCTTGTCACCCTCATTATCCTCCCCTCGGGGTGCGTAGGGTTTTGCATAGGGTACAAAATTTATTAGCTACATATCTGGTAGTACATTAGTTATTCACTGTTTACCAATGAGTACATTTGGAATGACATAGCAAGGATTACACAACAAATCTGAGTGAATCAGAAATGCCACTAGATTATACTTTATTGGTAAAAAGTTTCCTTATTTTGAGAGTGATACCTGGAGACTTATTTTTCACATAATTCTTTTTTACAAAGATCCTCTGACTTAGGAAAGCTAGCAATACTACTAAAAATATAGATGGATATCTATATAGATGAATATCTTACTAATGATACCCAACTAATACTGTAAGTTTTGTACAGGCCTTCTATTTAAGAATATTGCTTTGAACAGCTCAGTCGCACACATTTCAGGGGAAAAAAAATGGTAATGATAATGTCTAAGATATAGTGAAAGATACAGTTAAGCACATAGTGATAAACTTCTTTAAGTAATAAAGAAGACTTAGTCAGAATTTACATTTAACAAGTGTATCACAATACACGCATCTGAGATACTGAGTCCAAGGATAATTTCTCAGTATGCAGATGCGATTAAATTGGGTGGAACATCAAGTAATGAGGGGAAAAAAAGGACTTGAATCATTGCAGAATTGTGCCTGGACTAATCTGTAGTAAATGAAGTTTGACAAAGATAAATGTATAGTTAGGGGCTAGGAAGGAAGAAACAATCTGTGCAAGTGGAGAGGTGCTGATACCCTTTTGTTCATGTAGAAAATCCATAATAAGGCAAATTCTATCCTGATAATAAACTCCATCTCCAGGATCTGCATTTCTCCTTAGTAAATATAATACATGTAATAAAAGAAAATAATTCACTCTGAAATGCTCAAAAGGAAGAGCCACAGAGGAATAAGGTTTTCAATGCAATTACTTTTCAGCAAAAAACATAAGCTTTTCTGGAACCTTCAAGACTAGATTCAGACATTAAATGTAGAGAAGAACCTTGCACTTAAGAAGAATCCATTGGATTGTATAATTTGTTCTTCCCATCTCTAAATTTTGTGATTCCTCCAAGCAGAAAAGGTGAATTAAGTGATTAGCAATGGAAATGCAGTCAATTGGATGGCACTTACCCACCACCCTGTGCTACCACCTAGCACCCTGCACCGTTACCTCCCAGAAGCAGGGCTGGGGTGGCAGGGTAAGGGCAGTGGTGCCCCTCTGCAGGCCACACAGGTGCTGCCTGGCTGCCCAGATATGGGGGGAGGGGGGGGCGGTGAAGCTTGCATACAGTGGCTGCCACCATGCACCACTTTCCCATGGGCACACGCAGCTCCGTGGACTGCTGATAGGTGGTGTGTGATTGGCCAGGTATGAGGTCCATTAGCAGCCCATGGAGCTGCACATATAACCAGGCATAGAAAAGTGGGGCATGGTGGTGCAGGGCAGTGGGTGGTGGCAGGGCGGAGCGGTAGGTGGGGGTGGTAGCATGCAACTCCCCACCTACCCCCCCCCCCTCCTCTCCCAGCTGCCACTACCAGAAAGGGAAAAATTTCTTTAAAAAGGTTGAAAACCCCTGCTTTAGGATATCATATACCTCCCTTGAATCAAATACACCACAGGAAAAGCCTATCTTTAGCATTAGCAACTTCTCCTTCCTCTACCATGAAGACTCATGAACATTTAGAAGTAATAATTAAATAATAAGTAAAGAGAAACCATGCTTACAGTTTATATATATATAAAAAAAAATTTAAAACAACTATTATATCACTAAAAGAGACAGGATTGCTTGTTGAACTGAAAGAATTACTGAAAAACTACATGAAGCAAAAAATTAAAACTTGTTATTTCAATTCTAATATTGACATCCTAATGTTTGAATGACTCTCATCACAGCCATAAATATATTGTAATATAGGCAAATATTAAGCAGTTGCAGAATACATTCTCTACAGGGTAATTCTCTGTGGTTTGATGACTTTTCCCTGCTCTTCCTATTTCTGGTGGTCACTGGGAATTCCTATGCAGATTTTTAAACCCAGATAGATCTGCATATCCTGGATTGTGTATTTATTTTTATCTTTGGAACAATTATGACCCAGTATTGAAATTTAATATACTACAATAACACGAGATGTGTTTCTCATATTGTCTGCAGGTTGTGAAGTAAGTGAAATGTTTTGACAGAGTAGAATTTATGTAATACTATTGCTTGTTGCTCGTTTCAGAGAGGAAATTGAAAACACTTTTACATGATTTAGACTTTGATTATTAGGGGATGGCTATGGTACATACAGTCATAGAAAATACGTCAACCTTATTCACCTCATGTGCTTCCTACTCACCCTCTTCCAAAAACTCATGCACAAGGAGTTAGTGTTTTTTGTTCAGAAACCTAAGAGTTCCCAAGGGAGGGAAAAGAAACTTATGGTTTGGGAAAACAATGATAGCAACAGCTAAAACATCTTTCACCCATGATTATGATCATATAAAATAATATACAGAGTAAGACTGAACTGCATTTTAAATCTGATTTGAGAGTGGTTTATGAAGAAGTATAAAGTCAGTATATTTCTGTAACAGTGGAAGAATGTATACATTATCAGATAGTTATAATATGACTTATGAGAACAGCACCATATTCCCATTGAAAGCAACTAGAGTATGAACTGAGAACAGAATATGGCAATAGAGACTTCACAGCCACCATGACACTCTTGTTTATAATTCTGTAATTTATACCATGAAGATGGTACTGGAGATACAGGCATTCAAGTTAGGTCTATTTCTTTCTTAATGTGATCTTGTGGCACTTGGAAACATTCAAGACACTGGTTTCAACAGATGCAGGTTACTGCTATGACATTTTTGGTGACGCTACTCTGTTCTGGAATTAACATTCTCAATCAGTTTCTAAGGCCAAGATTTCTTACCTACAAAACACTTCAATGATTAGGCTGTTTATGTGCTCAGACCCAAGCCATATTGAACTATTGCAATATGGCCCCATGGTTTACTTGTACCCACTGTATGTATTCACCTACAGCATTGTGCCTTATTCTTGGATTTTAAATTATTTGGGAATAAACAAATACCTTTTCAGTTGTGCAGCACTTAGCAAAGTGGGATTCTAGTCCTTTTCTATGGTTCCCAGATGCCACAGTAACAAAACTGCTCTTCAGGATACGTTACTAAGCCCTACTATTTTCCCAGGATTTTCTGAAATGTAAGTGTGTTGAAATAGAGGGGCCAAGGGAAGAATGAAGAGGATTTCTAACATGATTTGAAAGAAAATAATTTTATGTCATTTTGTGAAATAATCTTTTAATGATTAATCATGTATATTGGTTGATGTATTTTATGTGTTTAAATGAATGAATAAATGTCAAAAGGAAGATCCTTTAAATTGTTACAACAACTTCACAAATAGTTGTTGGCATTTGATCAAGGGAAAAGCTGAATTTAAGCCTTTCATAGGATCAAAGAACTTAGAGTTGAAAAACAGGCATTATGATGTCTGTCCTCTCCCCTAGGAACAATTATTAATTGTCCTTGAAGAATATTCCCCAGTGCTTTAACCAACCCAGTTGGTTCTTATCTATTTTAGAACTAAGACACAATTCCAGCTCTTCTCAGTAAATTAAAAACTAACATTAAAAGATGCTTGTAGCTGTTTCTGGCAGAATATAAGCTTCATGTCTTTTTCCTGGAACACGCATCTGCATGTGCCTGTCTGCAGCAGTACAGATGGCAGTACTGTTAAATACATCTCAGTTCAAATTCACAAGTTGCTCCCGTTCCATAAAAATGTTATTAAAAGAAATGTAAATTACAGCCCCCCTCCTAATTCTTCACTTATGCCCAGAATAAAAGAACGGATTTGCAGAAGGAGTAAATTATCATAGCTCTATTTGCAGCCAATGTCATTATGCTGATTTACAACAGCAGAGTGAAAAAGTGCAATAAATGTAGACAAGGAGGGACAGGTGACGCAGCTGGCTATCTACCAAAACCTTAACCATGTTATCTAAATACCATTATCTGTACCCATTTCAGTCTGTCATATCCAGCATTGCTGGTGATAAATAATTCACCAAAAAACATTAAGGCCCCCATAACTATGTTCAGGTTAAATCAAGTCAAGCAGTCAGGCCTGCAAGTTAAATGTTGCTTTCTTTTTCATTGTTATTCTACTTTGTCTTTTCCTTAAGTATGAGTTTTGCACTATGTGATGCAGCTGGCTATGTGCTTTTGAACATCAGCAACAGCATTTACTGCAATCCTGGTATGAATGCCATAGGTAACCATCTCTTTACCCACTTAACTAAATGAAAAAATCATTTTGTGGCACTTCTTGTGCATTCCTATTCAACTGACTGCAGAATTACCATGAAAACTAAAGCAGGTAACATGGGATGGCAATCAATTCCTGCAGCTGGTGATGAGTCTACAGTAGAGACCTTGTAGGAAGAATGGTTCTAAGTAAGACTTTCTAGCTCTTTTTTTTATTATTATTATTATTATTTTCATCCTGTATTTAGTAAAACGACATTTTTCAAGGAGTATCTCAAGGGCCAAGTTCTGTCCTTAGACGTCTTATATCTCCCTTGGGCAGAATTTGTTTCCAAGGGAAAAGCCTTTTAAAATTCTGGCTTTATGCTTCATACAAAAAAAAGTGCTCAATATGCCCTAAAGCAAACCCAACCCCTTCTGTCATGTAATTCCAGCTCACAGGATTGCTATGGGATGTCTGAGCTCTGGGGGGAAAAAAAGAGAAAGGTTAGGCCCTTCCTGAAGAGGCTTCAAAATATTTTCAGTCCTCAGACACTTTGGCACCTCAGCAAGTCATTTAAATTTTTGCATAATAAATATTGGTTTGTTTCAATAATAGCTTGAGGGTGTATGTCATTTATGTGACATCTGTAGTATGCCGGGTTTCTGTGAGTATGAGGAACACATGCTGTCTTGTAAAGCAGAAAATAAAACATTGCTCAAACTGTGAAGCTCCCCAAGGCTTCACAATTGAATATTCAAACACAAGTAAGCACAGCGCTCGAAGAAATTCAGCTATGCCTGATTCAGCTGGCATTGGCAAAAGTGCTTCCCATATAGTTCCTATGAGTGCAGAAACTAATAAAAAATGAAATTAAAGATATTTTTTGTTTTATAGAGCCCTTATCCACTTAGATTCAATACTTTCAGTTTTGGACCATATGAAGCAATGTAATCATGTTACTCACTAGAAGACTGGCAAAGTTATGAACAATGTGTTTCCTGAATGATTAATATTTTATAAAATTTAGAAGCGTGTCCTATCAAGATTTTAATAATATTTGACTTATTGTTTTGATTGACATGGACTAATAAAATTTTATTGTGCTTTATCATCTTAATTTTTCAAGTTTATTTTTTGTTTTTTGTTCTTTGGACAGTTGCAGGAACAAAGGAAAGCATTTATTTTTATACCAGGAGCACTAGGGAATTAAACAAAGTAAAGGTTCATAAGGTATACTTCCTGATTCTTTTTAATTGCTTGCTTGACTGTGAAGTACATACACTGAAAACTCTTGCAGAAAGATTTACAATATTAATAACCTCAGGCTATTTTGGGTCATAGCCAGTCTTCATAGAGACAGTATAGAGGTTACCCAATCTTTTTAACCCTCCTCTGATAATGTGCCAGTTTGCTAAAAGCTTGCCACTTAAAGGAAAACATTCATACTCTTAGAATATTTTAAAGGTAATTGCTTTTCTTCCTCTTACCTTTTGATTCTGCATGAACTTAAAACAATATTATCTTTCATTCACTTGGGCTTGTCAAATGATTTGAGTGCATGTGCTTAAGCAGTTATAGTGTGTGCTCACTTGTAAGCACACCTTCAGGCAATTGTCAATGTCTTTACCAACACATACAAGAAAATGGGACTGACACTTAACATTCAGAAGACTAAGGTCCTCTATCAACAAGCTTTTAATGAGCAGTCCCCAGCTCTTGTAATTCAGGTATTACAGTGAAATTCTGGAGAATGTTATTTCTTGTACCTCAGAAGCCATCTCTTGCAGAAGGCTGACTGATGAAAATCAAAATTACCTTAAAAGTACAAAGGCAGACTTCAGACACCTGAGAAAATGGGTGTTTGAAGATTGTCATAGCCAAACCCAAGCTCATGGTTTATCATGCAGTTATGATCCCCACCTTACTGTACAGAGTTGAGACATGGACAACATAGAGGACACAGCTCAAGTCACTGGAGAAGTACCATCAGTGCTAATGGCTACAAAATGATATTTAGATATTTGCCTGTAGGAACTAGTGTGACAAAGTGGGGGTCCCTGACTAGCCACAGGACTAGTTTCCCCACCTACCTCAGGGCCAGCTGCCCATCTGTCTTGTCTGCCACACCTTGATGGAACCTAATTGAGTTGTTAATTAGGCAGGAGACTGCCCATTATACACCCTGATATGGGGGGCTCTCCACAGCTCCGTTCCAACCCTACGCCATGGCCCAAGCCTCACAGATGGCATCTCAGGCAGTCGACTCAACCATCCCCTTTGCCCATTAGCTGTGGCCCTTTCCATGGGACCTTTGGCTTCTGTATAAGCCCTGGCCCCATCTGAGGCCAGTCAAGACCCCAAGTTCCTTTGCTAAATATGGGCGTCCCTTGCAGTGGGCCCCTGGCCCTTTTGACACTTCCAGTCCTGCCCCCAGCATTGACCAATCAAGTCCCTCAGTTGGGTCTATAACTCCTGCCTGCACTCAGGGATTGAGGTCCCCCATTCCCGGCTCAGATGCTTTTTGAAGCATGCCTGGCTCCATGGGGTCACTCACCACAGCAGGCTCAGGTGCTTCCTGAAGCTTACCTGGCCTTTTCTACTCCAGTGGTACAAATAGCCCATCTGAAGGTGAGGGCTGGAATTAAGGTGCCCCTACTCGCTTTTCACTGGGGTGGTAACTGGCCAGGCATTTCCTGGGGTCTCCTACTCCACTGAGAGCCACACCAGACCACCCACCCTGGCAAGGTGCAGTTTTAGGTCATGCCCAGGACCAAGACCCTCCAAATCATCCCCTTAGGCTCCTGCCCTTACTTCCAGGATGTTGCATACAGCCAGGCAATGTTTCTGCCTGCCCTGCCAGCAGTGAACTGCTCTGTTTACATAGGCAGCCAGGGATCTAAAATGGCTGCCACAGTCAAGCATCTGCTGGTGCTTGACTCAGCCCTTAAAGTGGCAGGCACCAACAGTGCTCCTGCCACAACTGGCTTGTAGGAAAAGTAGATATTGCATTGGAACTGTGGTCCAGGAGAATGGCAAGGGTTTATTGCTTCTAAAAGCATGTTTGTAACAAAGTTTCATGGTCTCAAACTTCAAGACCCACTGTGTTTGGAGCTAACAGACACACAACCGGGGGAAACTGAAAATATGAACAGTGTACCCATAACATGAGATAAAGTGGCATTACATCACAGTCACAAAGCCCCTGGGATTTCTGGTTTTGGTGGATGGACAAATTTAGGAGGCCAGGCATGCCCAAATTAAGATATCAGTAAATGACCAAATTAAGATGTGTGCATGTGATGGGTTTGTGGAAACAAAGAATTATGCTGACGGAACAGAATGTGGACAGTATGACAACCACAGGGAGACCAGGCAATGATTCCTGGAAGTGAGTCATCCGAGGAGAAAGAATACAAAAGGGTAAGAGGGCACACCACCACCCAGTCTCACCCACCCCATTGGAGGCCACCATGATGAGAGGGCATCTGGAGGCCAGCATAGGCAGAGGTCCATACCACTGGTCCATCTTACTCACCCCACTGCAGCAGGGGGCTCTGCCCTCAACTTCCAAGGCTGTGACATGTGACATTCAAGAAAGAACCACAGGGTGAAGCTTGCATACTTAGCCTCTGCATACCCTGGAACTGGTAGATAAGTAGAACTGAGGGAGGGAATGGGCAGGGGGGGGGGACAAATATTTTGTCTGCTTTCCTGCATTACTCTTATCTGCTATCACTGTATATCAATAAAATTTGCCTATTATAGAATGGAAGAAGTTGTGGTCAGTCTGACAGTTTGGGTCTTCCCAAAACAAAGTATCAGGACTGGGGCATAAGTCCAGTGCCAACAAGTGCTGCCTGTAGAAGATCCTTCAAATCCAGTGGGAATACAGATGTACCAACAATAGTGTCCTCTTGCAAACAAACACCATGAGCCTTGAGGTGATGATCATCCAATATCAACTTTGCTGGGCTGGCCATGTATAGCTAACACCAGAGATAGGTGTGGTACTGCCACGCTCAAGAGTCTGAGCCTTCTACAGTCTTGGGCTTGTGGGCCGACAGCTTGGCCTTAGTGCACATGCTTGGGAACCACTCTTATAAGCTCGCCCACCATGTCTTGATTTTCTTTAAATGAGCAGAAGGTTCTGAATAGCAGTTGGAGCTCTGTGTGTGGATGGTTTTTCCTTGTGGGGCCCCTTACTAGGCCACTCTGCTTTTTCCTCGTGTCCAGGGATGATTCCCTGAGGGTTCACCTATCTGGATTCCATGGGAAGCTGGGGACCCAGCTCCCACACCATGCCATCTGGATGTCTGACTCCAGATTCCCTAACCAAGTTTTATTCTCTCACGGCATATGCTCAAGAGGAGGGTAGAGAAAACACGTCAAGGATGGCCTCAAGGCCAACTTGAAAGAATGTAACATCAACATGAGCTAGTCAGGACTGCTGCCCAGGACTGTCCCAAAGAATCTGCTTCAAGGATCTCAATAATTTGAAACCTTCTGATTGTCATGACCCAAAGGTCTGATTTTGTGTGTGCTTCGGCACTAGAATTATCCCCGTGGGTTTACAGCTTCATTGCATGGTGGAGTTCTGCTGCACAGAGAACCCACGTGCAAGGAAGAGAGTTCCCGCCACTTTGCAGCTGTCTTTGCAGGGTGCATTTTCTTTGCAACACAGAAATGCACGGTGCAAAGAGTTCCCACTCTTCAAATGCAAATTCGTGTCCTGCTATTGGCTAGTGCTAAATTATTCCCACGTGGCGGCTAGCGATTGGCCTGCTAGCCGTATAAGAGGCTTGAGCAGTTTCCACCCAAGCAGAAGAGGACTCCACATCCATCTCGTGGGGACTCTGGGTGCGCGGCAGGGTCATAGAAGCCCTGTGTGTTATTCAGAGGAGTTTGGCGGCCTGATCCACCGCCCACCTCTTCCCGTCTTCGAGCGGTAACCTTTTATAAGACGTATCGACGAGTTTTGAGGCGCGCTTGTCCTGGACATCCGGAGTTCTGTCTGCGTGGAGCCTAGCAAACTCCACGTGATTGTTCGTGTTTTCTGTTTGTAACCGCAACTCAAGCAAGTTTTCAGCCTGCACCGTGACCATCTCGGTGTAAGTAAACAATCTTAAAATCAACCGTTACGTGTCTGTGCCTAATTCTAGCTCGGCGCCCGCCCTCTCCGACCCAGCGTGCCTGGGCTGCCAGCCACAGCCCGCGTGCAGTGCGACAAAGGGCCGTGGGTTCGCACCCGGCCCGCACACTGATGACAACAGGAGATGGAAAAATGGGAGTGGCAGAAACAGCATATCACAGACTGAATCAAGATTCCAGAGGCACCCACCCTACATGCCTGAGTTGCAAAAAAGTCTGTCCATCCTGGATTGGCTTCATCAGCCATCTTCAGGCCCATAGACAAAGTAATCATTGAAGACAATTGTCCTCAACTGTGATGGATTACTAATGAAATAGCTGCTCATACAGTCTTGCCTCACTAGACCAATGGCTGAATTCTAATGTAACTACTGGGTATCTAAGTAGATTTAGGGCTTCTTTTTTATTCACTTCCTTTTATTTTCTCCTTTAGACTAGGGACAGATATTACACATAAACAAGTAAAAGTGACTTGAAACTGGTTCAAATCTGTAATACAATAGTTCAGTGCTTATAAATCACTTTCACAATGGCTGAAACCAGTTTAAGATAACCCTGAATGGATATAGTATCAGATTTAACTGATTTAGATTAAATTAGTTTATTGAACTTCTGTCCCAGATCCTCTCCAGATTCAAGTTAACTCACAGTTCCCTAGCATCCCAGGATACTTTGCACCTCCCACACAAACCTCTCCCCCCTTTCTAGAGTGGGTGGGCTAGCCTTGGCCTAAACTGTCTGCTCCAGCTGAGCATGGAGGTGTGCTCTAATGCCCCTGGCTTCTAGCCTGGGTCACTGTAGGTATGTGGCTGCATTTCCAGAATCAAAAGTAAATGTCTGTTCACTTTCTTATTGGTTCAATCTAATCAGCTTAAACTAATCTGCAAAGATTGAATTGATTCATCATCAGGCTTTTTGACTGTCTGTACTTAGCCTTAGAGGCTTCACTGGCTGCCTTCCTTCATTTCATCACCCTGCCTCAGCTACCATTCTTACCTGTCATGGGGTTGGATCTGAGGGGCAGTTGTGACATTCCTCTGGAGACTCCACGATCATGCCCTGTTCTGTCCCTAGGGTTCCTTTCTGTCTTTCCTGCCATGCCTCAATAGTAAACATGATCATAAAAATGCTGTCCACAGGCCTTCAGTTGGTCTGGTTCCACTGACCCCTGTCAGCCTCTACCTGGGCCCAGGCCCTTCATTGGGCCTCACTCAATAACTGTGCCTCCAGATAGTACCTCAAGCCTTAAAAGCTAATTCTATGGCTCCAATCCATCACTATACCATGTCCCATGCCTTGAAGATGGCACCTTTGTAGACGTTCTGCCAGTTGCTGACACAGCCCCTCTCTAGGCCTTCTAAACTCTCAGCCTCCATCAGCCCCACTCTGGCACTCAGCCTCCTTGGTCTCTCTGCTAGCCCCTCTCCGGTTGCCAGACCCCACATGTAGATACTGACATCTCTCTTTTGTCCTCTCTCCGTGCCCTCAGACCCCTCAGTCTCACCCAACTGCTCCCTGGGACACCAGAAAGACACCAGTCTCTCTCTCTCTCAGGCCCCTCAAACCCTTCAATCTAACCCAACCACTCTCTGGGCTACTGAACCCCTTGACTTCTCTCCTGGCCCCTCTCCAGGGTGTCAGTTCCACTGTATTTTCCTGGCCACTCTCCTCACTGGGCCACAGGACCCTCACAATCCTGGTCTTCCCTGGCCCCTCACTGGGCCTTTGGACACACATGGTTCCGGTCTTCCTTGGTGAGTGCTTTTCTGTTGGGGTGTGCTCCCCCTACTCTTTCTCCTCCATGGGGTCACCCACAAGGCAGTAAAAGCTGAGGTTTTCTGGTACCCTTCCCTGCAGTGACCCATGCGTGGCATCTCATGAAGGTTGTCCTGCCACAGGTAGCCCCACCACACCAACTCCAGTAGTGTGCTGTTTTAGGTCTTATCAAGGACCAGTTTCCAAACCTTCCTAGTCTTATGTGTTCCTCTCTGGGTTCTCCCCTAGATGCCCCATGTGGCAGACCAGTAGGAGGTGCTCCTACACTGAGCCACCCACCTTACTGTGCCCCACCAAAAACCAAGCTTTGGACATCTTCCCATGGGCACCAACTTCTTGCCAATGCTCTTCCTGGAGCACACCCACAAGCCTAGGGTAACCATTGCCACTACCCAGAGTCTTGTCTTTTTTTGGGCCCTGTGCCTCCTGGGGGTACACAGGCCTTGTAGACCTTGATGTTGCTTGACCCACTGTAAAATCTTGGGGCGCTTCCTTTAGTTTGAAGCATAAAAAGGTAGCCTCCCTTAGTCAGCCATGCAAAGGGAGCAAAAAAGCTTCCCTGTTCCCTCACAAACATGTACAATAAGGCTTGCTCCGATAGATAGCTTTAATGATTGGAGAGGAAAAGCATAGGGAAAGAATACAAACCAAAAGGAACTTTGAAAGAAAACAGCCTTGAGCAAAACAGTATGTGAGGCTTGTGGACCCTTTGAGTATGAGTCTAGAACACTTAGGTCTAGGTTACTGGTTACAATTCAGATAAGTTACTCACAATTCCATCCAGGGGCTGATTTAGCCTGCTCTAGAGGCAGCATGGCTTTCTGGCTGTGTCCCCAAAACATGTTTCCTCTCCTTCCAGGAAAAAGGTACCTTAAATATCCCTGTCAGGAGTTCATCAAAGTTCCCACCACAAACCAGTATACTCAAACCACAGCTGATGCCAGTTGGTCAGTTTGAAAAACATCACCAACCTCAGGTGAGGATTTAGGGTTACACAGGACACAGGGGAGAGTGAGCTCCCCCCTCCCTCAGGAATGTCTCCAACCCAGGTCACAGCTCAGTGGTAAATGAAACAGAGGGGGGGGCTGCCTGCTTACAGCAGTGAGGCAGGTGGGTGGGGAGGGGAGGAGTGATTCCTCCACTCCCTATGTCCCTCCTGGGTTACTAACCCCTGGCTGTGGCTCCATCTCACATCTGAGCCCTCTATCTCTGGCCCCCAGCTCACTCTCAGACCCCTACCAGCCATAATCATCTTGGACTACATGCTCCCTGACCCCTTCCTCTTGGCTGTAGCCCCACAAACACTTTTGTGTCTCTCCTAGGCCCTGGCCCTGCCTCCAGGCCAGTCAAGACTCCAAGCTCTCCCAGCATCTCTTACAGTGGGCTCTCTCACTCTTTTACCCCTTCTGGGCCCTGGCCTCAGCATAGGCATAGACCAGTCAAGGTTCCCAGAGTCTGTCTTCCAACTGCCAGACCTCTCCTCTATGTGGGTCTGCCCACTTAGGCCCCTCCATAGATCATTCCCTCTCTCTCTCTCTCTCTCTGCAGGCTTGGAGTCCTCCATAAGTCTTCCTTACTGCAGCCCCTTCCTCCTCTGGGTTCATCTGGGCCCCTCCTGGCCTCTCACAAAGCCCCTGTGCACACAGCTCCTCGCTGGGTTTGTCCTGAGCTCTCTTCTCAATATCCCACAGACACTCAGCCCCTCTCTCTCTGGCCTCATCCAGCCTCTCTACAGGCCCCAGACACTCAGACACTTGGACCCCTTCTCAGGGCTCTGGACCCCGCACTGTGTCCCCAGGAACTTCTTCCATCCCTTAGCTCCTACCTAAACCTTTGCATATCATTCTCCTCACTGGCATTCAGGAGCCGCAGCCTTCCTGCTGGATGACTTTGCTTCCACAGTTCCCAAGATGTTACTGCCTTCTCTGTTCTCAGGGTCTGGGCTTATACCCTGCCTAAGCCCAGTCCTCCTCCAATCAGATGACTCTCTTCAATCAAGTGACTCCTTTGATCAGGTCTGGCCATACCTGCCAGCCCTTTGGGTTAGCTGACTCTGCAATTAGCCCTGACCCTCACCTGCCAGTGGCTCAGCAGGCTGCCTGACCTCTTGAAGTGGCAGGCACATCAAGTTCCCTGCCACACCACCCATTCCCTCCCTATGTTCCATTTCACTACCCCATCACTCAAACTCTTTCCCTTCCAGCCTCAAGTTCCCACCCCCACCAATCCATCCTTTCAACCCAACCCCATCTAGATAACAGATAGAAACCTGTTCTGGATTGCCCTCTCATGGCAATTCACAACTATGCAGGTTGGGGACAGCCAGAGAAGGTTTTGAGCCTGAATGTGCAATTATTCTAAACTCAAGCTAACACTAACACCGATCAACATTTGAGAAGCTTACAGTGTAATGTGTAACAATGCCCTTAGGCTTCTACGTGCAATTCTATTCAATGGTGTTCAAGTCCTTGGAAATCCACTTGTGCATCCACTGGTGTAACATACTGCCATTTTAGCCTTAAGATTCACTTACAAGAAAGGAGGAGGAGGAGGACCCACACATTTTTGTAATAACTGGCTTCCATGGTCTTGATCAGTGTGGAACAGGATTTCATTTACAGCTAACTCCACCTATGTACTTAATAAGTAGAATAGAGACTGGTCCCAAATAAATATTGCAATGAGGATCTGTTTAAGTAGGTGTTTCATGAACATTTTTTACAGAAAAAGAATAAAAAGCTTTTATGCAAAATGTCTCTTGCAGCCAAAATGTCAATTGTTAGACAGAAAGTAACTTGCAAAACAGAAAAAAATAACCTGTTCATGTTAGAGTGCAATGAAATTCAAATTAGTATATCTAAATTTTAATTTAACCCCTTAATCTTTTATATCAACTCTATCTTAAATGTTTTCTCATGCCAACAACTGCATCCTCTCTAACTTGGCCAGGATGGTTTAGTCAGGGGTGATCCTGCCTGAAGCAGAGGGCTGGAATGAATGATCTTATGAGGTCCCTTCCAGGCCCACATTCCTAAGATCCTATGAACTAACACTTCCTTCTTCTTCAGATGGCTAAAGACTGTATAGTAAAATCCCTGTTATCCGGGATTTTACTAACTAGAATACTCTATTAACCGGAATTTCAGCAGCAAGATGCAATGGCACTGCACCCTGCCATTTTTTCTGCCTGCTGCACTGCTGGGGGCAGAAACTGACCCTGGCACTGGCACTTCCCACCTCACCTGGAGTCAGAGCCCTATCTCTAGCCTCATGGGCCCATGCGGAGTGACCAGGTGCAGTGCCCACCACGGAAAGCAGTGTCGGGCTCTCCCACCTCCCCCCCCCAGCAGGACTTGCAGCTCCCAGTACGTGGGGCAGAGCTGCAGCTGGAGCCACTGGGCTGCAACTGGGAACTGCCCACCCAGGAGTGATTCCCACAGCCCCTCCCACCCCGCCTGGGGTCAGAGCCAGGAGCCTCGTGCCCCCAGGCAATGGTTCCAGCCACACACCCCTGCCACCACCACCACTCCCCGCCCCCCCCCCCCCCGCCTCCTGCTCTGCACACGGCCGGAAACCTGTGCCTCAGGTAACTGGCCTTTTTAGCTTACCGGCTTCTCCACTCATGCTGGTTAATTAACAGGGATTTTACTGTATTCAGAAATGCTACACATACAGACTCTGATAAACTGTATCCACTAAGACTCAGGTCTCCAGAAATGACAGGAAAATTTAGTTTTCTCTTAACGGGTTTATCTGCAATAGGCCAGTACTAACATAGTATTTTGCTGCATAGAAGCTGTTCATCTGTAAATTTCATAGTTTTTAACCACTGCTACTGGAGGGTGAAATCCTGCTGCTATTCAAGGATATGTAGACTTTGCATTTAGATCCCTCCAACTTCAGACAGATAACCCCTGATCCCTTTACCTTCAGACAGATAACCACCCCATGGACCAGCATGGGCCCCTGCCCACTCCTCTCCCCACCCTGAGATAGTGGGTGCCCCATACAGCTCTTAGCGCCAGCAAATGGCTATATACATTGCTCAAAGTCTACATTCCTGCAGCCTGAATATAGATCAGGTGCAGCAAAGAGCTGTATGCTCCCTAAGTCAGTAAGAGTTTTGCCATTGACTTGAGTGAACCTGAGATATAGCTGGAAATCTTTACCTATTTCAGTCCATTAGTCTTTAATTCTAATTTGAAAGACATGAAAAACTAAATCTCTCCCTGTGCCCAGCTGCTACAGCAGCAGTCAATAGAAGCAAATGAGCAACTGATAGTTACTGCCAAGGCTCTGTTAATGAATCATTGTTGATTTGGGGATTCACTTACCTGCTTTAATCTGAAGAAGTGTGACTGTCGAATCTAGAGGCATGCTATTTGAAGTGTTTTTGGGGAGGTTTATATGAAGCACCACTTTGCTGATAAAATGGGACCTTTTTCTACTACTTGATCACAGTTGATTTTTTGTTAGAAGGCAAAGATGTTAGCCTTGCAAATATCTGAGTATTTAAGTAATAGCAAATGACAAGTGCTTTGGGATGTATGTCTTTTTCTTATTATTGTGTAAATCCAAATAAATATACAAACTCAGGAATTATGTGCTTAATTCATTGTTTACAAAGATAATGCAAGAAAAGTAATCATGCAAATATCCACCCTGCTGCAGTCTGTTTACTGCCCTGTCTATCCACATATATGGTTTGTATAACATTCATTGTTCTTTTTTTTTTTGTTCCAGAAAACAGAAAAATGAGTTGGTACTGCATTTGCTGTATTGTTCTTGATTACTTCCAGATAATCTAGGAATATATTGTTGCCATTTTTATTTACAGCTTCTGCATCGCAATAGAGAATGAAGGCCCACATCCACATGCTCAAAAGGAGAGTTCTCATCAAGTACTTGGAAAATAACATTTTTGTTTCACAACTGAACTGATAATTTCTTTCTCTTTTCAGCACCCACATGCCCAGGGATGTTGCAGCAGCTGTAATGATAATGATAGAATTCCCCAAATTGGTGTCCATTGAGCTCCTGTAACTTTAAAAAGACATAGTGTAGAAAGTGAAAAGCCTGGTTTTTTTTTTTATAGTAATGAAGTAGGCTATTGCGGATGAGCCTACAAACTTCACTTCATCAATCTACTGGATACAAAAAATCATGGACTAAATATAGTCATTGGATTCATGGCACATTATAACCTGCTTACCATCTGATAACCCCAGGAAACCTCTCTACAATTTACCAGCTACATTCCACGACCAGATCACCATTCCCCTTTCCCCCCACCTATGTCTCACCTATTGTTTCTCACCCCCTCTGATCCCTCACTGCCACACATTTGCATTTTCACTGACCTGCATTCCTGCATAATGGCTTTTATCCTATCCAGGAGAGCACAATACAACTATAGACTCTCCCTCTGTCTGAAGAAGGGTTTTTGTACCCAAAAGCTTGCGAAGAACAATTTTTCCAACTACAGCAAAAGCTTTGTTATCTGGCACCCCTGTGGAATGGGTGGTGCTGGATAACAAAATATGCCGGTTAATTGAGAGGCTAAAACAGACACCTTTGCCTGTTTGGGCCACTGCTTCTCCCGCTGCATCCGGGACATTGCCACCCCTCCCGCCACATATCCAACTCTCCCACCGCATCACTGACCCACCTGTGGGCCCCAAGGGACTGGGCACCAGGCCCCCCGCAGCCTGCTATGCCCCGGGCCATGGTGGCTCGGAAATGCAGGCTGCTTTGCCCCAGGTCATGGGGGCTTGGCAAAACCGGAAGTGCCGTGATGGGACTTTTTCCTTTTTTTAAAAGCAGTTTTGCTTTTACTTTACAAGCTGGCATGCTGGTTAATAGAGCATGCCAGCTTGTAAGGTGCCGGTTAAGGCAGGTTTTACTGTATTTAGTTGGTCTAATAAAAGATACCACATTTACCCAAAGAACCTTGTCTGCTATCCTGACATGCACTCATGCCAACAAATAGCTTTGTACTCATATATAGCATAAATCCTAGAACTATACCTAAAAGATATTTTCTTTCATCCCTATAGAAGCACTGCTGTGTGTGTTTTAAATCATTGCAACAATACATCTTTCTTTTGAAATACCCCAGTTTGTTTTGTTCGTTGCTATAAGTTACATTTATCCTCATCGATCAGCATGTGCCCTCAAAGGATTTAAAGGACTCTGATTTATATCACTTTTTATATCTGCACATATGCTGTATGCCCCAAATCTCCTGTTTCTAATTTAGTCAGCAACTTCCTTCTGTGTGCCACTCCCTAGTCTGTATCTGTTCTAAATCCACTACATCTGAGGTGTCAGTCCTTTATAGTGCATTTCTTTTTCAACTTTGGTTAAAACTTAAAGTTAATTTCTGATCATTACATAAATTTGCAAGGCACATCAAGATTACCAAATGTGAAACCATTGTGTTCCAAGAACATTTTCCTTTCCTGGTAAGCTCTATAAAACATAAGGAATCAGATTCAGGTGGGTTCAATAGGTGCCAAATTAGGAAAGGGCAAATTTGGGTACCTACATTCATTTAGCACCTGAATTTTGCAGTACAAAGTTTCCTAGATACTTATGCTTCTGGGGGTGCATCTACACAGGATACTTAACTGTCCATTAGATTAACCTAATGTGCAGTAAATGCTCACCAGGTACTAGATAAATGGTGCATTAACTATTGCTCAGTAGTACACATGTAGATGCTGACATTGGGTGCAAACTGCACCTGGTCAGCCACACCAACAGGAGGTAGCCTCCTGTTTGGGGCAAAGCCATGTGGGTGGCAACTCCTCCAGCCACGTGACAGGGGCAGCTTGTTGTCTCTCCCAAGCTGGCCTCCAGGCCCTTGGCCTGATCCCCTGGACCCATGCCAGCTGCTGCCTGTTCCCAGACACTGGGGTGGGAGGGAGCAGGGGGATCACTAGCTCTGCGTCCCAGCCAGTTGGGAGTGTCTCACTCACAGAACCCAGGTAACGTGGGCCTGGCAGCATGGGAACAAACTGGCCCACAGGGAAGAGAAACAGGAGAGTTGTTCCTGAACCGCTGTGGTAACTGCCAAAAGGAGCCAGCCCTGGTCCAGCCTGGGTAGAGGACGGGGACGGCAGGCTGCTTGCAACAACTGGCAAGTGGTTTACCTGCCCCCACGGTGGAAGCAGGGATTGAAAGTCCCACCTTGACAACTTACCAGGATCCCTGGGCACCTATGCATGCATGGCTTATGAACTGAGGCCAGGCCACATATAGCCCCTCAGTACTGTGCATGTTATCTCCGAAATGTTGCGAACTCTCATAAAGAGCTTCTCTGTACTTGATCTGCAGGTACAGCAGCTGCACATGGGGGAGACCCACCAGCCGCTGGCAGAGATGGGGCCACAAGGACCCTGTCACCATCAGCCAGTATCCTCTGTATGCACCGCCTTCATCAGTGGCAGATCCAAGACCGGACCATGCTGCTGGACAGGATGGTCACAGTGGTGGAGAAATAGCTCACAGATTCTTAGGTCTGGTGAGTCCAGGATTTGGAGAGGGAGAAGGAGAGTGACCAGGCACACCTCACCTTCAAGGAAAGGCATGTTGCCCTCCTGGAGAGGTTGGTGGAGGCCCAGGAATGGTAGGGCATCATGGTGGCCTGAGTGGTGACAGCAACAAAGGAGGACTGCTGGGTTTTCAAAACTATTCTGGCCCTGGCAGTCACCTTTGTGCTGCCCAATGCCCATCCCCCACCACAGCCCTGCATGGACCCTGGCAGCTGCCCATGGCGCCAAGCCGACCAGTGGTCTTTGGGGTGGTGGAGCGCTGCTTGCACCAGCCAGGGCCCCATGGCCCAGCTTCTGAGCCTGGTCTTGTAGTGGCCTGGCACACTGCCTTGGGGTGCTGCCCGCTGTTCACCCCACTGCCATGTGACCCCTGAATAAGAGCTGGCCATGGCTGGGTCGGCTCTGCATGTGTGCCCTGCTAGCTCCAGCCCTTTGGAGGAGGAGGGAAAGAAGGCTGAGTGGCCTAGACAAAGCCCACCCTCAACCCTGGGCTAGCTTGTAGCCTGCCAGGCTCACTGTATTTTCCACACCTGTAGTAGTTTCAGCAGAGGCTGGGGTGTCAGGGTGTTGGGTCCCTCTCCCCAGGATCCATGCCATAGGCATCTCTACCCCACAGCTCCCCCCTTGACAGTTGTCAATGCACCACTGTAAATAGTTTCATGGGGAAGAGGGTGCTTTCTTGGTGGTGGGTGTTCACATTAGGGAGTTGTTGGGAGGGAGGGAGTGTGCTATTGGGAAGCAGGGTGCCTGTTGTTGAGGAAGGCAGTAAGGAGTCTGTTGTTGTTGGGGGGTGGGGCGGTTGTTGTGTGGTGCAGGGAAATAAAGTTTGGTGTTTCTTGAAAACTGTCTATAGTGTGTATGCTCTTGGTGTAACACTGTGGACCCAGGGTCTATGGGTGGATGACCGGGTGTCCAACTGTGGAGGGGTGGAGGAGAAGGTGGTCAGCAAATGTTTGCAGTCACAGTGCTCTGGCCACTGCTTCTGGGGGGAAGGCAAGGACCATCCATGGCGCATTGATCACTGGCTCCTGGGAGAACATCCGCAGCCAGCCTGAGGCTGCCCTCCAAGGTTTCCATTGGAGTCCCCTGCCACCTCTGTGCCCTCTGCCTGGGGCTGGCACATGGGTAGCTTCAGCCAGAGCCTAGAGCTCTCCCTGGCTGCTGCAGTGGCACAGAGCAGGGCAGGAGAAGCCCTGGACCTGATAGCTCCCATTGAGTTAAAATCTTTGCTTGACAGGCAATGTTCTTGGCCTAAGCTTAATGCACTTGAATTTACTGTGCAGTAACATTTAGGTGCATTAATTGCTTGTGTAGATGCACACTGCGTGTACTCTGTAGACACACCCTGTGTAATCTATTTGAGCATCTAGATGCAGATTCCTGTGTAACTCCTGTTGTAATCCAAATTAATGCTGGGGACTTGTCTAAATCCTCAGTCAGGCCTAATTCATTGGGCAACTTCATAATATACCTGATTTACTTGCACAAAGCACAGCAGCAATGGACACTTACACTCAAAAACATGTCATGTAGTGGTACCCACCTCGGCATAACAGTTTGGTGGTCAGAGCACTCAACCAGGAAGCAGATGACTGCAGGAGATGCATGTTAAAGCATGGAATCTAGTAGAAACCCCCGACAGTTGTATGTCTCACAATGCATCTCAGGAAGCTTTCTGTTATTAATTTGTGGTCTGTACCTACTCTGGAGCAAGCTAGGATCAGGAGGGCAGAAAAAAAAGCCACCTCAGTCCATCAACCCCACTCACTAAACTCTGTTTAAAGAAATATGATCATTTCAGAAACAGAGGCCATAGTGTAACTAAGGTGGGGTGACTGAGCCCTTGAAGCCCACGTGGGGTTGGGGAGCAAAAATGGCAGTTACTGCAACTGGTGGCTGGTCATGCTGCCACTACTAGTAACTCGTTAAGTTTGATATTTTGAGACTTATACAGGAACTAATAAAACCCCACCTAAGTGAAAAATTGAACAATACAGATTTCATTTTGATTTGCACTGGTAAAAAATAACTGAGTGACATTCTAACCTGTGTGAAGTCAAGGGCAAAACTCAGCATTAACTTCAGTAGGGCTAGGAATTCATTCTCCTAAAACTCAGAAACCAACATTTTTTTAACTGTTTATTTCTATTAGCTCCATTCTTTGGGATGTTATTGTACTTGTCTAATAAGTGTGCTAATTCTAAAGAAATAATTTGATATGAACTTTTCAGGTGACAATGCTTCTCTGCACTTTCAGTATATTTTTTTGCAACTGGAGCCCAGAAAGTAAACATTCAGTGCATAGAACATCTCCAATATATTGTCTGTCCTAAAAATTCAATTTTTCCAAAGTCTGATTTCACTATGCACTCTGATATCAGAGTAGCATGGATCAAAGGTTCATCAGAGGTAACACATAATTACCACTGGCTGATCTAAAATACGAAGAATAGACCTCTCCTTTCTGATGCAAGACAGACAAAAAGTAAATATGAACACAACAGAGTAGGTGAGATGGAATTTTTAAACTTTGTCCTCTTCATTCTTAAGTAATTATTTTCCATACAAAACTATTAATTTTGTTAGATAGTAAGCATATATCTGTTTGTAAACAAAATAGCATATAGTATACACAGCAAATCATAGACAAAATCTGTATAAGCATTTATAATGTACTCTTCTTATCAGTAAGTCTGGAATTCAAGTAATATTAATGTGATATATAGCATATGAGGTCATATGAAAATGATTACATATTAGAACATATTACACCAGTAAAAACCTATGAAAGAATTAATGGAATAATAAATACAAATCATATGTAATATTTAAAAAAACCTATAGCAATTCTTATAATTCTTTATGCACAGTGAAACTTTAAAATTAACAATTGATAAAACATGAAATTTTAAGAAGAACAATTCAAGGACACTGTCAGATTCTAATTATAAGACAGCAAACATAATATTATGAGATCATAAAATATAAGAACTACCTAAATTTGCTTAGAAACCAAATGATTTTCAGTACAATCTTTCATTATGTTCCCAAAAGTTGAACAGTTAACACATCTTTCAATATCCTCTTAAGAACCATATAGCCTGGAACAAATGTGAAGGGGCAGGAGTGTTTTAAATTTCAATGAACTGTTATTTTTTGACAACTAAGTAATAGTATGCCTAAGAGTTTGCCTGTTATAGAATAAATGAGTCATAACAGACAATTCAAGGAATATGGTCATAGTGTCATGTTATCATAGATATTAGATGTGAGGAAAGACTTATTTGATGATATAGTTTAACCCCTCACTAGAGTAGATTTAAACCATATATTTAACCATATATTTAAACCCAGACTTTTTGCTGACAGGATTTAAAAGTTTAAAATGGCACCTGGGGCATCTGTCACTTTTTCTGAAATGATTTTTTCCAAATTCTAATATATCTCAATAGATGTGTGACATAGATTAAAATTTATTTTAAAAAAAAGCATGAAATTTAGCAGCAACTTATTCACATGTAGTGTTGCTCTATAAGCTTGGTATTTGGAAAGATGCTATATGATCTTGGAAACTTTTTGTAGTTAAGCATATGACCCTGACCCTGACCCTGCTTTAGGGGAGGGCAGATCGATCAGCTGGTCTGAATGATTCTGTCTGTCCTAAAATCATATGGATTTTATTGTAAAGGTGATAAACCTTTATTTATTAAACTAGCCCTGCCTTCAGGTTAGTCGGAATCCTGAGCCTCTTGCTCTTGATGGAAAACTGATTCAGATGTTACCCAGACAGGAGACTGCCCATTTGGGCCCCTGATGTCTAGGGGTGACATCCCTTCCACAGATCCATACCTTCCCTACATTGAGGCCCATGCCTCACAGATGGGTTTCCCAAGCTAGGATTGTGCATGCCTGTGGTAGCTGGAGGTTATTAGGTGCCCCCTACCTGCCTTTCACCAGGGAGGTTAGCAGTCCTGGCATTTCCTGGAGCTGCAATGCCACCGGCAGGGTGCAGTTTTAGGTCATGTCCAGGACCTGGGACCTCCTCTTTCCCCATAGCCCCAGCCCATACCTCCAAGTTCGTCCTGGCATGGGAGCTCAGCAGGGAGATGTTCCTCCCCTGCTGGCTGGTGAAAAACTGTCACCTACACCTCTGAGAGCGGGGCATCAAATAGTTGTCAAAGAAAATTTAAAAAGCATACAGGTGTGGAGTGAGGATGGTGGCATTCACTCCATCTGTAGGTGAAGCTTGGGGAACCCCAGCAGTGGGAGGTTCACCTTTAGGAACACAAGCTACTCCACCAAACCAGGATCCAAGGAGGTGCGGTGGGGTGTCACAACATCCCCAGCAATGCTCCACATCCTCTCACTTGGAATACTGGTTTGTTGACAGGACAGGTGTTCCTGGGCAACCGTGGCCAGATCCTGCCACATCTGGCTGTGGGTTGCCCAATAGGCCAAGAGGTCACATTGCAGTGGCTCCACATCTTCAGCAAGATAGGTAGCCACCAAGGCCTCCGTGCTACCTGCCAGATGGTGGGGTCTGGTGCCTCTGGACCCCAACATTGAAGCCATGCCCTTGGCCCGTATTGGCAGCAGCTGTGGTGAAGGAGCTTGGCTGGTGGTTGCAGTGCTGGCACGGGACAGTGGATCTTCCTCTTCCATGTCCCCCTGCCTCTTCCCTTCTGCCTCCCTGACCCTATTCACCAGCACCTCCATCCAGTGATCGAAGGTTTTGCTGCTGCAGATGCTCCCCTTCACCCTCAGGTCACACTTGCTCACCAGCACATGGACTGTACTAGACCACAATGGATCCAGCCATTTTTTGATGCCCTCCTTCAGCCACTTAACCAGTGCCTGCACCTCTGGTGAAAGTGGTTTTCCCCAGCCAAGAACATGGATCCACTGGCACTTCTCTCATGGATCCACCATTTGATTCTCAAGCTCCTTCACTATGGGGATCACCTGGCTAAGAAAAGCACTGCCAACGCTAAGGTTCTTGGTGCCCACAAGGAACAGCTTGGGAAATGGTACCCCACTCAGTTTTGTTCAGGGGCCCACTGATCCCAATTTCCCTAAGCAAGACCATCTCATGAATAGCCTTCTGTTGCTTGACCAGCCTTTCAAGCATCAGGTATGTGGAGCTCAACCGAGTCTCTTCAACCTGCATGATTTTGTGCTGTGGGATGCTCAGCTCTGCCTGCTTCTTCCACAGCACCTTGCCCCACTTCATGCTGTGGTGGAAGTAGCCCTCCACCTTCCTGCATTTTGAAATGAGCTGGCTGGCCATGGTAGTGATGGCACTGTCACTGGGAGCCCTGTCCCCTTCCAAGGCATCCCTGACTATGAGGTGGAACTTGTGTGCCACGCAGTGGATGCCAACAAAGTTGGCATCATGGACCGCCTTGACCATATTGGCCCCATTGTCAATGACCGTGGATCCATGGGTGAGCTCACCCTGCCCAATAAACCACCCCTGCACCATGCGGTTCATGGTCATCATGATCTCCTTTGCTATGTGGGACTCATCCATCACCTTTGCTTGAAGAAAAGCCCACCAACACCCTGACTGATTGCATCAGTGCCCTGTAAGGAAGAGGTAGGCATGATCTCCACCGTGGCTGCTCCAGATGTCTGAGGTGAAGTGTAAACCTATCTGCAAACCTGACTTCCACAGCTCCTCCCTCAAGTACTCCCTGCATGCCTCATACGGGGAGGGCACCACCATGCTGCTAAAGGACCCTTGGTAGGATGAGGCCATGAGCACCATGAGCCACCTGAATCCTGGACACTTAAAGGAGAAGGGCTTACCATCCAGAGCAAGAACCTCCCCAGTGCTCTGGATGACCTCACTTACCCTTGCAATGCGACCCCACTTTGTCTGCGGCTTTCCCACATTGGTCCAGGGTTATATGCATCTGCTTCATGGGGACAGGGGCATTGGAGTGAGAGGGGGAATTCATTTTGGGCACATTATCACTGGTGCCAGAATGAGGAGGAACAAGGGCCAGGGGGTACTGCCTCCTGAGATGCAACAGTATTGCCGTGGTGGTGAAGAGTTTCACCTCCTTGCCCCAGCTGATCTGCCTTCAGCAGTGCTGGCAGGTAGCATAACTGGGATAATTTGCCACCTCAAAATAATCCCACACTACACTACACCCCCCCACACACACACACACACACTTCTGAGTTGTGGGTGGGGTTCCTGCCTTATCCCCCTCATCAGGCAGAGGCACAACAACAGGGGAAGCTGAGCCGCCTGCCCCCACAACCATCTCCAAGATGCCTTCCAGACAAGGAGACCTGCCTCTAGGGCAACTTTGAGGGGTGTGGAGCACAAACTCAGATTCCCCCTCCTTCCTCAGAATTTCCCTGGCTATGGCACTCAGCTCCCCTGCTTCCAGATCCAACTCCTCTTCTGGCACTGGGAGGCTCATGCTGGGAGCTAAAATTGGGGTGGAGGAGACTGTCATGCTGGTGCTGGTGGCTATTTCTGGTGTTAGTGGAGGTGGTGGAGGTGTAGGAACAGGTACTGCTCCCACCTCCTTGCTCCCACTAGCAGCAGAAGACTCATTGCTGCCAGGAAATAGGGTGTCTTTGCAGCGGGGAGGGAACTTACAGCTCTCCCCCTACCTGCTCTAGCCCCTCTCCTTCCCCTGCCAAAAGACCTGGCACCTGCCTTTCCAGCACGTTTCATAATGTTTGCTGTGCTGGAAAATATGCGTGTGTGTGTGTGTGTAATATATCTTCTATCTGTTTAATGTGTGTGGGTGTGGGTGTAATATATGTGCTTTCCTGCACAGTGATGGATGAGATGCTGCCAGGGAAAATACATCTTTCTTTTTAAAAAGTGTGGGGAAAAAAATAATGAGAACAAATAAGAGTTTTTTGGGGGAAGAATAAATTGAAAGGAATGGATTACACAGGGATAAGTAGAGGGATTCTAGGCTAGGGTAATTAGTAAGGTGTATCCAAGTCTTTCCAAAAAGAGAGACTAGCAAGAGACTGACTAGGAAGCCAGTGCCTTTGACATGCTGTTGCTTCCAGACAGACAGCTCACAAAAGGCAGAGAAAGGCTTCACACAGAGCTTTATATGCTGTTTCTACATGCCTCCCCCAGAGCACTGTGATTGGAAGGGAACTCAAGGAAAGATCACAGTCACTGGCCAGCTACAGATGTCAATATCAGAGCAGTGTTTCCCCGCCTCCCTCTTCTCAGTTTCTGTTTCCCCACAAGACCATCTTCTGAATCTCTGAATCGCTGTATCTTTTCCAAATCATTTCTGAATTAATTCAGATGTTTTGAATCAATTCAGATCTTTTAATGGGTCTCCTGATTTGATTCAGATTTGATGATTCAGCTGCTGAATTGTGCTGAATCCTCTCCGAATCAAATTGGCAACTGAAGCTTCGCATGCCCCTAGGATCTAGTAGAATACCAAAATTCATATATGCCATTTCAAAAAAAATACACGGCATGTAAAAAAATCTATTGCCTAACCTGGTATATTAATCGAAATGATACATATCTGGCTGATGAGTTCTTTTCTCCCATCTGATTTGATATGCTAGTAAAAATAATTGCATGAAAACGCTTCTCTTTGGAAAATATGGTTTCATCTAAATAAAATATTCCTGTATATATTTTTTCAGTTTTCTAACGAACAAAACTGAAACAAGAAAAATGTTAGTACTGACATTTCAAAATGGGTATGTCATCTCATTGACTTTGAAAAAAAATGTCAGTATCATTTTGAAATGAAAAATGAAGTTTTTGACATATCAAACATATTTTTTATAAAAATATCCAACATTCCATTTTCACATAACTAATTAGAAAGTTTTGATCTTTTATTTCATGTGATTTTTTTATATTTTGGCATTTTCCCCAGTAAGTAATATAAAATAATTTGGAAATGTCAGAATTTCCCAGAAAAGGGGGGAAAAAAAATTTTATGTACTGTTCAGTGTGACAGTTCCTTCCTGCACATTACATGTATAATGCAATAGGTCTGTGTGAAACAGCTAGTATTCACTTCGGATTCTGATTTGGCTGATTCAGGGGACAGTGATTCGATTCGGTGATTCAAATCAGTGTCCTGAATCAATTCGGCTGAATCTGATTCAGAGTTTTGGCCACCGCCAAATTGGCAAAATTTCTGACTTGGACATGCTCCACCCCCCACCCACTCTCCCTGCCCCATCAATGGCTGCCCAGCCCCAGCCTCCTGACACTTTAAAAGAAAAAAGCCTGGCACTCACTGGCTGCTAACAGGTGGGAAGACAATCCCTGCTGCCCCCCACTGCCCCCCACTGCATGGGGGAGCTCTTCCATGAGCCCCCATCCCCTGCCCACTCTCCCAACCCTCCCCATGTCTGCCCTACCCAGCCCTAGCTCCCAGTTCTTTAAAAAAAAACAAAAAGCCCCCAACTCACCAGATCCTGCCAGGTGGGGGAGCAATCCCTGCTGCCCTCCACTACCCCATGCTGCATGTGGGACGCTGCCATGAGCCCCCACAAGCCCCAATGGCTGCTGCAGCAGCCAGTGAGTGTGGAGCTTTTTTTTTAAAGAGCCAGGAGCTGGGAGTGGGTGGGGCAGCCATGGGGGGAGCTGGGAGAGTGGGTAGGGGGATAATGGCAGAGCCCCCCACACAGCACAGGGCAGTGGGAGGCAGCACAAGGCAGTGGCAGGCAACAACCAGTGAGTGGGGGCTTTTTTATTTTTTTTTAAAGAGCCGGGAGCTGGGGCCAGGCAGGGCAGCCACTGGGGGGGCTGGGAGAGTGGGTGGGGTCAGGGGGCACTCAGGGGAGTAAGCAGGGGATGGGGTCTGGCAGGGGTCCCCCCCCATGGTCTTCTTCCCCGCTCCTCCAGGTCCCTCTCCCCCACCCCCTACTTACCAGCACAGAGTCCAGGTCCAGCTCCCTGCAGCGGTGAGCAGGGACTGCCTGAATTTCCAAAGCTCTCTGACTCTTTTCTGAATCAATTTGGAGAGCTTTGAATCAATTTGGACCTTTAAACTGGTCTCCTGATTCAATTTGGATTTGGAGATTCAGCCACTGAATCTCCTCCATATCATATCAACACCTAAAGCTTTGCACAGCCCTATTATGCAATTACCTGGTTAATTGTGTGTCAAGTGGGGATGGTTTAAAGCCATGGTCCTCAACGGCTTGGTGCCTCATTGAGGTGAGTTGTGAGGAAACCAAGGATATCTTAACAATCACCCTGCCTGAATTGCCTGCTTCTCACCTGCCATGCCTTGACGTTCATAGAATTTCAGTCAGGAAGTGGACTGCAGGTCAAGTGACTGCCCTCTGGGCTCACCCAGGCCAATTCTTCTTGTGGGGCCCATTTCTCCCCTCACTCTCCACCCTGACCTCACCCTATTCTCAACAGAACAGATGGAACAGTGATTGCCCTGTGTTATTTTCACTCAAACCGGATCTGTCAGGCATTTAATTTCTAGAATCAGTCCTAACTCACGTCAGGCTTACTGAAAACAGGTCGTCTGATTCCGGGCCAGTTCAGTGGCTACTATGGCCTGTCACCAGGTAAATCTGTCGACCCAACCAGCCTTCTTATGCTTCAATGGATAAATTAAATAGTCCAGTTTTCTGTTCCTCCAACAGCTCCTAATCAACACTGGGTCCAATTAATTCTATTATGGTCCTTTAGACAAAATCAATACTGTGGATTTATACTTGAATGCTTGCCCATAACACATCAATACAGGCGCAATTAATTTTCAGGCAGTTCCTCAAAAAAGGACAAAAAAAATGGATTGGAGCCACTGACCTATCCCAGGCAGTTCCTTTGATGAATCAATTAAAGCAAAAATTGCTTCACTAGCAACTCTTCAAATTAAACAATTAACTCCTCCCTCCCTCACACCCCACAAAGCCCAATATCACCCTTAAGTCCTGGGCTGTTTCTCAGATGAATCCAAACCACCTAATCAGCTCCTAGGCGGTTCCTTACAAGGATCAATTCATCTGATCAGCTTCACCAGCATCACTTTGAATGAATCAATTAACACAATTAACCTCCCTCCTAGCAGTCCATTGAACTGACATTCATCCAATCAAACAACAGGAAAATAAAAACTTACTCAAAGATGGGAAGGTCCCTTCACAGCCTCACTTTTCCTCTGATATCTTGGTCCAGGGGGTGTCTCCTAGGACCCTCTGTCACCACAGATTCTCCAAGATAATGGCATGGGCTTCTCGGTGCTCCTCCAAGCTCCCAGACTCAGAGCCTTCTCACCTCTCTGGTGCCAGTTTTACCATGGTGCAGTTCAACACTGTGTCTCTGCACTGCTTCCTTCTCCGCTTCTAGTTACTCTGGACCACCAGGTATCACATTGGCCTATCAGTGATCCCCAATCCAGAAGGAGCAGGAGCTCATTAAATGGGGATCTCATCTTCCTCTGGGTTCCTCTGTTGCTGCTGCTCCTGTGGGAGAAGGTAAGTAAACTCTAGCCCTTGCTGGGCTCTTCTCCTGGTCCCTTTCCCTCCCTGCACATTGTGCAATTAATTTTTACCAACTATACATGTAAATTAACTATCATGCTTTAAAAAGGTTCAACCAGCTATAAAGTTAGAGCTGGAAAACATGTAATAACTTAATAGTTCATATCCATCCAGTTTTAATTTGCACATGTAGCAGCGTTTATGCCCCTGTGGCTGAGAGCCCTGTCAGATGAAAGGGCTCCCAGCCATGGGGATGCTGTATGCACTATGGTGGCTGGAAGTCCCACAGCTGAGAGGGCTCTCAGCCACAGCACCATCCCATGGACTGTCACAGATGGCAGTCCTGTCATCTGACAAGACTCCCATTGTGGCAGCACCCTACAGGTTCCTGCAGATCAGAGTCCCATCAGTTGTTGAGATTCCCATCCATGGTAGCACCCTCAGACTGCCACAGATGGAACTCCCATCACAAGACTCCCATCCAAAGCAACATGTGGGGCACTACCATGGATAGGAGTCTCATAAGCTGAGCTCCCCCTGCACTGGTCATAAGGCATGATAGGATTTGATGCTGGATCCCATGCCTTCTGCCATGACTTCTGCCATGCACATGTGGCATAGCAGGAGGTGTGATTGTGTGGCTTGTGCATCAGATCCTATCATGCCTGAACATCCAGAGGAGCCCTTAGAGCACTGTGTATGTAAAACATTACACTGACACTATAGGACAAGTTTATTACAAAAGTAAATCCCTTATATACTATTATGCCATCTCAGCTACCCTCAGCCATTTATTATGAGTTGCAAATATAATTGGGAATACAGAAATAAGCATTATGGAACAAGAAAGATCAGAAATGTTGGGCAAAATTGTGATTATACTTGGAAAATGCAAGATAATACATCTGTGTAAAATAAGCTGAAGTACCGAATATAATTTAGTGTGAAAACACAAAAAAATGAATGCTGGAGTCATGAGTGGAGAGCAAAACAGGCATGAGTTCTCAGGGTCTTGACAGTAAAATGGACATTATATCATGAAAAAGGGATATAGTAGATTTCTCTCTAGATCTGATGCAACTATATTCACATTCAGGGCAGTTCATTATACAGAAAAAAATTATGGATAAGATTTCCAAGTAGGAAATTAGTTCCTACATCATGTCTTGAGAGACCTTTGTTTCTTAAATCCAGGTATTATACCTCTTTAGCAACAGTCTAAGCTTAATTTGGCGGTTTTTGAGAAATCATCCTGATAACTAATTAAGGTTGACACCATGTCTCTTAAACCTTTCCAGAACTCCAAAATAACTGGTATGTTTGTCAAACAAGAACATATTGGCAATGGCTTTTTTTAATCAAACACATCTTTGTAATATCTTTGCAATTGCACATCACATCTCATTATATCATATTACTGTACGTGTTGATGTAACCATAGCAATCATTAACTTCATTCTTGGAATCTGTGGCACTCACAAGTTCCCAACAATGCCAAAACATGTAGGTTTAAAAAATGCTGCGAATAACCGCTCCCTCCTCTCCCCCAACACATCCAAAAAGCCAAGGCTTCACTTCAAAATTTCATGAAGCCAAATGTCTATTGTGTAGTTGTTATATACAAAAAACAGAGTACTTGTGTTCATTTTATGTCTATACTAGAAATCAATTTGAGGCAAGTAGGTTTCATTGTGGACAATTTGCATGGTTTCTTTGCATTGATTCCTTTAGTTTGTGTTCAACTACAACTTTAAAATTGGCTCTGAAAAATATACCATAGTAAGTAACTCCCATGGGGAATCAAGAGCCAAGGCCCAAGGAAGTACAACAGTCAGTGATAAATCAGATTGTTCAATTTTAAGTATTAAAATAAGGCAGTTGTAATCTCTACAAATCATCCAGAGTTTTAATCTGCTCTACAAAGAAATATTAGTAGCATAACCAGGACCTGTAATTTTTGTTTATTAAGTATATAGCATAAGAATTGGATGTTTCAGCTCAACTGGGTATACCCAGATAGTAAATATTAATATTATAAGGATATTAATATAGTTCCCATTATGTGCAAAATTGTAAATGCCAACATATTTTTAGCATGTTAGAAAATTTTGTTCCAGTAGAATCATGATAAAGAATGTATAGGCTCTGTACTAAGATGACAAAATTAACAGCCTTAAAGGGTAAAACACTTAATAACTAGCAATTGGTTAGAGGAGTGACTGGTTAGGCTGCTGGAATGTAGAGAAGAATGAGGGGGGGAGAAAGAGAAGGGTGGCACAGTAGACTAACATAATTATGAACCAACATTGTGTTCTTGTTGCAAAAAAAGCATACTGTGTTGTATCATCAGGAGTGTCACTTGCAATCAAGAGAAATGATTCTTCTGCTCTATTCGACATTGGTAGTGGCTCACCTAAAGTACTGTGTCTAGTTTTGGGCCCCACACTCCAGGAAAGATGTACACAGATTGGAAAGAGTCAAGTGGAGAGCATCAACAGTATTAGAGGCCTGGGAAACATGATTTATTAAGAAAGGACATGGGTTATTTAGTATAGAGGAGAGAAGATTGAGGGGGGAAGATAACAGTCCTCCAATACCTGGAGGGTGATTATAGAGAGGGTGGAGATACCCTTTTCTCTGTGACTATAGGGAACAGAACTAGGAAAAATAGCCTCAGCTGCAGCAAAGGAAAGCTAGGTTGGAGATTAGGAATAATTTTCTGATTATGAGGGTGGTCAAGCATTGGAATAGGCTACCTAGAGAAGTTGTGGAATCTCCATCCCTGGAAATCTTCAAGACCAGGTTTGACAGACACTTGGCTGGGATGGCTTAGTTAGAAATGATCCTGCCTCAACCACAGGGATGGGCTAGATCACTTCATGAGGTCCTTTCCAACCCTATTTTTCCATGATTCTAAGATTACCTTTTGGGACCTGCTTTTGAGCCAGCAGGAAGACTAGGAGGCTAGAAGAGTCAAGAGACTAGGAAGAGTCAAGAGATTTGGATTCTGTTCCCAAATTTATCCATGGCTCTCCTTATAATTTTTCTCATGCATGTAAACTTCTTTGTTCTACAATCTTCCTGTAAACCTGTAAACTTGGATCAGTGATAATTACCTTCATAAAGAGCGTTTTCATTGTTGTTGTTGTTGTTGTTATTAGATGGTGTGTACTTCTGCATATGAGATTATCAATGAATGAGCAAATTTTAATACATCTTAGAGTCTGCAAACTCCACAGAATATTTTTTTTTAATTTGCCAAATTTGTAAGCAGGAGTTAGTTCAGAAATTTCTATTACTTGTATTCAGTCCCATAGGCCACAGTTCTTAAAATCTGGGTCTTAAAATAGAGGCCTGATTTGACAGATGCTGAATATTCAAAGTTCCCACTATTTCATAGTTTGTATTTTCAACACAAGTGACAAACTGAGAATATCTGATACAGATATAGAACAATATGTTATCTTTTAGAACTGTCTGTTTATAATTCATATCAGTGGCATCCTTATGCTCAGCTCCTCAGAGTCAGCCTTCAGGATATAAACTCTCAAAGTAGCTAAAAGTGGTTTGCGGGCAGAGCTGAGAAAAACCCTCAGTGTTATTCTAGAATTAGTCTGGGTTGCTAGACAAAGCAAAGGAGTGGTCTGTATCCATCACATAATGACATTATAAATTTGTATGCCTTGCAAGGCATTGACATGAAAAATTACACTGAACAAGCCACAGATGCACTGTTTGCAAGCCTCGAAGGATAGGTTAATGCAAGTTAAATATTGACATGTCAGCAATAAGGATTATAGCAATTATAAATATGCACTAATACCAGATGTAGTTTAATTATTATGTGACACTGACAGGTCAACATAGTAGACTGACAACTGAAGGAATTAGCCTTATAGGGATTATCCAAACACTTTGGAGCAGATGCTGCAGACCATTGCAATCCCACAGATAACTATATGCTTTCTATACTCAATAGAGTTACCCTAGATCTTCAGTGGTAAGAATCTGGCCTTTTCATGGTTTTATATTGTATACCACTTCCACTGATAGCATTGATATGAATAGCTTTGCTTCTGTTCCCAATCCTGGGATCCCCCTGCACAGCAAAAAACAAGCTTCTGCAGCTGGGACCCCTCTCAGCTGTGATGGGCTTCTAGCTGCAGGGATGCCCCATGCAACCCCATGGCTGGGAGATGCAGTTGCCATGATCCCCAAGCCTTGGAAGTTCATGAAACGATCCCCCAGCCCCAGGGGCTTCACATACCCCTGAGGCTGGAATACCATGGTTGCTATGATCTCCCAGACCCGGGGGTTTCCTCCACCACTGAAGTTGGTAGCGCACAGCAGCTGCATCTCCCAGATCCTGGGGCTCCACACACTCCCAGGGCTGGGAGATCACAACTGTACCCTGAAGCTGCCAAAACCCAACTGGGTACCAGCACTGGAAGGCACACTGGCAAGACACAGCATTGGCAGCTTCAGTATTCTAGCCTTGGCAGCTGTGGAGTACTTCCAGGACCCAGAGTCAGCAGCTGCTGGGGCTGAGTGTCCCCTTAGTTGCAGGATTGCCAGTCTTGACCAGGCATGGTGCATGGGGCTCCCAGCTGCAGGGGAGACCCTGTTACATGTGCAAATTAAAGCTCTATAGCAACCAGCTATAAAGTTAGTTCATATTTTTGAGGTCTAACTGTTGGAGTTTTTTATGGTATGATAGCTACTTTACACATGTAGCTGTCCTCAAGGTTATTATGCAATTAACAAATTAATTGTGCAACACCTGTAATGTGCAGAGGGGGCCTAAGAAAATCTGTTTTCTATAAATTTAATAGGTATTGGTAAACCTTGCCCCTGTGCAAAGGACCACAAAGCCCAGCCACCAGCTAAGCCCATTGTTAAACCTCTGGTAAAGTGGGAGAGGACCAAGTAATAAAAGATTTGGGACATTGTCTGCCCATCCTCCCCCTCATCATCCACTGACTTCCATTGTGTGAGACTAGATACCTAGCTAGATGGACATACATTCTGACCTAGTCCAATGACAGTTCTTATAGTCACCACTTAAATCTCATTTAAGGTCTCCATGCAGGAATTAACTGCCTTTTATTGTCTCTGCATACAAACGAACTTCACCATGAGTGACCATATCCAGCAGGAATGAATTTCAAATTACTGTGCTGGCCAACTCTGCTCTTGAAGAAAACAGTGGAAAAGTTTCCATCACCTCCTGTTGAAATAAGTTTAAGTAAATCCTGAACACATTTAAAATTCCTACTGTATATCTTCTTCCAAGCTCTTACAAGAACTATAGGCCTATTCTAAAGCCATTTGGAATCAAAGATAAGACTCCAATTGATTTTCCTATATTTCCAGAAATTCCAGGTAAGTATGGATATGAGGACCTATTATCATAGGTACAAGCTACTCCTAATTTTATTGGGCCTGTTCATTTTTAGATTTATTAAAATAATTTGAAAGTCAGCACATAATTTAGTTTTTACTTTCCCTTCAGATGCCAGTCAGATTACTTCAAGTTGGCTCTCTGTTGATCCACAGGTCTACTATCAAGACTGGATATTAAATCTTTTTTTCTTTTTCAATTGTCATCCACTGATGAGACACCGTGCCCAGGTACAGACCCTACGCTTTTACTGGTGTAAGTATTGGAAACGGGTCTATACATAACAGAACAGCAGTTCAGCACATACAGACTGAAAAATGGAATAACCTTATCTAAGATTTGCTTCCCTCCCCTCCCCACCAAGGGGCAAATGTGTGTTCTGTTCACTACCGATCTAAACTATGCCACTGCCAGAAATCTGTGTAACTTAGATTGAGTCCTCCTCAGGCTTTTTGAATGTCTGTACCTAGCCAGCGTCTCTAATGTCTCATCTTTGTTAACAGGCAACAAAATCATCAATATTTTAAATGCAGCTTGCAGATTCTGAGAGTCACATGAACAGTGTTTTATTATAAAAATGAAGAAGAAATTTCTTTAAAAAAATAAAATGTGAACTCTATATTTCAAGGTACACAATTAGTCTGTAAAATACTTGACCCTGAATTGTTGAATCATGTGCCATATTCTACTCCTTTTTCCTTATGTGGAAATAAAACAGATCTAATGCTTTCTCAACACTTTTAAAGCAAAAATGGTCTGACAATTTATACTAGCCTCTAAATGATTTACAAGACTCTTTTCACAAGACCATTTCAAAATAAACAAAAGTAAGATTTCTTCCCATAATGTAAACAAACCTGAGGAGAAACCCGAGGCACAGTAATATAAATATCATGATAATACTATGTGGACTTAGCAATGGGTGAGAAGCTGATGCACTGCCTCTCCTCTGAAGCAGCCCAAGAGGGAGATTGAATCACAGTTCTCTTGTTGCTCTTGTAAGGGCGGAAACTACAGAGGACTCTTAACACAGTAGTGGTTTAAACTCTGACATATGCTGAGATCATATCATATCCCAGCTCTGTTTGACAGTCTAAGGGAGCTTGTACTTATTTGGTTGTCCATCAGGCCCCATAAGTCTTTTCAACTATTTTATTCTAGGGTATATTTACATATTCGCCACAAACAGAATATAATTCAGTGTGGTGTTGAATGTGATTCAGTGTGGTAATGTTGCAAGAGAAAGTTGCTGGCATAATGGGTTTTATTAGCAAGAAAATGTTAGGCAGGCAAATCACAGGAAGTGATTGTTCCACTCTTTTCAGCACTGGTGAGGCCTCTCCTGAGTATCGTGTCCAGTTTAAGTCACTGCACTTTAAGAAAGGTGTGGACAAACTGAAAAGAGTTCAGCAAAGAGCAGGACCCATAATTAATTATCTAAGAAGTATAGCATACATGGAAAGCTGTAAGAACTGGAATTATTTAGTCAGGAGAAGAAAGTATCGAATAACAATCTTCAAACACAAAAAGTGTTGTTAAAAAAAAGGATAGTGTTCACAGGGGACAGGTAAGTAATGGGCTTAAATTGCATAAAGGGGACCCAGATGACCTAAAGAATCAGTTTTAGGTGATGTATCTGGTATATCCAGAGCACTAAAAATAATTTGATTTAAAATGTATTTATAAAATTGTTTTCAATTAAATGGGGAGGTTACATTTATTCTTATGTCTTATCAATCCTTGAGTACACAAATCCAGTTTACATAGAGAAATTAACCTATTTCTCTAGTTTGAAGCCTATAAACAAATTATGGTACATATTACAATGGCAAGAAATTTTCAGAATTGACTAGTTTCAATTATATGATTAATTCCTGAGTTCATTAATTTATTTACATATGAAAAAAATTACATCAAAATCTGAGAAATGTGGCAATTACAAGAATGATACGTCACCTGGCTTTGAACATGCTCTGCATAATAAGGAGTAGAAAAGTAGAATATTTCTCTTTTCTTGCAACTTCATTTTCTGATATAGCATTAAGGATATGTACCAAACCATAATTCCCTGGAGGAATCAAAGAATATAATCAAAGATATGTTTCTGAAGAATACTGTATCAGTGATTCACTCGGGTACCTTCCTCAGGACATCAGTGCAAACAGTTCCTATTATCCCCCCCTCAAAAAGTCTCAGGCAGGGATCACTAACCTCAAGAAGCCATAAACACATTACAAGTAGCTGTTTCTCAGTCTTCTTTTGTTTACCAGAGGCTTAAGGGTATTTGATCTGTACTGTACGTTTATAGAGTGCCTAGACCTGCGCCATTTCAGAGTTATAAGATGAATGGCATTTTTCAAATGCACTTAAATGAATTGACACCCAGACAAAATGTGACTTTTTGCTGCCTTGACACTTTTAATGCCAAGTGCACTCAGAATAGGCGTTAGATCAGGACTGAATTATTTCCCAAACTACCAAAACTACATTTTACTTATGCACATACTTATACACACATGGAAAATATATATTTGCAGGTTCAAATAAGAGTATCAGTTGTATTCCTTTAGATTTCTCTTTTCTGGAGAGAATGTTATATAAGAACATAGAAATTACCAAACACAATCCAACCCATGGCCTATCTAACCATTCAGCCTGTCTCTAATATTGGCCAGCACCAGGTACTACAGAGGATGGTAAAATAAACCTCACAACAGGTAGATGTAGAATAATCTAGACCTGTTGTTCCCTCCCCAATCCCAAATATTTAGAGATTGGCCTGGCCTTTCTACAAAAATCAATCATATTAAAATTGCAGAAGTCTAGGTATTTTAGCTATCCACACAAAAATCCACTCCCTCTTCAAATATTACTAAGTAATTGGCTTCAATAGCTGTGTGTGGTAATGAATCTAATTATGCACTATGGGAAGATGTTTTACCTTTTATCAGTTTTGAATTTGATACTGTTCATTTTCATTGAATGTTCCATTGACCTTGTGATATTTCATATCACAAGAAGCTCTCAATTTACCCTTCTCTCTGCCATTCATTATGTTATATACTTTGATCATTTTCCTTCTTATTAGTCTCCTTTCTAAGGTAACAAATTCCAATATATTCAGTCTCTTGTACATATGAGATTTTTTTTCTGTCTTCCAAATAATTCTCATCACCTCTGTATGATGCTTTCAACTAATTTACCAGGTACAAATGTGAGACTTACCAGTCTATAGCTCTTTGGATCACCCATAAGCATAGTTAATTATAGGCACAACTACTTTCAGTGTTCCAGTATAGCAGTAGTTTTTAATGAGATAGCATATTTTTTTAGCAGCTCAGCCACTTCAAATTTAAGATCCTTAGAAACTCTTCCATGTATAACATCCAGGACTGGTGACATCTGGCTTTTTAAATTATCACTTTGTTCTAGCACCTCTTCTTTTGACACCTCAATCTCTGATATAGTGTCAGCTTTCCTACCAGAAAAAAATACAAATAGCTCCCTAGTATATTCTGTGGTAAAGATGGATGCAAAGGACACTTTTAAATTTTTAGTAAGACTTATTCAACGATTCTCTGTGCCCTGCTACAGGTAAGTTGGGTGGACATTCTCCTGAGAGGTGGAAGATACACAATTCTATCAAATTTCAAAGTCACTGCCTCCACTTCTTGGGTACATACTCTAACCACTGCCTATTATATAAAAAGTAGGCCTTCATCCTATAGCACTACTCGGTTCTTTCAAAGAACACTTCTAGGCAGTTACCTTTAGGAGTAGGTTTCAAGCCCTGGACCTCAAGTGCACAAAAGTACCACCCTTTCAGCCTTAAAAAAGGTTTCTAAAGCTCCAGCAAGAGGCAGAAGTTTGGATACACACCTATACTTAATGTTTCCTATTGCTAGATCCAGGCAATCTGTCACTCAGATTGCTCTTTTGAGATGCCTAACTCCCCTCACGAATTGCAGAGGAGCCATAAGTGCCTAAATCTGGGATTTGGGTCTACTCCACAAAGCACTTCCAAACCTAAAAGTAAGGCACTGTGCTGCCTAAGTTGGAGGTATCTAAGCTTTGGATCTAGCCCCATAAGTCTCCAAGTGTCTGATCGAGGAGATTTCTGAGAGCAGAGGGTTATCAAGCTTACACAGATATAATAAGATCTAACAGCTGGAAGTGGAGATCAGAAAAATTCAGACTTAGACATAATTTTTAAACAGGCAGGTAATAACCATGGCAACAACCTACCTAAGGAAGTAGTGAATTTTCCATCATTTGAAGTCTGTGCTTGAAGACTAGAAATCTTTCTAAAAAATGCTATAGCTGAACTGGAAGAGATGGACTTGATACAGGATTTATGGTAAGGCGCTGTGTTGCAGGCAGCACAGGGAGTTGGTCCAGTGTGCTGCATGGAGTCTGCACCCCAGACCTCCTGTGCCAGGGGCAGCACCAGGTCCACCTATATACCATGAGCAGAGTTTGCCTTATGGCAGCTCTACATATCGCATTAACAGTGAGCCCTGGGGCTGGCATGTACTGCAAGCAGCACACAGGACTGGACTGGTCCCACATGCTGCACACAGCACAGGGGGCTGGCACAGGACCCACATCCCAGATTGGCCCTGTGCACTGGTTCTGGCATGGCCTGATCTGAACCAGCCCTGGGCCCACCATGCAGCATTGGTTTGTGGGGTGCTGCATACAGCACAGACCCCAGACCTATCGCTCATGCTGTATGCAAAGTGTGCTGTGCCAAGTCCAGCCTGCATGCTACATGTAGCATGTGGGGCTGGGGCTGGCACATGGGAGATGGTCCAGCAACCCATGGGCTGGATTACACAGCTTCATGAGCCAGATCTAGGCTGTTGGCCATGTTTGACACCCCTGACCTAGAAAAATTGTAAAATCTCCATCTCTGGAAATTTTCAAGTGCAGGTTAGACAGACCCTTGGCTGGGATGGTTTAGGCAGAGGTGACCTGCCTTGAGCAGGGGGCTGGATTGGATGGCCTCATGAGGTTCCTTCCACCCATAGTTCCTTATGATCTTAATCAATATTCATTGCTGCTTTCTATTTGTTTGTTTTTATGACATACTACATTTTTTAAATTTCTAATTGTTGTCTTCAGCCACTAAAGTGGAATTGGCTCTTAGCCAAAGTTTCTCTTTCTTAATTCTAGAATCATGGCTTAGAAACAACTAATAAACTTGTCTTAAAGAACTCCCAATTTTCATTGTTCTACCAACAACATTTTTGTTGACTTCTATCATATTGAGTAATTAGCATTGCAGGTACATCTGCTGAGTTAACTGCTTTAATAATTAATAGTTTATTCGGTATCTATTTAATGTAAAAAAGATCAATGATAAGACATAAAAAGCCAGAATGATTTAAAGGAAAATAATATCACCTGTACTGATCTTGAACATCATAATATTCTAGTCTACATCAAACCTACTCATTTAAATTAAAGTTTTATGTTATAGATAACCAACATTTTATGCCAAGAGTAAAAAATTTGAGAAGTGATATAACTAATCCATTTTTAGAATTCTAGAACTGATATTCCCAAAGAAGAATTTGAACTTTGTACTTGTACAGTTTTAAGTACAACTAGTACAATTAGAACAGTAAAAGCAGAAGAAAAGGCTATTGGGTACACATATATAAAATATATATATGAAAAAGAGTTGTGGGTATTTGTATCTAAGCTTTTAAAAATGACTAGAAATGTATATTTTAGAAAATGTTCCTTTGATGTGCCCATTGAACTGTTAGCTCCACTGTCTACCAGATAGTGCTTAGGGACTGTTAAAGGACAAATAACCCTTAAATGGAACATGAAATACAAACAGAGACAACTCAGTGTCCTAAAATCAGTCTAACTTTATTAATACAACAAATGGTATCTTAGCAGTTTCTATATACAGAGAGAGAAAAACACTTAGTACAATGATCTCATCCAATTGCAGATGTTACTTTGCTCAACAGAAAAGGCGGCCACTCAGTTCTGGAAAGCAAAGGATACATCGTGGACTATACAGTCCAGACATGTGTTGAAAGCTGGATTTATGAAGAAGACAACAATGACATACTTAACTTTCTTGCTACCCTCTTTTATGCTTTTCTTTAACTTCGTTCCTTTGATGGCTCCTTGCTTTTGGATTGGTCTCTCTGTAGTCAGCATACTGTCCATATTTTACTCTGTCAGCATATTCCTTTATTCAACAGACTTATCAAAAGCACACCTCTTAATTTGGCCTTTTCTGGTGTCTTACTCTGAGCATTGTCCATTGGTCTCTCTTATCACTTCTCATTAGCATATCCAATCATCTCATCCCTCTAATTCAGCCAGTTAGTGTCAAGTTCAGTTAATTTGAACTGGTAACAAAACTATTACTATGTTGTGTTAGAAAACTTCTCACAGTGATAGAAAAGGAAAGAAATATAATGCAAACAAACTCAAGGCCATAAGTTGCTTGCAAGAGGCAATGCCAGCTGATATCGGAGACACCAACAAAATGAAAAGTTCAGATAATAATGAGGCTATACAAAACTTAAGCAATGATTAAATATGGCTAAATATAAAATAAAACTTTAAACAATACTATAATTCACCACTCAATAAACAGGTGCAACTTTAAAGCATAGAATATGACAAGCTACTCTAACTGAAACTCCTAATTCACCAGAATGTATGCTTTAACCTGTTCTTCTGATCTGTATGATCACATATAGTTAAAAAAATGCATGCACTTCTTCAAGAGACCAATTTTATAAACAGCAGCTTCATTCTTGTAGAAACATATATATATGTTTACCTTTACATATTGTGCAGAAGAACATGGGACTAATCAAAATTGCACGTTTTTGCAAGGTTGGGACATATACAATTATACATGTTTGCATAATGAAAGCAAAATTGATCTTAGTTTCTTTGCTGACATTAATTTCCACACACAACTGTCAGATGTTTTCTACAATCTCTATTTAGCCAGAAGACTCCATCTCATCCTGGCAGATCTGGCCTCTGAAACACCTTTATTACCTCTTGTTTGGACTATGAAAGCCAAACATAAATATGTGGGTATAATGCTACTCCTTTTAAGAAGTTTCAGACATTACAGAATGCTGGTATGCAGCTCCTTCCAAGAGCGGCTACTACAAGTCCATCAGGCTCGTCCTCATCTCCTTATACTGGGTTCCCATAAAATATCTAAAAGATCATCTACATTTCTGGGCTGACAGCCACGGTTGATGACTACCCTCTTCAAGAAGAATGGATTTTTTTGCACAAGATTGTACAGGGTTTTGTCCAAGACAGGAATAAAGTTGGATAGCGACTGAGACCAATCTCAAACCTCATTACTTTTTGCAAAGTGGAGTTAATAAATGCACAGAGCAGAACCAAAATTAAATACATAAGTAAAAATAGTTTAAAAATCTAACTTCATAATTTTCACTCAGGAGGGGAAAGGTATTCACATTGGGAATGTATTCAGATTTAATGGTGAGGACGGTTGAATAAAAAAACTCAAAAAATTTGGATAAAGAAACAAATTCAAATGTTCCTAAGTGACAACTGAAATGTAACCTAAGAGTGTAGGTTACATTTCATAATTGGCTTAGACAGTCATACAAGAACATTTAAAAATCTGGCAACTTATTCTGCAGCTTCAATATGGATTTTGGAGCCTAATTTTAAGCACCTATACATAGAAATCCTTCATCTTATTTTAATTATATTAATTTATGAGGTTAAGTTTAAAAAAAAACTTGCATGTAGCTGGATGTTCAAAGATCTTTGAAGATGGATTATGCACCTTGAATTTAAATACAGAAACTTAATTTTGGCTCCTATTTTTCAGAACAGATAAGGTAATGAAAGATCTTATAACCACTAGGCTCAATTCACATGTATCAGAAGCTGGATGATTTTATTTAAGTCAGTTTTCTTTGAAATGCACCTCCCAGTTCTAGATACTAATAAAAACAATAATAGTTTGTATAGAAATTGAAGTTTAAAGCATATTTAATAGACAAGCTTGATAAAAAATAATGCAAAATAACTAATTAGCTACCATAATGCATCACAAAGCCTCTTTTGTGGACTTTGGACTATTCTCTGTAGCTGCATCTATTAATGTGACATTTTTCTAAATGTCTGTGGAGGAAAAGGCACAAACATTTCTAGAGATAGACATTTTTGAGAAATGTCAACCTCTAGAAATTGTTCTAGGAGAGGGAGCAGTTGAGATGCTCAGCCTGCAGCTATTCTGTATTCCTTTCTCTTCCTTTCTTCCCCATACTGGGGTTTGATTTGGGGAGGTTGTGGGGAGCAGAGGCTGGTGCACTCCTAGTCCTAGGGGGCATGGAGTAGTAGGGTTTGAAGTGCCTCACAGGGGTGGAGATTCTCCCCAGCATGCCACTTAAAGCTAGGGCCCACAGCCCTCACTGGAGGCTGCAGGCACAGTGCTCTCAAGTGCTGTATGGTGGGGAACTTCTCCCTCATATAGTACTGCAGTGCTGAAACTCACAGCCCTGCACGTGGCTGCAGGTGCAGGACTCTAAAGTGCCATGAACAGGGAGCCCTGTTCTGCATGTCATTTCAAAACTACTTCCTGCAGCCCTCCCCAAAGCTACCAACACTTTCCCCAAATCAAGCAATCCCTGATTTGGGGAAGATACAGAGAGCGTTAACCCATGTTCCCATCTCCTCTTAGACTAATCTGTCAGGGGAGAGGAACACAGTGTAAAGCCCCCAGCCCTGGGCAGTCCCCACTGGGAAGAGAACATACAGGTGTTCATTCTTGCAAAGAGAGAAACTCCCAAAAGTAAGATCTTCCCAATTACCTGGAAGATCTTACATATTACCTGGAAGAACTTCTCCTTGAAAGAGCATGTTTCCCCCAGGAGAACTTAAATGCATGTTTGTATAGTTGCCATTTCTACTGGGAGAACGTAACACCTGCACACAGCCAAAAATAAAAGAGAAATCATAGCATCATAGAGAAGTATGGCTGGAAGGGACCTCCAGAGATCATTTCGTCCAACCCCCTGCCTGAAGCAGGATCATCCTTGCACAAAACATCCCATACCACCATAATTTAAACTCTACATAAGACTACCTTCAACCCTGATACAACATAGACCTAAGACGCTAACCTGCTACAGCCAATGTACTGCTTCTATAAAATATTGTCAATTTTTGCTCAAGAGATCCTGGGTTGACGGCCACACCACCCCCTACAGAGGAAGGCATTATATCCATTACAGTCTCCCTTCCACAGTCAGTTGCACATGCCACACTTCCCTTTCCTCACTCCTGAGCAAAATAGCAACTCCAGCCAATTTGTCTGCATTTGACCCCACCCACCCAGTGGTCCTCATCCCCATCTCTTTAGAAAATGCTTGTAATCCTTCTCCCATGGGATTCTACACTCCTGCAAACATACTACATCTGCTTTTACCCCATTCAATACTGGCATAATCTTATCCCACCTCCTTCTTGATAACACACTTCTGATTTTTATAGATGCAATACACAAAGTTATGCTTGTCCATTTAAATTTCATATCTCTACTACTTTATGAGTCTACTATGCTGCTGCTTGACACTGTCAGCTCTAATCCTTCCTCTCTTCACAACCCCATAGTCTTTGCCAGTTGTTTTATTGCTTTAACATTTAAGAAAGAATCTCTTTTCCCCTCTCCCACATCTTTCTGCTTCCTCCCTTCCCATTTTCCCTGTCCATTAGACCCAGACTACATTAGCTCCAATGAAACTTTTGTCAACCCATCTCCCTCCCCTTCTCTCTCTTTGTCCACCTTCTTCTTTCTAAGCTTCATAGTATGTGATTTCTTTCTTTTCCTAACTTGGCTCTCTTCCTCTTTCTCTTGCTCTATCCTCACTCCTCTTCCTTCTTTCTGTATCGTTCTCTCCTCTCCCTTCTCTCTCCTTTGTCTCAAAGTCACCTGTTCCACTTATCTTTCCTTCTTTTCTCTCTTCTGGCACCAGCTGTGCTGCTTCAACTACTGAAATTTCATTCTTTTCCTCCCTAGCTCTTCCTTCTGGTGGCATCTCCTCCACTGTCATACATTCTGACTCAACCTCTTCTTCCTTACTTTCCCTTTCCTGTCTCTGCTGCTCCTCTGTAGATCTAGCTTTATTTGAGAAGGAGCACTGGCATGGCCACTGTCAGTGTCCCTCTTCCCTGCAAATAATACACACTGGTAATTCTTGGTACTACACTACCAAGTGTCTTTTCCCTTTACCTCTGTAGTATATTGTATACTGGTAGTATGTGGCCAGGTATCCTTCCTGCCCACACTTGCTACAAGGTGTAGGCTGTCCAAAATACACTGTAAACTCTCAGTGTGGCTCTATTTGGATTACTGATGGTAAGTGCATTATCCTACCAGGATTCCTCCTAACCTCCCTCATAACTACTCGAGATCTCCATCATTCCATCCATACACCATATTTATTGTGCCAAATTGATTTGGAGAGATTCAATGATTTGGACATAGACACAGCTTTAAATGTTTTTTCTGCATACCTCCAGGTACCAGGCGGCTTGTGAACACTGAGATGGTAGGGTGGATGGAGCAAGCCACGGGATGGGAGATGGGGAGATGGGGAGATCCCCATCTCCAAATCATTTGGAGGGTTCCAATTTGATTCAGAAAGATTAAAGGGTCTCCTGATTCAATTTGGATTCAGAGTTTGGCCACCAAATTGGGCAGAATCTCCGCTGAATTGAATCAGCAATTGAAGCTTCACACAGCCCTAATAAACATACCATAACCACCACACATTGTGAAATGCCTACTCGTTTGGCAAATACAAGTTTCCTGGTAGTTAACAGGGCTGTGCAAAATGGCAGCATTCAGTTTTTACTTTTGTTTTGAATCGAAACAGCTGTTTTGTTTCATTCCATTAAAATGTTTTGCTGTTTTGACCCTGTTTCAACATTTTGCCCTTAGGATATAATGGGGAAGGTCAAAACAGGCTTTAACTTTGTCATTTCTGGCCTGATTTAGATAAAACTTGAAAGAATGGTAGCTCCTTCTGAGGGCATAAAGTGTGCCAGGTTTCAAGAAGATGGGTGCAGAGAGTTCAGAGACATTGTACCCCAAAGTCTTGAGAGCAAAACTCACATCACATATATGTGTTAAGTCACAGCAGGGTCAAAACTGCAGAAATCATAGCCCCTGCTGGGGCAACAAAGCCTGCTAAATTTCAAGGAGATAGGTGCAGGGAGTTTGGGGAAACTGCACCCCCAAATCCTGTATGCAAAATTTGTGTCACATGTATGTGTTAATCCACAGTGGGGTCAAAACTGCAGGCATGTTAGCCCCTGCTGAAGCCGTGAAGCCTGCTAAGTTTCAAGGAGATAGGTGCAGGGGTTCTGGGTTCTGGGGCCTTGCACCTCTGGCCACAGGCAGGCAAATTTATGTCATGGGTGCTTGTGCAACTGTATCTTTCTTGGGGCTGAGGTGGGGGGAAACCACTGCAGGCCTGGCTGCTAGGCCCTGCTGTGGCCACAAAGCCTACCAGCTGTTAAGGAGATAGATGCAAGGGGGTTCTGAGACCCTGAACCCCTAGCTGCTGACAGACAAAACTCATGACATGGGTGCTTGTGCAACTGCTGCTTCTCATCAGGCAGCAGGACTGAAGATCCCTCACCACTTGTCACCAAGACCTGGGTGTAATAATTGATCACAGTATGAACATAAGCTAGCACTGTGATGCTATAGCCAGCAGGGCCAACAATATCCTGGCATGCATCAATTGATGCATCTCCAGCAAAACTATTGCAAAGAAGTTATTCGCCCGCTCTACTCGATTCTACTCAGCACTGGTGAGATTGCAGCTGGAGTACTGCGTCCAGTTCTGGGCTCTGCACCTTAACAAGGATGTAGTAAAGCTTGAGAGAGTCCAGAGAAGGGCAACTCATATGATCAGAGACTTGCATGGCAAGCCATATGAGGAAAGGCTGAGAGACCTGGGACTCTTCAGCCTGAAAAAGAAAAGGCTGAGAGGGGACTTGGTAGCAGCTTACCGCTACATCAGAAGCATACATCTAGGGCTAGGTGAACAACTTCACCAGGGCACCCTTGGGGACAGCTAGGAGTAATGGTCACTAACTCCTGGAAAACCATTTCAGGCTCAACATTAAGAAAAAATACTTCACTACTAGGGTGTCCAGACTAACCACTCTAGGAGAAAAATTACTCCTAGGGGCTATGATTCCTGCAAGTTTCATCCAAATCTGGCCAGAAATGACAAAGTCATAGGCTGTTTCATCCTTCCCCATTATAGCCTATGGGTGAAACATCAAAACAGCATCAAAATGGCGAAACGTTTCAACTTGCCTCATTTTATTTTGAGGCTGTTTCAACCATATCTGTTCTGTTTCAATTTTGCTGTTTTGACCTTGAAACAAGTCGAAACAGTGTCAAAACAAAACTGGTGGCCTAATTTTGCACAGCCCTTGTAGTTAACATATCTTTTCATATGGAAAAATGTATATTTTATATATATGAGTCTGGAAGAGATCTATTTTTTCCCTTTAAATCAAATTACTATAGATAGTAGGGCCGTGCGAAATTTCAGCGGCTGTTTCGTTTAGTTTCAGATTCAGATGTTTTGACCGAAATTAATCCAAAATGAAATGCAGGGCTCTGAAACAACTCCAAAATGAAACGGGCCATCTGAAATGTTTCAGAAATTTTCTGAAACAATTTGGATGTTTCCAAGCTGTTTCAGAGGCAGGCTTGCAGGGAAAGAAGAGGGGAAAGGACTGCTCTGATACTGACATCTCTACCTGGTGGCCAGTGACAATGATCTGCCCCTGAGGTCCCTTCCCTGGGAATCGAACTGGGGGTAAGGAATCAAACCTGGAGCTAGGGGAATGGTCAGGTCCCTGAACATTCCCCCAGTTCCCTGTTCTATTCCCCAGTATTTCTCCCAGCTCTCTCATCACTTTCCCCAGCTGTTCCTAGGGGGCGCAGGCCCCCAGATGATGAAAGATGACAGCAGCCTGCTGCTGCCAGCTAGCAATGGAAGCAGCTCTCAGCTATTTCCCCAGGTGGCAGCAGCAAGCTGCTGAAACCCCACCTGCAGATCCAGGGGCCGCACCCCCCTGGGATGAGTTGGGGGAATGATCAGAGAGCTGGGGAATTGAACCGGGATGTCTGGCTGACATGTGGAGTTGCTCCAGCTTGCAGGCAGCACATGGTGCCCTGCCAAGCCACGCGGCACCCGCACCATGGGGTGGGTGTCAGATGGGGAAGGTAATCCCTGCTGCACCGTGCTGCATAGGTGGGGCTCTGCCACAAGCCCTCAGAGGCCCCAGTTGCCACTGTGAGAACCAGTGACCAGAACCAGTACAGGGCTTTTTTTTTTTTTTTTTTTTTTCTTTCTTTTTTTTTAAGAAAGCTCCACACTCTTCACCAGATGTGGACCATGCGGATGACAGCAGGCTGCTGTTGCCAGCTGAGGCCAGCACCCATGTCTGCCCAATGCAGCCTGAGCTGAGCGCTGGGAAGAACCCAGTACTGGCACTGGCACTGGCACTGGCCCTAGCCAGAAGTGGCAGCTTGCTGTCATCCCACACGCAGATCTGGGGGCCCGCAACCCCTGGGAGGGCTGTGGGGCTGTGCCAGACTCCCCCTGTGGGGAGCGGGCCCCTGGATCTGCGTGCAGAATGACAGCATACTGCCACTGCCAGCAAGTGATACTAGCTTTGCTCTGAACAGTTTGTTTTCAGTTTCCCAGAAACCCCTGCACCTATCTCCTTGAAACTTGTCAGACATCATGGCCTCAGAAAAGACTAGCATCCCTGCAAGGTTCATACAAATCAGGCAAGAAATGACAAAGTTATAGGTAGTTTTGTGGTTTCCCATTATATATTACGGCTGAAACACCGGAACACCATCGAAATTCCAAAACATCTCTGAACTAGTTTTGGACAATACAAGATGAGACAGTGATTTGAAACACTGAAATGAAACACTTTCCCTCTGAAATGCCAAATCCAAAACTAAACGGAACACAGCCATTTTGGACAGCCCTATGAAACACCAAAATGAAACACTGTCCCTCAAAAACGCTGAATCTAAAACCGAAATGAAACACAGGCTTTTCATACAGCACTAAGAGATAGGATATATCCTAACCTAGGAAATGTACTGGCATTCAATTCTACTGGGAGAATTGCTTTTCTCCCAGTAGAAACCTAAAGCATGCAAAGAGGAGCAAAAATGACCACTCTAGGAGAAAAATCACCCATCTACAACAAGTTAAAAATTGCTTCTAAGAGATTTTTGTCCAGGAGACAGACTGTCTGGACTCTTTCCCCTGGCTTTACTCCTCCTGGGGACCAAGGCTTGTGTGCCTTCTGGTGACTGGGGTCACACTGGGCTGGAAAAGTTGTGGCAGACAGGTGCTCCCAACCATGCTGTAGACCAGTCGCAGAGGAGAGGAGAAGCCATCAGCTGCTCCCTGCCTGTTTGTCACTCCAGAGCTGATTCAGCTAAGCTGCTGGGCACCAGGGGCACTTTTACATGTACACTGATGCATTCTGAATAGACTCAACTAATGGAGTCTGCTGGAGTGTTCTAAGCAGAATGCTCCAGCATGCTGCAGTGTCTCATGTATTCAGCATCCTACATTTCAAAATGGCTGCAGGAGCACTTTAGCTAAAGCTTATTGAGTGAGCTTTAGTTAAAGCATCCCTGCCGCCATTTTGAAACATGGGAGGCTGAATAAATGAGATGCTGTCAGTGTTTTAATTAGTGCAGATACCAAGAGCTGCCCTAATTAAAATGCCCCTCCCTACCCTGGGGCACATGTATAGGTACCCCTGGAGCTGAGTGCAGGGAGTAGCACAGCCCCCCCTGCTTGCTTCTGATGCTGGAATCTCCAACGTGAGAAGCAGGAAAGGGCTTTGTCCTGCTGCTCCATTCCCTTGGACAACAGGAGGACTGGGGCAGTCCAACCTATCCCCAGACTGGAATCACCCCAGTCTCAGGAAAGTCCAAGAATGTCAGTTCTGTTCCCTCTCCCAGGATCATTTTTAGAGAAAAAAAATTCTACCATTAGCAATGAACTTTTATATACAGCCCTAGCCATCTATTTTAGATTTGAAAACTTCTGTATAGTTCTTTAAAAAAAAATAACTAATACCATATTATTAAAAAGGGTATTTATAACATAACATATAATTCTACTTGTAAAAGATCTTCTGGCTAGGTATACTATGCATGCAAACTTCTGTATCCTACAATAAAGACATTTTTCTTGTTATGGGAATGCAGTGATTCTTGTATTTCCCTGATGGGAGATGAATTAGTTTAGTGAAATGTAGTTTACCCACAACAGCTGCAGCTTGCACCTGTGCAGTATTTCAAAAAATCATTAAGAAATTGTATATTCTTTTTTCATTGCTATGTTATTGGGGGAAATAAATGCACAGAAAATGATCACTGGGACATAATAAATAGAAATATTTATGCAATATTAGGATCAGGAAATTCTTGTGGGATGTAACTAAACTTAAAAAGGAATCACATTTAAGGAATTAAAATACAATGTGTCCTTGTAAACTTCTAAATTGGAATAGAAGTGAGTAGAAGCTAACAGTGTTCTGTATTGCCTAGTGCCCTAACTTCTTTCAAGGCAATTTCCTTATTTATCAATGATTATCCACTTAATTTGGGTTTCATTCTGTATATGTATATGTGTGTATGTACATACAAACACATTCAACACAGAAAAAAAGAAGTACCATACACAGTGAGTCAGAAGGTAAATCATATTCCTAGAGAATCAATGCCACTAACATTCTACATATTGCATGGATGATGCTCAAAGAATAGCTGCTTTATCTTAATGGAAATTCAGGGCCTTATCCTGCCAGATGCTAAGATTCCCCACCCTCACTGGAACCACTGTGTATTTCAGGTGCTTAGGGCATTGTCCTAGGTGTTTGCACCTAATACCTGCCCTTTAATGATTATTGTTAGTGACATTTTCAGGTGTCACAACTTAGACCTTGGAAATCCAATTCTCCTCCTGAATCCCAGATTTCCATCTGGCAGCAGAAATGCGGACCAGCAAACATAACTTCTTGTACAAACTTTGTAACTGCATACTGAGCATTTACTACAGATAGTAAAATTAAACGTAGTTACTTCTATCGTTTAACCAAGATCTATGGCAACTTGCCCAGAAAATAAACATAATAAGTGCATCCAGTAAAAAAAAAAGAAAATGTGGTCCCATTAAATGCAGATACAGTAATAATCTTATTTTAGGTTATTCAAATAGCTAGAAAGAAATCACTTACAACATAAAAAGAATGAATGCTATTAAAGACTGTCACTAGGCTTGACAAGTTAATGAGGGCTAGATTATGAGAGCATTATTATTTTAGCAGAGTATTATATTCCAGTCAGATTCTCCTCATGACTTCATAGACAAAACTTGCTCAGAAATCGGTGCCAACTGTTACATTATGTTAATGGGACCCTGACATGCAAAACAAGGCACTGAAGCCCTCCTGACCCACCAATGAAATTATACATGGGAAAAGGACATGGGGATAGTATTCAAAAACATTAACTCACAAGTGTTGCTAAACAGTAGGAGCTTATTTACTTCTAAGGAGAGGTTTTAGAGAAACAAGAGGTGAGATGATTAGAAATAGTGCTAACACTTTATAAAAAAACACAATTAACCGTAATTAGTTACTGCCAACATCAACATTTACATCAATGGCCAAAAGATGCTGTCATCTTTTTTCTGCTTCTTAGGAACAGCGCAAGATTTCCCAGGAGTGTCAGAACTGAGCAAGGTCTTTTATCTTTCCTCCTTTCGGGAATCAATTAATTAATCAATCAAGTAATCCCCATTAGTTGTGGTTTCCTTCATGCAGCCTCGTTTTCCACTCAGTGCTTTGGTTTTTCTCCCTGGTCACTGCTTTCTCACCTTCTCTTTCCTTTAAGTACCCTATTAACACAACCTCCTTCTCTCTCCTCATCTCACTGATTCCTGCTCATGCTCTCTGTCTCTCCTTTCTTCTCAAGTTACTTGTGCCATATCAAAGTATGCCTTTGTCAAAGAATTAGGCAATGTCTGTGGTCCTTAATTTTGTCACCTGGTTAACGAATTCTAGACTTTAAATCTATGCCATATTTTAGCGAATCTGAAATTTGCCTACTTTTAGAAATGTGATTGCACAATTTTATAATGTGTGTATCCGTTTTGTGATTTTCTTACCTATTACCTTGACCCCTTTGCACATCTTGCTGTATTATAAAATCTAGCTCCAAGTAATAAATAATATCCATCATTTGTCTAATTTTCTAAACTGTAATTCATTTATACAAATTGCAAATGTGTCCAAATTCATGTTCTACTTCCATTTCACTTTGCAGTGTCCTGTATAGCTCCTAGTTACAGGAACAAAAAACACATCCCTGGAAAAAAGGATTCCTTCTTTGTGAACATACACATACAGATTATCAGAAGAGGTAATGGAAGGATGAGCTAAAATTGGAGGAAAACCTTCTGTAATTATGTATCAAATAACGTTTTTGAGGTAAAGGTAATCATTAATGAGAAAAAATGAACTATACCAAGTGAAGATTTATGAATGGAACACTATGTGTGGCAAAACTAATTTCACCTGCTTCTGTAGGATAGCTTGAATTTTCAAGCTGTGTCTGGGCAAAGTGCCATTTTGAGAGGCTTTTAAATCATGTCAACTGAATGCAAATCAAGCAAAAATGTGAAACACTAGTATATGAGGTCCACTAAATGGTAAAGCTTTGTGCAATATCCCATTTAATCATGGCACTGTAAAATTTTTCACCTACGTAGAGTATTTCATAAATGTTTGTAAGTGCAGGTGAACTTTTACTGTATGCTGCAGACTGATCACTTCCCTTTGGCAGCAAAAGTTGTTTAATCAGCCTGCATTGACATTTTGTGAAAGGCACTCATGCTGTGGAGTCCTGAGAGTATCGCCTTTGTGGGTTTACTCTTGTTTGATCATTGCTCAAATGTGCCCCCCCATCCCATCCCATTACTCCTTAAGCTATGCTCCATGTTTTTTTTCTGATGGTATTTAAGCTGACATAGCAGCCCAGATGACAAGCAAACAAAGCCTCAGAAGCCCCTCTGCTTACAGCTAGCTTCATCCTTGACAGTTTGACCTTGTCCGGCTAATTTTAACTGTCATGCCAATTGGATTTCAGAGCCAAAGAACAGATAAAATCAGTAATACAGAAATATTGTTAACATTTTGTGTTCACACCACTTTTTACAAAGAGAAACAGGGGAAAAAATCATGCCACCCAGTCAAGTTTGAGGATATGGAGGTCATTTTGGCAATAGATGTATTCACATGGAAAGAACACAATTAGACTCTGCTCAGCGAAATAAGCTTATCAGACTGCATAGAATGGATCAAGGTCTTCTGTAGAAGAAAATGACAACAGTTGTACTGTTAGCTATAGAGGTTTGTATAAACCTCTGAGATGGCTGAAGCAATGCACTTTCATTTGTCTTTGATAACAAGTAAAGCAGCTGTTTCAAAGACATATTCTCTCTTTTATATACTTTGCTTATAAATTCATGAATTTAAAAAATGAACTTCAAGTGTGATAGTATAAGTGTTTCTTTGATGTCAATTGTTTCAAGCCTTCAGCAACACTCATTCAGCTTCCCAGTATATAATTTTTATAATTCATTACAATATTATACAATATAATTAAAAACCTTTTAAAATCCTTTATTTGTAGAAAACTTAAATGTTGTGGCATAACTTCTATTTTTTTATTTCAGCATTTTTTGGAAGAACTATTAAAAAAATGTTTTGCTCTGTATGTTGTTTCAGGTGGATCCCCAGATAGGTAAAAGCACATTGAACTTTTAAGTTAACAATATCTTCCTAGTGCTTCTCATCCCTCCACTTACCACTGCTGAGAAGTGTTGCTTTGACTATGTGTTGTTAACTTATTGTATTGTCCAGAGCTGTGCTCAGCAAGGTCTGTCACAGTTATATGACACCCCAGAGCATGGCACACCATTAAATGTCATCACCCAAAGGAACAGGAAAAACACTGTTTATATTATGGCACTGGAAGGAAAAAAATTGAAAAAATTAAAAAGGAGCAGGAGAATAATTATCTTTTTCATACATTCCATTCTTCTCTTCTCTATTTCTTCTAACTGACTTGGAAGGAGTTTTCTTTTTTTTTTTTATAAGAATGGCAACATACACAAGTTCTCTCTGATCCATGATATTTTACAACATCTGGGTATAGTGATTTTTTCATCATATCCAGAATTGTGGGAATACAGATAGTGTTTGTGTTTATGTATATGATTATCCATGCTCCATGGGTCCCCACCTTTTTGCCAGTTTTTGATGGAACAAATATTGAACAACATGAAATATTTCTTTTTGATTTCTTTAAGTTTGTGTTTATGTATGTATGTATGTATATAGCCATTTGTTTCTCATAAAATATATGAAACAAAACAAAAAAACACTTTAATTCATTCCTTAATCTTAATCAGAGATGTGCTAGTCTATGCACTTCTGTGAACATAAAAATCACACTAACTAGGGACTGTAGCCATAATGCATCGGAAAGGTACTCAGCATCTATGTGCATGCAGAGAACAATATTTGACAATTCGAAAAGGAACTCCAAGGCACAGGGGCTATCACTGTCTTATTTATTTATATAGACTTCTGATGCCTCCTCAGAGTTCTTGAACATTACCATAATAGAAATCTCTCTTTTGTATGGCATCAAATATCAACTTCCAAATCTGTGAGTCACTGTCTGATGTTATCCCTCAATGTACGGATTCCATCTGCTCTGTCTGGGCATTTGTAAAGATTGCAGCTTTCAATTTAAGTGCTGTGCTGTTTGTTGGACACCGCATTCACACAGAGGGCTGTCCAAAATGTTCATCTTGGGAAGTGTTGTTTTGAATCATCCATATCCAAATCTGAGTCTGTTCAGCTTGACCCTTGCTTCTCTGTCAAGGTCATGCCCAATGGTGGACTCATTTGGTGTTGGTATAAAATGCTATAGGAATCGCTCTGACCTGACCATCAACTTTCAATGACAGAGATACTAAATAAGAATTCAACCAACAAGAAGGCTCTGTGTTCTCATTCAGAAGTACTTTTCAAAGGTACCAGCAGCGGATGGGTTTAGTCATGTATGACAGCTCTAGACAGAAAGCTATTGAAGAATAATGGATATTGAAGAAGTGGCAGAGTCATAAAAGATGGTAGAAAAATATGATAAATGATCCATTAGAAAAAAGATTACAAGAGGGCATGACTGAGATGAATAAAATTTTAAGAGGGTGCCACAGACAGATTTACCTCTTATAAGGGTGTAAATTAAGAGTCTATTACCTTTTTCTGACTACACTGATTACAAAACTGTTGAAGTCAGTGGAATTGCAGAGGTATAATATTAGTGTAAGACAGCGTAGAACCAGACCACCATTTTTCTGTCTATTCCAGAGGGTAATGTAACAGATTAAAAAATAGGTGCTTATATTTGACCCATCACATGCAACAAAAGTAATCATACCAGATGAATTTAGTTTAGTTCATTTTAATTTAGTTGGCAATATTAACAGCACTGGTCTGTACTTTTAGCTTTCCTACTACCAGAAGACCCTCCAATTTCATTTTATATAGACCTAGGCTTTTTGTTATCAATTTTTGTGACTTTTTGGAAAAAAACCAGCATGTTTTCACCACAGCAGATATTTTATAAACATAATTGATGTATCCCTCGAAGGTGGGTAAATAAATAACTTCATTTTAGAGATAAAATTATGAAGACTGGAAAGCTCAAGGCTAGAGATTAACAGTGCATCTCATCAAATTACTGAATGAAATCTTTCCTTTAAAAAGTTGGCTTTGGAAGGCTAAAAGATAAAATGAACAGGTTCTTTTGTAAAACATAGTGAAAACATCTGGATGCAGTATTCATACCCACCAACAAACAGCTAACTATAGTTCAGATTTTATAGAGTGCTAATTCATACTAAAGTGGTTTATTCTTCAATACATACATTAAGAACACATTAAAAACTTAATGTGTTTTAATATTCAACATTATATAAAATACCTAATACTTTTACTACCTAATGGACCTCCAACACAACACTATCTTCTTAGCTTTAAAAAATGCTCCTCTACCTTGGTATTAATTTTTCTGTGGTTGACTTCAGAGTGTATTTACACATGGGGCCATTTGCTTGTTGAATATATAAATATGCATATGTATGACATTTGGCTTAATATACCTAAGTTTCCATAGCAAAATTATACAAAATATAATGTATTTACTTACTGTTTTCTTACAATTATACACCCCCCCCCACCACACACACACACATACACACAGAGTATAACTGTGATATATGGTTGCAGCACCAGCTTTCAGGGGTCAAGTAATAAATAAAAGGCAATAAAATTTCATTTTAAGAGAACAACTAAAATATAAACCTGAACTTGAGAAATGATAACAGATGTGTTGTTGCCTATTCTTTTTCCTATTTATAAACAATTATCTAGACCCTCAGCCCCTATAAACATGTTTTTGTGAAATCAGTAGAGCTATGATTTACACCAAAAGAAGGCCTGTATCTCACAGTTTATAGCTGAATACAAATTCTTTTACATTTTAATAAGCTTCAGAAATGGAACCAAACTTCCAAGAAGAGGCCTATTTATGTAAAGAAATCTGATGCAAACATCTTTTATATATTTGGGAATTTGAAAAAAATGATTTTATGTTTTAGATGCATCTCTAGCAGAGGAATTGGAAGCTCCTTTGGCACCTTGGAGAGCAGAGGAGGAGGAAGAGTGTCTAGGACCAGAGGTGTACCTGGTAGGCTTTGTGACCTGGGCAGCCACAGGCTGCGGCTGGTGTTCAGAGGGTAGAGGCAAGGTGGCTCTAGGATCCTAGCGGTTGCAGGGTTGAGCTGCACACTAAGGTGGGTGGAGACAAGGAGGGGAACCTTATAAATGGCACAAAAGCATTAGTGACACCTCTAGGTACTAGTCTGGACCTGATTCTCCTTTACAGTCTCATCTTCGCCTGAGAACTTGCTCCCACTTTAAAGTCACTTTATACTGCTTTACAGGTACTTCGTGAACATATAGTAAACAAGGTTTACTTTACTCTACATTTATGAAAGCCTTTTCATTGTGAAGTGATGTGCAATTCCAATTTATTTGAAAGGAAGTTGAATTAAGCAACCCTTAAAAACAAGCTAATCTTGATTCAGTGATGAACTTTTATCCTCATCAAGTGTCCATTTTCTAACAACAACAACCACAACAACAATATGCCACATATGCTTATGATTAATAATTTGTTCTAAAAATTCTTGTATTTCTGCATTGAAAATAAGTCAGGCACTTGCTGTTACTTCAATATAGTTACAATGCTTTAATCCCCTTTGGGAGATTTTAGGTGGGAGAAGTCATTATAGGTGTACTTAGGCAATTTATAAGCACATATTAAATACTTAATAGAACCCTATGATCGATCATATCATGTCAATCAGTAGTATTAAGCCATTAAAATGTTAAGACATAAAAGCGCTAGGATCAAGATATATTCTGATATATACAGGAGTCACTTAAAATATTTTAAAAATTCATCCTTTTAAAGGGAAAAATATTTAAAAGCCTGAAGGTTTCCATTTTAGGAAATATTATTTTTGTGCTGTGAGAATGTAACAAGTAATTTATTTAACCTTAATAGCATCTCAAGTGATAAAGACCTGAATAAAAAATAGAAAATTGGAAGTCCTATGTTTTATCCTAAAATAAATTTAAATTAAGCCAGGTAATAAACTGCATGAAAATGGAAAAACTTGTTTTGTTTGCTGTTCAGATTTGCAGATTGGGAAGCAGAAAGGTTGGCTGAAGGAGTTCTACAACGTGGATATTCTTTACCACCAAGATGTTGCATGTTCTTAGATAGGTCACTTGGGCCCGATCCAGATGTGCACGTACATGCAGTTTGTGGTGCTGCAAATCTCTTTGCTACTGAATTTCCCAGAAACAAACAAACACCCCCCCCCCCCATGAAAAATAAAGTGGCACAAAGCATGCCAAAGTGCCGTGCACTGGAACAAACAGCTGGTTGGAAGGCAATGTGCCTTGAGGCGAGGGCTCCACATGCCACAGCACGGAGGCTCTGCAGTGGAGCCCCCTTCTTGAGACCCCCTGCATCCCAGCCAGCCAGGGAACAGCCCTGAGGTGCCTGTTCCCCCATCTCCACATGCCACTCCCTGGCTGGCTGTGGCACAAGGTGCCAGCCTCAGCATGGGGGCTGCCTGCCAGCTCGTCCCGCACTGAGGCACCGTGCTCCAGCCAGGCCCCCCTGTAGTACATGGAGTAGTGGGACTATGTGCATGGGCAGGGGCATGCAGTGCAGCACAAAGTGATGGCTGCTACTATTTGTGCTGCTGCAAACACATGCCCCTGTTCATGTGGATGCAGCCTTAGACTCCAAACCTTCAGCATATGCTTAACTTCATGTATATGAACAGTGCAGTTGACTTCAGCTGAACTACTCAAGTAAGTAACAAAGTGTATGCATAAGTGGTTACAGGGTTAGTGCCTTAAACTTTCTGTACCTGTCTCCTCATTTATAAATACTTTGTTTTTCATCTGCTTAATGACCTTCAAGGCCTGTTGATAAATTGGTGGATCTGCAAGGTAGTCCCTAATAAGTTGTTGTGGAATAGCTTCAGTGGCATTGTCTTTGAAGTTATTAGCTTGGTTGAAAAGGTCTTGAAAGAACTCCTTCCACTATGCATTGATGGTGGAGATGTCTTTAAAAAGTATTAGTCCATCCTTGGACATCAGAGAGAGAGCTCCCTGTTTACTAAATCCTGCATAATTCCTGGGCTATCACAGCTACAATATCACTCAAACAGTACCATAACTTGTGTAACCAAGCCTTCATAGGCAGATAATGGGCTTTGGACCAAGAGTGTCAGAGGCAGAAGAAGCATGTTCTACTAGTTGAATTAAAGGAGCAGTCACTAGAAAGATCAAAAGTTCCATTCTCTCTGAGTGTGGATTACACAAACTCTACACAAAGACTTTTGAATTATTGGGCTGATTGTAGAAAGTCCTATCTCAGTTATAAAATGTCATTTCCAGTTTCTTACTATCTTTTTTTTTCACATAAATAGTTTCAGATTGTCAGATACATAAAAAGTTCTTATAGGAAACATCCAATATTAGGGGCATCTCTACCAAAAAAGGAGAAATAATCTATTTTATAGAGCTACTGGTATACTAATAGGAGCTCAATGTTCCCTTGTAAAACCAAAAAAATCTGCCAAAAATGACTTTCCCCAGGATGTATTTAAATGGGTAGAATGCTAGGACATTTTTCAAGTGTTACCATAGGATAAGTATTTTAGCGTGTGTGCAGAGGCATGAGTATAAGGATTTCTGACCTTTTAGAAGGGATTAGTTTCTCTCTGGTTTCAGCATAGACCTAAGGAAATATTATTTTGTAAAAAATATTGTACCGTAACAAGCACCCATTTAAGTGAAAATAGGTAGTGGTGTTATTTATGCATACAAAACACTGCAAAATAACCCACAAGTTGGGGGTTATGATCATTTAGGAACCTAATAATGAGACTAAACCAGGGCATGGTTGCAGAGTGGTTAAGGAACTTTCCATGAGTCCATTCACAAAGCAGTAGGGACATCATACTCTGATACTCTGATATTAATTTTTAAGCAGATTTTCACTTTCATTCCTTCTGTAAGTACAGGACAGCAATCTGAGTCAGTAGGGGACCTGGTACAGAAGTTCGATAGACTGGTCTAACCTACATTGATCAAGTCTGATATCCACATTGATTCAGGGCTATCTTAGACCAGGTTCTGTGATTTTTAAACCAGTCTATGTTCACTGAACATCTGTTTGGTTATGGGTGTAGACCAATTTCCAATCACTTCTTTATGTGTATCTTCTGTACCTGGTGTAAGGTTTCACATCTCAGAGCCCAGAGAGCCAGTTACCAGAAAAGCAGGGCTCTTCACTGACAAATCTTGTGCCCTCTTTGGACTCCATACTCTGATATGACTGAACTACTTTTCCCTTGAATTTTGGAACCAGACCTAATCCTAACTCTCTCCTTTGTACAGTTGCAGTCCAAAAATAGTTGGTGAGATTTTGCAGACAGCTTCCCTTTTCCACCTCAGACATGAAGAAGTCTGCATACATCATATTTTGGGGAAAAATATGAGCCAATATTGGAAGATGGTCATTAGTCCTACCACTAGGGAGAATTTAAGAGTGAGTGGAAGGCATGTAAAAGAATCAAATCAAGGGTCTGTCCCTAAGTCAATTTCAAAAGCTCATCTGCTAATATAAAATGTTTTGAACTGAATTCTTAGCTATGTAAATCTACATAATTGCATTGGCTTCAGTGAGATAAAACCCATTTTACTTGTGAATCTATGCCTTATGTTAAGGGTTTGGGGTTTTTTTTTTAAATATCCTTAGTGCTCCAGAGATGACATTTTGAACACTGAAAATTGTGTCTTGAAATTATGTCACATTTTTAGTCTTTGTTTTTCATGGAATAGTAGGGAAACAAGCAATCAGACCCCCTTTAACTATGTTTTAGATTACAGTCCTCAAAATAATCAGGTAAGTGACTGATAACTTAGCCTGTCACTAAGTCCTGAAGCCTGGAAAGGGAGTCAGTTTAGTAGTGAGTGGACGTGTCTACATGTGTGGCAGACTGCGCGGTTGTTACTGCACAGTCATTTAGTACTTGCTTAACCAAGTACTAAATGGCTGCGCAGTAACTGGAATTACTGCTCAGTCCTGTCACCACACAGTTATTTTTAGACACTACTGTGCAGTAGCAATGACTTACTGTGTAGTAGTTCATTAATACTGTACAGTAGCACCGCCATCACAGTTTGTGCCCAGCGATGCTACAGAGCCGTATCAATGAGCTGCAGTGCAGTAGTTGTTGCTACTGCACCTCAGAGTCTCATATAGATGCGCCCAGTGTACGGGAAGAGATTCCAAATTGCTGTAAGATGTCTTACTTTAATCCCTTAGGGACTCATAGTTGTAAAAAAGTTTCACAAGTAGCACAGAACAAATAATAATGCTGGCCATACCTACAAATGCAATCACTTAGCAATGTCAGAGGTTGAAGGGCAATTTTAAATTGAAATGTAACCCTATGCGTAACTGGTGTTGCAGCTGCAAGCCTGGACCACTGACAAAATATTCTCCAACCCATTCACAATCAACTTTCCAGGGAGCCACATTTTTTTCATCAATATGCGTCATAAATGTTGTGATGTTTTGTTTGAAGAAGATAATAACTGGAAAATCTCAGCATGTCCAACTGCTCAGAACTCATTATTTAGAGCAAACAGGAAAGCACCCCTGGTAACAGGGTGGTGTTTTGCAAGAAATTTGTAGGATTCATAAATCATGAAATTGGGTGCATCTATGAGACTTTTACTGCAGAGTTGCCTTATTAGCTCATCAGTAAAATGTCACTGTTTATATGTGCGATGCTATTAGGATGGAGTAAGTTAATTAAATCCACTGTAGGATACTACCACCAAACACAAGTACTGTCCTACAGAGGAGTTATTTACTCCATCACAATGCATATGTAAATGCTGATGGGGCTGGCTGTTGCACAAAGGTGCTTCAGTGCAGGAACTGCCTACTGGCTAGCCCCATGCTGAAGCACACTTATGCCCCTCTGCAAAATTTTAAACCATGTTAGAGCAGCCCCAGGCTGGCATGCTGACCCCCAGGGCCTCCTGCCAGCCAGGGCTGCTCCACCCAAGTTCAACTTGCTATAGTCCCAGTTGCCTGTGCAAACAGCACACCCGGGAGCAATAAATTCTAGTGTAAACTGCACTGGAGTTTATTCAGGTGCGTTAATTGCATGTGTAGACATGCCTATATATATCAAACAGAAAAGGTAAAAGTGGTGCCCCAAGGGAGAAAAAGTGTACTTTTTTGTCAAATCAGTGCTAGATAGGATTACAGTTGGATGTCATAAAAGAAGATTAAGCAAATTAGCCTTCTAGGATGGGAGAGTTGTTTTGTTTTGTTATGTTTTTAACTCCAGATCAAACTATTTTTTCTAGCTTCAGGCAATAGTGTGTGGCATAGATTACACAAATGTGGTTCTAGCTCATTAGAAAATAGCCAAAGATTCATCAGCCTAATAAACCAGGAGAAATACCACAGATAAATCAAGATGGCATATTCAGGTAAAGACGGCAGTACAGTGCCTTCAAGGGTTTATGCCAATGATTACTGCTTTCCACAGAGGGAGGATAGTGCATTTTGAAAATTTTGTAGCTTCTCCAAAATTTTCCACAGGGGTAACAAACCAAGTTGATTATTTTAAAATGTAATTTTTTGCCACTTGAAATTAGATAACATTCAAACAACTACAGAAAGGTACTATGCTAAGTACAAGTTTTTCCATTTTACAGCATGGGAAGTATAATACCCAACTGCCTCTAGTGAAAAATGATGGGCTAGATCCTTTAACTGTGCTCTGAAACCTTAAGTTTCTTGATAAAAAGCTCTTTTTCTCTGGTCATGTTGCTTATAGTCTCATTTACTGTATTTCCAGAAAACCAACCTACTTTTTTTCCCACCTCTTTAAAGGTCTACCATTACAACTCTCTGTAACAAAGTCATAATGCTCTCAAATACAAGTACTCTCTTTTTTATTATTTATTATTATATATCACCAAGGTTTATAGACAAACACCTTGAATGAAGAGCGTACTGATCTAAAATAGACGTATACCAAAGGATTTGATCCAAAACCTACTGAAGTCAATAGGGGCCTTTATACTGTCTTCAAATAGGTTTGAATCAGGCTCAACATGATAATAGCAACAACAAAAAAAATAGCCTGTGTTCTATATAGGTCTTAAAAGTTTCTTTATTCTGTGTTTTGATGTTGTTATTTTGTTCTCATCTAAGTTATTGGTAATTTTTAATTCAAGGTGTCCACTTAGACACTGATTTTGCTAACACTGATGCATATAACTTGATAGACATAACTTGCACAGCTTCAAGCATTGTCAATGATTAACAAGGAATTTTCTATATATAATAACATATATATATATATATGTATGTATGTATGTATGTGTATATGTGTGTGTGTGTGTGTGTGTGCGCGCGTGCGTGCGTGAGCATAATGTTACTGGCTCCCTGCCAGTTAACAGACTCTGTAGGTCCACCATAATATCTTTCATTTACAGTTTACAATGCCACATGTATATAATGAATATGCCTAGAGAACTGCCTAAAAGCCAGTCCAGTTCAATTTTAAAATAGGACAAAACCACTGAACAAATGCACAAGATCTAACCCATATTGCTAGGATATAGATATATAATGGAATGCATTATATATGAAACTGAAAAACATCACTTGCAATCATAACTTAATGATATAAAACAAGCACCAAACCTCGCCAACCTCATCACCAGAACCAAACTTCCTATGGCCCAAAGCATTCTAAATAGATTCAGGGCAAAAAATGCAAAGCCTGCCAGCACATCTCCACCACTCTCACAATAACTACACCTCACAACAGAATCATCATCAATCCTGGATTTTACAGTTGCACCTCCAGAAATGTAATATATCTCATCCAGCGCACTAAATGCCCAGCTGGAAAATATGTAGGAGAAACCAAACAACAAATGTGTACCAGAATGAACACACACTGCAAATCTATCAAAGACAAAAACACCCAATGACCTGTGGGTGTACACCTCTCACAAGACAACCACTCTCTGTCCAGTCTCTCAGTTCTAATCCTCGAAGAGAATTTACTAATCAGTTTTCATAGACGAGCATACAAATTTCACTTCATAAATCTACTGGATACAAAATTAATGGACTAAATATAGACATCATATTTATGGCACATTATAACCTGCCTGCCATCTAATAACCCCAGGCCTACATTTTGCATTTTGGCTTCTATTCTACCCAGGAGAGCATATAATTCACTAGCAGATTCTCTATATGCCTGAAGTTTTTCCAACTATTTAGTTGGTCTAATAAAAGATATCACATCTACCCAAAGAACTTTGTCTGCCTCTGATATAAAACAACTTTGTTGATAACATAACAAAGCCTGTATATACCATTACATGGAAAAGCCATAAAAGATTTTTTTTTTAATTTCTTTAAAGAAAAAAGAAAGAAAGAAGGAAGCAAGGAAACACTAACCAACAGGAATCACAATTTAATAAAGGTTTATAAATTAGAAATAAACTAAAATATTAAAGACTCAAATGGAAAAAAAATAGGATATTGAATTTCAGGAAAACATAGTTTAAAAGGTTGAAATAAAGTGAAAATTAACAACAAAAAAGCAGAGGAGGAAAGGAATAGAAAAAGACAGAAAGTGTTGTTAGATTAATATATTCCCAGGGTATCTGCATTTTGCCAAAGAATCAAGGCAGCGTAAAGAGGATAATTATAGATGAAAACTGAAATATGAAATGTAAGCAAAAGCAAAGAAGAGAGGGCTGTACTGCAGTTATGAAACATCAAGTATGTAAATGATGATTGTGAATGCTAAAGAATTGAGCACATATAACAATAGAAAGGCAAAATCAGAGCATGAATGGAAAAATTACACAGAAACTAATGGTTGCTAATAAACATCAGAAATTGTACAATAAGATAATCCCAAATGCATGATAATAAGCTGAAGACCAGTGAAAAGTTGCACTGGCACTTCTGCAACAAAGTAAAAGAGTGGTGTGTGGAAACAAAAATAGAAATTCATTTAAAATATAAATCAATATATTTCCTGAAGATGGGGAAAATGCCAAAAAGGAGAGCGGAAATAAGAAAGAAATTCAAGTTCAAGAAAGAAATTCAATTCCAGGACTGATGAAAAAATTATTTCAAGTTGGGCTTAGACACAAAAACTAAGGGCGTTAGTCTTTCCTTTTCTATAATTCTTTACCATCATCATTTCATCTTGTTCTCTGACTTAATTTTGCTTTTCATTCACTTTTGAGGAGCAGCACAGCCATATAGACCCCCCTCTACATGTTACAGGTATCACACAATTAAACAATTAATGGCATGATTATTTTTGAGACCAGCTACATGTGCAAAGTACCTATCATGCCATAAAAAGCTCCAACCAGCTATACAATTAGACTTCAAAAATATGTACTAACTTTAGATCTGTTTATGACTGAGCTTTAATTTGCATGTATAGCAGGGTCTACACTATGTCTAGGATTCCCATGCGCTGGTAGGGTTTCTAGCCACAGGGGTGTATCGCACCCAGTCAGGGCATCCAGCAACTAAGGGAACTGTCAGCCCCAATAATTTTATTCATTTTAATTAGTGTTTTATTCATTTTAATTAGTGTTTATATTAATGCAGAACTGATTACTTGATTATGAGACTCTCCTCTGTATCTTCACCATTATATGCAGCCAGGCAGTGTAAGACTACTCACTAATTATCACTATTTATCTTTGACATCTGGCCATCTGGCCACCTTTGAAAATGCATGGTGATTGGGAGAGCACCCAGACAACTGGAAAAGGGCAGATATAGTTCTCATTTTTAAGAAAAAGAAGAAGGAGGATCCAGGAATCAGCCTCATCTCAGTCCCTGGAAAAATCATGGAGCAGGTCCTCAAGGAATCCATTTCTAAGCACTTGGAGGAGCAGAACGTGATTAGGAATAGTCAGCATGGATTCACCAAGGGTGACTTCATGATGGAACAATTTGATTGCCTTTTGTAAGGAGATGACTGGCTCTGTGGATGTGGGGAGACCAGTGGATGCGACATACCTGGAGTTTAGCAAGGCTTTTGATATGATCTCCCACAACGTACTCGCAAGCAAGCTAAAGAAATACAAATTGGATGAATGGACTGTAAAGTCCATTCAGTAAAGTCCAGACTGTAAACTGGTTGGATCATCGGGTTCAGAGGGAAGTAGTCAGTGGCTCTGTCTAGCTGGCAGCCAGTATTAAGTGGAGCACCCCAGGGATCAGTCCTGGGGCTGGTTTTGTTCAATATTTTCATCAATGACCAGGAAGATGAGCTAGAGTGCACCCTCAACTAGTTTGCAGATGATACCAAATTAAGAGTAGTAGATACACTGGAGGGTAGGCCTAGGATTCAGAGAGACCTCAACAAGGAAGACTGGACCAAAAGAAATCTCATGAGGCTTACTAAGGACAAGTGCAAAGTCCTGTGCTCAGGATGGAACATTCCCCTGCACCAGTACAGACTGTGGACCAGCTGGCTAAGCAGTAGCTCTGAAGAAAAGTACCTGGGGATTTAACAGCAACCTTCAACTACCTGAAGGGTGGTTCCAAAGAGGATGGAGCTACAGTGTTCTCAGTGATGGTAGATAACAGAACAAGGAGCAATGGTTTCAAGTTGCAGCAAGGGAAGTTCAGGTTATATATTATGCAAAACCTTCTCAACAAGAGGGTAGTAAAACATTGGAACAGGCTACCCAGAGAGGATGTGGATTCTCCATCCTTGGTGGTTTTTAAGACCTGGCTAGACAAAGCCTTGGCTGGGATGATCTAGTTGGGGATGGTCCTGCTTTAAGCAGGGGGTTCAACTTGATGACCTCCTGAGGTCTCTTCCAACGCTAATTTATTATGATTCTATGATATCAAATTATTCAGTAGCGAGGGAAACTAGAAGTAAATACTTACATGTAAATCACCACATATATTTAGTTCCTGGGGTTTTTTGCTCTTTTTTTCACCAGAACATTTTTTCATTGGCTAGTACTGATTAACAGAACCAAAATGTTCCATGGAAATGTTTTGATGATACCATCAAAATATTCAAATGGAAACAATGTAGTGACCAGAAAGCTAACAAGCCCAACTAGATCTCTATTTCCCAAGGTCCCTGATCTGCCCAGTAGGGATTCCAGTTCCCATACAGCTATTTATGCCAGGGAAAGCCTCCCTAACCCATTTCCCAGCTTGCTGGGTGCATCTACATGAGACTGATACTACAGCACAGTAGCATTGCATGGCAAAAACCATGACATGACACTACTGTGCAGTAATATTAAGCTACTGCGCAGTTGCATTGCAAAAAAGGCATTTGCCAGCGCTACCACACAGTAGCTCAGGTTACTGCACATTTATTTATTATTTTAATAAATGTACTAAATAAATGTGCAGTACTACTATGCAGTAGTGCTCAGTCTAATGTAAATGCAGCCCCCAGCTTTAAATTGCCAGCTTGGAAAATAATCCTGCAGCAAAAATTCTCTCCCTTCCTCTGCCAATCAGCTGATTTGTGGGAGCAGGGAAAAGGGGAAGCATTCTCCTACAGCAGGCAGAATAATCAGGAGAATTCCCTTCTGCTCCCATTGAACAGCTGATTGGTAGAAAGAGGGGGTGGAATTTTCCCTGGAGGGTCCCCACAAAGCTCCCTGATAACTCTACCCTGGGTGGACAGTCAGGAAGCCCTCTTTCATATGTCCTTTCACAAAGGGTGCATCAACACATGCAAATGTTTGGGGTTTGTTTTTTTGGGGGGGCGGGGGGGGTTACTCTAGAGTAGATTCATAGATTCATAGATGTAGGGTCGGAAGGGACCCAAGTAGATCTTCAAGTCCGACCCCCTGCCCTGGGCAGGAGAGAATACTGGGCTCATATGACCCCAGCTAGGTAATTGTCAAGCCTCCTCTTAAAGACCCCCAAGGTAGGATCCAGCACCACTTCCCTTGGAAGTTGGTTCCAGATCCTAGCCACCCTGACAGTGAAGTAGTGCCTTCTAATGTCCAGCCTGAACCTACTCTCAAACAATTTATGGCTGTTATTCCTTGTTACTCCAGGAGGTGCTCAGGTGAACAGGGTCTCTCCCATTCCCTGCTGGTCCCCCCTGGTAAGTTTATAGTTGGCCACCAGGTCTCCTCTCAGCCTTCTCTTGTGAAGGCTGAACAGGTTCAGGTCCCATAGCCTCTCCTCATAGGGTCTGCCCTGCTGTCCCTGGATCATGCAAGTGGCCCTCCTCTGGACCCTCTCAATGCTGGCCACATCTCTCCTAAAATGCGGAGCCCAGAACTGGATGCAGTACTCCAACTGTGACCTGATGAGTGTCGTATAGAGGGGGAGGATCACCTCTTTGGCCCTGCTTGTGATGTATCTGTGAATACATGACAAGGTACGGTTGGCCTTACTGACCACGTCCTTACATTGGCAGCCCATGTTATAAATAACTCTAGAGTAAACCTACCGCAGGCAAGCATCTACATATGCCATGATTCAGGAGATTTGCCGCTCCTGGCACTGGTCTGTTCCCACCTCCTCCAGGCCTGCATTGGCTCCCTGCAGCAACCAGGGGGAGCTCTAGGCTCCCCATGAGTGCTAGCCCAGGGCCTGGCAGGGAACATGGGGCCAGGAGACCTGGCAGGGGCTGGGAAATTGTTTGCTGCCCCCAGGAGCTGCCTGCTGCCAGGGAGGGCTCCACTGATGGAGCCTAGGTGGGGACAATGTTCCCCCATCCTGGAAGCAGAGAGCTCCTGGCCCCCGCTCCCCAAATGGGGGCATGGGGCTTGGAAAGATCCTCAGGGGAAGGGTAGGTCTCATCCCCCTGCCCCAATCCAGTGGTGGGGCAGTTAGCAGTGAGACAACCCCCATCATGAGACAGCCCATGTAGAGCAGAGGCTAGAAATAAGTTCCCAGCCCCCACTCTGTGATCCCAACCAGGCAGTGGGAACTAGAACTCCCTGATGCCAGGGCAGGGGGACATTGTCTCTGCCGGAGCTCCAGTGGTGGAGCCTTCCCTGGCAGTAGGTAGCTCCCAGAAGCAGGGAACAATCTCCCACCCCCTGCTTCCTGGCTGATCAGAAGTAAATTTGCTCCTGGTTAGCCACCTACATGTGCCATACTGCATGGTAATTGTTCAGGAGTTAATTTGCTATTTGCATTTGCAGGTACCAAATTAACTGCTGAGTAGAGGAAATTGCTGCACAGTAAGGGTCAGCATGTATAGATGGTGCCTCTTACTATGCAGCAATTAGCTCTACTGTGCAGTAAAGCATCTCATGTAGACATGCCCAGTATCTGATAAAGTGACTTCTTTTCATGAAAACTGGGACTAATATATATATATATATACATTGCTTAGTCTATAAGGTGCAAATCAACCCTGACTTTTACTGTACAGAAAGAACAAGTTTAGATCAATGTTTGGGGGAAAACCCAAACATTTTCATTACTCTTTTTGAATAATATCAGTTAAGTTAAAAAAAAATTGCAATATTTCCCTCCACCACAAAGTCTACAATATTTGCAATTGTTTAATAAAAGTATTCCTTCTTCAAGTTTTACTGAAGGAAATTCACCCAGATCTAATGAAACAAAGACCAGCAAAACTACCTTTGAAGGTCATAAATGGCTATGCTTTCTGTTTACCCTTATGCTTTAGATATTTCATTCTCTCATAGCCCACAGAAAATAAAAATTCTTACCTAGAATCGTAAATTGGGCTGGAAGGTCATCTAGTTCAGCCTCCTGTCCATCGTAGGATCATCCCTGATTAAATTATCTCAGCCAAGTGTCTGTCTAAGCTGCTTTTGAAAATTTCCAAAGATGGTGATTCCACAACTTCTCTAGGTAACCTGTTCCAATGCCTGACCAGCCTCATAGTCAGAAAGATCCTCCTAATCTGAAGCCTAAATTTCCTGTACCGCAGCTTGAGACCATTGCTCCTAGTCCTGTCCTCTACAGCCACAAAGGAAAGCCTATTCCATCCTCTCTATAATTACCCTTCAGGTATTTAAATACTGTTAACAAATCCCCCTCAGGCTTCTCTTCCTGGGCTATATAACCCTAGTTCTTTCAACCTTTCTTCATAAATTTTGACTGTCAGGCCTCTAATAATTTTTGTTGCCCTGTGTTGTACTCTTTCCAAACTGTTCACATCCTTCTTAAGGGTGAAGCCCAAAACTGGAAGCAGTACTCCAGATGAGGCCTCACCAGTGCTGTATTGAGTAAAGAGTCACTTCCTTTGCTTTGCAAATGACACTCCTGTTACTACAACCCAGGAAGTTGTTGGCTTTTTTTTTTTTTTTGCATCAAGAGTACACTGTTGGCTCATATTCAGCTTATGGTCCACTATAACCTGTAGTACTTCTCTACAGTATTGTAACCAAGCCAGTCATTCCCCAGCTGTATTTGTGCATGCAGTTATTCCATCCCAAGTGCAGGGCTTTGCACATTGAATCTCTTTTGATTTATTGCAGACCATTTCTCCAGTCTATCAAGGTTATTCCACATCCCAGCCCTGCCCTCTGCAATTCTACCCAACATAATGTCATCTGCAAACTTGCTAAGACCCAGAACAGACCCTTGGGGGATTCCCATGTCAGGCTGTGGCCTTGAACCTGGGGTCTTAACCTGTCAGATGCAGCAGCTGACCCCAGTCTGCCACCTCCCTAAGAGAACACTGTACCAGCCACAGGTGGCCAGAATCCTCCATCTAGGCCCAGGCACACACTCACTCCCTGCCACTTGAGTGGCCAGCCAAGATCAGCTGACTTCTTATCCCTTCCCATTTAAGCTCTTGACCTAGAAGGAGAAATGTTGAAGCAACAAGGCTCAATTTTGTACCTAGGCTGTTGTAATCTGGTATGTACTGCTACTGACCGATGGATTCCTTGGATACCTTGCCTGAATCTCCAGATATCCAGCCTGGCTCTCGTCTGGCCACCTGGATACCTGACCTGGCTAGCTTTCTGAGCTCATGTTCTGCCTGACCCTTTGGATCCCCAACTTGGTTCCTTGGACAGATCACCTAGATTCTGACTTCCTTGCTTCTCCTGGCCTTGAGGCCTGGCTCCCTATGACCTAGCATGACACCCCACTTGATACCCCCTCCCAACTAGACACTGAGCCATTGAGAACTACATGGTGATACTCATGGAAGTAAAGCATGGTTTATTAATATATTTTGCACAGAATCTGTATCCTATTTTTTCTATTTAAAATGGTTTACATAGGGAATAAAATCACTATAGTCAAGGAAACTAAACTGCTATAGTTATAAACCAAATCAAAACCAGGCTTCTTCACTTCTATAAAAATACAAAGACACTACAAAGTTGATGTGGGCAAATACTATGGTTCTAAAAGGCTGTGTATGGAACTTTCTATCACAAAACATGTTTATTCTATAGCTCACATAACATTTGTTTACCCTTTTTACTGAGCCTTCATTCTAAAAATCAATATTATTTCTGGAAAAAGAAGATTTAAATGCTATAGCTGAAATTCTAAGTAGAAGAATAATTCCAAGTCTGTGTAACACAGAACCCCTACCTCTATTAATAGGAAGGACTAAAAAGGTGGGAAACCTGAGCCATGAAAGGGAGCCAGGGACTAAAAAAGGCCAGGAAACTAATGAAACAATTAGCTGCACCTGGTTGGGGGAGGGGAAGGGCAGAAGATCCAGTCACATGACTGGAAGGAGACTGGGCTGGGGGGATATAAGTGGAAGATCTTATATTACCATGCAACTGAAAGAGTTGTAAATGAGAAGGGCTTCTCTGATACACATTCTGCCATTGCCTGCCCAAATGTGAGCATGCAAGGGCATCAGCCCCTGCTTGCAGCAAGAAGAGGAGTTCCTGAGAGAGAGCGGCTGCTGGTAACAAACAGGCTGGCACTCAAGGCCTGTGGGCAACATTTATCTGAAGGGAGCAAGACTGTTTTATGAAGCTGGCTTATGTGTATTGTTCCCTTTTTTTAAAACTTGAGACCAAAGGAATAGGATGTGGCTACAGGGGTGAACAAGGCCTGGGTACACTCCCCTGCTTTAGGAGTCAAAAGTTATCCCAAGCCAGAGGGGCAGAGACTAGCCTAGTTAGACTAGACCCCTTGGAGGGGCTGCCATCAAGGCAGGGATGATACCCAGAAACTGAAGTCTTAATCAGTGCACCAAGGCACAGTGTGTGGCCAGATAAAAAGGGCTCCAAGGCTGTAATAGCTGAATCTCCAGTGAGCCCTCAGAAAACTATGGGAGCACTCCCTTAAAGGGGAAATACTATAGGAGCACTCCCTTAAAGGGAGAGCAAAGGCCCAAGGTGGGGCTGGTCTGGCCAATCAGACAAGGCCACTCTCAAGGTTACTCCTGGCCCCAGGGACCTCTCCCCAACAACAAATGAACAACTTCAAAGTTGTGGCAGGAAAGAGATGTGAGGTGAGGCAGGACCAGTAAGAGTTGGAAATTATGACAGACCACGGGGCGGAGGGCAGGTACTGAGGTAGCTAGCAACCCTCCCCTCAACCCCCCCCCCCATGGAGCACCACCACCACAGGTCTTACAATCTGGTGATATATTTTAAAAATGGAAGTCAGTTGACCTGCAATAGTGCCTTAAAAAAATGTATTTGAAAACTTTTTTGGCAAGCAATGGCAGAATGCGTCAGAGAAGGCCTTTCTCATTTACAGCTCTTCCAGCTGCATGGTAAATGAAACATCTTGTTGAAAACTTTGGTACATTGACAAACAATATCTGTTTTTGCCACTGACAAATCTTGTAGTCCTGCCAACAAGAAAAATGACAGCTAGCATATGCTTATTTAAAATATCCCAAAGACCTTTCGGCTTCAGAGAGACTCTGGGTTTTCAAGCCAATAAACAACTAAAAACTTGTATGAAATATTTGTGTTTTGAGATATTGGGGTTAGTATAGATGATCTTTTATTATAATATGAAGATGAACCAGAATTCAATCATTAAAACATTGGCCGGTGCCTAAAGTTTCAATCAGGTGATCTGGGACCTGCAAATGAAAATTGCATTGGACATAGATAAGAATTCCCTAATTAAATTTGAAAATGAATTCTGTGCTCAGTAAAAGTTCTAGAATGATAGCACTGAAACTGGAAGTCTTTGCTATCCACAAAATAAACAGAGTAGCATCCAACCTGCTGGCCCAGTCAGTATAATTTTTCATTGCATCCTTGACTGAGACTACTAAAAACTTTCATTTGTTTATATTATGCAATAGCTTTTCACACCAAAGAAGTCCAATGGAAAGAAAGATCTTGCAAGCTGATAATAGTGTGCCTGGTATCATCATTTATCACTATGATCAGCTCTAAATTCCACTATACTGTGCCAGGTAACTTTAACTCAACTAACAGAGGCAGCATAGAGTCAGTGTATTTGGGCTGGAATTGGAGATTAAGCAATAGGAAACTAAACTGGTATATACTGAACATCTCTTTCACTGAAAGACTGGAAATAGGTTGCTCTTAGTATGGAAAAAGGCCTGCTAGGTTGGTTTGCCCTCATAGTCTAAGTCATGTTCTTACCATGTCTTACCATGTTTTAGTGTGTTGGAGATGAAAAGTAGCAGAAAAATGTTATTCTAAAAGAATGTACATCAGAAAGATAGCAGGAGTAGGAAGCGTTGAAACTGGGTTTCTAACTGTGTTATGCTCTTATTGTATGGAATATCCCAACACCACAGCTACTTGTCTGACAGAAGGCAAAACAAATTGCTATCTCTAAATAGAAATGGTTAACATGACAGATAGTCAATACATTGATACAGTAGATTAACCAAATTGTTATCTGGGGATGGGGGGCTTGGAAAGGAAAAGGGGGAGCAATTAATAAGGAATGGCCTATTCAACAAAGGAAAAATTTATGCTGGTCCTCATGTGGAAAGGACAGAAAAGAGAGAAGCTGTTCCTTATCTCACCAAATATGCAGGGGGTAACTTCAGTTCTCTTTTGATGTGCTAGCTACAGTGCAATAAATTCATTCTTGGTATTAACTCTGGGGAAATTCAGAAGATTGAGACAAACTAAGGCCTGGACAGAGTCACTTAGTTTAAATAGAGTAGTATTTCCAGATTAGCCAACAACCAGGTTTTGGCTACAGCTCATTCTTAATTCTATTCATGCTTCGGTTACTCTTTAACCGCATGACTCCTGTATCTTTAGAAAGTCAAAGTCAATTAATAGTTTTCCCTTAAGTAGTTTTGGTCCCAGACAAAAGCCATGTGAATAACAGGAATATATTTTGAAAAGTCTATGCTAACAAATTAATAGATGTTATGGATTAAAGTCATATGGGATTAAAGTCATAGTAATCTAATCTGGCCTTCCTACATGCCACAGGCCATATAATTTCTTCCAATGCTTCCATATAGAAAACCCATAACATCTAGTTGACCTTCAGCGTATATGTTTAAAAGGAAATCAAATCTTGATTTAAAGACTTCAAGTGATGGGAAGTCCACAACACCTTTACATAAACTATTCCAATTATTTTAAAATTTGCATCTTATTTCTGGTTTAAATTTGTTTAGCTTCAACTTCTAGCTCTTGAATCTCATTATGCCTTTCTCTGGTAGGTTAACCAGTCTTCTATAGTCAAAAAACTTCCCTTCACTTCTTAAACCATATAACCTTCTGTTTCATAATAGGTGGGGCTAGTGGCATGTTTTATATTAAGACTGATTAATACTTGCCATTATAGAACCCTGTTTTCAGTTGCTTATACCTATGACAATTTAGATTGAAATTTCCCGTGCCAAATGTGACTCACTGAACATTTTTCAGCAAAAATGGATTAGCCAGAAAACAAGACCAAAGCTGGGGAAAATATGTTATTTTGTAGTGTAAAATTCTGGCTACATTTTATTATTTCTGTTATTGAGATACTCTAGGTTGTCATTATGTAGAGTAGGTATTTTAAGGCTGATCAGGGGACTTGGGAGACTTGTCAGAGGACTTGGGAGAATACCCACTGAAATTAGCAGAAGACAGGTTTAAAACTAACAAGAGAAAGTGCTTTTTATGCATGTAACTAATGTGTGGAATTCATTGCTACAGAAGGTGGTAGAGGCAGCTAACAGCCAGGTTCAAAAAGGAACTAGACAAATTCATGGATAATAAGTCTATTAATAGCTGTTGAACAGAATGGTTGGAGATGTTTCCTCTGGAATCTCTTAACCAATTGTGGTAGGTGCAGGGGGGGGTGGGGGCGGTGATGAATAGGCGTTAGATCACTCTAGACGTATCTGATTCAGTGTTCTCCCTCCCTAGCATCCACTTCTCCCACTGCTGAAGACTAGGCTAGATGTACTATTGATCTACCCAGTATGGTACTCCATATGTCCTTCTACCATCCTCTTGAATATCCACCCAAATTTCAACAAGGTACATTCCTTTGGGAAAAAAAAAATCATTTTCATGTGCTTGGTAAAGACCTCTTAGGGTTAGGAGCAAAAATATCCAGAGATTCATCCTCACTAAGCAAGCTTGTGCCTGTTATCATTCAAAGTGCTGAGCAGACTGCATATATGCCATGGCAGCAGATGGTCTCCACAGCAGCATCTACATAGAATGACTGAGCATTTCCATCCCTTCTCAGCTCCTAGGCAAGACAGGACTGCTCTTACAACACCCCCAGAGAGTAAGTGAGCATACTGGTATCTTCCATAAAAACCCCTCCTAGATGGTCCATACTGGGGTCCCACCAGATACTAGAACTGAGGGAAAGGACCTTACATGTCCTGTGCTTTCAATGCCCCTACCTCACATGTCCCAATCGTTTCCCTTAAGAAAAGAGAAGATTTGTGGGAATGTGAAAAACTGAGATTAGCTAGGCAAAAATATTGAGGGGAAAAAGAACTCAGGGAGAACGTGACAATGGGGGAAGCAGACTAATATTGAATAAAGAGTCCAGAAGGGACCAAGAGCTTTGGAGGCCTTTTTGGAGCTAGAAATGGTGGAAATAGTGATGAAAACCATAGAAAAGTATATTAAGAAATTAATAATTGTTTCTCCATCACAGTTTTTAAATAGTGAGCAGTAAATAAGGTCTAGGTGCATACACTGAACAATGGGAGAGAAATAAAAGACTGAATAGCTGCTCAATAAGTGAATATCATCAGTTCTGTACACTGAGTAGGTCAAGGATCCTATAGACAAATAGTATGTGCTTATTTAATTGAAGATTGTATTGTAACATATAGTATGGTATTCCATTACTTCTGAGTCCTAAATTTTGCAACAGTAATAATGTTATTTTAACATAGGCTTTTTGGCTCAATTCACTCCAATGGCTGATTTCCAACACTCTTTTTGAAACCTGGATGATAAAACTGGACACAGTATTCCAGAAATGAACAGTTTCATGGCTGCTAAATGCAGAGGTATCTTGTTACTTCTTTCCATTATCCTCTTGTGCAACAGAAAGGAGAAACTATTTAGAAGCTAGGTCTAACATTCAAGATGTATCATTAAACACACCTGTGCTGTTTTTCAGTCCATTTTAATCTTACCTTTTCAGTTAACCAATCATAGATAGCACTGGAAAAATAAGAACAATCAACAAAAAATTACCAGTATTAAACATCTTCGTTTAATTGTTTAATTGACCTCTCAAAGAAAAAAAGAAGCATTTTGTTGCCCAAATAAATTGCTTCCTGGAATACAGTAGATTGATTTTTTTTTTCCACTTCCAGTCGAAGAAACAAAGCAAGAATTCTAAGTATTTAGGAGCTTTAGAATTAAAAAAAAAAAAAAAAAGCTAATTCAGAAGCAGTAGAGTAATGTTTATCTTAAAAATTGTGGAGCAAGTGAGGCAAAGATTACATTGAAGCCCTAAAAGTCCAGTTCTACTCACTGAATCTGTAAAGTGTAACATTATAATTTTTTCTCTGTACTCCCCCTTTAAAAGAAGCAAGACTTTCACCATACTTTGACATCCTTCCACCTCTTTTCCTATGGTGCCATCCTAGAATGACTCATATCCTACACTCCAGCTGCCATCAGCGTGCCTTCTGAGTGTTTAGCCTTCTGCTAAACCTCATCACCCATCTTTCCCTGCTAGGCTTCTCTCTGTTCAACAGCTTCTCTTCAACTATTTCCCACAAAGTACTCCACAACACCTTCTCTTTCCTTCTTCTGCATTCTCCTCCACCCAAATCCCCTCATTTCTTCAATGAGTTTCTTCATTCTTTTCCTCCAGTTTCTCTTATCCTTTTCCCAAATCTCACCATACTCTCACACACCCAAAACCTCTTATTCTCTCCTGTCCATGTTGGCTTTAACAGTAGTTTCTTTCCCCTCCCCAGTATTCTGAAATCACCTCCACCCCAATTTTCCCCTGTAGGTATCCTATTATACCCCATATAGCTGTCATTCCTTTGTGCTTGCAGCAATGCCCTCCTTGGACCTGTCACCTTATAGCTGGGCCCCTCTTTGGCTTTGCCCTTTGCCACTCCTCTCAGCAGGTTAAGGAAAAGAAATGATCTCTCATAACCTATTCATCCCTTCTTCCCCTAATGAACTTCAGAATCTGCAAGGGAGAGGCCTGAACAAAGGAGCTGAGCCAGAGGCAGGCAGGGCCCACATCTGGATGTTTCTGTCTGCCCAGGAGAAGGACAGAGTAAGAGGCTACAGCTGCAGCTGCCTCTTCTCTCATGAGCCTATCAGATGAACAGGGAGAGATGGATGACTAGAAGGAGAGCAAGAGGGAACTGTGTACCACTGTACAAATTAGTGTTAGATTTGCTGCTTTTTCCCTCTGCTGTGGGGCCTCCTTTCCCTTCTCAGCAACCTAAATCTTGTGGGGGACTCTAATTGATCCACCCTGAGGTGAAAGGTGGCTGTCTTCCCATTTAACTCCCCTGAAATCTGGAACATGCTCTGGAGGTATATAGTACACACATATTCAATATATATATAATGTGCATCCTGATCCTTCTTAAATCACCTTCATTTCTCACATTGACTAATTTTATTTATTGTGACAAGGAACCAAGAGGACCGAGGACGTTAGCAATTTAGAACATGCAGGAGTTTTCGACAACGTATTTTACATGTTTAGAATAAGCTACTTTTTAAATGATACGTAACAAAAGAATGGGTTCTCCTGTGTGCTGTACCAGATGCATTTTGTTGCAACACTTCATGTTTTGGTTTTTAAATGTGGATTCTGTATGATCTGATGGTAATCTAACTTCTCATCTCCCTTCTCTGCATTTACTAAAAGAAACCCCTCAACAATATATAATTATCTAGATCATTTAATATCCTTAGTGAAACATAGGGCCAAACTGCAACCCTCCCAATTCATTTCCCAAGGGGGAAAAAAAAAGATGATGGCTTCTATTCAGTAAAATTACATTGCAATACCAATCTTAGTTTTGAAAATTTCATTGGGCCCGATCACAAGTCTATTTGAATGAACGAGCATCTTGCTATTTACTTCAATGAGCTTTAGAATTGGCTTCTAGTGAAAAGGATATACTAGAGTAAATTAAATATGTATGACCTTCTGTAGTTGATTGCACAGCAAGTCAGTGAATGAAAATAATTAAAACACTGTAAACAGCGTGTAGGAAATTATGTAGTGTTGTACTGTACCTGAAGTTGGTTGAAATATTTTGATTAAAATCTCTTTTAACAGAAAATTGCCTTTTTCTAAAATGAATGTTTTGGTTTTCAGTTTAAAGTTATTGGTTTATTTGCTCAGCTGTACAAACAGCATAATTTTGATAAAAACACAGTAGTAATTTACTTTAGTCGTAAAGCTTCAGTGCCAGTGGCAAAAATAATTATATATGCTGAATCTCTGTATAGATAACCCACTTACACAAGGCATAGTCCCTCAAACTATATTACAGCACTTGGTCTGGCTTCTATGGCACAGAAGATATTCAGGATATTTCGGTATTTTATCTTTACAAAACCATATTTTAGGGTTTACTTTTTATTTAGATATTTATATATATATATATATATGTGTGTGTGTGTATATGTATATATATATATATGTATGTATGTATGTATATATGTATGTATTTCTTCTGATGGCTTCCATGCATCTGAATAGCATCATTCATCTCAATATGGTCTAGTCTGGACTTAAATGATTCAAGAGCTAGAGCTAATACTCCGTCTAAAAAGTCCTCTACTAAATTGTTCCACATCACTTTTATTTACTTCTTATTGGACTACCCTAAATAATTCCTTTCCAACTTTTATTTTTATGCCCTTCAAGTACTTCTAAACGATTCTTCTATTTCCTGTTAAAAGTTCTAGTTAACCAAAACTAGACAAACAGGAAAATAGGAAAATGTAACAGTCATTAGCACCTTGTCTAGAGAGGTTTTCTCCCTAATTATTTTTAATCAGAGACCAGATAAACATTTAACGGACTGTCAAATTAGGTTTACTCTCATTTTCTGATACTTGAATATTTACCTTCAAATGCTATGAACTAATTGAATTAGGTCTGCTTTTTCCGCATAACTGAAACATCAGCTATGGTAAGAAAAAACACATTTCTCTCTAAAGTGTCCCATTCTTTAGCCTTCAGGCTAGTTAAACATGTAGCCCTTGTGGGCTTTGAAAGAGCCTAGAAGAAGAATCAGTGCTGGTTTTTGCATGCATGTGTGTGTTTGCACACAAATACACACACTTCAAATCAGGGAAGGAAATTGTCCCCAGAAAAGACTGCATAATTATGGTTATCTACAGATTTCCAAATCAAATCTTCTTAAAGTATGCTTTTGCTTCCTGTCTAGAGTACGTGTTCAATATGGATTATTAAAGTCAAAGCTATGTTTTCTCTCATTCTTTCTTCACTCTTCACTCATTCTTCAGTTCTAATTATAACCACATTATATTTGGATTCTGGAATATCTAGCCACACACTTGGAACTGAGATAGGACTTTTGTTTGTCCAAGAAGTATCAAACACAATAGTTTTGTCACTAAAATAAGCAGATATAACTCTGACAAATCTAAGCTAGGGACAGAAATTACAGATAAACTGGTATAAATGATCGGAAACTGGTTCAAATCTGTAACAACAGAAGTTCAGTGTGTATAACTTGCTTTTAAAATGGCCAACACTGATTTAAGATAAACCTGGAAGGATGTAGTATCACACTTAACTGATTTAGGTTGAATCGGTTTATTGAACTTCTGACCCAGATCCCTTCCAAATTCATGCTATCTGCTTTAGCATCCCCTTCCCCGCAAAACTTCTGGCCTGGGCCACTGATTGGCATATGGCTGCATTTCCAGAATCAAAAGTGAATGTCTGTTCACTTGCTTATCAGTTCAGTATATGAAGCTTAGACTAACCTACAAGGATAGAATCAATTCAGCCTCAGGTTTTTTGACTATCTATACTTAGCCCTAGAGAACAGATGCAATCAGTGAAATGTTTCCTTACATGGGGGAAGGACATTAATTCTGCAAGTATACAAATCTTAGGAGATTCAACAATAGCTCGCCTAAGAACTATTGGTGGGGTTGGTTGGTTTCCAAAAGACCTTGCCTGTCAAATACATTAACTGATTGTACAGAAAAAGTATGCGGGATAGTACATCTGTCATTGCACTACACCAATACTTTACTTCCTCAGCTCACTAATAAATTGACTCAGACTAAGAAACAGGCAGCACTGATTGATGGCTCACTTTAAAGCACTGAACTGCTAATCAGTCTGTCATGGTACCAAGAGAGTGAATGCCAGGAATGTGCAACAATCCTTTTCAGTGCCATGCTCAGCCTGACTCTATGAAAATACCTCTTTAGAGACTGATCCTGAAAGGTGTTGAGCAATCCTGCCAGATGCTGAGTGCCTCGATCACCAAGTGAAAGGGCTCAACACTTTGAATGGTTGAGACCATACTCCTTACTATTCCAAGGAAGATATAGCTTAGAAAAGAATGTGTGCATAGGGTTTATTGTTTCTGAATCTTTTATGGGCTTAAAGATAAAAAGCTTTAAACATGGAACCCCTACTGTCTGGTTATCTCTAAAAATGAATAGGGACTGACTATTTAATACTGATCACAATATGAATTCACAGAAAGGTAATGTTTATGTTCTCAAATCTTAAACTAAAACTATATTATTAGAAAGGAATATTAAAATGTGCTTGTTTTATAGAGAAACCTTCACATTTCTATCTCCTGTGTAAAGATTTATGCACCTTAATGAATAATTTTTCATTATAGTGGAATTGTGCAGAAACTATGGGGTTTGCCTCATTTAGGATTTTGGTTTAGAATTAAAACATAAATGTCTTAAAGGTCACTGCTTCCCAGTTCTCTTGACCACATCACAAACCTATACAATAGGCCTCATTTATTAACAATGTATGATCTGCTGCCATACATAGTGCTGGGTGCAGTGCAAAAATATTTGATTGCTGGATTACAATTTAATAATCAAGTTATAAAAGCTATTATAGAACATGACCTAGTGGGCGAGACCCACATAAATATTTCATAGATTTCATAGACATTAGGGCTGGAAGGGACCTCGGAAGATCATCGAGTCCAGCCCCCTGCCCAAAGGGCAGGAAGTCAGCTGAGGTCATAGGATCCCAGCAAGATAAGCATCCAGTTTCATCTTGAAGGTGTTCAATGAAGGCGCTTGAACAACCTCCGGTGGCAGGCTGTTCCAGACCTTGGGGGCTCGGACAGTAAAGAAATTCTTCCTTATGTCCAGCCTGAAACGATTTTGAAGTAGTTTGTGACCATTCGACCTTGTCATCCCTTGTATTTAAGCAGAATTAAAAGCAAGTGCAGAGAGGCTCAGGAAAGTAAGAGGCATCAGCCCTTTAAAGGAACTATAACACTTTTTATAAACATTTTTAAAGTATAAGTTTTAAAATAAATTTAAAATGCAGTTCTGATGGGAAATATTATATTCCATAATTGTAGGAGGCTTTTAAGATATATGTAGAGTACATTTATATAAATAATTATAAACCACAGTATCTGAGTTTAGTTATTTTCTATTTTGGGTAGGACAAATTAAATATGGCAACCAACATTTCTGTTATAGTTCCTTATAAAAATTAAATGGGATCTGAAAGATACCATACTGTCTCATGTTATCCAGACCCTGCTGTTTGGCAAGGCAAATACTCAGTTCCACAGCACTTCTGGGACATGGAAGAATAAAATTGGAACAGTTTTTATATTGGCATGGATTACAGAGGAGGAATATTCTCTCTGGTCTGCTTGTACTATATAGGAATTGAAAATATATCAGAAAAGAAAAAGGAAATAAACTCTTAGTAAAATATATGTTGAACATGAAAACACAATCTTTGCTGTTAAAATAGCCCCTGATTTTGTTTGGTCACATTTGTTTTCTGTTCTCTTTGCACATGTTATACTAACCTCAGGACACTCCGGGCTGTAAGAGTGTCCCAAGGTTAGCTTTGGTCTTTCAGCACCCCTACTTATTATGAAATTTGAGTTAGAGTGGTTAGGTAGTGTAAACAAGCCCTAAATCTCATTAATCTAATCTCTCTGCCCCTTTTGTTCCCAGTGGTACAAGCTCAAATACGGAACTCACTCAGAAGATATGCTTTTTGGTGAATGGTGGCTATCTAATATTAACTGTATAAAATAAAAAACAAAACAGGATATTGTCCTTACCGTCCAGTTCCTCTAAATTAACATCAAGCGCTATGCTCCTATTCTTTCATGCATAATCAGAAAGAAAATGTGCTTCTTTAGACTTGGCTACATTCCTGTAAGGTTCTAGTTTCCAGATATAAAGTACACATGAGCCCAAGATGTTTTGCAACAATTTCCATTTTCTGCAAATATGGACATTAGAAAGAGGTCAAAATTGAACCTCAAATCTACTCTTCACAATTCAGGAGGAGAGCTTCAGGGGGAAAGGATCACCAGCAAATGAATCACTAAGAATAAAATTGGAAGTATCCTATACTTCTATAGGCAGAAGAATCACCTAAAAGGATATCAACCCAAATTGCCAAAAATCTAACAAAAACCACTACTTTCACAAGACTCCAGGCATTTAGGGCCAAGAAACAGTGAGCAATGTTTGCAAGAGTCAACTAATACCATTGAGTCTGAACTTCAAATTTTGTCTGTATCATTTTGTTTAGCTTGGGTCTATTTTTAAATGCAGTTACATAAAAAGGGGAGGTCTACTTAAAAAAAGGAAAGTTCCAAGCAGAGGATTACACTTTGCACCGCAAATTGACACCAATCTATTATCTGCAACAACACCTGAAGTCCTCTGCACAGCAGCTACCACTCTTGATTAGCTATTGGGCACATTTACATGAGATGCTACTGCTCAATCATTACAGTGCATTAATTTAGTACTGGTGAATTTATTTAGTAGCACTGGTGAATGCCTTTTTTGTGATGTTACTTTGCAGTTGCCTAAAACTACTGCACAGTAGCATCACACCACAGTTTTTGCTATGTGACACTACTGCGCAGCAGTATTGAGCTACTGCTCAGTCAGCATGTCATGTGTCCCATTGTCAAACACCAATCATGAATTATTGGATCAAGCAGTAGGTACAGTTAAATGACAATTATTATTTTGAAGTCATATTTATAGCCTGACTTAAATCCACAAAAATGTATCAATCAAATAGCAGACAAGGTTCCTTGGGTGAATATGATATCTTTTATTAGACCAACCCAAATAGTTGAAGAATAGTTATTAAGCAAGCTTTTGGGTTCAAAAACCCTTCGTCAGGCTAAGGAACTATTCTCCAACTATTTGGGTTGGTCTAATAAAAGATATCAAATTCACCCAAGGAACCTTGTCTGCCTATGTCCTTAGACCAACACAGCTACAACCTACACCTCAATCAAATGGGAAATTTTTCACCCTTTAAAATGAACTTCTGCCCACTTTTGCCCTAGGGATGAGATTTTCTGTATACATGTCACAGAATTTTCCTTGTCTTTTCTGCTGTGGATACCAATCACTAGATATTTATTATTTAAATAAGGGCTTGTTCCCATGTAGCCTATCACCCCATTCTGTCTGACCTATAGATATGTAAATGTTAAAAGGGTGAAAGGTTTGTTTTTCTTAGAAAAAACATACAGAAAGAGTCAGGAATAATATATGACCTAATTTGAACCTCTTCAGTCTGCAATGTTAGAGAGGAAACCTGGCTAAAAAATGGTGTCTCAAGAGATTACTAACTAGTTATGCTGCAAGATCAGACAACTATTACTGACCCCTACAAACATTCTAAAGAATTATCTTGTTACTCATTTCTCTAGAAATATATCTCAGAGGATGGTGATAGAACAGAAAGGTGTTCAGTTTTAGATTATTGACTGCTTGTTAACAGTGGTTAGAAACCACTGGTTAGACTCTATGGTTTTGATGGCTTTTGTACCTTTGATGGCTTGTAGCTTATCTGAAGTGAAAGCGTATTTTCAGCCTGGTGGTCAAGTATCAGTATCACCAATTCTTTACTGCAGTCTTGACAAGATGAAGCATTTGAATAAGTATGTAAACTGAATTATTACATCACCCCAAAGGTTTTACTCCTCCAGAACTAGCAAACTGGTGAATATTGCACTGCATCATCCATTCTTGGGATATATTTTGTTGCTAGTTAAATCCAAGGTCTAAAATAGTCATTAAGGCTAGGGACAGACATTACACATAAACCAGTTTAAGTAATCAAAAACTGGTTTAAACCTGTAACAGAACAGAGTTTCAGTGCACAGAAACCAGTATGAAAATGTTTCAAACTAGTTGGAGATAAACCTGGTTGAATGTAGCATCAGAATTAACTGATTGGCTTAAACCAGTTTATGCAATTTCTGTCCCAGACCCCTCGCTGGTTTAAGTTAAACCAGACATCCCAGCATCCCAGCATGCTCTCTTGGTTGGTTGGGGCTCTCTGCTCCACGGCAGAGCTGGCCCCTCCCCTCTGCTCCCTGGCTGGAGCTCAGCAGAGACTGCAGGCTGCTCCCTGCCCCCTCCCCATCACCATTCCCTGCTAAGCAGGAATTCCCACTTCCCCTCTGCCTTGCTGAGCGGTGTCTGTGTATTAGCTATTAGACCATATGCTGGCTACAGTCCATGCTGTGGCAGACTAAGGCAGAATCAGTAGGTAGCTGGTAATGTCCCTCTGTTGTTTTCTTAATGGAGTGATAAACACTGAGTTAGGGGTGATAAACATTGTTATCAATTCCCTGCTGGGCTAATCACAGTGTCCTGCTGAGGCCTGGCCACCCCCCCAGCTTAGTACTGTGGAAGGGAAGGGAGGTCTGCTCTAGTGTCCTCCAGCTTCTAGCTTGAGCCACTGCAGGCATGTGCCTGCATGTCTGGGATGTCTGTGCAGTTAAAAACTGATTTAGCCTAGCCTGGTTAGACTAACCTGCAAAGATTGAATCAATTCAGGTTCAGGCTTTTTGAATTCCTGTCCATAGACTAAATCTACATAGTTTAACTAGCTGGATGATAAACCTAAGCAACCCCTAACCGTTACACAGTTGTTTGGGAAAGAAGTGCAGAAACAGGAAAACTTCCCAATTCAGCTTTCTAAAACCATATTGAGCAGAGAAGTGTTATAAGCAGTGTGTCTCTGTTTATAGGAACCCTTTTCCACTTCCAGGTGTCTGCATTTAATTAAGACCCAATGCAGCTCCACCCTATGTGTGCCCAACCTAAAAAAGCATCAGCTGCATCTTATTAGGAATCAAGAAGTAAAATTAAGCAAAGCGGTTTTGTTTTTCCTAGCTCTGTTCCTTGAATGTTTAACTCTTGTAAAGACATACGTAAAAGGGGTCATTGCATGCTTCATGCACATTCCTAAATCCAGTAAGGGACTTAAGGCATCTAAAACGTGGGGTTTCCAACACCTATCTTTTGATCTTAGGGTATGTGTACATGCCCCACTGTCACACTCCTGTCTGCATTCTCCAAGCCTAGAAATGTGCTGAGGCAGCTCCAAAGCTTCCTTTTGTAGCTATTTTTGATATTTTGGCCTCCATTTCAAAGAACTGAACATACCTCACTCTATTGCTTTTGAAATACAGCCACTAGAAGAGGTGCTGGTGGGATCTCCATTTTACACAATATCTACTGGTTATAGTACTTGCTCAGAGCATGGGGGACCTGGGTTAATTTCCTTATCTGGCTACATGGATTTAAACCCATATATCTTACTTGCCTCTCAAGTGCCTGAACCCCCAGGCTAGAGAAGGGAAGGAGGGGATGTGCAGCAGTCTCTATTCCTCCTGCTTCTTTTTGGGCCTGAAAAATAAGAAGAAGAAAAGAGAGAGCAAGCAGTTAGGACTCTTAGTTAGAATGGCATGATTTGGGGTCCAGGCCCTGCTTCCCTTTACTGTTTCCAAATTTTATATAAAATAGTCTTTAGCTAAAATTCATGAAAGTCCTGACAGCAGGGAACAGATGCCATGTGCCCTTTCTCCCATATAAGTGCCCTAACCACTGGGTACAAAGTCATGTTCCTATAGATGCACCCCCTCACACAGGCACACCTAATCCAAAATAATATGGATTGTGGTGGCTAAAGAGGCACAGGGGCAGAGGAGTTTGTGTGTCAAAGTATGTCCCCTGAGCCAAGAGTTCATGCTTTGTTCTGGACTCATGCCAACAACAGTGCCCAGACCCCAGTTGTAAACAGGTATTTGGTCAGTTGGGCTAGGGAATCAAAGGTCGTTGGATATGATGTTGGCCATATCACCACTCCATTTAGTGCTGGGTAAGAAACCACTGAGCCTTAAATACTCTAGCTTAATGGGCAGTGGGTCAGACAGACCTTCCGGGTGCTTAGGGCATTTCTGTGGGAAGAGATGCGGGGTTGAATTCACAAGGCAGAGAAGGGACTTGAACCAGGTAAATCACTGTAACCACTAGGTTATCAACTGAAAGGTAAGAATCCTCCTTCTTCCATATTTTCAAAGGAAATTAAAGATCATCATTACAATTAGTAGGGACCCTGATTCTCTCAATGTCTGTTATGTGTCCTTAAAAAATGCCTGTTGAACTGAGCCTAATAGAGTAGCTAAGGCAGAGAATCCTCATCAAGTTTAGGACTGACATAGGTACCGAAGAGTAGTGTCTGGCCATGTGTGGATTTTCAGGTACGTGGGAACCTTAAGATTTAAAAAACTGCACTGCTTATGGAATTCAAGAATCAGCCAAGAAGGGAGTTTGAGGATTGAAATACTGGACTGCCTAAATTCTACCTAAATCCCTTGTTAAGGTGCTTAAGTCATTTATCTGGCCTTAGTTTCTATCATGAGAGTTTATAGTGGTTTTGTGTAGCATATTTTGGAGGGCAAATCCCATGAGAGACCTTTAGTTCTGAAGCAAGTTCTGACCTTTTCCCATATAAGCAAAAGTGTCTCATTCTTTGCCATGTGCTTCTATGCATACGGTATGTGAATGTTCTGATGTACAGTATTAAAATGCCAACAAAAGGTTAATAAAAAAATAAGGTTACCAAACTATTCTATCATGCTCTTCTGTTCCCACCTGATTTACTTTATTATTTAAGTTGATAGTTTTCAATAGCACTTATCAACAGCAGCAGAAAATATTAACTCTCACGTTTTATTGAAAAGCTAAATCAGGGGCTGAGTAATGTCTGTTACTTATCTGTTCTTTTTAAACTAGAAAGTGAAAGCTAAAAGCTAACAGGGTCATGGGTAAGTGTTACTGAATGTCAAAGCCAACAGGCAGTTTACAGCTGTTTCCCCTCCCTATAGTGTGAATCATGGCATCGCTATTCAGTGTCTCTTTCTTTTCTCCCAAGCTCTGCAACCAGCACTGCTAGTCTCTGGTGCAGAAAGCAGCAGAGAAGTTCACACATATGATTTGTTTTTAAAAGATAGTGTGAGGGGCAAAGGTAGACTAGTCTACTAGCAAATATTCTTTGTTTAGTTGCTTAGGGCACCTAGGATCAAATCTCAGCTCTATCACTAATTTGCCATGGCATTTCATTGCTTTATACCTCAGTTTCCCTTTCTGTAAAATAAGGATCATTATTTTGTTATAAAGCAGTTAGAAATTTGTAGACATAAAGCACTAAAAAAGTACTAAATAATATTAAAAATAACTTTCATGGTTTCTTTATCCTGTATGTGCCCTGTATTGTGCCTTTCAGTTGTGACTGTAGGCCCCTCGCAGTCTTTAATTATTTCTCTAAACACCTATGTGAGTCAGGAAAAATACTATTACATTAAGTTCACAAATAAAAAAAAGGAGACAAGTAAAATTAAGCAATGTGCTCATAAAGACATTGAGTACATGGTAGTCTTGATGCCTCATCTCTTGATTTATTTACTAGAATAGCATTGTCATTTACCAACCCAGTTCCTAGCCACTGATGCATTCACATGCATATTAAAATTCTGAATAATTTTATATTTCATATTAAAGAATTATACCTCTTCCTGGTGAAGAAGTCTGCCAGATGAGAAAAAATCATAATGGATACAATGATGCCTTGGTCTGCAAACAGTCTAATCAATATCTGTGAGAGATGCGAACTTTTCCATTCATTGATCTGGGTTGGTTGCTAATACCTAAAAATGACCTATAGCTAGAACTACTATTTAATTGCTAATTTTTTAAGTGGGTGGAATGAGGAAAGGTTTTCCCTGTTGCAGGAAACTTGGAGCAATATAAAAACAAAGAAGATTGTAAGAAAGAAGCAGAAAAGGGAGGGAGGGACCAGGAATCACATAAATAGTAAAAGTATTAGAAAGTGTGCTAAAATGAGTATACTTTCCCTTTGACTGATAAAGAATATTTCAATTAAGCATTAAACAAGTAGTAAGTAGTATTCATACCAAAAAAGGTTCAGGTATTACATAAAAGTTACATTTCAATCTTGATCTTTGCCCTAACTTCTGAATAGTATCAATGGACAATCACTTGTGGATTCAGGAGTACGGGATCCTCAATTTTAGAGCGAGGCAAGTAGTTTAATTTTTAAAAAAAAGTTTTGTATTAGCAAAAATGTTCTAATGTTTAGGATGGTCAAAAAGAGAGATAACATCCAGAATAAACAGCCAATTGATTAAGATACTTACTGGAATATCTGAGATCTATGTCAAGTCCTGGCTTTGAATAATTCAGGACCTGACCTTGAGTCTGGGTTTCCTACATCACAGCTGTGCCTACATCCCAGTACACTAATGAATGAACTACTCTGGGATGGCTCTCTTATACTTGATGCAACTTTCAGTTAAAAAAAAAAAGTTGAATCATCTCAGTTTCATTTGGAAGTGAATCAGGAAATTTTTGAAACCTTAAAAACTTTCCCAGGATGTGAAAACGTTTTCCCACCCACATTTTTTACCCTCACTTCACAGACAATAATTGAAAACAGAATTTGTCCTTTTCCCCAGATTGAGTTTAACACCCATAGAGTAGTTATATTCTCTCTGACTGCTACCGTATGAAAGTGTAGCATTGCCTTTTGTCTGCAGTTACTAACACATCTTCAATAACATGTGTTTAGCATCCTCTACTTTAATTGCAAATTACAGAGATTTTTTTTAAAAGAGCTGTGCTTTCCCCCTAATAACACTGTTAAAGGGTTGCAAAGCATGTTACACTCTGTTACCAGCCCTCTGGACAGTCCTAGCAATCAGACTGTCTCCTTTTAAAATTCCTAGGTGTGTTGTTCTTGATGCTCAGCTGTTCTACTATTTCATTTGCATCACAAAATGAAGTGATATTTACACAAGAGATATTATTACCCAAATTACAATTTAATTAATGTGGAATTAACAAGTAATTTTATTAGCAACCTTTGAATAAACATGTTTGTTGTGCCCTGGTGGAAATCCACTAAAACTGATTAAAGTCTGTTGCTAAGGATTAAGCTGATGATTTATTGACAGGAAGAATGTCACCTTTATCTACAAGCAGTGATGTTTATCTCAGCTGGAGAGCTCCTGGTGTTGATCACCTCTTTCCATCCCCCCATCACAAGCTGAACTCTGACTTGGGCATCTGTATTAGGACAACAGAGGCTACCTGAAAACTCAAAGATATTCTTGAGAAGATGGAACCAGCATGGAGAGAAAAACTTCCTGGAAAACATTGTTTGTGTTATCTTTCTTTTGCTGAGCTCGACAAGAATGAAGAGAAATACATTGTATCCATCTAGAAAACTGACAGAATACATTGATGCCTCATCGGACCTTACTCACTAAATACGCATGATACTGTTGTACACATCCCTGGCAGACCACTATGCCTAAAGGGCTCATGGTAAGGGATATTGGTCCTTCACTTAATACACAGCATTAATGATATAATAAAATTCAGGAACAAAGTATGGAATAATGGCATAGAGGTTAAATTTCTGGAATTCACAGTACTGTTTTCTTCCAATTTTTTTTTTAATGTGATCAATTTGAGTGCTCTGTCTCATAATAGCTGAACCGATTTCTGATAAATTGTGTTTCTAGGCAATATTCAATACAACTGCCTCCCCCTGCCCCCCCACCCCAAAAACAAACTACAACTCAGAAATGAAGGTCATTTAAAGCAGAGTAGGGGAATGTTACAAACATCTGTCAGCTAGCAAACTGTCTTTTCCCTAAAAAGCCATATGCTAAGCTTCTTCTACTGACAAGGGTACTTAACTTATTCTGTAATATATGTGTGTATTCAGGTGGGAGGTGCACAACTTTGAAAATGGCAGATCTCTTGTCAACCTGCTCTTTTCAGTTAAAAAAATACCCCTCTAATGAAAACATTGATTTATTTAAAATGTAAAGTAATGTGACTCTCCTTTGTCCCCTGTTCTCAGTTGTGGTTTCATGCTAACTCCCATTTTCAAATCTGATCATTATACAGGGAAGCATAATATCTAAACAGCAAGGTCAGATGGCCATCTATTCATTCCAATTTCTAGTGACTCCTGAAGTATGAGACAAGACTAAAGAAATCAGAGTTTATGGGTCTTCTATTGTAGTCAATGCGAGTTTTGAAAATGACTAGAACAGAAACCAAAATTACTATGTTAGCATCATTATTTTTAAAACTATTAAATTCATCCCATAGATGTGTGTGGTCAAGATGTGTGAGAGCCAGTCGCAGACTTTAAAAGTGATATTCTAAGTTCAGTCATGCAAGTGTAAATCTGACTATAGAAACCACTGCCTTGGATGAATTTACTCCAGAATAGTGCCCATGGGGATTGAATTATCACCAGTGGCACAGTGATGTATGACAAGACATTGATTATTTTAAGGAAGCTCATCTCACTATGTAGGTGAATCAACGACAGAGACAGAGAAAGAGCTGTAACCCAGAATCACCAGGATCTACTTCTTCCTCCCAGAACTATTTGCCATGTCTGCAGTCAAACACTTAGATATTGAATTGGCCTCCAAAGCCATCTATGGACTCACTGATGACTCTCTTATTTACTGGAAGACTGTCATCCTCATATTGAAGGACTGTGGAGGATGATGAACACTGGTGGCAATGTGCAATATGACCTGGTAGTGACCTTTCATCATTGCAGGGAAATTGTTCACTAGATTTCAAATATCTGACAAATAGCTTCCTCTGTATCCAATTGTTATAATCCAGAGATTATTTAGGGTGGTACTAGACAGCAACTTAAAGCAGCATTAGCCCTGGAGCCTACAGTGAATACCTGCTCATGAACATTACATCAGAGAAGTGATAAAAGATGACAGCAGGGAAAAAGGATTCCAAATGGCTTCACGCTTCCCCTATTTACTACTGTGCTTTGGAACAAGACTACAACTGTTTTTCCTCAGGAAATATTTAAAGATCTCACTCAGGAAAATCAGATGGACAAGCACAGACTCCAGGGGGCTGTAACACTGAGTTACTTCTGAAATTTTCTGACAGATAACTAACTGTAGGCTTGTATTCTATGTTTTAGACTACTGGGCCCTCTCTCTATCTCATGTCGGGGGTGATAGTCACAAAATGTTGACCCTTACAGCTTGTAAATCTGGACTCTGAAGAAATGGCATGAGTCACCACCAACTGATAGTCTGAGTTAATTGTCTTCTCCCACAATGACACCATTTGCGATAACTTAGCCTCCAAAGAATTCATCTGGAGCCTTAACTAATGCAGCACCCTCAGGCAGACTGCTCGTATTAATGAGCATAGTCAATAAAGGGCTTGAGTTTCATGAGTTTTATTACACTTATTTCTTATGCAGTGCAATGGAAAAGTGAAAAGAACCAAAATGAAAACACTTCTCATGGTTATATAAGAAAAACTCACAACGTTGCGTCTTCACATACCAGTTTTGATCTATAACAGTGGTATCCTCAATAAGTTATTTAGCAATCATGTGGATATATATTTTTGAATCCTTATACATTCTCTATTATAGAACTCCTCACAGTGCCTTGTTTTGGGGCTGGCAAATGCACATTGCTCCCATTTATAGCAGCTGTAGTTTTTGGTGCTGAGCCCTTTTAAAAATTTGGTTCTTCATTTGACTTAATTACACTGCTCATAATTTGTGCCTGATACTGGGCTGAGCAAATTGTTTGCTTAATGATAATTAAGAAAACATTTTTATTTATTGTTGCAAGGCGCATAAAGAAGATAAGCTTATAATTTGTTCAAGTAAAACAGTGTCTGTATTTTGATACAGAGCTTATATCTTACAAAGGAATGGCATGCTAACATCCCACTCCACTTGCTACATTACAATCCAGGACATCGTTATTAATTTACTCCACTTAAGATTTTGATTTCTATTGCAACAAAAACATATATGAGAAGTCAGGGATGCTTACCTCTTTAATGTGTATAGTTGGACTTCCAACCTTGGGCCAAAGGTGACTTTTGATGTGTATGTTGGAGCTCCGTACATATACACATCCCACTTATAAGACAGCTGACAGTCTGTGGAAGTAGAAAAATAGGGGAGAGGCACTTGTAGGTGGCAGGAGGGTTAGACTGGGCTGAAAAGCACATGGTTGCCCCTGTCTATACGTAAACATGCTACTGTATACCCACACATTTCCATGTTTTAATGAACACATTAAATCACCTACGATAAAATTCCCTGTAATATATTTGTCTTCTGCCTCTGACAAGAAGAAATGTTTGTGGTTTATGTTACAACTGTCTTCTTAAAAAAACAAACAAAAAAAACCCTTGATAATTTTATGCCCTGACGAGAAATGGATTAAGTTTTGAAAAGGAGGAAAGCAACATCATCCTCATGAAAATCACATATCAAAATCCTTTCTTACTTGCCTTTCCAGTTAGTCAAATGAGCTGACTGGTTTTTGAATAGTCACAATGCCAGCAATCGTAAGTCAAATGGATAAGAAAGGAGTCCTAGCCAAGACTGTGAAAACCTCTGTTTTCATTGTGGTCTAATGCTTATGGTTAAAGGCCCTTGCATTTATTACTAAATTATCATTTGGCTGCAGTAATTTGGAAAACCAAGAAAATACTTTCCATGACTAAAAAAGACAGCATTTTGGCATAGTACAACTGGATTTAGTCCAGTATGAAGGATTATTTGTAGGGACCTACTTAACTCACAGTGAAACAAAGCCATTTTTGTGGCTTGCTTGCAACACAAAAGGCCGATTGCCTGGGCACTTCCTAGGGACCTGCCACTCACTTCTGGTTGGTGGTGAGGCTCTGCCATTGCCACAGATGGTGGAGAGGTCCCACCATCATCACAGACAGTCAGTTGGTTTCAAGCATGTGAGAGTTGGTACAAGGATTGCTGCATTGTCTAAGTATCATGGTACAAATGGGGAGATTCTAAAACAGCTTGCCACTCTATTATATGCTTCATGATTATTCTACTGGCTGTAGAATAATACATATTACAGATAAGAAGCTGGTGGGGGGAGGTTGGGTTGATTTCAAGGCAAATCACAGTTGATGCAATATTTCCCAGTGATCGTGAATACCGTTGGTTTTCTCAGTTTTACAAAAACCATGAAACCAGGAATTAAGTAGGTCCCCAATTATATGTCACTACTTTTTAATTTTCTACATATTGTCTTACTTCTCTCTCTCTTTGCACCTGAATTTATATCAAAACATATACTGTCTGTCTTTCTCAGAGAGACTTCTATTAGAGGGCAAAAGGCTTACTATTAATCTAGAAGTAGAAGCAAGTAGGTTGTACATTTCTTTCTTGTAGTTGCTGGTGCCCAGTGATTGTGGCCCAGGTTGTGATTTGACAGAATTGGGGTTTTTATTTTGTTTTAGTTTGGTTTTTTAAGGATGAGTATGCAAATATACGCTGAAGTAGGTATATTACTGAGTAAGTACACTATGATTTTACAAGGCAATTGAAGATGGAACAATACATTAATTAAATTACATTCTCAATCAATATTGAATCAATAAATCAGTATGTTCAATTTATAAAATCCCCAAATCAGTGCAGCAGGCAATCAAATCAAATTAATGGCTGACAAAGAAAGGAATTACTTTGTTCAAGTCATGTCTTGGGAGAATTTATGGAGGAATCAGATTTACTTTCATTATAAGGTGCTAGCTAATACAGTATATTGATTTAGCTGGTGACGATTATAAGCATCTGAAGGACCTGTCCATAGGATCTAAGCACCTATTTTGGTCTTCAATTGATCTAAATCTTCCAAATGAGTAACACTTGCCATTTTATTCAGCTTAAGGAAATATACTATAAATAAATATAGCTTTTTAAGAGAGGACAACAAAAAGGTTTTTACTTTAACATTTCCATTTAAAGTATATACTGTTATATGCTATAGAATGTCGTTTTTAATTTCATCCCTTGTAGCCATAACAACACAGAATTTTTCCATGGGCATAATATAGATGTAGCATATATATCATAGCAAATAGCAGCCTTTTGTAATACAGCAAAAAGTACTAACTAAATGACAATTTGAAGTTTATTTTGAGGAAACTATTAAAGATGCTATTGCAAACACATGTACTCACAGACTAATAAATAAAAGGGAAATCAAGGTGTCCCTTAATTAAGAAAAAGGTTAAAAATAAAGAATTTGAGCATCTTTTAGTGTTTGTTGGAACAACCAACAACTATTGAATTTGTTTTTGAAATATCAGCAAGGTTGACTGCAGATCACAAAATGTTTCAATAAGATGAAAAAGGACACATGCCAGGAAAACTGATCTCAACCTTTGGGTTGAGGTAATGGATAGATGACCCAAAATCAGCAATTTTTTTTTCCATAAAATATCTAATGACCTACCAATTTTGTTTCCTCCATATATGTATTATTTTTATAGTAATTACTACAGCAATCTCAGCATTTCTTTAAATATCTCAGCCAATTTACTGACAAAAGATTAAGAAACTGCTATGAGCCCCAAACATACTCTGGCTCCTGGCCCCCAAATCACCAAATATTCTTACTTTTTATCGACATAAATTCTACTCATAATTAAACAATTAATGTTTCCCCAGATTCAAATCAAGTTTGGCCCAAATGCCTCACAAGCTTAAATGCCTCTTTAAATATTAAAGCTTTCCCCTAACCCATACAAAACGTTCACAGCAGTTCCAGTTTGTTGTAAAACAAAAGTTGTTTGGTTTTCTACTTCAGAGATTTCTTGTTTATTTCAAAGCACTTCCTCTTCAAGTAGTTATTTTTCCTAGTTAAATCATGAGATGAGGAGCCCTACCGCTTCCACTGCTTGAAGGTCAAAAGGTTGTGTGGGAGAGAATTTACCATGGAAGAAACAATCCAACTTTACCTGGGTGACAGCAGTTATGCAGAACGACAAACAGAGTAGTTAAGTTACAAGTTGAGAATTCTAATACATTCTCCCCAGGGTCTGCCAGTCATTCAGCCGTGAGAAGAACAATGGTAGACTGCACTTTAGCAGTTATGTCTCTATAATGCAGAGATATTTTAAGGCAAGCAAGCAAGCTATATATTTTGTTCTTTCATTAAAAGACTCTTAGACTTCATGTGCTCTGTTTTATGTTGCCTTTTCTTATGCTGTCACTTCTTAGAAGAAAACCCCAGAATCTGTAAACAGTCTTCACTTTAAGAGTGCAACAGAAAACCGGTCAGGTGAACATATAACACACGTATAACTTTCCATCATAAGGTTTAACTTGCTGCAGGTTGGGAAGACTACAAATTAGAAAGTGTGTGAAAATATAGAAGACAAGAATCACAGAATCATAGAATATTAGGTTTGGAATGGACCTCAGGAGGTCATCTAGTAAAACCTCCTGCTCAAAGCAGAACCATCTCCAACTACAGCACCCCAGCCAAGGCTCTGTCTAGCCAGGTCTTAAAAACCTCCAAGGATGGAGATTTCACAGCCTCTCTGGGTAACTTGTTCCAGTTCTTTCCTACCCTCCTAATAAGAAAGTTTTTCCTCTTATATAACCTCAACTTCCCTTAATGCAACTTGAGACTATTGCTCTTTGTTCTATTATCTGCCACCACTGAGGACAGTCTAGCTCCATCCTCTTTGGGACCCCCTTCAGGTAGTTGAAGACTACTATTAAAAAACCCCTCAGTCTTCTCTTCTGAAGAATAATTAAACGTAGTTCCCTCAGCCTCTCCTCAGAGGTCACATGCCCAAGACCCCTAACCATTTTCATTGCTATCCACTGGAATTTCTCCAGTTTGTCTATATCCTTTCTGTAGTGTGGGGCCCAAGACTGGGCACAGTACTCCAGATGTGGACACACCAGTGCAGAATCGGAAGGAATAATCACTTCCCGTGATCTGCTGGCAACACTCCTATTAATGCAGCACAGCATGCTGTTAGCTTTCTTCACAACAAGGGCACACTGTTGGATCATATTCAGCATACTGTCCACTGTAACCCCTATGTCCTCTTCTCCAGAGCTGCTGTTTAGCCAGTTGGTCCCCAGCCTGTACTGGTTCATGGGACTCTTCTGTTCTAAATGCAGGACTTTGCACTTCACCTTATTGAACCTCATCAGCTTTCTTTTTGTTCAATCCTCCAATTTGTCTAGGTCTCTCTGAATCCTAGCCCTACCCTCCAGTGTATCTACTGCTCCCCACAGCATGGTGTCATCTGCAAACTTGCTAAGGTTGCACTCCATCCCATCTTCCAGAACGTTGATAAACATATTGAACAAAACCAGCCCCAGGACTGACCCATTAATACCAGCTGCCAACTGGACATCTAGCCATTGATTATTACCATTTGAGTCTGACAATCCAGCCAGTTTTCTATCCACCTTACAGTCCATTCATCCAACCTATACTTCTTTAGCTTCCTAGGATGTTGTAGGAGACTATATCAAAAGCCTTGCTAAAGTCATGGTATATGACATCTGTTGCTCTCCCCACATCCACAGAGCCAGTCTTCTCATTATAGAAGGTAATTAGGTCAGTCAGGCATAACATGAATCTCCCTAAAGTTACTTGCATGCAACACAGACTTTTTCAGGGGCCCTCAGAACCATAAAGGCCATTGGAGGAGGGATTGTAGTAACACAGAGTCTATTCTAGAAGATCTTCAGGGGGCATCATACCCTATAGAATATTGCTGAGGAAAGACAGAGAATGTCAAAATACTCAGAGAATACACCTATCCAACACATTCCCATTAGCAGTTAGTAACTGTAAGATTTCTACCCAGTCCCAGCTGTAAACTACAAAGCAGGAAATACTATTACTTCTACTCTGTGTAATGCATAAAGAACAACTAAATAAGATTTTTGGTTGATTTTTTCCCCTCTATCCAGTGCTTTTCACTTTTTCTACATTTTTCCCTGTTTTTCCTATGTCTTCCCTCTGTGGATCTTAAACCATTTTATATACATTAGCTAAGTTAATAACACCACCTCTCTGTAATTATCATTATCCACATTTTCCAGCTAAGCAAAGTAAAGCACAGGAAGATTTATTTACTTGACAAAGGTCATCCAGAAAACTGTGGCAAAATCAAAATGAGAAACAGGATATTTTTACTCCAGCTCTGGTTGCTAAATAGCAAATAACAGTCTTCCTCCAAAATGACACTAAAATACTTATTAGTATGGCATTTTTGCAGTTTTATTATTCCTGTGCCTCATAGCCTTTCAGACAAGTACTTCATCCTTAATTAAATAATTGGTATCCAAAAGACAATTAAAAAAAAGCTAAGAACACAGCAGCATAGAACTTTCAAACTTTTATGGGGCAAACAAACAGTCTATCTTTTGATTCAGTAGTTCTATTATAATATCATATAAACAGGAATAATGCACTACATAATCATCTACAAAATACTTTCTCACACTTCTGCCCTGAACATACACTGGGCATGTCTACACGTGCACATTTCCTGTGCAGTAATCAAAATTACTGCACAGGAAATATGATAACCACAAGTCATGTTTTCAGGAACAGGACACACAAATATATATCTATCCAACCAGTGCATAGCCCTACTGTGACTGCTGGTGGAAAGACACCTCTCCCTTTCTTTAGTCTCAGTAGAAGAATTGGTTAAAGGGATTTGCCGAGGAAGCCAGAAACCCAGGTGTCGGGCCCTTTTCACCTAAAGCGTGTTGGAACATGAATTTTTCTGACTTACTACTATTCTGATCTAATCACTATACCACATCAGCTCTCATCTAGGCTGCTCCCTTCACTCTTTTTGTGGCTGAGCCATTGTCCCATACACTCAAACATTATGGACTAAAATGGACAGGGAAGAGTACAGAATGAGTAAGGGTCCAGACTAGAATCCAGGACCGGCTCCTTTTTAAGGCAGAATCTATCCAAGCGAGCCACACATCCGTCCTTGTTTGTTTGTTTTTTCCTGTTGTTGCAAATATTTGTCTCTTGGTTGTCCAGGGGAACAGCTTCAAAAGGAACCCTGGACAGAGTCCTGTTTAATTCCTAACCTACGATGAGGTGAGTTAGAGCCTTGTGCTGGAAAGTGAGAAGGATGTAGATTCAAATCCAGTAAGGCAGGCTTAAAATCCAGGTCTCTGGTTTCTTGGGTAAGTTCTCAACCATTTAACTGCTGATGCTAAAACATATGAAGATTTTTTTTCCTTAGAGCCAATATCCACTAATCATGGGCTCCCGGCTGGCTACATTTTCATGAATTGAATGCATATACACATTCAGAATGGGTGTGCATATGTAGCGATGTACCTGTCCTGCCAGTAGGTAGCCTATTGTACATGCTCAGTGTACTCATATGTGTAGATTTTGCAAGGGAAATAGAATCATAGATAGTTTGTGAGCAGCAGGTCAGGAATAGCATGGCCCCTAGTTGGCTGTTCTAGCATTTGCACCAGGAAGTTGTCTCCAATACCCTCCAAAAACTTCCTGGATTGCCTGTGCACTGCTGTATTTCCCTCCCAGCAGAAGGCAGGGTGATTGAAGTCCCCCATGAGAACCAGGGCTTGGAAACTTCTGCTAGCTGTCTGAAGAAAGCCTCATCCACTACTTCCTCCTGGTCTGGTGGTCTATAGCAGACACCCACCATAATATCACCCTTGTTGCTCTCCCCTTTAACCTTAACCCAGAGACTTTCAACAGGCCTATCTCCAGTTTCATACTGGAGCTCTGAGCAATCATATGGCTCTTTTATATAAAGTGCAATGCCTCCTCCTCTTCTCTCCTGCCTGTCCTTCCTGAACTTTGTACTCATCCATGACAATGCCCCAGTCATGCAAGCAATCCTACCAAGTCTCTGTTATTCCAATTATGTCATAGTTCACTGACTGTGCAAGGACTTCCAATTCTTCCTGCTTGTTTCCCAGGCTCTGTGCATTTGTGTACAGGTACCTCAGATAACTAGTCAATTGCCCTGATTTCTCAGGAAGTATGACAGCACCTCCCCTGTTGCCCCCTCCTGCTTGCTCTTCCTCCAGGTTCCCGCTTCTTCACTTATGTCAGGGCTTTGGTCTCATCCTCCAGTAAACCTAGTTTAAAGCCTTTCTCATTAGGCTGGCAAGCCTATCTGTGAAGATGCTCTTCCCTCTCTTCATCAGGTGGATCCCATCTCTTCCCAGCAATCCTTCTTCTTGGAACAACACCCCATGGTTGAAGAAGCTAAATACGTGCTGGTGATACCACCTGCATATTTCGTATTGGTCTGCAGGCTGTACCTGTTCCTGCCTGGGCCCTTTCCCTTGACTGGCAGGATTGAAAAAAACATGACCTGAGCTCCAGACCCTTCACCCTTGCATCCAAAGCTCTGTAGTCACTTTTGATCCACTCAGGGTCTCCCCTGGCAGTATCATCGTGCCCACATGGATGAGCAGCATGGGGTAGTAGTCAGAGGGCCAGATGAGTCTCAGTAATCCCTCTGTGACATCTCATATCCAGGCTCTGGGCAGGTAGTAGATTTCCTGAGACAGCAGGTCAGGTCAACAGATGGCTTCCTTCATCCCCCACAAAAGGGAGTCTCCAACCACCCGTTATTTCTTCTTGGTGGCAGCTGTCTCAGTCCTTTCCACCTTGGTGAGGCCTGTCCTGTCTTCATAGGCAGCAGAAGGGGGGGAGCTAACGAGGCTCAGTCCCCCCAAACACAGGGCAGCAGCATGCATTGCCTTAGAGTAGCTTGGCCACAGGCTGCTGCTGCAGGAGGAGAGGGACAGGCACACTCAGCTACCCTGCACACCCCCAGCCAGGATCACAGCTGGCCTAGCCGCAAGCAGGTAAGTTTCTTTTCATCTGTTTTTTTATTTCCATGGGGTGAGACTGGGGGGAGGACAGATCGAGACCCCCATAATGCAGGAGAGAGTGGGGTAGGGGAAGGGTAAATCATTCACCCCTGCCCCTAGGCCAGTCCCTCCTGCACTGTGGGGATTGGCCCACAACCCAGCCTGGCTGGAGCCCCATTCACCATGAATGAGGCCCTGGCCATCCAGGTAGTAGGACAATTGAAGCCTGGTGGCTCGTCCAGGGGTGCAGGGTGAGGGAGCATATGCCTCCACCTTCATTCTCCCATGGTGTGCACAGCAGCAGGAGCCACCCACCCGCACCCCTGGTAGAGCGATCGGGCTCTGATTGTCCCACAACCCAGCCTGGCCAGAGCCCCATTCACAGTGAATGGGCCCCTAGCCACGTGGGGTTGTGGGACAATCAGAACCCGGTGTCTCTTCCAGAAGTGCAGCACTGAGCACCCGGGGGGGGGGGGCACATGGCCGCCCGAACTTTGCATGAGGCGATGGTGGGATGCAGCTGCAAGCTGGGCTCAGCCTCTGCTCCGTGCCTCCATGCCTTGCTACCACTGCTTTGAAAGCAGCGGGCACCACCATGTGCCTCACTGCCCAGCCCGCCCAGTGGTGGGACACACATGACAGCACCTGCCACTTTCAAAGCAGTGGCAGTGAGGCACAGACACATGGATCAGAGGCTAAGCCCAGCTTGCAGCTGCAGCCCTCATTCAGCCTGTGCAAAGATCAGGAGGCCATGTGCCCTCCCCACCCCCTCCGGCTGCCCGGCACCACTCCTCTGGAGGAGCCACCTGGCTTTTCCTGGGGATGATACCTGGGTTCTGGGGGTTCCATCCCCTCTAGCCTGGTGATCCAGCTGAAGCTGGCCCTGTTCTGGACCCCAGCTCTGGGGCCCCCCCGGCAGTCTGCGGCCAGGGCTAGGGTGGGGAAGCAGCAAGGGCCAGGAATGGTGTGGCAGAGAGGCAACCAGGGCTGGAAGGCAGCTGAGGCTGGCATGGCCAGGGCAGGGGCTAGGGCAGCATGGCTAGTGCCGGTGCAACTGTGAGGCTGCCAGGGCCGGGGCCGGGGCCGGGGCCGGGGCCGGGGCCGGCATGGCTGGGGTGGGGAGGCATCCACGGCCAGTGCAGCTGCAGGGACTGGTGCAGTCTGGGCCAGGAGGTGGCCCGGGCTGGGAAATGCTGCTCCCCACTGTGGCCCTTTCCCCTACCGCCTCAGACTTTCCCATGGGGGAAAGTCCCCCCTAATTTTTTTTTCTTCCTCCACCTATGCCTGTCATCCTCCACCAATGGAGCATACTCCTCCCTCACTGTGCCGGGACTGCATATCTGTTCTCCAAATGAACTGTTGCAGGTGGAGGTGAAGATTTCCACTTGCTGCCAGAGGTCACAAACTTCTAGCTTCGACCCTCATGGGAGTCCTCTCTCTCTTCTAGTGTTGCATCTAGCAATTCTTCCTCCACGGTCCTGGAGGTCTCCTCCATCATGAAATCAATGAACCCCTCATAGCAGAGGATGCTTCTGAGCCTCACCACCTCCTCCTGTAGCTCCCTTGCCTGTTCCCTGAGAGACACTACCAGGAGATACTGCTCACACTGCAGGCACCACCCCTCCCCCCGACCTGGCTGTCACAGGAAGGAACCTGCAAGCCATAGTCCTCACAGTGCCAAACCCAGACCTGGATGCAAGCTTCAATGATCTTAATCAATTTTGTGAAAGAAAAGCTGAAAACACCTGAAATAAACTCATGCTCAGTTTTCATTTGAAACTTATGTGCACCCTTTCCAGCAAAACCATCAGTGAAAAGGAAGTCCTATTTAAAATGTCTTCTCTCTCAATGTTCTACTATACATTTTGTATTTAACAATCACAATAATATTATATAATGTATAAGGATATATAGAAGCTCAGGATACTTTTCCTTTAATTATCAAGATTCACAAAGTGGGGTTGGTATATCCCTATACAGCCCATGTGCGGTGCCCCATATTGAGACATGTCATGCATAACTTATGAGCCCATAAAAAATGCCAAAAAGAGGGGTGGGGGGACTTAAGGACCTAACTGAGGAGAAGTTCTTGCTGCCACCTAGGACTCACTGCCATAGGCCTTCTGCAGGAATTAGGCACCTTAGTCAAATCAAACTTTTCTTTCCAAAGAGATATATCAGAAGATGATTATGGTGCTGCAATTGCTCTTATACATAGTCATCTGGTGGTTACAGCACACATCTGTGATTTAGCAGACCTTGTTCAAATTTCTTCTGCAGCAGTCAGCAACATCTTCTGAATTGAGGCAGACTGGCACTAGGACCTAGCCATTGCTGCCACTGCTTATTCTTACTGGCTTGCTGAAACAAAGTGCAGGTAAAGTCTCCTGGCTCTGTAAACAGGATCGGGCACATGGGACACACTTTATCAAACTCTACCCTTCTATGCCTTTTCTGTAGTAGGGACTAGACTCTAGATCCCCCACAACAGTGTTCTAACCCCTGGGCACAAGATGCACTGAGGCAAGCAGGTAGTTGTCCTGTTGAGGATGCTTCACTTTACAGGAATGATTTGATAATCATTGAGATAGAGAGAGTAAAGAAAAAAAAAAGAGTGAGGCTGACTCCATAGCCTGATGGCTAGGGCATTCATAAGAGCATCCCCTGCTCAATCAATGAATAAATATTTTTGTACAAAGTGGAAGAGCTTCAGCAAGGGAGATGCGCTGCAGAACACCCTGTAGTGCAGTAGGTAAGGCACTTTTTTAGGAGGCAAGAGACATGGACCCAAATCAGATAGAGGAAGGATTCTAACCTGGACTTCCCACATTGCAAGTGAGTGCTCTAACCACTAGACTTTTGGTGTGGGAGAAGGGAAACACCACTTCTATCTCCATTTCTTCTTGTTTCTATTTTGTTCAGGGCTCTTTTTAAATGCCGAGCTTGCAAGACTGGCCTCTAAAGGAAGATGGACAGAGGAATGCCTGGTTTGTGAATGCTGCTGGCGAGTCACATGGAGCAGCAGTGCAGTGCCATCAGCGTTGGGAAGTCCTAAACACCTCTCCCCACATTTTGCTGTGCAGGGTGTGTCACTGCATTCCTCCTCACAGGTACTGATTCCAGAAGCAATTCAGTCTGAATCACAATGATTCACATGCTAGAGAAAGTGGACTGTGAGGGACAGTTTCAATTGAGTTGATATGCATAGGCCAGTGATCACACCCAATGCTAATAAGGTGACCCCAGGAAAGAACAGTGATCATAGGTCATGAATCAGTTTCTCTGCTCCCTACTCAATTGACTAAGATATTGTGATCTCAGAGAAATGGGTGAGAATACAAATATCTGAATCTGAACTGTATAAAACTCTGCCACTCAAAGGCATGGATGTGGGAGTCTGGAACTTGCCTTAGCTATGAGGTTGGATTTGAGGGGCCTGAGTCCTCACCATGGTAGTGAGTGTGTCTGTGTATTTTATGCTGTAAGTAGCTGCTCTGGATTACACAGCTTGATTAATAATATTCCAATAAACCCATGCATAGGAACTTATCTTGGCATCTCTGGTACTTCTATGGATAAAATGAAAAGGCCCCCAGAGTCAACCTATGTATAACATAAGGACTTGAATATTAGCATTGTACACGCCCAATGACAGAAACAGCTTCAGCTGCTTCAAACATTCTTCATGATCCAAATTATCACCTGATATAATTGGTGCAGTCCTCCTGGTTTAGATAAGACTTCATCAAAATCAATGGTGCTGAACTAATTTATACCAAATAAGGATCTGGTCCACTTAATAAAAAAAATCAACCCCCTACAAATAATTTTCTTTATTCTTCCCTATGGGGAAAAATTACAAAATCATAATTATCTCTAAGTTATTCTAGTTCAAGATGCAAGATGTTTAAATGTTATTTTTTTGATCTAATGACTTCCCAGGTCTAGAAACAAGAATCTTGTACTTCTAGAAAGGGCATTATCGCATTTTCAGGTTTTTCACAGATCCCAATATTATTTCTAGTAAAACCTTTAAAGTTGTGAGATTTCATAGTTTTGTGTTTAGGAAAACAATTTTAAGCAATTTCAAAAATGCATTCGAATTTTTATTTTTTCATTCCCCTCCTTCAATACATGTGAGCTCACTTTAGGTAAGGGAGAAGGAGTTTAGAAGTCCAAATCCAGTGCTCAGAAGTAGAGAAGGATTCTCTAAAGGAAAGGTAATAACATAAATAATTCTTTGTTTATAATTTTGAGACTTCTAATTTTATTTTTGCTCTAGTGCATATTTATATATTTATTATGGTTGGAATATGGATATTGAGAAAAACAATTTTCAGTAGTATATTGAATTGGAGAAATACATTTTTGCAGGGATATTTGTTTTCTTTGAAAAATCTAGGACCGTGTAAATATTTAACTCTAATGGTGGTAAAGCACTATTCTTTCATGCCACAGTCACTCACAAAACACAATCCAATGAATGCCTTTCTCGAGGTTTGTTACATGCTGGCTTTTAGTCTTATGGGAACAAATCTCTTCCACTACTATTGATCTGTGCTTTAAATTATTCTCCCACGAGGCTTTCAGCTAAGAGCATCTTTTCCTTGGATCTCTTTGTATTTTTAATTGGCTTATGTTTGTTTAAACAAAATCACACCAGTGCCTGAGGCAGCAGCAGTCAACTCATTACATTCAAAACCCAACACACACTGTACTCCTGTAGCTCTCAGTTCTGTCCTCTACTGGACTCATCTCTTTGGGGATAAAACATTGTCACCAGAAAAAAAAGCCATACAAAATTGCCTTTGGACTGGGTTGCTAGGGACATAGCCAGGATTTGCATAATTCTCTTGGAGACCCAGAGATAAAAGGAAGGCTGGATTGTGCCATTTAGCCGCAAGCCCTGAGTAACGAGTAGTTAGGAACCATGCTGCCCCAGGAGAAGTGCTAGAGAGATTTTGCCTGAGGAAAGCACAGTATCTTCTGGTGCTCTTTCCTGTGCATATGAAAGATGCACATTGTGTATCAGCCATAAACTGATAGCAAATACTCCCCACACAGCATGCAGGTCTTACTTTGTTAGCTAAGGCAGGGGAAAGGAATGGCCATGGACACTTTCCAGTATTTTCTTGAGATTTTGTGGACCTTGGTTTTCAGTGGGTGCAGGAGGCAGCAGTTACTGAGCTCCTCAGACGGCAGAGAAGCACAGGAACTGCTAATATATGCTGTCCCTGAACAGCTGTGTAAGGTATGAGGAGAATTCTTACTTTCTATCCTGCCATGGCTGAGCAAAGATAGCAGGAAAAGTTGCAAGTGATGAGAGGTACTTTTTCCTGTATAGTTTAAGCCCTGATTATTTTAACCTGTTTTATTTCAATAGTGTAAGATGAGGCCCTAATGGGGTGGATCTAGCCAAATATTTCCATTTTTATCCAGTTCTCTTAGGCCAGGGACAGAAATAACACAGAAATTGCTATAAGGGATCAGAAACTAGTTCAAGTCTGTAACACAACAGAAGTTCAGGCTACATAAATTGCTTTCAAAATGACCAAAACTGATTTAAGATAAACCTAGATGGATATAGTATCAGACTTAACTGATTTAGGTTAAATTGGTTTATTAAACTTCTTTCCTAGATCCCCTCCAGGTTCATGTTAACTCACAGTCTCCCAGAACCCCAGGATGCTTTGCACCTCCCTTGCACCTCTGCAAAGATTTAATTGATTCAGCCTTGGGCTTTTTGACTGGCTGTACTTAGCCAGATTGGTGCCTTTCAGTTGTCACCTACTGCAACATTCCTCCTCCAAGAAAAAAAAAGTTACTGCCAAAGGCCTCTAGTACCATTCTAATACATTTAAATTTAAATTCAACTTTAAATCATTTCTTCACTGGCCATATAGTCACCCCTTTTGGTCACCTTTAGTTAAGATCACCTTTGGTTAGTAAGGCCCCCTAGCACAATAAGAGCTAACTGCCTCAAACTGCTCTCTAGTATCCATGTGGAAGAGATCAAGCACTAAAAAAGGGAATCCCATAGTTGTGTTCAGTATTGAGAGTTAACCCACATGCAGATTCTTTTAATGCCACAACTTTACTTTGGCTTTGATACTTAACATCCCATTGCAGTGCCCCACTAATTTAGCTGCATTTCCATGATCATGGATCACTAAATGACATAACCACGCATCTGCAAGTAACATACAATTTGGCATCCACTTACCAAAATGAATAGAATGCGGACCTAGCATATACATGCAGGAAAGTGAAAAACCCATTTCAGCTTGGTCTGAAAAAGATCATTTCTTTCCAGATAGGAGTATGCCAATTAGTGTTACCCAGAAAATTAAACTGAGTTTACTGCAAAGGGGCCTCATCCTCAAATGTAGTAAATTGGCATAGCTACATTCAGTCAAATGCAATATACCAAAACCTACCCTCTTTTGTGCATGTAAACTGATCATTAAATCTGTAGTGCAGAATTTTTTCATTCTTAATAAAGAACTAAGTCATGAATATAGTATTAATGAATGTCAAGTTCATAGCTTCAACTCTGAATTTCCATTATTTTGGAGACCTTCATTCTTTGACATCTGATTTATTCACAAATTAGTTGTATAATATATGCACTTGTATATTAACATTCTCTGTGGCCAGAGTCCTTGTGATGTCCACATTCACTTAAGCCCTATCTCTGCAAGAGCCAGAGATCTGAAATGGTCAACTGAGCCAGAACCCAGAACTTCAAGTGAACAGTTTGACACAAGTATTATATTAATCTACTGTGCACATGGGGCAATGTGTACATGCATCCACAGAGAATTAGGTCTGGAAGGGACCTCCAGTAGTCATCTAGTCCAACCCTCTGCCTGAGGCACGATCATTCTTACCCAAAACATCCCATACAACCATAATCTAAACTCTACATAAGACTACCCACAATCCTGTCACAACATTGATCTATCACGCTAAGTTGCCACAGGTAAAACAGGGAAACCATGGCAGCCAATGTCCTGCTTCTATGAAATGTTGTCAATATACACTTATTGAGTTCCTGGGCCATGCCCCCCCACCACTAAAGAGGAAGGCAAAAATCCCAACAGTCCATACCAATCTGATCATAGGGTAAAATTCCTTCTTGACCCCAAATACAGTGATTAGTCTGATCCTGAGAGGAGGGGTAAGACCTAGGGGTGTACGAAATGGGCCATACTCAATTCAGATTTGGCCTGAATTGGGGACAGTGATTTAATTCATTGATTCAGATCACTGTCCCAGATTCAATTTGGCTGAATCCAAATCTGAAGATTCGATACTGATTCAGAAAATCAGCGATTCAGCCATAGACACAGTTTTAAATGTTTTTTCTACTTACCTCGAGGTACCAGGCATGACTCATGAGTACTGTGATGCTGGGGCGGATGGAGCATCCCACAGGAGCACAGGGCACCCCCCACATGCTCAGTGGCAAACTCAGAAGTGGACCGGAAGTACTTCCGGTTCACTTCTGGGTCTGCCACCGAGCATGCACGGGGGGCCCCCCTGTACCCCTCCAGCTTGGTGATCAGCCACGGGGGGACCCCAAGTGCCCCCCAGACCCAGGAGGTGGCAGTCACCAAGCAGGAGGGACACAGGGGGCCCCCCTTCACACTCCCCGGCAGACCCAGAATTGGACCGGAAGTGCTTCTGGTCCACTTCTGGGTCTGCTGGGGAGCATGCTGGGGAGCCCCCCACATTCCTGTGGGATATTCCATCCACCCCAGCATCTCAGCATTCACGAGGTACCTGGTACCTTGAGGTATGTAGAAAAAAATTTTAAAGCTGTGTCTATGTCTGAATAGCAAAATCTTTCTGAATCTCTCCAAATAGATTTGAAGGGTTCTGATTAAATTTGAAGAGATTAAAGGGTCTCCTGATTTGATTTAATTTGATTTGATTTGATTTGATTTGGAGATTTGGCCACCAAATCAAGTCAAATCTCTGCTGAATCGAATCAGGGACTGAAGCTTTGCACAACCCTAATAAGACCCTCGAGCCATTCTCCTGCTTTGCTCCTAGCAGGAGAACTGGTACGCCTCAGTTGAAGTGCCCAGCTTTAGCTATAGGCAACACCCAATGCTCTGAGGTGGCTTAAAAACAACCTGACACATATAGCACAATTTCCCTAGGCAACCTATTCCACTGCCTCACTATTTTCACAGGGAAGACACTTTTTTTCAGATATCCAATCTAAATTCTTCAGCCTGCTCATATGACTTGCCTTCCACGTCCTTGATCACCTTGGTTGCCCACCTCTAGACCTTCTCTAATTTCTCCACATTATTTCATAGATGTTTTGGCTGGAATGGACCTTGCAAAATCATTGGGTCCATCCCCCTGCCCAATGGACAGGAAGTCAGCTGGGGTCATATGATTCCAGAAAGATAGGCATCCAAGTGTTTCTTAAAGGTGTCCAGAGTAGGTGCTTGCACCACTTCTGGGGGAGTCTATTTCAGACTCTTGGAACTCAGACAGTAAAGACATTTTTCTTTATGTCCAGCCTAAAATGGTCTTCCAGGAGTTTGTGATCATTAGACCTTGTCTTCCCTTGGGGTGCCCTGGTGAACAGATGTTCTCCCAGTTCCTGATGCACATCTCGTATATACTTATAGGCTGCCACCAAGTTCCCCCTGAGCCTTCACTTCTCCAGGCTGAAGAGTCCCATGGCTCTCAGCCTTTCCTCATAAGGTCTACTCTCTTGTCTTTAAAACATGCACGTGGCTCTCCTCTAGACTCTCTCAAGCTTTTCCACACCCCTTCTAAAGTGCAGAGCCCAGAACTGGATTCAATATCCCAGCTATGGCCTCACCAATGCCAAGTAAAGTGAAAGTGGGAAGATGACTTCTTGGGTCATGCTTAAGATGCATCGGTAGATGCAAGCCAGGGTTTTGTTTACTTTGCTAGCTGCTGCATTGCATTGGTGGCTCATGTTCATCTTGTAGTCAGTCATGATTCACAGGTCTCTTTCAGTCGTGGTGCTAGTGAGTGTAACACTGCCAAGACTATCAGTATGATGTGGGCTTCCCCCTCCTCCTGAGGTGGAGCACCTTGCATTTTTCCATGTTGAATGCCATCAAGTTTTGATCTGCCCACCTTGCAAGCCTTTCTAGGTCAGCCTGAATCACTAGCCTATTCTCTAGTGTGACCACACTTGCCCATAATTTGGTGTCACTGGCGAATTTAGCCTGTCCATTTCTGACACCAGAATCCATATAGTTTATAAATACATTAAAGAGTACTGGGCCAAGTACAGAGCCCTAGGGAATGCCACTTGTCCTCATGTGCCATGTTGATATGGCTCCATTCACTATCACTCTCTGGGTCCAACTGCAGAACCAGTTCCCCAGCCATTGGACTGTAAGGTTGTTGAGGCCACAGTTCACCAGTTTTACCATGAAAACATCATGGCAGACCAAGGCAAAGGCTTTTTTGAAGTCTAAATATATTATATCAACCTCTTCTCTGCTGTCCAGGTGATGCATAACTTGGTCATAGAAGGAAATGAGGCTGGTCAGGCAAGACCTACCCACAGTGAAGCCATGTTCACTATCTCTCAGAATGTTGCTTTCCATTAGCCTATTGTTAATGGTTTTTTTGATGATTTTTTCCAAGATCTTTCCAGGGATTGAGGTCAAACTGATTGGCCTTCCTCCAAACTGGATCATCCTTCCTCCCTTCCTTGAAGATAGGCACCACATTGGCCCTCTTCCAATCTTCAGAAACCTCTCACGAGCGCCATGAGTTCTCAAATATCCTCACCACTGGCCGTGCTATGATGTCAGCCAGTTCCTTTAGCACTCTCAGATGCATTCCATCTGAGCCAGCTGATTTGTGGATGTCCAACCTCTCAAGGTGTTCCCTCAGGTTCTTCACCAATGATGGGTGCATGTTTGCCCATACCTTGGTAATCCTGCATCTTGTTAGGCATGGTGATCCCCTTGGGCTGGTGGAAGACCGACGCAAAGTAATCATTAAAGAGATTAGCTTTTTCCTGGATGTCACTTGTCAACTGTCCCATTTGGTTTAGCAATGGTCCAATGTTGCCCTTGTTTTTCTTCCAACTTCCCACATATCTGAAGAAGGACTTTATATTGTCCTTGATTCCTGTAGCCAGGTTGAGTTTGGTTTCAGCCTTGGCTTTCCTAGTTTGCTCCCTACAGGTGTGGGTCAGTGCTGAATACTCCTCCTTGGTGGTGTTACCTGACTTCCATCCCTTATAGGCTTCTCTTTTCACATACAGGAGGTCCATTAGTTCCCTATTTAGCCTAGAGGGTCTCCCAGCCCTTTTGCTACCTTTCCTATGGGCTGGGATGGACTTCCTTTGTGCTTCAAGGATTGCAATCTTAAGGAGTGACCACTCATCACAGGCTCCATCCCCTGTCAGGTCATGGCCACTCAGGGCCTCAGCAACCAGCCTCCTGAGCTTGTGGAAGTCAGCTTTCCTAAAGTCGAGGATTTCTGCATTGCTGACTGATTTGCCAGCTTTGCAGTGGATAGAGAAAGTGATCAGCTCATGATCATCATCTCCCAGCTTCCATTTGATTCTCAGGTAACTCACTAGATCATCCCCCTTTGGCCAGTACCAGATCTAGCAGCACCTTGCCCCTTGCCAGACCGTAGACTTCTTGAAACAAGTAAAGCTTATCAATGCAAATGAGGAAGTTTCATGACCAATCAGATTTGGCTGAGTGCTCTTCCCATGAGATATCAGGGTAGTTGAAGTTGCCCATGACAGCCATGCATCAAGAGTGTGCAGCCTCTGCCAATTCCCTAGCAAATTCATGGTCAAGCTCTTTCTGTTGGTTAGGAGGTCTATAATAGTCTCCTACTATTATATCCTCTTCACCATGTTCCCTCTGTAATCTAACCCAGAGGGTTTCAAGTCACCCTCCTCGGGTGCCAATCTCCACTTGTAGGGAAGTGTGCTGCTCCTTCACATAGAGAGCTACACTCCTGCCCTTTCTAGCAACTTGATCCCTCCTGTACAAGTACCTGTGGTCCAATCATAGGTGGATTCCCACCCGGCCTCCGTTATCCCTATGAGATTGTATTCATTTTTGTTTATCAGAAGGGCCAGCTCCTCCTGTTTCTTCCCCAGGTTCCTGGCATTTCTGTACAGGCAAGTAAACTTGCCATTGCAAGCTTAAGGCTTCCCTGTACGACTAGAAGAGTCCTGTCCCTGGGCTAGGGTAGGAGTGAATTCCCTTGTGCTGCCTGACTTATTGATTCTGTAGTTGACACTTGGTGGGCTTGCACTGGTGGTTGTCCACCCATCCCCTGGCAAACTTAGTTTAAAGCCCTGTCAAGCAGGTTAGCCATTGTGGCCGAGAAGAGCTTCTTCCACATTGGAGTGAGATGGAGGCCATCCCTTCCCAACAGACTGCTACCTCTCTCTCTGAAATGTGGGCTGTGGTCGAAGCAGCTGAAGCCTTCATGAAGGCACCAATGCCACAGTCTTCTGTTTACTTCTTCAATTCATCTCTCCCTCCAGTGCCTATGACCCATAACCAGAAGGATTAAAGAGAAAACTATCTGCACTCCTAACCCTTTGAGCCCCACCCCCAGAGCCCTATAGTTACTCATAACCCAGATGGGATTGCTCTGACCTGTGTCATTTGTGCCCACAAGGATGAGGAGCATGGGGTAGTGGTCGGAGGGCCAGACAAGCTTTGGGATCCTCTCAGCTGGTGCTCTGAGGAGTTTGTATCTGCTGTAAGTTCTAGAGGGGTGGTGACCCTGGTGCAGTGTGCCTTGGGGCTGGAGACAACCTTCATCCAAGTGACCCCCAACTGGACTTCATGGGATCTTCTCTTCCCCACCCTTGTCCTGCTAGCCATCTTTGCTCTTCTGTCTTCATTCTTAAGAGTCTGGCAGTAAGAGTTGATCTCCTCTTCGCCATCTGTGATGGCATGCAGCCTCTGCACTGCAGCCTGGAGCTCCCCTATCCAGCACTCCAGAGACTCCAATGCAGAGCAAACTTCACAAGGGGATATGTCTCCTGATCCCATGTACCTGCAGTCACACCAGGCAGCCCCCACAACAGAGATCCATGGTCTCATCTGAGTGGAGGACAGAACCATGGGTTCCATCTGGCTGGAGGCCTCAGTGGTACCAGACGGAAGGGCCCCAGACATGGAGGGGATCTTCGGGGTGTGGTGCATCCCCACCATTGCTCAGGTAGTAGTCAGGGCTACTGCTGTTCTGACCCTTCACTTGAGGCTTTCCGTCTAGAGCCTTGTGTCCCTCTTGCTTGCCCTCCTGTGTGAACTCCCATGATAACCCATACCAGGGCCCAGAGGGCACCTGTTTGCATGCTCTGTTTGTGCAGTTCTCTTGGGGGCTGGGCTAAGTAGGAGCTGGGGGAGAGGGAGTGACCCTCCTTGGCTCCTCTCAGCTGCCTTCCTCTCCTGTCTAGTACCCTCCCATCATGGGCCCCACTTACCAACCAGCTCCATGCTAGGGGTCAAGATTGGGGTCCAGCAGAGGGGACCACTGGGGTCTTCTGCTCTTAGGGGCATGACAGGCTTGCACCCATGTGTCTCCAGTTTTTCTTCAGTTGGGACTTTAAAAAGTTAAAATCTCATGGCTTGGGGGAGATCTTGTGAGATCACACAGCTCACCAGATCTCGCCACACCACTCACAAGGGACCAGCTTCTCCCTCCCCTGCACCCCACTGGAGAAGGGGGCCTTTAAGTAACACCCCCACACACTTCACCAATGCCCATGCTAACTCATGCACCAGGACCCAGAGCATGCCTGCTTGCATGCTCTGTTTGTGTGGGTCCAGTCATGTGGCTCCCTGGGGGCTGGGCTAAGTAGGAGCTGGGAGGGCCATGACCCTCCTCAGCTCCTCGCAGCTGCTTCCCACTCCTGTCTAGTAATGTGGGCCACACTTATCTCCCAACCCATGCTGGGGGTAAAGATTGGGGTCTGCCAGAGGGTGTACTGGAGCCTTCTGCTCTCAGGGGCATGACAGGCTTGCACCCGTGCATCTCCACCAAAGAGTTGGTCAGAACTTTATTTTTAAAATGTAGAGCCCAGAACTGCACACAGTATTTCAGATGAGGCCTAACCGGTGCCAAGTAAAGAAGCGTTATTACCCCCCATGTCTTGCACCTAATGCTTCTTTTGCTGCATCCCAAAATCACATTGGTCTTCTATGTAGCTGCATCACACTGCAAACTCATACTGAGTCTGTATCTAGCAAGACTCCCAAGTCCTTTTCCATAGAGCTGCCATCCAGCCAGGTATCCCTCATTTTGCATTTGTATTTTTGATTATTGCTTCTGAGGTGTAGCACCTTACATTTGTACTCATTGAACTTCATCCTGTTAGCTCCAGCCCCACCTTCCAATCTGTCATGATCCTTCTGAATCTCATTTGCATCCTCCAGTGTGTTCACAGCACTTCACAGTTTTGTTGTTCACAAACTTGCTCAAGAAGCTTTCTATGCCAGCTTTCTAATCCAATTTGTTAATAAATACAGGCTACTTACACACATAGAAATAAAAGAACAAAACAGCACTTTACTTTCAGATCAGTGCTCCCAAAACTAGGTACAGTGCATGCATAGATAAGGCATCATATTATGTATATATTGCATACTTCAATAGGGCTTTTTAGCATTTTTATCTAATAGCCGATTAAATCAGCCTTCGATTAAAGCACCCCCCCAGCCACCGCCACTGAAGGGCCCTATCCACACAGGTACTAGGGAGCCAGGTCAAATTAATGTGTGTTCCTTTCCAGTAAAGCACTTTTTTTTTTTTCTTTCCTTTTTTCACTTCTTTAAGAAGCTCCATTGAACAGCACTGGGTCTGGAACAGACCCCTATGGGTCTCTACTTGAAACTTCCTACCATTCTGACAAGTATCCATTTAAAGTTACCCTTAGCTTGTAGCTACTGTACCAGTTGTCTATCCATCTTATATTAGTTTTGTTGAGTTCAAATTTCTTTAATTTGTTTTTAAGGAGATCATGAGGGACTTTTTCAAAAGCCTTGCTGAAGTCCAGATACACTATATCCACAGTATTCCCTTCATCCTCCCAAGTAGTTACTTTGTCAAAGAAGGAGATCAAGTTTGTTTGACATGGTTTTGGCTTTTTTAAATAAATATATGATGACTGCTTGTGATTAGCTTTTCATCATCTAGATGCTTGCAAATGGCGTTTCTTAGGATATGCTCTAGTAACTTTCCATGCATTGAGGTGACGATAATTGTCTGTAGTTCCCTAGATCCTCCTTCTTGCCTTTTTTTAAAAAGGTGCACTACATTGGCCCCTTTCCAGTCCTCTGGTACCTCGTCCATCTCCCACAACTTCATGAAGATCATTGCCAAGAGCTCTAAGATTTCCTATGACAGTACCTTCAGGAACCTGGGATAAAGCTCATCTGGCCCTACTGACTTGAAATTCATTCAGACCAACAAAAACTCTCAGACCACCTCTCTTGTTAACTCCCCCCTCAGCTTGCCCCCTTCCTTATCCAGATAATCCATATTAGAAATATGGCATATTAGTTTTTTGTGAAGACAGAGGCAAAGCAGCTATTAAGTAGCTCTGTCTTTTTTGTATCTTTGGTTAGGAGTTCTACCTTGCTTGTTAATAGAGGACCCACAGCTTTCTTGGTCCTTCTTTTCAGGCCAGCATACTTATATCTGGCCTCTTCTTATTGTCCTTAAATTCCTTTGCCAGATGAAATTCATTCTTTATGAATTTGTCCCTGTAGGTTCTTGCTATTTCCTAGTACATGCCCTTGGTGACCTGTCCATTCTTTCACTGCCTATATGCTTTTCCTTTGCATTGGAAGCATTTTAGAAGCTCCTTGTGCAGCCAAGTTGGTCTCTTGCCATTCTTCTTGTTCTTCCATCATGTCGGGACAGTTTCTTGATGGGCTTCCAATATCATGCCTCTTAGAAGCTCTAGCCCTCTTGGGTGCTTTTAGCCTTCAATCCAGTGGTGACATGTAGGGGATGCAGGGGGTGCATGTGTACCCCCTGAGAGCATAGATGCACCCCTGCTTGGCCATGCTCATCATTTAGGCAATGGGCAGAGGGGGCAGGTGGGAGCATCAGTCCTCCCTCTGCAAGTGCCAGCCAATCGGCTGCAGTGGAACTCCCCCAGGCATCTAGATCCGCCATGGGGGATTCCCCCACCCCCCAGGTATCAAGATCTGCCGCGAGGGACCCTCCCCTCCTCCAGAAAGTGAGATCAGCTGTGAGGGACCCCCCACAGGCAGCAAGACTGGTTTCGGGGTGGGGAGGGGCACATGCCCCACCAGACTAAGGCAGCACTAGTCGCCCATGCTTCAATCTATCCTCCCAAGACACCATGCGTATTAGTTCCTTGAGTAAGATGACCCCTCAGCCATCTTCCCTTAATCTTTACCTCACTAGACTGCTAATAGGACTGGTGATTATTTTTGGAACAGGATCTTCCCAGCCATATGAAGATTTATCTCACTGTTCTTATACTCTCAGTATGGCATTTAATCTATAGATCCTCCCAAATTCATCCGTTCTCAGGCTCAGTTGATGTGAACATTTCTCTAAGCTGCAAATAAGCTGGGATAGAAGCTATTTTTCAAATGGCACTGTATAATATACCAAGGAACTACAGAGAAGACATTACTGTGGACGATAGCAGAACTGTAAATTAATTTCTGTCAGCAAATTTGGTTATTAATTACTTACAGTGTAATCAAACCTAGGAACCACAAACTGGGATCCACAAAGGGTGTGAACATGCTATATACTTATAACAGGACCCCTGCCCCATTACTGAGATGGGAAGAAAGCCCAGGGCCCACTAGCCAACCCAACCCAACCCCTTGAACAGACTTAATGGCAAAAAGAGACCTTAAATAGTATGGCTGCCTGCCCCCAGTGTAGGTGGTGATTGGCAGGCCTGGGAAAGAACTGAAGAGTCAGGTGACCCAGGATTAGGCTCCAAAGCCCTGGACTAGGCCCCAGAAAGGGGAGTCTGATCATAGGAGTTGCAGAAGGCAGAGCTCCAGGGGGGAGTCAGGCTAGACTGTCTTGGAAAAAGGCAGAAGGGACCCTGCACTGTGGGCAACATGAGACATCTACCTTGGATCCCTTGTATTGGTGCTACCATGGGGTGGAATTAAGCCCGACTAGGGAGCTTGTGTTTGTGAGTCTTGTTTTGGGAGAAGATGCTCATGCTTTTGATTTACACTTGAACTGGAGGACAGGGTGGCTGTAAGGGGTGGATTGGGAGCTACTCAGATGAAGCTATGGCACTCAGCTCAGAGAACTCCTCAGATCTGGAACCCTGAGTGTTGAGTACAGGCAGGAATCCAAATACATTCAGAGGAAATGTATGACCCTGTCAGCTGGCCCTGACAATCTACACCCAATCTACAGGGTACTCAAGAAGCTGGCAAGCATCATGGTCCAGCCTGTGGCACAGATCTTTGAGAACTTCTGGTGCTCTGGTGTAGTACCCAAAGGCTGGAAGAAGGCCAATGTGCTGCCTATCTTCAAGAAAGGGAGGAAAGTGGATCCAGCAAACTATAGGCCCATCAGTCTGACTTCTATCCCAGGGAAGGTCTTAGAAAAGTTTATTAAAGAGGCCATCCTTAATGGACTGGCCAATGCCAACATCCTGAGGGGTAGCCAGCATGGGTTTGTTGCTGATAGGTCTTGCTTGACCAATCTCATTTCCTTTTACAACCAGGTGACCTATCACCTGGACAAGGGAGAAGAGATTGATGTCATATATCTTGACTCCAAAAAAAGCCTTCGATCTGGTATCCCATGATCACCTCTTAGTGAAACTGGCCAATTGTGGCCTTGGGTCCACCATGATCCGCTGACTGGGAAATTGGCTCCGTGGTCAGACCCAGAGGGTGGTAATTGACAGAAGTCAATTGTTGTGGTGCCCTGTGACCAGTGGGGTTCCCCAAGGCTCTGTCCTTGGACCCATATTGTTCAACGTCTTCATTAATGATGTGGACATTGGAGTCAGAAATGGACTGGCCAAGTTCACCGATGCCACCAAACTATGAGGCAAAGCATCCACACCTGAAGACAGGAGGGTGATCCAGGCTGACCTGGATAGGCTCAGCTAATGGGCGGATGAGAACCTGATGGTGTTTAACACTGAAAAATGCAAGGTTCTCCACTTTGGTAGGAAAAACCTGCAGCATCCTTATAGCCTAAGCAGTGCCACACTGGCTAGCACTACAGAAGAAAGAGACTTGGGGGTCATGATTGACCACAAGATGAACGTAAGCCTTCAATGTAATGCTGCAGCTAGTAAAGCAACCAAAATGCTGGCTTGCATCCATAGATGCTTCTCAAGTAAATCCTGGGATGTCATTCTCCCCTTGTACTTGGCCTTGGTGAGGCCACAGCTGGAGTACTGCATACAGTTTTGGGCCCCACAATTCAAAAAGGATGTGGACAAGCTTGAGAGAGTCCAGAGAAGCTGTGCATGATCAGAGATCAGGAAAACAGACCTGACGATGACAGGCTGAGAGCTATGGGGCTCTTTAGCCTGGCAGGCTCAGGAGCAATCTGAAGGCCACCTATAAGTTTATCAGGGGTGACCACCAGTATCTGGGGAAACGTTTGTTCACCAGAGCACCCTAAGGGATGATGAGGTCAAACCGTTATAAACTACTGCAAGACCATTTCAGACTGGATATAAGGAAGAATTTCTTTACTGTCCGAACCCCCAAGGTCTGGAATAGCCTGCCATCAGAGATGGTTCAAACACCTACATTGAACACCTTCAAGAGTAAATCGGATGCTTATCTTGCTGGGATCCTATGACCCCAGCTGACTTTCTGCCCTTCGGGCGGGGGGCTGAACTCAATGATCTTCTGAGGTCCCTTCCAGCCCTAACATCCATGTCTATGTCTATCCCTGCTGACATCCTGCCCCTGGGCAGGGGGCTGGACTCAATGATCCTGCAGGGTCCTTCCAGCCCGAATGTCTATGAAATCTATTAAATATGAAAGACTGTGGTATGTCAGAGGACTAGATAATAACAGCGAAGACTGGGGAGTGTAACTTCTGTGCCTGCAAGGGGTGTGTCAGGGGACCAAGTGGCCCAGAGCCTATGAGGAGCTAGAGCTGGAGCCTGAGGGTGTTTATACACATGCTCTGGGAGGCGGGGGGGTGGGGGCACTTTAATTACAGTGGCTTTCAGAGCTGCTCTAATTACAGCACCACCCCCTCTCCCAGGGTATGTGTATAAACACTCTCAGGCTCCAGCTCAGAGCACCTTGTGTATCAGCATCCCTGTGCTTCAAAATGGTGGCCGGGGCACTTTATCTAAAGTTTGTTGAAAGAGCTTTAGATAAAGTGACCCCACTGACATTTTTAAGTGTGGAGACACTGGTATATAAGTTCCTGGAGTAGCTGCCACACTCCAGCAGACTCAATTAATTGAGTCTGCTCTGATGCACTGTAATTACAGTATGTCAGAGCAGACTCACTGCTCATGTATAGGCAACCTGAGAGCCTAGGGTCCTGGTGCAGTGGACCCTGGGCAGTGGGACCAAGCCAGATTACATCTGAGCCAATGCCAGGAAAGGCCTGGGTTCAGACAAGGTCCTATCTTAAAACCCATATCTGCCTGCTGGGGGCAGACTCCCTATGAAACTATAACATCGAGTCATAGCAGTCAAGATAACTGTGAGGGGGAAGGAGCCAGAGAGTCCAGAAGTGAGGGTGAGGAGCTTGCACCCTGGTGGCAAGCCAGGGTGGGAGCCTTGTCATGCCAACAATGAACATTTTGGTTACAGTACTATAGAGACATGCAAGAAATGGATAGTCCCTGCCCCAAGGAGACTACGGGTAAGGAGCACGGGTCACTAGCTATTACCCAAATTATTTTAAATTCCAAAATGGGGAATATCTGTAGATGAATTAGGATTGCCCTGCTGGCTAGAAAAATGGAGCTAACAAAATACTTTTCATATTAATCCACTTTCAAAAATGAACTTAGTTGGTAAAGGCAGCATGGCTTAAATCAGAGTAAAACTAAATTGCCTTGATAAGCAGTTTTGCAAAACATAAGATTGTGAACTGAATCACTCAAATAAGCAAGATCCTTGGAGAATTACATACAGATGCTTGTTCTTGCTCTTCACAAACCTAGTTGACATGAAAACATAAACAACCTTGTATTTTCCCATTTGCTTACACCAGATTCAAAATATAGATAAAAAGATAACCAACAATGCTTTCCCTTAAATGGCACAATATAAAACAATTTGACAGTATAAACATAATATATAACCAATATTGAAACTTAACAATAAAAACTAAATTTTACCTCAGTATCTTACCAAAATATTCCCATTTCCCCAAAACCTTATTCATCATTTTTTTCATATAATCTCACCCTCTCAGTTCTTTGTTATCAACACTCAAATTTTAAGTCCTTGAAGAAATTATTCAAAGATTTTGAATAGAGACAGAAATTAATAAAAACGTTAAGGTAGTGTCAGGTGTCAAGACTCCAGAGTTCAGATAGAATTGAGCTTTACCTTTTAAATTAAGGACTCAAAATCAATTTTCCCAATGGCACTGGCAAAATTCCCAGGATGCAAAAACCACATATGATGCTTGAATGGAAGAAGTCTGAAGGGGACCGTGCAAGGGTTTAATTTAGCAAAGGAAGTGACAAAAATGTATAATTCAGTGTCCAGTGTCAAGACCTTAAAGTTCAGATTGAATTCAACTATCTTTTTAACCAAATAATGTCAAGTCAGTCTATTTCCTTCTTCTGTTTTCAGGAATTCTTTATGCTGGTTTGCAGAATTCCGGTAATAGTTGATGCTAATTAAAGTGTAATTTTATTTTATGAAATTAAAATTACAGGCCTGGTGGTATGACACTTACAAATATGAAAAATGCAGGAAAAAATTAGGGAGAGAAGGCAATGACATTACTTCTGAATAATGTAAGGAATGGGTTTGAATCTTCTAATCTTTAGGATTACCTTAATTGATTCACATTTCTATTTTTTATTATTTCCCTGGGTAGTAGTAAAATGTTTCCTATTGCACCTAAACATAAACAAAACACATCTTGTAATGGGAAGTTTTGCATTTACAAATGTATTCATTGGAAACAAAGAGAGGGAGAGAGGGAGACAGAGACAGAGAACATGTTAAAGCTTCAAGGGATTTCTTAGGTTTTGAATTCGTTTTTTTTTTTTAAAGGGCTATAGAAAATGTTTGTCACATGACACTGAGGGCTTTGGAAAATGATTACCTATTGTCACAGTCCCTTTCTGTAGCAATTTTGTTCCCTCATCCATCTTTCGTTCTCATGTGTGCTACCCTATACACTTAGTACCTTCCAAGGGTTGTTGATTTAAGAGTGAAAAAGCATGCAGAGTGAGAAAATTCATGATTTGGTTTTTGAAATGCCTAAGAAACAATGGCCCAACATAGGTCATACTGGCAGGTAGGCAGAACAATCAATTTAGACAAAGACAACTGACTGCAAGGAAACTTAAGGTTATCTACTGATTTCAGTGAGACTGCTCATCTGTTTATAGTTAGGCATAGACTTTCAGGCTTGCTGAAATAAAATCACAGTATTTTAATATACAAAAATCATAACTTATTAGCAGTTATGTGCATATGCACACATACACACTTTAAAAAACAACAAAACAAGAAAATAAGATTAAGCCAGTTAATAATATAGAGCAGGGGTAGGCAAATATTTCACCTGGAGAATTTTGGTGAGCTGTCGAGGGCTGCAAGGGTAACCCTGCCCCTTGACAGGTGCCCCACCCCCTGGTCACCATCTTGGGACCAGAAGTCCTATCCCTGACCCTTGACCTTTGCCACCAGAAGTCCAACCCCTTGCCCCCCAGAGTACTCCTTTTTGGAGGAGAAGGTTGCCATATTGGAACCAGAAAAAAAACAAATCATATAGTAGGTGTTTGACTTTTAGTATATTTTAATTTTATTACAAAATGTCATGATTTGTATTTTTGTACTGTATATAGAGGTGATTCCATAATAACTAAAAAATAAAGTCTTACTCTTGTATATTGTGTGTGGGGTGTGGTTGGGGTGTATGTGTTTGGGGGTTTGTGTGGGGACATGGCTATGTGTGTAGGGTGCACAGGGTATGTTGGGGGACTGTAAATGTGGAAGGCTTGTGGGTGTCCAAAGTCTCAGGACCTTCAAAGAATGGGGTGGGGAGAGCAACTGGCTCCATCATGCAGGGCTTCCCTTGGTGGTGCATGAGAGCTGGGAGCATCATGTGTGCTGCGGGGAGCTCCATGTAATAGTGATGGGCTGGCCTGGCTGTGCTCCTTTCCATGTGCTGCTGGGCAGCAATGCCTGCATGGGCCACAAGCACCCCAAGCACCTGCCTCCTGCTGCTGGTGTCAAGGGCTGTGCTCTGTTGGGGGGGGGGTGTCAGGTGTCCCCACAACCCTACCACCCTCCCTCACACACACACCCTGCCTACCCAAACTCCACAGTGCCACCCCGCTGCAGCACTCCTTTGCCCCATCCCTGCTGCTTCCTACCTGCTGCCCAGAGCAATCACTGCAGCAAGGCAATGAGGAGGAAGTTCTGAACACTGGGGAAGCCAAGTAGGTCCCCTGGCAACTGCAGTAGTGGCAGCAACAGCCCTACCAGGAAGCTGCATGCTGGCTGGGCTGGGCCCTTCTTAGCACAAGGGTGAAAGCGAGGTACATGGGCTGGGTAGGGTACAATTAGTTGGTGGGCACCTGCAGGCCAAATGAAATTGTCTGGTGGGTCGGATTTGGCTCATGGGCTGAATTTTGCCTGTCCCCAATATAGACCCTTTACTTACAAGCACACATTTTACCTTCACAAATATCATACAACAAAGGTCATTGACCACAATCTTTACCCTTCCCTAGCTGAACCCTTCATCACACACTCCTTTCCCAAACCATCCACCTATTGGTAGTTGTATATTTTGATAAATATTTGTTTGTGTTAGCATACAGTATATTCATAAGTTAGGTGCAGAAATGGAGAAATGGAGAATTGATTACTTCTACTCCTCTACAACTAAGCTTTTTGTGTATCTTTTTTTTCAGCTTTTTTATTTTTTAGTTGGGGATGAGTGTATGAAGGATCCAGACAAAGCAACTGCAGAAGAGAAGATTAATACAGAGAGAATACAGTATGTTGTAGATGTGCATGAATCCTTCTCTCTTGTAGATGAAGTCTGACAGAAAAGTCTCCTGATAGAGAAGGCTTTTATGTATACCCAGCTGCCATCAACCAGTCAAGCTTGTGTGCACCTGGCCCCAATCAATCATGCTTGTGTGTGCCCAGCCCCAATTAATCAGCTGTTTGTATGCCAGGCTTCCATCAATCAGGTTGTGTTCACAGCTCATACATCTTAGTCATAACAAGAATAATGGCTAAAACTGTTCCTAAATCCAACTTAAAAAAAAAGAAACAGCCTGAAGATTCTTCACCCAGATGAGTTTTGTATGCATCAACAAGAGTTTAAAGAGACTTTGGTTAGTAAGAAAAGCTAGGGCTATCCACGATAAATTAGTCAGAGCCTTATTCAAAGATTTGTTATTAAAAATTGTTAAGAAGATTCAAACAAAAACAGTTTAGGAAATGCAAAGGCCATAAGCAGCTCTGGCATTGTGAAACTTCACATTCACTGGTCAGCTATGTATTTGGTAGCCATGTTGATCTGAGACAAAAAGAAATGCAAAACTCTAGAACTCTTGGTTCAGAGATGATATCTTTTATTATCCCAACTAAGAAATTGCAAAAAAATTATCTTTTTCTGCAAGCTTTTGGACACACACATCCTTCTTCATGCTCAGGGAAAATTAAAGATGGTAAAAGTCCCCATAGGGAGAAAATAAACTTAATTTTGCATAGAGGGCACGAAGGTGGATATCTGCTCCTTTGGGTCCATGAGAGTTTCTCTCTCTCATTATCCAAGAGTTCTAGAGTTTTGCATTTCATTCACTGGTCATATATTATTTTTTTCTTTGAAAATACATATCCATTTTATAACCATTGTGTAAAAAAATTTTGGAGTTGATACCTGAAATCATTGTAATCATACAGATATAGACAATAACGATACCCTTTTCGACTAAAATGTCTTTGGGAAAATATTTTATTGTCTCTGGGAGACAAGAGGTTTAAGCAACTACAACAGGGGTGGACAAAATGCAGCCCAGAGCCTGGATACGACCTGCCAGGCCATTCTATTTGGCCTGTGGGGCCCCTAAAAAATTAATTATTCTGCCCTGGGCTGCCTGTAATGCGGCCCTCAATGGCTTGCCAAAACTCAGTAAGCAGCCCTCTGCCCAAAATAATTGCCCACCCCTGAACTACAACCTACTGAGGAAATGTGTGCTATGCTTGCAAATCCCATAGTAGGTTTGGAGTAATATGGTAGTCATGATGGTCGAGGAAATAGAAGGCAAGGATTGTTTGGTTATATCTTTTTTTAGACCAATTGCATTATTGGGAGACATGTTAGGCAGGCTGTGGGGCACAGATTGCCCTTCTTTAGGCTTGTAGATCCCCCACACATTTTGAGAACAGACCCCAGAATACTCTACATTGAGAGAAAATGCTGAGCTGGAAGAAGTATGCCATTTGGTTAGAAGCCAATTAACGTAGGATAAAACTAATCATACTTAAAAGTTTGTTTTGATGAGTAAGTACTGTCAACTCAATATGTCCAACAATAATTTAGACTTTCAGCTCAAATGAAATTACACTCAATGTTCATCATTTACTTCAACGTTTTCTAACTGTGGTTTTAGAGTGGTTTCAGTTACATTCTCCTAGTAACACGGGTTTGAGGATTTCTGTTGTTATGTCTGCTGTAAAACAAAAGCAGATTAAATCTGAATGTTTTAAGATAATTAAATGGGATTGTTTGTAATTTAGAATTATTCTTTCTTAATAGAAAATTAAGCTTGTAGAAAGGGGTTAAGAACTTCAAATGGCAAAACACAGGTTTGCCTCGGTTTCTTTTACTTCTAAAACCCTGGTCACCACACTTTATTCCTTAAGAATGAAATTGGTGCAGAAACACAATGCAAACTACTGTCTTGTATAGGGACCTCATGGCATTCACTGACTATTAGGGCTGTGTGAAGCTGCAGGTTCTGATTCAATTCAGAGGAAATACAACCCCATTTGGTGACCAAATATGAATCAAATCAGGAGACCAATAAAAAGGTCCAAATCAATTCAGAGCTCTCAGAATCATTTCAGAAAATATTCAAAGAGCTTCAGAGATTTGGGCAGTCCCCACTCCCTGCCTCAGGGAGCTGGACCTGGACTCTGTGTGGTAAGTAGGGGGTGGAGGAGGGGGGAAGGGGACCATGGGAGGACCCCTGCCAGGACCCATACCCTGCCTGCTCCCCTAGCCCCCCTGAGCATCCCCAACCCCAGCTGGGTCAGGTGGGGCAGGCATTGGGGGGGCTGGGAGAGAGGAGGTGGGATGGGGGCTCATGGCAGAGCCCCTCACAGTGTGGGGAAGTGGCATGCAGCAGGAATCACCCTCCCCTCCCCACCGCCTGGCAGCAGCTGGTGACTGGGGACTTTTTTTTGTTTTGTTTTTTAAAGAACTGGGACACTGGGGCTGAGAGAGCAGGTTGGGGATGGGGGCTCCTGACAGAGCTCCCTATGCAGTGCAGGGCAGTGGAGAATTGCCCCCCACCTGGCAGGAGCCGGTGAGTACTAGCTTTTTTTTGCTTTTTTTTTTTAAAGAGCCAGGGACTGAGGCCAGGCAGGAAGCCATTGATGAGGATGGGAGAGCAGACAGGGGATGGGGCCTGTTTGATTCAGAGATTCAGCTGAATCAATTTGGGACACTGATTCAAATCACCGAATGGAATCACTGTCCCCCGAATTGGCCAAATCCAAAACAAATACTAGATGCTTCACACAGGTCTACCGAGCATGGTAGATTTAGAGAGATGCCCTGTGTCCACCCTAATCACCATAGGCAAGGACTTGCCATCAGTCTCACAGTTGATCACTTTAGGAATCATCACAGGCAAGTCATTGGAGAGGCTGTAGTGCTGTGCGTAGGTCAATGTCATGCAATAGGCACTGAAGGGTTATGGCCTCTATTCCAGCCCAAAAGCTGAAATAACAACTGAGCAACTCTAGGCCTGAGTTGCAAGGTCTTTGCTGGTAAATGTCAATTGTGTCGTAAAAGCAGGTGACAGGATCCTGTGTGTAGAACAGCACTGGGGATGCAGTATGTGGTGGGAAGGGACAAGGCTGGAATAGGAGATGGAATTTAAGGTAGAGCAGTGAATGGCAATTGGCAAACTAAAAACTCATTCTAGATGAAAAGTAAAATCTTTAGACAACCAGTGAGCTCAGATAAGAGAATTATCTTTAAGGAGTGGATGTAAGTTTGCTCCAGATGTGTTTGACAGCATGAAAATAGGAATGGAAGTAGCAAATTTGGTGAGGAGCCAGACTGGAGGATTAGTCAGGAGGAGAGCCCTGAGTAAGAGGGGAGTGAAGGAGACAAGAGCACAGGGGTAGGAAGAGTTCAAAGTAGAGACTCTGGCATCAAGCAAAAGGAATGAAAACAAAAGAGGGAAGTAGGAGAATTAGAGAAGTGGGGAAATCAAAAGAGTGTTAAGAGCAAAGCCAGCTTCTGTAGAGTTCACAAGGATTGAGTTATAAGACTACAGCAGAAGGGAAAATGTTTAATACTGAGGGAGGAGGAATGGTGGTCATACAGAGGAAACAAAGAGACCAGAGACAGTGAAACTGGGTCTTTCAACTAGTGAAATTGAATTGTCTTCTAACAAACTTCCCCATATAATGCCCTACAGGGAGTGATCTTATCATCCTGTTTATCTACCCTCTCTCTCTCAAAAATCTACTTTCAAGGTGTTTATTATGCTGGAGTTTTCATTCTTACATGTTCCTATTTTTTATCATATCACCAAATGTTCAATGTGGGCAAGACATGGTTAGGGGTTTTTTTATGCAGGACTCTAATACAGGTTCTTCAAAATACAGTTATATGTTATTTAGATGTTCTTTTATGCCTTGTTGTGACTTTAACACTAATCAGAGAACAGGGCAATTTGAGGCACAGTTGCTGTCTGAGGATCAGGCATTTGTATATAGGGTACAATTAAAATAAATAAATAAAGGAATTATCTGCAGGCCTCTGTGACAAGGGGCTGTCCCACAGGCAATCACAGTATCGACCTGCCCACTCATCTAGCGCAGTCCACCCCAATTCACCTGCCACACTTTAGTGCAACTAAACCATATGAAAAAAATATGAGAGGCTACCCATTTAATGCCCCAATGCCTAAGGCATTGTAAGCAGCTCCAACGTACACTTTACTGTGTCCCATGCTTCGCAGATAACATCCAAATCACACCTAACTCCCCCTGGCCCCACTGCTGGGCCACACTCAGCTGCTGGCCCAAACTTGGCCTCAGGCATCCAGAGATTTACCTTGGCCACAAGCCCCTCTCACTGGGGCCTCTACTCGTGCCCCCTCACCAGGGACTTTACTCACATGTACCCTGGGCTCTATGCCTCTCATCAGGCTTCTAGCCCCTTATACTCTACCCCTCACTAGGGTCACTCTTCCGCCCCCTCATCAGGGCTGAGGGGCCTTACACCCCATAGGACTCTGGTGTCTGTTGATGTGCTTGGACCCCACTTGGCCTATCACTAGGCCTCCCTCTGGTTCAGGCCTTGGGCCTCAGACCCTCCTGGACTCTATTATCTTGCCTGAGCCTCACTCTCAGGCTTTGGGCCTCAGGCCTGCCTGGCCTCTATGTTGTTGTCCAAGCCTGTTGCTTTTTACTCAAGGTGTGCACTCCTAGCCTTTCCCCTCCACAGGGTCACCCACAAGGCAGAGGGGGGTTGAGGCTTTGCGGTGCCCCATACTCACCATTCACTAAGGAGGCACTAGTGTAACATTTTCTGAGGACTGTCCCACCACAACATCCTCCCCAGCAGGAGTTTTAAGTCATTCCCCAGGACCAATGCAGGCCTACCTGCTCTGGTCTTTCTTCCCTCACTGGGGTCCTGGATGCTCTACCTGGGATGCTGTCTCTCCTGGGTCCTATGTTGCAGCCTCCATGTCAAGACTCCCTCTCACTGGCCTCAACTCACTTAGCCCCTTATCAGATGCCTCCCATCAGGAGGCTGCACTTCCACCACCATCATTATAGCTTGCTGGCCAGCTGACTGCCTGTTCTCTCTTAGACATTGATGTCCCCCACACTGAAGGGACCTTCAGCCTCTTTAGGCTCTGGCCCTGCCTCCAGGCCAGTCAGGGTGCCAGATGGCTCTCTGAAGCCCTGGCCTGCCCCTCACAGTGGGCTTAATTGCCCTTCAGCCTTTCTGCCCTGGCCCCTTACTTTGAGCAGTCAAGATTCTCCGGCACCAGAGTAGAAGCAGCTGACCTCCCTAAACAGCAGATGCCCCTCTCTGGGTCCCACTATAAAGCCATCCTTCGTGGGCTTTATATAAAAATTATTTAGCACATTATTATTTAGATTTTTGTCCTTGTTCTTGCCTTTTTTTTCTTTTTCCATCAGAAATATTTGAATGTAAGTGTGACTGTAAAGCCATATAGGCTGCTTGTACACGTGTTAGGGGTTTAGTTCCCTTAAATTGAAACAGTGGGTTTTTAATTGTTACAATCAAAAATTCACCATTTCAATTGCAGGGCTTCTGCAACTGTTACAGTGAGGGGCCCAATCCTTTTTTTTTTCCAGCGGAGGGGCTGCCCTGAGCTTCAGGAGTCCTGGCCCTTCCCTCCATGGCAGCAGTGCCTCCTGGAGCCACCCAGGCAGGCTACTAGTGGGCCGGGTTCTGGCTCCAAGCTGAGGCAGCACCCAGCCCACTAGCAGCCTGCCCGAGTGGCCCTGGGGGGCACTGCCACTATGGAGGGAAAGATTGGGTTCTTCTGTAGCTCAGATAGGACCAGCAGCTTGCCTTCTGGCCACCGGCAGGCTCTGCTGGAAAAGAAAGGGGGGGAGGGGGCCCTTACCACTTTTTTTCCCCTCAGCAGAACCTGCCCGCAGCCAGAGGGTGAACTGCCAGAAGGTTGAGCAGCCCCTGACCTGCAGGGAAGCCCTGGTCCTTCCCTCCACTGTGGTGGCAGCCCCCAGGCAGCACCTGACCCAATCCAACTCTTCCCTAAGCCCACCAGGGTTGCCAGCACCCTGTACACTGTCCCCACCACCTGGGACTGCCTGGGAATGGGCTGACTTGCCCCTGGAGCAGTGTATAAAGTCAAGAGGTGTGCCCTGGGCAAAGAAGGCAGCTCGGACTGTGCACGGGGCACTGGAAGCCTGCCAAGGCCAAGATTCCCCAAGGCCGGGCTTGGCTTGCAGCACCCTGTGCACCTTCCCTGTCATGTTCTCCAGCTGCCAGAACAGCCAGACACCATCCTGCCATTTTAGGGCAAGCTGGGTGTGCTGGCAGCCAGAGAAGGTGGTGGGGATGGTGCACAGGGTGCTGGAAGTCTGCGTGGGTTCAGGGATGGTTGTATCACTGCAATTTGTTAGGTAGCAAACTAAAATACTTTGGGATGTGTTTTAGTTTGCTACATAATTAAGTCATTTACATTGCAATACACTGCCACATGTGTACAGTGTGATGAAATTAAATCACAATACGCTACCACACATGTAATGTGTGATGCAATTAAACCACTATAAAAGGGAAATTAAACTGCTAAAAATGGCAATTTCATCACACATGCAAGCATGCATAGAGAATCAAAAGGGTAATATAATTTACATTGAGATCATCAGATCTATATTGCTTGACTCTTCTTTTTTCTATTTTTTGTAGGTGATTAAAGTAATGAATTATGGAACATATTACATAGATGTTTCTTAAAATGAGTATCCCAGTTAGGCCTGAGTTTGTGGATTCAGTGCTAGAGTAAAGAAGTGGAACAAATAATACTGGGCACTGGCATTCTGGTAAGGTTAGGTACAGAGTTCTATCTATTGTGCTTTAAGTATGTAGAAAGCACTCCAAAGCCATAACTAAACGGACATTCTGGTTACTGGAGTGCTTTAACAATGGCAGATCATGCTCTAAGATAATCCTCGATGGATATGTACTAACCTAAAGTGCTTTCTGTTAGAGCGCTTTATCAAATGTCTGTGCCAGATCCCATTGAGGGTTAACTTAGAGCTTGATCACCACCATCCCAGGCAGCACTGTACATTGCTACTCTAGCCTTGGGCAGAGTTCTTGTGCTGTTCCTAAGCACCGACCGGGCTGTCTCCTCCCCCTTGGTTGTTCCTGACCTGATCCAGTGACAGCCTCAGATCTCAGTCCTGCCTTCTCCCTCCAGCCAGCTGTGAGCTGTAGCCAATTGAGGGGAGGAGGGAGTCATTCTCCCTTCAGGCACGCAGCCCCACAGCATGCTGCAGCCCAGCTGGCGGGCAGGGGGTGGGGGAAGGGGCCCAGGGTTTCTCTCCCTGCAGCAGCCCCAGCCATGCAATGGTGCACTGTAGGACCAGGGCTGCTGAAAATAGCACAGACCTCTTCCCCTGTTTCTGTCCCACAGTCAGGCAGTCCTCCCAGGCAACCTGGGGGAACTGTGGGGGAAAGGGGTCTGGGGTATTTCCCTCCCAGATGCTGGTGACAGTCACCAGCTGGTGTGGGGGGAGTGGGGAGAAGGGCTGCTCTGGCAGCCTCCTGGGAGGCATGCAGTAACATCCCCAGTGGCCAGTGTAGGAAGGCTCCACCTCCCCCTCCCTCCAAATAGTTCAGCTGACTCACATTCTAATTTATCGCACTTTAAGTAAAGCGCATTAGTTGGGGTGCTTCCACCAGGTGCTTTTTGAACATCTGTACTTAGTCTTACTGGCTATAACAAAGTAAAGAAAGAGACCACCTAACAACAGGGGTTGTACACATGTTCCAGTGTACATCCATGTGTGTATATGTCATCATGCATGTATTCTAGTATTAGCATTATACTATGTTCAGTATAGTATAATGCTTAAGCAATTAATCTTTTCTCCTCTCCAGACCCGAAAATGGAAAAATCGGCCTTATATTTTTTTTCCCAGAGTACTAGAGGATACTTAACGAATGACTATAAAACCAAGCAACTACACACTTGCTTGTAGCCATTAAAAGGTATTCAATCCAAAGTATCAAGGGTTAGTTTCAAACAGATCTTTGCCATTATATCCTGTCAATGTCAATCTGTAATATGGAGCCACCTGTCAAAAAGGAATGAGGTTACATTGTATTAAAATAATTCTATGGGGAAACATGTAAAATTAATTCACTCTAGGACTCCAAATATATTTGAAAAATTTCAGCATGAAATCAACATCTACAGTTGAGTTATAAATCCTTAAGGATAACATAAATGTGAAGAGAACCTTAACATTGCTATATCTCTGCTAGCAGATGTGTGTCTAATAAGAATAACAATTCTCCATTTTTTTAAATTCTGTTCTGTAACCTCAAAATTGAAATAGATCAAGAAGTGTTTGTAATATTAAAGATTTTCATGTTGCCATGTTTCAGAAATTCAGAATTTTACAACTCTATGAATTAAAAAAAAGAGCTGTATAACTTGAGAAACAAAGAAGAATCTATGGGAATATCATACTGTGCCTAAATTGGTCTTCAGTGAACAAAATCTAAGATAATAAAACTAAACAAGTTACTAAAGTAATTTAATCTTCAAATATCATTATCATCCATTTACTTCGCTTATTGGATAAAATATGGTTCTTGTACTATTTGATAATAATACTCATCAAATTTCATTTTCAAAATGTTCATTACTGTTATAAATGTTTGAGGGTTTCTGAGTTAAATTTAAATTTGTTAATATACTAATTTAATGCTTATTATGATCAATGGATACCAAAAGTCCAGGATAAGGGACCTTTCATAATCCCTCCCTTTTTGTGAAGTTTAAATTACTTTTTATTTTGGGACATAATTTAAACTGTGAAAGTTTTCAAAACTTTTTAGATTCTCCTCACTAAAAATGAATAAAGTATCCAGCAAAAATCAGTAGGCTCTAATATACACAATTAAATGGGGATTACAGATACTTGGACAAACTTTAGTAGCCTATTTTAGGTGTGTTTATGAAGGCAAATCTCAAGTTAACCCAGTCATGGGTTGTTCTTAAAGAACAAAGCTCCATTTAAAATGTTGTTAACTTTATTTGTATTTCTTTAAATGTCTGTTTTCTATTGTTTAACTGCAGCTGTTTCAATTTCAGTCATAAAGGAGATTTTGAATTTAAATGCTGATCATTGTATTTTAGGCTACATTGGACTTTCTCCCCACACGGAATCAGTTCTTGTGTAAATTTCTGCTCCAGAGAAGAGCTGTATTTCAGAAGGATATTTTCAACTTTCTGGAGTTCTTTCTGGGGTGACATTGCTCTATACTGTTTCCCACTCAAGGCTGAGAAGAAATTCAGTGCATGCCTCTGGGCGTGTCTACATGTGCCCCTACAGCGCCATTGTTACTGCACAGCCATTTAGTACTTCCTTTTGGAGGCACTAAGTGATCGCTCAATAACAGCTTATACTGCACCGTACTGGCATTGCACGGTTATTTTTAGCCGCTACATCACCATAGCAACATTCTATAGCAAACAAGCACATTGCTACGGCAATGCAGATGCAGCATCACGGTTTGTGCCTGCTGATGCTACGTCACCATAGAGTGTTACTTCAGCGACATAGCATCTCATGTAGACATGCCCTCTGGGTCACAATTCTCTAGTACTCCCATTTTGCTTCAAAAGAAAATAGGCTGCATCAACCCATCACCAGAGGTAGTTGACTCTCTCCTGCCCAGACTACTTCCCCACTTCTTTTCAAACCTTCTTTCTCCTACTTTTACGTGTAGAAGAATAGGAGCCACATGATAACTGTTTCCCCAATCCAAAACCTGATATCAGATTACCTGTGTAGCTGCATAGAATATAGATCCTTCTTATTATCTGAATGGCAGTAAGAGTTTGGATTTTTATTTTCTAACTGTGGCAAAGTGGGGCTCCCTGCCTAGCCATGGTGTAAGGTCCCCACTTGTCTTTGGGCACGCTCCCCACCTGACTCTCCTGCCACGCCTTGTTGGTAATTAATATGATGATAATTAAGCAGGAGGCTGCCCGTTTTATGCCCTTATGCCAGGGGGCGCTATTTGCGGCTCCGTACCTTCCCTATACCGCAGCCCATGCCTCACAGATGGCATCCAGATGACAATATGCTCCCGGCCTACAGCCAGAACAAGCTTAGGCCATGCCGTCAGGCCTCAAGTCACACACACATTAATGCCGCCCTCCTCTCACTAGGGCCTCTCTCACTCCACCCTCTCGCAGGGTCTCTTTCATGCATCACCAACTTGTGCTGCCTTGCTCCCTCTTGGAGCGGGCCCCTTAGGCCATAGGCTTAGCTAGGCCATCCCTTGGGTGACAGATGTACCGTCTTTTGGGCCTCTCCTGCAACCCTCACTGGGGTAGTGGCCAGCCAATTACCCGACTGGATCTAAGCTTGCTCTAGCCCCTTCCAGGAGCCACTCTATATACATAAACATACTGGGCACTCAGCCCTCTGGTTTTCCTTCCCTCCCACTGGGGCTTTTCATCTCCGCCCCTTTCTGGAGCCACCCCTCATGAGGGTGTTCTTATGCCCTCACTTGGGGCTCCACACTGCCCCCTTCACTTGGGGCTTTACATTGCCCCCTCACCTGGGGCTACCCCCTCACTAAGGTCCTCATTTCCGCCCCCCTCACTGGGGCTCCACACCGCCCCCTCACTTGGGGCCATGGGGCTTTACTTCCTGGTGGGCTTAGGTGGCCGTAGCCGTGCCTAGCCCTACTCTCCCTCCTCAGGGTCTCTCAGGGTCTTGCACCCCACACAGAGCTCAGGTGACCGCAGCCATGCCTGGCCCCCACTCTCCCTCCCCGGTGTCTCTCGGGGTCTTGCACCCCACAAGACTCAGGTGGCCTCAGCCATACCTGGCCCCCAGCTACCTCCACAGTTACTTAAACCCACCCGAAGGTAAAGGCTAGGGTTAAGGCACCTCTACCCGCCTTTCACTGGGGTGATAACTGGCCTGACATTTACTGGGGTCTCCCACACTGCTGAGAGTCCCACCAGGCCACCCACTCCCAGCAGGGTGCAATTTTAGGTCATGCCCAGAACCAGGAGCCTCCTAACCATCCCCTACAGCTCCACTCTTACCTCCAGGATGTTATGGAGGATCACAGCCAGGCAATGTCACTGCCTTCCAAGCCAGCATCTAAAATGGCTGCCTCCATCAAGCACCTGCTGGCTGCTTGGGTCTGGTCTTAAAGTGGCAGGCACTCACAGTGCCCTGCCACACACGTTCCCCCTTTAAATGGTAACAGGGGAAGGGTTCTCCAGCTGCTGCTCCAAAGCAGGCTCCCCTTGGAGCCTGTGAGAGCCCTCAAGTGGCGAGCACCCCCAAAGGTGCTCTGCCACACACGTCCCCCCTTAGAATGAGATCTGGGGGGCTTTCCTTGGCTGCCTTTCCTGCTGGGCTCAGCCCCAGTCTACTGCAGCCCCTACCACATGGCGAGCAGCCCAAAGGTGCTCCGCCACACTAACAATTAGAACAAAGGCTTCAAAAATCCTAGGTTCATAAGTTCCATTCTCTCTTCTGCTACTTTGTTGGTGGGTGACTTAAGGAAACTCATTAGGGCCTTATCCAAAGCTCTGTGAAGTCAAAAAGAGTCTGTCCACTGACTCCAGTTGGCTTTGGACCATGGTCTTAACATCTCTGTGTCTTTGTTGATGAATCCAGACAATAAACACCTATGTTACATCACAAAAAACTTAATTTATGTTGGACAGTACTAAGACCTTTGTTTGCCAGGCAGTAAGTAGAAATGTGAAACATTTTTATGACTATAATAACTAGCAGAGGCTACATCTGAGGAATAACTTAAGGAACACCCTAGAATTTGTAATGATGGATATGACCTTCAGGTCTGAACTTCTGACAGATGATTTCACTAAGCTCATGTTTCTTCCATTGTATCGTGCAGAGATAATTCTTTCTGCCTTGGTTAAATACAAAAAGTCCTATCTTCCCAGTCCTAACTCAGACTATTTATGAGTCTTCATAGTTAAAAACACATTTCAATTAAGGGACTATGCTAAAAGGCATGGCCATTTTTTCATTGAAATATTATTTAAGCAACCCATATATTGTATTTGCCTTGCTAACAAATGATATATTGTTATTTTGAAAAATGATCTATAGAATTAACAGACGTGGATTTAATATAGTGAAGGAGTCATTTGTCTTCCACAGTTCCAAAACTGGCAAGCAAAATAAAATAAAATAAAAAAGAAACTCTTATGAAAACCAGATGGATTTTCAAATGAAATCAGGGCTTATGCTAATGGTAGCATTTAAAGGGCAGTGTCAATTTAAGAAACAAAATCCAAATTGGAAATGTTTTGTGCACTATAATTCCAGGTAATAGTTAAGATTACCTTAACTAAAAGAAATTGAAGGGGAGAAAATACTTTTCTCCATTTTTCCTGTTTTGCACATTTCTTAATATTTGTGCATAAGCTCATATTTACTGTTTCCCTATAAGATTTGCTTAGGGGCCAAGGTCCCTAATATTTGTGCACATTGTAAATGCTTAAAGTATATGTTTTTTTCTAAGATGGTTACATTATTTTTCTATTTTTTCTAATTTTGTAATAACTACATGCTGTAATAACTGTATGTGAAGTACCCTCCTCCCCCACCACACTGCATGGACTGTGCCAGAAGCTCATGGCTCCCTACTACATGGGATGTTCCCCCAGGCCTTCCCCTACCATGTGGCAGTGGGAGAGGAAACTGCAGGGGGTCACGGGCTGCACATTAACTGCTTGTGGGCTGCCAGCAGTTGGGCAGCCCTGCAGTAAACCTTTGCTTAGTTTAACAGTAAAACTTTATCTATCTTACACTGAGTTGAACCATGTGTTTCAATCTATCATTATGTTTTTCCCTACTTGAAGTTCACATTACCTGAGTTCAGATAACTTCTAGCCTTACAAGGCCCTTGAATAAGATTGCAATATATGTAACTGAAGACTTAATACCAAATGATATAGATTTAATCTGACGACAACCTTCCTGGTAGTCATGCATTGTTTTGTTCAAGTAGAAGAGCACATGCATAATACTTTAAGACTCTTGAAGCATAATTATTATACAATCTTTTTACTGTTAGGAGTTTTTATGCCATATAGTAATTATACAAGTGAAAAAGCAAGATATTTCATCATCTTCCCTTCTAGCAAACTGCTTTTTTAAACTAATGTATTTTTACTAACAGTTGAAAAGCACAACTAAGAACAAAATTCAAAAATATAACTAACATCAATTCAGTCTTATTTGGTAACAGCCTGTAAATACAAAGTTGTTTATAAAAAGTGTGCTTATAATTTATTCTGTGTTCATAAGAGAAAGAACAAGAATTAATAGATTTAAAATGCAGTCAAGGAAACTTATATTGGATATTACCAAGAACTGTCTAATTCTAAAGGTAGTAAAGTACTAGAACACATTACCTAGAGAGGACAGGGAAAATTTGGTCCTTGAAGATCCTAAATGTAAGTTAGACAAACATTTGCCTAAGATGGTTTAAGACATCCTCCTGCGGTACCTTCCAGCCCTATTTTTTTCAGGAGTCTGTGAAATTATACAATGAAGAAATTTAAATGTTTTGTATTTAACCTTTTCCCCCATAAATTCACTTATTTTATAGAGGTTGTCTTAGGTGTGAAATATACCTAGAATGAAGCATGCTTTGCAAGAATTTTTATATATGCAATTTTAGATAGAAAAAGAAAACTTTCTTTAAAGTACCTGAAAAGTTTATTTTGTGTCACAAAGACTGAAATATAGTCTAGCAATTAATATTTGAAAAGTTTAAGTACATGACAGATTTTTTTTTAAAGATAAAATCATGACCATGATAAGATCAAAATACCTCTTTACTAATTCCTAGGTGTTAAAAGAAAAGATAAGTATGTTCTCAACAATGTGAATGTATATATTCACATCATGCAAGGCCCATGCTAACTAGGTATAGGGCTGACCATGCTCCATGACTTGCAGAAGAGTCTCACAATGTCTACAATGATAACTTTTGATGCTGAATATGTAGAATATATATATATGGCCTGTTGAAAGCCTCTGGGTAAAGGTCAGAGGAGAGAGCATCCTTAGGGATGTTGTGGTAGGCATCTGGTACAGGCCACTAAAACAGGAAGAGAAGGCAGAAAAGGCCTTCTTTAAATAACTGATGGAAAATTGCAAATCACAGGACTTGGTTCTTATGGGAAACTTTAATTACCAAGACATCTGCTAGAAGGGAAACATGGCAGTGCACAAACAGTCTAGCAAATTGTTAGAGTTTGCTGGGGATAACTTTTTGGTACAGATGGTAAAAAGGCCAACTAGGTGGGGAGGGGTGGAGAAAGCTCTTCTCAACTTGCAACTCACAAATAGGGAGGAATGGGATGAGAATGTGAAGGTAGAAGATAACTTGGATGACAGTGACCATAAAATGTTTGAATTCAAGATCCTAAGGGGTGGAAGGAAGGAAAGCACCAGAATAAGGATGCAGGACTTCAGAAAAGCAGATCTTAACAAACTTGAGGAAATGACAGGCAGGATCCCCTGAAGGAAAGTCTGAGGGGAAAAGGAGTTCAGGAGAGTTGACTGTACTTCAAGGAACCCCTCTCAAGGGCACAGAAGTGAGCTACCCCCATGCAGCAGAAGAATGGGAAGTGCAACAGGAGATGAGCCTGATTAGACAGGTTCATCTCTTGAATTAGTTGACGCTGAAAAAGAATCCTATAAAAGTAGAAACTTGGTCATAGTACTATGGAAGAGTATAAGAACATTAACAAGTATGCAGAGGGAGAATTAGGAAGGCCAAGGCATGTTGGAGATGCAGCTGGCAAGGAACATAAAAGGAAATAAAAATGGATTCTACAAGTATATCAAAAGATGAAGACCAGAGAAATTATGGGTCCCTTACAGAATGAAGAAGGGAATCTAGTTATGGATGGTGCAGAGAAGGCTGAAGTATTTAATGCCTTTTTTACTTCAGTCTTCCCAAATAGGGGAAGCTACCAGATGATGAGTACAGTCACCAGCAAAAATAGGGAAGGAGACAGACAGCATAGACTAGTAGAAGAACAGCCTAGGGATTACATAGAGAAGATAGCTGCTTTCAAGTCACTAGAACTGAATGAGATGCACCCTAGCATACTGAAGGAATTGACTATGGTAATTTTGGAAATATTGGCTATCCTCTTTGAGAACTCGTGGAGGTTAGATGAGATCCCAAATGACTGGAAAAGAACAAATATAATGCCTATCTATAGAAAGGAAAGGAGGATCTGGGGAATTACAGACTGATTAATCTGATCTTGATACCTAGAAATATTATGAAGCAGGTCCTCAAGGAAGCCATTGTGAAGCACCTAAAGGAAAACAAGGTGATCAGGAACAGCCTGCATGGATTCACCAAGAGGAAGTCATGCCTAACCAACCTGATTTTCTTCTATGATAAAGTGAAAGACTCTATGGATGGTGTAGGCACTGGATTTACAACCCAGCTCTGATATCCTGCTCTGGGTGAGCACAACTTTCAGACCAACCACAACTCCTCCGGTTGATAATAGGCTAATTTTAGTGATAGGAAATAAGAGCAATGCAGGCAAAGCAAGCAACATGAATAAAAAATACATTACCCAAATTTCCCAGTGCCCAGAATATACACAAGGCAAGGAATGCATCCAGCAGGTGTGAGAACACCATCTTAAGATTCTTTGCTTGAATACCTGACATCAGCAAGCTTGGAGGTCAGGAGCTGCTACCAACTTGTTGTTTTGAAAACTCCTTCTTTTGTATTCTTTCTCTTCTGATTACACTTCATTTCCAGGTACTGTTGATTGGTTTTCTTGTGGCCATCATACTATGTTCTGTTTTGTCAGCCAAAATCTTATCTTCATAAACCTATCACATGTACGCACCTTAATTTGGTAATTTCATTCAAAACTGGAAATCCCAAGGGTTTTTGCAAGTTGGCACTGTAACCCTGCAGCCCTGGAGCCAGGCCTATGTCTATTATGAAGAAAATGTGGATGTTTTTAATTTCCTGGGAAGTATATGTTCATTGGCCTCAAACACTCTGTCTGCCTTCAAGGCTGTGAAACTGTATGACAAACAGGCTTTTAGAAATAAGTTACCCCTTGCCATTCCCCTAGACCATTGATCTAATGCAATGTGACAGTCTAATTGTTGAATGCATTGTTCTAATGCGTCGAAGTGACGGTCGACGCGCTTATCGTGGGAACGCTCGGAGCCTGGGACCCCAGCAACGAGAGCATCCTGCGTGCCTGCCGTGTCTCCCGCCCCTACGCCAAGCTCATGTGCTGCCTCATGGTGTCCGACACCATCCGTTGGTCCCGTGACATCTACGTGGAACACATCATGGGCCACCGCCAGTACACCGACCCCACCAGACAAACCACCACCGGACCGGACCCAGAGGGGACCACCTGAACCCCCCCTCTGCACCAGATGGACCTTCACTTTGAGAGGATTCTTCAACAATGGACAACCCTGCTCCAACCAAAGACAACCCCTGTGATAAGACTCTATATGGACTGAGACACTTTTTCTTCAGACCACTTCTTCCACCATTGCGGACCATTGTAACAGGTTTGTGTGTATCACAGTGAAAGCACCACCTGTTTTAATAAGGATTGCAACAGAATTGTCCCTTGTTACATCAGTAGAAGTTTGCTGCTTTAAAAACTATATTTATACATAAAGAATCACAAGAGAGGCCAGTTAACTCACAGCTGTCATTGATGATCACTCAGTCTTACACTGCTGAGATAAGCAGTTCACAGTTGACAATATGCTGGAGGTAAGGGATACAAAGAGATCAGGCAGATTGAAGGACATCAGGCAGATTGAATTTTCCCCAACCTTCATAGTATTGCTCATCAAAATCCATTCTTTCTCTAAATGAGGATTTATATTAAAAGCAGCATAGGAATTAGATGCTCTGAGATTAGTTACTAAGAGCATCCATTTTGGTTCCTACCATGTCTGGCTCAGGAAGTATTTGAGCCCCTGGTGGTAGACCACATCCTCTCTTGTATGCTAGTGGGATGACTAAAGAGCACATCTGGTTTCAAAATTTCATTTTCACCCTCCACTTATTTATATTAACGCACTGTCATTTTTAATATACACTGGAAAACACTTAGTCCCATAGTACTTGATTTTCTGAAAGAAGACAAAGCATGACATTGTGGAGTCCATAAACAGCAGGGGGTATAATTCTTTGTAAAGCTATATAATATGTTCCATATAGATTGCAGCTGTTGATAGATTTTATTACATTTTCAGTTAAGGGCCTTATTACATTTGCAGGCAAGATTTATTATATTTGGTTGTATTACTTCTAAAGTTCAGGATATTTTCACATTTGTAGCTGGCTTATTTCATCTATGATCACTGAGTTTACATCATAAGCTTGTTACAAGTGTAGGTTATGAATAATATCACCTGTTGTTATGACGCTGGCAGTCAATTTTCATTACAACTGTTCCTAATACTTCACAATATTTTGCAGGTGCTGGATATTACATTTGTGGTTTGTTTAAGCCATAAGAGTGCTCAAAGTTAACTGGAATAAGACACTGCAAACAGCCAGAGAAAAGGCTCCTAGAACTCATAGCTCAAAGCTGGTTTAAAGAGGGAAGGAGAAAGGAGAGATACCAGTATTAAAATCTCACATAGAGATAATTATTTACAAACCAGTAGGTTCTTATAATTGTAGATATTTCAAATTTAAGTCATTTTCCAAGTGACATTTTATTGAAAAAATAAGATTGACACACTTTCTCCAGCTCTTTTGCCTACCCCTAAAAGAGAAAGCTTCACAGAACTTTGTTGGGATTCCAAACTGTTTTGTTGAAAGGTTCTCCTTCTCAAAGATCAAGTACAAAGGTCCCATCATTTTATCAGCTGCATTCACTTTTACTGGATTGTAAGGTGTTTTTGTGCAAGGGGATAAAAGCTTGCTTTTCCTTTAAAAAGCCTACTCTTTTCTTATGGGAAATTGGATGGCCTGTTCTGTTCTTTCTGTGGTATTTTAGGGAAGGTCAGCAAAACCATTTCATCCAAACCCCACAGTGCCAGCCTCTTCTAGAGGTTGAAATGCCTGCTGTATTGCTTCCGATATATTAGAACTTGTGCAACTTTAAACCTAACAGTGCACTGGACTATTCTGAAGTCCTTTACTTCAGTGTGCACACAATACCTTCCCTTGCCACAACTTATAATTTTGAATAGAGAAGATTTCTCATATGCATCATGAGTTGTTTTTTATTATGTTGAATGCAAAAATCAGTGAGAACAGACTAGTTGGCTCAAATCCAACTTTTCCACTTCACTAAATTATTATTATGTATTTTTATTGTGACAGCACCCAGAGGTCCCAGGATGGATCCAGATCCCATTGTTCTTTCTAGCTGTCATGTATTTAATAAGAGGCAGTCCCCACCTGCTGGGCTTACAGTCTACTTTGACAGAAAATAAAGCAAATGGGTCTGAGAAACAAAAGGAGGGCAGAGAAAAGGCAGATCAGTGTTAATGAACATAAAATCACATGGCTTCACAGATGAACAATTGCATAATATAAGTGTCCTGAGGTTATCATATAATCTTAATTAAAATGAATAAGATCATCTAGGCTCAGTTGCAATAAAACCCACAATTATTGATTGACTGACTGTTTTGTGTTTGTGCATGTTTTAGACATCACAAGAAAGTGGATATTGAGAGATTTGATGGCACATCTATGTGCTTTATATGCACTGGGACTCATGCAAATTCTGAAGAATACTCTGAAGAGGTGAAATAACTAAGGCAGGAAATGACAGAAAGGTTTAATTATTCTGTTTCAATTGGTCTATTTCTTGTGCTGTCTAAAATAGAGAGTTATTATTTTTAGAGCCTATTACCCTTTCACTATCATATTTCCCTAAAGAGGTATACTGTGTAAATGAAAGTATCCACCAGGCTGGAGCTTGTCCCATTTTTGTGAAGGCACAACAGACAGAGGGCCTGTACTCAGGATATGTTTTGGAGAAGCCAAAGAATGAGACACTGCTAAAAATGCTAGAGTTCTCCCAGACCAAAGAAAACTCTAGGAACACACAAGTCCAATGGGTTAGATCCCAAACATACTAGTCTGGTAAGTATTCAGAACAGAACTGCATGACTTCTCTGGGCCTGTCTGCTGAAAAGCAAAGCTGTGCAACTATTAAAGACAACTCCTATAAAGTGAGTAATATTCTATACTTTTGTTCTCTCTTTCTTCGAGGTTTAGGTTGCTGACAGATGTAATTTTCATGCTCTTTAAAAGGGAAGGGGAAGTTGCCTCTCAGGAGCTCTTATGATGTAACTGTTGTGTCTATATGCTCCTATAGGGATACACATGAATGAAATGAGCTTAAAATTACAATCATCTTGGAATACAAATGCCAGTTTAGGAACATGCAAATCTAACAGTTACATCATGACAACTTGTACTGGTATAACTGTTACATCTGTCCACACTCTTACAATTGTATTTTGTTTCTTTCTTTGCTATTCCTTAACGTAAAGTAGACCATCCAAACTGAGTGCTTCTGTGTATGGAAAACATGATTTACTCAAATCCCAATGAAGGTAACAACAGTAGAAGCTGCTCAACACAAAACAAGATGCTCAGCAATGGGCTGGACCAGGCCCCTTATTAACTTCATTCACGTAATGAATGAGATTTCCTGAAACAACCATTCTTTCTCAGTGCTGTTGCACTGGTGGTTTAGGCTGCTATGGGCTCATGTTTTCCAGTTACTTGTTCTTAAACAAGCACAGCAACAGAATTTACATCTGAAAAGTTCAGAGAGCTGTGCAGCAGAATGAATTAATCAGTGACCTTTCACTGTCAGTAGTGTGCATGTCCTGATAAAACTCTTTTACTGGTAGGAAAAAAGAGATTATAAATTAAGGACTTTTGGACTGGGCATCTCATTTTCTCTGCCCAGAGTCAAGAGAGGATTATTTCTCACCTCAAAAACCAGTTCTAGTGTGCAGTTATTCACTATTCCCAACTTATTTAAATGACATAATTGACAGCATTTGTTCAAAGGACTGAAGAAGCTCAGATGATAAAAGACTTCCTTGCATGACTAGTGTTTGGTCATTTCAGGTCAGGGTTCAGGAGGCATAAGGGAAAGTCTGGCACCCACACTGTGATTAAATAGATCATATTTCAGCTCTAGTGTCTAGTCTTTGTTTAAATAGATTTCACCTGCTACCATTCCTAGTGTCTCATCTGTAAATGCATGTCTAAATTGAAATACAGCTAGATATTATAAAATAACAAGAAAAATATGTATATGAATTCAAGACATGTTAATCACACAAACTCAATATCTAAAGAATTTATATCAAATCAGCGCTGCTGTTCTAGGTTTTGAACCAAAATATATACATTTTTAATCTATATAGGCTATCCTGCCTAGAATAATTTATTGCAGGGTAACCTAAATACTCTCTGTTTATGTATATAAATGTATTTCTCATTGTTGGTTTTACCTAGCATTTTTGTAAATATTATAAACTGAGGCACTGAACAGTAGAAGAGAAGCCTGTGGGTTTTGATTCTTGCAGGTGTGCACATACATGCACATACAAACTTCTTCTTGATGAAGAAATGGGGTTTCCTTTCTCTTCTCACTAATATTTAGGCTCATCCTTTCATTTCTAGTTTCATTCAATGTAAAAAATGACCAGTAAAACCTTCAGGAGGATTTCCGAAGTGTGTTTCTCTGCCAGTATTGACACAATTGCTTTGACTCAGAACAATAGATCATAAAATTACATTTCACAGAATGCTGAGGTACTGGATAAACCAGGTCAGGGGGAGTAAAGGAGAAAGCCCCCTTTTCACCCCTTGGCTGAAGAGCACACCAATGCCTTTATGAAGACATTGTAGTACTCCAGCCAAGAGACTCTGTATGTGTACATGCATCTTTAGGGCAGTATTTTTGTAGTGCTACAAAGTACTGAAGTATTTTGTAATGCTAAAAATGAAAGTGTTTGTACCTGAAAGCTTGCAAAGAAGAATTTTTCCAACTATTTTAGATTTATTTATATATCAGATTTTCCCAAGGAATCTTGGCTGTCCAAGACCCAAGGCACCTAGGTGCCACTTACATGGCTAGATACATAAGTCACTAAATGTAATCTTAGTTCCACCTTGTGCAACAATCTCTATTCTGCCGAGTTGTCTAGATTCTTTATTTGCCTCTTTGTTTTCTTGAAAATGTCACTAAACAACTAAACGTGGCCTACTCAGAATGCTCAGAAGTGATACAACGCATCCTTCTAAATATCCACCACTGCTTTCATTCTATTTCAATCCAGTTCCTTATGGGAAGGAACATTAACTTCATAAACCTCTTTGATTCCTTAGCCAAAGGAAAAAATAAACCTATAGCAACCAATGCTGAGAGTCTGGCAGTTATACCTACTTTTTTCCTAATAGTCTAGACTCTAGAGTTTAAACACTTGGTAAAGACATGAAAGTCCTGGCCTATCAATCTGTGGGGCTTGAACCCCATTATTCTAGTTCCCATTACGGTTAGTTTAACCATCAGGCTATGGGCTAGGCAGTGCTGAATAAGCGTCTATCCATTCTATTGAAGCTAGGCCATCAGGTATTAAGGACTGAGAGAGTCAGTGGATAAGCAGCATTGGTATCAGGCCAAGATGAAGAAATGTGAAGAAATGTATGTAATGGATGTACTTCAGTGGAATTCTGGCTGCTGTTCATGGTGGAACAGTATTAGTATTTAGTAACTTAGGACCTTGTTACACGTTGCATTTTGGGCTGTTCAAATGTTGATCAGTGTTAGCTTGAGTTTGGAGCAGTCACACCTTAAGACTAAAAACCTTCTCTGACTGTCCCCCACCTACTCACTAGCCACTAGGCTAGCCTCTAGAGGGCTGCTGAGCACAGGCCTGACTAGGAACTACAGCTGTGAGTTGCCACTACAGGGCTGGTGAGCCCAAACAAGCTTCTATCCCTGCTCTAGGTGGGCAGGGGGAGGAAGGAGGTGGTAAGAGATGGCAGGGGGGACAGGAATATGAAACTCGAAAGTGGAGAATTAATGGGATGGGGATGGGTAAAGAAATGGGAGGTAGAGAGGAAATGTCAGTGGGGGAAGGGTGGTGAAATGAAGGAAGTCAGCCAATGAAGTCTAAAATAAAAAGAACTTAAAATACTACTACTAATAATAATAATTTTAAAAGAAATATTAGGAAGTAAATTAAAGAAGGTCTCATATTTTAATACATTGGGATTTGAGATTGGGGTGTGCTGGTCATGCTTTCTGGGGTGGTGTGGGAACAGTGAGGGTACCTTTGGGAGTGGTACTGCCCCTGCTATGAGGAGAAATCCCCTGTTTATGGGGACCTAGTCTGCGCCCCCTTCCTTTTTCCCCTCCCATGCCTAGACCCCACTCCTGGACCAGTCCATGTCCTGAGACCTAGCTAGCTGGCATGTGTTCTGTAGGCTGTTTGTGCAGTGTTGAACTTAGGGGTGGGAAGGTCACACCCCTGGCGGTGGTAGGGGGAGCAGTACCACAACCACTCCCTGGGCAGTACAGTTCAGGGGATGGAAAGCTGGTCCACACAGAACTGGAGGGTGAAGGAGGAAACACTGTGTCTTGAGATGCTGGAGGACTGCAACTTGGGTAGCTCATCAGTGGGGAGTAGCCAGACATTAATGAGCTGGGTAGCATAAATCAGGGATAAACCTTCCCTGGAGTGGCATAACTTTAAACTGCCTAAAGTGTGCTTAAAACTACTTTCAGGAATTAATATGTGGACAATCCAGGAGTCAGGAGCTCCAGGATCTGCCTAAAATCAATGTGTAACAAGTCCCCTAGATCCCTAAAAACTGTTGAAGTTCCACAAAATGTATGTGTATGCTGCATCCCTTGTGCACTCAGGGAGGTTGCTCTTGAGAAGTCCCTGCTCAACTCACTCCACATCACACGTATAAGGGTCAGAAATGTGGCAACAAAGCTACTCCAGGGATGCTCCACTGGGCCACTCTCAAGTTCCCCAGAGCATCCACATTTCTGGGTCTGGCATGCATAAGCTGAAGGTGGGGGAGAACTGGGGAAGAGGTATGCTTGTGAGCATCACTCCCCCAGAGTTCTGGGATATGCGGTGTATACCCGCCTTTAGATATAGTTTCTCCCACTCCATTGGAACATTCATCTTCTACCTGATATCAAAGGTTCATCCTAATTCTAGAAAATATCCTAAATTCTAGAAAAATACGTTTTTTAAACATGAAGTCCAATCATTTCATCTAGTTTCATTTCTCTTAGTCTGAACTCCAGACTTATCACCTCACAGATCATTAGACTCAGAGAAAGAATAATTTAACTAATCATTATCAGCTCTATCCAGTCTTAATGGTCCATGGAAAGTCACTGAGCAGAGCTTCATGTCTGGTTGACCTACTCAGCAGAAAGGTCAGCCACACTGCAGAAGTGATATTCCTTTCTTTAAGTGGAGCAGGGCTATGATGATCCTAAAGGGAACATGGCTTTTAATATTCTCTCCCTGCCCCTTGAGGTTCACTCCAGAACAAATGCTTAAAGAAGAGCACAAAAACGTTTTCATTGGAAACCCCTGTTTTCAGTGAATTACAGCATTCCCAAAAGAATGTTCTTATGGGCTAAAACTAATTTTCCATCCAAATAACTTTCCCTGGAAAATTGCAGCCAACTGGATTGAACCATATTGGAGTTACATGATTACAGAATATGTAAACTGAATGTTGAGTTTCACACTGCCACCATTTCAGAACTTTTACTGATACAAACAAACTGGAAAATATCCATCCTTGTCAGCCAATCATATAGGGAATCCAAAAATCAATTAAATGAAAGTATTCTGGTGTAGAAGTAGTATAAAGGAATTGACAATCAGGCCCTTATAACCCATTTAATCACTGCACATTTTTCTACTCCTATAATGTCTACCTACACAAGACACTTACTGTGCAGTAGCTTAATAACACTGTGCAGTAACACACCAGTCAAAAACCATGCTAATAAGCTGCTGTGTGGTGTTATTAAGCTACTGCACAGTAATCATTATGAAAAAAAAACATGTGCTGGTGCTACTGCACAGTAACTATGATTTGCTACACATTTAGTTAGTACTTCATTAAGCTAGTACTAAACTAAATGCGCAGTAACTACTGCACATTAATAAACATGTAGACGCGCCCAGAGTGCCCATATGGTATAGCTACTGTTGGATATATTGTAAATTGCAGAATCTGCAGCTGGTTTCCCTGTAGTCCACAATACTTAGGCTGAATGTCATATTTTTACAGCTATTTCTTCTGCAGTTTCTTTCTAATAATTATTCTATCACTAGTCTTTCCACTTTAGATAAGAAAAGATTAGTTTTTGATTCACTTCTCTTCTCCCAGTGAAAGATTTTTTTATCAGGGGAACCCATATGGCAAATGGCAACTTTTTACATATTCAAAACAGATCACATTATTTTGTCTATATATCTCCTCCTAGGAAACAGTAACTGAGAAACGTGGCAAGGCAAATTTGATATCATCTACAGCCTTTACCTTTTATTGATACATTTCAGTCTGGTGCTTACAAAAGATATGACACAGGTACTATGCACTTTTTGACAATTTCTTTTATCAAAGGATAATAATATAGTATGATACTGTACTACTATGAGGTTTTCTTAATATAAGGCAAGTAGTGTTAACTAAATAGGCTATTCTTTCTTCTCCAGCAGATCACAAAAGGTGAGGTCATGCATTTGTTCACTTAAGCAGAAAGCTCTATCATGCCACATATGTGTCAGATTCTTAGGTAATTCTGACTGCAGTTCAACAGTATTAAAATAATTATAGATATATAGATGTTTCTCATGCCATTACCTTTTGTTATTAATACTCTATGCTTTCAGACTAATATTAGTGATTTGGTTTCTTCAGTAGTCATAACCACTTTAAGCAATTATGCAAAGAGCTGTCACCTAGCTGTATAAATAATTTAAGTAATAAAAAGGCCATCTGAAAACTGCACTATAGAATAAAATTTAAGCTGAGAATGTCAGTTAAGATACTTATGTACCTTTTTTGAGAAATATTGTTTACTTATAGTACAATCTATATTCAAGCACCTTTTAGAAAATTATTGTTCAGTTTCCTCATACAAGTCATTCAGGCACAGATTGTTGTTACATACCCTTATAAAGTTAAGAATGTGTTTTTCAGAAGTTCTAGATGCATATAAAATATATTTGTTTAATTGTTTCTAAAAGCAATAGTTATATTCTAACAGTACTAAAAGTGCCACATATTTGAATGCTACTGGAATACTATTGTACTTACCTGTAAATACATATGGTCCTCAGTTATTTAAAAAAACAAAAATATGAATGTTTTGTTTTATGTATTTTTTCTTTCCTTTACTTTTGTACTTATGTGGCCTTTAAATATCCACGCAAGTACTGTACCATTAGGACATTTGTCTAGCAACACAGTCTGCCAAAAAAATCTGTTTAAAATAATTTATCAAGTATTCATGCTATTGCTTCATGGAACAAAGAACTGTGCAACTGACAGTGATAAGGATGCTGATATTTAGAAAGGGTGCCAGTAATAAAAAAAAAAAAAAAGATGTCCAGTCCAGACATGCTATTTGGAAATTATAGCATCAGATAGCAACAAGTTTCACTAAACATATTATCTAGAATATACACATATCCCTAGAAATTATGAAAAATAAAATAGCAGAATTGCACAGATTATGGGAATAGATGGCTCTTGTTTCACACTCCTTTTCCCAATGGAAGATTTTTTTTTATCTGTGCTGATGAAAAATACTGATACATTATTAAAAAACTGAGGGCCAGATCCTATTCCATCCTAGTCAGATCCTTGACAAAAATGTTAATGATTTCATAACACAACTTAGCCTTAAGACTAAGTAACAAAAAGCAGCGATCAGTAGGAGAACCCATCCATCTTTTGTTTTACCTTTTTGTTCAGGGATTTGATCATGGTGAAACAGGTTCACACAATAAGGACAAACATACATTAGGAGTGAATTCAGAAAGTGAGGAAAGGGGGCCTACTGCTCTGGACAATAAAGTGATACAAATGTAGCAAAACATTTCTAATTTTAACCCTACTTTGTAGAAGTTGGAGCAGTAATGCTATACTTGTATTGCTCTTGGATTCTGAACATGTAACTATTCAAAAGTAACAGCAGCAGCTACCCTCCCCTTTGGAAGTCACTCCAAGTGCATATTTGTCCATGCCCTTAAGTGTCAAGATGCACTTAGGCACTTGGTGGGTGCAATAAGAATAACCACTTCAATAAGGGTTTTACATTTCATAGTTTTCACATTTTACCAAGTACACAATCTGTTTAATATGTACAAAGCTCTGCACCAAAACCTATAACATATTTTAAAGCTAATTCAAAGGTTTTAAAATAATATTTTATTTAACTACAAAAGATTTGCAAGTACCAATGTTTACTTTATGTAATTTGGGTTCATTGGGTCATAGGAAAGTAGGGCTGGAATGTGTTGGATTTATCACCTAGATACCTTGTTCCAGGCAGGCCCCAAACCCTCAGACTGACCACAACCTCTCCATTTGATAACAAAAAAATGTTTCATAGTAGCTAGGGTCAGGAGGGACCTGAACAGATCATCTAGCCTGACGCCCTGCCACAGGCAGGAATGAATGCTGGGTTCTCAAGACCCCAGACAGGTGATCATCCAACCTCCTCTTGAATTTGCCCAAGGTAGGGGCAAAGACCACTTCCCTGGATAGTTGGTTCCAGATTTTGGCCACCCTAACTGTAAAATATTGCCTTCTGATCTCTAACCTTAACTTATTCTCCATCAGCTTATTACCATTGATTCTTGTCATCCCAGGTGTTGCTGGGGGAAAAAGGGCTCTGCCTATTTGCTGATGATCTCCACTGATGAGCTTGTAGGCAGCCACTAGGTCCCCCCTCAGCCTCCTCTTGCTGAGGCTGAACAGGTTCAGGTTATTGATACACAGTGATAGCAGATAAGAATAATGCAAACAGCTATGTATCTACCAGTCTCAGGGATCCCTTTTTGCTCCAAAATCCCTCCTTTTGTATTCTTTCTCCTCCTCTGATGACTCCTCATCTTTAGGCATCATTGATTGGTCTCTCTTTGGTCGTCATACTGTCCACGTTCTGTCCTGTCAGCATATTTCTTTTTTTCACAAACTCATCACATGCACACATCCTAATTTGGAATTTTACTGGTTTCTCCTAATTTGATCCATCTACCAAAACCAGAAATCCTAAGAGCTCTGCTGTGGGCACTGTGACGTGGCCAATGCTGCAGAGTCCCTTATACTGTTTATGTTATAGAGCAGTGTGGTACATGTCTTCAGTTTCCCAGCCTGTGTGTCTGCTTGCTGATTGCCTGTGTCAGACACAGTGGGCCTTGAAGGACATTTGTAAAAACAGGCTTTTAGAAATCAATTAATCCTTGTTGTTGTCCTAGACCATTGTTCTAATGAATACCTACTTTACCTATAAGCCAATTCCCAAAAGCAAACCTCTAAATACCATTTTCTAGCCATCAGAAGGGACCACTCATGAGGTCATCTAGGCCAGTCCCCTGCTCAAAGATCATCCCTTACTAACTATTGCCAGCAAAGTATCTGTCCAAACTGCTCTTGAAATTTTCCAAGGATGGAGATTCTACAATTTTTCTAGATAGACTGTTCCAATACTTGAACACCCTCATAGTCAGAAAGCTTCCCCTAATCTCCAGCCTAAATTTCCCCTGATGAAACTTGAGTCCCTACAGCCAAAGAAAATCAGTGGCCACAAATTAGCATGCTCCAGCAGCCTCAGTGTCTCATGTACTCAGTGTCCCCATGCTTCAAAATGGTGGGCCGGGGGGAGGGGAGGACACTTTAACTAAAGCTCATCAAACAAGCTTTAGTTACAGTGTGTCCCCACTACCATTTTGAAGTACAGGGTGCTGAATACATGAGACACTGTGAGCACTTTAATTAGAGCATCTAATTAAAGCACCTCCTCCCCCTCTGGAGCACATGTAAAGATGCACAGTATGCCAAATGAAGCCTCACCAGTGTTGAACAGAGTGGAAGAATCACTTCCCTTCATTTGCAAGCCACACTCCTACTAATACAACCTAGTATACTATTGGCCTTTTTTGCAACAAGAGCACACAGTTTCATCATATTTACCTCATGATCCAACGTAACCTCCAAGTCCTTATCTAAAATGCTGCAGCCTAACTAGTCATTCCCTAGTCTATCTTTGTGTATGCAGTTGTTCTGTCCCAAGTGCAGGACTTCGTCCTTGTTGAAGCTCATCTGGTTGATCACAGACCATTTTTCCAGTCAACCTAGGTCATTTTGGACCCCAGCTCTATTGTCCAGAGGATTTGCAACTGCACTCATCAACTTGGTGTCATCCACAAATTTGCTAAGTGTGCACTTGATCCAAATCATTAATGAAGATATTAAACAATACTGGAGCCAGGACAGACCCCTGGGGAACTACACTTGGTACCTCCTTCCCACTAGACATTAATCCATTGATGATTACTTGTTGAGTATGATGATCCAACCAGTAATGTACCCACCTTACAACACTTTTGTCTAGACCAGTGGTTCTCAACCTGCAATCCAATCATCACACTGCTGCGGCCCTTGTGACATCTTGTTAAAACATTTTTAAATAGATACAAAGGAAGTAAATTGTGTAGGTATGGCCCAAAATATACTGAGAGTTGCATGTGTGGCCCACTATGGCAAAGAGGTTGAGAACCACTGGTTTAGATTGCATTTCCTTAGCTTGTTAATGGGTTAATGCATAATTTTTCTATTGTATACAGAAAGCTGCTTTTCTCTCATGGAAACCAATAGATAGATTGAAGAGCATGATGCTGCCATGAAAAATTCCCTAAGGCAACATGCTATAATATGATTTAACCAAATAAACTATTATCATCATGCCATCCTGTTGTCTACCACTATCAATGACTCCCTATGCAGTTCTAAGGTTTATTAAACTCTCTCTCATGGTTATAATTTATTTTCTTTGTTCTACAGCCCCAGTTCAGGGCTGTGAGCAAAATGAATTTAGTGCAGCCATAGAAGAGAAAGTCAGCAGTGGCAATGTGCTACCCTGTTACTTCTTGGGTTCTGGAGATATAAACTAGAGAAGCTTTGGCTACGGTTGGTCAGGCCAGTAGATTTACATTAAATGAGAAATATTTGAAAATATGTCTCCCTTCAATTAGGACAAAACAATTAAATCTTCCATGAAATAAAACTTCTGAAAAACAAGATTCAAAGAAATATTGATACATTTTGTTCTGATCATGTCAAACATTTTCATGCCAACATGTTAACGGCTTTACAATATAATTTAAAATAGATAATAATTGATAATAATTTTGATGAAACTGTGTTTTGTAATGGAATACTGTACCAGTTCGCCAGGTGGTTGGTGCCACCATCATCTTAAAGCAGAACTGACTGGGTGGAGTGGGTAAGAAAGTTGTGCCTGCTTTGAAGAGAACTCTAGACTTTGGATCCTGGGTAGAAAAAGGCACCTCCCTCTTACTTCTGGAGTGGAACAAGAGGTCAGACAGTCATTGACTATCTCTAGAGAGCTTCCCAGTCAGCACAGAGTACTTTTGAATTGACCTTCTAAGGTCCCTACCTTTTCCCATGCACTGTAAAAGGAGTATATGTTACTAACTGTGGGTTTGAGATTCTATTTCAAGTGCCTAATGAGGTGCCTAATTTAGAGGCTTGTGAGTGCATCTAGATTGTTGCTATGGTGATGTAACATCGGCGGGCACAAACTGTGATGCCGATGCTACTGTGCAGTAGCAAGGAGCAACTGCTCAGTGTCTTGTTGTTACTGTGCAGTAGCATGGGAAAGGTTGTGGCATCTAGACTGTACAGTAACATCGGTTACTGTGCAGTCATTTAGTACCTCTTAAACAAGTAGTAAATGACTGTGCAGTAACAACTGCATAGTACAACACACATGTAGAAATGCCCAGTGAGTACATCTACATGTGCACTGTACCGTAGAACTGACTAATTAGTTCCACAGAGGGCGCATCTGCACATGCATTTGATCCAAGATCAGTTTACTTGTGAGTAAACTACTTGCAGGTAAACACTTCCAAGCCGGCATCTACACATCCAGGGATGTGGACGCAGATTTGCTGCTCCTAGGATCAAACTGTTCCCACTTCCTGAGGCTCTGCAATAGGCCCCTGCCACCACCAGGGGGAGTTCAATGCACTGGTTAAAGTTGCCAGCAGCTGACAGCCATCTTGAAAAGGCACTCCACTCCCTGGCCAGCCACTTCCCTGGCCAGGAGCAGCATGCACAGCACAGGAGCAGCACGCAGAAGCTGTCTCGTCACTGCCTCTGTCCCCCTTGCCATGGCTGCTCCAGCCCCTGCTCCTGTCAGTGATGCCCAATGCCCTAGGCTCCTGCTGGACACCACCAGTGCACAGCTGCCATCTGGGCTTCATCCTGCTGGCTGGACCCCAGAAGGCATGCCAATAACAGGCTGCTGGACACCATTGCTGTGGCTGCCCTCACCCTCCTGGAACTCCAGCCCTGCCAGCCCCGGACCATGTCATCACAGCCTGTGTGCTGCATAACATCTGTGAGGCCTGGGGGAAGCTGTTTTGTGAGGCCTGTATGGAGAAGGCATGGTGGGAGAAGCAGCAGTGACAGTGGTGGGTCACCCCTGCCAAGGCTCCAGGTGAGCCTCACACCCACCAGTGGGGCCAGGGCACAGGGTGCAAGAGTCATTGGATGACCACCTCCTCCTGCACTCTCCACTGTAGCTCCCCCACCCACCCCCAGCACCACACTTACTACAGACACATCTCAGAAGAACAACAGTTTCATAGATTTTGTAGACATTAGGGCTGAAAGGGACATCGTGAGATCGTTGGATCCAAGGGGCAGGAAGTCAGCTGGGGCCAAATCACCCCAGCAAGACAAGCAGCATCCAAGCATTTTTTAAAGGTATCCAGAGTAGGTGCTTTCACCACTTCTGGGGGCAGTCTATTCCAGACTCTGGAGACTTGGATGGTAAAGAAGTTTTTCCTTATGTCCAGTCTAAAACAGTCTTCCAGCATTTTGTGACCAGTAGACCTTGTCTTCCCTTGGGGTGCCCTGGTGAACAGACATTTTCCCAGTTCCTGATGCACACCCCTTATATACTTATAGGCTGCCACTCAGTCCCTCCGGAGCCTTTGCTTCTCCAAGTTGAAGGGTCTTATGCCTCTCAACCTGTCCTCATGAGGCCTGTTCTCTTGACCTCTAATCATGTTTGTGGCTCTCCTCTGGACTCTCTCAAGCTTCTCCACATCCTTTCTAAAGTGTGGAGCCCAGAACTGGATGCAGTACTCCAGCTGTGGCTTCACCAAGGCTGAGTAAAGTGGAAGGATGACTTCTTGGGTCTTGCTTGAGATGCATCGGTAGATGCAAGCCAGAGTGTTATTTGCTTTGCCAGCTGCAGCATCACATTGATGGCTCATGTTCATTTTGTGGTCAGTCATGACCCCCAAACAACAGTTTTTATTCCCCTCTCATCAAACAAACACCCACTCCCCTCTTCCTTCCTAGCAACAGAGCCTCTCTAAAACCCATCCCACCCATAAACAATAAAATGTCTTCTTCCCCAGGCCATCTATTTACAAATTAAGTGCTTGATTGTGTGAGTGCCCTTCTATAGTGGGTGGTCATGGGGTGGGGGCACCTAGGAGGCAGAGCTCAGGGACAGGTGTCCAGCACCCCAGCCTCTCACCATTCCCCCGTGGGTGCACACACCATAGTGAGCCTGGGGTAAGCAGTGGGCTCAGGCCCAGACAGGGGGTCGGGTGGCAGAAGACCCAAGGTGGGGGCTGAAGCAGGGGCACCTGGCCCATGGAGGTGGCACTGAAACTTTGACCAGGCCCATGGGGGCACCTGCAGCTGGGCAGTAGGTGGCAGCCAGGGGGCAGGCAGGGCTAGGGTTGGGGGCCAGGCAGTCGGTGGCACAAAGGTAACCACCAGGGCCAGGATGGTGTCCAGCACCTGGCAGTCATCCTCCTTGGCCTTCACTGCCCTGCCTCCACTGCCCTGCCTCCACTGCCTTCCCATGACTGCACTCTGCTCCCACAGGGCAGAGTGCTCATGTTCCAGTGCCAGAAGCTGCACCCAGAAGTCTAAGTCTGCCTGGTCCCATGCATCCTCACAGGCCATATCCTCTGCCCTCTGCCTGCCCTAGCAAGCCAAGATCCGGGGACAGCAGGGCAGACCCTACAATGAGAGACTACGGGACCTGAACCTGTTCAGCCTTCACAAGAGAAGGCTGAGGGGGGACCTGGTGACCGTCTATAAACTCACTAGGGGGGACCAGAAGGGTTTGGGGGAGACCTTGTTTCCCCTAGCGCCCCCCGGGATAACAAGGAATAACGGCCACAAGTTGTTGGAGAGTAGGTTTAGATTAGATATCCGTAGGAACTACTTCACAGTCAGGGCAGCTAGGATCTGGAACCAACTTCCAAGGGAAGTGATGCTGGCTCCTACCCTGGGGGTCTTTAAGAAGCGGCTCGATGCCTACCTGGCTGGGGTCACTTGAGCCCAGTTTCCTTCCTGCCCAGGCAGGGGGTCGGACTTGAAGATCTACAAGGTCCCTTCTGACCCTACTTCTATGATTCTATGATGACTGTGCCAGATGCCATCACCTGCCAACAGCAGTCTTTCCCCCATGTGCAGTTGCAAGGCCTGAAGATCCATGAGAAAGAAACTTTGTGAGAGTTTGTTATATGTTTAAGATAAGATGCTCTGTACCAGGGGCTGTGCATTGCCTGGCCTCAGATCAGGGGTCAGCTATGCATGGGTACCCAGGGACCATGATAAGTTGGCCAGGCTGACCTGGGCCCAGGCAGCTGCTGGCCAAGCCACCTAGTCCCTGCTTTCTCCCATGGGGCCAGTGGGCCACTGGGTGCTGGCCATGGGCAGTCTGCCTCCCCTACCCCATTCCCAAGCCAGGACAGGTCAAGTTCCTGGCAGCACCTGCTCCCATGGCTCTAGACCATGTTGCCCCTTCTCCTCCTGCACATCTGACTCTTTCCTGGGATGCCTCTCAGCCCACAGCACCTGGGCTCTGGGGATGCAGGACTCCCAGATGACTGGGTCTAGAAGCTGCCTGTGCCCCGGCCCTCCCAGCAGGAGGCCTCTCTGGGGAGGCACCCCAGGGCCAGCCCCCCTGCCAGTGCTGTGCCCCAGGCATATCCTTGCTGCGCATGTCCTTGGTCGCTTCATGAGGAGCTGTTTGCATGGACCAAGGAGTGCCTGACCCACTATGCCATGCTGATGATGATTGCCATGCCCCAGACAAACCAGTGCACCTGGCATAGGATCCTGAGCTTCAACAGCGCAGGGGGCAAGCCTGGGATGCTCCACAACCTTTGCTGCTGCCAGGAGTGCTGCCTGTGGCTGTGCCACATGTCCTTGTTCCCCACAGCTGAGGAGGATATCATTGCCAGCATCAGTGCTTTCCTTGACATGTGAAAGGCCTGTGCCCACCTAGCTGCTGGAGCATGGGCTGCTCAATAAAGTTTTGCATGGTCTCCCACCTTCCTGAATGTTGTGAGGTGGTGGAAGGGACCCCAGAGGCCAGGGGACCATGGCCAGGCTGGGTGGGGAGAGGAAAGGGCAGGGGCTGGGGGCAGAGAGGGCTCCCCCCCCCCCCCCAGTGCAGGGCTTACCAGCAGCTCCAGTCGGTCCCAGCTGGTGGCAATGGCATGCAGCTCTGGGCAGACTTGTTGGATGGTGAGCTGTGGCATGTCGGTGCCTGGGCAGGGCTCCTCCCCCCAGGAAGGAGCTGGAGGTGCGGGCAGCTAGTTGTAACATGACCATCCATGCCTCGTGGCTGGGGCTGTGGCTGCAAAGCTACTGGGCAGACACTGGCCTAGGCTTCTCAAGCTGCTGGTGGAGGCTGCAGCTGAGAGCGCAGCAGGATGGCCTGCTGGAACCCTAAGGGGCCCTGCCCAGCAACACATCACCGTGTGTGCCAGGCTGGAGCAGGGGCTCAGGTAGGCCACCTATGCTGATGTACACAGCACAGCTGCAACCTGGGTCCCAGGGTGTGAGGATCTCTGTCAGCTGCCACATAAAGAGCATGGTCTTACAGGCACTCCCCAACTGATGATAGTGGTCATATATGGAAACCCACTGTGCCCACCAGGCCTTGACCTTTATGTGGCACTGCCACACTGACTGATCATGCTATTGCTCCTGCATCCAGCCTGACAACCCCTCATTGACCTGGGCTTTATAGCTCCCCCACCCTGTGCAAACTGCCACTGTACCTCCACCTTGCTTCATTGCACCACAAGATTACCAGTCTCCTCCTGTGACCAGTTGGGGCCCTGGGTGGTGGGGTAGGCCTGCAGGCCTAAATAGCATGGTCCTGGCAGCTATGCGGCACTGTGGAGTCAGGCAGCAGTGCCAGGATGCTGACAGGCTGGTGCAAATGCCCTGCAGCCTGCCCAGGGGATCACAGAGGCCTGGAGCAGTCTCAGGCTGCCTGCTTGTGCCCCAGGGCCTGAGGCTGGAGCAGGCATAGAGCCAGGTGAGCCCTGGAGCAGGAGAGGCTCCCAGCTCCAGGGCTCTGGGGTTAGCCTTAGGTTGGCCCCTTAGTGGTGGGGCAGAACAGAAGCAAATTTGCTCCTATTTGGCTTCTATGAGTGCATTACTGTGCAGTAACTACTTGTGAGTAAATTTCCTACTTGCATTTTGAGGTAGCAAATTTACTCATGAGTAGCATCATTTACTGTGCAGTAAGCATGGGCACAATAGCCATGGGTGCTTACTGTGCACTAAGCTACACTACTGCACAGTAAAGCATCTTGTGTACCTGTGCCCAGTAAAGCATCACTATCTACATATGTGCTCCTTTTAAGGTGCAGTAAACTAATTAACTCCACTGTAAGACAGTACTGTCTGGTAAAAGTACTATCCTACAGCAGAGTAGTTACATGTGGCAAAATGCATATGTAGGTGGTGATGGGGCTGGCTGGGGAAAAAAGGTGCTACAGTGTAGGGACTACCTGCTGGCTAACTTCTCACTGTACCACCATTGTGTCCCAGCCAGCCCCTCTGCAGCACACTGAGCTGGGGCAGAGCAAAGCTGGGCTGGCAGGCTGACCCCCAAGACCACCTGCCCACTGGGGCTCATGTACCCTGGCTCAACATGCTGTAGTCCTGGGCACAAATACATGCTGCACCCAGGACCAAAAAACTCCAGGTTGAACTGAACTGGAGTTTATTGTTACATGCTAATTGCATGTGTAGATGCACCCCCTGGCCACATCCACGTGAGCAGAGGCGTGCTTTTCCAGCAGCACAAACAAATTTGTGCCTCTACAGTGTCACTGTCCATGCCCCTACCCATATACTTTGCCTCCGGACATATTTTTCCTGATGCTCCATGTGCTGTAGGGGGAGTTGGCTAGGACACAGAGTGCCTCACTCAGCAGGCAGCCCCCGATCTAAGGCATACCGTGCCCCAGCTAGCTGAGGAGTGGCATGTGTCCCAGCCAACTGAGGAGTAGGCCAGATTTAGTATATGAAAACAAACTTTTGGAGGAAAATGAAAAGACCAGGGGGAGAGGTGGAATAATGCAGTCACACACCTTCTCAAGTTTGCTATCTATTCAATCTGTTGCTTCCACTATATTAAAATATATTTGCAAAATAGTATTTATATTGCTTACATGTACGTCATCAATTTTTGAAAGTTCATAATAATAAGATAAAAATATAGTGAATTTTCTCCTTTATTTCATCTCCCATGCCTGATGCTATTAGAGTGCCCCAGCAATAAAAGGCTGCCATCTGAACCCTCAAATTACACTCTTTCTGTTGTGAACAGTGAAGGCGAATTCCATTTTAAGATGTTGAGTAACTTTTCACACCTTTAAGGTTTGGCACGCTGCATTTCACAACACTGACACACACTGCAATTATGCTATTATCTAAATAAAAATATTTAAGATCGTCTCAGAAATGTATGGTATAACCTGTCATGCCTGATGAGCAATGCCATAATTAACCTCTGAGGTCATGTTAGTCTATTATTGAAGTGTCAGATAACACCCTGTTGATATTAGGTTAGACAAACTATTACCTCATTATTGTATAAACAAACCTCAGTCTTATCTGAATAAATTTTACATGTATTACATCCTTATCTATTTTCCTGATATATAATTTTCTGCAGGTTTACAATGTTCCAAAAAAAATCATGTGAGATCAGGTTATGTTATGTGAACCAATAAAAACAGTTTAATCAACTTCCTTTTTGTGTATGACATATCAAAATTAATTATTTGTATTTTACTGCAATAGAATGCAAGGAAGGAAGTGTTATATATGTATTGGGTTCAATATATGATTAAAGTATTGTTATATACAAATAGAAAATCATGCCACATAGCATAAACTTTGCGACCATTTCTTCTACTCTATTGGTTGAAAGCTAAAATTTGTCCTTGAAAAAAGAAACGTATAATGCAAGAATTTAATTCAATGTATTGGACATTAGGTGTCCAATTTCTGGCTGCATTAGAAGAATTTACAATAGATTTCCAATAGATCATCCTACAAAATTACTACATTTTATATTAAAGGTTTAATTCCTCATACTGATAGAATTTAATTTTACTGTGTTAAGTTTTTTATCTATTTTATTTTATGATTCATATGTTTTCTATGCATAATATAACACACATTGTTTGAGCATTCAGTTGACATTCATTCATTCATGCCCCAGAGTTACTAGCCACCTAAATAAAACCATCTGCTGATAACAGAGATAAGAGAATAGGAAATTCTTGTCAGGGCAAGCAAAAGGAAACAGAGAAGTTCAGGTTACTATTACACATACAGAATACACATATAAGTAAACTGAGACATATATCTACATATCTGTATATCACATCCTATCTAGACAGTCACATAGAAAGACCTATAGCTGAACAGAATTAATTATTGAATTGAAGTCCACTGAAACAAATGCATGTCTTTCTATGTAGTTAAACATACTTGGTACAGCCTTTAAGTGTGCAGACACACTACATGATTTCAGTTGAATAATTTAGTCTCGATTTTACTTTACTGAAACAACTTCATTCTAAGGGATGGAGGCACAACTAGGTCACCTAAGCAGGTGGTGTGCAGTAGGTGTTTTAACATCTGCCTAAAAGGCTGTAGGGAAACTAGTTTCCATGATAAATTAGACAGAGGGGACACATTGCCATTGTTTGCTAAGGGGTGTGTCTATATGTGCAATTAGTGCACCTGAATTTTACTGCACAGTAAAACTGGAACTCTGCCCTGCCAGCCCTGGTGGAGAACAGCAGCTTTGTGCCAGGTGTCCTAGACCTGCAGCTGGGCAACATAATCATCCTGCTCATCCTCATCAGGGTCCCCACCCACCCACTACTGCCATGGCTCATGTGTCCCTACATTGGCCAGCTTGACCCATGCCAGACACACTTCAACAGGTGCCTGACCTGGAGCCACACACTGGTTGACTGCACCTTTGGACTCCTCAAGGATGCTGGTGTACCCTAACCACTCATCTCAAATTTGCTGAGGCCAACATCCTCTGAGTTATCACCATACTGCAGCCTGCATGCTACACAACATCTGTGAGGCTGGGGGGGAGCTCTTCCATAAGGCCTGGATGGACGAAGTATGACAGGCAGAGGACACATGACAATTGGTGTGTCAGATGCAGCAGCATTACCAATAACAGCCGCCTCCCCAGAAGGCCCTGAGTGAGCTGCACCTCCACCAGCAGGGGCCAGGGCACCATGTGCACCAGGCACTGGTAGACCACCTCCTTTTCCTCCCTGCACAGTATGGCCCCTTGCTGGACCCCCAAGTCCACAGAGCACCCCCAAGATCACAGGCACTGCAGACAGTTTCCAAACACCAATCTTTATTTCCCTCCAGCACGCTGCAACAGATCTGCCCTCCCTTCCCAAAAACAGACTCCCTCCCTCTCTCCCTGCCCAACACCAGACCCCACCCCTAACCTCAGCAGCCACCACCAATAAAACACCCTCTTCCCCTTGAGCCTATTTACAGTGGTACCTTGACAACTGTCATAGGGAGGGGGGCTGTGGGGGTGAAGGAGCCTATGGCATGGATCCTAGGGAGAGGCACCTGGCACCCTTGCCCTTGGCCACACCATGGCAGGTTCAGACACCATAGTGAGGCTGGCAAGCAGGAGGCTGGCCTGAGGGTGAGGGCAAGCAGTGTCCAGCCTGCTCAACACACCACCCCTTTTCCCTCAGGCCATCTCCACAGACCTGGAGCTAGCAGAGCCTGTGTGCAGAGCTGGGTCAGCTGTGGGCAGCTCCTGCTCAGGGGCAATGTAGAGGTAAGGCAAGCAGTGGGGGATGAACCAGGCAAGGGGCCAGGTGTGAAGAGGCTCCCTATGCCTCTTCAGAGATAGAGAGAAAGCCTGGAGGAGCAGGAGCAGAAGCAGAAGTGACCTTGCCATGAAGAATGCCGTTGTGGCCGGAACAATGTATTTCTAGCTGCCGGTTTTTCTGGATAGGCATTCTGTGCTGCCCATGTCCTATTTCCAGGAAGAAGCCTACCCGGGCAAGAAACTTGTCTGGGGACAGGGAGCAGATGAATGCCAGGACTTTCCACTGAAGTCCAGCATTGTTACCCAGGAAAGACTGGATACCAGCCTTGGAGCTTGGAGGAGCTCAGACACCGAGAAAGGGGCTTGGCAGAGCACTGCAGACCTGAACCCCAGAACCCAGAAGTGAGAAAGAAGAGACTACAGGACACAGGATCAACAGGGAAGTTTCTTTTTTTTCCATTCTTTTTTGGGATTCTGGGGCTATTTAAATGGTGAATAATTAAAATAGTGGGAAATGCTGACTTTAGTTCTGTTAGAAACAAGAGAACTAGACTGTAAGTAACTACCAAACAGTAAGCAGTGGCACGGATGGTGCTGGCTGGTTGTGAGGGGTTTGGGGGGGTGGTTTGCTAGAATGATTTCTCAGGGAATGTGACAGGCAAAACCTGAAATCCGGATTGGGGGAACTGGAAATCTGAAAATAGAGAAAGAGAAGTGCTGGAAAGCTAATAAGGCTGCAGAAATTGTAAAGGGTAAACACTTACCTAATGGTTGTCACTTCAAGTGTCATTCCACCCTATATTCAGTGACCTGGACTGTTATCTTGGAGAATGGGTGATAAACTGCTTGATCTGAAGGAAACCAGGAAAGAAACAAGAGAAAAGAACTAGTTTGAGAAAGAACAATCTGTTTGATATATACTTGAATACTCAACAACTATTAATCATTTATTTATTAACAACTGGTTGGTGTTTGGCTGGAGTATAAGGGGAGGTTGGAGCCCCAGTAGGAGCAAGCTGGAGTGCACTAGTGAGAGAGCACATGTCCACACAGGTGTGGCATGGAGCCCATGGGCCAGACAAGTGGTGGCATGGGCCCTGGGGGTCCAGAGGGGCTGCAGGGCCCAACACATGCCAACACAGGTGGGGCATAGTGCCCAGGGGGCAGGAGAAGCTAGCATGGGCCCCTAGGGCCAAGCCAGGGGTCCAAAAGCCAGCTTGGGGCAGCCAACAAGTTAACCCTGACACATGGCTAGATACGTTGCCAGCCACACACCCTTGCCCCAAGCATGTGGCTGGCCTCTTGCTGGAGTGGCTGACTGGATGCAGTCTGTGCCTGATGCCAGTGTCTACATATGCACAACTGTGCATTAGTTAATGCACCATTTATCTAGTACCTGTATGTGTTGGTACTAGCAAATAATGCATTAAACTAATTTCATGTGCATTAAATTCCATGCACATGCAGACACTGATGCTTTATTGTGAATTAAATTAATCTAATGCACAGTAAAGCATCTTGTACAGATGCACCCTGTGTAACTTACTTGGCATATAGTAACATATAGTCACATTCTGAAGGGTGATTTTACCTCATAATGGAGAGATTTACACTAGTGTAACAATATGTGTCATGTACCTGCTCCATTAAGGAGTAAAAGTAGCAGGTGTCCAGACCATAAGCAAACACTACTATTAGGGAAGGCAAGCTTGAAATAACAGTCAACATTACACATATAAAAGGGTTTACTGATAAATGTATATATAATATACTACATAAAAGATCTTTCAAAAAAAATTGTGAAGTTTAGTACCATAGCAATCACAAACTGGGCATGAGTCAGCACTAGTAAAGCCTCCCCTAAAGAACTGCATGCAGCTTTGAGCAATGCACTTCAACAAAGATATAAACACATTGGAAAGAGTTCAATGGGCAGCAACAACATTTATTAGAGGTCCAGAAAACGGGATTTACAAGAAAGAGTTGAAAGAATAGGGATTATTTAGTCTGGAGAAGAGAAGACTGAGGAGGGATCTGATGATGACATTAAATTCCATGCACATGCAGACACTGATGCTTTACTGTGCATTAAATTAATCTAATGCACAGTAAAGCATCTTGTACAGATACACCCTGTGTAACTTACTTGGCATATAGTTACTCCTCGCATTCTGAAGGGTGATTTTACCATGGGTCATTATAAAGAGGATGATGATAGACTATTTTCTGTGGCCACAAGAGACAGGAAAATAATTAATGATATTAAATTGCAATAAAGAAAATTTAAGTTGGATATTAGGAAGAATTTTCTAAGCATGAGCATGGTTAAGCATTATAACAGATTACCTGGGGAGGCTATAGTTTCATCCTTCGAGGTTTTTAAGAACAGGTGGCACATGATGAGATAATTTAGTGAGGAATGATCCTGCCTTGAGCAGGAAGTTGGACTGTAAGACCTTCTGATGCTGCAAAGAGGTGTCCTTGCTGGCACATTTAAGTATAATTCTGATGATGTCACATCATGTTGTCATAGAAAAAGCAATTCCAATATTGGGCTTCATTAACCAAAAATACTATATGCATAAGTGAGGTAATAATCACTCCTCTACTAATTGCTGGTTAAGACTCTACTAGAAGGTCAGCATCTTAAAAGGGATCTCACACATCTGGAGAGGATCTAGAGCAGGGATATCAAATATATGGCCTGGGGACAGATCCAGCCCAGGGAACTGTTCCATCCAGCCTTCCAAACTACCACCAGGCTACTGGAAGCTGGAGGTGTGACATGTCCTGCTGCAGAATCTGGATCCCCTATGTCCCTTGGACATGGCCATCAGCAAGAGAAGGGCAAGTGAAGGCTGTACTGCCACAGACCCACTGATTCTGTCACTGCCTGGCTGCCCACCACTGGACACCTATCCCACAACTCTCCTCTGGACCTGTCACAGCTCTGACCAGACATGCCACAGCTGTTGGGCCTGTGGATCCAGCCTGGGAGGAGCTCTATAGTCCAGATCTGGCCTGGGACCTGGTGTAAGCTTGACACCCCTGGTCGAAGGTGAAGAAGATTCATACGATCTATAAAAAGAACGGTTGAAGGAATGAGATATCCTTAGCTTGGAAAAACGGGAGATTAAGGGGGACATCATAAAATGTCCTTTGAAAGACAACCATAAAAGAAATGGAGAAAAAGTGTTTTCCCTGAAATTGAGGCAATGAATTTAAATTACAGCAAAGGAGATGTACCTTACGTTTTAGGAAAAGCTTTTTCACTGCAAGAAAATTTGGACAATGGAACATTGCCTTGAGAAGTTGCAGAATCTCATTCATTGGTGGTTTTCAAGAAGAGACTACATAGCCAACCATCTGAAATGGTTTAGGGATAGAAAATATTACATCTGTGCAGGATTTGCCATGGTTACTCACACCAATATTCCTTCTATTCCATTCTATCTCAGCTGGAGGCCACCACTAGGGGCTTCATGGAAGGTACAAGAAGTCCTAAAACAGGCCTTACATCACCAGAAAAGACTGTTTTCCCTAACACCCATTAGTCTGAGACTGGCCTATTCTCTTCTATTGTGTCACAAGGTTTTTTTATCTGTTCTTAAACTAAGAATATTTTATATTTTAATCTCCTTGTTGACAATATACAAGAAACTCCTGGTTTAGAAGTCAGGCTTTCCATCTCCCACAGCCCAGTTGCCTCCCATTTCTTATATGCTGTCTTCTCTTGCAGCTTAGAAATGGAACATGAAGTTTACAGAGACAAGAACACACAGAAGGTGTTAACATATTACCCTCTTCTTTTATCCATTTTAATGCAGACTGAACTTCAAAAAACTTCACACACACTGTCTGTGCCATTATGTCAGAGAACTCAGATGCACTCAGTGCTTAAGGTGGCTACATTATATCTGTTTTGCAGGGTAATACCTGCCATGCTTTACTGCAGTACACATTTATGCAGTCTAAAAGGTGAGGTAGACAGTATAAGACTTAATTTACAGCTACTCCAAGTTGTATACTTGGTATAACAATGAGAATCATAAGCAAATGTGTCATTAACCACTTCTGTCCTATTCATATTCAGGCCGTGGATCTTTTTGATAGCCAGTGTAAACTAGAGCCATCTCAAAGCTGCTTGTATATATGGCCTGCTTCCTTTGGTCTTTTTATGGGCCCGGAGAAGTGGAAAATAGCTGCAGAACATTCTTATGTACTACTCCCAATATGGTCCAGAGCAGAGAAGATGTAGGGACCCTGCTGCTGTTCTGCGCCAGCCATGGAACACATCTATGGATTGGGCATACCTAGGGTACACCAGGGCAGCATTAAAAGAGTGTTCTGCTAACAAGGATCAGTCCCATACATTTAAACATTTTCTTATTTGAGGAGAGTGCAATGAGCTGGATTACTTTATGTTTTGGTAGCAGTCTGCAAGACACTCTTCCTGCAGAGGTATCAAGAACACAGTACTATAATAGTTGCTCAGTTGTTTTGCTCAGTTTCTACTAACTGTAATGTTTACTTTGTGATGGTCATCTTTTCTTCCCAGGTGGGGTCAGTATTTTATTACCAAATAAATGGGAGCCTTAAATGTATATACATACTTATTTTCTCTACTTACATTTGGAATTTTGTTTCCTAAACTTTCTCAGAACTTTGATCCTACTTAAAATGTTTCCTATTTAAAAAAAAAAAAAAGTCCTTGCTCTTTGGTCACTGTGAAGTGTGTCCTGCTACTTCCCGTGCTGAGTACTAGGAAAAAACAATTCTTTGAAACATGGAGTCAATCTTTGGTCATAGTTGTAACTTTTGACCCACCCATCAATTACTGCTAAGGAAATTACAGTTCATAGCAAGCTTGTTGGAAAATCAGAGAAGGAAAAGTAAATGGGATATGCAGTGTGCAATGTAGGGTGTATTCTTTCTTTAAATCAGTTTATAATGACTGCAAAGAATCTGAATGCACAGAGAGACTGTCTTATTTCCATTTGGTTTATCAATGGATGAAAGCAGGATACTGCCACAGAAATAGAACTAATCAGTTGCCCTAGGCTAGGGACAGAAGTAACACATAAACCAGTTTAAGTGATCAGAAACTGGTTAAACCTGTAACAGAACAGAAGTTCAGTTCACATAAACCAGTTTCAAAATGACTGAAACTGGTTTAAGATAAACCTGGTTGAATGTAATATCAGATTTAACTGATTTGGGTCAAACTGGTTCATGAAACTTCTGTCCCAGACCCCTTCCTGATTCAAGTTAAATTATAGTTCCCCAGCATACTTTGCACCCCCAATTCTGGATTGCAAATCCCAGAGATCTCAGGGGCAAGAGAAAGAGGAAGTGAACACACAGCCAGAAAGCTATGCTGTAGCACCTCCTGGCTTCTGGCCAGAGCAACTGCAGGCATGTGGCTGCATTTCCTGAATCAGAAGTAAATGTATGTTCAGTGACACCTTTCTACCAACCCGACACAGGATACTTTGACAATATCTAGAGCCAATTCAAGTCTATTGATTTTATAAATAATATTAGAGAATTAAATCTTGTTAGACCAAAATTTTGGAACATAGTATAAAATACTTGACTACTAGGGCCTTGTTACGTCTTACACTGTGAGTCTCACAAAGTTTGTTGGGTGATAGTGCTAGCTAGAGTTTGAAGCAGTCAAACATTCAGGCAGCAGGGGCCTGAAGGACTAAAAGGTAAGAATCCCTCCCCCCCACACACACACTCATGGCTCCCCTATGCACCTTTGGGTTCTCCTTCCTGCACCTTGGGATTCTCCCCTGCTCCCTTTCCCCACCCCCACCTACTTGTAGCTGCCTCACTGTCTGTCCCAGGGGAGCAGGCAGGGAAGGGTTAACCTGCCTGCCAGCCCAGGCTACTGCTTTTCTCAGGTCTGAGCCCACACAGAGAGCTGCAGACTCAAGAGACCAGGAAGGAAGGTTAACCCCTTCCTGCCTGCTTCCCTGACATAGCATGGGAAGTAACAAGTAAGTGGGGTGGGGTGGGGTGGGGTGGGTTGGGGGGGAGTGTCAGTGACCAGGGATATGGATGCATGGGAGGGTGGAGCAGGCAGTGGGCCCTATCCAGACCATCAGGGGAGGGAGAGCAGGTAGGGTATTTACACTAAGGTGTAAATAGAATGGTTAATAGGCCTGTGCGAAGTGACTAGTATTTGGTTCAGATTCAGCAAACTTGAGGGACAGTGATTTGATTCAGTGATTTGAATCGCTGTCCCAAATTGATTTGGCCGAATCTAATTCAGAGATTCAGCTGCCACCAAATTGGCTGAATCTCTGAATCAAACAGGCCCCATCCCCCACCCACTCTCCCAATCCTGTCAATAGCTGCCAGGCCCCAGCTTCCCGGCTCTTTAACAAAAAAAAAAATCCCTGCAGTCACTGGCTGCTGCCAGGTGGGGGGACGATCCCAGATGCCCCTGTATGCACCCTGCTGCCCCATGCTGCATGGGGGGCTCTGCCATAAGCTTCCAGAGACCCCAACAGATGCTGCAGCAGCCGGTGAGTGCAGAGCTTTTTTTTTTTTTTTTTTAAAGAACTGGGATGCTGGGATGCTGGAGCCCGGCAGGGCAGCCATTGATGGATTTGGGAGAGTGCGAGGGAGATGGGGGGTTAAGCAGAGCCCCCCACACAGTGCATGGCAGCTTGGGCCAGTGGAAATCTCCCTCCCCACTTGGCAGGAGCTGGTGATGCGGGGCTTTTTTTTTTTTAAGAGCTGTGACGTTGGGGCTGGGTGGAACAGCCATTGATGTGGCTGGGAGAGTGGGCAAGGGATGGGGCCTGGCAGGAGTCCCACCATAGTCATCTGCCTCCTCCTCAACATCTCCCTGCCCCCTATTAACTGACATGCAGTCCCAGTCCAGCTCCCTGCAAAGGTGTGTGGGGACTGCCCAAATCTCTGAAGCTCTTTGAATCTTTCTGAATCAATTCCAGGAGCTTCAAATCAGTTTGGACCTTTTTATTGGTCTCCTGATTTGATTTGGATTTAGAGATTCAGCTGCCAAATCAGGCTGAATCTCCCATGAATTTAATCAGCACCTGAAGCTTTGCACAGCCCTAGTGGTTAGACCTTAGTAAAACATGAGCTGGGTAACATGGATCAGGGATGATCCTGCCCTGGAGTAGCGCAACTTTCAGCTGCATAAGTGCTTAAAACCAGTTGAGGTGTTAATGTGCAGACAGTCCAGATGTTAAGAACTCCAAGAGCTGCCCAAACTTACTGTGTAATAAGGCCCCCAGTCCCAGGCCCTGCCTTCACAGTGAACTTACTGTGCTCTAGAACAGTGGTGCCCAGCATCCATCTGATGGGCTAGATCTGACCCATAGAATGTCAAAATGACCAGAGGAGAATCTGTCAATGAGAAGAAACTCACAGATCTAAAAAAACTCAGAAGGTATCTGCTCTACTAGAACCAGTTCCTGTACCAGTTGCTCCATAGGTTCTGGTACAGGAGGTTTGTTAAGAGGTTGGAAGAAAAAAGAGCAACAGCAAAATAGAACAAAGGGTGCAAGAACTGCAAATCTGGGATCAGGGAGTCACTACATGGAGGAAACTGGCAAAATACTGTTAAGTTTTTATGCTTGTCTATCTGAGACACTAAATATACAGATTTATTTGATATACACATGCATCCGACATTCAGCAGGCTTCCTATAGGTATGAGGAAAATACTGGAGTTTAAAAACTCACAAAATTATAAATTATTCAGAATTCTGAATAAAAAATATCTAAGAAAATGGAACATAAACTCTGACTGAGTTTTTTTAAAGCCACAAATTAGTTCAAATAAGGACATATTGTAATGTTTAAAGTTAGAAACTGTGGGGTAATATAAATATTAGTTTATAATATAAATATTTCATAGACTCCAATGAATTTACTATGGAAGAATTTTCCAAAATATAACCTTTAAAACATATGCCAAAATTAGTTGAAACATTAATATCCCACTATGAGTGTAATAGCACCAGAGAAGCTAATCACAAAACTCTCTTATTTGACTACAGTCAGTATTTCGTTTCAAGTCCCAGTTCTGAAAATGCTTACACATGTGCTTAACTTGATTTACATGAATAGTTCTAGCAAATTTCAACATTGGGCTATCCATAAATTGACAGAAATCACATAAAACAGTTTCATTATAACTATGTGCATATGGAGCTAAGACATTAATAATATAAAGTCTCTTTCTTCAGGCAGACAAGACAAAGCATTTTGTAATTTTAGCAAATTTTCTTTCACCAAAAAAAAAAAGCAAAGCAATGTTTATCATCATAACTTTTGCCAATCAGTGAAAGCTGCCTGGAATCAAATTTCAATTTGTGAGCTAAAAAATTAAAAATGTACACTGCATACAATTTAGCTCTCAAGGGGCCTTCTCAAAGATCCAAAATTATTAATTTACTGTAGCTTTTCAAGTTTTTCAGATCAACCTTCTCCATTTTGGTATTTCCTCTCTGGGGGCTGCCAAGCAAAGAATTTGATAAAGGAGCTTCATTTTAGGCCACTTTCCAAGTACTGATACTTGGAGAAGACATAATTCTAGTCCAGACTATGTTGGAATGTAGCAAGAGCTATGACAAAAGCATACCACCAAGTTTCCTCTTTACAAGTCAGGAAACATAAATCTAGCAAATTCTCATCATGTTAGCTGTAAAGTTGTGGTCACCATTATATTCAATGCCATGCCAGAAATGTGTCCATTTAAAGGCATAAAGACTCAGATATTAATAAATATGTGACAAACAAAATCTATACTGCTGCAGTAAGAACCAAACTATTTTTATTTTTAGATACATGTGTGCTACAAGAATACTAAATAGAAAAAAATACTACAATTGAAGAGCTACATATATAAATCAGTGGAGTCACTAGTGATACAGATCATAGAATTATAGAATCATAGAAAATTATTGTTGGAAGGGACCTCAGGAGGTCATCTAGTCCAACCTCCTGCTCAAAGCAGGATCTTCCCCAACTATAGCATCACAGCTAAGGCTTTGTCTAGCTGTGTCTTAAAAAACCTCCAAAGATGGAAATTTCATGACCTCTATAAGTAGCCTGTTCCAGTGCTTTACTGACCTCCTAGTGAGAAAGTTTTTTCCTAATACCTAATCTAAACTTCACATGCTGGAACTTGAAACCATGGCTGCTTGTTCTGTGTTCTGCCACCGCTGAGAACAGTCTAGATCCATCCGCTTTGGAATCTCCCTTTAGGTAGTTGAAGGCTGCTATTAAATCCTTCCTCAGTCTTTTATTCTCCAGACCCTCAGTCTCTCCTCATAAATCATGTGCTCCAGCCCCCTCACCATTTTTGTTGCCCTCTGATGGACTCTCTCCAATTTGTCCACATCCTTTCTGTAGTGAGGGGCCCAAAACTGGACACTGTACTCCAGATATGGTCTCACCAGTGCTGAATTGAAAGGAATAATCACTTTCCTCAACTTGCTGGAAACGTCCCTGCTAACATAGTCCAGTATTCTGTTAACCTTCACAAGGGCACATAGAAGGCGATCATGTTGGTCAGGCATGACTTGCCCTTGATGAATCCATGCTGACTGTTCGTAATCACCTTCCTTGCCTTCTAGTGCTCCTTGAGGACCTGTTCCATGATTATTCCAGGGCTGAGGTGAGGCTGAATGGTCTTTAGTTCCCCAGCTCCTCCTCCTTCCCTTTCTTAAAGATGGGTACCAAAATTGCTCTTTTTCAGACATTTAGGATCTCTCTCAAACACCATAAGTTTTCAAAGTTAATGGCCAGAAGCCCTGCAATTACATTGACTAATTCTCTCAGCACCCTTTGGTGTATCATGTCTAGCCCCAAGGACTTTTACACATCCAGCTTTTCCAGATAGTCCCTCAACTGTTCATTCACCACTGTTGGCTGCTCACCTCCTCTCCAAACTGAGCTGACCTTGCTTGTGAAGACTGAGGTGAAAAAGGCATTGAGTACTTTGGGCCCTTTCTGCATCCTCTGACACTAGGCTGCCTCCTCCTTTCAGTAAGGGACCCACACTTCCCCATATCTTCCTCTTGTCACTAACATACTTGTAGAAACTTTTCTTGTTGCCCTTCACACCCCTTGCTAACTGCAACTCCAATTACACTTTGGCCTTCCTGATTTCATACCAGCATGGCCAAAACAATAATCTTATACTCCTCCCTAGTCATTTGTCCAAATTTCTACTTCACTTTCAGCTTCAGATGCCTAAACAAGCAGGATTTTTCACTGTTAAATTGTTTTATGTTCTATTTGAGGATTACAACATAATCAGCAAACATTAACTTAGCCCCATACACCCTTTATGTAGCAATTAACAGCATCATCCTCATGTTAGGCATGTGGAAATAAGCATACAGCAAGTGAATGGCAAAAATCAGAAATTCCAGATTCCAGGTTGGCTTAATCACAAACCCAATCCATAGTGAAGACAATGTTTGGCCCTCTGAATAATGCTCAGCATGTTTATGTTTATTTTGTTTATATTTTTATATCTATTATAATAAACACAGAATCATGAAGTACAAACACCTGATTGATAACAGAGAACAAAGGCACTTTGTTAATGTACAATTAAGTATGTGGTAGGTAACCCTAAAAACACAATGGCATGATTAAACAATTGTCTAATTACAAAAATTGTATTAGAACGTAATGTAATATATGTATATGGTCTCAAGTTGCAACAAGGGAAGTTTAGGTTAAATATTAGGAATTTATGGGCCTAATATCTATGAACACCAGGTGCAGCCTCCCACTTTTGCCAGCTAGGAGGACCGCACCGAGCCACTAGCCATGCAAGCTCCAGACATGTGGTAAGCCCCACATTGTAGGGATGGCCCTTCCTTCTCCAGCCCCTGCCCCTGCCCCTGCCCCTGCCCCAGTTCCCTGCCTGGCCTACCTGCACTCTTCTAGCCCCAGGTTCCTCCCACAGCATGCAGAGAGGCAGGACACAGTGAAAAACTTTATTGAGGAGCCTGTGCCCCTGCAGCTGAGTCGACCCCGGGCCTCTTACACCCTGAGGAACATGATGCCAGCAGTTACGTCCTCTTCTGCAGCAGGGGGCAGAAACATTCAGTGCTGCCACAGGTAGTCCTCAAGGTGACAGCAGAGGTTGTGAGGCAGTCTGAACTTCCCCCCATGCCATCAAACCTCAGGGTCCCAAACCAGGAGCGCAGGTATACCCAGGGCACCATGAGGATCAGCAACAGCAGTGCGGAGTTGGTTGGGCAGCTGTCAGCACGTGCACACAGTTCATCACGCACCACCCAGACCATGTGCATCAGGGGCACACTTGGGGAGCAAACATAGTGCTGAGGCACTTCTCCAGAGAGGCCCCCTGTGGAGAGAGTGGGAGCATGGCCAGAGTGGGGGCAGTGGAGAGAGTGGGGGCATGGTCCCAGGTGTCTGGGAGCCCTACACACCGTCACCATGGTGGCAGTGCAGGAGAGTAGTTGGCCTGCAGGAGGAGAGGGGAGCAGAAGGGTTTGGAGCCATAGCAGTAAGTGCTGCCAGATGCCTAGTCTATCCCATCCTGGGGACGGGGCAGAGGAGGCAGTCTGCATAAAGCCAGCACCTAGTGGTCCAGCAACCCCAAGAGAGTGCACAGGGACTGGGGGCTCAGCCAGTGATCACCTGGGCCTGTGCCTGCCTGACCAACTTACCATGGTCCCTGGACAACAGTGCATTCTCAATCTCAGGCCAGGCTGTGCATGGCCACTGGTACAGAGTATCTTCTATCTGATATGTTGCAAACTCTCACAAAAGTCTTCTGTCTCATATCCCTGTATGTCTAACATCTGGCTGCAGGGGAGAGGCCACAGTTGTGAGCGGGGATAGTGGCTCAGGGTCACTGCCACTCACTGCCAGAGCCCTACAGAGGCACCAGCTGTACCAGAGATGCACCATGGAGTAGACCCTCCTCCTCCAGCAGCTGGTGGCTGTGGCAGAGGAGCAGGAGCAGAATGCACAGGTCTGGCAGGTTGAGGATATCTCCTGGCAGGACACATGGGACCAGCATGAGGAAACATGAGACTGGAATAACTAGGAGTTCTGGGCCAAGCTCCAGGCCCTGGAACTCAAGTAGATCCAGGTTCTACAGGAACAGAACACCATTCTGGGCCAGGCAGTGCAGAACACAGATGATGACCATCAGGTCCTGGACACTCTTCTGGGCCTGGCAATCTTGTTCATGCTTGCCACTGCCCAGCCCCCACCCCTAGCCCCACAGGGCCCCTAGCATCTGCCCACCACCCCACAGCAGGCCCTTGCCTGGGCCTGGGAGTAGGTCATCCACTGCCTCCAGCCAGCAGGAGCCCCTAGCCTGGCTCCCACCTCAGGTGCTCCACCACCCAGTCTCCCCACCTGGGCCCAAGCCTGCTGCTCACCCATGTGGAGCCAGAGCAGCCAACACAAGGGACAGGACCCCATTCTGGCCCTGCTAGCCATGGACAGCAGGGTGAAGGACCAGCAGCTGCCATCGCCCTGGGGTAAGCCTCCCTCCCACCACACATGCTATGGTGTCTGCACCCACAGGACAATGGCCAGAGGCTGGGGTGCTGGCCCCCTGCCCCAGGCTCTGCCTCCTAGGTTCCCACACCCCACAGCCCCCCACTCTGGAATGGCACACAAATGACTTTATTAAATAGTTTTCAAAGGGAAAAGGGTTTTTTATTGTTGGTGGATGGGATGGGTGGTGGAAGGGCTCTATGTATTGAGGAGGGAGTGGGGGTGGGGTGCTGTGAGGGTAATAATAATGGCTTCTTCATTGGACATGTGTCTGCCATGAGAGTGGTGCTGGGAGATAAGCAGGGGGTAAGGGATCTGTGAGTGGCGGGGCAGGCAGGCTAGAGTAGGGAGTGCTAGAGGAGGTGATCAGCTAGAGCTTCCCACACCCAGTGCTCTAGCCCCCACTGCTGGGTGTGTGGCTCTCCTGGTACCACGATGGGAGGAAATCCACTGATACCACCGCCACCACATGTGGTGCTCTTGCTGCCAGGAGGCCTCTGCACACTGCACCTTCTCCTTTCAGGCCTCACAGAACAGCTTCCCTTGGGCCTTGCAGATGTTATGCAGTGCACAGGCTGTGACAATGACCCAAGGGAAGTTGTTTTTGGTGACCTCAAGGTGGGCAGTGAGGGAAAACCTTGAGGTGGCTTAAGTTGAAATCCACCAGGACATGATTCTGGCCCAGGCAGCAGTTGAAGTGGGCCTGGCAGGGTTCCAGGTGGCTGAGTTAGGGCTGCATTAGCCATGACAGGAACAAGTAGTTAGAGTCCCTGATGAGCAGTGGCAGGACCATCATGGTGCCCAGATGCAAGTCTGCCACCCCTGGCACAATGTGTCCACTCTCCACCAGTCCCACCAGACCGGAGTTCCAAAACACATGGGTATTATGCACACTGTCCACCCAGCTGGTGCTCATGTGGGTGAATATGCCGTGGTGGTACATGATGCCCTACTGAACCATGGAGTTAAATCCCCTGCAGCTGTAATAGAGGCAGTCTCCATGGGGCAGGCAGGTGACAGGGATGTGGGTCCCATCCAGAGCCTTGATGCACTGGGGAAATCCCAGTGCACAGAACCTTGCCATCACTGCCAGGAGGTCGTGGACATGGAGCACAGTGTGCCCCAGCATGCCCTGGATAGTCCTGCAAACCTCCAGAACAGCCTCCCTAGCGGTGGCCTTGCCCACACTGAAAAGGTGTCCAATATACCAGAGACTGGTGTGACCAGCTTCAACACTGCAAGGGCCAGCTGGTGTCAGGGGGAAGGCCAGGTGCATGCCAGTGTCCTGCCACTCCAGGTGGCACTGGAGGTGTTGGAGCAGGTCCCAGAAGGTGGCCTGGGTCATGCAGAAGCCATCCAGCCACCGCTCATCATCCCAGGTCTGCTGGACAATGTGCAGCCACCAGTGCTGGCTGGCATGGCAGGCCCAGAAGTGGTGAGGGTAGAGACTCAGGAGAGTGATGGCAGCCCCGATGCTGGCATCCAGAAACCCCTTGTTGGTGCCTCTGGTAAAAGAAGCTGCACAGTGGCAGCCCTGGGATAGCACACTGTGGGCAGACAGGTGGTCACTGGGCAGGGGGAGCTGGGTGGGGTGGTCAGTGCAGCAGGCAGGTAGGGTGATCACGACAGCCAGCAGGAGCTCAGGATGCTGGTCTCTACTGCTAGGGTCAGGACCTTGGAGCACCCATAGCACAGGGAGGCAGAGTGGGCAAAGAGAAAGCTGGCACATGCTGCATCCGCACTTGGCACACTGCTCCTGGGCAAGGAAGAGACTGGCCAGACAGCAGGTCTGGCTGCCAGGTGCTAGCAGCTGCAGCCAGAGCCTGGAGCTCCCCCTGATGATCACAGGGGCCCATTGCAGGGCTGCAGGAACCTGGGAGCAAATCTTCTCCCTAATCTCTGCATGTATAGACACTTACCCAAAAACCCTTACTTTGGCTTAATTTATATCAGAGTAAATATAGGCTGGAGAAAATGTGTAGATGCACCCAGTATGTGTAAGAAAATGGGTGCATCTACCCAGAAAATGTGTAGATGCACCCAGTATCTCTGAAAATCAGTTACTATACAAGGGCTTTTCACCTACCACAAATAATTGTTATTTCACAGAAGAATACTGATTCAGTCAGGTTTTTTTTTTAAAACAGGCTATTTATTTTTTCCTCACTGGAAAATGATTTGCTTTAGGAAGTTTCAGGAACATATCTTGTCCCAATAAGAAAATATATATTTACATACAAAATACTACGCCAGTTAATGTTTATTGTAAAAATAATAATTAAAAATAATTTGCCTTGCAAAAACATTCGTTTAAGTGATTGCAAAGAATAACCCAATTTCTCTTTAATATTATATATTTCCTAGCTATTTACTGTTGGGCTATATCCCTTACATCCAATGAAAAAAATACTTGATACTAACAAGAGAAAGTGTAATAAAGAAGAGTGTCCTTTATTTTGCTGGAACTGTGCCCGGGAATTAGATAGTTTTTTGACAGAAAGGCATTATCTTCAAACTTTCTGCTGATAGCTTCCTGACTTTAATAGTCCCAAGGGGAGCACCTTAATATAAATTTATGGTCCTGTAAGGTTTTGGAACTGAAGGAAAAGTTTCTAAATGAGTGGGGTGTACATTTTTTTACAAATATATTAAAAGGGGAGCTTAATATTAAGGCTTAAAGCTTTTCAGCAGAAATTAAAACCCACATTAGGAAATGCTAAGATGTATGCCTTCACAGTAATGCTTGCTAAACCAGCTCTATAGGAAAAGAGTGATGCACACAAAATAAACAGAAAGTCTAGGAACTGCTTTTTAATTCCTTACAAGTCTCTCAAATCACTATTAGTGGGTTAAAGGTCTGTGTTGCTAGTGACTGATCCTCCCAAGTGCAGCACTCAGCGGACATTTACCTTCACGCTCTTCCCTTCTATAATTTGATGAATCCATATTTCAAGTCTCAGTAGAATTGTGCTTTGTGCCTTTTAACAAAGGAGGAGGCTGATGAATGCTTGGATTGCATTTTAGGCTGGTTAGCCCAAGCTATCTTTATATTTACTTATTCATCAATATGAGAAGAATTTGAGCTATTGTGACAATCTACACAATGCAAAACTCTGAACTCTTTGTTCTTGGTGCCTGGAAAATATTTCCATATGGACCTACTTAATATGAATCCTTTGGTAAACTACATTTATATTGCGATTCAAAGTATTACAATAGTAAATCAAGAGTATGCATATGTCATAAGACTTATTATCCTCTTGTGTCTACTGGGTATCCAGAGGCATATTCTAGCTTAAAATAATTTTCATGGAAGTCAGTGACTGATTTTTCTCCCTCGTGCAGATGTTTCAGTTTGAATTTAGTATTCCTTGTGCTTCAGAAGCCAGCTGCATTGGAACATGAGATTGACTGTCCAGAAAAGCTAGCTGAAGGCCATGACAGTGGGTGGGTCTACACGTTGCTCTATGACAATGTTGGAACTGCACTCATTACCACCTGTATTATGGCGGACATGTGGCACATGGGTTTTTAGCGCCTACTTCACTGTAGCACCATGCTATAATGGGGAAGCATGCCACTGTGGCAAAGCAGCTGCTGGTTATATGTAGACACTTGTGGACACTACATTACTGTAGTGCATCGCTACGGCAATGTAGCATCACGTGTAGACATGCCCAGTGACAACTAAAGGCAAAAAGAAATCAACCAACATTGTTATCAAATATATCTTCTGATTGCCTGAGTCATAGGTCCAGTCTAAAGTAGAGAGTTGGAATGTTCTGGAGACAACAAATATTTTCATTTTTATTTGTATTCTGACCCAACTTTCTTTCGGTGCAAAGCAATTAAGCAAATAATATTTGGCAATATGGCCATGTGTTTTATAGGAGTCATAAACAGACTCATATTTTCTATGGCTGATCTTAGCTTTTATATTTACTTCCCATTTGTTTAATTTCAAACCACAAACAGTTGCAATGTGCAACTCACATTTTTCTTTATTACTGTTGTTTGCACTTTGTTTCCCTGTGGAAAAAAAAAAATCATAAAGTGTGATATTTTCTTTCACACTAGGGCTCTAAAACTTTCTCTATTCTGGTGCTCATACTTTAAACTAAAGAGTCCTTCAGTTAAATCATGGGATTACCTATTATCATATTTTTCTGCTTGGAAGGGACAAATGCATTCTTGCTGAAACTATTCATCTGTAAAGAAATTTAACTTTAGATTTTAAAAAATTCTGTGCTATGGTTTCAAAATGCAAACAAAAAGGAAGGGTTAATTCAGGTGTTAATTTATATCAAGACAGAGACTGATGATGCACCAAAAACTAGCATGTTTGGAAAGCTTTATTCTAAAGTAAATGCATAAAGTTCCTATAACTGCCTATAGCACAAAATTGTTACTGTCCTCTACAAGCTATGCTTGTTTTTTATCCAGTCTAACAGAGAGTAAAGTAATAAAGAATAGGCAGAAGTTCATCACATCAGATATTGCCATACATTCCTTACTTTTTTGAAAACTTGATATTCATGTACTTGAAGAACTAGCTAGCATCTGGTAATTATAATGTGGGCAAACACTTCATAAATTTCTCAGATAATACTCTGCATCTAATTTTAATCTGTTCCATTTCAGCACACCAGCCGTCTCTTCACCCCAGATGGACAAGTGTGCCTGTTTGTGAGATTCATAGATTCATAGATGTTAGGGTCGGAAGGGACCTCAATAGATCATCGAGTCTGACCCCCTGCATAGGCAGGAAAGAGTGCTGGGTCTAGATGACCCCAGCTAGATGCTTATCTAACCTCCTCTTAGCCCTCCTCCTCCTCCTTAGCCCGGGAAGTCTGCTGCTTCCCAGGGGCCCGCATCCGGGACATTGCGGAGAGGATCCCCAAGCTCCTCAAACCCACAGACCACTATCCCATGCTCCTTATTCATGTGGGCACCAATGACACAGCTCGGAGCACTCCCAACCAGGTCATGAGGCGCTACAGGGATTTGGGAGCAGGGCTTAAGGGTCTGGGGGCACAGGTGGTGTTCTCGACGATCCTCCCAGTCTCAGGCTATGGGCTGAGAAGGGACAGGAGGATCTATGTGGTCAACCAAAGACTGCAGCACTGGTGTTGTCAGGAAGGCTTTGGCTTTCATGACCACAGCCCGCTCTTTCGCGAGAGAGGCAGCGAGCTGCTGGGAAGAGATGGTCTCCACCTCTCTCCCCTAAGGTGGAGGCTCTTCTCAGCCAGACTGGCTGACCTGCTCCACCGGGCTTTAAACTAAGCGCGTTGGTGGACGGGGGGACTACCGCCACTGCTGGCCCGCTGAGCAATCCTTGCAAAGCCAGCGGATCACGGCACTCAAGGGAGCTCACCCCAGCCCCAGCCCTGGTAAAATCTGTGGGCAAGGAAGGAGCCCCCCAGGGGGCACTTGCCTGCCTGTACACTAATGCCAGGAGCCTGGGGAGTAAGCAGGAGGAGCTCATCCTCCTGCTCAGTGCAAACAATTACGATGTCATAGGGATAACAGAGACCTGGTGGGACTCCACCCATGACTGGACCACGGGGATAGATGGCTATACCCTGTACAGGAGGGATCATGTAGAAAAAAGGGGCGGGGGTGTAGCTCTCTATGTTAAGGAAAGCTACGCGTCCCTGCAAGCCGATATTGGCGACCAGGGTGGACGGCTGGAGACCCTCTGGGTTAAAATCTGTGGGGAACACGGCACAGGGGACACAATGGTGGGAGTCTATTACAGACCTCCCACCCAAAGTCCTGAGCTTGACCAGGAGTTTGCCCAGGAACTGGCTGAGGCAGCTTGCTCCAGGACCATGGTTGTCATGAGTGACTTCAATTCCCCGGACATCTCGTGGGAGGATCGCTCAGCAAAACCTGAGCGGTCGCAAAGCTTCCTCTCATGCGTGGATGACCTCTACCTGACTCAAGAAGTCTATGGGCCAACGAGAGGCAAAGCGCTGCTGGTACTGGCTACTGGGGAGGACCTAGTAGGCGACCTAGTGATCAATGGGAAGCTGGGTGACAGCGACCACGAGCTGATCACCTTCACCATCTGCCAAAAAGCTGGCAAGTCAGTCAGCAACACGCAAGTCCTTGACTTCAGGAAAGCCGACTTTGACAAGCTCAGGAGGCTTGTCAGTGAGGCCCTAAGGGACCGTGACCATGGGGAGAGGGGAGTTCAAGAAGAGTGGTTGCTCCTCAAGGGAGCGATCCTCAATGCACAAACTAAGTCTATTCCATCTCGGAGGAAAGGCAGCAAGAGGGCACAGCAGCTCCCCTGGCTCTCCAGGGACCTAGCAGACCTTCTGGGGCTAAAAAGAAAGGCCTACAAAGGATGGAGGATGGGAGTCACCTCCAAGGAGGATTATTCTGCACTGGTCCGGTCCTGTAGGGAGCAGACCAGGAAAGCCAAGGCTGCAACTGAACTCCAGCTAGCTTTGAGCATCAAGGACAATAAAAAGTCCTTTTTCAGATATGTGGGGAGCCAGAGGAAAAGCAGGGGCAACGTTGGACCCCTGCTGAACCAGATGGGGCAACTGACAACTGACGCCCAGGAAAAAGCCAACCTATTAAATGGGTACTTTGCGTCGGTCTTTCATCAGCCCTATGGGACGCCCATGCCCGCTACAGGGCCGGGAAGTCCGGGTGAGGGTGATCCCCTGCCCTCCATTAATGCTGACTTCGTGAAGGAACATCTTGAGAAGCTGGATACCTTCAAGTCAGCCGGCCCTGACAATCTTCACCCCAGGGTACTCAAGGAGCTGGCGAGCATCATAGCCCAGCCTCTAGCACGGATCTTTGAAAACTCTTGGCGCTCTGGAGTAGTGCCCGAAGATTGGAAGAAGGCCAATGTGGTGCCTATCTTCAAGAAAGGGAGGAAAGTGGATCCGGCTAACTATAGGCCCATCAGCCTGACTTCTATCCCAGGGAAGATCTTAGAAAAGTTTATTAAGGAGGCCATCCTTAATGGGCTGGCCGACGCCAACATCTTAAGGGATAGCCAGCACGGGTTTGTTGCTGGTAGGTCTTGCTTGACCAATCTCATTTCCTTCTACGACCAGGTGACCTATCACCTGGACAAGGGAGATGAGATTGATGTCATATATCTTGACTTCAAAAAAGCCTTTGATCTGGTGTCCCATGATCGTCTCTTGGAGAAACTGGCCAATTGTCGCCTTGGGTCCTCCACGATCCACTGGCTGGAAAATTGGCTCCGGGGTCGGACCCAGAGGGTAGTAATTGATGGAAGTCACTCATCGTGGTGTCCTGTGACCAGTGGGGTCTCCCAGGGCTCTGTCCTTGGACCCATACTGTTCAACATCTTCATTAATGATGTGGACACTGGAGTCAGAAGCAGACTGGCCAAGTTCACAGATGACACCAAACTTTGGGGCAAAGCATCCACACCAGAAGACAGGCGGATGATCCAGGCTGACCTGGACAGGCTCAGCAAGTGGGCGGATGAGAATCTGATGGTGTTCAACGCCGATAAATGCAAGGTTCTCCACCTTGGGAAGAAAAACCCGCAGCATCCTTATAGGCTCGGCAGTGCTATTTTGGCTAGCGCTATGGAAGAAAGAGACTTGGGGGTCATCATTGACCACAAGATGAACATGAGCCTGCAATGCGATGCTGCGGCTAGTAAAGCGACCAAAACGCTGGCTTGCATCCATAGATGCTTCTCAAGCAAATCCCGGGACGTCATTCTCCCCCTGTACTCGGCCTTAGTGAGGCCGCAGCTGGAGTACTGTGTCCAGTTTTGGGCTCCACAATTCAAAAAGGATGTGGAGAAGCTTGAGAGAGTCCAGAGAAGAGCCACGCGCATGATCAGAGGTCAGGGAAGCAGGCTCTACGATGACAGGCTGAGAGCCCTGGGGCTCTTTAGCCTGGAAAAGCGCAGGCTCAGGGGTGATCTAATGGCCACCTACAAGTTTATCAGGGGTGACCACCAGTATCTGGGGGAACGTTTGTTCACCAGAGCGCCCCAAGGGATGACGAGGTCGAATGCTCACAAACTACTACAAGATCGTTTCAGGCTGGACATAAGGAAGAATTTCTTTACTGTCCGAGCCCCCAAGGTCTGGAACAGCCTGCCACCGGAGGTTGTTCAAGCACCTTCATTGAACACCTTCAAGATGAAACTGGATGCTTATCTTGCTGGGATCCTATGACCCCAGCTGACTTCCTGCCCTTTGGGCGGGGGGCTGGACTTGATGATCTTCCGAGGTCCCTTCCAGCCCTAATGTCTATGAAATCTATGAAATCTCTTGATGACCCCCAGGGTAGGGGAGAGCACCACCTCCCTTGGGAGCCCGTTCCAGACCTTGGCCACTCGAACTGTGAAGAAGTTCCTCCTAATGTCCAATCTAAATCTGCTCTCTGCTAGCTTGTGGCCATTATTTCTTGTAACCCCCGGGGGCGCCTTGGTGAATAAATACTCACCAATTCCCTTCTGTGCCCCCGTGATGAACTTATAGGCAGCCACAAGGTCGCCTCTCAACCTTCTCTTGCGGAGGCTGAAAAGGTCCAGGTTCTCTAGTCTCTCCTCATAGGGCTTGGTCTGCTGGCCCTTAACCATACGAGTGGCCCTTCTCTGGACCCTCGCCAGGTTATCCGCATCCCTTTTGAAGTGTGGCGCCCAGAATTGCACGCATTATTCCAACTGCGGTCTGACCAGCACCCGATAGAGGGGAAGTATCACCTCCTTGGGCCTATTCGGCATGTATCTGCTGATGCACGATAAAGTGCCATTGGCTTTTCTGATGGCTTCGTCACACTGCCGACTCATGTTCATCTTAGAGTCCACTAGGACTCCAAGATCCCTTTCCACTTCCGTACCACCCAGCAAGTCATTCCCTAGGCTGTAGGTGTGCTGGACATTTTTCCTCCCTAGGTGCATCACTTTGCATTTCTCCTTGTTGAATTGCATTCTGTTGTTTTCTGCCCACTTGTCCAACCTGTCCAGGTCTGCTTGCAGCTGTTCCCTGCCCTCCGGTGTGTCCACTTCTCCCCATAGCTTTGTGTCATCTGCAGACTTGGACAGAGTACATTTCACTCCCTCGTCCAAGTCGCTGATGAAGACATTAAAGAGTATCAGTCCAAGGACCGAGCCCTGCGGGACCCCACTTCCCACACCCTTCCAGGTCGAAGCCGACCCATCCACCACAACTCTCTGGGTGCGACCCTCCAGCCAATTCGCCACCCACTGGACTGTGTAGTCATCCAAGTCACAGCCTCTTAACTTGTTCACTAGTATGGGGTGGGATACCGTATCGAAGGCCTTCCTGAAATCTAAGTATACGACATCCACCCCTCCTCCTGTGTCCAGGCGTTTTATAACCTGGTCATAAAAAGAGACTAGATTGGTCTGGCACGATCTGCCTGCTACGAACCCGTGCTGGTTTCCCCTCAGCATAATTTGTCCTGCCAGGCTCTCGCATATGAGAGCCTTGATAATTTTTTGAAAGACTTTACCAAGGATGGAGATGAGACTGACTGGCCTATAGTTGCCCGGGTCCTCCTTCCTCCCCTTCTTGAAAATGGGGACCACATTGGCCCTTTTCCAGTCCTCCGGGACTTGGCCCGTGCGCCACGAGCGTTCGAATATTCCCGCCAGTGGCTCTGCAGTGATGTTGGCCAGTGCCTTCAGCACCCTCGGATGGAGCTCATCCAGGCCTGCCGACTTAAAGGCATCCTGTTCTTCCAAGTGACTCTGCACCATCTCAGGGTCTATGCATGGAAGTCTGGCGCCTTGCTGCTGCCTCTCTACAACCCCAGTGAGAGCCTTGTCCTGCCCCTCGCTTAGGAATACTGAGGCAAAGAACTCATTGAGGAGTTCAGCCTTGTTCCCCCTGTCTGTCACCAAATGTTTCTGCCCATTTAGCAGGGGTCCTATTCCTCCCTGGGCCTTCCTTTTACTCCCTATATATCTAAAAAACAATTTCTTGTTGTCCTTTACTTGGGATAACATCCTCAGCTCCATGGAAGCTTTGGCCCGTCTAACTGCCTCCCTACAAGCAAGAGCAGAGGAGGTATATTTGTCTTTGGTGATCTCTTCTTGTTTCCACTTTTTGTGTGCTCCCCTTTTGGCCCTTAGGCTGACCTGGATTTCTGCAGTCAGCCAGGGAAGCCTCCTGGCCCCTTTCCCTCTTTTACCCTGCATGGGGATCGTCTCGCTTTGTGCCCAAAGGATCGTTTCCTTAAGGCACAGCCACCCTTCTTGGGCTCCCATCATTTCAAAACTCCTACTCTGCAGTGCATCCTTGACTAATCACCTGAGTTCATTTAAATCAGCTTTCCTAAAGTCCAGTACTTTCACCCTACTAGTTACCTTACCCACTCGACGTCTTATGGTGAATTCTATTATTAGGTGATCACTGTCCCCCAGATGGCTACCAATCTGGAGGTCCCCTACCATGTCATCCCCCATTGCCAATACCAGATCCGGTATGGCATTCCCCCTAGTGGGACCATGCACCTCCTGTGTCAGGTGGAGGTCCTGTACACAGGTTAGAAACCTACGTGAATGGTGGGACTTTGCCGTCTGTGTCTCCCAGCAGATGTCTGGTTAGTTTAGGTCCCCCATGACTACCGCTTCTTTAGCTTTTATGGTCTCTGATAGCTGCCTCAGGAGCCCCGCATCTATTTCTTCCCCTTGATGTGAGGGTCTGTAGCAGACCCCTACCACCAAATCCCTTTCTCCTTGCCCCCATGTAGCCTAACCCACAATCCTTCTACTTCCTCATCCTTGGATTCCGTCTTGATGAGGGTTGACGTACATTGCTCATTGACATAGAGCGCAACCCCTCCCCCTTTTTTCCCCACCCTGTCCTTTCTGTACAATCTATAACCCTCAATATGTACTGCCCACTCGTGGGACGAATCCCACCAGGTTTCCGTTAGCCCTACTAAGTCGTAGGTGTTTTGTGCAAGCAGGAGTGCTAGTTCATCCTGCTTGTTTCCCATGCTCCTAGCATTAGTATATAGGCACTTGAGCCCTGCGACTGGTGCCTTTGCTGCCCCCCCGCTCTGAGTCCCAAGGGGCCCCTTATTTCTTACCTTCTCGTTTCTTACCTGTGCCGTAGTGCTGGCCGCCCCGCGTCTTGCAGGTTCCCAATGTTCTCTTTCTTCAGGCTGGGCTGTCCTTGTGGGTGCCACATGGTTTGGTGGTCCACAGCTTCCCCCGCCCTCATCTTCCCCTCCCCCCGGCCAGCCTAATTTAAAGCCCGCCGGAGGAGATCCACCAACCTAGAAGAAAACACACGCTTACCTTTGGGGGACAGGTGAAGCCCATCCCAACTGAGCATGTCCCTCGTCGTGATGTGCGAGTCATTGTCCAGGAAGCCAAAGCCTGTATCGAGACACCACTGCCGAAGCCGCCAGTTGGTCTCTCGGATGCAGTTCTCATGCCGTCTTCCATGTCCATTCACCGGTAGGATGGAAGAGAATACCACCTGTGCACCGAACTCCCTCAGCACGCTGCCCAGAGCACTGTAGTCCGCCATCAGGTGATCGGGGGTTCTCCTGGCCGCATCATTAGTACCCACATGGACTAGGACCATGGGGTAGTAATCAGTGGGCTTGATCCTGGCCTGGATTACCTCCTTCACATCCCGAATCTTTGCTCCAGGCAGGCAGTATACCTCTCGTGTTGAGGGGTCCTGGCGACAGATGGGCCCTTCCGTACCTCTCAGGATGGAGTCACCTATGACGAGCACTCATCGCCTCCTCCTCTGGGTCTGCGAATGTATTCATGACCTGCACAAACATCACCTGGAAATTAAGGGGAGGTCCTGTCACTCATTCTCTTGTTACCATGGGATTTAAATGCTGGTCTCTACAATAAAAGTTCATACAAGACTCGACCACAAACAACGGCAATATACATGTAACACTTCAACAAGGGGTGGCTTAAATTTCCAGGGCATCCTACTAACAAGCTTCTAGAACACCAGTTCAAACCCTCAGCCAGAAATCAAAATGACACTTTTCTGGCCTCTCATGATACAAGCAGAGAGTCCCATGAATTAACCAAACAGGAATTTTATTATGGGAAAACACCATTATCAACAACTTGGGAAAGGCTGAACAGCAATACAACAGAGGATGAAGTTACCCTTACTGTCCTTTGCTGACATTTCAGACCCATTCCTCCTTTCATAGCCGTTAGTAGTTGATAAGCTAGCTACTACCCATTTCCCTTCATTATACTCCATTCACTTTTCACTGTCCCAGCTTAGAAGAGTCCAGACTTCAGGCAGGTCAATCCTTAGCACGTAACCAAAAGCTTTGTGACCTATCCCAGCTAAAGCAAAATTGAGACCCTCACCAGAGTCCTTTGTCTAGGATACTGCTCTGTTCTTAGTGCTGTAGTGCAAGCACCATTAATTACTATAATTTTGTTGGTTGGCATCATCAGTGTTTGTCCAAGCCACTCCAAAACATTGTATGTTATAGCTTTTTGGAAGAAGAATGAATAACAGATAGGACCCCAAATGAATTTTTGCTATCATGGCGACACACTCTTGGATGGAGTATTCCTTCCTATACTTTTCCTTATCTCTCACCTTCCTCATTCTCTCTTTCTTACCTTTGTGCCACCAATGCAGACTGTGGCATTGGTTAAAGTGAGCTCCAGCCCTGGGGACACTCGCCATAGTTCACATACCCATTTTCAAATGAGACTAATAGATTTTTATTCCTCCCAAATGCTAAGTATCAAAAGTATTTAAATAAAAAATGTCACAAGGCATCACGCAATGGTCATGAAATTAACAGACATACAACTGACATACAAATGAAACACAGACCCTCTGGTGAATTCCTTAGATCCTAGCAGAAGGATATCATCTCTATAAAGTCACTAGAGATCTTTAAAAATTCTGAGTAAAATCTCCACTCTTTCAGATCTTCAGGCCATAAGCTTAGAATGCAACCGTAACATGTCATATACTTAAAATGTATTTTAACCAGCAGGAAGGGATTGAACCAGGAACTAAAGGTCCTGCCTACAATGTAGATGTGACTTTTTTCCAGCAGTTATGAGTTCTACCTGTGACAATCCATCTGTAATCTCTCAATCTCTGATTTTGATTCTGGATTTCAAAATAATCCTCAGGATATTTATAAATACTTAGCCAAAGATCTCATTATTGACAATTTGGAACATTGAATGTATAAAAGATTCTATTAAATATAACTTGAAAAATGAGTTTGAGTGGCTCCAAAGGAATGAAGGCATTTCAGTCATTTTGTCTATTTTTGATGAAAAGTTGCTCCTACACACAGTTGCACATTTGGGACAGTGTATTTTTAGTATTCCCTAAGATAAATGACACAGCTATTTTCATGAACATATTAGCTCAAGTTGCTAAAGAAGTAGAGACACTAAGACTATTACTAATCTCATTTTCTCTGACTTAACCCTGGTATAACTTTGTTGATCTCACTAAGATTGCTTCTGATATACATTATTAAAACAGAGCAAAGAATCAGACAATAAAACATGTAACACCTTTAGCATAAGCATGTAGAATGTATTTCCCTTCCTAAAACCATGTGCCATATTTACTTGAATATAAGATGACCCTGAATATAAGATGAACCCCAATAATTTGATTCTATATAAGGGTAATTTATACATTTCTCATAATTGTTCAGGTATAGAATCAAGTTATTGGAGTTCTGCCTTGAATTTTTCCACCTCCACCCCCCTCCCAGTGCTACAGAAGTGGAAATAAATTGGGGGGGAGAGGGGATGCAGGTAGCTGCATTGCCCTCTGTCTTCCCCCAACTTCTTCCCCCTGCAGTTCCTTTGCCCCTGTCCTTACTGTCAGAAACTGCTCTCCCTCAGTACATGAAAGTGAGGAGCAAATCTGAAAATACTGACCTAGAAATAAATAGACCTATAGTAATTTGCATATAATACCCATAGATTTAGCTCATCCAGAATTGATGCAAGTTACCTTTTGTTGGCATGTTACCTCTCCATGGACTTGCATCCTGATGGGATGGAGAGGCTTGCATGTACCAATGTCCCTAAGAGCAATACCTTCAGGAGACTTGTACTCCTGGTAGGGTCACCCATGATGGTAAGGTCAAAGATGAGGGATCAGATGAAGAGAAGTCCAATATAACAAAGTCCTCAACATTGAAGTAGGCAGATGAAGAAGACATACTTCTCAATGTCTGTGAAGGCAGATGAAAGCTGCAGCAGAAAAGTAAACTGAGTTGTCTTAGATCTCCTTGCCACTGGACACAAGTTTCTCCTCTGCTAAGATCCATGTGGTTGTCAATGCGCAACAGCCCCCTCATGTAAAACAGGTCACATGCAGATTTCTCTCAGTGGATACAACATCTACCACAATAACCAGTCACCAATACCTATAACTTCTACAAAGTCCTTTGGTGACAGATGAATGGTGATGGGGATAAACTAAGTGATTGCAGGGAGTCCCTAGTCACAGATCCACATAAAGGAAGCAGCTATGTGTTGGTCACTTCACCCTTGGAATGGGACAAGAGGGTGATTTGGTAGCTGTGACTGAGAAGTACTTTTTAGGATCCCTTCTGCTCATCCCACAAGTGGAGGGGGGGACTAGAAAAGATGCCCCAAATGTAGACTGTCCCACCTCACCTAGCTGCTTCCAGGGGGGTCACTCAAATTGCAGTTGAAACCCATAAATGTCCCTTACATTCTGTAATGTATGATCCCTACTAGATGACCTGAACAGTGACAGACCTGCCTGAATATAGAACAGTTATTGTTGCCTGAGAACTCTCAACCTCAATATCACTGCTCTCAGTGAGACCAGATGTGCAGACAAAGGCCATCTGAGAGAGGAGGGAGGTGGCTTTACATTCATCTGGAAAGGAAAACCTTCAAATGACAAGCAAATACATGGAATTGATTTCAACATTAAGAGCCAGGTTGTCAGTCGGATGACTGAATTTTCTGTTGGCATTAACAAGTTCCTCATGACCATAACAAGTTCCTCATATAACATGAATCTATGACTCTCCACCTCCAGCTGACACAATTCACTTGCTACCATCATCAGTGCATACACCCCAACACTTGAATCTGAGGAAGAACAGAAAGAACAGTTTTATGCTGACCTTGATGAAATCTTAACTGTCATCCAAAAGAGGATAAAATCTTCCTTGGAGATTTCATTGAGAGAGTTGGCTGCAACTTTAACATGTGAAGAGGCACTACTGGAAAGGAAGGAGCGTGCAACACCATTTCCAGCAAAATCCTCTTACTTAGTAAATGTGCAGAGCATGACCTTGTCATTACTAACACCATCTTCAGACAATGTGACAGGTACAAAACAACATGACAGCACCCTTGCTCAAACAATGGCACATACTTGACTACATCATCATACGAGTGCATGATCTAAAAGATGTTTATATCAATGTGTTACAAGTGAAACAAGTGATTTCTGGACCAAAAATCACTTAGTGAGATCAATCACATTTGTTAGGTTTGCATTGAAACATCAAAAGCAAAACAAACCAGTCTGAAGAATGCCCTCAGACCCCTAGACACTGCAAAGCCCTCCAAACATATCTCAGCAAGAAACTCACTAATATTAGAATTGAAAATGATTACACTTGTGCTGAGGAAAACTGGAAAAGTCTAAAGGAGATCATACATGAGGCTTGCATGGAATCAGTTGGCTTTATAACCCGACGCCAACTGGTTTGACAAAAACAACGCTGAGATCACAGCCCTTCTCAACAGGAAAAGTAAAGCTTCCTGTAACTAGCAAAACCATCCTACATCCAGTCAGAAACAGAAACAGATTCTGTGGCTCTAGGATCAGCCTTCTTAGCCATCAATGGACTCATCTGCACCTTGATGCATGGGAGTGGTCATCCTCAACCATGATGGATCACCAACAATGACTGTTGCAAGTTTTAGCACACATAATCTATAAATACATTTTTAAGCAGAACTTTTGTACATACGTATATATAATACAAACTATGCATGGAATTAACTCACGGCCAAGAGGCTTATGATTTACCATACAGTTCATTGGGTTGGGCCCCAGCAGGATGAACAGGATTTCAAGCCATGGTGACCTCACAACTCAGCACTGCTCATTATGCATGTGTACTCCAGCAACCCATACAAAGCCATGTGGTCTTGTCATGAGTCCTGGGATCCTCCATAAATGCATAAGCATATGGAGTAAAGGACTCCCTGGTCTGGCTCCAACTCAGGGAGGGCAGAGCCACACTAATCATGTAACAGGCTGGGAGAGGGAGTGACAAAGGGATTCTGGGTGAACTGTTTGGAGCCCCATTTGATTACATTTACCAGACATTTAAAGCTGCTGAAGAAATAGTAATCATTGGACATAGGAATGAAAGGCATACCTTTCATGTGGGAGTGAATAGGAGGTTGAAATTAATGCATTGTAGTGGCTCACCATGACTTAGAAAAGACTCAGCACTGAGGAGGATTGCATTCAAGGGGCACTGCCAGCTGGGCTGTACAAACCTATCCTTCGGTGAGGTTCCTACTAATATGAGCCATGTATTTTAATCATGTACTCAGTTTCAGTATTTAATGAGGTTTCCTTGTATCTGAATGCAAGATAAGGGGCTTTTTTTCCCCATGCTGACTGCAGGGGGAAAATCTTATCTTCAAGTAGCTATAGTACCAATATTTGAAATACCATACAGTTACGGGATAGCTACATGCTACAGTACACTACATACTATGGTACAGCAACTTTTCTTAATTTTTATGTAACTACAGCTCCTTTGTCCTTGGGTCTTAGAATAGTTTTTGCCACAATCAAGCACAAGGGTTTCTTACATGACTTCTATCCTAGCCAGTACCATCTAAACAACAGTTTTTAAAAGATAACTAATTCTTCCAGCCATTTCCCTCATTCCTTCCTGATATCTGCTTACAACCCTGCACTAAAGAAGATTAACAACATGATGGTGCCTAGTGAAGATATAGTGATCATGCAACAATCTATATATCAGGTTACTGCAAAGGCCATGTAGAAGAAGCATTACAGACATTTGCTGGATGATCTGAGGCTGAGAGAGTCTCAATCTAGATTAGAATTTATTGCACTTTATCTGTCAACAAAAGTGACAAATTACTGCAGCTGGAGAGGCTCACTTCTCTTCTAACTAACAATATATTGAAAAAGCCTATTGTATGTTCATCCATCTTTGTTTCAACATTTCAGACTTACTAGAGTTGTAATTAATTTTGTGGCAATGAAAATAAAATTTAAAAAATTAATTTCAGCCTAAAGAAAGATTTATTTAATTATTTAGGCCTTTGCTAGATATCTTTTAAACTGACTTGGTATGAAAAGAGACAATTTCATTTCAGCCATTTAACATATAACCTGCACTTCCTTATTTTGATAGTCATCAAAATATTGACTTTACACAAACCCACTGCAGATGTGAGTTTGCATACAAGTCCTGAGGTGTATCTTTACTGATGAAAAAGAACGTCCATACATAAATTGTCTGAAAAGAGGGAATATAAAACTCTAAAACTCTTGGTTCAGAGATGATATTTTTTATTAAACCAACAAATAAATCAACAAAAAATATACCTTTCTTTTTTTAAGATATGTTGTGATTTCCTAGTTGGTCTAATAAAAGGTATCATCTCTGAACCAAAGAGTTTTAGAGTTTTGCATTTCTTTTTGTCTCAAATGAACATGGCTACTGAACACATCCCTGAAGAGAGGGAGGATTTTTTTAATACTTTTGGAAAAAATAATAAGTTGAATCACATGGAACTATCATTTCAATTATGAGGGATCTAAATTTTGGTGAAAGACAAACACTATATAGGCATAGGTGATAATTCATTCACCTCACCAAGGGGAATAAAAAAAGTGATAAATGCATAAAATCCCCAAGGGACATATCATGAAAGGAAGACATCTGCAGATTTGGGATCTGATCCTAAGAGTTTCTGTGAGCTGCCAGTAAATTTATTTCTACCTAAAATTCCCATGGACTGCAATGGGCCTTCCCAAGGATAAATTGTCTTCGTTTAGACTGTTTGTGACAGGGCACCATAGGTGCCTGCCACTTTATGGGCCTGATGCTGGCAGCTGCCAGGTGCCTGATGAGGGCAGCCATTTTGGGACCTAGGGCTGAGCATATAAACAGGGAAGTTTTGCTGCCTAGAGGCCAGGCAACAACATTGCCTGGCTGTAGGGCTGCTGGTATCATATGGAGGTAAGAGTGGAGCTGTAGGGGATGGATAGGAGGCTCCTGGTTCTCTGCATGACCTAAAACTGCACCCTGCCAGGAGTGGGTGGCCTGGTGGGGCTCTTAGTGGTACAGGAGCCCCCAGGAAATGCCAGGCGAGTTATCACCCCAGTGAAAGGTGGGTAGGGATGCCTTAACCCTAGCCCTCACCTTTGGGTGAGTTGCATTCCATTGGAGGTAGTTGAGGGGGTGTAAACCCCGCAAGGGAGAGTGGGGCCAGGTGTGGCTGAAGCTGCCTGACCCCTGTGGGGTTTGAGACCCCAAGAGGGAAGATTGGGGCCAGGTATGGCCAAGGTCTCCTGAGCCCTGCCAGGGAGCAAACCCCTCCCTGTGGCCCCAGTGAAGGGGGTGGAGATCTGGTAGCCCCAAGTGAGGGGGCAGGGTTGCGGAGCCCTGAGTAGAGGGGGCAATTGTGGAGCCCCAAGTAAGGGGGCAGGGTCATGGAGCCCCAAACAGAAGGGGGCATTGTGGAGCTCTAAGAAAAGGGGGTGGTTGTGGAGCCCCATGTAAGAAGGGGGGGGGGTCTGTAAGATCACAGACAAGGTAGCCCCATGACCTGCTGCCCTGGGGGGGGGGGAAGTGAGAGTCCCCTGTGAGACCCTGGGGTACCAGTTGTGGTGTGAGGTACCCCAGCTCCCCACATCCAGTAAAGGGGACCTGGAGAGAGTGTGGGGCTAGTGAGGCAAAGGTAGAGTGCTCCCTCGACTGGCCTATGATGGGGCCAGGACTGAGAAGGTCAAAAGGGCCAGGCGCCCACTGCGAGGGGCACCCAGAGTCATGGGCCTGGGACCCCACCTGGCCTTTGAGGTGAGGCCAGGGCCCATGTAGGGCCAAAGGCCCTGAGTAGGGACCATGCCCGAGAGGAGAGCCAGCTATGTGGAGCTCGGCAACTTGGATGAAGGTGGCGTAGGGCCGCCGGGGCAGGGGAACCAAAGGAGGGCCCTATCCGGAGGATTCTGGAGCCTACTGTGGGGCTGGTGTGCTTGTTAACAGCTGGATGCCATCTGAGAGGCTTGGGCTGCAGTGTAGGTGAAGATCAGAGCTGCAGATAACGCCCGCTGGTGTCGGGGCAAGAAATGGGCAGCCTCCCACTTATTCAACATCTACTTATTAATTTTGCAGCAAGTCGTGGTGGGCGAGACAGGCAGGTGACATGCCCGGAGGCAGGTGGGAGGTCAGCGACAGGTGGCCCAAGAGAAGCCCACTTTGCTACACTGTTTGTAGAAGTTGAACTCCACATGGGAACAGGTAAACCAAGCAGGCTTTTTATTAATAGGGCTTTTCAAACAGTGTGCTCTCAGAAACTCAGCTTAACACACATGGGGATGTGTGTTAAGAAGCAACTTTACTTCCTATGACTCTCTTTAAGGTAAGGTGCATTAGATGTACATGAACTCAATGCATCATCTTGGCAAGCTAAAGAAGTGTAAAAATGCCAGTACAAAGGCTTACTAACAGCATTAGGATTAGTTGTGGTTCTTCCATTCTTTGGGTGTGTCTACATGAGACACTTACTGTGCACTAGGCTAATGGCCAGGTCACAAAATCATTGGACGCAGGTGTCACAGTGAACATAGTCTTTCTGGACCTTAGGAAGGCCTTTGACTCTGTCTTTCACCCCATTCTCATTAAAAAACTAGGAGACTGTGGCGCCGATACCTACACAGTCAGATGGGTCACTAATTGGCTGGAGGGCCACACCCAGAGAGCGGTGGTGGATGGGTCTTATTCAACGTGGAGGAGTGTGGGCAGTGGGGTTCCATAGGGCTCGGTCCTCAGGCCTGCACTGTTCAATATCTTCATCAGCAACTTGGACGAGGGGGTAAAAAACACCCTGTTCAAATTCGCAGATGACACTAAGATATGGGGAGAAGTGGGCACGCTAGAAGGGAGGAATAGGCTGCAATCAGACCTGGACAGGTTACAGGGTTGGGCGATGAGAACAGGATGGGTTCCAACACTGAGAAGTGCAAGGTGCTGTACCTGGGGAGGAAGAACCAGCAGCATACCTACAGGCTGGGGAACTCCCTTCTCGTCGGTGCAGAGGCAGAAAAGGATCTTGGAGTCATTATTGATGCCAAAATGAACATGGGCCCACAGTGTGGGGACACGGTCAGGAAGGCCCATGTACTTTGTCATGCAACCAGAAATGACAAGAAATAATGGTCACAAGCTGGCAGAGGGTAGATTCAGGCTAGATATCAGGAGTTGCTACTTCATTGTCAGGGCAGCTAGGATCTGGAACCAACTTCCAAGAGAAGTGGTGCTGGTTCCTACCCTGGGGGGTCTTTAAAAGGAGGCTGGATGAACATCTTGCTGGGGCTGTTTGACCCCAGTACTCTTTCTTGCCATGGCAGGGGGTCAGACTTGATGATCTGCTCAGGTCCTTTCCAACCCTACCAACTATGAAACACTGTGCAGTAACATGCCAGTCAAAAACTGTGCTAATAAAATACTATGCACAGGTGTTACTGCACAGTAACTATAGTTACTGCACATTTAGTTAGTATTTTGTTAAGTAAGTATTAAACTAAATGTGCAGTAACTAGGGCTGTGTGAAACACTATCATTTGATTTCAATATCCATTTTGCCATTTCGAAGGGACAGTGTTCAGTTTCATTGTTTCGTTTCATTTCATTTCAAAGCACTGGCCCATTTCATTTCGTAGAAACTGTTTTGCTGTTTCAACGCGTTTCAATGTTTTGCCCATAGGGTATAATGGGGAATCATGAAAATGCCTAAGACGTTGTCATTTCTTGCCTGATTTGGATGAAAACTGCAGGGACAGTAGCCCCTTCTCAGGGCACAAAGACCGCCAGGTTTCAAGGAGATAGCTGCAGAAGTTTCTAGGAAATTGCACCTCAAACTCTTTAAAACACAATTCCTGACACTTGCCAACAGCGGCAGCCTCCTCTCATCTGGCATGCATATCTGGGGGCCCGCACCCCTGGGAGGGCTGTGGGGCTGTGCTGACTCCTCCTGGGGGTGCAGATCCCTGGATCTGCATGCCAGATGAGAGGGGGCTGCCACTGCTACCTGGGACTGGTGCTGGACACAGTCCATCCAGCTCTGTAGCCTGAGCCTCCTCTAATCCTGCGCACAGATCTGGGAGCTCACACACCTAGGAGGAGTCCAGCACAGCCTGGCAGCCCTCCCAGGGGTGTGAGCCCCCGGATCTGTGCCCTAGATAAGAGGAGGCTGCCTCTGCCACCTGGGACTGGTGCTGGGCACGGGCTGCACACAGCACCAGAAAACATTGTGGATGCCACCTGTCCCAGGCAGCATGGGCAGCTTGAGCCTCTTCTCATCCAATGCACAGAACTGGGGGCTCAGACCCCTGGGAGGAGTCCAGCACAACCCAGCAGCCCTCCCAGGGGTGTGAGCCCCAGATCTGTCAACCAGATGAGAGGAGGCTCAGGCTGCCACTGTCGCCTGGGGCAGGCAGCAGCAGCAATCTTCTCTGATGCTGGGCGCAGCCCACACCCAGCACTGGTCCCAGGTGGCAGAGGCAGCCTCCTGTCACCCAGGGCACAGATCCAGGGGCTCACCCCCCCAGGAGGGCTGCTGGGTTATGCTGGACTCCTCCTGGGGGTATGATAACCTGGATCTGCGTGCCGGATGAGAGGAGGCTGCCACTGTCACCTGGGACCAGTATTGAAGCCAAGTAAGCCTGACTTCAAAACTGGAAACGTTTTGAAACATTTTGACTGCCCTTGTTTCATTCTGAAGCTGTTTTGAAGCCTCTTGTTTAGTTTTGATTTCATTATTTTGAGCTCAAAATGTGTCAAAACGGCTTTGAAACAAAACACCTGGCAAAATTTCACACAGCCCTAGCAGTAACTATTGCGCATTAATGACCATGTAGACATGCCCTTTAAATCTGAATGTTCTCCCATATCTAGAGTGTGTGTTCCTCCTTGTTCAGCTGTCCTTTCATCTGGCAATGTTAATGGCTGTTCCATATTCAGTTGCCCTCCATTAGTAAGTTTTCTCTATATGGAGATAATCCAAGATCTGACTGTCCACATTGTGTATTGTCTTTATTTAGACAAATTAGAGACTCATGGAGGAATGGGTAAACCAAAATGTATTTTTATTAACCATGCTTTTCAGACACATGCTCTACTCTCAGACCAACAGACGGCAAGAAGCAGTATCCTAAAGTCACTTCCTATTTTTCTCCTAAAGCAATGGTACACAGGTTATGCCAGAGTATGAACCACAAATTATGCCAATGTAAAATGAGGAGGAAGGGATTAATCCAATAGGTAACTGTTTTATGTGTCCATTCTATCCCAGGGATATGCAGAAACTCAGCTGTGGTAATTTAACAGACGTTTCATTCAGGGAAAAATTGTCATGAGTTAGCTTCCACTTGTATAGAATAGCAGTGGACAGATGAAATAGTTACTGTTGTCAGCTGATTGGCAGTAAGTCCTCCTTACTCTCCTTTTAATTCGGGAGAATGTATTCAGGCCTTATTACAGTTACTTTGGGTGGGTCCTGGAGTTCTTCAAACCTGGAGTGTCCACACATTAACACCTCAAACTGGTTATAAGCACTTGTTACATGGCTGAAAGTTATGCTCCTTCACAGTAGGATTGTCTCTGATCCATGCTCTAGGTTATACCTTAGTATAAACACACCAAATGCCCCCTCTCCCCCACTGGCCCAGAATGGGCCCACTACCCACCCACCTTAACCATCACTAACTGCTCGCCATACCTACCCTCCATCCCACTGCTTACTTGTGGCTTCCAGTGCTGTCTTGGGGAACAGGCAGGGATGGATTAAGCTGCTTCCCTGGCCATCACCACTACTGCTGCTGTTCCCTGGGCCAGAGGAGTAGCAGCCCAACAGCAGAACTTGGGCAAACAGGTTAACCCTTACCTGCCTGCTTCCCTGGGTGTCATAGTGCAGGAAGCCTCAAATAAGTAATGCCCCTGAGGTGATGGGAGGCAGAAGGCAGGGGGTAACCCAAGGAGTAGAGGGGCTGGGGAAGGATTCAGGGAAGCCCGAGGGGGAGGGGGGGCAGGGAGCAGGGGAAACCCAGAAGGGGGGGGGGGGGGGCATTTGTACCTTTCAGTGCTCCAGGCTCCTACTATCCTAAAGTGTGGCTGCTCCAAACTTGAACTAGCTCTAACCCCCATCAACACTTTTGCAGCCCACAGTGTAAGGTGTAACATGTCCCTTCATCTGCTCACAACCTAACTGTGTATGAATATAGAACAGAAGACAATCGGTACTGCCTTGTAAGCATATTAATTATTGCAGAACCTGGATCTTCAGTCTGAAAATAATACAGCTCTGTAGGGCAATTATTTTCTTCTGGATTGCTTATAAAATATGAACAGCTACTGAGTAGAAAACCACAAAATTAAAGGAAAAGCTAAATAAATAACCTTATGCAGACATGGTATCAGACTTAAAATAAACAACATAGCTAAAGACTCTATACAAGAAGTATGCTTCCCATTCAGAGCACATTCTTAAGCTATGTAAGTCAAAACAAGTTTCTTAATCTTAAATGTTGATTTTCTTTTCTATAGATGCCTGCAAAAATGATAGCAATGAATCTGATTGTTGTTTTAGTTCTACAGCCAGGAGTAATGTACGAAAAAACACAAGAGGACAAATTATATAATCATGCACTAGTACTCTCTCTAAAAGCATCACTTAGGAGGACCAGACAAGCCATCAGATTTTGTATCTCACCACCAAATTTTTAGTTCATGGAATAGTTATTTTATCATTTAATCTTTTCATTACTGGTGATGCTTGGAGGTGAGCACTGAAAAAAATGTATGAAAATCTGGCATCCAGCTCTTAAGATTTATTTGTGAAGACTTGGAAAATTGTTCCTACAATAACCTTAGATAACTGAGCCTACATGGTTATTTGCAAACATAATTATAAATATAATTGTGGTACTTCATCATAGATTTGTGTGTTCACAATTATAACAATTTTATCTTGGATGCTTATTCAAACTTTCCCAAACCTTCTCTTGTATCTGCACAACTGGAAATTTCACTAATTTGGTCTCTTTTTGCATAACTTCTCTACTTTTCCTCTGGCCAAAAATGTCATATGAGTAGTCTTTCTCATAACCATTACAACTTCCATTTCTAATATGAACTGGGAAGTACAACAATGCACTAAAATGCTATGGTCATTTATCATCTTAAGATGATTTTTTTTTTTTAAACCTCCAAATTATTTTCATTTAGCTTTGCCTTTAATTTTACCCTTACTAGGATATAAATTCTTATTTTTCATATCTTCAAAAAGAATTTGACATCTCTTGTATCTGAAGACCAACGACCATTATTAAGAAAACATTTCTCAGTTCATGATGACTGTCTATTTTTATTGTAATGTATAATACCTAGACCAATAGTTCCCAATCTGTGGTACCACCAGTGGAACACAAATGATCTATCAGTGGTACACATTAACAGATTTATTATTATTAAATTATATGACAAAAATGTGCTGGTGGTACTTAAGGTTGTATTGTTTTAAATTGGTGGTGCACAATCTGTCAGGGTTTGGGAACTGCTGAACTAGACAATTACTATAAAAATAATGGATTATATCAAAGGCCTGGGTAATTGTTGCCCTGCAACTTCTGTTATACATATGACCAGAATAAACTGGCTGTGATTGTACTATTAGTCAGAAACAGTACCTTTGACTATACAACATCAATTTGGAGGATGCTACATGCCTATATTTCTTACTGAAATTAATGGGATCTGAGTTCATCAGGTCTGAATGAGAGAAATATTATTTCTGGTGGGACAAAGCCAAGATCCATCCCTGGATGGGAAAACTGGTTTTGTCATCACCTACATCTCTCCCCTACCTTGGGGGTCTTCAAGAGGAGGCTGGATAGCTATCTGGCTGGGGTATTATGATCCCATCACTTGTTCCTGCCCAGGGCAGGGGGTCAGACTTGATGATCTGTTCAGGTCCCTTCTGACCCTAGAAACTATGAAACTATTTATTTTTCCTCTTATATAATCTTCAAATAAAAAAAATTAAATACCTATTAAATCAAAGCTTCCTGGAAATGACATTTTGCCTATATGAAACACATGCCCAGAATCTTTTTCCTTAAATTATAAAGTCATTAGGAATCACTGATATCATATAATCTGATTTCCCTTCATTAAATTGTGACTGAATTAAATGGTTTTCTCTAGAAAAATACTCAATCTTGACTGGAAAATGTTCAGTGATGGACAGTCCTTTATGACCTTGACAGACTAATTAAAAAATTAGAACTTATTCCTAGTCTGAATTTTTCTAGCTTCAACTTCAAGTTATTGCATCTCCTTATGACTTTGCCTGTAAAATTGAAGAGTTCTCTAAATTTCAGATTACAGATCATGGCCTAATTACCTCTTATTTTACTATTGGATAAGCTAAGCGGGTTAATCTCCTCAATGTTCACTATAAAGCATATTTCTAATCCTTTATTCATTCTTGTATCTCTTCTTTCTACTTCTCCAATTTACTAGCATCATTCTTGAATCCTGAGCATCAGAAATTGACATGATATTTGAGCAGCAATCACAACCGTGTCAAGTACAGCACTAATCGAACCTTCCTACTTCTATTCCATTTTTTCCCATTTAAATGTCATAGAATCACATGTGCATTTTTGGTCACAACATTATACTGAGAATCCTATGCATCTAATAATCCAACAGAACCCGTTCGGAATTCTTCTCAGAGGCAATGTTTCCTACAATAGTCTTCTGTCAGTGTTCATTCACTGTTCACAAGCACAGTTTAAAACTAATTGGTTAGCAAGTTTAAATCCATTTAATGTGCCATGTTGATTTTGTATCATTTGATTTAGAGCAACAGTGACATTTTACAGAAATTTTAGGAGCCAAGTTATGCCTTCAGTTAATAGTATGGTCACATGGGAGTAATGAGGGCAGAATTGGTTCTTAGTTATTCTTTAATCACCATTCAGTATCACTGATGTGCTCATTCCCTTAACAATGTCCTGAAACCTAGAGAAGAATCCGTATGCAACTTAACTTCTATTATGTTCAAACCAACATAGAGATAAAAGTATTTAAAAGAGAATACTGATTAATAGAAGAATCACCATGTTTTATGCATATGCACGCACGCATATACATATATATCTACATACATATATACACACATGCACACCCCTGCCCACCCTCTCACTCTCTGTATAGATATACAGAGACAGAGATTGATACTTAGGAAAAGTTTCTAGGAAATAAACACAAAATAAATTATTATTGATGTCCTGACAGCATTAGCATGTGAACAGAAAAACATTTCTGGTAACTTATATTTTACTTTCTATTTCCCAAACTTCTGTATCCTTTTTATGTGAAGGCAATTTTAATATATATAAATCAATTCCAGTGTTGTAAAAATAAAGAGCTCTGGCATGAAAACAAAAAGACAGAGTTCCTGCCTGACATTTGCATCATAAATTCGGCCAAGAATCAGAGTGCACTAGCCCATGGAAAGCAAGAGTACTCTTATGATAAACAAGCACACTGGGAGGCACGACATTATCGCTGAGTGGATTATTTATGCTAGTTCTGGTAACAAGAAGGGGAGGTAAGTAATCCTCTTCAAATCCTGAGGCCACTGATCAAATAAAAATTTCCAAGTAAAATAAAAAATAAATTGGCTCTTCAAACTCTAACAGCTTTATTCAGAGGGAGGGAAAATTGCTCCACAGCTGCAAAGAGTCAACTTTTGATAGTCCTGAATTAGGATTTTAGTTCTCTGAGGGACTGCATGAGCTTTCTGTCCCCTTCAGCTCTCTGTGGGAGGCACCCATGGATCTGAATAAAACCACTTCTGAGGCCAGGCTAAACTTGGCACAGAACAGCATGGCCAGGTGCTAAAGCCAAATCCGTGACCTTCCATGGACCACAGGGCTTTAAGTTTCAAGAGTGGGAGAGAGGGAAAGGAAGATTCCAAATAAATTATGTCCAAATATTCCTCCTTTTTTGTCTCTTCTGCTCTGTATCTGGCAAATATTTATGTCAGGGTCACATGTGAAATGTGTTTTTATTTGTGAATATAAATATGCATCCACTTGCAAAATCATGTTAATTTTAAACCTATTAGGATTTGTTTTTTAATCTACTGACCATACCATGCACATGGGCCCTGATCCAATACTCAAAGAAACCAATGGGCAATTTTCCATTGACATCAATAGATCTTGGATCATGCCCTTAAAGACAAAGTAAAGAGGCTTTATGTCAATCAATTGCATGGGCTGAAATCGCTGCCAGAGTTCTTCTGTGCCAGTGGGATTCTGTGTACCATAGTGGATACAGAAAGTCCCCCGCCAAGCTATTGCAACCAGAGTTGGGAGACCACTCTGAAGCTCATAAATAATACTGAGGAACTTGTACCAGGTGAATTGTAAAATTAATTTTAAAAAGCATAGGTCAGCCCTGCTGTAACACACTTCAAAATCAGATTCTCTTTTCAAACAGTATTTTGTTTAGACCAATTCTTAATATAAGAACATTAAAAAATGCCATACTGAGTCAGAACACAGGCCCATCTAGCCCAGTATCTCAGTTCTTGCAGTGGCAGAAAGTGGACACGAAGGGAAAGAATACTTAAGGAGGGCATATTTAAACTTTGATTTATACCACAAGTTCAGACTCCTGCATGCACACGGAGGGACACTGACTACATTGTTCACCTGCATGGAGTCAATTGAGGACTGCAATTACTTAGAGTGCAAGAGGAAGTAAGGAAAAATCATGTATACATTAAAAATCATTTATTCTTCCCTCTGCTGTGCCCTTAGTCAGATGTTTGTTGTAAGACCACAGTTACATCTGGCATTTATATATGCATTTATTCAAGTAGGCACAAGGAAAGCAATGTTAGAAATTTCAAAAAACAAAGAAGATACCTAAATTATAACAATATTTGTCCAAGCACAGACTGAATTCCCTAATGATATATCTGGTGAACATTTCACCACATACAAAGACTTGATAATACAAGAGAGAAAGCTACTACTTCTTTCTATAGAAAGGCAATTAATGTACAGAAACTTGTGCACTCCCACAGTTTTTCTGTAAATTCCCTTCACTTTTAAGAGGTATTAGATAGGAGCAAAACTTTGCATGTTCATTGTGTTTACTTTAGCAGGCTTATCACACCTATAGTACACTGGTACCCAAGCCATCCAACCCCGTGAGTGGCGTGAGATTCAGTGCTCAGAGCAGCAACATCTGGCCTGTGGGGCTCCACATAGGTCCAGAAATCTGGTGGTAGAACAAGTGGTAGCAGTGTTAATTGGTCATTCCTGCACTAGTACAGTGGTTTTCAAACTTTTTTTCTCAGGATATCCCTCGCTAAACTCAGTACACCAACTGGAAAATGCTAATTTTTAGGTTTTATTCATTTTTTGACAATGGAACAATAATAAAGCAATTTTTCTGTTGCAAAAAAAGTCAAGAAGAATGTTTTTGACACTGTGGTTTCCTATTTGAAACATCAGGGTTTATATTCTGAATCATATATAGGCATTTGCATGCTCAACAAGCACTTTGCAGCACTTTTAAAAGGACTTGAAGCACCCAGGGTTGCATGACACTCTGGCTGAGGATCATTGCTCTAGTAACAGAGTATTTTAGACCAGATGGAATATATAAAGTGCGAAAACTTTAGTAGTATAAGGGGCCATGATAATCCATATTTATACCTGCAAACAGAAGGAACCTAATGGTTAAATGTGATATGAGATTACAATTCCCATTCACTCTTAATTTTTAATTGGTGGAACCTGGGTGGAATGAGTATATATGAAAATCGGGACATATTCATTTATGTACTTACAGCACTGATTTAAGTGCCTTGCATTAAACACCTGGGTTAGGAAATGTTAGCATTTATGTCCCAGTGTACTTCATTTTACTTATCTAAATAATAGATATAATGCTTCATCTATACAATAGGGGTATGGTTATGAATGTGTATAAAGAATTTGGACACCAGACAGATGCAATAACCTTCACTTTCTCAAACTATATATAGATTGTGTAATGCACAGGAGGTGTAATAGACATATAGATTATCAGTTCATATATGTAGCAAACAACAGAGTTATACTTAAAGGCTCTCACTAAATGAATTTTTATTTGTTTAAAGATTGTGTATCTTCTCTTCAACCCAGTCAGGAAAATGTAACCAGGTAAAGAAATGATCACATGAAATGATATGGGCATGACTCAGCAGAACTGCTTCATCAATTCAAATTGCTTATCTGCTTTGAAAGATGTAAAATATGTTTAAGGTTTCATCTTTTTCTGTCCATTCGTTAGGATAAATCACACTGCCTTATGTGATATTAAAGCTTCCAAGTAGTCAGAATATAACATGATGTGAGCAAGACAAAGCTAAAATAAAAGCACAATTTTATGAGTCACACCAGCAAAATTCTGTGGCAAGTAATTTAAATGTGTTGCCTAGAGAAGACTAAATGAATTAAATGCTTGAATTATTCCTTGGCTATAAAGTGCTGCAGTTTGATCCATTATTAAAATTACATATGGGTGGCAGAGTTATATACCAGTAGTCATACTTAAACCCTTCCACCACTTACCATATTCTCCCAACCAAACATTTAGAAACTGGCCACCTAAAGGTCCACCCACCCTTTGAAAATGCAAAATGAGAGCCTAGGACAGAATGTCCATCTCCACCAGAGGCATAGTGTTTGTTATTTCAGATGTTGCAATTGCTGGTTTATGTGATACATTATTCTGTATAAAGATAAACATTTCTATCTATTGTTAAATTAGCATGCACAAATAATTTAGCAATTGTCATTAATCCAATTGGATGTAGAAAATACACTGGAGGGTAGGGCTGGGTTTCATAGTGACCTAGACAAATTGGAGGATTGAGCAAAAGGAAATCTCATGAGTTTCAACAAGGACAAGTGCAAAGTCCTGCACTTAGGACAGAAGAATCCAATGCACCACTACAACCTGGGGACTGACTGGCTAAGCAGCAGTTCTGGAGAAAAGAACGTGGAGATTACAGTGGACAATAAAATAGATATGCGTCAGCAGTGTGTCCTTGTTGCCAAGAAGGCTAACAGCATACTGTGCTGCATTAGTAGAAGCATTGCCAGCAGATCAAAGGAAGTAATTATTTCATCCTGTTCTGTACTGGTGAGGCCACATCTGGAGTACTGTGCCCAGTTTTGGGCCCCTTACTATAGAAAGGACATGGACAAGTTGGAGAGAGTCCAGTGCAAAACAATGAAAATGGTCAGGGGGTTAGGGCACATGACTTATGAGGAGAGGCTGAGCAAACTGGGTTTATTTAGTCTGCAGAAGTAGAAGACTGAAGGATTTGAGAGCAGCCTTTAACTACCTGAAGGGTGGTTCCAAAGAGGATGGAGCTGGACTGTTCTCAGTGGTAACAGATGACAGAACAAGGAGCAATGGACTCAAGCTGCAGCAAGGGAGGTTTAGGTTGGATATTAGGGAAAACTTTCTCACTAGGAAGGTGGTAAAGCACTGGAACAGGTTACCTAGAGAGGTGGTGGAATCTCCATCCTTGGAGGTTTTTAAGGCCCAGCTCGAAAAAACTCTGGCTGGAATGGTCCTGCTTTGAGCAGGGAGTTGGACTAGATGACCTCCTGAGGTCCCTTTCAACTCTAATTTTCTATAATTCTATGAATTCCCAAAGTACGTATGAAAACACAGATCAGTATTTTCACCAAACGATGGACTGTTTTGAATAGAGTTCTTCTTGGGGATCACTACAGGAACAGTTCTAAGTCCCAAAGTTTGATTCCAAATGTATGCAAAACTCTTCAGTATTCTGATCTGGTATTCAACTTTAGGCCCAGGTCATCTTAATGTTTTTATTCATTTCTATTGTCATTGGTGTCCGCATCCCTGTTCCACAAAATTTTCCAATAAACGACCTTTTTTAATTACTTGCTACAATTTATAACTATTCCTGGGGGTGTTCAAAATAAAAGTAGCAGCTGCCTCTGCCCAAGGTTATTGCAATTCCTGTTTTGAAAGTACATAATTGATTTTTTATTTAAATGTGAAACATGCATTCTCCAAGAAAAACAGAATTAAACTGCTTCTGTTTTTTGAAGAGTATAAGCTTTGATGTGATGGATGCACTGAACATGTCAAGAAGAGTATTATCAAAAGAAGAAGTTTAAAGCCATTCCCTGGGGTATATATGTTTTGATGTCCTACTGTCCTTGTCACACATGAAAGTGCTTGGTCTATCTAGAAATTCATTTGACCCAGAAATAGCAAATGCTCAGAGTTAATGTAAAAAGAATAGAACTAGGACTGGGACTATGGTACACTCTATAATGCACTGGATTCTCTCATTGAAGTAGATTAAAAAGAAGCAGTAATGAGTCATTAAAATACATCTCATTGATCCTATACCACTACCCACAGACTTCTGTGCTATAAACCTAGGGGGCTCAAAATCCCAACTGTCTTGAATGAGTTTGTACAGGTTTGTAATTATGGAAACATTTTGTCCTGGCATTTGTATATGATACACAGTTCCCAAGTGAAGTTACACCTATGTCAGTCTGAAGACATTCAACTGATTTTCAGTGATTTTTTTCTAATCTGATGTGAGCGTAGAGTAAGATTACAATTTCTTCAGGCCATGAATATGAAAAGGAAAACTAGAAACAATTATAAAAGTATTTTAATGTGTTCATTATTAGTACTAAGCAGAAGAATATCTACTAAACTGTTTATTTTTTAAGTGACCAGAAACCCTAATATCTCAAACAATGCAAACTTTCCCAAAGAAACTCCATTATAAAATTTGGGCTCCAAAATTCTCTGTCCAGAATGACTGAAGGAGATGAACAAAGTCAAAAGGAAAAAAACAAACAAACCATAATCATTGTACAGCTCTGAGCCTCCATGGCAGGTTCAGAATCCCAGTGTTTAGAAGTTACTTCCTGTGTGTTGGTGCAGGGAAAGGCCTGAACCAATATCCTTTGAAGCCAATGGAAATATTTCTTTCAATTTAATGAGAAGTCATGTCCATTTTAAGGTAAGTCTCTTTCTACAGGTTTCTTCAAGTATAAGAAAATGATAATCAAAGAACAAGAGTTAAAACTGTTGAAAAATGAAGGAGAGAGAGGAAAAAGTAATGGTAGCCAAAGTAACAAGAAGCCACAATTTTTTTTCCGACAGCAGTAAGTCCATCCAATGACAAACACCCTACTGGGCAACTCAACAGTCAACTGGAGTAAAGCAAGTTCACAAGCTTACTGATCTTATAGCTTTTTTTCTTTAAGTAATTGAACAACAATGTAGGGGGAACCTGTGGGTTTCATCTTATCCTCTGGCACAGAGATGGTACTAAAGATATAAAATACCAGTATACTTGGGAGTGAAGTCAATAATAGACATGCCCCTGAATCTGATGCATCTCATGTCTAAGAAATTATGAACTGAATTGCAGACTTTGGAAAGGTCCAGGGTAATGAAAAAAAGTGACCTTGAGCACTGGTGATGACAGTCCAACTAGGAGAGACGACTCCATTCCAACCATGAGAGCCATTCTGCTCTAACTTTATCATCCTAAAATTCATGGGTCATTGCTGGAAAGAATTTGAAAGATACATGGCTGAGTTTAAAGTAGTTCCAGTATAAATTCATAGCTGTTATGGTCAGAAGGCACCTCAGTAGGTCCTCAAGTCTGATCCCCTGTCCTGGGCAGGAAAGAGCTCTGCAGTTAGGTGATCCCAGCTAGGTGCTTGTTCAGTTTCCTCTTGAAGGTAAGGGAGAGCACCACCTCCCTTGGAAGCCCATCCCTCACCATAAAGAAGTTCTTTCTAAAGTCCAACCTAAATCTGCTCTCTGTCAATTTGTGGCCGTTGTTCCTAGTTACTCCAGGGGGTGCCCTAGTAAATAAAGCATCTCCTATTCCCTGCTGCCCTCCCCCAATGAATTTATAGACAGCCACCAAATCACCTCTCAGCCTCTGAAGAGATCTGGGTCCCTCAGTCTCTCCTTCTAGGGCCTTACCTGCAGGCCTCTGACCATATGAGTGGCCTCCTCTGAACCCTTTCAAGATTCTCCACATCCTTTGATGTGCGGTGCCCAAAACTGGATGCAGTACTCCAACTGTGGCCTGAGCAATGCTGCATAGAAGGGAAGCATCACCTCCCTGGACCTGTTCATCGCGCATCTGCTAATTCATGATAAAGTGCAGTTAGCCTTGTTGATCATTTTGTCCCATAGATGACTCATGTTCATCTTGGCATCAACTATGACTCCAAGATCCCTTTCCACTTCTGTGTTGCTGAGAAGGTCATCCCCCAGCCTGTAAGTGTGTTGGTGGTTCTTTTTGCCCAGGTGCAGCACTTTCTACTTGTCTTTCTTGAACTGCATCCTATTTCATTCTGCCCATTTTTTCAACCGGTCCAGATCTGCCTGGATCTATTCCCTACCCTCTGGTGTGTTAACTTTGCCCCATAATTTGGTATTATCTGTGAACTTGGATAGGGTGCTCTCCACTCCCTTGTTCAAGTCACCGATGAAGATATTGAATAGCACTGGTCAAAGGACCAAGCCTTGCAGGACTCCACTGCCCACATCTTTCCAGCTTGATATTGACTCATCCACCACCACTGTCTGGGTGCGACCCCTAAGCCAATTTGCCACCCCGAATGTAATGACCATGTAATCATCTACATCACACCCTATCAGCTTATTTATGAGAACAGAATGAGATACTGTATCGAAGGCCTTCTTAAAGTCTAGGTAGATTACATCTATCTTGACTCCTGTGTCTAAGCATTTTGTGACCTAGTCACAAAAAGAAACAAGATTAGTCAGGCAGGATCTACCTGCAATAAATCCATGCTGATTTCCTTTCAGCATTATTTCCCCTGCTGGGCTCCCACAAATGTGATACTTAATGATTTTTTCCACAGTTTTCCCAAGAATAGAGGTGAGACTAACTAGTCTATAGTTTCCCAGTTCCTCCCTTCACCCCTTCTTGAAAATATGGACCACATTGGCCCTTTTCTAGTCCTCTGGGACCTGACCGGAACATCATGGGTGCTCGATCAGCCATGCCAGTGGCACTGCTATGACACTGGCCAATTCCTTCAGCACCCTTGTATGAAGTTCATCTGGGCCCACTGATTTGAACACATTCAGCCCCTCCAAGTATCCCTTCACTAAGTCTGCCCTAACAGTTTGTGGGCTGGTGTCCCTCCTGTGTCTATCTATGATTCAATTGGGAGATTTGTCTTGGTCTGTGTCTAGGATTACAGATGCAAGAAACTCATTGAAGAGCTCAGCTTTGTCCCCCCTCTCTGTCACCAATTGCCCTAGTTTGTCTTGTAGGGGTCCTATGCTCCCTTGTGCCTTCCTTTTGCTCCCTATATACCTGAAGAAGGACTTTTTGTTATCCTTAATGTTTGTTGCCAGCCTAAATTCTAATCCCGCTTTGGCCTTCGTAACTGAGTCCATGCAAGTGTGAGCCAGGTATATATATACTTCTCCTTGGTAGCTACCCCGTTTCCACAACCTGAATACCTCTTTCTTTGCCCTTAGGCTTCCCTGGACTTCCCTGTTCAACCAAGAGGGCTTCTTGGCCCGTTTCTCCCCTTTTATGCACAATGGGATTGTCTCCTTCTGTGCCCGTACAATCGCTCCCATAAGGAACAACCAGTTTTCCTGGACCCCCATTTTAACAATGCTCTTGAGCTGTAATGCCTCACTAATTAACCTCCTGAGTACATTGAAGTTAACCTTTCTGAAGTCTAGCACGCCAACCCTGCTGACTAGTTCACCCACCCTTTGCCGGATAGTGAATTCAATCAATCGATGTCATTATCCCCTAGGTTACCTGTACCTGCACATTCCCCACCAGGTCATCCCCTATAGCTAACACCAAGTCCAGTAAGGCATTTCCCCTAGCGGGATCGTATACCTTCTGCATTAGGTGGAGATCCTGTATGCAGGTTAAGAACCTACGTGACTGGTTAGATTTGGCTGACTGCTCCTCCCAGCAGATGTCAAGGTAGTTTAGGTCATCCATGACAACCATATCTCTCTACCGTATGGCCTCTAAAATGCTGTCTGGACAATTCCAGGTCAAGCTCATCCTCCTGGTGTGGCAGTCTGTAGTAGACCCCCAGTACCAAGTTCCTTCCCCCCCACCGACCTCCTTGTATCCTGACCCACAGTACCTTGGTTTGGCCATCCTCCAATCCCATCTTGATTATAGAGGATGTATATTGTTCCTTAACATAAAGAGCAACACCCTTCCCCACCTTTTTCCCCATTCTATCCCATCTTTACAGTCTGTAACCCTCAATGCTTACTGCCCAATCATGAGTAGGGTCCCACCAGGTTTCAGTTAGTCCAACCAGGCCGAAGTTGTTGTTTGCAAGCAGGAGTGCAGATTCCTCCTGCTTGTTCCCCATGCTCCCTAGCATTAGTGTAGAGACATTTAAGCCTTCCGATGAGCGTCCTTAGTACCTCCCTGTCCTGATGTCTATTGGGCCCCTTAGTGCTTACCTGAGTGCTTACCTGGGCTAATCCGGTGCATTGCTCATGGCTCACTGACCCTAGGTTCTCCTTATCTTCTGCTTCCCTGTCCCCCAATGAACCTAGTTTAAAGCCCTTCAGAGGAGATCAGCCAACCTGTAAGAGAACAGACTCTTACTTTTAGAGGAGATGAAGACCATCTCATCCCAGGATGCCTCTCTCATGGAAGTGAGGATCATGGTTGTAGAAGCTAAAACCCACATGATGACACCAACTCCAGAGCTGCAGATTGACTTCCTGATGCAGGCGTCCTGATGCTAATGGTGACCGCTGACCAGAAGGATGGATGAGAAGATCACTTGTGCCCCTGACTTCCTAAGTCTGGTCCCCAGAGCCCTGTAGTTGTCCAGACTACTCCTGGCCACATATTTTCCTGACTGCTGAATTTCTTAAGAACATATGCACACTCCCATGCTAAAATGCAATTTCAAGAAAATAGAACCTAAACATTTTAAACAGCTTTGTCACAGAAAGTTATCTGAACAAAAAAAAAAAAGTACTGGAACATTTCCCATGACACTTCCCAAATATGTTCTAGTATATTGACAATTTTGATATATTAACCCTTTTCTGAATGGCTTAATATAATATGACAGTCCTGTATTACCACCAGATTTAATAACTGAATATAAAGTTTGCTTTCCCAAAATTAATATTTCAGTAGTATGAAAAGAAGCATAACTTAGTTAAGTAATTAATTTCTTTGTGTCCCACTTTCTTTTATATGGAATTCATAACTCCTGATTTCAATGGGTGGTATGTGATTTAAAAGTATAGAAGCTTAGTAATACAGGACTGTATTGCAGCCCTCCTAATGATAAAATGACCTGACACAGCACAAAATGGAAATCATGTGTTATTGCCTTAAATTGTTCCAGTTCATTTAGATTGCTGTGAGCATTCATTAAACCTAATTATTGTAACAGATTTTTATTATTCATAATTACTTTCTCACATTGTAATGATCATACGTTTTGAAAATTTCTGGTCATCGTCAATCACCATTCATGCTTGTCAAGGGGTTTTTTTAACAGAACATTTTGCATACTCATTATCACTAATATGTTTGTAGGCTATTATTATTCACATTCAAATTTCAAAGAAAAGCACAACTACTTTTTAAACACAGCCATTTCCGATCTAAAGGCAAACCGATGCTGAAGCTATGAAATGCTCAGAAACCAAGTTTTAGACAATAACTTCAGGTCACCAGTTTGGTCACATTTCAAAATGTGAAGCTGTAGGAAATGACAGAAATCTGTTTCATCAGAAAGGATAAATGCAGTTGTTTCATTATCAGGTACATTAATATTTTGAACTTGTACTTAGTTTGTTGCATCTTAAGAAGAAAACATAAGAATATCGAATTTTACATTGTCTGAAAAAAAGTTAGATTTATGGTTTCCATTACTGGAGGTATTTTGGGATATTTTCATGATCCATCTCCAAATTATTTAGTTAGTCTTCTGACTCAAATATGACAGCTAGCAATTTAGCTAAAACCAAACAATAAACCTACTGCACCAATTCTGATCTATTTAACTCATTGTTCTGCTAAGTTCAAAATAATTTATAGCTCTTGAAGAGTGGCATAAATGGTAACCCTAATGTTAATACATTGCAGGGTCATTAAAGAAGGAAAAAAAGTGCATTATGTCCCTGAACTTGTGTGCTCTTTCATTAATATTTCCATCTTTCCAAGGAAGTTTTTATGGATTGAAAAGTTCTAAATGTGACTATTATTCTCAGCACAGATTATATGAAAGACAAAAAACAGGATTTGCAAATTTCACTCATAAAATGGATAAAATATGACACAGATATTGTTATAGTACATTTTTCAAGTTCATTTGCACAAAGTTTTCAGCTTTAGAAAAAATTAGCCAAACATGTTTTGATAAAAACTGTTGTACCTCTGACATAAAATGCAGAAGATAAGGAGGTTACCAGTCATGGTTGACTAAATAAAGCCTTTGACATAACTTGACATTCTATGATCCAACTTGAAAGGTTAGGGAACACATTCCAGACTGATTAAATGGGTCAGAGATTTTTCTATGGACCATAGCCAGCAGGTTAAAGACAACTGTGTTCCCTTCAATTGGCAAGCGATTAATGGAGATACCTCCCCAAGGCACGGAATTGGGACCTTTACTCTTTCTAGTCATGATTAATGACCTGGTATTATACAATTCATCAATAAAGAATAACTATGTAATACTACCCTCATAATTTTTGTTTCAATCACTGCAATAAGAACCTTTAAAAAGATGTGAACAACAACAACACTGATAAGTCTAAGAACATAATTGTAAACAAAAAGCATCATTGGGTGGATATGTTCCTATCGGGGTCTGGCAGGAATGATTTCCTGCCCCTATGCAATTTAACATCATTATCACTGAACTATTACCAAACTGAAAATCATTACAGAAGAATTAGCAAAGACTGGGGAGAGTGGTAAATAATGAAGAGAACAGTTCGCTGATACAGAACAATCAGTGAACTAGGCACAATCAGTCTGTGTTTTAATTCAGTATTTTAAAGAAAGTCAAACATAATATAATATGTCTAGGAGCAAAGCTAAGTTATTTTTACAGAACAGGAGGCTCCATCCTGGCAAATGCTAACTCTATGAAAAAAACTCTATAAAGGAGTTAAGAGTTGTATTGGGTAATAATCAGCTGAACGTAGGTTCCACCTGTGATTCAGTGGCCCAAAAGGGTAATGTGATCTCTTGGATGTACAACCAGGGGAATATCATCATGGGGAGGTTATGTTACCTTTTTATTTGTCATTGGTATGATCAGTACTGGAACACTGTGAATACTTCTGGTGCTCACAGTACAAAAAGTATATTGATAAATTGGATATGGTTCAGAGAAAATCTGAAAGAAAGTTCAAAATATTGAAAATAAGCCTTAGAGTGGAAGTCTCAAGGAGACTAATCTGTTTAGCTTAACAATGAGAAAGCAAAAGGAAAAATAGATCACATTGTGTAAGAACCTACATGGGAAATTGAAATTTGATTATGCAGGATTCTTCAATCCAGAAGACAAAGGCATAAGAAGATGAAATAACTAAAAGCTGGAGCTAGAGAAACTTTGACTAGAAGTGTACATTTTAACACTAAGGGGAATAAACCATTGGAACAACACCAAGAACTATAATGGATTCTCCATCACTGGAAATGTTTCCAATGAAACTATATTTTTCATGAAAGATATGCTCTAGTTCAAATTAATTCAGGAAATCCTATGGGTCTGTATTATAAAGAATGTCAGAATAGAGGATGACAATTATCCCTTATGTATTTACAATTTATTACTTCATAAATCAAACTCTTTATTTTCTCCCATCAGCTGCTGAGTACCATCTATAGAACTTCAATGACAACTCATGAAAAGTTTTATTTTAATCCAATGATTACTAGATTTTTAAAAGCAAAGCTTTCAACATTTGAAAATAGTGAAAAAAATTAAGAAACTAATTTAAAGCAATGTATACTCAGGTTCAAGCATTTACTGTTATATGATAAAACAAGTGAAGTTATTTTGTAAATGCTGATGAACTTGCTATGTTTATATAAACATACCTATATATTTATAAATGTTTATTTAAAAATATATTTTGTCTTGGTGCTTTCTAAATGTTTACCAAGCTGTCTAAATAATGCTGTTAGTGATTAAATTCAGTAACCATTAACCTATAGAAAGTAAGATGGCATTTCTTTTCTCAAACAGACTGTGCCTGTTTTGTTAAATTACTTTCTCTCTCTCTCTCCCTCTCTCTAGTAGTGTGCAGCACACAACAGACCATGCCTATGGAGTCCTCTTCAAAAGAAAAATGAATAATCCCCTCTCAACGTCCAAGGCAGGCCCTCCTGGTTCCCTACAAGTTTTTTCCTGTTCTGATGCAAAAGAACTTCATAATACCTTGTCCCCTTCCTAAACTCAGAACTAAATGTCCAGCAGTCATGGGAATCAAATATTCTAGCAGATTCAAGTGTACTCTCCCAAGAAAAGAGTGTCAGTGCACCTAGTATGTTGGAATTCCAAAACTAAGTGTTAGAGATATCAATTAATGATTTCTTCCAAATTCTCAGCTGCCCTTTTGAAAACGCATCTTCTACCTTGTTTTCCATATCCCACAGGCAGTTCTTCCATAAATCCTTGAATACTAGAATGCTGACTGCAAAGGCTACCCTTAAACTTAAAAACCTGTGGCTTTTCTGCCTCACTGGGCGTGTCTACATGTGCATTTACACCGGCTTAAATTAGTGTGCAGTAAATTACTGCACAGTAAGCAGGAATAAATCGGCAACTACATGTGCAGGCATTAAAGCACATTAGCTGTGTGGTTTGATTTGGGACTAAAGTTAGTCCCACAACAGTCCGCACACACAGTGTTACTGCACAGTAAGGCATCTATACATACATTACTGTACAGTAACTAATCGGGCGTAAATTTGATACCTCCATGGTATCAATTACAAGTCAGTATGAGTCATTATATTTACTGTGTAGTAAATGCATAAATTACTGTGCAGTAAATGTGCTGATAATTAACGCAGGCAGGAAGATACATTGCTTAAGATGCCTGTAATAACAGTAACAGTTTTCATTCACTTTTCATTGTCAAAGTACTTTAAAAATATTTAGTAATTAAATCTAGAATATATTTTAGAACAAGAATATAACTAGTCCTAGAAGAAAAGCAAGACACACCTAAAATTGGCCATTACTGATCTCTAAAGATTCCCTGAAACTTTAGACCTGCTGTAAATGCCAGATAGCATTGTAATTATCCAGAGAGTTGCTCACTTCTTTATCACCATTTCTGATGGTTATCTCATTTGGAAGTGAGGCAACTCATTTGGATGGGCAAAACTTTGCAGCTGATATACATGTTCAACCATGATGAATTACACAGCTTTTTTTGAAGATATAACCTTAAATGTAACTTGAGGAATGCTCTAAGGTTACTGCCAACTCAAGCAGACCTGATGACCTCAGTTGCTGGGCAGCAGAATCTGTAAGATAAAAAAAGGCTCAGACAATAAAATTCTTATTATACTCAATCTTAAGTGGTCTTGGTAATGAATTAGGAGGAAAGGTGGTCTACAGGATACAAGACCACTAAATAGCTATCTGAAATAACTGATAAAATAATTTTGGATATATAAGATGTGAACTGATCTATGGGCTAAAGTGACTTAATAATTATGCTGACTTCTTAGAATTTTCTATACTAATATATTAACTAAATAGTGAGCTGTTGAGAAAACAAGCATGAAGAAAACAAGAACATCCCCCCCCCCCCCCAATATAATACAGAAGTTATTGGCTTTGATGATCTTATAGCTTCTCTCCATTTGGGGCCCATGATTTTTTTCCTTCAGAGCTAGGAGTCAACAAATCAAAATCCATTGAAATGATTGTGAAGACTCTCACTGACTTTACTAGTTATTGGATCAAGTCCTTAGTTATTTAACATACACCAGAAAGAAGACAGCAGTTCTCAGAGATATTCCACACGGGAAAGATTTTAGTAAATGAACAAACTACCCTCTGAGGCAAAAAATAAAGCAATGCCTCAATTTTTTTCCTACCCTACTGGGCCTGTGCATCACCACACAACGCAGCAAGGGGGCTGAGTGCTCCATGGGAGTGGTGAAGCCCACTCTAAGTGGCCTCAACCTGCAGGGGAGTCCAGCCCGGTATGGGCTAGTGACAAGCACAACTCACCCGCAGGCACCGGATCCTTGGCAATGGAGTGGTGTGTGCCACTGCAGCTCAATTTTAGGAGTACATGTTCCCTGCATGTAGACAGATGCACAGGGAGTGATATAGAAAAACCATGTGCAGAGTGTCATAGAGCCCAGGCAGCTGAGCTGGATGGAGCCAGTGGAGAGAGCTCTCTGGGTCCAGCAAACCAGCTAACCTGTGATGCAGGAGAAGACACTGGAGCCCACAAACAGAGAACCCAGAGGGGTTCTCATCCTCAGAGGTCTTGGCCAGGAAAAGCCAGGATGACTACTGGATCCTGCAACCAGACAGAGGGATAACAGGGGACAAGCGAGTGTGAAAACCTCACCTCACACTAGATGGAAGGACAGGCTATGTTTTCTTTTGGGTTTTCTTCATTTTTGGCAGCCACCTCATCCTGAAGGCTGGGTACATGGACCAGCCATAATAACACTCGAAGAGGATTGGTAAAGGGCATTTACATAGCCCTGCTCCAGCAAAGGAACTAATTAAGTTTTGAGCTCTACTTACTGCAAATTGATTTGAAAATGAACTTTGATGGGATACGATCACTGATCCCAAAGAGAAATTACTGGGACAGACTTTGCCCACCCATGTGGGCTGACTGGGATTGTGATTGACAGAATTAGAGCTCTAGGCTCAGGCTCAACTGTTGCCCATTGAGTATTTCTTTTGGGACTATACTTTAAGCTCTAAGGACTAAGTCCAGGGCTCTTTGTGTTGAGAACTGATCTAAAGCATATACATGAATCTTGAATAAGACCTGTGAGTGGTGCAGGGTAGCGGAAGCCAAGTGTGGTGGGCTACAAGTGCATAGACAATGGTTGCGCTAATTAGGGGCACTAAACACCATAACATGATAACATCCTGAGGGGATGAGGTGGAGGGGAGGAGGAGCCCCATGAAACACACTTAAGGAGAGCCTCCCTGAGAGAAGGATACCAGCTGAGAAAGACACATAGAAACCTCTGGAATCAAATATTTGATTATCGCATGGATTATCATCATTCATTGTAACAGCAATATTTTCACAACTGCTCTCTTTGCATTATATTTGAAGGCATCTTTATTTCATTCCAATTACTATGTAGAGATTCTGATAATGATTTTGCAAAGCTGGTAGTACAGCACTTAGCTCACAGGCCAGCAGAGTAACAGCCAGCATGGTCCCCTGCCTATAGGCTTAAAGACTGGTCACAATTGTGCAGTCTGCAATTGTGACCACTCTTTAAACCTATAGGCAGGGGACCATGATGGCTGTCACTTTGCTGGCCTGTGAGCTACTGGTCTACTACCAGCTTTGCAAAATCATTATCAGAATCTCTACATAGTAATTTGAATGAAACAAAGGTGCCTTCAAATATAATGCAAAGAAAGCAGTTGTGAAAATATGGCTGATACAATGACTTAGATAATCCATGTAAAAAATCAAATATTTGATTCCAGAGGTTTCCATGTGCCACAAATGTGTTAAAATGTTAAGGGGGTTTGTACTCCATTGTGTCAGTTTACATCAGTTTATGCTATGTCACAAGATATTCCATCCATCAGGCCCAGTGTAACAAAACATTGTGTGACACAATGGGATTGGTCAGAGAATAAGGCAATGTGACAATGTGAAGATTTGTTCAAACAAGTGAGGGATGAAGAGGGAAAGGTTCAATTTACAGTTCAAGTGAACTCAAAGTTCAGACACTTAACCAACGCTCATCCAAAGTTGTAAAATCATGTCTCACGCTGCAGGCAATGGAAGCTTTGCCATTGATTTCAGTGAAGCATGGATTTCACTAACACATCCTACTTTCTTCTGATACCTTTTATTTCTTCACCGGGCCCCTTAATTTTCTATATCTCTTTTCAGTCTATACCTGAACTCCAGATCATCTCACTAATACATACCAATTTCTCCTATTCACCTTACTGGACTATAAAATAGGAACCACTGCCATCTCAGCAGTTTCTTTTTACAATTTATGCTCACTTTAGAGTTTTTCTGGATCAGAGAAGACCCAGGACTCATTGCTCCATCCTCCAACCTATGATCCAGTGGAAAATCCATAAATCATTACATTTAATGACTAAAATTACCTAGAATTACTGAAGAAACTGGGATAGATTTTCATTTCCTTCTTTCTCTCAATTGATTCTGAAACTTCCTCTACATTATCAGCCCCTGCTAGTGTATAGAGGAAGTGAAGATCAAGACCAAAATGTTGTTGTATACTGTGGTGCTTTGCAGAACACAGAAATGAACTACATTTGGTCTAAAAGAGAAGAATGTTTATGGAGGGAAGCAAACGGGATAATCCACAAGGAACACACACCATGTAATTCTGGTTTGGCAAAGACTGTCAGGTGTGGCACATCCCAGCAAATAGTCAAGATGACATGATAAATACAGAGCTGCCTGATACTGATGTCAGAAGGGAAACAAATGAAACTACAGTAATGGGAAAACCACAGAATACCAGTAAAATAGGTAAGGTCAAGGGATATAACAGAGGCAGATCTTATGATTTATGTTACTTGACAACTGGAAGAAAGATCCAAGTATAAAGCAGAACATTGCACAGTAATACAGTTGGATTCTTGAAGAGGTCTTTTACCTAACAAGCAAGTTGCATGCTTCTCCAATTTGGAAGCTGTGTACATGCCTCTCATTGCTGCAGTTCCAGGATTGCAAGATGCTGCTTCTATTGAAACAGAGCACAGGTCTTGCTGACTTAAATCCAAAAGATTGAGCCTCACCAACTCAAAAAAGTGATGGCATCCTATATTTCACTGCAACCAATAAAGATTTATATTTTTGCAATATAAAGTATAAGAAATTATGCTTTTATATAAAGAATAACTATATGCCATCTAGCTAAAAGTTATATAATGAATCTGAGTGTTACCAATCTTTGTGGGCCTTTGTACACATCACAAAATCAGCCTTTAAAGGAGCTTAAATGCCCTTTTGCACCATTTTAATGGTGTTGCTGTTTACACTGTTGGGGACATATTGAGCTTCAAATGGCTTTGGGACACAGCAAAATAAACCACCTCTGAGGGGTTTTAGTTTGCTATCTAACAAAGTGCAACAGCTATAGAGAGAAGCACTGAGCCTCGTGCAGCTCAGGGGCTATGCAGGCAGCCCATGCAGGAAGCCTGGCAGCAGCCCATGCAGGCAGGCTCCACTGAAGAAAAAAAAAGCAGCAAGCCTGATCTTTTTTTTTCTCCTCCCTGGAGCCCGCCTGCCTGCCTGAGCTGTGCAGGGGCCTGGTGCTTCCCTCCACAGCTGCAGTACCCACTGGGACCACCCAGGCCAGGTGCCTGTGGGCAGGTGCCACCTGGGAGGCACTGCCACCACCATGGAGGGAAGCACCACCTCCCCCTACAGTTTAGGAATTACTCCACCCACCAGCAGCTTGCCTCCCTTCCCTGCTGCCGCCAGAGAGGCAGGTAAGGATCAGGCCCAACCCCTGTGTACATGCCACGGGGTTTACTTCGGTTTAATTTTCCCTAAATTGAAACTGTTTTTAAATTGCTTCAGTTTAGGGAGAATTAAACTGAAATAAACCCCCTGTGGCATGTACAAGCAGACTGTGATATTAGCACAAGTTTCAAAAAATTGGTGTTTCCCTTATAGCCCCAGCTCTTGGAGTTATAGTATTACCTGAACTTCTCACTTTTCATTTTAAAATATGAGTTTCTAATTCTCATAGTGTAGAGAAAAACTTAAAAAATATGAACTACAACTGCTCAAAAACTAGAAGGCAAATACTATGATTTTTAAGGCATTTTCATTACTACTGACAGCCTACCTAATCCATTAATTCTTAATGCTTAATTCAGAATCTAAATATTAGCCACAATGTTATGTAGTGAAATAACAAATGTAGCAATGCATAAAATTACAGTTTCTTCATATGTCTTTGTTTTAACAGGTATGCCTTTAAAAGTCAGCACTCTTCTATGTAATAAATTTGGTCCAGAATACATAGGACCAGATTCTGAGTGCTATTCTGCTTTCTTTGTAGTTTTTTTGATGGTGCAAAGCCAGAAGTTAGTTACCTTTAATCCACTGAGAATTCCTTTAGACTAGTGGTATTCATACTCTACAAAGCTGTCATAGGCAGTGCAAAACAACCTGCATTGTGTCCAGCATAGGGACATTGTGAGTGATAAAAGTATTACAGCAACTCCAAGTTCCCAAAATGCTCCTTTGGGGGGTAGTGCAGCCAGTGCAATTTTGAGCAGCTCTGATGAAATGACTGGGCTGGACTAGCACCCAATGGCTCAAAAATAAAAGAGCCATATGTATAGTACCATTTTTGTTTTGTCCACAACAAAAGGCCAGTTCCCAAGATATATATTCTTTAAACAGGCCTTTTTAATGTTGCCCTTTCTTTTTTTTTTTTTTTTACTTAAACTAATTGTTTATCTAATTATCAGTGATTATTTATAAAGGAATTTGTATTGTTTCAGCTTCATAATGCTTAGCTACAAGGTAATACCAGTCTCTTAATGGTCGCAGGCTTACCACTTAATTTTAGTGAAACAGAGAACTATAGCTATCACACTGTTATATGTGAAGCACTGTTCGTCTTTCAGGAGGTCTGCAGAGCAATTTGTTCTAACAATACAGTGCAATAATAATTCTTCCTGAGGAATATAGTCCATCTCAAAACTCTTTTAAAGTTTCCTGAACTTTTTTTTTTGTTTGGTTGGGTTTTTTTAGCTTGGGTATTAAAAAGTCTCAAAAAACCTCACACACATACATGTTTTGCCCCCTGCTGGGTTTTCTTCACATGTGTTTATTTAGTGGAAAGTCACCCATGAGTAAACAACAACAAAACATGTAGGAGACAAACATATAGAAAGAAAGACCCATAATATCAAATAACTGTAATAATAATAATAACAACAGTAAAATCTGAAACCAAATGGGAGACCTAATAGCTGTGAATGAACTTGCATTTTCATGTTGTGTGATTATTGTGCATAATGAATTCAGTGCTGCCAGTTACCAAAAGTCCTGAAAAAGGGGCAGCTTCAGAAGCAAAGAAGATCTTTAAAACAAATGCTACCCTGATAATTCCTCACTGCGAATTAGAAAGAGCATTTATAACTATAGTGCCCATTGGAAGCGGCCAGTTTAGATACACAGTCCCCTACATTTTCCTAATCCTTTCAGACCATCTCTAGTCTGTTCTTCTCCTGCAGCTGTTAGATACTACACCACAGTCACAAAAGAGATACAAAGCAGGTACACTACAGCACTTCAGCAATGCCTGTTTTCAGTCTGTAGTTTTCATTTTTCCATACAATAAATGAGTACAGTTCCCTACTGTGACACTCTCAGTTATAAATGCCTCCATTGTAGATGGTGCTGTGGAGAGAACCAGCACTTATAATGCAGGGGTGAAAGGCAAGAGAACCTCTCTCCTAATTAGGCTCTTGAGTTTGGAAAAATCTCTCCTTACTGTTGGAGGAAATACTTCAGACTGAATGTCAGGACAAGAGAGAAAAGACAAGAAAGGGAGATTGAAGGAATCCAAGGTAGTGTCTAATTTATAACATTTTTGAATAAACCTTTTTATGATCCTTTGTATTCAGGCTGTGTGTACTGGATTGAAACTCAGTTGGCACTCATGTCTTCTTCATTTGCAAGGATTTTAGGAATCCGTGTCTACCCTCAACCTCTGCTTTTAAAATGAATTTAGGCTTTCTTCAGTCTTTTCTAAGGACAGTGGACAAAATTCATTCTTGGCACAATTTCATTTATGTCACTGGCCTTGTATTAGGGATAAATTTTGGCCCACTGTCTCTAATATAATAAAGGAATAACTGAACAGAAAGGGGGGAAATATTTTAAAAGGAGGAGATAGATTGGCAACATTATAAAAAAATAAAATGGGTTAGAGAGAAGGAAGCAAGGAGGAAATATTGCAGATATTACAGATACTGCGTGAGAAAACTGCAGAGCAATTACCCCACTGTCCTTTGGCATAGGAAAATAGTCCCCCTAGCTTTTATGTGTAGCACTCTGGCACAAAAGCTAGCTTAGTCAAACTAATAAATATTAAAGGAGAGCTGGAGCTCCCCCTCTCTTCCATGGAATTACATAAAAATAACAGAGCTAATGCATCTGCAATGAAGCATCTTCTCTTGCTAATTACTCATTTGTCTGCTTACAAATCATATTGTTAAAACTTTGTGGATTTATTTTTTTCTTCTTACTTACCTTGAATCATGACATATTCCAGTGGAGCCATTACACTCTTATAGATAATGCAGTCCATCTCCCTGCCACTGTAGAGCTGTCTCATCCAGAGCATTTTCTACAGTATTGCCTAGTTTGAGGCATCAAATATTCACTCTTCTACCACAAGCAGCTCTTCTATAAAATCCTCACTACTTAGTTGAACCATTTCTGAAGTATCATTGCCTTTCATTGGATCAATAACTATTTGATAAAGAACAGGTTTCTCTAGCTCATCCAAGAGTATCTCTGTCCTACCATTATTGGCAGTGTTTGTTATGTTGTCTTTATATGGACAGTAAATATCTCCTAATTACACAATTTCCTCAGTTACTAACTGCTCCCATAATCTTATAAAGGTCTCCATCTATATGCAATTCCCTACTGAAGTCTCTATGGGGCCATTTTTACTGTCCCTCCCCAAGTGGATGTCACAAACAGATTTTGTTTTCTCTATCTATAGTTATAGTAGTTATCATCATCTATTAGATCATCGAGCCTGGGCCCCTGCCCTGGGCAGGAAAGAGCACTGGGGTCAGATGACCCCAGCCAGGTATCTGTCCAATCTCCTTTTGAATATTTCCAAGGAAGGGGACAATACCACCTCCCTTGGAAGCCTATTCCATATTTTGGCGACCCTCGCTGTAAATAACTTTTTCCTGATGTCCAGCCTGAATTTTCTCTCTTTTAACTTGTGTCCATTGTTTCTAGTTACCCCAACTATCACCCTGTTAAACATCGTATCCCCCACTTCCTGCTAACCCCCCCTGATGAGTTTGTAGGCGGCTACAGGATCACCTCTCAGCCTCCTCTTGTGGAGGCTAAAGAGGTTCAGGTCTTCCAGTTGGTCCACATAGGGTTTTTTCTGTAGGCCTTTAACCAGACAGATGGCCCTTCTCTGAACCCTTTCCAGGTTACCCACATCCCTCCTGAAGTGTGGCGACCAAAACTGGACACAGCACTCCAGCTGTGGTCTGACCATTGCCACATAGAGGGGGAAGTATCACCTCCTTGGACCTGTTCGTGATGTGCCTACTTATGCAAGAAAGAATGCGATTAGCTTTACTTATTACCTCATCACGTTGGTGACTCGTGTTCATTTTGGAGTTGTTTATGACTCCAAGGTCCCTTTACGCAGTTGTGCTGCTTAGAGTGGTGCCTCCCAGACTATAGGAGTGCTGATAATTCTTACTCCCCGGGTGCAACACATGACACTTATCCTTGTTAAACTTCATCCTATTCTGTTCCGCCCACCTCCCCAGCCTGTCCAATTCTGCTTGGATTTGCTCCCTGCCCTCTAGTGTGTTTACCTCCCCCCATAGTTTTGTGTCATCAGCAAACTTGGACAGGGTGCTTTCTACTCCCTCATCCAAGTCACTAATGAAAATATTGAATAGTTCTGGTCTCACAACAGAGCCTTGGGGGACTCCGCTGCCTACATTTCTGCAGGTAGAAACCAACCCATCTACCACCACTCTCTGGGTGTGTCCCATAAGCCAATTTTCTACCCACCAGACTGTGTAATAATCTACCTTGCGGTTTTTTAGTTTATTTATAAGAATTGGGTGTGACACTGTGTCAAATGCCTTTTTAAAGTCTAGGTAAACAACATCTACCTGTGTTCCCTCATTCAAGCATTTTGTGACCCAGTCATAAAATGAAACTAGGTTGGTCAGGCAGGATCTGCCTGCTAGGAACCCATGCCGATTGCCCCTTAGCATTACTTTACCCTCTGGTCCCCCACAAATGTGATCTTTAACTATTTTCTCAAAGGTCTTGCCAAGAATAGAGATGAGGCTAACTGGTCTATAGTTACCTGGTTCCTCCTTCCTCCCCTTCTTGAAAATAGGAACCACATTGGCTCTTTTCCAATCTTCTGGGACTTGTCCTGAGCACCATGAGTGCTTCAACAGTTGTGCCAGCAGGTCAGCTATGACTCCAGCTAATTCCCTAAGTACCATAGGGTGAAGATCATCAGGGCCTGTTGACTTAAATACATTCAGCCCCTCCAGATGCCCCCTTACTAGGTCTGCACGAATCGCTGGTGGGTTGGTATTTATACTGGGCTTGACTAACATCCTAATGGGATGCATATTCATATTCATGTCCAGGAACATGGATGCAAAGAATTCATTTAGAATCTCTGCTTTAGCCATCTTATCTCTTACCAGTTGTCCTTGTACTTCCTGAAGTGGTCCTAAGTCTTGCACTTTCTTTTTGCTGCCTATGTACTTAAAAAATAACTTTTTGTTATCTTTGAATTTTGTCGCCAGCCTAAGCCCCATCCCTGCTTTGGCTATCCACACTGCTTCCCTGCAGGCTTGAACCAAGCAGGTGAACTCCTCCTTGGTGACTGCCCCCTGCTTCCACAGCCTATAGGCCTTTTTTTCCTCACCAGGTTCTCCTGGATTTACCTGCTCAGCCAAGAGGGTTTCTTTGCATTTTTGCCCCCCTTTATGTGGATTGAGATAGTCTTTTTTTGTGCCTGCAGGATTAGTCCCTTGAGATACGCCCACCCTTCCTGGACTCCCATCTCTGCGAGGCTATTACCAGTCAGTCCCTCCCTAACTAATTTCCTGAGTTTACCAAAGCTGGCCTTCCTGAAGTCCAGCACTTCTGCCCTACTAATTATCTTCCTCGCCTTTTGCCAGATAGTGAACCCTATCAATAGGTGGTCACTATCCCCTAGGTTACCTTGTGCCTGCATATCCCCCACCAAGTCATCCCCTGTGGCCAGTACCAAGTCTAGCAAGGCATTACCCCTGGTGGCGATGCGTACCCCTGAGATAGGTGAAGGTCCTGTAAGGAGGTTAAAAACTTACGTGAATGGGCAGAACTGGTTGCCTGCTTCTCCCAGCAGATATCTGGGAAGTTTAAGTTCCCCATGACAACCAGGTCCTTTGAGTGCACTGCCTCTGAGAGCTGCCTCGAGAATTCTAGATCTAACTCATCCCCTTGGTGTTGGGGTCTGTAATAGACCCCTACTACTAGGTCTTTTTCTCCCCAACCCCCCCTGTAATCTGACCCATAATACCTCAATTTGCCCTTCTTGTCCCAACTTGACTATGGAAGATGTATATTGTTCCTTAACATAGAGAGCAACTCCCCCCACTTTTTTCCCCACTCCTGCCTGTACAGCCTGTAGCCCTCAAAGCCCACTGCCCAGTCATGGGTAGAATCCAACCAGGTTTCTGCTAGCCCAACCAGGTCGAATTCTTTATTTGCAAGCAGGAATGCAAGTTCCTCCTGCTTGTTCCCTCACTTTTATTTCTTTATAATGTTCATTTATACAAAATTACACCCCAACCCTTAGCCTAATTTCTGTCTTTTCTAAATGGCTTACACCCTTCAGTTCCCAAATTCCAGTCATGACTAATGTTCTACCATACCAGGAGTTTTAATTGCTCCATTTTATTGTAGAGGTTTTCAACAGTGTACAAACATGTCAGTTGTTTCTGTTTAGTTATACCAGCACTGAATCCACACTTCAGGGGCTCCTTCTGGGCCAAATCCACTGAGCCAGCAGCAACTGTGGTGGATCAGAGGCCAGGTGACAGTGTGGAGCAGTATTCAGGTGTCCATGACCCAATTTGGGAGGTAGCATGGGTCTGTGGGGCTGCTGCCAATGGTCATGTCAGTCTGGGACCCGGGACCAAAATCCTGTGGCAGTCCATGCCCCTCAATATCCAGTAGCTTGCCAAGCTACAGGCAGGCTGGATAGAATGTTTCCATGGGTTAAATCCAGTCCATGGCCTATATGTTTGATACCCCTAGCCTACAGGACGGGAGACTGTCCCAGAAGCAATGACTGTTCAGAAAGATCTCAATAGATTGGAAAGTTGGGCTACAGCTAAGAGAATGAAATTCAGTGCAGATAAATGCAAGATGCTACAACTCAGGAGGAACAATCAAAAACACAAATACAGACTGGGAGACAACTGGCTGGATGGCAGCTCTATGGAAAAGGACTTAGGAGTTCTGCCTAATAGACCACAAGCACAATATGAGTCTGCAGTGTGATGCAGCTACTAAAAATGTAAATGAAGTTTTGGGATGCATCAATAGAAGCACTGGGTGCCTATACACATGCTCTGACACATTCTATTTAGAATGCCCCAGCATGCTGCAGCATCAAGTGACCATCCCTTGATCGAATTCACCATCCGGCATAGGGTGGGAAAGCTAACTAGTACAGCAGAAGTGCTAGACTTCAGAAGGGCTAACTTCACTGTGCTCAGGAGATTAGTTACTGAGGCACTGAAAAACAGGAGCATTGGTGAGATGGGAGTCTAGGGAGGGTGGTCGTTCCTAAAGGAAGCAATCCTACAGGCGCAGATGGAGATGATCACATTGCACAGGAAAGGGGGCAAAGGGGCCAAGAAACCCTCCTGGCTGAACAGGGAAATCCAGGAAAGCCTAGGGGCAAAAAAAGAGGCATATAGGCTGTGGAAGCAGGGGGTAGCTGCGAAGGCAGAGTACACTTACTTGGCCCGCACTTGCAGACAGTCAGTCAAAAAGGCCAAAACAGAAATGGAATTTAGGCTGGCAACAAAAATTAAAGACTGCAAAAAGCCCTTCTTCAGGTATACAGGGAGTAAAAAGAAGGCACAGGGTACCATAGGACCCCCACAGGATAAACTAGGGCAATCAGTGACAGATAGGGGGGACAAGGCTGAGCCCTTCAATGAGTTTTTTGCCTCTGTATTCCTGAACATGGATTAGGACAAATCTCCCAAATGGATGATAGACAGGCACAAAAGGGAAACCAGCCCACCAACTGTTAGCACTGACCTAGTGAAGGGACACTTGGAAGGACTGGATGTGTTTAAGTCAGCGGGCCCAGATGAACACCCAAGGGTGTTGATGGTATTGGCTAGAGTCATAACAGAGCCACTAGCATGGTTGTTTAAGCACTCTTGGTACTCAAGTCAGGTCCCAACGGACTGGAAAAGGGCCAACGTGGTCCCTATTTTCAAGAAGGGGAGGCAGGAGCATCCGGGTAACTAAAGGAGGAGGATCTGGATAACTACCTGGGTTAGTCTCACCTCTATCCTCAGGAAAACCTTTGAAAAAATTATTAAGGATCGCATTTTTGGGAGTCCAGAGAGAAAAACAATGCTGAAGGGCAACCAGCACAGATTCATAGCAGGTAGATCCTGCCTGACTAACCTTGTTTCTTTTTATGAGCAGGTCACAAAATGTTTAGATGCAGGAATTGAGGTAGATGCCATCTACTTGGATTTTAAAAAGCTTTTGATATGGTATCACATCCTATTCTCATAGATAAACTGAGAGGCTGTGATGTAGATGATTGGTGGGTGGCAAATTGGCAAACATGGTCAGGTGGGGTTGCACCCAGAGAGTGGTGCTGGATGGGTTGGTATTGACCTTCAGTGCACAGGTTGGAAAGATATGGGCATCGGAGTCCCATACGGCTCAGTTCTTGGACTGGTGCTGTTCAATATCTCCATCAGTGACTTGGATGAGGGCGTGGAGAGCACTCTGTCCAAATTCACTGATGATATCAAATTGTGGGGTAAAGTTAAGACACCAGAGGGTAGGGAATGACTCCAGGCAGATCTGAACAGGTTGGAAATGTGACAGAACAGAATATGATGCAGCTCTACAAGGACAAATGCAACATGCTACACCTAGGGAGAAGGAATCACCAGCATGCCTGCAGGCTAGAGGAGGACCTTCTCAGCAGCACTGCAGTGGAAAGGGACCTCAGAGTCATTGTTGATACCAAGAAGAACATGAGTCATCAATGTGATGAAGCGATCAGTAAAGCTAACTGCACTTTATCATGTATTAGCAGGTACATGACAAACAGGTCCAGTGAGGTGATACTTCCTCTCTATGCCGCATTGGTCAGGCCACATTTGGTGTACTGCATCCAGTTTTGGGCACCACACTTCAAGAGGGATGTGGACAACCTCGAGAAGGTTCCGAGGAGGTCCACTTGTATGGTTAGGGGCCTGCAGGCAAAGCCCTATGAGGAGAGGTTTTGGGCCCTGGATCTCTTCAGCCTCCTCAAGAGAAGGCTGAGAGGTGATCTTGTGGCTGCCTACAAATTCATCGGGGGCAGGGGGGCGGGAGATCAGCAAGGAATAGGAGAGGCTTTGTTTACCAGGGTACCCCTAGGAACAACAGCCACAAACTGATGGACAACAGATTTAGGTTAGACATCAGGAAGAACTTCTTTAAGGTGAGGATTGCCAGAATCTAGAATGGGCTTCCAAGGGAGGTAGTGCTCCCCCTACCTTGGGGGTCCTTAAGAGGAGGCTAGACATGCACATGGATGAGGTCATCTGAACCCAACTAGGGCAGGGGGTCAGACTCGATGCTCTGCTGAGGTCCCTTCCAACTCAACCATCTGTGAATCTATGAATCAGGTGCATTCAGCATCTTGCATTTCAAAATAGTGGTGAAGGCACTTTAACTAAAACTCATTGAATGACCTTCAGTTAAAGTGCCCCTGTGACCATTTGAAATGCAGGACACTAAATACACATGACACTTCAGTGTTTTAATTAGAGCCCATGTATGAACACCTGTTAGGTACAAGACACAGAAGGCGATAGTGCCTCTCTACTTGTCACTAGTTAGGCCTCATCTTGAGTACTGTGTGCAGTTCTGGGCTCCACATTTTAAAAAGGACATAGAGAAGTTACAGAGGGTCCAGAGGCAGGCAACAAAGATGATAAAGGGCTTAGAAGGCTCCTCATATGAGGAGAGGCTGGAGGAGCTAGGCATGTTCAGCTTGTGGAAAAGGCATTTAAGAGGGTACATAATAGCAGTTTTTAAATACTTGAATGGCTGCCATAAAAAAGAGGGAAACACCTTTTCTTTCTTCCTGCAGAGAGAAGAATGCAGACAAATGACTGGAAGTTGCAGCAAAGTAAGTTTAGATTGGCTATCTAGAAAAACTTCTTCACTGTTAGAACTGTGAGGCAGTAAGCTACATTGCCTAGGGAAGTTGTGGGCTTTCCATCACTGGAGGTGTTCACAAAGAGTTTGGTTGGCCATTGATTGGGGATGATATAGGCTTAGCTATGCCTATATTCTATGAGGGATATTTCCCCTGCTTCTGAGTTTTGCTGGTTGTCCCCACCCCCACTCTTCTGCTATATATGTCAGGGTTTTTTAAATCCTTGCCAGAGGCATAGGTATTGGCTACAGCCAAGGCTGGGGATTTTGACTGGGGTGTGCCAATTCTCCTTCTGCGACCAAAGCCAGTTTCCTGGCAAAAGGGTCTTGCCCCTCCCCTCAGGGGATCAATCACCTGATTAGGGGTCAGGAAGGAATTTTACCCCATGGTCAGATTGGAACAGACTGGGTGCATCTACACATGTGCTTTACTGCAGAGTGGACTTATTAGCACCACAGTAAAACCTCACTGTTTACTCATACACCAGTATTAGGTTGCAGTAAACTAATTAACTCTACCGTAAGATAGTACTGTCAGGAACAGTACTGTCTTACGATGGGGTTATTTACTATGCTGAAACACACGTATAGTTGGTGACCAGACAGATGCCAGATTCCTACCTGCCATCTAGCCACACAGCTCCACAGGGTTAGCACCCTCATGTCCTAGCCAGACCCTCCACTGCCCAATGCTGCCACCCAAAGCCCAGAACTGTCCCCCCTCACACCTGTGCTCCCTACCAACCTGGCTCTGCTCTGCTTCAGCTCAAATTGCTATTGTCCTGGGTGCATGTATAGACATTGCACCTGGGAGCAGTTTACTCAAGCTCAAACATCTCCAGAGTTTATTGCTTTGGTTTAATTTCACATGTAAATGCACCCAGTGGGGGGGGGTTTGTCTTCCTCTGTATTTGGGGGAGGACATGGCTATCTACCCAGAACTTCTTGAGCATACATTATCAACATTTTATAGAAGCAGGACATTGGCTTCCATGGTCCTCCTGCTTCACTTGTGGCAGGTTAGGGTTTTATGTCTATGTTGTGTCAGGATTGAGGGTAGTTTTATGTAGAGTTTAGGTTATGGTTGTATGGGATGGTTTGAATAGGGATCATCCTACTTCAGGCAGTAGGTTGGCCTAGATGACCTCTGGAGGTCCCTTTGAGCCCTACTTCTCTATGATTCTATGATTCAGGGAAGGACTTTGAGTCATCACAGATAGTCACCTCAACATAAACTGTCAGTTGGAAAAGATTTAATGGAGTCCCTATGGGTGCATCTACACATGCACTTTACTGTGTTATAGACTAATTTACTACACAGTAAAGTGTTACCATCTGCATATGTGCAGCAATTAGACCAGTGTGGACTAATTTACTGTGCTTTGGATAGTCCAGTCAGCTACAAGTACTATACAATGATGCAGTAAATGACTGCACTTAAACGCACATGTAGATGGTGATAGGGCATGAGCAGCCTCTGCACTGAAGTACACTTGTGCGCAAGCCAGCCCCTCCACAGCACATGGAGCACGGGGACCCTTGCCAACCCAGGATGCTCCCACTGGGTTCCATGTGCTGCACACAAACATGCATTTGAGCCTGTGCCTGGGAGCAAAAAAACTGGCATAATAAGATAGAAAGAGTTCAAAAGCAGCTAGAAAGCAAGACTTAAAATTTGAGGTCACAGAAATTTGATTTGTTTCACTTATTGAAGCAATCAATATGTATAGGTACTTACACATGGAAAATGTATCCTATGTTTGGGAGGCTTTCCACTTTTCTGCCTCCACTGGTGGTATGTTTGGGCATGTCTACACGTGAATTTATGCACACCTAAATTTAATGCGCCTTAACCTAAGGTGCATTAAGGTAATTTAGATGTGTTTCTACATGTGCACACCTTAAGGCACTTTAACGCAGCTTGCTGGGTTAACACATTTGCAACGTGCCCTGGACAGCCCCCCACATGCACAGCCATGCTGTGAGCAGGTGCTGCACTAGGAAAGTGGCCAGGGGCAGTGCAAACAATGAGCACATTCCTGACCAGGGAGCACAGAAAGACATGGGGTGCACCCAGGGGTTGCAGGGTCAGTCAGCAGCATGTGCAGGGCTGGTGCCGCTGGACCAAAGCCAGAGGCAGCTCAGCTCCAAACGAGCAGAGAGTCTACCCAAGCCCCCAGGCCATGCACATGTGCCAGGGTTAGTGGCACATCTAGCTCTGACAGCTTACAGCCACATGCACGTGGACTTGGACCTGATCATTAACAGTGAGTGTACCTACATGTGCACTTTACTGTGTGTAGTTGACTAATTAGTTCCACAGTAAAGTGTCACCATTTACACCTGAGCCCATATTAGGACACAGTAAACTAATTAGCTCTGCCAAATACTATCCTACAACAGAGTCATGAAGTGCACCAAAACACACGTGTAGATGGTGACAAGGGCTGGCTGATGTAAAGGGGTGCTACAGTGCAGGGGCAGCCTGTTAACTAGCCTTGCACTGTAGGACCTTCATGCCCCAGCCAGCCCCTCCCCTGGCTGACGCCACCTCCCAGAGACCAGGGCTGACCCCGCAAATCCTCTGCCAGCCCAGGGATGCTCCACCCCAACTTGAATTGCTGTGAACCCAGGCACATGTAAAGACACTGCACCAGGAAACAGCTGACTGGAGAGAACTGCACTAAAGTTTCTTCAGAGGTACTAACTGCATGTGCAGATGTGCCCAGCATATAAATATTTGATCCTGCACTTCTGAGCATCAAAAATGCAAAAATAAGAGTAACGATTCTAAGAGAACCTAAACAAAACTTGTATTCAGTAAGCCTAAAAGAAGGTGTGACATAACAGAAAGAAATTTGAGAAAATATGGCATGGAGATATTTATGTCAGTCCAAATTAGAAATATTTAGGAAAAAAATATTATCTGTTCCTAGACTCCTGCACAATAAGCTACTGTCCTTCAAAAATAAAACAGGAAGGTGTACCCAGAGGCCTTCAGACCTAATTCAATCCTATTCTAATGCCAGCACCACCAGACCTGAGGTGATGAAACTGAGAATGAATGTAATGGAATGCCAGAGCTGAATTTTGCCTTTTAGTCTAGAATAAAATGACCTCTCTTGGAAACAGAGACTTGTTACATATGCCTCTCCCCCAGAACACATATAGTCCTTAATATAAGTATAGGTATTAAGAGCAAAATGTAACTATTAAACTATTGGTATTTCACAAATTTATATTTCTAAACCAGTCTTAGTGGCATGATCAGCAGAACTAGGGCTATTAATAGTTCATTGTCTTATTGCACTTTTATCTTTTAGCAGTTCACCTTTAATTAATCTTTATGGAACCAAATCCAAAACAGCACCAAAAATAAAACTGACCAATTTTTTTATTAAGGCTTCACTTATGAACATCATGTGTCTAATTCACATTTTGTTTTATCCTTTTCTTGCTTTATTACTTTATATATATGTGTTTAAACAAATTCCCATTAAAGCAAAATTATAGTGGTGCTCTCTCTGATAAACAAAATTGTTTCTAGCCTTGAGAACTGAAAACAAACATTCTCTTTTTTCCTTCTGCAATTTCTTTTTCACTTCTCTTTTATCACTTGGATACTGCAGCTCACTGACTTGCTTAGTATTTAAGAAAATTGCTGCTTTTGTTTAGTTTAGTACTGCAACCTACTGTGCAATTATAAGGAATAATCAGCTGCCCCATGAATGTTTCTTATTTGTAAATTTCCATTGTTTAATAAAATATTTGTTAAAGCCAAAGCAAATTCAAGATGGTTTTCCCTACATCATTTAAAGTGTTCATAGATTACTTCATAACTTTTCTTTGATTCGATCAATCCTATGCTTCTGTAAACAGATGTCTCATTTCTTCTGTAAGAAATCCTTTTATTCTGGGATCCTACAAATGTACAAGTCTATTGTCCCACTTTAAGTACCTGTGAAGTATGTGAAATAAAGTGTGCTAACAATTATTCCCTGGCAATCACTGTGTGCAATGCATCTCTAAGTTAATTGTGGGTCATTCCAGGGACAGCCTGTCAGGCTGAAGAGTTCAAGGTGCATCAGTACTTACACATGGAAAAGTTATCTTATGATGGGGAAGCTCTCAATAGCCACCTACTGGCAGAGGAGAAGCAATGGAACTTGGAAAGGCTACATGTGTAAATGGCTGTGTTACTCCTGTTTTGGTGCAGGTCAAAACTCAGAACATTTAGGATTGCCTCAAATGAGATATCTGAAGACAGAAGTAACAAATTTTTGCCTGATCTGACCATGGAAAGCAGTTTATAGCTGTGACTTACTGCAAGTGCACAGCTGCAAGCAGCTTTAAAAATGACTCATCAGATGAAAACCCGATCCCTTATTGCCTGAAGTATCATATAAAGACATTCAAAATGTAGCATCTTCTATAACTTCTGTCTGCAGAGCTCCCAGCCTGTCACTGTTTTCAGAATAGGAAGGGGAAAACGGAGTAGAGGGAGTTCAGTCTGGGATTTTTTCAGCCCCCCTAGAGTGTGGAGTGGGTGTATTGGAGACCTGCCCCCAGTGTTACCAAATTTGCCCATTACTTTGGGGTGTGCTCATTTATTAGGGATAGTTTCTAGGGTCTTGGTGATTCTGTCAATGTACTGCTTGTGTTACTATATGGAGCTGTATTTCTCCCTTCTGCAAGCCCTCACCCCCAGTGGAGCTATCTTGCAGGACTCAATCTCAATGGGACTGGGTTCCTCCAGTCACCAAATCAGTCATACACACAAACACACACAAATTAACGTGACACGCCTGATCTGGCCGGGCTGATCAGCATGGACAGGCTGACACTCTCATATGCCAAGAATCAGTTCATAAGAGCAACAATAAAATGCAGTCAAACACAAGCACACAGGTAAACAGAATCCCTCTGAATCCGGCTGGGTGTCCAGCTGACACCCTCATGGGCCAGCATTCAGTTCATAAGGGCACGTCTGAGTCAAACTCGGTCAATCAGCCTGTACAAGCTGATCCCCTTATGTGTTTCAAACTCAGCACGTCCCAATCTTTGGCCTCTTGATGAGCAGACCCCACAATAATTTAGGCTTCACAGGGATCTTTAGCATAGGTAAAAGAAGCGTTGCTGCAGAGCACAGAAGGAAAAAGAAGCAGAGAAGGAAAAATATACCCAATTACTACCAGTTTGCCTATAAAAGTTATTTATTGCTAAGCATATGAAATATATAATAGTACTAGTAGTAATAGACATGCAAAAGAAAAACAAACACAAACAATGACAATACTACCCTGGTTTCACTAAGTATTTGGGGAAACTTAGCTCAAGCTTAACTGATACAGGTCAGGTTCAGAAGTTTATGCCTAGAAAGAAGAGAGAACGCTGGGAATCTCACCGAGTCCACGGTAGCCAGGCTGCAAAGCTGACAGGCACAGTCCGTAGCACAATCCTTGAAGAGAGAGACGATCTGTTCTTCCAGCGTCCCAAGAACAACAGGGGATGGTGTCAGCACAGGAGTTTTCTTCTTCTTCTTTCTTTCTCCTTCCTCCTGCTTCTTCTTCTTCTTTCTTTTTTCTCCTTCTTTTTAAGCACACACACTTACAGATTTTTATACCCTCAGTTCAGCTGCTTTGAAGCACCCTCAGTAGTGTAAATCATTGTCTTTTCTATTGACAAGGGGTTATCTGGTTTGGACCATCTCAGGAAACTGATTGATAATCAGGAAACACTTAAGATTAGGGAGTAACCCAAATACTTGGGAGCCAGCTTGAGATTCCTATGGATGGCAGATATCCTGATGGGATATCTCATGGTTTCTTCAGGAACAACAGATAGCTTGCAGTATCAGGATTTTGGATTTTTACTTGTTGTGCACAAGCCTCAGCTTAGCATGACTTTTCCAGATTTTACTATAGTCTTTTAACAGACTTAAAGCAATTATTGGGGTGCTCATAACCTTTTGTGGAGAGGACTCCCACCAGTCGTCTCGGGAAAGATACGACAACACCTGGGATTAGGGCTCCAGCAGGCTGGATGCTGTGATGAACCCTTAACCATTGTTCAAATGTTGCCCATACCCCCTCGGACTCGGTCTCTTGCCTCAGCATTCCCTAACCCGGCAACCGAGTTTTAGTCAATCAAGTTTAAATAGGCCTCCCATAGTGGGACCGGGGAATGTACGGCCCGAGATGCCTATTAAACTTAGAGCTGTGTGTGTGTGTCTGGGGGGAGAAAAGTCCTTAGCAAATCCAGATTAGAACTGGTCTGATAAATGCTGAGCTGGGTGTGTGTGAACATGGGTTAATTAACATTGGAAGCACAGATTCCCCATCATGCAGCGCTCTCCTGCTTCTCTGGTCCCAGAATTCATTGCAGTCTCTGCTTCAGGCTTTCTGTTTTCCATCTCTCATGTAAATGAATGGTCATCTGGTTCCATCTCGGATGCAGATGAGACCGAGGGCAGTTGTTTCACTCTTATCACCCTTATCTGGAGAGTTTTAGGTGCGTCTCTCACTGCATCTTAATCAGTTTCGTTTAGGTAGAGGAGGGGAGGGAGGGGAGTCCTTTGTGAGTCAGACAGACTGCATCCTGTGCCAGGGTTGCCCAAGAATACAGAGCTGAGGCGTAACACCAGGTAGGGGACTCCAATTCACCCATCCCACCCTTCAGCACTGGCTGGGGAGCCGCAAGAGTGACCTCCCTCTGCTGGCTTTCCCCCCAACCCAGTCTGAAAGTAGCCAGCACTGGCAGAGAGCCTGGCCATTGCTATGGGAACCTGGCTGCAGGTTCTGAGCTGGCAGCTAGATTTCCCTCCACTCTGAAACCAACAGTGAACTTCTGTTTGGTCTGGGTTAACATTGAAACTCAGAATGCTTTACAGAAATCATTGAGTTACAGCTGGAAGCTGTACTTCTGTCCGCATCCATGTTTACAGCTTGAAAGATGCAATTAAGCATTCCAGCAGACATTCAGATACATTTGGAGATGATACAATACTAATAGTATAATCCAAGAAAGTTTATAAATTATAAAAATTTATTCCTAATTTTAAGGCCATATAAGTCAAATTCTTTACAAGCAAATTATTCCATTCTTTTAGTATTGTTGTTAAAACAATTTGTAAATGTGAAACTTTTCTAAGGTCCACAGGTTTTTTAAAGCAGCCGCACTAGAGAAGAAAAAATAATGAGGCTCACCTTTGAAAGCTATGTGGTCTTAAGGGGTCTGTCTTAGGTTAAGTGTCATCTAAATAAGATGTTACAGCTGAGGCAAGTATGAAACACATTGAGATAAGCAAATAGTATCCAGGAGAATCTGAGGAAGAGAAAGAGAGAATGGAGTCCCAAAACAATAGCTTCTAGCAAATAGGGTAATTGAGCTTTAGCCAAGTTATCTACAAAAGAAAATTACTTGTTAGCAGTTTGTGGCACCTTCAGTCAGGGATGCAGGCTTTGGGTATATTTTGTGAATAAATAATCTGCCTTTTGAAAATATCATGACTTTCACCATTTTTTTTTCAATGGGAAACACACCTACATCCAAGATTCTGCAAAGATGTAACAGTACTAAAGATGCGAACACACAACAAGTTTATACCAGAATAACTTGATTTGACTCAGGCATAAGAGTGAACCAGACCCAGGACATACACCTTTACAGCAGTGTAAGTCACTCCACTCCAGGAGAAAGTAACACCTCAGAAAGTGAGCAGTAACTATATACTGGTAGAAATTATATAAATGTACCAGTTATGTGTCAGCTCCCTTTGTTAATTTTATCCCACAGCAGCCAATGCCAGCTCCCTTACCACCTAGTTGCCATGCACTGTAACAGCACCCATGTGTGTTACCTTGGGAAGGCTGATTGTCATATGTGTCCATTTCTTACTCTTGAGTAAAATCAAAGACAATTATTCCATAGTAATCATATTGAGTTTCCATTCCCTCAGCCTGGTAGTTCTGTTTTTTTTCCCACTAGCTACTCATTAGGGCTATATGATGCTTTAGTCCCTGATTCAACTCTGTGGAGATTCGGCCTGATTCAGTGGCAAAATCTCCTTATCCAAATTGAATCCAGACACTCTTCAATCTCTATGAATCAAAGTAAAACTCCCCAAACTATTCAGAGAGATTTGGACAGATTCGGCAATTTGGACAGAGATACAGCTTTAAATGTTTTTTCTACATACCTCAAGCTACCAGGCAGCCCATGAAAGCTGAGATAGTGGGGTGGATGGAGTGTCCCACTGGAGTGCAGGGGGCTCCCCAGCACGCTTGGCAGCAGACCTGGAAGTAGACTGAAGCACTTCCGGTCCACTTCCAGGTCCACCGGGGAGTGCGCAGGAAGCCCCTCCCCCCCCGTTCTCCCTCCTGGCTCGGCAACTAGTGCCTCCTGGGTCTGGGGGGGCACTTGGGGTCCCCCCACATCTGATTGCTAAGCTGGGGGGCACAAGGGGGCCCCCCAGTGCACTCCCTGGCAAACCCAGAAGTGAACCAATCCACTTTCAGGTTTACCACCGAGCATGGGGGGGGGGCGGTCACCACACTCCTGTGGGACACTCCATCCACCCCAGCATCACAGCATTCATGAGCCATGCCTAGTACCTCAAGGTATGTAGAAAAAACATTTAAAGCTGTGTCTGTGACCAAATCGCTGATTCTCTGAATCAGCATCGAATCTTCAGATTTAGATTTGATCTAATCAAATCAGGAACAGTGATTCGAATCACTGTCCCTGATTCAGGCTGAATCCAAATTTGAATCGAATATGGCCTGTTTTGCACACCCCTACTATTCATACATATCTGTCTCAACTATTTTTTTAATCAAAACCTTTTTCCTAGTTCAGCATAACCTTTTTTAACATTAAGACACGAGCAGAACTCACTTAAGCTGCAAAGAATTGTTTTCCATGCAGCAGACTTTCAAAGGTTTGAATTATATTAAGGCATCCATCTAGTGCCTATTGACTCTCAATAAGAACTGGGCCCTAATTGCCATTTGTGCCTTTGAAAGTCTTCCTCTGTGTTAAGAAACCTCTGTCCACCACAAGGTCTAAATAATAGGAAACAGGCCTGTAGCCATACCATCTTAGGCTCTGGTCTTGTCACATTTCATAAACTAAGCAACATCAGGCCTTTGAGAGGAGAACCCCAAGCAAAGCCAGATGCTGCAGGAATTGGTCCTGGTGACTCAATAACTGGCATGCTTCCCTCTGAGTCAATACTGAATCTACTCCAATGACCCAGCATGGTGCTAGGAGGCACTGTTGGAGGTGCTGTCCTTCAAATGTAATATAAATCAAACATTCTAACTACTCCTAGCCATTATAGATACAATTTTAATCTGAAAAAAAGTCTGGGTCCAAATAGAAACAGACATACATGTGCATTCACAAACCACTTAATTGCTCCCACAAACAGGTATATGTCTGTACAACTGATGAGGTTGCACATGTAATGGACAGATTTAATTGCATGGAAGCCCATGCATTTTTCCAAATGAAATATAAGTGTGTTTCTCAAAAATGTTTTTCCACAGGTCCTAATGGCCTTTCTGTAAGACTAGAGCCATTCCTTCTTTTAGGCTGGTATATTCATATTTTCTAGAATACAATATTAGTGATGGTTAAGACTGTATTGTGTATTTACTGTATTTTCTCACATACCATACTCATTCTTTTCCAAAAAAAGGGACTTCCAAAATTGGATATGTAGATTAAGTAGGGAAGCTGGTTTTCTGGCCAGAACAGAAACATGGAATGCTGTAAGACAACTATGTTTTATTAGACCAACAAATTAGTCTAATATAAATTTAATTGATCTAATAAAAGATATCACATTTACCCAAAGAACCTTGTCTGCCCATGTCCTTAGACCTACACAACTATAGCCAACATCGCTGTAAGACGACCATTGTTTATTTTCCCTCTCTTTCTTCTAGTAAGCTCCATGGAGGGAGGGGTAGAGTCCAGCAGGGACAGATCCAGTAGGTTACAGTTGCACTCCAGTTTGATTCCTATGTAGCAAAACCCCCCATTTTTTTTTCTTTTAAAATGCATTCCCTCCCCATCCCCAACCATTTCTGACTTTTTCTTTCCCTCTCAATTCCCTATAGATAAGTATAAGTGAGCTAAGACATAGGATAAGCATCAGGATTTTATTTTGGTAGCAAGTTGTATTTGCTCTGTTTTTTTTCCTTCTTTATAGTGTATAATAATTATGTTTATATTGATTTGTACTGTTCTATATTACTTTTTTACTGGTACTTTATGATTTAGGCCTACATATGTAAGTTAGCATAAGTCACATCAAGTTTCCATTTTGTTTGTCAAGTCTCCATCCTGTCCCCAGGGCCAGTTGTGTAATCCATGACTCACACCGACCCCTCCTATGTAACTTGGTTCCTGAATGAATGGGGATGAATGAGGGTACTTGAGAGACAATGGCAGTAGGTCTAAAAATAGCTCCCTCTGAATGACCAAGCCATCAACACCAATACCTGGACCAACGACCCCGCCCTTGGAACCACCCTCAGCATTCAAGAAACAAAAGATGAGGCAACCCACCATTGTGCCAGGCTGCACATGCTCAGTAGGAACACCTGGAGCCTTCTGGAACAGGACTGACATTGCCTGGACAGGTCCTCCCCATAGGAGATCAGAGGTAGTCTGCCCCATAAAAAGGGGTAGTGAAGACTGACTCTTTGGGATGCCCTCTCCATCTGGACCAGCACCATGCCACACCACCTATCCACCCAGAGGCCCTGCCAGTGACCCCACTCTGGATAACACCTACTGGACAAGGACACCTTTCCAGCCTGGATAGGTAGCTATCACCCCCCATCCCCTCTTCAACCAAGGACTTGGACTCTGCTTCTCTTCCCCACCTGGACTCCAACTCTTCCACTGAGTCTCTTTCTCCTGCTGCCATTGTGAGTGCTTGTGTGTGCGGGGGGGAACCAATAATTTCATGGGACTGTGTAGTGTGCTGTCTGTTTATTAAAGCTGTTATTTTGAAACCCTGAGTTCAGTTTTTGTCTGTTTCCTGACTGTTTCCTCCTTGCCACCACTTATCTTCCTCCCACCCCACCCCACCCCCATCTCTAAGCTGTCAGCCAGTTTCCAGCCCCAAGCTCCCAGGTTTCTGCCTCTCTCTCTCTCTCTCGGCTGTCTCCTCCTTGCCACCACTTATCTGCCCCCCCCAATATCTCAGCTGTCCACCTCAGTTTTCAGCCCCAATCTACCTTAAGTAACCCAACCCTCAGTTTCTCAGCCAGCTTCTCTCTAGTCCACCGGTTCTAATCTCAGTTCTGGCAACTTTCACTCCCTACACTTTAACTCTCTCTCTCACACCTTAACCATATCCCAGGTACCCCAAGCACACACATACATACCATGCCATCCAAGCTAGGAACTTACCTATGTGTATTGTATATGTGTGAACTAGTGAGTATATGTGTATGTGTCATTGTGTGTATGATATATGAATTAGTGATCTGTGTATGTGTACTGAGTTTGCGGGTATGGACAATTGATTTTTGTCTAACTTTTGGGGTGTATAGTGTACGTGTTTGAATTGGTGACAAGTATGCATGTGCCTAGGCTGGTTTGGATGTGTATGTGTCTGTGCCTGGATGTGTATCTAGCACCTAATTGATTTGTGTGTTTGTATATGTGCAATTGTATCACACCCTCCTGTCTAACAGCGCAATATTGAGATCCTGAGAATTGGCCTGGCCCCACAGGGCTACACCTACTCCACCCAAAGTTTAAAGCCAACTGCTTAAAATGAGAGTCCTTATCTTCATAAGCCTCAGCTCCACTATCCAGGCCTCACAACTGCAACAAAGTAATCTTTGCCAGCTGTAGGTATGAACCTTTTGGGTTGTGAAAGAAAATTTAGGTTCTCCTTTCCATCAAATGGATTTAGTCTGGAATATCATTTGTCCAGAGATCATTCCTCTTGACAAGCAATCAAGATGGAGACAAAATAACACAAGGATTTATTATATGGGAGAAAAGAATTATACAAGAAAAACTGACCATATATCATTTGAAGACAGAATGAAAAGACTAGTAAATGTTCTCACCTTCCAGTCTGAATACCAGCTATTCCTTCAGAGAGACCTGCCAGTATTTAAAGAGATATTTCCTGCTGATCCTGAATACCCTGAATGCTAGGGACCTAGACTTCTCTGAAGACAGAAAATCTGAAGACCCTGGCTACCTTAAAACATCTTCAAGTCGGCCCACCGCTTACCCTTTCAGCACAAAGGGAAGAGTGTCTTTGCAGACAAGCTTGCTAACATAGTGAAGAAGGCTTTAAACTAGGTTCACCAAGGAATAGAGACCAAAGCCCTGAGGTAAGTGAGGAAGTGGGAGACCTGGAGGAAGAGCAAGCAGAAGAAGCCAACAGGGGAGGTGCTCTTATACTTCCTGAGAAATCAGGGCAACCAACTAGTTACCTCAGGTGCCTGTACACAAATGCACAGAGCCTGCGAAACAATCAGGAAGAACTGGAAGTCCTCGCACAGTCACAGAACTATAATGTTATTGGAAAAACAGAGACTTGTTGGGATGGATCACATAACTGGAGCACTGTCATGGATGGGTACAAACTGTTCAGGAAAGATGGGCACGGGAGAGGAGGAGGAGTTTCACTTCATATAAAACAGCCATATGATTGCTGAGAGCTCCAGTATGAAACTGGACAAAGGCCTGTTGAGAGTCTCTGGGTTAGGATCATAGGGAGAGCAACAAGGGTGATGTTGTGGTAGGGGTCTGCTATAGACCACCAGACCAGGAGGAAGTAATGGATGAGGCTTTCTTCAAATAGCTAATGGAAGTTTCTGGATCACAGGGCCTGGTTCTCATGGGAGACTTCAATCAGCCTGACATCTGCTAGAAGGGCAATACAGCACTGCACAGCCAATCCCAGAAGTTTTGGAGAGTATTTGGGGCAATTTCCTGGTGCAAGTGCTGGAGTAGCCAACTAGGGGCCATGCTCTTCTTGACCTGCTGCTCATGAACAGGGAAGAATTAGTAGGGAATGTAGTAGTGGATGGCAATTTGGGCAGCAGCGAGCATGAGATGATAGAGTTCAGGATCCTGAGAAAAGAAAACATAGAGAACAGCAAAGTAAGGACCTAAGACTTCAGAAAAGTAGACTTCAACTCACTCAGGGAACTCATAGGCAGGATCCCCTGAGAAGCCAGTCTGATCAGGAGAGGAGTCCAGGAGAGCTGGCCGAACCTCATCGAAGCATTACTGAGAGTGCAGATACAAATAATCCTGATGTACAGCAAGACTAGCAAGTATGGCAGAAAACCAGCTTGGCTTAGCAGGGAACTTTTCAGTAAATTAAATCACAAAAAGGAAGCTTATAATAATAAATGAAAACTTGGACAAATAACTAGGGAAGAATATAAAAGCATTGGTCAGGCACACAGGAATGAAGTCAAGAAGGCCAAAGCGCAATTGGAGTTGGAGCTAGCAAGGGGTGTGAAGGGTAACAAGAAGGGTTTCTACAATTAGGTCAGTAGCAAGAGGAGGATCACTGAAAGTGTGGGTCCCTTACTGCATAGGGGAGGCAACCTTGTGACAGAGGATGCAGAAAAGGCTGAAGAGTACAATGTCTTTTTTGCCTCAGCCTTCACAGACAAGGTCAGCTCCCAGACTACTTCACCAGACAACACAGTTTTGGGAGGAGATTAGCAGCCCACAGTGGTGAAAGAACAGGCTAGGGACTACTTAGAAAAGTTGGACATGTACAAGTCCATGGGGCTAGATGGGATGCACCCAATGGTGCTCAAGGTGTTGGCTGATGCGATTGCGGAGCCACTGGCCATCATCTTTGAAAACTCATGGCTATCAAGAGAGGTCCCAGATGATTGAAGAAGGGCAAACATGGTGCTCATATTTAAGAACGGGAAGAAGGAGGATCCAGGGAACTACAGACAAATCAGCCTCACCTCAGTCCCTGGCAAAATCATGGAGAAGATCCTCAAGGAATCCATTTCTAAGCACTTGGAGGAGAAAAAGTTGATTAGGAACAGTCAGCCTGGATTCACCAGGGGTAAGTCATGTCTGACCAACCTGATTGCCTTCTATGATGAGGTGACTGGTTCTATGGATGTGGGGAGACTGGTGTACCTTGATTTTAGCAAGGCTTTTGATATGGTCTCCCACAACATTCTTCCAGGCAAGCTAAGGAAGTGGATGAATGGACTATAAGGTGGATAGAAAATTGGCTGGAGCATTGGGCTCAGAAGGTAGCTTGACGTCTAGTTGGCAGCCAGTATCAAATGGAGTGCCCAGGGGTCAGTCCTGGGGCTGGTTTTGTTCAATGTCTAATCAATGACCTGTAAGATGGCATAGAGTTCACCCTCAGCAAGTCTGCAGATGACACCAAGCTGGGGGAAGTAGTTGATATGCTGGAGGGTAGGGCTAGGATTCAGAGTGACCTAGACAAAATTGAAGATTGGGCCAAATATCTCATGCGGTTCAGCAAGGACAAGTGCAAAGTCCTGCACTTAGGATGGAACAATCCCATGCACGGTACAGGCTGGAAGCTGACTGGCTGGGCAGCACCTCTGCAGAAAAGGACCTGGGGGTTACAGTGGACAATAAGCAGAATATGATCCAGCAGTGTGCCCTTGATGCCAAGAAGACTAATGGCATTGTGGGCTGCATTGGTAGGTGTGTTGCTAGTAGGTCAAGGGAAGTGTTTATTCCTCTTTATTCAACATTGGTGAGGCCACACCTGGAGAACTGTGTTCAGTTTTGGGCACCGACTACAGAAAGAAAGTGGACAAATTGGAGAGAATACAGCAGAGGGCCACAAAACTTGTGTGTGGGCTGGAACACATGATTTATGAGATCAGGCTGAGAGAACTGGTCTTATTTAATCTAGAAAAGAGGACACTGTGGGGAGATTTAATAGCAGCCTTCACCTATCTGAAGGGGGGTTCAAAAGAGGATGGAGCTAGACTGTTCTCAGTGGTGGCAGATGACAGAACAACGACCAATGGTCTCAAGTTGCAGCAAGGGAAGTTCAGGTTAGATATTAGGAAGAATTTTCTCACTAGGAGGGTAGTAAAACACTCAAACAGGTTACCCAGAAAGGTGGTGGAATCTCCATCTTCGGAGGTTTTCAAGACCTGGCTGGACAAAGCTTTGGCTGGGATGATCTAGTTGGGGATGATCCTGCTTTGAGCAGGGGGTTGGACCAGATGACCTCCTGAGTTCCCTTCCAACCCTAATTTTCTATTATTCTATAATTCTCTGGTCCCAGTCACTCCTGAGTCACAGAATCCTGCTTGAATTTGTTGCCTCCCTGAGACACCTTGCACACCTGTGGCTAATGGTGTCCTTTTTTATTGTGCACTTGCTTTTTTTATTGGGTGCCCATCCCACTAGCAGACCCTTCTATTTCTGATTGGGAATAGCAATCATTCTTGCCTTAGTATCATTAGCAAGACAGATTTAGCAGTTACACATGCTTTCTTCCTTAATTATGCATTCTTCAGTTCCTTTGATTAAACCATGACCAAAATCATAAAGACATATGCAGACAGCATAACATAATCTACACAATTCCTCATCAGCCATCACAAAAACAAGGTGTGTATCTTTTTTAGAGGCACGCAGCATGTGAGAAAGTATGGTGTTTGTTTTACTTTTATTGAAAGTGATTTATTGAATCCCCCCTCCCCCATTTTATTTTTCCCTTTCCTGCTCCCTTTTCTTCTTTTTGGGTTTTTTCCCCTTTATTGAAGAAAATGGTTATTTGGAGATAAAAACACTAGGAATAAAGTATCTGAAAGAGTCCTGGGCTCTAGCCAAATTTCAGCAGAACTAATGTTCAGCCTTATGGGCTAAGAACTAAGGCTTCATACAAGGTTCATCCTTAATGGAGCAGTCAAAACAGATATTCTAAAGTCTATTTTAAAGGTTGGTAACAGGTGAACCCCTGTACAGAAACTCAATGCTACAGGTGTCTAGGGCCACTTTTCTTGCTTTAATCCTTAGATACTGTCAACAATAATAATTTTGTTGAGAGAGCAGGGGGCCTTTCATCCTTCCTTTTCGGATTCTTTAGGCAGTATATATATCCACTCCATTATAACAACCTTCATCAAGTACCATAATAAGTGTAATTGATTTTATTGGTCTGTATAGGCATTTGCTAGTCCGAAAGTGACAGGTCCACTATATGGTAGCACAGGTATGACAATAATGACAATATTTTCTTTTTCACTTCAGCTATGAATTCTACTGAACTGGTTGAACTCACAGTGCATCGCAGTTAATAGCACAGTCACTAATACCTTCTCAGGGTGAGTTAGCAAATTTACTATTGGATATGTAGGACATTTTATCTGTTTTTTTCCTCCCACACAAATATTTGCACAGGCACTTTGAAAAAACTCTCATTTGTAAGAGCAAGTTAGAGGTCTCATTCTCCAGTCTAATGAAAATGCAGTTTACATACGCAGCTTTTCAGCTTTGAACAAATAAAATTAGGAAATGAAACTAAATAGGTGCAAAAAATCTTCAATACATCTTTGACATTTGGCCTGCTTATTTTTTAGAACTAGCTACCCATCCACAGAAGTACTTCTACGATATAACAGAGTATAGCTGTTTGCTTGGCTTCATACTACAGACAACATCACTCAGAAAAAGGCCCACATAATCTTGGTTCAATTGTAAACAGTTTCAGGCAGGGACCATAGTTTGTGCGATGTTATCATGATCAGTGGCCTCTAGGCATTATTACAATACAAGAGTGGTTCTCAACCTTTTACAACTCAAGGCACTCCTCAATAACTTTTCAGAACTTAATGAAACCCCATTTAAAGACTAAGGGCATGTGTAGACAAAACGGGGGGCCCTAAATTGAAGTGGTGGGTTTGAAAAAACACTGCTTCAATTTAGGGCTGATTAAACCCCCGTGTCATGCACACACCCCACTGACTTACCTGCCTCTCTGACAGGGAGCAGAGGGCGAGCTGCCAGCAGGCGGAGCGGTCCTTGGGCTGCAGGGGGGATGCAGGGGGCTGGTGCTTCCCTCCACAGCAGCTGCATCCCACCCCCACCTCCAGGCAGCACCTGCCTGCAGGCACCTGACTCAGGTGGTCCCAGGGGGCACTGCAGCCATGGATGGAAGCACCAGGCCCCTGCACAGCTCATGCAGGCAGGCAGGCTCCCAGGGCGAGGGGTGGGGGGAAGAGTCTCACAGCTCTTTTTGGGTGGAGCTGCTTTCCTGCGCTGCTGTCAGGCTGCCTGCAGGGCTTCCTGCAGAGCTGTGGAGTTGCACGGAGCCCAGTGCTTCACTCTGTGACTGTATGGACAACAAACTAAAACTACTTGAAGGAGTTTTAGTTTGCTGCACCTCAAGTCATTTCAGATGCATTACACCACCAAATTTCTTACAGCAGCTGGATTAATGTGCAATACACCACCAAGGCGTGTAAACACTGACACTATTAAGGTGGTGCAAAAACATTTAGCCTGCTTTAAAGTGTCGTGCACACAAGCCTCTCATTTTGTCTACATTCGGCCTAAAGTACTTGCCTTCCCATACCCCTAAGTAAAAGGATCTCATGAGGTGGCAAGATAGGCAGGGCACATCTGAATGCATGATAAGGAAAGCAGAGACTGCTAGGCAGAGCAGACAGGAGCTTGGTGTGGGGGTCATTCATAGGTACGTAAAAATTAAGGAAGGAACCTCGAAAGATCATCAAGTCCAACCCCCCTGCTCTGGGCAGGAACACTGCCAAGTGCAAATAATACCAGTAAGGTGTCTGTCTAGTCTCCTCTTGAAGACTTCTAAGCCTGGGGCCTGCACCACCTCCTTGGGAAGTCTCTTCCACATTCTGGTCACCCTTACTGTAAAGAAGTTCTTTCTTACATCCAACCTGAACCATCCTCTAACAGTTTATGGCCACAGCCCCTTGTCCTCCCCTGGGGTGCCCTAGTGAACAGTTTTTCTCCCAGCTCCTGATATTCACCCTTTACAGATAAATGGCCACCAAGTCTCCCCTCAGTCTTCTCTTCCCCAGGCTGAACAGGCGCAGATCCCTTAGTCTTTCCTCATAAGGTTTATCCTCCAGGCCCTTAATCATTCTTGTGGCCCTTCTCTGGACCCTTTCAAGATTCTCCACAGCTTTTTTGAAGTGCAGCACCCAAAAATGAACACAACAATCCAGCTGGGGTCTCACCAATGCCAAGTAGAGAAGAAGTATCACTTCTGCTCAAGCAGGGATTCACCCCCCACTCCCCTCTCCCACAGCACAGACCATAGCCAGCATGTGGTTTGTTAACTAATGCTGAGAGGTGTCTGTGTAAGGCAGACAGGACAGTGACCACTCAGGGCTTTTTGGAGCTAATCAACAGGTCAGCTGATAATGCCCCATTGTTCCTTCCTTGGAAAAAGCTGTTTAAGAAGAGCTTGAACTAATGAGAGAAGCTTTTGTTTTCTTGATGGGGTGTTAACGCTGTGTTATCAACTCCCTGCTGGCTGCCTCCCCTGTCAGGAGCAGCAAGGGGAGGGAGGGAACCCTCCCTAATCAGTGTCCTACTGGGACCTGACCACTCACCCCCTCAGCTCAGCACTGTGGAAGGCAAGGGGGGGGCTGCTCTAGTGCCCCTGGCTTCTAGCCTGAGCCACTGCAGGCATGCACCTGCATTTCTTCAATCCAGAGTGAATGTACAGTTGCAAACCAGTTCAGCCTAGCCAGGTTAGAGTAACAGATTGAATCAATTCATACTCAGGCTTTTTGAATGTCTGACCCTAGCCCTAAAGGGAGTAGTTATTTCTGCAGAATGCAGAAGGGGGTAACAATGGACACTGGTGTGTGACAGGTGAGGAACCCTTCCATGCCATGCTTTTTCCATGGCCTGCCCCTCCCTGCCCCTACTCTATACCTGAGGGGGTATTTTCAGCCCCTGATGCTGTAGCTGCTCCTCTGGAGATGTGAATGCCAGTGCCCAGAGCCACCATTCCCCATAGCCCCCCCTACCATCTCCAGGTGCATGAGAGCAGCAGAGGAAGGAGACAGACTGAAAATCCATGGCCCCATTTTTACCCTCCCACAGCACAACATGATGCTTGCAGCACAGTGGTGGTTGGCACAGGGGCTGTGCTTGTCTACTTCCCTCATTCCCATCCTTCTCCTATGCTTTGGGAGCTGGTGCAAGGATCCTTGGGGAGAGCTTCAAGGATACTGGGGCAGGCTTAGAGTGTCTGGTATCTTGAGGAGCCAGTGCTTGCCTCCTCTCACAGGAACTGGGTATCATGGCACTCCTCAATTCATCTTGTAGAACCCCAGGGTGCCACAATTCCCTGGTTGAGAATCACTGCCATAGAAATAATTCTTTTTTTAAAAAGTACTTCCATCACAATATTCTGTCATTAGAAACTCACTGTTATAAGTTTAATCTTATAGGTTTCATTTAATATACAGTATATGTAAACATTAAGGCTAAGTATAGACAGTCAAAAAAGTCCAAGGCAAAATTGGTTCAATCTTTGTTAATCTAAGCTATGTAGACTGAACCAATAAGCAAATGAACTGACATTCACTTGTGATTCCTGAAATGCAGCAACAAGCCTGCAGTGGCCCAGGCCAGAAGCCAGGGGGTGCTACAGCATGCCTCCCTGCTCTGCTGGAGTAGGCAGCTTGGGTGGGTGGGTGTGTGCGCATTTTTTTTACTGGATTTTTAAGAAGGGAGACTATTAATCACCTATATATTACCTAATATTACATATATGAATTACCTATATCTATTAATTACACACACGTACATATATGTGTCCCCCACAGCTGTTTCCCAGCCCTGTGCCCCCATTGGGTGATCAGAGCATGGGGCCAGGAAGAGTCCCCTCCTCCTGATCAGGCAATTGGGTCTGATCCCCTTCCCCTGCCCTGAGGGGGAGTTCTCTCCCCCTGCCCTGATCAGGTGATTGGGGAACAGGGCTAGGAAGAGTCCCCTCCCCCGCAGCTGTTTCCCAGTTCTGTGCCCAGATCAGAGCCAGAGCTGGGAGCTGCTTGCTGCCAGGGCAGAGGGACATTGTTCTGGCCAAACAGTGAGCTCATAGCCCACCCCGGCAGCAGGCAGCTCCCAGGGGCAGGGAGAAATCTATCAGTCCCTGCTCCAATCACAGAGCTGGGGCCTGAAGTTGTCTGCTGCTCATGCAAGGGAACATTCTCCCAGGCCCAACTTTGAGCTCAGAGCCTGCCCCAGTAGCAGGCAGCTCCTGGCAGCAAGAAGCAATCACCCGCCCCCTGCTGCCCAGCTGACTGGGAACAAATTTGCTCCTGGTTGACTGTCTACATGTGCATCACTGCACAAGAACTACTCCGCAGTCCAATGTCTTCCTACCCAAGCAGCAGACAACTCCTCCGACCCAATACATGTGTGTGTGTGTGTGTGTGTGTGTGTGTAATTAATACTTATATGTCAATTCATATGTATATTAATTTATTCTTTAACACTGTTTCTCAACCACTGATATGCATATCAGTATGAATATTGAGGCATTTGTGTCTTGTATTCAATTTAATGTTATATTCAGGTCTTTAGACTTTCAGCTCCACATGCATTTGTGTTATATCCTTTCTGGGCAATTATGGTAGGGTGGGATAAGTCTGTTCACAATCTCTAGGTAAAGGCAGTATTGGGCTTGGGGTAGGATTTTAGAATTCAAGTGCATCCATTTAAGATGGTCCACCAGACTTCCTCTTTAGCTGCCTTTAAACCCTAGGTATTTCATTGGTTTATTCAATCTTTACAGGGCCTTTAATTTCTTTTCCTTTTTTGCTTCTTCTTTTTTATTGTAACAACAGGGAACAGACTTATTTGGTCATAAAACTGATCAAAGGCATAACAAGGCAGCCAGGTGCCATTTTCCATGCTGCTACCTCATGAGTCTGGCTGTCCTGATTGTGTGGCTGCACAAGCTGCTGTTAGTTTTGCACCCCTTCTCCCCTCCAAATCAGCACCTAGGTCTACTGCCCTGGTCACTGCGCCCTGGTTACACTACTGATATTGATTGATAATTATTTTATAATAATTTTTAATTCAATATACATCTGCCTCAAACATTTACTATATCTTTTTCTATTACATTATTATATTTAATTTATATTTTACTATTCTGTTTACCTCTTCTTTCACCATAACTGGAAAATAGTTCCTACACTGTAGAGCTTTCTCCCAATATACACTCCAGATCACGGGCCAGATCTGTTGGAAAAAATATTTTGCACCCAGCAGAGCTAAGTGAACAACTGGAATACAAGAGAAATATTGGGCCTATTTTTCATTTATATGAAGGGACAATTCAACTGATCTGGTGAACTTAAATATCATTTAAGCCAATTTAAGGCCTGTTTTTACTTCCAGAGAAGAGTAAAAATGCCTTAATGTAAATGAAAATTGGGTTTTGCATTTTTAAATTGGACTTTTTTTATGAGAAAGTACATTAACTATTAAATTTGAAGCGAAGGTCATGTCAGTTGTAATTTTAAAATGTTATCTATCCACTTATTAATGCTATAGAAAAACAAGAAAAATATTTGGTTTTCCGTCAGTTTTTCCATTAGAGAAATACTTTATTGGTTTATTAACCAAAATGCTAGCCTTGGTGAATAGCTTTAAGAAAGGAATAGACACATGTCTGGGGTACCCAACTGTGTGTTAGCCACACTACAAATCACCCGTCTTTGTTAGTTAACTCCTGCTGCAGAACACTCAAGGGACCTCAGGTGTTCACACCAACAAGACATGAATTTTTAAAACTGTTTTCACGGCAACAGATTGCTGAACCATCATTAAAGGTGAACAACAAAGCTAAAATGAGAACCAACATTTTTTAAATGAAAGATGACACTTTTATAATAGTGTAGATTGAAAGCCTACTCACCGTGATGCCCGGAAACACAGAGAAACAGTAGGATGTACATTGACATCTTCACTTTATTCATGCTTAAGGGCAGAACATTACCACTTGTAATAGCAGTATTTCACTGATTCTGTCCTCTTGGGCCATTTCTTTAGAACTAAAGATAAATATATCTTTATATTTATTTTTACTTATGGATTTTAAATTATAGAGTGGTATATATATCCTTCCCTAAACTATAGCTCAATTGACTCAGTCTTTCTTTTCTAGAAATCTAAGGAAAACAGGGAAAGTACCATCTTTTTTCTACTTGTGTGATGATAATCATGAATCCTTCTGTTTCAAAATCTTCTAATATTTTTCCAAGAGGAATAAATACCAAACAAGCAGCCACAAAACATTCGTGTTCACATTGGGTGCATCTACATGAGATACTTTACTGTGCAGTAGACCAATTTACTGCACAGTAAGCATCACACATGCAGATGCTTACTGCACAGTAAATTGGTCTACTCTATAGTTAATTTGTAGCAGTGCATTGATACATCAGTCCCATATTGTACCGGCACCAATAAAAGGAAAATTAACATTATCAACAATCGGCTTTTTTTGGCTGATGTGGCCAATAATGTCGCTGATAAATGCCACATGCATGTGCGCAGCCACAGCGCAGCATGTAGTCAGCCAGGAGCACAGCCCAGCAGCCTAGAGAGCAGCATCGGTTGGTTAGTCTTTTATGAGGGAAGAGGTGAGGGGGGAGGGAATCAAGGCCTCTGTGATGAGGGAGGGAGTGGGTTAGGGTGTGGGATGGAGCCACAGCTCATCCAGGGGGCAGATCTACTGCTGTGTAAAATTCTGGGAAGAGTTCTTTTCTGTCTCCAGTAATAGGCTGAGGGGAACTGACTGGTGCTCTGCTCTGGCAGAAATGGCTGCCTTAGGTTACCTTGAATACAGGGGTCTACTTGCCTGGATTCATTTACATGACAGTGGGTCCTGACTCAGTAAATCACCTAAGCACAAGTGTAATTTTCAGCTTTCTGTGGGATTACTTGCATGTTTAAATTTTAACACCGCCTTAAGTACTTCAATGGAATTCCTAAGATATTAAATCTAAATTAATATTGAAATAGTTACTCTCAATTGCTATTGACTTTTATGGCAAGATAGTTAATATATTTTTTGTCCTGTGAAAGGTATCACAGGTTTTAGCTTTATATCTCAGTTCCATAAGAAACCAAATCACTCTTAGCAAATGTCAAGAATGTTTAATGTGCTTTACATATTTCTCATAAGGCAGCTATTTGTGAGGAATTCTTACAACTTACTATCCAGATCCTCAGCTGGCTTAAATCAGCATTGCTGATTTGGCAGAGTTAACTGTTTTACAATAGCTGAAGATATGATGATTATTTGAAATATTAAATCTCTTCACAGAAAGTGTTTCAAGAAATGAGGAGCTGAAATCTGATTTATATCAAAATGTGAACTCTATTTACATGCATAATGCACAGAGAATGTAGCCTTAAAACTGTAATACTCTTGTAAGGATTGTCTTACCTAACCATTCATATCCCTAAATCTACTAACAAACACCAAAAAAATTAATAAATTATTTAAAATTAATAAATTAATAAATTAATCACCATTGTGTGTGTGTGTGTGTGTGTGTGTGTGTTGCACTAGAAACATAAACAAACTTTATTAAGGATGCAAAATCAAGCACTCAAAAAAGTGAGGAATGCTTGATTTAAGGTTGTGAGTGCAGCTTAAATCAGCCCATAATGCATATGCATTACAATACAGTCTTTAATTAGCTGATCACATGATTTTTTTGTATAGGAACCCTGTCTCAGTCCATGCCCAGTATGGAAAGTGATTATTTTACTGAGCAGCTATTTTTTTCTCTTTATTTTTCATGGAAGAGTATTTGAATCTTGCTCTGAAAACAGGATCATTAGCTTTCTCGTGTTTTCTGTGTTGCTTATCAGTATAGAATCTGAGTGTTTCCTCACTCAGTTTACAATCTGAATTTTGTGAAAATGAATTTATTTTCACAACAACCTGTAAGAAGAGGTTGTGTTGTTATCTCCATTTTTCCAATGCAGAATTGATGTACAAAAAGATTTGGGTGAAACATTAGCTTTAATTGTGGATGCTTATGTTATATGTCTACATATTTTCATAGAATTGAAGAAAATTAGGGTTGAAAGGGACCTCAGGCAGTCATCAAGTCCAATCCCCTGCTCAAAGCAGAACCATCCCCACTATAGCATCCCAGCCAAGGCTTTGTCTAGCCAGGTCTTAAAAACTCCAAAGATGGAGAGTCCACAACCTCTCCGGGTAACCTGTTCCAATGCTTCACCACACTCCTAGTGAAAAAATTTCTCCTAATATCTGACTTAAACTTTCCCTGCTGTAACTTGAGACCATTGCTCCTTGCTCTGTCATCTGTCACAACTGAGAACAGTCTAACCCCAGTCTCTTTGAAACCCCCCTTCAGGTAGTTAAACACTGCTATCAAATCCCCTCTGTCTTCTCTTCTGCAGACCAAATAAACTCAGTCCCCTCAGCCTCTCCTCAAAAGTCATGTGCCCCAGCCCCCTAATCATTTTTGTTGCTCTGTGCTGGACTCTCTCCAACTTGTCCACATCCTTTCCATAGTAAGGGGCCCAAAACTGGACACATTACTCCAGATGTGGCCTCACCAGTGCAGAATAGAGTGGAATAATTACTTCTCTCAATCTACTGGCAACACTTCTACTAATGCACCCCAGTATGCTGTTAGTCTTCTTGGCAAAAAGGGCACACTGCTGATTCATATCCATCTTACTGTCTACTGTAATCCCCAGGTGCTTTTCTGCAGAGCTACTGCTTAGTCAGTCTGTCCCCAGGCTGTATCAGTGCTTGGGATTTTTCCAAGTGCAGGACTTTGCACTTGTTCTTGTTGAACCTCATAAAATTTCTTTTGGCCCAATCCTCCAATTTGTCTAGGATATTTTGTGGGATATTTAATGCTAGGTAACACTACAAATGCTCAGAAGAGGCCTCCAACTTCAACTGATGGGTGTCCATCATCATTTCTGCACATCAGACCCCAGCATCACAAGTAAGGTGCACAGAAAATGAGGAATATATAATTATGAAAAACAGATTATAATGACTTGTTTGGTATGACAATGAAGGTCTATAGAAGAGGCAGGAATAGGATAAAGTTTTCCAGGGCAGTTTTTAAGCCTTAAATATAATATCTTCTGTAATGCCTCCCTCATTCACTACATAATTTCCAACTTCTGAGACAAATGAGACAAAGGGTCCTGTACATGAAAGCCTTCTTCAGTCCATAACCATGTCTTATATCAATTGCAGGTTGATCATCTCCCCTGCATGATGCAGTGCTACTATGGAAAAATGGCATATGATCAATGAATTAGAGGGAGAAAAATTCAAAAATATCTTCAAAATTCTGGCATTTCCTAATTTTTGAGTGCTTGATTTTGCAAATTTAATATTGTTCTTTTAATATAATCTTTGTCTGTAAGTCTACATTTCTTTGAAAAAAAACCCAGAAAAAAATAGAATCTAAATAGTGTAGTATCAGTCTGGTATCCATAGTTTATTGACAGGGTTGGAAATTTTTAGTTTGCCACACAAACTTCCACAAGTTGAGCTAACATAATAATTGATAGCAAAAGTAGGTTGTGATCCTTTACCTAAATTAGCATGGTGCAGGGATATATTTAAAAAATACTTCATAATATACATTAAAGTGAATGGCTTTGATAAAAAAAATCCATCTCAGAAAGCCCTGTAGTCCAATAAGGATGATACTTGTTATGACATGTCAGGTGAGGGTCCGTGGCCATGAATCTTGAGATAAGTGCCTTCCCCCATCCTGGACTACAGTGCCCAGTCTCTTTGGGCTTCAAATCCTCTCTCTCATTTTTTGCATTTCAGGTTTTTGAACAGCTTATTACATGGCCAAAATTGGACATATTTTCTTGTGGACAGTAAAAGGTACATACTTGAAAAAAGGCCACTCCCCAGACAAATCACAAGTCCCTGTTCCAAATCCTGGAAGCAGCGAAAATTACTCTAGATGAATTGCAGTGCTAAAGTGGCTATACCACTTCCATTACCTGAGCCAGCTTGTTCAAAACTCAGGTATCCCTACAAAGCACAATACTTTACCATTTAGCTATACCCATAAATTAACATAATATTGGCACCTACAGCTCTTTGATACAGCAAAATGTCTATTTAGTAAACTGAGAAGGGATAAAAAATTGTGAAGCTATTTTTTTTAATAAAAAGCTTTTCACTTAGAATAGCCTTTTTAGAAAATGATTTCTTTAAATATTAACCTGGTTGGAATTTTTTTCTTGTATAAATGTTGTTTCCTGTTTTCAATGCTTTTAATTAAAACATTATCCAAAATGCTACTAATGGGGCTCATTTCATATTGAGTTTATTAAACTGAAAATTAGATAATCACTTTGATATGATAGAAAAATACTCATTTACAAATATAAAGGATTTAAAAAAATAAAAAAGAGTCATTTTCATCCACTTTAAAATAAGGGGAAAAAACCTTGAAGTGCAAAATCTTTTGTAAACATAGATTTTCATTTTTCAACTAGCACTAATTGTCAACTCTGCTTTGCTTTGACACATGTAAGAAAAGGACATTAGATCTCCTGCTTCAAATGTAATCAGCTTTAAGATTCCATCTACATTTTTAATACCTGCAGAAGAGTCAGACTGTATGACAATAGTTCTTTCACAAACAAGGCACCACAAGATATGAAGACAAGTACAAGCCACTGTTTTGTCTCCTGTTCTGCAGACATCAGTATTTAAATATTTCATATAATGCTTGATCATTATAAGATGTAAGAAAAGCAATTGATTGAAGAACTGGAAAGGTTGCATGATTTAACTTACTTCACTTTTATTGAGGCATAAACTACCTCACATTTACCATGAGGTAAGAGCATTGTAAAAATGACAATCCCCATTACCTCTAACACAAGTTTAGCTTGGACTGCTGTTGCTATTCCAGCCCATTGACTACAACAGTTATGGTGAAAAATCTAAGCAGCACTGTACACTGACCCTGGATTCAGGCTGGATTTCTTCCCCCTAGTTCCTCTACGCTCTAGTCGTATCTCAATACTTGGCACTACAGCAGTATTCTCTTGTCAGTATCATAGGGACCAAATTTGCACATAATTTAAAAATATAAATATTTATAAATGCCATGCTAATTTCCTCATAGCTTGTACATCATTAAATGTCATGTGTGCACAATACATTTTTCAGATCATATGACATGTAGAAAGGTTATTTTTCTTTGTAAGATACATCCTGTAGTGGCATTGATGTTCATTTCAAATCCATCACAAGATTTCTCATAAGCATTAATGATGGGTTTGCAAGGTAATCAGTGCTAATATGTATTCCTGTCACAGGATTTCATAAGGGAAATGCAATTAAATGATCTTATCAGCCCTATACTTAGGCAAAATAGGGTGAGTGTGAAGGTTGTAACTTATTACAGCCTAATCTTTTGATTTCATTGCCACAGTGAGTGTGAGGGATCAGAGCATAAGTAGATAGCTAGATATTGTTTGCGTGTGGTTTGTGCCTGATAGCTGCCTGGAGAAATTAGTGACAAGAAATGACAATCTCTGCCAGCCCTTGTAGGACATTATATGAATTAAACAGTCTGAATGCATTTTGTTTGTCCCTGTTACTGGTCAGGTGGTTGTTCTCTTCTAATTTGGGTGGGTATTGGTTAGTTGGGTTGATTATTTGGGGAGGAGTTTGATGTTTTTATTGAAACTCTTCAGCTATTCATATGTTAGTCTCCAGCATCAGCATGAAAGATAATTAAAATGATCTGTGGCCCACTGACTAGTGATTTGTGGTGCCCAAGTTGAGACATCTTAATGAAGCCTAATTTTCATAAGGCAGCCTCTCAGAATGGAAAAATAAACCCTTTAAAATGCTTGAAGTCAGTCCCCAAAATCATTAATCACGGTAAAAGGTTTTGGCCTCTATCATTAAAGGTATTTTTTCTTAAGTGTGGTTTGTGCTTTTTGTGGTGTAAAGAAATGAAAAGTTCAGTACAATATTAATGGTATGATATAAAGCCCAGATTTACTTGACACACAACCTATATTTAACATACCCAATCTTACTGATTTGGTGTTTGGCTATTATATCTCCTGGTATATTGAACACTGAAATATTTTATCAGTTTATTTTTCATTGCCAGAAGCCTTCACACATCTCTTTTCATTTTCCACTGTGAACATTTTGTTGATTTTTTTTAAGGGTTAGGAGTCACTTGATGAGGAGAAAATCAGTTGGGAAAACAGCCTGTGATCAGTTGTGTTTTTAACATTTTATTCATTATTGCAATTCAAAAAAATTAAGATTGTAACAGTTCTCTACACAGGGAGAACAGAGAACAGGAAGAACAGGAGAATAAATGGCAGTTTTAGGAAACAGTAACAAACTAGGGAGCTATGGGGGTAGGGCTGGGGGGTGCAATCTGAGACATGATAAAAGACAGTGGCACAGTTAGTACCAACCACATGCACCAGACCTTAGTGCTTGGAGATTTTTTCAGTCTGAATGAACCTGACTCTTGCAGAAAGAGCAGTGACCTTTGTATGATGTCTTAGAGGCTGACAACTAAACACAGTATAACTGAAAAGTGCTCCCCTGAGTAAAATCTTGAATGACATTTCCTTTGACAACTTAATAAAGTAAAGGAAGGAAAAATCACACATAGAAATCTATTGGCTATCAAAGTCCTAAATAACAACTGGAGAGTATAAACACTTGCATAGATTGTGCAGCAGAATTGCGGGGAGTATCCTAGTTAAATATCAACTACACCTAAGACAGCTTAAAAGAAACAAAGGAAAAGCTGTAAAATGTGTTAATACTGAGGAAAGTCTCACTATAGACACCAGGGCTGTGTCCACACACGCGTGGATGTTTCGTTCCCCAGGGACAACTAGAGGCAGCAAACCTTATGCCACCAATTGTTGTCCCTGGGGAATGCCAGTGCGCAACAAGTTACCCTGGGTCAGGTAGGGGAGGCTGGGGCCAGCACTGGGCTGGCCTCAGCAGCCTTACCTGGGGTCCTGGGGAACTCCTGGAGCTGCAGCAGTGGCAATCCCTATGTGCAGGGCCAGGCTGGCAGCCAGAACATGGCTCTGGCCAACCTGGCTCCAGTTTTGAACAGCACATGCTGTCCCCCATGCACCGTTTCATTTTTTTTCCATGGGTTTTTTTGACCCCTGGAGAACACCTGAATGTACAGCATGTAGAGTCACAGGCATGTCTGTAGTGCAGCTGTGTGGTATGTGGCACTCATCTGGATGTGGTCCAGGGTGCTTCATTTATGAATAAGAGGCCAACCTAGGAATTATGGCACTATGGGGCAGAAAGGGGAGTGCCAAGTAGAGAGCTGGAGGAAGAAGAAGGGTGCTGAACACTGAAGAGTCTTATTCCCCCACACATGGATTGCTGCTACTGCTGCTGCCATGCTACAGGATCCTTAAATATATGTGCTCTGGGGTGGGGGAGGTGTTTTAATTAGAGCAGCTCCCGGACAGCCACTCTAATTAAAATGCCACAGTGTCACATGTATTCAGTATCCTGCATTTCAGAATGGCCGTGGAGATGCTTTAATTAAAGCTCATTCAATGAGCTTTAGTTAAAGCACCCCCACTACCATTTTGAAATGTGGGATGCTGAATACACTCTGCAGCATACGGTCATGTCTAGACAAGCAAACATCACAAGGGGGTGTGATGGGTTGAGGGGAGGGGTGGAGGTGGCAGAAGGGGGCAGGGTGTGCATGCATGTGAGTGAGTGAGTGAGTGAGTGAGTGAGTGAGTGAGTGAGTGAGTGAGTGAGTGAGTGAGTGAGTGAGTGAGTGAGGTGGGTCGGGGCGAGGGAGAGCTCTGGGTAGGAGTAACCACCAGAACCAAACTTAGAGCACCCCTGCTCCCCAAGCAGCCTGTGCAGGTGGAGGCCAGCTTAGAAGGGAACAGGCTTGCCCAGCACAGTCCCTGAGCCCCAGTTGAGGGCTCCCAGGAGCAGCATAGGGATTGTTAGGGCCGGGCAACAGGGAGCAGAACAGTAAGGGCTGGCACTGCTCAGACCCACAAAGCAGTGGGTGGAACAGCTGCAGCTGGACCCATGTCCTGATGCTGGGATGGAGCTGAGGCCAGTATGGAGCTAGTCAGGACAGGAAGTGGCTGTGGGTTAGGAGTGAGAGGCACTGGGGATGGCTGTGGGTTGGGAATGAGGGGCAGGTTGGGGCATATCAGTGCTGCTGAGCGCCCCACATCCTGGCGAGTGAAGGGGGGCAAGGGGCAGCTCTGATTTTTCTATGATGAAAAATCCAAAAGCAAATGCCAAAGTATATAAATATTTAGAATTCATTTTATTATGATAATTGCACTCATAGGCTTCCAATTTGCTTTAAACTTGTAAAAAATATCAATAAAACATAGCTGAACTGATCTCTCTATCTCTAGTGGTGTTTCATTTTAATCACAGAGGACACCGATTTTAGGTATTTTAATGAGAGAATTTGCGGTTTTTTATCAGAGAATTTGCAATTTTAGAACAGGGAACACCAGGATCTCTGCTGGTGAGGCAAGTGGCAGGACCCAGGTAGAAGAGCCTGCCCAGGACTAGCACTAGAGATCCGGCTGGAGGGTAAATGAAGTGGCTAACCTCATGGCCATTTGGGGCCAGAAGGACATGCTTCAATAATTTGAAGCAGCCCACCACAAAGAGCACATCTGGGTGATAGCTGCCCAGATGGCACAGCGGGGACTCCAAAAGACATGACAGCAGTGCTGCCTGAAGGCCATCTGTGCAGCCACGGCCCACTAGTAGCTGGCCCAGAAGTGCAGGCAGCTTTGTTGAGTACCACAGCCCAGGTGGCCATGTGGTTCCCACATGGGTCTGGCAGGTGTGCAGCCATGGGGCTGCAGGTCCAATGGGGTGGATGCTGTCGCAGATGGCAGCAGCCCTCACTGCCAAACTGCTGCAGTGGGTAGAGGATGCAGGGGCCACTCTAGGTGAGGGCTGCTGCAGCAGTCCAGATGGTGCAAAGGACTAGTGTCCACAGATGCCTACTAGCTGAGCCTCAGAAGCTCCTGAAGGAAAGTGGCCCTGAGCTGCTCAGGGCAGGCTTTTGTACTGCTGTGGCCAGCAGAGGTGCTAGCCCCAACCTCTAGCTTCCCCTGGCTGCAGATCTAGGAGGAGCCAGCCAGGGTCAGTTTGCCCCAAGTAGCACAATTTGTCCCACACCAAAGTGTATGGGCAGGCACGTGTGCTGAGGTACAAATCTCTGGCACAAATTTGTGCTGCTGCTATTTGAGCTACTGCAAGCACACGTGCCTGTATGTGTGTATGTGCACTACTTGAGCATTCAAATTAAGATGATTAATCGAGTCTGCTCCAATGTGTCTATATGCAACACTAATTGGAACAGATCAGAGCACATGTTTAGGCACCCAGGCAGCTGCTCCACAGCACAGGCTCCCCAGAGGCTGCCATTCTGTTGACCCATCAAAAAAAGTAAATAAATCAGTGCCTGGAGCTGGTACTCTGCTCGCCCACTCATACGTATGAATTTATTTTATTCAATAGCGTAAGTGAGGACACCATTCTTCCTCAATGGCTCCCATAAAATTACACATTGGGACTAAATTTGATCTCAGGCATACTAGTAAAATATTCAAATTCTTAGAGAGAGAAAGAGAAAAAGAAAAGGGAAGAGAAGAGAAGAAAAGTTCTAATTTCATGCCTGGAAAATGTCTACCAAAGCTATTACATCTAAGCACACCAAGCAACTCGGTCATGAAGCAAAAACTGACACCAGCACGCCACAGGACTGGGTTTTGTTAGATAACAGCCCATTTGGCTAGACAGTCCACTTGGCTTTACCTACTTTGTTCCTTATGTTGATTCTAAATATTCTCTTACCAAATTGGCAGTTCACTGCTGACACTAATGGAAAATTGTGGGGAATCTTGCCCTGAATACCTTCTGGGAAATGTAACTGCAAATCCTGAATATTGTCTCTATTATGAACTATCACACGTAAAGCACAGTCTTTGTAACCATTACCAAGAGATGCATTTCAGAATTAGTTTGTTTGCCCCATTAAAAATATTTGCATACTAAAACAAAGGACACTGATGTTGCTGTTCTCTGAAGTATTGTACTGATGTTTTGTAACTGATGTAGCTCTCCATAGAGTGAGGGGTGGGGACAAATTGTTTATTTCTACTCCACATGGAACAAGTACCAATATTATAAATCTGGGCTGTTCAGTTATCTGTTCCTATTGACCTTGTCGTTCTGATTCCACAGAGAAAGTGGGAACTATATTTTCAGCTTGTGAGTAAATAAGAAATGTGAAATTAGTTCTATGGCCTGTGGGCTCCCTGAAGCTACTTCTTTGATTCACTGAATTGCCTCTGCTCTGTTATTGCACTTTAGAAATGAAATAACTGGTAATAGTGGTTGTTTTCTGACCAGACATCACATACTACATCTATGCTTATATTAAAACCATGTTACTGAAAATGGCTTAAAAATAAAACAGCTTTAGCACTCTTTAGATAACCATTACTGATGAGAAAAACTGTCCCAAAACTGTCTTTATATTCCATGATTAAGAGTAAGTCACTAAGACTTAAAAATATTTTTTATTAACTTTATTAACATTAATTGACCCTATCTATGCTGCCAGATAAACAGTTTTAGTCTAAACTGTGTTGGAACAAGGGACTTGATTTAAAATGTCCCTTTATAAAACACTTTAGATAGAGACTATCACTTGAATGAGAATGTTAGCAGTTTAGTGAAGTATTATAAATTAAATATATCCCCGGTTTCGATTTGCAAAAGCACTTACAGTGTATATTTAGGTTTAAACCATGATGATAGAAATTCTTTCTTAAATCAGAACTTTTTTGTATGTACACTAATTCTTCATTAAACTTGAACTACTAATAAGTGTGTGATGGCTTTCCATTATATATCCTAAGGGAGTGTTTGCTATTTGGTGCACTTCAAGCTACAGCACACATTAACTTAACCTTAAAATTACATTATTAGTCAGCTGCAGTATTTCTAATAATAAAAACTATTATAAATCATTTCAATTATTTTGCTTAAATGAACAAAGCAATAAAAAATAAATAGATGATGAAATAAAAATGAATATTTTATTTCATCATCTATTTATTATTTTTTTATTTTATTGTATTTATTATTTTCTTCTTTATTCATTTTCTTAATACTAATAAGCATGAATGTTAAACTTTATATGTTTAAGACCATGTTCAAGCATCAATTAATCTTCACAAAACCTCTGAAAGGATTTTTATCTTCATTCTGCAGAAATTTACCCTAAGGATATAATCCAAGACTGCCTACTTAAGCAAAATTCTGAACTCAGATAAGGTATGTAAGACTGCATCTATAAATAGTATATACAGTCCTAAGAACATTGTGTTAAAAGAGAATTGCTAATTTTAATTATCACTTGTTAATGCAACATAATTTGTTGGCAGTTCTGTTTCCATTTCCATTCTAAAGTTAAAAGATACTTTCAAATCTATACAAAGATTTCTTCTACATTCCACAATAGCCCATCGCTAAGGATCCTTATAAATAATATGATTACTAGATTTTTTTTTTCAAAAAAGCTCAATACCACTAGAATTTTATGTCAAAAAAGCACAAAACAAGTGAACTAACATTTGCAACAAGCACAACATCTTCAGATCCAGAAACCAAGCCTTATTTGCTCATTCTTTTTATGGCATTAATTGCAAGCCAATGTGACAATTTACATTCTCAACTTTTTGAAGTGAAATATTTCATCTTGTTTCCAATTGAAAAAGACAATAAAGCCTTTCTTGAATCAATGTGGCTATTTTCCAATATTAATAAAAATCCCATTTCTAAAACAACTTGCCATCTCTTAAGTTCCAAACTGCTCGATGACAAACTTGACATATTGAGTTTTATAGATCTAATACAACTTTAAACACAAAAGAAATACTAATGCCCTATGGCACACTGCAACAGTGTGATTATTTTTGGATTTAAACCACTTAACACAAGCACAGCTGCTCAGGTCTTGTTCCATTTCCAGAGATGATCTTTATAATCCAAATGGAATCCAAGAGTCATGGAAAATATTCATAGAGAGTCATAGTAATATGTAATATGTTTATGTCACTCTTCCTTTTCCATGACAGTAAATCCACCAACACTAGTAAAATGAAATAAGTATTAAAATTAAAATTTTTCATGCCTGTAAGTCGTCATAAAAGGTAAGCCTATGAAGGCAAAAAACATTACATCCATAAGTATTTCAGTCATCTTCTTGGCCAACAAACATTAACTAACGATATCTTGTCCTCATAGACTTCATAACAATATTCTTGTTCTAGAATAAAATAAACCCTACTATTATTAGAGAGCAGGCATACAAAGACTAGAATATCTACATATGCAATATATTTCTCAACTCTTAAAATAACTATCTTTTCAAAATTGCCTAATTATTACAATTGTGTTTGAGAGGCTGAAAAAAATCTCTTATTTCATAAATACAACAGGTTTCTAAAGAAAAGGAATTCATATGGTTTGGGGCAAAGATATGGACATAATCTTTAATACTCAATCAAAGCTTTTCTCAGACACTTTACTGAAAACATCAATGGATTAGCTATATACCATATTTTCAACATCATTTAGCAGAGAATTGAAAGAGTCTAATTTCAAAACAGCAGAAACCAAAGGACCTTACGTATAAAGTCATGTTATAGTGAATGAAAAGTATTCATATTAGTAATACGTTACAGAAACCCACTATATTTGTTGTTAGAAAAATAGAAGTCTGATTATAAGCATCTTAGATTTTAGGCATCTTAGATTTGCACAAAATATTTATGAACATATTAGGCTAGGACAGTTCAGAGTTATGCCAACCCATATGTAATGCTCCGTAACTCAGTTCAACTGGCTTCAGTGTGTGTGCAGCAAAAAACTATTCTAACCTAAACTGATTGCAGATGTCCACAAAGGGCTAAAACTCCCATACAAGAGCAATATGGTACATAACAATCAGACAAGCAAGCCTGCAAATTGCCATACCTTCTTTTTCCTGTTTGGTCACCAGCAGTGTGGAAAGTAATGTAAGATCTCAGTTTGTGGGAAGATGACATTTGCAGCATGATAAAGTGAGCTGTAGTGCAGCAGTATACCAGACAGCTAGGTCCACCATATGCACCACAGAACAGTTTAGTGGGGGGCATGGGGGAGTTTCAGACAATTTTTAGATTTAAAAATGGACAAAACAATGCATTCATCTTAGCTACAATAATGTATCCATATGCAAACACAGATAGCTCTAAACCGTCTCATGCCAATATTGAATAATGCTTGAAGAAAGTATGTTCACATCTTGGCTTAGCAATTAACATGAAACATTTTGTCAGTTACACTAGAATCCCTCAACAAAAATATCATATCCAAAGCCAAACCAAATGAATCTCAAAAGAAGTCATTGTTAGTCCTGGTTTTAAAATAAATAACAAACAAATAAAAAATCTATTGTGTTTCTTCTAATGTGTTCACCCAAATACTGTCACTGCTTTTGCTGTGAGAAAAGGTCACATTATATTTCATAGATGTCATAGACACTAGGGCTGGAAAGGACCTCAGAAGATCTTAGAGTCCAGCCCCATGCCCCAGGGGCAGGAAGTCAGCCAGGGTCATAGGATCCCAGCAAGATAAACATCCAAATGTCTCTTAAAGGCATTCAAAGTAGGTGCTTGAACCACCACCAGCAGCAGTCTATTCCAAACCTTGGGGGCTCAGACAGTAAAGAAGTTCTTCCTTATGTCCAGCCTGAGACAGTCATGGAGGAGTTTGTGACCGTTCAATCTTATCATCCCTTGGGGTGCTCTGGTAAACAGATGTTCCTCCAGATCCTGGTGAACACCCCTAATAAACTTATAGGTGGCCACCAGATCACCCATGAGCCTGTACTTTTCCAGGCTGAAGAGTCCCATGGCTCTCATCCTGTCATCATAAGGTCTGTTTTCCTGATCATGCATGTGGCTTTCCTCTGGACTCTCTCAAGCTTCTCCACACCCTTTTTGAATTGTGGAGTCCAAAACTGGATGCAGTACTTCAGCTGTGGCTTCACTGAGGCCAAGTACAGCAGGAGAATGACATCCTGGGATTTGCTTGAGAAGTATCGATGGATGCAAGCCAGCGTTTTGCTTGCTTTACTAGCCACAGCAACACGTTGAAGGTTCATGTTCATCTTGTGGTCAGTCATGACCCCCAAGTCCCTTTCGTCCATAGTGCTAGCCAGCATAGCACTGCCGAGCCTATAAGCATGCTGCGGGTTTTTCTTCCCAAGGTGGAGAACCTTGCATTTTTCTGTGTTAAATACCATCAGGTTCTCATACACCCATTTCCTGAGCCTGTCAAGGTCAGCCTGGATCACCCTCCTGTCCTCAGGTTTGGACGCTTTACCCCAAAGTTTGGTGTCCTTGGTGAACTTGGCCAGTCCACTTCTGACGCCAATGTCCACATCATTAATCAAGGGATTGAACAATATAGGCCCAAGGACAGAGCTTTGAGGGACCCCACTGGTCACAGCACACCATGACAATTGACTTCCATCAACCACCATCCTCTGGGTCTGACCATGGAGCCAATTCCCCAGCCAGCAGGCTGTGGTGAAGTCGAGGCCACAATTGGCCAGTTTTGCTAAAAGGTGATCATGAGATACCAATTGAAGGCTTTTTTAGTCAAGATATATGACATCAGTCTCTTCTCCCTTGTCCAGGTGATAGGTCACCTGGTCACAAAAGGAAATAAGATTGGTCAAGCAAGACCTACCCACGACAAACCTGTGCTGGCTATCCCTCAGGATTTTTCCATCAGCCAGTCTGTTTAGAATGGTCTCTTTGATAATCTTTTCTAGGATCTTCCCCAGGATAGAGGTCAGGCTGATGGGCCTATAGTTTGCCAGATCCACTTTCCTCCCTTTCTTGAAGATAGGCACCACATTGACCTTCTTCAAATCATCAGGCACTTCACCAGAACACCAACAGTTCTCAAAGATCCATGCCAGAGGAGCAGATCTTAAGAAAAAATGGTTGCCTGGCCTGCAACCTGCTGTCATAGGTGAAACCAAATGGGAAAACTGCTCTCTCCAGCAGCCAATCAGGAGGTCCTAACAATGGCCAGCTATATCATTAGCTGGGATAGGGCTGCCAAAACCCAGGCAAGTGTGGCCAACTAGGCAATTAGCCTAGGCTGGGCTGCCTTTTAGGGCCCCTGACATCTGTAATAAAGAAGCTGGCTACTGATCTATGTAAATACATTCAGGTCAAACCTCTATGCTGTCAAAAGTGGGATAAGGTAAGAGTCTTGAAGAAAACTGTTTCCTTGGAAAAGCTAATTACAAAAGACTCCTAATTTATTTTCTCCTCTAAATGAATTAAATTAATTTGTGGTCCATGATTGTGGTGCTACAGGTGCAGTGTGACAATGATAAATATATTACCCTCCACTTTATTATTTAGAATTTATGATGTGAATGTAATATCACTGCCTTCGCACATGCTCTTAGATCTAAGAAATGAGAACTGTTGTTACCACCATTACATATTCTCCTAGAACATACATCAGAAATGCATAAGGGAGTCTACCATTCCCAAGTGTATCCATTCCAGTGAAGGAAGGTTTTGGTTTCTGGGTTGCCTTAAGTTAAACTTCAAACAAACCTGATTTTTAATATTTTTTAAATGTCTTTATTTGATTTAGGCTAAAAAAGCAGGCCTCTCCTTTGAGAGTGGAGAAACAGTCAGGGTTACATTCTATGGAAGCATAATCAGAGAACAGAAAAGCTGAGTGAAGAAATACATATTAAAATGTCATTTTTAAGGCTACATTAAATGTTTCGTTCATTTCATTGGTCCATTATTTCAGCCTACAATACTCCCCACTGAGTTGATTTTCATACATTAGTGAGGAAATACAGTATATCACAGTTTATCAATTGAATTTAAGAAAAACTGATACTTTCTTACCTGAATATTTTATTGTTAGGAAGTCGTGCATTCTGCTATTTAATATAAAGACAGGCAGGAGAGGAATTCAGCTGTCATATACATTTGACAAAGGAAAAGAAGAAAAATACCCCCAGAAAATAAGTTATGTCACTTTATACATACAAAATACACAACATTTTGCTCAAGGCAGCTTACATGGTTGGTATTCTTCAAGCTGACAAGCTTTCATTCAAATTGGCAGTATTAGGACAGTTGGAGCTGGCCCCATGTACATTTGCACCCTACAAGAAGATGGGATTTAGTACCCTTTCATTCTTTGCTCTCTTCCTGCCACTCAGCTCAGAAAACCAACCAGGCTCTGTCCTCCAAAAGTGTCCTTGCTTCTAATCAATTGTATGCAGAAACACAGAGGGTCAATAAAGACCTAAATATCTGCAGTCCCCAGAGAGTGTTTTGGAGGGTTAAGTGCCAGGGTAAGTATTCACAGCACAGTTTTGAAGTCATTGGCTGCTTGCAGACATTAAAAACAAACAAGCAGTGCTTTACTTTAAACTCAACACATTCCCATGCCGAGCCCCACACATGCCCAGAAGAGGAAGCGCATTAGTTGGACCCATCTTGCCTGATATCTGTATAGATTGGGCACTTCATTGTGGGGCGGGAAGGGGGTGGTGCTTTTATCTAATATGTAGCAGGGCACTAGGGTGCCTGCTACTTGGAGAGCCAGGATAACCCTGCAGGTGCTGGTTGCTGAGGCAACCAAAGGGAACTAATGGCTCACACCTGCCTAGCTAGCTGACAAGAAGGGGCAGGGCCTGGCTCCTATATAAACCACAGGCAGGAGAGAAGGAGGCAGTTCCTTACCAGCTGCCAGAGAGAAAGGAGCTCCCTGCAAGGAAAGAGAAGAGAAGCCTGAAAGCCAGAGCAGTGTCGGTCACCGCGGCAGGATAGAGAAGCCCCCGGTAGGCTTGAGCGTAGTTATAGCCGGGCAGCTTATGTTTATGTTATAGCCCAGGGACTTATGTTTGTGTTTATGTTACTATTTGTTCCACTGGTGGTTTGGGTGAGGCTATTAGGGGTTGGAGGAAACCTCATAGGAGACTCACAGTAGAGTGGGGACCCCAGCGCCAGTGAGGGTGCAACATTTGGGGTGCACAGACCCCAGCCCCAGAAAGGGGCAGTCGAGAAGCCCCAATGCGGGCATGGTGAGCCCCAGAGAAGGGGGCAGCCTTGTGGTGAGCCTGAGAGACAGGGCGGCATTACTGAGAAGGCCCTGAGAGAGAGACAGAGACAGGACTGCAGAGAGCCTGAGTGCAAGAGAGGTCATGAAGACGGAGAGATCGTGAAGATGGAGAGAGGGACAGAACAACGTCCATTACACCTGCGAGGCTTGAGGCATGGTATTGGGGTGGTAGGAGCCACGCATAGCCCATAAGGCTTGGGGTGCACAATACACCCGTGACAAGAGAACCATGGCCAAGAGGACAGAAGGTAGCCTCCCTATAAAAAAAATATAAAATCAAAGACATGGCAGGCGAGAATCGGCGGGTGCAAGACGGCAGCTTGGCATGGTAACGGAGGCAGCAGGGGAGAGCACGGCAACCCTGACGTCCCTCCTGTTGCAGTGGTGCATTGGCCGGGAAAGGCTCGGCCGTGCGCAAAGAAGAAAGGAGAAGGAACCTGTGGGCGAGAATACAATCAAGAAAGGATTTATAAAGAGGTAGGTGGGCCACAGCTTGTGAGGCGGGGCATAAAGAGTAAGTCCATTGCCAGGAGTCTCAAGGAGTAAAACTGAGGCCCCAACCCAGAAAGGTAGGAAGCATGGGAGACCAGGGATAGGAAAAGCTCAACTGGCAACTAAGGATGGATGAGATGGAGGAGAAGGTGGACCGGTTGGAGTGGGAGCTAGGAATAGCAAAAGCCCAAAAGGAGAGAGCAGAGACGCAGGTCGCTGCATTAGAGCTTCAGGGGCAGTCTAGCAAGAAAGAGGGAGGATCAAAAGCAATCGGGTGACTAGTGGTGATAGAGGCAGAAAAGACGTGGGCAATCGAAAGGCTCATTTCCCAGGAGGCTCAGAGGGGCCGGGAGAGAGAAGAGAAATTGAAAAAACTGCAGAAGGAAGTGATAGCAGGGGGGACAAAGTCTCTGGAAGTCGGCACCAAACAGGCAAATGAACAAAAGAAGGTGCTAAGGGAATTGGATGTAGCCAGAGGCCTAATAGGAGTCCTGCAAAAGGAAGCCCATAGTCAGGAAGACCGGATAGGAGAATTGCAGGAGGAGCTGAAAAGTTGGCAACAGAGAAGTATGCGTGCAGAAGATCTGGCACAGGAGTTGCGGGACCAGCTGTCCAAAAGCCATAACCAGGCCAGAGAGACAGACAAGGTACTCATGCAACAGGTGGAACAAATGAAAAACTTTGGAGCAAGTTATGAGATGTTGGGAAAGCAAATGCAGTCTCCGGAAGAGGAACTAAAAACCAAGCAGAGAGAGAATGAACAGCTACAGACCCAGTTAAGGAGCATGGAGGGGGGAAAAAGAAAAACTGGGACAACAGGTACAGTCCCTTAAAACCCTTATAGAAGATAGCCTAACAAAGGAAGAGGGGATAAGGGAAGAAAATGAGCAGTTACAGAAAGAAGTGCAAAGGATGAGACAAGAAATCCAGAGTCTGGAGACTGAGGGGAAAAAAGAGTACAAGAAGCAAACGATCAAATGGCTATAAAGATCCAAAACCTGGGGGAGGTTGAGAGGTCAGACAAAAGACGGGAACCACAAACCAGAGAGTTTACGGACACAGTGCAGGAAAGGTTGGAGGCACTGGGAACTCGATTAGCAGAGAACGTGATGACAGCTAAGTTGGAACACCAGGAACAATACCAAGAGGTGGAAGTAGTGAAAAGGGCCCTGAAGGAAGTAGAGGCTCAGATAGAAACCACCCAGTATAAGAACCCAAAGCATATTGAGCTAGGGAAGTTCCCCAGAGACCTAGGCCAAGAAGAACCTAGGGAGGAGGCTGAGCCAGGACCGCCTGGGGGAAGTACCAGGGAGGAGGAAGCAGTAGAGAAAGAGCCCGTGACCCTACAAAAGGAAGCCCTGCCAGCGCTTATAGAATGTGTGAACCAGAGATGAGCCAGCTAAAACATCAGCTGAAGGAACTGTTCTGACTGAGAGACAAGAGAAACAGCATAGACCCCAGTAAGGGGCAGCCAAGGGAAGCAGGCCTGGTAGAGGCTGGGACAGCAGGGAAAAGTGAACAGAGGACCCCAAGGAAGGAAGCCTCCTGCTTTGTTTGCCAAGAATGTACACAGACAGCCCGAGACCTGGGGCAATACGGGTCAAAGAGGGACCCCGGAAAAAGGAAACCAGTGGAACCCGGTAAAGAAAGTGGGGCAAAATGCCAACAGGCAAGGAGGAGGGAACTGCCACCAAAAGGGTGGTCAAAATCTGAGAAGAGACCTCATTTATGTAAATGGACTTTCTAGACAGGTTAGGTGGTGGATGTTAAGAAGCCTCATAGAAGAAAAAGTAGGTAGTGTAGCCTATGTGAAGGTGTATAAAGGACCAGGAGGAATGTCCACTGGCAGGGGCAAGATAGAGCTCTGGAAAGAAGAAGATACCCAGAAGGTGTTGAGGAGGCAGTGGGAGATCTGGGGAAAGCTTCAGGAGCTCCAGAAAGGCCTAAGGAGACCAGGAACCCCACAACTCGCCCTAGGGAAGAGACTAGGGGGTACAGGGATGGAATGTAGGTGGGCCAGAGGTGAGAGGGAGAGAACCCCAAGAGTCAGCCGAAGCTTGACCAACAGGGAGCGTATTCGACCAAGGTTGGCTAGTGTGGGGGGACTGCCTGCGGCAGGGCACATCCCATAAAATCCCACATGATGCGCCTTGGGTAAAAGGCGGGTAGGAGGCGCCTTACAACCTCCACCTCTGCGTGCTGAAGGGGTCAAAGGACAAGAGCCTGGACTTGAGAGAACTGAGATGGAAGAGGTACAGCAGATAAGAATCAAGACAGCCCGGTGAGCTGGAATCTTGAGGGGGGAGGTGTGTAGCAGGGCACTAGGGTGTCTGCTACGTGGAGAGCCGGGATAACCCTGCAGGTGCTGGTTGCTGAGGCAACCAAAGGGAACTAATGGCTCACACCTGCCTAGCCAGCTGACAAGAAGGGGCAGGGCCTGGCTCCTATATAAACCACAGGCAGGAGGCCAGGAGGCATTTCCCTACCAGCTGCCAGAGAGAAAGGAGCTCCCTGCAAGGAAAGAGAAGAGAAGCCTGAAAGCCAGAGCAGCGTCGGTCACCACGGCAGGATAGAGAAGCCCCCGGTAGGCTTGAGCGTAGTTATAGCCGGGCAGCTTATGTTTATGTTATAGCCCAGGGACTTATGTTTGTGCCTATGTTACTATTTGTTACACCGGTGGTTTGGGTGAGGTTATTAGGGGTTGGAGGAGGCCTCATAGAGGACTCACAGTAGAGTGGGGACCCCAGCGCCAGTGAGGGTGCAACATTCGGGGTGCACAGACCCCAGCCCCAGAAAGGGGCAGTCAAGAAGCCCCAGTGCAGGCATGGTGAGCCCCAGAGAAGGGGGCAGCCTTGTGGTGAGCCCGAGAGACAGGGCGGCATTACAGAGAAGGCCCTGAGAGAGAAGCGCAGAAAGAGAGGGAGAGAGAGACAGAGAAAAGGGACTGCAGAGAGCCTGAGTGCCAGAGAGGTCGTGAAGATGGAGAGAGGGACAGAACAACGTCCATTACATCTGCAAGGCTTGAGGCGTGGTATTGGGGTGGTAGGAGCAACGCATAGCCCATAAGGCTTGGGGTGCACAGTATACCCATGACGGGAGAACCGTGGCCAAGAGGACAGAAGGTAGCCTCCCTATAAAAAAAAAAATATATTTAAAATCAAAGACGTGGCAGGAAAGAATCGGAGGGTGCAAGACAGCAGCTTGGCATGGTAACGGAGGCAGCAGGGGAGAGCACGGCGACCCTGACGTCCCTCCTGTTACATAATAGTTAATTAAATCAGCTTTAGCTAAAAGTGCCAAAAAGCCTCACTGAAGGGCCCGATCTATACAAATGCTGCAAAGCCAGGTCAAAGTACTTCACTGCTTCTTCCAGTAAAAAAAGCATGATTTTGTGGGGAGGTTTGGGGGGGAGGGGTTAATGTCTGCAAACAGCCATAGTTAAGTTATGCCTATTTCAGCCTTTTTTTCCAGATGGTGAATAGTTGTCCTTGAAAAACTGAAGTATCGGGTCTTTGTCTAAGCAAGTACCAGAATTTTTTTTAGGCAAATATATTTTCTTTTAAATACAGCATGGATAATTACCTTTGTTCTAGATAGTTCAGACTTTGTATGAAGAATTCTGTTCTCCTGGTATATCTACATGAAATGCCTTGGATTCTTTATGCCAACATCAACCAAGTCGCCAAGAAAAGACTAAGATACCAGTTCAATAATTGCAAAGTTCTGTTTGCCTTTGAAAAGTGAGACAGTTTTATAGATCTGCCAGACTTTTTGTGTTTGTGATAGCAATATCCTTGGGAAGTCTGCAGTAAGGACATTGAAAATGAAGCTACAGTTAATGATGATTGTTGAAAAGTGTCATTTAGGGGTTGGGTGAAATGGTTTTAGCCATGTTAAGGGGTGGGGGAATCTGAACAATAGAGGAATAAACCTCCATTCATGCAAATATGGTTTGACTTACATAATGAATAGAAAATGAAGCAGAACATTTTGAAGATATTTATCACTATGGCAGTAGCAAAGGCCTTTTTACTTGATGTTCCAGAGATCACATGGCTAGGACATGATGGATTAGCAATTACAACACTTTATGTCAATGTCCAATATTGTTTCAAATGTTTGGGTTTTTTTCTGTACAAGAGCACTGAATTCAGCATAAGAAAGAAATTCAGTTACATGCATCATCTGGATGAGTGCTGTAAAGATAAGCAAATCATTCTGAAAAATAACTATTTTTGTCTTAGAGCTTTTGTCAAAACCAGGTAATCTAGATTTGCTAGCTACATAATTATAATACATAAAAAGGACTTAGACTGAGATATACTAATGTTTGTAATATTGCACTAGAACACTTCCTTTGTGTAGTTAACCTTTACTTTGCATATGCTTATAGTAATCTCTTCTATGTATGGCTGGTAGGACAAGGAAGCAGACTGAAGAAAAGAAAAACATTTCCAAGCTGACATTAATCACATAAATAGTAAGAAATAAAAAGGGGAAAAAAAAAACCAGATTTTATTTTCTTGGAAACAGTAAAAAAATAATGTACTTGTTTTTGCTTCACTGGATTAGAACAGTACCCTAACATGAAGAACCTTCATTTGACATCTAACTATGTTTAAATTGAATTATATTTCTTATAAATTAGATCCAGCATTTACTATGATTGCAATGGTTTTTATAAAAATGTTTCTCTGGCTTGTATCTTCTAATCAACACATTCTATATTATACCTCCAATCTTATTTCTGTGCTGTCAGAGATTTTAGAGAAATAAAGAAAAAAACATATCAATGTATTTCACTCAAGAGTGAATCAAAGCTAAAATTCTCATTCATTACTTACCCGTGATTATCAATACACTGGTGTGTGCGTATATTATAGATTGATTCATAATCCAGCCATCTATCATGCAAGATAGATATTCCAACTGTTCTTATACTTTCAAAGAAGTTTATTCAAATGAGATTATTCAAAGAGCCAAGAAAGGAAACCTTTGCTAGAATAAGGATCTTAATTTTACTTACTGATTGCAATGCTGATACCTTGCAACCTTCGAGGTAAACCTTTGCACCTGAGTAGAAAGAAAAAACGTGGTGAGCATTATACCATGGCAGAATTTACTCAATAGAGATATACTGGTGAAACAGCCTTTTGTCCTGCTCGAATGTCTGTGCAAATTCACAGGAGAAACCATTACAATTTATGATAGTGCAGGGAGCTGAAGCAAGTCCATCACGCCATTGGACAAATTTGGAAGGGAATCTGCTAACTTATCAATGAGTCCTACAAGAACACTTTGCTCCAGTGCTCTGTAACTTGTATTGGCTTGTACTCCATTTCCACATGCAACTCAAGATATTAACTTGGTTAGACTGTAACAATTTAGACCTGTCCAGGTCCTCTGGCTGATAGCCTCAGATTTAAAATAGGACAGCTGCTTTCACATAATGGCCTTTGAGTCCTACTCTGCCACCAGAAGTTCTGGAAATGAACAACAGCCACTACAATCATGCACTGCTCCATGCAGGAGATGAGCTGTGAGACCACAACACGTACCCTGGGAAGGCACCGGCTGCTGAACAGCAGCAGAAGCCTCGTTCCACCTAGCAGAGGTGAAATAACTCTGTTGGCAGAAAAGAGATTGATGCTGCTGCAAAGTTACTTAGAGTGTGAATGTCCTCAACATTTTGCCAGCAAAATTAGAGTTTTGCTAGAAAAACTTTGAATGTAGATTAGGCCAATATCTTTTGATCTATAGGCCATGAATCCTGGCTCATTTATTCTCAGGATTCTCCTCATAGAAGGGAAGGATGAAAGTATGAGGCAGAATGGAGAGAGAGCTCAAGCATAAGGTTTATTAAGCAGGAATGAATGCATATCAGTAGTAGTGGATTTTTTTAATGTATTTTATAAATTGTATTGAGATTTGAATATAAATCATTTTTGTATAAATCAAAATAAATAAAGTAAATTGAATCTGCAATTTTACCTGGAGGCCTCTTAATTAAACAGTTGTTATTGCCATTTGTTATTATCAGACTTACATGGGTTCCCAAGGAGATGCTCCGATTAAGTGGAATTCCCAATTAAGTTGAGTGCACAGCATAAAATATATATGCATCATCTAAGAATTTTCCATACATTATCAATAATAGTTCAACAACCACCCTATACCACTGTACTGGAGTATAATTTTAAAGGGATTTTTTTTTTTTCTAATTTCAGACTGAGAGTCCTTGATGTACTCCCCTAGTGTAGCAGTAAGCTGCTACCAAGTCCCCTTTCAGCCTTCTTTTCCTTGGGCTGAAGAGTCCCAGATCCCTCAGCATTTCCTCATTTGGCTTGCCTTTCAAGACTCTGATCATACGGGTGGCTCTTCTTTGGAATCTCTCAAGCTTGTCCACATCCTTGTTAAAGTGCAGCGCCCACAACTGGATGCAATACTCCAGCTGCGGTCTCACCAAGGCTGAGCAGAGTGGAAGAATCACCTCTTTGGTTTTGCTGGAGATGCATCGATTGATGCATGCCAGAGTATTATTTACACTACTGGCTACAGCATTGCACTGCCTGCTCATATCCATACTGTGGTCTATTATTACCCCCAGTCCCTTTCATTCATAGTGCTAGTCAGTGTGGTGCTGCCAAGCCTATAGGTGTGTTGGGGATTGCTTGTCCTGAGGTGGACAATTTTATATTTCTCAACACTGAACTTCATCTGGTTCTGATCCACCCAACTTGCTAGCCTGTCTAAGTCCGCCTGTATTTGTAACTTATCTTCAAGCATGACCACATTCTCCCATGGCTTGGTGTCATCCACGACCTTGGCCAGTGAGCTCTTCACCCCCACATCCAAATCGTTAATAAAGATGTTGAAAAGTACTAGACCAAGCACCGACCCCTGCGGGACACCACTGCCCACTTCTCACCAGGATGACAGATCTATTCACTATGACTCTCTGGGTCCTATCCTGCAGCCAGTTTCTGACCCATCTGACTGTCTTGGATTTAAAACTGCAATCCTCCAAAGCTTTTTGGAAGTCTAGGTTTGAAAGTCTAAGAATGATTTGGTTATTGCCATGCAAAATTCAGCTCCTCTAAATTATTATTTCCAAGGTAGATGTATGATCTTCTAGGTAGATTTAAATATCCATTGAGACTGAGGTAGGGAGTTACTGAGTTTGTACCTGAAAAAGTACAGGGTGGAATTTCAAAATGCAGACGAAACAGAGCAAAACCCTCCTAATCAGAATGCTACTATGAAGCTTACCATTGGTATTATAATAATCAGTCTCAGTTACTCAGAGGCCGCTTTTAATTTTAGACCTTCAGTCACAAAAAGCATCTTGTGAAGGTTCAAAAATGGGGGGAAAAAAATAATGTTCTTTTTCTGAAGTTGAACATGCTGTAAAGGTTATTTAAAATGGAGCGGGGGAAATGGATGTGTATCTTTTATCTGCTTTTTTTTTCCTTCATAACTGTGCCCGGCTCTGCTCTATTGTGCACTCCCGCACCGCCTTCACCCGAGCAGTTGATCTGGCTTGCCAGGGACCCATGTGCAGACCCCAGAGGGCACCTCGGCTGTCTTCTGGCTGACCCCCTAACTCACCTGCCATGACTTTGAATGGTTCTTCAGTGGAGGGGGTCCCTTTTGAGGGTGCCTCCTGGGCCATCACGCGTCTCGGCGGGAGTTCACGGGGCTCCAACGTCCCCTACACCCCGACCATGCGCCACCCTTAGAGACGGGCCTCCAAGTCTATTCGCGGCTAGCCCCACTGGTGTCTTCCCTGGTCTCCACATTGTCTCTCGATGATGACCACCCAGGGCCCTGGTGAATTCCAGTGGGAGAGTCTGGAAACCCTCGGCTTTCAGGCTTGTTTTCTCCGGTGCCCTTAGCCCTCAGTGACCACTGGCAATAGGCCCCAGTGCGTTCTGGTGTGGTTCCTCTCTCCCCTTCCATGGAGTCCCAGCCACCCTCACCTGGTGCTATGGACTCCATTAATCTACCCTTGTCAAGGGGACCAAGATAGACAAGCCCCAAAAGGGGACCACAGCCAATGCCTAGATCCTAAACCCCTTTCCCTGAAACACCCAATGTGAAGCAAAAGGAACAAAGCCACCCCCATGACTACTAGTGAAGTGTGACCTAAAGGAAAGAAAGGAGGGGGAACGCCAAAGGAAACGGAGCACCCACAGTGAGATGTCCATACACCTTTAATTCCCCTAATGCCCTTAGGCTAGGGCACCCTCTGGGATGGTACCCGTGCCTTCACCCCAACCAGGGTGTCTCTCTCTCTCTCTCTCTTTCTCTCTCTGAGCTCACCTCTGATCAGGAGCAGCAGCCCAGTTGCCTCTAATTAGGGCTCTAAAGCCAGCTGTCCCCGGAGTCGCTACGGGTCTCTCCACCAGCTCCCTCGACCCTGCCAGGGTTCTCTGGCTTGGGATTCCTGCCACTGCCTCTGTCGCTACTGCAGCTGGTGTCCCTGCTGGTTTTCCTGCTGGTTTTCCTGCCAGCGTCTTCAATCCCTGCCAGTCCTCAGCTTAGGGATCCACTGCAGCAGCAACTGCTACTGCCTTTGCCAGCCTCTCGGTGTCCTTCCTGCACTTTTGCAGCTTCCTTTCATCTCCGCCGGGTGGCGTCTCGTCATGACGTCACCCGGCTCCGACTGTACATGGGCGCGGCTTACAAACCGCACGGGTAGTTTCTCGCCGTGCATTTCCTTGCTCCTCCCAACCCCTGAAACAGGTATGTTGTTTTCTTCCTTCTTTTCTTCAGTCTGGGGTTTGCCTCTGAGTGAGGCTTCCCCCTTTTCTGATCCTGTGCCCCTGGAAGTTATAAATAACTTCCAACAAAGCTTGGAAGTTATTTATAAGGGATTTTCCTTTTCCGTCTTTCTAACTTCTGTTGACATCAATGGAATAGCCTAAGGTGACTAAAGGAACTGGTGAAATTATTACATTATGATAAAAGTCAAGAACATAAATACTGAACAACTGCGTGGGGCTGGAATTTTCAGTCTATGGCTTCTCAGGGACCAGCTGAGAAGCCTGGAATGCTGTCATCAGCACTACCTCTGGAAGATCCTTGGCATAAAGTGGAAGGACCATCACCGATGCTAACACCACCAGCATGGAAACCTTGGTTATTCAACACCAGCTGCAGTGAACAGGTTACTATGTTTGCATGCCTGATGTACTTTTGTCAAAATAACTGCTATACTCCCAACTCAGCCAAAGACAAAGGATACTATCAAGGTGAACATTAAGAAGTGTGGCATTAATGCCACAAATTGGAAAAGACTAACCCAGGACAAGGCTACATGGTGATGCCTTGTAAGAGAAGGTACATCTTACTTTGAGGAAAACCATCTCGCTCTAGAGGCAGAAAAATGACAGAAATGGAAGGAAAGGAAACAAGACCAAGAAACCCGTGATCCGACCCTCCCTTTAACTACCACCTGTAGCATTTGCCAGAGAGTCTGTGGTTCTAAGATTGGCCTTCTTATCCACCAGTGGACTCATATACAAGCCTTTACTTGATCTGTAAGAGTGATCACCCTCAACTGTGAAGTATCTCTGCCACCACCACTACCATTTGTTAAAGACAAAGCAGTCCTACCTCATCAGTAATGTGGGAGCTCATAGTAAACAGCTTGGAGATCTAGAAGTTCTTTACAGAAACTAAGAAGACTCAACATTACTGTGAGGAGAGGAGAGGAAGCTGTAAATTTAAAAACAGCCAAAAAGACACAAGCCTATTTTTTCAAAGATTTTTAGTTTGTTACCTGATCATCCTCTTTTGACCTTTTATTGTATGATTCTACTTCCCATTCTTCAGCCAGCCAGTACAATAAACCTAATCACCCCTAGATTGTCATGACTGAGTTTCATTTAGCCAGCGCCTACTGTCACTGATAATTCTAGAGAATCCCAAAAAGAGGTGGTTGCTTATAATGCCAAAGAAGGGTTAAGTTGATCTAAAAGCCCAATTGTACAGGCATGCAGAAGGCTTTAATTGGCCAAATAATGGTGCATCCCATCTAAGCGAGTGCACCTGAGTAGGTGCACTAACTTGAATCAAGATCTCATTAACCCAAGCTACAAAGGGGTTAACCTGATCTTGACAATGTCTGCATGCATTCTGAACAAAGTCCTTGGGCTGGGAAAGCTCAGCCACTCACCCCAGCTCTAGGGCTATGCTGTTTCCATCTTTCTGACTCTGACTGGGCTATTTTTAGCCCCCTGGCCTCTTCCCCAACCAAGTACCCCTTACCACACACCCACCAGCCCTCACTACCAACCTGCCAGTCCTCTCTCTCTTCCCCCCACCCATCCCACCATCTGCTCCCTGGACCTCCCAAATCTCCATACAGACCTATTAGCCTTCCCAATCCTATCTTCCTCTCCCCCCACCCGAAATTATTTACACAAGTTTCCCCTGATGGCTCCCAGGAATGGCAAACAACTGTACATGCTGCTCTCAGAAGCAGTGAACTGCTGCACATGCCACTCCCAGTCAAGGTCTAAGCAGCTTAAAGCAAGCTGGCTAAACCTAGGCATGGTGCACAGAACTCTTGTTCATGCCCTGCGTGCTTAAATCACAAGTCTTCATGCTTTAGACACAAATCTGTAACTACTGACATGGACTAGGAAGAAACTTCCAATGGGCAAAATATTTCATAACTGCTCACTGGGTATGTCTATACAAGATTCTGACTTCACAGTAGCCCGATACTACTTCACAGTAGCGCCACATTGCAAAAACCATGATGCGATGCTACTGCATAGTAGTATTAGGCTACTGCACAGTAGCATCACAAAAAAGGCATTTGCCAGCACTACTGTGCAGTAACTCATGTTTAGTACTTGTTTGTACAAGTACTAAATAAACATGCACTAATGACTGTATAAAAGCATCCCATGTAGATGAAGTATCAGTCTGCTCTAGAATGGCAACTCCTTTCTCTGCTGCACTGCACAATTTTTGCCTAGAATCTTACTCTCCTTTCTGTTTCCTAACCTCCTGATATAGTTTTAAAGAAACACCTCGCGTATCTTTATGCCTACCACAAACATTCCCACTGAGAATTCACCCTTGACTGGTTTGTTCTCAGCACTGTCCTAAACCAGCTCCTAGAAAGCTCTGTTAAGTACAAACAAGGTATGAGTAGTGAGTTAGGTAACATAAGGTTTCCCAAACTGTTACTTTTTCAGCAAGGAAGAAATATCCACACACACCCCCTCCCCATGACTGGGAGGAAAGGAGCGGATAAGCAACCTTGAACTTGATACTATTAGGCTTACAAACATTTGATTTCCATGTGTCTCAATCATCTATGGGCATCTGAATTAAGAAGAACGAGAACCCCAATATAGCAACATTCTTTGTCATTTATTATAATTGAGAATTAATTGATTTCTTCAGAAACATTCCACATCAGTTGATTTTTTTGTTCAGCCACATCCTAATAAGTGATATGGAATGCAGGTGGAAAAGGTAAGAAGCCAATGTAAAGCATCATCACAACATATTAAAGCTACTGAGGATGAAAGTTATGGCCTCTTACAGGCACATCTCTCAAAATTATAGTCTTCTGACTATCTTTTTGTTGGAATGATGTAGACTACAGTGGCAAAACAGATTCAAAGCTATACAATCTCAGTGCAAATCTCTTTTGCCCCTTGTTTTATAGTGCATGTATTTATGTGCATATACACATGCAGCTCTATTTATTTATTGAAAAGAAAAAGATCTACAATAGCACAGGGTATGGTAAGAATGTTAAGCAAGCCAATTTTCCTGTTATAGATTATATCCTACTGTATTAACTTTAAGGCATTTATCAAAAAGGCAAAATTATAGGCAACTATTTATAATATAGCTCAAGTTTGGAAATTCCTGTGCCAAGAATCTTTTAGCAGTACACTTCCAAAAAAAATAGTACTATAAGAGTGGTGGAGATAGACTCATCAGTCAAAGCCCAATTAGTTTGTTTGTGCCCTCTGCAAGCAAAAACTTGATTTTCTTAAGGGAGCTTTCTGGGCAGGATAGTGCATGTAATTTGTATCCTAAGAATAATGGAAAACTGTAGCATCTCAGATACTATTGTGCTAGCTATTGGCAAACGTTAGCTTTTGTAGAAGGACTTACTGTTGCAGTTGACAAGTGAGTGAAATGAATTATGATATTAGGGCTTGACAACAAAAGGATTAGTCAGCAATGGATGCAAGAGACCTTGTCTCTGTTTTGGGTCTTCAGCCAGAGGCATTCATCAGTAAACAAATTCAGAATCGATTACCTGACTAGCAGCTAATAGTTACCAATTCTTCACAGGAAGAGATAATATGCCAAAATGATAAAACAGTTGTTTAGTGAGGTTCTGAGTTTGCAGTCATCCAGTGGGATTAAAACTCGAGTTAAAGTTTCAGTGCATAAAGGGTTCCCTTTGATTCATATATGCACAGTTCAAATTTCTGATTGGAAATGTAAGAGTGTTGTTGATACATAGGTTGTGTGTGAATTTCTTTTTGTGCTTCTTGAAAGCACTTTTTTATATGCACAAAACCATAAAGTAAAAACAATCTGAAAGGAGCTGTGAAAAAGAGAGATCATTTTCACTTTTCTTAGCAGCTCACCTACTTTATTAAAAAGTATTAACCCCATGGAATTACTCTACAGTACATCAAAGGATATTGTATTCACTTTGAATAGTTTACATAAGGGAATTCATCTTTATAAAAGTGTTGGTTTGTCATTTATGGTAATTAACCATGCACACAGCTCTCTTGTACTGAAATACCTTATGATACAGTAAGAGTATGAAGCTAATCATAAACCTCCAGATACATTAAAATCCTACATGTCAAGAGACCAGCCAGAAGGATATTTTTGAATTATAGCACATTATTGTATGGTGAAGTTGATAGAGGCAAGTGGTGTGTTGCTCTATAAATTTAGCTTTCTTCTTTGTAATTTTATAATCAGGACCATCTGAGTCATACAATCATTTATAGCAGGTTTCTCAAAGTTTTTATGCCATGGACTGGCAAACCGCAGCCCGGAAGTGGCTGCAGCTCAGCAGTCACAGCCAACCGTGGCTGAATTTCCAGCTAGCAGACAGGTAAGGATACCCCCACCCCACAAGGTGGGGGCAGGGGCAGCCAAGCCCTGCACTGCCACAGGCCCTACACAAAGAGCCACAGCCTCTCTGCCCAGCTCTGAAGGGGCCACAGTTTGTCAGTCCACGGCCACTTCCAGTCTAGCAGCCAAATGTGCTGCAGGCTGGTAGCTGACCTGCTGCAGCCCAGCACCAGGCTGTGGCCCAGGGATTGTGAACCCCTGATTTATAGTATTAAAAACCTGGGGAGAAGAGATTGTTCATCATTTTTTACTTTCAATATTCAGTGGAATTTTTCTTATAGCCTCCACATAACCAAAATTACCTAGCCATTTTTTGTTTTAACCTGGGGGTAACTTGAGAATGGCCATGACCTTTTATAAAGACAAAATGCTCTGAAGTGTTGATACTCCTCAGCATGTACTAATGTAATTTTTTTTATTCAAATGAGCACATAAATGTGAAGCAAAACGATTTCTGCTACACTTGTACCTAGAAGTGGGATTTCCAAAAACAATCAACTTTGACACATTCAACCAGAAGTCAATGGTAAAACTCCCATAGTTTCTATGGAGCTTTCAATGCAAAGCTTTCAAAAAATCCTGGGGGAGATCACAAAAAGTCAGATTACTTTAAAGTAACAAGAGCCTTAACATTTAAAAAAGTGTTATTCTTTTTGTTCGCTTTCTGATTTTTATCCTTGCAAGTTCATATTTTCAAGTTTTTCCCTTTAAATATAAGAAATAGAATTTTTTCTATAAAATTTTCATTTAAACTGGTCTGACAAAATGACATGAAACCAGCACCTGGAGTGTTATGAAAACCATCAAATATTATGAATCCTGCAATAAGATCACAAGAGTGGAAGGCACTGCTTAATTGGAAGCAATGTTAGACCAACAGAGTGACCCTAAATGTTTTCTGTCATGGTCCAAATTTCAGGCAGTTTATCTGCCTCCTCTATCTTTCTAAAGCTACTGAAACAAAACAGTTGACTGAATATGCTACAGGAACATACTTACATTTCAAATCATTTCCCAATAGGGTCAAATGTGTGTTTGTAAAAAAGAAATTGCCACAGTGCTGCAGGACAGCTCAATAAGGCAGAGGAGAGTGGAAATAGAAGACTATTCTTTAATGAATTCCCGTGCTTTGTGGGATTAGAGGGAAATTTGGATCAGAAATGCTGCATGCATAGCCATAAAAATAAGGAAAGTTGAGGGGAAGTATTCTGTTATTTTGTGTGCAGAAGTGTAAAAATGTCATTCACATTGGAATGGGAACTCTGCCATCTAGTGATCATGATTATTTCTACAACACTGAAACAAAGTTAATATATAAGGAGCTTCTACATACATTACTTCATTTTATCAAATGTTATATTTTCTACAAATGGATTATTTTATAATAGTCAACTGCTATGATTATTTAAATATAGCCTGGACAAGTACAGGAATTGGTTCACATATATACTCAATTTTCCAGTGCATCTGCTAGTTCATTAGTACTAGTATCCCTCTAATACAGCAATTTTACGGGGGAAAAAAACAACACGCTTTTCTGCCTTGCTCTTCTCTTCTCTTCACACATCTTGGCTGCTCAGTGGACCAGCTTCAAGATACAGGCTAAGGCATATTCTGGATAGTGCCTAGTCCATAGCCTAGAAGTTAGAGTACTTTGCTGGGAAGTGGGACATGTGCCCCTTCTGAGGGAGGGCGGTGAGGGGGGCTTAGAATCCAGGTCTCCTACTTCCTGATCAGGTGCCCTTTCCAGAAGGCTAATGGCCCTGGAATTATTAATGAGTTAGTAAGGAATGAAAGTGACAGGAAAGAAACAGAATTTGTGAGTAAAAAGAAACTATGGAAGTTGGTGAGCACTGTTGTGAGGAAAAAATTAAGACAACCAAGTCGGTGGATGAGGAGTGAATGAGCATCGCTGAGGAATGTAGAAAGGTGAAAAGAGAGATTAAAAACAAAGGATAAGGTGAAAAAAGGACAGAGAGGAAATGAAAGCACATGGATAAGTTAATGAAAACTGAGGGAAAGGAAGAAAAAAGGAGAACAAAAGGAAGTATTCTGAAAAAAAAAGGATAAATGCACTGAAAAGAGTAGGAGCTACAGAAACTGCATCAAAATGACTCTTACAGACATGGGGGTCATACAAGAATCTAAAGAAAAAACTGTAAAGAGGAACCAGACAAGAAAATGCCAAGCCTTCTGCTTAGTGCCTATTTTTCATGCTGAGACCACAAGTTGGAAAGAAGGAGTGCAGGTCAGGAGCACAAAATGAGAAAGAACTAGGGAATTTTCCCCTCACACCTTAGCTTCCCAAACCCATTCAGTTGTGCCTCTTTGTCTACCCTAAATAAAACCCTCTCCCACATACCAGGCACCAGTTTGGCAAATGTTCTACTTATTCATTCTGAAGATCTAGTCACTGCATGTACAGCATCACACTGTGTAAGCACATGCATGTTGATTCTCAGTTCACTTATTAAAGCATCCAATCACTCCTTCACTCATTTAATCTCTTTGTGCTTTTTCTGCCTCATACAAGAACACAAGTAGCAAAGATCCTGTTCATTACATCCTGCTCTCATCTGTGCCATCCCACTGTATTTACATTCACAGTAACACTTATGGGAATGCTCAGCTAACAACCTACTGATGAAGAGAAAGCCAGAACAGATTTCATCTCAGTTGCCTGTATCTGTATTAGCCAACAGAAGTTACAAGTAATACAATCTTATTATTTTCTCTAAATAAATGAGACTTCTTGCACTCATATACAGGCGATACGTACACACACACATATAATGTGTGTGTGTGTGTGTGTGTGTGTGTGTGTGTGTGTGTGTGTGTGGATATATATGTAACACGTGTGTGTGTGTGGATATATATACGTAACAACATAAAATATTGCATGCAATGTATATTATGCATACATATTATATATGCATATATATCCATGCATGCACCTACAAAGGGAATTGTTTGCTTTTTCTCATTGCAATCCAAAAAGACTACAGCTTGTATATATAGCCACACTAGCATTAAACTAACAGTCTAGCCACAGAAACACAGGCTGTACAAGTCCACCCACAATGTAAGTATTCAGAATCTCATACCATGGCTATCTGATCATCAGTATCTGGGCTAGCTAGTGTTAAGCTAGCTTGAGTAGATCTACACAATCTATTACCATACTTCTGGATTGCATTGTAGACAGGCCCAAAGAGAGGGTCCTCTTTACATAGACACTTTTCAGAGTAACGCCTCACTTGAATAAAATGTGAATTTATGGAACAGGATTATTTAAATTGTATACGGCAAACATTTCATCATCAATGCAAGTATTTCTATATTTAGACTAGACAAACTGCTCAATAAAAATCCTGCATTAGTACTGAGTTGAGGTAGAAAATACTTCCATTCGTGAATCTTTGATTCCAAAATAATGACACACTGGGAAATGCAAAATTTTACTTGTTTGTGTGTTGGATAAAAGCAATTGATAACATCAGCCTCATTAAAGCCTGACTGTAGGAATCCAATTTACAATTATGTTTATAAAACATTTTACAAATTCCAGACAAATGAATCCCAGGGTTAACAATGTTACATATGCAGAGTTACTGAAACCCTTACCATGTCAGATTATTCTTACTGTGTCAGTTTATTAAAGTCTAGCATTAGCATTTGTACCAAAAACATGCTAAATTATGAATGCATGCTCAACTGGGATAAAAATGTTGCTTTCAAATGGTGTTTTATAAGGTCATGTTGTTGAATAACTAACTCTAAACATCAACTTAAGGACATCATGTCAAGTCTATTATCTGCTAAATGTGGTCATTAGAGTAAATTTATTCACTTGCATCTGTAGTAAGTGGGGAGAAGAACAGATTTTAAAATACTATATAGGTACATCAACTAAACCACTTAATAAGCCTTGGAACATATTTTCAAAGACAATGGACAGCTGGTAAAATCTAGGAACTGATGTTGAAACCATTGCATGCCTCATATTAAATCAAACAAGAAACTTATCCTGGAATGATTAAAATAAATAGCAAAATGTCAAATCATCCCTCTTTGCTTTGTTTAATTTTTCACTGAAAGACTAGTTTCTTACCTTCTTGATGAAATGTTTATGAAAGATTAACTGCTGTATACTTTGAATTATCTTTGAAGGAAAAGAGTAATTGGCTACATATGCAATAGTATTTAGTGTTAGGGCACATTAGGGAGAACCAGCTTTAATTTAGACTATAGGTACCGACAAGCCTTACATTTAGCACACCCTAACTGAGTTTAGGGGGATCTAAATAGCTTAGTGTTCAAGCATTCACAAGGCTTAAGGTGCCCCAAAAACAGAGTGCCCAATCTTATCTGACAAGAACTAACTTTAGATGAGCTTGTGTTAACTCAATCTAAAAGGAGTTAACTCAGCCTAATGAACACTTACATGCATCTCCACGACAGCCCCAGGGCTGGGAATACTTAACATTCTCCATAGCCTCCATAGCCAATCATCAAATCAACAAAGACATAAACAGTAAAGGGTTAACTCACACTCTGCAGTCCCTTTCCCAGACCCGGAGTCAGTGCTTTGACTCAGCGCTATAGACTCTGCCTCACAGCCTTCTCCGTGTCTCCAAGCTCTCTTCCCTGGGAGCCTTTAACTTCCTCTAGGCCAGCCAATTATTCTCATCAGCCAGCCCAGTCCTCCTAGGCAGGCTTCTAATCTCTTTCATAGATTCATAGATGTTAGGGTCAGAAGGGACCTCAATAGATCATCGAGTCTGACCCCCTGCATAGGCAGGAAAGAGTGCTGGGTTCATATGACCCCAGCCAGATGCCTATCTAACCTCCTCTTGAAGACCCCCAGGGTAGCGGAGAGCACCACCTCCCTTGGGAGCCCATTCCAGATTTTGGCCACTCTGTGAAGAAGTTCTTCCTAATGTCCAGTCTAAATCTGCTCTCTGCTAGCTTATGGCCATTATTTCTTGTAACCCCCAGGGGCACCTTGGTGAGTAGAGCCTCACCAATTCCCTTCTGTGCCCCCATGATGAATTTATAGGTAGCCACAAGGTCACCTCTCAACCTTTCTTGCAGAGGCTGAAGAGGTCCAGGTGCCCTAGTCTCTCCTTGTAGGGCTTGGCCTGCAAGCCCTTAACCAGACAAGTGGCCCTTCTCTGGACCCTCTCCAGGTTATCCACATCCCTCTTGAAGTGTGGCACCCAAAACTGGATGCAGTATACCAACTGCGATCTGACCAGTGCCCGATAGAGGGGAAGTATCACCTCCTTGGTTCTGTTTGTCATGCACCTGCTGATGCACGAAAAAGTGCAGTTAACTTTGCTGATGACTTTTTGTCACACTGATGACTCATGTTCATCTTGGAGTCCATTAGGATCCCTTTCTCTTGGAGTCCCGTGATCCCTTTCTGCTTCCGTGCTGCCAAGCAGGTCATTTCCTAGGCAGTAGGTATGCTGGACATTTTTCCTCCCTAGGTGCAGCACTTTGCATTCTCCTTGTTAAATCACATTCTATTGTTTTCTGCACATTTGTCCAACCTGTCCAGGTCTGCCTGTGGTTGTTCCCTGCCCTCCAGTGTGTCCACTTCTCCCCACAGTTTTGTATCATCTGCAAACTTGGACACAGTACTCTTCACTCCCTTGTCCAAGTCGCTGATGAAGACATTGAAGAGTATCGGTTCAAGGACCGAGCCCTGTGGGACCCCACTACCCACGTCCTTCCAGGTCAATACCGACCCATCCACCACCACTCTCTGGGTATGACCCTTTAGCCAATTCGCCACCCACCGGACTGTGTAATCATCCAAGTCACAGCCTCTTAATTTGTTCACCAGTATGTGGTGGGATACCATATCGAAGGCCTTCCTGAAGTCTAAGTAAATGATATCTACCCTTACTCCTGTGTCCAGGTGTTTTGTAACCTGGTCATAAAAAGAGATTAGATTAGTCAGGCATGATCTAACTGCTATGAACCCATGCTGGTTTCCCCTCAGCATAATTTTTCCTGCTGGGCTCTCACATACATAAGCCTTAATAATCTTTTCAAAGACTTTACCAAGGATGGAGGCGAGACTGACTGGCCTGTAGTTGCTTGGATCCTCCTTCCCCCCCCCCTTCTTGAAAATAGGGACCACGCTGGCCCTTTTCCAGTCCCCTGGGACCTGGCCTGTGTGCCACAAGTGCTTAAATATTCTTGCCAGTGGCTGTGCAATGACATCAGCCAGTGCCTTCAGTACCCTCGGAGGGAGCTCATCTGGGCCTGCTGACTTAAACGCATCCAGTCCTTCAAAGTGACTCTGCACTATCTCAGGGTCAACGCTTGGTAGTCTGGCACCCTGCTTTTGTCTCTGTACGATCCCATGTGAGACTTGTTTTGCCCCTCGTTTAGGAACACTGAGGCAAAGAACTCATTGAGGTCTTTGCCTCAGCCTTGTCCCCCCTATCTGTCACCAATTGCTTTTGCCTGCTCAATAGTGGTCCTATACTGCCGTGGGCCTTCCTTTTACTCCCTATATATCTGAAAAACAATTTTTTGTTATCCTTAACTTGGGATAACAACAAAATTTTTGTTATCCTTTCTTACTGCCTGCAGCTGGGTTGCAGGCCCTGAGGTGTGCAGCCTCCTACACTGACCCTGATTGGACTATTTTTAAACCCTCCAGCCAGCACATCCCCAGACTGGATAGAATCCCCCGCTCATGGACCCACCCCCAAACCCATCAGCACCCCCAGCTTACTTACCTCCTGCTGCCTGCACAAACCTGCATGCAGAAGAACCCAATTCAGGGGTAAACTGAAAAAAAAAGTAAGAGTCATCATGAAATGTAATTCACCCAACTCCCAGCTTATCCAGCCACCATCCAGGACTCTAGGAATCCAGCTAACGAACGAGTCAAGTCCCAAGTGCAGAAACTGACTTCTGGTTGGGGAAGGAATAGTTCTCAACATGTGCACATTTTTCACAAACATTGAGATTGACTATCTTGTCTTTTATCTTCTTAGGTATCAGCACACCCAACCCAAATGTACAGATGTGAATGCTTTTGAATTCTGAGAACACTTAGATTCAGATTTGAAATCTGTACTTATCTCTCTCCCTCTAAAATAAGCTAGATTTGAAGCCTCTCAAACTTCAGCAAAGTTTGGTTCCAGATTTTGCAGCTCAGGTCCAGCATCACTGCTGCATGGGTATATCTACGCTTTGCTCATACAAACAGAAATTGTGCATCTTTCTATGCTCAAAATAGACCCCAATATGAATATAAATATGGCCCCTATGAATATGTTCAAGGAACAAATATTGAGGCTGGGAAGACAGGGAAAATTAATCAAATATTTATAGAATTTTTTTCCCTTGAATGATATTTTTTGGTCTTCCCTAAAGTCTAGAAATAAAACAGACCAGTGGCTGTGCTTTGGCAAATGAAAAATCAGGCTTAGGAAGAAGATTTGAGATCAATAGACTGCTTCTTTGTTGGGGGAGTCTAGAACGTTAGTCCCAGAAGCCTAATATATGCCATAAAGCAGCACTCCCAAGTTTTATTTTCTCTCTATATAGAACATGCATACATATAGTATTACCAGCCTCAAAAGCATTAAATATAATATTTATACGTGTGAATTAAGGACAGCTTGGTAAAACCTCTAAGTGGAATATCAGCTCTTTTTACTTATATAGTGAATCTGATTCAGAGAGCTCAAAGTTCTATACAAGTATTCCTTAATTCGGCTTCACAGAGATAATATAGTGAGTAACAATCTCCATTACAGGAATGACACATGAAAATGAGGTAAGTTAAAATGGTTTACCCAGTATTAAAATGCAGGACAAAAAGCAAAACTAGAATTAGAATTCACAAGCTCTGTGTCCCATTTCTGTGCCAACAATTAGATGTTTCCTCAAAAAGAGCTTTGAGTGAGGTCTTCAAAGACAACATCAAAGGCGGATAGAATCAGTTCTTAGTTAAAGGAAAGGACAGGCTTTTAAGTGACTTTAATATTCAGGAAATATTCAAAATAATAGGGTAAGACAATGTGTTTTAATCTAAGTATAAAAACTCCAGTCCCTGATAACTAGACATGAAGGAGATACTGTGTAATATTTTAAATTATTGTATTAGGTAATTTCGTCTATTATTTCTTATCTTTGGTAGGAAGGCATGGTTCAGACATTGGCTCATGAAGAGGCAGCATGGGGCCTTGGAGCCCAAGTCCTGCATGCAGGGCCAGACAGAGGCAGCATGGGGTCCTGGGCAAAGGCAGTGTGAAGTTCTAGGTTCCTAGTCTGAGCATGGGCTGGGCAGATGTGGCATTGATTCCTAGGGTTCAAATCTCTGCCAGTGGGGTTGGAGGGGGGCAGCATAATCCGGATGTAGGCGTACGGGCCCAATCATCAGGAATGGGATCCAATCTGGCCCACAGACTGGCTCTGTGCCACTCATTTGGCCCATGGGGGCCAAAAGATTAAGCACCATTGAGCTAAAGGATTAAGTTTAAGAGGACTGATGATAACTTATTAGAGACTTTGACCTCTAAGTAATGTTACTTAAATCACCTTCAGATTTTTACTCAATGAAAGCTGGCTGTTCTTGTTGTGATTGGGGGCAACCTCCAGGGCCTGGTCACAGTACCAGCCCACCCACCTGTCTAGAGCAGTCTGCCTGGTCTCACTTGCTACGCCTTGTTGTTATGATATTCATTGTAAAAACATGGGAGACTACCCATTTAATGTCCTGATGACTAGGGCTTTACTCACGGCTCCGACCTTCCCTTATCTTGCAGATATCATCATAGGTTGTTCCTAGTACAAGCCCGAGGCCAGCCCAAACTCTACCCCTTGCTGGGTCTCTGTCATTTCTCCTGGCATTCTGTCTTTCACCAGGCCTCATTCATACCACCCACTCTCACTGGGCCTCTTTCATACTGCCCCTCACTGGGCCACTCTCAACCTGCCCTGCTCCATGCCTTGCACCCCACACAAGCCTCCAAACTTACCTACTCTCACTCAGACTGGTACCCCAATGCAGCCCTTTAGGCTGCCCCTGCAGCCCTACTCTAAGTGTCTACCAGACCTGTATCCACTGGGCTGAACTCAGCCTCTAGCCCCACTCTGGGCTATTTGGTTCCCATTTCCAGGGGCCACCATGGTCTTACACCTCCATGGGACTCAGGCATCATGCAGACATACCTGGCCCCTTCCTGTCCCCTCAGGGGGACCAACTCCACCCCCCTCCCTGGGCTCAGGTCTGATACCCCATGGACTCAGGTATCCATGAACATGCCTGGCACCCTGCACTTAATTACCCACTGGAAAAGAGCTTTGAGTGGATGGTGGGAGCTGGAGTTATAAGGTGCCCCTACTCACCTCTCACTGGGGAGGCAACTGGCCTGGCATTTCTGGGGAGCTACCCCACCACAGGGAGCTCCACCAGGCCATCCTTCCCCAGCAGGGTGCAGTTTCAGGTCTTACCCAGGACCAATGTAGCCCTACCTACCCTTGATCTAATTCTCTCTCTGGGGACCTGGATGTAGTTCTTGGGCTGCTCTCTCTCCTGGGCACATCACTAACACTGACCCCCTTTTAGAACCCCTCCCTCCAGACACTGTATTGAATCCTCCATCACAGCCAGCATACTAACTGACCTCTACCCTCTGTTGGCTGTGATGTCCCCACCTTTAAAGGACCTTGAGCCTATACAGGCTCTGGTCCTGCCTCCAGGCCAGTCAGGGTGCCAGATGGCTCTCCACAACCCTGGCATACCCCTTGTGGTGGGCTCAATTGGCTTCACCCTTGCCCTATCTAATCAGGGCTTGCCTAGCCTCCGTGTAGGCCCACAAATTGTAAGCCCTCTTTCTAGGCCAGGACTTGCTCTCTCTAAATCCAAGCCTTCTTCCTGGGGCTTAAGACCCTACTGGGCCCCCAGGAACCTCCTGCCATCCTATAATTCCTCCCTTACCTCCAAGGTGTTCTGAGCAGGAGCTCAGCCATGTGTTGTTGTTCTGGCTGTCAGCAGCAGACTGCTGACTCAGCCCAGATGCCTGAGCTAAAATGAGGCTTCTCAGTCCTCTCCTCTAATCACATGGCCCATCCAGCGGCCACATGACCGCCTCATCAGGGCTGGCCACACCTGCCAGTTGCCCTGCTACCTGCTCTTGCCTTTAAAGTGGCAGGCACCAAACTTGCTCTGCCACACAACTTCCCCTTTAAAATAGCTATCATGGGGGGCAGGGGTTCTCCCTCCCGCTCACCGTGCAGGCTCCTCCATAGCCTGCAGCAGGTCACTAACCGGTGAGCACCCTGATAGTGCTCTATTGCACTGTATGAAGCCTATGTAAAGTCAAATTACTAAAACAACAAATATCTTAAGGTTTGGCACAACTTGGCATTATGGGCTTTTATACACGCCATGTTTTTTGCCTTTTCTTGCACTGCAACTGCATGACTGTTTGCAGGAGCAGGATTTCCAGACACTTTAGCAGTCTTTCTAGTGCATTAAACTAAAACTTCTCAGACATATTTTAGTTTGGCTTGCCACGAATTAAAGTGTTGCATCCATGGATTCATTGTGTGTAAACATAAAGGCACTCAAAGAGGTGTAATGAGCCTATTTGTCCACCAGATGGTGCTGCGACTTTTTTGTAGTTCACCTCTTTGAATTGCTTCCCCTTTTTTTTTTTTTCTTGTGAGGCTTGCCAGCTGCCTGCTTCCACAGCTGCATGGCAGGGCATGGGCACAGGGTGGGGGGCCCCAGGCCAGTGGGAAGCTTAATTTGTTTGAAAACCTAGGGCATGAAAACACTGGTGCAATGCTCCAATGCTTAATTCATTCAAAAACCTAGTGCATGCAAACACTGATATGACACTCCAAAATAAGCAAGTTTAAATTTTATAAACCTATTTAATTTAATGAGGATTTAAACCTTTGGTGTATGTTGACACTGTGTTTTAAGAACCCAGCCCCTATACCTTTTGTTCCAGACAGGCACAACCCTCAGACTGACCACAACACCTGCCAGTTGATAATAGGTGAGTTTATTGATATACAATGATAGAAAATAAAAGCAATGTAGGCAAAGATAATACAGTATACGTTACCCAAATTTCCCAGTCCCAGAACATACACAAGGCGAGTGGTCCATCTGCCCGGTATGTAAACACCACCTTAAGGTCCTTTGCTTAAGTGTCCACCATCAGCAGCCTTGGAGGTCGGAGCTGACACCAACTGCTTCTTCTTCTGTTTTTAAAACTCCTTCTTTTGTATTCTTTTTTCTCCTGGTGACTTCTGATGACTCTTGATCTGTGGCTGTCGCTGGTTGGTCACACAGTGACACATCCCATGTTGTCAGCCAAAACCCCATTTTCACAAACCTATCACATGCCCCCCTCCTAATTTAGGACTTTACTGGTGTTGTCCTAATTTGGTTTGTTTCCTCAAAACCGGAAAGCTTAAGGCTTTTTGCAAGCAGGCACTACCGCCCTGAAGCCAGGCCTATCTCTATTATGAAAATAAAGTTTGGATGTTTTCAGTTACCCAGGATGTGTGGCCTTGCTGGTTTCCTGCCTGAGTTAGACACTCTGTCTGCTTCTGAAGGCTGGGAACCTTGTGTGACTGAGACACAAGCTCTTTAGAAATCAATTAACCTCTGTTGCCCATATTGACCCCTTATAATACATATATCTGTACCTATAAGGCAATTCCAAAAAAAACAAACCTTTAAATGCCATCTTTAAGCCAATAGTGTGTACAGGGTGCCTCCTCTAGAGCCAGGTGAGAGGACAATTTTAGTGCATGTGCCAGTTCAGTCATTGAACTGGCATCTCTGCCTCAGCCCATTCAGTCCCCTAATTTTACAAGGTCAATATGGGCAGCAGGGCTTAATTGAAGGCAGGGGTTAATTGATTTCTAAAGAGCTTGTGTCTGAATATAAATTTAAAATTAGGGGACTGAACTGGCACATGCATTAAAATTGTCCTCTCACCTGGCTCCACAGGATATGACAGTATTACTTATTGTGTTAGTCATGAAGTTAGGATATCTGGATCCTTGGATGGACATTTTTAATATGTTTAAATCTAAATAAAATTAAAAGGACATTATGAGGTACTGGTGGGCTGGCAAGTTTTCTCATATGTTTGTACTGCCCAAGCCATGCTCCAGTTAGTTCTAGGGGCATATGAAAATCATTTACATACTGAGTTCTTTGTAGAGCATATACATGAGCACTTTATTTTTTTACATCAAAAAATTTCAGATCTGCTTGGAGAGGATAGAAAATATTCCTTAATGGGAAATATGACTTTTCTGAAGCTCTTAGTTAACCTAATATTTCTCAGATCTTTAAGTCACATACTCCTGCAAGATGACCTGTTTGCAAGGCAAGTTATATTAAAACTGAACTGTTGAAAATTAAAGTTTCCCCTCAGGTATAATACTGCACCATCGGATAAAGGCATTGAGAGAGGGCTTATACCTTCCTTTGATGGCATGTGGTGCTGGCTGCTGGCGGAGACAGGGCACTAAACTACACTGATGGATCCATAATCCACTGAGATGAGGCCAAGATTCTTATATTTCTACATAGTAAAATATGCTAAGTATAGCCTTGCTAATTTTGTTCACCTACTGATCCAGACATGTGCCATGATTTCCATGAGCATTATTTACTATAATTAATTGTTACACTTCATTGAACATAGAGAAACTAGATTCAAGGACATTCATAATCCCTGAAATTCATATATCTTGATATTACAAGGATCATCAAATTTAAATTAAGAAAGGATGGGCTAATGCACATAAAGTGCTTTAATGTAGCTATTTTCAGAAAAGCATTAATTGTCTGAACTGGGCTGGATGGTGTTCCTCTGATATGTGTCTTTCTACCATTGATGTCCTTACATACAGAAAAAAATTAAATAGTGCTGTTTATTCCCACAGTTATAATTATGAACCATCCCATGCAAAATATTATTTCAGTATATTATTGCTTGGAAATTGAGGGAAAACTTGCCCAAGGAGTATGAGTTTAGCAATGAGTATAATTATATTCCTACTGCTAGACAATAGTTTTATTTATTAAAGATTCCTTTCTAAGGGCATTAGGAGAATATAAAATAATCACCTCTACCTGTCACTTTTAATATTTTTATAAACCCTCATACACTAGAATTAAAACATGAAAACACAGTAGCACTATTTATTTCACATATTCGTTTTAGTAAGTAGTATTAGCTTGCTTGGCCGAGCAGCAATGCCTAACATGTTTATTGTATATAAAACTAAACAGGAAGGACTTTTTTGGTGTAACAATTCAAAACCATGTAGGGCTCCCCTTAAAAACCATCCAGAAAATGCAGCTAGAGCAGAATGTGGTAGCTTGCCTTCTGATGGGGTTGGGTCACCAAGAGCACACAATTCCAATAAACCAGCATCTGCACTGGCTCCCAATAGCTTTATGGGCTCAGTTCAAGGTGCTGGTTTTGACCTATAAATCCCTAAATGGTCCAAGCCCTATGTACCTAAGGGAACACCTTTTCCCTCATGCCCTATCACAATCACCATCCCTAAGGTCAGCTAAGAGCTACCTCCTACAAGTACCATTAGTACATCAAGTCTACTTGGCAAAAACTCTTGGGAAGTCATTCTCCAGTTTTTCTTCAGCTTTGGAACTCTCTCGCTTGAGGCTGTCTCTGAACTCAAGCTCAGACACCTTTCAGAAGCACTGTGAGACCTTCCTAGTTGGGCAGGGATTTACCAAACAATACAAAACTAGGATGAAATGTTGTTTAAGGGATCTCTGTTTGATAGCCTGATGTCTTGACATTATAGTCCCCTTTTAAGTTGTTTTGGGCCTCTTGTCACTCTCTTTTAAATTATTCTGTTTTCTTATTGTAAGCCACCCTGAGCCTTTGTTGGGAATGGCAGCATATAAATCAAATGAATGAATAAATAAATATATGAATAGATAAATAAGTAAAACTGCTTATTTTTTGGTTGGACATCTGTTAAGCCTTCAGCTGCCTGCTGCTTGTTTTGGGGATTTGTAGCTAAGAAGCTGGATGTACCTGCAGGAGGACACACACAGATCGTGGGGCTGTAAAAGTGAAGGATCACATATTAAAGCCTGCCAATTCTTCTCTTCAAAAACCTTCTCAAGCCCGATAAATCTGTGGGCCTCGAATTATGTTGATGCATCTCCTCAAGTGGGGTCCTCTTCACTCAGCCCTACTGTGCATGATTACATCATTACTTCCTTATTTATTCCTATCTCATCTCAGTGCTCTGAGAAAAAAGTTACAATTTCCTTCAGAGGTCAGTCATCAACACAAAGAGTGAGAGGAAAAACAGAAGTTATAACAGGAAAAGCCCTCCTTCCTTCTGGGGACACAACACTTCTACAACCTTCAAGACCCTACAAAATAGGGTACATAGTATAGCCAAGACTCCACACGCCCAACTCCAAACTGAATGTTACATCAGTAGAACTGTTATTTGGAACATCAGGGGTACATAGGGACATTCACTGAACCCATTCTTTGTTAGTAACATAGCTTTAATCTTCCCAGAACATAGACCAGGAGCAGCATGCATAGCCATTCACTGCTGCTGCGAGTGGTGCAGAAAGCCTGATTTAAGTAACTTGGGGTGAGGGCATGGGTTCGCAGAATTGGGATGGGCTTGTGGGTCTGCAGGGGGGTTGGCAGGTCTATAGGGGAGTTTGTTGGGTCAGCAGCAGGAGAAGAAGAGGGATTACCCATGTCAGGATGGGAGGACTGGTGAACTAAAAATCACCTAGTCAGGGTTGGAGAGGGTGGGAATAGGGCAGCCCAGGGACTGGGGCAAGTGTCCGGACTTTTCCAGTCCCAGGCTGCTGTGAATGCCTACAGGAATTTGGGAGATCAGATTATACCTTTCCTAAATTGGATTAACTAATTATTCTCAGTCCAATTAGTACCCCTCCTGAGATGAATGAATTTAGATCTGGCCTGCAATTTTTTGGCTGAATTAACTGCTCTGAATGCCTACATGATTAGGTATTTAGATCAACCTAACTCTGGTGTGGCACATGTCCTGACCATTGGGATTGGACACATGGCATCCCAACTAACCTGACCTGGTCATTCCTTGCCTAATCCCCAAAAGCAGCCTCAAGTCTTAGGTCCAGGACCCATGACTGATACTACCATATCCTGGAGGCAGCCTTGGGAACTGAACCCACCCCATGCTTGATCCACAAAGGCAGACCCTGGTCCCCTGGTGTGTTCAGCTGTGAACCAGGGAGCTCCTTGATCCTCACATGCTCATGTTGGCAGTCAGGCAATTGGGACTGGGAATAATTTTATGCCCCATGCATGCACATCTGGCATGACTGGGATCAGACATAAAATTCCTCTGATCCCAATCATGCTATTATATTGGCTGCCAGGGGCCTTAGACACTAACTGCATGTACCCTATCATTGTCTGACAAAGTATTCTGTCACCTGTCTCTCTCTGTCACCTATGAAAGCTTATGCCTCTCTAAACCAGTTAGTCTCCAACATGCCACCATCTCCTACCTTCTGCCTGTCTTCAGACTAACAGAGCTAACTACTTCTCTCAAATTGTAGTGAAATTCAACCCAGTCAGGCCAGTTCTTTCAAGCAAAGCACAGAGTAAGTAGGTAAACCTGACAAACCACATTGAAGGTCATGTAGTTAGGAGAAATAACTTGGGCTGTGCTAGGTCAACTATGGCATAGATTTCTAGGTTAAACAGGTTTACTGAAAATATCTTTCCTCGTTCCCCATGGGCTAAGTACAGACAGTCAAAAAACCTGAGGCCGAATTGATCAATCTTCACAGTTTAGTCTAAGCTGTGTAGATTGAACCAATAAGCAAGTGAACAGACATTCACTTTCGATTCCAGAAATACAGCCACATGCCTGCAGTGGCACAGATCAGAAGCCAGGCATCATTAGACCATGCCTCCATGCTCTGCTGGAGCAGACAGCTTGGGCCAAGGCTAGCCTGCCCACCCTGTGATACCGGGGGACTGTGCAACTTGAATCTGAAGGGGATCTGGGACAGAAGCTCAATAAACCAATTTCACCTAAATCAGTTAAATTTGATACTACATCCATCCAGGTTTATCTTAAACCAGTTTTGGCCATTTTGAAAGTGGTTTATGTGTACTGAACTACTGTTGTATTATAAATTTGAACCACTTTCTGATCGTTTATACCAGTTTATGTGTAATTTCTGTCCCTAGCCATAGAGCTTGTAATACCTGCATACTGTTTGTTAGAATATCCCCAGGTGCCTACACACAGGCATCGAGGCTGCTCCAGCACACACTAATTACAGCACATCAGAGCTGAATCAACTGAGTCTGCTGGAGCGTGGCAATTACCAGACTCCAGCAGACTGCTGCATCACATGTATCAGCATCCCCACACTGAAAAATAGTGGTGGGGGCACTTTAACTAAAGCTTGTTTGACAAGCTTTAAAGTATCCCCTTTTGAAGCCATTCTCATTAAAGCACACCCTCCCCGCTCCGGAGAACATGTATAAACATCCCCAGTTGCCAGGAAAGTAGTTTATAAGGTTCTGATCTAAATTTCTTGTATTAAATAGACTTTCACTAACTTCAGTGGCTTTCCAGCACACCATTAAATAGCTAATCTACAAATCACACTCAGTTCCTAGGGTATTAATCATTAATGTGATAGTTTGGGTATTTTTGTACTATTTTATCTTTTTTTGCATTTGGCATTTACAAACTGTTTGAGTTTAAAATGACATTTGATTAACTCTGACTTGGTTGTGAAAGTCTCGAGATGCTTTACCATTCCTATCTTCAAGGGAGTTCTGTTAACATTTGGAAGAGATGAAAGCAGGTAAAGTATGAAAGCTTTGTATTAAATCTTTAAACATAAAAGAGACTCACCTGACAGCCTGCATTTTAAAATGTCTCTAAAATCAATTCTCCTAAGTCATTTCTGTAACACCTAGGACACGTCTACATGAGGCGCTTAATGTGCAGTAATAATAACACTGCAATAGCATGCCTAGGCAAAAAATGTGCTAATATGCTACCGTGCAGTAGTATTAGGCTACTGCATAGTAAGCATCACTAAAAAACCATGTGCTGGCACTAACTGTAGTAACTGTGCATTTAGTTTCTATTTCATTGAGCAAATACTAAACTAAATGCACAGTAACTACTTCACATTAATAGACGCTCTTCTAGACTACCATATAATGTTGTTATAGTAAGTAAGTAACCTTACCAAAGTTCACCATTTCACTGCTGCCTATTAACTTTTCCCCCTGCGTGGTGTTTTAGATGAGGCTGCTCATATGCTTCATCACCTCTAAAGTCACCAACCATAAAGAGAAAGCTAAATATAAAACAGATGATAAACAAGTGCACTCTGGAATGAATAGATTATGTGTCTGAAAGAATTGTCATCATAATCACATATTCCATGAGATTTTAACTGGATTAGAACCTTTTAAAAGATGTAGAGATCTCTCTTCTTTCCTGATAGATGGAGAAAGAACATGTACAGGAGGCTTTTAACCAGTATTCATCTATGAAGCAAAAACTTTGCATCCATTCATTTACAATCTCATATCAGCGCAGAGTCAAGCGAGTTTGAGAAAATGTCATTGGTCTCTCAAAAATGCCACTTGCCACCACCACATTGACATGCCCCGATTTTCTTACCTGTTCTTTTTCTGGAACGAGACCCAGAGGCTATGTACAGACAGTCAAAAAGCCTGAGGTGCAATTGATTCCAACTTTGTATGTTTCTCTATAACAAAATTAACTCACATTCACTTCTCAGTTGGGAAAGACAGCCAGATGCCTGTGATGACCCAGGCCAGAAGGTGGGGGAGCCAGAGCATGCCTCCCAGCCTACAGACTATTTCTGAGCCAAGCTGAGCAGGGGACATCCTTGATTGGCTGTCCAGCATATGCCTCTAACCCCTTCCTGTGATAAAGATGCCCCCATCCACAGCTGAGTATCAGCCCATGTGAGAGGACTCCCAGACCTTGTGGGGGGGGCTTCCCCTGCCCCCACCCATGGTCCCCCAAATCCTGGTCTGTCCTGCTGTGGGAGAAGAGGAGGCTTCCCCTCCACCCTCTCAGACTGCAGTTCAACCCCAGGTAGGAGCCAAGAAGAAGTCCCCCAGGCTGGTATAGGCCCCCATTGCTGGTCATCTGCCCATGTGAGGGGAGCGCCACACCTCAGGGTTTCCCTATCCCTGTCCAGGGTCCCCTGAGCCCTGGCCTGCCCTGCTGCAGGAGCAGAAAAGGATTCTTCCCTCCACTCCATCCCCCATGTAGTTTGGGCCATGGCTCAGCCCACCCCTGCAGGTGGGAAACAGTAGCAATCCCCTGAGCCAGTGCCATTCCCCCCTCTGAGCTGGGCATCTGCCTATGTGGAGAGAGCCCCATGCTTCAGGGGGTTTCCAATGCCTTGGCCTGGCAGAGCAGACCAGGGCTTGGAGGACCCCCAAGCCAGGGTGGAGGTAAACCCCTGAGGTGTGGGGCTCCCCCCACATGGGCAGATGGGACAAGCACCAGCCTAAGGGACTGCTCCCCCACTCCCACCTGCAGGGGCAGGGCTGAACCATGGCCCTATTGTGTGGGGGAGGGAGTGGGAGGACACCCCCTCTGCTCCAGGTGCAAGACAGACCAAGGGCTGAGGGAACCCAGGCTGGGGTGGGGGGGCTCTGTTCCCATGTCTCCCCTGCCCACTTTCCCACGGGGCTGATAGATGCAGCCACTAAGCAGGCTGGGGAGCAGAGGCAAAGGCTTTGTGGCCTCAGTTCTGTGACAGCCCTGGGGTGGGTCCAGCTAGGCACTGGGCGGGAGCAATGGAGTGTAAGCCATGTTCCAGAGGGCTGCCTTGTAAGTGGGGGCTAGCAGGGAGACATATAGCATCCTGGGGTGCCAGTGAATTGTGAGGTAACTTGAGTTGGGAGAGGATCTGGGACAGAAGTTCACAAGACCTGTCTAACCTGAAGTGATTCAATCTGATTGAATTTTATTAGTAAATGTTTAGGATTGTGAATCCAAAAAAGATGACAAAGCCAGTAGGGAAATACAAATCACCCAAGTGAGGGACTAACATAAGAGGGATGGGGGTGAGGAGGGGAACGCAACTAAGTTACAGAAAATACAATGTTAGCCAACTAAGCCCAGGGGTGGGGGGAGGAGGGGTGGCGGAAGGGAGGGAGGGGGTTCGTGATGCTGAGAGAGAAAGGAGATAGATACACAGAAACCCGTACAATGGTCTGCAATGGTGGAGGAAGTAGGTCAAAGAAAGTGTCTCAGTCCATATAAAGTCTCATTGTGGGGGTCCTCTTTGGGTGGAGAGGAGTCATCCATTGCTGAAGAATCCTCTTGAAGTGAAGTGTGTCTGGTGCAGAAGCGGGGGTTCAGGTGGTCCTCTCTGGGTCCGGTCCGGCAGCGGTTCATCTGGCGGGGTTGAAGTACTGGCAGTGGCCCGTGATGTGTTCCGTGTAGATGTCACAGGACCAAAGGATGGTGTCAGACACCATGAGGCAGCGCATCAACTTGGCGTAGCAGTGGGAGACACGGCAGGCATGCAAGACACTGTCATTGCTGGGGTCCCAGGCTCTGAGCATTCCCATGATGAGCACATAGACCATCATGTTGTAGCCACAGCCCCTCAGGATGTCAGCCAGCAGGGCGTACTTCTCCCGCTTTTGAGCCCAGGCATCAGTGAAAGCTTGGTGCCAGTTCTCAAAGTGGGTGATTGTCATCATGAACGAAGAGGCCAAGAAGGTCATGATCACAATGTCGGGTCGCATCTGGCTCACACAGCCTAGGATGGTGCGGTTCACGGAGATCTTCCCCACTGCGGCCCAGATGGCCCTCACCAGGAGGTCCTGGACAATGTTGTGGCGGAGCTGCCAGGCTCTAGCATGCAGCTTGTAGCTGCACAGCACATGGGGGAGGGTCTCTACTGCATAGCTGCACCGTCAGCACCTCTTGTCCCAGTGGCCAAAGTGGACAGCCCCATTCAGAGGCAGGTATTGAGGTGGGTGCAGTGGAGGAAGTGCCAGTCCATGAAATGTGTGAAGCTCCCACTGGGCATGAAGTGGTTGCTGGAGTTGCACTTTGAGGTAACGTCGAAGACCTTGCCCTGGTCAGGTTTGGCCCTCAGCTCGCCGGCATACTTCTTTTGGATAGCATTCTTCAGGAACCCCTCCAGGAAGGTCCTCGTGTGGGGCATCACGGTGACACGGCCGACATATGGGGCTGATTACAGGGAAACTCCCAGCTCCCGGCACTCCTCGGTTCAGGTCCAGGCGCGGCTAATACTTTTCCTGAGGTGGCGCATGGCATTGCGGGCTTGGCTCCACAATGAGGCAAAGTCCCCGCCATCTCTGCTGTAGTCGCCCTCCACAGAGCCGCTGAGGAAGGTGGCCAAGTCATGTCCAGTTGGCTGTCTAGCGATCCTCTTGTGGGTGGTCTCCTCGAGGGCACTGGCAGCAATGATACTTACCGTGGTGTCCGGGCAGGTCAGGAGGTGGAAGGCATGGATGACCACTGCGATGTTGCAGAGGTCTTCCATGCGGGGGACGTTGACACTTCCCTGCTGGTAGGGGATATGCAGGATCTCATTGCTGTCCCTTAGCGGCAGGTACTACATCCCTCCAGGTCTATCTTAAACCAGGTTTGGCCATTTTGAAACCAGTCTATGTGCACTCAGCTTCTGTTCTGTTACAGGTTTAGACTTGTTTCCTATCACTTCCACCAGTTTGTGTGTAATTTCTGTCCCTAGCCAGAGAACTTACAATTTCTTAACTTCTCTGTATCACCTTGTCATTGTCCACAGAAAGGCATCTCTAAAATAAAAACTTCCCTTTCTTCATTAGAGGTGGATCTTTTCCAAATTAGAGTACAGATTTTTCCTAAACTCTAGATTTTTTTAAGTATATTCGGGAAAACAATCTTGATAGTAAAGTCCCATTTCTACATTACACCTTACACTGTCTCTCTTCTTACTCTGCTTGTTTGGTAGTATCTTCCCATTCAATAATGTAAAGTATTCAAACAAACTTGCTTCTCCATTTATCCCCTTGTCCTTCTCCCAACAACTTTTCCATTGCTGTGTTCCATAGTCAAAAGTCAGCCTGACTTTTGTGAGTTCTGGTGAGAGCACATGTAAGAAAAGAATTACTAACAACCTATTGAAAATTTAAGACTTTTTCGATAAACTTTTTGAAAACAAAGTTTGGGTAACAACATTTTTGTATTTACCCTCTCTAATCTGTGCTGATCTTCTAATCAGTTATCTGTTTGCCTGTTTCTCTTCCATACATGTCCCACTTCAAAACATTCTCCTCTCACTGTAGTCAGCAGAATATAACTCCTGCAAATGCTGAGGGAGATTTTAGAGATTGTAGAGAAGCCTGATTCTCTCAAATACAGTGGAGTTGATCAAAACGAATTCAGTAATTATACTACTATAAATGAAAGCAAAAGCAGGCCTCAACTTTCTAATATGCTTCCTTTGTTGTCCTAACCCAAAATATGATAGATTCAAAGAGAATATGAAGTTTAAAAAAAAAATGCTATATCCCTCTCCTATTTACAGATCAATTTTGAGGTCTATTTGATAAGTAATTATGTTATTCAAATAATTTGTAAGCTTATCATATAGTTATGCTTTATACACATACACACACACTCAAATATATCTATTTTACCCTGGAAAATTCCTGCAGAATCAAAGAATAAAATATTGCTTAAACAAAAAGATCCATATCTTTCCTCAATCCTGGGGAAACTCTTTGAGAAAATCATCAAAGAGCACATCTGTGATGGGCCGGCATTGGGGATGATGCTCAAGGGCAACCAGCACGGTTTCATTAGGGGCAGGTCATGTCAGACCAACCTGATTGCCTTTTATGATCAGGTCACAAAAGCATTGGATGCAGGTGTTGCAGTGGATGTAATCTTTCTGGACTTCAGCAAGGCCTTTGACGCTGTTGAACACCCCATCCGCATTAAAAAACTAGACGACTGTGGCATTGATGCCTACACAGTCAGATGGATTGCAAATTGGCTGAAGGGTCGTACTCAGAGGGTGGCGGTGGATGGGTGATATTTGACCTGGGGGGAAGTGGGCAGCGGAGTCCCCCAGGGCTTGGTCCTCGGGCCCGCACTGTTCAATTTCTTTATCAGCGATTTGGACGATGGGGTGAAAAGCAACCTGTTCAAATTTGCTGATGATACCAAAATTTGGGGCGAGGTGGGCACGCTAGTAGGGAGGGAAAGACTGCAGCAAGACCTGGATAGGTTGCAGGAGTGGGCTAACAAAAACAGGATGTGTTTCAATACGGACAAGTGCAGGGTGCTGCACTTGGGCAGCAGTAACCAGCAGCACACTTATAAGATGGGAAACTCCTTTCTTGAGAGCATGGAGGCAGAAAGGGATCTTGGAGTCATCATTGACTCCAAGATGAACATGGGCCGACAATGCGAGGTCACAGTCAGCAGGGCTAACCGGACTCTATAGTGCATCCACAGGTGCATCTCAAGTAGGGCCAAGGAGGTGATCCTCCTCCTCTACGCGACACTGGTCAGGCCACATCTGGAGTACTGTGCCCAGTTCTGGGCACCCCACTTCAAAAGGGATGTGGACAACATTGAGAGGGTCCAGAGGAGGGCCACCTGCATGATCCGGGGACAGCAGGGCAGACCCTACAGTGAGAGGCTACGGGACCTGAACCTGTTCAGCCTTCACAAGAGAAGGCTGAGGGGGGACCTGGTGACCGTCTATAAACTCACTAGGGGGGACCACAAGGGTTTGCTGGAGACCTTGTTTCCCCTAGCGCCCCCTGGGATAACAAGGAATAACGGCCACAAGTTATTGGAGAGTAGGTTTAGATTAGACATCTGTAGGAACTACTTCACAGTCAGGGCAGCTAGGATCTGGAACCAACTTCCAAGGGAAGTGATGCTGGCTCCTACCCTGGGGGTCTTTAAGAAGAGGCTTGATGCCTACCTGGCTGGGGTCATTTGAGCCCAGTTTTCCTCCTGCCCAGGCAGGGGGTCGGACTTGAAGATCTACAAGGTCCCTTCCGATCCTACTTCTATGATTCATATCAATATACATGAACTGGCAAAATACGTGTGCTAAATTAATCTGTTGTTACCTTTGTGACAAAAAATATCACAATCTCTTTGCCTATTTTCTCCCTTTCCTTTACCTGTCTATTTTCCCATAAAGGCCAAGAACATAGTGTGCTTTTGAGCACCATTTTTAACCAATATACTCTGCATGATTTTCCACCCCTGAGATTTCTCCTTTTTCATAACATTTTCTTAAGAATAAAAATAATTTGTGCTGAAGCATGCACAAAGCTGAAAAGTTTCTCTGTACACAATTTTTTTATCCCTTCATTATTTGCAAATGAGCATTTTCAGATACGAGCAGTTTTCCACAAATGTTAAGAGTGGAGGTACAGGTTTCCCTCGCTTTATGTGGATCCTATATGTGCGAATTCACTCTTATGTGATGACCCTTTTTATACCAAAAATGTGTTATATGCGAGGTAAATTCACTCTTATGCGATCAGTGTGGTGGAAGCCCACAGTCAGCTGCTTTGTGCAGAGCATTGGGGGAGCAACATGCACCAAAATATAGTCTTCTGTGTAGATCTGTGCTTCTCACTCGTTGTCTGCAGCAAGTGTTTCTGTACTTGCCATCCCCACTCTTATAGTGCCCTTTGCTTGTGTGTACTGTCTGCAGTTGGTGAGTACCAAAATTGTCTTCTAAAGGGGTAGAAATAGATCTAAGGGTCAGTATAGTCAAGGTCTTGGAATGTATCTCTATCTGCTGCATTGTGAAGTGGGTTCTCTTTATGCAAATTTGAGTTATGCGCCATTTTTCAGGAATGTATGTACAGCATAAAGCAAGGGAAACCTGTATTTTGCTAAACATTTACTCCAAAAATTGAAATCTTGTACGACTGTGAACTCAAAAAAACAGCATATTGTGCTCACAATTAAAACCCTCCATCTTTTTTGATGAATCCTGCACTCTGCTCTAAAACAAAGTGTAAGAAATAAATGTATGCTATTTGGAGACTACCCTTTCCATAAATAAATCTCTGAAAAAAGGTTTATTGGGCAATATCCAATCATTCAATATTAACATAGAAAGCTGTTAAGTAGAGGGTTTTTTGTTTTTGCCATTCAAAAGAAAGACAAGGTCATGAGCCAGAAGCTAGGAGACGCACTGTCTGCTGATCTCAGTATGGAAGATGTATGAGAGAAAAACTATGCTTCTTGTTATCAGTCATGGCAGTCCCTTAGCCCCTTGAGTGTCTCTTTTAGTCACCAGCCTTGTCATTATTCTTACTTATAACTATCACTCTTATTCATCACTTCCACTAATCATATAAAAACATTTTGGCAAGTCCCTGAGCTTCTGCCACACTACCCACAACTTGCAACTACCTATATTTCTACCTCATCTGCAGCTGTTAGCTTTACCACCCTGTTACAAAGTTGCTGGTTGGTCTCTGGGCTGTGGAACTGAAACAACTAGAAAGAGAAAAGACAGTACAGAGAATATTGCAAGTAACTATATTATGCAAGGATAGGATCTCAGATTCTAAGATCTCTAACCTTCAGCTTGGTTTACAAGATAAGATGAAGTGTGGAAAGCACACCTGTGTAATCTTTCATCTATGCAGTTTTAGGACAAGATCAGCTTCTTATCCAGAGGTGCCCAAAAGTCAATGAATAGAAACTGAGATTTAAGGCTGTTTCCATGGGGCAGCCATCTGTTTTATGTTTTACTCTTTTCAGAATACAAGATTATATTTCAGCTTTATGTGCATTGGTTCAGATTTATAACATTTTATGTAACTGTGACCCATCATGATGAGTATTACAGATAATGATAGGCTCGTTAAGCACATCTCATTTTAGTCAAACTGCAAGTGGCATTTTGTTTATATGGTTCATTTCGCCAACAAATTAGATTTCAAATTGATTGCTTTCTGAAATGACTTTGTTCATCAATTTCTAGACTAGGCAATTACAAAGACTATCCTGGTAATTAAGAAGCTTCTATATCAACAATGTTTTGAAAGTGCTGGGCACCAGTTGTGAAATTTAAAAGTTTATTCTTAATATGCCTCAGTCACGTCCAGTTTTTCTTGAGAGAGTGTCTCCCTATAACACTTCTTTTTAATGTGATGATAAAAGTTTGATGTGAAGTTAAAAGCATTATTTTTTGACTGAAGTAAGAATCTCAATTTTTGAGCCCTTTGAAAAAAAATTAAATTAAATAAAGTTTGTGGGGTTTTGTTTTGTTTTTAATAGAGAAATTTGTATATTGCCTATTTAAACTATAAAAGAGAGGAAGAATGATACAGGGGGTATGACACTAGCCCAGGATCTGGAAATCCCAGTTTAAGTCTCAGGCAGGCCACTTGGGACACATCTACAATGCTTTCTATATGACCTAGGATTCCATCATGAAGCACACTCCCCCTCTCTCTGCACCTTCAGTCACCTAGAGTCCATATACCAGTAGACTAACCTGAGTTAGAGAGCCTACAGGTTGAGAGCTAATTTTGAGAGCTGATTCTGCTCTCAATGTTAGCTCATTTTAGGGAAATCCAGTGCGTGGCATTAATGAAGTGCAGATATACTGTAAGGCCAGATCCTAAATAACATTTAGGTTCTTCCAAGTTAAGTGCAACTACATCTAACTTTAAGGCACCTGGCACCTAGAGTGGCCCCAAGCCATACTGACACCTAGGCTTCCTATACAGTAGCTGCAGAAAGACATCTCAGAAGGGCAGTCCAAAAACTTGCATACTTAAGAAGGAGCTGTCTAAAGGTAGCTAACAGGAAATACTAAGCATCAGGTATGTCTGAACTCCAATACCCCTCTGGGAACTTAAGCACCTAGGCTAGACCAGCAAGGGACAAGAATTCAGTCAAGATGCAAAGCCTAATATCTTCACCTGAGAATAGGCAACTATACATGTTATTTGAAAGAAATGATAAAGGCCCACTCTTCTTTAAAGAATACTGTGGCAGGGCACTACTGGTGTCTGCCACTTTAAGAGCTGAGCCAAACAGCCAGCAGGTGCTTGATTATGGCAGCCATTTTAGAACTCTGGCTGCCTATATAAACAGAGCAGTTCACTGCTGGGAGGCGAGGTAGAAGCATTGCCTGGCTGTAAGGCTGTATGCAACATCCAGGAGGTTTAAAAAAAAAAAAAAAAAAGCAACATCCTGGAGGTAAGGGCAGGAGCTTAAGGGGATGGTTTGTAGGCTCCTGGTCCTGGGTATGACCTAAAACCACACCTTGCCAGCAGTGGGTGGCCTGGTGGGGCTCCCAGTGACATGGGAAATAACAGGCCAGTTACCACCCTGGTGAGAGGTGGTGTGGCGGCGAAGTGCCCCCACAGGCTAGTGAGGGAGAGAAGGGGGGACCCACAGACCCCAGACCCCGAGAGCAAGCCCCCAGAGGGGCATACGTACTGGCTGAGGAGCAGCGGGAGGAAGAGCCGCATCCGCGGCTGCAGCCGCGCGAGCCGCCATTACGCCGGCTCTGGCAACAGCTGTTCCCCGCGTGGCGAACAGCTGAGTCAATCCCAGTGGCCGTAGCAGCCGCTGCGGGAAGGTTTAAAAATGCCGGCAGGACAGGGAGAGAGGGGGAGCCAGGGAGAGAGAGTATGGGTGTGCTGCCCATACTGCGGGCTCTCGCATGGAGCGGAGAGGACCCAGCCTGTGGGTCTCAAGCAGGCAGCTTAGACAAGAGCTGGAAGCCTTTCGCAAACAGCAGAGCGAAAGGCAGTCAGAGAGTGCAAGCCGAGGCACTCTCTCTGCATCCTGAAGCGGCTGACGCTCAGGAGGCAGGGGAGCGCTCTGCTGACGGTAGGAGAGGGGAGACAGCAGAGGCTCCAGGAGGGGGCTGGAACCAGGGGGAGCACCCACCAGCTCCCCCTGATTCGGAGGAGTATTTTCTGTAAGAGAGGAGAAAGGAGAAATCCCTCCCAGCAGGAGGGAGGACAACTGGGAACCGGGGAACCAGTCAGAGGCCATCATACGGGGCCTGGAAACATCTGGAACGCATCGCCCAGCGGTTAGCGTGTGGACGGGGTGTAGGGGAGGCGGAACCCCATGGATCACCGTGTCCGACAACCGTGAGTAACACCGTCTATCGGGAGGCCCCACCCAGGATAAAGATCTCCACTGTAGACCCCTCTGAAGGTAATTGATTACATCCAAGTCGTGGCAGGCGAGTTGAGGGGAGGGGCAACACCCCGATAGGCCAGGCGGAGCGAGGCGCAGGCTCCACAGTGGTGCATTGGCCAGGAAACGGCTGTGTCATTCTCGTACGGTGTTAACGGGACAGTGTCCCAACCCGGGACCTGATAGCAATGCAGCAGCCAGCCCTTGCGCCCATGGAGCTGCTTACGCAAGCAATCCAGGCCATAGGGCAGGTGCTGGCAGTGCAGCAACAGGAATTCCTGCTCACCAACAGGAATGGATACAGCGAAATGCCGCTTTGTTTAAAATCGAGGCATTCGAGAGGACAGCCATCCAGACAGGGTTGGACCGGGGTCAGTGGGGCCACCACCTGGGGGCGCTGGTGATAGATCAGGCCCAAACTGCCTACCGAATGCTGTCACGGGACGAAGCTCGCGATTACGAGGCAGTGAAAGCAGCAATCCTCTACAGGCTTGAGATTTCACCGGAAAGTCATCGGCAGGCCTTTAGAGCCCGAAACGCCAAGGAGGCTAGGCAACCCCGGGGGTTGTTGCAAGCTTTAAGGGACTCACTCAACAAATGGTTGCCAGCCGGCAAGTTCGACCGGGCGGGCGTGATGGACCAGATCCTGTTAGAACAATTCATATGGGTTGGAGACAGGGCGGTTAAGGCCACATTGGACACGGGGTGTTCCCACTCCCTACTTTGGGCAGACCTCGCTCCGCAGAGGGAATGGAAGAGTGAGGGGCCCCTGACGATGACCTGCATACTAGGGGGGGAGATGCGGTTCCAGACTTGCTATGTTCCACTTAGGGTGATGGAGTTTAGCGGAGAGTTACGAGTTGGAATTGCCCCGACCCTGGCGTGTGAGATGATACTAGGCCGAGAATGGGGGCCATTCTATACAGTCCTCGAGCGAGTGAGGGCTATGCAAGAGGAGAGGAACCGGATCAAGAGGGGAGACGGATGGGCCGGCGAGGGCCCAGCCCGTCGCAACAAGACAATGGCAGACGGCATCGACCTAGAACAATTCGTGAGTGCGGCCCAATTTCATAGGGCACAACATGAGGACCCAGAACTGCAGCGGATGTGGGACGCTGATCCCGGGGAACGACCCTCACAGAGGCGTCCCGGCTTCGAGGTAACAGGGGGACTATTATATCGGGTCCACCGGGGTGAGGAGGGTACCATATGGGGGAGACAGTTAGTGGTCCCGTCCTCACTTCGCCAAGTGGTGTGGAGATTGGCCCATGACTCACCCCTGGGTGGCCATCTGGGACGTAACAAGACCCGGGCGAGGCTGGCCCAAGAATTCTTTTGGCCTCATCTCCAAGAGGACGTGGAAAGGTGGGGGGCCGCATGCCCCGAGTGTCAGAGGGCCCAGGAATGGAAGCCCCCAAGGGCACCCCTGAAGCCCATGCCAATAGTAGAGACACCGTTCTCGCGGGTCGCCCTGGATATGGTAGGACCCCTCCCCAGGTAGCATAACGGATACCAATATATCCTGGTGATGGTAGATTATGCCACCCGTTTCCCAGACGCCGTGCCCCTTAGGTCCATAACCGCCACTTGAGTAGCGGAAGAACTTCTTAAGTGGATAGCGCGGGTGGGCATACCTCGGGAAATACTCACAGACCAGGGAACAAACTTTATGTCTGGGGTAATGAAAGCTTTATGTAAGACCCTCGGCATCACCCAGCTAAAGACCTCGGTCTACCATCCCCAAACTAATGGTTTGGTAGAAAGGTTAAATGGGACCATCAAGCGGATGCTCAGGCGGTGCGCCCAGGAAGACCCGCGGAGGTGGGATACTATCTTGACACCCTTGCTGTTGGCCATGAGGGACGCTCCGCAAGAGTCAACCCAGTACTCTCCGTTTCAGTTGGTGTATGGCCATAGCCCTTGGGGACTGCTACAAATCATAAGGGAAGAATGGGAAAAGCCAATAGGCTTGGGGGTGTCGGCGGAGAGGTACCAGGAAGAGCTACAAGACCGAATCTCCACGGCCCAATGGATCACCAGGCGAAACCTGAGGGATGCCCAAGGGATACAGGAAAGGCGTTACAATCAGAAGGCGAAAACACAGACGTTCCAGTCGGGGGACAAAGTTTTGGTATCGCTGCCAACTTCCTCCAGCAAACAGCTGGCCATGTGGCAGGGGCCATTTACCATGGTGAGACAAGTAGGACCCATGGATTACGAATTACTTAAACCAGGCCACCGCCGGGAACGACAGATTTACCACGTGAATCTGCTCAAGGAGTGGAAAACTCCTCAGGGCTGGTTGGCCCTAGACGGGGATACAAAGGAGGACCTGGGACCGCCGTGTCCTGGGTTAGGGAGACCTGGGGAGGAGGGGTCAGTACAAATGGGCAAGGAGTTGGGCAATCACCAACAGCAAGAATTAGTAGCTCTGATAGAGGAATTTAGGGCAGTGTTCCAAGAGATCCCGGGACGAGTAATGGGAGTAGAACATGAAATCAGGACACCTCAGGGAGCACTGGTGAGGGAGAGATGGAGGCCGATACCTCAGCGGTGGCAACAGGAAATACAGCAAGAGATCATGAGAATGCAAGAACAAGGGATTATACGACCGTCCCGCAGTCCATGGCGGAGCCCCATAGTCCCCGTTGTCAAACCGGATGGGTCATTGCGCATATGCATAGACTACAGGAAGCTCAATGCCCTGACTACGTTTGATGCCTTTCCGATGCCCCATGTCACTCACCTCGTGGAGAAAATCGGTGAAGCACAGTATATAACCACGCTTGATTTGGCAAAGGGATATTGGCAGATCCCGATGCGCCCCATGGATTGTGCCAAAACAGCCTTCGGGACCCCATGGGGCCTATTCGAATTCACACGGATGCCCTTTGGCCTCAGTGGAGCAGCTGCGACGTTCCAGAGGTTGATGGACAACCTGTTGGCACCCCACGCGGCGTACGCGGCGGCGTACATTGATGACATCATTATATTTTCCGCCAGCTGGCAACAACACCTCCAAGACCTCAGAGCAGTCCTGGGAGAACTCCGAACAGCAGGGCTGACCGCCAACCCGAAGAAATGTAAACTAGCAGGGAAAGAAACAGCATACCTAGGATTTCGAGTAGGCCGAGGGACAGTGCGGCCACTCACAGATAAGATTGAGGCTATAAGGCAGTTCCAGGAACCGCGAACCCGCAAACAACTGCGTTCCTTCTTGGGACTCGTTAACTATTATCGGTGATTTATACCCTGCTTCGCAACGCTCACCGCACCACTTACAGACGCGTTGGCTGGGAGATCCGTAACACCACTGAAATGGACACCGGGGATGCGAAAGAGCTTCCAGAGTTTGAAAGAAGCAATGCGCCATGACGTTGTCGTGCACACGCCTAACTTTAACGCCCCTTTCGTTTTACAGACGGATGCATCAGGACGGGCACTGGGAGCAGTGTTACTCCGGAAACACGGGCAGGAGGAGCGCCCAATTGCCTTTGCCAGCAGGAAACTCAGCCAGGCAGAAACCAGGTATGCCACCATCGAGAGGGAATGCCTGGCAATACGCTGGGCAATAGAATACTTTAAGTACTACCTGATGGGGAGGGAATTCGTGGTAGTAACAGACCACGCACCACTACAGTGGTTGACACAGAAACAGAGCATGAACACCAGGATCACCCGCTGGGCTTTGGCGTTACAGCCATTCAAGTTCACGGTGATACACCGTCCTGGCAGAGATAACTTTCTGGCTGACTTCTTGTCCAGGTGGGGAGGCACAGACGACGCAGAGGAAGGTACGGGCCACATCCATAGGGAGGAGCAGCATGTGACACATGCCGTCATGAGAGAAAATCAGCCGCCACAAGGCAAATTAAGGGGGGAGGTCTGTGGAGGCGAAGTGCCCCCACAGGCTAGTGAGGGAGAGAAGGGGGGACCCACAGACCCCAGACCCCGAGAGCAAGCCCCCAGGGGGGCATACGTACTGGCTGAGGAGCAGCAGGAGGAAGAGCCGCATCTGCGGCTGCAGCCGCGCGAGCCGCCATTACGCCGGCTCTGGCAACAGCTGTTCCCCGCGCGGCGAACAGCTAAGCCAATCCCAGCAGCCGTAGCGGCCGCTGCGGGAAGGTTTAAAAACGCCAGCAGGACAGGGAGAGAGGGGGAGCCAGGGAGAGAGAGTACGGGTGTGCTGCCTGTGCTGCGGGCTCTCGCACGGAGCAGAGAGGACCCAGCCTGCGGGTCTCAAGCAGGCAGCTTAGACAAGAGCTGGAAGCCTTTCGCAAACAGCAGAGCGAAAGGCAGTCAGAGAGTGCAAGCTGAGGCACTCTCTCTGCATCCTGAAGTGGCTGACGCTCAGGAGGCAGGGGAGCGCTCTGCTGACGGTAGGAGAGGGGAGACAGCAGAGGCTCCAGGAGGGGGCTGGAACCAGGGGGAGCACCCACCAGCTCCCCCTGATTCGGAGGAGTATTTTCTGTAAGAGAGGAGAAAGGAGAAATCCCTCCCAGCAGGAGGGAGGACGACCGGGAACCGGGGAACCCGTCAGAGGCCATCATACTGGGCCTGGAAACATCTGGAACGCATCGCCCAGTGGTTGGCGTGTGGACGGGGTGTAGGGGAGGTGGAGCCTCGTGGATCACCGCGTCTGACAACCATGAGTAACACCGTCTATCGGGAGGCCCCACCCAGGATAAAGATCTCCACTGTAGACCCCTCTGAAGGTAATTGATTACATCCAAGTCGTGGCAGGCGAGTTGAGGGGAGGGGCAACACCCCGATAGGCCAGGTGGAGCGAGGCGCAGGCTCCACAGGTGGGTTGAGGTCACTTTAACCCCTAGCCCCCACAATACTGTGGGTACAAGGGGCCCAAGCATGGCTATGGCCACCTGGGCCACCACTGGGGAGGGAAGACCCGTGGCCCCAGTGAGGCACTGGATATGTGGAGCCCCAGTGAGGGAGAAACCAGAGAGCTGGGACCCCAGTATGTGTGTGCAAGTGTATAGAGTTGCCCTGGGAGGGGCCAGGGCAAGCTTGGACTGGGTTGGGTAATTGGCTGGCCACTACCATGGTGAGGGCCATGAGAGAGGCCCAAAAGATTCATAGATTGTAGGGTCGGAAGGGACCACAATGGATCATTGTATCTGACCCCCTGCCCCTGGCAGGAAAGAGGACCAAGGTCAGATGACCCCAGCCAGGTGACTATCTAGCCTCCTCTTGAAGACGTCCAAGCTAGATGAAAGCACCACCTCTCTTGGAAGCCCGTTCCAGATCCTGGCCACTCTTACTGTAAAAAAATTGTTCTTAATATCTAACCTAAATCCACTCTCAACTAGTTTACACCCGTTATTCCTAGTCACTCCCTGGGGCACCTTAGTAAACAGCGCTTTCCCTATTCCCCGTTGACCTCCCCTAATAAATTTATAGGTGGCCACAAGATCTCCCCTCAGCCATCTCTTGTGAAGGCTGAAGAGATTCAGCTCTCTTAACCTCCCCCTGTAGGGTCTATCACGAAGGCCACTAATCATGCGAGTGGCCCTCCTCTGAACCCTCTCCAGATTCTCCACATCCCTCTTGAAGTGTGGTGCCCAAAGCTGGACACAGTACTCCAACTGTGGCCTGACCAGTGCCGCATAGAGGGGGAACATCACCTCCTTTGGTCTATTAGTCATGCACCTGCTAATGCACAACAAGGTGCAATTGGCCTTGTTGATGGCCTTGTTACACTGCTGGCTCATGTTCATCTTGGAGTCAATTATGACTCCAAGATCCCTCTCTGCCTCTGAGCTGCTGAGAAGGACACTCCCCAACCTATAGGTGTACTGGGTTTTCCTCCTTCCCAGGTGGAGTACCTTACATTCATCTTTATTAAATTGCATCCTATTTCTGTCTGCCAATTGATCCAACCTATCCAGGTCAGCCTGAATCTGCTCCCTGCCCTCTGGTGTACTGACTTTGCCCCATAACTTGGTATCATCAGCGAACTTGAAGAGGGTGCTGTCCACACCCTCGTCCAAATCACTGATGAAGATATTAAATAATATTGATCCGAGGACCGAACCCTGCAGGACCCCACTGCCCACCTTCCTCCAGGCTGAGAGGAACCATCCACCACCCCTCTCTGGGTGTGCTCCCTAAGCCAGTTGGCCACCCACCTGACCATGTAGGCATCCACTCTGCAGTCTGCTAGCTTCCCAATGAAGATAGGGTGCAAAACTGTGTTGAAGGCCTTCCTAAAGTCCAGGAAGATTACATCAGCCTCGGCTCCCATGTCCAGGCAGTGTGTGACCTGGTCATAGAAGGCTACGAGGTTTGTCAGGCAGGATCTGCCTGTGACAAACCCGTGCTGGTTTCCCTTCAGCATCGTTTCCCCTGCTGTGCCTGCACAAATGTTTTCTTTTATTATCTCTAGCATTTTCCCAGGAATAGAGGTAAGACTGACTGGTCTAAAGTTACCTGGCTCATCCCTTCTCCCTTTCTTGAAAATGGGCACCACATTGGCCCTTCTCCAGTCCTCAGGGACCTGGCCAGAGCACCACAAGTGCTCGAACAGCTGTGACACTGGCCAATTTTTTCAGCAGCCGTGGATGGAGGTCATCCAGGCCTGCTGACTTGTACCCATCCAGCTCCTCCAGGAGCTCCTTAACTATTTCAGAACTAACTGTAAGTGGACTGGTGTCATGTGGACATCCGTCAATGATTGAGGTGGGGGAATTGGCTTGGTCAATACATAGAAATACTGAAGCAAAGAACTCATTGAAGAGCTCTGCTCGGCCCTATGTTGCTCTGAGCTTTCCTTTTGCCCACTATATACCTGAAGAAGGACTTTTTATTGTCCTTAATTGTTGAAGCCAGCCTGAGCTCAAGCCCCACCTTGTCTGTCTAACCATCTGCCTAACCATGTACCATCTGGTACATCTGCCACCCAAGGTATGAGCTGGATAAAGCCTATGCCCAAAGGGTCCCACTCCAGGAGGGAGCAAGGCGGTATAAGTTGTCGATGCATGAAGGAGACCCTGTGAGAGGGAGTGGAGCATGAGAGGCCTCTAGTGAGAGGAGGGCAGTATGAATGTGTGTGTGTCTGAGGCCTGACATTTAGGGCTAAGCTTGGTCTGGCTGTAGGCTGGGAGCATTGGATGCCATCTGCGAGGCTTGGGCTGCAGTATAGGGGAGGAATGGAGCCACAGATAGCACCCCTTGGCATCGGGGCAAAAATGGGAAGCCTCCTGCCTAGTTAACATCATAATTATGTATCAAGGCATGGTGGGCGAGAAGGCAAGCACTTCTGCCCAGAAACAAACCAATGGTGGGCCAATGGCAGACCAGCCCTGAGAGCCCCTGTTACAAATACCCTTAAGGCAAAGAGGTAATCCATAGATTTCACAGACATTAGGGCTGGAAGGGACCTTGGAAGATCCCAATGAAGTTAGGGTGCAAAACTGTGTTGAAGGGGCAGGAAGTCATCTGGGGTCATAGGATCCCAGCAAGATAAGCATCCTAATTTTTCTTGAAGGCATTCTAAAAGAATCCCCTTGTTTTAAATAATAACCTGACCTTGATGACCACCTGAGCCTCAAAGGACCCACACTTACATCTCCCAAAACAGCTCTAGTTCATCTGGAAGTGGTTTCATCTAGGATACTGGAGGCTGGCAACTTGGTAGTTTTATCTCAGTTGGACAGCCAGAAGTTAACTTAACTTAAGCTGGGTAGCACAGTTCAAAGATAATCCTTGCCCAAAGTGGTAAAACTTTAAGATGCCTAGAGGGCCTTTAGCACTTGTTAACAAGCCTTAATGTGGGATCATTTGCATTTAAAGTGCTTTTAACATGGTCTAATTGTACCATATTGTAGTTCTGAAGCATAGGCAATGCTTTTTTGGGTATTATCTTGTAGGCCTGTACGAAGCAGCTAGTATTCACTTTGGATTTGGATTAGGCCAATTTGGGGAACAGTGATTTGATTCAGTGATTCGAATCACTGTCCTGAATCATTTCAGCTGAAACTGATTCAGAGATTTGGCTGCTGCCAAATCAGCCAAGTCTCCAAATCACACAGGCCCCATCCCCCGCCCACTCTTGCAGCCCTACCCAGCCCCAGCTCTTTGAAAAAAAAAGCCTGCACTCACCAGCAACTGCCAGGTTAGGGGGGGTGATACCCGCTGCCCCCTGCTGCCCCACAGTATGTGCGGGGGCTCTGCCACGAGCCTCCAGAATCCCCAAGACCACTGCAGCAGCCAATGAGCTGGGGTTTTGTTTTTGTTTTTTTAAAGGTCCAGGAACTGGGGCAGGCAGGGCAGCCATGGGGGGGGGGCTAAGAGAGTGGGCGGGGGTTGGGAGGGCTCATGGCAGAGCCTTCCACATGGCATGGGCAGTGTGGGACAGTGGGAACTGCCCCCCCATTTGGCAGCAGCCAGTGAGTGGGGGCTGTTTTTTTAAGAGCCAGGAGCTGGGGCCAGGTGAGGCAGCCAGGGGGGGCTGGAACAGCAGGTGGGGGCTAGGGGGAACTCAAGGGGGCTGGGGGATCAGGCAGGGTATGGGGCCTGGCAGTGGTCCCTCCATGGTCCCCTCTCCCCTTCTCCAGCCTCCCCTCTCCCACCCCTACTTAACAGCATGGAGTCCAGGTCCAGCTCCTGCTGCAGCAAGCGCGGACTGCCCAAATCTCCAAAGCTCTCCAAATCTCTTCCAAATCAATTCAGAGAGCTTCAAATCAATTCAGAACTTTTAATTGGTCCCTTCGTTTGATTCTGATTTGGCCACTGAATCGGGCCAAATCTCGTCTGAATCGAATCAGCACCCAAAGTTTCATACAGCCCCAGTATCTTGCTGCTGTTACTTTTGATACACAGGCTGCTGGGCCCTGTGTGTTCTGAAAGGCTGATGCTAGCAAGCAATTCATTAGATTCCAAAGGCGACACAGCAAAAAACAACTTGAATGTGTGTTTGATGGTGAAAACACAAAAAGGCTTATTGTCCTCAGAGAGTACACCCGTTCATTTGATTAACAGTTGGACCAACTTAACGAAGCTCACCCTTGACAGGTTGCAGTGCATTATGTGCAACCCATGCTCCCCTAAGTCACCATGAGGCATAGGTTTAACAACCCCCTATATATTTGAGTACTCCCCTATCTCATACCAGTTCTCTCTCTCTCTCTCTCTCTCTCTGCATTCATCTCTGCTTGTTTTATCACAAAATTTACATACCTACACTTTGGTTCTTGTTACCTCTATCTCATTTATGACCTTTTACTTTCATCCTCAAATTTTCCAGCTGCTCTTTTCATACTCCCTTCTTTAAATCAGCACCTTTTTCTCTATTTTTTCTTTCTTATTGGGTCATCTAGAGGTCATGAGCCCCCTTTCTCTGACACTACTTTTCAGCACCTTAGCTTTCTATAACATAATTATGGCTTAGTGTAACCAGAACTCCTACACATGTAATCTTACCTTAAATGGTAACTTCTTTCACTACAACAGCCTATCCCTACTAGACAATGGACTAGGCTGAGATTGGATACCCTCCTCCTATCCTATTGAAGCTGAATCTCAGTGTAACAAAGATTGTAAAATTAATGGGACTAGAAGTCTTTGTTCCCCTGGATGCTGAATGCTGAACCTCTCTTGGCATCCTCCTTTTAAACTGTGCAGGCTTCCTCCAGGCCAATTAACACTGGCTCCCAGGGCACATGTTCCCTGGACCCTGAAACTGGTGTGCCACTCCAGTTTTCCCCCCTGAAGCTTTTTCCAGTATGCCAGGGAAGCACGGACCATCCAGACCCCACCAGGTGAGTTCCCCTCCACTCAGAGTTCTTCTCTGGTATGCCAGGCAGCGTGGCTTGCCCAGACCCTGCCAGGTGAATTTTCCCCAGAGCTTATCAGGAGGCAGGAGCCTAAGCTGCAGACCAGTATGCTTCTGAGTCTCCCCTAAAGTCTTTCTTGCTCTGGACCATCTGCAGCATAAGTCCAGAGCAATGCAGGGATGTTGCCAGGTTGTGAGACAGAAAATGTGTGAGGTGAGAGCCTGAGAAAGGAAAGTAATGATCACTTCCACTGAAAAATGTCCAACACAACCATAAAGGGAGATCTCAGAGGACTAGAACTGCAGAGAGGAAGCACGAAGAGTAGAAGCAACTGAATATAAGCATTATGTGGAGACCATATATTGTATGTTGAAGATACTGGACTCTAAGCAGTGATGGCAAAAAGCCAACTTGAAGGACTTTCATGTATTTTATATATTATTACGTATAAAATTCCATCCCCAAACTACCTTTAACCGGTCTATTTTCCCACTCCTTTTAGGCCCAGAATCAGAGACATAAACAAGGCAGTACCTACATGTTGGGCAGTATCAGCTATTTTTCTTCTCTCTCTCTTCAGAACTGTCTATTGCAACTCTCTATTACTCAAAAATGGGAAAGCACACAAGCTCAGAGTTTCTATTATAAGGATCTGAAAGCAATTGATATCAATTCTCACATTTCAAGTGTCATTGTTAGGCTTCAGAGCCAACAGTACAACCTACCTGACAAGTTCAAACCTCTCTTGCACCTATTTCTGATGCTGTAAAGAAGTTAATACCCCATAATTTAACATTTGGAGGGGCATCTTTGCTACAGTGAAGACAAGACATGATATACTTAACATGGAAGATTACTGCTCAGAGCACCCATTTGTGACAGGATGGAATTTGTAGGCATGTCTACATATACATTACGTTGCTTTTTCTAATGTGCATTAAATTCAGTACCTCCAATGTGAGGTACTAAAGAAATGTGCATTGAGCTGCCTTAATTAGCATAATTGCATAGTTTTGTTTTTTTTATTAATACTTTAATGCACAATAAAATAGGCTACTGAGCATTAAAGAACATGTGCAGATGCACCCTGTGTGTAGGGACTCCAAGTAATGGGGCCATGACCAGGCTTTGTGGACCAAATACTGTATTTACACACAAACCACATGCACCTCTTCCCAAAAATTGACCTTCCAAAATTGGGGTTGGTTGGAGCAGCTGATTTTCTATCCAGGATAGCAGCAGGGGCATTCCTATTCAGGCATGGCTGGGAAAGTCATCTGACTTCATGACTCTTTACAATCTACTTGATTCATCATAATTGCTCTTCACTTCACAGGTGTTAACCAACCCTCCCTGCTTTTGATCTTGGTGTTCCATTAGTTAAGTTACCTTTTCATTTCTAGTCTCTCTTCTCCTATTTCATAGCTCTCCAGACTACTTTTAGGTGTTTTTAAAGTCCTAGATCTGCCCATAGAGTCTAATCTTCAGCAGCAGCTATATGTAATTCTATGTCCCTACCCTAGAGAAACAGCATTTGGCTGAGTATCTGTATGTCCCTACTGTATGTAACCAAAACTCCGGGAAAAATCCTTTTTTCCTTCATTCTGCCTTCCCCGAAACAAGATGCATGTCTTTTCTCCAGGTAATGTGGTATGTGAGGAAATACTGTATCACCCTGAAGTGCATCAGAGACTGAGGCAACATAAACTAGTCTAAGACAGACATAGACAATGCCATTCTAAGTAGAGAATAATCATGACTTGATTAATAGGAATGGTAAGTACCTGTTTTTTTTCCTAGCTTTATACTTTACTATGTTTTCTTGCCCCTACCCCAACCCCCTGCCTTTTACCCTGGGCTAACATAGGGTGCATGAACAACTGAATGTCTTAGGTTACACCAACACATACCAAGTACATTCCATGCACCAACCACCAAGCACAGGCTCTCATATCCTCTTTAACTTCTACAACTTTGTGTAACCACAATTTTAATATTCATTAATAAGGTTTTTATATCTATCTGTTTCATAATCCATTTGACCTTGCTACAGATTAAACTTTTCAGTGTGTTATTATAATGGATGGAGCACTGTGCCCATACACAGTGCTTTACTAAATACATAGGGGGCCATAAAAGAAGTGTATATATCATGACCCCTGTCAGGTAATACCTGCAAATTCTGCTAACACTCCAAACCATGATTTTGACTCTACAAATTAACCAACTGTAACCAATCATAATGCCTTGTGCCCATAGTGGTGGAAGGCCTGCAATACCAGGGCTTACCCCTCACCCCAAATGCAGGACAGCAGGTAAGGCCACAGGGCAGCCTGACTGCGGGCTCTGGGCAGCTGCAGGAGGAGTGGGGAGGGGTGCACACACAGCAGTGAAGGAGGGGCTGGGGCTGGGGCTGCACAGCTGGGGTGAAGCATGGGATGGAGCCGTGAGTGGCTCATCTGGGGGCCATGGCTCCTGCTGCTACATGCACCCCAGGAGACCATGGGAGGCATGTGCCCCCGGATCTGTATGTGGGGTGAGGGCAGACTGCCACTGCAGGCTGAGGCCAGAATGGCACTGGGTTCTTCCCAGTGGGGGCCTGGTCCAGGCTGCACTCAGGACAGACAGTGGTGGTTACAGAGGGGGTGATACAGCCACCCTAAAATTTGCCATAGCCCCCCCAACCCTCCCTCCCAGCACTGCTGCCACCTGCCCTGAGTGCAGCAGGGCTAACCCCCACCATTGGGAAGAGCCTGGCACAGCCCCCCAGACCCAGCTGGCAGGGGCAGCCAACCCTCACCTCACAGGCAGATCCAGGATGTGTACAGTGATGGGAGCCACCACCCCCTCCCTGCACCAGATGCCCCCAAGACAAGCCACTCATGGCTCCATCCTGCATCCCATCCCAGCTATGTAGGGCCTGCCACTGCCACAGCCCCAGCCCCACTTCCTCCCACACTGCCATGGCGGTGGGGGGGGGGGCAGATCAAGGCCCTAGTGGTGAGGGAGGGAATGGGGCACAGGCAAGAGTAGGGGCTGGGGTGAGTGGGGCCCCAGACAGGCCAGGTGATGGAACAAGTGGAGGCTCAGAGGGTACATGCCCCCCGATCTGTGCGCAGAACAGGGGAGGGGGTAGCTGCTGCTGCACACTGGGCTCTGCTCGCTGCTGCAGCTCAGCTGCCCTGGGAGTGGTGCAGTGCTATATGCCTGCCATTGTTGGGCTGCACCACACACCCTACCCACCCAGTGATGCAACACACATGGCATCATGCAGCTATCGGGGCAGTGGGGCTCAAAAATGAATGCACAGCATTAGCAGCCTCCACCCTGCACACGGACTGGGGGGACACATGCCCCCCAGGCCTCCACTTGTCCCACCACCCAGCCCAGCCTGGGTCCCACTCACCCCAGCCCCTGCTCCTGCCTGTGCCCCACTCCCTCCCTCACTGCTGGGATCTCCTTCCCCCACAGACTTACCTGCTGGGGGAGGGGGCGTGTGCATGCCCAGCCCCCCTCAAATATTTTTTTCTCCCTCCTCCTATGCTTGTGCCCAAAGTAGACATATGCCCTCTTTAGGGCCAGCACTGGCAGTATTGTCCACTAACCTTGAAGGGTTTTCAATGGCGAAAAAAATGATTGATTATAAATCTGTAAAACACCACTGCAATGTCTTGTGCTTAGAAAAGATGTACTGAGGGCCTCATAATAACTGTCCTTCAATACCTGGAATGACTATGGTGATTGAAAGACCACACAAACAATTTGGAAGTCCCATATTTGTTAAAATTAGAACAGTCATAATTTCTACAGCAAAGACTGAAGACAACAACATTGAAATCCTGATCATCAAACTAACTGGAATCACAATCACTTCAGTCTACAAAGCACCTCACACGAGTTTTCCCTTTACAGATACACCAGGGACCACACAGAATAAACCATGAGTGACCATTAATAACTTTAACAGCCACAGCACACAAGGGGGCTATGATGAGATGAATAAAGATGATGAAGCAGTAGAAGCCTGATTGGATACATAGCAGCTGAGTTTGATCCATGACCCAAAGCTACCTAAATCATTCAACAATGATTGTTTCCACTGGAAACAAGGATACAACCCAAATCTTATACAGGCAACCCCCACTTAGCACTCTTAATTGGTTCCTGAAAAACTGAGTATAGGCCACAGAACAGGGTGGGCCACCTGGGCCATGGCCCGAACAACTTTTAGCACACTAATTTATATAACCCACAAATGCACAATTGTCATTCCGATTAAAACTGGATAGCTATTTTTTTAACTGCATAAATTAACATGCTAAAAGTTGGTCAGGCCATGGTATGAGTGGCCCACCCCATTCCACAGCCTATGAAAACAAGCATTAGGGGAAACAAGTGATAAGCGAAACCAAAAGTATTTGATGACCCAAGATGGTGACTGCGAGCTTTATAATGAAACTCACTGAGTGCTAAGTGAAATCAGGTATCAATTTAAAATGAGCATTATAACACAATAGTGCTAAGTGAAACAGTGTTAAGTGGGGCTTGCCTGTATACACCAGCAAGACCATCACTGGGCTAAGTCAGAAAATAGTATTAAACCCTGTTCCACATTCCCAACATCAGCCAACTGGCATTTAGATCAAAGCCACAGTAACACCTTCAACAGTGCCATTCTGCCAACATTTCAACCTTAAAAATGCAAACTGGAAAGGCTTTTTATAATACCTTGATTCTACAGTCAAAACCATCAATGCACTGCCTGAGAATTATGACCATTTCATAAAAGCTCTACAGAAATCTGCAAGAAAAAGCATCCCATAGGGCTGCTATGTAAATTACATCCCAGGCCTCACTCTGCAAACCACTGACTTATACGAAAACTACATGCAACAGTATGAACTAAATACCCTTTTTCCACAAACACCATCCCTACAGGCAAGGAGCTCATGTTCATCAGAGAAGAACACAGGAAATCCTGGCAGAACCTGATTGAGCCAACTGATGTAATGCATAATAATTAAAAGGCATGGGTGACAATATGTAAATTGAGCAACAACCCACAAAAGGTAGATCAACATCATAATGTCACCACTAACCAAATTGCTCACCTGATGCTACCAAAGGAAAAAGCCCAAAAAACAAAAACAAAAAAAAAAACTCAGACTGGAAAGGTACAAGTACCCCAAAGACCTGGGTTTTACAAGCCCCTTCTTAATGACAAAATTGAATACTGGTATTAATGCACTGGAGACTGGGAAGGCAGCTGATCTTGATGCAATACTTACTGAACAAATCAAGTAGTTCAGACCTCAGACTCAAGAATGGCTCCTCTGCCTACATAACTCATGGACAAACAGTCAAAAAATTCCAAAGATATGGCGACATGTTCAAATAATGGTACTTCTAAAGCCAAGGAAAGATCCACCTGACCCAAAGAGGTTCAGACCTTTGTTATGCCATACATACAAATTGTACAAATGACTGATACTTAACTGGCTTGCCCCATATGTAGATACACACCTAATCCCCAAACATAGTGGCTTTTCCCCTGGCAAATCAGCAATGAGCCAGCTGTTCAATCTAACTCAATATTGTGAGGATGGTTTTGAAAGAGAGCAAATCACCAGAACTGTGTTTGTCAACCTAATAGCTGCCTACAATAGCTAACCATGGACAACTCCTCCACAAAACCCTGGAAATGACAAACTATCTACTCCTTACAGAGGTGACATGAATGCTGCTTGAAAACAGACTTTTTTGTCAAACTGGATGGGAAGCAAAGCAGACGGAGGCAACAGATTAATGGCCTCCCCCAAGGAAGTGTACTTGCGCTGCTGTTATATAACATCTATACGAATGAACAACCAATCAATTTGGAAACAAAATGTTTCATCTATCTAGATTACCAGTGCAAAATAACCCAAAACACTGGCTTTGACCATGCTGAAAAATCCCTAAACAAGTGTCCAAGAGGCCTAACCTCATATTACCATTACATGCCCATCCAGTGAAAACATAAGAATGTGCCTTCCATCTGGAAAACCATGAGGCCAGCTACCAACTCAACATCCCACTGTCCAAACCCAGTTTCCCTTGGAGTCAATCTTGATCAAACCCTCTCATATAAAGAACACATCATAAAGATAAAAACAAAGGTGAGTACTTGGAACAACATTCTATATAAGCTCACCAACTTAAACTGGGGAGCCAGCCCTTCAACCATCCAAACCACTGATCTGGCTCTCAGCTTCTCCTCTGCAGAGTATGCATGCCCTGTATGGGAGAGATTCGTACACACCACGGGTGCGTCCAGGCGAGCACGTACATGTATATTGCCTCCTCTCAAACCCCTTTGAGATGGGGTAAGAGGCACGTGTAGGAATGAAAAAAAATATTTGCAGCGCAGGGAGAAAATTAGACCCCTGTTTAAAAAAGTGGGGCAGGGCAGTCCTGGACCATGCCCTGAGGCAACTGGAGGCTGGATCCTCCACCAAGATGCTCTGGCTGCCAGAGCCTCTCTGTGATTGGCCCCTCACCCTGGTGCTGAAGCAGCTGCTTCTGCACCAGGCCTCCAAAGCCAGTGAGTAAGGGGTAGGGGGGGCTGGAAAAGGGGGGGGGACTATGGGGAGGACCCCACTGGCCCCGCCCACTCCCCCAGCCCCCCAAGCCCTGCTCTGCCCAGCCCCACCCCCCACCTGCCCCCTGATCCCCACTGTGCCCAGCCCCACCCCCGCCTGGGCCCCGACCCCCACAATCCCTGGCCTGCCCGGCCCCCCCATCCCAGCATCCTCATTTTAAAAAACAAAGAAAAAAAACCCCTGGCACTTACCGGCAGTTGGAGCTGCCATCAGGGTCACTGGGGCCCCGCCATACAGCACAGGGGAGAGGGACAGCCACAGCAGCCCAAAACCAGGCCCTCCTGCCCCTCCGCTGCCTTTGCTGCCTGGGGGACTCTGCCAGGAGGCCCCAGAGTCCCGTCCCCCCCCCCCCAACCCCTGATTCTAGGATGAATAGAGGCTTTTTTCCCATTTTTTTCTGGTTTTCTGGGGTTTTTTTTAAAGTGAGAGTGCCTGGGGTTGGGGAGGCAGCCATGGGGGCCTAGGGGGTGCAAGTGTGGGGTAGGACCAGGCAGGGTAGCCATTAGAGGGCCTGGGGGAGCAAGGCATAGGGCTGGGTGGGGCAGCATCAGCTGGCAGGGGATAGGACCAGGTGGGGCAGCAATTGGGGGGATGGGGTGGGACATGTGGACCTTGCAGGAGGGTGGTAGCCCCTGTGGGGGCCATTTGGCCCTTGGAGGGCCATAACCCATATGTGGGGCCATAGTCCTGTTGGGGAGGTCATAGCCCCTGTTGGAGCCATTTAGCCCTTGTTGGGGGTCCATAGCCCCTGTGGGGGACATTTGGCCCTTGTTGGGGGGGCCATATCTCCTGTTGGGAGGCCGTGGTCCCTGTGGGGGACATTTGGCCCCTACACGGGGGCCGTAGCCCCTGATGGGGGGCCATAGCCCCTGTGTGGCCATAGCTCCCCAACAGCCAGTGCTTTAACACTGTAGATATATCAGTTAAACATTGCCCAACTGATCATTGTCTCTGTCTCACTCTCTCTCTCTCTTTATAGTGGGCTTTTGTCCAGTCTGGCAGGTGCGCACAGCAGGTCACAGCCAGGCAGTAGCCCCCACTACCAGACCCCTGCTGTGGGTAAAGGGTGCAGGGAACTCTCAGGGCTGCTTCAGCAGCCTGGCTGGCACAAGAGGTAGTGTCACCAGGTACCAATTGGCTGGGCCCCAGAAGCTACTGAGAGTGAGTAGCCCTGGCTCAAATTTGCACTGCTTCTATTTGAGCTGCTGCAAGCACACGTGCTTGCATATGTGGATGTGCCCTAAGTGTCTTGACCCCATTCTAAGCAATAGCTGCTAATGTCTGAAGCCTACCAGCCTAAATCACAGGATGTCTGAAGCCTCCCAGCCTAAATACTGCGTACCTGCTGGCTGGCATCGCTCCACCTGACATCAGAAGAGCAGTGGCCAGCAGGATAGAATGACTGAGACAAACTGAAGATGTGAGATCCCCACTCTACAACCATCCCACAGCACACAAATGTCTGAAGTAATGCAGGAGCTTCCTCACCAGCACCCAAACTCTAGATGCCACACCCAAGAAGACACGATTCCAGAGGTGAAATGAGAGGCTGAAGAAAATACCTGACAGTGGACAAATGGACATTCCAGAAGCTGAACCCTTACCACCAGGGGTTGACAAACCATGGCAAAGGTGGCAATGACCCAACTGCCTACATACTGGAGTTGAATGCTACAAAGAATTAATGAAAAAGTGGAACTACACCATTGGTTCAACCACCTGTGACTGCCACATAGAGCCTCAGACTATGCAACACCTGATGCAATTCCTGCTGCTTGAAGGCACATGTACAATTGAAGACAAGCACAAGCATGTGTAACAAAATGATCAAATGTGGTGTAGAGACAAGAATAAGACCACAAACACATAAAAAGAAGAAGTCTCTGCTCTAAAGCACTTACAGGCTCACACACAAGTAAACAATCATTGGAAGGTGTTTAGGATGGTAGACAGACACCACACACACTTTTTACTCTCTTGTTGATGTCCTCACTGTCAACAGAACTCATACGTTCTGCTCTAGTTCCCACCCACACTTTTTAATGTGGTCATTCCTACTTGCACAAAAATACAAAAACAGTAAATGATCCAACCAGACAGCACTTTGGAGCAGCTGCCTGCAAAGAGATCATACTTAGAAGAATTTATCTAAAAAGCATTTTGTATAGACTTGGGTGAGGTTTATGAGTACCCTTAGCATCTAAGAAGTAAGGAGTCTGTGCTAAGCAAAAGAAATGGCACAAAAGTAAAAAGAGAAGTGCAGGAAGAGCAAATGGAAGCAATTAAGCTATATCATCATCTGTTGGTACAGCATGATACTTGTACATAGTTGTTCATCCTCCTAAGCACCATTGTGGTTTCCACTGCTCAATTCTGTCTATAAATGTACCTGCCAACAGCCCAAGTTCAAGTTCAAAATGAACAGCACTTGAGTCATTAGAACCTTTTAGCGGCTATCGGTCAGCAGTCATGTTTTCACTGTGCATACCAATATACAATGCAGTTCTGAATTCAAACTCATCTGTTGACTAAAAAAAAACAGAATTAAGCTGGATGTTAACTGGCCTGTTCAAAATAAATGTGGTATTAACTGTAAAACTTCACTATCAACACTTCAGTGCCAGCATATTGAACTTTTCAGTGCTCATTACAATATTGGATAGAATGAACATCCTAATGTTGCATTGATTTCTAAGGAGGGCACATAGGCATCAGGCTATATTTAAATATTCTAACAACTGCCTTGAAATATTAAAATGGGGAAATGATCACTTTTACATTTCACAGAACCTGACCCTGCCTGATTTATAATTTGTAGGTGCAAATGTAGTGGAGTGCTTCTGAAACACAGTGATGCTATAATATATCAGACCCATTCAAAATGTCCTACTTTTATACTAAAGGGCTGAGATGTCAATCCAACAATCTAACTGGCCATCCTCTAGATTAGTTATCTCCAGTAAATATATTTGAATGTCTCTCTATAATTAGATGGGCCAATATAATTTCTGACCTAATTCCTTTTTATATACTCTAGATTAGATATTCATCTTGTGCAAATCAGCATAGTTCCACTGATTTCGCTGGAGCTATATCAGCTCACATTAGCTCTTTTCTGTATATGAAATCTCCAGAAACTGTAATACATCATTATTATTAATTATTCTTATCCAGTTATTTAAAAGCAGCTCATTGCAGCTTTTATAGCAACTTAAAAGCTGTATCTTGTTAGAACAACCTTGTTAGCAATGACATTTAAGGTTTATACACATGTGAAGTATGGCTATTACGGCAAGTATTACAAAAATCTGTTCCACTTGGCCTTAATAATTTGGGTCATGTGCAAAACAAACCAGATTATGAAAAAAACCCACTTCCATCTCTACTTGAGTGAGAATACATTTCCTACATCAGAAAAGGATAATTTACATGCAGCATTAGCTGCCTGCATATACACAATATATACTCTATAATGAATTTTCATATAATACACCCAGGAATTCAAGGCTCAGAGTACTAGAATTAAAGGTTCTATCCATATCCAGCAAATTTATTTTGGATCACTGCATTATAAAATTGAGGACAGCTGCTCTGGTCCCTTGCCCCAGGTTTGCAGGCTCTTAACCTTATTTATATGAGTAGTCTTATTAACTTTAATGAGACTACTCCCACATGAGTAAATTTAAACATGCATGTAAGTATTTACAGGATCAGGACCTTTGCCTTGACCTGCACCATTTTCTGGCTGCAGCTTTTTCCTGCAGCTGCCACTGCTTACTTAGCTCATGGCCAGCTCTCCTGCTGGTGACCCTAGCCTCTCACTTCCAGTACTCTGCTTATCTGAGCATCAGTATGTAGCAGCTCTAAGGTAGCTGCTACATACTGCTAACTCCTCCCATGACAAAGTCCTTCCAGTATTCCAAGGATGGTTTCTGCACCTGTAACCTAGCTGGCCAGAAGCCCCCCTTACCACTTGTCTTTGATGGTGACCTATCTGCCTCTGGTCCCATGTAAGTGGAAGGAGAAAGACTACTTTAATCCTTCCTGATCTGCCCCCAAGTAGGTTCAGAAGGACTTGTATGGTGTCCACTGCCTCATATTTAGTCACATTCTCTCTTTGAAGGGTGAGATCCACCAGATCCTTTTAGTGACCCTGAAAGTTAATATACAAGGAGGCCTGGAAGTAAAGACTTGTATCCTGTTACTAATCCAATTCCCTGAACCATTTAAGTCCTCCCTTTTCTTTCATCTGCCATTTCTAACCCTGGTAGGTTTTCCAGCAGTGTCTGAGGGAAATGTTACTGCAAAACAAAAAACAAAAACCAAGAGCAGAACTGGGCATGTTCCCCCCTGCATATATGCACAATTTATACAACATTTATCCATGTTGCAAAGATTACACAAGTTGAGAATTTTTTTTTTAATTAAGAAACCTTTTATTTTCCCCTCTGGTTATAGTTTTGTAGTGTCTAGAGAAAGGTTTATATGGCAGTTAAGAAATGTCACAGGTTTTAGTTTTATTGCACTGTATTGATATCAAAGTCATACTGTACTGTACATACTTTTAATTTAGCAAAAGAACAAGTTAGACCTACATTTGTTTTAACCTTGGAAAGTTCTATTGTTTCTCTGGCTAGGTAAATCAGCCACACTCTGCTGTCTTTTGATGCTATAGGAAATGAAGGCCCTGGATATGTAGAGACATTTAATCTCCCAAAAAGCACTTTCCACAAAATTAAGGGATAAATCCCCAGATCCTGGCCATATTCCAACTAGGATAATTGCATTATATCTACTTGAAGTTCCCTATACAGTTTAAGTTAGAAAAGTTATGATTTGTTTCCTGTTTCAGCTGTTGAGTGGTGCTGTTCTCTATTGCCAGCATTGTAATATTCTGCCCATAGTGAATGCATTTCATTTATAGATTAAATGATTCCTCTTACAAATGCTTGCTCTGTGTACATGCTACACTTAACGTTGGGACATGATTCCATTCTTACCCTCTGTAATGGGGTCCGCAGCTCAATGTAAGACTTATTAAGGGAAGAAGCATCCTAGGACTATTACTACTCATGTCCCTAACAGCATTGGGAGGACAGCACGTAGTGACGAAGACTCAGTTTGGTTTCTGTGATGCCAGAAACAGGATAGCAGGGCAGGTTAGGAAATATAATTCCCAGAGCAACCATGTTCTACTATTGTGAGAAAAGGGCTGAGAGGGAAAGGAAGGTATCTATAACTGGCCTTCTGTTAGATGCAGAGACCTGGAATGAAGACGGTTATTCTCAGGGTCTTTTCTGAAATCTCTGGGCAAGTAAATCCTGTTTCTTTCTTTTATACTACTTTGATTTCTGTAGTTTTGGTGTAGACCTCCAGCTAGGTCCAAACTAGTTTCGTGTTTTCTGGTAAACTGAAGTAAAGGCCTGAAAAAAAGTTTTTATTTATGAACTCCAAGAATATGCTGCTGCTTATCTCTCTGAAATAAACCCATTCCTGGCTGAAATTTTAGTGAGTACACTAATAAAAAGGCAGATATTTGGAGCCATATTTGTTACATAATCTTTGAGTAATACTCCTATCAACATACACGAGGACTGTTTAGTAAACAGAATGTAGTTTATGAGCCTGACTTTATATGCCCATTAACAGCCCCAAGACTAAATGTAAGTTTTCTGTCTCCAAGAGTGAAAGGTAACAAGCCTAGTTTAGAACAGAAAAGAATGTCAAGTATAAGAATCCCTATTTCTAAAAACCAGCAAAATCAGTCCACAATGTTTCAAATCATTATATAAATGTAGGTTCATAAAACCTTATTTAGGCATGTAAATTGATTTACAGAAGGACCGAGCCTATGGACTTCTTTAGGAGTTCAACAGCTTTTAAAAGCAGGATATTTTAACAGGGAACTACAAAAATCCGTAGTTCTTCTGCTTTATTTCTCTTTCATTTCATTTCTTTAATTTGTGGTTTCAAGGTATTACTTTATCTGGGGATGCATGTTCTAATGATGGGAATTGATATTGTATTAATACATAAAATTGAACATAAATCTATTACCTCTCTTTAAAGTTATTTGACTTGTTAGCTGTGTTTGACAGGATTTTTTACATTATTTTACCTGAAGATAATTTGATTATCAGAGTAGGAAATTCTCAATAGTTTAAAATAGTTTAAACTGGTCTCATCACAAACTACAGAGCTTTATTCCCCATGATAAATAATTTGCCCTATTTATCCTATGTCAGGAAGTCTATATCTCCTGATTAATCCTGATTAGGTGCTGTATTTTGAGGTCCATCCAGCAGATAACTCAGCAGACTAAATGCAGCTTGAAATAAGATTGCTGCCAAATTTCTACAACTGCCAACACTTTGTCAGGATTTTCCCCAGGAAGATATAATAACAATAGTTATTTTTAAAAGCCAAGAGCTGAGTTTATGCCTCCAAAAGTGCAACTCACCTTGTAATCTAGACAACATCCAGACACAGAAATGGCTGAGATACTCATATACAGAATCTTGCCTATTAGGGAACAATATAAGTGGATGAATGAAGACACTGAGCATGTAGATGCATCAATGCTCCTAACTGGGAAGAAGCTTAAAAAATGAAATATTATGTAGGTTTCCATTAATATGATTTTCTATGGAAGTTGGAAGTCCATATTAGTTAAACTTACTAATGATTTCCAGATCTTCTCCAGTAATGAATTAACTGAGTTAGGCCTATTATTATTACTGTCAAAGAATAAGAATACAGGGTGCCTGTACATGTGCCAAGAGGCTGCTCTGATGCGCTGTAGTTACAGTACTTTGGAGCAGACTTGATTAATTGAGTCTGTTGGAGCCTGCTAATTAGTGCACTTCAGCCAGCCTCTGCATCTCATGTATCAGCATCCCTATGACTCAAAATGATGGTGGTGGTGCTTTAACTAAAGCTCATTCATTCAGCCTTAGATAAAGTGCCCCCACCACCATTTTGAAGCACGGGGATGCTGATACATGAGCTGCTGGGGGTGCCTTAATTAGAGTGGCTCTCAGGGACTCTCTAATTAAAGCCCCCCCACTCAGCCCCCAGAGCACGTGTAAAAATGCCCACAATGTCCTTATATTTAGCCCAGTCTTGCATTGAAGTGAGAAGTACTACATATTTGGAGAAAGATTCTGCTAGTGTTACTAATGGTAAGCACTCAGGTATTTTACAAGTAAATGACCACATCAAAATAAGATGCTCTTAATTGGAAACAAATACCCTTTATCAGAATTAAGGACAGGGTTTGACCACTAATGATTTCAATGGGACTATTTGTAAGTATGTAATATAGTCCATATGCAGGCATTATATTACTACCAGGAGAATTGCCACTCTCCTGATAGAGATTGCCAGAGTTTGTTCAGTTTTTCCTGTAGAAAACATGCTTCACCCATGAGAGTTTCTCTTGCTGGAATGAATGCCTATATACTTGACACATCCATGATTGAGAGGAGATAAGCAGCAGCTTCTCCAATGCCTTTCACGGACTTCAGCTTGACTCCTCCTGATCATGGAGGAGTTGAGCTGCTGTTGCCCCTTTGAGTCATCCCAGGACTGGGGACACCTCAGTCTGAAAAAGGCACAGGAAACATTACCCTGTTGCTCCCTCCCCTCCCAGCCTCCAAGACGGGAGGAAGCAGCGGGACAATTCTCCCTATGCTTCCTCTAGACTGGGATGACCATGATCTGCAGGGACTCATGGGGAGTCTTTCCCTGACACACCACACCCCCTAGGGATCAGGAAAAGTGAAGCAGCTGCTGTTCCCCATACCAAGGAGATCCTGGTCTGGGGAAGGTGCAGATACCAGGGGAGAGGGGGAGGCTGCAAACTAGAATGCTTGTACTGGTTTCTCTTTCAGAAAGATTTTTTGCATTGGAAATTTCCGAGAAATTTCCACCACTAGAAATGAATGCCTGTTTATATACACAGCATCAAGCTCAACATCTAGGAACATTTAGAAAGTCTTTTCATTTCACCTAGTGATTTACTTCAGCAGAAAGGTACTAAATCTCATCAGTTCATTGCCGTAAGATAATAGTCTCAACGTTCAAAAAAGTCAAACATAATGGGCAAGGGATAATCACTAATGCGGAAATTAGACACAGTCACTCCTCATTTTCATGTCCATCAAGGATGATATCATCGCAGCCTGGGCGAGCCTTACAATCTGTGGGTCTCAGGGCAAAAGTAAAACACAGGGCCCCTTTAACGTTGGATACCAGTCTCTCTCAATCAAGAGATGACTCACTCCATTAAGAGTGTTTATATTTAACCTTAATTTTTTATCTGTTTCACCTTATAAAAACTATATTCAGAATGTTTTTCATTTCTCAAACATGATTCAGCCTCATGGGCTTTCTTTTTTTTTTCCTTGTTAAAAAAGAAAAGACTTCTTGAGTTTTCTTCCAGTGTGTTGGATCCCACACACAATGGAGCCTATGGCAGCTGCCCCACCATAAAGCCAGCTCTGATCACAGTAGTTCTATTTGCCAGTTGGAGTCAAAACCATAATATGGAAAGCCTCCAGTGAAGATGCTAGAAATCTGATTCTGGGAAGTGCTGCTGAGTTACACACCTATCTGGATCAATTAGCGAGGTAGGTTCATTTGAAATTAGATGTTCTCATATGAACAACCTGAATTTTAGCACAGGCATGTGCAAATCATACAGATAGAAATAAGGAATGTAGATTACACTTAAAGACTAAGTACAGACAATCAAAAAGCCTGAGGCTTCATCTAAGCTGCATAGGTTGAACTGGTCACCAACTGCACTGACATTTAGTTTTTAATTGCAAAAGGCAGGGGGTGGGATCTGCACTGACCCAGGCCAGTAGGCAGGGTGCACTAGAACACATCACCCAGGCTTCTGGCCATTGCCAGCCCAGCCAAGTGTCCCCACTCCCCTGCTGTCGCCCCACAGGGGATTCAGGAGATCCCTGTCTGGTTCCCCGAGACTGGATTCCCCAGTCCAGGCAGCCCTAGGGAGCTGAGGGGAATCCCTGCCCCCTCCCCACAACACTTTTCCAGCCACTGATTGTTTCAGCTGCTGCTGCAAGACTAAAGGAGAAAAGGTCCTCCCAGCCAGGTACATGCCCCTGCAGCTCAGCATGTGGGCATCAGAGAGCCCCCACCTTGGGAGAGGGGGCTTCCCCCCACCCCGCTCAAGGTGTCTCAGCCCCAGGCAGCCCCAGGAGATGAGGGGAATTCTTCCCAGCACCCCCATTTGCCTTAGCTGCTGGAGTCTCAGGGATAGCCCAGGGAGCTAAGGGAAATTCCTCTGCTCCCCTGCATTAGTTTTGCCTCAGACTCTCATGGATGAAACACGTTTTCTACAGGAAAAACTGAACAAACTCTGTTTTTCAAGATCCCTCCCTATGGGCTGATGTACACAGGCAGGAAGCAGGCTAAAGGGCAGAGGGCCGAGGCAGTCCCTGCTCCACTGGAGCAGGCAGCATAGCCCAAAGCACCCTGGGATGCCAGGGGCCTGTGTGTTAATTTGAACAAGGAAGGGATCTGGGACAGAGGTTCAGTTAAGTCCGATACTACATCCTACCAGGTTAATCTTAACCTGGTTTTGGTCATTTTGAAAGTGGTTTATGTGCACTGAACTTCTGTTCTGTTGCAGGTTTAAACCAGTTTACAATCTCTTAAACCAGTTTTTGTGCAACTTCTGTCCCTAGCCAAAAAGTGAACTCTGAAATGCAGTCAAGCTGGAAAGGACTTAAGGATACTAGCAGAAAGAGAACAAATGTAATCCCTTGATGGATCCCTAGTGGAATATAAAGTATTTGAGGCAGTATTATTTCTGCATCTGGCCTTTGTGAAACCATTAGTGGAATGCTCTGTCCACATATAGCATTTAGGCATGGAAAAAGAAATTCACAACCTAGAAAACAGTAGTTGCTTGAATGATTCCAGGTTTAGATAGCATGCTTTACAGTCATAGCCTTATGACCTATTTATCTTATCTAAGAGAAGATTAACATTATTTGATCATAATCTACAAGTACCTTCATGGGAAAAGATTTCCAATAGTAAATAATTCATTATTTTAGCAACAAATGAAAAAAAAATGATGAGTTTGGAAGCTATCACTGGATAGATTTAAACTAGAAATAAAGCTATTTTTTACAGTAAAGATAATTTATCATCAGCTGCATTCCACTTATTCAAATCTATGTGTAATCAAAGGCACTACCTCTGTTATGTTTAACCTGTGCTGACAATATTAATCCCCCAAATACTTCACAAGCCACAGGAGTCGCACAAGACTCATGTTGCCCCCTCTGAGGTGGAATAGAAACAATGGAAGACTATGTGGAGCTGAATGCGATGAATAATCTGTCTTGTGTAAAACTACAGAGAGAAATGCAGAAAGGCATGCAATATATCCTGGAATTTTACCACAACACCAGAGCACCACTCCTTCTCTGTTCTTGTAAGACAACAAAGAGCTCCCTATAAGCAGTCAATAACAATGAGGAGAAACTTTTCTATGGAAACTAGGTTTTTCAAGAGAGCCTTGTATCCAAATACAACATTGGCCCAACCAAATGTCATTTATTATTTCTAACATGATCAACAGCCAAGATGATATGGCAATACACTAATCCTAATTTTCTCTGTAGCTATAAAGTGCTCAAGTATGTTCTCATAAACATCAATATAAATTAGAAAAGGATGTAGTCCACTGTTATAGAAATAATGTAATGGAAGAATCAGGCTCAGCATACATTAACTTTTTGCTCTTTCTTTAATCTTTTTTTTTTCATTTTTTTTCCATTATTTTTTTTTAACAGAAATTAAACTAAGGTCAGCCTAATTTGCTTTACAGCCTTGAACACAGTTACATCTTTGCTGCATTTATAGTGAATAAGGAAGATCAAAGAACTTTAAATCAATAACAGAAGTAGCTAAAGCTTGCTTAAATAACAGCTGAGAAACATGTTGCATGCATCATTTGACCAAACCTCAACTCTGCCCTCATAATCAATGACAAAATACAGCTTTCTGGCAGCAAACAAAACTAGTGAAAAATCTTCCCTGGTACAAGTCATAATGGTAAACTGAATATCATGTCAATTTACTAAATCCCAGCCTTTCCAAAAAATTCTGCTTTGACCAGAGAGCTCACATAAGAAATCTCAGGCCAAAAGGAACTTGTTTTTCCAAGAAACTGCAAGTGAGGGGTCATGATTAGGGTTATAGTACAAATGGTTGTACACTTAACAAGAATCATTACAAGAACTCTAGCATACGTATAATCTTCATATGTAAGATACCATTGCCCTTACCTATAGATCAGAGAGATCAAGCATCTTGGAAAAAATGACACAGAGAGTCACTCCAGCATCGATGAATAATCTTTGCCCTTCTCACAGTATCAGTGAAACTACACTCAGACCCAATACTTGCCAGTAAAAATAATTAGCTTGACGAATGGAGAATTTGCTGTAATCAAGCACTTAACTTACAACCTCAAAAATCTACAGACATAAGAAAATGCTTACTTGTCTTTTTCATAGCTTCAGCTTTTCAGAACATACTTGATCTTATTACAGTTCACAGGACATTTAGGATTCCTCTCATGCAGTTAAAATCTTAGTAATACTTCCACATAAAAAGGTAATATAAGGATGCAATTACAGCCTTACATAGGATTTCCTTGATTTTTTTTTTCCAGTTTAACATTATTGAATGTTAGGTTTTAAACAATGCCTGTTCCATACAGGCCTCAATATCTAATATCTACATATGGTTCTTAGCTAGGGCCATGACAGTAGGGGTATGTGAAATTTCACCAGCCGTTTTGTTTTGACACTGTTTCGACTCATTTCAAAGTCAAAACAGCAAAATCAAAATGAAACAGACTCAAAGCAAAATGAGGCTAGTTGAAATGTTTCAACAATAGCACTGGGGATGGGAAGTCAGTCCAGCTGGGTTGACTTCCCATCCCCGGCTCTAGATCAGGTGGGGGGCGAGAAGTCAGCCCAGCTAGGCTGACTTCCCATCCCCCTCTCTAGATCGGGCCAAGGGCTGGGCTCCCCATCTCCATCCCAATGTTACACAAGGATGGGAAGTCAGCCCAGCTGGGCTGACTTCCCATCCCGATCTTGCACAGGAATAGGAAGTCAACCCAGCTGGGCTGACTTCCCACCCCCAGCCTGATCTAGCATGGGAGATGGGGAGTCAGTGCAGCTGGGCTGAGTTCCCCTCCCCAGGGCCACCATTGCACTGGGAAAATTCAGCCCAGCTGTGCTGAGTTCCCAAACCCAGTGTGACAACTGCACTGGGGAAATGAACTCAGCCCAGCAGGCCTGAGTTCCCCTCACCAGAGTAACCATGGGGCTGGGGATGGCCCCGACCCAATCTTGTGCAGTGATGGCAAGTCAGCCCTCCTGGGCTGACTCCCTGGCCCCGGCCCAACTGAAATGTCGAAACATAGTCAAAACAGCCTCACTGTTTCGCTGAAGCAAAACAAAACAGCTGTTTTGAATCAAAATAAAATTCAATACGAAACACTGTTCCCTCAAAACTCAAGGCAAAATGGAAGTGCGCCATTTCGCACAGCCCTACATGACAAGTGCTTCAAAAATTCAGGGATTTTCAAAAATGGTGTTTTCTGGTCTAAAGGACATTTGATAGTTAATGTGAGAAACTACCACATAGTGTGCTATACTTATTCAGTAGATAAAGACTTTCATTTCCAGTGCCATCAGTCTGGCAATACTGTTGATGTACAATACTTTATATGTACCTGTATGAAATACTATCATGTGCACAAAACAGAGAAGCGCCTATGTCTCCTAGTGAAAGATTAGGTTTTCTCTTTTTTTCAGTCACTGAAGTAAAAGCTGAAATGACCTGAGAATGGTTGCATATATAAACACATTATTAATGTAAGACATTGCCATTGGTTATGTTGCATTTCTTGATGGCAAAATCAGACTGCTGGAACAAAATCTTCATATACAAGATACTATTGTCCTTGCCTATATTGTATATACCATTGCTTCTTTAACAGTTTGAAAACTCTCTGGGATGTTGAGTGCAGATAGGCACAACAATTGTTTCAGTATCAAAGGACACCATTATAAACTTTTACGTCTGTTTAGTCTGCTTGTTTCTGTAGCAATATGAGTATAGAAGTACCACTGCAACTTTAACCATGCTTCATTCAAGGTCAAAAATAGGGTGATTTAGCTAACCTGCACCAGTAAAGGACATACATATGTAAGAGAATATAACAGCTGATTCATGATCTGGAGCAAGAGATGCTCCTCCTCTTTTAAAGCAGTTAAAAGCTACGTTTGTCCATACCCACATTCATGCACAGGGATTTTCCCAATTCAGTTCAATGAAATTTGTGGCTGTTTATTCTTAGGCTGAATACAGTCCTGCACTGGTTTAGCTTCCCATGTTGTGGCTTATACCTCAGTAACTCATACCAAGTATCCTGTCTGTTAGTTTTGCATACCCATTGTCTCCTACTGAGTGATTGGTATTCAGACAGCAGCTGCTTCATGATAGAATTTTAATTGATTTTTTTTTCCATTTTGGAGGGATCTTGAGTGCACTATTGAATACACCTGGCAGCAAATGAAGCCAGAAAATAACTCAAAATGAGCACAAGCTCTTCTAACAAAGATTATAATGAAGAAGAGAAATGATATAGGTGGAACTTTTAAATGTTGCCTCAGGCCTGGCATCTTATCACACTGTGATAGAATAGTCAAATTTATTAAGAAGCTGTTTGTTATTGGTGGTTTGGTTTTGTTAGGAAGGAAGGAAAAGGAACAAGGCAGTTATCACAGCAAAGAATGTCTTCCTCTTACCTTTCCCTTGTTCTTTTTAACTCCTAAATAGAAAGACTAGAAGCATTCCATTCCTTCCCTCTCTCAATCACAGGAAAGTTTCCCTCCCTGAGAAAAACAAATCTCTAACATAACACAAGTTCAGTGTGCATAAAACACTGTCAACATGGCTGAAGCCAGTTTAAGATAAACCGGGATGGATGTATTATCAGACTTAACTGATTTAGGTTAAATTGGCTTCTCAACTTCTGTCCCAGATCCCCTCGAGATTCAAGTTAACTCACAGTCCCTCAGCATCCCAGGATACTTTGCACCTCCCCCACAATCTCTCCCTTGCATGATGGGCCTTAATCTTGGCCCAAGCTGTCTGCTACAGCCCTGCAAGGAGGCATACTCTACTGCCCCTGGCTTTTGGCCTGAGCCACTGCAGGCATGTGGTTGCATTTCTGGAATCAAACCTGAATGTCTGTTCACTTGCTTATTGGTTCAACCTGTGCAGCTTAGACTAGGCTGCAAAGATTGAATCAATTCAGCCTGGGGCTTTTTGACTACCTGTATTTAGCCCTTGTACCACCCCTCCTGACCTGACATTCTAGGATTGGTCCCCTGGGGCTGCAACAGCCTTGCTCTCTGTCCCCATGCCCAGATTGGGTCCCAGCCCCACTCTCTCCCAGCCTCCCACATGCCAGGATTGGGTCCTGTCTGCTGAAATCACTGCCCAAACCAGCACACAGGAACTGGGGGTCTCCATGGGTCCAGAAATTGGGAAGTGGAAAAGTGGCTCCACTACTCTCCTGCAGGCAAAATTCTGGACCTGTGGGGAGACCTGGAAGCTGAATGACACAACACCACAGGCTGTATCTGGCCCACAGGCCAGAGGTTGAGCACCCCTGGCCTAGACACAGGCATCAGTGGATGAAATCCTGTGACCTACGTAATGTAGGAGATCATATTACATTAACATTATAATTTTCAGGTGTAGATCCAAAAGGGTGTTGGGGAGTAGTTGCACCACTCTCTGACTATGCATTGCAAGTCCAGTGAGGTGTCTGAGCTCACTGGCATGTCAACATAGCTGGCGCTTGGAGATCTGCATATGCTGGAAGCTCTGATCTCACCAGCTTGCCAGCTCAGGGTCTGGTCAGAGCCCTTGCTTTCATACAGCTCTGGAGCCCAGGGGGTGAGTACCCTGGCTGGTTGTCCTTCCCCTCTCTATTCTCTTCCCTGCCATAATTCAGTGGCAAGGGATCCTCTGGGCTCCAAATGTGCATGAAAGAGGGGTTGAACACTGCCACAACTCGTCCCCACTTCTTATCCCCTCTTTTCCCTTGCTGTTGGGGAGGGTGGAAACAGGAGGGAAAGAACAGTGGCAGGACTCATTCCCTGGATCACAGAGCTGTGTGCCAGCAGGAACTCTGACTAGACCCCATACCAATCAGCCCAAAGTCCATGGCACAAAGTCCTTTGGGTCAGCCCAAACTGCATGGCACATTTGGAGCTCCTGCTGAAGCTATACTGACATGCCAGCAGGCTCAGAGAGCACTACAGCATCCAGGCTTGCAGCAAGTGGGGTGTGGCCAGACTCACCTTCGATTGTTTGGGACATGCACAAAGAGCTATCTTCACTGCAAAGTGTGTCACACAACTGAATGGGGGTGGCCATACCCATCTCATACCAATCCTGGATCCACCCATTATATCTTTCCTGACCTTTAACTTCTATGAAAATGTATTTTTCCCCTCAACCCTAGCTCATATGTCCATTCATCTGCTGAAAAGAGCAAAGTGTTCTCCAAGCTACTTACAAATGCAACAGGCATGTATAAAAAGTTCATACCAGTTGTAGAGATCACTATTTTTTATGATGCTCCCCAATTTGAGTACAGGGGCTATCAGTGAAACCAGAAATATTGCTAAAACAAGAATGAATGCTAAGTGCTCCTACTGTAATTTTTCCCTGACAGGAACTACAGTACTGATTTATCAAGGCATGGTAAATTTAGTATCTCCCACTAAGTGCTAATGCACTCCTACAGTGTCATACTTCCCTTAGGGAGGTCTTCCTGCTTTACCTCATCAACAGACAGATAAGCAACCAATCATTGTGAATGTTCCAAGGTGAAAGAGAGTCAGGAACTATAGTGTAAATTTTAAAAGTAACCTGATTTTTCTCTTCTTGACATTTTGAGATATTAGTGTGGCTGCTACATTGCATAAACATCAGATTCATCTTCAAAGGGTCAGAAACTAAGGAATCATATTCTGCTCTGTGTTAGGACAGTTTATTTTGTAACTGTGTGCTTCCCTATACTCTTTGTTTGTAAAATGAGGCCCCAACCTGAGCAAAGCATATTGAGCCTTTTTAAATTAATTGAGTTTGTACTTTGTTCTCAGCAGCTCATTAAAAAAATCTTTAGAAAAGTGGAGATACAAATAGATCATTTCAATGTGGTCCCTCAAGTTCTTTTACTCTTGCATTCATCTTTCTTTTAGCAGAGCTATATTAAATTGCCTGCCCTCTTAAACAAACCTGCCCTGCATCTCATGCTCTTTTCAATGCTAATGGTATTAGCATTAATCACCAGAAACAATTCCATCTCTTTAGTTACTTTGGAACAAAAGACTAAAAAAAAACTTCAACAAAGAAACATGACGTCTCTGTTGCTTTGATACCAGAGCATCTAAGCCATAAAGAAAACATGAACACAAAAGAACACATTCAATACCCTACTCCTTAGAACCTTGAAATAGGTATTCAGATAGTTAAAAAATTAGTCTAAGCTAAAATAATTCCAGTTTTCCAAATAACCTCTCTTACAAGGTCCTTCCTTTAAACTAGACTTCCTTCTCCTTAAACCCCATCACTGTAATGTCTAAGAAACTCTGTCTTTAATGTGTTTCTCTACAATTCCACAACAATACAGAGAACTACTATAGTTTCTATTTTGCAGATGAAGAACTAAGCCACAGAGCAATTGTCCCATTTGGAGTCAGCTAGTTAACCTACCTCGGTGTTTTTGAAAGCCCTCCCTGAGCACCTATCAGTAATTTTTTCATGCCTAAAAATAGACTGTGCAACAGAGCAAAGAAGAAAGCTCAGGTCTTTTAAGTCCTAGGTTAGCCCCTTAACCTCTGGACATCATTACTCTCAGGATACCCTGTTCTTAAAGAATGAAACAAACTAGAATTGTTCATTAATCAGGCTGCTATTTCATGTATGCTTCCTGATTCTATACTGGGAAAAGTACATATATGTATACAAATAAGTATCACAAGGTTGCAATGGCGGAGAAGGGATGCTTCTGTAATACCTTCTACCTAAGAATTTCCTACCACTTTACGGAATTAAAGCTCATAATATCCCTGAAAGGGCCTCAGTTTACAGATGAACAGAGAGACACAGTGGGTGCATCTACATGTGCAATTAATGTGACTGAATATACTTTGGCTCAATTTGAGCTGCAATAAACTAATCCTAACATGACCATCTACATGTGCATTTAAGCGCAGTAATTTACTCTGCTGCTGGATCCCACTTGTATCTGACAGGACTATCCAGAAGCACAGTAAATTAGTTTATTGTACCCTAATTGCTGTGCACGTGTAGTTGGTGATGTTTTACTGCACAGCAAATTAGCCTGCTGTGCAGTAGAGCATCTCGTGTAAACGTGTCCAGTAAGACTACGTGCACACAACAGATCTGTGTTGAAGCTAGGAAGAGGCTCTTGAACTCCTGAATCCCAAGTCTGTATATCAATCAGCACAAAGGAATGAATTATTTTAAATTTACAAATACACAAGAAATTGATGTTCTAGCAGTATCTCCTTATCAAACCAGAAACAATTTACTGGCTAAAAAGCTTTTTTACTAAACACTGTAGACTCAGGTTTTCTTTAATAAACTATGCAATGTTGACACAAACATTGGGAAATAAAAACACTTCCCAAACCAATACTTAATAGGCAGGATCTCAGCTCTCAGATCTATTTGGCCTTTTTTTTTCATTTCATAGATTTCATAGAAGTAGGGTTGGAAGGGACCTTGTAGATCTTCAAGTCCGACCCCCTGCCTGGGCAGGAGGAAAACTGGGCTCAAATGACCCCAGCCAGGTAGGCTTCAAGCCGCTTCTTAAAGACCCCCAGGGTCGGGGCCAGCACCACTTCCCTTGGAAGTTGGTTCCAGATCCTAGCCGCCCTGACTGTGAAGTAGTTCTTATGGATGTCTAATCTAAACCTACTCTCCAACAATTTGTGGCCATTATTCCTTGTTATCCCAGGGGGCGCTAGGGGAAACAAGGTCTCCCCCAAACCCTTCTGGTCCCCCCTAGTGAGTTTATAGACAGTCACAAGGTCCCCCCTCAGCCTTCTCTTGTGAAGGCTGAACAGGTTCAGGTCCCGTAGCCTCTCGTTGTAGGGTCTGCCCTGCTGTCCCCGGATCATGAGGGTGGCCCTCCTCTGGACCGTCTCAATGTTGTCCATATCCCTCTTGAACTGGGGTGCCCAGAACTGGACACAGTACTCCAGCTGTGGCCTGACCAGTGTCGCATAGAGGGGGAGGATCACCTCCTTGGCCCCACTTGAGATGCACCTGTGGATGCACAATAGGGTCCGGTTAGCCCTGCCGACCGTGACCTCGCATTGTCGGCCCATGTTCATCTTGGAGTCAATGATGACTCCAAGATCCCTTTCTGCCTCCATGCTCTCAAGAAGGGAGTTTCCCATCTTATAAGTGTGCTGCCATTTACTACTGCCCAAGTGCAGCACCCTGCACTTGTCCGTATCGAAACGTATCCTGTTTTTGTTAGACCACCCTTGCAACCTATCCCGGTCTTGCTGCAGTCTTTCCCTCCCTACTAGCATGCCCACCTCACCCCAAATTTTGGTATCATCAGCAAATTTGAACAGGTTGCTTTTCACCCCATCGTCCAAATCGCTGATAAAGAAATTGAACAGTGCAGGCCTAAGGACCGACCCCTGAAGGACTCTGCTGCCCACTTCCCCCCAGGTCGAATATGACCCATCCACCACCACCCTCTGAATACAACCCTTCAGCCAATTAGCAATCCATCTGACCATGTAGGCATTGATGCCACAGTTGCCTAGTTTTTTAATGAGGATGGGGTGGGAGACAGTATCAAAGCCCTTGCTGAAGTCCAGAAAGACTACATCCACGGCGACACCTGCATCCAATGCTTTTGTGACTTGATCATAAAAGGCAATCAGGTTGGTCTGACATGACCTGCCCCTAATGAAACCCTGCTGGTTGCCCTTGAGCATCATCCCTGATGCCGGCCCATCACAAATGTGCTCCTTGATGATCTTCTCAAAGAGTTTCCCCAGGATTGAGGTAAGACTGACAGGCCTATATTTGCTCAGGTCCTCCCTCCTCCCTTTCTTAAAGATGGGGACCACATTGGCTATCTTCCAATCATCTGGCACCTGGCCTGAGCACCACAAGTGCTCGTAAAGCTGTGCCAAGGGCCCAGCAATAACCCTTCTAGCTCCCTCAACACCCTGGGGTGGACAGCATCTGGACCTGCTGAATTGAACACATCCAGCCCCTCCAGAAGCACTCTAACCCGGTCCTCCTCAACCTTAGGTCTTGAGGCGTTCCCCTCGAGTCCGTCTTGAAACACGATGGGGGAGTCCCGGTCCCTGCACAAGAAAACGGAGGTGAAGAATTTGTTAAAGAGGTCTGCCTTCTCCTCTGGTGCAACCACCAGATTGCCCATTTGAATTTTAGTGCTACTGATGAAAAGGTAAGAGGATTTTTTTAACAGGGCCAATTGCTTCACTATCCCTGGAAGAGTGGTATGAGAACAACATTGCTCCCTAGTCTTTCAAAAAATAGTTATTAGTATGTTCACTATATGGAGTCTTCCAGAAGGTATGTAATCCAAATATAGAAAATATATTTACTCAATAGGTTAGAGGTAAGGATTTTTGTGGGTGATATATTTTATTGTACCAACTGCCTGGTTGGGATAGGTGTGCATTCTTCTTCAGATCTCAGGTGACCTGAAAACCAACAACACAGTATATCTAACTCCTTTTATGTGACAGAGATGGAAGCAATCTCAGACATATTTGGCTCTCATGCACCTGCATTCAGGTCTCAGGTGACTTGAAGAGTTCCAGAATTATATGGTGTGTGAATATATCCAGGGGACCCGATCTGTGATCACATGGTTTACTTTAAGCCACATGATCATAGCTCAGGTCTCACTTATGCAAACATTTGCCAGTGCCAGGAACCTAATCTAAGTAAGTCAGGGGAGGGTGAAGGATGGGGGGCTAGTGGAGATTCTGGCAGGGAGGTTGGCAGGTCCATGGGGGTTGAGGTCATCTGTCCACTCAAGATGGGAGGGATAAAAATATCCCAGTCAGGCCAAGGTTGGGGGAAGGTTGGAAGAGCATAGCCCTGTGGCTGCAGCTGCGGCTGCAGTGAATGTCTGGGCTTTCCCAACCCCAGGGCTTCTCTCTGAACATGTACAGATGTTCATTAGACTGGGCTAATCTGTTCCTGAGTTAACTTATCTTACCTCTCCAGGTGAACTAAGAGAGGTTAGATCAGCCAGCCATTTTGCCTGACCTAACCTCTCCAAACATCTATAACAATTGGCTCTTAAATCAACCTAACCCTAAGTTAGGTTGATCTAAGTGTGATGTCTGCTCTTACTTATAGAGAATCATAGAGAAGTAGGGCTGGAAGGGAACTCCATGGGTCATCTAATCCACTCTTACCCTAAATCAGGATCATCCCTATCCAAACCATCCTATGCAAATCCATTGTCTAACCTCTTGGCAAAACTACACAGTCAGATATTCCTTGTATTAACCTAACAATAATGCATGGAATTAAAAAACTTAACTAAGGTTATCCCAACCAGTTAATCCAAAAAACATATCACTCAAAAAATCCTTGCCTCTTGCATATTTCCTGAACCATCATAGATATAACATCATTCCAACTTTATGTATTCACTAGTAGTACAAACAGCTACACAGAGAACCCAAGCAATGTGAGAGCCACTTGTCTGAGATTGATTCTATCCTTATTTCACATAAAAAGGAGTTAGAACTACTGTGTTGTGGATTCTCAAGTTTCACATGTTGCTGGTTCCAGGGTTTGAACTTTCCATGACTGTGGTGAAGCATTTTAATGGCAAACTCGTGCTTTTGAAATGTGCTTCTAATTGTTGGCCAAGAAAGCTTGTATCATAGGGTAAAACTTATTTTCTTGGTAAGGCTTTTGATCTCTTGTTTTACTAATAGGAAATTGAGGGTATGATTTAACAGGAATGGAATTAAAAATAGATTGTTTGATTGATAGGGTTTATTTGGATACATAGTCCTCAAGTACCTAGAGGATGGGTGCCAACATAAATTTCTAAAGAAATACATTTTGGTGCTGTGGTCTACAGGCCAGAGAAAAAACACACTAGATACTATTGCCAACAGGTAGTCCAGCTGCATAGTATTTGACAGCAAGTGAGATAGATTATATGTAAATCCAGAAATGTGCTGCTATGACTTTAATCCTCTTTTATTTGTAGCCTACAGCTGTCGTTCTCTCAATGTGATAGGCAACATGATGAAGCAAATGATCCATGCAAGGTTTGAAAACAACAATAAAATGTCAGAAAAATATTTATAAGCTATTTAAATATTCTTGTCCTATAAAATATTCAAAATGTTAACTATTTTTTCAAATGCTAAATAGTTGGGAGCCTTCTGAATGTTAAATCACTCATTAGAGTGAGGTCATGGGAATGCTATTAAATATAGGCTACAAATGATGGATTTAGAGATGTGGATCTTCAGATGATTATATTCCTGTTATTAGAATAAGTCTAAAAAGGACCTTAACAAAAGTTGTAGGAGTTCAGCAAGTTCTCAGCACCCTTCAGAATCAAGTCTATTACTTGTAGGTGTAGAATCAGATACTGTTTGGGAATGTTTCCAACAAATGTGACTGTCTGCATTGCTCATAAGGATTTCAGAAGAACCAAAGGAAAGTGAAGTGGTAACAGTTTGTACAAGATAATAGCTCAGAGACCTACTCTTTTTTAACAAGCATAATTTTGCAATATTTCTAATGCTACCTTATCAGATATATTGCTGAATATGGACATTTTAATGGCGACCACTACAGTAAGCTATTGTGTACTAAGCCTGTCCAAATATTCCAATGATGCAGAAGTTTTACTAAAGACATTTGCCTTTCTTTGAGTATGTCTACACTGTATAGTAATAAATCGATACTGCATAATACCAGTCTCCAAACTAGCTAGTTTCAAGTTACCAGTATAGTCATGGTAGCTTGGAGCTCAGCATAAGCATTTGCCTAGAGAAATTGTGGGATTACCTAGAGAAGCCGTGGAATCTCCATCCTCCACAGTAGAATGGAGTGCACTCTCAGCAAGTTTGCAGATGACACCAAACTGTGGGGAGTAGTAGATATGCAGGAGGGTAGGGCTAGAATTCAGAGAGACCTAGACAAATTGGAGGATTGAACCAAAAGAAATTTAATGAGGTTCAATAAGGACAAGTGCAAAGTCCTGCGCTTAGGACAGATTAATCCCATGCACCGGTACAGGCTGTGGACCGACTGACTAAGCAGCAGCTCTGCAAAAAAAGTCCTGGGGGTTACAGTGGACAGTAAGCTGAATATGATCCAACAGTGTGCCCGTGTTGCCAAGAAGGCTAACAGCATACTGGGCTGCATCAGTAGAAGTGTTGCCAGCAGATTAAGGGAAGTGATTCTTCCTGTCCAGTCAGCACTGGTGAGGCCACATCTGGAGTACTGTGTCCGGTTTTGGGCCCCCCACTACAGAAAGGACATGGACAAATTGAAGAATCCAGTAGAGGGCAATGAAAATGGTTAGGGGGCTGGGGCACATGGCTTTTGAAGACAGGCTAAGGGAACTGGTCTTATTTACTCTGGAGAAGAGAAGACTGAGAGGATTTAATAGCAGCCTTCAACTACCTAAAGGTGGGGTTCCAAAGAGGATGGAGCTAGACTGTTCTTAGTGGTGGCAGATGACAAAACAAAGAGCAATGCTCTCAAGTTGCAGCAAGTGGAGTTGAGATTAGATATTAGGAAAAACTCTCTCAATAAGAGGATAGTAAAACACTGGAACAGGTTATCCAGAGAGGTGGTGGAATCTCCATCCTTGGAGGCTTTTAAGACTGGGCTAAACAAAGCTTTGGCTAAGATTATTTAGTTGGGGATGATCCTGCTTTGAGCAGGGGGTTAGACTAGATGACCACCTGAGGTCCCTTCCAACCCTAATTTTCTATTATTCTAAATTCCCCTTAGAAAATTAATCAGATCCTCCAAAGTGCTTGCAATTCCTCACAATTGTGTCCATATGATCACTGGGATTTCTATTCTTGCTCTCAAGTAATTTAGAATAGGGTAAACAACAGTGGACACAGAAAAGACCCGGGGACATCACACATGAGATCTCCTGCCAATCTGACATCAAGTAACAGCAGCCTTTGCCTTGTTTCTTAACCAATTTTGGCACCATGTAGTTCTCCTATCACCTCAGATCCCTGGGGCTCCACACACTACTTGGAACAAGAAGTGAAAGGGATGCAATAGTAAAAGAAAAGGGGATATTTTGTGCAGGGACATCATCCATCAAATATTCACATCAGCACCATTCCAGTAGCTCCTTTAAGTCAGCACCTGGGGCTGATACCCCTTTCAACATCCTTTCACCTACCCACCTCTTCCCCTCTTCCCTCTGCTGCCCCCATTTATAAGGGGAGACAAACCCATCCTGGTTCAGAATCATTTTCACCTCACAGACTACCAGCAAGTAGCCAGAAGACAGGAAAGTTGCCAATATACATTTACTTTCCTTTGGTACTTTTCTGTGAATTTTGGAGTTTTGTTCCTTTCCATAATTACTATTTTTGCATCTTTTTTGAGAATAAAGAAAAAGTAGACATTATTCTTTTAGAGAAAGAAGAAATTTCATAAACCCATATTCACATGTTACCACTGATACCAAGAAGTTCTCTTGATTAACCAAGTATAAACCTTTTACATGCCCAATGGACATAAATAACAACATAATTCCTTCCAGAAGTCTTGTGGAAATATTTCATAACTTGGCTTCAGTTTCCTGAAGAGATCCTACAAGTACGAATTGAACTTGTCAGACAATCTGCCTTATTTATGAACTTCATTGTAACAGTGTTCTTTATTTCTGTTACTCTCAGAACTGGTTGGCCTGCTACTAAAATGATTTTCTAATGCAAACTGAAATTAAATGTTGCTGAGAGAATGTTCATTTTGTAAAACTTCAATTTGGTTGGTTTCACCAGAGCTAGAATATTGCATTTTGTTGAAGTGATGCAATATATTCAATAATGTAGTTCATTGTTAAACTACATTTTCCTAAAGTAGCATATTGCTTCATGGGAGTTGTAGTTCAGGTTAATAGCATCTCCTGGAACTTCTAGTAAGATTCATCTTCCATGTTACAGAGCATATTTCCCCTCCAACCAACCTGTGTGGTGCTTTATGGGAGATAAAATCTAGCTTGAGTCATAGAGGAGAGCAGCAAGTCAAAGAACTGCAAAAGAGAAACACAGATTCTCTTTGAATTGACTCAACACAAAGTGGGAAATAAAATGTTTTGTTTCAATTGTAAATGTGACTATATTTTCAAATTTCTGAATTGCTATTTTCCAGAATATCTCATTCTGTGCAAAAAATTGGCTTTGGGTCTTGATTTGGGATGAACACATATGTTTTAATATTGGTATGTGGGGATAGAATTTTGGGATGGAAATTCTAAATTTCACCGAGCTCTTCTAAAGTCTTAGAAGGTGAGGATTTTCATGAGCATGAGGAATCCAGTCTTTGGCTACTGCATACTTTCTGTACTACTCAGAGCATATCTATTCACAAATCTACATCTCTGTTCTTCTTCCATACTATAGGTATTGATTTCTCATTAGCAGCAACATCAGACCAATATATAAAGAGAAAACCATATAGGAAATTTGGGAGATTTGCTATGTAGGTGGAAGTGTCCTTGCATGTCTAAATAAAATGAAATTGTGGAATTCTTTTGTGTTTTGTCTTGTAATAGCCAGTTCAGGGGATGAATACAAGATTTTGGATACAGCTGATAATTATATTAAAATACTACCATGATTTATTTCTAATGAAAACTCCCTCACAAAAGGAACTATAATTTCATGGTTACATACATACTGGGCACATCTACACATGCATTAATGCACTGTAGGTACTGTGCTTTAAATTTAGTATTTGTAATAACAGATACTAACTGAAAGTGCAATAATCCGCACTACTGCATAGTAGTGCTGGCACATGCCTTTTTATTGACACTAATGCACAGTAGACTAATTCTACTGATCATTAGCTCAATGCCATGGCTTTTGTCATGATGTGTTAATGTGCACTAGAATTAATCTACTGCACATTCATCACTCACTGAGAACCAAGATTTCCAGATTTCTTTTCCATTCTACCACTGACTTGCTACGTGGCCGTGAGCAAGCCACTCCAATTCAGCGTACTCCTCTCCTGTAATAAGAGTAACTTGTCTTCCAGAGATGTAAAGTAAGATTAATTTATTTTGTAGAGTGTTCCATGGCCTTCCGATTACTTTGTGATAAAAGTAAAAGACAGTAAAAGTAAAAGAAGGCAATAGGAAATTAAACTAGCTAAACTGGAGAGTGCTGAGTTGGTATCTTTGCTTTATACAAATCAGAGCTTCCAATAAAGAGTCCCAGAGAAACTCTAGGTGACATGCAAGTCCCTGATATCATCCTCTGAACAATTCCCACTGTTCAGTTGAAATGAGGATTAATATCTAATATAGAGCAGGGGACCTTTTCCAGTAAGAAAGATACTTTAGCTGTACAGTTTCTGAAGTGAACCAATGATCACTCCTAGTATATACACTTAAATGTAAATACCAACAACCTTAGGAAATTTCCCTAACTTTAAGCCAAAGTAATTGTCATGGATTGGAATAACATTCATCTGTTTTCCCTTATGGCATCACTACATGGGAATTCTTTGATTACATTAACAGTATATCTCTATATTTGTAGCTGTTTCCATCTCTTAAGTTTAACCTTAACTCAGAATTTCCTCATTTCCCCAAGAAAGACTATATCTTCAGTCAAACTGAGACCACTAGAGATAACATCCATTTTGGAAGAGGACAATTCCTTGTGAAATTCTCTGCAGAGAAACACTGTTTTGCAGCACCTTCCCCAAAAGAAATAAGCAATGAGAAATGCATCTATTTTGTTCTGTTAGTAAAATTTTTCAAGTTAATAGAAAATTTTAAGTGACCTATTTTTCAATGAATTTTAACTCCATTTTAGCTAATTTAATTATCAGAAAGTTCAGTGGGTATTCAAATAGAAAAAGATGTGATTTTGGATAGGATCTGCTCCTATCTGCTGGATAGCTTATTCTCCATATATAATGTGCGTACTGAATCACTACCTTTGGTTCATGATTCACATCAACTTTAATCTCCAACAATTATTCCATAATCATTAACTGTAAACTGTACACAAGAGTTGCACATGTATTAAATATACTGCAGGAATGGGGCAAAGAAAAGGAATCATTTTCATCTTTTCTGTAAACAAAATAAAGAGATATTTAACATGTATAGATATAAAAAATAATTTAGAGTGGGTGTGTCTACATGTGACACTATGTCGCTGGGATAGTGCAATAATGGCTGTCACTGCACCTTCATTTAGTACTTCGTAAAGCAAGTACTAAATGACAGCACAGTAACAACTGTGCCCTGGGAGGCAGGTGTAGATGCACCCACTGTCATGAAGACAATAAGTCATTCTAGTCTGTAACTAAGGTAGAACACTCTACACCAGCACCGCCCTGCCCTGCCACGTGACCTGGCTCTACAGGGAGCAGAGATCCTAGGTGCTGCTGCCCGCCCTGCACTTCCCTGGATCCCCTGGATCTCTGCTCCCTGCGAAGCCAGGTCACACAGCAGGGACCAGTGCTGCCCTGCTGCATGACCTGGCTCCACAGGGAGCAGAGATCCACATTGCAGGGGCAGCGTGGGGCAGGTAGTGGCTGAGTGGCTGCAGGGCTGTCACACAGCAGGGCAGCAGCAGCATACAGCTGTTTCCCTGCCAGCCCAGCTCAGAAACTCCTAAATTTTCTGAAACATTTCCAAAGCATTTCGGATACCTCGTTTCATTTCGGAGATGTTTCTGAGTCTTCCATTTCAATTTGGATTCAGTGTTTCAGGTGCCAAAACAGCCCAAAACACCTGCAAAACAAAATGGTGGCCAAAATTTCACACAGCCCTAATTCTTATCTCCCAGTACAGGACCTGCAAACGCAGAGCTGGTGCTGGGAGGTAAGGATCTCTCCAAGCCAGCCCTGTGACAAGTAAAGTACTCACAAGTAAACTGCTCCTGTATCAAATGCATGTGTAGACATACCCACTGAGACTTCACTGCAGAGCTAATTAGGCATCTCCACAGTAAACATCTCATGTACGTGCACCTAGTCAGTACTTTGCCTCATTCTTCACAACAAAATCAAATTGTAACCAATTTGCTAAGAAAATTAATATAGACAAAAAAGGAGAAGGGCTGCAGATGCATAAGCAGTATGTCAGAAAGCTCCTGCCAAACTTGAATGAATTTAAGTCTGCGGGGCCTGATGAAACTCTTTGCATGGTGCTAATGAAAACTCAGTAACTGGCAACAATATTTGTCCCAGTGGACTGGAACTTGTCTGACAATGTCCAACTTTAAAAAGGGGGAAAATGGAAGACCCAGGGAATTACAAGACAGTCAGCCTTACTTCAATACTTGGAAAGTTACTGGAGCAAATTATAAAAGGGTCTAGTTGTAAACACCTGATGGAGAAAGAGGTGATCTCTGCCATCCAACATGAATGTGTCAAGAACAAATCATTTCAAACCAACTTAATTCCCTTGTTTGACTGGGAATGATTTTAAAGGATGCTAGCAATGCAGTGGAGATAATGCACCTACACATTAGTAAGGCTTCTGATATAGTCCTGCCTGACATTCTCATAGATAAATGATATATGCTGACTGTTAGGTGGATCTATACTTGGATTTGTAACTGGAAGCAGAGAGTAAGTATAAAGGCCTCTATATCAGAATGTCAATATTAGATAGACCATTTTACACCCTGGCCAACAGCAGTACATGGGGCAGTGGGTAGTGCTCCACTTGGCCTTTCCTTAGTTACACTACTCAGTTCCACAGAGTTCTGGGTCTGATATTGTTTAACTTCTGTGTTAATTATTTGAACGCCAGAATAGAGAGCTTCCTGATTGTGTTAGCAGATGACATAAAACTGGGAGCACTTGCAGGATCCTTTGAAGGATGGTAATAGAATTCAAAAGGATCTTACACTGGAGAAGTCAGCATTAGGTAGCAGGATTAAATTAAACTAGGATGAATGGAAGGTGCTACACATAGGACAGAAAAAACCAAAATATGGAGCTCCACAATACAGAATGGGAGATCATTGCCTAAGCAGTAGCATTGCCGAGATAGATCCAAGGGTTCTGGTGGATCAGAAACTCAAACGAGGCAGCAACATGATGCAGTCACCAAAAAAGCAAATGCAATCTTGGGCTCTTTTAACAAGAGTAGTGCATGTAAGATAAAAGGGATGATCATACCACTTTATTTAGTGGCTAGACCTCAGCTGGAGTATTCTGTGCAGCTCGGGGTACTGCAATTTAAGAAGGATGTAGAGGAGCTGGAGAATATCTAGAGATGAACAACAAAGATGGTAAAGGAGTTGGAATGCAAGCTATATGAGAGAGAAGACCACTGAGAGAATTCTTTTTCTTTAGTTTGTTCAAAAGGAGATTAAGGAGGGGCATGACAGCAATTTTCAAATACTTGAAAGACTACCATAAAGAAGAGGAAGAACAACTGTTCCCCCTTACCACAGAGAGTGAAGCACAAAGCAATGGATTTAAGCTGCAGCAGAAACACCTCAGAAAAAATAATCCTTTCTGTCAGAATACTGAGACAACAGCACAAGCTGTCCAAGGTAGCTATGGAATTTTCTTTCTTTCCAAGAAAAAATGGTATAGGCATTTGTCTGCATATCCTTCTGGGGACTGGACTAGGTGACCGCAGACGTTCCTTCCAACCTATGATTCTATGATCACCCAAAATACTCTAACCTACCTTTTACTCACATTCTACTAGCCTCCAAGAACAAATAGTGGGTTGCTCACATTGTCTTCGTGGCCTCAAACTATTCTCAAAACCAGTAACCTTTTCTTTTGCTGTCTGCTAATTTTTTCCAAATGTTATTCATAGCATATTTTAAGTGCAAGTGGTTTTGTTGAGACAGGTCAAATGATAAAAGTGATATGATCATGGTCACAGTACAAGTTGTCTTCTCAACTAGCAAAGCCTATTGTGAACAATTGGAAAAGTAAGCTAAATGAAGAAGAATCTATTTCCCTTTCTCACTCAGAAGAAAAATCGCCTTTTAATGGCCCTCCTTCATTTATTGTACAGTAGATGGAAAAATCAGTGGGGAAAACATTTTCTTTTAGCCCCTGAATCTATTAGATTCTGGCAGGTATTAGTCTAGTACTATATTCCCTTCTGTAATTTCCCTGGTTACTGGGAACTGTCTCATTATTTTCAATTTTGGCACACACACTTATACAGGAACATTTCTTTGAGCTCACTCTCTTGTTGCATCAGAGTGAGGTACAGTCTCTGTGTACTTCTGGCAGAGGTCTGGACATTTCTTTAATTCCCTGAAAACACCCGTCTATTATTACTTTACATGTTAGTTCACATAATAATTATAACTCTGTTTTAAAAGGGAAATTTGTTTTCCTGAAATCAGAGATGCTTCCAGTCCTACTTCCAGTTCCAGCAAACCAATGAAGATATCCATGAACTGCTCTAAACCAAGCCTGGCTTATTAGCTTACAACATGATTTGACTAGAGTAAAAGTGGGGTTGCTCTAATGGAAATGCTTTTTCTTTAACATCATGACTTGTAAAGCCATGTGCTCAGAGACCACATTACCAGATACCATATGCTCACAAGATTTCAAATGCTTTTTCATGTGCCTTCTGGAACCTAAATCTCCAAACAAACAACCCAAGAGAATTGGGACTGTCAAATTCAAGGCCCTGATTCATTATCTACCATGATGCACAAACCTTATATAAACCTGATCCAGATCCAAAGGCAACCTCCTTAGGCCATCACTAGTTTGCACAGTTTCATTTTCATAAACTATTCTGGAGTACCATTTTATGTTTTACTATTAAGTTTGCATTTTCTCCACTAATATAAATAAGAATAATGGATTTATGCCAGTAAAAAAGTTTGTCCATTGATTTTCTCTGTAAAATATAAAACAGATAACTAAAATAATGATTGAGAAGAAGATTTCTATCCTGAATCAGTAGATATAGATATATAACACAAGTGAAAATAAATGACATAGGGTAGGTGAATGAAATCTGTTTATAAGAGAGATGCCTTCTGTAGCCTAAAAAATGAAAGACAACCTTCATGCAAAGTCACACAATTCCTCTAATGCTCACAACAGGGAAGTCTGTTCAAACCCACCTGGGCTGGTGAGACATGGAATTAAGAAAATGGAATCTCCACTACAGATCCATGGCAGTGGCAGCGGACTGCCATGGGCTGCAATATTAAGAGCTTTTTCCTTGAAGGTCCTTGTTTTTATGTTCCATTTTTCAGAAGTCTTAAGACTTTATCTGAGACCTATTTGGAAGGGGCTAGCTATGCCCATGGCAGTGTAGGAGAGTACTACTGGTAAATGGCCTAAGGACAGCATAATGTGACAGTTCAAGATCAGAGCTGCTAACTTCATCCTCACATTGTTAAGAGAATACAGGAGACTCTCGCCATTCGCAGTCTCGTATCCCCCACGAATGGTGAAATCCATGAATAAGGCACTGCGTTCATGAATGCCGTCTGCGTTCATGAACACAGTGCCCCCGGCAGCTGCATGGGGGTGGGCTGGCATGGCTGCTCTGGCGACGGCAGGAGCACCACGGCAGGAGCCCGGCAGCAGTGGCAGGAGCCCAGCAACAGCGGAGGTGGGAGCTTGGCAGCATGAAGCACAGAGCTCCCAAGGACCTCCTTTAAATGTATTTAGGTTGTGGGTTCAGCATTCGCAAATATTTGAAACCATGAATGCCAAACCTATGAATAGCGAGGGTTTCCTGTATTAGTCTTTTGAAGGGTATAGTAGTTTCTGCTTGGGTGGTCCTTAAATCTCTCTGATGGGGAAGAAAGGGGGGGGGGTTGCACTTTATGTCAGTGAGCAATACACATCAACCCTCATCAAGACAGAATCCGAGGCTGAGGAAGTAGAGGGATTGTGAGTTAGGCTACATGGGGGGCAAGGAGAAAGGGATTTGGTGGTAGGGGTCTGTTACAGACCCCCACACCAAGGGGAAGAAATAGATGCGGGGCTCCTGAGGCAACTCTCGGAGACCATAAAAGCTAAAGAGGCGGTAGTCATGGGGGACCTAAACTACCCGGACATCTGCTGGGAGACGCAGACAGCAAGGTCCCATCGCTCACGCAGGTTTCTAACTTGTGTACAGGACCTCCACCTGACACAGGAGGTGCATGGTCCCACTAGGGGGAATGCCATACTGGATCTGGTATTGGCAACGGGAGATGACATGATAGGGGACCTCCAGATCGGTAGCTATCTGGGAGACAGTGATCACCTTATAATAGAATTCAACATAAGACGGCGAGTGGGTAAGGTAACTAGTAGGGTAAAAGTGCTAGACTTTAGGAAAGCTGATCTCATTGCACTCAGGCGATTAGTCAAGGAAGCACTGCAGAGTAGGAGTTTTGATGGGATGGGTGCCCAAGAAGGGTGGCTGTGCCTAAAGGAAACGATCCTTTGGGCACAAAGCAAGACGATCCCCGAGCGAGGCAAAAAAGGGAAAGGGGCCAGGAGGCTTCCATGGCTGACCAGAGAAATCCAGGGCAGCCTAAGGGCCAAAAGGGGAGCACATAAAAAGTGGAAACAGGGTGAGATCACTAAAGATGAATATACCTCCTCTGCTCATGCTTGTAAGGAGGCAGTTAGGCGGGCCAAAGCTACCATGGAGCTGAGGATGGCAACCCAAGCAAAGGACAACAAGAAATTGTTTTTTAGATATATAGGGAGTAAAAGGAAGGCCCAGGGAGGAATAGGACCCCTGCTAAATGGGCAGAAGCAATTGGTGACAGACAGGGGGGACAAGGCTGAACTCCTCAACGAGTTCTTTGCCTCAGTGTTCCTAAGTGAGGGGCACGACAAGTCTCTCACTGGGGTTGTAGAGAGGCAGCAGCAAGGCGCCAGACTTCCATGCGTAGATCCTGAGGTGGTGCAGAGTCACTTGGAAGAACTGGATGCCTTTAAATCGGCAGGCCCGGATGGGCTCCATCCGAGGGTGCTGAAGGCACTGGCCGACATCATTGCAGAGCCACTGGCGGGAATATTCGAATGCTCGTGGCGCACGGGCCAAGTCCCAGAGGACTGGAAAAGGGCTAACGTGGTCCCCATTTTCAAAAAGGGGAGGAAGGAGGACCCGGGCAACTATAGGCCGGTCAGTCTCACCTCCATCCTTGGTAAAGTATTTGAAAAAATTATCAAGGCTCACATTTGTGAGAGCCCGGCAGGACAAATTATGCTGAGGGGAAACCAGCATGGGTTTGTGGCGGGCAGATCGTGCCTGACCAACCTAGTCTCTTTCTATGACCAGGTTACGAAACGCCTGGACACAGGAGGAGGGGTGGATGTCGTATACTTGGACTTCAGGAAGGCCTTCGATATGGTATCCCACCCCATACTGGTGAACAAGTTAAGAGGCTGTGATGTGGATGACTGCACAGTCCGGTGGGTGGCGAATTGGCTAGAGGGTCGCACCCAAAGAGTCATGGTAGATGGGTCGGTCTCGACCTGGAAGGGTGTGGGCAGTGGGGTCCCGCAGGGTTCGGTCCTTGGACCAATACTCTTTAATGTCTTCATCAGCGACTTGGACGTGGGAGTGAAATGTACTCTGTCCAAGTTTGCAGATGACACAAAGCTATGGGGAGAAGTGGACACGCTGGAGGGCAGGGAACAGCTGCAGGCAGACCTGGATAGGTTGGACAAGTGGGCAGAAAAAAACAGGATGCAGTTCAACAAGATGAAATGCAAAGTGCTGCACCTAGGGAGGAAAAATGTCCAGCACACCTACAGCCTAGGGAATGACCTGCTGGGTGGCACAGAGGTGGAAAGGGATCTTGGAGTCCTAGTGGACTCCAAGTTGAACATGAGCCGGCAGTGTGACGAAGCCATCAGAAAAGCCAATGGCACTTTATCGTGCATCAGCAGATGCATGACAAATAGGTCCAGGGAGGTGATACTTCCCCTCTATAGGGCGTTGGTCAGACCGCAGTTGGAGTACTGCATGCAATTCTGGGCGCCACACTTCAAGAAGGATGCGGATAACCTGGAGAGGGTACAGCGAAGGGCAACTCGTATGGTCAAGGGCCTGCAGACCAAGCCCTACGAGGAGAGACTAGAGAAACTGGACCTTTTCAGCCTCCGCAAGAGAAGGTTGAGAGGCGACCTTGTAGCTGCCTATAAGTTCATCACGGGGGCACAGAAGGGAATTGGTGAGGATTTATTCACCAAGGCGCCCCTGGGGGTTACAAGAAACAATGGCCACAAGCTAGTAGAGAGCAGATTTAGACTGGACATAAGGAAGAACTTCTTCACAGTTTGAGTGGCCAAGGTCTGGAACGGGCTCCCAAGGGAGGTGGTGCTCTCCCCTACCCTGGGGGTCTTCAAGAGGAGGTTAGACGAGTATCTAGCTGGGGTCATCTAGACCCAGCACTCTTTCCTGCTTATGCAGGGGGTCGGACTTGATGATCTATTGAGGTCCCTTCCGACCCTAACATCTATGAATCTATGCAAGAAACTTCTGCAGGTCTCTAACATGACCGAGGCTATAAAATATGTTGCTCCCCATAGAACAGAGCTTACTTTGACAGAAATATTGATAGACAGATTCCATATGTTCACTACCATGTAAGAGGAAAAATCATCACAGTTCAGTAGTTTGTTTTATATGGTCACAATTATTTTTCTCAGAATATCAGTGGTTCTCATTCACATGTGTCTACCTCATCTGGAGGAAAGGCATCTCTAAGCAAAAGGACAAGAGATGTATTAGGTACCATGTAGTCCAGGGGTGAGCAAAATGAGACACACAGGCCAGATGCAGCCTACTAGGCCATTCTATCTGGCCTGTGGGGCTCCTAAAAAATTTAGAAAATTAATATTTATCTGCCCCTGGCTGCCTGTCATGTGGCCCTCAATGGCTTGCCAAAACTCAGTAAGCGGCTCTCCACCCAAAATAATTGCCTGCCCCGTTTAGTCCTAGTGGAGGTTTTTGTAGGTATTCAACAAGATGTCCCAGCTCAAGAAAGCATTTAACCATATAAATTCCATTGGCCTATGCTTAAGTACCCTCCCAATTTGAAATATTTCTTGAATCATATCTCAGGTCATGAACAACATCTCAATGATAATCACAGAAAACACTTCCACACTACTCACTTCCTTTGAGGAGAACAGAACCCTGAAAAAGCCATACCTTCACTGAATATCAAGGCTGAGACAGTGCCTGGACTTCATGCAAAAATTACCAGGGACAGACATTTCTGTTACCTTCTCATGCAACCTGTGTACTTTGCACAATATTGCTCTAAGCTGAACCTTACATATTTTTGATTTTTGGATTTATTTTTTTTTTGAGTACCTGGCTGATTCCATAAACAGGTAAAATCAGACAAACAGCAGGAGGTTATGAATATTTAGGTAATACCATTTACAATTGGGTTTGAAGAATGGTATGTAATTCTTCATCCCCACAACAGTAGTTCTAACAAGAAAGCTAGTTTGTTAAACCCAAATCAGATGATCATAACTATTCTAAGACTGTATGCTGATCTAAATGATCTGTTCTAAGACTGTATGCTGATTACTAAAACAGGGGTTTTGGATACTAGGTCTAGGGCATCCTTTATATTCAAGTGCATTTTTCCATTGTGATGAGATCCCTTCAGCTGCTGTTTTAAAGGAGTTAAGGTTAAGCTTCCTTTCATCACTGATGCTATAATTAGTACATCCATTATTCTATGGTTTCAGCTCAGCCATATGGTTATCTAATGCTAACAAGGCCCAAGGTACTTTAAATTGTGTATATTGCTTCCTGTCTGACTTCTGTTTTCCTAATTTTCTACAGTGTTTCTTGTGCTGCCTGTATAAGGAAGGAAAGGGAAATCAAAGTCTGTTTATTATGTTTCCTGAGGATTAATGTTCCCTTATGGAAAGGTTTGCAAACCACTGTGTTTGACCATGCCTGAGTCTTGTTTCTTTCTGCAAAAGAATATCCCCTAGTGCTACAAACAAAAGCAGTCAGATTTGCTTCTATGTGATGTTAGAATATTCTCAGATTTGATTAGGTGAGCTCTGGGGAGATATTCATAAATATTCAACTAATTATTCAACTAGATATTATTCAACTAACATTATAATAAAAAGTGTCTATATGTTGCCGCGTGTCCAACAACAACAACAGGTTATTATTTTTATTGTTATGTCAAGTAATATCCACAAAATACTAGGTGCTTTACAAACATAAGAGGCACACTCATTCTGTAATCAAGCAATGAAGAGGGAAAAGAGGTACAAGTTAAAGTGGACAAGGAGGAAAACGGCCATATCCTGGTAATACAGTTTTTAACAGTAAAATGAATGGGGTTTCGTTTTAGTGGCTGGTTTGAGGTCTTTTTAGATATGTATTCTCTCTCAGTTAGTACTCAACATTACCTTCTTTAAACATCTAGTTTTTAGTAAATCATTATAAAAAGTGATTATTACAGGGGGCATTGTGACATTGTGAACCAGTTTAAGCATAGAAAAATGGAAGAAGGCAGACATGGAAGCAACTGTGTGGGAACAGGACAATGGGTTGGCAAGGTGAGTATCATTAGAAGAGAAAAAGGGAGCTAAAGCAATGAGGAAAGGGAGAAAATAAATGTTTGGCAAAAGAATGATGTTGAGGATTGGAGGATGGAATAAGAATCTAGCAGAGGGATTCAAGGAGGGGTGTGATATGATCAGCACAATAAGCAAAAATGAAGGTCTTGGAAGTCCCATTTGTGTAGACTGAGGATGTAGGGAACATCTCAGAAATTGCATTTATATAAAGAGTCAATTTGGATGTGATTATGGTCAGGTAGAATGAAGTTACAAAAATTAAGAGGGAACAGAATGAGAGCATGAACAAAAGCTCTGGTTTTCAAGTTATAAAGAAGACAGGACTTTGCATACATTGTTAAGTGAACAGCACAGAAGGCATTCAATATGGCTTAGGTGGGTGGTACAAAGAAGGTGGTGAAATTAATTATAACCCCTAAATTAGAGTCCTAATTCAGAGGGAAGATGATGATGAGAAGCAGCTTTGGAAGAATGCAGACAATTTAGGAACAATTTAAGATTTCTGAATCCTCTTAAAGTACAGACATACAAACAATTTGCCACAGGGTAAAAGGAGGAACAACCTTATGATACGTCAGCTGCCCCTGGGCATTTTACCCTTTGCACACTCTTACCGTGGTTTAACTTCCACTTATCACAAGATATGAGCCCTGCAAAACCAGGATGAAAGCAAGAATTCTGGCAGTGGAGAAAAGAAAACGGAGAAGAAAGGCCTGCCAAGGACTTTCTGAATGAAAGTCCTGAGGAGTTGGAGGTTTAAGGAAAGGGAAGAGAAGTGCAAGGGGTATAAAATATCGTAACAGATGCCATGTATCAAAACCTGGAGAGAAAAAAAGACAAAGCAAGGAAGCTCTGAAATCTCTTACTGGAGAAATGTTATAAACCCAAGCACATAGTTGTAAACTACAGATTTCTTAAGCTTAAGGGAAAAAAAAGAAATAGTGATATGGGACAGTAGTTGAATGACTAGTAGATAGAGACAGCTTTCTGAGGACGTGGAAGACCAAAGTATTCTTATGTTGTGAGGAGAAGGAATAAGAGAGAATGAGGGAGAGTAACTTAGAGCTAGAACAAAGGGTTCATGGTTTAACAGTGGATGATTGAGATCAAGCAACAAAACTCAAGGAAACTCCTAGCAGAAAATTCCAAGAGGGCAAGGAAGGAAATGGCATCAGATTTTCCTAGTCTTTTCTCATAATTATACACAGGGGAGAGGTAACACCAACTGACCTGTTAATTTTTCTTCAAAGGACTGTATACTGTATAATATTAATGCTCTACTGTTTAGTAACTTTTTTCTCATCTTTCTATAATCTGTTTTGCTTACTTTTTCCTTTGGGTCCAATTTGTAACGTTTTAACACTGTGATACCGGTGCCAATGTTAACATAAGGATAGGGACATTTCCCGTTTATGACAAATCTGACAATCATGTTACCAATGCTTCTTGCTGGAAGCTAAACTAGTAGGCCGGTCCAGATGGTTTTGCAATGAATATATTGATGGAAGACAGAAAGCAGAAAACAGAAACTAATGGGAGCTTAGAAAGCAACACCTCACATGAGAAATAAACCAGAAAGTGACATTATTATAAGACACAAACTATTTCGTGCTGTCCACTTCAAAGAGAAGGAGGAATAGGCATTAAACATATGTGAGGTGAACACAGTCTGAATTTGCTACCCACTTTGAATTCTATAACAAAACTGAAGATTGATTGAAACCTAAAATACAAAGAAGGAAATAAGGATATCTAACATGGAATTTACTGCAGCCAGGAAACCCTTTTACAACATTTGACTATACAGAGATATAAAACAGAAGTCTTATAACAGTGTAGGTATTATCAAGATTCATGCCATTCTTTAAAAATAAAAAGCCAATCCTTTATCCATTATTTAAAGATAAAGGGATTCATATTGAAATACTTTCTCAGGTGTACATTGACACTGTATATATATTCTGAAGCTGATATTTTCAAAAGAGCCTAAGGGAATTTGGGCCACTTTTACATGTGCTCCAGGGGTGAGGGGGACAGCACTTTAATTAGACAGGATAAAAGAACCACTCTAATTAAAGCACCGCAGTGTCTTGTGTATCAGTGTTCCCACAATTCAAAATTGCGCCCCCACTGCCATTTTGAATGCAGGGACACGGATACACGAGGTGCGGGGACTGGCTGGAGCACGGTAATTACCACACTCCAGCAGACATGAGTAATCAAGTCTGCTCCAACATGTTGTAATTACAGAGAGTCAGACCAGCTTCCATGCTTGTGTAGGCACCCCATGTTCCCAAACATCACCCAGCTTCAGTGGGACAGGGCACTTTATTCTTTCTTTTGCAAATGCCCACCCTCCTCCCCCAAACACATAAGTGTTTTAGTTTACATATTTATTTTTGTAGCCTACCACCATTAATTAATGATGTTCAGTACATTAGTTTATACAACATTCCTACAAGATAAGATTTCCTATTACAAGGAGCACAGAGCTTCAAAGGTTATAAGATGCCTAACTCCTAGCATTGATTTCAGTGGGAGTCAGGCCCCAGATGACTTGCCTAAGGTCATACAGGAAGCCTTTGGTGGAACAGGAAACTGAATGTAAGTTATTCAAATTCCAAGCTAGCATCCCCAGTACTGTGCCATCCTTTCTATTGATGCTGGCCTTTTCAGGCTACCTGAAAAGCTGCAGAGCTGGTAGCAGTGAAGGGAGTTGGAGTGAAGGGAGTTGGGGGTGAAGCTATGCATAGGGTCGCCAAGCCATAGTCCCAAAGCAAAGGGGTGGATTTTACCTTCTTACACTTCACATACTGAGCTGCTCAAGTGAATTTTAATGAAATAAAATGAAACAAAAAATGTCTTACAAAAATGGTGCTTCCTGACTCAGAATATCATAGAAGGGAGGAGTGATAATACATTTAAATGAACCAACTTGCAGTTAGGAGAATAGAAGACAAGCCATAGGACTTTAAGCATGGCAAGCCCAAAAGTTTGTCTCCCTTCTCTTCTAATTGTGCAAGTGAGTTGCTCAATAAAAATATCATCTCACCACTCAAATCTTACTTCTCTCACATCCCTGAACCACTATCAGAATATTGTAGACACAGAATCAGAAAGTATTTGTAATGAAATCAGCAAGAGAGGTCATGCTGTAATCATTCAGACAACTGAGTGAATAAGTGCTTATCAAGAGCAACAACAAGAAACAACGTGTATTTAAAAAAAACAAAGCAGGGATATAATGAAGCCCTTTTAACAATAATTTTATGGTCTTTCCAGGTGGTAGACTTTGCCCCTTTGAACAAAGGGAAAATCTATCATTTGAGATTGACCAATAATCCGTAATCATCCTGCTAACGGCATAATAGTTTTTTTCAATAGAAGTTAAAATGTTGAACATTATGTCACTGCTGCCACACTATTAACCTTTAGTTTCATTTCTAGTACATAACAATCATTTATATTGGGTAAAAAAAATGCTCAGTAGTATTCTACCTCTTCTTCAGTTTCATCTACCATACCATTACCTATTAGCTTCCTATTTATATTTTGAAAGTACTGTTTACAACTGCATAAAGCTGAACTCCATTTAGCAATTAAAGCAAGAATTGAGTCTTTTTTGTTACAAATGAAGAATATAATGAATTGTACCCAAAAATAAAGCACTTATTCTTTGAAAACAAAATGAAATTTATAAGGATAAAAAGTAATCTATTCATTAGTTGAGCCCCTGCTGTCATTGCTACTGGGCAAGGCTGGGACTGGAGCAACCATATGCTCCATGCCCCAGGCTGGAGCAGGACCAAAGCCCTGCCATAGCCAGAGAGTAAGCAACAAGGAGCAGGGGAGGCAGTAGGAGAACTAGGCAGCAGGGGGCAAGTGTTGGGGGGATAGGATGCAGAAGGCAAGCGGCAGGTGTCAAGCTGCTTGACTGCACCCCCCCCACTACCTGCCACCCTACTACCTGCCTTCCACTGCTTCCCCCAACTTCTGACCCCATACTGCCTCCCCCACCACCTGTTCCCTCACCACCTGCCACCTCACTGCATCCCACACTACCACCTGCCCCCCACCACCTGCCTCCCTGTGCAGCTTTGATGCAGTATTTGGGAAGACAAATTTAAGATGACCCCCCTATAATTTGCTTCTATACATGGAAAATTATAAGGGTGTAGGTTGTAGTCATGTTGGTCTAAGGACATAGGCAGACAAGGTTCTTTGGTCTAATATTATCAAATTCACCCAATGAACCATGTCTGGAAAATTATGGCAAATTTATACATTTTCCACATATAGAATCTAGTTATTATGGTGTTGTCTTAAATTTAGAGTCCTCTCGGGTTCAGGTAAATACAATAAGGCTGTTATGACAGCTATAACTCAAATGGTCACCAGCCTTCCTATACTGTTAATTCATGCGTAACAATCACAATGGTTGTAACAACTCAGTATTATGAGAGAAACTGGACACATGTTAAAACCTCTCAGTGATGAACTATTTAGCTCAGAGGCCAATGCTCTTTAAAGGTTATATGGCTCCATGCTAGATTATATCTGCTTTGTACTTGAAAGGCTGTCCACAACACTGCTGTCTCAGCTGCACTGCACATCAGGACAACTGAGACAAGAACACAGGAGGAACCTTTAAGGTACAGTGGTAGGTGGATTAAAGGATCTACCTAAGTCCCTTCCCTTAGTAACAGATTTACTGATAGCCCTCTAAAATAATAATTTTACTGCAAGTAAAGGATGTGATTCACTGATACGTTTGGGTGACTTTGTGCTGCCCCTGTAATCTAAATCAGTTCAAACCTCACCTAAATGAGCATGTGCTCTCTGGATGGTTTGCTCTACCCTAGTATACAGGCAAATCAGCCCTTGAAAGTTATTTAAAAATAAATAAGAGTAATGTTAAAAATATTCAGATTATTAGAAATATGTCATAGCAAGTTCTTTTCTTTATTGATTAATTCTGTGCATACTTCCAGGAATTTTGAAAAATGAAGTTTTGTAAATATCCCCAAATCAAATGGTTTACATTCAGGATATTCAGAATTAAAGTTAAATTGAAAAGAATTCCAAATGTGTTAACTCCTTAATTTCATGTAAAGCCTCCAAACAATTTTAGTTCTACCCTTTAGTGACAGCTTAAAGGAAAAACATAAATAAATAAAATCTGGTGTGTCATTAAATATTAGTTTAATTGAATCAAGCATTTTCATTTTAGCTGTATGGTTATTGCATAGTGACACTACAGGGCAGTTAAAGGTGTTTATTATGTGGATGGTTTAGATTTCACTAAGGGCAACAGATCTAAGTGCATCTCATGCCCCTGCCAAATATTTGGGTCCTACAATCATAAGGGCCATCTTATTAACATCTGTTATAGAAATGCCAGATTTTTACAAAAGGACAAAATAATTACCTTATACTACACACTGGATGTGTCTACACATGTGTAGCCCAGGTAACTCAGATATATACTCCCCTTCTCTAATTGAAGAGAATTGTTAGCTGGCAGGTGTGCTGTGGGGGAACTGCAGACCACTCAGTTTCTCTCCATCCCTATAGAACCAGGCCAGGACAGTCAGGGGACTTGATGATATACAAATTTATTTACATTAACTTATCACAAAGAAAAGAAACATGGATATTATCATGGGACGGGGTCCCCAGGGATGGCCATGAGACCCCCTAGGGCCCCTTGACCATGCCAATTCTGCTCAATGAGCACTCTCTTTCTTGCCTGCCATGTCTTGTTGGTAATAATTATGAATAGGGAGGCTGTCCTCAAGTTTACATTGGGCAGGGGTCCCAACGCACCGCCCCCTACTGATGGGGCAAACCCAGCAGCAAATGTGCTGCTGGGTTGCATCTATATGTGCATTACTGTGCAGTAAATAATCGCAATTAAATTTGCTAGCTGCATTTCCAAATTTAATTGTGATTAGCCATTTTTACTATGCAGTAAGGGCACAGACATGTAGACGCTCACCCATACTGTACAGTAAACTAGGCTACTGTGCAGTAACATATCTCATGTAGACATGCCCACTATGACTTTATTGCAATCCAAGTTACACAAAATTATACATTTAAAACATAAACATTGTGATCCCAATCCTACCTTCACACCAAAATGTTACATTAGTATAATCTCATGCTATGGTATAGTAGGTACAGTTAGAAATGTTACTTGTAATATATTACTAGTGATATTCCTATTTTAATCACATGGAATACCTGCACAAACCAGGCAGGAAAAGGAGGCTCAGAGAACTTGAAACTAAAAATGAGTGAAGCTAGAGAACCAATACCAGAGAAATTCCACCTTCACAAGGGAAATACATGCGTAATTTATTAAACCTTTCCACATACAATTCTCCCCAGGAAAGGGTTTCCCAGTAGTGTTTTGGGCGAAGAATAATAGAGCTTCCTGATCATACAGAACATCTGGGTTTAATCCCACTTTCTGAGGAGATCTACACAGGAAATGCAGAGGCTTATTAAATTGTCACACTATGAGGTTATGAAGATTTATGCCCACGCTGAACATGTATATTAATATAAGGAGTGACAGTGTGCATTAAATTATTATTTGTATTATTGAACAGGATCTCATTTTAAAGTATAAAACTATGGCCAAAGTTCAAATTGAGCTTTCAACCTAAACTGTGAATTTCTGGACATGTAATAGTAAATTTCAACCTTCGCTTTATATTAAGAGCAATTTTATTAATGTACTGCCAAGCCTGCACCTTCAAATAAAGAAGTCAAAACACCCCCAAAGTCACAATGGATTTAGAAATTAAAATGCATGAGTCATTTGTTTTTTTCCATCTACATTCTGAATTATCAGGAGATTAGTCAGGAGATTGAGTGTTTCTACCTTTGGGCTTTCTCAGCTGGTCAGGAGGCAGCAAATCCCCAAATACTGGCTAAGATCCAAGGCAGCTGGGACTTCCAAAGCTCCAAAGATCCAGTAAGAATAATCTGAATGTCCATGCTGAGCTCCTGGTCCAGCCTGGTCAGCTGAGTCAGACAAGGAGAGGCAAGAAGAGGAACCCAAGTAGCTGGCAACATTTACAACTTCAGAGCACTGCAAGAAGTGGTAAGGCATGAACAGTATCCCACAAGTGTGTGAAAGGGAAGGATAATTATGATATGGAGGGTGGGAAGGACATTACAGCTACAGGGCACTACAGGACACTTAGCAGGCAGGACTGATATCAGTTTGATGACCATTTTAAAGTTGAAGACCTCAAGGTTTCTTGAAAAAGTTGAGCTAGATGCACTGAAACTAGGAATGTTTCAAAGCTCCTGATTATCTGGTTTCCCCAGCTTGAGAACCATGAATATCACGTGCCCGCAGTGGCTGTGGGGGGCACAGCTGCACTGGCAGCGGTGGGAGCACAGCAACTGCAGCAGCAGGAGCATGGTGTTAGGGTAGGGAACTCCCGCAGATGCCGCCAGCACTGTCGGTGGTGGGGGAGAGGGGGTGAGTGCCGACCATGGGTCAGCGACCACCCGCAGGCACCGCCGACAGCAGTGGTGGTGGCCAGAGGCAATCATGGACTGCCTGCAGACACTGCCAGCAGTTCCCAGCAGCAGGGCATTGATGACTGCCTGCAGGCACCACCAACAGTGTCGGCAGTACCTTTTTGCAGGGGGTGCACCACCACATGCAGGGGGAGCATATGCACCCACGTGCACCCCCTGTGTCACCCCTGTTGAGAACATTGAAGGGTATCAGAAGGCTAGAGGTGACTAGATTTCTCTAAAACCCCATTGAAAGTAGTATATGTTGGGAAGTCTTTGTAGAAGACCCTGAAGTTTCTTTAGTGGGAAATCATTTCCTTACTCAAGTTCCATTGACAGTGTGGGATGAATGGCTGTGTTCTGTAGCTAAGTTCACTCATGTACCTTCAGGTGCTTCTCACTATGCAAGATGTGGCCTAGTAAGGGCACAGAGAAGTCAAACCATGCTCTCCAGACTCCCTCAATCCCTTTTTCCTTCTATGTAGCTGAAGAGATAGGTGAGGCCAGCCATAATGCTTCTGGGCCACTTCATTCTTCATCCATATGCAGGTTAACTATGGGATCATCTCCACAGAAGAGTTTCAGCAGTAACAGAAGCACAATTAACCAGTATAACACCTTGTGTTGACAAATTTATTCTTTTTTATGATTTAAACCCCCTTCCAAAGATACACAAGCTAAACAGGTACTTTTGTGACAAATAAGTGTAACCACATGAATAGCTCTACTTCCCTACATGCATTTCAGAGTCAAGTGGGAGTCCCCTGGAGAGTGTTGATCACCAGGGATCCTGGTTTTCTCTATTTAAAAATCCCAAAATCTCTGATTAAACCCCCCCAAAATCTGTGTTTTTCCACAGTTAAAATGAAACACTACTATATATAGGTATCAGCTGAACACAATGTTTTACTGACATATTTACAAATTTAAAGCAGTTTGGAAGCCTACTGAATTGGTATAATACATTTAATTCTAAATACCTATACAAATACCTTGGTGTTTGATCTTCTTTTTTGTCATGAAAATCAGAGATCTCCTTGCCCCCTTAGCTCACCAGGACACAGGTACACTTGCAGCTGTCCCCCCAGCTGCTTTGTGGAACTGAGCACCCCTGATATGCTAGCGCCCTGCCCCTGCCCATGCTGTTGCTCCTCGCTCCCAAAGCCACAGCCTCCTCAGCCCTGTCAGTGCTCCTCACTCCCAACCTGCAGCCCCCTGGCCCTGCCAGTGCCCCTCGCTCCTAACCCACAACCCCCCACCTCCAGGCCCCAGCCCCACAGTGTGTGTGGAAGTGGGTGGGTGTGTGGGGAAGCGGGGGATGTGGGCATAGGCAACAAGCTGGCGGGGGGGGTTGGAGCAGATGCAATCCATCGGGTGGGGGCACATACCTTCTCAGATTTCTGTGAGCACAGCGGGGCATAGGGTGTGGGCTTTAGCCATGTCAGACCAGCTCCGGGCTGAAGCCACCTCTGCAGCCCAATGGGCAGGACATGGCACAGGAGGGATCAATACACCGCCACAGCAGCCAAGATGACGTATGGTGGCGGCAGCAGCAGCACAGAGCTATGCCCCCCCGCTGCTGCTAGGCAGGCAGGGAGGACCTGACATTGGCACCCATGGCAATGTGGTGCTCTCTCCCAAGCCAGGTTCCACCCATTGGGCTTTAGAGGCAGCTCCTGCTCAGAGCTGGTCTGGCCAGGCTGCAGCCCTGCAGATCACACCTTGCTGTGGGCACAGAAATCGGCAGGGGACATATGCCCCCCCACCTGCCAACACATTGCCTGTGCACCCCCATCCCCTTCATATCCCCTGTGCATCCCTGCCCCATGTCACCTCACATGTCACCTGTGGCCCCTCCACCCCATAGACGTATCTGGAGGAAGCTGCAGGAGCTCCACCACATTGCCTGGCTGCCACCTGCCCCCTGCATTCTGTTCCCCGCAAGCCCCAAGCAGCTCCTTGCAGGCTTGAACTGGTGGTGGATGGTTCCTTCTCAGCCTGGAGGGAGGTGGGCAATGGGGTCCCACAGGGTTCAGTCTTCAGACCGATATTATTTAATATCTTCATCAGCGATTTGGATGAGGACGTGGAGAGCACCCTCTCCATGTTTGCTGATGATACCAAGTTATGGGGCAAAGTTAGTACACCGGAGGGCAGGGAGCAGAGTCAGGCCAACCTGGACAGGTTGGATCAATGGGCAGACAGAAATAGGATACAATTTAATAAAGATAAATGTAAGGTACTCCACCTGGGAAGGAGGAACCCCCAGCACACCTACAGGTTAGGAAGTGTCCTTCTCAGCAGCTTGGAGGCAGAGAGAGATCTTGGAGTCATAACTGACTCCAAGATGAACATGAGCTGGCAGTGTAACGAGGCCATCAACAAGGCCAATCACACCTTGTTGTGCATTAGCAGGTGCATGACTAATAGACCAAAGGAGGTGCTGCTCCCCCTCTATGCAGCACTGGTCAGGCTGCAGTTGGAGTACTGTGTCCAGTTTTGGGCACCACACTTCAAGAGGGACGCGGGGAATCTGGAGAGGGTCCAGAGGAGGGCCACTCACATGATTAGTGGCCTTCATGATAGACCCTACAGGGGGAGGTTGAGAGAGCTGAATCTCTTCAGCCTTCACAAGAGACGGCTGAGGGGAGACCTTGTGGCCACCTATAAATTTATTAGGGGAGGTCAACGGGGAATAGAGGAAGCACTGTATACTAAGGCGCCTCAGGGAGTGACTAGGAATAACGGGTGTAAACTAGTTGAGAGTGGACTTAGGTTAGATATTAGGAAGAAATTTTTCACAGTAAGGGTGGCCGGGATCTGGAACGGGCTTCCAAGAGAGGTGGTGCTATCACCTAGCTTGGAGGTCTTCAAAAGGAGGCTAGATAGTCACCTGGCTGGGGTCATCTGACCTCGGTCCTCTTTCCTGCCAGGGGCAGGGGATCGGACACAATGATCCATTGTGGTCCCTTCCAACTCTACAATCTATAAATCTATGAATCTATGAACTCTGCCCACCTAAAAAGGGAAAGCCATGGTTTCCTGGATTTTTCTCCTTTAAAGGGGAAAATCCATGTTTTTCCATGGCAAACAGAAGACCTGGATCCGTGTTGATCACATATCCCAAACTTCCCATGTCTCTATTTGGGAAGAAGAGGATAATCCCAAAAACAGGCACAGTAACAACAGATCAAGCTTTTAAATGAATAGAGGTCAATAGCAAAGGAAATTCCAGATGCAAGCCGTATCCACACTTTTTATACAGTAGTACAACGGACAGATTCAACCCCTATGTGTCAGTGGACAAGCAAGTACTCTCTAACCTTATCAGTAGGGACCTACTGAATTCAAAGTAGAAATGGGCTGTATGACAGCTCCTTTAATCTTTCAGGTTCCCCCATGCACCCCGCCTAACCCCCCACTGCTATTTTGCTGAGGGGCTCTGGTGACCCTGCTGCTTGTTGCTGACTGGCCTGGAGGCAAAAACGGGGCCATATTTAAAGCTGTTTTTTTGCCTCCCTGCCAATCAGGAGTGAGCGACAAGGCCCTTCTGGGAACCTGCAAGATTAAAGGAACTGCCATGCAGCCCACTTCTGCTGTTAATGCAGTAGGTCCCTAATTACCTTCTGCAGGACTCCCAGCCCACCCTCCAGTCTCCCCCATAGCCCCAGTCCATATGAAGTAGTTTGCAATGAGAGGGGTTATCTGTAGCTACAGCAACATGGTGCTATTGAAAGAAACATTAGTTCTGCTCAATAGATCAGTGCATCACTTGTCTGGCTGGTCCCAAGCAGCTTCCTTTCTGCACTCATGCTTGTATTCCATGTCTCTTTGTCTCTCCTACTCACAAATAAAACCTCACACAGCCTCAGTTTTCTCCTCACAATCTCTCAGCTCATTTGCAACAACTCCACAGGTGGTCCAACAACCAATGGCCTGCAATGACAACCCTGTCCTGATATCAGGGGCTGGTTGAGAAGTTGGCATTCCCAAACAGCATAAATTCTCCTAAACAGACACAGTGAGGGGGAGAGAGAAAAAGAAAAATAATGCATTTCATGTAATCTGATACCACAAACACTAGGATTCCTTAATTATAGTTATATAGTTATATCAGGGTAACACTACACTGCAAAGTTAAGGTTGTTTGGGTACCCTAACTATGCATACTTTAACATGTTTGGATTTTTTTTTCCAACTCTGATTTTCTCTGAAATATCACGAGAAGCTTGGGGATGAAACCAATGTCTTTGTAACATATTTAACACAAAATACAGATTCATACTCTTGACTAGACCTCTATTTTAACTAAGCTTTTTCTTCTGGGACTAGATATAGATTTGGAACACTTTTCTAGTGGTCATCTTAATCCTATGTTTATATCATGTCCACTTCTTCTGTGTGTTCTCCCCTGCATGCATACACACATGCACATTTTGTATATTAATGATTCTATTTTAAATGGGAGCTGCCTCTAGAAAGTAAAGATCAAACAGGTGCAAAAATCAAGTATAGTAACAGAATGTTATTTGAATAGTAGGGGAATAAAAACAGAAAGATAAATCTGAACAAAACTTCAAAGCACAGCAATAGAAAAAATGCTTTTAGTGCATTTGCTAATACAAAGTATAAAATCAACAGTAAGGGAATCCATGGTCTGAAGACATTTTGAAGTACTTAGGGACCAAGGGTTTTGTGACTTTTGACAAGGTTTTATGACAAGGTTTTATGATAACTTTTTCCAGTTCACATATTTTTCCATACTGGCCTTGACTTCCTTTCCATTCTATTGTGAAGGGGACCCTCTGCCAACATTATCATGTTTTCCACCTATATATAACTCAGGGTCCTTTTATTTTTAGAAGTTTCACCAAATACAAGGACTGCAGTGAAGTGATAGGAGATCATTTAAACCTGAATAAAATGGACACTGTCATGAGTATAGAACCCACTTCCTGGATCACCTGACAAGAACAAGGAACCTAGTTATGTCTACCATCATTCTTTGCTCTGTACAACACATTGCCCTCCTCCATGTCAAGTGTAGTTCCTCAAGGGATGTACAAAAACTATCAACTTTCTGTTTGGAAGCAGCTGACAAAGTATTAAGTAAGCATTTGGAAACTGCTAGTTACAATGTGAAATGTTCCCTCCCCAGAATAAACTGACAGCATGTGTTCAATTTTAGCTGCTGAAATCATAGACGTTGCTATGACTGAATAAGTGCCATTGGGAGTATGGTGTGATATATGGAACTTTGAAAATAACCAAATTATTGAGATTTGTCTCAATATTTTAACTGCCTGAAGAAACTACAGACAAATAAGTCTTAACGGGTATTTCATAAATACGAAAAGGTTCTCTCTAAATTGGTTGGGTTAATGTTATGAAAGTTGCTCCAGAGTAACAAGAAAATAAAATCACATATATGTATTCACCTACTGTAGAAAGACTGAGGAATGGTTGTATATTTCATTTATGAGAGCCAAGCCTGACTGTTAACAACCTAAGCAACACAAGATACATCTGGGAAACACTCCAAAGTGACTGGGCAAATATTGTGTTTTATTTACAAGAGAAACCTAAGAAGGTGATTCCTACCTAATGTGCTATCTGAAAGAGGTTAAGAGGGAAAATACAAGACATTCCTGTTTTTAGAAAAAATAATGTGATACTCACACGCAGCTGGAAAACCTTTTCCCTGCAGAAAAGACCAGACAGTTTGTACATCATTTTTTACATGTAGTAGGTACCTTGTCCTTCATCATGAACTTGGTCATTATAAATGACTCTTTCATACTTTTGTCAGTGGCTCAAAACAGGATCACATCAAAAGAAGTAGTAGTAGCAGTAATATATTTACAGCTCTTGCTTAAAAAATAAAAGAAAATTGACACACACACATATACAGACAGACAGATACACACACACACACAAACACACACTACAGTACTTCACTCCTTGCTTGAAGCCCTACCCCTATAGCTGATTGCAAGGCAGCTTGCCCAGGCCATTGCTTACAATTTCATAGTTTCTGTCTTTTATCTTCTTTTGTCTGCTTGCTTCCTTGCAGCTGGCTCCTGCCTGCAAAAGCCAGCAAGGTGCTCTAACTTTTGCTCTCACTCTCAAAGTTACTGGGGTTGGACACCCCTGTTATTGGGAGGGCTTTGATAACAGTCTTCAAATACATGAAAGGCAATTATGGAAAGGATACATACTGATTTTTCTCTGTGGCTATAGGAGACAGAACTAGAGCAATGGCTTCAAACTGCAGCAGAGGAAATATAGGTTGGAGATTATGAAAATTATGAAGATGGTCAAGCACTGGAACAGGCTACCAAAAAAAGTTGTGGAATCTCTATCCTTGGAAATTTTCAAGAGAAGGTTGGAAAGACACTTGGCTGGGTTGATTTGGTCAGGGACAAACTTTGAGTCAGGAGCTGGACTAAATGATCTTGGGAGGTCCCTTCCAGCCCTAGTCTCCTATGATCCTATATTTTCATTCCAATTCTAAAGAAAATGCCTTCTAAAATAATTATGAAAAAAAAAAGTTGTGTCAAAATTAGACACCACCAATCAATAAATTCTTTGAGGATTTCTGGAAAAAGAAAATCATGGCTGGGAGTCTTGTGTAGCACGTCAGTGGCTCTGTGATCATGCCCTGCTCCACCCCTTAGGGTCCCTTCCCTTCTCTCCTGCCATGCCTTAATAGAATAATAATAGTAATGGGGAGGCTGCCCATGGGCCTTTGCATGGTCCTAGTCCAACTGAACCCCCCACTGGGGTGCCCCAGCATCCTACCGACCTCTACTAGTTCCAGGCCTCTCACTGGGCCTCTCTATGACTATGCCACTGCAGGACACCTAAAGCCTTAGGAGCTAAGTGCATGGCTTGAAACCTCTCTTACACCACACCCCAAACCTCTCAGGTGTTATGGTAATATTGTTCTCTTGTTGGGGCTTTGGCCGCCTCCCCTTTCCCCTTGGCTAGGCCTTCTAGCCTGCGCCCACTGTACTGGACCTGGCTTTGAGGTGCTAGCTCTCATTTGGACCTTTGGGACGCTGCACCCCTTGACCCTGTCTGCCGAGTCCCTAGTCCCTGTCTGGTCACAGCCTTCTCAGGCAATGGAGCCCTGGCCCCTGTCTGGGTCTGTGGCCTCACTCTATGCCCGCTCTGGACTCAATATTACTCGAGCCTTGAGCCTGCCCTAGCAAGACTCAAGGCAATCACATGCCCCTCAGGTACTAAAGGGACCTCTGTATACTACCTCTACAGTCCCAACCCAAACTGCTAGTATAATTATAACATAAACCTAAACCCCTGACATAAACAAAGGGGAAGCAGCTTTCTGCCCCTTTAAGAGGGAAAACTTTCCCTCACCGCTCAGCTAAGATAGCCTCCCAACCCTGGGCTATATCCTAGCAAGCTGCCCTAGCCTCACCAGGGATCCATAGGTACCATCACAGTCCCTTCAGGTGTCCTACTGCCAGGAGCTCTCCACCCTGTGGCTGCCAGGGAAAGACTAGCCTGCTAGCCCAAGCCTCAGGCTTATATTCTCCCAAAGTCCTTCCGTCTTCCAGTCAGCAGACTGCCTGGGTTTCTTGCAGGTGCTCACTAATTACTGCCTTTTCCTGTTGGCCCTGCAACCTGCAGCTGCTGTGCCCTGCCTGGCCTGCCATGCTCACTCACTGGAATGCTTTTACCTTAAAGAAACAGGGAGCCCCTTTCTGTTACACCTTGCCATTATTCAGTAGGAATATATATGATCTTGAGTTTCAGAGTGATCTGCTTGTGATTTAACAGATAACTTTTCCTTCAGGGACTAGCTATCATTTCTCTTACCAGCTACAACTAGACTGCTATAAAAACATTTTTAAAAAACAAAATCCACATTTCTTTAAGAAATAAATTAAAATTATTTGTCCCTTTGGCTATAATCTGCCAAAAAATTTGATTATCTTTATTTTTCCCTGTGGCTACCAGTTCTTCCCACAGTCTCATTTGATACTGTTTCATCTTTCTAGCTATTAGTTTTTTATAATTTATTTTAATCTTTTGATCTATTGGAAACTGGCATAATCATTTTTAGGCTTGTATTCCTTCAAGGTTTCTATTAAAGCATCTTTACCTTTGAGCAACCTTCATCATACCATGTTTTACGCCACTTATTCACTACAAAAATGCCCTAGATTGTAAGAGCATTTTCCAGTTACTTCCTATGGAGTAACTGCTTCTTGGGTTTCTTTTTTGTTGAGAATGACAGATGATTGTCCTGAGACAATACATTTGAATTTCTCTCAACTCACTTTTCCATTTATTTTTCTTTTTATTAATGACTTGTAATCTGGGGGCTAGTTGTATAGTTAGTGGGAAGACTTCATAAAATTATAATGAAATTTTTAAAGAGAGGAGGGTAGTCACTCTCCACATATGTCAATATTTCATATGATTTATATGTTCCTGGGTATGACCATTAGCTGCATCTGGCCAGAGGTCTTATGGAAATTTAATGGGGCTAGTCATGGTGGGGTAGCACCTATAAAATACCTCTGTAGGGGTTCAGTGGCTTTGTTTAGCTCAACCAGTCAATTTATGTCTCTCACACTATGTTTATTCCTGGTCACCCTTGCCACACAGGAATCATCATAAAGCAGTTCCTGATAAGGGACATCACCCTGACAAAAAAATATGCCCTCACTGAGACATTAGGCAGTCAGCAACAGCCTTAATCTGTTTTTGTCTCCAGCAGAAGCTTCAACAATTGAGGAATTAAATCTCTGGACTTGGTCTGGCCTTCGGCCTCTGTCTCAATGATCTTAAGTGGAATGACAGGTCTAGGGCAGCCTCTATTCCTCCATACTCTTGCCTAGGCATACACACTGAAGGTCTTGGTGTGATCCATACTGGTCAAAATTATAAAGTGACTTGCATGCTGGAGTGTTCAGACTCTGACTCTTGGGTTTGATTTGGATTCAGACTTATGGAAAATGGCACTACTAAACTATGAATTTGTCAGACTCATAATTGACATTGCATAATTATCAAACTCAGCTCTGAAATATAGGTTCTATCCAAGAGAATGATTATACCATATTCTGGCAAGGGAAACCAATAAGTGAAAGGCAAGAGCAGGGAATAGGCTTTTCTATTTGAAACAGTTTATCATCTTTCTGTGAAAACCCATTGCTATATCTATTTCACTCAAGAACAGCTTCATCAGGTTGTTCAGTGTCTATGCACCTATCCTTCAAACTATCCTTCAGACAAGAATGTTTTCTACCAACAACTTGAAGAGATTGAGAAAACTCACAGAAATGAGACCATTATAATACTTGGCGACTTCAATGCAAGAGTTGGATGTAGTTTTAAGAGCTGGCCTGGTATTCTGGATAAACATGGAAATGGTAGAATGAATGAAAATGACCAGCGAGTGTTAGAACTTTGCACAAGTCAAAATCTATGTGTCACTACCACCTTCTTTACTGGGAAAATCACAAGAAAGACAGTGGAAACATCCAAGAGCAGGGCCCTGGCACTAATTAAATTTAATACTGACCAGGCACAACCACCTGAAAGAAATCCTGCACACAGGGTCTTATCACAGTGCTGACTATGACACTGACCATGCTTTACTCTGCTGTAAAGTCAGCGTCTATGTCAAAAAGACCCACTGTAGCAAAACTACCAGTCATCCTCAGAAAAACATCAGCCAGACTAAAGATATAGAACTATGCAGACTATTCAAAGAAGATGTGAAAGCAAGTTTACCTTGCTTTTACAAGTTATGATGGATTTAGGCAGCGAGCCTACATTAGAAGAGTTGTAGAAAGCCATTAAATTGATTCCTAGGAACAAGGCATCTAGCAACAACTGTTTGCCTGATGGAATCTACAAATGTGCCAATGATGAATTACTTCAAAAACTTCATGAAGTTATACTATTCTGTTAAAAAGAGAAGCAGTACCACAAGATTTCAAAGATGCTCTGTTTATATAATTATACAAAAACAGAGGTAACTGTGAAAACTAGAGAGATATCTCCCTGTTGAACATCATCAGAAAAAGTGTCATTCACATCATGCTCCCTAGGCTACAATCTTTAGGTAAAACAACTATCCTGAGAGTCAATGCAGCTTTCACTCAAGATGCCCCACCATTGATATGACATTTTCAGTCAAACAACTGCAAGAGAAATGTGGAAAAAAATAAATACCACAGTATATAGCTTTCATAAATCTGTCAGTCAACAGACATGGCCCTTTTATTGTTCTGAAGAAACTGGGTTGTCTCCCCAAACTGTTGAATGGAATTTGTTCATTACATCATGGTATGAAGGCAACTGTAGCGTCTGAAAACAAAGAATCAAATGCCTTTGACATCTACTTTTCATTCCTGCTTGTTAATACATTCAAGGACAGCAATGATGGCATTTATCTTCAAACCAGGCTAGCCAGAGGCTTGCTCAACACTGCCAGGTTTAGAGTAAATACCAAGGTGTAAGAACTGGTTCTGAGACATTTCCTGTTTGTTGATGACACAGCCTTGGTTGCCCACAATAAATCTTCCCTGAATGAGTGAATCTTCCCAAATCTCTTGGACAGATTTTCTGAGTCATGCAAGAGCTTTGGGATGGCAATTAGTCTCAAGAAAACTGATTATGTACTATAGGGAGAAAGAACCAATAACTGACATCATTCTGGAGGATAAATCTCTTGGTGACAATTTTTGCTACTTGTTTTATACAATCAGCAGGAATCTTGACCTTCAGACTGAGCTTCTTCTTCTTTCATATGGCTGACTTGGAGCAACAATTATAAATCCAGTTTAAGGTTAATCAGTCTAATGCTCTTGAGGAAAGGGAATGTATCTCTGCAATGTCACCATCAAATTTGTATAGAAGGCAGAGTGTTGTTATGTGATCCATAGTTTGATCAGGGTTATCACAGTCACATTCTGCAGAACTCCTACTATACCACCTGTGCATCAAGTGACAACAGCGGCCATGTCCAGATCGGATCTGATTTAGAACCCTCCATGTTCTTTGCAGAAGGTCAAAACCAGGAGGCTTAATTGTTGGGTCAGAAATTAGATGTTTATTCCAAAAGTGGCTAAGAATCCAGGGTATAACAGAAACATGCATGGAATAGCAGCAAAATATCAGCTAAGGTGAAGATGCGAATCTACAAGATTCATGTGCTATAATCCCTGCTTTATGGTTCAGAAATATGAACTATGTATGCTAGGCACACCAAAAGACTGAACAGCTTCTACATGAGATGTCTGCCTAAACTCCTGAAAAGAAAGTGGGCAGAGGTACTGGAGCATGCAGGACTGACGCACTTAGAAACACTGTCAAGAACAGGAGATTGTGATGGATTCGCTTTGTCAGGAGAATGGGAGAAGACCCACAAGAATATTTTGAATAGTGAGAGGGTGCTAGAAAGTGAGGTTGCCTCTATGGTGGTACCACGGTGTGAAAAAATTCTATGAAGTCACTGAACATTGTCATGACCCAAGGTCTGATTTTTTGTGTGTGCTTCGGCACTAGAATTATCCCCGTGGGTTAACAGCTTCATTGCACAGTGGAGTTCTGCTGCACAGAGAACCCGCGTGCAAGGGAGAGAGTTCCCGCCACTTTGCAGCTGTCTTTGCAGGGTTCATTTCCTTTGCAGCACAGAAATGCACGGTGCGAAGGAGTTCCCGCTCTTCGCATGCAAATTCGTGTCCCGCTATTGGCTAGTTCTAAATTATTCCCACGTGGCGGCTAGCGATTGGCCTGCTAGCCGTATAAGAGGCTTGAGCAGTTTCTGCCCAAGCCGAAGAGGACTCCACATCCATTTCGTGGGGACTCTGGGTGCGCAGCAGGGTCATCGAAGCCCTGTGTGTTACTCAGAGGAGTTTGGCGGCCTGATCCACTGCCCACCTCTTCCCGTCTTTGAGTGGTAACTTTCTATAAGACGTATCGACGAGTTTTCTATTTTGAACGCACTTGTCCTGGACATCCGGAGTTCTGTCTGCGTGGAGCCTAGCAAACTCCACGTGACTGTTCGTGTTTTCTGTTTGTAACCGCAACTCAAGCAAGTTTTCAGCCTGCACCGCAACCATCTCGGTGTAAGTAAACAATCTTAAAATTAACCATTACGTGTCTGTACCTAATTCTAGCTCGGCGCCCGCCCTCTCCGACCCGGCGTGCCCGGGCTGCCGGCCACAGCCCGTGTGCAGCGTGACCAAGGGCCCGGGTCCAACCCAGCCCGCACAAACATCAACATAAAAATCTGGAAAAAGCACGCAGAATCCCATGCAATCTGGAGGGAACATCTGATACTGGGTGCAGCTCAACATGAAGCGACTTTGATCCAGAAGATGGAAGCAAAGAGAAAAAGAAGAAAGCAGCATGATGTAAATTTGGACTCTAACTCCGAGAACATATGGATTTGTGAAAATTGAAACAAGCTGTGTCACTCTCGAGTTGGGCTTGTTAGCCACAAAAGGATTCATCAGGTGTCTGATTAGACCTCTTACGTATACACCATGATCCAGAGGATCGATGGTTGCCTACATATGTGGTTCTACATTACATAATCTGGGATGCTTGCTCCTTTAGTTGTAACAAAGGTGAATGCCCCAGGCATAACATTTCCAGTTTGTCCATTAAGCATTCTAATATTCTGTTACACCTCAGCTCTGTATTCTTGGGCAACCCTGGCACAGGATGCAGTCTGTCTGACTCACAAAGGACTCCCCCCCACCCCATCCCTCCCCTCCTCTACATAAACGAAACTGATTAAGATGCAGTGAGAGACGCACCTAAAACTCTCCAGATAAGGGTGATAAGAGTGAAACAACTGCCCTAGGTCTCATTTACATCCGAGATGGAACCAGATGACCATTCATTTACATGAGAGATGGAAAACAGAAAGCCTGAAGCAGAGACTGCAGTGAATTCTGGGACCAGAGAAGCAGGAGAGCGCTGCATGATGGGGAATCTGTGCTTCCAATGTTAATTAACCCATGTTCACACACACCCAGCTCAGCATTTATCAGACCAGTTCTAATCTGGATTTGCTAAGGACTTTTCCCCCCCCAGACACACACACAGCTCTAAGTTTAATAGGCATCTCGGGCCGTATATTCCCCGGTCCCAGTATGGGAGGCTTATTTAAACTTGATTGACTAAAACTCGGTTGCCGGGTTAGGGAATGCTGAGGCAAGAGACCGAGTCTGAGGGGGTACGGGCAACATTTGAACAATGGTTAAGGGTTCATCACAGCATCCAGCCTGCTGGAGCCCTAATCCCAGGTGTTGTCGTATCTTTCCCGAGACGACTGGTGGGAGTCCTCTCCACAAAAGGTTATGAGCACCCCAATAATTGCTTTAAGTCTGTTAAAAGACTATAGTAAAATCTGGAAAAGTCATGCTAAGCTGAGGCTTGTTCACAACAAGTAAAAATCCAAAATCCTGATACTGCAAGCTATCTATTGTTCCTGAAGAAACCATGAGATATCCCATCAGGATATCTGCCATCCATAGGAATCTCAAGCTGGCTCCCAAGTATTTGGGTTACTCCCTAATCTTAAGTGTTTCCTGATTATCAATCAGTTTCCTGAGATGGTCCAAACCAGATAACCCCTTGTCAATAGAAAAGACAATGATTTACACTACTGAGGGTGCTTCAAAGCAGCTGAACTGAGGGTATAAAAATCTGTAAGTGTGTGTGCTTAAAAAGAAGGAGAAAAAAGAAAGAAGAAGAAGCAGCAGGAGGAAGGAGAAAGAAAGAAGAAGAAGAAAACTCCTGTGCTGACACCATCCCCTGTTGTTCTTGGGATGCTGGAAGAACAGATCGTCTCTCTCTTCAAGGATTGTGCTACGGACTGTGCCTGTCAGCTTTGCAGCCTGAGTACTGTGGACTCGGTGAGATTCCCAGCGTTCTCTCTTCTTTCTAGGCATAAACTTCTGAACCTGACCTGTATCAGATCAGTTAAGCTTGAGCTAAGTTTCCCCAAATACTTAGTGAAACCAGGGTAGTATTGTCATTGTTTGTGTTTGTTTTTCTTTTGCATGTCTATTACTAGTACTATTATACATTTCATATGCTTAGCAATAAATAACTTTTATAGGCAAACTGGAAGTAATTGGATATATTTTTCCTTCTCTGCTTCTTTTTCCTCCTGTGCTCTGCAGCAACGCTTCTTTTACCTATGCTAAAGATCCCGGTGAAGCCTAAATTATTGTGGGGTCTGCTCATCAAGAGGCCAAAGATTGGGACGTGCTGAGTTTGAAACACATAAGGGGATCAGCTTGTACAGGCTGATTGACCCAGTTTGACTCAGACGTGCCCTTATGAACTGAATGCTGGCCCATGAGGGTGTCAGCTGGACACCCAGCCGGATTCAGAGGGATTCTGTTTACCTGTGAGCTTGTGTCTGACTGCATTTTATTGTTGCTCTTATGAACTGATTCTTGGCATATGAGGGTGTCAGCCTGTCCATGCTGATCAGCCCGGCCAGATCAGGCGTGTCACGTTAATTTGTGTGTGTTTGTGTGTATGACTGATTTGGTGACTGGAGGAACCCAGTCCCATTGAGATTGAGTCCTGCAAGATAGCTCCACTGGGGGTGAGGGCTTGCAGAAGGGAGAAATACAGCTCCATATAGTAACACAAGCAGTACATTGACAGAATCACCAAGACCCTAGAAACTATCCCTAATAAATGAGCACACCCCAAAGTAATGGGCAAATTTGGTAACAATTCTCTTCTGCAATAAATTTCAAGAAGCACCTCCCTCCTTCATTTAGTGCCTTACCACCTAAAATTTCTGGGTGATTCACTATATTTCATTTATGTCTTTATTATCATGGATAGAATAGCACCAATTGTAGCACTGAAATCACCTGTTGTTATTATTTCTAAGTCTGGAAATTTATTTCAGATCATCTCCAGAGCATTATGTAGCAATTCTCATTTATAGACTATATCCAGTCTTGATATAAACACTGAGAAGTAAACATTAATAAGAATTATGTGAGCTCTACCATGAAATGTAATAAGTGCTGCTTAAAGACACACTCTAATTCCATTTTTAATTCTTCAGTCATACTCCTTAATGAGAGAAGAGTAACCAAGCCTCCCTACAACTGCCCTTTAGTTTTATCTTTCCTGCCAATAATTTTTATAGAATGAAAAAATCCAGGAATTGACACTAGGGCTGTGCAAAGCTTCAGATTTGGAGGAGATTTGGCCTGATTCAGGGACCAAATCTCCAAATCCAAATCAAATATCAGTTGAATCATCTGAAGCATCACATGCATCCCACCCCCCATCCAGTATGGGGGGTGGGATGCGGGCACAGCTCATCCCAGGCGGAAGGAGGCAAGCAGCAGCACAGCATAGCCCCCACTCCCAGTGCTGCTGTGCCCACATCCTGTGCCTCCCACACCAACTGGCAAGCGGTGACGGGGCAGAGCTCCTGCTCCCAGCACTGATGATGCGGGCACAGCAGCACTAGGAGTGGGGGCTATGCCCTGCCGCCACCTGGAGCAAGCTGCACCTGCATCGCGCCCTTCCCCCCACACCGGTTGCACAAGCAGCAACAGGGCATAGCCTTCATAGCTCCCCCCGCCAGGGCAGAGGCAGGCATAGCTGAAGGAGCCACGGGAAAAGCCCCCAGGTGGTACATGGTGCCCTGCCAAGCCGCACTGCACCCATGCCATGGAGCAGCTGCTGCATGGGTGCCAGGCAGGGGGGCGATCTCTGCTGCCCCCCACTGCCCCACATTGCATGGGGGGGCTCTGCCATAAGCACCCAAAGGCCCCAATCACCACTGCTGCAGTCGGTGAGTACATGGCTTTTTTTTTCTCTTTAAGTGCCAGGACTAGGCTGGATCCAGGCAGGGGATGGGTCTGGGCAGGGAAGCCATGGGGGCTTCTCCTGTGGCTCTCCCCACCTGGAGAAAGACAGGCACAGCTGGAGGAGCCATGGGAGAACCTGCAGCTGCCCCGCTGTGCCTGCATCTCCCCAGACAATCCAAATCACCAAATCTTTCTGAATCAGTGCCGAATCTTCCAAAGCTGATTTAGCCAAATTGATTCAGGACAGTGATCCAAATCTCCAAATCAAACCAATGTCCTCCGAATTGGCCGAATCCGAATTGAATACTTCCCTATTCGCACAGGCCTAATTGACACCATCGTTCAATACCACATCTCTTGTAAAATCACAATATCAAAACCATTAATAAAAATTCTCAACAATGGGTAAAATAATGTATTTGTCAAACCAAAAGATCAGTCTCACCCAGGGATGAAGCAAGTAGTTTTTTTTTAGGATCTAATCAATCCCTGGAGTCCATGGATACATAAGTAGGGCAATCTTGGGTAAGAACTGAAGCCTTTGGCTATCATATTCCTTACTTTGGAGAGGCAGAGTCTCTTCTTCAATGCTCACTCCTGTAAGGGTACAATTGGCTGCCTCAATGCTTATCAGGTGTCTAATATATAAATTCCTAAAACCAGGTCTTATGGGAGGCAAGGGGTGGATATCTGGCTGATCCTTCAAAGACTTCAGAGCTTGGATATGTAAATAATATTGTTTTCAAATAGTTGAAGAAAAACGAATTATTTGGCTAGGAATTATGCAATTCTCTACTTCATAATAAAAAAGTTCTCTTTTTTGAGGATAAAATTAAATAATAAAATATATTGCTCCCTTCATCTTTTTTTTCTGTGTCTAGTAGAAATATTCTATATATATAAAGGGCTTAGTCAGTCTGCCTGTATGTCTGTCTGTCTGTAATGCTTTTGGCCAAATGCGCATACGCTGCCGAGAGGACAGGCAGTGATTGGCTGTGTGGGCCCAGGCTGCACAGGCCCAAGTTTGAGCCACTGCTGGGGAAGTTTGTGGTGGTGGCAAACATGCCCAGCCACCCAAGCAGCAGGGCTTCCCCACACCTCTCTGCCTGAGGGCGAACAGGGTGGGGGGATCACAGTGGCAGCACCCCCCCACCACCTGTCCCTTACACTCCCAAGAACAGATGTCAGGGAGGGGGAGACAGCGGGCAGGGAGGAGGGAGGGGAGCAGGGAAGGGGGAGGCAAAGGGAGGGTCATGGTGGTAGCAATTGTCAAAGTCGGCCAGCAGGGAGGGAGAGAGGGAGGGAGGGAAGCAGGAGGGGGGCCCTGACAACACCTGGCAGGGAGGGGGAGGTGGTGGGGAGGGAGGGAGGCTGCATGGGCCTGGGAAGGCACAGGGCAGGTGGAGGCGAAGTGAGGGGTCATGGTGGTTGATGTTGTTAGGGCCCAGCAGCAGGGAAGGAAAGAAGGGAGGGGAGGGAATGAGAGGGGAGAGGAGGGGGCAGTCATGGAGGTGGCACCCCCCTGCTTCCCAGCCCCAACAACAGCTGGCAGGGAGGGGGAGGCAGCGAGGAGGGAGAGAGAGGAGGGAAGGGGAGGCAGGGGGAAGCCCTGCTGTGAAACAGAAGCAGGTGGGGAGAGGCAGCCCCCACACTGGAGGCTGCAGGAAGAGGCAGTGGCAGCAGAGGGAGTCTTTACATCACCGGCCCCGAAGCGTGGGCAGGGGGTGAGGTGGGACCATGTCAACACTCCCTGAAACCTGTCATTCTTGACAGGCAATTAACTAGTTCCCAATAAATAGAGAAAGAAGCTTTTTTGTTGGTCAGAAAATTGCAATAAATTCCATAGAAGTCTTTGAAATTGCTTTCTACTTTGCTTCTAATAAATTGCATGTACTTCTCTGTATGATTTTAAATTACAGATTAATTTCTTGATTTCTATTAATTCATTTAGAAGTTGAATATTTCTTTTTTTATTTTCCATTAATCTTAGCAACATTTGAGGGTATGTTGGAGATTTGATAATCTGCAGCAACCTTATTGCCTTCATTCTCCCACTGTAGGGCTGTTCCATGTATCCAGGTCTTGTCTCCCAAGAGGACAGAGCTAGGCAGTGAATTAGAACTCTCATTCAAATTAGAATCAAAAGTAAGGGATAGCTGTATATTTAAAAAATCTGTATTAAATTTTCCTTTTTCCCACCAAATTTGTAGTTGGTAATGTGGTAAAAAATAAGTTTTCTTTTTCATTGATCTTTTATTCTGACATCTTGATTTGTCAAAATTGTGTCATTGGACAATTAGTGAAGGTATTCCTGGGAAATGGGTGGAAAGAAAAGGTTCTTCTAGGCCTTTCTCAATAAATTCTGTGATTTTCAACTGGGTAGAAAGATCTCTATTTCTGAAGGCAAGAATATAGCACAAGGGGTGCTTTCATTATGGATGAACTAGTTACAATGATCGGAGCTCTCAGTTACAAACCTATAAACTCTGATGATGAATCCTCCATTTTTTTATCCACCGGACAACTTCTGACAGAATTTATTACGATTGCCCCCTTCCTGCACCTCAGAATAGCCTGGTAGCTAGGGCACTCTTATAAAAGATGAATCCACTAAGGTATAAGTTAAAAAAGATCAGCCATGGCACCACTGCAGTGCCTACCACTGAATCTTAGATGAAGCCCAAACCCAGAGGTGTGCTTTGAGAACACCTACTGGAAAAAGGAAGGAGGCAGAGAAATTTCTAGTTTCTGGATGCTGACAGGGAGTAAGAATAAGCTAATAATTGAGCAGCTCTGTCTTGTCAAGAGTGAGGATTTTTCAGAGGCAGACAAGATTCTTTCAATAAATGTGATATCTTTTATTACACCAACTAAATAGTTGGAAAAATTGTTCTTTACAACAGGGTGGATTTGATTTAAATGAAATCGATTTAAATCACAACTTAAGTCACTAGTCAGGAAGCCTCAATTCAATCATTGTTTTCTACAAAAAGTGCAGTCTTGTTGTTTGATATAATCTTAATATATATTCTTTAGAACTCAGAGATAGATTTGGGTTTCATTTTTAGAAGGCACACACTATACATTTTAAAGCAGTGATTTATTTTGATATTTTTTCAAATTAATTTTACAGCTACATTAGAAAACTGAATTATAATTTGGTTATTGTATTTACCAAAGCTAACTGAAACAGATACTTGTGAACTCATTGGGAGGTGAACTATCTCCAATTCACTAGATCAATCATGCATATCTGGGAGATATTTTTGCCACACTGCATTAGGAGCACAACAACAACTGTCACCAAAAACAACAAACATTTAAATTGTTTTATTTAACTACAACAACCTTATGTATTTTGGATATTTTTCTTCAACAACAAATACGTCTACTTATTCTAACAAAACAAGCATATGTGTTTTTGAATTTTTAACTATTTTAATTATAAGTGTGAAATGTGTTTTTACCAAAAATTAAATAGATTATTTCAGCCAGGTCAACATGAAAAGCTTCAAATACTGGGTTATGCAGCAAAGCTTTCCTACTTTTTCAGATCCCAAGTGATTTTGCAATTTAGAATGAATTAGTCCAAAGGAAGAAAATATTCTTTCTATACCTACAGAAGAAGCTACTGCTGTTAAAAGCTGAATTATCACTTCAATAACCTCTGATGGATCCAGGTGCTTCAGTAACTTCCACAATTTCACTGTTGTGACTTTCTTTAAAACCTCATCAGTGACCATGTATTTTTTGAATGGCTCACCCTTAGCCCTGAAATTTATTGAATGACTGCTGCATGCCCATGTCATAGCCAACTCTTCTTCAGCAGTTAAGGATTGACCCTGGTACCAAGTATTGAGAATATTGGCAAGAAAATGAGCAGGAGATAGTGCTTGATCCATTTACTTTTTTAACACCTGCAATTTAATTCTGTCACTGCATATTTCTCTTCTCAAGGTCTCACTCAGTTCCTTTCAAATTTCAACAGCATCAGGAATAAAACAGTGATTTCCCTGCACTTTGCTCAAGGCTACAGAAATAGGATTCAGGATAGTCAGCATACATTCTACATTTCTCTTCAGCCCAATGTTGAAAACTTTGGCTATGACAGTTCCACCTACTTTGTCATGATTTTGTTCACAAACTGTCATCAGATCAGGTTAGTTCTCAATATATTGCTCAAAACAGTCCACTACTGAGTTCCATCATACATCTTGTGTGAGAGTTAGTTTGGTTCCTCCTGCTTTCTTCAGAGCAGCTGCTGCAAAGTGGCTGTTAAGAAAGTATTTTGCAATTTCAACAACATTAGCCTTTATTTCTGGAGCACTGAAGTCTTTGGCTAAGAAGTGAGTGCTGCAGCCATATGTTATTAGCTTGGGGCTTTCTTCACTTTCTTCTAGATTTCTTCTCATCTTTGATACATTTGCAGCATTGTCTGTGACAAAACAGCGTCCTAGATATTTGAATTTTTTTCACAGCTTGTTATAGTTTTACTGCTACTTCTTGTAAGTGTTCTGCTGTGTGTGCAATTTCCTGAGGTATCAATTGTTTCTTTAAGGTAGACAGCCCCTTCTTCTGGTGTCACACAAGCACATATTACTGGAACATTGTGGACATTGCCCAACCCACCAAGACTCAAATTAACAAGTTTTCCCTCTAGACTTTTTGCATAGTGTTCAATTTCTTTCGTGGACACTTTATCCATCAATTTGCCTGCTATGTCTGCTCTCTTGGGTGGACTGGTCTGAATGACCGAAACATGTCAGTGAAGTATGTGTTCTCAACCAGGAAAAGAGAGTTCATTGCATAAACAAACTGAGCATTTTTTCATCAATTACTTCTTGCTGTAATCTGCTGGTTCTTATTACAAACCTATCTATGGTTGTTTCTGAATAATGGAGATTGTTTTTTCTTTTTGCTGTAGGTGATATACTATGTGACATACATTTCACTGGAACACTGGTACATATATATCATCTGAACCTGTAGACAGTGATGATGATGTTGAAGATGGATAGTCAGAATGCTGTATGATGAGGATGGATCCTCCAGAAGTCAAGGCAGTCATTACAGTACTGCTCATTTAGCATTACTCATTGTACTCAGTGCTACTTTAAGTGAAACTGTAAAAGGAAGATCTGCCTATTTAAGCCATTATTTTCTATCACAACTGCATTAAAATATAATAGTTCCATGAAGTAACAACTATATTTATGCTCAAACATTTTTATGAGAATTCAAGTAGTCCAGAGGTCCACTCAAAAGATATGGACAGGGAAGACAGGCAGCCCATAAGAAAGAAGTATGAAATAAGAATGTTTACTAACCTGGAGATCCTGCATGTTCAGACATGTTCCATTCATCATCTTCAAAGCAGGTTCCTCCTGGGAAGGAGCACTTCTCATGGTGTTGTTTCATTTGGGCAACCGGGCCTTGTATTTCTTGGCTGCACTGCGTGCATTTTGCACATGTGCCTGTCTTACCTGCAGGTAGAGGAACTTCATTAAAATATTTCCAAACAGGGTCTCTTTTATGGCCTGATAAGCCTGCTGCCATTATAGGTTTTCCCTTCTACCATACCATTCCCTCACTAGATCTCAAATCAATGGAGAGGCTATACTCAATGGAAAGGAAACTTATCCCTCAAGACTTCTGGAATATTCTGGTTAAAATGTTTCTTTTTCATTTCTACTGTCCCTCCCTCCCTTCTTGCATTTATCTCCAGACTCCTCTTTCTTGCCCAGATCTACTCCACCTCCAAAAATCCTCTGTTCATTTAACTTCTTGAAACTTTGTACTTTTAGAGAGAGGTAAAGGCTTGACTCTATGTACACAAACTTGCAGAGAGACAATAAAGCTGATGGATCTGTTATTTCTCATCTCCATATACTGCTGTTAACAAAGATGTTATTTTGGAGACACAAATCCAGTTTGAGAACTGAAACTAAGAATCACAGAGATGCTTAATGGGATCTTCTAGGCTGAGCACTGAGTCCCATTGGGTAAAGTGGCTCTCTTTCATCTTCATTAATCTGTAGAGGAGCCTCCGGGAAACCCATAAAATAGGACCCCTAATATAGTCCATGACCTGTTGTGACTTATTTATAAAACTTTTTTAAAAAAGGTTACATGAATACATTGTCTCAAATAGTACATCATTACAAGTTATAATCCATATTCCATGATGACATCTTTGAACTTTAATGTATCTTAAATTAAAATTACCTTTATATAGGTTTGATTTTTTTGTTAAGATAGTTTTTAAATTATTTAAAAATCCATTTTTTTTATTTTTAAAAATCATTGATTTTTATCCACCCTCCTTTGCAAGCTTTCAGGCACAAACACCCTTCTTCAGGCATGGGGAGAGTCTGCTATTGTTTTGTATGCTCCTGGATGGAATAAAAGCCAAAATGCAAAATGCAGGTCTGTGAAAATACAAATGTGTGCCAGTGAAGATCAGAGGCCATGGGATACAATAAGTGTAAGACAGGTAGGTAAGGGGGAGCAGCGGCAGGGACAGGAGGGGATGTTGACCTGGTGATAGAATGTAGCTGGTAAAATGTAGAGAGGTTACCTGGGGTTACTGGATGGCAGGCAGGTTATAAGGTGCCATAAATCCAATATCTATGTTTAGACCATAGTGTTGGTTGTAGTTGTGTTGGTGTAAGGACATGGGTAGACATGGCTCTTTAGGTAAATGTGGTTCATTTTATTAGACCAACTAAATAGTTGGAAAAATTATTTTTTGCAAGCTTTCAGGCACAAACACCCCTCTTCAGGCATAAGGAGATTCTCCAGGCATAGGGAGATCTCTTAGATCACCAACCCAGGGATCTTTTACATGTTCTCTAAAATCTACAAACAAGGGAGCCCAAGCAGACCTATAATATCTAACCATGGAACCCTAACTGAGGAAATATCAGGTTTCATCAAATCCATCCTAAAACCTCTTGTCACCCAAAGAGTGAGTTTTGTCCAAGACGTAACAGACTTTCTATGAAAACTTAAAAACATAGACCACCTTCCCAGCAATACCTTCCTAGCCACCATGGATGTTTCCAGCTTATATACCAACATCCCACACCAGGATGGCATCCAAGTCTGTCTTACATATCTACAAGAGCAAGATTACAACTCAGAGTACAGACCCAAAGATATTACTAAACTTATATACTTCATCCTCACACACAACAACTTCACGTTCAAAAACCAACACTTCCTCCAGACCCTGGGCACAGATATGGGCACCAAAATGGCCTCACAATATTTCAAACTTTTTATAGCCCACCTGGAAAAAGAATTCCTCAAGAAATGCACCATCAAACCCATGCTATACTTAATATATATAGAAGACATCTTCATCATTTGGATCCAAAATCTGCAATCTCTGATTAATTTCCATCACAAATTCAATAATCATCACCCCTCCATCAGACTATCTCTTAAATATACCAGCACCAGCATTTCCTTTTTAGACACTATGATCAATATCCAGAATGGTAAAATACCAACCACCAACAAGAAACCTACATACCAACGGACATATCTGCAAAGAACCAGCAATCACCCTAAATACACCAAGAAAGCTGTAATATACAGCCAAGCACTCTGATACCACCAAATTTGCACTGAGAACACCCATGATAATCACCTCACAAATCTCAAAAGTGCTTTCACTCAACAGGGACACTCCTCCAGAGAGATGGATTGCATTTTTGAAAGAGCCACTTGGATACCATGTGAAGAATTGCTGCAGTACAAAAAGAAAATCCCCACAAATCACAGACCATTAGTTATGATATACTATCCTTCCCTGGAACCTATATGGATAATCCTCAAACAATTGCAACCCATAATAGAAGTTCCAATTCTTAAAGAGATCTTCCCAGAACTACCCATCCTGGCCTTTAAACAAGCACCAAACCTCATCAATCTCATCACCAGAAGCAAACTTCCTATGGCCCAAAACACAAAGAATAGATCCAAACCCTGCTGGGACAAGAAATGTAAAACCCGCCAACATATCTCCACCACTCTCACAATAACTACATTCCACAACAGAACCATCACCATTCCTGAATCTTACATGCGCACCTCCAGAAATGTAATACATCTCATCTAGTGCCCTGATACCCTGATGGAAAATATGTAGGAGAAACCAAACAATATGTAGGAGAATGAACGCACATTGAAAATCCATCAAAGACAAAAATACCCAATGACCTGTGGATGCACATTTCTCACAAGAAAGCCACTCCCTCTCCAATCTCTCAGTGCCCATAAGCTTGAAAGAACAATTTTTCCAACTATTTAGTTGGTCTAATAAAAGATAATTCATTTACCCAAGGAATCTTGTCTGCCTTTGTCCTTAGAGCAACACAGCTACAACCAACACTCCCAAAACATGAAGGATCTTTCAGATACACCTAGAAATAAAACATGGGGCATTTGGGGAATTTTAAGGCCAAAACCTGAGGTGCCTACAGAATTTAGGTCTCTCCCACCGGCTAAGGTTACATGGCAGCTGAGAAAAGGCATACATATTGTCAATAAGGCTGATGAGAAAGATCTGAGGGTTACTGTAAACCACAAACTCAACATGAATTACTGTCCAATGTGATGCTGTAACAAAGAAAGCAGATTCAGTTTTAGGCTTCATTACCAGTAATATAGTATGTAACACCTGATAGTATGTGACACTATCATTCTACCCAGCACTAGTTAGGCCTCAGCTGGAGTAATATCCAGTTCTGGAAATGTGTTGCAAGAGAAACTGGAGAAGATCCAAAAGTGAGTGACAATGATGATAAAGGGGCTGTAACACTGGCTGTAATAAGAAAGTTTTAGTCTGGAGAAAAGAAGATTAAGGGCAGACATAATAGCAGTTTTCAAATATTTGGAAAGATGCCATAGAGAAGAGGGAGAAAAACTAGGAAAATAAGCCACTCTGGAACTTTTTGGAAAGGACAGGATATAAATCTAATAAGTAAATAAATAGCTGCTTTTTTGCCACAGTAGGCAGAACACAAAGCAATGGATAAAATGCACAAAAGTTGATTTAGATTAAATCTCAGGAAAAAAATTACCTTTAAAAAAGCAATAGAACAAAGCTAAGTATGGAAGTTATGGAATCTTCTTCATTAGAGTTTTTCAAATAGCATCTGGCTGGAATACTGTAAGGGATAAGAAGCCCTGCATATGTGCAGGGTCTTGAAGCAGATGACCCTTGAAGCACCTTCCAAATCAATGAATGACATTTTGGACTTAGGCATCTACATACACCCAGAGCCATAACGGAATTTACATTGCTTTAGAAAAACATACAATCCCTGGAAGACATTTAGGCCACGTATGCCTTCAAACACATTTTTGAGGAAGTATCCACTTGACTGAAGTTTGGGCCAATTCACATGGCAAAAGAACTAACATAGACAGTATGGAGTAAGCTGATGTTTTGCAACACACCAGCTTTATTCCGGCCTTACTAGACCATTTTGATTACCCTTGACCTCAAGGCATACCACATGCCAATCAAATACTTTTTTATCCCTCCGCACAGAGTCAGGACATGGCTTTGATCGATGATGGATGATGAGTGGTGGTTGAATGAATTACATTTGAGTGCTCATCTGGAGAAGATTGAGCTGAAAGACAAGTTATAAATCTATTTGTACTTAGACCACGGCAATTTCAGTCACTTCAAGAAATAAGCTCATCCATCAGTTAAAAAGTCTGCTAGTTTCAACCTTCATTAAGCTAATGTTCTGTTTAACTATAGATATTAATTGTTTCTTGATTGGAAACTTTGCTCCTGACAACAAATTTTAAGGATGCAGAAGCATTACCTAACTGTTGAGGAAAAATAAAATAGGACTACACCTCATTCCAAACCTTGCATTCGCTTACACATGGGCTTACCTTGTAAGTAAAATTAAGTAATTACACACCTATTTAGGGGATTGTGCCTAGATGATATAATGGAAAAGATTTTTAAAATTATATTTGTACAGTATGTGTACATTAGGTAAATTTATTTTCAAAGACTGCTGTCTCCCATGTTTTGGTTTTTTTCCGGCACATGCACTTGATTACTAAAGATTCGCCATTTAAGGTACAATTCTGGACCCATTAAAGTCACTGGGAGTTTTGCCATTGACTTAAGTGGGGCCAGGATAACAATCTTAGATGCAAAGTAAAGAAAAAACAACTAAATACTTAGAATTTACTGGACTGCACCCAGGACAGCTAAAGTAGAGATCAAAGTGAATGACAAATACTTGAAACACTGGAGTGGTAAAGTAGTGAATGTGAATATAATGTGTACAGCATGTTTTTGAAACAACCATTTGTACATACATTTTGGAACAAAGGAATTCAATGAAACTATGTGATTTTGCATGGCAGGGTTAAACTGGATCCAAACATTTTGCTGAAAGACTGAAAATTGATGTCGCCATCACACTAGTAAGTTAGTGGGACAATTTTTTTTAAAGCTAGTTTAACAGATAAAAGATACTTTTCTTAAAAATGGAAAGTATCTTAAACATTTAACGTTATAAGCTACAACATAAGCCTATAAATTAGAAAAAATTAAGAGTATATTTCAATATAAATGAACAAGATTAACTGAAAGAACCTGCAAGATTTCCTGGCAATATAATAAATTGTATTTATATAAGATTTGCATAGTGTTTTTGTTGACAGATCATCTGTATATAAGGACTGCACTTACTCTACTAAAAACAGAAAATATTTTTTTAAAAACCAACTGGGATACATGGAATACAAAGCAGCACTTCATTTCCAATCCAGCAAATGTTGTCTAATAAAGTGTCTGCTTGGTTTTGCAACAACAAAATAAAATATGTACTTTGACTGTTTCAAAAATTGTTCACAAAGGCATTTAAGCCAGAGTTTGTTTAATTTTCCCATGCCTCTCTCCCCTTTTCTGAAAGCTGAATATGTAACTTAATTTGCTGCTAGTGTCTGCATCACTTTGGTAGGAGGGATGCTGGATGAAACGACTGGGTCAATGTCTGTGCATCACTAAAATAACTGTTGTGGAGTGGGTGTGTAACATGACCCCAGATGCATCTACACATGTTATTAGCACAGAGAAATAAACTCCATTGCATATTGCTCCGTACTTTATTGGTCCCAGGTACTGTGTTAACACATGTGCCCAGGACCACAGCACATTGAGCTAGGTTGCAGCAGCCCCAGCTGGCAGGGAGCCTGGGGGTTCAGCCTGCCAACCCAGGGCTGCTCCAATCCAGCTCAGTGTGTTGCTGAGGGACCGGCTGAGGCACAAGAGTGCTCCAGTGCAGGGCAAGCCAGCAGACAGCTCCTGCACTGAAACACCCTCCTGCCCCAGCCAACCTTGTCAGCATCTACACGTGTTGCTGCGCACTAAAGAACTCCACTGTAGGATAGTACTTATATTTACAAGTGCTAACCTGTGGCAGAGTTAATTGGTTTCCTGCAGCCTAATAGGGCCACACATGTAGACACTGAGACTTCACTGTGGAGCTAATTAGGAAGCTCTGCAATGACAGCTTGTATAGATGCACCCCCCTTTGAGTAGGTCATTAAACGTAGGAACTGAATCCAGGACTAATTACTTCCCAAAACATGAACTCCTACTGCCTGATCTAAAAGATTCACATCTGTTACCCGAAATTTATTGAGCAGGCTCATATAAATGTGTAAGTATGTTAGGCTGGCAAAACTGCACTTTTGCTCATAAGGCTTATCCTATTCTACCAAATCGAAACAAAATCTAACAAAATCTCAGTTTTGCCACTATAACTGATTCTGCACTAGGGGCTTTTGCTGCCATATCTGTTAGCCACTGTTCACATCTCTTCACACCTAGGTAGCTATCTAGACAGAGGTCTGCAGTATAGGCATGCAAAAGTATAAGTTATGCATGGATAAGCAAAAGTGACTGGGATAAAATAAGAAACATTGGTGATCTTCATCCAAAACATGGACTCCAACATTTTCAAAGGTCAAAAGTTTGCACATTCCCTTCTCTGTCCAATTCCTAGTAATTATTTCAGTGATTTCAGAGCTTTCTTTCATGATTTTATAAATCTCTTTCATTCTACTTACTGCTGTTCTTAAAGCTCCATCTTCTGGATTCATGTAAATCTCAACTTCCATTTTTTTTAAAGTGATTTCTAGTCTCACAATTTAAAGACAGAAAACATAAACCAAAAGGGCTACAAAACTGTAGTAAAAAAACCCTTCAATCCACTATTTTTGAAACTCACTAGATTTTTAAGCTGATCTCATGATTTTGGAGACTGACTCCTGGTTCGTGCACCACTGGGGTTAGCAATACTATTATTTTCCACATACATGCAGATCTTAAATGGAGTTTGGACTGCACTTCTACTCTGACTAAACCAATCTATTCCCATTTGTATAGACTTCTGTCTGAGCCTTGGGGTGGCAAAAATAAACTCGACTGTTTTTTACTCCTACAGCTCCCAAAGAGCCAACACATACAAAAGAGAGAGGGATTCTAATTCATTTTGTGCATTACCAATAGAATTACTGATTTAGCTTCAATTAGCTATGCCTGTTCAAATCTTCTGGTGAAAAACTTATAAAAAATTACATTAGAACTCTTTATTTGGATAGAAAATGTCTTTTCAACCAAAACAAACCTTTTTTTGTGGAAAACTGACCTGATAATTGTAATATTTCCAATAAAATTTCTATTCCTAACTGAAAAAAAAAAAAACTTCAGCTGCTTTAAAGGTTTTGTGAGAGAGGGAGAGGAAGGAGCATACTCCCTGTCCTCCCCATTTTTGACATTTTTCTTACTGGAAAGTTAGTGGGGAAAGAAAAAGGACGGAAAGGAAAGAAACAAAAAATTACAACAATTCAAATAAGAACTTACATTTATACATAGTTCATTTTCATTTTTTCCACAGTATTCTCCACCCCCTCTCCCAACCCAAGAAAATCAAACTAAGAGAACCTTTTCCTCAAAACCTTTTCATGAAATATGCTTAGGTTTATTTTGACCACATCCACATAAAAGGTAATAGTTGTTTTAGAGGTGTAACTAAGAATATCATTTTCCTTTTGGAATTTCTGATGGAGCATAAGGACAGAGCCCAGTCCATCTTTCAGATGCTCAGCGGAGTGAATATCAGTACCATCTGCTTGTATTTTGTAGTAACCCCAACTGCTTTCTTTCTGTCCATTCTCTCCCTACATTAAAACTAGAGGAATGGGAACCTGTAGGAGCTGACATTTCCCCAAGCAGCACTTGTAGTCTCTACAGAGCCCTCTGACCTTCTTAGATTCAGTTTCAGCTGCTGAGAAAGATTAACAACCATGTTTCCAGGCTACTTTTGCACACTCAAGCCAAACCTCCAAGTCTTCTGCAATTCATCCAGCACTTTTATGGCATCATTAGCCATTTCTATCTGAGAGTCTGGAAAGATGTTGCCACTAGAAGAAATATTATGTGGTATTTTTAAAGGGTAGTATCAATTCCTTGTAATAAATCTTTTCCAAAGAAAGGCACTATTTGCCCAGATTGTGTAGTCAGCTTTGTGTTAGCGGATTTCTTCAGAGATTTGCAGACAGCCTTCTTCAATGAAAGCTAAACAAATTCAGTAGTCCGAGGGAGATACTTTTTCCGATTAAGGATTACCATACTTTGACATGAGGTTGTCAATTTCAATTGGTATGAATCAAACTGAAACATCAAACCACTTGCCATCTGGTTTATACATATCTAATTTGGAAAGCAGCGATGAAACAGCTGAAGGACTGCTACCGTGGAAACAATACATGTACAGTAAATGTTACCCAGAGATTATTTAAATATATAAACTCTTCCAGTGTACCATACCAATAACCATGTAGTCTGGTTTTCCTTCACTAGACAGAGCCAAGTATAGAGCACAGGATTTAATTTGAAAATTGATACAATTCAGACAGTAAGCCTTGAAAAGGAAAAGTTTGGATATTTTTTCAGACCAATGAAATAAAGCATTGTAATTAATTAAACCAAAAAAATACAGTGCCCCATCCACAGGTTTTAATTCATTAGAAAAAATAATCAGACCACAAGCAATAAGAAAATCTGATGAAGTATTAAAAAAACCCTCAGTCTACAATAAGCATCAATTCATATATATGTGATCTTATTTCAAGAGGAATTTATACATTGGAAATCATGGTAAATAGGTAGGTAGGTAGGTAGACAGACAGACAGACAGACAGCATGTTCTAGTGTTCCCTCACACCTGCAAAGCTGCAAAGCTGCATAGATAGATAGATAGATAGATAGATAGATAGATAGATAGATAGATAGATAGATAGATAGATAGATTTTAATACATTGCAACACACAACTCTGAGCCAAATCTTGTTATTATCAAATTTTGCAGTGCAAACGAAGGCAAAGATCCACTGCCTACCCTGAATTCGCGCTCATTATTCAGCCCATGGAATGGAGTATCTCCCTGTCTCTACAAGGTGTTAAGGGTTTGAGGAAGAATGTAAGGACAGAAGTCAGTAAAGAAGGATTTGGGTGCATTTCAGATACGCACTCAGACCTTTGTGAGATTAACCAAGGCTCTGTTTTCAGTGATAGTGCCATTGACCACAACTGCTTGCCAGAAAAAGTAAAGGACCTCAGAGGTCAAGCAAATCAAAAGAAAATGAGGACCATCTTATTGTTACAGGTCTCAAGTTTATGTAGTGATACACTGACATCCATCTTCTTGTGATGGATGGTACAGAACAGAGGACAGTGGGGACAAGAAATGTAGCTGAAAACTGTTAAGGCCAAAATAGAGTCATATGCGCTTCTGTAGCAAAACCCCCAGTCATTTTTTTTTTGGTTGTTTTTATTGAAATAGTCATTCCCTCCCCTTCCCCAACCATTTCTGACTTTTTCTCTCCCTCTCTATTCCCTATAGATAAGTATAAGTGAGCTAAGACATAGGATAAGCTTCAGCATTTTATTTTGGTAGGAAGTTGTATTTAGTTTTTTCTCCTTTTTTATATTGTATAATTATTATGTTTATATTGATTTTTACTGTTCTATATTACTGTTTTACTGATACTATATAATTTAGGCCTACATATGTAAGTTAGCATAAGTCATGTCAAGTTTCCATCTTGTAATGTCAAGCCTCCGTCTTGTGTCCCCTGATGTTGTACCCTATGACTCATACCTACCCCTCCTATGTAAACTGGTTCCTGGATGAATGGGGATGAATGCGGGTGCTTGAGAGACAATGGCAGTAAGTCTAAAAATAGCTCCTTCTGAATGACCAAACCATCAACACCAATACCTGAACCAATGACCCAGCCATTGGAACCACCCTCAGCATTCAGGAAACAAAAGATGAGGCAACCCACCATTGTACCATGGTTGCACATGCTCTGTAAGAACACCTAGAACCATCTGGAACAGGACTGACTGGACAGGCCCTCCCCATAGGAGATCAGAGGTAGTCTACCCCATAAAAAGGGGTAATGAAGACTGACTCCTTGGGACACCCTCTCCATCTGAACCAGCACCATGCCACACCACCTATCCACCCAGAGGCCCTGCCGGATACCACCCTCTGGACAATATCTGCTGGACAAGGACCCCTTTCCAGCCTGGATAGGTAGCTATCACCCCCACCCTCCCTTCAACCAAGGACTTGGACTCTGTTTCTCTTCCCTACCTGGACTCTGACCTTTCCACTGAGTCTCTTTCTCCTGCTGCCATTTGAGTGCTTGTGTATGCGTGTGCGTGTGTGTGTGTGCGTGCACGCATGAACCAATAACTTCATGGGGCTATGTGGTGTGTTGTCTGTTTAATAAAACTGTTATTTGGACCCCTGAGTTGGGTTTTGCTTTACTATTGTTCAGCCCTGCTCCAATATCTGCTCCTCGCCCCTCTAACTTGTCTCATTTCTCCCTCTCCTGCTTCTGGCTCACTCCCACCTCCAACACCTGTCCTGAGCTCCTCTCTGCCTGCAAACCCCCTGTTCATTTGCCACTGTCTTATCCCCACTGCCTTTTCCCCAGATCTCTGCCACTGCTATTGCCTTGTCCCCACTGCCTTTTCCTCTGAACTCCCAGGTTTTTGCCTCAGTTTCTTTCCTGGCTATCTCCTTCTTGCCACCGGGCTTTTCCCTTGCACCAGTGACCTCAAGTAACCCTGGGGCCACTTGACCAGTAACCCCAAGCCTCAGTTCCTCAGCCCAGCTTCTCTCTAGTCTACCAGTTCCAATCCCAATTCTGGCAACTTTCACTCCTTATACTTTCTCCCTCATCTTAACCTTCCCCCAAGTATCCCAAACACGCATACATACCATACCATCCAAGTTAGGAATTCACCTGTGTGTATGTGTAGGCGGGTGATATGTGTGTGAATTGGTGAATATATATATATATGTGTGTCATTATGTGCGTAATGTATGAATTAGTGATCCATGTATGTGTACGGAGTGTGTAGGTACTGGCAACTGATTGTCGTCTAATGTTTGGTGTGTAATGTGTATGTGCTTGTACTGGTGATAGGTATGCATGTGCCTAGGCTGGTTTGGATGTGTATGTGCCTGAGTTGGTAGTGTGTGTGTGTGTGTGTGTGTGTGTGTGTACACCTAATTGATTTGTGTGTTTGTATATGTGCAATTGTGTCACACACTCCCATCTAACAGCGCAATATTGAGATCCTGAGAGTTGGCCTGGCTCCATAGGGCAACACTTCAAGCATTCATTCCTGTTACTAAAACATCCCCCAAACTAACCATGTACAGACATTGTTTCTCCTCAGACAGTCACTGTTTTCCCAGAAGAAACTATAAATGTACAGATGTTCAGGACTTTTCTCCCAGAGCAAAAATGGCCATTCCAGGAGCAAAATAACCTGGGAACAACCATAGTTAAATCACTCCCAGGAGAGTTTCTCCTGAGAGAGTGAATGTTTGTATATGTACTCTTCTGAGAGAAGCCACAGCACGGTCCTTCAGCATCCCAGGGTACTTTGCTCCCTCCACCCAGCCCCCACCTCTGGAGATCATGCATTGCTTGCTGGAATCTATTATTTCAACCAAGCAGAAACAGAACACACAAAGCTGCACTGCCTTGCCCCCTGGGGTGGAAGTAGGAGGCAAAAGCAGAGGGAGGTTAGAGACCCCAACTGAAGTAGCAACCTGAGAAGTAGGCTTCACATGAATCCCACGCGGGCCATGAAAAAACAACCAGAAGTTTCACTGCCTTTGTATTAACAAGTTCTATATGCTTACAGAAACACAAAACAGCACTATTTTGTTCAGTCAGTCACTGAACAGTCATCAAACTATATATGTTTAGAAAATGTCAGACTGACTTCAGAATCTGTGTAAGGTAAGTGATAAATTGTAAACTCCACAGGCCAAAGGGACTACTCCAGTCAGTTATGATATATGCTATAGCTTTGGTGCATCTTTTAGAAAGATACTTAATTTTGTCCTGAAGACCTAAATAATGGTTGGTCCACCACATCCATCAATAAGGCATTTCTGTGCTCCCTCACAGCTGCAAGGCTGCACTGAACTCAAGGCTGAATTTGTCTAATATCAATCAGAGGTATTAGGAAAATTGTCACTGAATTGTGCAATATTTTCATCAGCAAGCACAAAGGGCTTTATTGTAAGATATATCTGGAAAAGATAAGTACTTCTGTCCAGTACCTGAGTCATCTCTTCACCATCTCTTCAATAGCTTTATTAATCTCCTTACACTTGACTGCCTGATTGTTAGCCCCCAAATAATTTTGTGACTTTTCTTTGAACACAGCTAGTGGAAAAGTGGATGTAAAAAATAGACAAAATATCCTAATGACAGTCTTTCCAGCACTGTGTAAAGAAGTGATCTTTCATCTGATATTCCCTTTCTTATGCATCACATTAGCCTCTTCCTAACAACATTGCACTCAGACCTCATGCTGAGTTAAGCTACTGTAAACGGACCCAATGATATTACAGTGCGTACAATCATCTACAATACCAGTACATCTTACCTTTCTAATGTCTTTGTTTCAAGAATGTGAATGTTTTATACAAAACAGAACTAAAAGTTCAGGACCCTTAAGACGTCTTAAGCCCCCTCTATACTTTAATCCCATTTTAAGGGCTCACCTGGCCACATGTTCAATCAATTAATGGCATGAGAAAAAGTGGAATAAGCTATAAAGTTATTCCACAAAAAAAATTATAACTTCTTTGTAGCTGCTTCCTGTCATGCCATTAATTGGTGGGGGCTGCATAAGTGCAGGCAATGGGCCCCCAAGCCATGCACCCACCCCCTCCCCAGCACTGCTTTGCCCCCTGGAGCTGGAGCAGGAAGCAAAAGCTGATGGAGAAATGGGGAGCTTTAAGACCCTAACTGCAACAGCCATCTGAGCAGTCAGGGGAGTGGCAGCTGGGGGCTTCACATTAACCCCTTTCAGGCTACAGGCAGTCCTTGGGCCACCAGTTGGACAAATAAAGATAATGAGTCATGAACTGAGTGACTTTAGGTCTTTAACAATCACTCAGATTTCTGACAGAGAACAGATTACCATATTAGTCACAGAAAGCAGAAATGTTAGAAAAATTGAATAACCATAATAATGCAAGATTGGTTTCAGGGGAAAAAACATACAATGTTCCCATGGAGTTGGTAGGAAATAATTAGTGGGCATATAGAGCATAAGTTTGTTTTCTGAGCTGCGCAATTCACATTGCATATTCTGTGCTTATTCAACAAACTGAAGTCAAAGGAGGTTTTACACACAGACCTGGGGTCTATACTACTAAAGTCATTTGGAGTTAATACAGTACTAGTATCAATGGGATTTACATTGTCAGCCTTCGAAAGCACAAGGTAAATTCCAGAATGATTATAGATTATGTAATAGTGAGAGAGGAAATCCACAGACTTGAAAAGATGGTTTTGTCCTTAGCACCAAGGTTCATATACCCCACCACTTATTTATATACTTCAGCCCACATCCTACTTCATATCAAAGATGTATTCATGATATATATGCAGTTGTTAGACATCCAAGTCAATACACTTGATTCTGTTCCATCTCACACAATAGCCAAATTCTATTAAGGTTCCTAGATATTTTACACACTTCTATCTTAGCCTGAAAAGTTTGTTATAAGGCTAGTCTTGGCTCACTGTGCATAGTCAGAAGCACTACAGAATGACCATTTAGGGGTCTCATTCCATTTACAGTCTAGTGTGAATCTGTTATATCTGAGAATGTAACTTCTGCATGAGTCTGAAAATCCCTAGAACTTGTACAGACCTTGGCTTTCCCAGGAGAAACTTTTGGGAGTGATTTAACCCTGGTTGTTCCCAGGGTATTTTTTCTCCTCCAGCAGCCATTTTTCCTCTAGCAGAAAAATCCTGAACATCTGTCCACTTGTAGTTTCTCCTGGGAGAGCAGTGCCCCTCCCAAGAGAAACTGAATGTCTGTACGCAGTTAGTTGACCAAAAAACTACATTCAGTAACTGATGCTTATATCAACCATTACGATACTGGTGACTGTGCCCTTTTCCAATAGAGTAGGATTAAATGCATCTTCCACCTGCTTCCTGCTCCCAATTCTGTTGATCTTTTTTGTGCACGGCTATTTAATTCAAAATATATAAAACATCCCTGACATCAGGGACCAGAACCCAGGATTCCCCATTCCAGCTGAATATTCTCCTCATTGGGTAACAGAATCATATTCCATTTTCCTGGATCTCTGGACTGTTTATACATTTAGACAGTAATTTGATCAAAGAAAGAACTAGCTGCGACAGCAGGGAGCAGACCTAAAGGCTTCCTCCTCCCAGCTGAGTGCTCTAGCCAGGTGACAACAGAGTTACACACCCTTCTGCTTGTTTTCTTTTCAAGCCTACGACCTTCCCATTACTTTGTCGAAAAAGCAGGAGAAAGGGATTTAGAAATGCCTCTCTCTCAATGAGATGGGCCTAGAAACTAAGTCTGTCATAGAAAAGCAAGTGTCTTAAACCCTGGGCTGCAGGGCAAAATGTGGGGACCACCCATTCCCACCTTTATTTACATCGATGTCAGTGCTACTGTCTGTTAATTAATCACTCTGGTACAAACCTCTTCTGAGTCAATGTGCCTCTCCACTTAGCACATTGTATCAAACTACATCCTAACAGGATGGAAGCTCATTAGGCTCATAACTCTGCCCACTAAGAGAAAGGGAAGGGTACATGGACATTTCCTTGAGCAGAATAGGATCAGCCACTTGAAGCACACTAGGATGCTCACTGAGAGACCAGGTGACTTAGGTGTCTTAGTAGTGTAATAGGATCATCTTTTCTGAGGGAAAGCATAAGTTTGAGGTGAGCAGCAGCTGAATTTTAGTCACCTTAAAGTCAATACATGATCAGGGCCTTCACCTATAGTAATAAACACAATATATCATTTTCAAAGGCAGTAAAAGATGTATCTGTCCTAGCTAAAACACTTGAGCCAAAACAAACCCCTCAATCTAAAAACTGAGAAAACCTGCATAAAACAGATAAGCTACAGCCTATCCACGATGGCCTGTTCTGGTTGATCAGAAGGAGAAACAAATTCCAGCCAAAGGTCTCCCACTGAGGCTGCTGTTCCTAAACCCAAAAATAAAATCATGGCACTTCAGGCAAAAGCATGCCAGTACCTTCAAGAATCATGGTATTCCCAAAAAGGGAGATGATTAACCTTCTTGGCACAAAGCAGGCAATAACTACACAAACTTCTCAAATTCTACTTCAGCTGTATGCAAGATAATACTAAAAATGTTGAAATGTTTGTGACATACATATAAGGTTTCTTTAATCATTTCAAGTCCCTTATATTTGGGCTTAGGCAGTTGAAGAGGTAAAGCCCCTTTTCTAAGTCCTTTAGGCTGTAGTTCTCACTTTTGCCACAAGATAGCAGTATTTTCTAAAGTATTACCTTTGGAAGTAATCTTTTCAGGAGAAGCTTTGCTTTTCCCTTGTTTAAAAACTGATGTGTTGTTTCAGATAACTAAAGTGTACTTTCTGAAACCTTATGATTTCACACACAACTTGGCATTTCTAGGTTGTCTTCTCTTGAGCTAGCATTACTATTTAAGAAACAAATTTTGGACAGCAAAAAATCAGAAGTGGAGAATTTTTGTGATGTTAATACCTAAGGAAAAGGAAATGCAATAACAATAACTTTAAGATATACTACAGTTGGAGGCCCTTCCTTTTTCATATTTCAGTATTTTACCTGTCCTGACAACATGAAGTGGAATTACATGCACTAACCCAACAACAAATGTGTACTCTTGTGCTCTATGCATCAGGAACATCCTGCTGTGACTGAGAAATCCAAGCAGCTAAACAACTTGCTATCATAATTTTAAACCCTGATTCAGATAACTGTCCTTTTTAAAAATAGTATTAGGCAGATAAGTGATAAAGCTGAAGATGCACTGAAGTGCTTTCCTCGGTTGGGGTCACAAGGAAAAAGAACATCAAAAGAACCCTTTCAAGCACTGGTCATTTTCTTCTGCACAAATTGTTTTGGCATATATTTATCACAGTGAGTGGGGACCTACACACAATTTTCACCTGCCATGTGAAAATGGTTATTACAGTACTGTACCAATGTTTTTTCAAATGTATCCATTATTATTTTCAAACCCATGTTGAGCCAACGTAGCCACATTTTCATAGGCACTAAGCATTCATAGTCCCAAATAGCTTCAATATGAATTGCAGTTTTGCCACAGGTGGAAATCAAGCCCTTAGAACTCTTTCAACAGGGCACTCACAACCTGAGATACCCAAAATTAGTGAACTTTTTTGAAAGTGTGGGCCTTAATCTTTTTGGCTATTGAGTAAGTGATAGCCCTTGAATGGTTTCTATATTACATTATGGTCTGATCATTAATGTACTGGCAAAGTGCCTGAATGCCAAAGGTAAATCAAACAAACATTATTTTTGTGCACATTTCCGAACAAAAAGTGAGCTAACTAATCCCCTAGTACACAGAACTGCCCACGAATAAACCTGAGTGTTTAAAAATAAATGGCTAAACAGAGAGAGACACGTTCTGTTTCCTTGAGCCTAAGGATTGGAACTTATGACTTCTAATTCTTTGGCAAGGGTCTGAAACATCAAGCTATAGGTAGGGACCAACCTAAATTGTGATAGCAGTGTACTGCACAGCCACTTCTTTAACCTTCCTCTTTTTGATGTGTGCCTCCCTCCTCCCCCATCACTGGCAGAGGGGCAGATTGGCAGAGTGGCCCGGGCAGTCCCACCGCTCACTGTTGATTGGCTGGGAGACAAAAACAACAGTTTTAAATATGCTGCATTTTTGCCTCCCACTGCTGATTGGCCCCACTGCTCTCTGCTGATCATCCAGGAAGCAAAAACTGGGGCATATTTAAACCATGGCTTTTGTCTCCCAGATGATCAGCAGCTAGCAGTGAGCAGTGGGGCTGAGTGGGTCCCTGCACCAATCAGAAGTGGTTAGGGATGAGTGCGTAGTGAAAAGAGCAAGATTAAAGGAGCTATTGTGCTGCATACTTTCACTGCGATTCAGGTAGGTCCCTAGCGATAGGCATTACTCCTTCAGTACTTCCTGGTGAAGTTATTCTATTTTGCATGGACTATTTAAATGCTCCAGACTAGACTCAATAAAACATTCACAGGCATTAGGGAGGAGAACCTTGTGGGGATGGAGGGTCTCTTGTCTTAGATTTTTTTGCAAAGTGAGAGACCATTAGGAAATTTAAACTGCTCTTTCATGTTCCACAGCCCTCCATAGCATAATGGTTAGCGAATCCTCCTGGGTGTAGGAAATGAAGGCATTGAATGGGACTAAACTCAGCTCTCCCTGATGTAGACAAGTGCCCTAATTAGTAGGCTGTTGGATAAAATGGTAGCAACACCACCAACTTTTCAAATTCAGTCCTTCACTGTATCTGCTCTTCATAAATGTGCTCATAGCACATGGGTTGAATACAACACAAAATCAAATTTCATCTTGTTTATTTCTGTGAGAAAAATATTGCCTACAAAGCACAGCATGGCCTTACCTAAAAAATGATCACAGAAAGTCGTACCGGTGACTCTCACCAGAAGCTCACTGTACTTCTAGTTATCCTCAAGCCCTCTTTTGCCAAATTACACAGATGAATATTTTCTCTGTACTTAGCTGCCAAATACAGATTACTGGCCAGTATAGAGTTCCATGGATATATGACAATAATGTGACTATTATTTAAGTACCATCAGTGTATGAAGGATTAGTAGCATTCTCAGCAAACATACTAAATAGAGTCAGTGACATTAATAAAATTAGTAACCATGCACAAAAGTTAACTAGTTGGTTCAATAGGTTAAAGTTTGTGTTTATTTTTAAAATATTCTTTTGCAAAAAGTGATTTGTTTTGGGCAGAAGATTTCTAGTATATCTAACAGCATCTAGAGAAGAATTCCTGTCTTTTTATAATACAATCCCATAAAGGAATATTGATGTTAAAGGAAAAAAAACCTCTTAAATGAAAAACAAATTGCATAGCTATATAGGGTTTTTAAAATGAAAATTATGAGAGAACTAGAAATCTAAAGATGACTTACATTACTTCAAGAACTGAAGTCAGGCAGAAAGAAGCGAGGGGACAGTTAGATTTTTATCTGTGATATTTGTGCATTGCTAAGGAAACCATATACACTAGTGAAGAGTACACATCATCTCGATGTTGAAGTTTAGGATTATACGGATGTATATGCACATTTTGATTCTTACAAACTGCTTCCAAATATTGCTTTTTGGCTGTTTCTATTTAAATAAGTATTAAAACAGTCTGTTTGGTCATTTCAATTTACAATAAATCAATCATTTTATAAAAAATTAATGCTAAAATGTATTGTAAAAGACAGTTCTATGGATTTTTATGTTGATACTGTCAAACTGAATTTTTTTTCTGACGTTTCTTCCGATTTGAAACTTTAGTTGATATTACATTTATAGTTACAGAAAATGATAAAATATAAGAAAATAATCTTTTTTTCTATCTGAGATGCAAGTTACTGCATAAATAGTTAAACCAGTGCTTCCATTTGCACTTGTGATTAGGGACAACTGGCTCTACCATTTCACCATGAACTTCCACATTAGCTTATAAAGCATATAAGTACCCGTGGGAGTGGATATGTGCACAGATATTTGTTCCTTTGTGCTAGGTTTGTTACACACATGGTTAATAGATCTTGTTACTTGTTCCCATTTACTTTAGAGTTATATTGTTTATTTAATTTTTTTAAAAATAAATGTTGCAGTTTTAAAGTTTAGATGAGCAAATGATTTTATCATAATCCACAAATATAAACAGGGTATTGATTTTTTGCCAAACAATGCCTGCTACAATATCAAATAATGCTGGAAAGCAAGATCAAGACAGAACTAAGCTTAACCAAGTGTACTGTTGTAATCAAGGCTAGGTACAGAAATTACACATAAATTGGAATTGGTGACTGGAATCTGGTTTAAATGTGTAACAGAACAAAAGTTCCTAGGCTGGTTTAAAAATGATAGAACCCAGTCTAAGATAAACCTGAACAGATGTAGTATCAGATTTAATCAGTTTAGGTTAGCCCAGTCTATTGAACTTCTGCACCAGAACCTCTCCTCGCTTAAGTTAGGTCACTGTCCTCTGATATCCCAGGCTCTTTTTCAGGCCCCTGCTAACCCCCACTTTCAGGGCAGGTGGGTTAGCCTCAGCTCATGTTTGTCTGCTCTGGCTGAATGTCAGGCCAGCCCTGTCCCCTGGCTGTCTCAGAGCTGAGGCAGCAAATCTTCTGCTTCCCAGCCCTGCACCCTGCCTGAACCTGTCAGCTGGGCTGGGCAGAGCTGGGCAGGGGGCTGGGGGAGCGGAGGACCCACCCCTGCCCTGCCCTCCCCCAGATCCAGCAAAAACAGCTGGGGAGGGAGGCACGGCAGGGAGTGTAAGGCAGTTGGGGAGAGGAGCAGAGGCCCCCACCATGTGAGCACCTTCCCACCCCGCCCTGTGCTTCCCCCACACTGCCTTACCTGACCCTCCTGACAGCTGCAGGCATGAGCCACGGTCAGACCCCTGGCAACTCTTCACCATGCCAGGAACTGGGGGTGGGGAGGGTTGGGGGAACAAAGTCCCCCACTGCATGGACCCAGCCCTCCCACACCTGAGCTAGCAAGCTGAGGGGAGGGGGAGGCTGCATCCCCGCCCCCTGCCCCAGCTGTTGCTGACAGCAGAGACCTAGTGGGGGAGGTGGGGCTGGGGAGAGGTGCCAGCAGTCAGGGTGGTCAGCTGCTCAGCTGGGCTTGGCATTCTCTGGCAGCCTCCTGGCCTCAGCGAGTGCTGGCCACCTCCATGCCTCCCTCCCATGTGAATTCTGTTAGTTCTCAAACTCATGTAGGGTGCATAGAAAAAGCTGTGAAACTTAGTGTAAATCCAGCTCAGGCTTTTTTGAACCTCTGTGCCTAGCCCAACAGTTTAGTAATACTTTAAGATGGTTAGGTCAGCTGTATCAAACTCCTAAAAGCAACTGTTTGCTTCCCATATTCTCTGAAACAAAGAGGAAAATACTGGATATTACAGAACAGGAAAATAGCAAACATTAAATCTAAAGCAGACTTCAGGAAAGTAGAAAATGATTAAATTTCATCCTAATCTGTTTTTTGCATGCTGACATACAATTGACAATAAAAATAATTACTAAATTGTAGTCTCTCTTAGTGACTAATCTTTCTAGGGCAGGACTGTCCTTTTGTTCTGTTTGTTCAGCACCTGACACAATGGGATTCTGGTATGTACCTGGTGTTACTAGGTGATCTTTTAAAACTAATAATAATAATGGATACATAGGCAATGAGCCCTTCAGTAAGGTTTTGTGTTTTTTTTTCTTTTTGGCTTTTTGGCTGCAAGGTTATTTTCTAATTGTATGTTGTCCTTTTTTCCAAATCACAGAACTATAGAAGTTCTTTCGAACCCATTCCAACATCTTCTTAACCCCTTAAAGAAAGAATTGTTACTCAAGAAAGCACTTCCCTTGGAAACCAATAGCACTTAAATGCATTCTTAAAATGTTGTACACAAGTATTTTCCTAAAAAAGTATAAATATAAGTATATATCTAAGGACTATCTGGGGGCCTAGTTTATATATTTGAATAAGGGGAATCTAAAAGAAATGGAAGAAAGCTTTTATGAATGAGAAGGTGAAAAAGAACAGGCTATTTTAGAAACATCAAAAAAAATTATCATAGTTACAACTTCACAAAGCCTCCTGACTGGAGGATACAATATTTCACAAGATTCCACCATTTCATTTTCCATATTGCATCTGTTCCCAGTCCCTTTGAAAAAATATCCCAGTCCATGCACCAGATGGGAAGATTTAGGACTTAGTGCTGAAGTGCAGTAGTGTGACAAACTGACAATACATCAGTATTAGAAATTCTGCCTCTGTGTGCACAAGAAGAGAACAAGTACAAATTTCCAGGTATTCCCTTACCTGATTTTTATCAGCAGCTACAGTATATTTAAAAGGTTTCGATTATTCTCTGAGAGCTGTCTACTGTCACTGATCCCTGTGCTAGGCTCCCATTCACTTCAATGAGGATCTGATGCAGAGAACAATGGCAAGGTATGGTTCCAGTTGCTAGTATACTCATTTTGTTTTTTTCCTGACAAAGACCAATTTTAAAGAGATCAGGCACCTTAGAATAATTTGTGACTTTGTCTGCCTTAATTATTCTATTTCTTTCTTCTCCCCTCTTAATATTTCTCTGTAAACTACTTCAGCTCACATTAACTCCTTCCCTTCCATAGCCCTCATCTTTCTCTGAAAGTCATGCATGATGTCCTGTTTAGTTCTTACTACATTTTCCATTTTAGCATCTGATCATGGAGCAGCCCTTAATAAAACAAAGGGAACTTTTGTTAATTTATTGCATCTGAATTATATAATCTGTTGCATTTTAATCATAGTTACTCACATGTATCAAACTTCTTCCACAGAGAGATTTTTACTATTTTTACCATATTAAGGGTCAGATCCAAAAGAGCATTCCGATACTGAAAGCGTACCTTCAGCAGAACGTGGACTATTTAGTCATTTAACATTAAAATAATATTAGATAAAATGCATCATCATTATTAAGAACAGGGTCTGGAACACAAGACTGTCCTCTCCCCTCCCCCTAAAGTTACAGAATCATGCTTTCATTTGCTTACCCTCACCCTATGAATCCTGCATTCTCAGCTGCACAATGGCCAAGCCTCAACTTAAGGGTAAAAAATCCAGAATAATCTATAACTTGATGGTTAGAGTGTTTTCTGGGGCGTTGGGAGCTGTGAGTTGGAACTGCCATAGACTAAGAAGGGCAGAAGAGACATGTCTCCCACTCCCCACGTTTGTGCTCTAGCCAGTACAGTATTATAACATGGGTAGCCCTCCTGTAGCTGTATATTAAAAGAAAAAGAAAATAAGCAATCTGCTCATCCCTACCCAAAGGAATGGCTTACGTAGCTAAACATAAGAAATCTTCAGGCTGTGAATTCCTCTTACATAAAGCCTCATAAGTCTGAGAGACACGGGATTTCAGAAATGCTTACCTTTAGTACTTCTGTTGGGCAGCTTAGGCATTCCTCTGCTCAGCCTAACAGCTTGGGAATCCCAGTCTTAAACATCTAAATTTCCTATGCATTGTACAGGGAACTTGGATGTGCTGTGAATTCCACTTGCAAATCCATATGCCTATAAAGTTTGGCAAGATATGGCAAAAAGCCTTATTACACAGTAATTTTGGGAGGCTCCTGGAGCTCTAAACCCCTGGATTGTCTGCACATTAACACCTGAAATTTTTTTTAAGCACTTATTAAGTGACTCAAAGTGATGCCCCTCCAGGGCAGGATTATCTCTGATCCATGCAACCCAACTCATGCGACACTAAAGTGCAGCCTCTTAGGCTACACTTTAGTCTAAACACCCTACCCATTCTCCACTCCCTGCTGGCCCAGATTGTGACCACTGCCCTCACTCCACAGCACCCCAGGTCTCTGTGCACAGCCCCGCACCTTACCCCTTGCTCATTTGTGGCAGCTTGCACTCTGTTCTAGGGGAGCAGGCCAGGGAAGGATTAAACTACCTGCCTGCTCCCCTGGGACAGACAGCACAGGCAGCCACAAGTCAGTAATGCCCCAGGGGTGGCAGGAGGCATGGAAGAACCCTGATGGGCAGTGGGGGAGCCCCAGGGGCTGGAGCAAGCCCAGAATGGAAGGGGGGATTCTTACTTTTCAGTCGCCTGGGCCTCTGCTGGCCTGAAGTGCGACCGCTCCAAGCGCAAGCTAGCATATGGAGCATCTCACAGTGTAAGGTGTAACGAGGCCCAAAGCGTCACCACACCAAAGTCCCTTTGGGGCTGTGATACTTGGGTGGATCTAGGTCTAAGTTTAATAAATTATTAAAATGTGTATCATTTTGAGGGGATTTTTTTTTTTGATTCATTGGGCACGTCTACACAAGATGTTTACTGAGCAGTAAACTAATTTGCTGTGCAGGAAACATCTCAGCATCTACATGTAAATAAATATAAGTACAATGCTGCTGCAAAGTAAAAAACTCTGCAGCTGTGCATGTGTAGACACTGGAGGGGCTGGCTGGGGCACAAGGGTGCTTCTATACAGGAACTGCTTGCCAGCTAGCCCCACACTGGAGCACCCTCATGCCCCAGTCCGCCCCTCTGCAGCACACTGAGGGAGGGGAAGCAGCCCCAGGCTGGCAGGCTGACCTCTGGACCCGAATGCCAACTGGCTCAGTATACATGCAGACGCACACCCAGAAACAACAAGCTCCAGAGCTAATTGCTGCTCGTTAATAGGCAAGTGTAGATGCACACATTGTTTCTCTACTCACAAATAAATGCAAAATAATTCAACTGAGAATCTTTTCCCGAACTCAAGCCTTGCTAACAATTATATATGATTAACTTCTATGGGTATTCCCGCTGACACCAACAGAACTACAGTCCAGGAAATAAAGTTAAACTTATACAAAGGTACCTGCAGGATCAGTGCCCAAGTCTGAAAAATGTCATTCTAAGGATGTATTAAAATCACTTACAAAGTTTTTAGCATCTTTGGGGTTTCTTTTGGTTTACAGTTTACTTTCATATGCATGAAAGCTAATCAGATTTGAAAGTACCTGTGATAGGTAAGAGCAGGGGCCAGAATTCAGGTCTCCTACTGTCCCAGGAGAGTAACCCCCTCACTTGAGTCATTGCCTTCTATAACTTTGTTCTCCTTCTGGCCCTCTGTGATGAAAAATGCTAAGCAGGATGAGCTCTAACCTGAAGTTCTAGTGGGGAACATTTTGGGAGGCTTAGTATAAGCATACTTTGCTGTAAATAGTTGCTCTGACTAGTTTCATAAGTAGGACATCTAGACACCCTTTTTACAGTCTGGGCACAGCAGCAGTCTGCAGAGTGCTCATTAATTCTTTCCCCATAACACTATTTTATTTAACTTGGTGAGTCTCTGCATTAATACTATAGTTTCATAAGAGCTTTGTTGTGAGTATGGCTAACTGTGCTTGAGGAGAAAGTGAGGCTCTGAGAGATCTGTGGAGTAGAGAAAGGGTAGCCCCAGGGAGAACAGAGTAGAGTCCAAGAAAGAACAGAGAGAATTGCTGTGGCATAATAAAGACTGCCTGTTTGAAACAGAGAAGTTTGCCATGCAGTTTGAGTTACTGGCACTCTGACCCTGCATCCCATGCTCCCCTCCCACTTTGAAGAAGAAAACACACCCTTCCCCAGGAGCTGACCATAAAAGGAAGGAGCTCTTTCAGGTGGGGGTGCTATAAATTACTGGGTGAGCCATGGAAAGAGAAGAGCAAGGGTCTCAAAGCTTTCACAAAGTTACCTTTTGTGAAACCATGCCAAGGCTAGCTGCAGGGAGTCCTTTAGGAGATGTAGACCAAACACAACTTCTTACAGAGTCTCAAGGTAGAGCTTTTTCTTGAAAAGGTATGATCCAGGAGACCTTAGGACTGCCCTAGTGGCCTGACTTCAATATGAAAATGGTGGCAATTAACCTAGATCTGGTCATTAGGACACTGCATTGGCGAAGTGAGAAATGTGAGTTTGAAGCAACCAGCTAGAACAAAGGTCTCCCATTTCCTGGGCAGTTGTATTAGCCAAAGGGTGGATGGCATCACCACCTTTTCCTCCAAGAGAGGATGTGGGCTGCTTTGTGTTTCACTAAACTCAGTATCAATGTTAGGTATTCTGTTTCAGTTGCACCCCCAAATGAGCGCTCTGGATCCCAAAATGGCAGAGGCATCTAATGAAAAGCCCCAAGTCTCTGCTCTGAGGAGGAGCAGGAGTTCATACTCATCCTTAGGCCTAGCATTTCCCATTGTCCCACTCTTAAAAATTCCCTGGTCTATTCTTTGGAGGCAGCTAGCTACCTCCCTTGACCGCCTTGGGATCATAGAAGCCTAACTGTCTGAGCTGGAACAAGTCTTCTGAAGGAGGTGCCACATGTTCAGGTGCTGCAATGTGTACACAGAGGTGCACATAAGAACAGGCTCATTCTGGCCTTAAGTGATTTAGATAAAATCAACAGGAAGTCTCTGGGAAACTAAAAGACTAAACTTCTATTTTCAAGTCCCAACTGAACACCCTACCCACTAGACAAAGTCTTCACCTCAGGATCAACCATATATTTAACAACATCTAATGCAGTATTATCCATTGCCTCTTGTTTCTGAACAATAAATGACAGGGCCTGATAAATGTGCATCCTGATCAGGTTTGATCAGCTTTGCCTTTCTAATTTAATTTTTTCATAACCTTGATAACTAACTTGATGTAATACATGTGTATAATCTTATAAAACTACAGATGAAAGGGACTTGGGGGTCATGATTGACCACAAGATGAACACGAGCCTTCAATGTGACACTGCTGCTAGTAAAGCAAGCAAAACGCTGGCTTGCATCCATAGATGCTTCTCAAGCAAATCCCAGGATGTCATTCTCCCCTTGTACTTGGCCTTGGTGAGGCCGCGGCTGGAGTACTGTGTCCAGTTTTGGGCTCCACAATTCAAAAAGGATGTGGAGAAGCTTGAGAGAGTGCAGAGGATAGCCACACGCATGATCAGAAGTCAGGAAAACAGACCTTATGATGAAAGGCTGAGAGCTATGGGACTCTTCAGCCTGGAAAAGCATAGGCTCAGGGGTGATCTGGTGGCCACCTATAAGTTTATTGGGGTGCTCACCAGGATCTGGGGGAACGTCTGTTCACCAGAGAGCCCCAAGGGATGACAAGATTGAATGGTCACAAACTCCTCCATGACAGTTTCAGGCTGGACATAAGGAAGAACTTCTTCACTGTCCGAGCCCCCAAGGTCTGGAATAGACAGCCGCCGGAGGTGGTTCAAACACCTACTTTGAATGCCTTCAAGAGACATTTGGATGTTTATCTTGCTGGGATCCTATGATGCCTACTAACTTCCTGCCGCAGGGCAGGGGGCTTGACTCGAAGACCTTCCAAGGTCCCTTCCAGCCCTAATGTCTATGAAATCTATGAACTCTATGAAAACTAAGGGTTTCATAGTTTCATAGATGGTAGGGTCAGAAGGGACCTGAGCAAATAATCAAGTCTGACCCCCTGCCACGGCACGAAAAAGTACTGGGGTCAAACTACCCCAGCAAGGTGTTTGTCTAACCTCCTCTTAAAGACCCCCAGGGTAGGAGACAGCACCACTTCTCTTGGAAGTTGGTTCCAGATCCTAGCTGCCCTGACAGTGACATAGTGCCTCCTGATGTCTAGTCTGAATCTACCCTCTGCCAGCTTGTGACCATTATTTCTAGTCACTCCTGGTAGTGCTCGGGGGAACAGGGATTCCCCCAATGCCTGCTGGTCCCCTCTGACTAGTTTGTAAATGGCCACTAGATCCCCCTCAGCCTTCTCTTGTGGAGGCTGAACAGGTTCAGGTCCCTTAGCCTCTCCTCGTAGGGCCTGCCATGCTGACCCTGATCATGTGGGTGGCCCTCCTCTGGACCCTCTCCATGTTGTCCACATCCCTCCTGAAGTGCGGCACCCAGAACTGGACGCAGTACTCCAACTGCGGCCTGACCAGTGCCACATAGAGGGGGAGGATCACCTCCTTGGACCTGCTCGAGATGCATCTCTGGATGCATGACAATGTGTGGTTGGCCTTCCTGACTGCATCCCCACGCTGTCAGCCCATGTCCATTTTGGCATCAATAATGATTCCAAGATCCTTTTCTGCCTCTGCACTGACAAGAAGGGAGTTCCCCAGCCTGAAGGTATGCTGCTGGTTCTTCCTCCCCAGGTGCAGTACCCTGCACTTGTCAGTGTTGAACCCCATCCTGTTCCCATCTGCCCACCCCTGTAACCTGTCTAGGTCCAATTGAAGCCTATTCCTGCCTTCTAGCCTGCTCACATCCCCCCACATCTTAGTGTCGTCAGCAAATTTGAACAGGGTGCTTTTTTACCCCTTCGTCCAAGTCACTGATGAAGATGTTGAACAGCGCAGGTCCGAGGACTGAGCCCTGGGGGACCCCACTGCCCACATCCCTCCAGGTCAAAAATGACCCATCCACCACCACTCTGGGTGAGTCCCTCCAGCCAGTTAGCAACCCATTTGACTGTGTAGGTGTTGCTGCCACAGTCCCCTGGTTTTTTAATGAGAATGGGGTGAGAGACAGTGTCGAAGGCCTTCCTGAAGTCCAGAAAGACTACGTCCACTGCTACCCCGGCATCTAAGGATTTTGTGACCTGGTCATAGAAGGCCACCAGGTTGGTCTGACAGGACCTGCCTCTAATGAACCCATGTTGGTTGCCTCTAAGCATAATCTCCCCTGATGACCCCTCGTGGACATGCGCCAGGATAATTCTCTCAAAAAGCTTACCCAGGATCGAGGTAAGACTGACTGGCCTATAGTTTCCTGGGTCCTCCTTCCTCCCTTTTTTGAAAATGGGAACCACACTGGCCCTTTTCCAGTCCTCTGGCACCACACCAGAGCACCACGAGTGGTTGTAAAGCCATGCCAGGGGTCCCACAATGACCTCTGCTAATTCTCTCAGCACTCTGCGGTGGAGGTCATCAGGACCAGCTGGTTTAAATATGTCCAGTCCCTCCAGAAGTTCCCTGACTAGATCCTCACTGACTCTAGGCCTGGGTGTGCCTCTCCCGGGGCTTGAGGGGGTCCCAGGGGGTGGGCTGGTCCAGTCCCTGCTCAGGAAAATGGAGGCAAAGAAATCATCAAATAGGTTAGCCTTGTTGTCTGGTGCAACAACCAGATTTCCTAGCGTGTCTTGCAGAGGCCCCACGTTACCCGGTACCTTCTTTTTGCCCCCTATGTATTTAAAAAAGGACTTCTTGTTGTCCTGGATCTGGGTAGCTAGTCCCAGTTCCATCTCCGCCTTGGCCTTCCTGACCGCCCCCCTGCAGCCCTGAGCAACCAAGGTATAGTCCTTCCTGGTGATGGCCCCTCCCTTCCATTAGGTGTACGCCTCCCTTTTAGCTAGGAGACATTCCCATATGCTTTTGGTGAGCCATGGGGGTTTTTGCGCCCTCTTGCCGCTTTGATTCTTGTTGGGATTACCTCCCTTTGCGCATGGAGGATCATCTCCTTAAGGAACTACCACTCTTCTTGGACACCCAACTCCCCTCCCCTTTGGGACCTCAGTACTTCCCCAACTATTCTTCTTTCCTCATTGAAATCTGCCCTCCTGAAGTCCAGGGCTGCTGCCTTGCTGCAGGCTTTTGCCACCTTGCGCTGGATGGTGAATTCCAGCAGGCGATGATCGCTGTTGCCCAGGTGGTCGAGCACCCGCAGCCCCCTCAAGAGGTCATCACCTGTAGCCAGCACTAGATCCAACAAGGCATCTCCCCTGGTGGGGCTATGCACCTCCTGAGTTAGATGGAGGTCTTGTATCTCAGCTAGGAACCTACGTGAGCGGTCAGACCTGGCTGACTGCTCTTCCCAGCAGATGTCTGGAAAATTCAGGTCACCCATGATGACCACATCTTTTGACCTAACTACCTCCGTGAGCTGACTTAAGAATTCCCGGTCTAGCTCTTCCCCTTAGTTGGGTGGCCTGTAGTAGACCCCCACCGTTAAGTCCCTTTCCCCTCGACTTCCTTGTATTCTAACCCAGAGCACTTCAGTGTGCCCCTCATCTGACCTTGTGCTACTAGATGAGGATGTGTATTCCTCCTTAATGTAGAGCTCCACACCCCCACTTTTCCTCCCTGTCCTGTCCCTCCTGTACAGAGGTTTACAGAGGTTGATCTGGCATCCTGTGAAGATGAGTTGAACACAATGTATTTTATATAAATATATATAATACTCTATTACAACTCATGAAAATGACCAGCTCTAAAAATCTCAGAGGTCAATTCAAATTGTATTCCTTTGGATTTACATTGATTACTTTTTAAAATATGCATGAAGTCATAGCTACAAACATACACACACATGCACGCACACACTCACACACACACACACAATGGTTCCAAATTATATCATAATTAATGATGATTTTTCAAAAATTGTCTTTTAAGTACAGCTCCCCTGATCCAAAACCTTTTGAATCAAAGGGAAATCAAATTTCTGTCGTCAAATTTTCCTGAATACTTATGTGTCTCAAGATATGCTGAACATGTACTAATCCCTCTGATGAGAAGTGCAAATGGGGGTCCACCAATCTATAACAGAATAGCCATTAAGGACTCCAAGAGAATTATAAGGGGTTTTTTTTAATTGTTCCAGGCCCTACACATAGGCTAGGGACAGAAATTACATGTAAACCGGTATAAGTGATCAGAACAGAACAAAAGTTCAGTGCACATAAACTGCTTTCAAAATGGCCAAAGCTGACTTAAGATAAACCTGGATGGATGTAGTATCAGATTTAACTAACTTAGGTTACATTGGTTTATTGAATTTCTGTCCCAGATCCCTCCAGATTCAGGTTAACTCACAGTCCCCCAGCATTGCAGGATGCTTTGCATATCCTCCACAAGCCCCCCTCACAGGGTTAAGCGTGCTTGCCTTGGCCCAAGCTGTCTGCTCTAGCTGAGCAGGGAACTGTGCACTAGGCCACTGCAGGCATGTGGCTGCATTTCTGGAATCAAAATTGAATGTCCGTTCACTTGTTTATCAGTTCGATCTGTGCAGCTTAGACTAACCTGCAAAGACTGAATCAATTCAGCCTCTACCTTTTTGATTGTCTGCACTTATCCATGAAGGAGAAATTTCTGATAAATGGCCAGAGCATGTAGCCAAAGAGAAGGTACATTACGGGGATAGCAAAATCTTGGATTTGAAGATTAGGAATTTTAAAATTTAAGCAGCCTGTGATTCTGGGCAAGCAGGGCTATAAAAGTTGCAGATAGTATATCTGTTCTTCTTCAATCCTGAGCCATGCTGAGCACCAGCTGGACAAAGCCCACAATAAAGGCCCAGAAGTTATTACAGGCAAAACTATGTATTTTAAATGTGTCAGTCAACATTACACAAATATAAGCAGACATTTCATTTACTTATCAATGGAATTAGTAGTCCTATAAATTTTAAAAAATCCAAACCTTTTAGTTTGCTAACAAGATGTTAGACACAGCGGCTAAATACAGACAATCAAAAAACCTGAGGCAGAATCAATTCAATCTAAGCATTTTATGCATTTAAGCATCCCAGCATTTTATGCATACTTTGCACAGAGTTTATAAATAGGGAGGCATCCACATTCCAGCTTGCAAAGTACAAAAAAACAAGGAGAATGCTCTAGACTTGATCTTGTTACTTCTACCCCAGGGTAAACATCCTCTTTCCCAAGCTGAGCTGCTTTAACCTACAGAAAAAAATATATAAAACTTTAGTTTTTAAACAGTGGAGAACTTTCCTAACTCCCGGTTGGTTAGATTGATACATGTAGGATGGCTGCCAAAAAGAGAACAGCTGAAAAGTCTATATTTAAACAACAGAGGTGTGCCAAGCTATCTGAAAATCATTTGAAACCTGGCATACAGGCAGGCTGCACAAACACCAGATGCATGGCATGAAGGTAATAGCAGCCTTTCCTTTTCAGCTGACATAACCATACTCCATACATAAGAAAGATCAGGGATCTAAGGTCCCAAACCTGGACACCTCTGAGGCCCCCATGTACCAGTTTAGGGCCTGTACAGAGGCTCCAGAGACAGTAACCCTTTCTGTCAGGAACTCTTGTAGTATAGGTGATGGCTTTCTGCTGTTGACTTGTTTACAGTAAACAGAGGGGGTTTGGAAAGAACATGTTGGGCCACAGCACCCAAGACTTAAACAGCTTTTTGCAAATGTTCTGGCCATATTCCCTGCCTTGCAAGAATGCTCCCACGCTTCCCATTCTGGAGGGCTTAGGGGTTTAGTGGTTAAAATGTATGCCATACCATGAAAGGACTTTCGCCTTCAAGGTTTCCCCCTTCACAGAAGGACTTTTCTCCTACACAGTTTTTCATGCAGTAAGAAGCTTTGTACTCTAGGACTGAAGATTTGGCCAAACAAGTCCATTTGTAGAATAGAAGAAAAAAAAAGGACTAAATTCAGTAGGTTCAGTTATTTGTTACAAATGATTCAATCTACTTTAATATTTGTTAATTCCTGCGAGTAGAGATGGTCATTTATTTTCACAAAATTCATGAAAAATATTTTTAAAATTTCTCTAAAGTTTTCTTTATTCAATAACATAATTTGAGGATAAACAAAAATATGACTCTCCTTCTATTTTAATTTTGTCTCATATTCCAGGGGGCAAAAGGTGCAGAAGAAACCAGGCATGTCTACACATGAATATTAATGTGATGCAATAAATTCCAGCACGGCTCATCCTGGAGCTTATTGCTCCTGGGTGTACCATTTACATGTGTGCTCAGGACTGCAGCATAGTTAGTTGGGGCAGTGCAGCCCCAGCTGGCAGGAGGTCTGGGGTGGGGGGTCACCCTACCAACCCAGGGCTGCTTCTGCCCAGCTCAGCGTGCTGCGGAGGGGCTGGTTAGAACACAAAGGTGCTACACTGGCCAGCCGGCAGCCCCTGCATTGTAGTACCCTCATGCCCTAGCTAGCCCCAGTCACTGTCTACGTGCATGTTGCAGCAGAGTAAATAACTCTGCGGTAGAATAGTACTTGTGTTGGGCAACACTATCCTACAGTGGAGTGGATTAGCTTACTCCAGCATAATAGCACCACTTAGGTAGATGGGGAGTTTTTACTGCGAAGCTAATTAGGCAACCCCTCATTAAGTATCTCTCATATAGATACACCCACTCTTTTTCAAAACTGAGATCAGATGTGAGCATTTACCATTGTTTTCCTTTTTCCATTAGAGGAGCAGGGAGAGGGCAGAGGAAACAAGTGAAGAAAGTAATGCTTTTCCCTTTTTAAACTTCATCCCCTTGATTTTTCAGGAAAATAGGTATGGAGCAGGAAGGAAGATGGGTAAAAAAGTAGCCAGTAAAACAAAAATGTTTTTTATGACATTTAAGTAATTTTTTTCATGTGTTCCCCTCCAAAAATTATCCCAGAATTTTTAATGAGATTAAATTATATTTTTTAATAAAAATATAATGTGGTCTACTGTGACTCTACAGCACATGGAAGCATAGGGCTTGCTCTTGTATCACCCAAGTTAATAGGAGTTTTGTCCACTGACTTAAATGGTAGCAAGATAAAGACTGCAGTCAGAGTGAGGCGAGATCTCCAGAGCTCACAAAATATTCCATTATCATTCTAAATTCCTTTTTTCACAACTGCAGAAGAAACATTTAATCCCTGAGAGTTATTCCAGTACAAAGTACAGTAATTATCCTATATTATCAGAAGATCAGACTAGCTTAGTCTTTAAAAACAATGGGGAAAGCGAAATGTTATATATGCTGTTTCTATGAACCTACCAGGGTAGTGTCCTGCCTTTTTTTTAAGTACATGATTCCCTTAATGTGTGGTTTGTGCGTTTATGTTATTTTAAAAGAGCTCACTTAGGGGAATTGTATTGCATCAAACAACACTTACTGGGAATGGAATTTCACTGAAAAATGTAAAATATAATAAATGGGAGTCTTTTACTACTCTTTATTCCTCCTAACTGGAGATTCTTAGCAGAGCTCCATTAAACGGACAACTACAAAAAAGCCTCTTTCAGTATCTTTGAAACATATATTAATAATGCTTTGTAACATTAAAGCATGTTCTGGTCAATACACTGCTGGATGCTTACAATTTAACATTACATACACACACACTATGGAGACCTTGCTGCCATTCTTCAGAGGGGGTTTGGTGGGAGTTAGATCCAGCCCATTCCCCTGCCTCTCAAGAAAAGGAAGGTCCTCCATTACCCATGTTCTAAGCCATTTATTTCTTAGCTTTATGTCCTGCCCTTCCCAAAAAGGCTCAAAATGGCTTACAATAAAGTCAGAAGCATATAAGCAATAAGCAAAACTACTATACAAAAAGACAGCCAACCATGGGGATAAATCCACAGGAGTCATACTATAGTTGCATCCATACTGTGGCCTACTTAGGACCCTTACTCCACCCCTGCCTCCCAGCTGAAAGCAGCAGCTTTAGCTGTGCAGTGTGAGTAGAGGAAGGACCATAGCAAAATGCAACTGTTTGCAAAGAAAAATGACATTTTGGTTAAAAAATATTTGGAGTGAATGTAATGCCATTAAAGGGGCTGGACTGACACCCCTGAATATTTCAATCCTCTCTCTACAAACAGTTACTGTGCAAGCCATGGCACTGCCTGCTGTTTTGATAAAGCTCAACAAGTCTATTCCGGTTGGTGGAACTCCCTTTTGGGTATTGGGATATGGTTCACCTTCCCTGTCCCTTCAGTCCTTAGCATCTCTGCTGAGTCTGCTATCCAGAGCCATTTCAGCTGATGGTGTTTTTAGGAAGAGGCTTTCTCTCCACCAAGAACAGGGATAAGGGCAACTAAACTAGTCTAAACTTGACCAAAGTAGCTGACCCAAGACACTGCTGTCTGATTACTGTTTCATGCTCAGCAAATTAAGCAGAGCTAATTTCATTTGTAAATGTATTATTAGGAATCAGGACTAAACAAGGCAAATGTAAGGACAGTAAAGTAGATCTATTTGAGGAAATAAATAGTGTGCCATATGTTTCATAGCTCAAAATCCACCTGCTGATTAAACATCTTTAGTGTGAAACCACTGAAAAGAGGCACAGTATTATTAATGATTAATAAAAATATTAAACATAATGATTAATACCTCATATTATTATTATTAGTCAGGAAAGTGAGGCAGGAAGAAACTACTTTCAAGCAATCTAAGAAAATAATCCATCAGTGTCATTTTAGAGTATGTCCTTTAGTCATGTGTTTTTCTCTGAATGTAGTGGCCAAAAAAGTGTTAAAAATAAACATTTCAAACAGGTGTAAAGTGAAAGTCAATTGGAAACACAAAGCATCCAATTTAGAAGCTTATCCTCTCTGGTTCAGAAAAATCTGACAAGGCTGTTGCTGATCTGTTATGATCACTCCAGGTGCATGGATACCAGCAGGATAGTCATTTTCTTAAAATGTCTTTGCACCCCAGGCAATTAAGTAAAAGGCAAAATAAGAGCTTTTCTTACGTTCCCCTAGAGAGAAAAATAATCGGTTCCCATTATGGACTGAGAGTGCCACTGGTAATACTTCAGCCTCCTAAGAGAAATCTAATACATGGAAAGGTTCTTTGTGGGGGAGGGAACAAAACAAAACCCTGGATCAAAAGATACATTGTTCCAAATACTAAATGTATTAAACAAATGGGAGAAAACCTTAAATAAAAGGATGAGTATTCCAGTCCTCTTAGTCTTTTATTGAGATCACACTAACCAATATGAAGTGAAAACTGTTTATATTGCTCATAAATGGTACTGCTCACTAGGGCTGTGTGAAACTTCAGGTGCTGATTCAATTCGGAGGAGATTCGACTCGATTCAATGGCCAAATCTCCAAATCCGAATTGAATCAGGAGACCAATTAAAAGGTCTGAATTGATTCAAAGCTCTCCAAATTGATTCAGAAAAGATTCGGAGAGATTCGGCGATTTGGGCAGTCCCCACTTGCTGCAGCAGGGAGCTGAAACTGGACTTCATGCTGCTAAGTAGTGGGTGGGGGAGGAAGAGCTGGAGGAGGAGGGAGGGGACCATGGGGAGACCCCTGCCAGGCCCCATCCCCTGCCCGCTCCCCCAGCCCCCCCCCCAAGTGTCCCTCAACCCCTGCCCGCTGTCCCAGCCCTCCCCATGGGTGCTGTGCCTGCCCTAGCTCCCAGCTCTTTAAAAAAAAGCCCCCACTCACTCACTGGTTGCTGCAGTAGCCTTGGGGCTTCTACGGGCTCATGGCAGAGCCTCCCATGCAGCATAGGGCAGTGGGGGGCAATGGAGATCACCCCCCGAACCCCTGCCTGGCAGCAGCCAGTGAGCAGGGGCTTTTTTTTTTAAGAGCTGGGAGCTGGGGCTAGGCAGGGCAGCCATTGAGAGCGGGCGGGGGATGTGACCAATTTGGAGATTCGACTGATTCACCTGTGGCTGAATCTCTGAATCAGATTCAGTCAAATTGATTTGGGACAGTGATTTGAGTCACCGAATCGAATCACTGTCCCCTGAATCAGCTGAATCCGAAGTGAATACTAGCCACTTCCCACAGGCCTACTGCTCACCCAAGCAGCTTGAAGAAAAGCATCTGAATCTTCCCTCTCTACCTCTAAAGTGATATAGAGCCAGGACATAACTGTGTAGCTAGCCATACTGCAGTCCATAAAACTGTACCTTTGTATAATAAGGAGGGGCACAACCAATCCCTGGATAGTTGGACAGTTGTGTAGCATCTTCTCTGCAATCAAACCCTTTCCCTTGCCCCAGAACCTAAGTAGACGGTATCAGAATGGCAGCAAGTGCATTTCCTACCTGATTCCATATTGAATAGTGAAATAAAGAGGACCTGAGTTACCTTGGCTGACCCAGCAAAAATGCCTTCACTCTGAATTGCTCTTAGGGTGACAGATCTAACACTTTGTATGCACCTGCTATGTCTCAAAACAACTTAAATCAATGACCCCTAAAAACTGATCTACAAATAATTCATCCCTTTCTCATAGAGACCAAGGGTGAACTGGATGACACTTGTTGAGGGGCTAGTAAATCTGAAACGGTTCTCTATGCTTAACAATAGCGCAGCTATTAGTCCCACACCATATTAGCACAGCTATTAGGCCCACGCCATATAAGAACAGCGCAGCTATTAGACCCTTGCTATATCACTGTAGAACTTAAATCTGGTACTCCTTAACCAAGGGCTAGGGTTCACACTACAAGTTTACTGTAAAGCTATATATTTGAATATTCAAGGAGGTCTTCATGTAACTACATAATATCCATAAAAGTAATTGTTGTAACCCATAAAAGTATCCATGTTGACCACTTCTTTAAAAGGGGAGGAAATGGATTCTGTATGATGTAGTTATTCAAAAAGAGACCGTATCCAGGTCACTACTGAGAAAAGAAATGATGTTTTGAGACAGATCTCTCTGTTTAGGTGATCCTCCTTAAGGGTGAAACTGGCTCAAAGTATAAGGTCTCATGAGGCTTCAAAATTGCCTAAACTGCTAACACAGGCCTAAAGTGGGGATGAAGTGGTATATGGGACCTTGCACTGGCCCATTTCACTGACAGAAAATTCATTCCCAATCCCATGGGAGATAATGGACCTCCTGGATTATTTAATTTAGATTTGAATTTTCTACCCTTATTTCCAGACTCTATACATTAGAAATGAATTACTGTCTCCATTAGAGAAAGCTTTGTGATGTATCTTATCTCCATAAACTGTATGGCAAGCCACAACCACGTGCTTTTCTACTTATAAGTACTGTTTCACATTTGGATGTATGAACTTCTACAGACTGCAGTAACTAATGAACCCTTGTGTCAATTATTTCTAGTTCCAGTTTTTTAAATAGTTCTTAGGTCATATGCTAGTATTCTTTAAACAGCTGTTAAAACTGGTATGTCCTAGATGACAACATATATGATTTAGCACATTACAAAAAACTCTTTCTTTTGTCAATTATTAACTTACCTGTATCATGGCATATATTATCATTTGGCACAGATCTGTTTTTCCTGTTAATATTTCATTTCCTTTGAGGATTATTGATTCTAGTTTGTTCTACAACGAATTGAATCAAAATGCAAAGCTCTATGTTAAATCATACAATTATAATGTGAATGGATTGCAGTTTGCCCAAACAAATGCACATGTAGTCATTTTCAGTGCAATCTATAAAAGTAGTCTTACTTTCGAAAAACAGACTAAATCCAAGCAGACTTATTCCTACTTGCTTAAATTTTCACTCTGAATATGACATATTTCACAGACAAATATTTTACCTTGAATTTCAAAGTCAGAGAACTCCTTTGTTTACACAGTCCATCCCAGGAAACAAAACACTAAGCACTGATCAATCTATCTAAAATATTTTGGGGATGATTTTTTCTTATGACTTATCATTTATCTTATTTGAGGCATTTTGTGAGAGTTCCTTTGTCCAATAAGACATTGCTATAGTAGCCAACGAACAATGCTCTGAAATTTACTAAGCCTTAGGAAACTAGCTAATGAAAAATATTCATAATTCGATGGATCTGTTTTCCTTCCGTATTTCTTAGGCACGTTGGAACTGTTTGAAAAGCTCCACATTCAAGGTCAGGCTCAGATAAAGTACTAAACGTCCCCAAGAGCATTCTGTAATGTGTTCTTAGTTGTTTCATGAAACTATCAACTTTATATCTTTTTTCCCTCATCCCATGTATTATCATGTTTACTTATACATCTATTAGTACTACTAATGCTCTTAGCATCAGAGTCTCCTGGTAGTATTACCTACTGAATGACCCTTCTGAAATCAAACAAAAACACAACAGAAATAACTATTTTACATAGTAAAATAAAAATACTTTGGGCCAAGTCCTTAATTACTAAATTCATATGACACACAGCTACACGGCATGTATTTAACAAAGGAAAATTGTATGATGTCTGTGAGAGAACACAGAACAAGGTGGAGGACTATGGAAGGTGTTTTATATTCTCACAAGTCACAACACAAGGCTCAGCATACACAACATGCGCAATGGTTCTACAGGTGTTTAACAAGGAAGCAGGGGATAGCCACGGGAAGTAGAGATGCTCCAGATAGCACTGTCTGCTACAATATTTAGTCCAGGGGGATTATCAGACAAAATGGTTGGCAAAGTTTTGCAGTGTAAAGCTAATTATTATTGTTGACTAACAAATTGCATACATAAAATAGCAAGTAACTTCCCTCAGATATGTCACAGGCAGAATGGGTGGTACCAAAAGGCAAAGCATTAGAAAATGCTATTTGACTACGACCCAAAAGCAATCTGTACATGGGGTTTTTTCATTGTTGGTTTGGTTTGATTTGTTGGGGGTTTTCATATATGACATGTATAATATAGGTCTTTGGCTCAAAGAAGTTACCACCTAATTATACAACTGACAAATAAACGTACATGGGCAGAGTAATACTATTTTTTTTCCCCTGACAGGGGCCTAAAATTGTCATGTAGACCACCAAGATGAAACAGTAACTCAGAATTAACAAGTTTCAATACATGTAGAAGAAACAGCATCACCTCCTGAAAGGAGGAAAAATATCACAGAACATGGAATATTAATACAGAATCTCTGCTCATTTTTCTGCCCACCTTACAAACAACTTAATCTTGGAGTCCAGGGCTTCCTGACCACACACAGAAGCCATCACAAGAAAGAAAGAAAGAAAGAAAGAAAGAAAGAAAGAAAGAAAGAAAGAAAGAAAGAAAGAAAGAATACTTGGCACATTGAAAAGGATATCTGAGCTAATTAAGCTAATTAATAAATTTCATGTTACACATGTACAACGTCTCTAACTTTAACAGTTGTGTTGGCTCTTCTTTGCATGCTGCAACCTCATCTAAAGGGTCAAAGAGCATTCAAAATTGTTTCGAAGTGGTCTCAAGTACCATATAACTTATGTTCCTGTATTTCCTGTATAAATCTGATGTAGTATAAGTGCTGTTCAACAAAAGGAAATTTTCTTAACCCAAAACCTGGATATAAAAATATGGATGGGGCAGGTCTCAGTCCCCTGCCATGATCTGCCAGTGGCGCAGCTAGCAGTGAGCCCCCAGCTGGGTGGGGAATCCCTGCCTAGCAGGGGGCTTACTGCTAGATGCCCCACAGGTGGATCAGGGCAAGGATCTGGGACCTGTTCCTCCCCTGCGGCGCTTTCCAAGTCCCCTGCCCCTGACTGGGGAGCCAGGACCAGAAGTTCCCTGCTGCCAGGGAAGGAGAACATTGTTCCTGCCTGGGGTCTGGTGACAGCAGACCCCAGGCAGGAACAGCAGCAGGGCAGCACCCCAGAGTCAGGGAGCAATGTCCCAGCTTCCACCAGAAGATAGCTGTCTCCTGATCCCATGCTCCCTGCCAGCCCCTGGGCTAGCACCCAGGTGGAGCCTAGAGCTCCCCTTGGCTACTGCAGAGGGTGGGGGCAGGCTCCTGAGTTCCTGCCTGCCCAGAAACATTTACTCATGAGTAAAATGCTCCCAGGTCAAATGTGCATGTAGACACACCCATTGGATCAGAAGGGAAGCTATATTTCTAATAGATTGTACTTCTATAATTTTTGTTCCCGATTCTGAGAGGTCTATTTATAGTTTCCATTTAGGTAAATCTGTTTTGAGAGGCTGAATGCTATGTTGTGGCACAAAACATTTACTGGGTAGCTCTGAACTGCTCTTCCATTGATGAAATTGGAGATATGTTAGAGGAATTTTGTTACTGTTTTGCCTTGGCATGTCTTAACAGCTGTTTGGCGTGAGCCTTCCAGTTATGCTAGGCTGTGGTTAAACTAAGGCTCTGAAAAGGGACTTGGGAAGAACAGGCCTCAGTAACCTCTGAATGACTTGATAAGGGACATAAAAGAATGAGAACAAGCTAATGAGTAGTTATGGGAAAAGAGTAGTAGGAACAAAGTAAAATTAATGAGAGCCGGTGCAGAGATAGTGGAAGAATCAAAGGCACTGGGTATGAATTTGACAAAGATCAAGTAGAAATGGAGATCTTGGCAGAAGGACAGATAAACATTAGCACAAAACCTTGAGTATCTGGGGTATAGATATAGGTGCTGCAAGACTTGTTTCTTTAAAGTTATCTATAGGAGAGTAATTTATGCACAATACTGTTACCATTGTCCCAGGCAGTCTTACTGAATTGGGCTGACTGCTAAACAGACCAGCTGGTGCACTGTGGGCACTGACAGACATGCAGCTCCCACTGTAACTTTTGACACTTCCTAGGAAGTGCCATGAGTTTCAACAAGGGTGGGCAAAATATGGCCTGCAGGACAGATCCAGCCAGCCAAGCCATTCTATCCAGCCTGTGGGGCCCCTAAAAAAGTTAGAAAATGAATTATCTTCCCATGACTGCCTGTCAAAGATGACAAGGCACCAGTGGCAGCAGGACCCAAGAGGAGCTAGCAGGCAGACCCAGTGGCAACAGCAGCAAGGCCCACCCAGCCCCGCCCCACCCAGCAGCTTCTGCCTAGCAGAGGCTTCTGACTTAGCAACCCTGGGGCTGTTCCCCAATGCTCCCTCTATCCAAGTCTGAAGACTCAGATAAGACTGGGCATAAGCAGGGGGGAGGATCACCACTGTAGCAAGATCCAGCCCATCCCAGCCAGCATAATGCAGTTCCCAGCTGGCTCCTGCTGCACCATGCAGTCCCAGCCATGCAGCCAGGAACAACATGCTGCCAGAATAGCAGGTGGGCAAAGGGTGGAAGGAAAGCAGTGGGTGGGAGTGGCAGGCAGGTGGCTGGGTGAGAGGGAGCAGTGGCAGAGGGTGGGGAAAGATGGGAAGCAGCAGGGGAAAGGCAGCAGCAGGTACAGGGGGGAATGGCAGAAGGTGGAAGCACAGGGCCCTAGGGCCAGGGCAGGAGGCAGCAGGATCCAGCTGGGAACCGCAGGGGCCAGGATGGCTCCTGCTGTGTTCCAACATTGCAGCCAAGAACTGCACACTGCTGGGAGGTGCCTGGCTGGGCCAGCCAGCGTCATGCCATGCCGCACAGTTCCCAGCTGCAATGCCAGGACCCACACCATGTGGCGTGGCACAGAGCTGGCCTGGCCTGGCTGGGCACCTCCCAGCAGCATGCAGTTCCCAGCTGCAATGTCAGGACCACAGAATGCAGCAGGACCATGGCACAGCATGGAGCCAACCAGGCATCTCCCCACACCATGCAGTTCCCAAAAGCATAGCACTAAACTGACCCAGCTTGGCCCATCCCCTCCAGGCACCATGCAGTTCCCAGCTGCAACATCAGGGCCCATGTAGAATGGCACAGAACCAGTCAGACTGGTCCTGTGGCACATGGTTCCCAACTATAATGCCGTGACCCACACAGAGCGAGCCCAGCCCAATGGCGCGCTAGTGCCAGGAACCATAGGGAATCCCATGCCATCAGGCTGGGCCAGCTCGCAGGGCTCCTGGAACTCTAGCTGGGAGCCACACATGGAGGCACAGAGCCAGAGTCCCGCAAGCCCACGTTCTAGCCAGGAACTGCATGGTGCCCACCCCCACACCCCACATCCATACACACAGGGACACAGACACACACACACACACAACCCCCCACAAACCCCATACCCACACACCCAAACATTCGCCCACAGCAACCCAAAAAAACCCATACCTACCCCCACACTGCTCCACATGTCTCCCCACACACACCCCACAATGTACAATGTAAGACTTCATTTTGAGCTATTATGCAATCACCTCTAGATACACAATGAAATGCACACAAATCAGGACAAAAATATTTTTCAAAATAAAAGATGTTATTGTAGATGTGTGATTTTTAGAATACAATTTAGGGTTTTTTTCAGTTTGAAGATGGTAACCTCTCCACCACAAGGAGTACTTCTGGGACAATGGGAGAGACTTCCAGTGGCAAAGGTCAGGGGTTAGGGCAGGGACTTCCAGTCCCAAGATGGTGACCAGGGAGTGGGGCACCTGTTTTGGGGCAGGGCTACCCTCAACAGCTCACCAAAAGTCATTAAGCGGCCCTCCAACCAAAACAATTGCCCACCCCTGAATTACAGCAATCCCTCCAACCCAACAGACACTTACTGTTCTGTCTAGGAGTTTGGGGGACTGAGCTCCAGTTTGGAGTGGCTACGTGTCTGCAGCCTCTCTCCCCTTGCCCCTCTACCCTGCTTCCCAGCTCCGGTGCTGTCGTCAGGATGGGAGTGGGAAGGAGGGAGGGGAGGGATATCAGGCTGGGGTTTGCCCAGCCTGCATTGGAGGATAGGGAGGTGAGTTGGATTAGATCCCCCCAGCTCAGGGAGACTGCAGTCCACCTGCCCCACCCTTGAGTGCACTGATCATGAATTTGAGTCACTATGTGATGCTACCATCAAATACTTTGTCCCTGACAGGGCCCAAGGTTCTGGGTATATCTGAAGAGCCCAACATGAAGGAGGTAAACTCACCCTCTGGTTCCTGATTGATTAGTGTCTTTTCCTGGCTCATGAATGTTGTCTTCTTGTTGGTACCCATGCATAGGTGGGTGTTCTAGGTGGATTTATTTATTTCTAGCAAGGTCAGAAAAGGCACACCTATCTCAGACCCATTTATGCTAAGTGCTGATACACACATAGGAGAAAGAAGGCTTTGCCACCAAGGTTCCCTCTAATGTGTGTGTGTGCGTGGCCATGCACAAGTAAAAGTCTGGCCACGCACCAACTTTTTAAGGCTGCACACCTGCCAGAAGAGGAGCTAGGCTGCAGCATGGGACACTTACTGAAGGTAAGCTCCTCCCTGAGGCAGAGGCTGGGGCCTGGCACAGGCTCCGCTGGTTCCAGGGAACTGTTCCACTCCCCCGCATCACCTTAGGGAGCAAGGAGGCACGTGGCATCAGGGCTGGGGAGTGGAGCAGTTCCCCAGTGCCAGCGGAGCAGTTGTCTGGAACTGGCAGAGCCCACGCCAGTCCCCAGCCCCAGCCTCCATCCCTGCCTTGCCTCACCTCAGGGAGAAGCCGCTGCCTGCCCCAAGTGAGGCTCCACTGGCTCCAGGGAAGTGCTCCACTCCCCAGCCCTGACACCACATGCCTCCTCACTCCCCAAGGTGATGCGAGAGAGCAGAGCAGTTCCCCAGAGCGGGCGAAGCCCACCCCAGGCCACCAGGCCCCCAGCGGAGCCTGCCCCAGGCCTCAGCCCCTAGGCCCCCGGCAGAGCCCGCCCCAGGCCCCCAGCGGAGCCTGCTCTAGCCCCCAGGCCCCCGGCGGAGCCTGCCCCAGGCCCCAAGCCCTAGCCCTAGCCCCCAGGCCCTGCTGCCTGCCCCAGGTGAGGAGTGAGGAGCTTACCTTTGGTAAGTGTCCCACACCGCACCAAAAGGGGGAGGCAGGACCAAAGCAGCACGCTCACAGACTGCTACTCCTTAGAGGGAACATTGCTTGCCATTACCTAATCATATTTTATGATAAAAATATAGCAGGAGGGTGTAAAACACAAGAAGACAACATGTGAAAGGAGAATGTGGGTTATGGCAGTAGGAATACACAACGTTCGTCAGCAGAAACTCAGTGGATGCATCTACACATGCACTTTACTGTGGAGTTGACTAATCAGCTCTGCAATAAAGCATCACCATCTATATGTGTACCCATATTAGTTCACAGGAAATTAATTAATTTCTCTGTAGGATGGTACTGTCTGGAACAAGTAATATCCTGCGGTGGAGTAATTTACATCACTGGTGGAGTAATAACACACAAGTAGAAGATGCTAGCGGGGGCACCAAGGTGCTACAGTGCAGGGGCTGCCTGCCAGCTAGCTTTGCAGTGTAGCACCCTTGTGCCCCAGCCAGCCCCTCCTCCACCCAACACTGCCACCCAGAGCCCAGGGCTGATGTCCAGACCCCCTGCCAGCCTGAGGTTGCTTCACCCTGGCTCAAAGTGCTGTGGTCCCAGGCACATGTGCAGATGCTGAGCCTGGGAGCTGCTGACTCAAGCCCAAACTGCACTGGAGTTGATTGTTCTGTGCTAATTACACTTGTAGATGCATCCAGTGGAAGCCAACACAGTCCCAGTAGTGAGACATTAGAATCAGATCCATTGGGGGATTTTTTATTTTGGTTCTCCTCTCATACCACCTGTCTCACATTTATGTACCTGAAAGAAAAAAAAATGGGCTCCCTGTCTGGCCTTTATTATTCATTTTATTTAGTTGTGTTTGGGTATAAAATAGCATTATTGGATACATTTTCCCATACTTGATATGTATATCCTTCAGAGATATTATACAGATACAGATATATTTACCTACTGTTTAGTAAGCACGGATTTTATAAATTCTGTTTATGGAGATTAAATACAGGTAAGCAGTATTTAAAATGCTGAGGACTGAATATAGATGGGCATTGCCAAGTCCAACTTCAGCAGATAATTAAGCCTGTGCCTACCTTTGAGCATATGAACATTACCATTAAAGTCCCAAAAAGCAATAATACTATGATCATTACTATCAAATGGATTATTCACATGTAAATTTCAGCACATACTTCAGCACTTTGTGGAATCAAGGCCCTTATACAGAAGTAAAAATATGCAAAGAAAGAGTCCTGTTGCAAAGATCAGACAATAAACACAATACCTTCTGGCAAGAATGAGTTACAGACTTAACCTCTTCTACTGTGTTAACTGTGAACACCATTATCAGTTTTGACTTTTCCCATCTGTTCTGTTCCAAGTCTGCCTAAAAGCCTGAAATTCTGACAGCAATCAGAAGCCTGGTTTTGCCAACTACTTCTGCTGCTGCTTTTTGAAAACCCAAGTTCCATATGTTTTTATTGTGCCTCGTAGAATGTTGAAATTCCAGAATGAGGAAAAGAGGAAGGAAAGATTACTAATTTCAGACTTCATCTATCCCAAAAATATGGGATACATACCATGATTGTGCTAGAAGGACTGCAACCTAGAGGGAGCCTAACTTGGTAGCACAGTGAGATGGCAATCTTCCAAGAAAAGAGGAATCCCGGGGCTTTGGCCCTTGCTTCCACTGTTGTTTATACATTTTGCTCAATAATTAACTATTTGTAGGGACCTACTAAAATTGCAAATTTGCACTTTTTTATGGAATACACAAAATCAAGTGTCTTCCACAAAAAACAGCAGTCTTTGCAATTTTGGTGGGATCTCCCTGAAAAAAAAACCTTAACCACAAGCAGAGTGGGAACCCCTGCAGCATTTGAGCATTTGGGGAGAGGGAGATAATGAGAGGCTGAGCCAGTGACTTCGGCTGAGTACATGCAGCAGTCAAGGGCCAATCGGGGAACTGAAAAGGCTGCAGCACCATGTTGGAGACAACCAGATGCATCCTACTGCACCATGTAACAACCAGAGGAGGATGAATAGTGAGAAGAAATCCTCCAAGAATGCAAAATATCTTTCAGTGCTGGATCCCATAAGACAGTATCCTACAGGGAACTTGCATACAAATGGAGTCAAATGGTTCTGTACTGCCTGCAACATGACTCTGGATGTGTTGAGGAAAAACAGTATACCTTGACACTTAAATTCCAAGGTGCACAAAGTGAAAGGCTACTGCAGAGGCTGAAGATCAGAGCAAGAAACAAGCAACCACATCCTCGCTCTTTAAAAGGACTGTTTGGCAAAGGTGAGTGGTGACATCTTCCCACACAGAGGCTTTCGTGGTGGCAACATCCCACTGGAGCAAATTGATCACCCTAAGTTAAGGGTCTACCTAAACAAAAACATGCCAAATGCTGGATGTTTCCCATGTGCAGCAAACTTCACCAACACTATCTCCGTGTAGTGATTGCTTTGTATGTATAGTTCACAGAGTTTGCATTGGCAGTGCATGAATCCCATTGCAGCTGATGAAGTTGCTGACCCTCAAAATAATTATGCACATTTTATTTGTACCTGGGAGCTGGACAGACCAGGATCTGCCTGTTTTTCAAACACAGCAGGTCCGCCTCACGTCTGTCAATTTTTCTACCATGGCTCAGGCTGTAGTGAAGGCTATTGTCAACTACAACTTAGAATTTAACAAGATCACAGAATTTCTGTCCAACAATGCCATGTATATGTGCAAGTCTCTCTCTGATGTGCTCCACAGAATGATGCCCAAAGAAGCTTATCTCACCTGCAATTCACACATTCTGTCTTTAGTCAGTGACTCTGGTGCACACAGTTCCCTGATGTGGATAGCCTGCTCTCCTCCTTCAAGAAAGCCTTCAAGCACTGTCTAGGCTGTAAGCTCCAATACAGGGAGTCCCTCATCAGTCAAAGTGTGGATCCATATGTGACTGTGTCACTGCCACCAGAGCCTGTGCTCACAAGGTGGAATCTGTGGTCCAATGTGGTCTGGTACCATGCCAGGAATATGCAGTACTACTGGCAATTTGTGTCCAAGGAGCTAAAAATCACACCCAGCACATAGTGCATGCTTAAGCTACACAGTCTCTTGGAACAGGGAGATATTCAAGATCAAGTGAAGTTTGAGGAGGAAAATGCCACCCAGTTCACAGAGCTCCTAACATGGTTTGAAATCCAGCAGGCTTTGATCCACCATGCACACAACAAGCCAGTGGATTTGATAAGTTGAATCGAAAACATGACATCACAAGAACTGTCAAGCGATCATGCAAACCAGTGGCGAAGGGACCTGTTCCAGGCAATAGCCATGAAGCTGAACCAGTACTGCAAGTACAAGCTGTCACTCTGACTGTAGTTCAAACAACCGGCTGCCTCCTTCCTTAGTACTGTTCATATTTTTTATCCCAATCAGGTGCCTTTCCTGAGTTTTGACCCTCAGTTACTGAAATCAATCCCTGGATGGCAGAAAGAGCAAAATAAAAAATGTACTGCTTACACAAATTTTGTCAAGGAACGCCAGCTGCCTATGATTGTGACTGCATTTTGAGAGTCTGTTTCTGATTGCTTTCCACTTCTCTATGCCCTGGCAAAACACCGCCTCACCATTCCAACCAACTCGAAGGGCGCTGGGCACATGATCTCTGTGTATGGACAACCAGTCACCCCATAGAGACAGAGGATGTCAACAGCAACTTCCAGTGGATGCTGCATGCTAGCATTTAACAGCTAACATGAACTGTCTGTCTCAAGGTTAGCAATGAGTGTTGTTAAATTCATTTTTACAATGATAATAATAAATTATGGTGATGGTATGGTGTGTATAGCTTTAATTTCATAAGATATTTCAGTTTAGAGTTTAATTGATTACTTTATAATGTATCAATTAATGGCTTCTGTGGGCTTATCAGGGTTATTATGCCATGGTTTTATCCCCTTGGCCAATAAGCAGTGAGGGGCAGGACTGCTGGGGGCCCCCTGGCCAATCAGCGGGGTGGGGGGGGCCCACCATGAATAGATTGTGAAAATGGTGGCCAAAGCCACAGTCTGAATGTAGTTTGGATTTTCAGCCATGATGTAGGTAGACCCCTAACTTTTTATGCAAAAGTCATTAGCTGTCCCAGGGACCAATATCATCAGGTGGGGACAGAGGATGCCCGCAGCCCTGCCTTAGAAGATGCCCTCAGCCCTGCACTGGTAGTTAGAGTACTGTCCAAAAAAAGAGGCAATGTAACTTTAAGCACCATGGTAGAGTTGTTGTGTCCAATATGGCAACAGTAACTTCCTTTTCAGAAAAAAAAACTTCCTGTCAGAAGCTGGCAAATATAAGTAGCTTGATAAACTCAAACCATCCATATCAATATTTTCTAACCTGACCTGTTGAGAAATGAGATAATACATTGTCTTCCCTTCTAGCACAGTAACATAGATTTACATAAAAGTGTGGCTGCCAAATAATCCATCTTCCGTTGTCTACCACTCCCCCTCTATGGGTGCCTCCAGGCAAGCATGTACATATGGTATGTGGCATCACATACCTGTCTGCGATGCCACAAACCACACATGCAAGTGTTCCCTGTGCTGCTAATTTAGGGGGTTGACACTGGAGAGATTCCAAAGTCAAAAAACCTTGCGCTACAAAAGCAGGGCAGCACACATGGCAGCAGCATGAGCCAACCAAAACTGGAGCCTGGCCAGCCAGAGCCATGCTCTGGCTGCCAGCCAAACTCCCTGCTGCCAGATTGCTGCTGCTCAATCCCTGGGAGGTCCCCAGGACCCCAGGTAAGGCAGCTGGGGTCAGCCCAGGTGCTGGCCCTAGCCTCCCCTATCCTACCCAGGGCAACTTGCTGCATACCAGAGTGTGTGTGCATGAGCATTCCCTGGGGACAAGTAGCACTGGCACAACTATGTGCCACTGTTACTTGTTCCCAGGGAAATGCACATGCACACTTTTCTGGACATGCTCTATTGCTCCATCTCAGAAAATTACTGCAATGAGCAAGGGTTAAGCCTATTTTTTCCATTGTATAGCTGTATTTACAGACATTAAAATGCTATTCACAGTCAGAAATGGTCAGTTAAAACAACAGTCTGTTTGCCCAAGAACTGCAATTTCAGTTAATATCATTTGTGAGGGCAAATGCTTCAAGATGCTTTTGTTCTTTCCATTTTTACATGTTAATCAACAACCATTGATTATTTTTGGCATTCACTGAGCTACTATAGTGAGATGGCTTTCAGTATAAGACAGCATTTTTATGAAATTGACAAGACTTTGTCATTAACATTAGGCAAAAACATAGCAAATAATATGTATATAAAGTTAATTTCAAAATCAATGTACTACAATGTGTGACCAAAGGTGCAGTGTCTACACTGCTAATAAGAACTAGACTGATCTCACTCATTTTATAGTAACTCAGTAACAGCCAATGGAGTTACACTGGTAAAACAGCTCCAAGTACAAGACTCTTAAAAATACCCTATATTATTTTTTACATTCCTGGCCAGAACCAAAAGATAGATATCAAGGAGCAAGAATCCAAACTGGGCTTCTTGAAGTTTAAGAATAACTTGTCAGTAGCTCTTTAAAAACAAGCATTAATCATTAACTTCTGGATTCTACAACTTAGTGAGAATTTGTGTTATACATGCTAATAATCCAGCACCAGGACAAGAAAATAATTATTATTTTATTTCTATTACAGTAGCTTCCAGGAGCTTCAACCAAGCTTGGAAACCCACTGTGCTGGGTACTCTTCAAGCAGCTAGGAAGACACATAAAATGTTAAATAATCTTTATATTGATGTTCATTCAGTTTATAGATGGACTGCTGAAAGGAAACAAATGACTCCCTTTGTTGCTATTCATTTAGTTTCCCAAGGGCCCTATCCAATACTAACTGAAGTCAATGGAAAGACTAATTGACTTCAGCGGGCTTTGGACCAGGAACAAAGTCAGCATAAAGCAATATAAAAATATACTATTGGGTGAACTGAAAACAGGCAACAAGGGTAGCTCTGTTTATTCTAGTGGAAGTTACACTGATAATGATAGTGGGACCCCATGCCTGTTAGCTGTGGCAGTGAGGACAAACAATTTGGGTTGAACATAGATTTCTTTGTTCCTTTTTGTTTATTTGTATTGATTAAATTTAAAAATTAAACTAGTTGAGTGGCTAGTTACCAACCTTGATAGAAATGTTTCCCCATCCCTATAACTAAATGTCTAAGAACAAAAATAAGTGCTCTAACAAGATTTGCTTCCTAGCTGCTATATAGTGCATTAAATTAGATCCTACTAACATTAGTGAATTACTCCCATTGTTGTAATATCTTCTAAGTTATACATTGTTCATTTTGTGATTTGCTATAACAGTGATTATGTTCAGATTTATAGCCATCTGATTTCATGCAGAGCATGTTATTCAAATATATATAGTCACTGGTTTGTAACATGGTCTATATGAAACCTTTATTCTTAATTACATTGATGCTTTAATTGTATATTTCTACAATGTGGATTGGGATTGTCAGTCTGTGAAAATGATTATTGCATATTAATGTTAATTGCGTACTAATGTTCTTCTGGTATAATGGAAGCCTGAGCTGTGTTCTCCCTCTTGATTCCACTGTATTTAATTATTGTTAACGCACTCTTTATTATGTGCTGTTTAGTTAGATATTTTCCTCTGCTGCACTCCTGCAATGAAGACTAATACTCTAGCATGATGAATCAGAATTGCATGGGCCATATTCTGCTTTCACTTACTGATGTAAATCAAGGTCATTCAATTAGCTATAATGAAATTAGTCTGGATCTAAAGGAATGTTTTGAACACAAAAGCAAGTAATCATTTTTACTATGGTCACCACTGTTGCTATGTGCAAGTTCAAAAGTTAACATGTTAAGCAGTGACCCCAATCAGACCCTCCATTGCAGAAAAACTTGACAACTGTATCCTGTTTATTAAGAGAGTTGTTCCAGGTGTTACCCTATCCTTCTAGTATCACCTTTATCTGGATTAAGCTTGAAACATATGTACCACTCTCAAGAGGTACTGTGACAACTAGGTGACAGCACTGACTGAATGTTCTCTTAAGAGGATAAAAAGAGCTGGTCATAAAAAGCATGACTTGCCCATCATGACTGCATGCCATTTACCTAAGGGAGATTATTTCCAGCAACTTAGTGCTGCTCTTGCCACACCTCCAGTTCATCTTGTTTGACCAATTCTATCAAACTGCTACTAACTCCAATAGCCTGAGCCATCTCCATGTCATGTCCCAGATCTGAAGCCCAACTGGAAAGATCCAAACATCGGCAGAGATCAGTCATTGGGGATTGACATAATTCTCAGAGTGATTTCTCCCAGATAAAATGTACTGAAATAAAAAGAGTAGTAGGTAAGGCAGTTGGGAAAAGCTAATTTCTTGAGAACTATAACGTTCTTCCAGATGGTCAGTAGATTACCTTAACTGAAGGAGGCACTGTTGATCTCTGTGAGTAACAGACTATTATTCTCTTTACTGACTTCCTCTAGCCATGAGTGGCAGATACCTGTTTCTATATGTAAGTTCAAGGATTTCGACAGGACTCAATTTTTCCATCATATTAAAATGCTCTTGCAGGGCACCCAGCTAATAGCCTTTTTAGTAAGGCTCGTAAAAAGTGCCCAATGTTAGGATTTCTATTTTCTCACAGTAGGATGTTGCTCTGTTAGTTTAAGAAAAGAAACATTGTGTCAGCCAGGCTAAGGATTTCATTATTATTTCGTTCAAAACCAAATAAAGTCACACACACACACACACGCACACACAGAGTTTATCATCACAAACAAGAGCTTAAATAGCCCACATAAATCTTTTCCAAAGTAGTAATAATGGTTTTAACAACAATGTGGTAAATAACAAATTAAGGTTTTCATTCCACTGGTCTCTTATTTGTCTTTAAGATGGCATGAAACATAATTTAAGTTGTTCACAATAACATATCTTAATTGATAGACCTCTTCCTTGTGTTTTGTTCCGCAGAATTAACGTTTGTATTTAATATCATGCTGTCATTATCTTGTTTCCTCCACAGTGAAAGGAGTTGTCTGCTTTTTGCAGGTGCAGAAGGCCAGCTGAATACACAATTCTCCTCTTTGGTCCTCCCCACAATACACACATACTGATCTCTAGTTAATATGCATAATTACATGGTGGCATGTATTAGATTTTATTATACTGCATGACAGTATATTTTAACAAAATTAGGAATTTGCATCTCAATTAACTAAGACTCTTAGAGGTATTTTATTTATAATATGGGGGAAAGAACCTTATTTTTTCATGAAACTAAATATTTATTTTCAATACAGGTTGACTTCTCATGCAAAATATGAAAACATAATTAAATAAGTGAAAAGAAAACATGTTTCTCCTTCTATTTTGTTGTGCATAACCAGCTGAGTATCTGGTAACCTAGAAACTAGACTGATCAGATGCTAGCTATCTGGAGGCTTGGAGGGCAAGTTTACAACTCGGCAGGCATTTTCTATACAGCACACAGCTAAAAGCAGGTGCACCACAGCTAACACTCCTAAGTGGACAAATCCAAAAGAATACATATAGTGGTTTTCTTTGACAATAAGATCAAAAAGCTGCAAGGCACAAGACTATTTGCATATATATTCTCAAGCCAAATGTTCTGGACAGCCCATTATTTTCAAATATTAAGAAGCTCTGCACTCAGGATTTAGGGTAGGCTACAAGTGAACCAGTGGCACAGGACTGGAGACCTACTTCTGTCAACTACTGATTCACTCAGTTTCTCCATCTGTATATAAAATGAGCTAATGCTGTTTTCTGTAATCAGAGGCTCATCTCAAGAAATTCTGAGTTAAGGATACACATAAGAGAATTGCTAACGTTTGATACCATAGAAATGCCTCTGTCCCATCTTGCCTGCCCAATTTTGTTCCTTAAATTTAAAATACAAAATATACCTTAACATACAAATACAAAAAATACCAACCTCCCCCCCACCACCACCTTTGAACAGATTGTATTAACTACCCAAAAACTTCCATGATGCAAAGTTAAGACTGTCCATTGATGACCTCTCCACTTCCAGACCACTGAGATCAGCAACACTCAAATCTCTCAACAATAAGAAATGAAAAGTAGAAATCACACACTATAATGCAGCTTTAACTCTACCTCAGGATCTGGTATTTTATCTGATCTATGTTTTTTTAAGACATAGGGTTTTTTGACCCTGGAAACGCCTGCATGTGCAGCATGTGGCACCACAGACAGGTCTGTGGCACCTCATATCAGGGGCTCCTGAAGCAACTCTCGGAGAACATAAAAGCTAAAGAGGCGGTAGTCATGGGGGACCTAAACTACCCGGACATCTGCTGGGAGACGCAGACAGCAAGGTCCCATCGCTCACGCAGGTTTCTAACCTGTATACAGGACCTCCACCTGACACAGGAGGTGCATGGTCCCACTAGGGGGAATGCCATACTGGATCTGGTATTGGCAACAGGGGATGACATGATAGGGGACCTCCAGATCGGTAGCCATTTGGGAGACAGTGATCACCTAATAATAGAATTCAACATAAGACATCGAGTGGGTAAGGTAACTAGTAGGGTGAAAGTGCTAGACTTTAGGAAAGCTGATCTCAATGCACTCAGGCGATTAGTCAAAGAAGCACTGCAGAGTAGGAGTTTTGAAGGGATGGGAGCCCAAGAAGGGTGGCTGTGCCTAAAGGAAACGATCCTTCGGGCACAAAACAAGGCGATCCCCGAGCGAGGCAAAAAAGGGAAAGGGGCCAGGAGGCTTCCATGGCTGACCAGAGAAATCCAGGGCAGCCTAAGGGCCAAAAGGGGAGCACATAAAAAGTGGAAACAAGGTGAGATCACTAAAGATGAATATACCTCCTCTGCTCGTGCTTGTAGGGAGGCAGTTAGGCGGGCCAAAGCTACAATGGAGCTGAGGATGGCAACCCAAGTAAAAGACAACAAGAAATTGTTTTTTAGATATATTGGGAGTAAAAGGAAGACCCAGGGAGGAATAGGACCTCTGCTAAATGGGCACAAACAATTGGTGACAGACAGGGGGGGACAAGGCTGAACTCCTCAATGAGTTCTTTGCCTCAGTGTTCCTAAGTGAGGGGCACGACAAGTCTCTCACTGGGGTTGTAGAGAGGCAGCAGCAAGGCGCCAGACTTCCATACATAGATCCTGAGGTGGTGCAGAGTCATTTGGATGAACTGGATGCCTTTAAATCGGCAGGCCCGGATGGGCTCCATCCGAGGGTGCTGAAGGCACTGGCCGACATCATTGCAGAGCCACTGGCGGGAATATTCGAACGCTCATGGCGCACAGGCCAAGTCCCAGAGGACTGGAAAAGGGCTAACATGGTCCCCATTTTCAAAAAGGGGAGGAAGGAGGACCCGGGCAACTATAGGCCGGTCAGTCTCACCTCCATCCTTGGTAAAGTCTTTGAAAAAATTATCAAGGCTCACATTTGTGAGAGCCCAGCAGGGCAAATTATGCTGAGGGGAAACCAGCACGGGTTTGTGGCGGGCAGATCGTGCCTGACCAATCTAGTCTCTTTCTATGACCAGGTTATGAAATGCCTGGACACAGGAGGAGGGGTGGATGTCGTATACCTAGACTTCAGGAAGGCCTTCGATACGGTATCCCACCCCATACTGTTGAACAAGTTAAGAGGCTGTGATGTGGATGACTACACAGTCCGGTGGGTGGCGAATTGGCTAAAGGGTCGCACCCAGAGAGTCGTGGTGGATGGGTCAGTCTCGACCTGGAAGGGTGTGGGCAGTGGGGTCCCGCAGGGCTCGGTCCTTGGACCGATACTCTTTAATGTCTTCATCAGTGACTTGGACGAGGGAGTCAAATGTACTCTGTCCAAGTTTGCAGATGACACAAAGCTATGGGGAGAAGTGGACAAGCCGGAGGGCAGGGAACAGCTGCAGGCAGACCTGGATAGGTTGGACAAGTGGGCAGAAAACAACAGGATGCAGTTCAACAAGGAGAAATGCAAAGTGCTGCACCTAGGGAGGAAAAATGTCCAGCACACCTACAGCCTAGGGAATGACCTGCTGGGTGGCACAGAGGTGGAAAGGGATCTTGGAGTCCTAGTGGACTCCAAGATGAACATGAGCCGGCAGTGTGACGAAGCCATCAGAAAAGCCAATGGCACTTTATCGTGCATCAGCAGATGCATGACGAATAGGTCCAAGGAGGTGATACTTCCCCTCTATCGGGCCCTGGTCAAACCGCAGTTGGAGTACTGCGTGCAATTCTGGGCGCCACACTTCAAGAAGGATGCGGATAACCTGGAGAGGGTCCAGAGAAGGGCAACTCGTATGGTCAAGAGCCTGCAGACCAAGCCCTACAAGGAGAGACTAGAGAAACTGGATCTTTTCAGCCTCCGCAAGAGAAGGTTGAGAGGCGACCTTGTGGCTGCCTATAAGTTCATCACGGGGGCACAGAAGGGAATTGGTGAGTATTTATTCACCAAGGCGCCCCCGGGGGTTACAAGAAATAATGGCCACAAGCTAGCAGAGAGCAGATTTAGATTGGACATTAGGAAGAACTTCTTCACAGTTCGAGTGGCCAAGGTCTGGAACGGGCTCCCAAGGGAGGTGGTGCTCTCCCCTACCCTGGGGGTCTTCAAGAGGAGGTTAGATGAGTATCTAGCTGGGGTCATCTAGACCCAGCACTCTTTCCTGCTTATGCAGGGGGTCAGACTCGATGATCTATTGAGGTCCCTTCCGACCCTAACATCTATGAATCTATGAATCTATATAGTACATCCATGCTCCACTGGACACACCCAAAGAGCTGCCGCTGTGTTATGAATAAAGGTCCATATGTACATTGAAGAACTGAATATGTTTCCTTTCAGCACCAAGTTCTACAGATTACATAGGGGTGTTGTATACAAGTCTGCTGACAATCACCAGGATGAGACTAACATACATGAATTTTCTAGGGGTTAGTGAGAGGTATATGATGACCCCAATTCATACAGAGATTTGACCATCAGGAAGGGCTTAACAGATTGAGAAGCTGGGCAAAGGATGCAGGAGGAAAGCAGGGAGTAATACATAATCAGTAGGAGAACTAGAAATGAAGATTCATGGATGTGGGAGAATTGTCCAGTGACAGCACAGCTGAATATCAGTTTTTAAATCAGAAATGTCAGTATCAGGACAAAGCTTTGGAAAAGAGTCCCAGCAGAGGATAAGACTTGTGCTTAATAGACACATTCTGAAAGGCATCAAGAATAGGCCTGAAACTTAGCATTTACAAGTCCTTTATGGATTTGGCCACCATAGAACATCACCTTGACCACTCAGTTAAACTTGATTGGTTAAACATGATTGGGGGTCAGCCTACAAATTAGTACTTCCTAGGCCTCTGAATGTTGGAAACTGTAAGGGAAGAGGGGCAGGGGATAGATCCATCTGGATGGGCCCTGCATATATACCCCTATCCTTAGTACCCACTCAGACACTGTGAGATACAGGATGTTGAGCTAGATGGCCCTTGTTGTCTGATTTGGTAAGGTACTGGTTATATTTTTAGTTTGGGTAAAAACAAACTGTCCACAAGCCCTCCCAGGGGGGAAATGAAACAAGTGCTAATCTTTCTGCCCATGCTCATTCTCCATAGCTATAGGAAACGTTGTTTCCCGAGAGGGCTGCGAGTGCCAGAAATTTGTTACGTGGATAGGAAAGGGCCAAAAAGAAGGCTTAAAGCTGTAGGTTATACCCTAGAAGTACACTGAAAATGTTATAAGAAACAAGTGATTTTGTAAAAAGATCATTCTATTTCAGTAAACTGTGGCTAACTCTGCCCCAAACTCCATGAACCACAGCTTCAAGATAATCCAACGTTGTGGATTGCAGAGCCCTTGAAAAAGCTGCCTTTTAAACATTCAGCAAAACTTAACATTTATTATAGTGAAGGTGCCGCCCCACTATAATTACAAACAGTTCTGTATCATTAGTCATCATGGAACCCAATGTTTTACTCTTAACTGCACACTCAACAGGCCAACTCTGACCTTCTTCGTTGTCATACCTCTCCTCCCCAGTTCTCCAGCAGGGTTTAATGCAAGGTGCCAACCTTCCTACACTCCCCTCATCTGGAGTGGCACCAGGTTTTGCAGAATCATTAATGGATAGGACATGGAATTTCCTTCAGTTGGGGTAACAACAGAACCTTTTTCCTGTTTCCCATGACAGTATCTGAGCTTTTCCCTCCCTTATCCTCAAACTAATACTCAAACTACTAGAATTAAGGGCAGACAAGGTTCTTTGGTTAGATTTGATATCTTTTATTAGATCAACTAAACAGTGGAAAAATTTGTTCTTTGCAAGCTTTTGGGCACAAGCACCCTTCTTCAGGGAAAGTATGCCTGAAGAAGCTTGTTTGTGCTCAAAAGCTTTCAAGGAACAATTTTGCCAACTATTTAGTTGGCCTAGTAAAAGATATCACATCTAACCAAAGAACTTTGCATATTGTCCTTAGACTTGAAGGGGGGGGGGGGTGTCTTTAAATGACTTTGATGGCCTATCTTAAACTGTAGTACAGCAAAGTGAAGTAGTAACAAAAAGTAGTAAGAAAAAAACATACACAAAAGGTAAAAACAAACATGTAAATAAGGTCACAGCATAATGCATAGTCAAATATGATAAATGAATAATTGCACCATTTATATAAACATCTCCATGTTTCTGGTTTTTCAGTTTTTAAGGAATCTAAAAAGCTAGTTTTTTTGTAGTATGCATTTCAGCACTACACAATCTGCACAAGAACAAGGACGACTGATGACACTTCAGGTCCTCATGAAAAAATATGATGCTGGGAATGTGGTAACATCATAGATAGTGATTATATCTACATGATTAGCTCCACAGTGAAGTCTCCGTGTCTACATGTGCAGCCCTATTAGGCTACAGGAAACAAATTAACTCCACCACAGGTTAGCACTTGTAAATACAAGTATTATACAGCACCAGTGTTCTTTAGTGCACAGCAACACACATGTAGATACTGATGGGGCTGGCTGGGACAAAGCTGCCTGCCAGCTAGCCCCAACCTAGAGCACCCATGTTCCCCAGCCAGCCCCTCTGCAGTATGTTGAGCTGTGTCAGAGCAGCACCAAGCTGGCAGGCTGACCCCTCAGACCCCCTGCCAGCTGGAGCTGCTCTCACCTAGCTCAGCATGCTGCAGTCCTGGGCACACACGCAAATGTGGCAAGCAGGAACAGTAAACTCCGAGGCAAACTGTGCTGGAATTTACTGCATCACATTAATATTAATGTATAGACACACCCCATTTCTTCTGCCCCTTTTGCCCCCTGGAACATAAGTCAAAATTAAAATAAAAGGAGAGCCATATTTATATTCATTTTCAAATTATGTTATTGGATAAAGAAAATTTTAGAGAAATGTAGAGTTTATTGCTTAGTGCTAATAGCACAGTGTAGTTGCATTCAATGTGCCCAAAATAAATCTTCTTATAAAGTAAGCATGTAAAGAGTAAGGAAGGAAAGCTAGAAGGCCAGTTTTATTAAAGGAGCAGAGCCAGTGTTATATGGGTAATCTAACTGCTTTTCCAGCTGTTAAATTGTATGGGGTTTCCTTTAAATTAAGATTTTATTTTCAGAATGTTGGGTTTCCAGTCATTTTTACAGGATTTTACCTATAAGCAGCTAATATAAAACTTCCTCCTTGCTATTCTCTAAAAAAGTTTTATCTGTGATATTGAGGCAAGTGCAATACCAAAACATATGCATCGGCCTATCAAAATGAAATATAGGCTGTAGTCTGATATGTTAATTTAATTTAATTAACATTAGGTGCATCTGGACACAATATTTCATACTAACAAGATATCAGTTCAAGAAACTATATCACAATTGTCATCATTTAAACAACTGACTGTCTCTAAACAGAAATAATTATGCTTACTCAATAGAAAATAAAGTTATGAAACTCCCAAATATTTTAATATTATGTAATTCCCAGCTGCACTCTATCAGATGTCAAGAGTTTCATTGCAACTGCAATGAGTCCAGTGAAAGATGCTTTCTGATACATCTTTAGTGATCTAGTTCAGAGGAGTACTAAGGCTAGGGACAGACATTCAAAAAGCCAGAGCCTAAATTGATTTAACCTTTGCAGGTTAGTCTAACCTGGCTAGGCTGAACCGGTTTGTAACAAGACAAACATTCTCTCTGGCCTGAGGTAATGCAGGCACATACCTGCAGTTGCTCAGACCAGGAGCCTAGAGCATGCCCTGGGCTGCAGGGAAGCTGTGCTGCGGTGGGGCATGGCCAGTCCGAGCTGAACTGGCCAGAGAAGGGTTTAATTCCCCCCTCTCTATCCTACCAGTAGTTGGGCTTGCAGCAGGAGGCAATTTATTCAGCCACTGGCCCCAAGCACAGAAAGGCAGCAGCAGCCGAATCAAGCAGACCCTGCTGTGGTGCCAGCAGCTGAATAAGCCCCCTCCTGCTGGGAGGGGGCTTGCCCCGAGCACAGAATGGCTGCTGGCACCATAGCGGGGGTCTGCCCGGCTTGGCTGCAGCCACTGCTCGGGCTGTGCTTGAAGCGACTGAATAATCCCTCTTCTGCTGGAAGGGAGCTTGCCCTGAGCACAGAGCAGCACAGAGCAGCAGCTGCAAGACCAGGCAGACCCTGCTGCGGTGCAAGTGGCCTCTCTGTGCTCAGGGCAAGCCCCCTCCTGGCATGAGGGGGCTTATTCAGCCTCTGGCTGCTGGCACCATGGTCTGCCCAGCTTGACTGCAGCTGAAGCTTGGGGGGAATAGTGGGGAGGAGCATCCACCAACTGGGAGTCCAGAGTGCAAATTAACCTCTCCAAGACTGCAAGTACTTGTGGCCAGCGGCTGAATAAGCCCCCTCTTGCCAGAAGGGGCTTTGCTCTTAGTACAGACTGAGCAGCGGGGGCCAGGCCTCACCCCCGTCCAGCAGGTGGAGCATCAAGAGGTGAGTGACTGTGATGGGCTGCTTCCCAGAGCATGAGCCCCTTCCTGGTGGGAGGGCTGTGCTGTGGGGTCACCAGAGCTGCTGTGGAGTATGGTGGCACTGCAGGGAGCTTATAGGGCTCTGGTCCACTCCGGACCCCAGTGCTGCTGCACGCAGCCCGCCACAGGTCTACCAGCCTGGCAGCACAGCCCCTCACCAGGAAGAGGCTTTCACTCCCCCACATTATGACAAGGACTGGTGTCCCCAACAAGGGCCCTGCCCCCTCCCACTGCAGTGGTGGGGAGGGGACATGGTCAGGCAGGGCCCCTGGGCATGGGGCAGGGACGGGGGTTATTCCTCCTCCCTCTGGCCTCTGACGGAGGGGACAGCAGGGGTCCCATTCTGGGGCAGGGAGCAAGTGCTGCTGTGAGGACAGGAAGACCTGGCTGCCAGTGGAGGTAGAAGAGAGACTAACTCTCCTCTCTGCCCCCCTCTGCCTCGGGGGCCATGGTGCCCTGCTGCTGCAGGAGCAAAAGCAGAGTGCCTAGCAGACCCAGCTCAGGTCCCTGCTGGTGGCATAGGAGGTGGGGAATTAAACCCCTCTCTGGCCAGACCCCCGCCCCTGCCTGTCCCTGCTTGAGCAGACAGACAGGGTCAGCCTGGCTGGGCTGAAGCAGAAAGCCCCTCCCTGCCCAGAGATCATGCCGGGATGCTGGCGGTCTCTGGTTTAACTCAAACCAGCAAGGGCTCTGAGACAGATATTGCATAAACTGGTTTGGCACAAATCAGTTAAGTCTGATTCTACTACATTCAACCAGGTTTATCTCAAATTGGTTTCAGCCATTTTGAAACTGGTTTATGTGCACTGAATGTCTGTTCTGTTATAGGTGTAAACCAGTTTCTGGTCACTTAAACCAGTTTATATATAATATCTGTCCCTAGTGTAAAAGAATAGATAAAATTAAAGCCTACTTTGCTGAAATATCCTTGTCTATTTGCTAATGACAAAGAACAAACTTGGGAATAACTCAGAGTTCATTTAATTTTACTTATAAGATCCAAGATCATTGGACCTACTTTTCATCAACTGAAATAAATTTACACTTTCGTAATGGCCAAAAGCCTAATGGTATATGGTAGCATAACTATGTGCCAACAGGAATCCTTATCACAAAAGCTACCATCACATTTGACACTAATTTGAAACCCATGTTTATACTGACAGTATTCATCAAATAAGCCAGTAATTGAATTGGCCATGAGATTGAATTCTCACTCACCTCTAGAGAAGAAGGGAAATTGCTTTAGAGAATTTTACAGTTAGCAGGGATATAAAACTGAGGTCTGTAAATTATTATTATTAATAACACCAATATTAAAAGACAATCTAGAAGCCCAAACTGAGATCACAGCCCAGTTGTGTTAGGGGTTGTCCAATAACATGGCAAGAAACAGCTTTTATAACAGAAACCAAACAACTTATGGTCTAAGTAGATGAAAGAAAAAGGAGGGAAGGAATTTTTTGTCCTCATTTCTCACAGAAGGAAACAATAAGATTAAGTCAGGGCTGTCCAACTACAGCCCACAGCTAGATGGTCGCACCCAGAGAATGGTGGTGGATGGGTCATTTTCAGCCTGGAGGGATGTGGGCAGTGGGGTCCCCCAGGGTTCGGTCCTGGGGCCTGTACTGTTCAACATCTTTATCAGTGACCTGGATGTGGGTGTGGAAAGCACACTGTCCAAATTCACTGATGACACCAAGTTGTGGGGCAAGGTGGGCACGCTGGAGGGGAGGGACAGAATCCAGCTAGATCTAGACAGGTTACAGAGGTGAGCAGATGAGAATCAGATGGAATTCAATGCAGACAAGTACAGGGTACTGCATCTAGGGAGAAGGAACCAGCAACACAGCTATAGGCTGGGGAACATCCTTCTTGTCAACACAGTGGCTGAAAGGGATCTTGGAGTCATTGTTGACTCCAGGATGAACATGAGCCGCCAATGCAAGGGAGCAGTCAGTAAGGCTAACCACTCCTTGTTGTGCATCAATAGATGGATCACAAACAGGTCCAGGGAGGTGATCCTTCCCCTCTATGCAGCATTGGTCAGGCCACAGTTGGAGGACTGCGTCCAGTTCTGGGTGCTGCACTTCAAGAGGGATGTGGCTAGCATTGAGGGGGTCCAGAGGAGGGCCACTTGCATGGTCAAGGGGCAGCGAGTCAGGCCCTACGAAGAGAGGCTAAAGGGCCTGAACCTATTCAGCCTCTACAAGAGAAGGCTGAGAGGAGATCTGCTGGCCATTTACAAACTCAACAGGGGGGACCAGCTGGAATTGGGTGAGGCTCTGTTCCCCCAGGCACCACCCAGGATTACTAGGAATAATAGCCACAAACTGCTAGAGAGAAGGTTCAGGCTAGACATCAGGAGACATTACTTTACAGTTAGGGCTGCCAGGCTCTGGAATGGGCTCCCAAGTGAGGTGGTGCTCTCTCCTACCTTGGAGATCTTCAAGAGGAGACTGGACAGATATTTCACTGGGGTGATATGACCCTAGCACCTGTTCCTGCCCTGGGCAGGGGGTCGGACACGATTCATCCTTCTTGAAGTGTGGCGCCCAGAATTGCACGCAGTACTCCAACTGCGGTCTGACCAGAGCCCGATAGAGGGGAAGTATCACCTCCTTGGACCTATTCGTCATGCATCTGCTGATGCACGATAAAGTGCCATTGGCTTTTCTGATGGCTTCGTCACACTGCCGGCTCATGTTCATCTTGGAGTCCACTAGGACTCCAAGATCCCTTTCCACCTCTGTGCCACCCAGCAGGTCATTCCCTAGGCTGTAGGTGTGCTGGACATTTTTCCTCCCTAGGTGCAGCACTTTGCGTTTCTCCTTGTTGAATTGCATCCTGTTGTTTTCTGCCCACTTGTCCAACCTATCCAGGTCTGCCTGCAGCTGTTCCCTGCCCTCCGGCTTGTCCACTTCTCCCCATAGCTGTGTCATCTGCAAACTTGGATAGAGTACATTTGACTCCCTCGTCCAAGTCACTGATGAAGACATTAAAGAGTATCGGTCCAAGGACCGAGCCCTGCGGGACCCCACTGCCCACACCCTTCCAGGTCGAGACCGACCCATCCACCACGACTCTTTGGGTGCAACCCTCTAGCCAATTCGCCACCCACCGGACTGTGTAGTCATCCACATCACAGCCTCTTAACTTGTTCACCAGTATGGGGTGGGATACCGTATCGAAGGCCTTCCTGAAGTCTAGGTATACGACATCCACCCCTCCTCCTGTGTCCAGGCGTTTCGTAATCTGGTCATAGAAGGAGACTAGATTGGTCAGGCACGATCTGCCTGCCACAAACCCGTGCTGGTTTCCCCTCAGCATAATTTGCCCTGCTGGGCTCTCACAAATGTGAGCCTTGATAATTTTTTCAAAGACTTTACCAAGGATGGAGGTGAGACTGACTGGCGTATAGTTGCCCGGGTCCTCCTTCCTCCCCTTCTTGAAAATGGGGACCACGTTAGCCCTTTTCCAGTCCTCTGGGACTTGGCCCGTGCGCCACGAGCGTTCGAATATTCCCGCCAGTGGCTCTGCAATGATGTCGGCCAGTGCCTTCAGCACCCTCGGATGGAGCTCATCCGGGCCTGCCGACTTAAAGGCATCCAGTTCTTCCAAGTGACTCTGCACCACCTCAGGATCTACGTATGGAAGTCTGGCGCCTTGCTGCTGCCTCTCTACAACCCCAGTGAGAGACTTATCGTGCCCCTCGCTTAGGAACACTGAGGCAAAGAACTCGTTGAGGAGTTCAGCCTTGTCCCCCCTGTCTGTCTGTCACCAATTGTTTCTGCCCATTTAGCAGAGGTCCTATTCCTCCCTGGGCCTTCCTTTTACTCCTTTTATATATCTAGAAAACAATTTCTTGTTGTCTTTTACTTGGGTTGCCATCCTCAGCTCCATGGTAGCTTTGGCCCGCCTAACTGACTCTCTACAAGCACGAGCAGAGGAGGTATATTCATCTTTGGTGATCTGTCCCTGTTTCCACTTTTTATGTGCTCCCCTTTTGGCCCTTAGGCTGCCCTGGATTTCTCTGGTCAGCCATGGAAGCCTCCTGGCCCCTTTCCCATTTTTGCCTCACTCGGGGATCGTCTTGCTTTGTGCCCGAAGGTAGGGGAGAGCACCACCTCCCTTGGAAGCCCATTCCAGACCTTGGCCACTCTAACTGTGAAGAAGTTCTTTCTAATGTCCAGTCTCATGATCTGTTTAGGTCCCTTACGACCCTAAGCACTATGATACTATGACACAAGATGCATGTGGTGCAAGGAGTTAAATTGCCGTCTCTCTGCCCTCTTCCTCTAGCTTCACCTTCCCCCTCCAGGTGTCTGGTCACCTGCAGTGCTTGGGGAAGCCTGCAGCCTGGCACACTGGGGAGGTGCAGTGCAGCAGAGAAGCCCATGATCAGAGAGCTGAGGGTGAGGTGGACTGCCCGGATATACAGTGCAGCAGTGGGGGCCAAGTGTGCAGTGCACCATAGGGGCTACTGGGCGCACAGTGCAACAGGGATGGGAGCACCAGAACACATCGTGCAGCAGAGAGATGTCCAGTGCAGAAGGGGTGGGGGCACTGGACATGCAGCATAAAGTGGGAGAGCATCAGGGCATTCAATGAAGCATGGTGCAGTGGGGGGGAGGGGCACATGGTGTGGGGCCCCCAGGAGTCCATAGCCCCTGCTGGTGCTGCCTCTGCTAGCGCAGCCTGAGGCTACTTATAAGTTGCACAGCCTCAGATGATGTGAAATGCCGACTGTCAGACAGAACGCATGTAGAACAGCTGGGAACTGAGCCCAGAACTCCTGGGATTTCGAGTGTTGCTCCTCTACCACGAGCTCCTTTCTCTGCAGTGATTCTCAACCAGGATGTCTTGGCACCCTGGGGTGTGGTGAGATCCTTCTAAGGATGCTTCCAAGGGTGCTGCACAATACTTGTACTGTTAGGTGTGTAAACACCTACACATACTTTGCAAGATAAACCCAGGGATTTCAGATAGGAATCCATAGGTGTCACCAGCATTCTGACCTGCTGTGACCTTTCCAAGTCCTTTGCAACAGAAGAATTGCACTGTTATTTTTCAGTAGTTAAAAAATAAGTGAAAGCTAACAGCTGACATTTTCTGAAGGGTGCCTTGAGTATAACAAGGTTGAGAAGCATGGTTCTATAGTATCGTAGATTTATAAAACATAGTTACTTAACACCAGAAACAACAAAAGGCTCGTTCCAAAAAACAGAAGTACCATGAATGTAAGATTAAGGGCATCCTTTAAAAAAAAGCTATAGGTAAAAAGGTTAGTGAACAGGTTGACTCAGTAACTAGTATTGTCATACTGAGAGACAGAACTGGGTAGCATTTAGCAATGTTTGAGTGGCTTGAAATTCATAGCAATATCTTGGTGGCATATAGTGAGCCAAGTGCATTTGATTGGTTCTAAAAATCACTATCCAACAGGACTTTGATGCTTAGAGACATAACATTCATCAAGGTAACCTTTAAGTATTGAGGAAAGCACAAGAGGTTCACTCTGGAATTAGAATCAGGCTTAAACTAAGTAATCTGCCTTAGTCCTACAAGGTTAGCATGTTTCTGGGAAGTTAATTGACAATGCCATCGTGATACAAAGCCACAAAATAATTAGAAGTCTGGGGGAAGAGCCCAGCAGGCTAAACTTACCATCCACTGAACAGCAAACTAGGCCATCCTTCTGCAAACTAACTGCTTGCGCTGTGGGTAACCAAAGGATCGAGTCTGCAGAAAGGGTCAGAGGATTAACAGGTGTTTAAGGGAGGATAGAAGAACTGAAGTGGCAGCTGCCATGGCAACAAGGAAAAAATACAAAAGTACATCATCAAATAATAAAATATGCTTCTAACTCAGCCATTGCCAGAACTGGTAAGTCAGGATCATATGATTTGCCCAAGCATATCAGAGCAGCAGTGATCAATACCAGTATTCCAGATGAAGTGGGAAATAAATGTAATGAATGCGACTCTGGCAGTGCAGTCCCTTTTTCATCATTATTAGTGTTTGCCAGAAAGTGTTAATTGGTGAGGGGGTGATTTTGGTCTACCCAGATACTCTCTCTTGCTTTTAATCAATGTTCCTTGTAACTTGTATTTCTTCTTTGTGTGGACTATCAGGATGATTGAGTGCAAGTTTAATACAAATTAACACAGTCTCTCCATCCTCCTCTTAATCACACTAATACTTTATTCCGTCTGCCCATTCATTTTCTCCCACTCCCTCCTTTAAATACATCTCGCTGTTCTCATTCAATTTCTCTTCTCTCAAGTCATATCTCCAATTGCCTCACTCCCTCAAACATTTTATTTCCTTATGATTCTCACCCTCAGTTTTCACTCCCTTCTCGCCTTGTTCTAATTCACTTTCTCTCTCCTTAATTCTTTCCTCAATCACTATATAGATACTTTTTATGTACTCATTTAACTTATCTCTACATACTTTTTCTCTCTTCCCTTCATCCCATATTCATGTGCTGATTTGGTTTCCTCCCAAATACCTTACACTTGCTGGTGTCCACTTGATGATGGGGATCCAGACACTCCTCCCCAAGCCTGGGGAAGACCAATTAAGCAACTATGATCTCCCCAGGCCTAAGGAAAACCCCACTAACATCTAGCACCATCCATGACTGAACATCATGTCCCCGGTATTCCTCAAGGCCAAGTACAGACATTATACTTTTACCAGTATAAGCGACTGGAAACCAGTCTACACCTGTAACAGAACAAAAGTTCAGCACACAAACTGGTTTAAAAATGGTGGATCCTCATCTAAGATTTACCTCCTCCCCCACAAGGGTGGATGTGTGTACTATTCACTACCAATCTAAACTACGCTGCTTACAGAAAACAGCCTAACTTAGATCAATTCTGTCTCCAGCTTTTTTAATGCCTGTACCTAGTCCCCATCATTAGTGCTGCATTATTTACAGTAAGATACTACATAATGAAGTCAACCGTTTTCTTGAGAAAGACAGTAAACCAACAGAGCTGTAGGAAGATCTTTTCTGAGTATGCAGAGGTCAGAGCTCCACACCGAGAGACTTGCGCTTGTTCGGTGACTGCCCAACCTCAGCTTCAGCCATCTTCAAACTGAACTCTTTCTCTTCAGCACCACTCATCATATAGTGTGACTACTATTGGAATGCCATCACACACAGAATAAGGCATATAGTTAGGATATATAGAGTATGACTATATAGTAGTCTCTCCTATGACTGAAGTATAGTGTAAACACAGCAAGGCTACTTTTAGTCTGGGATGTCTAACTGTCCAGTCATTGCAGCACAGAACTTGGCATGGACTACAAACCCAAAGAAGGCAGTTAACACATGGTGAGATCCTTGCTTCTGTGACTACAGTAGTCACATATACCCAGCTAGACAGATCAGGTGTGTTTTCACTATGTTGCACTCACAGTAGGATACAGATACTTACAGTCCCTATCCCAGTGAGCTTACAAGCCTAAAAAATGCTTTGTTCAAAGAAATACGTAGAAGTCTAAATTTGGAGACTTTTATTGTTAATGACATTTTCCATAAGTAAAGTGCTCATAAAAATCACAAAACTGACTCTAGGCTTTGACCAGCTTTTGATGCCACTGACACTAGTTTAAGTAAAAAATAACTCATGACGCTACCCCAAATTTACAACCCAGGGCCAAATCTGGCCTCTCTTTATTTGTAAAACCAACATGCTAATTTCTGTTAGTTTTGCAAATATTAAGTGATCATTCAATTCTCTGTCTTAATAGCATCACTGGTGGCTTCTTTGCAACTGCAAATTACTGTTCAAAAGCAGGGGTTTGGGTTGTAGCCGTGTTGGTCTAAGGACATAGGCAGACAAGGTTCCTTGGGTGAATTTGATATCTTTTATTAGACCAACCCAAATGGTTGGAGAATAGTTATTAAGCAAGCTTTCAGGTTAAAAAACCCTTCGTCAGGCTAAGGAAGCTTCAGCAGTTGGTGAGCTTTTGTATTTTTTGTGTATTGCTCATACTGCATATATTTGGATATATATAAAAAAATACCTTGTAATGTGGTACCCTTTGTATCAGACAACAACACTTTGTTTTGTAAGCTTTCATAGTCTAAAAAATCAGAAAGAAAGTAATGATAACAATGACCTGGAGGTTGAGGGCAGATTCTCTGGTAGCAAAGCATGAGCAAACCCTGCTTCCCAGGCCACACAAAACATATAGGGAATTGTTAAGTTATGCCAAGATAGGCACCAATTAGGAAAAAATAAAACAAAACAAAAAACCCCAAACAAACAAAAAACTTCCCACTATATTTCCTGCACCTCAAGCTCTTCCTCAAGCTCTTCCAAGTAAGTAGAGACTAGAGAAGACAAGTGTCTGGAGCTCAATGAATTCTGGCAATCCCACGATGGATTTGGCTTGTTTGACATCATCGGCCACTGGTGCATGTTAGAGTAGCCATAACATGGATGCAGACAGTTACTGCCATCTTCCTGGCTCCTAGCTCTCCCTTTCTACTGGTGCCAGTGGAACTGAAAGCTGGATTTGAACAGGTGATAGGGGAAGTTTTGCATTAATTCCTCAAAGCTCTCTGAATTTCCTAAAATAACTTTGAGCTGGGGTGTTCTCACAAGAGTTCGATTTACTCATTTTCAGAGATTATCACATTGAAACCAATAGTCCAACCAAGCTATTGCAGAAAGTTAAAATTTCTGAAGGCTCTAAAGTTTACAATGCATCTCTCCTCAAAATATAACAATTGCCGAATGCATTACTTTTCCTCCTACAGCAGTGGTGTCCAACATTTTGGACCCATGAGCTGGATGAGTGGTTTGGGGTTGGTCTGCAGGGATCTCACGTATGCTTGGCGCACAGGGTCAGTCCATGAACCCAATACACCATTTACCCCAATCATTTTGTTTATTTGATTAGTGGCTGTGGTAAATCTTCTGCCACTGTATTGTTCTTTTACAGCTCTTGACACTGTTCTTAAGCATAGACCTTAACTTGATGAATAATTTCAGAAGTGAGTAAGATCTGGTCAATTAGGGAAGTAACTTCCTCACTTTAAGGGATGGGTATGGATGTTCCACAAATCCTTTTTCAGGTCCCTGGAATTGCCTAATTTATATAGACTTTTGTTTTCATTGCCTTACTTGTTACCCAACCTGCATTCAAGGGTTGTAATTTTATTTTAAACATTGTTCCTGGCACCCATATGGAAAGATGGAATCATACTTTCTATGTCTGGGCCACAGATATTTTGATCCAGGTTCTTCGGCTGGGTCACAAAGCTGCACTCTGGCTTTCAGGAACTGAGTGATGAAAAGAAATGGTCAGTTTGGGGCTGTTGGTGTTCATTACAGTCTTTTTCTACTCTGCCTTTCAACAGAATTATAACAGTTGTGACCACATTATGGTTAAATTATCCTACTCAAGTGACCTAAAGGAATTCTAAGAATCCAGATCTATGGTACGTAGAATCAGAAATGCTGCTTGAGAAAACAGGGTGGTATGGCATATATATAAAGTAACCACTGAAAGGCAGAAGATTCGAACAGCTTTAATAAATCTTTAATGCTGTAGTTTTAAATGCACAAAACTGTAGAGATCTTATTTTAAACAAATATACTTGAAAATCTGCTGGCATGCAGTTGGAACTAAAAATACTCTCTCTTTTATACTCAGCTCTTGCTTATATATGTATTTTTCTTACACCTGCCTGCCTCTCCCCACCCCCAACACTTTTTTGTTCTTCCATTTTCTAAGCCTTGGAACAGATTGCATACAGTTTGAATAAGATTACATTACAGTGCAATTGCACGCTGACACCTTAAAAATGGGAATATTGCCAAGTTATTCAAAATTAATATAACCAAGAGTTCACCAAATGTTTTCCTTTAAGTTGACAAAAGTATCAACTTACATCCCAGTTACACTATCTATAAATATTTATGCAATATTAACTGTTGAGTTTCACATCTCAACCTTCATATTTAAATAAAATTACATATGGCCTAATCCTGCACACCCTTACTAACATAAGTAGACCCTCTTAACACAGTAATAAAAGATTTGAAGACCCTAAAATATATTGAAGTTCCTAATTATAAATCACCTTACCCTGAATTTGTTTTTAATTAAATAGTCCCATTGCAAGTAAAAGAAAGATCAAACTCCATGGGCTTTGAACTCACATTTATTCATGTACCTAAAGATCTTGACTACTCTGAATCCACATTTCTATACATTTATAAAAATATTACAATTTATAATTAGTATCACTTAGCAGTTTTAACTAGAAACATCATAGAATACTAGCATTTTGTTTACAACTGAATCGTTGAATTGTTGTGTAACCTGGAACAGTTTACTCAGGGTACAATCTTGCTTCCACTAAAGTCAGTGGGCATGTCTACACATGCTATTATTGTGCATGAATAAACTCCAGAGCTTCTTGCTCTGGAGTTTATTGCTCCCAAGCACGCCATTTGAGTATAGGCATGCCATTTGAGTATGTGCCCAGGAACAATTAACTCCAGAGCAATAAGCTCCACAGTTCATTCAGGTGCAGTACATTGAACCAGGTCGGAGAAGCTCCGGCTGGTAGGAGGCCCCAAGGATCAGCCTGCCAGCCTGGGCCTGTTCCCGCCCCCCCAGACTCAACGTGCTGCAGAAAAGTTAGCTGGGGCATGAGGGTGCTTCAGTGCAGGGCTAGCCAGCAGGCAGCCCCCACACTGAAGTACCTTCATCCCCCAGCCAGCCCCTCCAGCATCTAGACATGTACTGCTGTGGAGTTTTATACTCTGGAGCAGGACAGCTTAATAGGGGCACACAGGTAGATGCATGATGTTTACTGCACAGCTGATTAATCAACTGCACAGTAAACATCTTGTGTAGATATGCCCAGTAAGGCTGTGTGAAACAGCACTGTTTGAACCACTTTGACTTCTGTTTTGATGTTTCGACAGAACAGTGTTTCATTTTGAGTTTCATTTCATTTTGAAACCACTGCTCCATTTCGTTTCATCAAAACTGTCACTGTTTCAACACTGTTTCGACTTTTCACCCATAGGCTATAATGGGGAAGCATGAAACTACCTATAACTTTGTCATTTCTAGCCTTATTTGGATTAAACTTGCAGAGATGGTAGCCCCTTCTGAGTGCATGAAGCCTGCCAAACTTCAAGGAGATAGGCACAGAGATTTCTGGGAAACTGCACCTCAAGGTGCTGACAAGCAAAACTGTCACTTGCCAGCAGCAGCAGCCTCCTGTCATCCAGCAGGCAGATCCAGGGGCCCACACCCCTGGTAGGGCTGCGGGGCTGTGCCAGACTCCTCTCAGGGGTGCAGGGGGCCCCCCAATCTGTCTGCCAGATCACAGGAGGCTGCTCCTGCCACCTGGGACTGGTGCTGGATGCAGCTCACACCCAGCCCTGGGAAAATTGGTGCTACAGCCTGTCCCAGGCATCAGGAGCAGCCTCCTATGAGCCAGCAGGCAGATTGGGGGCCCCCTGCACCCCCAAGCTGCTGGATCACAGGAGGCTGCTCCTGCTACCTGGGACTGGCAGACCAATCTTCCTGGTGCTGGGTGCAGGCTGTGCCCAGCGCTGGTTCCAGGTGGCAGAAGCAACCTCCTATCATCCGATAGGCAGATTGGGAGCCCACACCCCCAGGAAGGCTGTGGGGTTCTGCTGGACTCCTCCTGGGGGTGCAGGCAAGCCCCTGATCTGCCTTCCAGATCACAGGAGGCTGCTGCTGCCACCTGGGACTGGGTGCAGCCCGTACCAAGCACCAGGAAGATTGGTGTCGCTGCTGGCCCCAGCTGGCAGCAACAGGATGCTGTCATCTGGCGCACAGATCTGGGGGCCAGTGCCCCCCGGGAGGGCTGGGGACTTTGCCTGAATCCTCCTGGAGGGCGCAGCCCTCAGATCCACATGGGATCACAGGAGGCTGCTGCTGCTGCCAGCTGGGACCAGCGCTGAAACCAAGCCCAGATTTGAAACTCAAAACATTTTGAAAATTTCAAAACATTTGAAGTGTCTTCAATTTGAAAGCTTTTGTTTCGTTTCAATTTCGCTGTTCTGAGCTAGAAACACATCGAAACAGCTTTGAAATGAAACACCCAGCTAAATTTCACACAGCCCTAGTGCCCAGTGCATCTTTCACCACTGAGTACAGGGTGTGCATAATTAGATCCTTCCTCTGTCTGTTTTCAGCTTCCATATCTCTAAAATGGAAGTGACACCACTTTCTAAAAATAGAGAAATACTTAAACCGTGTGTTTGTATTTTAATGAACATGCTCTAGTTACGCACTTTTGATTGTATGTCTGGTAAATATGCATGAATCTGTGTCTTATTCTCATAAATGCTATAAATATGGGTTTTAAGCTGTTACACTCAAATATTTTTTTTTAAACACAAAATTAATAATCTTTCATGAGAAGTCCCAGGAAAAATCTATTTATAGGAGTTACCCATATCCTATTGGAAAACATACATAATACCCTGTGATTTATGTGTTTGGTCACATAATTAAGCAATACTATTCATATTTCAAAGAGAAAGTCATTAGGTAACTGAGCCCCCAGACACAGGAATGGGTTAACCCATGGAAGTGCAAGCTGTAGCCATTAGGGGGCAAAAAAGGCTATAAGTGTATTGAACTACAACTATCAATACCAGACTACACTGAGCAAATCAAGAATGTTTCCTCATGTTTTCAGATGTGATAGATTAACTTTTGTGTGCACACAAATCTTCTCCAATTTAGCCAGTTGGTCCATCACATACCATCCCATGCCATTTTGTGCACTCTCAGACCTTTCTATTCAGTTTACCTTTATGACGTCTACCACACTGTGGTCATGGTAACTGGATTCTATCTCCCGCTTAAATTCTGGAGTGTAGACAGGTTCTGGCCTTTTATATTTGGCTTTTCCAGAAATCAAGATTTTGAAATGCACTTGTGCTGCCTTTATTTCTATGATGATCTCAGTAACAGAATAAGCTTTAGTTAAAGCACCCATTGATGAGCTTTAGTTAAAGCACCCTGCCGCCATTTTGAAATGTGGGGATGCTGAATCTGGAACATTCTAATTAAAATACTTCAGCAGACTCAATTAATTAGAACACATCAGACCAGGCATTGGGTACATGTATAGGTGCCCACTTTTAAGCAGCACTTCTATGCCTACTTTTATATAATGCAATCTATATGCAACACTAGTTCAAAAACAAAAGGCTCAAGATTCCCATATAGTTTACTTGGCTGGACCCAGCAAAAACAACAGCATTTCAAGCCATAGTGATCCCATACCTCAGCATTGCTCAGTATATATGTGTACTCCAGATACCATGCACAAAGGATCCACTCATGACTGGAACTGGGTGTTCTGACCCCAGCTGACTTCCTGCCCTTTGGGCAGGGGGCTGGTCCTAATGATCTCGTGAGGTCCTTTCCAGCCCTAATGTCTATGAAATCTATGAAAGCTATGAAAAAATCGATATGTAGATGAGGTTCAGGGCAACCTGGCCCACCTCCATCTCATGGAAAGCAGGGCCACACTAATCATATGCAACAGGCTGAGAGAGGGTGCAACAGAGAGATTCTGTGTTAACTGTTTGGAGCCCCATTCAGTGATGTTTGCTAGACATTTAAGGCTGGTTAAAAACCAGGACTCATTGGAAGTGATAAAGAAAAGACACCACTCAGCTGTGGGAGTGAAATCAAAGTCTAAATGTATTCAATGTAGTGGCTCACCATGACTTGAAAAAAGAGTCCATGCTGAAGGAGACTGAGCACCATGGTCACCATCATATACCTTAATCAAATAGGTTACAGTAACCTATTCTTGTGGTAGGTTCCCATCAGAATGTTTGCCCAGTGCTTGCCCTATTGGCTATATGTTTTATAGTCATGCTCAATGTTGGATGCATTTCATCAACTTCATAATTCACAAGTGAGTTAGTGAGGTTTCCTTGTAAGCAAATGTAAGATGAGGGACTTTTCCCCATGTTGACTGGAGGAAAAAACCTCATTTATATTTAAGTAAATACAGGAAGATTTTATGGATAAAGTGATATACAGAGTACTTTACAACTTAGTTATTCATTTTATATAATGAAGTGATCAATAAATGTCTTGGTTAAAAACATATAGATCTGTAAAAAAACCAAAAAACAAAAAACCTACAGATCTGAAAATTCATTTATGTACCAAAGTAAAAAATAAATAAATGGTGTATGTACATATTTTTTACAAGAGTATTGCAATGCATCCTAAAGGTAGCTATAGATGATCTTCCCTTGCATTGGGACATGTTTTACAGTCACATAGGTAATGGTTGATGCAACAGCAGCAAGCAACCATATCATTCAAGGGAGACATATCATCTTGGTCATTATCAGAGCTCAAGTTAAGGGTAATTTAGAGCTAAATCTGATATGTAACACGGCTCACTTACGTCCTCTAAGAATAAAATAATGAAGAATCATCTCCATTGAGCCTTCTCAGCATACATGGTCCAGGCTGGACTATAGCAAACAGCTGTACATGTCCTACTTTATTTTCCAAAATGTGTCTAGTGAAACCAGATTTTCACCACATTTTCATTTCCATTCATTTTTATTGTTCAATCTGCAAATTGAAATTCATTTGTCAGTATATAATCTGAAAGTAGCTTAGTACACATTTTTGACGTCTAACTTTATAGCTAGTTGAAGTGTTTTACTGTGTCATAAGCACTTTGCACATGTACCTGGTCTCAAGTAATTGCACAATTAACCAGTTAATTGCACAATACCTATTAGGTATAGAGGGGGGCCTTAGAGACAAAGAGGTTTAGAGAGGTACAACCTTTCATAGGCAACAGCCTGCTTTGTCATAGCTTCTGATGATATGAAAGCTTATGACTCTCTGAACCACCCTACCCTGCCTTCTGCCAGTTCTTGATTTGTAAAAGGCATGGAATATACTATGAAGAGAAAATTTATGGTGATTATTTTGATAGTTTATACTATTTTCCTTAAAAATAACACTGTTTCTTAAAAATGAGTTCCAGTCATATGGGGCATTCAGTCTTATTATCTGTGTCCCTTTCAGCACTTAATCCTAGGCCTGCATTATACCAGGATAATTTCTTTATTGTTTGCCTGTTCTGACCCAGCACTTGATCTCTGATAAAAATCAATTTAAGGTCTTATTATAAACCGCTTACTCCATGGGGACCATTTGTGTGAGAAACAACTCACCAGCATGAGGAAGGGCTTCACAGTGTGACCCTTAACAAATCAATTCTCTTTCAAATTCTTCTAGAACCTAAGGTGGTTAAATAATGTTTTCCTGAAGAATAAGAAGTCAAGATTCACCCCAAAGAGAACAATCCTGTTCAGTCCATTTAGGTGTGTTCACTCAAATATACAGCAAAGGAACACACATAAAATAATCTCTGTTTTCTCATAATTGCCATGAAAGGCAAAGTGAACACCTGCTAAATTTGTAAAAGCACCTTAGTTATGAAGGTGAGCTCTGAAAGCATACTGTCTTCTTATCTTTATTTTACTCACAATATACCATTTCCCTCCATACTCATATAAGAAAGAGAGAAAGAATTTCTATACAGCTACTTAAAGCCATTCCCTGGCCTGCCCTTTAGACCAAACCATCCACAGAACAAGCCTTTTAGCTCATTCTTCACCCCTCAGTCCACCTCTCTCTGCAGTGTACTCACAATTCATCCAAGTGCAGCAAAGCCTAATACAGAGGAATTGTGGCCACTAACCTTTTGCACCCCCTTCCTGTTCCTACTGTTTCTTCTTTTAGAACCAAGCACAAAAAGGGAGTGAAGTAATTTGCATGATGCCTAGAAAAATTGTTTTATTTCCCTTTTCCTTTTCTTCCACAAATTAGTCCCCCTACTACTCATATGACCTTCTATGCTGTCATAGTATGCTGCCATAGCGAGGTAGTTTTTGATAGGAAGAAACACCTTATGTGTCTCATGATAGCCAAGGGTAAACCCGCATCTTGACCCAAAATAGAGATACAGACATATGAGACACTCGCTTCTAGTTAAAAAAAAAGAATGCTCTTTCTCACTTGTATACACACCAGCATATGGTATTCAATAACGCGTGGGGTGTCAGGAGATGATGTATCCAGGAAGTGTTTCATTCCATTACCCAGCCTGGTTCTCCTTTGCAGACTTGAAGAAACACAAAGAATAATATATTTCCCAATGTAATATTCCTATTTTTTTAGGAAATATAGGGCAAGATAATACTTCCTAACTCATCACATGAGTCCTATCACTATAATCAATCATGACATTTAATCCCATTCATAAATGCATCATTACTCTTAAAACTACTTAGGACTTTTGCCTCTACTACTGCTATTGGGAAGCTGTTCAAGAACCTCACTTACTTGATGGTCAGAAACCTTCTTCTAATTTCCTGCCTACCATTTATTCATGGGCATTTATTCATTTTCATTTGTTCTTGAGCCAATATTATCTATTAGCTCTTCATCCCATGTTTATACCCCTGATATATTTATAGAAAACTTTCCTATTTCTGTATTCCAGCACTCCAAGCCTCCTAGCTTTGAATCATCAGCAAACTTCACTGGCATGTTCCTGTTTTTTGTACCAAGGTCATTACTGAGGAACTCTACTAGCAACCCAGCAGCTTCCCTTTCAGCACACCTGTTGTCTCGCCTTTAGCCAGTTCCTTAACCACCTTATATTATTTGTACTAATCCCTATTTTCTCCATCTTAACTAATATTTTCCATGTGGCATCATATCAAATGCATTACTCAATTCTAGGTAGATTACATCAGATCTCCCACATTTCCTTTTTCTAGGAATTCAGAAATCAAAGAAAGCCATCTGGGTTCATCTGGCACAGCCTACATTTGATAAATCCAAGTTGTATTTTATCCAGTTTTCCATTTACCTCCATGTCTTTAATTATTCTTTCCTCATTTTTTTCTTCAAGGCATTGCATGGTTTTGAGGTCAGGCTAAGGGACAGGTTTAGCAGAATAGAAAACTGTGGAGTTTACTTGGCTTTGGTGAAGCACTAGCAAATCTGTGCCCCTTGGAGGTAAATGAATTTGCCTGTTTCATGTTGGACCGGTTGTCATTTGTAGGGGTTACAATTTATTTGCAGGATGTAGTCCCAGTGTCCTTTTGGGGGTTACATACTGTGGTTGCAGTGCAAACATTCAAGATGAGAATGAAAAGGGTGCTTCCTGCCTTTAATCATTATTGATAGACAAGCAAGGAGGCAGCAATGACCTTGGTAAAAAGCTTAAAAGCCAAGACAAGCAGGCAATCAGCAATTTCTTAAACTAAATTTTCCCTGATGTAATCTAGATCCCCTCCACCTCCACCCAGCAAAGTTACAATGAAACTGTTCAGTCAAGGCTCTTAGCTTGCCTCACCTCACCCTCCATCCTTCACAAGATAGACATGGAGACTTGCTGAAACAATATTAGTCAGGCTGGAAAATGTAAATTTATTAGGCGAAGAAACTGTACCCAGAAAATTGCTTTCTGACTTAGTCTTACTTTTTACCTCAGTTTACCCTTTTCTATAGCAGGGCTTTTCAACCTTTTTTTGGTCGGGCTACCCCCGGCAGCCAGTCAAGAAGTGGGGAATCCCCTGGCAGCCAGTCGACAAGCAGAGCGGGGAGTCCCAGGTAGCTGGTCATGAGCAGGGCTGGGGGATTCCCCAGCAGCTGGTCAATGAGCTGGGGGGGGGGGTCCCCCGTGCAGCACATGGCAGCAGAACCAGAAGTGCTGCCAGTGAACGCAGTTTCTCCATGCCACTGCCAGCTTCTCCATGCCACTGCCACGTACCCCCTGGGGCTTTCCAAAGTACCCCCAGAAGTATGCATACCCCCGGTTGAAACCCCTGTTCTATAGCACAGTTCCCCAGTACTGTAACGTAGGGAAAGCAAGTTCAAACATGGGTATCTGGAATACTTCCACCTGAAATGGAAGAGAAGTCAATATGAATGAGTGCCAATTAATTAACTAATTAATACTACTTTCCAAGTTCACAATTACAACAGCAATTACTAAAGTCCTTGAGAACGGCAAGTATTCACCACATTTCACTATCCGATACCAGTCAAAACTGTTCATAGAGGTGTCTACAGCCAATAATTTATCCACAAATATTTGACAGCAATTCCTTTCATTACATATTGGTAAATATGATTCTTCCACTACATACTAAGTGTTTATGCCCAACTCTCCTTGTGGTCTTCTGGCCATTATTTTGTTATTCTGTGTCATGTAGAACTGGCTGGAAATTAGCTAGTAAAAAGGGGGTGTCCTAAGTCACTGAGCCCAGAATGTTTTGTCCAAAATTTCTAAACCTTAACAGGGTTTCCATGAAATCCTGCCTGGATTCTTGCATTCTGATGGGTATTTAATAACCAATATCTTTCCAATGGGCTCCCAGTTGAGTTTTATTAGGAAAAATGAGAGATGGTGAATATGTTTGATAGGAACGTTCACCACATCACGCTTTCACTCCCCTTGCTAAAACAATCCCACAATTTTAGGATGAGATCCAAAAAGGCATTTAGATACCTAAATTTCCACTTCAGCAGCTGAAATGATGGACAGTTAGGTGCCTAAATATCTTTTTTTAATCAGGCTGTACGTCCTAGTGACAGAATGAGAGATAGCAGTCATTTTCAATCAAAGTAAAACTATTAGAGGTCTAAATAAAACATTCATAAGAACCCTTAATTATACCCAAATTGTTGCAAAATTTACAATAAAATCACAACAGCTGGCAGCATTTATTTCCCAACCCTCTAGGAGCAATTTAATAAACATACATATGTGAATTCATGATTAATTCTGAGACTAAAACACTAGTGGCTTTCTGTAGCCAGGAACATTTTGAAATATGGAGCCACTATCACCTGAACTCACATACAACAGGGGATGTTTTATTTTTCAAACTGTCTACTTATTGAGACTGTAATTTTCAGTGGCAATTAGGGCTCTAACTTCAGAACCCCAGTCCTGATGTGCGCCTCTGTCAGCTAGGGAGGAGGGAGAGAGAGAGAGCGAGCACACAGTGATGCTCTACATCATCATACAGTGCGCTACAGCAATGAAGTAATCACGTGGGTCTACACATGCTCAGGAGCTACATCACCATATTCCCCCCATATAGTGCACCACTACGGCAACCTAGCAGCAAAATCTAACCATAGATTCATAGATGTTAGGGTCAGAAGGGACCTCAATAGATCATCGAGTCCGACCCCCTGCATAGGCAGGAAAGAGCGCTGGGTCTAGATGACCCCAGCTAGATGCCTATCTAACCTCCTCTTGAAGACCCCCAGGCTAGGGGAGAGCACCACCTCCCTTGGGAGCCCGTTCCAGACCTTGGCCACTTGAACTGTGAAGAAGTTCTTCCTAATGTCCAGTCTAAATCTGCTCTCTGCTAGCTTGTGGCCATTATTTCTTGTAACCCCTGGGGGCGCCTTGGTGAATAAAACCTCACCAATTCCCTTCTGTGCCCCTGTGATGAACTTATAGGCAGCCACAAGGTCGCCTCTCAACCTTCTCTTGTGGAGGCTGAAAAGATCCAGGTTCTCTAGTCTCTCCTCGTAGGGCTTGGTCTGCAAGCCCTTAACCATACGAGTGGCCCTTCTCTGGATCCTCTCCAGGTTATCCGCATCCCTCTTGAAGCGCGGAGCCCAGAACTGCACGCAGTACTCCAACTGCGGTCTGACCAGCGCCCGATAGAGGGGAAGTATCACCTCTTTGGATCTATTCGTCATGCATCTGCTGATGCATGATAAAGTGCCATTAGCTTTTCTGATGGCTTCGTCACACTGCCGACTCATGTTCATCTTGGAGTCCACTAGGACTCCAAGATCCCTTTCCATTTCCGTGCCACCCAGCAGGTCATTTCCTAGGCTGTATGTATGCTGGACATTTTTCCTCCCTAGGTGCAGCACTTTGCATTTCTCCTTGTTGAATTGCATTCTGTTGTTTTCTGCCCATTTGTCCAACCTGTCCAGGTCTGCTTGCAGCTGTTCCCTGCCCTCCGGCTTGTCCACTTCTCCCCATAGCTTTGTGTCATCCGCAAACTTGGACAGAGGACACTTCACTCCCTTGTCCAAGTCGCTGATGAAGACATTAAAGAGTATCGGTCTCAGGACCGAGCCCTGCGGGACCCCACTGCCCACACCCTTCCAGGTCAAAACCAACCCGTCCACCACGACTCTCTGGGTACGACCCTCTAGCCAATTCGCCACCCACCGGACTGTGTAGTCATCCAAGTCACAGCCTCTTAACTTGTTCACCAGTATGGGGTGGTATACCGTATCGAAGGCCTTCCTGAAGTCTAAGTATACAACATCCACCCCTACTCCTGCGTCCAGGCGTTTCGTAGCCTGGTCATAAAAAGAGACTAGATTAGTCAGGCATGATCTGCCTGCTACGAACCCATGCTGGTTTCCCCTCAGCATAATTTGTCCTGCCGGGCTCTCGCAAATGTGAGCCTTGATAATTTTTTCAAAGACTTTGCCAAGGATGGAGGTGAGACTGACTGGCGTATAGTTGCCCGGGTCCTCCTTCCTCCCCTTCTTGAAAATGGGGACCATACTGGCCCTTTTCCAGTCCTCTGGGACTTGGCCTGTGTGCCTCGAGCGTTTAAATATTCCCGCCAGTGGCTGTGCAATGACGTCAGCCAGTGCCTTAAGTACCCTCAGATGGAGCTCATCTGGGCCTGCCGACTTAAAGGCATCCAGTTCTTCCAAGTGACTCTGCACCATCTCAGGGTCTACGCATGGTAGTCTGGCGCCTTGCTGCTGCCTCTCTACAATCCCAGTGAGAGACTTGTCTTGTCCCTCTCTTAGGAACACTGAGGCAAAGAACTCGTTGAGGAGTTCAGCCTTGTCCCCCCTGTCCGTCACCAATTGCTTCTGCCCATTTAGTAGGGGTCCTATTCCTCCCTGGGCCTTCCTTTTACTCCCTATATATCTAAAATCAATTTCTTGTTATCCTTTACTTGGGATGCCATCCTCAGCTCCATGGTAGCTTTGGCCCATCTAACTGCCTCCCTACAAGCACGAGCAGAGGAGGTATACTCCTCTTTGGTGATCTCTCCCTGTTTCCACTTTTTATGTGCCCCCCTTTTGGCCCGTAGGCTGCCCTGGATTTCTCTGGTCAGCCAAGGAAGCCTCCTGGCCTCTTTCCATCTTTTTCCTCGCATTGGGATCGTCTCCCTTTGTGCCCAAAGGATCATTTCCTTAAGGCACAGCCACCCTTCTTGGGCTCCCATCACTTCAAAACTCCTACTCTGCAGTGCATCCTTGACTAATTGCCTGAGTTCATTGAAATCAGCTTTCCTAAAGTCTAGCACTTTCACCCTACTAGTTACCTTACCCACCCGACGTCTTATGGTGAATTTTATTATTAGGTGACCACTGTCCCCCAGATGGCCACCGATCTGTAGGTCCCCTACTATATCATCCCCCATTGCCAATACCAGATTCAGTAAGGCATTCCCCCTAGTGGGACCATGTACCTCCTGTGTTAGGTGGAGGTCCTGTACACAGGATAGAAACCTGCGTGAACGGTGGGACTTTGCTGTCTGCGTCTCCCAGCAGATGTCTGGGTAGTTTAGGTCCCCCATGACTACCGCCTCTACACCATGCACATGGTGCAGTAACTGCCCATACTGCACTGTGCTTTAGTACTTCCAAAAGTAAGTACTAAAGCACAGCACCGTAGCAATGTTGCCACACAGTGACATGTAGACACAACCCATGTCCCCAAAAAACTTTCAACTAAAAATAATCTTTACTGAAGCAATATAAATCTGCAGCAGATGTTAACTTTCTGCTCTTAAATGTGTTTTTTGTGCTGCTGGCTGTAGTTTCTGTAAACAAATAGCTCTTTTTCACTTCATCCTTGTGCTGCAGCAGATCATACTTTGTGAAGCCTCTAACAACTAATTAAAGTTTTATTTCAGACCATTAATAGCACAATCAATAATTTAGGGAGCAAAGAAAACATTTTCTGGGAAAGCATTAGCATAAGATTCACTGAAGCCATCTCACTCCTTTAAGTTGTATTTCATTTCAGTGAGGTTGATGAAGAGGGGGAACAAACAGACATAACGAGTATTGTATGATTTGTATTGTAGTCGCAGTTTGGTATTTTCTTTGAACACCTCTAAATGGCTTTCTTTTTAGAGCCATAACAAATGAGTACACAAACACATAACAAACACATTTGTAGCAAGAAATTATTTTCTTCTTCGAAAAAGATCAAAATCATGTTTTGCAAATGGTATTGCATTTCAATATATTTCTGAGGCCCACTTACCATTTTTTACTTTAGCTTTTAATTTTAAAATATCATTGGAACTACTTTTGAAATAGACAAATAGTTATAAAAACTTCTGCCTCTCTCCCAAGTCTTAGACTTCCAAAATTACTTTGTTTAATGCAAATTTCATTTCATATTTCTAGGTTATAGAAATCTTTGTACTTGTATCCAATTCAAAACATTTTCCTGGCAAAAGAACTTTACAAGGCAAAAATTACAAAAGCCTTATAAGTATATTTTTGCTGAGATATATAAAACCAGATGTTATTTAACTAAAAGCTTGCATTTTCCTAAGACAAAGAAAAAATATCTGAACTGGAGAAATGAATTTGACCTAGGTTGTACTTAAATTCTCCAAGTTCTCACAGCCATAGAGATCACAGCATTTGGTGGAGGAACACCTTAAATTCCTTTTAAAAATTCTGATCTTGCTTGTCATCCTAGGTCTTTACTACTTTAAAGAAGACTTTTGTTCTCTCTAGAGTAGGATCCTCAACCAGAGTGCCTTGAGATCCTTTCAAGGGTACTGTGGGGTGCCACACCATGTTAGCACTGTTAGATGTGCAAACATGATTCACAAAATAAAACCAGATGTTTCAAATAGGAATCCACAGTGTTAAAAACATTCTGACTTGTTGTTGTCTTTGTGAGTTCTTTGCAATAGAAAAAATTCTCTATTTTTCTGTAACCAAAAAAGAATGAAAACTAAAACTTGCACTTTCTGGGGGGTGTCTTGAGTCTAAAATCATTACCCTAGACACTGAAGTGACAAACACAATACCAGCTCTTCCTTTGCAAAAATTTATTTGTTTTCCTGTATATCCTAAAATGCAATCCAACTTTGCACTTTCATGTACTGCCATGTTTATGCATGAGTATCTTCAATATCAGCAATGTCATTCACAAAACACCAAGAACAGTGTACCGGCGTTTAACCTTTCCTATCATTGATGATTGTTGTTAGTAAGGATGTACAAACACTACATCATATATCCTGTGAGTTGGTGCTTCTACTTTTAGGGGTTTTTTTCTTTCTCTCTTCTTTTGGAACTGGGACGGGAGAGGGGGTTGTTTTTTTTTAATGAATGAAACAGCATTTTAAAATGGAGAGAGATTCTTCAGCCAGGGTTGGATCTAGAAAGGGGTGCAGTGCCACAGCCACACCCATCTTTCCAACAGAAGCAGCAGCCAGGAACTTTTTCAAAACACAGTGAAGTAAGACTTCCCCCTTTCTTCCCCCTCTATGGTCAGAGGCACATCCCCTCCCCTCCTATTTCCCCCTTCCCCACCTGCCACTGGCAATCTCACCACTGTCCAGGGGGTGAAGTGAGCTGCTGTCCTACTCCAGCCAGGCTGCTTGGGGACTGGCTCAACCTGGAAGAGTGGTAGTAGCAGCAGCAGTGGATTGGTGGGTTTCCCCTACACATGCCAGCTCCCCCCAGCTGTTCTTCACCAGCCTGGTAGAAGACATGAAGAGTGGGAAACTCCCATACACCACTACTGCTGTCGCAGTTGTCCTGGGCTAAGCCCAATAACCATGCAGCTTAGGTGGAGGAAGTTAGGAGATGCCCTTGCCCGGGGACAGTGACAGCAGCAGGTGGGAGAGAAGGCAATGTGCCTCTGAGCATGAAGGTCATTTAATAACCTTCTTCTGAATTTTAAGTCCCTGACTTCTGCACCTCTGGTATGGTGTGCCCATCCTAGGGGAGAGAAAAGAGAGCGGGCAGAGTACAGCCACCCTGACAGCAATGGTGACTGCTGCCATACTGTCCTTTCCCCCCTTGGTAAAATCCTGGATCATTTCTGTCTTTAATAAATTTGCCAATTGAGTTTAAATATGTGCCAAGGCATAGGAGTATTTGGCATTTTCTGCCTTATTAGGATTTTGATGAGTAAGGATATATTGACTTTTGGCCCTTGGCTGGAGAATTGAACCAATATTCCAGCCTTGCTAGGTTATTTGAATTAACAAGAAAAAATTATTAGGCAAGTTGGGTATTTCTTTGGTGTAATCCATTTGCCATCCCTAAAGAAAATACTCAATGTGCTGTTTCCCTGAAACTGTTAACAAAAACATGGCTGTTAATTCTCAAGACTACACTTGTGACAGATCCCCTCACTGTCTACTGACTTTTCTTTGGCTTTCTGATTCATTTCCTTTTAATACACGTGCATTTAGATGCACACAGTTGCAACCAATCAGGATGCTACTACCCCTTTATTTGTCATTTGTCCCAAGGGAGGTCCTTCATGCTATATTGATTCTTTTCTAAAGGCCAAAATGGCTCATACCTGATATGGTGGCTTCTATTGCTACTTTCACCAGGTCTCTGTTCATACCACTAGTATAATAATACTAAATGAAAATGATGCAAGGGGAAAGACTGTGATCTACCTATCTTTGTCTGCACTTGAAAGCTACAAACAGATTAAGGCCATCTGTGAATGTACAGCTTAAAAGTTGTTCCTGAATAACTCCATGTGTGGAACCTTACTCCAGCATAGCTGTACATTCATCCTGATTAGTTTAATCCTCTTTCATATATTCTCTTATGTCCATATTCACACACATGAAATGCTGCAATAATGTTTCAATGCAAGAGTCCCAGGAGGTCACTGGTTAAAGAAACAGGTACAAACTGTAGTGTGTGTGTGTGTAGGGCGGGGGAGGGAGGGTTTCAATTATTGCAGCCAGGCTCCAAGGACATAATACACAATAGATAGTATACTATGGTTCTGCCTCAAGAAACACGTTAATTATGGGTTGTTGGAAAGGATCCAAAGGAAAGTTGGCTACCATTACTGGTTGGAGTCTTTCACAAAGTGAATTTCACAAAAGGTAATACGGAGCAGAAAAAGCAAAATAATTAACATTATCAGGAGGAAAAACAACAACACAAGAGTTGGTCTCAGCTCTTCAAAACAGACAAGCTCTTTTGTAAGGACAGCAGTCTTGATTCCCCTATATTCACACAGATATGGCTACACATGCGAATATTTGGTAACTTTTTTTTCCCCCTAGCTGTCAACGTTTAACAGGGGAAACATCACATGCTTGTGTCTGGTTAACCTTAAATTTCAAGGAAAATTACCTGCTCTTTGACACATATGTAACTCCTCTTTTGCATGCTACCAATATTTTCCCAAAGCACTTCATCTGCATGATATACATGAGGTCACTGAGGGATCTTCATCTGCTGTCTCATAATCGTGCCGTTATTTAAGCTGTTATTGTACGAAGTAAATTGGGTAACTACTATAGCTGAGTCTCAATTTAACTGTCATTGTGAAATTATAAAAACAGCTTATTATAAAAATGAATGTTAAAGAAAAGCCCTGGGGGCTGTCATTTTAAAATAAGTTAAATGCTTTTTCTCACTTGCCCTTAAGAGCCCTCTATATTTAATCTCCTGACTACAATGACACTAACTGGTGAGAACAGAACTAATCACTAGTAGGCTTTTCTGCCACTAAATAAAGCTGGTGCCACATTATCATGTTTAGCTTCCTGAACCACTCAGAACAGCTACTGAAATTTAGGCCAAGTTTCTTAAGATTTTGGCCTTTGACCAGTACTATTTTATTCCCCCGCAAAAAGTTGTGTAAGAAAAATCTGCATTTCTTACAGTATAAAGAATTGGGGTGCAACAAAAAAAAGAGATTCTAACACTAGAAAACTGGTTCTTGGTGCAGAAAAAGTTGGAATCAATGTGGAAAATACTTCACAAAATGCTTCAGTTTCTTTTTTCAAGATCTCCTGACTGCTGACCAACTATTAGGGCCAGATTAACCCTTTAGTGGGCCCTAGGAAAACAAACTCATGGGCCTTGGGCCAGTCAAGACCCTGGCTCCCCACCCCGGTGCTGCCACCAGTGGGGAACGGCCCTTGGCCTGGGCTCAGCTGGCCCATCCAGTAATCTGCCTATGAAGGGAAGGGAAGGCAGGCAGACAGAGCCATTTACATTGCCGCTGCAGAGGGAAGGACCGGGGCCTCCCACAGCTCAGGGCCCTAGGCAAGTGCCTAGTTTGCCTATGCATTAATACAGCGCTGCTGACTATCATTAATTGCTATTGCAAATTTTTCAATATTCTTTTGCAACATGAAAAGGAAGCAAATTTCTTGTCCTTCTGGAAAATGTTTATTCATTTCCAGGGACACAGCAGGGACCAATCAACACAAAGGATGAAACAACACAAAGATTTGGGGACTCAATCATAACAGGAGTCTAAACACTAAGGATGCTGACAAATATGTGTGTGGGAGATGCGGTGGGGGAGGGGAAAGGTTTACCAGAAGAGGAAACCCATGAGCTTGACCACGCTCCCCACCATCTGTATAGCTCTCACATTTCAGTGGTGGTTTATCTAATAGCTGATTCAATCACCTATTAGATATGACCCTGGAAATGAATCAATCAGCTATTAGATAAAAAAGCCAAAAGTCCCAATGAAGTGCATGAGTTATACAGACGCTGGGTGACCCAGGTCAAACTGATGCGATTCCTCTTCTGGGCATATGCTGCGCTCGGTGCTGGGGCGCGCTGAGCTGAAACTAAATTACTGTGGGGCTTTTTTTCCCCTACATCTGTAAGCAGCCTTACTTGTGAATTAAAGAACAGAAGATTTTCCCATATTCAAGATTTGGGTTATTTGGAATTGAATACATTCTATTTATTATTCTATATTCCTTGTACACAAAATATTGTTCTGTATTCCTCATAAGTAGGTTTATTCCCTAATAGTAATTTAAGACTTTTGCCTAAACTTGCTGCTTAATCTCTCCTGGATAGTATTTTGGGATGGTTTAGCAAAATGTATGTTCTTGGTTGTTTTCCTTATCATCCCAAATTATATGCTTCAATTCTCAGTTTTGCTAGATATATTTATTAATTATTGCTGAGGGAGAGGGAATCGCTGCTTCCCATAGTATCATGGGAACTCTGCATTTTATTGGATGCTATATCCAGTCATATAATTACCAATATATCATAGTCACATAGTACTTTATCATTAAAGGTTGCCCATTTGTTTTAGTGAGATTTGATCTCATTCATTGTAGCTAATAATGTATATCAATACCACTTCTGACACAGGACTGTCCAAATACCAACACTCCAGACTGCAAGGTGCTGAGGACATTCTAAAAGAGCTCTCATTGATCTTATTGATCATTTCACATTTCAAGTGCTATTCAGCTAGTGCACAGCACCATGCAGGATTAGACCCTCAGTTCCTCAGAGCAGAACACCTGTGTTACCTAAAGATAGGTTAAGATAACAGAGGTGCCCTTCCTGGATTACATAGTCATTGCCTGCAATAGGACCTATTCAAAGAGCAGCCAAAACTAATAGCTAATCTACAAGCCTGCCCTTTTCTCTAATGTCAGATTCTCCTGGTTTCTGAGAAGAAGTAATTCCTGTTTTAAGTCTGTTGAGCAGCTAGGAGAACCCTCTCATCTAAGAAAGCATGTTGTATATCTGCCATCTGCATTCCAGTGAAATGCCTGCCACACAGGTGTATTTGCTGTAGGTATTCACAGTGATATCAGTGCTCCTACAACTTCCATTACTTCTGATTCTGCTCTTACACACTCTTGCCCAGGCAGTATACGCGGACTGCAAGTCCTTAGCAACCAGCTCAGTGCCAAGTTACCACCAGATGCTATATATAATCTACTGTTTTAGTGTCTGACTTGACTCCTTATACTTCTAATTATTCAGCAAGCTTTCAGGGACTGAAAAAGTCATTCCTTTAGAAGAGATTACAACTAGTCCAGTAATATTTGGATTCACAGAAAGGCACTAAATTCACCATACCTGGAAATGTCAGGTGGCAAATTATTATTTCACTGCTGCTTCTTGTTCTCAGTGTGACAAAAAACATTTATTGTTGCTTAGTTTTCCTGTGAATTTTGGAGGGAGCAGAGCTGCATCATGCTTCATCCTGAATAAGCCTTTTTTCAGTTAAATGTAAACACAAGTTATGAAAAAAAAAGGAATCAAGAAATGAATCAGTGCTTTGCCACATAGGACTTGATTTGCAGATCACTGAACCAACAGATGTCCTTACACTAACTTCAGTGGGCACTAGAATGGGTGCCCAGAGTATTGTATTATGTAGATGGGATATAGTTCTGACATAGTAACAACATATTTTACTTAATAGGAAGTTGGTCACTGTAGATGACATTATTTAGATTAATCAAGATAAGGGAAGTCTGGGGGAAATCTCAGAGGGACCCAATATGCAAGTAAGTGGATTGAAGCATGACAGATATAAATCAGTGCTGACTACTAGTGTATCTGATTAAATGAGATTCAGCCCACAAAAGCTTGTGCTACACACACATACATCCTTTGGTTAGTCTATAAGGGCCTTGCCACACCTTACACTTAGAATATTTTATTTAGATCATAGTGGGTGCACCTACATGTGCAATAAGCATGGAACAATAAACTCCAGCACAGTTTATGCCAGAGTCAGCAGCTCTCAGGTGCAACGTATACATGTGCGCAGGAGTGCATCAGCTAAAGTCAGGGCAGAGCAGCCCTGGGCTAGCAGCAGGCTCAGAGGGTCAGACTTGGCCTCAGAGTTGCAGCATCAGGCAGTGAAGGGGCTGGCTGGGGCATGAGGGTGCTACAGTGCAGAGCTAGCTGGCAGGCAGCCCCTGCACTGTAGCACCCTCATGCCTGAGCCAGCTTCAGTCACCATCTACACATGTGTTAAGGCAGTGTAAATTACTTCACCATAGGATAATACTTGTCCTGGACAGTACTATCCTATGACAAAGTTAATTAATTTTCTGCGCCCTAATACAGGCGCAGGTGTAGATGGTTATGCTTTACTGCAGAGCTAATTAGTCAACTCCACAGTAAAGCACAAATGTAGATGCACACAGTAAGCATTACCATGAATTAGAAAGTTTTTTGAACAGTCACATAGTAATGTTTACTACAGTCTAAATTAAACACATTCTAAACACTGGAGCCATTGAAGACTTCCTTGTATTGCAGTGTGCTACAGGGGCTGGGCCCAAGAAACACCTGTTTGTCGGTCCCAGTCCTCCCACCATAACAGAGTCTTGAACTGGCTCCAGTGCAGCTTGAACCATTCCCAATGCAATGCCTAGACTGGAACTGATAAATAGCTGTTTGTCAGGTTCTGCCTCAGTGCTGCACTGGAGTCTGACCGTAATACCTCCCTGAAGCAGACCAATGTTAACACGTGTTAGGTAATAAGATCTAGAGATATTCCTTGGTGGAAAAGTCCTAACTTTGCTTCACTATGATGGCACTAAGCACATGTTTTACTGCTTAAATGCTGGGATACTAGTGTTTTAAGTGCCCTCAACATGTGCTAAGTGTAACATCTGACAAAGTCCTAAGGTTCAAATCTACTCTGCCTTCTACTTGACTTCAGATTAGCACAGCTAATTATGTCACTCTACTGGGGCTAACCAAAGGATGACAATTCCATTTTATGGCAATTTTTGAGGTTTCAGAATCTGTTTTTACTCTGCACTGGAATCAAACCAAAATGCTTTCAATATTTTCACAAAAATGGAACTGTATTAAAATGTTGATTTTTGGATGCTCATGTTGGGGGACAAGAGGACACTGGCTTGGGAAGGCCATGGTCATGTTTCAAGACTCTTCCCTGCATGACTGAGATAAGAGGGTTCCATCACACATCACTCTGAGCCAGGGAGAGCAGGAACTTGACCATCATGAGCAAATTGACCAACATTCATTAGGGCTGTCGTAGGCCAATACCTGGTCTGCAACTGCCAGATGATCCAGAATGCACAACAAAAGTTCAAAATCTCTCTCCTTTCTTTGGTTCCAACAAAGCATATTCTGACAAAATGTTTTTCTTGAAAAATATTTCTACTAGCTGTATTAACTAATGCAGTACAATACAAATAGAAAGGATGCTCTGATTTATTTATATGTATCATGGTGTTCAAATTAACTCATTACAAATATTTGGGAATCTTTGTGGAATACTCAATGAAAATCTCTGCCTAAACCAAGGAGAGGGGAGAGCTGAACCCAGCTCCTCATAGAAATGGTAAGTATTGTCCCGCATTTCTCTTCATTTTCCATACCAGCTGGTTATGAGAAGTTGACCTCATCCAAAATTGTGCTCCATTTGGACAAAGGCTTGAAAAAGTGTCACGATGCCTGTTCTGTTTCAACAACCTAATCCTGCTGGACTGAAAGTGTGCAGTCAAATAGCATGTTTCAAATAGCAAATTGGCCAGTATTTAGTAGAGATGGTCTAAGTTTGTGTCAGCTCTGACTCTCCCTGATTTTCTTTTTTCTACCTGTTTGTTGATTGGACCTGTTTCCATCTGGGTTCCTAGTATATTATCAATTTATGAAGTGGGACAGTTAATGAGAGATCTAATTACTAGCATGGCTATTAAGTGGTTTACTTCTATTGGTTTATTTCTATTGAGCTAATTTCCATTAGGCACTCAATAAAATATATGCCACAACAACCTACACATTCTGTGGTCTTTTAGGCAAACAACATGCCACTTATGAAAACGGCTTCATTAACAATGATAAATGGAAGCCATTTTGGGAGGAGAATTTGGCATCTATGTAGGAAGATAAGGCATGCTGCATGCTCAGAGCCACTCTAAAAGTGAGAAAGCAATGACAAAATAAAGTCAATAGGTTTGAAACAAGGGGTAGAATTGAGAGAGAGAGAGAGAAAGAGAGAGGTGTTGCGAAGAGGCACAGAAAATTACTGGAATAAGATCCCCTTGAATGAGGCTAATGAATGAGAAAGCTGGCTATAGAAGCACATAAGGAAGGAGTCCATCCAATAAGAAAGTAGTTTTGCCATATTTCTAGCAATTTGGTCACCACATTTTCTATATCATTGGTCAAGGTGTCTGAACATAATGAAACCAAGATTGAGTAGCGATGGATAGGAGACAATCAAAAAATTTTATGCTAATCTGCAATAGTTTCATGAAGTGATGGCATGCAGGTCACAAATGACTATACAAATGATTTCAAGTAGTCTTACATATCATTGCTGTAAAGTGAAATGCTGTAATTTTAAAGCTATTTCCTTATTAACACAGGCAAGCTGCTTGTTAATGCCATGCATGGCATCATCTGTGGATAGCACACTGTTGTACTAAAATGCTTTAATGTGTTAGACCAGAGGCCAATCTCCATGGCAACTCTATATTAAGTTTCTCTGCTACAGCAGTTGGGCAGACTATTCAATCACAACTCGTTTGAGCTGAATTCCTCTATTTTTCTAAATGGCTCTCATAAATATTTCTGGTTACCAACATTTTATCTTGGCATTATAACAAGAGAAAGTGTGTCTGAAAGGAAGAAGACTGAATGAAGGTTAAGATGAATCCACTTCATGTCAGCTGGGCAAAGAAATATTTAGGAATTTAAAATCTTTTAAATTTCACCTTCTCATGGGGTCCATTCACCAGTCTAGATCATAAGATTACCATCAGATCATTTGTGATCTTCCATCATTTAACCGCATGGACATTTTTTACATACTTTTTTGTAAATAGCTCCTTTATCTTATCACAGATTGCCTAGAAGGGGAAGACCTCAAGGCCCACTCCTGTGATCAAATGGAGCACCTCAATGGGATGTGTTGGAGGACTTGGTGGATGTTTTCCTACCACACATAGCCAGCACTATCTTCCTGTTTCTCAATGCCTAGTTGAGATAAGCAGGGTACATCATCAGCAAGAGGGGAAATCCTTAGTACAGAAACCACTGTGGCAGGGATGCCACCACGAATAAAAACTTACCTGGTGGGCAGGAGCAGAGAGAGGCGCAGAGCTGGTGGAACACCACCAAGGGCCGGAAGCACGGCGGGAGAAGGACCACTGCAGGAGGATGGGCCATGCCAAAACTGGAAGGAGAAAAGCCAAAGTGGCTGCAGCGGGCCATAGGAGAACCAACGTGCACACTTGCACCGGTGTAGACCTACTTTATGGCGGTATGCCAACGCTGGTTCGCTGGCTGACCCCCTGAGGGGGAAATAAGAACCAGGCTGGATAACAATCGAGGAGGACTGGATGTGGGTCCTCCAGAAGGCCCAGAGTGTCTGGGATTGATCAGCAGCTGCGACGGGGACAAGTGGTGGCTCTTACATGGTATGAGACCATGGATCCCAGATGCAGCCAGCATGGAGTGGAACAGCAGCAAGCCTGGAGAGAGAAAGAGAAGATAAGCCATCACATATTGTGAGTCAAAACTGAAAGAAATGGGAGTGTACCTGGAAGCAAGGCAACCAGGGGCGAATAGAAATACAAGTTAGGCTGATGTGAGGCCTTAAGCCAGATGGTATGCCATCTGAACTAGACTGTGGGCTTAAGCCCTTAGTGTGGCAGGCAGACTTTGTCTCAGCTGCGGCCTGGAATCAACATCTTTGGTTGGTGCAAGGCGGGGTGTAGGGGAGGTGGAGCCCTGATACAGGAGGCTAGGCGAGAGTGCCAAGGAGGGAAAAAAGGAAGGCAGGACTTAAAAACACCCTCCCAACAATAACCAATACCAACAAGACGTGGCAGGTGAGAATCCCTGGGGACCTTTCAAGGTATGTGCCTTGACGACAAGCTGTCAACCTGAAAAGAGATGGTAGCGTCCAAAAGGCCTGAAAGAGAGAAGTGAGCTAGCGAGTGAGATGGGAGGTTACAACCACTCTTCTTCTTGATCCCTTTCTGTTCCTTAACTACATAAACTATTAGCCAGTGAGCACATACAAAGGCTAAGCATATCACCAGAAGAGGAGATAAAAATGAGCCAACTTCAATGCAGTCAGGAAATATATCTTCACCCAAGCTCCTATTTAGTCAGACATCCACTATTTAAAGAGAAAGGTGGGAGGAGTAGCTTCTTATAAGAGAAAGACAGAGGGAAAGAGAATTTCACTTTTGGGTAATCAATGAAATACCCTAACATATTAAAGAGCCTGGTAACTCTCAAAAAGAAATGAACTAAGGAACCATCAGGGGTTTTTTTTAAGTAAAGAGAGTAAAACAGAGAGAGTGAGAGAGTTAGTGATTTCCACTCCCCCACCCCCCTTATATGGAGTCTGTTCAATTCGTTCTACCTTTTCCAAAAGTTTTGGTCCCAAATTATTTTTAAAAAATTACACAGTGAATTGAAAGAGAATTCCTGCAATCAAGAGTAAACTTCATATTTTATGTGGCAAGCATCTTTTCCTTTTATGGGTAGAGTACCTAGCAGAATTTGGCATCAACTATTGAGTAGACAACCACCACATACAAATAATAAAATTAATCATGAAAAAAATCAGGGATTATTATAGTACATATAATTCTCAGACAAAAATATGCATTAGCACAGATCCAGTCAGAAAAAATAATCAGATTGTCTTTAAAAAATTTAAATATTATATTTAAGAGTTTATTAAATCTTTAAGAGACTCTCAAATATTTTCTTAGTTTTATATTTTATTTAAATACAAAAATAGGTAAACTGTGTGGCTTCAGTTTCCATTACAAATGCTTAGCAAAATACTATTGTAATGTTCTGAACATTGATTTATACTTATTAAAAACTCACACACTTTAACTATCTCTAAAAGACTTACATTGATACTATGATTTAACAACACCTTGATTGGATTTCAAGAATCAGGAGAAACTAAATTTTGAACTGGAATCTTATTTCTCTTCTGCTCTTACAGAACATTTTTTTCTCTTTACTCCTCTTTTCCTGTAATATTTTAAGGTATAGCAGTAAAATGGGGCTGAAATCATTTAAAAAATAAGAGAGACTAAGTGAATGCCTAAAGGTAAAATTTCTTGTAGATATGAACTGTCCATTTATTTTAAAAGCAGAAGGATTTAATGGAACATTACTGAAGCTTTTAATCATTCCTCTTGAAATATTTCAGACCTTCTCCCTTGGGAGTCTTGTCCACAGGGATCCTAAAGACAAGCTCTAGCTAGGCTGCTTATTTTAAAAGGGGTTGGGCTATTTCATACTTAAATTGAACTACAACACTCACACAGCAGGGAATTACAATTAATACAAATCTTTAAATTTAAAAAAACCCAAAACCTTGTCTCAAATCTCTTTCATTAGAAGTATAATGACAATAAATTGCAAGAGGGTCAATCCCCAGTCTATTTGAAGTCAAAGGTAACAAAAAACGCTTTGGAATCGGGGTTGCTCACAAATATCACCTAACCAAGTTCTAGTTAGACTCTTTTGATCATAATCTCTGTTTTCACAAGACTATTCCAAATGTTTCTTACTATGTTTTCAGATATTTTGGTACTTTCATATTATTTTTTGTTTCAGAATTTGGGCTACCTTAATGCAGTTAAGCACAAACACTTCCTTCAAAACTTTCTTACAGCAAACAAGCCTTGCCTTACTCAAGTGGAGACCACTTAATCTAATAGGTTATCATTGCAAGAGCATTACAACATGACAGCTCGTCCCCTATGCTACCAAGAAGTCATTTGGTCCATAGGCTTATACTGCTTTCTTCACTTGCTCTTAGCACTAGAATCCCTAGTAAGATCAGTTCCAACACTGTTATCTTGTGTTCTTTTCTTAGGTCCCTGAGGTGATTCCTGATCATACAACATCTGGAATTCACTTAATATCAGGTAGACTATAAAATTCCCAGGATGCTTAAGAATGTTTTGGCAACCATATGTTATAGCATCATAGGTATCCTATCTGATGATATGCATCAGCTGTTCTTCTTGTGATATAGTAATCATTTCTGTCTTCCCTAGTTCCAAGTACTTTTCAATCCCTTTGTTTTTTTCACATTGCACTTTAGATTTATTAGCAAAACATAGATTATCAAAAGTGTCCAAAACTAGCGGGCACCTAGATGCCATCAGATTTCAGGGGGAACCAAGCATTTAATTCCCATAGCCCTCTTCTGAAAATGCCAGGTCAAAGCTATATCTTTGGCAGCTAAATGTTTTGATTTTATAACGTCAGTGATTCTGCACATACCTGGGATTGGAACCATGTACACAAGGAACCTCTGCTTTTCCCTTAACAAGATCATACTATGAAAAATCACTGTGGAATAGGCTATAATGGACGGAGGTTTAGCAAGCAAATGGAATCTCTATCTTATAGGTAGGTGACACCATCTCTGTGGTTATTTATACATAATTTTGGCAGTTTTACATGTTGCACTTTGAGCATTATACAGTTGATTATACTACAAAGTGACCAATTAATAAGTAACTTGCAAAAAAAGATTTCTTCCTCTGTGACAAGAGTGACTAGTTACTAGCTAGGCCTCATGACCTGCCTAGGATTACTGAGTTTAATCAAAATTCTTTTTCAGAAACTATATTTTCATTCCTTTACTCCATTACTCTAATGAAAATTGGCTACAAAGCCTGTAAATATAAATGCATAAATAACTAAAATGTGAATTAAAACAACATTCAAAAGTACAATTCAGTTTAGGAAGCCACATAATAATTTAAATTCATCACGAAATTGCCTAAACTAAGAGAAGCACAGTATTTTTGCAGCTTCATTTTTACTTTAATCTCTCTCATCTCCCAATAAAGCCTTCTCTAATTCCAAAATGCACTTCATAAGTTGAATGATGGTAAATCACATTCCATATATGGTAAAAAGAGCACTTCCAAAAGCCCTTGTAATTCTTTAAAATCATATGCTTAACAGTCTCCATTTCTGTACTGTATAAGGACACACCAATGTAAAAAATCCATTTAAAAAAACAGCTTGACAATAATGTTGTTAAAAATCCCAACATAATTCATTTTTTTTAAATGTGCATTACTTATTTAGAAAATACATTCTATTCATAAAGCACTACCTTGTTCCAAAAGGCCTCAGATAATATGAAACACTAAATAATCAGGAGTATTCACTTATCTGCTACAAAATCATTCCAGTGATAGCAAATGTGAAATACTGTGCTGCTTAATCTTTATTATGTTTTTTATGGGATTTAAATATTTAAGTATTGGCATACATTTTCAAAACACTGTTCCTCCCTAAGCACCTCTATTTAATAGCATACAAATGATCTGAATAAAAAAAAGGAAAATCTGATCTAGTGTGTTAAACCTAAGCCACCTCAACTGTCCTTGACATCATACTAGAAAACAAATCTATCCCTCTGAATGACTGACTCACAGTTCTCCTCAACCCCCTCCTACCTGGAGCTCTACTCCTCCACAGCTTGAAAAACAAATACATTGTCAACTGTGTTCATAATGGTACAAAGTAAAATTCTTCTTCAGTCATGAGCCAGAGGCTGGTTCTTTACAACAGGTGACTCTTTTCCTCTTGGTCAGAGGGGTCAGCATGAAGCCTTGGTCTACCTGTGGGCTAGCTGAGCTCTGTCCCCTGTTAGAAAGTCTCACATAAAGCAGAATCATGAGAAGTCACAAGACAATAGAGCTGTGCAAAATTTCAGCAGCTGTTTCATTTCAGAGGTGTTTCGGCACCCGAAATCCCAAATCCAAAATGAAACAGAAGGCTCCAAAAAATCTCCAAAACGAAACAAAACCATCCAAAATGTTTCGGATGTTTTGGAAAGTTTTGGAGGCGCCCCCAGGAAGAGCCCGGCACAGCCCCACAGCCCTCCTTTCAAAGTGCTGGGAGGCTGGGGCCGAATAGGGGATGGGGCCGGGCAAGGCAACTATGGGGGCTTCTTCCGCAGCTCCCCCCACCTGGGAAGAGGCAGGCACAGCCGGAGGAGCCAGGAGAACCTGCAGCCGCCTGGCTGTGCCTGCCTCTCCCCCAGTCGATTTGAATCAGCGCTGAAACAACACTGAAACTCCAAAACAGATTCAGCCGAATCGAAACAGAACGGTGATCCGAAACACTGACATGAATCACTGCTCTCCAAAGTGGCTGAATCCAAAACCAAAATGAAGCACAGCCATTTCGCACAGACCTACAAGAAAGCTTCTTTCTCAAATAATTTATATAGTGCCTCATCACAGACAATGTTCTTGGAGCTGAAGTAAAACTATATAGTCAGTAGTCAGGGGAGGCAAGAATAAGCAGTTAGACAAGAACTGAGGGAATTTGTTTAAAACTCCTTAGAAAACAGACGCCATTTTTAGGGACCTCCTTTTTCCAATAGGCTGAATTAGATGTGCCTGAAGAAAGAGCTATATTAGGAGCCACATTTACAGAAGATTTTAAGGCTGGTTTCTACTCCTTGAGTATCTGTATACACTTTCTGCATGTACACGTCTCTACTAGAAACTCAGATGCATAAACTGCAAGAGTAGTCCACAATATTTTCCCTGCCCCCACTCCCTTCAAATGGCCACAAAAACTCATTTGCCCAATGTCTGCTCTGATGCGTGCTAATTAGCATGCATCAGAGCAGACTCAATTAATCAAATCTCCTGGAGCATCCTAATTAGCATGCTCCAGTAGCCTCGGTGTCGTGTAATCCATGTCCCCGCACTTCAAAATGGTGTTAGGAAGGGGCTTGTCAAACGAGCTTTAGTTAAAGCACCCCCACCACCATTTTGAAGTGTGGGACACTATCTACAGGACATGTTCCTGAGAACTGCTTGAATTTAAACACTCCTATGCACCTCAGAGCACATGTAAAGATGCCCTTACGTGCCTATGATTTGGACTTGAAAGAATCCTGTTTGCCTAAACTTGGTGTACAAACAGAAATCCTCCAGCAGTTAGATGTCTAGGTTCTACCTGAACTGAACTGCAATACAGACATGAGGTGGAGCCAAGCTCCCCATATAATCCATGGTAAGAATTAGGACAAATGAAAAGCAAGGCTCAAGGCATAAATCTGGAGCAAATAATAACCATGCTGCTGCATGCAAGTGAGCAGGCTGCAATTTTAAAGCATGATATCCAAGCAAACTCTGTATTGAGGCAGGCAATGTGACAGTATGACAAATTTAGCCCCGATTCATCCATTGGTAAATTTTCTACAGCTGGGACGGGGATCAAATGCCTTTAAGGACAGTGTCATGTCATCAACATTCTTCTCTTAAATCAGAGCAACTGGACTCACTACAGACCAAACTTTCTATGTGCCCATGAGAGAAATGCTTAGAACGAGGATTCATAGAAATCAGCAAATTGAGTCAGAAGCTACCTAAATTTGCCAATAGGAAATGACAAAGAGAGGTGTGTGCCTAAGCCCCACTCCTCAAAAATAGCAAGGTGTCTAACTCTGGATTGGAGTAAGATGTTTCTCTCCCTTGGAATTCACAGTTATGAGCACGTACCTGCAGTTAGGTAACTAAGTCAAATCAGTCCTTTCCTCCTGAAAAAGAAAACCAGAAAGAAGTACCTCATTACTTCTAACTGTTCAATAGTTAAGGCAATGCCCACTGGAAAACCTGTATTCAAATCCCCATTCTGCCTAATTGAGAGAAGGGACTTAAAACCAGCTTTTCTATACTGGGGACAAAGTCTTAAGCTCTAGGCTATATGGTGTTTAGGTGTGAGTCAAGCAGTTTCAATCTGCATAACTACTCATTAAAGAGACTCTTGTACAGACCAACAGAATTTGGGCTGTGGAGTCAAGTATTTATAAGACCAAAGAAAAGCTACTCATGAAAAGCATAGTGGAATAGCTTCAAGGGTGCATCCAGATGAGAGTGCACATGTGGTTTGCGGCACACAAACCACATGAAGCTATTTTTGGCATGCACCACACATACAGGCATTCACCACACTGCTGATTTGTAGTGCGGCAGGATTTTTTGACACTGAGAGATCCTGGTGAGGTAGAGATTTATAGATGGGTGCCCCACATCCCAAGAAAACATTCAAACCATAGGACCATTGGGTGCAATGAGCCACACAGTCAGAGCAATTTGCGTTCTCAAATGTCTTTTGTGCAGGTTAGGAATATTTTTGAGAACGCTTACAGATCAGGTCATGCAGGTGAGGTATGTGGAGAAGATGTCCAGTCTGAGAATCCCACTGGGGCTTAAGTATGATCTAGGACTCTGAACACTTTGGCAGTCCTTATTTCTTTTAACATGTGTGCTATAAAATTTAAGATTTTTAGAGGTCTTTTTCACCAAGAAAAAAATAACATGCTTTATTATGGTTTTGTTAAGGTTGATGTCTGTTTAGCTAGTATGTAGATACGTAGGCATGCTATAACCACTGTTTGTTCCTGATACCCCTCATTTTGGTAAAATCATTCCCAAATGCTCAACTAACAACTCAGTCAAGAGTTGTATCCAGGCTGATTTTCAAAAGCTCCTGAAAAACAGTGTGCAAAAAATCTAAAAACAAAATTTTCTTATTCTGAAACTATGCTCCAGATTACTCATCTCTGTTGTATACTCTGCACTTCTTTCACAGCTTTCATGAAAGTCAGTAGAAGTTCTGCTTGCAGAAAAAATAAAGTTTGTACAAAAATGAAGCTAAATCGTAGGCAGGAGGAGATTTGACCTTAATGAATGAGTATGGGAAAAGTCATGTTCCAATAGCTTGTGAAGCCATTTTTATTAATGTTGGCATCTGATAAGATAATGCCTGATATGAAAAATTACTTACAGAAATGGTTTGAACAAATTTTCTGAACACTAAAGCACAATGTGCTTCCTACATATTAGTAACATTCCAGAAAGTCAATGGATAAGAGAAATAGCTTTTTTTATTCTTCCAGATACTTTGTACTTTAAGTTCAAAGTCATGAAAGCGTGCAAGGTAAGGTCTCCAACCTTTATTTGACTATTTAAGATAATAATGAATCAAATGCAAAAAGTGTACTGTTTGATCATTTTGCCTTCATATAAATAGTACAAGGTCTCTGAGATTCAATGTGTGTATAGATATGCATCAATTCCAAGAAATGTTATCTTCAAATGCTGTCTGAACTACAAGATAAACAGGCTTGTTCACAAATGGAATTTTCTGGGGGTTTTTTATTCTTTTAAACAACTGAAATTGCAATTCTGGCCATTGTAACCACAGTTCAGTTTCCATCTTGTTTCCTTGACTGACAGCTGTAAAAATGTCATAATGACCTTGAAAAATAAGACTGCTGCAAGTATGCTGGAGAAGGGCAAAACACAAGTACTGCGATGGGCTCAAAATGCTCTGAAAGAAAGCTTAACTATTTACCCTTTGTTCCGAGTTTGGTAGGCAGAGAGTTAGTTAAATTACTGTGTAATCCACCACCCTCACTTCAATGGCTAGTAAGACTTGCAAGGCTCAAATGTACAATCAGAGTCAACCTTGTATAGCCTACTTCTGTTTGACTGACATCCTCAAAACCCATTTTTCCCATATCTCCATCAATAACTCTCTTCCTATGCTAATTAACACATTCTTAAAGGAACCCATGTTATATTCCACGTTATATAAATATATTCTTGATATACTCTACCTCACCAATAAACACATTGTATCTGATCTACCTTATGAAGGTCTTTGAACAGAGAATGTTTACAGTGTCTCTGTATAGTATCATGCATACCTGTGCCATTGTATACAAATGAAATCTAATACATACACTAGGTTTGCTGTAATTGCATTATTTATGAACCACCTTTTCTGATCCTCCTTTGTCATAAAGCAGGAGTTAGTAGATTTTAACACTGTGCAACACAATTATCAATCATCGTGACCTCAGGTCTGGGGGCTAGGCACACATTTACACAGCCTCTTGACCACAGTAGGAAGCTCTGTAGTAAAGCATAACACACCCGCTCCGCACATTAACCACAAAATGGATGTCACGTAGTCACTTTACAGCAGCTCTGGGCATGCACCATTGAACACACCTGAAATAAAACAACTTACTGGTTTGTATTCAGTGCCAGTCCAAGATGGTTACATTACATTCTTCTTGGGACACAGCATACATGAACCAGGCATGCTATGCTTTACTGTCTCATGCCGCAGCATATTCTAGAAGTGGTATAGCCATGACCTAATTTGTAAGCCATGTCTGTTTTCATATCCTGAAGCAGCTCATGCAAAACTAGTTATCTTAAAGCTGACTCATATCTTTACATTGAAAAGATAAAGTATCAATGCATTGCAAGTTATCCGCTTTGCAAATAGTATATACAAGTTTTTCACCCATATGATTTGGGGGCAATGCCTTCTTGCCTTTAGCCTTCCAAGTGCACAATCCACCACCATTTTGCAACCGCAAGTATGCACCTGAATTTTCAGTGTGGCCTCATCCTGCATGAATGAAACTTTATAATCCATGGCAATACCAAATAAGCCAGGTTCCCTATAAAAACAATGGGCACATGCACCCTGTTGAAAGCAATATCATGAGGAGAAAATAGGATCCTAGCCTTCTCCAACCATGTAATTGCCAGGTCTCCTCAAAACCCTGGCCTCATGGATCTTGTCAATGTTTTAAACAGTGATACTGATGAGCCTGCTCCTGTAACTACCAAGCCCAGCACAATCAGGAAGTAATAGCCCTCAGGTTAACACACTGACAGACTCCTTCAGAGGAGTAAACTATGAAAATGTGTATCTTCTAGCATTTCACGAAAGTCTGAATATTCATATGGAAGTTCTCGAGCCGCTGCTGACGTGCGTATTAGAACTGGCTGGGGATCATAGTGTTCAACATATCTACAAAATCTTCCTTGAATATTTCATCCTCATCTTTTTCCAGTATTCTTACATATTTTGAAACATCAGAAAGATCTTCACATGCCTCATACAGCGACAGTCCCAAAGCATAAATATTTGTTCCATAAGCTGCAGTACATTTACCAATAGATTCATGGTTGTATTTGCCAATATAAACACGCAGAACTACAAATGTCTCATCTGATGTCAGGCTAATATGAACTCCCACCCTTGAGGCCATTACAGAAAGATGAATTATCCCAGAAATCTACAACAGGCCAATTTCTAGGACTTCGCTCTCATTGGCACCAAGGAAGCTAGTACATGAAACCCTCAGTATTCGCAGGTTCAGCATTCATGGTTTCAAATATTCATGAATGCTGAACCCACATTTTAAATATACTTTAAACACTTACCAGAGCTCCTTGGGAGGTCTGCGCTTGTTGCCATTGGGCTCCCGTCATTGCCGCTGTGCTCCCGCTGTTGCTGCCCAAGCTGTGCCCCCTGCCCAAGGTGCCGGGGGGCACTGCATTCATGAACACAATGCCCTATTCACGGATTTTGCCATTCATGGGGATCACAGGAACGTATCCCCCCCGTGAATGGTGAGAGTCACCTGCAACACTGCATAGTATAGTACAACTATATTACTAGCTTCTAATATAGTACTAACTATATTACCCCACATCTCCTGCCACCAGACACCCATGAGTACAAAACACTGCAGAGGCTCCCTCTGCCTGAAGAAGGGTGTTTGTACCCAAAAGATTGCAAAGAAGAATTTTTCCAGCTATTTCAGTTGGTCTAATAAAAGATATTAGATTTACCAAGAGAACCCTGTCAGTCTACATCCTTAGAGCAACATGGCTACAACCAACACTACCAGGTACACACGCCAGTTGATACAATGTGGATATAGGTAACCTGGCAGTGTGATACAAAGAAAGTGTGGTATGGCATTAATTTATACGGCCTCTGGTATAAATCCAATGTGAGGCTTTTACTCCATGTCTTTTGGAGCCCTAAGACTACACTGCACCCCAGCAGAACATTCAGCTATCTTGCAATTTAGACACACCAGAGGCTCTTGCACTCTGCCATTCATAGTAGCCTTCTCTTATTATAGCCAATAGACATTGATGGTTTACTGTTTATATTTAAAAAGCTAAAAAAAAAGTACAGAACCAGTCTTCCTATGACTCAAAAAAGTGACTGAAATCAATGGGAGCAAACTGCTTTCTACCATAACTTAGAGTCTTGATACAGGGCAAGAACTATTATTCTCCTTTCTCCAATCCTATAAGGCCGTCTATCTGATGAACATTATATATCTTATACATTTCTCCTGTTTTTTGGTTTCTGATGTTGCATGTTTCAGGAGATTCATGCTCCATTCTCACTCTGAGATATTTTCAGACCTGTTTCCATTTTCTCGTTAATCATACTTTAATTAAAATTAAAGTATTTGATTTGATAAAGTTACAGTCATGAGACACCCATTCCACCCCTTCAATATTTAGGCTGTGTGCCTGCTCCCAGCAGGAGTCAATTTGGCACTAAACTACGAGATTTATTTTTATATGTTTTTAATGCCACAATATGGAAACTCATGTTTAATTAGATCAGATTTTGCTGGCATTCTGAATAACTTTATCTGTATTTCCTTAAGAAGTTGCTAACCTTCTAAAATGAAGATACACATAGAACTGTAACATTTTGGCAACTCCCTGAATTTTTGTAAGTTTTCTAGTTCGTACAAGAAAGGACTATCCCATACTCAGTGTTAGAAAATCTGTGTAGTTGGAAATTCAAAACTGCTTTATCTGTAGAGAAATCATACAATGCCAAGAAGTTATTTTCCCCTGTGAAAGGATTACTTCAAGGAATAGAGTGTGCCTTCCTTTAAAAATACATCAAGACATGGTGAGCAAGTGAAGGGGTGACTGCCCAAAGTGAGCAGAATGGGTAAGGGCAAAAGGGACTCCAGGTAGGCCTGTGTAAGTCAGCAGCAATCCGATCTGGCTTTGGATCCAGCTGCTTCAGATGGCCATGATCCAATCCAGAGCCCTGGACTGGGTTTTCGCCTCGATCCAGCCGAAGTTTCAGAGCCGCCTTGGAGAACCAGCCATAGGGTATAATGGGGGAATCAATGAAATATCTATAGCTTTGTTGTTTTTTGTCCAATTTGGATGAAACTTGCAGAGATGGTAGCCTCTGCTGAGTGTATGAAGTCTGCCAAGTTTCAAGAAGATTAGTGCAGGAGTTTGGGAGCAACTGTACCACAAAGTTTTGAAAGCCAAACTCATGTCACAGCTATATGTTACTCCACAGGGGGGTCAAAACTGCAGGGGTGGTAGCTCTTACTGAGGCCACAAAGCCTGTCAAGTTTCAAGGAGATCGGTGTAGGAGTTTGGGGGGAACTGCACCTCAAGCTGCGGACAAGCAAAACTCGTGCCATGGGTGACAGTGTGTGTTCAGGCGCAGCAGGGTGACAGCTACAGGGATGGTGGCCCCTGCTGAGGCCACGACACCTGCCATCTGTCGAGGAGATCAGTGCAGGGGGGTTCTGGGGCCCTGCACCCCTAGCTGCTGACAGACAAAACTCGTGCCAAGACTGTGTCTGTCTTGGGGCAGTTGATTGTTTGTATTGATTCTTTCCTCTCCTTAGCCTGGTTTTGTAGGTGCTAATTGATGCTCCTTAAGTCACTATGTAGTAGCTAGGTCCTGTGTATTGAGCTGGTCCTGGAGTCCCTGGTCCCTGAATGAATCATGATTGATTGATTGATTGGTAATTGGTAACACAGCAGCTTAGCAGCCAGGCCTGCAGTAGTGTCTCCCCTCCCCGCCCCAAGACAGTCAGTCCCACAAGCACCCATGGCAAGAGTTTTGCTTGTCCGCAGCTTGAGGGGCAGTTATCCCCAAGCCCCTGCACCGATCTCCTTGAAACTTGACAGACTTTGTGACCTGAGTAAGAGCTACCAGCCCTGCAGTTTTCACCCTGCTATGTTGTAACACGTAGATGTGACAGGGGTTTTGCTTTCAAGAATTTGTGGTACAGTTGCCCCCAAACCCATGCACCGATCTTCTTGAAACTTGGCAGACTTTGTGGACTCAGCATAGGCTACCACTTCTGTAGTTTTCACCCTGCTATGTTGTAACACCTAGATGTGACAGGAGTTTTGCTTTCAAGAATTTGGGGTGCTGTTCCCCCCAAACCTCTTTAATGAGATACTTGAAACCTGGCAGGCTTCATACTCTCTGCAGAGTCTACCACCCCTGAAAATATCATCCAAATTGGACAAAAAACAACAAAGTTATAGGTATTTTATTGTTTCCCCATTATACCCTATGGCCGGATCTCGGAGGTGACTCCAAACCTCTTCGGGAAGCCGAACGAGGCCGGTGCTTCAACCCGGATGTGCTGCTTCGGACCCTGAAATGTCCGAAGCTTCTCTGGATCTGAAGCTCTGTCCGAAGCCTCGCACAGCCCTAACTCCAGGGGTTGCACAGCCAGCGCGGAAGAGAACCATGCTACAGACAGTTTACCCAGAATCTCGCTAAAAAAAATTACTGGGGCAGAGTTTATTGATCCTATAACTGCTGGCAATAAGAGAATTTCCCAGAGAAATTTTCCAAAGAACAGCTCCCACAGTTGAAGGCCAGAGGAGCTCACTCATACCATCTGTTCTTCACATGGAAAACCCTTTCCCTACTACTGCTTCTGCTAACACACAAGTCTCCCACTCTGTCAAAATGGAATGGCTGGAATTACTAAGAAGAAACAGTGCACCTTCCCTAAGGGCCAGTACAGCTTAATATGCCCAAGTACCAAGACTGCAAGTTAGAGAAATTTAAAGAGACTGAAAAACTTTCTGTCCCTGAAGGAAACAAAAAATGAATGAAAGAGAGAAGAAGGCCAGTACAGGAGAGGAACAAGTTAAGGATAGAGTGGAGGCAATGAGGATATATGTAAAAGAGAAAAGGGAGGAAAAAGTGGAAAAGAAGAGAGAAAGATTTGCCAAGAAAGTAAGAGAGCATTGAGAAAGTTAAATATCTTTCCCTCTAAGAGAAAAAAGTGTCATTCTCTATTTTCACCTATGCCAGGGTTTGGCATCCACCTGCAGAGCCAGCATTTGGTGGTGGAGAGCTTTGCCCGAGCCACAATGGCCAGGTCATGGGGAGAACTAGTAGCCATGGCCAAGTTCTAGCACCAGGCTGCCTCCGACACAGGCTAATCATTATAGCCCCTGCCAAAAAACATAGCTGACCTCTGATCTATACCAGTTCCCTACCTAATCACACCTTTTTCAGATGCAGAATCAAGGGTTCAGCAGAACTGTAAAATCAGGTTTAAAAATTTTCTCTTTATTTCCAACTTATTTAGACAAAGCTCACTTTATTTGCAATTTTTGTGATTAACTTGCTGTCTTCATATGAGAAACTTGGGGGAAAAAAAACCTTCTGCACACATAAACATGCAAAAAAACCTCATCTTTGCTCAAACACATTGAGCAATTTTTGTTCAAAACCAGACAAAAACTAAGGTACTTTGGAAAACATTTTAGAAAAAATGAGTCTACTTTCAGGTTTATAAAAATGAAAAAAAGCTTTGCAGTTTCTTTGCAGTACTCTTTTAAATTTAACATAAATATTTAAATTGTCTCCTATGCAGTGCTTAATGCAACTTTCAGTGCCAGAATGCATGTTTTAAAAAACTAGAGATGCCAGAAGCCTGGTCTAACAACATTTCTAAGTAGTAGATTTTCCCAAGATTTTTGGAGACCTAAGGCTCTTAAAAGCTTTTTCACTTTGAGAATCTGAAAGAATTATTTGGTTAATAAAGCTTTTCCCCATCTCTGTTTCCATAATTTTTATGGATTTATGGATTTATGAATTAAGGGAAGGATATTCAAAAGCACCTAAGTGACTTAAATTAATTTGATTTAAGCTCCAATCCACTTCAGACCATATCCCAATCCATCACCAAGATGTCTAAGTAGTACTTGCACATCTGTAGCAGGGTGCATGAGTCCTTTAAACTTTGGGCCTTGGCCAGGGGGTGCGCATTTGTGTCCCAAGTCCCACCTGTGCTGATAGGCCTCCTCTGTGAAACCCAACTGGTCCAGTATGGCTGCTTTGAGGGTCTTGTAGTCCTGGGCTGAATCTGCTCCCAGGGCTTGCTAAGTAGCCTGTGCCTCCCCAGTCAACAGGGGGACCACCCTCACAGCCCCACATGTCCTGTGGCCATTATAAGGTCTCTACCACCCATTCAAAAGTCATAAGGAAAGCCTCCAAGTCATCTGCAGCTCCCATCTTGGGGAGAACTCCATCCTCTATCCTTGGGGAACCAGCAGCTCACCAATTTGGGTGGGTTTCCATCTCAAATCCCATTGCTGTTTCAGGAATTCATGTTGTTGTTACTGCCGCAACCACTCCAGCCATTTTAGCAGGGCCCCGTCTCCATAACTGAGGTAGATTTAGAATGCCTACATTCTCCACCACATGTAGAGGGTTGTCACCTTCCCAACGCAGTTTTTATTTTCCCTGGGACACACTTCTCTCCACAGGAAACAATATAAGGCATAAAACAAGCAAGAAACAGTTAAGCCAAAACCTGTGGTCCTGACCCTGAGAAAGTCACCCCAGCTCTATGCTGCCTCCTCAGCACCTCCACCTTCCATCTCTCTCTCAGCTTCCTTCCCTGGGACCTTTTAAATTGCTCTAGGCTATCCAATCATCCCCATCATCTGGCCAGTCCCCCTAGGCAGGCAGGCAGCCAGCCATTTCTACCACGTTTGGTTCTGTAGAAACTGCTTGAATGCTTGTAAATGTAGGGGTTCTACCACTGAAACTGCAAGTCCACCAGGAGAAATATAACATTCTTGTCTATGATACCATGACACTAGAGGGGAGACTGTGTGGGATCTTCCATTAAGGGGCTCACTAGAGAGAAAGTTCCCAATGAGGAGGCAGGGACGGAGGTGCCCAGATGAGAGAGCTAGCAGTGACTGAGAGGATGTTGGCCCTGGGAGATTTTCACAGGAGTCTTTGAGGGCTAGCTGGTAGTCTGAACATAGATTTCATAGACATTAGGGGCTGGAAGGAACCTTGTGAGATCATCGAGTCAAGCCCCGCTGCCATAGGCAGGAAGTCTGCTGGGGTCAAATGATCTCAGCAAGACAAGCATCCACATGTTTTTTGAATGAGTTCAGAGTAGGTGCTTGCACCACCTCTGGGGGGAGTTTGTTCCAGGCCCTAGACACTTGGACTGTAAAGAAGTTTTTCCATATGTCCAGTCTAAATCATCCTCCCAGTGTTTGTGGGCATTAGACCTTGTTATCTCTTGGTGGGGTCCTGGTGAACAGCTATTCTCTCAAATTCTGGTGCTGCCACCAAGTCCCCCCTGAGCCTTCTCTTCTCCAGGCTGAAGAGTCCCACGTCCCTCAGCCTCTCCTCGTAAGGCTTGCTCTTTTGGACTTTGATCATGTGGGTGGCTCTCCTTTGGACTTCCTCAAGCTTATCCACATCCCTCCTGAAGGGGGCGGGGGGGGGAGGGGGGTTGCCAAAACTGGATGCAGTACTCCAACTGAGGCCTCACTAAGGCCAAGTACAGTGGGAGGATGACATCCCTTGTTTTGCTTGAGATGCATCGGTGGATGCATGCCAGAGTTTGATCTGCCTTGCTGGCTATGGCATCACATTGGTGGCTCATGTTCATCTTATGGTCAATCAAGATCCCCCAAGTCTATTTTGGTCACGTTGCTAGCAAGCATAGCACTACCAATCCTATAAGTATGATGCTGGATTTTTGTCCCAAGGTGGAGCACCCTGCACTTCTCTATGTTGAATGCCATCAAGTTTTAGTCCTCCCACCTTGCAAGCCTGTCCAGGTCAGCCTGTATCCCCAGCCTGAGCTTGCATGTAACCGCCTTCCCCTGTAGTTTAGTGTTCTCTGCAAACTTTGCCAGCCCACATCTGAATCTGGATCATTAATGAAGATGTTGAAGAGTACTAGTCTGAGTACTGAGCCCTGAGGGACAACACTGGTAGCCTTGTGTCATATCGATTTGCTCCCATCAATTAATACTTTTTGGGTCTGACCCTGGAGCCAGTTCCCCAGTCATCAGACTGAGATGGTCAAGGCTGCAGTTTCCCAGCTAAACCATGTGAACATCATAGAAGACCAAGTCAAAGGCTTTCTTGAAATCCAGATATATGACATCAACCTCATCTCTCTTGTCCAGGCAATGCGTCACCTGGTCATAGAAGGAGATAAGGTTGGTCAGGTAAGATCTTCCAGCAACAAAGCCATGTTGGCTGTCACTCAGAAAGTTGCCTTCTGTTAGCCAGTTGCTGATGGAACTTTTGATGATTTTCTACAGGAACTTTCCAAGGATAGATGTCAGACTGATTGGCCTGTAATTCCCAGGATCTTCCTTCCTCCCTTTCTGGAAGATTGGGACTACATTGGCTCTTTTCCAGTCTTCCAGTACCTCTACCAAGCACAACAAGTTATCCAATATCTTTGCCATAGGGCATGGGAGAGAAGGCCTGTGACACTGTATCTCACCCCATTCTCATTAAAAAGCTAGGAGACTGTGGCGTTGATACCTACAGAGTCAGATGGGTCACTAATTGGCTAGAGGGCCACACCCAGAGAGTGGTGGTTTTATTCGACCTGGAGGGTTGTGGGCAGTGGGGTCCCCCAGGGCTCAGTCCTCAGGCCTGCACTGTTCAACATCTTCATCAGCGACTTGGACGAGGGGGTAAAAAGCACCCTGTTCAAATTCGCAGATCACACTAAGATGTGGGGAGAAGTGGGCACACTACAAGGGAGGAATAGGCTGCAATCAGACTTGAACAGGTTACAGGGGTGGGCGGATGAGAACAGGATTGGTTTCAACACTAACAAGTGCAGGGTACTGCACCTGGGGAGGAAGAACCAGCAGCATACCTACAGGCTGGGGAACTCCTTTCTCATCAGTGCAGAGGCAGAGAAGGATCTTGGAATCATTATTGATGCCAAAATGAACATGGGCCGACAGTGTGGGGACATAGTCAGGAAGGCCAACCATACGTTGTCATGCATCCACAGATGCGTCTCAAGCAGGTCAAAGGAGGTGATCCTCCCTCTCTATGCGACACTGGTCAGGCCGCAGTTGGAGTACTGCATCCAGTTCTGGGGGACGTACTTTAGGAGGGATGAGGACAACATGGAGAGGGTCCAGAGGAGGGCCACCCACATGATCAGGGGTCAGCATGGCAGGCCCTACGAGGAGAAGCTAAGGGACCTGAACCTGTTCAGCCTCCATAAGAGAAGGCTGAGGGGGGATCTAGTTGCCATTTACAAAACAGTCAGGGGGGACCAGCAGGCACTGGGGGAGTCCCTGTTCCCTCGAGCACTACCAGGAGTGACAAGAAATAACGGTCACAAGCTGGCAGAGGGTAGATTCAGGCTAGACATCAGGAGACGTTACTTCACTCTCAGGGTGGCTAGGACCTGGAATCAACTTCCAAGAGAAGTGGTGCTGGCTCCTACCCTGGGGGTCTTTAAAAAGAGACTGGATGAACACCTTGCTGGAGCCATTTGACCCCAGCACTTTTCCCTGCCATGGCAGGGGGTCAAACTTGAAGATCTGCTCAGGTCCCTTCCAACCCTACCAACTATGAAACTATGGGCAACTGGTGCCTTCTGAGTCAGGGGGAGCATTTGTCCCACCCCCATGGCCAACCATGCCGGGGGGGGGGGGGCGCATAGCCATTGTGCCAACCCAGAAGTGTCACACTGACCTGGAAGTGCCAGCAGTGCAATTGGTCAGCACGATCGGCTGCAGGGGAACCCCCCCATCCCCACTCTGCACCATCAGCCACAGGGGGACCGTTGGAGCCACTTCTCCTGCTGCTCCCACTCCCCAGCCAGTGCTCTCGGGGGGGGAACCAATGCTTTTGCCTGCCCCCCTGCCCATCACCTAAGCAGGGGATGCTGGCTGTCAGGGGATGTACCAGTGCTCTCAGGGGGTGCACCTGCACCCCCTATACATCGCTACTGCCATATGGTGTGCTTTGATGTCTGCAAGCTCCTTCAGGACTTTTGGGTGCATTCCATCTGGGCCCACGGACTTATGGATGTCGAGCCTGTCAAGGCATTCCCTCACTTGATCAACATTGATTGTGGGCCCATCTCCCTCCCTCTGGATGCTTTGTGTCCTGTCTGACAGGGTGACCCCCTTGTACAGGTGGACGATGGACTCAAAGTAATCATTTAGGAGATCGGTGTTTTCCTGAGCGTCAGACGTCAGCTGCCCCATTTGATTTAGCAGGGGTCCAGTATTGCCTTTGTTCTTTCTCTGACTTCCCACACATCTGAAGAAGGACTTTTTGTTGTCCTCGATTCCTGTTGCTAGCCTAAGTTTGGTTTCTGCCTTGGCTTTTCTGGTCCCCTCTCTACAGGTGCGGGCTAGTGCTGTGTAGTCCTCCTTGGTGATGACTCCAATTTTCCATCTGGCATAGGTTTCTCTTTTTAGCTTCAAGAGGTCCAAAAGTTCCCTATTGAGCCAAAGGGGCACCCCAGCCTGCTGACTGCACTTCCTTTGGAACAGAATGGACTTTCCTTGTGCTTCAAGGATTGTGTTCTTAAGGAACAACTATTTTTCATGGGCTCCCCTTTCTTAGGAGTCATGGTCTCTTAGTCCCTGACTGAGCAGTCTCCTGAGTTTGTGAAAGTCAGCCTTTGCAAAGTTGAGGATTTCTATTTTACTGAGAGATTTTCCTGTCCTGCATTGGACAGAAAAAAAGTGATCAATTCATGGTGGCTGTCACCAAGCTTCCCCTCAGTCCTCAGATCACTCACCAGATCATCCCCTTTGGCCAGAACCAGATCCAGTAGTGCCTCTCTCCTAGTCAGCCCATAGACCTCTTGATTTAGGTAAAGCGAGGAATGCAAGCGAGGAAGCTATGCGAATGGTCAGATTTGGCTGTATGCTCTTCCCATGAGATGTCAGTAAGGTTGAATTCACTCATGACAACCATGCATTGGGAGCCTGAAGCCTCAGTCAGTTCCCTATTGAATGTGAAGGTTCCCGATGCATGGTACAAATAAAAGCCCGTGAGAAGTTAAGGCAAAAATGTGAGATCCAACTCTTCCTCTTGGGAGGTCTGTAATAGACTCCTACAGTTATATCCCCTTCCCATATTTCAACCCACAGGGTCTCAAGATGCCCTCCTTGGTTACTAAACTCGGTTTGAAGGGAAGTATACTGCTCCTTCACATAGAGAGCTACATCCTCACCCCACTTTCCAACAGGTCTCTCCTGTACAAGGTATAGCCTTCTATACTTATGGAGTCCCACCAGGTCTCCATTATCCCTATGAGATCTTAATCTTTGTTGCTCAGGAGAAGGGCCAGTTCCTCTTGCTTGTTTCTCAAACTCCTGGCATTTCTGTACAGGCAGCTAAGCCTGGCATGGGAAGCCCTGGGCTTCCCTGTGCACTGAGATGTGCCCTTTCCTTGGGCTGTTATCAGAGTACTTTTCCTGGATTACCTAACCTGTCAATACTATAGTTAACATGACCTGGACATGGACTGTTAATTGATTCTAGTTTAAAGCCCTGTCAAGTAGGTCAGCCATTCTGGCCGAGAAGAACATTTTCCCTTTCAGGGTAAGGTGGAGGCCACCCCTTCCCAACAAGCCTCTGTCTCTCTCCCTGAAGTGTGGTTGAAGGTGTCATCGCAAGGAGTTCAGCTTCATCACCAGAGTCTTCTGTTAGGGCAAGGATTTTGTCAGGGTTTTTTTTACTATACTCTGTTATCAAAACATTTTATTGCTTTTTCCTTGTTACACCATTTGTTCTTTGTAATAAACCCTTTTGTTTTCCTATTATTCTACAAAAGTACCTCTGGTAAATGATTTCTAGGTAAAATAGTAACTCAGGCATACCCATTCAGTACATTGCAGGACTAATAAGCTTACACAAACTCAGGGTAGATATCTGAGAACACCATAACACCCTAATGTTTTGTCACAGCATGTAAGCACCCTAATACATTTCAAATAGGCACCTCCATTTTGACTTACTACACATGCTCAGAAGCACTCCACCAAGACATTCAAATCCATGTGTAAATCCTTGTTGCAATCCCAATTCATCTGGGAAAAATGCATAAACTCTACATAAAATCCCTAATCAGGGAAATATTATGAATGGAGGGGATAACTACCTTGCTGGCTTTTAGCCTGATAGCCTAGTTGTTAGAACACTTACCTAGGCAATGCAATACCCAAGTTCTAGGCTCGCATCAGCAAAAGGGAGTTGGATACCGTGCTAATTACCTCCTAGCAAAGTGCCCTAACCACCCGGGAAGGAAGAAGCCATCTATTCTGACTGCAGTCCCCTTCTCATTGGGCCACTTCCATCTGGCCTTATGATTTTTTCACTCCACTGCCCAGTAGGCCAGCTCAGAGAGGAATGATGGGGAATGCTCACTGTCCTATTAGTCCATGGTATATAGGGCACTTGAGTGGATAAGACTTAAGTACCAGCCAACTTGCCAGAGTTTAGGTACCTAAGGCTATGTCTACATGGGCTCTACTCTACTCTTCAGCTGCTGCTGAGAAAGAAACCAATCCTGCTCCACACTCCACATCCAGAAATGCAGCAGTAAGAATACTCTGGTGATACTTCCTGCCACTATGCAAGATCTTTGTCAATGGCATGCTTGCAGGGCATCCCTGGAGCATCCTCATCACTGCATTTTCAGGTCTGGAGCATGGAGAGAGAGAGAGAATAGGTAGGTGGCCAGGGTTTATATTTTGGCTATAACTTGAGAGCAGTCCAGAAAATGAAGTAAGACTAGTAATTCCAAAGGGCAATCCATAAAATTCAGTGGCATGTTAGCACAGGAGGCTTTCTGAAGCCCCACACCTTATCACAGTGTAGGGATCTGAATCAGGATAAATATGAAACATCTCTGTTTGCCTGTAATTTACAATACTTTGTGTCTTTCTGGAATCCAGTTCCTGTCACCAAAACTGTTTGTGTGTTTTACATTTCCATGAGACAGTCACTGGTTAAAAGACAAAAATAACACTAAAACTAGGGGTAAGACCCCAGGTCTCCCTCTCCCATAGGGTGCTGCCTCAGGACTAAATTACATTGCAAGGGGTTTTAAGTGGGATTTAAGCATCTAGGTGATCAAGCAGAAGCCCAAAATCGCAGGTATACATGAAGCTACCAAATTAACTTAAATACTTATCTAGTATTGTGACCAACAGAACATTTGAAACTTAGGTGCCTACGTTCTCTATAAGTTTCATTAGGTACCCTCCCTAGATCAGGGGTGGGCAATTCTTTCTGATGGAGGGTGTTGGGATATTACTGAATACGGACACGGATCTCTGTGCCCTGGTGACATCCACCTGCTGGTCCTAGTTAAGACACACGGTGACCAGTCAATCAGGCCAGGGCTCCTCTCACTTCTCGCTTGCCATGACTTGGTGTATTAATTGATATTAGGAGGGGTGATGACTTCCCTAGACCTGGTGTTGGTCATCCTCTGCTTGCTGCAGGGACTTGGCAAAAAAAATAAAAATAAAAAATCTTCCCACCACAAGGAAAGAATGATTCAGCATGTCTGCCATCTCTCTATTCCCTAGCACACTGGGAAACCCAGTCGTTGCCACCACTTCCCCTCTCAATCTGCCCAGGATCACAAATGATGTGGCCGCTTTTTGCTTCCCAGTCTCAATAATTGATATGCTGCCAGCCAAATTGGCCACCTGCTGTGGACAATCAATGAGGAAGCAGGTTGTCTGAGCTCCTCCGAGCTCTCTAGACCCAGTGGGTCTGCTGCCCCATTCCCAGGGACTTCAATTTGAACTGGCAGTTAGGTGATCTCTCTCTCCTGCCAGCTCCATTTCTCCTCCTCTCCTCTTTCTCTTTCCTGCTGGAGCATGCCACCAGAAATAGCTCCCAGGGTGGGGGGGGGAAGCCAATCTGACTCACCTGGAGAGTCAGTAAAGTTGGCTTCAAGCAGGCCAGAAGCTCCCTCCGAACTGTAGCTGGACTGTTCCTGAGAGACCCATGGCCTGGATCAAGGTGCTTCCATGGGGAGGCATCATAGGTCTCTCCACACACCTTCCCCTTTAACTCACCGTTAGGCGGATCATCTCAATGGCCCATCTGAGTCAGCTCTCCCACTGAGCAGTGTTGTTCAGATAACTCATCTTCATAGCATCTCGAAAAAAAAAAAATTAGCAACAGTATTAGTCTTTCCTGGTTTATACTCAACCTTAAAGTGGAAGGGTTGAAGGGTCTGCGTCCACCAGGTAATACATGCATTGTCCATCTGCTTAGTCTTAAGCCATCTCAGCAGGGTATGGTCTGTTACCAAAGTGAACTCACAAACCAGCAGGTAGTAGCAAAAATAATTAATGCCCCACTTAATGGCCAAGCACTCGTGTTCAACAGTGGCATACCTCCTCTCCTGGGAATTTAACTTCTGGTTGGCATAGGGCACAGTTTGGGCGATTCCATCAACTTCTTGCGATAGGATGGTGCCTAATGCTCTGTCTAAGGCATCCGCCTGGAGAATGAAAGATGATTCACAGTCCAGAGTCTCCAACACAGCTTCTTGACTAAGAGCGTTCTTCATTCCCTCAAAAGCCTGCCTGCTCATGAAATTCCACCTAAGGGGACCCTTACTTTTCCCTTGCAATAAATTGCTTAAGGGAGCTCTTATTTTTGCAAATCGGGGTATAAAACATTGATTATACTCAGCAAGGCCCAAAAATGCCCTACACTGTTTATGTGTCTGGGGGGGAACATACTGGCACAGGGCCTCCACCTTGTCAGTCAATAGACAGATATGCCCTTGCCCTACCATAAGCCCCAAGTACTTTGTTTCAGCCTTACCCAAGATGCATTTCTTTGGATTGGCTGTAAGTCCAGCCTGTCATAAGTCCTGTAGCACCACCCTTACAGCTTCTAGGTGCTCCTCCCAACCCTGCATATATATAATATCATCTATATAGGCGGCTGCATATTTCTGGTGTAGCACGCAGTCAATCAATCTTCGAAAGGTAGCTGCCTCCCCGTGTAACCCAAAAGGCACTCACCTAAATTCATATAAACTGCACAGAGTACTGAATGCAGTCTTAGCCATATCTTTTCTCCTCAGTGGCACCTGCCAATACCCTTTTGCTAAGTCAAGGGTCGAAATAAATCTAGCCTGTCCCACTTTCTCCAATAACTCACTAATCTGGGGCATGGGAAAAGTGTCAAAGTGTGATATGGCATTTACTTTCCTAAAGTGCAAGCACAATCATAATAACCCATCTGGCTTTGTCACTGCTATGATAGGGCTGTGCCAAGGACTCCAGGACTCTTGAATAATGCCTTGCTCCAACATTTTAGTAATTTCCTGTCAAACTGCCTGATATCTGTAATAAGGGATCCTCCTCCACTTTTCTCTCAATCTGCCCAGCAGGAGTTATTATCTGACGTGCTATCCCTTTGGCACACCCTGAGATTTCACTAAAAACATCCTGGAATTCCCTTGCCAAGTCCCTTAATTGATCTCATTGCCGATCACTCAGCTTGGTCCCGGCTGGGACCTCTATGGCCGCCAAACCTTGTACAGCATCCAAACCTAAATACCAACTGAACTGTTCTTCTGGTTGGTAGGGGTCAACCAACAAGCCCTTCTGTTCCCTCCATTCTTTTAGCAAATTAAGATGGTATATCTGCCTTTCCTTTTTATGGCCTGGTTTAAGGACTTCATAATCAACAGGGCCAACCTGCCGTATTTCTTCGAACGTGCACTGCAAACACCTTAGGAATTTACTTTCCGTATCTGGGAGTAAGACCAGCACCTTCTGGGTTATTTGAAAATCTCTATCTTGGGTCTTTTTATCATAGTTGGCTTCTGAGCCCTCTGTGCAGATGTTCCCATGACAGTTCACCTGTGACTCGCAAGTGGTGTCTCAATTCCTTCATGTACTCTGTTATTGACTCTCTTCGGTAAGGCGCCCTCCCAACCTTCCCACACCAAATCTAGCAAGCCCCTCGGGCGATGCCCATACACCAAATCAAAGGGGGCACAACCCGAGGATGACTGAGGTGCCTCCTGGGCTGCAAACAACAATAGCAGAATCATAAGGTCCCATTTACGAGGTTTTGTCTGAACATATCAGCTTAACATTCTTCAGTATCCCATTAAACCTTTCCACTAGGCTGTTGGTTTGAGGATGGTACACAGTTGTATGCAATTACTTAATTTTCAGTACCTTACATAAGCTCTGTAACACTCCCCACATAAAGTTAGACCCCTGGTCAGTAACAATCTCTTTGGGGATACCCATCTGGGTAATCCACTTAGGGAGCTCTTCCACCAGCCTGTTCACATGGGGACTGCCTCTATGATCTAGAGGCCTTTCCCCAAGAGCGCTGCTGAAGTTTTCCACCAATTGCAGCACCTCCACTGAGGACACCGGTCGCTGGTACTGGACCCAACTCTGAGTCTCCTCATCTAGGTCAGCCAGGAACTGCTCCAGCAAAATATTGTCACAAATGTCTATTTTCGAACTTTCTGCAGGTTTCAGCCTCTTCGTCACAATGTCCACTAAACATTGCAATAGGGCCTTTGGGGCCTTTTCTTCTCTTCTTTTCTTGTCTCTGAAAGCCTGCCAGTAGGTCTCTGGGTTAATATCTAGTTGGTATAAAATTTCTCTCTTTACCTTGTCATAGCCCATAGCATGGCCTCATAGGCTGCTTGGGCTTTTCCTATCAGCAGCACCCCCAACTGTCCAGCCCAGCAGGATTTTTCCAGCCCATCAGCCAATGCTGCCTGCTTGAAACTTTCTAAGAAAACCTTGGGATCATCATGAATAAACATTTTGGGCACCTTCAGTTCCACGGCGTTTCTGTGATACCATGCCTGCTGCTGCATCCAGCTTTCTTCTATGGCCAACTGTCAGGCCAACTGCTGCTCCTGTTGTTGCAGGACTTGTCCCAGCATGTGTAACGTCTGTTGGATCTGGGCTACCCCAGATGCTGTCACACCCAGTACCTCCATACTATCAGATTCTACTTGGCCGCCATCTGAGTTCCCGGCCAATGCATCACTTTGTCAGGATTTCACCACATATGGACATGGACCTCTGCCTCCTGATGACATCCACCTGCCGGTGCTAGTTAAGACATACGCTGACCGGTCAATCAGGCCAGGGCTCCTCTCAGTTCTCACCTGCCATGACTTGGTGGATTAACTGAAATTGGGAGGGGTGATGACTACCCCGGACCCAGTGATGGTTGCTGTCTGCTCATTGCAGGGACTCAGCAAAAAAAATAAATAAATAAAAAATCTTCCCACTACAAAGAAAGAATGATCCAGCATGTCTGCCATCTCTCTATTCCCTAGCACACCGGGAAACCCAGTCGCAGCCACCACTTCCCTTCTTGATCTGCCCAGGATCACAAATGCTGCAGCCACTTTTGGCTTCCCGGTCTTGATGACTGATACTCTGTCAGCCTAATTGGCCACCCTCTGCGGACAATCAACATGGAAGCACATTGTTTGAGTGCCTCTGAGCTCTCTAGAGCTGATAGGTCTGCTGTCCGGTTCTCAGGGACTTCAGTTTGAACCAAGTTGGGTAATCTCTCTTGCCTGCATGCTCCGTTTCTCCTCCTCTCCTCTTTCTCCTTCCCACAAGAATGTGCCACCCGAAATAGCTCCTGGGGCATGGGGGGAGCCAGTCCAGCTCACCTGGTGAGTCGGTAAAGTTGGCTTTGGGTGGGCGAGAAGCTCCCTCCAAAGTGTAGCTGGACTGCTTCCGAGAGACCAATGGCCTGGACAAGGGACTCCCATGGGGAGGCATCGTTGGTCACCTCACAGAGGGCCCTTAATGAGTTTTGGTAAGCTGTTGAGGGCCACAAGGGTAGCCCTACCCATTGACAGATGCCCCACCCCCTGGTCTCCATCTTGGGACCAGAAGTCCCACCCCAAGCCCTTACCTTTGCCACTGAAAGTCCCACCCCTTGCCCTCAGAAGTACTCCTTTTCGGAGGATGGGTGTTGTCATCTGAACCAGAAAAAAAAACAAATCATATACTAAAAGTCAAACATTTACTATAATTTATTTTAATTTTATTACAAAAATATTTTTATCATGATTTGTGTTTGTGCAGTGTATATAGAGGTATTATTTGTATAATAGGTCAAAAACAAAGTCTTACTAGTGTGAGGGGGTGTGATTGAGTTGGGTGTGTGTGTATTATAGGGTGTGGAGGGGTGCATGTTGGGTATATGAGGGGGTGTGACTGTGTGGGGGGCAAAGAGTATGTTGTGGGGTATATGTATATGTGGGGGAGTTATGGAGGTAGGGTGTGGAGGCATGGGGTTTGTGGGGTGTGAGGGAGGATGGGGACTGTGGGAACTCTCCCACATACTCCCCCCGCATGGTAATCATGGTCTGCACAGGCACTGCCTCCTGGTGACACAGCTGCAGCCAGCACTGCACGTGGTGACAAGGAGTGCATCCAGGCTGGCCACCTTCATTGTGCAGTGTCACATTTTAAAACTAAGTAGACTGGTTCTTCTGAAGCACATGTTATTTTAACAAGGAAAGCAACAGATCAGCTGGTTCCACTGTGTAGGCGCCATACAGAGTTATAAACAATGAAACTATTAGTTAATTTAAAATGGTTGTCTTCCATGGCCCTGTCCTATTCATTGCATACTCTGAAAATGTATGGCACTGCCATACATTTATAAATGTATGGTTTTGTTTGTCATGCATTTTCACTATTAAACATTAATTTAAAAACTTATTGATAAAATAATTCTTCTATGTTCATATTTTATTATTTATTAATCAGGCTATATCTAACGTAAGTATTTAGCACAACTCTGCTATCTCTACCCACACTTTATACTTTTTTTCCATGAGCAGTCCTACTAGAAGTACTTGCAATGTTCAATACTACTTATCATGAGTAAAGGTAGTAGAGTTGGTGCTCCACTTTGTGGAAGTATTTGTACAAGGACTGATAAGTCATGTGTGTGTGTTTGTGTGCATGTGAGAATCATCTAAGGAGTTGTGTGGTATGTTACATAGGAATTCAATTTTGGGACTGTGTTTGTTGCTACTTCCATGTAAAAGATGAACTCGTGGGGAAGGAGTTTAAGATATATTAATTAAACTAGATCTGCCAACCATTCAGTTCCAGTAATAAACCTGCATTTTGAAGGAAAGGAACTATATTGTATTTTTAGAGGAGGATCTTTAGCTGATCTCTTTATTAGTGTCTAGGACCATCCTTAGTTAATTTAAATGCAAACTGAAAATCACTCCATAAATTTACTGGATACAGAAAGTCATGGACCCAATATAGGCACTGGATTTATGACACATTACAACCTGCCTGAAATCTGATTCACCAGGTACCTGCCAGACCTGATTTCTTACACTTGTTTTCTCTCCCCCTTTCTCCCCTCTCCTACTTTTCTGCCCTTTGTCTTCCTAATTTACAGCTACAGTAAAATCTTTGTTATCCAGCAGGAGTGGGGAATGCCGGGTACCGGTAATGTAAAAATGCCAGTTATCGAAAAATACTGGAGCCAGAGGGGGTGGGACTTGCATGCGACAGCAGTGGTGCGGGGTAGAGGATGGTGGCAGCATGGGGGGGTTGCACGCAGCTTGCACACAGCATCAGCATGGAGTGGTGGATGGCAGCAGCATGGCAGCAGTGCAGGGTGGTTGCACATGGCAGCAGCATGGGGTGGTGGATGGTGGTTGCAGAACATGGTGGTTGCACACGGCGGCGGCAGCACAGAGTGGTGGATGATGGCTGTAGTGGCAAGGTGCTAGTTAGAGTATGCTGGCTAATAGAATGCAGAAAACAGGGATTTTACTGTATTTCCTTTTTCAAAGGCAACCTCTTTTCTACGTTGAATTACTACTACTGTAGAATCCCCCTTACTCACCTTTAGCTTTTTTCCCCCCCTCCCTTCCCTGCTTTACCTTTTGTTTTCCTAATTTCTACCTATTTACATTCTCACTGTCATCCTGTCAAACTTTTAGCTTCTCTCATTCCTTGGAGTCTCAGAGCAGCAGAGACTTCTTATGCCTGAAGAAGGGTGACTGCACCTGAAAGCTTGCTAAGAACATTTTTCCAACTACTAAGTCTAATAAAAGATATCACATCTACTCAAAGAACCTTGCCAGACAAAAAGATATAATTTTATGTAGCCTGAAGAATACATTTGAATATTATACTTGTTTAAATTACACCAAAACTGAAGAGAACAACCTGATATCAAAACAGAGTCATAGATACACCTTAATTAATTTTAAGGAAACTGGTAGTGGGCTATTTGATAAGGAAATTAAATGTGTCACCATAAACCTTACATCAAAGACTGCTTCATGTAGCATAATCAGAAGAGGCTAAATAAACTGACAGGATACTGTTCTTATAGCCTCTTATTTATAAATACAAGCCTGTGAAAAGTAAGGCAAAAGTGTGGTGGGAGTTACAATTCTATGGATAATCAAGTAGGAGGCTTTTATCGGGTAGGTGTATAGGGGGTTGTATACAGTCCAATTAAAGGCCCTTGAGAAATAAACTATCAGGTTCTCTGTTTGCCAGTTGTGAATGAGGAAGACATACCGCAGTTCAAATGACACTGATCCAGACAAGAGATTAAATTATCCATTTCCTTACCTTCAGGCTGGGATCACTGTAAAGGCTACAACATCTAAACGAGTTTGTGACATTTATTAGAGTCTGTGTTGTTACATGCAGTATGAGAACTCTCTCTCTCTCTGAGGCTTTATAGAAAGGGCAAAACATATTTTGTTTTATTCTTTCCTGCAGTTCTCAGGAATGGATTTGATGCTGCAGCTAATTTTCCCCTCTTCAAATATTATATTAATGCTGGCAGCCACATTTATGCTCAGCCATGCCAGCACCAACAGTATTTAAAAATCACATACCAAAACAACTCAGTTGGAAATTTTTGCATTCAAACGAGCAAGTTCATGTGATTTATATAGGTTTCAATAGTTCAGTACTTATTAATATTTGGTAAAAGGGGACAATGCTTGCCATGCATCTTAAGGCTTTATACAGATGCCTACCATTCTTGTATCTAAGTGAACATTATGAGGCTGTTATATATTTTAAAGGCATAAAAGATGACGTAAAGCTAAGAGAAGACACAGGAAACTATCCGGAGAACATAGCCCAAGGATAAGAAATGTAGAAAGGCTTGAGGGCAGACACATACATATGTGAGAACTAATGGAGAGATTTGTGAAGTTGCGTGGGAGGAAACTGAATGACATGTAGAAGATGAGGGAAATCCATCCAGGGGAGATGTAGTTAGAATTACATGAAAGGAAAATGATCTTGACAGAAACGTTTTGGTAATATGACAAACAGGAGCTTACAGTGACAGCTTGTTCTCAAAATGTTTGGGGTTTTTTTTCATTTTGATTGATACTGTATGTTGCTCTTCAGGGCACTTGGTACTGCCTACACTCATTTTCAAAATTACTTTCATATGCCATATTTTAGCCCCATAACATTGAGAGAGAGGATTTCTCAGTGACTAACATTGCCAACAACATCGAGTAAATAAAATGCATCAGTATAAACTGTGAAGACAGTATTGCTAAAAACGTTTTAATACACTTAGTACCATTTTCAACACAGAAAAATATTTTAGCCATGGACATAAGACAGTCTACCTCAAGAAATGAATATACTGAAATGGTCAGGAGAATGCATAGAATATAAGTTACGGTGTGTAATCAGGGACAAAGCAAAAATAGCATTAGCAACAGCAAGATGCAAGGGAAAAAATAGCCCACCCCCTATCAGTAACTTCTAGCGCATCTACCATGAAACACAGTATAACAGGGGCCTTTCTTGGGGCCTGTCTGCCATTGGCCCGCCCACCTGTTCTGGGCCAACCACCCACCTCCTCTCCTGCCATGACTTATTGTCTCTTAATTGGTTCTAATAAGGTGGGAGGCTGCCCATTCTTGCCCTGATGCCAGGGAATGCTATCTGCAGCTCTGTTCCTCCCCTACACCACAGCCCAAGCCTCGCAGATGGCATATAGATGACACAATGCTCCTGGCCCACAGCTGGACCAAGCTTAGCCCTCATCCTCAGGCCTCTGACACACACATTCATACCGCCCTCCTCTCACTAGGGCCTCTCACACTCCACCCCCTCTCACAGTGTCTCTTTCATGCATCGACAACTTGTACCACCTTGCTCCCTCTTGGAGTGGGCCCCTTTGGCCATAGGCTTTACCTAGCGCATATCTTGGTTGGCAGACATATCGTCTTTTGGGCTTCTCCCACAACTGTCACCTGGGCAGTGGTCAGCCAATTACCCAACCAGGGCCAAGCCGGCCCTGGTCCCTCCCAGGGCAACTTTATACACACACACACACACACACACACACACACACACTGGGCTCCCAGCCCTCTGGTTCCCCCTCACTGGAGCTCCTCATCTCTACCCCCTCACTGAGGCCATGGGGCTTCCCTCCCCAGTGGGGGCTCAGGTGGCTGTAGCCATGCATGGCCCCATCTGGGTCTTACACCCTCTTTGGGCTCAGGTGGCCATAGGTGTGCCTGGCCCCTTCTACCCACAGTGTTCTTGGGGCTAGGGGTTAAGGCACCCCAACCTGCATCTCACCAGGGTGGTAACTGGCCTGGTATTTCCTGGGGACTCCCACACCACTGGGAGCCCCACCAGGCCACCCACTCCTGGCAGGGTGCAATTTTAGGTCATGCCCAGAACCAGGAGCCTCCATACCATCCCTTTAAGCTTCTGCCCTTACCTCCAAGATGTTTCGTACAACCTTTCAGCCAGGCGATCTTTCTGCCTGGCCTGCCAGCAGTGAACTATTCTGTTTATATAGGCGGACAGAGTTCTAAAATGCCTGCTGTAATCAAGCACCTGCTGGCTGTTTGGCTCAGCCCTTAAAGTGGCAGGCACCAACAGTGCCCTGCCACACACAATTTCTGAGAAGCAGTTTATTTTGCTCATTAAGCTGCCCAAATGCTAGCCAAACTTTTTAGAAAACTAAAGAGAATATTTAAGTGAAATAAAGTAATGTGGGTATCATCTGTTCCATGTACAAAATTGAAAGTTACACTGAGCTACAAGGTATTCCTTATGACCATTTTCTCTGAGTCTCACATTGCATCTTCCACTTGACCTAACAAAGACAAAAGTATAATTCGCTACAGGATAACTAATGGTGAACTCTGTTATTTCAGTACTTTTGTGAACAAATGGTTATTATATAGGTGATGGTCATCTCAAAGGAAGCAAGATTTATGTATTCCCATCCCATCAGTAGTTCTGTAATATTCTCAAAGGTATAGTAAGCTTGGTATAATTGGCAACTTGCTTAATATTGTTGAGAAGTTTCTGTAAATCATTTTTTCCTTTACTTAAAAGGTTCATAAAAATTGAACTGAATGCAACAGAGATGATATTCATGGTTATTTTGTGCTGCTTTGATGCCTTTGAATTTGAATATTTTTTATTGTTTCACTTTTAAAAACCAGGGAAGAGGAAAAATGGTTTAGTGGTTAAGGTAGCAGCCTTGGTTTTGATACTCCTGGATTCAACCCATTCCTCAGTGACTCCATGAACAAATCACTTTGTAGCTTAGCAACATAAGATGAGGCTGAGTCCATCTTGGTACCTGGGCCTGTAAGTTTGCCAGTGAGGTGGCTCTAGACTCATCTGTAGCACCCTTCACTGGCCAGTGGGCCTAAGGATGCTCACTAAGGATGAATCCAAAGCAGCCTCACTGGCAAACTTATGGGCCTGGAGTAATTGGGTGGGACATGCTCAGTCCCATCTTCCACAGGATTCACTGCTGTCTTCTTTCCTGCCCTCAATCTCCCAAGGCTAAATGAGAAAAGAGACTTAGATATCACAAACCATACCCAAAGGTAATTAGAGCTAAGTACAGGCAGTAAAAAAGCCGAAGGCTGAATCAATTCAGTCTCGCAGGTTAGTCTAAGCTGCATAGTTTAAACCAATAAGCAAGTGAACAGACATTCACTTTTGAGTCCCGAAATGCAGCCACATGCCTGCAGTGGCCCAGGCCAGAAGCCAGGGGGTGTTACAGCACACCTCTCTGCTGGGCTGGAGAAGACAGGTTGGGCCAAGACTAGCCTGCCCACCCTGTGAGAGGGGGTTTGCAGAGGAGATGCAAAGTATCCTGGGATGCTGGGGGACTGTGAGTTAACTTGACTCTGGAGGGAATCTTGGACAGAAGTTTAGTAAACTGAGTTAACCTAAATCATTTAAGCGTGATACTACATCCATCCAGGTTTATCTTAAACCAGTTTCAGCCACTTTGAAAGTGGTTTATGCGCACTGAACTTTTCTTGTGTTACAGATTAGAACCGGTTTCCGATCACCTATACTGGCTTACGTGTAATTTCTGCCCCTAGCCTAAAACCTAATTCTGAGCTCAAACTCATGTTTTATTTTGTATTATTTGAGAAATATCATGTAACTGAAGGCTGTATTTTAACGCATGGGGCAGAGTAAAAGCCAACTAACTTAGACACATTCTGAATTTCAGGTTTTTAATACACCATTACAAGTCAACTATTAACAGTTTGTTTGTTCGGGGGGCGGGGCTGCATTTAATACAGTGAGCAGCAGCATCTCCCAAATGGTGTTGTTGCCAGTCGTCATCAGATATTAAGCTACAGACAGAATGTGTAAAAAAAATGTTCTGTTGCTTTTAAAAGAAGCTTAAGTATCCCTTTGCTTTAGCATGATAAACTCAACGGCCAAAAGTAAAGGGCTTGATTTTGCAGTTCTTTATTCAGGTCTATCTAAGCTGAGTAAAGACTGTGAGAATCAAACCAGAATGACTGTTTTTAAATTTTTAACATACAGAAACAAAAGAAAGGAAATGAAGGAATAATGTATAAACAAACTATGCCTTTTTCTGCACTGATCAGTATTGAAGATACTATTCTGCATCATTCATTAATCTGTCTCAGTCAGAAAGGTTAACAATGCATAGAACACTTTAAAATTAAATTAAATTTAGGGAACAATTACCTTAATATGATCATTGTTTTTTTCAAAATTAATATTTTCCAAACCATATTTCTAAATGTATTGTTATATTCTAATCTATTCAGTTTTTAGATAATAATAGAAAGTATTTGTGAACTTATATAAATATGTAGTTAATCCATCATTTCTTTCCTCAGTGTCTCACTCTAGAAAATCAATTAGACTGACTTACTTAAAAAGAAATGTGACTAGATCACAAGAAAGTAAACAGAAAACCAAAATAACAAATATTGCTCTGTGCTATAAAGCATTGTACAGATACTGCATAAACTTTTTGATAAATGTAGAGAATAATGATGCCTGCAAGTTGTCTCCTTAGTTCAGAAACACAGAACACTGTTTATGAACCAGGAGAATGAAAGAGGATCAAAAACTGAGCTGGGACTGAATTTCATAATTACTGCTTGTCTCTATAGTGGTCTGAACCTCTTGCATCTCAGCACCCTTGAATTCAGTGTTTACATTTAGGATCGGGCTCCATATGTTTCTGTGCACTATTCCATTATGCTTCGAGAGACAGTAAGCTTGGAAGAACACGGGAAAAGATTTACTGCATCTCTTCAGTAATCTAACAAGAACATTTAATACATTGAGGGGGGTTCTTTTTCAACCCATGTCAGCTGTCTCTAAATTTTCATTAATGCAAACTGAATGTACTTAACATGACATTTCCCCTCATATGTACCTGTTTCTTATAAGCACCAGATCAGCTAATTAACTGATGCAACTGGTACATAATTTAATATGAAAAAACGTCTCCAACATATATCTAGTACTGTGAGGTAGAGGGAGAGCAATTTCCATGGGCCTCCCAATATTTGAACAGTCATTTATTCCTGCAATTTGTTCCAGTAACTGTCTCTAGAAAGCATATCAATTTGTTCATGTACACATGAGTGTGTGCACATGCACAAATATTGGAAACAATGTGAAATAATATTGAAACCTGGGGCTCAATTCAAAGCCTAGAAGAAAGCCTGCATTTTCTTCAGTGGCTTTATATGAGGACCTATGTAACTTTGCAGCAAATTAGTTGTTTTAAGTTTAAAGAAACAATGTTCTATTATTGCCACAATGAACCATTGCATAAAAGAGTAGCAATTTTTATTCCAAAGTGTGAAAAAGGTTATCTTAGAATTTCCTAAACAGTGTAAATAATTAACCTGCTGTGCTAAATGCTATTGACTTTTCACAGACAGTGTAAGTTAAACTGAGTGAGGTCTCCATGGGGCACAATTTAAAACAATAAGAATGTCTGCTGCTACAAACAGCTGGTTGATTTACCTAAAGGACACATGAGATCAGGGTGATACATTTTTTTCCTTAGGTTAAAAAGGTTGCTTTAATTCTAGTACTAAAAAGTACAATGTGCTTATAACATCAGTTATTGTTTTTAAAAAGTTGAGGCAATAACCAGAAAAAAGGCTTCTTTCAAAAGATAGAATACAAATCCTAATGAGGAAAATAAAAAAGAGCACCAACTCTGCCAAATCAAATATAATGCCATAATAAGACAAGCTTAGGAAGAATTTAAGGAGAAACTTGCTAGAGACATAAAAGGTAACGTTAAAAATACACCATATTTACTTGGGGGGAAGCCCCTCATCTTACATTCATATACAAAGAAACTTCATTTACATACAAAGAAACCTCATTAAATACAATGCCTATCATTAAACTGCTGCTAAAAGCAGCATGTTCTCAGTAATGGAAACCAACTCTGAAGCTGATTAAATGCAGCCAACACTGAGCATGTCTGTAAAACACATGGCCCATATTGGGCAAGCATACTGAGGGGACCCTTTTTATTTGAAAATATCAGAAACTTAAAAACCTACTTCCATCTGCTTACACTGCATTACAAAAAACTACATCAAATACGAGCCAACAAAACAATAAAATATCAAAGCTTAAAAAATGTTTCCATCAACTGACATTATCTTACAAAAACTCTATAAACTAACAAGAAAATAAAACAATAAAGTGTGAAAACTTAAAAGATACTTTCATCAGCTTCCAAAAACTTCAACAAATAAGGCCAAAAAAATCCCACAGAATTTTTATACATTATCTGATGATTCCCTCCTTCCCCAAATTCCCAATAATTCAGGGGCCTGGATACTTTTGTTTCTTAATACCACATTATTCCCTGTCAACTTCCAAGCTCATTTATTAACACCTATTGCCCCTTATCACAGGTATATCTTATCTTAGCCCCTATCAGGCCTTTGCCTACACAACCTCTGGACTGCAGCTACAGCTCCACTGCCTCTCAGGTCCATCATCTTTTCACTAGGTACTTCCATTCTTCTCTTGTCTATAAAACCATCTCCAACTCCTTACCTAGTTCTCTTATCCTGCCAGCAATAACACCCCAGTTCACTCAAGCCCAAATGTAAAGTATTTTCTACCAAGTGTTCCAGTTTTTGTAAGACTACTAAATTGTGTTGCCTTCCACAGTGCCACATGAAAGCTCACTACAGCTTTCCATTAGGGGTGTGTGAAACGGACTGTATTCAATTCAGATTCAGAGGTGGCCCGAATTGGGGACAGTAATTCAATTAGTTGATTTGGATCACTGTCCCCGATTTGATTTGGCCAAATCCGAATCTGAAGATTCGATGCTGATTCAGAGAATCAGCGATTCAGCCATAGATACAGCTTTAAATGTTTTTTCTACATACCTCGAGGTACCAGGCATGGCTCATGAACGCTTCAATGCTGGGGCAGATGGAGCATCCCACAGGAGTGCTCGGCTGCGAACCCGGAAGTGGATCAGACCTACTTCCGGTCCAGTTCCAGGTTGGCCACTGAGCACGGGGGGGCCCCCATGCCCCTCCCTCAGCTCAGTGATCAGCCGTGGGAGGATCCCGGGTGCCCCCCCAGACACAGTAAGCACCAGTTGCTGAGCCAGGGGGCCCGCAGCAGGTTCCCCAGTGGACTCAGAAGTGGACCAGAACTGCTTCTGGTCCACTTCCAGATTTGCTGCTGAGCATGCTGGGGAGTCCCCCACACTCCTGTGGGATGCTCCATCTGCCCCAGCATCTCAGCATTCATGAGCCACCTGGTACCCTGAGGTATGTAGAAATAAACATTTAAAGCTGAGTCTATGTCCGAATTGCCAAATCTTTCCAAGTCTCTCCAAATCAGTTTGGAGGGTTCCAATTCGATTCAAGGAGATTAAAGGGTCTCCTGATTTGATTTGGATTCAGAGATTTGAATCTCCACCAAATTGAATCAGCGACCGAAGCTTCGCACAGCCCTACTTTCCATACTTTTCCTCCATCCTTCCTCTGAGCACAGGCCCACACACTGCACAGAATGGCTTCTAATGTGATTTGTCCCTTAGAACCCAGATACTGTAGGAATTTCTCTGCCTTTCCATTAACTGTTCTGGAAAACTGACACTCCCACATCACATGCCATATGCTTTCTTCCCTACAACATGTTTGTCTGGGGCATTCGGCTCTACACAATCCCCAACTGTAATGGAGCATCCATATTAGTACAATCAGACATGCTAGCAGCCAACCAAAGTCCCTGTGCTGCTTTTGAATGACTTTTTTCAAATACCCCCTTCCAAATTGCCCATGCTTCCCCTGTGAACCTCCCCACTGGGGATACAGTCTCCCCAGTCTTTCCCTGACCCAGGCCTTCATTTTTTCATGATCTACTAACTCTGTTGTGGCTATTAGCTGCATCCTACACCAATTCACAATTTTACAATATTTTCATACATTGCCAGCATTATCCAGGCCCAAGGCCATGAGAGAGACTTTTTACATACATTATATTCTTATAATAATGTCCCTGCATAGTACTGGACAAACCCAGCCCATTTAGTGCTCCCTTTTATCCCTTCTGTGCAGTACAGTTTGACAGGCTTCACATAAACAAACAGAAACAACTGGGGAGCCCTGTCCTCCCTTCAATTTTTCCTTGAATAGCATTGTTCTCCTAAGCCTTTCCCTTTTGGCTTTCCAAAAGATCCAAAAGAACACCATTTGTTCCCATTGAATCCTACATGTGGTTGTCCATAATCATAAAAATCATAGAAATTAAGGGCTGGAAGGGACCTCAAAAGACCGAGTCCAACCCTCTCAGAAATACTGCTGAGATCAAATCATCCCAGCAAGGTATCTGTCCAGTCTCCTCCTGTAGACTTCTAAGGTTGGGGACTGCACCACATCCTTGGGAAGTCTATTCCAGATTCTGGTCACCCTTACTGTAAAGAAGTTCTACCTTGCATCCAACCTGAACCATCCTCTAACAGTTTATTACCATTGCTCCTTGTCCTCCCCTGGGATGCCCTAGTGAACTGTTTTTCTCCCAGCTTTTGGGACTGCCACAAAGTCCCCCCTGAGCCTTCTCTTCTCCAAACTAAAAAGTCCCAAGTTCCTCAGCCTCTCTTCATACAGCCTTCCCTCCAGGCCTTGGATCATACGAGTGGATCTTCTCTGGACTCTCCCAAGCTTCTCCACATCCTTCCTGTGGGGCCCAATACTGGATGCAGTACTCCAGCTGCAGTCTCACCAGGGCCGAGTAAAGCAGGAGGAGGATGTCCCTGGTTGTGTTTGAGATGCATCGGTGGATGCACGCCAGAGTTTGGTTTGCCTTGCTGGCTACGGCATCACATCGGTGGCTCATGTTCATTTTGTGGTCAATCAAGAACCCCAAGTCTCTTTTGGTCATGGTGCTAGCAAGCCTAGCACTGCTGAGCCTATAAGTATGATGCTGGTTTTTCCTCCCAAGGTAGAGCACCCTGCACTTTTCTTCATTAAATGCCATCAGGTTTTTGTCTGCCCACCTTGCAAACATATCCAGGTCAGCCTGTATCCCCAACCTGTTCTCCATTGTGACCGGCTTCCCCCATAGTTTAATGTCATCCACAAACTTTGCCAGTCTGCATCTGATACCTGGTGCAAACCTGGATCATTAATGAAGATGTTGAAGAGTACTGGCCCAAGTACTGAGCCCTGAGGGACACCACTAGTCACCTCGCACCATGTTGATTTGCTCCTATCAACCAGTACGCTTTGGATCCAGTTTCCCAGCCATCATGACCGTGAGATGGTCAAGGCCACAGTTCCCCAGCTTAACCATGAGGACACATGGGGGACCAAGTCAAAGGCCTTCTTGAAATCCAGATATATGACATCAAACTCATCTCCCTTGTCTAGGCAATGCATAACCTGGTCATAGAAGAAGATGAGGTTGGTCAGGCAAGACCTTCTAGCAACAAAGACATGCTGGCTGTCACTCAGAAAGTTGCTTTCCGTTAGGCTGCTGCTGATAGAACCCTTGATAGTTTTCTCTAGGATCTTTCCAGGGATGGATGTCAGACTGATTGATCTGTAATACCCCGGGCCTTCCTTCCTTCCTTTCTTGGAGATTGGGACCACATTAGCTTTTTTCTAATCCTCCAGTACCTCTTCTGAACACCATGAGTTCTCAAATATCTTTGCCATAGGTGCACTATGATGTTCACTGGCTCCTACAGGACTCTCGGGTACATACCGTCCAGACCCTCAGACATGTGGATGTCGAGTTTCTCGAGGTTTTACCTTACTTGATCTACATTGATTGTAGGCACATCTCCCTCCCCCTGGGTGCTTTGTGTCCTATCTGACAGGGTGACCCCTTTGGACAGGTGGTAGACCGATGCAAAGTAATCGTTTAGAATATACGCCTTTCCTGAGCATCAGACACCAGCTTCCCGATTTGATTTAGCAGGGGGCAAAGTTGCCTTTGTTCTTTCTCTGACTTCCCACATAGCTGAAGAAGGACTTTTTGTTGTCCTTGATTCCCATGGCTAGCTGGAGTTTCTGCCTTGGCTTTTCTGGTCTGTTCTCTACAGGTGCAGGCTAGTGCTGTATAGTCCTCCTTGATGATGACTCCAATTTTCCATCTGGCATAAGTTTCTCTTTTTAGCTTCAGGAGGTCCAAAAGTTCCCTATTGAGCCAAACGGGCATACCCGGCCTGCTGACTGAACTTCCTTTGGGATAGAATGGACTTTCCTTGTGTTACAAGGATGGCGTTCTTAAGGAACAACTATTCTTCATGGGCTCCCCTTTCTAAGGGGCCATGGTCTCTGAGTGCCTGACTGACCAGTCTCCTGAGTTTGTGAAAGTCAGCCTTCCAAAAGTTGAGGATTTCTGTTTTACTTAGACACTTTCCCGCCCTGCATTGGACAGAGAAAGTGATCAGTTCATGGTCACTGTCACTGAGCATCCCTGCAACCCTCAGATCACTCACCAGATCATCCCCTTTGGCCAGAACCAGATCCAGCAGTGCCTCTCCCTAGTTGGCCCGTAGACCTCTTTTGTTAGGTAGAGGTCATCAGTGCAAGTGAGGAAGTTACGTGACTGGCCAGATTTGGCCATGTGCTCTTCCCACGAGATGTAGGGAAGATTGAAGTTCCCCATGATGACCCAGCATCGGGAGCATGTAGCCTGGTCACACCCCGTTTACTCTCCCTTTCAGCACCTACTCTCTGTCATTGTGTGACAGGATACTGGCCAAGATAGATCTACAGGATGACCCAGTAAATGGTAGTTTTTTGTGCAAGATGACTATAACAGGATGCATGGCTCAGGCACTAGAGCCCAGCTTCAGAGGGGTAGATTTCTATTATGGAATTAGAACTGTACATAAATAACTTTTTCACAGAATGTCACACAAAAAAATTGAAATCTTACTGTAGACCATTTCTCAGAACCAATTTTTGTTTTCTCCCTGAAAATATTTGCCAAATAAGATTTTTTCATAAAAGTGTATGTTTATAGCCAAAAATGGATTTTTAAAATAAAATTTTGAAATATTTATTCAAAAATAGTATTACCTTTTAGCAAAACCTTGCATTATTTCACAAGATTTGTTTAAACTGTCTAATATTAATTCACTTGTAGGATGAAGTTGTCTGTATTTGCTAGGAACCCAAAGAGGGGGTGTCAAATGTGTCAGATATGGCATCAGATATACATCAGCTTGAGAATAATCTAAGTATATCATTAAACCCAAGAAATGCAATGGCCCAAAATTCAATGAAATTCACAGCTGTTTATTATAGCCCTGTGTGAAATAAAGAAAATCAAAGAAAATGGCAGACACACAATAAAAAAAATTAAAGAAAGCAACAAAGGAAAGTAGAGCTTAGCTTTCAGTGTTAGATGAGTTTTGTACTTTCTCAGCACATGGAAAATTACTCTGACAAGTAGTACTTTCCAAAGTGTTCCATTAGTCCTTAGCCCAAACAATATAGTTCATCAACAAGAACAACCTTGAACAATTCTGGAAGATATCAACATGAGTCTAAGTCTTAAAAACAAAGTTCCCATTATACCAGAAGTTCTCTGTAGCAAAATCTCAGTCTAGAAAATTTTAAGGCCCTCCAAAGTTCTGTAGGTTTTCATAGTTCTTCGTCCATAAGTCTCAAATCTTAAATCTTTTTTTCTCTTCTCCCCCTCCCCCCCCCCCAACCGCCCATAGGACAATCATATTTGGTAGTTATGGTTATAGCTGTGTCCCATTTTGGTCCAGTGCCAGGTGCACTCAGCTACACTGCTTCTCATGCTGTTGAGCCCCTTAGAGTCAGAGGCTCATTAGTAGAGGAGCTGGCTTAGCCACAATCACGCACCAACTCAGTTGACACAGATATAGCCTTTTGCCACAGCCTATGTGGTAGTGGCTTCCACATCTGGAAATTAATCCATGGGAGAGCAGTATGAAAACACAAGTAGAAAAAACAGGGTTTTTCCACTGTTCCTTTCTCACTTGCAGCTTCCAGCATTTAAGGTCTAGGAAGTTCTGATTCAGAAGCTGTACCCCTAACTCCCATGCTCACTTTTCCTACTTCACCTTAAAAGTGTTGATTTTAGGCTATTCAGTCTATACCTGCAAAAGTAGGTATTAAATTTAGGTGCTAGTAGCTAAAGCATTAATGTACATGTAGACATGTTAAAGCACATTAACACCATGTATGGACTGACTTGGGACTAACTTTAGTCCCACATCAGTCTACGCACAAGGCGTTAATGTGCTTTAATGAATGCACATATAGATGCAAGCCTAAATCGCCTAAATATGCATTAAGATAATGCACGTTAAATTTAGGTGTGCCTACATGCATGCGTAGACATGTGCTATATGTACTAGAAAGGGACTATAGCAGAGGGAGTTCTGCTGTTGGAACATTCTCCTTCCTTGACCCTGGACTTCTGCAGGACTTTGCTTTGCAGAATTAAAAGGGAAATGAGAAGTAGTGACTGCAGAAGAGATAGCTGGACTCCTCTGGATTTCTCAGACAACTGTCTCCCTCTGCATTATCTGAGCCCTGGTCAGTCACTGAGGAGCTCCTGGAAGCAACAGCCTCCACAGAAAGTGGATTTGAACAGCAGGGCAAAGGATGCAATGTGGATGTTCAGCGTTTATTGCATGTTCCCTCTGACTTATATGGATCTCAAGAGGTCCAGATAAAATGGGGTTTGACTTTAAAAACGTATTCCTCTAAGAGAGAGGTATTGAGCATTGGCTACAGCCAAGGCTAGAGATTTTGACTGAAGTGTGCCAATGCTTCTGCTGGGACCAAAGCTGGAGGCTCCTGGATAGAGGGTCTTACCCCTCTGCTCAGGGTCAGACTGATCACCATACTTGGGTCAGGAAAAAATTTACCCCATGGTCAGATTGGTATGGCCTGGAAGGGTTTTGCCTTCTTCTGTAGCAGGGAACATGGCCTCCTACCTGGGACATCTTGAGCATATATTGACAACATTTTATAGAAGCAAGATATTGGGTACTGTGGTTCCCCTGCTTTACCTGTGGCAGATTAGGATGTTAGGTCTATGTTGTGTCAGAGTTGATAGTAGTTTGATTATGGTTTGTATGGGATGGTTTGGATATGGATGATCCTGCCTCAGGTACGGGGTTGGACTAGACCTCTGAAGGTCCCTTCCAGTCCTACTTCTCTATGATCCAATGAAACCATATACCCAGAATTCAAAGAATGTGCAATTTGCAATTTCTGCACAGGAAGAGAATACAGTTACCTGTCCATTTTTGTCCTATTGAAAAAAGCCTACAGAATAATCACAAGATTGTTCTCCAACCCAACCCCAGCCAACTTCAAACACATACATATACACATACATTTTTCAACGAAAAAATTAGCAAGATATGAAGGAAACCAAGTTTTCTGGGCTGAGAGAGAAAGTATTAGGGGCAGATACAGAAAAAATAACTGAATTTATTTTTAAAAATGCACAAGTTAATTATATGATCTCAGTGATTCACATGATTAACTGGATTTCATATTGATTATATTTTGTCTTTAATGCCTTCTCAGTTCGTAAGCATGCATTCATCAGTGCCATTTTGCAAAATTATCTTTTTTAATTTATTGAAAAATCAAGTGCTGTCAGTGCCTAGCCTACATTCTAGATCCTCCTCTCAAAGGCAAAAGCTCACAATTGTTTAAAAACATATATATACTAAACCACATAAATTTACCAACCACTCCACACTAACACGCTCTTCCGAAACATGTCTGTGAACTGCACCTGTGGCAGTATGTACTAAAGCATGTACCAACATCCTCTTGCCCTTATATAGCTTTTTTCTACTGTAGATTTCAAAGCTCTTTACAGAGAGGGTCACTACTGTTATCCGTATTTTGCAGACATAAAATTTGAGGAACTAAGCAAGGAGGTCCAAAGCAAGCTAGTGGCAAAGCCAAGATCAGTCTCCTTTGTCCAAAAATAATGCTATATCCATTAGGTCCACATTAAAGGTTCATATTAGCACATGGACAACCATAAACTTCCAGTGCAACACACTGGTTCTGTATATTGTTAGCAATACTTTGCTTCTGAATAGACTATCCCAAGTATAGGGCATATCTACACATAGCACTACATCACCGTATGGTACGCTGCATTAACATAGCAATCACATGGGTCTACATGTGATTAGCAGCTACGTCACCATAGTGGCACACTCCTCCCGTATAGTACATTTATACAGGGATGTAGCAACAAAATCTAACTGTGTACCACACGCATGATGCAGTAACTGCCCATACTGAACTGTGCTTAAGTACTCACAAAAGGAAGTACCAAAGCATGGTGCCGTAGCAACATCGCCATATGGTGACATGTAGATGCACTCATAGTCTATTAAACTAAGCACAAAGAGATACAACAAGGTTTGCATCCAAAAGAAAAGATGAAGGTCCAAAACCTTAGCTTGAATAAAACTAATTTGGAGCTGCTGAAATTAATGGAAGTATGGCAAGCTATACCACTTCATCATCTGGATCAAAAAGTATTTGAGTCTCCTCTAACAGGAAAAAGATGGAAAAGAATTATAACAAATAACAACAAATCAAAAGCCCTATGTCCTACTAAGATGTGGCTTGTACCATTTTGTTTTAGGGAAAATCATGCTGGGAGTATCAGTGCAAAGACAATGCATCTCTCTGTAATAACATATAGAAAAGAGAACTACTGTAAAGATTACTCTTGGGTTTGACCTAAGGAAAAAAATAGAGGTAGCAATAAGGGGAAAAAAGCCAGTTCTTTCAGATTTTCTCTCAGAAAAAATCTCAACACTAGGCAATATACCTACATTGGCAAGGGGATGGATTAGATGACTTTATATGGCTTTTCTACCTTTAACATCTATGCCTTTATAATTTCCTATTTAACCAGGACAGATGAGGACAGTAGTGTAACTATGGTCAGAGAAGGGACACCTGCCTCTTGCACTGGCTATGAGGATCCTTCCTGATGGGAATCTTTGCCACTGCAGGGGAAGCTCTGCCCTGCTCCTGCTCAGCCATAGCAGCTGGGCATCACAGCACTGCATCAGGCATTGCAATGCGAGGGGTGGGCAGGGTGAGCAGGGGCGAGCAAACATAATGACTCTCCTCTATCCTGTCCACCAGCTTTTCAGCAGCCAGGGCTGGGTGAGAGGAACCCTGTGTTGCCTTTTCTCAGCCACAGAAGCCAAACAGCCAGCGCTGCACCAAGCAGTACAACTGGGGGGTAAATGAGGGTAAACAGAATGGTGCTCCCCACCCCCACCCCTTCTCCTGTATTTGGCATACCCTTGCCATCACCCTTCATTCCCCCTGCCTCCCCTCCCCCCTCCCCCCGGCACTAGATGAAGATATTTCCTATCCTCCAAGAAAAAGCTGGATATTTTCTTAGTTTCTTTTTTAGGTGGGGTGTGACAGATGGCTGGTTCTCCACTGAGACGTCTGTTTTCATATCTACCTAAAAATTCTATCTAAAGAGACGTACTTTTGAGTTGTCTAGAAACAAAGTAAAGCAAAAAATCAAAACACTTTTTGTGAATCTGCTCACATAGACCTTTTACTATTATTGCATCTTAAACATAGTGACTGTAACTTTTCTTTTCCATTGCATTTATTCTTTCTGTTCTGTCTGTGAAACACAGATATGGTTCTGACATTATTTCCACCATAATAGCATATGACACATAGAAACTAGCACAGAAACTGGAATGTCACTTCATTGTCACTGCAATAAGCCAGTGGTTCTCAACCTTTTTAGACTCAAGGCACCCCTCAGAAAATGCCAGCTTGTAACTTCACTTGGGTTTTTGTTTTGTTTTGTTGGGGGGGGGAGGCATAATTTGACTGCCAAAAAATAAAAGAGCAATTCTTCTGTTGCAAAGAACTCAAAAAGACCACAGCAGACCAGAATGTTTTTGACACTACGGATTCCTGTTTGAAAACTCTGGCCAGGTCCAGACGAGCACAGACATTTGGTACCCTAGGGACAAGTAGCAGTGGCGCACCCTGCACCGCAGCTACTTGTTACCGGGAAATGCCCATGCCACGCATGCTTTGGTGCACAGCAACTTGCCCCAGGTGGGATAGGGGAGGCTGAGGCCAGCACTGTGCTGTCCCCAGCAGCCTTCCCTGGGGTCCAGGGGTCCTGCTGGGGCTGCAGCTGCAGCAATCCTGCAGATGGAGCCTGGCAGGCAGCCACAGCATGGCTCCAAGTGGCCCAGCTCTGCTTTTCAGTTGCACACACTGCCCAAGCATGCGCTGCTCCGGGTTTTTTTTCCACAATTTATTTTACTCCTGGATATCCAAGGGACAAGAAAACCCACAGGAAAAAAAAAAAAAGGGAGCAGCGCATGCAGGGGCAACATGCCCTTGCAGCACAGAGAACCACTGACTGTGTAGTATGCAGCACTGCAAACATGTTTGCAGTGCCACATACTGCACAGCCATGCTCATCTGGATGCACCCTCTGTGTTTATCTTGTGAATCATGTGTAGGTGTTTGCACACCTAACAGTGCTAATGCTGTACAGCAGACCTGTGGCACCCTTTAAAGAATCCTGGGTACCCAGGGTACCACCACAGCCTTGTTGAGAATCACTGCAGTATTTTTCATTCCAGTATGGGAAACACTTGTTAGTCTTTCTCTCTTGTAAACTAGTGTTCAGGGATCTTTAGTTAGAGTCACATCTCCTGTCAGGCTGTGGCCTTGAACCTGGGGCTTTGGCCTGCTTGCTCATCCCAGGCTGACGCCTTCCCAACAGAACACAAAGGTGGGCATAGGTGACCAGAGCCCTGCATCTGGGCCTAGCTTCACTCCCTGCCACTGGAGTGGCCAGCCTAGGTCAGCTAATCCTTCACTCCTTGCAATATACATCCCTGACCCAGAAGAGGAAGTGTCTGGGCCATAAGGTTCAACCTTGTACTCAGGCTGCTGCACTATTGGGCTTGTGTTGCTACTGGCTTCCTGACAGACTCTCTGGATACCTGGCTCACCTTGCCCTATGGACCATGAGTTTAGCCTGACACTGGATATTTGACTGAATTCTGATTTGATTTCCTGAATACCTAACCTGGCTAGCCTCCTGACCTTTTGGATCTCTGATTTGGTACTCCTGACAGATCTGGGCTTCCTGACTTCCCTACACTCCAATTTGACATACTCCCCTTGGACCTCAGCCCTGTGGTAACCCCAGACTTATCTTCCTATGACCCAGCATGATGCCTGCCGACTAAGAAATAAAAGAATTGGTTGACAATTCTCTGTCTTAGCAAGACCCCATTGCTCCATCAGGAGATAAAACACCTGGTGAAGATGGCATTTTCACTGCCATCTTTCCTTCTGGGTCACATCAAGAAAGGGCATCTTTATTTTCTGCCTAGAGCTCCATAAAGTCATGCAGTCACAGTCTTCCCATTTCCCAGGCTTGCTGGTTTATGCCAGCAGCAAGCCAAAGTAAGGCTATGTCTTTCTTAGCTTGTCCGACAGCAGCATTAAAACCAGCACTTTAGCTTTCACAAAGTTATCTTTGGACTGGATTTTAATTGACATACTGTTCAAATCTAGATGCTTATTTAATGTAGTAGCCTCTTAAGTAATCAGTTTGACTTCTGAATTGCTTACACTTATATTGACCCCACTTAAATGAGTTTTAAAGTGAAATCTAAATTATCTAATAATTATAATCCTAAGTATGTATCATAAATATCAGTGTAGGTGGAAAAGACTGGAAAAAATCCTACTCTAAATTTGAGTTTGAAATTAACTGGCAGGCCAACCAAGTCACATAATTCTGGTTAGATACTGTGGTTACTAAACTATTAGTGTTAATTTATCATTTAGAAATTTCTCACTTTTATTTTCACAGAAGCCCCAAAGGTTAATTATTTGATATTTAACTCCTTCAACATAAATTTTATTTTTAAATGTTAACTGGAATTAAACTGATACTTTAGGCATCTACTAAGAACTGGGGGGGGGGGGGGGGGGGGGGGGGGAACAGCCTAAAAAGAAAACAATGAATAGGATGGAGGTGTATATTCTTATTTTCCAGAGTAAAGCCAAGCACACATGGCCAAGAGGGGAAGGGAAGCTGGATTTCCTGTGCTGCTGGAGAGGGAAGGGAAGGGGAGGGGAGAGGGCTGTCCACAAGGGACACTCAACTCAAGATGGGAGCTGGGCTGCCCCTGCTGTGCACACAGCTGGGGAGTGGGAGGAAGTGGCAGGGGAGAGCCCAAGATGGCCATCCGCATAGGGAGTAGTTGTCAGGACTTCCCACTCTTTGTAAAACACTGCTTTAAGGAATGAAACCTACACCCTGCCAAGTGATTTGTCATCTTCAACTGCTAGCATAAAGACAGGGAGCGCCATACTGGCTACTCCCTGTTCTACAACCTGCAGGGAGCATCTTGGTAGCATTCCTGTGCCTGTCCAAAGTTTTACAAGCTCGGCTGCCCTACAGGGAAAAAAAAAACCAAGGTCAGGGATTGCATTTCTGGCTGGTCCTTTCAAAGACTGAAAGGAAAAAGAGCTCTTCACTCCCTCCCACTAAGGCACACTTAACTGCACCCTAACGTTGCAGAGTGAACCACGGGGGGTATGAGACCTTGAGGTTCTAGCCATTCACCTACCAGCAGCTTCTTGAGGAGTGGCATATGTCAACCAATAAAGTATGGGAACAATTGCTCTTGACCTCACTAACCACTGAGTGTCAGAATGCTGCAGCTACATTAACTTGGCCTCCAGTTAAACTGTTTAATTCTCACTGAAGGCGTGTGACTATTCAGTTGTTGAATGAGCATTGTGAAGGGATCGTGTGTCACTCCTTCAGAATGCAGCAACCCGTCTGCTCAGCAACACAGGCTAGATAGGGAGATAGATGAGACATTCAGTGAAGTCAGACACAGTGCATCATCCTGATATTTCAAACCTAGGCTGTGACCCCTAATAGCTGGTGGTCATGCTCAGCTGCAGTAGTTTGATTTCTGATGCTGGATAACTATTAATCTTTGAATAAATTAGAGCTCTGTGCCTTGACATAGTGCAAGAATGATAGGTTAGGTCTTTGGTTCTGACAGCCTCTTGGCACTGTTCTGCTAGTGCATAAGGGCCATAAAGCCAGCTTACTTGACCAGCTGGCAGTTTCCCTAGAAAAGGTCTACATTAAATTGCACCCAGGTCTGCACCAATCCAGAGCCAGAATGGGAAGTAAAAGTGGTGTAAATCTTTCTTTTCTTCCTCTCCCTTGAGTGATGCAGTGAGTGAGACAGAAGACCCAGGGGCAAGAGAGAGAGAGACTAGAGGTGAGAGAGAAACACCAGCTTCAGGCATCAGAATGGCAGCCCTTAAAGGAACTCACACAGAATTCTAGAGCCAAAAGGCCTAATTTTCCTCTCACACTGGTTTTACATCAGAACAACACCACTGCCTGTGAAGGAATTGATCCAGATTTATATCACTGAAAAACCCTCCATCCTTTGCTTCTAAAATTTAAAGGGGTCCAGGTCTTGGTCTGACCAATACCTAGGATTAAAATGTCTGGAGACACAGATGGTACTAATAATGTCTTGGGATATATTTAAGAGCTGTGAATAATGGCCTAAATCTTCTTGACCCAAACATAGTAGAGCTGCACCTGGCATATGTGGGAAGTTAGTAGTTGCAGTGGAAATCTAAAATCTGAGCCCCTTTTCTGCTCTTTTATACCATAAAATAGAAATAGGCCAGGGTTTTGACTCAAGATAAAGATGGTAAAGGAATTTAGAGCCTAATATTCCTCTGCTGTGTCCCATGTATTGTCATATATCTATGCACAAAAGGAGTGCAAAGTCATTGCAATTTGGTAGTTAATCAGACTCTCAAAGCACCGGCAGGATTTTATACCCATTTTGTATATGTGTAAATGATAACTCTGAGGCAAGTCAATGGAAAATGATGCAGTGGTGCCACATTCCTTTGGCTAAATTGTCAGTAGTTCCACTGAAATCCACTTGGGCTTAGTCACTTGAATTAGCTATATGTGCTTGAGCAGAATCTGGATCATGGAACAAGAACACAAGCTAACTAGGCAATATTTGGAGCATCACACGCACACATACACATACACACATGCATGCACACACACACACACACACACACACACACACACAGGTTCATCTCATTTCAACACCAGCCTCACAGCCCTGCTCTGCATCAATTATAACAAAGTAAATCTCAGCTGCAAACTAACAAAATTTCAGTCTCTTGGTAAAACACACAACTAAAACATACCTCTGCTGTGTACAGTAGGGATAAATATACAATAGTGAGGTAGTTAGCATTTACCTTCTACTAAAAGGGAAGCATTTTAAACTTTAAATCAATACCAAGGCAGCTTTTTTGAGCCAAGTCTCAGAGGGAACCTAAGAGTTAATATCAGCATAGAGGGAAAAGTTATAAATGCAGTTATGCTTGTTATAGCTGCTGGGAATTGAATTTCAATAATCATTAACATTAACCAGCATGTTTATCAGACAACTTATGCTGACTTAACCCTTGGCACCCTGGAAGAGATTTTTGAGTCTAATTAAGACTTAAAATCCAGAGAGGATTAACATTACAAAATCCTGACCTCCTGGAGCTAAGCGATTATTGGAGACCTTTTGTATCTTTTAGCATACTTGTTAGCATTGCAAACTGGCAGTTCCGTGTTCTAATGAGTTGCAAGTGCCACAAAACCAAAACTAAACAGGAGAGAGGTGAGACTGACTAGTATAGCATTTGACCCAAATCGTTATTTTATTTCTGAAGTGTTTTATCCTTTCCACATATACTCTTCATATGGAAACATCTCTCAATACTCCACTGCTATTATCATCAAAAGAATCTCTGTGGGATTTCCTTTATGACACCACAGGTATAGCTAGAACTGTAAATCTCTCAGCATCTCCATTTTTTCCTATGTATAATATTTTCACTGTAATGGAAGTGGAAAAGGGAGGCTCTTGACATCTAGAGGATTGGTCAAAGAGGGTAGAAAGGAGCCAAGGAAACTGAAAGTTTGGTACAAGTATAGCTAGCCAGATTATACTGGCAAAGACCTAGACAGGGAAAGGGGAAGAAGGAGGTTTTGTCCTAAAAAGAGAGAGAACAAGAAAAATTAAAAAGTTGCTATCGTGTCTTGAAAAGTCACAAATATAAGTAATGGCTATTTTAATTTTTTTTCTGATTTAATAAAGTTATATGACAACATTTTCCTCCAGTGCCAAATATTGGGGAGAAAAGAGGAGGATCAAAGAAATGTAAAATCTCAAGCTTCTTCATTTTTCAAGTGTAGTCAGAATTCTGAGAATCTATTGATTTATGAATAACACAAAAATAAGTAGAAGTGATGCCCTGTCTGACATTTATAAATCACATAACAGTTTATATAATATTGTAAAGGAATAACACAAAATATAAACACTCAAAATTATTCTCAGGCATTTCCGAGAAACATCTCTTATTCATTATCTGTTGGTTTTACACATCTTTTCATTGTTTAGGACCATCAAACAGATTACCCAGATCACCACTGGGTGCTCAACTTTCCAGCTCCACAGGCTAGATGAATGGTGCAGGGCCAGTCTGCATACTGGATCCTGCACATAAGATCTGGACACACACTGGCCCGATGCATGTGCCAGATCTAGGTACACCTTGGCCAAATCTCACCTTGGACCAGCCTGACCCCACACACTGGCTTGCAAACAAAGATTTCGACCTGGTTAGGTTAACAGAAACCTGGTGGGACCCTACTCACAATTGGGCAGTAGGCATTGAGGGCTATAGGCTGTACATATGAAACAGAGTGGGGAAAAAAAGGAGGTGGGGGGGGGGAAGGCATTGCTCTCTATGATGCACGTCTTCAATAATCAAGATGGGATCAGAAGAGTGGCAAATTGAGGTACTGTGGGTCAGAATACAAGGGGGATGGAGGAAAAGGGACTTGGTAGTGGAGGTCTATTAGCTCACACTAGGAGGATGAGTTAAACCTGGAATTCTCAAGCAGCTCTCAGAGGCAGTACACTCAAGGGACATGGTTGTCACGAGTGATCTAAACTACCCTGACATCTGCTGGGAGGAGCAATCAGCTAGATCTTCCCATTCACATAGGTTCTTAACCTGCATACAGGACCTTCACCTAACGCAGGAGGTATACAGTCCCACTAGGGGAAATGCCTTACTGGACTCAGTGCTTGCTACAGGGAATGATCTGGTGGATGGTCTGCAGATACAGGATAACCTAGGGGATGGCAACCACCAATTGTTAGAATTCACTATCTGGCAAAAGGTGGCAAAAGGTTAGAAAGACCAAAGCAGAAATGGAACTCAGGCTGGCTACAAAAAATAAACACAACAAAAAGTCCTTCTTTAGGTACATAGGGAGCAAAAGGGAGACACATGGCAGCATTGGACCCCTACAGGATAGACTAGGGCAATTGGCAGCCGATAGGAGGGACATCGCTGTGCTCCTAAACAAGTTCTTTGCATCTGTATTCCTAAACACGAATAAAGACATATCTCCCAAAGGGGCTAAAGACAGGCACAAGAGGGACTCCAACCCACCAACAGTTAGCACTGACCTAGTAAGAGGCATTTGGATGGGCTGGACATGTTTAAGTCAGCAGGCCCAGACGATCTTTACCTAGGGTGCTGAAGGAATCGGCCAGTGTCATTGCAGAACCACTGGCAAGGTTGTTTGCGCACTCATGGAGCTGAGGATGGGTCCCAGAAGACTGGAAAAGGGCCAATGTGTCCCCTATTTTCAAGAAGGGGAGAAACAATGATCCAGGTAACTATAAGCTGGTTAGCCACACCTCTATCTTTGAGAAAACCTTTGAAAAAATTATTAAAGATCACATTTGTGGAAGTCTAATAGGAAAAATAATGCTGAAGGGCAACCAGCATGGCTTCATAGCAGGTAAATCCTGCCTGACTAACCTTGTTTCTTTTTATGACCAATGCGGGAGTCGAGGTGAACGTCATCTACTTGGATTTTAAGAAGGCCTTTGATACAGTGTCACACCCCATTCTTATAAACAAATTAGGCCATTGTGGCATAGATTACTACATGGTCAGGTGGATGGAGAGTTGGCTTATGGGGCACACACAGAGGGTGGTGGTGGATGGGTCATTTTCAACCTGGAAAAATGTGGGCAGTAGAGTTCCCCAGGGCTCGGTCCTTGGACCAGTAGTGTTCAATATCTTCATCAGTGACTTGGATGAGTGCGTTGAAAGCACTCTGTCCAAATCTGTGGACACCAAATTATGGGGCAAAGTTAACATGCTGGAGGGCAAGGAGTGGATTCAGGCGGATTTGGACAGGTTGGAAATGTGGGCAGAACAGAATAGGATGCAGTTTAACAAGGTAAGTGCAAAGTGCTACATCTAGGGAGAAAGAATCACCAACACACCTACAGGCTTGGAGGTGATTTTCTAATCAGCACAGCAGCAGAAAGGGATCTCGGAGTCGTAGTTGACTCCAAAATGAACATGAGTCATCAATGTGACAAAGTGATAAGTCTGCTTATGAGCAGGTCTAAGGAGGTGATACTTCCACTCTATGTGACATTGATAAGACTGTAGCTGGAGTACTGCATCCAGTTCTGGGCATGGCACTTCAAGATGGAAGAGGACAACCTTGAGTGGGTTCAGAGCAGGGCTACTCATATGGGTGTGAGCCTACAGGTAAAGATCCTACGAGGAGAGATTGAAGGACCTGAATCTCTTCAGCCTCCACGAAAGAAGGCTGAGAGGGGATCTTGTAGCCATTTACAAATTCATCAGGGAGGGAGGGGGGCAGCAAGAAATAGGGGATACTCTGTTTACCAGGGTGCCCCTTGGGGTTACTAGGAACAACAGCCATAAACTGAAGGAGAGCAGATTTAGATTAGACATTAGGAAAAATTTCTTTATGGTAAGGGCTGCCAAACTCTGAAATGGGCTTCCAAGGGAGGTGGTGCTCTCCCCTATGTTGGAGATCTTTAAGAGGAGACTAGATAAGCACCTTGCCAGGGTCATTTGACCCCAGCATTCTTTCCTGCCCAGGGCAAGGGGTTGAACCCAATGATCTGCTGAGGTCCCTTCTGGCCCTAAAAAGCTATGAAATCTATGGATCGTGCCATGGTGTGACGTATATCAACCCCACTGCAAGTTGAACCTTTGGATGCCTGAGGAAATGTGTGTTCAAAGATCACAACATTAGATTTGAAACCAAGCTCATGGTTTATCATGAAGTTGTGATCCCTACCTTACTGTACAGAACTGAGACACAGACAACGTATAGGAGACACCTCAAGTCGCTGGAGAGGTACCATCAAAACTGCTTATGCAAGATCCTTCAAATCCAGTGGGACAACAGACACTCCAATGTTAGCATCCTCTTGCAAGCAAATACCATGAGCATCAAGGTCATAATCATCCAACTTCTCTGGGCCAGCCACATCTTCCAAATGTCTGACTCCAGACTCCCAAAGTAAATTTTATTCTTCCAGCTTAGTCAAGGCATACACGCAAGAAGAAGGCAGAAAACATGCCTCAAGGACATCCTCAAGGCCAACTTGAAAAAATGCAACATCAACTCATGGGAGATTATTGCCCAGGACCACTCCAAATGGAGGAAGAGTCTGCTGAAAGAATATCAGTACTTTGAAACTTTACAATGACAACAGGAGGCAGTAAAGCGGGACAGGCAGAACCAACATGTCACCAACTGAATCAAGAATCTGGAGCCACTCACCCTGCATGAAAATACATGCCAGAGTTGCAATAAAACCTGTTGATCCTAGATTGGTCTTGTCAGGTATCTTTGGACCTACAGATAAGGCAATCATGGAAGACAATTATCTTTGACTGTGAGGGATTTCTGCTGCTGCTGCTGATGATGATGATGAGACCGAGGATATAGTTCCCCATGGCCCCCCAAGGCCACATCACCTAGCTCACAGAGTTCATCACAGGTCCAAAAATTTGACAAAAGGGAAGCAGCAATTAAGGCCACTACTCTTCTACCCTCAAATTTCCAGACCAGTGGGGATTCCCATGGGCCAGATAAAACAGTTCCCAGGGCTGGATCTGACCTACAGGCTGGAGGTTGAACACTGCTGTATTACAGTTGCCAGACTGGAAATCAAATGTTAATGCATTAGTGAATTGGCATATCCACTTGTGAAGTTTTCATGGACAAAATTGTTACAATTTGCATTTCTTTGCATATCAAAATCTTGTATCAACACAAAGCAAAGAAAAAGTTTCCCACAGCATTGTTTCATCAGCTCTAATTCATAAGATATAGTGAGATATGTAGTACAGTGTAGATGCTGCCTGCCATCCTGACTTCAAAGAAAAAGGATAATAGTATAAAGCATTTGTCCTCCATGCCATTTTCTTATAGTCTTCTTTAAAAGACTACAAAGATTGCATTCAATGTAATGATTTATGAAACATGGTATACATTGTAATAACACAGAAAGCCTACTCCTTGCAAGATATCAGTTCTATACAATAAATGCATATAAGTATTATGGTGACATCCATAGTGAATACAAGTTATATGCAATAAGGTATATGATGAAGATATGGAAAATATACCACTTGTCACAATATTAATCCAAAATTGAAATTACATGCCAGATAAAATCAAGATGCAATCCTGAATCTGGCTGCAACACCTTAAAGAAACTTACTTTTTTTCCCAAACTTGGCAATAGAAATCCAAAGACAAGGAGATTCAGAATCTCCCTTTTCATAGATGTAGCTGTGTGTTGTGTGTATGTTCACATGGACCTCAACATACTTTTCCAATACCTCCTCTGGGCAGAAGATTAGTAAGAAGAGGTTTGAGGTACGCTCATTCTTAACAAACAGTCTCATTAATTTCCAAAAGGGCAAGCTGAAGTGGAGTTTTTTTATGCTTTCCTGAAAAGCCCAGCTGTGAAGTAAAAGAATGTTATTAACCTCATTTGACAGATAGGCAAATAAAGTCAGAATGGTTCAATGAGTTAGCCAAGTCAACAAAAAGATTCAGAGTTAGAGCTAGCATTACAAGTTGAGGGCCTATGATTAAACCAACTCTGTGCCACCTGTCTCTGCTTCTTAGGTATACAGACTGTGTTGGGGCAAGAAGGAATATCAGCAGTTTGCAAGATATTCCACAGTCCTCAGGCTGCACAACAGCCATTAGTAAGACCTAAACTTGCAAGAATTAAGAGGCTAAAATGGGCCCCTGGTTTCTTGCAAGTTTGGAGATTGGCAAGGCCCAGTTTACCTCCCTCCCAACATCACACGCAGTTTGACCTGGGGATCTGGGCTATTAAATTTGCATTGATTATGTTTACCTTGTATTTATTTTCTGTGAACTTTCACACAACTGCCTCTTCTCCTAGCAGCAAAGAAAGGGCTCCTGAACACTGATGTGAATGTATGCTCATGCTAAGATTTACACCAAAAGTGTTTCTGCAGCCATCACAAATCTCTGAAATATTTCCTGTTTGCAAAAAAATTCCTCTCTCCAATCAGGGAATAAGAACCTTTTTATATGCCTTCATGACATTCAACCGGAAACAAATAATGAATACTAAAGATATACAGTAGTCCAAACGAATATTACACAGAAAATGTAGGGTGAAAAACAGTCATAAATAAGTGCTGGAAGAACAATTTCAAATAGGAAACATTTTATAAAAACACAAAATAAAGTCCATTAGCAAGTACTTTGCAAAGGACCCAGACCTCTTGCTATTTTCCACCCTTTGTTTTGTCTGAATTGTTTTCATGACAAGGAGGCAGTCACAGGTATGATATGTAATACTGAGGAAAGGGACATACATTTAGAGAAGAGCAATTGATGGAATTATTAAACTCAGAGATGCTTTGGTGCGATGCATGTACAGAGATTTTAGAGTTAGTGATAGCAGCAAGAACTTTATCAGGACTAAAATAACTACTTTTAAATAATACCATATACAAGCCACCCTAGTACATGTCCCTTAAGTATTTCAGAAAACAAAAAGGATTCTGAAATGCTGAACCAAAAAAACCACAGTTCTAAAGCAAAATTATTTGTCACCAGTATAAAATGAGTATATAAGGTATACCTTAGGAAGTAGCTCAGATACGGGGAATCTCTGATTTCTCTGGAACATACAGTACAAACATAATTCCCAACTGGTTAAGGCAGCAAACATGAGGGTGGAGAGAAACACTAATTATACATTAGCTCAGTTAAACCAATTCTTAAGGGACAGCACCATATGAACTGATTAAATAAACCTTCATATCAAAAACTGTGGATGAGCTAGCAAACACACAATAATTATAAAACTATTTTTATAAGATTTACCATGGACCTGTAAAACGCAAGGCAAAAAGGAAGAGACGCTTAAGATTACAACTGAGCAGCCTTTATCTTGTCAGGAATTCTGTTTTCAGCAGCAATTAAACTGAGAGTAATATCAGCAGAAAGCAAGTGTAAAGATCAACTGCTGACAGAAGGCAGCCCTTAGGAACATCCTGAAAGACTGAAATAATGATAACTCTAGGGGATAGAATATAGCTTAATTATGCTGAAAGACAAATTAAGTAAACAGAATCTAGGTGCTTGATTTTACTGAGAGATGAAGAAATTTGGAAATTTAAATTTTAGATTAAGGGGTAAAAAAAGTTTTGGACAGGATCCTCACATAGTGCAATTGGAATAACTCCAGTGAAATCAATGAGATTTCTCCCATTTACATCACCTAAAAATCCTGCCCTATATATATTTTTATCTAAGATGCAGTTACCTGTTCTGTCACCTTTTTTCATATTGAAACTTGATTCTCCAGATAGTCCTATTAATTCCAGTAAGACTGATTACAGAGTAAGGTGCCACTCAAATTGAGGAAGGGTGGCAAAACTAGGCCTTTAAAGGTTTGGGGAAATTAGTAAAGATAAGCTAAACACTGTTTGAAAAACCTCAGGTACTGTCTGACCTGACTTACCAGACTACTACTCTTTTTAGCATGCCTGACTTAAGAATACAAAGTATAGAAAGCATCATTCAAAAGTGAATATGTATTGCAGCATGACATAAATATATCACTGTGATATCATATCCAGAGTAAAGACACAGCATTGGTTTACGTTTGAATGGCACCAGTGAAAAAGTAGGATATAACACTGAGTTACAGTAGAATAATTAGGGTGGGACAATCAGGGCAGCTGCCCCAAGCATAGCTGGGGGTGGAAAAAGACCACTTTCACCAGAGCTACACAATCACATCACCCAGAAGTCACCGATGTGTCACAGCTATCCTGAGCATCCAGCTGCATTGTTATGCTTCCACTAAGTCATCTTTAAACAGTAGTTTTAAGTGGAAAAGGCAATAAGATTTATTTAATGCAGTAATATTAGAGTGATGTTGTAGCCATGATAGTCCGGGAAATGTGAGAAGCAAGGATTTTTTTGGTGATATTTCTTATTGTACTGATAGTATGGTTGGGAGAGATTTAAACAATATTTGGGGTACTAATCTCTCACAAATCTTAAAGTTGGTCCAGGAAAAATATCACCCACAAAAATTCTTGCACCCTTGATATAGTCATTTATTATTTTTAAAGTTTCAATTTAGGTTGTAAGACTAGTCAATAAAACTGAGACTCCTGGCAGCCTTAGCCACACTTTGAAGTGATTTATGGTGCCCTCACTAGACCTTGTACATCAAAGAAATCAGTAAGGATCCTAGGTGGTGACTGCTATCCATTGAGCACATTAGGAATGAAAAGCTTCACGTGCTGAGGCCAGAATAGCTTCCTGTACTTGAGCACAAAGCGGTGCGGCCTGGTACTGAAAGCATCATTTATTTTTTCATTTACTTTTTCTCTTGTATACCCTTTTTTACTTCATCTTCTTTTCATTTTTTTTCATTTTCATTTTATTACGAGATAAATGGAGTGATGTGAGCAGAAATGGAAGATGCAAAGGTAAAATTGACTAACAATTAATGAAATAATTTTACTTGATGCATAATGAACTCATGGAACTCAGTGCCATCAGATATCACTGAGGCATCCTGATTTGCAGGATGGCAAAAAGGATTAAACATCAATATTGGATAGTGGGAACATCTACACAGTTACCTTATATAAGACAAAAGTTAGCAAGGGGCATAAGCCTTCATTCTTGGGTCATTAGCTGACCCCTGAATGACCAGGTTTAAACAGGTTATTAAAGAAAGGGAAAATTTGAACAGGTCCCTTAGGTAGGTTAACCATTTTAACAGTCCTGGATTTCAGAGGCTGGTCCCAGCTGGGTGTTGGGAATCATAATGGTGTCCCAGAAACTCAGGGGCACAGGACACAGTCTAACTGGGAATCAGAGCAGCACAGAATGCCTTGCTGACAGGCAGGCAGACACCACCTCCAGCCTGGCATGCAGTCCTGCCCCTACCAACTTGTGAGAACATGAGGGGTGGAGGAAGGGAAGGAGCAGTGGCCTGGATTTCCATATAGTCAGATGACACTTAGGCCTACCCTTAGGCAATTCAGCATTCATAGAAACATAGAAAATTAGGGTTGGAAGGGATTTCAGGAGGTCATTTAGTCTAAGCCCCAGTTCAAAGTAAGACAATCCCCAACTGGATCATCCCAGCCAAGGCTTTGTTGAGCCAGGCCTTAAAAACTTCTGTGCAGGCTGGGCCCCGATCCCGCCACCAAGTGCGAGTCGGGGGGGGGGGGCGATCCGCGGCCCGTCTTTTGCGCACACGGGCTGTGGCCAGCAGCCCAGGCACACGAGGTCGGAGAAAACCGGTGGCGAGCTAGAATTAGTCACAAACGCGTAGTGGTTGATTGAAAAGATTGTTTACTTACACCCAAAGATGGTAGTGGTGTAGGCTGGACAGGTTTCCAGGTGCAGCTCCGCTTAAGTCCTCGCTAGAGGACTACGACAAATTCGGTTGCTCCCACGGAGTTGTTTAGGCTCTGTGGGTTCGGTTCGGTTCCCTGGTCCCCCAGAGTTGTTTAGGCTCCGTGGGTTCGAAAATTGGGTTTACAGGAAAGGGATACGTCTTGGATTGAGATCGGCGACGGGGAGAGGCTAGAAGCGAAAGCTCTGCGGGTTCGGTTATTAAGCTTGAGAGAGGCGCGTTGGGTCAAACACAAAATTCGCTGCCCTGGGATTAAGTTACATAACAATCAAGAAATAATAATCAACACAAACATATAATCTGATTCATAACAAAATTGCACGATCAGGGCTTCAGTGGGCATTGTGGCGAAGTCATACGTCAAGTCCTCACTTCTCTCTGTGATGTCATCCCTCTTAGGGCTCCTCTTTATCACGCGCTCTGAATTCCGGATCTGTAAACAGAAAACTCTCAGAAACAGATTAATAATCTTATTCAACAAACTTAAATAATTTTCATGGCTCAATTAGACGAAATCGTCGAAGATTCATCATCTGGTTCTTCTAAATAACGGAAACCTAACTCATAAGCTAATTGCCATTGGCCTGCGTCTCCTAAAATCCAAAGCTGCCGCTTGTTAAGGCCGGAACGCTGTAGGAGAAATCCAAACATGTATCGCTCCTCTAGGGTTCTCGGTGGCAGTGGTGGGAGATCGGATCCACGTCGTCTGGTGACTTGAGGTCTGGTCGGGTGTTGACAGTCCTGATCAAAAGACAATCTTGGCTCAATCAGCATACGCAGTCGTGGCAACTGACAAAGAAGATTACTCACGGGTTGATTTACCGTTGGACTGAGCAGAATCCGAAGGACGGCGATATTCTTTTGCCCATAAACCTCAAGGCAACTGTCTAGATTGTGAGAAGTTAGTGGAACGGTTCCAGGATCTCGCAAAAGATGGTGAGGCCATGGTCTTATTCGCTGGAGTGATGTCAGTCCCAGCGCACATGCTCTCGGGTTCCAAGAACAATACGAGACACCAATAATTGCCAGCATAAGATGCTCTGTGCCGGTATATTCTGGCCATCCTGCATGCCACACGTGGGCCTTTTGACTAATCAGTCCTGCAACAAGCGCTGGCAGTAGAGTAGGCCAGTGAGTATTGCATGTTATCATGTCGATGTCGGTGACATGTCCTCTACTCCACGAAGCTTGTCTCACTAGGAAGCTTGCTTCTTCTTGGTTCAGCAGGTCGGATCCAAGTTCAATGACTAAACGTCCTAACCATACAGCTAGAGTCTCTTCAGGTTGAATTCTTGATGCTCTACATAAATCCTGCAACTCAGTTCTGGTGCGAGCATAATAAGTAGTAGCAACTCGGTTAGTAGTTGTAGAATAAGCTGCTCCTTCAGGAGTTGATGCTGTTATAGGCTGAACTGCTGCCGTGGGGGTTACTGCTACTGTTATTGCTTCAGGCAGGAGGGGCAGATGCACTCCTCCGCTTGACTCTCTCCTTCGTCGGCAGGAAGGCGTGGTCAGTAGAGGCGTCGCTGTGTCGATGGGCGGAGTTGCCGGCGACGACACTGCGTCGATGGGTGGAGTCACTGACCGAAATCTCACGGGTTCTTCAGAAGCTCCACCCTTCTTTTCTGGTTCTTCCACGCGGTCTCCCTTTTGCTCGGTGCCATCTTGGACTGGCGTTTCAAGCTCCTTTTTCTCAGCCGCTTATTTGACCGATCGGATCACCATCTGCAGCTGGGTTTTCAAACTTAGGTTTTTTTGCATTAAATCCATCACAGTACGAAAAGTTGTACCACATTCTCCCCCCTTGTCATACCGCAAGGCCACTCTTTCATCCGCAGCAAGTTCCTCCGTCTCGGATGGAAGCTCGCGACCCCATAATCTAGCCATTACCATACACGGGGAGAACCGGCCGATTGGCTCCGGTTCTTCACTCTCCCGAGCACATCATAGGCATCGGGCACACTCCTGGGTGAAAGTCGGGTTCATTTCACCCGCCGGGTTGGGTCCGGCGAGGGACACAGTATCAAGGGGCCTAAACAGGACCCGCTCATCTCTCATTATACACCCGAACGCCGCGGGGAGCAAGTACACTTCCCTTTCTCTCGGGGCTCCGTCTTCGGAGATTCCCTCTTCTCCCTTTAGCGACAGACGTCCGCTCACAAATCTTTCACCCGTTCCGCCTGCCTGGTGGTAAGTGATATGCACCTCCAGTTCCTCAAAACTTTTCACTTGGCGTTGGTTATCGCGCCAAGGGCAATTCTGAACCAACTCTAGCTTTAGCGTGTTCTCTCCTGATCCCATCCTCGTCGCCATGTGCGGGCCGGGCCGCGATCCTGCCGCCAAGTGCAAGTCGGGGGGGGCGATCCACGGCCCGTCTTTTGCGCACGCGGGCTGTGGCCAGCAGCCCAGGCACACGAGGTCGGAGAAAACCGGTGGTGAGCTAGAATTAGTCACAAACGCGTAGTGGTTGATTGAAAAGATTGTTTACTTACACCCAAAGATGGTAGTGGTGTAGGCTGGACAGGTTTCCAGGCGCAGCTCCGCTTAAGTCCTCGCTAGAGGACTACGACAAATTCGGTTGCTCCCACGGAGTTGTTTAGGCTCCGCGGGTTCGGTTCGGTTCCCTGGTCCCCCGGAGTTGTTTAGGCTCCGTAGGTTTGAAAATTGGGTTTACAGGAAAGGGATACATCTTGGATTGCAATCGGCGACGGGGAGAGGCTAGAAGCGAAAGCTCCGTGGGTTCGGTTATTAAGCTTGAGAGAGGCGCGTTGGGTCTGCAAGGGTCCACAGCGCTTGGAGATCTTCACACAGTACGAAGTCTCCTCCTCCTGGTGAGTTCTATCTCTCTTTCCAGTTTTCTCTCTCTCTCTCTCCCTCTCCCTCTCCGACTTGGGCGGAAACTACCCAAGCCTTTTATACGGCTAGCAAGCCAATACCTAGCCGCCACGGGTGCCTACATTTGGAACTGGCCAATTATGTGGCGCAAATCCAAATACAAATGGCGGGAACTCCTTTGCAACGTGCATCACTAGTATGCAAAAGAAATGCACCCTGCAAAGAAGCTGTAATTTGCCGGGAAATCCCCTGTTGCACCAGAGTTCTCTCCCACAGCAGAGAACTCTATCATGCAAAGAAAGCTACAGTCGGCGGGAAAATAATTTAGCAGTGCCGAAGCACACACAAACAAAAAACCACAACTTTGGGTTGTGACAACTTCCAAGGATGGAAATTCCACCATCTCTCTACATAACCTGCTCCAGTGTTTCACCACATTCCTAGTAAGAAATATCCAACATAAACTTACCTTGTTGTAACTTGAGACAACAATTGTTCCTTGTTTTGTGATCTGCCACCACTGAGAGCAGTCCAGCTCCATCCTCTTTGGAACCAGCCTTCAGGTAGTTGAAGGCTGCTATTAAATCCTCCCCAACTTCTCTTCTGCAAACTAAATAAACCAAGTTCCCTCAGCTTCTCCTCAAAAGTTATGTCCGCCATCCCCCTCACCATTTCTGTTGCCCTCCACTGGCTCTCTCCAACTTGTCTGCATCTTTTCTGTAGTGGGAGGGGGGGGGTGGCAAAACTGGACACAGTACTTCAGATGTAGCCTCACCAGTGCAGAATAGAGGGGAAGAATCACTTCCTTCAATCTGATGGCAACACGGCTACTAATGCAGCTCAATATGCTGTTAGCCTTCTTGACAGCAAGGGAACACTATTGGCTCATATCCAGCTTAGTGTCCACTGTAACTTCCAGGCCCTTTTCTGCAGAGCTGCTGCTTAGCCAGTCAGTCCCAAGGTTGTAGCAGCATATGGGATTGTTCCATCCTAAGCACAGGACTCTGCACTTGTCCTTATTGAACCTCATGAGATTTCCTTTGGCCCAATCCTCCAATATGTCTAGGTCTCTCTGAGTCCTAGCCCTACCCTCCAGTGTATCTACTACTCTCCTCAGCTTGGTGTCATCCACAAACTTGCTGAGGGTGTAATACATCCCATTTTCCAGATAGTTAATAAATTTATAGAATAAAACTGGCCCCAGGACCGACCCCTGGCTCACTCCACTTGATACTGGATGGCAACTAGACCTCAAGCCATTGATCACTACTAGTTGAGCCTCATGTTCCAGCCAGTTTTATATCCACTGTAATAGGGAGCGATTCCCCAGCCCCTATTACAAGTGCAACCCTGAATGGACTCAGGGTAATCAGCCAACTTACCTGGGAGTAGCCCTAGGAGCACATCACTTCCAGTGAGTCTGTCTGAGAATAACCCCAAAAGTGCAAGCAGGCTCCCAGCTGCAGGCACCTACGTGCTGGGGGAGCCATGGTTCATTGGCTCCTGGGAGTTTTGATGGCCCCAAAGGAGACAGGGTCAAGTCACTGAACCCCCAGAGAGGAAAAAGCATGGTCTCCCTGAAGAGAGTGGTGCAATTCTGTACGGAGGCACAAAGAAAGTCCAGGGTGCAATGAACCTGGGTCCCAAACCAGGGACAAGTTGTGGGCATCCAGAGTGGAAGCCAGTGAAGAGTACCCAGCAGAGAAGATGCAGCCACTTAACACACTGGTACTGAGACTGGGATATGGGGCCAGCCCCTTTGTGAGAGAAGCGGCTGTTTAGCTCCTCTGGGGAGCCAACGGATCAGTGCCAATGGGCCAGAGATGGTGGGGCCAACAGATTTAATAAGTCTGAGGATGTTGAGCCTGCTATTTGATGAGGCATAAATTATAATTAATTGATTAGGGAAAGATTCATTAATCCAGCAAGTACAAGGACTAAGTAATTGATACTGGACTCTCAGAATGAGTAGCCATAAGTGAGGACCCTCTTTATTGAGGGCAAGTATGTAAATTAATGTGATGTGATTAGGAAGTAATTGAGCCCAGGTGGACTCATGAACTGGAAGGGTATAAATATGTGTGGAATGATTGGGTAAGTTACCAGTTGAAGGACTTGTACATACTTGTAAGATCACAGGTACCACCCAGCAGGTGTGGTAAGAACAGGGTATAGGGGAGGTGGAGCCCCATGGAGAGAATGACAGAATATTGTGATGGAAGTACTTTTTAAAAAAAGAATTATTTCTATGGCACTGATTCTCAACCAGGGAATTGTGGCACCCTGGGGTTCTACAAGATGAATTGAGGAGTGCCATGATACCCAGTTCCTGTGAGAGGAGGCAAGCACTGGCTCCTCAAGATACCAGACACTCTAAGCCTGCCCCAGTATCCTTGAAGCTCTCCCCAAGGATCCTTGCACCAGCTCCCAAAGCATAGGAGAAGGAGGGGAATGAGGCAAGTAGACAAGCACAGCCCCTGTGCCAACCACCACTGTGCTGCAAGCATCATGTTGTGCTGTGGGAGGGTAAAAATGGGGCCATGGATTTTCAGTCTGTCTCCTTCCTCTGCTGCTCTCATGCTCCTGGAGATGGTAGGAGGGGCTATGGGGAATGGTGGCTCTGGGCACTGGCATTCACATCTCCAGAGGAGCAGCTACAGCATCAGGGGCTGAAAATACCCCCTCAGGTATAGAGTAGAGGCAGGGAGGGGCAGGCCATGGAAAAAGCATGGCATGGAAGGGTTCCTCACCTGTCACACACCAGTGTCCATTGTTACCCTCTTCTGCATTCTGCAGAAATAACTACTCCCTTTAGGGCTAGGGTCAGACATTCAAAAAGCCTAAGTATGAATTGATTCAATCTGTTACTCTAACCTGGCTAGGCTGAACTGGTTTGCAACTGTACATTCACTCTGGATTGAAGAAATGCAGGTGCATGCCTGCAGTGGCTCAGGCTAGAAGCCAGGGGCACTAGAGCAGCCCCCCCTTGCCTTCCACAGTGCTGAGCTGAGGGGGTGAGTGGTCAGGTCCCAGTAGGACACTGATTAGGGAGGGTTCCCTCCCTCCCCTTGCTGCTCCTGACAAGTGAGGCAGCCAGCAGGGAGTTGATAACACAGCGTTAACACCCCATCAAGAAAACAAAAGCTTCTTTCATTAGTTCAAGCTCTTCTTAAACAGCTTTTTCCAAGGAAGGAACAATGGGGCATTATCAGCTGACCTGTTGATTAGCTCCAAAAAGCCCTGAGTGGTCACTGTCCTGTCTGCCTTACACAGACACCTCTCAGCATTAGTTAACAAACCACACGCTGGCTATGGTCTGTGCTGTGGGAGAGGGGAGTGGGGGGTGAATCCCTGCTTGAGCAGAAGAGATACTTCTTCTCTACTCGGCATTGGTGAGACCCCAGCTGGAGTGTTGTGTTCATTTTTGGGTGCTGCACTTCAAAAAAGCTGTGGAGAATCTTGAAAGGGTCCAGAGAAGGGCCACAAGAATGATTAAGGGCCTGGAGGACAAACTTTATGAGGAAAGACTAAGGGATCTGCGCCTGTTCAGCCTGGGGAAGAGAAGACTGAGGGGAGACTTGGCGGCCATTAACTGTAAGGGGTGAATATCAGGAGCTGGGAGAAAAACTGTTCACTAGGGCACCCCAGGAGAGGACAAGGAGCTGTGGCAATAAACTGTTAGAGGATGGTTCAGGTTGGATGTAAGAAAGAACTTCTTTACAGTAAGGGTGACCAGAATGTGGAAGAGACTTCCCAAGGAGGTGGTGCAGGCCCCAACCTTAGAAGTCTTCAAGAGGAGACTAGACAGACACCTTACTGGTATTATTTGCACACGGCAGTGTTCCTGCCCAGAGCAGGGGGGTTGGATTTGATGATCTTTCGAGGTCCCTTCCTTAATTTTTACGTACCTATGAATGACCCCCACACCAAGCTCCTGTCTGCTCTGCCTAGCAGTCTCTGCTTTCCTTATCATGCATTCAGATGTGCCCTGCCTATCTTGCCACCTCATGAGATCCTTTTACTTAGGGGTATGGGAAGGCAAGTACTTTAGGCCGAATGTAGACAAAATGAGAGGCTTGTGTGCACGACACTTTAAAGCAGGCTAAATGTTTTTGCACCACCTTAATGGTGTCAGTGTTTACACGCCTTGGTGGTGTATTGCACATTAATCCAGCTGCTGTAAGAAATTTGGTGGTGTAATGCATCTGAAATGACTTGAGGTGCAGCAAACTAAAACTCCTTCAAGTAGTTTTAGTTTGTTGTCCATACAGTCACAGAGTGAAGCACTGGGCTCCGTGCAACTCCACAGCTCTGCAGGAAGCCCTGCAGGCAGCCTGACAGCAGCGCAGGAAAGCAGCTCCACCCAAAAAGAGCTGTGAGACTCTTCCCCCCACCCCTCGCCCTGGGAGCCTGCCTGCCTGCATGAGCTGTGCAGGGGCCTGGTGCTTCCATCCATGGCTGCAGTGCCCCCTGGGACCACCTGAGTCAGGTGCCTGCAGGCAGGTGCTGCCTGGAGGTGGGGGTGGGATGCAGCTGCTGTGGAGGGAAGCACCAGCCCCCTGCATCCCCCCTGCAGCCCAAGGACCGCTCCGCCTGCTGGCAGCTCGCCCTCTGCTCCCTGTCAGAGAGGCAGGTAAGTCAGTGGGGTGTGTGCATGACACGGGGGTTTAATCAGCCCTAAATTGAAGCAGTGTTTTTTCAAACCCACCACTTCAATTTAGGGCCCCCCGTTTTGTCTACACATGCCCTTAGTCTTTAAATGGGGTTTCATTAAGTTCTGAAAAGTTATTGAGGAGTGCCTTGAGTTGTAAAAGGTTGAGAACCACTCTTGTATTGTAATAATGCCTAGAGGCCACTGATCATGATAACATCGCACAAACTATGGTCCCTGCCTGAAACTGTTTACAATTGAACCAAGATTATGTGGGCCTTTTTCTGAGTGATGTTGTCTGTAGAATGAAGCCAAGCAAACAGCTATACTCTGTTATACCGTAGAAGTACTGCTGTGGATGGGTAGCTAGTTCTAAAAAATAAGCAGGCCAAATGTCAAAGATGTATTGAAGATTTTTTGCACCTATTTAGTTTCATTTCCTAATTTTATTTGTTCAAAGCTGAAAAGTTGTGTGTGTAAACTGCATTTCCATTAGACTGGAGAATGAGACCTCTAACTTGCTCTTACAAATGAGAGTATCTTCAAAGTGCCTGTGCAAATATTTGTGTGGGAGGAAAAAAAACAAATAAAATGTCCTACATATCCAATTGTAAATTTGCTAACTCACCCTGAGACGGTATTAGTGACTGTGCTATTAACTGCGATGCACTGTGAGTTCAACCAGTTCAGTAGAATTCATAGCTGAAGTGAAAAAGAAAATATTGTCATTATTGTCATACCTGTGCTACCATATAGGGGACCTGTCACTTTTGGACTAGCAAATGCCTATACAGACTGATAAAATCAATTACACTTATTATGGTACTTGATGAAGGTTGTTATAATGGAGTGGATATATATACTGCCTAAAGAATCTAAAAAGGAAGGATGAAAGGCCCCCTGCCCTCTCAACAAAATTATTATTGCTGACAGTATCTAAGGATTAAAGCAAGAAAAGTGGCCCTAGACACCTGTAGCATTGAGTTTCTCTACAGGGGTTCACCTGTTACCAACCTTTAAAATAGACTTTAGAATATCTGTTTTGACTGCTCCATTAAGGATGAACCTTGTATGAAGCCTTAGTTCTTAGCCCATAAGGCTGAACATTAGTTCTGCTGAAATTTGGCTAGAGCCCAGGACTCTTTCAGATACTTTATTCCTAGTGTTTTTATCTCCAAATAACCATTTTCTTCAATAAAGGGGAAAAAACCCAAAAAGAAGAAAAGGGAGCAGGAAAAGGAAAAATAAAATGGGGGAGGGGGGATTCAATAAATCACTTTCAATAAAAGTAAAACAAACACCATACTTTCTCACATGCTGCGTGCCTCTAAAAAAGATACACACCTTGTTTTTGTGATGGCTGATGAGGAATTGTGTAGATTATGTTATGCTGTTTGCATATGTCTTTATGATTTTGGTCATGGTTTAATCAAAGGAACTGAAGAATGCATAATTAAGGAAGAAAGCATGTGTAACTGCTAAATCTGTCTTGCTAATGATACTAAGGCAAGAATGATTGCTATTCCCAATCAAAAATAGAAGGGTCTGCTAGTGGGATGGGCACCCAATAAAAAAAGCAAGTGCACAATAAAAAAGGACACCATTAGCCACAGGTGTGCAAGGTGTCTCAGGGAGGCAACAAATTCAAGCAGGATTCTGTGACTCAGGAGTGACTGGGACCAGAGAATTATAGAATAATAGAAAATTAGGGTTGGAAGGGAACTCAGGAGATCATCTGGTCCAACCCCCTGCTCAAAGCAGGATCATCCCCAACTAGATCATCCCAGCCAAAGCTTTGTCCAGCCAGGTCTTGAAAACCTCCGAAGATGGAGATTCCACCACCTTTCTGGGTAACCTGTTTGAGTGTTTTACTACCCTCCTAGTGAGAAAATTCTTCCTAATATCTAACCTGAACTTCCCTTGCTGCAACTTGAGACCATTGGTCGTTGTTCTGTCATCTGCCACCACTGAGAACAGTCTAGCTCCATCCTCTTTTGAACCCCCCTTCAGATAGGTGAAGGCTGCTATTAAATCTCCCCTCAGTGTCCTCTTTTCTAGATTAAATAAGACCAGTTCCCTCAGCCTGATCTCATAAGTCATGGGTTCCAGCCCACTCACAAGTTTTGTGGCCCTCTGCTGGATTCTCTCCAATTTGTCCACTTTCTTTCTGTAGTGGGGGCCCAAAACTGAACACAGTTCTCCAGGTGTGGCCTCACCAATGTTGAATAAAGGGGAATAAACACTTCCCTTAACCTACTACCAACACACCTACCAATGCAGCCCACAATGCCGTTAGCCTTCTTGGCATCAAGGGCACATTGCTGGATCATATTCTGCTTATTGTCCACTGTAACCCCCAGGTCCTTTTCTGCAGAGGTGCTGCCCAGCCAGTCAGCTTCCAGCCTGTACCGTGCATGGGATTGTTCCATCCTAAGTGCAGGACTTTGCACTTGTCCTTGCTGAACCGCATGAGATATTTGGCCCAATCTTCGATTTTGTCTAGGTCACTCTGAATCCTAGCCCTACCCTCCAGCATATCAACTACTTCCCCCAGCTTGGTGTCATCTGCAGACTTGCTGAGGGTGAACTCTATGCCATCTTACAGGTCATTGATTAGACATTGAACAAAACCAGCCCCAGGACTGACCCCTGGGCACTCCATTTGATACTGGCTGCCAACTAGACGTCAAGCTACCTTCTGAGCCCAATGCTCCAGCCAATTTTCTATCCACCTTATAGTCCATTCATCCACTTCCTTAGCTTGCCTGGAAGAATGTTGTGGGAGACCATATCAAAAGCCTTGCTAAAATCCAGGTACACCAGTCTCCCCACATCCATAGAACCAGTCACCTCATCATAGAAGGCAATCAGGTTGGTCAGGCATGACTTACCTTTTGTGAATCCATGCTGACTGTTCCTGATCACTTTCTTCTCCTCCACGTACTTAGAAATGGATTCTTTGAGGACCATGATTTTTCCAGGGACTGAGGTGAGGCTGACTGGTTTGTAGCTCCCTGGATCCTCCTTCTTCCCTTTCTTAAAGATGGGCGCTAGATTTGCCCTTTTGCAATCTTCTGGGACCTCCCCTAATCACCACAAGTTTTCAAAGACAATGGCCAGCAGCTCTACAGTCACATTAGCCAATTCCGTCAGCACTCTTGGATGCACTGCAACTGGCCACATGGACTTGGCTTTTATAAATAGTGCCTAACCTGTTCTTTTACCACTGAAGGCTGCTCACCATCTCCCCAAACCGTGCTGCCCAGCCTGGGAGCTGACCTTTCCTGTGAAGACCAAGGTAAAAAAGGCATTGAGTACTTTAGCCTTTTCCTCATCATCTGTCACTAGGTTGCTTCCCCCATTCAGTAAGGAACCCACACTTTCCCTGACGTTTCTCTTGTTGCTAACATACTTGTACAAACCCTTCTTGTTACTCTCCATGTCCCTTGCTAGCTGCAACTCCAATTGCATTTTTGTCTTCCTGATTTCATCCCTGCATGCCCAAGCAATATTCTTATACTCCTCCCTATTTATCTGTCCAACCTTCTACTTCTTGTAAGCCTCCTTTTTGTGTTTAAGTTCTCTGCTAAGCCAAGCTGGTCACCTGCCATATTTGCTATTCTTCCTGCACATTGGGATGGTTTAATTCTTGTGCCCTCAGCAAGGTTTCTTTAAAATACAACCAGGTCTCCAGGACTCCTCTCTCCCTCAAACTGGTCTCCCAGGGGATCCTGCCCATCAGTTCCCTGAAGGAGTCAAAGTCTGCTTTTCTGAAGTTCAAAGTCCATACTCTGCTATTCTCCTCTCTTCCTTTCCTCAGGATCCTGAACTCAATCATCTCATGGTCACTGCTGTCTAAGTTGTTACCCACTAGGTCTTCCCTATTTCTGAGCAGCAGATCAAGAAGAGCATGGCCCCTAGTTGGCCACTCCAGCACTTGCACCAAGAAGTTGTCCCCAGTGCTCTCTAAAAACTTCCTGGATTGTCTGTGCACTGCTGTATTGTCCTCTCAGGAGATGTCAGGGTGATTGGAATCCCCTATGAGAACCAGGGAAACTTCTGCTATCTGTTTGAAGAAAGCCTCATTCACCACTTCCTCCTGGTCTGGTGGTCTATACCAGACCCCCCACCATGACTTCACCCTTGTTGCTCTCCCTTCTGACCCTAGAGACTTTCAATAGGTCTATATTCAGTTTCATACTGAAGCTCTGAGCAATCATACAGCTCTTTTATATAAAATGCAATGCATTCTCCTCTTCTCCCTGCCTGTCCTTCCTGTACAGTTTGTACCCAACCATGACCATGCTGCAGTCATGTGAGCTGTCCCACCAAGTCTCTGCTATCCCAATCACATCATAGTTCCTTAACTGTGGAAGAACGTCCAATTCTTCCTGCTTGTTTCCCAGGCTCCATGCATTCATGTACAGGCACATGAGATAACTAGCTGATTGCCCTGATTTCTCTGAAAGAATGAGAACACCTCCCATGGATGTGAGGAGACAGGAAGAATCTAGTAATCTAGTCTGATTTACATAGTACCACAAAATTTTAACCCCAATCCTTTTTTTTTTTTTTTTTTTTGGCATAAGTTAAGGTTCAGTTTTAACATACCTTTTAGAAATATATCCAGTATTGATTTGGAAACTTTAAGCAATGGAAACTCTACCACAACACTTTGTAAGTTGTCCTAATGATTACCTTATTTACTAAAATATAAGATGAGCTTTTATTCCTTATTCAGAATGGGAGAGAAAGCCTCTCATCTGGGAATCAAGTACAGGCCAAGCAAGCAGCTGCGGAAGCTCTGGGCAGGATGGCTCATCCGGCAGGTAGCAAGTAGAAGACAATGTGTAGGGAAGATGCATGTGGTCTGGGGGAAGCATGGGAAAAAGGGCAGTGGGCAGATTACAGGGGAAGGGATGCTCACAGCAAGGGGGACACAGGAAAAGAGACAAGTGGAGTGAGGGGAGTGGAGTGCAGGGGGGAGTGTGTGGGAAAGGATGCATGGTGTGGGGTGAAATATGGGGAAGGGCATGTGAAACGGGGGAGCACAGGGGAAAGGGTAGTGACAGAGATGCAAAGGACAGAATATGAGGAGCAAGGGAAGCATGGGGAAAGGGCAAAGGAAAAGGGAATACAGTATGAGGGGGCATAGGTAAAGGGACATTTGGAGTGAAGTTATCGTGCAGAAAGGACATGGGGGAAGGGGAGTGCAGAGTGAGGGGAGTACAGGGAAGTGGCATGGAGAGGGGCACACAGTTTAGGAGGAGCATGGGAGAAAGGGTTCATGGTGTTGGAGGGAACACAGAGAAAAGGCACATGGAACAAGGGGAATGTGAGGAAAGGGTTCAGGGGAAGAGATGTGGGGAAAGGGATGCATAGGGCATGGGGAAAGTGGAGTGCAGAGTGAGAGGAGCACAGTAAAGAGACAGGAAAGGAGGGTTTGGTGCAGGAGGAGCACAGGGAAAGGAGATACATAGAGCAGGGAGGGTGCAGAGAAGGGGTGTGCAGAGTGGTGGGGGAGCTGCTGCAGCTCCAGCCCCAATCCAGACTGGGGCTGGAGGCTGAAGCTGGAACCACCACTACTGCTACCTGACCTGGTTGGGTGCTCCATGCCCCTAGGGGAGGCAAAGCAAGAGCAGCTACAAATGAAAAGGGGTGGATGGCACAAGAAGGGGACAAATGATAGGAGAGGAAAGGCATTGGGGGAGGACAGGCAGCAGGGGGGCAAGTGGCAATAGGAGGGGACAAAGATGTGGGGTAGGCTGCCTCCAACTGCTTCCTCTGACACAAGTTCCCCTGTGGCAGTGGTAGGAGGGATGAATTGAAGATGATCCTCCAATAACTAAAATCTAGACATGGGCATTTTAAAACATTCATAATTTTCTATGTCTGCAATCTAATAATTGGGTGGGGGGGTCATCTTAGATTCAAGTAAACACAGCAATTATCCTCACTTTTTTCAATTTACACCTTACTTTTCATCTGAATCTAACTACCTACTCACTTCAACCTCTATAGTTAGTCCCTCTCCCTCCTGTGACTGTACACCCCTGGTCCTTTTTGTTCATTTAGACTGGAAACCGTTCAGGCCAGCAAGTGGTTCTTTACAAAGCATTTGTACAGTGACTGGCATAGGGACCCTTGTAAGGGTTGACCAGAGTGTAAGCAGGCAATTTTAGTAAATCATGCTAGATTAGGGATTTACCAAAGTGGAAGCCAAGTTCAGAGCCAGGTGTCAGTCCTAGTCCAGGATAGCAGCTGAAAGCTGAGACAAGGTCATGGTCAGCGCAAGCAGTTGATCCAGGCAAGGAGGACCAAGAAGGAGCATGCAGGAACAGGCAGGAGGGTCCAAGCCAGAGGTTCAGTTGTTTTGAACTGGATTGTTCTGAACTAAATCTACCACTTCACACTCTCCCTCTTTTTTTTTTACCCATCTCTCACTTTTTTGCAATATTCATCAAGTGAATATTGAAGAGTAGGTTAGGGTGGTATACAAAAAGGTGATGTATATAGAACCAGCTTATGGCAACTATGTATCGGTGACAAAACAGCATTTTTGGATCGCCTTGTTAAGACAAGGCATATAGTCTTTCTTTTGACTTCTGCAGGTTTTCACTTAGGATTCCACATTCTGTCATAATGTATTTGTGCACAGATACCAACAATAGGTCTCTGGTTGGCTCTAAAAGGAATCTGCTAACTCAAAATTCAGTAAAAGAAGTCTAAGAAATGCCTTGAGGTGACAAAATACTTAAAATGCTAATAAACCTGGTTCCTGGCATGGCTGCTGCCCATATAGGAAGATGAAAAGGCTGTTTGAAATGTTTATACAACTGCAGAAGAGATTGAAAAGATGGTATAACAAGAGATAACTGACTCAGTCAAATATATAGTGAACCATGAAAAATAATGTAATTTTGTATTAGGTTTGAATTGAAGAACAAGGTAATGTGTAAAACCATGCTAATGAGGATTTTGATGCATACTATCTCCAAAGCAAGAACTATATCAACCAGGGAGGAGGCTTGCTCAGGGAAATCTGACTGATTTCCTGTTATTTACAACATTGAGGTAACAAGCTGTCTGTTTCAGAAGAAACACAGCTGAAAAAATATGAAACTTTATTCAAATGTTTAAGGTCTGTAGTTACAAATTTGCAATCTTTGCATCCAAGTTTCTTGACTGAATTATTAAGGCTTTCAGAGTCTATGCTTAGATGAGAACCTATGCAAGTACTTTTATTTACTTTTATTTCCTTCTTGTCTTTTTCCTAAAAGTCCAATTTACATTAAATAGTACTTACATAATCAACTGAAGCCAGATTTATAAAACTATTTAGATGCTTTGAGATGCAGATAGGTCTTCTGAAAATACCACCAGGTGCCTATTTACAAGTTTTTAAGTGCTTAAATATATTTAAAAGTCTGGTCCACAATGCTCTGGCTAGTGAATGTTATTTCAGGTAAGGTCTGAAGAATTAAATACTAAATAGACTGTTTTTTGTTTCAGTACAGAAAAAATACGCAAAATACATTTGCATAGTGCAGCCACAGCCCACTGGCAGCCAGCTCAGAGGTGCAGATGGCTCAGCTGCAGTGCCCATACTACAGCTCAGGTGGCCATGTGGTCCCCATCCAGGTCTGGCAGGTGTGCATCCATGAGGCCACAGGTCCAAGGGGGTGGATGTTGTTACAGGTGGCAGCAGGTCAGAGCCAGGCAGCAACCCATATTGCCAGACTGCTGTGGTGGGTAGAGGGTGCAAGGGCCACTCTAGGTCAGGGCTGTGCAGCAGTCCAGCTGGCACAGGAGCTTAGTGTCCCCAGATACCAACTAACCGGGCCTCAGAAGCTCTTGAAGGAAAGTAGCTCTGAGCTGCTCACCAGAGCAGCTTTTTATACTGCTGAGGCCAGCACAGGTGCTGGCCCCAGCCTCCAGCTCCCCCTGGCTGAAAATCCAGGAGGAGCTGGGCAGGGTCAGTTTGCCCCAAGTGGCACAATTTGCCCCACACCAAAGTGCACATTCAGATACATGTGCTGAGGCACAAATCTCTGGCACAAATTTGTGCTGCTGCTATTTGAGCTGCTGCAAGCACATGTGCGAGCATGTCCCCACAAGCAGGAATGTGCGGTTCTTCAGAAACAAGTAGCAGTGGCACTCTTTGTGGTGGTAGTGGAGGCCAGCAACTGTGTTGGACCCAGCAGCCTTACCTGGGATCCTGGGGGCCTTTAAGAGCTGCAGTCATGGCACTTCTGCGGCAGGGAGCCTGGCCAGCAGCTAGAGCATGGCTCTGGCCAGCCAGGGTACACACTGCTGCCATGCATGCTGCTCCGCTTTTTTTAGGCATGGGATCTCTTTTTGATCCCAGAATCTCCCAGGGTCAAAAATATAACCCCATGCTGCAAAGTAGCAGCTTGAGGAATGCCTGCATGTGCAGCACATGGGGCTGCAGACGGTCTGCAGTGCTGCACAACACACATCCACACTAGTTTGGACACACCCTATCGTGGCATCCAGATGAGCACAGCTGTGCGGTATGTCGTGGCACAGACATGTCTGCAGTACCACATACCATACAGCTATTCTCCACACTGCAAGGGAGCAGCAGAGAGGATTTTTTTGACCCCTTGGGTATCTGGGGTCAAAAAACCATGCCAAAAAAAAAGCAGTGACACACAAGGGGACAGAGTGTGCTGTTCAAAACCAGAGTCTGACCAACCAGGGCCACAATCCAGCTGCCAGACAAGCTCCGAGCAGCAGGACCACTGCTGCTGCAGCCCCAGGAGGCCCCCAGGACCCCAGGTAAGGCTGCTGGAGCCAGCCCTGTGTTGGCCCCAGCCTCCCCTACCCTACCCAGAGTAACCCTGCTGCATGCCAAAGAGCACGTGGAAAAGGTGTTCCCCAGGGATAGCTAGCAGCAGCACAAGATATCCCACTACTAGTTGTTCCTGGGGAACCAAACATGTCTAGAACCACACAACCACAGGGGAACCACCCTGAAGTGCTCAATTCTGTACCTCTCATGAGATAGACTCTTCCACTGCCTCAAATAGGTCACATGCTCCTCAAGCCTTCTTCCAGACTCTTACACACATGCACACACGCACACACCTCCATAGTACAATGCCATAGAGCCCAGCAAAATCTAATATTTGTTATTCCGCATTTAAAGTAAACCTCTCAATTAACATAGAGATTACATGCTTTAGATTTAGTGAATGCTCCTTTGTGATAAGAAAGATCAGCCCATCATTGCAATCTTACTCCTAAACGTCTTTGTAAAAGTCAAAGCAGTGTGCACGGTTGCTGGATTCTACTATACTCTCCATATGGAGGATGCATGCTCTGTGCTGAACAGCCCTAGCTCTCAAGGGTCTCTGCATACCCACTCCCTTATGGTTTCAAACTGCAGGTGACTCTCACCTTGTAGAAACAGAAGAGGGCATTTTGTCCTATGACGCGCTGGAGATCTGCTGCTTTGGAGCAGACTTGATTAACTGAGTCTGCTCTGGACACGAGCTGATGCGAACTATGCTGCGCCGCGTGCAGTTGTATAAGCACCGAAATGTGTGTCAGCACACAGAAAATGGCAGCGCTGCGTTTTGAACTCAAACACCTTCTATATGTTTTAGTTCAAAAGCGCACCACCACCATTTTGTCAGGGTGGATGCGTATTTCACTGCTTATACAACTGCAAGTGACACAGCACCAGGAGCTTTTCAAAGCACCTGGCACTACAGTACTTACATGTGTAAAAATGCCCCGAGTTCAAGGAATTAGTCCCATTTATTTGCTAACATGTTGGTTTTGATTCTAGTGTACCAAACTCCCTTGGTCAGTAAAGCTTTGGGTAAAAATGAACAACTCCATCCATAGAGTTATTTGTATACATTAATGTTCAAAGACTAGCGTTCACAGACCTTCAAAGGCAAACATTTGAATACTTAATGTGTTTTTCTAAAACTTTTTTTAAACCATGTGTGTTTGATTTTCATTTCAAAAGCTTAAGAATATATATTATGAAAGAAAATATATCTCAGCAGGATTCTCACACAATATGTTGATTACAGCTCTATGGCATTAATTTTAGACCAAGAGAAAAGTCTCTGGCTTAATGCCAGAACCTTCCACTACCGTCAACTGTCAGCACAGAGTCTGCATATCTGCAGAGGTTAAAAAGGCTAAACTTTGGGCACAATTACTTGCTTCCCTAATTACTAATGAGAAGACAGTTGGTCACTAGAGGCTGATAACATTCCTACTATTATTAAAGTTCTTTTTATCTTGGAATGTGAGGAGTGACTTCAACTCTGTATATAAATAACTGCTTCTACATAATGCCTCATTTTTTATACATGCTCAAACTTTGTATTAATCTTAATTAAAAGCAAGTAATTGCAATACAAATATAAAGATGACAGTGGAAGCTTAGTGATAATTAAATATAACATTAAAAATGCATTTAAAAGACTGCATTCATATAATATTCATAACTGACTATAATACGAAATATAAAAAAAACTGAAGACTTAGACATATTCCTGTGTTCAGACAGGCTGACCAAGAGCTGTTGTTTTCTTGCCTTTGAAGGTATTCATATAAAAACATATAACTGAACAATTCCAGAATGTTAACCCATTCTTCCTGCAGTATATGATCAGTTTGTCTCTCATTTTTCTTTTGAAGCTTCCCCATTTTCTTTCTTCTGAGTGAAAGAACCTGTATCCTATGGCAGGTAGCTGAAATATTTGTTATAATTTACATTATGGTACACACCTTCTGTGTTCTTGACAACATGGTATGAGAGATGAGAGAGGTTTTGGATAGTTATTCTGAAACCCTAAAACATCTCTCCCCTCCACCCTCTCTCTCTCACATATTTATCTCAATATCATAGTGAGCTCTGATTTTTCTATGGTAAAAAAATCCAAAAGCAAACACCAAAGCTATATATATATATATATAGAGAGAGAGAGAGAGAGAGAGAGAGAAATCAGCTGGGCAATGTTTTATTGATATATTTACAATTTTAAAACAATTTGGAAGCCTACCAGTGCCTCTATCATCATAATAAAATAAATTCTAAATATCTCTATGCTTTGGTGTTTGCTTTTGGGTTTTTTTACCATAGAAAAATCAGAGCTCACCCTGACCTCTTCGCTAACCAAGACATGGGGAAAGCTGCCCCTGCAGCAACAGCTCCTGCCAGCAGGTTCCATCTGGGCGCACAGAGTGTGAAATGTGGGGTTTGCAGGAGGGGGGGTAAGAAGGGGTGTGGGGTTCTTGGGTGGGTGTGTGGGGGATGGATATGGGAGGATGTGGAGTTTGTGGGTGGGTGTATGGGGTTTGTGGGTGTGGGGGAGCTGCCACATGCCTGCCCCTCCACCCACCAACCCGCTCCCTGCAATGCACAGCCCCTGACACTGGCAGCAGCAACCAACTGGACCATAGCAAATAAAACCAGCATGACCTATCCCAGGCCACCCTGCTAGCGCACACCTTTAAAAAAGAGCTACAGGCAGGAGCCACCCCAGTCTTGTTTAAAGGCATGCGCTAGCGAGGCAGGCCGGGCCAGATCGGGTCGGGCCAGCTCTGTTCACTATGTGCAGACCCCAAGTCAGGTGGCACCATGCCATGAAGCGGCTGTGCCTGCAGTGGGCCATAGCCCCAGTTACCCAGCTGGCTGCTGCTACCAGTGCCAGGGGCTATGCATGGCACAGCGTGTGACATCCCCCCCCCACCTCAAACCCAATACCCACAAAACCTCCCCACAAACTCTATACACCCATCCACAAATCCCACAGCCCCTCATGTCCCTACTTATCAGGGACAGCACCTGGATCCAATCCACCACTGCATCCTTGCCCCACTCCTTTTTGCTCTAGCACACTGAGGCAGGACCCAGCCTCCAGTTGCTTCAGAGTATGTTCCAGGAGTGAGCCTGCTGTGCCTTTTTTTTTTTTTAATACTGGCATTTCCCGGTATCAAATTTAGAGTCCACACTACAAATATGATGCAGTGCAGTGAACATTTTTTTGTTCCCAGTGTGCCTCTTGCAGTGTCTCAAACTGTTTTGAGACACCATAACAGGCACATGCTCGCTTCTCTGGATGCACCCGTAAGGGCTAAGAAAATTAAATAAGGGCTTCAAAAAGTGATTCTATACATCAAAGTATATTGACAAATTGCTAGATAGTTTGGGGACTTCATTCTTTAAAAACCCCGGGCACTACAACTCAAATGACATGAAATAAAGCTACAGATACTCAGCTCTTCCCAAAATCTACCCGCTGGTGAAAAATTTATGAACATACAATTTAATAAATATATCACAAGAAATCATGGATAAAAATGAATGCTATAAATTCAACTGAATTTGTGAGGGATGGAACATGGCCCCAAAGCTGCTGTGCATACTAGATTCCCGTTGATATCAATAATGGGTAAGGAGGCATGAGCACAAAGCTGAATCGGGCCCTTTCACTGGTGTTAGATAATATCACATTTAATAATTGTTTTGTCACAAGTAAAATAAATGGATGTTTATATATGTGAATTTGTGCAATGCAGATGCAGTACATATGTACATGTTCAAACACATAAAGGGAAATCTCATTATCTTTGTTTGAATAGGCTGCATTGGTCTGAACTTCTCATCTGCAGACACACAGACCCTCTCTTTCTTTATCTTTCTGTCTCTAGGGTGAAGGGCATGAGGGCATTGGTAGTGCTGACAGGAAAAAAAATTGTTAATGAAAATAAGCTGACTTAAAGAATCTAGAAGGGGGATGCTTCAACATGGAAATGATATGTATTTGCTTTCTGGGCATTTTAGCACCAAACGAATGAAACACTGGTGCCAGCAACTGGAGTGTAGATAAGGAACAGATCAAGAGCTTTTCGTGTGGAAAGATTGCATTAAGCCAAGGAAACAATAGTCTTCAAATACTGCTGAGCTATAGAGTACAGAGGAAATATAATTTAAACAAGTGAGAGTAGGTATATATTACCCACTGACCTACTGCCATGTCTCTCATTACTTAACCTTTAAATAAAAGCACTAATTTGCTAGAGGACAAAAGAATTGTCCTGGTATTAAAAAAAAAAAAACAACCAAGAGATATTTCCCTCACAATAAAATATTGTTTATTCTTATAGCCCATCCTTCACACAGTATTACACACACATTAATATAATTGTCAACACTGTTAACCTTCTTTTCCTTTCTATTTATAACAAGAATCAAGGCAAAGGCCAAGGTTTTAGTATAATTGTTTTGAATATAAGTTTTATACAAGCAAAACTACAGTTTCCATTTTACAGTAAGGTATTTTCTGTGTCTGAAACTGTCTTTTATTCATAATCATGATTTACTATCATTACTATTGTTTCTCTCTTTACAATACTATCAAGGCTTTGATTCATGTATAAATCTCAGCCCTCCTTCAAGAGGACTGGAGGGGGCACATCACACTCCACCATAGTCTCTGTCCAGAGAGCCTTCCATAGGTCATGATCCACACAGGGGAAGGATGTGGGGAATGATTCCCTAGCCCTCATCAAACCCTTAGACTATTAGGCCCTGGGCAGACATTACAATTAAGATATGATTGATCAACCAGTTAATTAAGCTATTAATAGTAACCCCACCACATGTTCAAGGAATTAATGGCAGAACAAAGAGGGAGACACCAGCCACAAAAATATTCCAAAAGTTGCATAACGTTTTTGTTGCTCGTTTCCATTACCCTTTAAACTGAAGGCATGGGATGGCAGAAGGCATGATAATTGGGATCAGGGATCAGATCCTATTGTGCCATTAAACGAATGTGTGCTAGAAGCCCTAGTCCCTAAAAGTAATACAAATAGGAGCTATGTTATCTCCCACAAAACATTTTCATGCTAGAAGGCCCATTATAAAGAGAAGTTGCTTAAAGGAGAGGCCAATCCATAATCAGAGGGAGAGACATTACTCTAAAGAGACAGAAGGTATCCAGGATACCCAAAACAAGAAGAAAAGCACAGGGTTTCAGCTCAGAGGAACCTACTATGTTCAGGATCAGAACTGACCCAAGGCCTTATAATGGATTTTTTAAGAGCAAGCTGTGCCAAACCAATTGGATTTCTTTCTTTGACCTCATAACTAGTTTGAGTGGGGGAATTCAGTGAACATAATATACTTGTTATTTAGTAAGGCTTTTGATACAGTCCCATATGACATTCACATAAGTAAACTTGAAAAATATGGAGTAGATAGAATTACTTTTAGGTGGATGCATAAGTGAATGAATAACTACACACAGAGAATAAGTATAAAAGTGTAGCAGCCTTCAAAAAATGGACCCACCTGAACAGAATGGGAAGAGCTGCCTGGCAGAGAGAGAGTTTGTCCCAGAGGGGACACTGTAGGCTCTGAGGGCAAGTGAAGCTGTTTGGGAGCAGCCCTGTTGGAAGTGGGAGGGGTGATGTAACCCCAGACAGTTTTGAAAGAGAGCCGTTAGCAAAAGCCTGGGAAGGGCCCTGAGCTGGGATTGGCTGAGAGGCTTGGATAAAAGGGGGAGCAGTTTTTCCTGCGGCGGGGGGGGGAACAAGAGAGAGAGGGGGCTGAGGGTCAGGCTGGAGACCGGTTTCAGAGTCTCAGCACAGTGGTCCCTCGGAGAGCCCCTGAGAGAGGCCTGCAGGAGCAGCAGTGGAGAAGCTGGGCGGCAGGAGCAGGCAGGGACTGCTGGTGTGGAGAATTCATGTCTGAAGAGACCTGACTGCAGCCAGTGTGGCTGGGTGAGCACAGCAGAGCCGGGAGGAGGGGGGGACTGCCGGAGTCTGCCCTAGTTTCCCTGAGGGGTGAGGGGCCCCAGGGGCAGGCAAAGCCCAGGGAGGGGCTGCATTTGCTGGGGCTCTGTGAGGCTGTGTGGGGCAGGAGGGTTGCTATAGCCTGCAGCCCAGACACTGCTCACAGCAGAACCAGGGAAGGGGGGCAAAGGCAGGGGAAGGCTGTCTTGCAGGAACTGCAGAGGAGCTGCTGCTTGCTGCCCAGAGACCCCAGGAGCACGGAGATGGACACCAGCACCAGGGAGCGTCCACAGACCACGTGCAGGGACACAGACAGTCCCGCTCCCTGAGATACCCCTCCAGGGGCAGTGCACATGGGATCCCCAGTACACCGTGTGCAAGTGAGAGACTGTGTAAATAAGTTCTTGAGGGTTTATTAGTCGGTATATCCATGTGCTTGTTTAATGATTATTTGTTATGATGTAAATAATTAAATCTTGTAAATAGTTTGAGAACTGTCTGCAAGGGTGCTTGATTGTAAGGGGAGGCTCTCCACTCGGGGGCACTGCAGCAGCTTCCCAGGGGGGCTGGGCAGGGCTACTGGCTACAGGGTACCTCAGGATCCCATTATTCAGGTGAGGGCGCATGTAGTGTCGCACCCAGGGTTACAAAAGGACAGAAGTAAAAAAGTTGGATGTTTCAAAGAAGGTTCCACAAGGTCTGTTCTGGATCAAATGTTGCTTAATATCTATTAATGATATGGATGTTGGAATGGAAAGTTTCCAGATCGAGCCTGCAGATAACATTAAAATTGGCTTGCAGGTCCTCTGAAGGATAGGATTAGAGTTGAAAAGGATACAGATAGATTGGAGAACTAGGCACAACAAAGAGAGATGTAAGGTGTCATAGGCGCCTTTTTTTCCTTTTGTCAAGGGGCGTGGCAGGGAGGTAGGCCTAAGGTGATGGACATATGGAAAGTTTTACACAGCTCAGGTGACTGCCCTCTTCCTGAGGGAACCAAGCCCCTCGGGCTCCCACATACTCAGCACCTCTGTAAGGTGCTACGTTTTGGGAAGAAAAAATGCACAAAAGCAAAAGAGGAGGTAATTGTCTGGGCAGTTGTATTGCTGAGAAGGATCGTGGGGTTTCGGTGGATCACAGACTCAAAATGAGTCAGTAAGGCAATCATGCAATTTTGTGCTGTAATAACAAAAGTATTGTATGCAAGACGAGAGGTGACAATACCATTCTACACAACGCTACTTAGGCCTCTGCTGGAGTAACATGTTCAGTTCTGGATGTGGAGAAACTGGGGAAGATCCATAGGCAAGCGACACAGATGATAAAGGGTCGAAATGCAAGCCATGAGGGGAAAGGTTGAGAGAACTAGGCATGTTTACTTTGGAAAAAAGTTGATGAAGGGGGGACATGTTAGCAGTTTTCAATTATTTGAAAGGCTGCTGTAAAGAAGAGAGAAAACAGCTATTCCCCTTTGCCCCAGAAGGAAGGGCACAGAGCAATGGGTTTAAACCAAAAGCAGATATAAAGTAAAAGCAGAAAAAGTACCTTACTATTAGAGCAGTAGGAGAGTGAAATAAGCTGCTCAGGGAAGTTTCAGACTTTCCTTCATTGTAGAGTCTCATTTTCCATTCTCCTTTCAGTAAGAAGCTGGAAAGGCATTTGTCTGCAATAATACAGGAATACCACATCCTGCACTCATGCAGGGATAGATGACCTCTGAAGTCCTTTCTAACCCTAAGATTCCTCAAGCTTCCTCCCCTGCCTATTTCTTCAGGAAGGAGTGATGGTGGCCTAGATTTCTACTTTTGAAATAATAATAATAATAATAATACAGTTTTAATTTTTAAGAACCCTATCACTACCTCATATTCTCAAGATTTGGGGAAAGTAGCAATTACAGATGACAGCGCTGAAATAAACAAAAGGAAAGTCAATAGGACTATTTGTAAGAGTAAGGATTAGTCCCCACAAAAAGGAATTTACTGATTAATAAGTAAATTGTGTCAGCATTTTTGTCACTTCAAAACAACAGTACAACAGTCCATGTTATTGAGACCCATTTGTCTTTTCTAAGAGTTACAATTTGTTTGTTTGTTCTCCTGTATTATCCTGTAATGACCCCTTTGAGATGATCTCCTTTCTGCAGCATCTGCTGCTAGAAAAAGCAAGCAAAAAAGTATACTTTCTACAAGTTTCCCTACATATCAGATTATTTCCCTCGGCAAAGGGACCAAATAAAGTACTCCCATAAACAAAACTGATCAACTTCAAATGGAGAAAATCCATAATCTAAGTAAACTAATCTTGAATTTTTAAATTGCTAAATAGGAAGATTATTGGTATATTTTATGAGATATATTGGTATGGAATTCAACCATATACTTTTCTCCCCAGGTTATCCAGAGCATCATTTTCATTTCACTACCTTCAGACCCACTAGAAGCTTGTCTGGTACAATTAGGCCCCTGGCAGATGTTTCAATTAAGTGTCTGGGCTCAAAAATTGGGGTCCTGGGCTCCCCCTGCAATGCTTTTGGTTTAAAACCAATTTAAACCTGGGACCCCAAGCTCTCCCTATAACTGGCAAGCAGTAATGGCACCATTGGGATCTGAACCCTCATCCCAAAATCATGTTTCCTGTCATCATGTACATGTGGAATGGCAGGAGGCACCATAATTGGGATTAGGAATCAGATCCCATTATGCCATTAATAAATTGACTGTCAGTCCCAGGCCTAAGACCACATTGGGGTCTGGAACCAGCTCTAGTGTGGTCCTAGAGGTGGAGACAATAGTTAGATAAGTATTGGTCCCAGCCCCAGGACCACACAAGAGTCTTGAACTGGTGCCTTAAAGTTCATACTTTGAGGTTGCATGGAAACAGGCACCACCTGTAGCAAGCCCAGATCAGTGCCCAAAGCCCACCTGGTCCTAACAAGGCAATCAGGGAGGCCAATCCAGAGATGCCACAGACACCAGGCATCACTAACATCAGCCTTTAAAAGCTAGGCCCAGCCTGCAGTACACCATCTGGGCAAAGACCAAGGTATTTCCTTCTGACCTGTGCGTGCTTCCCTGCAAAATCAGATCTCTGGTTTTGACTCTTGGCTCCTGACTCTTATTGTGACTCTTGACAATCCTTACTTTGTCTTGGATCCTGATTCTGTTTTTGGTTCCTGATTCCAGCATATCCTGATCATGGCTTTGTCTCTTGCTTCCAACTCTGGGCTCCTTTGGGAGCTCAGCTTCTAGACTTTGCCTGTCTGTCAGGTGACTGCCCCCTGACCACCAACACTCTGGTCCCTAATACTACATAGGAGTCCAGAACCAACTATAGTGCAGTCCTGGATTTGGGATCAACAATCAGCTGATTATTATATCTGGCTCACATTCAGCCAGGTTTCAGGCACTAGTTTTCAAGTCGCTGGTGAAAGAGGAGTTGTAGAGGCTGGAAATCCAGGCTCCCTCTGCACTAGAAAGTAGTAATGGCACCATTGGGATCTGATCTGTCACCCCAAAAATCGCACATCTGCCATGCACATGTGGCATGGGAGCAGGCATGATTATTGGGAATCTCACCGTTAAGTTAATGTGTGCCAGGGGATTTATGAATCCTTTGCTGCAGCTATAAATGAATCCATTGTCCACCCTTAACAAATTAATCATACCTTACTATTCAAATACTTCCAATGTTATAAAAGGGTCAACTCATAAAGTGCTATCTGGCATATGCAAAGGTAGCAGAATTGGACCCACTGAATGCATTTATTTAGAAGTTGATCCTCCTCCCACTGAAGCTAACAGCAAAATTCCCAGTGACTTCACTGGCACTAGTTGTGGGAGAGAACACTGTTTATTTGACCTTGCTTGCTTACTAGAAACTTGTAAACCAAGCCTTGGAAAGTAATCGCTTTAATCTGCACACACCTTTCACGCCTTAGGTGGTTATTTCAATATATATCACATTGATTTCATATATCATTGACGCTACACAGCTTCCCTACTGAACTTACATTTAAGAATAAAAGGTATCTTGAAACACACACACCAAAATATATATAAATACATATGTGTGTGTTTATATAATTTATACATACATACAATAATACAAATACATACATACTTGCATACAATTATACACATACACACACACACAGACACTAGGGCTGTGCGAAGCTTCGGTAGCTGATTCAATTCAGAGGAGATTCGGCCTGATTCAGGAACCAAGTCTCCAAATTTGAATTAAATCGGGAGACCAAATAAAAGCTCCAAATTGATTTGAAGCATTCAAATCGATTTGGAAAAGATTCAGAAAAGATTTGGCTGATTTGGAGATTCGGCCATAGATTAAACAGACAGCTGACAGCTGCCTTCAGCTGGTAAGTCTGTTGGGGTTTGAGGAGGGAAGAGGTGTAGGGGAGGGAGGGATTGGGGCTGGGACAAGCCACCCAGCCAGGGTAGGGGGGCACATTTCTTGGGGAGGGGGGCACTGGATGCGGGCACAGCAGCGATGGGAGTGGGAGCTCTGTCCTGCTGCTGCTTGCCCAGCCGGGGGGGAGGGGGAGGGGGCAGGATGCAGGCACAGCTTGCTCCATCCAGAAGCGAGCAAGCAGAAGCATGGCAGAGCCCCAGCTCCCAGTGCTGCCATGCCCACATCCCGCGCCCCCAACACTGGTTGGCAAGCAGTGGCAGGGCAGAACCCCAACTCCCCAACTGCACGTAGGGGCTATGCCCTGCTGCCACCCAGAGCGAGCCACGCCTGCATCGCACCCCTCCTCCCCCACCGGCTGAGCAAACGGCAGCAGGGCATAGGCCCCATGGCTCCCCCTGCTGGGGCAGAGGCAGGCACAGTCAGGGGAGCTACAGGAGAAGCCCCTATGGCTGCCCTTCCCGGCCCCATCCCCTGCCTGGCCCCAGCCCCCCAGCGCTTTAAAAAAAAGAAAAAAAGCCCCACACTCACCGGCTCTGGCAGTGGCAACTGGGGCCTCTGAGGGCTCATGGCAGAGCCCCCCTGCACAGTACAGTAATATAACTATCAAATAATTATAAAAAAAATAAATATTAAATATTAATAAACTACAAGTTGGCCTTCAGCCCTGGAGTTTACTGAGTTTAGGAGACAGTTACTATCTTACGCTCAAACTAAGTTATTGAATTTTCATTAGGAATTCTCTCCCCTGCCCCCACAAAGCAAGCTGTTCAGATATACTTTTTATTGACTGATTCAATCCTACCTACAATGTTTACAGCCTTTTTTCCCCTTTTACCTCTAGTCTGATGTGAATACTTTTGGACTCCAGTAGAGATCTAGTACTTTTTAGGCCCCATTAAGTCAAATTATGCCTTTTGGGCAGGGGTCAGCAGCCACGTGCCGCTGAAAGTCATTTCTTACAATCCAGCCTACACCCCCAGGCCACAAATCTCCACCCCCTGGAGTGTCCGAGCTACCTACGCTTACCTTCACCACCAATCCCTGTTCCCAGTGGCAATGGAGAGGGGCAAATTTTGCCGTGCATGTAAATGCAGGCATGAGAGCGACATGGAGGTCTACGAATACAGGTAATGTGGAGTGGATGGATAGTGCAGGGCATCTGCATACCACCAATCCCCCATGACATTCCAAGCTGGATCAGACCTTCATGGGCTGAACCCAACCTCTTCACAGACTGGACCTGGCTCAGAGGCCAGAGGGTGCTGACCCCTGAATTAAGAGTATTCCCCAGTACTGGAGGATGAAGAAAGTCCCTGCATCCCCATGAGTTTAGGAAGGGATAGTTCCTCTTCTGTCAGCACCTGAGTATGCAAAAGGAGTGCACACACTTACACCACCCTTTTGGTGCAGCCCCTTTCTCTTCCTTGTACCATGATAACCCCTCAGGTCAGTGCAGTGACATGGAACAAGTACGTGGCATTTTAATGTACGCCCTCTTTCAAATGATTTGCAATTTCAGAATGATAGGAGAGGGCTACCCTTGTGGTTCTCTAAAGGGTGGACCATGTGGGCTAAAAGGCACAAGGAAGTCTCCTTGCACCATTCTTCTACTCCCTGAGCTCCTGCACATAAGCCACAGACACTTTCATCCTGCATTGTTATGCATTATTTTTGCTCCTCTAATTATCCACTTTGTTTTCTTCTGCTTATGGCTTGTAATACACCTTCTGATCCTCCTCCTCTTTACCAGATAGTTTATATTTTCTTCTACCAATTGAAACTGCTGGAACATAAAACACTAGCATGCATTTCACAAAATTATGCATTTACAGTATATCTCCCAGCTTTTTAGCATGGGTGACAATGATGTACTTTATAGTTACAATCAAGAACATCAACAGATTGTATTACAATCTGTCATGCATTCTCAGGAGGGAGGATTTGGCAACTTGCTACACTGAAGAACTGTAATCAAGCATCTGGAATATTACAGTACAAGTAGGTTTTATATGATCTGACTAGTTGAAGCAATTTATAATAATGACTTGTTTTATATGAGCTTGCCAACAACAGGAATGTGTAACAAGCTTATGTTCATATTGACTCCAGCATACTTGGTGCATGGATCTCTGATCAATAGTATCTAGCCTCTGTTTTACTAACCACAATATTGTCTTATCAATAACACTCATGGTTAAGATACACCCACATAAAGGTAAGGCACAAAAAATATTGATCAAACTTAGGAACAGTATTGCTATGTTTTATACATGTGCAGACTGGCAAGGAACTTTTAAGGATGCTCACTAAGCGAAACGTGTCATTTTATGCCCCACTGATAAGTGAAACCTCTTCATTCCTGTCTCTCACATGAGGAAAAATGACATATTGAATAATCTGATTAAAATAGAATGGATGTTAAGAAAATAATCCAAAGGCAAAAAGGAATGTCCTCTGCTCTCCATCACTCTGAGCTTACACCGGAAAGGCAGTTCCTTTTGTTCAAAGAAAACCAATAAGAAAAGTATTACATAAACCATGAATGTGATCCTTAACTCCTGAAAACACCTGCTATTAATGTCCAGGCTGAAGTGAAGAGTTTCAATACAGTATTTTAAATTGACAGGTATCCCAGGCAACAACTTTGCTAAACTGCATTTAAAGGCTGTGCTGGTCAGTGGGAGCATCTACACGAGATGCTATGTTGCATGACGCTGCTGTTACTGTGCAGTAGCAATGAGCTACTGCGTAGAAGTTCACTGTTACCACACAATAGGGTCAGAAATTACCCGTGCAGTGCCAGGACTGCACAGTATCAACTGCACAGTCGGGCATATGTATGACACACCCAGTCAGTCTCCAAAGGGTGTAGGGGAAGGAAACTGCAGTACTCTGTTTAGGTTTCTTAAAAGATGTGGGATGTTTATACACATGCTCTTTGGAGGAGGGGTGCATTGTAGTTAGAGAGGCTGAGAGCTGCTCTAATTAAAGCATCCGGAACATCTTGTGTATCAGTGGCCCCACACTTCAAAATGGCAACAGGGGTGTTTTATTTCAAGCTCATAGAATGAGCTTCAGATAAAGCAGTACCCCTACCTTCATTTTGAAGTGCAGTGACACTGATACAGGATACACAGGAGGCTGCTGGAGCATGGTAATTGCCATGCTCCAGCAGACTCAATTGAGTCTGCTCCAATGTGTTGGAATTATAGTGCATCAGAGCAACCTCCTTGCTCAAGTACAGTCACCCATAAATATTAAAACATCAGGCAATTCATACTGAGGTTACAAAACTTCCCAAAATGCCATCCCCCTCCCTTCAGAGATTAGAAAAGACGGAAAGGTACGATAAAAGTTACCCACACAATCTTAAATCTATTCCTATCCTCCAACTTTGTAAATGTAACCCGGGCGGTACTCCAAGAGGTACCCCGTCTCCAATGGAAGGGATCAAAGCAGGTGCACAAGCGCTGTGGGGGGTGTAGGGACTCTTTTCCCCCTATAGAGCAGAGCCAGACCACCAATGGTGACTTAACCATATACCTTTTAATGAGAGAACAATAGTGGGAACATAACCAGTATAAACCAGGGGGTATAGGGAATACTACAATGCCCTGAGGGGGCAGGATTCAACAAAGGTTAGACGCTTACAATCATAGACATTCATCCAGTTGACAAAAGACCGGGTTAACCAAAGTGTAAAACACAAACAGCAGAACAAACAATACTGGTTGGCACAAAATACAAAATGTCAAATGACAAGGAATATAGGGCCTAGGTACCTGGAGGGAGAGAAAGGGGGAAAACACAATGGCCCCTTTCTACTGCAAGAAGATTTTCTCCTTGGTAGTTCACTCACCTCAAATCACCCCACCTGGGACTTGAACCAGGTGGTTCAAGGACCACCTGCATCTCCCATGTGGTAGACAGAAACTCTGCTACACAGCCACCAGTGCTGGCGTTAGTCCAGACTGCTACAGGTCTTGATCTTCCAGGAAACCCGGCCTTATATTGCACTGCCTGACCTCTTATTGGAGGAGCTGGAAGCAGGGCTGAGAACCTCTCAGGTCTCTGCTCAGATCCACCTAGAGCTGGGGAGCCTCTCCTGCTGGCCACAGCCTCTCATAGGGGATCCTGGAGCCCAGCAGGGAGCCTCTCCTGCCAACTGCACGCTGCACTGCTGAGGGTCCAACTGCTGCCTGCAGGTCCCACTCCTTCAGGCTCTTCTGGGGCAACTGCTCCTGCCCCGCTGGCCCAGCTCTTGCCAGCTCCTTCCTTGTGGTCCCTCACTGGTCTCTCCTGAGTCAGCCACGCTGCCCCTTTTATCCCCTTCCAAGTGACCCAAGGGGCCAATCAGGGGACATGCAGGGTGAGTCTCTGGGGCCTGATTGGTGAGGAAAGGGAATCCCAAGTCCTCCAATCATCTTTTGCCCTTTCAAAACCCCTGGGCTAAGTCACTGCCAGCTAGCCCGTCACATAAACCAATTGCATCTTGTGTATATATGGGGACTGCTATGCTCTCTCAAAACTAGCACACCGAGCTCCCCCAGAGCTTGCACCTAAACCCTTATTTATCTCAGGAGTTTTTTTGGAAGCCCCTAATGGCCAAGGAGAGGCCACTGCTTTTCCAATACAACGGGAAAGCCAAGTAGAATCATGATCTTCACAGGAGTCACTCCCCTCTCCCTCTTCTTCCTCAGCCCCATGCTATAAAACTGAAATTTCCTGGCACAGTCTGCCTGTCATGGGCAGGACACAGGGGATATCCACCTGCCAAAAACCCCTTCTCATAGACCAGAGAGCTGGAAAGAAGCAACAACCCCCCACACCAAAGATCCATGTGTTTTCTGCAGGATTAAAAAGGCATGAACTCCTTTGATGGTGCCCCTTAAGAGAAGAAGGAAGCATTCAGCAACCCCTGAAGACAGCAGGGGGGAGAGACGGAGGTCCCAAACTAGACTTGAGTTAAGGGCTGGAACCTGCTCTTGTTTTGTGGTACAGGCAGTGGGAGGTCAGGGTTAAAAGTGACAAGGGTAGCAACAATGCATGGGGAAACAGAGGATAGTGTATGAGGAGAGAAGTGTAGTAGCAGTATCTCCCCAAGTTGCACATAGGAATACCTAGGAAGAAGCAAGACATGGGGTGGTTAACCGATGTGGGCAGAACCAGAACACAGGGATGGAATAATGAGGAGAATCAAGCAGAACACAGGGGATCAGGAATTCTAAGAGACTCATCTGACAAGAGTCTCCTGGAGGGAAATTGGCCATCATTTTGACTTTCTTTTGTTCCAACTGCGGAAGTAAGTGAGCAGCTGAAGAGCTGGTGGGAATCAGGTCCTCTAAAATCACAGTATTAGGTGCTGCAACTGTTCATCCTTTTTATGTGCAACAGACCCAGTGGATCAATTCCTGCTCACTTCACTAAGGAGGAAGCTTCCTTCAATATGCATAACAATCCTTATTGGTTGCCTTTCACCAACTGCATGGATGAGCAGGTAATAAGACATGGAGCTCCATAAAGGTGAGGAGGTTCTTCAACAGACCTCTAAACATCTTTAAAAGTTACCTTATTGAAAATGAATGCAGAATGTGTGTGTGCCTATGTCCACACAAAGGAGTGATTAGGTACATGTTGAATTAATGTGCATTGAGATGGATGGAAACAAAATTCATGTGCTGTTAAATGCACAAGCTGTGTCTGGGGACTGTGTTTGAAATGGATGCATGTGAGTAGAACGAGGTGGGAGGGTCTGAAAATGGATGTGGAATAACTGAATATGAAATGAGTAAGTGTTGGTATACATAGAATAAATATGAGAAGGATTTCATGTGCAAGGAGTGAATGTGACAAGGATTAATGGGCAACATGTATACGTGAAAAGTATGCACCATTAAAGCTGCCAGGAATTTGTTGTTTTGAGGGGTGGGGTTTGTAGCAAACATTAGGAGATACTGAATTCTTTTTGTCGGATGCTGGTAACTTACTGAAGAAGGAAAGATATGAAGTAGCAGCCTGCCCAGGTAGTATCCCAGATAAGAGGAATTTAGTGGGTTAATATGATTGACTTTTCAAATACTTGGTGGGACTTTCAAAAGTCAATAGGAATTGGGTGCCTGACAAACTATGTTTGGAAATTCTACTCTATATACTTTTATAATGCATTATATGATATTGGGCAGGGCACAGGTGGTGCCTCTTAACAAAAATCCTAACTAGAATTATGTTGGCTTAATTGGGAGGGGGAGGAGGGGACAGGGCAGGGAGGGTTGATTTGGTTTGGTTTTGCCTTCTTTTCTTTTCTTCCTATGATGAGGCTGTATTTTAGAATTGTTTATATACATTGTATGGTATTTTAAAGAATTGTAAAACTGGATTTTGCTTTGCTATACAGCAGAACTTCAATAATAAAGGTGGGACCAACTGTGTGCATACCTTTAAGAGTGTTATGTACAAGTTGTTACATTTGCCCAGGGATTACAGGAGGGAACAGCAGAACTGCAGGCAGCATACTGCTTTCTGAATAAATAAGCTTTATTGTTCCATAATCTTAATTCCTTAATCTTCTGAGAATTACACATGGTACCAGGAGTATGGTAAGAATAGAAGGGGAAAAAATGGAGCAGCTCAGAATTCCAGAGAAGTTAAAACTGTTCAGCAATGAAGCAGAAAACTGGAAGAAATTTAAGCTCTGTCTCTTTATAATAGCCTACAACTGTCAGAAGTAGAACAGAAAAGCTATGGCACAATGATAAAAAAAAGTTTGAGGATACACAAACAAAATGAAACCTTTGAATGGTATAATTTCCACATGAGACAGCAGAAAAAAGGTGAGACCATAGAAGAGGTTTCAATGACCTCAGAATGCTGAGCCAGACATGCAACTTTGGAGACCTAAAAGGGTCCAAATCAGAGAACAAATAGTATTTGGTATAAGGAATACAAGCCTCAGGAAAAACTGCTAGAGGATCCTGAGCTTAATTTGGAAAAGGCAGTTAGAATGTGCCAATTGGCTGAAATAACAAATGCCAGGCTGCAAAAGCTGGAGGAAAAAACAGAACAAGCTGAACTAGACAGGATTACAAGGCTGCAAAAACCTAAGGCAACACACAAGCAATACAGAAAGGAGGACCTCACTATGAAGCAGGAAAGCAGAGACCAAAAATAATTGCTTGAAGAACCAATGGTCAGCTGTGGATGCTGTGGGGGTTACCACAAATCCATGCAATGCCTTGCATTTGGTAAGTACTGCAACAAATGCAAAAGATTCAATCACTTTTCAAAAGTTTGCAGAAAGGATCAGGATGCAATACAAGAAACAGCAGGTGCATGCTCTACGCAATAAGGAAAAGGAAGAATTCCTCGTTGGCACAATGCAAGAAGTTCATTCTTCTAAGCATTGGACAATCACCCTGGGCACCAATGGACTAATGGTAACTTTTAAATTACACAGGCACAGGTTAATGGACACCAGAATCTATTATTCAAAAAATGAAAACTAAACCTGTGTACTATGAGATTAAGAAAATGAGAGCATATAATGAGAACATGATTGCAACCAAGGGTGTTTGTATATTGCACGTTAGATACAAGGGTAATATAGTAAAAAATCAGTTTGTAACAGTCCCAGGACAGCTAGTGCCAATTAATGGGTTGCAAATGTGTAAAACTCTAGGTTTGATTAAAGAGAATGGGTGCCATTGAGGGACTAGAAAACAAGAACATAGAAGAAGAGTTTTATAATGTGTTTCAAGGCATAGGGAAACTGCCAACTGAGTACAAGATAGAATTAAGGTACAATCACTTCCACCATACATGCTCCAATAAATGCTCCCCTTGTACTAAGGGAGAAACTGAAAAAGGAATTAAATAGACTAGTTAACATGGAGATAATAGAAAAAGTAGAGCAACCAACTGCTTGGGTTCATTCACTGGTCTTAATAGAAAAAAAAGATGGATCCTTGAGACTGTGTCTGGATCCTAAGCAAATGAACAAGTACATAAAAGGGGAGCATTTTTCCATTCCCACCAAGGAAGAGGTTTTTGGCAGTGTGGCAGAAGTTAAGTATTTCTCCAATTCGGATGCCTCTTCTGGGTTTTGGCAAGTTCCCCAAGAAAAGAATAGCACTTAGATTATGTACCCTCAATGTGCCTTTCAGAAGGTATTGCTTTCATAGGCTTCTTTTTAGACTGTATTCTGCATCTGAAGTATTTCACAGAAAGGTGCAACAAATTTTTGAAGGTCTTAATGAAAATATGGTTTATACTGATGATGTGTTAGTCTGGGGAAGTAGAAGGAAAAACATCATGACTTGAGGCTAAGAAAGGCACTAGAAACAGCTAGCAGAGCAGGTTTGAAACTGAACAAACAAATGCAAATTCAGAGTGAAAGAAATAACATATCTGCCAGAAAAGCTCTCTGAGAAATGGGTGCAAATCAATCCTGCAAGAGTTAAAGCCATTACAAACATGCCACCTCCTACAGATAAGGAAGGATGCAAAGATTACTGGGAATAATCAATTTTGTAGGGAAATATCTACCTAACTTAGCAGAGCAGACCAAACACCTTAGCTCAGTCCTACAAAAGAATGCTCATTGGACATGGGGAACATGAACATAAAGCTGAATTTAAAAACTTGAAGGAAAAAATAATGAAAGCTCTCGCATTAAAATACTATGACCCTAAAAGACCTGTTAAATTGTCAACAGATGCTTCTAAAGAAGGCATTGGAGCAGCTTTGCTTCAAAAACATGGGGATAGCTGGAGGCCAGTGGAATATGCATCTATGGCACTCTCTAAGTTAAAGTGTCTATAACGGGGTGGCCAAAGTCCGGCCCATGAGCTGGACCCAGCCAGCAGTAGACTCCATTTCCCAGGAGCACCTGCCCAAATGGCTGAAGCCAGTCTCCATGGAGACTCCAGCCACAGTTGCACTGTGATTGAGCAAGGCTGGGGTTGCCATGGAGACTGGCCCCAGCCACCCTGGCAGGGTGCATGGCAGGGCAGGGCAGGGACCTGCTCTGGGGCCACTGGGATCTTGTGGCAGGCGTAGCTTGGTCTGGGGCCAGGGCAGAGCTGCAATCTGGAGTCTGGGTGCCAGCCAAAATGGAATCCAGCTGCCAGCCAGATCTGACATTTTGCCCACCCCTGGTCTATATGCACAAATTGAGAAGGAAAATTTAGCTCTGGTATATGGCTGTAAGAAACTTCGTATATTCATCTATGGGAAGTCTGTGAGAGCTGAAACTGATCATAAACCTTTGGTAACTATAGCAAAGAAAGGGTTATCAGACACCACCCAGATTACAGACTTTTCATTCAACTGCAAATGTATGATCTAGGCATACAGTATATGCCTGGAAAACATCTACTTATTGCAGATCTGTTGTCCAGAGCATATGACATAAAGGAAGATGAGAGAATTCCAGACTCAGAATAGTACATGTTACTCTAATTAAAAGAGTCCTATCAGAGATAAAATGTGGGGACTAGTTGCAAAAGCTACTGCTCAGGACACCACATTGCAAAAAGTGATAACAGCTATTTGTGCTGGTTGGCCTAGAAAACATACACCTAGCTCCTACTCTCAGTTCAAGGAAGAGCTGTCAGTACTGGATGGCATTTTATTCAAAGACTCACGACTTGTTGTTCCAGCAGTGTTAAACAAAGACATATTAAACAGAATACATGACAGGTAGCTAGGCATTGAAAAATGCTAAAGGAGAGCACAGGGTGCTTTATATTGGCCCAACAGAAATAATGACATAGAAGATGCTGTAAAGGCTTGTAGAATGTGCCTAAAGTATAGATTTGCACAAAGAAAAAAGTGCACAATGGTCATGGAGGAGCCCATAGCTCCATGGTATCAAATGGGCATTGACTTATTCATGCATGCTGGAAAAAATTATGTATTAATGTTAGATTATTATTCTCACTGTCCTGAAACTGCATTGCTCAGAAGTAAAACAGCATACCATGTTATAATTCACATCAAATAGATTTTTGCTAGACATAGGATTCCACAAACTGTGAGAACAGACAGCAGAACTCAGGTGAACTGTCTTGAATTAAAAGAGTTTGCAAACAAATACGGGTTCCATCACAACACTTCAAATCCTAAATACCCACAATCCAATGGTCTGGTGGAAAATCTCCTGGGACATCTGCTGGGAGGAGCAGTCACTAGATCCACCCGTTCACATAGGTTCTTAACCTGCATACAGAACCTTCACCTAACACAGGAGATATACAGTCCCACTAGGGGAAACGCCTTACTGGACTTCATCCTGGCTACAGGGATGATTTGGTGGGGGACCTCCAAACATGGGGTAACGGAGGGGACAGTGACTATCACTTGATTGAATTCACTATCTGGTGTAGGGTGGGAAAGATAACCAGTAGAGCAGAAGTTCTAGACTTCAGAAGGGCTAACTTCAGTGTGCTCAGGATATTAGTTAGCAAGGCACTGAAGAACAGGAGAATTGGTGAGATGGGAGTCCAAGCAAAATGGTCATTCCTAAAGGGAGAAGTCCTAAGGGCACAGAAGGAGACCATCCCCTTGTGCAGGAAAGGGGGCAAAGGGGCCAAGAAACCCTCTTGGCTGAACAGGAAAATCCAGGAAAGCCTTGGGGCAAAAAAAAAAAAAAAAAAAAAAAGAGGCATATAAGCTGTGGAAGCAGGGGGTAGCTACCAAGTCAGAGTATACCTACTTGGCCCACACTTGCAGGGAGGCAGTCAGAAAGGCCAAAGCAGAAATGGAACTTAGGCTGGCAACAAAAATTAAAGACAACAAAAACTCCTTCATGGAGCAAAAAGAAGGTGCAGGGTAGCATAGGCCCCCTATAAGACAAACAAGGGCAATTACTGACAGATAGGGGGGACAAAGTAGAGCTCTTCAATGAGTTTTTTGCCTCTGTATTCCTAAACTCAGATCAGGACAAATCTCCCAATTGGATCATAGACAGGCACAAAAGGGAAACCAGTCCACCCAATGGTTGGCACCAACTTAGTGAAAAGACACTTGGAGGGGCTAGATGTGTTTAAGTCAGCAGGCCCAGATGATCTTCATCCAAGGGTTCTGAAGGAATTGGCCAGTGTCATAGCAGAGCCACTAGCATGGCCATTCAAGCACTCTTGGTGCTCAGGTCAGGTCCCAGAAGACTGGAAAAGGGCGAATGTGATCCTTATTTTCAAGAAGGGAAGGAAGAAAGATCTGGGTAACCATACACCAGTTAGTCTAAGCTCTATCCTCGGGAAAACCTTTGAAAAAATTATTAAGGATCACATTTGTGAGAGTCCAGTGGGGAAAGAAATGCTAAAGAGCAACCAGCATGGATTCATAGCAGGTAGATCCTGCCTGACTAACCTTGTTTCTTTTTACAACAAGGTCACAAAATTCTTAGATGCAGGAATCAAGGTGGATGTCATCTACTTTGACTTTAAGAAGACCTTTGAGATGGTATCTCATTATCTTCTTATACATAAACTGAGAGACTGTCATGTTGATAATTACAAGGTCAAGGGGGTGGCAAATTTTAATTTAGAGTTGCACCCAGAGAGTGGTGGTGGATGGGTCAGTATCAACCTGGAAAGATGTGGGCAGTGGAGTCCCACAAGGCTCAGTTCTTGCACTGGTGCTGTTCAATGTCTTCATCAGTGACAGCTCTCTGTCCAAATTCGCAGATGATACCAAATGTTGGGGCAAAGTTAACACACCAGAGGGTAGGGAATGAATCCAGGCAGATCTGGACAGGTTGGAAAAGTGGACAGAACAAAATAGGATGCAGTTCAATAAGGACAAATGCAAGGTGCTGCACCTAGGGAGAAGGAATCACCAACATGCTTACAGGCTGGGGTAGGATCTTCTCAGCAACACAAAGGGATCTTGGAGTCACTGTTGACTCCAAGATGACCATTAGTTGTCAATGTGGTGAAGTGATCAGTAAAGCTAATCACACTTTATCATGCATTAGCAGGTGCATGACAAACAGGAGCAAGGAGGTGATACTTCCCCTTTATGCACCATTGGTCAGGCCACAGTTGGAGTACTGTGTCCAGTTTTGAGCACCACACTTCAAGAGGGATGCGGACAACCTTGGGAGGGTCCGGAGGAGGAGGAGAGTCACTCGTATGGTTAGGGGCCTGCAGGCAAAGCCCTACAAAGAGAAATTGAGGGCTCTGGTTCTTTTCAGCCTCCACAAGAGAAGGCTGAGAGGTGATCTTGTGGCTGTTTACAAATTCATCGGGGGGGGGAGGGAGGGGACAGCAAGGAATAGGAGGTGCTCTGTTTACCAGGGCACCCCTTGGGATAACTAGAAACAACAGTCACAAACTGACGGAGTATATTTAGGTTACACATCAGGAAGAACACCTTTACAGTAAGCGTTGCCAATCTTGACTGGGCTTCTGAGGGAAGTGGTGCTCTCCTCTACCTTGGGAATCTTTAAAAGGATGCTAAACATACACCAGGCTGGGGTTATCTGACCCCAGCACTCTTTCCTGCCCAGGGCAGGGGGTCGGACTCGATGATCTGCTAAGGTCCCTTCTGACCCAAACATCTATGAATCTATGAAAATGGAATACAAATAGTAAAGAAATTGTTGAAAAAAGCTTCAGATTCACACACCGATGTTTACCTGTCACACTTAAATTACAGGGCAACACCTATGAAACATGGATTGTCCCCAGCAGAAATGCTGTTCAACAGGAAACCAGGCTGCCAAATCTTGTGGATGATGATCATCAGAATGAAAAGCAAGACATGAAAACATTTAAAAAATATGACAAACTCAAACAAAAATGGTACTATGACAGGGGTTCCAGGGAGTTACCACAACTGCACAACAAAGTATGGTGCTTATGTCAGATGGACAAACATGGAAACAAAAAGCACTAGTTCCCTATCAAGTAGTCACACCAGAACAAGGGGTGTTAAGAAGGAACAGATGACACTTGCAGCTCGCAAAGGGGAGAAAAGAAGCAGGATCATGAAATTCATCAAAGGAAACAGAGCTAACATCAAAGCAACAAGAAACTACAGAGGATATTGAAAATGACACAGATGTAGAGACATCTGAACAAGGAAAACATGGGAGCAACCAACATGGGTTCATTAGAGGCAGGTCCTGTCAGACCAACCGGGTGGCCTTTTATGACCAGGTCACAAAATCCTTAGATGCAGGGGTAGCAGTGGACGTAGTCTTTCTGGACTTCAGGAAGGCCTTTGACACTGTCTCTCACCCCATTCTCATTAAAAATCTTGGGGACTGTGGCATCGACACCTACACAGTCAAATGGGTCGCTAACTGGCTGGAGGGCCAAACCCAGAGAGTGATGGTGGATGGGTCATTTTTGACCTGGAGGGATGTGGGCAGTGGGGTCCACCAGGGCTCAGTCCTCAGACGCGCTGTTCAACATCTTCATCAGTGACTTGGACGAGGGGATAAAAAGCACCCTGTTCAAATTTGCTGATGACACTAAGATGTGGGGGGATGTGGGCACGCTAGAAGGGTGGAACAGGCTGCAATCAGACTAGACAGGTTACAGGGGTGGACGGATGAGATCAGGATGGATTTCAACACTGACAAGTACAAGGTGCTGCATCTGGGGAGGAAGAACCAGCAGCATACCTACAGGCTGGGGAACTCCCTTCTTGTCAGTGCAGAGGCAGAAAAGGATCTTGGAGTCATTATTGATGCCAAAATGGACATGGGCCAGCAGTGTGGGGATGCAGTCAGGAAGGCCAACCACACCTTGTCATGCATCCACACATGCATCTCGAGCAGGTCTAAGAAGGTGATCCTCCCCCTCTATGCGGCACCGGTCAGGCCGCAGTTGGAGTACTGCATCCAGTTCTGGGCACCACACTTCAGGAGGGATGTGCACAACTTGGAGTGGGTCCAGAGGAGGGCCACTCACACGATTGGGGTCAGCAGGGCAGGCCCTACGAGGAGAGGCTAAGGGACCTGAACCTGTTCAGCCTTCACAAGAGAAGGCTGAGGGGGGATCTAGTGGCCTGTTACAAACTAGTCAGAGGGGACCAGCAGGCATTGGGGGAGTCCCTGTTCCCTCGAGCACTACCAGGAGTGACTAGAAATAACGGTCACAAGCTGGCAGAGGATAGATTTAGACTACACATCAGGAGGCACTACTTCACAGTCAGGGCAGCTAGGACCTGGAAGCAACTTCCAAGCGAAGTGGTGCTGGCTCCTACCCTGGGGGTCTTTAAGAGGAGGTTAGACAAACACCTTGCTGGGGCCATTTTACCCCAGTACTCTTTCCTGCCATGGCAGGGAATCGGACTTGATGATCTGCTCAGGTCCCTTCCAACCCTACCAACTATGAAACTATAAAACTATGAAAACAAACAAGATCTGAACCAATAAGGATTGAGAATGCAGAGAAAATGAGAAGATAATTTAGACTTAGAAAGCAAATACAAAGACTAATACATACCTGTTATAATGTGCTTTAACTATGGGTTGAACTAAACTGCCAATTTTAGAATTACATGGGGATGTTACATGTAAAGGGGGAAGATGTATGGATACCTTTAAGAGTGTTATGTATCAATTGTTACATTGGCCCAGGGATTGCAGGAGAAAACAGCAAAACTGATCTCTGAATAAGCAAGCTTTATTGAAAGTACAGGAAAAAAAAAAAAAAAAAAAAAAAATGATTAGGCATCTCAGAGTGGACCTTGAGAATTATTTATTTTAGATTTAGTTACTCAGTAGTATTCCAATAACAGTATTGCCATATAATTTTATAAGTAATAAATTCTCAGTGAAATAAGACCTAATTGCAGCACAACATTTGCTATTAGAGACTGGCTGGAGGGTGGGAAAGTTCTGACTTTTCTGAGACACTGTTAAAATGTGGAGATGAGTAAAGTGTGAGTAAGCAAGATTCACATCTATAAATGCTTCAACTTGTCGTGACCCAAAGGTCTGATTTTTTTGTGCGCGCTTCGGCACTAGAATTATCCCCGTGGGTTTACAGCTTCATTGCACGGTGGAGTTCTGCTGCACAGAGAACCCGCGTGCAAAGGAGAGAGTTCCCGCCACTTTGCAGCTGTCTTTGCAGGGTGCATTTTCTTTGCAACACAGAAATGCACAGTGCAAAGAGTTCCTGCTCTTCGTATGCAAATTAGTGTCCCGCTATTGGCTAGTGCTAAATTATTCCCACGTGGCGGCTAGCAATTGGCCTGCTAGCCGTATAAGAGGCTTGAGCAGTTTCTGCCCAGGCTGAATAGGACTCCACATCCAACTCGTGGGGACTCTGGGTGCGCGGCAGGGTCATCGAAGCCCTGCGTGTTACTCAGAGGAGTTTGGCGGCCTGATCCACCGCCCACCTCTTCCCGTCTTCGAGCGGTAACTTTCTATAAGACATATCGACGAGTTTTCTATTTTGAGGCGCGCTTGTCCTAGACATCCAGAGTTCTGTCTGCGTGGAGCCTAGCAAACTCCACACGAGTGTTCATGTTTTCTGTTTGTAACCGCAACTCAAGCAAGTTTTCCAGCCTGCACCGCGACCATCTTGGTGTAAGTAAACAATCTTAAAATCAACCGTTGGGTGTCTGTGCCCAATTCTAGCTCAGCACCCGCCCTCTCCGACCCGGCGTGCCCGGGCTGCCGGCCACAGCCCGCGTGCAGTGGGACAGAGGGCCCGGGTCCGACCCAGCCCACACACAACTACATTTTTCTGGAATGGGAAGGTAATCTTCTGACATGGTATTGTTAAGATCTCCTGAAGCATCCCTTTTTATCAGAATATATTTAATGGTCACAGGATTTAAGCAGCCAAACCAAGTACACACTTTTTGACACTTTACATTTTGTAATAACTGTGTTCTGCGTCTTTGAGATCCTAGTATCTTCTCCAATTACGAAAGTATTTCTAAGAATACTTTTGTTTCCTGACTTCATTTATAGGGTTTCTCTTCATTTATAGGCTTGGAAACATACTACATTTACACCAGTGTAGAAAAGGAGTAGGTACACAATCTGCACCCCAACTGAAATTATTTGAATCCTGTATGACCTTATACAAGGAAAAAAAAAACAAAAAACCAAGTATGCATCTATGGACCTTGTTACACAGTAATTTTGGACAGCTCCTGGACCTCTTAACACCTGAATTGTCTGCACATTAACACCTGAAACTAGTTTTAAGCACTCCTTATGCGGCTCAAAGTTATGCCACTCCAGGGCAGGATTATCTCTGATTCATGTTACTCAGTTCATGTTATACTAAAGTATAGCCACACCCCACACACCTCCCCCTTCCCCACTGGCCAGATAAGGCCTACTGTCCCCCCATGGAAGCACCCCAGATCCCTGCTTACTGCTCCCTCCTGCTTATTTGTGGGTGCCCATGCTGTCTTCCCCAGGGAGTAGGCAGAGAAGGGTCAGCCTGCCTGTCCAGCTGCCAGGGTCAGCCCAGAAAAGAGCCAGGGTCAGCCCAGAGAAAAGCAACAACCCAACAACAGCACCCAGGCTGACCCTCAGCTCCCCTGGCAATATTACTAAAATATTTTTCAGTATTTCAAAAATATCACTGAATATTTTTCAGATTTTCTAATTGCAAAATTTTCCAAGTTTTGCTTTTTCATTCTGATTCAGGACAAAAAACACTTCTTCATACCCTAAAAATATTTATAGGACAAGAACATTCATTTCCCACCCAGCCTCACTTCAAATGCATAATTCAAAAAAAAAAAAAAAAATGTATTCCATATTAAAATACCAAACCACATGTCAAGGTCCGTTATATTGTCACATAAAAGAGTACAGAACATTCCAGCTTTCCCTTGTACTCACTGTTCTCCTTTCTCCACACACAGTTCTTTAGTCTCTTTGTTTAAAAGACTGCATTCTAAAAGCATTTACAAAGAAGAATATTTTTTCTGTTATAAGTGCTCTCCAGTCAATGAAGGTTACAATAATATTTTCTTTTTAACCTAGAAGCCAAACAAAAGCTCCAACCTTGTTGCTTCATGGCTCTGAAAACAATAATCAGTTCACTCTTTCTGAAACGGTGAAACTAATTGAAACAGATACAGAATACTGGGAAAGGACTGAAGTTACAGTTATCCGGTGCACGATCTATCTTGGGTCCTTTCATGGCCAAGGTATCTGACCGTAGTATCTGAGAGCTTCACAATCTCTCTCAACAGCCAAGCAAGGGAAATCAGTTTGATTATCCCTATTTTAAAGATGAACTGAAGTGCAGAGAAGCTAAAGGGCAGATTTACAAAGTTTTTTAGGAGTCTAAAAAATTTCAGGATATGCATGTAGTGGAATTTACAAAAGCACCTTGTGAATTCAAGTTCCAATATACTGGTACTACTCATTTCAACAGGGGTTAGATGCATGACTTGCTGAAACATCTAATCTCCTGTGATTTTTGTAAATGCCAACAGGTCCTGACTCCCACTGGAATCAATGAGAGTGAGGACTTAATACTTTTGCAAACTGGAACCTAAGTATCTGCTTTCACCTTTTCTTTAGGCACATGTAGCCCGGGTACACCCTTGGGGTGTGCCCTGTCCTCAGTTGGAAGGGATGGGTGCTTAGGCAAGAGTGCTATGAGAGGGATGTGTCATTGGAAGATAATTACCTCTTTCCTCTATAGAGCCAGGCAAATACAAACTTTTAACTATATATAGATTTATTATTGTTTACCCAATAATAAAATAGCTATTAATATACAATACAATAAGAATTTTTACAAATTGATAAGGATCATAAAAGAAACGCATATACACGATAACCACAGATAAATACACTTAACATTTAAACAAATGAACACAAGTATCTATCAATACATTCACACATCAACTAAACAAGCCAGCCCAAATCATCTTAATAGCATTACAACACTGGTGTGTGTGTGTGTGTGCGCACACACACACACACACACACACACACACACACTAAAAACTGTCTCTAAATATAACTGGTTCCACAGGAGGCACAAGTCTTCCCTCCCTTTTCCACACGCTCTATTGGGCGAGACCCTTCAGCATTCCCTCAGGGTGGAGAACCTGGCACCTCCCCTGTTCCCATTGGAGGGAAAAAGGGGGCACCCATTCCCCAGGTACTCACAAGCCCAATGATCCACCTAGGAGGGATCTCCTGAAGTCACAGGTACTCTGTTGTGCCGCCCTGGTCCCTACCCTTCCGGTCCTCTGTCAGGGCCTGGACCTCCTCGAGCGGGTCCTAATGCCCACTCTCACCTTCTGCCGTCCACTGGGGCTCAGGCCGCCTAGTGCAGGCTCTGAAACCTGGACCTTGCCTTCTGCCCTTTCACTGGGGCTCAGGCTGCTGCATGCAGGTCCCGAAACCCAGAACTCTAGGCTCCTGTTGCACCCAGCTGGTGCCTCTGGGTCCTCAGCCTCATGCTGGGAAAGTGGTTGCAAACCTAAGCGGCCTGGCACTGCTCCAGGGTTTGGGATACCATGCAACACTGTGTGCAGTGGGTGACCCACTGGTCCTCTGGGGTTGCAGACTCAAGCCGTGACTTGTGGTTCCCAAAGCCTGGGCTCCATGAGCTGAAATGCGCACCTACATGGGCCCGACCAGTCTCACACTGCTCCCAGGGCCATGTCTCTGTACACTGACCCCATGTGCCGTCAACAGCCCAAATGGTTTTGCACCGCTCCCAAGGCTGCTCCTCTAGTGGCAGCTTCAGAAGCCTGGGGCCTATTGCCTGCTGGGGAGGAGCTCCTTAGCTTTTCTTGGCTCCACTCTTCTTAAGTCCCTCACTGCATCTCCCCTTGTGCCAGGCATGCTGCTCTTTATATATTTGTCAGGGCTTCACCCCTGAAGTCTTCCGGACTTGACAGCATTGCAGTCTACAATCAGGTTTGTGGAGCTCCTCTCCCCCTTCCCTCAGGATTGGCTTCACTCCTCTTGCTGCCTCCAGATTGGTGGATGGGCTCCACCAATCAAACAGCAGACTCTTGAGCCTGGGAGTCAACCCAAGCTCCAAAAGGTAAGCCTGTTACACACATAAATGGAGAGAGGTAGTTAGCCATATTAGTCAGAAGTCAAAGTGGCTAGGTAGTGTGCCACCTTTAGACTAACTCAGGGCTGTCCAGTTTCTGAGTGGATGGGAACCGAATGCCCTACAGATTGCACCAGCAGGGGCCAAACACCTGTGGGCCACACCAGGGTGAACCATGTCCTCCCTTTCCCCGCAGTCACATGCCACAGACACCCCTTCTCATTGTACCATACTGGCACTCCCCTTTCCCCTTGCTTTCCATTGCACCTTGCATCCATGCCCCCCTGCTCCACCACATGGGAGGCCCTACCCAACCACTTTACTGTGCACCACATCCCTCCCCACCACTGCACCACATGTCTGCATGGGTGCTACCCCCCACCACTGAACTATGCACCCATGTAGCCCCAGGCTGACTCTCAGCTCCCCCGGCAATGCCATCTTGTACTGCCCTGCCCTCTGGGGTAATTAAGAGGGCTTAATTGCAATTCTAAAAGCTGCTGTTTACATTTCTTTTCATAGGTCCTCAACCCACACTCACGGAAGTCAAGGGAAATCTTCCTATTGCCTTAACAGAAGTTGATTTCAGCAGTATAAAAGTTCAGTAATGCAAAGTGCTGAGCATGCTTGCCCCAATACAGCAAAGAACTTAAGCACTTACCCAAGATCAAGTATATTAGTAGTTTGACTTCAGTAAAGCCCTCTATACATCTCCTTATAACTGCCCACACAAACTGATCCCTCACACTGAAAACCCCTTACCACAACACCTAGGAGCAGCTCAGCCCACCTCCAAAAATATCTGCTGACCTTCAGAGTTTGAGGCTGCTCTCAGTCTGCTCCTCCCTGCAGTATGTTCAGAACTTACCCAGGCAATACAAGCCACAAGCAGAGGACATCCACCACCAGCAGTCCCACAACTTCCTTGCCTCCATTGCCTGTGATTAGGGTCAAGGACAGAAAGGACTACCAGTAAACAATCTGATTCCCAGAAGGGGTCTACTGAAAGTAAGACACAGACAATCCGCATTGCCTAGATAAGCCTCAGGATTCACTCTAAATAGCAATATAGACATACCTCTTATTCTTTTGTGATTCTTATGGAACCTGCAGCTTCCCATTGCTTATGAGGGTTGGACTGGCCCATCACTCAATTCTTCCTGCTCATCCAAAGCCCATAGTACTCCTCCTGGTACAGTCCTATAAATCCTGAGGAGAGGTTTGCAGTCATATATACCAGGAACTGAGGTGACAACTTACTAATATATAAATCCACTTAGAGCAGAGGACCTTTGCTCTGAAGCCAAAATCCACAGTCACTCTGAGAGTCATTAAACTTCCTACATAATCTACACTGTATTTTTCAATGCTTTCTGACTTTATTATCATAGCTTGCAGTGAGAAGGCATTTTATAATGAGTGTAAAATGAGTGCAGTGAGCATCAAATATATGTAGACAAAGTTCTAATATGTCATTCTTGGCAAAATAATAAATCATTAGACAAGATTTATGTAAAAGATATAATTCAATAACTTTGCATATTTCTGTGAAGCGTTTTACTCTGCTGCAGGTCTACTGTATGACCTTAATGCACTGGAGGGAATAATACTTCTCCAGCCAGCATGAACCATGTGAATCTTTTAGAAGAAATCTGAATCCTTAGAGATGCTCGCTATAGCTCATGGATAGCATGGGCTGTGTGTGTGTGAAAAGACTTCTACTGAGAGACCTTGGGCACCAGGTAGAAGAACTTTACCCCAGAGATAACAACCCCTTTAACTTATACTTGTCTGGACTTAATGTCATTTTGGTACTTTTCTTAAAGTGTTATGGAAGTGGGCAGAAGGGATAAACAAGTTAGAATAGTGCTGTCAACATGAAAAAAGTATACATATGTTATTCAAAGTAAAAGATTTCAGTTTCTTCTGTGACTATTTGGTGTATTTCTTAAAGGTTTGTATTTCACACCAAGTTTCTAGAGTAGCTGTATTATTAACTTCTTCAAAGGATAGGAATGGCAGCTTGTTACCTGTGAAGTGCTTCACAAATATGAACCTAAACTCTAGTACAAGCCTCAAGAGAAGTACTTTAGATTGAAATATGCAGACTTTATAACTGTAAACCCCATGCTCTTCTCAATTATAGTAGCTGACATCCAAGAGAAAAATGTATGTAAGCATTTGTCACAGAAATTAAAATGCTTTTAGAGAGGAAAGTCCTTTGCATAAATTCATGTTACTCTAGAGAATAAAGCAATCCGCATTTTGTAAATGGTACGACAGCAATACCCACTTTCCTCCTGAACTCTACTATTTTTAAAATGAACACTTTAGTGAAGAGAAGCTGCATAATAGCATAGACTATTTTGTAATTTTAGATGAAATACTAGATAATGAGATAACAAAAATGAAGTCATACAATAGATGTAGTTATTTATTTATTTTTAAGAACCTGAGCCAAACCCTCTGTGGATGTAAGTCAGTATAACCCCACTGAAGTCAACAGGTTCAAAGTTTTTGACACAGCACCTTCTTGTTATGAAGTTTATGGGCCTGTATTCAAAGGATTCTGCTCTAAATACAAAGTCCCACATTTCTGCATAGAAACAACTGTGAAGTAAAGAGCCAAAATGGTCACCATCATAACAGATAAAAAGTTCATGGAAAGAGCCATGTTGTTTTAACACTGATCAGCTGTATTAGAATAAGAACACAGTATTAATATTAAGACTACTTGATCACCTCCCCCCAGCCTCTCTTTCTCTCTGCTTTGCTTTATGTAAAACCTTCCACGATCCTCTCCTACTTGCTTTCTTGGTGCATTTTCAAGAAATGACACAAATCGCCCACACACTTTTCCTGTGAAAATAACAAGAAATAGCATTTATCCTTTTACTGTAGATTTGCACAAAACATCAGCTTTACAGTTCCTCTAGAACTGGTCATATGGAAGATTTTTGCCATCTGATTCATTCAAATTATCAGATCCCAAAGGAATGACTTCAGTAGATATCTACAATAGATGTTAGACACCTCTCTGAATGATTGTCCTGTTACTGAGGCTCTAGCAGTATAAATACCTTTGCACTTGAGTGACATGTCTGCTGAAACGAGACTGTTTCCAGTACCAAGCTAGCTGATTTAGTGCATGCATGCAGACACTTGTACAGCTGATTTCTTAAAAACATTGTGACAGGGGGTCTCCTGGGTCCAAACTCTGTGGCCCGCCTGCCCGTCACCGTGACATCAGGCCTACTCAGGGCAGAGCTCTCCATGGCCCGCCCACCTGTCTCTGGGCAACCGCCCGCCTATCTCGCCCGCCACGCCTTTGATGATAATGAGTTCAATTGAGATGTTAATTAAGCGGGAGGCTACCCATTGTAATGCCCCGATGCCAAGGGGCGCTCTGCGGCTCCAACCTCCCCTAATACCGCAGCCCAAGCCTCGCAGATGGCATCACGGTGTTCTTCCTCACCGGCCCCACACTGGGCCCCAGAATCTTCCATGTAAGACCCCACTATGATCTTCGCTACTCAGGCGGCCACTCCGCCATCAACTGGGCTACCTCACCCCCCCGAAGCCTTGTTCCCCTCTCAGGTGTGGTTCCCCCAGAACCTTCGGCTCCCTGGCCCTGGCCCACCTCAAGGCCAGTCGGGACCCCAGGCCCCCAGCTCTTGGGCGTCCCTCACAGTGGGCCCCCGGCCCTTTTGACCCTCACTGGTCCTGGCCCCAGCACGGGCCAGTCGAGTGGACTCTCCCCTTCGGGCTGGGTCTCTCTAGCCACTCACTAACTCTGGGCCTCACTGTGCCACTACTCCCTTCCTCCTAGGAGCCACTGCAGCACCTCGCCCACATCACTGCCACTCTCAGGGTCCGCCCTCTCTGGGCCCCTCGCAACACTGGCCCTCTCGGCCCTCATAGCACTCAGGGGTCACCCACCCGGTGGTGGTGGGAGCTAGGGGTTAAGGCGCCCCGACCCGCCTTTCACCAGGGTAGTAACTGGCCTGGCATTTCCTGGGGGCTCCCGCGCCACTGAGAGCCCCACCAGACCACCCACTCCTGACAGGGTGCAGTTTCAGGTCATGCCCAGGACCAGGAGCCTCCTACCAACCCCTTGCAGCTCCCCCTTACCTCCAGGTCATTCACAGCAACCCTAAGACCAAGCAATGTTGCTACCTGACCTCCTGCAGCCAAACTGCCTGGTTTATATAAGCCTCAAAATGGCTGCCGCAATCAGGCACCTGGAGGCTGCCAGCTCCAGGCCCTTAAAGTGGCAGGAGCACCCTGTGCTCTGCCACAATCATGTTTCCAGAGCTGTAAGTACGTTTCCTATAAAACACAGTCCAAAATAATCCAGTCAAATAAAAGCTAATAATTGCCCCACACCATAACTAAAATGACCAGTCATAATATAAACCACTTTCAACCTCCAAAAAAAACCCTGATGCCTTACAAAGAGTAGACATATTTTTCTCTCTCATGGGCAAATGCATTGGTTTTTAAAGATCTCCTAAAACTCAAAAGAGTTAAGATATTCAATCCTAGGATAAGGTAGGTTCCAAATAATTCTCTTAGCAATCTGTATTGCACCCTGCATAAGCTGCTTTCTTCACCCATGGTCAGGCCCGGAATTAGCATGCCTGTAATCACATTGAACCCCCAAAACCCTGGAATTCAGAGCTAACAAACTGCCCTGTTCAATTCAGTTCAGATTCCTATGAGCAATTGTCAGTGATTGTATCTTCTGGAAAGTCACCATGAGAGAAAAAGATGCCATCTAGCTTTTTTTCCCCTGGAAGCTTTATCCTATTTACCCTTCATGCACTTAAGTGCCATATACATAGCTGTGTAACTGAGGCTTCTGTTTCTACTTGTGGCAAGATAGAATTACCCTGAATATGTCCCTTCAAAAAGCAGTAAGGAGGAACCTCCTGCACTTCAGCCGTACATCCTACTGCTTACAGTATTCACCGAGGTGACAGGTGTCTTAGGTTATAGGCACCCATAACCCAGAGAGGGTTTGACTCTGTGTCTCCTGCATCCTAACAAGGACCACTAAGAACCAGACCAGAGGTTAGACATTACCCAGCCTTACCTTGAACTTGACCCACTGCACCTTGTATTTCTAATCATTTGGATAAAATGAATACATTTCTGCCTTATTAGGAGCAAGCAGCCTACTATGTTGCCCGCCCTTCCAGAGTATCTTCCATCTCACTGAGCCAACTTCCCTCTGGCTTGGTGTCCTTCTGACCCTACATATCTGCTCTTCTTGGTTTCCCAGACAGCCAACATGTGTGTGTGTGTGTGTGTGTGTGTAAGACCCCCGCTATACATGCAAGCAAAGATGTGATTGGATCTAGTACAGTGGTGACGCATAGGGGTGTACGGGAGTGCATGTACAACCCCTGAGAGCACTGGTGCATCCCCCAACAGGCTGCACTCCCCACTTAAGTGATGGGCAGGGGGGGCCAGCAGAAGCACCAGTGCCCCCACCCGTGAGTGCCAGCTGGGGAGTGGGAGCACCTGATGAAGCACCATGGCCACTACTGGGAGTGCCACAGCCGCTTCCTGGTCGGTGTGATTGGCTGCGAGGGAAACGCCCCCCCCACCCCCGCCCGGGTTGGTGAGATTGGCCATAGGGGGGCCACCCCCTGGTTGGCAAGATTGGCTGTGAGGGGATACCCCCCAGTCACTGACTGGTCACTGGGGGGGCATGTGCCCCCCTGACTAAGGTGGCACCAGTTGCCCATGATATAATATGTGATCCACATAATTGTGCCTCCTGCCATGTCACACATGCATGGCAGGAGGTGCAATTGTGTGACTGTATATTCAATCCTATTGCACCTTATTGATGGTATAGGGGGGCCCAATCCTGGGCTCTCCCTGCATTAACAAGAAGCAGGCTCCCAGCCACAAAGGCCATGCACAGCGAGGATCAAGAGTCCTGTGCCTGATGGGGCTCAGGCCCAACTGCACCACGTGCATGGATCCCATCAGGTGTGGGGATTCTTGGCCCAAACTGCATATGTGGGCCCAGGGGTTTCACACATCCCTGAGCCTTGGGAATCGCAGCTGCCGCAATCCCCCAGACCCAGGGGTTTCAAGCACCCCTGAACCTAGGGGATCACAGCAACTGCAATCCCCAGGGTTCGTTCATTTTACACCCGCCTAAGCCTTGGAGGTCATGGCAGCCATGATCCCCAGGGCTCAAGGATTTCACGCACCCCCAAACCTAGGGGACCACAGCAGCTACAGTCCCCAGGGCTTGGGAATTTCATGTTGGGCATGGCACACCCCTGTGGCTGGGAGCCCTGTCAGGTGACAGGGCTCCCAGTCACAGGAGAGACCCTTCTACACATACAAAATAAAGCTTGATAGCAACCAACTATAAAGTTAGTTTCATATTCATATTTTCAAGGTCAAACTTTGAAGCATTTTATCTTGTGGTAAGTACTTTGCATGTGTAACTGGTCCTGCGGTAATTGCGCTATTAACTAGGTAATTGCATAATATCTGTACTGTGTAGTCAAGGCCTAATATATATATTTTACAGGTAAGGTCTGTCATTTGTGAATCATGTTATCACAGGTTCCTAAACAAGTACTAACTTGCACTCCAATGATTAATTCCTCTGTATTAACCATAATAAGGTCCAAAGGGATTTCTCTTATAGTGGGTGCAATATCTTGTGTTAGAAAACATTAATAGCTTTTAAAAACTAATGATTTCTAACCAGTACTTTTGGTTGCCTCAGACATCCAGCATGGTTTAAACTAAATTCTTGCATAACACCATATTTTTCTTTCTACTTATTGCAGAGAGCTGTTTAAGCAGTAGTTAATTTCATCTTGTCCTTGGTTACGTCAATGGCCTTTTAACAGACTCCAACCAACAACACTTCCTGAGTTTTTTTAGTTAGTACACTGATGTCCTGGTTCCAATGCACTAGCCAAAGGATGCTTACTAAAATTCAAAGTAGAGGGTGCAAAAGCCTAATTGGCAATATAATCTTGTCAATGCAAAAGTATGCTGGTCTGCTTTTCAAATACGGATGCCAAAATTAGATAGCCACATCAATAAAAGTTCTCAAACATAAGTGGGCAAATTAAAAGAGCTGGACACTCAAGGTAGAACCAGTAAAAATCAGGACACTTAATTTTTTAGATGCCTAAATATGGATTTCAATATTTAGCTTTAGATATCCAAGACTGAGAATTTTAAATAGCAACTCTTAGATTGTTAATGTGGGGTCCTTGAAATTCTGCAGGATTTCCTGCAGTACCTGCAAATTCTATTTTCTCTTCTTTAAAGGGAACACCTCATGCTCGCAGGAAGCATAAAGCACCAGTCACTAGCTATGCTCCACTGCCCATTGTCAGAAGAAAGCTATCTGGCCAGATTTCAGTGACTAATGAAACCACCAAAGTTAGTGGAGCTACTCTAGGGCACACCAATGGGTACTGAGATCAGTTCTATATATGACAATTCTGCTTTTCGGAATAAGCATGAAGAACTGTATTGATGGAGTATCTCACATTCTGCAGTGACTGCCCATGCATCAGTAAAGTGATCTTTAACAGAGATATTAATGAAGGTTTTGTGCCTACATTTTTCTTTAGCAGATTAAGCCACTGGGTGCAAAAGTTTCTTACCCCTCTCCTTTGTAGAGGAGTAACACACAGCTACACTGAGCAAACCTCAAGGGAGAGTGAGAGAGAGAGGAAGTGCTGCTGAGCTCCAGGGGGGAGGATATTGAAAGCACCTAGAGAATGGGTGGGGGGGACTCTTAATTACTCCAGGGACTCAAAAACAGACCTCAGATGCTGCTGCCATGGCATGGTCTACACACGCTGGTTGTTGCTGCTACAGTAGCAGCATTCTGCTAGACTCTTTGGGGGTGGAAGGAGTCATTTGGGTGGCGGTGCCCCAAAGTTTGTGTCCATCCAGTCACTATTTGTTCATTAGTTTTAAATATATCTGGATTTACATGTATTTAACTATACCTGGATTTACATATATCATGCGTTACTTAATACAGAATAAATACATACGAAACCTACTCTCTCCTTAGCCCATGTTAATTAAGAGAAATCTCTATGAAGTCAATGGAGTTACAGTGATGTAAACCTTGCATTCATGTGAGGAGAATTTGTCCTATTTATTTATAGAACTCATTCAAAAAATAGACATTGTGAATAAGAATTTGGTACTTTTCTATTTTGAATTAGTACTTTTGAGAACACTTTCTGTCAACTAGCATAATCTGCAGGAATACAGAGTCCTTTTTCTTTCTTTACCTCTTGCCCCCTGCCAAAATGCACAAATAAGAAGCCAAAAATGATCTCATGGAACACAGGAACTTTTATTTGTTTATTTTACTAAAAGTGGATATTGCCCACCGTTCTCCTTTCTGACATATTACATGCTGAGTACACATGATAAAATAACAAAAGACCCCCCACACATCTGTTTTAAATCTTTTTTTACCTGCATTGTTTCAGCTATTAATTTGATTTTAGTGAAACAGCCATGCTTTGGCAAGTATAACACACAATCAAGATGCATGGCCTGTGTCTAAAAGTAATCTACACACCCATTTTATTTTCAATTATTTATTTTGATTTATAAATAAAATGCACCTCTTCTCAACCCAAGCAAGCAATAAATGAAAGCTAATTATGCCTCATATTCTTCCATCATGTGAACTATTTTAATTGCTCCAATCCAAATCAACTACAATGTAATGAGATACTACTGTGAAAGACACCACATAAATACTTGCAAGAATAAAAATAAATATATTAATTACTCAATTTTTACTCTATTTTTTATTTTGGAATTTTCGCAGCTCTTGGCCACAGTTACTTGAAGTTGTAATTCTACAAGAAGACATATCAAGGAAATTCTTGCTTGGAAAACGCACTAAAAATTGTAAATCTATGTAGTTTATGCTTTAAACAGGATTAGCTAAACCCTCAGTAGTCCCACTGTAAGGGTCAGAGGAACTGGAGATGATTAAGAAACACAGGATCTTAAATGCTTAAGGATTTAAGTGCTAACTAGTCGAACTGAAGATGGGGAACCATCTTGGCATCTGTTACTGAACGTTTAATCTCACTAGAGAAACAGTTCCATAAACATCGCTCCATGACTGACTTCAACCTGGTTGATAAGCATTTTTAAACAACAAAAACAAAAAACACTCTAGTTCTAAGTCAGTGGTTTGATGCAGATGACAAAATTGTGAACAGTGACATGAAAATGTTCAATAGGCAGACAAAGTTCTTTGCGTAAATGTGATATCTTTTATTAGACCAACTACACAGTTGGAAGTTTTCTTCTTTGCAAGCTTTCAGGTACAAACATCCTTCTTCAGGCAGAGGGAGAGTCTACCCAATATGAAAATGTTCAAGATATTTGTATCCTACAGTTGGAATGAAATAAAAGGATATTTACACCCCATAACATCTTATGGATGAAATATTAAGTTCACCATCTGCGACAAAAGAGAATGAGAGGGAACCTCAGCTAGAATTAAACATTTTCAAATCACTAGGCCTGCATAACTGACATCTCAGAGCTGAGGCATAGCAGGGCAGCTCCATACCCTGGGCAACAGGGGCACACAAGGCAACACCAGCTGCTGGGCTGCCAGCAGCGGTGGTGTGCAGCTGCAGAGGGCAGCTATTTTTTGTGACACCCCCCTCAGTTGAATATAAAGAGGATCTCTCTAAACCACCAATGTAAATTTTAATCAAACTTTAGAAGACGTTTACATCCAATAGGAGTAAAAGAGAAAACCAGGGAACTATAGATGGGTTAGCCTGACATCAGTCTCAGGCAAAATAATGAAACAGTTCATTTGAGACTGTCAACAAATAATTAAGGTATCCCTACACTGTGGTCACAGAAGAGAGAGCTGATAATATTCTATAAAGATAGCTCAGGTACCCATAACTGCGCAGTCAAAGTAGCACAAAACTCAACATAGGCCAACAATTTGAGCAATTTATTCCCTTTTTGCAGTCTGCACTTGATTCCATGTTGACACAATTCACCTACAAGCCATTTCTAACCTAGGAAGTATGCAGGTAGTTTGTATGTGAATATATCAAATGCCATTACAGAATTATAGGCCTTGTCAAACAAATCTGTTGTCCCTTTTCTGCAGTTTTGCAGGTTTGGTTGATGAAAGCCATTGTGCTGATATAATATGTTTGTATTTCTATGAGACACTTTACTTAGTGCCACTTGGCACTTATTAAAAGCTTTTATTATATGGAATAAACAGGGCACCCATTGCATGAATTGAAAACTGGCTCACTGACAAGTATCAAAACGTAGTCATTAATGAAAATTGAGATGTCAGTGACCCAAGCTGTTTCTAGTTTCCAAAGATCAGTTCCTGGTCCAGCACTATTTAATATTTGTATCAACAATCTGGACAAATATCTGCTGCTAAGACTTACTGATTACACAAAGATTAGTGGGGTACTAAATAAGGAAGAGGCCTGGATGCTATTAGAGAAAAATTACTTGCAAGGTTAAACGTTCACAGTTAAGCAAAATGTGTGTTAATACAAGCAAATGCAAGGAAGTACATCTGGGAATCAAGGATGCAGGTTAAATTTACAGGATGAGAGATTGTTCTGAAATCAGTGAGTCAGAGAAGGACTTCAGGATCTTCATATTTGCCTCAACATAAATGGTCAGTGAAATGCTGTAGCAACAAGGGCTAATGCAAACCCTAGATTCAGAAAAAAGAGAAAAATCAAGGAAAGTAAAGAAATTGCCTTGTTTCTGTGCACAGCATTGGTGAGACCAGTGCCAGAAGCCTTTTTCTAGTGTCCACACTTCAAGGTAGATATGGAAATACCTAACTAAGTTCAAAATAGGACCACAAAAAGTATCCAGAGGCTAGAAAACAAACCCTACTATATGATGCTTTAAAAAGTTCAACATATTCAGTCTATCAAAAAAAAAAAGTGTTGAGGTGATTTGATCCTTGTTTATTAGAGCTTACACATAGAAAAGAGATCTGGTGGGGGGATTTTTCTATCTTGATAACAAAACAAAAAAAATCCAGTAGCTTTAATTTAAAGTTAGACAAATCCAACCTTGAAATAAGGTGAAAAATCCTAAACTAGGAGAGTAATAAAACATTAGAACAGCTTTCAAGGGGGAGATCAAGGAGATCTGCTTGGAGTTTTTAATATGAATCCAGATATCATTTTAAGAGAGGAACTTTAATCTAGCTTCTGGGAGAAATTCTACTGCTGATGTATACGGGAGAGAATAAACAAGGAAGGTCCAAGGGGCATACCCCAAGGGTAGGCAGAGATGGAGAGGGGCAGGCAATGACACTTATAAATATTTCAGCCTTGACTGCACTATGCAATTCTCTTCCCCTTTTCCTTGTGAAAACCCAAGTACAGAGTGCAAAGGAATTTGACAATATTAGACAATATTATCTAAATTGTCCCTCCTCCTCCTAAACAGTTTTTGCAGCAACAAATATTGTTACATGCTAGCTGTATATAAAGTCTATTGTCTTCTCAGTGAAGTGTTCACATGAAGTGCTGCCTGTCTTCTCATCTGTTGTATGTTGCATTTCTTCCTAGAGGTCTTACTCTTGGCAATTGGAGCAGACCTCTTAGACCAGCATGCCTATGCTCCATTACTAGATACATGAAGGGTTGTTATAAACAGGATGGTAATACACTGTTGTCTTTGTCCACAGGAGACAGGACAAGAAGTAACAGTCTAAATCGTAGCAAGAGAAGTTTAGGTGGAGTGGTAAAAGACTTTTTTTTTTTTTTTTTTTTTTTTTTTAACTATGAGGGTGGTTAAGCACTGGAATAGATTACCTAAAGAGGTAACTTTATCTTTGAAATTTTTAAGAGCAGATTAGCAAATATTTCTTCTTCTCCTCCTCTTGTCCTTGTTATAAACTAGATGTTTTTCCAGAATCTTGCACAAGCAATGGCTCTTTCTATTGCTGCAGCGAGGTCCTCCTTCATACAGGTCTCACCTAGGAGTCTGCAAACGAGCAGGTGCTCCATGGTCTGCACTTCACTGCAGTCGCACGTATTCATGTCATTAGAGGAGCCCCATTGGATCATGGGATGATTTTTTTTTGGATCTTCCAGTTTGCATATGCAGGCAGTTCAGGCATCACTATGTTGACCAGTCTCTGGAAAGATCCTCCTGGGGATCCAGGTCCACTTCAGGCCATCTGATTGCATGTAATCTTTCCTTCCATAACCTCAGTCATGCCCTGTCAGCCCTCATGTCCAAGGGTGCAACACTGGTCACAAAACTCTTTCACACTTTGAGCCATTTGTTTATTTCTGTGTGACCATAGAGTGGATGCCTGGGGTCTTCCAACTGCCATGATTTTCTTTTTGAATCACTACCTTTCCTCTGATGTCAGGTGGTGCAATGCCAGCCAGTAAGTATAAGCTATTCTTTGGTGTTGGCTTTAGACATCCTAGACATCTTTATACATGGCTCCAGGGGTGGAAGGTGGGGGCACTCTAATTAAAGTGCCTGCACTATCTCATATATGCAGCATCCTGCACTTCAGAATGGCGAGCTTTAGTTAAAGTGCCCCTGCCACCATTTTGAAGTGTGGGGACACTGACTACATGAGACATTGAGGTTGCTGGAGCATGCTAATTAGCACATTGCAGTAGACTCAATTGATTGAGTCTGTCCCGACATGCTGTAATTACAGCGCACTCCCTCTTATTTCACAGCAGCTGTCTTTTAGAACTGGATCTAGTTTCTTGGCATGAATTGACTGTTCCCATACTGGACATATATATTCTGCAATGGAGTAACACAAGGCAATAGCAGTGGTTCGTAATGTACCTGGGTTTGCTCCCCACTTTAATATGACCCATTTTTGAAGTATGTTGTTACAGGCGCTTACTTTCCTTTTTCACCTTCTCTATTTGTGCTTTGAAGGTAAGTGTTCAGTCCAATGTAACCCCCAAGTGCACAAGGTTTGGGTGATTAGTCAATGAGATTCCATCCCAGGGGATGTTTAATTTCCATTTGGCTTCTCTATGGCATAGGTGAAAGCCTGTGACTTTGGTTGGGTTGGCACAAAGCTGGTTCTTATTTTAATAACCTGAGAGGTTGCTCAGCGCACATGTCAGTACGTTCTCAACAGTGACAAAGTCCTTCTCTTGTAATGTTATGAATAGATCATCAGTATATATGAAGCTCCTCTTATTGCTCTGTATGGGTTGATCATTGGTATATGTGTTAAAGAAGATAGCATGCTGCCCTGTGGGAGCCCATTTTGTTGTAGTCCACAGAAACTCCATTTCTTGCATAGTTCTACATAAAAACATTTATTCTCCAGAAGAGATCGGATGAGTTACACTTTGTGGTAGCTGTGCATCATCTCATCCAAGCAAATACTTGCATGAGATGGTTTAGAGAAAGATGATTCTACTTTCATCTGAGGGTTAGATTGGATGACCTGAGGTCCCTTCTAGCCTGATTTCCTCTATGAGTCTATGAATTTATGTTAGTCTATATCTACAATATCCTTATTTGTAGATAAATCAATCTCTCCATGACAAATATGCCCATAGAGTATAGAGCATCTCCAAAAATGGCTTCTATGTGAAGTTAGAAAACTGTAAATTTGAATAACTATCCATGGAATTCTTAGATTATACATTCACCCTCAACAGCACAAGCACGGAACCCAAAAAATATATAAATTGGTCAGCTTCACAAAACATGCTAAAGTCCAATGCTTCCTTGAATTTCACATTTCTATTAGGCCTGTGCGAGTAGGCAGCTATTCAATCCGGCTTTGGATCCAGCTGCTTCTGATGCCAGGGATCCAATTTGGAGCTCCAGACTGGGTTCCTGCTTTGATCCGGCCAAAGCGGCTCCAAAACTTTGGAGCTGCCTTGGAGATTCGGCCATAGGGTATAATGGAGAATCAATGAAATATCTATAACTTTGTTGTTTTTTGTCTGATTTGGATGAAATTTGCAGGCATGGTAGCCTCTGCTGAGAGCATGAAGCCTGCTGAGTTTCAAGAAGATTGGTGTGGGAGTTTGGGGGGAACTGCAACTCAAGCTGCAGACAAGCAAAACTCATGACATGGGTGACACTGTGTGTGTTAAGGTGCAGAAGAGTGAAAGCTGCAGGGATGATAGCCCCTGCTGAAGCCACGAAGCCTGCCAGCTGTTGAGGAGATAGGTGCAGGGCTTCTGGGTTCTGGGTTCTCCCTGCACCTCTAGCTGCTGACAGACAAAATTTGTGACATGCGTGCTTGTGCAACTGACTGTGTCTGTCTTAGGGCAGTTGATTGCCTGTATTGATTCTTTCCTCTTCTTAGTCTGTGGTTTTGTAGGTGCTAATTGCTGCTAATTAAGTGGTTACATTAGCTAGCAACTGTGTATTGAGCGGGTGCCTAAGTGAATTATGATTGATTGGTACCTGGTAACACAGTAGCTTAGCATCCAGGCCTGCAGTAGTTCCCCCCCATCCCCGCCCCAAGACAGACACAGTTGCACAAGCATCCATGTCACGAGTTTTGCCTGTCAGCAGCTAGAGATGCCCCAGAACCCCCCTGCACCTATCTCCTCAATAGCTGACAAGCTATGTGACTGCAGCAGGGGCTACCATCCCTGCAGCTTTCACACTGCTGTGTCTTAACACAGTGTCACCCATGTCACAAGGTTTGCTTGTCTGCAGCTTGAGGTGCAGTTCCCCCCAAGCCCCTGCATTGATCTTCTTGAAACTTGGTAAACTTTGTGGCCTCACCAGGGGCTACCATCCCTGCAGTTTTCAGCCCCCTGTGTTGTAACACATAGACGTGACATGAGTTTTGCTTTCATGAATTCGGGGTACAGTTCCCCCCAAATGCCTGCCTCAATCTCCTTGAAACTTGGTAGGCTTCATGCTCTCAGCAGAGGCTATCATTCCTGTAAGTTTCATCCAAATCAGACAAAAAAACTCAAAGTTATAGATATTTAATTGATTCCCCATTATATCCTATAGCCAGATCTCTGAAGCGGCTCCGCAGCTTTTCCAAAGCACTTTGGAAACTCTGAAGCACTTCAGAAAGCCTAACGAAGCCAGTGCTTCGATCTGGACATGCTGCTTTGGATGCCGAAGTGTCTGAAGCTTCTCCGGATCTGAAGCATGGTCTGAAGCCTTGCACAGCCCTAATGTCTATCAATATTAAAGTTTTTAAGAAACTGGTGCTCCCGACAGCTGCATTCGTCCAAAAGAATGAGCAGTTCATCTAGTTGCAAGAAACCCAGTCCACCTTTAACCATTTAAAAGAAATCTTTACACAGCACTTGTTATCATATTTTCTTTATAATCTATTATACGCAAATCCCTTAACAGCCAAGGTAATGCATGCCATTTGCAGTTAGAGATATATTGTCATGACATGGTCTTTTTTTTTTTTGGGGGGGGGGGGGGGTCTTTTTTTTCTTTTATTTTAACATATGTAACACACAAGAATTTAGCCTCCTGAGGCCTGAAGTGCCTGTGTCTGTACAGTATATGTGAGGAACTTAATAGCTTGTGCTTTACAGGAGATTGAACTAGATAGTCTTCTGGCCATCAGCTCTATGAGTTCTGCTGTCCATCTGACCAGCCCAGTTTAAAGGATCTCCAAACGGACATCCCCTAATATTACAGAGTCATTAACCTGAATTTAAGAGAAAGATCATCCAGAAAAATACAGAGTCTATACATGTGCTCTGGGGGAGTAGGGTGCTTTAATTAGCTATTCTGATTAAAGCACCCGCAGTGTCACATGTATTCAGTATCATTTAACGAGCTTTAGTTAAAGTGCCCCCACTGCCATTTTGAAATGTGGGGAAGCTGAATACACATGATGCGGAGACTACTGGAGCACACTAATTAGCATGCTCCAGCAGATTTGCAGCAGACACAATTAATCGAGTCTGCTCCAACGTGTGCTAATTAGCATGCATTGGAGATTACACTAATCATGTCTGTTCTAATATGTGCTAATTAGCACAGCATTGGAGCAAATATCCATTACATACTTAGGTGCCCATAGGGTACTATATATGCAGCTATGTTACAGGCTAAAAGATGGAATAAGTTCTAACCTGAGACCTGAAGAGGAATGCACTGCATTCAAAAGCTTGTCTAAATCTATATATTGGGCAACTGACCCAATAAAAGATATCACCCACAAAAATCCTTGCTTCTTGCATATTTCCCAGACCATCTGACTACAGCTTAACTCCCACACTTTCCTAAGAAAATGCAGCTTCCAGACATGACAGAGCAAAATCACATTTCTGTTAACAGCACATCATAAGAGAAAGTAAAAAGAAAGGGTGGGTGGGGGTGAAGGAGAAACGACAAAAAAAGATGAAAAAGGACTTAGTGTCCTCAGTTCCAATACCTTTGATACGATTTATTTTGGGCCGGATTTTATTCATTGCTATATAGAATCTGGCCCAAGTTGTGCTTCTGCTGGTCACTCACATGACATGCGTACAAATAATGGGAGCAGTATTTACCAAATTATCCAGCAGGTAAACACCTGGAATCTTTATTCTACTCCTCACCACTGGGGGACCAAAACAAGAGGAGTTTCACTTTTCCCTTCCTGTCTTCCCCTTCTCACATCATTCTCCTTCTGTGGAGTTTTAGGTCAATAGGGTAGAGAGTTTTCCTCCAAAATAGGTCCTTCTCCCTCTCATAAAAATTCTGAGTTCAACTGAAGAAAGGCTTTCTCCATTCTTCATCCTCTATCTTCTTTCCTTAGGCCCCCACAGTAGTTTTACCTCCACAAGGGTGAGGCTCCTATCCTGAGGGAGTATTTCTAGAGTACTTACATACACAAAGGCTGGGGTGCTTGTAATCACTCTTCTAGGACTCCAGGAGTAACTTACACACCCACAGCTAGTGGATGAATGTTTTGAACCAAGTGTTCCAGCTTAGTGTAGCAGACAGTGCAGCAATTTAACTAAGTAGAAATTACATCTTCTGGTCAAAGTGTGGACTAGTATTTTTCCTCCCAAACTGTTAGAGCAAGAGTAAGAGCCCTTCCCCGCACTCTGAAGTGTTATTTGGTTGGGGGCGTGCAAGGGAGGAGAAAGAAAAGAATTCTCTTCTTCACAAGGTCAACCTTTCAGCTTAAATATTTGTTATCAAGTGCACACGGTAACTTTTCTGGTATGTTTTTAAGCCCTAATTCACACATTTAATGTCCTCTGAACTATTGTTTACTTTCTAAATATTTGCTAATCTAACAAACTTGTACTGCCAGCCTCAGGTCATATTTCATGTAGATAGCTCAGAGGACTTCGAGCCTGGCATATTAGGACTTCCCCATTTAACTACTAGTGTTTTACAATTTTATCCTATTTTTTTTTTCTGTATGACAGAACAGCTCAAAGAGCCATATAGTATGTGCAATGATGCAGTTGTGGTATGCAGAACCAGCTTCATGCAACACTCAGGGCATTGGAGCTGCACAGTGGAAGAAGAGGTTTAATGCCTCAGCATTACCAGAGGGAGTGTGCAAAAGAGCAGGAGATGGCTACGCTTGTACAGGTATAGTGTGTGTCCCATTCAGTTCTGCTCTGCCCAGCAACGCAAGACCAATGCCACCCCTTTGTATACTACTGTGCCTGTCTGAACAGAGCAGCCTATCCTTTCTCTTAGCTACAAAACATAGGTACTTGTGAAGTGGACAAACAAACTGAAAAGTAACCCATATGTCCCTTGTCATGTCCAGCTGACCCACTGAGGATGTTTATAGTTCAATCCAGAATATTTTTTCACTTTTAATAAAATTTCTATTGTGTGTGGCTTTGACTGACTTGCCACTAATGTAACCAAGGCTGTGTGTAGACAAAATAAGAGGCATGTGTGCACAACACTTTAAAGTGGGCTAAATGTTTTTGCAATGCTTTAATGGTGTTGGTGTTTGCACGCCTCAGCGGAGTATTGTGCATTAATTCCAGCCTCTGTAGGAAATTCAGCACTGTAATGTGCCTTAAATGACCTGGGCGCAGCAAACTAAAACTCCTCTGAAGAGTTTTAGTTTGCTGCCCCTACAGCCGCAGAGTGAAGCACCGGGCTCCGTGCAGCTCCATGGCTCTGCAGGAAGTCCTGTAGGCAGCCTGGCAGCAGCCTGGGAAAGCAGCAAGCCTGATCTTTCCAAAGCCTGCCTGCCTGCCTGAGCTGTGTAGGGGCCCAGTGCTTTGCTCCATGACTCCAGGGGCCCCACAACTGCCACAAAGGGAAGCACCAACACACCCCGCCCCCCCTCCGCAGCCCAGGAACCACTCTGCCCGCCAGCAGCTCGCCCTCCCTCCCCACCAGAGAAGCAGGTAAGTCAAGGGTGTGTGCAAGACACAGGGGTTTAATCAGCCCTAAACTGAAATGCTGTTTTTTAAAACCCACCACTTCAATTTAGGGCCCCCATTTCATATACACACACACCTCAAGTTGTTCCAGGTAGCCCATTTCTTCATCTGATACTAATTTATCATGAACTCTAATCTGATGTGTGCAGCCTCTCTATTCTATCATCTAATTGTATGCTGGAAAACTATATGCTTTACTCTGAAAGAGGAACTGATATGTACATTTTCTTCCACTGATTTACTAGGCATTGTGTCACATACCACAGTCAATTTTATCTCTTATGCCATACACCTTTTACTAACACAAGGTCCACGCTTGCCACCTGATTCAGAATGAGTTATATACCTGTTGATTTCAGTGGATCTAATTGCATCAGTGCTTCTCCCTATGAAGCAGAGTTGCAGAATCAGGCTTTTAGTAAAAAGGCAAAAATGTACACTAAGCACCCAGCAGCAAATTGAACTTTCCCATTTCTAAACCAATGAATTAATCCTGCAGTATAAAGGCCTTCTCTATCTTTCCACAAAGCTAGAAAAAAATTATACAGCCATATTGTAAACTGTCAAGGCTCAAACTCAGATTTTCTTTTGATTTTGACAGTCCTCAAATTCTCTTGAGTTCCCCAAAGTCAATGAGAGCTCTGCCATTACTTCAACAGTAATTGCATCAGGATTTTCTAGTCCTAGCTCCACAGCTCCTTCCAACTCTCTCTGGCCACAAGTCTCTCTCTCTGCCATGGCAACCCACGCTCCAATGCTGATCCTTTGGCTTCCTTCTGGGAGTTGTAACACACTTTGCAGTTTGTTCCTCCAGTCCTCTGGAGGCTTCTGGCAGTTCCAGTTCACACTACAGTTCCTTTTTTCAGTCCCCTGAGGCTTATGGACATTGTAGTTCACATTATAGTACATGACAACATCATAGTACATTACGCACTTAAATTCTTGCGCTTAACTTACAACTATAAGAAGTCCTTGAGGAAATACAAGAGCTTAACACTGGAAGAGACATAAGGGAGTTGTTGGAGACTGAGGGGAGAAAGGGTGGAAGCACAGGACTTCCGTAGACATTGATTTGGGTCATGGTAGCACTGCTGGTAGGGGATTTTGTGTATATTTTGGGAAACTGGGTGCATATTTAGATGTTGAATCTATTTATTAATTAATCCAACCCATCAAACAACAAAGTTAAAAAAACAGTGGGACTACTCATAATAGCAAACCTAAGCATTTATACAAATTCTTTACAGGATGGGGATGCTTACGAGAAGTTTTGGATTTAAGTATTATAAATATAACACCTCCTTCCTTAGAGCCAGCCAGTGAAAGAAAGCTAACATATTGAAGGCCAGATTTTAATAGTAATAACAACAGACATCTAAAATAATTCCTTTGAAGTCGATGGAGTTTCTCTGACTTTGAGTAAAAAATTGGTTTGATAGCTTTGCTAGGAAAAAAAAGCTTACGAGAAGGAGGGCCTACTGCAACCACAGGGAAAAGGAAAGATCAAGACCTTCAGTTTGATTATAGTGTGCATTGCTTGAATTTTCATTTTCCTCCTCTTGGATAAATAAGAGTGCTTTCAGCCCAGGTTACCATAGTTTCTGGTTTCCCTAGTAACTCCTTTGAGAGCATTCATGTGTATGTGTCTGTAGGAAAGGGTGTGGGGGGTTCTAAAATAGAACACAGAGCTTTCAAACTCAATGAAAATTTTTTGATGACCAGATTAGTATAAAAAGAACTACTATTGAAATCAATGGATATACTTATGACTGGACAGAATTTGATCAGGTTTCTGTGTTTTTTAAAGGGTAAATGATGGTCTCCTGGGTAGAAAGCATATTTTTATATTCCTCAGGATGTGAATTTGGAGTAGGGAACTCTGATTCTGATGAGGACGTTTCCTTTCTAGAGTTCCGTTCTGTTTGTGTGATGATTACCAAGAAAGAGTACTCAGCTTTTGCTGGAATACTAGACAATACATCCATGCAAGTTCAGGAAACTGACTAAATATAGGCTTTTGGGAATTATTATAAATTTTAAAAGATTCATGAGGGAAGACCCCAATGCCACTTGTTTAAATCTTATGCAAAGACTGCATTTAGGGAACAGAATTTTTACTTACAACATTTGAGTTTTGAAATCTTATGAACTCTTTTAAGTATTGTATTTAAACCGGTGGAATAAACAAAAGGAGCATGGTGAATGTTATAGATGTAGATGTGTGTAGATAGTGTTCCGCATTTTCATTTTTACCAATTTTCACCAATAAATTCCTTGATTTTTTTTTTTAATTTAAGTTATTTGGTTTTTACTGATTAACACCTGTTTTTACTGATTTGCACCCATTTTAAAGTTCACTCTATTTTACTGGGTACAAATACTTGTACTGGGTACAGTAAAATCCCTGTTAATCCCTGAGTGGGGAATGACTTGGGGTGCCAGTAAGCTAAAAGTGCTGGTTACCTAAGGCACAGGTTTCTGGCCGGATGGGAGTGAGGTGGGTAGCAGCGGCCACACACAGAGTGGGGGGTGGTGGCTGCACGGGAGCCGAGGGAAGGTGGCTGGAGCTGCTGCCTGGGGGTGCAGGGCTCCTGGCTCTGACCCCAGGTGGGGCAGGAGTGGTCATTGGAATTGTTCCTGGCATGGGTGGGTCCCAGCAGCACCCTGGCAGCTCTGGCTGCAGCCCTGCTCCAGGTGCTGGGAGCTGGGACCCCACTGGGGGGGCAGGTGGGAGAGCCCGGCCCTGCATGGGCCAAGTCCCGGAGGACTGGAAAAAGGCCAATGTGCTCCCCATTTTCAAGAAGGGGAGGAAGGAGGACCCAAGCAACTATAGGCCAGTCAGTCTCACCTCCATCCTTGACAAAGTCTTTGAAAAAATTATCAAGGTTCACATTTGTGAAAGCCCGGCAGGACAAATTATGCTGAGGGGAAACCAGCAAGGGTTCGTAGCAGGCAGATCATGCCTGACTAATCTAGTCTCTTTTTATGACCAGGTTACGAAATGCCTGGACACAGGAGTAGGGGTGGATGTCGTATACTTAGACTTCAGGAAGGCCTTCGATACAGTATCCCACCCCATACTGGTGAACAAGTTAAAAGGCTGTGACTTGGATGACTACACAGACCCGGTGGGTGGCAAATTGGCTAGAGGGTCGCACCCAGAGAGTCATGGTGGATGGGTCAGTATCGACCTGGAAGGGTGTGGGCAGTGGGGTCCCGCAGGGCTCGGTCCTTGGACCGATACTCTTTAATGTCTTCATCAGCGACTTGGACGAGGGAGTGAAGTGTACTCTGTCCAAATTTGCGGATGACACAAAACTGTGGGGAGAAGTGGACAAGCCGGAGGGCAGGGAACAGCTGCAAGCAGACCTGGATAGGTTGGACAAATGGGCAGAAAACAACAGAATGCAGTTCAACAAGGAGAAATGCAAAGTGCTGCACCTAGGGAGGAAAAATGTCCAGCATACCTACTGCCTAGGAAATGACCTGCTGGGTGGCACGGAAGTGGAAAGGGATCTTGGAGTCCTAGTGGACTCCAAGATGAACATGAGTCGGCAGTGTGACGAAGCCATCAGAAAAGCTAATGGCATTTTATCATGCATCAACAGATGCATGACGAATAGATCCAAAGAGATGATACTTCCCCTCTATTGGGCGCTGGTCAGACCACAGTTGGAGTACTGCGTGCAATTCTGGGCACCGCACTTCAAGAGGGACACGGATAACCTGGAGAGGGTCCAGAGAAGGGCCACTTGTATGGTTAAGGGCTTGCAGGCCAAGCCCTATGAGGAGAGACTAGAGAAACTGGACCTTTTCAGCCTCTGCAAGAGAAGGTTGAGAGGCGACCTTGTGGCTGCCTACAAGTTCATCACGGGGGCACAGAAGGGAATTGGTGAGGTTTTATTCACCAAGGCGCCCCCGGGGGTTACAAGAAATAATGGCCACAAGCTAGCAGAGAGCAGATTTAGACTGGACATTAGGAAGAACTTCTTCACAGTTAGAGTGGCCAGGGTCTGGAACGGGCTCCCAAGGGAGGTGGTGCTCTCCCCTGCCCTGGGGGTCTTCAAGAGGAGGTTAGATATGCATCTAGCTGGGGTCATCTAGACCCAGCACTCTTTCCTGCCTATGCAGGGGGTCGGACTTGATGATCTATTGAGGTCCCTTCCAACCCTAACATCTATGAATCTATGCTTCCTGAAACATGCTACACCTGGCCACTCTGCCCAGGCCCACAGAGCTGTAGCTGCTGCCCGGGGATGCAGGGCTCCCAGCTCTAACCCCAGGTACGGTGGGAGGTGCCAGTGCTGGTGCCAGGGTCGGGTCCCCTCCCCTCTGTGCCCAGCCACATGCCACTCATGCCAGTCCCTGAGCTGCACCATGCCATAGTGTGCAGCTGGGTGCCCTTGCTGCAGGAGCCCCAGGAATGGCCAATGCTAGCTTCAGAGAGAACTATAAGTGGGTGCGGGGCACAGGGAAGGGGGGGGCATGGCTATTGCTGCTCTGCGCACCCCAGGAGGGCTGCAGGTTTGGGGGCTGCATTGGACAATCATCCTGAGCACAAATCTGGGGGCATGCACCCCCCAGGAAGAGCCCAGTGTGGCCCCCCAGCCTGCAGCCCTCCCAGGGTACAAGTAGAAGCAAGAGCCATCCTATGCCCCACACCTACTGAGAGTTCCCTCCACTTTGCTCCCTGCTGGAGCCCCAGGAGTGGCCAACGGGCTGCACCCTGCCCCTTCCCTAGTCCCAGCCTTACTCCCTCCCTACCTCACTCCTGCAGGAATGTATTATTTTCCCCGATTCAAACTGATTTTTTTCTTTTCTTCCTCTTATCCCAATTTCAATGCAGTTTTTATGTTTGGAAGATAAAAAAAAAATTTGGGAATTTTTCGGGGTTTAAATAAAAACTGAAAATGAAAAAAATGAAAATGCGGAACACTAGGTTCAGAGCAGCATTTCTCAACTTGTTCTCTCAACCATGACCCAAAAGTGGATTGCAAGAATATGTGAAAGGGTTGTGAACAAACTTGAAAAATGGATCAACACACTTGAAAAATGGCTTTTGCTTTAAAGGAGAAAAAAGTGGGAAACCATATCTTTTTCCAAACAGGCTGGCAGAGTTCCAGCCTGCAAGGGGCTGATTGGGGTCCCCAGTGCCCCACACCCTGGGGAGTTGGGGCCTGGGTCCAGAGTGAGGGGCACTGGGTCAGGACTGGCCACTGATGTTCACAAATGGGCCCTGGTACAAAGAAAGATTGAGAACCATTGGTGTAGAGTAAATGCTTTCTTTAACAAGGGCAGGTCCCAAGGGTGGCCATGGTGCCCCCTATTGGCTATTCAGCCTGTTTCACCCCGACTTTTAAGCATCCTCCCCTTCTGCTTGTGTGCCACATCTTGATGGTAATATGCATTTAAGAACAGAAGGCTGCCCCAGAGATCCCTGAGCTAGATCTGAGATCCACTCAAAACTAGATTTTAAATTGCTCATCATCTTAAGGGATGATTTTGTGGCCTCTGTCTCCTCCTCTTTTAGCCACACCGAAGACTGGAAGATGTTATCAATTAATCAGTTATCATCAATCAATCTAATGGGCCCTGGGCTCTCTAGCCCCTTCTCTGCCCTCTCCCAGGGCTCTAGCCCTACTCCCAGGCCTCTGTCCTTCTTCTGCCCTTTTCCAGGACTCTGGCCTTATTCCCAGGCCTCTGGCCCTGTTTCTGGACCTATTGGAACCCCCACCTGCCCTTAGACTCACCTGAACTGCCCATGTTACCTATGGCTTACTGCCCACAGGCATTCTTGGTATCCATCAAGAGTCTGTCTGTCTCTCTCTTCCCCCAACCCTCACCAAGGAGCTCCTGGAGGTCCAAACTGAATGCCCAGCTCAGGACCTGTACTTATATACACCCTAAGCCCAGCCTCTTGCTGATCAGGTGATTCTCTTAATTGCTACCTAAACTCTCTCAGCAGCCTTTCCTCCTCCTAAATTAACTGGCACCCTAAGTGCCTTCTTAATTTCAAATGATCTATCTTCTTAAGAAGATATTTGTTAGGCTATTATGAGTTTTTTCCTTTTCTTTTTGAAGAATTTGTTTCTTCAGAGGTGAAGAACCCACAGTTTATAGTTTATGAAAATGAAAAGGAGATAGAAAGAACTGTCCAGAAATGATATTGGTCTAATGTCAAGAATTCATGACTGACAATTTAACAACTATTGAATGATTTTCAATATTTAACCATAAAATTAATATAGCACTATTAAATGATGTTTCCAATAACAACCACAGCACTTGAGATTTTGTTTTTTCATGTTCCTCGATGACAGGTATGACAGTAAAGATATTAGGTGCATGGCTATTACAATTTTTCAGTCTTGCTGCAATGCTGTGTAACATGTTTATGAATGTATTATACACCTGTTTACCAAAACTTGTGAGTTTGTACCCCACTATAGTTAAGTCAAGCATTCTCATGCCTGCCTACTCCGGTCACAGCTACCTCTTTCTGGTGGCAGGGTAAGCAGCAGTAGCAGTGGAGTAAGGAGGGGGACAAGAGTGGCTGAGGTATGTTTGGGGGGGGTGGTACATGATTTACATGTGCAATCCCCAGGGGGTGTACCCCACGGTTTGGGACATGGGGCTGTGCATTAAACCAGTTGTTGTTTATGTAAACCATTTTATGCAGAGAAAGATAAGTTGGAAGGAAATTAGGAATACATACTTTGTTTTTGTGTTCCCTGTATGAGCTTTCAAAAACACTGTAAAAATGGGAGATTAGATATGCTTTCATTCAATGGATCACATACTACGCAAAGAGCGCTTAATCAAGTGGTTAAGTGACTATGTTTATCAGATCACTTGTAATTAGCTGAATGTCTATTGTCAGAATTGGTTTATGGTTAGGATTCCCCTTATTTGCTAGTAAGGACTAGCAAATTATACTCACATGCCTCCAGTGGCCATCTTACTACAATAATTTTGATAAACTGTTGTTCTGGCTTGTTTCTTCAGTGTCCTGTAGCCTGCAGAGGCATTGATTTCTGTGCAAAGGGCGGGGGGGGGGGATCTCTGAATGGTGGTGTTTAACATCTGCTTTGCACAGACAGAAATAATTCTACAAGGTTCAAAGAAATAGAAAGGCCGTCTTCCTTTAAAATACATACAAAAGTTAAACAGCTAAAGTGTAACACCCAGTCCACCTTTAAAGACCACTCAAGGAGACAGTCTTTCATTTAATTGTATAAGTTTTGAATCACGAACTATATGTGCATGACTTATATTGTCAATGCCTAACCTAAGCCTCAAGAATGATTTTCCTTAGTTTCAATGGGAGAGATGAAGATCTTTTCTGATCTTATATTTTACATAAATATAATCTCAAGTGCTATCAACTGTACTATTTTCTAGGGCTGTGCGAAGCTTTAGTTCCTGATTCAATTCTGTGGAGATTCGGCCCAATTCAGTGGCTGAATCTCCGAATCCAAATCAAATCAGAGGACCCTTTAATCTCTTTGAATTAAATTGGAACCCTCCAAATCGATTCATGGTTTCATAGTTCTTAGGGTTGGAAAGGACCTAAACAGATCATCAGGTCCGACCCCCTGCCCCAGGCAGGAACGAGTCCTGGGGTCATAACACCCCAACCATCTGTCCAGCCTCCTCTTGAAGACCCCCAAGGTAGGAGAGCACACCACCTCCCTTGGGAGTCCATTCCAGAGCCTGGCAGCCCTAACTGTAAAGTAATGTCTCCTGATCTCCAGCCTGAACCTTCTCTATAACTATTTGTGGCTGTTATTCCTACTAACCCCGGGTGGTGTACAGGGGAACAGAGCCTCACCCAATTCCCACTGGTTCCCCCTGGTGAATTTGCAAATGGCCACCAGGCTCTCAGCCTTCTCTTGTGGAAGCTGAATAGATTCAGGCACCTCAGGCTCTCTTCATACGGCCTGGCCTGCTGCCCCTTGACCATGTGAGTGGCCCTCCTCTGAACCCTCTCAATGTTAGCCACATCCCTCTTAAAGTGCAGCGCCCAGAACTGGATGCAGTACTCAAACTGTGGCCTGACCAATGCTGCATAGAGGGGAAGGATCACCTCCCTGGACCTGCTTGTGAAGCATCTGTAGATGCATGACAAGGTGCGGTTAGCCTTACTGACCGCTTCCTTGCATTAGCATCTCATGTTCACCCTGGAGTCAACAATGACTCCAAGATCCCTTTCAGCCACTGTTTTAACAACAGGGGTGTCCCCCAGACTATAGCTGTGTTGCTGGTTCCTTCTCCCTAGATGCAGTACCCTGCACTTTTCTGCATTGTATTCCATCCTACTCTCATCCGCCCACCTATATAACCTGTCTAGATCTAGTTGGATTCTGTCCCTTCCTTCCAGCATGCCCACCTTGCCCCACATCTTGGTGTCATCAGCGAATTTGCACAGCATGCTTTCCACACCCACATCCAGATCACTGATAAAGATGTTGAACAGTACGGGCCCCAGGACCGAGCCCTGGGGGACTCCATTGCCCACATCCCTCCAGGTCAAAAATAACCCATCACCACCACTCTCTGGGTGTGACCATCTAGCCAATTTGCCACTCATCCGACTGTGTAGGCATCAATGCCACAGTCACCTAGTTTTTTTAAGAGAATGTGGTAGGAAACAGTGTCAAAGGCTTTCTTAAAGTCCAGGAAAATGACATCCACCTCAACCCCCTCATCGAGGGACTTTGTGACCTGATCATGAAAGGAAACCAAGTTAGGCAGGCAGGATCTGCCCTCAATGAACCCATGTTGGTTGCCCCTGAGTATTACCTCCCCTGCTGGGCCCTTGCAAATATGCTCCTTGATAGTTTTCTCAAAGGTCTTCCCAAGGACTGAGGTAAGGCTGACTGGCCTATAATTGCCAGGGTCCTCCTTTTTCCCTTTCTTGTAAATGGGAACCACATTGGCCCTCTTCCAATCCATTCAGAGAGATTCAGAAAGATTCAGTGTTTTGGATGTAGAGACAACTTTAAATATTTTTTCTACCTACCTCTAGGTAGCAGGCAGCTCATGAATGCTGTGATGCTGGGGCACATGGAGTGTCCCACAGGAGTGCGGGGGGCTCCCCAGCATGCTTGGCAGCAGACCTGGAAGTGAACCAGAAGCATTTCTGATCCACTTCTGGGTCTGCTGGGGAGCACGTAGGGGGGGCCTCCCCATACCCCTCCAGGTCAGCAACTGGTGCCTCCTGGGTCTGGGGGGCACCCAGGATCCCCCTGCAGCTGATTGCCAAGCTAGGGGGATGCGGAAGGGGCCCCCTGCATGCTCCATCTCAGACCCGGAAATGGACCAGAAGTGCTTCCGGTCCACTTCTGGGTTCACCGCCAAGCACATTCCCCTCCCCCCCCCCAACGCTCCTGTGGGACGCTCCATGCACCCCAGCATCGCAGCATCCACAAACCACACTGGTACCTCAAGGTATGTAGAAAAAACATTTAAAGCTGTGTCTACATCCGAATTGCTGATTCTCTGAATCAGCATTGAATCTTCAGATTTGGATTCAGCTGAATCGAATCAGGGCCAGTGATCTGAATCAATGAATTGAATCACTGTCCCCAGTTCAGGCCAAATCTGAATGCAAATCAAATAGGGCCTGCTTCACACACCCCTACTATTTTCCTATGTGTTGGTTATGAAAATTAATATCCAGCTTAGCTGCAACAGTATCTTTCCTGTAAGAATTGTTTTCTGTGTAATATTCCTGCATGCATACTGCTGTATAGGATTTCCCTCACTACAAATAATTTGGAGTAGAAGGATTATTTATAATTTGAGTAAGTAATAACTATCATTGTGTGGAATAGCTCTCCTTCATATAAAGATGTGATGGTACAAGACATTAATAAGAAATAAAGGAGTAATAGCTCCAAGTCTTTACAGAAGCTGTAGGCCGCTTGTCTGGAGCAAAATGGTAAAAGGAAGTGGCTACAGGGGCTGAGCTCCAGGCAGTGGGTTAAATAGCAGCTCCAGCAGAGCTAAGCACCAGACAAATGAGTCTTAATAGTCTTATTACAATTGAAATGACGATTTTTTTTTTTAAAGTCTTAATTTAATATAGTCTGTTTGCATTGTGGATGTTTAATCTTCTGTGAAGAATTAAAATCATGTGACAGGACCTACCTCCAGGTATGGACCCCCTGGCAGCCATGTTAATCCTACACCTACCCACTCTGTCCTTTCATCTCCCCACTCTGTCTCTCCAGCTACTGTCCTTTCTTTACCTGCTATGCCCTTTTGATGATATTATACATTTGAGAGGCTGCCCTCAGAGTACCAGAATGAGCCTTGGGCGTTTCATACTGTTCTGTTCTTTGCCTTGAGAAAGATGCTGCTCTTTCTGACTGGTTGCAGCTACTCCTCCCTCCAAGCCCATCCAGCCAGGCAGTAAGCCCACTAACTAACACACAATCCATCACCGTTACCCAACCATGGGTTTTCAGGGCTACTAGTCTCTTCAGACCAAAACTGTCAGCTGTTTCTGCTCCATTGCACCCCTTCATGGCTCCTAGCTCCTTTACAGCCACATCCATGCCTCATGGGTTAAAATAGGCAACAAACACTTAACCAAAAATGACCAGCCCATTTAAATACTCCCACCACAGGGTATTTAATTCCTTCACCATCCCTACCAGGTGACTCCTATCAGCCCCCTGGGATACCTTATCTGCAAATTGTCTAGTTCATCCTGCTTTCCAAGGAGCTCTTCTCAAAAAATTCACAACCGAAGTGACTCTCTAGCCCTGGAGCCAACTCTATATACCTATTAACTCCATCTCTTTCTGATCTTTGTTGACTACTGAACCAGACACGGGGGTTTCCCATTAACGAATCTATAGGCTTGCCTCTCTTCAGTCTATATCCTTACCATCAGGTTCCCAGCTGTGGCCAGCTTCTCCTAATTAAGCACACGCTGCAGTGCCTTGCAATTAAGGCAACTTCTTTGCAAGGTGCTCTCTACATGTTCTTGCAGTCATTTCGTTCTGCTGCTTGGCCCCACTCTCAGTGACAGGGGTTATTCATTTGTCTGCTGCTCAGCTCTGCTGGAGCTGCTATTTAACCCACTGCCTGGAGATCAGCCCCTGTAGCCACTTCCTTTTACCATTTTGCTCCAGACAAGCGGCCTGCAGCTTCTGTGAAGATTTGGAACTATTACTCCTTTATTTCTCACTGCTGGCCACCAATCAGCTGAGCCTTTCCCTCTTAAATGCGAAAGGAGTTAGGGGCCCCTATTACAGATAGCTAATATTGCTATTTTGTGGCTGTTTCTTCTTTTAATATTGATTCTCCAGGTTTATAAATAAGAAATAGTGAACATTGGGTGCATCTACACAAGACACTGACTGCACAGTGACCCAAATACTTCACAGTAGCGTCATCACAGCACAGGCAGTGCTAATGCACTACTGTGCAGTATTATTAGACTACTGCACAGTAGCGTCACCTTAAAGATGTTCACCAGCACTACTAAACAGTAACTCTAGTTATTGCACGTTAATTTAGTACTTGCTAATAGAAGTACTAAATAAATGCACAATAACAACTGCGCAATAGCGTCTCATGTAGACGTGCCCCTTGTGTAAGAGACAAACACTTACATTACTAATGCACTATTCGCTAGTTCATAGCTAGCCTTCATATCATTAATCATAGGCTTGTCTTACCAGAACACTGCTGAAAACATATAGCATAAAGGCATATATTAAATTGTTGTACGTGTTGCATCCCTTTGGATTCCACAGAATAATACAAAAAACACACAAGAAGGATATGCCATATAGTAAGTCTTTTCAAGCATCTCTCTTTAAATGCATTCCTATACTTTCAAAAATCCTGCAATGAGATGACTCAGGAAAACACAAAACTGGTACAGATTTTTTCACCTTTCTGTCTTAGGTTCAAGCGTCTGATGGCAACCATTAGCAAATTTTGCTGCCGTCTGACTGCAACTAGTAACCCAAGTGAATCGGTAGTCTCAGATTTGTAGACAGATGTCCATATCTCCCAAATGACCACACAAGTGACATAAATTGTTCTTTGTGACAGTCAAAGCTGAAAGGCTCTTAAAGAGCCACAGAGACAGAACTCTCTCAGCACTTAAAAGGCTCTTCCTGGTCAAAGTCCATGTGTAATGGCAAGACGTTATTAGAAACATTGCCTCAGTACTGCCTGGTACTAAAACACTTTCAGCTATGATGGTGTGGTAATATTGCAGTAATGTTGTAACTGTGATGGTTCAGGAAATATGCAAAAAAAACCATGGATTTATGGATGATATCTTTTACTGGACCAACCGTGCAATTGGGATAGACTTAGACAAACTTTTGAATGCAGGGAGTTCTCCAGTCTATACCAACCATACAGCTGGTCCCACAAAACCCTTGCCTTATACCATTATGTCATCCCTCTTGCCTTTATATTTCTTTTATAATGAAATGATATATTTTGTTATAACACAATGAAAAAAAAACTTGAGGTACTTGTCTTTGGTGTGTCATGGTTAGGGCCCTAAGAAAATCGCAGATTTCTTGTAGAAAATTCATGGGATGTGCACAGGTAAAGTATCATTTTGCACAGAATATTCATGGAATTACCACTGATGTTGGCAAATGGGTCCTGGTAGTTCCTTGAATATTCCATGAAAAAGATACTTTACCCATATACGTGTGGTAGACACCATAAGCAGTATGAGAAAATATTATTTGGGGGGGGCTGAGCCCCAACTAACCCCTGCCTCTCCCTCCCGTGGGGCTGTTGCAGGGCCAGCACGTGCTGCAGCTGTAAGTGCAGTGGAGGAGTGGCTGCATGCCAAGTGCCACTGGGTGCTGCATGATGGCGGCACCGTGCTGCTGCTGCTGTTGCCAGCTGCCACAGAAAGTTTGGGGAGGCTAAGACCCGCTAGCCCTGGCCTTCTGCTGCCTATGGCAGGCACACACACACCACCCCCACCCACCCCGATAGTCCCCAAGCCGTGGCCCTCCAAATCCCCTTCCCCCTTGCTTCCTATATACTTACCTTCATCCAGCTGCCTGGCTGTGTCCTGGCCATGCCCCCAGCAGCCGCTTGCAAGCTGAAATGCTGCAAAAGCCTAGGTTTCCGCTTGTAGGCTGGAACGCCAACAGCCTGCAAAGGGAAACCTATGCTTTCACACGTTTTTCTGGCACAGGCTTACGACCCTTAAAAATCGTGGTGTGAGGCTAATTTTGCAGTATCTGTGCAGTCTGCAAAAATCACAATTTTCTCAGGGCCCTAGTCATGGGTACTTTATTTTTTAATACTAAACACTGGAATAGGGAATCTTTTCTTACTTTTGGCCAAATCAGTCAAAGCAGAATTTTTGCATGACTGTCAGTAGAGTGTTAATGGAATGAAGCAGCACAGTTCACCAAAGAGCCAGCAAAAAAATAAAAAAGGATCTGTCATAGTGATGCTCCTGTTCAGATTATTCATTTTGGATCACTTTCAAGTTCAGTTCAGATCCAGAAAGAGTGTAAGGAACAAATGTAATGTCAACATAAAAAATTAAAAAGTGCCCCCCTCCCTTTCCCCCATCGCATGTAGAAAACTGGCTTTTTGTGTGCCTCAGGATTATTCTTATTTCAGAATGAGAACCACTGCCTTTATAAGGTGAATATATTATCAAGAAAATCTGCACTCCTATACAGTTAATTAGTCTTGTTACATTAATTGCAAGCCATTCAGATAACAAATCTGGATAGAGGGTGGCTTGGGAAGGCAGCCAAGCCTGGTATCAGAGTGCTATGCACAATAAGCCTCATCCATGTAAAGGCAATGAAAGTTGCCTTCAATGGGCGGTGATCAGGCCCAGTTACTAATGAATACTCCCTATTTTTAAAAAATGGTGCTGAGGATCCAGTGCATTTATTTTAGATAATTACATTTAGAAGCAGAAATAATAATTAAAAAGGTTAAAGGACAAGTCTTAAATGGCTTTTTAACCAGTAAGACGTAAATAAGGTGTCATCCTTTATTAGTACAGCAAAATCTGATTGTGCCTGCAAAACAGGTTGGTACTAAATGCTCTTTGAGGCTTTGTCTTCTCACACATGTACAATACCTAGCATAATGGGTCTCCTATTCCAGCTTGGACCTTTGGGCATTACACAATAATAATACAAAGAATATACAAGTGAAATAACTCATCCAAATAAAGCTAGAGGAAATTCCATTCCAGATTGGTATGGGACACCAGGACAAGAGGATACTAAACAAACAGCAAGACTTAGATCCAAAAGCCTGGAGAATTGTGTTATTCAACCTGAAGATGAATCTGCCTAAGTTTCTATGCTGCAAAGTACAGTAGCGATATTAGATACCATAACCTTGAGTTTAGACAACATTCACCGAATGTGGAGCCACGACCCTAAGATTAAGAGTCTCATGCTCTACCAACTAAGATAGCCGGGCCTACTGGCCCTTACTTTACTGAAACGTAAAGAGTGAAGCTGCTAATATAGCAGCCACATATTATGTGTTTGAGTGTGAAAGAGCCAATTTATAGGAAGTTGACCTGCACCTTTTTTACCCATAGGAATATAAATTTGTCCACTATAAAAAAAACAACAACTCTGATTGTCAGTTTGGATATATAAAGATGAGATTTTGCAGCACCTTGCCAATAAAGAAAATACATTATAGGAAAGTAACAGAATCTACATTCTTCCATTTTTGAGGCCCGTTCTTGAAGTCATTGGATGGGGTCAGTCTTGATGATCTGCTCAGGTCCCTTCCGACCCTACCAACTATGAAACTATGAAACCTGATCTCAGTCAAATCTAACTTTACAAAGATTTTGATTGCCTGTCAAGTAAGAGATATTCACAGAAGCAAATCATCTCTTTTCCAGGATTAGCAGGTATATTAATATATTCTTCTCCAGTAATTTCATCTAACCAACAACCTTTTGAAGCAGATAATATTCAAAATGTCAGCACTAGGGCTGTCAATTAATCACAGTTGATTTACACAATTAACACAAAAAACAAATCAATGCGTTAATTTTTTTTTTACTTGCATTAATCATGCACATTGTTTTGACCAGCAGAGTGGACCAACTCTGGGCCAGCCAAAACCTGTGCACACAGCCCTGACCCTGGCCTGCCCTGCACCTGCTCCAGACACACCCACCCACACTGACCAGGGGCAGCAGTGGCAGTGACTGGGAAGAAGCTGCTACTTGGCACAAGGAAAAATGGCCCCTCTCCCCACAACTCCGGGACCCTTCTTGCTGCAGCTGCCCAGAGTTTGAGCCTGGGCAGCCCTGTGGCTTGTCTCTGCTGCTGTCACCACCACCTCCAGGCCACCCAGCAGGGCAGTGGTGGCAGTGTAGAGGAGCAGCAGGGAAGCCCAGGCATGAGCTATGGGTGGCCTGGCAGTGGTGAGGGGCAGGGGTCGCTTTTCTGCACTGAGCAGCAGCTTCTGCCTGGCCACTGCCACTGCTCAGCATAGGCAGGTGAATCTGGAGCAGAAGCAGGGCATGCCAGGGTCAGGGCTGTTTGCACGGGTTCCACTGGTCTGCTCTGATCGGGGCAAGTCCAGTGCGGGCACAGGGCAGGCCAGGGCCAGGACTGGGGCTGTACACTGTTGGTGGTAGTTGGGAAGAGCCACAGGGTACATGACCTCCAGGCTGTTGGGTGGGGGGGGTTCTGACTATTGTTTAACTGTACAATTAAAATTGCGATTAATTGCAACTATTTTTTTAATCTCACAATTAATTGCAATTAACTTTTTAAATCATTTGTCAGCCCTAGTCAGCGCTAACTGTATGACAATGCTTTGATGATTTAGTAGTTTAGACTATTATTAAATGTGCCTTATTCATTATTGTTGGATATTGTCACGGGATGGGGTCCCTAAGGATGGCCGTGTTACCCCTAAGGCCCCTTGACTGTGCCAATTCAGCCTGATGGGCACCCTCTATTCTCACCTGCCACGTCTTGATGGATTTATGATATAGGGAGGCTGCCTTCACATTCCATTGGATACAGTCCTGATGGATTTCCTTGAACCTCGTGGGTTCCCAGACCCCTTGTGGGTCCCATTCCAAAATAGGTGTTACAGGACACCCCAGCCTTATGGGCTATATGCATGGCTCCAACCACCCCTTACCATGCCCCGAGCCTTGCAGATGGCACCGAGGTTGTCCTGTCTAGGCCTTGCTGTATTTGGCTACTTTGTCCTCTCTCTGGGCTCTCCGCAGCCCTGTTGCTGCGCCTCACTGGTGCTGGGGTCTGTGCACCACAAATGCCACGCCCTCTCTGGCACTGGGGTCTGTGCACCCCAAATGCCGCACTGTCACCACCGGTGTTATAAACAGCAAACAAACATAAGCCCCCTGGGCTATAACATAATGCAAAAGACCAGGGTGTGCTCTGTCCCTTTAAAAGCATTGAACTTCATCCCCGGCACTAAGTGTCGAGTAGGCAAGAGTACTTGTGGAGCTTGTGGAGCTCCCTTAGCCCTAGGTGCAGCATACCAGGCAGTTGAAGCATCACTGGGCACTTCCTCCCTGGAGGCTCTTTCCCCTCTGGCTGCTAGTGGGGAACTGCCATCCTGGCCTCAGCCCTGGGGTTTATATATGAGCCAGGCCCCGCCCCTTCTGGTCAGCTGAATGCTGGCAGGTGTGGGCCAACTAACTCATTCTGGCTGCCCTGGTAACCAGCAGCTGGGGCTCCCAACTGACTGCTTGGGCTCTCTCCCTAGCAGTTCCAACCCTTAAAAGGAGCAGGACACCCAAGTGCCCTGCAACAGATATTTAATCTATTTTACTCTTTTTCATAATTAAATGTGACTGGAACCACATCCTTAGATCTCAATTAATTGTTATCCTATATTTCTTTCACTGTAAAAATAGTTTATTATCATTGATATCTCTAATCTCTTCTTGAAATAACAAAAGTAACTGGGATAATGATATGGTTTATTGCACAAATTGACATTTGAAATTTTACCTACAAATCTGTCTTCATACAGAAGAGGAAACAGAGTAGAACCCGTGTTTAATTCAATTAATTAGTTATTTTAATTAGTGAAATGTATATATTAATGATCAGTAGTCATTTAGGCCCTGATTTTGCGTTTAGATCTGGAACATTGCATGTGACATCTGACTGACTCCAGGGGTCTTTCTGGATTACCCTGCAGGACAGAGTCCTAAGAGTCTATCAGATAAGATCAGATTTTCTGTTTCATTTTGTATTGGTACTACATAATTCCAGAAGACTTCCATTAAGTCTAAAGGATCAGACTATAAGACATGGCATAAACTGAATACTTATAGTTCTAACTCAAAGAATTTATAACTTGCAAATGATTTATTTTTATTCAAATTAAAAATATATGCATTTTTGCTTTCATTCTTATTTCTCTTGAGCAATTATTCCTGTTTAAATTGTATTTATTTATATCCCCATTCAAAAATTTTGTAAATATATATATAGATATATAGATATTTATATAGATTTTGTAAATATTTATATAACATTTTGTAAATATATATATAGATATGAATGCTTCAGTTCCCCATAGTTTGTCATTTTAGAATGTTGCTGAATATTACAAATTTCTACATTTAATTAGGTAGCATCCAGGAAAATACTGAATTAGGTTTGATCTTGCAAGCTTTGCACAAATTGGAATTACCAGTTTCTGGTGTTCACTCTGCTGTGCTCTCATAATTTTGTAGTAGTAACTCCTGGAGGCCCTGATAAGGATAGAGACATCATTTTGCTATGCACTCTACGAACACATAATAAAAATAGTGTCAAAGAGTTTTAGATGCCTAAGGATTGTTCTGTATGGGTGAATTTTCTAGTGGCATTGCACCAGTAGGATTTCTAAACTCAAAATACAGGGAGCATCCAAAACCAAATAAGTGTTCTCCACCAGTTGTTGACTGCTGTCATGGCCCTTTAAACAGCTCTATTTTATGTTGGATGCCATTGGCAGCAAATTAAAGGATCAAATAAGGCAGCAAGATGGGTTAATACCCCTTCAGCCCCATTCTTCCCATTCCAGAGTTAGCAGAGCATAACTCAGGTGTATTATGAGATCCAGGCCATGTTCTATATAGGACCTGAATACTGGAAGGTGCCAAATGACTACCAACTCAGTTAACTCATCACTTTTTAGCACTGGCACCTGAGCTCAGTGATTCTACTGAAGGCAACAGGGTTACTCATGAATAAGGAATAAAGACTTGGAATAAAGGAGTAAAGACTTGCAATTTGGGACTGCAGTGCATTACTAATGTAAAATTAGTACTAACTAGACTGCATGTACAGGTGCTAGATTGCTGACAACCGTGGTGTGGCAAACTGAAGATTTTATTACATTTCACAACATTTAATATTTCCCTCAGAGCCCTAGCTCCTAAATATATACTATTCGATGAGACTCCCATTTCATTTAATAAAAAGTAAGTTTCAAGCCCTCATCCTGAAAATAAGATCCAATTTATTCATCAAAGTTCAGAACCAAAAAGGTAGATAAAAGAACTCAGCATTTGCTTTTATAAAAGTCTCACAGAACGCGCGGCCAGGTCATGAAGGGATGGAGCTATGATTTGGCAAGGGGGAGTGGGAAAAGCAACCCACATTGAAGTCTCCTCCCCCTTTTCTGCCTGCTGGTGGTGCAAGTGACTTTTAAAGTCCCCAGAGCAGGAGAAAACTCCCCACTGCCCCTCCTTGCTCAGTCAGTGGGAAAAGCAGTGGGAAAAGGCAGTGGGAAAAGCAGCAGTGGTAAGTAGGAGAGTGGGAAAAAAGGGGAGGGAGAAACCTGATTCCGCATACAGACGTTCTACATACAGACAGAAGGGGTGGTGGGAGGTTCTCACCTACTTTAGGCACTTAAAAAAGGTCCCCAAAGGTTCCCAAGGTATGATCCCATCTGAAAGGGGCATGCAGCCATGCCACTACACACCTTTGCATCTGCCCTGATGTCATGGCATCTAGCTTGTGAATCTTCAGTGCCACAGGTTGGCAATACTGCTGCGAATTTTTCTCAGGGGAGAGGGAGAAAAAAAATCATTCTTGAAGCCTATTCCTTTTTAGATGATAGCATCATCCTGAATTCATGGCAGTAGTTAGAATCACACAAAATGAGATAGTTATCATCAGAATTTTGCCCCAATAAAGCAGAATTGGTCCTATGCCCACTACCTCCCTTTTGATTTATTTTGAATGCACGCCAGCATTTGCTTGCAGAGACATACATTGCAACTGTACTAACACTTTCAGGGTCAGTCTTTCCCCTCCCTCTAATTGCTTATTCCAACTTCTATATTACACAATTATCCATAGTGTTCCCAATGAGGACAGAGCTTTGTACCAAGTTCAGTAGGATCACAATCAAGTATTTTGAACACAGATAAGGAATTACTTATAAGCTGACCCACAACATTTCTTCTAAGGGCTCTGTCAATACACTTTTAATTACTTCTATACTGTAAACAGACTGGCTTAGGCAGATCAGTATTATATCTTCTCTGCTACAAATGTGCAGTAGCCAAAAGAGATAAATGCAAATATTTCACCTCTGGGAAAATATAAACTTCAGAAGACACTATCAACAGTGAGATGTACCCTTTTCTCTAAGCATTTGTCTTTGCACCTGTCATTTAGGACTAAATATAGGCTAACTGGTCCTATTCTCTGTCACCATACGTTGCTTGTTTTAGACTGCAGCAAAAGTGGTTTCTGTAACAGTTTCAATTTTTAAAGATTTTTACGTATGTTCCAGCTGCTCAAAGAACCTTTTTTATGTACAAGAAGGGGTTACTCCTTATGTTGCCCTTTCATATCTATTTGGGTTTATACGAAGTGCTTTATGTTTACAGGCCAGGTCCACTAGCCTACATGTTATGGAAAACATACATCTCCATGCACTTGTGAAAGGTTCTTGGGAAGAGAGAGTCACAATTACATATTAGCAAGACATTTTATATTAACAATAATCAACACAAACTGAAGCAACCTATGAATTAGGTCTTTCAGCTCTGAGCCTGTAAAGAAATGCAACCCTTTTACATAAAAACCAAGGTTAAATTTGAAGTATTCTATTACACAAGACAGCATACAGGGTACGGGCCCTCAGGAACTGGGTGAGGGGATCCCAAGCTCCCACCCTTCCACACCTAAGATAGCTTTTTTGCCCCCAATCAGTACCAACCAACCCCTTTGGGGAGGCAGGAACTGACCCTACAAACGGAGACATTTCTCAGTAATGCACCACTATTTTTATCTGGAAAGGGCAAGCCTTATGTCTATATGATGGAGCAGTTATGGAGGAAGCCCCTATAGGAAATTATATATGCATGTTCCTAGCAGTAATACAAGTTACAGGCAGGGGCAAAACCAGAGGAGGTGAAGTGATGCAGTTGCACCCCCTTTGATTCCTGATCCACTCAAACTTTAAAACCAACTGCCTGGGAAGGGAAGCCACATTTCTATTCAGGCATACCCAAGAGAGTCAACTGACTTCATGGCTCATTATCATCTCCGTAATTCCTGCTAATCTCTCTCCACTACACACATTAGCAATCCTCTATCCTTTTTAACCATCTTGGTCATGAACGCCACGTGCTCCCAGAGGCTGGGAGGGGGCATGGAGAGCTCCCACAGGCAGCGGCAGTGCTGTTGGCTGCAGCAAGTTGGGAGCTCCTGCAGGCGGCCGTGGCTCTGTTGGTGGCAGGGGGTGGGGGTAGCAAGCGCTGACTGGCAATCGGCGACCACCCGCAGATGCCACCAGCAGTGTCAGCAGTGGGGGGCAAGGTGGTGAGTGGCAACCACCCGCAGGCACTGCCAGCACTGTCGATGGTGACTTTTTATAGGGGATGCACCACCATGCTCAGGGGGTGCACATGCACCTGCGTGCACCCCTTATGCATTGCCAATGATCTTGATGTTCGATTATTCAAACTATCCTTTCTTCTGCAATCTTGCTGTCTGATAGCCATTCCTGGTAATGTCTTGCCTCTGTTTCATAGACATGCAGTCTGTTTTTCTCTCTAATTAAAAACCTTAACTCAGGTGTCGTAATATTAACTCAGGTGTAGAAATAATGGACAGTGAAGCATTGGGGCACTGTCAAGACATTCAAGAAGGCTAGCTTTCAAATAAGAATCTGAATAAGTGATCTACTTTTTACAAAAAAAGACTACAGGACTAGTGATGGAATATCTTTTAACTATTTGACTGTTTTTTTTCCCTAGTGTGTTGTTTCTTTTTTTAAACTTTATATATAATCTATTAAATTAATGCACATTCCAATAGGTATATTTATTTTTGCTTTGATCTTAAACTGAATATTATCATGCTAGCCCCCTAGCATATTAATAAGGTCCTAGTTTATCTTTAACTGGAAAAAAGTGTGTTACATTATATGTGACAATGTGCCACGCTATCTGCACCCCCTTTTCAAAATCCTAGATCTGCCCATGATTACAAATTAAAGTTCTTTGACCCAATCAGTTGTTCCAGTATATCTTTCCTGTTTTGCCTAACACCTGCAGAGTAAGAACCAACTCTTCTCTACACTCACTGAAGCTTGTATTCCCTCTTCTGTGGCCCAAGTCATTATTTCTACATCATGTCTGAATTCATCTGTACCTCCATGCTTAGTCCACTATTTCTCTCTTAATCAAACCTATCTACTGCAGCTCTAGGTTCAGTCCAACAGTTCCCAAAATCAAATCCCTCCACCTCAGCTTCCTCTTCAGTTCAGTCACTCCTCTCAGTGTACAGACCAAATCCTCTGTGCTATGTCAGCCCTTTTCCTGGGACAGCTGACAGCCCTGGCTAATTTCCGCTGTTATTTTGGAGTAACAAGTGCCTTCCACAATGAAGTTCAAGTCACCAGTAATCTTTCTCTGGAGTATTCCACAGAAGAGTATTCCTCCCAAACAAAGTCTATTAGCCATTCGCTAGTGACAACTCTGCTCCTCCAATGAGGGAAGAGTTTTGGTCCCAAGGGAGCTCCAGCAGACAGCAGTCCCGTAGACCAGTCAAAGCTTTTCGGAGCAGCATTCTGCCTTCTCACATTATAGACAGAAAAATTTTGGCTAGGTACAGACATTCAAAAAGCCTGAGGCAGAATCAATACAAGTTACATGGTTTTCTAGAAGCAGCCTAGTTTAGATCAGTACAGCCCAGCTGAGCCTGGTGCAATAGGTAGGATTCTGGTCAGATAAATAAGAAATGAAGGAACAAGAAAAGAAGCAATACTCTGCAGACTACTATAACCCACAACACAGTGCCTTCATAGATTTCATAGACATTCGGGCTGGAAGGGATCCCAGAGGATCAGAGTCCAGCCCCCTGCACAGGGGCAGGAAGTCAGCAGGGATCATAGGATCCCAGCAAGATAAACATCCAAAAGTGTCTTGAAGGCATTCAAAGTGGGTGCTTGAACCACCTCCAGCGGCAGTCTATTCCAAACTTTGGGGGCTCGGACAGTAAGGAAGTTCTTCCTTATGTCCAGCCTGAAATGGTCGCAGAGGAGTTTGTGACTATTCGACCTTGTCATCCCTTGGGACACTCTGGTGAACAGACATTCCCCCAGATCCTGGTGAACACCCCTAATAAAACTTACAGGTGGCCTGCTGCTGCAGAAGTGAGGGAGGAGCACCCAGAAAACCCGGCTCAGGTCCCTGCCTGTGGGATAGAGAGGGGGTATTAAACCCCTCCCTGGCCAGACCCCCCCCCTGCCTGTCCCTGCTCTGGCTGGGATGCTGGGGGACTCTGGTTTAACTGTAACCAAGCAGTCTGGGACAGACATTGCATAAACCAGTTTGAACCAAATCAGTTAAGTCTAATACTACATTCAACCAGGTTTATCTCAAACCAGTTTCAGCCGTTTTGAAACTGGTTATGTGCACTGAATCTCTGTTCTGTCACAAGTTTAAACCAATTTCTGACTATTAGAACTGTAATTCTAATTATTTAGAATCAGTTATTAAGAACTGTAATACATGAGGAAAAAGTAGATGCAAACTGCTTTCACTTTAATTTGCCTGCTTTGAAATCCATGTGCTGAACTCTGAGTGCTAATCTACCATTAACATTTCAAATGCTTGCACTGCTCTAATTACCATTATTTGTTTAAAAGAATGTCACAATAATATTTTTATTCTTTTTCCTCAAGTAAAAAGCAGGGATTCGAATACTGGACTCACTGGGTGATAATATCCCTGTGAAAAATTCCAGTAATTTTACATATACTATAAATCACATGACCATGTACCAACCTCTGTTTCACACCACTGCTTGCCTCACTGTCCCCGCCAAATTTGTCCTTTGAACCTAATCCATCCCCATTAGAATTATTCCTAATTTTCTACATCTGTGAGAAGTCATCAAACCGCTTCCATTTCAAACAAGAAAAGGTTAAAAAAAATCTTCCAGTGCAGAAACAGCAGTATTTAGTAGTAAAATAAATAGATTCCAATATTATTGTCTTATAAGCCAACAAAGCCTTTGTTTTCCAGAGATTTATTAAACATTGATAGCTAACCTTGCTGGTGAATGCGATATCAGATTTAAAAAAAAAAAAAAAAAAAAACACACACAAAACTACTTTTAATCTGTGTGAGATTTTGAGTCACAGAGGACAGGATACAAGGTAGTCTTAGTCTAGTGAATTAAGAACCAGATAACCAGGAGAGCTGGGTTCTGTTCCAGTCAGTGCTGGTGGCTTGCCGTGTGATACAAGTGAGTTTCTTACTCTCTGTCCCCCAGTTTTCTACTCTACGAAATAGGATGATATTGCTGTTGGTTCTTTGTAAAACATTTGTAGGTCTGCAGATGAAAAGTGTTATGAAAGTGCTTCTGTTTTCCCTGTCTCAAACTATAAAATAAAAATGATTATTCAAGGAAGCTGAAAAGAGGAAAATTCAAAACTGATAAAAGGAAATGTTTTTCTGAACTACGTGTAATTAAACTGTGGAACTAATTGCCATAGGAGGTCAGTGAGGTCAACAACTTAGCAAGATTCAGAGAGGGAATGGATGTTTATAATGACAGCAAGCTATCCAGATTTATAATAATTTATGATAAAAAGAAAGAAACTCAAAGGACTAAAAGAACTCATGGTTCAGGATTTAAACAAATCTCTACCAATCAAAGTAAAGGACAAGCGTCTCATACAGGAAGATTATTCTCCATCCACCCACCAAAGGTTTCTGGCACCCTTCTTTGAAGCAATTGGGGTTGGCCACTGTCAGAGACAGGCTATGGAGACTAGACAGACCATGAGCCTGAACCACTTTGTCAAGTCCTATTTATATTATTTGATAATGATATTGATAACCAATGTATGCTATCTTTACAAAAATGAAAAGGACTAATAATGAAAAAAGGAGTTGAACTCCAAAAATAAACCATTTACAATCATTTATCTAAACTGTGATTATAAGCAAAAATATAAGATTGTGTATGATGTAATCTCATTTTTTTGGGATAGCTAAGAAAGCCCAAGGCAAAGGCCATCCCATCCTTAAGTGTCTGGAAAGGGCTATGCACACTGCAGGTGCCACCCTAATCAAATATAAATAACAGTTTACTAGTGGCCCATTCACTGCTCCTGAATAACAAAACCTTTAAGCTTCTTCCCTTCACTCATCTGACATGTATCATCTCTACCTTCTGATTCTCAAGTTTCTCACCTTGTTGCAGGAATTAAGCAGTTTATCCCATGTATGGGATATGTTCTATACATGTTGAATAAATGCTGGATTTTTCCCCTTATTCAGATAAGAACATTTAACTCAATGCTTCTGGGCATATATTTAAGTACCATATTTACTCAAATAAAACAATTTTTTCCCCCAAAAAACAGCATAGGGGGAAAATCCCCCCATCTTAGATTTGCATATGAAGCTGGCAGGGGGGCAGGCTGAGCCCAGGTTGGAGCCAGAGTCAGACCCACAGCCGCCTTTTGCCCCCACCTCCTCAGCTTCTCTTCTGCACTTCTGCCCTCCCTCATCTGCTTTCCCCTCCCTCTTACTGTCAAAGATTTCATAGACATTAGGGCTGAAAGGGACCTGTTGAGATCATCCGGTCCAGCCTCCTGCCCAAGGCTGCAAGCTGGGCTGTCAGGCACAGCTTGGCTCTAGCTCTGGCTGGGTTCCCACCTGGGCACAGGACACATGGAAACTGTCCCCTGCCTGGCCAATCAGCAACACCGACACTGCTGCATGGCTTAGCCAGGGCTAAGCTTCCATGTGCTATGCTGCTCAGGCTCTGTTGCCTCCCAGAGCATCTGACAGTAAGGATGGGAAAAGGGCCAGAGACTGTGGAGAGATGCATGGGGGGGGGGTGCTGGTAGTGGGGGGGCGGGGAGGGCAGGAAGGCTGAGGGGAAAGAAGTCAGGGGGCGCAGAAGGCAAGGGCCACCTGACCATCCAGCCACTATTTTCCCTGTTTTAGCAGGGGGTGAGAGGGGGAGCAAATTTAAAGTATCATTCCAATAATTAGATTAAATACCTGAAAATTATAACAAATTTATAAATTGTCCATATATAGAATCTAATTGAGGGGGTATATTCAATTCAGATTCGACTTAAATTCGAATAAATATGGTATATCCTTGAGCAATCAAAAGCATCTCAGTGGATTTTTAGGCACTCAAACTGGCTGTCTAGAGTTAGACTACTTCACCGGAACTGGTCCCCTTTTCCTGTATTCTAAAATGAACTTCCCTACCACAAACTCCTAGATAAACCTTTACACTCCTTGTGAATTAAAAAAAATATGTAATTTTTCAATCGCTGTAAAGGCCACCACTCAAACTCTGCCAACACTGAACTCACATTTCATAAAGATCAGTTCTACATTGGTTCCCAAGGTAACCAAGACGCAATCTCAGAAATGGATTGCAAAATATGAAATGAAAACAAAGAGGAGGCAAGTCTCCTGTTTCACTGTTTTATCTTTCTAAGTTATGTTGTGGGCACTGGAGAGCTCGACAGATTGCCTTAATAGGCATAGAAAACTGTTCACCTGTGTGCTACTGGCTTGAATCCAAGATAGATCAGTAGTGACTGAAAACCATAACCATAATAATTGACTATTGACCTATTTGAAGGAATTGATTATCTCAGTCCACATTTTAATAGCCAAGTATCCACATCACCAAATTCCCATTATAATTGGCAATAATTCACATAAACAATAGCCAACCAAGTGAGTGTAAGAACGGAATAAATAAAGGGTCCAAAGAATGTTGAAGCATACTGGCAAGGTCATGTGAAGAAGCAGAACAAATACAGAATGATAACAAATTCCTAGTTTTGTAATTCACACTAAGTTAAAAGAAAAATAGCTTATTACAAGTAAAGAAGAAAACCTAAAATGCTTAGCATCTCTTCTTTCCCCCACTATGCCCCCGTCTCCTATCCATGCAATTAGATCTAGTTCTTCTAGTCCTTTCAATAAAATGATAGGGTTTTATTGAGAGCTGCTGGTACCCAACAGCTCTGCAAATTAAGAGTCTTATTGAAGTACTTACTTTTAGGTTCCTACATTGAACAATTTTCGCCATGGTGACTGGTTTCTATGACTAGTAGTTGTGAATTAAGTCACCAATAGCTCTTCATGCTACTACTTTAACATTGCCGTTTTTTAATGATTGTTCAATGAATGCTTTTAGCATCCCAGTTGCTAAGAGGTTTATTGTGTTGCTTACCTATATAACCATGCAAGGTCAGTAATGAAGCATCATGAAAGGAGACAACTATGGAAGCCTACTGGAGTCTTTGGATGATGTATGGGCTGCAAGATGGAGGGCATAAGAGAGGAGAGAAGGAATGAATAAAAGCTCAAAAAGTTCAGCTGAACCATCACCTCTGTTCAGAGTTTATGTAAATGAAACCTTCTGAAGTTTCTGCTACCACCAATGGGAATTTATAGCTAGAAAAAATGTACATTCACTTCAAAAGAGAGAAGGGAAGTGAGTGAGAGTGACAGGTAAATGGAACACCAATACACTGTCTTAAGAGTAATGGCGTTACTGCCAAGGAGGAGATGTTTTATGAACTGATTTTTCATATGTCACAGAGAATGTTTGGGGCCAGTATATAAAAGAACCAATAAATACAATTAGGACATTTGCTTTTGACTAAAAAAATGTTATCCCACAAACTCATACACAAAGTTTATTTTTTACAGTCAAGTATCTTTTCAGGCTGAAAAAGACTAGCCATCACTATAACTGCTGCCTGACCCAGTTTCCATGGTCATGGCTAATTTGTTCTTCTTGCTTTTCTTTCTGACTCTGCCAGATACAGATAAGCAGTGGAAGACTATAGAAGGCAGGTTGAGCCAAATCCCTAAGAAATCATGGTAAATAAAGGACTGACTGATTCCAGAGACCTGAATCACACAGTTAGCAAACAATGTACTTGTATTAGTCTGAAGTCACAGGACATCAAAGCAACATAACTTAAATTTGTCGATTTTAAGATAACAAATCTATAACTCTAAAATTATGTATATGAAAGCAATTATTGAAACACTTTCCAAAAATAAATCCATATTATAAATAAACCTGGGGTTTTTCTTCTATAAATAGTACATTCAGTGAAAAACTAGTTTCAGCCAAAAGAGTGGGGAAAACATAAATTGTCAAAATATTTTGTTATAACACTTATTAAAAGATTTTTTTAATGTTTGGCCTTGAAACAATACTTCTGTTTAAAAATTTGCCTACATTTTAAAAAATGATTAAAAAACATAAAAATGATACACTTCATTTCAGGTCAAGTGATTAACCTGAAATGATTTTTTTTGCTTTGGTTTGTTTTAGATCAACCTGAAATGATCTTTTCTGGGTTGGTTGTTTATTTGTGTTTTAAATCAAGCCAACTTTTTTTTAAGCTCAGCCATTCAACCAAAGCAAACATGTGAAAATTGTGTTTAATACTGATCCTAATTACATGTAGAATCAAATTCTCATCTGCATCCAAGCTCCAAGAGATCTAACAGGAACATATCAGGAAGTTGGTCATGATTTCATGACTCTGAAGGCTTATCTACGGTTCCAATATTCGTTACAGAAGCCATGATGTTTCCTTAATTCATGCTACTAGTGCATAAACTCAGAAGACAAGATGCTGGGTATAAGCTTTGCCACAACCTTGGTGGTTTCCCTCTAGCTCTGACATGGTCCCTCCTTTCTCTAATACGCCCCTTACAATAGACTGAACATATTCCTCCAACAAATTTACACCCATAATTTGACCTTGAACCTGCTTCAAAGGATCTCAAAACACTTCAGGTTTATTGCTCAAGATTAGCACTGTTGTGAAGTAAATATTATTTTAACCCTAACTTACAAATAGTGAAACTGGGACACAGGGTTAAAGGTCTTTTCTTCAAGGACACAGAAGCAGTGACAATAAAACCCACTAGGTATGTGAAGATGTGTCCTCCCATTTGAAAGAATGACATGCCAATTTTTTCACTCTTTAATTGAGCTTTGCACATTTAAGTATGAATTACAGACAGATACATAACACATCCCTACCAATTACATTAAATATTGCCTTTGAAGGCATCCAGCTCCCAGTGATTTCAAAGGACAACGCGTGCATGCGTAAAAGCTGAACATTTAGCCCCCTGCTTCCTTACAGAAGCACCTGTATTAGTATCCTTTATAATTCTGCAGGAGTTTTTTTGTTTGGTCATTCTTCATCTTTCAGACAGTGATACTTTCCCCAGATATTACCACTCTCCTTCAGTTTATTCAACATTTTGAAGGAGTTAGCAAAATAATATGAAAAAAAAGTCTAATGGGTTTGTAGTTTTTAAAGACTTTGATAATTTTTTTTCACACCAGGCTATTAAGGAAATTAAGTAGTTGCAATGTGAAAAAGAAGGCTCTTGTACAGATTAGAAACTGATTAAGAGGCAGAAAAATAAATAAAAATGGTAAGTTTTCATTGTGAAAAGAAGTTAAAGCTGTGGTTTCCCAGGAATTTGGATTAGGACCTATATTATTTAATATATTGATAATCTGAAAGAGGTAAGCATGAAGGTAGTGCTCACTGAAAAGAAAGAACTGCACAACTCTCACACATTGATGGACTGTCCCTTAACTATTGTGACTCAAAGATTTAAGTATAGCGACAGCTAAGAAGGCAAACATGTTAAAGTACATTCACGGTTGCCTATATTAAGGATGTTGGTGCCTTGGGCCATACACTGTGTCAAAAACAGGGTTTGTTTTTTACTAAAATTTTTAAATAAATACAAACTACTCTATTTTATTTAAAAACTACCATTCACTGCTTTGTTTGACAAAACTAAATATAACACATCTGATTTTTCATCTTACCCACATTTATGTCTTTCCTTTCTACATTTCCCTTTTATTAAGGGATCAAAGCTTTTCTTTTTTTGAAAGTTGAAAACAAAAAAACCATGGTTTCCAGTTTTTCACTGAAATTATAACATAAATTTCAACAGAAAGCATTTTTTATTGTATAGTGTCTGGATGAAAAAAAAATTCAAGCAGCTGTAGCTGTATGTATACCCTCACATACTCCATGTCTCTCTTCAGAGGAAAACCAAATTGTCTATGTAATTAAGTTAAATAACTGTCAATTTTTGCAGTAGAAACATTGTATTATGGAGAGTAATTCTCCTGGTCAGCTCTTATCATCCACATAGGAAAAGGTAAAGAAAGCAGATAATCATGCATCTGCCCTTAATGCTAAGAGTTGCTTTGAAGATCATTTTTCTTGCAATTAAGGTATTGGAGGACAGATTTGAAAACAATAAAATGGAATTGAAGAATATGCAATAAAAACTTACATCTGTATTAATTTTAAAAATTAGTTAAAATGACACAATAGGTTTGAGGTATCTGAAAATTATAATAAAATAACAAGTTTCAGGACTTCCTTTTTTATTTACTATCTTTTTTAAAAATCCTATGGCTGTTTTAACCAAATGCAGCTAGTAAGGACATCAATAAAATGTCTAATCACCTAATGGCCTGAGCTTGCAAACAAGTACATTTCATGTTAACAGGACTGTTTGATAATGTGAGTAAAGTTACTCAGGTAAAAAGTGTTTGCACAATAACAGCCTACATGTGCTAAATCAAAAACTTTCCTCTGCTGCAACTGTACTTTCCCCACAAAAAAAAATTAAAAAGGAGGGGGGAGGAGAGGAAAAAATTTTTAAACGATGCTTGCATGATCAAAATCTTTCCCAGCCTTCTTTAACTCTAACAGACTACAAGATGGAAATGACTGTTTCTTAGAACAGAATTCATTGCTTTATAGTTTTTTGCATTAGTTTTGTATCTACAAAGCAACTGCTTTATCGTGAAAAGAAACATTTCTTTTTTGTCCCCTTTCAGCTTTGTCCCCAATGAAAAGAGGTAGAGGAAGAAAAATGTCTTTGTATAAGCTGTCAGCTCTGTTTGATAAATAAATATTAATGGTTACATAATGATTTTCTATTTCTTATGTTGCACCTGCATAAATATCTTTATAGATAACATAATACCTTGTAAGTAAAGGGGAGCTCATCTATATTTTCACATTGTTTGAATGGTCAGTGAAAATATATATATTTTAACACTTTATAACTAAAATATTGTATAATTTCTAACATCTGATAAAACATTTAGCATGAAATTCTATAGTTCTTCAGTGAAAGGACTTATGAATCTTGAAAGGTCAGCTATAAATATCTTTTCCTAATACTTCTGTGACTGAGAATAGCTTCATAATGAGCACAATCCTTGTCTGTCAGGATTTTCTTTTCAGGGGTATCACAAATTGGTAATTTCTTACCTGTTAACTTGGTTTCTTTAAATCTCCCCCCTGACAGATGCTAGACAGTGAATCTTCTTACCAAATACAAAAGGAAAAAGTAAAGCTTTGGTGCCATGATTCCTCCTATGAAAGGGACTAAATGACATTATTTAACCATCTCCTGAAAGACTGTACTAAATAGTACAGGAGATCAAAGCAAAACAGTTTTAAAGCATGAACTCAAGTGGAACAGATATCTCCAAACTGACATAGACAAAGTAATTTAAAACATTAACTAGTACATTTGCTATTTTCATTGCTTATTCACAATTATCTAGCCTGCAGGCAAGAAAGTGTACCACAGGACACTCAGATGGACAACTTACAGCACTCTGCATGAAGTAGCATCCTTCTGTAAACAGGAACAGACAGTACTTGAGGTGTCAGTCTTTATCAGCCTACTTAGTTGTTGTTGTCCTCGATTCAGTCACTAATGCAACAAGCCACTGAAGCATGGAGATTGATGAGAACAAACATGTAATTGACTTTCCAACCTCTTGTATTTTTTACAGGTGTTTCAATTTCTTCAAATCTAGCGTGTAAAGATGATTCTCACGGGGTATGTGTATGTGTGCTATTAATGCTATAAAGATTTACTGCGCATAAATACTGTGCAGTCAGCTTTCCCTGGGAGCATGTCTAAACGTGCTCCCTGTTGCAAGCAAATCTGCTCCCAGTGGGTCCGGTCCTGATGTTCATGGAGCCAGGAGAGCTCTACCAGCTGCTGCTGCCGAGCTCTCATGGCCCGGTACTCATGGGGACAAGTCTTGTGCCCAGCAGGGTTTCCCTGCACAGTCAGGGGTTGGCTGGAAACTGTCCCTCTTCTGGGGCAGCTCCCAGCCTGCCCCCAGCTGGGCAGGGAAGCAGAGCGCTCCCCGATCCCAGTGCTATTCAGCTCCCAACTCCTGTGAAGAGCTAAGCAGTGCCAGAACAGGAGAGGCCAGAGAGCTATCCCATTCCCTGTGACGCCATGGTGTTGAGGCTGACTGGGAGTAAATTTGCTCCCAGCTAGCATCTACACATGCACTACTGCACAGTTAATTAACTACCTGTATTGACAGGTAGTAGCTAATTGTGCAGTAGACTAATTTACTGCACAGTAAATAGTACGCACATGTGATAAGGAACAAACAAATCTAATTACTTACAGGTAGGCTCCCCTTTAGGAAAGGCCCCCCTTTAGGAAAGGTCATTTACCTATGAACAAGACTGAGGTGAGTGCCATCAAAAGGAAAGGTTAGAGAGTAAGAAAGCAGACATCTTTAAGTGTTTAAATGATAGGGCTGTGTGAAACGGCTATGTTTCATTTTGGTTTCAGATTCGGTGTTTTAGAGGGACAGCGATTCATTTCGGTGTCTCGTATCACTGTACCGTTTTGATTCAGCCAAATCTGGTTCGGAGTTCTGACGCTGTTTCGGTCATAGGTTATAATGGGGAATCACTAAAATGCCTATAACTTTGCCATTTCTTGCCTGATTCAGATGAAAATTGCAGGGATGGTAGCCCCTTCTGATGGCATGAATCCAGTCAAGTGCAGGGGATTTGTCAAACTGCCAAGTGCAAGGCATTCATTAGTGCAGGGGATTTGTCAAACTGCATCTCAAACTGTTCAAAGCAAAACTAGTATCACTGCCGGCAGCAGCAGCATGCTGTCATCTCGCACACAGATCCAGGGGCCACACCCCACAGGAAGAGTCTGGCAGGCTTCCAAAGGGAACACGGGCCCCTGGATCTGCACGCGGGGTGACAGCATGCTGCTGCTGCTGGCTGGGGCCAGCACCAGCACTGGGTTCTTCCTGGTGCTCACTGTGGGCTGCACCAGACAGACTCAGGTTCTGGTCACAGCCAGCAGTGGCAGCATGCTATCATCCATGTGCTCCACAGCCAGTGAGAAAGGAGCTTTAAAAAAAAAAAAAAAAGCCCCACACTCATCAGCTGCAGCAGCAGCAATTGGGACTTCTGGGGGCTCACAGCAGAGCCCCCCTGTACAGTGTGGGGCAGTGGGGATCATGCCCCCCCCCTGCCTTGCACCTGCGTGATAGCTGTCACATCACACAGGTGCAGCACAGCTTGGCAGGGCACTGTGCACTGTCTGGGAGCTGGGGTGGCTCCAGCAGTCAGCCGGAGCTCCTGGTTCGATTCCCCAGCTCTCCCCAGACGAGCACAGGCTCCCAGATCTGCATGCAGGGTTTCAGCAGGCTGCCCCTGCCAGCTGGCAGCAGCAGCCTGCTGTCATCCTGCTGCAGATCTGGGGGAACTGCTTAGAGAGATGATGGAAAGATTGGGGAGCTAAGGAACTGAACCAGGAACTGGGAGAATGTTCAGGAACCTGAACATTCCCCCAACTCCCGGTTCAATACCCCAGCTCTCTGATTGCTTCCCTCTGCTCTCTGTTCATTTCTCCAGCTCTTCCCAGGGGGTATGAGCCCCCGGATCTGCACGCCACATTTCAGCAGACTGCCACTGCAGGTTGAGGCCAGTGGCAGCACCACAGTCTTCCCCGTGCTCGGCACAGGCTGAGCCAAGCAGCTTCCACTGGCCCCAGCCTGCAGCGACAGCCTGCTAAAACCCCACGTGAAGATCCGGGGGCCCGCACCCCTGGGGAAGAACTGGTTTTTGTTTCCCTGCAAACCCAGCTCTGAAACTCTGAAATTCTCCAAAATATTTCTGAAACATTTCGGAGCCTTCCATTTCAAATCAGATTTGGTGTTTTAGGCACCAAAACAGCCCAAAACACCTCTGAAATTAAACAGCTGCTGAAATTTCATACAGCCCTATTAAATGGAACATTTTTAAAGGTATAGATAGACAAACTGAGTGAGGTTTGACATTGCTAAAAATAGCATGGGCAGTTTCAGATTAAATTTTAGATGCTCTAAAAGCACTGTGTTTGTTTGTACATGCCAAGGACACCACTGTTTGTTTAACTACAGTTCTGCTACTTTGTTCAGTTATTATGGATCTGCTGCTTAGATCTAGAAGGCACAGTCCTGCTCCAAATCAAGGCAGTTGGAATATTGCCATTTACTTGACTATGGGTGCATCTACATGTACCCCTGCCGCGCCGTTGTTACTGTGCCATCATTAAGTACTTCCTTTTGGATATACTTAATGACAGCACAGTAACAGCCCACACTGTGCCATGCCAGCATTGCATGATTATTTTTGGCTGCTACATCACCGTAGCAATGCACTGTAATGAGGGAGTGCATTGCTATGGTGACATAGCTGCAACATCACAGTTTGTGACCACTGACAGTATGTCACCGTAGCGTGTTGCTATGGTGATGTAGTGTCACCTGTGAATGTACCCACTGAGTAGAGTTCAACAACTTCCTAAGGGCTGCATGTACTTCATCCAGGAAGTCCTGAAAGAAGGCAAACAAGTTAGAATCTAACTTTTTTCCATTGTACAAGAAACTATACTATACAGGAAATACTTTCTGTACAAGGTAATCAATGGGACCAGGAAGCTTACTCAAAGACATGCCAGCAGAAATTTGTGCCTGGGGTCTTTGTGAGCAATTGGACCCTGGTTCAGATGGTTCTGTCAAAATAAAAATAAAAATTATAAATATAAAGCAGAGAGAGAGGGAAATCATGTTAGTGAGCCAAAATGTCTTAGAATTAAAGCCTACACAGCAATGCTAGACCACCAGAAGAAACTTGGACCCTCACATAGATGTTTCCTGAAGGAACTCAGAGATGAATTCTAGATTAGATTGTCCTGGGTGACATAGCAGAGGTTCTGAGTCATTTTTGTTAGGGCTCACAGATGCCAAATCCTGAATAATAAGGCTTCCCAGCCAAATAGATTCCCAAACTTGAAGAAAAACCCTTTGAGACAAACAGAAAGATAGATGGTATCTGTAGTATTTAAAGGCTAAGTTTTCCAGACTGGGAATCTGAATGATTATTGTTGTGATGGACACCTATTTGGAACCAACCACAAGTGCAAAACTGTTTTCAAGTACTTTAAGAACTGAGTAATCATTAAACCCTCCCTACCCCATGTACAAAAGGAAAGACGGTAGTGGATTGTTATAGTTTCACTCCCCCTATTTTTCCTGGTTACAATGTGGCAATACAACAGACCCCAAAACCATCAACATGCCCCTTGCCCTTGCTTTCCATACCTGGACCTGCAGACTCTCACCAACATCTCCATGCACATGTCCAAGGTAACAGTAACTTGTTTCAATTACCTGGCATTTTTCCTGATTCAGTTTTTGTGTGTAAGATGCACCTTATTTTAAGAGTTTCTCTTGAGGAGCTTTTCAGGGAATGCTTATTAATATATCAGAAAATATATAGTAACTCTTCACAAAAAACATGAGAATTTGCCAAGCAAAGAAAGGCAATGAAGTTTATGGAAGGTGGACAACACTTAGACTTTAGATGTAATAGAGAATGCAAAATGTAACATGAAAAGAGACCTTGGGCAAAAAGGCACAAGAAACTCAAAACCAGAGTCCATAAAAAACAACATATGGGACTGTATATCCATATGCAGGAGCCAGCACAACTCCTGCATGTGATAAAAGATGCAAAGGTATACTAGATTATATCATTTTTGAAGAGTTTTTCAAACATCAGCAGTTAAAGGGCACTGAATCTGCCATTTTGCCTAAGACCTCAGACAGGAAGCAACCACAACTGGAAGACTGAGAGAATTGGGTCGAAGAATTTAGAATGACCAGAACAAGAGGACACTATACACGCTGATGTTCCAGAGAAGCCAGGTCCAAGTGACAGTTCAGCTAGCCTCAGAAACAAACTAAATATTGTTAGTAATCTTAGTTGTTAATCTTGTTTTAAGTATTTATAATTGTATTACAATAATTATGATTTGCATATTATTATGGTCTAGTACAGGAGACAGTGCCTCCCAGAAGAGGGTTTAGGCAGCACACTGTGAAGTTCTTTTCTTTGGTTAAGCACAGTGAGTTGGAATTGGGCACAGAATATCTTGCAAGTATCTTAAGCCATAAGGCATCTAATGAGAGTTATGTATCTAAGCAAGTGATATTATGTCCTCAAGGGTCTGGGCTTCAATACACTAGCAGCTCCACCTGGAGAACCAGGTTTACAGCAAATCAAGACAAATGCTGATTTCTGAAGTTCCTTTTCTGCCAACTCGCTACCACCAAGATTCATCTTGTTTGACCTAAAAATCAGAATGCCAGCAATCCAACATCTGAGATACTATGGTGACAGTTGCTATAGAAAACCCTTCGATGGAGAGCAGAGAATGCTATCTAGTGTAGTCTTACATAGCTCCACTGATGGTGATTCTCTAACTACTTTTGGCAGCTTGTCTGTATACATAGTACAGACAAGTAGAGAATTTCCAAATATTTAACCTACCCAGCTGCAAAATAGGCCCATTACTAGAGGTGCACCAATACATCAGTCCAGTATCGGATCCATACCGATATGAAGAAAATTGTCTATACTTGATATTGGCTCTATGGGGCCAATAAATTGGCTGATAAATGCCCGTGCTGTGTGCAGCCACAGTGCAGCATGGAGCGGAGCCAGCAGCGTGGAGAGCTGCCTCCAGCTGGTAAGTCAGAAGGGGTGGGTGGGAGGGAAGGGGTGTGGGGGGGCAGAACAATGCCCCCTGCGGTGAGGGACGGGGAAGGGCCAAAGTGCTACCCAGCCGGGGGGGGGGGGGGGGGTGTAGGACAGAGGTGCGACTCATAGGGTGGGAGCAGCTCCTGCCACTGCTTGCATCCCAGGAGGGGGGAGGGGGAAAGGGAGAGGGGGTGTGTGCCCCCAAATCTCTGCAGCATGGGGTGGGCAGCAGCTGTGGGGTGGAGCTGGATCCAGCACTGTGCAGTTCTTTTCACCAGGGGCTGGGCTCAGAGCAGGCTCCAGCAGCACTGGGAGGAGGCTGCAGCCACCCCAAATTTTGCCACAGCTCCAGTCCCAGTAACACCACCACCAGCTGCCTGGCACAGCCCCAGCTGAACACCCCGTTTCCACCCAAGTGCTGAGAAAAGCCGCAGCTGCGCTGGGCAGCGATACAAGGCTGGAAGCAGAGCTGTGGTGAAATTTGGGGTGGCTGCAGCCTCCTCCCAGCACCACTGGAGCCCACTCTGAGCCCAGCCCCCAGCAAAAAAAGCCCTGCACTGTGCCAACTCCAACTCCACCCTGCAGATGTAGCCCACTCTGTGCCACAAAGATAAGGGGGCACATGCCCCCCTCCCTTCACAGGGTGCAAGCAGAGCCAAGAGATACGCCTACCCCAAGAGCTGCAGCATCATCCTATGCCCCCCCGCCACCAGCCCTGGGCAGAGCCTGCCCCTGCCCCCTCCCTCACTGCAGGAGGCACTGATCTGCCCCCCACGCTCCTTCCCTCTCTCCTCCCCTTTCACCACACTGGACTTTCCACCTGGAGGCAGCTGTATCGGATATCAGATCAGTATTGGCCAATATGCCTCCTTAAATATCAGCCAGCAGTATCGGCCCCAAAAATCTCTATCAGTGCACCCCTACACATTACAATAATAATTGGCCTCTGTCATCTGTTACATTCATTTACTTGTTTGTTTTAGATAGAAGCATGAATAAAAACATAACCTTCTTGAAGGCTTGTTATGCCCAGTTGATTCCACTGAATCAAGACCTTGTTTTAAATATTATGGATGAAATTCTGGCCCCAATTAAATAAACAGCAAAACTGATTTATCTGGGCCCTTGTTTTCATAATTCATATCTTTTCAAACAGGTCAAAACATTAAAACTGCAAGTCTCCATTGTGACTTATTAATGAATAAACCCATAAGGGAGTTGGGATTCCATGGATTTCCTGATGTCTCTTGTCAAAGAAGTTAGGATGGATTGAAATGCTTTCTGCGACACAGTGAAAGAAGTTAAGGATTTCACCCAACAACCCCACAGACCTTGCTAGGACCCTTAGCTTTCTGCAGAGCCTTCCTGATAAATTGTTTTAAAGGTGCGTGGAGAATTTGGCAGAGGTTATTTCACTGAAGTCAAAGGAACTACTCAAGTGTGTAAGGCATTCAGACTAAGCACATGATATAACATAGTAATACAAATAAATAATAAAGGGTGATGATGTTGATGATGATGAAACATCATACTATTTTTATACATAGGGTTTGCTGGAGCCTAAGACTCAGGTGGCAGCTTTGGTTAAGATTTTCCTTGCTTTTGTTAAGACAGGTTGTTTTATTTTAATATACATTCTATATAAAAATTAATTATACTGTGTATTGGAATCTCTGGTAATAATTTGTATTTTCTTCCTTATGTGTCACTCACTCATTAGTTTCCTAAATAACAGAGAACACACTTAGTCAGTTGGCATTTTCCAGTGTTTTAATTGCCTGCTGTGATATAATTATTGTGACATTTTGGGATGTTTTTAACATCCTGAATTAAATATTCTGACATCCCACAGAGCACTTCATGAAAACAGTCAAACCATATTCAAGTCATTAGAAGTCTATAGCTGTCCTTTACTATTAAAACTATTTTTGATACAAAAAACAGATGAAAATTAAAGTATTTAGCAATTTACATCTTGGGTCAGATTTCATTTTCAAATTACAAGCTTTACTAGAAACAGTATATAGTCTTCTCTCTATGTCTGCATATTTTATTAATTTGTATTTCATTATCATGCTATTCTTTTTAAGCAGTTACCACACCGTTCAATCCATTAACTCCTACCTACAAACCTCCAATACCAGAGAAAACTCCCAGTAAAGTATGCTGCATTTATTTAAGATATTAATTTTAAATAATAATTTATCCTCATTACTCAACACCAATGGGTCTAAAACAAGAATAATCAGTACCTTCATAAAATGCATGCATATATATTGCATACAAGTTTATTATAAATATATAATAAAAATAGCTATAATTACATTTTTAAAAGATAATTTTGCTTACTATGGAAAATAATTTATAACATTTAATTTTAAATGCCTAGGTTTGTAGTTTAAGGTTCAATCCTGAAAATTGTTATTGTGTAGCATGTACTACTAAAGAATAAAACATGCCATGCATGAGTTGTAGAACTGGATCCTAAGATATTTCAGAAGGGATAGGAATGGGCACAGTAAAGGTAGAAGATAAAGAGCTATTTTTTTTGACCTGCTCTAGTCAGTCCCTGCAAATGGAGTGGGTATTTCCTGTAACTTCTCAGCTGGATGTGGGGGAAAGAGCCAGCAAGCATCAAACCAACAAAGACAACTCCTACCCTTCACTGCCACCAGAGCACAGAGGGAGGCAGAGCTTCTCAGGGATAGGGAGAAGCTAGAGTATATACTCTGACAAATCCTAAATAATGCATGGTCCCCAAGAGGCTATATTACTTTGGAACACAACTGCACGAAACTGTAGGGTGATCAGGGTAGAGAACAAGGGAGCCTAACAACCCAAATAGTTCCCTTTCTCATCTGAGCTCAGCGCAACCTATATATGCTTATTAAATATCAAATAAAAGGAAGGTTTAGAATAAAAATAAGAGTTTGGTTTATGGCATAATCTTATGAAGTCACAGTGAGATATTTTTATTCTATGGATGGTATGCAGTGAAATAATCCCAACATTGCAATCAAATCCATCAAACACTTGGTTAGTGTTTAAAGCTGTTACTCCATTCTTAGGCCATCTTAGTACAGGTTCAGGAGAGGGGCGGAAAGCACGGAGGCAGAAAGGGATCTTGGAGTCATTACTGACTCCAAGATGAACATGGACCAACAATGCGAGGTCACGGTCAGCAGGGCTAACCGGACCTTATCATGCATCCACAGGTGCATCTCAAGTAGGGCTAAGGAGGCAATCCTCCCCCTCTACGCGACACTGGTCAGGCCACAGCTGGAGTACTGTGTCCAGTTCTGGGCACCCCACTTCAAGAGGGATGTGAACTACATTGAGAGGGTCCAGAGAAGGGCCACCTGTATGATCCAGGGACAGCAGGGCAGACCCTACAATGAGAGGCTACGGGACCTGAACCTGTTCAGCCTTCACAAGAGAAGGCTGAGGGGGGACCTGGTGACCATCTATAAACTCACTAGGGGGAACCAGAAGGGTTTGGGGGAGACCTTGTTTCCCTAGTGCCCCCCAGGATGTGGAGGTTATGAGGGGCAAGAATCAAACTTATGGTCCGGGCCTATCTTTGCCTAAAAATTGGGACCCAGTTTTTCAAAACCAAACACCCAGAGTTAAACTCCAGAATCCATACTTAGCAGCTAAATAAATGCCTAATACCCAGAAGACATACAAAAAACTAGAACTCTTGGTTCCAAAAAGATACCTTTTATTAGACCAACTGGGAAATTGCAAGAAAACTGTCCTTTTCTGCAAGCTTTTGGGATCAAAGTCCCTTCATCAGGCTCTGGGAAAAGTATAGATGGTATAAGATAGTAAAAAGTCCCCATAGATAGGAAATAAACTTCATTTTTGCACAGAAGGAGCTGAAGATGGAAGGCTGTCTCCCTCTAGTTCCATGAGAGTATCTGTGTGAGCTGTGCTGAGTAGCTCTTTGATGTGTAGACCATCTGACACCATCAGGCAGAATTTCTTCCCTGGAGGTGTCAGATGGCAGGCAGGGAGGTTAAAAAAAAAATTTTCTTGTTGTTCTGCAATGAAATCTTAAATCCAAAATCAGCTAAAATTCATCACCTTCCATGTTTCAGGAATGTACTTGGTAGCCATGTTGGTCTGAGACAAGAAGACATACAAAAAACTTGCAATTTCCCAATTGGTCTAATAAAAGGTATCATTTTAGAACCAAGAGTTCTAGTTTTTTTGTATGTCTTCTTGTCTCAGACCAACACGGCTACCATGTACACTCCTAATACCCAGAAGGGTTGAGCAGCTGGGCTGTGCAAAGCTTCAGTAGCTGATTCAATTCGGAGGAGATTCGGCCTGATTTGGGGACCGAATCTCTGAATCCAAATCGAATTGGGAAACAAAGTAAAAGCTCTGAATTAATTCAAAGCATCAGAATTGATTTGGAAAAGCTTGGAAAAGATTCGACTAATTTGGAGATTCGGCCATAGACTAAACAGGCAGCTGACAGCTGCCTCCAGCTGGTAAGTCTGTTGGGGTTGGGGGGAGTGGGGAGGGAAGGGGGTGTGTGGAAAGGATTGGGGCTGGGGCTGGGACTGGGACAAGCTGCCCAGCCAGGGCAGGGGGGGCACGTTACTCAGAGAGAGGGGTGAGAGGGTGCAGTATGCGGGTGCAACAGTGCTGTGAGCAGGGGCTCTGCCCTACTGCCACTTGCCCAGCTGGGGCGGGGGGGGGCGGGATGCAGGCGCAGCTCACTCCAGGCAGAAGGGGACAAGTGACAGCAGGACAGAGCCCCTGCTCCCAGCACTGCCGCATCCGCATCTCGTGCCTACTGCCCCAGCTGGCAAGCAGTGGCAGGGCAGGGCCCCTACTTCCAACACTCATGCAGGCGGGGCAGTGCTGGGAGTGGGGTCTATGCCCTGCTGTCACCTGGAGCAAGCCACGCCTGCATTGTGCATCGTGCCAGCTGTGCAAACGGCAGCAGGGCATAGCCCTCTTGGCTCCAGGGCAGAGACAGGCACAGCTGGGGCAGCCAAGGGCGAAGCCCCCATGGCTGCCCCACCTGGCCCAGGCTCCCAGCACTTAAAAAAAAAAAAAAAAAGCCCCGCATTCACCAGATCTGGCAGTGGCAATTGGGCCTCTGAGAGCTCATGGCAGAGCCTCCCCACACAGTGCAGGGCAATGGGGGGCAGCGGGGATCGCCCCCCTCACTGGGCACCTGTGCAGCAGCTGCACCATGGCACAGGTGCAGTGCAGCTTGGCACGGTGCCACGCACTGTCTGGGAGCTGGGGTGGCTCCATGTGTCAGCCAGGGCCCAGCAGCACTCAGCCCAAGTGGCCCCAGCTCCCAGACAGCACACGGCACCTTGCTGAGCTGTGCTGCAGCCATGCTATGGGGCAGCTGCTGTGCGGGTGCCAGGTGGGGAGTTGAGTCCTGCTGCCCCCCACTGCCCCACACTGCATAGGTGGGTTCTGCCACAAGCACCCAAAGGCCCCTATCGCTGCTGCCGGACCCGGTGTGTGGGGGGCTTTTTTTTGCTTTTTTTTTTTTAATTTTTTTAATTACTGGGATACTGGGCTGAGCAGGGCAGCCATTGGGGGTGGGGCTGTGTGGGGGGCGGAGATCAGGGAGTGGGAGCTGCACAGGGGGCTCTACCACGTGGCCCCAGAGCCCCGGAAGCCACTGCTACTGCCAGTGAGTGTGGGGTTTTCTGGGGGGGTTGGGGTTTTTTTGATTCCCAGACTTCTGGGGCTGGCGGGGGGGGCCCATCAGGGCAGGGCTGACTGGGGGGGGTGATTGGGGAGAAGGGGCTGCCTGCGTGGGGCTCTGCCACAAGCACCCAAAGGTCCCAGTCACCACTGCTGCAGCCACTGAGTGCAGGGCTTTTTTTAAGTGCCAGGACTAGCTGGGGCCAAGTGGGGAAGCCATGGGGGCTTCTCCCGTGGCTCCCCCCACCCAGGGAGAGACAGGCAAAGCTGGAGGAGCCACAGGAGAACCTGCAGCTGGCCTGGCTGTGCCTGCCTCTCCCTGGCCGATCAAATCACCAAATCTCTCTGAATCAGCGCCGAATCTTTCAAAGCTGATTTGGCCAGATTGATTCAGGACAGTGATCTGAATCTCCAAATCAAATTACTGTCCTCTGAGTTGGCTGAATCTGAATCTGAGTCAAATACTTCCTATTCACACAGGCCTATTGAGCACTATTTTCTCCCTTCAATTATAATGTGGGGATGGAACACAAATCATCTGGGGTTTTATTACTTTTTAGCAATAAATTGGATATGCATGTACTGTATTCCATTAAGGACACCAGATTGTCAAAGCCCTGCTTATCTGCTTTTCTCACAGCTGTTTTTGCCCCCTACCCTTAACATATGTCTTCCCCCCCAATCCTCAACATATGGATTCCTTGCCTAAACAACATTACATGTCCCTCCTGTCTTTCAAATCTCTCCTTAAGACCTGTTTTTTGTCTTGCCTGCAAAGAATGAGCAGACCAAAGCATCTGTCTGATAAAAAAAACTCCTTGGAAAAGTGCTCAGCCACTCTGCTGAGTAACCGTGTAACTCTCCACACCACTGTACTGGAACCCCTTCAGTGCAACCCATGCAAAATTAAATTAGAATCAGACTGCAAACTCTTCAATCTGGGCTTTTTGTGGAACATATATACATTGTGAAGCATGTAGCACAGTTATAACAGATGTAGTAAAATAATGTAAAATGTCAGATTATACAACTCTTCAGATTATACAACTTTAGCATAGGACCAAACATTTGAAATTTGCTTTTCCGCATTTAGAAAGAAACTAAGAGACAAAATTAAAAGGCATTTAGCAAAGAAAAGATCCCTAGTAGGATTTTCCATGGGTATTAGGCACACAGGCATTTTTGGAAATACTACAAGCTACTTTCTTAGGTATCTATATACTTTTAAAAATATATAGTAACTAAGCAACTTCAGCACCTTAAGGATTGGCCCCATGTACACTGGTGGAGTCTGCCCTGAAAACAAAGATGACTAATCTGAGTGACACAGTAGACACTGCAATTGTCAACCAAAATAAACCAATGTATATGACTCTGAGCACATCATCTCACATTCTTGTGTGCATCTAGCTGAAAATTGGGTAAAAAGTAGGACCTTCAGAAAGCCAAACATACACAGCTGAGAAATCCTGCCTCAATTCCAGAATAAAAAAGATCTCCATTGAGGAGTACAGAACAGAAATTAAAAGTGTAAATAAACACAGTTGAGATCATACACATCTACTTGTAATCAATATTAATACTTAAGAACTGGAAGATCTTTACCCAGCCAAATTTGATCTCTATTCCTAATAAGAAAAATGGTTAAAAAAAACCCAACAACAAACAAACAAACAAACACTATTATAATATATACATGATCTATTAGTTCATAAAATGTTGTCCCTTTTGCTGTCAATGGGAAATCTGCAATTTATTTCAAAGGCGCTAGAATTTTATCATCAACTGATCACAGTGCCTCATCTCAGCCACACTTTAGCCAAACACTTAAACTTGGGTTCATCTTCACATTCAGGAAAGCACTTAAGAACACATTTAACATTAGTTATGTGTCTCAGTTTCATGAGTTATGATTTAAGCATACACCCAGAAGTAAGCAGATGCTTAAATTCTTTACTGAATGGGGATCAACTGGTATATCAAGGCCCATTGTATTTGTTTTCCCTGCTATTTGCAATGTTCTCTGGTCAGCGTGCAAAATTCTACAGAAGATGACAAATCATTTGATCTAGAAAAGGAAATAACCAAGATCAACTAAGCATTACCTACAACTCTAAACATCAACTGATTTAATTTTAAGTATTATCATTAAGCAATTTCATTGAACTCTGTTATATTCTAATACAAAATGCAAAAAAAATTTTAAGTTGCTAAGTATTGAAAACAACATTTGTTGGAACAGACCTTCCTAACTTTCCAGCAAATATTTTTAAGCTGCAGAAATTCTTTTGTGCACGTGTCTATCTGGGATAAGATGCTGAGCTCTGATGAGATATATCTTTAATCTTGAAGATAACCATCTATATAATAAAAATGAAGTGTTCCAGTAATTTCATTCATGATCTTGACCTTCTGTAAAATATGGTTACTATTATGTCTTCCCTTTGCTTAAATAGTTCTTTCAGATCTATTGAAAAGGTATCTGAGGTCATGGGTAAAATCTTTTCCATACTTGCAGTTGAAGTGCCTTGCTGTAAACAAATACATTATTATATTCTTTTGTTGAAGAAAACTGAAAACATTATGTTCTATGTGAGTTTTTATATCTAAAGTGTACAAGCGGAGGCATAATTGGTGGGGTTTACACCCTGGGCCAGAATTTCCCAAATGTGATGGACATTTTTGCGCCCCTTCCTGGTCCCCTCTGCCTGTTGCAACACATTCTCACCCTGCTCCATGCATTCTTCTCCCATGACCCGTTTCTCTGCACCTGTACCCGCCTCCACAATGCCTAAGCTGCCTGCTGCCACCACAGCCTTCCCTGCTCTGTGCTGAGGGCTGTTGTCTTGCTCTTGCACCTCTCTTACTAACACAGCAGTTAATTTGCTGGTGAAAGAACTCAACACTGTAGGGAGAGGGGTGCAGTCAAAGTGTTCAGGGACAGAGAAATGCATGTCACTAGGTGGAGAAGAGGGATGTGCTGGGTCACACTGTACTGCAACATCTGGGGCACCCCCTTAAGTCAGCACGCAGGGCTAGTGCCCCACTTGTCCACCATTAGTGCAATACTATATACCCATCAGTCATGGTCTGCTACATCCGGGGGGGGGGGGGGGGGGGTAGCGTGGTGATAGTACACTAGGAATCGATTCAGTTCGCATGTACATCTAGCCACATCTGACATTCCAGCCCAAAGGAACAGGTACCCGTTTACAGTTGGGTAGACTAAGGATAGCCAGAACAAGACCTACACTTGTGCTTCTTGCGCCATAACAAAATGTTTTACCACTCTAACACTATGCCCCATACACAAATCACTGAGGGATAACAACAATTTGAAAAGAAACCATGAATATCTAGGTTGCCATAAGTGGAACAGTAATAACAAGCCCTGATTGTCCCTTTCACGAGAGGAAGACCCCATAGATAACGTCTCACAGGGTTTTGATTCTAAAGGAGGAATCCCTTCATCCCCAGCCAGTGCCCTATATATGAATCACTGAAATCCCTAGGAATATGCATGAAGATGCCCTTCAGCAACATCAGCATTAACCTACCCATTTCCACTCCAGCTCCATGAGAGTGCAGCTTCACTGGAGACATGTCAGAGGACATATTCACAGCTGGAAATCTCCCCAAAGACTCAGAACTGTGAGGCATTATTCTTAGAAATGGGGAAATGCTCGGACCTGGACAATGTTATAATGACATTGTTTGACTGCCAAAAGGACTAACTGTGAATGTATGCAACTTCCCATAGAATAAATAAAAGTTATAGAGCCTCTTACGAGCAAGTTGTAAAATTCTTCTGAAGGAGGGAGATTTGTTGCATCTCTGGTGACTGACTCATGAGCTCATCTATGTAAATTTTGGTTTTTAACATTCAATACCTACATTATTAGCAATTTAATTCTCCCCTTCAAACCTTCAGTATTTCTTCTTTCTTAAGGTTTTGGGGGTCAGATTTCCAAAGGTATTCAGGTACCCAAAGAAAATGAGTGATTCCCCCATCCCAGTAGTTTTCCATGGATTCTCTTCCTCAGAGCCGTTGTTTGCTCCTCTCTCTTTCCACGTGCCATGCTGTCCCTCACCAGGTTTTTCAATCTTAAAGGAACAGCTGCTCCAGAAACGGCATTCTCCCCACTTGATCTGTTCCCCTGTTTGAAGTATCTCATTTACAGCCAGTCCCTCTTCACACTGGGGTATTGGGTGAGGAGACAGAATCTGCCCACTGCTGATGGGCTGAGCCCAGCTCCTCATGCAATCTGGCTGGAGCAGGACAGGAGCAGCTTCAGAGCACCCTCTGTCCCCCAAACAGCCAAAAACAGCAGCATCAGTGGGCAGGGAAGAGGGGTAACGGCAGGGTACATGTCACAGATCCAGAAGGGGAGCGGGGGGGATTCTTTTTCAATTCAGGGATTTTAAATAGGTCCAGAGCTTCTGCTCCTGTGGCATGGTCTGAAAGAGGGAGGTAACCACACCAGTGCCCACCCTCTGTATCTGCCCACGGGCATAGCTTCAAAAAAATAGTGTGGCTACTGAAGACAGAGTAAGTTAGCACATGCTGACCTCTGTGAAGCTACAGAACTAGCTCCGGTATCCCAACACTATGCTGCAGTCTCCAGGATAGACATACTGTAAAGCAGGTGTGAGCAAAATACAGCCCTGAATCTGGACCACCAAAGGATTTTATTTGGCCTGTAGCAGGTCCCTCGGCCCAGCCCAGGCATGGGGGGCAGTCTCAGCCACAGAGCATGCAGCTGATCCTGCCACCCCCAGGCAGACAGCAGGCCTAGGGTGGTATGCAGCCAGATGCCATTTCCCAGAAGCCCTGACAGTGATGGCTCCTTCCAGCTCCCACTACCAGTGTTTCTGCTGCTGCTGGACCCAGCCCATATGCCCTGCACCCACCACCAGGGGCACTGGACAAAGTGGGCAGGTAGGGAGGGTCTCCATGGAGACCAGCCTGGGACCCTCACAGGCAGGGTATGCTTGACTAGGCAAATGGGATAGGGCCACGGGTGGGCGTGGCGTGGCATCCAGGAGCAGGATGGAAGGGCTGGGCCAGGATCACAAAGCAGTGATAGTATGTGGCCAGGGCCTGGGGCAGAGCAACAACGTAGGGAACAGACTGTGGCACTGCCCTGGGCCCTGACTCCGCATTGTCACCACCCCATAATCCCAGCCCTGCCCTGGATGCCACTCCCCGCCCGTAGCCCCATCCCATCTGTGAAGAAATCCTGCTCTGTCTGCCTCTGTATTGGGACAGCCCAGCCCCACTCTGATTTTCACTCTGCCTGGTTTCAGTCAACCTGGTCACCTAGGCAACCAGACTGTAAAAAATCTTAAGGAGAGGGGAGCTTGCTCTCTTCCTCTTCCTATGGCAGTCATTTTGGGGACAGTGAGAAGCTTGGACCTCCAGAGTGATTCTCTCTCTGGATGTTTCTACTGTGAGTAGATTTGGAAATTAAACCAGTAGATTAGGATTAAGTAATTTTAGACATATTAAAAGGGTCCCTGAACCCAAATTTGAATAAAGGCTCAATTTATTCTGTATTGCTCAAGGTGCTTTGTTTGTCTCTTAAACTTCCTTTGTTCTTCCCCTCCCCCATTCTCTCCCTCTCTGATCAATCAAAAGCTAGCTGGCTCAGCATGCCTAGCTGTGAATGCTTGAGGGGAGAGGGGTCAGAGATGCATTTCACTCCCAGAAGAGCTCAGGTCTATATTAACTAATTCAGTCTTACCTGAGATTATGCTGGGAGGCTCCAGACTATAAGGAGCATCCAGAAATACTACCAGTGGGTAAAGCACCCCCAAAGCTTGCAGGGTCTATATATCCCAGGCTGTACAGCACCTTAACAAAGACCAGTGCCCGGGTGGTGGCAGCATTATCCTAGGCTGGGAGGTTTCCAGGAAGGGGGATGGCTCGATGTAGGCTCTCCAGGGAAGATTCCTGAAGCATGGTTTTGAGCATGGCACAGTGAGATGGGTGTCTCTGCATAGCAGTGCACCCTACTGTGCCGCTACACCATCCACCTGGCCAAGCACACCCTGCCCATGGGGGTCCTGGCCCATCCTCCATTGAAGACCCTACCTGACCACTCACTCCAATGCTCATGGCAGTGGGTGCAGGGCAATGGGCCTAGACTGGATAGAATCAATTACCCAGCAACCCTGTGCCAGGTCAGCACCAACCTCTGCCACAACGGGCCAGGTTAACACCCCCTGCCAGCCCACAACAACTTGCAAAAACTCCTTGAGTGGCCCTCCGGCCCAAATAATTGCTCACCCCTGCCCTAAAGCCAATGTAGGTGAGTGCTTGAACTTATTCACCTGTTTAAGTGCTTTTCTGAATTGAAAACATAACAGTGGTGTTACAGTGGTGATCAGATTCTGCCTATTTTTATTTTATTATGATGTGGGGGAGGATACTTGAACAAACTAAATTAAGTGGAATGGAATTTAATTAGGACTATCTACTAATGATACCACAGGACTTCACTTTGACCTTCATCTATAGTTCCTTTATCTATAGTTCCTTTGATTTTAGCTCTGTCTTCAGTTCTTCCGTCAGGCCCTTCTGTCAGGCCCTGGTGGCAAGTTAAAATTTGGGGAAAGGTGAGAGGTTGGTCTCAAGCCCTCACCCAGATACCTGGGATGATCAACCTTTACCAGGGATCCAGAAAGATCAATTTTGTAACAAACAGAATATAACAGTTTATTAAATGGAAGTGGAAATGACTAAATCTTAACATACACAACAACTATAGAACACCCCAACTACTAAATACCCTAAACATCAATTACTTCCCATGCTAAACATGTTCAACTATTAACTCCCATAAATATAAATCATCAATCATCAGTTGCAATCGTTATTTGAAAATCCTCCACTCCTGGAGTTCCTACTTGTCCAGTCTAAGGAGGAATGATAAGTCTTCCTTTGGAAAGCTGGCTGAGGGAAATGACCTGCCACCTCTCAGGGTCACCACTGAGATATAACTGGGACAGCACTGGGGAATCCACCTCCTCTCAGAATTTGCTGTCTTTACTAGTGAGGGTTTTACCAGCCTCAGTAAGAATGGCCTTGAAGGGTGACTCTAGTCTGGATTCTCCCCAGGCCCTCCCTCTCCCTCTCACTTTTTTATTTTTTTTAATGGGAGGAGGAAAAAAGAAAAGAAAATGAAACTGTGGGCCAACCCACTGCTGAAATCAGCTGAGGTCAAAGTGAGCACCGACCCCGCTAGTGGTCCCTGTACAACTGTCTCCTTCAGGCTGTGTGCTTCCAAATGAAAAAAATGGAGAGGGAAGACTAGTGACACAAAGATCTAGCCAATGATAAAAAAGGTTTGCTACTCTTGGCTCCTTACATTTAAACCTTTATGGCACATATCAAGGAAAAGGCATAAATAGGCCCTTAACCAAATGAGTGTACGCACATTTTAGAATATGTACAGTAGATTACATGATTAACCATATATCTATATATATATCTAAGCAAGGTTACACTGTTTTGAAAACTCCAGCTGTTTCCTGAAATAAGTGTATTTTTTGTTCCCTTTCATCTTTCATGGACAATTTATTTTTTTCCCCTCATTATAGTGATTTGATTTGTTTTTTTTCCCTGAGTTTTGATGGTAAATTGATAAAATTACAGTAATCCTACTTTCAGTAATTACTTTCAGTAATTGTTTCATAGGTATAGCAGGGAGTTGTGTTTTCATTCCTTTATTTTTATAAATACTAATTTAAAAATAAAAAGAAACAGAAGTACCTTTTAGAAAAAAAAAGAACTATCACTCTCCAAAATATTTTGTACTGATGCCTTCATTTGGAGTCCCCTCTGAAATACCTTTGCACTAGCTATTTAATGCAACCACAAGTCACTGACTAGTCTGAAATCTATTGGTTAATAGTGCACTAAATATTAATATTAAGTACTTTTATAAATAAAGTGAACATTGGTTCAATAAATCAACCAAAAACACAGACCAAAGAGTTGGTTATCCAATAACAAGAAATGGAATCTGTATCTTGTAATTCATTATTATATTTCATTGATCAATACAAAGCATCTCTTGTTCACTAGATTAGTACAAAAACAAGGCCCTGACATTTGCACACAGAAAACAAATCTCAAGACATTATACATGAGTAGAGATAAGATGTATAACTTTCCTGGGCAAATCTAAATTTTGGGAATTACAGTTTCTCACTCCAAAGCTTATATCCTTTACCTACATCCATCTAAAGGCATTGCAGAAACAGGGTTAAATTCCTTTTTTAATTAACAGTTCAAAATTATTCTTTATACCATCCCCTAAACGACAGTGTGCTATTGCTATTCACTGTTAAACAGTTATCAAATTTCATTGCAGGCAAGTCATCCCTTTGCATAAAGTATGTATCAAGTTAAATGTATAAAGGACCTTGATTTTCCAGAACAATGGATATTTTATAAGATCCCAATTTTACAAATGTTTTAGCTCACACATAATTTTATTTATGCAAGTAGCTTAACTGAAGTCAATGGGACTACTCATGACTATAATTAAGCACCTATGCTTAAGCGGTTTAAGTGGTTATAGATAGGGGTTAAATTTTTATTATTATTAATGAGTATTTGTAAGAAGTGAACATGAAATAAAGGTTGCAGACTTTTTTCAGGTTCAGAAATAGCTAGACTGGAAATGGCAACAAAACAGTGTAAGGTTGCAAACCCATAAACAGTCTCAAATGGAACATTTAGTGGAGTGAAGGGGTACAGGAGCTCATCTTCATAAAGCCAGGTAGAATGAAGCTCTGTTTACTCAAGAAACATTGGTGATCGAAAACTAAACCAGAACACTAACTCTCAGGTAGCTAATAGCCCACCCATTCTCACCTGTTCTATGTGGAATTGGTTATTGCTCTCATCTTTCTGATACTAGCTGTAAGTTTGATTCCCTTCTCTTTCATAAGAACCTTTCCTGCTTTTTAGCTCTTCTCTCTATGGAGCTCTTTCAATTTAAAAAAAAAAAGGCAACTGTGTGACCTATAATAATTTGGAAGTAATGAATGCATAGTGCTAACTCTGTAGCTTGTTTATCTGGTAAGTGTTTGTCTTTTTCTTCCTTTGTTCCTCTTTTCTTTCCCTGGTATTTCTGCAGGTTTTCAAAAAACTTTTTGATAGAGTCCAATATAGTATGGCATAAATCCTGCAGCTATTTATTCACAATAATAAAACAAAGGTTTACAGGAGTGTCAATGACATTAAGGAAAAGCTAGAAGGTTATCAAGTACACTTTCATGTGTTCTTGCTTGTAGGAAAATCTGAAATGGTTTTGCCAAAGATATAAAGCAAGTCAAACCAGTGCTAGGAATAACATGTCTACTTAACTGACATTCTTAACGAAAGGAACTTAAAAGTCACTACTTTTTGATGTTCCCTTTCTTAGGAAGCCTGAAAGGGATGCTTTTTCTCATAAGCTTCCTGAAATCCAGACCGCAAAGGCTTAAGTGGCCTATCTCTTGAAGAAAACCTTATGATCTCTGTCCTCTCACTTACCTAAGGAGGTAGAACATCCTTTCGCTCTATAGTAAACATATTTTACTCTAAGGATCCTGTTACCGTGTGTATTTGCTGCACTAACCAGTCCCTCACTTAACTGCATCTGTAAACCTTTCATCTGCAGTATGAAGCAAAAGAATGTTTAATAACATGCTTCAGCATTGCATTCTTTTGATATTGGTTTTTGTAATAAGCTACTCCTTGGACAGCATCAGCTTGCTACTGGCTTACACACACACAAGTCTTTGTGTAAAAGAGAGAAAATCTATTGGAGGTCATTTGGATTCTTCATGGGTATAAACCATTTTTCTTAAAAATTTCTCAGGAAAGAAGAAAGGCTTTTTCCAGCGATACATAAATGATCACTCTCAAACGGATGGGAGAAATTTAAGTGTAGGTCCCTACCCTAAGGCATAGTTTTGCTTGACTTAACAAATCTGTGACTGTGAGACAGTATCTTTCCAGATGACCAAATAGGTGAATGTCTTGATTTGTCTAAAATCACTTCTGTCACTTAAACTTATGTTTAGAGATTAGATCTATTAGATCATCCTTTCTGCTTCTCTAATGCCAGTCCAACTATGCTTCCTTGAGTACAGGTTACTAGTATTGTGCAGTAGATGGCCACAGCAACTACACCAGTTATATTAGATATCATATAATGGATCACTATCAAATAGCTGAGACCCCAAATTTAGGCTTGTTAGTAAAACAAACCTTACCAATACTTTTCATAGGCAAAGAAGAAGTGTTTATTAAAAGCCACTAGTTTGGGACATCAGACACATAATTATTGTGTCTTCATATATTAGAGCTAGCAAAATAAAAATATAATTATAATTTAACAACATAGGGTTTGATCCTATTCAGTTCAGTCAAGCTATGCATGAGGAGTCTGGCTGACCTCTCAGTCCACTCACTTTAATTTTTACCAGGACTGTTCATGTCAGCAACAGCACAATAAGACACTCAGATACCAAAACAGGTAAGCATTTTTAATGCAGTTTTAACCTTACTAATTCCTTAAAAGGAAGTGGAATATATTGTCCGGCTTTTAAATAAAGCTAAATTAATCACTTATAAAAATATATGCTCTGTTCTGTAATGATTCTCTAGCCAGTCTGCCTGATTGCCCTCTTCTTTATGTGCCTCTAAAGCCCCACCCTTCCTGTCAGATGGCTCCCCAGCTATCCACAGGCCCAGGTTTCCATTCTGACCTGATGACTAGCCTGCCTTAGATGAGCTACTTGCAGTTCTTTGCTCCAGAGCAGCCTAGATGTCTGCCCCACATGCACCTTACTGCTGGTGGCTAGCTGTCTAGCAGTTAGCCTGCTTCCAAAGTGCTGGCCCCCACACAGCCAGCCCAGCCTGCAGCAGCATCCCTTCAAGTACCAGGAGTCTCTGGCTCCATTACACCCCTACTTTGCTCCATTTGTTAATGTATAGGATATCCCTTCAAGATGAGGAAGATGGTATTAATCCCTTCTATGTCTGAGGAGATGTTAACCCACATCTTCCCAACTCCTAACAGAGTGTCCTAATACCATAATTTTGTTGAAGCTTTTCTCTTTTACATGGACAAGTTAAATATCCAGTGCAAGGATGGCTCTAGCCAAATGATCAGGGTACAGTCCAGAGTAGTGGGAAATCAAGGTTCAGATCTCTGTTCTGAGTCAGACTTCCCATTGCTGATAATGTCTCACTTCTGTTTCTTTAATTTGTCCCACTCCCCTTCCTCTAAAGGCATCTGTCCTTTCCTGATTGCACTAGCATCTTTGATTTTCTTGCATTTCTCAGATCATTTGGTCACTAATATTTTATTAATCAAAACATCAATGTATGATTTAATTTCCTACAGAACAAATAAGCTACAGTCTCTCTTCACTGTAATTTGCACAAACCAGCAATATGAATTGGGTAAAACAACATTCAGTACATGATGTTGATGTCTTTACATAGCAAGATGTACTTGGGCAATGCTGATTTGTTACTGGGTCACACAAAATGTAAGAGTTTGTTTATGAGAGTTTTGATCAGAAGCATACTTGGGTATTCAAATTTAACAAACAAGCAGGCCACAGATGGCAGCTGATCTAGTCTTTTAATAAATTAATTGCTTCTGTAATTGCATACACATAGAGCTGTTTAAAAACTAAGCACAGCATGATGCTAGGTACCTTTTTAAAAAGAGAAGGTACAGCTACATCAACCACAAGCTTCTTTAGCCATTGAGAGTAACAGTAGAAAACTGAGTGTTGGGATAGTATTATGGCCCTTTTGAGGAGAAAAGAAATAGCAGCGGGGGCTGTGGTGTGGCCCACCTAAGAAATAATTTATAACTGTTGCCTCCCCTCACGCCTCAGAATATAACTGGTCCCTTTCTACCATAACCATCCCATGAGGCATAGGATTAAAGTGAACATTTGAGAGAGAACATATTTTTTTTAAATTTGTCTTAAATGTTAAGGAAATCAGTTAAATAAAAAATGAGGATAGGGAAACTTAAGTCCTCACCCACCCAACCTCCTCCTAACTTCTTGCAACAGATGTACAGCTCAGTTGTTTCTGTTGGGGTCTGCATAAAATTTATAAAACAAAGTTTACCAAATAAACTGGAGGCATGACAACCATTAGGTCACTAGCCACTGGAGTATTTATACGTACAATGGTGAATTTGTGCACGTTTGGATCTTATGAGAGTTAAGGAGTTTTTTGTCATATCTTTATTCAGACTAACTATATGGCAGGGAGAGCTATTGGAGAAGCTTTCAAGCAACAAATGCCCTTCCGTAAATCACTTATGGATGTTAACTGCTTAAGGATTTTATGGATGTTATCATGGGCATTCATTCAGCCAGAAATTTCTCTTCCAACTGTGTGACCAATATAGCCTTCATCCAAATTATGGGGAGATCAATTTTCATAAATTCATTAACTCTAGATTAGTTATTTGCAGACCATATTTATGCAGTAAATATCCAGGGTTTCCAATCCAAGACCTGTTTGTTTTGTTTTTTACTGACAATCTGCAAAGTTTATACTGACATCTGTTTTTATTGACATATATAAATGTAACCCTTCTGCCAGGTCCTAGATGACAGTAACAAGTGCTAGGTTGAAATTTAACACCGACTTCCTAGATTTGGCTCCAACCCTATCCCAGAAACATGGAAAAATAAATTTAAACTGAGTGTCCTAAAGTGAACAAACTTCCCATTTGCAAACAATATTCAACTAAAAGAGAGTGCATTATAGTGCAAAAAGAGATAAACATACAACCTTAGATAAAAAACAGTCCTCTGGAAGGGAGATTTACCCATGGCTGCTCTGTGCCATCCAAAAGTGACCCCCAAACAGCAAGAGCTAGGCCCACAAACAGTAAAACAGGGATTACTTTCGCCTAGACCTCTGAACTTTGCATATCAATGAGGGTATGCAAACAAGGAATCCACAGTTACCATAATAGACTATTAGCAGACTTTCCATATAGGTTCGATGGAGGAATGATATGTCATAACCAGTGGTGTGTGATTCGTAGGGGTTCTCCTTCTGTACTGCAGCAATTCTTCACGTGGTATCCCTCTTTCAAACATGCTATCTTTTTCTGTGGAGGAGTGCCCTTGTTGAGTGAAAGCCTTTTTTAGATTTGTCAGGGGGAAATCCTGGTGATTCTCCTTGTGCAAATTCAGTGATATCTGAGGGCTTGGCTGTATATTACAAATTGCACTGGTTATGACATATCACCCCTCCCTCGAACCTATACAGAAAATCCTCAAACAACTGTAACCCATACTAGAAGAAGACCCAGTTCTTAAGGAAATCTTCCCAGATCCACCCATCCTAGCCTTCAAAAAAACACCAAACCTCACTAATCTCATCACCAGAAGCAAACTTCTTACGGCCCAAAACACACTGAATGGATCCAGACCGTGCCATGACAAGAAATGGAAAACATACTAACATATCTCCACCACCCCCACAGTTACTACAGCCCAGAACAGAACTATCACCATTCCTGGATCTTACAGTTGCTCGTCCAGAAATGTAATAAATCTCATCCAATGCACCAAATGCCCTGATGGAAAATATGTAGGAGAGAGCAAACAATAGCTGTGCACCAGAATAAATGCACACTGGAAATCTATTAAAAACAATACCCAATTACCTGTGGGGGCACATTTCTCACAAGAAAACCACTCTCTCTCCAATTTCTCAGTTCTAATCCTCAAAGGGAATTTACAAAACACTTTTCACAGACAAGCCTATGAACTTCACTTTATCAACCTCCCGGGTACAAAAACATCATGCACTAAATATAGACATTGAATTTATGACACATTATAACCTGCCTAACATCCGACTTCCCAGGTACCTCTACAATATTTACCAGCTACGTTCATTCCCCTTCCCTGCCCTCCCCACTGCCTGCCTCTCACTCCTCAATTCACATCTTCACTGTCTGCCTTTCGTGCATGCATACCAGCCTCAGGATTCTTTACTATTCATTCCATCCAGGAAGAGCACACACCAACTGCAAATGGTTCCTCAGCCTGATGAAGGGTATTTATACCCGAAAGCTTGCTAAGAAGAATTTTTCCAACTATTTGACTTGGTTTAATAAAAGATATCAGATTTACCAAAAGAATCTTGTCTGCCTTTATTTTAGCAAGGCTTTTGACACAGTTTCCTACAATATTCTCACAGGCAAGCTAAGGAAGTATGGGTTGAATGAATGGACTGTAAGGTGGACAGAAAACTGGCTGGAGCAACCAGCTCAGAGGGTAATAATTAATGTCTAGATGGTAGCCGGTATTAAGTGAAGTGCCCCAGGGGTTGGTCCTGGGGCTGGTTTTGTTCAATGTCTTCATCAACGACCAGGAAGATAGGATAGAGTGCACCCTCATCAAGTTTGCAGATAACACCAAGCTGGGGGAAGTAGTAGATGTGCTGGAGGATAGGGCTAGGATTCAGTGGGACCTAGACAAATTGGAGGATTTGGCCAAAAGAAATATCATGAAGTTTAACAAGGACAAATGCAATATCCTGCACTTAGGACAGAACAATCCCATGCACCAATACAAGCTGAGGGCTGACTGGCTGGACAGTAGCTCTGCAGAAAAGCCTCTGGGGTGACAATAGACAATAAGCTGAATATGAGCTAACAGTGGGCCTTTGTTGCAAAGAAAGCTAACGGCATACTGGGCTGGTAGGTGTGTTGCCAGTAGGTCAAGAGAAGTGATTGTTCCCCTCTGTTCAGCACTGGTGAAGCTACATCTGGAGTACTGCATTCATTTTTGGGACCCTCACTACAGACAGGATGTGGACAAATTGGAGAGTCCAGTGGAGGGCAACAAAAATGGTGTGGGGGCTGGGGACATGACTTATGAGGACAGGTTAAGGAAACTGGGCTTATTTAGTCTAAAGAAGGGAAGACTAAGAGGGGATTTAATAGCAGCTTTCAGCTACCTGAAGGGGGTTCCAAAGAGGATGGAGCTAGACTGTTTGCAGTGGTGGCAGATGACAGAAAAAGGAGCAACAGTCTCAAGTTGCAGCAAGGGAAATTTAGGTTAGATATTAGGAAAAATGTTCTCACTGGGAGGTTAGTAAAACAGTGGAGCAGACTACCCAGAAAGGTGGTGGAATCTCGGTCCTTGGAGGTTTTTAAGACCTGGCTAGACAAAGCTTTGGCTTGGATGCTCTAATTGGGGCTGGTCCTTCTTTGAGCAGGAAGTTGGACTCTTCCTGAGGTCCATTCCAATTCTAATATTCTATGATTCTATGGGGCTGTGGCTGCTGCCCACAGCCAGGCGATGCATGGGGCTTGGGGCTCAGGGCTATGTGCAGCCATAGGGCCCAGGCGGAGAGTGGCACGGAGCCATGTGCAGCTCATCCAGGGAGCACTGGTGAGGGCTGGCTCCCCTCTGCTGTGTGCACTCCCAGGAGGGGAGGGCGCAGATTTGTGTGCAGGGCAGGGTGTGGGGGCAGGCTGCCTCCTGCAGGCTTGGGCTCCCCACCCTGATGCCCTTCCCCTAGGGCCTCCATAGCCCAACGGACAGGACCCTATGTGGCAGGACAGTGGGGCAGGGAAGCTCAGTGCCTCCACTATGAGCCATGTGCCACCATGGCAAGGTGCCCCCTGCCTATCCAGCAGCAGTAGGGGTGGTGGCAGAGAGTTATGTCCCGTGTTGCTGCTGGGCAGGCAGGAGATGCCTCACCATGGCAGTGCAGAGCTCCCTGTGGCAGCAACAAGCTTCCCCACCCAGCCCCACTCTGCTCTGCCACACCAGGTCTCACCCACCAGGCCACAGAGGCTCCAGGGGGAGGGCAGCAGGATGGGGAGCTTGAGCCTGCACTGGACAGCATGTACCAACTCACCCTTCCACAGGCTCCTCTCTGGCTGTGCTGCCCCTGGGGGAGGGGGAGCTGGGCTCCATGCTCTGCTTGAGCCACAGCAGACACCCATGGGTCGCAGCCAGGTCTCGGGCGCTGCTACAGAGGGCAATGTGCTGCAGACCCAGGTCCCTGGCCTCACAGCACTGGCAGCTGGGGGCCCCTCTGGCAGAGCTGGGGGGTTGGGGGAGCTGTAGGTGGGGAGTGAGGGGCACGAGCAGGGTCCAGGTGGCTGTGGGTGGGGAGTGAGGGACTGGACCTGCGTCTTAGTGAGCAAAGCAGGCAGGGGGAGCTCTGATTTTCCATGATAAAAACAATATCAAACACCTAAATTCATAGGTATTTTGAATTTATTTTATTGTAGTAATTGAGGCACTGATAGGCTTCCAAGTTGCTTTAAAATATGTAAATATATCAATAAAACATTGTATTGAACAGATACACATATACATACATGTATATATACACATACATACACATACGTATACAGACACATATATGTACACAAACATACATGCTCACACATACACACATACCTATATACACACACATAAACATACATACATACATACATACATATAGGGTGGTGTTTCATTCTAGTCATGGATTTGGGGCTTTTTAATCAGAGAATTTGCTATTTTTATCAAAGAACTTGGAATTTTGAAACCAGGATCCCTGCTCATCACCAAGTAACATTCTTTTCTTGATCTCACTGACTGCATTCATGTAGAATGCTGTGACATCAGCTGTGAATGTTCTGACTTTTTGCAAAGGGAGCCTACTTTGAGATCCAGTTTAAACACAGTTTCTGTTGATTTAAAATTTGAACTCTCATTGATCCAATGATCAATGATTGATCAAACCTCATTACTGAAAAATCCCCAACTAACAGAAGCACTTGTCCAATGTAATATCCTATTATACTTTATACCTCTGAATACAAGTAAGGTAAGACAGGAGAATTTGAAGGAAACAATTTGTTACATGCTATAAACATTGGCCGCACTACCTACAGAAACAAAAAGTAACACTTCAAACTAAATGGTGTAATTGAGTTCTAATTTTTCCACTAAAAACAAGCAATTACCCTCATCACTTCACTGAAAATAGCTTAAAATAATATCGTATTAATTCACTATGCAATTGACACATTCAAGTGGACTGAGCCATCTCATTGAATACAACCATGATATTTTTTAAAAATTTGCTTCTCCAGACTCCTGAAACTCTTAGTATGGTTGAACTCTCTTGAAACTTTATGCAAAATGTTTGTGAATGTCTCTGAAAAGCTGCTTAGTCAGTTTTGGAAATACCTTGCATGTATCAGCAGCACATAGAGCAGGGTGGGCAAAATACAGCTCACAAGCTGGATCTGGCCCGCCAGGTGATTTCATCTGGCCTGTGGGCAGGCACCCATCAATTAATTGTAGCTGGCCCAACCCACAGTTGCCCCTGCTGCACTCCGCATGAGGCCAAGCCCTGCCCAATCCCATTGGGGGAACATGCTGTGCTCCCACCCTCACCCTCTGGAGGTCCCCAGCCCTGGCCAACACGCATAGCTTCCTGGAGGGGCTGCTGCTTCCACTGCTGCAGCCACCCAGGGAACTGCTCAGCTCTCCTGGCCTCCAGCAGGTCCTTCTCCTGTCACTGCTGCAGCACTCTGGGCAGTAGGTAGGAAAGCAGTGGCAGGCAAAGGGAAGCTGCAGCTGAGCTGAAACCCACAGCACAGGTCTTAGGCCAGCGGGAGCATAAACCCCAGAGCATGGGGCCTGCACTGGGCATGGTGGGGGGGAACATGGAGCCTGGGTTGGTGGGAGTATGGGGCCTGGCCCAGGGGCCTAGGCTGGCAAGAGTGCAGGGCCAGCCCGGTTCCATCACATGAGACTCCCCACAATTTATGTGCAGCTCCTGTTGCTTGATGGGAGCCATGCATGATGGAGCCAATGGCCTTTTCTGCTGCCTGACACCATGTGCAACTCCCAGGACTCTTGTGCGAGTGGCAGGGAGCCCTGCACAATGGAGCCAGGCCCCTTGTGTGAGGGGTGTGAGGGGAGTAGATCATGGCACTGCCCTGGGCCCTAGCCCCATGCTGTCGCCACCCTGCAATCCCAGCCCTGACCTTACCTCCACATCCTGTTCCCGGATGCTATTCCCCACCCACCCATGGCCCCACCCCATCTGCCCAGCTACACACACAGTGCTCACAGGGTCCCAAGCCAGTGTCCATGAAGACCCTACCTGCCTGCCCACTTGCTCTCTCTGATGCCCCCAGCAGTGGGTGTGGGCCAGACAGGACAAGTTGCCCTTCCCACCATGCCAGGCAAGGTCAGCACCATGCCCTCCCTCCCCGCCGCCCCCCCCCCCACCTGCAACAGCTCACTAAAACTTCTTAAGTGGCCCTCCAACCCAAATAATTGCCCACCTCTGAGATGAATGGTCATTTTCAGGTGGTGGAAAGTTAATAATAGGATCACCCAGGGATCTATGCTGGGCCAGGTTTTCATAACTGACCTGGAAAAGACAGTGCACAGTGAAACTGCAAAATTCACAGATAATACTGAACTATTCAGAATAGTCAAATCCCAAGCTAATGGGGAAGTTAAATAAAGATTTCTCAAAACTGAGTAGGCAAAAAAGTGCCAGATGAACTTCCATGTTGACAAGTGCAAGGTAACCTGTGTGGGGGAGGTATAAAACTCAGGTATACAAACACATAACTGGGCTCTGAACTAGCTGTTGTGCATTGGAAAAAAAAACTTGGAGTCATTGCAGATAGTTGTCTAAAATATCAACTTAGTGCTCAGCAGTAACCAAAAATACTAATAAAATGTCATAGTAGGGTTAGAGTAGTGTTATAGAAGTAATGGTCCAGGGAATATGTGAGCAAGATATTCTGTGTACTGGTAATTCTAGATAAGATCTAGATAAAATTCTAGATAAGATTTCTGACATTTGGTTTAATAAAAGTTTGTCTAACATTTCTTTTAACTGTAGAGTTAGTCCTATTAAAAATATTGCTAAAGAACCCTTGCTTTTCAAATAAGAAGTTGGTTATTATTAAGAAAGGAATTGAAAACAAACAAAAAAAAATCATCATGCCACTGTATAAATCCATAACACACCCATATGTTGAATCCTGTTTGTAGTTCTGGTCTCCCCAGGCATCTTTACATGGGCCTCAGGGGTGGGGGGTATTTAATTAGAGCAGCTCTCATGAGCCACTGTAATTAAAGTACCAAGCGCATCTCATGTATTCAGCATCCTGCGCTCCAAAATGGCAGCAGGGGCACTTTAACTAAAACTCATTCAATAAGCTTTAGTTAAAATGCCCTTGCCGCCATTTTGAAGCACAAGGATGCTGCATACAAGAGATGCAGAGGCTGCTGAAGCGTGCTAATTAGCACACTCCAGCAGACTCAATTAATTAAGTCTGCTCTGACACTGTAATTACAGTGCATCGGAGCAGGCATCCCGCATCTGCAGGCACCTCACATCTTCAAAAGAATGTAGCGGAATTAGAAATTAGAAAAGGGACAGAAAAGGGCAACAAAGATGATCATGTATAGGAAGCAGCAATTGTATAGGGAGTGACTGAAAAGGCTAGAACACTTAAGGGGATTTATAAACATACTTTTTGTCCTGTCACGCACCGCAGATCTGCCACTTTGGACTCAATTAATTGAGTCTGCTCTGCACGTGAGCCAAGGCAAACTGCACTGCACCACATGCAGTTGTGTAAGTGGCGAAATGCAGGTCAGCGCACAGAAAATGGCAGCAGTGCGCTTTTGAACTAGAGCACCTCTGATGTGTTTTAGTTCAGAAGTGCACCACCACCATTTTCTCAGCACTGACATGCATTTTGCCACTTATACAACTGTAAGTGTTGTGTAAGTTACATAGCACTTTCTTAACTTGTTGTCAAAGGAGGTTGCAGAGGCAGATTAGTTTCTCTAGGTTCAAAAAGAGATTAGACCAGTGTCAAACTCATCTCATGCCCTAGGCCATATCTGGACTGTGGCTTCTTGTGGGGCCAGATCCAGCCTGGAGCATAGGGTGGTTCCAGCCCAGGGCATGTATATACAGCTCTGGCCTGAGGCACACTGCAGAGGCAACAGCAGCAGCAAATTTGGCTCCAGCTCAGGACACACAGCAGTGGCAGCCCCTGCTCCAGCATGTGGCACACAGCTGCTACAGCAGTGACCAAAAGCATCTAGGTCTATGTAAGCTCTTTCTCATTCTCCTTCCACAAATCACCAGGGCCTACGAGCTCTGGATTTTGTGGCAGGCTACTTTCACCAGGCCACACTGTCCACCTTCTAGTTGTCTGCCAGGAGCCTGGCGGGGGGCTGGCTCCATGGGGGCCCACAGGGTATATGTTTGACCTTCCTGGAGTAGGCAATTCATGGAGAGGATTAACCTATTGGGAGTTATTAAATAGAACAATTGGATGTATCATCTGACATCCAAACAAAATGATGATTGATGCCAGAGAAAGTGTGACAAGGGTGAACTATTCTAGACATGCCTTGTTCATATATGCTCCCTCCAAAGCATATACTGCTTGTCGCTTTTGGAGACCTGCCTATTTGTTATATAGTCTCAGTGAGCCTAGGCCCACTACAAGCTTCCCTCAATAGTTAGAGGGAGGTCACTAAATGTATAATAAATAAGTTCTTGATAAAAAAGGAACAGGAATTTAAGACAAAGGTGAATAACTACAGTACCATGGGAGGACACCAAGGAAAGAACCCCAGCTAACACACTGTGCCCCTTGAACATATCTATGGAGCTTGGGAATGCTGCCCAGTAAAAGTCTGCCTTGACATGTATGGATACTGGGCTAGGTGGACCATTGGTCTGACCCAGTATGGCATGTATGTTCTTGTGATCCAAATACCATCTTGTTCCACTTATGAGTCAGCCCTAAGTGTAAATCCATCCTGTATTTGCAGGTATATTCCTTATATTCAAATTTATATTCCTTAGAATAAAATATTTTGAATCTAAATCAGTAACTTCTTAGAAAGATTTTTTTCTTCTGAGTACACTGTAATGCATAAGGGGGCAGTTTCATGCTATGTGCCAGGACACCTAACATCACTGTGATTTGTATCTTACTGTTCCCCATATTTTTCATAAGGGCAGATTGGCACCCTTTGTACAATAACATTGGATGGCATATCAAAGTATGCCAATGTCCTGTCTGCATTTACAGTTTACTTTGTCATGTAAATGTAGGCTTTTCTGGGGTGCCTTATGTATTGCTGAAAAGCTATCAGATTTTCACTTGATGTTTCTACAGTGGTCAACTGAAAATTTGGAATTTTGGCACTATTATTGCCCAGTTTGTCAGGGGTATGGTTACAGGTTTGTCCTGCATGTAAATTGATTTTTATGGTTCTTTTTGGAGTGGAAAAAAAATCTTTATAATCTTTTTTCTATGGTAAAGGGTAAAATATGCAAAATAACATTTAATTTGCAGCACCTGTTTAAAAGACTTATGAATACCTTAACAATGACTTAATTTACCATATATAGGCAAACTTGCCCTAAATACAAGAACGGGAGTGAGGAATCCATTTAAAACCCTACCCCTAATGCATATTATTAATTCTGAACAAACTGAAAAAGACCCACAAAGGACTGGTTTGAAAAGTACCTCAAATTTCAGGGACAAGGCAAGATTAAAAGTGAAAAAGCATTCCAAAGCAGGAAGCCTTTAAGTTTCCAAATGGCATGATAGACATCATCAAAAACCAAAAAAAGTCTAAGTTATACTTCAGCTAACTTGGGTTCTGTATTACTTACTATTGTACACAGGATGTCAAAGATGTTTTTTAAAACAAGAAAATTATTGGCTTACAAGAAGTGGTGATTTAAGCATTAGTGTTAAGTGGCTGCTTATTTTTTCTCCAATAATAATCTATTGCTGACAGATGCTGAGGCATTTGTGGAAGGTCAATGCTGAGGTGAAGCTGAAATGCTTATTCTGGAACTAGCATTCTTGGGGTAAGAAATCCTGTGTCATTAAAATTACTATATTACCAAACACAATCAATTTTCAAATGAACAAGAAAAGAATCCTGAAACAAAATGGAAGCCTTCAAGGCATTTGTCTAGATTTTTGTTCACTGAATTAATTCATGATTGTGGGGCTTCATTGTTGATTATTCTGGGCTTTAGCCAAACATGATCCAGAAGTATAAAATTCACTCTTAAGAATATGATGCGAGAGGCTTTCAATAAACTTTTTTTTCTTTTTTGCTTTTCTGAGTAAGCTATTCAATCTGAGTAGCTGCCAGAAAATCCATTTAGCAGAATATGTGAAATGCTTGGGGTCAAATTCTGCCCCTGACTGTTGTGTAGCAACATATCAAGATTACATCTTATGTCCAGTGAAAGCTGAGCCCTATATTGCAAAGGGTCTCAATGTTTTTACCAAGCATCAGATTCTCCCTATTTCTTAAAAATAAATGTGGTAAGAAATCTCATCACGCTACCTTCCTTGGGTTGGGAAGAATGTCTTTCCCTTTCTAGATCTCCAGGGAGTAAATGCTTCCAACATATGGCTTTTCTAAGGTCAACTCTCTACACCAGTGGTTCTTAACCTTTTTAGATTTGAGGCACCCTTTGGAAAATATCAGTTCTTAGTTTTTACTTGAATTTTTTACTACAGAAAAATAATTGAGTCTTTGAAACAGGAGAAATGCTCTAAGACCATGACAGGTCAGAATGCTTTTAATACTGTTGATTCCTATTTGAAATCTTTAGGTTTATCTTGTGAATCACGTTTGCACACCTAACAGTACTAACATTGCATGGCATCCTGCAGCACTCCTGAAAGAATCTCAAGGCATCCCAGGATACTGTAGCACAGGGGTGAGCAAAATATGGCCTGGGGGCCAGATGCAGTCTACCAGGCCATTCTATCTGGTCTGTGGAGCCCCTAAAAAATTTAGAAAATTAATATTTATTTGCTCCTGGCTGCCTGTCAAAGATGATAGGAGCCAGGGACAGTAGGACCCAGGGGAAGCTGGTGGCAAGACTCAGCAGCAAGGCCCACCTAGCCCCGCCCCCTCAACCAGAAGCCCCTACTTAGCAGAGGCTTCTGGCCTGGGACCGTGGAGCTGTTCCTGCTTCCCTGTGCCAGAGAGGAAAATGCGGCCCTGGACAGCTTGCCAAAACTCGGTAAGCAGCCCTCCACTGAAAATAATTGCACTCCGCTGCTGTAGCACCATCATTGAGGCTAGAAACAGACATTATGCATAAACCAGTTTAAGTAATCAGAAATAGATTTAAACCTGTAACACAACAGATGTTCAGTGTACATAAACCAGTTTGAAAATGGCTGAAACCAGTTTGAGATGAATCTGGTTGAATGTAGTATCATACTTAACTGATTTAGGTCAAACTGGTTTATGCAGTGTCTATCCCAGAACCTTTCCTGGTTTAAATTAAGCCAGACTCCCCCAGCATCCCAGCATGCTCTCTGGGCTGGGTGGGGCTCTCTGCTCCACTACAGAGCTGGCCCCTCCCCTCTGCTTCCTGCCTGGAGCTCAGCAGAGACTGTAGGTGTCTGCCTGGTTTCCCCCTGCTCTCCCACCTTCCCTTCACCACTCCCTGATAAGCAGGGATCCCTCCTCTCCTCTGCCTTACACAGACAACTCTCAGCATTAGTTAGCAGACCACATGCTGGCTAAAGTCCATGGTGTGGGAGACAGGACTGTGTCCACTTAGGGCTTTTTGGAGCTAATCAACAGGTCAGTTGGTAATGTCCCGCCATTCCTTCTTTGGAATTTGTTGTTTAAGAACAGCTTAAACTGAGAGAGGCTGTTGTTTTCTGATGGGGTGATAAATGCTGATAAAAGACCTGATAAATGCTGTTATCCAGTGGAGGGGGGGAGCTCCTCATTAATCAGAGTGTCCTGTCAGGGCTTGGCCACACCCGCTCAGCTCAACACTATGGAAGGGAAGGAAGGGCTGCTCTAGCTCCCCCCAGCTTCTAGCCTGAGCCAATGCAGGCATGTGCCTGCATTTCTGGGATGTCTGAGCAGTTACAAACTGATTCAACCTAGCCAGGTTAGACTAACCTGCAAGATTGAATCAATTCAGGCTCAGGCTTTTTGAATGTCTGTCCCTAGCCTGAGAATCAGTGCTCTGCATAGCCACATAGAGGCTTCCTGCAACATGTGGCAAAGGACAGGTTAAACTAGAAAGTTATGCCATGAAGCAGCCAATAAGGAAGTTAGAAATACTGCATTTACTCTGCAAGGCAATTGTTTACAGCCTGCAAAACTGAGGAAGCACTGGAAAGTGACCAGTCCCCTGCAAAAGGTAAGAGAAGGGAAACTTGTGCAAGAAGAAACTGAGAAGTAGAAGCAAGGAATAGATGGGTTGAGGGGGGATGTGGAGTTTTGATGGTGGCTTTGTGGGAAGGGGGAATGTATACTATTTTTGAGGCTCAGAGACAGCCCTGTTATGTCCTAATTACCCTGTCAGAGTATGCCTCCAGTTCCCCCAAATGTTTTATTAAGCCCATTTGGACATCTAGTGGTAGAATTTTGTGCAACTATATGCACATAGTACCAGAAGTAAGAAATAAGGAAAAACAGCAAGCCTATCCAACAGCATTGTGCCCTAGAATGTATTTGCTAATTCATTGTCCGTTTAAGTCTTAAATGTCCCAAATGATCAATGTGCCACCATTCTTTTAGATGATTATTTGACAGCCTAATGGGTCTTGTGAAGAAGTTTATCTTGATGCTCACTGTAAGATTTCTAGTACTTCCTATCTTTCTATTACTTTAACCATACTCCTGTATGCTACACTTCGCAGCTGGAAAGAATTTATCTCCATCAGTGACTTCGAATATTTGCAGGCTATTTAGCTCTGCCTCTTCCCCCTCTTTATCCGTGCCCCCCCCCCCCCCAATTTTCTTCACCAGATGCTGGTTTCTCACCTACAAAAATGTTCACTTCTCTGGACAAGTTAGTCTCTAAGGCTCTGATTCCCAACAGGTGTTCCGTATACACTAGCAACAGAAATATGCCACAAGATTCCCTTGTGTGAAGAAGTAGATGTTCTTTTCCCCCAGCCAGCATCCTGCATCTGCCTCAGCTACTCCAGCAGCACCTGTGGCTGCTCCTCTGGAGACTGCCACCACTATTGCTGCCATTTCCTGCCCTTCTCCCCTCTATCAGGCAACCCTTGTGCCAAGTCCCCCCACACTCTCAGAGGTGTGCTCTGCTGCAGGCAGGTGGCCAGATGTACAGATGGAGCTGCACTTTGCAGCCAAGCACATTCCCTTCCCTGTTCCTGCACTTTAGAGGACATAAGGAGAGGCTGAGGGGGTGGCATGTAAGACCCTGCAGGAATAGCCTCAGCAGCAGTGACTGTCCTTGTCCCATGAAGTACAGACCATGGGTTGGGTTGGGATAGACAATGAAAAGAGCAGGCACAACAGGTTGAGATCGTGCCCCTCAGCCCTTAAAAGGTACCCGCTAGATCATTGATTCTCAGGTTTTTTGGCCTCAAGTCCCCCTCTACATCTTTTCTGAATTTACATCTCTCTCAGTGATTTTCAACTGGGATGCCATGAAATTCAAAAGTTACAAAGGGGTGCCTTAAGAATAAAAAAGGTTGAGAAACACTGGTATAGAGACTATTCCGTTGCTTAAAGAAAAGTGTATTTGGTGTCATTTCTTTAACAGTGTATCTCAGGACTGGTATGACTTCCTCTGGCAGAGGAATGGACTATGCTCAGAATACATTTTCAGTTAGCAATGTAGATAGATCTGTTTGAAAATAGTAAACATCAGTGTCAACATAAGACATATAAAATATTTAATAATACAATTACACTGCGCAATATGTTAAACACTCCTTATTTTTTAAACCAAAGGCATACAGGATTTTTGTCAGCTAATTGTGTTTTTGAAGTAGATAAACATTTTTAGAAGTGAATGTGGTACTTGCAAGAAATCATGTCAGTCTGACAGCCCTGTAGCCTGTTAGCAAATCCTCAGTTCACAGAATAATTGCATTAACACTACCTGTTCTACTGAATATTGGGAAGCATACAGAAGATAGGTGTTCCCCCTTCATTCCTTTATCATATATATGTAGAAGTGAATGTTGTTAAATGTGTATATAGAATCAGCAGTGTTACATTCTTCAGGTATGATGATATAATGCATCCTCAAAAGGATTTCCAACAATTTTATTGCAAATCTTGAAATATTTGGTAGCCTTACTAAAACCTCAGATCCTGGAATCACATGAATATTTATTTGTCATCCTCACAATAGTGGAGAAATCTTGATAATGTAATTTGAGTGCAGCCTAGATGATCAAAGGACATATAAAAAGAACCCCAAACTCATTTTAGAAATCTCATGCGTTTTTTTTAATGCAGCTCAGTGATTTGGGGCCTTCATTCATTATATTCAAATGCCTAGGATTGGTAACAGTGACATTCAAAATACAATTCTATAGTTTGGGTCTTTTTGGCTAGGGACAGAAGTTACACATAAACCGGTTTAAGTGATCAGAAACTGGTTTAAACCTGTAACAGAACAGAAGATCACTGCACATAAACCAGTTTCAAAATGGATGAAACTGGTTTAACATAAACCTGGTTGAATGTAGTAGCTGATTTGGGTCAAACCGGTTTATGAAACTTCTGTCCCATACCATTTCCTGGTTCAAATTAATTCACAGTCCCCCAGCATCCCAGCACACTTTCCAGCCCTGGGCTAGGTTGTGCTGTCTGCTCCAGAGAGCAGGGATGGCCCTGCTCCTTAACTGGAGCAGTGAGGGCTGCCTGACAAGGGGGGGGAGGGCAAGACCAGCTGAGGATGCAGCCCAGTCTACAGGGGTGGACTGCCCCGCACCAGGCAAACCCCAGCTGATCTGGGGCCAGGGAGGGGAGTTAAATACCCCTCCCCTCTCTCAAACTTACTGCTGACTGCAACTGTGGGCTGCAAATCCCAGAAGCACCTGGAAGCAGGCAGAAGTAGTAATGAGCAACCCTGCAGAGCCTTCCTGCTTTAATTCTGGACTGCAAATCCCAGAGCCCTCCGGGCTAGCAGGATGTGGAAGTGAACACACAGCCAGAGAGCTGTGCTCTAGTGACCCCCAGCTTTTGGCCTGAGCCACTGCAGGCATGTGGCTGCAATTCCTGAATCAAAGGTAATGTCTGTCCACTTCTGTTTCAATTTAATCTGTGCATTTAGACTAACCTGCAAAGACTGAATCAATTCAGCCGTGGGCTTTTTGATTGTCTGTACTTAGTCTTTCTGATACTGCCAAACCAAATCAATTAAAGTCAATTGTGATGGTCATTCTGTTGATACGAATAGCTGGGTCCACCAAATAGCATGTCATAGCCTATGAAACAGATATCTTTAACTGATCATCCAAAGTCAGACTTGAACTGGGAACCTGGCCAGGAAAGATAGTATTCCATTACCATTACTACAAGGCAGCTCTAGATCGCTTAGTTTAGGCTCCAAGATTTGTTACCATCCCCCAAGCTTTGACCTACAATAATTTTTTTAAAGCCAATAAGTATATATCTATAGTAAAGATATATTGAAGTTATAGGTATGGTGAATTTAATCTTTTAATAGAAATCTGACAATGAGGTGTATTAGGCTATAGAACAGCTTCTCAAGAGAAATGGCAGAAGCCCACTCACTTCAGAACTTTAAACTAGATAAGGGAAAAACACGTACAATGTATTGCATTGTCAAGGAGATGGAAAAGTGACCAACCATCTCTTCTTTCTCTGACTTTCATAGTTGATTCAAATGGACATAGAATAACAGTAATTTGAAGGAAATAAAGCAGTGGAAAGATTATCAAGATATTAGGAAAGGCAAGGGCTGCTTTATAGTTGTCAAAATGTTGGCTTACAGCAGATCTATTTCTGGCATAAACTTATATCTTTAAGGTAAACAATGTTCTATGCAACATGCAATATATCAGTCTCCTACAACTTGTTCTTCAGTAATTTTATCACACGTAATAAACTTCACTTTCCTACTAGGGACTGCCTCTTAAAATTATCCTAGGCATGTATTTAAATTGTATTTGAATCATCAAAATGCAAAATAATCTGAAAGAGCATTAATATGAAAATTGTGCGATTCTGAAGTCAGATAATTTAAAAAAATGCAAAACAGATTTTTACTCAACTTGAAAAAAAAATCCACTGAGAGCAATTAACAAAAAGTGACCATTCTGTATGTTTGAAAACCTAAGCCCCTGAAAAAGACACACAATGAGAATTTTCTCACTGGAAATGAACCTGTATATTCCGAGGTCTGATAATAGAAACTTTGTCAGTCCCAGTGCTGCACTACTGGGACTGTAAAACCACATGAAAATGTACCTATTGAGGCATGCTAACATACACATAGTTATAGCAAATTAATTCCCACCGCATTGTGATGCAACTATTTCATAAGCTATATTTCTAAGAGTTGTAAGATCTTTATCTCTCTCCCTTTCAGAACCAAAATAACTAGACTGAAGAGTGATAGGAACAAACTCAAGTTTTAGTTTATTCTGTCAACTCTGTATGCACTAGATTTCATCAATTTTATAACTTTGTTACTTGAATCTGTTAACCTCCTGCTCTTGGCTGTAGAGCTTTACCGTTGAAAAGCAGGCACTTGGTGATTAATTTATGACATGAAATAGAAAGATTAATAGCCCTTGTAATATTTATCTTTGCTGGTGTAAACAGCAACATCATGACACTAAACAGATTTTTTAAATGGACTGTGTGCCTTCCTCTGTAGCGGGGGGAGGCATAGCCTTCTACTGGGGATCTCTTGAGTGTATATTAACAGTTTTTTTATAGAAGTGTGGTTGCCGTGGTCCTCTTGCCTTACCTGTTGCAGGTTAGGGTGTTATATCTTGTGTTGTGTCAGGGTTGATAGTAGTTTTATATAGAGGTTAAACAATGGATTTGTATAGGATGGTTTGGATTATTCTGCCTCAGGCAGGGGATTGGACTAGATCTGGAGGTCCCTTCCAGGTCTACTTCCCTATGACTTCTCTATAACTATTTTGAATGCCTGTGGGTAGTCTGGTGCCAGGGTGGACAACCCATAGCACATGTGCCACAAGTGGCAGGTGTTGCTGCTGTGTGGCATGCAAAAGCTGCTCAGAGTGAAAGGGAGACAGCTGAGAGGGGGAAGGGTAGGAGTGAGGCTGGAGCAGGGTGCGAACTAAGAAGGGAGACGAAAACAGGGGAATTGTGTGCACCATCTCTTCTGACCTGCTCAGCTGATCTGTGGTGAATCTGGCTCATCTGGAGAGGCAGAGATGTTTCTGCCCAGCCCTGGCCAGAGGGGCTGCTTGCAGGATGGCCCATGCTGCCCATTTGGAGCAGTTAGGTGCAGGATGCAACTGTAGCACCATCTGGGCTCTTTGCCTTCTTCAGAAAGGTAAGACTGACCAGCCTTTTTCCTCCTCCCCATTTTCCTGTGCTCAGCTCCCTCCACCACCCCAGGACATAGTGGGGTGCAGAACTTGTTAGTTACACCACTGCCCTGGCCCAGCTAGTCTGGCCACCACAGACCAGGACCTGCATACCTCCAGCAAGCTCAGAGTCAGAGGATCCCAAAGTGAGACTGGTCCCATCACTGCTCCTCACCAAGCCCTCTGTGCTGGGTGCCCTCAGAAACAGAGCAGGCAGTCCTACATGCCCTGGTGTTGTCCCACGCTGAATCCTCAATTTGGGGTGCCCCCAGTTACATTTGGACCCAGGGTTCCAGTGTCACTGCCCCACAAGGTGTCCTGAGACCAGAGCCAGCCCTTAGGGACACTTTATCCCACTGCTCCCAAAAATCACATGGACATTGAAGGTGGCACCCAGCCAGGTCCTGAGGGTGTGTCTAGAGGAAACCCCATGAAGAGAGTTCCTGCTGAAGGGGCTGCTAAGTGGGTGGGGAGCAAGATTTTTCAGGAGACCCCATGATACCCTGCAGGCAGTTTCCGGCATGCAGTTGCCCAAGAGTGCAAATCGCCCTCTTGGTATCATGGGCCTTGAAGGGACCACCTCATAAAGCCCTGCAGATACCAGAGTGCTGCTTCATCCCTGGGCCATGCTTGTTCTATCCCATGGGAAGCCTGGGCTTTGAAACTGTCACTGAGAACAAGGCAAACCCATCACTGAAAGTATATTTAGGGCTAAGTACAGACGGTCAAAAAGCCCAAGTTGGAATCAATTCAATCTTCACTGGTTTCTCTAAGCTGCATAGATTGAACCAATACCAAACAGAACAGATGTTTACTTCTGAGTTGGGAAAGGCAGGCACAGGCCTGCACTGGCCCAGGCCAAAAGGCAGGGGCACTAGAGCATGCCTCACAGCCTGCTGGCCATTGCCCACCCATCCTTGATTGACTGGCTGGTACACATCCCCAACCACCTACTGATCCCCACAGGGTGGGGGGGAAACAGTCCCCAGTCCCCAGCTGGCCCCAAGCTGGACATCTGCCCCAAACTAGCTGGCCTGGGTTCCCCCTGAACCCTGGTTGCCCAGCTGCAGAGGGGGTGGCAAGGGTAATTTTGACAAGCCCCTGAGCTGCCCAGCATGTTCCTCCAGAGCCCGGCACCAGCAGCAGCCTTCAAGATATGCCAGGTGGACCAGAAGGCTTGTGTCAGGCAGCAGAGCCCAATCTTTCCCTGTATGGAGTGCTCCTGTCTCCACTACCTTCCAGCGCAAGCCCCATAGGCCACCCAGGATGTCCCACCAGAGCCCAGCACCAGTGGTAGCTGGCAAGACATGCTCAGAGGCTTGTGCTGGACAGCAGAGACAGAAGCACTCCATAGAAGAGGGTGGGAGGGAAAGCCCCCTGCCATGCAACCCTTCCATGCTGGCATGGAGCCAGAGTTGTGTGGCAGGGGAGGGCTCCATTCCCCCTTCTCTCCTGCAAGTCAGAGGCAGAGAAAGAAGTGCCATAAACTGGTTTAACCTAAATCAGTTAAGTCTGATGCTATATCCATCCAGGTTTATCTTAAACTGGGTTCAGCCATTTTGAAATCAGCTTGTGCACTGAACTTCTGTTCTGTTACAGGTTTAAATTGGTTTCTAATCACTTAAACCAATTTATGTGTAACTTCTATCCCTAGCCTAGATGCCTCAACTGGGGCTATCACAGAATAAAGATACCTGTTGCAATTGTGGCCGTAAAATAATAAATTTATCACAACTGATAAGCAACATGGAACCCATAGCCTTAGACTTCCTTACCAAGGGCCCCAATGCACAACTAGTGCACAGCAGTGGTTTTCCATACTTCTTTAGGATGTTTACAAGAAAACTTTTTACTTTAATTTTCTTTTTAATTCTAAGATAAAATTATGCAAATAAACAGGGGTGGCCAACCTGTAGCATGTATGCCACTGTGTATGACATATAAGCACCAGCTGCTCACTAAAGGAGGCACTGGAATGGAAACAGGGGGAATTGAGCCTCCAATCATATGGGGGCAGAGAGGCAGCAGGACACTTCTGCAAGAGGAGATATTGCTAGAAAGAGCCAGGTTAAGACTTCCTTGGCCCTGCAGCTGCTGCCAAATGAAGGGCTTTGGGTCCTCACTTGCCATATATATTCCAATGCTTACAGAGCCAGGGAAGGATTAACCTGGTTCTTGGCAGAGACACCTCCTCTTACAGCAGCATTCTGTTGCTGCTTCACTCCATGGGATCAGAAACTTAAGCCCCCTGCTGCTATTCTGGCACCCCTGGGTGCAAACTGTACCAGGTTTGCCTCTTGAGGGGTGGTGATCAGGGTAGCATTTGGGGAAGGGAGAAGTTAACTTGTGGCACACCTGCCAGAAAGATTGTCTGTCACTGATCTAGTTGTTCAGTATTTCTCATCCTGGCCATCTGTGGGCATTCTAACATGTGCTCTGGGAGGTGTGGGTGGAGCTTTAATTAGCAAAATGGGCTAATTAATATTGCTCAAGTTCAAAGTGCCCTGCTGCCATTATTCAGCATGGCAACACTGATACACATGATGCGGGAGGCTGCTGGAGCACATTATTAATATTGCTCAAGTTCAAAGTGCCCTGCTGCCATTACTCAGCATGGCAACACTGATACACATGATGCGGGAGGCTGCTGGAGCACATTTATTTCCATGCTCCAGCAGACAGTGCATCAGAGTCAGCTCCCTGCATGTCTATAGGAGCCCTGTAATATTAAAGTTGCAATTAGTAACCTATCCTCTAACTGCAACTTTTAATATTAACAGCATAATGTTTCCAGCCTCAGACTTGCTCTGGTGATGACACACTTAAACCGCTCTAAGTCTAATAAAAGATATCTAATAAAAGATATCAAATTCACCCAAGGAACCTTGTCTATTAAACTGCTCTGTCACTCAGAGGAATCTTTAGTGACATCACTCAGCATTGGGAACAAAGACTAACCTCCAAATGGATAAAATAAATTCCAAGTTCCTGATAAATAGCCACTAAGGAGACAACTCCATACAAGTTTTACATTTTCTCTATATTAAATATTGACACAACAGTTATACTTTCAAACAGGATACTTTAATTTATATAAGACATATATTTTGTTATATTTCAGGAAGTTTTGTTATATTTCAGCACAACATATAAAATAATTACAAGTTAGAATACATGCCTCATAGTTTTGCACATTATTGTCTTTCGTTTAAACAAGCACAAATGTAATGATTTTCCCCCTTAATCTCCAGTGCAACGTGAACACTCATTTTGAAAAGCAATTCCAAAATGAAAACTTATGATGACAATCATCTACCTTACTTCCATATCAAATGGGCCCTACCTACAATGGTTACAATATTTTTCTAAGTTTAAGGGTGTTTGTATACTGCAAAGTATTCAAGCAGCTTATGCTTTAGTCCAGGGGTCAGCAGCCTATGGGCTGGATCTGACCCACAATCTGGCTTTTGTGGCATTCAGCAGCAGGGTCTTCTGCAGGTACTATCTCATGCTGCCATGGGGAAAAGAAGTGGTAGTGACTGGGCCCTAGCACCCACCTTCCTGCTCACCTCTGGCATGAACTCTGTGACCCATAGCCTAAAAAGTTGTCAACCGCTACTCTAGTCCACACCATCCTAGCATTCACACTGAAAGTCCTATAGTTCCTTCCTAGCACAAGTACAAAGCTCCATTTGGATTTTGCTCACCTAGGCCAGAAATGGATCCCATGGCTCTTTGTGGGCTGGATCCAGACCCAACTGCAAGGTAAGCAGTAGTGGTACAGGGGTTAACACAGCCATTGTTCACCTTTCCCCACCTCCTGCTGCTGACTACTTCCCCAATGGGCTTTGTAGCTAGGAGCTTGGTGACAGGTCTTCCCTCCCTCTTCCTCTGAAATTCTCAACCTCTCTAGGAGCCCTGCAGGCCATAATAAAAACTCTTTATGGAGGATATAATTGCAGACAAACAAAAGAGAGGTGTAAAACTCAGGGAGCTATTGTAAGCATGAAAATAAATGGAGCTAAAACTCTCAGAGGAAATAATGGAAGAAAGAGTAGGTATCCATTCAGAATACCATTTGACAGGCTTGAGAACCAAAAGGTCTCCACCGAAACCACTTGCACAATGCCAAACCAAAGGAGCATGTCTCTGCTCAACCTTTTCTATTGCATCACTAACAGACTGTTCGGATGGTGAAAATATCAGTGGCTTCCTGGAACTTGGTCAGCTCAAGCAACTGCAGGCGGCAAGCAATCCTTTCTGTCAAGCCCTGCAAACTACTCTATCATGCATACAAAAAGAAGTGGGAGGCAGAAGGATAACAAGGACAGCACTGCAGGTAGCAGATATTGCTACCACTGAAGTTCCTTTCCTTTTTTTTGTTGTTTCGTTTTTGCCCTTTGGTTTTCCACACTGCAACTTATTTGAGAGTTAAAAAGCACATTTACCACTTGTAGGTAATCTACACAAGTTTGACAGTATTATTCTGAAGTTTTTCTTTGCATATGAGTTTATTAAAAGTTCTGTGTTTAAACACTTGTTAATTACTTAATTGTAAGGCGATGGGAAACCACAGCTATGCTGGGGAGTTTTAAGGAAAAATAACAACAAGCAATCTACTCAAGCCAATAAAGTGGCACCCTCAATCTAGTGAGCAAAGTGTTACAGTTAAATTGATACTTGTTTGCCAAATCAACACCTATAAATCCATAGAAATAATTAGGCACAATGTACCCTATAAAGATTTGTTGCCCCCTAGCTCTAGTAGCTTAAAACAATAAGCACAACAGGTACACTCAAAGCCAGTAACACATCAGTACAGCATGTTACAGCAATTCACTCTACAAAGTAGAACATGCATTAGCCATCAATTACTCATTAAAATCAACACCTGTGTTATGGACATGAGCATAACTACAAACATATAAACTGAGCAGTATTCTGGACTGACGCATGCAATGGACTTAGATGCCTTTTGGGCTATTAGGGAAAGTTAAGTTGTCTCTTCATGTACCAGAAGCTAATTTCTAGAAAGGCTCTAGGAAATCTGGGATTCAACAAGCCAAGCCAGCCACCACATGCAAGTACTACCAGGCCTATTGAGAATGCAGGTAACCCTGGTGACCTATGTTAGAGGAGACAATGTGGATTGGGAAAAATGGTCTGTTTACCTTAAGCTTGTAGGCTATGTGAGTCTAAAGACACTTAACATTGTAGACGCTGCTTCGGATGAGCGCGATCCGATCTGGAGCTCCAGACCAGGTTTCTGCCTTGATCTGGCCGAAGCTTCGGAGCCACCTCCGAGATCCGGCCATAGGGTGTAATGGGGAATCAATGAAATATCTATAACTTTGTTGTTTTTTTTGTCAGATTTGGATGAAACTTGCAGGGATGGTAGCCTCTGCTTAGAGCATGAAACCTACCAAGTTTCAAAAAGATCAGTGTAGGAGTTTGGGGGGAACTGTACCCCAAATTTTTGAAAGCCAAACTCATGTCATGGCTGTGTGTTATAACACAGGGGGGTCAAAACTGCAGGGGTGGTAGCTCTTACTGAGGCCACAAAGCCTGCCAAGTTTCAAGGAGATAGGTGCAGGGGTTTGGGGGGAACTGCACCTCCCCATTATACCCTATGGCCGGATCTCCAAGGCAGCTCTGAAGCTGTTTGGAAGCTCTGAACCGTTTCAGGAAGCCTAATGAGGCTGGCGCTTTGACCCAGATGTGTTGCTTTGGACCCCGAAGTGTCCAAAGCTTCTCCGGATCCAAAGCTCTGTCTGAAGCCTTGCACAGCCCTAGTAGACATATACTGTATCCCATAAACTCATTATGAATGCTAAGGAAACACTCTTCTTTCCATAGTCATCAAATAATTTGAGTTATCATTCACTCAGTCTGAGCAGCTTAAAATAATGAAATAGGCTTGCACCTGAGATTTTGTGCTGTTCTCCTGCTTCCACAATCTTCTGAAATACTGAAGATTTCTTGTCTTGAGCCTCCTGTCAAGGAGAATATACTTCAATGTTTTTGGTCTACAAACATTTTAAATATAATAACTTAAAGAGAAAATGAGTCTATGTTTTGCTTATCACAAACTATTAAGCATTCCTGAAGTTAAAAACACCAATCATAAATATACACAAGTGCAATTAACTATGACGTAATAAAAAGATAGGAAAGTTTATGGACTATAAAATGTTTTTACCTGTGAACTTTGTTCACGTTATTATGGTGGCTTATAACAGAGTGCATAGCCTGAATAGCAATTCTACAGCTATTTCCTGTGGAGTGTCACTATAAAAAATTTGTCACAAACTTTTTTTTCTTTTAAGTTAAGTAACCTAAATTAGATAGCAGTCTCTCTTAACTATGGAGGTATAACAACTTCAAGATGAGACCACTCTGGATATTTTTTACCTGCAAATCCTACCTGAAAACTATTGGCTTCAAGCAGTACTTAAATAATATGGGCCTAAAGCTGGCATAATTTACAGAGGTGAATGTTACCTGGTTTTACCTGATGCAGTTCACTGTTTATGTTCCATGTGTGCAAAAGTACAATACAAAACTTTTACAAAAATACTTATGGGTAAAAATAAGGTATAGGTTCACTTAATACTGCTATATGAGTGAGTGCGTGTGTGTTGAGGCGGGGGTTATACATGATTTATATTGAAGGACTGCCCTGTAATAAATTAAAATTTACAAAAGCAATTCACTGAAATTTAAGATAATGCAAGAGAGCCAATGGATATAGTACCTTGTACTGCTGTAAAGACTGTGTAAACTTATGTCTTCATCACCAGTGTAGGGAGGGTCTATTGAGGTCTCTTCTATCCTCATTCAAAAGGTCCATATTTAGACTGATTGATTAATTTAGCCTCTTAACACCTCAGTGATTAGGTAACTTTGTTTCTATTTTATAGGCATTGAAATCAGAGCACAGGGAGATTAAAGGTTTAATCCAGAGGTGTGAGCACTCACAGGTTTTAGTCTTTCTAATATCTGTGTCAGAGCTGCGAGTAGAAGTGAAGTGCCTGCCTCCATCTGTTTCTGTTAACAAAATTATCCTTTCACCTATTAAATCAGCTTTCTCCTTTGTGTATGAGCTGAAAATCTTTTTAGCTCTTGTGATTTGAGTGCATCACTTTCCCCCCTGCAACAGTTGATATAACAGTAGCACCCATAGCAGAGAATATTCTTGTGCTGTTTGAGGTATTAAAGACATCAACTGTTGCATGATAAACAGAACCCTTAAGTCAGGTCTTAGCAGGTAAGTAAAACAATAGATTTTTAAATATATATCTGTTTTAAATATTTATTTGAAAGACTGAATATGGAATTTGTTAATGAGTATAGGTATTACAGAATTCTTAAAATTTCATTGACTACTATATCATAATATTAAGCATATGTTATCTACTAAACTGCTGGTTCTTCTACAGATATGGATGAGAGGGGGTCTGCAGAGTCCAAGCACTGCTGAAGAAATGCAGAGAAATGTTTGCTTGCCAATGTCTGACTTCTCTGAAACTGCTTGCACTGGATTCAATATAAAATAGTAACGAACTGATACCTTCAGAAAGAGAGGCAGAATCCCCTTGGTTAAAACCTGGCCAAGTGTGTTGGATCTTTGAGAATGGTTAAAGGGTTTAATCCTGAGAAATATGAAATGATTCCTGTTGGAACTGAGTGCTTGGTATCTCACAGATCACTTTTCAGGATTAAAAGCTTAACGATTAGTGAATTTTCAGATATTAACAAATAAATATATAAAGAAAGCAATTGTACACAATAGTTTTAATATTTTAAATCCCATATTATTCCAGAAATACAATCACAGTGTAGTCGCACTAAAAGGCTTAGAGATTCAGAGTTTTTTAACTCACTAGAAAGTGTATGTTGCAAATAATTTTAACGTATGTTGGTAGTTTAATATTCATAATAATTGGTAAAAAGGCATTAGACAGTTTGACTAAGAGAGACTCTAAGGGGTTCTGTTAGAGATGATCTTTAGTGCAGCTTTCACCATAATACTGATTTTCAATCTTTCATTTTCTTTAGTGTTTGAGGAACTTTTAGTACTTGTAACTTTTCTGTAATACTGAGCCATAAGCTTATCAAGTGATATGCTTATCAGTAGTAAATGTTTAACCTTTTTCTTACTCCAAGAATATTGTTAGAATCCAGACCTCCAAATCTCACCATTAATCTTAGGTGAAACTCACTCCAGGACAAGAGTGTGCACAAGACTTATCTCAGGATTTCTAGTGCTTAAGTTTGGCTGTTCTCTTTATAGCACCCTATCCACTATTTTACATAAAGCAATGCTTATGTGACACAGCTTTGCACATGCTGTTTTCATGGGGGTGTATTTCACTATGGGGAATTAATCATAAAGGGGTTTTAATGATAATTGTGCTATAAAAATGTGACACATTGACAAAGTTGAAATATTAAACAATAAACTTTATCAGCTATTATAATGACTTTATTCTTTCTTTTTTCTAACATTAAAATGTGAACAATGAAATATGTTCTAAAATCTATTAAAATAACACCCTTGGCTTTTAGCAAATTTTGTTTAACATTTATTTAAGGGATACTGTTAGACAACTCTGTATTTTGGTTCCCTCCCCCCAACTCCAGCAATCCCAGTAGTTGGTTAAGATATATACATAAGACTGACTAAATCAAAGCTGCTCTTCAAACCTCTTACAGTATAACAGCTTCTTCCCCAAATCTTATTCACTGAGGCCTGCTTTTTCTCCTGTTGAGGTCCATATGACTTCACTGGTCCATATGACTTCGGTGATGAAATCCGTTGAAAAAATAGATTCCCTGACATGGGAGTACTCTTAAATACAGAGGGGCAAAAGTGAAACACTAACTTAAAAAACCACTGATCTGTGGCTTGAATAAACTGTATCCTAGACCAAGTGCTTCACTTCATTCTAGTTTTGCAAGATCAAAATCCTAATGAAAAGGATCTACAAATCCAAAATCTAGTTTACACAGCAATATTAGGTAATATAGATAAGAACCATAAACTTAAAATCCCATTTAATGACAACAAATGAATTTAAAGTATTGGACTGAGTCTCCCTTCCATATTTGTCCCTGCCCTTTGTTGAGAAGAATTTTCTCAAATATGAAGCACTGAAAGTGACTCTACAAAAAGTATCATCAAATTAATAAAGTAAATAAATCTGGGGGGAGGCTGTGAAAAGGATTTTTCTTTACTATTTGATTTTAAAATAACTGTAGAACTTTGATAAGAAGTACAAAATTGCTTAGTGTTTTAAGTGTTTCTTATGAAGTCCCTCTGCATGGTATAGGCAGACAAGGTTCCTTGGGTGAATCTGATATCTTTTATTAGACCAACCCAAATAGTTGGAAAAAATTATTAAGCAAGCTTTCGGGTTCAAAAACCCTTCGTCAGGCTAAAGAAGTTTCAGCAGTTGGTATGGAAGAGCACATACCAACTGCTGAAACTTCTTTAGCCTGACGAAGGGTTTTTGAACCCGAAAGCTTGCTTAATAATTTTTTCCAACTATTTGGGTTGGTCTAATAAAAGATATCAGATTCACCCAAGGAACCTTGTCTGCCTATGTCCTTAGACCAACACGGCTACAACCTACACCCCTCTGCATGGTAAAAATTTCAGTGAGATGTTTAAACTTTATTGTATCTGAAATTCTAAAATCCTATTTATGCACATACTCGTATGACATTTTAAAGTACTTTTATTATAGAAGCAATAAGAAGTATTTTTATAAAAATTACTTCTTTTTAAAGAATCTCCTTCACTTTATAGCCTGATACTGCTGTCACTGAAATCTATTGTAAAACTTCTATTCACTTCAATGGAAATAGGATCAGATTTTTATAGCTCCAGTTTGAAGACAATCCCTGAAGATGCTCTTTATTCATAGGCAACAACCAACATCTCAAAATCAAAGAAGTAACAGAAACTCCATGTAGAAACATGCTGTGTTTTTGGATTAAAATGGAAATGGCAGCAACATAGACTTTAAACACAGATTTATTCTTACTATATTTTAAATGACATTGTTAATTTGGATAAATTTCTAAATAATTTTTTAGTAAATTGGCATGCACTTGAAACCCCTAGAGATGATTTTTACTAGGTTTTTCTGGGTTTTAACAAATGTTTCTTTCCTGCTGTTGCATGAAGGATTTGTGGAAATAGGGAAGCCAGGGTATGCGCAACAGGAGGTATGAGGTGAGGAAATAGAGGATTTGACAATCTGCTGTGCATGTGTCTCTGACAGCCGCTGCAGCCAAAAGCCTGCCATGCTGTCACTTGTTCTTGCTGCCTGGCTCTGATGAAGAACCAAAGGAAGCAAGAAGTTGCCTTCTGCCCACACTTCCAGCCCCTGTCATCCTCCTGTTTTAGCTTCACAGAAAAGCTGTGTGTAGTGACACAGAAGTTATAATTTAGAGATGCTCCCTAACAGTAGACTGAAGAAGGTGGGAATTGGGAAATAGTCCCTCAGCAAGCAAGCACCTTTTGAGTTGGACTAAGGGATTGCAAAGGCTCGTCAGCTATTCTACACATCAAGTTGGTTGTTTAGTTTTTCCTGTTCATGTATACCTGTATTTATAGAACCCAGAGACTTTCTCCTTCTGATCCTGCACTTCTGGTGTGATCTTTATCTTGATTAGCTCATCCAAAGAGGAAGTAGGGGTATCTATCCCTCCTTGCTCCCCCCTGTTCAAAGCTGTATCCTTTGTTCTTATGTAGCTCTTATGCCTGACTGTCACTGGTTCAGCTCCTCTTTTGACTGCAGAATAACAGTATGCATGACTAGGTGGGTATTACCCCATCTTAACTCGGCTGCTATCCAGAAGAGACTCGACTGAAAACTTTCTCTATGGCTGGTGGCTTCCAGCTTATATTTATCTATAGAAAAATATGAAATTGGGCATCTGTTGCTTGTTAGGGGCTCCATAATCCATAACATAGTCTAAGGAGTAAACAGTGTTCCACCCTTGTATAAGAATCTGAGAAATAGTGAGGTCTCCCTGTGACTTCCCCAGTACTCCATGATTTTCCAGCTGGCAGACTCAGCCTTCACAGGACAAGACCAGTTCTTGTGCATGTGCATGATGCAGAGAATGAACCGATTTTTGCACAAGATAGTGAAACTAAGCCCTATCCAAATAGCTGTCAAATGCACAAAGGAGGCAAAGATGAAAAATAGTGATGAATTTTCTCCGATTTCTTGCAGTTGTTAGATTTAACTAAAATTGTAACCAACTAGGCAAGAAGTTGATGGTAATCCTCGTAGTGCTTGTGTGCTATTACTGAGCTGAATAAACGTGCTGTTAGTTTTCACTGCATCTCTGGGGACTAGTATCAATCTTTCCCTCGAGTTCTGAGAGAGTGATTTTTGCATGTTTAAGTGCTGTTTAGCATCTCTTATTTCACTTCCATTTTTGCCTCAGATGCTGGTTGGTAGAAACAAGGCCTGAGAAACCAAAACACCTATTTAGAGAGAGATCGAGCAGTAGCCTGGAAATGTGTGAACACGCCCACCTTGGTGACTGTGTAGGAGGGAGCTGTGATGCTCATCATAAGTTTGAAAGGACTGGCAATTTTGGGGTAAAAGGAAGAGTCCCAGCTGTGCCACAGCTGGGGCCAGTTAACAGTTGAGTACAGGAGAAAGGTGATAGCTGTCTCTCTCGCTTTCATGCCACAGTAACTGGGTGGCCATGAGGGAAGGGTGAGATTCCCCCTCAGAAGTATCTTGGAAGACGCAGGAATACGTGGGCAGGTAGCATTGGTAGGCCCATACCTTAATCTCAGCTTTCTTTACCACGAACAAAAAAGATCTGTGAGCGTTTCTTTGCGTTCAAATGAGAGTGAGTGTAACTGATGGCACGATGAGAACTTCCAACAGCACTGGGAGACCTGATCTTATTTTAGTGTCTCCATGAGCTGTACCTCAACTCTGACCCCAGTTTAAGGGCTTCCTTGCCATCAAATAATAAACTGTGTGGGGCAAGAGTGCAGCTGTCCATCCAAAAGGATACAAGGGCCTTCTTCTTGTGGCATGTCCAAGTGGGCAGGCGTGGCTAACCCTCCTGTGTTGGGGAGGAGCTGGGCAGGTCCTGAGAGAAAGGTGCTTTGCTTCGCTGGAGTTGTGGGGAGAGGTGCCTTGCAGGTGCCCTCCGTGAGAGACCCCCTCCCCCCCTTACACAAAACGGGCAGACTGTGCTATCGCGTGTCTGCCACCAACTGGCCCGCGCTTCCCGCAGCCCCGGGGCCGAGCTGGGACAGCTGTGAACGAGCGCCCCCACGAGGCACCTACACCCTCTAGCGCCCGAAGGCGGGGAGGGGCTCCGGACGGCCTTGGCGGACTGCAGGTCCCGGCATGCCTTGCGACCGCCTCCCCACCCTCCCTTCCCCGCTCATGGGCGCGGGGCCTTCTGGGAGTGGCAGTCCGAGGTTGGTGGGGGGGGGGGAATTGGATCCCGCAGCCGGAACCGCCCACCAATTGGAGCAAAGTTTGGACGACGCAACCGCTCAGCAGCCTCGGCCCCGCCCCCCCCGCGCGCCGCGTGTCCCTCGCCCCGCGAGGCGGCGCGCGCGCCCCTGCCCGGATGCTTGGGGAGGGGCAGAGCGGGGCCCGGTGCGCGAGCGCTGCTGCCGCCGCCGCCGCCGCCGCGCGCGCCCGTATGTAAATGAGCGGGCGTGAGGTCAGAGGCAGATGGAAAAGGGAACAGACAGAATGGCCGCCGCGGCGCCCGCTCCTGCCGCCGCCTCGCAGTGCCGGAGCCCCCGCTGCACGGCGGAGCGCAGGGGAGTCCGCCGAGAACTCGACTCCTGGCGGCACCGGCTCATGCACTGTGTGGGTAAGCGCGGGGGAGGCGCCGGGCCCCGCGGGGGTCGGGCTCGGGGCGCCCGGGAGCTTCCCCCGGCGGGGGGGCTCCGGGCCGGGCTCAGGCTGGGGGCTGCGGGCGGAGTGGGGGCCGAGCGGCCGCTCCCCGGCTCGGGTCCTTTTGTCTTGGCGTGTGCTGGCTGCCCCCTCCTCTCGCCGGCGGCCCCGGGGTGGGGGATCCGGCCTGTGCTTGCGCCTTTAAGAAGGAACCGCTCGTGCGCTGACGGTTGGGATTTGAAGTTTTCCCTCCCCCCTGCAAGTTGTCATGGCGACGGCCGTTCTCCCCTCGCCGCCCCCTCCCCCCGGCTGCCCCGGTGACTCGCGCGGCTCCCCCGTGTCACGTGACGCCCCTCGGGGCCGGGGGGGCGCAAACTTGTGGCGGCGGCGGCGCTCCCTTCCCCCCGCGCGGCCCCGCTACCTGTGCGTGCCAGCCCGGGGCCGCCTTCGTTGCTTGCGGCCGCAGCGGGGACGAGGGACCGGCGCTGCCTGTCTCTGTCCCGAGGGTCGGGCTGCCCTTAGGCTTCCTGGTCTCCGAGCCACCCTGCTCGCTGGTGGCTGCCCAGCGGCAGGGAGCGTTGCTGGCCTCGGACTGCTGCTTGTCAGGGAAGCAGGTAAAAACCCTCTTCAAACAGCATCTTCCCCGCTGTCTGTATCCGCCAAAACGCACCTCACAAAGCAAAAGGATAAAGCTCGGATTCGCTGAGCGGGTTGTTGGCTCGGCTCCCAGCGTGAATTCGGGATTTGATGTTTTTTTCCCTAGGCGGAGGTGAAGTCCCACCGCTGCTGTGGGGTTATCTCCTTCCCCTGCTTTGCCGGCCTTACAGTATCTTCAGCTGCCTGTTTTTCTTTAACAGTAAATCACAAGTCTTGTTGTCAGCTCCTGTAAAGAGTTTTCAGGTAAAGCAGGTGACTGACTTGCACGTTTTCTTTGCTTGCATCTTTTTACTTTTGGAGCAAATATTTTTTGGTTATGGAAGATTTTTCCTAATATACAGGCTGTGCTTGTTCCAGTCTCTGTGGGGAAGAAAATCCAGTTTGGTTAGAATCCTATCAGACTATTGTAGTTTACTGAGCTGTTTAAATACTGGAATGCCTATAGGTATATATTTTAGTGTTATATATTTAAACATCATCTGTCCAAGATTCGCTGCAACTTTTTTCACTTGCTGCTTTTACTAATTATATAGACTAACATTCATTCGCAGCAGGAAGAGAAATTAACTACTCATTCCATGAAATTCCAATTTTAAATGTGTTGGACTTTTTCCTAACCTTAATATCAACTGTTTTGAGACAGTTGACAAATGATCAAGGAGCCTTTCTTGTGGATGCAGTTTTAGAGTGGGACTAGAAGGAGCAAATTTTACATAATGTGGTAAATTATTTTAGTGTAAAGGAGGTCCTTCATGGCACCATTGTAACGAACTAAACACAGTTTTAGAACTTGGAACAGGATCCAAAATAGAAGGTGAAGCTGTTCATGGACACACTTTTTTCTTTCCCTTACCAAAAGAGATATAGAAACTTGCTGAAACAAAAAGGACATCAAGCACTTTTTTTAAACTCAGATTTACTCAACACGCACAATTCTGTGCAAGTTTTCACAACGTGTAATTTAAAAGTTGATTTTAATTTTTATTTTGGTTCAGCTACATGAGTACCAAATAATACACATTTCTTAACTTTGCCAACATCTTGCTTTTTATTGCTCCTTTTTATAATTTTTTTTTCTGTTCATGTTCCATATTTTTTCTGTGCTGCCTTCATGCCTTGTTTGTCCTCTCTGTGCTGGTACATTTAATCCAAATCCTTTTCTACCTAAAAAGCACTCTTGCAGGATCCTTTGGTTTTGTATTTAGTGATCTGTAGCACATGGACAGTTTTAACAAAATATAACTAAGAAACTGCTAAATAAATTCCATCATATTTTTAAGACTAGATTCTCCTAAGACGTAAGCACCTGCATTCGTTTGCTTTCTTTCTCCCCCCCCCCTTCAACTCTTTAAAATGCATTAATGCCACCTACTTCTGTAATACAATAACATCTTACCCTTAAGACCCAGTCACAAGAAGCAGGACTCATCTACCTTTTTCTGGGACTTGAATAGAATGGCACTTGGGTGCCTACTTTCATTTATATACCTAAATATATAGGTGGAATAGCTATGACCGTTACTGATTTACTTGCTTCCAAATTTCTTGGATTGTAAATGCTTAAAAGTAGGAATTGTTTTCGTGTTTTAAAGCACAAAGACATAGTGTTTTTACTCTACTGAGATTAATCATGTATCCTACTTGGGCATCAGAACTATTAAGGGGAAAATACATTGCTAAAGGTGTAGGTTCTGTCAGTAACTATCTCAGTTAAGGAACTGTTGTTTGGTATGTGTGTTGAGAAGTTCTTATCTAAGAAAAGTGTACACAAAAGTGGAAAGAGTGTCTGAGTAGACTAATGGAAATCTAGTGCTTGTTTAGATTTTTTATTTTTTTTTTTAACTACCCTCTGGAACTACATATCACATTTTGATAAATTTAACCTTGTGTATTTGCTGAAATAATGAATTGGTTTGGGAGTTGAAGATAATTCTGTAGATTGCAAAACAGAAATGGTCTGAATTGGGGTTGCCAACCATCTGTAAACTTATGAACAGTTGATTTAAAAAGTCAGGCAAATCTCATGCATATTAAGGGGGATGTGAGTAGTATATGTACACAAGTAGGTAAAAACATTTAAGCAACCAGAGCTTGATTGAAGTTCCGTGGTTAGAAAGAAGCTGGAGGCATACTGACAGAACACAGCAGTGCTACCTGGTGTCTAAATGGGAGCACTTCACCCTGCAGGGAACCTTCTCTCAGGACTTTGTAGATAACTTTGCCCTCCCTTCCCTCCCCCCCCCCCCCACAACCATGTGCTGCTGCTGCTGAGTCCCATTGGCTGCCTGTAATATTCCTGGGTTGTGGGTAGGCTTCTTTAGTGGTCTGTTTCTGGGATGGGGGAACCCCTGTTTCTGGGAACTGGGGCCTGGCAGAAGGGCAGGACCTGGCAGAAGAGTTACATTTATATTATGTAAAACATAAACCAGCCAAAGCATGTTTGAGTAAAAAATAAAAGTTTGGTTGACAACAGGAAATTTGCAGATGGTCAAAAACTTAAAATTCTTGCATTGGCAACCCTGATCTGAATAATTTAAAGTATGTGGTAACAATGTAAACAAAATTAAATGGAGTTAGGGTAGTCCGTCTTTTACTTACTTATTTTTTATTCATGATATTTTAAAAACTTGTACAATTACAAAAAATGTAGTTTATGGAGAGGGTTATAAGTTTTAACTAATGCTAGAGGGAGGAAATTTTGTTCAGAAAATCCAATTTAGTACTTTAGTTATGCTAACTTTTTGAGATGAGCCTCTCTGTTTCTGATACCTTATTTTAGCACACTGATGCACGGAGTTGTGCTCTTCTTTAGTGTTTTCTTGTTAAAAGATTTCATGGTTTATCATCCTTGAAGCAGTTATTAGACCAAGAGGTGAGAAACTAAGGCCTTGTATAGATATTCAGTTTCTCCTGGTAGAGTCTCTGCTCTCCTAGAAACCATGATAGTATAGGCTTTTTTCTCCCATGATAAAAATGACTGTTCCAAAAGAAAAATAATTTGGGAACAACCAGAGTTAAATCATTCCTGGAAGAGTTTCTCATGGGAGAGCAAATGTCTGTAAATGTTGTGGCTTCTCTTGGAGAACAGTCCTTTAGCATCCCCCATTCCCCCAGGGAGATGGTGTCGGTTGCTGAACTCTGCTTCTCCAGCAGAGAGTAGAACATGTGCCCTTCACAATCCCCAAGTCGTATTGCAAGGAAACAAAAGCTGACCTTGGTCAGTCTGGGCTGCCTTTTTGCTGTGCTGCCTCCTGTTGCCACATAGATTAAGGAAGCTTGTCGAGCTGGATGTGTGCATGGGGCCCTCTGTCTGCACAGCGTCAGCACTACAAGGTAGTCACTCTTTAGGGCCTTGATTGCTTGTATGTGCAGTTCTTGTTAAGTTTCTCTAGCAGGAGAACCAACCTGGGAGAATTCTCTCAGATTATTTAAATGTGTGTATGCAGTCAAAGGGGTTGAGGGGTATTACAAGCCAGCCCTTGAAGGACTAATCTGCCATCTTGGTTCTTGCCAAATAGTACCGGTAGGATAGGATTCTTTGCAAAATCCTGTGGTCACTGTCAATTTTATTTTTTCTAAATAAACATGGAGGCAGTGATGGCAGTACTTCCCCCTCTTACAAAATAGTCTGCATGCTTACCTATGATGTTGGACACCTAAGGTCGGTTCCCCCTCGTTTTTAAAACCCATATCTCCCACCTCTTTAGAGCGTCCTGGCCATGAAGCCAGAAACTATTCTGGGATGGGCACATTTCGTCCATGTGGTCAAAGGTGTGTCAGTGTACAACCAAAAATACAAGATTCATGGTGTAAGAGAAGGAGCTGTTGAAAAGGAGAATTACTCTGTCTAGTGGTTAGAATATTTGAGATGTACCTATGTTCTGAACCCTGCTCTAGAGACTGTTTTGCAGTCATTCAAATGAATGTTTCTTGTAAAATGCTTGAAGCTCTTGGAGTGAGGATCTGAACCGAGATTTCCCCATTTGTGGGCTAGTGCCATACTTAGGAAGAAGGCTTATGCTGTGAAAAGTCAGTTTATTTCTAGGGGTGTACTGACAGAGACTTTCTTGGCTGATACCAGTAGCTCGCAGGAGGGAACGCAGGCATCGGGGCCCTGGCCAGAAGGCATAATTATTGGACAAAGTTATCGGCTGCAAAGGCCAAAAAAAGCTGATAACCGACAATGTAAATTTCCCTTTTATCAGTGCCGATCTGATAGGCAACTGATATATCGGTGCACCTGTACTTATTTCCCTTTAAAAAAAATCTCGACTTCTTGTTTATGTAGTGGCATAACTTTTATAAGGAGAAGCTGAGTAACAGTTTATGACCTTGTGGTAAGGGTATTCTCTATTTTAGTGGGGACATACCTTTTTGGCAGGCAGCTCTAACTCTCGCATCAGATAACAACTTCCAAATCTGAACTGCTGTCTGCTGTTATCGCTCAATGTGCATATTCCATCTACCCCACCTGGGCATTTGTAAAGTTTGCAGCTTTTGATTAAGTGCTATTCTGTTTGTTAAACACTTCATTCAGACAGGGAGCTGTCCAAGATGCTCATCTTGTGAAGTTGTTTTGAAGTGTCAGTATCCAGATCTGTCTCTTCAGCTTGACCCACGCTTCTCGTGTTAAGGTCATGCTTAATGGTGGACTCACTTTTTTTGTATTGCTATAAAACAGTGTGGGAATAGGTCTGACTTTTCTCAGCTGTCGGCCCAGCACTCCATTGCTGCCCACAAGTTTGGTTCAGCATCCCCAATCTTTTCCAGGAGCTTATGGGCTTCATGTATAAACAGTTTAAAACTTAGGTCTTCTAAGCCTGTGTCTATTTGGGTCTTCAATTAACAGCTGGTGGACCAGGTGATTTTTGTCATCTATTGCCAGTATTGGATGTTAGGTTCTGTCTAGTATCACTTGGTCCAATGTCCAAGACAAGAGATGTGGGGCAGAAGATTTTCCAGCACTTTATTTTTTCCATTGGAAGTTTTCTATTTCTAAGAATTCATTGTTTCATAAAATTCATCAGTAACAATGAATGGATGTCAATACAATATTAGGCAAGCTTGGTAGTTTCAAAGTTGTAATTAATGTTTTCTCTCATTACGGTGATTATCCCTAGGTAGCATGTGAGGGCGTACATATGTTTTATTGTTTTGTAAACAGGAGGATAAATACACTCGCATAATAAACCAAACCAAAAATCAAGTTATGAATTCACTTAATTGGCTGTGCAGGTCAAATCAAAACCAAAGCACGACATATTATGCACAGTTCTTTGGGTGTGCTATAATTAGTGTCAGCAGTTTCCAGTGCCTTTAGGGTTATTTTTTTCTTAAATTTAAACAAACAATATAAGGGAAGTCCATGCTATTGTGTATTGTCTTTACATTTTTACAAGTATTCCAATAAAAATAATTTCTATCCATATAAAGCTTTGAATTTGTTTGACTATAACATTTAAACCACATTAAGTATGCTATATTTAATTTTTTTCCTAATCAAATATTTCAGCTCAAATACTTGAGGCTATTGGGACATAAAATTAACACGGGGTACTTTTTTAGTTTTGTTTACTAAATAGAAGTAAAATAAACATGCTAAATCAGATCACGCTCTATTTAGGGCATGGGAAAACTTTTTTTCCAGAAAATTTTCCAACTCAAAATTTTCTGGAAAACCCACATCTCTGCCCAGGAGTACATTTGTATGTGTAAATTGTGTAGCCTGGTCTTGTTCCTCTGCCCAATCTGCTGCTCTGGTTTCTGCTCCCTACTCTGTGCTCCTTGTCCAATCTCTAGTCTCTATTTCCTGCCTTCTGCTTCCTGTCCTACTCTGCAAGTGCCACATCTAGGCAGAGAGTGTGGCCAACCTGTGGCATGTGATGGAAGATTGATACCAGACATCACATCCAGATTGAATGCTACCTGATACTTTTATACAAAAAAAATCTAAGGTAGGGGTCATCCCTCACATCCTTTGGGAGTAATGCTTGAAAGAGTGACTTTGTCTGTTCACTCTTTGAAAGAAAGATTGTAGGTGCTTGCCTTCAGAATAGAAGTTGCTGCTTTCTGCAGCCCTGAGCAAGGGTTTGGATTTAAGACGCATCTGTATTGCATTCCTCTTGGCTAATGATGTAGATTTCTCTGCTACCTTTAGTTGTTTCCTGTTTGTGTAGTTATTTTGGATCCCATATGTGCTGCGGTTCGAAGACTGGTACCATATTTTCTCACATGCATTTGTACCTTTTCCATTAATATCACCCCTCCAAAATTGGGGCACGTATTTTAAGCAGGGAAGCTGCGTGGGGGTGGGGGTTGAACTGGAATTGATACACTCTGGTTTGATCCCTCATCCAAAATGCAGCAGCTGTGGCATTACTGTTCAGGTAGCTGAGGAAGTCTATTCTTTATTCTAGAGTTGTTTCTTTTTTTTTTAATGGTCTTTACATTCCACTAATTAAGCTAGGTTTTCTTAAGGCATTTTGTAGTCGGCTAGCAGTTCCTGGTCTCTCTCTTCTCCCATTTCAGTCCTGGAGACTCATCAGCTCTCTTCAGTATAGCAGGTATGCCCATAGAAGCCAGTTTTCAGCAGCAACAAGGGTTTTGGTTTTAGTTACCTCAGGACAGGGTGGGTGAGTCAGGTGGCGATAGGGATTGATCTCTGCTTTGTGTATTCGTAACTCTGGAAAACTCTTCAGCCTCTTTCTTCTTCATTCTGCCTCTCAAAAACAAGGTTAGTATTGTATTCCAGGGTATGTTTATGTGTGAGGGGGGAAAAAATGGTTCAAAATAAAGATTCTAAATTCTCCTTTGTATTAGGGACCCAAAAGTTAGATGCAGTAGTATGCAACATTTTATCTTTTGGGATGGAATCTAGTAAAATGTTTTTCAAAATACAAAAGTTTCTGCCAAGGTAGATGTTCCCAGAACCACTAAAATAATCTATCTTTTATTAAAAAAAAAAAAAAGAAAAGGGGGGGGGAAGGATTTGTTACATTCATTTAATTCCTAGTTGCATATCGTTGACTAGAGAAGGTTTGATTTCAATTTTATAGTTCTCTTCTTTTTTTTTTATAAACCTGTGATGTTTCTAGTGTTGTGCCCTTTCTAAATGGCCTAATGGTATGGTAGGGTTAGTAATTTTTAGTCCAGGAATGTCTGGGTCTTAGTCTGAGGAGGCTGTTGCTTTTGGAACCTCTCTTGTATGTTATTAACAGGCATTTTTACTTTTATTTAATCTATTAAATCCAATTATACACAGTTGTTCTAAGGCATAATTATGTGGAAACTGAATACTTGCAACGTAGGCTTGGAATTGTAAGTACTAGGCGCCTCATGGGTTTATACCCACAAAGAGCAAATGTAGATGACTTGAATATGAATATGCATTTTAAAGGGTTTGTTTATTTCTTTAAAAACTTGTCAATGGCTTTTATGACTAGTTGCAACTTAAGGTACCTGGACACTTTCTGTTTATAAGATCCTTCTTCTAATTTATAACTCGACCATCTGAGTTGAAACATCCCTTCTGGTTCTTAGTGTCTTGCTGAACCTTCTTAGCATTTTTTTGTTTCTTTAATCTAATGTAAAAAACAGATTAAACAGTATGGCTCCCTTCATATGTGCATACATATACTTTTATCGCTATTTTATTAAGAAGCTCTGATGCTTAGTGAAAGTAAGCCAAGGGAGTGCTCCAGTATAGTTCTTGTAAACATGCAAGAGAACTGAAGGCAGGCTGTCTTTCTTGTTCTTTCTCTGTACTCCTATAGCTATTCAGGTTACATATACAGAAAGAAGCCAAACCAACTGGATTGACATTTTAAAGGGACAAAAACCATGAGTGGGTAAAAGAATTGAGAAGAGTTGGATGTTGAAAGTCCAGAGTGAAATGGAAGAGAGACAGACAAGCACTTTGGGGTATGGAGATGAAACCATGATTAGTAGAGTGATAGAGATGTTCATAACCACTACAGAATAGTGTCCTTCAGAGCCAAGTCTTCTGAATGTCAATGTCCACCTGACTTCCACTAACTGCTCTTCACTTCACAGGTATTGACAACCCTTTCCCTTTTTAAGTGACATTGTTCCACTAATCAAGCTATCCTTTGTTCAGCAATTCTGCTGTCTCAGTTATTCCTGGTCTCTCTTCTAGCCCCTTAGGTGTGGCATCTGGCCCATAGAGTGGCCCCTCTCTGGGTCAGCACCTGGATTGGGCCCAATATTTCCCCATCCCTGTATGTCCAATCCAGCATGCAGGACCATGTTATCTTGCTTGCCAGGTATCCCACAGGTCCAGAAACTTGGAAACTGGGAAGGTCCTCTAAAGCACTTGAGTGGCAATTAACATTGCCACACTCCCCTGCCACCAAAGTTTTGGACTTATGGCCAGCCCGGTGGGCTGGAGCACCTCTGTTCCAGAACATAAAGAGTGGTTGAACAAAAATTGGATGTATGAAAATAAACATAAGATCATGCCTCTTTTGCATTGCATTCCCAACAGTCTTAACTGTAACCTTTTATGTGTATAACTTGTAAAGACAATTAAGTTGTCAAGGTTCTAGAAAATCTGTCACCATCACCTTCAGAGGTTTTATGAGTTTTTTTGGGGGTTTTTTTTGTGAAAAGGTTTCAGTATCTAGCATTCACTAATTTGGCTTCGGTTCAGTCTTTATCTTAGTTAAGACTAGGCAGAAATTTCCCTTGCTGTCCCACTGGCCCTGCCCTCTAATACATGTTTGGAAGGTTCTCTAATAGCAGTACATTGGAGGACCATTCATAAGGAGCTGAGATTAACTTTCTTCATATAGGGGACACTTCTACAATTCTGTCCTAGTTTCCAGGAGTTTAATTGCACTCCACACTTTTGCAGGGACTAAAGGCCTACTGGATCACTACATTACTGAAGTTAAGTTTATTTTTTCTGAGAAAACATTGGTAATGATGGGCACCTTTTGGAGGTACATGAGGGCATTTCCTATGCTCTTTGTGCTGCTGTCCGTGTATTGGCTTTTCCCTTTTTATGGCCTCCTAACACTGGAGAGGAGGGAATGTGGTAGCTGATGGTCTGTGAAGTGCACATGTGTTGTTCAGGTAGACATAAGTGTCTCCAGTGGGTTATGGAATAGAGAAAATCCCACACAACTTACTGATTCGTTTTGATGCACTGGCTGGGGGAGTATTTAGTTGATTACATGATTTCACAATGACTGCACACTTAATTCATACAACACAATTTTATTTTAAAATTCTTTGCTACTCACATAACACTGCTTAGCTTTAAGAAATACCACAAACATTAAGAACATAATAACTACATATATCAGAAACCATGCTCCAAATGCACTTTTTTCCCAAACAATTACAATTACAACTCAAAGTTAAATTTGAATCAGTACTATTATTTTCATGATATACTTACAATCCTAGAATTCCGAGATGGCAAACACCTAGATATGCTTTCATGCCTCAGTAGTACGGTTCAATGGGCTGGCCTCAGTACTGATAGGACCAAGTCCCCTTCCTTCAGTCCCTCTTGGGCGCTCCGGCGGCTTCAGCGTGAACTAAGAGATTCGTGTTCACGGAGAGGGTGGTTCAGGTGATCAGTCTGATCCGGCCTACACTTACGATTCTTCCTTCGTTGTTCTGCAAGTGAGGTTACCTCCAAATTGGGATAGTAGGTTACAGTTTTTATTGAGTGATTTGCCGTCTTGGGCCCCTCCTACCCAAACCTGTGACTACTCCCAAATTTGGGCTCTGATCTTACTCAACAGATTCTTTTGCTTGGTAATCAGTTTCTTTGTTGATCATTTAATTATTTTGGGGAATTTCCTTTCTTTCCAATCTTTTCAAAGGCTCCTAAGGTTTGATTTCTCAGAATGTGGGGTGTTTGCTTAAGGGTCATTTTTAGGTTAACTTTGTTAAAGGCCTCTAAAGATAAAATTCAAGAGTTAAAACTTTGAGCGAAGTCAGGACTTTCCGCACGTAGGCCAAAACAATGGCCTAGATAAGAAGATGAATCTTGTCTTCTCCCTAAATTGGCTAATGGGCAACTATTATAAGCATTCAAATATTACCTTCAGTATGACAATAAGTTGGAGAGGAGCCCCTCTGGCAGTAGGGTAATACTCATTCATGGTTCTTTCCCTCCACAATATCTGCAGTTTACATGGCTTGCAGAGACTTATAGTGGACCCGTTCATCCGATTGGAATATAGTCTGCTGAATGAGAACACACCACAGAAAATAATGAAGCTCTTGATCTCTCAACACTTTGCCAGCTTTCAGGACAGACCTGGTTTGAGTGCAGTGTCTACTTTGAGTTTGGTGAGTCTGTCAACATAAGAAAAGTTTATCCAGCTGGTGCCTCTTTGGCCTCTTCTGAGTTTTCTGGATATCCAGGGGTCAAAAAGAAAAATCCATAGAGGGAAAAAAAGCATAGCATGTGGGACTAGTGCGTGCCACTTAAAAGCAGAGCTGCACCTCCCTGGAGTCGTGCTGCAGCTGCCAGCCAGGCTCTACGCAGCAGAATTGCTGCCGCTCCTGCAGCCCAAGTAGGCCCCCAGGCCAGGACTCCAGGTAAGGCTGCTAGGGCCAGTTCAATGCTGGCCCTGGCCTCCCCTACTGCACCTGGGTAACATGCCGCACACCAGAGCGTACATGGCACGGGCATTCCTTGGGGATGCTGCCAAGATGCACTGCTGCTAGTTGTCCCTGGGGAACCAAATGTCCATACCATGTGTGGATGTGGCCTAAAAGTAGAGAGGTCCATCCAGGGAAACTAACACAGGGACTGTTCCTTGAACATCTTATGATGCTCTGCATCTCAGAGAACCCTTCACCTTTTTTATAATCCTAAATTTGCACTTCACACGACCTCAACTACTGTTATGGCATATCACTTTTTAAGATAATCTTTCCCTGAACGTGGACTATAGAACAATTTTAATAGTAACCTGTCCTCTAGAGGTCTTCCTTCTCCTTAAGGGACAATAGACCAAATTACCCTGCCCAGCTTAATAAGAAAGAATACAGTGATCAAAAAAGGCTGTTGGTTTTTTGTTTTTTTTTTTAAACTAGAGAGAGTTCTGTTTTGATTTTTAAATAAACATTTGAAGTGAACTTTGAATTTTAACAAAAAATATGGTAAGATTTAAACATTTCTTTAAGAAGCTTAAGTAATAAGTGTGCAGAATCCATGAACTTCTGTCAGATTTGGAGTTATAGTCTCTGTGCTTTCCTATGCGTCTGTATGAATAAGACAGATTTTGTACAGGCTTCATTTTTTGAAGGGCCTGAGGGGAAGGCTGCATCACCAGATAGAAGAGATCATCAGATTCATCAGTGGTTGGGACTTGGCCCCTGACTGCAGCAGACATCGCACATCATCAGGCTCATCCATGGAGCCTACCTGTAGTCTTGCTCCTAGTTTGATACAGCTTCCTACTAAAAATATGCTTGAGGTTTTTATTAAATTGGCAGTATCATTCATCACTTTCTAATATGCTAAAATAAAAATTAATTAAACCTTATCTCTAACATTCTAACTACTAAATGCATTTATCTTCTCTGGTAGCAAAGGGATGCATCTCCCTAATGTAAAGGTTCTATTTGGTGGCAAACTTACTGTTTTCACAAAAATATACACCGAGAGAGAGCACTGAACTTTAGAGAAATAACTGAAGTAGACTGTAAACCAACTTCTCATAACATCATGTAAATTGAGGTTTTATATTTGTTGACTAAAATTGTCTCTCTGCCTTGTTACTGTTAATACTACTGTTCCTGGTGAGCTATGGGAATTTTAAAATAGTCTAAAATCCATTTACATATTTCAATACTTCTCCATTTAAAAAAAGAGATCTCATTCAGGGACCACACATCCAAAAGGAGAAATGACGCAGAAAGTGGTAGAGAACAGTAGTAATGTGCATAGCAGACTGGAGTAATTCTGTTGAGTGGTATTTGAACTCAGTTCTTGTTGGGATAATGATTGGACTCGGAAGGGTATGCATATATTGGCATATCCCAGCTGCTCCATCCTAAAATGTCTAATTTACAAGTATGCTTCAAACCCAGAATTATGCCGTTGTGGCTGCTTTTGCATTAGCCTCAGCAACTGCTTTCAGGGTCTCGAGAAGTTTCTGGGGATGACCCATTGTTAAAACCCTGAATAAAGTGCAACACAAATTATTTCACAGCCCCAAGTCAGCTGAACTTATTGCATAGTTGCTTGCACTGTGTGGCACCCCAAGCCTAAGATCTTCCAGACTTGTGCAAGTCTTCTTACACGTCAATTACTTGTGCATAGAGGTAGATTAGATTACATCCTATTAACTTCATAATAATGTCCCCTCTTTTCAGTGGATACTTGACAATGGCTAGTATTGAATCCAATTGACTGGTATCAGTTTGGGGAAGAATTGTCAATTGAGTAGTTTGGGCTGCTGGGGTTTACAACAGATAGGGAAAGTTTACAGTGAGCCCTTCCCCCTGCCATTTCCAACCCAAGCCATATATTGAAAGTCTTGCTCGAGTCCTTGTAACCTGGGCTCGAGTCATTCACAATGGTTTTTAAGGTCTTCTCTGTTTGTGGACTTTGTGTATAAGAGCACACTTCAAGACACCGTAAAGTTCAACTTTTGGCAAGCTTGACAGGAGTATTCTTTATAAAACAAACTAGAGATTTTGAACAGTTAATCTGGAAAATGTGGGTATTTTGCATCAAGATGAAATGGATGCTTCTTTGAAAAAGCTCTTTAGAAAAATAAAGGTTTGTTTGTTTGTTTGTTTGTTTGTTTGTTTGATTGATTTCCCCCCCCCCCCCCCCCCCCGGTTGTAAAACACTTGCCAGATGTGCAAACTCGGATATAAAGCTAATGAAGATAGTTTCCATCTAATTCAAAATCCATTAAAATAGGATGTCCCATTAAGAACCATTATACTGATTTTAAGCCAAACCATTTTCCCCTGTTTCCTTTGACTTGTTACCATTTTGGCCTGAATTCTTCATGCTAACCCATTAAGGTAAATAATCATTGGAAGTCAGCAGCACTCCACTAGAGGTGAATTTGATTACTTCAGGATGAAATAACCTTTAATAATTTGATCTGTTGAAATAAACATTTAATGAAGGATTATTGCTATTCTGCAATTATAGAAAATTGCTGCTGTCCAAAAAATGTTGCATTGCTTTAAAGAAGGCTGATTTACATTTTAGATATAAATGTGCTCATCTCCACCCAGTTCCCTTAGCAGAAAATTGATCAGATCTGTACAAATTTTAAGAATATTTCTAACTTCCTTATGGTCCTTGAATACAGGCTTACAAATAAGTATTGTACTGTAAGTCAACTATGCATATAAATCCACACCCCATTTTTAGGTTCAGAATTGGGAACCACAAGCTTGTGTGCGTTTGGTTTTTTTTGTGTTTGGTTTTGTTTTTTGGTGGTTGGTTTGTTTTTTCTCTGAATAGAAGTTGATAACCATAAATTAAAAACCTTGAACTACTATTGCCTTAAAATTCTGTGGGAGAATCAAATAACTAAGGAAAAGACTCAAAGGGATTAAATGCACTGAAAATACATAAACTGACTGCAAAAGATTGACTTTTTTAAAAAAAAATTTGTGTAAGCAATAAAACTACCTACAAATACAAAAGCCAGTATTGCTGGGGCCTCAATTTTATATACAGGGTTAACTTTTTATGGTTCTTTTGGAAGGAAAAAAGTAGACTTAAAATCAGAATAATAGAGTACATAATGAATTTGCTGAGAAAATAGGTAAGAGGGCAGTAAGAAGAAATCTGCGGTAGCTCATGTTAAGATTTGCGTGTGCCACCTTTGTTTATTTTTATACTGCTATAAATATTCTTTATTTCAAGGGTAGGCAACCCCTGGCATGGGTGCCAGAACATGGCACACAAAGGCACTTGTTTTGTGGGGGGGGGGTGGTTTGGCACATGCCCCTCAGGACAGGCAGTGGGGAAGGAGCTGTGGCTGCATTGTATCTCCCCCACCATCTGCCCCTGGCATGCTAACATCTTACAAATCCAGGTTATGGGTGTTTTGGGCAATCTGCCCAAAGAGGTTGCCGACCTGTACTTCTATTGTATTTATAAACGGTTAATGAATATACTGTAAGTTGGGGGGGGGGGGCTTTATTTTGGAAAAGAAAGTTCAAAAATTATTTTAAGAGCAACAGGAAAAGCTAAAATGACATTACTGTTGTATACAATGTAGGAGATGAAGGGGGAAATAAACTTTCAGGAGATGAAAGCTGAAGAGCTTAAAGCTAGTGCTCTTTAAAAGTTAAGGCCTCATTTTTGTGACTTTTATAACAACATTTTCCTGGCTATATTTTCTTAACTCTTAAAATGTTGTTCTAATCCCTGATTTAGAAATCTGCAAACAGGGTAAATATGAGCAACTGAAAAGGGGAAGCAGTAAAACTCTCTACAAAAAAAAAATCTGATATAGAAGTGGAAAAATGTTCTAGTATTTTAAAATCAAGTTTTGACATATTAGGAGTAATATTTAAACTATTAATTTGTCCCTTTTTTTATTCATTCATATGCGGTGTTCGACCTTTTCGTTCCATGGGCTGCATGGGTGGGGCATTGAGCCCTATGTGCCAGGATTGCACCATTGGGCCTTGCATCAACCATTCCTGCATGCCAAGATTTGGGGCTGGAGCCACCCCCTCCCACTGGGATTGGTCCCCAGGGCTTGGCACCATTCTAGTGCACTGTTATGTGGGTCACAGGGACCTGATACCATTCCTTCCCAGCCCCCTGTCGTCATCGTTGTCGTCGTCGTCGTCTTCCTTCTCCCCCCCCCCCCCCAGCTTGGGGCCAGATGCCACCACTGCCTGGCCCCATGTGCTGGAATTTGGAGTTGCATCCACCATGCAGGAGGGCTCCTGATGGGTCTGGAAATTGGGTGGTGGGGGAGTAGTGCCATGGCACTCATGCTGTCAGATTTCGAGACCTATGTGGAAACATTATCTGTGGGCCGGATGATGTGCAGCTGTGGGCCAGATCTGGCCCACGGGCAGGGTTAAGCACCCTGGTCTAATATAATTAATGTTCAGTTTATATTCTGGGTTCTATTTACCTAAAAGCTATAACTAGTTTTTGTTGGACAGTCTAATCCTGATTCAGTATTGGAGCACAGGCTGTGTCAAAGATTAGTTCAACATTAGGCTCTCACTTGATTGTCTCTCTAATTGTAGAGAGTGAATATAGAAGTGTGGAAAGAAGAGTTGTCAGAAAGCTGTTGCATTCATGCTGCGGTCCAAGGAATTGTCATCTTCAACACTAACCATGTGAGGTCCTCTTTTCTTTATTGCAGTGATTTCACCCCCCTTCCCCCAGCCTTTGAGACTTGAGACACGCCTGAGAAATTGCTGGGACTTTGGCTTTTCACTTGTTTCTCGACTATGAGAAAATAAAGTAATTATGCTGCACAGAACTCAAAAAGACCCTGGTAGGTCGGAAATGTTTTTGATGCTATGGATTCACGTTTTAAAACCAGAAATTTCATCTTGTGCATCAAGTATATGCTTGCACACCTAACAATACTAATATTGAGGAGTATCCCACAGTACCCTGGTTGAGAATTGCTGCTGTAGTGTGTTAGCACATGACCAAGTTACTTAAGGTTGTCATCCCAGAGGTCTTCTAGCCCTTCTTAATGACATTGGACTTGGGCCTTACTGCCAGCCATGGTATATTTAACTTTCACTAAAAAACACTGGTTCATTTCCAGCTGAACAGTTCTAGAGACGTTCCCAAAACTTCATGGACTTATTTGGTTCTTTTTATATTCCTATTCAGGTTGCACCATTTTTCCAAATGCTGACTTCTGCATGAGCATTCCTCCGTACTGTTCGGTGCCCAAATTCTTCTTAAGCCTTTCCCTTGCTCTGATCACTTCTTATCAAAGAGAAGTTTAACAAGGTGTGCCATGATTTCCATCCTATTCTCCCAGTATTTTTTTTCTTAATTTGTTTCTTGTGACTGAAATCTAGCTATCTTGCCTTGTCTCTGTCTCAGTAAGCCAGTTACTTACTGATAACTTACTTCACTTTCCTTGTATACTTCACCTCCACTTTTGGGGGTGTTTTTGTTCTTTATGATGCAACTTGGCTTGCGCCCAGTTCATGTAACTGAAAGCTGTTTCTGTCATGGTATCTAATTACCTCTACCCAAATTGCATCGTCTGTTTCCTCCATCTTCATTCTTTTTGGTGGATGACACCAGTAATTACACCTATCATCCTCTTTAGGCTTCTCTGATGCTCTTTTAAGTTTCTTCCAACTTGCACCAAAAAGCACAAAACTGAAAGAATGGTAGATGTTCCTTTTTATTCTTACTGTCTGGGGAGGGAGTTACAATAGAGCTCTGTCATACATGTTCCTCACTTTATGCACTTTATAGGAGCCTAAGACTGAAAGGGGCTTCTTAGGTCATCAAGTCCCATCCCCTGATGTTGTAATTTAACTTTTTTTTTAATAACCCATTCTGCAAACTGCCATGCTGCATTGTAATATTTTGTACCTCCCTCCCCCTATCCTGGTTTCAGAACCTCATTCCTTTAATGGTTGGAAACTGTTTACTTCAGTCTCTCTTTGTTATTTTATGGCTGCTTGTTCTGGTGCCAGCTTAATTAGCTTTTCTCCCTTTCTTATGTATACTAATGAAGTATTTAGAGAGGAGGTTTATCTCTTCTTAGCCTAGGAAAATGAAGGCCAGACAAGCCAAGCCTGTGACGTCCACATTGCAGTCATGTTAGTGAATTTAAACTAGCTAGCTTCTATACCAGTAGCAGTATAAGCAACAGCAGCATAGAGCTCAGACCAGGCTAATTTACCTTGTTTCTTGGGTATAATTTACTGCCTGCACTAAAGCTACATGTTTCTTTGACTACACTGTTACTGTTACCTGAATTAGCTAGTTTTAAAGCTGGCTCAAGTATATCTGTATTACAGCACAATCATAGAAGGTACTGCAGTGTAGACATTCCTCTGGTCTCCACTTGTAGGTTTGATCTCCATTCACCTGCTCATCTTAACTCTTCTTTGCACCTGCTCCAGTTTTAATTCATTTTTTTTTTCAAATATGGGTGAGCAGAATTCTGTGTAGCATATGCAATGAAATCTCTACTATCCTGTACAATTATGTTCATGCTTTCCTATGTCTAATGGAAATATTTCAGCTGACACATCCAAAAGTGATTTTAGGACAACACAAGTAGCTCACATTTATATTGTGGCTAAAATGCCCAGATCTTTCTCATCCTTAAATGTTTCTGTTGATGAGCTCCTAGCTTATAATGAAAGATTTTGAGATGATGTTACCATGATGGTGTAGGAGACACAAGAGGGGCGGGAAACAAGAAATCTTGTGAATGATTTTCATTTATATATTTGTAAATATTAATGACTTATTGGATCACGTGTGCAGTTGATATAGATATAGGCAAGCTTCTGGGTATTGCGGTATCCTTCCTTAAAATGGAAGATTTTGCTATCTGTCCATAAGTGCATGACTTTATATTCTTATTTAACTTCATCCTATTCTATTCTTACACTTCTTATTAGATGATCTAGTTCTTGATTGATATCCGCACTCTCTGTCTGCACTGGAGATGCCTCCCAACTTTTGGCCTTTAAGTAGCTTTCATTACTTCATGTCAAGAATTGTTAATAACACGAAATAAGATTGGTCCCAAGACTAGAGTTACTCAGCCATTGGTAGTAACTCCCCCCAACTTATTTCCCTCTTTAAATATTGTTCATTATTGTACTTGTTTCTCTTTTTAATTCACCAGACCATTCTTGTATTAATAGTATCTAGTTTAACTAATTTCACATGTGGCACTATATCAAATGTCTTATCAAATAATCCGTCTGGACTTTATTTCCTTTATCTAGTACAGTGGTCTTCAGCTTGGTCTGCACAGCCCTGGAGCTGTGCAGACTATGTCTAAGGGGGTCTCTGATAGATGACTATGATCAACTAAAAATACGTGAATACCCACCCTTATAATTCAGAGGGGTCCACACTTCTGCTTGAAAATTTTTCATTTTCGAACCCCTAACTAAAAAAGTTGAAAACCACTGGCTTAGAAGATCATTTTATCAAGGGTAGGTGCGTTCTATCTGGTATGATCTGCCTTTTAGAAAACTCATGTTGTGTTGTGTTTTGATGTCTTGCTAATTACTTGTTTTTCACCTTCTTAAAGTAGGTACTACATCTTGCTATACTCCATTCATGCAATACCAGCCCTAACCAGGCATATGTATTTAAGAAGTCTTTGCTACCATACTTACTCCCCCCTCCCCCCCCCCCATACTAGATCTCTTAAAATTCTGAGTTTAGATCCCTAATCCATGACATGAGTATATTTTTGAGGGGTTCTTTTGTTGTTGTTGTTGAACTACTTTCTTATTCGTAACATCAGTTTTCATACACTCATTATCAGTAGCCATTTTACCTCTGCCCAACTGTATGATCTTCAAGGCATTGTTAATTTTCAGTTCAGTTCTAGCCTCCAATATATTTGCTCAACCCTGAGGTGGCTTCTCACTTACAAGTTAAGATTTTTTATTTTTTTTTAATTTAAAAAAGAGCTTGAACAAGATCTTTAAAATTTTAGATGATTTATGTATTAGTGTCTCATGAACTTACTCTGAGCTGTGGTTTGCCTCCTCCCTGGTTAAAAAGTGTCACCTTACCAAAGTTCCAGCAAAGGGGAATGGCCAGTAATGCCATCTAATCTTTGTTTAAAGAAATTAAAACTAATGTTTGAGTTTCACTTTCTAAATAATGATAGTATTAAAGATATAGTGGTTATGAAGCCATTCATACTACTAGAGTCTGTTTTTCCTCCCTCTGTCCTTGTTATTGACTTCAGTGGAAAGGGGATTTTATAGATCTCAGACTATTTCTTTGTATTTACATCAGTGGTTTTGTTCTTTGGTTTGTCTAAAGCTAAAATTATCTGTCTCTTAAGGAGTGATACTCGAGATACTCTTAGTCTAATCCTGGCCTGAAACAGTTCAACAGACTCTAACATAATTGTGGAGAGAGCAAATGTATTGAAAGCCAGAACTGACTTGTAAATTGACCAAGTGAGTAGAGCAGTTCAGAACATGGGTGAGAGAAGATTTATTATTAATGGCTAAATTTCTACACTTACATTGAGGTACTAAAATAGAAAGACATGCACATTGATGTAACTAAGCAGATGCATTGTGTCTTCAAAGCAATCTTGTTTTTTGTTTTTTAAACTGTCCTAATTCTGTGTAATAATCAAGTACTGTAGCTGAACCAAGCAACTAAAATAACAATTGGGAGATGCTGTAAGAGCATCTATGTTTAAGGAGTGGAACGCAATATGAAAATTGGAGAAGCTCTGTAACTAAATGGGTGCACACAAGATGGAGACTGCAAACAGATTTTTAGAGGAGTTGCCACTATCATACTTGGTTCCCTTCTCCCCCTTTTCGGGGGGGGGGGGGGAAGGAAATTGGAAATACCTATATTCTAATTTTTACTCAAATGAGATGTACAGAACTTCTAGAGTCTGTGGCCACAGAACTGCATTTTTCCAAGTCGTGGAATACAACTTTTTACTGCAGCTATTTGGAAATCTAGGCATCCATTCTTACAAAAGAAAGATGTGGCATTCTTAAAGCATTAACTATTAGGTTTACAAAATTGGGGGGGGGGGATTAAATATTAATATTATAAACATGAAACTTCTGTAGTCAACATACCTGATGTTGCTGCAAATGCATGAATCTTTGGAGCTTTTGTTAATGGGAGTGGGAAATGTTATTTGTGCTCTGTCTCTGATATTGTTAATATGTTGGGTTCTGCTACTGCCAGACATGTCAAGGCAATTTTCTTCTCCAGTGATGCAGTCAACCAAACAAATTCATGACCTGTTCCCAGACATCTGCAAACAGATGAGTGTTATGAACTTTTAATAAAGGTGAGCCTAATTCCTGCCACTTTCTTATTTTGTTTTGAGGAGATAGGCCCTCAAACTTGACAGCTTCTCTTCTTGCAACAAAGTTAATTTGACTTCCATGTAACAAGATTTTGAATGGCTTGTTTGAGCTCAGATGAGGCAAGATATTCTTGCTAGATGTGACTCTTCCTTTTGTGAGCAGTGCTAATTTGCATTAGTTTGTCCTGAGTAATTCTCTGCATGGATGGAGTATAGCAATGGATCAGTTGCTTTGATTTCTCTATATTGTTAACAGTTTGACTCCCTGACTAGGACTTCAGTTGAAGGGGAGTCATGAGATGGGCCTAGGTTACAAAAGGTTGAGGATGACTGCAACCAAACATCAGGATGTAGATTTGTATGTGCAACTACTTTTGGATGTATGTACCTTGTTGTAAGTGTGGAAGACACAAAAATGAAGTGCTCCTCTTCTGAACTGGATGGTTTGTCTTTCCACTAGACCTTAGAAGTCTGCTCCTTTGTAGGGAGTTAGTCCAGAAGATCCATCAGCCCCATGATTTTAAGTTTTTTGAGTAATTTGGCTTTCAGCTGGCTTAGTTCTTGTTCTTATGGAAAAATGTTAAAATCTCAATTTAATTGCTATATTTTAATTAAAATCTACCTTTTAGGTTCAAGTGTGGCTTGAATTTAAATGGTTCTTTTCACCAGCATTCCTTATTCTCATTTTCTGGTCACCAAAATTTACATGGTGGTTACCAGTTGTTGTATGAAGGATGTTCATTAATCTCCCAATTAGTCTTATCTGGTCTTGTGTGCTATGCAAAACTGTACTCATTCATGTTCTTACTTTCTTTTTCCCTATTTTTTTTTTTCTTCCTGTCCTTTTTCCTTCTTGTGCATCTTAAAATTCTCTCTTACCTCACCTTTTTATAAGCTTCCTGCTTTCTTTGTGCCATCCCATCGGTGGTCCTCCTGTTTGTTGCTCTTATTCTTCATTTATCTCATGTTTCCTCAGTGACCTACTCTTTGGCAGTGTGGGGAGTGCATTTTAATGGCTGTCTTACTTCAACATACAGAAATAGAATGACTATAACGGCAATCATGCCTACTCCAGATTTGTTTCAAGTAATGGAAGGTGGACATTTGGAATAAAAGAAAACTTATTCCAGCTGCAATTTTACAAGTTCTTTAATAACATTTGCCTATAGTTTCTCTTCCATGAGAGCAAGAAGCCGGAGAGGAGAGGATTTCACTTAATTGTTAAATGCAGAAAAATAAAAACCATTTTTTCCTTGGAGAGATCTAATTTCTCCCATTTTAATGTACTTTAAGTGTTCCATTTCTATAATCAAAGTTTAAGATTCTTATGGTGGTAAATTTATAAGAAAAGGAAGTTATTTAGCTGTATTTTTTTCCACTTGAAGTTAGTTTCATAGGATCCCCTTTTGCTACACTTCCCTTGCATCAGATTTTGAAGCAAACTTATGCTTGGGATTCATATAATTGTTCTAGCACTTCTTAGCTAGTAGTAATCCTTTTTTAAATAACTGAGTCTAAAAGAACTGAACATAGAATGCAGAATAAGTGCTTGAGGCACTGGGTGGATGCAGAAGTGGCTGTCAGGAATGTAGGGTTTTTAGATGTTTCAAAATGAGATCAAAGGGTCAGAAGAATTCTTGACAACCTGTAACTGCTCCTTTTAAAATATTGTGTGTTTTCTCTTGTATAGCACACCCCAGAATAAGGTATGTACCTTGTTTTTGAAACACTGAATGAGAGCGAATCTTTGTTTATAGTAATTGAGTAGCGGCAAGTGGGGAGCCAACCCTGCTCATGTTTCTGCTCCCTGTAGATGTGTGTAGACTTTACTTTCAGTTTCCTCCTAGTAAGTGACAAACTGTTTTTTACCATATTTCTCACAAAATACAGATTAGCTGCTAGAAACTGCAGTATGTATTTTCGGGTAAAATGTGTGTTGTATGTAACAAAATATTTCATTTCTTTGTCTTTGCAAATTAAGATGGAATTACTTTGTCAGTGGAGCGGGGTGTATTTGTCATTTAAAAAGGACCTATGTTCAGTTGCATGGAGAGATCAGGGAAGTTATTAGGAAACCTGTAAAATGTTAAGTATTTTTGGATGGGATAAGATGACTTCATATCTAGGGAGAGGAACCTCTTTTACAGTCTTCTCAATTTTGCATTTCTCTCCACTAAAAGTGAGACTCATTGGTAGGCTTAAGTAACTAGTTGGGTTTTAAGTTTTTTTTGTATTTATCACTGTCCTGCTTTGAACTTGAGGTGGCTAGGTAAAAGGAAAAGAGAACGCGGGTAATGTGGGGCCTCTGCAGGACACTCCAGGAAATCTGGTTGTTGCACCAGACAGTAAAGCTAACCTATTTTAATAATTTCTTTGCCTCCATTTTTCTGAGTGGGGACCGGGACTCCCATAATACCCAGGGGAGGCGCACCCAGGCCTGCAGTCAGTGAGGATCTAGTCGGGGAACTTTTGGAGGGACTGGACGTATTTAAAATCAGCAGGTCCTGACAATCTCCACCCCAGAGTGCTGAGGGAATTAGCAGAGGTCATTGCGGGACCCCTGGCACGGCTTTACGAGCACTCGTGGTGCTCTGGCGTGGTGCCAGAGGACTGGAAAAGGGGCAATGTGGTTCCCATTTTCAAAAAAGGGAGGAAGGAGGACCCAGGAAACTATAGGCCAGTCAGTCTTACCTCAAACCTGGGTAAGCTTTGTGAGAGAATTAACCTGGCGCATGCCCACCAGGGGAGATTATGCTTAGGGGCAATCACCGTGGGTTCATTAGAGGCGGGTCCTGTCAGACCAACCTGGTGGCCTTCTATGACCAGGTCACAAAATACTTAGACGCAGGTATAGCAGTGGATGTAGTCTTTCTGGACTTTACGAAGGCCTTCAACACCGTCTCTCACCCCATTTGCATTAAAAAACTAGGGGACTGTGGTGTCAACACCTACATAGTCAAATGGGTCACTAGTTGGCTGGAGGGCCGCGCCCAGAGGGTGGTGGTGGATGGGTGTTATTCGACTTGGAGAGATATGGGCAGTGGGGTTCGGCAGGACTCGGCCCTCAGGCCTGCACTGTTCAACATCTTCATCAGTGACTTGGACGAGGGGGTAAAAAGCACCCTGTTCAAATTCGCAGATGACACCTAAGACGTGGAGAGAAGTGGGCATGTTAGAAGGGAGGAATAGGCTGCAATTGGACCTAGTTAGGTTACAGGGGCAGGCAGATGAGAACAGGATGGGTTTCAACACTGAAAAGTGCAAGGTGTTGTACCTGTGGAGGAAGAACCAGCAGCATACCTACAGGCTGGGGAACTCCCTTCTCATCAGTGCAGAGGCAGAAAAGGATCTTGGAATCATTATTGATGCCAGAATGAACATGGGCCCAGTGTGGGGACGCGGTCAGGCAAGCCAACCGCACCTTGTCATGCATCCACACATGCATCTCAGGCTGGTTCAAGGAGGTGATCCTCCCCCTCTATGCGGCACTGGTCAGGCTGCAGTTGGAGTACTGCATCCAGTTCTGGAAGCCGCACTTCAGGAGGGATGTGGACAACATGGAGAGGGTCCAGGGGAGGGCTACCCGTGTGATCAGGGGGCAGCAGGGGAGGCCCTACAAGGAGAGGCTAAGGGACCTGAACCTGCTCAGCCTCCACAAGAGAAGGCTGAGGGGTGGGATCTAGTGGCTGTTTACAAACTATTCAGGGGGGACCAGCAGGCATTGGGGGAGTCCCTGTTCCCCTGAGCACTACCAGGAGTGACAAGAAATAAGTCGTAAGCTGGCAGAGGGTAGATTCAAGCTAGATATCAGGAGGCACTACTTCACTGTCAGGGCAGCTAGGATCTGGAACCAACTTCCAAGAGAAGTGGTGCTGGCTCCTACCCTGGGGGATCTTTAAGAGGAGGTTGGATGAATACCTCGCTGGGGTTGTTTGACCCCAGTACTTTTTCCTGCCATGGCAGGGAGTCGGACTTGATGATCTGCTCAGGTCCCTTCCGACCCTATCAGCTATGAAACTAGGTAAAATTTCAGGCCTTGAGATGTAATTACAATTTTTAGGTGACTAATATTATAACACCTTACACAATTATCCCTGCCACTTTAACATTTTTTTTAAGTTTTCAAAAAGCAAGAAAAAGATGTATAAAGGAGAGAGAAATTCAGTGTTCTTCATGTTTTAATATATGTCTCTGGACTTAAGTCCCTGGATCAGGTAAGAACTCCATTTTTCCCCCTCCCCCGCTTTCCCTGCCCTACTTGCTGCTACTGCTCTTCACAGTTGCAGGGCAGGGGGAGGGTTGGGGTGCTCCAGAGATGATGCTGCCCTGTTTCAGCTGGACTGGGGAGAAGGGAGGGAACAGGCTTAGTCTGGGATAGTGGCAAGTGGGCAAATTTTCTCCTGCCTTCCAGGCTTCCTTTTTTTTTTCCTTCCTCCTCCCCACCCCACCATCTCCCTACACTGGGGTTCCCTGCCAGCCCAGACGCAGGCTGCCCACTGCCATCACTGCCCCTTTTGCTATTCCTAACAGCATTGCATTACAGTGGCAGCAGCAGGCAACAGGAGGGAGGAGATGGGAGGTGCTGCTGAGCACAGAGGGGAAGAAGGGGGTTTTGAGAGCAGTAGAGGAGGAGATTCTTGCCTGATGCAGCAGCTGCATGTGCTTCATGGTCTCCCTGTCCTTCAGCAGTGGGGGAAAGGTTTAGGGTTAGTGTTTGAATCTGTTATAACTTTTTTTTTTTTTTTTTTTTTCTTTGCCTTGTACATCAGTAGCAGGAGAAGGCAAACTAGTTTTTGGAGACACTGGGGTTTCTAACTGTGTATAGAATACTTTCTGCAGCATGACTTAAATGCTGTCAGCTGTAGGTCTTGATTCCATGTTCACCTGGCTAGATTACTGTTTCCAGAACTCCTGCCAAAGTATATTTGCTGGTGGGTTTTCAGCCAGATGTAGGTTCCTTCTGACTGGATTCTGAAGGACCTCTGAGAGCAAAGGAGTGGGAGAAGAGTCCTAATATTGGACCTAGCCTATTGGAAGGTAGATGGATGCCATGGAACTTTCTTTCCTTTTGTTCCTCACAAAGTTGGCCTGAGTCTTTCTTACTCTCTCATGCACAAAGGCAGTTCACACAGCAAAGGCATGGTGCAGCTCCATATCACCAAATCCCCTCCCCATCCCTCCCTCCGTGCCAGATTTGACTTTTTTTCATCAGCTGGACCTAGCTGATAGGCAGTAGGTTGCTGCCTCTGGCCTTGAAGGTAAAGTAGGAGCCAGTCCTGAATATTAGTAGGTGTTGGTCTAGCCAAGGGGTGGGCAAAATACGCCCCACAGGCCAAATCTGGCTCACCAGGCACTTTCGTCTAGCCCACGGTGCCCCCCAACAAATTATGCCTCACCCAGCCCTTCTGCCCACGAGGGTGGGAGTGAGGTGCCTGCACCTGCCCCCCAGCCCAGGCTCTGTAGCTGTCAGCAGCTACCCAGAACCTGGGCCAGGTGCAAACATCTGCTGCCTCTCTGGCCTCACCCCAGGCTCCAGGGAGGCAGCACATACCAGCAGTGCTTCCCACCATGCTGCCTTTGCTGCTTCTGTAAAGCAGCATTGGAACCTGGCACGGCAGGCCACGGCATGGGGTGAAAAAAGCTGCCTGTTCCCCACTGCCCTGCCATACTTCCCCTGTGTGCATGGGAGCAGCATGGACAGCAGCATAGGGCTGTGCCCCTCACTGCTGCCCGCACCTGCATGGGAAGTGTGGCAGGGCAGCAGCCTCCCCAGTTGCTGTGCTGGGCAGTGTTTGCCACCACTGTGACTGGGCTGCCCAGCATGCTAGCTCCGAGCAGGCAAGCAACAGCAAACACTGCCCAGTACGGCAAGCAGGGGGGCCGCAGCTGCTGTGGAGCAGCCCTGACAGGCGAGCCCAGAGCTGGCATGGGGCCTAGGTTGGCAGCAGGGAAAAGTGGCCCCTCCCCTGCCTCATGGCTGCTGTTCTGCACTGCAGCCACTCGCAGCCTGTGTGGGGCTGCCTGTTCCTGCTCAGGACAGCCCCGTGCAGGCTGCGAGTGGCTGCAGCAGGGAGTGCTGACCATGGGGTTGGGGAGGGGCTGCTCTTCCCCGGGCTCCTTCTCCCCCCCCCCCCTTGAGTTTCCCGTGCTGGTACAGCCACACGGTCCCAGCCCAGAAGCCTTTGCTGGGGCTGGGGGGGGGGGCAGGGCCATGTGGGCCCTGCTGTTGCAGGAGCCTGCTGGACTTCCCCTGGGTCCTACTGCCCCTGGTTCCTGTCATTTTTGACAGGAACCAGAGACAGATAAATATTAATTTTCTAAAAAATGTTAGGGTCCTCGTGGGCCAGATCCAGCCTGTGGGCTGTATTTTGCTCACTCCTGAGCTACCCAGAGCTGGGGCCGGCTGCAGCTGTGCGGCTGCAAACAGCTGCTGTCTCCCTGACCTCAATGTGTGCCGAGGAAAATGGCCTTGCGTGCCAGGGGTTGCTGACCCCTACTATAGGAGTACTTACTACATTCAAGCTCTAGTACAGGAGTGGGCAAAATGCAGCCTGAGGGTCAGATGTAGCCTGCCAGGCCATTCTATCCGGCTTGCAGGGCCCCTAAGAAATTTAGAAAGTTAATATTAATCTGCCCTGGGCTGCCTGTCATGCAACCCTCTGGCTCACTGAAACTCAGTAAGTGGTCCTCTGCCCAAAATAATTGCCTGCCCCTGCTCTAGTATCTGCTACAGCTGCCACATCCTGAACCACAGAAGCATTCGCAGGCAACCACGGAAGAGTGTGTGGCCCAACATTTCTATTATAAAGAAATTAAATTGAGTCTTATAAGCTCAAAATGCAGATGGAAATAGGACTCTTTTTTCCTGCCTTTAGAAGGCTCTCTACCTTAAGGCGTTTTTCAGATGAGCAGTGCCTCAGCCTTAAAAGCAGATCTCTCTGGGGCATGGAGAGAGAAGGTATTTATTGTGTTGAGGGCAGAAATTTTTAATAAAGTGAGTTAACCATTGGAACAAAGTACCAAGAGAACTGGTAATTTTCTGTCTCTTGATGTCTTCTAGCTAAGCTTGAATGCCTTTCTAAAAGATACATATTAGTGAAACACAAGTTGTTTGACTCTATACAGGAATAATTTGATGACATTCTATGGCTCTTGTTACACAGGTGGTCAAAATAGATAATCTAATAATTCTTTTTTCTCTTGAAATATATGAGAAAAAAACCTTTTGAGTATTACTGAAGTTTGTTTCTGGGCCCCCCCACTGACCCATGCCATCATTCTGGGTGATCTTCAGCCTTGATTTTTAGCATTCCTGTAGTTGTCTGCTTCTAATTTTAATTGTACTTAGATTTAAACATTCTCTAATTACTATTTAGGCCCAAGCTGAAGCAGGTTAAATGCCAAGGAAAGGCAGATTTCTGAGGGACTGGTTTAATGTAGTCAACTAGTTTTTCAGTCTTTTTAAAAGGTTCTAAAATGATTGAATGATGATGGACAGGATTTTGGGGGGGCGGGGTTCTAAATGTTTTAAGGTATTTTGAAGATTCATAGATCCAAATATTCTGTCAAATCGGTCTTTCCTCAGCACAAAAACAGGAGTAATGTAAATCCAACCTCAGCCTCACAATGCTCCGTATTCCATGAGTGGTTGTGTCTTTAAATAGTTTCAGTCCTGGAGTCCTTACTATTTTTAAAAAAAAAAGTAAAGAAAAGATGGTTCAGTATGTAGGTCAGTTGCCTGGAACTATCACAGCTGTCTTCCATTTGACTTTGTCCAAAGTCCCTTTTAGTATTGGTTTGCATCATTAGTATTTCTCCTTCTCAGACATGTGCCTTCCACATACTACTCATGCCCAGGGATCCTGGCTTTCTCCAATTTAAAAAAAAAAAAATCCCCAATATTTGGTTTAAAAACAAAATAAAAAATCCAAATCCACATTTTCCCAGGATTTTAAATGAAACACCACTAATATACAGATGTACATAATAGTGTTTCATTTTAATCATGGGAAACGTGGATTTGGGGTTACTATTTTTTAACTGAAAATTGGGGATATTTTTTTTTTTTTTTTTTTTTTTAATGGGAGAAAACCAGGATCCCTGCTCATGATCCCATTACTAGAGTAATGGCAGTCAAATAAGGAAATGCTATCAAGTGCCTTGCCCAGAGTCTTAGGGGAAGTTGCTGCAGAAGCTGTTTCAATTTTGTAATCCTATAGGAATTAACTTCAGAATTACTGTTGTTTTTAATTATTATTTTAATATATTTTAACTTTATAGAATTAAATGTGCATTTTTATAAACTTGGGCAGTTTCAAATGTGAGCCAGTTTTCATCTCTATGTTCTGCTCATCTGGTCTAATTTGCTTGAAAAATCATTTGTGTGTTCCATTATGCCTTTATGTTCTGGAATATTTTGTTGTTTTTTGGCTTTTTTTTTTTAATTTAATCTCACTTAAGTGGCTCCTACATCAACACTTTAAAAAAAAAAAAAGTGTGGGGGTGGGAAACACGTACTTAAACTTTGCATTTAGTTCTACAGTATTTCACAGTATAAATATATATTCAAATGTTACCCTTAACTATGAGATTAGTCCTGTGTAACTTACATTGGTTCTGTACACTGATACAGATTATGCTGAATGTAGTAATAGGGTTGAATAAGCACTTTAGATTTTAGTGATCCCTAGGAAAGTAGGAAATTATGTCACTTAGTCCAGCCCCCTGCTCAAGGCAGGATCATAGCTGACTAGATTACCCCAGCCAAATGTCTGTCTAACCTGTTCTTGAACTTTTGAAGGTTAGATATTCCTCAGTTTCTCTAGGTAGCCTGTTCCAATGCTTGGCCACCCTCATAGGAGAAATTTTCCAACTAATCTCCAATCTAAACTTCCACAGCTGAAGCTTAAGACCATTTGCTCTTAGTGTCCCTAAAGGCTACAGAGAAAAACCTGTCTTCATTCTCTGTAACTGCCTTTCAGGTATTTTGAAGACTGGTATCAAATCCCCCTTTCAGCCTTCTCTTCTTCAGACTAAGCCTTGTTCTTTCAGCCTTTCCTCACAAATATAACTTATGAGACCTCTGATCACTTTTGTTGTTTTGCAGTGGACTCTTTCCAATCTGTCCCCCTTCATATTCAGTTTATGATTTACTATAACCCTTAAGTCCTTCACTGCAGTAGTGCAGTCTAACTAGTTATTCCCCAGTCTCTATTTGTGGATGTGATTCATTCCATCCCAAGTGCAGGAGTTGGCACTTGTCCTTGTTGAATCTCATCTGGTTGATTTGTGGAACTTTTTTTCCCCAATGTATTCAGATCATTCTGGATCGTGGTCCTGCAACTCTGCTGAACTTGGTGTCATCCACAAATTTTGCTAAGTGTGCACTGAGTTCTATCATCCAAGTCATTGACTCCTTGAAGTATAAGCACGGTGATCCAACCAGTTCTGTTCCCACTTTTTTTTTACGGTACTTCCATCTAATCTATATTTCCTTAGTGGAATTCTCATTAAAAACCTATCCCATGTGAGAGAAACTTGACCTTAGCAAGACTGTCATGTCCACAGCTCTTCTCTGCTCTTTCCCCCTTCATTGTGCCCATCACCTTTTATAGAAGGAAATTGGGTTGGTCAGGCCTACGAATACAGGACTTGCCCTATGAAAACATTTTGGCTGCTCCTGATTACCTTGCTCTCTTTAGGTGCTTCATAATTGTGGATCCTGGCTTTTTGTGGTGGTGGGTTTTTGGGGGGTTTTTTTAATTCCCAATTTTTGTGGGGGGGGGTTGTTTTTTTGGTTTGTTTTTTTTTTATTTTTTTTTAAACGTAACCCCAAATCCACGCTTCCATGATTTTAAATGAAACACCACTAGATAGTGGGGTGTGTGTTTTGTTCTTTTTTTAAAACTGAAAATTGGGGATTTTAAACCAGAGAGAACCTGGATCCTTGGTTATAATAGACTTTTTCAGGACCGGTTCCATGATTTTTTTTCCAAGTATCAAGGTCAGTCTGTAATTCCCTGACTCATTCTTCTTCCCTGTCTTGCGGGTAGGTCATGTCTGACTAGACTCTTCTATGACCAGGTTACTTACCACCTGGATAAGGGAGATGACGTTGATGTAATTTACTTGGACTTTAGGAAGGCCTTTGACTTAGTGTTCCGTGAAGCGCTGAAGGTAGAATGAGGGGGGACTGATATGTGCAGGTCTGGCGGAAGGTAGCCAGTGGGGTCCCCCAGAGTTCAGTACTTAGCCCACCGATGACACCTAAGCTGTGGGGAAGTGCAGCCACTCCTCAAGGTAGGCTGATGATCCAGGCAAACCTAGACAGATTAGTTAGATTGATGAACAGCATCTGGTTCTGGTCCAATGCTGAGAAGTGTAAAGTGCTCCATCTGGGGAGGAAAAATCCGCAACAAACTTACAGGTTCAGTGGTGCTATGCTAGCTTGCACCACGTCAGAAGGTGACCTGGGGTTCATAATTGATCATGAAACACACATGAGCCATCACCAGCATGATGCTACTGTTAGCAGAGCAAACAGTTTGCTGGCATGCATCAATTGATGCATCTCAAGCAAAACTAAGGAAGTTATTCTCCAGCTCTACTTGGCATTGGTGAGGCCACAGCTGAGTACTGTGTCCAGTTTTGGGAGCCGCGCTTCAAGAAGTAAGGGTATGCGGAAGCTTGAGAGCTCAGAGAAGAGCCACTTGTATGATTTAGAGGCTTGAAGAGCAAGTTAGATGAAGAAAGACTCCCAGATATGGGACTGTTCAGCCTAGAAAAGGGAAGATTTCAAGGGGACTTGGTGGCAGCTTTCAAATGTATCAGGGGTGAGCAGCAGGGGCTAGATGAACAACTTCACCAGAGTGCCCCAGGGGAAAACCAGGAGCAATGGACAGAAACTCCTAGAAGAAGGTTTCAGACTGGATATAATGAAAAACTTCTTCATGGTTCATGTGACCAGACTCTGGAACAGACTCCCAGTGGGGGTAGTGAAAGTACCTACCTGGAGTTCTTCAAAAGGAGACTGGATGCACAACTTGCTGGGGTTTCATAGTTTGTAGGGTCGGAAGGGACCTTGACAGATCATCAAGTCCGACCCCCTGCCATGGCAGGAAAGATCACTGGGGTCAAACTACCCCAGCAAGGTATTCATCCAGTCTCTTTAAAGACCCCCAGGGTAGGAGCCAGCACCACTTCTCTTGGAAGTTGGTTCCAGATCCTAGCCACCCTGACTGAAGTAACGCCTCCTGATGTCTAGTCTAAATCTACCCTCTGCCAGCTTGTGACTGTTATTTCTTGTCACTCCTCGTAGTACTCAGGGGAACAGGGACTCTCCCAATGCCTGCTGGTCCCCCCTGAATAGCTTGTAACAGGCCACTAGATCCCCCCCCTCCTCCTTCTCTTGTGGAGGCTGAACAGGTTCAGGTCCCTTAGCCTCTCCTCGTAGGGCCTGCCCTGCTGCCCCCTAATCATGCGAGTGGTTCTCCCCTGGACCCTCTCCATGTTGTCCACATCCCTCCTGAAGTGCGGCTTCCAGAACTGGATGCAGTACTCCAACTGCAGCCTGACCAGTGCCGCATAGAGGGGGAGGATCACCTCCTTGAACCAGCCTGAGATGCATGTGTGGATGCATGACAAGGTGCGGTTGGCTTGCCTGACCGCGTCCCCACACTGGGCCCATGTTCATTCTGGCATCAATAATGATTCCAAGATCCTTTTCTGCCTCTGCACTGATGAGAAGGGAGTTCCCCAGCCTGTAGGTATGCTGCTGGTTCTTCCTCCACAGGTACAACACCTTGCACTTTTCAGTGTTGAAACCCATCCTGTTCTCATCTGCCTGCCCCTGTAACCTGTCTAGGTCCAATTGAAGCCTATTCCTCCCTTCTAGCATGCCCACTTCTCTCCACATCTTAGTGTCGTCTGCAAATTTGAACAGGGTGCTTTTTACCCCCTCGTCCAAGTCGTTGATGAAGATGTTGAACAGTGCAAGCCTGAGGACCGAGCCCTGCCAAACCCCACTGCCCATATCTCTCCAAGTCGAATAACACCCGTCCACCACCACTCTCTGGGTGCGGCCCTCCAGCCAACTAGTGACCCATTTGACTATGTAGGTGTTGATGCCACAGTCTTCTAGTTTTTTAATGCAAATGGGGTGAGAGACGGTGTTGAAGGCCTTCGTAAAGTCCAGAAAGACTACATCCACTGCTACACCTGCATCTAAGGATTTTGTGACCTGGTCATAGAAGGCCACCAGGTTGGTCTGACAGGACCTGCCTCTATGAACCCGTGGTGATTGCCCCTAAGCATAATCGCCCCTGGTGGACATGCGCCAGGATAATTCTCTCAAAAAGCTTACCCAGGATCGAGGGTAAGACTGACTGGCCTATAGTTTCCTGGGTCCTCTTTCCTCCCTTTTTTGAAAATGGGAACCAGATTGGCCCTTTTCCAGTCCTCTGGCACCATGCCAGAGCACCATGTGTGCTTGGAAAGTCTTGCCAGGGGTCCCGCAATGACCTTTTCTAATTCCCTCAGCACTCTGGGGTGGAGATCGTCAGGACCTGCTGATTTTAAATATGTGCAGTCCCTCCAGAAGTCCCCTGGGTAGATCCTCACTGACTGTAGGCCTGGGTGCGCCTCCCCCAGGGCCTGAGGGGGTCCCGGCGGATGGGCTGATCTGGTTCCTGTTGAGGAAAATGGAGGCAAAGAAATTGTTAAATAGGTTAGCCTTGTTGTCTGGTGTGACAACCAGATTTCCTAGTGTGTCTTGTGGAGGCCCCACATTACCGGGTACCTTCTTTTTGCCCCCTATGTATTTAAAAAAGGACTTCTTGTTGTCCTTGATCCGGGTAGCTAGTCCTAGTTCCATCTCCACCTTTGCTTTCCTGACTGCCCCGCTGCAGCCCCGAGCAACTGAAGTATAGTCTTTCCTGGTGATGGCCCCTCCCTTCCATTGGGTGTACGCCTCCCTTTTAGCTAGGAGATGTTCCCGTATGCTTTTGGTCAGCCATGGGGGCTTTTGCGCCCTCTTGTCCCCTTTGACCCTTGCTGGGATTACCTCCCTTTTGGGCATGGATGATCGTCTCCTTAAGGATCGACCACTCCTCTTGGACACCCAAGTCACCTCCCTTCCCCTCCGGGACCTCAGTACTTCCCCAACCATTCTTCTTACCTCACTGAAATCTGCCCTTCTAAAGTCCAGGGCTGCTGCCTTGCTGCTGGCTTTTCCACCTTGCGCTGGATGGTGAATTCCAGCAGGTGATGATCGCTGTTGCCCAGGTGGTCGAGCACCCGCAGTCCCCACACGAGGTCGTCTCCTCTGGCCAGCACCAGATCCCACAAGGCGTCTCTCCTGGTGGGACTGTGCACCTTCTGAGTTAGATGGTCCTGTATCTCAGCTAGAAACCTACGTGAGCGGTCAGACCTGGCTGACTTCTCTTCCCAGCAGATGTCAGGAAAGTTCAGGTCCCCCATGAGGTCAAAAGATGTGGTCATAACTACCTCCGTGAGCTTACTTAAGAATTCCCGGTCTAGCTCTTCCCCTTAGTTGGGTGGTCTGTAGTAGACCCCCACCGTTAAGTCCCTTTCCCCCTCAACTCCCTTGTATTCTAACCCAGAGCACTTCACTGTGCCCCTCATCTGACCTTGTGCTACTTGTTGAGGATGTGTATTTCTCCTTGATGTAGAGCGCCACTCTTCCACCTTTCCTCCCTGTCCTGTTTCTCCTATACAGCCTATAGCCCTTGATATTCACTGCCCAGTTGTGCGTTGGGTCTCACCATGTTTCTGTGAGCCCCACTGTGTCTGGCTTGGTGTTGGCTAGCAGGAGGGTAAGTTCCTCCTGCTTGTTCCCCATACTACGAGCGTTTGTGTAGAGGCATGTGAGGCCTCCTGAAGATGTGTGCACTGGCCCCCTAATCTCAGTACTACCTGGGCCCCTGTTGCTTACCTGGGTATTTGTTCTGCTCGTTGTTGGTCTAGGCTGGGCTGTCCCTGTGGCTGTGTCTTGGTTTTTTGGTTCAGGGCTTCCTCCGCCCTCATCTTCCTCGTCCCCCGACGAGCCTAGTTTTAAAGCCCGCCGGAGGAGATCCACCAACCTAGAAGAGAACGCACGCTTACTTTTGGGGGGGGAAAGGTGAAGCCCATCCCACCTGAGCATGTCTCTCGTCGTGATGCGTTAATTGTTGTCTAAGAAGCTGAAGCGTGCCTCGAGACAGCATTCCCAAAGCTGCCAGTTGGTCTCTCTGATGCAGGTATCGTGTAGTCTTTCATGTCCACTCTCTGGTAGGACAGAGGAGAATACCACCTGTGCTCCTGCCTCCCTCGGCATGCACCCCAGAGCGTGGTAGTCCATCATCAAGTGATCAGGGCTTCTCCTGGCCGCATCATTAGTACCCACATGGATTAGGACCAAGGGGTAGTAATCGGTGGGCTGGATCATGCCTGTCACGTCCCGAATCTTATTTGACCCCAGCAGCCTTTCCTGCCCAGAGCAGGGCGGCTGGACCCAATGATCTCACAAGGTCCCTTCCAACCCTAAACTTCTGTGATGGGCGCTATATTTTTCCTCTTTCTAATCATCTTGGACCTCACCTTGTTGGCACTAAATTTATGACCCCAATACCTTGCTCCGGGTAGATTTAAACCCTCAGACTGACCACGACCTTTCCATTCAATAATAAGAAAATGTATTGATACACAGTGATTAATAGGAAAGAATAATACAAACAATTCTGTAGCTACCGATCCTAGGGCTTCCATCAGAGTCGATGTACTTCTGGCCAGGACGTGAGCTTCACTAAGAAGTTCTCTCTTAGATGTCAGCAGCCTAGTGTTTGGAGGCCAAGGCCTTCCTTTCCAAGAACATTGCTAAGACTTCCAGTATTCCTTGCCCTTAATAAGTTTTTATTCTATTCCTCTAGTCTTTACTTGCCTCTGGGCTTCTGTTGCCCTCCTGCCAGTGAACCTAGTTCTGTGAGCCTGCATGTGAAGACATTCTTCCCACTCTTTGTCAGGTGGACCTTATCTCTTTCTAGCAGTCAGTCCTTTTGGAGCATCACCCCATTGTCGAAGAAGCCAAAACCCTGCTGATGACACCATTTATGTAACCACGTGTTGATCTCCAGGATGTCTGCTCTCAACCAGATTATTTATCCTTGACTGGAAGGATCAGTGAGCACCAGTGTCTGGGCCCCCATCCCCCTCACCCTTGTGTCCAGAGCCATGTAGTCACTTTTGATCTGCTCAGGGTCGCCCCTGGTAGTATTCTTTTGTGTCCACATGGAGGTGTAGCATGGCATAGTAGTCTGAGGGCTGGATGAGTTTTGGCAACCTTTTCATGATGTTGCAGATTTTGACTTCTGGCAGGCAGCAGATCTCCTAAGCCAATAGTTCACAATAGCAGATGGATGTCTCTGCAGGAGGGAGTCGCCAACCACTACCACCTGTCACTTCCTCTTGGCATCAGTAGTCTCAACCATAACCCTGCTAGGAGACCAGAGCTTGGCCTCTTCTACCAATGGTGTGGGCCCTTTTTTCATTCAGTGCCAGGGCTTTATACCAGGTCTCCAGCTGGACAGCCTCATGTTCGGAAGAGGAATGCTGTCTGTTGCCAGAGGTGACAAGTTGCCACCTTCCTCCCTTTTTAGAGAACCTGTCTTCTGTCCCTTCCAGTGCCCTCTCTGGCTTTCTCTCTTCTGTGATGCTGTAGATCTCTTTGTGCTTTGAGACAGTTGAAGGTCTCAAGCTTCTGTGCCTATCACCTCCTGCAGTTAGCTCCCTGACCTCAGTCCTGAAGAGAATCCATCAGGAAGAATCTTTCATTGCAAACACTTCCCTACCTGGCTATCAGTGGCAGGAATATACAGGCTACAGTAACTGCATAGCCAGACCAGAACCTTGATGGAAGCCTCAAAGGCCCGTGGCCAAGCCTGGACATAATGCACACATGGACTGGTAGAGGAAGAGCTGGCAGTGGCAGCTTTTGGCATTGCAACATTTTTCCAGCCATCGTGCTGATGGTCCTGCCCGCTCCTTCTTTCTTTTCTGCTGCTACATCCTGTTTAAAAAATAAAAAAATCCTCTTTCTTGTTTTCTGTAACCTTGGTGAGTGGAAGAAAGGGTGAGAGCATCTAGGAAAAACTCCTCCTCGGAATCCCCTGTTTGTTGCTTCTGTGTCACCGTGGTCTAGCGTATCTGCCTAGGCAAGCCCCACCTCCTTGTTCATGTTATAATTAGCCACAGTCAGCCGTTTTGCAGGGTTGTTTGGAAGAATAAGCTCCCAAACTAAAGCTATACAATTAAGCCTGAGCCAGGCAGGCCTTCCTACTCACAAACACTCTCCCTAGGCAGCGGTGGCTTCCTGCTCCTCTTCTTTTTTTGTTCTCCAAGGAGCAAAGGAGGAACAAATGAAGCCTGGGTTGACCGTTGATCTGCATGGTATGCCATCTTCGTGTTCTTCCCAGAGGGTCAAGGCCACTTCATTTGTCGTGCAAGTTGGTGTCTGCTATGCAGGAAGATTCAAAGGTTGGAAGCATCCACACTGCATTTTATCATGCAAGAGGAAAATTACTTGAAAAGGATTTATGAGAGGCTGGTGCTGGGGAGGCCAAAGGGAAAAGAGAAGTGGTATCATGTGACTGCTTGAAAAGTTCCAAAGAAGCAAATTGAGGACAGTAACTGCTTTCAAGCACTCTGCAGTAGAACAGGTGAGGAAATGGCAAAGGAAAGGACCTCTGCAGTCTAGGGAGAAACAAGTACAGAGCCCCATTCTAGGACCACTGCTCCAAGAAGGAAGAGAAGAGTGGATGTGCAGGAGCCAGAGGCACCAGTTGGTCTAGATAGAGGTCCTGGGAGGCATGTTGTCTTCCTGGAGCCCAAATTCAGGTTGTCATGGAGACTGCCAAAGCTCATTCATCCCTCAGACGCACTACCCTTTCCTGCTTGGCCATAATAGTTGGGAATGACACCTGAGCAGATCAAAGGTGACTACAAGACTCTTGGCAGAAAGGTTAAGGAGTTTGGAGCACAAATGGAGTTGCCATTAATCTTCCCGGTAGAAGACAAGGGCCCGCAGAAGAATCATCATATCATGGAAGTAAATGCATGGCTGAGAGGGTGTGGTGTTTGAAGTGAAGGCTGTAGATTCTTCAATGGCTGGATGCTCTGGGAAGGAGGACTTCTATCAAGAAATGGAATCGATCTGATGAAAACTGGAAGGAGCATCTTGGGGTGTTTTTCTGGCTAATCTAGTAAGGAGGGCTATAAATTAGGGGGTCATCATTGACCACAAGATGAACATGAGCCTGCAATGCGATGCTGCGGCTAGTAAAGCGACCAAAACGCTGGCTTGCATCCATAGATGCTTCTCAAGCAAATCCCAGGACATCATTCTCCCCCTGTACTCGGCCTTAGTGAGGCCGCAGCTGGAGTACTGCGTCCAGTTTTGGGCTCCACAATTCAAAAAGGATGTGGAGAAGCTTGAGAGAGTCCAGAGAAGAGCCACGCGCATGATCAGGGGTCAGGGAAGCAAACCCTACGATGACAGGCTGAGAGCCCTGGGGCTCTTTAGCCTGGAAAAGCGCAGGCTCAGGGGTGATCTGATGGCCACCTACAAGTTTATCAGGGGTGATCACCAGTATCTAGGCGAACGTTTGTTCACCAGAGCGCCCCAAGGGATGACGAGGACGAATGGTCACAAACTACTACAAGATCGTTTCAGGCTGGACATAAGGAAGAATTTCTTTACTGTCCGAGCCCCCAAGGTCTGGAACAGCCTGCCGCCGGAGGTTGTTCAAGCGCCTTCATTGAACACCTTCAAGATGAAACTGGATGCTTATCTTGCTGGGATCCTATGACCCCAGCTGACGTCCTGCCCTTTGGGCGGGGGGCTGGACTCGATCTTCTGAGGTCCCTTCCAGCCCTAATGTCTATGAAATCTATGAAATTAGGCTCTGCAGGGGATGGTGAACAAAAACCCTCCAGCAACTGAGCAAACAATCCAGAGGGGAAAGGACCAGAAGAAGCAACTCAAGTCTGGGGGAAAAGGCTAGAGAGCCACAGGACAGTAACAAGTAATGCAAAGGGGAAGTAGGTTGACTGGGACATCAACATTGATCATTTACGCTTTGTTTCGGAGGACACGATAGGGAGAAATGATACTGATGTTGCCTTCTATGTCAAAAACGCACGTTTCCTGGTTCAGGAGGAGGAAGAAAGGAGATAAGAATGCATTTGGGTCAAGATGAAGGGTGAAAGATATAGCATCAGTATAATGGTAGGGACTTATGGGACACCAGGTCAAGAAGAAGTGGATGAGGTGCTCTTCAAATAGGTGAAAAAAGGACCCAAAAGTTATGTGACTACTGATGGAGGACTTAAGTTTTCTGGACATCTGCTGGAAAAACAATACAGCCAAATAGGAACTGGCTCGCCCTTTTAACTTGTGTGGAGGACAACTGTCTGCTCCAGAAGGTGGAGAATACAACTTGGGGCATCATCTGTCTTGGATTTTGTCCTGATCAATAGGGAAGAACTGGTGGAGGTTGTTAAGGTGATGGGCAACTTGGAAAGAAGTGACCATAATATAGAATTCTAGATCTTGAGCTGGAGAAAATATGAGGTTGGCAGATGCTAGATTTTTAAAAAGATGGATTTTTGTCCAATACAAGGAGTTAATAGACGTGGAAGACAGACTGAAGGATAAAGGTGTCAAGGATGGCTGGGGATTTCTAAAGGGCACAGTATTGGAAGCCCAACAAAAAAATTCCAACCTGGCAGAAGCACAAGAAGAATAGTAAGAGACTAGTGTGGCTGCACAAGGATGCATTGAATGCAAAAGGAAAACCTAGAGGCAATGGAAAGATGAGCCAGATAACTAAGGAAGCATACCGGGAAAGAGCAAGAACTTTTCAGGGACAAAATCAGGAAGGGAGAAGTAATAAATAAGCTGTACCTGGTGAGGGACAGTTAAAGACAACAAAAAGAGGTGTTCTTCTTGGTATTGGCTAGAAAACAGTGGACCCACAGCTTCCTTGGTCTCTCTTAACTAGCCACAGGGAGCTCTTAATAGAAGATGCAAAGAAGGTGGAGTTACTTTGGCTGCTATCAGCTCACAAGGATTATTTGGATAGGAAAGGGGACAAGATGAGAGAAAAATAACAGAGCTTCTTTGAGTCTGAATTCAGGTCAATAGGGCCTAGTTAACTTTATCTCGGAGTAACGAAAGAGCAGGTAGAGGTGATCTTGGAGCCTGTGCCAATAATATTCATGAAGTGGGAGACAGGTGAGGTACCAAGGGAACTGTGGACCAGTTAGTCTCACCTCCATATTCAGGAAGTTACTGCACCATATCCTAAAGAAGTCCATTTGCAGGCAGCTGGAGGAGGAAAGGCTGATTTGAAAGCAGCCAGCATGGATTTACTAAGAACAAATGTCAAGAAAACCTTATTTCCTTTGTTAAAAAAGTAACTACCTTCTTGGGTGGATGAAGGGAATGTGGTATCTGGACTTAAGCAAGGCTTTTGATGTCCCAAGCTGGAGAAATGAGAGCTAGACAAAACTACTATAAGGTGAGCTCCAATAGCCATGAGCAAATATAATAAGTAGATCCACATCAGAAGGTTTCAAGTGGATTCCCACAGGGGTCTGTCCTGGGGCCAGTGCTGTTAATTGTGTTTACTAATGATTCGGATGCTGCAATTGAGAGCTCCTTGAGCAAGTTTGTATATGACACAAAATTGGGAAAGATTGAGTTGTATTCCTGTCCTCAAACTTGTTAGCAGAGGGTTGTGACAGATTGGAAAGCTAGGCTAAAGCTAACAGGATGAAGTTCAATGCTGATAAATGCAAGATTCTGTACTTTGAGAAGATTAATCACAAATAAATAAAAAATGGGTGGCACCAGGCTGGATGGCAGGACTACAAAGAAGGACCCTGGAGTCTTGGTAGATTATAGACTCAGTATGAGCCTGCAGTGTGGTGCAGCTGCACAAAAGGCAAATGTGATTTTTTTTTTTTTGATTACTTATTTTTTTCTAGGATTTCATAGACATTGGGGCTGGAACAGACCTTGCAAGATCATTGGGTCTTGCTCCCTGTTCAAAGGGCATGAAGTCAAGGTGAGCATCCAGGCATTTCTTGAACCTATCCAGAGTAGGTACTTGCACCACTTGTGGCGGGGGGGTCTGTTCCAGATTCTAGATACTTGGACAGTAAAGTGTTGTTTTTTTTTGTTTTTTTTTTCCTTACGTCTAGTCTAAAATGATTTTCCAGCAGTTTGTGACTGTTAGATCTTGTCTTCCCTTGGGCTGCCATGGTGAACAGATATTCTCCCAGTACCTGATGCATACCTTCTATATACTTAAGGCTGCTGCCAGGTACCCCCTGAGCCTTCCGTTTAGTCTGAAGAGTCCCATGCCTCTCTTCATAAGGCCTGTTCTCTTGACCTCTAATCATGTGCGTGGCGCTCCTCTGGACTCTTGCAAGCTTCTCCACATCCTTTCTAAAGTGTGAAGCCCAGAATTGGATGCAGTACTCCAGCTGCAGCCTCACCAAGTCATCCTCCCACTTTACTCAGCCTTCTTGGGTCTTGCTTGAGATGCATCAGTAGATGCAAGCCAGAGTTTTAATTGCTTTGCTGGCTGCGGCATTGCATTGGTGGCTTATGTTCATCTTGTGGTCAGTCATGACCCCTAAGTCTCTTTTGGTCATGGTGCTAGTGAGTATAGCACTACTGAGCCTATAAGTATGATGTGGGTTCTTGCTCCTGTGGTGGAGCACCTTGCATTCCTCTGTGGTGAATGTCCTCAGGTTTTGATATGCTCACCTTGCAAGCCTGTCCAGGCCACCCTGAATCCCCAGCCTATCCTTTAACATTACTAAACTTCCCCATAATTTGGTGTTATCTGTGAATTTAGTCTGCTGCTGACACCTAAATCCAGATCGTTTATGAATGTATTAAAGAGTAATGGTCCGAGTACTGAACCCTGGGGGATGCCACTGGTCACCATGTGCCATGTTGACTCGGTTCCTTCAACTAGCACTCTGTCTGACCACAGCCAGTTCCCCAGCTATTGGACCATAAAGTTGTCAAGGCTATAGTTCCTCAACTTTGTCCGTGAGGACATCATGGAAAACCAAATCATTGGGAGTTGAAGTCATGGGAGACCAAGGAAAGGGTGCATTACTAGAAGCATTAGGTGCAAGAAAGGTGATCGTTCCTCTCTACTTGGCATCTAGAGCATTGTGTGCAGTTTTGGAGTCCACATTTTAACAAAGATGTGGAGAAGCTAGGGTCCAAAGTCAGGCAGCAAAAATAATAAAGGGCTTGGAAGGCAAATCAGACAAGAAGAGGTTGAAGGAAATAGCTATCCTCAGTTTGTGGAAAAGGCATTTGAGAAGGTGTCAGGGTGGGAGACTTTCTCCCACATCTGTTGAATCTGACTGTGGAACAGTATTTTGGTGTAATCTCTATGTTTAATATAGCTTTGTTTGTTTCTCCTTTGTTTTCCTATAGTCATGCATGCTATTACAATGTGATAATAGGAAATGGTAGTTAGCTATGTTAGTCTGAAGTCTGGCAGAAGGCAGAATAGGGATGCACCTTATGGACCAGCTGAACTGGAGATGTATAAACTTTTTGTGAGCAAGAGCTCACTTGAGATCAGAAAGAAATGTGCTCAGAATCTTGTACTGAATGGAATACATTTTAAAGGTGTTGGGTTATGAGGCTTTTTTGCCCTGGAAATCTTAAAAGACTTCCACCTAAAGCAAAAGTGGAGTTGGGCTGCTAGCATATAGCGTTCTAAAGGTTTTGGAGAAATGAGAAGATTTAAATTGAGAAATAAGGAAGAGTGCTGGTGAAAGCAAATTGAACAAGTACGTGTAATTGTGTTCAGAGTGTAGTTATTAAAAACCAAAGGTCAAACTGAAAGAAGAGAAATGGATTTCTCTTGGTACCTGTACGTTTTGGTTCTTTTACCCTTTTGTACTCATCAGCGTCTTCATTATTGGGCCAGGAAAATGGAAATGAATACACCAGAGGTTGACAGCGTCTTGCAGTGGGAGGCCACTTTTTAACAGGGCTTAGCTCTGAAGGTGGGTTGCTTTCAATCCAGCCTGATCCATTGCTGCTTCCAGAGCAGAGCTTCAGTCACCATTCTTTCTGCCGTGCCACTACTGTTGCTTCTCCCTGCCACTCAGGCATAGGTGATTTTTTTTTCCCCCCCTCGGGGGAGGGGAGGGGGGGGCGTCTGCCGCGCCCCCCCCCGCCTGAGACTGACCACCCACAGAAGCCAGTGACTACCATCCCCCTACTCCTCCACTGTCTGCCATTACGGTGTCGTCATTTTCCCCCCCCCCCCCCCGTCACAGGAGATACCAGTTCATGCACCCAGGCAAAGCCACACTCCACAGCAATATCAGTGAAGCCTCCCTGTTTTCCCCAGGCTGGATATACACTAGCTTTGGCATGAATGCTGTAAATTGTTGATCCCTGGACTACATAATTAAATTTGCAGCAGACACCAAGCTATGTAGGGTAACAGATATTTAAAGGACAGTATTAAAATTTGGTATGACCTTGACCAACTGGAAACGTTGTCCAAAATTAATTTAAATGAAATTCAGATGTATCACCTACAGTGTTGCATTCAGGTATCATAACATTTTAATCTTTCGTTCTGTTCAGCACTGGTGAGGCCTCAGTTGGAGCACTGTATCTGGTTTTGGGTATAACAGCTTTTGGATCAGTAGTTCTCAAACTTTTTATGCTCAAGACACTTCTTTAGGGGCCGGGCATCATTTGGAAACTGCCAGCTCTTAGCTTTCATTTGGTTTTGGGTATTTTGATGGGGTGGAGCAGTGGGTTTGGGAGGAGGAAAGAGGGAGGATGGTTTGTTTTGACTACGAATAAATGGTAGAACAATTCTTTGGAAAGAGCTCAAAGACCACAACATGTCAGAATGTTTTTGACTATATGAATTCCTATTGGAAATCTCCGGGTTTATCTTGTGAATCATGTGGAGGTGTGTGTAATCCATTGTAATGTTTCACGGAACTCTGCTGCACCCTTTAAAAGAGATCTCATGGCACCCCAGGCTGTTGCAATCTTCTGCAATCCCTCACAGTCAAGGAAAATGGTCATCCGTGAACTATTTTCATGGAAGATGCCTTTGTATGACTTCTTTTATCATAGAGAAGCTGTTGCACATCAGCTTCCACATGGCTCTTGACAGAACAGGACTTGATCCAGTGGCAAGGAGACCAAGACAACTGGGGATCTGTTTCACTGTAGACTTCATCTGCCTTTGCATCTATTGAGATTCTAACATCTGCTGCCTGCCTGCCTGCTGTTGAGGACTTGTGGACCCATGGCTGGGGGCTGGGCAAGCTTATAGTGGCAACTTGTACTCGCCATATCACAGCACCGTCAAAGGATATATATGTGGCTTTTCAGGAGGGAATGTATTACCATATGCTGTCCTGACCACATCCTAGTGGTGCTGCCGCTGCTTGGTTTGCTATTGCTTATTCATGAGAATTCTCTGCTTATTTCACAGCTAACCTTCCCTGAAGGTCATTCCATTATCTGCCACCTGTGGACACACTGGGTAGCAGTACAGCTCTGTCCCACAGGGCTGCTACAGTATCCTAATTAAGAATTGCTGATGTAAATTGGGGAGAGTCTAGAGAAGAGCCAGGATATGATTAGAGGTATAGAAAACATAAATATAAGAGGAAAGGTAGGAATATGAATTTCTTTTAGAAAGACTAAAAGGGGCTATGGGTAAACTTTCAAATACAAAAAGGGTACCTAAACAGAAAACAACATAAATTACTGCATTTCATGCACACTGTTTTTGGAAGGCAAAGTATAGAAAAAACACTTTTCCAGAGTCATGTTTGACTCTCTGACATAAGGTAAGTCCTGGAAACGGAAAGCGTTTTTACATGTATTGGGAGGGGGGTGAATTAAGTAAAGTGGCTGTTGGAGCCACTCTAAAGTGCCTGGAACATCTTGTGCATCAGAGTCCCTATGCTTCAAAATGGCAGCAGGGGAGCTTTAACTAAAACTTGTTCAAGCTTGAAATAAAGTGCCCCCACCACCATTTTGAAGGACAGGGGTGCTGATATATGAGACGCAGAAGCTGACTGAAGTGTGGTAATCGCTGTGCTTCAGAAAACTCAATTTAATTGAGTCTGCTCCAATGCACTGTAATTGCAGCACATCGGAGTAGTCTCCCAGCTCATCTACCGGCACTCAGTTTCCATGAAGTGTGATATCACAGCATATAGGCTAGGCTGGGTGAGGCAGCAGGAACCTTTTGGTATGGTAGGACATTCATGGGACTAAATTCCAGAGCTTTGCAAAGTGAGGCAGTTAAAGAATTGTTCATGGTAAAGAAGTAAGTACCTATAACTAATTAAGTATTGCTTCTGTACTGCAAGCCTCTTGAAGATATTACAGTCTGCATACAGCAGTTCAGTTCTGATCATTATCAAGTTGTCAGAATAAGGACTTTAAAATATTAATTAAAAAAAAAATGAGAATACGAATGAAGCTGAGCTGCTTGTTTGCACAAATGTTTAAAAGCAAAAACTAGTTGGACTGAAATGCCTGATAGTGAAAGAGGGCCTTGATATAATAGGTATTGGTGAAGCATGGCAGAATTAAAAAAAAGAAAAAAAAAAAAAAAGAGAGAGAGATTTAAATGCTTACTTCAGAGTATCGAGTGAGGACAGATTAAGCCAAAGGGAGTAGGAGACTTATTGGAGTATCTGACACTTCTATAGAATCTAATGAAGAAAGAGAGATTCCAAGGGAGATTAAGCACATATTTATATCCATGGGAAAGCAACTTGCAAATGGTAAGACTTCTATGTATAGGCTTGTATTACTGGCCTTCTCAAAAAAAAAAAAAGGGGGGGGGAGAAGAAAAAAAAAATATCATTGAGATGCAAAGTTCAGTAACATCTTTTTGTTTACACTCTATAATCACTATTTGCTTCATCCAAGTGGATCATTATATTAAAAATAGTCAAACACCGAGAATAAGACTCCTGCTTAAATTGTGTTTTGCTTGTTATGACACATCTCATCATTACCAACCAACATCCATACCAATGCAGACACTGTCATTTTTTGTTACTCTAGACATTATCATAAACTGTTTAAAGTAAAAAAAACAAAAAAAAAACAAAAACTTAAGCAGCATTGAGTAAATGTATTGCTTAATATTGCAATCATCAAATGATGTTCCAAGATTGAATCCATGACCAGACAATTGCTGGCAAAGTCATTTTCCTTATTGAAAAAATTATATGTAATGACATACAACAGCAAAATGTTGTTAGTGTTTTTCATAATTTTTAATATATTTTTCAGGTGCTGAATAAATGTTATCAAGTCTAAGGTTATACTAGAGCTTAAGTATGTTTTGCCTCTGGTTTTAGTTCCATGAGCATGATTTCCCTTATAGTTGACTTGTACAGGGACCACAGATACCTAGTGCATAGTGGAACTTTTAGGATGTGCTCGTGAAATTCTGGGGGGGGGAAGAAAACCAATAGCATGGAGAATAGCTGAAACACCCTCCTGGTGTGGGGGCGGTGCTGTGTGTGCATGCACAATCATGCAGGTTTTTATCCTAATTAATTAACATTAATTGGGTCCCTGTTAATTAATTAGCATGTACTAACATAGTGTCTTTTTATGGTTTTCACTTTTTTTTATGTTGGATATCAAATCAGTGTTACAGTTGGGCATTACTTTATTCCATACCCAAATGGAATAAAGTGTAAATTCTAGCTCCTCCAAGTTTTAGTTATGGTCCAGCTTCCTTCCTTCTCTTCCTCCCCCCCCCCCCCCAGTTTATCTATACACAATACAGTAGTTGGAGTGCAAGTAAGTATATTTTGCTGACATCCAGTACAGAATACACAATTGGAACAATTTTGCATGTTGTCATCTTGCAGATGCATACTTAGTAGTAACATGGAACGAAGTGTTTAACTGGCCCCATTCCAATGTTACATTTGTGACCAGATATATGCAAGTTTCATGTGACAAGTGATTGTTCCAGGATAAAAACTGGCCAATTTTTAGCACAAAATGATCGATTGGCGACGCAAGTTATTGCGTAAAGAGCAACTTCTTTGTTGTGATGGGACAAATAATAAGCAAGTGAATGGGCAGCAAACGGGGGCTGCAGTTTGCTGTGAGCAGGAGACAGGCTTGCAGGCCTATCAGCAGGGATCCGGGTTTTCCATTTCCCATGGAAAAACGAATAAAACCACGGAGTCCCTGTTTTTTATCGGAGAAAACGCAGATATCTCTCTTTAGTAGAGATCTGTGGATTCCCCACTTTTGCAAAGAGCTCTTACAGGTTGGCACAGCTCCAGCCTGCAAGAACCAATTGCAAAAATGGTGGGACACCCCCAGCCCTGGCTGGAGGGGGAGGAGGGTGGGGCCTGAGCCTCTGAGGAAGCCAAGCCTGGGCTCAGGCTCAGATTCACCCTTATCTCCATGCCCCTGGGGCAAAGAGGGGCTGTGGGGCAGGGCTGGGGAACATGGTTGGGGGCTGAGGGAGTGTGAGGTGCTGCTGGCCCCAGGAGGCACATTGCAGCTGGGAGCAGGGCCCCGGGGTGAGGGCAGGAGTGCCCCTCTGCGGGGGGACTTTGTAGGCAAGTAATAACGGGGCACAGTGTGGTGGAACCTGCCATGTGCGGGCTGCGCACATGCCACCTGTCTGGCTGTTCAGAGCAGGGAGAGAGGGAGGCTGCCATGCAGCCAGAGCACAGCTCTGCAACCATGGCGAGGGATGGAGGCGGGGCTTGGGCTTGCATGTGGTGGCTGCTGCCACTTACCTGGAGGCTGGGCAGCACATGTGTCCCACCCAGGGTGGCTGCCACTGCATTGCTTTTGCCATGCCCTGTGCCACTTGCCTACAAAGCCGTGCAGGTGGCCGTGGGATGGTAGCACAGGGTGCAGTGGCAGAGTTGCGGTGGCGGCCTCCATGTGCAAACCTCCTGTCAGGCCGGCCGGCCGGCATGTGTGTGGCCCACACAGTGGCACCCCTGCCCTCACCCCCTGGCCCTGCTCCTGGGAGTGGGCACAGGGGCACACTTCCCCTTCCCCCCCCATCCCCTTAGCTGCTGGGGTGGGTGTCAGTGTCTGCATGTCTGAGGGGCTGTTGCAAAGGGCATCAGGAAGGCTGTTGAGATGGGGGGGGGGGGAGTGCAGGGCACCAGCAGTGCTGGGGAGGGACTGTGGGGGTGGGGGGGCCTTTAACTTTTATAATGGATTTGGCATTTTTAATCAGAATTTGCAATTTTTTATCAGAAAAACAGTATCCCTGCCTATCAGTAAGCCTGTCCAGCCTGGTGCCCCCTGGCTAGAGAGCTTACCTTTTTCATAGATTCATAGATGTTAGGGTCGGAAGGGACCTCAATAGCTCATCAAGTCCGACCCCCTGCATAAGCAGGAAAGAGTGCTGGGTCTAGATGACCCCAGCTAGATGCTCATCTAACCTCCTCTTGAAGACCCCCAGGGTAGGGGAGAGCACCACCTCCCTTGGGAGCCCGTTCCAGACCTTGGCCACTCGAACTGTGAAGAAGTTCTTCCTAATGTCCAGTCTAAATCTGCTCTCTGCTAGCTTGTGGCCATTGTTTCTTGTAACCCCCGGGGGCGCCTTGGTGAATAAATCCTCGCCAATTCCCTTCTGTGCCCCCGTGATGAACTTATAGGCAGCCACAAGGTCGCCTCTCAACCTTCTCTTGCGGAGGCTGAGAAGGTCCAGTTTCTCTAGTCTCTCCTCGTAGGGCTTGGTCTGCAGGCCCTTGACCATACAAGTTGCCCTTCTCTGGACCCTCTCCAGGTTATCCGCATCCTTCTTGAAGTGTGGCGCCCAGAATTGCACGCAGTACTCCAACTGCGGTCTGACCAGGGCCCGATAGAGGGGAAGTATCACCTCCCTGGACCTATTCGTCATGTATCTGCTGATGCATGATAAAGTGCCATTGGCTTTTCTGATGGCTTCGTCACACTGCCGGCTCATGTTCATCTTGGAGTCCACTAGGACTCCACGATCCCTTTCCACCTCTGTGCCACCCAGCAGGTCATTCCCTAGGCTGTAGGTGTGCTGGACATTTTTCCTCCCTAGGTGCAGCACTTTGCATTTCTCCTTGTTGAACTGCATCCTGTTGTTTTCTGCCCACTTGTGCAACCTATCCAGGTCTGCCTGCAGCTGTTCCCTGCCCTCCGGCGTGTCCACTTCTCCCCATAGCTTTGTGTCATCTGCAAACTTGGACAGAGTACATTTCACTCCCACGTCCAAGTCGCTGATGAAGACATTAAAGAGTATCAGTCCAAGGACCGAACCCTGCGGGACCCCACTGCCCACACCCTTCCAGGTCGAGACCGACCCATCTACCACGACTCTTTGGGTGCGACCCTCTAGCCAATTCGCCACCCACTGGACTGTGTAGTCATCCACATCACAGCCTCTTAACTTGTTCACCAGTATGGGGTGGGATACCGTATCAAAGATCTTCCTGAAGTCTAAGTATACGACATCCACCCCTCCTCCTGTGTCCAGGCGTTTCGTAACCTGGTCCTAGAAAGAGACTAGGTTGGTCAGGCACGATCTGCCCGCCACAAACCCATGCTGGTTTCCCCTCAGCATAATTTGCCCTGCCGGGCTCTCTCAAATGTGAGCCTTGATAATTTTTTCAAAGACTTTACCAAGGATGGAGGTGAGACTGACCGGCCTATAGTTGCCCGGGTCCTCCTTCCTCCCCTTTTTGAAAATGGGGACCACGTTAGCCCTTTTCCAGTCCTCCGGGACTTGGCCCGTGCGCCACGAGCGTTCGAATATTCCCTCCAGTGGCTCTGCAGTGATGTCGGCCAGTGCCTTCAGCACCCTCGGATGGAGCCCATCCGGGCCTGCCGGCTTAAAGGCATCCAGTTCTTCCAAATGACTCTGCACCACCTCAGGATCTACGTATGGAAGTCTGGCGCCTTGCTGCTGCCTCTCTACAACCCCAGTGAGAGACTTGTCGTGCCCCTCACTTAGGAACACTGAGGCAAAGAACTCGTTGAGGAGTTCAGCCTTGTCCCCCCTATCTGTCACCAATTGTTTCTGCCCATTTAGCAGCGGTCCTATTCCTCCCTGGGCCTTCCTTTTACTCCCAATATATCTAAAAAACAATTTCTTGTTGTCCTTTACTTGGGTTGCCATCCTCAGCTCCATGGTAGCTTTGGCCCGCCTAACTGCCTCCCTACAAGCACGAGCAGGGTGGTACCTTAGCTGGCCAACTTTGAACATGTGGCTACCTATAGCGACTTTTATTTTATTTTATTTATAGTGTTACAATCTTCGTATCACTACAAAAATAACTTCTGGAGACAAACACTCTGATTTCTTGTCAGCTTTGCTTAACATAATAGGCTTTTGTTTGTTCCATACTTACAACATCACCTGAATTTGAATGCGTGTAAAGGGAAGAAAGTCTTATTCCTTACTACTTTTTAAAATGCTTTCAGCATTGATAACATACTTCAAACACATCTTGGCATACAATGGAAATAAAATGGATCATTATCTCACCTTCAACTACTTCCTTTATGCAAAACTGTGACCATGACTATCATGAAGTGCTTGCTCAGGGCCATCACATCTTTGTCTGATTTCTCAGTATGTCCTGAGGCCAGCCCATAAGCATAGCTTCTAGCATGGGGGAGGGGGGGGCGGAGGGGGGAAGAGAAGGAAGCCCAGGCTCTTTCCAACTTCCAAGGATTCTCATTTTAGTCTTCACTCTCACTGTTTCTGTGTGGTCCTGATGCAAGGCGGTAATATCCAATTTCTCTTGAGGGATTTCACCCCCTGTGGAATGAGGATTCAGTGCAGCCCAGAATTCCAAACAGTGCAGCAAATGGTTTCTTTAGTAAAGGTGTTTATTGGGGCAAAGACCACCCACTCAAAGGTTCTCTACCCCCCTCCAAAATAGGTAAGTAATCCTCCCCCCCCCCCAAGATAGTCCTTATAGCCCTAAGCACCTGCCAGAACTACTCATTTGGCTCTTCCCTTTCTAGTCTCTCCAGCTCCCCAAAGGTTTGAACACTAGAACACTTAGTGTTCCCTTGCAAAAAGGGAAATTTCAGTGGGACAATAATTGGTATGTTTTTATTGTTACTCAGCTGAGAAAGATTCAAATGTAGCAAACCAGCTTGAACCTTAACACTCCTTCAACCAGGGTGTGGACAGCTGTAACAATACAGTCATTCCCAGGATGCCACTGATTATGAGTAGATTCACAGTTGTCCCTAGAGAGAGGTGTTTGTATATACATTGCTAAAGGATTCTAAGTAGAACATTTTAGGGATTGCACTGTTGCTGAAGTGTTGTCATGGGGTGGTAAAGTATCCAGACCACCATGCTTTCTAGGAGTTAATGATTGTATTTTCCCAAGGATTCTTGTACAGAAGGAGGTAGACTCAGATTTGTCTGCGTGCCAAGAACGAGGAATGTATGATAGAATCAAAGAAAGTTTGGGTCATCTAGGAGGTCATTTAGTCCAACCCCCTGTTCAAAGTGGGATCATCCCAGCCAAAGCGCTGTCTAGTTGGATTTTGAAAACCTAGAATGGAGCTTCCACCACCTCTCTGGGTAACCTGTTCCAGTGTTTTACTACCCTCCTAGTGAGAATTCTTCTTAATATCTAATCTAAACTTCCCTTGCTGCTCCTTGTTCTGTCATCTGCCACCATCCACAATTGCAGTTTTCTCCTCCCTCTTTTCAAAAATTAAACAAGACCTGAGTTTTCTAAAGAACTGTTACACTTTACCAAACTGGCTGCACAGATGTGTGTTTGTGGAAAGAACAGTCTGGACCCTATCACAGGGAATGGACCCCACTTTGTGCATTGACAGGCTCATTTCGAGTGGGAGTATGGTGGCACGTGGAAGGGCTGCCAGGTGCTGGGGGGCTGTATTGCCATCTCCTTGTGGCTGGGGGCTTCCCAAAAACTTCTTGTTTTTGAAAGATTTTATACTGGAAAGCGCTTTGTCAATTTCATTTCCATGCTATAGATCAATGATCAGCAACCCCTATCACACATGTCAGAGCATGGCACATGAGGCCGTTTTGCTCGGCACACCGTGGGTGGCCCAGACTGTGAACAGCTGTTGCTAGCTTCATTGCTTGGGCTGCTTACAGCAGGCACTGGGGAAGCTGCAGGCAGCCCAGGTTCCATGGCTGGCAGTAGCTGCCTAGAGCCCAGGCCAGCTGTAGACAGCTAGGAGGCTATAACGGGTCCACTGGGATCTGGAGCCCCAGCTGGGCTCTGGCTGGCAGTGGCTGTATGTGTACGTCAGGGTGCATGGCAAGAAGGTGGGATAAGGCAGTGCAACCTCCTACTCTTCTTTGCTATGCACCCAGAGGCACAGAGCCAGGCTTGGACTCCAGACCCTGGTGCAGCTGTTTGCAGGTTGCCTACTACAATCATCCTAGGCTCTGTGCCAGGAACAGGCAAGTGCCCAGAACCCAGGCTGCTTGAAGCAGGCAGTCAGACCAAGGTCTGGAGCCCTGGCTCATTGCCTGTAGTGTGTCATTGCATGTGCACCTTGGGGAGCATAGTGAGGAAGGGGCTGGGGCTACCCTGCCATGACAAAAATAGGGCCTGTCATGGCTTCCCTGACATCCACCCTTGGCATGCCAACATTTCTTAAGTCTAGGTTGCAGGGTTTCGTGGTATTTGGCCAAAAAAACATTGCCAACCCCTTCTTTAGATATTGTGCTGCATGTTCCAAGGTAATTTGGCACGGGAAGTGGTGGAGTGCTAGCTTTATAGGTAAATTGTCACAAACACTAAAACACGGGGGTTGTCAAATAGGGGTACCCTGGGGGTACATGGCATGGAGAAGTGGGGATACTTGGGAAATGGCAGGGGGTGGGGCCACCACTGCCATCCATCACTCTGCGTTGCCATTTCCTTGTGCCCAAGTAACCCCACTTCTCCATGCTGCTGGCTTCACATGACACCTGGACATGAAGCTGGTGGTGCAGAGAAGTGGGGGTACTTGGGAAGCAAGGGGGCAGGGGTGCCGCCATCCATCACTCCATGCCACTGCCACCAGGGACCACACACCGCTTTCCTGCGCTCAAGTATGGCCGGTCCACGCACACACTGCGCATGGCAATGGTGCCAGGAACTTGCACACGGCAGCCGTCCCTGCCACCATCTATACACTCAGCACCATGTGGTGGCACAGGGCGGGGCTGCTGCAGCCATCCATCACTCCGTACCACCGCTGGGCTCTACTTTCCTATGCCCAAGTATCCACACTTCCCTGCGCCGCTGGCTTCATGTGCAGCCGGCTGTTGGCACCCGCCCCCACCCCGCAGTGCATGACTCAGAGTGTATAAATGGTGGCAGGGGTGACTGCTGCTTGTGAACTCTCTGCGCCACTACTCTGCGCTGGGGATGGGGTGCCGATGGAAGCAGGGATACTTGGGCACGGGAAAGCAGCACCCAGTGGTGACGTGAATTCTATAGATGACAGTGGCGGCCATATGCAAGCTCCCCGTTCTGTGTCTGGCTGTCTGTCAGCACTGGCCCCCCCACCCGTTCTTTTTCTGGAAGGGGTACCCACCAGAAAGGGGTACCTTGCTTAAAAAAAAAAAAAGGTTGGAAACTCCTGCTATAACACATGAACAGAGTTAACAGAAATATTACATCACAGTGACACTCTCTTCTTTGTAAACTGGTATATCTGACTTGCACAATTCATTTGTTTGCATAGTTTATTTGAAAGTTAAGTGAAACTACATATACAATGAACAACCACTGTGTTTTAACTGTGACAACATAACCTCTCGCTAGAGAAAACCAGGTAGTACTGCTTTGTTACTGTATCGCTGGGGAATAGGTTTGGTGTGCTCCCTCCACTATGTGTGTCTTCTGTGTGAAGCATAATCTACCTTCAGTTAACACATGTAGTAACACTTTAAAGTATGTCAAATGATTCATATGTATTAGAATTTTCATCAATTTCCACAGTTTGTATTAATAAAATTACCTGGATTGCTGTGAAAATATGAATTCTTTAACACTAAACACAAATGGAACCCTTCTGATAGAATCATAGAAAATTAGGGCTGGAAGGAACCTCGGGAGGGTCATCTAATCCAACCCCCTGCTCAATACAGGACCATCCCCAACTAGATCATTCTAGCCAAAGCTTTGTCAAGCGAGGCCTTAAAGAACTCCAACAGTGGAGATTCTACCACTGCTCCTTTCTTTGGGCAGGAAATGCAGTTTTAAGGAGACGACCTGTTGGTGGAAGAATTGGGGAACTGAGAGGCTGAGCCAGAATCTGAACCTGAAGGGGCTTTGGCCAGCTGGGCCACATGTATGTGAGGTGCGGTTTCAGAAGAAGTTGCTGAGACCGTCAGTAAAGAATGGAAATATTATAAGTATTCTCTCCCAGCAACATGTCTACTGGACCACATCTTGGTTTTCACTATTGTGAGTGGTGATAGTTATTTCAAAATGAACCTGAACCACCCTGTCTACTGAGCACACTGTATTTATACAGTTGGCTTAATATGACTATTTTCCTGGTAATGGCTGTACCATACGATGAGCTGATGAACTGTTTGTTGGTTTGTTTTGAGCTATTTATTGCCTCCTAAATTGATTTTGGACATCTAAATAGTTTTAAGAATCTGGCCTCTAGTCCTGTAGATTGTGGTTTCTGCTTCTAATGCTGGAGGGCCAGGGATCACTTGTGTAACAATGGGTCTTTACAGGTTGTTTAGCCATTGGAAGAAGGAGCCACATTCTTTGCATAGATTAGGATGTTTCTCTGTAGCAGGCAAGTGCATAATCTGCAGAGATTCTAAAAAACAAATTATTGTACATGTTATGAGGGATTGAACCTCAGATTTTATGGATATAAAAGCACCAGGTCAGAGCCAGGAAAGGCTTCTAAACCACTGTCGGTAGCCCACAATCTGAAAGGTAGAGGTAGTTGTATTTTTTGAGTTGTATATGTTTTGGAATAAGTATGTGTGTGATATGACATTACTCATCCTAAAACATCTATGATTGGTTTGAGATACTCCAGTGGGTTTCATTTTAGCTTATGTACTTTACTAACATTGGCCTCAAGCCCAGAAAGTGTGCTTTTATACTGAACTGGCAGCAGGTAAAATTGTAGTGTAGTGAGGACAGGTTGCAGTTTTATCTGAGTGAATCTGGGACATACAAATTCCACCCTCAAGATCACATTAGTAAATTTCTTTAAGGTAAAACTACAGTTTCCAATATTCTGTTGGCTACTTTATGAAAGCACACATTTTATCATTATTATGGTATTGGTTTATTTAAGCTGAGAGGATTGAGGGTAATGCATTATTTTAGAAATACTGCTTATTACCATGTTAAAAGACTTCAGGAGATCCATAGGTAACAGTCTGGTTCTTTGAGCAGGATTGAACCTTGTTTGAGGTCTTGTTGTAAAATAAATTCTGTGCCACAATTACACTTTTTTCATTCATTTCTTGTGACTGTTATGCTGTTGAAGGTGGGCATGATTACTCTAATTTAAAAACAGTAATGTTTTAAAGCCTTTATTCTATTAAACAAATTTAAACTTTTATAGAATACTAGCCAATTCCCCATCAAGAATGACGGGGGGAGGGGAAACAGGTTGGAACGGAGCCCTGCCCCCCTCCTCAGGGCCTGCTTCCCCTTCCCTCCTGCTGCTTGGGGTCTGGGCCCACTCCCCGCCCCCTTCCCCCCCCCCCCCCCCCCCCCCCCGGCCACAGGGTTGTGGGGAAGGGAGGAGCGGGTCTGAGCCTGATGCGGGGGAGGAACAGGCCCAAGGCTGGGGCAAAGCCTGGCTGTGGCGGGGGTAGGGGGGAGCTGCAGACCCAGGTCAACCTGGCAGCGGTGGAGGGATGGGAGGAGCAGGCTTGGAGCAGATGCAGGGGTGGGGGAACAGTGGGCCCAGGCCCCACTGGGGGGAAAGAGAGTCATTCCTTCCCCCCACCCCCCTGCAGCATCTGTGTTGGGCTGGGCAGGCTGTCCCCACCCCCACTGCTGCAGCAGGCTGACTTCTTTCCCCTGGCTTAGGTTTCCTCTTCCCCCCCCCCCCCCTCCCCCCACGTTACCTACAGGGAGCAGGGCAGGGGAGGCCAAGTCTGGCTTTTCTGGCTTCATCCCCCCACTTCCCTCCGCTCTATTGCTGCTGCCTCCAGGGAGCAGGTCTCCGTCTGCTCCGTCCTCTGTGTCCCCAGCATCATGGCAGCAGGCTGACTTCTGTCACAATACTTCTTTGCGCTCTGATTGGTTGTTTGTCAGCCAGTCAGAGCACGAATAAAGCATTACGGACAGATGGACAGATTTAGGCTTTTATAATATTAGATTATTCCATTTCATGCAAAACAAAGAATTATATTTTGTTAAATTTCAGACCTCAGATGTTTACAGGATATTTTAGATCAGTGATCCAAAGAATATTTCATGTTATAAAAATGTGATTGTTTAAAAAAAAAAAAAAATTAAGAAAAAAAATCACAATTTGCCTTTTCTTAATCATTGTGAACTTCAAACAGTTCATGTAACTTTAAGTAGTTCAGTAAACATTGGAAATATATTTTCTAATAGTTGCTTTTTCTAAATCTGTATTCAGTTAGATTGACATGAATTTGTATTTTAACTGTCATGGCACTACTGCACCAATGAAATAGCAGGGATCTTTAGTAATCTGCAGATGACAATCTGACCAGTTTATTTCAGACTGTGTGTAAAGAAGCAGTTCTTTGATAAAGTCAATTAAAATGTTGAAGTAATGTTAGAGGTGCACCAAAACATCAGTCTGATTATCGGATTGGTACCGATTTATAAAGAAAATTGGCTGTATCGGGTATTGGCCTGATGAGGCTGATAATTTGGCCAGTAAATGCTTCTGCGGCGTGCAGCACTTGGGCATCCAGGAGCAGAGCTGGCAGTGTGGGTAGCTGCCTCCTGCTGGTCAGTTTGGTGGAAGGAGATGGGGGAGGGAAGGGACATGGGGGAGATTAGAGCAACGCCCCCCTGCAGTGAGGGAGGGGCAGGGGCAGGCACTGCCGGGCAGGGTGGGCATGTGGAAGAGGCAGTTCCCGCTGCTGCTTGCCCCCCCACCCCGCCTGGGGTACATGTGCCCCCTGGATCTGCACAGGGCAGGGTTGGGCAGGCAGCAGCTGGGCCAGGCTGCAGCTGGGGCTGCATGCAGCTCCTCTTGGTGGGGGCTGGGCTCGGAGCAGTCGCCAACGGTGCTGGGAAGATACTGCATCCACCCACATTTTGCTCCCATGAAGTCCAGCCAGGGGTCACTTGGCAAAGGTTGTCTCTTGCCTCAAGTCACACTGCACCAGGGTCTGGAATAATAGATTTGGGCTTCAAACATAGATTTAAAGACCAGACATGCTAAAAATGCAAGGCAATAAGTGGTCCAAAACTGAACTACCCATCTATTTACTAGAATTCAAGATGAGCTATAGCTCCACATTTAACATGGGGGGGGGGGGGGAACACCTCATCTTGGATTTGAGTACAAGGTGGTAGGCATCAGACAGCTGCTGTCAGCCATAGCGCTAGGTTGCCAGTGCCACCAGACAGGCTGTGCTCTATACCCCAGGCTGGAGCCAGGGCCAGAGCCTGTCAAGAGTGGAGCCAGAGTGGGAGCCGAGTGGTAGGTGCGGGGACAGAGGCTCAAGGTTGGGAAGGGGAGGCCAAGTCAGCAGGGGGAGGGATGGGAGAGCAGGGGTCAAGATGTGGGGCTGCAAGTGGAAGCTACTTGACCCTTCCCAGACCATTTCCCCTGTCCACTGCTTCTTCCCCTGCTTACTGCCCCCCTGCCACTGCTTTCCCTGTAGCAGCAGTGGGGGGGCAAAGTTAACCCTCCAATTATTCCAACATTCTAAACTTGGAAAATTATAACAAACTTACACATTTTTTCATGTATAGAATGTAATAGTTGGGCAGTTCATCTTCAATTCAAGGTCATCTTGGATTTGGGTGAAGAGAGTAGTTGGTTTTAAATGTGAATAGTTACTGAGGAATATACACTAATGCAGATATTGGGTTTGATATCCAGTGTGAAGTCTGGCTAGCCAAAATGATGAGTGAACTACCATATTTACCTGAATCCAAGAAAACTTTGAAAATAAGACAACCCCCCAATTATTAGTTTCTAGACATGGAAAATTATACATCTGTTGTTATTTTGGAGGTTTGTCTTAAACTAATGCCCCCAACTGTTGTGCCAGAGAAAGCAGTGGGTCTGATCACCTTTAATTCAGGTTAAGAAATTGCAAAGCTCTTTCTTGAAGGAAAAATAGCTTAAAAAAAAAAATGTGAATGACCACCAAAAACGGGTCACACATAAGGCCTGGTAACAATAGAGTTGTGTGAATGGAGATTGTTAGGGGCTGAATGTGGGAAGCTCAATTTTGTTTGGTTTTCTGTCTCTCTGGGTAGAAGCAGGCAATAAGAACACAAACAGATACAGAGAGAAATTAAGGAAAAAGCAAGAAGAGTACTCTTAGCACGTCTCTGAAAGAAAGTCAGAAGAGAACGTGCGAAGTTTTGAGTGGAAAAAAATTGGAATCGTTGACAAAAGAAACAACCTTCTGTTGTTTGTTTGACTCCTGCGGTGTTCAGGGAAATGGGACTCTTTACATGCACAGTAAGTTAACAGGATTGTATCAAAATACCCTGTTTCTAACATCAGTTTCTTCTAATGGAGACAATTGGCAGAATTTTAAATAGTGGATAAATGTTCAGGTAAAAAGAGGTAACTGTACTGTACATTAAACACACTGTAGTTCCTCACGTTAGAATTCATGGACAAGTTGCTATCTTGCCTTCAGATTTCCTAGTTGCCTTTTTTTGGGCGGGTTTATGGAATTAACCTTTGAAGTCAGATAGTTTGGGAATTCTCATGAAGATTTTTTATTAATGCTACATTGAGTCTGAGAGGCAGTTAATATTACTAAGTATTTGTAATGTGAATTTTTATTGACAAGCTAAAATATCTGTGAAAAGGAGACTTTTAACTTTTATATTAGTGTTTTAAGACTGTGCCTATACTGGGCACTTGTCTATTTCACAAAGTTATGATAGCAAAACTGTCTCACCTAGGGAGGTGAAAGGATCATTCCCACTCCCACAAGCTGATACTGCTGTCCTGACAGAACTCCCAGTATGGACATAGGTTTGCTGACAAGAAGTGGTTTTTGCTGCCAGAACTGTGTCTAATTCAGAGTGCTTTCTATATATTAGGATTTTAATACATGCCAATTAACATCTTATTAGGGGTGCATCAATAGAAATTTTTTGGGCCGATACTGATGGCCGATTTTTAACGGGCCATAGTGGCTGATACTGATCCAGTTGCTGATATGCAGCCGGGCAGCTTGAAGAGCAGCGTCCAGCTGGTAATTCTGTTGGGGGAATGAAGGAGCACCGGGGGGGCAGACAGATGGATTGAGGCCCTTGCGGTGAGGGAAGGAATGGGTCTGGGGCAGGGGCAGGCGATCCACAACTGGGGTGGAGCATGGGACAGAGCTGCAAGCAGTTTGTCTAGAGGAAGTGGGGGCTCCTGCTGCTACTTGCACCCTGGTAGGGCATGCGTGGGGGGCATGTGTGCAGGACGAGGGTGGGCTGCCGCTGTGGGCTGGGGCTAGGAGCAATCCCAGGCTTTTCCTGGCAGGGGGCTGAGTTGGGCTGCGCACAGGGTGGGCAGCTCTGAGAGGGAGATTATAGGGGGGAGCTGCAGCCATCCCAAAATACGGGGGGGGGGGGCACTGCCACCTGCCCTGAGTGCAGCCCAGCCTACCTGCTAGGAAGAGCCTGGCACCACTCCTGGTCCCAGCCCACCATCACCCTGTGCACAGATCTGGAAGCGCACCCCCCACCCCCAATGACCTCTTGGGGTACGCGCAACAGCAGAAGCCACCACCCCCTCCTTGTGCCCCATGGACGAGCCGCAGCTCCATCCTATGCTCTGCCCTATCTGTGCAGCCCCAGCCCTACTCCCTCCCTCACCACTGGGACCTTGATATGCCTCCCCATGCCCCTTCCCTCACAACAGACTAACCATCCAGACCCAGCTGCTTTTCACCCTGCCAGGCTGTGCTCCTGGCTGCCTGTGTGCTGCAATGTGGCTGCATGCATGCATGGAGCATTTATTGGCAAAGTTATCAGCTGCATCAGCAAAAAAAAAAGCCTTGTGCCAATACCATCATTTTTCTTTGTATCAGTGCTTATCTGATATGGGACTGATGTATTTGTGCACCTCTACATCTTAACTTTTTTTTTCTCAGTGAAAATAGTCCTACAGAATAAAATAAGGTTTGGGTTAGGGATATAACAGTAGTTTCTCACATTGCTTTATAGTGTATCCCAAGTTGGAGGGTTAGTTTGAAATTCCTGGCATGCTATGTTGATGGAAATTAGTCATATCACACAAGTGTCCTAGCTGAACTTTGGAATGGAGAGATGAATTATGATTATATAAACAGTAAAAAATAGATACCTATTTATTAAGAACTGTTAGAGCACAAGGAATTAAAGCTTCAAATACTATTTTTAATTTTCACCTTAGGTAAAGAGAATATTGTCTACCATCAGAAAAGGTAGAAAAAGCAATTGGAAGATGCTTCAGCATTAAATTGCATAAATTTAGATTGTAAAACAACTGTTTTCCTATTTTATAATTCATTTTAGAAGAGTTCATTATTGATACATTTGTAGAATCAATTTATTAAAAAAGCTTATTCATTTTTAATTTTTTTGTGATGGAAGTTGAGAACTTCATAACTCTGAAGCTTACATTTTGGACATGAATGATGCACCATTTAAAAAATAAATAAAAACGGTAGTACGTTTGTGGAGAAGCTATGAGGTTAATAATCTAACCTTTTAAATTATTTTAAGTTCGATAAGGTGTTTGGAATATGTCTAATGCGCTGGTTCAGTACAGTTGTCAATTGTTTTTGTTAGAAGATCAATCTAAGACCCATTGAATGGTACTATAGATGCAGGAATGTATTTGTGTGTAACAAGCTACTGTTTTTGATTGTTATGAGTGTTAAAAATTGTTTTATGGAAGTGGTTTCCTGCTGACTATTCATGTATAGAATCTAATTATTCATGTATAGAATTTAATTAGCAAAAGTTTTGTTCACTATTGTAAACGTTTCTTTTGTTTTCAGGTTTTGAAAGTATTTTAGAAGGGCTTTATGGACCAAGGCTACGAAGAGACCTCAGTTTATTTGAAGGTAAATGACCCAGTTTTCTCTCCAAAATAATTTTCTGAGTGTTTATTGTAATCTGAAATATAAATCCACAGTTGCAAGAACTTTTTCTCTAATGTATTTTTCCTCACTGCTTTCTCACCTCTTCATCCTTGAACATAAACAAGGTCTTATATTAATTAAAAGAAATAACCACATCTTCTTCATAGGAGTGACTGTGTACAGATATTCAGTTTCTACTAGGAGAATCACTGCTCTCCTAGGAGAAATCACAAGTGTACAGATGTTCAGGATTTTTCTCTCAGAGCAAAAAAGGCCATTCTGGGAGAAAAATAACCCAGGAATAACCAGGAATAAATGGGAGAATCATACCTGGGAGAATTTCTCCTGGGAAAGCAATGTCTTTACTCATTCTCTTCTAAGAGAAGCCACAGTACATTCCTCCAGCATTCCAGGCTGCTTCCCTTCTGCCTCCTGCACTTCTTCCTGCCTCTGGGAAGACTGTGTCGCTTGAGCTGGACTCCACTGCTCCAGCCAAGCAGGGAAAAGAATACCCTGCCTTCACAATCTCCATATTGTGCTACAGGGAAATGGAGACTGACCCTGAAATGTCTGGGTGAGGCAATCTGACCCAGATAGACTGACCCACTGCTGCCATCTGTCATCAGATAGATTGAGGGAGCCTGAAGAGCACGCTGAGATGAGTGTGCAGGGGTCTCCTGCCTGCACAGCATCATTACTGTAATCTCTCTGCTCTTCAGAGGCTCAGCATTTGAATGTCTGTGAGGGCATCTCCAGGGAAGTTTTTCTACCAGGAGAATTCTCCCAGATCATTTGAATGTGTATATGTAGCCACTGTGAAATGTCTTGATTAACTAGGCGTCATTGGTTGCGTCTGCACATTTTATTAATGCACACTAGTTACTTCGCGTTTAGTTTAGTACTTAATGAAGCACTAACTAAATGCGCAGTAGCTAGAATTACTGTACAGTAACACCGGCAAATGACTTTTTAGTGACTCTAGTGTGCAGTAGCCTAGTAATACTGTGCAGTAGTATAGTGGCATTGTTGGTGCTGTAATGTACTACTGCACAGTGTTATTAGGCTACTGTGCGTTATTAAGCATGTCATATAGATGCACCCATTAAGTAGCTGGCACAGGGATGATTTCTTTTTCTGTAATATTGGCTAAGCTGTTAACTTTTTTTTTTTTTAAAGAAGCTTTTAGAAAAGGAAAGAGCGAGTTAATTTCACTGGTCCTGTTGCTATCAGAATTCCCATATTTTCTCACAAGGCAGCCGCGCCTTGGTTTTGGAAGCCGGAATGTAGCAGGAAAAAGGTGTTTTTCCAGAATGGTCTAGATCTGACTTTTTAATGTAGGGGCCATGGTGAAATATGGCTTCCACCTCTCTCTGGGACAGTGAGCAAGCAGGGGTGGAGTCCAGTGTTAATTGTATGCTACTCAAAAGCTGCTCCCAATTGATTAGTAGCTGTGAAAGGGACTGTGCCCTTGCTTGCTTTCTCAGAAAGAAGGGAAGCATAACCATTTTGAATCATAACTCTTCCATCATTCTGCTCCAGCAAAGAAAATCAGATTCCCCACTTAAGACATGCACCATAATTTTGGAGGACTGATTTTTGGGAAAATGGTATGTGAGATATGTAAGCTAATATAGTCATTAGGAATGAAGACTTTATGAACAGCAGTTTAATTTGCATTTTTTTCTTCTTAAAATTCTCATTTTTATGCTAGTTTTTCTTTAGTGTCTGTGTGAATCTGTCTCTCTTGAGTCATCTTCACTTATGCTGAAATAAGTGCTAACAGTTACGTTTTTCTGTGTTAGTAAATGATGGTACCTGTTAAAAGTCTCTAAGAAACAGAATGTAAGTCTGTGTGAGGTAGTGCTAATTTATGTCAAAAGGAAAGACTAATAGATTTTCATAATTTTATGAAAAAACTGCACTTTTTAATACCATTTAAACCCTCAATTTTTTCCAAGTTTTAGCTTAATTTAGGTTTAATACAATATTATCTACTGTGCTATAAACAAACAAACCATTTGAAAATATTGAATTTCCTGGTTATTGTGAATCTTTTAAATTTGGGAAAGAAAAGAATGAAAAATGTGCATGTGTAAGTGGGTTTGAAAGCTGAGCAAGCACTCTGGATGTTAATTGGCTGTTTTAGGCTAATAAGCAGAATGTAAATGATGTTGTATAAGGTTTATAATAATCTACAAAATAATGTGATAGTACCGCTACACTGGTGTGGGCCTCACGCTCCTGCCCAGCTGCCGCTGGCTCCTGTGCGTCCACTCACTCTGTGCCCCTGCCCCAGCCCTGCGGTACAGGCGGGGAGCAGCACGCAGCCCTGACCACATGCTTGCTTGTGGGGAACAAACTGGTGCTCAGTGCAGGGGAGAAGTGCACCCCCCCCCCCACACACACACACTTTGCGGCATAGGGGCACCAGCCACAGCCGCTCGCAGTCCACGTGGGTCTGCCCTGCCTCTCTGCCACCCACCGTCGCCCCAATGAGAGTAGGCACAGGCAGCCCCATGCTGGCTCTGAGCTGCTGCAGCATGGGGTGCTGGCCGTGGGGGCCGCTTTTCCCCTGCGCTGAGCACCAGCTTGTTCCCCAGAAGCTGCTGCTCAGTGCCACTGGGCAGTGTTTGCTGCAGCTGCCTGCCCAGAGCCCATGCTGTGGTAGGCTGTGGTGCGGCTGCTTAACTGCTGCCTCTGTCCTGCCCAGCGCGGCAGCAGTAGCCATGTGTAACAGCTGGTGTGCAGCACAGAGGTGGCGGTTAAGCAGCCGCACTACAGCCTAGCACGGTGTGAACTCCAGACAGTAGATGCTACCTGGCAGGGGCCGCTTTCCTTCGCACTGAGCAGCAGCAGCGGCTGCCAAGCTTCTGCTGCCACGGCTCAGTCCCCATGGGCGAGCCTGGAGCTGGCACGGAGCCCAAGCTAGCAGCAGCGGGGGGTTGCAAGCTGATGTTCAGTGCGAGGGGGGAAAAGCGCCCTCCCGTCCCATGTCCAGTGCCCTATGCTGCAGCCACTCGGAGCCCTCGCAGGGCTGCCTGTGCCTGCAGTGGTGATGCGGTGGAAAGGCAAGACAGCCCCCATTGGCTCCGAGTGGCATTACTTTAGAAAAGTATTGGCAGCATGTGTGAATTGTTGAACAATCTCTGAACGTCTTCCCATGAATTCCCTGCCAGGCTTAACCTGCAACTAAAGTAACAGCAACACACACAACATTGAAGAACTTTTACAGCAACTAGCTATATAAATGTTTTATTTATTTATGTAACTTTTTTATTTATCTGCAGTAAAATTTTATGGCACCAATTATGGATTATGATCAAATTTCCTAAATATTATACAAACATACAAAAAATAAGATCATACTTTAATTGGTAAATTGGATAACTAAATAGTACTTAAGCAGAATATAGTATCTAAGTCACAAAAAGTGATCCAGAATAACTGTACTTCAGCAGCCACAAAACCCCTTAGGTGTCTACATTCATTTGGTTTCTATATCTTAGACTATAGAGATGTATAGGCACTAAAGTAGGTTTCTACATATGCAAGTCCCCATGCTAAACAGACAGGTGCTTAAATTCAGTCTAGGATCTAATGTGATTCAAATTGAAGAAAGTGTCTAAATTCCTGGCTCTGGGTTTGTTCCAGTAGGAATCTTAAGAGTACTACTAGTAAAAATCAAAAACACTGATTTTTTTTTAGTACAGAATGCAGTAACTTTCACATGACTGTAAGTGGATGGTTCTATACTTTACATGATAGCCTAGTGTTTCAGGCACCTGAGAGTAGGGATTGGAACCCAGTAGTTTCCCATTCTAGGAGGTCATTACTGGGCTTCAGAGTCAGGCTCTCTGTTGCTTGCTTTCTGTCTGGCTGTATGTATCTATCTTGCTTTTCTGTACAATGGCCCTACTTCAACAGCAAGATTTAAGGATGCTCCATCTAAAACTATTCTGTAGTCCAGGAATGTCAAACTCATCTCGTCCAACAGGCCAGATGAGTGGCACAGAATAGGTCCATGGGCTGGATTGAGCCCGTGGACCTCTTCACTTTTTTAACTTCAAGAGCAGACTCCCAGCATTAGATTGTAATCACTGTATCTTTTAAGACCTCAGTTTTGCAGGTGCTTGTCTTTAATGAAATGCCAAAGTACTTTGCTGGATAAGTATTTTGGCATATTAAGCCTCTTAAGCAGTAAAATATATTTTATTTTAAATATATCATAACAAATTACACAGCTTTTATGTACTTGTAGTAGGGGACGGTGGTTGAAAGTCTGAGCTTCCCAGTCATAAGGTATATTTTATTTATTTATTATTTTCAGGATATGCATAAAATAATAAAATCCATAGTTCCTAAATTTATAAAAAGGAAACACTAGTTTCCTGATCTAGTACATTTCTTGTGTAACTGTTCCATAAATAGTGTTTGTGGTATATAAATGCAGTTACTGAATTCAGAGAGATCTGATAGAAACATAAAGCATACTTGGGGGGAAAAAAATACAATCTATCACTTTGGTTTTAAAGTAAACAATTTTTTATTTGCCAACTGTACATGTAGTCCTGAAGAAAAATATACTTTACGCTTGAACAGCATACAGCCCCAGAAACCATCTTATTGAATTGGCAAATTGAGTTAATCGGAAGCATAAAATAGCTACCGAATCAAAAAAGGAGGGAAATCATAACTTTATCTGTGAAAGATACATACTTATCATATGCATAAACCTGGTAGGATCTACTTTTCATCTAAATTGATGAACCCAATAGAGCTCATATTATGCTGCTTAAGACATTCTTCTTATGTCTGTTTCTTCAATCTGTTTCTTTGTTATGGTCTTACAGGGGAACTCCCAATCATAACAATAGTTCCACATCATTCTAACTTTGAATAACACTTCAGTGTTATGGTGCTCCATTAAGTAAGGTACTTCAACATTTGCTTAAAAGTAGGCATGGATTAAATACCTTACTGCAGCGGTTCCCAAACTGTTGGATTGTACACCACCAGTTTAAAACAAAACAATACGACCTAAAGTACCACCAGCAAATTTTTGTCATATAAAGTAATTATAATAAATCTGTTATCGCATACCACTGACAGGTTGTCTGCGTACCACTGGTGGTACCCGTACCACAGATTGGGAACTGCTGCCTTACTGAATTGTGCCTTAATTCTTATTGCCAGTTTTATATTTAGAAACAATACATTTTTTAATACTGTCAAGGCATTAGCTCCTGGAGGGTATCTGACGCTTTTTGCCCAGCAGGTAAGTTTGTGGGGAGGAACCGGATGGGGGGACAGATCGAGGCAGAGGGAGAAAATGTATTTGGGGGACGCACTTCCCCAGCAGGTAAGTTCCACCTGTCTGGGGCCCCACTCAACTTACCCCAGCTCCTGCCTCTGTGGCACTATCCCTTACCGCAGGGACCTTGATCTAGACCCCGCCCCTTTCCTCGCCCATGGACTGACCTGCTGGGCTGGCGTGTGCGCATGCATGCATGCGGGCACTCGGCCCCCACCAATCCCAGCCTCGGATTGACTCCAAGATCTACCGGTGGATCTAGATCCACTAGTTGGTGACCACTGTCCTATAGCCTTCATACTCCTTCACTTACTATTGGTTGAGCATTTTTATTTTTTACTCCATCAGTATATCTAGTGCTCCTTACTTGTTCTCTCTGGATCTTTTTATATCTATTTTTAAAAAGGTTTTTCCTTTTCCTGCTCCCAAACAGCTAGGGCAGCTGCTTAGCCTCAGACTCCAGTAGCAGAACTTTTACTAAGCATATTCATTGAAGTACTTGATACCTGTCATTGGATACGTATCATTCATCTCATTTTCCTCTCTGTCAGATAGAGGAAAAGCAGAGTGGTGACAGCAATGCTTTTTCTTCTCCAGGCAAAAAGAAAAATCACTTAGGATTTTAGAGGAAGAAAGTTTCATTTTTTGAGGTGCTTGGTATTTTTATTTTCTAGGTCCTTTGGGAGTATTTACATGAATTTAACTTAAAGGACATTTTTTGATACCGTTAACATTATTCTTTAACTGTCTTAGAATCAAAACTTCAGGTCTTCTAAGAAGTTAGAAAGGAGGTCGTGAGAACATCAGGCTTCCTCCTGTGCCTGTTGAGAAACAAATAATCTGTGCAAATTCTCCCAGCTTTGTTCTCCTGGTAGAAAAACTTACCCAGAGGTGCCTGAACAGCATTCAAACGTCTGAGCCCCTGAAGAGCAGAGAGTTTATAGTAATGATGCTGCGCAGTGAGGGGGGCCTCTGTGCTCGCATCTCGGTGTGCTCTGCAGGATCCCTCAGTCTGTCTTGCAACAGATGACAGCAGTGCACAGGAGAGTCATGATTGGCTGGCACACTGCTCAGGGTCAGCCTATGTCTCTGTGAAGAATAATGTGGGGATTATGAAGGGGATGTGTTCAGCTGGAGCAGTTAAGTCCAGCCCTAGCAACATTCTGTCTCCCAGTAAATGGGGGGAAGAGGGGTGGGAGCAAAAACCCTGGAAGGGCTACTCGTAGAAAATATATAGACATTTGCCTCCTCAGAAGAAACTCTCCTGGGAGCAATTTAGCCCTGGTTGTTCCCAGGTTATTTTTCTCCCAGCATGGCCACTTTTGCTTTGAACATTTGTACATTTGCGGTTTCTCCTGGGCAGCAGCAACTTTCCAAGTAGAAACTGGATGTTTGCACATGGCCAATACTTACAAAATAGGGGTGCACTGATAAAGATTTTTTTTGGCTAATTATTAACCCGCCATATCGGCCAATACCGATCCAATATTCGATGTGCAGCCTGGCAGCTTGGAGAGCAGTTTCCAGCTGGTAAGTCTGTGGGGTGGAAGGCATGTTGGAGAGTGAAGGGGCTTGGGCAGGGGACAGATTGAGTCCTCCCATGGGGAGGGAGGGAATGGGACAGGGGCATGCGCTGCCTGGGTGAGGCAGGGCGCAGGACAAAGCTGTGGGTGGCTCATCTGTCAGGGCGGGGGGGGAAGCAGGGTCTGGTTCCTCGCTGCTGGGGGGCATGTGCCCCCTGGATTTGTGTGTGGAGAAAGATTGGGCTGCCTGCTGAGGGCTCAGGGCCAGGGGCTATACTGGCCTCTTCCTGGCATGGGGGCTGGGCTGGGCTAGAGCTGCTCTCGGGATGGGTGGGAAGGGGGCAACAGGGTAGACTACAGTCACCCCAAAATTTACTTTGCTCGTGGGGGGGGCCCCCCAGAACAAGCCGTCCACGGCTCCATCCTGTGCCCCACCCCAGCTGGGCAGTGCCTACGCCAGCCCCCCTTAATCTCCCCCTCCCCCACTCTTTTTCCCCCCCACAGACTTACTGGCTGGACACTGCTTTGCAAGCTGCCAGGCTATATTCCTGTCTGTGTGCATGCTGCAGCTGCGCATATGCATGCAGCCTTTATTAGTGACATTATAGGCTACACCAACTAAAAAAGGCCGATTGCCAATAATGTCAGTTTTCCTTTTATCAGTGCTGATCCAATATGGACTAATATATCGGTGCATCTTTAGTATGAAACTACCGTAACAAGGTAATAGAAATAGCAGCAGACCTGAAGAACCAGATGTTCTTTCATGTGTCTGATAAAAAATGGTAGCTGTTTTTAGTTTTGTGCCTACAGGTTTGTTTGTCAGCATTCAAGGTCTCAAAGTTTCAATAGAAGCACAGAAACATTCCAGATGAGTGAGAGAGCTTATTTCAGGTAACTTCACTAAGGCAAAGGAGAATATGTTTTCCAACATTATTCTTGCACCAATAAAGTAGGTAAGAGAAAAGCTCCTTGACTAAATATCTGGGTTCCTTTTCTCATAAAAATACAAAAGAGTATAAGCAATGGAAATGTTCAGATTTTTTTGGAAAATCCCTAAGAAAATATCAACTTGTCAGAGAAGTGCAGCAGAAGTGTAATCTGTCACCTGTGTGTGATGAAAAATCATTTATTTTGACAGAAGTTTTGGTTAATCTTAGTGGTATTTTCCTGTTTAAGTTTTGATTTGTAGATAGCCACAAGCCACATAAAGATCTTACATCACACCAAACTGACAAACTACCTCTAAACTTCGTTTAGTCCAGGGACAGTCTCCAGTTTCAGTTATATTCAGTAAGATCTGCTATGTTTTGAGATCCACAGGCAGAGGAATTTTCCACAGAATCCAAACTTCCATAAAAAAGAGAAATTATCCTGCATGGTTACAGAGAGTTTTAAAATATGAACAGATTATAAATTGATGCGACTTGGTCTTGCAGAGGCTGAAGACATCTTGAAATAATAGCTGCAAATACTAGGAGCAGCTAAATCAACCCATATAAATATTCAGTTAATAAATTTATCCTATAGTTCCAAACTAGGCCTGTTTTTTTTTTTGTTTTTTTTTCTTGTTGTCAAAAGCCCAGTTTGTCAAAATCTTCAATTTACCTCCCTAAGAATTTACCAGTACAAAATTCTGTTACGTATTTTAAGTGTGGGAAATAATAAAACAGACTCAGTGAAATAAAAATAACAAATAACAATATAGTCAGTGCATTATTGCATTAGCTGTATTTTATATTTAATTTGGGAGCCTCCGTGTTTATGTAAGATTGTGGAATTTATTGTTGGAATACAAGTTTTGCTGAAACTAAGAGGACTTTTTGCAATAGTGCCATAGTGTATATTTGGTGGAACTTGCAATTGTATATATTGTATTGGTGGTTGATCTCCTCTTTGCAGTGGATGCAGTACAGGCACCCATGTTCATTTATTGAGAACTGTCACTTGTTTTTAATGTTACTGACCATGGTATTTTGATGACATGTCTATGGATGTTGGCAGAAATAAATAGTCCTCGCATGACTCCATTAATTTCTAGGATAGATGTCGGGGAACCTGTTCTTCCGTGGGAGCACCCTTGAGAGATTTTATAGGGATCTACTCTGTCCCCTCTGTTCCACATTTTGTATAGATACCTATATAGATATATCGAGATATATCTCATGTTATTAAGAAGATTAGATGGGAAGCTGTTGTTTATAGTGTGTATGGTTGTTACTTCATGGACAAAAAAACTTTTAGTGATGGGGAGTCTTGTGTGCCCCAGTGTCCCTCAAAGCTATGTCTCCTGGAGTCTTACATTCCTGGCATGGTCACCCACGGTGAACAGGCCTGAGGGGAGATTTGAGATGAATCACAATTCAACCCTAAGTCCTCACGATCCAACTCCAATTTCTTCTTAGTAGAAGATGTCAGAATCTCATTAGCTATAAAGATAGAAGGAGACTGTGGCAAAATCAAGGTCTCCTATCATCTAGGGTTTTCCCTTGCCATTGGGCTCTGATGTCCACCTTGTCAGAATCATGTGATTGCTGTTTCACTGCAACAGCTTCCTCAGTTAGTCACTCACAGACTTCTACAACACGAAACAATGTGCTCTCTCGTACCAACCTCCATAAGCCCTGTAATGATGGACCAATGATGACGGAGACAGGACTAGTGAATCCAGCAGTCTCCAACCATGAATCTGCATGTAGGCAGCAGTAGCCCAATGGTTAAACTGCACCTGGGTTGAGACAGGTGCAGTTTGGCAGCTGCTACCCTGACTGAGCAGTCCTATTCAGAGGGTAATAATCAATGGCTCGATGTCTAGTTGGCAGCTGGTATCAAGTGGAGTGCCCCAGGGGGTGGCTCTGGGGCCGGTTTTGTTCAATCTCTTCATCAGTGACTTGGAAGATGGCACAGAGTACACCCTCACAAGTTTGCAGATGACACCAAGCTGGGGGGAGTAATAGATGCACTGGAGGGTAGGGCTAGGATTCGGGGTGACCAAGACAAATTGGAGGATTAGGCAAAAAGAAATCTCATGAGGTTTGACCAAGACAAGTGCAAAATCCTGCACTTAGGAGAGAACAATCCAATGGACCAGTACAGGCTGGGGGGCGACTGGCTGGCAGCACCTCTGCAGAAAAGGACCTGTGGGTTACAGTGGACAGTAAGCTGAATATAAGTCTGCAGTGTGCCCTGGTTGCCAAGAAGGCTAACAGCATACTGGGCTGCATTGATAGGTGTGTTGCCAGCAGCTCAAGGTAAGTGATTATTCCCCTCTATGTGACACTAGTGAGGCCACATCTGTAGTACTGTTCAGTTTTGGGCCACCACACTACAGAAAAGATGTGGACAAATTGGAGAGAGTCCAGGAGAGGGCAGCAAAAACTGTAAGGGGCTATGGCACATGACTTATGAGGAAAGACTGAGGGAACTGAGGAGAAGCTGGTGGAACTGGGCTTATTTAGCCTTGAGAAGGGATTCAGTAGCAGCCTTTGCTACTATTAATAGCAACCCTTGAAGGTGGGTTTGAAAGAGAATGGAGCTAGACTGTTCTCAGTGGTAGCAGATGACAGAACAGGGAACAATCGTCTCAAGTTGCAGCAAGGGAACTTTAGGAAGAATTTTCTCACTAAGAGGTTAGTAAAACACTGGAACAGGTTACCAGGGAGGTGGTGGAAGCTCCATCCTTGGATGTTTTTAAGACCCGGCTAGATGAAGCTTTGGCTGGGATGATCTACTTGGGGCTGGTCCTGCCTTGAGCAGGGTGTTGAACTAGATGACCTGCTGAGGTTCCTTCAAACCCTAATTTTCTACAGTGCTAATCAGAATCTCCTCTGCTTACCCTACATGGGGAGGAGCTAGAAAAGGTGCCTTAAATCTAGGCTCTATTCCTGGCTGAATAACCATGACCTGCAGGATTACTCTCTGTGACCAAAAAACTGCTGTCGTCTTCAGGGGAACTAGTGAAATACAGCATTGACATTACAGCTCTGGATGAGACGAGAGGACTGGATGAGGTTCAACTGAGGGAGGGAGGTGGAGGCTACACCTTCTGGAAGGGAAACTGGCCCAGGATAGATGTGTTCAGTGCCTGCTTCATCATCAAGAATCGGCTTGACTGACAAGTTAAGGTGCTCCCTGTGGGCGTTAACAAACATGACCTTTTGTCTTAAGCTGAGCAACAACCAGTACACCACTATCATCAGCACATATATGCTCCAAAGCTTGATGCTGATGATGATGTCAAAGAACAGTTCTACTCCAGCCTTGAACATGTTTTGACTAATACTTGCAAGGAGGACAAGATCATTCATCTTAGTGACTTCAGCACCAGAATTGGACATGACCAGGAACTCTGGAGTGGCACCAATGTGAAAGAAGGAGAGGGAAAGCTAGCTCCAAAGACATCCTTCTGAACAAATGGAGGGAGCCACAGTCTTGTCATCATGAATGCCATCTTCAGACAGAGTGACAAATACAAGGACACATGGAGATGCTCACCCTAAGCACTGGAACTTCCTCACCTGTGTCATTGTTAGAGCCTGTGATCAAATGGATGTGTCATGCAAGCCATGTGAGGAACCGATGATTGCTGGACAAATCACTGTTTTGTCAGATCCAGCCTGAACATCTAGCTTGCTCTGAAACACTGAAAACAGGAAGAAGCAGCGTAAAGGACTCTCAACACCAAATCTGTTCAAGACCCAGAGGTGTTTAAGGGTCTCCAGCAATGTCTCCGTGGAAAGCTCTCTGCCCTGTCCACAAATGAAGGCAACACTGAGGAGCTTTTAAAGGGGTTTAAAACTGCCACTTATATGGCCTGTGCTGAATCTATTGGCTTTACCACCTGTTGTCACCAAGACTGGTTTGATGAAAGCAAGGCAGAGCTCCAAGACTTCCTCAGGTGCAAGAGAATCTCATTCTGCTTGGCAAGATGACACCTTATCTCAGCAGAAGAAGGAGAAGCTTAAAGGAGGATCTGGGAGATCAGAAATCAGTGGTGGCAAGATAAAGCCAAGGAGATTCAGTTCTATACTGACAAACATGACATGCATAGCTTCTCCCAGGCAGTTAAACCATTTATAGCCCAACTTCTCATGGTCCTACTTTCCTATGGTCGTAAGATGGCTCAACACTCAAAGATGGTGAGTCTATCCAAGCTAGATAAAAAGAGTACCTTGAGGCACTTCTGAACAGTGAATTGATTGGCAGATGCCACCTTTGGAGTCCATCTGTCAACACCCTGAAAAGGGGATCCCTCCCCAATATTCCTGGTGTGCCATCAGGGAAACCAAGAACAACAATTTCCTGGACCAGATGGCATACCTGTGGAAATCTGCAAGGCTGGAGGTGAGGAACTAGTACTGAGACTCCTTGAACTTTTTATTCTCTGAATTTGGAACAATGAAGAGATCTCTGAGGACATGAGGGATGCCAACATCATGACTGTTTTCAAGAAAGGAGCTAAGTCTGTGTGTGGGAACTATCAAGGTATCACCTGCCTTTCCAAGGCAGGAAAAATCCTTGCCCACATCAGCCTGAACTGTCTTCTAACTCTTGCTGAGGAAGTCCTGCCGGAATCTCAGTGGGACAACTGACATGATCATTGTTGTCCACCAATTCCAAGAAGTGTTGGGGACAACATCAGGACTCGTGCATGTATGGACTTCATTGACCTCACTAAGGCCTTTGATTCCATCAGTCCCGGAGCCTTGTGGAATAAGGCCTTTGATTCCATCAGTCCCGGAGCCTTGTGGAAAGTACTAGCCAGATTTGTATGTGCTGAAAACCACATCAAGGTTCTGAGTTTTCTTTACAACCAGATAACAGTGACTGTCTTACGTAGTGGATTGGAGACAGATCTACTTGCCATCCAAACTGAGGTCAAGCATGGATGTGTCATCACCCCAACTCTGTTTTTTGTTTTTGACAATCATCTTGGTTCTTAGGGACCGCTTTTCTTCTTGACATAGAATACTAAACAGATGGAAGTCTTTTCAATCTAGGATGGTTTTGGTCGAAGACGGTCATCCTTGACCTTAAGTATGCTGATGACTGCACCATCTTTGCACGCAATGGGGAAAGCCTCCAAAACATGCCTCATGTTTTTGGAGAAGCCTACCAAATTTAGACGAAAGTGCTCTGTCACCTCACCCTGAGCCATGAATATGACCCCAGTCCCCATGTTACTATTAAGGGAAAGATCCTGGAGGTAGTCGAGCGCTGCCCCTACCTCAGTAGCCACCTCTCAGAGAGTGAATGCTGATTGAAGAGATCCAACATATAATCCCCTACACAAGTGCCTTTCTTGGGAAATTATGTTGGCATGTCTTTATGTATCATGATCTTTATTTACCAAGATCCAGGTCTACAATGCTGTCATCATTCCTTCTCTCCTCTACAGATGTGAAATATGGGTGATCTATTGTCATCTCAAGAGCTGGAAGGGTATCACCCACAATGCCTCTGGAATTTCCTCCACATCAAATGAGAAGATGGCCAGACAAATGTCAACATCTTTGCTGAAACCAATGTTACCAGCATTGAGTTGGTGATCCTCAAGCCCCAGCTTCTCTGGGCCAGACATTGTGTGCAGATGCCCAGTTCTCAACTCCAAAAACAAGTCCACTCTTCCCAGCCTAGTTATGGCTTGAGGTCTTGGGGTGGCCAGAGGAAAATCCTACAAGGACACATTGAAGGCATACCGCCAGAAAACAGATGCTTACATCAAGAGCTGTGGGGAGCTGGCTGTTGACCATCTCCAATGGTGCCACAACCTCAACCAAGCAGCAGTCCATTTTGAAGATAAGGGTCTTGCCCTCAAAGCAGAGAAAAGAATGGAGGCAGGAATAAGAGAGAAATCCTAGCCTACAGACTACTCTCCCCTGTGGAAAGATCTGCAACGCCTGCAGATAAGTCTGTGGCTCAAGGATTGGACTCTTAAGTCACCTCAGGACCCATCAATGAGCTCTGGTAGAGGTCATCCTTGAATCAAGCGATTGCTGGCAATGAAGATGCAAGTTCCATTCAGAAGTAGCTGGGGCATATATGAGAGCTAGCTGAGTTAGGCTCAACACAGATAATGCAAATATCAGAGAGAAACAACCAGGAAAAATGGCAGTGATTATAAAAGCTGCGTTATTGTTCACGTTTCTCTATAACTTGTGTAAGTTTACAACCTGAAGGTATTGTTGGAGTTCCACTTATTCCTGAATGTGTCACTGAGTTGTTACAAAGAATGTGTTAACATTTATTTTGAGATTCTCTCTCTCTCCCCCCCTCCCCCCCCAAACTTTAAAAAAAACAGGCTTTGCTGTGGGTATATCCAAGCCTTCTGTCACTCTGGTTTGGATTAGTGCAATGTAAACAAACTACCTAGGGTAGATAAACAATTTGGAAATTGCAAACTGAAATTTGGTAGATAAATTGTATTTCTTACAGTATTTCTGTTGTTTGTACTAATTACTAGTACATTTCTAGGTTAAGTTTTAAAATGTTGGTTTTAATTTAAAAATAATTTTTATGCCCGAGAGCCATTGTCACAAATTAAGCACCACACTGTCCCCAAGTGCTACTCTGATCCCCTGCTCTGTTGTCCGGTCTTCCTTCTACCTTATCTGTTGCTCTTCTTTTCTGCTCCCTGCCCTATCTGCCATATGTCAAACACAGAGGCTGGCTTTGCCACTTCTGGCAAACATGTAGTTTGTTGGCCACGCTTGCTCTAAACTGACTCCAGCTAAGTTTCCTGGTTTAAATGAGAGCCTGCTGGAAGTAGAACATTGAGATCCTGAATTCTGGAATACATTCGGAACCCTGCCCACCTCCCCCAAACACGTACACACACGCGTGCCTAGCTTTGTTAAATTAATTCTAAAAAATTTCAAAAAACAGTTGCATGAATTTGTGCATAAACTTAAGGAATTGGCATATTTGTGTGAAATGAAATCCCATTAGAATCTTTGTTAATAATGTAGTTGAATCGGCCCTTTCATTTCCAGTGGAAAGTGACAGAGCTCCCTTTCCAACAACATTTGACTTGTATTTTTCCCTGTCTGCTGCAGTACTGAGCAGTTCATATTGTATTAGAATTACAAGTATGATCTATAAATGCAGACTGCCTGTAGAAATTCTGACTGGCTGTGATTTGTGAACAGTCTATTTAATTGAACTAGTATTTAAAACAGCTTATTTTAAAGTGTGATCAAGGGTAACATGGGTTCAGCACTGTTTCAGCAATTGTCAGATAAGTTTATTAATGGTTCCTAAAATTATATCAGTAGATTGTCTTTGTCTGTACTTAAAGCATAAGCATTTTCACTAAAGATTAAGTTAAACTGATTGTTTCCAATTATTTTCAGCAATAAGGTTTTTCCATTTGGTGAACAATAAGAATAAAATCTAAGGGTACCTATACACGTGCAGAGAGTAATTACCATGCTCCAGCAGACTCCAGTGTCACATGTATCAGCATCCCCGCGCTGAAAAATGGCAGCGAGGGTGCTGAAAAATTACTCCGGGTGCATTTAATTAGAGCTGCTCTTGGAGCTGCTGTAATTAAAGTGTCCTCCACCACCCTAGGCTTCCAGAGCATGTCTATAAATGCCCTAAAAGTCTAATTAAACAATAAGATAATATTCATGTATACTGTCACTCGGGTGACCCAAAGAACACTGCAAAATAAATATGCCCCTCCTTAATAACAGGTTGTGTTTGAATAGTGTGGACATAAATGGGCAGGGTTTATTTTTCAGCAGTGCTCTTGATTTGGCAAGGGGCTGGTATAGGTAGCTATACTGGACCTGGTATAGCTATATGCAACATCATGTTCTGAATTTAACCAGGTATTAATATAAAACAATTCCTACAGCAGAGTAGTGCGTTCATTGTTAAATTACTCTTTTTATATATTCATTAAGGTTCAGAATTCTTATCAGCCAATCGGTTCACTTCATTTTTTCCCAGTTCAGTTTTTTCACATGGCCAATGGTGAACCTCCAGCAAAAATGCTGGTTTTATACATATAGTTCATTTTTTCAGCTTTCTAGCACTATTATTTTCTGTCATTGTACTTATTCTAGCTTTGAAAGAAATTCTTTTGGGAGGAAAATTGTTTCAAGCGATGAATAATAGGGCATTGATCCTTTCACTTCTTTGGTGGTGGTATAAATCCTGCCAAAGTAGTGACTGAAATTTGCTCTGATCTACTAGCTAGCAGTTGAGTAGCCTATGTGAAATTTAATTAAATTTTTGTGCATTTCTCTCCAGAGAAAATCACAACTACAGTTGACTATGTAAGATGTCCCTGTATGCAATGGCATCAAGCAGGGCAATAAATGAATTGTCATAGATATAAAGTTTGCCATACAATTTCTAGATATGATTCTGTTAGGATTGAGACACGTAGGTAGTGCAGTACTGGGAAACTTGCATGACTTAATTTGTATTTGATTTGTGGATAGAAGAATTCAGCTTCCAGGTTTGATATTCTGTCAGTTTTTCAAAGGTAATTTATTTTCACAGGAAATGTATATATTTTCACAGGTATTGCTTTTGTGGTTATGTGGCTAGACTATGGTATTACTTTTGTAATTATGGTGTACAGTGTGGTTTTTATATATATAGAGAGAGGTAGTTAGACATGTTAAATGGAAATGCATAAAACGTAGTACAGCAACTGCCTGTGGGCAAATGGCAAAGATATTGTCTTAGTATTAACCAGGCCTCCAAGCTCATTTGCTATGTTTGAGAACTATTATATAGGATCTTTAATTGGATGATCACCATATTAAGTTTTACTTTTACATTAAAGGATGAAACCTCCAAACTCCCTACCTTGACAATCAGCTTTTGGGTGAGCCAAGTGACCTGACTTGAGAATAGAACTGAAAATCTTCAGATCTTGAACCTTGAATGATACCTATTAAACTAGTCTAATAAATACAGGTTAGATTAGAAATCCAGCCTTTTAGTAGTCAGTTGTAGGAACCACAGTTTGTTCTCTTTTTAACATCCATTTTTGCTTGTCTTTTGAAATGCTTTTATTTTATTTTTTTAAGACTGTGAGCCAGAAGAGTTGACTGACTGGTCTATGGATGAGAAATGTTCCTTTTGTAACTTACACAAAGAAACAGTCAGTGTAAGTATGAATGTAATATGAAGCATGTAAATTGTTTATTCTTTTTTTCAAATGTTAAAACTGAAAGTAGAATTGGAGGTTTCCCTAGTGGGTTCACATTGTTGATTTTTATACTAGAAAACAAATGTTTTGAGTAGGGGAAAGGAAGGAATTTTAGCTTTACAACACAAGTCTTTTATTGCATCTGTTACATTCTTGCTGTTTGTTAATCTCATGATTTCTTAAAACCGGCTACAACCTTTATTGAGATCTGTTGCTGTCTTGCATTTTCTAGGATCGTACACCAATTATTGGTTCTTCACAGTCAACACCTACAGAGGAACTGTCATCTCAGGGCCAGTCCAACACTGATAAGATTGAATGCCAAGCAGAAAATTATCTAAATGCACTCTTTCGAAAGAAAGGTAATAGAGTCTTGCCTTTCACGTTAAATTCTGCAGTAAAAGTTTGGAAAAATCAAGTGATTCGGGGATAGTCTTTCAGTCCCAAGTTATTTTTATTACTTCAAGTATGAATCCTTAGCATTTTCTCTTCTTTCTTTTTTTTTCCCCTGTTTCCTTTTCTTATTTTAGGTGGAGCAGATGACATGCTGCTTCTCCTTTCTTTCCTTTCTACCATTTCTTTCACTGCTGTTGCATTCAATAATGAATTCTCCTATTTTTCCATTTTTCTCTCACCTATCTAACTTCAACCTTCGCTCCCTAGAATTCTGAAACATTTAAACATTTCTGCTTGTAAGATGATTTTATTACTGTTTTATTTTCCCAAGAAAATAGTTTTAGGGTAAAGTGGATGTTTTAACATATTAGTAATCAGAGGTAGATTGTTTTAACTTGAAGTCACTACTTTAAATCCATCCAAATGAGTGATTGAAACTTGTTTTCGTTTTATAGCCTTCAGTAATTCTACGCTTTAAGTCCATGACTACTTACACCTATTGGTCTTTTGCAATTGCTGTGGTATATAGAATGAATAACAACGTAAATAGCCTTTTTTCTATGATTACTTGATGATCAACTTATCAAGGATGAGTGTTGGCTAGCCCATCAAGGGACAGGCTATTATGTGATTACAGTAAAAAATTGTCAAATATTCCATGAATCCAAGAATGCTCTTGTGTAGGTGGTGGCCTACCTTTTTTTTATTGTATCATAGTGTTTTCTGTTAGCAAGAGTAGGAGTGAGAGTTCCTTGCCCATCCGTCCGGTAGGAGTCAGAACACACACATGCTCCATTTAGGAGCATATGGCAAAGATAGACTATTGCAGCTGAACAGCAAGAAAGGGCAACTGGTTTGCATCATCTGCTTTTCCCTTCACATTCTCCTTCTAGTTTTGCTTCACAAAGCACAGATTTTTTTTTTAATGAAGATGCGAGTAAAATGAAGTTAGTTCCATTACTACATGAATCAATAGCAATTTTCCTGTCCTGTGGGCATAACCTACATGAGATTGTTTACTGCATGGCTAGCCCTGCACTGAAGCACCCTCATGCTCCAGTCAGCCCCTCTGCAGCATGTTTTACTGAGGGAGCAGCCCCAGGCTGGCAGGCTGACTTTTGGGGGTCCCTGCCAGCCTAGGCTATTCTGACCCAGCTCATAGTGCTGTGGTCCTAGGTACACGTTCAGATGGCAATGAACTCCGAAGTTTATTGCTCCCAGGCTCACATTCAAATGACATGCCTGGGAGCAATAAACTGAAGCAACAAATGCTGAAGTTTGCCTCACATTAATTACATGTGTGTGTTTCAGTATCAGGAAAACCTATTCTTGTGAAAGCTTTCAGAAGTTCATCAAATGAGTACTGAAAGTTTTTTGGGTGACCGGAAAAATGATCTTGATCATATTTTTGCTAGACGCATTTATGCCAACAATATACCATGTCATATAGTTGAAAAAGCTTATGTGCTAGATTTTTTTTTTTCAAAAACTACATTCAATTTACAAAGTTCCAAGAAGAGAATCACTTGAGAGAAGTCTTCTGAATGCTGAAGTGGAAGATGTGAAAAAGTGTTGATGTTCTTACTGCACAAGCTCCTCTTGTGTCTTTAGTATCTGATGGTATAAATATTCACAATGATGGTGTCATCAACTTTGTTCACAAATCCAAAATATTTTACACATTTCAGTGCACAACTGAGCATCACCGCACAGCCCAATATATGGTTGACCAGTTTAAACATATCGTCAATAATTTGGCTCTATAGAAAGTTGAGTCATTATAGACTCCAAGATGAACATGGGCCGCCAATGTGGGGATGCAGTCAGGAAGGCTAACTGCACCTTGTCCAGATGCATCACGAGCAGGTCCTCTGAGAGGTGATCCTCCCTCTCCTATATGACGGTGGTCAGGCCACAGTTGGAGTACTGCGTCCAGTTCTGGGCACCACACTTCAGGAGGAATGTGGACAACATCAAGAGGGTCCAGAGGAGGGCCACTCGCATGATCGGGGGGCAGCAGGGCAGGCCCTTCAACAAGAGGCTATGAGACCTGAACCTGTTCAGCCTCCACAAGAGAAGGCTGAGAGGGGATCTTGTGGCCGTCTGTAAACCGGCCAAGGGATACCAGCAGGCACTGGGTTCTCCTGAGCACTACTGGGAATAACAAGGAACAACAACCATAAGTTGACAGAGTAGATTCAGGCTAGATATCAGAAGGCACTACTTCACAGTCAGGGCAGCTAGGATCTGGAACCAACTTCCAAGGGAAGTGGTCCTTGCTCCTACCCTGGGAGTGTTTAAAAGGAGGCTAGATAGACACCTTGCCAGGGTCATTTGACCCCAGCATTCTTTCCTGCCCATGGCAGGGGGTCAGACATAATGATCTGCTCAGGTCCCTTTCAACCCTACCAACTATGAAAAGAGGCGAGGGGGGAAACTGCTCTGATATTGACATCTGTAGCTGACCAGTGACATCTTTCCCTGAGTTCCCTTCCAATCACAGTGCTGTGGGAGACGGATGTAGAACCAACATATAAGGCTGTGTGTGAAGTGATCTGTTTCGGTACCTTTTGTGAGCTGTCTGTCTGTCTTGAAGCGGCATCTGAAAGGTTCTGGCTTTGTAGCACTAGTGAGTTTATTGTTAACAGGTTGTATACAATCCTTTCCTACTTATCCTTGCCTACCATCCCTATTGTTATCCCTTTCAACTTATTCTTCCCCCAAACTCCTCTTATTTGTTCTTGTTAGTCTGTCTTTTTTTTTTTTTCCTGCCACAAAAAGAAATCTGTGTTTTCACTGACTGTCTCATCACTGCGCAGGAAAGTACAACACACACACACACACACACACACACACACACACACACACACACACACACACACACACACTTTACAGCACACCAAGCATGAAGCGTGCTGGAAAGGCAGGTGCCAAGTCTTCTGGCAGGGCAGGGAGAGGGGGCAGAGGGAGATCTTCAAGTCCGTGGCACCCCCCCAATATAGATGCACCCTCTTTCCTGGCAGTCTTTTGCTGCTGGTGGGAGCAGTGTCTTCACCTGCTCCACTAACATCAGTAATAACAACCAACACCAGCATAACAGTCTCTACCCCAGTTTCAGTTCCCAGCGTGAACCTTTCAGTGCCAGAGGAGGAGCTGCATCTGGAAGCAGAAGCAGAGGAGCTGAATGCCATAGCTAAGGAAATTCTGGGGAAGGAGGGGGAATCTGAGTTTGTCCTCCACACCCCTCAGAGTTCCCCTAGAGGCAGGTCGCCTTCTCTGGACCGCCGCCATGTAGGGGCAGCTGGCTTAGTAGTGGTGACGTGTAGGAGGTGCACATGCACCCCTTGAGAGCACCGGTGCACCCCGTGTCAGGCCGCATTTCCTGTTTAGGCGATGGGCAGGGGGGCAGGCAGGAGCGCCGGTGCCCCCTGCCTGCAAGTGCCAGCTGGGAAGCGGAGTTACCAGCAAAAACGACTGCCACTTCCAGAAGTGGCCACAGGACTTTTTGGTGAGTGAGATCAGCTGCAGAGGGGACCCCCCCCATGAGTGAGATCAGTTGTGGGGGACCCTTCCCCCCCAGTTGCTGACTGGTGTTGGGGGGCATGCCCCCCCTCTGACTTAAGAGGCACCAGTCACCCATGTGGCTTAGCTCCTCCTGTTGTGCCTCTGCCTGTTGAGGAGGGAGATAAGGCAGGATCCCCACCCTCAACCCAGAAGCAGGTAGGTAGTGTAGTATGGAATCATTTTGAGGTGGCAGATGATCCTAGGTCTGCTACCTGCCAGCACTGCTGAAAGCAGATCAGCCAGGGCAAGGAGGTGAAACATTTTACCACCACAGTGATGCTGCTGTATCTCAAGAGGCAGCATCCCCTTGCCCTTCTTCCTTCTCAGCCTAGCACCAGTGGAATTGTGCCCAAAAAAGTCCCCTTCCTGCTCCAAAGCCCCTGTCCCCATGAAGCAGAGGCAAGCCACCCTGGACCAGTGGGGGAAAGGCAGAGACAAAGGGCAGGGGACGTTCCCAAGGTGAGCAAGGTCACCCAGAGCATTGGGGAGATGCTTGCTCTGGATGACCAGCCCTTCTCCTTTGAGTGTCCAGGGTTCAGGCAGCTCATGGTGCTCGTGGCCCCATTTTACCAAGTACCTGCATGCACCATCTTTAGCAGGCCCATGGTGCCCTCTCTGTATGAGGCATGCAGGGAGTACTTGAGGGAGGAGCTGCACAAGGCAGGGCGTTACATTTCACCTCGGACATCTGGAGCAGCCGGGGTGGAGATTTTACCTACCTCTCCCTTACAGGGCACTGGTGCAACCGGTCAGGGCGTCGGTGGGCTCTCCTTCAACCAGAGGTGATGCACGAGTCCCACATGGCAAGGGAGATCATGGTGGCCATGAACCGCATGGTGAAGGAGTGGTTCGTTGGGTAGGGCAAGCTCACCTGTGGGTTCATGGTCACTGATGATGGGGCCAATATGGTGAAGGTGGTGCGTGGTACCAACTTGTGTTGGCATCCGCTATGTGGCATACAAGTTTAACCTCATAGTTAGGGATGCCTGGGGGGGGTGGGGCAGAGGTCCTGGTGATGGTGCCATCACTACCACTACCAGCCATCTCACTTAAAAATGTAGGAAGGTGGTGGGCTACTTTCACCAGAGCATCAAGGAGGGGCAAGATGTTGTGGGACAAACAGGAAGAGCTAGGCATCCCACAGCACAAAATCATGCAGGATGTGGAGACTTGGTGGAACGCTACATACTTGATGTTCGAAAGGTTATTGCTCGGGGAGACTGGGATCAGCAGCCCCATTAACAAAACTGAGTGGGATACCATCTCCCAGACTTTGGTGGTCCTCAAGCCTAGCATAGCCTCAGTGCTGACAATGCCCTCCTTAGCCAGGTGATCCCCATAGTAGGGGATGTGTTGGCATGTTTTACATTTCTTGTCATGACATGGTCTGGATCCATTCAATGTGTTTTGGGCTGTAGGAAGTTTGCTTCTGGTGATGAGGTTACAAGCCTACAAACTTCGCTTCATAAATCCACTGGATATAAAACAATCATAGATTCAGTATAGACATTGGATTTATGACACGCTATAACCTGCCCGACATCTGACTCCCCAGGTACCTTTCCACTTTTACCTGCTAAATCTCGCCCCCTGATGCCTCAATTTACATTTTCACTGACTGGCTTTCTTGCATGCGTACTGGTCTCTGGCTTCTTTACTATTCATTCCATCCAGGAAGAGCACACACCAACTGCAGAAGCTTCCTCAGCCTGATTGAAGGGTTTTTAAACCTGAAAGCTTGCTAAGATATATTTCTCCAACAGTTCAGTTGGTCTAATAAAATATATCAGATTGACCCAAAGAACCTTGTCTGCCTATGTCTTTAGACCAACATGGCTACAACCTATACCCTCTAACGCACAAAAGTAATATGAGGGTTTTTTTCAACAGTTTGAGGTGCACTTTCAAGGAGATAAGTGCAGGGGTTTCTGTGAACCTTGGCAGGCTTCATGTCCTCAGAAGGGGATACCAATGTGAATTCCTTGTGTGGAGGAGGGAAAAGGAACAGAGTATCTAGCAGTGTGTGCCACAGAATGAATCAAAGCTGGGCTCAAGACAGTAGGGGAAAAAAAGGAAAAACATTTGGTGTGGAGCATAGACTAGTTTTGATTTCAGCACCTGGAAACTGGATGAAAAAACTGGTATGGCTTCAGTTCACAAAAAAAGACCCTGTTTGGAAATATTTTCAAGAAATTCTTGTCCCACTGGGAAAAAGAGGAACATATACCAAATGTTAACAGCATAAGAGATGCAAGACGGTACCCTGAATGGAGCAATGTTATAAAAAGTGTTTCCCAGAAAGCAGTGAACTTGAAGATGGTGATGTGGCCGTGTCTGAGCCATCTGGATCAACTGGTTAGTAAACTTACTATTTTTTAACCTTTTTTATGGAGTGCTAGTAAATGATAAATTTATGACAGTGTTGGCTATTTGGGGTGGATTACTTGTGAATTTGAAAATGTTTATCTTAAAAATGTAATAGGTGTACTACTTTGTGGAAGTATTTTCCAGTTACATTTTTTAAATTACCCCTGTATTTCTTAAATTAATTTTATTGCTCAGTGTGAGCAAAAAAATCCCTAGGTAAACATATCCTGTGCAGAATAAAATTTTAATACTGTATAAATCTTAAAATAAAAAATAAAAAGGTTTTTTCAGGCTGTTTCATATTGATAAAGGAAAGGATTTAGATAGAAGAAGATTGAATTTTTTCCCTATAGAACAGGGTTTGGAAAAATGATACCACTTAAACACTGATTTAAAAAAAACCCCATCAGTTGTAGGAGGAAACTTTCATTTTTAATCTTATTTTTTTTAAGTAATGCTGAGGAATACTCAGTGTGAATAACTTTTTTAACCATTTTATTTCAGGGTCCAGCTTAACCATAAGACATTATGAACGTTGATCATTTGCAATGTTTGCAACTTCAGAATCATCTATGGTAACACCAACAGTACTGCAACTAAACATCTCAGACAGTGAATTACCTTATCCAAAAAGAGACTGTCTTCATTATCAAGTAAAACTATTGATGAGTTTATAATCGGGACCAACAAAGTCCAGTAAGACAGCATAGATTAACATATTGCTCAGTTTCATTAGTTTCATAGTTGGTAGGGTCGGAAGGGACCTGAGCAGATCAAGTCCAACCCCCTGCCATGTCGGGAAAGAGTACTGGGGTCAAACTACCCCAGCAAGGTGTTCATGTATCCTCCTCTTAAAGACCCCCAGGGTAGGAGCCAGCACCACTTCTCCTGGAAGTTGGTTCCAGATCCTAGCCGCCCTGACAGTGAAGTAGCGCCTCCTGATGTCTAGTCTAAATCTACCGTCTGCCAGCTTGTGACTGTTATTTCTAGTCACTCCTGGTAGTGCTTGGGGGAACAGGGACTCCCCCAATACCTGCTGGTCCCTCCCCGACTAGCTTGTAGACAGCCACTAGATATCCCCCCTCAGCCTTCTCTTGTGGAGGCTGAACAGGTTCAGGTCCCTTAGCCTCTCCTCGTAGGGCCTGCCCTGCTGCCCCCTGATCATGCGAGTGGCCCTCCTCTGGACCCTCTCCATGTTGTCCTTATCCCTCCTGAAGTATGGCGCCCAGAACTGGATGCACTACTGCAACTGCGGCCTGACCAGTGTCGCATAGTGGGGGAGGATCACTTCCTTGGACCTGCTTGAGATGCATCTGTGGATGCATGACAAGGTATGGTTGGCCTTCCTGACCGTGTCCCCATACTGTCGGCCCATGTTCATTTTGGCATCAATAATGACTCCCAAGATCCTTTTCTGCCTCTGCACTGCCAAGAAGGGAGTTCCCCAGCCTGTAGTTCATTTATGCAACAGTCTCGCCTTTTTATCTTGTTCAGAACAAACATTTCAATGATGTGGTTCAGTCATTATGACCAGGTTACGCTCCATGCAGCAGAATGGATATCATTGAAATGCTTCTGGATACTGTGAGAGAAGGAAATTCAACAGTATACAAAAAACATTGAAGGGAAAAATTAATTTGAGTTTTGATGGATGGTGCAGTTTACACAGTGATCCAAAAATATATGCTTGTGACACAAAAGATGGGATTGTTTATCTCTTGGAAACAATAGATGCATCAGGACATGTCCATACTGACGAAAATTTAAAAGAAGTAGCAATAAACCTTATAACAAACCGGATGTGTGGCCTTGTCACGGACAATGCTGCAAATGTAGAAAAGATGAGAAGAAACTTAGAAGAAGATGATGAAGATAAACCTGAAAGTTATAACACATGGGTGCAATGTTCATTTGATACATGTTTTAGCCAAAGATGTACTTAAGTACTGCAGAAATAAAGCAAACATTTAAATTTGCAAAATACTCCTGTTACAGCCAGTTTGCTTCAGCTTCACTGAGAAGAGCTGGAGGATTCAAGCTGATTCTCCCTCAAGATGCATTTTGGAATTTAGTGGTTGACTGCTTTGAGGTATTTGTCAAGACCTGGTCTATTCTGATGACCACATTTGAAAAAAAGTGATGAAATTGAGGGAAGTATCACAGATAGAATAGTTAACATTGGACTGAAGAGAAATGTAGAAGGTATGCTGAATACACTGAAACCTACTTCCATAGCCTTGGATAAGCTACAGAAAGATTGCTGCTATATCGCACATGCTGTTGAAATTTGAAAAGAACTTCAAGAAACAAAGCAAGAAATACCCAACAGCAAAGATGAATTTCAGGCAGTAAAGCAGCAGATGGATCAGGCATCTATTCTACCTCATTTTCTTGCCAATAGTCTTGACACAAAGTACCACATAGATGCCTAACTGCCAAACAGGAAAATTCTGCTATGACCAAACAGGAAAATTCTGCTATGACATAAGCATCTGTTAATAATCTATCAGTCATGGCAATCATAATCTTCAGAGCTAGAGATGAACCATAAAGCTGTACGTTTTCTAAGGATGCTATATAAAAAAAAGTCACACCACTGAACTGGTGGTGGTCATTAGCAAAGCACCTGGAATCAGCGATTATTGTATTTCTAAATCTGGTTTTACCAGCAATAGCCTTTTCTGCAGGTGCAGAAAAGAATATTTTCTTCATTTGGACCAGTTCATTAAAAAGCTGAGAAATTGATTGGGAGTCATAAAAGTAGAAAAGCTTGTTTTCCTCTTCCAGTCCCTGAATAAAAAAGGGAAGAAGGATGAGATTTATGAGTTCTAAAAATTTGAAAGGGAGTAAAAAAATTTAAAATAGCTTCGGTAAAAAAAAAAAAGTCCTAATTTAAAGATAAAGCAGGAACTTAAGCTCAAATAACTACATCTGGTATGACAGGGAGCATGCTCGGAGCTGAGTCTCAAGCCAGCACTCCCACCTGTCTATGGGGCAGTCTGCCCAGTTTCATCTGCCACGACTTTGCTCTTACAATGATCTGGTGGTAAATATAGGAGGCTGCCCATTACATGCCCCAATGCCAGGAGGGTGTTATCCACAGTTCCATACCATCCCTACACCGTGGCCTGTGCCTTGTAGATGGCATTTATACATTCTTAATGGCTCCAACTCAAGGCCAGACTTAAAATCACCTACAGTTAAGTTTCTTTCAGTCTGCCCAGTTATGGGCCTCATGCATACAGCCCCCCTCCCCCCCCCCTCACAGGGGCCTCTTGCACTCCCCCTGCTCTCACCAGGGTCTCTGTCATACTGCCCCACTTGGGCCACACACACTCCCTTCCCTTGCTCCCTAAGCAACCCCGTAGGGCCATCAGGTTTAATCCCCTGCTCTCCTCGCCCAGCAGGCACACAGCCCTTTGGGCCTCTTTCATGCCCTCATCTGAATGGATGCTGGGCAATTCGCAGAACTGAGGCTGACACCTCCTTTTGGACCACTTCTCCACCCCTGTCACTTTGGGGCCTCATTCTCTGCCCTCTCTCTGGGGCCTTCATTTCCCGCCCCCTCACCGGTGCCAGGGCTCTCTGTGATCTTCCATCCTCACCGGCCCGGTAGACTCAGGTGCCTGCCTAGGCATGCCTAGTTAACCAGTTCTGACTAAAAACCCACCAGATGGTGAAGGCTAGGGTTTAGGCACCCTTCCCTGCCTTTTACTTGGGAGGCAACTGGCCTGGCACTTCTTGGGGACTCCTGCATCACCAGGAGCCCCACCAGGCCATCCTGCCCCAACAGGGTGCAGTTTAGGTCATACCCAGGACTACTGAGGCCACCTCCTCCCCCATAGCCTCTCCTTTACCTCCAAGTTGTTCCCACCCATGGAGCTCAGCAGGGAGATGTTCTTGCCCTGCTGGCTGGTCTCAAAATGGCCCCTTTCAGCCCAGAAAGCTGGGCATTAAATGGCCACCCTAATCAGGCACTTGCCCTCTTCCTGGCCTAGCCTTTAAAATGTAGGCACCAAAGGTGCTCTGTTGCATCTTGGCATTTTAGAAAATTTTCCCCAGGGTGAACTAATTGGTTTAATTTACTAACCACTGTTCATGTTTCTACTACTATGTATCCGTTAATACTAGTGTTTTAAAAAATAGTTGTAAACATGCACCTTGTTTTAATAAAGAAAAAAAGTTTCTATATCCAAAACATTAAAGTTTGGTTTGTTTTTTTAATAAACTTGAAGTTCTGGTTTTGTGGGCTTAAATTCAAGTTGACATCTTAATGCAGCTTGATACAGATTTGAGCAAAAAGTTAATTATTTAGTGAATAAATATATATTTCACCATTTCTTAATACATTAAAGTGTAAAATTTCTAACAATCCAAATATATTAAGCGATAAATTGTGTGTGTAGTTTGGGAACCTAGGAATGTATGTACTAAATCCAGCAGTTGTAAATCAAATGGTTTAATTATTATCCCATCAACTAATGAAAATACACCTTTCTTTAAAATGTACACGTGTATGTGTGCACAAATAAAATAATTGATGAAAATCAATAATTTAAATTGGGCTTTTGACAGGGTGGATACAAATCAACAATTTCTTTTAAATAAAAATTGGATTTCTTAATTTTTTTTATTTAATCATTTATTTTAGTTGATAAGATTTAAAAAAAAAAAAAAGTATATAAAATAGTTTTAATTTAAGATATGTTAAAACTCAAAGACACCATCACGGAATAGGGCTTATAACTTCTAATGATATACTATTTACAACAATATATTCATGTAGCCGTAGAAACATTTTATATATAGGTCACAACAGGCCATGGACTAAGGGGTCCAATCTTGTGCGGTTCCCAGAGGCTTCTCTATAGATTAGTAAAGACTAACAAAAACCAGTCTATCCAATGGGGCTCAGTGCTCAGTCTAGAAGATCCCATTAAGCATCTCTGTGATGCTTAGTTTTAGTTCTCAAACTGGATTTGTGTCTTTGAAGGTAAAATCCTTGTTAACAGCAATATATGGAGATGAGCAATAACAGACCTGATTTACCTACCTATTGGCCCTGTTGTCTCTCTGCAAGCTTGTGTACATAGAATCAAGCCCTTACCTCTCTTTCTAAAAAATGCAAAATGTCAAGAAGTTAAATGAATACGGGATTGTTGGGTGTGGAGTAGATCTGGGCAAGGAGGAAGAGTCTGGAGATAAATGCAAGGAGGGCAGAACACTAGATACAAAAAGAAGCTTTTTTGACCAGAATATTCTAAAAGTTGAGGGATAATTTTCCTTTCCATTGAGTATAGCCTCTTCATTGATTTGAAATCTAGTGAGGGAATGGTTTGGTAGAAAGAAAAACCCAGCCTGGCAAGCCTGCTGCTCTGATATAAGAGAGACCCTGTTTGGGGTCTACCTGTGGGTAAGACACTGTCTGCATTTTGCATGCATGCCTATATAAAAGGGTGGCCTCCTCATCAGGTCTTCGCTGGCTGCCCTGCTCCTGGGGTAACTGCCTGCTTCTCGTCTGCCACGCTTTGATGGAAAAATATGAGAGTTGTTACTAAGGTGGGAGGCTACCCATTTTTTGCCCTGCTGTGACTGCCCCTCCACGGGTCCGATGCGTTGCAGATGTTTCTCTGACGTTACTTCTCTGGCCTGTGGCTGAAGCAAACTAGGCACACAATTGTAGTTCTTTTCTACAGCCCTGGAGAGCCACTCTCACACTACCCCTCTCTCAGCAGGGTACCACTCACTCTGCTGGCTCTTACCCAGTGTCTTTCATACTGCCCTCAGAAGCCACACTCATGCTGCCCAGTCTCAGGCCTAGCTCTCCTCTCCACAGTCAGCCCAGCGCAGTCTGTATCTCCCACTCATCTCCCGCTTCCCTCATCTAAGCGATTGTAGGCCTGTTTAGCTCCTAGTCCCTCGCTGGGCCACTATGTCCCCACTGGGCCTCCTCACTCGCCCAGACTTACAGGCTGCTCTGTTTGTCACCCCTCTCACACAGGGTCTCTCTACTTGTTGCCCCCAGGCTTTTCTCTGCCACCTGGGTGTGGCCCCAGGTCCCTCCTCTGGTCTGAGCTCTGCGTCAGGGCTCTTTAACTGATCCCTGGGATACCCCTGCTCACTAGAACACCACCAGGGAGGTGGGGCTGGGGTTAAGTTGCCCCGATCTGCCTTTCACTGGGAAAATAACTGGCCTGGCATTTCCTGGGGGCTCCCACGCCACTAGGAGCCCCACCAGACCACCCCTCCCCAGCAGGGTGCGGTTTTACGTCTTACCGAGGACAAGGGATCGCCTCGTCCCATAACACCTGCCCTCCTGACTCTGGCCAGAGCAGCCTCTCAGCCTGATGTTTCTTCCTTCCTTCTTGCAGCAAACTGCAGCCCAGCTTATATTCCAGGGCCAAAATGGCTGCCCTCGGGCACCTGGCTGCTGCCTGTTTGCTTCTCTTAAAGTGACAGGCACCACACATGCCCTACCACACAGTGCAACAAAGAAATAGAAGGCCTAGTTGCCCAAATGAAACATCATCATGAGAATTGCTCCTTCCCAGGAGAAAGCTGCTTTGAAGATGATGAATGGAACATGTCTGAACATGCAGGATCTCCAGGTTAGTAAACATTCTTATTTCATACTTCTTTAAGGTCTGCTTGTCTTCCCTGTCCATATCTTTTGGATGGACTACTTGAATTCTCATAAAATATTTGAGCAAAAACATACTTGTTACTTTATGGAACTATCATATTTTAATGCAGCTGTGATGTAAAATAATGGCTGCAATAGGCAGATCTTTTAACAGTTTCATTTCTAAAGTAGTAATACTAAATGACCAATACTGTAATGACTGCATTGGCTTCTTTTGTTCAGGAGGATCCACGCTCATCATACAGGATTCTGACTATCCATCTTCAACATCATCACTGTCTACATTTTCACAGTTAACTGCTAATGGTACCAGTGTTCCAGTCAAATGTATGTCATATAGTATATCACCTGTAGCAAAAAGAAAAAACAAAAAACAAACAAACAATCTCCATCATCCAGAAACAACCATAGAAAAGTTTGTAATAGGAACGAGCAGATTACAGCAAGAAGTAATTGATGAAAAAAACTGCTCAGTTTGTTTATGCAATACACAACCGTTCCATATGGTTGAGAACACACACTTCATTGACATGGTTTGATCATTACGACCAGGATACAGTCCACTCAGAGCAGATATAACAGGTGAATTGCTGGATAAAGTGTATGAGAGAGAAAGTGAACAGTGTGTAAACAATCTAGAGGGGAAAATTGTTAGCCTGAGTCTTGATGGGTGGAGTAGTGTCCACAATATTCCAGTAGTATGTGCTTGCTTGACAACAGAAGAAGGGACTGTCTACCTTACAGAAACAATTGATACATCCGGAAATGCACACACAGCAGAACACTTACCAGAAGTAGCAGTAAAAGCTATAAGAAACTGAAAAATTAAATGCTGCAAATGTATCAAAGATGAGTAGAAATCTAGAAGAAAGTGAAGAAAACCCCAAGCTAATACCTTTATGGCTGCAGTGCTCATTTGATGCACCTGTTAGCCAAAGACTTCAGTACTCCAGAAATAAGAGGCTGATGCTGTAAAATATTTCTATAACAATGACTCTGCAGCAGCTGCTCTGAAGAAAGCAGGAAGAACCAAACTAACTCTCACTTAAGGCGTGTGATAGAACTTGGTAGTGGACTGTTCTGAGCGATATATTGAAAACTGGCCTAATCTGATGACAATTTGTGAACAAAATCGTGAGAAAATAGATTTAACTGTCATAGCCCAATGTCGAGAACTTTGGCTAAAGAGAAAATGCAGAACATATACTGAAATTCTGAAGCCTATTTCCGTAGTCTTGAAGAAAGTACAGGGAAATTGCTGTTTTCCTGCTGGTGCTATTGAAATGTGTGGCAGCCGAGGGCAGTCTAAGGCTATGGCCAGTAGCCCGGACCGTCAGGTGGGTATTTTCCACGATGGAATAGAGTTAGGCACGGAAGCGTATTGGTTGTATAAAGATAGCTTTACTTACACTGCCGATGGTCGCAGTGCAGGAAGAAAACTTGCTTGAATTACAGTTGCACACAAACACGGGTGAGATCTCTCTTGGAACCGAACCGAGATGAGTCATCGGTGTACGACTCCACGAGCACTCAACACGGGGGTACGTCAATATTTCCACGATGACGGGGAGTGGTTAGAGGCTGATCAGGCCCCTAAATTCTCCTCCAAGACACGCACGGAGTTTGCTAGGCTCCACAGCGCGCTTAGAGTTCCCCACGAGATGGTTGTGGAGTCCTCCAACTTGGGCGGAAACTGCTCTAACCTTTTATACGGGTAGCAAACCAATTGCTAGCCGCCAAGTAGGAATAATTTAGAATTGACAAAATTGCATACGTGTGGCAGGAACTCTTTTGCACCGGGGTTTTCTCTCTGCAGCTGAGAAATCCACCGTGCAAAGAAAGCTCCATGTGGCGGGAAAATTCCACTGTGCCGAGGCACTAAAAATCATTGGGTTATGACAATATGGAAGGAACCGAGTGAGACCTTGATGTGGGGAAGCAATGACAGAGTTAAATTACAGGCATTAAAAAAAAAAAAAAACAAACAAAAAAAAACACCACACGTGAATGGATCAAGCACTATCTCTTGCCAGTATTCTCAATGCTAGGTACTAGGGTCATTGTTTAACTGATGAAGAAAAGGAATTGGCTATGACATGGGCATCCAGCAATCATTCCTCCATAGTATCAACTATAATTTCAGAGCTAAGGGTGAACCATTCATGATGAAACAAGAAATATGTTTGCTGATGAGGTTTTAAAGAAAGTCACACAAGTGAACTGGTCGCAGTCACTGAAACACCTGGATCCATCAGAGACAATTGAAGTGATAATCCAGCTTTTTAACAGCAGTAGCTTCTTCTTTAGGTGTAGAAAGAATATTTTCTTCCTTTGGACTAATTCATTCTAAATTAAGAAACTGCTTGGGAACTGAAAATTTTCCAGTCTGTGAATAAACAGGAAGGGGAATGTGAAGACTGAATTTGCTGCATAACCCAGTATTTTACATTTCTTATGTTGACTTGGCTGAAATAATCCATTATATTTTTGTTAAAAACACATTTATAAGTAAAATAGTTTAAAATTCAAAAATACTTACGCTTGTTTTGTTAAATTATATGTTTGTTGTTGAAGAAAAATATCCAAAATACGCAAGTTTGTTGTTGTAGTTAAATAAAGCTATTTTAAGTGTCTGTTGTTTTTGGTGACAGTTGTTGTCCTCCTAATACAGCGTGGCAAAAATATCCCGCAAATATCTATGATTAATCTAGTGCCTTGGAGATGGTTCACCTCCCGATGACTTCACAAGTACTTGCTTCAATTAGCTTTGGTAAATAAAATAACCAAATCATGAATCGGTTTTCTGATGTGGCTATTAAGTTAATCTGAAAAAATTTATCAAAATAAGTCACTGTTTTAAAATGTATAGTGTGTACCTTTTAAAAATGAAACCTACATCCATATCTGAGTTATGAATAATACGTATTAAGGTTTTATCAAACAACAGGAATGCACTTTGTGTAGAAAAAGGTGATTAAATCAAGCCTTCCTGACCAATGATTTAAATCAAAGCCAATCTGGCTTTTGGTTTGCTGATTTTAAACTCTGCAATTTTCTCATCACCAGGGATCCAGGTTTTCCGTTTCCCATGGAAAAATGGAGAAAACCACAGATTCCCTGTTTTTTTAAAAAAAAAAAAAAAAAAAAAAAAAAAAATCGGGGAATTCTGCATTTTCTCCTTTTAGCAGAGAAATCCACGGGTTCTCCACCCTTGCAAAGAGCTCTTGCAGGCTGGCACAGTTCCAATCTGCAAGAGCTGATTGGAGAAGGGGTGGGAAATCCCTAGCCCTGCCCAGAGGGGGAAGGAAAAGGGGAAGGATGTAATATTTTTTCAGTATCGCTTAGCACAGAACTCAAATACAACCACACTGAGTAAGTTATTATTGTACATTATGGACATTGTCTATTAAATCTTTCATAGATCTTCAAAGATGCAATAAAATACTTCAGTTAATTGCTGTAGAAAGAGTAGTTGGGTGTGGCCTCCAAATAATTTGCTACAGACATTCTTGATGATAATGCTTTTTATCTGAGAAATTCAAAATTTAACTTCCTGCTTAAGCCTGTTGATCAGTTCATTCAGAATATGGAAAATGATACATCAACATTGTCTGATGCTAAGAATGAGTTCCTGGTTATTTAAGAAGCATATTTGCAAGAATACTGAACAAAATGCGCTTAAACTGAAAAAAAAAAAAAAATAGAATTATATCATGGGAAATTAAGCCTTATAGTGCTTGCTTCAAATTTTAAAGATTATAAAAACAATTCTGGTGAAGATAGCAAATTATAAAAGCAAGAAGCTATCCATTCAGTCCAGGGGTGGGCAAAATGCGGCCTGCCAGGCCATTCTATCCAGCCTGTGGGGCCCCTAAACTAATTTAGAAAAAATTTATATTAATCTGCTTCTGGCTGCCTGTCATGCGGCCCTCCGATGGCTTGCCAAAACTCAGTAAGTGGCCCTCCACCCAAAATAATTGCCCACCCCTAATTCAGTTGTAAACAATGTGGTGTGCAATCCCAGCAATTTCATTTAAGCAGCTCTCTTCTTTCATTATAGTGGAGAGGGATGTGTCTTTGTAATCTAACTACAGCGGCAGAAATACTTATCGTGATTCCTTGTACTACTGTGTGTTCAGAACAAAATTGATCGGTTTGGGGAAACATCTCTTTAAAATCCAAAAATAAACTGAAGACTTCCACTGCTGGGAAGTTGGTGACCATATATATCACAATGGAAGATGAAGGGTTGAGTCAGTATTCAGATGAAGGGGAAGAAGGAGATGATAATGTGTACACATAAAGCAATTGAAGCTGATGAAGTTAAAAAAAAAAAAAAAAAAAAGTAAAATGCTTGAAGAGTTGCCCTTCTGCTTACTTAGTGCAACTACATTTAAAAACCAACTTTTGTCCTTTATAGCTGCCGTATATGGTTTCTTTGTTACTTTTAAAATATATATGTTTTGTAACTCTTCATGCTGATACTGGGTTTCCAGAATAAGTCAGGGAAAAGGAACTCTTCTATAGTCAATATTATTCATATTTATTACTTACCTTACACTGTTAGTTATAATTCATTACAATTTTTGTTCTTATATTATTGTTTCACAATAACAGTCGACTAACTTTTTAGTAGTTAACCTAAATGTCAGACTTGGTAAAGATTAAAGTCTCTCTCTTTACTATTCTAATAAAACACTGCTTAAAATACTTATCCGCTATTTAACAATATTTGACTGGTCAGTTAACCAAATATTTTTTGACTGGTTCAATACCCAAACTTGAAGATGCATTTGAAATAATTCAAGTGCTTGCGCAGTAGTTTAAACTTCTAATTGCTCTTCTTGGATCTAATGGGCTAAGCAGATCATTGAATGGCATGAATGGTACATGGAAAAATAACTGCTTTTTTCATTTGTCAGTATTTCCATGTGGATTGATGGAACTGTATGGCACATTTCATTCTATTAGCAGCTTCCTCACCTTCCCAAAGTAAAGAGAAAAGGGAAGAAGAGTTTGCTCTTCTTTCTTTACATAGCTGTCGTGCAAAGAGCGTGTGGAGTATCTTGAAACCAAGGTATATTGCTTGCATTGGTGGGGCTTTCTGATCTGTTTAATCTAGAGGCCTTTAAATCAGTGGTCACCAATTGGTTGATTGATCAGGGAGTGCCTGACTGTCTGGGGGAACTACCCCCAGACTGAGATTGACTGTCAGAGGCTCCACAATTGGGAGTGGCGGGACACATGTGGGAAGTGCCGGGATGTACGAGCAGTGGGATGCACGTGGCCAGGCTGAGCTATGCTCCCTGCTACTGGGGCCAGGCTGGGTGAATGGGATGAGTCCTCACCAGGCCCCCCGCCACTGGGTGAGTGGGGCCGTGGCTGGGCCAAAGCCCGGGCAACTCCCACCACTGAACACACTCCGGTGGAGGCCCGGGGGACATATGCCACCCAAATCTGTGCGAGGGGTGAGGTGGCTGCTGCTGTGCCACCAGGCTTTGTGCCCCGAGCCCCCCTGCAGCTCGGGGCTTGGGCACAAAGCCCAGGGTGCAAAGCCCAATGCACAGCAGCAGCTGCCTTACCCTGCACAGAACTAGGGTGCACGTCCCCTCAGCCTCCCTGGGGTGCATGAAGCAGCAGGAGCCCCTTGCCTGGATAAGCTGCCTGGGCTCCAACCTTCCCCTGGCCAGGGCCTCACTCGCCCCTGCCTCCCTCCCTGTGAGGGCCTCGATCTGCCCTGGCCCCCCGCCCCAACTGACCTGGGGGAGGTGTGATAGATTCTGGATTGCCCTTTACTTCACAAAGTGATCTTTACATTAAAAAGGTTGGAAACTACTGCTTTAGATGCTTTGGGGACTGGAATGCTGGGTGATTTAAATCTTTTTGAGTCACTTTGCATTTGGTGGCTCAGCTGAATTGTTGCCTCAGTCTGAGCCATATTTGTTAAAGATTGTTCACATGTTCAGTTCCTTGATTTGTCCTTGGGTAGTAACTCCTGCTATTTCTTTGTTAGGCTTGAGGTGAGAGCAGTGTCACCAGTGTGGACATGCTCAGCCAAGATCCTCCTGGTACACTTACCTAAGGGAGTTCCCGCTGTACCTATTTTTTATCGTGGGGATTTTAAACAATTCTAAGACAAAATCGTTCACCATTTTGTTGTTTTCATGGAGGATACAGACACAGCTTGAAGTATCCTGAACCTCCTTCAGAGAGAACTGCCATGCACCAAAGTCTTTCCTAAAAAATATTCTATCATTTAGTGTAGTGGACCTCCTTTGGTCTGGAAATCACTGATGCTTTGTCAGAAAAATCATTGTCCCTATAAAGTGGAGGAGAGAGCACAACCAAGATTGTTTATCTGACTTCTTTTTGTAGTTTGAATGATACTAGAGTCCTCAAATAACTGGATAGATCAGTTACCAGCTGTTATGGGATATTGTTTAGTCTAGATTCTAGCAGAGCCTCACAAGTTGCTTAATGTTTTGAAAGTGAGGGGGAAAGTAAGTGCTCAAGCAAGAAAGGGCTTCTGGAGCCAGATAGTGATGTATGTAATTATCCTGTCCGTCTTTCTCTCCTTAAACTCCATTTAGCTCTTAAAGAAATTATATAAATTATTTTTTCTAGCTCTCTACTCTGTGCCTTGGTACATTCTATATTTTTGTTTTTCATCTTGGAGGCTTTTGATTTATGGGAAGAAGAATCCAACTCTTTAGACCATTTTCATAGGAAGGTATGATTTGTAGAAGAGAGGTAGTCTTACGGATAAGAACCTGTTATGAGTTTAATCATTGCTCTGCTACAAACAGCCTGTGTAGCACAGGGAAGCCAGTCAATTGATAAATTAAATAATAAGTTTAATACTTTTTCTTGAGCAATTGACTCATTATTTAACTACAGTGAAATTGTTGCATATTCACAAGCCATAAAATGCCCTGAGGTAGGCAGTGGTCTCCCTTTTCAGTTGCATCACACTGCAATCTGTTGCCAAGGGCAGGAGCGAGGATTCGGTGCCCCAAGCTCTGCAGAGGGACACATTCTCCTTCCTACATTCACAAACACTAGTATTTTCCAACAAATGGCCAAAGAGCGCTCCCATATTAAGAGATGGGAACCTCTTGCCATGATCTCCTCTCCTATAACATTTTGTCATGGACAACTGCAAGAGCTACTCTGTGCTTCTGGAGGAACTTTGTTATGCTGTTGGTTTATAATATGAGCAGCTCTATTCACAGTGCAGAGAGAGTAGGGGAGGCTGTGAATGTAGAATAGATAAAAAGTCCTCCGGACCTGCTGAGGAGTCCATTATATTTGTTGCTGGGTGAAAAGGTTTCTTGCTTCTCCCTTGTGATCTAGGAAGGTCATGCAAAGTGGGGAGAAGGGTGCAATATATATAGGAATATTTTGACAGACTGTAGTCTTCTGGATCAGTAGTTGTTAGAAACAGAACTGAAAGGTTACTGGTTGTTTGAGATAGAGATATTTGTAATTTAGAGAACTGCATTTTGAGAAAATAGAGAAAGTCAAGATTATTTGTATGGATTTTTTTTTCTAGGATTGAACATGGGAAAAACTGTTAAATCCAAAAGCCAAGTATTTGACTTCTGTATAAGGGTAGCTGGGGGGGAGCACTTGTTGGATTCTTGGATTGATGTCCAGATACTGGCAAAGATTATTGCAGTCAAACAGCAAGAAAGGGAAAAGTTGTCTGCTTCAACTCTTTCTCTTTTGCATTCTCTTCTTCATCTTTGGCAGCATCATTACAAGGTATGGAATCTTTTGATCAAGGAATGAGTGAAAATAAAAATGAAACTAATGCCATTTTTTCCATCTTCAAATAATATAGCTACTCTGTACTTTAGCATCAAAAACTCCTACTCCTGGAAGTCTTCAGCTAGTTCAGGAAGTTGATATAAAGAGGGTTTTTCAGTGAATGTTCAATGACAAGAAAAATGAAGCTGTGTGTATGTTTGGTAGAGGTGTTTATGGTGGCAATGTACCATTTTATATAGTTAAAAAATTCTTGTGTGCTAAAAATATTTTAAATAAATTGTGTCCAGTCTAAAAGGAAATGGGTCATGGGAAGTCTTAATGCTAAAGTAGAAAATCTGAAAAAGACTTGTCGTTATAGACTATGTTAACATATAAATAGCCACGCATTTCTGTGTTCTGGATAGCCTGGCCCTTCACTGGTGATATGGATCATCTGATAAGTTTGTCGTCATAGTTCAAAAGTATAAAGCACTGTTAAGTTTTCCAAAAACAAATTAGTACTAGCAGCCGTATTTCTATGGCCATTTACTTACAGCAGTCAGTTGCATCCACACTGAGTTGTATGCAGTGGCCATTAGGCCTGGGTGTTAACAAAGTATTCGATTCAGATTTGGCCGATTTGGTGATTTGAATCACTGGCCCCTTTTGATTTGGTCGAATCAGAATCGGAGATTTGGTGTTGAGAGATAAATCGGCTGGGGGAAAGGCAGGCACAGCCGGATGACTGCAGGTTTTCCCATGGCTCCTCTGGCTGTGCCTGGCTGTCCCTGGGCGGGGGGAGCTGCAGGAGAAGCCCCTATGGCTGCCCTGCGCTGGCACTTTAAAAAAAACCGAACCAAAACAAAAAAAAAAAACTAAAACCACACTCACCGGCTGCAGCCGTGGGGATCAGGGGTTCGTGGTAGAGCTCCCCTCCTCCCCCCCCATGCAGTGGGGGGCAGTAGGGATGATCCCCCCACTGCCTGGCACCTGGACAGCAGCTGTCCCATGGCACAGGCGCAGCGTAGTTTGGCTCAGGAGGAAGCCATGCGCTGTCTGGGAGCTGGGGCGCCTCAGTGTGTCAGCCAGAGCCCAGCAGCGCTAAGTCCCAGCTCCCAGGCAGCACATGGCACCCTGCCAAGCCATGCTGCACCTGTGCCATGGGGCAGCTGCCAAGTGGGGAGGCAGGGTGGGCAATCCCAGCTGCCCCCCACTGCCCTCTGCCACGCCATGAGACCTCAGAGGCCTTGATCCCTGCTGCTGCAGCTGGTGATTGCGGGGCTTTTTTAAAATTGCTGGGATGCTGGGACTGGACGGGGCAGTGTAACAGGTTGCCCTCCCCAGTGCCATCTTCCCTGTTATCTGCAACCTTCGTGGGGCGCCCTTGGAGTCCCCTTTAAGGTTTCTGGTGTCCCTCTCTCTACTCGCCTACCATGTCTTGATAGAAAATTATTATATTGATGTTCTTGTAAGCGGGAGACTCCCTATTATATTTCATATATTGGGGTCTTCCGCCTCCACGGGCCTTGACCCCTGCCTTTCTCTAGCTAGGCCTCCCCATCTAAACCCACCAAACAGGGTTCGACTCTGAGGCTCTAGCCTTTTTTTTTTTCTTCTCCCCTTGAGGCTCGTGGCCCTCGTTTCTGCTCCAATCTGGAGCCCTGCCTCCCTGGCCCAGAGGCCTGGCCACCGGCCCCATAGCTAGGGGGTCACAAGTGCAAGGCCAGGGAATGGCCCCGAACCCACACTGTCCCAGTCCAGAAACAAGACAGAACTGCACCTCAGGTGCAACAAGCCACTCTAGCCTTTTAGGATCGTGCCCTCTGGCACCAGGGTCTGTACACCCTAAATCCTGCGCCCACACTGGTGCCAGGTCCCCATGCTGTAGTGGGGTCCTAATGAGGCCTCCTCCTTCCCCAATAGCCTTGCCCAAGCCACTGGTGTTATTCAGTAACAAAAAAAAATATAAACAGTTCTGTCCATGGTCAGTAACTGCCACCAAGAGAAAATGTGATTAAGGAAGGCAGCACGCCAGCTTACATTTACGCAGGGGTTCGTGCTTCTGCTCCCCACTGTTGGCTACAGTCCTTTTTCTGGGGTTGCTGCCATCTCTCCAGGGTCCTCCATAGCTCTCCTCCAGCCTTTGGACTGCTCGCCAAGCCGCTCCATGTAGCTCTGGGACACACGCCTTCCCCTTTGGCTGCTGGCCCCTACTGCTGCCCAGCCCAGGGTTTTTATAGTCCTGGCCTGCCCCCTTCTGGTCACCTGACTAGCTGGCCAGGCTCACCTTTTAACCCCCACCTTACCAGCATGTTGTACCCAGAAAATTCTGGTTTTAAAGGGGCCAACCTGTCTTCTGGTAACAGGTCTAGGGTTCCCTGTTACAGGCAGTCATTAGGGGTGAGGCTGGGTGGGGGTGGATATCAGGGAGTGGGGGCTGTGCAGAGGTCTCTGCCACTTGGCCCCAGAGTCCCCACTGCTGTTGCTACTGCCAGTGAGTGCATTTTTTTTATTTTTGTTTTTCATTACCAGACTGCTGGGGCTGGGTGGGAGCCGTCAGGGGCAGGGCAGGGCTGGGCAGTGGGGTTCAATCGGGGAGTGGGGTTTGCCCGGAGGCCTCAGCGCCCCCACAGCCCCTGGTGCATCCGGTGACTGCGGGTTTTGTTTGTTTTTTTTTTTTTTTTTTAAGGGCTAGGCTGGGGCTGGACAGGCAGACATGGGGGCTTCTCCTGCAGTTCCCCCCACCCGGGGAAAGGCAGGCACAGCCGGAGGAGCCTCAGGAGAACCTGCAGCTGCCTGGTTGTGCCTGTCTCTCCTTGGCTGATCTGAATCTCCAAATCTTTTCCGGATCGATTCGGAGACTTCAGATTTGATGTGAACCTTTTAGTGGGTCTTCCGATTCAATTCAGATTTGGCTGCCAAATTGGGCTAAACCTCCTCCGAATCGAATCGGCGACCGAAGCTTCACACAGCCCTAGTGAACATCTATTAAATCTCTTGAGGATAGTCAGATATTCAAGAAGGCATTCTAGATGCCTCCTGTTGAAGGTATCCGGGTCTTGTCCCAGATTCCTGGGTCTTGCACCACCATTCTTAATAATGATGTCTTTTAAATTTAAAAAAAAACACCCTCCAAATTCATTTATTTGCTTGAACTCATAGTTCAGTCAGTTTGGTTTATGGAAAATAGTAATCCTGTATCATCAAATGCTAAGAACAAGTTCCTGAACATTAAAACTTCTGTGAGAATACAAAACCAAAGTTCATTTAGAAAAGATGAAGAAAAAAAGATGCTAGACAAAATAATATAATGGAGAAATCAAATGATTACTCCTGAACATTATGTTGCGTAGCCCCTTTATCTGCATTGTATCTTAAATAAGAAAAATGAGATTATAAGCTACTAAAGGTCAAAGGCTAACTTTTAAATTGTCCATCTTAATGGGCACATCTACATGTGCATTTTAATGTGCACAAATAAACTCTGGAGCTTACTGCTCCAGAGGTTTTTGCTTGCAGGCATGCCGTTTGAATGTGCACCTAGGAACAAAAAAACTCCAGAGCATATTGTTCCAAAGTTTATTTGTGTGCAGCACCTGGAGCCCAGTCGGAACAGCCCAGGCTGCCTGGGGACCCAAGGGGCCAGTCTGCCAGATCAGGGCTGCTCCGACTGGGCTCCGTGTGCTGCAGAGCAGCTGACTGAAGCCTCAGAAGCTTCAGCTCAGGTCTACCTGGTAGCCCCCATACTGAAGCATCTTCATGTGCTGCAAAGGAGCTGGCTGAAGCATTGAGCCCAGGTCAGAGCAGTCCTGGGCTGGTAGGGGCCTTGGGGGATCAGCCTGCCAGTCCAGGCTGCTCCTACCAGTGTCCATGTGCAACAGGAGGGCTGGCTGAGGCACAAGGTTGTTTCAGTGCGTAGGGGCTGCCTGCTGGCTGAACGGAAGTACCCTCATACCCCAGCCAGCCCCATCACTGTCTACAGTTGCACTGCAGCGTGCAAAATAACACTGCCTCAGGGTCGTAGTCTACTGTGACTTAATAGGGTCGCATGTGTAGATGGTAATGTTTTAATATGGAACTGATTAGTCAGCTCTACAGTAAATTCTCATGTAGACATGCCCAGTGAGTATCGTTCTAGTAACAACTTCTATACAAACGAGCAGATATGTGAGAAGCAGAATATCAAACTATTTCATTGGCCTTTTGTGTTCAGAACAAGAGACAGGAGGATTATTTTTGATGTGAGAGTATTATTGAGGCCTCAAGGCATCCTGTAGTTTTACAGATAAAACTGCTAAATCTGTGCCTATTACATTGTCAACCTACTAATATTTGTGGTTGGGGAATTTTGATTTATATGCAGAACCTTGGTAAAAGATGATTCAGCTTTCCTTTTGAAGGAGCTACTTTTCGTTCTGTCACAGATAAAACTTTTCATAAGGTGGGGAAACTGAAGTTCATAATAGGATTGTTAACCTCAGTGATCCTTCCTTTAGAGAGCTTGTCTTCTGTGTATCTGAAAGGTCAGTTCAGCTGTCCCTTTCTGTAAGTGATTTGTCTTCAACAGAAATCTAAGCAATTAGGGAAACTTGGTCAGAAACTTCAGCAAAGTCCAGATAATTCTCTTCACCTTTGTAAGCATCTGTTACATTTATTGTTTCTGCTAAGCTACATTTGGGGAAATTGGCCAGTTTCTCCCTAGATCTTCCTTTGCTTTAATCCACTTGGCACTATTTGAGTTAATTTAAATAAGCATAGTTTTCTTTATCTTTCTGGTAGGTTCTGGAGAGTAAGAAACAAAGGTTTGCCAAAATTTAATCATTTCCTGTCCCTTTGTGAGCAGTTATGGGAGACTTTTTTTTTAATGTGCTTTTAAAAATCTATTTCTTTTATTTTGGACTACAAACATTAAAATGTGCTAATCGTATTTCCATAGTTATTACATGATGTCACTACAAGTCAGAATTCTAATTGTTTTGGTTGCTTATTCATTTCTGTGTTTGGAGATATGTTAAGTTTAACCTCAGCCATGAATTTATGGTGATTGTTTTTTAAATAATTATAACATGCCTATAACTTTATTTTGCCATAATGTCTACCATTATGTTGAATGTAGACTCTCATTCCATCTTAATGCAGTCTTTGTTTACGAATATATAAAATGCTTAAGTCAAAATTTTCAAAATTTAGCTACAAAAGTACATGCACCTCATATAGACACATCAGTAGTATGAAGTACATGCACCTCAAACTCTATATAGGCACATCAGTGGTATGAAAGGCAGAGCCTCTGCTTTTCACTTTAGTCTGGGGGTGTCAAGCATAGGCCTGAGCCAGAAGGGTGGATCATTCCACCCATCCCACTAGTAGTACAGGCAGGGCTTGCAAAAGAATTCAGGGTGCCTAGTTGGTGGCAGTGAGAGTGGTAGGAGTGAGGGCAGTGTAAATGCATTCCTCCTTTGCCCTACAGCTGACTCTGGACCTGCACCAGCATTCCTGACCCTGCATATTCAGCTCAGGAGGAACTTCTGCTGCCTAGATCTGGCCTCAGACCTGTGATGAATTTGAAATTGCTACTTTACAATGTGGGCACCTGTACATGATGGACTTCTGCTCTGATGCATGCTAATTAGCACATGTCGGAGCAGACTCAATTAACTGAGTCTGCTGGAGCATGCTAATTAGTGCACTCCATCAGGCTCCGCATCATGTGTATTCACTGTCCCCATGTTTCAAAAAGGTGTCTGGGCGCTTTAACTAAAGCTCATTGAACAAATTTTAGTTAAAGCGCCCCTGCTGCCATTTTGAAGTGCGGGATGCTGAATACACATGATGCTGTATACACGTGATGTGGCTCTGAGAACTACTCTAATTACGGCGCCCCCCCTCCACTCCAGAACACATGATAGATCCCCTGAAATTTCAAGATACTCTCCTCACTACCCTTCTAAATTGGAGCCCACTGTAGGAGAAAATATACAGCTGTAGGTGAAGAGCTTCAGTAAAGGTTGAGTGAAGTCACAAGGCAAGCAGAGAATACACTGTCAGGGTGACTGAGTCCTCAGCTTTTGAGAAGCAGGAAACTAATATAGGTGCTTTTAATTTCATCTCGCATATGGAGGAATATGATTTATTCCTGCAAGTTGCTGAAGTCTCTCCTTGCTTCCAAACCCCTGTTTCCTGTTTCAAAACTCTCCATATTGTTACCTTCACCTTGCATCATTTCCATAGTGAGTATCTGCAACTTTGGTTACATGAGCCCTGCTCCTTGCTTACTGTAGGGACTGGTTCAGAGCTGTAGAGGTGCTTCTATCTTAACAAGACCTTATTGTGTTGCCTCTACAATCCTTCCAGCTCTTGCTATCATGTGGGAGAGTACTTTGGTCTCACAGAAGGTAGCATGCTAACCACAAAATAAAAAGGCTATTAGATAGTCATGTGGTTATTCAAATGTTGAGAAACTAAATCACCCTTATAAATTAGATTGATAGTCATTTGTATAACTAACAGTGTTAAGCTCTTGCACTATGTCTTCTACAGCGTTTGATCCGGGGCAACTGTTTGTTTTTCATTCATAATGTTTTTAGGACTTTTACAACTTTTTTAATTCTGATATTTAAATCAATTGACTAGACTCAACTGGGGGTGCGTCTACACGTTGCCATATGGCTATGTTCCTATGGCATCATGCTTTAGTCCTTCCTTTTGGAACAGGTTGCCCTTTTGGAAATACTAAAGCATGGTGCAGTAACCACCCATACTGCACTGTGCGCACAGTTAGATTTTGCTGCTATGTCACCATAGTGATGCACTAAAACAAGGGAGCACACCACTACGGTGACTTAGCTGCCAATCACATGTAGACCCATGTGGTCACCATAAAGCAACATGTAGATGTGCTCAGGCTGGCGGAAAATGCTTTAAAAAATTCTGTAAAAATCCCTGCTGATTTCCTTAACCTTTTAGACATCACACATTTAGGGTATAGAATATAAGAATTAGTATGTTTACTTTGGGGGGGGGGAAATATTGCAAGAAATACAGGAATACTATGGAAGTTTGTTTTGGAAGGCTTCAAACCTTGTCTGTTGCCATATAGAATTTATATGTATAGCTAAACACCAATTAAACTAATCATGTACCTGTATAAGAGAAATCACCCCAGGTTAATGATCTCCAAACTTTATTGGGCCATAGGCACTGGTGTGAGCAAGACACATGCTGTACAAGATGCATGTTGTGATCAACGTCCATTATTCCCATTAAGTTGAAGAAGTGTATTTGTGGACAGCAATATTTCCTGTGACTGCAAGTAATGTTGGAGGATCTTGCAGGCAACAGGTTGCCCTCAAAGAATGGGTTGGGAACTTCTGCTGTATAGTTTAGCTGAAAAGATGAAGTCAAATAACATTTTTTCACATGCTGGTAGAAGCGTTGTTTTAGAAGTTTTAGAAGTATAACTGATAATTGCAGTTACTTAATAGCTTGGTGACTTCTCGTATTCTGAGCCTTGAGAAAATCACTGGTAGAAATATTAACAGTGTCACACTTACACTTATCACAGCTGAAGTTGGGAGGGGGTAAGTATTCCAGTAATGGCAGAGGGTCTAAGTGAACCTGGAGAAAAGTGAGAGAAACTACAGACTAAGAAAAGTTAGACCAGGCTTTGGACTATGTCACTGAGTTTGAAATGATACGTATGCACATCATACCCAAAGGAAATACTTGATTGCCCAGTGATGCAAAATGATCATAAGAAGATCAAAGATTTGTCTCCAGGTTTGTGGAATGGATGAGAGATGTAGCCAGATTACCGTAGTCATGATTTCCTAATAATGAAAAATATCTCTTTTGTGTGCAGCTGTTCTCTTCAAGTGTATCTGGTGCCACCTGGTGAGGATAAAGAAACATTTGATAACTATACTGTGTACAAAGAAGTACAACTCAGCTTTTGCAAAAATGTATTTGATGCCTTCATGGTTTTCATTATCATTCACCAAATTTAAATATTTACTATGCATCATGCAAAATACCTACTGAGTGATTAAATACTTTTTACATGTTTTGATTACTTGTACTGCAATACAGTTTATACTCACAGATTATATACAGTGTTATTTAAAGTTGTGTATCAAAATATGCCTATACTCTGCCTTTAAAACTCTACCTTACCTTTAAACCTTACCTTACCACTACTTATGGAGTACTCATCCATGTCTTTAAAAACTACAGTTCTTTACTGGATATTTTTCATAAACATTTTAGAAGACTGATTATTTAGTGGGGGTGGGGGAGCAGATTTGATAAGTCTTCCAATACCCTGAAGAGTGGCTATAGAGAGACTAGTGCTAGATTTTTCTCTGTAGCCTTGGGGGACAGGACAAGGAGTAATGGCCTCAAATTGAAACAGGGGAACTTTTTAAGTTGGATATTAGCAAAAATGTTGTTACTGTGTGGATGGTTAAGCATTGGAATATACTACCCAGACACATGCTAAAATCCCCATTCGTGCAAGTTTTTAAAGAACAGCTTAAACAAACATTTTCAGGGTTTGTTTTAGATGACTTCCTGAGGTCCCTTCCAACCCTACTTTTCCATGATTCTACTTGACAAATGTACAGCATATAATAGAAAATTGTATATAATCCAAAGTCACATGTTGCATCTCACTTTCTGTTTCTTATAGTGGCTGGCAGCATTCTTAAGTCACAACTCTCTAATCAGTCTATCCTGAGGTACTGTTTTGTAATTTTGTCTCCAAAATACTTTTAGTTTGTCTTCTATGTCAAAATTGGAGAGAGATTGTTATAATTCTTGTTTTCTCAAACACATTTTTCTATTTATTGTCATTCCTAAAATGTGTGAATAACATGAAGTTCAGTGAGTGCAGTTTGTCTTGGACAGTATAATAGTAGTGATCTCTTCAATGAATTAAATCTCAGAAAGGAATCCTACAAAACATGGAAACTTGGTCATATCACTAAGGAAGAGTCTAAGTGCTGCATAGGCATGCAGGGAGAAAATCAGGAAGGCCAGGGCACTATTTGTGTTGCAATTAGCAAGAGATGTAAAAGGCAATAAAAGGATTCTACAAGTATGTCGGAAGTAAGAGGAAAACTAAAGAAAGTGTAGGTACCTCACTGAATTCAAGAAACAGTCTAGTTACAGGTGATATAGAGAGGGCTTAAGTATTTCATGCCTTTTTACTTCAGTCTTCACAAATAGTCAGCTACCAAGTAATGAGTGCAGTTAGCAGCAAAGATAGGGTAGGAGGCAAACGGCCTAGAGCAACAGTGCTCAACCTTGAGCTGCTGGGCCCAGAAATGTGGCAGCAGGGTAGCAGTGGCAATTAATGATGTCCTCTAGGACAAATGACATGGCCCCGCAGGCAGGACTGGGGCTGGTGCCATGTGCCAGGTCTAGCCTATGGACCAACCCTGCATCGCTCTTATCCATGGGTACAAAGGTTGGGTACCAGTGGCCTAGAGTGGTAGAAGAACAGGTTAGGGATTACTTAAGAGAAGCTAGATGTTTTCAAGGCAGTTGGTCCGGATGGGGTATATCCTAGAGCAGGGATGTCAAAGAGAAGGCGTGGGCCGGATCCAGCCCGTAGGGCCAGATTATCTGATCTGCAGACTATACATGGCACAGGGCTGATCCAGAGTGTGTGCTGCATGTAGCACCTGTGCTAGACCAGCCCTGCACACTGGATCTGGGCTGAGCCCTGCTGGGCCCATAGACTAGCCTCATAGGCATGATCCAGCCCACAGGGCTGGTCTGGCATGGATGTCAAAAGTTCAGGACACTCCAGATTGGTGCTGCATGTAGTGTGTGCCCCAGATGGGCCCTGCATGCCAAGTGCGGGGCCAAGGAGGGCATGTGCTATATGCAGTGTGGGACTGGAGCTGGTGCATACACTGCACACGGCACACATGCAGGGCCAGCACTGCAGGCTAGATCCAACACGTGGGTCTAGTCTGTGGGCCCAATCTGACCTACAGACTGGCCCCATACTTCTCAACTGGTCCACAAGGCTGGTTAAGTTTGACACTCATCTAGGTAATTACCTGAGGTAATTTTAGAGGCATTGGCTATCATTTCAGACCTTGTGGAGGTCAGCTAAGGTCATTGGATTTTACCGTATTTTCACATGTATAGCACACCCTGGAATATAATGCACAGGCAGACGGAAAAATAAAACATCTGTCCTTGTAGTGAGTAATTGAGTAGCACCAGCTCAGGAACCAAGTTTGCTCATTGTTATGCTCCCTGTGGATTACTTCAGATTTTACTTGGTTTCACCCAGTAAGTGGCAGAACCTGCTCTTACCATCTATATATATAGATGGGTGCTCCCTGTGGATTACTTTAGATTTTACTTGGTTTCACCCAGTAAGTGGCAGAACCTGCTCTTACCATCTATATATATAGATGGGGGTGGCGCACGGCTGGATGCAGAGCGGCAGCAGCATGGGGCGGTGGGTGGTGGCGCTCTGTCCTCCCTGCCTATTCTTGATAGCCAATTTGCCAAGAATGTCAGGTGAGGTGGGCAGGTACAGAGTGCAGCCACCCATCACGCCATACCGCCTCTGCCTCCCAGGGGTGTGGCATGGGGCTGGATGTGGGGGGAAGGGGGTGGTGCACAGGTGGATGTGAAACGGCAGCAGCATGGGGCGGTGGGTGGCAGCAGCCATTGCTGCATGCAAACACTGCATGCATGCCCCCTCCTTTCCCCGCTCCTGGGAGGGAGCAGCAGGCGTGGTGAGTGGCAGCGCTTTGTCCCCATCTGCACCCCACCATCATTCTTGACTGATAATTCATTAGTATGTCTCGTATACTGTGCAGTCCAATTTCCAGTGGCTTTTGGGGGGAAAATAGTCATGTTACATGAAGGTTGTTGAGGGTTTTGGGGGGGTTTCCTTTACCAAGATAGGATATAATATTTTAAATGCACAAATACAGTTTCACACAACAGATCTTGAACCAAGTCTTTCAAAGTTACTATCATTGACAACTACGTGACCTGAATTTTATCAGCTTTTTATTAATAGCTACAGAGTAATTAATATCGACTAATAAGGAAATCTCAGGCTTGTTGTGAAATAGAAATAACATTTCCTGGTTAGTCAGATGTTTGGAGTCTTGAGATTTATTTTTGGGGGTTTTTTTGTTGTTGATTAGGTCTTTCAGTTGTATACACATACCTGTATATGCTGTTTGTACTTTTTAATATTGAGTCTCCAGATTTGTTTTACATATTTTTAGAAACACTAAATTTTTAATGTAGTCCTTTTTAAAGATACTTACTTGAATCCAAGATAAGGGTCTTTTTCCCCATTCATCTTGGGGGGTAGGGGGAGCTCTTTGTCTTGGATTTGAGTACAAAGCAATGGGGGCAGACTGCTGCTGCTGCTTCAGCCCTGATCCAGGCTTAGGGTTAGTCAAGGCCGGAGCTGCAGCCCTCCCCCCGGCACCTGTCCCCCCGACTGCTGCCTCTAGCCCCCAACTGCCTTTCACTGCCTTTGCCCCATTCTACCTTGCTCCCTGCCACCTCTTTCCCTCTTCCTTCCCTGCTTGTCCCACTTCACATTGCTGCTTACCCACAATCATGGCTCTGGCCCCAGTTATGGTGGTAGCAGTTCTACTCCTGATGTCAACCCAGGGCCAGGGCTGGAGCTGCCACCTTTGCAGCCATTGCTGAAGGGCCAGGTGGAGACCAGCGCTACTATATGTTCTGTGCCCTGGGCCAGAGCTGGAGCTATGACTGAAGTAAGTGTGGGAGAGGGGGGGCAAGGGGGCAGGCAGTAGAGGCACAAGTGGCAGTGAGCAAGGTGCAAGAGAGGAGCTGGTACAGGGTAGGCAGGCATTAGGTGGTATGGGAATAGGCAGCAGGGGTCAGGGGCTCAGGGACAGGCCTTTGACTTCCCTGCTGCCTGCATTCCTGTCACTGCTTGCCTCTGCTGTTCTTACTTTCCCCATTGCAGCAGTTGTGGAACAAATTTAAGACGACCATCCAATAGTTATATGTCATAATTTTCCATTTATGGGATATATTTTCCATGTATACAATCTACTTATTGGGGGGGTCATTTTAATTATAAAGTCATCTCGGGATTCAGGCAAATACAGAAAATATAAAAGTGGGAAACTGAAAGGATTCCACAAAAAATAAAAACCTGAAAGAACTAGGGTTATTATAAGCCATGTGCAGTCCTGAGCCATGTTCTACTTCATCCTCATGTACGTTCCCCCAGTTCTACCTTTTTATAGGGAAAAAGGTTAAAACTGTACATTTGCAGTCATTGTAGTAGTTCAAGATCTGGTTGAACTTAATGATTTTTTTTCCCAAGGATCAAATAATTTAATTTCTTTCTAAAAATGTCTAATGTAAGAAAGTATTTTGAGACTAGATTTGGGATCCTCACTATTTGGTTTGACTGAGAAGATGACTTCTGCAGTTACTAGTACATAAAGCTCAACCCAGGGTCTAAAATTCAGACTTAGTTACATACTAGCAACAGGGAAGAAACAATAATTTTATGAGTGCAGCACAAATATGCTATGTAGAGTTTTGTATCGTTATATTTTCTCACATACAACACACACCTTTCCCCCAAAATTGGGATGTGTGTTTTAAGTAGGAAAGCTGTTTTCTTCACTGGAAATGGAGTACTTCTGAAGACACTATGCATGCTGTACAGCTGCCAAGATGGTTGTTGGTCTTGCCTGTTCAGGAAACCGATGGGGTGGAGTCTTGTGTTAACCTTCTCATAGCCATAGCTATTGACTGAGCATTATAGCTTGTACCTGAAGAAGCAAGTGAGCTGTTGGTAATATTTTGATTAGGCTTGTGATGTTATTTACAAGAACTTATGTAAAGAATTATTTATAGTAAAAAAGTAACAGTCTTGCTACTGCCCCAGCATGTATTTTGAATTCAGTGAGTCCTCCAATGTGTATGGTTTATTTGGGGATATGTCATATGCAAGAAAATGTAGGATTAGTGCAGCAGTATTGGTGATTTTACTGAAGATGCTAGAGGAATAGATTTATACCCGCAAGCATAAGACAGGCTCCAGGGTCTACTCTGTCTGCGTGGTTCCTAAAGACAGAGAAGGTGTATTTGGGTGCAGGCTACTTTGCTTTCTCACTTGTAATGGTCATATGCTACCAGGAATCTATTACCAAAAAACAACTTTGCTGCTTCTTCAGCTTATTTTTTCAAAGCTTTAGCTCAGGGCTGTCCAACTTTCAAGAAGCTAGGGCTCGGATATATTACGGGTTGCACCAATAAGGGCTGTACCAAGACAAGTCGCGTGCCTTTAGGCTGCTCATCACGTGGGTTCCCCTGCCACTACACCATGTATTTACATGGGCAACCCCCTTCCACTGCTGCAGGTTGCAGTCTCCCAGCTCTGGGCTTACCCTCTGCTTCCCATGCTGTGCACCACATTATCCCACCCCTGTGGATGGGGTCAGGAAGCAGCAGCTGGAACGAGGGAGAGCCTAGAGGCTCTGGCCCCTGTTGCAGCTGGAGCTATAAAGGGAACAGCGGCTGAGCAGGAACATGGAGCTGCAAAGTAACCCTTTGCAGGCTGCATGCAGCCCATGGGCCACCAGCTGAACAGACCTGCTTCAGCAATTTCAGCTATTTTCTGCATTTCAACATTCAGAAACTATACGCATTGAGTGTTGGTTTTGTTTTTTTTTAAGATGTCATCTAAGCCTTGACCCCCAAGTAGTTAGACTGTGTAACAGATTCAGACGTTGTCTATAAGGCAAAAAAATGTCAGTAATAGACAAGAGCACTTGTGACTCGTACATTGCTGTCAAGCATAATGTAGGGAGCATTATCGCTGTCTGTCCAAGTACTTAGGCATCATGTATTGCCTCTGAGTCGTTCTTAGGGTAGTCTTGGATATTCCATGAAGTCTGCACAAGTCTAGCTACAAATGTATCAAAAGGGAAATTTTAACCCTTAATGTTAGTTGGTTACAGCTGCTGGTGTTAAAAATGTAATGTTAGTACCATTCAAGTGCCCTGCATCATCTCTGTTGAAATTACAGTGTCCTACACAATGCAAATTCCCAGTGATCGTGGGGTCTTTCTTTTTGAAAATTGGTGGTACTGATCTTCAGGTCATCTGTCAAGGTATTGCTGCCAAAGTAGAAACATTGACAGTAAGTGCCTAAAGTGAGACAGCTTGTCTCTGACACATCTCTTATGAATCTCCCAATTCAATAGCTTTCCATGCAAATCGTCAGCATCTAATGGTGAAACTGAAATTAGGAATCATGATTGCTGATGGTTGGCTTTTTCAAAAGCTGGAGTACTGCCTGCTCTACTTTCTCCTAATCTTACATAAGGATTTCTTGGTGCACTCAAACTACTGTATTTACTTGAAACTAAGATGAGATTTTTTTTTTCCAGTCAGTTTGGGAGGAAAGCCCCTCATCTTAGATTTGCATACAAAGTGGAGGGGGAGCAGGCAGGTGCTGTGGCTCTGAGCCCAGGTCAGGGCCAGAGTCAGACCCACAACAGTCTCCTGCCCACCTCTCCACTTGCCCTCTGCAGCTTGTGCCCATTCCTCTGTCCCCTTCTGTTCTTACTGGCAGGTGCAGCTCAGCTCTGGCTAGGACTAGATTTCCTCCCAGGCATAGAGTACAGCTGTGGCTGCATGGCCCAGCAAGGCCTGTGCTTCCATGTGCTGTGGTACATGACCTGACAGGGAACAGAGCCTTAGCAAAGTCTGTCAGTAAGGGGGAAGAGGGTTGGAAAGAAGCAGAAGCTGTGGGGAGTGTGTGCAGGGGAAGAGACTTGGGGAGTTGGAGGGAAGGGGCAGAGATTGTGAGGACTTGGTTGCGGGGAGAGAGAGAGATTGGGGGGGGTGGGGGAGAACAGGGACTGAGGAGCTAGGTGTGGGGAGTGCATGTGGCAGGGGTATAGGAAAGCTGCAGGGGGAAGAAGTGGGAGGGCAGAGAGCAAGGGTGCTTCCTAATCCCCAGATGGATAGATGCCTACATGCCGTGTGTTGTTTGCGTCTTGTGTATATAGAACTGGGGAGAAAATGGAAGACCTAAAGGATCAAACTAGAGAAGTCAGAGTTTTGAGACCCATGTCTGTCTTGTGCTATGTATTAAAAATGAAAATTATCCAAATATTATACCTGCAGAGAAGTAAAATACTGGAGCAATCTGTTACAAAGTTTCCTATGCTCTTTGCCATGACAGGCTGCTGAAAAGCTATAACGCTAGAATATATAAAGCAGTAGTAAAAATATCATGAAACTAAAGGCATTGAAAAAAATGGAAGCCTTTTTGTATTTAAAAAAAAAATTGATATGCAGAGGCCCATTTTAAATGGTTTATGAAAATTTGCCCATGTGACCCTGCTGAATGGTTTTTGCATCCACAAGAATAATCCTGACATGTTACATTAAAAGCTAATCCTAGATTGGAGGTAGTAGAGATGGTAAGTGAGTAATATAATCTACTTCTCTAATAATTTTCCTGCCCTTTTCCTAATCTCATATTTTGTCATAAGAAGGGTGATTTTATTTTCATGTTTCTCAAACTGTGGTCTATGGAAACTTGCCAGTGATTTAAAAAAGAGACCTAGGTACTGTCCATTCCTTTTTTCCAGATTTTCTAATACTCCTTTTCTGTTTTTGCCATAGGTATATGATGTGCATTCAAATTGAAAGGGAATGTGGTTCCCATATTTGAAAATGAGAGGAAATTGTTCCCCACAATAGTACATAAATGGTTGACAAACTTTGAGAAATTCAACCTTAGTTTATTATAATACTGCAATGTACACGAGACACTTCTAATAAGATATGAGATTTAATGGCAATCTGTAGCCTTATGGGTACAGCACAGTCCTGGGAGAAAAGAAACCTGAGGTGTGATCCCTGCTGAACCTCTTTTCAGCACTTCTTCTAGGATACAGAGACTGATTGCTTCTCCTTCTGGTCTCATGTTTCCTGCATTCCTGGTTGCCTGGTGGTCTAACTTCAGCAGAAAGGATGGTTATCCCCACCCAGCCTGTTCTGTAGCCTGCTGGTTAGGGGACTGTTCCAGAAAAAGAGATGTGGATTAAAATGCACAGAGTATAAGGGACGCTAAGAACCCAGGTCTCCCACTCTTGAATCAGTGTTGCGATGCTAAATATCTATTAGGCAAACGATGCCCCTTCATCTTGAGACAAGATTAGACATTCTAAATTGCAAGTGAATTTAGATGCTTCATGTTCAGCTTGAGTTGGACACTAAGCTGCTGAGAAGGGTGGAAGTTCATGTATACCCACCCCCCTATACTTAGCATGTCCTTATGGATACCTCCAGGCACCACCAGACTTTTTGAATTGTCTTTCTAGGGTCATAGTTCTGTCCACTGTATAGAGCACCCAGCATATCCAACAGATTATCCAGTTTCACTCAGGCCCCCCTATATGTGAAGCTAAATGTGCAATGGGATCTAATGTGCAATTTACACAATCACACCTCACAATGCCACGTGCAGGTGGGAGCCCCTCACATCCTAGTTAAGGAGTTCTCAACCACTGGGGTGCCCTGTGCACCCCCAAGGCTGAAGGATCACACTGTGGCAATCCCCCCCACCCCTGATCACTGCAGATCACTGCAGAGGCAATTCTCATGCCCTGGGTGGTGTGGGGAAACCCCCAGGGCCAAAGGATTACCACAGGGGGATCCCTCCTTCTGGGTTGTGTGAGAAACCCCTGTGGTCAGAGGATCATTTTGATCCTCCAGCCCCAGGGATTTCCTGCACACCTGAGCCCTGGAGATTGTAGCTTCCACAATCCCTAGGGGTCAGGGGTTTTACATTAGGTATGGTGCACCTGTGCAGCTAGGAGCCCAGTCAGCTGACAGGGCCCCTAGCCTCAGGGCCAAAGGATTACCACAGGGGGATCCCTCCTGGGTTGTGTGAGAAACCCCTGTGGTCAGAGGATCATTGTGATCCTCCAGCCCCAGGGATTTCCTGCACACCTGAGCCCTGGAGATTGTAGCTTCCACAATCCCTAGGGGTCAGGGGTTTTACATTAGGTATGGTGCACCTGTGCAGCTAGGAGCCCAGTCAGCTGACAGGGCCCCTAGCCTCAGGGAAGACCTTGCTACAAGCTCAGTAGCAACCAGTTATAAAGTTAGTACACATTTTTGAAATCTAACTTTATAGCTGGTTGGAGCTTTTTATTCTGATAGCTACTTTTGCATTTGTAGCTGGTTTCCTGGTAATTGCACAATTAACCAGTTAATTGCACAATGCCTGTAATGTGCCTGAATGCAGGCACCTAAGTCTTTTCCATTAACTATTCTTTGCTGTTACACGTGGAATAAGATGGGAGTTTGCTATGTGGACTAAAATCCTTAAACATCATTTAGCAAGCTTTATAAAGCAAAGAATTCAAGACTTCTAAATTATAGTGGTTTTGATTCCATTTATAATTTTTTTAAAGGATTTTATTTAATTAAGGTTAATCAAATCATAATGCGAGTCTTGCTTATGTTTTTTTTTCCCTAGATCTTCCTCAGAACTGTGATCCTAACATTCCCCTAGTTGCTCAGGAATTAATGAAAAAGATGATCCGTCAGTTTGCAATTGAATATATTTCAAAAAGTAGCAAAATTCAAGAAAATAGAAATGGTTCATCATTTGAACCAGGTCTGATATGTAAAAGTATCCAAATGAACCAAACGGAAAACTCCCTTCAGGAAGAACAGGATAGCCCTCTAGACCTCACTGTGAATCGAACTCAAGAACAGAATACTCAGCAAGGTAAATCTTCTATATTTATCTAATAAGACCTTGATTTGAAATTGTTTTTGTGTAGACTTGTATGATTGTTTAAATTATGTCTGGAAATAATTATTCTTTTTAAATGCATCCTATCTATCCAAAAACTGAGTGAGCAAAAACATGGAAGATTAACTTCTCTTTTGACAAGTACAAAATAATTCACATGGCAGGGAAAATAACCTCAATTATGTATACCAGGGGTGGGCAAAATACAGCCTGCTGGCTGGATCTGACCCACCAGGCACTTTCATCCGGGCCGCAGCACCCACCAATGAATTATGCCCTGCCCAGCCCTTCCACCCATGAGGGTGGAAACAAGAGTGCCTACGCCTGCCCTCAACGTATCCTATTATGCCTCACTTCTACCCCTGTGGGTGGAAGATCCATCCCTGCTAGTGTAGGATGGGGCTGCTGCTGCAGGCTTTGCTGGCATCCTGCTGCTGCTGAACAGTAGGTAGGGAAGTGAGGCAGGTCTGCAGCTGGGCAGGAGCACGGAGTGTGAGGCTGGGGCTGGCTGCAGCGTGGAGCCTGTGCCTAGTGGGGCGATAGTAGTGCGCAGCTTGGTTGGGCAGGGTGTGGGTGTGAGGAGGGAGGGGTTATGGGTACCCCACCACACACTGCTCCCCCCCCATTGCTGGCAGGTAGTGGGGGGCAGCAGCAGGGGAGAGAGAGGTGCTCTTTGCTTGGTGTTGGTGCCTGGCTCCTGGTTCTGGCCAGTGCTGTGAGTAGCACAACCCCTGCTGGGCTATTTGTTTCCCTAGTGCTCCTTGCATTCGCAGGGCACAGGAGGGAAGCCCCAGGCATTGGAGCAGGCGGGGGGAGGAGGCGGAAGCTCTTGGCTCCAGTGCCAGGGTCTTCCCTCCTGTGCCCCACCAGTGTAGGGAGTGCCTGGGAAACAAACAGCCCAGTGGGAGCTGCGCTCCTCGCTGTGATGTGCAGGGCTAGCCAGAGCCAGGCACTAGCACCCCCACCTGCTGCTGCGCCATGGGAGAGTATGGAGGAGGTCCCCACACCCCTCCCACTCTCCCTCACACCCTGCAAACCACAGACACAGGCTTGCACCAATACACGCCCCCCCCCCCCCCCCCCCCCAGTGTTGCCTGCATTGACTGCAGGAGAGGACAGTGTGTTCCAGAGACACTTGCCCACACCCCACAAATGCCACAGAGCCCCCCAACAAGTACATCAGGTGTAAGCATCAAGACCTAGTGGAGCAACTCTTCAGGAAGGCACCTCAAGGGAGGACGAAGACCAATGGGCATAAGCTGATAGAGGGTAAACTCATGCTGGACACAAGAAAAATCCTTTTCTCTGTAAAGGTCACCAGAATCTGGAACACACTCCCTGCAGAGGTGGTGTGGGTCACCGTCCTTGGAGGTGTTCAAGATGAGGCTGAACAAGCACCTTGTTGAGTTCATCTGAGCCCAATAACTTCCTGCCCATGGCAGGGGACCGGACTTGATGATCTTACAGGTCCCTTCCGGTCCTTTGATTCTATGATTAACATACCCTGTGCCCACACCACAGACAGCCACACCCCCCCTCCCAACTACACCTGCCATACAGTATAAAAGACTAAGAATTTATTTTTGAGTTATTATGCAATCACCTCTGTATACAGTATGCAAACACAAATCATGACAAAAATGTTGTTTGTAATAAAATTTAAATATGTTATAGTAGGTGTTTGATTTTTAGTGTATCATTTGGGTTTTTTTCTGGTTCTAAGATGGCAATTCCCCTCTCCCAAAAGGAGTATTTCCAGGGAGGGAGGGCAGGGACTTCTGGTGGAAAAGTTCAGGAATCAGGGAAGGGACTTCTGGTCCCAAGATGCAACCAAGGGGCAGGGCACCTGTCAAGAGCAGAGCTACCTGTGCAGCCCTCGACAGCTCACCAAACCTCATTAAGCAGCCCTCTGCCCAAAATAATTACCTGTCCCTGAGGTATACACAGTGCTGGGCTTCGAACTAGCTGTTACAACTAAAAAAAGAAACTCTGATGTCATTGTAGGTATTTCACTAAAAATGTTGGCTCAGCAGTGACCAAAAAAAGCCAATACATGTTCCTTAAGAAAAGAAATGAAAACAGAACAGAAAGCATCATTATGTCATTGTATAAATTTGTGGTGAGTCAAATATTGAATACTGTGTGCACTTCCGGGCTCCACATTCAGAGAAGATATAGTGGATTAGAAATGATACAGAGATGGCAACAAGGATGATCGGGGGTATGGAATAACTATTGTGCCAGGACTGATTGGAAAGGCTAGGACTCTTCAGTTTGGAAGGGATAAAGCTGAAGGAGGATATGATAGAGGTATATAAATCAGGCAGGGTATGGGTAAAATGAATAAAGAACTAGTATTCACCAAGTCCCAAAACTAGTGGGTGCCCATTGAATCTAACAATAAAACAGAAGAAACTACTTTTTTACACAGTGCATAATTAACTGTGGAACTTGTTGCTATAGGAGGTTGTAGATGCTATAAGCAAATTCAGAAAAGGTTTAGACAAATTAATGGAAGACAAGTCCACTGGGAGCTGTGAAATAGAATGGTCAAGGATGTATGGTCTGACATTTCTAAACCAATGATGGTTGATCCCAGGGACAGTATGACAGGATGGTTTACACATGCCCTGTATGTATATTCTTCCTCTACACTGGGTGCCAAACTTTTGAATAGGTATGCTGCTATTTAGCTCTTCAGCATTCCTCACTGCCACTCTGATTCTTTCTTCCTGCCCAATCTGCTGCTCTGGTTTCTGATCCCTGCCCTGTCTACCCCACTATACTGCCTGTCCCCTCACCAGTCTGCTATATGCCACACACAGGCTGCCCATACCACTTGTGGCACCTGTGCCATAGGTTGACTACTCCTGCTCTATTTGGAAATAGGATTCTGAGTTCAAATGATCATTGGTCTAACACAGTATGGTATTTATCCAAAATAGTATTCAATCTAGTAACATAAATCCTATTGTAGATTATGAAAAGTCAGGTGGAGAAGGTAAGTTACTACGTTATCTCCTCCAGTTATTTTTGAAGATTAGGAATTTTTTTTCTAAACAGCAAACTCCTATAGGAAACCTATGAAAACATTCTTTTAAAAACATGTTTTGGTCTGTGTATGCCATATTTTTCCAAAAGGTAAATATCTTCATGCCTTAGTCCATGGCTTCAGTGATTGACTGATGGGAATTGCCCATGTTTAGAACACTAGAGCTGTCCAACTAGTCATAATGTTTCCTGCAGCTAACATTTTAATGATTTACACAGAGCTGTGCACTTTCCTGAGTTGAATAGTATCTTTAATAGAGCTATTCTTCTCACCTGTGGGCTGCTTACTGATGTAGAACTTAATTACTTATTTCTCAGTTACTTTGAATAGGAGGGAAATTCCCTTTTCTCTCCAGTAGTCATAAAACCTTACTGAAAAAGAAATGTGATAGAGCTATTAGTTGTCAAGAGGAGGATGAGATTAGAGTATGATGGCTTAATTGGGCTTTAAGAATAAAGCAACAGATTGTTGGGGCTGTTGTAAATTTCAGGATTGTGTTCTAGTCTTTTAGAACTGCATGAAACAGGTCTTTCTTCCCGAGTGTGAGAAACTGGCCCTGACTAAGGACAGGCCCATAGCCTACTCAGGAAGAGTGTGAAGCAGTGCAGAGCATTCAGTTATATAGGTCCAAGGTGTTCAGGGGCCTTTGTTGCACAGAAACTAACTAGTAGCATCAGTTTTCTGGCTACCATCAATACAGTTGCTTGGGAGATGTAGGGACCTGAATTACACAACCTTTGCACGCAGCTCCCAAAAGGTAAACTTTACTCCTGTTTTTTTTATACCTACAGAAGATGCAGCACAATGTTTTTCATTTAAACAAGTAAAATCAGTTTACTTAGTTCTTTGAACACTTCTCCCAGACAGTCATGTACTAGTTCCTGGGACCTCTGGTCCTGTTTTTAGTCTGACAGCAGTTTTCAGGGGAGTTGGTGACTGGCATTACATTTACCAGTATGAAAGCACTAACAGAAGTACCTGTTTCTCAAGGCTTGTTTTGTGAGTTCACATTCTTTCAGTGCACCACTGGAACAAGCAAAAGACTTGCAGCATACTATTGAATGTATTTATGCCCCATTATGTGAAAAAAATCCACACATTAAAGTTCAGACTGCAAAATCAAGCACTCTAATTCAGACATTAACTCAATTTTAAGTAGCCCATATAACCTTAATTTGGGCCCCATGTGTTTATGGATTATAATGTCATCTTTAGTTATATGAAACTTTATTCACATGGCTGTATCTCTGTACCTTTATCTGTCATTTTTCTGCATTCTAGTAGATTGCATATACCTTCACTCTGCGTGTCCCTTTCTCCTGACCAGCAGCTGCAGTAGCATTGAGCGCCCTAAAGATACCCCAATTTTTTATTTCATTTGTCTACCCCCACAGTTGCCTCTGCTTTGCTTCCCTTCTGTATCTTGGACTCTGAACATAGCAATACAGACAATATCTTCAGAGAATGTATGGGCCAGGATTAGTCTTTACTGTCTGTGTCTACATGAGGCATACACAAGTACTAAATGACTACGCAGTAACCAAAGTTACTGCGCAGTAGCATCCCTGAATGGCTTTTGGGCGATGTTGACTGCACAATAGCTTGTTACTTCATGCCATGTGATGTTACTGTGCAGTAGTAACAAGCTACTGCTCAGTCAGCATCTTGTGTAGATCTGGCCATTGTGTGTGAACTGTATTTTTTTGTAGGCTTGTAACTTGGTGAAATTTGTAACTTGGTGAGTTTCTTTATGAGCAGCAAAAGGACAGTTACCACCAGCCAATTTCAGAAATCCATTAAAATCTCTCATTGAACAACAGTTAAGAAATATTTAACTTAAGAAGAACACTGTGTTTTCCTTAAACAAAACCCCCCCCAAAAAAACCAAACAAACAAAAACTGCACCATTTTTGGTGGATAGAAGTCATAATAATGTTAGTCTTGGGCAAATGCCAATTTCTAGATAGGCATAGATATAAACACCCTGCTTTTGGACACCATGAAGTCTTACCACTAGCAAGAAATCCAGCAGCACTCTCAAATTACAGACTGACCTCACCAGTTGTAGGGGTATGTGTTAAATGGGAGACGAGTGTACTGGTTGAAAATACAAAACATTTTTTCCTGTCAGACAGCATAATTTAATGATGTGGTGTGTAACCATTAAAAGATTTGTAAAAGAGATCCAGTGGTTGATGTGAGATCATTAAGTTAATCGGAAACAATATTTTAAAAAATCCTATAAAATGAAGAAAGTGACACTACAGGTTTAATGACCACATCATGAGATTCTTGTTGGTATGGGACATCTCCAGGAAAATTACTTAAAATTTCTAACTGGTCAATTATCCACACATTTACATTACTAGGGGTGGGCAAAATCCGGCCTGTGGGTTGAATGAAGCCCATGGCATACTCCATTTCCCAGCTGCCCCTGCCAGGCTGCATTGAGACCCTGGGAGCGCAGGGGTATGACAGTGTAGGGCTGCAGAACTGGCACTGTGGCCCAGTCTGGCCCCACGTTATCATAGCTCCGTACTCCCAGGGTCTCCGTGGATACTGACCAGGAGCCATGCAGGCAAACGCTCCGAGGCTGTGGCCAGGATCTTGCAACAGTGACAGCATGGGATGGCACCAGGGCAGAGCCGCAGTCCACTCCCTGTATGCCCCTGTCCCCAGAACCTGCGTTTTTTGGAGACCCAACTGGGAGTCATGCGGGCAGGGGCTGCTGGGAAATGGAATCCATCTGCTGACCAGATCCATAATTTTGCTCACTCCTGCACTGTATTGAAGAGTTTTGCTGCTTTCAGAACTGCATTTACTAGAGAAGCCTTATACGTGATAAGGTAATGAGATAGAGAATTAAGAGAGATACTTCAGTTATTCTTTGTATTTTCTTTTTTTAAAAATCAGTTTTTGTATTCATTGCTCTGGTTATTTGTTTCTCTCTCCTCCTCCCCTCCCCCTACCCCCCCCCCCCCCAAAAAAAAATCCCAAATGTGTAGACCAGAGCTCATTTGCTAGTCATATTCTTAGTATCCATTGCTCTCTCTATTTAGGGGAGATTTTCATTTGGAATGTATCATTTCTTAGAATATTCATTATTACTGTGATTGTAAACTTCCCAAAAGACTTCTGTATTCATTTTTAATGTGGAATTCAGTCCCATAGATCCCTGATCTTTTGGGGGGACCTCTGGTTGTTGCTGTAATGCAGAAATTCAGGCAGAACTATTTTAAAGGGAGAAGCACAAACCTAGATCTGATGAGGTTATTATCCACAATCAAATGCCATAGCTGTAGGACAGGATCTAAACTTGATGTTACCAAACATGATGCTAAGGTTAAAAGAAACAGTCAATAAGGAAAGTATTTCAGTTCCTAGTGGGAAAGTTAATACATTATCAACACACAGTATATCTATTTGGACTTAGTTGCTTTAGGACTACTCGCCAAGTAAGTCATGGCAGTCATGAAAGCTTGTTTCAGGAGACAAGAGTTATTGGTCTACTTACAGTTTGAGTAGGGGACAGACATCTTAACAATTGAACATCTGTATCCAAATATCAGTAGAGCTGTTTTCCATTCCAGGTGTCACAGTGAGGAGAGAAAATCAGTTCTTACTCCTCAAAGCTTAGCATTTTTAGGGGCAATGTCAGTCTTTAGCAGTGGAGACCTGTCTATTTATCATTCTTTACCATTTTGAGACTGATCAATTTTAGACTCGCTCAAAACAGTCAAGACATGTCAGATTCATGGAGCACATTGTCTTTTGCTCCTAAATAAAGCTGTTTGACAGATTTACCTATGATTTATGTAAGGGTAGGTGAGAACTGCATACACATAATGGTTACAATTCACAAGTCATCTTTTTAAGGAATTGCTGGAAGAACTTGTTACACATGTAACAGAGTGACATTTTTACCTTCTCTACCACCAAGACTCTGGAGACAGGCCATGTGGACCATCTTATTGCATATGGTCTTCATTCATACCAAGATGTAAAATCTTTTGATAGATATCAAAGTAGTAAGAGTTTACATGCCTGGAGCTTTTATGTAGACTCTAAGGAAACAGTTCAGATATTGGCAAATGGTGTAGCTATGTACTACAGGAAGACTGTACTGATCATGTCTCTGCTGGGAAGTAATCTGCTTTGAGGATGGGTGCATTAGTCATCACATTTAATCACGTCTTGCTTCTTGTAAAACATCCTAGCCAACATTCAGGCAGTCACAAGTGATTGATTAAAGACTCTAGTCTAGAAGACATCTTTTGCCTGTGTTGATGTCCCAGGATAGACCCACAAGAAACGTTCTGCCTTGGAAGAAGATCTAGCCCCCAAGTTGTCTTCCAGAAACTGATTTCTTATGCACCTGGTTTCAGCATGCTTACTGTTCCTTTCAACTAACAGCAAGGGTCAGGAAAATAAGACAGGGAATCCAGTACTGCCTCTAATGATAGATCAGGTGTGCGGGCCGGGTCAGGCCCCGGGCCCTTTTCGTCGCTCTGCATGCGGGCTGTGGCCAGCAGCCCGGGCAGGCCGGGTCAGAGAGGGAGGTCGCCGAGCTAGAATTAGGAACAGACACGTAACGGTTGATTTTAAGATTATTTTACTTACACCGAGATGGTCGTGGTGTAGGCTGAGAACTTGCCTGAGTTCCGGTTACAACAGAAAACACGAACACACGTGGAGTTTGCTAGGCTCCACGCAGACAGAACACGAACAATCACATGGAGTTTGCTAGGCTCCACGCAGACAGAACTCCGGATGTCCAGGACAAGCGCGCATAAAACTCGTCAATACGTCTCTTATAGTAGGCTCCGTTCGAAGACGGGAAGAGGTGGGCGGTGGATCAGGCCGCCAAACTCCTCTGAGCAACACACAGGGTTTCTATTACCCTGACGCGTACACCCAGAGTCCCCACGAGATGGATGCGGAGTCCTCTTCGGCTTGGGCGGAAACTGCTCAAGCCTCTTATACGGCTAGCAGGCCAATCACTAGCCGCCACGTGTGAATAATTTAGCACTAGCCAATTGCGGGGCACGAATTTGCATACGACGAGCGGGAACTCTTTGCACCGTGCATTTCTGTGTTGCAGAGGGAAATGCACCCTGCAAAGACAGCTGCAAAGTGGCGGGAACACTCCTTTGCATGCGGGTTCTCTGTACAGCAGAACTCCTCTGTGCAATGAAGCTGTAAACCCATGGGGATAATTCTTAGTACTGAAGCACGCACAAAAAATCAGACCTTTGGGTCGTGACATCCCCCCTTGCTGAAGGCACAATAGAATTATACTTCAAACCTATCATCCGGGTTGTTAACAGCTCTGTCAATGGTTCGCGAAACTAAACGAGCAAAAACAAAATCAGTCAACAATAAAAGTTCGTCCTCAAGGGATCGAATCAAATAATAACCGACACACGCACATATACATAAAATCACATTCATAACAAAAAACTGGATGATCATGACTTCGGTGGGCGTCATGGTGGAATCGTGCGTCAGGCCTTCGTTTCTTTCAGTGATGTTGTCCTTCTCGGGGCCTCTCTCCACCACACACTCTGAATCCCTGATCTGTAAAAGAACTCTCTTAAAATGGTTATACACTACTATTTATAAAATCACACAGGACCGCACGATAATGCAGTCGATTAAACTTATCATCACTATTAAATACAAATATGTAAACATGATTTTATACTGGACAGCTCTCTCTCTTTCTTCACACTCAGCAACTCGACGAAATCGTGGAAGAGTCATCATCTCCTTCTTCTAGATAGTGAAAACCTAACTCGTAGGCTAGCTGCCATTGTCCCGCGTCTCCTAAAATCCAAAGCTGTCTCTTATTAAGTCCAGAGTGCTGTAGGAGGAATCCAAACATGTATCGCTCCTCTTGCGTTCTCTGGCGTAATACTGGACACTTGGATTCGCGGTGTTTCGTGTTCTGAGCCTCAGTCGGGCGTTGACACTCCCGATCACTGGATAGGCTTGGCTCCATTAGGACGCGCAGTCTTGACAACTGATGAAGGAAACTACTCACAGGATGATCGACCAGTGGGTTCAGCACAATCCGCAAAACCACGATGTTTCTTTGCCCGTAAACCTTAAGATAACTATCTATGCTGTCGAGAGTCACTGGAACAGTTCCAGGGTCTCGCAGGTGACGGTGAGGCCATGGTCGCATTCATTGGAGCGCTGTTAGTCCCAACGTGCATTCTCTTGGGTTCCAGGCGCAATACGAAACTCCGATAATAGCCAGTACAAGCTGTTCTGCACCGGTGTGCTCTGGTCGTCCGTCGTGCCATGCGTGGGCCTTCTGTTCAATCACTCCTGCCACAAGCACTGGAGTCGGAATAGGCCAGTGGACGCTAAACGCCAACATGTCAATGTCGGTGACATGTCCCCTACTCCATGAAGCTTGTCTCACCAAGAAGCTTGCTTCTTCCTGGTCCAGGAGGTCGGACCCAAGTTCCACGACTAGACATCCCAACCACACAGCCAGAGTTTCTTCGGCTCGGATCCTGGATTCTCTACATAAATTCTGCAGTTTGGCTCTGGAACGAGCGTAATAGGTGGTAGCTTGAACTGCACTCTGCGGACCGATGACTGGGCTGCTTGATACTGCAGGCTGATCAATTTCTTCGCGAGTTGTCGTTGCTGTTGCTGTTTCTGTCGGAGCTGTAGTCATTGTTACAGTGGGGGTGGTTGTTGTTTCAGGCGGGAGGGGCAGATGCACTCCTCCGCTTGACTCCCCCTCCCTTCGGCAGAGGGGCGTGGTCAGCAGAATCGACGCTGCGTCGCTGGGCGGAGTCACCGGCTGAACCCTCGCGGGCTCTCCCGAAGCTCCATCCCTCTCTTCCGGCTTCTCCACGCGGTCTTCCCTCTGCTCGGCGCCATCTTGTCGGGGCAGTTTAAGATCCCCTTTCTCAGCCGCTTCTCCGACCGCTCGAATAGCCATACGCAGCTGGGTCTTCAAGCTTAAAGTTTCACTCATCACATCAGTCATAGTTTGAAAGGTTGCATTTAGTTTTCCCCCCTTGTCGCACCGTAGGACCACTCTCTCATTTTACAGCGCGGTCCTCCGTCTCTGGGTCTTCGCGGAGCTCGGACGGACGCTCACGACCCCTTAGTCTAGGCACCACCATGCAAGGGGAAAACCAGCTGATTGGCATCGTCTCTCCCATCTCTCGGGCACACAGTGAGCAACGGACACACTCCCGGGTGGGGGTCGGGCTTACTGCGCTCGTCGGGTCGACTTCGACAAGGGTCACAGCATCGAGGGGCCTGTACAGGACCCGCTCATCACCCATGATACACCCGAATGCCACGGGGTGCAGACACACTTCTTTCCCTTCTAGGGCTCCGACTTCGGAAGCTCCTTCTCCCCTTAGCGAAAGGTGTCCACGGACACATCTCCTGCCCGTTCCGCCCGCCTGGTGGTATGCGACGTGCACCTCCAGTTCTGCGACACTTGCTACGCTGCGTCTCCCACTTCTCCAAGGGCAGCTCTCAACTAATTCTAACTCAAGCGAGCCCTCTCCTGATCCCATCCTCATCGCCATGTGCGGGCCGGGTCAGGCCCCTGGCCCTTTTCGTCGCTCTGCACGCAGGCTGTGGCCAGCAGCCCGGGCAGGCCGGGTCAGAGAGGGAGGTCGCCAAGCTAGAATTAGGCACAGACACTTAATGGTTGATTTTAAGATTGCTTACTTACACCGAGATGGTCGTGGTGCAGGCTGAGAACTTGCTTGAGTTGCGGTTACAACAGAAAACACGAACACGTGGAGTTTGCTAGGCTCCACGCAGACAGAACACGAACAATCACGTGGAGGTTGCTAGGCTCCACGCAGACAGAACTCCGGATGTCCAGGACAAGCGCGCATAAAACTCGTTGATACGTCTTATAGTAGGCTCCGTTCGAAGATGGGAAGAGGTGGGCAGTGGATCAGGCCGCCAAACTCCTCTGAGCAACACACAGGGTTTCTGTTACCCTGACGCGTACACCCAGAGTCCCCACGAGATGGATGCGGAGTCCTCTTCGGCTTGGGCGGAAACTGCTCAAGCCTCTTATACGGCTAGCAGGCCAATCACTAGCCGCCATGTGTGAATAATTTAGCACTAGCCAATTGCGGGGCACGAATTTGCATACGACGAGCGGGAACTCTTTGCACCGTGCATTTCTGTGTTGCAAAGGGAAATGCACCCTGCAAAGACAGCTGCAAAGTGGCGGGAACACTCCTTTGCACGCGGGTTCTCTGCGCAGCAGAACTCCTCCGTGCAATGAAGCTGTAAACCCACGGGGATAATTCTTAGTGCTGAAGCATGCACAAAAAATCAGACCTTTGGGTCATGACATCAGGAAGGGCCCGGTTTTGGTATGCATGATCCTTGTCAAGCTCACGTAATCACACTTCCATTTCAATCTGCTGGACCTGATCCTACATCTGGACCAAGCTTAACCGCCCTTTATGAACTGGATTTTGGCTGGTTAACAGCCACAGACGGAACCCAGTTTTGTTGAAGTTCTAACGCTTTGGCTTGTAGTAGGAAGGACTGCACTGAAAAGACTTATGAAGCAACATAGAAGACATCCCAGTAGCTAGTATTCTAGAATGTTTATTTCCAAAGCATTTGGGATATTCCATCAGGTCAATAGACGTTCATTTGGCAGTTGTTTTTGCTTATCCTTCCAAAGGAAGTCTTACAATCTTCGCAAACACAACAAATTTAAGTTACTCAGAAGACTCGTTTATGTGGGCTAGTCGAAAGTAATATAAGATGGATAGACAATTAGCTCAATAGCCACAAGCAAAGGGTAATTATAAATGGATCCATGTCAGAATGGTGGGAAAATTTGAGTGGAGTCTCACAGTGGTCTGCCCTGGGCCCAGTGCTTTTTAATATTAATCCTGTTAATCATTTGGGTGCTGGAACAGAGAGCTGCTTGAGGAATTTTGTGGACAACACAGAGATGAGAAGAATTAGAAATCCATTGAAGGGCCAGAACGCAATTCAGAAGGATCTTGACATATTGGAAAGCTGATCTAGAGGTAACGGAATGCAGTTCAGTACAGACAAACGTAAGGTGCTACATCTCAAGACGAGCAATCACAAGTACTAATTCAAAATGGGCGACACCTGGATGGATGATAGCACTACAGAGAAAGGTCTGGAAGTCTTGGTACATCATAGAATCAGTATTAGCCTGCAGTATAATGCGGCTGCATAAGTGAATGCAGTTTTCGGATGCATAAGTGCACTCTTTGGGCTCATCCAGATGAGCATACATGTTTGTTTCCCTGGAAACAAGTTGCAGCAGCACACCTTGTGTTGCTGCTACTTGTCCCCGGGGAATGTACATGCCACATGTGTTCTAGCACCTGGCAGGTTACCCTGGATGGGGTAAGGGAGGCTGGGGCCAGCAACTGTGCTGGCCCCAACAGTCTTAACTGAAGTCCTGCTTCCCAGGCCTGTAGCTTCAGCAGGAAGCCTAGTTGTCAGCTGGAGCATGGCTCTGGCCAACCAGGCTCTGGTTTTGGGTGGCGCGCACTGTATCACCCCGCCTTTTTTTTGGTGTGGGTTTTTTTTACTTGTCTGCAGTGCCACCCACCACACACGCAGGCATTCCCTGCACTGCTACCTTGTAGAAGAGTCGGGCAACAAAAATGACAAAGGGCTTGAAAGGCAAAGGTGGAAAGAAATAGGCATGTTCAGCTTGTGGAAAAATCGCTTAAGAAGGGACATGATAGCAATTTTCTGAGAGTCTTAAAAACCCGTGACACGTAGCAGCAGAGGCAGAAAAAAATTGCCTCCTAGTCTTATGCAGTAGCCAGCAAAGCTCAGAAGCATGGGAAATACCTACAGCATCAGAGTGGGGGCATGGTCCTCTTTCTTGGATCTCTCAAACATTTTTTATTTTTTTTTTTGCAGCAGGACATTGGCTGCCATGGTTCCCCATCTTTATCTGTGGCAAATTAGTATGTTATGTCTTGTCGCTGGGTTAGGGTTGACTGTGTAGTTTGATTAATAGGTTAGATGATGGACTTGTGTAGGATAGTTTGAATACAGATGATCCCACCTCAGGTGGGGCAGTTGGAATGAGTAGCTTCTGGAGGTCCCTTCCAGCCCTGCTTTTCTATGATTTTCTTTCAGTCATTCAGAAAGACACTATCATTCTAGAACACTTGTGTTAAATAAGATTAATGGAAGCCCCCTTTCAGGCTTTGGCTTCCAGTTTCTTACATAACTGTATGAAGGCAGCCTGTTTAGATGTTGTAGCTTTAGCATTCGAATATGAGACCAAAGACCTCATAGTAAGACTATTGTATACAATACTGGTGTAAGACATGGTGATGCTAAGGCCCCATCTACCTTTGATGATGCCTTACTACCATAGAATTGGACATGACCCATTCGAGCAGACAAGCATGGAGCACCATTAACTGCCATACAGGGAAAGGCACCAAAAAATAACATTGCCCTGTGTCAGCAGACTCCATTGCAAAAATACTGTGCAGCAACAGCAAGTACAGTAACCTAAGCAAGCAACACAGAAATTATTAGACAGCTGACTCATGAATAACTTAAATCACCCAACACCAACCTTAATTTAACTGCCCCCATCTCCACCAGCGAGTTTGATACAGCTAATATAATGATCAAGACTGGCAAGGCTGCTGGAACAGAAAATATTCCTAGAATTTATTACCAAGCTTGGAACCACAGTGAAAAGACGGCTTCAGAAATTCATATATAAATGTCTAGAAAGTAGTAACAGAGCTCCAAAATCTGGAAAAAAGCTGACAATTTCTATTCTGAAATCCAGTAAGCCATCAGAGGATACAAAGAGCTACTGACCCATCTCACTACTGTGTTGCATGCAAACTCATGGAGTGCATAATCCTGAATAGAATAGAACAGTGATTCCTAATCCATGCTATGCATACCACTAGTGGTATGCAGACAGCCTGTAAATGGTATGGATTAACAAATTTTTTATAATTACTTTATATGACAAAAATTTTCTGGTGGTACTTAAGGTTGTATAGTTTTAAATTGCTGGTGCGCAGTCTGTCAGAATTTGGGAACCGCTGAAATAAAGAACATCATTCATCCCCAGCTCTCAAAAGAATGATCTGGCTTTTGGAAAAAATGACCAAGTTATATTGCTTACAGCTGACATAGAAAACAGATTTGAAATGAGGCAGAAAACAGGCACGGTCCTTGTCAACCTCACAGCTACCTGTGGCACCATACCTTAAGGCCTCAAATCTAAACTGCACTCTATGATACCCAACTGCAAGTTATTCGTTTTCATCATGAGCATGATCTCCAGCAGATCATTCAAACTCACTACCAGCCAAGGAGAAAAAAGCAGAGTACAGACTGAATAATGGAGTCCCCCAAGGGTCTGTGCTAGCACAATACTTTTCAATATACATACTTCAGACTTCTAATACAACACCTAAGTGATAGATGTATGCTGATGATGCCATCATAATAGTCCAAGGAATAGACATGACAGAACTGGAATAGACGCTGAGTACTGACACACAACTCATTGCTGACTGTCTCCACAAGAGATGCTTAAAGTTGAGCATCAATAAATCGGTATCGTCACTCTTCCACCTTGACGATTGTTGATCCAAGAGGACGCTAAATATTAAGAGTAGACAACCACATCCTTCCCCAAGAGCATACCCCAACCTATTTAAGAGTTGCATCAAACCGTTCTTCACCTATAAACATCACATGCAGAAGGTCAGGAATAAAGTCTCTGCATGGACAGCTGCCTTAAAATGGTTAGCCAGCACAACATAGGGTGCCAACTTCAAAGTGCTTGGAGCCACCGCACTTGCAATGGCATATGCCCCAGCAGAATACTGTGTTCCTGTATGGTCCAGAAGTTGTCACACTAAAAAGCTTGACACTATACTTAACAGTGTGCTGAGAGTCATAGCAGGCTGCACAACTTCCACATAGATGTACTCCCTGTAGTGTCAGGCATTATGCCAAGTGATATAAGACAAATGACCCTAACATTACTGGCAATAGGAGCAAGATGATGATGAAAATCATCTGCTCCTATCAACTGTTAAGTGAAGACCTGAACAAATGGAGGCTTAAGAGGCTGAAAAGTTGTAAACTGTTTTTACATGAAGCCCACAAGCTCCTGGAAAAGATTGGGATACCGAATCAAACTTATGGGCAGCAACGGAGTGCTGGACCAACCACTGGGAAAAGTCAGACATATTCCTACAGCTTTTTATACCAACACCGAATAAGTCCCCTATTGGGCATGACCTTGAGAGAATCGTAGGGATCAAGCTGAACAGACTGAGTTCTAGATACGGATGCTCCAAAACAGTACTTCACAAGATGGACATCTTGGACAGTCCCCTGTGTGGTTGCAGTGTCCAACAAACAGCAAAGCCTTTAAATGAAAGCTGCAACCTTTACAAATGCCCAGACAGGGTAGGTGGAATCTGCACACTGAGTGATAATACCAGACAGTGGCTCATAGATTTGGAAGTTGATATCTGATGTCATACAAAAGAAGAAGAATCCAATTATTTTTCTAAAGAATAATAAAGTTCTGGGTGAGTTGGTAGAATTAATGGAAAGTATAAGATGGATTTAGAGCAGGGGTGGGCAATTATTTGGGTAGGAGGGCCATATAGCAAGTTTTGGTGAGCTGTTAAAGGCTGGGGGGGGGCAGGGAAGAGATGCCAGTTGATCCTATCCAACTGCCACTGGAAGCCTGAGGAAGGAGGACTGTATCCTGCATCACTCCACTTTGCTGCAACCAGGGCTAAGCCAAGCCACATGGCATACAGACTCCTCTGCCCCCCACCTCCCCATTCATGCTCCCCTCCATACAGGTTCCTGTTGGCGCTGCACAGTCCTGGCACCACAGCTGCCTGCAGCTGGGCCCACACTCGTGCAGCACACTGAGTGGCCATCTCAGCCTCTGTGACGAGCTGCTGCTGCCTTTCCACACCTGGAAAGTAGGGGCCGCGGCCCCGGGCTGAGCCTAAACCTTCCCCTCCCTCCCCTGCAGCTAGCATAGACTCAACTTCTAGTGCCACAGTAGCTCTTCACGGAACGGGAGTGGGTGGGATGGCTACTCAGCACACTGCATTGCGCCCCATCCCATGTGGGCCCTGGCTGCTGGCAGCTGTGGTGCCAGAACTGTGCAACCGCAGCACCAACAGGAAGCCAGGTCGGGGTGGGAGGGAGATGTGTTAGGCAACCTTCCTTCTTCAGGCTCAGGGCAGCAGCCAGCTGGTCAGATAGGATCAGTTGGCAAGCTGGATACAGCCCATGGACCTTATTTTTCCCATCCCTGGTTTAGAAAGAATGGTTACTTCAAAGCAACTGAGATTCTTCAAGATGTGTTCCATACATTCTGTGATCCACCAACCTTCCAAGGTACTACTGTCATATGTTACTATGTTTTCTTACATACAACACACTTTTTTTTTCCCCCAAATTGGAAAAAAATCATATTATAAATAGGAGAGCTGTTTTCTTTGCCAGGAAAGCAGGAGTCCTGGAGACTTGCTGTATACCATACAGCTGCCAAGATGGCTGCCACTTGTGTCTGCTGAGCAAACTGAAAGGGTGCAGTTTTGTGTCAAACCTCTGAAAGCCAGGAATTATTGCCAGGAATCCTGGTTTTCTCTGTTTAAATATCCCAAATTTTCTGATTACAAACCCCCAAATCCATGTTTTTCCAGATAAAAATGAAATAATACTGTATATATAGGTATCAGTTGAACACAATGTCTTATTGATATATTCAGCAGAAAAGGCCAAAGTACTGAATGCTCTTGTTGCATCAGTCTTCACAGGCAAGGTCAGCTCCCAGACTACTGCACTGGGGGCACAGTTTGGGGAGGAGATGAGCAGCCCACAGTGGTGAAAGAATAGGTTAGGGACTATTTAGAAAAGCTGGACACGTACAAGTCTGTGGGGCCAGATGGGATGCACCCGAGGGTGCTGAGGGAGTTGGCTAATGTGATTGCAGAGCCATTGCCCATCATCTTTGAAAACTCATGGTGATCAAGAGAGGTCCCAGATGATTGGAAAAGGGCAAACATGGTGCCCATATTTAAGAAAAGGAAGAAGGAGGATCCAGGGTACTACAGACCAGTTAGCCTCACCTTGGTCCCTGGAAAAATCATGGAGCAGATCTTCAGGGAATCCATTTTTAAGGACTTGGAGGAGAAGGTGATTAGGAGCAGTTAGCATGGATTCACCAGGGGTGAGTCATGCCTGACTAACTTCTATGAAGAGGTGACTGGCTCTGTGGATGCAAGGAGACTAGTGGATGTGGTGTACCTTGATTTTAGCAAGGCTTTTGATATGATCTCCCAAAGCATTCTTGCAAGCAAGCTAAGGAAGTATAAGTTGCATGCAGAGATGATCCCAGTAGGGTGCAGGGCCCAGGACAAAGCAGCCTGCATGGGGGGGCCCCCCTCCCCATCCCACAGCACACTTACACGGAGGCATGAAAACCCTGGCACACCGGACGTGGCAGGACAGGTGGCAGATGGAATTTCTGGCTGAAAAAGCCGTCTGGCCAATTGGGTGGATGTGCTAAACTGCAGCTGCGGCCTCCTCTCGGTTCTGTGGGGCTTCCCAAAACACGGGGCCTGGGGCAGTTGCCCCGATTCATGCCCCCACCTGGAACGGCCTGGGCTGGATGAATGGACTGTAAGGGGGATAGATAACTGGCTGGAGCATTGGGCTCAGAGTACTAATCGATGGCTCAGTGTCTAGTTGGCAGCCAATATCAGGTGGAGTGCCCCAGGGGTCAGTCCTGGGGACGGTTTTGTTCAATGTCTTCATCAGTGACCTGAAAGATGGCATAGAGTCCACCCTCAGCAAGTTTCCAGATGACACCAAGCTGGGCGGAGTAGTAGATACACTGGAGGGTAGGGTTAGGATTCAGAGCAACTTAGACAAATTGGAGGATTGTGCCAAAAGGAATATCATGAGGCTCAGCAAGGACAAGTAAAAAGTCTTTCACTTAGGACAGAACAATTCCATGCACCAGTACAGGCTGGAGGCTGACTGGCTGGGCAGCAGCTCTGTAGAAGAGGACCTGTGGGTTATAGTGGACAATAAGCTGAATATGAGCCAGCAGTGTGCCCTTGTTACCAAGAAGGCTAACAGCATCCTGAGCTGCATTGGTAGGTGTGTTGCCAGTAGGTCAAGGGAAGTGGTTATTCCCCTCTATTCAGCACTGGTGAGGCCCCATCTGTAGTTCTGTGTTCAGTTTTGGGACCCCTGCTACAGAAAGATCTGGACAAATTAGAGTCCAGAAGAGGGCAACAAAAAGTGATGGGGCTGGGGGACATGACTTATGAGGAAAGACTGAGGGAACTGGGCTTATTTAGTCTAGAGAAGAGAAGACTGAAAGGGGATTTAATAGCTGCCTTCAACTACCTGAAGGGGGGTACAAAAGAGCATGGAACTAGACTCTTCTCAGTGGTGGCAGATGACAGAACAAGGAACAACAGTCTCAAGTTGGAGCAAGGGAACTTTAGGTTAGATATTAGGAAGAATTTTTCCATTAGGAGAGTAATAAAACACTGGAACAGGTTACCTGAGCGGTGGTGGAAGCTCCATCCTTGGGGGTTTTCAAAACCCAGCTAGACAAAGCTTTGGCTGGGTTGATCCTGCTTTGAGCAAGGGATTTGGATTAGAACTCCTGAAGTCCCTTCCAACCCTAACTTTATATGAATTACAATTTTAAAGCAGTTTGGAAGCCTACCAATTCCTCTATCATTAAAATAAAATAAATTCTAAATACATATATATTCTGTCATTTGATTTTGGTATTTTTATCATGGAAAATCAGAGCTTCCTCTGTCCCCTTTGCTCACCAGGATGTGAGTCTAGCTCTGGCTGTCCCCCCTGTTGCTTTGTGGCACTGGGCAGCCCTAATACACCAATGCCCTGCCCATGCCATTGCCCCTCACTCCCGACCCACAGCCCCCTGGCTCTGCCAGTGTCCCTTATTCCCAAGCCACAGCCCCTCCCAGCCCTGCTGGTGCCCCTCACTCCCAACCTGCTTCCTGGTGCTTCCTCACCCCCCAGAGTGTGAGGAAGGGGGGTAGGTGTGTGGAGAAGGAAGAGTGTGATCAAAGGTGACATGTGGAAGGGGGCACATGCCCCCGGAGATTTTTGTGCCCACAGTATGGTGCGGCGCTGCAGCCTGGCCGGACCAGCTCTGGAGGAGGGAGCGCTGTGCCATGGCCACCAAGGTGAGGTGCTGCAGTGGTGGTGGTGTGGAGTTGTGCCACCTGCTGCTGCTGGGTGGGCATGGGGCGCCTCACCTTGGCTATGGCGGCGCAGCACTTCCTCCAGTACTGGGTCCCACCTACTGTGCTGTGGAGATGGCTCCTCTGGTGCTGGTCTGGCTCAGCTGCAGTCTCATATCCCACTGTGGGTGCAGAGATCTTGAGTGGCACATACCCTCACCATGCCACATCACCTTGGCCACATTTCCTGTGCTCCCTCACCCCTTCGATGCATAGCCTGTGTCCTCCCTGACCCTCCACCCCTCACACCCATAGACTTACCTGGAGGGAGCTGCAAAAGGTGCTCTTCACCACTGCCTGGCTGCTACGTGTTTCTGTGTGCGTGCACATGTATGTGGCACCCCTTCCATCCTGCTGCCCCCAGAGCCAAGAAACATTGAATGCCTAGGAGGTGTGCCATCCCAGGAGAGTCTGTTGCACCCTGAAGTTTCTGATGCTACACCTCTCAGATAGTGTTCCAGAAGGACCTACTTAGTCACACAGTCCACCATGACTCCAGAAAAATGTTTGTTTATACATAATACCTTACAAAAAAAAAAAGATGTTATATTTGGGGATGTGTTATATGCAAGAAAATATAGTAATTAGACTCTGTTTTAGTGTCTAATAGCTGAAGGTCAGTTGCAGCTGTTCCAAACTTTGTCCTTTGCAGATGCAGCATGAACCAACATTGCTATTCAAAAATGTTTATCTTGCATGCCAGGGCTGTATGCCAAAAGTGAACATGTGCACAGCACACCTTCAAGAACTCCCAAATAACTCTACATGCTCCCCTTACTGACTGCTTTCCATGAATTCTGTCAGATCACTTATGGATTGTTACGGTATTCATTCCTTCAGGTCAAGTTAGACAATATATCCATAAGCATTGATATACTTTCTTGGCTTGTTTAATGAATTTCTTAGGCTGGACAAACAGTAGCCTTAAGAGCTTTATTTCTAAAATCCTGGTTTGGAGAACTTTCTGACAAGTATGGGTAGTGGCTAGTCCTTATACTGAAATCTGCCTCCTTTTTGGAAATTTCCTGGTCAGACACCTGAAGACCTATGCAAAATTAAGGCCTCCATGCATTATGTACAGGAATATTGCTTATTCAGATGTTCTGATTTCATTTTCCAGGTTTTAGGTATCTATTCTAGTATTAACTGTAAGAGAAATCTCGATTTGTCATAATAACAATTGTTACTTCTAGAAAGCCAAAGATCCATTTACCAGAACATGAGTCATAGAGTACACATTTTATGACTATTTCTCTTTTCTCAGAGTACTATACAGCAGGGCTTTTCCCTTTTCATCTTCACTTGCTAAATAAACTCAATGTCATGGTGTTACTTTGTAAACTTCCTGCACTTGTTTTTCTTATCTTTTAACCTTTCTTCCATCTTCCATTAAAGAGAATCAGATAAGGACAGTCATCTTGCCATAAAACAAGTCAGTGCACTTCTGGGTGTTTAACAAGGAATAAACTAGTTAAAGAAGGGAAGAACCAACTGATCCTGGACTTAGTTGGCCAGTTATATATCTCCACATTATCCCAAACAACTCTTTCTTCTCAGTATACCTGTGAGGTAGGGATGTGAAAGGTTAAATGATTAATCGTTTTAACTGTTAAGTCCAGTGATAACTGGTTATCTTAGCAGTTATTGTTTAGCATGGGGCAGGGTGCAGTCTGGCAGGGAAGAGGGGGAAGGGAATCTGTACAGTGCCTCAGCGGGAACCAGAAAGCAGCAGGGCAGGCAGAAGAGAGGGAGGAGGAGGAGAGGGGGAAGAGTGAGGGGGGAATAGTACCAATAGCCTATGAGTTTAAAGAGGAAAACAAGGGGCAATTTAATGACTCTTCAGTGAAATAATTAGCTGCTCGTTCGCACATGCTCCCTCCTTCCGAGCCTGAGGCATCACATGGGCTGTGTTGCCTCTGCCTTCTTTTCTCCCCATCCCTCCCCCCATCAAAGGGCCCCAGGAGCAGCTCCAAGCAACATCTGTATCCACACTGCTGTGTTATCAGTTAACCGTTTAACCAATATAATTAGAGGAGGTTAAACCAATACTTTTTAACAGAATATTTAGATCCCTACTGTGAGGTGTGTATCTTTACTTACACAGATGTTCCATTATCAACTGCACTGAACAATTATGCTTCAGAAGTTTTGCAGGAAGCCAGGCAGGATAACATTGTACTTTCTTGTCAAGCACCATTGTTCCTGCAGTATATTTTAATTGTTGTCAAATATATGTCAAACAGTATATGCTGAATTTGCAAAAAAAAATTATAAAAAATTTCTGTCCAGATATAAAAATGAAGGCAATAAGGACTGTTTTGACAATACAATAGTATCTTTGTACATTTTGATAGTTTTACCAATGCACTGAGGCTGACATGAGAGAAAGCGTTGGGGTAATTTCTTTTCCTTTGTTTCTCTCATCCCTTCTTCACCATTTATTCCCAAAACTCACAAAAAATGTGCTAGTGTTCCTTTCAGGTTCAGCTAGCCATACAAAGTAGATTGCTTCTGTTGTAAGTTTGGGTTGGGGCCAAGCTATGCTCCATTCTCACCATGGGGCCAGACCACATTCCCTCCCTCTGGTCAGCTGGTCCAGGGCCAGCTCATGCCCCCTTCTTCCCCCCTCCCTCTCGTAGAGTCAGGCCATGCCCCTACTCCCTGCGCTGCTGGTTTGGTGTCAGGGCATGGCCCCTTAATCCCACAGGGCTGCGCCTCAACTGCTCCCCCCTGCCAGGCCAAGCTGGGACAAGACCATACTCCCTTCCTCTCACAGTGTCAGGCCATGCCCCCTCCCCACACAAGGCTGGATTGAGGCTGGGTCATTCCCCCTCCTCTCTGCAGGGCTGGATTGGGGCAAACCCACCCCAACTTCCCCCATGCTGGATTGGGACTGGCTGTCCCCCTCCCCACTTTGTGTGGCCAGATGGAGCCCTGCCACACCTCCTGTGGACACCAAATTCAGTTCACCAGCCAGATACAGCCTGTGGAGGGATCAGCCACTGCTCTAAAGCTGTAGAAAATAGATTGTTTTATTTCAGAAATAGTATGTGTTTGTATAATTAAAGGTTATCCTAATGCTTTAAAAAAGGGCAGAAGTAAGTTTGACAGTATAGAATTATATAGTTGGGATGGACCCAAATGCTTATCCAACATCCATTCCAGCTTCATGGTTCTTAAACCATCAACCAGAATTTGTTATTTCTTACTTACCTATATAAATTGATTATTCCATCAATGTAGTTTAGATTCGTAGAATAGTAGGAGAGGATAAAACAAACATGTGGCCAGAGGACATATGTACAGGATTAAATTCATGAAATTATTTCTTTATAAATTAAAAAAAATATTTTGTTTGAAAAAAGTTTGTATAGTGAAGTGCATTTCCTGGGTGACTTTGGAAATAATGATGCAATACATATAGATCATATACACTTTCATAAGACATCTTATTTAAGCTTTCTTAACCATTCAACCAATAGAAAAGACTGAGAGAAGGATTTTAAAATGTGTGTTGCTGTAATTCTTTGCTTATCTCCCAACACACATGTATACCCCTCTTTGTGTTTCCACTGACCCCACACGTATACCTTTATTCTGGTGATCTTCATGTATTTTTTAGTATTTGTGTGTCACTAAAACAATATTTTTATATGATCTTAGTTCTTAAACTATTCATATTCAGTTTTATGACCCACATTTCAAACCATGTTCACAAATGGTTTGTTGATCTATCAAATACCAAGTGTATTTCTAGAGTACATCTGTAGAAGCAACAAGATATGATATCATAACATTCATAATAATTTTAAACTCCATGATTCCTATGTATAATTATAGGTCCAAAGGTTGTTTTTTTAATGTAGTCTAATTAAAAAAAACCAAACTGTTGAACTTTGCAAATAAATTGACATTTAAAGGGAGAACATAACAGAAATGTTACAACATAGGTCATATGATGTGCCATGTGTATAAAAAGTTGTGCCATGTGTATAAAAACTTAGTAGATTCCAAGAAAATCTTCTATTATGATTATTATTACAGGGGATGGAGTGCTAGATCTCTCTACAAAGAGAAGCGCAAGGTTGGAAGAGTCAAAATATGATCCATCGTGTTCTGAAAATTCAGTGTCTGGGTAAGCAGCATTTATGGATATTTGGCAGGGTGGGTAGCTTATGTAAAAAGGAACATAATGAAAAAATTCTTCTTTAAAGGCAGTTGTATGTTTGTAAGACACTTGTACAGTATATACTGACACACACATGCAGTTTATATTTTGCTTTTCTCAAGAGTTTTTGTCACTCATAAGTGTGTGTCTATGTATATATCATACGTTTCATTTGTCTTTTTCTTTTCTTTTTTTCTGTTAAAGAAAAGTTATCAGAACAATCACCAAACTTTAGTTCATGTTACTAAAAATGAACTGAAAATTTAATTACGTAATCCAATAAAGGAAGCAGGGCAGAAGATGAAAATGTAAATTTATCCTCTGAGCCTTCGTTTAGGAAACTTCTGTTTAGGACAAAGGGTAACATTAAGTTTTAGATTTTTTTTTAATATCCTTCAACTAACATGAACAAATTAAGCAGCAATTATATTTAGTATTTCTTAATGAGAGAGAGCTCTTAATCCTCATACTTACATCATGGTTCTGCCTATGGTGTGTGGTGGCAGATTGCTAAAAATGTCCATTCAGCATTAAAAATAAAACTGTTGTTTTGTGTGCTGAAAGTTACCATTACATTATCTGAAACAAAAATAGTGAAATACATTATTCTGTTAGATTTTGTTATAATGTTGGCCTCCTCCAATCCACTCACCATAGCAGGACCCTTTTTGTCACCTATACATCTTACAAGATATTATTACAAATAAGAATATTTGTTAAATCATGTAAACTTGTTTTGTTAATTTACTGAAATGATCAAATTTAAAAATTACTGAGACTTGTAATTAGAGAAATATAAATAGTGGTTGGAAGTTTAAAAACTGAGTTGTATATTGACTTAATTGTTAATTGCAGCACTTTATCTTATGCTTGTAGAAAAAAGTAGTCTTGTGGAAGTCTGGGGTGTTTGTGTGTAGTAATGTACTTATTGCTGCAAATGTTCTATAAGGGGGTTGACTCTTTTATTACTTGTTTAGCGGTAACGTCACGTTTCTACTAACAAAAACTCCTTCAGGATTTGGGCACTTAATGGAACGTTAATTGCATAATTAAAATTATACCTGTTGCTCTTCAAGCATGTATGAAAGGAAATATAGCAAGCACATGAAAATGTTATCAAATACTGAGCTAGGATTTAAAGTTCTTGGAAGGGCTGCTGTAGAAGCCACCGTATGATTTTGACACACTGTCCTACCAGAACTGTAACATTTGCTATGATAATCAGTAACTACCACATCTCAAAGGCCTAAAAGTATCAGAAGCAGTGATGTTACCTAAGCAAGGAGTATAATAAAGGAGTGGACCCTTCCCTTCCATAGCTGTGTGAGAGTCTCTCATACATCAGTTTACCATCGTTTCATTCCATCCATCCAGGAGACTACACAGACACAGAGAGGACTATGTGGAAAGAAGTGCTGAGTTTGCAGATGGTTTGCTCTCAAAAGCTTTGAAAGACATTCAGTCTGGAGCACTGGACATAAATAAAGCAGGCATACTTTATGGCATACCTCAAAAAACTTTACTTCTCCACTTAGAAGCCTTACCAGCAGGAAAGCCTGCACCTTTTAAAAATAAAACTCGAGATTTCAATGATAGTTATTCATTTAAAGACAGTAAAGAAACTTGTGCAGTGCTGCAAAAAGTAGCCTTGTGGGCAAGAGCTCAAGCAGAGCGCACAGAAAAAAGTAAACTCAGTCTACTTGAAACCTCAGAATTAAAATTCCCAACAGCTTCCAGTTACCTCCACCAGTTAACTCTACAAAGAATGGTCACTCAATTTAAAGAAAAAAGTGAAAGTCTCCAATACGAAACTTCAAGTCCTACCGTACAGTTAAAAATTCCTCAACTAAGAATAAGTTCTGTATCCAAACCACAATCTGATAGTGCTGGTCTTCTAGATGTTATGTATCATGTTTCCAAAACCTCTTCCGTCTTAGAAGGATCAGCTCTTCAAAAATTGAAAAACATACTCCCTAAACAGAACAAAATTGAATGTTCTGGACCTGTAACTCACTCAAGTGTTGACTCCTACTTTCTGCATGGGGACCTCTCTCCTTTGTGTCTTAATGCTAAGAATGGAACAGTTGATGGAACCTCAGAAAATACAGAAGATGGTTTGGATCGCAAAGATATTAAGCAGCCAAGGAAGAAACGTGGTCGCTATCGGCAATATGACCATGAAATAATGGAAGAAGCTATTGCAATGGTCATGAGTGGGAAAATGAGTGTTTCCAAAGCACAAGGAATTTATGGGGTACCTCACAGCACTTTAGAATACAAAGTTAAAGAAAGATCTGGAACACTGAAGACTCCGCCGAAGAAGAAACTCCGATTACCAGACACTGGGTTATTTAATATGACAGATTCAGGGACTGGCAGCTGCAAAAACAGCAGCAAGCCTGTGTAGATTTATTGTTAGCAAATTGTTTTTTTGTGTGTGTATGTATGTCTGTATACACACACGTGAGAAGTACATATGTTCACTCTTACAGAAGACATGAAATTATACCGTTCAAAAACCACATACATGCCTTTTTGAAAAATAGTTTTATTCAGGGTTTTCACTGTGGACAGAATTATAGAGTTGCTCACTTAATTCTGATAGTGTGTATTTAATATAATCCTTGTATAAATAGGTGAAAAAGATTCAGGTTTTATTTAGTAGTCAATAGCATAAAATGTTTTGGGAAAACAAGTATTTGTCATGTGAAGCATTATTTTTAATTGGTAAAGAACCACCCTAGCCATTCAATAAACCATCTTACTATGGAAATACACGATTAATGGTTTTCAAACTTTAATACTTCACAAAATACTTGCAATAAATTGTAAGTAACTCAGATTATACAAATCAAGGGATTTTTTTCTTCTTTTAAAAAAGCTAGTTCCTTACCAAGGAAGTGGATGTGTGAAGTATTAGTAGGATATAGTACATTCTGTGGAAGAAGAAATACATCATAACTAAATATCCAATACAAATAAAAAACAAACAAACTATTTCATTAATAAAAATGTGTGTTGGCAGACATAAAACTGCATTTTTATCATTTTAAGAGTTTTGTTGTTGGTTTAGCAAGAAATTGGTGTTTACAAAATATACTTATGAAACTGACAAATTACTGTAGCTATAGAATTATTAAATATGAAATAAGATGGAATACTAAGAGCATAACCTAATTTAAACTTTATTAATATAATTTTCCTTTTTAGTTTGGAAAATAAGATAAACTTGTAAGGTATAAGAAGAAAGTTGGAATGCAACTTAGAGCATGTTCATAATGTGCACAGAATGAGCTTGAGAATGGTTATTTTGGTTTAAATGTGCTGGTTAGTTGATGTTATGACTACTTAAAATTTATTTAAGGATTGTGTCACACTCCTATTGAAACCTCACTATAACTGAAATGTATTGCTGCTGTGACATTTCAAAATCTTTTCAGTTTATCAAAATGAATATCAAGATTTCATTTTGGTGGGCCGTTACATTATCATTTTGCTAATAACCAAATTTGCAGTTCAGGGTCTTGATAGAAATACAAATATTAAACAGTAAAGCTGTTTTGAACTCTCATTAGTATAAATTCTTTGTAAATTTGGTAGTTGGAAGCTAGGCCATTCACTTTAAATAGATAACTTAGAATCTAAGAGAGACCAGTTATCTTCAGATTGCAGTTTTTATGTGATTTTCAAAATATTTACATTGGCTTTTATAGACTATGTAATTTTGGTGGTATAATATCATAAAGCATATGTCAACATATGAAGAATGAGGGCTTGCTTTATATGTTCAAAATTCAACATCAATGCCCTTTTTCCATTTAAAAAATAGGTTTAGATTATTTCTAGACACATGATTTGGCTTAGAAAAAACACTTTTATTTTTCCTTTTAAAATTTTGCACACATACATTTTCAAGTATGTTTTTCACTTAAATGCGCTGATGTATAAGTAAATTTGCCTACACATCCTATCTAAATATAAGACTACATTAGCCATGCAGGGGTCACATCATTTCATCAATTTTTAGATAGGCTTGCCATTGAACTAATCCAATGGTGAGTTTGTTTAAAATTTGCAAAATCTAGTCCTTGGTTATTTACCGTATTGCAGTCAATTATTTCTATTTTTAAACAAATGAATCTATAACAAATTAAAACTGCACAGCCAATATATCAGTTCTTTGGTCTCTTAGATCTATACTGAATCCTCATCAGCTATTAAGTTTTACTTGCATATTAGAAAATGAATCCTTTTTTTATTTTTTAACAGAACTGTACCTAATAACAAAGGGATCACAAAACAGCAGATGTCAGGGTCATCTTTCATTTTAAAGAAGTAAGCCATATTTAGTGAGGGCCAGAAAGATTAATTTGTTAATATATCCCCCACTGGAAAATAAAGTTGAAAATACTTAAATGTTTCAAAAACTCTCTTTATACAGAATTTTACTTGCAAACGTTTGGGCTTCAGTATATTGCCTAATATTTGTACCATGCTGAAGTTTTTTATTCCTCAGACAATATTATAAATTGAGTCAGAAGTTTATATTGAAGGCAATTTACAGTACATTTTTATATAATTTAAAAGATGACCTGACCAAATAATTGACAGGATTCATAAAATCAGGGATCATTTTACTATTGACTTAACAGTGATTAGTAGTTTTGTATGTAATATTATAATTAATTTTCTGCATTTTAGTAATTGTATTTATTTATTTTTTGGTCAGAAATAGTATATTAAAATATTTTTTGATAGTTTATAGATGATACTCAACATGTAAGTGTTTAAAAGAAACAGAATTATTTGTTTCTAATTATTAGGCTTACCTTTGATTATACAAGTAAGGAAAGGCAGGGAAATGTTTAGGTTCCCCTTCCCCCATCCTAATGTATTCCATTTAAATGTCATTTAAATTATACTTTTTGAACTGTTTTATAAATTCAGTTACCAGTCACTACTTAGTAATTGACAATTTCTGAAAATTCATGTTTCAGCAGACTTTTAAATGAAGGCGAAAGCAAGCCCTACATGCTTTCTACTTATTTGAATGTTTCTCAAGTATTTTATATTAAAAAACAGTGCCTCTGTTTTTAGAACTACTGCTCAGTAAAGTTGTTTAAACCATTTCTGGTAGCTAATGACAATTTTATATTAAATTGTATATTAACTTTAGTGAGACTGATTTTTTTAGTTGTTTACAGTACAAATACTTGTATTTGTTTTTTAATTGCAGTATTTCCATTGTCGCAGTAATTTAGTAAAACTCTGTGGCTGCCTTGATTTTTGACAGATTTTGTTAATAACTGATTTTTAGGCAATTAGTTATATTTATGCATAAATCAATTGCACTATAATTCATGAATTATTTATTACAATATTTTCTAATGACTTTCATGTATTTGTCTTGTGTTGTAAATGTACTGTAATTCTGTTTCTTCTTTGTGTTGTTATATACCTAAATCTGATTGTATGAATTTAATTGTTTAGTTAACGTGTTTCTACGTTGTAATTTGTAGTAAAGCACTTCAATGCTTTTGCACATAAATTTACAACACTGATGTGTGATTGATTTGCTCATTCAGTAAAAAAAAAAAAAAAAAAGACTGAACACTGGCTCATTTGACTTACTCCTTAGGCACAATTTCACTATTTGTGGAATAAGATCATGGCAGGTATACGTTTATATTATGTTGATAGTTGTTTCTACAATGAAAAAACATTTATAAAGCATATGAGAAAGAGGGAGTGTCAAAATAAGATGAATTGCCAATGAATTGAAAAAAAATCTTTAGAAAACTTAGAGTTATAATATACAAGGGAACGTAAAAGGGATTTTTAGTTGAATATGGGTAGAAAACAATCTAGTAGCTTTGTGGCTTAATCATCAAATTAATAATTAAAAGGAGGTGGGGCATCATGATATATAGACCACTTACTGTGACCTCCCAGAACATCACTGGTCCATGGACTAAGGTTTGGAAACTATTGATCTGAATTACCTCCTCTGTCTGAAAAAACAGAGATTGGAACTCTGGTGAAGGAAATCTTCAGGGATTTCTCTATTGGAGTTCCTCCCTTACAGTTCTCTCAGGTTGGAGGAAGAAAGCAGATCTTGATTACATTTATTTTTAAACAGCATTGGCCACCAAACCAACCATCAATCCTGGTGAGTCACCTTGCAGCAGTGTCAATTTTAGATTCCTTGGCAATGATCAGCCTTGCCACCCAACAAGAGAACTCAGCAAAAAAGATAATGCTGGATCTGGATCTGTTATAATTACTAGTGATTATATGAAGAGCTTGAGTATAGGAAACAATATATGTTAATTCTCCTGCCTCTAGTCCATCCGTTTTCTACTCATTCCCTCTGCCTGAACCTTCTAAACCAAAAGACGTCTTTTGCACTAGAGGATGGAAGTTTTGTAGTTGTAGTTTTGTAATTCCTCCTACTTGTTTCTTTTAGGAAAGGAAATTCAGGAGTGTGGATCTCTAGAATTAATTAACTGGGTTTCTGTGCTGCAGCCTTTCCCACAGGAATTATTGTGATGATTTAGTTTGTGGTTAAGAAACATACCAGGACCAGTGAGAGAAAGTGCTATCAAGGAAACAACTTTCTGAAGTGTAGCTCTTAATACTTAAAAATGTTTGTGAAATTATTAAAACATGAAAGTTAGATAAACATATGTTTAAATATATGACTATATAGAGAGAGGAACAAATCCCTTTAAAATAAACAGCTTCTAGTTCTAGATTCTGAACTGCAGCTAAAATGTGCTGAGCACAGGGTCAGTGTAGGATGATGGAAAAGTGATTTGTTTTTCTGTGAACTTGGGGTCATCAGAACAGTGGTTCAAGTTAGTGGCACAAGTTGTCTGTGGTTCTACAGGGCTGTCTTGGGCACAGAGCCACACCAGCTCTAGTTGATGACCAGGAGAGGAATTACGTAGAGCAACCAAGAGTGGATTTTCATTTAGGGATTACTTTACACATTGGAAAATCTTTAAGTAACTGTTCAAAGCAACTTTCAGAAGGTCTAGCCCATAATTTTGAGATAACTTTATGGATGAAGTTTCTTATACTAGTGAGAATATATTTTATTTTGATGCTATAATATTCAGATTTTGGATGTCTAATGTTAAAAAAGTAATCGGGCAAAGAACCTATAATTGATAAAGCAGATATGTACATCACAACGACTGACCTTTGTCTGGAGACTTCAGTCTGTATTAGCTTTATATCATACCCTTCACTTTGGCATTCAAACATTATTTTTTATTATAAATAGCTTAATGTTAAAGGCCTACTATTATGCTTGATAATTTTTTATTGTTTAAGTTTCAAAATGTTCTTATATTTTAAAAAATGTACAAACTACTATATTTTTTATAGTCTGATTATTGATATCTAGACATACAATATTTTTCTATTAATTTACACTTGTTTCAAATTTGTTATTACAATAAGTCTAATAAGAATAAATATATGCATATTATAATTTCCATATTAAATTTATGTGAATGGTCCCTAAACTGTTTTATAATAAGACTACCATAACAGACTCCACAATGCAGTGGAGTTTCACAACCAGTTATATCTTGATCTCTGCCATGTCCCTGGATAATATTTTTACCTCTTTTAGATTATAACTACACAGAATTTTGTTTTCTCATGTCATCAATATTTTAAATTGAATATTAAAATCAATTTCAGGTACTAATATCAGGATTAGTTGAGGGTTTTCAGAGGCATTCAAAATGATGTTTCATTTTGAATACATTCAACCTTCATATTCAATATTTCAGGCAAAGAAAAATGTCAGGAATAATTCATCAGTTTACTTTTATAGCAAAAAAATAAAACTTGCCTTGGACAAAAAGTTAGTTTATTAAACATATAAAACTGTATGTACAATTTAATGAGAAAGCTGAAGTAACTTACAGATTTTTGTAAATCAGAGGTGATCTAGTGTGTTTACATTTCCTTTGAATTAGTTAATGAATTACTTAAGGTAATTCAAATAAACTATACACATGGTATCTTAAAATGTCTTGGTTCATGATCAACAATGTTGTAAAAGCAATCAAAATAAAATTTCTCCCTAATGGAGACTAAAATTATGAAATTACTGGAGATAATGATAGACTAAATAGCTTGTGTCATGTTCAGAGTTTGGTGATATGTTTAAACCAATTCATACTTTTCTAAAACAGAATTCTTTTTTAATATGATTTGTTCCTTCCTGTTGCAATTTGTATTAATAAAAATTTTTAATTATAGAGGTTAAAATGTGATTGTATTAGCTGTCAAACAATTGATTTTATATTTAATTGAAGAAAGATCTGTATTAATTCCTACACTGGAACATTTTCAGCTTTTCAATTTAAATGATTGATTAGGTAAGTAATACTACTAGTTTTACTAAATTTCTGAGAAACCAGATAAGTAGTTTAAAAATAGTAGATCGTAACTGATTTTATTTTGGTTGAATTATCTTCAAGAAAAGTTGGTTTGAAGTCTTTTTTAGATGTAGCTCTTTCCCTTTAAGATTTAAGGGGATTCTATCAAAATAATAATCATTTACTTGAGACATTGTTTGTTTCTGTTTTGTGCAAATACAGAATTGTGTGTGTGCGCTATATACAATGGAAGCCTGTGGCAGACTCTGCACCCAAGTATTAAGAACTGGAAAGAACAAGAATTTTTATCTAAAAAGAATAATAACTACAATGAATGACTACTTTAAATGATGTCTGTGGCCTACTAAGGTTGAGTATCTTCTTAAATACATTTTAAAATAAATTCATAATAAATACTGAAAAGATTATCCTATGCTTAAAGTGCAGGACCAGGAGTCAGAAGAGAGGTTCTGTTCTCGCCTCTGCCATAGACTTCCATTGTGACTTTAAGCAAGTAATGTATCTTTCTGTCCCTCAACTACTCCAGTCTTAAAGATGGGATAGCATGTACCTCATATTTGTTGTGAGACTAAATCCATTAATGTTCCTAAGGTAATTTGAAGCCCTGCTGGGAAAGATTCCAGGAGATCAATATTATTATAGTTATTTTTCATCTTTAAAATACTATTTCACACTTTTTTCTTTCAAGTACCACTTTATTTTCAGAATATTGTCCATGCTAGGAATATAATGGTACTATGTATAACATACATATCCACTGAAATGAAATATTTCTATGAGAAACTTGCAAATATGAATAGTTGTATAAATAGGATGGAAAGGTTTTTAATTTTTTTTTTTTTTTTTTTTAGGTTTTCATCTTCAATTTAACCATTAAAATGTAACATACTTGTTATTTTACTGTAATTTATTTTTTGTTTTTGATTTGTTTTTGTTTTCAGTTCAAGTTCAACAGCTGGTGCAAAATCAGAGGAAACAACTAAATTGGAAAAAGAAAAATCAGCACTAAACAAGGTTTTGGAGTCTTTGTGCTCATATCACTGGCAACAGATTTTGGCTATGTTGAAATTTTTAATCCAAGATCAAAATGTTCCTTCACTTTGCATTTGCAAGGAACCATATATCCACTCAGAAACTCAGAAACCCTTCAGCGAAGAGGATGTGCATGTTTCATTTTGCAGTTGCGATGGACATATGCTGACAAAAAGGTGCTGTTTACAAAATCAAAAACCAAACATTTGTTTACCATCTCTATCTGTTTGTATTAAAGATTTGCATTGTTTGTCATGCCAAGCTGTAGCTATTGGATGTATTAAAACAATGAATAAAGGGATTACCAGCGATTGTAATCCATATAGGTGCTATACTGGACAACTGCAGAACTGTAGCAACAAACATTCTGTGAGAGCAGCAACTTCTTATTCAACTGAAGATTGTGATCTATCAAACAGCATTAAAAATTCTACTAGATCTCGCAGCCCATCACCACCTCCATTATCACCTGTCCAGAATCATGAATTTGAAACATTAGAAGGCTCAATCACAGATTTTCCAGCCGTAGATAACAAACAACTTGAAATAACTATTAACCAACCTCCATCCCTCTTGCCAGCTGAAGGAAGCAATGGAATGTGTGATCTTGAAAGTAAAATGTACAGAAGAGTGCCTGATCACTCAGACAAAACTTTGCTGTCAGCAGATCAGGAAAGCATCAAATATGTTATTAATTCTGAAAAGTTTGAAAAAGGTGACAATCCTGCCATTTTTCAGGATCTAATGGATCGCATTAATGAAAAATTAAAATCAATAGAAACTACAGATATAACAGCAAATCTTGTTAAATTGTCTAACAATGACAGGACACCAGAAAATGATATAAAATTGAGAGACTTCATAACATCTCTCTTGCATAATGCTACAGCAAGTGATTACAGTTTTATGGAGTTGCTTAGCCAACACGATAAACAAGTGAAAAATAAAATTATCCAAACAAGATTTCGCAAGCGCCAGGAAACTTTATTTGCAATGTATAATTCTCCCGATTCACCACTGTTTAGGCGACAATCTTTGCAAATCAAGAGGGAACTTGCAAGTTTTGATGACACATTTATGAGGAAAAAATCAAGTTTGGAGAGAAATACAAAGAAATCTACAAAAAATTATGATAAAATGTCACCAGACAAAGGAGACAATTATAACATGTTAGAAGACAAAGCTTTACAAAATCATAAATATGATCCAAGTATAAATTGCCAAATTAAATCATTGTCTTTGCCAGCAGATCAAGCAGAATCATTGGAACTACCTCTGAATAATTTGAAAAGTAACTCTGGTTTTGTGGCTCTTTCAGAAAACATCAGTGCTACAACAGCCAATCAGTCTAATTTTGCAAAAATGCAAGGAGACTATGCAGAAAAAGAGACTGGTCAGATTTCTTTGAAGCAGGAATATAATGGCATCTTGAGCAGAACCAAACGTAACATTGTGCCTCCTGGATGGTACTCTGTATATGTAACAAACAATATTTTATTTAAAAAATCATCCAAAGCAAAAAATTCTCCTGAAACTTTGGAAAGAGTGAAGGTCATTAAAAATCTTCAAGCTGAAAGAACTAGTGATAGTGATGTAAATAAAATTGTGAGGAACACAAATCTACAGGTTGTTGTGGAACGCTTGGAAGATACAATAAACTTAGCCCAAAAGACTAAAAGTCCATTGTTGGAAACATATAAAATATCCAGAAACTTGAAAGACAATACTTATGAGTATGATACGAGCCCAACTGCTAGGAGAGGTCTACATTTTACCATGAGTGAAATAGAATGTACAGGACAGAGTTTCCTTCCAGAGTCTCATGTGCCAAGCAGCAATAAAAGCCAAACAATTTTTATGGCAACAGGAGAATGCAAAGAGGATGTAGGTGGAGGATGTGAAGACAACCTCTTTAAATCTTTACCCTTTGATTCAGGCAGCTTGACTTCTACTAATGGAGATTTAGAAACAAGGTCTGAAACTGGAGAGAGTACATCTCACCTAGGTTACTCTAGCCCTATTAAGCTTATGTTTGTCTCGGAGATTAATAGTAGTGAAGGAGTCAAATATACTTTAACTTCTGCCAGTACCCCTTCTAAAGCAAATACTGAACTTAGTTTATTTGAGAATCACCCAAATGCAGTATCAGAGGAAGAACACAAAACAGGAGATCTTGAGCCTGAAATCCGTGTTGAAGATTGTGGTTGTAATTGCAATGAAAGTTTAAATAAAGAGGAATCAAATTGTGATTATTCTGGGGCAACTGCAAATTCCTGTGCAGCGGGTGAAACTGACACAAAAAACTGTAAGCAAATTGAAGAAACTGTGGAAAAAGCAAGCAGTGGCAATGATCCCTCTGTTTTAAAAAGAAAACCTGGCAGGCCTAAAAAAATAGGTCCTCAAGTTGTAAAACAGGTTAAGAGACCCATTGGACGACCTCCAAAGCCTAAAATAGATATAGCTGAAAGCACTGATAATAGAAATAAACCCACCAGTATTGGGAAAAATACTAAATCTGATGTAGCAGTGCTAGAAGAAGTTAATCAAAACAAAAATATTACTGTGACAGTTGTTTATGGAAGGTCAAGAAGAACTAAAAGGCATGTTTCTGAAGGAAATAATATAATTCGTGCTATGCCTACTCAACATGCTGATTCCAATTTTACAAATGACTCGAATGAACTGAAGCAAAATTTAGAAACTGAAAACAGTTTGGTTGATATAGTAAAATCCTCACGGATTTCTGCTGAAAATGAGATCTTTGGGTCTGTGTATGAGTATATCAGACCGATCAAGAATAGCCCAGTATTACCACACCCTTGCAGCAATATCATACGACCAAATCAGAAGCCTTTAAACACCATTAGAAAGCCTGGTAGGCCAGCAAAAGTAAAAATCTCTGGCATATCAGTGACTGTTTATGGAGTTTCACCTCAGGAAAGAAAAGTGAGTATTAGCAGCTGCTTGCCTCCTTTACAACAACAAAGCATGTTAGAAAAAACTATATCAGAGGAGAAAAATAAACAACAGTGCAATAAGATGGATGAAATGAAGAGGATACAAAACGACTCTAGGAAGGATGGTTCAGACAATGTGATTGCAACAGTATCAAGAAAACATAAAATTCCTTTGAGGCATTCTGTTAGAGACAGAAGACCATCAATGCCTTTCCTACATTCATTAGCGTCTTCTAGTGCATTTAGTTGTAGAAGTGCCTTGCTCCGTAAATCGTATAAGCTCCATCTGAAAAAAGCTAAAGATCAAAAAGAAAAACATAGGCAGTCAGATCTGAGCACAGTATCCAAAGGTACCTCAGAAACTAGAAATTCAGGGAATGCAAAACAGGGTTCTGAGGATGGTGAATTCAGACCCATTAATGAAGTTTCATCAGATCCCATTTTTTCATCAAATCCTTCTCTCAGGTGGTGGGCTACATCCACTTCAAATGATTCCTTGTTGGAAGAACTAAATAATAGATTTGAACAGATAACCAATACCTGGTTGCGAGTGGGGGGAAATGAGTTTGAAAAATGTACATATGAAAAAAGGGATCATGTTGAACAAGACTGTAGCATTAAAGTGTCAGACTCTTTAGACACCTGTCTGGTAGAACTTGAAGCATCACCTATAAAAATGCTTTTCCAGAAAAAGTGTAATATGAATGAACTCTGTACCTGGTTTATGCAAACTACAGAAACACAGTCTCTCTCTCTTGTAAGAAAAGCCAATGCTCGCAATCCTCTGGAAGTAATTAGTACTAGAGGGATAAAGATGGGAACAAAACAATCTGATCTTAATACTAGCCCTTTCAGAAAGCACTTTAAAAAGTTTGCACTATCCTCTCCTTCAAAACCAGCAGGGAAACTACAAATATTGCATAATATGGTCAGGTCTCCAGTCCTGAACATGAAAAGTAATTTCACACTAGCCAGATTAAGAAGAACTGAATTTAAGAAGTTACAGCATGATAGGTGGCAACAAGTGAAAAAACTGTATAACCAGGAAACAGTTGACTGGACATCTAAAAAGAAAAACTTAAGATTCTTTTGCCAAAGCCAGTTTTTCAAAAATGTGAGTGGGGAAACGAGTGCTAGAATACCTACGGTCCAGGAGAAAAATGTAGAAAACCAGCCCACCAAAAACTTGGTAGAATCTCACAGTAGAATCTTGCCATCTGAAACTGAAATCAGAGATGCATTTCTTCAACAGGCAGTGGAATCGCCTGACTTCAGCACACATCCTGGTCTAGCAAATATTTTTAAATTGTGTGCAGAAACAAGTGGAGCAAATTGTAGTGAAGAAAATACTATAAAAGAACAGAACCAAGGTAACCTGTGTCGAAGTACATGGAGACCTAAAACCTTTAAGGATTGTCGAATATTTTTGAGAAAAATAAACCATATTGAGCAGCACAACTCCTTTAAGTTAAATACTATCATTTATTCTCCTGAGGCTGTTGAAAGTAAGAACAGTCAGCACAGTATTGAGGAAAAACAATATCCAACTTTAAGGTCCCAGTCTGCTAGGCAAGTTGCATTAAAGAGTCAAGCAAAAGATGTGGAAACATGTAGAGGATCTAATCCTTCCAAAATGACTGAAAGCCTGGATGACCAACTAAACAGCAAAACATCAAGCAGCGCTATAAACAATGATGCCAATTCTGCTGATAGTTCTGAAATTCAAAACACAATAAACAAAAGAAAAAGACTACAATGGGAGACCACTGATATGAATATCAGAAAAAGGCATAAGAGACAATCAAACAGTAATGAACAAATGACAAGTTATTACTCAAAATACCAGCTAGGTAAGTTCTTAAAGTGCTGATTTTTAACTTAAAGAGTAATAATCAGAGAAGCAGAGTATCTATCTTACAATTAGTTTTGAAGTACAAAAATATTCAGTCTTCAAAGAGTAATAGAACTGAATATCTTATAACATCAAAATAGTGCTTGAAAATGTAGTTAAAAATTTAAATCATACCTTCTTGTTTTATTAAAGTGTTTTACTTGTTTTTACAATAAGTGTTTTACAGTATAATAAAGCTGAGCCTGATAATGATTAAATAAGCCAACAAAGAATGACCTACTTTCACTGGCATAATCTGAGAAAAAGACAGGACAAATCCGGCCTACATGAAATCAATCAGAATTTTTTGTTAATCTTAATAGGGTTAAGATTTCACCCAGATTGCATAGTCCCAGGAATGTCTAGAAGCAGTTAACTGCAAAATAAATTGGCATGTATTAATATCTTACTCACATGAGTAGTCAAACTGATTTCAGTAAAATTACTAAGGTCAGTAAGCATTTATTGTGCATGAAGTTCCACAGTAAGACCCATAATTCTTACAAAAACATAAAATACTATTTTTCTAAGTAACTTCTCTATGGGTACATCTACACAAGGTGCTGAATTTGCAGTAGCCTAATAATACTACGCAGTAGCGCATCACAGCATGAACAGTGCTAATACACTACTGCACAGTATTATTTGGCTACTGTGAAGTTCCATCACTTAAGAGACATTTGCTGATACTACTGCGCAGTAACTCTGGTTACTGTGCATATATTTAGTACTTGCTAATACAAGTACTAAATAAGCAAGGATTAGCAAGTACTAAATAAATGTGCAGTAACCGCTGCACAGTAGAATCTCGTGTAGATGCGCCTCATGTAGCCCTGAAAAGTAGTTTACAATTGGAAATGATGAAGTAAAATTGAATATCCTTCGTCCCTTCTAAATTGAAGAAAACTGTCCCTGTTCTTCAACTGAATTGAAGAAAAATGGAAATTTTGTTTTGGCTTATAAATTAAAGTATTGAATTGTACCTTTTTAGTAATTGCAGTACACAAAAATATTGTGTTTGCTTGTATTTACACAAGATAAAGTAGAAAAATATGAACTGTGAGCATTGTATTCTTATGTTCATTCAATGTTGTCTTAGTTCCTCAAAGCTAAAGTTTTTACATACATGTATACTATTTGTTGTGCTGTAAATGCAGTCATTTGGGGCCATACTCAACAGTAACAGAAATACCTGACCTTGAACTTATGATGTTACTGTAAAAAAGCCAGATGCATAAATGGAAGGGGTAGCATATCCATTTTTCTTTCACGGATGAAGAAAGAGCTCTCTCCTGACCACAGTATATTTCTTACATAATTCTGTCTGTAACAAAGAAACTTTGTATTCAAATTACATTTATTTCTGAATTTAACTTTTCAGTGGCAAAAATCTACAAGTAACTTATTACTGCAACATATTCTCATGTTAGTTCTGTTCAGGAATCTTAATTTTATTTTACTGATAACTTTCCTTCTTTTGTTTTAATTCTTTACAAAGTCTGATAACTGCTCTAATATTGTTACATTATTTCATTTTAAACTTTTGTTATATTTTTTATTATTATTCATAATTTCCCATATCTGTTGGTGTCTATAGAAAAGATGTCATAGCTCACTAGCATCTCCAAAAGAAGTACTGACTTCAAAGACAAACATCTTAGGCTGTAATCTTGGAATTGCATCCATGCTGGTAGACTCCAGAGCCTGTATAGACAGGCCCCCTACAAGGATGCTGCTGCAAGATCACTTTAACAAACTCTGTGTTGTTAAAGTTGTAGAAAAGGATATTTTCTTTCTCATTAATGGACTCGATATTAAATTGTCTGCACTAGCCTTGGAAATCATAAGTACATTTTTAGTAAATTGTTTATGGTTCTTGCTTAGAAATGTGCTAAAATGATTTTCTCCATCTAGTCTTGCACACACACCAGCTTTCACTCATAATTCCTGCATCTAGAAGCTTCATGTGAATAGAGGTATCATACATTTGTATCTTCTTTGGGGTGCATGCGTGTTATTGAAGTATCAAAATTAACATTGTTGTGCTAAGGTTTTCGGTGCATGAAATAATATTATACATATATTTTTTGTCAATATTTTCAAGTTTTTCCTCAATAATTATTAATCTGGTTATCAAACTGAAGAAGATCCAGGGAAATTTCTTGAATATTCCTTAAGGATTTGATGTTCTCTTTCAGGAAGGACTCAGGTGACAGGCAGGACATTAATATCAAAGAGTTGCATGTAGCAAGTTCTTGTTAAAATCTGAGAGCCAGATGACCAAACACAGATGTATGCTATTGAGTTTTTACAGCATGAGTCCCCTTCCCACAAATAGCAGCATCCTTGCATATATTTCTCTATTTAACAGCTGAGATTGTTTTTCTTGTTCAAAAGTAGTTAGGTACTTTGAACCACAACATTTTTCTTCATTTTTTTACTTGTTTGTGAAATGGCTGCTGCAGTGATACATCTGGACATACTGAGGGCTTACTTCTATATTCAAATGCAGGTTGTTGGCAGACAAACATGTTACCATAAGGTAAACTTTGCATTTATCATGGGCTAAGAATGTGCATCTGGGCAGATACCAGAACATAAGTTTACTAAAATATCTTTATTCTAGGTAACTTGATTATGTAGCTCAGAAAACAAAAATAATTTGTCATTGAAAATTATGAAATAAAATGGAATACCTCTCCTCCCTTCACTTTGGAGTTCCATCCCATGATAACTGCCCACATGCATAGTGTTAGCCCATAGTGGATGCAAAGTAGCTTATACCTCAACTAAAATGGGAAAATGACCTAATGCACTGTTAAGTTCATACTCTTGTAGTATTTTAGTCATGTACCCAGTTCCTTAGACTCTCTTAGAGGAATATACTTTCTTTTGTGTATGTTAAATCAGTATTGTAAACTACTGGTCTGCTAAGTAAGGGAATCTTACAGGCACAAGTTTGGTAAAAAAATGTACGGTTCTTGCTAGAAAGATGCAAACACGATTTCTTGTATACGCATATCATGGGTATCACCAAGATTTCTGTTGTTATCTGAAATAATCCACTTACAAGTTTTACAGATAACTAAACTAAAAATAATCTGTCCTGTTACAGTACTATTTGAAGAGTTTAGCATGGGGTGAATGGTGTAAAGATTTCCAGCAAGAGGTACTAGAAGTACTTTTAAAAATATGATCTGATCATTGGTGATTAGGGTTCTCTCTCCCTTACATTATGAAATTTTGCATTTTCTCCCTTACATTTTGACTATTAAGACTCACAGACTGGCCCTGCATTCCAGATCTGGAGCTAGTGCTGCATGTGGTGCAGTGGGTGCTGCATGTGGTGCAGTCCTTCTTAAGCTGTTCTGGAGTTATACTGCATGGCCCTGAAGCCACTGCCACAGGGCTGTGCTGCTCAGCTCCAAAATGGCTGTGGCATGCGGCATGGCCCTGGAGTGTCATATGGATGCTCTGGGGCTGTGCTGTATGTAGCATACACTCCACCACTCAGGGATGCGGGCTGGAGCAGGCACCATGTGCAGCACACAGGGCCATCCAGCTCTTGTTGCCTGTGGGTCATTCCAATACCCACGGACAGCACCCAGATTTGAGATTACTTAAAGAAGCTGTATGTTTTCAAGTCAACAAGGCGAATGGGATACACAATGGGTGAGCAAAATATGGCCCACAGGCCGGATCCGGCCCACCTATTGATTTTACCCAGTCCACAGTCAGGTGGCACCTAGGTAAGCCACGCTTGGACCCCAGCCTCTGCTGGTGGGTAGCAGCTCTGGCTCCAGCCTCTGCTGGCATCATGGGGAACACTGGGCAGAAGCATCCCTGCCCAGCACCAAGCTTCAGTCTGGGAGATGGAGTCTAGCCCACCCAGAGCCTGCAGGGCCAGACTCCATCTACCAGGTGTCATAGGAAACACTGCAGAAGGAGCCCTGCCCACGTACCTAGCACTGTGTGGCAGGCCCTGGGTGAGCTATACTTGGGCCCCAGTGGCTCTGGTGCTGCTTCTTCCCAATATCCCCCATGGCACCAGCAGAGGCTAGCATCTGCCAATGGGGTCTGCACACTGTCCTGTTCTGCCCCACCATCAGGACTCCTGGGATCTGAGAGATCGGGGGGGCGCAGGGCAGGACAGCTCTGAGACATGGCCAGGCTCCATGCCTTGCCCCCCAGCTGTGGATGTAGCTAGCAGATGCTGACTCCGGGCAGAATGGGCCATGGAGGAAGGAGTGGAGCAGGGCATGGTGTGATACAGCCCTGGGCAGCATTATATTCCCCCTTCTGCAGCTGCTCTGGTGCCAGCTGCAGCCTGGCTGCACGGAACATATATGTATGTGCATGTGTACACACACATGCATGTGTATGAACATGTTTGTGTGTGCAGCCCTCAACAGCAGCGAAACTCATGAAGTTACCCTCCATCCCAAATAATTGCCCACCCCTGGGATACAGCCTAGGGTACTGAAAGAATTAGCTGAGGTAATGTCAGAGCCATTCCTTTTAGAGAAATCATGGAGGTTGGGTGAGGTACTGGATTGATAGTACCCATCTTTAAGAGAAGGAGGAGGATCCGGGAAGTTACAGAACAGTCAGTCTGACCTTGATACCTGGAAAGATTGTAGAACATATTTTTAAGGAATCTGTTTCTAGGTACCTGGAGGAGAGCAAGATAATCAGGAACAACCAGCATGGACTCACCAAGAGCAAGTCATGCCTGACCAACTTTAATTTTTTTCAGTGATTAGATGAAAGGTGCTGTGGATTTGAATGAGGGGAAGAAAACAATGGATGTGATACGCCTTGACTTTAGCAAAGCTTTTGACATAGGCTAGTCAGCTGTAGGCTAGATCAGGGGTTGTCAACTGGGGGTATGCATACCCCTGGGGGTACTTTGAAAGGTCCCAAGGGGTACGCAGGGGCAGGTGGGGACAGAATGCCGCCACCCCACACTGCTGCCTCATGGGAGCAGGCCTGGGGCAGGAAGAGAGCAGAGGTGTATAGATGCCATGCTGCTGCTGCTCTGCCACTCACCACCCCTCCACTCCCATGTCCAGCCGCTCACTGCCACCCTCCAACTTCACATCCTTGCCACACCTCCCCCCAGCTCTGAGTCCAGCCACTCCCCAACCCGCCCCCCCCCCAGATACACTTATTAAAAATGGGGTTTCTGGGGGTACACTTATTTTAAAAAGTTGAAAACCCCTGGGCTAGATGAAAGAACTATAAGGTGAATAGAAAACTGTATTGTGCTCAGTGAGTAGTCATCAGTGGCTCCATGTCTAGTTAGGAAGAGGTATCAAAAGGGGATCCCCAGGGATCCGTCCTACCCATTACTGACTAAGATGATGGCAGTGCAAATCTGTGTATGACACTAAGTTGGGTGGAGTTCTACACACTGGAGGGCAGGGCTAGGATCCAGAATGACCAGGATAAACGAGAGGTAGTCCAAAATCAATCAGTTGAAATTCAACAAGTGCAAATGCAAAGCCCTGCACTGGGGATGGAATAACTGCATATATAAATACAGACCGGAGAATGACTGGACTGTGCTCTACAGAGAAGGACCTGAGGGTTACAGTAGACCAGGGGTTGTCAACTGGGGGTAGGCGAACCCTCAGGGGTACTTAGGAAGGCCCTACAGGGCACGCGTGGGCAGGAGGGGATGGAGTGCTGCCACCCAGCACCCCACACCGCTGTTTCTCAAGAGCAGGGTGGGGGGGAGCAGCAGCAGTGGCGCCCCACTGCAGGCTGCACAGGCACTGCCTAGCTGGCCAAACATGGGGGAGGGGGGGTGACATGCAGGGGCCACCACCCACCACCCTGGGCTGCCTCTGCTCCGAGTCCGGCCGCGTGCCTCCCTCACTCAGCTTTGTGTCCGGCTGCATGCCACCTTCCCCCCGCACTTCCCCGCCTGCATCCAGCCACTGTGAGTACACTTATTTTAAAAAGATGAAAACCCCTGTAGTAGTCTATGAGATGAATATGAGCCAACAGTGTGCTCGTTACAAAAAAAAAAAGCGCCTACCGCATACTGAATTGTATTAACAGGAGTCTCTCGTACAAATGAAGGAACTGCTATGTCTAGTTTTGGGCTCCACACTTCAAGAAGAATGTGGACAGATTTGGAAACAGTCCAGCAGAGAGCAACATAAATGGTTAGAGATCTGGGAAGCTTGACTTATGAAGAAAGGCTGAAAAGAATTAGGGCCATTTAGTCTGGAGAAGAAGAGACTGAGGGGAGATTCGATAGCAGTCTTCAAATACCTGAAGGTCAACTACAGAGAGACCAGAGAAAGACTTTTCCGTGTGGTTCTAGGGGACTGGACTCGGACAATAGTCTCAAGCTGCAGCAGAAGAAATTTAGAAGGTTTAGAAAGAACTTTCTATGAGAGTGTTAATTGGAACAGGCTATCTAGGGAAGTTGTGGAATCTCCATCCCTGGAAATTTTGAAGAGCAGATTAGACAGACACTTGGCTGGAATGATTTAGTCACAGACAATTCTGCCTGGAGCCAGGGCCTGGACTAGACAACCTCACAAGGTCCTTTCTACCTCTACTTTCCTATGATCCTGTCAACCTGTGATCTATCACAGTGGTGCTCAACCTTTTTATCCTGTGGGCTAGATGGGCAGTGCCCAGTCCCTTTGTGGGCCAGGTCTGGCTGGTGAACCCTATCTGGCACCCAGGGGAGGCATGGTAGAGCCCTATCAGGCTGTGCAGAGAGAAACGAGGGGCAGCCTGGCCCCAATTTGGCTGTGGGTAGAAAGGGGACTTAGCCTGGTCCTAAGCTGGCCTCACCAGGCAGGAGCCAGGTGTGGCTTGACCCTACAGGAAGAAGGGGGCATGGCTCAACCCTGCAGAAGGAAGGGGATGTGGTTTGGACCTGCCGGGGGGAGGGGTGATAAAGGGGCATAGGATGGATTCAAACCAAGTGTGCAGAGGGAAAGGGATGTGGCCCAGCCCCAATCTGGCCATGTGGGGGGAGGGTCACGGCCCAGCTCCAAACCACTGCGCAGAGCTTGGGATTCTGGCAGCAGGGAGGGGTGACAGTTTTAACTACCACTGTTCCCCCGCTAGCAAATTTCTTGGCCATTGGGGAGCCCCACAGGCTGGATTTCAAGGCTCTGTGGGCCACATCTGGCCGGTGGGTCAGAGGTTGAGCACACCTGATCTATCATGTTTATTTCACGTTTTTCAGAATGAGTTTCTGGTTTTCCTGCACAATAAAAAAAAAAAAAAGTAAAGATGTGAAAATATAAAGATAGCAAATATCAGCTCATCCTGCTAAGTGACAGCCTGTCAAAATCACAGTAGGTGAAATCCTTGCACCATTGCCTGCCACACTGAGAACCCTCTAGAGCCATAGTTCTTAAACTTTTTACACTGAAGACTCCCCTCGTAAAACTCAAGGCAGCCTTCAGAATTTGTGAACTCCTAGATTTCACTCATTTTTTGACTGCAGAAAAATAATGGAACAGTTCTTTTGTAAACAACTCAGATAGACCACAGCAGGTCCGAATGTTTTTGACACTGCAGATTTCTGTTTGAAGTCTCTCTGTTTATCTTATGAATCATGTTCAGGTATTTGCACTCCTAACAGCGTTGATATAGTGTGTAACCCTGCATCACCCTTAAAAGGATCTCAGAGTACCACATGGTACCATGGCACACTAGTTGAGAATCAGTGTTATAAATCCCCTAAGTCACAGAAATGTGACATGAGATGGGAAAGGGCTTCCTGGGTCATTAAGTCCAGTCCCTAATTAATTTAGGCAGCCACATCACATCATTCTTTTCCTACATTTATCCACCTGTATCTTCTAAACTAGTCAGATTGTTTGTGCCCCTCATCTTCTGGTCCACTACATCTGTTTTTGTTGTTTTTAAACTTCCATGAAAATATTTTTAACAAACCTCTCTGTCGCGTTTACCCCCCACACACATACTACAAAACTGCGCTAATTCATCTGACCTTAATGCAGTTCTGTTAAAACAGACGTAAAGGTGTGGTGGTGGTTTTATTAATAGTATTTATTTTTTATATATTAATTTATCAATTTTGAAATTAAAACTGAATAGTAATTTCATGCAAATATGTTGGCAAGAATATTTTAGAACTGCAGTTTTATATACCAGGCTCTCTTCTCTTAGCTCACATGAAAATAAAGACTTGTAGTCTTTTACAGTATTAAATGTTGAGCACCACAAGCTGTTGAGCACCTCCAGTTTTAATTAAGGCCTGCTTCTGCAGTGATGCACAGTGTGTATATGTGGATTCCCCAAAGCTTCAGTTAGAGTCTACACATGAGCAGCGTGGACACTTGGATTATCTTGCTGGAGTCCTCTGACCCCAGCTGACTTCCTGCAGCTATCCCCAATAGACTGTTACAAAAGGGCAAATCTCTTTTCCATGAAAGACTGTAACCGAAGACAAGTAATGTATAGCTTCTCTGTTGTCATGTTGTCATGGTGCACGTATGTAATGCTTGACAGTGCAATATTAGGGTGTGATAAAGAGAAGATAGGTAGATGATGTCATTTTACTGTTCATCCGTGGACAAAACTTCTTAGAATATTAAGACAAATTCCTTCTCTACCAGAAGAATCTGTTATAATGTACTTACGCACAGACTTTATCATTCATCTAACAAAGCTAGAAATTAAGTATTATTTGTCTTTTAATTGGTCAAAATGTAATGTCTTGATGGTGCTTAATACATTCTTCAGAACCTTCCTTCCCAATTTTTCTCTCAATGCACAGTTGTAATCCTCAGTGATTTTTAGTTTCTATAATTTGTTCCACCTGCTGTTTCTTTTTCTTTGTTTCTAATCAGATTATCAGATCTCAGCAGACTGGCTTGGTCCTTTTGTCATTCTCGACTTCAGTAAGCACTGGTCAGTTCCTTATTTTATCCCAAGTACTTGATTTTGGTCATTAGCTCATCTATACTATTGCTGCTTACTTTAGCTTAGACTCAACATCCCTTTCTGTATCCTTTGGCAATGTTCAGCCCCTTGTCTGATCTTCATTTCTTACGTTGGTCTCCACCGTCAGCTCCACCTCACTTTACACTTGATTACACTTTCCCACTGCGCTATCTCACCAAGTCCAGGCACTCTTCTCAATCCTTGCATCAGTTTTGTTCACTCCCAGTAATTTTCCAAAGGTGTAATACATTCCCTTCACATTCCCTTCTCTTAGCTCCATGTTCTAAGTTAGCAATTCTGAAAACACATTTTAAGAGTTTCCTCTCTTTTTCAAGTCCCCAAGATTCCCAGCACCTACTCCATTCTTATCTTGCTGTGGAGGATCAGTATTCCCATTTCCTCTGTCAAGTTTTGTTTCCACACTTGAGGGAAGAGGAGCTCATCCTTAATGTGCACAGATATAATATTTGACATGTTTCAAAGGTCTTTAAATTCTCCTGAAATGTTCCAAAAGGCTGCTATACAGGCTTACAGGTGGCATAAAACATTCCCAAGCATGGCAAAATAGTTCTTGCAGCAAGCTAGTACTATCTTGTACTGTTTTTTGTGCCGCCACACATTAGTATTAGTTGTTGTCAGTCCCCCATATCCCAAAATGGAGAACTCTCCCCACCGCCATTATAATGTATACCTCTCCTGCACTGGAGGTGTTCAAGAAGAGGTTGATCAGCCACCATTCAGGGATGTGCCTGTCTCCTGCTGAAATTCATCCCTGGATGGTCCTATCTACAGGGTCTTGCCCCTCTGATTGAAGTACCAGTAGGCTTCCAAATTGCTTTAAAACTGTATATATATACCAGTAAAACACTGTATTCAACTGATACTCATATACATAGCAACCCTTCAATTTAATCACAGATTTTGGAGTTTTAATCAGAGAACTTGTGATTTTTTTTATCAGAAAATTTGCAATTTTTATCAGGGAAAACCAGGATCCCTGATAATGAAGCACCTAAATATGTGGCTTGAATTTTAAATGTTTAGAGCTATCATTGACCTCACTTTTTAAAGTCACATCACTTAAAGTGCCAAATATCATGGCAGTATTTGTTTTTTTTTTTGTTGTTCTAGTCATAAATTTGAGGACTATGTCAATGACCTGCTATCCATTTCCTACAATAAGTGCATGGCCCTGGATGCTTTTTCATTATCTGTGAAACTTGCTTTTGAGACACTGTATCTCTGTTAGTTTATTATTGCATATGTTTAAAAACTTCCAGTAGAATAATTGATTTTCAACTTCCATTATTTTATCTCACTTAATTCAGATTATAAGCCATATATGGCACTTATATAATTACTGGATTATAAGCCATATATGGCACTTTCTTGGTTTACTCATAAGCTGATTTCCCTGTAGGATACTAGTCTCTTGACTTCCCAGTTGCCTCTAGATGTTATTTTTGTTTTTCTTCAAAGTTTGCAGCACAACAAAAAATAAAGTGCTATCAGCAGCCACACATTCAAAGCCTTTGGCTGGAGCAAAAAAGGCACACTCCCCAGCCACAGAGTGAGTAGTATGTAGGCTAGTATGTAGATCACCCCACCCCTAGATGAGCCTGTCAGTGACTGTCTGCCCTCACCCAGGAAAGTTTGCCTAGAGAGACTCCAACTTCAGAGTTCTGAGATGCTTTTAGGTCAAGCTGCTTGAAATAGGATTCCTCCATTCGTTCAAAGACTGCACTTCCTAGATACTTAAGCTGTCAGTTTGGAGCTGTGTTAGATGCCTGATACCTGTTTTGGTGGCAGTCTGAGTTGTGTGCCCTTTTGTGATGTACAAGATACAAAGTTTATGGGACGTTTCTAAGTAGCTGTTTTGCTTCTAAATTGTTTGCATAGAAATTGCAATTTTTTATGCTAGCGGCTACTTAAAGCCACTTAGCAACAGTTTTCTCTTGGTAAAAAGTTTTGTTTTTAGCTTGGTCTTTTTTTATGGAACATCTTTCAGCTTTGAACTTCCAAGGAGTTCACCAGTTTCCAATGGTATCCCTTTTATGGAATATTTTTTTGCAAATTCTGTAATTATATATTCTGATCGTAGAAGATCAATTTTACTTCACAAAGTTAGAGATCCCTATTCTACATTAAAGACTTTTGCTTGAAGATTAAATTGTTAGTGGCATTATGGGGCCAGTGTACCATCTGCTGCTCTAGAATGTAATGCCTATATTACCCTACCTACGACTGGACCCTACCTACAACTGGGCAGTGGGCATTTGGGGATACACCTTATATAGAAGAGACAGGACAGAGAGGAAAGGTGGGGGGCGGGGGGGTTGCGCTCTACGTCAAAGAGTACCTCACATCATCAAGGATTAGCTTCGGGTTAGAGGAGGGTCGGGCAGAGACACTATGGGTCAAACTACAAGGGGGGTGTGGTAAAAGGGACCTTACAGTGGGTGTCTACTACAGACCACCCAACCAGGGGGAAGAGCTAGACCAGGACTTCTCCAGTCAGCTTATGGAGGCGGTTAGGTCAAAGGATGTTATTGTCATGGGCGACCTAAACTACCCAGACATTTGCTGGGAGGAGCAGACAGCCAGGTCTGACCGCTTGTGTAGTTTCCTGGCTGTATTACAGGACCTTCACCTTATCCAGGAAGTGCACAGCCCCACTAGGGGTAATGCCTTGCTGGACCTGGTCGTGGCCATGGGGGATGCCCTGGTGAGGGGACTGCAGGTCCTTGACCACCTGGGCAATAGCAGTCATCACCTGCTGGATTTCATTATCCAACGCAGGGCATCAAGGGCTCACACCAAGGCTAAAGCCCTTGACTTCAGAAGGGCCAACTTCAGTGAGGTTAGGAGACTAGTGGGGGAGGCACTAAGGGCCCAGAAGGCAGAGGAGATGGGAGTCCACAAGGGATGGTCGTACCTTAAGGGGGCGATCCTCCAGGCCCAAAGGATTACAGTCCCTGAGAGAAGCAAGGGGGGTAAGAGTGCTCAGAAACCCCCTTGGCTCAGCAAGGGCATTCAGCAATGCCTGAGGACTAAAAGGGGGGTGTACAACCAGTGGAAGGAAGGAGCTATCACCAAGAAGGAGTACTCCTCCTCAGCCCGTGAGTGTAGGAGGGCTATTAGGAAGGCCAAGGTAGAGATGGAACTCAAGGTAGCGTCCAGGATTAAGGACAACAAAAAGTCCTTTTTCAAGTACATTGGGAGCAAGAAGAGGGCACCAGGCAAGAGGGCCCCTGCAAGACACAAATGGTAATCTTGTGGCTACACCAGACAAGAAAGCTGATATTTTTAACAGTTTCTTTGCCTCTGTTTTCCTGAACCGGGACCAGGATATCCCGCCTACCAGAGGTAGGGACAATCTTGGGGATAGCTCTATCAGACCTTCAGTCAGCGCAGATGTAGTTAGGGATCTTCTGGAAGGGCTAAACATTTTTAAATCTGCAGGTCCAGATGCCCTCCACCCAAGGGTGTTGAGGGAGCTGGAAGGGGTCATCGTGGAGCCCTTGGCCCGGCTGTATGAACATTCATGGTCATCTGGCCAGGTGCCGTGGGATTGGAAACTGGCTAACATGGTCCCAATTTTCAAGAAGGGGAGGAAGGAGGACCCAAGTAACTATAGGCCTGTAAGCCTCACCTCGGTGCTCGGGAAGTTCTTGGAGAGAATCATCAAGGAGCACATCTGTGGGGGGCCTGCAGGAGAGATCGTGCTCAGGGGCAATCAGCATGGGTTCATCAAAGGCAGGTCCTGCCAGACCAACCTGATTGCCTTTTATGACCAAGTAACTAAACCCTTGGATAATGGTGTCGCTGTGGACATAGTCTTTCTAGACTTTAAGAAGGCCTTTGACACTGTCTCTCACCCCATCCTCATCACTAAATTAAGCGACTGTGGCATTGATGGCTGCACAGTTGGATTGGATAAAAAATTGGTTGATGGGGCGCATCCAGAGAGTAGTGGTGGACAGGGTGTACTCAACCTGGCGAGATGTGAGCTGTGGGGTACCCCAGGGCTTGGTCCTTGGGCCCGCACTGTTTAACATGGTCATCAGCAACTTGGACGAGGGGGTGGAAAGCACGCTGTCCAAATTTGCTGATGACACTAAGGTGTGGGGCGAGGTGTCATTATTGACCAGTCATTATTGACTCCAAGATGAACATGAGCCACCAATGCCAGACTGCAACCAGCAAGGCCAACCATACCTTGTCATGCATCCAAAGATGCATCTCAAGCCGGTCCAGAGAGGTGATACTACCCCTCTATGTGACTTTGTTTAGGCCGCAGTTGGAGTACTGTGTCCAGTACTGGGCGCCGGACTTCAAAAGGGATGTGGCCAGCCTAGAGAGGGTTCAGAGGAGGGCCACCTGCTTGGTGAGAGGGCAGCAGGACAGGCCCTACGAGGAGAGACTGAAGGACCTGAACCGGGTCAGCCTCAGCAAGAGGAGGCTGAGGGGGGACCTGGTGGCTGCCTACAAGCTCATCAGGGGGATCAACAGCAAATAGGCAGAGCCCTTTTCTCCCCAGCACCACCTGGGGTGACAAGGAACAATGGTAATAAGCTGATGGAGAATAGGTTTAGGTTAGAGATCAGAAGGCAATATTTTAGTTAGGGTGGCCAAAATCTGGAACCAACTTCCCAGGGAAATGGTCCTCGCCCCTACCTTGGGCAAATTCAAGAGGAGGTTGGATGATCACCTTTCTGGGGTCTTGTGAACCCAGCATTCATTCCTGCCTGTGGCAGGGGTCAGGCTAGATGATCTGTTCAGGTCCCTCCTGACCCTAGCTACTATGAAACTATGAAACTTTGCCTAGTTATAGACTAGAAGCATAGACACGGTGTGGATTTGTTACCATGCATGAATTCAGAAAACAGCTACAAATAAGTAATGATGATAGGCTTCCTGATAGGCTCCTCTGCCACCAATACCCGCAAACTTCCTTCTAAGCTCATTTTATCTCCTTATGCCACATTCCTGTCTTTCTTTGCCTTCTAACTCTCTAGCCAAAGTCACTCCATTATATTTCCAAGACAAAAATTATTTCTAAGCTAGTTTAAGCTAGTTCGTGGAAGACACCAAGTTATGGGGGGAGCGTGGTCACGCTTGAAAATAGGCTGCAGATATAGGCACACCTAGACAGGCTGGCAAGTTGGGTGGATCAGAACCAGATGAAGTTCAACATTGAGAAATGTGAAGTTCTCCATCTGGGGACGAACAATCGCCAACATACATGCTGGATGGTGTCAAACTGACCAGCACCACGACTGAAAGGGACCTACGGGTAATAATAGACCATAGTATGAACATGAGCCATTAGCGCGACGCTATAGCTAGCAGGGCAAATAATGCTCTGGCATGCATCCGCCGATGCATCTTAAATAAAATCAAGGAAGTGTTTCTTCCACTTTACTCAGCACTAGTGAGACTGCAGCTGGAGTACTGCGTCCAGTTCTGGGTGCCGTACTTCAATGAGGACGTGGAAAAGCTTGAGAGAGTCCAGAGAAGAGCCACCCATCAGAGACTTGCAAGGGAAGCCATACGAGTAAAGACTGAGGGACTTGGGTCTCTTCAGCCTCAAAAAGAGAAGACTGAGAGGGGACTTGGTAGCAGCTTACCGATATATCTGGGGAATACGTCAAGGTCTCGGTGAACAACTGTTCACCAGGGCACCCTTAGGGAAAGCCAGGAGTAATGTCCACACACTCCTGGAAGACCGTTTCAGGTTTAACACTAGGAAAAGCTTCTTCACAGTTCGGGTGTCCAGATTGTGGAATAAACGCCCTCCATAGGTGGTGCAATCACCTCTCCTGGAAATCTTCAAAAGGAGACTGGACGGTCATCTTGCTGGGGTCACGTGACCCCAGTTGTCTTTCCTGCCTAGTGCAGCGGGGCTAGACCTGACGATCTACAACAGGAGTCAGCAACCCCCAGCATGCATGCCAAGCATGGCATGTGAAGATTTTGCTCAGCGCGCCACGGGCAGCCCTAGCTTTGGGTAGCTGCTGCCAGCCACAGAGGCCAGGCTGGGAGGCTGCAAGCCCTGCTGCAAGCAGCCTGGGCTCCGTGATTGGCAGCAGCTACAGAGAGCCGGGGCTGGCTGCAGCTGGGAGGCTGTAAACAGCTGTGCCGGGCCCTGCTGTCTGCCCTGAGGTGCGGATGCGGTTGCTGCCAGCATGGAGCTGATTCATAGATTCATAGATGTTAGGGTCAGAAGGGACCTCAATAGATCATCGAGTCCGAACCCCTGCATAAGCAGGAAAGAGTGCTGGGTCTAGATGACCCCAGCTAGATGCCTATCTAACCTCCTCTTGAAGACCCCCAGGGTAGGGGAGAGCACCACCTCTCTTGGGAGCCTGTTCCAGACCTTGGCCACTCGAACTATGAAGAAGTTCTTCCTAATGTCCAGTCTAAATCTGCTCTCTGCTAGCTTGTGGCCATTGTTTCTTGTAACCCCCAGGGGCGCCTTGGTGAATAAATACTCACCAATTCCCTTCTGTGCCCCCGTGATGAACTTAAAGGCAGCCACAAGGTCGCCTCTCAACCTTCTCTTGCAGAGGCTGAAAAGGTCCAGTTTCTCTAGTCTCTCCTCGTAGGGCTTGGTCTGCAGGCCCTTAACCATACGAGTTGCCCTTCTCTGGACCCTCTCCAGGTTATCCACATCCTTCTTGAAGTGTGGTGCCCAGAATTGCACGCAGTACTCCAACTGCGGTCTGACCAGGGCCCGATAGAGGGGAAGTATCACCTCCCTGGACCTATTCGTCATGCATCTGCTGATGCACGATAAAGTGCCATTGGCTTTTCTGATGGCTTCGTCACACTGCCGGCTCATGTTCATATTGGAGTCCACTAGGACTCCAAGATCCCTTTCCACCTCTGTGCCACCCAGCAGGTCATTCCCTAGGCTGTAGGTGTGCTGGACATTTTTCCTCCCTAGGTGCAGCACTTTGCATTTCTCCTTGTTGAACTGCATCCTGTTGTTTTCTGCCCACTTGTCCAGCCTATCCAGGTCTGCCTGCAGCTGTTCCCTGCCCTCCGGCGTGTCCACTTTTCCCCATAGCTTTGTGTCATCTGCAAACTTGGACAGAGTACATTTGACTCCCTCGTCCAAGTCGCTGATGAAGACATTAAAGAGTATCGGTCCAAGGACCGAGCCCTGCGGGACCCCACTGCCCACACCCTTCCAGGTCGAAGCCGACCCATCTACCACGACTCTTTGGGTGCGACCCTCTAGCCAATTCGCCACCCACCGGACTGTGTAGTCATCCACATCACAGCCTCTTAACTTGTTCACCAGTATGGAGTGGGATACCGTATCGAAGGCCTTCCTGAAGTCTAAGTATACGACATCCACCCCTCCTCCTGTGTCCAGGCGTTTCGTAACCTGGTCATAGAAAGAGACTAGGTTGGTCAGGCACGATCTGCCTGCCACAAACCCGTGCTGGTTTCCCCTCAGCATAATTTGCCCTGCCGGGCTCTCACAAATGTGAGCCTTGATAATTTTTTCAAAGACTTTACCAAGGATGGAGGTGAGACTGACTGGCCTATAGTTGCCCGGGTCCTCCTTCCTCCCCTTTTTGAAAATGGGGACCATGTTAGCCCTTTTCCAGTCCTCTGGGACTTGGCCCGTGCGCCACGAGCGTTCAAATATTCCTGCCAGTGGCTCTGCAATGATGTCGGCCAGTGCCTTCAGCACCCTCGGATGGAGCCCATCCGGGCCTGCCGATTTAAAGGCATCCAGTTATTCCAAATGACTCTGCACCACCTCAGGATCTACGTATGGAAGTCTGGCGCCTTGCTGCTGCCTCTCTACAACCCCAGTGAGAGACTTGTCGTGCCCCTCACTTAGGAACACTGAGGCAAAGAACTCGTTGAGGAGTTCAGCCTTGTCCCCCCTATCTGTCACCAATTGTTTCTGCCCATTTAGCAGTGGTCCTATTCCTCCCTGGGCCTTCCTTTTACTCCCAATATATCTAAAAAACAATTTCTTGTTGTCTTTTACTTGGGTTGCCATCCTCAGCTCCATGGTAGCTTTGGCCCACCTAACTGCCTCCCTACAAGCACGAGCAGAGGAGGTATATTCATCTTTAGCGATCTCACCCTGTTTCCACTTTTTATGTGCTCCCCTTTTGGCCCTTAGGCTGCCCTGGATTTCTCTGGTCAGCCATGGAAGCCTCCTGGCCCCTTTCCCTTTTTTGCCTCGCTCGGGGATCATCTTGCTTTGTGCCCGAAGGATCGTTTCCTTTTGGCACAGCCACCCTTCTTGGACTCCCATCCCTTCAAAACTCCTACTCTGCAGTGCTTCCTTGACTAATCGCCTGAGTGCATTGAGATCAGCTTTCCTAAAGTCTAGCACTTTCACCCTGCTAGTTACCTTACCCACTCGCCGTCTTATGTTGAATTCTATTATAAGGTGATCACTGTCTCCCAAATGGCTACCGATCTGGAGGTCCCCTATCATGTCATCTCCTGTTGCCAATACCAGATCCAGTATGGCATTCCCCCTAGTGGGACCATGTACCTCCTGTGTCAGGTGGAGGTCCTGTACACAGGTTAGAAACCTGCGTGAGCGATGGGACCTTGCTGTCTGCATCTCCCAGCAGATGTCCGGGTAGTTTAGGTCCCCCATGACTACCGCCTCTTTAGCTTTTATGGTCTCCGAGAGTTGCCTCAGGAGCCCCGCATCTATTTCTTCCCCTTGGTGTGGGGGTCTGTAGCAGACCCCTACCACCAAATCCCTTTCTCCTTGCCCCCCATGTAGCCTAAGCCACAATCCTTCCACTTCCTCAACCTCGGATTCTGTCTTGATGAGGGTTGATGTATATTGCTCACTGACATAAAGTGCAACCCCCCCCCCTTTCTTCCCCGACCTGTCCTTTCTGTACAATCTATAGCCCTCAATATGTACCGCCCAGTCATGGGATGAATCCCACCAGGTCTCTGTTAGCCCCACTGTGTTTAGTGCAAGCAGGAGCCCTAATTCATCCTGCTTGTTCCCCATGCTCCTAGCATTAGTATATAGGCACTTGAGCCCTGCGACTGGTGCCTTTGCTGCCCCCCCGCTCCGAGTCCCAAGGGGCCCATTGTTTCTTACCTTCTTGTTTCTTACCTGTTCTGTAGTGCTGGTCTCCCCATGGCTTTCAGGTTCCCAATGCTCTCTTTCTTCAGGCTGGGCTGTCCTTGTGGGTGCCACATGGTTTGGTGGTCCACAGCTTCCCCTGCCCTCGTACTCCCCTCCCCCCGATGAGCCTAGTTTAAAGCCTGCTGGAGGAGATCCGCCAACCTAGTAGAGAACACACGCTTACCTTTGAGGGACAGGTGAAGCCCATCCCAGCTGAGCATGTCCCTCGTCATGATGTGCGGGTCATTGTCCAGGAAGCCGAAGCCTGCCTCGAGACACCACTGCCGAAGCCGCCAGTTGGTCTCTCTGATGCAGTTCTCCTGCCGTCTTCCTCGTCCGGTCACTGGTAGGATGGAAGAGAAAACCACCTGTGCACCGAACTCCTTCAGCACGCCACCCAGAGCACTGTAGTCCGCCATCAGGTGATCGGGGGTTCTCCTGGCCGCATCATTAGTACCCACATGGACTAGGACCATGGGGTAATAATCGGTGGGCTTGATCCTGGCCTGGATTACCTCCGTCACATCCCGAATCTTTGCTCCAGGGAGGCAGCATACCTCTCGTGCCAAGGGGTCCTGGCGACAGATGGGTCCTTCCGTACCTCTCAGGATGGAGTCGCCTATGACAAGCACTCGTCGCCTCCTCCTCTGGGTCCTCGTGGGTCTCTTGTTCTGTTTGGAGTGTGAAGAACGTGGTGTTTCTTCTTGCCCAGGGGTTTCCTCCTCCCCTTCCATCTCCTGCAGGGTCGCCAGGGCCTCGTACCTGTTCACCAGTTGGACTGGAGAAGCTGGTACTGGTTTGCTGCGAGTTGCTCCGGTCCTGGCTGTGACCGTCTGCCACTCTGCTGTGGAGGGTATTCCCCGGGCTGCTTCTTCCTTTGGTGCCTGGGCCTGCAGGGAAAAGAAATATCTGTCAATTTCATCCTCCGCCTCCCTGATCCCCCTCAGCCTGCTAACCTCCTCCCGGAGCTCCCTCACCTGCGCCTCCAGAGCCCTAAGACGGGCACCTGCCGGACAGGTGTGGGGCCCCCAATCTCTGCCCCCCCCGGCCCTGCTGGGGATCCCCCACAGGCCAGGAGGTAGGGGGACATCAGCTCCCCCATGGGCTCGGTCTGGGTGGAGGCCTCAGACCTGCCCCGGGTAGCCTTGCCCCCCTGGGCAGAGGCCCTAGCAGCACTCCTCGTAGACACCATTCTATAAGCTGCTGTTTGTAGACCTGCGCGGTGTCTACGCCCTACCCCTACAGGAGTCCCACTCCTGGCCCGCCCACCGGCACGAACGCCTGCGCAAACGCCGGCGTGCTCTTACAGAGCGCGCCTGTTTGCGCGCTCTGTTCGTGCCGCACGGCTCGGGAGCGCGGCTCCCTACCGGCTTAGCTATATGGGACCCGGGGGGCTTCCCCTCCGGATCCGGCTAAGCTGTGCCGGGTTCCTCCGCCCCACTTACCTTTGGGGGATCAGCTGCTGCTGCCCCTGCTGCCAATTCCTCTGTTGCTGCTGCTGCCGCCGCCACCTCCAGTCAGTCGGTTGGTAAGAGGGCACACGTGCGTGCAGGACACACGTGTGCTGCCTCCTCTCCTTCCTGCTGCTGGTTCCCGAGTGGAGCCCAGCGCAGCTGTTTGCAGCCTGCCCGCTGCTTGCTGCAGCTACCTGGAGCCCAGACTGGATACAAATAGCTGCGCTGGGCTCCAGAGCCCAGGCACCAGCTCTGTGCTGGGAGTGGGGGAGAGACCGGGGTTGCACTGCCTCAGGCCCCTCGCCCACCTCTTGCTCCAAGGAATGCTTGCACGTGCCGGTACAGAGCTGATGCCTGGGCTCCGGAGCCCAGCGCAGCTGTTTGCAGCCTCCTGGCTGCAGCTTCCCAGAGCCCAGGAGCCTTATTGTCATGGTTGTGCATGGGAGACTTCAACTACCCAGACTTCTTGTGGGAAGAGCTCTCGGCCAAATCCAGGTTGTCGCAAAGCTTTCTCTCGTGTGTGGATGAGCTCTATCCGACTCAGGAAGTCTATGTGCTGACGAGAGGTAAAGCGCTGTTCGACCTGGTACTGGCAACCGGGGACGACCTAATCAGCAACCTAATGATCAAATGGAAGCTGGGTGACAGTGACCATGAGCTGATCACCTTCACCCGCCATAAACCTGGCAAGTCAGTCAGCAATACAGAAGTCCTCCACTTCAGAAAAGCTGACTTCGGCAAGCTAAGAAGGCTTGTCAGTGAGGCCCTAAGGGGCCACAACTCAAAAGGAAGGGGAGTCCAGGAATCCTCAAAGGAGCAATCCTGGATGCGCAAACAAAGTCCATCCCATCTCGGAGGAAAGGCAGCAAAAGGACACAGCAGCCCCCTTGGCTCTCCAGGGAACTAGCGGACCTCCTGCGTCTTAAACAACAGACCTACAAAGGATGGAGGACTAGATCCACCACCAAGGAGGAATACTCTGCAGTGGTCCGGACCTGCAGAGAGCGAACCAGGAGAGCCAAGGCTGCGACAGAACTCCAGCTAGCTACAAATATCAAGGACAATAAAACGTCCTTTTTTAGATATGTATGGAGCCGAAGGAAAATTAAGGGCAACATTGGACCTCTGCTAAACCAGATGGGACAACTGATGCCCACAAAAAAGCAAACTTGCTAAATGGGTATTTTGCATCAGTTTCTCACTAGTCCAATGGGACACCCCTGTCCACTACGGGACAGGGAGGCCCAGGTGAGGGAGATTCCTTACCCTCCATCAATGCTGACCTCATGAAGGAACACCTTGAGAGGCTGGATACCTTCAAGTCAGCTGACCCTGACAGTTTACACCCAGGGTACTCAAGGATCTGGCGAGCATCATAGCTCAGCCCCTGGCACGGATCTTCGAGAACTCCTGGTGCTCTGGTGAAGTGCCCAAAGATTGGAAGAAGGCCAATGTGGTGCCTATCTTCAAGAAAGGGAGGAAAGTAGATTCAGCAAACTACAAGCCCATCAGCCTGACCTCTATCCCGGGGAATGTCTTGGAAAAGATTATCAAAGAGGCCATCCTTCACAGACTGGCTGACGGCAACATCCTGAGGGGTAGCCAGCACAGGTTTGTTGCGGGTAGGTCTTGCTTGACCAATCTCATTTCCTTTTACAACCAGGTGACCTATCACCTGGACAAGGGAAAAGAGATTGATATCATATATCTTGATTTTAAAAAAGCCTTCAATCTGGTATCCCATGATCACCTCTTGGCAAAACTGGCCAACTGTGGCCTCGGGCTCACCACAATCCACTGGCTGGGGAATTGCAAAGGGTGATGGTTGACGGAAGTCAATCGTTGTGGTGCGCTGTGACCAGTGGGATTCCTCAAGGCTCTGTCCTAGGGCCTATACTATTTAACATTTTCATTAATGATGTAGACTTTGGTGTCAAAGGTGGACTGGCCAAGTTTGCCGACGACACCAAACTCTGGGGTAAAGCATGCGCACCTGAGGACAGAAGGGTAATCCAGGCAGACCTTGACAGGCTCAGGAAATGGGTGGATGAGAACCTGATGATGTTTTCCACCAAAAAATGCAAGGTTCTCCACCTTGGGAGGAAAAACCCACAGCATGCTTATAGGCTCGGCAGTGCTACGCTGGTTAGTGCTACAGATGAAAAGGACTTGGGGGTCATGATTGACCACAAGATGAACATGAGCCTTCAATGTGATGCTGCTGCTAGTAAAGCGAGCAAAACGCTGGCCTGCATCCATAGATGTTTCACAAGTAAATCTCAGGATGTCATTCTCCCATTGTACTCAGCCTTGGTGAGGCTGCAGCTGGAGTACTGCAGCCAGTTCTGGGCTCCACAATTCAAAAAGGATGTGGAGAAGCTTGCGAGAGTGCAGAGGAGAGCCATGCGCATGATCAGAGGTCAGGAAAACAGACCTTATGATGAGAGGCTGAGAGCCATGGGACTCTTCAGCCTGGAAAAGTGCAGGCTCAGGAGTGATCTGGTGGCCACCTGTAAGTTTATCAGGGGTGCTCACCAGGATCTGGGGGAACGTTTGTTCACCAGAGCGCTCCAAGGGATGACAAGGTTGAATGGTCACAAACTCCTCCATGACCGATTCAGGCTGGACATAAGGAAGAACTTCTTTACTGTCCGAGCCCCCAAGGTCTGGAATAGACTGCCGCCAGAGGTGGTTCAAGCACCCGCTTTGAGCGCCTTCAGGACACATTTGGATGGCTATCTTGCTGGGAAACTGTGATCCCTGCTGAATTCCTGCTCCTGGGGCAGGGGGCTGGACTCGATGATCTTCCAAGGTCCCTTCCAGCCCTGGTGTCTATGAATCTGTGAATCTGTTCCTGAGCTTATTTTGTCAGTTGCAGTCCCAGAGCCTCTGGGCTTACAGCTGTGAGGCTAGGGCAGGGGCATGGTTTCAAGTTTTTAAGCATCTTGAGCACTCCAGAGATCCAGATCTGGCCCCTCCAGAGAACCGGGGAGTGCTGGGAGCTGTATCTGAGATAATCTGGCCTCTGGACATCATCTTTGGAAGGAACGAGCTTCCCTCCTCTGGACCTGAGCTCTCAGAGACGCTGGGCAGAGCCACATGGCTGCTGCTCAGGGACGATGCAGCCTGGGGCTGTTCCAGTCTCCTTCTGGGACCCCAGACCAGTGGCCCCATCTCTGCCATTTCCATCCGGCATGGCCATGGGCAAGTCCCCCATGCCTCTGTGCATTGCAGCTTAAGAGTGAGGGTAGGATTTGTTCCCTGGAGCCCAGGTCTGGGGAGGGTCATGCCCCAGGAGCCCATGATGAGGCTCTGGCTTACTGCCTCAGTCCTTTCAGGACAGACTCCCCTGGCTCCAGCCCATCTCTCCCCTCCCCTGCTGCACTGGCCTGAACCCAGAGCAATGCCTTGGACCCAGTCGGGTGTTACACATACGCAGCACTGTCAGTCCAGAGCCAGTCTGGTTTGCTTTCCTTAGGGAAAATACCCCTTGATGCCCCCCTATGTCTGCTGCCTTGGCACCAGGTTGGAGGGACTGTGGTGGGGATGTGCCACCGTGTGGTCTCCCAGCCTCTCTGGGGATGATGGTTTAGATGTCCTGAATGGTCCAGCCAGCTTAGGGCCTTAGCTGTGTGGAGTGGGTGGGTGGTTGGGCTGACGAGCAGGCTCTGGGCTAAGGCCTTGGCTGGCCGTGATGCAGCCCAGGGGCTCCGGCAGGCCCAGGGCATTGGTGGGTCTGACTTTGTCCGATGGCTCAGCATCCTGGCTCTGTGCACCTGTGCATCTGGTTCTGTGTGTGCACACATATCTGGTTCTGGATTTGTGTGTGTATATGTGTCTGGTTCTCTCTTTGCTCTCCTTTCTCTCTCTCCTCTTTCTCTTTTTTCTCTCTGTCTCTCACTGCAACATGTGGGTAGGGAAGCAGTGGGGTGGAGGGAGCTGGACAACAGAAAGGAACCCAAATCTCGTTCCTTCCCAAGGAACACACAACAACAAAGGCAGCATTTATGATTATTAAATATACTAATATGCAGTGCATCCTGCCATGTACCCCTCTCCCCCCCATCCTCATTTTGTTTTTCTCGCATGCTGGCACTCTGGCACCTTCCAAGGTAGACATTGTGATGATTTTTTTGGCACTCTGGCCAAAAAACATTGCCTACCTCTGATCTACAAGGTCCCTTCCAGCCCCTTTCAATCTATGAATCCCTCTCTCATCAGTTTTTTCTGACATTTCCTCTCAGCAATAGCTTTGTTGGAAGTCAGTCTCTGACCATTCAGTACCTTTCATTGTCTCCATTTACTTTTGCCTCTAACTTGGGTTTCTCTTTTTTCTTTTGTCTTGAGTACTGTTAAGGTTTTTATATATCTTTTAGAAATCTTCTTCCCCTTGTCTCGGATGGCCGGAGCCGACTCGAGGTGATATACAAACTGCTCGGTCGTTTGGGCGGGCTGGTGAATGGAGAGGCAGACAAAGCGTATTGGTTGCAAAAACTTTACTTATGCCGCTAGTAGCCGCGACGCAGGTGGTCTGGTCGCTTAGACAACTCCACGAGTTGCTCCAGCTGGCAAGGCTCAGGCCAGCTAATCCGTCCACAAATTAAGCCAGCAGGGAAAGGGTACGTCGGGGATTGCACTCGGCGACGGGGAGAAGAATCGATAGGTGATCAGGCTATCGATCAGCTCAGCCGCAAGTCAGATATCTTTAGAGGCACTCTGCAGCGTGCTTGAAGTTCTCCGACTTAGGCGGAAGTCACACAAAATTTTATACGGCCAACAAGCCAATTACTAGCCGTCACGTAGGAATAATTTAGAACTGGCCAATAGCGGGACACAAATTTGCATGCGAATGGCAGGAACTCTCTTGCACCGGGGTTTTCTGTTGCAGCAGAAAACTTTTGCTGTGCAAGAGACTCTCATGTGGTGGGAAAATTCCATTGTGCCGTGGCACTAAAATCATTGGGTTGTGACATGCCCCCTTGCCGATGGCACAACTGCAATTTTAGACACATGAGCACGTTATAGAGAATTTTTGTTTCAGGATTCACTGGCCTGACAGAGCTTAAGCAACCAACATATATATAAACAAACAATTTTACAGAACGGTCTTTTTAACGAACTATAAAATACAATAACTTAAACATATAACAACAACTATTAGTTATCGTCTGATTGGAGAACATCTGTTTGGGACTCCCCTTGTTTGTTAGTCAGTGCACAATGAAATAATCACCGCGGGACGTCCGTCTTCTCCCATAACAGACAATGCCAATTAAAATACTTAGCAAAATAAGAGAGGGGCAGCGCTATAGCAAGTTCTGGGCCGATGGACATTCGCTGCCTCGGTGCCCCCTCCATAGCCGTTATTATGTTGACTTAAGGGAACCGCAGTTGGGTGCTCGACGGATCTCACAATCGAGCGGCTGTGGATTACTGCTTTGTTGAAGTCGGACCTATAAAGAAAGAAACAACAACAGAACAAAACAAAAGAGAATCGTAGTTGAATTTATTATAAGGATACTAGGTGAACGTTGGAATGACGAGTCATCCAGTTGTGATGAACGAGAATAGGGGGACGATCGGGCTTTTCCTCTAATTGGACAGAATAGGTATTAGGATATTGTCCCGGCCGTTGAACTGTTCACTTGTGAACTTGTGGATGAGACTGGTGGGGGTGCGGTATCGAGATCCACACTAACTCATCTGGTTGGAGCTTAGGTTCCCAAGGCAGAGGTTTCTTGACATTAGCTTCGTCCCATAACGGTTTTGCGGTGTTCAGTGAGATAAGAACATCATGATTGAATTTAGTCCAGTTTTTAAACATCCCTCCTCCTCTGAGACGAAGTTGTTCTTTGTACAGGCCTATATGTCTTTCTACAACGCCATTGGACTGCGGGTGGTACGGCAGATGGAGATGCCATGCTACATTGTGAAGACGAGCATATTTGTCTAGAGCGTTAGAGTTAAACGGGGGTCCCCCATCAGACTGAATCTCATGAGGAGGTTGCCAGGTGGCAAATACAGCAGTTAAGGCAGAAATAACAGCAGTGGAATTGCTTTTTCGTAAGGGAATAACTTGTAACTGTCTCGTTCCCAAATCAACAACAACTAATCCTTTATTTGGCGGCTTAGACCCTGGGAGGGGTCCTAGCAGATCTACCTGCCAGATTTTTCCTGCCTGGAACTGTGAAGAGTTGAAAGCTCTGAGCTGATGTTTGGTTCTATGACACTTCTCCTTAGCACATATCTCACAGGCCTGAGCTACCTTTTCCCAATTGCGCCGAACTCCGTATGAGGCCGGCTCCATAATGGTTCGGCACCAACGTTGATGGCAAGCTCGCGGTCCTGGGTGACCCCAATTTTCATGAAGCCACACGAGGAACGGATTTATTTCAGGACCGGAGGTAGATGTGATAGGCAAAACTACGTCGGTCCGGAGCGGGTCTTCTAAGAGCTTATCGATGACCTCATGTACTGGATCAGTATCCGGACGGTGTGACTTAGTGTGTTTAACCAACGGGAGCCATGCAAATTTAGTTAACGTTTTCCAGATGTCTTGCCAATCATTCAAATTTTTGGTGGGAAAGGCTGTACCCGTAAGAATTTTATAAATGTACTGCGAATCGATTGTGATGATTGGAACGGGGAACGTATCGTCATGATGTGTCAGACAGTGCTCCAGGACCTTGAGGAATCCTAACAATTCACATTTTTGGGCTGAATTGTCATCTGGGTAGGCTTGAAATATTTCCTGATCGTGACAAGCCTTGCAATAGTACCCATAGCCGCCATGTCGGGAGGTTCCATCTGAGGCCATCCATGCTGGGGCAGAAGTTCCATACAGTGTAGGGACCTTTTCCTCATCTTCTGGGCTGGGATTAGGCGTTGTAACTTCCAGCAGTGCCAGTTGTAATGGTGGGTAAGCACCAACGTATTCCACGTCTTAGGCTCCCCGTGAAAATGCGGGTCGACTTTTTCCGCATCTAGCAAGGGTAACAATGTGGCACCAGGAGCGCATAATGTTCCATGTCCCCTTGCTAATGGCTCCACTAATTTTTCAGCTAGGAGGATTTTTCCTACAGCTCCATATCGATGTTGTGCTGCTTGAAGTGTTTTATGGGCAGTGTATACTAGCTCATCGCGAGGGTTGTGCATAACAGCCCATACGTGGTTTGTGGTGAACCCAAGGGTTACGGTTAATGACTCACCCAGATAGATGGCGTGCAGCTGTGTGTTTTTAACCGTGGCCAGAAGGCGAAGCAGGTTCCGCTGATCTCCTTTCATCCAGGGTGTGGATTTTTGGGATTTGTCACGGATCTGTCGCTGCAACTTAGTGAGGAGCGCCAAATCACTGGGTTCAACATAATGCCGGTACCAGTTCAAATGACCTAAGAGCTGCTGGAAGTGTTTCTTAGTAACAGGGAGGAATGTTTTTAATGGATCAATGTTAGGACCATCACGTGAGATTCCGTGGCGGATGGAACCGATGTATCGGGTGCCAAGGAACGTGATGTCATCTACAGGATGTAGGCATGACTTTTCCTCGTTGATCGTCCATCCCTCGCTTTGAAGGTGAGCAACTAGTTGGTTGACTATACTAGTAACTACAGAACTATCACGACCCATGATAGCAATATCATCGACATAACTCCAGATTCTTAATTCCTCCTCTGGAGGAAGAGAATGTGAGGCTTGAAAATTCTTCAGGGTATTATTCATGGCACCAGTAGCTAGCGACGGAGCGTTGTGATATCCCTGCGGACAAACCATCCACCTGTACATAGTGCCATCAATGCACATATTTAGTATTCCTTCTGGGTCAGTTATCGGGATGGAAAAGAACATGTTTTTCAAATCCAGCGTGACTCCCACCCACTTACTTTGCTGGAATTGTGCCATCTCAAACATGCATTGTGGCAGAGTAGAAGGATTAGGTTGCTGAAGTACTTGACATCTTTTGTTGACCTCTCTATAGTCTACGACTAGCCGGGCTTCGTTGGGCTTTCCAGGTTTCGCAACTCCCCATCCTGGTGACAAGTAGGTGCTAGCAGTTACGGTTTTGATACAACCTCGTTGCTCGAGTCGCCGCAGGAGGTCAGTAAGGGACTTTTTTAGGGGACCCTTGGTTGGGATTGGTCGATAACGCCAGGTGGAGGTGTTACGAAGCATTGGTCGATGCCAATCCTGTTCTGGGATAATAATGGGTAAGGCTTGTAGCACTTGTTCTTTAAGGTCAAGCGCTCTTATCCCCGGGATTCCTAGAATGTTGATGCCCTCTAGGACAGCCTCTAGGGGGTATCAGTGGCCTTGGACTGAGAATTTGACCTTTGTAGTGACTGCAATAGCGTTAAGCGCTTGTACCTTGATCGTTTTGGTGGTCTTCTGGTGAGGTATCGTTGAGGTAATCACATTGACTTGAGCTCCAGTATCAAGAAGGAAGAATACTTGTTGTTGGTCATCTGGATCAGTAGGGCTGTAAACGGTGAGTTCGGCATAAGGACGAGGGTCAGTGGGGTCAGGTTTGAGTTGGAGAAGGCTGCCGGCAGAGCCGACAGCCATTATTCGTTTTTTGGTGAGTCTTCGAATTTGAATCCTAATGTGTCGGCTAGACGCCGTTGGGTCCTTTCTCCCAAAATGTACAACTGATACTTTGTAAGTCCGGAGCGAGCGAGAAGAAACCCGAACATATTTTTTTCCTTCAAAGTTCTTGGAGGTGACTACCATGACTCTTGCCGGGGAGTAAACTCTTGACGTCTTGGTCTCGGTGTTTCGACTGGGTATGCTGAAGATCGGTCTCTTATATCAGAAGTTTCTTCACTTTGTTTCATGAGCGCCTGCAGTCGTGGGAGATGGCCTAAGAGATTTCCCACTGGCTGACCCGCCATTGGATTCAAAAAGAGTCGGAGCGTAACAGCATTTGCTCCTCCATATACCTCTACACAGGCGTCTATAGCTTCCAGGGGCGTTGGAATTGCCCCGGGGTCCGATAGATGGCGATGAGCCCATCTCTCTTTGCATTGGGCTGCTGTTAGCCCCACTGGATTCGCTCTTGGGCTCCATGAAAGGTATGATACTCCGATTATGGCTAGGAGGAGTTGCTCCGCAGTGGCCTTCTGCGGGCGACCCTCATGCCAGGTGTGAAATTTGTGGGTTACCTGTCCCACTACAAGCGCCGGGAGTGGGATGGGCCAGTGGGCACTGTCCGTGACCACGTTCAAATCAGTAGCATGCCCTCCGCTCCACGCCGCTTGTCCAGTCAGGGCACTCGCTTCTTCCTGGTCTAAAGTGTCAGATCCAAACTCTATTATTAATCGTCCCAACCACATGGCCAAAGTTTCTTCTGATTTTATTTTAGATTCTCTGCAAAGTTCCTGAATTTCTGGTCGAGCGCATGTGTGAGAGGTAACAGTGGTACGCGTGGTACCTTCTTCATCCGCAACACGCTTCAACACGCTCCCCGTGGCAAGGAGGCGGGGCCGTTGGGAACAACGTCACCTCAGGGGGCGGGGTTGCTAGGCGGGTCCCCGCCGGTTCTCCCGAAACTCCGCCCCTTTTTTCCAGGTTCTCCGGATGGCTCGCGCTTCTCTCGGCGCCATTTTCTATTAGCGGCTTCATGCGTCCGGCACTATTAATAAACGCCGCTCTGGAGTTCTCTGCTGTTTGCTCCAGCGATTCCTTGCCCGCCGTATGCATTTGAACCTCTAAATTTGAGTATTCCCTTAGTAGACCCACTACTGCACGGAACAACACGTTCATCATCTTTCCCTTCTTCCATTTAGTTAAACCCCATTTGGGCATGTGACGGCCCTTGGTCTCCAGGTCCTCCTGGAGCTGAACGAGGAGCTCGTGGCCCCGCGACCCAGGCACCAAATCCGGACAGTTGAACCAGTCCGTGGGGGTGGGTTCCCCTCCTTCCCTTAAGTATCGGGTGCATTGAGCAAACTCCTGAGCGGGGGTCAGCTTTTCTGCCTTCCGCGCCTTCACCCCGACTAGGGATATGGTTGATGTTTCCTCCGGGGGTTGATAATAGACCCAGTCGCTCCCCATTATGCATCCGAACTCCCCAAGGGATAGCTTAGTTCTCCACTCTTTTATGACTGCTTCTTCTTTCTTTACGGAGAAGTAGCCATCAATATTCCGTTCATCCCCTTCTACCGCGTGGTGGTAGGCGATACGCGCCCATAGATCGTTTGCATTCTCTACGCGGCGAATCCGGGTGCGCCAAGGGCAGCAACCAATTAGACTCATCTCCATCACTGTGCCCTTGCATCCCATCCTCGTCGCCATGTCTTGGACGGCCGGAGCCGACTCGAGGTGATATACAAATTGCCCGGTCGTTTGGGCGGGCTGGTGAATGGAGAGGCAGACAAAGCATATTGGTTGCAAAAACTTTACTTACGCCGCTAGTAGCCGCGACGCAGGTGGTCCGGTCGCTTAGACAACTCCACGAGTTGCTCCAGCTGGTGAGGCTCAGGCCAGCTAATCCGTCCACAAATTAAGCCGGCAGGGAAAGGGTACATCGGGGATTGCGCTCGGCAACAGGGAGAAGAATCGATAGGTGATCAGGCTATCGATCAGCTCAGCCGCAAGTCAGATATCTTTAGAGGCACTCTGCAGCGTGCTCGTTCTCCAACTTGGGCGGAAGTTGTACAAAATTTTATACGGCCAGCAAGCCAATTACTAGCCGCCATGTAGGAATAATTTAGAACTGGCCAATAGCGGGACACAAATTTGCATGCGAATGGCGGGAACTCTCTTGCACCGGGGTTTTCTGTTGCAGCAGAAAACTTTTGCTGTGCAAGAGACTCTCATGTGGTGGGAAAATTCCATCGTGCCAAGGCACTAAAATCATTGGGTTGTGACACCCCTCTCTCCCTCCCAGATCTGTACCCACCTAGAGTTACAATTCCTGTCATGCTTCTGAAAAGGGTTGCTGCACATTATATTGATAGGTTGTTTGACAATGTAATTAAAGCACAGACAGTGCCTCATAGGTGTTTTCTGTTGCATTCTGTTCCAACAAAGGGATTTTAAATCCATGTACCACAGCAGGTGGGAAAATGCAGCCTGCGGGCTGGATGCGGCCCGCCAGGCCAGTCTATCTGGCCTGCGGGGCCCCTAAAAAATTTAGAAAATTAATATTTATCTGCCCCTGGCTGCCTGTCACGCGACTCTCCATGGCTTGCCAAAACTCAGTAAGTGGCCCTCCGCCCAAAATAATTGCCCACCCCTGCTGTACCACAATGCCGCTTAGAATGCCTTAATTCTGATATACAGGTATCATTTGACTAATCCATATTAGGAAGAGATAGTGAGTTGAGTGCAGTTACCATTAGTTTTTAACCATTTATGTTTCAACTTTTGTTATCTTTTTAGTAAAAATAAAAGTTTGTAAAATGTTTGTCTATGGTAATTTTCCCTATGATCTAGGATTCCAGGAGTGGAATTCTAGATCGTATGACATTAAGTCCAGTGTTACTAAATCACCTCTGTAAGAGCCTCCGATCAGTGCTGCATGTCAAAAGTCATTTTTACATTGTTGTTGAAAAAGGAACTTCAGTTAAAGATTGTAAGTTGATGCTGAACTGGGAAGCATTAAGACCACCCATCCATAAAATTGTATCAGTAGCAGCCATCTTTGATGTGTATATGTGTGTAGGTTAGGAACAGGAATGGATTTAATGACTCAGTGGGAATTATACCATTAGAAAACTTTTCACTTGGCAATGTAGGCTAAGACAGGGACAAGAGAAGTAAAGGAGGTGATAACTGAAAATGGAGGTATGTGGTCCTAAATCAGGACTCAGCAGGCAAGGCTGATGTCCCAAAACACCTACTATAATAGTACAGCTTAAAGGTCAGGCACCCCTCTGAAAAAATGACTAAAAAAGATTGCATCTTTTTATTGGGTTCATCTACTACTATGTTTCTTTTTAAAGTAATATGTTTTAAGGCCAAAGGAAACCAATTCAAATCATGCAGTTTGACCTTCTGCATAAAAAGGTCATGGCATTTCTGCATTGGGTCCATATGCACTTTTTAAATAATAACTAATATTTTTTATTTCTACTGATGCTGGTTTCCGCCCATTTTTCTTACTGTTCTATTCCTGTTGATACTGAGAGCTTGCACATCACCAACAGAAGTATTTACTAACTGCTAATTGTAGAATTGTTATTCTTGTGTCAGGCATAAGGCAGCGTGACTTACAGACTCCAGGATCATTTTTCCTTACAACAGGGGGAGAGGGATTTAGTTTTATTAATGAAATGGGTAGATTTGATTTGATAGTAATTGGAAAAAACCCATAATCCTGTGATACAATTTTTACAGTCACTTTGCAGAGTACAACTGAATGGTAACGGAATTGTAAGCGCCTGTAGATGCCTAAGACTGACAATTGTCCTTCTCTAGCAAATATTAAGGCCAAGGGCTGTACATAGAAGAGTTTTGTTGACTATAACTATCCAGAAGATATGCTCGTAAAATAAAATCCTTTAGTTTCCAGTAGGGACCATTTTCTTTTTTCTGAAGAATGCGGTTCAAAACCAATAGGAAAAGAAGGCTTTTGAAAGCATTGTGTTCTTGTAGTTTTGCATAGCCTATCAATTATTATAGTGTTGGTTCTGCTTGCTGCTGTTACAACTGACAGTGTTTGGGGGTTTTATAACTTATTACTAAGATATTGGAACAATTTCAGAAAAAATGAATGGTCAAGTAATTGCAATTAGATAAGAAAATTAACAGTTCAATTTTTTGATACCTAAGAAGCATGACGTTTTTGGTTGCCTTCCTGTTACAGCAGGGACGGGCAATTATTTTGGGCAGAGGGCCACTTACTGAGTTTTGGCAAGCCATCGAGGGCTGCATGACAGGCAGCCAGGTACAGATAAATATTAATTTTCTAAATTTTTAGGGGCCCTGTGGGCCAGATAAACTGGCCTGGTAGGCCGCATCTGGCCCATGGGTCGCATTTTGCCCACCCCTGTGTTACAGTATACCAGAATTAATCCTTCCAAGACAATATGCTTCCTACTGTTATTAGTGGTCAGGAGCTATATTTTTGGTTGGGGACATATCCTATTTCTTTTCAACAAATGTGCAGATTTAATTAGCCACATTCAAGTCCCTGCATTGTTGTCCATCAACCAATAGGACTTTCTCTAACGCCCATCAATAGTCCTGTCTTAACTGACAGGATATGTGGTTGAGCAACACAGGCACCTGGTATTTTTTTTGAGAAATAATAGGAGGGTTGTTATTAGTATCTGTCTTCTAGCTAGTAGTTCAGAATATCCTTGTGTTATCAAATTAGCCCCTTGTAGTCATATTAATAGATGGTTTTGTTTGAGTAAGTGGTTGTGGCCAAGTCTAGTTTGTGCACTGCAGAGGAAATGTTCAGTCCAGCCCTCTTTCTTTGTATGGAATACCCATGCCAGCCATGCAAAGGAAGACATTATGTCTGCTATATGTCCCCCTGGATATTTGCCAGAAAGGGTGGAGTTTCAGTTCTGCCTTTTGTGCTGGCTTAAGAGGAAGTACTTCCTTCATATAGGCACAAGGCATTTTCTTTCTTTCACATAGTCCACTCCCACCAACCTTCAAACACGCGCACAGAGCTAAGGGGTCTACTCCCACCTACTTCAAAACACATGTGGAGCTAAGAGGAAAACCAGGAGGCCAACTTGACTTTGAATATCTGCTCCTTGGACAGGGCAAAGCCATGATGTTTTGCTTGGGTCTTGAAGGCAGAAAAACACAATTTAACCTTTAGAGTCTTTTAAATGGTTGTTTCTGTTCTGTAGATCATGGAAAACCGTTATTGCTACAATAGCTTTTTCATTACATTTGCTGCAAGCAGTGGCAAGAGTGAGCGCAACCTAGTGAGTTTGGACTCTAAAAATGTGAACTCTCTTAATTGAAATATTTGGATTATATTCCTAACAATCTAGATAGCAGTAAAATCAGTACAGGACAAGGGAAGGGTAGGACTGGTTTGCCCATGTGCAGCTATAAAGCAGAGAGAACAGTTTGAATTATTTCCATTTTTTGTGCCAGATGCTATATATTAGTCACTCAGATATTTTGAATATTTATTAAATCCCATGTTTAATTGCTCACTTTTTTTTCATAGGGCCTCTTAATCCTGTTGGACTGTCTTTGCTGGGTGGATTTGCAAGCAGAGCTGTTGAATACTCCATGACCCCAATTCAAATGCCACTGCATGGAAGTACCCAAGCCTAACTTCAAAAGCCATGTATTTTCAAGATGAATGCATGCCACATAGTCCCTGATAAATATGTAATACTGTGAATGAACATGAAACTGAGAAATCATTGCTGTCATTAAGCAGACTGTTTCAGAACTAGAAACGTAAAGCCTTTCTGTAGGTGATAGATCAAATTTAGCAAGTTGCTGTTTGTTTTGCTGTAAGGCAAAATGTTCCATCTTGGTTAAGGGAGACTGCAGTTTCACACTGTTTACATGACATTGTTGTCAATGAGCCATATCCTCCCTTTCCCAGGGTGTTCTTGCATTGGAAATAAAAAACAAGCGTTCACTTGCAGAGCTTCCTTTAAAACATCCTCTTTGCAGAGCAAGATTTCGGCAGCTCAGCTATGGATCTGTCAAAGTGTTTGGATCATATAAGCCGCAGATCTTAGGCATTCAGTGGAGGCTAGAGTTATCTGTACTGAAGACCTGTACTTCTGCACTGGCTCCTCCCACCTCCTGGCTTTTGGCAAAGCTACTCCTGGGTGACTGCTTTCTCCCTAGAGGATGGTCATAACATCAACGGAAAGAGCAAACAAATTAATACTAGTGGTCTTCTGCTCTCTCCCATGGAGTTGGAGGCTGGCACCCATTCAACCCCTTTCTACTTGTTCAAGTGGAACAGCTTATAGAGAGGGCACCAGGGAGAGGAGGGAATGATGCAATGGAGGCGGGAATCTCAGATTTCATACCCAGCGCAGCCACCAACTCTCAGACGGAGTGGAGAAGAGAATGAGATCCAGCCTTAGGATCATGGTGTAATCTGCAGCTCTGCTCTTCCCAGCCAAAGGATGTCTGTGTGGAAGCATTAAGCAGAACAGTTGTAGACATTAGAAATTTTACACATACATCCGTTACTTAGAAAACATGTGTTTAATGCTTGAACGCCAGAATGTACATACTTAGCTTTGGGAAAAAAAAACATTTTAAGAACTGTGCTGTAAAACCTGCCAAACAATCGCAACAGGTTTTATAAAAGATTTCTTCTCGTATGTGCATTATAGATTGCATACTTAAAAAAAAAAAAACTTAAAATAAATGTTTCTTAAATAACTATGGTTGTTTTTAAACTTTTGTGCTATTTAAATACCTACAAAAACTATTACTTGCTGCATAGAGGACTAAGAAATGAACTGATACATGAGAGAAACAGAGAAAAGGAAATATGCTCTGGCTGACAATCAAAAAAAATGTAAACCTTGAAGCCATTTCTTTCCACAGGTTTCCAAAAGAAACCTGTTTCCCCTCAAACATTTGCCTAGGCTGCTTTTTTTTTTTTGATGGAGGGGGGGAGGGGGGCAGGGTGGGGGAGAAGAGGAGGAGGAAGGGGGAGGGGGGATGTATATACTGTTTCCTGATTCTGTTTCTTAATGTTGCATTTTTTGAAAAAGCCATGATAGGCATCATGAGTGCTTCCATAGCAATAAGATCATGATACAGCAGTTACCAACTGCTGCTGAGTTTGTAAAAAAACTAATTATAATTCTTGTTTTTTAATTAACAGAAACCCACACAAAATATTATGGTCTTGTAGCCCTGGTTCCAACTGGTTAGCTTAACCAGTTATTTTTTATCAATCAAGCTCTCAAATCTTATGATTGAAAAAGCTTATGATTGATGGAAATATATATATATATATCCATTAATAAATAAATATATATGTGTGTGTGTGTGTGTAAGCAGGACTTTGTCCTAAAGCTCAAGTATTGTCATACTTGCTAATTGCTCAAGCTTTGACTTTGTCCTAAAAAGCACCTTTTCTTTATCAAACTTATTTTCACATTTCAACACCTGAGAAATGACCAAATTGATTTTGTATCTATGTGAGCTAATTACTTTATTTCTTAGAGTACAGGTGTTGCCTATATTTCTGTCTTCTAAAATTCCTGTTTCATGTATGAAACATCTACACAAAATACTTAACTGCACATTAGCATAGTTTATGTGAAGTAAGCATGTGCATAAGTGCACATGCTTACTACACAGTAAACCTCCTTAATCCCGAGTAAATTTGCTACCTGCAAATGCAAGTAGCAAATTTACTCGAGATTAGTAACAGCATAGTAGCATTGGTATAGGCACCTGACTGGGAGCAAAGTATGCTCTCAGTCAGCTGTCCAACAGGGGGAAGGAGATAGCTGATTGTCCCCGGGAGCTGTCTGCTGCCAGGATGGTCTCTGCCACAGGAAACCAGGCAGGGACTATGTCCCTCTGCCCTGGCAGCAGGGAGCTTCAAGCCTCTTACTCCAAGATCATGACTGGGGAGCAGGGGCAGGGAGACTTATCTCCCAGCACTGGCTCTGTAGCCACAGGGCTGGTGCTGGGAGACCCTGCGGTCACAGACCCAGTGTTGGGAGATAAGGATCTTCCAGCACCAGCCAGTGGTTACAGAGCTAGCACTCGGAGCTCCCCAAAGGCGGGGGCAGAGGAGCCTGTTCCCTGTCCAGCTTCATGAGTGTAGAGCTGGGGGAACAGGCTGGGGAGCTTGTCCCCCTCTTAGCCCTGCACTCATGGAGCTGGGCAGGGAACAAGCTCCCCACAGGCTGTTCCCCCCCAGCTCTGGGCTCACAGAGCTGAGCGGGAAACAAGCTGCTCAGCCTCCGCCCGGTGTATGACTGGCTGGGAACTGTCCTGGTCAGGGACAGGCTCCAGCCCTGTGCCCAATCCACTGCTCGAGCAGCAAGCTAGCTTCTAACTGCCCCACCAGGAGATTGGGGCAGGGGGTTGGGACTTGCCCCTCCCCTGTAACTCTTTCCAAGTCCCCTGCCCTGATCAAGGAGCCAGAGCCAGGAGCTCCCTGGTGCTGGAACAGGGGGACATTTGTCCCCACCTTAGCAGCAGACAGCCCCCGGCCTCCACCCAGGGCCAAGAGAAAGCTGTCTCCTGGTCCAGGGCTCTCCACTAGCCCCTGGGCTAGGACCCAGCAGGAGCCTTGCGCTGTACCTGGTGGCAGCAGGGACCTATTGCAGGGCTGCATAAAACTTGGTGCAAAGAGCAGCAAATCTTCTCCCTAACTGCTACGTGTGTAGACACCTGCCAAAAGCACTTACTCCAGAGTGGCTTACACCAGAGTAAAGTTAGGCTAGATCAAGTGCATGTGTAGATGGGCCCAATGCTGCAAATTTCAGTCTTATGGGTTAGAGTAGAGTAGTGACAAGCTTAATCTGTCATCCTTTGCCAACACCGGTAAGCAAAGGTTCACCTCTACCCAGGCTGAAAATTCAGGTAAGCTGCCCGTTGGTATAAGTTCTTTCTTTTCCAAGTGCTGCTTAGTTCAAAACTGCAAGACTGTATGAAACCTTTCTCCCCTCCCAAACAACAGAACTTTCTGGGACTGGGATGAAAGGAAAGGCAAAAAGGCCACAGGGAGCAGCAGCAGCAATGGAAGCATATACTTGGAGGTATGAATAAATAAGTGTCATCCCTTTGGGCCAGAGTACAAGGGAATATAAGCAAGGCAGATCCATCCCCAAGTTCTACTGAAGGAAAACATCCCGCTCGAGGTTGGAACTTGTGGGTGTAAGCCAGAGTTTCTAAGTCTGTTACTCTGCAGGAAAACAATGCCATCACCCTGAAAAGGCAGATGCTGTTCAAGGTCTTCCTCCAGGTCTTCCTTTAGCTATTCCATTAACCTCCAGCAAACAGAAAGGTTCAGATCCATTTCAAAATAGACTCATTCCTAGATTTTTTTTTAAGGTTAGGAGCTGCTGTTCTTGTCCAGTGATTCCTCATGAAGTTGAAGTTTTGTGGCTGAGCTAGAGCAGATGTTAGACAGCTAGGTCCTAATTTAGTACCTTTAAGTGATGGCCCAGCCATGGTGTCTAGGTGAGTTTGTGTGTCAGTGATGGAAATTAAGCAGATGTGCACCTTCTTTCCTGTCTGAACTTGCTTGGCTGCAGCTTCTTGCCCTTGGAACTCATGCTCACCTGCTAATTTAAAAAGCACTTTACTATCACAAGTCTGTGTGTAGGTATTTATAGATGACAAGCAATCAGCTCCTTCCCTTTTTTCTTACAGCAAATTTAGTTTCTCACCGTAAAGCAGAAGTTGGAATTCTTGACTTGCTTGTGGTTTTTTTATTCTCGGTGTTGAGAAACTGTGAAACTAGACCTGGACATCTGAAAATCTCCCCTTGAACACCAGGGAGGAGTAGGGAACCCAAAATATTTCCCTTTGACAGAGAGCAGGTTTAGGAAGACCTGAAATGAAGTATTTTCTAGAAATTATCAAGACAAAATTCAAACTATTTAACTTCTGGCTTTTGAATATATGCAATTATAATGCTTTTCCTGGCAGTGAGAAGGCTTTTTCCCATTAAACTGTATATTCCCTACTGATTTCAGTAAGTAAAATAAAGCCCTTTTTCTGTGTGCAAATTGTGTTTTCCTGATTTTCTTTTTCTAAATGAGCATTATCCAGCCTGACTGTGGCTGTTGTAAATAGAACCATGATCAATTTAGCAGTAAGTGAAATAGTCTTTTCTAATAAGTTCGTTGGAACAGGAACTGAGGCACTTTTCACTGCAAAGTTAACACCTTTCAGCTTAGACCTCACTGCAAATTAACACACAAGCTGGTTTTTGAAGCTGCTGACAAGTTGCACTAGCACCAGCTGTACATGTCAACGGGACTTGAGTTATGACTAAAGTTAACTCTGCAGCCAAGACAAACCCTGAGTCTGCCTAAGTGTGTGCACTAAAGGAGTGCAGCACAATAGGGGTCCAATCCCTGTAGAGGCTACTGCAGAAATAATGCGTTTAATCTAACAAAAATGCCTTTCTTCATGTTGAAATTTGCCTGCTTTAGAAATGCAATGGACTAATGTTCTTTGAACTCCTTCCCTTCCCCACAGCACGCTACAAGTGAAAGTCTTGGAGAAGCAGAATTTATTAGATGTGAATGCAGCCAACCAACCTTTGAAGTCCATAAAGATGTGCCTTAACCAGCCCACCCAGTGGAATCTGAGTTTTGCAGCAGCCTCTCTCGCCAGCTGTAAAGTTTTTAACCAAAATCTCAAAAGTGATGAGAACAAATAGATTGCAGCTCTTCTTGCACTATTGTTTTGTACATTGTTCTTGATTTATTCTGCTGAATAATTAGCATTTGTTACATTGATCTTGAAACGATCTTGTGTGATTTGGCTTTATATTAATCACTAGCATTATCCATTTTGATGTACTCTTTGTATTTTTTTTTTTTACATGAGGTTTTGCATCTGACCATCATGGAATTTTGCAGTACAAATCTTCTGTCAGAATCAGATGTTTCCCTTTTAATAGTATTGTGATTTTTCTATGTCCTTTCAATTGCCCAATTTTATTTTTTTGCACAAAAGTTAATATATTTTATGTAATATATGACATCAGTCATTTAACTGTGCCAAGGCTTATGGTGATCGAGCTTCCTATCACTTCTTCAAAATGGGGAGACTGGCTACCTCGAAGAAAAGCAGTAAGAGATGGCAAAAGGTAATCAAAAAGGGTCCTCCATAAATGTTGGAAACATATAGAACACCGCTTCAGATGATGTAGTAAGTTTTCATTTTTTGAGGAAGGTTTCTTTTGGTTCCCCCTCCCATTTAGCCTATGAACTTTTGTGTGCCAGTGTTTCAAAGCTGTAGAGTCTAAAAAGGCCACCAACGTAAAAGAAATCTCTTGAAAGATTGTTATTCAACAAACCTGTATCTGCACTTTTGAGGTTTCTACTGCAGTGGCCTATTTTTTCCCCTTTGTTTCTATGAATTTATGCCTGTCAGGAATTAAAGTGGATGTAAACCCTTTTCCACTGTCATGGTTTTATTGCAGTTTAGAAATTAATTGTATTTTTCAAAATCATACATTTGTGTAGGAGTAAGTCTTTACTACCTACATTCCAAGGGTAAATCAGCTTCAGCTGTGGTTATACAAAACTTCTTATAAAAGGTATGCATACATTAATTCAAGAATACAGTACTGGTACTTAAAGAGGAACCTACTTCACTTCTTCCTTTACTTCAGGGAGAGCTAAAGGTTTCTTAATTCACGAAGTTCTTCATCTGTTACTTCCTGAGACTCAAGTGTCACGTACCTGGAAAAAAGCTTACTTCTCAGACAGCGGTGTATGTTTACAAATGCACCTGAACTTACTTGTAATCTAAATTCAACCCCTGGCCAGCAGGCCAGATCTGGATCTCTATGAAGACCAAAGTTGCAAAGATGTAGTCTTTTCTCATGGGGTTTAGTTAGTCACTGGTACAGGTCAGTACTTGAAACACTTCAGCCACATTTTATAAGAATTCACAGCCACAAGAGATTCCTGAGAGTTATTAAGCCACTCATATGTCAGACAGCAGAAAATAAGATTACAGAATACAGAGAGATCATAACAGAGCCTTGTTACCCAGAGAAACGTGTAGCTCTTGATGATCTAGGAGAGGTATTCAACCCCTGGCTTATGGGCCGGATCCAGCCTACAGTCTCCTGGTTACCCACCTAAATTTTCAGGCCCCACATGAATACAGCCTCAGCAAAGTTGTTCCCATGCAGTTGAGTTCCAGCCAAGCCAGCACCAGACCCTGGATTGCCACCCCATCACACCCAGCTGGATCCAGCTCACAGGCCAGCCTGGTACTGCCCATCTGGCTGAAGGGTGACAAGGTTGGGCAATACTGATCTAGCATCATGTCACACATTCAACTTAATTTAACTACACTGAGTGCAGTTAAAAACATGAACAAATGCTACATGGCATTGCAAAGTTGCTCTAATTTAGGTGAGAATTATCCAACAAAGCAACTTTAATAAGTCACAGCATTCCAATAACTGGCAACCATTGCAAGCGTACATGGGGCCACACCCCTAATGGGCAAAGATACCTGACAAGCATTTAAAACGAAGCATGGCTGGCACTGTCCCCAGCCACTTCCAGCTTGTGTGTCCAGGTGCCTATTTACATCTGGCTTGACTGTGGTTCCCCTTGAATTCATGTCTTGAGATCTGTACCAAACACCTGAATGGCTCTGCCACCGTGTACCTGTACCAACCTCAGGTTCTATGAAGGACTCAGTCAGGACACGCCTGATGTGGAGTCTCCCAGCATAGAGAGCAAAGCACTCTGTTATGTTCATAGCAATCTGTTTGCTATAGAGAAACATTATGACCCTTCATCCCTTTCAGACTTTCTGAGGATGTACTGTAACTTCTTAATTTGAGCAGCAGGAAAATCAGGAAACAGCCCTACTGAATTAAAAAAAAAACAAAAAAACAAACCACACAAAATACATACTTCAGTGAAATCAGCAACCTTGTCATCAGCAGTATCAATGTACTACAAATCAAGATACTCTAAGCATTTGTTACCATACAGGTAAACCCCCGCTTAACACTGTGTCACTTAGCACTATTTCACTGTAACTCATTTTCCATTGATACCCGATTCCACTTAGCGGTCAGCGAGTTTTGTTATAACACTCGCAGTTGCCATCTTGGGTCATTATAAACACTTTCAGTCGACATCTTCGGTCTTCAAAAACATTGTTTTGTTTAACGCTCATTTTTTCAAGAACCAATTAAGAGTGCTAAGCGGGGATTGCCTGTAAAAACAGAGTAAAACCCAGAGATTATTTGATAAGTTTATAAAAGTGTAGATCACAATTAAGTTATTTAGACAGATTTGGGATCTTGCTTGTAGGGGTGCACCAAAAAAGATTTTCTTGGCCAATACCAGTAGCTGATTCTTCGCCAGGCATACTGGCCAATGCAGATCAGATAAGTGATTTACAGGAATTCAGCTGGGCAGCGTGGAGAGCAGCACCCTGCAGGTAAGTGTGGAGGGAACTGGGGCATGCAGATCAAGGCCCTCACAGTGAAGAAGGGAGTGGATCAGGGGGCGTTGCCCAGCCAGGGTGGTGAATGGGACCCCAGGACCAGGGCAGGGAATGTGACAGAGCCATGGGTGCCTCGTCCTTGGGATCAGCATCCTCGTGCTTAAAGATGGCAGGGGGCACTTGAACTAAAGCTTGTCAAATGAGCTTTAGTTCAAGCATGCCACCACTTTTAGGTGCAGGGACACTTCTAACCAGAGCCATGCAGGGCGAGGGCAGTTGAAGGCTGCCCGCTGTGGGCTCAGGTCTCTTTGCCTTCCTGGCAGCAGAGGCACAAATCACCACCACCACCACTGCTGGACCTGCAGAAGGTACATGGCCAGCACGTGGCTCCTGGGGCAAAGGCAACAAGGCGGACAGCCCTAAGTCCACAGCAGGCAGCTAGCTTGCATGCCGCACACAAATCCAGGGGTGCACATGCCCCCCCATGCCTCCCCCAGGGGTGCACGCAACAGCAGGGAGCTGCAACCTCTTCTCCACGCCCCTCCCACCCCACACCTCCCTGGATGAACCACCCACAGCTGTTCTGCTCCCTGCCCTGGGCCCCATTCACTGCCCTGGCTGGGCAGCACCCCCAGCCCGCCTCTGCCTCATCCTGGGATCCTCAATCTTCCACCCCCCCATGCCCCTTCCCCTACACAGACTTACCTGCATGGTACTGCTTTCCACACTGCCTGGCTGCATTCCTGGCCACATGCGTGAGGCTGCGCGCGTACACATTGCATCTGGGGCCCCGGCCATAAGACGCATTATATTTATCGATATATTATCAGGTACACTGGCCAAAAAAAGCCAGTAGCCAATAATGTTCATTTTCCTTTTAATCGGTGATCTGATATGGTATGGCTATGCCAGTCCATCTCTACTTTTTTGAGCAGCAAGGACGAGGAGGCTTTGCCTGAAAAAGGATAACAAGGTAACAAGTTTTGCAATTTCTAGATAAGACCACTGGACTTTTCTTGAAGATTAATTAGTAACTGTAAACTTAAGAATATTCTGAATTTCAGTGGAAGTGCAACAATATCGAGTCTGACACGCCAATAATACGTCGAAGTATTGGGGGGTTTTTACTGTTTTTAGGTACCCATACAAGAAATGCAGAGGGAGAACCATAGTGATTTTTTGAAACCAATACAATATTGATTCTAGATAATGACATGAAAATTAAGACATTGGGTTCCCCTCCCCTGCTCTTTCCCCACGAGGCATTTAGGATTACATTTAGAGTTATTTAACACTGTTCACGTTCTTGAAAAAAAACTATTAGTCTCTACTTTTGTACTGTGGTTTCTTAGCTTTAAACCTAAGTCACAAAAAGCAGTGAGGACAACTACCCACCTTTCTGATATGTCATCAGTTTTTCAGGTATTTGAGCAGAGTTTAAAAAAATAAAATCACACTATGACAATGGGCAGAAAAGGATCTGGCCTTGTATTTTAAATATTGTACATAATCAATATATCTGTGTCTGCAGGAAGGATTGACCAGAATTAATGTCCATTTATGCTAGAGGTGGGCAATTATTTGGGCTGGAAGGAAGAGTTACTTTGAACTGTTGTGAGCTAGCAAGTGGGGGGGCTGGGCAGGTGTTGACCCAACAGAGCAGAGCAGAGCAGAGCAGGGGCAGTGCAAAAATTCCTTTCCAGGCCCATGATCCCAGCCCCACCTACCCATAGCACCATCCCATCTGCCCAGCTCAGCATGCCCTGCCCACATGGCCCAGGCCAGTCTCCATGGAAACCCCACCTGCCTACCCATCTACTCCACCCAATGCCCCCAGCAATGGGTGCAGGGCAGACAGGCTGAGGTGGCTGAGCAGTGGGGCCAGAGTGGTGGCAGCAACGGAGACATGGGCAGCAGCAGCAGCTAGGCAGGGGGCTGCCAGGAAGCAAGTCTGGATGCCACACCGCCCGTGCCCTCTACGTGCTCCACAGCCCGGACTGCCCCCATGCCAGGTGCGGCCAAGGGACCTAACACATGGGCCAGACAGAATCCCTTAGCAGGCTGACTCTAGCCACAGGCTGTACTTTGCCCACCCCTGATTTATCCCATATATCAATAATAAAATAACCAGGTCTCCTCTCTTCACATCTAGAAAATAAGCAAGCCCATAAATAATAAAAATAGACACATTAAGATGTACTAATTCTGGAAAACCCATCACAATTTATAGCTTGCTGCCTGTGTGGCATTAAACACAACCAGAAACACAACAGTGAGCTTTGAAATATGAAAAGCACTACTGCTATTTCACAGTAACAGAACCTTTCAAATGAAAATTTTAAAGGCACTTTTCTTTTTTAAAAGGTAAAATCAGAAACCAAGTTTTAGTAAAATTTTATACTTTTATTATGCAAACAAAATCATTTTTGTAACTTTGGAATGACTGTCAAAATTAAAAGTAGTTTAAAGTTAAATGGGAGCTTCAGAATTTAAAAACAGTTAAAATATACAAAAAGAGTAAAAAACAGGATTTAAAGCAAAACAGCTTATTTTTGGAAGCCCCTTATAAAGAGCTACAAGAGTTTATTAAAGAACTCTTCTCCCTTGGTCTTCACTCATCTGCCGCTTCATTAATAAGTCCTGTAAGATTCATCCTTGTTTTTTCAATTGCTGCTGTTTTCGCTCGTCTGGATGGTCTCGAACTTGGCACGGAAACTGGTTCTGGAACTTCGTCCCCACTAACATATTTAAGAGGGCCACAAACAAAACTGTAAGTAAATTTAAATTTAATAAAATATACAGCCTTCAAAATACAAAATAAGATGTATTGTTTTTAAAGAATAAAAAAAATGCTGCTCTACATATAGCTTAATATTTTTGAACAGCTACGTATCAGTCCAAAAACACCACAATCACTACAGAGGATTAACCAAATGTTGACAGTTGCAAAGTATATGTAAAAGCTGTCATTTTACCACAAGGGTACATACGAGTAAACAAAGTATTCAAGCAAATGAAAAGGTCTGTTCAGGATCACACTGAAGTTAATGGGGCATCTGTTTGATCACACACCCACAGACAGTAAAGTTCCAAGGAAATTAACAGGCTGGAATGCCATTTATACCTGACAAAGCAGGATGAGGAGGACTGCATTGTGTTTAGTTTATTGCCAAATGCCAATCTCAGAAAGCCTATCAATTTACTAAGGTGCTGGACTCAGTCATTTATTTCATGCCAATATGCAAAAAAGAATATAAATTATATCAGGACCAGAAACAGATGAATGTGCAACTATTGGGGGATACTCATACAGTAACCAGCTATTATTCTAACTCACTACCAGGGGGCATAGGAGGCAGATAACAGCCCATCTGCCTTTAGCAAATGGACAAGACAAAATATAAACCAAATAAAATTACACTGGGTTCTTATCCCTGATACTTTCAGGGGAATCCTCCATCAAATAGGACAAAGCTATCCGAGGTTAAGGGGTCTGCATCATGTCTGCTGTTTTTTTTCTAGCCTAACAGATTACACCAGTGGAAAGGTTTTATTTGTCCAAAGCTTACTTGCTATTTTTCAATTTAAGCTATATACATTAGCAATTCATGTGTAAAACTTACCTTTCACTGTCAAACTCTATAGTTTTATTTCTTCGTCTTTTATTCATGGCTTCTGTAGTTACTTTTCTTCGTCCTAAAACAGAAGTAAAAGTTACCAGCAAAACTACACTGTTCCTTATATTCAAAACAACTCCATAGCTTTAAATGGCTAGCAACTTTTCATTTTACCTCCCCTACTTTTTCCAATGCCAATCCCTAGGTTTACTAAGTATGATGCCTGACCAAAGAAGACTTATTTCAGGTTAAGTCAGTCAGTCAGTTAAGATGTACTCACAACATCAGCTCCTTCAAGTGGAAGTGGCCAGCCACTGAATCTAGGGCCTTGTGGTGCCAGTGGACATGATCCCTGGCAGCTGGGGGGCAAGCCAGGGCTGCAAGACAGCCTTTGGTAAGCCTGTGGCCATCTAGCCAGCCTCTGCCCTGTGTGGAGCCAGCCCATGGCACCAGCCAAGTTCAACACCTCTGCACTATATTAAGAGACACTATCGTGAAGTGGGATGAAGCAGACCTAGAAGTACCAATCTGCACAACCAGAGATACCATTACTTTACCTTAGATGATGACTGAATTCTTGTTGGCCCCTAAACCCTAGGGTCATTGCCTCGCTCACAGATGGGGATCTTGGGGGGGGGGGGGGGGGGGGGGGGGAGAAGAGAAGAGGAGTTGTTTGCTGTTTTTGAGGGTGAGACTGAAACTTTATGCTCATGTATTGATGAACCTAGTGTTGCCCCCATGAGCTTCTCCACCAGAAGTAGCTTCAGTCTAGATCTGTGGTGCTCAGATGAATGGTTCAGAGCCTTTGTACGGGCTGGATCAGGCCTTGGGGGTCCAGTACCACCCTTCCCTGCCCTGCCTGCTGATATTGGACCCTGGGAGCCCAGCCCACCCCCACTCCACTGCACATTGGGATCAGGCCCTTGGACCCAGCATCACTCTTTCAAAGCCCTCTATGCTGGGATTGGGCACTGAGGCGCAGCACCAACCTGCCCAGGCCTGCACACGGATGGGGCACTGGATCCAGTGCATAGGGGCCAGGGCTCCCCACGGATCTAGAGATTTGGCATCAGAGGAGCAGTGCCAGTGCCACCTCCAAATTTCCAGACCTATGAGAAGCCAGGTGGGGCAGATGACAGCACTGCAGGTCATATCTGGCCCATGGGCTGGAGGTTGAACACTCCTGGCCTAGACGACCAAGATATTTGCGTGCATCTCTCAAATGGCTTACAAGCTGTGCACCTGATATGGTTGCCCCCTCAAAGGCACTTATGACTCCATTTTAAAAAGTTACCCCACCACAAGAGGGGGGTGATTTAGAGCTAGAGAATCTAGCCAGTGCAGCTCCCCTGGGATTAAACTAATTTACCTAAGCTAAGCATGTGGATGTGTGTAAACAAATCAAGCTCCGAACAAGCTCAGAGCAGAAGATACTGGCTGAGGCATCCTAGTGACACGTGCTGCCAACACTGACGCAAGGGTGATATAGACAAGTTCTTCCAGTTCCAGGTCAGGAGGATGCAAGTGGCATGTGGAGTTCTGTTCATGCCCTCTGGAGGGAGATCATGCCTGCAGGCTGCATATGTGACTACTACCAGACACTGCTGATGAAAACAGTCAATCTCCTTTACAGAAGATGCATATTCACAGTACAAGTAGACTCCACATGGAGAGGCTCAAATTAATTTCTCAAGTTTTTAAACACCTTCTTATTCATTCAGAAATGTGATGTTCAGTGCCCAGTGATAAAATTTACTCTGCAGTAACAAACAACATGATATACTTGACATTGTGTTATTATGAATAAAGTACAGAACTGTCAAGCACAAGTAGAAACTTCTTATAAGCCACAGTTCCAATTTCCAGAGCCACAATCACAGATAACATAGCACTGCTTTATCCTGGGCAAGTTAACCATTTAAGGAAAATATTTAGCTTAAAATGTACAGAATGCTTTATTGAGCAAAATAAACTCAATGTGGGAAGTCTCTAGCGTCATTCAAGTTTGTAAACTGGATTTGAATTTCAAACATCTTCATTAAAATAATGACACTTCTGCAGGCAACTACCATATTCTAAGAAGTAACAATATTGATGACACCAGGAAGGTGATGTCATATTACAATATTAGACTACTGGAAAATGAATGGTAAATCACAGTTGCTCAAACTTGAACAAAAACCCTACCACCCTGAGAATTTAAAACATGTCAAAGAACTACACTGCATGTAGGCTTTACAAAAAATCTATATTTTTTTCCTTTAAAGGAGGGCTGCCCAAGAGACAGCCCACAAGCCATGTACAGCCTACAAGAGATTAATTTGCAGCTATCGGCATCCACCCACCTGATGCTCCCCCACTCACTGGCTTCAGCAGAAGTAGGAGCCACTTTTGACTCCAGGCTTCCCATCCTTCAGATTTCTGCTTCCTGCCCCACCCCAGCAGATGGGAGGAAGCAGAATGGAACAGCCATGATGCCTGGGAAGCCTATGGCATGGAGCATTAGTGCAGTGCAGATGAGGAGTTTGTGCCCTGGGAGCTGAAAGTGAGACTGGGGCACCTGTGTCCATGCACATGGTGGTGGTGGAGGGGGAAGTAGCACTCATGTTATTGGTACAGTGGAGGGGGACAAGGAATGCCTATGTGCATGGTGCAAGGGTGGGGGCAGAACTGGGATAGACATGACCTATGGCCCATGGGCCACACTGCTGCAGCCCCCCACAGCATGAATCCCACAACCTAAGTTGGGCAGCCCTGATTTAAAGTAATAGATAATGAGCTACCAAAACCTGAAGTTAGCGCATACCTCCATTCGTCTTGCAACTGGTAGATTTCATCTTTCTGGTTGCATTTTGTTTATCATCTTCATTAACAGGAGTTTGATCAGTTGCTTTCTTCTCTTCTGTTTAACAGAACAGTACATCAGAAGAAATCATAGCAGTTCTTTAAAAAACTAAAATAAAGACTTCCGTTATAATTTTTTAAAACTTTCAGTCCCATTTTTTTTTTCTAAACTAAAAGTGGACATAAAGATAATGGGAATCCTGGCAGAGTGGGTATTTTATCCCCAGGATACTAGACTGCTGCCACAGGAAGGTGCATTCTGAAATATAAAATTCCAAGTCTTTTTGTGGGAATTTTGTATTAAAAAGTGTTAGCTAGAAGCAGAAGCAGCAGAAAGCTGTGTAGCACTTCTTAACTAACACATTTATTTTTGACTACCAGCACTCCTGAACTATCAGTACAAGAGCTGATGGAATTCAAGCCCTGATACAGCCTACCGATGTGGCAGAAGAAACAAACCATTGAGACCAGCAGACCAAAGAAGTGGTCTTCAAAAACAGCTTAAGACAGATGCTTAGATATTTAGGTAAGAAACTGGGTCACGGCTTTAAGCCAACTTTTTAGTCAGGTTCGATTTAACAATGTACTACCATATTTATTCACATATCACAAGTCCCCAAATAAGACATGCACATTGTTTTGAAAAAGCTGAACAAAGAAAAAGATTTTTCCTTGAGAAAAAGGGTGAGGGAGTGAGTAATATCTTACATGCCACTCCAGGCATGTGGAGCAGGGGCAAAGTCTTTCCCTCAGTCTCATTCCCTCCACCCCAGCTTAGAGATGCTGCTGCTGAAAAAGATACAGGATTTACTCTGACAGCCATAGCTTAGATGTATGTAACTGAGAATGCAAAAACCTTAATTCAGCAGGATCGGAGAGAAAAGTAGATTCTCAGATGTTGACAGGTACCAAGGGGAGGGGGAATGAGGATGAGCAGAAGAATCTTAACACAACTCCTGCAGAAACCAGTGTCCTCATTGAAGATGCAACCCAATTTTCCTTATCTAATCTTTGAGGAAAAGGCGAGTATAGTATTTGAATAAATACAAGCTATCCCAAGAAAAGCTACATTATGAGACCAGGAGCTGCTAACAGATAGTACCTGGGCTACTTGTAGTACAGGGATTGAAAAAAAATACAGAGATTATTGCTGCTACACAGACTACAGAGAATGAAAAGTCTTCTTTCTACCATCATTACGCATTTAAACAAGACCCAAATCTGGCTCTAAATGTGGAAGTTAACAACAAGGAGATGACACTGCTATTTGTACTATGTTATAAAATGCTGTCTTAAAAAAAATACAAAAAAAATTTGAGGAAAAATGCAGAAAGTCGATTGCAAACAAAAAAGGAATTGAAAGTTATCTAGTTGCATCTTGGCCAGGTTATGTCTATGCCAATTAGTGGACACTAGTAGTCAGGAGACTGACAACTCCTCAACTATCTATTAAACAAAAGGTCCCCTAGCTGGCATCATCTTTATAAAGGAACTGTTGTGGAGAGAAATCTCTGACACTGTTTTTAAAAGAAGGAACAGGGAAACTAGGTAAAAAGCCAACAGAAAAATCAGAAAGACTAGCCTAATGTTGCAGAGTATTTTAAAAGCGCAACATTTGCTAAATACTTCTTGGATACTTTAAAGTTTTCATGATAAAGAGAGAAGAATTTACCGTTTTAGTTAGATAACTACTTATGCCATTCAGAGATTCATTCATCCTCTTGCTAAATTACTTTCATTACATACCATCCTCAATTTGATTAACATCTTCTGATGTTGTGGTGCCAGTGTCCTGCACAACTGCAGAGTGGTCTTTGCCCATGTCATTATGTTTTCTTAAATCTGTCTTGATTTTCTCAATAGCTCTTTGACACAACTTATCTTTCACTTTCTGTGGAAGAAATATTTCACATTAATATTGCTTAATTATACACTAATTGTTTCTATACATTTTCCATGAATTAGTATCTTAGAGTCATAGTCCCTTAAATATGGTAAAATTTAACAAGCTCCAGGTGTTTCACAGACACAAATTACTTGTACTAAAAGCAAAGCACTTCTTATTAATTACTGTCACTACCCAAGTATTGGTTAATTAGTTAGTTACCAATTACTGGCCCAAGATTAATTACTTAAGAAACAAGAGAGCGACTAGGTTAAGCCAAAGTTGTTAAGTCTAGATTCAATTCAAGAATATGACTACTTTAAAATCAATGTTGCCCCTTGGTTCCATTTTATAATTAGCAACCTAAAAAAGAAGGATAAGTAGCATGACCCCCTACACCTTCATACTTTTGTAAGCCATGTCTGTGGTTCAGTCAGCTATCAGAACTTCTGGAAATAAATATGCTGACTGACACCCCATTAATGACTTTGTAGGAGAAGACGTGCCATCTTTGATAACATCATTGCATACAATCATACAGGAGAGCTCTAAAAGACTACAATTTAAATGTTATGATTTATTTGGTTAAACAAAGCAGCAAACACTAAGAATACGCAAGACATTCAGTGTATAAATGCACTGCACTAGACCAGGGGTTGGCAAACTATGGCCCCCCCAAGCCATGTAATCTGGCCCACAAATCTTCTGCATCATTGTGTTTTGCCTGCACAGCAGCCAGACAGCAGCAAAACTGCTGGGGGGGACGTGAACGCAGCATAGCTTGGAGCTAAGCGCCATTAAAGTAGCCCCCCACCAAACACTGCCAACTCCTGTGCCAAACTAAGGAGAGGCTGGTATGTTCCAGGTATGCGTATCATCACTTTGAAAAGGAACACTGGCAGTTGGCCCACCCTTGGCCCCTGGTTCACTTTTACTGAGACCGCTACAACCAGCTGAAGAGAAATCAGAGGTAAATCAAATGGCGCAGACTCTGGCATATACAGATGCTGTGGCACTCTTCCCACAAGCGCACATCTTTTTTAAACCCATATATGATCTTACAGTCCTTGCATCTCAGCTTCTCTGAAATTTATTGCTCTTTCCCTTCTACCTAATCTGGGTATGACTGCTTTCACTTCTAGCCTTTATCCACATTATCTTTCTGTTACTCCTTACCTATCCACCCCCACCTCAGTTCAAACCAAAGTCCCTTCCTGCTGCCTAAGGAGCCTGAAGTTAAGTACATGTGTAAGCACTGTGAGAAGACTGAACAGAGATAAATCTTAATCTCTCATTCAACTGCAAGTATTTCCAGTAGCTATTCTATCATCTGGGCTGTAAAGGACTCATTCAATTTTATTTACATTTAATGAAATAAGCTCCAGCACATCCATCATAAATCTTACTGTTATGGCAAATTTAACGCAGGGCATGCTGCTTCAGCTTATTCTACTGCCTGGAGTGGTTAAATATATTTAAATCATAAAACAGTTTATAGTAGTCTTTAAGTTTAAAGATTTTCTAAATTCATTTTTAATGCAATGTTTAAAATAAAGACTTCCATATAAAGAAAAACCCACCCACTTTCATAACTCAAACAAATACTTTAAAGAAAACAAATTTATCTACTTTAAAAATTCAAAATTTTTAGCCATTAATGTTAACATCAAGTGTTATGCAGATTATTTACTTAGTACCTACCTCAAGAATCTCATCAAATAGAATCAAAAGATCCTTTATGGAGTATTTACTGAGTTCTAAAGAACTCAAGGCTTTCGCATAAATACGAACATCTGGTGCTGTTGGGTCCATTAAGATTGCGTTGCAAATTTTCATGGCTAAGCTGTCATGTACTGTCAAATTCTGGAAGAGTCACAAGAATAATGTGCAAACTGGTTGTAAGTTACTTACAGAAGAAGACAGTGAAAAAGGTTAGCACTTGAGGAATCAATTATATTAAATAGTAAAAACAGGTTCTCAAAAAGCAGCATTTAAGTCAATCCAACTAACGTATGCTTCCTTGCCTGGCTTTATACGCAACAGCTTCTATTAAAAATTTAGTAGGTTAGCGTACAACAGCAAACTAGAGAAATCATTTGTGGTGACCCCTCAATTCCTTCAGATGAGGAATAATAGAAAAGGACTGCGGAGACAGAGTACTGGCAATGACTGGGTTGGGGAATTTCTTATTCTGTCATCACAAATATCCAAGAACCCTGACACACATGATATTTAAGATGCGATTAACAAGTAACCTAGCCATATGATCAAGTAAATTTAAGGCATGATAATATAATAAATGAGCCACAAAGTAATTCCATATGCGTAACAACTTTGTGACCTGTTTGCATCATGCTTTAAATCAGGGATGGCCAATTATTTTGGATGGCATGCTATTTAACAAGTTTTGGTGAGCTGTAGAAGGACATACAATCTTTCAGACGATAGGATTTCTAAAATGTATAGGTAAAAACAAATCGTGTATTAAAACACAAACATCTACTATAACATATTTTAATTTCAAAAAAATAATTTTGTCCTGGTTTATGTTTTTCTGAGTAGTGTATATAAAGGCAATTGGATAACTCCTCAAAATAAAGTTTTACTCTTGTATGGGGGGGTGGGGGGAATGGGATGACATGCAGGGGGGGGGGGGGGGGGGGTGAGGGCACTGGCCACACACTAGGTCCTAGGAGCTGGCCAGGGGTGACAGGAGGGAGGGAGGAGGTGAATGCAGCAGAGCTCACCCAGGTGGTTCAGCACAGGTGCAGTCTGCCCCCACTAGCCAGCCCACAGCTGACCCTGCAGTGCTCTGCATGGGGCTGAGCCCTGCCTGCTCTCACCCAGGCCAGCCCACACCACAATCCCACCTGCCAGTGGCACCACTCTGGCCCTGGCCAGAGCACACAGCTTCCCAGTGGGGCTGTCTTCCACCCACTCGGCTGCCCACAGGTGGCTGCTCATCATTCCAGACAGGTGGAGTGCGTGGAAGATGTTGGGAGCATGTAACCCACACCACACACTGGGTCAGGAGCCACCCAACTGCAGCTTCTCCCCTATGCTACCTGCTGCCCAGAGTGGCACAGCAAGGTCAGGAGAAGGAGGAAGAGGAAGCCAAGCAGTACCTGGGTAGCTGCAGCAGCAGTGGAAGCAGCCCATCTCGAAAGCTGCATGTGCTGGATGGGGCCATTGCAGGGCACAGGGTGGGTGTGGGCTGGAATGCTTCACAGGCTGCCCTGAGCAGGACTTGGTCCCATGCGGAGCACCACAGGTGAGAGCTCCAGGCCAGATACAAATCAATTGGCAGGCTGAATTCAGCCCATTGACAGTACTTTGCCTACCCTTGATTTAAACTGGACATGTGTCTGGTTGGGTTTGACCTATGACAGGTCACAACACTCAACTGAGGATCCAGCATGGAGACACACCCATCATCTATCCAACCAGGCTAGAGGCAGAAGTCTAGAGTCCCTAACTCCAGGACATGTAAAACCATGTGTGCAACTCATCTTCAGGCAGAGGGACCCCAGAATCAGACTGCCACAGCCAGAACTCAGGGTCCCCATTCACTGGGACCCGTAAACACCCTGTGTGCCCCTCAGCTGGGGTTTTGACTGGACTGATTTTCAGCTATGGCTGGGGACTAGACTGCTTTGGTCCCCAGCCCCAGCTGACAAAGGGCACCCAGGTTTCAACTTCTTGGTAAAAGGCTCCCCTTTTACCAAGAAGATCATGTTGTTGAGTTCTTATTTAACCTTGATTAGCTCAGGAACAAATTTTTGAGAGAAATTCTAAGGCAGTTGCCTGCAGCAGCTTTCAGCATAGCATGTTTGGGGTGGGGTAGAGCAAGTACAGAGCTCCCCTTGCACTGGTAAACTTAGGCACAATTAGGATCTAATACCCAATTCGAAAAGTGCATGTCCTGCTGAATATACATGGCATGGCAGGTGGCGTGACTGTTGGAATCATACATCAGATCCCACCATGCCTTAAAATAAAGATCTGTCAGGTCAAGGGCCTAAGTAACACTCTCTCAACCAAGTTCTACATACCTGGTAATCTTGGGAATTTTTGGCCTGAGGATTCAGTCCACTGGGCCTTGTCAGGTCCACTAACAGTTCAGAAACATTACCAATATCCACTTCAGTCAAAGGTGAAGATGCAGGGGCATAAAACAGCGTTCGCAGGGTTGGAAGGTAAGCTTCCTCAAAGCATTCCTGATTAGCCCTATTTTAAAAAGAAATAAACAAAAGTAAAATAAATAGAAATAACCAGGCATATTCTAACTTATCCCAAAATTTCCTCTTTCCTAACATGAAAATCCACAACCCCATTACAAAGTGGACCTCTCACCCTTATTCCCTGAAGAAACAGAAACAGTCCAGGCAGACTGTAAGGGTTCATTTTTGCTGCTCCAGTAAAGACAAAGCTAAGTCTTCAGACAGGCTCCAGATACAGAATTTCACTTCTGAGACTGCACCCCCAGAGCCTGTTCCTCTATCCAAAGGATTGGCTGTTTGGTAGACAGAGAAAGCAATAGGGCCTGGCCAATCCATATTGTTAAAAGGGCTCAGTTCACACATGCATTTTTTGTGCCATTTTCTACCAGTTTCAGACAGATTTTCTGCCTGAGATGTTCCTGTCCCACCCCACCCCAAACATGATGCTGGAAGCTGCTGCAGGAAGCAAGGCAGCTGCCTTGGGTTTTCGCTAGCAAGTCTGTTTTTTGAGCAAATCAAGGTTAAATAAGAACCAAACAACAATGAGAATTCACTAAGCAGAGTACTAATAAAAAGAATTCCTTCGTAGTTTTGTTTTCTTATAGCTCCAAGTAGGTGGCCTGATAAAGCCTTTTTGTAGATTCTAGAGAGAGATTAATCCAGATAGGTCTCCAGAAGTGCTGCCACTTCCAGTCTATCCTAGATATGTCTGTATCTGTCTTAAAAGCAATGCAGGCTCAGTAAGACCCATATGGATCCATGTACTTCCTTTGCTTAGAATGAAAAATAGTATTTTTAAATCAGCCTATGGGAACCTGAAATCGCAACTGCATGAGCCTTGATAAAATTAATCATTTAGAGTAAAAATTAAGATACTTAATGAATTGCAGGTGGGACAGTTGAAAGGGTTCTAGGATTTAGACTTACAGAAGAGCAAATTTTAAGAGTATTGACTGTTCTTGAATAAGAGACTGCTCCTTCCTCTGATGCGAAGCAGACAATCAAATCAACAAAAAGGATCCCTAGCAAGAGCCCTCATCTGCAGCAGCTTTGGCAGTATTTCTTCACTCGGATTGACCTCTCCCCCCACCCCGGGAAAATTAATTTCAGGCACATGTGTCTGAGCCAATAGCACTAGTCTCACTTGACAACAGATTCCAGGTTTTGGACATGGCTCTTTCTTTGCCTGATTAGTATTTCCAAAGCTCAACTACAGCAATAGAATTTCTTCTAAGTGAAAAATATTTCAACTCTAGGTATTAGCCTTTTTATCATATGTATGTTTCAGAGTCAGGAGAGATTTACTTAAGGAATTTATGATTACAGGAGAAGTCAGAAAGAAAAAAAGTATTAGTTGGTAAGTTTTTCTTTTCTGAATGGCAGGCATCCTCTTTCACAGCTGATGCTCTTCTAGCCCAAGAAGCTAGACAAGCACGTAGAATTGAACCCAATCAGTTCAGAAAAATCAATTCAACTAAATAGGCTTTGTACTGGGAGTTCCTAATCAACCTAGTTCTGAAGTATTTGGATGCTTTCATACTCAGATATTGAGAGAATTATTAAACATGGTTTTTCCCACCAATTTGGCCTGTTCTAAAATTATAGGAGTGTTGTTTCCTTGCTTTTCTCCTATAGCTTATCTTTTGTCATTCTCTTCCATGCTTTTTGAGTAAAAATAGGGAAGATTACCCATGAGGCATGAAAAGGAGTTGGAATCTGTTACCAATGACTCAGGGGTACACGCACAAAAAAAAAAAAATCACAAGCTTGACTTGGTGGTACATACAGTGAAGTATGTATTCAAGGCAATGTTCCTGAATGTTACTGCAACCAGGAAAGGTCTTGATACAGCTACGGTCACAGTCCATTATTCTACATTTAGAGACTGCAAGCAGAGCAGAGAAACTAGTTTTTCTTCATTACTAAAGTTCATAGAAATGGAGTGTGGGGGTGGGGTGGGAAGAGAAATCAAAAGGTCAATTAAAAGCTAGCTCAACTATTTTTATTAGCAATGCGTAGGCCACAGAAATATTACTCAACTTCCTATTGAAAATAATGGAATTATATCATTAAACAGTTCTGACTCTTATACTAAAAACAAGAACAAACTTATAAAGCAAAAATATGCCTTTGAGGGCAGATAGCCTTTTTTTTGGGGGGGGGGAAGAGGGGGTGAGGCAGAAAAAAAAGGAAGACTTTAAAGCTGCCAGTTTACTTTTTTATCTTATTTTCTAAACTTCACATCTCCACATCTAAAACTACATCAGCAATTCTGCTGCTAGTTCAGCCCTTTAAAGATGAATCTACCTACCTATCTGCATAACTGCTGAGCACTGTGCTCAGTGTTTCTTTTTGAAGTTCCACTGCAAATTCTCTAGTGATACTTCAGTCTGGCTGTGGCGTACAACACCATAAATACAGTAAAAAATGGTCCTTCTTAAAAATTAACATTTCATTAAAAAAAAAAAAGTCAAAGAAGTTGAATCTAAACTGCCATTGCACTTTCTTAGGGAGTTGGTTTAGGGACCTAAATTTTAAGGGGGGGGGGGGGCGCAAGAGAGGAGGAACAGAAGTAAAGGGGAATAAAGAAGGTAGACTTATTCAATTCGTATCCTCCATTAAATAAAACGATTTTTATTCTGGATTTTATTCTTATTCTTAATCTCCATGTCCCATATACAACATATGCAAAGAATAAGAACAAACTCTGCTAAAACTGCCAGAGAAGAGAAAGGCAACATATACTTCTAACATGGAGTAACAGAAAGATGTATACCTATTTGCATATGCAAACAGAGGGAAGAAAACTCCCAGACAATGTCTAAGTCGAGTATCATCTTCTGTCACTGGATTATACCACAACAAGACAAGGCGAGAAAGAAGTCTGGCACCAATTAATCTCCCAGAGAACATCAGTTTGACTAGGCCTTCTGCAGCTTCTGTCCTGAGTTCTGAAAACTTAAAAGTGCAAAAAATACTGTCATATACAAAAATGTAGTATTTTGACTGACATACATGGGCAAGTAAGGCCCAAACGTTAAAACAAACTGCATGTGAATGCATCCTGGCATCATGCCTGCAAAATTTAGTGCAGCTTAAGATTCCAATCGTTACCCTCAATGAAACATTATAATAGTATTCCCAGACAAAAAGTCATAACAATGAAGTAACTCCAAGTACATTGAATATACAAATCCATATTAACAGAATTCTAGAGTTTTCATATAATTAATTTTTATCTCCCTACAAAAATAAAATTAAAGATGACAGAAACTATAGAATAGTCTGATCTTATTTCATACAATATTTTACCTCACTGTCTAAGAAACTGGAAAGGAGTTGTAGAAGATTGTGAACTGTGTCTGTCTCTTCTTCAGCCTCTTTACATTTATTTTCTTCTTCCTCACAATCTCTACTTCTGATCTCTGCATCTTCACTTTCAGAATCACTAGTTTTTTTCACTTTGAATGGTTCTATTCCAAACAACATCAACTGGTCAAACACTGCTTTCAAAGCACTTAGCTTTACTGTGATATCATCAATTTGTAAAACCTGGATTGGGGGGGGGGGGGGGAAGAAAGATGGAAGAATGCTCAACTGCAGAGGTATTCAAGTTTCTTTTAATAAAGCAAAACTGACCCAAGCTTTACTTAACTGAGTTTTAGGGATTTAGTCATACAAATATATACAAAAATTGAAGAACTGCAACTTCATAATAGCACCAAAAAAAAACAACCACCCCAATTTAAATTTCAACTCCTAGTAATATGTAAAAGAAGGAACTATATCAGGGGACCCATTCAGTTCCCATTATACAATTAGCCCTGTTGGTCAGTACTCGTTTATGCAGTTGCAACCCATTTCTTGGCCCAAGAAAGTTTTTTACCTGTAGAAGTAATGCAAGGTGTTGATGGGCAAAGTCCTTGTCCTGCAATGCACAACAACCCAAACAAAGAACAGCCATATTTCTTACAGCTGGATGGACATTAGTTATTCCAGGCAGTATCTAACAACAACAATAGCTTTGGCATTAAAATTAACACGTAGTATTTTGTCCTAAACATTTGCAAACAAATACTTGGAAGATGCATGTTAAAAAGATATATAAAATGCAGTATACAAATGCATTTTTGACAAAGAGCCAGATTCTATTCTACCTGTTAGGTGCCTATATCACTTGCTCATGTCTCTGAAAAAATACTTAAGGCATCAACTTTTGTAGAAGGCTAAATCACAAAAAATGCAGTAACAAAATAGAAGACCCATGCATCACTTCCATTAATGGCTTTTCCTAGGTGGAATAGGGTGGCATTTGGGTGCTCAAGAGGAAATCTACACACTACCTTCTATCGCATATACCACATTCACTTGCATTTATGCACTAGCAAGACAAAACTGAGTGCATGTTGTCTGATGATTTGCTTTTGGGGCCTACATTATTTAAGTAGGTAGCTTTTACTTCTCACACACACCAAATACACCGACATATATCATTGCAGAAAAGAGTGGGAAACTGCCTATTAACAGCTGAGTCCAATAGGCATTAATCACATATTGGATCTGCGTGCATGTGTGCAGCCGCAGCATGCACACAGCCAGGAATGCAGCCCAGTAGCATAGAGAGCAGTGTCTAGCTGGTAAGTCGGGCAGGCAGACTGAGGCCCCCATTTTGAGGGAGAGAGGGAGGGAGTGGGGTAGGGGCTGCCCATCTAGGGCAATGAGTGCGACCCTACTAAGAGCAGGACAAAACCACTGCATCGGTACCAAGAGTACTTTAAAAATTGAAGTTAAAAATTATAAATGAATACATATTTATACATATGCAAAGGTACAAATCCTACTAAAGATAAATGCCTTTTTTGTATGCTTATGGTTATCACAACAGTTTGGAGATGCAAGCATTACAAGACTAATTTTTCTACGTGTGATACTTAAGACAAAATGAAATTAAACTAGAACAAATACATTTCAATTTATATATCTGTAAAGTTGTAGGGTTTATCGTTACATACCAGAGATTCAACGATTCCATTCATGGTTGAACCTATTCCTTTCACAAATGACATCTGCTTGAGAAGTTCATAACAAATCATCAAACACTTCAGTAGTGTTTCAGGATCATTCTTAAGGACAAACAAGAAGTTTGTTGTTTGGAAAGGAAGACAAATAAATAATTTTTTTTTCTATTCAAGTGAAATGCTATCCTTATACTACACACACGCTCATGAGTGCTACTCAGCATCTACCTATTGGCATCCAAGTGAAAACAGATTACTGTTTGCTGAATTTGAAATTCACTTTTTCATTTATCACTAAGAGCATTAAGGATAAAAACCCAATATACAAAGGTTTAATTACAACCTTACTCAAGTACATGAACTGTGCAAGAAAAAAATATATTAAAAAAAAAAATCAGCAGTTAAATTATAATGCATTTTACTAACGTGCACAACAATTCAACTTTCAAATTTAAGTGCCACAGTGAAACTGAAGCCAATGAAATGCTGGCTTGCAGCTTTAAATACACACACAAGGAAGTCACAGGCCTGTTCAGCACTTTGATAATATTTTTATTCACTGGTTTGTAGTTACCTGTCTCAAAATATACCATGCAAGTGCTGGTATGGGGATGGGGAGTCTGGGGAAGGATGGAAGAGATTAATAAAAAGAAGAGAACCTTTTCCACACGCATTTCTTTAATTTCAGGCTGCTCTGCTTCTTTTATCAGATCATTTTTGATATGTTCCAGCTCAGTTATTTTCTCTTTTAACACCGATGCATGATTAAAATCCTGAAGATCAATGCACTCCTCCAAAGCTACTTTTGCTTCAAAAAGTTTCACTTTTATTTCAGCCAGCTAAAATGGAATACCAAGAAAATATAAAGTGACAGTATTGCAACTAAATCTTTACAAGCTGCAAACTTATGCTAAAAATATTTGTACACAGACTCATGAACAGCATGTGCCCCTGGCAGCTGGAGGGGCACAGCTACACCAGTGGTAGCGGGAGCCCCCACAGACACTGCAGGCACTGTCAGTAGCGGAGGCGGGGTGGCGAGCACCACCCATGGGTGCAGTGCACCCCTATGCATCATCCCTGCATAGACTAGTCCATATACTCATCTTTTAAATATTTTATTATAAAATAAAAAGATCTTTCAGTAGAAGTTATGTCCACTGACTTCACATGATCTAAAACTTATTTACCTTAAGCTGTTGCTTTCTTATTTCAGTTGCATCTATAGGCTTATCAAACGTAACAATTGGTTCACGTACTTCTGAGATAATTTCTGCAACCTAATATTGGAGGCAAAAATTATTAGTCTGCATTTAAGAAATGAGGAAACATACATTTTACTCATATACAACAAACACTTTAAAAAAAAAATAGTTGTTGGAAACTGTGGTGCATGTCTTAAGGAAATGTGGGGAGCAGAGGGTCCAATCTTCCAGGAGTCAAATGTACCAGCTCTTTAATACAAGTAGGCAGACAACAGTGCATGCCAGAGCAACTAAGGGGCCATGCAGCTTAAAAACTGGGGCCAGGCTGTTCAGGTCAATCAGCAGGGTCAGCTGAAGGACCACTGCAGTTGGAATGAAACTGGCCAGATCCCCTGAGTCAGTTGGGCTAAAATGGTAGGTACAACTGGCTGCCCACCAAGTTCAAGAAATGAGTCCGGACACTTTAGCTCAAAACAGTGACAGCAGCTGAAGACCTGATCCTACAAAAGCCAAATTGCCCAACCTCACTTCTTGAGCAAGGCAGGTACAATGTCCCACAGCTACAGGGTTAAAACAGAACCACCATTACAGGGTTCTGTTCCCCTCCTCCTGTATATTTCTGTAATTTTCTTATGAAAATACTCTACTTACTGGTATTGTCAAGGACATTTTTTTTTATTTGGTCGACATTCCAAAAAAACAAGGTGTGCATCTTATACATGGAGCATGATATACAAGAAAAAAAGATATATACTTGGTCTTCTTACATTAAAAGTAATTCCTCTGCATACATTATGAGCTTTCATTCAGATAAAATTACTATGGAAAATCTCCAGGATAATCAATAGTGCTTTTTGAAAACACTGCCCCACCAGCAAGAGGTGTGAAATTTCCTAATGTCCGCAGAATGCACATATTAACATAGTATATTATAGTTAGAGCAATATGGTCATTAGAGCTAAGATAGCCAGAGTGCTCCAGGCATAGTCCTTTTTCAGTTACTCATTCATGACTTCTAGGGGTGCACCGTAGAGATTTTCAGCGCCAATACCAATAGCCAATATTTAAGGAGACATATCCAATACTGATCCAATATCCAATACAGCTGCCTCCAGGTGGCAAGTCCGGTGTGGTGGAAGTGGAGAGGAGAGGAGAGGGGAGGGAAGGGGCAGATCAATGCCCCACACAGTGAGGGAAGGGGCAGGGGGGTAGCTCTCACCTCTGCTTGCACCCTGGGAGGGCAGGGTTGGGGGGATGCATTACCCTGGATCTGCATGGCACAGAGCAGGCTGCAGCTGTGGGGTGGAGCTGGTGCTGTGCACGGCTCTTCTCGCCAAGGGCTGGTCTTAGAGCAGGCTCCGGCAACACTGGGAGGAGGCTGCAGCCCCCCCAAATTTTGCCACAGCTCCACTCCCAGCCCCATATCACCACCACCCACCCAGCATAGCCCTGGCTGAACACCCTGCCTTCACCCAAATGTCAGGAAAAGACGTGGCTGCATCGGATGGTGCTGTGGGGCTGGGAGCGGAGCTGTGGTGAAACCTGGGGTGGCTGTAGCCTCCTCCTAGCGCTGCCAGAGCCTGCTCCAAGCCTGGCCCCTAGAGAGAAGAGCCACTCACAGTGCTGGCTCCACCCCTCAGCTGAAGCCTGCCCTGCACCATGCAGATCCAACCCGCCTGCACCCCCCATCTCACCGTGCAAGCAGCAGCAGGAGCTGCCCCTAACCCACGAGCCACGCCCCCTTCCCACCCCAGCTGGGCAGCACCTGTCCCTGCCCCCTCCCTCACCATGGGGGGTGTTGATCTGCACCCCTACCTCCCTTCCCTCCCCACTCCCCTTCCGACTTAGCAGCTCTCCACACTGCCGGCTCTGCTCTGTGCTGTGCCACGGCTATGCACAGCACGGGCATTTATCAGCCAAAGCATCAGCCCCATAGGGCCAATATCTGATATAGACAGTTTTCTTCATATCGGTACCGATCCGATATCAGGCTGATGTATCAGTGCACCTCTAGTGACTTCTTTCCAAAAAGTATGGAGGGGGTAAAATAAATGGAAGGGGGAAAAAGTATGCAAATATGGGTTTGAATCATCTTTAAAGTAGTGCTTTAGAATGTTCTGCAAAAATTGGATTGAGATCTGGCATGTTAAAAGACCTCTATGAACTGGAAAAATCAAGAGCACACTAAATTTAAGGTGATATTGGTGTTGAACATGCTAGTACATGGCCAGTCAAAAGGCACATACCATAAGCTGCGCAAGTGTCAGCTAATTTACATACAGAATAGATGTGCACATCTACTAAGGTGAATGATAACTTAGGCTAGCCTGGAAAAGGAAATAAGAATCTAAATGCTGACAAATATAGTTGATTTCTGCTACTTCCATTATAATACTTTGTGAAGGCAAGTTGTTATAGGACCTAGACGACGGCTAAAGTTACTTACAGTCTCAATTCTTTTGTCATCATCTTTAATAATACTGAGCAATCTTTCCGCAAGTGAAGATATAAGAGACAATGAAGTGGTAGGTAGAATAAGTATCTCCTGCAAAACAGCCAACAGACGTTTCCTGCAATTAAAAAAAGAAAAACAAAAAAGATATACTGTTTTTAAAATTACAGCTTCCTTTCTCAAATTTCATAGCTAATATTAAATCTATTTTCTGTATCCTAAAGAATATTTATTACTAGAATACTAGAATGTTCTTCACTATGCTAGTGAATCATTTTTCCCTTAATCAATAGTGTTTAGTGGCCTTGTTTTACCAGTTAACACTGAATTTTCTATATAAGTGAGATACTGATCTAAAATCAGGGCCGCCCAACTGGCAGATCACAGGCCATATGAGACCTGCAATGGGTTAATGTGCAGCCCCCAGACTCCTATCCAGCTGCCACTCCTCCTATTGCTCTGGCTGCTGTTCTAGCCAGGGTCTCTAGGCTCCCCCCTCCTTTCCTTAACTTTCACTTCCTGCTCCCATGCCAAAGGGTGTGGTAGCATAGCTCAAAGCACTAGGGAAGTCCACAGCAGGGTCCAGCAAGGGAGCAAAGGTGGGAGCTATCTGCCTGTGCAGTGCAATGGTTGCCCACATTTGCATTATAGCTGGCACGTGTGGTAGGGGGTGCAGCCCAAGGACCCACAACCCAAACTGAGCAGGCACTAAGTAGTTGGACAACACTGATCTAAAAGAAGACAAATGCAATAAAAACAGTATGGATTAGAGCCTCTTAAACATTTAGTAAATTAATATCTATTTGCCCTGGCTCCCTGTCAAAGCTGGCTGGAGCCAGGGGCAGTAGGAACCAGAGGGAGCTCTCAGCAGGATTGCAGGCTTCAGCAGCCCAGCCCCACCCACCCCCAGCCAGTTCCCCAATTTCCTGCCCCCGCCCTGCTCCAGTACCATGTGGCTGTGGCTTCCGGTTGCATCCCTGGACCACAGAGCATGGGACCGTGCTGGTAGGGGTATGTATGTGTGTTCACGGGCATGTGGGCAGGCACAGGGGCAGTGTGTGGGCGGGTGTGTGTTCATAGGGCGAGTCCCACACGCACACCCCTCCATACACATGCATCTACGCCTCCCCTCCTACTGCCATACACAAACCCTAGCCACTCTCCCCACATACACACAGCCCCCACAAACCTATACCCACCCCCCACAATATACAAGAATAAGACTTCATTTTAAGCTATTGTGCAGTCACCTCTGCATACACTACACAAACGCATGTAAATCAGGACAAAAACATTTTTTAAATCAAATTAATGAATGTTGTAGATGATCACTTTTTAGAATATAATTTGGTATTTTTCTGGTTCTGAGACTGCAAAACCCCTTGCTGAAAGAAGTACTTCCAGGGGCAAGGGGAGGGACTTCTGGTCCCAAGATGGCACCCAGAGGGTGGGGCACCTGTTAAAGGGCAGGCTACCCACGCAGTCCTTGACAGCTTGCCAAAACTCAGTAAGCGGCCCTCCACCCGAAATAATTGCCCACCCCTGCTATAGACACTTTTTTTATTACCTATTCTGATATTTCAAAGAACTTTACTCCTTCAAATAAAACTGCTGATTTGGCAGACTTATTACTATTTAATGAACTGGGAAGACTTTGAAGTACAGTTACATTCAGAAAGAGACAAATGAGTATACACAAGAGATGATGTTCCAAGCGTATGATTTTTCCATGACTTGCATATTTGCTCAAGTTGGAAGAAAGACATTTGAATGAATCAGTCAACTTGGCTTGGAACTTAAATGGAAATCTATGTCACCAACACCAAGTCATGAAGGATATTCAGTTGGCACTTAACTGTTCTGGCCAGAAAAAGAAGTGAATACACTACCTTGTTAACAGTGGGTCTGAAGTAACAAAAAAATATTTAATACTTAATTTCCTACTAGAGTAAGCAAATAGGACTCAGCGCATACCTGGAAATCATGCTATTGATTGCTGAATTTTGACTGGTTGATTAGGTTCTTTCTTAAAAACACATTCTAGGTACAAGGTCACAGATTTCCCTACTAAATGTCAAAGATTCAAATAAAAACAAAAATCAAAAAAATCAGACGAATAATATTAAGTTTACCTTCCCCCCTCTTCAGTGGTATCCATACAGCCTATAAGAAGACTCAGCTGCTGACCTATAAATTCTTTTGTCATCAAGTGTTCAATACAAGAAAAATCTTCCCTTTGTTTTTCACTGAGAACTGGAATGCTCTGAAGGTAACTGAATGCAAAAAAGAAGACATCATTAAATGCATTGTTTTCACTGCAATGTCAAAAAAATACAAAAAGGCAACTTTTCCTTAGTATTTTCATATAACAAAAAGATTCTCTACCCCCCCCACTTCAATTCCAGAAGTTTCATAATTATTTTATTGTGAATGCTTATGGGTTTTCCTTTTTGAAAAATTGTAAGTTCTAGTCTATTTAGAAGACAAGCAATTTGGGTATTTCAAAATGTATAAAAAGTCCACACAACCCCAATATTGAGATGCCTAAATTAGCATAAAGTTAAGCACTTGAAAGCATTCTAAAAAAAAAAAAAAAAATTATAAAGTTTAATCATGCCCCCTTGTGTTTATCTTTAAATATACATACATAAACCATTTCTCAAATATACCCTTGAATATTTTTCTACTTAGGCAACAAGCATAATATTTAATAACCACATCCATATAGAACCCTGGAAAATCTTACGTGAGAAGTACCCAGTAATTCATTCTTAGATTGGTGAAGTGTGGCAACCATAGAGCAAGAAAGAAAAATGTGGGTATTATGGAGACAGAAGCAGTTATACTGGAAAAAAAAAAATCCTAAATAATTCACAAAATATTTCCTGTAATATAGATCATGGTATGCTTTTTGGACAAACGTCAATATGGATTTTAAAAAAAAAGTGGGGGAGACATCATTTGTGCAGATGAGTTAATGGTGTAAAGCAAAATAAAAAAAATATGACAAGGCACCTACTTTTCTGATCAGCTGCTGGGTTAATAAGTAATTTCATGCTGGAAACACCTGTGATCCAGGATATGCGCTGGATACTAACACATTTCTAGATAAAGTCAGCAGTTCTGCTTTTGTTCCTAAGCAATTATGGTCCCAAATACCCGAGCTTCTGCTCTTAGGGTACCACTGTGCTGTCATAAAATCAACTGATCAAGGATCTTAAATTATCAAATATGATCTGAAATGGGAGGGGCTTGTGGGCACCGAGACATCTGTAAGTATGGAAGTTGCTTCATATCTGGTCCTGTAAAACCTAGTTTCTCTTATCCCAGTTTGCTAGCTGTGAAGAAAAAGTGGCAGGAAGAATTCACAGAAGACTTGCAGGAAGGCAGGAAAAGTTATTATGGACAGGTATGTCAAATTTATGGCCTACAGAGCTGTCCTAGGCGACCTACTGGGCTACCAAAAAGTTGGGGCAGGGGAATGGACATGGCCTGCCACAGAATTACACTTACACTTAATATAGATCTGCCTTCCCGTTGTTTTTGCTGCGCTCCAGTACAAAACAAAATGTTATTCTTTTCCTTTATCAACAGCTTCAACTCCCTTATCCAGATCTGTCATAAGCACCATATCCATGAGCATTAGTTGCTTCCTCTTCAAATTAATATTGATACCAACTCTTAATCTGCCATCTCTTCTCTGATTTTAAATTGAGATAGTCACTAGCTTCCCAGCAGCAGATGTCTTTAGTCTATTATCAGTTTTTGGCTAGATGTTTTCCCCAAATTTTATTTTGCACACTCAGTGGTACATGGATGTGGTAAAAGAATTTCTGCCACTATAGAACGTTACATAGGTGAACCGCTTTCTACCAGGACAAAGGAACAAGTTCTTTCAGTTCAAGAGCTGGGATTACATTCTACATGACATAACGATGGCACAGCCATATTTTTGCATTACAAACTTCCTAGCTCTAACAGAATCTTTTATTTGTTTCTGTTAAAATTGGCAACAGCCACAATAAGGCTGGATCGCATTGACTCTCCCAATGCAATTTTGATAGGGCTTATAACTCCCACTCATAAATGCTGTGACTTCAATTTAGTCACAATCCCTAGTTTAGGAACTGCTGCAATATAATGTCACAAGCTGAACCAAACTTCAGCACAAAGGTGTTGGCCCTGGAAGCATGGATGAAGACAGGTAGCCCTGTGTGCAACAAGATCGCTTTTTTTTCCTCTCTCTTTTCACTTTAGCTTCTGTTAATTGACTTCACTCAGCATTAACACAAATGTTTCTTAGTATTCATAAATTTGTTCTTGGTATTAGGCAGTGTAAGCTACTACTTTTTATTGATAATAACGATTACAACTTCACTATGAATAATCACTCCACCATCAGATGCTAGGAATGCTCAAGGAGTCGTTTCAGTAAGAGCAGCAACTCTCTTCACAGCTTCCACTTTAGTATTTAAAAAAAATCATAAAACTGTTTCCCCACTTGGAACTTCATAAATTAGACATAAGTAGGGGAAAAAATTCTAGTACTTAACCTGAAATGGTATACTGCTGACATAATACAACACGATAACTGAAGAAAGCACCACTGAGTTTTACCTTGCTGCCTCTGATTTTAAAAAGAGAATCTAGAAGTGAGCCATCTTGCCCAGTCTCTTTAAACAGTACAGATAATAAAGACTACAGAGACCCCAACAGGTAATTGTTCTTAAAGATTCCAATATTGCTTGTATGAGGACACATGGGCATTACATGTGGGAACACATTACCAAGAACAGAGCTGGAGGTTTATTCTACAGTATTTTATTTTTATCAGCAGCCTCAGTCTTGGACTTCAAGAACATCAGTGAAGGAGTCGAGCAAGGCCTGTTATCTATTAATCCACAAGATCTGAGAATACATTTAACCATAAAAATGAACTTGTTTGCTATCTGACATTTGTGGGGAAAAGCTATTTATAACTAGGGACATATTTAATTTGTGGTTCTGCAGTTTTTGCATAAACTGCAAAACAACAAACAAAGCCAGGAAATATTCCATCAACCACCCCCCCAAAAAACAGCTTATTGATCATATAATACACTGCTTTAGAACCTCCCAATCCTTACTGCAATACTTAGACAATGTGGCAATCCCCGTAGCCACACGTGATCAAGATTTATTCTCTACAGCAAGGGGCAGGGCCTCTCCACCAATCTACAAGAGGTGGGGCTCCCAGGAAATGGTTGTGAAATTGGCCCTTCCTGGCACGAGCATGCTGCAAAAATGGCTTGTCTCGCCGCAAGTTAAATAGATCCCTATTTATACCAATTTGATGAACATTTGAAGACTTTCCAGAAACGAAGTAGTGCACACAGCAGCAACATTCTTATGAGAAAACAAGTTAAACAAATTCCATTTCCATACTGTCACTCATTAATTTCACCAATATATTGTGATGATATGTACAAATTTCATAGATTTCATAGACATTAGGGCTAGAAGGGACCTCGGAAGATCATCAAGTCCAGCCCCCCGCCCAAAGGGCAGGAAGTCAGCTGGGGTCATAGGATCCCAGCAAGATAAGCATCCAGTTTCATCTTGAAGGTGTTCAATGAAGGCACTTGAACAACCTCCGGTGGCAGGCTGTTCCAGACCTTGGGGGCTCGGCCAGTAAAGAAATTCTTCCTTATGTCCAGCCTGAAACGATCTTGTAGTAGTTTATGACCATTCGACCTAGTCGTCATCCCTTGGGGCGCTCTGGTGAACAAACGTTCCCCCAGATACTGGTGGTCACCCCTGATAAACTTATAGGTGGCCACCAGATCACCCCTGAGCCTGCGCTTTTCCAGGCTAAAGAGCCCCAGGGCTCTCAGGCTGTCATCGTAGGGTCTGCTTCCCTGACCTCTGATCATGCGCGTGGCTCTTCTCTGGACTCTCTCAAGCTTCTCCACATCCTTTTTGAATTGTGGAGCCCAAAACTGGACGCAGTACTCCAGCTGCGGCCTCACTAAGGCTGAGTACAGGGGGAGAATGACGTCCCGGGATTTGCTTGAGAAGCATCTATGAATGCAAGCCAGCGTTTTGGTTGCTTTACTAGCCGCAGCATCGCATTGCAGGCTCATGTTCATCTTGTGGTCAATGATGACCCCCAAGTCTCTTTCTTCCATAGCGCTAGCCAACATAGCACTGCCGAGCCTATAAGAATGCTTCGGGGTTTTTTTCCCCCAAGGTGGAGAACCTTGCATTTATCGGCGTTGAACACCATCAGATTCTCATCCGCCCACTTGCTGAGCCTGTCCAGGTCAGCCTAGATCATCCGCCTGTCTTCTGGTGTGGATGCTTTGCCCCAAAGTTTGGTGTCATCGGCGAACTTGGCCAGTCCGCTTCTGACTCCAGTGTCCACATCGTTAATGAAGATGTTGAACAGTATGGGTCCAAGGACAGAGCCCTGGGAGACCCCACTGGTCACAGGACACCACGATGAGTGACTTCCATCAATTACTACCCTCTGGGTCCGACCCCGGAGCCAATTTTCCAGCCAGTGGATCGTGGAGGACCCAAGGCGACAACTGGCCAGTTTCTCCAAGAGACGATCATGGGACACCAGATCGAAGGCTTTTTTGAAGTCAAGATATATGACATCAATCTCATCTCCCTTGTCCAGGTGATAGGTCACCTGGTCGTAGAAGGAAATGAGATTGGTCAAGCAAGACCTACCCACAACAAACCCGTGCTGGCTATCCCTTAAGATGTTGGCGTTGGCCAGTCCATTAAGGATGGCCTCCTTAATAAACTTTTCTAAGATCTTCACAAAGGTGAAGTAGAAGAGAATTCAAAAAGATATTTATGCAGATGGTTCTTTTTTCTTGTCATTTAACTATACAAATTTATTTTGACCACAGCTAAGAAACATTTGTGACTTCTCTTCTCCATTTTACCTACAGCTGTCACGTACTTGTGTTAGCTTCAACAGTTTTTCCTATGTTTATTTCTGGTAAAATATTTCCATACAAGTGATTTTGGCTGCCCCACTTCCCATAATTATTAATGTCTCACCCACTAGAATGCAAGTGTCTAGATTATAAAACATTTCTTGCATTTTAAATCAGCCACTTGCTACCCAGTTCTGTTTGTATCTGTTACTCTATCAGAAGGTCAGTAAACTAAAATGTTCTCAGGCATTTTCCTCTTTCTACTCGGGACATTTTCACTCAGGACCCAGATCACAGATGGACAGAAAGCAGGCAGCTTCTCTCCTAATACATGCAAAATGCACTTATTTTCTTCCTGACCATCTTTTTTTCCCCATTTCCACTGCCTACATCAAGACATTTAGACTCGCTGGAATATTTGAGCGTGAATAGTCCATTGGTAGTCAGTTGACATTATTTAACTGGCTTGCCATCCCAACTATCATTGACTGAAGTTGATGGAATTTTTTAAAGTTCCAAAAGATCTTAACTTCCACAATCCCTAAATATGCAATAAAACAACAATATTCTCTTAAGACTTCACCTGCACTCAGAATAGACAGCTCTGATCTGCCAGACAGTGTGTATGCATCCTTCCATAAATTAAATGAGCATGATCCTGCATAGGTTTGCAGGGTAAACCAAGACTTCCTCAACAACTGATTTATTGCTTGAGCCTAAGTGGTACCTGGTAGTACAGAATGCAGTAAGGCTAGGTGAGCTGAATGAGGAAAAATGCAAAAGCTCATTAAGTAAAAGAACAGGGGATGGAGACTGATAGAAGAATATCAGGGAAAAGAATAACTCATAACCACTGGAGTGCTCTATTCTCCAGAGCCTGAAATGGAACCCAGGATTTTCAAACTCAGACACTCATTGCTGCCTAGCAAATATTTGTGAAACAAACTGACAGTGTGTCTTATCCCCAGTAGTGACAGCTACACAAAGGATAAACAGCATTGTGCCATCAGCCATTTACTCTGTTAGCTCAAATGAGAGAGGACTATTGCTCTAGATCTCAACATCCTAATCCTGATTACCCAAATTGAAGAGGGTCAAGTTGGTTGGATTTGACATAACAGGTTTCAGACTGCTTCATAAAAAGTTAGGAATTTACACTCAAAAGATAAGTAAATGAACATCAAGGTTCAAAACGGTCAAATATTTAAAAGTTGGGAAATTCCAAATTTAAGGTTGACAATATAAACTTAATTTAACTGTTCTGTGCATATGTACTGATACACACTTTCATTACACAACCACATGATATTATTAAGACAGGATCCCTGCCTCATTCTGTAACAAAGCAAGGACAGTGCTTATTCAATGGCTAGCTTTAATTTAATACCTTTTTATCCTCCTCATTCAAATGTATGGCCTCATAAATTACCTACTGCTTTATTTTTTGACATTTCTTAAATTGATTTTGCAGCTTTAATGTTCTTTGAACAAAATATAAGAACAAGTAACATTGCACAAATTGAAAATCCAGAGATAAGATCAGATACAAGACCGATGATCTTCAATCTGTGAATGTGTGTTAATCATTTAATCCTTATCCTTACCCTCCAATTCATGCACATGTTTGCTGATTTCTTTACTATAAGCATTTGATATCATAAGGAATGGTTATACATCAATAAATTAAACTAATCTCTCCTATTCCTTTTTTTTTTTTTTTTAACCACACACTTTAGAGATTAAAATTTAAAGTTTAAAATATATTTACCTTAGCAGATATTCTGCATAGATGGCAGGTTCTGGCACAATCCGCTCTAATAAAGCTTCACCTTCTTCACCCTTTGACTTTAGATACTCACAAAGAGATCTCCAGTACAAAGCATTTTCAGCAGTAAGCTCTTCCACTGGAATCATTTTTCTGATAAGTATAGACACATACAGAGAAACTGTTGATATCAGCTAAAATATTAAAACATAAAACGCAATTTTCAATTAGTTTTCCCTGAAAATTTAACTAGCAAAGTTCAGTTCACAGGAAAAAAGTGCTGATACTGTTTGAGTGAAACACAAAAACTATTTCAATAATATTTGAGAGTCGTTCTGCATGTATGTACAAATGATGGCATGATGTGCCACGAAGTTCAATGTTAACGCAGGAAAAACATTTGAAAGAGTCCATGTGATGGATAGAAATAAGATGCAACCCTAGAACCATCCTTTTTCATTTTCCACTTCATTCGTTACATTCAAGATTGATCATTTTGCTAAAATAACTAACTAAAGCCATTTGTCATCCGTATTTTGATGCAGACTTCCCACTTAACAGCAAGTAACCTGCCAAGGACAAACTCACATACGTATTCCAATTAGCAGCCCCAAACACCCACAATGAACTTGACACTACGGCTAAAAAGATGGGATGAGACAAATCCACAAAAACAGTTTGCAGAATTCTGCAATACAGCACACAATGTGTTTGCTGTGTTAGTATTACACACTGATCAAATCATCTCTTTCTTTGAGCAATGAATGTGCAGAACCCCTTGAGTCTCACTATAGCAGTTTTTCAATCCTTTCAATCAGGGGTATCAAATTCATTTGGCCTTGTGTAGTTCTCTCACAAGATGGATGACCCACATCCAGATCTAGCTTGGAAGCTACTCACCACAAGTGCCAGCAGTAAAGGAGATAACAGTACAACTGACAGAGACAGTGTAGTGTGTTAGTGCCAGTAACCAAGGAACTAACAGTGCTGCTTGCTGTTCAATATACCTGGATACTGCTATGGAAGCCGCTGTGCCAGAGAAAAGCAAAAGGGCTTGAGCAGCTGCTATATTTACTCCTCAGCTGTTGGTGCTGACAAAGGGGCTCTGACAGTCTCAGCAAGAAGCCCTGCTGGCCAAATGACCCATGAACCATACGTCTAACAGTCTCTATTTAAAATGTTCCTGCGGGTTTTTTGAATCCTATCCCTTTTTGCAGCATCTTCCCTGAACCGTAACACCACAACTAGATGAAGTACTCTAACAGTGTTTACAGTAATGCCAAATTGAAAAGGCAAGACAGCAAAACCCCAGTTGCGAATCATGAGTATAGAGCATGATACTCTTTCAGCTCATTTCTCCATAATAAAGAACACTATTCCCCCCCCCATTAAAGACTAAAATCCTGAACTGAAATTTGTATCAGTTGAAAGTATTCATCTTTAAAGATGCATAGAATTAGCTCATGTACCTGCTATCAAGGTTCTTGCAGTTTTGAACTAAGTCACTAATTGAAGATAATGAAAACATGGCATTAAGCATAGGAACAGCCACTTCAGGACAGTGTTCTACGTCCAGTCGATGAAGCAATTCTAAAACATCCCCTTCAGTCACCCGCAACCAAGACTGAAGAAGTTTCTTCTTCACCACCTCCTTAACAGCATCTATTTAGCGATAAAGGAAGCTAATTATATTGAAAGTATAAAGTACCATGTTTCCCATATATATTCAAATACAATTTCATACTGCATATTTCTTAGTCCATTTTAAAATATGGTCAGTAACTTCTTACAATCTGATACAAGGAAAGAGGCAATATGATAACAGAAAAACACACCACTGAGTTTTACGTTGCTGCCTCTGGTTTTCAAGAGAATCAAAAAGTGAGCCATCTTGCCCCTGCCTCTAAAAGCACCAGAAATAATAAAGACATACAAAGTAGAGGTGCCCCAATACATCGGTCTGGTATCAGATCGGTACTGATATAAAGAAACTGATTTGATACTGGCCTTAAGTGGCCAATAATTGGGCCAATAAATGCCCATGCTGCACACAGCCGCAACGCAGCCCACAGGCAATGAAGACAGCCTGCAGTGTGAAGAGCTGCCTCTAGCTATTAAGTTTGGGGTGGGGAGGAAGGCGATCAAGACCCTGCTGTGAGGGAGGGAGGGGCTAGAGCTGGGGCAAGTGCTGCTCAGTCAGGGTGGGTGGGCAGGGGACAAAGCCTCAGCTCATCCAGGGACATGGGATAGAGCAGGGCTCATCTGGGGAAAGGGGGGGGCGCCTGGAGGAGGCAGCTCATCCAACGACTCCCGCTACCACTGCTGTCACTCGTTTGGGAGAGCACCGGGAAGCATGTACCCCCGGATCTGTGTGAGGCAGGGAGGGGCTGGGGCTGTTCCCAGCAGAGCCCGGGCCAGGCAGAGCGTGCAGGAGGCAGTGCCGCTGGGAGCAGGGGGCTATAAGGAGGCTACAGCGAACTTTGGTGGCTGCAGACCCCCCCATAGCCCCCTGCCAATGATGTCACTCCCCCGCCCTGCCCGTCTTTGGCTCTGCCAGGAACAGGCCCCAGATCTGCACGGGGTGGACTGGAGCTGGGGCAGTTCCCAGCGGAGCCTGGGCCAGGCACAGCGGTGCCGCTGGGAGGGGGCTACAGGGTGGGCTGAAGCCACCCTGAAGTTCACCATAACCCCCGCTCATAACCCTATTAAAGAATTTGAAGTACGGAGAATAAGTGTTGACTTGGGCTGAATGTAAAAACCAAACTTTAGATATAGACAAATATAGCAACTGTATCACTATGACAGCATACCAATACAAGCTGTTACGCTACAGCTTGTACCTCTGCATGTTTCTGCATATCTGTGAGTATGCAAGCATAGCAAAACTATGAAAAATAATTGACAATAAACCTTAAAAAACTGAATCCATTAGTAACAGCAAGCAAAAATGATGAAGGAAATAGTTCTCTTACCAGATCTGTCATTGAGTCCTTGCTGCAATAGCTTTACTCTCTGGGCTATGGACAAAACTTTCATTGGAACCTTTTCTGCCAAAACCTTTAAAAAAAAAGACAGATATCTGACAAATTAATTTCTACACCGTAGACTCAGCAGCTTGAAACTGAACACTCCAAGTACCCATTATGGTGGTAAATAAAAGGTAAACCTAACAGAATCAAGAATGTAGAAGCATAGTTAAAAAATTAAATGCTACTGTCTAACAGCAATTACAAAACAAGCTTCTGACCATAGTCTCAAAGATAGATAAACCTGCTGCATTTGTGGCCCAGTGTTGTGGAGAACCAAGGAGAGAAACTCTTGACCTTGCAGTCTCAACTACATTTTACTTCAGCAGGGTTTTATATGAACACAGGAGTCTGCTTACTTAATCCTGCACAGCATTAGCACTTAAATTTTTCCTTCCTGGCACTTAAGAGCAAATTTTCCTTTGAGGCACTAAAAAGAGAACTCAAACATGTTATTTGATTAAATAACACTGCTACATTAAACCAAAATATCTCCTTCAGAGACCATCAGTACAGATAGCAACCTAAAAACTAAAGTTTGATTACCTAAGAGGGCCCTGGATGATTGGAAAAGGGCAAACAGCACTCATCCAAGAGGAGGATCCAGGGAACTACATTCAGCTTCACCTCAGTCCCTGGAAAAAAAAAATCATGGAGCAGGTCCTCAAGGAATCCATTTCTAAGTACTTGGAGAAGAAGGTGATTAGGAACAGTCAGCATGGATTCACCAAGGGCAAGTCATGCCTGACCAACCTGACTACCTTCTATAAGAAGACTGGCTCTGTGGATGTGGGAAGAACAGTGGACATCATATACTTTGACTGCATCAAAAACCTTACTAAATTCTCCCACACTCTTAAAAGCAAGCTAAAGAAGTACATGTTAGATGAATGGACTGTAAGGTGAACAGAAAAATAGCTAGGTCAGACTCAAAAGGGTAATAATCAATGGCCCCATGTCTAGCTGGCAGCTCGTATCAAGTGGATTGCTCCAAGAGTCAGTCCTAGGGTTGGTTGTTGAATACCTTCATCAGTACTGTGAAAGATGGGATGGAGTGCACCCTCATCAAGTCTTCAGATGACGTCAAGCTGGGGACAGTAGTAGATATGCTGGAGGGTAGGGCTAGGATTCAGAGACCTAGACAAATTGGAGGACTGGCCAAAAGAAACCTCATGAGGTTCAATAAGGAGAAGTGAAAGTCCTGCACTTAGGATGGAACAATCCCATGCACCAGTATAGACTGGGGACTGAGTGGCTAGATAGCAGCCCTACAAAAATGGACCTGGGGGGTTACAATGGACAGTAACCTGAATATGAGCCAACAGTGCGCCTTTGTTGCAAAGAAGGCTAATGACATACTAGGATGCATTAGTAGGATCGCTACCAAGAGATCAAGGGAAGTGATTATTCCCCTTTATTAGGCACTGGTGAGGCCACATCTGGAGTAGCGTGCCCAGTTTTGGGCCCCCACTACAGAAAGGATGTGGATAAATTAGAAAGAGTCCAGCAGAAGGCAATGAAAATAGCTAGGGGGCAGAGGCACATAACTTCTGAGGAGAGGCTGAGGGAACTGGGCATATTAAAGTTCAGAGAACAAACTGAGGGGGGATTTAGCAGCCTTCAACTACCTGAATAGTGGTTCGAAGGAGGATGGAGCTAAAACTCTTCTCAGTGGTGGGTATGTGACTGTTTCTTGAACTTCAGCCTTTGAGGCTTCTGGAATAAAAACATTTCTTTCTTTGTGTTTATACCACACTTTGGACATTTAGGTGCTACTACAATAAAGCAATACATGAATCCTAATGAAACTCTAATGACACACAGGCTATAGGGAAAAAATGCATAGCTCTGAGAAAAAAGTTGAATTTACAAAACAAGTAGGAAACAAATAGAATGTTTATGTTCTCTGTTCCTGAAGAGCTGTGCTCAAAAAAGTCTGCATACTCACCACTACAAAATTTGCCTTTGTTCATGTTCACAATGACCAAAAACCTCATGTCACCAAGGAAAAATTGACTACTTTTGCAAAGTTTCAGAAGAAGCAACTTGAAAAGTTAGGGACCCTGGCTGTGCCTTATGCAAGAACTTTCCCCATAACAGAGTATGAAAAATACCAATTACCTCTCTTTTCCATCAAGAGATTATTTTACAAAACAAAAAGTTTCAGAAGGTTTTGAAACAGAAATTAAAAGATGTTGGGATGTTTTACCTCATACGCCAGCTTCCTGACAGCTTCTTTAACATCCATAATACGACCGACAATTTTTGGCAATGTCTGGGCAGATACAGCAATACATGATAACACTGCACGCCTCACTTCTGAATTTGAATCATTTTCAAGCAAAGTGTTATAAACTAGAGAAGCCAAAAGAAAAATTTCGTTTTTAACATGAAATATTCACAGTATAGAATAAAAACTATTACATTATTTCTTTGTTTGCCATTTGCACCACTTGGGGAACCACCATTTTCCCCCACAAAAAACAAACTTTGCATCACAGTTGAGATTAGAATAGTCAACATGTGGTGCACATGTAACAAGTAGTATAGGCACCTTCTGTGTGACACATGCAGATAGGGCAGGAAGCAGAAGCAAACAGCAAGCTGACTAACAGACCAAGCAGGAAGCACAGGGAAGAGAGCAGAAAACAGAGCAGCAGATCAGGCAGGGAAAGGAATAGGACTAGCACTTGGGGGAAAGCAAAGGGCTTAAACTTGTGGTACACCTGCTAAAAGAATTGGCCCTCACTGGTTTAGACCCTAACCAACTATAAATGAGCAAGTATCTTGTATTAATTAAATAGGCCAGAGATTCATTTAGGAAAGGGGCAAGCAATTATTTCAGCTGAAGGGCAACTTAGAGGTTTGTGAGCTTTGGAGGGCCACATTGGTAGCCCTGCCCCTTAACAGTAGCCCCACCCCCTAGTTGCCATCTTGGAACCAGAAGTCCTGCCCCTAACCCCTGACCTTCGCCACCAGAAGCCCCTCCCCTCTTGTCCCCCAGAAATACTCCTTTTGGGAGGGGGGTTACATCTTAGAACCAGAAAAAAACAATCATACACTAAAAGCCAAACATCTACTATAACACATGTTAACTTTATTACAAATGATATTTGTCATGATTTGTGTTTGCATAGTATATATAGAAGTGATTGCATAATAACCAAAAAATAAAATCTTAGTGTCATAGTGTGAGAGAGAAGGGAAATGGATGGACTCTGATCGAAGAGGAGGGGAGCCCAGGCCCCTGCTTCCCCGCGGAGTCCCAGGACCTGCACAGCAGGGAGTGGCAAAGGCAGATGCCTCCATTGCATAGAGCTTCCCTCCAGTGCTTCACAAGTGTGGGAGTCGCACATGTGCAGCACAGGGCTTTGGCAATAGAGGCAGCCCAGCTAGGCTGCGCTCCTCGCCCCTACGTGCAACGCCGGCCACAGCCACGTGCCACTGGGCACCAGTGCCTGCACTGGGCACGAGCTCCCTGAGAACTTCCACCTAGAATATAGGGGGAACATGGCAGAGGGGTCTCCACACCCATCTTCACACCCACACCCTACCCAACCAAGCTCTGTGCTGCTGCCACCAGCCCCAACCCCACACTCCTGCCCAGGGGCAGCTCCCTGCCTTCTCTGCCCCTGCCACTTCCCTACCTGCTGCAAGTGGGACACCAGGGAAGCCAAGCAGATCCCCCAGAGGCTGTAGCAGTGGCAGCAGCAGCACTGCCTGGGAGCTGTGTGCTGGTTTGGCTGGACACTTCTGCCCATGACAATGACAGTGAGGCACAACACGGTATGCTGGCAGGGGGTGTATATAGTGGGCATCTCGCTCCCACCCTCATGGGCACACAGGCTAGGTGGGGTAGAATTAGTTGGCTGTCACAGTGGGTTGAATAAGAGTGCCTGGCAGGCCAAATCTGGCCCACAAGTCATATTTTGCCTGTCCCTGATTTAGGGCCTATCCCACAGGCAGGACTTTCTCAATATAGAGGCCTTTTTGATGGAACTCCCTTCCAAGGAGGAATATGAGGGCACAGCATAGTTCCCATTGTTTTGAAAGACTTGCGACTACTTCAGACTCTCCCCCCTTCCCTTTTTTAAATTGTTCTTTATTTTATCTGTTATCTCAGTTTCTCCCATTTTTTTGTTTTTATATGGACTTTATTTGATAGCCCAATTGTTGCTGGCAGCATATATGGCTTGTAGGGCTGTGCAAAATGGCACCATTCCATTTCAACTTGTGTTTCGATGGAACAGCGTTTAGTTTCAAATTTCATTTCGATTCGAAATAGCTGTTCCGTTTCATTTACTTGAAACAGTGATACTGTTTTGACATTTCATCCATAGACTGTAATGGGGAAGCTCGAAACAGCCTCTCTCATCCAGCAGGCAGATCAGGGGCCCGCAACCCCAGGAGGGCTATGCAGGTCCTCCCAGGAACCGGATCTGCCTGCCAGATGAGGGAAGGAAATGGGTGCTGCCGCATGGGACTGGGGAACTGAGGAAGTAAACTGAGCCTGATCACTCAGTTCCCCTCCCCAGCACTATGATCAGGCTGAGGAAAGGAACTCAGCCCAGCTGAGCCAAGTTCTCCTCCCCAGCCTGATCATAGCACTGGGGAGGGGAACTGAGCCCTCAGGCTCAGTTCCCTTCCCCTGCGCTGCAATCGGCTTCCCGCAGCCCAGCCACGGGAGTCAGGGAAAACCAGGGCTGCACTCCCTGCCTGGCTTGGCTGAGCCATATGGGGCTGCGGAGCCGCTGGGAGTGCAGCCCTGGTTCTCCCCCATCTCTCACCACCTGGCCGCTTCAAAACATTGTAACTAGCCTCATTTTGTTTCGAAGCCCTGTTTCATTTTGATTTCGCTGTTTCAAACTTGGAATGAGTCACAACAGTGTCGAAACAAAACAGCCAGCAACATTTTGCACAGCCCTAATGGCTTGGCTTGCCACTATTCTGACTTATATTTGCAAATTGTTGGAAAGGCAACTTATAAAAAAGATTTTAAAAAATGTTATTGTCAAAAATTCTGTAATTTGACAATGTAAAACATTATTGTTGTATAGTAATAATTATTTTTAACAGGATGTAAAGTTTAGTTAATGTAAAAAAGGAAAACCTTAGACAACAAATATTAACAAGTGCTTATTGGAAGGGAAAGGAAGCAAATACAATGCCAGAAGTCAGAGCACTCACCATTAACAACGGAGCAGTTCTCATCCTTGGGATCCTGAAGTCTACACAGTGCCAGTACAGCCTGGATTCTCACATTTGGAAATTTATCCTTCAGTCTAATCAGCATGGCTTCGTTAATTTTATCAAACAATTCATCATCAATCTGGGCATTTTCTGGCATATTTTCCAAAAGTTTATTAACAAGCTGGCATGCTCGAAATCTAACTGCATGGCTGTTTGCATTGTGAGACTTAAAGGAAAAAAAAGTCAAGTACATTCAATTTTTCTTATTTCTACTATATGTTATACAGCAACGCATGCATGTACACACTGAACTGCCTGAACACATATCATATGCATATGTTGTTCCATACGGTCAGACGCTGACTATGATTCTGCAAGACCTCATTATCAACTTTACTATTGTGAACAATCCCATTGAAAGAATAGTAGTAAAGAACCAGATCATATTCTCCTTATTATTAAAAGGTGATCACTAAAATGTGATTATGTTCCACTTCGCTCAAGTCCCTAAAGAAAAAGTGAGAATGCAAACAGTAGATGAGTCTATCTGCTTGCTGCTTTTTCTGACTTAGCCGTAAGCCTATGATAAAGGTATGTCATAGAAGTATGTACATCTGTGTTTTTTCCTCTCTCCCCACTCCACCTCCCAAGGACTGAAACAGGTGGAAACGGGTTACACTTTGGTGCAATAGGTGGAATGGGATCTGGCCCAAAGTCTTTGCAGAATTGTTGGTTATCTGAATACTTTAAGGCAAAAACTGAAAAAAATTCAAAGAATAATAAACTGATTTCATTTTCAGACTTTTTTTTTTTTTTTTCTTTTTTCATATTCCAAGTTTTGGTCAGCTTACTTGCAGAATTGTAATTTTAAAACTATTTTTAATATGGAAAAGTCACACACTATCAGCAATTTCTTGTTACTAGAATAATTTTCATTAAAATATTGTAAGAGGTCTAAACTAGAAAGCTTTGTCAATGCATGCTGGGCATGTCTACACGTGCTTTTATGCACACCTAAACTTAATGTACATTAAGGCGATTTAGGCATGCATCGACACATGCACTTGCTAAGGCGCATTAACATGGTGTGCAGACCGACTTGGGACTAAAGTTAGTCCCAAGCCAGTCGACATACACAGCATTAATACCCCTTAAAGCGTCTAAATGTATGTTAAGGTGCTTTAACTATTTGTGCCTATATTTGATACCTGCTTTTGCAGGTATCAAATTTAGGCATGAATTGCCTAAAATCACCATTTTTAAAGGCACATTAAGGGTGCATATGTGTAGACCTACACCCTTAATGAGTCGTAAAAATGGCTGATGCACCTTAAAAATCAGCACATGTAGACATGCCCATTGCACTATAAGCCAGCCTTACCTTTCTAGTACACAGACAGGAGTTTACAGAAGTGCTTATATCTGTAAAACTTCTGCTGGTTCATCAACCAGAGCTATACTTGTATAAGTGTGTAAAGCTGCTTATAAACAACATCACTGATTATCAAACAGGGTGTCATGGTACCCTGGAGTGCCTTTTGATCCTTTCAAGGCTGCCCTGGGTTCTACACAATGTTAGCACTGTTTAGGTATACAAACATGATTCGCAAGATAAACCCAGAGATTTCAAATAGGAATCCAGTGTCCAAACCATTATGACATGCTGTAGTCTTCTCTAATTCTCTGCTAGAGAAAAACTGCTATATTATTTGTCACTTGGTTTTTGGCTAAGGAAAACTAAGAGCTGACATTTTCCAAGGAGTGCCTTAAAAGGCTGAGAACTGCTAAACTAAATTTACATTTGGTCTTTAATAGCACACCAAAACAGCAAAAGAAAAAGCCCAACACATCTCTAACCAACAAAGCTGTGCCAGTAAAAATTGACAAGTTTTGACCAGTCTCAACCTGATCCACGTTTGACCATCACATTAGTCTGGAGAAGAGAAAACTGAGGGAGGATTTAATAGCAATCTCCAACTACCTAAAAGGTACTTACAAAGAGGCTGGAGCCAGACTGTTTCTGTTCCAGGATGGAGCTAGACTGCTCCAGTTGCAGCAAGAGAAGTTTAGGTTAGATCTTCAGAAAAGCTCTCACAAGGAAGGTAGTAAAGTACTGGAACAGGTTACCAACAGGTTGTAGAATCTCGATCCTTTGAGATTTTTAAAGACCTGGGTAGCCTTATCTGGGATGCTGTAGATGAACAGTCCTGCTTTGAGCAAAGGGCTGGACTAGATCAGTTGATCTCCTGAGGTCCCTTCCAACCTTAATCTTCTATGATTAATAATTGAATAAAAGCTGTTATCATACCTTAAGTAGGAAGTTAAACGAGTAATTCAGAAGTGAATTGTTTTCCTCTTCCTCAGTAACACCCTCTTCATTTGCTTGATAGAGTGAACTTATGAACTTAGCTGCAAAATTTATCACTTGCTCTACTGCGGGTTCCCGCTTGTAAACTACCATTGGATATTTAAGGAAATTAAGAAACTCCTCATGAAAATTTTTCTTCTCATCCAGCTGAAAGATAGCAATCACAGTGATTTGTGAATGAGTGAAGGGAAATGATTCATCTAGTACAATATATTAATGAGCACCTGCAGGCATACCCACAGAACATGAGAAAGAGTCTCTCAAACAAGTAGCAACTGTTTGAGGTGTGTGCAACCTTTCGGCAACCAGACACCAAGTTAATACAGCACAGGTCTCCTTGGGCTAGAGGCATGAGGTGACAGAGGCAGCCACTGGACTGGCACATTCTCACGCAAACACACTTGGTGGGCAGGATAAAAATCACTGTGCAGCCAGATCTGGGTTATGGGCAGCCCACCCCAATTTAGATCCTTACGCTAAAAACAGACCACTGGTTTAAAACTGGTTTTGACTTGCATGAAAACAGGCCAAGAGAATCATTTACACAGGCATCCTGAATAATAATTACTGTATTTCAACTGTATATACATCAACATAGTGTCTAAGTCAACCCCATTTTTCTGATCCAAAATGTTACAGATTTCATAGATCCAGTGTATAAGCCAACCTAACTTTTTTAGATCAGAAATTGGGGGGGGGGGGGGGGGGGGGGGGAAGAGAGGCAGAGACATGCCACAGCGCCGCTCACACGGGACAGGACTGGGCTTGGCTGGCACAACCTCATCCCCCGCAAGTGGCACTGCCTAGGCTGTGCCAGAGAAGAACTGAGCCTGGCGCCATTCGCAGGGGATAGGGCTGCACCAGCCAAGCCCCGAGACCGGCCCTGTCTACTGTGAGTAGCGCTGCCGAGCACCAAGCCCAGCCCTGTTCCTTGCAAGCAGCACCAGACTCGGTGCTCGGCTGCCACGGCCCAGGCAGCACCACTCACAGGAGACGGGGCCACGCCAGACTAGTGTCGAACCCAGCACCGCTCACAGGGGATGGGGACAAGGCTATGCTCAGTGCTCACCTGGCATGGCCCCATCCCGTGGGCAGCGCTGCCTGGGCCACACCAGCCCAGCGCCAAGCCTTGCCTCATCGGCAGCAAACGGTGATGCCGAGTGCAGACCCTAGCCCTGCCCCCTGCGAGCAGTGCCCAGCTTAATTAGCCACCAGGCCCCCAGGGCAGTGGTTCCCAGTCTGTGGCACGGGCACCACCAGTGGCACATGTTAACACATGCACGATAATTACTTTACGATGACAAAAAATGTGCTGACGGTACTTCACGCTGTATCGATTTAAATTGGCGGTGCGCAACCTGTCAAGAGTGTAGGAACCGCAGCCCAAGAGTATTAATCAAGCTTCCCATCCAACTGCCTCCGGCGGGCGGGACGGGGCGGCGCCCGGGCACCTCATGTGTGACGGCGGGGCCCGAGCTCCCCATGCATCGGCCCTGGAACCCGGGCCCGTCGCTCACCTGCGCGTAGGTCCGCCTCAAGGCCGCCACCAGCTTCGCCTGGCTCTGCTGCGGCTTCTGCGCCAGCGCGAAGGCGTCGCGGATCGACAACAGCTCCGCATCTGCACCCATGGCTGCCACGACCCGCCAACGGCCACCGCCCAACGGCCCCCGCGCGCCCGCTTCAAACGCATCACGTGAGGCCGCGCCAATCTCGCGAGAACAGAAGCGGGCGGGGCCAGGCTGTGGGGTTCTCCCGAGGGTGCGGGCGAGGTGGCCTCTTGTTTCGCTCGCGCCGCCTCCAAGCTCGCCGGCCGCGGGGCAGGAGAGAAGCTAATTTGGTTTGGAAAAAGAGAAGCTTTTCATGTTGTTGAAAAAAAAGACCAGAAAAACCCAACAACCCAATATGAGAAACAATTAGGTTTTAGAAAAATATAGAAAAGCAGAGGATTACGTACCTAGCTACATGCAAAATTAGTTTCCCGGCTTCCGATGTGCCTTCATTGCACCTGCATGATGGTGCTGGAAAAGAGAAAATACAGGGAGGGGGGCGACAATCGACTCTTTCAAAAATTTTATTGTAAAAAATTCTGTAATGACAATGTAAAACATGTTTTCTGTAGCATTTTCACAATTAGTAAATGAAATAATTATTTTTAATAGGTTGTAAAGTTTAGTTCATGTAAAAAAGGAAAACCTTAGATGACAGATATTAATGTGCTTATTGGAAGGGAAAGGAAGCAAATACGATGCCAAAAGTCAGAGCACTCACCATTAACAACAGAGCAGCTCTCATCCTTGGGATCCTGAAGTCTAGACAGTGCCGGTACAGCCTGGATTCTCACATCTGGAAATGTATCCTTCAGTCTAATCAGCTTGGGTTCATTAATTTATCAAACAATTCATCATCGATCTGGGCATTTTGTGGCATATTTTCCAAAAGTTTATTAACAAGCTGGCACACTCAAAATCTAACTTCATGGCTGCTTGCATTGTGAGACTTAAAGGAAAAAAAGTCAAATACATTCACTTTTTCTTATTTCTAATATATGTTATACAGCAATGCATGCATGTACACACTGCACTGCCTGAACACATATCATATGCATATGTTGTTCCATACTGGTCAGACCCTGACTATGATTCTGCAAGAGCTCATTATCAACTTTACTATTGCAAACAATCCTATTGAAAAATTGTCAGGGAACTAAATTGCTAACTAGGGTTTTTCCCCTGAATCTTAGTGGTACTAATTTCAATATGTACCCTTGTTGAGTAGATACAATTTTCAAACCCTTGCACCGTGGCAGGAGTATGCAACAGGTGGCGCCACACTACACATATCTGCAAATCACTGCTCCATCCCACCATGAGTTTAGACCCGCCGCACAGGCAAAGTAACCATCATGGAGCCCAGCTAGAAAAAGAGTCAACTACAAAGTTAGTGCTTGAAAGGGTGCAACAACTTTCTAGCTGGTTTCTGTCCAGCTTTAGTCAGACTCAGTAGTGCCTGTAGTATCTCTCATGTCCCTGCAGTAGATGTTTAGTCCACCCAGCCAGGTGCAAGGGGCTGGCTGAGGGGAGAAGCACTTTCCCCCACTGTCCCAAACCCACAGCGCAGGTCTGGGGAAGGCATTGCCCCTTGTTCTGCCCCTAATGGTGCCAGACAAGGAAAGATATACACTTCACCCAATGAAGCAAGTCAGCTGTGCCGCAACACATTGCAGCTCTGCTCCATTCTGTGATATCTTTTCTAGCCTTAGCAAGCCAAGTCCTTCTCCTCCCAGCTTTGATGGATGAGATCTTGCAGCTGTGGTTCTCAACCCTTTTGGAGTTGAGGTGCCCCTCAATACCTGTTGTTGAAATGCAGGGCCACACAGTTAACTAGTTTATCTATTACAGCGCTACCTCTTTGTGGAGGACCAGGCAGTAGGCAGGCAGGGAGGGATTAGCCAGGCAGGGACGAGCCTGAACCTGCACTTACCTCTCGTTACACCTCAGGCACCCCATGGTTCCACAACTCCTGGGTTAAGAATCACTGTTTAAATCAGGGGTAGGCAACCCCCAGCATGGGTGCCACAGCATGGCACGCAAAGGCATTCTGCTTAGCATGCACACCTGGGGGAAGGGGCTGGGGCTGCGCTGCCACAACAAGGATTGGGCCCTTCATGGCTTCCCCGCCATCTGTACCTGGCACACCAGCATCTTACAAGTGGAGGTGTTTTTGGCACTCTGCCCAAAAATGTTGTCAACCCCTGGTTTAAAAGCTCAAAGATAATGGGAGAAATTTTAGAATCTTTGTATTCTCCTTTGCCTGAGGAAGGTATGTGAGCCTGAAAGCTTGAAAATAAAGATTTTTTTTTTTGCAACTATCTAGATGGTGTAATAAAAGATATTGCCTCTGCCATGCTGACTGCTTTTGGTTTCAGACCAACATGACTACAACCTTTATCTCTCAAAAATAAAGGAGGCATGTACACAAAACCCAGAAACATGAGGCAAGGGATTTGACTTGCTGGTTTTGAAGTCCTGGAGCTGGCAACCTCATACCTGGTATTTAGATTAGGAGGGAGGTGTGGGTAGAAGCTGGAGAGGGTAGCTTGGGCAACTCTTGCTATTAGAAGAGTGAAAATCCTCCTGTGAGACTATGTTAAGATAATGACCATGCATTTACCTGTAACTTAAAGCGATACCACATTAAGCTGTATTGTATAAAGGGTTGGGATGATTCAACTGTCTTTGCAAGGGCATCTTTACTATTAACTGAACTCAAATTGGGTTGCAAAATTAGAAGTTTTGGGATGAATATATACAGCAAGTGTCTGGAAACAATATGGCTTTAGTGACATAACAAGTTTAGGTTTGTACTAATATAAAACAATTTAAGGTTATAAAACCTGAGTGCTAATTTAGCAGGCTAGTTGAAGACATAATCTTAAAGGAAACAGAAAAAAATAAAAAAAATCCTCTCATGTTTTGAAAACCAGAAGTCCTGGCAGAGCCAGATGGATAGAAAAAAAATTAGATTTAAGTCCTATTTTCTTGTTAATGCACCCCTCCCCCATTGCTTCAGGATAGTGAGGCACATATTTGCTGCTATCCACAACTAATCTAGTTTATGCCCCCAACCTTAATATAATACAAACGTTTTCTTGGCCTATCATATAATGTAACTCTGCAAACACATAGTTACTGCAACTGAAGGTAAATTATACGTGAGGCTTACAAACAAAGCCATACCAAATTAGAGCTGCATACTCCATGAGCTCCTCAGCTCCATAGACAAATTAAATAGAATACATTTAATATAACCACAGTTGCAGGCAACAGATTCTTTACCAAAACATCTCTCTGTTACAAACATAATGGGTCTCCAGAGATGAAGAATAGAAGGGACCAGCTTGACACTGTTGATGCTCATTGTCCCATTAATTTGAGTTTGAAAGTTCCAACAGAAAACCTCACTTTAACTTTCCAGGTTTACATTTGAATTTTACCAGCAGCCTTCATGGTTTTGTAAGTCTTCCACCCCCAAACAATAAACACTTACTTAATCTTTACACAGGAGCATTTTTAATTTGAGAATAGTAGGCTACAGGAAATCCACTGAAGCACTAAGTTTTAAATAAGGTCACAGCCTAGTCACTGTTAGGTTTGTTTATATTTCCTAAATTGCCAGAGAAGAAATGTGTGATCTCACTTACCTAAGCTGCTCTTCCCCCACTATTTCCCTAATCTTTCACCTGATTTAAAGATTCACCTACTTTCTCCACACTAGCAAAGTAAATAATTTAAAATTAAACAATAGACATTCTGATTCACTCTTTTTAAGGGTTTGAAAACTATATCTACTAAACATGGATGGATATGGAAATTGGTACCACTAAGATTTAGGGGGAAAACCCTAGTTAGCAATTTAGTTCCCAGACATACTTTGCAATTTTGAATTAATCTATGAAAGAGTTTATTGTTGTCCTCTTTCCTTTATTTGCTATATCTGTCTCTTAGCCAGCACCATCATACAGGTGCAATGAAGGAACATCAGAAACCCAAGGAATTAATTTTACGTGTAGTTAGGTAATCCTCTGCTTTTCTATATTTTTTCTACAATCTAATTTTTTCTCATACTGTTTATTTTGTGTGTGTCTTTTTTCAACAACATCAAAATCTTCTTTTTTCCAAACTAAATTAGCTTCTCTTCTTGTTTTTATAATATTTCCCTCATTTCCTCCACCATCAAAAATTCTACTCTTAATCTTTTCCTGCCCCAGCAAAAATTTCTCTTTCAGCCATGTGGTTTCTACCTATACCATACTCTCATTTTCCTATTTTCTCCTCTTCTGTATTGGTCTACAACTTTCTCTATGATTTGTACCCTTCTCTTCTACAACTTTTGTTCTTCCCACATTTTTCTATTTAGGTTCACGGTATGGGAGTAAGAAAGGTCTTCTGATCTACCCTCTCTTTCTTTTAAGATCAAGGCAGAAGTGAAGCTCTCTTGCAGGCAGCTGCTATTTTGGGTGGTATATTTGGTAGTTTAACTCAGTTAACACAATTTAAGCTAAAATTGTTTTTTTATATATATCTATCAATTGCCTAGCCAAATGGACAAAACTAGATGTTTTAGTAACATGTTCTTAGAGGCCCACTTTTAAATAGAATCTTAATATGAACAGTTTAGTTGTAGTAGGCCTGATTTTTTCCCCTCCTTAACATCTTGCTTAATCCTTTCCATCTATATAGCATGAATGCGATATGAGTGCAAACCAGTACAAAATCTGAACCACAAACATTCCCACTTTGCAGAGGTATTAACAATGCCACAACATGGAAGGCTGGGGAGATTAGGCCTGGTGGAAAGATACTGCGAATATATTCAGTAGCATGTCAGTCACAAAAATGCTGGGAAAAGGCATGTAACTGTGGAGGCCAAGGACATTTGTAACTTAAGGTAACATCCATGCAGAATTTGGGATTTGTTTGGTTGAGGGTGAGTGGGGCTTTGTTTTGTTCTTAGCATCTAGTTGCCAAGTGGTCTTCAGGTTTCAGGACAAATTCTGCCAACAATAGAAGAAATGATGGTATATATTTAAATGACTGTGGTGTGGGTCTTCAAATCTTTTTCACCATAACACAGTATGAACATTAGTTAATGGAATTCAGTAGATTAGCTGGATCAGGTAGTAAGATTGAACATACTTCCAAAGATGATTATGGAAGCCCAAACCATTTTGTGATGCTAAAATGAAAAGTTCTTTCTATCTTTTTCTATATCAGTGCAGTGCACTAGAAAAGAAAAGAAAAAAAGACCGTCAAACAATGTAAAACATGACCACTAGGAGTCAGTCTTGTTTCAGATATAGCTGACCTAAGAAGCATCATTTTTTTTATATGCAGAATAATACAATGCTTTGCTCTTTCAAATTGTGCCCAAGGGTTATGGTAAATTTAACTTATGTATTGGGAACTGAAAGAGGCAGCCCCGGTCTAAAAAGAACAAGACCTTATTTTATATATAAAATAAAATAAAAACTTGATGACAAGAACTTAGCTTTAAGCATCAGATATTTCTTTTGACACAACAAAACCATTTGTGTGGTAGTGTTGTATAAAGAAAAATGTTCATATATAATAATTATGTTATAAGAAATACCTAATTCTTAAACACAAATACCCAAAATACTTGTCATTAAGCCTAATGACTTGTCCTGATAGCACACTTGTACTCTGGGAATAGAGGAAATAGAAATTGCATAATAAATCCTGCAGCTGTGAGATTTACTTGTCATGTCATAAAAAAGGCTTTAAAAAAATACATGCTAAAACTAATACTGTGATTGGGAAGTAGTCAATCTGTGGAAATAACTATCATTAACCACAGATTCTTCATTAAATTATTATTTGTGAAACCCATATTTCTTAAGGAATTGCCTGGGACCTGTGAAATAGCAATTTAAAAAAGCATTAGAAAAATATATTTAGCTAACAAAATATGCTGAAGTTTCAGACAATTTTAGCTAGCCTTTCCATTATAGAGTGCAGGGAAGGGAATTTACTGGTGATCCGCCAATTTTTATTGGATTTTGTCAGTCTAGAAACTCAATAAATTTGCCTTAAAAATAAATTGTGTGCTTGACTATGAAGACTAAATTATTTTTGACAGTCACATATTTGTTAGACTTTTGCAACTATTTGCATATTGGGTATCATATGAGACTCTTTTCCCAACAAAATACTCCATAGGCCTGAGGAAATTATGCTGGACTTTCAGCCAGGAGACTGGTTTCTTCCATAGTCCATTAATATTTCTGCTAGAATTCATATTCCTAACTCAGAATAGAACTCAGGTCTCTAATACGCTGTAGCCTCATGCTCTTTGACACATTGTCTTTCAGAATAAATATGCTCACACAATATTGTATTGATGTCTTTCAAATAGAAGTAGAACCATTGGCATAGGTTCTGGTCCACATAGAATAACAGTCTACTTCTGATGCATGCTATTTCTTCAGCACAAGCAGTAGAGGTCTCTTCTGTAACTCAATAGGTTCAAATACTGCTAATAATTTAGTGAAAAATATGTAACCACATTATATGAAATACCCTACACATATAAGGTGACATAATTAATTTATTTAATGTAATTCTGTCATTTCCTACCTGTAAGTGATTAGAGTAAAATTCACTATATAGATCTCTGTCACCCTCTGACAGAAGTAGCAGGTTGTCTTCTACTCTATGGACTGGCAGAGGAAAGTGAGATGCTCTGCAGGTGAGTTCCACAGACATTTAATTTTCAGTAGGGTAAACTGAAGAATTTCTGTTTTCCGTCTAGGTTCTGGAGAGGGCTATGCTCTGGTGGTGCAATCTTTTTCTGCTTATTCCTCTCTAGAGTGACCAGTGTCTCTTTCAATCTGTCATTGTCTCAGTTCTGTCTTTTCCCAAGAGCTGACATCTCATCCTAGGCCCGGTCTCCTCACTTATCCAGTCCCAAGTCTCTATTTTTCAGGCTTCACATTTCAGTCCTGCATATTCCAGTTGCTCATCATGACTCTATTCAAGTCCCAGTCTCTTTGCTCAGCTGGTCCCAATTCTCCTTTTGCACCAGTGACCCTGATCAGAACTGTCTCTTCCCTTTTGCTCCTTGTAGGCATTCTCATGCCAATTTTAGTCTTTCCCTGTCCCCAGCTCTTCATCCAATACAAGTTACTCATAATCCATTCCTTTCACAATGCCCTTCCCAGTTTAATTTCCTCAACCCTGCCGGCTTCTCTTTGTTCCAATACATTCCTTTTCTCACCTACTTGTGTGCCCTCTGCATTTAAGACTGGTACCTTTCTCTTGGGTGCTGCTTGGGCACAAGTAGGGTAGCCTTTAAAAGCCTAGAGTCTACAAGCTCCCATCATCAGTTACAGACCTAGCCTAGTTCCAAATGGGCCCCACAGGCGTCAAGCAGTGCAGTTACAGGCAAAGTCCTGCTGAGGCTTGGGCTGAAGAATGCTCCCTTTTAGCTGCTCTGCCAGGTTGCCACATGCAGTCCAGCTGGAGGTGGGAGTCAATGGAATATGCACAATGAGAAGATTTTGGCTCTAAGGCTTTAACATGAAGCATGTACAAGTTTAGATTTTGAAAAGGCTTGTCATTCACCCAAATTTGGGAAGACTTTCAGGTGAATAGCAAAAGCCTATTTTCAGACACACCAGACACCACAGTCTCTTTGTGGCATGGGCCAGGCATGCTCAAGGCCCTTGGTGCCAGGACCTGCTGCAGCTTTAATAGTCAAGCTTTCCCCTTCTAAATTTCCAGTCTCTGCTAAAAACATGCAGAAAGTAAAGATTCTTAATTAAATGGTGGTAAGAAATGTAGCCTGGCAAAACATCTCTCCTGACCCCCTTCCCTCTCATCCCCATCCCACTCATCCAAAATAGTTGAATCATTTGGGTTAAAATTTTCCCAAACAAAAATCAGCATGAGGCAGGGACCCAGCATGGGAAAAGGCATCCCACATTATTGAATTTTGGAGGTTATAAGCAACTGAAAACAGGATCTTATAATGAGAAATGTCAGATACATTAATGGAGTGGTGGCATTTCCATCTCTCTCCATGATAACTTCTACTTCAGGAGGCCTGGATATGTCAGAAATGGGTTTCTGTGCCTTTTTCTCTAGTTCACCAACTTGAAAGATTTTCTGTTTCATTTATTATATAGTTGATAGCTTGTATGTAAGATGCAAGGCTCCTGATAGAATACACGCACCGCCACCAACTCTGCACTAATTGGCAGACTCAGCCAAAAGCCAAGATTGCATAGACCATGGAGGCAGATGTACCCCTGTCGATCCTTGAATATCGGTGCACTAGAGAGAATGGGTGTGGGTAGTTTATCGTACCTTTACCCTGTAGAACAGACTTAATTTCATAGCAGTGTTAATTTCACAGCACTCATTAAAACTGGATCGGAGGCCATTTTAATGGCAGTTTGAAGGACTGTACATGTAACTTACAAACCATTCATGGTGCTGCACAAAAACTGGCAAATATAAACTTAAGGGAGGGGGGAAGCTAGAGTTGGGGCACTCAGGGTGAGAATGGCCCCATATTTCCTGAGGAAGTCATACTGCTGAGAAGGAGATAGGCAGCAATGCCAGACCTTCCTACTCATTCTCTGAACTCCACCTGGCTGGATTCTAAATCCACAGGATCACCAGTGTTTTGAGGCTGCCATACCTGCAGCCTATGTGAGATTATAACCTTTCTTCATAGAGAAGCATTCCTCTGAAACTCTCATTTTGAGTTTTTGCAATAACATTTTCCATCCTGTGGGGCTTTTATTACAAGAGAGGAGTATGAGGCCCTGATGTGCTATGCTCCAAGAAGCTATTTTGGGAACAAATTTAATATAAAAAAATGATGATCCTATATTACTTGAATTGCAGAAGCACCCACAAGCCCCAAGAAAAGTGAAAGAGGAAGAATGTGCAGTCCCTGCTCTGTAGAGTTTTCACTCCACTTTATTGGTAAGTAATTGGCACAGTTTAAAATATTTCAGGAAATATAAATAGATAGAAATAAACAAGTCACAATAAGTAAGGATTAGCCAAATTGTTCTTCAGATTTTCAACAGCAGATTGCATTTGACTGAAAAATAGCACAGCAGTATAATACAGAGTATCCATCTAATACTGTCCTCAGATACACACACGCATAAATCCCACTGGCTCCAATAGGATTGGCATGCAGATAAATACTGAAAGGATTGGGCTGTGTATTTACAATGTTTTTTGAAAAGCTTTCAGAACAAGTTACAGGACATAAATGATATAATGTCCTAAACACACATGTTAATATCATTGTGAAGTAAATATTCTTCTTCATTGTTGTCGAATAAGGAATGTCAGTTATTTTTGGAATAGACACAGCTCTTCATTACTTACATGTAGGCTTTTAGAATGAAGGTGGGTTGATTAAGTTGAATCTTGGTTATGTTGGTAAGACATATTTTGATGCTTAGAAGTCAGGCCATAAATAACATTATCCTGATGTTTGAACAGTGCAAAATGTTTAAAACTTGACATCCATGTTAAAAAGACTAAATAATCATCATTTCAGTACTTCAGGGAAAAATGGAACAAGAACCTCATAAGTTTGACTAGTCTAAGATGGTAAGAGTGTTAAAAATATTACAGTGGTTGCACCTGCTACTGGTTGCCAACCCCAGTGGTATTGATCAGAGGCTCTTTGAAGGTTTTATTGTTACTGGTACAGGGGGAATATTTACAACTTGTGCATTACTCATCTAGACTAAAAGGACAGCAGGAAAGAGTAAAGTGCTCTTATATTAACAAAATTATTTTTCTCTTCTGTATTATTGTTGTACAAGAATTCATATAGGGGCCAAGAGTTATTTAATTCACTTCCCATTGCTGTTCTGAGTGACCTTTCATTTTTTGCAGAGGAAAAAAGGCACCTCAAAATATTGAAGGGGGACAACAGTTTATTTTCCCCAGTGCTCCTCCCCCACAAAAAAAAGCATTTGAGCCCTGTAAACCCCATTCAAGTCCATGGAAAGACTCATACTGAACCCAGTGAACTTTGGATCTGAAGATAGAGATCCAAATATGTAGCAGTGTTTATAATTGTACTGTATAGATATACACACACCAGTTTAACAAGTTACTAGTAGAGGAGTGGGATAGGTAGAACAAGGGAAAGTCAGCCTTTCAAATTAAGGGCACAGGCTATAGTTTTCTCAATTAGAAACTTGATAATTTTTTAGGCTATACTATACATTGTTTCAGATGAAATGTCATCTGCTAGTAATAATCAAAACAGCAGTATGCCTAATTTAGAAGCAAAATGCTATTGTTAAACTGAAATGTAAAACTTTAAAGCCAAGCAACTATCTGAAGCTTACATTTATTTGTTAAGCAAAACCTAGTCTGCACTCTTTACAAGTAGCAGATCCAGGCACAGGCAAGTATGCAGGATTTATACCCACTCAGGACACCATCCAAGATGGACTGTTCCTGCAACATGTATAAGTCTGTGGTTTTCAGCTTTTTCAGACTTGAGAAACCCATCCATAGACTCAAGGTATCCCTCAAAAAATGCCAGTTTTCACTCTGGTTTTTGACTATATAAACATAATAGAGCAATTTTTCTATTGCAAAGAACTCAGAAAGACTACCACAGGTCAGAAAGTTTTTAACACTATGGATTGTTTTTATCTCATGAATCGTATTTGTACATGTTAAGTGTTCACATTATGTGGCACACCACAGCATCCCTGAAAGGATCTTGAGGCACCCCAGGGCACTGTGGCACCTTGGTTGAGAGTCACTGATACGTGAATAAGGTTGCACGCTTGAGTAGTAAAATAGAGGTCAATGAAGCTTCCCAGCTGTGTATAAGTACTAACAGACATACAGGGACTGTAAACACAGGGTCTTATTTGTGCCCTTTATTTATTAAAGCTTGATATGGTGCTAATAACTCTTGTGCAAGGCCGATTTCTGTACAAGAAATACATTCGCTTCCCAAACTGTTTTGACAGGTTCAATAAATAAGCTTCCCCACCCGCCAAGACCTAATTTAAGGAACAATTTTTGAGCCTAATTATAACCTGCTTGGCTTTATTCTTACATAGCATGTTCCACCTCTTTAGCACATCCTTAAATCATAAAATCATGCAAACCTTTTTTTGTCTGTCAGCCGTGCTTTATTTTATCTTAACTGGCATGTGGTCCCCAGACTGATCAGAAGAAAAAGTGGGTGCTCCTTCCCATCATGGCAAGGTTCCCCGGGGAGCCTGGGGAACAATTCTTTGCTTTTGCTTCTCTCCCTACCCTTTCCCCACTTTTCTTTCGTCCTCTCCCCTATCTATTTCATCCTCCCCGTTGTTTCTGTAGCACTGCCATCTTATCCCTCTCACTTCTCCATCACTTGCTGCCCCCAGCCCAGTGTGGCCTTTCTTTCTCGCCCTTCTTCCCCCACTTTTCCTGCCGCTGGTTTAGGTTCAGAAGCGCCAGCGCCGTGCACATGGAAGAGAGGCGCCCATGGGCCCTGGTAGCCCGAGGAATCAGGGCTCGTGGTAGAAGCGATCTCTTTTATCAGACCAACTACATTGTTGCAAAAAAATATTCTGCCGGCTCCGCGTCTCCCCCGGGAGAGCTGCAGCATCCAGCCCTGGCATCTTCCCCTGGCGGAAGCGCAACCATTTGAAGGGAACGGGGGAAAATCCTGGGCGGGGGCTTGCACAGGTTGCTCCGCGCTCCCTGCTCGGCCGCCTGGCAGTGGGAGCGGGGCATGTGCGGAGAAGGAGGCTGGGGGGCGGGGGCTGCTCTGGTCGGGGCTGAAGTTGGGCTGCGTGTGTGCAACACGGGGCAGGGGCGCGGCGCCGGGACCGACTCGCCGCTCTTCCGCAGATCCGCGCATTTCCAGCCCGATGGCCTCGGGCACGAGCAAGAGCCGTCAGCCCGGGACTTGCAATGGACCCCAAGGCGCGCGCTGCAGCCCGGCAGAGCAGTGCAGCGGGGAGATCCACACGAAAATGTGCAAGAAGATCGCCCAGCTCACCAAGGTAAGGCAGGGCTCCGCTCGGCGCCTGCTGCTTGGAAACTTCCCATCCTCCTGCAGGGAGGAGAGCACAAGCATGCCGGGGGGGACCCGCGTGCGCAAACTTCACTGCAAATCGCGGCCCTTCGGGGGGTACAGATCGGCCGTGCACACTCCCACGTGCCGTCTGCCTGCTGGCCAGCCTGTCACCTGGCCTTTTTCTCCCTTACGTTATAAGGATCAGCTGGGGTTGGAGGATGCTGCTCTCAAAGCTGGACCTCGGCTGCGTGCAGTGTAACGCTGCCATGTAGAGCCGTGGTCGTGAATGCGTGCAAACAGCAAAAATATCCGCCAGGGAGAGCTGCCCACATTACCCTGCCGTGCATTTGCATCTCTAGTCTGTAAGCGGTATTATCCTGTTTCATACTGGGTTATAGTAGTGGAGTTCTCGCAGCTTGTCCGTTTTGTATAGCAGGCGAGAATCAAAAATCTCAAGCAGCACTAACTGTCTGCTCAGCTCCTTTGTCAGTCTAAGGGGGAAAAAAATCCCTAGCTCCTGAAATGCGATCGATTGGTCTCTGTGTCCACAAGGGGACAGGGGAATAAGTAATGGGCTCAAATTACAAGGGAGATTTAGGTTAGATAGTAGGGATAACTTTGATTATGAGGGTGGGCAAGAACTGGAACACCACCCACAGAGGTTCTGAAATCTTTGTGGAAGTTTTTAATATTTTTCTGGGACAGGACCAAGTTGGAACAGATGACCGTATGAAGTACCTCTCCCAGCCCTATTAATTGTCTAAGTCCATATTTTCCCCTTCCCTCTTTTTAGATTATCTTGTGCACTCTCCCTGATCTAATAGGACACACTATCAGTTCTGTATAGAGTCCAGCAATTTACTCACCTCCAGTCTTTTCTTCATTAATTAAAGCACTAACTACAAATGTAACTTAGAAATACATGAAGAGAGAGACATAAATATAGTGTGAAAGTTAAACATTAAGAGGTAAATATTCCCTGGGAAGGGTTACTGTATTTTAGTATTTGTGACTTCACTTTTTCCTATCGAAGAAAAAATGCAGGCATGTGTTGTATTTAAACTTGTACAAGTCCATGCAGATATGTTTACACACAAGTATTTTGTTTCTGTGTGCATGTATATATAGTAATTCTATATTTATTTTTATGTACACAGATGGCTGCACATTTTGCACATGAATACACATATGTACGTTAGCACACTCTTTGATCTTGCAGTAAATGTAACCTAACAATCCAAATACAGATGTGGCATACATTTTCACTACTTGAGACATTCAAACCCTGTTGCTGACTGGCATGTCCATCGAGGCCCTGGGGCCCCAGATTACGTAGGAGGCCATGACAACCCAGTCACATCCTTCTAACTTCTAGCAGCCTGTTGGTAACTCACGGGCCAGATCTGACCTGTGAAACATCATGTTTGACACCCCTGTTGCTATAGGAATGAAGCCAATATAAACAGGATTGGATTAACGCATAGGCAAACTAGGCACATGCCTAGGGCCCTTTTCCTCCATGGCAGTGGCGCAAATGGCCCTGTCCGCTTCCCTTCCTCTCCTCCAGCCTCACTGCGGCAGTTGTTTGCTTCCTAGTGGTGGCTTCAAGCCCCACTCCCTGCAGGTGGCAGCGCTGGGGTGGTGAGGGGGGTCCCCGGAAGTTTTTTTGCCTAAGGCCCACTAAATGGTTAATCTGGCCCTGAATATAAGTACTTAAAGAAACAGTGTTACTTTTTTATTTATCCCAACCATTTCCTCATCCCACAACAAAATGGGTAGAAAGGAGATAGCAAGTGATTATTAAGATTTCATGAAATGACTACGGGGTGTAGGTTGTAGCCGTGTTCGTCTAAGGACATAGGCAGACAAGGTTCTTTGGGCGAATCTGATATCTTTTATTAGACCAACTGAAATAGCTGAAAAACACTTATTAAGCAAGCTTTGGGGTTCGAAAACCTTTCGTCAGGCTAAGGAAGTCTCTACAGTTGGTGTGTGCTCTTCCTGGATGGAATGAAAAAGTAAAGAATCCAGAAGCTGGTCTGGTATGCATACAAGACAGGTAGTCAGTGAAAATGTAGATTGAGGAGTCAATGGGTGAGAGACAGGCTGGGGAGGCGGGGGAAGAGAGAAGGGGGTCTTTTTTGATCAGCTCAGTTTCTGTCACTGGGCCAAGTTCACCTGTAGGTAAAGATTAAAGATGTCTGAAGCCTTCTAACAACTACTCTAATCTTCTGTTCCATGGAGTAACCAAGAGGGTTTGCGGAAATGATTTGAGTTGATTCATCAGGTTTACAATCAAAAGTTGAGCTTTTGAATTACTTCCTTCTCTCTCCCATTTGAGAAACAATAGTGAGGATTGTATTTGTTAGTTAATTTTTTTTTAAAAAAGATCATAGATTGTAATTTGCAGCACTGGAATTTCATAGGGTCATTAACTCAGCCACTGCAGGTGATCCATCCAGAGCAGACTTGAAGTGTATTGGTAAGAGAGGTATGGTGAAGTTTGTATTGTCAAGCCTCATATTGAGCTTGTGGCTAAATAGAAGATTTTGGTGCAGTACCTTCTACAAGCGGTAGTCATACAGAAAAGCTGTTTTTAAAGTACCTTTAATTCCAATTAAATATTGAGAGAAATTTTTAATTCTTTGCCAAGATAGAGAATAACAAAATAGTGTTTTGTAAAATTAATTTAGCTTTGTATTAGAAAAATAATTACCATTTTCCATTAGTAGTAAAACTCACTTCAGATATTTCCAAAGCCCTTTACATTCTTGCATATCATTGGTTAAGGGCTTAAAGTTCTTTGTTAAAATTCCACCATTAAATCAAAGGTATACGTTTTTGCTTGTGTAAAAGTTACTCACTGCTAAATCATCTAAGCTGGAGATGATTGATTCCTGAAGCTCATAAAATACTTCTGAAAAGCAAATGCCTAAAGTTGCTGGATGTGGCTTTTTTGTACCTTTTTTTTTTTTTTTTTGCAATTAGATACTTACTAAGGTTGTGCTGGTAGAGAGCTCATTGCAAAATTGGGGAGAGGGGTAGTTACTTGCTTACTTGTTTTTATAGATGCAGTGATATTATGTTAGACCCTCAAAAAGAAACAAAGGCAGAAAAATCTCTCATGCATTCCACCAGGCCTTAATTTGGCCCCTGAAAAAATTACTTCTCTTTAGGGAAAAAAGGCAAAGTATGTTAGCTTGACAGCTTTGAGGGGCTCTCTTCTTATTGGCCACCTTCTCCTAGCCAAATTCCAGATTGCAATAAATTGGCCCTTCAGGGTCAACTGAATATAATATTCTGCCCCTTTTCATATATTAAGATCCCAACTTAATGTAAAGATTGCTGCTCTGTGTCCTGAAAGATCTGCCTCCACCCATCCCAGGATTAGAAGAGTTTTCAGTGGTAGCAGAAATAATGTTATGTGTAATAGCCAAATATGCAGGTTTGAGCTCTGTTTAATTCCTAGAAAATGAATGTGAAACACATGAGATATGGCTGGTATGTTGTGACTATTCTATATTCCCTTCCCTGTTGTATACTAATCACTAGTTCCCTGGATCAAGTTATACATTGGAAATTGGGATCCATTATAATGCTATACTCATTTACACCCTTTCAACAGTGTCTAATTCTATCAAAGAAGTAGGCCTATAACCAGGGATCCTGGTTTCTGTTCTCTGCAGAAAAACAGGGATTTTGCTCCTTGGAAGAGAAAAATGCGGATTTTCCTCTTAAAAGCAGGAAACTGCAGGTTTCCTCTTTCAGGCTGGAAGTGTTCCAGGCTGCATGGAGCTGCTTGGAGCTCAGGGGCATGGCGAGAGGGTGATTGGAGGCAGGGGGTGCCAAGTGGATATGCGCATGAACACACATGTGGCCAACATACAGCCAAGCAAGGTGGTAGGAGCGGCCCTGGCAGCTGGATATAGGTGAGCCTATGGGATAGTGGGGTTGGAGGGCCAGGGCTTGAGGATTGTCCAGAAGGCTTTGTGTGGGGCATATGTGTGGGTTTGTGTGCAGCAGCGGTGCGTGGAATATGTGGATGTGTGTAAGGATGTGTGTGTGAGACTTGTATGAGTGGGAATCTGTGTGTGTGTGTGTGTGTGCCTGCTGGTGCTGGGGGAAGGTGTCCAGGCACCAGGGCTGCAGTGGAGCAGATGGGGGTCTGAGGCAGCACTCGGTGTTGCCAGTGAGCCCAACTCGGCATTGTTGCCAGTGGGGCTCACCCAGAGGCACCTGCCTCTCCAACAGGGCAAGGGGGCGGGGAGGTCCTTCAGCAGCACCAGGGAACTGTGTGGTCAGAACCACAGGCAGTGGCTGGGGCACCACAAGCTGCCTGGCGCCACTGACTGGGGCTGGGTGCAGCGGGGAAGCGTGGCTCTGGTTGGGCCATGCTGCGGGCAGCTGGAAGAAGGCAAGGGGCTCCAGACGGTTCAGTGCTGCCAGTGATGGGTGTGGTGGCTCCCACTTGTGCAGGCAGCAGCCAATAGAGTCCGGCCTGGATGTGGGCTGCAGGGAGGAGAAGGGGACAGCAATGGCACCACCTGCCACAGGCTGGGGCTCCCACACCACACTGTGGCTTAGCCATGCCCACCCAGCCAGCCAGCATACCCCAGCTGTATGTGGCCCCCCTGCCCCTGAGAGCATGGGCACTGGCCCCCAGCAGCCTGGGCACACAGCTCCCTGCTGTCCCAAAAGGACCCCCTCACCCCTTTCCCTTGCTGGAGTCCTGTGTGTCTGCATGGGGCCTTCCAGGGTGGAGGGTAGCTGGGGACCCCTCTGGGAGGGCTGGGGAAGCTGGGGACCCCTCTGGAAGGGCGCCCCCTCCAGGAGAACTGTGGGTTGGGAGTGAAGGGCACCAGCAAGGACAGGGTGCTGCGGGTTGGGAGTGAGGGGCAGAGGCAGGGCATTGGCATGTCAGGACTGCTCAACACCATAAAACAGCAGGGGAGACAGCTGCAGCTGGATCTCCATCCTGGTAAGCAAAGGGCATGGGAAGTCTGATTTGGGAAAATTTTTCCTTTTTAAACCAGAGAATTTGTAGTTTTTAAACAGAGAAAACCAGGATCCTGTCTCATAACCAGTGACCTGGTCAGGCTGCTGAGGAAGGAGGAAAAGGGGCTTACACTAATGTGAGGGGTACTGCTAAATGGGCAGAAACAATTGGTGACGGACAGGGGGGACAAGGCTGAACTCCTCAACGAGTTCTTTGCCTCAGTGTTCCTAAGCGAGGGGCACGACAAGTCTCTCACTGGGGTTGTACAGAGGCAGCAGCAAGGCGCCAGACTTCCATGCGTAGATCCTGAGGTGGTGCAGAGTCACTTGGAAGAACTGGATGCCTTTAGGTCGGCAGGCCCGGATGGGCTCCATCCGAGGGTGCTGAAGGCACTGGCCGATGTCATTGCAGAGCCACTGGCAGGAATATTCGAATGCTCGTGGCGCACGGGCCAAGTCCCGGAGGACTGGAAAAGGGCTAACATGGTCCCCATATTCAAAAAGGGGAGGAAGGAGGACCCGGGCAACTATAGGCCAGTCAGTCTCACCTCCATCCTTGGTAAAGTCTTTGAAAAAATTATCAAGGCTCACATTTGTGAGAGCCCAGCAGGACAAATTATGCTGAGGGGAAACCAGCATGGGTTTGTGGCGGGCAGATCGTGCCTGACCAACCTAGTCTCTTTCTATGACCAGGTTACGAAACGCCTGGACACAGGAGGAGGGGTGGATGTCGTATACTTAGACTTCAGGAAGGCCTTTGATACGGTATCCCACCCCATACTGGTGAACAAGTTAAGAGGCTGTGATGTGGATGACTGCACAGTCCGGTGGGTGGCGAATTGGCTAGAGGGTCGCACCCAAAGAGTCGTGGTAGATGGGTCGGTCTCGACCTGGAAGGGTGTGGGCAGTGGGGTCCCGCAGGGCTCGGTCCTTGGACCGATACTCTTTAATGTCTTCATCAGCGACTTGGACGTGGGAGTGAAATGTACTCTGTCCAAGTTTGCAGATGACACAAAGCTATGGGGAGAAGTGGACACGCCGGAGGGCAGGGAACAGCTGCAGGCAGACCTGGATAGGTTGGACAAGTGGGCAGAAAACAACAGGATGCAGTTCAACAAGGAAGAATGCAAAGTGCTGCACCTAGGGAGGAAAAATGTCCAGCACACCTACAGCCTAGGGAATGACCTGCTGGGTGGCACAGAGGTGGAAAGGGATCTTGGAGTCCTAGTGGACTCCAAGATGAACATGAGCCGGCAGTGTGACGAAGCCATCAGAAAAGCCAATGGCACTTTATCGTGCATCAGCAGATGCATGACAAATAGGTCCAGGGAGGTGATACTTCCCCTCTATCGGGCGCTGGTCAGACCGCAGTTGGAGTACTGCGTGCAATTCTGGGCGCCACACTTCAAGAAGGATGCGGATAACCTGGAGAGGGTACAGCGAAGGGCAACTCGTATGGTCAAGGGCCTGCAGACCAAGCCCTACGAGGAGAGACTAGAGAAACTGGACCTTTTCAGCCTCCGCAAGAGAAGGTTGAGAGGCGACCTTGTGGCTGCCTATAAGTTCATCACGGGGGCACAGAAGGGAATTGGTGAGTATTTATTCACCAAGGCGCCCCCAGGGGTTACAAGAAACAATGGCCACAAGCTAGTAGAGAGCAGATTTAGACTGGACATTAGGAAGAACTTCTTCACAGTTCGAGTGGCCAAGGTCTGGAACGGGCTCCCAAGGGAGGTGGTGCTCTCCCCTACCCTGGGGGTCTTCAAGAGGAGGTTAGACGAGTATCTAGCTGGGGTCATTTAGACCCAGCACTCTTTCCTGCTTATGCAGGGGGTCGGACTTGATGATCTATTGAGGTCCCTTCCGACCCTAACATCTATGAATCTATGAATCCCCTGCCTCTGGGTTCCTGTAATGGGGATTGGGATTCTACACAAGTACTATATTTATCCAAATCCAAGATGACTCTGAATTTAAGATGACCCCCCAATTCTATATATAGGAAACCTATACATTTGTTATAATTTTTCCATGTATAGAATATAATTATTGGAGGGTCTTCTTAAATTTGTGTTCACCCCCAACCACTGCAGTGGGGCAAGCAGCAGCAGGGTGGTCAAATGGCCTGTCCCCTGCCCCTTGCCTCCTCTGTATCTTGCTCCCTACCACCTGTCCTGTCTCCCACTTGTGCTTCTCTATGGCCTGCCTTTCCCCATAGCCTGCACTGCCAACCACCTGGCACCTGACCTCCTCACTTAACTCCTGTCTCACCTAGCTCTCCTGCCAGTATGTCTTCCCCCTGTAGCCTCTGTCACCCAGCTTGCCACTTACTCTCTGGCCCTGCTCTAGCCCAGGGTTTGGAGCATATGGTTGCTCTAGCCTCAGCCCAGCTATGAAGTAGTGGTTGCAGGGGAGCGGGGATGGGGCGGGGGGAAGGGCAGCAGCAGCTGCTGTGGGGAGAGGTAGCAGCAAGGGAGGCAATCATGGGAGCAGGTGGAGCAGGGGCAGTAGAGGGATAGAAGCTGTGGGGGCAGGCAGCAAATCCAAGTAACTATGATAATCATAACCCACAAGGTTGGAAAACTGTCTCCTGCCGTACCACTGCATTCTCCCTATGTCCCATTGAAATCCCTAAGGTCAGTCAAGGACAGCCTCTTACAAGCATCCTCTTGGTGAAAACACATGGAAGGTCATTCTCTGTAGTTGCTCCTTAGCTCTGGAACTCCACCCCTCTTGAGGCTTACCTAAGCCCAAGACTGGGCATCTTTCATAAATGATGTGAACCCTTCCTATTTTTGTAGGCATTTAGCAGTCAGACCTAGTATGAGATGCTGTTCAGGGGGTCACTGTTTGATCTTGACATTCTAATTCCCTTTGAAATTGTTTTTTGATCTGTTGTCACTCTCCTATTTTTAAGTTGCTCTGTTTTCTTATTGTAAACTGCCCTGAGCCCTTGTTGCAAAGGGTGGTATATAAATCAAATACATGAATAAATAAATTAAAAATAATTCTGTTCCCAGGAAGCAAGATCTGGGCACTATTTTTTGTTTCCTCAGTCACATGCAATTTTTCTTGTTTTGTTGCTTGGTACATAGAAAGGGTGAGATTACATATATAGCTTGTAAAATATAAAAGCCTGCAACAAAAATACCAAGGTGGTGTTAGAAATGGTTATTAATAAAACTGTGTGTAAGAGATATAAAAGAATATCAGTTTGGTTGTGTGAAAATGACTAACTTAACTTTAAACATCTCATAATGGAACTGTAAGGTGTATCTTAAGAATAGTGCCTCTAAAATGTAGAGGTGCACCCATACAGTGGTCAGATATTGGATTGGCACCAATATAAAGAAAATTTACAGTATCGGAAATCGGCCATATCAGGCCAATAATTTGGTCAATAAATGGCCCGTGCATGCATCCAGCCGCAACACAACACAGGCGGCGAGGAGCACAGCCCAGCAGCGTGGAGAGTTGCCTCCAACTGGCACGTCTGGTGGAAGGGGAGGTGGGAGAGAAGGGGCTCGGGGTGCAGATCAAGGCCTCTGCCATGAAGGAGGGTGTGGGGCTGGGGCAAGTGCTGACCAGCTGGGGAAGGGCAGGCATGGCATGGAGCCATGGCTTATCTGGGGGCCGCAGGGAGTGTGTGTGTGTGTGGGGGGGGGGGGCTCCCGCTGCTGCGCACCACTGGGCTGGGAGCCGCTGCCCAGCATTCGTCCGATGCTCGCCTGCTCATCCAGCGGCTCCCACCACTGCTCATCCAGGAGGTCATGGGGGGGCCTGTGCCCCTGGATTTGTGCAGGGCGGGATGGGGCTTCACCAAACTCTTCCTGCAGGACGGGGCTGTGCTGAGAAGGGGCTACAATGAATTTGTGGCTGTAGCCGTGCCCTGCCAGGGAGAGCTTGGTGCAGCTGGAGCCCTGGCCCACCCCACGCAGATCCAGGGGCATATTCCCCCCCCATGGCCTCCCGGTCAAGTGACAAGAGCTGCTGGCTGAGTAGGCGAGTGCTGGATGAGCTGCCAGACTGTTGGCTACAAATGTCCAACTCGGGATCCTTAAAATTCTGGTTTATTAGGCGGATTGAAGCACTGTAATGAAGTTAAATCATAAACCTTGGGGCTGGTCCTCACACGCACGCACGCACGCACGCACGCACACACACACACACAGTGGCAAGCTACAAGAGTCAGGTATACCTATCCCACAGGCGCTGTAGTCTGCCGTCGCTGGCCAGTCGAGGCTTCTTCCAGCGTGGTGTTATCCTCCAGAAGGGTGTCACCGGCTGGTCCTTCTGGCTGGACCGGTCGCGTGCTGGTCAAGTTGGAGTTCAAGAGAGCGCCGCTGAGGGTCACTTTTCACTACTTTTTATCTGTCTTCGGCAGACTTTGGTGACTCCCCAGTTTTCAGGTTTGCCCAATCCAGGTGTTGTTGACCCTCATGGGACTTCCCTCTTGGTGGCTACTGGATGGCATCTGTCAGCCCCAGGGGTCATCCACATGTACGTGCAGGTTTGGGAGTCTGTTGATGAATTTTGAACAGGGCTCTGGGAGCGGTCGATCTGGAGATATTCATCCCAAAAGTTGGTCCCGGGCATTGATTAACTCAGACCAGGGCTTCTAGCCCTTAAACAGTGATGTTTAGAGATTTCCCGGTTGCTACATTGTCTTCTATTGATTTCTTCCCTTGGGGTTTTCCTAGATGTTAATTGCTACCTGCTACTGTGTTACGCATTCAATCACTGATTCACTGGCTCTTTCAGGGGCCTGCCTGATACAGGGAAGAGGCAGTTTGACTCCTGCCCTTGTTAACACTGTTACAATGTATAACTTACCTCTGAAACTAAACACATTTAGTTGAAAGGTGAGGAGTATAAAATATAAGCTACAACAGTAATGCCGTGGCGCACAAATAGATAAAAATTCCAAAATACGAGGGGAGATACAAAATGCACACACCCAAATTTTAAAACACAATTCCTTATCTTAAAGTGAAAGAAAGAGGAAGGAAGAAAAGGTAGAAGACGAGAAACATATCCAAAGAGGGGAGAGCAAATGCAGGCAAGAGAAAAAGGGGGCTTTCTGCTACAAGACCAACAGCTCCTGGCCGAGCGGCACGCAGCAGCGGGAGCTGCCCCCTCCTTCCCTGTGCCCCCTGGACAAGCCATGGCTCCATGCTGCAGCCGCCCTGCCCGGCTGGGCAGCACTTGCCCCAGCCCCACTCCTCCCTCACCTTGGGGGCCTTAATCTGCCCCCCCCAGCCCCTTCCACCACACTAGACTTACCAGCTGGAGGCAGCTCTCCACACTGCCAGGCTGAGTATTGGAAATTGGATTGGTATCGGCTCATGTGCCTCCTTAAAAATTGTCTGTCGGTATCGGCTGCAAAAATCTCTATTGGTGCACCCCTAGTTTGATGTACTAGAATTTAAAATGAAACCATGAGCAGAGATGGCTTGAAGGATGGTCACAGCGTAAAGCTTAAACACGGGCAGGCCAAAGGGAGAGACATCTATGTGTTTAATACAGTGTAATGCAGACACTTCTTTTTGACAAAATGTTTTCTGTACATCAGTGCCATGACATTTAAAACAACTGATAATGACAGGCACTACCTCACTGTTCAAGAACTTACCTAGACACTCAGTTTTCTGTGCTTGAAATCCTCCTTTGATGTGACCACATTGTACTACAACAACGGAAGTGTAGCAGGCATTGTATTGCCGATCACATTGCACAAATGAGGGCTCTTGTTATTTTCCTTCAGGCCCCAGCTCCTGGAGTCAAGTGATTATGTAAGCATCTATCTTCATTTGAAAAATAAGAAATTGTTATCTGGCTTTCATTGTTTGTAGAAAAAAAGTTACAAAGGTTCCACCTCAAAGGTTCACCCTCAAACAAGCTTGAGAGAAATCAGCATTTCATTTTTGAAATCCTGAATTTTAAAAACTATCTTGGGGGGGGAGGGAAAGAGGACTAGTGCAAGAATACCTTTCTTTTAGGAGTTCTCTGTATATAATAGTTAATGTGTGTACTCTGAAGAGATGTTTTGATGCCTGATATTTGTGTGAGAAAGGATAAAGACAGAAAAAAAAAAAACAGATCACGAATTTGGTTTGAGTGCAGTATTGTGGTTGCTAATTCTGCGTGAAACTTCTGTATGAAGACTCTGTCTTTGCTACAAATTTAGGAGATCAGTCATAGAAATTATGCAAGGTTTCATGATTTTGACCAAATAAAAGGGTAGCAGTTTCAACTGAATTTTGGTTTGAGAGTAAAACAAAATGCTCATCCTACAAATGATAACCTCCATGCTTCAAACAGTAGCAACGGTGACTGACTGATACAAAGACCATATTCCATTCTTGATACACCTGTGCAATTCCAGTGGGTTCACATAATAGGATTTGAAGTCAGCAGTTTCATGGTTCCAGCTGAATGCAGAACGTTGTTGACTTCTTATTAGTAATTAAACTTAATTTTCTTTCTGGATCTAACTAAACGATACTGCAGCCCTCCACATGTTGTGCTTGCCGATTCTTTATACTTCTGGTCTCTACAGCAGTCTAGAAAGAAACAGCAGTTTTTATTAACAACTTTGGGCCCAATCCTGAGCAGCACTATGTATCAATCACTCTCACGGATTGTAGCAGGACTTGTAGGTGACTAGCAATTCCCAGCATAAGTCCTTTTCACTTCAGACAAGAAGGAAAATGCAAATGAATGTTCAGGGAAAACCACTGAGGAAAGTGGATCAGCTTTCATTTAAAAGGCAGTCCTGACAGGGCTGGCAAGAAGTAGGTATATTGTAGACATTCATTATCTACAAGCTTTTTTTCTCTGAAGCTCTGCCAGTGGGTCTCAATCTTGATTTGCTACTCCAGACTTTAGTTTCTGAAGTTGAGCCTGGGAGGCATAATATTGCCTAGTAAAGTATGTAGTGATATTATCTGGTGAACCAAAAGCTAGGAGAAGCTGGAGTTTCAGTCCAGCGTTAGCAACAAGACCTTCCTTTCATGTTTCTACAGTCTTAAGGTTGAACTGGAAGCTGAGGGCAAAATATTCTCAGTTAAGTCCTTCATGCTGAAACTGACTTTCCCTCAGACAGCCACTAACAGACAGTTTGGTTATTTTTTTAAGGCCTTATTGCAAAAGTAACATTACATGTTTGGTTGTCTTTAGGAATTGCAGGGTTTTCAATAAGACAGCATTATTCAGAGGAAAAAAAAAATGGTTTAAGGTACCCTGTGCATGTCAAAATCAGTGGTTTGGTTTTCATACTTAAATATAAGCACATGCTTAAGTATGTTGCTGAAAGGGGAAGAGGGGAGTCCTAGTGTACTTCAGCAGCTGCCTACTACAGGAATAGTTAATCAGACAAAAACACTCTTCATCCATTTAAAAAAAAAAGTGAGAGTCTGGAGAGAGAGAGAGAAGATTTTTTTTTTTTTTTTAAAGGAAGGGATACATCAGCTGGGATCACATGTGTCTGTTTCATCTGTGCACTCCTATACCAGCCTAGTGGGGTTAAACAGATACAGCTTTAAACCTGAATGGTTTAACTTCCAGATAGATCCAAATAGAGCGGAGAGATTCATCAGTTGCAGTGGTGTTATAGTTTTGAAATGCTTTACCAGTTTATATGTCTATTTGGTCTCCAGTTATCCTAGAAAGAGGTAAAGCAGTTATATTTATTCACCTTAGCACTCCACAGAATGGTTCAATAACCTACAGGAATAAGGCAGAGTGCAACTGTAGGTAAACTGGGATCACATTTTTAGAGCTCTCAGGATTTTCTAATGGGCATGTCGTATTAACCCTTATTACTATGTCAGCAAGAAACCTGTTGACTTTATGCAGATTTGATAAAAAGTTATCTTTTATTTTTATATTCAGTTCTTGCTACCTGCAGTTGAGGCCCAGTAACACTTGTATCATTCGATTAATTTATAACTGTCTATGGAATGCATCAGGGATACTCAGCGGTGACACACAATCCCTTTCAAGATCAACTTTAAAAGCAGTTAGGATTTTCGTGTAATTAAAGACTGTTTTGATGGTTAGAAGCTTTCTTCTTTATCTCCTTTCTACTTAAATTTATCCCTAACTAAGATACCATTTGTTCCTGTAACAATATTGTTTTAGCTTAAATTGTGCTTTTCCATCCCTGGTCAACCTGTGCTTGTTCTTCTAATAAATGCTAAACAGGCCAAAAATTTTTTTTTTTTTTGGTCTCCTTTCATAAGACTGGCCTGCTAGCCTTTCCTCACACATGTTCCAGTTTGAATCCATCTTTCTTAACAAGATTGACCAGAATTGTAAACTGTTCCCAAGTAGCTGAGATTCCCACTGGTTAGATGGGAACTCACAGGGATCTTAGTATAGAAAAGGGGCCCCAGCATAGAAAAAGGTTGAGAACCATTGGAACACTGTGATGCTGTGCTGAAAGATACTTTGGATTGACCATATTTATCCAAATCTAAGATGACTTGGAATTTAAGACAACTCCCTCCCACCCCAATAATTAGAGTCTGTACATGGAAAAAAATGTTTGTTGTAATTTTCCATGTATTGAATTTAATTATTGGAGGGTGTCCCAGGGGAGCTGGGACACCGAAGGAACCCCGGGGCAGCAAAGAGTCATACTTACCTCCCGCAGAGCTGGAAGAGCCGGGGGAGGCGCGTACGCTGAGGACGCCGGCGCGGGTGATCAGCCGGGCGTTTATCCGGCTACGGCAGAGCAGCGGGGGCGGAGGACGCCTCCCGGAAGAAACAAAAAAGTGGCCCCGCCAAGGCAGCGGGGCGGCTGATGAGGAGAGACCAGGAGAGTGAGCTCCTGCGGGGAGCAGATCAGCCGCCGCACCCAGCTGCAGCGAGTGCAAGGGGCAGAGCGAGAGCGGACTCTGAGAAAGCCGGCAGCACAACCGGCAGCGGTGCTGGTGGTGGAACCGGCTCCGACGCTGTCGGCAGAGCCGGTGGAGGAGCCGGCGGCGTCGGGAGCAGCAGAGCCGGGGAAGAAATTGACAACGCTGCAGGCAGCAGAGCTGGTGGAGGAACCGGCAGCATCTGGAGCAGCAGAGCCAGGGAGGGAACTGGCTGCATCGCAGGCAGTGGGGCCGGAGAGAGAACCGGTGGCATCCTGAGCAGCAGAGCTGGTAGAGGAGCTGGCTATGCTGTGGGCAGAAGGGCCAGCGAGGGAGCTGGCCGCATTCCAGGCAGCCGCGCCGGGGAAGAAACCAGCAGCTGGATTAAAGAAGGAGCCGAGGCAGAAGGCCGAGGCTGGCGACCCCGGTGGACTGCGCCAACTCTAGGAGCTACCCCAAGGAAGGACCCCCCACTGAAGTTACATTCAAAGTTGTGGCAGACGAGTTCAGGGGTCCTCCTGACTTCAGCAGGGGTAGCCTCCGGGATCCACCCGTAAGCCCGGTGCCTGCAAGATCTAGGGCTCGGGCAAAGGCGGCGCGAGAACACCTATTAGAGTGGAGGCGGGTACAGAGGTTGTAACAGGTTGCTTTCCCCAGCACCATCTTCCCTGTTATCTGCACCCTATGTGGGGCACCCTTGGAGTCCCTTTTAAGGTTTCCTGTGTCCTGCTCTTTACTCATCTGCCACGTCTTGATGGAAATTATTATGCTGATGTTCTTGAAAGCAGGAGACTGCCTGTTGTATTTCGTATGTTGGGGTCTTTCTCTAGCTAGGCCTCCCCGTCTAAACCTAGCAAACAGGGTTTGACTGCAAGGTTCTAGCCTTTTTTCATTCTCTTGAAGCTTGTGGCCCTCTTTCCTGCTCCAATCTGGAGCCCAGTCTCCCTGGCCTAGAGGTCTAGCCACCAGCCCCACAGCTGGAGTGGTGCAAGTTTAAGGCCAGCAGATAGCCTTGCTTAGTCCCACAAAAAAAGTTAGAATTGCATGTCAGGAGTACCAGCCCACTGTGGCCTTTTAAGCTTGTGGCTTCTGGCACCAGGGTCAGTACACCTCAAAATCCTGCCCCCCACCCCCGGTGCTGGGGCCTATGTACCCCCAAAAGCCACACCCTTGCTGGCACCAGGGTCCCCACTCTGTGGTGGGCCCCCAAATGAGGCCTCTTCTTTCCCCTAATAGCCTCACCCAAACCACCAGGTATTCAGTAACCAAAAGAAATATGGACAGTTCCATCCGTGGGCAATAACTGCCACTAAAAAAAATGTGATCAAAGAAAGCCGCACGCCAGCTTACATTTATGCCGGGTTTGTGCTTCGGCTCCCCACCATCGGCTTCTGGGGTGGCTGCCGTCTCTCAGGGCTTCTGTAGTGTCCTCTTCCAGCCTTTGGACTGCTCACCAAGACTCTCCGTAGAGCTCTGGGATGCACTCCTTCCCATTTGGCTGCCAGCCCTTACTGTTGCTCTCCCCAGGGTTTTTATAGTCCTGGCCTGCCCCTTCTGGTCAGCTGACTAGCTGGCCAGGCTCAGTATTTAACCCCATCCTTACCAGCATTCTGTGCCCAGAAAGTTCTGGCCTTAAAGGGGTGGACCTGTCTTCTGGTGACAGGGCTAGGGTTCCCTGTTACACCCCCCCCTCTTTCCTTTGTCTGGGGTCTTTCTGAACCCTCAACCTGCCTTCTAGTAGCAGGGCTAGGGTTCCCTGTTACAGAGGGTCATCATATTTGTCCCCCCAACTGCTTTGGAGGGGAAGGCAGCTGCAGAGAGCAAGGGGCCAGACCCCTACTCCTTGCTCCCCCTCCACAGTGCCTGTGCTTTGCTCCCTATCACGTGCACCTCTGTGCCTGTGCTTGCCCCCACACTCCCTCTCTCCACCTTGCCACCTACCCCTTTTCATCCTTGTGCCTTTGCATGACTCCTGCCTGTTCTCCCTCTCTCCCCCAAAAAACCTCATCTTGGATTCAAGTAAATAAGATATATGCTATCTTTCATCCAGTCATTAAAGAGTTGGGCCAGGTAAGAGAGCTGGAAGTACTCGGCACCAGTGATAATCAGCCCATTTATATAGCTGCATGACTGTGTTTATTTAAAAATCTAATGTTGGTCATCCAAGTTTGAAAATATTGGCCTTAATCCTCAGTAAATAAATATCATTCACTGTCACACAGGAAATGCATTCGAGCCAAGAGTCTTCATTTTTCTGAGACCCAGTTCTGTGGCTTAGCCAGAACATTTTACATAATTGAATATGTGTTTATAATTTGAAGCCAGTCTCTTGAAAATTGTGGAGATTATTCCACGTTAATAGATATTGGGAAAATATAATTTAATATCCCGGGATTCTTGCCACATCTATATATTGAAATTACCTTCTTGCTATAGTACTTGTCAGCAGCTGCACTAAGTTTTTAGAAACCCTGACAGCTTTTAGTGATTAGCAAATAAAAGCTGATTTACAATAGAAATTATGGACCAAATCCAAGCTACTGTTTTAAATCACCTCATTTAATATTTTTGTTTGAAACACTTTGCATTTAACATGAGCATTGATTTTTTTTTAAAGAAAAAAAAAAGCAATAAAGCTTAAAAGAATCCAGTGTTCCATTAAATGTCTAAAAGAAAGTAGAAAATAAGAGTTTTAATCCTAGAAAATCTTTTTTAAATTCTAGTTTAGTCTCTTGGATAATATACAAAATTACCATTTTTTTTCAATGACTTTGAAACCACATCTCCAGCAACAGTTTCTTCAAGTACTATCAGAGCTGTCAATACTGAGACATTAAATCCACAAAATAAATAATATTTGTTAAGATTCACTGGGTACATCTACATGAGATGCTTTACTTAAGTTCAGAGGAAATTACTGTGCAGTAAGCATCACTGTCTACATGTGCAGACGCTTACTGCACAGTATTTTGCTCTAGTCATGAGTAAAATTGCTACCTCCCCTCTCCCTAGGCCCCCTGGACAAGCTGCTCACAGCTCTGTCCTGAGCCCAGCCCCAGCTCCACTCCCTTCCACACTGCTAGGGCCTTGATTGCCCCTTCCCCCACAACTGACTTACCAGCTGGATGCTCCTCTCCAAGCTGTTGGGCTGGCTGTGTGCATGCTGTGGCTGCGCGCATGCATGCAGCATTTATTGGCAACATTATTGTCCACATCAGCCAAAAAAAAGCTGATTGCCGATGTCAATTTTCCTTTTATCAGTGCCAATAGGATACGGACCGATGTATATGTACACCGCTATTCAGCATTTTGTATGACTTGACCCTAGGATATTTAAACATATACTTAACATAAAGCATGAGAGAGGAGTTCCATTAAAACATTGAAATTATTCATGTGCTTCAAATGAAACATGTGCTTAAGTTCTTTTTTAAGCTTAGAGCCTAGTATTGTATGCCATGATGACTGGACAGAAAGGGTGTGAGAACCTTTAATTCATAATAAAACTTCAAGCTTGGCTTTCAGTTTGTTGATACATTTCTATACAGAGCAGTAGCTTTTAAGCATGCATTTAAATGCAAGACCATTGTAGTAATCACCAAATTCAATAAACAGGCATATGTGAAAGAGAAGAACTTGACAAGTTTTATTATGGAAGAGTCGGTGAGCCTCTGCAGTCTTTCGGTCTCTAAACACTCAACTGAGGGACTGTCCAAATTCCCAACTTCCTCAATCTCCTTAGTTAGGGAGCATAACAATTAAAAAATAATCAATTAACACACATTTCCATGATGAGAGGAAAGGTTACCAGCTCATCACTGTGGAATGAATTTTTACCACTCACTTTCCTATTCCCCTTTTTCTTTGAATAAGTCTCTGCAAGTCTTTCAGGAGGGTTTACTTTGTCACTAACTAAGTTTCAGATCCAGTTTCTGATTTGTTTTTTGATGGGAAGCTCTTCTTCACAGTCTTGACAAAGTTGAGTCCTCATACTGGGATCCAGTTGACTTGCACTTCTGGCAGCTGCACTTTTACACATAGCACAATGTTCATTAGCTGCAGATCACTGAGGCTGATTTTCTATATGATTGTATTTACACTTGTGGCTATAAGTACATTTCTTCCCATAAGGACATGGTTGTTTCTTGTAATCTGGAGTAGTTGGTTTCTTCCTAAAAAGATTGTTCAGATTTGGTCTGTGGCAGCCAGGAGGTCATCGTCAGGAGGCGTGCATGTAATGCAAGCACACACTTAATTAGATTCAGTTTCTCTCAAGCTGCCAGACCCAAAATTGGTAGTACTGTAATGAATATGAGTTTGTATACTCTGTTTTTATATTAGATGTTTCCAGTTCACTTCCCTTGCACTAGTATGTTTGTTCCTGAATAGCCAGTTATTTTGATGTTTGTTGGCCTCATTTTTGGTCTCAATTTTAATTCTCTGTATTCATGTTCTGGTAAAATAGTAATTTGAGGTCTGGTGTCCGATTTGAATTAAATCATTGCCCCTTGCACTTCCACAGCCAAAATTCAGTCCCTTTCACTGATTTTGCTTGATTCAACCAAACCTATTTAAAAAAAAAACAACCTAAAAAGCCCCTCCTTCTCCACTTTATGCTCAGCTTGCAGCTTTTGTGTTTGGGATCTGTAGCTAGAAAACTGTTTCTCTTGTTACAGTTAAAACAGAGCTTTCCAAATGCAGCACAGTGTTTGGGGCCATGTTGCCTTCCACACTTATTTGCTGTCTCACCATTAGCATCCTCCATGTCAATGGCAAATCCCACCCTGTAAAGTGGCTTTTTTGGCCGCATGTTTTCATGCCTGTTGAATTAAATGATGCATTCAGCTCTTTAGCCTGGACCTACACAGTTTGTGCTGGCCTGCACATTTAGACAGTCTTTTCTAGGAACAAATCTCCCCCATGCAATATCCTCTTGTCATGCAGTGTCTGCAATGCCACAAATAATCCTATTTCTAATCAGAGATTCTGTCAAATTCCTAAAAACATAAGCTGCTTGCAGACATTAAAAAAACAAACAAACAAAAAAGGTGCTTTATTTTAAACCCGGCATGTTCCTGCACCGAGCCCCAGGCAGGCTCATAAGAGGAGCATCTTAACTGGACCCAGCTCACCCAACGTCTGTATAAATCAGGCGCTTAAGTGGGGCTTTTTTGGCGTGTTAGCTAACAGTGCCAAAAAGACCTGCTGAAGTGCCCAATCTATACAGATGCTGCAGAGCCAGGTTGAACTGTGCTTCTTCTGGTAAAGCTCATTTTTGTTTTGTTTTTTGCTTTTTTAACATCTACAAGCAGCCACAGTTCTTACTCAGTCTCTTTAGTTCAGTAACATACTGGTCTATACTTCATCTGTTGTCTACTTATACATAACAAAAGTTCTGTCTTTCAAGGGTCATTTTTTTTTAGCATACAGTACTCCTCAAATTTGGACAGTATTACACTTAAGTGCATATTTTGGCCTTCAAAGATAAAGGTGTTATAATCAACCAGGGCTTCTTCCTCCCACAAGATACAAGACAATTGAGGATTTGATTTTCATGTTTCTCTTTTGCTCCTGTGGCTGCTAGGTACCAAACCTTTGCTTGAATGCCCTCCAGTTCTTTGCTATATTGCCCAACATCAGAAGGACAATTACAGGATGCTAAACTTCCATGACTAACTGTCCTTTTAGTTAAACTATAAATGTGCAGGAAGATCACTTACAGTAGCCCTTGTCCTTCTGTGGGGCTGCAGTGCTTAGCTTGCTTTCTGCTTCCAGCTTCTTTTTCAGTCTGGAATTCAAGTTCTTTCACATTTTCTCATTTGCCATCTCTGACACAAGGTAGCGATAACTAGGTTCAGTAAATGCAGGCATATGTGAATGAAAAGAACTAAACAAGTTCTATTGTGGAGTAGTAGGCAGGCCTTTGCAGTCCTTTAGGCTAAGTACACACAATCAAAAGGTCTGAAGCTGAATTGATTCAGTTTTTGCAGGTTGCATAGACTGAACTGATTAGCAAATAAACAAACATTCACTTTTGATTCTGGAAATGCAGCCACACGCCTGCAGTGACTCAGGCCAGAAGCTGGGGGTGGGGGGTGCTAGAGCATTTCTCTCTGCTCTGCTGAAGCAGACAGCTTGGGCCAAGGCTAGCCTGCCCACCCTTCAAGGGGTTTGTGGTGGGGTGGGGAGGGGAAGTGCAAAGCATCCGGGATGCTGGGGGACTGTGTGTTAAATTGAATCTGGCAGGCATCTGGGAGAGAAGTTCAATAAGCCAATTTAACCTAAATCAGTTAAGTCTGATACTACATCCATCCAGGGGACTCCTTTCCCCCACCCTCCACCCAACCCTCTAGATAGGGCAGCATGCAGCCGCTTCCTCCGCTTGACCACAGCTGGAGCTGGGGTGGGGTTGGGGAGAGGGGCAGTTCAGTAGCCTCCTGGAGGCTGCTGGAGCACCCCCGCCTGCTGTCCAGGACCAGTGTAGGCAGACTCAAGCTCCCCTCTACCCCCACAGGTAAATGCCTCTTGGGTTCAGTGGTGCTCTAACTCATGGCATTTTGTATAAACACCATGAATTAGAGCACCTCCCCAACAAGTTGCCTAAACATCTGTAGGCATCCTTTCTCTCTCTAACTAACCACTTAACTCTGATAGACTATCTCCTGATTACCAACTTCAGTCTCCTTAGTTAGGAAAAATCTTTAAATTACAACTTCTTTCACTACAAGCATGCTTAAGACCTAGACTGAATTAGAATGTTTTTCTGAATTAGGATATTGCTGCTTCTGGTTGGATTCTATCTGATTTCATTAGTGGGAGTTCACTGAGCGTAAGGAAGAAAACAGCAGACTTAAAATTAAAAAATGGCTAAGAACTACATAAGTCCATTTGTATCAGCCCTCTTGTATCAATATTTAGATCAGTAACATCTAAATGTTATCTGAGATGTTTTAATATTTCTAGGTTTCGGAAGTCCATAACCACTCCCATGTAGAGCAAGGCAAAGCTAAATAGTTCTGCTGTCCCAATAAGCAGAATGGACTCTTATAATACAGTATGACCACTCTGTACTTGAAATATATTGCAAGGAACTGACTTGTGTACATATGTAGCAAACTTGGGGCTCCAACCCTGGAGTCTTGATGTTTCTTGCCCTAAGACTCCCCTGTTAAGCTCTCCAGGCTCTGTATTACCACCTGATGTCCCATCTGACATGATTTTGGTGTTGTATAATAGTAAGTTTGGGAGGCTGCCTTTAGAAGCTGGAGTATCCTCTTTAGGTACTTTCTTCCCCAACACCATCCTCAGGGCTTCTTGACCCCCTGCATGGTTTTTTCAGAGTATGCTTCCCCCTTACCACTGTGTACCAGAGTCCCAGCCTGGCTTCAGTTTCCTGGCACTAATCATGGCCTCCAGGCTACCCCATAGACACATCCATGCCTTGCCCACCTCACAACTCAGCTTTGGCCCCTCAGCCCACCAGGTGCTACCACCCTACTCAGGGTCCATCTAAGATAGGAGTGTCAAATGTATAGTAATCTGGTCCGTGGAGCTATGGCATCCAGCTAGTGGGGCTCTTAAAGGGACTGGGAATTTTAGCAGTGGGGCGAGTGGGGGTGGAGGGTCTGCCACTGAATGCCAGGGTATGGAGCCCTACTGGGGACTTGTTTCAGTGGCAGTAGGATAAGCTATGGCTGTGGTAACTCCCACAACACCCTGAGCCAACACAATACCAATACTCACCCCACTGCCAGAGCTGCATCCAGATCTAGCCCATGAGGTCCAGATTTTGGGGCTTGGGAGGGGCAGCAAATGAATTTGACCCTGCTCTAAGCCATCTACATGGCCCATTTGCCAGGCTTCGACATAGTGAGTGAGAGCAGGAGCATGGATTTTTTTCTCGGGGATAGACCTGGTCTCAGCAGGGAGGTGGTACAGACATGATTTTAGCCCCTATATTGCAAGTACCAAATGATGACTCTCCTTTACTTCATGTGACAGGGAGCTTTTTTATTTGAGGAGAAGAATAGAAGGTGTTATTTATACTGTACAAAACATAAATGTCTCTTATGTTTTATAGTATAGATACAGATATTGCCTTCAAAGATCTGTAGGCTAAATTAAGATGAGAACAACAGAAGATGATGACAGGACAGATGGAGAGGGAGGACAGGAAGAATGTGGGAGAGGACAACATGATTATGCAAAGCACTTGAGAGGCAATACACATGTCGAAGTTCTGTCCTTGCCACTGCTGCAAAGTCATAGTGACACCCATGAATGGTAAGGTAGCCAAAAACTTAGTTATTTTTGAAAATATTTCAAAACAGAAGTTTTAAATCCTCTATGTTCTCACTAAGTCAGTATTTGCTTGGCTCTAAATAGATAACTTATAGACATACTAAGAAATCTAGTATATGGTGAATAAGGTTAACAACTCCTATAACTGTTAGAGGAGGTTGCATATCACATTTCATATGGCCTGCCTGGGAAATTAATCACTTATATGAAATCTTATCTCAGTGAAATGTATCAAGGCCTTTCAGCTCAACATTTATCTCTTTAAGCAAACACAAGATTGAGTTAACTGATCATGAAATTCATAATTTAATTCATAATTAAATTTGATTCATAATTAGGAAAAAGGATCCAGGCTTCAAGGTTAGTTAGCAACATCCTCTTTTTCATTCCCTTTGTACAACTGCAGTCATAGACACCAATCCTACAGTTGACTCTACATGGGATGGTTGACCTCAGTGAGCATCCTGGTGGATACTGGGATCTGCTTAAAGTAAGAAAGTTGAAGGACTGACTGGAGTTTGATTTATAGACCTCATCCTTTCCCTTGTCTCTCCCTTTCTATTATGTTAATAGGAGATAGCTCTGTAGGAATCAGATTGAATCAGCTAGGCTGTATGTGAATGTGCTGTCCATAGTAAGTGGAATCAAAATAAAAATTTGAGGGCTACAGCCAACAGCCTTTCGTTATTCTTAATGGACTTGCAGAGCTCAAACTAAATCATCTGCCAGCTGCTCTCCTGGGACCCTTTTAAAGTGCTTTCTAATCATGTCATATAATCTATTGATTTTAGGGAAATTCCTGCAGAAGTACTTAAACTCTCCAGTAGGCCCATAAATCTTATGATGTTATCTGATAAGTTCAGTTCCTTCTCATGAAGCTGTTTTGAGTAGTTTATATACATGACAGGGAAGTTTTTCTTGAGTGTGGCCCCTGTGTGTATCCACTCTTTTGCTTTCTGATGCTCCTGTACAAGCCTGGTGTTAAAGTCATTGTAGTTAATACAGATGAATGTTCCATGTGGAGATTAAGTTGCCCATTCTCCAACAGTGATAGAAAGAGCTGTATGATATTATTTTGATGTACTGCTCTGAGAAGTTTGGTTACAGGGAAGTAGGGCTGGAATGGACCTCATCAGGTCCTCAAGCCCATCCACTAGTATCTAATCTAACTTCTTATATCCTATGACAATTAAATATAGAATACATAAATGGTGCTGGGAGCCATTGCAGGAACCCACAACTTCCTCTTCTCAAATGAGTGCCCGACCATAAGACTGTAGAGACATGCTCCGTCTTTAGCTATCTCTGGCCCCAGGATTCTTGTATACCGTACTGCACAGTGCCACAGCTTTAATAGTAAGAGTGGAGAGTGCCTTCAGCTAACCTATTCTACAGCTTGATAGTCTGAGCACTCTCCTTGATGGTGGAAAATATGGGGTTGTGTCCCTCAGGTGGAAGAAGGCTTAGCACCCAGGTTTACTGCTTCCTGGGCAAGTGTGGTAACCATTTGTTGTTATATTAAAGGGGGCATCTTCACCACCATTGCTTTCATTGAACAGTGAACTCTGCCATTCTTTGAAAGAGTAGTTAATGCTGACCATCAGTCAGTCTGGATCCCAAGAGGATGGAGGTGCCTGTCTGCAGCCTATCTCAGGTCTCTCTGTTGCAAGGAAGAGTGGGTATTTAGACTCATACCTCTATTTCCTAGTGGCTAGCCCTAGCCAGCTCCCTGCTAAGCACGTGGGTTTCCTAAACTGCCCTTCTGAGGCATTTCCCCATGCATTTTACTGATACCCTACATGTCTACCTGGGTTTTGAATTCCTCTTCCAGGACCCAGCACCTGAAAGTTAGGGGTGCTTGGACATGAGTATGGAGGCTGCTCCAACACGCTGCAATTACAGTGCGTCCGAGCAGACTCGATTAATTGAGTCTCCTGGAGCGTGGTAATTACTGTGTTCTAACCAGCCTCCTCATCTTGTGTATCAGCATCCCCATGCTTCAAAATGGCAGCAAGGGTGCTTGAACTAAAGCTTGTCAAATGAACTTTAGTTCAAGCTCCCCTGCCATTTTGAAGCCCAGGGACACTGATACATAAGACATTGTGGTGCTTTAATTAGAGCGGCTCTTGGAGCTGCTCTAATTAAAGTGCCACCCTTCCCAGCCCCAGAGCATGTGTAAAAGTGCCCTGGGTCTTGTAGTTCCTAACATCTTGTTTTGCTGTGAGAAAAGGGTGAAGTATTGGAGAGGGCATGTTAAAAGAGACCAGAGTGAACTGTACTAATATATGAGGACATGCCACATTAATTCAGTGTTTTGATAAGCTTTTACCTTTCTATAATGAACCCTAAAGAGTCATGAAATTGCCAAACAAACCTATAATTTATACAATAAATATATTATGCTTTACTTGAGATATGAATTATTCATATTTTTCTTCTAAAGCAACTCCCTGTGCTTTAGTGCTAGCTTAGCAACTCTGCCACATTTCATCAAAGCACCTTAAAAATGTTAATAAACTTGGAACATGCTAAACAGAAAAAGCTGTAATACTTTAACTATAGTGGTATAGTTAAAAGGATATAGCCTACCGGTATGGCTGCAGATACACCTCTGGAAAAATGCTTATAATGGTAGTGTAGGACCCAGATTTCTCACAGATTTTGGTTCCTATCCCCTGTGAAGATGAGAATTTGCTAAGTAGCTGGGGGTATATAGAGCCGCAGCAAACAGCTGGGTGGAAGCTTGGGTATGCTCCAGCTGATTCAAGAAGGGACATCCTTTGAAGTAAAAGCCACAGCAAACAGCTGAGTAGATTGTTATTAATTTGTCTATTTCTCTGTGAATTAAGCAGATTGTGAATGATCCCTGTGCGAAAAATCCAGGGTCTACTTATGATTTACTTACCTATAAGAAGAAAGATGAGCTCTCTGGGTATAACTGCATCACGTTAGGTTTGTGCTGATATAATCGTTTTGGTTAAAAACATTTTTAGCCTTGCCTGAAACAGTTATACAAAAACTGTGTACTGAGTACTTGAATAGGCTTTAGTCTCACAGCAAAGCATAGGAGCTGAAGAACAGGGAAATTAAGGGACTTGCCCAGTTTCATAGAACTGGAAGTCCAGCCAACATCATCTGACTCAGTCCTCTGCAAAAGTCCATCCTTTCTTCCTGTAGAATAATTAATGAGAATTAAAACTCAGTGGTACATCCACTAAAAGAATGTGTGGTTAAAGGAAAGAATCTCTTAGTCGCAATAAGAACTGAATTAATGCACATGCTGTATTTGTTCAGTTCTGTAAGAATCCTGCAGTGATGCAGTACAGGCCACACCGTGCAGGTAACCTCCCTATATTTGGTATAATTATAGTTTGTTTAAAGGAAAATAATATTGTGAAGGAATGTGATGTGCTATATACAGTAAATTCAGTGCTTTCACAATGAAAGGTGTGGTCCTTTTATGTTTTAATACTAAGTGATTACAATTTCTGTAGGAGTATACATTAAAGAACTGAATTTGACAGCAAAAGAATCTGACTCTCAATAACTGTATTTTGACTACAGTTCAGTCTGGTAAACACACACAGGTTCAACCAGAGCAGTTACTATTAGAGTTTAGAAGAGGAAATATATTTTATTTAAAGATTAGACCAACTGTCTTCCTTTCAATTTCATAATAATTGATTTGGGGTTTTTTCTGAAATTATTGCAGATTGGTTTGGATAAGGGAACTGACAGGTGATTTGCAACCTGGTTTAGAAACTGTAAACAAATTGTCTAAAATATATTAAGTTGTGGGGAGGCAGATGCCACAGGGATCTGGCTTAAATGTTGCCATGTTTAACATCTTAACTAATGATCTGGAAGTGAAAATAAACAACACAATAAAATTCATAGATGATACTAAGGCAAAAGGAATCACAAATGCAGGTAGAGAAAGAAAAATACAGGATATGAAATATAGCAAGGAATATATGGGCAGAAAGCAACAAATTTGATTTCAGCTTAGAATAATGCAAGCTAGCATGTGGAGAAAACATCAAAAATGTGCATTTAGATGAGGAAGAAAAATCTTGGAAAGTTGTTATAGTGAAAAGATCCTCTACAATGACTTATATAACAATCCTGCACTACAGTAGATGAATCTGTAATTTCTGTATGCTATATCCAATAAAGGTTATGTCTATATAGTTAAATGTCTAACACCAGAGCAGAAATCTGAGCCCATGGCTTCCTATGAGGCTTATAGGGAGAGTAGATGCCTCAACATGGTAATCCAGAAAACCATAGTAGCTGGCTCTGAAGGTGCTTCACAAGGTTAAGGTGCTGTTCTTCATGGGAGGGTGCCATGCAGTATCTTGTGCTCCAAGTATTAATACCATAGTGTTCTGACTATAGGTCATTCCCACTTATGTGTCAACTGTGATTTTTATATTTGATTTATACCCACCCTCATCTGAGCTTCCATACTGATAGTTGTATTTCACAAGTACCAGCGAGGAGTCTTCCTCTTCAAATAGACATTATTTCATAGACATTAGGGCTGGAAGAGTCCTCAGAAGATCATTGAGTCCAACCCCCATCATCGAGTCCAACCCCCTGTTGAGAATTTTTTTAGATTTTCCAACTGACTGTCAGTCTGCTAGGAAAGATCCTCTCTTTGAGATGATGGGAGGACAATGTATATTACCAAAAGAGCAGTGGATGGGATTTGTGACTCTACTTCTGGAAAGGAGGCAAGAGCTTGTGAATGTTTGAGCTGAGGGCCTTCGCAGCAGAGAAGACTTATGTCCAGAATTAGATCTTCTGATTCTACAAAATAATTTTTGCTTTCCCAGCATTGTTCAGATACCATACTGGTGCCTGGTTCCCTTCCAGTCCTGGAAACTTAAAATACCACTACTGCAGTACTTTCTTACTTCTAATTCTTAAACTGCGTAAGCATCTATTTGCAATGAAGGACATATTTAGCGACGATATATATGTCGCTAAGGAGACATCTAACTGTCCTCACTCTTATTCATAGTCTCTAATGTGATTAGCAGAATGATTGAGTGTGAGATGTATAAAATACTCAGGTTTTGCCTGTATTAATCCCAGGAGTAACAGAGCAGATCAACTCAGATAAGCAAGAAGAGTCAAGATAGAAAATAAATGTGCCTGTCTGTTCTGGGGGAAACAAAGATGAACCAATTTATCATTTATACAATTTCAGTTAAAAGGGTAAATCCATTACTTATCACCCCCTGCCAAAAAAATAGCAATTCCTCCCAAAAGAAATGTTAACAGGAACAAGTAAGTCGAGGGAAAAAACACACCAAAGGCAAATTACATACTAACCATTTGCAACATGCTATATTTAGAATCTGCTAACCCACCCCTCATATGGATGTTTGATAGCATTACACAGTGCATAACAGGGCATGTGAAATTTTCCAGATCCATAATTTGATAGCAAAATTTTGTGAAAAAAAAATCATGTGCTGGCTGGCAGAGAAAGGCTTGATGTAAATGTTTTATTACATTATGGTTATTGGAAATCAATAACATTATGATCAGTGTTAATTTAAGGTCATATTAACAGATTATCATTGCCCAGTTCTAACTATTATTGGTAGTTAAGTGAACCATTTCTTCTTTACAAGTGGCATTGTGCTGTGTAGAATCTCTTTTGTGAATGCCCTGATAATGAGTCACAATTATATAGCACCTTTTACCCTGAAAGCTCCATGGGTCAGCCATGCCACCTCTTGCCAACTCTCCCAGCTGTTGGACTCAAAAAATCTCAGAAGATTCTTAGCTTTCATTAAAAATAAAAGAAAAAACAGATTTATAGCTCTTGTAGTTACTGAGAAAAGTTGAATTGTGACCAAAGGGCACCCAAAATGATCAAAAAATAGAAGGTCAATAAAAAGACCTACAACTGAAAAAAGAATCTCACAATGTTAAGCCAGGCTCAAGATTTTGGATTTTTGACTGCCTGCCTTGCACCTGGCAATATTTCAGAGGCACAAATCCTACAAGCACAAAAGTACACAACTGTTCTTGGTCCTAAAGCATACAGCACATAGTAGTTTATGTCTGTGAGGGGAAAAGAGTGGGGTGAAGAGAAAGCCCCAGGAATCTCAAATGAGGGACACTTACTGCAGGTGCAGTGAAAAGCCCATCTGGAGCAGGGAGCATGCTACCTCCAGATTGGCAGAGGGAGCACAAAAATGGGTATTTCTGACCCCAGAGAGAGGCAGACAGGGGAGGACCATTGTGAGTGGAGAGAAAGAATGCTGGAAGCCTTCCCAGCTGGTCATGTCCTGCAGCTATCCGCGGGTGAAGAAAGTGGGCCTATTGGCCAGAGTGGTCAGAGGACCACTGAGAGAGCCCCGCACCAGGGAACTGCTCGAGTCTAGCTGCATGCAGACTAAAGCAGTGAAGATGGATGCAAGTAACCAAAAGAAAAGAGGAAGCACAAAAGAGTTGCCACCTTGTGGTCTGTGGTCTCAGGGTCACTCCCTCCTTTGATCGTTTTTCTTCTTCTTTTTTATTGTGCTCCTCTCTCACTCTGCTGGGGAAGGTGGCAGGAGTGAGTGCTTCCTCCTTGTAAAGCCTGTTGACCAAGACCATCAGAAGCTAAGCTGGGGTGGAACGGACATTAGGGCAGGGGTGTTAATCTTGCGAGGGAGTTAAGTAATTTGACTCATAACCCCAGGTTGAGTTCATTCAAGTTTATTGTCTTATGGACCCTTATTGAACCAGCCTGGATTGACTGGCCCATGAACCTGGGTCAAGTTGATTTAAGTTAATGGTCTCATGTACCCTCATTGAATTGTTTGGGATTGATTGATCCATGAACCTGGAGATGAATTGATTTAGGTTGGCTGTATTATGGATTTTAAAATGGACTTATTAAAATTGATTGATGGGGGATGGGAGTCACCTCCAAGGAGGATTATTCTGCATTGGTCTGGTCCTGTAGGGAGCATACCAGGAAAGCCAAGGCTGCAACTGAACTCCAACTAGCTTTGAGCATCAAGGACAATAAGAAGTCCTTTTTCAGATATGTGGGGAGCCGGAGGAAAAGCAGGGGCAACATTGGACCCCTGCTGAACCAGATGAGGCAACTGACAACTGACGCCCAGGAAAAAGCCAACCTATTAAATAGGTACTTTGTGTCGGTCTTTCATCAGTCCCATGGGACGCCCATGCCCGCTACAGGACAGGGAAGTCCGGGTGAGGGTGATCCCCTGCCCTCCATTAATGCTGACTTCGTGAAGGAACATCTTGAGAAGCTGGATACCTTCAAGTCAGCCGGCCCTGACAATCTTCACCCCAGGGTACTCAAGGAGCTGACAAGCATCATAGCCCAGCCTCTAGCACGGATCTTTGAAAACTCTTGGCACTCTGGTGTAGTGCCCGAAGACTGGAAGAAGGGCAATGTGGTGCCTATCTTCAAGAAAGGGAGGAAAGTGGATCTGGCTAACTATAGGCCCATTAGCCTGACTTCTATCCCGGGGAAGATCTTAGAAAAGTTTATTAAAGAGGCCATCCTTAATGGACTGGCCGACACCAACATCTTAAGGGATAGCCAGCATGGGTTTGTTGCAGGTAGGTCTTGCTTGACCAATCTCATTTCCTTCTATGACCAGGTGACATATCACCTGGACAAGGGAGAAGAGATTGATGTCATATATCTTGACTTCAAAAAAAGCCTTCGATCTGGTTTCCCATGATCACCTCTTAGAGAAACTGGCCAATTGTCGTCTTAGGTCCTCCACAATCCACTGGCTGGAAAATTACTACCAGAGGGTAGTAATTGATGGAAGTCACTCATCATGGTGTCCTGTGACCAGTGGGGTCCCCCAAGGCTCTGTCCTTGGACCCATACTGTTCAACTTCTTCATTAATGATGTGGACACTGGAGTCAGAAGCGGACTGGCCAAGTTCACTGATGACACCAAACTTTGGGGCAAAGCATCCACACCAGAAGACAGGCTGTGATCCAGGCTGACCTGGACAGGCTCAGCAAGTGGGCAGACGAGAATCTGATGGTATTCAACGCCAATAAATGCAAGGTTCTCCACCTTGGGAAGAAAAACCCGCAGCATCCTTATAGGCTCTGTCACGGCTGGGTCCTCTCGGAGGGCCGTGATCTCCTCGAGGTCTCTCGCTCTGTGTCAGGCCGGCCCGAGGCACCCTCTAATTCTTGCCCGCCACGTCTTGTTGGAACATATGATTGGGAGGCTGCCTTGTGTCTTCCCTGGGCACGGCTACTTGGGACCTCTGTCCCCGTGTGTTCCGGGACCCCTGGGGGTCTCCCAATACGGTGGGTGTTCCTCGGACACCCTAGCCTTATGGGCATTGCGTGGCTCCTACCAGCCCCTAATACCACGCCCCAAACCTCGCAGATGTAATAGACGTTGGTATGTCTGCACGCCCGCTTCCCGGGCCTCCTCTATAGTCTAGCCCACTCTGGGCCTTCCCTGACGGTGTGGTCCCACTCAGGGACTCTCTAGCGGGCCTTGGCCCTTCCCTGGCCAACTGCACGGATACCCTCTCTGACCCTGGCTCACCGCGCTGCTACTCCCTGTCTTCTCGGGGGCAACCTCAGCACCCTGCCTCGGTCTGAGGGGTGTTGCCGCACTAGCCTGCGGCCGGGCTCACTATGCCCGTCTCGGGCTGCTCAGTATCGCCCCTCTCTAGGGCTGCTCAGTATGGCGCTCCCCCACTTTGGGGCTCGCCGTGCCCCCACGGGGCTTCTCAATGAAATCGCCCCTTGTTCTGGGGCTGGGGTCTATGTTCCCCGCACGCCATCCGGGGTCTATGTCCCCCCCGTCTGCAACCTACTGGTTGCACCCGCGACCCACTAGCCACGCTCCAAGCCGCCAGTCGCTCCCGCACTGGCGTGCAAGCTACGCCTTCACCGGCGCTATGAAATTAATGCGCCCTCCTGGTGCTAGCCCGCGCCCTTACTGGCGCTAGGGCACCCCACACTCTCTGGGTTCCCTATGAGGATACTACGCCCTCCTCGGGCGCTGGGGCCCCCACACTCCCGTGGGGCCCTTTATGAGGACACTGCACCCTCTTGGCGCTAGGGCACACCACACTCTCTGGGGTCCCTATGATTGAGGCCTCCTCCAACCCCTACAGCCTCACCCAAACCTCCTGGTGTAATATCACAATGTCAAAGCAAAACCACAAGCCCCTAGGCTGTAACACAAATGCAAGCTCAAGCCGTCTGGCTGTAACTCAAACCCAAAGCCCTATGGCCATAACAACATTGCTCCATATGACCATGGTGCTTGCTGCTAGGCTCCTTTCCACATCCTCACTCCCAGAGCTCCTGCCTCACAGGCTGCTGGCAGAGAACTGCCAGCCTGGCTTCGGCCCTGGGCTTTATAAGGGCCAGGCCCTGCCCCCTACAGGCAGCTGGCTCCCCTTAGTTGCTCCGGCAACCCACAGCTGTGCTCAATTGGCTCTGCCAGGGTTCGCTCACTCGCTCCCTGGCAGTTTCTCCTCTCTAGGAGCAGGGCACCGGGGTGCCCTGCGACAGGCTCGGCAGTGCTATGTTGGCTAGCACTATGGAAGAAAGAGACTTGGGGGTCATCATTGACCACAAGATGAACATGACCCTGCAGTGTGATGCTGTGGCTAGTAAAGCAACCAAAACGCTGGCTTGCATTCATAGATGCTTCTCAAGCAAATCCCGGGACGTCATTCTCCCCTTGTACTCGGCCTTAGTGAGGCCGCAGCTGGAGTACTGCGTCCAGTTTTGGGCTCCACAATTCAAAAAGGATGTGGAGAAGCTTGAGAGAGTCCAGAGAAGAGCCACGCGCATGATCAGAGGTCAGGGAAGCAGACCCTACGATGACAGCCTGAGAGCCCTGGGGCTCTTTAGCCTGGAAAAGCGCAGGCTCAGGGGTGATCTGGTGGCCACCTATAAGTTTATCAGGGGTGACCACCAGTATCTGGGGGAACGTTTGTTCACCAGAGCGCCCCAAGGGATGACGACTAGGTCGAATGGTCATAAACTACTACGAGACTGTTTCAGGCTGGACATAATGAAGAATTTCTTTACTGTCCGAGCCCCTAAGGTCTGGAACAGCCTGCCACCGGTGGTGGTTCAAGCTCCTACATTGAACACCTTCAAGAGCAAACTGGATGCTTATCTTGCTGGGATCCTGTGACCCCAGCTGACTTCCTGCCCTTTGGGCAGGGGGCTGGACTCAATGATCTTCTGAGGTCCCTTCCAGCCCTAATGTCTATTAAATGTACCTTCAATGAACTTATTTGAGGATGGCCTCCTAGAACCTGAATGAATTGATTTAAACTCATAGAAACCATTATTAGGAAAGTCAGCAGTTAACTACCAGCAGCATATTTGGCTAACACAAGATCCAGGCCCAGATGATTATCATTCAGGAAGTGGTAAGGGCTGGGCATAAGGAGAGGTGGAGCTCCACAAAGAGAATCCTCCAAAAGGACTGGCCCATACATTCACCAGCCCACGCATCCAGCTCCCAATACGGAAGAGAACATCAAGGCATGGCAGGAAAGAGCAGAACACTGGAGACTGGTGGTGGTTGCACCATCCTATACCTCAACCAATCACTCCAGTAAGATGTCAGGAAGGCTTGGGCCAGGGCCATACTGCACCTACTGCAAAATGCTTTAAAATTTTGCAAACTCAGTGGCAAAGAACAAGTCAATGACGTAGCATTCTGACATCCTGCTCCCCCATTGAAATGCAAGATGTCACTGCTAGGGTGAAATGCCAAGAAGGTTTAACAATGCACAGCAATAAAACCCAATATTTTTATAAAAGCAATTGAAGAATAACACTTGATCTCAAAACCCTTCATATAAGTTGAATATAGAAGAAATATTATCCCTACTCCACATATCAGAAAACTAAAGCAAAGCAATGCTAAGCATCTTACCTAAAGCTACACAAGGAGGGTAAAATGGTGGACACATGGAAAGTTTTACACATTTCAGGTGACAGCTCTCTTCCCAAGGGGGGGCAGGGCCTTCAGGCCCCCACGTACTTGGCACCTCTACCAGCGTAACTTCATTGAACAACTAAAGTAAAATTGGAACAACACAGTGGCTAATTAGGCCGAGGTTTCTGGCTCTCTAGTTTATGCCTTGATCATAAATCTTTTTTTTTTCCCTCCAGTATGAGGGTAACTGAAGTACCTGCATAGATACTTACTAGAGAATTCATCAGTGAATTGTATGTTTGTTTAATTATTATTGGAAGGTAGGTTGAGGGAGACTGAGTCTGCCCTTTCACTAAGGGAACTTTTATAACTCATATTATTTCTGGAAAATAGCTCCTTTAAAGCTGAAATACCATGTTCTACTGTAATTTGTTTGGACAGTACACAATGCAGAATACGTGGAGACAAACTGAGCTGCTGTCAGTGGAGATGCGAGATGCTATCTTTGTTGGTGGAAATAGTGAAGATACCATCACCTGTCCTAAGTGAGAAGATAGGAGCACAAAGCCAGAGGTTCTTGGCTTGAGGGTCTTGCCCCTCTGCTTAGGGTCAGACCGATCGCCATATTTGAGGTTAGGAAGGAATTTTACCCCATGATCAGATTTGTACAGACTGGGGGGAGGTGCTTGCCTTCCTCTGTAGTGGAGGGCATGGCCCTATACCAGGATTTCTTCAGTGTAGATTGATAATATTTTATAGAAGCCAGACATTAGTTGGCATTCTTCCCCTGCTTTATCTGTGGCAGGGTAGGGTGTTAGCTTTATATTGTGTCAAGGTTGTGCGTAGTCCTATGTAGAGTTTAGAATATGGTTGTATGGGATGGTTTGGATAGGGATAATCCTGACTAGATGATCTCTGGAGGTCCCTTCCAGCCCTACTTCTCTATAACACTCTAGGACACTATGGCTGCTTGCAGACATTAAAGCACGCACACACACACACACACACACACTCTCTCTCTCTCTCTTCCCCCCCCCCCCCCCCCCCCCCCCCCCCAGAAGCAGCAGTGCTTTACTTCAACCCAGCTCTGCAGCATCTGTATAGGTTGGATTCTTTAGTGGGGCTTTTTGGCGCTTTTAGCTAAAGCTGATTTAATCAGCTATTAGATAAAAGCACCAAAAGGGCCTGATTTTTATAGACATCGAGCAAGCCAAGTTGAAGTAGCTCACTGTCTTTTCTGGGCATGCATGGGGCAAGGCATGGGAAAGCACTGAGTTTAAATTAAAGCACAGGATTTTGGGGTATTTTTTTACATCTGCAAGCACACTATGATACTAAATTAGTTAGCACTGAAAGCTTGTCTCCTCCACATGCTCAGAAGAGTTTGCATACCTCTGCAAATATGTTTGTCTGGTCTAAATGAGTATATTTTCCTGGCTGTTGCTCAGCATGTGTTAATGAATAGATTTATGAATGCTGATTTCCTCTATTGTCACAATTATTTATGATTTTTTGGTTTTTTTTGATTCTCATCTCTTTTCTGGCACCTAACTCTGATACCTTTTATTCAATTAATGAAGCAGCGTGCTAGAACAGCATCTTTAGTGCTAGCAGGCAGGTTCCCACAGGAATAAAATGGCTGACACTTCTCCCTGGATACAGATCAGCCTTTTTACACTATGAGACACTTCATTAAATCTCCAATGGTGAGGTAAAATTAATTTGTTTTTGTTTTGATTGCTATTTTTCATTGCAAGATTTTCAAATAGTAAATTAATTTCATTTAAGATTAGGGCAGTCAAATAATAATGTGAGAGTCTTAAGATTAATTTTTATTGAGTGCACTGGTAATGCTTCAGTGTGTACCATTTGCTAGAATTCTTACTAGCTTGCCATACTACTCTGCTCAGTTGCTGAAAATAGGTTGGAAATTTCCTCATGCATCCACACCTTTGAAGAACTAATATAGTGGCAATATCTTTGTCATTTGGCTTGGTTGATACAGAACTGTGTGTAACCCAGGCGGTACTCCAAGAAGTACCCCCTCTCCAATTGAAGGGATCAAAGCAGGTGCCCAAGCGCTGTGGGAGGTGTAGGGACTCTCGTCCCCCTATAGAGCAGAGCCAGACCACCAATGGGGACTTAACCATATACCTTTTAATGAGAGAACAATACTAGGAACATAACCAGTATAAACCAGGAGGGTAGAGGGGACACTACAATGCCCCGAAGGGGCAGGATTCAACAAAGGTTAGACACTTACAATCATAGACATTTTTATGCAGTTGACACAAGACAGGGTTAACCAAAATGTAAAACACAAACAGCAGAACAAACAATACTGGTTGGTATTACTGGAAATATAAAAGGCACAAAATACAAAATGTCAAATTACAAGGACTATAGGGTCTAGGTACCTAGAGGGGGAGAAAGGGGGAAAACACAATGGCCCCTTTCTGCTGCAAGAAGAATTCTTCTTTGTTAGCTCTCTCACCCCAAGTCACCAAAGCTGGGACTTGAACTCAGATCTCCCACATGGTAAACAGAAACTCTGCCACACAGCCACCAATTCTAGCATTGCTCTATTCTGCTAGGGGTCTTGATCTTCCTGGAGCTCTGGCCTCACATTGAGCTGCCTGGCCTCTGATTGGAGGAGCTAGAAGCAGATCTGGGAACCACTCAGGTCATTGCTCAGATCTTGCTGGAGCTGGGGAGCCTCTCCTACTGGCCACAGCCTCTCGTAGGGGATCCTGGAGCCCAGTGGGGAGCCTCTCCTGCTGGCCGCATGCCGCGCTGCTGAGGACCCCAGTGCTGCCTGCAGGTCCCACTCCTTCAGGCTCTTCTGGGGCAACTGCTCCCACCCTGCTGGCCCAGCTCTTGCCAGCTCCTTGAAGCTCCCTCCTTGTGGTCCCTTGCTGGTCTCTTTCCTGAGTCAGCCGCGCTGCCCCTTTTATCCTCTTCCAGGTGACCCTCAGGGCCAGTCAGGGGACATGGAGGGTGAGTCTCTGGGGCCTGATTGGTGAGGAAAGCGAATCCCAAGTCCTCTAATCTTTTACCCCTTCAAAACCCCTGGGCCAAATCATTACCAGATTGGTGAGGAAAGGGAATCCCAAGTCCTCCAATCATCTTTTGCCCTTTCAAAACCCCTGGGTCACTGCCAGCTAGCCCATCACATATGTAGCTATCTCTTCAAGTTAAGATAGTTCAATCTCTTCACTGCTGAGCTGACCAGCTATTAAGAGTTTTTGAAAAGCCACTCAAAAGCTGAAGTTATAATGGAAAAAACAAACAAACTACAACACAGAAGTTAACACCAGGTTAGCTGACAAAACCTTTCCTTCACAAACTTAGCTGGCTGCCTATAGTTCAGTGATAATGCTTCTGCATTGTCTCCAATGTGAAGAGCCATAAAAGGAGCTAGGCTCAGCTGGGGATAGTGGCAGCAGTGTGCAGGTTCCCCCTTTCTGTCCAGTATACCCGCTGGCTGTTCCCTACCAGCCTGAGAGCAGCTGCAGGGCTGGGGAGCCCTTCTGGTGCTGGTGCTGTTTTAAGCTAAGTCTGACTCCCAGGCAGCTGCTCCTCACAGTCCCAGGTGGAGCAGGGTAAGAGCATCCAGGACAGCAGCAGCAGATAGTTTACCCACTTCCTGTGCAGAATGGAGTACGTAGAGAGGGTGAAGGGAGAATGGAAGGGGAGAGGAGGTGCCACCAAACACAGACAGAAAAGGAGGGGTGTTGAGAGCCAGAGGGTCGGGGGAGTTTGCTACTTAAAAAAAGTCACCAGCTGCTGCTCCCATGGCATAGTTTGCCCACACCTGGAGGTGGGGGAAGCTGGGAGAGGGAGGTGCAGCCACCCCTGCAGCACCAGTTGTAGCTCCCGCATCCCTCTTTTTAAAATCTTAGAACCACCCATGCTCACAATACCCACAGAAGCTACACCAGGGGCACCAGAGATATGGCCCATAGGCTGGATACAGCCTGTGAAGCCACTTCACTTGGCCCCTAGTGATGGCCTTGTGCAGAGCCAGTCTGAGACCTCCCCTTGCTGGATCCTATGCATGCAGCATCTGCTCTGGCCAGTCCAGGACTGTGCCTTGTGCAACACTTTTTCTGGCCAGTCTAGGATGCCAGCCACATGCAGCATCTACTCCAGCTGGTCAAGGCGGCCACCACATGCAGCATGTGCATTGCAGTCCTAAACCGGCCAAAGCAAGAGCTCGATCCGGCATGGGAGGTGGGGGCACCAGCCCTGCCCATGAGGCCAGACCTGCACTGTTCATCTAGCCCATGACTCAAGGCCAGATGAGTTTTACATCTCTGAGTTACACCTTCAGGAGATCATGACTTCAGAACATTGTTCTGTGGCAAGGCAGAAGTGATTTTTGTCCTGTTTTTTGTTTAGTCTAAGTGGGTTTGGTTTTGGGGTTGTATATTCATTGCTACCTCTCTTTCTTTTGGAATCAGAAAATTGATGACTTCTAACTCTAATTCTAATTTCTAACCTCTAAAGAAGTTGTATTTGAGCATTAACATTAAAGAAAATGTATTAACTGATGTTTTATTTAGTAAGAGGTTAACTTTTTAAGATTAGTAGCCTTAGTTTTTTTTTCAAAGGATTAGGCATTTTTGTTGTCCAACTTGAGATACATAATGGGTAACAAGCAGCTATATTATGAAAATCAAGTCCCTTAAATCACCTCAAGGCAAGTGCACAAAAGATAGGCACCTCAAATAACTGCTCATTCTTTAAAAAGTAGGTTCATGAACTTGGCATTTAAACTGAACATATACTGCCATTGTAGTTCTGCCACCACTAAGTTAGTAGGGCAATAATTTCTGAATAGGTTAGACAAGCTGATCATATATGCTGGTGTATCCCAGCCTTTTTAGGCAACCAGTACAATTATTTTCTCTTCCATTAGTGCATTTATTTAAACCTGCTCTAACTTGCAAGGAAATTTGTCTTCCAAGGCCCAATTTACAGTAATGAGGGTGGGGTTTGGAATAAGCCCAGACTCCATTTTGAGCTTGATTACAGCTGAATAGGAGTCAAGCAAGGTGACAATAGAATTCAGCATGAAGACTCGACATAGATAGAGTGAAAGTCTTGAATCACAGAAGCCTGGTGATGACCCAATACTGCATATGCTTCAGTGACTGAATTAAACCAAGGGATCTGGTTGCTAGCATCTGACCCACTTAACTGCAGAGTTACTGGATGTTCCCAAAGCACATGGACAGAATTAATCCATGTCCACATAATTCTTCCAGCTATCTATTGAAGAATTAAAAACATCTATACGACTGATTTATGATAGTACTTTTAGATGAGAGAGAAGCTGCTCAATCCTTATAAGTATTTTTCTTCATTGGAAAGCAAGTTAAAATAACATGAGAATTGACCAGGGGTATGTAATATAAGGATAAACCATGTAAATATCTAAAGAGGGATGATGATGAAAAGACTGTTAGCCTGTTTTTGCCTGGCTCCTGGAATATGATGCTATCACTGTCTGTTGTCATATATTTATCCAGAAATGTACCCAGATACTGCAGTATGTTTATTTTTATTAAGGCATCTATATTTAATGTTAGCAAGTAGTGAGTTTTGTGCAGGTTCTCTTTGTGTGTTTACTTTCTAATGGCTATTTGAAATCTGATAGGTAATAACCAGTGTGTGTGTGTGTGTGTGTGTGTGTTATAGAGTTGTGAATAGCACAGTCAGATTCAATGATTCTAACAAAGTATGTGAAAATCATCTGAATATGTTGTTCATGTGTGCGAGCCCTAATGTCTGTGGATTTTAAAATGTGCCTAAGAAAGAACTTCAGATTAAAGGACTGTAATCGTACTGTAATCAAATAGTTTGTTGTCACCTTGATTCTAGGTTTATACATTTGAATGGACCCAGTTAAGACCCATAATTTTTTTTATAACTTTTACATAGTTCCCAGATATTTATATAGTTGTATAAGCTTTGTAACTTTAATAAGACATATGAAAGCAGAGAAAATCTCAAGCTTGTCAGTTTGAGAATTGGTATTCTACTTGGGCTTTGATACAAATTGCTTTTTATGCTGTGAGTTTGTATGAACATGCATGGGATATAACATTTCATGAAGGAATGCAGAAACAGCCACACCAGACCAGAGGAGTGGTTCATCTATGCAAACTCAGTGTCAAATTCATCTGGCCCTGGAGGCTGTAGAAATGGCGCAGGGCCAGTCCACAGGCTGGATTGAGCCCACAGAGCCTCTCCCATCTTCCCCCACATGCTGGATTCAGCACATGTGGCACCTACCCCTGACTGACTGGCATAGGCACTGAATGCAGTGCATGTCTCAGACCAGCCAGCTCAGGTGCCACGTGTAGCGCAGTCCTGGAACAGCTAAAGCAGGTGCTGTCCCAGGCGCTGCATATGGAGCTGGGCTGCACATGCCACATGCAGTGTGTGGGTCAACTTTGAGACCCAGGAGCAGCACTGGGGACCAGAAGATGGGACTTTACAGGTAGGAACCAGTGTATAGACTATCTTTGGTGCCCCTAATCAACGCCACTAATCTATATACATTTATTTTAGCCAGTGAACAGTCACAACTTCCACTGACATCAGATGAGTGCCTGAACTGAGCAGTGAACAGGAGACAGCAATGAATTCTGATTCAGCAGGAGAGAGGAATGAATTCTAATTAACAGAATGAAAGCAGAAAAATCCATTAAAAGAATTACAGCCAGAGACACTACCTGACTAACATAGATATCGCCTACAAGCAGAGAGTGTATCATTGGCTTTTAGCAGGATGGCTTAGGGTGATAAATAACCATCTCTCTTTCTCTTGCATATGTTGGTACTAGCACAGCTCAGTACTGATTTTATACAGTGGATTCTGCTTTATAGAATTGGTGGTTAATAGAATCAGCCCCTTATTTGAATCAATATGGGAAAAGCAAAACCATTTGTATATTATTACATGTAAAAATCACTTACATTAGAATCACGATTTTTGGTTTTTGGAATCATTTTATTGGAGAAGCCCGGGGATTTTGCAGTTTTCATAGATTTCATAGACATTAGGGCTGGAAGGGACCTCGGAAGATCATTGAGTCCAGCCCCCTGCCCAAAGGGCAGGAAGTCAGCTGGGGTCATAGGATCCCAGCAAGATAAGCATCCAGTTTGCTCTTGAAGGTGTTCAATGGTGTACATTGTAGTTTTGTGAGGAGCCCTCTGCAGGCTGGCAGAGTTCCAGCCTGCAGGGGCCTGGGAGGGAGCTGGAGGAGGGTGGTCAGGCAGAGGTGCCATGTCTATGTATTGTTTGTGCACATGGCCCCAGGCAGCCTGGAGAGCAGCTCCCACAGGGAGGGGGCAAATTGAGCTCCTGCAAGGAGGGAGGGAGTTGGACAGGGCTGGGGCCCCAGCGGGGAGTGGGACAGGGCCATGGGCAGCTCATCTGGGGGCTGGGGGACAGGCTCCCTCCCAGCACACAGTAGTTTTGAGGGGCACAACTTCACGCTGCTGCCCTCATTGCCCACCCCACCCCACACAGATCTGGGGGGCACGGGTTCCCACATGCCCCTCCAGAAGTGCATGCCATGGTGGGGAGCTGGCCCCACCCCCTTGCCCAAGCGTGCAGTGGGCAGTAGCAGGTGGGGAGCTGGGCTCAGCTCCACTGCAGCAGCTGCTGCCTCCTGCTGGCGAAAGGGGACTGTGGACCCAGGTCCCTGGCCCCATAGTTCTGGCAGCTGGGGCCCACTCCAGCAGGGCAGGGGCTCAGGGGGGCTGTGGGTGGCGGGGCAAGGGGCATCAGCAGTGGTTTGGCCCTAAAAAAAATCTTCCAATTCAATCCTTGCATGTGTCCTTTACCAGTAATTAAGATGAATCTGCTTGTGTATACATTTTAGATACAACAGGATGATTCAGAGCATCACAAGATATTATGAATGTGCTAAGCAGTCTGCCTGGCACTTACAGGGGTAGATATTTTTATTAGAAGTCTTGATATGCGTCAGACCATGACACAGAAAAAAGAAGGAAAAAACATTTATAGGAGCCAGTTACATTTTAAGGGTCTTATTCTGTTCCCACAAAGTCAATGCAGAAACTTAACTTCAGTAGGAACATGATTTGGGCCTAAGTATCCTTTCAGAGAGAACACTGAATATTTTGTAGTCATTAAAACCAGACCTGCAGACTTCTTATGGAAATGTACAAGCTCAGAGCAAAAAAATTGTTGTTCTTCATCCCAAATTACTGCAGCATTTTAATGAGCGTTTTAAAATATATTTTGCATTGATGTAGCAATTCCCACATGAGGATCTTAGGGTACTTTATAAATATTAAGTGAAGCATCACCATGCACCTGGAGGTCAGAACTGTTATTTCCCATTTTACAGATAAGGAAAACACATTTTCAGAAAATGTAAGGCCTTTCATTTTAGAATTGTCCATGTATTGTATTTACTCAAATATAAGACGAGGTTTGCCCTCCATTCAGCATGGGAAGAAAGCCCTTTGTTGTAGCTTTGCATATCAGCAAACCATCCTATTAAATAAATTTGCTATCATTAAACTGGTGCTAGAAGCAGGATGTGCTTAGTCATGGAAACCAACTATGAAGTTGATTGAATATAGCAGATGCTGAGTATGCCCATAAAACACATGGCCCATATTGGGCAAACACACTAATGGGAACCTACCACAAGGCTAAGTTACATATAGCCCATCTGAATAAATTTAAGTGCCCACAATATTTAGCCTCCCTCAGCACCAACTCTTTTTCAGTCTTGTGAACCACTACATCAAATACATTTTGACTTCCTCTTCACCCCCACAGCTGAATAGTGCTTTTCTTGCCTTTTCTAGTTATTTCTGTTCTTCATAAGCGTTAAATGTCTTGTAAACATTACCAAGCTTCTGTGTAACTGAGAGGCTCTGTCACCCCCTCTCTCAGCCTGTTGCATGTGATTAGTGTGGCTGGGCCATCTGTGAGGTGGAGACGGACCAGGCAGCCCTGCGCCTCATCTGAAATACATTTTTGGAAGGTCCCAGAATTTATAACAAGAACCCCTGGTTCCAGTTGCAAGTCAAGGGCTCATTAGCACATGGCTCCTTTATGGTGAGTGTCTGGAGTACATGCACAAACCAAGCAGTGCTGGACTCTGGGGTCACCATGCCTTGAAATGCTGTTGACTCTCTTGGGGCCCAGCCCAATGAATTATATGTTAAGTCTTAAGTCTTTTGGCTCTGTATTCATATCATGCCTAGCTTTTACTATGTGTAAGTAGGTACAGAAATGGTGTTCAGAAGTATATTTATGGAGTACCTGTGCTGAAATTTGCAGCAGTTAGGGTTGGGGGCTAGAGCTAGACCCACAGCAGTCTCCTGTTCCCCTCTGCAGTTTCTGCCCTCCTCTTTGTCTCTTCCCTTCCCCCACTGTTACATGCACTCACTTCCACATTGTGCTTGCGGAGGGAACAGAGCCTGAGCAGGGTCTGACAGTAAGGGGGAGGGAGGGAAGGGGCAACAAGGCTGCAGGGGAAAGGAGTTGGGAGGGGCAGAGGGCAAGGGGGCCACCTGACCTCCCTCCAGCCACTATTTTCCTTGCTGTAGCAGTAGGAGGGGGATGAATTCAAGACAAACCTCCAATAATTAGATTCTACACCTGGAAAATTATAGCCAATGTATACATTTTCCATATATAGAATCTAATTATTGGGGCGTCATATATTCTGGGTTATCTTGTATTCAGATAAATACGGTATTTCTTAACTGTTGGATGTGCGGCTGGTCCTGATTTCTAAGGTACTGAACAGTCACAGCTTCTACCAACATCAGATGGAGTTGTCTGCACTGGGCACATCTGGAAATCTAACCTCAAGTTTTTTTTAATTAGGCAGTAGCAGGCACCCCTGAAAATTTTGTGACTTGCCAAAGCCGACAGAGGAAGCTTCTGGCAGAATCAAAAATAGACTATGTATTTTCCAACTGACAGCATCATCTTTTCCCCCAGACCCATAGGGCTTTCTGTTTGGGATCAGCATATTTTTTTTTGCTAATAAAGAATTATTTTGGTAAGCACATTAGAAATGCATTTATCTACAAGTGTTGGTTCTTTTTACCATCATCTAATGTACCATAATCTTCTGTTTTTGGTCTACAGGTGATATATGCCCTGAACACTAAAAATGATGAACATGAGGCCAGCATACAGGCTCTTAAAGAAGCACATGAAGAAGAGATTAAGCACATCCATGCTGAGACAAAGGAAACAGTCCTCCAGTATAAAAGCAAAATAGGAGAAGAACAGGTGCTACGAAAGCGTATTCAGACCCTGGAAGATATGCTGGGGCAACACCAAATGCTAAAGGAAGAAGCCTCAGCAAAATTTATCATGTGCAAGAAACAGCTGAGAACAGAGGGAAAAAAGCCTGAGTTGACCAGTTCCCTTTCCAAGGAGATGTTAGATATGAAGACAGACTTTGAAAACAAGCTTCAGCATTTAAACCAGGAGTCTGAGAGCCTAGTAAATGACTGCAAAACATTTGAGAGAGAGAACTTGGATACAAAGGAGAGTTTAGATGAAAAACACCGTGTGGAGATGCAGGTTGTACTTAATGAAATGGAAAACCTCAAGAGTGAGAATCAAAAGATAATTGAAGAATATGCTGAGAAAACCAGTAAATTACAAGCTTTTTATGAGAAAGAAAAAGACACTTTGAAAAAGGCCATGCAGCAATCAGTGGCAGATATACAGAAGCAGTGCCAGCAAAGAGAAATGGAGCAAAGGAAAATCAATGAAGCCCAAGAGGCTGTTTTGTTGCAGCAAGTAAAGAAGCTGGAGGCTGACCTAGAGGTGAAAAGTCAAAAAATAAATGAGCTGAAGAAACATTCTCAGAAGCTGAAGGAGAAGACACAGGTAGAATGTGAGACCCTAGTCTAGTTGCCTATGAAGTAGCACATTGCTAAGTCTTTAAATTTCTGGTTTATAGGATTTTTATTTAAATATCACCTGGAGTCAAATGCTTTGCAAGCACTAAAGAAGTTTAACAGAATTCAGAAGACAAGGGCTGCCTCCAGATGAGCTCAGCCGTGCAGTATATGACACCACAGACACGTCTACGGTGCCACATACTGCATGTTCTCCATGCTTGCAGTGCACAGGGTTTTTGACCTCTGGATATCCAGGGGTCAAAAAAACCCACAGAGAAAAAATGTGGAGCAGTGCACACAGGTAAAGTGCATGCTGCTCAAAAGCAGAGCCAGGCCTGATGAAGTTGCACTGCTCCTGCTGCCAGCCAGGCTCCGCGCAGCAGAATCGCCACTGCTGCTGCTGCCCCAGGAGGCCCCCAGGATCCTAGGTAAGGCTGCTGGGGCTAGCTCAGTGCTGGCCCTGGCCTCCGCCACCTCTCCTGGGGTAGCTTGTCATGCTCTGGAGCACACGTGGCATGAGCTTTCTTTGGGGACAACTAGCAGTGGCACAAGGTGCACTGCTGCTAGTTGTACCTGGGGAATTAAACGTTCACACTATGTGTGGATTTGTCCAAGGGGTTGAAACCTAGTGATAGTAAGCTGTAAAGAGAGAGAGAGGGAGAGTTTCACAGACAATTAAGAATCTATGTGGCAAACTTCTGAACAGCAGATTTACCTCCATATAGAGAGGAACTTGTCTGTTAGCTGACTGAGAGTGTAGAGTTGTCTTCTTCTCTCCTGCGCCAAAAGAAGATGATAGTAAATAGGCAGTAGTGCTATCAAATATAGATAAGGACCACTCATGAAGGAGAATGGTGGATAGGAGCTATTGCTTTGGCAGTTTTCCACCCTATGGCCATTAGCAGCACATCATCCTGTGTAATTAGAATAGAGAGACCTGCCAACAAAATAGCAAGTTGGAAATCAAGTGTTCTAGGTTGCGTGTTTCTATAACAATGGCTTTAAATTTTATGGCATACTATAAATGATGGAACCTCAAAAATCCCTATATGGTAATAATAGGCCAAATCACCACCTCAGTGGGAACAGGTCTCAGAGGGAAGACACCCGTATGTAGAGCTCCTTGCAGAAATTCCATCATATTGTGTGGTTGGGCATGGTGTGCCTCCTGTCAAGGCCCAGAAACCTCACAGGGTGCTGGGGTCTGTGGGAGACCAAGGCAAGTCACCATATGCTCCATTCCTCCAGTGGAGTGCAGTTCTGGACCCTGCTGCTCTCACTCCTGCTCTACCTGACAATACTATGGTGACTGAGCTGTACATCTGTGGGTTTCTCCTTTAAAGGGGATCTCTGCTGAGGAAGGAGCTCTGTGGAAAAGACAAGACCACTTCAGGCTTGTGAATTCATCTCTTTATGAATTTGTCTTCTGCTCTCGTGGAACCACATCCAGCTGACTGTCTCTCCTACCTGTCAAGGTAGAGGTCTAACTATCAAGGTCTGCACCTTGGGTAGCAGCAGTGGCAAGCCCTGGACTGGTTGCATCAGAGGCAGTACCTTGCACCCCCTTAATTAGGTGCCCAGGTCTGTTGCTCCAGTCACCCTTCCCTTGTTATGCTGCTGAATTAGGGGGTCTTCCATACCCTCTGGGAAAGCATGAGCCAGGGAGATGGCTGAGCTTTATACCTTGCACTAAGGAGAGATTATCAGACCTCTCTGAAAACAGCAAGGAGCTTAGACAGGTGATTAAGCAGTTAGCATATCTAGAAAGGGGTATGCCTGGATCCTGGTGGCCAAGAGCAGCTCAGCTGCAATGTCCTGCTTCCATAAACCTTTAACAGGGAACCAATTGCAAAGAAATGTGGCACAGAGTTTGGCCTTATTTTAAGGAAGGCTAAAAGCCCTAGCCTAGCTTGTGGGTACAAAATAGTAGCCTGGTGAATGTCTTACAGAGAGAGAATTATCAGGGCTATAACATTTAAATACAGATTAAAGAGTTGTATAGTCCAGTGGTACTCAATTTATCCAGCCTTCTGGGCCAGATGATTGATGTGGGACTAGTCCACAGGCCAGATCCAGTGCACAGGGTTGGTTTGTAGGCTGAATCCAGCATTGCTGCAAATGTAGGAACAATTAATGCTGCTACCACTCCCTCACTGCCAAATTTCCAGACCCATGGGGAGCCCTGCGAGCCAGATGACATGGCTTTGTGGGCCACAGGTTGAGCACCATTGAGGTTAAATGTGTGTGTAAGTATCTTGGTGAACTGGAAACATTCTGAGTTAGCTAATCTGGAAAAGGTACAATTTCATTTTAAGCAGAAGAACTGCACTTCCTACAACACTGAGCCCCAGCCAGTAGGAATGATGATTAGATGGTGATTATAAATTTAAAAGGTAAAATGAAAAGGTTAGATTTCTTATGCTGATGTTGCATGTGTATGCATTGTACCGTGGGTCATGCCTATTATCATATAAATATCTTACAACTATGAATATTTTATGTATTGCTAGAAACTGATTAAAATGCAAGAAAAAGCTATGTTTCTGGAGTACCATGAATAATTAAAAACCTATAAATTAATAGGGACTTGAAGTACTGAGGCAGCTTCAGCTCTTCAGCAATTAATTTCTGATTTCAACATTAGTTAGATAGGGCTAAAGCTGAAATTACGTCAGGAAGATTTGTTCTGGGGGACGGATCCTCAATGGTATGAATTTGTGTCAGTCCTTTGAAGCTATGAAGTGATGCTGATTTTCACCAGTTGAGAATCTTGTCCTGGCTATTAAAGAGGCCTGAGATTCCAAGGTAAATACACGGGGAGAGAACACAATTTCACAAAATGTAATTTCTATACTTTTTAATGTTGAAAATATTTATTTTCAAATAAAAGCTCCTCCTTCATCAGCTTTTTCTGATGTCACATTTAGTATTTTGGCTTTTCAGAGATATATCAAATATGACAGGCTGGAAAGCAAAAGCATTTCTGTAATCTCTCATCATTAGTAAATACTGCCAAGGAAAGCTATTAAAATGCATGGAAAATAAAAAGACTAATGTTTAATCATGATGAATTTTCTATTCCCCCCCTCCCACCAGTGTATGCCAAGTGCTTTAATACCTTTCAGTGAAAACCATCATAATGGTGCAAAATTATTAGTTTTATTTTGGAGACAGCAAGTACATGTGATGACAAACAGAAGCTGGTTTAAATACAGTTTTAAATACAGTCTCTTCAACACAGTATTGAAAAGGTTTCACAGTTTAACAGAGGTAGAACTAACTAGTTTACTTATAATTAGTTAATTATGAGTGTAAGAAGACTGTTTGTTATTTATATAAGGGTATGAACAACAAATAAGGTGAGTAAACAGGAAGCTGGGCTTTACCACAGGTAACCGCATCTGCCCACTCTAACTCCACGGCAAGTAAGACCTAAACTGAGAAAGGTTTGCCCTCAGTGAAAATGGGATGAATTATTGTGGTTTGGCTTACTGTAAAGTAAGAGCAGACATAAAGACTTTTTTTTTGTTTAAAATACCACAGTACCTCTATGTGGTGTCTCTAGTGGGCGCTATGAGTACCTTACCACCTCGTTTGGTTGGGGTGCCCCCCAACTCTCCTGCCACGACTTGCTGTTACCTGATGAAGGAGGGGTTCAGTGGTTTTTCTCTTCCCGGGTGACCCAATGATGGGGATACTCACAGCCCATTGGCAGAGCCAACAAGAGAGAAGATGATGGTGACAATGATGACTGAAAGGAGTGCCCCTCTCACACCACACCCTGCGGTGTTCCTCGGGGCTCTGCCTCCCCTACACCCCGTCCACTCGCCAACCGCTTGGCTGTTCTCCTTGCTGCTCTGCCAATCTCTGTAAGACCCCCTCTCCTTTGTCATCGGGGTCTGGCGTCAGCTTCAGGCAACCGTCAGGTCACCTAGATGTCAGTGCGTCTGGAGCCACAGCCCCTGATCCCCAAGGACTGCTCTCCTTGGTGTTTTGGTGTCCTTCCCTCCCTTCTGAGGGAGAGAGGCGCTCCTTCTAAGCTCTGAGATTGCGGGGCTGGGGGTAGTCTGTCCCCAGCCTGATGTCTGACACTGCCCCACCCCGCCTTTGTAGCAGAGCAGTGTCTGACAGGCTGCTATTGCCTGTCAGACACTGACAGGCAATAGCCTGTCAGTGTCTGACAGGCACAGGCCTCTGCTGGCCTGTGCCTCTGCTGGCGGCTCCAGCACAGGCCTCTGGAGCCGCCGGTGCTGCCTGTCTGGCATGCTCCCTGCTGGTTCCCTCTCTCTCTCTCTCTCCCCTTTGCCACTGCCAGCTTCTGGCGGGGCTCTTAAACTTCCCATGGCAGTGTCCTCAGCTGCCGCAATTAGCCTGGCACTGCCTCACCTCAGGAGCAGCTGTTTAAAGAGCCGGCATAACGCCAGCTTGTGCGGCTGCGGCTGTGGCTCTGGCTTTGACTCCACTTGCGCTCCTGGTGGTAAGTCTACCAGGGCCTGGGGGGGGGTCTGTTTATCCACCCCAGGGGTACCTGGGGCTGCCCCCAGCACCTGTGGTGCCTGTGGGAGCTTCTTGCTGCCATACTCTACCAATCTACAGGTCCTCTGGCCCCTATGGCTCACTTGACAGTCCAAAACACATAATTGTGATTACATCATGCATATTCCCATCACAATATCTGAATTGCACTCCCACGTGTCTGCACACTCGCTTGTCCATCACCATCACCCTTTCCTGTCACAATGACACAACCTCACTCCTGACTCCCCCCTTTCCCCTGTTTATTTCCCAGTCCTTTCAGTCATCACTGTCACCATCTTCTCTCTTGTTGGCTCTGCTACCGTCATTGTCGTCATTGTCATCTTCATCGTCACTCTCTTCAGGATTCTCACCCCTGAACAGTCTGTGCCAATCCGTTCTCTTCCATATGATTTCCACAATCTCCTCCCTGATGTCTCCTATCACTTTCTAATAGTACCCTTGCATCTTGATTCATTGCATTTTGACACAGGCCTCTAATGAGAGGTTTGTGTGCCTGTACATGAGCAAGTTCCTGGTCTTCCACAGGTGTTGGTTGTAGCCATATTTGTCTAAGGACATAGGCAGACAAGGTTCTTTGGGTAAATGTGATATCTTTTTTTAGAAGAACTGAATAGTTGGAAAAATTGTTCTTTGCAAACTTTTGGGCACAAACACCTTTCTTTAGGCATAGGGAGAGTCTGCTTTTGGTGATGGTGTTCTGTTGTGGGGTGTAGTTATTGTGGAAGTGGTGGAGATGTGTTTAGGAGATTTTACATTTCTTGTCCTAGCAAATATTTCTTTTACATTTCTTGTCTGGACCCATTCAGTGTGCTTTGGGTCATAGGAAATTTGCTTCTGGTGCTAAGATAGGCAAGGTTCGGTGCTTGTTTAAAGGCTAGGATGGGTGGTTCTAGGAATATCTCTTTTTAAAAATTGGTCTTCTAGTATGGGTTGCAATTGTTTGAGCATTTTCTATATAGGTTCTAAGGAAGGATGGTATGTCATAACTAATGGTGTGCAATTTGTGGGGAATCTTCTTTTTGTACTGCAGCAGTTCTTCACGTGGTATCCTGGTAGCTCTTTCAAAAGTGTGTTCTATCTCTCTGGAGGAATGTCCTTGTTGAGAGAGACCCTACCCCACAACATCTCACAACAGAACCGTCACCATTCCTGGATCTTATACCTGTACCTCCAGAAATGTAATATACCTCATCCAGTGCGCTAAATGCGCTGATGGAAAATATGTAGGAGAAATAAAACAACTTTGTACCAGAATGAATGCACACCAAAAATCTATCGAAGACACAAATACCCAATGACCTGTGGTGCACACTTCTCACAAGACAACCACTCTCTTTCTAATCTCTCAGTTCTAATCCTGAAATGGAATCTACAAAACACCTTTTGTAGATGAGCCTACAAACTTCACTTCATAAATCTACTGGATACAAAAAAATCACGGACTAAATATAGACATTGAATTTATGGCACATTATAACCTGTCTTCCATTCAATAACCCTAGGTAACGTCTACATTTTACCAGCTACATTCTATCACCAGAGCAACATTTTCCTTCCCTCCCTCCCCCCCACCTACCTGTCTCACACCTATTGTCTCCCATGGCCTCTGATCCTCATTGCCACCTGTTTGCATTTTCACAGACCTGCATTTTGCACATTGACTTCTGTTTCATCCAGGAGAACACAAAACAACAGCAGATTCTCCCTCTTCCTGAAGGCTTGGAAAGAAAAATTTTTCCAACTATTTAGTTGGTCTGATAAAGATAACACATTTACCCAAAGCACCTTGTCTGCCTATGGTCTTCCACAGGGAATTCCTGAAGCAGGAGATGAATTGGTTGAAGTGGACCATTGGGGTCTCCTGCTGCTTGGAGAGGTGCCAAAAAGCGCTGCTTCTCTGGTTAGGATTTTGACCCCTGTCACCATGTTGAGGAGTGTGAACACTTTCCTCCACATCCCTTTGGCATATGAACGGTGCCACAGGTGGTGGTCGACTGTCTTTGCCTCCCACGGGCAGGTTTCTGTGGGGCAGTGTGGTTGGCTTCTTTGCCACTCTGTGTCGCCGCTCTGGGCTACTTGCCAGTCCATGTCTCTGTATTCCTTCTGCAGGTCCTTGTGCAAGATCATTTTCTATACAGCCTAACTGCTGTCACTGGGGAGAAAGTCCATGGGCAACACCATATCCCTTTTCCTCACCACCTCCTGTATCTTGTGTTTGTTTGCTAGAGTCATTGGGCCTTCTTTCTGTAGTTCATACGTGGTGGTCCTTAGACTTATGCATGGTAGTATGTGCTCTCCGCCACTCTAGATTCAGGGATCTGAACCCGACTCCCTTTTGATCGGCTGAGGGCAAAGACATTGCTGAGACACTACAAAGACATTAGCTGATGTACAGTAAAGTCCTGCCCCTGTTAACATGCTGTCATTTGTTTGTCCATACTCTGTGTTTCCAAGTCCTATGAAAGATGTTAGAGATGACCAACAGAGGTCTGTGGTATGCACTGCATTCAAAAGCTTGTCTAAATCTATCCCAACCATGCAATTAGTCCAAAAAAAATCACTTACAAAACCCTGCCTCTCACTGGATTATCATGGCTACAACATCATTCCAACTTTATGAAAAATGTCGGTTGGATAACTTTTTTTGATAGACCAAATCCTAGAGTTCTTACTCATATGCAATTCCCATTGAAACCAATTAAAATTTTGCCTAAGTAAACATTGATGTATTGGAAGTTTGAGACTAAAACCATCCATAGTTCTTTGAATTACTATATGAGGATTAAATTTTGTCTTGTGTATAGGGAGCCTTCACTGAAGTGAGTAGGAGCTGCTCATATGTATTCTGAAGTACCTGTATTATAGGTTATGCTATGAAACCAGGACTGTCCAACTTTCAAGAGACTAGGGGCCACACCAGTGGGGGCTGTACACTCAGCAGCCACACCAGGGAGAACCATGGGACTCTGCACTGCACATCCCATGGACGCTACTCGGGACTGGATTAACCCTTTAGTGGGCCCTAGGCAAACAAACTTGTGTGCCCCTACTTAATACTGTATATATAATATTACTTTTTTACACTCAATAATTATGATATGTAAAATAAGCACAACTGAGCCCCTTCTTCCTTTTGTGCCTAGTTTGCCTATGCATTAATTTGGCCCTGGCGCTACTCCATCATTGCACCAAATGTCTACAACACCCCTGTGGTGCACCAATGTTCCCATGCTTGTGCCCACTGCTATACCAGGCACTCTCCTACTGCACCACATGCCTTCAGCTTCCCCCACCCCTACTGCACCACATGTCTGTGACTCCCCCATCCTGTGCTGTACCATGTGTCCCAGGCTCAACCTCAGCTCTTCATGCTGCTGCAGTGCTTCACCTCCTGGGGCAGGGGCAGGGGCAGGGGCAGAAGTGGCAGCTGGCAGAGGGATGGGGAGCCTGAAGTCTTCAGCTGCTATTGCCTCTGTAACAATAGAGAGCAGGTTCGAGTAGGAGCTTGGGGGGGGGGCAGGCTGCAATTTAACCTTTTATGGCCCTCATGTAGCCATGGATGCCAGTTGCACAGTCCTACTCTGAAACTATTGGCAATGGTCAAAGATTCTCCAGAGCCAGGCTAGGTATGGTTAAGATGTATCAAATGTGTAGCCAGCAGCACACAAGGGAATTATAGGAATAGCTTTACATCTGGTCATCCCAGCCCAAATGATGAGGTACCCATTTACAACTTGATTGACTGGGAGCCTGGCAGCAGTTGGAGGAGGACTTGAATGACACCTTTGGAGCCATAGCAAGATATGCCACAAAAATACTGTACATTAAAAGTCAATTTTTATTATATTAAATTTCATAGATTTCATAGAGTATAGAGTCAGAAGGGACCCAGTGGATCATCGTGTCCGACTCCCTGCCCCGGCAGGAAAGAGGACTGAGGTGAGATGACCCCGGCCAGGTGACTGTCAAGCCTCCTCTTGAAGACCTCCAAGTTGGGTGATAGCAGCACCTCTCTTGGAAGCCCATTCCAGACTCTGGCCACCCTTATTGTAAAAAATTTCTTCCTAACGTCTAACCTAAATCTACTCTCCACTAGTTTGCACCCGTTATTCCTAGTTACTCCCTGGGGTGCTCTGGTAAACGGTGCATCCCCAATTCCCTGCTGTCCTCCCCTGATAAATTTATAGGTGGCTACAAGGTCACCCCTCAGCTGTCTCTTGTGAGGGCTGAAGAGATCCAGATCTCTCAATCTCTCCTCATAGGGTCTTTCACGGAGACCACTAATCATGCGAGTGGCACTCCTCTGAACCCTCTCCAGATCCTCCGTGTCCCTCTTGAAGTGCGGCGCCCAAAACTGGGCACAACTGTGGCCTGACTAATGCTGCATAGAGGAGGAGCATCACCTCCCTCGATCCGTTGGTCATGCATCTGCTAATACACAACAAGGTGGGATTGGCTTTGTCGATGGCCTCGTTGCACTGCTGACTCATGTTCATCTTGGAGTCAGCTATGACTCCAAAATCTTTCTCAGCCTCTGAGCTGCTGAGGAAGACATCCCCCAACCTGTAGGTGTGCTGGGGGTCCCTCTTCCCTAGGTGAAGTACCTTGCATTTGTCTTTGTTGAATCGCATCGTATTACGTTCTGCCCATTGATCTAACCTGTCCAGGTCAGCCTGTATCTGCTCCTTGCTCTCTGGTGTATTAACTTTGCCCCATAATTTGGTATCATCCGCAAACTTGGAGAGGGTGCTCACCACACCCTTGTCCAAAACGCTGATAAAGATATTAAACAACACCAGCCCAAGGACCAAACTCTGTGGGATCCCACTGCCCACCTCCTTCTAGGCTGAGAATGACCCGTCAACCACCACTCTCTGGGTGCGGTCCCTAAGCCTGTTAGCCACCCACCTGACAGTGTAGGCGTCCACTCCACAGCCCGTTAGCTTCCCTATGAGACTAGGATGCGAAACTGTGTCAAAGGCCTTCCTAAAATCCAGGTAGATGACATCGGCCTCAGCTCCTGTGTCAACGCAGTGTGCGACCTGGTCATAAAAGGCTATTAGGTTTGTCAGGCAGGATCTACTTGTGAGGAACCATCGTTTCCCCTGCTGGGCCTTCACAAATATGCTCTTTGATTTTTTCTAGTATTTTCCCAGGGATAGAGGTAAGACTGACTGGCTTAAAGTTACCCAGCTCCTCCTTTCTCCCCTTCTTAAAAATGGGCACCACATTGGCCTTTTTCCAGTCCTCAGAGACCTGTCTGGAGCACCATGAGAGCTCAAACAGCTGTGCCAGCAGCTCAGCAATAACACTGGCCAATTCCTTCAGCACCCGTGGATGGAGGTCATCCTGGCCGGCTGACTTGTACCCACCCAGCCCTTCCAAGTGCTTTTTAACTAAGTCAGCACTAACCTTTGGTGGTCTGGTGCCTTTTGGACATCTGTCCATGCTCAAGGTGGGGGGCTGGTCTCGATCAGTATTAAGGAATACTGAAGCGAAGAGCTCATTGAAGAGCTCTGCCTTTTTCTCTGCATCAACCACCAACTGACCTGATTTGTCCTGCAGGGGCCCTATGCTACTCTGTGCTTTCTTTTTGCTCGCTATGTATCTGTAGGAGGACTTTATATTGTCCTTAATTGTTGTAGCGAGCCTAAGCTCCAATCTTGCCTTGGCTGGACTGTAAAATTAATGTTTACTTATTAAGTAAAATTCATGTTTACTTATTAACTATTAGTTTAAATGATTGTAAATTTATTACTGTTTATTTATGATTATTTTAATCTGTATTGCCAATCTATATTTTCTGTCTTTGAATGGCAACTTTGGTGACTGATCACTTTTTAATGGTGGTACCTGTCTTTAGGAGTTAAAAAAAAACCCATAGGCATAACAGAGAAATCACATGTATTTCAGGACTTGGAAATACAGCTCAGGGAATCAAAACAAGAGATTCTGGAGTCAAAGAGTACAATGAAAAAACTGGAGGAAGAACTACCTGTTGCCAAAGATAAGCTAATACTGCAGGAGAATGAAATACTGAGGAAAGCAGGTAAGAAGTTCACTAATGTCTCTCTCAAACATTTCCCCTTTTGAGTCATTCATACTGAAAATTCCACAAATGAAACATGTTTGAAATGTAAATCTTGCTACCACAGAAGGAATGGAAACTATGCTGAATGCCCAATGCAGAGCTGCTAATGCAGCAGATGAACTGAAAGACCAGATAGTGCAGTTCCAACAAAAGACTTCCACCAAAGAGAGCCACAGTGGCAAGAAAGACTGTGAAGATACAAAAGTGCCAAACCAGGTATTTGCTCCCCTCTCTTTTATGGCATGGGACTCTAAATTGAAATCAGTGGGAGGTTTTCTTTTGACTTCATTGGGGTTTGGATCAAGCCTGTAGGACTCATTCCTGCAAAACACTGAGTGCTGAGTGCATTGCAGCAAAAGCACTTAAATACATGCTTTACTGCTTACTTCAAACACATGAGTGGCTCTGGGGACTTCAGTTGAAGGCTGGGTAGATTTGCATCTTATAGACTAACCAAAGTAGATATATAGCACAATTTTTTGTGAAACATGCTGCTAGTTTCTTCAGTTGAAATTGGGCTGAAATGCTGATTAACATAAAAAGGGTAAACAGTTCTATTTTATTTAGAATCTTAACCAAAAGTAGCCTAGCCCAAAAATAAGAGCTATTAGCTATTAATGCTAACTAATCATCCCTATTAGGAACTCCCTTATCACAATGTCCCTGTTAATTAGCCAACCCAAACACAGTTTCTTATCTGTTAGTTCCCTTACTGGATCAATTTACTTGGATGTAGGAAAAAATATACCTGTTATCATAGACATAGCAGGGGGCAAAATAAATTCTTCCTCTTTCCATGGCTGAGGGACTGTCCTTGGGAAGATCTCTAGCTTCAAAAGCAATTTGCAGTGTGAACAGTGTGAAAAGCTTAACTGTAAGAGATGTGTACAGTCCTGGATCAGTCCATTAAAATTAACAAAAGTAAAAACCAAAGTTTTCCCATGGAATTTACCCTGTTGGACAGGGATTCCTTTACAACAGAGACTCCAGGATTTTACCTTGATTTTGTCCAGTTATAAGGCCAATGTGTTTTATAGTCAGAGGACCCTGCAGCTACCATAAAAGACGATATGAAGCAGTGGCAAAAAGAAGAACTTTGCAAAATCAAACGTCAGTCAGATGAGGAGAAAATGCGTTTGAAGGGGCAGCTGGTGAAGGGATTGGAGGACCTTGTGAAAAAACATACACTGGAAATCAAGTCAGTACAAGCTTCCATGGAAGCTGAAAGTAAAACATTGCAGAAGGTAGGTATGTTCTTCAATTAACACATAGTCTGATTAATTTGTATTTAATCTAATTGGTCATGGTAGCATCATTTGAATTATCTTTATTGGAGGCACTTTGAGTTACTGGAGAATGCAAAGATATTATTGCTATGTTTTTAAAACATGAGTTGAGCTGGTGCATCTCTATAAAAAGCTTCACAGACAGGAAGGTGAATTTATCCTTGGTATGTCAACTGAGTACTTAGCAGCACTTAAGCTTGCAAGCCTGAATATGATACTGGGGTGATTAATATAAAATCTGTCCCAAGAAATAATGTATAGTGGTTGTACATTCCACTCTCTGCTTTATGTTTCTATGGATCTCTGCGCTTCAGAGTTCAAATATGTTGATCCAATACATGCTTATACACTTTATAAATGTAAGGCCCAATCCTGCAAATTCTGAAATTTTTTTTGTAGGGCAACAGAATTTGAGGGCATTTTTAACACCTCATAGATTTAGGTCCAGAGTGCAAGTATTGCTGGTCTGGTGAGACAGTCAAAATTGTGACTAAATAAGTTGAAATAAATAGATTGATGCTAATGCATTTTGGAAGAACAGATTGAGATTCAAAATGGTATTGATTAATTGGAGAAATGGTCTGAAATCAATAAAATTAAATTTAGTTAAGACAAGAGCAAAGTGCTACACTTAGGAAGGAAAAATCAAATGTACTGATACAAAATAGGGGACGTATGGCTAGGCAGTAGCATTGCAGAAAAGCATTTGAAAGTTATAGTAGATCACAATACAAATACAGCTCAACAGTGTGATGCTGTTGTAAGAAAGCCAAATATTCTAGGATATATTAGCAGGAGTGTCGCGTGCAGGACATTAGAGATAATTACTGTGCTTCATTCAGCTGGAGGACAGTGTCCAATTTCAGGCACCATCCTTTAGAAGGATATAGACAAATTGGAGAAATTCTAGGGGACAGAAACAAAACTGATGAGAAGCTTCAAAGCACGGGGATGGACTAGATGACCTCAAGATGTTCTTTTCTGTCCTACATTTCTGTGGTTCAGAATGATCTTTTATAAAAGTAGTGAGTATGACAGCACATCGTTGTATCTCATTAATCAATACCCATGCACTCTCCCAATATTCTTGCAACCTTTTGTTGAGTGACGATGCGACCTAGGGGACAGAGCTGGGTGTGAGCAGACAGTTATTTTAAGTGCTCCCACTTATTCTCTCAGGATACGGGACATACAAATTACGGCAGAGTAGAAGAAGGCAGCATCTTATTGTACATTAGCTGCCTTGTGGAAACTGCTTGTGTGCACCCACATAACCTTTGGTAAGTGGAATGTAAAATAAAAGTAATTTACTCCTCCTTCACTGAGGGCTCAGCTACTGTAGGTAGTTTCTACTTATCACAGGGTGAGAGCATGCATGTGGGCAGTTACTGTGAAGCAGGTGAAATCCTCACCCTCCTTTACCCTGACGTAAGTTGTTTGTATATCCATCATTTTAGTGACCTTAGACAAGTCACTTCACTCTTTGAGCATGCCTATACTGCCTCTGTGCCATGCAGGAACACCACTCTGGAGCATATACCACCTACTTGGTGCCTGTCCACATGCCTCAAGTCTTGGAAATGAAGCAATGCAGCCACCTTAGAATGTTTGTTTCTTTTTCAATTTTAGGAGCTTCAGCTGCAGTTAGAGGAACTAAGAAAGAAATCTGAGAATGAAATAAAGCAGCTGCAGAGAGAGAAAGAAGCCCTAAGTGGGAAACTTCAAGATTCCTCACTTGAGGTACGCTGGGTATAATTCTACCCTGATGTTAAAAGGAATCTGAATTCTGATAAGAATTCATAATGAGATTCATAATCTTGTCTGTAACTAACGTCCAAGGGAATATGGAATGAACATACCCAGAAATACGAGAAATGGTTGTTTTTAAATGTCTATAAAGACTTAAAATCCTTTTTGTTTTGGCTGAGATTCGTACAGTACTGTATCTTTTATTTTTTTATAGCTGTTTGGTGAGAAATATGACTCAACCAGGACTAGACTGTGACTTGAATTGTGGGCTCCTGGCAGAGGGTAAATAAGAATTAGAACCTTCCTTACACATCTAGATGTGTTTCCCAGATCTTTGCTCCAGGATCCTGAGAACAGTGGCATAGAGATGCTTTGGTAGATGTGGGACAAAATCTTGAGGCAGGTCCTTTTGAGAGGGGGACCCACTTGCCTTGGTGGATGCTTTGTAGGGAATGACCCTCATGGGATGCAAAAATCTGATGGTAGGGATAAGGAGAGCTGCTTGCTCATTCCTTGAAGCAAAGGGGTCGAGAGAGCAAAGGAACGGAATGGAGAGTAGGGTTTCTGTTCACTGACTAGGGTAGCTGAGCCAGCATGGAACAGGCAGTAACATACTGCATTTATAACTTACCAGCACTCCCAGAGTAAGAAAGAAGAAGAAAATTGTGACCTAGAGGTGTATCTATGACACAGTGGGCGCATCTACATGAGACACTTGATGCACAGTAGACTAATTCTACTGTGCATTAGTGCATCACGACAAAAGCTGTGCTAATGCACAGTAGAATTAATCTACTGCACATTAAGCATCATGAAAAGACCATGCACTGGCACTACTGTGCAGTAGTGCCAGTTACTGTGCATTTAGTTAATAGTTCATATTAGAGGTACTAAACTTAATGCACCATAACAATGGCCTATTAATGCATGTGTAGAGGTGCACAGCGGCTCCTGGTTTAGCGTGACTTCTACATATCTCACTCAGGGTTGCACTTAAAGGCACAGTTTAAATGTAATACTTTTTAAATGTAAAATTGTCAAATTATAATAGAGTCAACTGTAAGATAAATGTCTGAGATGCATCAGAACTCTGCTTATTCCTCTGTAGCAGCAGTTATGTATAATCAATGGCTAAATAATATTCATTTTCCAAGTGAGTACATTAGCCAAAATATGAATCCAATGGAGTGTAATGGGTGGAGAAGCTGTGATTGTGGATAATTAGTTAAAATAAAAGCAGAATCCCATGGTATAAAAAGTGCTTATTTATCCAGGTAAGTTCTTCAGCTTTAAAAATGCTGACAATTTTGAAGACTGATTTGCATGGCCCTGATATGCATTTTTGCCCTTTCCTAAAGTGTTCCTTTTATGTTGCCCAAATCTCTTAGGAAAATATCACTTGTTTCAAAACCTTCTAAAGAGTACATCTTTTTTTATACTATGCTGTGAAATTTTTACATGTGAATATTTTTAACATTTTTTCTCCTGAGAAGGTTATGAACAAGCTATCAGAGGTCAAAAAAGTCTTTGTTTTCATGACATTACCAATTAAATCAATACAATGGTGAAATGAACTGATGATAATAACTACCATATTTATTTGTTTACCTAAAGGTTCTTATTGCATTTGGTACCTTTTCCAGAATAATCAATGAACTTATAGCCATCAGTTCTGTAGGTTTGTAAAGATAAGCAAATGTTGGGTCAGTGATGGAAGTTTTTGACTTCTTGTTCTTCTCTCCTGGTAATCTAGGTTTCAAGACTGCAAGAATTCATCAGTCAAAATCAGGATATACCCAAATATTCAGAATGTCTTCAGACTTACTCCAGAAAGATTCACGAAGAGCAGGAAGAACTAGATAGCCTACACTGTGAAGATACTGAGATACAGGTAGCCACTATAATTTTATGTTGAAAATTAAACTTTTCTTTGCTCTGTCTCCTCAATCACCTAATCACTTCTCACCAACTTTTTTCCAGCTAATGGGCTGGATCAGTGAGGACATCAATGGTAACACATCTACAGCAGGTGAAACAATAGTGCTTCTACAACTGATATTTACATACACATATTTGTAAAAAACACTCCTTGATTTATTATAATTCAGTATACAAAGGCACAGAAATATGGCTAAAGGGCTTTTTGTTTTCTATTGTTCCACATTAGATTTGTATATTTCGATACTAAAAAGTAGTACTGTGGGTTTTTTACTCATTTTCCAGAAACCTAGAATGTAAGTATATACTGAACCTTTTCTAGTTCTTTTAGTTTATCAGTTGCTTCAGTTCATCTCTATATGCCACTGGGTACATCTACACATGCAGTTAATGCACCTGAATTTACTGCATAGTAAATTTGGACTCATTAGACTCCTGTGAGCCCAGGTCAGGAGCAAATTGAGCCCAACAGGAGCAGCCTTATCTAAGGCTGCTACTGCCCTGCTCTGCCCCCATGCACCAGCCAAGGGGAGCTCCAGCCTCCCCCAGGTGCCAGCCTTAGGTTGGTAGGGGGCACTGGGGATAATTCTGTGCTGGCAGGAGTCTCCAAGGGCAGCCCTAGGCTGACAGGGGGCAGAGGGGTCAGGACTCTGGCCAAGGGGGGTGGGGGAGCTGTCCCTGGTTCTGGGGCTGCACTCCCCTTGGCTGCAACTGATGCTCCTGGGAGGAGTGCATGTGGGTCTGAGCCACCAGCTGCGGAGATGGGGCCTGTGGTGTCTGTAATGTGCCTGTTCTTCCTTCCTGCAGGAGATGTGATTTCCTCCAGGAACTGTGATCACAGTGGCAGTGGAGCCCAGAGCTCTTGGTGTGTGTCCTGCAGCCGAGGGGGAGGCACTGGAGTGCAGGGCAGCAGGGACCATGCAGCAGCCCTAGGACTGGGAACTACCCTCACATTGCCGAGTGGCCGATCCCATCCTCAGCTGGGCTGTTCAGGCCCCTGTTCCTCGGCAGTACTTGGTATAACAGGAGAACCCAGCCAGGCCCATCAGCAGCTGTGCCTGGCTCCGGGACTCCAGTGTAGCAGGGGATCCATTCTCGCATGCCTCTGGGCCTACCACCCCCTGTGTGGTTACCATGCTGGTGTGCTCAGTGTACCTGCGGAGCTCTTGGCAAGGGGTAGGCAAGCGCCAGTGTGCCAAGCCACTACATCCATATGCCTGTCTGCTCCTTGCTTTCTGTCTGGGAGCATGCAGCTCAGGTCCTATCGGAGGTCTTTGACGGAAGAGAGAATATAACCTGGGTCTCCTGACTCCCAGTCCTCTATTTTAATCAAGAGATCATTGTAATCCTGAGAGCACCTGGAATCTCATTCACCATAGTTCTGTATATCATTTGTGTGTAAGTAACATATATAAATATGTAACACCATTACAAATCTGAATGGGGTGAAAGGAGACACGTGAAATCAATCTACCAGGGGAAGACAGAAGGAGGAAGAACAATTGTGTGTATTCTGTGCAAGTTACTTGTCTGAACACTTCATTAGTTGGCACCATTGCCCATGACTGCAGTTCAGCCAACTTCAAGTATTGTCCTTTCATGCAGTCATGAATATTCACAGCCAGGAGACCACCACACACTGTATTCACAGTGTTGTGTTTTGCTAAGGGTAAGATTCCCAGCTGGGGACATTGAAATGGCTTGGCTTTGAGCTTCCGCCTCGAAGGTTAGGCAATGTGCTGTTACTAATCCAGTTCTAACCTGGATACAGTTTCAGAGCTAAAAATAGTTTCCTTGGCTACATAAAGCCTGCTTTTGGCTGGAGATCTCAGCTGTGATATTTCACTCTTCCTCTGAATCTCACTTAGCCTCCCTGTCTATAAACTGGGGTTTTAGCAGCTCTGTCTTTCACAGATACTACAGTAATGGGAGCCTTATGATTACCTTAGACACTAGGCTTCTATTTGCATCCATCTAATCCATCCTAAAAAGGCATTGCTAATCCACCCATGCCTTGATATACAGAGAGTTCCACATTTGTAGCAAGAGAATGATACTGTAACTGAAAATCTGCCATATGCAATGGGGAAGATAATTTTGCTTTTAGGAGCTAACCTAAATAGCCCAGTCACGTCACAATGATTAATAGCCTGCTTCAGTTCAAAACAGCCAGATTTGGAGTCAGGATTTCCCCCCCCCGGTCACATTAACAAGATCCCTGGTTGACTCTTCTTTGGGTTTTTTTTGGTTTTTGTTTTTCTCCCTCTGTACTGCAGGGCCTGATTCTTTTTTAAGATCATCTGAGCAAATTTTAACCTCACAAATTCCTACCACTGCAGTGGTAAAACATTGACATCTCTTTTTTCCCTAGGGTGTTTTATAGCTGTGGTTTGTAAGAGGAACTGGAGTGAACACCCTTATGGACCTTTTGAAAAAATCAATGCCTGGAAATGCAGGGAACTGACCTTGATAGCTTGGGAAGCCCTTTCCAATCGTACGTTCTACATTCACTTGAATGCTAGAATTAGCTTTAAAAAATCAACCTATTCTTCCATCATTCTGTTATTAGACATTTTTAAGTGCAAGTTAGACAAACATTTATGTAGGATGGTTTAGTTAGGGATGACCCTGCTTAGACTAAGAGGAGGCAAATGGATGACTAGAGAGTTCCTATATATGGGTAAATAAAGATAAAACCTCTTAGGATTATGTAATGTTTTATATGCTCTAATCCATAATCTTCCGTATTGCATTGGACAGTTTATTTCAATCATTATCCTGTTTTTTTAAAGAAGAGAGTGAGAGGCCAAAATGAGCTATTCTTAGGGCAGGTACAAGCTTCCCCTCAAAATTTGAAAAGAATTCAGCAGGATATAGAAAAAATACTGCTGCCTTTGGTAGGCACTGTGGAAAAGCAATTTGCTGCATCTTTAGGACTGCTAGGACAGCTTTGGTGGGTAGAGGATATAAACAGCCTTATTAGAACTACAATAAACAGTCCACTGTAGTGGTTTCATTTTGTGTCACAGCAGGAAAAGGGTATACAATACAAAGGCATATAATCTGTTTCTTCTGTTGCTGTCTGTTAATGTTAAATAAAACTGGTCATCTTAGATCCTCAATTCATTGAATTAAATGGCTATATCATTTTAAACCAGCTGAGAAGTTGGCCAGGTATTTTGAAACAGGGAGACACTACAAAAGGGCTGAAGATAGCAAAATGATCTGTGGAGAGGTCATATCCTAATTAATCTTGAAAGCACTCTCGTTCTTTGAACAACAAGGAAAAGGTGGCTTTGATAGGATACAGCTTTTGGTTCTGGACCATTTCCTTATTATAAATAATAGTGTTTTGTGAAGGAAAAGCTTGAATCAACTGCTTTAATGCTATGACTGGTATGTCTGTTGCATTTATATAATTCCTGCTTCCCACTTTATTTAGACAAAATACAATATTTGAAATAGTAAATCCCTTTCTCTCCACTTTTCTTTCCCCGCATGATCTTTTGAAACCCCATTGATTTACGGATCAGTCTGTTCCTAGTCAGTGTGATCTTACACTTACTATCAGCAATGGTTGCAGCCATTAATTTCACCCCAGGAGAGTCTGATAGCTTCCTCACCTGGGGAGCCCAGTTGGAATTCAAATGCTCCTCTTTATTTTTTTCATAAATATTTTATTCACAAGATGAAGAGGCTTCCTCTTTTGTTTTTTTGTTTTTTTTCTTTTTACAGGAAACTGTGAACCCGATTCTCTGACATTTTGTGTTTATATTATCTTTTGTTGCTTATTCTCAAGTGTTATTTGAGCTCAAATAAGAAATGCACTCAGGAGTACATTAGTGTTAGTGTGCATTATGCCAACAGATACAGGAGAGATCATATACCATTAACTACTGGTATATTATTTTGAAAGCTTGCTTTATTAAGAATTGCAATATCTAAAATGTTAGGAAGTGCTTTCTCTCCATTATACATGAAGAAATGGCTGAACTCAATAGGCATAAGACAAAATAAATGTATTCATATTATCTTAGGCCCAAGTAGCCATTGGGCTCAATCACAAAGTTGGATATAATTAGCCATTTCTCTTGGGAATACCTAAAATAACAGCGTTAGAAAGGATAGTGGGTAAAGGGAGCTTGTCCAGCATCTTCCCACACTGGGAGTATTTTTAGTCAGTGTGATCAGTCCCTTAGAATATTAAAAAAAGATGTTAAAAATCAGCCCATTTTTAATTAAGAATATGAATAAGAAGGCCTGATCCTTCATACATTTACATACATATGAAGTCTTTATTCTTCAGGTAGTGCCCTTGACACTAATTGGACTACACAAGTAAGTGAAGACTAGTCACATGAATAAAGACTAGCAGAACTGTTTGTGCAGGGATCTCCCACTGCCTGTGTGACTAGCAGGCCTTCCATGTTCAGAAGGCTTTCAGTTAGTCTGAAAAACTTTTCCTAGGCTTTTCAATACCAAGTTACTTATACTGGGGGAGGGATCACTCCCCTGGGAGTAATCACACTCAGCTGTGAGGTATCACCACCACCAACAACTGGAGGAGGACTTTTAACTGCATTCCATCTAGTCAGGATTGTATGTGTTTTTACTGCTATGTAGAAATGAACACATGGATCTATTTATTAGATCTACGTTTCAGCTTAATTGCTATTTAAGACATTAGGACAAACAAAACTAAAGGCTTATTCCTCAGCTAGTCTTGTTCCTCTAAAAATAACTTCACATAACTTTGCCAGTAGATGGCACTAAATGTATCTCATAGTAAGAGAATGCTTAATGTTTATTCCTCACAAAGAAGGGGTAATTTTTACTGCATATGCAGTTTTTCTTGCTTGCCATGTATGAATAATGACACTAGATAGGAGTAGTTTAGGTTCTCTGGATTAAGGAATTAGTCTTGATGAAGCTAGTTTGAAATGTGTATTTCTGCCCTGTAGAAATTGGGCTGAGACTGACAATTTGCTTTGTAAAGATCACTTGTGAGAGCTGCCAGATTGTAATTTTCTGTTGCTATTGATTTGAGTAGATTAAGTGAAAAGTTGAATTCCACCGCTGGCCCCTTAGCTGGCCAATCACATCACTAGCAGACATAGAAACTTGTTAATTCAGGTTTCACCTGTAACAGGGATGTCTGATTCACCAGAGTTAGCTTGGTTTTCCTATTATAAAAGCTTTTGATCCCTAACTCTTATCTTGGCAGTAGAGCTAAGTGAAATGTTGTCAGCGAGTTGTTTGTTCACTGAATATGCTTTTTTTGGGCAGCTGACATTTTTCACTGATTTGGGCCAATTTTGACAAATCACTTCAGTCAAAGGCAAAAAAAAATCAGAAGCATTGAAATAGCTTGTTTCAATTTAAATAATCTGTTTGGAAAGTGTCAAAATGGATGGTTTCTGCTTATCTGAAACATTTTTTTTTCTGGCACATACAAAAAGGCCATGGGGAAAAGAAAGCCACTAATCCTGTGCTTGGAGCATTCCCTCTGGGAACAAGGGATATGGGTTCACTTCCCTACTCTGCTTGAAAAGATCTGAACCCACTTTCCAACCTCGTAGGGAATGTCATACTTACTAGGTGGGGTGAGCTATTGTTGGTCTCTCCTATTAATGCTGCTTTACCTTATATAAAATATACAAATTATTTATTGGAACAGGGACTGAAACTTGCGAGTGACTGTCCCTACTACCACAGAATCACTCTCTTTCTTTCTCACACAATCTGAATTTTATGTACTTTATACAAGGGGGTGCTGCCAGCACCCCCTCCTCCTCTTCCTTTCTGTGTATTTTGTGAATCTAGCCCATTCTTTCTTTACCTATTATTACAAATGCCTCACAACAATATTTTGGAAATGTTGAAGTTTGTTTTGACATTTCAAAGTCGTTAAATCAACCTGAAACAATTCTTCAGTTTTTCATTTTGATGTTGAAAATTATATATATAACTATATAATATTATATATATATAATTATATATATATATATATATATAATATTTTTTTTTTCTGGTTGATTTGATTCAAATTTTTGTATTGCTATGTTTCTTTTAGCCACTGCACTGAAAATCACTTATTCACACGCCCCGACTAGGCAGGCCTGATGGAAAGTTTTTTAGCAAAGCATATCTCTAGCATGTCTCATATAGAAACACTGTAAAGGATCTGCAGACCTCATGGTCATCAACTAAACTGTTCCACATGAAACATCAGCAATGAAACTGAGGAACTTTACAGTCCAAAACAGAGACAACTATTGCTTAAGCTAGAGGAGAACTCTGTTAGTTGTAGTATTCTGAGGGCCTCAGTCCTTTGTTAGCCAACCAGGATGTGGTAAGGATTCATAAATACAAATACAGTATCAGAGCTGATCCGTTTAGCAGTGGCAGTGGTACAGCTTCACACTATCCCCTACATTAGGCAGTCTTACTCAGTATTGCCATGTTATACTTCATCCTTGAATACCTGAAGTTCACAGGAACAGAGAACCAACTGGTGTATCAGATAATGACAGATTATTTTGAACACTGTCCTCAATCTGGTGAATTTGAAACTCAAAGACAAACTTTGTCTAAGTGGGAGGAGTATAGCATACTAAGGAGGGTATATGAGCATCTCTCTTGTAGCCATGAACAAAATGGAATGTCAGACCTGCTTAAGCATAAATAATCGGTTTCCGCTCTTGGACCCGACCTACAGAAAGTATGTAAGTCATATATGGTTAAGAAAGAGAGTGTGGTACCTTTATTGTTTTTATCAGCAGATCCTGAGTTTTGTCCCCAGTACCACAAATTCTGTGCCAAGCTAAATTCATTACTTATATGCCTTATGTGAAAATGATGTACATAGGAACAAGTTATTTTTCCCTTTAATTTTGCCTGGACACAATGAATTTGTGCAAAGCAGTAAAGATCATACAAAACCCAATACAAGCATCTGCTGATTTGTATGTGAAGTTCCAATAGGTCCTTTGGTTGAAAATATAGAAGAAAAGTATTAAAAATAGCATACTGAAACAAAATTAAGAAATGAAGTTCTTTGATTTAAGCTACATGTATCTCCAGCAGCAAACTTCCTAATTGCCTTTTGTCTTCTAATCCTAGAGTCCATCTGTGCAGCATAAAGACATGTTTAAATTGCAGAGAGAGAGGGGCAGATGCCAAGAAACCCCAAAAGCACAAATGAGGATAAAAAATGAAGAAAAGCCAAGGTACAGAGGGGTCCAGTGATAAAGTCATATGGAGTTTAAGTATTACTTGGAATATGCTAATAGAGATACTGGCAAGGAGTTTCCTAACACACTAGGAGCTGGTGTTCAGCTAATATCATTCAGAACTTGGAAAAGGGGAATGGGCTGCACTTATGGAGAAGGATAAGGGTATATTTAGTACTAGAAGAAGTGCCACAGAGTGTCTTGGAATGAAAAGATACCACCTTAACCCCCAGAGAGAAGGCAGGGCAGATGGTACCTTATAGAGACTAGCATCCGAAGAAGTAGGCTGTCTGTAGTCACTGAAAGCTAATGCACCCCTAATGAAAGTTTATGCACTTTTGAACCATTTAGTTTCTAAGGGTGCCTGTAAACATGCAATGAGGCTGTTCCGATTTGCTGTAATTAAAGCGTGTCAGTGTGCTAATTAGCATGCCTCCAGCAGTCTTTGTGTGTTGTGTATCAGTTTCCCCTCACTTCAAAATGGCAGTGTGTTCAATGAGCTTTAGTTAAAGACCCCTCGCCGCCATTTTGAAGTGCAAGGGGGCTGATACACAAGATTCTGCGGGCACTTTAGTCAGAGTGGCTCTTGGAGGCAGGCTGGCACCTTAGGATGTTTTTACGCATGTTCCGAGGATGGGCAGGAGCACTTTAATTAGAGCGGCTCCAAGAGCCACTCTGATTAGAACAGCTCTTGGACCTGCTCTAATTAAAGCACCCCTGCCCATCTTTGGAACACATGTAAAAACATCCTGTGGTACCACTCTGCCCTGCCTTCTGTCTGATGGCAGACAAATACAGCTAACTACCTCTCTACTCCTGAGAGAAGAGAGACTGCTCAGCCCCTGAAGGAGCAGTCAGGATGCTTGGCCCTTTGGCAAAGGACTAAACAATCAGATTGAGGGGGAACATTCACCCCTGTGAAAATGTGTGCCTGGAATGTGCGGACTGAGATTTTGCACATCACACTTTGCTGGTTCTTTTTGTCCAGTGCCCATATGAAGGAGTGTCAGAAGTAGAAAGTGAACTCTGAGCAGCTCATTGTGTTTCTCCAGTTGAGAGATTGTTTTTGTAGATGTGCAGATCTCTCCCTTGTACTGTTTTGGCTCTTTTTCCTTCAGGCTGGAAAGTACAAGTGTATCAAAAAAGGAAGATAGACAATCTGCTTCTGTTCCTTTACAAAAAGAAAAGACAAAGCATGTCAAGGCTTTGCAGGAGGAATGGCACAACCACAAGGCAGACTTAGAGGCTCAGGTATGGCATCAAACCTTTCTTGACATTGCAGGCTGTGTGCACTCATGAGGCACCTGCAACAGCAAATGTTGGTACGCTAGTTTGTAGGAACAGTCTGATACTGGTTATATGGAAAAATTATCAGGCAAAAAGAAAATGGCTCCATTTCCTCCTCTTGACCCTAAAGGGAGTACTAAGTGTGTCTTATAGCTGAGACTTATCTTCCTTTTTGTTTGTCTGGGTAAGAGAAGAAAAGCACAAAACATAGCATTGTGGGGTATGATGCCCAGAACTCCCAGTATTATTAATTAGAGTTATTCATCAAACTCTTTCTCTTCCATTTTGTAAATGGACCCTTTGGGTCTTGACACATATAACATTGAACCATTCCAGAATGTCACTGATTGGGAACCAGTTTGCAATTGTGAGAAGTGCCCAACAACAGAGTGGGGAGGGAATGAGCGCCCAGCCTAGCATGCTCACAGTGGGTGAGTGGGGAAGGAGTGCTTGCATGCACTTGGGGATCCCAGGGGGTTGGGTAACCTGTGCCTGAGGTCATTCTCATTTTTCTGCTTTCCCTTGTTTCCTAAATGTGAGTTCAGTAATCTTCAATAGCCTGCAGATAACTGAAGTCTGCAGTGTGCTTGCCTGACTTGGGGGTTAGGGGAGAAGTGTTTGGTTTCTGGGGGGTAAGAACCAGTTAAGTTGGGAGTAAGGACCCAGATGGCTGTGAAAAAGATAGCTTTCGAACAATCGGTGCAAAGGAGTTCATTGATTAAGAAATGCCAACAAAAAGGGAAAAAGGGGAGGTAGCAGAGTGCTGGGTACATACCAGAGCAGTCAGTTGCAGTAGTGTGTATATATCTGGAGGGGAGGGGAGAAGCAATGCAGTGTGGGATGCCTGGAGGACTGATCGGACCCTTGGCACAGAACACTTGGTGTCCTCATGTACCACTGAACTAGATCATAGTGAATTAGTTCAAAACAGTACTTCATGATTTTCAAGTACAAACCATTCAAAGTGGATTTAAACCAGTTTAACAGGCTTATACATCTGTCTGCTTCAGGTTTAAACTGCATTTAATCAGTGTGTGTGTCTGTCCTTTAACATCACAACTCAAATACCACAGTATCCATTGTTTCAAACCTTCTCTCTGACTTGTGCTCTACATTACCATATAACCAGAAAAATAGGCTTCAGACGTAAGCAGGAAGTGATTTGGAAAGATAGCATATTTTATGTCTGTTTTTTTAATGAATTACTTGATGAGATGTAGCTGCTAGACAGTATATGTAAAAAGGGAAAACTGTGTTTCTGGGAGGGCATTTGCATCCCTATCAAAGCGCTAAGAATTGATCAATTTTACTCCAGTTGAACACTTTTCTCCTCAGATAATTAATTATGTAGCAGCAACCATTCATCCAGCTGATGTCAACTTTAAAGCTAGGTAAACTGGAAAGGTCATCTTTAGAGCTGTACAAATAATGGATTTTTAAAAATCAAACCAAAACATTAGAAAAAATTCTCTGGTTGATCCTAACCAAAACAAGAGAAATGTTTCATTTTCTGGTGATTATGTTAACCATTTTAAAATTTAAACTATATTTTAAATGAAACTATTTGAAATCAAATAGTGAAGTATTTCAATTCAAAGTATTTAAGTGAACCATTTTGACTTGACTGTTTCCCATTTTTACCTGAATTCATCCTGATTTCATTAATAGTTTTAGTTGACCTGAAATGGCATTTTTTTTGGCAAATAAATTATTTATTTGTCTGAAGAATTCTGCCCAGTTCCAGTCATCATTGAAAGAAAGAGCAGCTGTTCTGCAGGGATGATTTTTCATGAAGTGTCGTATATTTCAGAAAATGCAGTAACATTTAAATGACATTTTTCTAAAAGAGTCTTTTTGATGCTCAGCAGCAAGCCATAGTAGTTAGCCACATCCTAATAAGCTTCTGTTCTTGAAGGTTGCTCAGCTGAAACAAGCATTAGACCAACAGGCACATAACTTCAAAGATGCTCTGCAGAAGCACAATTTACAGTCCAACAAAGAAAAAGAGAAGCTTTTACAGGATCTTCAAGACATCATTAAACAAAGTCAGAACGTTAAAGTGCAACTGGAGGCATCAAATCAGAGAGCCTTAAAAAAGCTAGAAAAAAACAAGAATCAGGAACTCAAGGTAGGCTTTTATTGGTGAGTCCCCCCACTCCCTTATTTGTTTCAGACTTAAATACAATGACATCATAGAATATTTTTAAAATATTTACCTGAATTTGGCTTAAAAAATAAGAGTACATTTCAAAATTCATTTTTTTAAATATATATTTTAGTCAGACTCTGCCTTATGCTTGTTCTCGCATTGTTCATTTGTATACAGGATAAGATAGATCAATCATAATAGACTGCTACAATATGTTTAGGTTAAAGCAGGGCTGTCCACTTCAGCCCATCCAGGGACTACACATTGGTATGTAGCCCCTGGGCCACACATTACATTGGCCATAGACTGCGTGATGGCCCCAAGATTCCCCTCTGCCCCCTACCGTATGGGCAGCAGAGGCAGCATACAGCTCCCAGACCTTTACTATGCGGGTACCAGCAGTGGCCTGCAACCTCCCTCCCCAAACTCTCTCCTACTATACAGCAGTCAAAGACACAGCTGCAGAGGCCTACAGGCAGCCAGTTGAACAGCCCTGGGTTAAAGAATATTTGTGAGAAATAATTTTGTTAGTGATTAGCTAAAGGTTTTAAATGCTTAAGTGGATTTACCCCACTGAAAAAAATGATAATGTGATAAATTGAGATTCTTACTATGTATTGTTTTAAAGGAAGTTACTGTTAAAAAAAAACAAAATTGAAAAACATACATGTGATTGTAACTGTGAATTCAAATGTCCAAGTCTATGTCCATATTGAATATGAAACACGAATAAAGTAAATGATCTTTATCAGTGTATATGATACAACAATCCTAGAAGGAATTTAACTCAGAACATTTGTTTATAAATTCAGAACCACAGTTTGCATGTGTCTACCATTGTGAAACCACACTGAAGTCAGTGAGACTGCACAGTTGTTATCCATCTTTTGCCCTTCAGAGCATCTATATCAAATACGGCCATGCCCTGTTGTGTATATTTTGTCAAGATTTCAGTTGACAACAGGAGCATTGTCCAAGTACAGACCAAGTAAGAACTGCAGGATTTGTTTAATATGTACTAATAGCCAATGACAGGCTGGATTCAAATTCCATTAAAATGAATAGGAGTCTTTCCCCTGATTTTCACGAGTTTGTGTAGGTAAAATCTGAGGCTTTATTACAAGCTGATCAAGGATTATCCTTCTAATACCAATAGTACACAAATCTCACATTTTGACAGTTTATATGCTAAAAACCTCAAATTCTGTGATAAGATGTCTGGAAGACTTCCCCTTTGCTTCTTGGTTTTATTTATCTTATGCTGTTCTTGTATTAATGAAATATAAATATGGAATGTATTGTACATCTGAAGCTCCTAGTTCACTCTGACATTAAAAGGGAAATAAATTGTGAATTTGTTCTTCCACCGATGTTTCTTGCCTGAAGGAAATAGAAGAACGTTTGAAAAGGGAATATAATAACAGTATCAAGATCCACGACCAGTCTCACAGGCTGGAAATACAGGCTTTGGAAGAGAAGACAAAGAATGAATTACAGAGAGAATTGGAGAAGATACAGAAACAACAAACTCAGTTGCTAGGTATAACAACTTGCATTATACACACTTACTATTTGATTATGATTTGAGAAATACCAGTTGTTTTTCAGTGGCCTGTTTGAAAAAGCTGCTGGATTTTATTGCTGGAACTCAGGTCCCCTCTACACATTGTAGACATTGTGCAATTAACTGGTTAATTGCACAGTTATGTGCAGACCAGCTACATGTGCAAAGGAGCTATCACACAATAAAAAGGTCCAACCAGTTATAAAATTATATCTTGAAAATACAAACTAACTATATAGCTGGTTGGTACTGAGCTTTAATTTGTATGTGTAGCAGGATCTGCCCTGTGACGGGGCTTCCATCCACAGGGGTGCACCATACCCAGTGTAAAACCCTTGAGCCCTAGGGAATCATGGTAGCTGTGATCCCCAGGGTCCAGGGATTTCCCACACCCCCAAGCACCAGGGTTCATGTGAGCCATGATCCCCAGGGTCCAGGGGTTTCCCACACCCCCATGCCATGAAGGTCATGACAGCTGTGATCCCTAGGGCTCAGGAGTGCGGGAAACCCCAAGGGCCAGAGGATTGCTGTGATCCTTTGGCCCTAGGGGTTTCCCCACACCCCCAGGCAAGGGAGATCACCCCTGCAGTGGCCCTTTGGTGCTGAAAGTTTCCCACGCCTCTGGGGCAAGGAGATCACCACAGTGCCAATCCTCCAACCCTGGGAGGACAGAAGGCACCCCTGTGGCTGGGAGCTCCTCAACTGGGGTGTGTTTGGCTCTTAGCCATGAGAACTTGCTGGTGCTCCCCCTCTACTGGCAGGCTCCCCCTGTACTGGCAATAAGGTGCAATGGGATATAATGTGCAATTGTGTTAATTGAGTGTGACAGGCTCACAACCACTGAATCAGTCGATGGGCATGTCTGCCACCTTGGCTACGTCAAGCTGAGACTACTCGTCCACCATGACTTGTACAGTGAAGTGTACCTTGAAGTGATGTTCCGTAGTTCTTCTGTGCCTGGGTGACTCTGCTGATGTGTTTTCTGTGGGGTTTCTCCTCCCCTACACCCCACCTCTTTCCACTCAGGTGTTCAGATCAGCTTGGCTGATGTGGCGACAGGGTCCTTCCTTCCTGTGCTGAGGCCCAGCACCAGGGATGGCTGAAGGAGGTCTGGCAGTGACCCTGCAGAGTTTGTAAAACGCACAACAAATCAAGAAATCAACCTAAAACAACTCAGGTGTGGCACTTGGCAGGGCAACGATGATCCCACACGGAGCACTTTTACAGCATGTGGGGTTGGGCAGTGCCCCATGCATGCATCTCCCACAGGTGATCCACTCAGGAATGCCCTTCTTCTGAGCCTGCTTCTGGTACCAGACTATAGTGTCACTGGGCGCATCCCTTTGTGCCCACCATCTGCTCACAGCTCTGCGAGTCGCCTGCTGGGGCCCTCTGGTTCTATACACACTTGGGAGGGTGCATGCAGTTAACAGGGTCCTGTGCTGGCTTCTCCCTGTCAGAGGCTTCGGCCATGCCCACTGTGCTGCCCTCTCCCAGCCCCTGCTGACCTGCATGCTCTGGTGATGACTCCCACAGGTGCTGTGCAGTATTATGGGGTCACCACCACCCTACTCACTGGATGCAGCTATCCAGCTGGTATCAAGGTCAATGTCTAGGTCCACCTGGGTTTCACCCCCTTTTTCAGGGATTTTGGCCCTGGGGAGAGTTACCAGTTCCCTTCTGGTAGAGGGATTGGCCTCCAGGTGCTCTGTTGGCACCCTGTTGGTGCCTTGAGCCCATGCTGTTCCTTTTGGCTTTTCAGACTGGGCTGGCAGTGCTGCATCACTTCCAGCTGTGGGGAGAGGTTCCAACTTCGTCACCAGTTTTTCCCTCTCTCTAACCCCTGGGTTCCACTTCTCAGCATCCTTTAAGCCCAGAGCCTTTGGGTGGCGGACCAACTGGCAACATACCTTCTGGCCACAGGGTGCCAACCAGCTTGCCCCCAGCTCCCTCATATGAGGATGACTGTGCAGCGGTAAGTGGGTTGAGGGCCTGTCACATTGCACAGTAGATCCCAGTGCACCTTTAGCTTCATGTGTAAAGAGAGCCTTAGAGATTTCCCATGTTGTGTTTACATTAAGAAAGATCAGCTTTGGGTCAAGTGTATCCGTTTGGCAATATGAATTAATTGCTCCCTTAATCCGATTTACAAGAATCTGTTAAAACTAAAGATCTCCAAAAGGCTCGAGTCCAGATAACACATTTCATGCTGGCATATGTAGTCTATCTGCAACACCTCAAGACAAAGGGACTTAACTTGGCTCTACTTTCTGAAAATTAGGCCATAGCCATCAGACTCCTGGCAGGCTGTCAGAGCAGCCCACCTTTCAGAAAATCTTGGATGCTCTGATTTACATTTTAGACTTTTTTGTAATGATTTTAATCTCCACCAGTTCTAACTGGTGTGATTTACATGGTGCTGTGGCACAGAAGTGTGGGGTTATTTCCCCCTCTGTCTGACCAGGAAGTGGAATACCAAGGCCAAAATATATAGACTCAGAAAATATAATGACATGGTTTAGATGAACGCTTCCTATATTTCAAGGGTATAGTCATTGATTTGTTTTGGTATAGTATACCCAGAGGTATCTCTTACTGTTCCTCTTGATATCAAGTAGAACAAAGAACAGGCCTGATTCTGCCCACTAATAAGTGCCTTTGGTTTGTGAAAAAACTAGAACCCTTGGTTCCAAAATGAATTGAGTCAGCTGGCCAGGTGTCAAGGAGTTTAACAATATTTACTATTTAAGTTTGTGGGGAGGATTCTGTGCTTTGCCTCCTGATAAGAATTTTTGTGACGTTCAGAGAGATAGGCATGTTACCTCATGTTCTGCTACTAGTACACCTCCTATGGGACGGTATGCAAGAGAATTTGTATAGGGCTGTTTGAAACAGCTGTTTGGATCCTTTACACTTTTTTGTGCACCTCCAGTTCCCCAACTGATTTTCAGACAGAAGAGACCACTGTGTGTGTCTAGTCTGACTTTTTGCATTACAAAGGCCATAGAATTTCACCATTTAATCCTCATATCAAGTCCTTGTTGCTTTACTACTGGCAGTAGAGTTTTATAGAATATGTGGGGTATTTCCCTCTTTTCCTTTTGATTTAGTGGACTAAATGATTGCAAAATTGAGCATCAAGGAAAACATTGGTACTTTATTGTCTCCCTGCTCCTGGGGATTTATTGTTTTTTCCTTGCATTAGCCTGTTACCTTCTTCACTCCTTGATATGTGGTTTTGTTGTGGCTAGAATCTCTGAGTATGGATCTTTCTGAGCAACAGGAGTCCTGTGCCAGTCACAGAAAACAAATAGAAGACCTACAGATGGAGCTGAAGAATGTATGGTCCCTAAAGCAGCAGCAGGCAAGCTTCCTAGTCTTACTTTATTAACATTCAGTGGTACTACTACATGGTAAAAATTCTGGTTTAGCTTTTACATGAGGTGCTCTCTGTATAGAAGCAGAAGGGGTTTCCTTCCCTATATCCAAGGACCTGTGTGGCTGTGCTTTTATATTCTATGGAAAACTTGTAATCAAGGGCTGTCTTCTAGTCAGGGTTTGGTATTGTAGAGAGCTCCATATTGTTGAAGTGCTTTTTCCTTATTCCTTCTTGTGTACAGTGGGTCTAAAGTGTTCAAATTTGGGTACCTAAAAATAGGTACCTAAAATAAGTAGCAGAAGTTGAGCACTCAAGAGCCCCACTCTTTTCAATTAGAGATGCTGGGCATCAACATCTCTAAAAATCAGGCTAGATACTGTTCGTCATTGGTGGGTGCCTAAACATGGATCAAGTACCTAACTTTGAGTATGGAAGTTTGAAAACGTTGGCCTCTGTGTACATGTAAATATGCATGTGTATGTAAATGCACTATGTGGCCTGCATGGGTGTGTGCACATGCATGTGCATATATGCTTTGGAACCCAAATACTTGATAAGAAGTTATAACATCTCATTCCAAGTTATAACAACTCGTTCCCAGTTTTGTTCTGTTGTTTGCATTCATACAGTGCAGGTTTCCTGCACTAAACAAAACTTAGTCACTGCACTTTTTTCACTGGAAATATTTCCAATATCTTTCTGAATTTTTTTGGTTGATTTGGTTCTTGTCTCTGGTGGGCTTATTTTATTTCTGTTATTTAGGTAGGAACAGAGAAAAGTTTCAGATATGAAAATTATGTTAATAACATCTATGTGTTATATTATAATCTTTGTACTTCTTGTTTATCATCATTAGGTTGTCCAACACAGTAACCAATCCCAATCCTGTGATAACTGCAAGTGGAAAAAAAAATAAGCAGTTTTTTTCCAATTAAAATGACATAAACATAGTCAAGTTGACATGAGGCCATGAAGGAATTTTATTATAGGTGTCAGGATTTTTTTTCACCTTCCTCAGAAGCATTGGTTTTTGCCTAGAGCCAAAGCTGGAGAATTTGACTGGAGTGTGCTGATACTTGTGCTGTAACTAGAACTTGAAGTTTCCTGGCTAGAGTGTCTTGCTCCTTTATTCATAGTCAGACAAATTGCCACATTTGGGATCAGGAAATATTTTTACCCTGTGATCAGACTGTATTGCTTTCCTCTGTAGGGGAGGAAGATGGTTCTGTTCCTTGAGTCTTTCAAGTCTATCTTAACAAACTACTCCCTGCCCCTGCAGCAGTAGGACATTGACAGTGCTGTCATCCCCCAGTTTTACCTGTAGCAAGTTAGTATGTTCTTGTTATTTTAGAGCATTTTGTCTAGTAGTTGTGGGAGAGGGTTACTTGTACAGTTTTATGAGTATGTTAGCAAATGCTTGCATAGGACGGTTTAAATAGGGTTGAATCTGTCAGCACAGGGTTGAACTAGATGACCTCCTGAAGTACCTTCCAGCCCTACACTTCTATGATTCTATGAGAATCTTTGTCATGTTTGTTGAATTGTTTCTGCTGAAAAATGTAGGGATAAGACAAACTGTTTTGTTTTAAAAAATACAAAATAAAGGTTTTTTGATTTTTTCATTTTGAAAGGATGCTTTGTTTTGAAATTTAGATTTAGTTTTCTTAAACAATGAAATCTTCTGATATTTTCTCATTGGCAAAACTAAAATAGAATTGTGTTCCAGGTCAACCCAGAAGTTTTGTTCCAGGTCAAGTTTCAAGCCAGAAAACCAAAAATCTATTCTATGCACAGCTCTGTGGATAGCTTCTTAATATTTAACCAGAGGATAAATAATGCTAATTTGCACCTTTTCCTTAGGAAGGAAGTAGCCAGAGCCAGATCAAATCTCTTAATGGTGACCTGGAGAAATGTCAGAATGAGATTTCTGGGCTCAAGAAAGATAATTCACTTCTAAAAGACACCATGGAGTTGCTAAGTGCACAGGTGGACCTACAGAAGCAGGAGTCTGCCCAGCTTCAGGACAGGGAGAAGCAACACAGAAGGTCTGCCTTAAATTATTGCTTTTCTGAGATGCTTCCTAGAGGACTAATGCTAATGTTACTAGCACTCCAAGCACTGTGGGACTTTGTCCCTCCTAAAGAGACTTATGCTGTACATTGTGAGCTTTTCAAAAGCACCATTTCCTTTCTGGCAACTCCTTATGCTTTGGCTAGAATTCCCCTCCCTCCCCAACCATATTAGAAATATTGGAATCACTGTTCAGTCACATCTGTGTCCCACAGAAGTGTATTCTCCAGGACCATTCAGAAGTGACCCAAAGAAAGGCACTGAATCTGTTGTTCATTTGAAGGAAAACTGTTAAGACCAACAGCCCCAAAACTTACCCTTTCTCTGAGCAAGATATGAATTGTAAATGTCTCTGAGAACAAGCCTCAGCTTCCCAAAATGAGGGAGAAAAGAAATCTCCACTTCTTGGCTAGTAACCAGCTGAATATTGGCCATAGAAGGGTTGCTTTTTAATGATACTTGATGTGAACCCTGTATAACCCCAGATCTGTACTGAGGGGAGAGCTGTTGGCATTTTGCCTAGAGTAGGTAATCTGCCTCCAGGAGCACAAGCAAGCCAACCTGTGACTTCAAGGTGCTTGAATATGGAATAAAGAGTGGTCTGCATTCCCTCAGCATAGCCACAACTTTATTTGCAAAGAGCATTATCTTGCCACCACCCATTTGTGCTCCAGTGGAGCAGTAAGGGCTGTTGTAAGTGCTAGCAGTCTCCTCACCTGTGCACACAGGGAACACAGGAGTAATCTTTTATACCTGAGCATGAGCAGGGAGGGAGCTTCCAGTTTGTAAAGTTTGTTGAATGTTGGGATCTTTGGAAAATGGGAGGCATATAAGCATCACTCTGTGCAGAAAGATAGAAGGACTCGGAGTTACATGGGCATGTTTTTAAGTGCTTCCACAGTGATAAAAGATTGAGTGTGTAATCCCTTAATTTATATGCATAAAAGGATCTATGGGCATCATGTCCAGGGGTACCCCCTTTGAAAGCCTGTTCAGCATAGTCTAGAAGCAAGGATTTGAATCGCTCTGGCCATGCACAGATGTGATGTTTGAAATGCTCCAGGTACTTTTGAAGTGCTCCAGACCATGAGGGTACAGATGGGCATGGCCAAAGAAGCACTTAAAAAATGGCCAAAGTACATCAGGATTAACCCGCAAGGTATGAGGAACATATTTGAATCACTTCCTTTCAAAGCACTTCCTGAAACAGATGTTTGTTCCAGCAGTTCTCCAGCATCCATAATGCTCCACTCTCCCTCCACCATCACTTGAAGGGGAGGTGGGGGAAGCAGGGAAGGCAGCCAGTGAGCACGCTCCTATGTACTCAGGTGTCCTTGGGAACCTCCAGAGATGAGATTGAGAGATGAAGAGTTTTGTGCTCTCCAGTCTCCTGGATGGAGCATAATGTCACTGAATGCCTTTTTGGCTACTTTGAATCACTCTGGGAGGATGGCTGTATGTCTGCACTGCGCTGAAGTGCACTAAATTTGAAGTGTTCCACAATGAGTCCACAGTCAGATGAGTTGGGAACTGGCTAAGGGGTCGAACCTAGAGAGTGTTAGTAGACAGGTCTGTATTGTCTTGACACGAAGTGGCCAGTGGTAGATTCATAGATTTATAGATTGTTAGGAGCTGGAAGATCATTGGGTCCAGGCCCCCTGCACTAGGCAGGAAAACTGGTGATGTCCTATAGGACTGTGTGAAATTTCACCAGCTGTTATGTTTATGCTGTACTCCACCTCCCGTCACCAGGCTGAGCTCCATGGGGCTGTGGTAAGCCGATTGCAGCGCTGGGGAACTCAACTGGGCTGAGTTCCTTTCCCCAGCCGATCATAGTGCTGCGGAAGAACTCAGCCTGCCTGAGTTCCCCAGCCCGATCGCAACACTGTGGAGGGAACTCAGCTGGAGAGTTCCCTTCCTGGGGAGTTCCCTTCCCAGCCCAATTGAAAGGTCGAAACAGTGTCAAAACAGTGAAACCGTTTTGACAAAACAGAATGGAACAGCACTTTTGAAATGAAACAAAACTCGAATGGAACACTGTTCTGTTGAAACGGATGTGGAAGCAGAACGCTGCTGTTTCGCACAACCCTAGTATCCTGCAAGGTTTGGTTCTTGGCCCCGTGCTGTTCAACATCTTTATCAATGATTTAGATGAGGATGTGGAAAGCACCCTGGTCATGTTTGCGGACGATACTAAGTTACAGGCAAAAGCAGTCATGCTAGGGGATAGGATGTGGATCCAAGTGGATCTGGACAAGCTGGAAGGGTGGGTGGAGCAGAACCGGATGCAGTTCAATAAGGATAAATGCAGAGTGCTTCACTTGGGGAGAAGTAACCAGTGACATGAATATAGGTTAGGAGGAGATGTCCTGGCCAGGCCAATGGCTGAAAGGGACCTCGAGGTTATGGTTGATCACATGATGGACATGAGCCACCACTGTGATGCTGTATTCAACAGAACTAATAACCAGGTGTGTGTGAAGCGGCAAGTGTTTGATTTGGATTCAGCCAATTCGGAGGGACAGTGATTTGATTTGGTGATTCAAATCACTGTCCAAAGATTTGGCACCACTTTGGAGATTTGGCCACAGACTAAACAGGCAGCAGTTCTCGATGCGGGACACAGGGTGTGGGAGGGTGGGGGGTGTAGGGACCCCTACACACTCCCCCCATAGTGTGCAGTCCCCACTGCCAGCAGCAGCAGCAAGCAGGGAGGTCAGGGCGCTTGTGCCTGGCGCAGGTGCAGCTCTGGCCAGTGCTGTGCACGGGGAAGGAGTGGAGCATGCCTCATCTCCACAGCTCAGCTCCCTGAGCCTGAGCCTGCAGCGGGAGAAGCCCTGCACTGGAGCAAGCTGTGTCCCCCGCTCCCCGCTGTGCAGGTCCTGTACTCTGCCGGGAGTGGAAGGAGCCCTGCCCCCTGCTTCCCCGCAGAGTCCAGCGTGGGGCTTCCCCTCTGTGAGTGCGGAGCTGCAGGCACAGCATGGAGCCGTGATAGAGACAGCAAGTGTTGTGGTGGGGCAAGGAGCACAGCCCTGCGCAGCCTGCCCAGCCATCTCTATCTCCATGGTTCTGTGCCGCGCTTGAAGCTCTGCACTCACAGAGAGGAAACCCTGTGCTGGACTCCGCAGGGAAGCAGGGAGCAGGGCTCCCTTCACTCCCAGCAGAGTAGGGAACCTGCACAATGCACAGTGGAGAGTGGGAGAAGTAGCTCCAGTGTGGGGTTTCCCCTGCTGCAGGCTCAGGCTCAGGGAACAGAGCCACAGGGATGAGGCAAGCTCCACTCCTTCCCCATGCACAGCGCTGGCTGGAGCTGCACCTGCACTGGGCACGAGCACTCTGACCTTTCTGCTTGCTGCTGTTGCTGCTGGCAGCAAGGACTGCACACCATGAGGGGAGTGTGTGGGGGTCCCTACACCCTCACACCCACACCCTACCCGGCTGAGCTCCATGCGCCTGCTGCCCTCTGTGAGGAGGAAGAGGAAGGGGGAGAATTCTCCCCAGCATGGAACAAAGCCTGCCCCTGCCCCTGCCCCTTTTCTGGGGCTGGGCAGCATTGCATGGAGCACACCCCTCTCCCAGCCCCACAGTGGGGAGGAGGAAGGGTCCCCACCCAGCACCTCACAGAGTCCCCTTCCCCACTCTGGGAAGAGGAGGAGAGGGAAGAGTCCCCCCCCATCACGAATCAGAGCCCACCTCCCACTCTGCAGGACAACCAACCCAGCATGGCCCCATTAAGGTGAAGGGGGCAGGGAGAAGGGTTAATTTCTCCTTCCATCCCTTTCCTGCAGTTGGGGTTTGCCAACTCCAGGGCCCACTACCGCAGCCCCCTGGCCTCTGCTCCCTGGCAGACAGGCTGACCCTGGGCTGCAGTGGGGGAAGAGGGGAAGGAGGGAAGAATTAACCCCCTTCCAGCCCACTTTGTCTTAACGGGGTCATGCCGGACAGAGTCTCCACTAGGGCTGGTCCCTGCTCTGGCTAGAGAGCAGAGGCGCAGGGTCAGCCCTACAGCTGGAGCAGAAAGTCCCGCCCAGCCCAGAGAGCATGCTGGGATGCTGGGGGAGTCTGGTTTATCGTAAACCAGCAGGGGGTCTGGGACAGACATTGCATAAACCGGTATGAGCCAAATCAGTTAAGTCTGATACTACATTCAACCAGGTTTATCTCAAACCAGTTTGGGCCATTTTGAAACTGGATTACGTGCACTGAATGTCTGTTCTGTTACAGGTTTAAACCAGTTTCTGATCACTTAAACCGGTTTATGTGTAATGTTTGTCCCTAGTCTCAGTCTCTCCACACAGAGTGATGCTTAGAGAGTTCTTATTATCCCCAAAATCTCAAAGCATTCAGCAAGCTTGACAACTGTTGGCCAGAATTAAGGGGGGAACCAAATTATGAGCCAAAATTACCTTTATCAGGTAATATGATGTAGAGAGTAGTCAAAAGAGCAAGAGTGAACGAGTCAAGTAGTCACTGATCCTGAAACCAGTGATTTCATGTCATTTCCTTGCCAGGTCCCAGAATGTGTTTGGGTCAGGGGAAGAGTATTATAAAACTAAGTTTTATGGCCTTTACTTTGTGAGCATGTGTTAACTTTGATAGAATTCATTTAAAGTTACTGACTTAGCCTTATATTTTACTCAGTGGGTGTTTCTCATTTGGAAGCTTAGAGTAATGATGACTCTTGTGGCTTTCAGTCACATTTGGCTTCAGAAAACAATAATACAGTGTTATGCATCACTGTAAAATATGACCTTACAATTAGCTGTGTCTTCCAGATGACAACACTTGGAAGTATAGTGTGGAAGTTAGTCACACCCAAAAGGCTCCTTTATAGCCTTTGTGACATTTACAATATTAATCTAGATGTTAAGCCAAGTGTAAGGCCATGGCCAGCTTAAATGCAATATTAAAGAGCTTCATTTTAAAATTCCAGGCATCTTAAAATACAGGGTGTCAAGATTTACTGTTTCTTGTGGTTCTTGGGGTTTCTTCTGCAGCCACAGTGCTGGGAACAGCATATAGCTTGAGACCTCTCTTTGAAAAAAAACACAATAGGGCTGATGCTTAGAATCCTCCAGTCCAAAGAGTGAAGGATAATTTCCCTTCTCCTGGAATAGCTAGCTGCACCCATTCACTGGAAACCCCATTCAGCTAGATCCAATTTTCAGTTCCAGCCTATGCTTCATAGGAGCCCAAGCAGTGGGTTCTGGCCAAGGGCTGCACTGATTTAACTACCTCCCCAGTCACTTTGAATAGTAGTACCTTAGTAGTATTTACCTATCACTAACTCTGTAATGAAAGTTAAAGCACTTGAGAATTAAGTAATGTTTTAATACCATTTGAAAGGCTGCTGGAAGATGACCTCAAAGGCAAGCATAAAAAAGAACTGGAAGTCTTGAAACAAGATCATCGCAAGGAAATCCAGAACATGGTGTCTGATTTCAGCAGTGCTCAGGCCCATCTCCAAGCAAAGATTGTCTCGCTAGAAACAGAGTAAGTCATTTAAATAATCTGCTGGAAGGATAGTACACCTATTTTTGTGTAAATATTTCTTTAAATTATTATTTTGTTACAGGATATTTTAATTGCTAGAATAATAGTGTGTTGCATAACTGTTCTCCATGTAACTAAAAAGATGCATAGAAAAACTCTCATAACACATACATATTAATCAGTGTAAAGCTGATATTATGTTATGTGTAAAAAGATAACATCTGTATGGTAAATTTCATTGTACACTATTGTATTAATGTACCTCTTTAGTTTTACTAACTGTAAAATAATCTTCCTCATCAGATAATCCCAGAAATCTTAATCCTGCATTTGTACATGTATTTAGCTTTACTGGTACAAGTAGTCCCCTTGTAGTTAAACATATTTGTATGTGCTTTCAGGGTAGAGACCATAGTGTGAAAAGACATGGTCAAGTGGTTAGGTTCAGGGGCCTAAGTCATTGCAGTTCTGGATCACTGTAAGATCCTAGGATGAGTCTTTGAAATAGTGCCTTAGTTCTACCACTTTACAATGAGAAATAATATACCTTTGTAAAACACAATAAGATCTTTAGATAAAAGGTTATTAATTATTAATGATCTGAGTTATAAAGGTTAAAAAGGCACTGATCTGAAGCAATAGGTGTCCTTGACATAAGTACAAGAACAACCCGAATAACTGTTATCTAAGTCCACAAGAGCCAACAACACTTCACCCCTAGAACCCAAAGAATTTCTCATCCCTGATCAACTTCAGCCTTCATCAAATCCTACCCTTTATAAAAGCCCAAGTAAATAGATGCGTCTCGTAGCATGTCCTGGAAAGCAACAGCTCTGGGCTACTTCAGTCCAATGTGGGAAGTAGGTTTCAACGCTGAGAGTCCTACAGAGAACCCTGTGTCTCAAGCCCTTCCCCTCTCTAGTCAACTGCTTTCACGTATCACATCCATGGTGGCTTGACCCCAAGAAAGAGGGACAACTGCAGGTGGGAAGGTCACAAGTCATTTGCCCATTTCTTATATGTTGAATAAGAATGCTGAATGCTAAAGCTGGAGAGGTCTTCTCTCTCCTAAAAATGTTCAGGTAAAGCAAAAGAATAAATAACCTACAGTCTACAGGATGCTTCTCTGGATTACAACTCAATCTCATAACATTTTAGCTCATGGCCTCATTCATGCATGGAGATCTTTTGGCACAAACTCTGGTTCATGCAGACTCTTGTTTACAATAGATGGTATGATGGGCTGGACCCACCCAGTAGACAGAGGATATTGTGTGTATAAATAACATGGGCACTAGCTTCATCATATCACCCTTTTTAAACAGCAGTTTTGACAAGAGAGGTCAAAATTATTTTTCATGAATGAGAATTATTTTCGTGTATGTTAAGCAAGGAATCCATGGTGGGACAGAGCAAGAGAAACCTAAGCTAAAATCTTATGCCTTGAAAGAGTTTTCTTGACCTAGATTTAAGTGTTTGCATTTTTTACTTGGCACAGACTTAAAGAATTAGAGGAAAAGCCAAGAAAACGGGAGTCCAGGCAAGAAGATATGCAACTTATAAATTGCTTGCAAGATAAATTAAGTGAGAGAGAGGAGATTATCAAACACCTGATGGTGAGTTTTCCTTGGCACATATATATCATAACATGTGTGCTGATATTCAGAACTTGATTGAACCAGCCCTTAATTAATCCAGCATAATATTGCTGGCACATTTGTTCATATAGTATTTTGACTACACTCTAGCCCATGTTTACAATACCTTTTCAGAGGAATGAGGCCACTTATTTGATGCTCCTAGACTAGGGCATTCATGAATTGAAACACGAGGGGAAAAATGTTATTTCTTTACTGTATATGTTATCCTGCTAGCATGAACATGCTTAAAAATATTGAAAGAACGCTTTCCATCTTTCAGTAGAACCTCTTCATATGCCAAGACCCAGCATTTAATCTGTACTCATGCTTAACCATTTTGATTTATATAGCAAGGCTCTATACACATTTCGCACACCCTTTCAGGCAGTTGTTTTCTCACTACTCTGAATATTATATGATGGACACGTATAATTTATTCCCTTCAGGAAGGAAGAAAATTTCATCATTCACTTTTACCCACCACTGAAGTTTACCGGAATAGATCCTTTTCTTTCAATCCTGGTCCTGGATGTTTAACTCCTTCCATGAAGGTAAGACAAGTAGTTCAATTAAAACTGGAAATCATGTTTTACTGTCATTAGGATATTGAGAGATGATCGATAAGGTGAACATACAATGTGTAAATGAATAGAGATTAGGCTTAATTTTTATTTTTCAGCAGTTCAGCCAGTTTATCCTAGGATTAAAAGTAATGGTACTACTGGTTTTCAGTAAAAGTGTAATATTTCATCCTGTGAACTAACCCCAAACTGGCAGATGAGGATAGTATCAGTTCAAAATATGTGTATTTATGTAGGTGTATTATGTGTGCAGGCTGCTCACAAATATGTATATAACCTTTTGCAGAAGTAAGAAGAACAATTTCTTGCATAGATCTAGGAGCTGGCCAATTTACATCACTTAATGCAGACAGATGAGCTACGTAAACAATCCTTGTCTGGGCTGCTAGCATGTATGCTCAGTCTCCTTAGGCTTTGCAGCACTTCCATATTTAGCTGCTGGCATGGCCAGAAGTAAGAGATGTTGGCAGAGGACAGAAGAGCAAGACCTAGAGGACAGGGACATTTTATCTTCATGAGGCTGCTTCTGCCACCAGAACTTCTCCTAACAGACAGCATCCACAACTGTCAGGATGTCAGGGAGGCTGCCAGAGCATGTTCACATCCACAGCTCCTTGGCAGCTTTGTGCATCCCTATGGCAGCTGGCAGTAGGGTGATCTCTATAGCTGTGCTGTTGTAGCAATCGTGATAGAGCTCCTTATTGAAACCATGAGGTATTTTAGCAAAAGGTATTTTCTGCTGGCTTTGCTATAGCACTTCCTCTTCTAATGACGGAGGTTAAACTGGAAAATGCCCTCTTCTGTCAGCACAACTGAGCTCAAATTCAGGGAAGGGGAGAGGTGTGGGGCACAGCTGTGTTGGGTAGGGAGAGTACAATCTTTTATTCTGCCTTGATGTAACTATGCTGGCAAAGCTTTGCAGTGTAGCCCATACCTGAGTACTGATTAGGAATCTATCTGCGGGAGCATGGAGCTAAGTTAACTCATACAGAGGTCTGTGTCCTTGTGACTTGACTGCTGCTATCTGAGCCAGCTTGTTTAGAGCCAGCTAAGGTATATATATACCATCCTGTAGTTGATAGTGCAAACATACTCTAACCTAATGTGTTATTTAGTCAAAACAGACCAAATGGCAGCTACCCTGGCTCTAGACCAGGAGTGACTGCAAATAAATGGTTGTGTGTACTGAGGATTGCCAGTAGGACCTGTAACAAAAGCAAGGCTCTATGCCAAAGGGTGTGTGCACCTGACAGAGCTACAGGAGGCATCCCCAGGTAGTGCAATCAGATCTGGGGATCTCTGTCAGATATGTGATTGCAACTTTAAAGTTAAGTAAACTCACTGCTTGGGTTTGACACCTGTGCTTTGACCCAGGGGCCCTACAGCTGTCCTAGCTGAATCTGCAAGAGTGAATTAATTTTAAATGTTATAGACAGAATTTTCTGCGGCCACATATTTTAGGAACTTCCTCTTTGTATGCCCAAAATAGAATCAACACTCACCAATGTCATGGAATTTGCCCAATACTTTCTTGCAACAAGTCCATTATGTAGAACTTGTATCATCCACGTGGAAGAAGAAAGGGTTAATTTCTCTTCTCATAATAAAAACAGAAGAAGAAACTGGATGATGTGCCCAGCCGTGTTGTCAGTGTGCCGAATTTAGCCTCCTACGCAAAGAGCTTTCTGAGTTGTGACTTGAGATCAAAGAGGAGTTCTCCTCAAATAACAAAATCTACAAGCCTAGACCACAGTCCCAGCTGCATCAGGGCCTGCTATCAGTCAACACAATCCTCGGACTCTAGCACGGCCACAAGGTAAACAATAAACTTACATATTTTAGTGGCTTGAAGGGTATTCAGATTTTTTCAGGCACTGAAAAATGTGCAAAAGCCAAAAACAGTGGCTCTGATTCTGCAGTAAAGTCTGTATTTCCAAACACCTGCCCATACCTTGAGCTTATTGCAGGATATCAGCCATTGTCTCTGCCTGGAAGGGCTTATGACTGCAGTTCAACAGGGCACAAGCAATGGTCATAAAAGACTGCATGAATGTAAATAAAATCATGTTGTTATTCATTAAGACTCACCTTTTCTTATATGGCTGCCAGCAACATGTGAGGTCTGGGTTCAGTGAGGCAGACAGTCCCTTCAAGGCCTGTGCTCCTAAGACTTGGAATTATCTCAGTAGTTACAAATGCATTTTATTTATTTTTCCATATTTAGCAAGTGTATTTTTAGGAGAGACCTGACTGAGGCAAGGAGGGTAATTTGGCAAATGAGTATGGAAATCTCAAAATGCTGATCTGGCAGATGCTCAGTTCTCCTCTGATATTCCCTGTATTAGGACTTTATTCCTGTTTGTGAACATTCAAAGTGTCTGGCCTAGCCCTCATTTTTTTCTGAACAGTTAAAATTTAATGTCATTTTTAGATGTATGTGTTTTCTAAATGTTGCTTAAACTAATAACACAATCATATCTGTGTAAGCAGTAGACATTTAGGTCTGCCCAGAGATTACCATCTATATTTATTAATTAGATTTATATAGAATCATAGAAAATTAGGGTTGAAAGGGACCTCAGGAGGTCATCTAATCCAACCCCCTGCTCAAAGGATGACCATCCCCAACTATGTCATCCTAACCAGGGTTTTGTTGAGCTGGGTCTTGAAAACGGCCAAGGATGGAGATTCCACCACCTCTCTAGGTAACCTGTTCCAGTGCTTCACCACTGTCCTAATGAGAAAGCTTTTCCTAAGATGGAGCCTAAACTCCTCTTGCTGTAACTTGAGACCATTGCTCCTTGTTTTATGATCTGCCACCACTGAGAACAGTCCAGCTCCATCCTCTTTGGAACCGGTCTTCAGGTAGTTAAAAGGCTGCTATCACCTCCCCCCTCAGTCTTCTCTTCTCCAAACTAAATGAGTCTAGTTCCCTCAGCCTCTCCTCATAAGGGATCCTGGTTTTCTCTGATTAAAAATTGCAAATTCTCTGATTAAAAACCTAAAATCTGTGATAAAAATTAAAGGTCCCCCACAGCCCCCTGCTGCAGAGCCGTGCTCGGAGCTGTGTGGCCGGCGGCAGCAGCGCAGCACGGGATGGTGGTAGGGGTGGCTATGTGCTGCCTGGCCACCACCACGCTGCCACTGCCGCCTGGCGGCCAGCCACACAGCTCCGGGCACGGCTCCACGGTGGCAGCGGGAGGTTTTGTAGGGAGTGGCTGTCACCACTGGCATGGCCCTCCAGGTAAACAGCAGCAGCTGCTGCGTGCGAGCCCCCGCTCCACGCTAGCCACCATCCTTCGCCGCGGCTGCAGAACTGGCCACAGAGCAGTGCTCGAGCCGCATGCAAGCCTCCCTCTCCCTCCCCTGGGCAGGCAGCCAGGCAGCATATGTGCTACCCGCACATGGCAGGCACCACCACGCTGCGTCCCACATCACTTGCCAGTAAAGCCCCCCACAGAGGGGCACCCCTGCCCTCAACCCCTGGCTCTGCTCCCAGCTGCGATATGCTGCCTGGGGCTGGCAGCACCCCATTCCCTCAGCCCCCAACCATCTTCCCCAGACCTGCCCCACAGCCCCCAAGCCCCACTTACCTCTAGGATCCAGGGACGAAGGACAAGTCTGAGCCTGAGCCCAGCCTTGGCTGCCTCAGAGGCTCAGGCCCTGCCCCCCCCCATCTCCCTCCCCCTCCGGGCAGGGCTGGGGGTTTCCCGCCCTTTCTGCTGTGCCAGCAAAGCTCTTTGCCAGCCTGCAAGAGCTTTCTGCAAAAGCAGAGAATCTGTAGATTTCTCTGCTAAAAAGGGAAATCTGCATTTTCTCTGTTTTTCCATGGGAAACGGAAAACCCGGATCCCTACTCATAAGTCATGTGCTTCAGCCCCCGAACCATTTTTATTGTCCTCCGCTGAACTCTTCCAATCCTTCCACATCCTTTCTGTAGTGGGGGGCCCAAAACCAGACACAAGTACTCAAGGTGTAGCCTCACCAGTGTCAAATAGAGGGGAAGAATCACTTCAATATGCTGGCAATGCTCCATACTAATGCAACCCAGTATGCCTTTAGCCTTTTTTGTAACTCTTTTAACCTATATTCAGCTTATTGTCCACTGTAACCCCCAGGTCTTTTTCTTCAGAGCTACTGCTTAGCCAGTTAGTACCATGCCTCTAGCAGTGCATGGGGTTGTTCTGTCCTAAGCGCAGGACTTTGCACCTGTCCTTATTGAACCTCATGAGATTTCTTTTGGCTCAGTCTTCCAGTTTGTCTAGGTCACTCTGAATCCTAGCCCTACCCTCCAGCATATGTCTACTTTCCCAGCTTGGTGTCATCTGCAAACTTGCTGAGGATGTAATCCATCCCAACTTCCAGCTCCTTAATGAAGATATTGTATAAAGCCAGCCCCAGGACCAAACCCTGGGGCACTCCACTTCATACTGGCTGCCAACTAAACATTGAGCCATTGACTATTACCCTCTGATGATCCAGCCAGTTTTCTATCTACCTTACAGTCCATTCATCCAGCCCATAATTCCTTAAGTTGCTTGCAAGAATGCTGTGGGAGACTGTATCAAAAGCCTTGCTAAAGTCAAGGTAGATAACATCCACTGCTTTCCCTACATCCACAGAGCTATTCATCTCATGATAGAAGGCAATCAGGCTGGTCAGGCATGATCTGCCCTTGATGAATCCACAAGTGCTTAACAGTGGATTCCTTGAGGACCTACTCCATGATTTTTTCCAGGGACTGAAGTGAGGCTGACTGGTCTGTAGTTCCCTGGATCCTCCTTTTTCCCTTTCTTAAAGACGGGCACTAAATTTGCCCTTTTCCAATCATCCGGGACCTATTTTTATAGAATTAAATATGAAAACAACTCCACCTCACCAGCTCTCACTTCCCTGCATCACTAACAAGAACAAATGAAAACACATTAGTACTACATTTCACAGTGTACAGATCAACATGATGTATAGGTCAGCCTTGGTTTAAAAGTTAGGAAAATTAGGATTTTCATAGGCTCGGTGTATAAGTCAGAGCTGGGCTTGGTGCTTGGCTGGCACAGCCCCATCGCCTGCGAGCAGCACTGCCTGGGCTGCACCAGCCAAGCAGCAAGCCCAGCACTGTTCACTGAGATCAGCGCTGCTGAGCGCCAAGCCCAGCCCCATCCCTTGCGAATGGCATTGGGCTCAGCGCTCGGCAGTGCTGCTCACAGCAGACAGGGCCAGGCTTAATGTTTGGCAGGTGCAGCCCCATCCCCTGGCAGCCTGGCGCTGCTTGCAGGGGTTGGAGCCACACCAGCCAAGCACCCAGCCTCGCCCCATCCCTAGCCTCGTCCCCTGCAGGCAGCACATCCCCAGCTGAGCACTGAGCTTGGCCCTGTCCCTGTCCCTTGAGTGGTGCTGGATTCAGCACTTGGCTTGGGACACACCACATGCAGGGGATGGGAATGGAGCTGGGCTTGGTACTCAGCTGACTCGGCCCTATCCCCTGCAGAGGGGATGCGCTTGCAGAGTATGGGGCTGTGCCAATTGAGCGCCGAGCCTGGCCCTGTCTGCTGTGAGTGGTACAGACAACAGGGCTGGGCTCAGCACTCAGTAATGTCACTTGCAGTGGACGGGGTGGGCTCAGCTGGTGTGGCCCTATACCCTGTGAGCGGTGCTGGTGCGCCCCAGCAGCACTGCTCGCAGGGGATGGGGCTGCACCAGCCAAGCCCTGAGCCCAGCCCTGTCCCTATCCCTTGTGAGCAGCGCTGGACTGTGCTTGGCTGGCATGGCCCATCCTCTGTGAGCGGCACTGCCTGGGCTATGCCAGCTAAGTGCCAAGCCCAGCGCCACTTGCAGGGGAAGGCAGTAGAGTGTATAAGTTGAGGTTGGATTTTCAGGGGCCAAAATTGGGCTTCAAAACCTGGCTTACACACTGTGAAATATGGTACGTGTAAAAATGAACACTTTGGAAAGGATAGAAACCTTCATGCTTAAGGACCAAAATGAGACCATGGCCCTGTCAGTTTGGCACCTAGTAAGTCCCAGTAATTAGGAAAAAATTGTTACCCTGTACCTGTCTTTTGCAGTTTCTTTTCAGCAGCAACAGGACTAGGTGCAACAAAGGTGTGATCCAATTTGGCAGCTCACAAGTTCTTACAAAAGCATTTTGTGTCATGTGAGACCTGTGTCAATGTCAATCAGATGCAGTTTGCACAAAATGTTATTAGGGCTTAGAAAAGAGCTGAAATGTTACTTTTTTATCATCAGTTATAAATAAGTAATTATTTTAAGTGCATTGATGTGAAGTACAAGTGTTAAGGAGATGAGGTTGGGTACCATAAAACCAGGCGTGTAATCAGTGAAGTACATCACACAATACAGATAGGACAGTTTTAGATTCAGTAAACCTGCAAGTGTCCAAACCCCTTCATACATCAGAGTATATTGTATTTTTATTAGAGAAATTTCATCTTGATTTCCAAGGATTCAGTTCCTGAAACAAGGTACATTTTGTTGTTTGATTTTTTGGGTTTTGATTTTTTTTTAGATTCTGAGTCAGCAAGTACTTTTTCTTTCCAGAGCTGCTAGCCACTATTACAAACTCCCATCTTTTGCATCTCGGTAATGCTTGTTAGTTCATTATTTGACTTTTGAGGGTTGTAGAAGGCAGGGTGGAGGTGCACCTTAGACTAACTGATTCAGAGATGTGTAAACCTTTACGAGGAAGAGCTCACTTCATTGGCTGAAAGGATATGCAAAGAGGCAGCTACCAAATAGGAGTGACTTAAATACTCAGATTAGTACAGTTAACTACTTCTCACTGATCATATGAGGGTTGCAGTTGGCATCTTCTTGCCTCTTCTGACTCATGTAAGAACAACTCCTCCCATGCCATGCCAAGTTCTTGTGGAAAAAGAAATGTGGATTAAGTATTGGTAAGAATTCAAAGAATACTGCCATTTGTCTTTTTGTACAGGAAACAAGACAACGAAGCATCAAAATTTACAGATGACAAGAAACAAGACCCTCAGCATCAGGAATGGTTTACTAAATACTTCTCATTTTAAAAAACAACCATTTCCTTAGTACTCCAAATTATGAGATCAGACAATTTCACTCTTGAGAAATGTTTGCCCAGTGAACTGATCTAAAAATATATATCTATGTGTAATTTGCACAGACCTTCATAGGAATTTACTGTTTTTGACTATGGGATTATACACATGGGTCTCAGATATACATGTGATAATAAATAACCTCCTGAAACACAGGAGTTGGATGAAATATTATAGGTAAGTATATGGTCAACCCAGTGCCCATATTAAACAGAAAGTCTTCCATACCAAGGTAAGAATGTATCTCTTGTGCAGCTACTTTTGAGTACTGAATTAGTTTTTTGGTGCCTCATGGCCCTGTCGGTTTGGACCCTTTTTAAAGAACACCTTATAACTTTACAGAATTTTTCAGTATAGTTACACTTAGTTTCATATTTATTATCTTCTCTACCCATTTTCTCCCTTTCTTGGGCTGTTAAATCATCTCAGTTTATTTGAATGCTATTTTTAGAGGGTGCTTGTTTAATCTGGTAGTTTTTGTTAAATTTTATATTGTACAGTAGTATACCTCTTGGGATGGTGTATGTGGAAAAGGGAATTTAGGACTAGTGGCTAGATTCTGTTACACCTAGTAAAAGTCTAAGTGGAGTTCAGTGCCTAAGTATGATTTTATTCAACCTGGTTCAAGTACCTGAAAATTCACTAGTGCATCTACTTTTGTAAAACACTGTCATACCTTTAAAAATGAGTCTCAAAACCAGTGAGAAGGACATAACTTGGTTTTCAGGGACTTGAGCAGGGAGGATTGGAATTGCACTTATGCACCCAAGAGGTAGAACAGAATCTGGCCTTAGATTATTCAAATTCAAGAAATTGCTTTTGTATAGTCTGACTGTTACCAAATACTATTCATGTAGTTTTCAATAAACATATTTAAAGATCACTCTGGTAGACTCAGCATAAAATTCAACTTTGATCATTGAAACTTGCTTATAGACCAAATGTTCCTGTTTTTATACTAACTATTTATACTGTATAGAACTCTGAAAAACACTGTACAATTCATAGTTTCAAATCTGTGATCATTATGCATGCACACATTCCATTGGTGTATTTTCTTTCTGCTCATCTAAGCAGGAAGGAGCAAATTCAAGATCTCGCACTGCTTCCTTAAGCATGATTGTTTTTAACTGATTATCAGGAAAGATGATTTTGAAGGAAATCTTACATAAATAAACGTATCTTAAAGTATGCCAACCCTAAAGTTGTCATGGCTTTGTCTGCTCATAATCTCAAAAATCAGAGAATTCTAGAGCTGAAAGTCTACTACTGAGATGATCAGCACCTAAGTCTTGCATTGTCCATCACTGTCAACCCATTGATCTTTAGGGACAAGTAGTTTAGTTCTGAAAGGGACTCTAAGATATCGTTTTGGAATAGTTTGTTAATTTACAAAGAAAATTACAGGAAGTCTATTTACTATATGTAAAACCATGATCAAGGTAATAAAGTGACATACAGGAAGTAATACTGAGAAGGATCTCTATATACAAGTAATAACCTAAACACTGTCATGCCTATGTCTTACTTAGAGGAGGGTCTATGATGGAAAAGGTAAGTGAATAATTATGAATATTTTAATTTTGCCTTTACACAATATGCAAAATTATATTCTCCATTGTAACCATCAGTCATGGGTTTCCTATGCAAATTATTTATCTGCTACTACTTTGGTATATTGTGGCATTGTAGCTATGATGTTCCATGGACTATGCAAGAAGCAGAATTTATTCAGTAAAATCTTTTTGTGTCCAACTATAAAGTTGGGAGGGAGTTTTAGCTAAATTTCTGGCACAAAATACCCTTTCCCAAGCAAGCCTGAAGTTAATGCACATCAATGTTAAGTCATTCCAGTTAAAGATACTTTGATGAGGAAAGTAACAAGGGGAGCTCCCAGGTCATCACCCACTTCCTTTTAACTATAGCTTCAGGAGAAAAACAAGCATTGGACCTTTGTGAAAACAAGCAATCAACAGAAAGAAAAAAAAAAGTGCCAGGCATTACACTTCTGGAGGAGAGAGAGGTTAGGAAACACTAACTATAGCTGCATCTTTTTCTATTAGGATGGTCTTCCCAGAGTTGAAAAGCATCAATTGCAGATGGGTCAACTGGTCTATCTGGTCTTTTTTTGGCCATGTCTACACTAAGAGAAAAATTTAAATGTCTCAAAAATAGAGGTGCACTGATATATTGGTCCAATATCGGATCGGTACTGATATTAAAAAAATTGCTGTATTGGATATCAGCCTGATGGGGCCAATAATTTGGCCGGTAAATGCCCATGCTGCACACCACAGCACAGCAGAGCCAGCAGTGTGGAGAGCTGCCTCCAGCTGGTAAGGCCGAAGCGGAGGGGGGAGAGAAGGGGTATGGGGGGGCGCAGATCAAGGCCTCCACAGTGAGGGAGGCAGGGGCATGGGATGGAGGCGAGGCTCGTGGGGGGGAGGCAGTTCCTGCCACTGCTTGCACCCCAGTAGGGTGGGGGGGTATGCCCCCCAGATCTGGGGGAGGGCAGGGGGGCTGGAGCCAGCACTGTGCGGGGCTCTTCTCAGCACGGGCTGAGCTCGGAGTGGGAGCCAACAATGCTGGGAGAGGGCTGCAGCCACCCCAAATTTTGCTGCAGTTCCGCTCCCAGCTCTGCGCCGCCAAGCACAGCCTGGCTCCATGTCCCGCCTCCACCCACATGCTGGGAAGAGCCAAGACTTCACCGGGCAGCTGGCAGCAGTGCTGGGAGTGGAGCTGCAGAGAAATTTGGGGTGGCTGCAGCCCCCTCCTAGCCCAGTCCCCGCTGAGAAGAGTCCCACCCAGTGCTGGCTCCAGCCCCCGCCCCATCCACCCCATGCAGATCCAGGGGGCACCCCCCCAGTGCTTTCCCAGGGTGCAAGCAGCAAGAGCTGCCCCCACCCCTGACAAGCTGTGCCTCCATCCCATGCCCCCTTCCTCATGGGCAGCACCTGCCCCCTCCCTCCTTCACAAATAGGACAGGACAGGACTCAGCAGCCAGATGGCACATGCATCAGCAGCAAATCAGCAGCTAAGAAAGCAGTAATAGGGACCAAGCCACAATATCACATAGATAAGCCATTTAAGGAGCTTCTGTTCAGTTTGAATGTAGACCCAGTCCATGGTTTGTGGAAAAGATTAAATTTATTTTACACTTAGTTCTCTGTCCCACTGTCACAACAGAACAAATACTATTTATATTCATAATATAAAATACATTATGCATATAGCAAATAAAAAAAAAAAATCAATACCACTTTGCTTTAAGTTAAAATACTGCTCAAAGACTCTGATATTTTCCTTAATCATGTCTGTTTCATGGGTGCAGGAATATTAGCAGAAGCTTGTTCCAGGTAGGCTAATGGTCCTTGAGGCATTTCTGCAGGCTTTTTGTGTTGCACACTGATGTCTTCTAGAACCTGTTGCCAGTGACGCAGTTTACCCAAATGCTTCTGAATTAGTGCTTCTTTCCTCTGTAATTCATTCCTCAATTCTGATACATCCTACAGGTGATAAAATATATTAGTAAATTACAAATGTCTTCATTGCACGAATTGTATATTAAAACAAAACCCTAGTGGAATGCCTGATGATGACAATGCGAGTGTCACCACATACATATGTTGGAAGCATGATGGCCACAAAGCCAGCAACAGGTACAAAGGTCATCAGCAACACCTTGGGTGCCTGAAGGAGGGCTGTAAGGACATTTGTAGATGCCTAATAGTAGAATGCCTAATAAAACCCTTACGTTTTGGACAGTTCCCAGACTAAACACATAAATGCTTAATAAATGGGAAAGTGCATGTTAGCTATTTCCATTTAACCTGCTGCTAGAGTATCAGTTTCTTTCCCATTCACCAATAAAATGATTCCTGAGAAATTAGAAAGAGGGAAACAAAACGCTTTGCATTATCCAGATTTAACTGTTCCTTCACAGAAAAAAATTATAAATGTGTTATGATTTGTTATAATTTTTTATGTCTAGAATCTAATTTTTGGAGTGTTGTCTTAAATTCACAGCTGTCTTCTCCCGCACCCCCCCCCCCCCCCCCCCCCCCCCCCCCCCGCTCCCCAGCATCACAGCAGTGCAATCATCAGTAAGAGGGTAGGCAGCAAGGGAATCAAGTGGCCTGACACCTATCCCTTGCCACGTCTTCTCAGCTACCTGCTCCACACCCCACCCCCTTCCAGTGTCTGTATGCCCCATGCCTGCACTCCTCCCACCTGCCCCCAGGCCCCCTCCCTACACCCCTGCCCCCCTGACACTTGACCCTCCCTACTGTGCCTGCACCCAGAAGAACCTGCCCCTGCAACTTGCCACCCTGTGCCACATCCCCACCCACACATAGGCCCCCCTGCGTGGCTCTAACTCCAACCCTGGCCTTGGAACTGCAGCTTCCTTCCCTCTGGCTTGTACTCAAATCTGAAACAAGGAGCTTGCTCCCTTCTTCCCCCATTGAACAGAGAAAAAACTCTTAAACTGAGTAAACATCTTTAGATTCTAGGCTCTTTGGAGAGAATCCTGTTCGGTGGTACATACTTGTAATGCTACACTTTTTATGGACCTTTTTATATAGTGGCAAGACAATGCTGTATTTCTAAATTGGCCTTGGGGACAAATTATAAAAATCTACTCTGGCTGTGGATGGGGAGATTAAAGATTCTATTAGTACCGGTTTCTTCTGTACTACCACAAAACAAAACATGCTTTGTTAAGTTGCCACAGCTGAGATAAACAGATCAAGACAGTAACTTCCTACCTCCTTAATAACTTGCTCTGGTTTCTGAACTGAGAGCTGCAGTCTTTTTTGTAGAAAAAAGCATTCAGTTTGTCTTGCAACATCCAGAAATTTCTGGATACATTGATCAACGCCTAAAATACAGAAACAAAATAATCCGAAGGAGAGAAACTGAACACATTAATTATAACAAGAAAATCAGTTAGTAGACAAAATAAAGTGTAAAAGTGGCCTAGGTTCCCACATTTGAAAATGTATTTGGCTCAATCCCATTTTCCAAAAATAGTCCATAAACTTTTAGTAGCATGAACAGATGCAATTTGAAGGTGTTAAATCAGGGGTTTTCAATCTTTTTTAGTCTAAGTACCCTCAGCAGCTGGATGCCAAACTGGGGGCGGGGAGGGGGTGGAGGCAGGTGGAGCGCAGGTGGCCACGGAGCAGGGAAGTGACGACTGCAGGTGGGGACAGCGCGCAGCCACCTCCCAGGAGCCAGGCCAGGGCAGGGAAATTTACTGGGCTGGTGTGTGTCAGTGGCAGCTGCCCCATGCAAACTTCCCTGCCCTTGCTCCACCCTGGCCCTGCTCCTAGGAGGCAGTGGCACTCTGTCCCTGCCCACCCACAAGTACCCCACTAGTACCTGTCCAAGTACTCCCAGGGGTACACACACCCCCAGTTGACAACCCCTGTGTTAAATAATGGAACGTAAATAATAAAATCAAACACATCTATAGACTGCTCTCAACACATTACTTAGAACTTATGGAATAGCTGCTTTCAAATCGACTTTATAGAATACGGAAGGGAATGTGTTTGTTTCCAGTTTCACTGCAAAGGTTTTGTCTTCATTTTTCTGATGACAATGGGCCATAAAAACCCAACATACCCTAACCTCCACTGTGGGTCCAGACTGCAAATATGTGAAAAACTTGGGTAAATTTCTAACTTGCAAAATTAACATACAGAATCTTTTAGATTCTATATCCAGAATTATATGCTTATGAAATTAAATGAACTTCAGAACATGAGTGAAATACAAACCAATTTTCTTCATTGCTGGATAACTTAATATTTGAAACTAAAGCTAGAAGGTAAAGTTTTCAAGAGATAACATCACTTTTGAAAAGAAAACTTCAGCTCTAAAGCCAGCAAGCACTTACCCTGAAGTCCTTCATTTTCAACAATACTTATATTCCTAAATCACTTTTAAAAAAAACTGCTCCCTGGCTCCTTTTCCATTATAATAAACAAGACTCTAGAATTAGATGTTAGCAGCTGCTGCCCTTAGAGGAGTGCATGAGCAAGACAGAATACACAGGGTTTTTTCCCCATAACATCATATTTCCTGTGGTTGTCGCTAGCAATCCCACAATTTGAGGATGGTCTTTAATGAGTCTGGAAATCTGGCAGCAGGGAGTGGTGCCATCACTCCTGCTGCTAAATTTCTGGTCCACAGGCCAGATAATAGACATGGTGCTGTGGGCTGGACCTGTCCCGTAGGCCAAGCGCCTGCTATACACAGTTCTCCCCCACCACAGCCCTGCACACAATAGAGTGATTCCTAAAGCAGGGAAGCTGCCCAGTGCCATGAAGCCCTCCCGCCTGCTTCTCCCTGCTCCAAGGCTCCCTGATGGGAAGCCAGGCTGGGCTTCTAGGGGCCAAACCACCTTGGCCAGGTAGGAGGGGAGGTGGCCTGGACCCAACCCCACCTCAAAGGATTGTGGCCTGGCCCGGAAGGGGGCGTGGCCTGGGCCCAACGACCACCCATGGGCAAAGGGGCGTGGCCTGACCCCGATGCGGGGCGGGGGGCGTGGCCTGGCGCAGCGGGGCTGGGGGCGCTCACCGGTGCGGATCTCCTCCTGGTCGGTGCCGTTAACATAGTCCTGACTGACGAGCGAGGCGAAGCAGGCCTGCGGGCGGCAAACGCGGCGGCTCAGCGCAGCCCGACCCGGCCCCGACCCCCGGGGTCTCCCCGCCCGCCGCCCGCGCGCACCTCGAAGGAGGCCTCGAGCTCATCCACCAGTGTGCTGTTGGGGTTGCGCGGCCCGGCGGCTGCGGGGAGGAGCCCGGCTGGGCCTGGGCCGCCCGGCGGTCCCGGGGGAGGTGGTGGCGGCGGCGGCCCCGGGGGCTGGTTTGTGAACATCCCGCTCAGTGCCGCCATGACGCGCCGCCAGCAGCAGTTGCGCGCGCACCGTGGGCCTGCGCGCACCGGCCTATCTCGCGAGCTCTGGTGCATGCGCAGCGCGCTCTGCTGGGGAGAGGGAGTTACCGCCCCCCCCCTCTCCCCCCTTCAGCGCCCCCTCGCGGAGAGCGCGCCATTTAAGGCGGGGTTTCGCTCGGCCAGAGCTCGGGTCCGCCTCGGTGGCTCCGGGCAACGCGCTGTCCAGGGTTTCTGCCGGCGTGGGCCCTGGCCCGAGCTGATGCCTTATCCCGGGACAACTCGGGCTGATTCGAGTGAATCGCTATTCCAGCTGCCAGTGTGCGGTACACCGCTGGCTCCCGACAATCCGGCCCATCCCCAAGCCACTTCTCCAGGCCCCGCAGCTTCTAGGGCTGCAGGATCCCAGGAGAAAGCCTTTGCCTCGGGATACATGGGCTGTCAGTTTTTGGCCTAGAAACCCAAACGGCTCCCCTCTCCCACCGGCTGTGCCGAGGATGCTGCTCTCTGCAGAACGCGCCCCGGAGGCAGTCGCGAGTCCGGTGGTAAGGCCACCTCAGTTCCTTCAGGGCACAGGCCAGTGCTTAGGGAAGCCAGACAACAGCAGCTTATCCCCCCAGCCCCAAGAGCGTTCAGACTCTTCCTCTGGAACAGACAGCCGCCTGTACACCTGTGCTAATAATCGGTTTGTTTTCCTAGTAAATAAAAAAACTTGCCCAGAGCCACGGATTCAGGCATCCGAGTGCAGTGCTGGTTTGCAGCAGGGGGACAGCCCTGTCGGCTCCCTTAGTCCACCTGGCAAGAGACGGATGGCAGTAGTACAGAGGGGACCTTCAGTTGGCTAACCTGGACTACCCGTGGTCAGCCTACAGTATTAGCATTTACAGCCACTCTCTGGAAGTGATTTAACTTCGGCTGTTCTCAGGTTATTTTTCTCCAGCAGTGGCCATTTCTACTCGGGGAGAAAAACCTGAACATCTGTATACTCAGTTTCTCCTGGGAGAGCAGCGACTTTTTCCAGGCAAAACAATGTCCCTATGAGGGCAGAGTGAGCTTCTCTCCAGCAAAGAGGAAGGGCACAGGTTTCCCCATTCCACTTCCAGTGAATTGTGCCTTCTGAGATGGGCAAATATAATCTGCACCACAGCAAGTAGAAGCCCTCAAATTCATTCTCAAGAGGAAACCTCTTTCTCAGTATCTATGAACATGTGTTTTTTCGTTTTAAGTTAAAAATCTTTCAGTAAACTTCGTAAATTTGGGTAAAAGTTTGGTTTCTTTGCCATTCACCTCCAAAAAGCCTTTGTCAAGGAAAGGAAATTTATAGTAAAGAGACAGGGTTAAAGAGCACTGCTAGTTATGCATCCAGTATATATGCAGCAACATGTGACTGGTGTTAAATGCTGAAAGGTACTGAGGGGTTTAGGTTGTAGCCGTGTTGGTCTAAGCACATAGGCAGACAAGGTTCCTTGGGTGAATTTGATATCTTTTATTAGACCAACCCAAATGATTGGAGAATAGTTATTAAGCAAGCTTTCGGGTTCAAAAACCCTTCGTCAGGCTAAGGAAGCTTCAGCAGTTGGTGTGTGCTCTTCCTGGGTGGAATGAAAAGGTACTGATACTTTTATGAAAAAAACCCAGATTAAAAAAAAAAATCCTAAATTTAATATATAGGTGATCATGTGGTTAAAGACATAGGAGCCAGAAGAGCTGGGCTGCACTTCCAGCTGCACCACTGATTGATGATGTAACATTAGGCAAAGAAAAAACAAAACAAGAAACTGTATCTTGGTTTACTTAGCTGTAAAATCCTCATCCACAAAGTGTTTTGAGATTTCCAAAAGAAACATCATGAATACAAAATATAGCAGGATAGATGGAGCAATTTTCCCTTCTCCAGATTAAATCACCCTTGATATTTTATTATTTGGACTAATGAATCAGCCTTCTAAGCACTAAAAGGCAGATTTATTCTAACTCTTCCAGTTGCTATACATTAAGTTCAGATGTTTTACAATGATCATTTCTTCAACATGAGATGTCCTGTAGTTCTAAAAATAGTTCTAAGAGAACCTCTTACTTCAGCAGCATAATATGGGAACGCAGAACCTCAAATTATTTAGCAATAAATTTGTAAGGTGCACTTGTAGTTCATTGCAGTCTCCCATTAAGCTGTGGAGAGCATGTTCATATTTAATAAAAATTTCCATATTTGGCATTTTGGTAGAAAGTACATATGCTGCTGCTATGTTTGAAAACAGGGTTTTTGCTTTTTTTTTTTTCCAAATAATCTTAAAATTTCTTTAAAGTGGACAAATTGGAAGCTTATAGAATATTTTTCTAGGCACTTTGATTGTCTTGGCTCAGTCGAGTAGCAAACTCCACTAATGTGCGTGTTGGTCGTCCAGCCATGCCCTTTCGAAGATAAGGAACCTCATCTTTATTAGACATCACACCAGCTATATCTAAATGAGCCCAGTGAGAAACGGTTACAAATTCTTTCAGGAATGCAGCAGCTGTACATGCACCTCCAGCTCTGTTGGGGAAGAGAAGAATCAAAATCAGTGGATTTTTTTAAAAACCTTTATTTGCATTCAAGCCAATAACAATATGCACTAAGAGCCATCTTGTACTTTAACTTCAATTTTGCAATAAGTTGTAGTCAGTGCAGATCCCATGGATGGGTTGTGGAATCCATACAGGCAACATCTTGAAGAACTAGTTGCTGCATGGCAAGTAACAGTTTTATATTTTTCATATATGTGTCAGTGTATCAGTGTAGATCTTACTAGCAAGCAGTCTTCCTTCTGAATACTCAGAATGAGGAGCTTGAAAGCTCTCCCTCTCTTGAGATCTCCAGCTGGGATCTCCGCATTGCCAGCTGTCTTGGTATGTAGGTTTGAATGCCCTTTCTTTTTGAGTATGCCACCACTACCACCACTCATTTCATGAATACTCTTAATGCCACGGGGATTGACAACACCCTGAACTGCTACTGTTTGATCCCTCTGTGAAGCTCCAGTATATGCTGTGGACCACCTTGAAGGAATGAATTCAGGACCATGTGGTTTCAGGCCTAAGGTACAAGTATCCCCTTTCTTCTTCAGGACAATGAAATACTTAAAAGAGAAGCCTCTGTCTTAACCTGAGCTCTTTTTCCTGGATTGGGGAAGATTTTGGTCCCTAGAAGCAAGAAGGCAGACTCCAATAATTTCAACAAGGAATCTGCTCAAAGAAGGAAAGTACGTGCTGTGTTTACGGAGAAAGAAAATTCCTCCGGGGGTGGTACCAAAGTATATACCATTCTTAGCACTTGTAACTGTCTCCATACTAAAAGCACACTAGATTTTACTAGGGAAATAACTGTCAGTATCAATAACTTGGACGTACTGAAACCAGTGACTCAGTGCTGCAATACAAGGGGTTCCAGGTTATTAGCCTTCCATTACATATGGGATTAATGACTCTTCCCATATACCGTGTATAGTCTTTATGTGGAAAAATCATGGCTTTTGTCTGGAATTTTTGTCCTTTTCTACCAGACAGCCTCTACCAGACAGCTGAGTTTCAGTGCCAGAGATGCTGGCACTTGCTTTGACACAAATGGTATAAACTTCAGTGCTGATGATGGCTACAGTACCAGTGGTATGGATTTTGGAATCAACTCTTTGTTTGGTGACAGTGTTGGGCATCACACCTCTGATGGACAGAGTGATTGCATGTGCAGTTTTACTCAATATCTACGATGCCTCAGACATTCATTGGCTGTTTCAGCAAATGAAAATTCTGTATTGCTTCTTTATTTTATGTAGCCCCAGTAATGGATCAAGAGCTTCACTTGGTTAGGAACCACGAATACAAAATGAAACTATAGTCCCTGTCCTTAGGAGTTTACAACTACTCTAATCCCACCTTTTGAATCTTCAAAAAAAAAAAACCAAAAAACTTGCACCTTTGATACATGTCTCTCACCTAGGCAGAAGGGGCATCTGCTATGCTCATCTTTTAATAAAGTTAACTTGTCCCATGAAAGGCATGGTTTGAAGTCTGGCTCACCATGCACTAGGACACTCTCAGACAGTTCATTCACTGTTACGTATTATGAAGGAAGTGGAAAGAGTTCTAAAGGTTTTGTGAAGGATTCATAACAGATTTATCCAGAGCTGATAAGTAGCAAGTCTAACACTATGGTAGATTCCATCTCACAGCCATAGGTGGTAAGAGAGAACTGAAAGACAATGACAGCTGTCTCAGCCTTTATGGATTCATATAGGAGCATGAGGAGTCACGGGGTACCACAGGATTCATACAAGTACTGTTCAACAGACACTGCTACCCAAAAGACTTGCATGCACGAGATACGTGCAAACTTAAAATGGAATTCATGCCAATACACAGATGAAGAAAAGCATAAAAAGAGTCAATCTTTAGCAGAGCTACATAGAGCCCAATATTTGTTTACAGGGTGTTCTAGTACATTTAAATATATACAGACTGTTCTGTTTACTAGCTTCCCACTATGCCCAGCTGCACCATTTTAGGATTTTGGTGCAGCTGAGAGCAGTTGATCTGCTCTCAACCCCCTCTGCAGAAAAGCATTGCCCCTAGCTGCAAAGCAGATTTTTTGTATTCCTCTGCCAAGTGGAAAGAATACACCTGTAACACACAGTGAAGGGAGGCTCACTCTGTGGACAAAGGCCTTAGCACCATCTGACCCAAGACTACAAAATGAAAGCTGGAATCCAAAAGTTAAATGTAAAAATAGTGAAATCCCAAGTTCTTTTAAAAAAAAAATCTATCTGTGCTAATTTGTATTATTACTATTTACTTATATACTTTGAACTTGCAAAGAAAAGAACTGTTGCATTTCAGTTAAGTACCTGCTATATTTTCCAACGTTACTCAGATCTGCAAGTGGGCAGTCTGTAACTTGTTTTGTGTAATGTTCAAAGAGAGGCATTCTCCAAACACGGTCTCCTGTCAAAATACTGGCCTGTGAAAAGAAACAATTATTACACTTGGGACAAATGCATCTGGGGAATTCTTTTTTAATTTAATCTGACTGTACAAGCACTATCTATTGTGATTTTAAGTTCAATTGACCTTCATTAGTTATAAAACTACCTTAGAAATTAGTGTTGTTTTAGACATGATGGTACAGGGAATGCATGACAAGCAAAGTTTTTTTGATAATATGCTTTTTTGGATCAACCATACAGTTAGTTGGGAGAGGTCAGACAAGCTTTTGGGCATAGAAAACTCTTCCTTGGGTTTGGTAAAGAAGGAGATCCAGCTTAAGCTAAATATCAGATAAAACTGACTTTTGTTTAGACCTATGATATAAATGAAAAATAGTCACTTAGTGAAGTGGGAGAAGGCTGTAAACCTGTACAGCAAAGACTAGTTATCAGATGTAGCTACCAAACAAGTAAAGGGCAGTTTCATAGATAACCTAATTACGTAAAAAATCCCCTTGCTTTTCTTCAGAAATCAGTACAAGATGCCTAAAGTTACCTAAAGTTATGCTAAAAATAAAACATGAAGCACTATTTTGGATTTTTTAAATGTTGCCCTCTACTACCACTAAAAAGTGTTGGTTTTCTGTAACATTTTTCTGTTTGTAATGAAAACTGTTATAAAGCCATAGCTCTCGAGACTTTTTTTAGCCATTAAAAAGCCTATAGCGGTATTTCAAGAACATAATGGGTTAAATTCCAACAAAACAAATCCAAGTTACTGATAACCTGTAGTCCTAAAAATAATTAGCTTAGGAAGAGGTATACCCTGGAAGCAATGTTTCTGTCTTTGCAGTGTTGTAATCTACAGAGGTAGTGCCTCTATGAGCTAAGAATTAACTCTCAGAAAATTTATGCTTCTCAATTAAAATGTGTAAATGAAAAAAATACTACAAATTTTAAAACTCAGTATCACATCTATTTGACTTGCATAAAAATGAGACCTTCAGCAATATACCCACTTTAAAATAAAAATAAGGTCCCCCATATAGCCTACCTCATAAAGGTGAGTCCAGAGCCAAGATGAATTGGTAAACACACCAGTTGCAGCAGATCCTAATGCTACATCCATGGCACCTATAAAACACCACCACCATTAGAACTCTAGCTTTTGGAGATAGAGGGCATGTCTACATGTACTTTTACATGTGCTTAAGCCAGGCCATTCTATCTGGCCCACGAGGCCCCTAAAACATTTAGAAAATTAATATTCATCTGCCCCTGACTGCCCGTCATGGCTTGCCAAAACTCATTAAGCGGCCCTCCGCCCAAAATAATTGCCCGCCTCTGGCCTAAGCTTAATGCACATTTGCCTAATGTGCATTAAGGCGATTTAGGCACGTATCTACATATGCACACACTAAGGCACATTGATACAGTGTCCAGACTGACAAGATTAAGGTTAGTCCCAAATCAGTAGACATACAAAGCGTTAACACGCCTTAGCGCATCTGTATGTGCATTAAGGCACTTTAGCTACTCATGCCTAAATTTGATACCTGCTTTCACAAGTATCAAATTTAGGCATGAACAGCCTAAAATTGCCATTTTGAAGGTGCATTAAGAACATGGATGTGTAGACCCGTGCCCTTCATGCGCCTTAAAAATGGCTAATGTGCCTTAAAACAGTATGTGTAGATGCGCCCAGATTGAAGCTTCTCTTTTACATTCAAAACTTAAATTGAATTTTGCAAAGGTTTATCTATTGACTTACCAGCAGTAACTACTGGTACCCTTAACATTTATGTGAGAACCTAAACCTTTGGTGCACACCCAATTCACTTAAGTAGCAAACTTTTGGAAGCAGGAGTTCCTTTTTAAGACAGATCTGGGGAGGAATCAACAGCTTGCTAAACCCTAAATGGAGTTGTATAGGCAAACGCAGAGGCATCAAGACCCACAGGTAAATCACCCTGATAGCCTACAGATTCCCTGGCCCAGGAAATCATTTAATTGTTTCATGCATTAAAGAATAGTCAAATCTGGGATGAAATTTAGAGAGGCTTCTTCCCTTTAGCTTGCCTCCTAGCAGCCTGGGTTTACCGAGGCCAACAGCCCTGACACGGATTTGTAACTGATCCAGTTACATACATTCCCCATAATTTCAGTTCCATAATGTACCACAAATGATGACTAAAAGGATAGTGCCAATTAGCTGAAGCCAAAAAATAGGATTTTAATGAGAAACATTAATATAACTTAGTATTAATAGAAGTACTTTTTAAAAACTTGTTAGTTCAGTGGAAACAGATTTCTCCATTGTACTTGCAACATCAATGTAGTAGTTCCGCAGAACACAAATACTCATGTTTCTCACCTTCTCAGCAAAGAGAATATAGGACTGTTACAGTATACCCAACCTACTGAACTATTTAAGTAGAAAAATCCCTACCAAAATATTGAGTCACATATAAGAAAGGGTTTATACATTAAGTAGTAAGTTTCTTAAAGCAAATAAAATGAATGGGTGACAAAATTCTTGTGTAAACAATACTCCTCTCCTATGAGGTAGAACCAAAGAAGGTAGTCCTTCATTATAGAGTAGTTTCTCAGAAGATGAAGGACAAAAAATAAATTAGCTACCTGTTAAAGTTGCAGCATTCACAATAGCCCGTGCATTAAAATTGTGGGCGTAGCAGAGGGCATCAGCTAACAGTAACCGTCCTTCTGCATCTGTGTTATCAACCTTAAGACACAGAGGAAAAAGAAAAGGAAAAAGAAAAAAAATTGTCTATTACAAGTTCTGATTGACTTCATTTGCTTCTTACACATTCACTTCCTGTGGTGGTCTTGATTTTCTAAGCAGGCTGAGTCAAAGGCATCAAACATATAGCCTATGGGCAGAAATGACCTGAGCAGGGTGTGGGGCCCAGGGCAAATCAGCCTGTGCAGGGCCCCATCCCTGGACACAAGGAAGCCGGTGGAGGATTCAGTGGCGGGCGGCGCCAAGCAGCCGAACATGAAGCCAGCGGCAGTGCGGAATTGCCACAGCGACTCTGCCCAGCTCCACAGGGCCCCCCAAAGCGCAGGGCCTGGGGCAGTCACCCCGATTTGCTCCCTCCCTTATGGGCTAGATCTGACCCACAGAGCTGTGCCATCGGGCCTCCAGTGCTGCCCCCGAGTCTGGTCAGACCCACATGGGACATGGCGTGTAGCCATGGCTAGGGGCCAGTCTGTGGGCTGGATCTGACCCACAGACCTCCTCCCTTTCCCTCTCCTCCACCTACTTGATTTGGAGGCCATGCCAGTAGTCTGGGACCCATGGTGTGTGCAGTGCAGATCCTGGAGTGGCCAGAATGGGCACTGCACGTGGTGCAGACTGGCCAGAACAGCAGCCGTGCTGCACGCAGTGGCTGACCCCCCCAGGCTCTGGGATGTGTCACACACAGCACCCATTTCCAGTTAGCCTGGGATCCACATTGCACAGAGAGGCCAGAAAAGGCATCTCATGTTGCTGAGGCCTAGAGTTGCACGGGTAGGTGCTGGATCAGGTATGATGAGGGAGGGAGAAAGGAAGGGGGTCCATGGCTCAAGTTCACAGTTCCAGTTCACAGACCAGCTCCACACCACTCATCTGGCCCTGTGTTCAACACCCTGAGTTTGACACCCATGCTATAAGTGATCACAGTAAAGTGATAAATACTCACAAAGATACCCAGCTGCCAGGGCTACGGACCTGGGTCCACAGCCCCCTGCCCTCGCTCCCCTCTGCTGTGGGTATCCTGTCACCGCACGCACTTCTGGGGGCAGGGGGAACTCACGCCCCACAGATCTGCATGCGGGGCAGGCACAAGCTACAGGCACAGGCTCCTGCCCTGCTTCCCTCCCCGGGGCCTCCGCAGCCCAGCGGGCAGGAGATCCCTGCACGGCCCTGCTGCTCCCTGCCATGCCAGGTCATGCCTGCTGGGCTGCGGAGGCCCCAGGGGAAGGGAAGTAGGGTGGAAGCCCAAGCCCACAGCCGGTGCCTGCCCCCTGTACAGATCTGGGGGGCGCAGGTCCCCCCGTATCCTGGGAATGTGCACGGAAGCAGAGCTGGCCCTCCTCTTCCCCTGGACAGGCCACCTGCGGCCCCATCCTGCTCCCCACTAGGGCCCTACAGCCACGCATTGTATTCCAGGGCTCCAAGTCCCACCCGACTGGGCAGCAGCTCCAGCTCTGCCCACTTCCCTCCCTACAGGGCCCTCAATCTCCCTCGCCCTGCAACATACCTATTGGAGCTGCTCTGCAGGCTGCCTGGGGCCACAAGCATGTACATGCACGTGGCACCCCTTGTCTCACCACCTTCCTCCCACTCCCTTCAAGCTCCCTGCAGGCTGGAACTCTGCCAGCCTACAGGGAGCTCACTGCAAAAGCCATGGGTTTCTCTGGTAAAATGAGAAATCCACGTTTGCCTTGTTTCAATTTTTTTTTTACAAATAAAGGCCGACTTCGTTATAAAGGAGCTTTGTTCCCAGAGGATTCATTAACCCGAGTTATTACTGTATCACATACCGAAAGAGCAGCAAGGGCCATGTCAAAAACTTAGTTTTTAACGTAGATAAAAGAAAAAGAAAATATTTTATAAGGAGTTATTTTCAAAGCAATTTTAGGCATCAAAAAATTTCACAGGCTGGGCAAGGATAGAAGCTGATAGAGCAGAGCACACGTCTGATCACTGCCCCTTAACAAAGTCCATTAATATTTCAAATGGCTGTTACTGAGTAGAGGTTTGTTCAGTGTAAACATAATTCTTACTGCAACTGTATTCCCAGAAGAAAAAGGGAATTGCAGAGTAGCACAGAGGCAGGTACCACCCCTGCAAATAGCTTCTATCACTGTGGGTTTGGAGGTTTCTTCCCCTTCAGATTTTGAGGTGTCGTCTCTCCAGATCTCTGGTTCTTTTTGGCCCCATCTTCTTTGCAGGGATGCAAACTTTGCAAGGTAAACCTTGAAGCCTCTTTTCAAGTCTTTGGCTCTTCCATGGGCAAGTGTGACATAGCCCCCTTATAACCATCGCACTACTGAACTACAAAATTATTGGTATAGCTCATAGCAAAGCATCAAGGAACTGAAAGATTCAAAATTCACAATATAATAAAAGAAATTCTGAAAGGGAAACGTTGGTCTGTCCATCAACACTTGCATAGAAATAGTTCATATATAGCATTATGGTCCTTGTTACCAGTCAACAAAATGGGGGGTTTTATTTTGGATTTTTTAAAAAATGTGTAATATGGGGGCTTTATTCTGCAAACTACTCTGCATAAGCAAACCTCTGCCCTAGAATTTTTCTTAAGTAGAGTAGTTCGTAGAATAAAGACCTTGGTTATGTCAGCAGAAAACTAATGCTTGCATGTCTCACTCAAGATATATTGCAAGCAAGTGTCTTAAAAATCTATTGAAAGCAATTAACATGTTACGCTCTCTGTATGAGAGCTTAGCTTTTACTATCTTCATATGCACCATAACATCCCTCTGTGCTGATTCAACATTTTCCAGAGCCTGCAGTAAATGACTGAGCTTTTTAGCCTTCCCCTGTAATTTATAAATGCATCTAAGTCTCTCAAATAAAACTGAAAAAATGCTAAGTTAGCAATTTAAGTAACACATTGTTTACAGGCACTGGTTTCCATTTTAAATGGTATTTTTACTATGACAGAAGCAATATAACTTGATCGATTAGTGAGTTTTGATGAATAGGTCCTAAAGACAAGTTTAATACACACCTGTATTGTTTTTCCATTCTTGGCTCTAACTACATCTCCAGGTTTGCTTGCCCTACCACTTGGCATATTTTCACAGAGAGGTGCCAAACCTGTTAGAAAAGAAAGTATTACTGCAGTCTCTCTCTCAAGTTTTCACTATTAAAAAAAAACAAACCCCAAAGAACCTTTTAATACTAAATCACTCCAAAGACACGGATAGTATTCTTATCTTGATTTACAGTTTCTAGGTCTGTACTTAGACAAGGTTCCTTGGGTGAATTTGATATCTTTTATTAGACCAACCCAAATTGTTGGAGAATAGTTATTAAGCAAGCTTTTGGGTTCAAAAACCCTTCGTCAGGCTAAGGAAGCTTCAGCAGTTGGTGTGTGCTCTTCCTGGATGGAATGAAAAGTAAAGAAGCCAGGGGCTGGGCTGGGCTGGGCTGGGCTGGGGAGTCAGTTGCCAGGCAGATTGTAATGTATCAAAAATCCAATGTCTATGTTTAGTCCCTGATCTCTAGTATCAATTTTATAAGAAAAACAAAACAAAACTGAGATATGTAATGCAGTTTCTTCATCACATCAAGCGTCTTTATTTGTTAACATGCAACGTTCCTTTGCCTACATCAGTTTCATGCCATGAATTACTTTACACTTGATCTGAGCCTTCAAGAGGCCAAGAAGTTGTACGGTCTCTAAAGCAACAGCTATAAAGTTTTTCATGTGAATGCTGAGCCTTCCTGACAATAAGTCAAGCCTTCAACATGTAGCTCTGGCCATGCTAATTTCATACACTTAGAAAAGCATCTGCTTCTTTCTGGAATGCTACAGCTTTCCAGCTATTTTACTGGTAAATTCTACTTACTGGAAAAAAAATATCAGAGAAAAATCAAGAGATCCAGTGGGAAACAGGAGAGTGGTTTTTAGCCTTCCCCTGTAATTTATAAATGCATTTAGTCTCTCAAATAAAACTGAAAAAATGCTAAGTTAGCAATGCAACTAACCACTCTCAAAGCTCCAAATCTAGCCATGGCCATGATCTAGAGGAAAATAGCAACCCACCAGTCACACACCAGGAAGCCCAGTCTGTGTTCTATCTAGATCACAATGAAGATGACAATACTAGGCTGTGCAGATGACTTTTCAGTGGAGTAGTGCACATGGACTTTATTGCACTTGTAATTTCCACTTCGGAGTAAAGATATTCATGATTTTAAAGAAAGTACGTATCTATGTGTTACACCGCCCTCTATTGGTTATATGCAAGAGGACAGCCAAACATTTTTAGTTACCTTTTAGGAAGAGATTCTCGAACTTTTTTATATTGTAATTCTCATCCTCAAAGATACAATCAATTTGTATCACAAATCAATTTGTTTACTCATGGCTATGCAGCATCTTTGCATCATGTACCACCGCTTATATGGGAAAATACCATTACCTATTTTTCATTAATAACTGTGTCATCAATACACTCCAACTTTTTTCCAAAAATGGCAGGAACTGTCAATACAGGGCAATTTCAGGATATCTTGCAGGAATAACTGGATGACCTCAAGGACCGCAACAACAGAAACAGATTTAAATTCAATAATGCAAAATGCAAGGGCATGCATTTAAGGACCCATAACAAGAACTCTGGCTACAAGATGTCAGTTCATCATTTGGGCAAAAGAGACGAAGAAAAAAGCCTGGGTGTGTGGTATTGCATTACAGGATGACTATAAGTCACAAATATGATGCAGCCGTGGGGGGGAAAAAAAGGAAAAACACTCCTAGGTTGCATCAGGTGAGATACTAGCAGTAGAGATAGGGAAGAATCAATTCCATTGTACAAGGCAAGACCTCATCGGGCACAGTGTACAATTCTGGCTATCTATGCATGAGAAAATGAACAGGTGCAGGGAGGGCCACTAGGATGATCAGAGAAATGGAATGCTTATCTTATAAAAGGAGACTAGAAGACTATGGCTTGTTTAGCCTAAGCAAAATGAAGTCTGAGAGGGGATCTCATTTTCCCCTGTATATACTCTGGAGAGGGCATGGGGGGAAACCAAGGAGGGAAAAGAATTACTCAGACTAAACAACAAAAATAAATATGTAAAAACTGACCACACAAAAATAGAGTCCTGAAATCAGATGAAGGCTTTTAACCAGAGGAATGAAGTTCTACAGCAGCATTTGGAAAGGCGTACTGGTGTAACTTTAAGATAGATCTTGCTAAGTTCATGAAAGGGACTCTTATCACCCATGGACTCTATTCTAGAACATCTTCCCCCCCAATTTGGTTCTCCCCCCACATATGAACAGTGCCTGATGCAGTGGAATGCTCCATTAAACTTGCTAACTGTGGAACTGGAACTTTGAGAACCAAAGATTGCAAATGTTATTACCAATGCCAGATTTGTGAGCAGTGAGTTGATCATGTAAGTTTAATTGCATAGTAATACTTTGCACATCTTTTTCACACCTACTCTTCTTTTGATACTAGGTTCTTTGGTTCTACGCTCAGGCTTGTATCATTACCAAAGCATTAACTCAGAATTTCCACCTGATAAATGACAGGAAGTCAGCTATACATCTCCACTTTTCTACAATATCCATCTCAAAGCACTCTTCTATTTTCATAAAGTATACGGTTAAATTGATGCATAGATTTCTTAGACATGCAATACCAAGCAAATCCTAACCAGGAGTCCAGACAGTGAGAGATCCAAGTCTTCATACCCATGACTTCTGCATGAATTATATTTTGGTTTTATCCAGTCTTACAATATGCTCTGGTCTCCTAGGGCAGGCCATTTTTGACGAATTGGCAAAATATCTCCTCACACACACATCATCATGAAAAAGATTGGGCAAGTAGGTAAAATGACTGAAAGGAACCGCCAAGTGCCCCTGACTAGGAAAACTGTAAAAACTCTTTTGTTGGGAGACTGGGCAGGGACCTACTTGGGATGGTTTAGGAACAATAAATCTTGTATCTGTGCAGAGGACTGGACAAGGTGACTCAAGGTCCCTTCCAACCCCATGATTCTATTATGACGTGGAAGTACAATTTCCTCACTGATCCTAAAAATAGCTTTGCCTAACACAATTTAAATCTAGGATTTGATGACGTTTTGTCCCCTCCTCTTACTTACCAATTATATTAAGAGGTAGATTTAGCGTTGCTGCTGTTGCAATGGCTGAGCACACAGTTGCTGCTCCTCCCATATCTGCTCTCATTGCATCCATACCTGAAGAAGGCTTTAATGAAATGCCACCACTGGAGAGGTGGAGAATAGAAAATCTCATTCAACAATTATGAATTTAACACTATATGACTTTCAAATAGCTCCTGGGTTCATCAGTATATTTTAACAGTAACATCAATAAATGCAGGGTAGAGAGGTCATATGTTTTTTAGCAAAACTTTGCAAGTGTCCTTAAAAACAGCATACCTGATTTTTGTTAAAAAATAAGATCTGTCCAAATCATCTCTTTGTAGTAGCTTAATAGGACATAATAAAACCACCCCTAATTTGCAATGTATTGAATATAACACAACAGATGTGCATTACTCTTCCAAATATAATTCAAAAGCCAGTCACCATAGTACACGGGCAAAGTAGTAGCCATAGTAAATCGGTATAAAGTAGAGCAGACTGATGAATTACTCAATAGCTGCTCTTTCAAGCAAAAAAGGTTTTGAGATCAACTTCTGTAAGGACTACAGTCTTTTCACTCTGCCCAAACACATTTCAAAGCAAAAGCAGATACTCTGTAGGCGACTGTTTATTCTAAAAATTACATCCCTCGTTGAAAGCTATAACAAAGCCAAAATGAATAAATGAGAAGCAAGGATTTCTTAGGGCGATATTTTTATTGGACCAGCGAGGCAGTTGGAATATAGTTAGATTAGCTTTTTTGAACACATGAAATTGTTGTATCCCTGATAAAGAATGTCTTGCATTTGGAAGATTGTCTAACTTTATTCCAACTATGTAATTTGTCTAATAAAAGATATCACTAAGAAATCCTTGCCTCCCACATCATTTCTGGACCATCACAGCTACATCATGCTTCTACTAAAATAAACACACACGCACACAATCATTTAGGCCAGTCCCATGCCTGCCATCCCACTGAAGCTCTTTCACTTTTAGAAGCAAAAGGATGCCAGGTCTGCACGATGCAGACTCTTAAACTTGCCCTATCCCAGAGACATTCAACTTATCTTTTATGGCTGGTTCATGGCAATGTCACTGAAGGACATATTGAGAATGAGGAAAGCATCCCCCTCCACATATCATAGTATTAGGGGGGAACTAGCCAGAATTCATCCTTGCTTACTTAAGCTCACCCAGAGGATAACCTTTAAAGGGGTTACAGTATCAGAAATGAATAGCTAAGCTCCATTGCTAGTTACTCTATGCACCCTCCAGTTTCACAGACAGGAAGAAAAAGAGAGGTAGTTAGCTGTGTTAGCCTGAAGTGCAGCAGAAGGTGGAGCAGGGTGGTACCTTAACAGGTTTAGAGGGGCATAAACTTTCATAGGTGACATCCTGCTTCATCAGATGCTATATTAGAAAGGAAGAATGCAAAGATGGGAGTTCTCTTCCCTTATGTCAAGAGACACGGTCCTCTCATCAGGAGAGGCGTTGTGGAACCTTTGATTCCTGCACTCAACTCACTCAAAGCATTACACTATTAACTGTATTTACTTCCATATCACAAATACCTTTTCCCTAAACATCAGCTCCCAGAATTGGGATGTGTGTCTTGAGCAGAGAAGCACCCCATGTCAGCAACACCCTGCTTTGATTGCTGCTTCCAGCCACAGTGGCATTTCTATTCAGACAGTTCAGGGAATCAATTTACTCCATGGCTCATTGATCTTCACCCCACAGGTGTTAATGATCATATCTCCTTTCTAATGGTCCTGACGTTCCATTTATCAAGCTAATCTTTCTTCTAGCATATTTACTGTCTTCTAGCTACTCCTGGTCTCTTTTCTCCAATTCCATATTGCTGCAGACTGTTTTTAGCTCTTTTCAAAATCACAGATCCACCCACAGAGATTAGTTTTTAGCAGCTAGGGTTTCAGTGCTTGATAAGCAGGAAAGAGAAGGTGAATATGCTGAAGATAAGGCTTTGTCCCTGCTCTATGCAGCTCTGGAATAATCTTTTTTCTGTATTCCATCTGCCATAAAACATGGTGTGTGTCTTATTTGGGGGCATATATTATGCAAGAAAATACAGTACTAATTGTGGGACCTATCAGTTTACTAGCCAACTCCATGCATGAGTGGTAGAGATGAAGTAATAGCTTTGGCCTATGTGAATGCATAGAGCAGAGATGGCCAACCTGCAGCATGAGTACCACAAGTGGCATGGCAAACCTCTGTGTGTGTGGCACACAACAGATCATGGAGGGGACAGACCACAGTGGGAAAATCAGGCAGGGAGCAAAAAGCAGAGCATGAGATCAAGCAAGGAGCAGGAGATCAGGAAGAAGAAAGCAGAGCAGGAGATCAGACAGGGAGAACAGGGTATGGAACAGAAAGCAGAGCAGCAGCTTGGGAAGAGGATTGGAGTGACACTTCAGGAAGGTGTGGGGTCAATTTGTAGCACACTGAAAAAAAAATGCCCCCCCACTGGCACAGACAGCAACAGACACAGTGCTGTACTCTAGAAGAACTTTTTTTTCTCCCTTAGGTTTTTTTTCTGGAGAAACTGACCTACAGCACAAATCAGCCTCTCTGACCCTCTGCAGCAAGTACATTTCCAGGCTGATTTACTGATAAAAGTAATTTTAAGAAGTCTATTTTGAAAGGACAAGAGACAAAGTTTTCATAAACAAAGTTTTACATTTTTTTCCATAACAGCTCATATCAAGACAATACCAGAGGCACATACAACACCTAGATAGATTTGAGGACAAAAGCATTTTAAATATTTTCCCTTTACATACTGAATTCACCTTGAAGATGCTGCAATTCCCTTGAAACAACTGAAAAAATAACACTAACTACAGGAGCTGACTTGTACAAAGGAAACACAGGATTCTTAACTTGGCAAATGAGCAAGACAGAAGCGTATTTACTTGACAAGTCCTGTTTTACATACATTTACTTGGTATATTTAAACCCGTGGATACTCTGCTACAGGTTAAGATCTTAATTAAGTTTTGCTATTGAAGCTCTGCATTTCTGATAAAGTTTTATTCTATTTATTTATTCATTCTATTTCTACTCTATTCTTATTTCAGACAGTCCTAGGAGAAAATTCATTAAACAGAAATGATTGCTATTACTACTAAATGAGTGAACATAGAGAGAGATTTTATTGGCTAAGAAATAAAACTGCCAGAACATTCATTTTAGAAAGAGGAAGATTTATAAATTTCCAGGGTTTCCCAAAATGTATTAAAGCAAGATGCTCTCGTTGGCCAATAAGAAAATCCTTTCTTTTAGTGATTTCCAAAAGAAAAAAGGTGATATCTATTTAAATTTAAAATACTGTTGATTTTCCAAGTAAGAACAAACAGTAGTACTAATAGGCCTATTAGTATGTTCAATCTGATAAACTCTTTAATTTGTTGGCATATTTGCTGGCATTCCTCCCTCCTCCCCTGCAATTTAACACTACACAATGAAACAGAAAAGCTTTAGATAATTAGTATGTTTTTGGGAACGTAAGCAAGTGGCACACTAGCAAATATTTTGCTGATTCAAACTAAAACCACAAGCGGATCAAATGTTAATATGATTACCTATCAAATGTAACTCCTTTCCCAACAAGCACCAATGGAGGGTCATTTGCATTAGCGCTGCCAGAATAGTGAATCTCCAAAAAGACTGGAGGCTCCTCTGAACCCTTAGCTACACTCAAGAATGCTCCCATCTGCTGCTCTTCTATCCAGGATTTTGATCTGCAATACAGACAATATTTATTTTAATAAAATTAATTAAAAATAAACTGAACCATCTGTATAAAAAAATTATAACTCATAAGAAGTTATAAACCTATCTTCAAATAATGCTATAATCCCCTAGATAACAGACTGCAAAATAAACCAAGTCCCATCCATTACTCCTCCTTCATGGGTGGGTTGCTTTTTTTTTTTTTAGAAATTATAGGGCTGAAAAATATCAGACCTTCACATCCCAGACCTTGCTTTCTGGGGGACCTGAATAAAATTGTCATGAGATTGTACCTGAATGCACCAAAGCACAAAGATAGATCTATGGTATCGAGGAAACTACTACAAGCTCTGGGCAAATTAATGACAAGTAATGTCTGTTTGCTTACCATTTCCAAAAGGTGAATAATTATGAACTGGAATTAGGGATGTAGAATTAATTAGAAAAATAATATAAAACAGAAGTAATATGAAACAGAGATACTAAAAAGATGGGAAGTGGTATCCCTAGTCTATTCAAGCTCTTTCTTTAGCGCTCTATTGGCGTATCCACACATCACCTTACGGCACCATATGGCACACTAAGGTGACAGAGATCATGCAAGTCTACACGAGATTGCCAGCTACATTGCCATAGCAGCATGCTCCCATGGCATAGCATGCCACTACAGCAACATAGCAGCGAATTCTATCCGTGCACTGTGTGTACGGCACAGTAACAGCCTGTACTGTGTCATGCTTTAGGTACTTCCAAAGATACTAAAGGAAGTACAAAAAAAGTACTAAAGCCCAGCGCCATAGTAACGTCACCATACAGCAACATGTAGAGGCACCCTGTGAACTCGTGCTCATACTGACCAGGTAGCTCACTTGTTCACCTTCTCCTAGCGTGCTTCCTCAGCCTATGGAGGTGGCTAGGATCCTTAATACCGAAAACAGGAGTAACTCAGAATTGCTGGGCACTAACTACAGCACTCATTTATTTACATTTTACACATAAATATCTGCCTTTCCCTTGTCCACTAAAATGACAACAGGGAAAAAATGGGCAAACCCTATAACATTTTATATGCTGCACCTGAAACCAACAACAATTTCCAAAGGAATGATTTAAACTGAATTCACCTGATATGGATCTTCATGCTGCTATTAGCGGCTTTGAGTTTCTGTTCAACAAGTTCAGCAAATTTAATTGGTGTTATATAGTTTGCTGGGGCCTCCATCAAGTGTCGAGCCAAATTTTGACCTTCACCGTAGATGGTACCTTTTTGCCAGGCTTCTTTTCCATCACTGGAAATATCACAAAATTAACATCATTATGAACCCTTGAAAAGGAAGGTTCATCGTTTAGCTGTTTCCTACATTCTGGAAGTAAAACTGCCTAACTGCATGATATATGGTATGAAGGAATGTGACAAAAGATGAGGATAGTAACGGATCAGATCCAAGGCCCACCTGGTCCAGTAACCCACCCGATAGCAGTTGCCACCAGATGCTTCAGACATAATTGTAAGGGCCCTGCAGTGAGTAGATATGGAATTATCTAGAACACGGGTTAGCAAGCCCTGGCACGCGTGCTGCACATGGCACGCAAGGCCATTTTGCTAGGCACGCCATGGCCAGCCCCGGCTCTGGGTAGCTGCTGCCAGCTGGGAGCCCCAGCTGCTCCCAGCAAGGCTTGCAGCATCCCAGCTGCCTGTTGGGAGCAGCCCAGGCTCCCGGCTGGCAGCACCTACCCAGAGCTGGGGCCGGCTGCAGCCAGGAGGCTCCGAACAGCTGTGCCGGGCTCCAGGCTCCATACTGGCGCATGCACCCGCACATTGGAGTGGGCAGTGTGGGAGGGGCCTGAGGCAGCACAGCCCTGGTTTCTCCCCCACTCCCAGCACAGAGGTGATAGCAGGGTTCCAGAGCCCAACACAGGTGTTTGGAGCCAGCCTGGGCTCTGGGCAGCGGCAGCAAGCAGGCTGCAAACAGGTGCGCTAGGCTCCATAGCTCTGGCATCAGCTCCATGCTGGCAGCGACTGCATGGGCACTTCAGGGCAGGCTGTGCTGCTCCACTGTCCGCTTCAAGGTGCACACGCAGTCGCCGCCAGCATGGAGCTGATGCCGGAGCTATGCAGCCCAGCACAGCTGTTTGCAGCATGCCCACTGCTTGCTGCAGCTGCCCAGAGTCCAGGCTGGCTACAAGGAGCTGCGCCGAGCTCCAGAAACCTATCACCTCCATGCCAGGAGCGGGGGAGAGACCAGGGATGCACTGCCTGAGGCCCCTCCCCCACTGCCTGCTCCAACATATGGGTGCACGTGCCGGTGTGGAGCTGATGCCAGAGCCTGGCACAGCTGTTTGGAGCCTACCGGCTGCAGCCGGCCCCAGTTCTGGGGAGCTGCTGCCACCCAGGAGCCCAGGCTGCTCCCAGCAGGCAGCTGGGATGCTGCAAGCCTTGCTCGGAGCAGCTCAGGCTCCAGAGCCAGGGTAGCTGCTGGCAGCCACAGAGCCCGGGGTGGGGGCAGAGACTTTGGGTGGGGGGCACAAGGCAGCAAGGCATCTTGCCATGTACCCCTTGCCCTTTGTTCTTCTGGCATACCAGCACTCTGGCACCTTCCAAGGTAGGCATTGTGGTATTTTTCGGCACTCCAGCCAAAAAATGTTGCCTACCCCGATCTAGAAAATTATCCAAAATGCATTCACCTTAATTATGCTGATTCTGGAAATTATTATGCTCCAAGTATCCATCCTTTTTTTGTGAATCTTGCTAAATTAGGATTATTTCATGAAAGTGAAGCCTGACAAGCAGGATTCTAGCTTCACAGCACAGTTCTGGTCACTAGGCCTGTGCAAGTCGGCAGCGATCCGATCTGGCTTCGGATCTGGCCGCTTTGGATGGCCGCAATCCAATCCAGAGTTCCGGACCAGGTTTCTGCCTCCGAAGCTTCGGCCAGATCGAGAACTGGCCATAGGGTATAATGGGAGAATCAATTAAATATCTATAACTTAGTTGTTTTTTGTCTGATCTGGATGAAACTTGCAGGGATGGTAGCCTCTGCTGAGAGCATGAAACCTGCCAAGTTTCAAGATCAGTGCAGGGGTTTGGGGGGAACTGCATCCCAAATTCATGAAAGCCAAACTCATGTCATGGCTGTATGTTACACCACAGGGGGATCAAAACTGCAGGGCTGGTAGCTCTTACTGAGGCCACAAAGCCTGCCAAATTTCAAGGAGATCGGTGTAGGGGTTTGGGGGAAAGTGCACCTCAAGCTGTGGACAAGCAAAACTCGTGACACGGGTGACACTGAGTGTGTTCAGGCGCAGCAGGGTGACAGCTGCAGGGATGGTGGCCCCTGCTGAGGCCATGATGCCCACCAGCTGTCAAGGAGATCAGTGCAGGGGAGTTCTGGGGCCCTGCACCCCTAGCTGCTGATGGATAAAACTCGTGCCAAGACTGTGTCCATCTTGGGGCAGTTGATTGTTTGTATTGATTCTTTCATCTCCTTAGCCTGGTTTTGTAGGTGGTAATTGATGCTCCATAAGTTGCTATGTAGTAGCTAGGTACTGTGTATTGAGCTGGTCCCGGAGTCCCTGGTCCCTGAGTGAATCATGATTGATTGATTGGTAATTGGTAACACAGCAGCTTAGCAGCCAGGCCTGCAGTAGTGTCTCCCCTCCCCGCCCCAAGCCAGAGACAGTCAGTCCCACAAGCACCCATGGGAGTTTTGCTTGTACGCAGCTTGAGGGGTAGTTCCCCCCAAACCCCTGCACTGATCTGCTTGAAACTTGGCAGGCTTTGTGGCCTCAGTAAGAGTTACCAGCCCTGCAGTTTTCACCCCACTACGTTGCAACGCCTAGATGTGACATGAGTTTTGCTTTCGAGAATGTGGGGTCCTGTTCCCCCTAAACCCCTTCACCAATCTTCTTGAAACTTGGCAGGCTTCATCCTCTCTGCAGAGTCTACCACCCCTGAAAATTTCATCCAAATCAGACAAAAAACAACAAAGGTATAGCTATTTTATTGCGTCCCCATTATACCCTATGGCCGCATCTCTGAGGCGGCTCCGAGGCAGCTCCGAAGCTCTTCAGGCGCTCTGAACCGCTTCGGGAAGCCTAATGAGACCAGCGCTTCGACCCAGATGTGCTGCTTTGGACCCCGAAGCGTCTGAAGCTTCTCCGGATCTGAAGCTGTGTCCGAAGCCTCGCACAGCCCTACTGGTCACTGTCAACAGCCTAAGATGTTCACAGAGGGGCACCTCTACATCCTAACTAGGAAAAAATAATTGCTTTCATTTTACATGTGGGAAACTGAAGCACCAAGAAATTAAGTGATTTGCCCCAGGTTACATAGGAAGTCTGCAACAAAGCTGGGAACTGAACACAATTCTTCTAATCCAACTCGCACTGGTAGCCACAAGAGCAGCCATTTTCTGAGATGTTACTATTTCAGAGACCAGTAATTTAAAGAAAAAGGTGGTGCTGCTTGGGGAAACAGATAAATGCAACATTATGGTATACCAGTATGGTTATGCCTGCTACTGTAGCCCGGGGGTTAGCCTGCCAGCTTCTCAAGGCAAAGACCTGGGTTCAAGACCCACATCCACCTTGACCTGGGGCTCTTGGCTGCATGTCCAGTTGCCTTTGTCTTTAGAACAGAATACCCAGAGAATTCATGGAATCTCCACCCATGGAAGTTTTCAAAAGCAGGTTAGAAAGACAACTGAGTGGGATGGTTTAGTCATTTAGGATCCTGTCTTGAGTGGAATGTTAGATTAAGTGACATTGTAAGGTCTCTTCCATCCCTACTTTCCTATGAGCAGGATATGCTTAAGAGCATTAGATTTCTCTAGATTATTTCTAAAAGAGTGTAAGCTTCTCCCTTGAAAAACTATTTACCCATGTATACCTGGGACTTATGCTCAAAGAATGATATTTAATATCCTTTCACACAGGGTGTAAATGCAGGAGACCTACAAGTTACTGGAGTAATATACAACAAAAGACACCGGAGTTCAAAAAGGAAATCGGGGAACTTTGCTGGGGAAGCTCTGTTACGAGAAACCTGTTATTACTTTCAGCTCCCGAGTAACAGCATCCTCTCTCCATAATAAAAAAAGGAGCCGCTTCTCCTTTTTTCACATTATACATTGCTGATAAGAGAATATCTAGTAACTTGCTAGAACTCAAAAAGCATTAGATATTTCTGGATCCAAGCACTTGTGCTTAATGGCACAACCCAATCTATAATGGACAAAGATTAAGGGGGAAAAAAATCTTTCCCTTTGGACGAATTATTAAAATTGGTTACTGTAAATATTTCTGGTATCTTCCTCCAATATATATGGTACTGGCTACAGGTAGTGACAGGGTATTAGATGAATTGCTTGTCAGATCTGGTGCAGCATTTCCTTTTCCTGGGAAGGGTTTGTTCATTAATAGAGACAACTCCCACACTTCATGGGACTATGAAAAGTGCCACATAGCTCATAAAAGATGGAGGGGTTTTGCCCCTTCTTCTTTCTTAATCCCAAACCCTTTGTTGCTTAATTTGTTCTTGCCTCATAACATACCAACAGTGACTACAGTGATTAGCCTGTGAAGCAAATGCTGTAGAAATGACTTGGTTACTAAAATATTTCATGCAACACAGATTAAATGGAAAAGGGATAGTGGGGTAGAAGCGACACATACGCTAGGTATCCAAGTGTTTTACAAGTACAACTTTGTTTGCCATCACCTTCCATGTAGCTGAGGAGTAACGACAGGCTTCTTTCTTTTCTTAAACTCATCATACTCATACAATCCAAGGACTGCTCCTTCTGCAGCAGCCTGAGCATCTCCACAGGGATCCACTTCAACACAAGGGATCTCTAGATCCTGAACCTGCCTGCATCCAGCTGGATAAAACAAGACACTGATAAGGTTGTGTCCTCAACAGAAGGCTTTGAAGCAATTATTTTCAAGAAGAAAAAACAAGTATTATGGACACCTGCTAAAAAGACAGAAACCATCCAAAAAAAATCCAACAGCAAAGTCAATATCCACAATTAAAAAGGCCATATATTGGTAATATTCAGACATTTATGAACTTTGAATATAATTTAGCAAGTAACTAAGCCAATAAGCATTTCACAATAACCTTATGAAAAAAAGAGAGGTAACTACACAATTCTGGGGCATTTTGGTAATCAAAGTTTCAGGCCATCACAAATAAAGTTGTAGTACAATGTACTGCTAATAAACTTACTTTTTAAAAAATTACAAAAACCTTGTTACAGGCACTTTTATAACTGGCAGAAAATACAAACATACTATACAAACTCTCTTTTGCCTATGAAAAACTTAACGATGGTTAGGCCACAGGCACCGTAATATCAATTAGCACTCTCACTTGCTTGTTTGGGCTTCCCAGTCTGTCTGTCCCCGTCTTACACTTAAATTGGGGCAGGGAAGCGTTTTTGTTCTGTGTGTACAGAGCTCAGCATGATGCAGTTTTTGGTTACAGTTCCTACCTGCTTCAGTAAAAATAATAAAACATAAGGTTTGAGTTTGTCAAATATGAAATCCCTCCTAATTCAAATTCTAGAGGGAGAGAATTTATGAAGTTACTGGATGCCTTATAATCATACTTCATTACCCAGAGTACACTTTCAGGGATAGGAGAAAGACCTTGCAACCTCAAAAGATCCTTCTGCTTCCACAGGTAAGGAAATGCATTTAAAATTTTTTTATGTAAATCTCCCTCACAGTATAAAATGAAATCTTACCTATAATCTATGCAACATGAATAAATATCTAGGGTCATAACGAGTGCAAGGTTAACTGCAAAGTCAGCATGAGATTGTACTTAAAAGACTTACCAAATTACTTTGAACAGAAGCAATGAAATAAATAAGTGCCTTTTCCAATCCCTACAATTTGGAAAAGCTTGAGCAGCAGATATTAGAACTGTCTGTCTGAACACTCAGGAAGATGCTGCTGCATGGATAACGCTCTAATGAAAACCTCTAAACCAGGGCTGTTCAACTTCCATGCAGCCAGTGGCTGCACACCCTTCAGGCCACATGAGCAAGGGCCACATCAGGGCAAGCCACAGACCCCTATGCTGTGTACTGCATAGATGTGCCTGCAGTACCCCCCCCCAACCAGTACATCATGTTGCTGCAGGGCCTTGGACTCACCCTCTGCTTCCAATACAGCACTGCCTCATCCCTCTGGGGTAGGGACAGAAAGCAGCCACCAAAGGAGGGGAAGAGAGCCCAGGGTTTCTGTCTGCTGCTGCAATCAGAGCAACAGTGGGAGCAGTGGCTGAGGAGCCGAGGGCCACAACTTAATGCCTCACAGGCCATCAGTTGAACGGTGTTGCTGTAACCCAGGAAAACTATACTTTTTTTAAAAACGAAAGATTACTTCCTGAAGAAAGTAATGGCCTCACCTGGGAAAGACCAACGACTTGTAAGCAGTCAGTGAGAAAATGCATTTTCCAAGCTAGATCCTTAGATTTTATGTGCTATTTTTAGAGGTGCACCGATACTTCAGTCCAATATAGGATTGGCATCAATATAAAGAAAATTGACTGTATCAAAAATCAGCCTTATGTGGTTGATAATTTGACTACTAAATGCCCTGTGCATGTGCGCGGCCACAGCACAGCACGTAGGTGGCTAGAAGCACCAACTGGCAGCTTGGAGAGGTGTGATCAGCAGGCAAATCTGTTGTGGTGGAAGGGGAGGGGAGAGGGAAGGGATGTAGGGCTCAGATCAAAGTCCCCGTGTGGAGGGAGGGAGTAAGGCTTAGGCTGGGGCTCAGGCAGGCACCCAGGGCATGCGGGGGAGCTCCCACTGCTGCGCGCACCCTGGGAGGACACAGAGGGTGTGTACTCCTCAGATCTGCACGGGGAGGGGTAGGCTGCAGCTGTGGTCAGCGGTGCTGGGAGATGGAATTGGGGGGGGCTACAGTGAATTTTGATGTGGCTGCACCCCCCCATAGTCCTCTTCCCAGTGCCACTGCCACCTGTCCTGAGCTCAGCCCCCACTGGGAAGAGCCCAGCACCGCCCCGGCCCCAGCCCACAGTGGTAGTCCACCTCACCCAGATCCAGGGGGACACACCTCCCGGGGTGCATGCAGTGGCGGGTGCCCCCCCTTCTGATGAACCTGTTGTGGCTGCCCCGTCCCGGTCCAGGCAGCACCTGGCCCAGCCCCACTCCCTCCCTTACCGCAGGGGCCTCAATCTGTCCCCCACGCCCCTTCCCTTCCCCCTCCCCTTCCACCACAACAGACTTACCAGCTGGACACTGCTCTTCAAGCTACCAGGCTGGTATTAGAAACCAGATTGGTATTACCTGATATGCCTTCCTAAAAATTGGCTATCAGTATCAGCCCCAAAAATCTCTATCAGTGTACCCCTACTATTTTTCAACAAAATGTACAATGAACTATTTGATTTAAGTTCACATGCTTCATCACAATACAGTGCATCACATCTCAGTGTTAGTTTAATAGTTGAAACAAATATTTAGAACTGGAGTAAACATTAAATGAAATAAGTTAACCTGAAACAGCTGCCCGAATATTCTCTTTGCCTTCATCCCAGTTTTCTTGATCATTTACTCCAATGCTCTTCTTACCCAAGCCCACAACTACAACACTTGGAAAGTCCTGTGTAAAACCGACACAAAGTGGAATTATTTTCTTCACGAGTACAGCCAGTATGGAAGGTTAATAGCAATACTGAAAGCAGACATAACAGAAGCATAACATCCATCATTCAAAGCAAGTCGCTACACTATGATACAAATCTCTCCCGCTCCTATAAAATTTATACAGGAAAATGAAGAACTTCACTGCTGTCCAATTTATATTATTATTTGTACTGTGGTGGTGACTGGAGTTCTCAGCCAGGGCCCTGGGGTAGTATGCCCTACACATGCACCCAGAGGAGGTGGTCCACACTTCAAAGAACAATTTAAGTAACAGGATTATTCATAATATTTATGAATCATTTTCAGCAAGCTTGTAACAGAGTTTGTGTACAATTTTACCCTCTATCCATCAAACAACAAGGCAGGATGCTCATCCTGGACAAGGATCTTTTTCTCTCTCACTGCTCAGTGCTTCAGGCACAGCAGTAGGTTAATAATCTCTACAGCCTTCCCCATACTATTCTTGAGCATTAGAAAATAATACATTTTTCTTCTTCCACTGTCAAACTGCCATTTCATATTTTGAGCTCTTTTTAGAGTGCTAGATAACAGCACTACAAGGAAGTGTAGAAAGCTAAGTACACACCATCAGCCTGGGAAAGAAAGGGAGATTAACCCCTCTAAGGGACTGAAGAGCTGGCAGAAGGAAGGAGAAATAATTGAGGTGAAAGGAATCTCTTAAGTTATATATAATTTGATATACTTCCCTCCTAAAAGCGTACAGCAGTAGATTCCCCAAACCTTTCTAAACAAAATGAAATTAAAACATGGGGTCTCTTCAGATTTTCATTACAAATACAAGCATGTTTCTAATAACCAGTTTTCCAGCTGCAGTACTGAATTAACATGTAGCTCACAACAGACTGCAGCTTGGACACACTTTCTAGAATTACTACAGCTAGCAATGGTTCAAACTCCTGTTGTTACGACTTTACGCTCTCCCAAGAATACTGCCTAGGGAACAATTCTGGAGCATTTTCATGCAAAAAATTCCCACTTCCTTCACTGGTGGTTGTGTGCAAAAACAGCTACAGATCTAATCAAACTCCAGTGAAATACATGAGAGTCTTTCCACTGACTTTAAAGTCAATTGGATTAGGCCTTCCAGAAGAATTGCATATAGAAAACAACAAAAAACCACTAAGAAATTATGGCTTTGAAATCCCTTGAAAAAAAACCTTGGCTCAGTGCTATTGGAACCCAGAGGCCTTCAGGCCTGGGTTTCACCTTTGTGCTTAGCTTGAACTATGGTCGAGACATGCACCCAGTAAAAGGAGCAGATGGAAAAATACTGTCCCTGACTTGAAATGAATCAGGAAGTTGGATAACTAAATTGAATAAATATAACCTGGGTAAAAGAGGAACAATCAGGGCAAAACCTACCCCCACCTAAGAATGAAAAGATTACCTCATTAGTTCTCTCTAAACCGAAGCAGTGGGTTTTTAAAAACACCGCTTCAATTTAGGGAGAATTAAACCACAGTAAACTTCTGTGGTGTGTACACAAGGGTCGGGCCTGATCCTTACCTGCCTCTGCAGCAGCAGGGGGAGGGCAAGCTGCCGGTGGGCTGAGCAGTCCCTGAGCTGCGCTGGGGCTGGTGCTTCCCTCTGCCACAGTGGCAGTGCCTCCCAAGCGGCACCTGCCCGCAGGCACCTGGCCCAGGTGGCTCCAGGGGGCACCGCAGCCGTGGAGGAAAGCACCCGCTCCCCAGGCAGGCAGGCAGGCCACTTTTTTTTTTTCCCCTTCGGTGGAGCCTGCTTGCATGGGCGGCTGCCGGGCTGCCTGCACAGCCCATGAGCTGCACGGGGCCCAGTGCTCCCCTCCACAGCTGTAAGGTAGCAAACTAAAACACCTCGGAGGTGTTTTATTTTGCTGCGTCCCAAAGTCATTTAACGCACAATACGCTGCCGACAGTGTAAACAGCAACGCCATTAAAGCAGTGCAAAAGGGCATTTAAGCCGCTTTAAAGGCCAATTTTGTGGCATGTACAAAAGCCCCAGGAGCCCTTGACAAGACTTCAAGGCCTGATCAAATTGGGGGGGGGGGGGTAAGCATCTGCTTTGACTAGCTACAAACCTAAAATTTTAACTGCTAATGCTGCTTCAATTTTAATTAGAATTGTATCTGTTAGGGTTCAATAAACTTGCTTTTAGTTTAAGACAACCATGTCTTAGTCTCCTTGCCTGGTATAAGACCCATTATAGCATCATAGGGACGCAAAAGTGCACACAGACATCTTCTAGTGTACGATGAAGCATAAGTCTGCCATAACATGCTACATCCAAAATGGGTTTAAAATAAGAAACAATGCCAAGACTCGCATGGAGGTCACCAGACAAATCAATATACTTCATATAAACTGAGACATCATACCTGATACAAACCATGAAAGATGCGTGTTTTGCCTTTCTTCAAAAGAGGCCCGGATCTAAAACATAAGAAGTTCCAGACATTCTTTTAAAACTAAGATCATGATTTCTTGCGGCAACAATTTCATGCTCCAGCCACATAGTACCCTTTAACACCACACAAGGATGTTGCCTCATTACTGATTTTAAAAAGAAACAAAATTTACCCAATCATTGCTTCCACGCCCTGCAGCACCTATGTTCTTCTATGTACTGCTGCAGCTCAAACCTACCAAGCCTGTGAGGACTGAATACCAACGTACAAAACAGTATGGCTGCAAACTCTAACAATGAATTAAAACATGTATTTCCTGAAATGTCTTGATATTGCAAGACAGCTAAGAAACAGGCTTGAACACTCACATGGACAAAAGTTCTCTCAGCTTCCCGGATACACGTCTATCAAAAGCATCTCCTGCATCAGTAAACTGAGGAGGTCCCTCTTCCTTTTCATTTGCATAGATGCCCAAGACGAGGCCCTGAAAGAAAAGTTACGTGCACAAATTGAGCTCCCTTTGCAAACCACGTACACTCAGATGCAAGGGTCACATTTACAGCAAGCTCAGCACTCTGAGAATTAGGAATCTGTTTATGAGAGTTAAAGAGAAAATAGAAAAGAAAGACACAGGCCTGGGGCAGAGCACTTCAACCTCCTGGACACACCTTGGGATTGCTGTTCTTGGGCAAAAATAATTGTAAAAACCAGTCTGAATGAAAACTGTGGAACAAGAAATTATCCGCACACTGGACTGTGGTAGTCACCGTCTAAACAGGCACTGGGGATTCTTTCCTCATTACTTGCATTAGCTTTTGTGACCTGCCTCATTTCTACAGGTGTCCAGTTGCTTTTCTCTCCTAGCGCTGCCCCCCTCTCTCTCTGCTCCCTCTTGCTTGCATTTTGCACTCTAGCTTCTCTCCTGCTCTGCTTTCTACACCTCCTTTCACAGCCTCTGATGAAACAAACCTGGGTTGGCTGCATCTTGTGCGCTCTTCTTCTGGTGCACCAGAAGAAGACTGCCACATCTTGGGCACTCTTCCCAGAAAAGCGGGAATCAGCCCTGCCTCCTGCCGGACTTTACGCTCGCAGCGCCCTCGCCCGGGTCAGCACGAGCTGCCGACCACGAGACGCAGCGCAGAGCCCGAGCCAGAGGAGACCAAGGGCCGCAGCCCTCGCCAGGCAGCTCCAGCCCAGGCAAGGCCGCTGGTCAGAGCCGCGAGCAGGTCTGCCGGGCTGGGGCGGTGCCGCCGGGCCGCTTGCAGGGGGCTCCGGGGAGCGGGGTCCGCCCGGCGCCCTCCCCGCGCTAAGCGCAGCTCTCCCGCCATGGCCTCGGCCCCACAACCCGCGCACCGGCCCGGCCCTACCCTGCTCCCCGCCGAGCTGCTGGTGCTGCAGGCGCGCGGCCAAAGCGTCGGTCCCCGGCGGTGGCAGCAGCGCGAGCAGCGCGGAAGCAGCCCCCGCAGCATGGCCCGGCCCGGCCCGGCCCGCGTGCGCGCCCGAGGGGAGGGGAGGGGAGGGGAGGGCGGGGCGGGGCGGGGCGGGGCGCCGCGCGCTTCCTCGGGGCGGGACCGGGGCCGCCTCCAGGCGCAAGGCCGGGCGCCGGGCGGGGCCTGCTCGCCGCGCCGCAGCTTCTCCTTCGCAAACGTTGCCTTGGCGATTTTTGCCCCTGCGGCCACAGGGATGGTGCGAGAAGTAAGAGGGCGGTATCTGGATGTCCCAAGCCTGAGCATTTCAGAGTTGGTCTTGTGAAAAGTATCCCCCCTCCCCCCCCCCCCAAAAAAACCCACAAAAAACTAAAACTCCTTGCCTCCCGCATAATTGCCGAACCCACTCGGCTACTGCAGTGGTCCGAGGTGACGGCACGTTTGCTCAGATCTAAGACGGCCCCGAATGTAAGACGACTCCCCATGCTTATATTGTAGGTGTGGCACGTTTATGCATTTGGAGTTTAAATTGCTGGGATCATATATTTCATAGATTCATTGACACTAGGGCTGGAAGGTACCTGGGAGGATTATGGAGTCTAGCCCCCTGCCCCAGGGGCAGGAAGCCAGCTGGGGTCACAGGATCCTAGCAAGGTAGACATCCAAATGTGTCTTGAAGGCGTTCAAAGTAGGTGCTTGAACCGCCTCCAGCAGCAGTTTATTCGAAACCTTGTGGGCTCGGACAGTATATAGTTCTTCCTTATGTCCAGCCTGAAACGGACACAGAGGAATTTGTGACCGTTCGACCTCATCATCCCTTGGGGCGCTCTGGTGAACAGACGTTCCCCCAGATCCCGGTGGTCACCCCTGATAAACATCACCCCTGAGCCTGTGCTTTTCAGGCTGAAGAGTCCCATGGCTCTCAGCCTGTCGTCATAAGGTCTGTTTTCCTAACCGCTGATCATGCGTGTAGCTCTCCTCTGGACCCTCACAAGCTTCCCCACATCCTTTTTGAATTGTGGAGCCCAAAACTGGATGCAGTACTCCAGCTGCAGCCTCATCAAGGCCAAGTACAACGGCACAACGACATCCTGGGATTTGCTCAAGAAGCATCTATGGATGAAAGCCAGCATTTTGTTCACTTTACAAGCTGCAGCATCATATTGAAGGCTCATGTTCATCTTGTGGTCAACCATGACCCCCAAGTCCCTTTTGTCCAAAGAGCTAGCCAGTGTAGCACTGCCAAGCCTATAAGCATGCTGCGGGTTTTTTCTCCCAAGGTGGAGAACCTTGCATTTTTCAGTGTTAAACACCATCAAGTTCTTGTCTGCCCATTTCTTGAGCCTGTTGAGGTCAACCTGGATTGCCCTCCTGTCCTCAGGTGTGCATGCCTTACCCCAGAGTTTGGTGTTGTCGGCAAACGTGGCCAGTCTGGTTCTGACACCAATGTCCACATCATTAGTGAAGATGTTGAACAATATGAGTCCAAGGACAAAGCCTTGGGGGACCCCACTGGTCACAGGGCACCACGATGATTGACTTTCATCAACCACCACCCTCTGGGTCTGACCACGGAGCCAATTCCTCAGCCAGCAGATCCTTTAACCCCAGTTGACTTCCTGCCCCATGGGTAGGGGGCTGGACTCTATGTTCTTCTAAGGTCCCAGCCCTAATGTCTATGAAATCTATGAATTTGTTATAATTTTCCAGGGGTAGAACCTAAATATCACATGGTGGCTTGAATTTGTCCCATCCTCACTCCCAGCAGGAAAAGCAGTGGTTGTGAGGATCAGGTGGCCATTAGGGCTGTGCGAAATTTTGCCGACCGTTTCGTTTCAACACTGTTTCAACTCATTTTGAGCTTGAAACAGCAAAATCGAAACGAAATGAAGGGCTTCAAAACAGCCTCGAAACAAAATGAGGCTAGTCAAAACATTTAGAAAGTTTTGAAACATTTCAAGTTTTGAAGCAGTCAGTGGCCAGGTGGTGGGAAACAGGGGAGAACCAGGGCTGCGCTCCCAGTGGCTCCAGGCTCAGCCAGGCGGGGGAGCGCAGCCCTGGCTCTTCCTGCCTCCCACGACTGGGGTGTGTGAAGCCGATCACAGCACAGGGGAAGGGAACTGAGACCTGGCTCAGTTCCCTTCCCCAGTGCTGCAATCAGGCTGGAGAAAGGAACTGAGCCAGATAGCTCAGTTTCCCTCCCCAGTCCCAGGCAGCAGCACTTGTTAACCTGTCAGCTCTGTGCTCCTGAGGGAGCCCTGGCACCCAACTTAATGGACTTACAGAGGACTTTTTCTATTTCCCCCTCCCCCCCCACCTCATCTAACCAGAACTAAGCAGAAGAAACATTTAATAGGCATCTTGGGCCATACATTCCCCAGTTCCAGTTTGTGAGGCCTATTTAAACTTGATTGACTAAAACTTGGTTGCCGGGTTAGGGAATGCTGAGGCAAGAGACCAAGTCAGAGGGGCTTTGGGGAACATTTGAGCAATGGTTAAGGATTCATCACAGTGTCCAGCCTGTTGGAGCCTGACCACAAATGCTGTCATACTTTTCCCAGGATGACTGGTGGAAGTCCTCCCCACAAAGTTTCTGAACACTCCAAGTAATCCCCTTAAGTCTGTTAAAAGACTACAGTAAGATCTGAGAGTCGTGCTAAGCTGAGGCTTATTCACAACAGGTAAAATACAAAACACTGATGCTGACTTCACAGTGCAAGCATAGCTAGGCCATCTAAGATCCCTTCTAGTATATTCATAAGAATTTCAAGCTGGCTCCTAGGTGTCTGGTTACTCCTTAAAACTTAATGTTTTTCCTGGTCGTTAATCAGTTTCTTGAGATGTTCCAAACCAGATAACCCATTGTCACTGAAAAAGGTAATTCATTTAAATTTAAACTGTTTATATAACAGGATTTTTCCTGTCAATTACAGCTTGGGACCCTCTTGATTTACATAATTAAAAGAATGCTTTGGAGAGGCTAGACTAAGGGTATAAGAAAGCTGTAAAGCAGGAAACAGTGTGCTTCAAGAGAGAAAAATCTCTCTGACACCATCCACTGTTGTTCTCAAGAAGCTGGGAGAAACAGATCATCTCCCCTCAAGAATCATGCTAGGAACTTTGCTTGTCAACAAATCACCCGAGTGCCTTGAAACAGTGAGATCCCAGCTCTCTCTCTCTCTCTCTCTCTTTTTCTCTCTAGGCATAGCTTTCTGAACCTAAATTGTATTAGTTAAGCTTGGGCTTAACTATCCAAATACTCAATTACATTCAATTGTAATTGTTTTGTTTGTTTTTCCTTGCATGTCTATTATTACTAGCACCATTATACATTTCATATACTTAGCAATAAATAACTTTTATAGTCAAACTGGTGGTAACTGGGTGTATTTTTCCTTCTCTACTTCTCCTTCCCCACTTGCTCTGCGGCAATGCTTCTTTTACCTAAGTCAAAGATCCCTGTCAAGCCCAGAAATACTGTGGGGTCCGCTCATCAAGAGGCTACCACTATTAAGACAGGGCAAAAGATTTGGACATGCTGAGTTTGAGAGACATAAGGGGATCAGCTTGTATAGGCTGATTGACCCAGTTTGGCTCAGACCTGCCCTAATGAACTGAATGCTGGCCCATGAGGGTGTCAGTTGGACATATAGCCAGATTCAGAGGTATTCTGTTCATCTGTGTGCTTGTGTCTGACTGCATTTTATTGTTACCTTAATGAACTGATTCCTGGCATATGAGGTGTCAGTCTGTCCATGCTGATCAACCCAGCCAGGTCAGACATGTCACATACTTTTGTGTGTGTGTGTGTGTGTGTGTGTGTGTTTGACTGATTCAGTGGCCAGCCCCACTGAAACTGAGAACTGCAGGATAGCTCCATTGGGGGTGAGGACTTGCAGAAGGGAGAGATACAGCTCCATATAGAAACACAAGTGACACAAGCAGCACATTGATAGATAGAATTACAAAGACCCTAGAAATATATCCCTAATAAATAAGCACACCCCAAAGTGATAGGCAAATCCAGTAACACACTGGGTTCCCTCCCTCATCTGGCAGGCAGATCGAGGGCCCTCAGCCCCAGGAGGACTGGTACAGCCCCAGCAGACCTCCTGGGGTTGGACCCCGATCTGCCTGTCAGATGAGAGAGGCTGTTTCTAGCTTCCCCATTATAGTGAATGGGCAAAACATCGAAACAGCCTCACTGTTTTGATGAAGCAAAACAGAACAGCGGTTTCGACTTGAAATGTAATTCAGAACAAAACGCTGTTCCATCCAAACCTCGAAACTCAAGTCGAAACGAAACAGTGCTGTTTCACACAGCACTAGTGGCCATTGTCCTCTATCTCATAACCTTTTTCCCCCTGGAGCCTTCCTGCCCCCCCTGCCACCTGCACCCCCCAGCCCCCCACAACCTCTGTCTTTCCCCACCACTCCCCAATCTCTGCTTCATCCTTTCCCCACTCCCTCCAGTCTCTGCCTCTTCCCTCCCACTGCCCAGTCTCTGCTTCTTCACCCCCCAGCCTTACTGTCAGCTGTTCTATTGCCTTCTCAGAGTGCAGCAGTGGAAGTGCAGCCCCTGCCAGCCACACAGTGGCATTTGCATTGCTGACTGGCTGGACAGGGCATTAAGTTTCCATATATACCGTGTTCAGGAGGAAATCCAGCCTGAGCCAGAGCCAAGCTGCACCTGCCAGTAAGGGAAGGGAGGGGGGAAGAATTTGCAGAGGGCAAGAGGATGTGGGGGCAGGTGGGTGCTGTGTGTCCCACAGCTTGACCCAGCTCAGGGCCAGTCAGAGCTGCAGCAGCTGTCTGCTCCATGCACTGATTTGTATCTTAATTAAAGATGAGGGGCTTTACCCCCCATGCTGATAGGGGGAAAAACCCTTTGTCTTAGGTTGGGGCGGACAATTATTTTGGATGGAGGGCCACTTACTGAGTTTTAGCAAGCCATTGAGAGACGCATGACAGGCAGCCAGGGGCAGATAAATATTAATTTTCTAAATTCTGGGGGGGCCCCGTGGGCTGGATAGAATGGCCTGGTGGGCCGCATTTTGCCCACCCCGTCTTAGGTTCAAGTAAATATGGTACTTTATTCAAAAGTGTGTCTGGTGGGTTTATCACAAACTTTTATGAAACCTGCTGGCAGGAATGTGTGTGGTGTGATCACACTGAAGTCAAACTGCAATATGTAAGAACTCATTTTGTTTTGCAAGTTGCATTTCATATGAGCAACCAGGATTTAAGAATGCATATGTGTTACTGATTTATAATAACCTCTCTCAGATTTTTAAATTTTTCTTCATACTTACATTTTTCTTGGCATTTGTACAACTGATCCTTCATGAAGTAGGACAACATACTCATATAGGGAATGTTACTAGTGTATAGTTGCAGGATTGAAGCTGTATATTGCTCAGATTGTAGAGAGGAACATGACATAGGTATCTAGAGAGATAGATTAGTTTCCGAGTGAAGAGTGTATCCCAGAGGGGAAGAGAAAAAGGGCAAAGATGGTAGTATCTGAAAAATTAAGATTAATAAGAATGACTTATAAAATTTATAAAATACAGGTCAGGAGTATACTCAGGAGTGAATTTATGCTATTATAACAACAGCACCATGTAGAAGGAAACTATTTGGGTTATGTTGACATTGTATTGTACTGACAGTGCAAACACTAGAATATCCAGCATTGTGTTGTTCAACGCTGAACAGTTTGGACCATCTTAAGAAATGAAGAATGATTTGCGAGTGGCTGACTGCTGTGCACAAGAATCTGAGGACTTAAGACACTGAGTACAGCAGATTATTTTCCATTATTTTTGTAACTGAACTCACACTGCTATATTTAAAGTATTTAGTATTTAAAAAGCAGCTTGCTCAAAATTTCATTCAGCTGTGCAGTTATCTGTGCAGTTATTCCACTTTAAAAAAATGAAAAGCTTTCTAAGTAATATATTTAAACTGCCAGTCTCTGAGTGGTATAGAATTACAGCAAAACACAGATATAGCAAGCTATGTATATACAGAGAGAGAGAGAGAGAGAGAGATCATATCAAGCAGAGTGTCAGGAAGAAGGCAAAAAAGATAAATACCATCCAACATCCATTTCAAAATCACACTTTTAAACAATTGAAGCACAATATATCTGAACCATTGGTGTAAAAGTGATGTGTGGTGCAGTGTAAACCATGCTTGAACTGTATGTTAAGCTTTAATTTCTCTTCTCCAGACTAAATTAAGCCAGTTCTTCCAACCTTTCCTAATATATACAATGTCATCTATGGATAATATTATATTGCTAAGATACAGGATACCTTCTTAGTCTGGGTTGGACCTCTACAGTGCATAGCCTTACCTCTTCACTTACCATAGTCTTGGCCCAAGGCAAGGAAGCCAATGAAGCAGCAGTAAATGAAACACAACATAGCATTGGTTGCTATGGCTAGGAACAGACATTACACATAAACCAGTTTAAGTGATCAGAAAGTGCTTTAAACCTGTAACAGAACAGAAGTTCAGTGCTCATAAATCAGTTTCAAAATGGCCGAAGCTGGTTTAAGATAAACCTGGTTGAATGTAGCATCAAATTTAACTGAATTGGGTCAAATTGGTTTATGAAACTTCTGTCCCAGATCCATTCCTGGTTTAAGTTAAATCAGAGCCCCCCTAGCATGCTTTCCAGCCCTGGGCTGGGGGGAGAGGGAGGAAGAGGAGGAGGAGGCAGGGACTATCCCCTTCCGCCTGCCAGGCAAACCCTGGCTGAGGTCTGGAGCCAGGGAGAGCCCCGAGTACAGAGCTGACCTGCTGCTAAACTTACTGAAAGTTACTGCTGGCTGTGACTGTGGACTACAAATCCCAGAGGCACCTGGAAGCAGGAAGAAGAAGCTGTGAGCAGTCCTGCAGAGTCTTGCTGTTGTGATTGTGGACTGCAAATCTCAGAGACCTAGGGGCAGCAGGAAGAGGAAGCAAACACACAGTCTATGCTGGTTATGTGCTAGACAGTCATGCTGTAGTGCCCCCAGGCTTCTGGCCTGAGCCACTGCAGGCATGTGGCTGCATTTTCTGAATCAAAGGTAAATGTATGTCCAGTTGTTTCTCAGTTTAATCTTTGCAACTTAGACTAACCTGCAAAGACTTAATCGATTCAGCCTCGGGTTTTTTGATTGTCTGTACTGGGCCTATGAATTAGGAAATATTTTTGCTTCACTTACTAACTCCAGCCTCTCCCTTATGCTATAGTTGTAACTGTGCTCCAGAAGCTGTGATGAACTTTAGCTATTTTTTTTTATCCTGCAATTTTTCAGTCTAAATTTATGGATGATTTTTTTTGAGTGTTCAAGTGAGTGTGACTAGCAGCTCTACCTTGTATAAGATATATATTTTTAGCATATGCTACAGTGGTCCCCACAAATGTTTGCTCCTGTACCTCAATCTACCTATTCTATCACTATCCAAATGCAGGGTCGCATGTAAAGGTGATGCAGGCTACAGTAATTGACTAATAATAGATTTCTGCCATTTTCTGAATTTGGCCCAAAGACTCACAAATTTGCAATGGTCTTGACAAATAAGTTCAAGGATGAAAGAATTTCTTTCCATTTCTCATCTCAGGCAAGACTTGAAAGTACAGTGCCTGGGAAGCCAGTTCAGGAATCTACTGCATGGTATAAGCTACTTTGTTAGTTGATGAACAAATAGACTGTCCCCGTAAGCGGAAAAGTACAGTTTGCAGCACCTCAAAGCCTTTTGAGGTGCCATAAAACACAAGTGGCGCACTTGACCCATTCAGCACACTGCATATTTGTAGCACAGCAGCAAAATCAGGTACAGGCTTCCCTCGCTTTATGCGAGTTCCATCTGTGTGAATTTGCTCTTATGCAATGACCCTTTTTATACCAAAAAATTGTTTTATTCAAGGTAAATTCACTCTTATGTGAATGGTGTTGTGCCTGCAGTGAGCTGCTTTGTGTGGTGCATTGTGGGATTGGCGTGCATCAAAATATAGTCTCCTGTGTAGATCTGTGCTACTCACTCGTTGTCTGTGACACATGTTTTTGTAGTTGCCATTCCCATTATGATAACATTCACCACCACCCTGTGCTTGTGTGTACTGTCTGCTGATGGCAAGTACTAAAATTGTTTTGTAAAAATGGTAAAAATGGGTCTGGGGGTCAGTACAGTCAAGGTCTTGGAACATATCCCTATTTGTTACATTGTAAAGTGGGTTCCCTTTATGCAAATTTGAGTTGTGCACCGTTTTCCAGGAATGCATGTACACCATAAAGCAAGGGAAACCTGTACCAGAAAATCCTGGTATATAAAAAAAAAGTGGTGTGGTCCACGGGGCAGCAGCGTGTACTGCCAGAAAACAGAGCCACAATCTGGGAGGCCCCCAGGACCCCAGGTAAGGCTGCTGGCACCAGTCCAAGCCTCCCCTAGCCCAGCCAAGGCAATTTGCCGTGCACCAGAGCGTGCGTGCAGGGTCATACCCAGGGACAACTAGCAGCAGCACAAATGTGTCACTGCTATTTGTCCATGAGGAAATGCACATTCCCACTTGTTGGGATGCGGCCATACAGTCTTATTCTGATTTTACTGCTGGCTAAATTAGGTATAATGTCAATGGAGTTACTTCTGATTTACATCTCTTCAAATACAAATAGAATTTGGTCCATAATATCATTTGTCATTGCCACTGATATGAAACACTGAGCATAATAAAGAGTATGGAAAATAAATAGTTGAGCATGTAAATGTGGATTCTTTAAATTAGGCACATAAAGCCATATTTAGATACATAAGTGGGCAGCCTGTTCTTCAGAGGTTCTGAGTACCTGCAGTTATCATTGGCTTCCCCTAGGGTCTATGAATGCTCAATACTCTTAATTATAAAGCAAGCTATTTGGGTTCTTAAAATGTAGGTACCCAAATCTGAAGATGTTGGCTATGACCTTAAAAATACTATTTTAGCTGGAGAAGGATTTTCATATATGTTTTTCTTAAAACATTCTGAAGTGGCACAAGAAATCTCTCTCAAACTTTTTCATGTTTCTTTTGGTAGAGGCTTTCACAGTTCTTTACAAAAATAAGTGTATTTGAAATTTATAACACACAACAGTTTTCCATTAGCCTGATGACCAAATACAATGTGTTTTAAGCACTAATATGAAATAATGGCTTTTTCATTAACTCAATTTTTTTAAGTCTAGTTTTCTGTAACTATCATCTGTACATAGTCTAGGAATCTATTTTGCTTCTCTGTGGCAATGAATCTCTAGAAATGTCATGTTTGCTTTAAGGCCTGCAGAACTCTGCAGTCATGGTGCAACAACTGATTAAATGCTTATGCTGTGGTGGTATTAGTATTCTTAAAAAAAAACAACCAACAAAACTTTGCCACACATAAGCGTCTTAATAAAAAGTTTTTCATTTAATAGTGTTTCATATGTGCTATTTTCATTTGTTTTCAGATAAAACAAGAATTGGCAGAGGCCTGAGCCAATATATCTGTCAGAATACTCTTTAGGTTATCTAGTTTCTGGCTTTTGACTTTTATTTTTTATTTTTAAAATCTTATTGTATGCCCTTAGTCATGTGCTCCCAGTTTGATTTCAGTCTCCTAGCTAATTTACCTTTCTAGAACTTCAGTACATCAATAAGAATAGGGTACTCCATTGGTCCCCTCAGATTTTTTTAACAATCTGAGAAACTAATTTGCAATTGTGTTTAATACAGAAGTCCAGGATCTGTTCTCTATGCTGTGCAATAAGACTGTAGTCTATTAGCTTGGAAGCCAATGTATTATGATACAGTTATCTTCTTTATCTTAACTAAAGAGCACTGTTCAATGTTTGTGAAATCATATTTTACTTCAGATTTTTGAAAAGATGGAAACATTCTAGAAAGTAACTGCATTACTTTACATATTGGATAGCTTTTAAGCAGTGCGGATGTTGTAGTTTGTTTTCCAGCCAATGCTATTGCTGGTACCATTAACTGGCCTCAAAATACTATGTATTCTGCCAGTAGCAATTTAACTGTTTATGAAACCAGAATTTCCATCCAAATAAAAAAAATTACAGAACCAAGGAGCTGCTTTTAATCACAACAGTTAACTTCAAAAAAACTAATTTTATGATGGAGAAGGTTATTAGTACATGATGTCTTCTGCTGTAACATTTGCCTCTTCTGTTTTAGTCTTAAATTCAGGGAAGCGAATTGCACTTAGGGCTATTAGCAACAAATTTACTCCATGAGCTGTAGCACTTGCCACACAAAGCCAAAAAGAGCCTTCATACTGTTCCTCCAAGACTAGAAACTGAAAAATTTCCTGGAAATTGGCAATTCTTTCTGTGAGATGATGAAGTTTAACAGCTGCTATAAAGCTAGCGACTGCCAATGCTGTAAAGCCACCTGCAACAGAATGAAAAAGGCATTCATCATCATTTTCAAAACAAGTCGGATGTGTTGGATCCAATTTAGGAGAACATGACTTAAGTACACACTTCAAGTTAAATGTATGATTGGGTATCCAGAATGGGGATGTGCTTAACATGTGCTTAAGGGTCTTCCTCTATTGTAGCCTTTATTAGATATGTGATTAAGCATCGCACCTTTCTTATGTTGCTATAAAAGTGCTCTTGCAACTGATATTGAGGCTGTATATGAATTTTCTGTTCATGAAGAACAACCTATACTAGCATCTGAAATGCCTTGTATTAATTTTACTACAGTAGGTACAAATTCAATGCAAACATTTATCTTTTATTAGAAATGTACATACGGGACAAGCAAGAGGTTTTAACATGTGGACACAATTTAGTGTTACCATTTATTCACAGTAGTAAAAATTATTTTACCTGCAAGTAAATTCCATAGGCATATACCTGCTGGACCTTTAATAGCTCGATATGGAACCTGGATTATGTTGAGAATGCAGAATCCAAAACTGATCAGAGCAAAAGAAATGGCGACACATAGGAAGATTATAATCATCACATGAAGGCCTGTATTCAGCTTTTTGACCAGATGTGGGAAGACTGTCAAGAAAAAATATTCAGTTATTCAGCATATACCTTTTTCTGATTATTAAAAGTTAACCTTATATTGATTATATAAACTGATTTATGCTCACTGTAATAGGACTTTATTTACAAGTAAACTTGTAGAAACAGCTGTGTTAGTTTGTGATGGTTGAATAATCAGATGGCAAAAGTAAAGGAACGAGGATGTTCTTACCTGAGAATAGTATTCTCTTATAGTACTTGTGTTGGTCAGGGATGCAGGCTCATGTATTCTTGCCCTAGTTTTATTAAGGTCAGTATTATATGAGACTATACTGGAAAATATATTACTGTATATTATGTCTATTAAACAGTAAACCCAAACAAGAGCACCAAATCTGAATTTCACGCACTTTGATCTTCCCAGCTTGTCCTATCATTATTGTAAGCGTCAGCCAGAATTCTAACTCTAAATATTCCTGAATTTTAGGGAGAGTTCAGATTGAGATCGAAATGTCATGCCATGAGCTTTAATTAACATATATGTATATTATACTTATAGCAATAATAGTGGTATTGTCTGAAGCTACAAACTAAATTATCTGCCTGCTGCTCAACAAACTTATATGAGCAACAAGTGAAGTGTAGATGAAAAACTTGGTTCCTTTCTTTGAGTCAAGTAGACCCACAGTTCAGCAAGGTATTTAAAGGCCCCTTACTGGAACCATTTATACTTAGCATTACGCATGTACTTAAGGATGCCTGTATACATGCAGGGACACTGCTCTGACATGCTTTAATTACACCGCATCAGTGGAGTGTGCTAATTGGCACACTCCAGAAGCCTCCATGTCTTGTGTATCAGTGTCCGTGCGCTTCAAAATGGCAGTGGGGGCACTTTAACTAAAGCTCATTCAATGACCTTTAGTTAAAGCCCCCACCACCATTTTGAAGTGTGGGGAGGCTGAATATACCAGATACTGTAAGTGCTTTAATTAAAGCGGCTCCCAGAGCTGCTCTAACTAAAGCGCCCCCCACACCCGGAGCACGTGTAAAGATGCCCTAAGTATCTTGCTCAATCAGGTCCACAGTCACTGAACAGTAGGTTCAGTTGCCCTGAGGCCTCCTTGAGGTCCATCCAAGCCCAACCCTGGGCATCTTGTGGAAGCATTGTAAAACCTTTTTATTTAGGCAGGCTTTTAGCAAATGGGGTTAAATTTTGGGGTATTTGGGGAGTTATTACTTACTATTTTATTATTTTACTTGTTTATCTTATGTTTATGATAAGCCATCCTGGGCCTTTTTGGGAAGGGTAGCATATTAATCTAATTAACCCCAGTATATGGCTATTAAAGACACAATAATTAATGAGAATGAACAAGCAATTTCTGCCTTGATCATATCAGCAGAAAAAATAAAACATGTTGCAGTATTATTAAGGTTACTCATTTAAGCATTAAAAATTAGGAACTGCTACATTTTTTCTGTACCTCCTAACCAGCATACAGAAGTTACTTAAAGCACTGTAGATTTAATACCTCATTTAACAAGGGTTAATTTTACAGCACTGTACCCATTTTAAAGTGTTGTAAAGCCATTCACTTCTGTTAAGTCACAGCAATAAAGCATTTTAAATGGCAAAAAAAGCAACTTGTGTACACACCTCCAGTTAGTGTCAATCTCCAGGCTCTGGCCTACCTTTAAAACATTATTACTATAAGGCCAGTGTGCCTGAACATCCCTTTGCTCCCAACCCAATGTTTCTTTTAAGGTAATTGTGATCTGAATTTGTCTTAGTCTCTATTCTCAGGTTTCCTCTGCACCAGGTAGAGGTATAGCCATTGTCTGCTCAAAGTCCCCATCTATAGAATGTTTTTCCTGGACCCTGATTGTGCTCATTAGAGACCCTTAGGACTTCTTTCCAGGCATGTTCCCAAGACATTTCTATTTGGGAGCATTTTTTTTGGGTCAGTGACCCAAAACATTTTTTTGGGTCAGTGACCCAAAATTTTTTTGGGGGGTCAATGACCATATTGGCCACCCGTTTCACTATCTATTTATTTTTAGAGTATTTTTTGCTGAAGAAAAAGCTAGCTTTCTTGAGCATCTGTCTAAGAGTATTCAGTTAGGGTTGGTCTGAAATTTTTTGAAGTAACACATGCAGGACTTCTAGTAACTCCTTAACTTGGACAAGGTGCTCGTGAATTTTGCCTCTGCTTCCCAGACAATGGTAACTTCTTTCACCCACCTGCAAGTCCTCACAAATGCATTGTTTTAGAGCCAAAGACCAAATTTTCTCAGAAGAGAACTATGGGGCATTTAGAAAATTCAATCTATACTGGGGCTTATCAAGGACAGAGGAGATGGAGAAGACAATAAACACCCTAAATCTAGCCCTGTATAACCTTCAGATTGCTCAGGGAAGTGATAAGACTATAACGAGAATCTATTTATCTCCTCTTCAAGCACAGGGTCAGAGAGGATGTCCCCCTGGGGGAATGACCAGTGGGGTTCTGCACCCATTTCAGAAACAACAATAAGGGTCTATACTGCCTCCCTGTGGCGCCTGAAATCACCAGGCTTGGACAGGTCCTCAGCATGCACCCCAGTCTTGCTCTTGGGCTCCTTTTCTTGGGAAACGGTATTCTCTCCTACGGCCTCCTCAAGCATTTTGCCTCTGGCAGGCTATGGGCGAACAAAATGGTTCTGGAACATCTGTATGACTGCCACATTTCCACTCCACACTGGAGCTGTCCCTCTAGGAAAGGTATCACCACTGAGTCCATAACATCTAATCTTACAGATCTTTTAATTCATTTTTTGAAAGGTATATCTCTACTATATCCATTGACTAAGTGACTGCATTTTTTTTTTAAAGGCCCAGTCCTCCCCTGCTGGCAGGGAAAACTCCCACTGTATCCTGCATTCATGCGGGGGGTGGGACCTGATAACCTTAAGGTCCTTTCCAATCCTATGACTCTATGGTCACGGGAGTTTGGCTTACATAAGAACTGCAGCTTTTGGTCCTCTGACTACTGTATCACAGGAGTCACAGTTGAACTAGTCTATTTTAGTAATTCACAGTAATTCATCAAAAAGTCTCTTTATCAACAGTTGGATTCGCCCTACACAGTTGTGCAAATGACCAAAAGGAGGCATAAGCTCCCCTTCCTCCATTCCACTTAGCAGCCAGCAAGGCTTATCCAAATAATGAATAATGGCATGGATGGGTAGGTAAACTACATCTGCATGCCTAATGCTCTCTCTTAGCAGTGCAAATAAGAGAAAGGCAGAGATCAGACATCCATGACTCCACCTCCTATCCCTTACCCTTTAGAGAAAACTGGACAGGGGTAGGAGTAGGCCGTGCCTGGTAATAAGACAGCATGACAAGGCATTAGCTGCAGTGATTAGCTGAAGCAAGATTTGGTCGTCAAAAATCCACAAGGTAGAAACCAAGCCACGAAACTTCAGCTCCAGTGCTATTTCTACCTTAATGTGGATCTGAAGGCTAAGTAGTCCACCAAAGGTACAGACAAGCCTCTAAACGGTTTGAAAGCAAATGCCTCAGGAGAATACTAGGTTTTACATAGAAAGCTGAGATTTGTCAGGACTCAACATCTCCTCCAAAATTATCAAGAAGAAATGGAAATATCTCCCAACCCATAAAAAATGAAGCCAGAATATTTGCCACGGCATGTGTAGTATGGGGTACCTAGAGAGCAGCATGTAAAAAACAACTGGAAGATTCCTTTGGTTCAGTAGTACTTACTACAAAGGTGGTTGTGGTATGCCAGAAGTAGGCACCAGCCTTTACATGGGAATTACAAGAAAATCTCCATCGGAGTTCTAAGAAATATTTTTTCTAATCCTGCTTTTACAGTGATATGGCATCATATCCAAGAATATAAATGAAAAAAATATATAAATAAATTAAGCCCGAAAATACATTGAAATTTGTGCCCATATTTCAAACCATAAAGACCCAAAGTAGAATGAACTATAGATGTGAGCTTAATAACTATTTTCATTCTATGGGTATGATAAACAAAAAAATTATAAGGCTTTTAAAAATTATTTACACATCACTCAATATATTCAACCAAAACTTTACTTACGTGTGAATTTGGACCGCCGCCCACCCAACCCACACTGTCGTACTTTGCCCCCACGAAAGAGTCCATAGTAAATATCTCCAGTGAACTTGACTAGTTCTGGATCTGTGGCATTGACCAAGTCAGCTCCTGTTTTACAAAGAATTTTTCCAGTTATCCACTTTTGGGTTCCCATCGCAACAACAATCAAGATAAAAGACACAAAGCTCATTGCAGAAGCCAGTGCAAACAATGTCTTTTTAAAGCAGCCAGGCATCTTAGTAGTTTCAAGGAATCCTCTCCAAGGCCTCTCTGCAGTAATTAGATATATTTTCCATTTTTCTGATGCTTAGAAATCCACAAGTGGGATGCAAATTCTTCAAAACATAGACTTTTATATCTCATTGCACTTTTAAACTCCAGAGGCTAAACTGAATGGTTAAAAATCAAGCCCGAAATGTAGATTTGCTGCGACAACATCCTGAAATGGTTGCAAAGAAGAACTTCACTACACTGTAGTGCAGTGGAGCTTGTCTCTGCAGAAAGTAATCCTATATCTATTGCACGACTATTGTTTCATCAGAGGTTTAATTGACATACTCAAATGACATCTATTTCTTTACCATAATCACATAGAAGAAACTTAGATGAAGGATCCAGTTTTTTTAGATTGCTATGACATTTTAAATATTTGTGGGCAAGGGACACAGAATATAAAAAATATATTATTGGCACCTGAATTCTGCTGTCATCTCAGCTGTATCAAATTACTTTTTCCTGGTGCTTGCCGTGGTGCTTTTTTTTTTCTAAATGTCAGCACTGTCCCTGCTATCAGAACTGTTCATAAACTAGAAAATGATAACCCATTCTCCAAGCTTGGTAATTGAAGTATATAAATAGTGTTTGATGCTGCACAGACTTGTTATTAGATTAATCTTTGGAATATAAAATGAGATGCAAAACAATTCTTTATGCTTGAAAAAAGACAAATGCCAACATTCTTTTTAATATATTTTAGCAATGGAGCTAATGCAGGCACATACAGAAACAGACACAACAGGCTAAAAGTGCTATCAGATAGGACTGAAAAGCGACAATAGTTTGCACTTCTTTACTGCCTTTCACTCAAGGACTGTGAAGCTCTTTACAACTATTAATTAATTAATTCTCACAACATCCTTCTGAAGTAGGTAACCCAACACCCTACTGACTGCAGCCCAAACAAGTTGTGGAAACACACTATTACTAAGGTGGTGTCTTTTGGATGAGATGTAAAACAAAGTCTTCACGGTCAGCGGAGGTCTCAAAGCAATACAGCTTTCAATGGTTATGTAGTTATGTTTTAACCTTTATGTCTATATTGTTATACTGTGTCCATGACCATGGAATATAAGCACTTTAAAAATGTATTAGACATTTCAGACACAATACAAAATGTACTTAAGGCATGGCAGCGCCTTAAATTTAGGGGCTTTATGTCTAGAGTTTGATGCAAATTGACAAGCTTACACAACTAAGCTTTATATACAGTGAATGGGAGACCTAGATCACGGACACATATATTTGGAGTGGCTTCAAAAGAGGAACATTTTAAAGGGGCAGCAGCTGTTAAGTTTTAATTGTTACTTGTGGACAAATTGGGAAATACAAACCTCCAATTTTAACACTGCTTCATCAAGGGCTAAAGCTGGAGTGCTTTGGCTATGAAGTGTTCCAAATGTAAATCTGGCCATACCCCTAGATGCCTTCCAAGGATAATCCAGACCATGTAATTTGGGACCTACCTAAATCACAGCAAGACAAACGGTTTTTTGCAACCCACTCATGGTGCACAGAGCTGATATTGTGGGTATTTTGTGGCAGCCCAGCCCTTTGGTGCTGATTGGCAGAGAGGCCCCACCCCTCGGTGCTGATTGGAGGAGGAGGGGTGAGGAGGCAACTGCCATTTTGATTGCTGGATGTCCTTTGTGCGGCCCCGCCCCTAGGCACTGATTGGCGGAGAGGACCCAGAGGGAGGAGAGACGAGGGGGCAGCTGCTAACTTGTCTGCTGCCCTTTGTGCCACCCTGCCAGTGAGCACCTTTCCCTCCTGGCAGCAAGGGCTGCTGGCTCCCACTGGAGAGCCAGCATTATATTCTTAATTTTTTGTTGATTTTGCAGATTTTGTGGACAATCCCAGATTTCAGTTTCCATGAAATCCACAAAACCTCACAGCAGGTAGGTCCCTACACATAGTCATTCGGCACAGAGGTGCTTACAGCTGGCCAATAGGAAATCCTAGGCAGAGTGGCGTGTCTGAATTCCCATTTATCCTCAGAGTTTAGACACCTGATTCAGGGTGCAAGGGAAGTGTTTTGGTCATCTCAGGATATAGACTGTCCAGCAGGGAGACACCTGCCTGGACCAAGACCCCTAACTGACAGCTGCACTGACCTCAAGAATGTGCACAGCATGACATGTAGGGCAGGGGTGTCAAACTCTCTTTCTGCTCCAGGTCAGATCCGGACTGTGGGGCTCCTTGTAGGCTAGATCTGCAAGGGGCTCTGGCTCCATACATGCAGCTGTGGCTGTAGCTCCTGCTGTATATCACATACCACATGCTGGAGTCAGAGCTGCTGCTGCTACCATGTACCTCATGATGCACCAAGAGCTCCAGCTCTGGCACAGGGCACATGGCAGTGACAGCTCCTGCATGAGGTATGCTGCGCAGTCTCAGGGCCAGTGACTGAGGATAGGGCCACAGCAGTAGCAATGGGTGAAGTGACCGGAAGGCCACTGGGTCTGTTTCAGCCCTCACTCGCTCTTCTGCCAAACTGGCATATCCACTGGGGCTCAAGATCCCCAAATTCTGCAGCAGGCCACTCCTCCCTGGCCATGCCCTACAACTTCTGGCTGCCCACTTGGTAGCCTGCTGGCTCTGATAAAATGGCTCTACATGCCATGTTAGATACCTCTGCCCTAGGTCCTCTTCCCCCTGAGCAGGGCCAAACCCATATCTTCCGATTCCCAGGACAGCGCCCTAACCACCAAGCTATAATCTAGTGTGGCATGGAAACCTGGCTTCAACGTTACTGTCAGGATAAATTTGCACCTTTATAGACCAACTCAGGGGTGTCACAGATCCAGGCCCTGGGCCCTATCATCTGGTCTTGGGTGCTGCCCATGGGTCTGGGCATAGGCAACTAGTAAGGAGGGCATGGGGGGGGGCACATGCCCCTCCTGACAGGGCCATCCCCGCCTCCACCACCGCTGGCATCTGCAAGTCATCCCCGCCACTGCTGGCATCTGCAAGTGCTCAACGTAAACCTGACAGGGCTGTTCCTGCAAGTGGCATCTGCAGATGCTCGCCAGATCTACCCCTGCCACTGCCGGAGGCGTCTGCAGGACCTTGCCAGCTCTGTCCCTGCCACTGCCGGAGGCATCTGCAGGAGCTCACCAGCTCTGCTGACGCCGCCCCAGACTCAGGAGGCACCAGTTGCCCATGGGTCTGGGAGTGGACCCACGTGTCACTGTGGTGTGTGAGGGACCAGCCCTGCATGCTGCACAGGAAGTGGGGGCTGGTGTGGGGTGCACCCTGATGGCTGCACTCTGGGCCGGTCCTAGGCACACAATGCCAGCCGCATTTGCGTGTACTCTGAGGGCCCAAACTGGCCTGTGGATCAGCTCAGTGCCTGATCTAGCCATGGATCAGACCTCACTCACCCTCTTGCCACAGACAGCCACATTTTTTATTTTTTTTTAAGGAAAATTTTTCGTGTCCTAGGTCAAATTAGCCAGATCAGGTCCAAATCTGTTTGACTCATTCAAGAACCATATGTGGCTCTGATACCGGTAAGCGTCATCCACTCCAGCCAGGGGCTTCAGAAACCTCCAAATCCTTTGTCAGGAGTCCTATGTGCAAGCCCAAGTGCGGAAGCTTGGTTTAGATGCCCCTAAGCCTCGTTTGCCCTCCACCGTATGGCTCCAAGCGCAAGCTAGAGAGGAGTCTCCCATTTCCATACAGTCCATGTGCAGCCGAGATCCCCTCGCTGTAATTTGGTCAGTGGTACGCTAACTATGAAGCTCTCGTAGGGAGTCCTGCCTGCAAGCAAACAAGGGTGCAACCCTCCACTACCCAGTGCCATATTAATTGTGTTACCTCGGTCAAAGTATTTTCCTTACCACCATCATGGTCATGGTATTTCTCCTGCCACATCCTCTCTCTCTTTTTTTTTTTTTAGGAAAACTTTTCATGTCCCAAGTCAAATCAGCCAAATCGACTCCAGATCCCTGAGTCATTCAAGACCCACATGTGGCCCTGCTAATAGCAAGCATCCTCCACCCCCGCATGGGGCTTCAGATGCTTCCAAACCCTTTGGCGGACATCCTGCTGGCGGGCCCGGGCCCAGGCCCAGAGGCTCGGGGTTCGCTTGCCCTCAGCCATCCCGCCGCAAAAGCAAGCTAGGGAGCAACCTCCCATTTTCACAAAACGGGCTTTAAGCCCCAGCAGGCCGGCCGGCGGGTGCTGAACCGCGCCAGAACAGCGACCCCCGCCAACGCTGCCTTCGTGCACCCGGATCCCCGACGTTTCCCTGCCAGGCGGGCACAGTGGCCAGGCCAGCACCGCATCTGCGCGGCCGAAAAAGACCGCCACATCCCCCAGAGCACAAGCCCCCTCCCCCGTGCCCTTGCCACCCCGGGCCTGACGAAGCGGAGGGGCAGGGCAAGCTGTGGGCGTGGGCGCGGGCGCGGGCTGTCTCCGGCACCGCCCTCCCCGCGGGAAGGCTGCTGTGAGCGGTCTGAGAGGGACGCGCGTCCCCCGCCCTCTGCCCACTTCCGGCAGCTTCAAGCGCAGCGGCTCCGCTCCGCTCCGCTCCGCTCCGCTCCTCCCGGGGCAAGAGGGCGGGAAGCGCTGCAGCGGGCCGGGCCGGGAGCCTCAGCATGGCGGCGGCGGCGGCGGCGGGCGAGGCGCGCAGGGTGCTGGTGTACGGCGGCGGCGGGGCGCTGGGCTCCACCTGCGTGCGCTACTTCCGAGACAGGGGCTGGGTGAGCGCGCGGCCGGGCCGGGCCGGGCCGGGGCCGGGCCGGGGCCGGGGCCGGGGGCGGGTGGCCAGGCACTGACCTGTGTCTCGTTGCACGCGGCGGCGGCGGCGGCGGCAGTGGGTGGCCAGCATCGACCTGTCGGAGAACGTGGCGGCCAGCGCCAACGTGCTGGTGAAGAGCAGCGAGTCCTTCCCGGAGCAGGCGGAGCAGGTGGGTCTCTCGAGGGAAGAGGAATCGGGACTCTTGGCCGGGGTGGTAACTTTTACGAGACCAACTAGACTTTTCCACAAAAAATTAAAAAACAGAATTGGTAGGTTTCAGGGAAAGCGGTTGATCCGGAGCGGGAAGGGGCAGGGGCAGGCCAGGTCCTGCAGTCCCTGTCACTGGGTCCGTGGACATGTTGGAGGACCCCTGGGCCCCTTATTTTGAACCTGTGGCCTCGCGCCCTTCCTGCTTTTCCTTTTACTTCCCCCAAGAAATGCGTTGCTACTTTCTCAGTAGCCCCCTTCTTTAAGGGAGTCCAGTCCAGTGCCCTGCCTGCAGGAAGGCTCCCGTAGGCAGTCTGAGGGGCACGTCCTCTGCCTCAGCCCCAACTAACGGGACTGGCTTCTTTCCACTTCACCGGCAACGCCTGCGGGGCACTCCCTTTTTTAGGGAGGCTTATAGTTTCCCTTGGTGGGCATTGGACCATGATCCCTTTAAGCAGCAAATAGGCCAAGTCAGTTTTTCCCACACTTGCAAAACAAAACTGACCGATTCCTGGTTGATTTTTGCCCTTTGCCCCCAGCAGAATTGTGCAGCATTTGGGTTGCGAGTTTTGTGGAAACTGTAGCTTGAGTGGCCATGGGGTCCTGCAAGCCACAGGCGTGGCCAGAGCCATGGTGCCTGGGCAGTGCCATGGGAATGGACGTGACTCCCATGAGCTCAGGGGTGTAATCATTCACTGTGATTTATAGAACTGGTCTCTAAAGCTCCCCCCCACCTCTTTTTTAATATCACAAAAAAAAAAAAAAAATCCATAGCCCCAACAGAAGCATGCAGGCAAACCTCAAATTTACCACCACCACCCCCCCTTCTACCCCCATGTTCTTGAATTCAGTCTAAAGTTCAGCTTTGAATTGTGCCTCTCCTAATCTGGTTTCCTTATTCAATAACTGGCTTGCTGCAACCCAGGTGAATTAGGAGTCTGTATTTTGTACTGCAGCTAGCCCACTGGCAATATTGTCATGGTTTGGGCACCCCTTTGTTGCGAGGCAGGTGAGGCTAACTGGGACTGACTGATCAGTGTGACAGTGTTTCTCGGAGCCCTGACCTTTACAGTTTACTTCATAATTTGGTCATGTAAACCCCCAACTTCTTAGGTTCAAATCCTGAAATATACTGGAGGCAGATGGATTGCTAGATTTACACAAAGCACCAATGAAGTTGCTAGGGCTATGTGTGGGTTCAGCTTGCCCACATGAGAATAGTGACCTAAATGTTGTTTTATTGAAAAAATGGTTTTGCTTGTTGCCAGTGTATGAGTGTGTTCCTTTCACCAGTGCAATTTTTTTTGTGCTCTTGTAACTCAGAAGGCATTACAGCTAGATTATGGAGCATTTCATGCCGCAGATTTGTTACTCTTCTTAATGCCGAGTGCTTAAAAAAGAAATGATGTGGTCTTATTTAAGGCTTTTCATCTAGAAACCAACCTCTTTGTCTCCAGTGCCAAGTAGCTGGCACAGCAACAACTGTTCTTGGTGTAAAATCCACAGACATAAAATTCTGTACTGACAGGCAAATTCTTAAATTTGGGAGAGGACAAGAAAGGCCAGAGAACAGTTTACGAATTCCTAAGCTACAGGTGTAACCCAGCCATCATTTATGTAGAAGCTTTATCCCTGAGAAGGCTATTTAATAATTGTCCCTTTCATAATTGTTCACTTCTTACAGCTTTACCTGAAACATGGTAAATCTACTACTAGTTCTACTACTAATCTGGAGAGTCAGTTCTTAAATAGTATGCTAGGAATGACTTTTGTCACTCAACCAAGAGCCTCTCTGTGTCTGTATGTAGCAACCTAAGTATGGGTCTGATTTTTGTGGACTTTTTCTGTGTGAGTTTGTCCCATTGATGTCCCCTCATATGCAGCTGTTAATTAATTTGTTTTCCCTTTTTGTTTTTATTATTTGCTTTGAGCAGGCAGAACCATAAAGCCTAACTTTCTGCAGCTGCTTAAAATGCCATGTGTGCTGAATAATCAGTATAATGGAAAACAAAATAGCAGTGTTAAAGTAGTCTAGATGTTTGCATTTTTACTTCAGTGACTTGTTTTCAGGATGATTTTATGATCTCTTGCTTCATCTGTTTAAGGTGACAGGAGATGTTGGAAAACTTCTGGGTGAAGAAAAGTTGGATGCCATCTTGTGCGTTGCTGGAGGATGGGCAGGTGGGAGTGCAAAAGCAAAAGGTGAGGCCTCTGTTAATTGCATACATTACTGCAGATATATTAATGCAGCATTAGAAAATTCTGTAAAAGTCATCATTAAAAAGATCTTTCAACCTGAGATCTTTCCTTTTTGGTGATCACATGGAAACAAGCCTGATTGCTTAAACGAGTTTAGTGAAAATTGGAACACTTACAAGTGCTTTTCTTTATTATTGCTCTTGGTGGTTAAAATAGTATGGTAAGTGTGAATTATTATGCTTTCTCTTTCCGTATAGTATTTTTCCTCATTAGATCTCAAAGCACTTTGAAAAGGAGGTCAGTATCCATTTTCCAGATGAAGGAACTGAGGCACAGGAAGTGAATGACTTTTCCCAAGGTTGTGCAGCAAGTCAGAGAGAGAGGCTAGAAAAGAACCGACACCTTGCATCTGGATCCTTCCATAGTCCTCAGTGCTGGTTTACCATGATACTATAATGTCTTGTAGTAACAGGCGCTATGTACAAACCTAAGATTATTTTTAAAAATGAATCAAGGCCTTCAGCTTAACATTGAAATGTCTTGTTACCAAATGCTGGGATGGTACTTTTTAACTTGGGTACCTAGACTGGATGCGTCAAATAACATTTAATTCCTACCTGGCTAAAATGAAGTGGCAGGTAGGCACCCTCATCCTACTCAAACACTGAAAAGATGGCAATCCTTTGTTTTATAAGTATAGGACAATCGCATTTGTTACTGTTTTGCAAAAATATACAGGTATATGTGCACGCACATGTGCATTTGTATCTGGTGTGAACCAATACTGCACAATTAAAAAGTTAATTGTAAATAAGGCAGTAGATTGTAATGAAACTTGAAGTACTGTTAAGGCAACAGGATATCAAGGTGAAATGGGAATGTTTTGGGATAGGTGGTTATCTTGTCTGTTTGTTATACCATTTTAGCATATGTATTGAAGAGGTGTGTTGTAGGGAAATATGACCTTTTGGCCTTGAACACTAAATCAGATAACTTGCTTAATCCTTAGGACTCCCTTTCCAACCACTGCTATGTGAAAACCATTACTAACACACATCATTGCTGGATTTTAAATTTTTTTCATTTATATTTTCTACCTATATTCACATAATTCCTTTTTGCTGAAACTACAAGCCAACAAGTTTGGCACACAGATTCTGATCATGTCAAGTACAGTACTGATGTCAAGCAGGTTGTATCCCTATTTGAGGAACTGCCTGATGTGCAAAAGATATCCCTGAACAGTCTCTTTATGCCTTGGAGTTTTTCACCCAAGTACTAAATCCAGTCTTGTATACTTATATGATCAAAGCCTGTGGGAAAAGCTGCTTGTAGTCTGGTATTTATACAGTGTTGATGGCTATGAAGTTACAGGGAGTAAACAAACAAGAGTTGAAATCAAAAGTAGGCTTCTATATAACGCTGCAGAGCCCAACCCAAAGGTCATTGCAACAGATATCAAATATTTAAGAACAACATCTGTATTGTGGAGAAAAAAGCTATCAATGGCTGGCTTCACCCAGGTAATTGCCCATCCATGGATTAACCAGATGTCAACCATGACAGGTTGTGCGAGGCAGCACAGCTTTATTTTATTCAGTTTTATCATTCAAACGAAATCCTGCACAAGGATTACATAGTGAACTAATATAGTTACAAAATTAAAAGAAAAATAAGAATCAGAGAAATTGAGCGATACACGCAGGAGATTTTTCCCCTAACAATTGAAATGATCATTCCAAAAGGTAAGAGCTGCAGAAAGCTCTCTGTCACTAGTGAAATTTGTGCAAAGGGACTAAGACATGAGTATGATGTGACAGATGTAAGGGTGTCTGTGTCCCTGTCCATGTACTTGCTACAAAGTATCTTGGCTCTTATTCCATAGTAAGAAGCATTCACACAAGATGCTCTCTCAGGCTGGCTGCGAGGTGGTGAGGAAGCCAGTTTACATTGAGCAAAATACTACCCTGAGATGAAACTAACTAGGGGATCAAGTACATATTTGTTTTTCTAGTAGTTACTCCTCGCTTGTTAAGGGATACTTTTACCCCAGAAGGGAATAACTTGCATCAGCCTAAAGGTATAAAACATGTCTGCCTCACTATAACTAAATTAAGTTATATTACTCTGGGGCAAATGTGTAGTGTGCACTCAAGGCCTGTGATACTGATGGAAGCAAGTCCATAGATATTTTAAGAATTTAGGGCATTTTGAACAGAATCCAGAAACTAACGGAAACCAACAAAATACCCTGAGGTTGGGGGATGTGGTCAGACTTCTTATAGTGAGAAGTCTGGTAGTAGTACTGGACAGGTACTGAAGAGCAGGAACTGGAGGAAATCAAAGAGACAGGAGATGCAAAAGGCATGGGGAGAGGAGATGAAGGCCTAGCTGAGGGTTTTAGCTGATATAGGGGAAGGAGATGGTGTAGGGCAGATGTATGTAGTACTATTTCATTCTGTGTGATGGGAAGTGAGCTTAAAGTAGACCAGTGGTTCTTAACTATTTTAGACTTAAGGCACCCCTTAGAAAATGCCAGTTTTTAGTTTTTGCTATTTTTTTGACTATGGAAAATTACAGCAATTTCACTGTTGCAGTGAACTCGGAAAGATCACAGCAGGTCAGGATGTTTTTAATACTATAGATTTCTATTTGAAATCTCTGGAGGTTTTTTTGTGACTCATGTTTGCATACCTAACAGTGCTAACATTGTATAGCACCCTGGCGCACCCTTCAAAGGATCTCCAGGCAATCTGCTTGAGAATCACTGAACTAGAAAATGAGTTTTGTCTTCTAAATTTTTGCCTTGTAATTGTCTTGTTTACCAGCTTTATACAAAAATTGTGACCTGATGTGGAAGCAGAGTGTTTGGACATCAACTATATCCAGTCACTTAGCTACAAAACATTTGAAAGAAGGAGGTTTGTTGACTCTGACAGGAGCCAAAGCTGCTTTAGCTGGAACCCCAGGTAAAAAATAAAATATGTTGCTTGCTTTGATGTCTGTTACAATTGTTATATGCCACTTCTAATTATTCTCAGTTGAGAAACAATAGTTTTATTTCTTCTTTTTTTTTTTTACCATATTATGGGAAACAGCTGTTTGAATCGCTTCAGGAAATTTGTAACTGTTACAGATGGAAATAATACCAAATAGTTTGACGGTGTCATGCAAACAAAAGAACTAAGTACTTAAATCTTAGTTGACAGGCTTTGGTGAAACCTGACTTAGCATATGATAAGAATGCCTACAGGGGTTTTTACGGGTGATATCTTTTATTGAACCAACTGCATGGTTGGAATAAAGTTAGACAAGCTTTTCAATGTAAGGCATTCTTCAGGTCTGAGGAAAAAGCAAATGAAAAGCCTTACTTGCAACAGCGCAAAACTTTTTGGAAAAGGTTAAACTCCATATTTGCTTTTCTGAAAGGCAGAGTTCTTATTTACCTAGTTATTTCAGGTTAGTGATAACTCACCTGATATTATTGAGCATGCTCATCCTGCCCACGTTCTACTTCTAATGAACTTTGCTTCAGAAACAGACAAGGTTGCTGACCTTCTGTCTTGATCTACTTGAGCTGTCTAGTGTGATCCTTGAAAATGTACCTTGCAGTCTTTGATCACATTCCTGTTTTCTTGCTTAAGAGAAGAAAATCTGGCAGCAATTTCAAAAAATACATACTCTGGCAGTGGGAGAGTGAAGACAAAGGTTAACATCCCTTTAAAGCCAGAAAGATTATCATTAAAATTGTGAAATGCATTGTAAAACTAAAAACTGAAGGGAAGTAATTATACCTGTGTCTTTATATTTTGGAAAACTATTGTGTTTTCTAATTTATAATGCATCTTATATGATTGAATGTTTAAAGATGAATCTAATACACTCTGAAGATAAAAATCCTTTATTATAGAAAATGAACAGCATAGGAGTTTTCTTTTTGTAACCGACTGGCCATATGCTGTTAATGTTCCCAAGGTTCCTATATTTGCAATCTCATGATGTTTTGTTAGGACAGAAAATCTAATTAATTTGCTTTCAATTTGCTTTGTTTGAGCTGGATGGTTTCAATCACTGTGGATATTTTTAAAGATGTAAGCAGTGCCCTAGGCAAACACAACTTATTAAATATCAGGAGAAATTGAGAAAATTGTTGCTCACAGCTACCATGGATCTTATAGGCTCATTGAGTAATTAATTATGTTCCCTTCCTTCTCTTGTGATATGTTTTCTTTATAATAGAGCATAATTTTCCTATTTGAGAGCAATGGCTAAATGACAACTGCCTAGTGCTGACTGAAGAAGTGGAAAAAATATAGCGGATATAGAAGGGGTTCAGGAATAAATAACAAAAGAATTTAGCAGCATGAAGAGACTTCAATATAATGGAAGATAAGAAAGATTTGATTTAGAGGGGAGAGAGAGGGTGCAAGCATATATTGATTTAGAGGGGCTATATCAGTGGGATACAAACAATGATTAAAAAGTAGGTAAATCAGTCACTTCTTAGTACATGGAAAAAGTAGGATATTTGGTGAAATGGAGGCAAAACTTGTACCATATCAAAGGAAATATTTCTTTACACAGTGCATAATTATCTGTGAAATTCATGGTCACAAGATACTAAGACCACAAGCTCATTGGAATTGAAAGGAAAGATGAAGATATTGTAGGGAATGAGAACATATTCAGTTACCATAGACAAAATAAATGTCATTGAGAGAAACTCCTCTGTCTTTCAGAACATAATCCAACTTGTAACTGGGAGGGTTTAGGAAAATGCTTTCCATATGGACAGGTTTATTCATTTTTCCTTTTGAGATTTCTTGTACCTTCCTTCAAAGCAGCTGAGCAAGTATGGCTAAAAACATGTAAGCCTGAGTGGTAACTCAGTAAGTAGCTCAGCAGTCTTAAAATCAGTGGGACTACTTAAAGTATATAAATATTTGCAAGGTTGGATGAAAGAGAATAGATGCCACTTCTGTATATTTATAAATACAAAAGTATTAGTGCTATGTTATGGAGCATCTTACCTGAAAAGGGTGTTCTGATTTCCTGGTGCAATTTGAGAAAGATACCCAAGCATACTAGAACTTTTAAAAATATTATTTTTACCTCTGTGGTGCTGGGTATATTAATTCCTATTATAGCAACAAAATTCTTTATAATCTAGCAAGTGTTTTCTCAATGTGTATATGTAATGTGAACATAAATGGGTTTATGTGCTAAAAGACTGCTGATGTTGATAAACTGGAATAGATGACTCTAAGTCTACTCTTCAAATAATGCAGATCTTCATTGTATTTTAAACGGTGCTTATTAGTGAAAAGGTTTGGAGTTTTTAATACTGTTGTTTGTAATTGTCAGGGATGATTGGATATGGCATGGCAAAGGGAGCAGTGCACCAGCTCTGTCAGAGTTTAGCTGGCACAAATAATGGTTTGCCATCTGGTTCTGCTGCAGTTGCTGTTCTACCGTAAGTAGTTGCATAGCTACCTCTGCTATTGCATTGTTTAATTTAAATGGTGTTCTACTAGGTTGTCACATGGATATTCTTCAGGCCCTATCCAGATTACAGGGATAACTATCTAAACCCAGCTGTGGCTCCTCAGGGCTGGGGGACATCTTAGTGTTCTGGAATATGTATCTTGCAAGTCACAGGTATTGCCATAAACAGTAACATGGACTCTTATTTTGTGTTTAGACAGAAAAAAGTGTTTATTATGGATGCTAGAGAGTCAGGTTTTAACTCTACTAGAATGTTTAGTTACAGCCATGTTTCAACATGGTTATTCTTTAATATAGATCAGAGTCTAAAAACAGACACATGACACAATTTAAGATGTGTTTTATAGCTCACATAGAAAAAAGTGTAGTAGTGGAATGTTTGTCGTGTGTCAATTAGCAGAAAGTGCTTTCACATATTTGACTTCTACTGTCACTTAACATGCAAATAACAACTTCACCCAAGTAAAAATTAAGTTTGACATAAGTTTACAGCAACACCTGATAAGAGCAACATCCCCCAGGAACATTTTTAGTTTCATGTGTTCAGCTGATAGTCCTGATAACAGCAACTGCCCCTTAGGGGCATAGCTCCGAGACACTGACATGTTGCTACTCTCAGTAGGGATCTCTGGAATTTGGGCTGGAAGTGCGTGGTGGCTGCTTTACTTTTGGAGTTTCACCCGTGTACCCACTGCCAGTCACTGCCTGTGCAGCTGCAGTTTTCCCTTTGGTCATTGGGTGTGAGTGGTGAGTGATGGGGCCATGCTGCCAATCAGCAGCTGTGGGCGGGGCGCACAAGGGAAACACCCAAGATTAAAGAAGCTACTATACCGCACACTTCCAGCATGAATTACAGAGATCCGTAACTATCAGGCATCAATTGTATGCATTATCAGGGTGCCCTAATCATGGACCAGGTCTACCCTGTGTTGTTAGACACTTTATAAATATACAACAAAAGATAATCCCTGTCCTGAAGAGCTTAAGTCTGCATCAGCCATCAGCAGTATTTTCTGGTGGCAGGATGGCTTGGCTCGGGTCCAAGGTGGGCTGGCACTAGGACTCAGCTGCAGTCCCCACCATCTTGCCACAGTGTGGTATAGGTGAAGAGCCCTAATGCCTGGCTGCTGCTCAGCAGCACTGAAGTCTGCTGCCACAGGAACGTCACCAAAGCCCCAGTGATTTATGACCCATTTTCTGTATTATCTATCAAACTCTACCTTTGTAATGCCAGCTGGTGTTCTGGTGAAAGCTACAAACCCTTCCTACAGAAATGGAGTTTCTGCTGAAGGGCAAAATATTGCATATCCTTCCTCTACAGAGTTTGTTGGGGAATTAAAGTCGTTTCACAAGTCTTCAGGGAAAACCAAAAGGTTTAATTCTTCGCTGTACTACAGCAGCTTTATTAACAGCTAACTATAAGTTGTTTTCTTGTCTTGGTGGAGATGTTACCTGGATGGCCTTAATAGTCTGCCTAAATTCTCTGCTAGTCTAGTTAAGGTTTTGAGGAGTGTTTTGTGCTGGTCCCAGACCCAATTTTTCAAGGTTTAAGAGTACTGCAAAATGACTTAAAAATTATCTGAACTCCTCTAATTGCATCCCCCCATCACCTCCCTTACAAACCTATTTGGAGCAGAGAATGATGATATACAGAACATTTACATAAGTATTCTACTTCTCCAGCAGAATACTAGTAACAACACACAGCAAGTTCATACTGGTCTCTTGGCTTCAGGGGATTTCAGATGTCTATAGATAGACGCCCTGAGAAGTGTTGTTCTTGTATCGGAGGGTACAAGAGAATAATAATTATGCATGGGATTTTGATTTACAACTGACTTATATACTTTTGAAAAACTTGCCCTCTATGTCATCCTTAATTATAAATACAGATTACAATTTTATATAAGCAATGGTTGTGGCGTTAAGAGACCTACAGGATTCAAGAAAAATATATACATTGTCTGGCTTTCACTGTCCTTAAAACTGAGCAAGAGAAGAGGATGGACGGCTCTTATCAGAAACATGATAAACAAAAGAAAGGCTTATCTTTTTCAATCGCAGGGTTACCTTGGATACACCAGTGAACAGGAAATCAATGCCTGATGCAGATACCAGCTCCTGGACACCGTTAGAGTTCATTGCAGAGTGAGTACATGCACAATGACTAAGCAATTTCTAGCTATCACTTTTATCCCAGTTGTTTCCTTCTAAATCTTCACTCCTAAAATGTTTGTCTTACTACATGGATTTGGATGGGTTTACACACTTCATTCTCCATGCCTCAGTGTTAGGGAGGGCATTAGGGCTATCTGCTTAGCAAGTGAAAATTAGCATAACTGCAAACTTCACAAGGTTCAATTAGCATAACTGCAAACTATGCACAAGGTTCAACTAAGGATCTGACTCTGGGCATTTTAGTTAGCCAGCCTTGTAAAACATGCACACAATTAAATTAAGTCATGGACAGCTGTGTCAGACATAAGTACATTGGTTTAAAATTGAACTGTAACAAAAGTGTTTATGCCTTTTACTGCTCCTGGTAGGTAAGTTTTCTGCCCCTCCTTATGTACATCTCCTTTCCTTTTTCTTCCTAGCAGATAAACCCTGCTATTTTCTGATTATCTCATGTGTAAAATAAATCACTTGCTGTGAATGATGTGGCAAAGGGGGCACGAAAGGGATTTTCCATTTCCTTTAAAGCATGACTTCTTTTGGGAGTGTGGGAAAGAAATGAGTTCCCTTTCATGTATCAGAAGGGGCATAAAAGAGTCTAGTCTGTAGTTTACCTTGTAACTTTAAACTAGGTAAATCAAGGTCATTTAGACCTGAGCTGAACCTCCATGTTTACCTGGCAACATTGGTCTTAGAGCCTTTGTTTTGACTTTCCATTTTTTTGCCGTTTGGACTTCATTAATTGGAAATTGGGTTTAAGAATGTTTTAGGCAGCTGCTTGAGGTACCTTACTTAAAAGACCACTGTCAATTTAATCTAGCTAATAACTTTTCCTGCTCAAAGTAAATAAACTGAGGGGTTTTAACTTGGTCATTAAAAATGACATGCTCTCCCAGTGTGTCTAATGGCACATAGACACGCAAGCTCATGTGCTGAAGTCTACAAGGCACATGCAACACTCTGCAGAGACACCTGAGCTAGGTCTGCCCACTCTAGCCCTGGAACCAGAAGCAGTAGAGCCACATTAATTTGGCACTGCACCTGGGTCAGGGTATCCTGCTTCTCATTGGAGGTGTCTAATGTAGTGCTGTGTCTGGGCTAATGTGGCTCTATTGATTCTATCTCTAGAGCTACCATGGATGAATGTTGTTATCTTTCAGAGCTAACTGCCTTGCCCTTCAGGTGTCTCTGTTCAACCGTTCCTTGTGCCATAAAAGTATCCCTTGAAAACACCTACTCTCTTTTTTCTTTTTGTGTAAACTAAATACAACAAGTTGACAGTGCACCTGCTATGGCTGTTTAAATAGTGCACCTGCTATGGCTGTTTAGGTGTTCTACACTTAAAACTATTCTTGAATGTAAACCCTATTGAAATAGTCTGAAAGACAAAGACATTGCAAGTCAAAATAGAAACCTTCTAGGGGACAACTGTTCCAAGTAAGCACATAGCTTCTGCTCAGGTCCAAAAGTCCTTATTTTTCAAGCGGTGCACTCTGTCTGAATAGACTGCATGTGGAACAGGAATTGGGAAGAGATTATGGCCAACTGGCTTTTATTTTACAGTTCCTGCCTAGATGCCCTTTATAGTTTTGTATTTTTTTAACAGGACCTTTTATGACTGGATCACAGGAAAGAACAGACCCAACTCAGGCAGTTTAATCCAAGTGATAACCACAGGAGGGAAGACTGAACTAGTAGCAGCACATCTTTGAGGTTGATCAGTGGAATTGTTTCTGAAAATGTAGCAACAAAACTATTGCAAACTAATGTCTTAGTCAAGTTTGGGTCGTGTATTGTATGCAGTGATTACATCTGTGGAACAAGATATTGAGTAACACTTCTTGTTAGATGTGAGCCGGTGGCATTTATATATCAAACAGTATTGAATTAAAGGCTGCAAATATGTTAATCCTGAATTTTAATTACCTATATCAAGGCTGTCCAACTTCTAGATTGGGGGGGGGGGGAACCACGTGCTGTGTGCAGCCCGGCCTTTCCTCACCACATGCACAGCATGAACAGTGAAGACTCACTCTTGGTGGTGCAGGGGGCTCCTTTTGTGGTGTGGCAGCCCAAATGTCCCCCTACTGCACGTGCTAAAACCCTCTCGTTGTCCAGCCCCACCAGGCCTTGCCTGCAAGAGCAGACGCAGAAAGCAGAATCTTCAGAAGGGAGGGGGAGCCTGACCACTGGCCACCTAAAGCTGCCAGAATGGTGGCAGCAGCAGCAGCTGCCATATGGGAGCCAGGGACCATATGTGGCTTGTGGGCCACCAGGTGGACAGCCCTGATGTACATGTTTTAAATTGTAGTGGTGGTTATATCCAAAATTGTGCTTAATTCTGTGCTGTATCCACATATGTAAGTGGAAGTTTCTGTCTGTCTCTGTATCTTTCTAGTAACTCTTTTTTGAATGTTTCTGGAATATTTGTTCTTTTTGCTTATCTGGGAATATCAGTTCAGTGCTCTTTTTTTTTTGTGGGTTGTAACAATAGACACCATCACCACTGTATATAAAGGCCCAATCATGTTACCCTTTCTTATGCAAGTATTCTTTACTGATTTAAGGCTGCATAAGGGCTACTTGCATGAGAAGGTATTGCAAGATAGAGCCCTTAATTTGCCTTAAAACGTCTAAACTTCTGCTAGTCCAGCAGTTATTGTGATGTGAAAGCAGACAGTCATCTTGCCTTGGAGTGTGGTATAATGTGTTTTGTATAACTAATGATGGTTCTTTACTACCTAAGCAAGCAAAGTATCTGGGAACAAAAAAAAAAAGGAAAAGAAACTCAGAATCTACTATTAAAACATAAAATATTTTGAGCTAAATAAATATATATATTGTCTTAATGAATTAGTTGATCTGTTTCATTACAATTAAAACTTTTTATGTAACATTTATAGTCAGGTTTGTACAGCACTTTCAAGTGGGAAGCTGATGCCCACTGCATGTAGGAACACTTTTCCAGGTTTTGTACTTTCTTTCACTTAATTGAGTTCTGCAAAATGTAATTAGCTTTCTACTGTATATGGGAAAGAGATTGCTTTCCCCTGCCCTCTTACATAGGAGAATACTTTAGAAAAGAATTTGCCTGCTATCCAATTATACTCATCTGGAGATGAGATTTGAATTGGAGAGTTCAGCATTCACTTCTGCAGAACACAGGCATATATAACATTGGGAGCTAGTCTTGTCTGGATTGGTATGGGGTCTATTGAGAAACTACTGAAGTCAAGTCTTCTGCAAAGCATGCTTAGTGTAGACATAGGAAATGTCTGTCTTATCTTTATGGAAATGTGTATGTGACTCGGCATCCCCATTCACTTTGTATAGTAAGCCCTTCTCACTGAGTGGGTAAATTCTTCTGTCTTAAGACAAGAATAGTTGCATATATGGCAGTTGGTCTATCAAGAATTGTCAGCTTATGCATGCAGGTGCCTGTGAGCTCGAATTGAAGAACATCACCCAGATCATTAACTTTTAACAACTGTTAATCAGAGGGAAAAGAGCATGTACCAGAAAGACATGACTTTGAGAGAAAAAAAACCTGATGTATTAGTGTACTAAGATTCTTATCCCATTGCGGAAAGATAGAACACAGGACATTTGAAAAGAGCGAAAGAGTTTTTGTTGCAAGGATGCATTTGTGCAGGTCTTGCTTTACTAATGTTCATTGTCTTCCAGTTGACTAATGATGTCCTGTTCCAAAAAAGACTTCAGTGCATCACTGCAAAAATGTGGTGGGTATATGGCTTCTAAGACAGCAGTTTAGGCTCTTCTGGATCTGCATAAGGAACAGCGGTGAAGAACACAGGTGCTGAATCAGGCATGCAGTCACAGAACCCTAGGGCTGTGGAGGCCCAGGGCCTCCTGCTAAGATGGAGCTTGCTCCCAAAGAGTCTGTAATGCTGTGGATCCATGGCAGCTGGGGCCATCTGTGGGCTGCTGGCTAGAGAAGTAGCATTATACGAACTGACTTCTTTGACACATTTTTCCAGGGACTAGTGACATGGAAAAGACTCTTTGTTTAAAAAAAAAAAAAAAAAAAAAAAATCTTAAGATGTGCAGCCAATTTGATAATGCAGTGTATCACACATCCCTCTTTTGTGATACAAATCTCTGCATAATAGAACAGAAGAGATATCTCGAATAGGGGGAACAAAAAAGAAAATGCATAGTATCTACCTGTATACTAAGATCCTATCCTCTTGGCTTGTTAGGATTCTACATGGATGTAATTGTCCACTAATGCAAAAAAGGCAGCAAGAACAGGGCCATAAAACAGGATTCACAATATTGGTGCCCTGGGCTCTGTTAGCACCTTTTATTTTCCTCTCTCAGCTGCCAAATTACCAGCTGCTTACTTGATTCATGTGGGCTATGTGATGGATGTGGAAATGCCAGGTAATAACCTAGGAATACTGAGATGTGACAGTTGTATGACTGCTATATGTGGCCTGCCCTGTGAAGGAAAGTTATTGGATTTTGGGTTTTAAGACTTTCCTACATGAATGTATTGACCTAGCTTAGTAAGTGGCTGCAGGAAAAAATAGGTTGAAGAGTATAACCCAAGGGCTTGCCAGTTAAGTAGTCTCTAAGTAGATAGTGGGTAGGAAGAACTGCAGGAAGCTGCTAGTTTGCTTCTAGGCTCCAGTCCACAATGACATGGCTTTTTCACAGCAAGGAACTACAGGTTGAAAGATGCAAACAGGTAAAACTCTTTAAGAGAAACAGCAGAGGTTGATTGTCAGCAGCTCATTAGGAGGTGCTGTTATAGGAGAGGCTCTGCAGAGGAACGTAAAGGAGTTGAATCCCCCCCCCCCCCCCCATAAGCTTTAGCGAAGAAAGGCAAATAAATGTAAGGGCTAAAAACCTGTTTTTCCTTTGTCCTAAATGACTGGTACTCTTAAGGGGCTGTTTGGTCACTGGCTGCCCTCATCAAAGCTGAAGGAAAGAAAACTAAATATTAGACGTGCTGAGATAGGAATGACAGCCTTCCAAGAGTAGGGGAATTGTGTGATTCCATGTTTATGCATTATGTCAAGACTCAAGTAGGTAGACCTGCTGTTGTGGTTCAGTGGTAGAATCTTTGTCTGCTATGTAGGAGATCCAGGTTTGATTCCTAGACGCACATATAACTACAGCCATTGAGGCACCAAACCTCTGGACTTGGTCTGGCCTTTGGACCTTGTATTTAAAGGTGAGTTAGAAGGTCTGAGCAGCCTTCACTCCTCCCTACTCCTGCCTAGGATGCATGCATCGAAGGTCCTGGTGACCTCTCACGTATATACCATGGTCCATGATACAGAAGGATTGATGGTTACCTACTAAATAAGTAGGTTTTTGAAGAGACCAGCAGGGGGAAGCTGTGCAGTTAGCCCAGGAACTGTGACTGCCGGTTGTATGCATGTGTCAGACACCACTGTACAGATGCAATGTAGACTATGACTAGGTAGGAAGAATGGCAGTGTCTTCATGGTGGTGGAAACAGACAGACAATTCTTTAATACAGTATATACTTATATATTAATTAAACTTTTGGAGAAATGGCATTATGTTTACTAAAGCACAGCTAAATTATAAAAGTTGAGGCAAACAGGGATGATATTAATAATAAATTAATGTAGTAGTTTTAAAAAATCAAAGATCTCTCAGTATTCAAAAGTAAACTATTTAGACATTTCCAGCAATGAATGGCTAGGATATTGACCTGTTATGCTAAGGCCTCCATCCTGCAAAAACGTACTCATTTATTTAACTTTGCACTCCGTGAGCAGTCCTATTGATTGGCAGAATCATTGGTTAAAACTACACCACATGGGACTTCAAAAGGGCTACTGGCATGCATAACTAAGTATTGTAGGGCTGGGCTTGATGTTTTCAGATTTCACTGTGAAGTAATCTAAAAAATAACATAATAAAGAACTTTAGGAATTCTTATATTTTAACACCAGACCTTGTTTTCTCGGACTACTTATGTAATCTAAATTAGTTCTTAAAACTTATATATTTAATTAATTGGAAAATTATCCGTTTGTCATGAATTAACCAATGGAAAATATCCATTATTCACAGACAATGAAAGTTTAAAAATGTATGATATTCCATATCTAAAGAAAATGGATGCGCTCAGTCGCAGTAAACGTATGATTTTTTCAAGGAATTTAATATTTGTAAGAGGTTATCAAATATGATTGTATCTACTTCTGAACCATTTATGAATCGCAGGTCTTAATCAACCCCAAATTATTTCTTTTGTGGAAATAATTCATTTTGTTTTGGTGGGCTGAAGAATTGAGAGCAGAATAAGAACATAGACCAAAAGAGTATTATTTCATTTTTTTGTTCCCACACCTCTCTCTCCTCCTTTGTTGTTCAGCCAGAAGGCAGCAAGTAGTAATTGCAAAGGGAGAGACGTTTTATACTAATCTTGTGGCACTGAGCCAGGTGAGAAGTACGTAGATATCTTAAAAAACTGTCGGATACTGGCATTCCTATAGCCCCTTAGATACCTCATTCTAAAGATTTGCTTTTATAAATAGTTGGCCAGCATGGCGAGCCTTTGAATGTTAAGTCTATAATAATTCCTCTGTGAAGTAATTCCAAAATGTATAGATAAATTGTGAGCAATCTTCAAAAATGCCAGTAGAGGGCAGACACTTTCAGTACATTAACTCCCAATGCATATGTGGCTATTTAACAGGATTTTAAATGTTTGTTTCAGCTACATAGATCTCTCTGCTATCTCTTCCTCCTTTCCTGCCCAAGCCTCAGTCTTTCAGATGCAGTACAAAACCAAATTCACACCTTCCCATGTTCTGTATGGAGTATCAGACCCACCCCCATTTCAAGAAGTTCCTACTATTTAGACCACTTTGGTTATATTTAAAAAAAAATGTTTGCTGCTGCTGCTCCAGCCTCAGGGTGCCATAGTTATGCAAGAGGCACGACAGCATGGTATGCCATTACAGAGATGAGCTGTTGACATGTTATTGGCAGTTATATTGTTCAGGCATGTTCTGTCATGCAGCTTTATTCAAGGGCCTAGATGTGACTAGGATGGGAGGAGGGGAGTATTTAACTTCTAAGGTGCCTGTAAGGATGGCAAGATGCTGCAGAGTTCTTTCAACCATGCAAGGGAAACAGCTTCTTTTCAAGAGTGAAACATCTCCATCATTAGGGCTAAGTATCGAGAGTCAAAAAGCCCCATGCTGAATTGGTTCAATCTCTGCAGGTTTCTCTAAATTGCATAGATTGAATTGACATTAACTTTTAAAACTGGAAAGGCAGCAAGACACCTGCAATGGCTCTTACCAGTAGCCGGGGGCACTACAGCACACCTCTCGGACTGCTAGCCGCTGCCAACGGCACCCAAACACAACCAAGCAGGGCTCATCCTTGACCGGCTGCCCAGCACATGCCTCCCTACCTTGTTGTCCTCTCCGCACCCTTCCTGGGGCAACAGTCCCTCTAGGCCAGGGCTGGCAGTATCCCCCAACCTTGGTGGAGGTTCCCTACCCCTTGCAGGGTCCCCTAAGCCCTGCCCCTGGTTTCCCCTTCTCATCTCTCAATATGGTCCTACAGGGCTTGGCCTCATGCCCACAGGTGTGTATGGGGGAAATAGTCCCTGCAGCCTGGGGCTGGCCAGATCCCACAGCCTCAGGGGGGTGCTCCCTGCCCCACAGAGGGTGCTTTCCCTCTCCTTGTGCTGTGCAGACCTGGGCTAGGGGTCCATTCCCCTGCCTCTCATCCAGCTGGGCTGACAGGCAGAGGCTAGGGAGCAGAGCCTTTACTGCCTCAGCTCTGAGGAAATAGTGGGGTAGGGCCAGCCCTGGTACACTGGAGCAGACAGCACAGCTCAGGGCTTCAAAGCATCATGGGATGCTGGGGGACTGTGAGTTAACTTGAATCAGGATGGGAATTGGGACAGAAGTTCCATAAACCGGTTTGACATAAATCAGTTAAGTCTGATACTACATCCAACCACATGGGTGATTGGTGCCACCTTAGTCAGGGGGGGGCATATGCCCCCCCCCTCTCCCCCCCAGCAAACAGTCAGTGACTAGGGGGGTTCCCCCCATGGCCAATCTCACAGACCAGGAGGGGAGATACCCTGTGGCAAAACTCATCAACCAGGAAGCGTCTGCAGCACTCCTGGAAGTGGCCATGGTGCTACATCCAGCGCTCCCACTCCCCAGCTGGCACTCCCGGGGGGGCACCGGTGCTCCTGCCTACCACCCCTGCCCATTGCCTAAGCGTGGAGTATGGCCTGTGAGGGGGTGCACCAGCTCTCTTAGGGGGTGCAGGTGCACCCCCATGCACCCCCTATGCGTTGCCAATGTGCAATCAGGTTTATCTTAAACCAGTTTTGGCCATTTTGAAGGTGGTTTATGTGCACCAAACTTCTGTTCTGTTACAGATTTTAACTGGTTTCTGATCACTTAAGCCAGTTTATGTGCAATTTCTGTTCCTAGCCTAGAAGTGCAGGTTACACAAACATCTGTCCAGAATGGTTTACAAAGAGCTGATCTACTTGGCTAAGTGTGGACAGTCAAAAAACTTGAGGCTGAATCAATTCAATCTTCGCAGGTTAGTCTAAGCTGCGTAGATTGAACCAATAAGCTAGTAAACAGTCATTCACTTTTGATTCCAGTAAGGCAGCCACATGCCTGCAGTGGCCCAAGCCAGAAACTGGGGGGCGCTAGAGCACTTCTCCCTGCTTAGCTAAATCAAACAGCTTGGGCCAAGGCTAGCCCGCCCACCCTATAAGCGGGGTTTGTAGGGGTGGTACAAAGCATCGTGGGTTGCTGGGGGACTGTGAGTTAACTTGAATCTGGAGGGGATCTGAGACAGAAGTTCAATAAACTGATTTAACCTAAATCAATTAAGTCTGATACTACATACATCCGGGTTTATCTTAAACTGGTTTTGGCCCTTTTAAAAGTAGCTATTTACTTTTTAACTAACTTTGCAATTAGCTTTGGAACTAACCTTTTACTTTGTTTAACTTTTGCCTGAAATGGTGTCAAAAGGCTGATATTAACCTTGAAAGTCATAGAATCATAGACAATTAGGGTTGGAAGGGACCTCTGGACATCATCTACTTCAACCCCTGCTCAAAGCAGGATCATCCACATCAAGATCATCCCAGCCAATGCTTTGTCAAGCTGGGTCTTCAAAACCTCCAAGGATGGAGCTAAAACCACCTCTCTGGGTAACCTATTTTAGTGTTTTACTACCCTTCTAGTGAGAAAATTCTTTCTAATATCTAACCTAAGTTTTCCTTGCTGTAACTTGAGACCATTGATCCTTGTTTTGTCATCTGCCACCACTGAGAACAGTCTAGCTCCATCCTCTTTGCAGCCACCTTTCAGGTAGTTGAAGGCTGCTATTAAATCCCCTCTCAGTCTTCTCTTTTCCAGACTAAAGAAGCCCAGTTCCTCCAGTCTGTCTTCAGAAGTCATGTGCCTCAGCCCCCTCACCATTTTTGTTGCCCTTCACTAGATTTCTCTCCAATTTGTCTACATCCTTTCTGTAGTGGGGGGCACAAAACTGAACACAATACTCCAGATGTGGCCTCGCCAGTGCTGAATAGAAGGGAATAATCACTTCCCTTGACCTGCTGGCAACACACCTGCCAATGCATCCCAATATGCTGTTAGCTTTCTTTGCAACAAGGGCACGTTGCTGGCTCATATTCAGCTTATTGTCCACTGTAACCCGCCCGGTTCTTTTCTGCAGAGCTATTGTCCAACCAGACAGCCCCTAGCCTGTATTGGTGCATGGGGTTGTTCCATCTTATGTGCAGACTTTGTACTTATCCTTGTTGAACCTAGAGATTTCTTTTGGCTCAATCCTCCAATTTGTCTAGGTCACTCTGAATCATAGCCCTACCCTCCAGTGTCTCTACTGCTCCCCCTCTTGGTGTCATATGTGAACTTACTGAGGGTGCAATCCACCCCTTCTTCCAGATCATTAATGAAGATATTGAACAGAACCGGCTCTAGGACTGACTCCTGGGGCACTCCACTTGATACCGGCAGCCAACTAGACATTGAGCCATTGATTACTATTCTCTGAGCCTGATGCTGCAGCCAAAATGAGGGGACTTAATTCATTTAGAGGCTGCTAATAGTGCAGCATTGGCAGTACTGTAAATGCTGGTTAAGTATCCAGTGCTGTGGTATTAGCAGCCCTGAAACCAATTACTTTTCCTTGTTGTCAAAGCTTTTTCTAGTCTAGGGATGGCCAACCTGCGGCATGTATACCACAAGTAGCAGGGGAAGCCTCTGTGTGTAGCACATGGCAGATCTAGGAGGCGGCAGGCAGTACAGAGCAGGTAGGGTAGGGAGCAGAAAGCAGAGCAGCAGATTTGGCAGGGAGCAGAAAACAGAGCAGTCGACTAGGGAAAGGGGAATGGAGTGGTACTCAGGGTAACTGCAGGTCTTTATTTGTGACATGCCTACCAAAAGTGTTGCCCCCACTATTGTAGTCAGTTTGGAACTGCTATTGAGATTTGAAAGAGAGGGGAGTGAGTCAGTTTGGTGGCTGCTATTACCAGGGCACTAACAGTGCTGTGTACTTAAGGAAGACTGTTTGCATTTAATTTAGATAGGTGCATGCTCCAGATAACTGCGTAGCCGTTTTTCTATCCCAAAAGTAGCTACTTACCTGAGGAAATCTGACTTATATAGACCAAATTCTGCAGGACTGAACCTTTAGATTCCTTGCAGTTATAGCTAAGTCAGAAGCTCTCATTTTAACCAAGTATTTCCATGTAGAAGTGTAGTTCACCCACAGAGAAAAGTGACAATTTAAAAAAACTTCCTACCTTCTCTTTTATGATGGTATTTGAAAACAGCTTCTCTGAAAAGCTAATTAAGCCAGTGCGTGCGTGCGTGCGTGCGTTGGGGTGGGGAACGGGACCTTGCTAAGTGGCCATAACTGCTTCTGTACTATGGATATGCTGCTATATTGGCAGCTGGCATGTGGAGAACTAGCAGGGGGATCTGCAGGCTGTCTTCTGCCCTGTAAACGTAGCCAAGCTTTAGTGCAATGTAGTAACTTTGCTAAAAAGTTTTGTGACAAAAAAGAAGCAAACTTATTGCAAATCGAGTTACTAATCTCCCTGCTTAAAGAGCCTAAAGAGTTAATGGGGTATAGGTTGTAGCTGTGTTAGTATAAGGACATAGGCAGACAAGGTTCTTTGGGTAAAACTGGTATCTTTTATTAGACCAACTCATATAGTTGGAAAAATTCTTCTTAGCAAGCTTTCAGGTATAAATACCCTTTGTCAGGCTGAGGAAGCATGTGCAGAGTTCATGGAGAATGGATGGAATGGATCTCTTAGAGGCAAAAAAGTGCGTGTTTAAGTAAACAACGGGATGGAAATACTTTGACTAGTACAGCCGCACTGGTGGGGTTTGCTTGTACTTTGCAGCAGCTGAGCTGTTTTGGGCTTAAGTACAGCTATGGATATGTTTTCCTGGGAATGGATAGGGTCCAATTTTCTCTTTTTGGGAGAACAGGAGGGCTTGGTTGGCAGCTTAATCTTTCAGACTCATCAGGTAATGTACCTTCATAAGGGACTGAACACTAGAAAAGCTTAACAAACTTAGGGGTTTCAGAGATAATGGTAAGTGGCGTTTCTTCCTTCTAGCTTCACCATTTACGGTTGTGCTTTGCTGATCATTCCTTAGCTTCCCTCTCTGCCTGAGCCTGCTGTTCCATGCCCCCTCTGCCCTAGGGAAAAAGTCTGGCAGGGGCTGTTCTGCCCCTGCCAGGCAGACCAGGCTGGCTCCCCAGCTGGGCTTCCCACCCTCATCACCTTGTCAGTCAATCTCAGTGCTCCCGCTAGGGAGCAGAGAGGCTGGGCCAACCCAGCTCTGCTCCAGCAGACAGCCTAGCCCAGCCCAGCCCAGGGGGAAGCCAGGCAGAGGCCTGCAGTCTTTACCTTCTTCTCAGCCAGCCAGAGCTCCAGCTAGGCTGAAGGGAAGCACTGATGAGAACAGCTGAGTGAAAATAAAACGGGCATCTAGGGATATATGAAATAGGGCTTTATCATGCAAATCAGAAGCTTAAGTTATTGAATTTTGCTTAGAGATCTGGTTTTCTACTTTGTTGTTGTTTAGGGCAGGGGTTAGAAGGAACCTCATGGAAGCTGAGGGACATAACCACTGCCCTTCATTCACAATAAATATGAGAAACAGATATATGGAACCAGATATGTTAAGTTGCAGTAGGCACTGGTCCGAACAAAAGCACAGGCCTCTGCAGAAGTTGAACCATATGGACTAGGGTGTTTCCCTGAGAAATTAATAAAACAGACATAGGGGGTTAAGGGTATTGATTGGTGGAACAGTGCATAAGAAAAGTAGCAGAAATGCACAGAAGGATATAAAGAAAGACAGGCAAAGGAGTTCCTGATGAATTTGCAAGAGTCTTGGTAGCATGACCCTTGGGAAAAAAATGAGTCCGTTTTTGGGTGACATCCTGGGTAAAAGCAGCCTGGGTTTGTGAACAATGACACTTTCTCCTTTTGCCTTTTCCTTCTTGTTATTAGGGAGACAAGACTTTATGAATTTACTATTGACAGAGTCTACTGACGGCTTCTTCTACAGAAACAACTCACTAGACCCCCAGAAACTGGTTAACAGCTTAGGTTGAAAAGGGATGGTGACATTTGTAAAGCATCAATTCCCTTTCCTGAGTAACTAATGCTGCTAAATGCCACAAAATTTAGAAACCTAACACTAGTGCTTTAAAGTATGAGAAGCATCACCCTTGGGTACGATTTTGTATTCTGAGCAGGATGGACACTACTTTGGAAAGCTTCAAGCAGATCCTAATTGTGTCATAAGGTGGTGCTGGAAATGTTTGGTGACATTGTTCTCTGACTGTACAAAATGAATGGCAAAACATAGTGCTTAGAAGCCCTGCATAGCTGGCTAGCCTACATTTAGAAAAAACTTTCTACACTAGAAAGTGTAGACATAGTACAATATCTTTAATGATGAAAGGCTTTTTACAGTAACGTGCTAACCCCCAGTTCCAGATCCAAATTGAGGGACTGGATTCTGCCTCTTTTTAGAATATAAAGTAGTTTTGTGCACTTCCTTTTCCAAACTCTTGTTGCGTGCTGTTCAACGGCTGTCCTGTTCCATGGCAGAAATGGTTCCATTTCAAACATGTGTGAAATGATGCACATCTCCCATCTTTTTTTTGAACCTAGGATGCAAGGATGTGTCACAATTCCAAAGTACAGTACTGTGCTCGTACAGATAGATGTTGGTCTCTCTTGCTTGGAGGTGAAGTAGTTGTAAGGAGAACATCAGGAAATTACATTTCTTTTTTTCCAGTGATAACTTAAGAAAAAAACCTTCAGAAGCTAAGAAATTAATCATAAATGACAGCTGTAAGTACTGGGAGGATATAAGGGAGAGAGCAGGAGCTGTAATGGAGATAAGCCTAGGATGAGGAACAATTATTAGTATAGGTTAGTATATGTGATTGGTTAATGGGGAGTAGAATGAAGGAAAAGAGACTAGATGGGAGAAAAGCCAGGATCATGGAAAATATTTAAGTGGGGAGTATGGGCTGAAGGAGACTGGGACACATCTCCCTTCTCTCCTCCCAAATCATTTCCAGCCTCCTGGTTGCTCCAGGTTTCTACTTCTATCCCAAGCAAAATACTTTCACATTCATTTCCAGCTTCTCAATGTGCCTCTCACAATCCTCTAGTTACTTCCTTTTTTGAGAGTGAGAGAGAGCAAGCTGAGAATGAAGTCTTGCCTCTGGTTTACTTACTTTTGCTCTTCGTGGGGGCCTTGTGAAGGGCCTTGTCATTATTAGTGTGAAATGTTACCCTGAAGAACTCCGCAGAACATGGCAGGTGGGCACACTTCAGTTCTTAATCTGTGATGGAAATGGATTCTGACCTCCTGATGTCCTAAAAAGAGCTATAGCTTTGTGCCTAGCCCACCAGGCTGACTTGCAGAAGGAAAGAAGCATGGTCCATTTGAATACACCACAATGTGGTCTTGAAAATTAAGCTTTGATTTGTCTAAGGCTTCTGTGAGTGACGAGCACTGTGCTAAAAGTGAAATTTGTGATACAAAGCCCTGGGCACGTGTATGTTTTGAATCAATATTTGAAGAGGAGACTGCCTTACAATCATAAAACTTCTAATGTTGAAGAATTAAATATTTCATTCAGGTTACAGTTGTTCCAACTTCTAGGTGAACTACCACAGGACAGAAACAGCCACCTTGTAGGTTCTGGCAGTGGCAGTGCCACATCTTTGCCACTCTGTAGCTACCATCTCTTGCCTAGACATGCCAAACTGCATTAGAAGCCTTTAAAAAAAACACAGTTTAGTTTATTCAATGAGATGAAATACCAAGAAATGCTTACCTCCTGGCCTTAACTAAAGCAACCTGGCTTCTAGAAGCTTTTATTGTATAGGGGTATATCTCTGTTGAGAATCGGGGTATTTGTTTGATGTAGTCTAATCATCGCAGCAAAGAGCTCAGTGTGAGCTAATTTATCCTGCTAAGAGGCAGGAGAATCTGTAATCCACTGTATTTGGGTGCCTCCCAGATGTGGAGCTGTTGTGGGGTAGAATGTAGCCTAAAAGAAACAGGGGGTATAGGTGGCTATTCAGTCAATTCCTATTAGTCACCATTGGCAGGAATGACCTGAAATGGGGTGGGAAATACCATTGGCCCTCCCAGAGTCCAGTACCTTGTTCATCAAAGAGTATAACTGTGGGTACTTGGACATAATGGGCCAATCAAGACAAGAAATTCATGACCTAGTTATCCAGAGGTGTTGGGCACTCAAAAATCCAGTTACAGTCCATGAAGTCAGCACATATTTGGCACCTCAGCAAATCAGGACCTGACAGCTGATCAGACCAATATTGGCAGTGGAGATAACAGCCCTCTGCCCTCTACACCCCATAAAACAAGATGAGCTCAGTTGGTGGCAGATGTCAAGAGCTGTAGAAATGACAGATTAAGAATAGTTTATGTTGAAAGTGGGATTTACGTCTTTTGGATTTCCTTCTGAAAGAATGTCACATTAACAAACTTTCATCTAAATGCAGACGAAGAGCAAAGGATACAAGGAAAGCTGTGCATTAACAGTGACCTACATCCTGGGGCAAACCAGAACCACAACAATGTCAAACAGGATTTTCAGACTGGCCATTTAACTGTCAGCTGCATGATTTATAAGTGGCTGGGATGAAGGCTAAAAAGCCAGTGTTTCTTTTAATATGAAGTAAATTAGGCTCATTTTATAAAGAGCTATAGAAATGTGGGATCATTGAAGGAAGCTTCATTCTGATTGTAACTTGAAAATAAGGGCTTTAGACTGACAAGACTAATTCCCCAAAGCTTGGTCAACTTTATTTGTGATGATAACCCCCCATATCTCTTCTCCCTTAAAACAAGAAACCCAGAAAACCAGCATACCTGCATGTGCCTGGTAAGGCACAATAAGATGCCTATTGTCTAAAGACTGTACAAAAGGATAGAGATTGTCACACTCCATTGCAATGGGAGTGTGAGATAGTCCTCCAAGTTCTGCTATAAACCCAGGCCTCAATTTGTGCTTGACCTTTTTCATATTTAGGAGTTTGTAAACATGGTGACTGGTTCCCCTGGCTGAGGGGAGGAAAGCTAACCTCCTCCCTCATCTAGTCCTTATTGGAACAGGAATAGAATAGGAGGAGGAAATGAAAGAAAGGACCTGATCCCTTTTCCTTTCCCCTGTTTCTTCTTCACAAACTAAGTAGTGGCTGCTTCCCTAGCTCATGGTTGTGGAAGCTGGGGAAGTTATGGTGCTGCAATCCCCGTGGAAGGGCTCGCAAAGCTCTTGAGGGACCAGATTGCTCAGTTTGTGCAAAAAAGATGTGTATGTACTACTGTTTCAGCGGTCATGCATGCGCTGGTCATCAGTTACGTTGTTTTCATGTGGCACGATTAGTCAGCGTACTACTGATGGAATTAAATATTAATTTTCTTATTGTAGGGAAAAGCTTCAACAGTTTAAGAAATATCCTGGTTTAACAGATTTATCCATGTAGCTAACTAACTACACCGTGTGATTCTGAAAAACAGCATAAAGTCATAGAATAATGATTCTCAGCCAGGGTCCTGCAGCACCCTGAGATGCTCTGAGATTCTTGCAGGTGTGCCACAGGATGCCATGCAATGTTAGTGCTGGCTGTTAGGTGTGCAAATACAATTAACAAGATAGACTCTTCTCAGTGGTGGCAGATGACAGAACAAGGAGCAATGGTCTCAAGCTGCAGCAGGGGAGGTTTAGGTTTGGATATTATGAAGAACTTTCTCACTAGGAGAGTACTAAATCACTGGACCAGGTTACCCAGAGAGGTTGTGGAATCTCCTTCCTTGGAGGTTCTTAAGATCCGGCTGGACAAAGCCTTGGCTAGAGTGACCAAGTTGAGGATGGTCCTGCTTGAGCTGGGGGTTGGACTAAATAACCTCCTGAGCTCCCTTCTATCCCTAATTTTCTATGATTCTATGAAATCCAGCAATTTCAAATAAAAATCCAGTGTTTAAAAACCAAACACACCAACCAACATTTTGACCCATTATGGTCTTTGAGTTCTTTGCAACAGAAAAATTGCAATATCATTATTTTTCTATATTCAAAGAATAAATTGAAACTAAGAATAGACATTTTCTGAAGCATACCTTGAGCCTAACAAGGGGTGCCTTGAATCTAAAAAGTTGAGAACCATGGTCATAGAAAGAGTATGTTAACATTAGATATTTAGCTTTCAGTCAATGTCTCAGAGCCTTCCTTGCGCCACAAAAAAACAAATGTTACCTTTTGTGGTTTAACTCATCTGTGTGTAGTGAAGGAGTGAGATTTTAAAACAATTCACTGTGTTTCTTTAGTAATTCTTCATGGTACCACTTCTGTTGCTGCTGGTTTGCCTCAGGCTGCTGATGCACAGGGCAACATTTCTTTGCCTTTCCAAAGACAACCTGCCAGCCATAGCTCAATATAAATTATACGTTTCTCTGTGAGGTTGAAATGGTCTTCTGATGCAGCTCTCCATCCTTCACTCTCCTCCAAACTAAGACTCCTAAAACATGCACATGGAAAATTCAGCCAAATAACTAAACAAATCACAGAAGTGATGAAACCACTATTCCAAACCGAGTGGCAGTTTTTCCTATCACGTAATATGATAAGAAAACTCTGCTTTTCTTCTCTGGGGATAAATATAAGAGACTCTGGCTCTGCAAAATGGGGAGGCAAGATGAAAGTGGAGAGGTAGTGCAGCTTCTCTGCCCTTTCTTAAAGTGCTTTTATAAAGGGAGAGGGGTCAGCATCATTATCTCTGTGTTAGAATTAGGAAAACAGACATGGGGAGATCATGAGTTGCATTCATGCTCTGCTTTTGGGGAAGATGCCGTTTCCATTATATCTCAAGATCTCAGGAGTGAGATTTATTTGTTTAGGCATTTAGAATTTGGTCAACAGTGAACAGCCCCTCTCTTGAGGGCATATGTGAAAAGCTCTGTGTTACTCTCATTTGCTACATGCCGTGCCTTCTCCAAACTTCTGTTGCTTGAATAGAAACATGCAGGTGTCTGTATTTCCCTTCTTAAAGCTTGCTGTACATGTCCAAAAACTTTCTATATGCAGTCTGGAAGTTGTTGAACAAGGTGTAGGAAAAAATGGATATTTCATTCCTTTCAAGAAAATGGGAAAACTGGGTGCATATGGTAAACTGTCTCCAATGCAGCTTTAACGTATGTGACCATCTCTCATGTATCACAAACAAAGATTAATTTCCACATAGATGTGCTGCTATATGACATGGTGCCCATGGGGACTGGATTTACTGACTGGAAAGGTCCCTTCCAGTCCTAGGTTCCCTTAAGAACACAATCTTGCAAAACACTCATCTTGCTTGATTTTTCTTTTCCAAATTTCACATCTGCATGTCTGGGGAGTGAGGTGTTTGATCCTTTCAAAAAACATGAAGCATGAACAGCATGAATGTGAGACTCTAGAGGTGGATATATCCTCATTTTTGACCTTTCTCTGTTGAGGTTCATAGTGCACCCTTGTGGTCTCCTAATATCTAGGAGAGGGGACAAGAAGCATTTCCTCCTCCTCTCAGCTGTTCTGCTAGTGTCTGCATCCAGTCCAAGTGGACTGTTTTGAATCGACCATAGTCCTGAGGAGTTAAGTCCTGTATCCTCCTGACTTTTGTATACTACCTCTTTGTGGAAGAGCCAAATTCATTGTTGTCTTATGCCTTGTACATACACCTGAGCAAAGTAAAACATCACCATTCTGATTTTTCAGCATGGGCAATAGCAGACTCGAAGTGTGTCTGGATAGATACCCCACTAGCACACTACCTCTACACAATTCAGAAAGCCCAGCTGTTAATCTACACCGCTATTGGTGAAATTGGCCTGAAGGCCATCCCATAGTCATGTCATTATTAATGGTTAGGCACTGATAAAAACCACTGCTGACTGAAAAAATAAGTATATCTGTCATATATTCATGTACCAATAAAATATGTAAGGAGGGAAAAGATGAAGGACAAGAGGATGAGAGAAGATTATATGTGGAAACTTAATTTATATAGCCTAGGAGGAACATAATGCCTGGTGTCTAAGCAATAACTCATGATAGGATGTTCACTGGTCATTTGATATGCTCCTACCTTGCGTAAGCCAAGGCAATCAGCCCAACTTCTGAAGTATTATCCAAGTACCATTTTGAGACATGAGTTTTTGACCATTGCTGTGTCTGGATCCTTTAACAGTGATGTAGTTCTGCTACAGCATCAAAGATAAAACCACCATTCTTAAATAAAAGCTTTTGTCACCTGGAACGCTACTATGCTAAACACCTTAGACGTGACAAGTGGTGATTGATTTTGAGTGCTGCCATTGCAGAGCAATATGAATATCAAAAGTTTCTGAATAGTGGCTTTATCAAAAGAGATGTACTGGCACAGCAATTTCAGACTTTATTTTTGAAACATACTGCCTATTCTATAGTAGAGGTGCAGGAGGGAGCAGCAATGAAAGGTCTGGTCTGACCATAGCTCCTATTCAGTTGCACCCAGAGGTGTAACAGCAAAGTTCTGCACCCTGGATAGGAAGGAGAGCAATTGCAGTGGTCAGGCAGCAGCAGCAGCAGCTGCCATTCTTGCTCCTCCTTTAAGGCCCCTGGCACATTACATTTAAGGGATGATTAATACGTTGATTATCAACTTCTACATTGGGAAGAAGGTCAGCATTGGGAATGGGACAGCCTGGTCCCAATGCTGAAAGTGGGATGCTGGGGAAACAGGTTGCAGGATTCTGCAGTGGAAAGAGGGTTGGGGGGCAGAGGAGCAACAGGACTCCCCCTACCCCATCCCCTGCCCCTCCCCCTCCCCTGGAACTGGACAGCCCTTGTACCTGGCAGTCTTTTCTGCCTTTCTCTGCAGCCCTTATGGGGGCTGAGGGGCAAATACTTCAAGCTGTCAGGTGGTGAAGAGTCCTGAGGCTCCAGGATCTGTGGGAAAAGCTCTTTAGACATGCCAGCCATGGAGACCCCAGTATCAGGGAGAGGCTCCCCAATTCTGGGGTTCCTATTTACTGGGACCATTAAAAATCGCATGGTCAGTCCAGCTGCACACATGATGTTTAGACATGCACTTGGCCACAGGATCAGGGACAGGCTTCCCAATCCCAGGGTCCCAGCAGGGAGCATGTTGATTTGCAAGTGTCAGGTGTGGAAAGTCAAATTTACTCTCTCCCCCGCCACTTCCAACCCTGTCCAGCATTTGCAAACCCATGCTCTGGGCTCATTGCTGGCAGTGACATGATTGAAATCTGATCCCTGATCTCAATGTCTTGCGTGCCAGGAGGCACAGTTATTCCCATCACACCATTAAGTGAACATCTGCCATCTCCCTAACCGAGCATCTGTGGCTGGTGCCCTGGTTACTTGCATTACTGGTTATATCCCGTTTAAACAAGGCCTACCAAGCTAAATTCTTTTTCTCAAAGTAATTGTAGCAGCATCAAATTTATGAAAGAAGAAAGAGGATGGGTGTGTATGAAGTAGAATTGGGCATTTTGAATTTTGAAAGAGCCTGTTTTATGAGCTATTTAAGTCATTCAGTATTTTTGTATGCGTCTGAATGATAGGATTCAAGTCAAAATTGAAATGACAGCTGAATAATTAATATAAGATCATGTGCTTATAACCCTTCTGTCTGGCATTGAGATCCTTTCAAATACTCTAGGCTTTCAATAGCAGCTGGCTCAGGTAAGAGCTGCAGAGACTTTTCTAGGGCTTCACTGAGGGCCTTTGTCCATACATGAGCACCCAGTGTTTGGGCTATTGGATAAAGGTCCATCCAACCATAGGTGCTAACAGCAGGAAGCTATGCCTAACAGCTCTGACAAGCAACGGTTCACTCTTCATGGTAGCTCAAGAAATTGTAAAGTAGCAGCACCCACTCTCCAAGGGATAATCTCCCACACCTTGTATCTACCCTAGGGCTCTATGAATGTCTACCAGAAGATTTGTCTCATTGTATACCTTGTTAAAAGGGATTCCTTTGTCCAGTTCTCTATATTGTTTGCTGATGTATATTTCCCTGAAACATAAGAAAATATGCTGTTTCCCCAAATTAATGCCTTGCCCTGTTGTGAGTAGATAGACTACTGGACTGGGACTCAGGAGACCTTCATTTTATTCCTAGCTCAGACATTGGTCTGCTGGGTGGTTTTGGTTAAATTACTTCACCTCTGCATCTCAATGCCCCCATTTATAAAATTGGGATCATAGTACTTACTGTGTAGGACATAGTAATGCATATCACTAAGTCCCATTATGTAAAGACCAGGCATTTTGATTGCTATCCAGCATATTCTGGTTTTGTATCATGAAAGGTGAATCCAAGTTTCACAGGAGGAATTCTGGATAGAAGTGGAAATAGTCTCTTTCTGCATGCTCTTCTTTACCCCTCCCTTCCCCAAATTTTATTTTCACCAGAAGATTGGGCAGAGATCTTCCCTGGTAGAGCTTCAGAGCACTAGGCTTACATTTTACTATCTCCATTTATCACTTTGCTTCCCATTTACTACTTTAGAGCCATCCAAAGGGTGAAGGTTAAGGAGAAGCAATGAGAGGGCTAGTAAGAAAAGAGAAAATGGGTAAGTGTATTATCATGGATATCTGCATAATGGTGGTCAAGCTATTGTTTTGTAGGTGGGCTTAATGGACCAGGGTGATTTGTAGAGGCTTCCAGGAGGGAAAAAAAGGATTTACTCATACTGCATCCTGTGTTTCATCTTCCCCCTTTACCCCTCAAGTGTCATGGATGACTTTCATTTTCTTGAAAAGGGAATGATTTCTGGGTTTTTTCCTAATAGTGTACAAAAACTCTCTTAATGACATTAATTTATTTTTATGTTGATTTTTTTCCTTCTGAAATACAATAAGATAGATGTCTTAATCTAGGCCTTGTAGGGAACATCACCACAAGCAGGAGCATGTGTTCTGCAGGGACAACTAGCAGCAGCACATATCTGTGCTGCTGCTACTTGTCCCTGGGGAACGCCCCTGCAGGTGCAATCTGGGGTAGGTAAGGACCCAGAAGCCTTACCTGGGGTCCTGGGGGCCTCCTGGGCCTCCAGCTGTGGTGGTTCTGGCATGCAAAGCCTGGCCAGCAGCCGGAGCTTGGCTCTGGCTGGTCCAACTCTGGTTTCAGGCAGCGCATGCTGCTGCCATGTGTGCCATCCTGCTTTTTTCTGGTGCAGGTTTTTCTGACCCTGGGAACTCCCAGTGTCAATAAACGCCCCTGTGCTGCAAATAAGTGGCACGGCAAACGCCTGCATATGTGGTGCGCACAGTTTGTGGCACCACAGATAGGTCTGCAGTGCTACAAACTGTACATGTGCACATGTGGGGACGTGCCCATAAGTACTGTTTAGCTAATGAGAGGAGCCTATTTAGAAAGTGAGCAAAAAAGCTCCTTGCTAGATTGTGAGGCTATTAGGCAGGTTATACAGATTATGCATCCTTCACATTCTTTCACTCTGATTTGAGAATGTTTCTTTGACTACCACGGTAAGTCCTTTTTTAGTGGCAGGGGTAGATTTTTTTCTGGAAGTATTAGGACTAGCATTTAGGCAGGAGCTAATACTTTTGTTAAAATCTTCTGTTGAGTTTCCCAAATTGTCAGGGGTTAAGAAGTAGGTATTTCAATAGTTGAGTGATATAGTAGACAGCTTTTCCACTAAGACATGTGCCAGGTGCACCTGTGCAGCCGCACACACTGCTCAGCTTAGAGGGAATGCTGACAGTAGACTGTCCTAGTCCTGGTTATGCATGTTTAGATTTTTCTTGTCCTAGTTCAAATCAATTTCACTCTCTTAAAAACATACTGAAACCTTCCTTCATAAATTCAGGAAAAAATAACTACCTTATTTCATTTAATAGAACATTTTATTAATATTATACAGAATATTTATGCTATTATCTTATTCCTCAGTACTAGAGGCAATGTACAAGTAATATGTAGAAGAAGGGTTAATTTCTAGCATATTAGAAAACTGCAACAGTACAACATAACTGCAAATGCTATATCATAGCTAATAATAACCAGGGATCCTGGTTTTTAAAATCACAAATTCTCTGATTAAAACCCCAAAATCCATTATTAAAATTAAAGGCCACTCTCTCCTCTCTCTCTCTCTTTCTATATATATATACACACACACACACACACACACACACACACACACACACACAAACACAGATAGATAGATATCAGTTGGACATAAAGTTTTAATGATATATTTACAGTTTTAAAGCAATTTGGAAGCCTACCAGTGTGTCAATCACTATAATCAAATACATTCTAAATACCTATACATTTTAGCATTTGATTTTGGGTTTTTCATCATGGAAAATCACTCCTGCCAAAATCACTCCTGCCAAGCTCCTGCCAAAATCACTCTGCACACCCAGGAAATTATGCGCAGGAAAACTCAAAATTATGCACAATTAATTACTTTTTTTGTTTTTACAAATTAAACTAAATATAACACCATTTAAACCTTCTTTAGAAATATATGCAGGTATTTTGTATGGTTGGGGGTGGGTGTGGGGTGTGCAGGTGTGTATGGGGCTTGTGGGGTGTTGTGAAGAGGCATGGGGGGTGTAGGTATGGGAGTATGTGGGGTTTGTGGGCAGGTGTGGAGCTGGTGGGGGTGTGGGGCTGTGTGTGGGGTTTGTGGGTGCGTGTGGGGTTTGTTGTGCACAGCCCCCACTGCTGGCAGCTCAGCAGCAGCAGGCAGTGGGCCCTCAGGTTGCTTATGGCCATAGCAGGCAGAGTCCCTGGTGGTATGTACCTCTGGCAGAGTCCCAGAGCCTGCACACACTGGTACAGAGCTGGTTCAGCCCACTGACACGTACCTTTGCACCAGACTGTGCACATGGGAGCCACATGCCATGAGGCCAGGTGGGCTTTGTCTCCATGTGCAGCTTCCTGCTGGAGTGCTGAAAGCGCCATGTGCAGACATGGAATTGGCCAGCCTGGTCTGATGGCACATGGACTTGGAGCTGCACACCATCAGCCTGGGTGGGCTCCATGTCTCCACATGGGGCTTCCAGCACTCCAGTGGGAAGCCACATGTGGAGGCAAGCAGGAGTCCACCCAGCCCAATGGAATGCAGCTCTGTGTCTCCATGTGAGACTTTCCACCTGGCTCAATGGTGCGTGGCTCCTGGTTCATGTGCCATCAGACTGGTCTGGCCTTCCATGTGGGGCTTCTAGCACTCCATGGGAAGCTGCACATGGAGGCAAGGAGTCATGTGCCTTTGGGCAAGGCAGGCTTCTGCTTGCCTCTACATGTGGCTTCCTGCTGGAGTGCTGGAAGCCCCACATGGAGGGCTGGCATGGCTTGGTCCAATGATGCATGGATGGCAGCAGCACCTCGGCACCCTCCCTGGCCTCTGGCATGCTCCAGAATCCCTTGAGCTGCAGCACTGCGCGATGGTCACTGCCTTCCTTGTGGGGACCTGGGAGTGAGCAAGCATGGGAGAAAGGAGATAAGAGGTGGCCCGTGAAGGTGGAGGGGGTGAATGCCCCAAGCAGCCAACCTCATTTTTTTTCTTCCTCATTTTCCTTTGGTCCGGCGTTTATCTGGAGTGAGATAGGTGGAGACAGCCTTCCCTCCAGCTGCTCAACTAAAGACAGGAGTTCTCATGCTCATTAAGAGGACGCATGCCACCAATTAAGCTAGGCATGGCTGCAATTAGAAAGGAGGAATGGGGAAGCCCAGGGATGCCCGGAACTGGGGAAGAAGCCCAGAGCTAGGGAAGATGCTCAGAGCCGTGGGAAAGCCCTGAGCCATGAAGGAGCCTCTGAAGAGCCTTGGAGGATGTCAGGGACCCAGTCCCACCCCGGGACTAAAACCACTTCGGGTTCTCACTAAAGAAAAGGGGCAATAATAAATAAAAAAAGAAAGGAGAAAAGAAAGAGCTGCTTCGGGCTGTTTATTCCAGATATCATCCCTAAAGTCTCAGGAAGCCAGGGTGGAACTCGACGGTTGATCTAGGTGGAGGCGGGTAGTCGCCACCTCCCTCTCATCAATAATTCTTAAACATCAAAGTCGTGGCAGGTGGGAAGAGAGAGCACTGGGTCCCACCTAGACCAATCAACCCGGGTTGCAGTCACCCTGAGGGGACCGGTGTATGTCATTGGGGTGTAAGAGCATACGTCCCTACCCAGTGGCTACCCAACATTCCCTCACAGGAGTGGGCAGCAGGACAGGTGTCCAAGCTGTTCAACACTACTAGGCGCACAGCTAAAAGACCCTGCCTGCCCTCCCATATAGCAGGATGTGGGGATGTTGCCCAGGCTATCCTGTGCTGACCTGAAAGCACCTGTGGACATCTCACTGCTCCTTCATCCCTCATCCACACACCCCTTCCCTGCCCCCAATCCTCCCTGCTGGCTCTTCTTACAGCCCCCCACCCCTCCCAGCCCTGGCAGTCACCTGCACCTGTATCCAACCTATGCACCCCCCCTCCCCCAGCCCTGCCTGTTACACACCCATGGCTTTAGAGGATTGCCAGAGCATAATCAACCCAGAGTTTAACATGGAATATGCCTCACACAGTTCAACTTAACTAAAATCTAACTTTATTAATACAGTAAATGTTATCTTAATAACTTCTACATAGAGAGAAAAACACTTAGTCCAATGATCTCACCCAATCCCAGATGTTACTCTACTTTACAGAAAAGGTGGCCAATCAGTTTCTGAAAGTAGAGAGTGGTTGTCTGTGGATAATGGCTGTTTTTCAGTCCAGATGTTGTTGGATGATGACACATATCCAACTTCCTTGTTACTCCCCTTTTATACTTTCTCCTGTGATAACTCTTCATTTCCAGGTACCCTCCGATTTAGTTGCTTAGTGCCAAGTTCAGTTAGTTTGAGCTAGTAACAAGGCCTACATTTCACACGCCTATCATATTAATGTTAAAAGAATATAAATTGCTTCTCACAGTAATATGAAAAGATGGAAGCAATGTGAAAGAAAGCTCACAACAAGCTCAGAATGCAGAAGAAAAGTTCAAATAATAATAAGGGTATACAAATACTTAAGCAATGGTTAACTAAGGCTGAATATAAAAGAAAAAAGTTCAAATAATACTATAATTCACCACTCAAGCAGGAGCAACTAAAGCTAAATGTGACAAACTACCCTAACACTGCCGATGCCCCTCATTCCCATTCCCATTTTTTTGTTTTTTCCATAGGAAACAAAAAACCTGGATCCCTGGTCATAACTGGCATTAAGGCAGGACTTCTTGGATACTTCCACATTGAGGACTACATCTTAACAGAAGACTACTATTCATCAGTACTCTCAATCTTATGTGTTGCCCTTCACCCTTTATAACAAATCTGTGGACCATACTTTAAGAGCAACTGTATTTAGGCACATTGGTATTTTGGCTTACTGGTTCTTCTGAGAACTGATAAATGAGGCAACCCCCCAAACATCATATGTTTTTCTGAGAAAAACCTGGTTAATCGGCTGTTCCATACTGGAATGATAAGTTATTGCTGAGTGTTACTTTCTAGAAGGAAAGGAAAAGCCATTTTTATACAGTGACAACTATTATTTTTGCATGTACAGCTAGAAAATGGTTCTGCTTAGTACAAAATTGTGGATTGGTGGAAAAGAGAAAGGCATTACTGTTTGTTAATAACAAAAAATGTGATGTTTAGTCCTGAAAGTACTTCTAAGAGGTATAAGTATATAAATGGTTTTAATTCTGGATTTGTTATGGCTTTGGGTTGTGTGTGCTGCCTTTTTAAATCTCTAGGGGCTCTGTTTTACACAGACATGCAGGGCATCTATATATGTGCTCCAGGGTAGAGGGGCAGGGGTTTTAATTAGACATCTCTAATTAAAGCTCCTGCAGCATCATGTATTTAGTGTCCTGCACTTCAAAATGGTGGTGGGGGTGCTTGAGCTAAAGCTCATTGGATGAGCTTTAGTTAAAGTGCCCCCACCGTTATTTTGAAGTGTGAGGAGGCTGAGTAGACTTGACACGGAGCCTGCTAGAGCATGTTAATTAATGTGTTCCAGCAGACTCGATTAATCGAGTACGCGCTAAGGCATGCTAATTAGCAGACATCTGGCACACATATAGGTGCCTGCAGCCATTTTTTTGTTGATTAGAAACAGGCACAGAGGAGTGGGGCACATTGGCCTTTGTCTTTGTGACATACTCTATTCTCTTAATTTAATGTCAAGTTTGTTCCAACTTCAGGGTGCTGTTAGGGTCAGTTGGTGCTCTGGTTCTGTAGGTGTTCTAGGTGAGCTTTTCTCTGGCTGGAGATCTTGAGCTATGATTTTGAGACCATATGGTTGCCAGTTCAAAGCTCCATGTTGCCTCCTGTTTTAAGTCTTCATATATGGCCATCTGTGGCTACGTTTTTTTTTTCTGCCCTGTGACATCCAAGGCAAGATGCACTGCAGAGTCCATCTGACCGGTGCCAGGGCTCAGGCCTGCAAGGATTCAGGGCTAGTTGTGGCATCCCAAACCCAAAGGGCTTGGGATGCCACGACTAGCCTCAATATTGAAGTGGGGATTCCCTGGCAGCCCTGGGAAAGTGTGGGAGGGTGGGTGAGTTGGGGCAGCCAAAATGCATTTTTGGGGGTTTTTTTTCATTTTGGGGCAGCTGAGAGGGTTCAGGAACAAGCTGGTAAAAAGGAGCTTGGGCACTTGGGAAGTGTCTCTGAGGCTCAGCATGAGGCTGGCAGATAGAAGGGAGAGCATGGGGCTGCTGGAGTCCCAATTTTGGTGGGCAGAGGGCTCCATTCAGATGGTCTGGTAAGTTTAAAAAAAAAAAGTTAAGTTTTTTGGGGTTTTTTTGTTAGGTTTTGGGCAGCTGAGAAGCTACAGGCCGTAGCAGGTAAGAAGGCAGCTGCCTTGGGCGCTTGGAAAGCATTTCTGAGGCTCAACATGAGGCTGGCAGATAAAAGGAGAGAGTTTGGGGGTCCTAGAGTACTAATTTTGGTTTGCAGAGGGCCCTTTCAGCTGGTTGGATAACTTTTTTTTTTTTAGGGTTTGAGCAGCCAAGAAGGGTCAGGCCCTAGCAGGTAAGAAGGCAGCAGGCGTGGGTGCTTGGAAAGCATCTCTGAGGCTCAGCATGAGGCTGGCAGATAAAAGGAGAGAGTTTGGGGCTGCTTGTTGCCCGTTTTTGCTGAGCAGAGGGCCCTTCCAGATGTTCCGGTAAAGTTTTTTTGTTTTAGATTTTTTTTTTTTTTGCTTGAGGCAGCCAAGAAGGTTCACGCTCTAGCATGGAAGAAGGCAGGAGGCTTGGGAAGCATCACTTAGGCTCAGCACGTGCCTGGCAGTTAAAAGTGGGGAGTTTGGGGCTGATCGTGGCCCCTCTTTCTGGGCAGAAGGCCCTGTTCCAAGATGTATAATTTTTTTTTTCTTTCCCTCCGACCCTCACTCCTGAAGGTGCTGGGGTATGTTTGTCTTGTTGTGACCAGAGTCAGTTGATTTCATAGACATTTGGGCTGGAAGGGACCCCAGAGGATCATCGAGTCCAGCCCCCTGCCCCAGGGGCAGGAAGTCAGCAGGGATCATAGGATCCCAGCAAGATAAGCATCCAAATGTGTCTTGAAGGCATTCAAAGTAGGTGCTTGAACCGCCTCCAGCAGCAGTCTATTCCAAACCTTGGGGGCTTGGACAGTAAAGAAGTTCTTCCTTATGTCCAGCCTGAATCGGTCACAGTGGAGTTTGTGACCGTTCGATCTTGTCATCTTTTTGGGAGCTCTGGTGAACAGACGGTCCCTCAGATCCTGGTGAGCACCCCGATAAACTTATAGGTGGCCACCAGATCACCCTGAGCCTGTGCTTTTCCAGGCTAAAGAGCCCCACAGCTCTCAGCCTGTCATAGAATCATAGAAGTAGGGTCGGAAGGGACCTTGTAGATCTTCAGGTCCGACCCCCTGCCTGGGCAGGAGGGAAACTGGGCTCAAGTGACCCCAGCCAGGTAGGCATCGAGCTGCTTCTTAAAGACCCCCAGGGTAGGAACCAGCACCACTTCCCTTGGAAGTTGGTTCCAGATCCTAGCCACCCTAACAGTGAAGTAGTTCCTACGGATGTCTAATCTAAACCTACTCTTCAACAACTTGTGGCTGTTATTCCTTGTTATCCCGTGGGGCGCTGTCGTCATAAGGTCTGTTTTCCTGACTTCTGATCATGCGCGTGGCTCTCCTCTGCACCCTTTCAAGCTTCTCCACATCCTTTTTGAATTGTGGAGCCCAAAACTGGACGCAGTACTCCAGCTGCGGCCTCACCAAGGCCAGGTACAGTGGGAGAATGACATCCCGGGATTTGCTTGAGAAGCATCTACGGATGCAAGCCAGCGTTTTGCTCGCTTTACTAGCCACCGCGTCACACTGAAGGCTCATGTTCATCTTGTGGTCATCCATGACCCCCAAGTCCCTTTCATCTGTAGTGCTAACCAGCGTAGCACTACCGAGCCTATAAGCATGCTGCGGGTTTTTCCTCCCAGGGTGGAGAACCTTGCATTTTTCGGTGTTGAACACCATCAGGTTCTCGTCTGCCCATTTCATGAGTCTGTCCAGATCTGCCTGGATCACTCTCCTATCCTCAGGTGTGGATGCTTTATCCTAGACTTTGGTATTGTAGCAGAAAGCCCCCTTTTCCTCTTGCCTGCATTTGCTCTCCCCTCTTTGGATATGTTTCTCTTTTTTCTACCTTTTCTTCCTTCCTCTCTCTTTCACTTTAAGATAAGGAATTGTGTTTTAAAATTTGTATGTGTGCATTTTATATCTCCCCTTGTAGTTTGGTATTTTTATCTATTTGTGTGCCATGGCATTTGTAGCTTATATTTTATACTCCTCACCTTTCAACTTTCAACTGAATGTGTTTAGTTTCATAAGTAAGTTATACATTGTAACAATGTTAACAAAGGCAGGAATCAAACTGCCCTTCCCTGTATCAGGCTGGCCCCTGAAAAAGCAAGTGAATCAGAGATTGAATGTGTAACATGGTAGCAGACAGCAGCACCAGTATTCCTTTTTCTCCTCCTCATTCAGTGTGTGGCCCTGAATATTACTTTCTAAATACTACCCAAAGCCTGAACTGAATGTAGAATTAAGTCCTTGTGGGCTTTTCTTTTTATATGTTGTTACCTGCATATCATTGACTAGACCAATGACCTTGCATTTTTGTAGTGAAAGTGAGGGTGCTACTTAGAACAGACACAGCCATCTTGCCCTTTTCTACCTTGTATAAAGAAGGAACCCAATCCAAGTAGCATGGTATAGCTTTTTAGGGCATATAAAATTCACTGGGGCAAAGCCAGGCAGATGCTGTGGCCACATTCGTATCTCACTGATAAGAGCCAAGCTTAAGAAGACCAGGGAGCATTGAACAGAGAAAGTCATGTTTTGAATGTGAACTGTGCCTCATTTTGGTGATTCATGTGCATAAATCTTTCCCCTATTGTCCTTGCATTTTACCTCCAGTCTACTATTATTTTGAAACATTTTCTAATTGTCTAGAAGATAGCTAGTAATTATAATATAGCAGCAGTATCTACCTTGCTTGACAAATTGTTCCACTGTCTGGCCTTCTAGTCAAATAGCTTATATAAAACTGCATAATGGACAAAGCACTGATCTCTTAGCATTATTGCAAGCAGACTGCATTCATTACAATTCATATCAAAACAAATTATCTATACATATTTATCTTGTCAGCCCAAAAAGATATTGCACAGCACTTAATTACATACAAATCCAGTACATCAAATAATTGTTGTCTTGGAAATACTACAAGTTTGAATACTAATCTGGAAGTCTAATTTTAAAGACAGCTACCCTAGGAGTCATTAAATAATATTATACAAGATTGAGGAATAATTAGAGAGCTTCAAAACCAAAGGAAATATGGTAGTGCAATCTGAAAAACCTGGGAAATAAAGGATGATTATAAATCTGACCATATGTTTTCCTCTCCAAACAGCAGCATAACTGGGGATGGGTGACCAGGGCACCAGCCCTACTCGCTGACTTTGAGTGGGTTGTAAGAAAGGCTGCTGCTAGCCCAGTTGCCAGTGCTGCCTTGTCTGCCACTGCCACTCAGGGCCTAAAAACTGCTTGTTTTTTGTTTCCAAATGTTTAATTCAGTTGTTGTAAACCTTTTTAGACTCAAGGTATCCCATGATCGAATCAAAGTACCCTCAGAAAATGTCACCTCTTGATTTTCACTGTTATTTTGCCTATAGAAAAATAGTAGAGCTATTTTCATTTTGCAAAGAATTCAGAATGACTACAACAGGTCACAATGCTTTTCACATAATGGATTCCTATTTGAAATCTCTGGGTTTATCTTGTGAATCATGTTTGCACAGCTAACATTGTGTGACACTATGCAGCACCTCTGACAAGCACCCCAAGGTGCCATGGCACCTTGGTTGAGAATAACTAGTTTAATCAAACAATAATATGCTTATATCTGAGGTTGTAATGTTTAGCCTATGGAAGGATGTTATGAGATCTATAACTACTAGGTGCTGGCTAGTTCATAATGGTAGAAAGCTCTGACCTTGCTTTTTCACTGCTTGCTGAAGAATGGTCTGTTATTGACCTGGAGGAAGCAGTCTCTGGGAGCAACAGCCAGAGCAGTGAAAGAGCAGACTGGCAGAGAGAAGGAACTGTCCCAGCCACCAGCGTATGGTTTGGGATTGAGAGTATGGTCGGAGGTAGAAAGGTAAGAAAGGTTTATTGACTTCACAAAAACACAACTACGCGTAGTAACAAAACAAACAATGACAGACAAGAATAATTCGCATCAGCAACTTATCAGCAGTCCCCTCTGCTGCCTGACGTATGACAACTTTCTCTTTCCACAAACCTCAGCGTAGTCAGGCATCCCCTATCAGCGCTGTCTGAGAGGTACCGGGAAGAACCCTGGTATTCAGTCCTTGGGCTCCTTGACATCCACAGGCCCACTGATCCAGTTCAACAGCTAATTAATCCCTTTCACAGAGCTGTATCTTCCTTCTGAATGATTTCCGGATGTTTCAGCCAATTTATAACTTCTGAACTGTGCTGATAACTTACGGCCACTCAGATTCTTTTTACTTCAACTGTCCTTAGACTGACCAATAGCAGTACAAGCCTTGCATTCTTTTGATAAGGTTAATTTTAACTACACCACAGGGCTTTACTACTTCAAGGCTTTGCCAAGTTTACTAGGCCTTACTACATGTTAAACTTTAATTAGGCTTTTAGCAACAATATATAGCTTAATATCTAAACAAATACAGAAAATTTGATTAGATTGGTCTAATCTTCATAGAGCCTTCAGTAAGCACCTTTATCACACAGACATAATTTTCAGCTGCCACAAGGAACCAGGGGTTTCTTGTTGCTTTCCGATTTGCTTTTTTCTCCTGAAGGCTATATGTAAACTGTGGCAGCCTATGAGGAAAATGCCAGGACCTCAGTATCAAACTACCATTAACAGATGTAGTCTGTAGTCTTTGTAAAACAATATAGGAATCCCTGTGGTTCCAGCCCTCTTTGGGCACATCCAAATTTGCAGCATGGGCTCAAAATTTGATACCTGGAGATCCAGGTATTAAAAAATACCCAGGGGGAAGAAAGCAGAACAGGGCACGTTCTGATCCTGGACCATACCCTGAGGCAACCAGAGGCTCAGTCCTCCACAGAGACACTCTGGTAGCCAACCAGAGGGTCTCTATGGCTGGCCCTTGCCCCAGTGCTGCAGCATGTTGCATGCCTGTGTGGGGCAAGCAGCAGTGCAGGCTGCGGGAGGCTGCAAGGACCTGGACCCAGGCTCCATGCCAGGTAAGTAGGGAGGGGGAAGAGGACCACCCAGCCCCCCAATCCCTTCCCCAGCTTTGCCCCCTCCTTCCCCTAGCTCCCCAATTGCTCCCCAGCATTCCCCCCCTTCCCCCATCACTCCCCAGCTTCCCCCATCCCTTCTCTGCCTGGCCCTGTGCCTTCCACCCCACCCAGCCTGCACTCACTGGCTGCAGAAATGGGGGGGGGGGCATCAGGGATTAGCCTCATGGCACAGCCCCCCCACTCAGAGCAGGGCATTGGGGGACATCAGGGATTGGCCCCAGCTGCCTGGCACCCATGCAGCTGCTACTGCATCATGTGGGTATGGCACGGCTCAGCAGGGCTCCACATGGAGCCGCATGCTGTTAGGCAGCATGTGGCCACTTGGGCTGAGTGGCGCCGGGCCCCTGGTGACAGCTGGAGTGACCCCAGGTGCCTGGCAGTGCAAAGTGTAGCACCGTGCTGTGCAGTGACCTGCCAAGCTGGGTTGCAATCACACAATGCCTGGAAAAGTTTTTCTGACTGGGACAGCACTGGGCTGCTGCAGAGGTCCCAAGCTTCCCCTCTCCTGAATGGGATGGGCTCCGTCAGGGTCCAGTTGAGCTTGATCAAACACTGTGCAGAGGTGTACACTACCTGGAGAGCCTGCAGGAAGCGGGGCCCGAAGCCAAAAGCCCACAGTATGCCTGTGAGGTACCCATGATCCACTCTGTCAAATGCCTTCTCCTGGTCCAGGGACAGGAGGGCGAAAGACAGGTACTCCCAGTGTTCTAGGTCCAGGAGGTCCTGAACCAGGTACAGGTTGTTGAAGATGGAGTGTTCAGGCATTGTGTACATCTGGTCAGGATGGATCATGTCCATCAGCACAGATCGCAGGTGCAGTGAAATGGCCTTTGCTGTCACCTTGAAGTCGATGTGGAGGAGGGACATGAGACCCCAGTTCCTCAGGTCTTGGGGATCCCCCTTCTTTGGCAGGAGGGTCAGCATGAGCCTCCAGCATGGCAGGGGGAGCTCCACACTTCCCTTGGATTCAGCCCAGACTGCAGCAAGGTCTGGGCTGAGGATATCCCAGAAAGCCCGGTAGAACTCCACGGTCTGCTTGTCAATGCCCAGAGCGTTGTTGCCAGGCATCAGGTGGAGGGCCGCTGAAAACTCAGCCAGAGTGGAGGAGCTTCTAGCCAGTCCCAGCCACCCATGCCAACCCACGGGAGTCCCTCCCACAGGGTCTAACAGGCTTCAGTGTTGGTCAGTTCCAGGGAGAAGAGCTCTTCATAGAAGGCTCGCGTGCACTGGTGCATCTCACCTGGATCCGTGAGGGGGGTGCCGTCACCCACCAAAAGGCAGATGATGTACTTCTTGGCCCCCCACCTCCCCTCCAGGGCATAGAGGAAGTGGGAGCTGCAGTCTATTTTCCAAAGGAGCTGGACATGTGAGCAGATAAATGCACTACAGGCACAGTGGTTGTCCAGAGCACAAAGCTCTTTCGACCTCTCCTGACACTCTCTCCAGAGAGACGGGTTGGTTGGGACAAAGCCTGTTGGGAGGGACAGAGCTCAGGACCATCCTGGTTCCCAGCTTTTCTAGAGGCTTGAGGGGGGATGTATGCACCCTCCACCATGAGCCCCTCTCCACTGCCTTTTGTGTGGCAGCCTCCCAGGCAAGGAAAAAGACCCCCTTGCCATGAAAGTGGGAGGCTGCCACAATCTTGGGGGCCCCCACTACCCAAGTCAGGGCCTGCACCCAGGTCTCAAAGTGCAGGTTCTCCTGCTTGGACAATTTGCACTTCACCCCGTGCCTGTGGGCGAGTGCTGGAAAGGAGACCCTGCTGCCCAAGCTGGAAATGCCGAGGAGCCCTTCCCACTGCCCTTGCCCTTGGTCCCCGATGATGGGAGAGGTGACTTGGGAGCCCTTCCAGGGGAGCCTGGCCAGGGGAGACCATCCTGGCCCTGGTGGCTCCCTACCAGAGTCCCATCTGCCCCTGCACTAGAGGTTGCAGGCTTCTCTAACCCTGGAGGAGGTTGGTTGGACTCTGCCTCAGGGGTCAAGGCTGCAGGGGCATGAATCCCCTTGGGGGCTTGGCTGGGATCTGCTCCCATAGTGGGGGCTGCAGGAAGCTCTGTTGGGGCATCTTCCCCCCAAGAAGGTTCCTGATCTGCCATTGTTTCACATGACAGCAGGGAAGACAATAAAGAAAAACAAAATATCCAGTGGAGCTGGTGAATCTAGTAGGGGCAGGAGGTCACTGAGCTACAGCCCCACAAGAAAAAAAAAAACAAACCCAAAACAGGAGGGCTATGCTTTGAGAATGTGGAGGAAAGGGGTGCCTCAGTGCACATGCCTGCTCCACACCAAAGTGCATGTCCAAACTGTGCTCCTTGGGGTGAAATAACCCTGCCTGGCTACTCCTGGATATGCAGCCACACAAGAAACACTAGGACAGGGGGAGTGGACCACAGGACTTATTAGTAAATGTTTAGGATTGTGAATCCAAAAAAAGCTGACAAAGGTGGTAGGGAAATACATAGTGCCTGAGCAAGGGACTAACAGTAGAAGGATGGAGGTGAGGAGGGGAACGCAACTAGGTTACAGGAGATACAATGTTAGCCAACTAAGCCCAGGGGTAGGGGGGAGGTTCGTGACGCTGAGAGAAAGAAGATGGATATACACAAACCCATTACAATGGTCTGCAATGGTGGAAGAAGTAGTCCGAAGGAAAAAAGAAAGTGTCTCAGTCCGTATAGAGTCTCATCATGGGGGTCCTCTTTGGGTGGAGCAGGGTCATCTATTGTTGGAGAATCCTCTCGAAGTGAAGGTCCATCTGGTGCAGAGGTGGGGTTCAGGCGGTCCCTTCTGGGTCCGGTCCCGCGGCAGTTTATCTGGTGGGGTCGGTGTACTGGCGGTGGCCCGTGATGTGTTCCACATAGATGTCATGGGACCAACGGGTGGTGTCGGACACCATGAGGCAGCGCATAACCTTGGCGTAGCGGTGGGAGATGCGGCAGGCATGTAAAACGCTCTCATTGCTGGGGTCCCAGGCTCCGCGCTTATCGTGGGAACGCTTGTTGACCGTCATGTTGTAGCCGCGGCCCCTCAGGATGTTGGCCAGTGGGGCGTAGTTCTCCTGCTTGTGAGCCCGGGCATCGGTGAAGGCTTGGCACCGGTTCTTGAAGGAGATGGTAACGTCCATGATCACGATCACGACCTTCTTGGTCTCCTCGTTGGTAATGACTATGTCGGGATGCATCTGGCTCTCGCAGCCCGGGACAGTGCGGTTCACGGAGACCTCCTCCGCTGCGGCCGAGATGGCCCTCACCAGGCGGTCCTGGACAGCGTTGTGGGTCTCTGCCGTGTAGCCGCACTGTCGGCACCTCTTGTCCTGGTGGCTGAAGCAGATGGCCCCGTTCAGAGGCAGGCAGTTGAGGCGGGCGCAGTGGAGGAAGCGCCAGTCTGCAAAGTGCATGAAGCTCCCGCTGGGCATGAAGTGGTTGCTGGAGTCCCACTTTGAGGTGACGTTGAAGACCTTGTCCTGGTCAGGTTTGGCCCTCAGGTCGCCAGCGTACTTGTTTCGGATGGTGTCCTTCAGGAACCTCTCCAGGAAGGTCCTTGTGTGGGGTTTCACTGTCGTGCGGGGGTCAGTGTGCGGGGCTGGTTGTAAGGAAACTCCCAGCTTCTGGCGCTCCTCAGTCCAGGTCCAGGCGCAGCCGATGCGCTTTCTGAGGCGGTGCATGGCGTTGCGGGCTCGGCTCCACAGCGAGGCAAAGTCCCCACTGTCTCTGTTGAACTCACCCTCCAGCGAGCTGCTGAGGAAGGTGGCCAAGTCACGTCCGGTAGGCTGCCTCCTGATCCTCTTGCCGGCGGTCTCCTTGAGGGCGCTGGCGGCGATGGTACTTAACGTGGGGTCCGGGCAGGTCAGGAGGTGGAAGGCATGGGTGACCACCGTGATGTCGCAGAGGTCTCCCATGCGGGGTACGTTGGCACCTCCCTGCTGGTAGGGGATGTGCAGGACCTCGTTGCCAGCCCTTAGCGGCAGGTGCAGCCACTTCTTCAGTAGCCGCTGGATCTTGCCGTCCGCCTTCTTGAGTGGGGCCTTGGGGACTGCCAAGCTTCTCAGGATGAACGTGACGCAGGGGATAAGGAAGGTTTTCACTGCGTTTATCTTCTGCCAGGGGGCTAGCAAGGATGAGTCCAGCTTGTGGGTGTCCTGCACGATCCCATTGATGGTCTCCTCTGGCATCTGCTTGGCCCAGTGGGCATCCCCAGGTGGCAGTAGGCCTCGCCATCGCACAGGTGCCTCACTGCCTGGCCCTGGATCATGAGGGTGGAGTCCAGGATGTGGCTGTTCTGCCTCCCGTCGAAGTGCAGGGAGGCACACTTGGTGACATTGAAGTGTAGGCCCATCCACCTGGCCACCTCAGACGTCACGTCCAGCATCTGCTGCAGCTGGGTGGCGTCGGGGGCGAGGAGAATGAGGTCATCGGTGTAGGCCAGGACACTCAACTTCTGGCTGTAGAGGTCAAGCCCACCAGAGCTGACTGCCATGGCTCGAAGGAGCATTTCCGTGTCCAGGCTGAAGATGATGGGGCTCAGGGGGTAGCCCTGCCTCACCCCCGACCAGATGGGGATCTCTGCGGTCACCCTGTCGGTGGCGTGGACGGCAGTGGTGCAGCCATGGTAGAGCTCTCGCACCAGGTCGATGAGGCCGTCTGGCAGGCCCAGCTCATGGAGGGTGCCAAAGATGTGGCGGCCCTCCGTCAACATGAACCCTTCTGGCTCCAGCTGACGGCCCCGTTGGTCACCGCCCAGTCGGTGATGCGGCCTGCCAGGCAGCTGGCATAGAGCTTGGCGACGGTGGAGCACAGGGTGATGGGTCTCCAGTTGCCCGGGTTGGTTGGGTCTCCCTTCTTGTGGATGAGGACCGTCATGCCCTCTTTCAGACGGCAGGCGTGCGCCGGAACTCTCTGCACCTGTTGAAAAGAACAGAAAGAACAAGGCAGCCTGGGTCATGCTTTTTAAGGAGACTGTACCTGATTCCATCCCTGCCAGGGTCAGTGTCCCTGGTCCTCTTCAGGCAGGCTTCCACTTCCTGCGGCGTGAAGGCTTCCTTGAACCCCTCCGCCGGTGGGATGGGGGTCAGCGCTCCAATGGTTGCAGGGCGTGGGGTGGTGACTTCTGCTGGGGGGTTGAAGGCCCTGCTGAAGTAGTTGAAAAGAGTCTCCCGGGGGACCTGGCAGAAGGCCGAAGGTCCCTCCAGGATCTCTCTCACCGCCTTGGGACGGTTGGTCCGGTACAGCTTCTGGATCTGGGAGGCTGCTGCTGGGTCATATCACTGGCACTGGGGTCGCCTCTGCTGCTTCAGTCTGTGGTCCCGTTGCGTCCTCGGTCTGTTGTTGCTCCCACAGGGTTGGCCAGGCCGGGTGGCCACCGAGAGCTCCACTGTGAGCTGGGCCACCAAGGCCTCGAAGGGCAGGAACACACAGGGAGCACACACTATACAAAGGCAGGAGCACACAGGGGCAGGACACACAAGGGCAGGCTGCTGAGGCTGATGTAAAAGATGGCTGGAGCAGTGGAGAGGCTTTGTTCATTGAAGATCTGTCTAGAGCCCCTTAGGCCTCCATCCAGATGCTTAGCAGCAGAGCAGTAGGCAGGAAGACAAAGCAGGATCAGATGCAGCGAGGTAGCTGTGGGGGAGGGCAGGAGCAGTCAGTCAATTAGGAAGTAATCCAGTGCAGGTGTTGTGTCAGGTGGTGCAGCAGGGAATCTCCCTGTCTTCTGAGAGCGGGCAGCAGCAGAAACAATGGGAGAAGCAGCTGCAACAGCAGCAGTGATGGTAGGAGCCATCCAGTTCAGACACTCAGGGTGTGCTGGTGAAGGTGGAGGTGAAGGTGTGGGGTGGCCTGCCAAGTCAGCTGGGGCAGACAAGGCACCTTTAGGCTCTGGCAGTGATGGTGGGGGAAGAGGGGCCCACAGACAGCACAGGCTCCCTCCCCAGGCTGTCCCCTGACCACAGCTTGATGGCAGGCTGGGCAGCAGGCCAGAACAGGGGTGCAGAAGCTGGGGTGCAGTGCAGTGGGCCCCTCCCTGAGGGGACCAGCAGCATGCAGCAGAGGATACCCCCGGGGGGGGGGGGGGCAAGGCAGGAAGGGGTGCAGCCAACTTACTCCAAAAGTTCTGAGACCAAGCCAGCAGCTAGCAGTAGCCAGAGGCAGGAAAGGGCCTGGCTATCTTCCCCCTAGAAGCTCCTGAGACCAAGCTTGCAGCAGCCTGGGATAGGAAGGGGCATGGCTAACTTCTTCCCAGAAGCTCCTGAGAGTGAGTAGCCCCAAGCTGCTTTCCAGGGCAGCTTTTTATACTGCTGGGGCCAGCACAGGTGCTGGCTCCAGCCTCTAGCCCCACCTGGCTACAGATCCAGGAGGAGCCAGGCAGGGTTATTTCACCCCAAGTAGCACAGTTTTCTCCACACCAAAGTGCATGTCCAGGCACGTGCACTGAGGCAAAAAGCCACAGCTCAAAATTGCGCCACTTCTATTTGAGCCACTGCAAGTGCACGTGCTTGCTTGTGTGGACATACCCTTTGAGGGAAGACCACAAGCACGGCAGTCATGCATCAAACCAGAGGGGTAATGAATGTTACCATGGCAATGTCAAACTTTTTGAGTAAAAGCCTGATCTCACTGAAGTCAATGCTAAGACTCAATTGACTTAACATATCATTGTCGGAAGAGTCTCTGTCTCAGGCTACCATCCAAACTTGTAATCCAAAGAATGCTTATCTGTGTGAGCAGAAATTTAAATCACTTGGGATACTTGCAGCAGTGCTGTGAGATTAAGCCAAAACATTGCTGGCACCATATGTTTTGGAGTCCCTAGCATTTAGAGCCTTCTGCACCATCAACATTAGATCCTAAACTTTTAAAGCTGGTTGAAAGCATCTGGTATGGAAACCTCTAGCATTTCCATAAATTAATATTATATACTGTGCACCAGAATTAATTACTTAGTAAGGGTGTGTTGCTTCACATCTTGTGGCTTTTAAGCTATTTGTTCAATCACATGGCTTCTTTTAATGTTCCACATACCCTTTTCTCTGGCGACACATACAAATCCTCTCTCTGCAGCATCACAAATCTTTTTTTTCCCCTTATACAAACTCTAATGCATGATTTCTCACTGAAATATTACAATTAGTTCAACAAAGAATTCCTGCTGGGTCTAAACTGCTTAGATTTTGCCCTTGCGATTTGACATCAACAGAAATTCAAGACTGAACGATTATCTTGCTGTCACTGGGGGCCCATATTATACATATAACAATTGGAATGAAGGCAGAATTACCCTTATTTAAACTTATGCCTGCTTTCTGGTTCACATATCAGTGGGAATTCACCAGGTAGGAAATTATAGTTAAAATCATAGCATTTAGCATTGCTGAAAGAAGGGAGGGAACAACCATACATAAACTTTAATTATCACAGTCTGCACAATCAAAATTTACCTAGACTTTTCTAAAACTGGAGGGAAATGTCTTGCAAAAGAGTTACTTCTGGGATAATGTTGAAATGAGCTTTGGAAACTGAATCAATGAACAGAGGCTTAATGCACTGGATTTATGTATGCTGTCAGTTTCTAGGCAATATAATTATTGTCAGTTTTCTGCCTCTAGCTACTTTCGTTAGCTTCTGGGAATAATGACAGAATGTGTTCAGCTATGTGACATTTTTTTCCTTTGCAAAACTAACCTCTGTTTTCCCCTTGGTGAAGTTTACATTTTAAAGAGCTCTCACACATTCTTGCTTGAGATTTTTGTAAAAAAATCGTGCGACAAAGATTCATTTTACAATGCTGCAGTTGAAGTGGCTTTCCATATCACATAGACAGTTGAGAAATCAATGTCAGGCTCACATCCCGGCAAGCATACAGACTTAAATAAGCTGGAAGTCAAAAGATGCAATACCTCAGCTTTATAAAAAGCTGCCAAGTGACCATATGATAGATGGTTCTGATTCATGTATGCACTGCGCAGAGTAAGCGATCCCCTCAGAGAATTATTTATTGGAAGCTAACTTCACTTTCTCTTTTCCCCCACCTCCTGTCTCCCTCTGCTTATTGTCCTGTGTTGTCACTACTAGCCCAATACGATCCTAGATCCTGCAGCTTGAATGGCTACCTGGTACTGCATGTCCTCATGTCAAACTCTAGGAGCCGGGATGATTAGTAAACTGTAAAGGCCATAGATTTACAGTTGTTAACCCTTTGGGAGAATGGAAGACATTGTGTTTCTCAACTGCAGTCCTGGCCTTGTTCAGGAGGATTCAGGTACTGAGTGCAATGTTAAATAGATGTTACCTAGCTATGGGTTTTAATGCTCCTTTCAAAGCAAATGCAAGCAGGGATTATTATTGCTATGTAATCTTGGGTTGCTATTATACACAATCTGCTTATTCCCTATGATAATAAGTCAAAATATGTTATTGTAAATGTGCTAGTTTTAAATGCATAAATAACTTTAATCATTGTCTGTATTATCAATATGTTCTACAGTATAACGATATTTATACTTTTCTTTAACCTAGTTCTGTATGGATGTAAATTTTGGAACAAAATTACACCACAGACATAGTGAGCTTGTAGCTAACAATTTTGGCTCATATTTGGAATAATATTCTGACATGACTGATTCACTTCTAATAGAAAGGGAAAATAGATTGGTAACAGTGCTCCATAACCAGGAAGGGAAGAGATTGGAAGCATCTGAGATTAAACCCACTAACTCTTTCTAGGTGCTGATTATAGAATTAATCTATCTGGCTGCTACCAGAGAAGCAGTAGGAAAAATTCAGAACTTCCCTATAAAATACAGCAGAAAAAATAAAATATTTGTTGTCCATAAAATCTTTAAGAGGTTTTTCTATTGATATGCATGTTTTCTATAATATACACAAGAGATTGATTAGACCCCTTCATTTCCCTTACCTAAAATGAAAACAGTGTTCCTACTGTAACTCATTTTGTGCTATAAATTAGGAAGTGAGATTAATTTTGACTAGCATATAAATGGTCATAATATGTTTTTGGTCAAAATTGGAGAAAGAATTTGCAGTCAAGTTAATAAGTCCAGCAAAAAAAAAAAAATAAAAAAAATTTGGAGACAGGCTTGGGAAATATAGAGGTTTCCAGGTGAGACCAAAATTATATAACACTATTGTAAATACAAACACTTTTCAATGCATTTCCTCTTGTAGCAATTCCTAATCATTCAGACTTGTTAATGTAAGAACTATGCCCCAAAGAATGAATCTTTTGGGGAAAGTGTTGCATAAAATAATGCAATGTATGCAAGTGTCAAGTGTCATTTTACATTTGCTTAACATTTCTCATCCCACAAGACCTCCCTAATGCTTTACAAATGAGACAGTTAAAGGAGTTGTTTCACACACAGTATCACTAGAATGCAGTCACATCTGGGGTGAAACATGGCAACAATGCTCAGGGGGCACTTTTACACGTGCTCTGGGGGTGGGAGGCAGTGCTTTTAGAGTGACTCTGAGAGTTGCTTAAATTAAAGCACATGTATCAGCATCCCCATGCTTCTAAATGGAGGTGTGGGCACTTGAACTAAAATTTGACAAGCTTGACAAGCTTTAGTTAAAGTGCCTCCGTGACCATTTTGAAGCATAGAGACACTGATGCGCGAGATGTTGGAGGCTGCTGGAGTGCAGCAATTACCACACTCCAGCAGACTCAGTTGAGTCTGCTCTGATGTGCTGTAGTTACAGCATGTCAGAGCAACCTCAACGTTCATGTAGAGGCACCCAGGAATACTAGGCTGGCTTAAGACAGAAGGCCATGTCTATTCAGCAAAGCACTTACATGCATGCTTAAATACTGTGCAGATTTTAGGACTTAATTTTAGTCTAAATCATAAGTTAGAAGGAAGTGAATTTTGACTGTGGGCAATACCTATCACTGTACATCACAGTCATCAAAGATATGATAAATTTATCATTACCTATAAGCAAAGGGGTGTTTTAGCCTGGATTAAAATGTGCACTGTAGAGAGGTAGTGAAACCCAGATACTTCACAGGGTTAGGTTTACAATCCAAATCAAGGTTATATAGAGCAAAAACAGCTGTGGAGAACTGCAAAGATGCTCCAGCTGTTTGCTGTGGCTTCTACTTCAAAGATCACTACTCCTCAAACAGCTGTGGAAGCTCCAGCTGAGTAGAGAAGCGGTGCCCTTTGAAATAAAAGCTGAATCAAACAGCTGAGTAGTACATTCTTAATTTGTCAATTTGCTGCAAAACTAAGAGACTGTAAACAACCTGGATATGAATGACTTGGATTCTGTATTTGCCCACTGGCTGGTAAACCAGTATGTAGATGTAACAGAATTAATGATAAAAGGATGCACTTTTCATTTTTCCAGAATCACAAGGTGAAACTTTTTCTTAAATACTTTTGTGAGAACTAGAGGCATCTTTCCCAAAACAATAAAACAGTGCTGGGGTGTTTTGATGTTGTGATGGCTAACCAAAATCCAGCATGTTCAGCATCCAAGAGGTGTGTTGCAACATCAATAGTTAATGCAGAGAGTACAGTTTCTTGGGGTGATCCAAGTTTGGAGAGTATTTAAGAAATAGGTTGGGGAGGGGGTGATTTTTTTCTATAGAATATAACATATTCCAAATATCCATTTTTATTTTGTTTTATTTTTTGTATGTTTTCATTATTAGAGAGACAAAAGAAACCTGAAAAAGGATATGTTTTTGGATACTTATATAATTCACTGAGATATGTGAAACCCTTCCAAGAGGTATTTTTGAATAGCTTGTCTTGTTGGTACTGTTTCCTAAAGTCTCAATTCAGGAAGGCCAGGTTCTTTGAGTAGACGTGCTATCTTGTATTTGACCAACTGAGTAATACTCAGCTGGTCTAATAAAAGATATCACATCAATTCAAAGAACCTGGCCTGCCTATGTGCTTAGCCAATACAACTACAACTAAAAAACTCAATTCAGGAAAGCACTTAAGTGCTTAAACCCATGCTTAAGCCTCATTGGCTTCACAGGAACATAAATATGTGTTGTCCTAATAGAGGTGTTTTCCTAACTTATGGTCTGACTCAGGGGTGGGCAGTTATTTGGGGCGGAGGGCTGCTTACTGAGTTTTGGCAAGCTGTTGAGGGCCACATTTCCCTCTATGGTGCAGGGAAGCAGGAACAGCCCCATGGTCCCAAGCCAGAAGCCTCTGCTTGGCAGGGGCTTTTGGTTGGTGGTGGAGTGGGGACTGGGTGGGCCTTGCTTCTGGGTCCTGCCACTGGCTTCCCCTGCATCTCTGACAGGCAGCCAGAAGCAAATAAATATTACTTTTTAAAATGTTTAGGGGCCCAGCAGGCTGGACAGAATGGCCTGGCAGGCCAGATCTGGCCCCCAGGCCATGTTTTGCCTGTCCCTGGTCTGACTATATACCTCTGACATAACTACCAAACTTCAGCCTCTCTTCACTAGAGAGCAAGCTGCTTTGAATGCTTTCATGTTTTAGGACAATGTCAGTAGGATGGGTAAGGGTCAGTAAAAGCAAGGAATAAAACGCTTCAGTTAAGAGAAAGCTAACCCACCACTTATACACACTTTCCCCAAATGCATTAATAGCCAGGAAGGTGACCACAGAACTGCGTAGCCACAGGATGAGTGTTGAAGTTACAAAACCATTTCTCCTTCTTCCTTCCTCATTGCTGTATCATATCTAAAATTTGATTGCAATCTCTGTGGGAAAGCAACCTTGGTTATTGTAATATGTATTGTAAAGTGTCACTGAAAGTTTCTGGATGTTGGAAACAAATAAAAAAATAAGTCACATTTATAAACAACTTGGAAATACTTGTTTGTTTTCTGGTCCAAAACAAACAGTAGAAAGAATTAAGTCTACTCTAGGACTAAACTACAACTCATGAATTAAGCAGACCAGATATTTTACTTTGTTAAATCAAAAGAGTAACTCTTCAGTGACCACCATGTCTTGGGCTAGGCTAAAGCTATCTGGGACAGGAGTACCACTTCTGGAGTGATAGGGGTATCTCCTCCTGTTTAGAAAAACAGAGACAACCAGGGACTGTGAGAAAAATGTGGGGCCCCAGTACATCCTGGTTGGAGACTGGGAGGGGTCACCTCCAATTCTGGAAACAAGAAATTGAAGAAATCTATTTGAATTCTAAACTGAATTCTTAAGTTTTGAAAGTGTTGATTGTAGCTGTGTTGGTCTAAGGACATAGGTAGACATTTATTAGACCACCTAAATATTTTGGAAAATTGTTCTTTGCAAGCTTTTGGGCACAAACACCCTTCTTCAGGGATAGGGAGAGCCTGCTTTTGTTTTGTGTTCTTCTGGGTGGAATAGAAGCCAATATGCAAAATGCTATTGATATTTTTATATTAGTATATCAATAGCAGTTCGATTTTGAGGCCTCTGATCCTCACTGCTATGCATTTGCATTTTCACAGACCTGCATTTTGTATACTGGCTTCTATTCCACCCAGGAGAACATAAAACAACAGCAGACTTGCCCTATGCCTGGAGAAGGGTGTTTGTGCCCAAAAGCTTTCAAAGAATAACTTTTCAAATGATTTAATTGGTCTAATAAAAGATATTGCATTTACTCAAAGAACCGTCTCTGCCTAAGTTTTGAAATCATTTCTAGAGCTCGCACTTCTACTTTATTTACACATTTGCTACTTGCAATTATTATTTTACCTGTTCTGTTTCAACAGCTATTAAGAAATGATGGTTCTCACAGTTTTGGGGGCCCGATACAGCTGTGCCCCACTAGTCCTCCCTCTCATAGGCCTTAGAGAGCAAGGTGGTCGTTTGTTCTGTTGGGTTCAGAATCAGAAATAGGGAGAGCCCTCTGCTGGTGAGCAGCAAGCATGACAACAATGGCTCTATCTCTCCATCCATAGTTTGGATGTACAAAATATTTACACTGAAACCACAAATCTACCTTTGTGTTGGTGTATGTACAATGTATATGTGCACACAAAACATACAACCCTACAGCAGTATAATATACCATCAAAGGTGGTTCCTGTTCAAAGGTTTTTGTGTTTTTCCCTTTTTCAGTAAATGTAATGGACTCACTCATGTTCTAAATTTAGCGTGAGCCAAAATACCTTACTGAAATGCAAAGGCCAGCTCAACACTTAAAGCTCAATACTTAAAGTTATACTGTGGGGCGGACCGAAGTGGCACGCAACAAAATGGGGAGATGGGACCAATTCGGGAATGGACCGAAGCGGTGCACTCACGGACTGAAGTGGCGTGCTCATGGACCACTACACCTTAGAGGGAACTTTAACTCCTACTGATCGCACCAGTGCCTGTGAGGGAGAGGTAGGCATGATCTCCACCCTGGCTGCTCCAGATGTCTGAGGTAAAGTGTAAAGCTACCTGCAGCCCTGCCTTCCACAGCTCCTTGCTCAAGTACTCCCTGCATGCCTCCCCTGCTAAAGGTGATGCGTGTGGGCACTTGGTAGGATGGGTCCACAAGCACCATGAGCTGCTTGAACCCTGGACACTCAAAGGAGAAGGGCTGGCAAGCATCCCCCAATGCTCTGCCTTGGGAACATGCCCCTCCTTTGTCCCTGTGTTTCCCCCACTGGTCCAGGGTGGCCTGCCTCTGCTCCTTGGGGGATGGGGGCTTTGGAGTCACATGGGGACTTCTTTTTGGGCACACTCCCACTGGTGCCGGCTGAGGGCAAGGGGGTGCTGCCTCCTGAGATGCAGCAGCACTGCTGTGGTGGAAAAATGTTTCTTGTCCTTGCCCCGGCTGATCTGCTTTCGGCAGTGCTGGCAGGTAGCATACCTGGGATCATCTGCCACCTCAAAATGATCCTACATTACCCACCAACTTTTGGGTTGTGGGTGAGGATCCTGCCCTGTTGTTGTGCCTCCTCAGCAGGCAGAGGCACAACAACAGGGGAAGCTGAGCCACCTGCCCCCACAACCACCTTCAAGGTGCCTTCCAGAGGAGATCTGCCTCTAGGGGAACTTTAAGGGGTGTAGAGCACAAACTCAAATTCCTCCTCTTTCCCCACAATTTCCTTGACTCTGGCACTTGGGTCCCCTGCTTCTAGATCAAGCTCCTCCTCTGGCACTAGAAGGCTCATGCTGGCAACTGAAATTGGAGTGGAGAATGTCATGCTAATGTTAGTTGTAGTTACTGGTGTTACTGGTGGTGCTGCAGGTGCAGACACAGCTCCCACCTCTTTGCTCCCACTAGTAGTAGAAGACTCCTCACTGGCAGGTGCATCTATGTTTGCAGGGGGATGGACTTACAGCTCTCCCTCTGCCCCCTTTCCCTCCCCTGCCAGAAGACCTGGCACCTGCCTTTCCAGCACGCTACATGATGTGCTGTAAAATGTGCGCGCGTCTGTGTGTAACATATATGTTGTTTTTTCCTGCACAGTGATAACACACTATCAGGGAAAACACAGATTTCTTTTTGTGGGAGGAAAAAAAAAAGGCTAACAAGAACAAATAAGAGGATTTGGGGGGAAGAATAAGCTGAAAGGAATGGATAACAATAGGGATTGTAGGCAAGGATAAATAGGAAAGGATTAGATAGAACTTGGTGGCAAGAAACTACCTACTACCAAGCCAGAGCCCTTCAGACACTGCTGCTGCAACAGAGACAGACAGACAGCTTGCAAGACGCACATAGATGAGTTCACACACAGACTTATGTGTTGTTTCTATGTCCCTCCCCCAGGGCACCATGATTGGAAGGGAACTCAGGGAAAGATCACAGTCGCTGGCCAGGTAAAGATGTCAATATCAAAGCAGTCTTTCCACCCCCTCCCCCAGCTTCTCAGGTTCTGTTTCCTGCTTGTCTACCTTCTGAATCTCCAAATTGATTCAGAGGCTTTCAATTAGATTTAGAGCTTTTAATGGGTCTCTCGTTTTGATTCAGTTTTAGCCACTGAATTGGGCTGAATCTCTTACAAATCAAATTGGCTACCGAAGCTTTGCACAGCTCTAATATCTGTTTGTCATGGGATGGGGTCCCCAGGGACGGCCGTGATGCCCCTGGGGCTCTGTGACTGCCCACTGGGCAAGATTGGCACACCCTTTTCCTCTCCTGCCACGTCTTGCTGGTAGTTATAATATAGGGAGACTGTCCTCAAGTTTGGGTCTGAACATGGTCCTGATTGACCTGCTGAACCCTGTAGATTTTAGGACCCGTTCTTGGGTCCCGCTCAGAATTGATGCCTCATGGGACATCCTCAGCCTTACTGGCTAGATGCATGGCTCCAAAACCACACCTTTACCATGCCCCAAACCTTGCAGATGGTAGTTAAACATTGCCTCTCTGAGGCTTTAGTCTAGTTCAGTCTCTTGTCATCTCTGGGCTCTTTGCAGCCCTGTCTCTGCGCCCAACACTGGCGTCGGCTCTCTGCAGCCCTATCTCTACACCCAACACTGGCACTGGGCTCTCCGCAGCCCTGTTTTGTCACTACGCCTCCTGGCGCTGGGGTCCCCACACTGTAGTGGGCCCTCCAATGAGGCCTCTTCCTTCCCCAATAGCCTCAACCCAGTCCACCAGTTTTATAAAACAGCAACCAAAATATGAGCCCTTGTTCAGGGTGTGCTCTATCCTTTTAAAAAGAGTCAAACTTCTCCCCCAGTACTAAGTGCCTTATAGCCCAGGGTACTTGGTGAGCTCCTGGAGCCGCACTAGCCCTCTATGCAGCATATCAAGGCATGCGTCTCTGGGCAATTCTTCCCTAGAGGCTCCTTCCTCTTGGCTGCTGCCAGCAAACACACTCCTGCTGGTTTCAGCCCTGGGGTTTATATATGCCCAGGGCCCTGCCTTCTTCCAGTCAGCTGACTGGGTGCAGGTGCAGGCTAACTCCCTTGGTAGCCTGCTGCCATAGGAATTTGCACCTGTGGGGTTTCTGTCTGGCTCCTAGGGTCCTCTCCCTAGGCAGTTTCTGCTCTTAAAGGAGCAGGCACCTTAGTGCCCTGTGACAATGTTATTGCACCAACTGTATAGTTAGGATGGAGGTAGATGAGCCCTCAAATGCAAAACATTCTTTATCTGCTTCCTCAGAGCAGTTTACACCCCCGCAGGTCACCTGATGATGAATGTCTTGCATTTGAAAACCTGGCTAATTCTATCCCAACTATACAGTTGGTCCAATAATATATATCACCCTAAGAAATCCTTGTCTCTTGCATAATTCCTGGTTCCTTATGGGTAAAACATCACTCTAACACTTCCATAACATGGAAAGTGTTATCATGCAAGTGCCTTTCAACTCTAGCATAGGTGGAATATGCTAAAAGATGCTGCAGGTGTGTAAAATGTGAGGAAAAATATTGTATTTTATATTACAAATATAATGACTGTACAATAGGCAGCAGAACTAACACTTCGGGGATAACCTTACACTGTCTTTTCTTGATGAGGATGCTTAAGGGCACACCCTTGATACTTTGCATAATATTTGGAAAGATAAAATATTAATTACCAATAAGTGAATATGTGCATATTGCACTGCAGCTACAGACCATTATGATTATAGCTTGTAGACTATAAAACACATCTAATAGCATCTTGCATTGATAAATGTGGGATTTATGCAGGAGACTTTCATTAACACTAATGGAAGTTTATTGAAGTAAATTCTTAACCAGTTACAGGAGAACAGTAAATGATCAGACCACGTCACTTTGTAACTGTGTCAATATACTATTTAGTCCTTAATTTTAGGATTGTTGGATTTTCTATATTAAACATGTCAAAATGCCTTTCTGCTAAAAGATAAAGCTAAAGAAAATGTTTAGGGAATTAAAAAAAATATGGACTTCTTACTGTTCCCCACCTTGCAAGTAATTTAGTCTTTCTTAATGTGAAATATCAAAAATTACTGGAGAAAAAGTTCAGTAGACCTCTAAGAAATATGATGATGTTTGAATGGCTTTGATAAAGTTTGACTAGCCTCTTCTGAGCTCTCTGATAATGTTATATCATATACCTCACTACCTCCCATTTTTAATCATTTGACTTTCATGTATGATAAACATGATGGATTCTAAATTGTTGGCTGGCTTTTGCAATAAATAATAAGGGCAATAGTAGGGTATGTAAGCTGATTAAAAATCTTGTCGGCTGCTCTGTCCTTTATAGCTGACAGTTTAAGTCTGTCTTGCAAACGTTGCTTTCTTAGAGCCAACCGCTGTTCTGTTACACTTGTGCAAGCATGGAGGAATTTTTGATAGGCTTCATCAGCTCTGCAAAGTTTTGCTGGCAGAACTGCATTGGTTTTAGGTATAAGAAGAGCTGAATGCTCCTGCCTTTTTGGCTTATGTTGTCAGGGCAATGGAGTAGCAAAGCTGAAAGAAAAGCCCCATTTGTCTGCTATACTTTACATTTCCACTAGGAGGCATGCCCACAATAGTTATGGAGGCAGCATGCTAGTAATGCAGGTAAGCCCTAAGTCAGTTAAATTATAGAAGGCTGGGTGCATAGGACAATTCACGCCTGTCAACTATTGTTTTAGGCTCTGGACTGACTCTTCTGCTTCACTTATGCTCAAGTAGTGATACAAGCTTCTTAAATCATTGTAACTTCAACTCTGAATGAAATAGGGTTAAATTGTAATAGTTTTGCCATACATAGGGGCATGCAGATGTAAGTTATATTGTAACAACTTGTATCAGTAACATTTTACATCAGTATAGTTTGTTACAATTTAAAGACTCATCTAAAGAGCAAGGAGATCTGACAGTTACAGTGGAACAGGTAATACATTTCAGAGCAGTAGTTCCCACTCCCCTTTTAAAGTTGCATTTGTCCATAGATGTTTTTTCCTTTGCAGTTTTGAAGGCTAGATATGTGCACTGATTTTTTTTTAAAAACAAATGTCAGGATTTCACCTTAGTTGCTCAGTTGCTTCCAGACATGCTGGAGTTTGGAGTATGGATGTGGATACAAAAGATAATTACAAGGTAATTTTACTAATCCACACAATGATAATGAAATCAGGGTAGGCATGGTCAGGAGAACTTCTCTGAAGTCTTAATTTGAAGTATGTCTGTGAGGTAATGGAGACATTCTGGGATGTGATAACAATGAGCACATTATTTTCTAAATTTTGTCTATAAAGGGCAGCAGAGCCAGAAAGGATTTCCAGATCAATAATTCTCTTCTATATTCACATTGTTGAAAAGATGATATTATTATTATTCTCTCCTGCATAACACGATATCCTCATTAGATGAATAATGCAATGTGTAGCAAATGCTTTTTGTTTTACTCTCTGTTTTCTGATACTCCATTAAAAAAAAAAAAAAGCAAGAAAACAGTGAAACTGCAAGAGAGTGCTGGAAAGTATTTAACCATGTGAGTGATTCATACTTTCCTATTTTGACTGTAGCTGAAATTGTTATAGATGTCAACATAAGTGCTAGTGTGGTTGGGGAAATTTTAGGACTGAAAGCAACCATGGTGAGAATAAAATTATTTCATGGTTCACAGTGAGCTAACATGGAACAGAGCATTTGCATTTCCAGATTGCACTTACAGCTTCTTTCTCTTACAAATATTTTTCATGTTTCCTCTTTACTAGAGATACTATATATGGTTTAGCTGAGATGCTCATGGCTTGAGAAAGAATGTCTCAGGATCTTAAAGGAATTTAAAATATTGTGATTTTGCCCCAATTTAAGTTGTATTTGTTTCTCTCTCCTGGAAGAAAAACACCAGGCCAGGCAGTGCTCTCCTGAGAGAGGCTGGGCTTGTTTTGTGAGTGCTACCTCCCAAATTGGAGGGGGCATAACTGCTGAGTGTGTGGTGTGGTGTTGCACATGTATCAGCAGGCTTCACTGGGACATAGTGTCTGTTGGCATATTCATGCCACTGCATTCCTTCAGTTTGAGAGGTAGCCTACTGAGGATGCTCTGAGGCAGTACCTAAGTCAATAATTTTCAAGTTTTTTTTAGACTCACAGCATCTCTAGTTAAACTTGAGGCACCCCTCAGAAAATTCCAGTTCTTAGTTTTCACTCATAGTTTCATAGTTTGTAGGGTTGGAAGGGACCTAAGCAGATCATCAAGTTCAACCCCCTGCCATGGGCAGGAAAGAAAGAAAGCTGGGGTCAAATGACCCCAGCCAGGTGATTATCTAGCCTCCTTTTGAAGACTCCGAGGGTAGGAGCCAGCACCACTTCCCTTGGAAGTTGGTTCCAGCTCCTAGCCGCCCTGACTGTGAAGTAGTGCCTCCAGATATCTAGCCTGAACCTACTCTCAGTCAACTTGTGGCCATTATTCCTAGTTACTGCTGGTAGCGCTCGGGGGAACAGGGACTCTCCCATTCCCCGCTGGTCCCCCCCGGGTAAGTTTATAGATGGCCACCAGATCCCCTCTCAGCCTTCTCTTGTGGAGGCTGAACAGGTTCAGGTCCCATAGCCTCTCCTCGTAGGGCCTGCCCTGCTGCCCCCTGATCATGCCAGTGGCCCTCCTCTGGACCCTTTCGATGCTGTCCACATCCCTCCTGAAGTGCAGCGCCCAGAACTGGACACAGTACTCCAACTGCAGCCTGACCAGCATCACATAGTTAGGGAGGATCACCTCCTGGGACCTGCTCATGATGGATCTGTGGATGCATGACAAGGTACGGTTAACCTTACTGACTATGTCCTCACATTGGTGGCCTATGTTCATCTTGGAATCAGTAATGACTCCGAGATCCTTTTCTGCCTGTGCTGATGAGAAGGGAGTTCCTCAGCCTATAGATATGCTGCTGGTTCTTCCACCCTAGCTGCAGTACCTTGCACTTGTCAGTATTGAATCCCATCCTATTCTCATCCGCCCACCCCTGTAACGTGTCCAGATCTAGTTGTAGCCTGTCCCTCCCTTCTAGTGTGCCCTCTCCCGACACCTTAGTGTCATCCACGAATTTGAACAAAGTGCTTTTCACCCCCTCGTCCAAGTTGCTGATGAAGATGTTGAACAGTACGGGCCTGAGGACTGAGCCCTGGGGGACCCCACTGCCCACATCCCTCCAGGTCAAAAATGACCCATCCACCACCACTCTTGGGGTGTAGCCCTCCAGCCAATTGGCAACCCATCTGACTGTGTAGGCATTGACACCCCAGTAGCCTAATTTTTTAATGAGAATGCACTCTTTTTTGACTATTGAAAAATAGAGCAATTTTTCTGTTACGAAGAACTCACACAAATACCACAGCTATGGATTCCTATGCAAAATCTCTGGGTTTATCTTGTGAATCATGTTTGCAAATCTAACAGTACTAATATTGCATGGCACCAGGTATGGCTGGTGAACTCAGACTGGTGGGGTGGGTAGAGTGTCTCATGGGAGTGTGTGTGTGGGGGGGGAAAGGAGATGTTGCAGTCAGACGGACACTCTGGCTGGTAGCAGGGAGGCTGCAAACCTCCCCACTCCTGGCTGGCTGCAAATCCCCTCTCCCCGCCCCTCACCCTGTGGGCCACTCCACCCACCCCACCAGTCTGAATTCACCAGCTGTGCCTGCATGGCACCCTTGAAAGGCTCTCAAGGCACCCCAGTGTGCCAAGGTACCCTAGCTGACAATCACTGACCTAAGTTTTGGTTGGGGCCCTTCTACTTTTGGTAGCTTTTTTTCCCAGCCTTATTTTAGTGAGTTGAGTTTATTTATTAAGTTGCTGTTTGTTGAAGATTCTGCTTCATCCTAAAGACACAATATACTATTTATAGCACACACAGCATTAACTGTTTTATTGCTGACAAGTCTGATAACAAATATCTAGTCAGGATGGAAACATTCCCTTATGTCTCACAATTGGACCCCTTAAACTGATGTTAACAGGCTAGTGAGAAGGCATGCTGCATTTGCCTGCAATTATAAGAGAAATGCTAATCACAGATGGTCACATTAGGAATGCAGACTGAAGGATGCAAGATTCATAGACAAGCTGTACCTTAACTTGTACCAACAGCTGTGGGTGAAACAAATTGTTCAGCCCATGTATATTACTCTATTTACTTTTGTATTGCTGCCAGTAATGCAAAGGAAAATGTCTGTGATAATTGAATAAGACTCTGGGGGAAAAAAAGAGTTGAAGTTCATCCCTTTTGCAAGGAGGCCTATATCTGATTGGCCTAAATTTCATTCTTTGACTTTACTTGGTAACTTTGTACGCTCAGACTTCAGACAGGAGATTTTGCTGATTGTAATTGCTACAGAATCACTTGCTCTCCAGCAAGCCATATGGAACATCAGTGAAAGCAATGTTATCTCAGTAAAATTTTATATGCAATTAAAATAGTTTGCTTTTGTTTTATGTAGTAAAATAATTACCTTCTTTTCAAGCCAGTGAGCAACTGAAGGACTTTTCATATGCAATTGAATATTGCAAGTCTATATACATTGTTAGTATTTCTCTTATAATCAACAATAATCTGTATGTATATTTTCTAGTAATGCCAAAAACGTTCTTACCGCTCCTCATGCCAGAACCTCTGGCCAAGTCTACATAGTAAGCTTGTGGTGGCAGGCAGTGGTGCTCTTGAGTAGCTGTCTCCACAAAGCACTTTTGGGCAGGGGAACTAGCACAGCTGAGTGACACAGAGCCTGTTAACCTGAGACAGCATGTGGATACTTCCAGTTTAGAAATTTAAGAGGCAGTCTATCCAGAATGTCACAGCAAGCTTGTGTATAGCACTGCTGGGCAACATGTTGGCTATGGGAACCAACTGAAGCATGGCACTGGATCTTCTGTTAAGAAATTTTGAGCTAGGTGGGAAGGATGAAATTGTTTTTAAATGGACACTTAGGTCATTGCAACCAATGTGAGAAGTTTGATTGATTGACCAAAGCAAGATTAATTGACAAGGATAAGCATAATCTAACAGGATAAGTCTCTTCTGCCATGGAGTGGCATTGGCCAGCTTTTTGGTTTCCACAGCAGGGGGGGAAATCCTCCTTCAACATTTTATCAGGCAAGCATCTTGGTACACGCAACAGTCTCTCAGGTGTTGTTAAATAGTTACCCTCCAACTTCCTTCCAGCCACATCCCTTATTTATGTATGGCTGGTAAACAAACATGACTTCAATATTCTAATCAAAGGTCCCTGATTGGCTTTATTTAAAATGTCTTTGTTTCACTGATCTGTTTTGTAGTAGTGCTAGTCAGAGACAAAGAAGAATACAAAACTCTAGAACTCTTGGTTCAGAGGTGATACCTTTTTTATTAAACCAACTGAAAAATAGCAAAAAAAAAAAAAAAAAAGAAAAATCTTTCTTTGCAAGCTTTTGGGCACATGTGCCCTTCTTCATGCTGAAGGGAAATCAAAGATTGTTAAAGTCCCCTTAGGGTGAAAATAAACTTCATTTTTCAGAGAGGAAGCTGAAGGTGGATGCATGTTCCTCTGGGTCCCTGAGAGTCCCTTTGTGTGAGTTGCTCTTTGATGTGCAGATCAGGCAGTTTCTCTACCCTGGTGGTGGCAGATGTCAGAGAGGCAGGGAGCTGCTCTAATTAGAGTGCCTCCCCCCCACACTCCTACAGCATGTGTATAAATGCCCATAGAGGCCCACACGTCACAACTGCTTCAGTTCCCCGATAGTCACATGTCATGAATGTTATTTCTTTGCTTACACTTCTATAACTGTTATTTACAATACCATTGACACATGTCCAGTGAAAAAGGCACGCTACATATGCCCCATATAGCTGAAGAGGGTATGGCTGCCCCCCCATCATTGCAGTCCTGGATCTACAGAATGTACCTGTGGCCTTGCTGAGCTTAACTAACACCTGATTTTGCAGAGCTGTTTCTGGAGACCATTATTAAGTTAGGCTGCTTTTCTTCAGGGAGTACTTGCTGTATGAGCTACAGATTGGTACATTTTGTAAACAGATAACTCTACATTTATACTTATTACTATGAAGTGTGTAAAATTGATAATGGAATTGAAAAACAACATGGAAAAATCCTTGGCTGGTCAAACTAAGTACAAAGAGGAGCTTAAATGTATAAAGAGCAAAAGATATCCTAACAATGCGCTACTAGAGAGACCTCAACAAATTGACGATTGGACCAAAAGAAATCTCATGAGGTTCAATAAGGACAAGTGCAAAGTCTTGCCCTTAGGATAGAACAATCCCAGGCACGGTACAGGCTGGGGGGTGACTGGCTGGGCAGCAGCTCTGCAGAAAAGGACCTGGGGGTTACAGTGGACAATAATGTGAATGTGAGCCAACAGTGTGTTCTTGTTGCAAAGAAAGCTAACAGCATACTGGCCAGCAGATCGAGGGAAGTGATTATTCCCCTCTATCTGGTACTGGCAAGGTCATATCTGGAGTACCGTATCCAGTTTTTGGCCCCCCACTACAGAAAGAATGTGGACAAATTGAAGAGAGTCCAGTGAAGGGCAATGAAAATGGTGATGGGGCGCACAACTTCTGAACAGAGGCTGGGGGAACTGGGCTGGTTAGTCTAAGATGTAGGGGATTTAACAGCAGCCTTCAACTGCCTGAATAGTTCTTCCAAAGAGGATGGAGCTGGGCTGTTTTCAGGGGTGGCAGATGACAGAACAAGGAGCAATGGTCTCAAGTTGCAGAAAGGGAAGTTTAGGTTAGATATTAGGAAAAACCTGGTCTCACAAGGGGAGTAGTAAAGCACTGGACCAGGTTACCCAGAGAGGTTGTGGAATCTCACAAGAAGTTACCCAGAGAGGTTGGAAATTTTTAAGATCTGGCTTGACAAAGCCGTGGCTGGGATGATCTAGTTGGGGATGGTCCTGTTTTGAGAAGGGGGATGGACTAAATGACCTCCTGACGTCCCATTCAACCCTAATTTTCTATGACATAAAATTATATTTTAAGGAAGTAGTTTTAAAACAAAGAAAAAGGAGCTCTTTTCTACACAAGATGTTGTGGAGGCTGATAACTAAGTTCAAAAGAGGATTGAACACATTCATTCAGGATAGATCCAACAGCAGGTAATAAACATAATTAGCGGCACAGTCTACAAATTAGGACTTCCTGGGCCTCAGACTGCTGTAAGCTATAAGGGACAGGGACAGGTCCATCTGGAGAAGCCCTGTATAAACGTTCTTTCCTTTTGCATCCACTCTGACATTATGAGATATAGGATACTGGGCTAGACGAACTGACAAAGTCTGACACTTACTATATTCTCTTGTTAAAAAAAGTTTACCGTTTCCATCTCTTAATTAGTGTGAAAAAGGCATAGTGTTAAATAAACATTTCTGGTCTGTATTTGGAAAGGAGCAGGAGGATTATCTTCTAGAACATGAGGTTTATTGCATACTTCCTAATCAATTATTAACTGCTAATCTAGTGGTCAAAAGACCTGGTTGAAGAGAGATCTATTTGGCTTTCTGTTAATTTTTAATATATCTTGGGATACTAGGGGGCATCCAGACTGGAGGGGTATGTTTAAACCACTATTTAGGATGGACCTTATGGGTGACTGTAACAGGACAAAGTTTTATGAGCTGCCCCTCCAGCTAAATGCAAAGCATAGATGGAAGGGCAAGTAAAAGATAGTTTCTTTTAGGAATGAAACGTCCTGTTTCTTTGAGTGGCTCCCAGAAGTGCTGTAATCTTGTCTTCTGTTTTGTTTAGCTGAGACAAAAAAAGTGAAAGTCCAGAAATCCGGTATAGCAACTTGTGAGATTGCTGCTGGTAGACTTCCTGTGTTGGTCTGTAATTGGCTGAATTGGGAACACATTGCAGGGACGCTTCAAGAGCTTCCATGATTGGGCTGGATTCCTACCAGCAGCAAGCTATAAGGATTTTTACTGTCAATGGGTTGGGGCTAGAATACTGGTTCTCAACTGTTTTAGACTTGAGGCGCCCCTTTCTTGACTCGAGGCACCCTGTCTATAACTTTTGCCAATTGAGTGGCATCTCATTTAAGAAAAACTAATGTATTTATTACAGTGCTTACTTCCTTGCAGAGGGACCAGGTAGTAGGGGCAGGTTCAGTCTCCTCCCATGCACTTGTCTCTTCACACCTTGCAGAACCCTTAAAAAAAAAATGTTGTGGCACTCATGGATGAACCAGCACTTTGTCTGAGAAAAAATGGGCTAGAAAGTTACCCTAAGTAGAGGCCTAAATAGCAGCATAGACATATCCAGAGAACACAATGATGTCACTTTCCAACTTTGCTGGAGGAGACCAAGCCAGGCCTCCCCAATGGAACATGCTGCTCCTCCTCTGTTACTAGGGCTCTGTATTTGTTCTCCAGACAAACTGCTACAGGTGGAGATGGAGATTTTTGCTTGCTGCCAGAGGTCAGATGCTTACGACTTCCACTTTCCTGGGAGTCTGTCATAGAATCACAGAAAATTAGGGTTGGAAAGGACCAGTCCAACCCCTTGCATAAAGCAAGACCATCCCTAACTAGATCATTCCAACCAGGGCTTTGTCAAGCCAGGCCTTAAAAACCATCAAGGATGGCGATTCTACCACCGCTCTAGGTAACTTGTTTCAGTGCTTCACCACCCTCCTAGTGAGAAAGTCTTTCCTAATACCCAGCTGTGGACAAGTCCCTTTGTATATGGCTCAACCAGCACTGCAGACCCCTAAAGGGGCACTCACCTGCCATGACTTGATAGTTATAATTGGAAAATTCTGTCCCCGAGAAGGAAAAACTGGCTCCACTATCAGGGATGTGTCCAATATTCCAAAATAATCAGTTATGGCTTGCAATAGAGCTTCACAGGAGGCTCCTCCAACCCCAGTACCCCTGCCCCAGTCCTCCAGGTTTAAGTCTAGGCTCCTGCTGTTAAGGCATCACAGCTAGAAGCAGTTCTCAGTACCCCCCTGGATGACTCCTGGGAAAACTCTGCAGTCCATAAGAAACAAAAAAGCAAAAATATGGGCCATAGTATTCCTTACCCCTGGCCTCCATTGGGCTCTGGTGCAGGGTTTCCCCTTTCAGTACTGCTTGTGTCTGTTCCAGCCACTAGTGGTAGTTGGATTAAGAGAGCGGTCGGGAGTAAAAAGGTAAGAAAAGTTTATTGACTTAACAAACACACAATTACGTGTAGTATAACAAGACGACAATGACAGACAATAACAATTCACGATGGCAACTTATCGGCAGTCCCCTCTGATGCCTGATGTATGATAAGTTCTTCTTTTATAAAGCTCAGTGAAGTCAGGCGTCCCCGATCTGCACTGCCCAAGGGGTATTGGGAAGGACACTGGTATTCAGTCCTCAGGCTCCTTGAGATCTACTGGCCCACCAAATCCAGGTCAGCAGCTAATTTCTAAATTAGTAGCTTCTTTACAATGCCGCATCTTCCTACTGATTTCTGGATGTGCTAGCTAATTTATAACTTCTGAGCTACGCTGTTGACTCACAGCTACTTACATTCTTACACTATGAACTTTCCTTATGACTGACCAATAGCAGTACAAGCCTTTGCATTTTTCTGATAAGGTTAATTTTAACTGTGCCACTACATACAAAGCCTTACTACTTTCAAGGCCTCACTAATCTTTTCCTTTAATTAAACTCTTAAAGGCAACATGCAGCTCCATACATAACCAAACAACAAGAAACACTTGGTCTAATCCTCACAGAGCATTCAGCAAGCACCTTCACCACACGGACACAATTTTCAGCTGTCACAGTGTCCTTTTGGGCTCTCTGCCCAGTACTCCCCACTGGTTTCTGGTCCCCAGTTGTAGCTCATCTGCCCTGTATTGAGGGAAGACACCTGGGGTGAGTTTCCATCAAGTGACTCCTCCCCTGGGGTTATAAACAGCCTGGGCTGTTCCAGCCCCTTCTTAGTATTTCCAAACAGGGCTTTCTCCTTCCAGGGGTTCTGTTTCCCAATGGGACCCTTCAGAGGGCTAGACCATCTCTGTGTTCTCCTAGGGCTTTCTGCAACACAGGCTTTCCCTGCTGGGATACTTCTCCCCTCTACTTGAAATCACTCTGCAGGTAAGGGTTTACTCCTTTCCACCCTCCCAGACCTGTCTAGGGGCTTCTTCTGTTTGCTGCCTCTGAGCTGGCTCTGTAGTTGCCCTATTTCAACCACTCCTATGGCCTGCCCCTTTACCACTGGGGCCGTTTGACTTCCAGATACTAAGGGGAAGGGAGCGAGTGTCAATTTTCCTTCTCCCACTCTCCTTATTCTTCAACACCAACCTAAACCTCCCTTGCTGCAACTTGAGATGGTTACTCCTTATTCTGTGATCTGTCACTACTGAGAACAATTTAGCTCCATCTTCTTTGGAACCCGCTTCAGCTAGTTAAAGGCTGCTCTCAATACCTGCTCCCCCCACCTCCTGCCCCAGTCTTCTCTTCTGCAAACTAAATAAACCCAGTTCACTCTGCCTCTTCTCATAAGCCCCCGAACCATTGTTGTTGCTCTCCACTGGACTTTCCAACTTGTCCACATCATTTCTATGGGGGAGAGGGCAAAACTGGACACAATACTCCAGATGTGGCCTCACTAGTGCAGAATAGAGTGGAATAATTACTTCCTTCAATTGGCTGGCAACTCTCCTACTAATGCAGCCCAGTATGCTGTTGGCCTTCTTGACAACAAGGGCATACTGCTGGCTCATTCAGTTTATTGTCCACTGTAACCACCAAGTCCTTTTCTGCAGAGCTGCTGGCCAGCCAGTCAGTCCCCAGTTTGTACTGGCACATGGGATTGTTCTGTACTAAGCACAGGACTTTGCACTTGTCTTTATTGAACCTCATGAGATTCCTTTTGGCCCAAACTTCCAATTTGTCTCGGACACTATGAATGCTAGCCCTACCCTCCAGCATGTCTACTACACCCTCCAGCTTGGTGTCATCCACAGACTTGCTGAAGGTGAAATCCATCCCAACTTCCAGATCATTAATGAAGATGCTGAACAAAACCAGCCCCAGGACTGACCCCTGGAGCACTCCACTTCATACTGGCTGCCAGCTAGGCATTGAGCCACTGTTTACTACCAGTTGAGCCTGACACTCCAGCCAGCTTTCTGTCTACCTTACAGTCCATTCATCCAACCCATACTTCCTCAGCTTGCTTGCAGGAATGCTGTGGGAGATGGTATCAAAAGCCTTGCTAAAGTCATTATCTCCTCTGCTTTCCCTGTGTCCACAGAGCCAGGTATCTCATCGTAGAACACAGTCAGATTGGTCAGGCATGACTTGCCCTTGGTGAATCCATGCTGACTGTTTCTAGTCAGCTTCTTCTCCTCCAAGTGCTAAGAAATGGATTCTTTGAGGACTTGCTTCATGATTTTTCCAGGGACTGAGGTGAGGCTGACTAGTTTGTAATTCTCTGGATCCTCCTTCTTCCCTTTCTTAAAGATGGGCACTAGATTTGACCTTTTCCAATTGTCTGGGATCTCCCCCAGTCACCACGAGTTTTCAAAGATAATGGCTAGTGGCTCTGCAATTACATTAGCCAACTCCCTTGGCACCCTCGAATGCACTGCATCTGGCCCCATGGACTTGTACACGTTCAGCTTTTCTAAATAGTCCCTAACCTGTTCTTTCACCACTGAGTACTGATCACCATCTCCCCAAACTGGGCTGCTTGGTGCAGTAGTCTGGTAGCTGACCTTGCCTGTGAAGACCAAGATAAAAAAGGCATTGAGTACTTCTGCCTTTTCCTCATCTGTCACTAGGGTACCTCCCCCATTTGGTAAAGGACCCACACTTTCCTTGACCTTCCTCTTGTTGCTAACATACTTGTAGAAACCCTTCTTGTTACCCTTCATGTCCCTTGATAGCTGCAACTCCAATTGCACTTTGGCCTTCCTGACTCCATCCCTACATGCCAAGCAATATTCTTATACTCCTCCCAAGTTTTATTCAAGCTTCCACTTCTTGTAAGCTTCCTCTTTGTGTTTAAACTCAGCGAAGAGTTCTCTGCTAAGTCAAGCTGGTTGCTTGCCACATTCACTACTTTTCCTGCACATCGGGGTGGTTTGTTCTTGTACCTTCAGTAAGGTTTCTTTAAAATATAACCAGCTCTCCTGGACTCTCCCACTCTCCTTTCTTCCTTTTATCAGGATCCTGAACTCAATCATCTCATGGTCACTGCTGCCCAGCTTGCCATCCATTTCTACATCCTTCACTAATTCTTCCCTGTTTGTGAGTAGTAGGTCAAGAAAAGCATGGTCCCTAATTGGTCTCTCCAACACTTGCACCAGCAAGTTGTCTCCAATGCTCTCCAAAAATGTCCTGGATTGCCTGTGCACTGCTGTATTGTCCTCCCAGCAGATGTCAGGGTGATTGAAGTCCCCCATGAGAACCAGGGCCTGTGATCTGGAAACTTCCACTAGTTGTCTGAAGAAAGTCTCATCTACCTCATCCTTCTGGTCTGGTGGTCTGTAGCACTGTTAACACTGTGCATTTATAAGCACCCATAGTTCCTTGACTTTGTAAGGACTTCCGATTCTTCTTGCTAGTTTCCCAGGCTCCATGCATTCATGTACAGACACCTGAGGTGACTAGCCAATTGCCCTACTCTTTCAGGAAGAATGAGGCCTCCCCTGCTGTCCTCTTGCTTCTTTAGCACTGCCTTTGGCAGTCCTTCCTTCACAGTCCTAGAGGTCTCCTTCAGCACTAAATTGATTAAGTCCTCATGGCAAAGGATGCTTTGTAGCTTTGCCACCTCCTCCTGTAGCTCTCTTGCCTGCTTCCTGTGGGACACCACTAGGAGGTACTGCTCACTTCATAGGCACTTCCCCATCTGGCTGTCACTGGAAGGAACCTGCAAGCTGCAATATCCACAGCACCAAACCACCAAACCAGGACCTGGGTGAGCAATCCTGACTGGATAGACACCTTACAGGTGCAAGCAGAGGAAGAGCTGGCAGTGGCTCTGGTATTGTGAAGTCCTCCAGCCATTTCTCTGGGTCTCTTAATCTGCTGCCTCTCTCTTCCTGTCCCTCTTTCAAGCAGACCTTCCCTAGCAAACTCTCCTGTAAACTGGCCTCTTTGTTGCTTCCTGATCCTGAAAGGTTCCTTTTTCCCTGCTGCTTTTCACCAAATTTACAGTGAAGGAAAGTGAAAGAGAGAGAGAGAGTTTCCAGGCAGACTCCCAAGTGAACTCCCCCTCACTCAGGACTAGTTAAGTGAGAGGCTTAAGTATTGGTCTAATTCCTGAATTTTAGCTACTTACACTTGTAGCAGCCTTTAAAAAATGGACCCACCTGAACAGAATGGGAAGGGCTGCCTGGCAGACAGACAGAGTTTGTCCCAGAGGGGACACTGTAGGCTCTGAGGGCAAGTGAAGCTGTTTGGGAGCAGCCCTGTTGGAAGTGGGAGGGGTGATGTAACCCCAGCAAAGTTTTGAAAGAGAGCTGTTAGCGAAAGCTTGGGAAGGGCCCTGAGCTGGGATTGGCTGAGAGGCTTGGATAAAAGGGGGAGCAGTTTTTCCTGTGGGGGAGGAGGGAACCAGAGAGAGAGGGGGCTGAGGGTCAGGCTGGAGACCGGATTCAGAGTCTCAGCACAGTGGGCCCTCGGAGAGCCCCTGAGAGAGGTCTGCAGGAGCAGCAGTGGAGAAGCTGGGTGGCAGGAGCAGGCAGGGACTGCTGGTGTGGAGAATCCAAGCTTGGAGAGACCTGACTGCAGCCAGTGTGGCTGGGTGAGCACAGCAGAGCCGGGTGGGGACTGCCAGAGTCTGCCTTAGTTTCCCTGAGGGGTGAGGGGCCCCAGGGGCAGGCAAAGCCCAGGGAGGGGCTGCATTTGCTGGGGCTCTGTGAGGCTGTGTGGGGCAGGAGGGTTGCTATAGCCTGCAGCCCAGACACTGCTCACAGCAGAACCAGGGAAGGGGGGCAAAGGCAGGGGAAGGCTGTCTTGCAGGAACTGCAGAGGAGCTGCTGCTTGCTGCCCAGAGACCCCAGGAGCACGGAGATGGACACCAGCACCAGGGAGTGTCCACAGACCATGTGCAGGATCACAGACAGTCCTGCTCCCTGAGATACCCTGCCAGGGGCAGTGCACACGGGATCCCCAGTACACCGTGTGCAAGTGAGAGACTGTGTAAATAAGTTCTTGAGGGTTTATTAGTCGGTATATCCATGGGCTTATTTAATGATTATTTGTTATGATGTAAATAATTAAATCTTGTAAATAGTTTGAGAACTGTCTGCAAGGGTGCTTGATTGTAAGGGGAGGCTCTCCACTCGGGGGCACTGCAGCAGCTTCCCAGGGGGGCTGGGCAGGGCTACTGGCTACCGGGTACCCCAGGATCCCATTATTCAGATGAGGGTGTATGTAGTGTCGCGCCCAGGGTTACACGCTAAATATATGTAGGTTAACTACTCTTAATTAAAATAAAGATCTTACCTTAAAGGTTCTCCTTCAAAGAGAGGGGCAATGAACTGATCTGCAAACTACCCTGTTTGCTGGTCCTGTTCACTTGCTCTTTGGTCACTTGGAGTCTCCTTTTAAAACCTGCTGGGCCTAGACTGGCTCCACACCCTCATTAGGGTTTTTGTCAAACACAGGCAGCAATCACTCATCAATAACATAGCTAGCAACACTCCAAGCTGCTCAGAAACATGCCCAAAACACACAACCCACCAAACAAACATGCAGCAAGCCAAAAACACAGGCAGCCCTGTCTCACTTACCTTCCCAGAGCAGGATCTGGTGCCTGGCTTCTCTTCCTCTTTCCCTTCCTTCTCTTACTTCCAGCAAACTGCTTGTTTGCTCACACGTAATGAAAGCTTGCACATATTAACAGGAAAGTAAAGAGCAGAATTAGGGGTGCATGTTTACTTCTGAATGTGGTACTCATGATGCTAATGCTAGAACACTGCATAGGTGTTCATGTTTTTAAAAGGATATTGAAAACATGGAGACAGGTCAGGAAAAAAGGCTATGGTGATATTATTTGAGGCTTAAATAATCACAGTGAGAGACTTAAAGAGCTGTATTCATTTAGCTTATCAAAAAGGAATCTGAGAGGTACCTGACTAGTGTGTAACTATCTTTCTGTTGTGTTGGTCCGGTGCATTGAATGGCATTTTAATCTAGCACACAAAACAAAAAAAACCCTCCAAAAAACAATCCCCCCCCCCCCCAAAAAAAACCAAAACAAAACCCCACAACAAAAACCCAACAAACCACCCCCAAGACAACAGCAGCACAACAAACATAGCAAGCAACAGTGGTTGGGAACTGGAATTTTATCTGACTTCAATCAGAAAAAAGCACAACATTTTATACAATGAGAGTGATTAGCCCATTGAAACAAATGAGGAAGTCTAGATGTTTTGCTGGATGATAGGCTTGACTCAAACACAAATTTGAGTCTGGACTGGATACACAGGTAAGTAGGTGAAATGTAATGGTTTGTATTGTACAGGAGGCCGTTCCAAATTTTCTGATTCCTCTTTCTGGCTCTGACATCTAACACTAAGGCTGCATATACATGTTCAAATCATCTGGGAGAATTCTCCTAGGTTTGTTTTCCTGGAGATGTCTGAACAGACAATCAGATGCTGAGCCTCTGAAAAGCAGAGAGCACTAGTAGTGCCAATGCTGTGCAGTGGGCCCCCTGTGCATGCATCTCGGTCTGCTCTGTAGGCTCCCTTAGTCTGTCTGGAGATAGAATGGCAACAGTACACAGACTGGCTGACCCAGACCACTCGGGGTCAGCCTGTGTCTCTTTCTAGCATAATATGGGGATTGCATGCTCTGCTACCTGCTCAGCTGGAGCAGTAGAGTATGGCGAGCGATGTGCTGTTTCCAGAGCACAGCGGTGGGTGGTGTGGGAGGGAAGCACCCTGAGATGCTGGAGAACTGTTGTGGCTTCTCAGAAGAGAACATGTACAGACATCTGCTCTCCCAGGAGAAACTCTCCTAGAAGTGATTTAACCCTGGTTGTCCCAGGCTATTTTTCTTCATTTTGGCTCTGGAAGAAAAATCCTGACATCTGTACACTTGCAGTTTCTCTTGGGAGTGACTCTCTCAGGAGAAGCTGAATGTCTGTATGTGGCTAAAACAAGCACCCTTCTAGTTTCTTAGTTGAGAAACATAGGCTTAGTTGAAAATTTCCTGTCAGATTTCCTTTTTGAGGTAAAAATAGCCTTTTACTCCAAAATATTTTATAGCAAGTTTTTTTTTTTCATTTTTATAATTCAAAATTGTAACTTTCTTTTAAACCAAAGCCTCAGTTTTGGTTTTCAGAAAAATAAAATTTTTTACAGGAAAAAATATTAAAAAAGTAAATGTAAATATTTTTTCAACAAATGATTCACAGAAAATAATTCCTGTTTCCAGCCAGCTCTTCTGGGCACCTACAAACTGAGGAAGCTCAAATTATTCATCCTGTCTGGAAAATTTTGGTCTTAGCTTTTTCTATAGACTTCATTGCTACTATAATAACTATGCATTGTAAAGGCTGTGGGTACCACACTGTGTTTATTAGTCTGTAAAATATGGTGCATATTTAACACTGAATAAATAATAATACATGATGGACAGGTTAAGTGCTCTTGTTGTATGAGAAGGTTGTCCCATAAGTACTCATCAAGAGTTACATGACTATCACAGAAACAATGCACCCTTCATGAATATGTTTTTTTCTGTCTACGTACACAGTACATTTTTATAACACTTGATTGCCTGTCTCTCTGGAAACTACTCCTTATTCTGAACAGTGTACAGATTTTGATATGAAAATGTTTATTTCAATAGATTTGTCTCGTATTCATCCAAGATTTGCCCTTTGCCTGCCTTTTTGTTGTTCTGTTTAGTTTTGGCTCTTCTTTTGTCACATAACTGCTCCCTCCTGTTCATAAAATGGCAAGGTCAAACTGAGGTGAAACTGAATGGTGCTGGGAATCTGAGATGCAAATAAGTTTTAGATAATCCATGTGATGTTCAGAGGCCATCTAGTCTCACAGAGCCATTAGCATTCAGGGATGCTCATTAGCACTCAGGCATGCAGTCAGTGTGCATTAGCAAAATTAGATGTGTTGATTAAAGATACAAATTATGTGTTGTATGTTTAGACCTCAGATGATGGTAGTTTAATGCTTCTACAAGAATGTACACTTTTACATCTTTTTCATATTTTTAATATTAAAAGATTTCTATTCTTAAATACTTTTTTTTTGTAGAGGAAGGGGAACTTGCCCACTAGAAAAAGTATGATGCCTCTTTTCCAGAAGTAAATTCATTTTAAAGATTTAAAAGTCTTTTTTATTGTTTGTTTTCATGCAAGTAGAGTAGGTGTGCAATTAGACCAGAAAATTCAAGATGGGAGTAATTGTTAACTATGTGTCAGTCTATTTAGCTACACTACAAAACAGTAATTTTAGGGGCAGAGTCTTAAAGGTATTGAGGTTCCTAATTCCACTGATTTCAATGGGATTTCTAGTAAACTTGTGTGTGTGATATATAAGTGACACTGGATAATCAAAAATATTAGTATATATGTATCATATACTAATATAATTTAGGGATTTGAGTGAGATTAGCTAAAACTAGAGGATCATGCAGAAAACTCTAATTAATATATATATTATATATATATATATATATATATATATATATATATATATATATATATATATATATGCATGCCTGTATTAATATTAACATTTTATCACAATGTCTCTCACCTGCATATTATACAGGCAGTACTATCTTGTGTAAACACAATAAACAAGAATCCTATGCTTAATATCAGGCTATCAGCACTGATAACATTAGTAAAACATACCATGTTTGTTGTGCAGTGTGCATCAATGCAGATACACAAAAATAGTTATCTTAAGCAAACATACCACCCTAATCTCTAGTAATCCAAGCATTCAATATTGCCAAGATAATGTACATCAGGCAGGGAGCTTAATCAGATATATAGCTCATACACTGAGATGTAGAAATTTCCTCTCAGCATCTTCAGTGAGACTTTGCTCCTAATTTCCCTGTACAGAATTAGCTAATGGCAGAGTAATACTAGTATGGCTTTTATTGGTCCAGAACATTTGCTATTAGTCTTTACATTGTCTAAATTCCGTATTCATATATCAGTAACACAATGCATATCAATAACACAATGTGGATGGGGGGGCATACTTTGTTCTTATGTTTTCTGATCCCATGGGAAAGAATGTCTGAGTACCAGACAGATGACTATTTTTAAATGAAGTCTGGGTTTCTTCACTGCAGAGGCTGATATAGTGGAAATGAGCTCTCAGAGACAAGGAAGAAATTCACTTTAGCGTTCCACCAAGTGCTCAGGGAGCTACATCCAGCAAATAGTGTCCTCAACTGAAAAGTGCAGTAAACAGGATACAAACTGGGAATGACTCATCAAGGAGCTTCTCAGTCTGTGGTTCCACGTCTGTATTTGAAGCAGATTTACGAGAAGCAGGCCTATCAGAATCGCATGTTTCCAAGAGAGCAGGTCTCTAAATCTACAGTTCCGAAGCAATCCAAAACAGAAAACTCTATCAGCAACCCTCTTGGGAAGTGAGTAGATGAAAGGATTGGCATCGAGGACCCTGAAATTGGAAATTTTAAAACATACCTGCCTTCTTAGAAGGGGAAAAACAGGCATTGCCTTGGAGAGATCATAAATTATTCATCTTGACTGGATGCTTCAAAAGACATAAAACCCATGCGTTGCAGTATTCTATGTGTGAGAGAGGAAGTTTTCTCAAGCTCAGATTGAAGTTTCTTTTGGAAAATGGATGGCTAATTCAGGAATTATTTAGAGCCAAATTCATTTGTACCTTTAAAATCAGGCCAGGTATTTAGGTGCCTGAGTGACTCTATGTTCTATAGTTCAGAATGATGCCCTCCAAGTGTCATAGAGAAAATAACAGTAGTGTCACTTAATGCATGGGTCCCTAGAGAATCAGATTTTGTCTGTGGCCTGGCATATCCCATCTCTTTGTAACTTTGTAGGTGAATTAGGACATGCATTGTAACCAAACTTCTCCTGTGAAGTTCTAACTATCTATTATCTTTCAGTTTTATATGGCTGTCCGTCAATATGGTATGAAGTACCTTTCCAGTAAGCTAGTGGCATCACCAAAGTCCTAAGCAGATCTAATGGAGAGTCTGTCACATCTCCTCCCTTTTCAGAGTAAAAGAAAATATACTTGAGGTGTATTTAAATGTTTGTTTGGTTGGTTGGTTGATTGGTGTGTGTGTGTGTGTATACACTATATATATAATTCCTGTCATTACTGTTAGCTGGATAGAGAGTTGTTCTAATACAGGTGTGGGTAACTATTATGACTGGAGGGTTGCTTAATGAGTTTTGATGAGTTGTTGAGGGCCGCAGTGTTAGTTGCACCCCTTAACAGGTGCCCCACCCTCTGGTTGCCATTTCTGGACCAGAAGTCCCACCCCCTAACCCTTGACCTTTGCACTGGAACTCCCTCCCCTTGCTCCAAGAAGTACTCCTGTGCAGGGGCATCTTTGAACATGAAAAAAACCAAATTGTATACTAAAAATCAAACATCTACTACAATGTAACTTAATTTTATTTAAAAATATATTTTTGTCCTGATTTATGTGCGTTTGCATAGTGTATATAGAGGTGATTGTATAATAGCTCAAAATAAAGTCTTACTCTTGTATAGTGTGAGTTTGTGTGCATGTATAGTGTGTGTGTGTGGGGCTTGTGAGGGGGTGTAGCTGGGTATGTTGGAGGGTGCGGGTGTGTGCATATGTGGGGGAATAATAATAGAATCATCGAAGTAGAGTCGGAAGGGACCTTGTAGATCTTCAAGTCCGACCCCGTGCCTGGGCAGGAGGAAACTGGGCTCAAATGACCCCAGCCAGGTAGGCATCAAGCCTCTTCTTAAAGACCCCCAGAGTAGGAGCCAAACCACTTCCCTTGGAAGTTGATTCCAGATCCTAGCCGCCCTAACTGTGAAGTAGTTCCTACGGATGTCTAATCTAAACCTACTCTCCAACAACTTGTGGCCGTTATTCCTTGTTATCCGTGGGGGCGCTAGGGGAAACAAGGTCTCCCCCAAACCCTTCTGGTCCCCCCTAGTGAGTTTATAGATGGTCACCAGGTCCCCCCTCAGCCTTCTCTTGTGGAGGCTGAACAGGTTCAGGTCCTGTAGCCTCTCAGTGTAGGGTCTGCCCTGCTGTCCCCGGATCATGCGGGTAGCCCTCCTCTGGACCCTCTTTATGTTGTCCACATCCCTCTTGAAGTGGGGTGCCCAGAACTGGACACAGTACTCCAGCTGTGTGGGTGTGGGTAGGGTTTATGGGGTGTGAGGGAGGGTGGGGATGTGGGGATTCCACCAAAGACCCTTCCCATGGCTTACAGCTTTTGCTGCTGGCGGCAGTGGCAGACCCTTCGGGTGCTCGTGGCTCACACAGGTGCAGCTGCCTGGCTTTGCGTGGTTCCAGTCAGTTCTGGGCAGCATGTGGCAGCAAGGAGCGGAGCCAGGTTGGCCTGCCTCTATTATGCACGGCTCAGGTGCAGCTCCTGGGACTCTCATGCCACTGGAGGGAAGCTCTGCACAATAGAGCCAGCTGCCTTTCCCGCTCCCTGCCGCCACATGCAGCTTCTGGGACGCTGCTGGGAAGTAGGGAGTGGGTCTCCCCAGATCTGGCCCATGGGCCTTATTTTGCCCACCCCTGTTCTAATATCATGGAAAAGATTGTTTTCAAATAGGACTGTGGACTTCCTTAACCTTTTTTAGAAGTTTGTGCAAGAGCTGCACCTCTTTGGACGGATAGTGCGTTCATTCTTGTTCATGCTTAAACTTGAAATATTTTATTTAAATGCAGGATAACAGTTCTTCCTTCTCCTTTCTTGATCATGCCATATTAATTAATGAAATTGTGCCTTTTCTTTAAACACTGCCCATACATTTGGTTTCTCCAGAAAGAATTAAGTAGCCCTGTTCCACCGTAAGTTTGTTCAACACCAGTAAGAAAGAATTTTGACCTGCCTTAAATTCATTTTTGTTTATAATCCTAGAATTTGGTCAGCATTTCATCACTGAACACCTTCAAACTTCTCTATGCTAATTACTAACTATTTAGTAGATATTCTGGACTAGGTGCACAGGTGCTAAGGTGCGCAGTTGACAGACCAGGGGTTACAAGTATAGCAGAAGCACTCAGTGTGGCCCTGTCAGATTCCAACGAATCTGCAAATTCTGCTAAATGCTTCATCACAAGCACATGAGAAGTAAGTAGATATTCTAATGGAGCCAATTGGGCTCCATGTGAAATTGGAATGTGTGTGAAAAGATATTTCTTTGCACATTTTTGAATCTGGAACCAGTAAACAAAACATCCCACCCCCTCAAAAAAAAGGAAAAAGAAAAAAAAAGCAAAGATATAAGTAATCTTTGGCAGATCCTTTCATATCTTTTGTTTTCTAAATTAATAATCGTTGATAGGCTTTACAATATTTCCCAGATGAAAGGGAAATTAAGACATTACTAAGGTTGTTTTAGGCTTGTACAGACATTCAAGCAGGTTAGAGGGAAGTTAAATCATGTTAAATATGACCACCTGATCTAATTTAGTTTGCCCAGGTATGGTCCTTAGGCTAGATAGGCGGATCTATGTGCAGACTGTATGTATAGAAGTTCAGGACAGTTAGACTGCTCTAAAAATGGCCAACCCAATCTAAGTTAAGTGCATCTTCAAGGTAGCGTAACTTAGTTTAGGCCTGGCAAAATTGATCTAACCGAGCTTCTGTACAGCTCCTAGCACAGGTCCAGAGCTGGGAAAGCCCAGCTGCTGGCCCCAGCCCTAGGGCTGCACTTTTCCTACCCTCTCATGGACACACAGCTATTTTTAGATCCCTAGACCTTCCCCCCTCCCTCCAGATGGACAGTGCCCCACCCCCACTCCACCAAATCCCCCATCCTGCAAGCCATTCTCAGTGTTGGTTTTATCAGCATTCACCAATGCCAGAAGCTAAGGAAGAAAGTTGGGGAGGGGCAGGCAGGATGGAAGGGTAGGTTTGTTGGAGGGTGTTGTTTGTCTGTGGGAGAGTTGAGAGGCTAAAATAGCCCCTGGTCCTGGAGGGGTGGGGGAAAGAGCTCCTCCACAGACACTGTGAGTGCTCTATATCTCACCAAACCCTCCTAGATCCCACCAACCATCCCTGCAGACCCTGCCTGCCACCTGCTGATCCCCTGTGGATTCTGCCTGTCCCATGCTTGATTCCTCCATGTCTTCCATCCCCCAGCCCTTCCCTGGTGCCTGTTTGCCCCCCTGCCGATTCCTTCCAACTGCCCCTACTAGCCCCCACCACTCCAACTTATTTTAGATCATGGGGCTGTTGTTAATGCTCTAACTTCCCCCTAACCTCCCTGAATGTCTGTATGCAGCCTGAGGGGTGACTTCATTTACCACTGTCCTCCTAATTTCTCCTTTGTGCCACTGTCTGACATGAAGAACCTTATCTCAACATAATGAAAATAGGCTTGAGTGGTGCTTTTGTTATAAACATATAGGAGTTAGCATTAAGAAGTTTTCTAAGCGGTTAATTTTAAGTTTTCAATCAAAATACATAACAGGGCTTAGTTTGGTTCAGGTGACTTATCAGGTACTTCAGTCTTCATGAAAATGTCATGCTGTAATATGCTACTATCTGGCACAAAGGCCAGCTTTTCCTCATCCTTTCAAAGAAAAACCTTGTTAGAAGGCCACAGCAGAGTAGCAGGAGTACAGTAGGTCACACCTAAGTTGGAGTGTCGGGTTTTTTTTTGTTTTCAAAAAGATTTAGAATTAAAATTACATAATAATTGGCTGCAATTTGCATTCTAGGACCTTTGGCAGGAACTTGAAGAAGGGAGACAGGAGAGGATCAAATCTGTCTCTTCCTTAGGCACTTTTTATCACAGTGTAAATGTATATAAGCTTTTCCCAGAGAATATTTTAAATATAACATGGTTTCGTAGCTAGGATTTCTGAGAGGTATATTTAAACCTTGACAGACTTTTAACCTTCTTTAGCTTACAATAAATTTGCCATCCTTTTAAAATCCTTTGATTCTATGGCTTTTGTTCCCTTGAAAAGGGGACAGGGCTGCCTGGTTACTCAAGCAGATGCCAGGCTTGTGATTTGCATTTGATGAAAGCCACTTGTGAAAGCAGAATCAATGCTCAGCTTTGCAAACAGTAAATGTGGTACTGGCTTGTCATTTTTTCCTAGGTTGTTGTCCTATAAAGCCTCTCAAGTTCCTCTCTTCACAAGGACATCTTCCTATTGCCCTTCCATATAATCCAAGCAGTATGTTAGAACGAGATGCAGGGTAAGTGATGTTTTTTTTCCCCCTTCATTGTGTTGTATTTTCTTTTTTATTCCACAAGAAACAAAAGCATGGAATAAAAATGCAGTCATTTTAAAATGATGTGTTGTGAGTTGATGAAATGAACCATAATAGCCAAACTGTGTGTCTGAACGGGCCTAATCACAGAACACCAGAGGCACAATAGGGAGCTTATTGTGGGCAACAAAATAATGTTGTAATAATGCAGTCACAGTGGTGAGTACAGCATCAGCCTTAATACGGGTGGTTATATCCAGGTAGAGAGAGAATGGCATAGAATACATCTAAGAGAGCAATGGAAATGAATTTGAAAAGGGTCATACATGTGAGTGAACAAATCAAAGTTAGCAGGGAGACAGGCATTACCTTGAATGAGGTTAACTGGAAACAAAAATGGCATTGAATATAGTTAGGCATTTAAAATAAAGATATGTGTAACTCTCCCTGATAAGTGTATGAATGTGTGTGAGAGAGAGAAGGGAGAGGAAGGCATAGACTGCTTATGAGACACAATCTAATGGATCACATTTTTAGACTAATACTTTAACTATTGCATTATTTCTGTCAAGGCCAGTGCAAAGTAATTGGAGCAATGGAGCCACTGGAAGTGTTAAATTTCTTTCTTTTTTAAGAAAACAGGCTGTGCTTGTTTTGTTTTGTTTTTTTCTTTTCTTTCTTCAGGAAGCAGTGTTGATATTTTGTTCATAAGGCATCAAGGGAAAACCCCTACTGACTGTTCCAATATTTATACATCATGTTCATCAGTAATGTAGTAAAAAGGCCATAGGAGAACGGTTGTTGTTTCCCTTTAATAAAGGCCAGGACAAATCTGACTTATCCCAGATACAATGTCCTACATACCCAGCCTCACCTAAACATAACTTGGTGGGGCAGTCTACAGAAGATCTAAAGGAAAAGCTGGGAGGCAGCATGTACTGGAAGGGGAACTGGATACAGAGACTGGATCTGGCTTGCAGAAGTTCCACTTATTGTGTTCAAGAGCTCACATCTTTTGACTTGGCTTTTTCTCAACTTTTTACACTCTTGGTGTATGTCTGGATTTTATAATGCAGTGAATATAAGGAGAAAGAAGAGGTGATTCCAGTACCTAAGCCATCAACAAGCTGGCTTTGGTACTGGAAACAGCAAAGCCAGACAAGCATGAAGCTCCACTTGGGATAATGTTATCTGACTTTTCTGGGTAATCTATATAATGCACAATGCAGGGAAAATTAGCCTGAGCTGAGTACTGTCCTAATGCAACTCTATTGCTCTCAGTACATGAGCTGGCTTGTTTAGATTGCTTGGTGCAGAACAGTGATTCTCAACCAGGGTGCTATGGCACCCTGATTTGTCTTGAGATCCTTTCAAGGGTGCTGCACAATATTAGCATTGTTAAGTTTGCAAACATGTAGGGCCAGACACAGGCATGGGTGAACGGGGGGGCTGCCCAAGGCCCAGACAGAAAGGGAGCCCAAAGATGGTGAAGGGGAACCTGATACTAAAAGTTTGCCTGCGGCCACCAGGAATCTAGGTACGGTGCTGTAAACATGATTCACATGGTAAGTACAGAGATTTCAAATAGAAATTCATAGTGTTAAAAACATTCTGGTCTAGTGGGGTGGATTCAGAGGGAGTGTGGTGGCAAGGTTGCATCCCCCAGAGACTTACTCTGAAGCAGGCAAGAATTCCCCCTCTTAGCTCCCTCTCTCTCCTCCTTGATTAAGAGCACCTCTGCTTCCACTCCCCCTTCCCCTGCCTACCATAGCTGCTGCCCCCAGCTGGAGCTCTACAGCCACTTCTGCCCTGCTGCAGCTGGGTCGAATTATAGGCCTGTGTGAAGTGACTAGTATTCACTTCGGATTTGGATGATTCAATTTGGTGATTCAAATCACTGTCCCAAATCAATTTGGCTGAATCTGATTTGGAGATTTGGCTGCTGCGGAATGGGCTGAATCTCCAGATCAAACAGGCCCCATCCCCTGCCTGCTCTCTCAGCCCCATCAATGGCTGCCTCACCTGGCCTCGGCCTCCCGGCTCCTTTGAAACAAACAAACAAACAAAAAACAAAACAAAAAATACCCACGCATTCACCGGCTCCTGCCAGGCAGCGGGGCGATCCCCACTGCCCCGCACTGCATTGAGGAGCTCTGCCATGAGGTCCCAGAAGCCCTGAAAGCCTCTGCAACAGTCAGTGAGTGCCAGGCTTTTTTTTTTTTAAGAACCAGGAGCTGGGGCCAGGTGGGACAGTCATGGAGGGGGAGGGCTGGGAGACTGGGTGGGGATTGGGGAGTACTCAGGGGGGCTGAGAGAGCAGGGCCTGGCAGGGGGGCCCCCCATGGTCCCCTTCCCCCCGCCCCCTACTTACCAGCACAGAGTCTGGGTCCAGCTCCCTGCAGGGGCGAGCGGGGACTGACCAAATCTCTGAAGCTCTCTGAATCTTTTCCGAATTGATTCAGAGAGCTTCGAATTGATTCAGACCTCTTTACTGGTGTCCTGATTTTATTCGGATTCAGAGATTCGGCTACCAAATCGGGCCGAATCTCCTTCAAATCAAATCAGCACCCAAAGCTTCACACAGTCCTACTGAATGAGCACAGCTACAGCAGGGCCCATTCTCCTCATGTGTTCCTTGCCAGCCCAGGGGTGAGAGCAGGCACAGAGATGGGGAACCTACCTGCCTGTGCCACTACTATCCCTGGCTTAGCCCAATTCTCTTTGCAGCTGCTCCCTGCAGCCCTGGGTGTAGGAAGGGTGAAGGGAGGAATGGGAGGGGAAGGGAAGTACTACTGAGCATAGAAGAGGATGGTGGGAGGTGTGAATTGTGGGGGGATTCTTACATGATTTGGGGACTTAAAAGCCCTGGCTGATTCATTCTCCTGTAGCATTGTCTGCCCCCCCTGGTTGGGGAGGGGGAGACTAGGAGAATGGGGTACAGCCACCTTTGCAGCATCAGTCACAGGTCCTGAACTCCCTGTCATGAAATCCTGCATCTGCTTGTGGGGACTAGAAATCAGCAAGCACCACCCTCATGCTGCCAAAACTCTTTGGTGATTCTTGGTGCCAGTTCTGTGATGGTGTTTTCAGCAGTGACACCCTTCTGTACTCTTTCTTTAACAGTGACAAGCAGCTTAATTCACAGTTCAGTTATCAGATTGCATCACTGCCCTTTCATAATCCTCTTTTTCTCCAGGTGCTCCATGTCACATTCTACGCCAGAAAAAACCTTCACTGGCCCCTTGCCACTTTCTGTATTAAGTTCACTTCTCACCCTTGTGCCCAAAGGTCTGCATAGCTCCTCTCCAGTCTCTCTCTAGATTTCTTATTTCATTCCCTATTTTGTGCCCTACGTAACACCCCTGCCTCTTGTCTGACCACTTTCTCTCTTTTTCCCTTCTGCCTCTAGTTGTGACCTGAATCAGAGTTCCTGGGTTGACCTTTCATTTTATCAGTCACTGCCACTTCATCATATCTCCTGTAAAAACACTTCTTTTCACTATACCTCACCCATTGTCTGTGACTATGCCTGAAAATATTAAGAAACACAAAACTTTACCAGCTGCCAGTTGCAGATTGTTGTATGATACAGCCCATATAATCATTTTCTGCAAGTCTATGTAAAAATGGAAACATCTCAAAAGTATATAGCATATCACTTTTTAAACAACAATCCCTTTAAAGCAGTTTTCCCATTCTACTTTCTTTCTGTTGTTTGCATACTCTGTCTCCCCAGGCAGTTGTCATCATTTTCTTATGATTATCTTTCTGATTTAGACTGCAGGTTCTTCAGAGCAGGGACCTTGTTTTTTCAGTTATCTGTAAAGTGCCATCCATACTAGTGGGATAAACAACAAAACTTCTGTTCTAGAGTTGACTTGATTATTTGTTTACCTATTGAGAAACAGGGTTGGGGTAAGAGTTCATTTTTTTGTGATCTCTTTTGTGTTTCAGATGGAACAGATGGCTCAGCTCAATACACATCTGGATGTGGGCTATAAAGGGCTGGCATGTTAGTTTGTGCCAATGTAACATGAGAGCTGGCTAGCAATATCAGTCTGCAGACTGTATTTTTGGGGCAAGATTAGGAAAACATCCTATGAACATGTAAATCATATGGTAGGATAGTTGCTATGAACAAACTGAAAGAATAGACAAAAAATCACCAGACATCATTATTTAGCACCAGTAACAAGCCTGGCCCTACACGATGCCAGACTTAACGTATGCTGCTTTTTGTTCTCATGGAATCTTGCCTGGAGTAACTGTATACTACAAGCTGTTTGCAGGGGTAATGATATGTCCAAGGCATTGCTTGTAACTTGCTGATAATGGGTTGCCCTTACCTCTGTTATGTCTGTTGCAAGGGCAATCTGCATTTTACTTTACATGGTCATTGGTTAAAAAAGAAACAACCCAGTCATCGGGGACTGGAAACCAGTAGGTTAATGAGACATGTTCTTTCATATTCTTCTTCTGGTCCCATGATTCTTGAACTCCAAGCTACCCACTGACAACTCCAACTGGAAGGGTGGAGCCTAATGGTTATGACCCACTCTTGGGAAGTAGGAGATGTGGATTTAAACCCCTTCAGTTGAGAAGGGCCAAGAAGGCAGGCCTCACATTTCCTGAGTGAGTGCTTTAAATAGGTTTTTGGGCAACACTGTTAATTTTGAATTGTCAAAATTGTGAATTAAGCATGCTTGGAGCATGTCTAGTGGATTAGACATGTGGGGGGACGTTGGCTGGGGTCACCATATTTCTAGTTCCAAAAAAGAGGACATCTGTAAGAGGGGTATTTGAGCATGGGGGGTAGTGATATGCTGGTGCCCTGCCCCTGCCCATTCCATTGCCCCTCACTCCCAAACTGTAGCCCCCCCCACCCAGCTGCTGCCTCTCGCTGCTGACCTGCAGACTGCTGGCCCTGCCAGTGCCCCTCACTCCCAACCCATAGTATCCTGCTCCCCTGGGCCATGCTGGTGCCTCTCACTCCCAACCCACAGCCCTGCCCATCCTTGTTGATACCCCTCACTCCCAACCTACAGCCCCCCTAGACCTGTTGGTGCTCCTCACTTCTAACCTGCAGCCCCTGCTCCCTCCAGCCCTTTGGCATTGCCCAACTTCTGTGCCCCTGTGAGCATGGGCACCAGCCCCAGTGCCAGTGGCTCGGCCATGCAGCTCCTCTCTGCCCCTGAAGGACCCCCCTGCTCCCTTCTCCTACCCGCTTCCTTTGGTAGAGGGCCAGGCATACCCCTGCCTCCCCTGCCCTGCTGCAACCCTGGTGCCCGGACAGCTTCCTCCAGCGCCAACAGGCACCCATCCCCTCCCCGCCTCCCCCACAGTCCCCAAGGCCTGGCCCTCCAACCCCCATCCCCATAGACTTGCATGCATCCAGCTGCTCAGGCTGCCCCCACTACCCTGCTTGGCAACATGCCATCCATGTGCGTGTGCACCCTACCTCCAGTCACCCTGCCCCTGCTCCCCTCCGCCCCAAGCAGCTCCTTGTTAGGGCAAGCTGGGAAAAACTTTGAAGCTGAGTTGACCAAAATTCCGGACATTTGATCATATTTAAAAAAAATGCCTGGACAGACTGGATGATCCAAAAAGAGGACATGTCTGAGGAAACTCGGACATATGGTAACCCTAACTTTGGCACTGGGGAGGTGCCTATCTGGATTGTCAGAGAGTTGAGGTAGAAGTCAAATGTGTAGGGGATTGAATTGACTTGTGTGTGAGTAGTCCTAGAAGCTCAAGTGTAGAGATCTAAGGAACTCTTCAATCCAAAATGGAGGAGCAGCCTGAACTTGGCACCTCATAAGTTTTATGACTTGTGGAGCAGGGCCCATCTACATCACTGTATATAACTAAGGTCGCTGGCACACATTACATGTCATGTATTTAACTGGCTGACAAGGTTCTTTGGGTAAATCTGATATCTTTTATAGATCAACTAGTTGTTCCCAACCCACAACTAGTTGGTCTAATAAAAGATATCCGATTTACTTAAAGAACTGTGTCTGCCTATGTCCTTTGACCAACACGGCTACAACCAATACCCCTGATGCATTAAACTGGTTATTTACACAATACATTTAGACTGGCTACATGTGCAAAATAATTATCATACCATAAAAATGTCGTTTCTATCCAGCAATAATTTGAATCTGTGGCAGGACCCTTAGGTATACAAATGCTGCCTCAGTTTTATTTAGGTATCTATGGCACTAAATTAGTTTTGACCATTATAACCAGGTTTAGGCACAGCCATTTTTAAATGCAGGTCCCAGGCCTACAAAATCTTGTGAAGTGCATCATCCAGGCACATAGTATGCTTTTCGTAAAGGACAAGACTGGACCCAGGCCTCTAATTATTCAAGTTATGCATGTCTAAAGTAGATTGAATTGTGTACAGTGCTAGGCCTCAGCCAAGTTGCATAGGAGACAGTTACACTAGTTAACCATTTATGTTAGTCCTGTGGAAATATTAAAAAGCTCCATCCTTTTTCATTCCAGATTTTAAGTGTCTTTTCCACAGGTCTAAGCCAGGAAAAGATCTACCTGTTGCGTTCAAGAAAATGTATTTTTTTTAAACTTCTTGCACTGAAATGGTTTTGCAAAGCAAAGGGGTTAAAATGAAGCTTATTGTTTTTGCAGGGAAATTATTTGGAACTAGCACACAAAGATTCATCATTTTCCCTACTTAAAATGGAAATGGAAATAGAAAAGTCAAAACAATAATTCTGAAGCAAAACTCACTAGCACAGTATTAGGAAATATATAGGGCTGATGGCAGTGTTTCAACTGTCTTAGGTTTTATTAAGAAGGCTTTGAAATATCAATACAAAATAAACACAAAAATTAATAATGTACCATTATACATGATAGAGTTCAGTTCACATACATTCTATCTAAAATGACTTACAGTCAACTCCAAGGGCATTTGTACACATGCTTGTGCTGCAGTGCTGGGCTCTTTTAAAAGCATGTGGTGCTGCGGTGCATACATTTGTATAAACAGCAAAATGCACATCAACACTGAGAAAATGGCAGCAGCGTGTTTTTAGACTAAAACATGTCGAAGGTGTTTTAGTTCAAAAGTGCACTGCCATTATTTTCTGTGTGCTAACGTGCATTTTGTTGCTTATACAACTGCATGTGACATAGCGCAGTGCACTTCAGCTCGTGTGTAGGGCAGACTCAATTAATCGAGTCTGATCTGATGCAGCAGATCTCCAGTGCATCGCAGCAAAAAAAAATAAATGCTCCTTATTTACCAAGGCACAAAGCCCACAATAAAGTCTTTAAGGTAAAACCTTTTGTTTTAGTGTATAACAAATTTGGACTGACTCAGAGTATCAAGATAAAAAACATTTTGGAGTCCTGAGGTTAGGTTTTATCACTAGACATTTACATATAGAAACTGTAAACCTGAACATTACCTCTCCTCAACTGTGTAAATGAATCATGAAGAAGATAATCTCCAAACTGTCCATGATGAATACATCTGAAGCTACTGAATACCTGTGAAATACAAGTGCTGTTTGTTACACATGACAAGTGACCTAAGTATGGCAACTGCATTAAATGAAGTTGTAAGTGAACTTCAAGAACAGTGTATTGTAATAATCCATTCTAGAAAGTAACAAAGGCATGTATTATTGCAGAGAGATCTATGGATAAAAGGAGAGTTTATGACCTTTTTGCAAAACAAATACCATATTTACCCAAATCCAAGATGACTCTGAAATCAACACGACCCCCCCAATAATCAGATTCTCTCTATATAAAATTTATGCATTTGTAATTTTCCAAGTACAGTCTAATTATTGGAGGGTTCTCTTAACTTCATCCCTCCCACAACTACTGCACTGCACTGGGAGCAGAACTGTCACCACCTCTGCTGAGTGGCCAGGCAGGGGCTGGAGTTCCCATGTCTTCCATGCCACAGGAGGTAATGGAGCTGGAACTGCACCTGACGGTAAGCAGTAGAGAGATGGGGGATGGGGTTGGAGGCTCTAAGGTGCAGATGGACAAGGGGAGCAGAGGCTGTGAGGGCAGGGTAGATGAAGGGATGAGAGAAGGTGGCTGTTGCATCCCTGATCTGGTCTTAGCATTTTTGCCTTCGACTCCAGTCCTATCTCCCCACCTGGCTCTGTTCTCAAATTCAAGATGAAGGGCATTCCCTCCCCCACCCCCCATGTTGAATGGGGAAACAAACCTCATCTTGGATTTGAGTAAATACAGTATGTAAAGGAAGGGATAAAAGCTCACTTAGCTTTTGATAACTCACGAGCAGCTGAAGCTCTGACAAACTCCTAGCACATGAATCTAGCTAACCCAAAGCAAGCATATCTCCTCATATAAAGAAACCAACATCACTTTACTTATCTCTTTCTAAGATATCATTAGATTGAACATTGGCTAATTGGTTCTCATTGAAGCTCTAATAATTGCTGGACCTCAGTTAGATGGAAAAGAAAATGATGCACGTGAAATGTCCTAGCCAGTACTGGCTTCACTAATGCCTGTTAGTAGCTTCACCAGCATATGAACAGAAGTGGTGATATTACTGGCCTTAGTTGATCTCCGAGAGGAATCTTCAGCACAGAAGATCAAGTTGCCTTCAAAACCCAACCAAAGTTTTAGAGAATCTAAAGACTCTAGATAATGCCTCAGCGCTGCTTTCATCATCATTGTCCCTGTGATAACCACCAGGGTATTATGCAAAATGACCGCTACCCTCTGGTTGTGCTTCTCAAGTATTAGTGGCTGTAGGTGTTGTTCTGTGTGCTCCTTGTCCTGAAATCAATGTTGTCAGCCTGTTCTGAATGTACATAAAGAGATCAGGCCTCTCTGAGGACTTAGCTAAAGTTTAGGCACTTTCCAGCTCTAACCTAAATGGTAAAAGTTAAGACATCTACTTGCTCAAGCAGGGGTACCAAAGTTCATGCATACAGGACTCTCGTCGGGCCCTAATATAAATGTCAAATTAAGTTAGGTGTCTAGGGGAATTTGCAGCCAATGGCGAACTGGTGTTGTGTCAGGGATGTGCCTTTTGCCACCCATATGAAAATTCCTCCCAGTGTGTTCAAGTCTTGAATATTTTTACAAATCTTATTTTATACCTGCTGAATAAGCATGGGGCTGAATCATGAGCCAATCCAGGGGAGTGGAGGTGTGGCCAGACCCTTTTCAGTGGTGTGGCATATACTCAGTAAAGAGCTTGCTGTGCATGAGCTACAGCATTAAAGGGGTGGGCCACATACCCCTTGCTGGGATTCTGGATGCCAGTGAGCTCTCATAGCTCACCAGCATGTCAGTGGCAGTTTCTATCTAGAGGTCCACATGTTTGTGAGCTCTGAACTCACTGGCAAGTCAACATAGGGTCTGCCCAGAGTCCCTGCTTTCAAGCAGCTCTGGAACCCAGGGAGTTAATGCTGCTATTATTTACAGGTGAGAACTGAGGCGCAGAGGGCACATCTACATGTGCAATTAATGTGAAGCAATAAATTCCAGAGCTTATTGCTCGCAGGTATGCTGTTTGAATGTGTGCTCAGGAGCGCAGCACGTTGAGTTGGGTTACAGCAGCCCCAGCTGGTAGGGGACCTGGGGTATCAGCCTGCCAACCCAGAGCTGCTTGTTCCCAGCTCATCGTCTCTCCTAGATGGCAGGTATCTCCCGTACTGAAACACCCTCGTACCCCAGCCAGTTGGGGTAGCATCTACATGTGTGCTGCTGTGGAGTAAAAAAAAACTGCAGCAGGATAGTACTTGTAAATACAAGTAGTATCCTGCTGTGGAGTTAATTAGTTTACTGCAGCCTAATAGTGGTGTATGTGTAGACTAATTAGTCTTCTCCGCAGTAAATGTCTGATGTAGATGTGCCCAGAAAGAGCATAAAAAATGCGCACTAATATGGGGAATCCATCTGACACCTACATCTTGATTTTCCAGATTACTTAGTACTTGTACTGTTCAGCACACACCTTTGACTTTCACCAACCTGGCCCCTAGCAGGGGCTGGCAGCACCCTGAAGGATAGGCCAGCAGTAGGTGATCTCCACTCCTGACTCTGAGGGCTGTGGCAAAGGTGCTGCCTGGCGCCCACCTGGCAGCACAACCTGGCTTGGAGCCCCTGCGAGGCTGCCAGGCACTGGGTGCTGTGGCATAGCTTTGCTCGGGATCTCCTGCTGCAAGAGTGTTCCCGACCCAATCCAGCTCACCTGGCACGTCCCTCACCTTGGCCCACGCTGCAGGCAGACCCCCAGGAGCAGGCTGTGCCAGCGGCAGTTCCCTCAGTGCCAGGGATACTGCCTTCATCCTGCTCTGTAGCCTGTGCCAACCGGCTCTCCCACCCCCGGCCCCTGCTCCGCAGCCAGTGAGCACCAACCTGGGAGCCGCAGCCCTGCCCCTGCCCTCCTGGTGAATTTCAGAATGTAGGTGGCACAACACTGATTGTGATTGGTGAGGGTTTTTTTAATTATATTAACTTCTTTTTAATTATATAAAAATGTTAAGGGTGCCCCACACAGGCTGATTTGCTGCGGGCTCTGCACTCCGTAGGGTAGGGCCTTCCTGCCAGAGCCTGAGCCTAGACATCTTTCAGAAGCAAAGTAAAACCTTATTTGAGCTGGCTTTTAGCCCAGATATTGTCTGGGGAATCATTTTATCATTATTTGATCTCCTTTTGTGATTTGTTTTTGTTGTAAGACACCCTGAGCCTTTTTTTGGGAAGGGCAGCATAGAAATTAAATAAATAATAACAGTGCTGTATCAGCTTGACAACAATAAAAATAATTGTAATTTTGGATATGCATATTAAATGTAAGTATTTAAAAGGAAGTGAAGAACTGCTAGAACCTAAACTTTTAGAAAAATGGAAGACTATATGGTGACTATACAGAGTTCAGTCTTCACAGAGTTGAATTCACTAAGGTTATGTCTTCACTGTAGATGTAATCTGAGATTTGCCCTACCTGTTCCCCTATTCTGCTTCCTTTTCACACACAAGACCTCTTATCTGGGTTTAATAGTGCTCCAAAGGTAAACCAACTGACCCCTTTGGGGTTGTAGGCTAGAACCCAAGTGCTACTCCCATTGAGCTCCTAAAACACCCACTTTGCAATGAGTTGCAGACTACTAAACCACTCGAGTGCTGATAGTCTTTCAGTGTTTTCCTACAATTCTTCCTGTTTGCCTTGAAGAACAGAAAACATCCCCCACAGTTCTTAAAAAAAATCTTAGCATGCATCTACACGTGCACTTTAGTGTGCATTATCCTATTCTGATGCACGTTAAAGCATGACCAAAAATGTGCACTTTTGCTAACAGGTGAAAATAGGCTAATGAGCCTTTTTATAGTACCTCACAGTGGAGGAACTAAATTTAATGCGCGTCAGCAAAAGCACATTCATGAACATGTAGACATGGCCTTAGAGTGGCTTTACTTACTGCAGCACAAAGAATCATGGGATATGGCATCAGGAACCCTAATAACATTCCTGGCTGATTACGGTACTTGAAGACACAATAACACGGGTATGGCTTTGCAATATCTCTGCTCACACTCCAATGTAGGCACTCTGATCTCATGCCAGTTGCCTGGATTAATTTGTCAGTAAAGAGAGATGCTAAGTAGCATCTGATCTAACTGTGATAAATATAAAAGTTGCAAATGGTTTATCAATGTTCTGTGAACACTAGACATCGATGTGTGAATTCTTCTGAATCAACATGCCCAGAACTGAAAAACACTACATGAAACAACTCAATAGTCTTATGCAAACCAATAATTCTTTTAAAGTAAAATGGAAACATTGTCAAGACATAACAGCAAAATGGAAAGTATTTGTATTTATCAAAGGGTCAGAAAATAGACTGGGAGCTGTTATTGTCAATGATCAAATGCATTGCTGAGTGAGACTTTGTGTAAGAGCAGAATATCGGTGAGTTTGTAGATGCTGCAAGTGACATTATAGACAACATAATCTTAATTGAAACATAGCCATAGTGATGATTTGTCTGTCCTTGAGGACTTGCAATAGCTTTTCAACATCAATTTCATTCATCTATGAAGCAGTCTGTCTTTGATCTTTACCATTTTTATGTCCTCAGTCATTGTTTATGCCATTAAAATCAAAGAAATACAGACTTGAACTTTATAAGGAAACTGTAACCTTTTATGCCAATGTTCTCCTCTCCAGTGTAGCATTAAATGAGTTATTTTAAAGAAATAATTGTAGCCCTTTACTGCCTTTTCTGACCATGCTCAGGCTGCAGGTTGGTTGAAAATGGATGTCTAAGTTTGCCAACAACATTCTCTAGAAGTCTTGGGAAGATTTCTCTTTATATTTGCATGCATGTGCTCCAAGCAAGTTGGATTTTGAAGCCAACTCAAAGATGACTTCGAGTGAAAGTATGGTTGTGCCTTTTAATTAGGGATATTCCAGAAAGAGCTAAATAGAAATGGCTTGATTTTTACATGTATGAGGCTGTGTGCACACACGGCATTTTTACATATGATTTGGGGGTGGGGCACTTTAATTGGCATCCCTGCACCCACAGCATCTCGTGTATCAGCATCCTTGTGCTTGAATAGAGTTAAAGAGTCCCCGTTGTCATTTTGAAGCGTAGGGATGCTGATGCATGTGACCCGGAGGCTGCTGGAGTATGCTAATTGGCACATTCCAGAAAACTCAATTAACTGAGTATGCTCCAATGTGCTGTAATTACAGCATGTCAGAACAGCCTCCCCACACATCTACAGGCACCCCTCAGATTTTCTCTTCTAGGTGAGACTTGCCTTCAACTTCCCTCAAGCACATAAGCTCTCCTCTCTCTTTTTTTATTTTGCTGTGTCAGCATGTAGAAAACAAGGAGAGCCAAACAGCAGGCTGACTAGTTTATAGAAGAACAGAAACAGGAAGTTCAAAATTGCACTGCTGTCTCCTCAAGTTGGGTAGACTCCCAGTTATGAATGTAGAGCTGGGAGGGGAAGAGAGAGTGCTTTGAGGATTTTTGACTTCAAGCCTAGATTGCTGGCAGGGGCAAGTAAGGGGTTTTGTAATATGGATGGTTGCTGGTCTCGGGCTAAAGACCAGATCTGAGTGCATAACAGGTTGGGTAACAGGACAGACATCCCTGCATGTTGCAAGCATTCGTTTTGGAAAATGGTTCCTCTTTTTGCCAGAAAGTCTTATAAAATGTTGGTATCTTTTATTTTGTAACATTTTCATGGTTTTGCACCAACATAGTCTCCCTAAACACTTCAGATCACAAGAAACATACGACAACAGATGGAATATTCCAAGATTTTGATCATCCATAACTAGTTTATTGACTCTGGTTTTATACAATAAGCTAAATCTCTTTTTATACCTATCCTACTTTCCTAGTATTTTTAGTTATGATTTTTTTCTGTTGCAATTAACATGAACAAGTATGTGATCACCTCATTTCAGATATAGTCTACAGAAATTAGCAAATACATAATGATGAGAGCAGAGATTGACATCTGGTTCACTAATTATCAAGCAAGATGCAATATACAGAAATCTGTAAATCTTTATACAAGTTCTGAAACAAATTCCATATCAATTTAAGGAGAGAATGAGGAAGAATCCAATGAACGAGGGCACTTGTACATGTGACAGGGGTTTAGTCCCTTAAATTGAAATGGTGGGTTTTTAATTGTGACGATTAAAAACCCACTGCTTTAATTTAGGAGCTTCTGTCACTGTTACTGCAAGGGGCCTGATCCTTTTTTAATTTTATTTTGCAAAGCCTGCCTGCCTGCCTCTCCCACAGCTTTGGGGCAAGCTGCCTGTGGGCCCTGAGCTGCAGGGGGCACCTGGTCCTTCCCTCCATGGTGGCGGTGTCCCCCAGGGCTGCGCAGGCAGACTGCTAGCAGGCTGCATGCTGCCCCAGCTTGGGTTTGGGGAAGAGTTGAATTGGGCTAGGAGCTGGGGCAGCACCCACCTGCTAGCTGCCTGCCTGGGCAGCCCTAGGGGGCACTGCCACCATGGAGGGAAGGACCAGGCCCTGCCGCAGCTCAGAGCCTACTGGCAGCTCACCCCCAGCTTCAAAAGAGGTGGGCAGGCTCTGCAAAAAGAAAAAAAAGAAAAGTATCAGGCCTCTTGCTGTTTCCATTTTTTTCCCCTCTGGCAGAGCAAACCTGCCCAAGGAGCAGTGCCCAATGGGCTTCCAGTGGGTGGGTTTGGGGAAGAGTTGGATCTGGTTGGTGCCGCTGACTCTGAGCTGGGGCAGCCCCGGCTTCCTAGCACCCTCCTGGGCAGCCCAGGGGTTGCTGCCACTGCAGAGGGAAGGACCAGGTGCCCTTGCAGCTCTGGGGCTGTGTGGCTTGGCAGCAGCTTGCAGAGACAGGCTCCACCAGAAAGAAAAAAAAGTGGTGAGGGGCCTGATCCTTTTTTTTTTCCACGGAGCTTGTCTCCCTCTCCTGCAGCTCGGGGGTGAGCTATCAGTGGGCCCTGAGCTGCAGGGGCCACAGTCCTTCCCTCCATGGTGGTGGTGCTCCCTGGGGCTGCCTGGGCAGGTGGCTAACAGGTGAGCGCTGCCCCAGTTTCGAGGCAGTACCCAGCCCAATCCAATTTATCCTTGAGGCCAAACTGGGGCAGCATCCAGCCTGCTAGCAGCCCACCCGGGTGGCCCCACTGGGCGCTACCACTGCAGAGGAAAGGACAGGGGCCCCCACAGCTCAGTGGCTGCTCGGCCTGCCAGCAGCTCATCTCCCCAGCTGTAGGAGATGCAGGCAGTCTCCATGAAAAAAAAAGGATGGGCCCCTCATTGCTTATGCCTTCAATTTTTGTCATGTGTACAAGCACCCCAATTGATTATTTTAAGGCAGAGCCTGTGATGTTCAGCTTGTCCAAAGTAATAACATGTTGTGGGAGATCCGAGAGAAGAACCCAGGGCCTGTCCCTCTATGTGCAGGCTCTGACTACTAATAGCATGGACATACTTTTTTTTTTCATCTTTTCATCTTTCCAATTGTGGAGACTCCCAAGATTTTCTTCTCCTTTATACCTTGTCTTTCATTATTTTATTCTTTTTTGGAACTTGCATAGTTTAGGTTTGGGCATCATTTTATCTGCTTATACTTAAAGGGCAGCTTTGGGGTTCAGTGCATGTTCAGTGCTTAAATCGCCCAACAACACCTCTTTGTGGCATTTCTCAGTCTGTAAGGCCTTTGCACCACAGCCAGGCAATTAGGTCAGCAACATTCAACCCCCTAAACAGGGCCAGCTGAGCCTCAGTTTGATGATTGGTTCAAGGGTTGCTTTTAAGAAGCTCTTGCAGCACCAGGCTCATGCTGTATAACATACTGGCTTCAGTCTGTGCGTAGTTCTTGCCCATGTGACTTTCTTGGTGCCTGCTCCTGCATTTCTGCCCATGTACCCAGTCCCTGAGCTTCAGAACCCTGGTTTGACTTTGGCTTGCTTCCTGATATCTGCTTCTGGTAACTGCCCTGGCTTGGCATGTGAGCTCTGGTATGACTTCAGCTTGCCCCCTGACTATGGATGGTGGTAACACCCTGGCTCTAATCACTAGGCTGAACATAGTTTAAAGTGATGCACATCTTTTTGAGTTGGAGCTTGTATGCACAGCAGACCTGACCAGGACCAGGCTAGCAGGTTTATTCTGCTATAGCTGTTTCAAAATAACTTCACACATGACACACTACACCTGCCTAAAGGTAGCTTAGTGAAGTAAGTACATTGGAATGAAGTCAGTTTTGTTTGGGAATAAGTTATCCACATAGGGAGCTACTCTGGAATAGCTATAGTGGAGTAAGTGTAGTGCACACTATGGTCTGTAAGGCTAGGGCAAGTGACCAATAGTTGGTCTGTGATTGTATTGCCTCCATGCCCCTTGATTTAAAAATTGGTTGATAAAGATGCATGATGATTCATGAGAAATTTTAGAAATTGACAGTGTTCCAGATGTTAGCAAGTTTGGGAACCACTGGCTTATTCTGTTACAGCTATGCCAGTTATTTTCTCCATGAAAACAAGGACTTTGTCTTGAATCCAGTGTTCCAGCACTGAGCATTGGGTCACTGTGCTCTGCTCCTGTTGTCTCCAGTGAGATGGAAATCTGAGAGCTCAACAACTTTGGATATTCCAGCACACTTGCTCCAGAGTCCTGGTACAGTTACAACCTGGAAAACTATGACATTCTGCCTACTAAATGCCTGCTAGCTCCTCTTCAGCTGAAAAATCATTCCTTGCCTTCATCTCTAATTGCTGCAAGAATGCTGTTAAAAGAGATGCTGCATTTTTTTATTTCAGGTTATGAATCCTGTGGATCATTTCAGCATTTATTTTCATTTTTTCCCTTCTTCTGTCACTCCTGGAGTTGCAGGTTTTGTCAATAGCTGGCTTTACCATGGATAACAAAACCCCACAGTGCTTACAAAAATGCTCCTCTTCAAGTACTGTTCCAGTATTTTTTGACCACTAGGTGTCACTAATGATCCAGGAGAAATGTAAAGCTTTGTTTTTTTCCCTTTTTAAATAAAAATGTACAATGCAGAAAATAATTTGTTTATAGGAACTTTTTCATCGGGCTATAAAACTTTAGCTGAAGACTCCATTGCATGATTAACAAAGAGAAGCCCAGTTCCTTACCATCAGTGAAAAGTTTGATATTAATTACAGGAAGTAATGAGGGATTAAAGTTTTTCTTTTCTGCCCACATTAAATGCTCTTAGCACAGAAAACCCTGAGGTGCTTCTGGAATCAAGGGCCAGAACTGTGAAAGGGATAATCTCTTTCTTTCAGTAGGTTATAACAGAAGGCAGTTATTAATCTAATCTAAAAATGTACTGCTAAGTTCAGTCTTCTGCTTGAAATTCACTTTTTTCTGTATTCCTCTTCCTGTTGAGTAATTAGAACATTAGATTAATTAAAATCAACTGATATATGTACTGATATTAAATAATGGTGGAAATGTCTGAGTTTCAGGTGTAATGTTTTAAAAAAATAAAGCAGAATCAGATATCTGAACAATGTGTTTTATTATTGCCTGTAGTAGAGAGCTGGGTTTGAATCTCTTCATACTGCAGGGATTTATGCATCATTATCCAAACTTTGGGTCTCTTGTCCATTGATAGTACATAGGAAATACAAGGCACCATTTTGGAATCTACGTTGCTATTCTCAAAGGATGATCTTTGGCCTGTTGGTGAGAGGAAGGCCTGCTTCCTTTGCCGCAGTACTATATAAACATCTCCTTCTCATGTCTATTGCTTTGCTCTTGGGATTCAGGAGAGCTTAAGGAAAATATCTTAATGGAGACTGATTCCTAACCCCTGCTGTACATGTCGAGAACATAAATGCTAACAATTAGGTTCAGGTTTTTTTTCTTTTAATCATTTAATAAGCTGTAATTGACAGCAAGTGGCAGCGCTTGAAAGAGGGGTAAGTGATCTCTGCTCCGAGGGAAGTGTCAGCTGAGCCTTTTGTGATTTCTCATTTTCTCACAACAAAAGTGAAATGGCCAGGTTCTCTCGTGCTAATCACAGTTCAGGTCATCTACTTCTCTAAGTGGGAATGGCAATTTTTGAATGGAGGGAGAGCCAGTACAGTGGGAGGTTGCATCTGCTTCTTAACACAAGGATATTTGCAGGTCTTGGGGCCGACTGGGGCCTGTTGTCTGTCTCACTGTACCTTCAGTCTATTGGAGGTTTTCTCTTGCTATTCATGAAAATAACCCCCTTACATCACCAAAACAGTATCTAACTCCAGAAAATTATTTGATACTCTATACACAGTGAAATACTGTATTTACCCTTCATCAAATATCCCAGGACCAGGGCATTTTTGTGCTGTACCTGTAAATTAATTTCCAGTGCTTCCTGGAGTGCTGTAACAAAAATCTCAGAATTTCTAAAAGAGCAGTACCCCTGCTTGGTCTGGGATCTCTTCAACTAGTTAATATGTGGTGCATTCTCCAGCCACACTATTGTGGCTGAAAAGCAGAAGCTGAAAAGAATGGTTGAGCCATCTACCATTTTAAAGTTATGAACTATGTAGCTTCTCTCTCTAGAGTCCTACCCCAGCAGATTAAATCTACCCTTCAGTTAGTCAAGGCACATAACTAATGAATGGGCAGTTTGCTGTACAGGTTCTTTTTGAAAAAGTCCTTAAAACCAGAAGCTCTGTCTGCTGTTCACGGACCTGAAAGATTTGCTGAACGTCTTTGAAAGTAAGGATTACCTGTTGTTCCTGGCCACTATAGCTTTTCTTCTTCCACTTATCACTTCTCCTTTTATAGTGCACTCCTCCTTTTGTAGCTGTCTTGTTCAGTCATTTTCTGCCTGGCTACCATCCCCCATGCCACAAGAAAGCTCATGCAGTCTCGCAGCCTCCAAGGGAAGATTTGCTTTAGATTCTTCCTGCATGCAGGGAAAAAACAGAAGATGCCTGGCCCCCAGCAGGCAGAGGGGGCCAGAAGCGTCTCAGTATACGTTACTCTTAAATAGAATTAGTAAACTGCGGTCTGTAGAATTTTAACTGAGGAACGTATTAGTAGTTCTGAATGTACGCTTTAGTTTAAGGAAAACACCCTACCTTTTGGTCATCACTCCACCTAAAATGTACTATGACCATGGAACACTAGGCAGGACCTCTCAAAAGAGCCAAGAAATTGTTTCTTTTAAGCCTGTCAGAGCACCAGAAGTGTTGGCCATATGTTTAACAAGAGAAGAATGACAGTATTATTTATGTAGCCTGTGAGTAAATACAGTAAGTATTTTCATGATGGCTACAGCTGTGATCTTGTAATGCTTACTGCTTTAACCAGTTTAAATAAAGCAGAGCAAGCATATACTGAGAAACCCCAATCTGATTTGCTAACAAGTTCTATCCTGAGTCCTCTGACTTTATCCTAAATCTTTCTCCAGCTGTTAGTCAAAAAATGCATAATTAAGGATGCTGCATTTTATCTGTTTCTTTTTCTGATTATAGAAATACAAAATAAATTTAATTAAAAGAACTCCCCTCCCCAGAAAAAGCCCATCTCACCACCCCCAATTTCAACCCCAGTTCCAATATTGTGACAAGATACAGGATTTTTGCAAAACAAGATAACAAACTCAACAAAAAAAATCCACTTCCTGGCTTTTAGATTTATGCAGTTTAATTGTTGGTATATTTTCCTGATAAGGTGAGACTAGTCCCATGTCACTGGGGGAATGGTATCCTGCTGTGTTTTTCCATCCTCATTTACAATGATTATGTTATCAGGCTAGCCAGGCAAAAGGGTGGAGCAACTATAATTTCAAAGCAGGATTAGGTTGAAATAACGAGGTCACCAAGTTGTGGTTGTCATGGCAACGTCACATCTAAGAATATGGGATGCTTCTAGGAGATGAGGCAAGCCTGGAGTCTCTCTCCCTTTGCACAAAATGCCAGACTACTTCTATACAATTGCTTAATTGCTTTTAAACATTTTATTTTTTAAAAAGTGACTTCTGACACAGCAGTGAATCAAAGCTGTTTCTTTTTTTATTGACAATGTCGTATGAACATGTGTGTGTGAGATCTCATCTGCTGTTTCTTCTGTTTTTCTGTCACCTAGAAGAGGCATATTTTTTGCTTTCTTCAACAAGCCTTTGTTTAAAATATATTACATTAAAAAGCTTAAAGACCAGAATATAACGGTCAAAGTTCAGGGGTTCTGATTCCATTGATGACATTACAATCACTTGCTACAGGGGGTTCTCTGTCAGATGGTACTCTGGGACCCTAACACAAAGGGCTGCATTTAGGTATTAACCCCTGGGTGACCATACTCGGTGTGGTTTGCATCCAGATCTTGCCATTATTTTCACATATTAAAAAACAACAACCCCAAAACCACAAAACAAACAAAAATAACTTTTTTGGAGTAGGACTCTAAAAAGTTCTTATAAAATGTGCTTTATCACTGGGAGTTGTTTGGGTGCAGTAGAAGGAGAATGGTCGTCTATAATGTAACTGTTCTTTATTAGTTTTTTGCTGGTAGGTGGGGCTATTCAGTTCAAAATCTCAACAAATAGAATAACTGTGTATTTTTTCATTATCTTTTTGCTTTACTTTGCAAAATCCCAGGAAAAGGGTTGTGATTAGTCATGTTATAACATCATTGTAGATCTTGGGATATAAAGTCTCATTGAAATCAATTGGATTTTGTCTTATCCATTGCCAAGCATCTACTACTAACAGTGGGCATGTCTACATGTGCACTTTAATGTGCAGTAGCCTATTTTACTGTGCATTAAACCGGCGCATAAAAAACTGTGCTATTACGCTTATGCATAGTAAACTAGGCTACTATGCATTAAGCATCATCTAAATAGCATGTGCTTGCACTACTGTGCATTAGGGCAGCCTAAGGCATGCATTAAATTTAGCACCTCCCATGGGAGGTACTAAATTAATGCATTAGGAAAAACTCATTAATGCACATGTACACGTGCCCAGTGTTACATAATGTTAAAGTCCTTTGGACTTGGAAATATATTTAAGTAAGGGATGAGGTTTCAAACAATATCAAAGGGGTTTGATTGTACCATACAGATTAATACAAAGTTTTGGGGGGGTGGAGGGACTGGTGTGTACAGTAGTGTGATCTGAAAATTAGAATGTTTCTGAACTGTCTGATGTTTTTGAACTGGTAGTGCTCATGGTTCTTCCTCCATGAGCTTCAACCTACATACCCATAAGCTGCAGCCTCTGAATGGAGCACAAATGGTTGAGTGGCTAGTGGAAAGAGATGTGGGGTCTGATGTAGCCAGATTATAACCCACTGAGGCTCTTTAAAGACTTAGATTACCATCTTATTTAAGGAAGTAACCAGATCCCTATATATTTGGGAAATATCTACCTTCTAGTGGCACTACAGAAAAAATCTGTACTGAATTGGAACTGAAAGGTGGGAGCACAGCTCTGATATATTCTCTGGTTTGTTTAATTGCTGTGTTTTATTCTTCCAAGAGTTTGTTTTGCCTCAGTCTTCAACCTCAGATTATATAGATTAAATAACCCAATTTAGAGGTGATGAAGGCATGGTTTATTGTGGATAGATCATCATTCAGGAAGAATCTCAGACAAATTGAAGATAAAAGAAAGGCATTTATCAACACTTTTGCTACCTGAGTCTTCAAGATTAGCAATGAAAATATTGTCCTGATACTAGGTAATACATTTAAACTGTGAGCAGATGCCTCAAACAGGAGGCCAGTTCTTTATTTAGCTCTTCAAATGTTCACCTTTTCTTATCATTCCCACTTTGTTCTTCACTGCCTTCTTTCTGAGCTAGTTGCTCTACATTTAGGTGTTAGGTTCATGCAGATATGGTAACATGTTTCCAGTCTTGATGGTATCCACAATTGTCAACAGTGGATATCTTGGCTTCTCTCTAAGAGAGTGCAGAAGAATTGGGACACGTCACTGGTTTCAGTGAAACTTTAAGTTTGAAAGCTCTTGGGTATGAGGATCAACTACCTTCATCTTGCTTTGGATTCCATTGAAGTGATATACTATCACTTAATCTAAGTAAAAGCCTAGTCCCGGTCTCATAGTTGCAGAATAGGGGGATTGCCTCCCCCTTATGATGGTTGCTGATTCTTGGATATGTTGAGAGTTAAGAGGTGTATGTCTTTGAATGTCTACAGCCAGGCTGGTCACAACTTTCTCTTCTGGGACTGGCTTGGTCCTCCATCCTTGGTCATTTTTAGTTTATTAAACTTCTGTTCCAGATTCCCTCCACATGCAAGGTGCCTGCTCCAGCAGGGCAGGGAGGTGTGCTCTAGTACCCCCTGGCTTCTGGTCTGGGCTACTGCAGGCATGTGGCTGCATTTCTGGAATCAAAAGTGAATGTCTTTTCACCTACTTATCGGTTCAATCTACGCAGCTTAAACTAGCATGCAAAGACTGAATCGATTCAGCCTTGGGATTTTTGACTGTCTGTACTTAGCCCTTGTGATTCCTCTTTTCACCCTCACACCAATGTCAGCCAATTAGTGCTGGGCTGAACAGCTGGACTTTGTCAACTTGGGGTTTCCTGCTGTGGACTGAATGAAAAGCTAGCACCAAGAAGAGAAGGTTGGATTTCCTCTAAGTCCTCTATCTATCCACAGTTTAGAGGCCACCTCCTTCTACCTCCTTCCCTAGTCAATCAGGGCAACAAGTCAATAAGGCACACCCTTTCACCACCTACAAAGTGGGGGGCCACATAATATTTTTCAGGGTAGGTGGAAAGTTGTCTCAAAAAGAAACCCTGATGATTTCTACTGGTAGCTAGCCCAATGGCTCACTGCTCTCAATAGACTCCCCCAACTCCCCTAATTAAGTTTGGTCAGTTACTGATCAAAAAGGAAAAAATAGGTCTTGTCTACAAGTACAGGCCTAAACATCCCTTGCAGCTTCCTGTATGTTTTTGTGTGAACTAAACAGATGGTGGCAGGGTAACTTTTGCTCTTTGGTCTGGCCCAGTATCCTTTGATCTGGCAAGTAAACCTGTGTTCATTTATTTTCTGCAAAGAAGGATGATGTCAGGCAGGGTGGCTGGTCATTACAGTATATTGTGAAATATAGTTCCACAAGCTATTGTAGTAGATGCGAGTAAAATGTTTTGCTTGCTAGTTTCAGGTTAGCTGCATAGTCCCATGTCAAATTGTAGGCTTCTGTTGGAATTGCTTTTGTGCCACTGATAATCTAAGGCGCTGACAGATGTGCAGCTCCCCACTCTAACTTACGGTGCTTCACAGAAAGTATCATGAGTTAGAATGATCCCCTATCCTCCCAACCCAACAGATGTTTCCTGTTAGGTTGGGAGGAGGGAAATAGATTTCCACTTTGGAGCTGATCCAGGGGAGAAGCTGCCTGCCTGCAGCCTGTCTCCACTAGCCCTGCCTCTCTGCCCCCATCCCAGGTCTGGTGCTGTCTGCAGGAAGGGAGGGGCAATAGGGGAGTGGGAGGGAGCAGCTCGCTCCCCCTTTCCCCTCTCTTTTCCCTTCTCCCTTTCTACAGACAGCCCCAGGGGTGGGACTACAATCTGATTGCACGTGGGGATTGCATAAATTACTTAATGCACTCTAATTTGGAGCACCTTTATCTGATCCCTCATTAGATTAAGGTTAATTTATTGTGCAATCAGCCACTTTTAAAGCACTTTACATCTGTGCACGTGTCAGGGCATGGCTGTAGAGCGCTTTCAGGGGGCCTATCATGTAACAAATGTCACTTCTTCTTTCAGTACCTAGTCTCCTGCCTTCATTCCCGATCAGACATCATTGATGAATGCAGTGATTTGCAGGCTAGATCTAGGAAACTACATTTTCCATACAGTATGCTCAGCAAACAGCAGTATTTTATGAATAATTGGTACACTGGACTTGTAACAGAAAAGTTTGTGTTTCTGAGGAGGTTTGAATGCTCATTGGGTTTAAGATCTAGTTAATCTAGTTACTTTACTGAATAGATGGGATGGAGGGAAATTCATTATTTTGCTTGGACAAAATTATGGTTGGATATGGACATAAAACATGGTGGGTAATGTTTCTATTGTATACTTGCAACCTAACATCACATTTGTATCTCTCTGTCATCAAGAACTATCAAGAAATTAAATCTGTTTCTGTCAGATATCTATTAGGTTATCTAGCAGAAATTAGGCTAATGCTAAGGTTTTGGAAATTATATTTATGTAATTAGTCATCAGTTCCTTGGGAACACTGAATCTGGGAAACTTGAGTGCCATGTTGAACAGCTAGTTCTTCTGAGATGTCTGAGATTGTCTTTTCTCATAGCTAAAGAGCCAGAGGAATATGAACTGCACTCCTATTTAATTCCAGGTTCTCTCTCCCATGCCTTGCTGATCATGGAGGCAGTCTCAGAGCTTGGTTTGTTGGGTGTGTCTTCTTTCACATGTGAGTTTGGAAAAAGACAAACTGTTATACTCTGTTTCCTTTTTTCTTGGCTGACTGTGGAGTTGAACAGCCTGCAGGAAAATTCTGTGTTATGGAAAATTACACAATTTAAGTTCTGGTTTCTCTTTCTTGATTTTTCAATAAATATTACTGCAGCTAATACACATACATAGTAGCCACTCAAAATGAAATAACTTGGCTATTTAAAAAAATAATTTCACAGCATTATTGGTTCACTTTGAGGGATAACTGCTGGTAAATTTTCATTCTGCAAAAATCTGCCATTTCTGCTAGTTTTCACAGAGTGCAAAATAGTATCAGAAACCTTGGGCATCTCCTTCTGTGAGGCCCTGAAGCGCAAATGATCCAAGAGATCTAAATAACAATTTGTGGTTCTGTTTTATGTCTAAATCTTCTTGCAGCTGTTAGTGATAGTTATATGTGCAAAGAAGTCAACCAAAAGTATTCTAAAGGATATTAACTATATATAAATAGAAAACATGCCATATTTGATCTAAAAGTGAATTAAAGTGCCCAAGTAATGTACTCATGATAACCACAGTTTATAATGAGAATAAGAACTCTTTCCTGACTGGAACATCAATGAGGGCAAAAAAAGAACCCAGTTTTAAGTCCAACACCAATCATATGGTAAGTCTGTTCATAGCTCAGACTGTCCTTATAAAAATGGTCTAGTAGGCCTGAGAGTGCCATTTCATTTCAATACCCTGACACACACATTTTGTGTGAGAGAGTGAGACATTGTCATTGAAAAGAGCGAACATGTTCCTTCTTCCTGTCAGCTGCCAGAAGGATAGTAATGGGTGCTTATAGGTTTTGGATTCTACTGATCTCAATGAGTTTTGCTGGTCTATTTCTCCCTAGGAGTTATTTCCTGGCACACCAGTGACAGATTTTGTTACAATAACACCACCAGTCAAACACTGAAATGTGGCAGACGTCCCATGGTGCCTAGTCTGTCCCTACAGCTGGCCCAGGTAGAATCTTGTTCATTTGTTTTCATTTGTGGGAAGATGCTATTTTTCTTCTTCTTATTATTTTCTTCTCTTCTCCCCTTCTGGCCAATACCCACTGCCACAATATGAATTGCTTGGAATGAGGTCCTGTTTCCATGCCAGTAGCTGGAACTTAACTTTTGTTTCTCTTTGTCCATACCTGCCTTCCAGCTTCCTGAGGAGTGAATAGCCATAGGCGAAAGTATTGTGATATGTATCAGAATTTTATTTTTGAAAAGGGCAACTCTGTAAGTAGTCTGGTCAGTGAAATGACCTGAGATTCTGGTTCAGTCATGAGGAGCTAATTTGTGCAATCTGCTTTGTCTTTTTTTTTTCTATATCATATGAAAGGGCATTATCAATTGCTGACTTACTCACGGAGTTGTCTCCAGTGTTGGAGTGGCTGCACCTTGAAACTCAGCACTGCACATTCAGAAATCTTTGGGAAAGCTTTCATGGATCTTTCAAGTCCTGTACTACTTTATTAGAAAAGAATTGAGGGACTCATGGGATCTGGAAGGACCTAGAAAATATTTCAGTGGGTTTTTACTAGATGTAAATGGATATTGTCCTAGTTTATTATACATCCTGGTACAGGGGTGGCCAAACTGCAGCTTGCAAGCTGCAGGTGGCTCTTCGGCAGCTTAAACACAGCTTTTGAAAAAGAGCAGTAGTTAAATACTCTTTATGTATTAGTTTCTAGTTTTTATATTTTCTTTAGTACTAAGAAGCTGTTGGATGATAAATAATTATTTGAGCTGGAAGTGATGTTCAGATCACTGACTGGTGCATTTGTATCTCAAATGTTATCTTGTATTCTGCTTTCAGCCAGGTCAAGATTTTGGTTTGTGCCTAGAAAGGTTCAGAAGTTTGTCCATCCTACTTTAATATGTTGTGTGTCACGGCTACATGGAGTGTGTAGTGCTATAGTTCAGTCTGTTATATGCCTGGAATATCTCAGCTGCTGCTGGAAAGGCTTGTTTAATTTTCTTCCACGTTTGCTTTCAGGTATTTGGTTTGGATATATGTTGTGCCAAACTGTGGTCAAATACAAGAAGGCACATGATGCTTGCTCTTCAAGCTTGCCCAAGACAATGGACTCTTTACAAAGGAGATGGTACTTCTAGTGTCATGCAGGCTATCTATCAAAAACGTATGCTGGGTTGGCACCTAGGCCCTAGTGAAACTGCCCAGCTAAATTGTGTAAGCAGGCATGTTGCCATCTAAACAGATGGGCATGGATAGGCAGTCAGCAGTCCTGTTTGTTTCTCATTTGCGAGAATTTAAATTGGGATTTGAAACATCATGAACCATAAAAGGCAAAGCTCTTTAAGTATAGGAGACATGATGGAGTAGGATATCCTGATGTGCATGTATAAATGACTGTGCACTTTATCTTGATGCCCTGTGGTTGAAGGGATGTGCTATCAGTATGCCAGTTTTGGGCTTGGCTTGTGTTCAGAAATAGTTTTGCCTTGATTACTTTAACCTCTTCCATTTTCATCCTTCTCAACTTGTTCCCCTCCAACCATTTCAATCCATTTTCTCTTCCACATCTCAGACCATGCTATTTCCCTCTTGAATCCCTTTAATAACTTTTCCATATCTTTGCATTAAGTTCTGGCTTCTGATCTTTGCAATCAAGGTTCTGAACAACCCCAATTGTATCTGCTTCTCTACTCACTACTTCATTCTTCTTTTCTTGCCTATTTCTTATGTTCAATCTTCTAACTCTTTCACTTGTACTTTTTATTCACTTCCCCCTGCATATCTTTTCCCCTATTAGTTTTCTTTGAGGAGTAGTCCTTCTACGTTAGGAAGTATTTCCAGGTTAGCTATATCAATACAGCTTCTGCTGCAAAAGCTAAGTGGAGATGCATCTTATATGGATGAAAAAGTTTGTTGCCTATATAGACTATCTCAATCCTTCAAACAAAATGACATTTTTGCTGGTACAAGTTGCATCTGCATTAGAAGTTGAAACCTGTAAACCTGTGGTCAGAATCCCTTACTGGTCAAAGTGATACTACTCAGTGGGCACATCTACAAGATGTTTATTACAGAGCTGCCTGATTAGCTCTGCAGTTAAGTCGCACTGTCTACACGTGTGGCCTATTAAGCCTCAATAAATGAATTAACTCTGCTTTAGGTTAGTACTTGTAGTACTATGGTGGCATCCTTTACTGCACAGCAATGCACATGTAGATACTGACAATGCTGGCTGGGGCATGAGGGTGCTTTGGTGTGGGGGGCTGCCTGCTGGCTAGCCCTTTGCTGGAGTACCCTCGTGCCTCAGCCAGTCCCTTCACAGCATTAATTTTATATGTAGACATGCCTAGTTAAATCTTAAAGGAGGGACAAATATGGAGAATGTAGGGAAGCCTTGTAATAATTTTATAAGATGTGGCATGCCTTTGTTTCTCCTCCTTTCTGTATGCTGTTGTAAAGTTAACTTGTACCCTGTACTGGGGGATGTTGGTATCTTCCAGTAGCTGTGAAGAATGGAATGAGGCGGTGGAAGGAACCCCTTGGGGAAAATGTTGGAAGCCCCAAGAGCTGGAGATTAACTTTTAACAACAGGCCTCCAGAAGCAGAGACCAAACTATCTAGGATAGGAGACTATTAAAACAGAATGGCAGTAGAGGAGAAGGACAGAGAGAAAGAGACCCTGTCTAGAAGTTTCTTCAAATGGTGGTAAGGATCTAGTCAGGCTCTTGTGTACCACTGATTGATTCTTAGGGAAGAGGAAAGGAAAGTGAGTCTGTCTCAGGGTGTCTCTTTGGCAGGACAGGACTCAGTTGGAGTCCAAACTGATTCCCCTCTAAAGGGCAGTAATACTACAGAGATGGCTCTGAGGCACCATAGGGATACCCAGGCACAGTAGTGGTGACAACAGAGCTAGGCCTAGGAGAAGAATCAGGGAACCAGGAACTGGAGACTTCAAGGGTGTTGACAGACATGCAGGTCTCTGCTCTAACTCACAGCGCTTTACATGAAGCGCTTTACATACAGTGCCATGAGTTAGAGAGCCCCCTACCCTGACTCAACAGACATTCACCTGTGGGGTTAGGAGGGATCGAGCCTGCCTGTAGGAGCCTGAGGAGCCTGACTGAAGCCCAAAAGCCACCTGCCCCACCCCCCTCCCAGCTCCAGGGCTATCTACAGAAAGGAAGGGGGAGGGGGGGATGAGCTGCCAGCTGAGGTTTTCCTAGTCTGAGCTTGAGGGGGAGAGCTGGGGTGCCTTGAGTTGGGGGGGCTCCAAGTCAGCCCCCCCCCTTCAGCTCAGGCTGGCAAGCCCCATCCAGAAGCTCGCTTCCCTTCTTCTCTCCCTCCTCTCTTCCTGCAAACAGCTCCACGGGCAGGGTTGGGCTGCATCAATCGAGGCACCAATCTCACCAATTAATCCTAGGGAACACAAGTTCCCCAAGGCGCTCCAAAGTGGAAAGAATTTATGATAGAATTAGTTTTTCCTGAATTTTTGGTGGGGACTTAAGTTTGGCTTTGTTTGTTTGTTAGTACTAGCTCCTAGAAGTTGAACCTGGCTTTTGTTACTGCCCACAATGCCTAGTAGAAAGGCTGTACCAGCATAGCAATGTTGGTGCCATCTGTGATTTTTTAATAACAATCTTCACTAATATAGCTACATGAGCCAAACTTTTATGTACAGACCTGGCCTTAAAGCCCGAGTCAGTCTCCTGTGTCCCTCATGGTTTGTAATAATCATTCATGGATAAGAGCACTGATAAATAATGGAAGCTTGTGCCATTTTGAACCTGGCTCCTCATCTAGCCATCCTGTTTGTTACTATTTCAGATGTCTGTGTTGCATTTTCTAGCTGCATTAGATTAAGCCCCATGGACCTGATCTTTCACTCTACATCTCAAACTGCAGGCACCCTGATGGCACTTAAGATCTAATAAATAATCAAATAATGATACTTTTCTGTGACTGACCACAAACAGTGAGTTTCTGACCATTCGGAAGCAAAGGAAATGCTGTACAGGAAGAAAGGGGGATGATAAAGTTTTCACAGGCCCTTGCAGCACATTTTAAAATAAGTGTCCATCAGACTCCAGGGTAAACAGAAGGGCAATGAGTACGACCTTCTGCAGATATCCACACATGCAGGGTACTTTGTCCAAATGGATCTTTTAGCTCACACTTATGTGTCTAGTTTTTTGGAAGCTTTCTCTTCTATTTATGCAAAATCATGCTAGTCCATGGTACAGCCATGTGTTTTGTGACTTAAAGGGGACCTATATAAACATAATTTCCATGATTTCTTATTCATAAAAAAGCACTTTTTGCACAAATGCAGCACAGATACAGAATAACCGAGCTACTGTGAGTAAGAGAAAAAAAAACAGATGTCCAGAAGGACAAGGTAGCTCAAGCAGTCAGTCAACAGCCTTAATCATTTGCTAGGCAGAGACAACTTGAGAGCTGCCAGAATAACTGCCTGTGGATCTCGCCAAGGAGCCAAATACCCTGGCTGAGAATATAATATACAGGCTGGCATCTGGGCTCTTTGATTGTCATCAATCCCTGAACACCGAGGAGGAGGAAGCAGATCATAGTAATTGAAATGCTCACTGCAGCATTTTAAAATTAATTATTTTAAATATTTTCATAAACAATCCACTATTGGGAAAATAATTAAACATGTTTTTTAAAGGAGGGGAAAACAGTGTTATCAAAGCAATGCAAGGCTCCTTTTAAATGGATTGTTGTTTTAAATAGCCATGCTTTATTTCCTTTGCTTAGGATTTCCCTGCACACTGTACTTTAACTATTTAATTTAGGCTTCCTGCATTTGTTTTTGCAGCCTGAATGACTGTAAATTATTTGGGGACATGGAACACAGTCAACACCCCCTGTGATGAGTATGCCTCAGTTTCTCCCCTTATGTCCCTGGAATACTCACACGCCACACAACTAGAGTTTCAGTTCAGTCAGCATTCCCAGTGTATGTGCTTTATTGTGCTGTTGCCAAAACCTCAAAAATAACACTATTTTAACCCTTCCTATGGGCAGTCGTGCAACCATGTGAAAGACTCCAGCCTTCACATGATTTGAGAGAGACCAGTTCCCCTCACCCCATGCCTGCATATCCCACCACAGCCTACTAGTTTAGTGTAATGAGAATTAAATTATCAGCCTAGAAGCTCTAGTCCCAACTCTTCCACTTGTGTTGTTAATATTGCTGTGCCCTCTGCAATCCTTGTTATGATTCAGAGCTTCATACATCTTGGCAATAATTACCATTCACCAGTTTCACAGATGTGGTAACTGAGAACTTGGAAAAGGTCACTTCAGATACTGCTGGGAATAAAAATGAAGGGAGTAGAAATCAGAGCTGTCCATCCAGTTTCTTTTTCCCTTTTTCTTTTTCTTCCTTTTCTTCTTTGGAAGAAACCTGCCATACTTGGTTCCTGGATAACACACCCTTATATGTTGTGACCCTGTCCCCTGCTAGCAGCTAACCCAAATGTAGAAGTATCTGTTTTTGTGACTGTGAACTCAATAGGAGTGATACCATTGACTGCAGTGGGAACAGGCTTTCCCTGACATCATATTTGCTTGTATACCATGCAGCCCCAGATAAGACATGCCCATGTTCTTGGAAGTCAGAATGAAGAAAAAAATATTTCCTTGAAAATAATGGTAAGTATTTTCTTAGGAAAACACAGACAGCTGCAGTAAGTGGGGACCAGAACCTGTGGCTGGTCTGTTAATCCTCTAGTTGCAGAATATGGCAGGCACTACTGGATGCACCAAACTACCTGACCCCTCTTTTCCACCTGGGTGGGCAGCCAGCATTTTTTAACTGAGGACCCACTCCTGCTGGAGCAAAACTGCCTGGTTCCTCTTCTTGAGTCAGATGGACCCTCAACTAACTTGGTAGGTGCTGCTGGCTGCCCACATAGGTCAAAGGATGGCTGGCAATTTGGTTCCTGCAGGGTGTCCCCGCATTTCCTGATTTAAGACTTGAACCCCAATTTGGAAAAAAAAGATGTGTAGTCTTTACTACGAGTGATAGAGGGGACCAGGGATAAGGAATGTTTCATAGTTGTTGTTGTTAGGGGCCAGAAAGGACCTTACAGATCATTGGGTCCAGCCCCTGTGCACTTGCTTAGGAAAGACTGCTGGGATCAGGTGACCCCACAAGATGGGTGTCAAGATGCTTTTTGAAGATCACCAGGGTGGATGACTGTACCACCTTTGCAGGGAGCCTGCTCCAAACCCTTGGCACTTGACTTGTAAAGAAGTTTTTCTGTTTACCTAGCCTGAAGTGAGCCTCAATCAGCTTGTGCCCATTATTTCTTGTCTTCTCTTGGGGGACCTTGGTGAACAGATGCTCCCCCAGGCCCTGATGTATGCCCTTGCTATACTTATACTGGGCTGCCACCCAGTCCCCTCTCAGTCTTCTCTTCTCCAGGCTGAACAGTCCCAAGTCTTTCAGCCTCTCTTCATATGACCTGGTCTCTAGGCCTCTAACCATGGCCTCTAGGCATGGCCCTCCTTTGGACTCTCTCGAGCCTCTCCATATCCTTCCTGAAGTGTGACATCCAGAACTGGACCCAGAACTCCAGCTGCGGTCTCACCAAGGCCGAGTAGAGAGGGAGGATGACATCCTTAGGTTTGCTTGAGATGTCTCTGTAGATGCATGCCAGTGTTTGATTAGCTCTGCCAGCTATGGTATTGCATTGGTGGCTCATATTCATTTTTTTTGTCTGTCACGACACCCAGGTCTTGTTCAGATGTGGTGCTAGCAAGCATAGCACTGCCCAGCCTGTAAGTGTGGTGTAGATTTTTTCTCCCCAAATGGAGCACTTTACATTTCTCCGTATTAAACAACATCAGTTTGAGGTCTGCCCACCTTGAGAGCCTGTCCAGGCCGGTCTGTATTGCTAGCCTGTCTTTGAGCATGACCACACTCCCCTATAGTTTGGCGTCATCAGCAAACCTTGCTATTTCGCTTTTAATACCTGAATCCAAATCACTGATGAACATGTTGAAAAGCGCTGGCCTGAGTACTGAACCCTGAGGAATGATACTGGTCACCCTGGGCCATGATGACTCAGTTCTGTCAATCAGTACTCTCTGGGTCCTATCACAGAGCCAGTTACCTAGCCACTGAACCGTAAAGTAGTTGAGGTGCGTTTTCCCAGTTTTTTCATGAGGATTTTGTAGAATCACAGGGTCGCTCCCCTCAAGTTTTGCCTGCACTGTGCCAGTGGTATTTCCTAGGGAACATGGGGCTGAGTATGTTCTGGTCACCAAGACTGATGTGCTCTGTAAGTAGCAATTTGTCTATGAAGGTGATATGGAGTTGTTCATAGCTCCTGTTCTTGTGCCCTCACTCCAGTGGGTCTGAAAGCAAGTGCTGGAAATAAGTTGGAAATAGCCTGATGGGCAAAATTTCACCTTTGGACTAAGTCACTGGACTGTGGTTGAGCTGCTTAGTTCTGTCCTCCATTAATTGAGTCTGTTGCGAGTCTGCTAGAGCATGCTAATTAGTGTGCTCCAGCAGCCTCTGTATCATTTGTATTCAGTGTCTCCACATTTCAAAATGGTGGTGGGGGTACTTTAGCTAAAGCTCATCGAATTACCTTTAGTTCAAGTGTCTCCATTGCCATTTTGAAGCGTGGGACACTGAATACACATGACACTCTCAGAGCCACTCTAATTAAAGTGCCCCCACCCCCACCTTGGAGCATGTGTATAGACACCCTCAGACCACAGCCTGATCTGGTGTTCATAAGGCTTTCCTGACTTGACTCGCACCTGAGCACCCTTCTGGTGCTTCAGTGTTAGTCTCCTGCAGGATGCTTACTTTCAGGACTCCTCCATGTACTTCTGGCAGACCTGGGTGGCCTTGAGAAGTGACTTCCCCTTCCTGGAGAAGTGGTGGGAAATGGGAAAGCACAAATCAAGACTTTATGCCAACAGTATACAAGCAGGTGACCAAGACTGCTGTTGAAGTGTGCAAGAGCTTGAAAATAACAATGTGGAACTTGAGGCTATCCTGAAGGATGCTGGCAATGACCATGGGCTGCATGAGAGCATCAAGCTTCAGGAAAAGCACCTGAGAGAACTGGTAGTGTGTGCAGCCCAGGGCACATAAACTCAAGCCATCTTCCAAGAACTTACAGCAGCTGATGCCCCGGCCATGTTATTTTTCAAGCTAGAGAAAGATGCCAGGCCTTGACAGATTATGTGTTGAATTCCACAAGACTTTCTGGTCATTCCTTGGTCCAGACCTCCTGCACATCTTCCAGGAGAGCCTCAAAGATGGGATCCTACAGATCAGCTGCCAGTGAGTAGTCTTCAGACTGCTGCCCAAGAAAGGGATTCTCAGTGACATTAACAACTGGGGATTGGAATTGCTCCGGTGTATCAATTAGAAAATCTTGATCAAAGCCCTGGATAGCTGCCTCAAAATGGTCCTGGCCTTGATTGTAGGCCCCTCACAGAGCTACTTCATACCCAGTAGTAACATCCAGGACAACCTGTATCTGCTGCATGACCTCCTGGCAGGCACAAAGATCTTTGGTCTGAGCATCAGCCTTGTCTCCCTGGATCAAGAAAAAGCCTTTGAGTCAATCATGAATCCTTATTCCAGACTCTGGAAGCCTTTGGTTTTGGGTCTCTCTTTATTTCAACTGTCCAGCTCCTGTACTGAGACATCTCTAGCCTCCTGAGGGTCTCAGTACAGGAAGTGCTTTGTGTTCATTTACTGTGTGTGCTTTACTGTTCATTTACAGTACAGTAAATGAAGTGCTTTGTGCCTTGTTCCCAGGATGCAGGGGCATCCGGCAGGACTGCCCTTTCTCCACAGTGATCTATAATTGAACCACTGAGCCACTAACAGGCCCGGTCCTTCCATCAACTGTAGCCCTACCCACTGCCCCTTCCCCCCAAGTTAAGGTGTTAGTGCATGCCAATGATGTGACTGTTTTTGTGAGCAGTGAGGGTGATAGTGTCAGTAGGTTATTTCAGCCTGTATCAACTGTGTGAAAAACAACACATTTCTCTGTGGCACCTGAGCTAATGCTCAGCTCTCAGATTTGCTTGGTGGTCTGTCCTGATGCTGAAATGGCTTCAGAGCCCTGGGTATTTTCCTAGGCATGCTGGACTAGCAAGCAAAGAACTGGGAAGGCCTAGCTGAGGAGGTTGAGGTGTGACTAAAGTGGTGATGCTTTCTTTCTTTCTTTCTTTCTGGCGCCTGCCTGGCCTTTCTTATTGCAGCTGGATCCTGGTCATCAACAACTTCGTAGCTGCAACTCTGTGGTATAGGTGTGCTATCCATCAATAACCCTGTTTAAAAAGCTCCAAAAGCTCCTTGTGGAATTCTCTGAAATGGGCACCATTGTCTCAGCAGTGTCCTCTACCTTCCCACCAATGCAGGGGGCCAGGACCTGAATGACCCAGTAAGCAAGGTAGCTGCTTTCCACCTTCATGCCCTTCAGTGCCTGCTTTTTGTTGTTGAGGATGACTGACCTTTGCTTTTTTGCACTGGGTGGAGAACCACAACCTCGATTGGGAACTTTCTCTTTTGGATCCTGATTACCTTGGCTGGTATGCCTAGCTTTTCTAGTGCAGCTTTGCCCAGGCATGGTGGGCCTATTTCTAATAGACTCCAGGGCAGGTACCTGTGATTTCCAGAGCTGCTGCAGGAGTCCTTAGTTTATAACTTGGCCTTGCAGCAAGAGACATCAAGCCTTGTCTCTGAAAGCCTAATTGCTTCCTTGGTCCAGTCACACACCATCAAACAGACCCCGGCCTGAAGAAAAGCTTCTGTTTTAATGTGATTGGGTGCAAGGACTAAGAGTTATATTCTAGAGAGAATTTAGAGGAGGAGGAGAGATGCTGTTCCACAGGGGAAGGGGAGCTTTCCGGAAGTTCAGGAAGGCCAACCGTACCTTGTCATGCATCCATAGATGCATCTCAAGCAGGGCCAAGGAGGTGATCCTCCCCCTCTATACAACACTGGTCAGGCCACAGTTGGAGTACTGCATCCAACTCTGGGTGCTGCACTTCAGGAGGGATGTGGACAACATGGAGAGGGTCCAGAGGAGGGCCACCCGCATGATTGGAGGGCAGCACGACAGGCCGTACGAGGAGAGACGAAGGGACCTGAACCTGTTCAGCCTCCACAAGAGAAGGCTGAGGGGGGATTTAGTGGCCATTTACAAACTAGTCAGGGTGGACCAGCAGGCATTGGAAGAGTGCCTGTTCCCCCGAGCACTATCAAGAATGACAAGAAATAACGGTCACAAGCTGGCAGAGGGTAGATTCAGGCTAGATATCAGGAGGCTCTACTTCATTGTCAGGGTGGCTAGGATCTGGAGCCAACTTCCAAGAGAAGTGGTGCTGGATCCTACCCTGGGGGTCTTTAAAAGGAGGCTGGATGAACACCTTGCCAGGGTTGTTTGACCCCAGTACTCTTTTTTGCCATGGCAGGGGGTCAGAATTGAAGATCTGCTCAGGTCCCTTCTGACCCTACCAACTATGAAACTAAGTTGTGAGTAATGTAGGGGAGTGGTATAGGGACTTCAGTGGGATGAAAGGAGCAGCACTGAAGGAAGCTAGTAGATGAAAGAAAGAGAGCACACATAGGCAGGGGCAAAGGTCTGCAGGCCCTTGCAGTGCCAGGTAAAAAATTTGGAGCTGGAAATACTATGTGAAGGGATCTGAAGCAGGGAGGGGTCATGTGAGTACTGCAAGACTAATGAGATTTTCATTGCAAGGACTGATGTTTAAGGTACACATACTTTTCACATGCAGAGAAACTCTGTGTAAACAAGGCAGCTCTCTGCTACCTCCCCACTTACCTCTGGGTAGTTAACTCTAGCCTGCTTGGAGCTGTAAATGTGACACTAACAGTAATGTAGTAAACAATGATATCTAAAACTCTGTCAATGGGAGTCAAGACTTTTTAAGACAATGGATCAGCTTATTTTGTAGTTGCTGTCAGGCACAAATTCTGGCACTGATCCTTGGCACTGTGAAATCTGCCAGGAGAGGAGAAGGTTAGAGCTGCACAAAGCCACTGCAACCCCCATGAACAGCACATGCCCCCAGTGGCTGGGGGGACATGGCTGTGCCAGCAGTGGTGGGAGCATGTCGGCAGCAGTGGGAGCCCAGCAGCTGTGAGCGGGGAGCTCCCGCAGATGCCGCTGGCACTGTTGGCGGCGGGGTGGGGTGGTGGCGAGTATTGACCATGGGTCGGTGACCACCTGCCAGCGTATTTTTGCAGGGGGTGCACTGCCATGGGCAGGGGATGCATATGCACCCGTGTGCACCCCTTGTACATTGTCCCAGGCAGCCTCCCTTCTGTCAAAATACTGTTTCACTGTAGCCAAGAAAGTGGATGGTGGTTCAGGGAAGGAGATGTGGTCAGGGATGTGCAGATAGATGCAGCAGCTCCTTTTAGCACTGTTCTGATGGAGCACCTAGGTGATGGAAATCTGCTGATCCTGGAAGCCAGACTTAAAGGAGGTATAGCAAAAACATCACCTACCCTTTTCTCCAGGTACAAAGGGTATGATTGGAAAGAAATTGTTTAGGGAGAGGGGAATCTTCAGCAAATATGGCCTGCTGTCTTGGTTGGCTGTTTCAGACAGTCTTGGTATCCTTTGTAGTGCCTGCAGTGTAGTTCCTTGCAGTCCAGAGCTGTGTGTAGATTAGGGAACAAGGGGCATGTGTGCATGACATTTTAAAGCAGGCTAAATGCTTTTGCACTGCTTTAATGGTGTTGGTGTTTGCATACCTCGGTAGCGTATTGTGCATTAATTACAGCCGCTGTAGCAAATTTGGTGGCATAATGTGCCTTAGATGATTTGGGGCACAGTAAACTAAAAGTCCTCTGAGGAGTTTTAGTTTGCTGCCCTACCAGCTGAGGAGTGAAGCACTGGGCTCTGTGAAGCTCCACAGGAAGTCCTGCAGGCAGCCTGGCAGCAGCCTGGGAAGGCAGGCTCTGTCCAAGCGAGGAAAAAACAAGCAGTGACCCTGATCTTTTTTTTTTCCCGGAGCCTGCCTGCCTGCCTGAGCTGCGAGGGGACCTGGTGCTTCCCTCTGTGGGTGTGGTGCCCCCTGGAACCGCCCGAGCCTGAAGGGGGTTGCTGCTGCCATGGAGGGAAGCATGGCCCTGCTCCCCCTCCATCCCAAGGACCGCTCCACCCGCTGGCAACTTGCCTTCCCCTCCCTGCCACCGGAGAGGCAGGTAAATTGGGTATGTGTACGACACAGGGGTTTAATTGCACTTAAATTGAAGTGGTGTTTTTAAAAACCCACCGCTTCAATTTAGGGCCCCCATTTCATCTACACATGCCCCAGGGTACTTAGCAGGTAGATCCATGAAGCCCCAGAGATTCTATCGACATCTTTGTAATGTTTATGGTGAAAGACTGAGCCAAGAGCAAAGTGTAAGTCTCCCTTCTATTGGGCTACCTGATCTATTCACAAAGAGATGGCACGCTATGGATTTTGTCCATGTGTGCCAGCTAATGCAGTTCCAGAGAAATCCTAATGTTGTCATTTTGGCAATGGTTTGTAAGTACCAGTGACCATTGTAATGTCCTGCAAAATAGGACTAGGCTAATTACTTTATAAGTACTGAGCAACATGTAGTTTTGGTCAAGCCAGAAGTATTTGCAAATTCACTAATACTTTTGGCTGTTTTTAAAAAAAATCAGGGAGGAGGATAACATGGTTACCCTGTGGTAAAGACCCTCCCTCACTTCAAGGTTTGTGTACTTTCTCTGCTTTGTTCCCAGCAGAGGACTGAACCCAGTTTTAGATTCCCCCAGAATAGTGACTGAACCACTAGGCTGTACAATTATTCCTGCTTTTTCTCACTCAAGGAATATTTGATTACTTTAAGAGGTTTAACTAGTGAGATTCTGGGACAGGCGTATCCTGGAGAGGTAGAGCACTCATCTGGAAAGTAGGGGACCATGGTTCAAATCCTTTCTTTGAATTGACCAGAAAGGAAATTAAACCTACGTGACTGTTGTGCGTAGGTCTGCTCTCCAAATTATCCACCATAACAAAAGTCCAACTCAGTCTGTTACATAAAATGGTTAAACACAAAAGACAAAAATCACTGGGTTATTCCAAAAAAAAAAAAAGCCTCTCTAAGGAATTGCTAAAATCATGTCTAGTGAACAAGAGCATGGTAATCTGAGCCAGGAGGGAGCATAATTTGACAACTGTGCCAGGGAGAGCTAGAGAGAAAGGTGCTACCTTCATTGTCATGGGATAGCACCCTCTCTGCCTTTTAGGACCTGAGAACCTCTTGTGACTATACTGGGCCTTTGTTGCCCTGATCCTGAGGTATCTTGATCAGAGCAGGCCAGAGAGATGGAACTGATGCTGTTGTCACCTTGACCAACTTCAGCTAAATCCCAAATACCAGCTGGATTTGCTGCTATCAGTCTCTTTCCATGCCTCCCTTATGAGTCTTTTCTCTCTCTTTGCTTTTTGTTTAATAAGGATCTAGCTTAGCTTCCTAAGATTTCATCTTTTGCACCACTACTGTGAGACCATGACCAATGAGACAACAAAAAGCAATGCTGTAAATCGGCTTCTGTTGGTACTATTTTGCCAGGTCTCAGAGCAGCTGACAAGAGTGTGTGCTGTGCTTGTCTTTTTCCAGTAACAATTTTTTAAATATGATGCTACTTGAGAAAGAGAAGCCCTTTGCTGTTCTTTTGTCTCCTTTTCTTTTGGCTTTAGGAAAGCGGGACTGGACTTCAACAACAGTTCTAGCTCATCCTGACTTTAATAGCCTCTGAAAAACTGAACAGGGAGGTTCTTTATAGAAAGTCAGTTCCTTTAAAGGCTAATGTAGTAAAGGGAATTGTCAAAATGAAAGCCTTACTTAAAATGTACTGAAAATAAAATGTACAGGCAACTCCCGCTTAGCGCTCTTAATTGGTTCCTGAAAAACTGAGCATTAAGTGAAACAAGCGTTAAGTGAAACCAAAAGCATTTGATGACCCAAGATGGTGACTGCAAGTGTTTTAATGACCTAAGATGGCAACCGCGAGCATTAAAACGAAATTCACTGAGTGCTAAGTGGAATCACCTATCAATTTAAAATGAGTGTTATAGCGAAATAGCACTAAGTGAAACAGCGTTTATCAGAGGTTACCTGTATCACCTTCTTTATCTTTAATTAAAAATGTATTTTAGTGGTGGCTGTTGCCAGAGAACTAAGGAGTCTAAAGTCTCTGTACTTAAACCCTGAATCTTCTTTGATTGTTTAGTGCTATACAGTGATGGGGTCATGTCAGCATCCCTTTGACTTTCTGGGCCCATTTATGCTAGTGCAATTAGCATAATATTTCCCATACCTCATGTGAGTGTCCTTACTGCTGGCTTGCTGGGCACAAGGGCTAAACTCAACTACTTCCCCCTTACTGTGTTTGTAGAATTAATTCGTTGCTTTTGCTAAAATGTTTAAAAACTGTTTGGTTTAGATTGAATAATTCCCCTCTTGTCCAATCTGAAATTAATCTTATTTCCCTCAAATTCTAAAAAAGTTGATTTTTGGGTTGTCTCAAAACTTTTTCAGTTTTTTTTTTTTCTATTCAGCCACCTAACTGAAAAATCAGCTATTTGTTTATCCTTGCTGCAAAAGTTTAAAATATGTCATCATTTTTTGCACACTTCACATTTTTTTGTGATGAGGGTCAAACTAACATTTCTATTTTAAATGAGAAAATTCAATGGAAGGTTGTAGTGGTAATCAAAATGTCTCTCACCAGATAGACTTTTTTTCCTTCCTCCTGGAGTGGAAAAAAATTAAGCTGGCCAGAACATTTACCCTCTTATCTTTAACTAACATGCAATAGTTGGTCAACATTAGACCTTGTAATTGCACAAAAATGGTACAAACTTCTGATCTTGAACACAACTAGAAGAGAAAAGCCATGAAAAATAAATTTAAGGCAAGTTGTTACTCTTTATCTTTACTAACTTACCTCAGCTTAAATTAACTAAGCATGTGATAAATGGACAGCTCCTTTATTATCAGTGGGGATTTTTTTTTTGTTAAAAGAAAATATAAATATCGTTATAATCGTGTCCTGCTGTAGCAGTCCTTGGAATGAAATTACTAGGAAAACAAAGAAAGGCCACTAAAATGGAGTCAACAGTTATGGCACTATAAAGCCAGACACTTTCTTAGAGATAATGGTGCCAATTAGATATCTGATAGCTCTGTTACAATTTAATCTCTTTTAAACCAATTTATTTCCTGCTCACAGTGTAGTTGAGAAAAGGCCTGATTTTGTTTTAAAATGACATGTAATATATATTTTTTTTAATTGAGATTTTGCCCCTTTCTTTCTGCTTTAGTACTAGTGTTACTTAGGTTCCAAACAGATGTTGCATTTTCCCAAGGATAAAACATGTCATCCTGAGACAAAGTACGGTTGTTTGGACATCCAGGTTTGTTGTCCTGGGGTAAATCCTAAAAAGTGTTCACAAGATAAGAAGTACAAACAGTTTATCCTGGGATGTAACAAAGTACATCTGAATGGTTCTTCAGTGCATCATTGAATCAATAGCAGAAAAGCAGTAGTGCATTTAGCCATTCGCTAAACCATGATTAGAAGGGCAGTGACTGTACATGCCAATCCCAGGTTATTTCTGTTCTGGGACAAACACAGACACAACGTCTTGAGGGACAAATACAATATCTGTCCCTAGCCTTCAAACTAGGTAAGGACAAGTTTGGTTTTCCCTTGCTTTGGAAAGGGAAATCTTGAGGTGTTTATTACAAGCTCTGTTACCTAAAACAAAGGGTCAGATCTTTATCAAAGAATTGATTTATTTGAAAAGCTCATTCACCTTTAAAGATAATGTGGTGTTACTGTGGTCCAGAAAAGCCCAATATTTTAAGCAATCTGTGAAAAAACCTTTTCCCTTTTCCCTCATTTTAGGACCTGAATATCTAATACAAAGAACATTTTGAAAATTTCTTTTCCAAACTGTAGTGGTTACTCGTCAAACCTAAGTAGCTGCAGCACAATCATTTCTGCTTTATTCCTTAGCAATGTGTTGATCCTTTCCACCTGATGAACCACCAGATAAATAGCTTCTAGCTAGACAAAACCTCTTTAGTGGGTCCAGTTTAACACTTAATTTTTGTATCGGAGACATAAGGAAAATGTAAACAAGTCACAGGTTGTCAAGTCATTTCTTAGGGACTTGGCTTACTTAGCCAGAAGTCTTATACAACAGTCTCTTCTGCTAAAATAGAAGTCTTTAAAGTGTTTGCTTTTTATGTTTAAAAATTCAAACTTGTAGAAGATTGTGTTAGATGCATCTGATATCTTCAATAATGTAACTGATGTTTTAGATTAAGAAAAGGCAGAAGATCTGATCTTACTGGACTCTTTTTTTCCACGGCTTTTGATTCAGTGGTAAATTATTAGTTAATCTGGAAAAGAAGAGGATTGGTGTAAGAACTCTAAAGTGGAAAGGAATTGGCTAAAAGGGAAAAGACAACACTTAGGCCCAAATCCTACTCCTTTTATTAAGCTGTTCTTGGGTGCATCTACACGTGCAAATAATCCTGAAGCAGTTTACTCTCAATAAACTACTCGAGACTAAACTCTTCTGGGCACATGTCTAGGTGTGCAAGGACATGGGAACAGATTTGCTGCTCCTAGAAGCAGACTGTTCCCACTCCCTGTGGCCCTGCAATGGGCCCCTACAGCAGCTGTCTCCTGGCGGGGGCTGGGACATTACTCCCTGCCCTAGGGTGCTGCCTGCTGCTGGGGCAGGCTCTGCCACTGGAGCCCAGGCAGGGACAATGTCCCCCTGCTCCAGCAGCAAGGAACTCCCAGCCCTTGCTCTGTGATTGTAGGTCCTGGGCTGGGAGATCCTTATCTCTCAGTGCCAGCTCCATGATCATGGGGCTTGCGTTGGCATCTCTCTGGGAGAGAAGAAATGCAAGAGTCTTTGAGGTCGGAATTACTCAGGGAATATGGGGCTGAAAATCCCCTGCCTACCTGTGTCTGCTTACATGCTTCAAAACCAGAGGCTGGCTAGTGCAGCTGCTGTAGGCCCATTCCCCAGCACCCGCTCTTAGACACTCTGTGAATGGAGGGCTCAAAAGCAGGAATTGAAGTGATTCCAGAGCAGCTTCACTGACAGATTTCTGGCTCTTGAGTGTATCAGTAGCCTAAGGTAGGTAGTACATACTCAGGCCTTTGCTTCTGCTGTACAGCCAAGCCCAGTGGGTGTTTGTACACATGATTCAGGCGATTAGTCAAGGACGCACTGCAGAGTAGGAGTTTTGAAGAGATGGGAGCCCAGGAAGGGTGGCTGTGCCTTAAGGAAATGATCCTTTGGGCACAGAGGGAGACGATCCCAATGCGAGGAAAAAGAGGGAAAGGGGCCAGGAGGCTTCCTTGGCTGACCAGAGAAATCCAGGGCAGCCTGCGGACTAAAAGGGGAGCATATAAAAAGTGGAAACGGGGAGAGATCACCAAAGAGGAGTATACCTCCTCTGCTAACACTTGTAGGGAGGCAGTTAGACAGGCCAAAGCTACCATGGAGCTGAGGATGGCATCCCAAGTAAAGGATAACAAGAAATTGTTTTTTAGATATATAGGGAGTAAAAGGAAGGCCCAGGGTGGAATAGGACCCCTACTAAATGGGCAGAAGCAATTGGTGACAGACAGGGGGGACAAGGCTGAACTCCTCAACGAGTTCTTTGCCTCAGTGTTCCTAAGCGAGGGGCACAACAAGTCTCTCACTGGGATTGTAGAGAGGCAGCAGCAAGGCACCAGACTACCATGCGTAGACCCTGAGGTGGTGCAGAGTCACTTGGAGGAACTGGATGCCTTTAAGTCGGCAGGCCCGGATGAGCTCCATCCGAGGGTGCTGAAGGCACTGGCTGACATCATTGCACAGCCACTGGCGGTAATATTTGAACGCTCGTGGTGCATGGGCCAGATCCTGGAGGACTGGAAAAGGGCCAATGTGGTCCCCATTTTCAGGAAGGGGAGGAAGGAGGACCCAAGCAACTATAGGCCAGTCAGTCTCACCTCCATCCTAGGCAAAGTCTTTGAAAAAATTATCAAGGCTCACATTTGCGAGAGCCCGGCAGGACAAATTATGCTGAGGGGAAACCAGCACGGGTTCATAGCAGGTAGATCATGCCTGACTAATTTAGTCTCTTTTTATGACCAGGTTACATAACGCCTGGACGCAGGAGTAGGGGTTGATGTCGTATACTTAGACTTCAGGAAGGCCTTCAATACGGTATCCCACCCCATACTGGTAAACAAGTTAAGAGGCTGTGACTTGGATGACTACGCGGTCTGGTGGGTGGCGAATTGGCTAGAGGATCGCACCCAGAGAGTCGTAGTGGATGGGTCGGTATTGACCTGGAAGGGTGTGGGCAGTGGGGTCCCGCAGGGCTCAGTCCTTGGACCGATACTCTTCAATATCTTCATCAGTGACTTGGATGAGGGAGTGAAGTGTACTCTGTCCAAGTTTGCAGATGACACAAAACTGCGGGGAGAAGTGGACACGCCGGAGGGCAGGGAACAACTACAAGCAGACCTGGACAGGTTGGACATATGGGCGGAAAACAACAGAATGCAATTCAACAAGGAGAAATGCAAAGTACTGCACCTAGGGAGGAAAAATGTCCAGCATACCTACTGCCTAGGGAATGACCTGCTTGGTGGAATGGAAACGGAAAGGGATCTTGGAGTCCTAGTGGACTCCAAGATGAACATGGGTCGGCAGTGTGACGAAGCTATCAGAAAAGCTAATGGCAGTTTATCGTGCATCAGCAGATGCATGATGAACAGATCCAAAGAGGTGATGCTTCCCCTCTATCAGGCACTGGTCAGACCGCAGTTGGAGTACTACGTGCAATTCTGGGCACTGCACTTCAAGAGGGATGCGGATAACCTGGAGAGGGTCCAGAGAAGGGCCACTCGTATGGTTAAGGGCTTGCAGGCCAAGCCCTATGAGGAGAGACTAGGGCACCTGGACCTCTTCAGCTTCTGCAAGAGAAGGTTGAGAGGCGACCTTGTGGCTGCCTATAAGTTCATCATGGGGGCACAGAAGGGAATTGGTGAGGTTTTATTCACCAAGGTGCCCCTGAGGGTTACAAGAAATAATGGCCACAAGCTAGCAGAGAGCAGATTTAGACTAGACATTAGGAAGAACTTCTTCACAGTTAGAGTGGCCAAGGTCTGGGAATGGGCTCCCAAGGGAGGTGGTGCTCTCCCCTACCCTGGGGGTCTTCAAGAGGAGGTTAGATAAGCATCTAGCTGGGGTCATCTGAACCCAGCACTCTTTCCTGCCTATGCAGGGGGTCAGACTCGATGATCTATTGAGGTCCCTTCCGACCCTAACATCTATGAATCTATGCCAGGAGGCTTCTCCGACATGCTGTAATTACAGCGCATTGGAGAAGATTCAATTAATCGAGTTTGCTGGAGCGTGCTAATTAGTGTGCTCCAGCCAGCCTTGGCATCTTGTGTATCAGTATCCCCATGCTTCATATTGGTGGTGAGGGCACTTTAGTTAAAGCTTGTTCAACAAGTTTTAAATAAAGCACCCCCACCACCATTTTGAAGCACAGGGATGCTGATACACGAGACGCTGTGAGCGCTTTCGTTAGAGTGGCTCTTACAGCCGCTTTGATTAAAGCACCCCCTCCCCTCCCAGAGCATGTGTAAAAACAGTGAATGTCCAGAAGGACTGTATACAAGAAAAGTCATTGCTGAAGCTCCCCGTGAGAAGAAAGTTCAAGGTACTTGAAGGTATTTATCTAGTCACACTGCATATAATAGGCATTATGTGCACCGTAGAACTGCCACAGTAAGAATGCCAAGTGTGGGGCACTTTATGGGCAATATTTTACATCATCTGGTTAGATCAGGGTAAGCAAAGGGAGGCCAGGGACAACTAGGCTGCTGTGTGATAGCAGCAGAGAACTTCTTGCTGAAGGAGTGGAGTGACTTCAGTTATACAATGGCTGGGGAGTGAGTCCTTACTTCACAAGTGTTTGGATGATTTTACATTTTTCATGGATCTTTTGCAACTGATAAATCAATGCCAAAACAAAATGGAGCTATTTTTCTGTATCTCTTAATACTGTCATTGACATGTTTATTTTCTGTGCTTTTGGTATTCTTTTTTGTCTTTCTACTTATTTGCACTTCAATTTGCTCCTGCATGGTTCTGTTTTTGTGGATATCTGCTACCATGGTTGTTTTGTAGGACTGTGTGAAGCTTTGGTCACTGATTTGATTTGCTGGAGATTCAGCCCCATTCGGCGGCCAAGTCTCTGAATCTGAATCAAATCAGGAGACCCTTTAATCTCTCTGAATCGATTCGGAGAGATTCAATGATTCAGACATAGACACATATTTAAATGTTTTTTGTACATACCTCAAGGTACCAGGCAGCTCATAAATGCTGAGATGCTGGGGTGGATGGAGCATCACACAGGAGCTCAGGAAGGGAGTGTACTCAGGAGCAGACCCAGAAGTGGACCAGAAGTACTTCCAGTCCACTTCTGGGTCCACCGGGAATCGTGCAGGGGACCCTCCCCAACCCCCGACTCAGTGACTGGTGCCTCCTGGGTTTGGGGGGAGGAGGGCACCTGGGGTGGACCAGGGGGGCTACTTCCGGGTCCACCACTAAGCACATGGGGGCCTGCCCCCCGCCACGCTCCTGCGGGACACTCCATTGACCCCACTATCGCAGCATTCACAAGCCATGCCTGGTACCTTGAGGTATGTAGAAAAAACATTTAAAGCTGTGTCCATGGCTGAATTGCTGATTCTTTGAATCGGCATCGAATCTTCAGATTTGGATTCAGCCAAATCGAATCGGGACAGTGATCCGAATAAACTAATCGAATCACTGTCCCTGATTCTTGACAAATCCGAATTGAATTCAGCCCATTTCACACACCCCTATTGTTTTGTGATTTCCGTAAATAAATTTCAGAATATAATACCGTTCAATACCAAGAAGACTTTTTTAATTTTCTGAAATTCAGTTTAATTTTTCATTCTTAATTTATCCCACTACTCATAGTAGTTATGCTTTCTTACTGTCCTAAATAATTCCTGTCCCTGGTGCATGCACTTTTCAGATGTTTGCAGATTTCAGATTGTATTAATCTTGTGTAATCATTGCACCCTTGGGCTCTGCTTGATGTGTCACTTCAGAATAAAAGATAATGTGGGATCTTTAACATTTTCAGATTACGTGGTGCCAAAAGAGTTTCACTAGCTGACAAATATGAATGCCCAAATGATTGTCATGAGGTTTCTTATAGTGTCAGTGGGTGTGTCTGCATGTTCATTAATACACTTTAGGTAGTGCACATTAAATCTAGTACCTCCATTGTGAGGTACTAGAACAATGCGCAGTAGCTTATTTTAATACCTGTTAGTTAAAGAGCATGGTTTTTTGTTCTGCTTTAATGCTCATTAAAATAAGCTAATTAGTATTAAAGCACACATGTAGATGGGTGTGTTTTACTTCATTAGTGTCCCCATTTAATCTGAGACATTGATTACACTGGACATTAAAAAACATCTAGCTTGAAAGCTTAAAATAGAAACCCATTTAAGATATTTTTTTGCCACTTTGTGCCTCTTGCATTGTGTCAGTTGCAGCCTTGATAGGTGTGAAACTATCCTGAGGATTGTTCCAGTATTGCCAGGCTTTGTCTACACTATAGCCTACTGCTGTCCTAGTTGCTTTGATCAGAGTGTGAAGAGGTACAATCCTGAGCAAGCACTGCTGTGCCAGAGGAAGCATCTGGTACAGCTGGAGTTATATTAGCAGAAGTGCTCTGTTACTAGTATAAGCTTGTCTGGTCCAGTGTGGTGGTGTTTCTACTGTCCAGCTCTAGGGGATGCTGCATCAGAATCATTTTGCTGATATAAAATGCTGGCATTCCTATATTGCAGAAGTGTTCCTAGATGGGTGCATCTACATGAGATGCTTTGCTGTGCAGTAGACAAATCTACTACGCAGTAAAGCATCACCATCTACACATGCACAGCATTTACTACACAGTAAATTAGTCTTCTGCACAGTTGGCTACTACCTGTAAATACAGGTAGTAGATTTACTGCACATTAGCTACTGCACTGTAGCACCCATGTAGACAGCTGACTGGTTTCAAATTACTCCTAGTCAACCCAGGTGGCAGGAGGTACAGGAACTGTCCCCTCCCCAGGCAGCTTCCTGCTTCCCAGCCCCTGCTCCAAATGGCTGACCGGAATGGGGTCTAGGACACCATCCCCTGCCTGAAACAGCTGCCTGCTGCCTAGTCCCTGTCCCAAGATGAGAGCAGAGGCTGGGATACCATTTCCTTCCCCAGGCAGCTGTCTGCTGCCCAGCCTCCACTCCCATCTCAGAGTGGGGGCTGGGCAGCAGACAGCAGCCTGGGGCAGGGGACAGTGTCCCAGGCCCCATTTTGATTTTGGAGAGGGGGCAGGGCAGAAGGCAGCTGCCCAGATGCCCCCTGCCAGTCCATGGCTGGCACCCGGGAGAGAATGGAGCGCCCTCTGGCTGCTGTAGGGGAGCAGAGTAGAGAAGAAGTAGCCCTGTCCTGAACTGCTCCTTCTAGGTGCAAATTTGCTCTCAGTCAGTGCACATGTAGATGTGCTCTCAGGAAAAGCTTACTATGCAGTATTTATTGTGCAGAAAGTTTACATTACATTAATAGCATGTGTAGATGTGCCCGATGTGGCCTAACTCAAATAATTTCTGCATGGTTCTTGCAAGTCATGTGGATTAGAATTATGAATAAAAAATGTTCATTAGGCCCTGCTTTTTCTATATCAGGAGGAACTCTTTAAGCAGATATTTATACATTCCCTTGCATAGCCTTGCAGAAAATGATCAAATGAGGGAAGCTTTTGCTGCATTCCGATGCCATAGTAATTTCAGCTTCAGAGCAAGACTTCTGTTTTGAAGTAATGGATGGTCCTTCTAAGGGTATGCCTATGCTATAGCAACTGCAGCTCCTGTCAGCAGTTAGCACGTACCTGTGTTGGTTGTAAACTACTTAGCTTGGCTGCTGCTAGCAGTGCAGTACTGTTGTCCCCAACGGACGGTGTGAGTTCGTGCCCGGTGCGCTCTTGCCAATGAACACACAGGGGTGGAGGATCCAACTTAATCTTTATTGTTTCAAGTCTGCGCAGAGAGGGGTGCTTGGCAATCGTTTGCAAAGCAAGCACACCAGTTACTACCTTTGGGTACCTTTTATACATATGTTTGCAAGTGTATCGCTCGGTGATTGGTTACAAACCACTGACATAAGACGTTCTCTTCTGAGCATGTCTCTATACCTATGTTTTAGCCATGTATTTCATTTGCATACATGTATGTTTCATTAACATACTTTGCTCTGCCCAGAGGGTGTGATTTTTAGCATTATAATGAGACCTTTTTCTGAACTTCTTGCTATCTTGCAGGTGTCAGAGAGACATTTTCCTGCTGGTGCCAGGGAGGCATTCTAGGAATCTTCCGCATCCCATACGCTGTGCTCTGCAAGCATTTCTCAATACACACATACCACACCCCTCCCAGCACCAGCAAGTTGCTTTAAGTGTTCAGTTAGATATAGTTTGCAAAAGCTAGATATACCATAAAAAAAAGATTACATAAAAAGATTACATCAGTACCAGCTGCAAAAACTGTCAGAGAACAGTTAGTCTGTGCCAAACTCTGTGCTTCAGTGGGTAAACTATTTGTAATACATGAGCAAGTTAGTTTTTAACTAACTTGAAGGCCAAAACCAATTGCAGTCACTACAGTGCAGACTTTGAATCCACCTAAGGGTGGGTGAATGACAGTTGTAGGGCAGGGTTTCCTGTCATGAAGGAAGCTGTAATGGCCTTTGCCTAGTTTCAGCAGTTCCACCTCTAAATGGACTGAAGTCCCATGATGTTTCAAAGAGCAGTGGGGATACTTCCTTTGCTGCTTTGGCACACTTCCTTGCAGGACTGCCTTCCAGTATCTGTGCCTCATAGCCAGGCTAGGATTCAATATGTGGTGGTTCAGCATCTGCACCCCTCTTTGGTGCAGTCAACTTGTTCTGCAGTATCTAAATATTGTTTTTTAATTTAAAAAAATTGTAAGGCCCTTCCTATTAGCCTTGAAAGCATGAACCAAATGTAACAGAGCCCCTGAAAGGCATGGCCTGCCCCATTCATTTGAGTAGTATTAACTCAGGTGCCTAGTAATACTTGATTAACAAGCTTGACATTTGATTTCCCTGGTCATTAAAGAAAATAAGAAAGAAGAAGTGCAAAGTCCTGGACTTAAGAAGGAACAATCCTATGCACCAATACAGGTTGGAAACTGACTGGCTAGATAGCAGCCCTACAGAAAAGGACCTGGGGGTTTCAGTAGACAATAAACTGAATATGAGCCAACAGCATACCCCTGTTGCAAATAAGGCTAATGGCATAATGGGCTGCATTGGTAGGTGTGTTGCCAGCATATCAAGAGAAGTGATTATTCCCCTCTCTTCAGCACTGGCGAGGTCACATATGGAGTACATCTGGTGTCCAGTTTTGGAGCCCCCATTACAGAAGGATGTGGACAAATTGGAGAGAGTCCAGCAGATCTGGGGCACATGACTTCTGAGGAGAGGCTGAGGGACCTGGGTTTTATTTAGTCTGGAGAAGAGAAGACTGAGGGGGTTTAATAGCAGCCTTCAACCACCAGCAGGGTGGTTCTAAAGAGGATGGAGCTGGACTGTTCTCAGTGGTGGCAGATGACAGAACAAGGAACAATGGTCTCAAGTTGCAGCAAGGGAATTTTAGGTTAGATATTAAGAAAAACATTCTTACTAGGAGAGTAATAAAACACTGGAACAGGTTACCCAGAGAGGTGGTGGAATCTCCATCCTTGGAGGTTTTTAAGACCCGGCTAGACAAAGCCTTGGCTGGAATTATCTAGTTGGGGATGGTCCTGCTTTGAGCAGGGGGTTGAACTAGATGACCTTCTGTGGTCCCTTCTAACCCTACTTTTCTATGATTCTAGGGTTTATATAAAAATCTGCAGAACCTAAGATGAGTTACAGGACTGAGTGAGTTGAAGAAATACTGCCAATTCCTCCTCCCCACACCCCACCTTAATTGAGAAGGAGTTTAGTAGACTCCATTAGGCTTCTCAACTCCTCTATGACCTCACTCAGGTATTTGAGGTAAAAAAGCCCAGGGGATATAAATGTTTACTGAGGGGTAGTCAGGACCAAGAAAGTCAAAAGAACCCATCAGTGTATTAAGACCCCAAAGAGGAAGTAATGAGACAAAGAATCCCACTTCGTCTGTACAATCTTCTTTAACTAGCTAGAATTTCTATAACTCTAGTAGAAGCCAGAGCTTGGAAGAGTGCCACTACCTTCATATTATCCCTGCCTAGAAGAATGAAGAGAAAATAATGCAGCCTGGCACAACCACGAGTGTGTTGTTCCAGGGATGAACGGCCAGCCAGCAACCACTGGTAACCAGCTTATACCTGAATTCCTGCTGTAAAATAATCTACAAAAATGCTGCAACAATGATAAAGCTTTCCATAAGGAATGATACTCCCCATTTTTGCTAATTTATTACAGTACTGTGTGCAGTATTTAATCTGTAACTGACACTAGAATAAGTTAATAACTTCACTCACCCATTCTATCTTGTAAATGTACAGGAGTACTAATATACTAGAGAATATGGAAGGCTCCTTTAGACTGTACTCATTTGTAACATGGAAGCAAAAGCTTTATTTCTTTTTACCATGATATCTGTTCTGTAATCTCCATTTTGAAAGGGCTACAGTTATTGTAGGTTTTGATCATTTTGCCCTACCTTCTGCATTGATCTACCCTTCTTGAATCTTTGGATGAGCTGTCTTTATTAGTCCTTGAGTGTTTTACTACACAAGTATCTGTGTTGAAAATCATGCTTAACTGTGAGTCAGAGTAGTTGCCTTTATTTCAGTTGTGCTTCTTATCTGGTTATTTATGATCAGTGTTTAATTTTCTTGCTTAATTGGTGCACTTGTAATACCAGGGAAATTCATGTGGACCCCTTCCCCTTTTGATAAACCAAGAACAAAGACGTGAAGTTACTAAATATGTACAGTGTCACTGTTGTAAGGCATATGGTTTTAATTAAGTTTTAACTAATTCCCTTTATCTTGTCATAGTAATTGTGACTATCCAAGTCATGTCACATTAATATGTGAAAACAGCTCTTTGGCTTGGCTGGCCAAGGAACAAAGCCATTATGACCTGTCTTGCTAAATTAAACCAGGGAGACTGATCAACTTGTATTTTGCTACCTTCTTTGATAAATTATGTTAAAGGTGAAGAAAAGTGCTAAAGGGCTAATGCATATTGGTGTTGAATATTCCTGAACTGCAGCAGCAAACAAATTGAGAGGAAAGTTCTTGCAGACCTTTGAAATTTATGCCCCAGGCATTGATAATGAAAAACGAAATGATATACAGCAAAGTAGTTGAAGAGAATTGATAATGCTTGAACAAGTTTAAACTTTAGAGCGTTTAAATGATGGAGCTGGTTCTTTTCAGTGCTTGTCTTTCCCCTGTGTTTAAGCATGGGCTTGTCTACACAGGGAGGTTACTTCGAACTAAGGTTGCTTCTGAATTTACAGTGCATACACTTGGCACTAACTTTTCCAGACAGCACCCCTAATGTTTGAGGAGTTGTTGGATGACTCAGGAGGCCAGTGCTGCTTTTGTTTCTATCTTGAAGAGTATCTTTGCAATAATGTGGGGCGGGGAGGGAGGTGAGCTTAGATCCTTAAGCCTCCTTAGTAGCCTGTTCATGAGGGGCTTTATTGAAAATACTAGTTAGAGAATCTAGTTAACTTGCAAAACTAAACTGCTGCCCTGTTTTGGTACCTACAAATGTTAGTGTTTTTAAGTGCCATAATATTTTTTCCAAGTTTCAGAAATAGAGAATGTCATACTAATTTGGAAGTCCTTGGTTTTGGGCTGCTTAAGTTTTTAGAGTGACTTGGTCTGAAATCTGAAGACACTACATTTCTCTTTCATTCAGGAAAAAAGAGATTCATATTTTGCCCTGACCCATTTCAGCTATTGTTTCCCAAAATACACAAGGTATCATTATTGAAGTAATCATGTAATAACTTCACTAGTTATTAAATTACTATTGAAGACTTAACTATAGAACAGCTATAATTGTTCTGTTAAAATTCCATTGTAATTGTTATAATTAAAATTGTAATTCTATTATAATTGTTTTATTAAAGGAAAAATAAATGTCTGTCTAAGAATTCTTTGAAAAGTAAAATGAGTATGTACACACTGGGCATGTGACCACTTTAAAGCTGTCTCTTTGGAGCTTTTAATTAGTTTTTACAGAAGCCCTTGGTACCTGTTAAAGGGCCTAACAACTTGCTTGTACAGTGGTCAGCAGTATTACAGACTGTGATTAGAGAATTGTTTCAGGAAAATAAGTGAGGGTTAGGATTCTAGCCCTTTCTCCTGAACTATATATATTCCCAACTCTTTAGCTGCAGAGTGACCTATATAAATAACTTTCTCCTTCCCTGTGATCCAACCCCTCCCATTCACAGTAGATCCTCCTCCCCCTTTTTACTACTATTGAAAGACTGGGCTAGCTGCTTTATGTCACTGTGTTGTGTGCCAGTGGTGCACTGCATGCTCTACAAAGAGGAACACAGGCTTTTGGGAGATATAGGGGATGCCTGTATTCCCTTTGTGGTGCTGCTGGGAATCTGTTTTGCTCATATATGAGCATGGCAGTGGGTTGCTCTTATGGCTGTTTCACTGCTGGGATTAGTGTGCTCAGAGCAGAAAGGTGGGGCATGCTTTAGAGTGGACTACTACAGAAGCAGTAAAGACATAGCTTGACATTGAGTGGGTTGTTAATGGAAAGTGTTAGAGTAGTAAGAAGCCATGGAGTTTATGAAGTTTAAATGAAGCAGTCCCTGGAGATGGACTGCTGAGACCATTTGAAGGGGTGAGAGTATCTCTAGAATGAGGATGCTGCACATTCCTAGGCAAATTGGCAAGAGATGGTACAGAGTGCTGATGAAAAGGAAGGTTCAAATGGGAATGAAAATGTGTCAAGAGACTGGGAGAGGCAGAAAGCAGAGACCTACCAAAGCTCTGCCAGTAGTGGAACATTCTTGGACTTTTCTGAACCCAACCTCCAACATTTTTCATGTTGCAAATTGCTAATACATATGGCATAGTGAGGAAATGGATATCTGGGCTTCTGCTTGAAGTCAAAGCAACTGTCTCCCTAACGCTTGCAGGGTGAAGATCTGTGATTTAGAATACAGACATTTTTCTTAACTAAAATCTAAAACAGTCAAAATGCATTGGGAGATATTTAAACTTCCTTATGGAGCCTCTGGTTTTTTTCTGGGTTTGAAACTTTGCTGTTGTGCTTTGACGTTTTAAGTGTTGCATTGTGGTTTTTATTGTTAAGAAAGTTTTTCTTCCTGCTGAGTCTGTGCTAATCTGAGCTGTGAAAGACAAGTCAGTTGCTGTGATGTACCTGCATCCTGCAGCCTTCTGACATGAATTAGAGCCTGCTACAAACAAGCTGATTTTTTTGAATAAGTTACTGCTGAAAGTAAGCAGGACTCATGTAAGTGGCAACTTTCCTTCCACCTGCATGAGCTGAACAGCAGCCATTCTTGCCAGCTCACTCAACCCTCTTCCTCTGCCCTTCCTCACCTGCCAAACCTGAAAAAGCAGGTGGGATGGCAAAGGGAAGCATTTCATTAAAAATCTGATGAGGTTCACTTTGCCTTGTGGGCCTCTACTTCAGACGTCACTTTCTCAGCTTGCCATCATAGATCTCTGCTGTTGCAGGAATTCAGCACTTCCAGGTTCCCTGATTTTGAAGGCTGAGCTAAGGTGTCCTGCTGTAATATTCTTACATGGTTTCTATAACAAATACACAATAATTGATTAGACTTCTCAGTTCCCAACCAAATAATTTAATCTGCTAAACAGGAAAAGCAAACAAAACTCATTTTGAAGGACTAGGTATATAATAAGAATAAAGGGTACCCTACATTAGCTTAGTACTATACTGTGACATTTAAAAATATCAGAGTATTTTACTTCGTAAAATAATAAAAACTCAGGTTTTACTTAAAGCACAATAAATTACAGCAGGAGCCAACCAAACAGATGTTCACTGTTCGGTGGGAGGGGCTCACAGCCTGCCCGCATTGCCCACTGGGGGTGCTCCCACATGCCTCCCAGGAGCCTGCCAGAGGGGCTCCTCTCCCCAGCCTCACCCCCCACCAGGTGGTGACTGTCAGCAGTGGCTGGGGAGAAAAAGGGGGAACGGAGACCCCCGCTGTGAGGACCCCCGCAACTTGCTGGCTGGAGTCTTGGGGGTGGGAGGGGGAGGAAGGGAGGGGACAGGCAAGGTCCTCATGGGGGGGGTTCCCTTTCTTCCACACCCAGTCTCTTGACAGTTGTAGTCAGCAGCTGCAGCCTGGTTGGGGCTGCTGTGGGGAAGGCTCTGGGGTCTGTGTCTGCTTCAGGGACACAGATCATGGAGCCCTTCTCCTGCAGCAGCCCTCGCCAGGCAGCGGTGTGGTGCCATCTGCCTGGGGCTGCAGCCCATCCAGGGTGGCTGCTGGGAGAGAGACCCCAGACTCCTTCCCCTGTAGCCTGCTTCCTCCCCAGGCTGTGGCTGACCACAGGGCTGAGGTGTCTGCAGGGACAGAAACCCCCTTTCTCTCACCCCTCCCACCAGGCTGTTCACAGAGCTGGGATCAGAGGCTGGCACTGACTTGGGTCAGGGATAGCTGTGGTGTGTGACTGGCTTAGGCTTGGGCAGAGCAAACAAGCTCTGCCAAAGGCTAGAGCGCTGCTCTGCACATTGCCACCTGGGATGGAGGCAATTGTGCTCTGACTTAACCCTCAATGGGATCTGGCACAGACGTTTGATATAAAACGCTTCTATTGGAGAGGTTTAAGATTACTACACATCCATCCAGGGTTAACTTAAAGAAGGATCTGCCATTTTTAAAGCACTTTATGTGCCATTAACAACTGTTCTGTTACGGCTGTAAAGCTCTTTCTGTGTGCTTAAAGCACATTAAATGCAATATCTGTACCTAGCCATAATGTCTGCACTTTGAAGGCCTGACTCAAAGAGCTCTGAAGCCAATGAGAAGATGAAGCCCATAGGGAATGGCATTATGGGGACTTTTCTGTTTACATGTGCAATTCCTGTGCAATCCTTGGCGACGTGTCGAGGGAGTATGTGGGGGGTGGGGCACAAGCCCCTCCAGATTTCTGTGCTGACAGCAAGGTGTGGGGCATAGAGCCCAGCAGCAGTGGGGGTGGCAGCAGTGATGCAATTTCTGTACCAATGGCAGGGCGTGGGGCAGCAGTGGGGGCAGCAGCGGTGTGCAGTTGTATTCAGTTTCCTTGCATTCTGTTTTACCAGTGTGAATTTCTCAAGCACACTGAAATAATTCCTGGAAATTCTGCATTGGTCCTGATAGGGAAATGTAGGTTTTCCCACAGATCATTTTTGAAGTAGGTAGACCAATGCACCCAGAGTTAAATTTATTCAGTTGCTACAATGGAGTGAAGGGTTTTGCAACATGGAGGGTAGGGCATTATGTAAATGATACACTGCAGGATATCACCATTATGAGGCAGAAGCAGGGGAGTCAACAATGAGAAAACTCTATTGTAGTTAGTAAGCAGAAGAGAAATTCAATAATAATATTATCATCTGTAAAACGTTTTTTAAAATGTGCATTAGTCTTTGAAAGACAAGGTTCTTTGGGTAAATGTGATATCTTTTATTAGACCAACTAAATAGTTGGAAAAGTTGTTCTTTGCAAACTTTTGGCCACAAACAAGCTTTTGGGCAAAAAAGAAGGGTATTTGTGCCAGAAAGCATGCAAAGAACAATTTTTTGAATGATTTAGTTGGTCTAATTAAAGATATCACATTTACCTATAGAACCATGTCTGTCTATGTCCTTAGACCAACACAGCTACAACCAACACCCCTGAAATGCTAGTCTTTGATGAGCTCCAGTGGTATCTTGGAAAAAAGCACTATCTTTGAATGTCCTGCTTACTCAGCTCAGAGCAGCAGCTGTTCCAATAAGCAGTGTGATGTTTAGCACCTGAGAATTTGCTCTCTCCTTCAACCAAGAATGCAAGCTCAACAAAACATATAAAATCATGACGTTTCATAACTCTTTCTCCATAATGCAATAACCATAGAAAATCTGGGTTATGGTGCAGTCATTAGCTTTATATTAAAATTAGTTTTGATACTTTGAGTTTATTTTTTTTTACCAGAATGAAAATCCCATCAAGGTGTCCAAAATAGGTATCTTAGAGAGGAAAAAATTGTTTAAACATGAAAGAAAGATAATGCTAGGACCACCCAAGTATGTGCTACTTGCCAATTGCCTATATTTTATATACTGGATTTTGGCAGCTTACTGCCATTTGGGCATAAGGTATTGAAAATCAGAAACATATCTCTATTTCTTTTTTCACCATGTTTGCATTTTAGAGTAGCATAAATGGAGTACAGTACTTGTTTTCTCACACTTTTAGAGCACTGATACCTCTTCTCCCTTGACTCAAGCTGCTTCCAAGCTGTTTGATCAACTGTAACGTTGCCAAGTCTAGAAATGTCATTGTGAGTATTTTTCTTAAAGTCCTAGCTCCTAGAGTCCTGTGATTTTATTTTAGTTTTTTTTAGTAAGTTGTCTGGCCCTCATTATTGCACAGAAAATCTTGAAAATGTCACCCAAATATGAACTAATGGCTCAGAAACCAGATGGCAAATAAAAGGAATCCAAAATATATTATTTTTTAAAAAACAAACTCATGAGTTTTAAAGCTATTTTCATTAGGTGAAGGGCTGTAATGCCTGAGGTTTTTTAATCTTTGAGGTTGATATTGTACTCTGTAACAAGGGGCCTTCCCAGGATCGGTCCTATGTGTGGCCCGCCAATCTGTTTCTGGGCTAGCTGCCCATCTCTCTTTCCTGCCACACCTTGATGATAATAATTATGATGTCACTCAGACGGGAGGCTGCCCATTTAATAAACGACTCCAAGTCCCCCCCCCCCCTTATGTCCCATGCCTCACAGATGGCATCCCAGGCAGCCAAGCTCACCTGTATCCTTCTCCCTCTCATGCTATGGTCTTTTCTCTGGGAACTTCAGCCTCCCAGGCCCTGGCCCCACCATCCCCATGCTGCTGGTATGCCCAGGGTCAGATAGATTTCCATATCTGGGGTGAAGAAGAAATTTTACGCCATGGTCAGATTGGTATGGACACTAGGTGTTTTTGCTTTCCTCTATAGTAGAGGGCATGGCTTTGTACCTAGGATGTCTTGAGCATATTTTGACAACATTTCATAGAAGCAGGGCATTGGCTACCCTGTTTGACAGGGGGCAGCTTAGACTGTTAGGTCTGTGTTGTATCAGGGTTGATAGCAATCTTATATAGAGTTTAGATTATGTATTGTGTAGGATGGTTTGGACAGGGGTGATCCTGTCTCAGGCAGGGGGTTGGACTAGATGACCCCTGGAGGTTCCTTGCAGACCTATTTCTCTATGATTTTCTATGATTCTGTGTTAGTTCAAACTTGGCTGAGAGCATGGAGGGTGGAGGCAGATCAAACAGAAGCCTTGTAGCAGTAATTGCCTTTCTACCAGAAAAAGGCTCAGAGATCAAGGTCTTCCCACCCCTTCCTTCCAAGTAAACAATTAAAACATTAGTCTTAGGAGGGGAGGGTGGAATATCCACTCTTGAAAATTATGGGCTCTGCCCTCAGCTTCTTGGGTCAAAATATTGAAAACAAACTTTTTGCCAGAAAGGTGTTGCAAAATTACAAGTTCATGGATGTCTGATGGAGAGTTTCACAGTGCTGCAATGGTTAGAAATGCCTTCTATTTCCTATCTTCAAGAGTCAAGGATATGTTGTGTTATCTTTTATTGGACCAACTGTATAGCTGGGAGAGCTGTTGGACAAGCTTTTTTTTACAGTCCCTGGACCATCATGGCCACACCATCACCCAACCTTGTTTCTTATCTAGATATATAGTTAAAAATTATCATACTAACTCTGGGTGCCAACAACTGTGTCATGTGGCACTTATAAAACAGAGAACACATGTCAAATGGTGTTGATTTTTGTATGAAAAATTAAAAACCAAGATCTTGCCTCTGTGTGCCCTAGTTCTGTTCTTTGAAGAAAAGGTATTTCATAGGTTGTGAGAGTGAAGCACATCTTTCTTTGATATTTTCTCAAATAGCAAATTTCTTTTCATCCATAACATTTCTAAGTTATTCTTTAGAGGTAGTTACATGTCCAACAAGTGGCAGGATCTAAATCTGATAGCATGCTATTCTCATGCATGGCACACCCTGAGTTTTATAGAGGGAAGCAGCATAATGTGGTGACTAGGGCACTGAAGTACAACGCAGGAGAACTGGGTTTTGTTGGTGGTCACTGCTATTGCCCAGTGTGGGACTTTGGACAAGTTCTCTCCATTCTGTTTCTACTGACACTTCTTGTCTGTCTTGTCTACTTAGTTTATAAGTTTTTCAGAACTACAATGATCTGTGATATATTGTTTGTTGTTCTTTGGTATCCGAAGTCCAAGTCTCCTTGGTCTTATAAACATGCACAAATATTCTTGCAAGCTAAAGAATTACGGGTTGGATGAATGGACAGTAACTGGGATAGAAAACTGGTTAGATCATTGGGCTCAGAGGGTAGTAATGTCTTGATGTCTAGCTGGCAGCCAGTATCAAGTGAAGTGCCCCAGGGCACAGTCCTGAGGCTGGTTTTGTTCAGTATCATCATCGATAACCTGGAAGATGGGATGGGGAGTGTACCTTCAGCAAGTTTTCAGATGACACCAAGCTGGAGGAGTAGTAGATACACTGGGGGATAATGTTAGGATTCAGAGAGACCTTGGCAAAGGAGGATTGGGACAAAAGAAATCTTATGAGGTTCAACAAGGACAAGTGTAAAGTCCTGCACTTAGGACGAAACAATCCCATGCACTGCTACAGGCTTGGGACCAACTGGCTAAGCAGCAGCTCTGCAGAAAAGAACCTGGGGGTTACAGTGGACAATAAGTAGAACACGAGCCAACAGTGTGCTCTTGTAGCCAAGAAGGCATCCTGAGCTGTATCAGTAGGAATGCTGCCAGCAGATTGAGGGAAGTGATTATTCCCCTCTATTTGGCACTAGTGAGAAATATGTTCCAATGAGTGGGAATGTGCATTTCCCCAGGGACAAGTAGCAGTGGCACAAGGTGTGCCCCTGCTCCTTGTTCCCAGGGAACACTAGCACCATGTGGATTAGATGACCTCCTGAGAGCCTGTCCAACCCTAATTTTCTTGGATTCTATGAAATAGTAAATAATAATCCAGCAATCTAACATAGCCTGGTTTTATTTTTCCTTAGCACCTTTCAGGATGCAAGTGTTTCACATCTATATTCAGACAGAACCTCTTAAATATTTTTGGCTCAATTACTACTTCCTGCAGATATGCAAATAGCTACAGTATGCTAAATGCATGCACAGTGTAAAAATGACTTTTCTCTAGCAAGCTCACACATTACACAGTCAATTTACACATGCAGAAGAGAGGATAAGAAACTAGGTAAGCTGTGTGATTTGAATTATGAAGTATAGTAAAGGCCCTGGAAATTCTGCACATTTTTTATTTGCTTTTTAAAATAATTGTTAAAATCTAAGTTATCTGGGATAATTTGAAATGGATTATATTAAATAGCAGCTTAAGATGAATCCACAGTTTACTGGGTGTACAACACCCAGGTTGAGAGAGAAACTAATCCTGAGAAAGGTGGAACACCTCAATTTCTATTTCAATATGAGATCAAGGCTTCTGGGACCCCTTTATAGGACTGGACCCACAATGCACAGCAGAACCTGAAAAGATTCTGAAATTTAGAATTAAAATGATCAACTCTGGTCTCAGTGGCATGTGGCCAAAATATTGTGCCAACCCTACAGCCCAAGAAACAGGCACAAGAAGCAAGGGGGAGTTCCCACTTATATATAAAAAAACATAGAAGTTAGGAGCCAAAGGGAGAGAATAGGCAAAAGGCAGAGAAACTTTAACACAGTGGTAACACACTCAGCACCTTAATTTCCCCCTCACACCTCTGAAAGTTTCCCCAACAAGTCTTTAGTCCCTAGAGCGTTCAAACAGCAGCCTGCAGCTGCCCCCAAGTCTGAATCCATCTCCTTCTGTCCACAATACTGACTGCCTGACCTATTGAAATCTCCAGTTCCACTGTGCACTCCTGTCCTGGCTGACCAGGTTTCATGTGCATGCTGCTCTCTCCTCCCCTTATTCGAGCCTGAAGTTTCCTTTCTCCCTTTCCCCCAGCCCTTGGGAGTTTCTGGGAGTTGCAGTCCAAATTGATAGGCTGTCCCCTGGTTCCTCCTGCTGTTACACACATTACATTCACATTACAATATTCTTCTTCCTGAAGTTTGAACGGCTTGATTCAATGTGAAGCTGCACAGCAATGAGGTACCATGTAGGGACATAAGTTACTGTATGATTCAGGCCTTCCTTCTCTCGCTTGCCTAGTCATCTCATTTTGTTTTTGAACTTTTCTTCACGTGCAGATGGTGCCATTGGACAGATTAAATGTCAGCACTGTGGCAGCCAGCTTCCTGTATGGCCCTGTTCTAATGAGAGCTATTGATCCAGTGGTCAGCACTGTCTCAAAGACGAGATCAGCCTGAAGCTTTTCCCCCATTGCCCTCTCATTTATGAGCAAATTGCCTTCAGGAATAAACTCACCCTTGAGGTAGAATCTCACTAATTGCTGAAGTGGTTATTCCTACCATCCCTATGTGTTCTTTTACAGCCTTGCTAGGATATGCTTCTAGGTTTGACATAATGCAGTCACAGTATTAAATCACTAATAACAAGAATATGCATTATGACAATATGTACAGTATTATGCATACTATCTTGGATTCAGAAGATCTCACCGCATCAGACAATTTTGCTTAAAGGTGAACTGCTTATTTTACCAGTACAAATTAAATGTGATTAAATGTTCTAGAACAGTTTGTAAGACAGTATTACAGCAGCGCCAGCTAGTCATTCCACATGACCAATCAGTCTTCCTATTGATTTCTGCTTTGTTGGAGAATTTAGAATTCAGTTGCAAAAATGTTCTTGTGGATAGAAATTTTATAAAAGACCTAATTTTCTCTTGGCACCTGTGGAACCCAAATCAGGTTTCTCCTGCTTGACCCTGCAAAACAGCCTTGTAGCATCAGATTTATGGGATCCATGTGTGTTCAGTGCATCAGGGTTTGTTCAGCACTAACTATTGAAGAGAAGAAACTGGGCAAGATCAAGTGAAAGTCCAAATCTTGTAGCCCAGCTTGCAAGTATCGTGGCAGGGGCCACCATTTTCACTCCCAGATCATGGTGCCCTCCACACCCCTTGATTGGCTGAGGGGGCAGGTTTAGGGCCATGTGGCTGGCTGAGCCCAGCCTTCAGTGCCAGGCTGGGGGCAGGGAACAGGAGTATCCAGCAGGTGGGGAGGGGGATAAAGTCTCCAACCCACCTGGGGACCCACCTGGCAGCTGGGGGTGGGCAGACTCACCTGGCAGTGTGCTCAGTGCTGGGCAGTGAGAGGTCTGGAGGGGGGGGTGTCAGAGGCAGATCCAATGCTGTGTCACTCTGCCCGCCGCCTCCTCACAGTGATGGCACTGGCAATGGTGGCAGCAGCAGAGCAGGACCCCTTGAAAGGTGGTGGTATGCAGCGGGTGGAGGGCAAGCTGCGTGCCAACATGGGAAAGGAGTGGGAATTGGGTGCCTCACAGCGGGCAGGCTGCGAGGTGGGAGGACTTGCCTGTAGTAGCAGCATGAGCCTCAGGGGGCTGAGCCCCTGAGTTTCCTTTCATACTGCCCCTCTCCTACCTGGTGTCAACAAGATGGCATCGGGTTAGGGGAGAGGCTGCTTGAATCTCAGGAACTCAGCCCCCTGATGATCAGGTGCATGTGCAAACACCCTGTTTTGTGAAATCACTTAATTTCCTCATTAAAATATGAAAATTGAAAAATTAAAATACGTGATTAAAATACAAAAAATATGAAATTGCAATTTAAACCAGGCCCTAACTATAATGTGCCATTAAGCCAGTATCACTGTTCAGTTATTGGTTCTTGGTGTCTAGCCATCTAATGAATAGTTGTTCCCAAGTTTGCCTTTTAACAGTGTTAGGTAGACTTTCCTTGAGCACAAGGATAGTGAGGTCAGCGAGGGAGTGGTTTCCCTGTGAGAAATGTGCTCCTAATGGTGTGTGTGTGTTTGCTCTGTCCTTCATATGACACTGTTAGGGACATTACCACACCTTAAGTGAAAGCATAACTTAAGTTGCTTACTGCAGAGAAACTTGGATAAGGGGTTGGGGGGAGGGAAGGAAGCATATACCATATTTACTGTTATGCCATATGCACCTTTTCCCCAAAAAATCAGCATCCCAGAATTAGGGCGCATGTCTTAAGTGTATCTTGGGCCCCATCCCTTCTGTATGCAGGCAACTCTGGCCCTAACTTTCTTCATTCTTCTTTCCAAAAACAAGGTGCATGTCTTATTTGAGGGCTGGGGGTATGTAAGAAGCTGATTTTATGCTTGGAATAGAAGCACCCCACTGTTCCAGCTTTGATTTTTGCTTGAAGCAGCAGTGGTCTTTCTATTCAGACAGCTGAGGGGCTGGAATGTCTTAATGACTCTTTGTTCACTCCACTCCACTCTCTCCTTTTCAATGGTCTTGATATTCCACTAAAAGGTGATCTTTCTTCCAGGAATTTTTCTGTCTTTTAGCTACTGCTTGTCTCTCTTCTCCTATTTTACAACCTTGCAGACAGTTTTTAGCTCTTTTCAGAATCCTAGATCCATCCATGGAGCCCAGACTTCAACAACAGGTTGTTTCAGCTTTTGGTTAAGCAGGAAAGGGAGGCAGGCTGATGATTATAATCTATATAGGCATAACATTGGCCCTACCTTTCTTCATTCTGCCTTCCAGAATGAAGGCAGAAAACAAGGTGCATGTCTTATTTGAGGGCTTTTGGTATCTGAGAAAATATGGTTATCAACCATATGGTTATGAGAGTGGCACTCAACCTCCCAGCCCCATGGGAGTGCATGGGGTTGCTTCACAGGCCAGATCCCACACAGGGTCAGCAGGTGAGGTCAGTCCATGGGTGTGATCCAGCATGTTAGCCTGGCCCTATGCACCTGAATCTGGCCACACAGTGGATCAGCCCCATACACCTGGATCCACCTTTATGCTGGTCTGAACCTGCACGTCTGGATTTAGCTGTGTGTTGGTGTGATTTGGTGCATGGGGCCACATTATCTGGCCCATGGGGCTGCCTGTGGGTCTGAAAACGTGGCATCTGGGGAGCAGCAATTAATGCTGCCACTGCTCCCGCATTGCTAACTTTCTATACACTTGAGGAGCCCCACAGCCTAGATGACACAGCTCCACAGGCCAGATCTGACCCTCAGGCTAGGGGTTGAGCAACCTGTCCTAGGATATTCAAAGAACTGTCACATGAAATAGCAGTCTCTGCAACAAAAATCTTCATTGAATTTGTCAATTAATGTCTAGTACTTTATAACGGGAGATTAGCAAATATAGTGCCTATATTTAATAAAAGGTGATTGAGGCACATTAATTTGACTTCAGAATTACGCAGGGTCTTGAAACAAGTATCGAAGGAAAAAATAATGGAGAGTGCAGTCATAAACAGAAAATGGGACAAAGTACAACATAGTTTTTCTCTAAGAAAAATTATGTCAGACCAATCTAATATCCTCCTATGACAGGATAACTGACTTCTTAGACAAGGCCAATGCAGTAGACTTAATCTATTTAGATTTAAGCTAAGCATTTGACACTGTGCCTCATGGGAAATTATTAGCTACACAGGACAAGATGGGGGATAATGCTATAACTAAGATGGATAAGCAGTTTGATATAAGGGAGACTGCAGTGCAGTATATTGAGGGGCAGTTATCAGACTGGAAAGAGATTACTAGAGGTGTTCCTTAGGGATTGGTTTCAGGACCATCTTGTTTAACATTTTCTTTAGTGGCCCTATGCTCTTATGAAAGTTACAGTGACACAAAGTTGGGAAGTACTGCCAAAATGAAGGAGGATCAAATCATTATACAGGAAGAATAAGATAACTTTTAGGAGTGGAGGAATAAAAGTGATATAAAATTTTGCAGTAGAAAGTGCAAAATTATGCACAGAGGGACTAATACCAAGAACTTTTGTTATCAGTTGGAGTTTGCAGACTGGAGGCAAAAAGAAAGAGAAGGATCTGGGTATCCTAGTTGATGATAGGTTGACAATAAGGCACCAGTATGATGTGGCTGTGAAGAAGACTAATGCAATTCCATGGTGTATTAGACTGGATATTTTTAGTAACTATATTATTAGTACCATTGTACAAGATATTAGTAAAACCCTCACTTCCCTGATCAGACCTTTACACAATATTCTATGTTTGAAAAGATGGATTCAAATTGATTTAGTCACAGAGAAGAGCCATAAGGATGCTTAGAGGGATGGAGATCCTATTTTATAAGTGAAGAGTAAAAGGTTTGGTTTGCTAAACTTAAGAAAATGAGGGCTGAGAAATGATAAGTTAAAGAACAAATAGATACAAACTAGTTGCACACACATTTTGATTCCAGAAGAATGTTACTAACAATCAGAAGAGTGAGGTTTTGGAATGGTCTGGATAAAGTAGGGAGGGCAGGGGACCTGTATTGCTTCAAGGTGAGTTTGACAAATTTATGGAAATGGTGTTCTTGGAGCAGTAATCAGCACATGTAATATATAGATTTAAGTAATGTATTGTTCCTATCCCTTTGTTGGGAATCAAAGGAATCATGCTTCAGGGTTTCTACTGATCACCTGTAGGGGACAAGAATAAATCTTTTTCTACAAATGAATGAGGCAAGGATATCTGAGTGTGTTATCTTTTATTGGACCAACTTGGTAGTTGGGATAAAGTCAGACAAGCTGCAAGATATTCTTCATCAGGTGAGATCAGAAGAAGCCAGGTGCAGCATTATGAAAAAAACATTAGAAGGGGAGGGGCCTGGGTAGCAGGCACAATTAGCAGAAGAAAAAATGCTGATTACTCAGAGATCAAGGCCTATCAAAACAGAGGAGGATCATTCTCGCCTTTCTTCTTGCCTTTCTGTGGAAAGAATTCAGGAGTTGGATAAAATATAATGCCATGAGCCCAATATCAGTGTTTAGTCCTTGGTTCTAAATCATCCAGCCAGCTTATGATTCCCCCTAAGTTCATCTTTTAAAGTGTTAGGTAGGTTTCCTCTGAGAGCAAGGATAATGAGTCAGAGACGGAGAGTGTGTTGTTTTGTCAGAAATGTGCTCCTAATGGTGAATGTGTACATGTCTCTGTCCTTTATATTTTTTTCTGTGAGAATTCATAATGGTGCATAGCTGATGTTTACTTTCACCTACATGGTTGCCATGAGGACTCTTGGTGCATTGGATCATGTATATAATATTTTGGGAAAGGCATGTGTAGGAACAATGGATTCTAATGGTTTTATGCAGACTGTTAATTGTAGTGGCAGTGGAGATGTACTGATAGGCTAAGCATTTCTTAACAAGGCAAAGCTGTGTGTCACTTGATGTCCATTGGGCAGTGGAGAGTTTGCTTCTTATGATAAGTTGGATAAGGATAGGGGAATGTTTGAAAGCCAGGAGTGGAGAGACTGGGAATATTTCTCTCTAGATCTGATTTTTGTCAGGTATGGGCTGTAATTGTTTGGTGATTCTTCTATCTGTTTCAGTGTGGGGTGGCAGGTGACCACCAGGGATGTGTGGTCACATGATTGGCTTCTACCTCTAGGTTTTTTGTTTTATTTTTTTTTTAAATTGTCTTCCTCCCACCTTCTGCTGCAGCTAGATGTGGGAGTGTTTCCACTGCCACTTAGAAATCTCTCAGGTACCAAAATTTTTTGATGCTGTAATGGTAAGGTATTAGTCACTGTTCCGCTCTTTATCTGTACTACATTCTATGTTGGGCTTTATTTCATAGGGTGATTTTTGCTGTAGTTTATGAAAGGAGTCAGAGGGTGCATCTACATGAGATGCTAACTGTGCAGTAGCCTAAAAACTAAGGCTGTCAATAAATTGCCATGGCTGTGCAGAGGAGCTGTAGGGCAGCCTAGGCTTGGGCTGTGGGCTGCTGGAGCAGGAAGGCAGTTGTGGGGGAGGTACGCATGTGCGCAGACACAAGGTGCATTGATATATTGGTGCCATATTGGGATGCCAAAGGCACACAGCTGCAGCATGCATGTGGCTAGGAATGCAGCCCCATGGCATGTACAGCAGCACCCAGCAGGTAAGTCTGTGGAGGGGGAGGGGGAGGGGGAAGAGGTGGGGGGAGAGGGAATGGCGGGGGCAGATCAAGGCCCGCATGATGAGGGAGGGAGTGGGGCAGGGGCAGAGGCAGAGGCCTGGGTGAATTGGACCCCAGGGCCAGGTTGAGTCATGGGACAGTCTCACCTCCAGTCTCACCTCACCACCATCCTTGGCAAACTCTTTGAAAAAATTATCAAGGTTCACATTTGCGAGAGCCCGGCAGGACAAATTATGCTGAGGGGAAACCAGCACGGGTTCGTAGCAGGTAGATCATGCCTGACTAATCTAGTCTCTTTTCATGACCAGGTTACAAAATGCCTGGACACAGGAGTAGGGGTGGATGCCATATACTTAGACTTCAGGAAGGCCTTCGATACGGTATCCCACCCCATACTGGTGAACAAGTTAAGAGGCTGTGACTTGGATGACTACACAGTCCAGTGGGTGGCGAATTGGCTAGAGGGTCACACCCAGAGAGTCGTGGTGGATGGGTCGGTTTTGACCTGGAAGGGTGTGGTCAGTGGGGTCCCGCAGGGCTCGGTCCTTGGACCGATACTCTTTAATGTCTTCATCAGTGACTTGGACGAGGGAGTGAAGTGTACTCTGTCCAAGTTTGCGGATGACACAAAGCTGGGGGGAGAAGTGGACACACCGGAGGGCAGGGAACATTTGCAAGCAGACCTGGACAGGTTGGACAAGTGGGCAGAAAACAACAGAATGCAATTCAACAAGGAGAAATGCAAAGTGCTGCACCTAGGGAGGAAAAATGTCCAGCGCACCTACTGCCTAGGAAATGACCTGCTGGGTGGCATGGAAGTGGAAAGGGATCTTGGAGTCCTAGTGGACTCCAAGATGAACATGAGTCGGCAGTGTGACAAAGCCATCAGAAAAGCTAATGGCACTCTATCGTGCATCAGCAGATGCATGACAAATAGATCCAAAGAGGTGATACTTCCCCTCTATCAGGCACTGGTCAGACCGCAGTTGTAGTACTGCGTGCAATTCTGGGCACCGCACTTGAAGAGGGATGCGGATAACCTGGAGAGGGTCCAGAGAAGGGCCACTCGTATGGTTAAGGGCTTGCAGATCAAGCCCTACAAGGAGAGACTAGAGAACCTGGACCTTTTCAGCCTCCGCAAGAGAAGGTTGAGAGGCGACCTTGTGGCTGCCTATAAGTTCATCACGGGGGCACAGAAGGGAATTGGTGAGGTTTTATTCACCAAGGCGCCCCCAGGGGTTACAAGAAATAATGGCCACAAGCTAGCAGAGAGCAGATTTAGACTGGACATTAGGAAGAACTTCTTCACAGTTCGAGTGGCCAAGGTCTGGAACGGGCTCCCAAGGGAGGTGGTGCTCTCCCCTACCCTGGGGGTCTTCAAGAGGAGGTTGGATATGCATCTAGCTGGGGTCATCTAGACCCAGCACTCTTTCCTGCCTATGCAGGGGGTCAGACTCGATGATCTATTGAGGTCCCTTCCGACCCTAACATCTATGAATCTATGAATCTATGACAGAGCTGTGGGCAGCTCATCCAGAGGTGTGGGGGGGTGGTGGCTCCCCACCACAGTGTACACCCTCAGAGGAGGCATCAGGTGGCATGTGCCCCCCAGATTTGTGCATGGGGCAGAGGTGGGCTGCCCACTGCAGGCTGGGGCTCGGTGTCCTTCTGCCTTTGCCCCAAGAGCCAAGTGATGCCATGTTGTGCCTCCTGCTCCTGGGTGGCACGGGTGTGCATCCAGTGCACAGCTCCCAGGGCAAAGGCAGTAGGGTGAAGAGCCCTAGCTCACAGCAGGCAGCTCACCTCTGCCCCACACACAAATATGGGGGGCACATGCCCCCATGCCCCTGGACGAGCCTCCCACAGCTCTGTCCCAAGACCTGTCCCAGCCCCAGGGTCCCATTCACCCCTGCCCCTTGCCCTTGCCCCACTCCCTCCCTTACTATGGGGACCTCAATCTACCTCCTGCCCCTTTTCCCTCTACAGACTTACCTGGGCGCTCCTCTATGTGCCTCCGGGTTGCAGTCCTGCAAGGTTACCATATTTCCAGTTTAAAAAGAAGAGCACTCCTGTGGGGGAAGATAATATGATGGTGGAGGGGCAGTGATATGCCCATGCCCCCCACTCCCAAGCTACAGCCCCCTCAGCCCTGCTGCTGCTCCTCACTCCTGACCCACAGTACCCTGCATCCTGCAAGTATGTGTGGGTGTCCCCCCCTCCTCTAGACCCCCCTGTAGGCACCGTTATGGGGTCCAAACCCTCCTCCCCCACACTCACAGCCCCCCATACCTTAACAATTATCCCCCCACACCCACCCCCAAACCATACAAAGTACCTGCATAATTTTGAGTTTTTCTATGCATAATTTTGAGGTTTTAGATATGTGATTAAAATTGTAATTAACTGCAACTAAATTTTTTAATCATACAACTAATTGTGATCAATTTTTTTAATCATTTGACAGTCCTACTAATAAAACCATGCAGTAGTGTGCTGGGCAAAACCCATGCTATTAGGCTACTGTGCTAGTTACTTCAGTAGTCACAGGTAGTGAGCACTGATTTAGCACTTGGTTATGAAAATACTAAATGTAATGCACAGTAACTACGGCACATTAACAAACATGTAGACGGACCCAGAGTGAACCATCCCGTGGACCTTTTGGAAAAATGGCTGCCTACAAACATAGGGGATTGAACTTAATGATCCTATTGGTTCTTCTGTTGCTATGTAGCACAGCTTAAAAGCAATTTCTATAACCCCTTTCTTCTTATGGAAAGAAGCATTTAATAAAAAGAAACCAGAAAAAGCTATAACCTGTTTGAGCTAAAACTTTTTTTTTAAAGTCCACGGTCTAGAGAAGAAAGCCAACAAGGAACAATTTCTGTTTTTAAAAGATGTAACTCCAATTTTTATGGATCAACTAGATGTGGAAGAAAACCCCAGAAATGTAACCAATTATTTCTTCAGCAATTAAAAGTATCCTTGTCAAAGTACAAGAGTTTGCACCCGATTCCAGTCTTAGGAAACTTAGCTAGCTGCTTTTGGGTAATTTGCTTAATGAACTAATTCAGATGCCACCCTATCTTGAAGGAAATTGCATTTGAAAGCTCATTATGCAGAGTTTGAAATAAAAATATATTAAGAATATTTTTTGCTCTGTAAAAACACGAAAAAGTGTTTATGCTAAATAGCTCTCCTGTCCTACCACAATAAATTATCAAGGAATACTAAAATGTAACCAGTTACATTTTTAACTGGAACTCCATTTGAATGGTTAGAATACAAAACAATAGCTATATTATGAGGGTCAGTTAGAAAGTAATGTTTTTCTTAGCCAAATATTGAAAAATATTAAACTTATACAGAAAATGTCCACATAATTATTAAACTTCCATTTTCCAACATTGTTTCCTTCTCTATCAGTGGCCTTTGTTCAGGGATGAACAAGGGCATGTATCCCAACATTGTAAAAATGCTTGTCTTTGTTGTGTAGCCACTGTAGCACAGCCTCCAACATTTCACTGTCATCCCAAAAATCTCACCCTTGTAGTCCTTCTTTCATTATTTATGCTGTATGCAGGATGGAGCAGCACTGTCCATCCAAATGATGAAATTGCCTCTGTGGTGCACAGACTGGTGTGCAGGTGAGTATTGCGCAGAATCAGCACCTTGGACATGTCTCTGTTGGGACAGGGGTTTTGCATGCAACCTTTCAGTTCTGTCTGGGTCTTGATATGGACCTCTGAGTTTACTGTGGCTAACATGAAAAACTCCTTCCGTGTCTAAAGCTTACTCAGGAGATAAAAGTTAGGAGGCATTACTTTCTGACTGCCCCTCACAGATGTGAAAATTTCCTTTTTGAACATATTGCGATGGCATTATCGGTGCCTGTACACATGCGGGGAGGCTTCTCCGATGCACTGTAATTACAGCATGGCAGAGCAGACTCGATTAACTGAAGGATGAACTGATTAATCGAGTCTGCTGGAGTGTGCTAATTAGCATGCTCCAGCCAGCCTCTGTGTCTCATGTATCACTGTTCCCATGCTTCAAAATGGTGGTGGTGGCACTTTAAATAAGCCCACTCGATGAGCTTTAGTTAAAGTGTCCCACCACCATTCTGAAGCATGGGGACACTGATACACAAGACACTGCAGGCACTTTAATTAGAGTGGCTCTTGGAGCCACTTGAATTAAAGCGCCCCTCTACAAGCCCTGGAACATGTATAAAAATATTGTCAGAGACTCTTTGCTCAGACACAGATCCACTCTAATTCAGTTATATGGTTTCTAGTTCCAGAACTGATAATTTCAGACTAGTGTTTGTATCTACTTTTGCACTGTTTACACATACCCATATACTCCATTCAGTACTGGGGCTTTACTGTGACAGGTAATGTACAGACATTCAAGGAATGGCATGGACTTTTTCTTGAAAGAGCTTGTAATTTTATTTGAAAGCAGATACAAATGATCATGATGAGCAATAGGAAAAAAAAAAGAGAGTAGGATGGTAACTCTCAATTTATTAATATGTTGGTCATGTCAAAATGCCCTGTGGAGCTACACAGTGTCTTAACCCATGACTAATTTGTACTGAGACATAAATTAAAGATAAAATAAAATTGCTATGAAATACTAATAAAAATTCTTCCAAAGCTTCTCCTATCTAGCAAATCTTGAAAAGAAGAAAACATTTCATAGTTAAAGACTGAAGTAGACTGGAAGAAAACCCACCCCTGGAAGTCCAATGTGATACAGAAAGCAGAGGAGTGAATGTTTGAGCTGTTAGAGCTATTAGCATGCCAGATTATGAACTTGCAACACCTGAATTATACCTTCTTATACAAATATACCCATTCAAACCTACAGTGTTGTTTGAATAATACTCCATGGTGAATGAGGGGTTAATAATCTGATCTCAGGCTAGATGAAATAAGCCTCCTTTAACCAAGATCCAAATAAATAAATCTGAGGATTGACAGTATGATGAATAAGGCCAGAAAAGTGGCTGTCTCCACCCAAGAAACAAGTGGAATAGACCTGGGCTGGAAATGATGGTCTAGCATTTAACCAGATTGAAAAACTCCAAGTAATTGAGATTGAGTCATGTAGCTTCACTTATGTAAGGGAAGCCCTAACCCCCCAATAAAAACTGGGGCCTAACATGTTACATGATAGAAGAAATATAGCTGTGGGCTACAAAGTACATCCACAGTGAATGGTTAGTGTGACTAGAGCTTCAAACATCACACTGTTCTGAGTAGCTTGGATAAAGGGAAAAGAGGAGTTCCATTTATATTAGATCACATACCAGATATTAGCCTCACAACAGCTGCTGGAATTTTTAATTAAAAACATTGAAGAAAAGAACCTATTCCTTTTTTTAATCCCAAAGCAGAGTCTTGTAGGTTCTTTAGCTATTGCTTGACATTATAATCACAATCTCAAAAACAATACTTGAGTGACTAACATACAGGGAAGAATTTTATCCATGCTTTGCCCATGGATTCTTGCCTCAGCTTCTTTATCTCAAAGCAGTATTATGTTTTACTTGAATAATATTTGCGACATATTTGAGTATTTAAAGGTAAGGCAATGTTGAAATGCTCAAAGTATTATTATTTATTTTCTGTCTTCTAAGAAGTTCAGCAGGAAAGAAATAAAATAAAAAGGCAGAGAACTGTAATTTCTCTATGAAATTGAGTGGCATTTGTTTTATAAAAACTAAATGTCCTAGCCCCAGAAAAAGAAAAATACATATGTGAATAATTATTCCCTAAATTATTCCAGCAGATTGATATTGTGCTCTATTTTTTATTTAAAAATTTAGATTGTGCTGTTTACATCAAGTGAATAGTTGTCTGGCCTACTGTCTTAATCATAGCTTATGTATGTACGAGTACACGCAGGGAGTAAAATTCCTGGTAGCTGTTTCAGCAACTTACATAAACTGGGGCAACAGGCACTTTATTGATGTTAGCAAGTATTATTTTTCCAAAATTTCTTGGCATTATACAGTCTTTTGCTTGACATGATAATACAGCCAGAACATAAAATACTTTAGGAAAAATAAAAAAGCTACAGGAAATTTGGAAAAAACTGAAAAGGTCCAATCTGATAGTCCCCTGAAACTATCCATGGTATCCTGGGCCATGTTGGATCAGGGTTCTCCATTTCAGGGATGTGCACTGGGCAATGGATGCCTGGTTTTGCAAAGCCAAAGGGGTCTACATAGGTCTGTATTGGGATGATAGCTTATATAACTGAATTCCTTACTTTTGAGTTCTTATTACAGTTCTCTGTACTGGATCTCTCCCATTTTCCCGGCACCGGGATTCTTTAGTCTACAGAAACATCTTCAGCTTCCAAATAACTTTGCAAAGACTTTTTGATGGGTAAGGAAGAGGGAAAGTGACTCTATTTTCTTCTCCTTCACAGGAGACAAGAACAGTCTGCTCAGTTACTAAGGGAGGCTGGAAGTGAAAGACTTATGCTGTAGCCACCACATTCAGGCATGGTGATGATCTCTGTTTACATCAGAGCAGTTGTCAGTTGGTTAGCCAGATAAGAGTGATTTGGACCATTTTGTCTATTTTAAATGGTTCGATATGTGACTTAGGGTGGAAAATGTGCCCTTTACATCAGACATCAGGTAACCACTTTAAAGTTGTCATCAGGTACTGACAACTTTAAGATTGACTGAGTGGAAGAAAACTCTATGAAATCAACCTGTGTGGGGAAAGGACGGGGCTATCCAGCAACAGAAAGCTGCAGCTTTGGTAAAAAGCCAAGCATGATGGCTGTCGTGAAGGCAAGGGGCACCCTCTTCAAGAAGGGGGTATTCTCTACAGCTTCATATTCAGGGAGACTTCTAGGAACAGTGAGTACAGAAGTCTTGGTGACCTTTTTAAGTATGGACAAGATACAATGTACATTTAAGATACTATTGCTGCTTCTTATATATTATTCAGAATGAATAAAAATCACATTACAAGCATCAGAATGTACTCTATTAAATAATAATGGAGGGGTCTGCTTAATTTATTAGGAAACCTGTTTCTGCCAATTTGTGACACCCCTACCACAGACGCAGTCTGGGTGCACATTTGAGACACTCTTGGGGTGCTTCCACATCTTTAGGTCTCCCTTATGTCCCAAATCCCACTCTGCTGTCTGCTGCTTGACCACTGAGGATCAAGATGTTCCAGGGGCCAGCTCCTTAGCCTGGGGTGCCTTAGCCTTACCTATCTCATTCAGGCCTTCCCTTAGCAGAGGTGGTTTTCCCAGCCAGAGGGATCACACCCTTGTCTGGTTATGTGCTCAGAAAATAGGGATTTTTCTTTTGATAGAATGGGTAAGCCTGTGCAATCAAGTGCTCTTCAATCATAGTTAACACTGACAATAAGTGAGAAAAAGATAACAAACAAGCTTTATTACAAAACCTAAGAACAAGCATAAGAAATCTCATGATGATATTTTTAAAGGATTCTTTTAAACAAAAATGGGAACTAGGATTCAAAGGGCTGAGAGGCGCTGCCTTATGATGAGTACACTTGCCCACTGAGAATTGGTGTGAACATATCCCTGTTTCATAGGGTATAGCAAGTAGATATTGAATGGTAATGAGTTTTGGTCACTTTTTTCTAAGGTGCCACCCAAAGGGAGTTAGTATTGCAGAGAATAAGGGATATTTCCTCAAGATAAGCAAAGTAGAAGTAATCATGGGGAAAAACTGGCATTGCCAAAAGATGTGGCACATCTAGCGTAATGCTAGACTTTGTACATAGCGTAATTCAGGTGAAGTGGAGGATCTGAGGCAGTATCAGCTTTGGTCATGTGACTGTCTGCAGTAAAAAGCTGTAAAGATCCAAGGGATAAAATCATATGGAAGTGGATAAAAAGCTCAGTGGTTACATATATAGAATAAAAATACGTGTACAAGGAGCTATTTCAATTTACGTAAAGTATTAAATGGGGTCCCATGGGATCAATACTTGAATGTGTACTGTTTCCAATCTGTATAAATGTCCTAGATGAAAAAAGCTAACTGCAAACCCATATAATTTTCTGGCAATATAAAATGGGAGAGGGTGGAGTGAAGAGTTGCCCATAAGTGAACGTAACTTTGAACTAAGTCAGCATGTAACAAACAATCTGAACAATAAAATGTGAAGTAAAATAGCAGGATAAATATGCAAAGAAGGGAATTATAATAGGTTAGGGAGAAATTACAAAGGAATTCAAATTAATTGTGGTGGTGGGGTTCTGAATCTGACAGAATGGTAGACAGATCTAGGTTTCTAAATAGACTGAAACTCTGGGGAACTAGGTTAAAAGTTTAGAGAGTTTAGTACCTGAATGCAATACATGACCTCGAAAGGAAAGAATAGAAAGTGGTAAACTTTCATCATTTTTAGAAAAGTGCTTCAGATCAGTTTTATAATGAAATGTGATGATTGATACCCCTCAATCTGCACTGTGGAGAATGCTTTGACAAAGATTTCATGGAGTCTGTGATGAGGTGGGCATATCTCACTGGCAACTAATCCTGAAAGATCCATGCTGGAAGCATGGGTTGCAGACAGCTTCATTCCACAAAACTTCCCAACGGTATCAAGCTAGGGCATGGGGAAGGAACAGAAAGAAATGGCAGCTTTCTACTCCTTGATTTAAGTGTGAGCCATTGGAGTAAGCATTGCTGTTTCTGCTAAAGATTATCCTGTAAGTGTAGTAAGTTATGGGGTGGAGGGGAGGTAGAGGAAGTGTTGTGTTGCTCTTCCTGTTTTGCTGTAAGTAAAATTTATAGCAAATGAATCAGCTTGAGATAATTACTTGAAATAGCTCTGCTTCCTTTCATATCTTAATACCAGCTGCTTCTGTGTTATATAATACAAATCTCTGTGGGCACATCTACATGAGACATTTACTGTGCAGTAGACTAATTAGCTGTGCAGTAAGTGTTGCATGTCTACAGGTGTGCCTCTATTAGGCTGGAGTAAACTAATTTACTCCGCAGCAGAATAGTACTTGTAAATACAAGTACTATCCTGCTGTGCAGTTTTTTACTTCATAGCAGTGTATGTGTAGATCAGGGGTTGGCAACCCCTGGCACGTGAGACCATTTTCCTCGGCACACGTTGAGGCCAGGAACGGGGTGGGGAGGCAGCAGCTATTTGCAGCCACCTGGCTGCAGCCGGCCCTGACTCTGGGTAGCTGTTGCCAGCCAGGAGCCTTGGCTGCTCCCAGCAGGTAGATGGATGCTGCAAGCCCCGCTGCAAGCAGCCCGGGTACCATGGCTGGCAGCAGCTACCCCAGAGCCTGGGCCAGCTGCAACTGGGAGGCTACAAACAGCTGCTGCCTCCTGGCCCCAGCCCTGGGCCGGTGGCCCCAATGGGCACAGTGCTGGTACCTGCTGCCTTCCTGGAGCCTGGGGCTGGGAGACAGCCAGGGCCGGGGCAGGAGGGCAGCAGCTGTTTGTAGCCTACTGGCTGCAGCCAGCCCAGGCTCTGGGTAGCTGCTGCCAGCCACGGTGCCTGGGCTGCTTGCAGCAGGGTTTGCAGCCTCCCAGCCACAGCTTCCCTGTGTGGCCCCTCTGTGTGCTGCCACTCTGGGTTGCACATGCTGCACTCTGGAGGGCTCAGGGGAGGGTAGCAGGGCTGGGGGCACAGCGCGTGTAACCCAGAGTGGCAGTTCACAGAGGGGCTGCACAGGGAAGCTGCCTGCTGCTGCAAGCTCTGTGCTGCCTGGGTCACACCTTCCCTGTGTGCACGGGAGCAGCATGGGCAGCACGCAGGGTTGTGCCCCTCGCTGCTGTCCCTACCTGGAGGGGAAGTGTGGCAGGGCAGCAGGGAGCTCGGAGTGCCAGGCAGCTTTCTGCACCCCTCGCTGTGTCCTGCCACACCGGGTTCCACATGCTGCTTTGCAGGAGGGGCAGCGAGGGCAGCACAGCGGGGAGCATTGCTGGTATCTGCTGCCTTCCCAATGCCCGGGGCTGTGTCCGGGGCAGGGAGGCGGCTGGGGCTGGGACTGGGGCTGGGGCCGGGGTGGGGAGGCAGCAGCTGTTTGCAGCCTCCCAGCTGCACCCGGCCCAGGTTCTGGGTAACTGCTGATAGCCACAGAGCCTTGGCTGGGGGGCAAGAGGCACGATCAGGGATGGGGGGCAGGGGCTTTGTGTGGGGGCAAGGGGCAGCAGGGCTGGGGGGCAGGGGCTTTGGGTGGGGGGCAAGGGGCACAAGCAGGACATCCTGCCATGTACCCCCTGCCCTTTTTTGCTTTTGTGGCATGCTGGCACTCTGGCATCTTCCAAGGTAGGTATTGTGGTTTCTTTCAGCACTCCAGCCAGAAAACCTTGCCTACCCCTGGTATAGATGCTGACCTGGCTGGGTGGGACATGAGGATGCTTCAGTGTGGGGGAGTTGCCTGCTGGCTGGCTCTGCACTGAAGCACCACCATGCCCCAGCCAGCCCCTCCACAGCACGTTGAGCCAGGGACAGCAGCCCTGGGCTGGCAAGCTGAACCCCCAAACCCTCTGCCAGCTGGGGCTTCTTTGACCCAACTCAATGTGATGTGGTCCTGGAAACACATGAAGAGGCAGCACCTAGAAGCAAAAAATCCTGGAGCAATAAGCACTGGAGTTTATTCACGTGCCTTAATTACACATGTAGACATGCCCTGAGCTATATAGCATAAGCCTCTGAAGGGTACAGATCCCTCATCTCCCTTTTCCAGCCAAGCTTAAAGATACCTTTGGACAAGCAGAATTTTATATTATTTCATTTCCAGTGCCCATAACCAACCTACCAAACTAACCCCTGAGACTAACTGTTAGTACCTTGCACTGTTCTTTGATCTGGGGTCTCCAAGGAGATATCAGTACTACTGATATCAGTAGGTGGTAAATTCATTTGCTATGTCCTGTACCTTGTCAGTTTTAATATGCTGTGATTGTGCCTGGCTGAGACCCTTGGCAGACTCCATGTCCCTTATTTCCCTTCTCCCTTGGAGGTTGGGAAAGGTGTCACCTATTGCTTCTCACTCTACAACTGTCTGGGGTGATAACCTCATAAGACTGTGAGGCAAACCCTTGGGACACAACTGCAGTTTGTGATAATTGATTTCCGTCGTAGATGTACACCGCATCATTTTCTTGAAGTGGCAACAGGTCCCAAGACCCCAAATCATATTGATTTTTTTTTGTTTGGCCTTATCAGTATCTTTATTCTTCTGCAAATCCCCAGTTCCTCTGACATCAGTGTCTAACATTACAGGCATTCTGTTCTCAGTTTTCTGTTAAATAAAATGTAAGCAGGTGTCAGCTGGTGTTTTATTAGTGTCCTGTAATTTAATAGTGCTAAATATGGATCAGTGTCAGCCTCCACACCGTTTATCAGTAGGTGCTTAATTATTTTGACATCATTTTTCAGCAACCTGTTGGATATAGGAGAGTAGGGACCAGAAGTTATGTCTCTCAACTAAAATTTCACTGCAAATGGTTTGAAATCATGCCCACTAAATTGAAGCCACTGCCAGACATGATTATTTCAGTTTCTTCAGTGTCGCTGTTCATTTGAAGCCAGTGTTAAATGTTTTTAGACCTCTTTTGAGATATTTAAATCTCCAAATTAGCTTCATATATTGTTTGTTATGCTTTTTTCAGTAACACCTTAGGTATCACCAGTCTGATGCCTTTAAACAGAATCCCATCTAGTACTGAGATTCCCCCTTAAGATAGCAGTGGGGGCTGGACACTTGCTATCTGGTTACTGTACTGGCTTTAATAATTTTCTACAGCATCCCACACTGAGTTGTTCTGAAAAATCATAATCCACATTCCATCAGAGACAAGACAGGGTTTTTAAATGCTGGTTGATACATATTTTGTTCTATCATGCATTTTTCAAATGCTCTAGCAGGTGTGTCTGCAATGAGTAGATCACTCCAATGGTCAGTTTGCATATCATTTATCTATACCTGAAAATATGATCTCAGCATTCTCAGAGGTGGGAAAGAGGTTATTTGCTCAGGCCCTTTTAAGCAATACTAATAAGTGATTTGTCTTTGTTGTCGGTTTCACTAATTCACAGAAGTTTAGGGGTGGAAGGGACCTTGTGAGATCATTGAGTCCAGCCCCCCTGCTCTGGGCAGAAAAAACTGCTGGGGTCACATAACCCCAGCAAGGTGTGTGTCCAATCTCCTTTTGAAGATCTCCAGGATAGGTGTCTGCACCAACCCCTGCTAGGAGTCTATTCCAGAGTTTGGTCACACGAACCGTGAATAAGTTTTTCCTTATATCCAGTCCGAATCCTTCTTCTAGGAGTTTCTGACTGTTGTTCCTGCTTTTCCCCTGGGGCGCTTTGGTAAATAGTTCTTCGCCTAGCCCTTGATGCTCTCCCCTGATATACTTGTAAGCTGCCACAAAATCCACACAAAGTCTTCTCATTTTTAGGCTGAACAGTCCCATACCTGTCAGCCTTTCCTCGTATGGCTTGCTCTTAAGGCCTTTAATCATACAAGTGGTTCTTCTCTGGAGTAACCTTTCACAGGTAAAGGTGTAAAAAATTTTATGTTCATAGATTAAGGTCCAAGGTTCTCTATTTTAATGTATTGATATTCGTTTTTGTTGGACCTCTAGCACAAGGTACTAGGCTCTAGTTTTGACCATAGTGCTGTAAGAATACTGTGCCACTACCTTCCCTGGGGATGTCCATGGACACCTTATTTTTACATTTATTGTCACTGGGCCTCAGAAGTCTGGCATTTTCTTAAACTCTTCATTAGGATTAGCATCCCAAGGCACAGAATCATAGAAAATTAGGGTTGGAAGGGACCTAAGGAGGTCATCCCCTCAAAGCAGGACTATCCCCAACTATACCTTAGCACAGCAGTACTCTCAGGTTGCCAGTTTGTGCTGCTGATAATATGCAAATTGTGATGCAGAATTCATTATTTCAAGGAATCTTTGTATCCCTTCTTTGTCTGTTGGGTCAGGCATGTTGGTGTTGGTGATGGCTGTTACCTTACTGTGACCAACACCTTGCTGTATTAACTTTAACTTGTCTCCTCTGTTATTTCTGTGACATTAAATTTACTACTTTTGTTTGTTTTTTTTTCCACTTGAGCTCAGCAGCTAAATTGAAGTTGTTTGGCAAATCGTAATTAGAATGTCAAGGTTCATTCTGTGTTTTCCAGTAGTGGCTCTTTCAGGTTTCTCTTTCAGATCAAAATCACAATCTTCTTACCAAGGACTGAGCTGGCTCGCCAACATTGCGAGGCTGGCTCTTCAATCTCTGATCAATTACACATTCTTCTGTTGTTTGTCTTCCAATTTTTATCATCATAAAAGTATAAAGTTCATAGTTGGAAGATTTTTTCCAACTATTTGAGTTGGTCTAATAAAAGATATCAGATTTACACAAAGGACCTTGCCTGCCTATGTCCTTAGACCAGCACGGCTACAACCTACACCCTAGTTCATATGTGGAATGCAGTGCTCCTCACATTCTATGCTACAATTTTATAGTTAGCTTCTGGTGCACAGGGTGACCAAAAAATATTCCATGCTGGTGCTTCAGAACTAGGCACTGTCAAAACAACAAGGTTACCTTCTGAAAGTGTTCCTTCTGCTGATGTCCATTGCTTGCAAACATAGAGCAAAGCACTGTTGGCACTTACTGTTCCTGAGAAGCTTTTCATTGCAGTGAAACATTTAACTGCCCCATTCTTTCACTCAGAATAATTTATTTTCATGGCTGTATCATATGATGTTAGGAATCACTCTCAGACAAGATGTTGTCTGCACCTTGGGTGCAGCACCTTACACTTTATTATAATAATAATAATATTATTATTCATCATTATATATATTTATTTACATTATTATTATAATTATTATCACATTATAAATATTATCACATTATTATTATAATTGCTCCATGAGCAATTATAATAATAATTGTTAGGGTGACACCATTTGGATCTCGGGGAGCAATAGATTTGCAGCTGAATAAAGGCTTTTTTTCTGTGTCTCAGCAGAGCTGCTGGTCACAAGGCAGGATGATATATTAAAAGTAACATTGCAAATGCTTAGGCAAGCAGTTTTCTAACAAAGTCGTAGTGTTGTAGAGTATGGAACCCATTGTGTAAGAAGAACAAGATGCAGCCCACCAGCTATCGACAGGAGATAAAGCAGAAGCAAGACCTTGGAGATGAAGAAGGAGTCAGCAAGAAACCAGAAAGAACCAGCAAGTGACCGGAGGAAGCCGGGGTTAAAATCTTGAGCATGTGCTCTTAGCAGAGAAGCATGTAAATGAATGAAATACATAGGCAATTCCACGTTAATGAAGTAAACAGTAAACAGAGGCAGAGCTTGAGATGGGAGGAGAAATGGGTGGAACAAAAGGAGGGTTGAAGATGGAGTAAATGTTACTGAGCATGAACCAAGTTTAATAAAATGTAAAAAGAATTAATGTTCACTGCTGCTCCCCATATTCACAGGCTGTGTGTCTGTGAGGGAGCTCGCTCAAAGCTGTCTCCATTCTGGATAAAGCTGTTGTGAGCGACGTGTGCTGGTGTTTGCTCCCTGCTTGCTCTGGCTAATGAGTAACAGGATCCATGAGTAATTGGATCGTTGTCTCCCTAGTCATTGCGTGCTGCATGGAGTTGGGGTCTAACAACAATAATAATAATAATAATACACAATGGGTGTAGATGGCTAGATGGCAGCACTACAGAGAAAGACCTAGGAGTTTCAGTGGATCACAGACTCAATATATTACTGCAGTATGACAGCTGCAAAAAAGGCCAATGCAGTTTTGGGCTTCATCAATAGGAACGTTAGATGTCAGGCATGGGATGTGATAATGCCTCTTCGCTTGGGTCTGGTTGGTTAGAACTCATTTAGGGTATTGTATGCAGAACACCTTTTCTCTATTGCTACAGAGTAGGATTTGTAGCAATGGGTTGAAATTGCAGCAATATAGGTTTAGCTGGGATACCCGGAAAAAAATCTTCCCTGTTAGAACAGTGAGGCAGTGGAATAGACTGCCTAGGGAAGCTGTGAATCTCCTACATTGGAGGTTGTTAAGAAAAGGTTGGACAGGCAATGCTCAGGGATGACCCAGGAGTGGCTGTTGCTGGATTCTGCTGTAGAGAGCAACAGTTGAAAGCCCAGGAGCCCCCTGTGCATGCATCGCTGGGAGATCATAAGACAAGTTCTGCAGTCCAGAGCAGATGGATATTGGAAAGTGCTCAACAGCAGAATAATGAAGCAAAGCTCTACAGCTGGTTTAGTTAAGAAAGAAGATAAAAGAAGCTGGGGTAAATTTATTGGATTTTGTCATTGGGGCAAGGAAGTTATAACCAACTCTTCCTGTGTCTAAATTGGCATTCAAAATGGAGCTAGTTTGGAAGAAACAGAAAGAGACAAACATTTGAAAACTCTTTTTATTTGCTCCATACTGATCCTCCCACCCCCAAATCTTCTCTGGTATACATCAAATTTTAGTGTTTGAAAATCTTAAGTTTCAATACATCCTTTAAATGTGAAATTGAAATCTATTAAATAAAAACATCATATGACCAATAAACATTGACTAGAATGAGAAACCATGTTAAATAACAATGTCCATGGTTATCATAATTTTCAGTCAGGTCTTTTTAAATTTTTTTGGAAAGTTAAAATTAGAATGAAAGTCCAAACTGTTTTTGAACAAGGCAATCTTGACTGAACTTATTTTCATTCCAATACCTTTTCAGCAGTTTTAATTGAAACTATGTTTAGGGACCTATGTATTTCATGAGTCAGTAACTAAAGGCATTTGCCACAGATCTACCCCTAGGCAAAAGTTGGTTCTCCTCAATGTCAGTTTTCATTAAAAATTAAGTTTCTAAATCCTTGGGGCTGCAAAGAAAAGATTAAAAATGCGATAGGCTACCCAGCTGATTAGGGGAATACAGAGTCAGTTTATGATGGGAAAGTAAAAGTGTGGCTTATGTCACCTAGCAAAACAAAGGTTTGAGAGGTGATATGATTGCTCTCTGTAAGTACATCAAAGAGGTAAGCACTAGAGAGGGAAAAGAGCAATTTAAGCTAAAGGAAGAATGTTGGCTTAAAAACAAATGGGTATTAACAGACTATGAATAGATTTAGGCTGGAAATTAGAAGCAGGTTTCTAACTATTCAAAGAGAGAGATTCTGGAACTCCCTTCTAATACCAGTGCCTTCTAATACAAAGTCCCTTCCAGCCCTAATGTCTATGAAATCTGTGAGTACAGAGAGAATGAAGCCTAAGTGGTTTCAAAACTGAGTTTGATACATTTATGAAAAGAAGCTTGGGGCAAAACTGGAAGCAGTGACCCAGGAGGTCTCTTCCAGGCTCATGTTCCTATGTGGGTAGAGGGTAAATCGTCTCAGCTGGAAACTGCATATAGAATGAAAAGAAACAGACTGGATAAGTCTAAATAGGTTCCCTGATTAGTCTAACTGTGTATGAACTCTGGAACCAAATCATTATTAACATCTAGCTACATTAACCATTAAACTACTGACCATTTTAGCACTAACAGCTAGTGTATGCAACTACCCCATAATCCTAAACCTTCTCACAAACCTGCCCTGGTGTCAGAAGCCCCAGCTGTTCTTTACCGAAGTGCCAAAATGCACAGCTTTTTTTTTGACAACCTTCTATAATGCAGTTATACTGTAAATGATATACCAATTCAGCACATTGCGAATGTAAGAGCAGATAAACGGAACTGAATGTAAAAAAGAAACCCCATGGGGAAATAGTATACTGACTGTATATTAATTTTCATATAATTAAACACTTCCATTTTAAATGAGCTGCCATGGAGTGTTTAGTTTGTCACACTGGAGTGCTCTGCCACCAAATTTTTTGGTTTTGACTGCTGGCTTTGTAATGCATTCTGTGCATGGGATGTCCTATTTCAGTGTTTTACTTGATCCTTGGAAGAATTTTGAGCATGTTTAAACAGGCAGATCTATTAAAAAACACGTGGAAGAACCCCTGAACGAGGATCAAATATTTTAGTGGAGAGGGAAATGCAGCAGGAATTCCCAGCTTGGTCCCAACAGCTTTGCTGTTGGATTCAGTAGAGCTAGTATTTCACTCTACATGTTTCAACTTGGAATATTCTTAACCCATATTCCCTTTGGGATGGTATGGGGCAGGGCAAAGGTTATGATCCTGCCATTTTATGAAGCCTGAGGTTCTGTAGAAAATGCTGGCTCCCACCCATCAGATCCAAGATCATCTACATTAATGACAATCCCTTCAGGCCCCATATGGTATTTTCTCCTTACTTTGCATTCCAGCACCACAGGTTGGGAATTATGGTCCTGTTAGATTTCTGCACTCTGTGATGACCTCCTCCTCATCTCCCTCTTGTGGGTTTTCCAAGGAAGTGACTTACAAGCTAAGGCTTCTTATGATGAAAAAAAATTATGGTTCATATGGAAGATTTCCTACAGAGTAGCTTCTCCTGCCTTCATTTTATCCACACTGCAAGCCCCAACAAGGCAGAATTGACATGTTGGAGCTTTCACTGGCTCAGGCAAAAGGTGAGAGTAAATGTTAGAAAATTACCTTCCTTCTTTCTCTAGGTTTCCTTGCAGATTCCATCTTCCCCGGGGCTAAGATATTGAAGACTTGTTCCTTTGCTTGTTTCTGTGCTATAGAGAATAAGGGGAGATTTACATTTCTGTGTAATAAGTGTTTAAACAGAACTAATTCTAAATATTTGTTAAAATGCTTAATAATCAATGGCCCCGTTTTTCCCCCATCAATAGTTATATACTAAAGTCATTACTTGGGCTAATTGCTGGGAAAGGAAAGGGATATTTTTCATGACTAAGAATTTGCTACAACCTGCTTAAAATTGTAAGCATTTGATCTGCCTAGAACTAAACATACAGTAAAAATACCCTGAGATGTGGAAGTCAAGACAGAAAAATTGCATTTAAAACTTAAAAAAAAAAAAAAAGAAATCCATAATGGTAAAAATTATTTCACTTTATCCAATACATTATAAGCCTTCTTTTAAAAATACAGTCTTATACATGAACATCTCTTAGGACAATCTTTATGTTAAATGTAGAAATCCTTTAAAATGTGCTGATAGCAAGCCTGTGGAGTGCAAGTTTACATGCAGCATTGAAGATATTCATTAAAATTGTAATTAGACTCACAATTAAATTCAGTCGCAGTAGAAACTTTGTGTGTGAGTGCTGCTACAGGAAGAAACCTCCAGTCTGAAAATTAGTTCAGCAGTCTGAGCTATTTTAATTATGCAAAGCTGATTATCATTGGAGAAGGAAACCTTTATTACTACAACAGAATGTTGATTTTTTTTCTGTTTTCTGGACTACAATGTAGTACATAGTTTGATAACCTAATACTTCTCTGTGTAAATAACAAGAAAAGTAATCTGAGTTCAGCAGTCTGATATTAACAATTTATTAAATGACCATTCAGTGAGTAATGTAGCACATATCTTATTTGTGGTGTTACAACTGTAGTTTATATGACCATCCTTTCAGAGGCAAACTTTTTTCTTCAGAGAGAGAATGTTTTAAGCTATAAAACTGCAAAATTATGTTTAAAACTGCATTCCAAGGCAACATCTTGTTTCTATTTGTACGCTCAAAGCTAGTGACAGAGGTGTTGATGACAAGCTTATGACATTTTAGAGGTGTTCTTACCCTTTAAAATGCCATAAGCATATCTGATTTTGATAAATCTGCGTATAACAGAAGGAAACAGCTTGCTTTCTATTCATGTTTGATTTGATATCTAAAAACTCTTCTATAGTAGCACCAGATATTATATATTAATTTTAAAGGTATTCTCTTCTGAATTGGGACTTTCCTTCATCTCAGAAGCTGTACAGTATGCAATCATTTTCCCACATTCTAGAGATCATAAGTAGTAATGTAAAAATGTTGTGCAGGATGATCTGACTGTAGTAGTCTGAACTAATGCCTGGGTTACCAAGGTGGAAGACCACAGTCTGTTGCCCAGCAATGGTACAGGCTATTGCTAAGTGGATAACATGATTAGTCTCTGGAGATCCTACTCATGTCTCTTCTATATAAATGCCCTGGTATGCAAGTGTTCACAGGGCTTAGGTCTCCCTAAAAATGTTATGCTTGATGCAAAGTTAGTTTATCTCAGAAATAAGCTAACTTTAGATAGGTGAAGGGTTAACCTGATCTAACAAAGTTAACCTGCGTGAAGGCATATTCACAGCACAATTCCAGGACTGGCAAAGCCCAGCCACTTGCCCCAGCCTTGGAACTGTGTTATTTTAACCCCCCAAACCATAATTGAGCTATTTTTTCCCCCATCCACTGTCCCAGCAGACCAATCACCCTCTCCCCATAGGTCTGCCAGCTCCTCTGCAGACCTACCAAGCCTCTCAGTCTTGCCAACTGCTTGCCCTGCTAACTAACTTACTTCTGACTACCTGTGCCTCCTCCTGGCGAGCAGAGAACTCCTGCACTCATGGGATCCTGATTTAGATTTAAGCTAGGGATGTAAACACCAATTTTAAAAAACCTGTTTAACCTGTTATAATTACAATGGTTAAATGATTAATTGGTATGGTTGTGGACAGCCAGAGTAGGGGAGAGGGTGAGTGGGGACTAGTACCTAATAGCTGGGCTCCACAGACCTTGGTGCAGCCACTTGCAGCTTCCTCGCTGCCTGCCACAAACAGCCCAGACTCCGTGCTGGGTGGCAGGCGCCTTCCTGGAGCCTGGCTTGCCTGGAGCACTGGGGTTGCCCCAGGAGCTTAGCTAAAGGGAATAGGTCCCCCTCCCACTCCCTCCACCTCTCCTCTTTGCTCCTCCCTCCCTCTCTCCCTGCTGCCTTCTGATTCCTGCTGAGGCTCTGTGCGGTTCCCTTCACCCAACTTCGCTGATTGTGCCCTGCCCCATGCTAAATGATAACCAGTAAGCTATCACCGGTTATCGCTGGGCTTCTTGGTTAAACAATTAATCATTTAAGTGTTCACATCCCTAGGTTAAGCAGCGTTCACTAAGCTGCCTAAACGTGAGCCAGGTTCCATGAATGCTTATTCACAACTTGTATCATATTATATCATATCATATTGTATTGTATTGTATACCATATCATACTCTAATTGTATTATTAGCTCAGATAATAGCCAACAGTTCAAAAAGGATGTTATACATTTAAAATTAATATTATTACATTTTTAATAATTGTAAAAGTTTATCTTTTACTTGTCTAATTTTGCTCTGTGTGTGTTGATTCTCTGCAAATCTGAAACATACCATCAACATCCCCAGATACTCCAGTTGTCACAGTCAGTGATCTACACTATAAAATGGGGATACAGAAAATAGTGGAGTATAAAACATGCAAAAGGGGAAAAAAAGTAAAAGGTCCAGCTAAACTTTGGCATCCTATTGCACTTAAGTGGCACTACAGTCCCTATAGCCAGTGACATGCAAAGGAACAGTAGAGCTAGCATCAAATATATCCGTCTCTGAAGCCCCTGCCAGAATGACCAGGCTACCCATCTGCAGCTCAGCTGGACAGAGAGAGCCTTTGATGCAAGTCAGGCTTGAACTCATAGCCTTGAATCTGTAGTGAAATGCTCTAACCACGCTCCCATTGCACCAATGCACATTATGAAATATTTCCTTAATTTGTCAGGGCTAAATTGGTATGTCAGACTAAATTAAGCACTGCAAAACTACCTATTTTCCTGTTCTGCTATGACAGGTTACTTTTAATCTGCCCATTACTCATATATTATGAAGAGAATTAATGTTAGAAATAATATCACCCCTTGTATCTTAAAAAGCTAACTGAGATGAACTTAGGTAGCTACTTCAAGCTGGAGTGATTAACATAGAAAAGCATGGTCATTAGGTTGAAGGAAAAAACCAAACAGTGTTCCTTTTGGCAGGCAGAGTTAAGATTCCAGGTATGAGTGACTTGAGGGTGCGTATGTCTGGTGATTGTATTTTTAAAGTGCAAGTGTTTGTATTAGAGTCCAGGAATCTGGAAGTGTTTGGGATTTTTTGATCTCTGTGTAGTTAGGTGTGGGAATTGTTCCATTTATATGGTTCTGTTGTCTTGCAGTGATTTATTGACTTAAGTAATTTTGTTGCTAAAGTATGTTCTTGAAAAATCCTAACTCTGATCAATGCCTTTTTTCTTTTCCTTTCTTTTTTTTTGCATGGATCCAACCCTATCAGAAACAGAAGAATGGATCCTGTTTTATATCTATAGATTGGACTTCCCCATTTATATAAAGTGATTGCTTCTTGAATTGACAAAATTACCTTCAATAAGAAATAATACCAAGCAATATTGGGCTTTAAGATAAATGCTTCTTGCTGTTTTATGTGGTGCCCATCACTATACTATGTACGACACCCATTCTCGATCTGCACCTCTCAGCCCCTTCCCTTCTCCCCATACACGCTTACCTGTTGGGGTGTGTGTCTGTGCCTGTGTGAGTCTGTGTCTGCGCGCGTGTATGGGAGACTGAGGGGCTGTTTTTGGGGGAGTGAGAGGCACCAGCAGGGCTGGGGAAGCTGGGGGGGGGGGGGAAGTGAGGTGAACCAGCAGGGCCAGGAAGACTTGGGGGGGGGGGGGGCTTTAATTTTAATCAAGGATTTTGGGGGGTTTATCAGAGGATTTCCAATTTTTTATAAAGGAAAACCAGGATCCTTGGTCATCACACTTCACATTAGTTTCATTTCCCTTTGAAGCACTTACATAGTTCCATCTTGATAACGCCATCTCTTTGTTATCTATCAGTGTGACACATATACAGATGTAAAAAAAATCCTTGTACAGAGCATGAGTATTGCCATGAATATTGAAATGCAGGACATGCCTACCAAGCAAACTACCATTTAAAATTTCTCCTCCTTCAGATGGTAGATGTTTCTTTCATTCTATTTCCTAGCTTCCTTTTTTTTTTTTGAATAACTGAATAAATCACCACTTTTAATGTTGTTTTAAATCACCATAGGATTATAGAAAATGAAGGAAATACTGATTTCAATAATAGATTTTAACATTGTTTTGCATTTGTATTTCTCTGTTATTTTCCTAAAGAGCATCTGGTTTCTGTTGATTAGTAACCATTACAACATGTTAATTTACAAGTGGAGATAGCCCTTACACTAAGTTTAATACTGGTTGTGCAACTGGATATACTATGTCTATATACATATGGTGATATAGCTTAATAACTTAATGAACATTTATTCAGATTTTTAGCTTTTACTTTTTAATGTTGGAAAATGTTGGATGATGCATTTATCTTTTATTAGATTAGTATTACATTTATAGTTGTGATTTATATCAAGCTCTATTTGAATGGAAATTGGAATTCAAATAAAAGTATAAAATGGTACTTTTAAAAGAGTTAAAACTAAGAAATATAAAAAAAATCAAAACATGTTTCACATTTTAAAGCTGGTTTAGTAAACCTGTTAAGTATTATTTGTACAAGTCAATTAATTGAATTGATTGTTTCACTTATTATGTTCTTTAAAACTGTAGAACTAGTAGATCTAATTCATTCATACCTAGATATTAGTCATGGATTTGAAGGGGAAAACAGACTTTCTTGTTTTTTCCAATTTTCAGTCAATTACTTTTTCAATTTTGAATGAACTACTCATTGAACTGAAGTAATTGGATAAACAAAACTAAAGAAAATATTTATTTGCATCTGCAAGTCTGGTTTAGGGTTTCAGCATACTGTAGTTCTAGGTACTTAGCAAGTCCCCCCCATTTCTGCAGTTTGACTTTCTTTAAAACTTTGCTGAAGATGTATACTGTTATATAACTTTTGTATTTTATTTGAATTATTTTAGTAGATTTATAATACCATATTTACTTGCATAATGTGCACGCCTTTGCCCTCCAAATTAGCCCCAACTTGGGTTACATGTCTTAAGCAGGGAAACTGATTTTTGCACCAGAATAGAAGCGTGGGGACACCATACGGTGCAGACAGACGTGCAGCTCCCAGCTGTAACTCGGAATGATTTTTGCAAAGCCTTCTGAGTTACAAGTTACCCCTGACCAAATGGAAGTTCACTGCTGGTTCCAAGGGGGAGAGGAATCTAGCAGCGGCTGGGAGCCTGCAGCCAGGTTCCCATAGCAACGGCCAGGCTCTCTGCTAGCGCTGGCTCTTTTCAGACTGGGAGGGGGGAAAGGCAGCGGAGGGAGCTCGTTCCTGGGGCTCCCCAGCTGGCGCTGAAGGGTGGGGTGGGTGAATGGGAGCTCTCCATCTCTGGGGGGCTGCAATACATCCACCCCACCCTCAGGGGATGGGGGTGGGAAGAGGCTGAAAACCCCCAAGACTGAACTCCGTCTGCTCCCTTTTTCCCTTCCCATTCTGAAAACGGTAACAAGCTGGGAGCTCTGCAGACACAAGTTACAAAACATGAAGCATCTTTATCTGGTACCACATGCATTGAGGGATCAGATTTCTACCCAAGTGCCCATTTTTGAAGCTGTTTGCAGCTGCACTCTTGTGTTTGGTCACAGCTATAAACTGCTTTCTGTGGCTAGATCAAGTGAAAATTGTCACTTCTCTTTACACCCTTAATGTCTGACCCTTCTCTCCTTTTTCTCCTGGGTAGCAAGTAGCAGGGTCACAGTCTGCTGTACAGCATCATAGCTAGAGTTAACCATTTCACAGCTGCTGCTGAATTGGCAGTAGGTTTTTGCTGAGCAGTGAATGGGAGAGGGTTAACTCTAGCTTTTATCTGCATAGGGAAGGGAGGGCAAGTGAGCTTTGCCCCTGCTTGATGGGGCAGTTTTTGGCTATGACTCTGGAAAAATCTTTTTCTCCTTCATCCTGCCTTCCCAAAACAAAGTATCTTATTTGGGAGAGTGTGAAATGAAAGAAATTATGGTATTTTAGGCCTTAACATAAAAAGGGCAGTGGTTTATTTGCTCTTAGTTTAGCATGGTGAAGGCATGCCAGAAGCAGACAAAAGAGTGATGTGGCTGATACTGCATCCAGTTATTGTTAACTCCTGAGCTGAAATGATTAGGTACCTACTGACAGGTGGGCTGAATGGAGATGGCCTTTAACACAGGTCCAGGTAAGGCTCCATTTTACACGCCCTTAGCAGACCACCTTGGCAGTACACCTTAACTGTACTACTATAATATCCTTGTAGACCAGGGCTCCTCCATGGATTGGATGAGGGTTGCTGAGCCAGTCTGTGGGCCTGATTGGGACCAACCCCTTGTGCTGCATGCTCTGTGGCTTGCTCTGCGTATGGCCTGTGGGCTTGACCCAGAAAAGCATGCAGCGCATGGGGTTTGGGGAGTAGCTGTATGTGGCACCCTACTGGGCTGGGCCTGCATGCTGGCTCTATGGCTGATCCAGATGAGGCCCTATGCTGTCTGTACATACTGGAATCAACATACAGGGCTGGTTCAGCAGGATGCTACATGTAGCCTGTGCCCCAAACTAACCCTCTGTTCAGCATGTGTGCCACATTCCAATGCAAACCTCCTGCTGGTGCATGCACAGTGAGCCCCAGGCTAGCGCATGCTGTGCTCAGGGCTGGACTGGCTGTATGCTCCATATGTAGCATAGGAGGTCAACACAGAGTGTGCACTGCATACGGTACCCCCTGAACCGGTCCTGTGCACTCATTCTGGTGTGGCCAGATCCAGACCGGCATGCAGAGCCAGTCTGGCATAGATACATCATGCACCCCAGAATGTCCCCTTGTGCTGTGTGCAGCACCTACAGTGCTGGGTCCAGCCTGTATGCCAAATGCAATGCATAGGGCCAGGGCCAGTAAAATAAATGGGCTGGATTGTACAGCTCCATGGGCTAGACTGAGCCTGTGGGATGTATGTTTGACACCCCTGATGTAGACCTTAACATAGGTTGTTATAATTTTTAATTTAAATTTAAATTGATATATTCTTAAAGTATTTAGGTTTCATTAACATCTGATTAAAATAATCTTCTTTGTAAACCTAAAATAAAAAGCACATTTTTGTTCACATAAAAAAAACAACAAAGGAAAGCTTGTGCCTCATAAAACAGAAGAACAATTTGTTTTTGGATTTGGTATGCAAAAGTGCACGTAGGCAGAACTAGATTACTAATAAGTTCTTAGGCTACTCCAGAGAGATTTGCTGATGATGAATGGCTGGAGGAAGAGGCATGATTCTCATTTTACTTTTCTTAATAGTAATGAAAGAGAGGTCCAGCATATGTTGTAACTGTGCTTATATCAGCTTTGAATTGGTATATGTCTATTTTTTGTAGCATGAGTTGTTTTTATTTAGAAGAGGGAAAGCCCGAGGGAAGTATCCTGGATAATAATCCTGTCAATTTCAGTAGGACTTTGGTCCCGTGTACTTTAGTATGGGGATTCCATGAGATGAGCACCTTATCAATAAGTAGATTGAATGCCCAGGCCCTAGAGGCTCCCCATTCCCAGGCTCCCTGAGTACCAGCAGATGCAGGATGGAACCTGAGGATTTATCTTGTATCTCCAAAATTCATGCATCTTTCCATGCCAGACATGGAATGTCTGTCGCAACAGGATGCATGGATTTTGAGGATCCAGAATAACCCAGATCCCAGGTCCCATCCCATGATTAACATTTGGAGGGAGGCTGTTATCTTTAATTCCCATTGATGTTGAGCATGATCTGCACATTGCAAGATTGAATCCTTAGACTTCAGATAATATATTCAGTACTATACTTGTGGATGCACTGGGTAGCAATACAGTTCTGCTGCCAGAAGGTGCTGTCCACAGATGGTGGACAGAGGAATGGCCTTCAGGGAAGGTTAGCTGCAAAATAAACAGGGGTAACTCTGATGAATAAGCAGTCATGGACCAAGCAGTGACAGCACAACAAAGATGTGATAATGCTTTCCCCCCTGAAAAGCCACATATATCCTTTGATGCTACTGTGACATGATGAGTACAGGTTGTCACCATAATAAGCATGCCCAGCACACAGCCATGGGTCTACAAGTCCTCAAAGAGAGCATATGGAAGAAGATGTTAGAGTCTCAATTGCTGCAAAGGAAGATGAAGGCTGCAGCAGAATGAGATCTCCAATTGTCTTGGCCTTCTTGCCGTTGGAATAAAGTCCCATTCTGTCAAGAATCATGCAGAAGCTGATGTGCAGCAACTTCTCCATGATAAAAGAAATCATGCATAGATGTCTTCCATGAAATTAGCTTTTCCAGCACATTTTTCAAACTCTTTGGTGACCAGCTAGTGACCACCAGAATTGTGAGGTCTGGAATCATAGAAGGACCAGAAGGGACCTATAAGATCTTCAGGTCTGGTCCCCTACCATAGGCAGGAGGTAAATGAGCTCAACAAGGTGCTTGTCCAGCCTCCTTTTGAACACCTCCAGGGATGGCGACTTCACCACCTCTGCTGGGAGTGTGTTCCAGATTCTAGATACCCTTATGGAAAGAAGTCTTTTCTTATGTCTAACCTAAATTTTTCCTCAACTAGCACGTGCCCATTGGTCCTTGTCCTCCCAAGGGGTGCCTTTCTGAAGAGTTGCTCCCCTAGATCTTGGTGTTCACCCCGACATACTTGTAGGCAGCTATCAAGTCACCTCTCAGTCTTCTCTTACTCAGATTGAACAAACCAAGTTCCTGGAGTCTCTCCTCATAGGGCCTATCCTCCAGGCCCCTAATCATATGGGTGGCCCTTCTCTGTACCCTTTCAAGCTTATCCACATCCTTCCTTAAGTGTGGCGCCCAAAATTGGGCACAGTACTCCATCTGTGGCCTCACCAATGCCGAATAGAGTGAGAGGATCACCTCTCTGGATCTGTTGGCAACACACTGGATGATGCACTCCAGAGTTCTGTTTGCCCTGCTGGCAACTTCATCGCATTGTTGGCTCATATTCATCCTTTGGTCGATTGTCACCCCCAGGTCCCTTTCAGATGCTGTGTCAGCCAGTGGACTACCACCCATTGTATAGTTATGATGAAGGCTCTTTCTACCCAGAATGACCCAGCACTTGTCCCTGTTGAACCTCATCTGATTGCATTCAGCCCATAGGACCAGTCTGTCAAGGTCATCCTGGATCCTTACCCTGTCCTCAGATGTGCTTGCATTTCCCACAGCTTGGTGTCATCTTCAAACTTAATCAGTGCTCTTTCCACTCCCTCATCTAAGTCACTGATAAAGATGTTAAACAGCACTGATCCTTGGGGGGCACCACTGGAGATGGCTCTCCAGGATGAGGCTATCCCATTGAGTGCAACTCTCTGGGATTGACCTCTGAGCCAGTTGCCAACCCACTTCACTGTAGACTGGTCTAGGCTGGTACCCCCCAACTTAATTAAGAGAATCTCATGGGAAACAGTATCAAAAGCCTTGCTGAAGTCTAGGTAGATCATATCAACCTCACATCCCGTTTCAGGCTGATAAGTTTCCTGGTCATAAAAAGACACCAAGTTTGTTAGGCATGACCTCCCCTCGACAAAGCTGTGCTGGTTGCTTCTAAATACCCCACCAGTTACAAGGTTGTGGTTGATGGCCTGCTTTACACTTTTTGCAAAGGTTTTTCTGAGGACTGAAGTCAAACTGATTGGTCTATAGTTTGCCGGGTCATCCCTCTTCCCTTTCTTAAAGATAGGTACCACGTTAGCCTTCTTCCAGTTGTTTGGCACCACTCCTGAGTTCCACGACTCCTTGAACAACCTCGCCAGAGGCACTGCTATGAGCTTGGCCAGTTTCTTCAGCACTCTCGGATGCAGGTCATCTGGACCAGTAGACTTGAAAATGTCTAAATGTTCTAAGAGTACCCTCGCCTGTTCAGGACTGATTTCATGTGGACTGCTGTTTTCCCTGTATTCTCTGGGCCTCTGGACACATGACGAGTTCCCTTCTGATTTCAAGAATACTGATGTGAAATAAGTGTTTAGGAGCTCTGCCTTTTCAAGGTGATCAACTGTGGGCTGCCCCCCCCCCCATTCAGTAGCGGTCCCACAGTGGAGCTTGATTTTTTTCTTGCTCCCTATGTACCTATAGAAGGCCTTTTTTTGTCTTTTATTTCAGTTGCCAGCTTGATTTCCGTGCATGCCTTGGCTTTCCTACTCTCATACCTGCAGACCCTGGCCGTATGAGCGTACTTCTCTCTGGATGCTGAACTGTTTTTCCATTGCATGTACCCTTCTTTTTTCTTTTTCAGAAGTTCCTTAATGTCCCTACTGAACCAAGCTGCTCTCTTGGCCCCTTTCCCTCTTTTAGACTGCATGTGGATGGCCTCTTTTTGAGCAGTGAAAATTGCCTCCTTAAGGAAGCACCGTCGCTCCTCAACTCCCAAATCATCCAGTTGTTCATTGTGAAGGGCCTTCCTAATTAGACTCCTGAGTTTACCAAAGTCTCCCCTTCTGAAGTCTAGGACTTCTGTTCTGCTGACAGAATTCCCAGACTTTCTGTGGTTGGTGAATCTAATCAGATCGTGATCACGGTCTCTCAGAGTACCTCCAATCTTTAAGTTGCCTACCATGTCTTCACCTTTGGTCAGCACCAAGTCATAGTTTCATAGTAGTTAGGGTCAGGACGGACCTGAACAGATCATCTAGCATGACCCCCTGCCACAGGCAGGAATGAATGCTGGGTTCACAAGACCCCAGACAGGTGATTATCCAACCTCCTCTTGAATTTGCCCAAGGTAGGGGCGAGGACCACTTCCCTGGGTAGTTGGTTCCAGATTATGGCCACCCTAACTGCAAAATATTGCCTTCTGATCTCTAACCTAAACCTATTCTCCATCAGCTTATTACCATTGTTCCTTGTCACCCCAGGTGGTGCTGGGGAGAAAAGGGCTCTACCTGCTTGCTGCTGATCTCCCCTGATGAGCTTGTAGGCAGCCACCAAGTCCCCCCTCAGCCTCCTCTTGCTGAGGCTGAACAGGTCCAGGTCCTTCAGTCTCTCTTTGCATGGCTTGTCCTGCTGCCCTCTCACCAAGTGGGTGGCCCTCCTCTGAACTCCTACCTCATCCAAGTGCTAGATGATCTTCCAGTTTGGCTTTACCCCTAGTTGGTCCCTCCACAGCCTGTGTCAAGAACAGGTCATCTGTAACTGCCAAGAAGTTGACTGACCTGCTGGAGCTGGCTGAATGGTCTTCCCAACAGATGTTAGGGTAGTTGAAGTCACCCATGACAATCAAGTCTTTAGTGCTGGCTACCCTGGTCAGTTTCCTGGAGAATGCCTGGTCACTCTCCTCTTCTTGGTAGAGAAATCTATAGTAGACTCCCACCATCAGGTTCCCTTCTCCTGAGTCCCTTTGTATCTTGGCCCAGAGGTTCTCAAGGGGCCTTCCTGTGCAATCAAATGTGACCTGCAGGGAGGGGTATTGCTCTTTCCCGTAGAGGGCCACACCTCCTCCCTTCTTCCCAACCCAACCTTCCTATAGAGCCTATAGCCTTCAATATCTGTTGCTCAGTCACGTGTGTCATCCCACCAGGTCTCTGTCAACTCAATGAGGTAAAATTCCTGTCTTCCAGGAGTGATAGTTCATCCTATTTATTGCCCATGCTTCTGGCATTTCCATAAGACACTTGAGTTTACCCCTAGTCATCTCAGGTTTTCTTCACTGGGCAAGTGTATCAGGGCATTGGTACTCATCTGGGTATCCGCTATGTGCATACCCTCCCCTGGGTCATCTTGGCCAGAGGATTTATACCCGGCAATGGAATCTACGCTCAATCCCCCAGAAGCTCTTAGTCATGAACTGGCATGAAGGTGGCAGTTACAAGAAGATCATCTAGCACTTGGATGAGGTAGGAGTGTGATTCAGCAGCTGTAAATGCTACTGAGGAGCCCTCTTTAGGATCTGCTCTGCTCATCCCGCATGGAGGGGGATTGAAAAGATGCCCTAAACATAGTCTGTTGACATTCTTCCTGACTGGATAACTATGTCCAGTGGGATCACCTTTAATGAAGTCAAAATCAGTGAAGACACACAATCAATTTTGGGACCTGGAACATCAGGACCCTCATGGACAATCCTAATAGTGAACACCCAGAGCACTGCACTGCAATTGTGGCTCAAGAATTCAGGTGACACATCTACATTACTGCAATGAGTGAGACCCGGCAAGTGGGAGACGGGGAGCTGAAAGAACATGGAGCTGGCTCTACCTTCTTTTGGAAGGGTAAACAGGAAGGAGAACTCAGCTTTATGGAGTTTGTTCTGCCATTAAGAATGAACTCATAAACCAATTCAGTGAGTTCCCTATTGGAATTTATGAGCTCCTTATGAATCTCCATCTTAAGCTGGTGGGGAGCCAATATACCACTGTCATCAGCGTGCGTGCCCTGACTCTTGATGCCACTGATGAAACCAAGGAGGAATTCTATGCCAACTTTGACCAAGTTCTTTCTGACATTCCAGAGGAGACAGACTTATTCTTCTTGGTGATTTCAACACCAGTCAGAAGGGACTCAAACCTCTAGAATGGAACTATTGGCAAGACAGGAATAGGAAAGGTCAACTTCCTCCTCTTGACCAAATGGTGGACTTACTATCACCAACACCCTTTTCTGTAAGAAAAACAGGCACAAGACATCATGGCAATACCTGTGATCTAAGCACTGGCACCTGATTGACTACATTATTGTTTGTGTCCAGGATCACAAAGATGTCCACATCACCTGAGCTATGATGGGAGCTGACCATTGCTGGACTGATCCACCAACTCATCTGCTCAATTATGTCACTCAAACTGGCTCCCAAATGATGGCTGCAACAGAAGCAATGCTGATGGAATATCAACAGTGAAGTACTCAAGAACCCAGTCAAGTGAGACCTCTTTCACCAGTGCCTCAATGAAAAACTGCAAATTCCATTCAACAACAATGGGAAATGTTGGCAGTGCTTGGGGTGACTTCAGGTCCACCATCATCAAGCCTATGAAAAGGCACTTTGATTCTCTACCAGGAATCATCAAGACTGATTTGATAAGAATGACCAGGAGATCCAAGAGTTGATTGACCACAAGTGCAAGGCCTTTTGTGCTTGGCAGAATGACATCAGCTCCAAGCAAAGAAATTGAATTTTTAACAAGCCAAGAGGCAAAGGCCCAAAGGGGGACCCGCAATATGAAAAATAGATTGGGGAAAGGTGGGGCAAAGGAGATTCAACACCTTGCTGACATCCATGATATGTACAGTTTTTTTTCAATGCCACCGAAGCCATCTATAGTCTGAGCACTCAGGGACCAACCCCCCTGAGACCTAAGGATGGAGGAGACCTGATCAAAGAAAGGGCAGCCATTGATGCCCATTGGAAGTAACCTATTGGAACCTTGTCAGTCGAGACTGTTGTTGATGAGGCTGCTCTCAACTCTGCCCCACAACACCCGGTCAGAGATGATCTTGTAATCCCTCCAACCCTGGATGAGGTGAGGAAAGCCATCAAGGAGATGAAGAATGACAAGGCATCTGGAGCTGATGGAATCCCCAACAAAATCTGCAAGCAGGGGAAGAGGAGCTCACATTATAGCTCCATGCTCTCATTTTAAGGATATGGAATGATGAAGAAATCCCAGACAACCTCAGGGATGCCATAATTGTGACAATTTTCAAGAAAGAAGACGAATCCAATTGTGGAAATTACAGAGGGATTACCTTGCTCTCCACCACAGGAAAGATCATTGTAAGCAACCTCCTAAACCATCTCCTTCCGCTTGCTGAAAAGCTCCTCCCATCCTTCCAGAATCTCAGTGTGGGTTTAGGGCATCAAGAGATGCAACTGACATGATCTTCACAGCTTTCCAGCTTCAGGAAAAATGCTGAGAACAACATAAACCTCTCTTCATGGGCTTCTTTGACCTCACAAAAACCTTCTAGTCAGTCAGCTAAGAAGCACTGTAGAGGATCCTTCTGAAGTGCAGATGCCTACCAAAATTTGTCAGCATCATCACAGAAATGGATCTATTACAACTCCCTTTTAAGTTAAGACAGGAGTTAAGCAAGGCTGCATTATCGCTCCAACATTTTTCTCAATATTCCTTACCATGATGCTACATCTAACCACCAACCTCTCAGCCCGGGGTACTTATGAACTCCAGGAGCCTTGTGAGTCCTGCAGGCAGCAGACCAGACAACCTAATGTTTTAGGGTGGTTCTTTTGTGTAAGAGCTCCATCCCTTGGCAGTCCCAGCCTTGCCCAAGGCTCTTTCTCCTTGCAGTCAGTGGACTGTCTGCAGGTGCTGGCCAATTATTTAATTAGCCTGTTGCCCAGGCAACCTGCAGCTGTGGTACCCTGCCTAGCCTGCAGAGCTCCCTGGCTAGGTTGCTTCTGCCCTTAAAGGCGCAGGCACATCTTAGTGCCCTGCGATACTGAGGAAATGCATTGAAACATCAAGGCATCAGACCCTAAACCAATGCTCATCGTGTTGCAAGCCAACACGATGAGCATTGGGCTGGCCATGTTATCTGGATGTCCAACTTCAGATTCCTGAAGCAAATTTATTCTACCAGCTTGGTCAGGGCACAGACTCAAGAGGAGGGCAGAAAACGCACTTGAAGTATGTCCTCAAGGTCAACTTGAAAAAAATTCAACATCATCATCAACTCATAGGAGACTATCACCCAGGACCTCTCCAAGTAGAGGGAAAGTCTGCTTCTGCTGCAAGGATCTCAGTACTTTGAAACCATACAAAGACAGCAGGACACAGAAAAACAGGAGTAGAAGAAACAACATATTGCAGACAGAATCAAGAATCCAGAGCCATCCATCCTGCTCAGAAACATATGCCTGAGTTGCAGCAGAATCTGTCAATCCCAGATTAGCCTAATTGGCCATCTTCAGACCCACAGATAAAACAATCATGGAAGACTATCATCCTTGACTGTGAGGGACTGCTGAAGAAGAAGACTGTACTATAGATGTATACAGCTTTTACAAAAATAAATGGACATGTTTGTTGTCTAAACAGCTTTCCAGCCTGGAACCAGGGTGAAAAAACTTGTTTTTTTTTAAAACAAATCCAAAAATGCCTAGTAACAAAGAAGTGGTGATAGGTAATTAGGTGATATCAGCCCCAAACTTACCTCCTCATCAAAACAGCACTGTATAACTTCTGGCTTCACTTGTAATGACTGTGAGAGAACTTTTGCTCAGAAATGTGCACTATAGTACTGTATTTGTGTGTGTGGTGGGGTGTGTGTGTATGTATGAGGGTGAGGTGTTGATTGAGTATATATTTGCTTGGCTTAACAGAAAAGTCATGAGTAGGCAATGGGGATGGAAGAAAAAGAGATCCAAATTAAGGTCTCAGGGCTGCTTGACAGAATATGTATTAAAAGTTCCTTTTGCCTTTTTAATTTTTGATTTTGCTTTCAAGTTTCTCTTGGTGCCTCAGTGGAATCAGGGGAGAAATTATTAACACAATACTACAACATGCAATTGCAAGTGAACTGTATTTGTGCACTAGGCAGGTAGGCAAAAAATGGCTTAAGGGAATAGCAAATATTTTTAGTGTGTGTTTAAAGTGCCTGCAAGAAAAGATGTCTGAAAAGCATCAGGGGAAATAATGAAGGAGCCATAACCTGCCTGAATATTTATTTTTTCTTAGCCACGTTTATATACTAGCCAGCCCATTTTATTTTAAGCCACTTCATAATTGCATACCCAACCTAATTTCCCCATTTGCTTCTATCTAATAACCACAACCTTTTCACTTTTGTGCAGAATTTGCCCCCTTGTTTAGGGAGGATTTTGGCTGCCAGGGAATCAGTGTGGTTTTGCTTTGCTTGCAATCTTTAATAATCTCTCCTCATATAAGGACAATGGACCAAATGTTACTGCAGTCCTAAGGCTTCAGTAGTGGCCAAAGATGCACTTTTGCTAATGTGCATTAAAATAGGCTAATGCACCTTTTTCTAGTACCTCACAATGGAGGTACTAAATATAATATGCATTAGCAAAAAGCCATTAATGAACATGTAGACACACCCAGTATGACTTTACTGTGGCTCTGCAGTGTGGCCAGGAAGCAAACTAGGACACACATTCTTTCCCACACTCCTTGCTGGAAGACCCTGTGGCAAGTGCATTTGGTGTATGTGAGGAAAGGATTTCCTGGATAGGGCTTGTCTGTGCAGGAGGCACCATTTTTTATAAAATGTCTTCTCTAAAAATCTTTTAATGTATTCTAAATCCTAATGTAGAAAGGGGAATGTTGTAGTTTTAACACATTAGTTGATTGGAGTGAACCATAGGGGGAAACTAGTGTGCCCTTTCTACTCTAGGATTTTTAATAATAGTGATAAAAAGAAGAAATGTTTGAGAGAGAGAAAGGGGTGGGGGGAGAGAGAGAGAGAGAGAGAGAGAGAGAGAGAGAGAGTTTGAGGTAGACGTGTCTGTAGAGAATGAAAAGCTGAGTTGGTGCTAGAAATGGTGTTGCTCATCTGATTTCTTTCAGCTTGGACTGAGGAGAAGAAGGCCATGTGTAAATGATGATAAAAGAGATTCTGATTCTCAAAACCATTCTTTGAGACTCCCAGGGGAGGCTGACATGCTAACTCTGTTGTCTCATCTGACAGTCCTTTGCTGCTGTCAGAATGCTTCTGCTTCTACCTACCACTATCCCTTCATATGCCAGCTTCACTGCTTCTTCTGACAATCCTGTGCTACTGGGTGGATCCAGGATTTTGTAAAGGTGGGTATTGGAGCACCAACGTTGCAGGGGCAGCTCCACTCGCACTTCTAGCTTCCCCCCACTAGGGTAGGCAGACCATACCATGGGAATAGCAGCTGGGGACTCTTTTAAGTCCCTGACTCAGGTAAGAATCCCCCTACAACACACAATCAGGCTCTTGGCACCCCTCCCTTCCCCTCTGTGCTGAGTGGCACATCCCTTCTTCTCTTCTTCCCTGCCCTCCTCTCCCTTGCCTGCTGTCCATGGCTAATCTAGAGGTGGGGAGTGCTCTAGAGCTTCTGCTGCTCTGCTCCAGGTGGACTGTACAGGGAGCTGGGCTTAGCCGGGGGCAGCAGCAACAGGCAGGGTCTCTCTTGCAGCCTGGTCCCACGTTGCGTTCTCTGCCAGCCCAGGAGCATGCATAGGAAGGTGGAACCTGCCCACTGCTGCTGCTGTCTCCAGCTGAGTCTAGCTCCCCAGTCAGCCTGACTGGAGTGGAGAAGGAGCAGCTCTGGAGTATCCCCTACCCCAAAATTGGCTGGAGACAGAAGTGAGTGGTCAGGGGAGGGAGAATGGGAGCAGGGGGGATAGGTGAATGATCATGAAGGGGAAGGGAATGGGGGATTCTTACTTACTTCAGCGACTTAAAAAAAGTCCCTGGCTGCTGGTTCTGTGGTGTGGTCCAAAAGGAGGTGGACATACCCCCTTTGGATTCACTCTTGCCTGCACTTATTATATATTTATATTAGATACTTGTCTCTCAAGTGTCATGTAGTGCTACATACTCTTGCTCAGTTGTTGATGGAAACTAGTTTCCAAGAAGCTCAAACTCTGTGAGTTAACAATCTCAGCTAAAACTGTGTCCCTCAGCAGAAACAAGTTGTCCAGAGCCAACAGGTCCCCATTTGGATTTTACTCATTAGCTGATATTTCTTCATCTGCTTGAAATGGAAACTATGGATTCAGCAATAGTTGAGAATATCCAGTATTTTGGTTGGTAGCTGTAAAAAGTTCTACTGTATTCACATTTGAAGCATTGTTACCTTCTCAGGCTGTACTCGTAAATGAATCAAAGAAAATAAACCATTACCACAGATTTGCTAGCATATGTATATTATTAGTAGTTCCACTTTTGCTCTCTGCTTAGAAATGAAAGCATATCACAGTCAGAAAAGCTGGTGCTACACAGGGCAATACTGTACAGAAGTCATACACTAGGGCCAGTTGCAACTTGCTTTTCTGGGACTATTTTCAAGAAGAATTTTGCCCTTTAGATTCAGTTTGAAGAAATTAAGTTCTCTTGCTTCAGAGAGACAATTTTTTGGCTGCTACTTTTTTTCCAGTACTCCAATTCAAAGCCTACTTTTTCTGACTAGACATTTAATGATTCATGCAGTTGATGGATGGGTGACCAAAAGAATCACTCCAATGCTGGTGCAACAGCTTTGCAGTGGAAAAGATTATTATTGAAAAGCTACATACTCTAAAGCTAAATTAACAGAGGTAAGCAAAACATGCACTTGTGGAAAATCAGTATAATGTAATGAACCTCTTGAAGATTTACCATCTATGTTCTCTACAATTTTCTGATAATTTCAGAAGACTGGAAAAAACAGAGTAGAACTTGGATTCAAACAGCTGCTTTAATACTCAATGTATAAAGCAGGTTTAGAAGGAGAAAGGCAAAAATAAGCAAGAAAGAACTGAGTTCTAGTAACCATAGTAGGAGAAACAAAGTCCTATGCTTGTTGATTGGTATTATTTGTGGTAAGCAGCTCAGCTCTCCACCTTTTCAAGAACAGTTTTTCAGAGGAAATAAACATGACAATAAAAAAGACTTTTCTAAAACCTAGAATTTCTCTTCTTCCCACTCATATGACTACTTAAAGAGAACTCACCAGTTTGATTAGAGGCATTGTTAACACATAGCCTACTACCTTTGTCATTTTTTGAAAAGAAGATTTAACAGTGTATTTTTTATATTAACCCCTAAAATGCACCATTCCTTTCATAATAACCTACCTCATACAAGTTTCTAGAATTTATGAAACCATGGGGAAAAGCCAAAGGGGAAACACAATTATGAGCTGTTTAAAGGGGAGAGTTCATAGTACAATGCTACCAATACCTGAACCTAAAATGCATGTATACCTACCATATTTTTCACTGATAACCTAGAGGTTTCATTTAATTCTGAATCATGAGTTCTCTTCTCCTGCCAGTACAAAATTCAGAAAGAGCAGCAGGACTACCTCTGGAGGACAAGTTTACATGCTAGGTTTCCACAAGTTGACGTAATCAGCATCATAAATGTCATCCTCAGTAAGTGGATCCATGTGAGCACGTTGTAAATAGTAACAACTGTCGTAGTTGTGCCAATGTACTGGATAGCATTGTAAAAATCCATTGCTTTACATGCTTAACATGCTGGAGCTATCAATGAAGCACAATACAGTGGAAATGGGGAAGAAGTGTAGCAAGTTATTACACAGTATTGGAATACTTGTTCCTAGAGATCTACAACTGAAGCCCTTTCTGAAATGCATTGGAATAACTTCTGCAACTGTTAGGTCTCTTCTACATGGTATAATTATGGCATGATTAACTATGTAGTCATGCCTTAAGTTGTGACCCAGCTGCATTTTCAAAAAATGTGTAATAACTTGGTAGCTTGTTCTAATAGTTCCATTAATTGAATGGGTGGCCAGGTACTTGTCTGTGGCAGGGATCCCCATCCACTGAGGGGCTCCCAGCCACAGAGAAGCAACCACCCATTGCCAGCCCTGCAGCTGACAAGCCTTGCAGTTGTGACAGCGTTGTCAGCTGTGGGTTTTGCACAGGGGAGAATGCTGAGCCTTCTTGGTTGTGGGCCCACAACAGGGCAGCATCTTCAGCTGCGAGGTTTATAGTGGGGGCAGCAGGAAGAATGCTGCCACTGCTGCAAGCATCCTGAGGTGCAGGGCTCGCAGCAGGGGAGGGCAGGGGAATGTGGATCATTTAATAGGTCCCATTGCGCCTTTACCTGCATGTGTAGAAGAGCCTTTACAGACTGATCAGTGACACCTCCAAGAACTGGTGTATATATAAAGGAAGACACAATTTCAGCTTGTGGCCCCTGTTTTATTACATAGTTAATTTTGCAGTTAAACCCTTTTACTTTTATAACTTAATCCAGAAAGAAAAAAAAGATAATGCTAAAAAATCCAAGCAAAAGGGGTAATGGAGAATGACCCAACTAAGGTTTAGTACAGTATGCTTTTTGTTGCAGCAGTGAAATCAAATGTAAAACACAGCTAAGGCATTTATTGCTTCATTATGGGGATTCTCTATCTGCTTAATAATTGATAGAGGCCTCATAGCCAGTCGATGGTATAAATAAGGAAGAGATGGAACCTGGTCCCATGTTTTGACAGTAAAGATTCATCACTCTTAGTACAGCCACCAAAGGGTGTCCAGGATGCCCCACAACCCTGGGGTCTTTTTACTTTATGACATTCAGATAATTATCTAATGGATAGGACAACCTCATCACATTAGACAAAATTCTTTATTTATATAAAGGCAATAACTTCAGCGGAGTTCAACAGCAGGTGAGTAAAAAAGATATACAGTATAGGTGAAAACATAACAGCTGGAATGTTTATCAGATACTTGATTTTTCCAGTTCTAGAAATGACATAAAGCACTGAAGACCCAATGTCAAAATATGAAAACATTCAAAACATCTTTACACAAAATTACTTGACTGTAAAAGATCTCTGTAGCTTTCTGTCGCCACTAATATGGCTTTTCCAGCTTCTGAATACAACCAGGGAAACTTTGAAATCAGGAATGGATTACTTCCTTGTTCAGAAAGAAGTGAGTAGCATAAGTAGGACTACAGAAATGCAGGAGCCATGTTGCTAGCAATGATTAATTCGAACGAGGCATGATGAATGACTTCTTATTGCAAAGTGCAAGAGAGCAGAATCTTTATGGGCAGTTTTGGGTTAATAATATGAAAAATTATTATTAGGTTAGAAGAAAATAAGGCTATGGTAGATTAATGCAGCATTTTTGCCATCCTGGTTCTGGACTGCTCTAGGGATAGACCCCAGCATCATTTAGATTTCTCAGGGCTAATATAAGATATAGCAGTTTTTCCAGGTTTCTCTCTGAGCCACAATACTGTCTAGAATCATCACAATGCTGTGTACTGCAACGTTGGCCTTGGCAAGACCCTGGTAGCCATGCCTTAGCATAAGTCAAAGCACACAAAGGGGTCCTCAGAAGTCTGTCTATTGCAGTATCTGTTCTATATGGTTGGATGTTGAGTTTTATGCAACTCCAACCCTTTTGTATCGTATAATGGAGCCAGAGTAGGAATATAGGTTTCACCTATGGAAAGAAATGATGACTCATCAAAGTCAATGAGAATTTTGCTTTTGACTTGAATGGAACCAAGATTTTGCTCAGGCAGTATATGGTCTTAGTCAGGGGGTAAGGAGGGGTGAGCAAGAATGAAGCGGGGAGCCAAGGAGATCGCTGATTAAGGACATCTATAAGCCTCTTGCTTTCAGCATCATCACCCCAAAGGATGAATATTTGACTATAGCTACCAATCTATCACCTTATTAACAATAATTCCCTTCTGCCCTGTTGTGAATGGTATTCATTTGCTTTACTAAAACAGAAAAGGCAGAAACGATAGAGCATGTTTTTTGTTTGTTTGTGTGTTTGTTTTTGGGTTGGGTTTTTTTTGGCAAAGTGTTGAGGATGGGCATTTACAGAGGGTTCATCTGAATTCTCAGCAGGGCAAATTATCAGTTGCCATCAGAAGAAATGGAATCCACTGTGTTATTTTTGCCAGCCTTTTCATGTTAATCCCCTACTCAGAAGGTGTTCTTTATATCTAAATGTTGTCTTGGGCTCAACTCATCTACCCCTTCACCAAAGTTGTTCAGAAGATTGCCAAATTTTCTCCATACCATTTGGGACATACAGAAAAGTAGCGGACAAACAATTTTGAAAGACTTCTGAGCATTTAGTTTGTTGAAAGCATAAATGGACTCCAAAAAAAGAAAATATTCTTGGCCACTTAAAATGAATCTCAAAGATAATGTGATTCAGATACATGAGACCCAATTTTTGGTTTAATATATTCTTACTATATAAGCTAGATATATTTAGGTTGGATGACAATGCAAGATTCTTTTTTCAACGTACTACATGCTTGTATAAATAACATTGACTCATCTTTTCAGAAAATCTTGGGAAAAAACTGCCTTATTATTGACATATATTGTCCTCCTTGAAATAATTTTAAGATGTGCAGTTAAGCATATTAACACCATCATGGAACTTCTGGTTTTGGTCAAATGTGCAAAATAGGTTGCTGATTTCATTCAGCTAGTATCTCATCCCCATAACTCTCACATTATTTCTGGAAGATTAGTAGATGTGCTGTGGTAGTGGCATAATTAATATTCATGAGAAATAATTGTCAGGGGAGTTTGAGGCTCTTACAATCTGAATGAAAAGGGAAGAAGTACATTTTCTGATTATATTTTTTCTTGTGCAAACTGTGCACTGCTGCTTTTTTCTAAATAGAAGAAAACCAAGAAACGAATGACAAAAAGATTCTGTCAGATCTATGGTATTTCTGGCTGTCTAGCCACGTTAATAATGTGAGGTGAAGCTAAGATGTGGGGGGGGGGAGCTAACCATCCATCCTGTCCCTCCTGTTTTTAGTTTTGCCCTTTGTAATTAAAGAAGAAGTATTTCATCTGCTGCAAAAATTGTGGTCTGTTTGGAAATAGTTAAAGGAGGAAATGAATAATTTCAGTCAAGGGAACACAGCCATCACCACTGCAGTGTTTCTTTCCCTGGTATTTGTAGCAAATACAAACAGATGTAATGGGAAGCCAAAAGCTATGGAAGCCTTGAGTGGCATTGTATTTTACTGCATGAATGTCTCTTAATATCTCTCTCCCTCTTTCTCTCTCTCTGGAATTTTAAATAGAAGTCCTAGCTTAGGAATCAATAGTTCAATTAGATTATATGGTGAGCTCTTGGATGACTGTTAGGATAGCCAGGAGACTACTTTCCTTGGCTAGGAGGAGTTGCTGGTCTAAAATGGGAGATTATATCTGCACCTTGAGCTAATGTGCATTGAGTGAGACAAAACTACAGTAGGAAACAGGCATAAGCTTGTGGTTTTATATCATGCTTATTGGATACCTAGGGAATATTATAATTAGCTACCCAATATCTAGCATTGAGCAAAAACCATTTGTAACATATAAAAATAATGAAAGGAAGTATTAGGCCCAGATCCCAAAAAGTGTGTGCTTAACTTTAAGTATGCAAATTGTCTCATTGGAGTCAGTGAGACTACTGAAGTGCTTTAGTGTATCAGTGTATTAGTGCTGTGGAAAGAAACTTCAGACAGTCCTTTCTGAAAACAACAAAAATACAATTCTTATGCTGGAGTAAAATTTAAACTAACAGTTTGCTTAAAAAAATTCTTGAATATGTCTGTAAATGTGCAACCAATTCTATATAATAATCTTACAAATGGAGCAAGCAAAAGACAGAGTGTTATTTTGGCCTTTTAAAATAAATGTTTGCAAATTATATTTTCCAAATAAATTCAAACCAAATGTCTCTCGGTCTCTAACTTCAATGTGCATTGTACATATGTCGTTTGGAGTAAGTATTAGATACCTAGTATGAGAAGAGTTGAGCATATTGGCACTTGTACACATGACAGGAGTTTAGTCTTCTATGCTCCCTAAGTTGAAATGGTGGGATTTTGTTGAAACACAGCTTTTCAATTTAAGGGTTTCATTTTTCCATCACATTATGACAAGGGGTCCAATACTTTTTTTTTCAGTGGAGCCTGCCTGCGGTTGGGAGTGAGCTGCCAGCAGGCCAAGTGGCCCCTGAGATGCAGAGGGCCCTGGTCCTTCCCTCCATGGTGGTGGCACCCTCAGGAAAGAGTTGGATTGGGTCGGGTGCTGCCTCCAAGATGAGGCAACCCCTGGCCCGCTAGCAACCTGCCCAGGCAGCTCCAGGGCGCGCTGCCACTATGGAGAGGACTGGACCTCCCCGCAGCTCAGGAGCCACTCGGCCCACTGGCAGCTCTCCCCATGACCACGGTCAGGCTCTGCAGAAAAAAAGGATCGGGCCCCTTGCTCCTTATGCCTTTAGCAGGTGCTTGCTGAAGGCAGAAGCAGCAAGGGGCCCAATCCTTTTTTTTTCCAGCAGAACCTGCCCACCTCTCCTGTGGCCAGGGGATGAGCTGACTAATAGCTGCAATGTATTGTAGCAAATTAAACTACATCAGGACGTCATTTAGTTTGCAATGATGCAAACTCATCTAAAACCCCGGACATCTGCTGGGAGACGCAGACAGCAAGGTCCCATCACTCACGCAGGTTTCTAACTTGTGTACAGGACCTCCACCTGACACAGGAGGTGCATGGTCCCACTAGGGGGAATGCCATACTGGATCTGGTATTGGCAACGGGAGATGACATGATAGGGGACCTCCAGATCGGTAGCCATTTGGGAGACAGTGATCACCTTATAATAGAATTCAACATAAGACGGCGAGTGGGTAAGGTAACTAGTAGGGTGAAAGTGCTAGACTTTAGGAAAGCTGATCTCAATGCACTCAGGCGATTAGTCAAAGAAGCACTGCAGAGTAGGAGTTTTGATGGGATGGGAGCCCAAGAAGGGTGGCTGTGCCTAAAGGAAACGATCCTTCGGGCACAAAGCAAGACGATCCCCAAGCGAGGCAAAAGAGGGAAAGAGGCCAGGAGGCTTCCATGGCTGACCAGAGAAATCCAGGGCAGCCTAAGGGCCAAAAGGGGAGCACATAAAAAGTGGAAACAGGGTGAGATCACTAAAGATGAATATACCTCCTCTGCTTGTGCTTGTAGGGAGGCAGTTAGGCGGGCCAAAGCTACCATGGAGCTGAGGATGGCAACCCAAGTAAAGGACAACAAGAAATTGTTTTTTAGATATATTGGGAGTAAAAGGAAGGCCCAGGGAGGAATAGGACCGCTGCTAAATGGGCAGAAACAATTGGTGACAGATAGGGGGGACAAGGCTGAACTCCTCAACGAGTTCTTTGCCTCAGTGTTCCTAAGTGAGGGGCACGACAAGTCTCTCACTGGGGTTGTAGAGAGGCAGCAGCAAGGCGCCAGACTTCCATACGTAGATCCTGAGGTGGTGCAGTCACTTGGAAGAACTGGATGCCTTTAAGTCGGCAGGCCCGGATGGGCTCCATCCGAGGGTGCTGAAGGCACTGGCCGACATCATTGCAGAGCCACTGGTGGGAATATTCAAATGCTCGTGGTGCACGGGCCAAGTCCCGGAGGACTGGAAAAGGGCTAACGTGGTCCCCATTTTCAAAAAGGGGAGGAAGGAGGACCCGGGCAACTATAGGCCAGTCAGTCTCATCTCCATCCTTGGTAAAGTCTTTGAAAAAATTATCAAGGCTCACATTTGTGAGAGCCCGGCAGGGCAAATTATGCTGAGGGGAAACCAGCGTGGGTTTGTGGCAGGCAGATCGTGCCTGGCCAACCTAGTCTCTTTCTATGACCAGGTTACGAAATGCCTGGACACAGGAGGAGGGGTGGATGTCGTATACTTAGACTTCAGGAAGGCCTTTGATACGGTATCTCACCCCATACTGGTGAACAAGTTAAGAGGCTGTGATGTGGATGACTGCACAGTCCGGTGGGTGGCGAATTGGCTAGAGGGTCGCACCCAAAGAGTCGTGGTAGATGGGTCCGTCTCGACCTGGAAGGGTGTGGGCAGTGGGGTCCCGCAGGGTTCGGTACTTGGACCGATACTCTTTAATGTCTTCATCAGCGACTTGGACGAGGGAGTGAAATGTACTCTGTCCAAGTTTGCAGATGACACAAAGCTATGGGGAGAAGTGGACACGCCGGAGGGCAGGGAACAGCTGCAGGCAGACCTGGATAGGTTGGACAAGTGGGCAGAAAACAACAGGATGCAGTTCAACAAGGAGAAATGCAAAGTGCTGCACCTAGGGAGGAAAAATGTCCAGCACACCTACAGCCTAGGGAATGACCTGCTGGGTGGCACAGAGGTGGAAAGGGATCTTGGAGTCCTAGTGGACTCCAAGATGAACATGAGCCGGCAGTGTGACGAAGCCATCAGAAAAGCCAATGGCACTTTATCGTGCATCAGCAGATGCATGACAAATAGGTCCAGGGAGGTGATACTTCCCCTCTATAGGGCGCTGGTCAGACCGCAGTTGGAGTACTGCGTGCAATTCTGGGCGCCACACTTCAAGAAGGATGCGGATAACCTGGAGAGGGTCCAGAGAAGGGCCACTCGTATGGTCAAGGGCCTGCAGACCAAGCCCTACGAGGAGAGACTAGAGAACCTGGACCTTTTCAGCCTCCGCAAGAGAAGGTTGAGAGGCGACCTTGTGGCTGCCTATAAGTTCATCCCGGGGGCACAGAAGGGAATTGGTGAGGATTTATTCACCAAGGCGCCCCCGGGGGTTACAAGAAACAATGGCCACAAGCTAGCAGAGAGCAGATTTAGACTGGACATTAGGAAGAACTTCTTCACAGTTCGAGTGGCCAAGGTCTGGAACGGGCTCCCAAGGGAGGTGGTGCTCTCCCCTACCCTGGGGGTCTTCAAGAGGAGGTTAGACGAGTATCTAGCTGGGGTCATCTAGACCCAGCACTCTTTCCTGCTTATGCAGGGGGTCGGACTTGATGATCTATTGAGGTCCCTTCCGACCCTAACATCTATGAATCTATGAATCTATAAACCCCTAAAACTGGTGCACATGTAATGTGTAACGCCATTAAACCACACACAATGACAATTTTGTCACATGTACATCAGGGCATTGTCACATGTAGAAGTGCCCTGTGTTTCTTATGTGGCTATGAGATCATTCATATAAATTATATCAGATTAAATAGTCTTTGGTTTGTAGTCTCCACTCTCCAAACCTCCCTAAACTCCGATTTCAGCAAAGAAGAGGTATTTCATTATGGAAAGCTTTCTTTTTTAAAAGATTATTCTATTAAGGATGTTACTTTGGCATGAGTGGTGATAAGCATCTATTTCTGTCTGTTAAAATTTGTTTCATATAAATCTGCCAGTTATGAATAAAATATTTGTTTTAGGTGGTCTTCTGGTAAGCTCATAAAACAGAAACAAGACTGCATTTTTAATTTAGAGGGCTAAATATCTTCATAAAAATGCTTTTTATGGAAGCAACCTTTACTATTATAAATGATCTATTTGTTCAATAGGATTAATATTGCAGGCTTCCTTTGTGAAGCTTAGGCATTGCTCATTATCATAATATTTCTGGCTGAGAGGTTTGAAAAGGTTAGTCTTTATTCTTAGACCCACTAACTTAGAGAGACTGTAACGAATTGCAATTATAAAAACCACAGATTTTGTATTGATCAAATTCAAATTGCTTACTCAAAAAAACTAATTAGAAAAACATAAGAACAAGGGAAGAGGTTGGAGGGTTTAAGTATAGTAACCATTAGAGCTGAGTCTACATTGTTTAGAATATCTATTTTCATATCATGTTGCTGGGTTTTTGGTTGTACCCATGTTGGTCTAAGGACACAGGCAGGCAAGGTTCTTTGAGTAGACGTGATATCTTTTATTAGACCAGCTGAGTAGTTGGAAAAAAGTTCTTAGGAAGCTTTTAGGTGCAATCACCCTTCGTCAGGCGTAGGAAGTCTTTGCTGTTCTGACTCCAAGGAATGAGAGAAGCTAAAAGTGTGACAGGATGCCAGTGAAAATTTAAATAGGTAGAAATTAGGAAAACAAAAGGTAAAGCAGGGAAGGGAGGGGGGAAAAACAGGGCGGGGGAGGGAAAGCTAAAGGTGAGTAAGGAAGATTCTGTAGTAGTAGTAATTCAAGGTAGAAAAGAGGCTGTCTATGAAAAAGGAAATAGCTGGAAATGAGGAAGACAAAGGACAGAAAAGTAGCAGGGTGGGGGAGTAAATGGGGTGGGGGAAGAAACGTGTAAGAGGTCAAGTCTGGCAGGTATCTGGTGATCAGATGTCAGGCAGGTTGTAATGTGTCATAAATCCCAAGTTTATATTGAGTCTGTGATTTTTTGTGTCTAGTAGATTTATGAAGTGAAGTTCATAGGCTCATCTACAAAAGGAGTATTCGAAGCTCCCTTTGAGTATTAAAACTGTGAGATTGGAGAGGGAGTGATTGTCTTGTGAGAAGTGTGCCCCCACAGGTAGTTGGGTATTCTTGTCTTTGATAGATTTTCGGTGTGTGTTCATTCTGGTGGGCACTTGTTGTTTGGTTTCTCTTGCATATTTTCTGTCAGGGCATTCGGTGCACGCGATGAGATATATAACATTTCTGGTGCAGGTGTAAGATCCAGGAATGCTGATGGTTCTGTTCTGGGGTGTAGTTATTGTGGGGGTGGTGGAAATGTGTTGGCAGGTTTTGCCTGACTTGTCCTGGAATGGTCTGGATCCATTAGGTGTGCTATTTTTGTTGGCGGCCTCTGTTGCATAAACAAGAACAGAAATTGGACCTGAAGGGGCAGGGACTGGGTAATATTTTCCCCCAAAATGATTTTTCTTATGCCAAAGAGTGCTATATTAGAACATAACTGTGTATGTATGAAAAGAGGGGGGATCAAACAGGACCTTAAAATGGCAACAAGATATTTACAGTTTCTTTTCTTTATAAAGCTAAATACTACTGCCAAGAGCATTACCCAAGGCTACCTGTATTTTTCCTGTTGCACTCTGGGTGGAGAGAATAATTCTTTTTTTATTAACTCATTCAGCTGGCTCCTGCATGGGTGCCTTCAACTGAAATTTAGATCGATCTTTTAAAAAATCTGGATACTCTGTGAAAGTCGCCAGGGCAAAGAAGCATAATGGATACTGTGACACACACTTCTTTACCCTACCCTGGGCAAGAGCCAGACCATGGGGCTTCTTGCAGGCCAGATCTTGACTCCCTCTGGCTGTTTTTACACAGGATTTATGACCCAGATACCCTGTTCCAGGCAGACCCAAACCCTCAGACTGACCATGACTTCTCCATTGGATAATAGGCAAATTTTACTGATACGCAATGATAGCAGATAAGAATAATGTGGGCAAGGCAAACAATTCTATATACCAGTCTTAGGGCTGTCACAGAGGGGAGGTACATCTGGCCAATATGCAAGCTTCATCCTGTGGTTCTTTCTTGAATGTGAGATGTCAAGCAGCCTGGAGATCGAAGGCTGAGGCCTATCCCCCAGCAATGGGGTGGGTGAGATGTGCTGGTGGTGTGTCCTCTGTTCATGGTGGCTTCAGGTCCCCCTCTCGGGGACCCTTTGCTGCTCTGAAATCCCTCCTTTTGTATCCCTTTTCTCCTCAGACTCTTCATTCCTGGACATCGTTGATTGGTTTCCCTGTGGTTGTCATAGTGTCCATGTTCTGTCCTGTCAGCATATTCCTTTGTTTTAACAAACCCATCATGTGCAAACATTTTAATTTAGTCATTTACCAAGCCTTCTAATTTGGTCTGTTCATTAAAACTGGAAATCCCAAGGGCTCACTGTGACCTAATGCTACCTTAACTCATGTTATGGAACAGCGTGGTACATGTCTTCAGTTTCCCAGCCTGTGTGTCTGCTGGCTTCAGACACAGTGGGCCTTGAATGAAACTGTCACAAACAGGCTTTTAGAAACTAATTAACCCTTGCTGTTCCCCTGGACCATTATGCTAATGCATATCTACTTTACTTATAAGCCAATTCCCAAAAGCAAGCCTCTAAATACCATTTTCTAGCCATCAGGCTGTTGGGTCCCATTTCCATGAAGGGGCAACACACAGAGAACATCTGCCAAGGAATTCTACAAAGAGGCCAAAAGACAGGGACAGTGTTAGGCCTATTTAAACTAAGGAAGCCTTGTGTAACCCAAACACACCAATTTTATGAATGTTGAGCAGCACAAGCTTTACCAGAGCTGTGACGCATTCATTTTATCTGCATTGCACTGCATGGATGAAGATAACAGAACTATATAGCATTCAGTAAATGAGAGAGAATCACAAATATGAGGATTTTGGTACATTGTGTAGCCCCATGGTTAAGTATTTTGAGCATTATCTGACTCTTAAACGTATTGAAGTCTATTAACTTTGTTGGAAAATAACAAAGACAAATAAAAAGGGAAGTATTTTATTGAAGCAGTTTGTGGCTTATTTTTAAGTGCTGTAATTTTATATCATGGTCGCAACAAGCTAGAGGTGGGCCCATGCCACAAAATTCAGGGACTGACTGTCCCCAAAGAGTGAAAATAACTTTGTTTACATTTATCTGTATTCACACATTGGTGTACCAGATCAGTAAGGGGTCATGCAGCAGATATGTACATATTGGCAATAGTAGAAAACCTATGAGAAGCCTCATTTTAGCATCCCATAAGCTGCTACTTAATATCAAAAGCTTAGCTTTTAAAATAATTTTGAACATAATAAAAGATGAAATAATCAGAATTAGTTACTTATTAGTTATGGATATTATTAGCTACTGTCTTGTGTCCTAATATTACAGGTCTTGCAGGTAATTTCTTCTGCTTCAGCAACCAAGACAAAGAGGGACAGGCTGCAACCACTTCTGCAATGACTTTATTCAGTGTCACTAGGTTATTCTCCCTCAAGAAAATACTAGGTGAAAAACAACCTGTTCTCTGTGTGGCTGACAACCTGTGAATGAAAACCTGTCATAATGCTGACAAACACCACTGGTGACAATGGATGCATCTCCCTTTCTTGTGCTCCCTCCACTGAAAAGAGTTAAAAGGCCACAGCCAAAGCTGATACTATGTTGTTAAGAACTAAAGAATGGCAGTGGAGCTAGCCAATTGAGGAACAGGTATATTCAGTCTGAATTATGATTTCAAATTTCTGCTACAAAATCAATGGGTGATACAAACTGAGCTTATTCCTCTAAATACAATTATAGTCAACCTATGAAATAATCATAATTTGTTTGCCAGCATATTGCTTCTACAGAGGTGATTAGTCAAATCAAAGGCATTATTAAAAATCTAAATGAGTCTTGGAGGAGCGCATGGCTGACCATTCCCAAAGTAATCCAGAAACTTCATATCATCCAGGATCTGATCCTGAAAAGAGCTGTGTGCTTCCTGACAGATGTCTTATAGGTATGCATATTTTCATTTATTTGATTTGTATTTGGAAGGATTCACCATTATAAAAGACACGATGTTTGTCCCAATTGATATATAGGATCTTGAAAGTAGACTGTGGGTGCATTTACACAAGATGCTTTACTGTACAGTAAGTGTGCATGTTTACATGTGCACATACTTACTGCGCAGTAAAAATTGCTACTTGGCAGTAAATTTGTTACATGCAAATTCAAGTACAAAATTTACTTGTGAGTAGTTATTGTGCAAGAACGCATGTGTAGATGCCAGCTGGGAGCAAATTTGCTCCTGGTCAGCTCTGCCACTAGGGAGCTAGCTTCTGGCAGCTCGTTTTGCCTTATGAAAATTCCATTTGGGCTTTGAGGTAGTCTTAATCAATGGAAGTCAAAGACTAATATTTATCAATGATGGTCATTGTTGATTATGGGGAAAGTTGTCAGGGACCATGCATGGATCTGGCAGTGTGATCCAACAGGTGTCAGAAGAGAAACTGCACAATTAGCTAGCTAAAATATGTTATACTGCATAGGATCCTGCATAATTGCTAGATTATTACATAAAGCTAATATAGTCCCAGTTGGTGTGATGGCTAGTGAAATTGCAAACATACTTTGCTGAGTGATTATAGCAGAAGAAAATCTTGTTGCCCATAGGGCTCACATGCATGCTTGTAAGCATTAGCGATGTTACTACAGAGGTTACTGATTCAGATCACATCACAAAGCAAGATGCTAAATAATGTGAAATCAGTGATATTGCTTTACATGTAGGTAATATGATCATGTTCAGGCTAAATGGATACACCAGTTCAAATCCCTCAATATAAGGATTCGGCCAGGACATCTGCAGCTAGTCCTGCAGCTAGGCCTTGAGGGATAACCAGGAGGTTAGCTAGGTGGGTGTCTGGGTTAATGGGATGTCAGGTTGGGGATCAGTAGAGTGGGAAACTTGGGACTAGGTCTCAGGAGAGCTAAGAGGGAGATCTGAGAGATGTACCCCAGTGTACAAGCCAAGGTCAGAAGCCAGGAGAATCAGACAGCCGGGTGCTAAGTTCCAGGGAAGATCCAAGAGCAAGGGGAAGCCAAAGCTAACCCAAGAGCCAGGGGAATCAGAGAGAGAAGTGAAAGCAAGGTTTGCCAGAGCAGACTGAGGCTGTTGTCAAGGTGTGCCTGTAGCCTGAGTTTGCAGGTGTGCTTGAAAAAAATCTGAGAAGCACTCCCAGCAGCCTATCCAATTGCAGAAAACTGGGGTAGTTGCATTAGTCTGGGATCAGGGTCAGGTGTGGAAGCTCGAGAGTTCAGCCCAGGCAGGCCTGACTGGCCAGAGGCCCTGACACTCAGTGGTGAAGCAGTAGGCTTCCTATGCATCAGTGTGGATTCCTTGCAACATCCATGATGTTCATGCAGTGATGACAGGCAAGAAAACTGGTATGACCTCAGTTTTCATCTGGAGAAGCGTAGTGAACAGGTCTGGGGCTAGGAAATGGCTACAATGCTAAGAGAACAAGGATTTGAAGTTTTTTCTTCCAAACTCCATTGTCTTAGAAAATTGTTCATTTCCTTGGGTATATGAAACCTAAGCCCACATATATTTATGGAGAGGCAATTGGAAAACCAGACTATTACTCATGATCAAGAAACAGCAAAAGATGAGCTGATCATAAAGATGAGCTAGGCATACTCAAAATCAGGGATAACTTTGTGGACTGTGGGAGAATTGAGGCAGACCTGGAGCAATATTCAGAGAAGTAGGAAGACATGGTGGCTTTTATGACAAGAAGTCAACATATATGAGTGACAGTGTCAAAAACAGAAAAACAGGTTGTTCTAGAAAATGAGGGGGGCCTACAGACTCCAGCATTTGGCCCCAAAGAAACCACTAGAAAAACTGGCAAGAGCTGTTTCAGGAAAAGGAAGATGGGTGGAAATAAGATTGGAGGGGTTTCAAGCTACAGCTTGGAGAAAAAAATGGGAATTTGAGGAATTTGTATTTATTTGTAGAAATAAAAGGAAATGTAGATACTGTGTTATTGGGAGAGGAAGATGGGTCCCATAGGACATCTTCTTGAGAATGGGGAAACCAGGTTATATGCATGTTGTATAAGAAGCAGCAGCCAAGATCTTGTGTGGAGTGAAAAAAGGTTCAGAGTGAAAAGGTGTTAGGAGGGATTCAAATGTTATAAATAAGGTTCAGCAACTGTGGACATAGGTATCAGTGAAGGCAGGGAGCATCATCATCATCATCACAATAGCGGTGTCCCAAAACTGAATGAACATTTCAAATTGAATTAAAGCTTGCCATGTTTTTCTTGTGAGTTCTTCTTTTTCCATTTCACTTAAATAACTCAATTGCAGAAAAACCCTCACCTATAAAACTCAAGAAAAATAAGACATGACATTATATAGTTACTTATTATAGAACTTGTTTGTGCAGTCATTAAAATATTTTTCACTTGTTGATGTATCTGTAGAGTAGATCGTCAGAGAAGACTGAAATGAATGGAATATTAATGGAATGGAGGTGATCCAAGCAATCTAGCTGGTTAATATGCCAGCACACAATCTAGCTGGTTAATATGCCAGCACAGAATGTTAGTTGTCTAGAAATAGCCTGTCTACACCAATTGCAACTGTATCACTCATTAAACAAACAAATCAATGAACTTACAGGTTTTCTACCTATTTTCAGTTTATTAAAAGGAATAACAGCTTTGGCACAGGACATTTCTTAAAGATTAATGACTGACTGGGTTAATGGTCCCAATCTGCTCCTTGGAGAAGCTTTCAGCTCCTCCCAGGCTGTCATTAATGCCTGGAAAAAGCCCTCTGCCTCAATTATTATTACTTAAATATGACAATGTTTGCCAAACCCAGTAGAGATTGATTTCCAAAGGGAGAGCTGTGGATTCTCAGAGCCTCTGAGGCAATACTGACCTCTCCAAAAGAGATGGGCCCATGACTAACATCTATGTGTTACTGATACGCTAGGGTTTCATTGAGCTGCTTCTTTCCCTCCTGGAGCTCTGACATTTTTATGGTTCAACAAATATACAGAGTAGTTTCTCTGTCATTTAATATTTTGTTTTCCTTCCTTACTCCTGCAATTACTGCTTTCACTAAGGACTCTTTTTTTAAACTCACTCAGCCAAATTCATCCCTAGTGTAACTCCTTTGGAATTAGAAGATTGAAACTAGGAATGAATTTGCATCATTAAATGAGCAGACTGTCTAATCATGCAATGACTTCAATTCCATTGTGTTCTATTGCAATGTTTCTCTTGGTATACCTGTATGATCATCCTAGTCTGCAGTACTGCTCTGACATCCTTTAACATTGAACGCAGTTAAAATGGTCTTCAGAAGATGTATATTGAGAAAAAAAATGCTCAGAATGCAGCAACAAAGTCTCTTTATTGTGGCCACAAAAATCACTACCTTCCGTGTAGCATGTGCATGCACGTACAGAATGCTAGCTGTGTAGGCTGACCATATGGAAATCCCAGAAATCTAGGACATCATCTGAGACACTGCTTCCCACCTCCCCCACCCTTGCTCTCACAAGTTGGCAGGGGTGGGGCTGTGTGCTGGGCAGGCAGTGGTGCCTCCCTGCTCGCTTGCAAGGTGCTCTGTGCCACTTTGACTCCTGGCTAGACTGTGCCCTTTGCCCCTGTGTTTTTATGACACCCATTATAATTCCCAAAAGATGGCCAGGACTAGCCTCTGAAATCTGGGACTGTCCTGGCTAAAATGGAGCAGATGGTCACCCTATGGTTGTGACTTCTACATCTATGAGCAGGTTCGGTTTCTGTTTAGGTGAACGATGTTACAGTGAGCAGCCAGCAGGACTCTGTGTGCCTTACAGTTTACGGGAATTACTATTGTCGCTAGGGGCACTCAGAAATATATCTTTCCAGCACACAGCACCTAACCAAGGGGTGGGCAATTATTTCAGGTGGAGGGCCGCTTACTAACTTTTGGCAAGCTATCAAGGGCTGCATGGGTAACCCCACCCCTTGGCAGGTGCCCCGCCCCCTGGTTGCCATCTTGGGACTGGAAGTCCCACCCCCTAACCTCTGACCTTTGCCACTAGATGTTGCTCCCCTTGCCCCTGGAAGTACTCCTTTGGGAAAGAGGGTCTGCCATCTCAGGGAAAAACCAACAAATTACATACTAAAAATCAAACACCCATAATAATATATTTTAATTTAATTAAAAAAATTAAATTTTGTCCTGATTTGTGGGCATTTGTGATGTATGTGCAGAAGTGATTGCATATGGGGGTTTCTGGGGATGTGTGTGTGGAAATGGATGTGGGTATGGGAGCCATGTAGTGCAGAGTGACTGGGCAGGAAAGTGGGAAAAGCAGTGGGGGGCGGGGGAGTGGAAGCGAGTGGGAGTGTGGGGCTTGTACCCATGTCCCAGGGCCAGTGGGACCCAGAGCAGGGTAGCAGGAGTATGGGGTGCGGGCTGGCAGGGGTCTGTAGAGCTGGACTGGGCTGCACCAGCAGGGAGAAGGGGGAGTTGGCCCGGCTCCATAGAGCCCCTGCTGGCAGGGACCCCGGTCTCCCGCATGGCTGCCGCTGGCTCCCAGGCACCTGTTCACTCCCAGTGCCCCAGCCCCAGCCCTGCGGTACAGGTGAGGAGCAGTGTGCAGCCCTGACCCTGCGCTTCCCTGTGGGGAATGAGCTGGTGCTCAGTGCAGAGGAAAAGCGCCCCTCCCCCCGCAGCCAGTGCCCCCAGCAGGGCTGTCCTGCCTCTCCACTGCATCACTGCCACCCTGTGGGGCAACAGTGGCAATGGAGAGCAGGCACAGGAAGTCCCACGTGGGCTCTGAGTGGCTGCACCACGGGGCGCTGGCCATGGGGGAGGGGAGTGGCCACTTTTCTCCCGTGCTGAACACCAGCTCGTTCCATGCCACTGTTGCTAGCCTGGGCCCTGCACCAGCTCTGGGCTTGCCCATCAGGGTTGAGGTGTGGCAGCAGTAGCTTGGCAGAAGCTGCTGCTTGGCATGGAGGAAAGTGTTTGCTGCAGCTGCCCACCCGGAGCCTGCACTGTGATAGGCTGTGGTGTGGCTGCTTCACCGCTGCCTTTGTGCTGCCCAGCGGCTGCTCCACTGCTGCCATGCTGGGCAGCACAGAGGAGATAGTGAAGCAGCTGCACCACAGCTTAGCTTGGTGTGGGCTCCGGGTGGGCAGCTGCAGCAAACACTGCCCAGTGGCGGTGGCTGGGGGGCTGCTTTTTTCCATGCTGAGCAGCAGATTCTGGGCAACAAGCTGGTGCTCAGCATGGAGGAAAAGTGGCCGTTCACTTTCCCTGTGGCCACTGCCCCATGCTGCAGCTGCTCAGAGCCGCATGGGGCTGCCTGTGCCTGCTTTCTAGGCACTGATGCAGCGGAGAGACAGGACAGGCCCTGTGTGGGCTGTGAGCAGCTGCAGCACAGAACACTGGCCATGGTGTGGGGGCATGCTTTACCCCCGCTCTGAGTACCAGCTCATTGCCCTGCAGGCAAGCACAGGGTCAGGGCTGCATACTGCTCTCCACCTATACCGTGGGGCTGGGGCAGGGGCACTGGGAGTGAATGGCAGCCAGGTGGGAGTGTGGGGTATGTGCCGGTGTTCCGGGGCCAGCGCTAGCGGAGCCCAGAGCAGGGTGGCAGGCGCGCAGGGTCCCAGCCACCAAGGACTCTGGAACCAGGCTAGCTCCCCCCTTTCCCTGCTGGTGCAGCCCAGCCTGGCTCCAGAGACCCCTGCTAGCCCGCATCTCATGCTCCTAGCACCCCACTCTGGGCCTCACCAGTGCTGGCCCCGGGACACCATACAGGCCCCACAGTCCTGCTTGCTTCCACTTCTCCCAACCCCCACTGCCACTTTCCTGCCTGCCCACTGGCTCCTGGCTGCATGGCCAGACCATGGGGATCAGCAGGATTTGGCCCAGTCCTGAGGACTGGGGCAATCCCCACAGTCCGCCTCTGTCTCCCCGCCACCCCGTGTATTACCTGAATTTCCCACACCGGCACAGCCACGAACAGCCCCACAGTCCCAGGCTAGAAGTCCCTGCTATGTAGGGGCTTCCTGTTGTAGGAGCCGGCCAGGGCTTTCCCTGGGTCCTACTGCCCCTGGCTCCTGTCATCTTTGACAGGAACCAGGGGCAGATAAATATTAATTTTCTAAATTTTTTAGGGTCCCCACAGGCCAGATAGATGTCCTGGCAGGCTGGATCCAGCCCATGGGCTGAATTTTGCCCACCCCGACCTAACCACTGCCTGGTACAGTCCTTGATGCTTTTTATTTTCCCTGGCTAAAGAAACACATGTGTTGCTTTTCTACAAATTCCACTTTTGTGTGTCCTATGGATGGATGCTTTATGGACCTTAGCTATGGGTCTGGATGGTGATCTCTGAGATGCTGAGGTTACTTCAGAAGCAAATCACTGGGCTTTTCATTTATAAGAATACCAGCCATTGGGAAGTAGAGAATGCTTATCTGTATATATTTTTCCTATGGAGGCAGTAAGAAAAAAAACCCCAAACTGACTTTTTGCTGAACATTTATGTAAAAGAATACAAGTTCATACTATTTATAAATACCTTTCCTATTAAAGTACCCTATTCAAGACTTCTCCCTAAGGAGTTAATTTTAAGGAACATGTAACAATGTCAAAATTCTCTATGACCATATACAACAATTGCTGTTTTATTGCTAAATAACCTGATAGGGTTTTTTTGCTTTGATATTTCTTATTTTGGTGATCATGAAAGCTTATAGACAATTTTCAAGGGATATCAAAGGTAAAGCAAGCAACACATTGCTTCTGTTTATATTCTTAGTATTGCGATCTCCACTGGCCCTGGGACATAGGGAATGCATGACTGGGTTTGTAGCAATTATTTTAAATACTTTTGACTATCATTACTATGTGAGCAGAACTTTATGTACCATCAATATTTAAAATGTAAATAAAATAGTTCTTTAAAAATGAAATTCACTTAAAACATAGTGCTGCTTGAATGTTGAGGAGCCATTATGTTTAATAGCATTTTTAAACTATTAAAGTTGAGTGGTTACTTTTTATTTTGCATTTAGTCACTCATGGGAGACATTTATTTTGTCTTACACTCTACAGATAGTGTTGCTGTTAGTAGAGAAGGTTCTCATTTTGAATAATGGCCTCATTTTTATAATATCTCTTAGTATAATATATTCATATCTTAGAGAGGAATGAAAATTCGCAAACTGTTAAGGGGTGTGGAGAAAACCTGATGAAATGTGTGTCTGTAAAGCTACAGAATCTTGAGGGGGAAAATGGGGAGGAGAGCAGAGGAGTGAATATTTTATTTCAATAGTAGTTTTGCTTGAAGTTAACATCCTTTACTGGCAATGAGGACATCAATAGGAAATAAAAAAAAACAAAAAAACCCCATAAATTGTGGTATGGAGTATATATGACTTTTTGTAGTTTCCTTGGACAGTGAACTCCAGGACAACCCAGAATGGCTGACTGCATGAAAACACAGAAAGAAATTATGGAATTAGATGCAGCAGTTTTATAGCCCTGACTTAGCTTTATGTAGGCATTTGAGAGCCATTTTTGCTATTTTTTTATTCACTTTTTATGGATATTCCAGCATGTTCCAGTGATTCTCTTTTTATGCTGTGGTAGCACCAAAAAGAAAGGCTCATTTATTTGCTACAAACCTTGCAGAAAAAATGAATAAAAGACTGATTCATCGTTTGTTCCACACAACATAGTTTTTTCTATTACTTTTGGGTACCTTGCCAAATGCCTGGTTTTATATTTCCTGATCCTGAGTCCTTTGAAATTCAATCCAGAGAAATGGATAAATTGTAGGTGCATTAGTCCTTTTGGACATTCTTGGTTCAGACAGAGGCATAACCAGGGACCAGAAACTGATGCAGGATTGAAAACAGTAAGATCATGGGTAGGATGATGGATATTTGACTCAGAAGGATACTTCATAAAATGTGTAGCTTCCATTAGTACCCATGGGAGTTTGATCAGGGTGGTATATGCTCCTCAGTATTTTATTCTCTTTTGAATGGCTTCATTTGAAATGTAGAAGTTTAGCATTAACTTCATTTACAATTTTGTAATTGCAAGAATCGCATATGGGCAAGTCAGCAAGAAAGTCTATGGGTTTAAACAGGACACTTGACCTATGGAATATTTGACTCAAATTGTTTTGGGAAAGGAAAAGAAAGTGATTCCATTTAAAGTTTATCAGTCTAATAGAGCCTTCATGAAAGGCACGGCAATGTAATCAAAGTCCAAAAAATGAAACTATCCTTTGATTTGTTGCTTTGATGGTATCTTTTTTAAATACTTAGTTTTAAAGGAAAGATCCTTGAAAATTCATTTTTTATAATGCAAACAAAATCTGTATGGAATCAATCAACACCTTTTCCAGTGCCAATTTATCATTTTTCTTCCCATTTCGTATTCTGTATTATTGCCTGGTAAAGGTATTTAACAAGCTTTAAGGAATTCTTTTGTATAAAGGATTGCTAATAAATGGAAAAGATCCTATTATTTTGTTGAAATATGTGGTAAGGTGGCCTTTTCAGTGAACATAAGCCTCTTCAACATATCTGTAATTCTGTTAAAATATCGATTTAAAAGATGCCTAACGGTGTTACTAAAATGATGTTATTTTACATTTAAAAATAAAAGGTACCACACCTTCTGAACTACATGAAGACTGGTTATGTGTAAAATAAGTGCAAGCATAGTTGGAAGAACAGCTTTTGCACTCTGTAATTTTTTAGCTTTTTAAGATTGTTTCAATTGCTGCACTAAAAGAATTTGAACTCCCAATAATTGACATAGCATTGTGATTTTTATGTGGAATCTATGGTCTTTTGAGTATGAAACATAATTGCTGCCTGCTTTTAGAATAGTTTCCCTTCAATAGTATTATATTTTGATACATTTCAAAATATGCTCTGATTAAAATAAATTAAACAATTTACTTCTTCCTTCAGTTAATATTTTTGTCTTCACTTATGCCTCTGTTATCTATAGAATCTATAATCCATATTTTATATCATGACCGTTGCTACAGTATCTGAATATCTGCATAATTAATTAACACAATTTGAGGTACAGTCATAGCTAAGGATAGAATTCTAATGTAAATAAGAATTTTAAAGATATTGAGCTAGCATTTCTTCCTCAGACAAAATTCCCACTGAACTTTAAACAATTCAAATAACCTGTAATGTTCAAACTAGAGTTGTCAAACGATTAAAAAAATTGATCATGATTAACTGCACCATTAAAGAAATTAGTCGCAATTAATCGTGATTTTAATTGCACAGCTAAAAACTCAAAATGATGCACAGAAAAGCTCAAAGGTATGCAAAATTATGCAGGTACTTTGTATGGTTGGGGGTGTGTGTGAAGTGTGTGTGTGTGGGGAGGGGGAATTTGTGAAGGTGTGGGGGGCTGTAGATGTGTGTGGGGAGATTTGGAGCCTGGGAAGGGGTTTCTTGCATACCCTAGCAGGATGTGGGGTACTGTGGGTCAGGAGTGAGGGCCAGCAGCAGGGCTGAGGGGCGGGCTATAGCTTGGGAGTAAGGGGCACGGGCACACACACACATACACCCAGCAGGTAAGTGTGTGGGAGTGGAAGGGGTGTGGGTGAACAAGGGGGAGGGGGCAGATAGAGGCCTCACAGTGAGGGAGGTAGTGGGGCAGGGGCAGTGGCTGGGGTGAATGAGGCCTTGTGGCTAGGGTGGGTCATGGGATGGAGCTACAGACTCCAGGGATATGAAGGGCTGCTCCTGCCACTGTGCACAACTCCAGGGGAAGCATGGGTGGCATGGGCCCCCTGGATTTGTCCATGAGGCGGAGGTGGGCTGTCACTGCGCACTGGGCTGTGCTCCTTGATTCCATTGCTCTGGGACCCACACGACGCCATGCTGTGCTTCCTGCCACCGGGCGGACAGGGGATGCGGTGCAGCCAGTGTGCACTCCCAGGGCAAAGGCAATGGGGTGCAGAGCCCCATCCCACAGTGGAAGCCCATCTCTGCCACATACATAAATCTGTGGGACATGTGGTCCTCCCAGAGGGAGCCCTCCTGCACTCCTGGATAAGCAGCCTGCAGCTCCATCCCATGACCCGTCCTGGCCCCAGGGCCCCATTCACTCCAGCCCCTGCCTCTACCCCAGTCCCTTCATCACCATGGGGGCCTCAATCTGCTCTCCCTATGTCCTTACCTCCCCCACACCCCTTCCCCTTCACAAACTTGCCTGCTGGGTGCTGCTCCACATGCCGCCAGGCTGTGTTCCTGGCCACCTGAAGGCTGTAGCTACCTGCCTGTGCCTGTGCGTGCCCCTCCCCGCACTGCTGCAGGCACCTAGAGCCCGGACCCAGGCTGCCCTGCCATCTTCTGTGCTGCCATCACTGCCCCATGGGGCTACCCAGAGTCAGCACTGATGGCAGTGGAGTGGAGCCCAAGCTGCGGGCTCCAAAGCCACGTGTGTGATTAATGCGTTAAAAAAATTAAGGCGAACAATGATTAACACATGAATCTCATGCCTTAACTGTGATTAATTGACAGCCCTAGTTCAAACATTCATAAAGACGTGTCTAGTGCATTTTAAGGCTTTACTCTTTAAAAGAATGTAGTCAGATGTGAGACTTTAACCCTTATTCCTTGGGTTATTGTACAGATCTGTTTCCTGAGGAGTTAAGTGGGTGTCCTAGAAACACAGAGTTTCCTGAGGAGTTAAGTAGGGAAATGCTTTATTTGTATTACAATAGTACCCAAATGCAAGGGCTCTATTACATTAGTCACAGTTAGAAAAAATGGTCCCTGCCAAGACATTCTCCAGGATAAGTAGGAATTTGCTGCAATTACTTGACTCCTAGGTGAGTTTTTCCCCCAAAATTATCGGGGCGGGGGGGCAGGACCCTGGTCTTAGGTTGAAGTACTGGCCTCAGGCAGGTGATGGATCAGTTCTGGCTTCAGCCCTAAGCCAGGGGCTGAAGCTGGAGCTGAGCTGCTGTGTGCCTTGAGCCAGGGTGGGTTGGGTGGTGAGGGAGGGGGCCTATGGCAGACAGAGAATGGGGGAGACCACAATGTAGCAAAATTTTTAAAAACAGTTTGAACAGGAAATTCCAGAACAAGAAATCACACACAGACTGGACTGTGTTAAATATGGTTTAACCAGGGGCTGTGGATTTTTATCCTATTACCTGGATTAACTTTTGTGACCCCATTGTTCCTATAGGTTCTTTTCTTGTTTGCTGTCTCCTTCCCACTTCCCCCTCTTCCTCTCTCTCCTCCCTTCCCCCCTTTTATGTTCAAATCACTCACTCCACTTTATACACTGCCCTGTGCTTATCCTTTCACTGCACCTGATGAAGTTAGCTTGAGTTCATGACAGCTTATTCTCTCAATATATATAATTTAGTTAGTCTATAAGGTGCACATCTATCCGGCCTTCTGCCTGACTGCACAGCTAACTACCTCTGTCTGCTCATTAATGGTGGGCGCATCTACACCTGGCTGTATGGCGCCTTTGTTACTGTGCTGTCATTTAGTACTTCCTTTTGGAAGTACTTTAAGATGGCACAGTAACAGCCCATACTGTGCCATGCTGGGCATGCACGATTATTTTTGGACGCTATGTTGCCATAGCAATGTGTTATAAGGAGGGAGTGTATTGCTATGGCAAAGTAGTGGTGGCATCATGGTTTTTGCCAACAGATGCTACCACACTGTAGCATTTTATTTAGATGCACAACTTAGGTATTGCCTTTATTCATCCACTCTGAAAGATGGAAAGTACCCTTTACTTCCTTGGCTTATGAAATCATTCACTAGATGGCCGGTTAAGGCAAAGAACTCGTGTCCTGTGTCCTATGTGGCTGGAAACTGATTCTGGAGTAATCATTTGGGAGACTAAATGGCAGGCGTTGATTCTGATGTTTAGACTGGATGCTGATGAGACGCATCTTCCTATCTGATTACTTGAGTCTTTGTGACAGCAAGGGAAAAAATCAGGACCTGATTGGGAGCAGGAGGTGGGAAGTCTTTGGACGGACAGAATGGAGGCTTCCAATGCACTATTCAGGACACAGAATAAAGACTCTATTGTACTCATACTTGGAGTTTAGGGGCAGCTTGTTATAAATGTGTTTGCTATTATGGAAATCTTTTACTAAAACTATTGCATATCTTCTTGAACATGGGTAGTGGTGCAAAGATTTAGTCCTACTTGAAATGTGCAAGTAACCCCATTTAATGCATTTGATTTTATATACAATTTGTAATGCAGTGCTTTTAATTTGATGATGATGTTCCTGTGAGGACAATGGTGTTTCCGTGATGCTTCACAGTAAGGACGGTCCCAGGCCCAAACCTGTGACTGCAAATAAATTGCAGATTAATTTTTTAAGAATGCATAGTAATATACCACAATGAACTTTGTTAGAATTTTAAAAAATGTACTGAATAGTCATAAAACTGTGCAAAATTAGAAAGCTGTGTGCTCTAGAAAGATTTTAGTGCTATGGAAAAACATAAAGAATAAGCCCCGCAAAAGTACCCACAGTAACTTTCTGCGCCAATGTATAGTTTAGGCATAGCAAAGCACCTTACCTCTGCTACCATACTCCAATAAAAGTGAATTTCTTGATACGATTTTTGGGTAGGGGAGGAATCAATTGGGTAGAATGAAAGATAGGTAAGTACTGTGGTAGGCAAATGTGAGATGACACACAAGAAAGTTATTGTTTATGTGCTAACAAGTTATAAAGGAATAGATTGTTTATATAGTTTCCAGCCCTGATATGAACTGTTGAGGATGGTGGTGGGGTTAAAAGCTCTCAAGGCAGAGAAAACTTCAACTGACTGGAGGTATTTCTATCGTCTCTGGGCAGGCTTAAATTCTGCCTCTTCATTAAGCTTTACTACATTTTGTCATTATCTTACTGCAGCATTGGAGAATGTCCCAGTCATGCTTCTTACCCAGTATTTGTTGTAATACATGCTTGTATCCTTGTGTTAAGTTACTGCTGGACAGCTGGGCAAAATAAACTCCTGTCTCCTGGGGTCTATAAAGAAAAGCATTTAAATACTGGACACTGGTTCAGCCTGACTTCTTGTAATCTTTTTTCTGCTTAGATTTAAGCCTCCTTTTGATTCCAGTTTATTTTCCCTGTGAAGGTATTTTAATACTGGAGTCAAGTCACCTCTCAGTCTTGTGTATGATAAGGTAAACAGATTGAATTTAAAAGTTTCTCATTGCAAAGCATTTCATCTAACCCTCAAATAATTTGTGAAGCTCCTTTCTCCACCCCCACCAAGATTTTGATAATGGTATATTAATTGTGCACAAGTCTAGTCTCACACCTACATTTACTCACTACTACTCTGTAAAGTGGAATGAGAAAACAAAAGTATTGGGAGGAGATCAGATCCAGGATTGCACTTTGTTTTTATGTTTAACATGGAAGACATGCTCCCTAACCTGTGAACGTTGTGGTATGAAAAGCCAAATCAGCAAAGTCCCAAATGTCTCAGCTGGACTCTACTGGGCCCTGATGTTGCTAATTCTTTGTAATAAGCAATCAAAACCTCTAGTGTTTTGGGCTAGGTACAGACATTCAAAAAGCCCAAAGCAGAATCACTCAAACTTATGCGGGTGTCTAGAAGCAGCATAGGTTACTTCGGTAGCAAGCAGAACACATGTTCACCCTCTGGTGGGGGGTGGGGGCATGCAGGCTGCCTGCACTGGCTGAGGCCAGCAGGTTGGGGATGCTCTTGTATGCCTCCAAGTATATCCTCCAGGCTCCCTAGGCTGCTGGAGGTTGCTGAGTGCATCCCTGTGTCCAGGCCACCCCTGATTGGCTCCCAGGACAGACGAGCATGTCTCCTCCTACTGCCAGCATCTGTCAACTGCAGTCAGGTGTGGAGGCAACTGTGTTTGTCTGTCCCCTTGCAGCCAGGTCTGCTCCCTGGTGCTGCGCATACTTGTGGGGACATGGGGGTTCCTACGTGGGCTCCTGCATCCCCACCCAGGGACCTCTGTGCCCGTCCCCCATTCCCCCCAAGCAGGTGCAGACTCAGGGAGCCCGATCAAGCTGCAGGGCACAACAGAGAACCCCTCCCTCCCCCCTTCTCCACCACCATCAGCAACTGTGTTGACTGCTCTGTGAGAGCTAAGGGGTGAGGCCAGCTGGGTGCTTGGCTACAGAATCGAACGTGGGCTGAGGCTAGTGCACCTCCCTGTGAGGCAGGGGGAGCCACAGGGCCTATCCTAATTTGAATAAGTTTGAGTGCACATTGATCCAGGACTATCTTAGATCAGGTTCTGCCACTTTCAGAGCAGATCATGTGCCCTGAACTTCTGTATGGTTATTGGTTTGGTTGCATTTCTGATCACTTACTCTGGATTATGTGTAACCTTGCCTTGGAGACTAGTCTTGTACCAATGAAACCCTTTTCAGGAAGGGGTTATCATTTATTACATAGCTGTATGGTACTTGGCACAACAAGTCCCAGCCCAGTTATGGGCTTCAGGTATTATCACAGTATAAATGCTAACTTTATTATGAAAATAAAAGTCATAAAGAAGTAAGGCTGGAATGGACTTCAAGACATCGTCTAGTCCAACTGAGGCATAGGAGTTTTGTCATTGATGTCAGTGAGAGTGTGTTGTGGGCTTTGAATGAAGCCCCATGTTAGATGTTTTTAGCTTAAGAAGCATCTAGGGCCACCATATAACTTTCCTAAGTCTGTTTCAACAATTTATAAATAAATAATGGCTAAAAAAGGATTGCATAAAGTTTCTTATGAATTATGCCATTTGTAAGCACGTATTATTCTGCAATAAATCAGTGACAGAGGTAGAGCTAGATGAAAATACATTTTTATGTTTGTAAAAGGATACAAAAAATAACACCTACTTGTCTCAAAGTCAGTGATCTTTTCGCAGTGAGGGAAAAAGTTGGTGCATTGATCAACTGAAGTGCTGCACAGACTATAAACCAAAAGTCAGGAGGAGGAAAGAACAGCAAAAGGAAATCATAGCAGAAGATATAACAGTAGACAATCTACTGAAAATAAACCACTATCTTTTTTTTTCAGTTTTTATCTCCAAATTAGACTATATCTCATTGTCTGCCACCCTTGACCAGGTATAATAAACCTTTAACATTTGGTTTCTGTTTTTTTCCTGAGAAACTTTGAAGGAATTGTGGAGAGAATCAAGACAGGTTTTTAAAAATTCTGATCAGGTTTCCTCTTGAGTCTTGCTGCTGGAAGAATGTCTTATGGGTAAATTTCTACTCTCTCAGCGGGGCAGTGTTTTGCATGAACCAACTCCCAGGAGAAAATGTTGTGTGCTTATTCTATACAACAAAGCTTAGGCAGCATCTCCATATTAAGCTGACCAGAATGGGGGAGGGGAAGCAATTGACCTGAAAAGGTTGAGGGTGGGGGGAATGCAGTTCAGATTTCAGAAGCCAGACATAGCTATTCACCAAACTTAAAAAAAAAAAGAAAAGAAAAGAAAAAAGAGAGAGAGAAAAAAATCTGTGAAATATTTCTACAGATTTCAGTTTTCTTACTTGATAAAGGTATATGACTATTACGTACTAAAATATGCTTGCTAATGATATGAGATAAAGCTTCTCAAACAAGAAATCCTTGTGAAGAAATTTAAAAATCCTTTTGCAGAGAAATTTTTGGATCTGCAGATAAAGGGACAGATTCTAATCTCTGATAAATCACTATAAATCTGCTCTAAATTTTCTGGAGTTACTCATGGTTTACGCCAGTTCACCTAATTTCAGAATCTAGCACTCAGTTGGATTCTGTAATAAATTATAAGGTCCAATGTCTGGTAACTATGTTGTAAATCATATTTATCATAATAAATTGCTTTTGTTAGTGTTGTGCATAACATAGCAAACCAATAAGTCTTTTTATATTCACTAAAAATGTGCTTCCTTTCTGAACCTGGGTAGTGATACATGCTATCATACTAATAGAGCTTATTGTTAGAAGGCTATTTCTTGATATGGTTCTGTGATTCAATATTTTTAATTATCTTTTTATTACAACATGTACTAGGTCCTAACATACAGTAGATTTACTGATAAGGCCATATACCACTTGTATTGCATCCATTTACAGTCATTTTTATAATGGTATCTTACTAATAAAATGTTATCTTATTCATTCAATTTGTGTGTAATAAATCAACAGCCTGTTCTTTCTCCTCCTGCAGATATGGGTATAAGTATGTATGACTATGTGCATGTACTAAACCTGATGATGTTGCTTGCATACAAATGGAAATTAGCTTAAGAGCATTAATGAAAGCATAGCTGTTTGCTTGTGACCCGAGTAAAATTAATATTCTAAATAAAATAACATGGGGCTTTATTTTGAAGCTTTGCCTTATGCAAGTGCATTATGATAGGTTGAAAAGATACAACTAGCCATGTTTTTCTTTTGTTCGAGGCAGAAATCACATATCACTTACTAGAGAAATTAATAACAATAAACTGCACATGCTATTCTCTTCCTAATTGTTTTTCTTTAGCAGTATAATATACATAATGGTAGATTAAAGAAAGCTTCATCCCCATGCTTTGAACTTAGCTTCCAAGAAAGCAGCAGTTTCATTGTGCATCATGTCAAAGAAAAATCAGCGGAAGCCGAAGTATTAGGATCACAAGAATATGATGCTGTGACAAAAAAATGTCACAACCTTGGTCTGAGTTACTTATTGTAGTCCATGAAGATGGTTAAAGTTTAAAAATGTTTGTAGAAGACCCTGTGGCTTCTCTCATCCTCTTGTGTAGAACATGGTGGTGCCCTCGGGATCCTTCAGTGCTGCACAGGCTGTGCTGGCAGTGAGTGGTCCCTCCCCCCGGGCTCTCTCCTATTGCATGCCACTGGGAGAGGCAACCTCAGAGGCCCACTGGTTGCATGTTAATTACTCATGGACCACATGCAGTCTGCCATCACATGCTGGTTCCTTGCCAGCTGGCAGTACTACGGCCCTGTTGTAGAAGAATAAACCAAATGAGATTTGAGTTTCAGGAAAGTATTTTATAAAAGTTAGAAGGCATATAAAAATGACTTTTTATAAAACATTGCAACTTTTACAGTATGCACAACTAGATAAAGTGCTGAGCATGAACCAACATGAAGCTCCCACCCCAAAACCCCACAAAAAATAGTAAAGCTATGTATAGGGCAACAGGTCTTCTGCTAATTTTGATCTCTGTTGCTATATTGATTCTATATTTATAACTTTTCTAGACCTGTAGATGACTAAGGGACCTCTTCCAATATGTAGGTAAGTAGTGTTCATTTGGTGTGTAGGTAATTGTATTCATTTTTTGGGTATCATATCTTTACGATGCTGACATAAAGATAACTGACATGGGATCTTTCTAGAAAAGAAATATAGAACATTGTTAAACAACTTCAAACAATATATTTTCAGAAGCAAATGTTTAGGACACAACATCTTTTAAAAAACTGAAAGCTGGCTATGGACAATGCTAGGCTTTCTCCTTCAGTTCTAATGATGCTAACATAGCTTTTGATCTGTCTCTTTAGTGGTTGCCAGAATTTATCCATATAGATCTTCCTTCAGTGTCAGCATTATCTTGTGGAGAATAAAAAAATAGGATCTAAGGAACATGTGTTTTTGGCTAAATTTAGCTTTTGTGGTGTTTACCATGGTCATCTTAAGTGTTACGAGGGATTTGGGGGTAATTACCAAAATCAAGCAACCTCCTAAGTGGAGAAGTAACTTGTGTGTCAGCATGAAGGGAATGTTTTTTTAGATTGCACCCCCCCCCTCCAGTTCCCAGCATGGCAGAGAGCCATGGGGCTCTGAGCCAAGGATCATGCCTGCAGCTGCAAGGTGGTCAAGGGTGGGGGAGTGGAGTTGCACCACATGGACCTTCCTGATCCTCCTGACAACTGCAGTTATGAGCCATGGCTTGCAGTCCCCACCACTGCATGGATGGGCCCAACCCTCCCAGGCTCTGAGCCAGCAAGTTGGGGTGGCCTGAATGGTGAGGGACTCTGCTCCCCTCCACCCGCAGTTCCCAGCCTAGTGTACTGATGTGCAGCCCTGCCCCCCCCAGATCCAAGCAAGCAGAGCTGGGGGACACATGAGGTGTAGGCTCTGTTCCCCTCCTAGGTGCCACTGACAGCAGACAGCCAGCAGGGGATGGGGCTTGGAAGAGGGGCTGCGCTGGCCAGTCAGGGGTGGCTGGCAGAAGTTTACAGCAGCCTTCTGGGAGGTGTGCTCAAGCACCCCCAGCCTGCTGCCCTTGGCCAGTGGAGGCTGCCTCCGTGCCCTCCTCCCCTCCCGCCAAGGGCGAAGTGAACATGAGTTGTGTTTGCTCCTGAACTAATCTAGGGTGCTTAGAAAAAGTCACAAAAATTGATTCAAATCTGTCTCAGGCTTTTTGAACCTCTGTACCTGGTCTAGGACTGTTAACGTTCATTTAGAAATGATTCAAAGCTTGATTAATCTTGTTTTAAAAAACTTTTTTCTTTCAAATTCTGATAGTTTTCTTTAAAAAATGGCATGTGAGGACTATGCATTTGTCTGCTGGTTATCTTTATATCAGCCTCTTTAATTAAGCACTTATTTAGTACAAATTAAGCACTTATTAAGTACAAATTGTTAATTCTCTCCTTAAGGATGGTACATTTTTTAATTCTGATTACAATACTTGCTAAATGATCTCTAAGAAGCCTTCTGATTGTCATTCTTTGGGCTCAATCCTCCTCCATTTGAAATCAAAGAATGTGTTTGCTGTTGACATCAATGGGATAGGTTTTAGGCCATCTTGACTAAAATCTCTAACTTCTAGAAAAAATAACAGAAAATTCCACCTATGTGTAACATACACTACATTTGATATTTTTAGTTACCACAGTTATTTTTAATAAATACTTAATCCCATTGATCAAAAAGGCAATTTCCTTTAAAGCAGTGCTTAATACATTCATATACTGATGCAGAACGATACCTATATTGACCTGCTGCCTTTTTTTTTTAGGGAATTAAAATAATCTAGGGAGTATCATAAATCCAAAGACATGATCTCGAGTGCTATGTTCATGGCTTAACCTTAATATTAAAAAGACCTGTGCTTTTTATTTTAGTTTATTTTTATTGTTTTAAGCAAAAGCTGTAGCATGCTAAAACACCTGAATACCTCCATATTCAGAAAAAGAGGAGAAATGAGAGGCATTCTGAACCAAACTGGTGTCCTATCAGTGCAAAACCCCAGATCCAAACAAATTGTTGAAAAGTTGATCCAGATTTAGCACCTCAGTTACATCTCTAGTAAAGGAAAGAAAGACTGAACAATTATGAATTCTGTCAAAAACAATAGCGCTTTCTAATCTGAAAAGTCCGACTTTTCCACACAAGTATTGAATCAAAGGCAAGAATTTAATAAAAAATTGTTCCTAAAACTTTTTATTGAAAGGATTAGTCATTCTTATTTTAGTTAATGGTTTTAGTCTGATGAACTGTATTCAAAGATAAAACTAGAACAACTGGAGGTCACCCTAGAGTCTTTGATGCCAAGTTTGGAATATTGAACATGCTGATTTAATCACTCATATATTTTTTCTGTGTATACTGGAGACTTAGGCCCCAATCCAGCAAAACATGTAACCATATGTTTAACATCAATATAAGTGCTCATGTGCTTAATGCTTAAGCATGTGCTTAAGTACTATTCTGGATCAGATCCATTTTTTCAATTAATTTTAATGTGTAAGCTTTGAAAGTCACAGAAAATTCACTCAGTATTTACTGGTAACATTTTGGGAAGGATATAGTTTAGTCTTCATATCTAATAACAATATGGTGAAGGGATAAGTAATAAAAAACAAGAAGTCATTGATATAGAATTTAGATCACTTGCTAAGGTGGACACAAGTGAGCAATATTCATTTTAATATGGCCACATGAATAATTACATATCTAGAAACAAGGAATGAAAGCCATATTTAAAGGATATTGAAATAAATAGTCATAGTCATATATGGTCAGCTGAACATGAACTCCCAGTGCAATACTTTACAAAAAGGATGATATGGCCCTTGCATATAAAAAGAGGGATGTCTATTTAAGATTAAGATTCAGGAGTAGATGCCCAATAACAAAGAAGGTGAGAGATTTGTTGCATCTAGTTGAACCAGTGTTAAATGATTGAAGTAGCTGAAAATATTGGTATTGTGGGTTCTGCAAGCTGCTGATGTGCCTTTTGTCAAAAATGGGAGCAGGTGATGCATTTAAGTACTGGGCTGAGAAACTTAAGGTATATCTAATTGCTTCTTGGGGTTAACCTTAGGACTGTTCTCAAGCTCATACCTGCCAAATGTTTAACATTGTAGACTGCTGAACTTCAAGGCCTGCTCCCAGCCCTTTCCTTTCTGCAATGTATTAAGAACTTGCCCAGGCATTGCAAGACCTGACAATAAGGTGGTTTCCCGCAACAACCCCACAACTTCCCATTTCTGATTTCTGGTTCTTCTGTTCCCCACTTTCTATCTCTATTGTATGTGTTTTCAGCCAAGTACAGGCTGGAGTAATGCAGTTGCTAAGGCTCACAGTTGACAGCCCAGAGGTTGCAAGTTTGAGGCCATAGCAGAAGGGCTCATGGCATATCCCTGTCAGATTCCAACAAATCTGCAAATTCTACTAAATACCATGTCACAACAACATAAAGTAGGAAGGAAGCCAAGTACAGAAGGGTTGATAAGTAAACTGCTAACTGGTTCCTAGAAAGGCTTTTCTCAAGGAAAAGGATGCACAATGTAGATTGCTTTGGTATGGACCACAGGGTAAGATATAGATATAAGGGCTAGGGACAGCAGTTACACATAAACTGGTTTAAATGATCAAAAACTGGTTTAAACCAGTAACAGAACAGAAGCTATGCGCACATAAACCAGTTTCAAAAAGGCTAAAACTGGTTTAAGATAAACCTGCTTGAATGTAGTATCAGACTTAACTAATTTGGGTCAAACTGGTTTATGAAACTTCTGTCCCAGACCCTTTTATGATTCACATTAAATCACAGTTCCCCGGCATCCCAGCATGCTTTGCAGCCCTGGGCTGGGCTATGCTGTCTGCTCCAGCAGAGAAGGGGGCTGCCCCCTTAGACAAACCCCAGCTGGGGTCTGGGCCCCGGGAGGGGGGTTAAAACCTCCTTTCCCCCAGTTAAACCCACCTTCCCCAGAGTACAGAGCTGCCTTGCTGCTAAACTTACTGAAACTCACTGCTGGTTGCGACTGCAGACTACAAATCCTAGAGATACCTGGAAGCAGAAAGAAGTAATGAGCAACCCTGCAGAATCCTGCTGCTGTAATTCTGGACTGCGAATCCCAGAGACCTCAGGGGCAGCAGGAAGAGGAAGTGAATACACAGTCAATGATGGCTACATGCCAGAGAGACATGCTGTAGCGCCCCGAGGCTTCTGGTCTGAGTCACTGCAGGCTTGTGGCTGCATTACCTGAATCAAAGGTAAATGTCTGTTCGCTTCTGTTTCATTTTAATCTGTGCATCTTAGACTAACCTGCAGAGACTGAATCGATTCAGCCTCAAGTGTTTTGACTGTACTTAGCCCACGTGGCTTACATTGCTTGAGCTGCTCGAGGGCAACTTTAAAGGTCAGTTCTAAATACCAGTGCAGATACACCCTTAGAGCATGGAGAATATGATAGTGCATGTGGAGTTTGCCTTGAGGGAATCACAGAGTATGAAAGGCTGCTCAAGTGATGAAGATTTTGTTGCTGAAAATATAATTGTATGTGTACATGATTATTTATGACATGACTGGATTCCCACCCTGGAGAGGCATCCAGTGATGAGGAGCATAAGTATTTGCAGAATAGTGAACATGACATTTGCCTCACTTTTTCAGGCTACATAAATAGCATAATTCTCCAGGAGTTTGTTGTTTTTTTTTTATAATAGTGCTTCTAGTATTACTATTATATTACTTCAATGACTGAATTACAGGGGGTTTTTTTTGCCTTTTGCATAACTCTTCTCACTCACTTTTACAACACCAAAATTATAGTTTGTAGGAGTTACTAGCTCAAAGGAGACAAGAAGTCTCTACTAACTTTTAAAGTAATCATGCAGAACATAAGGTTATTTTAAAAACTACAGGGAAAAAACTTTTGGCTCCTTTTAGTCTCTTAGGTTTCATGAAGTTTCCAAACATGCCAGTCTGGTCTGTTGTGTCACTTCACAGCCAGTTGCACAGTGTGCCTAAGGATCAGCAATCCTGTGTGTTGGTGATGTGCTTTGTGTTCAGTTTCTAAATGCTTGTATAAGCACAATGTTACTTTTTTCTTATGTTGAAATCACATAAGGTATCTGAGAACCCATCTTTTGGTGGGTTAGGGGAGAGGAGAGAGAGGATGTTTATGAAACCAGAAAAGAGTTGCATGTGGAAAATTGATGTTGTTATGTGCTCGCATTATCACACAACTTAGTACATTTTACAAGAAGAAGCATTCAGGTTGATTGAAAATCCTTCAAACAAAAAATTTTATCACAGGCAGATTATTTACAATGCTTGCACATGATCCTGCAGGATGGTGAGCCTTCTGAACTTAAAGCTAACTTTAGTTAACTTCAGGATCAATAGGTCTACTTACATGCTTGAAGTCAAGCAAGTATATCTTGCAGGATAAAATGTGGTACGAGCTGGATCCCTTAAATATGGAGTTGACATTTTCTAGACTAATAATTAAAATAAGTTACTAAGCTTTGTTGGTTAAAATATTGGATAGGGAACAGTTTTTAATTAAGATCTTCAATTGCATTCAGACTCTCATTGTTGCAAGCACTTGCACTTGTACTTAACTTTACTAGCATGCGTAGTCCCATTGATTTCAGTGCTAACATATAAATCCCTTAAATGATTTGAGAAGAGGATTATCTCTCATACTGCCTGAGCCCTGTGTCCCCACTACAACAGTTTTTGTGCTCTGATGTTAAACTCTTGTGCTGCCTGACAGAACATTTGCAGTGCAGCTTTGGAATATGCCCCTTCTTGTGGAGGGTCTATAGTTTCTTTTTTTGGATTTTTAAAAAATCTTTTAATTTTTTGGCATTTGAGTCGGAACATAATTTTATATTTACATTATAAAAACTGTTATAATTACTATGAAATGTTAATTCAGTAATAGTTGCCAGATGGTTTGCAAATAATAATGAGGGGATGTAATGACTCCTAGATTCCTTGTGGAGGTTGTAGGAGTCGGCATCCTGCCATTGGAAAATAGATGTTGGAGAGGTGGGAGTGCTCTCAAAGGGGGATGGGACTGGACCAAGAGTGCTTCCTTTTTCTTTTTTTCCTTTTTGGCTGCTTTCTTTGTGGGATTTCTAGGCTCACAAAGAAACACTAAAGACTGCAAAAACTCCCTCCTCAACAGTTTTAGCTTTAATGGTAGACCTCATGCCCTCAGTCCACAATGAAGAATGCTATCTTTATTTCTACCCATGGTTAGGAAACAATAAATTAATGCATTTTTAGATGTAATGTAACTTTTGAGAGCTACTGTCCAGATATGTTTGGAGTGTGGGGAAGAGGGGGGAAGAAAGTTACCCCTGGGGAAAAGACAGTCTTCTGAAAAACTAGGGAAATATTGGTGCATGTAGCAGAATGCTCAATGCTACCACTTTAGAATGATAGTACTGTGTGCTCTCTGCTATGTGATTTATTAGTAGTTAATCCATCACAACTATTCTCTGTCCCAATGGTGGCATATAAACATTGTAAGGCAAAGAAGGTGAAACAGTCTGGGGTGTCTTTCATAGTAGAGCTCTGTAAGTGTGAAAGTGAAAATGTCTGTTGATTCATATCACAGTGCCATGACAGTTCTAACCACGTATGCAGTTCTGTTCACATGACTAGGTACTTGATCTTCCTCATCTGCCTTGCCCCCACATAGAACTTGCTGTATTAAAAGTATCAACGAAAAAGGAATGGTACTGATATCCATATACAAGTGCACCATATAAATATGTAGCGTATTCATATTTGTCAGAAGGACAGACACTAACTTAAACAAATGAAAAATCTTGGGAGACCTGTTCAGGGAAATAATAATGAGAGTTTGGGGGTCAGATCCTATTGTACCCATTAAGTACCTAAGTGTGATCCTATTTTACTTGCTTCAGTCCCTGAACATTTTTAGTGTAAAAGGTAGATAGGTCCTCCACACTGATTTTTTTTTACCTCAGTTGTAAAGCTGGGTGTGTTACAAAAGTGCATGCACTATGGGGTTTCCAGGGACTCAAAGGATGTGTCCAGATGAGTGCAGACATACAGTATATGGCGCTGCAGACCCATCTGTGACACCACACACCGCACATGCAGGTGTTCTCTGTGCGGCTACTTTGCAGCCTTTGGGGGGGGAGGGGGTTAGGACCCTGGGAAATCCCAGGATCAAAAAAAATCATGCTGAAAAAAAAAAAGTGGGGCGGTGCACATGGCAGCAGCACATGAGGCCCAAATCTGGGCCACGCTCTGGCTGCCAGCCAGGCCTTCTGCTGCAGGAGTGCTGCAGCTCCAGCTCCCAGAGGTCCCTAAGGCCTCAAGTAAAGCTGCTGGGGGCAGCACAGTTGCTGGTCCCAGCCTCCCCTACCCCACACAGGGTAATCTGCTGCATGCTAGAGTGTGCACAGCATGGGTGTTCCCTGTGGAAAAGTAGCAGCGGCACACAAGGTATGTTGCTGCTACTTGTCCCCAGGGAAATGCATGTTTCTGCTCATCTGGACACGCCCAAGCAGGGTAAAATAAGATTGAATTTAGGTGCTAAATAGGTGGTATAGGACCTATGGCTATGCTACTAATATGGGAATAAATAGGTTTGACCCATGTGAATCTTTGATTTAGCTTACTCGTGAATAATGAGAAGTATATGTAAGCAAAGTGATGCAACTATCTAGAAAGATGTGCATAAGGTATCGTGCATCTAACTACCTTACAGTAAACCAACAGTGAAACAGTTTAAAATGTTTTCAGAATCCAAAGTAACAAAGTAACAAGGACTTTAACTGTACCATTGATGTAGCGTATAGCAGCCTACATAAAAAACACAAACCTCAACGAAGGAAAAAAATGGCGTCACCCACCTTTTAAAAAATACTATAGATATGCACCAAGTGGAATCACTATTTCACCCTCTCTATTTTCAAAATGGGTGTGTTTTAGATTCAGATCCTCAAGTCTGACCTTTCCTCTCTTGCCTGCCCCCACCCCCTTCTTTTTTTGATTCTGGGTCTAATACAAAACTTGAAAGCTATTTTCTGAATCTGGCTGACATGCATTTCAAATTAGCAGAACTCTCACGAGAATACAGTAAGATTTTTCTGCTTTTTAAAACTTAGCTCTGTTTTGGCCTGTATATTACATCACCTCATACCTATGTTAACTTTAAACATTTTAGTGTGCACAATCCATGATTATTTTTTCTTTCTGTTTTTTGTTATTCATTAGGTTGGTATTTAGACTACATTCTGGTGTCTCTAAAACAGTGATTCTCAACAAGGGTGCTAAGGCTAAATGAGTTAAAGCTAAGAGCTGGCATTTTCTGATGGGTGCCTTGAATCTAACAAGGAATGCCATGAGTCTTCATAAGGGGTGCCTTAAGTCCTAGTGCACCCAGCCTTTAGGTGCTGCCAGAGACTGCTGAGCACAGCCAAGCACCTGGGCCACACCTGATTGGCTACTGGGCATGGACTGAAAAAGGGCCAACACAGTGCCAATCTTTAAGAAAGGAGGAGAGAGGATCCAGAAAATTATAGGCTGGTCAGTTTGATCTCGATTATCAAGAAGTCCATTTGTGAGAGCCTGGCAGAAGGCATGATGCTGAAGGATAGCCAAAATGGTTTTGTTGTGGGCAGGTTGAGTCTGACCAACCTTGTCACCTTCTGTGATCAAGTAATGAACTGCTTAGATGTGGGAGACACAGTTGATGTCCTATACTTGGATTTTAAAAAGGCCTTCGATATCATTTCCCATGACGCTCTTATAAAAAAAAACAAACTGGGGGATTGTGGGCAGGCAGAGTCCACAGTCAGGTGGGTTTGGAACTGGCTAATGTGTCGAACCCAGAGAGTGTTTCATAGATTTCATAGACATTAGGGATGGAAGGGACCTCGGAAGATCATCGAGTCCAGCCCCCTGCCCAAAGGGCAGGAAGTCAGCTGTGGGCATAGGATCCCAGCAAGATAAGCATCCAATTTACTCTTGAAGGTGTTCAGTGTAGGTGCTTGAACCACCTCCAGTGGCAGGCTGTTCCAGACCTTGGGGGCTCGGACAGTAAAGAAATTCTTCCTTATGTCCAGCCTGAAACGGTCTTGTCGTGGTTTATGACCGTTCGACCTAGTCGTCATCCCTTGGGGCGCTCTGGTGAACAAACGTTCCCCCAGATACTGGTGGTCACCCCTGATAAACTTATAGGTGGCCATCAGATCACCCCTGAGCCTGCGCTTTTCCAGGCTAAAGAGCCCCAGGGCTCTCAGCCTGTCATCGTAGGGTCTGCTTCCCTGACCTCTGATCATGCGTGTGGCTCTTCTCTGGACTCTCTCAAGCTTCTCCACATCCTTTTTGAATTGTGGAGCCCAAAACTGGACGCAGTACTCCAGCTGCGGCCTCACCAAGGCTGAGTACAAGGGGAGAATGACGTCCTGGGATTTGCTTGAGAAGCATCTATGGATGCAAGCCAGCGTTTTGGTCGCTTTACTAGCTGCAGCATCGCATTGCAGTTAGTGGACAGGTCTGTATCATCTTGGCAAGAAGAGGTCAGTGGTGTCCCACAGCATTTGGTTCTTAGCTCCATGCTATTCAACATCTTTATGAACGATTTAGATGAGGTTGTGGAAAGCACGCTGGCCAAATCTGTGGATGATACTAAGTTATGAGGAAAAGCCATCATGCCAAGAGATAGGGTGCAAATCTAAGCGGAGCTGGACAAGCTGAAAAGGTTGGCAGAGCAGAACCGGATGCAGTTCAATAAGGATAAATGCAGAGTGCTTCATCTGGGGAAAAGTAACAAGCAACATGTTTACAGGAGGAGATGTCCTGGCCAGCACAATGACTGAAAGTGACCTCGGGGTTATGGTTGATTACAGGATGAACATGAGCCACCAGTGCAACGCTGTAGTCAACAGAGCTAATAGCATACTGGGATGCATTAGCTGATGCATCACAAGCAGGGCTAAGGAAGTGATACTTCCTCTCTACTCAGTGCTAGTGAGACCCCATCTGCATCCAGTACTGGGTGCTGCACTTCAAAAAAGGCATGGAGAATCTTGAAAGGGTCCAGAGAAGGGTCACAAGAATGATTAAGGGCCTGGAGGACAAACCTTATGAGGAAAGACTAAGGGATCTGGGACTGTTCAGCATGGGGAAGAGAGGACTAAGCAGGGACTTGGTAGCCATCTATAAGTATGTAAAGCATGAATATCAGGAGCTGGGAGAAAAATGTTCATGAGGGTGCCCCAGGGGAAGACAAGGAGCAATGGCCATAAACTGTTAGAGGATGGTTTCAGGTTAGACATAAGGTTCTTTAAGGTAAGGGTGACCAGAATCTGGAATAGACTTTCCAAGGAGGTGGTGCAGTCCTCAACCTTTGGAAGTCTTCAAGAGGGGACTGGACAGACACCTTGCTGGGATCATTTGATCTTGGCAGTATTCCCGCCCAGAGCAGAGTGGTTGGACTTGATCTTTCAAGGTCCTTTCCAGGCCTTAATTTCTATGATTCTATGACAAAGAGCAGGTCTAGATGTTCTGTATATGCTGGATCACTTTCATGGACATCGTTGTCCAGGTGGCCTGCACATCAAATGCCAGGACATCAGCATACAGCTACCCTTCACTGTAGACATGTGGGTAGCCATCACCATCATGAATCCAGCCACCCCCAGAAGTCTCTGCTATGTTCCTAACCAGTTTGGCATGTGCAAGTTCACAGACAGAGAGGCTGTCTGTCTATCAAAAATGCCAGGAGGTGTGTCTGGGCATCAAAAATCTCCTAGCCAACTGTTTCATCCACCTCATGAACCCATAGGAGCTGGCTACCAACTTCTGCCTCTTGGGCTTATCCAATTGCATGGGAGCTATGGATGCCACTCACATCCATATCCTCTCCCCACCTCAAGATGCCTGGACATTCATCAACTACAAGAACTACTTCTTCATTGTTCTGCAGGGCATCCTTGACTGCCAGGGCTGCTTCACCCACATCTTGCTGGCTGGGTGGGTAGCACCCACAATGCCCATGTCTTCCTCAACTTGTCCCTCCCCCAGATGATGGGGAAGCAGCACTACACTCCAGGAGTCCCCAGTTTCATCATTGGTGCTGTCCTTGTCCCTCCCCTCATCACTGGGGACCTGGCTTACCCACTTCTGCCCTGGCTCATGAAACCAGGGGGCAGCTGCATTGCTGAAAGGAGCACTTCAACTACTGTCTGAGTGGGTGCTTCATGACTATTGAGTGTGCCTTTAGCTGCCTCAAAGTGTGCTGGTGGGCTCTCAGTGTGCACTTTGAGGTGGAGGAAGAGAACCTGCCACGACTCGTTGCCACATGCATCCTCCACAACTTCTGTGAGACCCAGGGGGAAGTCTTCCATGAAGCCTGGGCATAGGAGAGACAGTGTGTTGACCAGGAATAGTGCACTGAGTATACATGGCACAGGGAGGCTGAGGAGAGAGAGCCTTTCACTGATGTTGGGAGCAGCAGCCCCACATACTTGGAGCTATGGATCTGTGAAGCCCTGGTTGACTACCACCTAGCCCAAGAGTGCTTCCTGGATAAGTAGGGCTTGAGGGCTTCAAGTCAGTGGCTCTAGGCAATGGATTTAGGTCCCAGGCTCCTCTGTCCCTACATCCCAGGTGGTGCTGCCCACAACCCTGACTGCCTCAACACCATTCACCTCCCCACTCCCCCTAGGGGCACACCCTAGGATGCAGAAGAATGCGGCAGAAGGAAGAGAGATGGCTCAGTTTACAATGTTGCAGTTGCCAAATGTCTTATTTTTAATAAAGAAAACCTGTTGAACATTGTCCATGTCAGACCTTGGTCCCTCTTTGCTGATGCAAATCAGCAAAGCTTTGGAGGGTGGCAGAAGTGGGTGGGGAGAACTGGGGGTAGGAGTGGGGGTGTGGGAGGTTTGTGAGAGGGGCAAAATAAATTGGAGGGGAAGTTAGGGCAGGGAACAGGGAAGGAGTTGGTGTCAGGAGGGAATGCTACAGGGCAGAACTCAACACACAAACTTGGAGGGGAGGCATGGGAAAGGGGGCTTTAGACCTGGCACACTAATTCCCAGACTCAGGAGTGAAGACTTCTCTGTGTAGGCGCTGAGAGGGTGGATGATCCTGGACCCATTATCTGACTGAGAGAGCTGCAGGGCTGGGGGGAGATGCAGCTGTGGGGCAGGAGGCATTGCCACAGAAGGATCTGTGGACCTCATGGGACTCCTACACTCTCACTCCCTCCCTGGGTCCATGTCTCCCTCTGTGGCAACCCCAACCCTGCAACCCTCAGCCATGCCTGGGACCTACCTCACTTGGCAAGACTGAGCTTGGGGGCACTGCTGTGCATCAGAACCCAAGCCAGGACAGAGGTTATGGGGAATGGAAAAACTGCCCCCCTGGGCCCCACACCTGGCGGGTGCATGAAATTGGGCAGATGGGCTTTGATGTCAACCACTGTCCCAGTGACAGCCTGGCATGGTGGACTGGTGGGCTGCACTCTCCTCCTTGATTCCAAGTGCTCCTACACTTGTTGGGATTGTCCTGAAACTGCTTGGGGGACCCTGCATACACAGGACAATTGCCAGGGCTGGGGGGACACAGATCAACTCGGGTAGGAGGATGGTGTCATGGATGGCCCTAGACAGTAAGGTAGCTATGATAAGTCTTTTGTCTTGGCCCTTCCACCCACATCTACCTGGGGCCAGGAGCTGCATTGCTGCTCTCCATCTGTCACAACAGAGATGAGGGACCCAACTGGGCTGTGGGTGGGTGGCAGGCCCTACAGTGGTGCTAGGATGGGTTGCAGGGGAGGGAGGGGTGGGTTCCTCTCCAGGAGCTGTGGCAGGCACTTGCTCTCTTCCCTCAGAGGGTCTGGGGACTGACCATTCCAGGGAAGAGGGTTTTTTTTGGCAAGGGAGAGTTTTTCTCATTCCAGCTGTACTGCAACTCCAGTGGTTCTCTCAGACAACTGCATGTTATCTCCTGTCCCTGACCTCAGTGTTCTCTCTGCCACCTGGCCCCGTGGCGCTGCCAGCCAGGGTGAGATGTAGAGCACGGGCACTTATGCCTGGTTTTTACACTTTGCCTGCAGGGCTCAATAAACTCTTAGTACATTTCCTTGAGTGCATGGGGGAAGGGAGGGCTGTTTCAGCACCAACTCTCTGGGCAGCTGTGGGGGTTCAGCTTCTCTCAGTGGCTGAGCATGGCCCTGAGAGAAAAAGAGGGCAGGAAGGTATGAATGAGGCAGATTTATGTTCCCACAGAATGGGAGATGGGCTGCTAACCACCCAAGGTCAGGGGAGGGGAGGGAGAGTGTGCCTTTGTGCCCTGGCTGAGCTCCAGAAAGGCAGGGGGCGGGGGGGGAGCAGGTTTGCCTAGTTTTGAAAGACGGAAGCTTCTTGAGCAGTTTGTGGCCTGGGCCCCCATGATCTGAGCAGTCAGGTGGGGCAATTCACTGTCCCTCCACACCCCTCCATCTGTGCACCAGCTCCTGCCTCCCCCTTTTGGTGTTGTCAGCCATGATGGCACAGGAGAGGGCTGTGATCATAGAATGGTCTGTAGCAGCCACTGGTCCTGTTGGTGACAAGGAAAGTGGGGGAAAAGCATGCAAGTTGAGTCCAGTGACTGCTTTCTGGAGGCAGGCTTGTGCAGAGGGCTTTGGGTTGGTGGGGTATCACTGTGTTGCTACCACCCTACCTCACTGGCTATGAGCATGGCCCATCTGCTCCCCTTCTGTTACCTCCCCACCTTCATATTTCCTCTGGTGCCTGGGTCCCTGTCATGGCTGTGTGGAACAGGGTAGAGACGTATCGTCTTGGGTAGCAGGGTGCCATCGCTTAGTGTGGGAGTCTTCAACAGATCTTGTGGGGAGGGATGGGTATAGATGCTTTGGGTGGTGAGCAGCTGCTGTACTGGTAGTCGGTGGGGGAGGGGTGCCCTGTACATCAGAAGGGGGCCAGCGAGTAGGTTTCAGAAGAGTGGGAGCAGAACACCCATGGCAGCTGTGTTGAAAATGGTGTTCTGGGGAGCACCATGGGGTTGAGGGCTGGGGAGCAGGGGGAAGGGGAACTTCCATAATGAGGAGGGCATGCCATTGGGGTCCAGGTTTGAAGTTGCGCTGACCATAGCATCAGAGCTTTCTTGCATGGCATGGTCCGTGTGCTTGATTATACCTGAGGTGGTCCTCTGCTCCTAGATCCTGTGATGATCTGGGGCTAGCCTCAATGGGCTGGAGTCCTCATGGGCTTGCACCAGCTTCAGACCTTGTGCCATAGGACCTGCTTCTGGGCACCTGGTTTTTCCATCATCCTGGGGCCTTCCTGCTCCTCCTGCGGTGGGGTCCCTGCCAACAACTCCTGCTGTCCCCTGGTGGTACCATATGTGTGTGGGGTGGCAATTGCCCTGTCTGTGGCAAGGGAGCTGGATGGCTTTTCACAGAAGAACATGTTCTGCCTCCTGCCCTCAGACTTTGTATTGATGTCATGCACTTGCTTACACTGGATCTTCATCCATTTTGTCTTGCCTCAGCACTGCACTCAGTCCATGTTGTGGTCCCATGTTTGCATCTGTTGGACAATGTTCCTGAACACATCCCTGTTGTGGTGCTGTTTGAAAGTTGGTCCTGGGTCTCCTGCTTGCTCCAGACGGCAATGAGATCCCTTATCTCCCCATGGCCCCACTTACCAGGTTTGGGTACTGGAGGAGCATGAAAGGATGGAGTCTTCCATTGTCCACAGTGGTGCCTGTGGCAGAAAGCCACCTTTGTCTCTTCCCCAAAGTCTCTGCTCTGTGACAATTTGATAAAGGTGGGCCCAGAAGAGAGACACATCCTTACCCTGTCTCTTTAGGTAACCTGAGCTGGATACATTCCTGAGGGAGGGAGGAAACCTGCTCTCTCTGCCTGCATGACTAATATCACATACATGAGTGAGGGGTTTCCTTCCTGGTGGGCTAGAGTCTGCCTGGCAACTAGTGATGTACTTCAAATTAGTTGACTGACAGCCAACAGGTGCTGACCTCCATTGGACCAGGTAAATGAGGTCACAAGGGCTATATAAGCTAAGGACTGCCAGGAGGAAGGAGTAGCCATGAGGGAGACTCAGAGACAAAGAGGAGCTGTACCATCTGAAACTTGCCTCTCTCAAAATTCATGATCAAGGAACTGCCTTCCTCCAGAGGGATTCTCCAACTGCCTCTGGATGATACTTGTGAGTAAGCTACCTGAGATCTAGATATAGAGCTTGCAGTAACTCAGATGCGAGATCAAAGGCTACCCCAACCACAGGAGCTCGCTTGATGGGATTTCTCTGATATTGCTCTACCCTGTACCCTATTCTAACCCTAACCTTTGTAACCAACAAAGTTCTCCTTTGTACCTAGCGTGGGAGACTTCCTGGGTGTGGGTCTATATTGTGCCTTGGGGTCCCCTTGGTTTGGCTGACTAAGGGAGACCACTACTTGTGCCCATGGGAGTCTCAGCATTTGCAGATAGATGATGGTCTGGCTGTGAGGAAATGGGTGGATGGATGGAAGGAATGGTGGATGGATGGAAGGAATAGTAAGTGCAGGTCCCAGTGCATGGCTCTCCTTCTCACTCCTACTAGTTGTAGCCCCTGCTCCAGCATGACCTACTGGCCAGGGCACTCCCTTAACCTTGAATTATTCAGGGAGCTCCTGCAGATGCTCCTGTGATGCTGGCAATGCCCCAGACCCTGGCCTGGAAATTTTCAGTAACCTTGACCTGCAATACCGAGCCAGCTGGTCATACCTCACCTACTTCTGAAGTTTTCAGGGGCATCCACCTGCTTGCCCCAACTTGGATGCTCAGTGCCCCACCACCCCCAGGCCAAGTACTCCAGGACCTTGTAGCTGCAGGGCAGAAAACCCTTGCAGCAACCCTGATACACATGGCCCAGGTATCTGCCAGCAGTGGCCAAGGCCCAGAGGTTACATGGTTGCCTCCCTGCAGGCCCAGGCCTGATGTTCTGCCTTGTGCCACCCTGTCCCACAAGAGACAAGCTGCCTGCATTGGCTTCTGCTTGGGAGGGTGGTATCTATACTGAGGTCTGGGTTGCAGGGCATCTGGCTCTGGCCTCTGAGATGTAGCGTATGGGTGCCAGAGTTGGGGACTGTGGTGCTGTGCCCAAGTGCAGGGCCGTAGAGGTCCCTGGCTGGGTGTGTACGTGTCGGGGTTGGGGTCTGCGAGGCTGTGCCAGAGCATGTAGATTCTCTTTGGCTCAGTGTTAGTCTGCATGTATGTCATGAAGTGCTTTGTGACAGGGTATGGGGGCATGGCCCAGGGACATGGGTGCAGGGGGGAAAGACACATCGCTTCCCCCTGCTGCTTGCCTGCAGCTGACAGGTGTCTGAAGGCAGGGCTGGAGAGAGAGGCTGTGATTACTTGGCACCGAGACAGCCCAGGACAGTGCTGCGTGCTAGCAAACCTCCCTGCAAGGGAAGTGTAGGGGGGCTGCAAAGCAGGCCGGGATGCCAGAGGACAGCAATCTAATTTTAATGGATAGGGAAACAGTATACAAGTTCAATACATTGATCTAACCTGAATTGATCTCAACTGAGTGTACCTCACATTCACTCTATCTTAGGGCACTTGTGCCATGTTTAGACTGGTCTATGAGTGCTAAACTTCTGTATGGTTATGGGTTTAGATCAATCTGTGTTCACTTAGACAAGTTTAAGTGTAATGTCTGTATGTGACCTAAAAGTAGAACTCGGGTTCTAACTGAATGACCTACACCCATGTTTTGTTGTGTTAAAGAGGTTATCTCTATAGAGATTTAGACTTGTCAACTCAAGTCAGCAATTGTTGACAAGTATCTTGCCCTGTTGTGCTCATCAGAATCTCTACAGCTTTTCTGTTTGTAGCCAAATTAAGCTGTAAATTTGAGGAGAAACTTGATTACATCCACATGCAGCTCAGATGTATCAAAATTTGGCAATCAGACAGTATCATTTTAGTACCATGATAGCAGCCGAATGCAGCCACCTCTCACCTGTTTAAAGTTTTATATTCTGAGAGTCTTTGCTCTCATTCAATGGTTTTCAAAATCGCCTTCAGTATCTTATCTGCATTGCAGGACTGGTCTACTTCCTGCTGCTGTATGGGCTTCTCTACAGACATATAGAAAAGTTTTGTTTTTTTCTGTATACTAAAATTCTTTTCTGTGTAGTAAAGCAATCTCTACCCATTTAAGATTATGTTTAGCTTAATATTTTCTGTATTACGGTAGTGCCAAGGAACTTCAATCAAGAATGCGAGTCCCATTTTGCTAGGTAGCATACAGACAAATAAGAGAATGAGTATGTAGCAGTAGATAAACAGAGCTGCCTGTACATGTGCTTGGAAGTGTGTGTGTGTGGGGGGCAGGGAGGGGGTGCTGCTGGTGGTGTTTTAATTAAAATGATTTCCAACAGCAGCTGTAATTAAAATGCTGCAGCATCATGTGTATTAAACCCCCATGCATTTAAAAATGGCTGTGGGATGCTTTATCTAAAGCTCATTTGGTAAGGTTTAGTTAAAATGCTCTGTGGCCATTTTTAAATGCATGGGGGCTTAATACACATGATACTGGGGTGATGCTGCAGTGTTCTAATTAGAACACGGAGCAGACTTAATTAATCGAGTCTGCTCCAGTGCTTTCTAATTAGAATGCATCTGAACACATGTATAGTCAGTCCAGGTGAACAGACAAAGAAATTGGGTAAGAAAGGGGAAGACTTGGGGAAAAGACATCAGAAAGGAGGCCAAAGTTCAGGACTGGGTGGAGGCTTGAAGAGGGCATTAGAAGTCATGCTTGTAGATTAAAGCATCTAGGGACAGGGTGCAGAGATGAAGGAGGGTGCCAAAGATTGAGTCTTGGGGAACAACCTATGAAAAAGGAAGGAGGAAATGAAATGCCCCCTCCCTCAGCTGACACATTGAATAGCAGAACCATGAAAGGATGTAGCCCCAGCAGCTAATAGAAAAAAGATTTTAAAATTATGGAGGAGTTGATAGGATGGGGTACACAGAAGTTCAGGAATAGTAAGGGAGGGGTAGAGGTCCTAAGAATTGGCCAGGAGAAGTTTTTTTTCAGTACAAGGAAGGTTTGCAATTAAAAAAAAAAAAAATCCAGCGTATGTCTTTTTTCATATTTAATCTAGATTTATTATGCAGCAGGAAAAATAATAATTTTTCAGCTGTATTTGAAATAAGGCTTAAACCACTTGGGGATAGAGCAAAATAACTGCACTGCATAGACCTTGAATCTCTTTCAGGTGGTCGGATATCTAAATTATTTAAAAGCTGTTTTTTTTTCCCTTTGGAGGCAGCTTGGAGAGGTTGTGGCAAAGACTTAGAAATGCAATTATGAACCACTTCTTTAAATATGTAAGGAATATAATAGAATTAATCATAGCATGAGTGTAGCTCTTCTGTAGCATGCAAGTAGGAAAAATGCAGAATGTCTTCAGGTTTATCATTGTTGTGTTTGACAACAACATTGACTTTTACACTGGGAATATATAGATACTATTGTTGCTACTCTGTTGTTCCTTGACACTGAATAGATATTGTAAATGAGTCAGTAAAGTTTTGTTTTTCATTTTGCTTCTCAGTCTAATGACAAGTATGTCGGATAACAAGCAGAGGCCAAAATATGTTCGTTTGTTGAATCTTGCTATGGAAAGATAGATAAAATTGAATTGCCTTCCCTGAATGCATAAAATAGTTGATGTTAAATGCGAACCTAGAACTTTTTACTGTTTTAAGAGCCCTGTGTGATTCTGAGAAACAATGCCTCTCTCTGAAAAGGGCCAAGTCTCTGTTCTCTGTATATTTGTTAAACATTTTTGAAAACGCATCATAAAAGATGTAAACTAGCAGGTCAGTTGCCTTCCGTTGTTCAAAGGAATACTTTAAACTCATGTACCGCTGTAAAAGCACTTTTTAAAACATCAAGCTACTTCACACTGATTGTTTATTACACTTATACCTGTGTTGGCTTTCCTCAAAGCCAACCTTAGAGAGAACTTTACTCCCTTTTGTATCAGGGTATGTTTTCACAACAGAGTTAACTTGTGTTATTAGTGTTTGTATGTGAAAGGTTATATTGTAAAGCCATACTCAATTCTGTCCACTTAGTGCATTCACATTGGTGCCTTGCTCATCTGCATAGGCCCTAGGACTTCTGCGGAAGGATCTCTGTGTTCTTAGCACTGTGGTGCAGACGGGTTCTGTGAGTCTTTCTCTCTGAATTGTGGGAATGCATATGTGTCTTTTAGGGCACACAGGGACATAGATCTGGAAGAGATCACCCAAGCCATCAGGTCCAATTGTCTGTTATCACAGGCAACCATGTAAGAAATGTTTGTCCAGCTGGGTCCCCAAGTATATCCACTCCAGCCCTTTCTGTACATCAGAGCCTCAAAGCCTCCTATAACACACTTAGGATCTTGGCTACTATAAGAGCAGCAGCACTAGCAACAACAAAATCAACTTGCCACTCATGCCCATGCAGTGAATGCAATAAGAATGCAAGAACACAACCAAAACTTTGGGCACCTCCAGTGGCAGGAAATCAATGAGGTTAAATATGGCCAGCAGATCCTATGAAGTGGATCACTCCCCCTGACAGAGAGGAAACCACCTTTCCTGCCATAGTCTTTTCCAGTCTGACCTGGGGGAAATGTGTTTCTGGTACCAAATCTGGCATTTGCTTAAATCCCAGAAGCATCAGCAAGATCTACCAGCCAGGTATCTAAGAATATTAATAGCAACCATCAGCTTATCCCAGCACTTGAGTAATATAGCCCGCATCCACACAACAGTAGATAGCAGTCAGAGCATAAGCAGCAGTTGAGTTTTAGCATATAGCTAGCTCAAAAACACTGTCTTACTCATATGAAAGGATTTATGTGCAGACAAGTGGGAGTTTTGGGACAGGGAAAAGTTAGGGCCTGAGTTAACTCTGCTGTGAAGATAAGCTTTCATAGAATTGGCATTCATCTTGCACATGTTCTAATGTGTATATACTGCAAAAATACTAATTTAGCAAGTGTAAAAGTAAAGAGTTATTATATAAGATTCTCTGGGGGGAAAAGGATGTTTAGGTCCAACTACTGAACACAGTAAATTTTTGCAGTCACTGAAAATGCTGAACATTAAATATGGTATTCCAAACTTGTTTTACTGAATGTTACTTCTGTCTACCAGAATATCTTGAGGTGTGATCTTTTATTATCTTGAAAATTATCGTCACAGTATTTACTTGCATGCCACACTCCACTTCCCCCCCCCCCCAAATTAGCTCTCTAAAATTGGGGTGCACATGTTAAGCAGAGAAGATTATTTCAGCTCTGAAATAGCATTATAACAGCTTCTGCGCTGCTTCTCTCCCTTCTCTCTGGCCAGCATTCAGCAGGGGCAGAGTCGAGTTTAACTTCTTACAGCCACAGCTGAGCAAATTTTGGCTGAGCAGTCAAAAGTTGCTGCCAATCTGGCAGTGGCTGTGATGGGGTTAAAGCTTGTACTTTTGCATGAAGAAGTCAGTGAGCTGGCTGAGGGAGACTGATCTGCTCTGTGCAGTCAGCTTTTGGCCATGACTCTGGAAAAATCTTTTTCTTCTTCATTCTGTCTTCCTGAAATATGATGAACATTTTATTTGGTGGGGTTATATACAAGAAAATATGGTAATGTATTAAGTGCCAATAATATTTAATGAACAGCCTAAGATGCAGTTCTTGTTCCAAAGAGACAACAAGACAAAAAAACACAAAATAAAGTGGCAGGTTCCAATAATAATAATAGTATCATTATTTTTCTCTTTCATTTTACCCTTTAAGTATTGTAGATGGATGACAACACTTTTATCAAGGCAGGTTGGGGCTTCAAGTGCTTCAAAATAAAGATATGAAAGAGGAGAGGCTGGGTGCCTGAAATACTGGAGCAAAAAAAGCAGGTCGGTTGATATGGTTCCAAAAAAATGTTTTAGTTGGCTAATATGCAAGTGATGCAAAATGTGGGCTGCAACACTAAAGAAAGTGACATTGTTACATGGTTGGAAATGAGAGATATAAGGTTTAGAGGTGTGAAGATTGTGAGCTTTATTCCTGAATAGTTGTATGACCTTAAAGAAGTTACTTGATTTATCTTTGCTTGAGTTTATGCATCTATCAAATGTAGAAAACAATAATGTACCACCTTTGCAAAGTGCTTTTAAGGCAGGAAAGGTGCTATTTACAAAATATGCAAAATGATGGTAGGGCTTATACTGGCAGAAATGTCAGACTTGGTAAGAGTTCCTTGGTACATCCAATGGGTACTTCCTCAATATTACCATTCACAAATTAACTTGATGAAAGTTATAAAAGCTGCCGATCTGATTTGGTATATATTTTACTAAAAAAAAAAAGGCCTGTCTACACATGCATTAATGTGCCATAATTACGGTACATTAAGTTTAGTACCTGTAAAAACAGGTACTAATTTAATGAGCTGTAATTAGTGCTATTGTGCAGTAGTGCCAATGCATGTTTTTTATGTGATACTGATGTGCATTAGACTAATTCTACTGTGCAGTAGCCTGGTTTTGTCTGTGGTGTGTTACTGTGCAGTGGAATTAGTCTATTGCGCTTCTAGCATCTCATGTGGATGTGCCCATTCAGAACCAATATATATTCTTTCTTTTGCTCTGTGGAGCTTATTTAACAGATTTTTAAGGCTAGAAGACACCACCATGCCTCCTGATTCTGCCTTCAATTCCAGTGGCTGTGCTTTGATTAGAATACAACTTTTAGAAAAAAAAGAAAATATTAATTTAAGAATTTAAAGTGGTGGGGTTTTTCCAGTGATTAATTATGCTCAGGGTTAAAAAACTATACCTTTTAGAGTCTGAATTTGTCTAGCTTCAATTTCCAGCCATTGAAACTTGTTACACTTTGTCCGTTAGACTGAAGAGTCCTCTATTTTCAAATTTTGCTTCTCCATGTAAGTCAGATTATGACCAAGTTATCCTTATCCATGGTTTTTTAGGTAAACTAAACTGTCACAACCCAGTGGTTTTGGTGCCTCGGCACAGTGGAATTTTCCTGCCACATGAGAGCCTCTTGCAAAAGTAAAGGCTTTCTGTTGCTGCAGAAAACCCCCGGTGCAAGAGAGTTCCCGCCATTCGGATGTAAATTTGTGTCCCGCTATTGGCCAGTTCTAAATTATGCACACGTGGCGGCTAGTAATTGGCTTGCTGGCCGTTTAAAAATTAGCGCGACTTCTGCCCAAGCCGGAAAACTTTGAGCACGCTGCAGAGTGCTTCTGAAGATATCTGACTCGTGGCTGAGCTAATAGATAGCCTGATCACCTATCGATTCGTCTCCCCGTTGCCGAGCGCAATCCCAGACGTATCCCTTTTCCTGCCGGCCTGATTTGTAGACGGACGTGCTGGTCTGAGCCCTGCCTGAGCCCTGCCAGCTGGAACAACTAACGTGGTTGTTCAGACAACCGGACCATTTTTGTCGCAACAGCAAGCGACATAAGTAAAGTTTTACAACCATAAAGCTTTCTCAGCCTCTCTATTCACCAGCCCGCCCTGACGAACGAGTAATTATTGAATCACCTTGAGTCGGCTTTAGCCGTCTGAGACATAAACAAGTTAAGAGGCTGTGACTTGGATGACTGCACGGTCCGGTGGGTGGCAAAATGGCTAGAGGGTCATACCCAGAGAGTCGTAGTGGATGGTTCGGTATTGACTTGGAAGGGTGTGGGCAGTGGGGTCCCGCAGGGCTCAGTTCTTGGACCGATACTCTTCAATGTCTTCATCAGCGACTTGGACGAGGGAGTGAAGTGTACTCTGTCCAAGTTTGCGGATGACACAAAACTGTAGGGAGAAGTGGATACACCGGAGGGCAGGGAACAACTGCAAGCAGACCTGGACAGGTTGGACATATGGGCGGAAAACAACAGAATGCAATTCAACAAGGAGAAATGCAAAGTGCTGCACCTAGGGAGGAAAAATATCCAGCATACCTACTGCCTAGGAAATGACCTGCTTGGTGGCATGGAAGCGGAAAGGGATCTTGGAGTCCTAGTGGACTCCAAGATGAACATGAGTCGGCAGTGTGACAAAGCCATCAGAAAAGCCAATGGCACTTTATCGTGCATCAGGAGATGCATGACGAACAGAACCAAGGAGGTGATACTTCCCCTCTATCGGGCGCTGGTCAGACCGCAGTTGGAATACTGCATGCAATTTTGGGCACTGCACTTCAAGAGGGATGTGGATAACCTGGAGAGGGTCCAGAGAAGGGCCACTCATATGGTTAAGGGCTTGCAGGCCAAGCCCTATGAGGAGAGACTAGGGCACCTGGACCTCTTCAGCCTCCGCAAGAGAAGGTTGAGAGACGACCTTGTAGCTGCCTATAAGTTCATCATGGGGGCACAGAAGGGAATTGGTGAGGCTTTACTCACCAAGGCACCCCTGAGGGTTACAAGAAATAATGGCCACAAGCTAGCAGAGAGCAGATTTAGATTGGACATTAGAAAGAACTTCTTCACAGTTAGAGTGGCCGAAGTCTGGAATGGGCGCCCAAGGGAGGTGGTACTGTCCCCTACCCTGGGGGTCTTCAAGAGGAGGTTAGATAGGCATAGCTGGGGTCATCTAAACCCAGCACTCTTTCCTGCCTATGCAGGGGGTCGGACTCGAAGATCTATTGAGGTCCCTTCTAACCCTAACATCTATGAATCTATGATGACCTTTTTGAGTCTTTCAATATAAGACCTATTTTTCAGTCCCTTAATCATTTTTGTAATTTTTCTCTGAACACCTCTCCAAATTTTCAACATCTCTCCTGAAGTGTGGACAGCATACCTGATAAGACAGTAGTAGAATGATCAATACGAAGTATAAAGAAAATATAATCTCAGACCTCCCATTTGATATTCCCTTGTTTATATGTCTAAACATTACATTGAGGCAAGGAACTCTTAGGATATCTTTTATTAGACTGACTATGTGTTGGGATGAAGTTAGGCAAAATTTTGAATGCAATGTCTTGCATTTAAAAGCTGGTGCAACTTTATCCCAACTATATAGTTGGTCCAATAAAATATATCACCCTAAGAAATCCTTGCCTCTTGCATAATTTCTGGATCATGGCTACAATATCACTCTTACACTACCGTAAGAATTCCAGTATCTGATGGCTAGAAAATGGCATTTAGAGGCTTGCTTTTGGGAATTGGCTTGTAGGTAAAGTAGATATACATTAGAACACTGGTCCATGGGAACAGCACGGGGTAATTGATTTCTAAAAGCCTGTTTGTGATAGTTTCTTTGAGGCCCACTATATCTAACAGACAAGCAGCAAGCAGACACTAGGCTGGGAAATTGAAGACATGTATCATACTGTTCAGTAACACAAGAAAGGGATTCAGCCATATTGGCCAGGTCACAGTAACCAAACTGCAGGGCCCTTGGGATTTCTGGTTTTGGTAGATGGACCAAATTAGGAGAAACCAGAAGGAACCAAATTAGGATGTGGGCATGTGATGCATTTGTGAAACAAATGAATATGCTGACAGGGCAGAATGTGAACAGTATGACAACCACAGAGAGACCAGTCAATGATGCCTAAAGATGAAGAGTCATCATAGAGGAGAAAAGATACAAAAGGAGGGATTTCAAAGCAACAAAAGGTCCCCGAGAGGGGAACCCGAGGCCATGATAGAGGACACACCACCAGGCCATCTCACCCACTACTGGGAGAGGGTGGGCCTCGGCCTCCAACCTCCAGGCTGCTGACATCTGACATTCAAACTCAGAGTGCAGCTCGCATACTGGCCAGATGTACCTTGACTCTGTGAACCCTGGAACTGGTAGATATAGAACTGCTTGCATTATTTTTATCTGCTATCACTGCGTATCAATGAAATTTGCCTATTTTCAAATGGTGAGGTTGTGGTTGGTCTGAGGGTTTGGGTCTGCCCAGAACAAGGTATGTGGGTTATAAATCCAGTGCCAACAGTATCCTTTTTGGGCAGCATTGTACTGAGAACTCATGTTCAGCTGATTATTCTCCATGACCCTCAGGTATTCTGCAAAGTCACTGTTTCCTTGGAGAAAATTGTTCTATCTCCGATTAGTCTTTTACTCCTTGACCTCTCGGTTCCATCAAATTGGATAACCTAAGCATAGGGGAGTCACTAACAGGTGTAGAACTAATTTGATAGAGCTGTCTCTGTTGATTTCTTTCACACAACTTCTTAATACTGGAATAAGCCAGGATGCATAGCAGATGGCTGGAGAAAATAGAGATTCTAGTGCAGCAGATCTGGAATTTCTCAATCATGTTTTTCAGACTGACCCTGGCTGATGGTTACATTTTGCTTTGCAAGAGACTCCATCTTTACCTGGAAGTTGAAAACTGACCAGAATGAAGTACGTGGTTTTGGTATTTTTTATGTACAGATCTAGCCTCTGGATCCAGTTGAACATAGCCTGGGTGCAGGTGCAGATGCAGAGATTGTCAGGAGACACTTAAATTAGTCTGTCTTAAAATGCTTCTCAACATTATTGTAGTTAAACTTACTTAATAGTAAACTTCCATAATGGATTTTTTTTTTTTTGGATATTGGGTGCTTCATTGACTTTCTTCTAGTGTTCTGCTATCTCAAAAATTAATTTTGTTTTATTAAAATGTTGTTAGTGTATTTGTTAATTCTAAGGGCTACATAGCAAAAGTCTGTACAGAACTGAGTCCACTGATAGGAGGAAATAAAAATGCAGTAATGACTACCAATGCAGTAATGGCTAACAATGTCGCCTTTTCCACTGGCAACCAGGGAACTACAATTCCTAATCATTTTAGAAGTTTTAAAAAAATTACTGTTGTCTGTCATTAACATACATGAACTTTTCATACAAATATTAGCAAATCATGACCACATAATTCATTTAAACAGGAACACAGAGTTGATTTATGATTTATGAATTAACATTTGTCAAAATTAGTGTTAGTGGGGGAAAGAGTGTTTGGGGCAGTATTGCAACAGGCAGAGACAAATTGACATTTACTTTTCATCAGTATGTGGCCACATGGTTTCAGATGATCTGTATAGAGAATATGTACAGAACAGTAAGACTACAAAGAAAATTTTAAATTACTTTAAAAAAACTGAAGCTATTCTAAGCTGTTCCCACATAGGGAAAGCATAGGGATATTTTTATTAGAAGGAATGTTAGTACTTGTGAATTAACAGGTGCCATAGTTTTAACAGGGAATGTGTACTTTTTTTAATTCAGTAAGGATCAACAAGTCAGTGACAAGGAAGTTGAGGAGGAAATAAGTGAATATCAGGTGGGCTGTTAGCTGGTAAGTGGCTTCTGTGTTGTTTTGGCAAAGTATCCCTAGACTCAGTGGCTCCAGTCCCAGCAGGAAACGGGTCTGCCCTACCAGATAGCTCAGGAAAATCAATCTTGAAAGACTAGTTTCAGACCATCTGGAGCCAGATGGCAAACTTTAGGCTAAGGAACTTAAAGGGAGATAGGTTGGACTCATTGAAATCACTGGGAGTTTTGCCATTGACTTCAGTGGGGACAGGATTTTACTCAGTTGTTTTTTTTTTTTTTTTTTTGAGGCAGAATCACTACCAGTACAGAAACCTTTGGGGCTGAAAGCTGAACACTGCAGCAAAAAAGGTGTGTGGGCTGTACTGGAAATAAGGCACAGGATTTTATGAGAGCAGATGGTGACAAAATTCTTTGCTATTACCTAGTGTGTGAGAGCTTGAATTGTGTTAAAATCCATTCTGTTCAAAGTCTGTCTGCAGGAATTCTACATTTCTAAATAAAAGTGTAATAGGATAATTTAGTAATTTGGTGTCTGCTCTCTACTCATTTTCTCTTCTTAAAGAAATTACTAGGATCTAAGCGCACTAATCACTTGGTGTCGTGACTACATATATTGCCGAATGATTCTTCTTGCATTCATTGCTAAGCTGTTGTTTCTACTGGGCATTTTGATTCTAGCTCATGTTTTGTTCAGCTTATTTACTGAATTATCAATCTGTTTGTTCAAACTGAAGGACACTCTATTTATGATTCCTCCATTGAAAAACTGCGCCATAATGAAAACCCGAGGTGTTAGAATTATAAATAAGGGTCCTTGTATCTGAGTAGCTTGATAATTCAGCATGGGGAAAAACATGAAGAAGACTTGAGATAAGAAGTCTGTATGTTCAAATGAAGTGAGAATTACACAGCAATAAAAGCAAGGAATTCTTAATAGAGAAATGTTTCATTGCATTTTTAAGCACAAGATGCTCAGTATAGCATATGTAATGGTAATGCAGTGGTCTCATTCCCTTAAGTTGCAGAGAGTTTCAAGGGAGTTAAATACCCTAAGAATAAGACTCAGAGGACATTTATTAGACTGACAGAAAATGGGATTCAATGCACTGAAGAATTTGTAGGTTGCTGGCATATATGTATACATAGGCACAATGGTGACAATAAAAGACTCATAGCTGCCACATGAACCCTCGTAAAACATTTATTATGAGGTAGCTGGAGATTTTATTTAATTAAGCAAAATGGAGCTGAGATCATGGTAACTCTCATGAGGGCCTGTGATAACTTTCATGACAATTGTGCAAATACTTTACATCACAAATGTTTAAATACACAAGTAAAGTAATATCTTAATTCCACAAAGAGATCACCTATTCAAATCAACAGAAAAACTACTCAAACATCATAGGGTGCATGAATGAAGACTTTGTAAATAACATGCCTCTAGTTACTAGACTTCCAAGTTTTGTGAAGTATATATGATAGGTAATGGAAACATTGGGCTCATTGAAGTCATCGGCATAGTTTCCATTTGCTTCCGTGGGATTCTGTCAGGCCCTGTTTTAGTTTTTTTATTGAATTATATCAGAAGATCAGTATTTATAATTTCTAAGAAAGCTTTACAATTGAGCACTAGTTTACTTCCAGCTATATGGGTACAGTAACTTAGTGTACTCCGTACATCAAAATGCATTATTCTTAAATGTAGAAGAGTGGGGAGACCAGATGCTGCTTTTTAGTTTAAATCAAGAAAATTCCTTCAGCAACACCATATGTACATAGCATTCATTTCTTTAAAAAAAAAAGCCTGAAAATACTTAGTATTTCTGTGTTAGAGGACAGGCTTGAAATACGCTGTAGGTTAGAATGTTTTCTTATATATGATAGTATATTTCAGCTGCTATCTATATTTCTTTCAAAACAGTAGTTACATTAAGGGTCTTCTTGACCTTAACAGCCCATTGAGCTAGCATGATTCAAGCATACAAGTTTCTGTAGCCTACGGCATAAAAGGGAGTGATGTGGCTAGCACCATGTCCATTTGCCAGGGACTATTTTACAGCTGCAAGGGAGGATGGGGAGGTGGCAGTCGTTGACATAAGTCAGAAACAGGACTTGAACTCATGGCACTGGAGCCATAGCCAGATGTCTTAACTGCTTTTTTACTTTCTACATTTTAAAATGGTCTCCTCTGTAATAGACTGCTTGCACATGCCACGGGTGTTTAATTTGGTTTAGTTCTCCCTAAATTGAAATGGTGGGTTTTTAAAAACACTGCTTCAATTTAGGGAGAATTAAACCTAACTAAACTTCCATGGTGTGTACACAAAGGTGGGGGCCCAATCCTTACCTGCCTCTTTGGCAGTGGGGGTGTGGGGGCCGAGTGATCGCTGAGCTGTGAGGCAGCCCCCCAGGTGGCACCCGCCTTGGAGGTGTTTTATCTTGCTATGTACCAAAGTCATTTAAAGCAGAATACGCTGTCGGGCATGCAAACGGCAACACCATTAAAATGGAATACACTGCCGAATGTACAAACAGCAACGCCATTAAAGTGGTGGAAAAGGGCATTTAAGCCGCTTTAAAGGCCAATTTTGTGGCATGTACAAAGGCCCATAGATACCTATAACTCTTTAACATGTATGGTTTTTGGGGGCAGGACTGCCCCTTACAACCTGTTTATAGAAAGAATAACACAAGAAGGTTTAGACACGGGTAGTTAGCTTTGTTAGTCTGAAGCTAGGCAGAAGGCAGGGTAGGCTGGCAACTTAGATAGTAACTAGTTCAGAGAAGCATAAGCTTCCGTAGGCAAAGGTTTGATTCTGATCTATTTCTGGACATTACTGCAAGATATTTAATCATCATCATCATACATCTAAGAGAGAAACATGTTTTAAAAGCAAACAGTGGGTATATTTCAGAAATATGTACACCTTGAGCTGAGAAGAAACTTCATCGTGGGAGCACTAGAGTTCACTAAGTCATCCCCAATATCCAACCTCTGCTTTCCTCCACAAGAGCCTTTTACAACCTTGCAGGATATAGAAATTAATCCAGAAAAAAAGAATGCCACACTCTTGTGTAGCACAAATAACTTTATCAGAACAAGAACATGTCATGGTTAGTAAAATGGACTGTGACATGTTAGTGTGTGGATCTACATCAAACTACAAATGCCTTTTGTTTCATAAGTCCCATTTTGTAAATAGTGCTGTAAGGACACTTTTGTTTTTTAACTTCCTTTTTATGCTGAAACCTCCAGGGAGTTGTCAGGAGAAATTCTTGCACCTCATTGATGGCTAACAATGCAGAACAATCAAGGATTTTTAACCTGGAGCTCTCCCATTCAAATATAAGCAACCTAAAACAATGAACTAGCTGCTGCCTGCCAGAGGAATGGGCTTGTAAACAAGTAAAGATCACTTGATTTAGGAAATCTGAAGTCACTGAAGGCAGTGCACTGACAGGGGGAAACTAAGGGTGTGTACCAGATTGTGCCCTAGATTTCAGCATCAGGTCTCATTCTGAATTCCCTCTCATTCCTGAGCCTTGCACATCTCACTACATGGCTCTGTGGCCTGCATCCAGCCTTTAGGCCTTAAGTTTTACACCCCTGACAATAAAACTCCGTGGCCTCCATGACCCGAACATGTGTCAAACATGGTGTTTGCACTTTCAGTGCCTAGAAATTCTAAGGCAAAGAGGAAGTGCCTTTATAAAGTGTTTTAATTTTTCTACAGAGGCCATTAAGTCTTATCCAGTTATCCCTCCTTAGAGGTCCATAACCTGTATTTCACTAAAGCATACCTTCCAGGAAGACATCAGATCTTGATCTGAAGACAACTAGAGATACAGTCTACCACTCACCTTTGTTGTTTATTCCAGTGATGAATGACCTTGTTAAAAATGTGTCCTTATTTTCAGCTTGGGTTTGTCTGGCTTCAGCTTCCAGTCATTGACTCTTAAGCCTTTCTTGGCTAGATTAAAAAGCCCTTACACATCCAGTATTTTCTTTCCAGAAAGTTACTTTTAAATTATAATCCTTTCTGTTCTCAAATACTCTTTTTGATAAGCTAAACAGATGGACCCTTTTGTGTGTCTCACTGTAAGGCATTTTCAAAGTATTTTCAGAATGGTGGATACCACAACAAGCAGATCCAGAATTTCCTAGAGCTGGGCATGGCACCCTGTGGCAGGGTGCTCAGCATGCCTATCACTGTAAGAGGGGAAGAGGCTGCATGAGAAGCAGCCTGCAGGTGTGGCAGGAGGCAATTAGAGAGTCACCTGGCCATAAATGGGAGGTTGGCCTTGAAGCATATGAGTCCAGGGCCTGAGCTGGTCAGGCAGTCTAGCTCTGAAAGCCATGGAGATAGGAGCTTCTGGTCTGCAACCAGGTTCCTGGCAAACATGTGAACTGGGGTAAGCCACTCTGGAGGTTTGTGACTGGGACTAACGGGTGGAGGAGGTCTCAACAGGTCTGTGAATAGAGAGGCCTGGGAGCCAGGGCTGGTGAGCCCGTATCCCAGAGGTGTAGAAATAGGCCTGGAAATAGAGAGGCCTGGGAGATGGGGCTAGAGAGTGGATAGTTTGGGGAGGGGAGGGATGAGCAGAGAGCTGGAAAGTAAGGAGGGCCAGGGTGCCTGTAGTCTCAACTGGCCTAGGGGTGTGGCCAGGGTCTCGGGAGACTGAAGGTCAAGGACCACTGCCAGAGACCAAGGGGGTCAGAGGACCTGTAGTCCAGTAGGGGCATAGACAGGGTACGGAAGCCCGGAGATTGTGGCTATGGTCCTGGAGCCCAGGAGGGATAGAAATAGGAGCCTGATAGGGCAGGATGTGGTGCTCGGGAGTACCCCGCAGAGGTGAAATGCTCAGATGGGGAATGCAGGCTGAGGTGCTGTGCTTGGGAATAGCTGTGAGAGGCAAAGTGCCAGGGTGGAAAAGGAAAGCCTGGAAGTTAGACCGGGGAGAGACTGAGCTAGGTGAAGTACCCAGGCAGGGAGGCCTACTCACAGAGACTGAGGCTATGGCCCAAGGAGGCTGGTGATGGACTCAATTGATAACATTTGCAAGGCATGGGCATGGTGCAAGGGTGGTTGGAGCTATGTTATAAATCCATAAGGCAAGGTAGAGACTCCTGAATACCCACAGGGATGGGGGATCCCTGGGGCAGCCTCTCTTTCTGAAGATCTAAGAACAACAAGGCGTTGCAGGCAAGGTGAAGGGGGAGCAAGCCTGAGGAGTGTGGGTGCAGCAGTGGCTAAGGACCACCAGGGGACATTGTGGACCCCCTGGGATGAGTGCTTGTTACACACACCACTCCTCAGACTATGGGGGGCATATGGGAGCGAGGCACCGTTTGAGCCTCTAGGCCAGTGGGAAATACTGGGGAGCCAAGCATGGATCAGGTGCACAAAGAAGGGGGACCTGCCTGCCGCTGCTGCTTTCCCCAGCTGACCCCAGCATGGGAACAGCACCAGAGCTGCTCCTGCTCTGTTTCAGCTGGGGACTGTTGGGAGTGGCTGTGCATGGTGCCAAGCTCTGCTGGGAACGGGAGCAGCAGCATGCAGGTTCCTCCTTCTAGCACCTGTTCCCAGCCTTCCTCATCCCTTTTGTCCCCCTGTTGACATGGAGCAAGCACTAGAAGAAGGAACTTGTGTGCTGCTGCTGTTGCCAGCCAAGTCTGGTGTCACAAACCCCATTATATTTTTGTGGGGTCTTGTGAATGTTTTCTTGTACTAAGATGGCATGTGTGGTAGGAAAGGCATCTTGTAGGAAAGTCCATATTATGTTGTATCTACTTGTATTGTTGTTATCACTGTAGCAATTACGTTATGCTGTCTATATCCAAAACCATAAAGATATATGTATATGGTTTAGTCAAGGAAAGGGAGTGGGCAGAACTTTGCTTTGTGATTCTCAGACACTGGGTGCATCTACATTAGACTCTGACTGGGCAGTGGCCAAAAAATACTGTGCAGTAACGCATCACAGCACAGACAGTGCTAATACACTACTGCACAGTATTATTAAGTTACTGTGCAGTAGCGTTACGTAAAAGATGTTCACTGACCCTACTGCTCAGTAAGTCCAGTTATTGCTAATACAAGTACTATATAAATGAGCAGTTACAACTGTGCAGTAGCATCTTGTGTAGACGTGCTTTGTGTGCAAGAAGAATTGCCACTCCCAGACACAGGCAGAAGGAGTTGGGCACCCAAGTAATTCCTGTAATGGGGAAATTGTCTCTGCTATAGCAAAGGCAACTGAGAAGAATGGCCCATTAGACCAGAGGAATGCCTCCTAACACACGGAGACCTGAAATTTCTGGAGGAGTCTGGTGGCTCATAGGCAATTAAAATACTACCAATTTGGGAGGGGGGCATGCAGCTTGGAGCCTTTTTAGGGTCTAGCTACGATAGAATCGCGGTCTTTTGGATCCCAGGCTTTGGAGGTTCAGTAGCTTCAGCAGGCAGGACTGGCAGAATCGGCAGGAAAGCTGAATTGTGGAGATACTGGCAGACTCATGGGAGAAGTAGGGTGCAGCCAGAAGACAGCATAAGAGACTTAAAATGCTGTGTTTTTCTGCCTTCAAACTTGTGGTAATTTTTTTCTTGTAAAATTATTTTCTTCTGTGTTGTTTGGTGTCCTTACTGATTGCTTATGGGTAGAATGATCCCTGGGCAAATGATAATCCAGGCTAGCTATGGAAAGAAGGACCTAAAAATTGTTTCACAACCCAAAGGGAAGGTTACTTGGAATTGGCAGAGAGTCCCCTGCTGCAGCTGTGGGGTCCAGTGTAACAGCAGTGGTGCTGAGGCTTGCAGGAATAAAAAATTGTCCCAGGACAACCTCAGTCTGTTCCTTGAGACAAGCACTGGTGCAGCTGGGAGAAATTCGGGACTCTAGGGGTTGCCAGTGAATGGATTTGTGACACCTGGCTCCCCACATACCTGCTTCCTACACTGACTGGTGCAGCTCTGGGGCTTCCCCTGTGCCTGCACCAGCTGGGCACAGTGGCAGCAGTGTACAGGAATGCTTGGGGTGGGTGGCAGGGAGCAAGTGCAGGATGAGGAAACTTGCCCACTGTTGCCACTGCCTTTGCTAAGCCCAACACCCCCAAGCAGCCTCAGTCCACAGCTGGAGCAGGGTAGAAGCAGCTGTGGGGCTCCTCCTGTGCCCATGTTAGCTGGAGACGGCGATGGCAGTGGCAGAAGGTAGGTGTGACCACACCACTGCACACCCCCTGGATCTGTCCCTTGATACCACAACTGTATGAAGTATTCCACTTTATGGTACTTCTAATTTTGATAGGTAAAATCATCACCCTAATTCTGCTCAATATTCCTTTTTTAATTGTTTTTTTTTTTTTTTTACTTCAATGGATTACACAAGTCTCTTTGCCACAGATTCATAGATTCATAGATGTTAGGGTCAGAAGGGACCTCAATAGATCATCGAGTCCGACCCCCTGCATAAGCAGGAAAGAGTGCTGGGTCTAGATGACCCCAGCTAGATACTCATCTAACCTCCTCTTGAAGACCCCCAGGGTAGGGGAGAGCACCACCTCCCTTGGGAGCCCGTTCCAGACCTTGGCCACTCGAACTGTGAAGAAGTTCTTCCTAATGTCCAATCTAAAGCTGCTCTCTGCTAGCTTGTGGCCATTATTTCTTGTAACCCCCGGCGGCGCCTTGGTGAATAAATCCTCACCAATTCCCTTCTGTGCCCCCGTGATGAACTTATAGGCAGCCACAAGGTCGCCTCTTAACCTTCTCTTGCGGAGGCTGAAAAGATCCAGTTTCTCTAGTCTTTCTTCGTACGGCTCGGGGATCGGCTTGGTCTGCAGGCCCTTAACCATACGAGTTGCCCTTCTGTGGACCCTCTCCAGGTTATCCGCATCCTCCTTAAAGTGTGGCGCCCAGAATTGCACGCAGTACTCCAACTGCGGTCTGACCAGCGCCCGATAGAGGGGAAGTATCACCTCCTTGGACCTATTCGTCATGCATCTGCTGATGCACGATAAAGTGCCATTGGCTTTTCTGATGGCTTCGTCACACTGCCGGCTCATGTTCATCTTGGAGTCCACTAGGACTCCAAGATCCCTTTCCACCTCTGTGCCACCCAGCAGGTCATTCCCTAGGCTGTAGGTGTGCTGGACATTTTTCCTCCCTAGGTGCAGCACTTTGCATTTCTCCTTGTTGAACTGCATCCTGTTGTTTTCTGCCCACTTGTCCAACCTGTCCAGGTCTGCCTGCAGCTGTTCCCTGCCCTCCGGCGTGTCCACTTCTCCCCATAGCTTTGTGTCATCTGCAAACTTGGACAGAGTACATTTGACTCCCTCCTCCAAGTCACTGATGAAGACATTAAAGAGTATCGGTCCAAGGACAGAGCCCTGCGGGACCCCACTGCCCACACCCTTCCAGGTTGAGACCGACCCATCCACCATGACTCTTTGGGTGCGACCCTCTAGCCAATTCGCCACCCACCGGACTGTGTAGTCATCCACATCACAGCCTCTTAACTTGTTCACCAGTATGGGGTGGGATACCGTATCGAAGGCCTTCCTGAAGTCTAAGTATACGACATCCACCCCTCCTCCTGTGTCCAGGCGTTTCGTAACCTGGTCATAGAAAGAGACTAGATTGGTCAGGCACGATCTGCCCGCCACAAACCCGTGCTGGTTTCCCCTCAGCATAATTTGTCCTGCCGGGCTCTCACAAATGTGAGCCTTGATAATTTTTTCAAAGACTTTACCAAGGATGGAGGTGAGACTGACCGGCCTATAGTTGCCCGGGTCCTCCTTCCTCCCCTTTTTGAAAATGGGGACCACATTGGCCCTTTTCCAGTCCTCCGGGACTTGGCCCGTGCGCCACGAGCGTTCGAATATTCCCGCCAGTGGCTCTGCAATGATGTCGGCCAGTGCCTTCAGCACCCTCGGATGGAGCCCATCCGGGCCTGCCGACTTAAAGGCATCCAGTTCTTCCAAGTGACTCTGCACCACCTCAGGATTTACGTATGGAAGTCTGGTGCCTTGCTGCTGCCTCTCTACAACCCCAGTAAGAGACTTGTCGTGCCCCTCACTTAGGAACACTGAGGCAAAGAACTCGTTGAGGAGTTCAGCCTTGTCCCCCCTGTCTGTCACCAATTGTTTCTGCCCATTTAGCAGTGGTCCTATTCCTCCCTGGGCCTTCCTTTTACTCCCAATATATCTAAAAAACAATTTCTTGTTGTCTTTTACTTGGGTTGCCATCCTCAGCTCCATGGTAGCTTTGGCCCGTCTAACTGCCTCCCTACAAGCACAAGCAGAGGAGGTATATTCATCTTTAGTGATCTCACCTTGTTTCCACTTTTTATGTGCTCCCCTTTTGGCCCTTAGGCTGCCCTGGATTTCTCTGGTCAGCCATGGAAGCCTCCTGGCCCCTTTCCCTTTTTTGCCTCGCTCGGGGATCGTCTTGCTTTGTGCCCGAAGGATCGTTTCCTTTAGGCACAGCCACCCTTCTTGGGCTCCCATCCCTTCAAAACTCCTACTCTGCAATGCTTCTTTGACTAATCGCCTGAGTGCATTGAGATCAGCTTTCCTAAAGTCTAGCACTTTCACCCTACTAGTTACCTTACCCACTCGACGTCTTATGTTGAATTCTATTATTAGGTGATCACTGTCTCCCAAATGGCTACCGATCTGGAGGTCCCCTATCATGTCATCCCCAGAATCTCCCCGGGAGCTCAAACTGAGATGTTTGTGCATAGTGACTACTAGATTGATTTCAAGTTGATTGTTTTCTTGGATAGTGTCCTGAATTCTATACATTTTCCATGTCTTTCTTGTTCTTATTTGTATAACTTTGCATTTGGCTGCATTCAACATTGCCCCTGCCAACTATAAATTTTTCCCTGACATCTTTCCTTAGTTCCCCTTATCAATTTTCTATATTTCTTAGCAATCAACATAAATGAGAAGTTATCTGTTTCTCCTTTTCCCCCTCATTGTTAATTCCTAACTGATGTTTTCACTTATCACCTGAATCAGAATGAGCTTTTAGCCACAGTTATGGAATTGTGGCTTTTTGTTTTATTAGTGGTTGCATACAACCTCCAACATGTCTGCCAAACTAAAGTTCTCCATAGCACCAAGTTTTTTTTTCTTTCCCTACATTACAGAAACGTGCTTAAGTGGTAACTCAATCAGTTGTCTGGTCTGATTCAGTGCTATGTGACATATCTCCACTAGCCTCTGCTCCTGAGTTAGTTAGCATTTCTGATCAACATACATTAGAGATTTTGTGCTTCTGAAGGCACAGTAGGTGAGACTGGTATGTAGACTGGTTGCTAGAGACCAGGAAATTCAGGCGGAGCCTTAGTAATCATGCCTCCTGTTTGTCCCTCCTTTTTCTGGCTCTGATTATTGTCAGTAAATACAAGAAGTAGGGTACAGAAGGACCACCTGCAGACTACCTGGGCTTCTGTTTTGCTTACCATGGATGCAGGGAGCAGAGGGAGCATCTAGGAGGAGGGTAGCTCACCTTTTGGATTCTCATGTTCCAAAGAGCTAGCAGGAGTCTGTACTGCCATCAGGGGTGAGCCAAAGGGGTTTCTAATGAGGATGGTTAACCAGTTAGAGCTAGGGAGCAGGTCTGAGGGTAAGCCAAAGCAGCAGTGTAGCTGTAATGTAGGGTGCCACTCTGTCTTAAATTCGATTGAACAAATGCTTTCCCTCCACTTCTTTACTTCTTTCCATGATTACATTAGAAACAAATTTTAACATTCCAAGACATGTTAATGCCAACCGTGTCCTATCAAGGCTCAGTTGTACCAGTGGCTAAGTTCAAGAAGCCAGTGGCAGAAGTGCTCTAATTTTCAAGCTTTACTCTTAAGCGCCCGTGTTTAGATTGGGCTGCTGAAGACTCCCGAATAGAGCCATATGGCTGAGCCATCCCTGATTCATAGCCACCTACCTGGATCTGATGCAGCAGTGGCTCATTATGCCCATGAGCTATTAGCCATCCCCACCCAGCATTAGCATGCCCACCCAGCACACCCTGCACCCACTACGTGTTTGTGTCCTAGATGCCTGGGTTGTGTGTCTGTGTGTGCCCTGGGTTGTGTCTCTTTGTGTGCCCAGAATGCCTACGTTCTGCATGTGTGTGTGTGTGTGAGATACCTGGAGTGTGTGTGTGTGCATGTATGTTTCCTGGATGGCTGTATCCTCCCCCTCACCAATATTGGTGGTCCTGACCCTGCACAGTGGCAGGCTGTCTGGATTGGCGAAGCCCTGGTCAAGTAGCTGCTCACCTGTGTGGAACGGGAGCCCTCCCTGGATGAGTAGGGCTGGAGGGCTTTGAGTACCTCTGTCCAGGCACCAGGCCATGCATCTCCAGACCTGGCCCCATGTCACAGGCACTGATGCCCACAGTCCACACCATCTCCCTTCCTCCTTCCCTTCCCACCCTCTGCCAGGGGCACACACCTGGGTGCCAGGGAATAGGGCACAAGGAAGAGATATTCCTTGTTTTAGTCAAAAGTTGAAGCTGACAAACTTTTAATGTGTTTATTAAATAAAAACTGTGCAATATTGTTCCCTCCAGAACTTGGAAACTTCTTAGTTAGCAGTAAGAGAGTCAGGGAAGAGCCTGGCTGCACCAGGAAGTCATGATGTTGAGGGGGAAAGAGGTTGGCAGCCATGAGGTTTCAACTTAACAAAACACAAAGGCTTGGGGCAGCAGGGAGAATATCATGCACAAAACTGATGCCCCTCAGTTTAATTAAATGTTGCTGCTGCCAAAATGTTTGGGTGCATAATAAAGAAAAACTGTGGAACATTGCCCGCTCTGGAACTTGGACCAGAGCCCAGCAGCCCCTGTTTAACTTTTCAGAGGTTGCACCGTTCACCTGCAGGAGGACCTGGGCCTGCAGTGGCCTATCCTGGTGGTCTGGTGGGCCTCTTCCCCGCCCTGCATTTCTTTGGGCCCTGTGCCTCCAGCAGCCAGGGCTAGTGACTTGCCCTGGAAGGTGCGCTGAATCAATGCTGGCTCAAGCATCGGGTCTTGGGCAGCCTGATCCCCCTCTTCTCCCACACTGCTGCTCCCCAAGGCAGGGCTCTCCCAGGCATCTTCACGGATCCTCAGACCACACCATAGATCAGCGGCTCCCATGCACCATATCTCCTGTCCTGGGGCCCTCAACCCCGGGCCGGAAGCCACACAGCTATTCATGGCCCGCCAGTGACCATGGCACAGAATGCCTGCGTTTCACCTCCTAGCTGAAAAATCCAAGATGCCTGGGATCCATCCTTCTGCTGTGGGACCTGGGCAGGCTGGGAAACCTAAGCATCAGGGCCTGGAGGGATGAGCCGTCTCCGGTTCTCTGGGAGGAGAAGGAGGGAGGGAGTGGGGGGTGTTTTGCTAGGGAGAATTTCTATTTCCCACTGTGCCTTCCCTGCAGCAATGCTTATCCATAGCTGCTCTGCAAATGGCACCTGAAAGACTACCAGCAAAAATGTGCACTTTTGCCTTTTGCTTGCAGCTTTGCTTGCTTGCTAGACCCTAAAAAGACTCCAAACTGCACTCCCCACACTCCCATTGGCACTATTTTAATACTGTGGGGCTTGAAAAAAGTTTTCAATGTACATTGGGGTCTATTTGGGCTAGGATTTGTCAGGTGGATCCAGGTAAGCATGTTGGCCTCTCTCAGGAAAGCAATGTGACCTTGAGAGATGGAGCAGTCAGTTGTCAATCGCACAGACTTGTGGCCCCACTCAATTGAACACAAACTGACAAGGCCCCAACAACAATACAGAGGACTGAGCTTCGTGCCATAACATTGTTCTAGGCCAGTGACACAGGGGTTGGTGGGGAGGGTTGTTTGAGACACCCAAGGTCAGTAAGGAGCATCAGTAAATCAGTATCATCAATTTTCCATGTGTACAATTGTTGAGCCAAGAGCATAAATATCTGAGCAGGCAACTATATCGTTCCCCATGAGCACACCCCAATTTACCAAGGAGTCACGTTAGACCCTTCCCTCACCTATAAACATCACATTCAGAAAGTCAGTAGTAAAGTCTCCACATGGGTAGCTGCTTTAAGATGTTTATCCAGCACAACATGGGACGCCAACTTCACAATGCACAGAACCAAGGCACTTGCAATGGTATATGCCCCAGAAGAGTACTGTGTTACTGTATGGTCTAGAAGTTGTTGCACTAAAAAGCTTGATGCTGTACTTAACAGAGCACAGAGTCTCATAACAGGCTGTGTAACTTACACACAGATGTATTTCCTGCAATCTTGGGCATTAGACCAAGTGACATAAGAAGACAGACCCTAACCCTTGCTGCCAGGTTTCTGGGCCCATGGAGAGCCCAGCAGGCTGGGTACTGTAGTCTTGTATGTTGAGCTAAATTTAGGTAAGAGGTGGGGCAAATGGAAATGAAATGATCATTCAGAGTAATGCAGTCTGAAGTATATTTCTACAGTGTTTTATACCAACATCATATGAGTTGCCCATTGGGCATGACTTTCACAGAGTAGCAAGGATCAAGCTGAACAGACTGAGATCTGGATACAGACATTTCAAAACAACACTGTGCAAGATGAACATCTTGGACCAGACCCCTGTGTGAATGTGTTGTTCAGGAAACAGCGCAGCACTTAATTGAAAGCTGCAATCTTTACAAATGCCCAGATGGGGTATATGGGATCTGCACACTGAGCAATAGTACCAGACAGTGGCTTGTAGCTGGCCAGAAGGAACAAGATGGGGGCAGGTTGGAAACGGGGGCTTTGCTTACTCTTGTCAGCAACAGGCAGGGCGTGGGGCCAGCCCGACCCTCAGACAGACCACACGAGCTTTGACTGGGGCTAGACACTGCCCCACGAGGGAGGGTGAGCGGGGTGCTGAGATGTTCACTCTTTCCCACAGGGTGGATTGTGGAGTGCAGCCTACCGTGAGCTGGGATGGATGTGGTATAGATGTTCGCTCGTTTATTATGGCACTCTAGTCTGGTACCACATCCTTCCAGGCTTATCTTAGAGCAGGGCCCATCATTTTTGCAATGCTCTAGGGGCCCTGACCATCTGTTCGGTTGTGGCTTTAGAGCGCTTTCTGCGTGCCTACTGCACAATAAGCGTAACTTCTGTACCTGGCCTGTGAGATTAAAGTTCTTTTCTTTATTGAGAATCTCCAAATCTCCTTCTTTTTTACCCATGGTCCTAGCACTAGTGTATAAGAAACTGAAGCATTATTTCTCTTCACAGGCTTTGCTATGTTGGTTTGAATTTCTCATAACATACAGTTAGAAGCTGTATCAGATTTAGTTCCTTAGCACATTTCCTAGGTTTGCTAGTTTAATGTCCTTCACCACTAAGAGGCCCCACAGGGAGACGCACATATAACCTGACAAATAATACAATACTCTGATTACTGATCCTTTGACTTCTAATTAGCAGAGTATTTCTGTCCTCCCAGCACTGCTCTTCTAACTTCTCTCCCAAAGTCCCACAACAGGATACTTGCTTCTCTTCCTGGCGATCACTGTTGTTTGGATGCAATGCAAGTTCTGAGTAGCGAGTCCTAGTTCTGCTGCATTACCAGATCTCTTGTCACCAGACTAGTTGGTCTGGACTGCTTTTCCAGTCTGACTACACCTGGCCTGCTTCTGGTCTATGGTATTATTGTCAGCTTTGTTTATGCCTGTAGTTTCCAGCAGCAGCACGCTCCCTGCTGGTTATGAAGCTTTCTTGTGGCATTGCCTGCGTGCCTATGGACTGAACCAGTTTGACCCATCTCCCTCTTTCTTGGGAATGATTATCTTCTACCTCAGTCAGTCAGGTGGGTAGCCAGGAATCAGAGGTAGAATTTTCTTTTATTCCTTTAGTCAATGAGAGCTCATGAGGCAGAGGATGCAATTCCCTTTTCTACCTGCTTCCTAATCAGGGCTCATGGGCCTCTTTGACATTGCTCACATAGGGCATTGGGGGCTCTGGATTTTGCATCTTCCTTTCTGTTAAATGTTTACACATGCCAGTTAGGTAAAATATAGCACAGGAATCTGTTTGGAGAATAAATTGTAAATGTGAAAGAGGAAAAGAGACATGTATCTGTGTTCAAATTAGTTGATGTTCATGAAGTGAAGGTCTCTGGATAGAGGAATTTTTGTTTGTTCTCTGTATATTCCTTTCTGTTTGTCTCATTTGGTTATGAAAAAAAGAATACTCAGCATTTTTGATTTGGAAAGGTTCTCAAAAGTCACACTGGATATATGTGTGAGAGAATGTCTGGGTATAGCTTCCATTATTTATAGAGTTGGGATCCAATTCTGAAGAGTTCTGAGGAAATTTAGACAGGGAATGTGTTAAGATTTTTAGTATTGAGGATTTTTTATGAATCTTGGGGACACTATTATATCTTCTTCACATTGCCCTTACTCGATATAATTTGCAAAATGATTTATGCTCCCACCTGCAACATTTCCCTATTGTATTCTCTACTTGTTATATGGTTATCAGTCTTTTGCAAGTAGGTTCTTTTTGGAGCAGATGTAGCAGTGTAAGTGAACTGGCTACAAAATGTTTTTAATTTAAATTATTTAAATGCCTGAACAGAATTTATGACCCTGGTTATAATTTTAGGTCATCAGAATTCGAATGTGTTTGGAAATGAAGTGACTAATCCAAACATTCAATGATTTATGAATATAACATTCTAATTTAGGATTTATTGACCTGATTTGTAAACTTTGCTGTATAGCTCATAATCTTTCTTTCAAATGATATTTTAGATTTATTTTCTGATTGATCAATTCATCAAATATTTTGAAAAGAGGCCAGTCAGTTGCCTGACTTAAAGAGCAGGATTTGTAAATTCCTAAATTGTATAAATCAGTTTCCTGACCTGAGAATAAGTTAAATGCAGAGTTCAAAGTTTTAACTAAAATTAATGGCTAAAAGAATTTTAAAATTGAGTAGTTAAGATTTACAGGAAGAACTTATATATCTTAGTCCAAATGAGTAACTTCATTCCTGAGGGGCAGATGTATAGCACTTGATTCTCAAAGATGGACGTACCTGGAGATCTTGCTGAATTCAACATAGGTTATGAGTGCTCAGCACCTCTGAAAAATTGGACTGACATGGTTTAATGTTAACTAATACATTTTCTAGAAAGGATTCTCACCTGAGGTGTACAGTTTATGAGATAGTTTACCCACTAGGACAGCTTGGCCACTTGACTATTGCAAAGGGCTTTCTTTTCCCTATTGTTTTCATCTTGATAAAGGCCCTGTAATGGTGGTTCAAACCCCAAATGTCATTGGTGGCAGCAGCAGCAGTCCCTCAATACAAGGAGGCCAGTCTTCCAGTAATAGGTGAGTCATTGGTGAATCTGGAAATGTCTGAGGAAGTCAATCCAAGATCTGCAAGTTGGACTGCAGACATGGCAAATAGTGTAAGGCCTCTACATTGCAGCTGGGCAACTAGGTCAGCAACACTCAGACCCCTAAACAGGGCCAGCTGAGCCTCAGCCTGCTGAGTGGTTCTAGGGCTGCTTTTCAGGAGCTCTTGTAGCACCTGGCCCTGATGCACAACTAACTGGTTTCAGTCCCTGAGTAGCTCTCACCTGTGTGACTTTCCTGGTGTCTGCTTCTGCATTCCAGAGGGGGAAGGACTTGAGTAAGCCACTTAGCTCTGGGAAAGGGCCAGAGAGCTACAGGACTGCAGCAAATGGTGCAAAAAAGAAGCAAAGGGCACCCCCAGATGAGCATGCATATATGGTTTGTGGCACCTCAAAGCTGTTTTAGGTGCCACAAACTGCATGTGTCACATGTGTACCCATTTGCCATGCTGCTAATTTGCAGTAAAGTGCCAAATTTGACAACAGAAGATCCCAATGTAAAAAAACAAACCAACAAAAAAAACTCCACGAAAAAAGCAGCATATACCACCGAAAATGGAGCCTGGACATCCAGAGCAGCTCTTTGGCTGCCAGCCAGGCTGTGGCCAGATTGGCATCAGTGAAGCTCCAGGAGTCCCCTAGAGCCCCAGGTAAAGCTGCTGGGGCCAGCACAGGTGCTGACCTCAGCCTCCCCTACCTCACCTGGGACAATTTGGCATGTGCCAGAACATGCATATAGGGGCATGCTCTGAGGCATGCTCAAAGCAGTGGCACAATTATATGTTGCTGCTATTTATGCTTGGCAAATATGCACCCCTGCACATACACACTCATCTGGATGTGCCCAAGGAGTTCACACTGCAAAATACATCCAATGGATGTATACAAATGTGAGAAGTATGGGGAATAAACAAGATGAACTGGAATATGTCACCTATGAAAAGAACTATGATCTGATTGGCATCACTGAGACCCGGTGGGACAGCTCTTATGACTGGAATGTCAAAATTGAGGGTTACACTATTTTGGAAGGACAGGGTTGGGAGAAAAGGTGGTAGTGTTGCCTTGTATGTCAAAAACACATACACTTGTTCCCTGGTTCAATAGGAAAATGACAGCAAAGCAGAATGCATTTGGGTGAAGATTAAAGGTGAAAGATGCAGCACTGATATAATTATGGGGATCTATTATAGGCCACCTAATCGGGAAGAGGAGGTGGATGAGGTACTCTTTAAGCAGGTGATAAATTTAACCATAAGCTATGGGATCATACTGGTTAGAGACTTCAGTTACTGGATATCTGCTGGAAGAAGAGTGGATTGGAGACTCCTGTTTCTGGACATCTGCTAGAAGAGCAGTGGAGCAGAACGTGGTTCCGAACTTGTGTAGAGGACAACTTTCTGTTCCAGAAAGTAGAGGATACAACTAGGGGATCATCTTGGTGGAGGGTGTGAAGGTGATGGGTAACTTGAAGGAAGTGATCGTGGTCCAATAGAATTCCAGATCCTGAGACACGGAAAGCACGAGGTCAGCAAAATTAGTACACTAGGTTTCTAAAAGGCAGATGTCATCCAACTAAAGGTACTAATAGGCATAGTGTCATGGGAGGATAGATTGAAGGATAAAGGCACTCAGGTGGGCTGGAAGCTTCTAAAGGGCACAGTATTGGAAGCCCACTGTCCCATCATGATAGAAGCACAAGAATGGCAAGAGACCATTGTGGCTTCACAAAGAACTTCTAAAATGCTCAAATGTAAGAGGAAAACATACAGGCAAGATTAAAATGGGCAGGTCACCAGGGAAGCATACCTGGAAATTACCAAAACCTGCAGGGACAAAACCAGGAAGGCAAAGATAAAGAATGAACCGCACCTGGTAAAGAAGGTTAAGGACAACAAGAAGAGGTTCTATATGTATGTTGTCCAGAACTAAGAAAGTTGTGGGTCCTCTGTTAACAAGCCAGGAGGAACTTCTAACTGTAGATGTAAAGAAGGTGGAGCTATTCAATAGCTACTTTGCCTCAGTCTTCACAAAAATTGATCTGTGCCAGACCTAATAAGAATGGTATGGATAATGAAGGGGGCAAGCTGGTGGAGGAGATAACAAAATAAACAGAGAGCTTTTGTTGGATCTGAATGAATTAAAGTTATCAGGGCTGGATGATCTTCATCCCAGACTCCCAAAGGAACTGGCAGAGGATATTTCAGAGCCCTTGACAATGATCTTCATGAAGTCGTGGGAGATGGGCTAGGTACCAAAGGACTGGAAAAGTGGCACTATGTTGACCTTTTTTAAAAAAGGCCGAAAGACCTAGGGAACCTAGGGAACTGCAGACCTAGGGACCTAGGGAACTGCAGACCAGTTAGCCGTACCTCAATACCTGGAAAGTTACTGGAGCATATCCTAAGGAAGGCCATTTGCAAGCATCTAAATGAGGAAAGGCTGATTACAAGTGTCCAGCATGGATTTATAAAAAAAAAAAAAAATTATTTAAACACAAAGGTGATTTCCTTCTTTGACAAAGTAACTACTTGGATAGATGAAGGGAATGCTGTGGATATCAGCAAGGCTTTTGACAAGGTTCCACACAAGCTTCTCATAAACAAATTGGAGAAATGTGGGCTGGACAAACCTATTGCAAGGTGGATGAAAACTGTCTCAATTACCACAAGCAAAGGGTAATTATTAACGGGTCCATGTCAGAATGGCAGGAGGTTCTGAATCTCACGGGGTTCTGTCCTGGGCAAAGTGCTGTTCGCTGTGTTTATTAACAATTTGGATGCCGGTATAGAAAGCTTCTTTTCAGGCAACATGAAACTGGGAAGGATTGCAAACACTTTGGAGGATGCAAGTGAAATTCAGAAGGGTCTCAACAAATTGGAAAGTTGGGCTAACATAGTGCCCCATAGAGCTAACAGGATGAAGTTCAGTGTGGACAAATGCAAGGTGTGACACCTCAGAAGGAATAATCAAAAACACAAATATAAAATGGGTGACACTTGGTTGGATGTCAGCACTATGGAAAGGGATTTGTGATCTACCAAGACTCACAAACGCCATAGGAGACGGCAGAGTGATGTAGCTGAACAAAAGTTAAATGCGGTTTTGGGATGCATCAGTAGAAGCATTAGGTTCGAGACATGGCAGGTGATAGTGCCACTCTACTCAGCACTGCTTAGGCCTCATCTGGAACACTGAGTACAGTTCTGGGCTCCACACTTTCAGGAGGACATGGAGAATTGAGAGAAGATCCAGAGGTGGGCAGCAAAGATGATTAGGGCTTGGAAAGCAAGTCATATGAGAAGAGGCTAAAGGAGCTAGGCATGTTCAGCTTGCAAAGAAGGTGCTTTAGAGGGGACATGATTGCAATCTTCAAATACTTGAAGGGCTGCCATAAAGAAGAGGGAAAACACCTTTCCTCCTAGAGAGGACGACATGGACCAGTGGCTTGAAGTTGCAGCCAAGTCAGTTTTTAGATTGGATATCTGGAAAACTTTTTCACTGTTAGAATAGTAATACAGTGGAATAGATTGCCTAGGGAAGTTGTGGGCTCTCCATCAATGGAGGTGTTCAAGAACAGGTGGTACAGCCACTGGTTGGGGATGATACAGGTGTAGCTATATCTGTGTTCTCCCATGGGTATTTCATATGCTTCCGGAAACTGCTGGTTGCCCTCCCCACTGCCCTTGCCCCTTGAATTTCTGACACATGAGGCAGCATTCCCTCTAAGCTGTGCAGCTTAGAGGGAACTCTGATGTCAGGGTATTTTTAAGGCATTGGGCATTGGCTATAGCCAAGGCTGGGAACCTTGACTGGGGTTTGCTCCTGCTGGGACCAAAGCCAGAGACTCCTGGCTACAGGGTCCTGCCCCTCTGCTCAGGGTCAGGAAGGAATTTTACCCCATGGTAAGACTGGGATGGACTGTGGGAGGCTTCCCCCTCTGTAGCAGGGGGCATGGCCCTCTATCCAGGATCTCTTGAGCATATGTTGACAACATTTCATAGAAGCAGGAAGCTGGATGTTGTGGTTCACCTGCTTTATCTGTGGCAGGTTAGGGTGTTAGGTCTGTGTTGTGCCAGGGTTGATAGTAGTCTTATGAAGAGTTTAGATTATGATTTGTATGGGATGGTTTAGAATCATAGAAAGTTAGGATTGGAAGGGACCTCAGGGGGTCATCTAGTCCAACCACCTGCTCAAAGCAGGACCATCCCCAACTAAATTATCCCAGCCAAGGCTTTGTCTAGCTGGGTCTTAAAAACCTCCAAGGATGGAGATTCCACAATCTCTCTGGGTAAACTGTTAGTGTTTTATTACCCTCCTTGTCGGAGAGTTTATTTTTTCCCAATATCTAATTTACACTGCCCTTGCTGCAACTTGAGACCATTGCTTCTTGCTCTGTCACCTGCCACCACTGACACCAATCTAGCTCCGTCCTCCTTGGAACCACTCTTCAGGTACTTGAAGGTAGCTAGTAAATCCTCACCCCTACCCCAAAGTCTTCTCTTCTCCAGAATAAATAAGCTCAGTTCCCTCAGTTTCTCCTCAGAATTCATGTCCCCCAGCCTCCTAACCATTTTCTTTGCTCTCCACTGGACTCTCTCCAATTTGTCCACATCCTTTCGGTAGTGGGGGCCCAAAACTGGATCCTGCGCTCCAGATTTGGCCTCACAAATACCAAATAAGGGGGAAGAACCACTTCCCTCAAACCGCTGACAACGCTCCTACTATTGACTATTGCAGCCCAGTATGCCATTAACCTTCTTTGCAACAAGGGCACACTGATGACTCATATTCAGTTTATTGTCTACTGTAATCCCCAGTTCCTTTTCTGCAGATGCTGCTTAGCCAGTCAGTCCCCAGCCTGTATTGGTACATAGGATTATTCCATCCTAAGTGCAGGACTTTTCACTTGTCCTTATTGAACCTCATGAGATTTCTTTTGGTCCACTCCAATTTGTCTAGGTCTCTCTGAATTGTAGCCCTAGCCTCCAGTGTATCCACTACTCCCCACTATCATAGTGTCATCTGAAAGTTTGCTGAGGATGCACTCCATCCCATCTTCCAGGTCATTGATGAAGATACTGAACAAAACTGGCCCCAGGACTGACTTCTGGGACATCAAACTATTGATTACTACCCTCTGAGCCTGTGATCCAGCCACCTTACAGTTTATTTATCCAACCTGTACTTCCTTAGCTTGTTTGTAAGTATGTCGTGGGAGACCATATCAAAAGCCTTGCTAAAGTCAAGAAATATCACATCTGTTGCTCTTTCTGCATCCACAGAGCCAGTCATCTCATCATAGAAGGCAATCAGGTTGGTCAGGCATGACTTGCCCTTGGTGAATCCATGCTGACTGTTCCTAATCACCTTTTCCTCCTCCAGGGAGATTCATAGGGGCATATACACTGAGAATTCCTTGAGGACCTGTTCCATAGTTTTTCCAGGGACTTAGGTGAGGCTGACCAGACTGTAGTTCCCCAGATTCTTCTTCTTCTCTTCCTTAAAAATGAGCAATATAGTTGCCATTTTCCAGTCATCTGGGACCTTTCCCAATTGCCATGAGTTTTCAAAGGTAATGACCAGTGGTTCTGCAATCACATCGGCCAACTCCCTCAGCTTTCTTGGATGCTTTATGTCCAGCCCTATGTACCTGTACATATCCAACTTTTTTATACAGTCCTTAACCTGCTCTTTTGCCACTGTTGGTTTCTCATCTCCTCCCCAAACTGTGTTGCCAGGTACAGTAGTCAGGGAGCTGACCTTGCCTGTGAAGAATGAGGTAAAAAACGCATTGAGTACTTCAGCCTTTTTCTGCATCATCTGTCTCTAGGTTGCATTTCCCATTCAGTAAGAAGCCCACACTTTCCCTGATCTTCCTCTTGTTGCTGACATACTTGTAGAAACTCTTCTTGTTATCCTTCACATCCACTACTTCTGAAACTCCAGTTGTGCTTTGGCCTTCCTGACTTCATCCCTGCATGCCCAAACAATATTTTTGTACTCCTCCCAAGTTGGTTGTCCAAGTTTCCACATCTGGTAAGCTTCCTTTTTATGTTTTAGCTCACTGAAGAGTTCCCTGCTAAGTCATCTTCTGCCATACTTGCTAGTCTTCCTGCATATTGGGATGGTTCATTCCTGTGACAACTTGCTCTAGAGAAGAATTCCATTTGAGCTGAGTTTTCCCACCCTTTCCTTTTCCAGTATTCTGTTCCATAGCTAAGAGTCCTTGCCCACTCTAGTCTTAAAGTCACTAACAGGAATTAACTTATCTTCTCTGGGGACAAATGACAGGACTTGGTTGAGTTGATAATGGAATTCTTGTTTTGGTTCTTCCCCTGTATCATGGGTTGGGGTATATGCACTGATGAATATTGTTTGTTGGTCAGTTGGAAGCAAAGGGTCATGAGATATTCATTGATACCAACTGGACACTCCAGCATCTAAGTAATGATCTTGGTTCTGACAGCAAACCAGCACCATGGATATGTCTATCCTTTTCTGCTTTTCCTTTCCAAAAAAGGTCCATCATCCTCTATGAGCTGACCCTCTACCTGCACAACTGGTCTCACTAAGGGAAGCAATATTAATAACAAATCATGCAAATTATCTAGTTGAGTGCTGTACTTTAGGTCAGTCAGTCACTATGGCTAAGTACAGACAATCAGAAAGCCTAAGACTGAATGATTTAGTGTTTGCAGGTTAGTTTAAGCTGCAGAGATTAAACTGAGAAACAACTGGACAGATATACACTTTTGATTCTGGAAATGCAGCTACATACCTGCAGTGGCTCAGGCCAGAAGCCAGGGGGCACTAGAGCATGGCTGTCTGGCACAACCAACATGGGCTGTGTGTTCACTTCCTCTTCCCTCTGCCCCCAAGGTCTCTGGGATTTGCAATCCAGAATCACAGCAGCAGGACTCTGCGGGGTTGCTCATCACTTCCTCTTCTTGCTTTCAGCTGCCTCTGGGATATGTAGTCCACAGTTGCAGCCAGCAGTAAGTTTTTAGCAGGGCAGCTCTGTACTTGGGAAGTTTAACTCCCCCCCGCTTCCCTGGCCCCAGACCTCACCCAGGGTTGTGGGGGCAGTCCTCCCCTCCCACCTCCCCACACTGGAGCAGACTGCACAGCCCAGCTCAGGGCTGGAAAGCATTGGGGGACTGTGATTTAACTTGAACCAGGAAAGGATCTGGGACAGAAGTTTCGTAAACCAGTTTGACCCAAATCAGTTAAGACTGATACTACAGTCAACCAGGTTCATCTTAAACCAGTTTCAGCCATTTTGGAACTGGTTTATGTGCACTGAACTTACGTTCTGTTACAGGTTTAAACCAGTTTTTGATTACTTAAACTGGTTTGTGTGTAACTTCTGTCCCTAGCCTATTAGGGTTGTTCATCAGGGTGCAGATGTAGTCTAAATAGGCCTGATCAGTCCTGATTGCTGCTGCTAAATTGTATACCTGTCTTGATTCCAAGTACAAGAAAATGACCACCATACAATCATTGCTTCTATATAGGTTTGTGACTGGGGGCTTCTGGTAATCACTAGCATCTACCCCCATCACTACTTGCCCGTTGCTGTAGGACTTGCTATTAAAGGAATGTACATGTCTTCTTTTAACGTGGGGATGGCATTGTGGCTCAGTAACCACATGATATTTCATGGGAAGAAAACCTTCATCCAATAACAAGGAAAACCTAGATGGCTGGAAGTTTCTTTTCTGCTGCAGCCTTCATTTGCCTTTGTAGCCATTACGAAATAGTCTTTCTGCATCTTCCTTCTCCAGTATTGAGGGCTTTTATTTTCAGATTCTGTTAGTCTGGAAACTTCACTCTCGACTTTGCCACTGTGGGTGACCCCACGAGGAGTACAAGACTGGATGGCATCACTCTCAGGGTCATTGGTAGTACACAAGCCTTTCCACCACGTCAAGGTTACAATCCATGTTGCTAATGTAGAGCCATTTAAAACAATATATACTGCTCAGTTTAATTGGGGCCATATTTATAGGGCAAAAGATTTACTGGATTATTTACTGTGAATTAGTGAGATATTAAATTTATTCTGAGTTTCATCAACAAGCTAGGAAGCTTGACTATAAAGACTAAAGAAAACTTAATTCTTACCAAAAATACACCCTTGCCAAGTCCTTAAATGTGTCATAATGGCGTTGAAACAAAATTAAGAAATATTAGTTCAAAGTTTTTTCCCCCCTTCTCTCCCAAGTTCTTTCTCTTCCAGGATGAATGTATACGGTCATAACTTTGCTCTACATTGCTTTGTTCTAAAGAAAAATGTTGGCAGTTTTTTCCTGCTCTGTTAAACCAGTGGTGTCTTATGCTTCAATCTGGGCATGTTAGACTGTGAATCAAAGGAACTTCTTCCTGTAAGAACTTTTCTGCTGAATAGTTCCTTGCTATGGAAACTGCATTCATGGCCTTTTAAGACCCTGAATGACCCAAAATGCAATGAATGCTTTTCTGCTGCATTGAGCCATAATGATTTTAGATTAATAAAATAGGCACACGCACATTCTTGTTTTGTATTTCAAAGATGAAATATTAATCAGAATTTTAGTCATTTTAACACACCACTAAAGCTTCAGTCAGTTGATTGGCTTTCACAGCATGGTGACCTTGTTGCATGGGATTTAATTAACAAGTTTGATCAGTCCTGTATTATATTCTGTTTACAGTAGAGTTTGTTGCATATTCTTCTTTAAGCTCTTCATGTTTCAATTAAGCATAAGAGATTTCATATAATTCCACGAGAAGTTAAGATAAATTCAAAACTTTTGTATTTATTTAAAGCTCTAGGAGCCTTACAGGATAGATTAGGTATTGCAAAATCTGACTTTGTAAAAAGCAGTCTTTCCAGTTTCTGGATCCTTCATGTGTTGTTAACCCATCATAGCCAACTCTTACCTCAAGATATTTTTATATGGCTCCATGTGGAGTGTGCACACGCGTGTGTGTGTGTGTGTGTGTGTGTGTGTGTGTGTGTGTGTAGATCTATCGTAATATAAATGCAAACTAATAATAATGCAGCATAAAGGTTGGGAATTAGAACTAAATGGTACAAATGTAAACCTTAAGATTTTTAATGAACAGTTATCACATTTCCTAAATATTTGATATCATGCAATACTGCCAACCCCAAGTGTTTAAAAAATCATTAATGGGGTGTGTCCCTCCCACCCCCATTATGAGATGACTTTAAAATATGATGTTTGTTTATTTGAACTTACCTTCCAGATTCTGAGCTCCTTAGGGTCCACTTGCTTGGTACTTTCAAGCTTTTTTTTTCAGAAGCCATGAATGCCACAAAGTTGCCTTTTATTTTAAAATAAAAGCTGAGATTCTTTCACAATCACCTGAAGCCTGAAGATGGGACTTTAAGTAAAGTGCCAAATAAAATTGCGAGTGGACACCATGGCATATGTACTGTAATTGCTTAGATGCCTAAATCTTCTGGCAAAATCTTACTTGGGTACCTAAGGTTCTGCCTCTGTACATGCACCATGGTAATGCTATCTTGGCTGACCTGGCATTTGGGTGCTTAAGGTCCTTTGGGGTCTGCAAAATTGGTGTCCCTGTATCCAAGTCCTTAGATGGACATGATTCAGAAGATCCAGGCCATGCATAACTAGGCTGATCCTATGGAAATCCCAGAAATCTGGAACACCATCTGGGAAATCAGGGACACTCCCCCCTCCCGTGCTCTCACATGTTGGTTGGGGTTGGGCTGCATGCCAGGAAAGCATCAGTGCCTGCCTGCCTGCAAGGCAGTCTGTGACATTCTGACTCCTAGCTCCAGCATTTCTGGGACTCCCATTTTAATTCCCAACAGCCAGCTGGGACCAGCCTCTGAAATCCAGGACTGTCCTGGCTAAAATGGGAAGTATGGTCACCCTTTGTATAACACACATGGACAGCACTGAGTCTAAAAGAACACTCAGCGTCCACAGTTGCTTCTGTTACAAAACATGGCCAGTGGTGGTAGTGCTTCAAGTGTATGCCCGGAAAAGAGAGAGATGGTTTCCAGGCTTTTCTTGGGCATTCATATCCCTACTTTTCCCCTTCCCAAAACAGTGCCATAATAATCAAGCTAGAGACAAGGCTAGGTTGGAGTTGCTATGCAGAAAGGGATACAAAATTCATGGGGACCCAGGGAAAGCAAGCAAGAAGAGAATTGACTTTGGAGCCAAATGATGAGGACCATTCCTGGGGATGGAGGAAATCTTGGGTTCTAGTCCCCAACTCCCAGAAGTTTATACATTTTTATCCAAGGATATTGTAATGCAAAATGCATAAGCCATTCCAGAAGTAGGGACAAAATAAAGCAAACTAGAGTAAAGTACTCAGAATTTGCATTTGACACTCCCCCAGATACCAAGCCTATGTAAAATACCAGCTTTATGCACAATATGAGTGTATTGATGTTTTATTACACGGATTACTATTTTGAATATCCTTACTTTTTTATTCCTGTTTCCTTAAAATTGTATTTCAGGTTCCAGGTAAAGTATTCAAGGTGGTTTATGCCCTGATCTAACTTCTTAAAATCAATTAGATGCTTTCTGTTAACTTCAATGGGCTCTGCATCAGGCCTGTATTTCTTCAGGGCTGAATCACCTTTAGAGTAAATTGTTCTCCTCTAAGTGTGACTCAGTTAAAACAATTCCACAAATACTCAGTGCTCAAATCCTCTATAACTTGTCAGGAATCAAAATTATTCAAGAAGCAAACAAACAAATGTGCTCAGGCACTTGATAATATTTCAGCTTCAATCATCTTAAAAGTACTAAAGAGATTTTTCTTTACATATAGGAATTTTTCCCCCATTTTTGATAAGTATGTGGAACAAATCACTATGAATCTGTGCATGTCCTTTTGTAGTATCTGCTGAAATGAGCCCTGGCTCACAAAAGCTTATGCACCTGTGATTTAGTAAGTCTATAAGGTGGGTCCCTGCCCTGCTGCCCTGCCTGACTTAGACTAACATGACTAGCTACCACTTTGCTATGAAATTTGTCCAGCTTCAGCCATTTCTGAAGAAAGGAAAATGTCCAGACATGTAAGATGTGTATTTTTTCAGTCTTAAAAATGTCAAAACTGATTAGCTTAATATTTTTACAGTATTTTTTTCAGTCTTATGTATTTTTTTCAGTCTTAAAAATGTCAAAACTGATTAGCTTAATATTTTTACAGAAGGATAAAACATTGAAAAAGCAGGAAAAACATCTCAGCCTAAATAGAATTTGTTTGAAAGAACTGGAATTCCTGTTTATGTATTTGTCTGTTAGCATGAAAAACACTAACAATGCCCAGTTATTAAATATGAACTCAAATTTTCTGAGATTTGAAATATTTGCATTAAGAACCCTTCTATAGGTTCTTGTGATTTGAGCCAAAAGTGCCAGGATACCAAATCAAAGACAGCTCTTGAAGTTTCCAGTCCATTTTGAGGGACTTCGGATATGAGGGTACATTAGATAACTATCCTCAGCCAAGCCAACCTCCAAATTAAAATCTTTTCGGATTCATTCATAACCTAACAATTTACTTGCATTGTATATACATATAAGTGCACAGTAATGAAAGTGCTATACTCAGTGTTGAATACCATACACAGAAATGAAGCATGCTAGTTTTCAGCTCAGTGTGATTTCAAATGGCTGAGCTATTGAACCCTCAGAAATGAGGTTCATGATGAAAACCTCAATTCAGCATTAACTACAGCAGTTCTAATCTATGCATACTGTATTAGCATCATAAAACAACATAAAGTGTCCAACCCTTTAATCATTCTCTTAGGTAGCTGAGCTGTTACTACATAGTCCTCAGTTAGGATCTGTACTTCAATAGTGAAGGGAAGAATTTGTTTCTCAAGATTTCTTGTTCACCAAAAATGTTGAAACTAGTATTTACTTTTACAACCAAGTTTTTTTTTCCCATTATCCAGGAGTGGTTTTCCCATTTCAGCTTTCTCCTTCCTTTTTATTTCCATGCATTTCTTGAGATTTCCCTGCTTGGGCCTCTTTTCTATCCTTCAGTAAGGTTGAATTCCCTGATGGTAATCGTAATTATAAGCATATGTTAGTACTGTGGGCTACCAATTTACTTGCAGTCTTTGGTATTAAAGAGAGAGAGAGAGAGAGAGGGAGAGGAGCTTTTGGAATATATTTCATATCATCAGGGCAGAGCTTATGAATAATTAAAAAGAAAGTGGATTTTGTAGCAAAAGGGCAGGCCCTGGAATGAATGGTTTAGAAACAGTTGCATAATAAACATAGGTTTAAACCAAGTAACCTTATCAGAAAAATATCTTTCAGGTTTAACATTGCAGATACAAATATCTAATTTAAAAATATAAAACTGTCATCAGAATAAAAGCTGCTAATAGTGAACTGAAAAGTGGCCAAATACCCATCAATTTTTTTCAAAGCCATGTAGGATTATCCTAAAAAAGAGCATTTTGGAAGTGGTTGGATTTTTTTTACTAGTCAATTTATTACAGGCATTCAGTCATTTATTACAGACAGAAAATACGTATGTAATCCCAAAAACCTACAGGTGGGGTAAATTCACCCCAAAGCTTTAAAGTTTGCAGTTATTTAAATGCTTGTTTAAATGCACAATTCACCCTTTATTTAGGATTTTATTTAGAAACATACATCTGTAATAAAATATTACATAATACAATGAGTAATATCTTTGTAGGTTTACTGCACAGATCAGCAGGTTTGCCAATCAGGGTCATGTTCACAGCGCTACCAATTAGATTGTGCATTGGATCCTTAATTTAGTATTTGATATCCTAATAACAAAAACTAAAATATTTGTAGCTGTTGTGGCCTGTGATTAGTTAGAGGGTGGGGGATGGAGCAGGGAACCAGGGTAAGGCAGTAATGAATAGATTTAACACAAAAAGAATATGGAGCTCTGCCATGTAAAATGGATATTCATTTACCAGTTGGTTGTTCTGCTTATCCATGAGTAAATGGATACTTCTTCTTGAATAGGAATCTCCACTGACTTCCATTACCTTTGGATCAGGCACTAGGAGGAGAGGTGCAGCAGAGGACGGATCAAACTCCCACTGAATTCTGTGCAAGTCTTTTGATTGACTTCAATGGGATTTGGGTAGAACACTACATGCAATACGTGTGGGTGTTACTATTCTGTCAGTTAACCTTTATCACTAAAGAGTAGCTCTGGAGCTGGTAATACTCATGTCATTAGAATACAATAAAGCAGTTTGTTAACTCATTTGAAAAGATCTGTAGAATATCTAAACAATATTACTACCAATAAAATAGAAAAGACTGCTACTGCCTACATAATGCTAACAACAGTGCTCAGCATTCAGCTTTCTGAGAAGTTTAATTTTACCAAGACCTAAAGTACCTTTTAATCAGGTCAGGGATCTTAACAGTAAGTCCAGTGTGAATGCTGTCTGTGATGTATGGGCCACAAAGCAGTCAACACTCACGTGGGCCTGTTTGTTAATAATTCTGGCAGGATGATGTGCAGAACCATCTAAAAGATGCAAACAATGGGTGACTAAGATACTGCTTTTGGAAAAAACAAATGTTTTAGCTCTGGCTATGAACTCCTTTTGGTCATCTGAAATAGCTATGTACTTCTTGGGGTTTTATATAGTACATTAGAGGCATGATAGAGAAGGGAGTGTTACAGTCTGCTTTGTGTAGAGATAAGATGTACTAAAATATGTGAAAAGGCTGTTTCCAGCTTGTTTTTCACCTAGCCAAAACCATAAGCCAAAATACAGGAGAAATGGCATCTTTGAAGCTATTTTAATATTAAGCTATTCCTGGAAAGCTGGTGTGCTTCTGTCTTTTATGCCGAGCACAGTTTTTTGTTGTGCAATATTTTGTACTTTTCTGTCCATCCTCCTAGCACAGATCTTAATATTCCTGAACTTACTTAGTTTTTCAGTATCCAGACCAAAGAGGTTTGGACAAGTTTAAATAAATATCTATCCTTTGCTGCATCTCCAAACGTTACAAAGTTTGCCAGCCACTATTTGAATACCGGTTGTAAGTATCAGCTGATAAACTGCTAATTTTATTTCATACTGTAGTCTCTACCAAAATAATTACTGCAGCCCTGAAACCAGCTGTGTACTCTGCATTAGAGGGAGGCAGCAAAGTTGACAACACAGTCATTATCATTTGAGAGAAGGAAAATCAGCAGTGTTCATAGAGATTATGAACAATTCACATACCCTTGCCTATGTGGTCAATATTTAAAATTTCCATTTCTGAAAGAGGCAAGATAGCAAATTGGATATGACTCTGGACTGAGGCACATGGATCATATTACAGCCTCCACCATGGACTTATTCTGTGACCTTGAGATGTCACTTCATCATTCTTCCTCAGTTTCTCTATGCAAAAAAGGGCTAATGTTAATATTATTTGAGAGCTGCTGAGATTTGTGGTTGGAAATGGCTTTATAAAATTGTTTTTGTTTTGTTTGTGTATAGTTAACTGAAAATGCTTGATAAATGCACTCACTCACCTTTTTTCTACTTGACCTTTACTGAAATTGTAAATTCTGATGATTTCAGAATATTTTTCTCCATATTAGAGCACCTAAATGAAGAGACAATATTGTTTGAGACATGGCGGTCGTTTAAAACCAGAACTAGAATGTAGAATGGCTTTTATTAAGGAAGGTAGACTTAATCTTTTTTTTTTTAAATAAGGTCTTGATTTATAGCCAATTTTAAAGCAGCACTAATAGATTTGCTTGAGGTTACACAATGAGTGAATAAGTGTGAATGAGACTTCCAGCAAGTATTCTTCTGCTTATATATCCACATTTTTGAACAAGTTCCTTTACCAGTAGTTTAGCACGTCAAAATTCTGTATTAAAAGTTCTGTAGTTTCTTTTCATTTTAGAAGCTCCTATGCCATAGCAAGACATAAGGAAACCTTGGGTTGGTACATAAAGCAACCAGCTGGACTTTTGTTATGTTTGTACCATTCTTTTGGCTTGTCTAACAAGTTTTCAGAGTGGATGTTCTATGGGCGCATCTACACATGCAATTAGTCACAACTAAATTTACTGTGTATTAGCTTAATGCACAGTGATTTTTGGCAGGTATCTACATGTGCAGGGATGTGCCCACACCTTGCCTATCCTCTGCCCACCCCCAGCACCACTCTCAGGCCAGGCATGTGTTTAAAAAAAATAAAAAAGCTTTATTCCCCTTGCAACACCCACTCCCATCCGTCCCCCATCCCTCCTCAGCACATAGCCCTCTTTCCCCTCCCTCCCCAAGACACAGAGCCCCCTCCACAACCAACAGAGCCCCTCCACCACCCTCCCCACACACCAACAATAAAAAACCTTTTCCCCAGTGTCAAAATTATTTACAACAGTTTCAGTCTCTATTTGTGAGTCCCAGAGTTGGGGGCTGTGGGGTGGGGGTACCTAGGGGGTAGGGCCCGGGGGCAGACAGCAAGCACCCCAACCCCGGGCTGTTCCCCCATGGGTCCAGGGACTGTGGTGGTTGGCAGGTTTGTGCTATGGTGATGGCAAATGGCAGTCCCCGAGGGCAGGCAGCTCCCCCTCTGGCTGCCCAAATGCAGGGCCAATGTCTCCTTATAGGGCTGCACCTGACACCTCCAGATCCTCAGGCACATGGTGCTGGAGCAACTGATGGGGATGGGCCCACTGGGGGGACCCATGTCAGGGGTTCCTGTGGACGGGAGGTGCCAGAAGACCACCTCCTAGGTCCAGGTGGGGTGCATGCTGTGGGGTGATGGATAGCTTCCAAGAGCCCTGAAGGGCCAGGGATGAGGACCAGGCAGTGTGGGGCATGCACGCAAATGCCAGGCCCAGGACAGTAGCAGTGCTATACATCCCTGCCCCCTGCTGCTGAGGACGACATCACCGCTGGCACTGTCACCTTCCTCAGCATGTGAGAGGTCCATGTCCACCCAACTGTGGGGACATGGTCTGCTCAATAAAGTTTTGGACTGTGTCCTGCCTCTCTGCTTGCTGTGGGGGGAGACCTGAGGCCAAAGGAGGGGAGGCTCCATCCAGGGGCAGGGGCAGGGGCTAGGGCCAGGCACTGGAGCCAGGGCTGGGGGCAGGGGCTAGCTCTGGGGACAGGGGCAGGGACAGGGACTGGGGCCAGGAGGACCCATCCACCAGTGCAGGACTTACCACATGTCCAGAGTTGGTGAGGTTGGTGGCGTGGTGCAGACCTCCCTGTCAACAATGGTGTTCAGCTGCGCCCAGTGTCTGTGGTCTGTGGTGCATGGTGGGCCAGTGCCTGGCCAAGGGCCACTCCCAGGGAGCAGCTGGCACTGCTGACAGGCAATGGTGTCACAGCTGGCCACTCCTTGTGTCAGGGTTTTGGGCTGCAGAGCTGTCGAGGCAGCCATAGGTCAGGGCTCCCCGAGCTGTTAGTAGATGCAGCAGCTGGAGAGGTGAGCGGGGCAGGGTACTGAACACCCAAGGACCCCTCCTCTGGTGACATGTCACTAGAGGGGGCAGGGCAGGGCAGGGGCTTGGGCAGGCTGCTTCTGCTGGTGAACACTGCAGCATTGTGGCTTGGGTCCTGGGGTGCCAAAATGTCACTCAGCTGCCGCATAAAGGGCATGATCTTGGCACAATCAGACCGAAGATTGTGGTCAGTCATGGCCCCCCGCTGTGCCCACAAGGCCCTGATCTTTATGCAGCACTGCCACACCGACTGGGTATGCTCCCGCATGCCTCCCGCATGCTCCCTCCTGCGTGCTGCCCAACAGGGCCTCATAAATGTGCACGTTTGAGCACCTGCCCCATGTGAACCGCCTCTGCACCTCTGCATCACCCCAGAGTGCCACCAGGTTGCCAATCTCCTCCTGGCTCTAGTTGGGGTCTGGGTGGAAGTCTTGGGCATGCATATGTGGTGGGGCCAGGCCTTGATGGGGAGGATGAGAATGACATGGTTGCTTTTCTGGGCCCCTGTGCATTTAGCCATTTTTATTGCGCAGTAAGAGCATGCGCATCTAGACGTGCACCTGCACTATGCAGTAAACTAGGCTAAGGCTCATTAATGCATCTCGTGTACATGCTCCCTATATGTATGAACTGAAAGAACAGTGTCAGTCAGTAGACTTGCCATGAAATGGCTTGGAGGAATTCAAATAGCAGTGTGAATATATGTATGATACATTCTAGCCCACTGCTATCTAAACCCAGCAGAGGAAAGAGACTAAAATGTCTCAGAAGCAAGAGAGAAAAACGTGTAAAGGTTAAACTCAGTGCTAAAATCACTGACATTTGAACAGCATGGATTTAAAGGAAACATGAAAGTGTAACATTAACTAGGGGTATTGTACTGGAAACTTTATCATTTTAATGATTGTAAGAAAAACAGGCATGTGGTAGATCAACATAACTAAAAATGGTGTTTGTTAAAATATCTGTGTGTCTATATATAGATATAGATAATATACAATCAAAAATATACACTCATATGGCTTGTAAAATTAGTGAATATCACAGGAATATTAATATTCTTGGGAGAAGGGAGAGTAGCATGCAATATGTCATAATAGTATTTTTATCTTGTGAATTATGGGCGTCATCAGCACTTAAATAATACGATTGATCCATTGTAAATGTCATAGATTAAATGGTTGTTAAACCATTTTTCCAACATATATACACAGAACCATTTCTCTTGTATTCTTGTGTGAGTAAGAACTCAATGACTTTTTTTGTAAAACAGACACAACAAATCAAAGAGACTTACTAATGAAGCCTCAGGACTTTAATATTTGATTTTGAAACTAAGATTTAGATATATTGTAGACAAGGTTCTCTGGGTGAATCTGATATCTTTTATTAGACCAACTTAAATAGTTGGAACATTTTTTTTTAGGAAGCTAAAAAGTATTTAGATGTATTTGCATTTTTAAATAGAAAAGTTTTAAAATGGCCTAAAATCCAAGAAAATGAAGGAAAAAGGCTCATAGTGCAACATGAGGCTTTAACTAATAGATTGTTTTACATTGCGTAAGATGCATCTGCCTGGACTTCTGTATCTTGAACATTGCCAGCAAGTTACAGAAACAAAAGTGAAAGAAATAAGTACTTCAGTGCATGCCATAAAACAGATATACATATACAATTAATTGTAACGGGTGCAAGGAATGTAATTTTCCATTGTGTAAGGCAAAGTCTGGTGACGTTATTTGGGAGTCTAATTATTCACATATGCCCAGCACTCATTAGGAAAGGACAGAAAAGAAGTAAAATTGGTTCTTCTCATTTTACTGGGAAAGTGGCTATTAGTATAAATTCAAATCAGCCCTGAAATGCTGCTCATTCAGTGATACAACCAGGAGTAAACATCAATCATATGCCATCACCACTTCTTTTCCACACAAGCACCCATGGACTTGAATGAGTTTTTGGAAAGACAGAAATGAGCCCCATTTCCCACACCCATCTGAGCCCCCTGTTTGTTTCTGTCTTTTCTTTGCCACCATACTATCTGTGATCTGTGCCTATTTGAATTTGAGTACCATGTTAACGTTAACAAATAAGAAACCATGATTACAGTAACATGAAATACTGGAATCATATAGTTTCAAGTCCCAAAGCTCCCACAGATTTGGCCCTCAGTGTATGGTTGAAAGCACTGCCTCTTGAGTACCCTTGCCTTTCTTAAGAGTAGCACTTTTTAGCCACAAGCTTGATATTTGAAATGGATCAGTGGTACAGTAAAGGCTCCATACTTTTATGATCCTGTCCGAAACTGTAAATTGCAAAATCTAATACTGCGTTTCCCTGTCCAGGGGCTGATCAGTGGTCAAACAGCAGTACAAATAGGAGATCAAACTAGTAATTCTTGCTATTAATTGAGTCAGGGACAGGACTGGCCTCCCTAGGACCAGTGCGGCATGCTGACTGACATTTTAAGGAAGTAGTCTGTAATCAATAGTAAGTTTTACTAGAAAGTAGATGTTGGAGCTGGAGCCTCATGTGACTCCAGTCAGGCCAACCCCAAGCTCTAGCAAAACTAGTGAAACTGATTTGAAGTGACACAGGAAAGAGAGGAGGAAAGAGATGCCAAGAGAAGGAGCTAAATGTGCTGTAGACTGTGGGCACATCACACCTGCAATTAATGCAAAGCAGTGAACTCCAGCGCTTATTGCACCAGCACTTACTGCTTCTGGGCACTTTACACTTCACATGAGTCTTCACATGCACCCAGGACAGCAGCATGTTGAGCCAGGTTGAAACAGCCCTGGTTGGCAGGGTCTCCTGGGGGTTAGCCTGCCAGCCTGGGGCTGCTGTGGCATGGCTCAGTGTGCTGCAAAGGGACTGGCTAGGGCACAAGGGTGCTCCAATGAGGGACTAGGCAGCAGGCAGCCCCCGCAATGAAACACCCTTGTACCCCAGCCAGCCCCATCACCATTTATATGTGCATTGCTGTGGAGTAAAGAACTTCACCTGTATTTACAAATACTATCCTGTGGTAATTAATTTGTTTACTCCATCCTAATAACACCACATGTGTACAGGGTGATGTTTTACTGCAGAGCTAATTAAGCAGCTCCTCAGTAAATGTTTTGTGTAGATGTGCCCAGTGCATGTCAAATATGGAGCAGGATTATTCAAGGGAGCCAGAAACATGAGTATAATTTGGGACCATCTTGTTACACAAACAGAAGCTTCTTCTCTCCACACTTTTTTGGGAATGCAGTGAATTGATTTTCTCCATCACTCTTACCACTTTCTTTTGGAGGTAAGACAATGGGTGTGGGAACTGTGTAGTCACACTTAGCAGCTGGATAACTGACATTGCATTGTTTGCTTGAATTCCTTTGCACAAGTAGGCAAAAAAATTGAAAATAAGGGGTTCCTTGAGAGACAATGAGGATAGTGTGAAAACTATACAAAGGAAGAGAAAAAGTACTTTTATTGATGTTGGTGCACAACCTGAAATTCTGACTGCATATAGGAATGCGTAGATCTGGATGATACTTCTGAATTTCTAGTGTCCTGGGAAGCTGGCCAGATATCCCAAGCTTAGGAGTCAAGTCTGGTCAATTAATTCTTCCCCATTGCAGTTCCATTTTCACCTTCATCTGCCTTTTTATGATATTTTTATTCCAACCTTCAAATAATCATTCTCTGTTTGTGACGGTTGCATAAGGTCTAGGCCCCAGTATGCCCTGTAAGTTATTCAATCTGCCTAAAATAACTGCAAGCTGATTTGATTATTGATTTTTAAATTACAGAGCTCTTTGGTGTGAAAACATGCAGACAAGCCATTCTTCCTCCCTACATGAGCTACAGGTATCAACCAGGCCTTTCAAGTCCTTCTGAAAACCCATGGCCAGCTTCCTATGGTGCCCTCAAATCAGTCTCTCTCTGCTACTAGCTATCCAATGGCATTGCAAGGACTGCAAATAGTTTCCATATCCACCCAGTTCTGAATTCATAAGATAACAAATTCCATTCGAACATCTGTGACATTTGGGTTCTGAAACAGTTTCAAATACCATGCTGTTCATTAGTTGGGATTCAATTTCCTGTACCTCTCTGCTGCAGTTTTGCTTCAATGCATACAGTATGCATATTCATTAAAAACAACAATAATAAAGTTTTGCCTGAAAAAGAAGGGTGTGCAAATAAAAACTGCCTGGGGCCAAGCTATGTTTTGTGTTCTGGACATTTATATAACTATTTGCAGCACACTTCAGTTAAATAAATAAAAAAAGACAGATTTACCATAGCAACTGAAGCAAGTGTGTGTTACATTTTTAATCTCTGAGATGCATAGAACCTTACTAGGAAAGCACACAGAAGAAAAAACGTGAACTTTCCCCATGTTTAAGGGAATATTTTGTTCCTTATTTCCTTGCCAGTATTTAATGCTTCCTTTGTTAGCTTAGTTGCTTTGTTCTCATTGCATTGTTACGCTTGCATCACAGGCAGATGATGAGTGTGAGAGACAGCTGGAGTATGTTCTTATCTGAGACATTTTGGTGTTGCCATAAGATTGAAGCAAATGGTGGCTATTAGGCTACTGTGATTTTTTTTTTTTTTTATTTAATGGAGTATTGGAATAAATTCCACATGTGAACAAGTGGGTAGTGTCTCTTCAAGCAAAACAGTTCTGTAGCTCCATGCCTAGATTTCATATCTCTATAAAACTATATACATTGTGCTTGCCTGCATCCTACCCGCAGAAAGGTATGTACTTGCCTGTTTTTTTCCTTTGTTGTCATTAGTTCTCTTTGGATTACAGAATACAATTTGTCCTGTACCTAAAAGATGCGTAACTAAATCCTTTCAAACGCCTGTGTGTGTATATGTTGCAGTATGGGAAGAGGAAGGAGGTGTTGGCTGATCCATTAGTGCCCTATGCATTACTGTCTCCTAGGAGTTGTAAATTTGGAATTTATTCCACTTCCCATCTATATGATCCATTCCAGCTATTTGTAGATTAATTACAAATCTTATCTAGACAATCAGAAGCATAAACTGTCTGATCCTCCTGCCCCCATATTATTTCCAGTTTTTTTGTTTGACTCTTCTCTGAAGATTGGGGTGACTTGCAGCAACATGCCTGGACACTTCACTGTTTCCAAGATAAACAGCTTCTGAGCCAATATGGATGTGGACAGCATGCAATAAAATATTTTGCATCTTTCCTTTGGTGATTCAGAGCCTTTTACAAAAATTAAATGAGCCTTACAACAACTCTGGCAGTGGGAAACTTGAGGTATGGAAAGGTTATGCCTGCCCAAGGTTGCACAACAAGTAAATCGACAAGAGTAGCATATAGGCTCAGTGTTCTCTGATAGAGCTGTTGAAGAGTTTCTGGCATGATAATTTTGGTGTAGGCCTCTGATACAGAAACATATTTTATAAAATAATTCCCTGTAATCTTAAAGAAAAACTTCTCCAGCCCCATATCTTTATCAGATATTTTCGGTGCACTATTTCTTAAGTCTTAGTAAAACCCATGGCAAGTTCTCAGTTTTGGAGTGAATCTTGCTATGCACAAAGCTTGAGCATTGTGTTCCCAACTGGAGTTTCATGTTCTTGTGTAGGGCAGAATTTTAGTTGAAACTTCAGCATGTTTGCTCACCATGGGGGCATGGCACTGTTGCTAATTTTTTCCACTGGAAAATGTCATATTGTTAAAATGGAAACTTTCCATGGAAACATGGTGATTATGATTAGTTCTGTGCAAAAAGCAAAGAAGTATTTTGATAATAATATTTAGCTGTACATTATAAAATATAATAGAACAGTTGAACATAAAAAAATGGAATGACATATCTTGATTTTTATCTGTACAGAATATTCTAATTGCCCCCAAACAGATTTTTTTTGTGAAAATTTTCTTTCACGGGAAATTTTAGGGTTTTTGGTTCTGTACAGACATGAATGAATACAAATTTCAGGCTCTCAATTTCCCATAGAATAGAAAACTCAAGTTTCAACTAGCTCTAATTGCTATCTACAATGGAGAAGTCTTCTCTAGTGCCATAACTCAGAGATTCTTAGAGCACTGTTCCCACTCATCAGCCATGAACTAACTGCTCCCATTCTTATTAAAATTCAGCAAAATCAACAAATAAAATATACATTTTCAGTAGCTAAAGCTTGAATTAAAGCTGGAATTAAAAACAAGTTATTCTTTCTTCCTTTTTTCTTATCTTGGAGTTCTTCATGCAGAGACATTTTAAATTTACAGTGGAGACAGTTAACATTCTTCAAGGAGAACATTATCATTTGAAAAACTTGTAAAAAGAAATGTCTGTGCTAAAAAGTGGCACCATCTTTCTGCAGAGACCCCAGTCATTTACATTTCAGGTCAGCTTCCTGTCTTTTGCTAAATAACTCTGACATTTTCTTCAGATGCAAATTATTTTTGAAAGTTACCCAAATTAGATATTTGCTTAAAGGAGTTTTAATGTGACAACTCTGGCATTCCTTGTATTCCCTCCTTATACTTTTGTAGTTAATAGAAATTGTAGATATAGTCAGATTTCAGCACTGGATGCAAAGCTATCAAGTTACTAGATACTAACAAACCCCAAAAGCTTCTAAAGAGACAGGCTTCTCCACCTCTGAAGATCTCAACCCAAAATTTTCTTTCAAAATTTGTAATATGCTTGGATATTCTGGTGAGGAGTATTACGTTTAAACATAAAGCAGATTATAGAATCATAGACAATTAGGTTTGGAAGGGATGTCAGGACATCTAGTTCAATCTCCTGCTCAAAGCAGGAGACGGATTTAAGGCCTACCTTTAACATGGAAGTAGGTGCTTGATGGCATTTATAAAAGTGCCTAAACAAGATAGTGCCTAATTCTCATTGACTTCAATGGAGATGAGGAACCTAACCTATGCTTGTAAATCCCATTGTATATGTGGATACTTCAATATCTTTGCAATCTTATGTTTTATTTATTAATATCTATATTGCAGTGGCATTTAGAGTCTTCAGTCAGGATCAGAGTTTACTTGTGCTAGTGCCTCTATACGCACACGCACACACATTTTAGTTAGCCTATAAAGGGTAAATCTACCCTGTCTTATATTTTTTGTAAATTAGTTAGTGCAGACTTAGAGACATGGGACAAACTTTTCCAAATCTTCCAGGTAATACAGAAGTTTAAATCCCATTTTCAAAAGCGACAAATCAAAGTTCTGATGAATTTCTCCATAACTGCAGCAGTTGTCAATTCAGGATCTTGGGACTTTAGTCTGCCTAGGAGTTTCTTTGTGTGGAAGGGTTGTTGGGTCTTTGTCTGATGGGCTGTTTAATATTTTTTTATTCAGAAGTGTCACCGAGCCGTACCTGCCTTCCCAGCTTGGCTAAGGACGCCTCAGTGGCCTGGGATGACCGCATCCTTAATAGGGCGGCCACAGTATATTCTACCCCTCCCACAGTTAGAGTGCTCCAGTTCTCGCTCAGTCTTGCCTGCCATGACACTGCTGGAACATTTCAGGATGTGATGAGCAGTGTAGGAGCAGTCCAACCATCAAAGGGAAAAACAAATGACACCACCAGACTCTTATACAACTGAACCCTCTGGATCAGTTATGAGGCCTTAGGGGCCTGAATGGGAGCTCCTCCAGCCCCTACACTCCCACCTCAAACCTCTGTTTCTATATACTTCATAGAATCTCAGGCCCTCATAAGGGATCTGCAGTCACTCAATGTCAAGCCAAAGTCTCATTCATGTCCAGCCTTGTAGCTGAAAGCACCAGGCTTTGCCCCAGGGATACCTAACAGTCTGTTTTGGATGAATACAACAAAAGGTGATCAGTTCAGCTGCTTCTGACCTGTCTGCTGCTCTGCATTCTCTGCTGTCTGTTCTCTGCTGTGCCTCACTTCACGTGCTGTTGGCTGGACTGGCCCCTCCGATGTGGTCAGGACTGGGGAACAGCCTCAGTCCTGCTTGCTCAGCTTCTGGAGGGAACCACGATCCAGGAGCATCCCAGATGCATTGTAGGTTAGGGAGGGGGTATGAACTGGGATCTCTTTCTCCTCTCCCTGGCTGCTCTGCCACAAGAGGCATTACCAGCCATTGGCCAGGAGGTTTAAAAGCAGTAATTAATCCAGAAATATACAAGCATATTTAAAAAAAATTCCCAGCACCATATTAGTTACTTAAACTTGTAAACTTCCTTGGCAGACGTATAGGAACCCAGAATTGGTATATTTTGTATTTGCCTGCAATCCCATCTATTTTAAGTTAGTTTTATCTCAGTGATTAGAATTTACATTTTGTGATTCTAGGTTGCATAGAGTCCTAGGGTCCCAGCCTGTTCTTTCAATTCATACTTGCTTATCAAAAGCATCTACTGTTCAATTAATTTTGTGATCATCTGAGCTTTACACTGGGTGCATCTATTCAAGACACCATATCGCTGTAGTGACAAGCTACGGCAATGCAGCTTGTCACTATGGTGATGTAGCACTGGCGGGTACTAACCATGACACTGCTGCTACTTGTTGGTACTATGGAGTAGGGTCAAAAATGACCTGTGCACCGCCAGGACTGTGCCAACTGTGCAGTCAGGGGCACATGTAGATGCGCCCACTGTTTCTTAAGCACAGAGTAATAACTTTCTTGGTACCTTTTTTGCTTTCTCATGCAGTCTGAGACCTTTCTCTGGTTATGTTTTGGCAGCGTATGAGCCCCAAAATCCAGCATGACGTATTGTTGAATTATATACTCAATTATTGTTGAATCATATACTCAAACAATTATTGTGAGTTCCTGAATCTTCAGATTTAAGATAAAATTCTGTCTAGAAAAGCTAGTCAGAAAAGCTATCTTCTGACATTTTCTGAACTGGCAGCTAGGTCTAAAAGTACAAAGGAGCATGCAAGTGGGTAGTGGCATGTGGGAATTCTGTTCTGGAAGCAAACCTTGAGTTTCAGATGGGAAAAGGTAGTTTTATTCCTAGAGAAAAATCCTAGCCAAAACCAAGGCTGCAAGCTCCCTCACCCATCATGAGCATTGCAGTTATAGAGTCCTCTCTCTCTGGGCACAGTATATTAGTCTTCCTACAGTTTTTTGTAATGATTTCAGAAGATTTCTAGATCCCCTGTTTACAATAAGTTGGTTTCTTCAGAACAATGGACTAATTACTGATTAGCATGATTTCTTTGAATTAACCCATTACCATTTTACATAATTACAATTCTAATGAAGTGTCTGACTCTTCAAAATGCTGGGCTGTTTAGTTATGTTGAGGTTCTTCATTTTTATTAAACATTAAGAAGGCTGGGATGCATTCTTGGTCTTTAGACATGTTCCATATACCGCAATACAGCAGTATTTTAATTCATTCTGCTTTACTTCCATTCATAGATCGCACGGCTGAACATGTTTCAGCTTTAAATGCTTTAGAGGTAGACAGGTTGAATTTTCATTGCTTCTAAATATGTGGCTGCCTTGGGGCTTCTTATTTATTTATTTTTTTAATGGAGTGAGAGGCCATAAAACCTATGTGCTGTAAAGCAGGCAGACTTCTAAAAGTTTCCTACAGCACACTAAGCTCGGGTATCTCCAAGCTTACTTAACTCTTGTTTCTAGGCTCATAATTAAAACCACTCAAATGGTCCTGATTTCAAACAAGTCACATCTGATTTCATCTAAAACATTCCCTTTGTCTCCACTTACCCTGGCCTCAATGCACACACATGTTCATGTGCACACTTACCCTAGACAGACACATACCCAGCACGTGCATTTGGAAAGTTGGAAAATGAACGGTTATTAATTAATTACATTAGTAAGATTCCAAATCTAGATTTCTTATCCTGGCTGCAAAAACCTAGTTATTTCTGGCACTCTCATTTAAAAACACTTTATTTTATTTAAAAAAAATACTGTAATCATAATATAATAGCCCTTGTGATATATTTATACCTAAGTTTAATGGGTCCATGGAATTAATTTTTCAAATCAAATAAGAATCTCCTATTCCTGGTTCCCCAATCCTGATCATGGAGCAGGGGCTGGGAGCTCCTTACTGCCGGGGCAGAGGGAAATTGTCCCCACCTGGGCTCCAGTGGCAGAGCCCGTCCTGGCAGCAAGCAGCTCCTGGGGGCAAGAAGCAATCTCTCACCCCCTGCTGCCTGGCTAAACAGTTCTGAAAATCTGGCCTCAAGTGAGTTGCCCAAGGTCACATAGGAAATCTGTGGTAGAGCAGGGATTTGAATTTAGGTCTCCCACATTCCTTGTGGTACCCTAGTCACTGTATCTTCCTTCCTGTGTGACAGCCTACCTTTCTGCAAGTGTGATGTCCTGCAACAAGGAGTAAACATGTTGGCTATTAATTCCTACCAAGTCTTTTCACTCCTTCTTGTGCTTTGAGATGATCAGCAAGAAGATGAGTAATATTAATAATATCTTAAGTGGAGTGGTAGCCAGAACTATAAACCTCACACTTTAGAATTATTTCTTTTTAATTCTTGGCAGTATCACTGGCATTTAAACAAGTGAAAAAGTAAGCATCACTTTCCGTATTCTGTAATATTTGTATTACCCCATACAAAAAAAGTCTGTCCTGTTCATGAGAAAGCATTCATGCAGCTGTTCCACCAGCACATTTTCTATGACTCTCCATACCCAAAAAACATAGTCAAAATGTAGTTCACACTTGCAAAGTCTCTCTTTCTAGGTACCTAAGTAAGTTTGTATAGCTTTAAGCTTCCACGTGCTCTTTTTTCCCGTAATTTTAAACCTTGTACCAAAGTATTGAAATTCCCTGCAAGGAAAGTAATGATCCTCAAAAAGGAATTCAGTGCAACTGGAAAGAACCATTTTAATTAACTGACATAATTGCATTGTTTAGGTTTCTTTTAAAAATCAATGAAGTGGCTGGAAATTATGTTACTAATGTCTTCATGTCCTTAAAACCCTCACTGGGGAGCCCTCATTCTTCCTGCAAAAGCAGTTTTTACCCTTTTGAAATTATTATAACAACCACCCATATTGGGAAAGAGATAAAAATATAGATTCCTTCAGGGGAGTATGGAATAAAGAACAGAAGGGCTGCATGCTCTGGGTAGGTCTTGAATGGTAACAAAAATAGGCTTTAAAAGTCTCCTCACCTTGTCTCAACTTTCTTCTGCTTTTCTGAACTCAGGTGTGCCAGGATGCTATGTGACAAGAATACCTCTCTTTAGATCTCCCACTTCCTTCCTCTGTAATGAGAAGTCCACTAACCTCTGACATGGTTGGTAAATGGCCTGTGTTTTATCTGGAATTTTACTCAGTTATGCAACCCCACCCTCCCAGTGAAAAAAATTCACTGCTGCCACCAACAAAAAGCTAGGTTACACCAGACTACATTATGATAATATAGGACAGTAAAATCTAAGAAAAACTTTTGATAAAATACATTTTAAAATGAACCAAAGGAGTACCCTGCTGTCCTACATTGATAGTAATTTAACCCCAAATCCAACCACTTAATGAAGCAGTTCACTCTGTGTGTAATTTGAATGCTGCTCTATGACTAAAACTTCACACAAACCAGATCCAATCTCTGCCTGTGGTGCCTCCAATGATACCTGTTCATTGCATCACCTTCAGCCTCATAAGCTTAACAAGCACTGCACTGAGATGAGTTTGGATACGCTTGCTAAAATGGCAAGAGTTCTTTCTTTTCGTATTTTATGTAATGAAGTTGTGCATGCTGAAAATGGAAAGAAGATCAAGTGTTACTTACTCATAGGAGAGATTATTTTATTTCAGAAGGGCGGAGTAGAAGTAACTTCTTTTTATTACTCATATCACTGGCAGGAGAGAGCTAATCCTGAATGTCTCTTCTACCATGCTCCTACACTTGCCAAGCTTGTGACAACTATGGCATTGATTAACTTTTGCTCTGACCCCTGAAACTCAATGACTTTCTTTATATTAACATATTGCTAACAAAGAAACTGGTGCAAGGATGCTACTTTTTTCCTTTGCCCCACTGCTCCTTTTTCCCCTTTTGAGTGGAAGAGATTTTAGTAGTGACTGTTGTTAAGTCCTGATTCTGTAAATATAGGGGCTTGTATGTGCTTGGAATTACAATCATGTAGTCCCATTAAAGGATGTGGGTATAGAAGATGGAAAGATCAAGACTAACCAATGTGAACCATATTCCTGTAATAGGAGTTTCAGAATTGGTCAGGAGTCCAATCCTGTGGTACCTACGTAGGCAAAATTCCCATTGATTTACTTCAATGAATGAAAATTGGATTAGACTCCAAAAAGTCTGAGTGTTCAGAGTGCATAAGCAAGTATAAATCTCTAAGGCCTTTGGAAAAAATGGGAACATTTCCACTTTTGATTTTATAGCCAAAGTAAACAATATAGAAAAACATACTTGGTATTTTCCTTTTCTGTTCCAGTCCACAAACCAGAAAGTAATGGGGCTCTATTTATGTTGCTGTTACTTCTATCTTCTTTTTCCATCTCCATTAGATATTTCTAAATTTATGGAGAGTCCATCACCATAGCAGCTAAGTCTCAGGTTTTTTGTTTTTGTTTTGTTTTTACAGTGACTTCTGTAATTTATTTTCCTGAGTCATAGTCCTCTGTTCTTTCTTTCCAGACTCTTCCTCACTGTGACTGCATATTGCTGAATCCATAAGACCAGTTTGTGAAAATGTAAATGGAATTTACCCCTTGACTTTCAACTCTATTACCCACCTAGTGATGTACCTTTTATTTTTATTAAGTACAAAGTAGCATAATAACTTCCCCCCCTACAAAAAACTACTTGAGATTTTAGTTGAAAAAAATGAAACTGTGCCAGTAGAATTCAGCTTCTTAACTTAAAAAGACAAAATGCAAACATGTCTGCTAATATGTGACATGTACTGCACGGCGGAGGCAGCAATCAATAAAAATATTTTTTCCAAGAAACTGCTAACAGACAATTTGGAAGATGGAGAGAGAAACAGTAAGAGGTAGTCGATCTACTGTATCAAGAAAAAAAAATGCCACCTCTTTAATGAAGATTCTCATTGATAGCAGTTCCCTGTAGGAGGCCCAATATGTGTGTTTTCAGGACAAAGAAATCAAGAGCATAACCTGAGAGAGAAAGCCAATAAAATAAATTCTATGAGAAATCTGATTATTCTGTTTTGGAGATGCAGACAAACATTAAAAAAAAATTAAAGATTCTCTGAAAAAATGTCAGGTTAATTTTATAAAATACTGTCATTCCTGAGTAGAAATGATTAAATGGTTATGATCTCAGCCCATGGTCTGGGTCTTAGGAAGAGGAAGAGTAGGTTGGGGTACAATAAATATCACTTTTTCCAAAGTTGTTCTTTACAAAATAGTGAGGAGAAAATAAGGATCTAACACTTTATGCACAGTGCCATTTATATTTGAGAAAATGCAACAAATTCATTCCTGATTCGAGTTATGGCTATATTTTGGGGCAACAGGAACAGTTTCATTATACATTTACCCAACTATACATTTTGGAGTCACTCACTTTAAAAAAAGAGTGAATTATCTGTACCTTAGAAGAAGACTCTCCCTACTTTTGCTCATTTACATTGATACCCTCAGCATCTGCTGTAATACTAATTATTAGACTTCTATTGCCCCCTTCATACCAGATGATCCAAATACAGGCAAGAGTTACTTTTTTTCAGTTTTGTTCAATAATAGACTTTCCCTTGTGTTCATGTTTGCTTTAGCAATAGCTAATTTTTCTCATACTGTTATTTGATTCTATTTGGTGATAACTTCCTGGACTTCTATGACAAGCAGAATAGAATCAGATTTTCGGTCACCTGGGGCAGCATTGTAACATTCAGCAATATTTGGTCAGATGTTGTGCGTGTGAGTGAGTGAGAGTGGCCATGTTAGAGTCAGGTTCTAGGTGGTAAATATCTCCCAAGATAGAATTCAAAGTAGATGTTTGCATCTTCTGGATTGTAGTTATAGACAAATGTCACCAGTTGATCTTCTCAGGATCAACAACACATACAGTACATTTACAATTTCTGTTGCACTTTTCAAGTCAGATACTCAGTTCATGTCCATCAGGTATTTCCTTGCTGCTGACTTCAAATAGTACAATGACAATAGGAACAATGGAAAATGGCCTCTTCCAAACCTTGGATTATTTCCACTCCATCAGACATTCTTCAAATGTCTGTCCATGTGCATATTCCTCTGTGGGTGTGTACACCTAGTCATACCTTTGCCATACACATGCACCCTGCCACCCCTGCTCCTTGCTGAGGGCATAAAGAACAGCGCATGCTTCCCACTCCATTCTTTTCAACCTCCTTGACTTGAGAGAATGCCTGCAGTCTGTTCCAGATGATCTCATCTGGAACTGGTCTTGGTCTATGGTTTTCAAAACTCATCTTCTCCTCACTTTTTCTTTTTCTACCTCTTTTTGTCTTGTTTTGGGGCCACTTTTTCTTTTGTTCTCATCTCTCATTTTTCAGTGCAACTAATATTTCTATATACCCTTAGCCTGCCCTATGTAGCTTCTCTACTCAAGTGAGACTACCTTTTGCCCCAGAGTTTGGCTCCAAGTTTTCTTCTATAGAGTTGGCCTAAGGTCCTGGGGTACATTACTTAGCTGAGCAGAGATTTTTCAGGGGTAGAAGTTCACTTTTGAGAAGACTTGTCTTCATCATTAGCAAAGAGAGGACGTCTTGTGAGCATAGGCTTGCTGATGATTTAAAGGAAAATCCCCATTCTGGGGTTCCCTGAGAAGGTACACTTGTCCTTTTCCTGTGCCTGCACCTCAAAGACTTCTTGGGCTCCATGAGGATCCAGATGAAGCTCAGAAGCACTTGACATTTAAGTTGTAGTGCCAATATCCAGTTTTAGATAACCCACTTCAATTAAAAAAAAAAAAACCCATACGAAGAGCCTAAGGAACATTTTGTTTTCTACTCCAGCAACTACCTAAGTATAAGGCTGACAATCCAGCACTGTGTTCTGCCCTGGCACTAAGGGCTTTGATACTAGCACCAACTGTGCTACTAAGACACAGCAATATCTTAGCAGCCTACTGCTGCCCTATCTCACCCATAAGTTCTCATGTCTCCTCAGGTGCCCTTTTCATGCACCAAGTGACTCGATGGTCTTGCCTCAGCCAGAATCCTCACTACTTTCTTTGGCTCCACCAGTACTAACATATTCCACTCCCTTTCTATCAGTACTAATCCCTTCCATTCCAGTGTTGAGCATGGTCCTGGATATACCTATCTGAGACTCTCTACTGGGGTCATGAAACCACTTATCTGCAGGCTGCCACTTTATACTCCTTGCCTGAAGGGCCCCTTTATAATGTGCTCCTGTAAGGAGGTACAGCATTCAGAGGCTGACGCCCCAGCTGCATGTAGGCAGCCATTCATTGGCTTCCTGGCTGTAAGGCTAGGAGCAACCTGCAACTGCTGATGAGTGAATGAGGATGGAGCCACAGTGAGGGGTTGGGAGCAAGGGAAGTCTGAGTGCTGAGGGAAAAGTACAGAGCTTGGTTTGTCCTCTCAGGGTCTGTGGAAAACTGGAGGTTTTGGTTTATCTGTCTGTCATTCACATACTTGCTCGTTTATCATTTGTTTTTTTTCTGCATGGACAAATTTGCCCATGAAAAATAACCTGCCTGGAAACCCAAAACATAGAGCTTACTGGCCTTGAGAAAGGAGCTGAGTAAGTGGTTTACAGTCTCCCATCCAAGGGTGGTTAAAGGGACATGTCCTATCCCCTAGGTTAGCACTCAGCATTGTAGGACCTCCCAGGCCTTATATCTTCAGAATGGGAGACCTTTGTCCAGACTCAGCCTGCAGAAAGAAGCTGATCTTGTCTCTCTGTATTTTCGCTCTCCAAATGAGGCAGTTGTCTTTCCTTCAGCAGCTCAGAGGGAAACCTTCAGAGGCTTTCACCATATCATTAAATGGATGTCTCAGAGAACAGTGGGGAATTTGATATGAAGGGCCCACACAGACTCATGGACATTTTTCCACAACCTGTGCCTAGCAACGATGCTGTCCCTATCATTGATTCAATGATTCATAGATTCATAGATGTTAGGGTCGGAAGGGACCTCAATAGATCATCGAGTCTGACCCCCTGCATAAGCAGGAAAGAGTGCTGGGTCTAGATGACCCCAGCTAGATACTCATCTAACCTCCTCTTGAAGACCCCCAGGGTAGGGGAGAGCACCACCTCCCTTGGGAGCCCGTTCCAGATCTTGGCCCCTCGAACTGTGAAGAAGTTCTTCCTAATGTCCGATCTAAATCTGCTCTCTGCTAGCTTGTGGCCATTATTTCTTGTAACCCCCAGGGGCGCCTTGGTGAATAAATCCTCACCAATTCCCTTCTGTGCCCCCATGATGAACTTATAGGCAGCCACAAGGTCGCCTCTCAACCCTCTCTTGCGGAGGCTGAAAAGGTCCAGTTTCTCTAGTCTCTCCTCGTAGGGCTTGGTCTGCAGGCCCTTGACCATACGAGTTGCCCTTCTCTGGACCCTGTCCAGGTTATCCGCATCCTTCTTGAAGTGTGGCGCCCAGAATTGCACGCAGTACTCCAACTGCGGTCTGACCAGCGCCCGATAGAGGGGAAGTATCACCTCCTTGGACCTATTCGTCATGCATCTGCTGATGCACGATAAAGTGCCATTGGCTTTTCTGATGGCTTCGTCACGCTGCCGGCTCATGTTCATCTTGGAGTCCACTAGGACTCCAAGATCCCTTTCCACCTCTGTGCCACCCAGCAGGTCATTCCCTAGGCTGTAGGTGTGCTGGACATTTTTCCTCCCTAGGTGCAGCACTTTGCATTTCTCCTTGTTGAACTGCATCCTGTTGTTTTCTGCCCACTTGTCCAACCTGTCCAGGTCTGCCTGCAGCTGTTCCCTGCCCTCTGGCATGTCCACTTCTCCCCATAGCTTTGTGTCATCTGCAAACTTGGACAGAGTACATTTGACTCCCTCCTCCAAGTCACTGATGAAGACATTAAAGAGTATCGGTCCAAGGACCGAGCCCTGCGGGACCCCACTGCCCACACCCTTCCAGGTCGAGACCGACCCATCCACCACGACTCTTTGGGTGCGACCCTCTAGCCAATTCGCCACCCACCGGACTGTGTAGTCATCCACATCACAGCCTCTTAACTTGTTCACCAGTATGGGGTGGGATACCATATCGAAGGCCTTCCTGAAGTCTAAGTATACGACATCCACCCCTCCTCCTGTGTCCAGGCGTTTCGTAACCTGGTCATAGAAAGAGACTAGATTGGTCAGGCATGATCTGCCCGCCACAAACCCGTGCTGGTTTCCCCTCAGCATAATTTGCCCTGCCGGGCTCTCACAAATGTGAGCCTTGATAATTTTTTCAAAGACTTTACCAAGGATGGAGGTGAGACTGACTGGCCTATAGTTGCCCGGGTCCTCCTTCCTCCCCTTTTTGAAAATGGGGACCACGTTAGCCCTTTTCCAGTCCTCCGGGACTTGGCCCATGCGCCACGAGCGTTCGAATATTCCCGCCAGTGGCTGTGCAATGATGTCGGCCAGCGCCTTCAGCACCCTCGGATGGAGCCCATCCGGGCCTGCCGACTTAAAGGCATCCAGTTCTTCCAAGTGACTCTGCACCATCTCAGGATCTACGTATGGAAGTCTGGCGCCTTGCTGCTGCCTCTCTACAACCCCAGTGAGAGACTTGTCGTGCCCCTCACTTAGGAACACTGAGGCAAAGAACTCGTTGAGGAGTTCAGCCTTGTCCCCCCTGTCTGTCACCAATTGTTTCTGCCCATTTAGCAGGGGTCCTATTCCTCCCTGGGCCTTCCTTTTACTCCCAATATATCTAAAAAACAATTTCTTGTTGTCTTTTACTTGGGTTGCCATCCTCAGCTCCATGGTAGCTTTGGCCCGTCTAACTGCCTCCCTACAAGCACGAGCCGAGGAGGTATATTCATCTTTAGCGATCTCACCTTGTTGCCACTTTTTATGTGCTCCCCTTTTGGCCCCTAGGCTGCCCTGGATTTCTCTGGTCAGCCATGGAAGCCTCCTGGCCCCTTTCCCTCTTTTGCCTCACTCGGGGATCGTCTTGCTTTGTGCCCGAAGGATCGTTTCCTTTAGGCACAGCCACCCTTCTTGGGCTCCCATCCCTTCAAAACTCCTATTCTGCAGTGTGTCCTTGACTAATTGCCTGAGTGCATTGAGATCAGCTTTCCTAAAGTCTAGCACTTTCACCCTACTAGTTACCTTACCCACTCACCGTTTTATGGTGAATTCTATTATTAGGTGATCACTGTCTCCCAAATGGCTACCGATCTGGAGGTCCCCTATCATGTCATCCCCTGTTGCCAATACCAGATCCAGTATGGCATTCCCCTTAGTGGGACCATGCACCTCCTGTGTCAGGTGGAGGTCCTGTACACAGGTTAGAAACCTGCGTGAGCGATGGGACCTTGCTGTCTGCGTCTCCCAGCAGATGTCCGGGTAGTTTAGGTCCCCCATGACTACCGCCTCTTTAGCTTTTATGGTCTCCGAGAGTTGCCTCAGGAGCCCCGCATCTATTTCTTCCCCTTGGTGTGGGGGTCTGTAGCAGACCCCTACCACCAAATCCCTTTCTCCTTGCCCCCCATGTAGCCTAACCCACAATCCTTCTACTTTCTCAACCTTGGATTCTGTCTTGATGAGGGTTGATGTATATTGCTCTTTGACATAGAGCGCAACCCCTCCCCCTTTCTTCCCCGACCTGTCCTTTCTGTACAATCTATAGCCCTCAATATGTACTGCCCAGTCGTCCCAAAAAAGAGGGATGATTGTCCCAAAAAAGAGGATTTGCTGTGGAAGAAGTCTTATTGCTCTGCTAATTTGCAATGATATTTAACTCCAGTCACTGTCCCAGTACACTTTTAGAATATATGATTACCTGGCATTCTTCTTCCACAGGCTGGCTTTGGACTCCTGGAAAGTCTTTGCTACACTCCTTATACAAAAGCATAGATTGTGGCCAAAACCTTGCTATAAGCTGCCCGTTGTGGAACTGGTTTCAGCAGGTGTCATGAGATATTTCTCTTGAATCCAGGATCCTGGTTTTTGTACAGAAGTGCAGAATGCTGTGAATGTTTTTCCTTTAGAAGATGGAGGTTGAACTTTTCAGCTTCCAGACAGTTGAGGCTCTGCCCACCCTTAAAGATTTTGAGATCCCCTCCACTTTCTATGGAAAAGCCCTTCATGCACCATTCTCCAGAGGTCCTGAGGAAGAGCTACTTTTTTGGGAAGATGATATCTCATCTCCTCCACTGGTAGTCCCCTCAACTTGCCATTTTCCAGGCAACAGGCAAAACCAATAATGGAATAGTTGAGAAATGCTGTTAGTCGGTAGATTCTGTTTTTCTCTATCCTTTTCTTTTTGGAAACTTCTGGCCCATGCTCAGTATGTTTGGGTTTGTATCAAAACAGAACAGGGTGTCTTAGACACTAGCTGGCCATAATCTAGTTATATGATCCAGTTCAAAAAGTTATCTACCCACAGTTTCCCTTTCCTAACCCATATTCAGGGTTCCTTTTCATGAGATTTTGCTGTAAGAAGATGTCTTGTCTTCCTCTCATCTTTAGGAGACCTAAAAAAGTTCCTCTAAAGCAAGGGAGATAGTGGTTCTATAGCTGTTACTTTCTAGTCCCCCCAAAAAAGGGAGGATGACTTTCCATCTTGGAGTTAAGAGAACTCATCCTTTGTATATTCAAGTTCTGTATGGTAATGCAAATCACCACAATACATAATAAAGACACTTGCCTGCATTCCTAAATCTTCAGGATGGTTAGTTGTTTTCACATCAACAGAATGCCTTCATTTAAAGATACATCTAAGTCATGGTAGGTTGGGATCACTACCAATACAAGGTTCTGCACTTCACCTAGGTCCTCATGATAGTGATAGCCCAAATCATAAGAAACATGACCATCCTTTAATCTTACAGGGATAGTAAGAGAAGGATAATTCTGTCCCACAATGCTTGAAAAATCTTTCTTCCCACAAGGCATCCATTCTGGCAATCTTACTAAAGCTGAAGCATAATGAAGCGTCTCTGAGCTCTGTCAAAGTGCACTAGGAGACAGAAAAATTAGTTATCAGTAATTCAAGTTATTTGAGATGTGTTGTCTGTATTCCCACTTCACACCCCACCGTCCTTTCTGGAGTGCCTGGTACTCTGGTATTCTGTGGCTGAGAGAAAATTTAGGAGTGCACAGTCCTTTAGTCCTGTGCATTTTGAGAGGCAGAGTTCATGCTATATGGGTCTTGCTAGGTGTAACAAGTGGGCATCCTGGAATTGGTCTGAACATTGGCCTGCCCACTTGTTTCAGGGCAAACTGCCTTCCTGCCATGCCTTTGATGAGACTAATTAAAAGTTGTTAACCAAGCAGGAGGCTGCTCATTTAATTGCCCTGATACCAATGGCATACATGGCTCCAAACTGCCTCTTACACTGTGTCCCATGCCTTGCAGATGGCATCCATGGCCTAACACCCGGCCTACTTGCTTATTTGGCCTAACACCTGGCCTATAGCGTACCCCACACTAGGGTCTCCCTCCAGCGTCCCTACACTAGGACCCACACTCCTGTGCCCTCATACTAGGAGCCTCACTCCCATGCCGTCACGTTGGGACTCTCACTCCCTGCGTCTTCACGTTGGGTTTGCAATCACTCCCACTCAGAGCTCCCAGTTCCTCCCTTTGCCTTGGGCTCCCTACCTGGCTTTGGACCCTCTTGGTCATGTCACACTCTGCACTGGGCCTCAATCCCCTGCCTGACACTGGGCCCCAATCTCCTTCTTGGGGCTCAGAATCCCACCCTTTTTGGAGCCTCACACCCAGCTCCCTCCATGAAGCTCAGGTCTCACAGTGGACCTGGGCTCCGTCTCAGGACCCTTTACACGACCTGGACCCAGCCTCCAGCTCCACACTGTAAACCTGGGCCCTTGCTTTGTTCTTGGGGTATGCACCGCTAGCCTTTCCCTTCCACAGGGTAACCTGCAAGACAGCAGGGGTTGAGGCTTTCTGGTGCCCCATATTCACCCTTTACTGGGGAGGCACAGGTGTGGCATTTCCTGGAGACTGCCCCACCACACCATCCAGCCCCAGGAGGGTATAGTTTTAAGTCATGGACCAGGACCAGGAGCTTCCACCACCCCCATAGCTCCTGCCCTATGCCTCCAAGAGGATAGGTGAGCAGCAGTTCTTCTCCCAGCTGTTAGCAGCAAACTGCTGTCTTTACTGCTCAGGTCCTGTTCTTAACCTAAACAGCTGGGCCCTATTCCCAATCAGGCAGTTTCCTGCTAGTCATGTACCTAATTGGGAGTGCAGTCACCTGCAGGCTGCTTACCCACGCCCCTTTTAGTGATAAGCACAGACTGTACTTTGTCACGTCACACTAGGGTAAAAAAATACACCCATTTTCAAGTGCTTGAGGTACAGGTGCACCACAGTGGAACATGATGAGTATTTTTTTTTCTCTCAGCCTTTACACCAGAGTTTTATGATGCTATGTTTTGGAAATCATGTGAAAAATTCTTACACTTTCTAGTGCCTACTCACAGTGTTGGGTAGTCAACAAAGAGGGTATGAAAGTATGTAATTAATTAAAAGCATAGAGGATGTCATTATTTTACTGTTGATTATGATTTATATTAGAGCAGTTCATAGAGATTTCAACTAGATCTGGCCTCCATTTGGTTGTGTGTGGTGCAAACATATAGTAAAAAATAGACCCTGTCCCAAAGAGCCCACTGTATCAGACCTGAGTTTACCTTCTTATGGTTGTCCTGTTTGAATGTAGTTCAGTTAATTTGGTTTAGTATTATTGCCTCAGAAGAGATTTAGAAATTCCTGATTAATTAATTTGCTGGTTAATTTAGCAAAAAAGAAGCAAAATATTCTCCCCAATGTTTCATACATGTGAATTTCCACTCTATGCCCAAGAATGCATTGTCATGTCACACTCAGAATTCCAACTTCTTCTAACACTTTACCTCTTCTAACTCAAAATAAGATTCCTGAAAGCTTTTGTGAAGTAAATAAAATAGGCTCAAACCTTGTGTACCATATCCAACAAGCTAATTAGATGGCATTCATTTTCAAGTGTGCTGTTCAGAGTCACACTAAAGCAACATTCAGTGTGCATTAGAATGTCATAGGAATCTTTTTTGATGCTGACTGCTTTGTTTTAATACATCAGTCTGAGCTGTAAATAACCCCTAAGTAAAACTATGAGAGTTGATACTTGCACGTATTAAGGAAGCATCCATTTTCATTTCTTTCTGAATTTCACATCTCTGCCATTTAAATACTGTTAAGGAACCAACTGTAATGTGATGTTTCTGTCTGAGAAAAAATGCCTTCCCTTGGCTTCATCTCCCTTCTCATCCTGATCAAAAATTCAAATTCCTCCTTTTAAAAAAAAAAAATGAACTGTTGCTCAGAGACTTTCAGACTATTTGCTTCCATTTAATTTTAATATTAAATGTATTGGACTTTAGTAGTTGCACCATGGCTTAATTTATTTTGGAACATTTATCGGTATTTACGTAGGATTTAGTTAACAGTCTGCAGTTAGAGGCAGCTACGAAGCTAGGCTAGTGAGTCATATCCCTTATGCTGACACCCACTGAAATGGCTTCCTTGCTACATATCCACTTATTTAAGGAGACAGGCAATATCGCGAGAAATCATATCTTATTATTCCCCATTTGCTGAAGTATGTGAATGCTTCAAGGACAGAGCTGAATCAAGAGAAAAAAAATCAGCCCCTAGGGGTCAGTGGCCATGGCTGCCGCAAGGAAGCACATAGGTGAAAGTGACTTCTACTCATTCAAATGATGCAAAACTTTTTTTTTTTTAAAAAGGCTTGGTCCAGAATGCAAACAGAAGCCATGTGAAGAAAATATCCATATTAGTGCCACCTATCTAAGGAATATTTTGACTTGAAAGAGCACAGAAATGGTGATTATATTCTGATTCTCGTGGAGGAGGCAGAAGCCATAATTGGCTTAATATTTAGAAGCAGCTAAACTAAACAGACATTATTAGTGCTTGGCATTTGGCTGATAACTTGATAATTTACTCATCATGGTCATCCGAGGGCCTCACTTTTCTCCCTCAGCAGTTAAAAAGCATATAACTGGATCAAGTAGAGTTTTATTTCCAGAATATTCAAGTGTGGGTTGTAGCTGTACTTTGTTAGTAATAAACCAAATGCCTGCAACGTACAGTGGGAAGACATGCATGTAAATGCTAGAGATCAAAGAGTTAGTCTTCTATGGGGATTATCTAATGTGACTACTTTCTTCCTCGTGTATTATTACAGCATCACTCAGTATATAGCGGGATTTCTTTTTATATTTGTTGATACACTGGAAAAGGCTTGAACTTTCTCCAAGTTTGCAGATCTATCTGCCATTATGGATTCCTAAAGAACCCAGAGGGGCAGCTGCTGGTACACCAGCGTCGTTTTTCACTGAACTAAAATGCATAAAAAACAGTGGGGTAAGTGAATTCTTGCTGCAGAAATGGAAAAAGAGAAAATCCTGCCCTCACAAGCTTCCTGTTCTAGACAGCATTGTGTTGCTACACACCGTCTGTGCCCTGCAGGTAGTGCTACATCTCCTTTTGTAACGTGTACAGTTTTGCAGCTTTCCAGACCAACAAACAAAGCCCTGGTCTTTCAATATATGATTAGTAGAATTGTTAGTCTGCAGTTTATAATGGTTTATGTGGTAATTTACTGTCTATTTTTTAACCTCACAGTTTTAAAAAACTACATTTAAAATATTTATTGCTCGTACAGTGCCCATAATTGGAAAAAGATTTGGTGGTTGGGTCCTTCAGATGTGTTTGCTGGCAAGCCTTAGCTAGGCACATAGATTAATGCCTCACCACCTGCAGGTCGTTTGGTGCTGTCCTAGAATCTCTTGCAGGTATTTTGGCGTGTCTGTAGCAATCACTGTGCCTGAACAACCTTACTGTCACATGGCTCACACACCCACACGCTGTCACAGCCTCACTTCTCCAGTAAAAGAAGAAGCTGACAGCAATAAGGAATTTAAAAAAAATGTCTCTGTTGGAGGAAGGAAATGTATGCAACTGTCGTGGAAGGAACAGTGTTTGGCTGGAGGGAGCTTCAAGCTCCCCTTTACTCTTAAATGCATGAGTTAGAATTAGTTGCAGCTGAACATACAAATTGGGTTTAAACTAGCAATTCTCTTTCTGGGAAAAAGGTGGGAAAGAGAAGAAAGCCTTGTTGTACATCACCAAGGAGAATGATGCTTTCAGGTAGGCAACCATAAATCCTTCTGGATCATGGTGTATGTGTGAGAGGTCACCAGGACCTTTGATGTTTACACTTGGGCAAGAGTATGGAGGAGTGGAGGCTGCCCAGACCTTCCAATCCCACTTCAGACCATTGATACAGGATCCAAAGGCCAGACTGAGTCTAGACATTCAGTGCCTTGGTGGCTGTAGTTACATGTATGTCCATGAATCGAATCTTCGTCCCCCATGTGGCAAAAAAGGATTCTACCACTGAACCACAACAGCACATTCCTTTGAGGAAGAAAGCACTATATAGTTACTGGATAAAATTCATAAAGCTTGAATTTCAGGTGCATTTTACAGAGATATGTGCTTCAGTGAAACAGGAGTCTTTTCCATCTTTGTTTTTGGGAAACATTTCCTTTCTCTTGAGAGATAGCAACACTTCTAGAGATTATCCAGTCCTGTTCCCCACGGGAATCATTATTAGCTCTGAAGCCCAAGTTACTCTTATGCATAGGGTGACCATAAGAAAATCAGCTGCAGGCAGGCAGCAGCACTGCCTGTCTGCCCACCCACCTTCCTGGCATGCCGTGCCACTCCATCTCCCTGCTGGACTGTGCCCTGCATCCAGGACACTTGTTTTAATCTTCACCAGCCAGCTGGGACCGACCAGTGAAATATGGGACTGTCCTGAGGAAACTGGTATGTATGGTCACCTTACTTATGCAGTACTTTTCTTTATACAGGGATATCTCATGGCTTGTTGCCATCCTTCACCACAAGCTGTTTCAGGAGGAAGCCATGAACCCTTCACCCGACTGACATTTTCTTAGAGTATGTGAAGTGTCCAGGCCCATGCAGCTGCCTCTTCCTTTGTTTCTTGGCAGCTTTATTTTTGGAAAAGGTTGCTATCAACTCTCATCCTCTTTTATAGGGAGAGGAATGGTGCATGTCTGATCACCCCTAACCAACTGCCAGAAATCACTCTGTTTGAGAGAGAGGCACTGTTGCTCATTGTGCTTTTCTATAAATGTATCAGGATAAAAAATCTGGAAGCATAAATTCTTAGTTGCATAAAACAGGGCCAAAGTCTATTCTCAGTTGCTTGCACATAACTCCCTGGCAATCGTACATACATTACCTGAAGGCATTTAGATCATTTCATAAGATTCCATTTGCTTCAGTCAAAGAATATTGGGGTTTTGTATGCAATAGATTCCCTTTGAGAACAGGAATGTTTTATTTAGAATTAAGCTAGTGTGCACAATCTTAAAAATACAAAGACAGATGTATCAATTCAAAATCTAAGGGCTAACTCATTGGTCCTTAAAGGTTTTCAAACTGAAAAATGTTTAAATAGTTCTCTGCTTTAGGAAATATATGTTTAGGAGCCTGGTTATAGAACCTGCACACCACACCCATGAAACATGCCCTGCTTATTTGTTCCCACTCAATATGCTTCATATGCTGGAAAAGTGACAATGAGCACATGCCGAGAAGCACAGCTGACACAGAGGCTAGGGACAGAAGTTACACATAAACTGGTTTAAGTGATCAGAAACTGGTTTAAACCTGTAACAGAACAGAAGTTCAATGCACATAAACTAGTTTCAAAATGGCAGAAACTGATTTAAAATAAACCTGTTCAAATGAAGTGTCAGACTTAACTGATTACAGTCAAACCAGTTTATGGAACTTCTGTCCTGGATCCCTTCCTTGTTTTAGTTAAATCAGAGTCCCCCAGCATCCCAGGGTGCTTTGCAGCCCTGGGCTGGGCTGTGCCGTCGGCTTCAGAGAGTAGGACTGGCCCTGTCCCTCTGCTCCCTAACTTGAACAAAGGCGGCGGGGCATGGCCAGACATGGGCCCAGCCTAGCCCCGTAAGGCAAAAGGGGCAGGGAAGGGGTTTATACCCTCCTCCCTCCCTTTTTTCCCCCCTGGGGACCCTATGTGGGGTCCACCTGGTGGGGACATAGCAGCCCCAGTCAGGCATCCCCCCCACCACCGCTCGAGTGGGAGGGGGCATGGCCAGCCCTGGCAGCAGCCTGAAGTGAACAGGGAGATGGAGGGGGATTTAATTCCCCCCTCCCTCCCCTGTCCTATAGACACAGACCCCAGCCAGGGTCTGCCAGGAAGGAGCTCAGCAGCCCCCATCAGGCATTTCGCCCTGCTCACTGGTCGAGCAGCAGGTGTAGGGGAGGGAGGGGGGTGTGGCGGGCCCCAGCAGCAGCCTGAAGTAAACCCTCTGTTTGTTTCACACTGTTGCTGGGACTGGTCGTGCCCCCACCACTCAAGCATCAGGTTTAGCCAGAATTGTCAAAAAGCCCCACTGAAGTGCCCAATCTATACAGATGCCGGAGCTGGGTCAAAGTTATGCATTGCTTCCTCTGGTAAAGCATTTTTTGTTTGTTGTTTTTAACATCTGCAAGCAGCCATGATGAAAATAAATTCTCTTTAATGTAATGGGCTTCTATTTACCTGCTTCATTTTGTATTTTCACTGCTTATTTCCTAGGCAAAGGACTGAACAGGTTTAAGTGCTTTTCTGTCTGCTACCTTTGTCATTTTATGGTCTAGGTTTTGTTTTACCATGTGTGCATGCTCACGTGTGTTTATGTACAATCTTTGCATTATGCACAGATTTGAAGTGTGGCTACCCTATAAACCAACAAAATGTCTAAGAAAGAGAAGCCTTGAACAGTGCACAGAAGCCTTACTCTTTTGGACCAAACTCCAAACTACTGGAAACTGTAAAAAGGACCCTGATCTGTGACATGGCTCGACAGTGACATATACTTCAACAATGAGACCAAAAGTGGCTATTCAGATCTCCACTAGTTATGCAGCACAATCTGACAACCACCAACCTAACTGACATGAACTAGTGCAAGACAATTCAGAACTAAGATCAAGATTTTAACCTTTATCTTTTTTTAACCTGTATCTTTTGGCATAAAACATATAAATATTAATGAAAATGATTTGGCTTGTACCAGTGTTTCTCTACCTCAGCTTGGCACTGGCCAGGGAAGCACCATTCATGGCTTAAACTGTCCCCTAGTGTGACTTCTGCATCTTGTGCCTCCCAGGAAGCAGCCTCTACAGGGTGTCAGAGGACTGAGGCTTCATCTGCATGAATATGCCTTTCCTCTTCTCGCTGCTGCTGCTCTCTAGGGCTATGCGAAGCTTCAGTCCCCGATTCAATTCGGTGGAGATTCAACCTGATTCAGTGGCCAAATCTCTGAATCCAAATCAAATCAGGAGACCCTTTAATTTCTCCAAATCGATTCAGAGAGATTTGGAAAGATTTGGCGATTCAGATATAGACACAGCTTGAAATGTTTTTTTCTACATATCTCAAAGCACCAGGCGGCTCGTGAATGATGCGATGGTGAGGCAGATGGAGTGTCCCATGGGAGCATGGTGAGGGTGGGGGGGGGGTCCCAGCGTGCTTGGCAGCAGACCCAAAAGTGAACCAGAAGCACTTCCAGTGCACTTCTTGGTCCACTGGGGATCACGTGTAGGGGGCCCCCCTGCACCTCCCTGGCTCAGTGACTGATGCCTCTTGGGTCTGTGGGGGCACCCAGGGTCCCCCCAACCATGGCTGATCACAGAGCTACAGGGGGGGCCCCCACCACACTCAGTGGCAGACCTGGAAGTGGACCCAAAGTACTTCCGGTCCACTTCCAGGTTTGCCGCCAAGCACGCAGGGGGGCCCCCTGTGCTCCTGTGGGATGCTCCATCACGAGCCATGCCTGGTACCTCAAGTTATGTAGAAAAAATGTTTAAAGCTATATCTATGGTGGAATCACTGATTCTCCAAATCAGCATCAAATCTTCAGATTTGTATTTGGCCGAATCGAATCGGGGACAGTGATCTGAATTAAAGCACTGTCCCCAATTTGGGCCGAATCCAAATCCGAATCCAATACAGCCTATTTTGCACACCCCTGCTGCTCTCCTACTTGTCCTGCTTCCAAGAGCTAGCTCTCCCCAGGGACTGCTCCATGGAACAGTTATGTTCCATGGAACCAGCATGTCCTGCTTCTTTTGCTGAAGCAGGTGCGTTTGGGGGCAGTAGGTCCAAGGAGCTCTGGGAAGCTGCTCTGCCCAGTGGCATCTGCTGCATGGCTGAGGGATAGAGTAAGTCAGCACAGGGGTGCACAGGCTGTGCCAGGAATAAGTTTTCCACTCTGGTCCCCCATCACTCCTCTTGGAAACAAGAGGTGCACAGGACAGTTCCACCTGCCCTGCATGCCTATGTCCAGGGGATGCCATGCAAGGTCATTGTGACAGGCGGCATGCTAGGGGCTGAGTCCCATGCCAGACCACCCACCTGTCTCAGGGTGGACTGCCCCATAGTCTCACCTGCCACGACTTTGCTGTTCCCATAAACGGATGGTAGATGTGGGAGACTGCCCATTACATGCCCTTATGCCAGGGGGCATTATCTGCAGCTCTGACCTCCACTACAGCACAGCCAGTGCCTCGCAGATGGCATCCACATGTCATAATCAGAGTCTGCACAACTACTGGTGCTCCCAGGTCTCACAGGGACTCTCACTCCCTCCCTGGAGCAGCAGGTCATTGTGCTCAACCTACCAGTCTTACTTTTGTCCCACACTTGGCCTCCTTACCATGGAGGACTTACCAGGATCAGGACTGACCCCTGTCTCTCTGGCTGAGCCCCCTACTCAGCCTCTGGCCCAAACAACAGCCTCAGGCATCCACAATTATGCCTTGGCCTCTTCCTCACACATGGGGTTCCTACTATGAACCCTAAACCACACCCCACCATAGGGTCTTCTCATCTTCATGATTGACTATTCACAGGGTTGGCCCTCACACTGCCTTCAGGCTTACTTCCAGTTCAAACCTACTCAACATGCCCCTGGGACTGCCCTTCAGGCCTACTCCTTGTTCAGCCCTACTCAGCCCCGCTCACACACAGCCCTTCAGGCCTATTCCTGTTCAGCCCTTCTCTGTGTGGGGCCACACTCTATGCTCTTCATGTTACCCCCTCTGAGGTCTCTGGGACATCCCTGCTGGGCTCAGGTGACATGCTGCTTGCTGTGTCTGGACCCACTATTCCCACAGCTACCTCCAAAGCCCACCCAAAGGTGGTGGCTGGGGTTAAGGCACCCTTCCTTGCCTTTCGCCAGGGAGTTAACTGGCCTGGCATTTCCTGGGGACTCCTGTGCCACCAGGAGCCCTGGCAGGGTGCAGTTTTAGGTCATGCCCAGAACCACAAGCTTCCAGCTCCTACCTGCTAGATGTTCCATGCAGCTCAGCCAGGCAGTGTTTCTGCCTCAGCTGGCAGCAGCAAACTGTAGTCTTTATGGCTGCCGTCATCAGGCACCTGGTAGCTGCCTGACTGTGCCCTGCCACAGTCATACCAGAAGAGCATTGGCAGGACTGGTGACTCCTGCCTGCTTTAGGTTTGCCAGAGAACCCTAATGCAGGGGAGGAGCTTGTGCTTATGCAGCCCTTGCTGATCACTCTGCAGCATCCTTGAAACAGTTTTTCAGTTTGCTGGGGTGCTGCGGCTCCCTGATTGAGAACCACAGGTCTGTCTAGTATAAAGGAGACAAGTTAGGGAATGACGTTTTAGCTTCCTTTTTAGGTTTGGTGGGTATCGCATCAGTCATGTTGTTGAAATTCATGGATTTTTAAAATTCATATTACATTTCATATTTTGACATATGCCATCACATGTCAACTGTCTTCTTCATGTCCCAGGAATGCAGCTCAATTTTGACTGCTTTTCCATGCCAAGGAGGAATGATGGGTACCTTTCCCTGGAAAGATAGCGTGACTGACACCACTGCCAGTTCTCATTTTCTTCACGTGTTTTGACTTTTCCTCTTGTGTTTGCATGTCACATCCTTATGGCAACATAACTCACTGGGACAGCACACTTTTGTCCCTGTCCTTTTACTAAGATACACAATGTCTTTACTCATCAGTTCCTTTCCTTGTAGGCTATCAGGTTTCCTTTTCATTGGGGATGCATTTGGAAAATTTCTAGAGTTGGAAAAATTGTGGAATTTTCTGTTAGTTTGTGGAACCAAGTCAGAAGTATTTTTAGTTTCTTCTAACTTAAAAATATTGGCTGCCTATACTTGTGCTGCTCGGCATTCTAATTAGAACGTGTCAGAACAGACTTGATTAATCGAGTCTGCTCTGTGTTCCAATTAGAACGCTGTAGCATTGCTGCAAAGTCATGTGTATTAAATTCATTTTAAAATGGCCATGGGGCGCTTAATCTAAACCTCATCAAACAGGTTTAATATATGTGATGCTGCAGCATTCTAATTACAGAGGCTGCCTGGGAGCCGTTCTAATTAAAAAATCCCTCCCTGCATCTCAGAGCACGTGGGACCCATTATTTTGGGTCAACCTAAAATAAAACATTTCAGTACATTTTAAAGTTGCATAACATTTTACATCCTTTTTTTTAGTAAGTCTGATCAAAATAAGAAGTTTTGTTGCCTTTATCAAATGAAAAATTGAAGAATTTCAATATTTTAATTATTTTCAAATTAGTTTTTGTTTTTTGGCCTTTTCTTTTCTTTTCTTTTCTTTTCTTTTCCAAAACTATTTCCTATTTACTGAAAAACATTTTGTATTGCTCTAGACAATACAATGCAGACAATAGCAACCTTTGTAAAAGACAAAATAGAATAAAAAAAGAAACTATTTGCTGTTTACACTTTTTAATAAGCTAAACAAGATAAGATATTTTTGTTTTTCATCCCTTGAGAGCCAGTATCTTTTCTCCAAGCACTTTACTCACCTCTCTGCATTGCTTGCTTTCCAGAGACCAGCAGCAACTTTTCCATGTCCAGAGTTCTCTTATTCATCCCCTTCGTTCCCAATTTAGGCTTCTACCCTCTACTTCCCAAAACAGTTTTCTCCACTTACTGCAGTCAACAGGACTCAAACTCCCTTTTTTCTCAGAAAAGGATGGCTGAGGATTCCAAAATACTTTGGTGGTAATTAATAAGGATCTGCTTAAATCACGGAGAAACTAAACAAAATTTTGTGGGCTGGTCATAGTATAAATGGGAAATTCCATGCATATTTCCTGGATGTGCTCATACATGATATACAACAAAATAAATACTATGTAGAGTTGTACAAAAAGTTTAATAATACTAATTTATGCTTACCTTAATAAAAACAGTCCATTAATGTAGGTACCTATACCCCGGTGGAGGGATGAGGGGACAGCCACCATCTTGTGAGAGGTGAGGAGAGAGGCCCTCAGCAAGGTGACTGCTGCCCTTCATGCTACTCTGCCACCCTTTCCTCCTCTCCCACCCCGGGCGGGCTGTAAGGTCAGGCCTCAGCAGCAGCGGGGACAACTGGCTCCCACTGGGGTGCCAGCATTTTATTTTTATTAAGTTTTAAATTTGTTTAAGTTGATTTTGTGGATGATCCCATATTTCGAGTTTTCCACAAAATCTGCAGAATTGCAAATTGAGTAGACCCTTAGTAATTAATATCAGTCCTCCAAATCTTAATTTCCTAGTGAACCTCTCCCTTTTTACAGACTGTTTGATTTGTCAGGTTTCTAGATCACAATCAGGAATATGTTTACTGAACAGGTTTCTTTACCGTGCAGAACAGAAGTATATGTGTACATGTGTGCACTTGGGAGTACAGCTAATGAATATTTACCATTAGAGAAGCCTTTTTTTTGCAAGATAATTTTTCTTAAATGTGTTGTTCACACGAACATTAATTATAAGTTCTCTGAAAAAACCTTGCACTTATGTGCACTGTAGTAATAGTCAAAATAAAGAGAATCTCATGGGGATGATACTGTAACAGCATAGAGCTTTTGTTGTTGCCCACTAACTGAATTTCTCCTCATACTAAATTCAGCTGTCACAGATTTTCTGCAACCATAGTTTCTTGTCTGTTCTTCCATTCTTCATCTGTAAAATTAGATACAGTTTCCCCCTTTCTCCCATCATTTGTTTCTAGTTAGTTTAGAGCAGGGTGCTCAATCTCCAGCTCCCAGGCCATTTCTGGGCTGGGGTGCCACATCATTCTGTCTGCAGGGCTCTCCACGGGTCTGCTAATTTGGCACTGGGGGAGAGAGGGCAGCAGTCCTTTGCTACCAAATTTCTGTCCCATGGGGAGCCCCGGGCCCCGCGTACTGGATGTTGTACTAGATGCTGGTGCACAGGGGGCAGGAGCCAATTCCAGTTAATTGCAGTGTGTGGGGCAGGGAGGGGGTGGTGCTGGGCCCAGGGCCCGATCTGGTCTGTGAACTGGCCCCACACCACTTATCTGGCTTGTGGGGCCAAAAGGTTGAGCACCACTGGTTTAGAACATAAGCTCTACTGGTTTGGGACACATTTTTGTGATGTTTTTTCTTCTTCTAATATAATGAGGCCCTCATTTCAGTTAAGGCTTTAAGGCATTCCTACAATACCAGCAGTAATACAGTTTGCTTAAAAACCTGTGGCTATGTGCACAGCGGTGCCTGTATCTGATCTTTCTTCTCTATTATCTAGTATCATCTATTACGTATCTATCCAGGTATTTGCAAGAAACATTTTTTTTTTTGGCCAAGCTTTCCTGCTGCTGCTGGTAAGGTAGCATTGCTTTATTAGGGCTCTAGACCTTTTACTATAGAAGAATGTTATGGTTATTTAGTTAGATAAGTGGCCCAGTTGTAGATCCTTAATTGATGCTTATGCAAAAGCTAAATAAAAATTCTGCTACTTCCCAGCTGTTGTAGTTGTTTAAGCATCTTTGGTACCATATCAAAAGCACTAATGTATCAGCTATATTTAACAATATATTGAATCATTTAGTAAATAACATTTGAGACACTAGTAAATATCTCCTCTCTTAGTAATACAGTATTTGGGCCAGCAAACATCATAAGTTTGTAGTGGCTGTTGTTCTGTTGCAATACAATGTTTGTGAAGTTGGCAGAGAAAGAGGGGAACTGCTAACAGCAATGCCCTGATCTGCCCACATTGTACACAAATGTTTATACTGTATCTGACTTCCCAGATTGCTAAATGCTGTCATGTTCTCAAATTCCAAATTACTATGCATTTACTATACACAAAATAGGTGTGGAAAGTTATCCAACTTCAGTACAATCTCTCTCATACAGTAATATTCCAGATTTCCTAAGAGTGATTTAGCATTAGGTTGACCTGGTTTGAATGTGCTAAAGTAATGTGACAGCAAGACTTACTGTTTTCCAGTAATGTTTTCATAGATTTCATAGACATTAGGGGCTGGAAGGGACCTCAAGTGATCATCGGGTCCAGCCCCCCCCCCCTCCCTCCCTCCCCGGTCATAGGCGGGAAGTCAGCTGGGATCAAGTGACCCCAGCACAAAATAAATCCAGCTGTTTTTTGAAGGAATCCAGAGTAGGCGCTTGCACCGCCTCGGGGGGGGGGGGCTTGATCCAGACCCTGGACACACATACCATAAAGAACTTTTTTTCTGATATCCAGTCTAAATCAGCCTTCCTAGAGTTTAAGGCTGTTAGACCTTGTTATCCCTTGGGGAGCTCTAGTGAATGAATGTTCTCCCAAGTCCTGATGTACGCCTCTTATGCAGTTGCAGGCTGCCACCAAGTCCCCCCTGAGCCTTCTCTTCTCCAGACTGAAGAGTCCCAAATCCCTCAGCCTCTGCTCGTACAGCCTTCCCTCCAGGCCTCAGATCATACAAGTGGCTCTCCTCTGGACTCTTTTGAGCTTCTCATCTTTCCTGAAGTGGGGGTCCCAATACTGGATACAGTACTCCAGCTGCAGTCTCACCAGGGCTGGGTAAAGTGGGAGGATGACTTCCCTGGTTTTGCTTCAGATGCATCAGTGCACGCCAGAGTTTGGTTAGCTTTGCCTGCCACCACATCATATTGGTGGCTCATATTCATCTTGTGGTCAATCAAGACCCCCAAGTCCCTTTTGGTTGTGATGCTAGCAAGCATACACTGCCGAGCCTGTAAGTATGCTGAGGGTTCTTCCTACTGAGGTGCAGCACCTTGCACTTCTCTGTATTAAAGGCCATCTGGTTTTGGTTGGCCCACCTTGAGAGTTTGTCCAAGTCAGTCTGTATCCCCAGCCTGTCCTGCGGTGTGACGGCCCTCCCCCCTAATTTGGTATCATCCATGAACTTGGCCAGTTCACATTTGACTCCCAAATCTAGATCGTTGACGAAAATGTTAAAGAGTACTGGCCCAAGTACCGAGCCCTGAGGGACTCCACTGGTAACACTGCATCACGTTAATTTGCTCCCTTCAGCTAGTACTCTATGGGTCCAACCCCGTAGCCAGTTGTCTAGCCATTGGACTGTGTGATGATATAGGCCATAGTTCCCCAGCTTAACCATGAGTACATCATGGGGAACTAGGTCAAAGGCCTTCTTGAAGTCCAGATAAATGACGTCCACATCATGTCCCTTGTCCAGGGCATACGTTACCTGGTCATAGGAAGAGATGAGGTTGGTCAGGCAAGACCTGCCAGTCACAAAGCCATGTTGACTGGCATTCAGAAGCTTGCCTTCCGTTAGTCTGGCATTAATGGATCCCTTGACAATTTTCTCCAGAATTTTTACAGGGACAGATGTCAGACTGATTGGTGTATAGTTCCCTAGCTCATCCCTCCTCCCTTTCTTGTAAATAGGGACGACGTTGGCTTTTTTCTAGTCATCGGGGACCTTGCCTGAGTGCCACAATTTTTCAAATATCCCTGCCAAGGGGGATGCAATGATGTCCACCAGCTCTTTCAAGACCTTAGGGTGCATTTCGTCTGGTCCCATGGACTTCTGAATGTCCAGTTTCTCAAGGTGTTCCCTCACCTGATCAACATCAGTTTTTGGCCCGTCACCCACTCCCAAGTTTGTTTGTGCCATTCCTGGCAAAGTGATCCTCATGAGAGGATGAAAAACTGATGCGAAAAAGTCATTTAGGAGATTGGCCCTTCCTTGGTCATCTGATGTCAGTTGCCCCATTGGATCTCTCAGGGGCCCAATACTGCCTTCGTTCTTTTTTCTACTTCCCACATATCTAAAGGGCTTTTTGTTGTCCTTTATCCCTGTAGCAAGCCTAAGTTCGGTTTGTGCCTTGGCTTTTCTCAACTGCTCTTTTCAGGGGTGGGCGAGTGCACAGTAATCCTCTTTGGTAATGCTTCCTGTTTTCCAGCTGATGTAGGTGTATTCCTGATAGGGATGAGCTATTTCTTGAAGAATATCTAAGAACATTTTACAGAGACTTTTTTCATTGGCAATTGGTTGTTACTATGATGTAACCATAATTAGTTAGGTTACTTTTTATTTACTCCCTCTGGACACTGGGAAAATGAAATATTTTGGCTATAAAATTATAAAATGAATGCGTAGCCAATAAAATGAATTATCTCTTTAAAAAGATTCTTGTCGTCTGTCAGATGTTATGACTGTTGTAACATTATGGAAAGAGAATGATACCATGTTTTGGATATAAGAAATGATGATGTAATTTTCTTAAATACTTCTTGATTTAAATACTTTAAAAAGGTTTAACGTGTTGGTTCTTTTTTCATGCTATTCCAATTGACAAGGAACATCAATCTAATTTTTGACAAGTTTTGAAAAAATAGCTAGTTATTAGATTATACATTATATTGAAATTAAAGTCCTTGAGTCAAAAGTATGCTGTGTATAACACACAAAGCTGAAGGAAACCTAAAAATTAGTACATGAGGAAAGAAGAATTATTTAATTCATTTAAAAAAACAGCTTACACTTATTGTTACTGAATGTGGCTAGGTCTGCCTGGATACAGCCTGCTTTACTGGGAGAATATTCTCAGAAGTAATTACATTGGTAGTAAGGATAGAAGAAGAATGTCAAAGGAAGTGATTTATTTGTAATAATATTTGGAGTCCATTGGGCTGATGACCACAATGAATTCTATCAGTAATGTTTGCTAAGGAAATACAGCTTCTTGAAGACAGCCTACCAAAATAAAAGGCTATGATTTTGAAAGAAAGTGTAGCACCAAGACAGAAGCTTGAGGCTGGATTTAATGTTGTCTCTGGCCCAATACACTCACTAATTTGGCATCTTAAGAAGGTAGGAACTAGCTTCACATCTCCCAAATGTGGGACAGGGTAGAGTGTCCCAATATTTTGGGGTAACTGTATCCCACCTCAATGGCCTTCCTTTCTGTACCTCCCTGCGTAGGTATTTAACCATGTTTAACTTAGTTAACTATGTTCAATTTAGTGATGTAACTAATAGTATTCTCCACTGGTAGGTATTCTCTTAGGGTTGTAGTCGGGGGAGTGCTTACTTTCCCCTTTGGTCAGTTCAGCCCATAGTTTAGCATTACTCTTGGATTCCTTACTGGGACTAAATTGTCACATGGCAACATATGGAGCTAACACTTCCTGTCAGCTCCAGTTGGTTAGAAGACTCCGTGTCTTCTTGGCAGTTGATGGTCATGTTTTTCTCACTTCTTGTCTGAACTACATCTATATGATATCCCTGGGCATGAAGCCTTCAGCACTTAGGAAACTCCAGGTACTTCAAAATGCTTCAGTTTTTCTCCAGCAGTATGGCTTCTGCAAGTACGTTGGACCTGTCCACTGCTCCCTACATTGGCTTCCTATAGAATTCCAAATCAAGTTGAAGGTGTTTGTGTTTATCTTCAAGGTGCTTCATGGTTTGGCCCCAGGATATCTCAGCAGCCACTTAAAGATCTGGGATGGTGACTGTGGCTGACAAGTATACTGCTCTGGCACAGTGGAATGCTCCACAACATGGGAAAAACTAAACTCTGTGGAAGGCAGAATTTTCTCTGGGAGACTAGGGAATGAATTCTCCCAGGAACTAAGAATTGTCACAGACTTTCCCACCACTCACTCCAAGTTCAAGGTGCATGTCTTTATCCCTGCCTTTTCAAACTTAACTACAACAGTATATATATTAAAACAAACAAAAAACTCCCACAAACCAAACAAATCCTAGCATCCCTTTCCCCCTACAACTCATTAGAGATGTATCATCACACTGCTCATATTATTATGAGGAGTAAAATATGTAATCCTGCATAGAGCAAAATACAGCAGACCATGTACAGATATTCAGTTTTTCCTGGGAGAGTCACTGCTCTCCCAGTAGAAACTATGAGTGTACAGATGTTCAGGATTTTTCTCCAAAAGAAAAAGTGGTCACTTGGGGAGAAAAATAATCCTGGGAAGAACCAAAGCTAGCTAAATGAGTCCTGGGAGATTTTGTTTTTGGAGAGTGAATGCCTCTACATTTTCCTTTCTGAAAGAAGTCACAACATAGTCCTCTAGCATCCCAGGGTGCTTTGCTTATGCCCCTCCTCACCAGGGGCACAGTGTGGCACTTAGGCTGGAACCTACTGCTCCAGCCAAGCAGGGAGCAGAAAATACTCCCTTCACAATTCTTATATCATGCTGTAGGGAAACACAGGCTGACTCTGAGAAGTCTGGGTCAGCTGATCAGGCTTGCTCTGTGCACTGCTGCCATCTGTCACCAGGCAGACTGAGGAAGCCTGCAGAAAGCACTGTAAGCTCTCCGTTCCTCAGGGGCTCAGCATTCAAATGTCTGTTCAGGGGTCCCCAAGTAAGTTTTTCTACCAGAAAAACAAACTTGGGATAATTCTCTCAGATCATTTAAATTTCTGCTGGTAAGAGATTGTTATTTTTGCCAAGCATTGTTATAAATAAGCATCAACTGTATTGTCATTCCCATGAATACCAGACAAGGGGACCTACCTAGAAATACCTTCTACATATATTCTATACATTCATGTTCCCCCAATAGCAACTTTAAATTCTTTCTTCTCTATTATCTTTGCTAAAGATACATGACCATGTGATTTTTCTATCAAGGTAGCTTGTATTTGCTGGTGAAATGCAGTTGATACCTAATTTGAACATGTGTATGTAGTCCTAGACTGCTTGTTGGGGTTTGTATGGGGCCAATTCTAGAATTAAGGTGCTGTCACTGGCTTCTTTGTTCTACTGGTGTTTCAACAACACCCAAAAGACAATGGCTATAGTTAAGAATCTGAGCCAGGCTCCTTCTAGCTGTGCAAGAGAGACAAAAACAAGTTAAAATAACTGCTACAGTTAATTCTTAACACTATTATTTGACACTAAAGATACTTATTTTTGTCTTGAAATACAATCCTGCCTCCTCGTCTCTTCCTCGTCATGCTTTCTGTTCCCTTGATTTCTCAGGTATCACTCAAATTATGCATAGGTCTTGTTCTTTGAATTTAGCAAAATCTCCTGCCTCCCTGTCCAGGTACAGCTGAAAAATAACAACTGCCTTGAGGGTTGCATCAGGTTTTTCATTCAGCTTTCAGTGCTTATGCTGCAGCATGAAGGAGCACATGAAAGAAGGAAAATGAAAATTGTCCAAACAAAAATATTAGCTATGTGTTTAAATTTCTCACAGCACATTCTATATAGAAAGCATATGTTGTTTTACACAGTTAGATTAGCAACAATGCATGCTAGTTTCTCCAAAGGACAGATACTGGGATTAACTTAACGATTTAGACCGTGGGTGAAACTGCCTAAATAAACATACATACACATATATAACATACACATAACACATGAAATTTGTGAATATCCTAGCTTCCGTTTTATTTGGTAGTACAAGAACACTGTTCTTAGGGCAGAAGCAGCTTTTTAAGGTAACATGTAGTTATTTAATATAGTAATCATACAAGAGCAAGTTTTTCAGAAAGAGCATGCTACTAGGGCTGTGCAAAACAAAACTGTTCCATTTCAACTTCAGTTTTGAGGTTTGGTTGGAACAGTGTTTTGTTTCGAATTTCATTTTGAGTTGAAACAGTCTTACTGTTTCGCTTCATCGAAACAGTGAAGCTGTTTTGATGCTGTTTCAACATTTTGCCTGACCTTTGGGCTGGGGAAAGGAACTAAGCCCAACTGACCTAAGTTCCCAACCCCACGATTGGGTTGGGGAAATGAACTTATCCCAGCTTGCCTGAGTTCCCAACGCCAGCCCCACGATTGGGGAAGTCAGCCCAGTGTGATGGTTGGGCTGGGTTTGGAAACTCAGCCCAGCTGGGCTGACTTCTCATCCCCAGCCCGATGTAGTGCGGGGAATGGGAACTCAGCCCAGCTGGGCTGACTTCCTTTCCCCAGACTGATTGCAGCGCCATCAGACTCGGTTCCTTTCTCCAGCCCGATTGCAGCACTTGGGAGGGGAACTGAGCCTGGGCTCAGTTCCCTTCCTCTGTGCTCTGATTGGCCTCCTACAGCCTGGCGGTGGGAGACAGGGAGAGCCAGGGTTGCGCTACCAGCTGCTGCTGAGAGCGCAGCCCTGGTTCTCCCCTGTCTCCCGCCACCTCGCTGCTGGCTGCTTTGAAACTTGAAACATTTCAAAATGCTTCGACTAGCCTTGTTTTGTTTTGAGGCTGTTTCAAAGCCCTTTGTTTCAATTCAATTTCACTGTTTCAAGCTTGAAATGAGTGAAGACAATGTTGAATCGAAACAGCCACCATGTGCACACCTGTCACCAGTTCAAACACCTACACACACTATACAGACCAAAAATTAGACCAGAATCAATTATCAATACCTGCACACCCAATACACATACACGGATCACTAATTCGTATATCATGCACACAGAGACATATATGTATATCAGTTCACATACATACCACTCACCTACACATACACACAGGTGAGTTCCTAACTTGGGTGTTGTGATGTGTATGTGTCTATGTGCTTGGTATACTTGGGATACCTGGGGAAAGATTAAGGTAAGAAAGTGGAAGTGTAGGGAGTGGAAGTTGCTGAGACCGAGATTAGAACTGGTAGACTAGGGAGAGCTGGGCTGAAGAACTGAGGCTTGGGGGTTGCTTTGGGTTAATTGACCTTAATTGATTAAAGGACAATGCCCAAAGCCTGCAGAACAGGGGAGTGATTCCGGAGAGAAGCTGGCACAGAGGCTGGGACCAAAGCCAGAGATACAGGGGAGCTAAAAGGTAAGCAGGGAGAGGAAAACTGGGGCAGAGGGTGCAGGGGAGCTAGAGAGGGTGCAGAGGAAACTGGGTGCTGGCTCCAGGAACCAGGCGTGCTGGAGAGGGACTGCTGGGGAGCTCAGGAAGCTACAGGGGGAGGGGCTGCTGGTGTCAGGAACTGGAGAAGGGCTCCAGCTGCTGGGAATCCTGTGGGGCAACCTGAAGGAGCTGCAGGGAAGTTGGTGGCAGGCTAGAGGACTGTGGGGAGAAAAGGGGTGGCTAGAGAGGGTGTTGGCGGCTAGAGATGGTGTACTGGAGAACACAGAGGGAAGGGCGGAGCAGGAAAGGTTGGGAACAGAAGGCGGAAAGAGAGAGATAGGAAGTGGGGAGAGGCAACAGGAGGCAGAAATGAGTGGGGCCAAGAGGCTAAAAGTGTCAGGAAGAGCTGTGGAGAGACATGGGAAGGAGGCGGTGGAGCCAGGAGACTAGAAGCAGCAGAAATGGCGGGAAGGACTGCAGGAAGAAGGCGGTGGACAGCAGGAATGGGACTGAGAGACGGGAGAAAGCAACAGGGCCAAGAGGCTGCAGCAGGGGAACAGAGAAGGGACAGAGAGGAGGCAAAAAGCAGCGGGAGCAGGGCTGAGAGAGAGAGACAGAGACTGGAATTTAAGATGGGGAAGGGACCAGGGCTCAGTAAAATACAACCCAACTCAGGGTTACAAATGACAGTTGTTTTATTGAACAGGGGAGATGGTGACACAATATCTTATTGGTTCCTTTGCGCATGTGCGCGCGCACACACACACACACACACACACACACACACACACACACACACACACACTGGGAGCAGGGGTTAAAGAGGCTTGGTGCAGGGGCTGAAGTCCGTGAGGAGAGAGAGAGAGAGAGAGAGAGAGAGAGAGAGAGAGTCCAAATTGGAAGAGGAAATGTGCAGGTGATATCTACCTATCCCAGGCTGAAAGTTGGTCCTCGATGGCCAGTTGGGGTCTCCTTCAGCTCAGTGTTGGCCGGCAGTGCCTCTGGGGTGGACAGGCAGCGTGACATGGAGCTGGTCTGGTTCAGATAGAAGTGGCGTTCCCACTGGGTCTGTCTTCACTGCCCCTTTTTATAGGGGCAGATCTTGTGTGACCCTAGTGATAGGAGGCATGCCCAGGCAAGGGTCAGCCCCTGGTGTACTGAGCATGTGTGCTCCAGGCAGGGATGTGAGTTTCGGGTGTCTGTAATGGTAGGGTACAATGGTAGAGTTGCTGGTTCTGCAGGGTCTTTTGTCTTTCAAACGCTGGGTTCTTGTCTCTGTTCCTGGGTGAGGTCTGTTGTTCCTGGATGAAGCAATGTGAGGTGATGGCCCGGTCCTTACAGGCCATTCAGTAGAGGCCTGCTACCATTGTATTTCACTCATTCTCAAGCACTTCCATTCATCCAGGAACCAATTTACATGGGAAGGGTAGACATGAGTCACACAGTTACATCACAGTGGATGCCTGGGCAGAGGACGCAAGATGGAGGCTTGACATACAAAATGGAAACTTGACATTACCTTGGTTCACTTACAGAGACAGGCCTAAACCATACAATATCCATATGAAACAATAAAAAACAGTACAAAAATGATAATAATACAATATACAACAGTAACAATCAGTACAAACCTAGCAAAACACTATTTACAATATAAAAAAGGGGCTTGTCATAAAAGAACTTAGCTTACCTAATACTACTAATAAGTACTTATAAGGGATAGAGAGGTCAGAAAGAAAGTTAGAAATGGTTAGGGAAGAGGAAAGAATGCATTAAAAAAAAAAAAGAAAAACGGGGGGTTGCTACAAGGAGTATCATCTGAGTACATGATATTGATAAAGCTTGCAGGAGAAACGTTGCTGGTAAGAGATTGTGGTTCTTGCCAGGTACTGTTGTAAACAAATATCAACTGTATTGTCCTCCCAGTGAAGACCAAAGCCGGACCTACCTTGAAATATCTCCAACATGTGCTTTACACACCCATGTTCCCCAGGGGCAACTTTAAATTCTCTCTTTTCTATTATCTTTGCTAAAAATACATGACCTTATGACTTTGCTGTCATGGTAGCTTGTATTGTCCTGGTGAAATGCAGTTGGTACTTAATGTGTATTTACAGAGCTTTCAAAGAACATCATATACAGTTGTCTTCCTTTTTTTCCATAGGGGATATATTATTTGTTCTATCAGTGCAGAAACTTGTGATGTGATAATACAATGAAACATGAAGCCAGTGCAGCTAGATGCCTTTTTCTTTATATTGTGTTAAGGGTATGCAACTTCTTTGATGTCAGAAAAGTTAGTAATATTTCAGAGACAGAAAAATAAAGTTGGTTTCTAGGCTGACCAAGTAGTACCAGGATGCTGATGGCCCAGACAAGCAGTTCTGATGCCTCTGTGGAAAAAAAAAAAAAAGGTTTAGAAAGCATCAAACATACCTTCATTTGCACAAATTCCTGATAAAAGAGAAGAAGTGAGAAAAAGAATGTTTCATCCATTCCATAGCTGTTATGTTCACTAGGCATTTATACCATTTTGGTAGTTATCTACAAGCAAGTTTGTAAGAGTATAATAGAAACAAGTTTTACTGTTGTGGTGGTTATCTTCTAGCACATCTGGAAGGGTATAACTGAGAGAGGTGAACGAGTTTGAACACAAGAAATTCTCCAACCTTTCACCCAATGTTCAAATGAATCCAAATTAAAAATTGTTTTAGGTTAGAAGAATTGTAGTCAGGCTCTTACTGTCTATAATTAATTTTATTTTTCACTTGGACATGCCTCTTTACTTCCAAATGACATATAGAACTAAAAGTGAACTATGAGAATATCGGTGAGAAAAGGAGTGTGTCTTCCATCAAGATTACTAGACCATAGATTAGAGTTCATTGTAGAAATTATGGTGAATGTTATAATTGGTGATTCTGCAGTTTTCATCCATAAATTATGTTCAGCAGTCTTGAAAATTTGCTACTGTAGTTAGTTCACAGATCTCATGTTATTCTTATACTTTTGGTCAGACACCAGTGACACAATATTATTTCTGTTCTTTTTATTGGAGGATTAATTCTAAGAATCAGTTTATAATCAGTTCTACAAACTTGAAATTTGCTTTTATTTGAATAATTATCCATAGCCCTTTACAATTTGGTATATATCTGAAAAGTATTTCTATTGAATACAGCTACATCTGTAGAAACTACTTATACTAGACACATCTGCAGATAGTGAAAATAATGGGTCATGAGAACAAATGAGTCATATTCAAAACTGAATGATAATTCACCTTTTTTCCTCAAACTGTTCTAGCATGAATAAACTTTAGACAAGCATCCAAAATAAGCCCCAAAAGACCATTTTGAACCTTTTGGGATTTTATTCCTCATTAAATTATATTTCTCATTAAATTAATCTAATGCACAGTAAAGCACACATGTAGATATACCCACCATAGATTTTAAAGTATCTATACCTTCAGTTCAATTTTATCAGATAAAATAATTATTAAGGTAACACATGACAATTCACAGCTGTGGCAATGCAAAATATCAATATATCAATTTTCCAGAAATTTTATATATTTTCCATACAGAAAATGATTCTTAAGGAGACATGTTCTAAAAGCAACTAACACATATAAAAGCAGCATTTCAAAATAGCCATTAATTAGAAAAGGTCAGATAGATACCCAAAATTTTTTTGATTAATTGCAAAGAAAAGAGCATTCAGAGGTGACAGAGGCTGAAATTTTTGTGCTCACAAATATTTGTGACTTTAATTGCAATGTGTGTGCCTATATTAGTGTAGAAGGAGCCCCAGTACTATCCCCAGAATATAATCACCATTCTACCTGGCACCATGTCTTAATTTAAATATTGTATTTTGAAAAGGTAACTGAAAACAATGGAAATTTAGGCATAATTTGTATACTAATCAGTATCTGTAAATAGCTAACATGCTCAAATATACCTTTTCTTACAGTTGTCTGGTGCATATTTGTTTCCCTGGTAGAAAGTAGACATCTTTGGTAGGTGATAGAACAGGCTGCTTCATAAAATGCAAAGAATATTCATGTAAGGCTGAATATATTTTGCTACACAGGCTGTGTAATAGTTCCCATTCAATATTCATCTTTTTGGCGTGTTACTGTTCAGTAGAACCTGAAACACTGCAGTATGGGGAAACAATGCTATCTGGTAAGTGTTTCATAATCAGCAAATATTGTCTTTTGAATAGTTGTGTTACACATGTAGGTCTGAGAAAATAGCTTACCTTTCAAATACACAGTGAATATAAGATGTGGCAATGCACATATATACTGAATAGCAAGTTATATGACACAATCTTAAAGGATGGCATTCTGAATGTTCCAATAGATTCATAGATTAAAACACTGGGTGTTGTACATTTACATATAAACTATAATACAATGTACATACACCAAGTTATATGGATACAAGTAGAAAAAAGTGCTATATATTTTGCATACAACATTAATTTAGTTGTATATTTATCAAAGGATGGAGAATTTGGCTTAGTTTCTTTATGGTCTCTATTTTAATCTCTTCACCAGTTTTTCAAAGCCCGTACCCTCTCACATAAACATACCATGATTTGAGTTGCATGAGATGATCTTGCTCGGAGAACATATAATATGAACTATTTTAAATGAGCAAGGCATTTGATGTGACTTTCTTGTTTAAATGGCATGACAATCTGAGTTAAGTGCTGTGTAAATGAGGGCAGAATAGAGCCCTTTGTAGCTCATTTTCTGACTGTTACAGAATCATCTGGAGGTATAACCACATAAATCCCCAGAGGATGTGACTCCAAGTCTCTCCCTCAGTATGCTGTTTCTTGATCACATTGGAAATCCACTCAATTTAGATTTAATCTGAACAAAATCTCACTAGTACCATCTTTCTAAATTTGAAATAGTGCCTCTTTACAGCACTTTTTTTCCCCAAGAGCTATCATATTTCAAGAGTCTTTCTACTGAGACATCACAAAGTATTTTTGCCACCATAAGAAAGGAGAGGTAGGCATGCCTAATAATTAGACCAGGCAACTATTCTCTAGTACTCCAAAGAGTGTATTCCAAGGTTGGTCACTGACTGTTGTGTGATCTTGGACTTACAACTTCTCTACCTGAGTTTACTCATCTACCAAATGGATATAACAATTTATAAGCATTTCATGGTGCAAGGTTTCAAAAGAAAGGCACAATCTTGGATAAGACCAAGCTGTGACTGTTGTGTATTTGGTTTGCACTAGAAGCATCCAAACTGAAGAATGAAGAATGAATGAATTTGTGTACCAAATTAAAAATATTTTCAAGCTGCATGTAGAAGACAGAATGAGAAGTAGAGGGAATGAGAGAAAGAGACTTACACAAACTCAGCTTTTAAAGGCTTTCTCTCTCTTTTTTTTTTAATAATTGGAAGCGGTAACCAACTGTAGTACTATTCTTCACTGTGTAATCTGTACGCTGAAATGTAAACAGGGGGTCAGGCTCTCCTGTGGCCATGTGACCCTCTCAGCAGGAAAAGGGGGCACCGAGGGAGGCTCTGTACAGAGAAGCGTACAAAGATATTCATGAGCTGGGAACTTTTGCAGCAAAAATAGCTTTCCTGCATAGTCAATGGTGCATAGCATTCAGTTTAAAAACCCTTATTAAATTAAGAGGAGCTCTCTGCATCCACCAGGCTTTGCTGCTACGTGTGTACTTCCATAATGTTGTTGAGAATAGTGGAGCTTAATAGCAACTTGAAGGTTTAGAAAAATGCAATAACATTTCGGATACAACTTGATTACTGAAGGAACAGAGATATGGAACAAGGAAACGGATATGTCTGAGGAATGCCAGTGCTTCTATTTCTCTCTGTTCCTTTTAAAAACATTTGTTTCTTTAAAAATAAATATGAGTATATTTATATCGTACATATTTTATATGTATATGTGTGCGTGCATTCCTTTGTCAACATGAGAAGATGGAGCAATTGGCAGCTCAGCATTCTTCAGTATGTTAATTATCTAGTCTTTTCTGTTCTGTAAAAATCAGAATGCTTCATTTGCTTTCCCCTAGGTTTCTCATATTAAAAAGCAAGCTCATCCCTTGTATTGTAGTTGTCGTTACCATTTCATGCATTTATTTAACTATGTATTTTTTTCATTCATGAAAAGATTCATGTCTCTAGCCACCATAGTCTTGAATGTCTCTTACTGGATTTTGTATGGTCTTCTCTTTGTATTTTTATGATATAACATGCCCCTTTATTTATTTATTTGAAAACCCAGTGTAGTTTTCCTCCAAAATACCAGTACTTGCATAACCTTGAGATGGCCATTCATTCTTTCCCAGGAGAAGTTCAGGGAAAAGGTGCAGTGCCCCCCCTAAATCACAAATGAAATGAGTTTGTTGGCTTGAATAGTATTTCTTCTTTCAACCCCCCACACATTGCAGTGCATTCCATTAGTCATTGTTCAAATGAGGCTGCTCTCCGACCCCAGGGGGAGGGGAGGAGGGACTTTGGGGTTTAAATGCATTTGCTGATCTCTATATAGAGGCACATTGTTCCTCATCTCACATTTTGCATGTCAGGTTTACAGAAAATACTTGTAGTTCCCAGTACCCAAATCTTTCAGTTTTAGGGCACACTGTATGTTTGATGCGGCAAATTAAAAAAAAAAAAAAGACTTTTGCATTTAAGCGATTTAATCTATAATTACCACTGTTTGAATGAACTAAATGCCTAATATCCTAAGACATGCAGTTCTTTTTGAAAACCTTTTAAAGGGAGAAAATAGATTTTTAAGAGGCATTGCAAGTAATGTGGTATGGAAATATGCTTTTAATCATAGGGAGAAAAGATCCCTATTTAGACCAATATTTCCCTTTCCCCTTTGCAGGGAATGTGGAAGTTATTCATACTCACTTCTTCTGAATTAAAAGGAAAAGTCTGTAATAACCCAAAGTACCTAATCTCGTTAAAATATATGGCAAGCTTTTACCATTACTCTATTCTTAAAAATACCCAAATGCACTTGTATAGGATCTCTTTGCTCGCTGTATTTTGAAACGTGTGCATACATCTAATCCAGTGGTAGGGTAGCTGGCTGAGCCATACCCCTGGGAGATTCACTCTTGCTGGCAGAATGCTAGCTTCTTTGAATAAGATGGAAATTTATTAGAAGGAAATTATTCTGGTGTCCTCTGAAAAACAACATTCTTGATAAAAATCTTGTCCTCTGACAGCAGTCTAAAAAGATACATTTGGTAACTGTTTTTGTTCCTTGGACTTGTTTGTTAATTTTAGCTCTTCTATTGCATGGTTGTATATTTACGGTCAGAAGCAGACATGATCTATGTGTGTTCACAGGAGGTGGGGAGTGAGAGGGGAGAGAGGGATGAAGTTTAAGAAACAGCTACATTTTTCTCCACTTAAAACTTGAAGAAAAATCCTCATTGCATTTTGTATTGAAAGTCAGAATTGGTTAATTAACTGTTTATGCCACATTGAAAGCTATATTAAGAGGAATGTCTTGTAACACAAATGAGTGTAATTTCATCAGATTTTGATACATTTGTTCATCAACTCAAAAGCTAGTAACTTTTACAGTTCTACACAGGGAACATGAAAATAACACCAGATATTGACATTTTATAAATGTTTCTAGAACTACATTAACTGTCTTTGTATCACATATAACAGGACTACCAGCTCCCAAGTAATTCAGCTCTTTTGGGACCACACTTGCACTCCCTTTCCTCTGTTTGAGAGGACTAGCAACTTTCTGCCGTTTGACCAAGTGTCCTCCTGTCTCCATTACTCATAAGTCTGAAGGTCAGACTGCTTCTTTCCAAGGCTCACCACTATTTTTTCCCTTGAGAACCCTGCTTTATTCGATGCCAAGGATGGAGGGTTTTCTGGCTGGTTAATGAATTCATTTCTAGTGTAAACTTAAGCATGTAGGAATTCTCAGGCTTCTCAGCAGTTAGGCTCAGATAGCTCACTTAGCCTTAGGAACCTAAATGCTGCCTAAATTGGATATTAGGTGTTTAGGTACTTTTTGAATCTGGTCATATGTTTATTGGCAGGGTCTTTGAGGGACTATATAGTGTAGCAGGAAACTAAAAGGAAAATCAAAAGCATACTTTTATCTAATAATATATGGATAGTATAACATAATGGTTGTATTGATTATGTATACATTTTAGTAAACAAAATTTTGATGACCTGTACTTCCCAATGTGAGAACTTACCCAATTAAAGTAAGGTCTTTAAACATACCACCCATATATCGTATAAACCTATCAGTCTGACAGAGTCCACACCTCCGAGGCATTATTAGAAAATTTGACCTTGTGCAGTAAAAACCAAGAATGTTTGCTGCGAGTCTCTATATAGTATCCGGTTTGGCTCTGGAATTGTAAATTCTAATTAGAGGCTATTTTCAAAACTATATTGTTTCTATTCATTGTTTTTACTGTAGAGCTGAAGAACCCTTATCTTTGTGTTGTGGGGGGGATCTATTGTATACTGACATTGGTTTTGATTATTACATTCAGCAATCAGTCTGTCTCCACACAAATAAAAACAATGGAAGTATGCAGTTCTAAAGATTTCATTCCTAATGAAATATACAATATTAGGAAGGAAATAAGTTCTCCTGCCTCTAACCATTAATATATCTAATATATCAAGATAAGAATGAAAAATTGTATTAAAATAAAAATATTGTAGGCTGTTTGTTAAAAAGTGCATGTATTGTACTGTTAATTTTGAAGTCATATCCATAACTCACAAGGACATGAGCAAACTGCACAGGGAATATTCATTCTGACATTTCCTTACTTTTTGATTTTGCAGTCTTTGAATGAAATATGTTATATGCTAAAAATCTAGACTCATACCTTCAAAAATGTAAGCCTAAAGTTAGGCTCTATATTTAGACACCTAGGTAAAATTTTCAAAGGTGCTAAGCCCTCAAAGCTGCATCAAAAAGGTTGTTAAATACCAGCTGTTTTCTGCAGGACCCTTGTCTCAGTTACTGTAGAAGTTAGAAAAATAAAAGTGCTTACTTAAGCTCAAAATTGTGAAAATGTGAGAAATGTGTGAATTTTAGATACTGTGTATGTAAAATGGGTACTATAAATACAATACGTCTGGGTCAACTGAAAGAACAGCTACTGTGCTGTGTATTGAGCAATGTAGATCAAAGCAAACAAAAATTTCATTGCAATATATATTTCTGCTTTTATGGAATTATATAACATTTTAACCTCTGCAGCCTAAGCATTTTAACCTCTGCATCCTATCAGGAGCTAAATTTGTCTGCATCTCTCCAGATTGCTTAGCTTACAAATATAATGCTATTGTGACCTGAGTCACTAGAATGTAAACCGGAGTTGACTTGCAGCGATCAACAGAAAAATGCTTTAGGCAACTGAGTCATTAAACTCCTTAAAACTATTCAGCTTATTATGAGTGTATTGATTTGATGCAGACTTAAATTACAATTTGGTTCTCATTGGGCGTGTCTACACATGTGCACAACTGCTCAGTAAATTGTGCTAAGCAAGTACTAAATGACTGCTCAGTAACTCCCGTTACTGCACAGTCCCAGCAGTGCATGGGTCGTTTCTGACCCTACTGCACAGTAGCAATGAGCTACTACACAGTAGCATTGGCATCCTGGTTCATGCCTGCTGAAGCTACATCAGCACAGTGATGAGATACGTTGCTGTAGCTCGTTGTTACAGCAATGTAGCATCTCCCATAGATGCACCCATTGTAAACCTCAGTTTTTGGGAAGGATAAAATAACATGAAAAGGCTGGATTTTGGACTCAAATAATCAATTCAAAACTGTGCAAGCTTCTTGGGAATTTGTTTGGAATATAAGACTGGATATCAGCACTAGAAATAATATGAAAATGAGCTTGTGTATAGGTATACATATGTGTGAGCACATGGACAGGCTGTCATTCCTTCCAGAACTTCAGAGTCTAGTGAACAATAAAAGTCTAAGGTCTGAACATTCGAACTTGCTATTTGAGCATTTCAGAACCTGGAGAGAAGAAGGAGAAAGTTTATACAGAGGGGAACTTGATTTAAGATCATTTCTAAAATGAGGTAAATACAAGAATGGATTGAATTAGTATCACTATCTGCCCTTAAATTCCATCGGAATGGACCTTTGCATTCTATTTTGATGAAAAGTGGTAGAGTGAATATGTATTTGAATGAAAAAATGGCTTAAGTTCAGATGGTCAGATTCTGATCCTATTTAACCAGAGGATAAATTTGTTGCATGTTCTCTGACTTCAACTGAGTTGTTCCTAACTTTAATGTGTAGTAGAAGTGCACCGATACATTGGTCTGATATCGGATTGGCACCGATATAAAGAAAATTATCTGTATCAGAAATTGGCCATATCAGGCTTATAATTTGACTGATAAATGGCCCATGCATGCATGCAGCTGCAGCACAGCACATAGGCAGTGAGGAGCACAGCCCGGCAGCTTGGAGAGCAGCATGCGGCTGGTAAATTTGGTGGTGGTGGAAGGTGAGGGGGGAGGGGAGGGATGTGGGGGGAAGATCAAGGCCCCCGCAATGAGGGAGGAATTTAGTGACTCAGTGGGGCTGGGGCAGAGGCTGGGGAAAGCTCTGCCCAGCCAGGGCAGGGTAGGCATGGGACGTGGCTGCAGCTTCTCTGGGGGGCATGGGGAGGTGGCTCCCACCATTGTGTGCCACTTGGCCAGGCGCCACTGGTTTGGCGGCTCATCCAGCACTTGCCTGCTTGCCCGGGAGGGCATGGAGGGGGCATGTGCTCTGTGTGGGGCGGGCTGGGGCCAGAGCTGCACCACTCTCATCCTGGTGGGGCAGGGCTGTGTGTGGAGCTGGTGGTGCTGGCTCTGGGAGGGGACTACAGGGGGGGCTGCCGCCACCTCCAAATTTGCTGTAGCCTTCCCCATTGCCCCCTCCCAGCGCTGCTGCTGCCAGCCCTGCACTAAGCCCTGCCCTGCCAGGAAGAGCTTGGTGCAGCTGTGGCCCCAGCCTGCCCCACCCCATGTAGATCTGGGAGCAGATGCCCCCTCATGCCCTGCCGGATGAGCTATGGGAGCAGCAGTGGGAGCCGCCAGATGAGCAGGCAAGTGCCTGACAATCTGCTGGACTAGTGGCTCCTGGACCAGTGGCGTGCAATGGTGGGAGCTGCTCACTCCCCTCCCTGCACCCCTTGGATAAGCTGTGGTCATGTCCCATGCTCACCCTACCATGGCTGGGCAGCTCTTGCCCCAGCCCCTGCCTCACTCCTCCCTCACTGAGGGGGTCTTGATTTACATCCCTCCCATGCCTCATCCCACCCCCTCCCCTTTCCGTTCCTCTTCCACCACACCAGATTTACCAGCTGCACACAGATCTCCATGCTGCCAGACTGGTATCAGAAATCAGATTGGTATTGGCCTATATGCTTCCTTAAAAATTGGCAATCAGTATTGGCTCCAAAAATCTGTGTTGCTGCACCCATAATGTGTAGTATTGGTATCTTACAGTGATTTAGAGCCTTTTGCTGTCCTACTGTGTAACAGTATCCTAAATTCTTTTCCCCTGACTGTGCCCCCCAAAACCAAAAACAGACAAACAAAAAATTCCACAGCATTTTTGACTTTTTGAACCCATTTAGATACGAATTGCATACATGTTCTCCCTTACTGCTTTGATTTCTAAGAGGCTCCTTTTCAGATACCCCACAAAATCTGGGCTGAATATCAACAGATCTAATAGTTTCTTCTGGGATGCTTGCAATGCCATATGTCATATACTTCAGGGTTTCCATAGGGTTGAGGATGCACAATGCATTATTGAACTCTTATGACCAAACAGGGTGCGTCTTCACATGCAGGCACGTGTGCTTGTAGCAGCTCAAATAGCAGCAGCACAAATTTGTGTTGGAGATTTGTGCCACAGCACATGTGTCTGAACATGCACTTTGCTCTGGGACAAATTGTGCCACTTGGGGCAAATTGACCCTGCCCAGCACCTCCTGGATCTCCAGCCAGAGCGAGTTAGAGGCTGGCCCCAGCAGTATAAAAAGCTGCTTTGGTGAGCAGCTTAGGTCTACTTGCCCTCAGGAGCTTCTGAGATGGCCCGGGGGGCTGTGCTCGGTGTCTTCCTCAGGCACACTTTTTTTCACTTTTTGACCCTGTGACCCACACAATACCTCCATCCTGTTTTTTTCATTAGTTGTCCCAACAAATTAATTGTTCCATTTGACCATTAGCCCCAAAAGGGGTTGCTAGTTAGCCAGGTGGGCCTTGCCCATGGTAATCAGATGGACAAATAGACAGGAGCTTCTGAGGCCTGGCCATCTGGTATCTGGGGACACTAGCCTCTAGTGCCAGCTGGACTGCTGAAGTGGCCCTAACCTAGAGTGGCCCCTGCACCCTCTACCCACTGCAGCAGTCAGGCAGTGGGGGCTGCTGCCTGTCTGTGACCTGGTGCCACCTGGTCAGCATGTACCTCCTTGGACCTGGGGGCTGTGTGCCTGCCAGACCCAGATGGGGACCACATGGCTCCCTGGGCTCTGGTATGGGCACTGCAGCAGAGTCACCTCCATCTCTGGGCCAGCTGCCAGTGGGCCGTGGCTGCACAGTTTGCCTTTGGGTGGGACTGCTGTCATGTCTTCTGGTGTTACCGCTCTGCCATCTGGGCAGCTATCGTCCAGAAGATGTGTTTTTTGCAGTGGCCCACTTTAAATTGTCAAAGCATGTCCTCCTGGCCCCAAATAGCCAGGAGGTCCACCACCTCATCTACCCTCCAGCTGGGTCCCTGGTGCTGGCCTTGGGCAGACTTCTCTGCCTGGGTCCCACCACTTGCCTCACCAGCAGGGATCCTGGTATTTCCTGTTTAAAAATTGCAAATTCTCTTATAAAACACCCAAATTCTCTTATTAAAATATTAAAAATCCATGTTCTTCTACAATTAAAAAGAAACACTACTATATATAGAGAGATCAGTTCAGCAATGTTTTACTGATATATTTACAAGTGTAAAGCAATTTGGAAGCCTACCAGTGCCACTATCATCATCATAATATTAATTTTAAATATCTATACACTTTGGTGTTTGCTTTTGGGTTTTTTTATTATAGAAAAATCAGAGCTGCCCCTGCTCACTTTGCTCACCAGAATGTGGGACGCTGAGTCGCACTGATGTGCTGGTTCCCTGCCCTTGCCCCTCATTCCCAACCCACAGCCTCGCAAGTGTCCATCACTCCTGACCCACAGCCCCTGCCTGCCCCCACTAGCTCCCTCCTGGCAGCAGCTCTGTCCCAGCACCAGAACATAAGTTCAGCTGCAGATGTTTCCCTCAGGGCTTTGTGGCTCTGATCAGCCTTTCCTATTCTGCACCTTGCACCTGTGTCCAGGTCCTAGCTATCCCCATGCTGTTCCTGAAAAGCCCTCAACTGGGACTCAAGGCCTGGGCTGGGCAAGCCCCTTCCCTTCTAGTATGGCCTCCCCCTGCAAAGGCTGCTCTAGAGGGGCAGAGGGGCTCTAAGTCCAGCTCTGGTGGCCTCTCCTACCTGAAGCACTCCTCCACCCCCACCTCTCTCTCTCTCTCTCACACACACACACACACACCCCTGCTGCCACATCTTCCCCTCCCCCAAGCCATCACACCCCCCAAGTGGTTTCTGGGATATGGTGCCCTCATAGGCCAGAGCCCCTTGTCCCAGCATCAGTGTGGGCATGGAGCAGAACTGCAGTGTGGCAATTGCCCCTGCAGCCACAGCTCCTACCAGCAGGTCCTGTTTCATCTGGCAGCTGAGCATGCAGGGTGTGAGATCTGTGGGGTTTAGAGGGGGAAGGGCTGAGGGGGTTGGGGGTGGGATTTGTGGGAGGGGCTGAGGGGAGCTTATGGGTGGGTGTAGGGGTGAGGATACCATTTGTGGGGTGATGTGGGGCTTTTGCAGGGGGTTGGGGTGGTGTGGGGTTTGTGGGTGTGTATATGAGTGGGGGGGTTGTGGGGGTGGTTTGGGGGTGTGGGGTTTGTGGGTGAAATGTGGGGGAGTTTGTGGGTGTGGGGGGATTGTTTGGGGGTGGGGGGACTGCTTAGGAGGGTTTGGTCCCCTGCCCGCTGCCCCACACAGCCTCCCTGCACAGCCCATAACTCCCCTGCATGGCACACAGGCCCTGCACACATTGCACAGCTCCACTGCAGGGCCCACAGCTCCCCCACATGGCCCACAGTCCTTCCTGCATGTCCCAAAGTCCCCTGCCCACAGCCCCTTACACAGCCCACAACTCCCCTGCAGGTCCCACAGCCCCCCCCCCCCCCCCAGCAGCAGCAGCAGCAGCAGCACTGGCCATCTGGGCACTTATGCCTGCTCCTGGCGGAGTGGGGACACCTCAGACCAGCAGCTGCACATGGCACCAGCCCGGCCTGGACCAGCCTGCATGCCCTCAGACAGAACCAGGCCAACTCTTGCTGTCACTGGGGGCTTCCAGCACTGCAGGCAGATGCCACATGCCCTTGAGCTGGGCTAAGTGCTGCCTGCATGTGCCCCACTGCTACTGCTGTTGTGGGGGGCTGTATGCTGTGCAGGGGGGCTGTGGGCTCTGTTGGGGGGGGTTGTGGGCTGTGCGGGGGGGGCTGTGAGATGGGGGGGGCTGAAGGGGCACCCACCCCTCCTGAGCAGTCCCCCCCTCTCCCACACTCCTCCCACCCCCACATCTCTACTTACCTGGGGTAGCACCCGGGTCCAATCCACTGCTGCAGCCTTGCCCCACTCCTATTTGCCCCAGCATGCTGGGGCAGCGGGGCACAGGGCAGCAATAGAGATTTGCAAATTTGCAGCACGGGAAACAGTTTTTCTTCCTAACCTGCCTCTTGCGGCATCTCAAACTGCTTTGAAGCACTGCAATAGGCATGTGCTCTTGTCTGGACATGTCCACAAGGTTTGAGCTCTGAAGCTTACCCAGCATTTTCTTAGACCCATTGAAACCCATCATTGGTACAGGAAAAAAATCAAACAATGTATGTGGGCGTGGTGGAAAAATGTTGAAAGCAGAAGAGATCTTGGATAAAGAAAAGAAAAATGTGTTTGGTATGAGGAAGAAGTAGAAACATTGGCTGTAGAGGGGTTAGAAATACCTCCAATAGAAAAGAGAAAATAATTCAGTTGACATGGTTCAGGATATATTGTGCCAGCTAAGCAATGATTTGTAGCTAAAGAGAGGTGATGGAACAGGGGACGTTGGATATAATGGAGCAGAAGAATATGGTTGGACTGGGAGGAAGATGGGAGAATGGGGGGGTGTAGGCAAGGAAAAGAAGGTAAATTAAGATGAGCAGCTTTGCCTGTAGGAGTGTAAGTGAACTGGACTGTACCTGCCAACCTTGGGGAATAGTCTGTCCCTAATTACAATGCCATTTCTATGTGAGATTAAGATGGTAAAACAATGTATTACAAGTCTCAGTGAGCCCATTATTATGCTTCTATGATGCTGCTATGATATGAAAGGGAAAATGATTTCAGTACAATTTGTCTATGGAGATTCCATTATGATGTTGACAGTGAATGATGTCAAGCTATATGTATGATGTACATTCCTCATCCCACACAAAAAACTTCATTAACTTAGATTTAAGGTTGCTAAAATGCATGTTCTGCCACTGCACACTGTAAAAGGCTAAGAAATAGCTAGTTAAGTCTCTCCTCACCCTATGTTCCTCTCATGATTCTCCCTTCTCAGTCTCAATTAACCTCCCTTTGACCACCTGCAGTCTGCTTAGCTCAGTGAAAATCTTTCTGGGAAGAAGGAGGCAGCATGGGACACATGGAAAAGGAGGATGCAAGCACAAATGTTGGAGAAAGAGGCACCTTTCATTCCCATTCAGCTCTACCTTCACACTATCCCAAACTCATGGTCCTATTTTCCTCTGTAGGGGTGCATCCAGACGAGCATAGTTATGTGGTATGTAGTGCTGCAAACACATTTGCAGTGCCACATACCACACAGTTTGGTGTTCCCTGCACTGCAAGGGCATGCTGCCTGAGTGTGTGCTGCTCCATTTTTTTTTCCCCACAGGTTTTTTTGACCCTTGGATATCCAGGGGTAAAAAAAAAGTTGGAAAAAAAAACAGACCAGCGCATGCTCAGGCAGCACGCGCTGCCAAAAAGTGGAGCCGGGTTGCCCAGAGCCATGCTGCAGCTGCTGGCCAAGCTCCACCTGCAGGATCACCATGGCTGCAGCCCCAGGAGGCCCTCAGGACCCCAAGTAAGTCCAGTGCTGAACCTTGCCTCCCCTACCATCCCTGAAGTAACTTTTCACGTGCCAAACTGCACGTGGCACAGGCATTCCCCATGGACAAGTAGCTGTGGTGCAAGGTGTGTCTCTGCTAGTTGTCCCTGGGGAACCAAATGTCCATGCACGTCTGGACACCCTAGGAGTTCAAGATTAATGGATTTGCCCAGGTCCTCCCCTTTGGGGGATCTATGGGAAGTTGACAATTAATCCACTCCACAGTAAATGTTTCGTAGACATGCCCAGTTGGTGCCAGAGTGCTGTTTAAAAATGTGTTTATGGAGTACCTGTGCTAAAACTCGCAGCAGTTTAAAAATAAAAGGTAACATGCGTCAATTCTGGATGAACTAAGTGCATGGGTACTATATGCAAATTGCTGCAGCCATATTTAATTTCATGGAAATTGTTTACAAATTTGTTTGTCACTTCCACGTGCTCAGGGAGAGCAGGGTCTGACAGTAAAGGGAGGAGGTAGGGAGCCTGGGGAAAGAGAGCAAAGGGGCTTCCTGATCTCTGAGATTTATTTTCCATGCTGCAGCAGTTGGAAGGGGACAAATGCAAGGCAAACCTCCAATAATTAGATTTTATACCTGGAAAATTATAACAAAAGTATATACATTTTCCATATATAGACTCTAATTATTATAGGGTCATCTTATAATCAGGGTCATCTTCTGTTTGAGTAAATACGGTATATTTGTTTTTGCTTCAATATTAAACTGAATCATATAGCCCTAGGCCCCTAGCATGCAAGAGCCTTGTTACTCAGTAATTTTGAACAACTAGCTCCTAGAGCTCTTAACCCCAGGATTATACATACAGTAACACCTGAAACTGGTTTTAAGCACTCATGCAGCTTGAAATTATATCACTCCAGGGCAAGATTATCTCTGATCTGTGTTACCCAGCTCCTGTTGCACTAAGGTCTAGCCACTCTAGGCTACATCTTAGTGTAACCACCCCACCTGCCCCCTACCCCACTGGCCCAGATTGGGCCTGCTGCCCCATCCCCAGCACCCCAGATCCCTGCTCACTGCCCTCCTCTCTTGGGTCAGCAGCCCTGTCACATGGCAGCAAGGGAGACAGATTAACCCTTCCCTGCCTGCTCCCACAGGGCCAGCAGCACGGGCATCCACAAGTAGGTAACACCCTTGGGGTGCGAGAGGCAGGAGGCAGGGGAAGAACTCCAAGGAGCAAGGGGGAGCCTTGGGGCAAGAGTTGAACAGGGGGAACCCCAGGGGCAGGAGAGGAAGTCCAGAATGGGAGGAAGAAATACTTACCTTTCAGTCTTCCAGGGCCCTGCTGGCCTGAACTGTGGTTGCTCCAAATTCAAGCTAGCACTAACACTGTTCAGCATACAGGTTCCCCTCACTTTATGCAGGTTCTGTATGTGCGAATTCACTCTTATGCGATGACCCTTTTATACCAAAAATTCACTATATGTTAGGCAAATTCACTCTTATACTATCAGTGTGCTGGAAGCCTGCAGTCAGCTGCTTTGTGCAGTGCATTGTGGGAGTGACGCACACCATTGTGGATCTGTGCTCCTTGCTAGTTGCCTGCAACACGTGTTTCTGTAGTTGTCATCCCCAATATGACAGTGCCCTGTGCTTGTGTGTACTGTCTGCTGCTGCTGAGTAACAAAATTGTTTTTGTAAAAGTGTTAGAAATGGGTCTGGGGGTAAGTACAGTCAAGGTCTTGAAACGTATCCCTGTTTGTTACATTGTGAAGTAGATTCTCTTTATGCGAATTTGAGTTATGTGCCATTTTCCAGGAACATATGTACAGCATAAAGCATAACATTAGCAATGTGTGTGGGGCACGGGGGGGAAGGGCGGAGGTGGGGGGACTCGTGCTCCCCCTGAGGTTGGCCCTCTCCAGCTGGGAGTGGGGGTGCTAAGCACCGGCCCCGGCCGGTGCCCACCCTGAGATTGGCACCAGCCAGCATTGAGAAGCACTGGCCGGCACTTCCGGTTTTGCTGCCAGTACTGCTATCAGCAGTACCTCCCCCCAGTTGGCAATCAGCCAATGGTGCCCCCCCCACTCTGGAGGCATCAGTCACCCATGCAGCGTAAGGTGTAACAAGGCCCTTAGGAAAGCTCCTGTTTTATGCTTAACTGGAGAAAAATATGTGTTGTTTTATGTGACAATGCACTTCCCCATGTGCACCCCACTTTTCAAAATTCTAGATCTTCTATGGGCCGTGTACAGACAAAATGAGAGGCATGTGTGCACAACACTTTAAAGTGGGCTAAATGCTTTTGCACTGCTTTAATGGTGTTGATATTTGCATGCCTCAGTGGCGTATTGCGCATTAAATCCAGTTGCTGTAGGAAATTCGGTGGCATAGTGCATCTTAAATGACTCGGGGCACAGCAAACTAAAACTCCTTCAAGGAGTTTTAGTTTGCTGCCCCTACAGCCATGGAGCAGAGCACCGGGCTCCGTGCAGCTCTGCGGCTCTGCAGGAAGCCCTTCAGGCAGCTTGACACCAGCCCGGGAAAGCAGGTTCCATCCAAGAAAAGTGGCGAGCCTGATCTTCCCCCTTCCTCCCCCAAAGCCTGCCTCCCTGAGCTGCGTGGGGGACCCAGTGCTGCCACAGAGGGAAGCATCAGCCCCCACCCCCGTGTAGCCCAGGGACTGCTCTACCCACCAGCAGCTCACCCTCCCCTCCCCGCTGGGGAGGCAGGTAAGTCAGCCAGGTGCACAACATGGAGGTTTAATCAGCCCTAAATTGAAGCGGTGTTTTTTAAAACCCACCGCTTCAATTTAGGGCCCCTGTCCATCTACACACCCATGGATAGGAGTGAAGAGATGAAATGGCTATAGCAGATTAGCAGACACATGCTTGTGAGTAGTAGTGTCCCCCTCCTTTTTAAAGTTGTGCAGTTGTTTGTCTGTCCCTGCGCCCAGTTAGATTATCCTGATTACTGGGAGAATAGTTCTGAATTTTAATTTAAGTTGTAGTATTTCCAAAGTGGCCAAGCTATAAGATCTTGTTTAGCTATGCATGCAAAATTTGGGGCTTGGTGGGCCCAGGAGAGAAAATAGCTAGAGAAAGTAGCCAAAAATCCATCCATCCATCCATCCATCCATCCATCCATCCATCCATCCATCCATCCATCAGTAAAAGATTCCAATTTGGAGACAAAGGGTGGGATTCTTCAAAAATACCAAAGTGGCTTTGACTTACTTGTAATGGAGAAGTGGGGGTCTTGGGTGTGACTCCAGAATAAAATGGAAGTATGATTTCAGCACTGGAAGACATACCCAAATTACTTTTAATTTAGCTACCATGGCTAACAACGGCAGTCAAGAGGCAGGGACATGGGGTAGCCCTCTGGGCACACAGTGTATCCGTTTGTTTGCAGCTTGTACTGAGGGCTGCTTTTACTGTTTCACTGTTTTTCTAATGCTAATTGGCTACCCAAGCTACAGCCACAATTTCATTTTGCCAGGTAGATATATTTTCCAGCATTTTTGGAAGACCAGTTAATCATAGTGTGAAATGGTGTAATTTTAATGCTACTGTGCTTGTACTAATGTCTTCTTTGCTTTGGTGATATATATTAACATAACAGATGTTCATATGAGTGTAAATAATATACAAACATATATAGCTATGAAATACCATCAAGTGTAGAAAAAATGTAACAGTTGTACTAAAAGGCTAAGAAAATTTTGGGGGTGTATTCTCTTAAAATGAAACTGCCTTCTGACTGCCTTTTTTGATATTCATAAACTTTGTCACTGATTCTATATCTATCCTTTTCCTTATCCCCAAACATTTTAAGGTTTAATTTAGCTGCAGAATCAATAACATTTTCAGCTAAAACTGTAGAACCTCAAATCAGCTGTAGAATTAATATGGTCTTGCACCTGCTGGTCTTATATCAGTGGGCAGTGCTGCAGTTTCTAGCTAAGATATGGGAAGCCTGAACTATAGGTCCTGTGGCAGCTTTAACTGCTTCTTTGCTTTTGAAAGTTAACACAAAAGCTGCAGAATTAATTTAATGCCTTTTTTATCCCCTCCCCCATTTCTGTCTTTATTGGATTCACATCTTCAGTCTGGTTTAATAGGATCCAGGTCCTGAAATCAAGGCAATATTTACTAGGACATCTGCTCTGAAGAAGGCATGATTGAGGCCCTGTGTTGTAGCAGTTATCTAGACACAGTGGGTGTGTCTATATGACACGCTAAATGCACAGTAATCTGATAATACAGCGCCATAGTGTGTCATGGCAGAAACAGTGCTAATATGCTATTGTACAGTGTTATTAAGCTACTGCACAGCAGCGTCACTAAGAAGGTGTGCGCTGGCAACACTGTGCAGTGATGCTGGTTACTGTATATTGATTTAGTATATGGTTATACAAGTACTAAATTTAATATGCAGTAAGTACAATGCATTGATGAACATGTAGATGTGCACAGTATCATGTCTACTGTTGAACTACATACACTGAGCATGGCATTATAATAAAGTTGAACACAGGGAATGGTCAGTAGTAGGGAGCAGAAATTTTGGTTCAAATAGGGACAGAAGTTTTGGTCCGAAATACTGACAACAGATTTACTGCTTTACACTCCATACTAAAGTCCCAATTCTGCAACTGAATGCATTCAATGTCATTTTGGAGGCTGGCCTCAGGTTGTATGGATCTACTTACATGCCTGAAGCTTAATCATATGACCAAACTGTATCAAAGTAAGTGTGACTTTAACAGTAGGTTCAGGATTTCTATGAGCAGTTTTCCTGTCGGTATTCTACCTGATTGTCTATGGCTAAGTCTAGTTGGAGTTACGTAGGCTTGTGAGAAACATGTTCTGAATATAGAACAGGGAGTTAGAAATTACTGATGTCTAATTCTGTATCTATCACTGATTTCCTCTGTGACCATTGGTGAGTCACTTATCTCTGCTTTGCTTTCCCCGCCCATCTCTAAAATGGGAATACTTATCACATAACACCTTGGATCACCTATCTTGCTTATTTCTCATCATCACAATGTGTCTGTGAATGTTTGTAAAGGACTTTGAAGATGGAAATTGCCAAAGAAATGCTAGCACTGATTATTATAAGCTAATGAATATTTTCAACGTGCATTTGATTGCCAGGCAATTTCTGAAGTGAATCACCAACACTTCCTTCTTGAAGAAGAAAAGTTGACAGTCAGCTAGTTTCTAATTAGCACTCAACTGAAATGCCTCCAAAGCTGAGTGCTCCCAGTTGAGTCCTTTAAAAAGTAAGCTTCCCACTAATTGAAATATACTGGAAGTTGAGCACCGGGTAAGGTCTGTAACAGGTAAATCAGTGCTGGGGTCACAGGAATACTAAGTTTGCACATATGTGGAACCAGGATTTTCATGCAAGAATCTCTATCCACAGTGAGCTTCTTTTCTTTTGTGCTTCTGCGTCTTTCTTTCCACGTGTCTCATCAGTTTTATAACATGTTATAATCAGGATAGATGTGCCTGCTTATTTCTGGAAAGGAAGATTAGGTGAGAGGATGGCTCAGTCTCTGCACATGACTTGGCTTACCTTTCTAGCATAAGTAGATGGAGAAAAGTGTGCTATGGTGATTTCTGCTGAGGTCTCAGTTAAGCTTAGGAGGTTAGCAACTACACTAAGCAGTGAGACTGAAAGAGGCACACATGTTAGAAAGCTGCACATTCAAGTTGAATGATTGGGTCACTTGTATTTTTCACTTCTGTGATTACTTTAATGTGATTCATTTATCCTGAAGGAAAAACTGATGTGCTAGAGAAAACTTGGATTTCCATGGGCCATGGCTCTTTTCTGGTTTGCCAGCCTAACATCCACCTTTAAGGTGGAGGCTCAGTTTTGTAGCCTGTTCTCTGTTTCCTTAGCTTTCTCCACCAGTTCTCTAGATTTGTTGTCCAGTTGCCAAAGTTAAAAGCAGTAATACTCCTTTCTTATTTGGTGCTCATAGCTGTTTTCTTCCTCAGCTGCTGAATAAGGCTACAGGAGGCCTGAGATTGGAATTCCCTCCTTTCATAGAATCATAGAAAGTGGGCATGTCTACACAAGATGCTGACTGCACAGTAGCTGAAAAATTTGGACAGTGTTAATATTATACCGCACAGTATTGTTGGGCTATTGCCCAGTAGCACCACCTAAAAGACATTTACTGGTGCTCTTGCATAGTAACTCTGGTTACTGTGCATTTTTTTAGTACTTGCTAATACAAGTACTAAATACATGCGCAGTCATGACTGCACAGCAGTGTCTTGTGTAGGTGCACCCAGTTAGGGTTGCAAGGGACCTCAAGAGGTCATCTAGTCTAACCCCCTGCTCAAAGCAGAACTGTCCCCAACTAGATCATCCCAGCCAACACTTTGTCTACCCAGGTCTTAGAAAACTTTCAAGAGTAGAGATTCCACAACCTCTCTGCGTAAACTGTTCCAGTGTTTTACTACCCTCTTAGTGAGAGTTTTTTCCTAATATCTAACCTAAACTTCCCTTGCTGCAACTTGAGACCATTGCTTCTTGTTCTGTCATCTGCCACCACTAAATGCTAAATTAATTTGTAACATGTAACAAAGAAAAGTGCTATGGCAGAAATCTGATATGTACAAAATTGTAAAATAAACTTTTTGAAGGGGGCAGCTGCATTTTTAGGCACTGTTTCCATGTTTGTTTGTTTGTTTTTTTTTAATTTGCCTGAATTTTGTGCAATAGTACTTATGAGATGTCCAAGAGCAATTAGAGTAAGATAAATTTAAGAGAGTCTAGCTCCATCTTCTTTGGAACTACCCTTCAGGTAGTTGAAGGCTGCTATTTAATCCCCTCTCAGTCTTCTCTACTCCAAATTAGATAAACCCAGTTCCCTCAGTGTTTCCTCATAAGTCATGTCCCCTAGCTTCCTAACCATTTTTGTTGCCCTCCACTACACTCTTTTCAATTTTTGCACATCCTTTTTGTAGTGGAGGGCCCAAAACTGGACACAGTACTCCAAATATGGCCTCACCAGTGCTAAATACAGAGGAAGAATCAATTATCTCAATCTGCTGGCATCGCTCCTACCAATGCAGCACAGTATGTCATTAGCCTTTTTGGCAACAACGGCACACTGTTGGCTTATATGCAACTTATTGTCCACAGTAGCCCCATGTCCTTTTTTGCAAGGCTACTGCTTAGGCAGTCAGTCCACAGCCTGTACTGGTGCATGGGATTGTTCCGTCCTAAGTATGGAACTTTGCAGTTGTCCTTATTGAACCTCAGTTGAACCTTTCCCTTCCCTGCTAGGCTGCTCAGGAGTCACCACCCTCTGTATGAGCTTTGCATGCTTCCCCAGGTGGAGAAAACAATGGGACAGAACACTTAAACCGGTTTAAGATAAACCTGGGACAGTTAGTCAAGGGTGGAGGAGTTTTAGCTGGTTTTGTGATTCCAAGCAGCAACATACGTTTAACATAAATCAACGTTGAATACCACATGTCCTTTTGGGCAGCAGTCAAATCCCTAGGGACAGACGTTTAAAAAACTTGAGCCTGAATTGATTCAATTTTTGCAGATTAGTCTAACCTGCAAAGTTTGAACCAGTTTGGAGGTGGATAGACATTTGCTTTTCATTTCAGAAATTCAGGCACATGCCTGCAGTGGCTCAGGCTAGAAGCCAAGGGGTCCTCCCAGGCTTTTCTGAGCTCACTGCTCAAGGAGTGGGAGTGTTGCCAAGCCCTGCATTTGTTGATGATACTGAGTTTTTCAATCTCCCTCACCACTGGGGACCTGTAGGGGGTGCACATGGGTGCATGTGCACCCCCCTGAGATTGACAGTGCACCCCCTGAAAGAAGTGCCACCGATACTGTTGGCAGCACCTGTGGGTGGTGGCTGCTTCCTCCCCACTGCTGACACCACTACTGGTGGTGTTTGTGGGTGGTCACTGATTGTAGCTGGCTGCCACCAATGGTACTAGCGGTGCCTGCAGGTGGTTGCTGACCACCAGTTGATGCTTGCCACCCACCCCATGCCACCAACACTGATGTGGCTCACTGCTTGCCACCACCATGCCCCCGCTGCTGCCACTGCCTGCAGGCGGTTGCTGTGCCCCCCCCCCCCCCAGCCTCCGGGGCCATGCATCGTTTGTGTCCCTCTCCCTGCTTCTTCATACTGTCTGCAAACCAGGTCATTTCTAACACCTTTCTCTGTCCCCTTTTGAAGACTGACAAATTACAGCCAGCAGCTTGCTTGTCAGAACAAAATTTATCAGCCCATGAAGCCCTACAAAAGCAAACATTTCTCTCATTAGTTCCAAGCTCTTCTTTTCTGCAGGGTGCATTTGCATTTGCAAGCCACTAGCTGTCTGCCCTTTGTTCCAGTGAAACTGGAGACCCACAGAGACACCTCTGAGCAGTAGCTAGCATGGGTGGGGGATGGCCTGACTAGATGCCAGGTCCCTGTGCTGGGGTCCCTGCCATGGAAGAGGTGCGGGAAGTGGGGATTCCCGCGTGAGCAGCTGTGCGGGGGAGGAAGGCAGGGGCAGGGAAACGCCTGGTAGCTACTGCAGTCCCTCAGCCAGCTGGAGCAGTGATAGTGCTCTGGCTAGGAAGGAGAGGGGCAGGCCAACCCTGCTCTGCTCCAGCAGACAGCCCAGACCAGGGCTGCAAAGCATCAGGGATGCTGTGGGACTCTGATTTAACTTAAACTAGGAAGGGGTCTGGTTTGAGCCAAAGCAGTTAAGTCTGATACTACATTCAACCAGGTTTATCTTAAAGCAGTTTCAGCCATTTTGAAACTGGTTTATGTGCACTGAACTTATGTTCTGTTACAAGTTTAAACCAGTTTCTGATTACTTAAACAGGTTTATGTGTAATGTCTATCCCTAGCCCTGGTGGTTGGATGGAAAGAAGAAAGATGGAATATTGGGGAGGGTAAAGGCAGACGAGAAAAAGGTGATTTCTGGAGTCTGTTCTTGAGAGAGGAAAGAGAAGACAAAGGGGGATGATATGGAGGCAGATGTGTGAAGAGAAGAAGGGAACATTGGGGTTGTTGGAAGTGATAGGGACCTCAGCAGGATAGGGGTAGGGAGTAGAAGAGATGCTTTTGCAATGAGAAAGGGAGCTGCCCTCTGAAGCTGTTGCAGACAGGAAAGCAAGCCTGACAGCTGCTCTGAAAGTCACAAAGCAGCCAAAGGCAAACTGTGTGTAAATTAAATCTTAAGCTTTTCGTTAGGCCGAGGTAGATAGGTCTCATTCTGCAAAAGGGCAGATGTTCTGGTTGATATCCTGGCCCCACTGAAACCAATGGCAAAGCTTTCAGGGACTTTAAGGGGTCAACATTCTCCCCTTCGGACTTAATTTTCCATTCCCTTGAGCATCTCTGGGTTAGTAGTGTTTTATATTCACCTTAGAAGCACTTTGCTTAGGTGCAACATAATATAGACTCACTCTAGTGTATAACACCTTGCCAGACTGGAATAACATAGTGTGATGACTGTCACGATAAACAAGACACAGAGAATTGGTTAAAGCATAGATGTGTACCTCTTGAGCTAAAAGAGACAGACTCATAACGAAGAGCTGTAAGAGACTTCTATCTTCTTTGCATCAAATGTGGAAAGGGACATGCAACACACTGAACAGTGGGTTATAATAGCCTAATGAAAGAGAGGCTAACTTGATCTGTCCGTTGTATTTTTAAAAGGCTTGTCATCATAGCATCATGACAGAATTTTAACTGCCTTTTAACAAACAACAAAGGCCTTGTCTACACTAGGGAATTAACAGAAATCCCACTGGTTCAGAGGCATTTCAAATGTGGAGATGGTCCTGCCATGGACTTATTAAAGCACAGGCACTAGTGGTCTGTGCCTAGGACAGCGGCTTTGGCTTCATGTGATGACATTAGCATCTCTTTTGAAAAGACATACTTGTTTGTTTCTACATGCACAAGAGCCCGTGCAAATATGACCCAAAAGCAGCAATATCTGCTTGAGTCTGTAGAATGCTTGAAACAATAACATGAAGGGCTGTGAACTGTCTTATTCTTTTTAAGGGATTGTAAACTGTGAAACCTGCTGCTTTGGGCAGTTCTGGTTTAGTGTCTATAATCAAAATTCTTATACTGTTTAGTGGTGAGAGAACATATCATTAATCATGGGCGAGGGGGGAGAATAATTCCATTCATACTAATAAGAATTAAAGAATACACTTAAGACTGGGAAATGTTTTGTAACAACGTGCTCAACAAACTTAGCTAGTTTCCTCTTCATGAATTATCTGTGAATGGGTTGCAATTTTTACCAATGTGTTCACTTATTTAATATTTTATGCAAACAGATGTCAACTTCTGGATCCCTTGTAAACTGTTATGAGCATCTAATCTATCCTTTTGAACTGTGCATTTATAAAGCCTGATGAGAGTAGAAGCTGATGGGAACTGAAATGTGGTATTGAAATTTATTTAAAATTCAGTCTTTGCAATGTGAGACTATGGGTATGTCTACACAGGATGCTACGGTGCCATAGCAATGTGCTACAGTGCCATAGTGTCTGTTGACAAACACCATGATGCCACTACTATGTCACCATAGCAATGTGCTCCTTCATTATACTGCATTGCTACGGTGATGTAGCAACCAAAAATAACCGTGCATGGCCAGCACAGCGCAGTATAGGGTGTGACTGTGCCATCTTTTAGTACTTCCAACGTACTAAAAGGTTTCAGAGTTTACAATCCTTTTAGTACTTCCAAAAGGAAGTACTAATGATGGCACAGTACGGCCACGTGTAGACGCGTTCTATGTGTACTACTATGTCTACTACTGACTGTCACAGGATTCTTTTTTTGTTTTCTGTATGGATGTCCTAACTTTTACAGACTTCTTAGATTTTAAACAAATTTCATTTAGCCACAGAGCAAACTTCATTTTGTGACTATGAATGTTCACAGTAAACTTGTTTTGGGCCTGCAGCTGGTATTTATTTAATCAAATAATCATTCACTGTTGTTTTTGTTCTTCCCTAGAAAACTGAAACCTTAATATAAAAAAGAGACATTTTGAGCAGGTCATTTTCATTCAGTCTTATATATTAATTCATATTTATGTGAATATATTCTCAAGACCTCTGCTTTCAGCTCCCTCTAGTTATACTTTATTTGTTTGCTATACATCCTTAACTACACAGACAGCCTTTTTCCCCCTTCCTCCATTCCCAACAGCTAAAAAACACTTAAAACATGCCCGTATTGTTCTGTCATAATATGAACTAACCAGTCCACTAATACAAAGTGCATATAAACCAATAATTATACTTATTCATTATAACTCTGTCACTTCCTTGAGTAATTACAATAGTTGTTTAAAAAACAGTATAATCTTTAGACCTACTCAGGTTGTCAGCACTTCACGACTGTGTATGGCACCCTTCACAGTGCTACATGACATAACTATGAATAATACTTAATAAAAGTAGTTGTGGTATGGAAGGTGTGTCCGTGTATAGTGGAGAAGAGCTTCTCTCTCAGTGCAGTCTGGAATCCATGAGGTTAGTGAGCAGGGACATGCTCAGCAACTGGCAGGGTAGAAACATAACTCCCCCAGGCTTCTAATAATAGCAGCAACCAGAAGGCAGCAAAAGACCACGTGTGAGTGTACAAACTGCAGGGACAGATGAATGAACTGTTCCTATTCCCCCTGTTTTTGTCCCAAAGGAAGGTCTACAATCATTCTTCTTGGCAGGTGGAGTTACCTTTATATTGTAACAGATCTTTACTCTTTACATACATGGATGTTATAGTTAGCAGTTAGGGATAGAACTGAGATCCCCATAGTCCAAAACCACAAGTACCTACTCCATGAGCGAAAGGGGGATCTGTCTCAGTTATCAGCAAGATAAAATCTGCCATACAGACCAGAGCAGTTCTGATTCCATCCAGCAGATGGCAGTAGTAATGATACAGGCAAGCTAGACCATTAAAAACTCAGGCCCCTTTGAATGTTTGAAATCCATGTGGTTAATGCACTTTCTCTTTGTCTCGGTTTATTCTCTTTTGCAGTTCTTTTCTTCTGCCCAATTCCATTTTCTTTCAGGGCATGTATTGTCTACCCCAGTGAACCCGGGGCTATGATTTCTTTGCTCACATTATTTCAGCAGTCACACTTCTGCATTTTAAACACGCAGTTGTCTGAGGTCACTTTATATTGTTAAACTATTAGTATGTGGTAACGTGTGTAAGAAGGCTTCTCTTTTCTGAGCTCTTCAAAAGTGAAGGAGGCTCACATCTCTGGGTTGGAGCCTCCTTCACAAAATCATCTGTGGGCAAGCCCACCCACAACATCATATGCATTCCCAATCCTGGATGCACTCCACTCTCTTCCCCAGACATTTCTAGAGACAGAGCTATTTCCTCCTCAGGACTGGGAAGGGTGACCAGTTTCTCACTCTTGCCTCCTGCTGTGCTCTCTCTTCTAGGATCTTGCTGTATCCTCACTTCTCCAGATGCAGTGGTTCATTTTGACCAGGCAGTTTCTCTCCCTTAATCTCAGTTACGTGTGGGTTTGCAACCATTTGTGGAGGGAAGGCAAACTGGACACCCCCTTAACCATCAGTCACATGTAGAGCAGGTAAAGTTTTTAAAACAGTGAGACCCAAGGGGACTACGTACATCTCTGAAAGTGACTGACAGTCCCAGTAACTTTGTTTTTCCTTTATTCCTTTTTTTTTTTAATTTACTCTTGTAAATGTGGTGTTTGTCAGGATAAGAACAATCCATTGGAAAGGCTCGTGGGGGCTGTGGCCAGAAAGTACCCAGCTTGGGCCTGAAATCTTCCTGGTAGCTGTTCTGTAGTTTTGCCAGTAACATTAAAACCATCATTTCCCATTTCTTCCTCTCAGTAGTGCTCTTGCACAGACTCTTCACTCACTAGAAGAAAAAAAATATTTAGTGTGTGGGTACCCAGTAAAAAGTCAAATTCATCTTTCATGTTTGTCTCTTTGTTTTTTGAAAAACAAGTAAAGCTTAAAATGGCCATATTTCTACAAAATGCATATTGTGAAGTAGTGTTTTTTTGGACTGAGGAAAAATTCCTGAAAATTGATCATTTTGCCAGCAGTGTAAAAGTTCACATAGCTTGAACCTGGGAAGCAAAACATACTTTCTCTGGAATTGGCTTTATTTTATTTATTTATTTGCTCAATTTTTACTTTACAAATAAAGTGTAATTCTACTTTGGGAAGTACCTGAAACATGTATGTATAAACAAGGCTTGAATACAGGATTTAAATACCCTTCAGATCAGAATGTGGTGAAGATTCTGTATTCATTGCCCAGCACAATATGAAATCACTGAGGAAATACAGCTGAGTTTGTTAGCTGGGGGTTTGCTTAAGAAGAATTTTGTTAAGCAAATTATATGATGTGTATGAAAAAAATAAATTTGCATGTGAATGTTGGTAGAGCTAGGTCTATATTTTTCGGCCGGTGTTCTTCATTTTTCAGGCCCTAGGTCAGGCGGTTGGGATTTCTTACAATATAGCAGAGAACTGTGTTCTGAACCCTCTTTCATGTAATCACCCGCTTCATAGAGTTACTACACTTAGTGCCACACATGTTGAATGTTTGCACAGTCTTGCCATTTTTGCTAAAGCATCAATAAGCCAGACTTCATGCAAATCTGTATCTGTTTGTCAGTGCTTTCTGGGGATGATATTTAAGCAACAATGTAGCATAGCTGCTTATGTATAGCTAGTGAGTATTAAAGAATGGAGTAAAATGTCGATTGTCACCCTGTAGTGTCTGCCAGCTTGGTGACAGAAACAGAGAGATGTCCACAAAAACAGTTCAAAATGTGACACCTTATAGAAGCAGCTCAATAATGAATGGGGAAACTTTTGCTAAACATTATGACTGACGCATCAAATAAATTACTGTTTCAACCTCCCACCCCAGCTGATAATAAATAATGTGAAATTTGCATTATGAATCTTGAAGATAGAGCTATATTTTACTATATTTCTAGTGAATCTAGAACCAGTTTATGGTACCATATGAAACCATGGGAAACTCAAATATTTCCCATGATCATTTCATTAAATCAGCCATAACTTGACTGCTGCTGCCTTCGTGTCCCTATCCATGAAGCGGGTAGTGATAAGGTTTACCTCTTTTGTAAAACATTCTGAGATGTATGGATGAGAAAGTCCATGAAAATCTTCATGCTATTCCTGTTACTCATATTAATTAGGTAAATCTATCCCTTGTGTAATCTACTAACATGAATGAATTTACACCAGAGATGAACTCAGCCCAATTTATTATTATTTTTGCACCGGTTAGTCTTGTAAACATGTGTGATGCTTTAAAAGTACAGAAAAAGACCTTTTTTACACATGATTTAAAGACTCCTCTCTCTAAAGCCTTGCACTGTCTCAGACAGCAGATTAACCTGTTCTGGTTTTCTCTGCATTGAACACTTTCTAATCTGCATGCTACAGGTTCCAGGACTTTCACCTAAGTTTCATAGTCAGATATATTCCACCCTTAACTTTTAAACCCAATGGGTATATTTGCATTTCTTCCATTTATAATGTATAACAACTGGTGAAAGATTTATTTACTTCCATAATCCTGGACAATAACGCCTAGTGCTCTAGCAGATCTAGAGTTCGTTATTTATTATAATCGTTGGTAAAAAAGAATTTTTCCCAGTTGTTTTCTGTAATCCCCCCCTACCCCCGCCTGCCCAGTTCTTTCCTTTTTATATTTTTCTGGGAGGTTTTATGTTATTTGCATTCGACTGTTCTCATTGTGTGAAGTGAAGCCCTGAGATTATTTCTTTGTGCAGATTCTCTACCCACAATGATTTTAGTCCCTGATGAAACAGAGAGCCAAACCCTCTCACAATCCTTTAACTGTTGATTTGAAAAGTAAAAACAAAAATGTGCAGAAGTCTAATGGGCTGCTCAATCCACTGTAGATGAACATAAACACTTTGAACTGCCAGATCTCTGCTGAAAGAAATCATCTCATAGAGGTGAATTGCCGGCTCCGAATGCGTGGTATTGTTGTGGCCTGTGTTGATGTGTTTTGTAGTAATCACATTTCTGATATTGTACAAGTGTGCTCTTCTTGGAGGGTGATTGGCTCAGGCAGCAGTTAAACCACCTATATGCTAACAAGCCTGGCTGCCAGGTTCCTAAGGGGTCCTGGCTGGGAAAAATTAAAACCAAACCTTAGACCCCTGTCAGACTGGGAGGAAAATTATATTTTTGAACTAGTCTACAGTGTGGACAGGAAATGACCCCTTCACAAACTGCTTCTTTAAAAACAAGCAGTGGTGCCTGAAGCTATCCAGTCTCTCTCCCTCTCTCTCTGGAGCTTGTGCTCTCTCCCTCTCTCTCTCACTCTCTCTCATGCTCTCTCCCTCTCCCGCTCCCTCTCCCCCCCCCTCTTGCTATAGAGGGCTCCAACAGCAGTTCCCAGCCAGTGTGTTCGCTCTGTGTGCGTGTGTGTGCGTGTGTGTGCGCGCATGCTGCTACTTTGTACTGTGAGGAACACACAGCCCATGTGCTCTGTATGGATGTTGATGATACTCTGTGTAGCTTGATTCTCTGCAAGCAGGCAAGATGTCCAGCACACCACATGACCCTTTCTATTCTTCTCCTTTTGGCCCATTTTATAGGAGACATACACCATACATGGTGCAACCAGAGTACCGAATATATGAAATGAACAAGAGGCTGCAGTCTCGTACAGAGGTAAGTCCCTCAACCTTGTTTTACTGTGCATGGACTGTGCTAGGTTTCAGGCTGAATTCCATCTGAAGCGTCCCATTAGACAGTGCAATATATAGAGGAATAAACACCCTAATTAATTTAGTAGTTTAATTGAGTAATCCCTCATTATATTTCCATGCAGAGCAACTCTTTGAGTAGATACCAGCTGAAATCTTGAAATTACAGTACAGCACTTCAGGGTTGATTATGATGCCAATCTGAGGGAAATTTCCTTTCCTTTAGTGTGTTGTTTGCTCAGTATCTGTCCTGATGGCATTTGCAGCTATAATATTATAAGGTATTGCTTGATCATTTGCATTAAACTAATCCAGAAATGTCCCTCCTTTAGAAGGAGCTGAACCATGACCTGTATTTGTTTTTCAGAGTCATTAAAATTAAATATGAATGATAGGAGCAACCAGAAGCAGAGTTTTTAAAACTTATTCCGGAGCTGCACTTAAAGAACACATGTTCATAACAAATACATACAGAAATATATGCATGTGTTTAGAAAACACTTGCTTTTATAGCAAGAGAAAGGATTAGTTCATGACTTTGTTATATAGCTGTCAGAGTACCTTGTAATGTAAACTCCATCCACTGTTTGAGGTGCTTTGTATAATATGTTACTGGTTTATGCATATTGGATTCTGCATGGAGATCAGCCACCTCAAAAAATGAAGAGTAAAAATACTTTTAGTACTTTTTAATTAAAATTCAATTTTGCCTCCTGCAATTGAAATGAAGCAACACTTTTGAGGCTATTGGAGTGAAAAGTGTGCAGACTGAATCAAGCTGCAGCTGTACCCATGTGTTTGTTTGTGCAGCCCACATGTTTGGTGCTGCAATTTTTCCAAAGTAGTTTACTGTGGATGCCCTGAAAACACTTAACAAAGTATAAATCTTGTAGAATGAATGGCCTTCTCTAGAGTGCAACTGTCCAGTGAATTTGTCAAGAGATATAGTAAAGGATTTTGGTGGAATTTAAGGTGGATCTGTTTGTTGTATCATAATTCTTTAAGGGGACATGAGGTTATCATAAAATAAAACACACGTGCCTGAATTGTCAGCTAAACCATGGAGAATTCATGACGTTTAATGTATATGATACAGCTAACAAGATGTGACCTGCTTTCTGATTGGTTAACAGCCAGAGAGTGACTGCTTTTCTAGCAGTTATCACTGCTATTTTTTAAACATATTAATTCTCTATTAATGTTATATATAGTTGATGATATTCATAATCTCAAAGAAACTTATTGGTTCTATAGTTGTGTTAAACTGATCTTAGTTTTGCCTCAGGTCGTTAGCTACTGGCAATGACTTATATTTAGATTTGGCAGGTATTGTGCTTTAGTTATTCCTTATTTGTCAGATAGTTACAACTCTGCTTTACATTCCTATACAAATTAATGCAACAATTTGTAGCATCTTACATGTGGACAGGAAAGAAAATGTTACATAAAATGATTACTTTGGTGCTATTATACAGAAGTAATTTTGAAAAGCTATCGTTGTTACTGTTTGTAATTCAAGTATTAGTGATATTTTTAATTCTTTTAAACACAACTTCTTGACTGGACAACCTGGACTCTAAAAATCTTCCACTACAAAAACTTTTGGAAGTACTCATAGAAAGCCTTTCCCATATCCCGCTGCTGTTATGCTCTGAACTAGTCTTTTAGGTTCTAGTGCATTTCATTACATTTTTTGTCCCAGTCATTCTGTGGGATGGGCTGCTCCAAGCAGGCTGAACTCTCTTTGCTGGTACTGGGATAGATGCTAGTGGGGTATGACAGGGAGCGTGGAGAGTGATGATAACATACTTTTTAAACTTTTCCTTTTCTCAGAGTAAAAATACTCTTGCTTTGTGATCATTTGGAATTAAGAACCTTGTTTTCTGAATGCAAGATTATGCATTATTCTTCATTGAGATAAATATTCTCTAGATAGCCCTATAACAGCATCCTTTTTAATAAAAAAATAACTTCATGGACACTTCTGTCATTTATAGTGACTAGATATGGAAAGCTTGTGAAAAATCGTTCCTCATTTTTGCCTGCTTGTAGGTTGGGAAGGGAACTTCCACATTAGTTTTGGATGCTTTTAAGCAGTACTAGAGTTCATTAGGGCCAGCCTTGAATTTTTTGGATCCTGTCTAGTGGAAGAAAAATGTGCTTGAGCTTGTGCTATAGTTCCATGATATAAACATGTCTCTTCATGCAGTCTTTGGTAGTGGTCTCTGAAGGAGACTGCTTGCTCACTGTGCACTGTATGTAAGAGGCAGCACAACTAACACTATTAAAGGGGAAGGAGTTACAAAGAAACTCCTAAGAGTGGAATAGAGGGAAGGGACTTACTTTGGACAGAGCCAGTGGAAAGCAAGGATGTTGTAAGGGTGAGAACCACATCCTCTCCCTGCAAAGCCCCACATTTATTTAAATATCCGTTGATAATTATTTGGGATGATTTATGTTGGCTTATAAAAATAACACTATTAATGAATCCTTTAGAGTCAAGCTTTGTGCCTCCTCCCATGGTTGTGGGAAGTCCAAAATTAGAGGAGTTCAGCATATGAGGACCCTGTGCAGGTTAAGTACATGCTCTTTCATCCCATATGCTGCAGAGTTCAGTTTTACAGATGCTTCCAAAACATCACAACTTTTCAAGGTTTGTGGGAAGCGGAGCAGCGTGCCACCAGTTCTGAAGTTATGCACATCCCCCAGCTGTTGCTGCTTCTATTTCCCCTACCCCAATGGTAGTGTCAACCACATCCTTAAGAATGAAGCAGTGCCTATAGAGTGGTATGGCAGCAGTTCTGCAGCCCACGGTCAGTCCTTATATAGACCGCTTCATCAAGCCTGAGATGCTTTGGCATGGCATATGGGTGACAGTTAGCCCCTAATGAAGCCTGGGTCACTGTAGCTCAATGTGCTGAGGTAACTTGACCCAGTGCTATAAGGAATGATGACTTAGATGCAGTGTGCATATTGCTGTTTTTTCTAAAGCATCTTGTTTTCTATATGAAAAAACATGGTAGCCCTGCAGTGAAAGAACTGTTCAGACTAAACCTTCCTAGTGTAGTGTGTGCTAGTGCAGTGCATGCTCTCTGTTCCAAACTTCCTCTCTCAACTTTCAGGGCTTCTTCAACTGGACATACAGCTGCCCTTTATATCTGAGGTCAGTCCTAAGCAAAGAGGGGTTCACTGTCAGAGGAGTGATGGCTCCTTATTGCTCCAGAATAGCAGTTCCAGTCCCACTCCAGACTTGTGTTCACGGCTGCCCCAGTCATCTCAACTGTAAATGGGTATATCTGGTTGGGCTGGGGAATTGAAGGCAGTTGGATGTGATGCTATTGCCTCATGTGCTGGTTGGCTACAGAAATTGGTGTGCCTTACCCAGCCTAGCACTCTGGCCTGGTAGGCTTGAAAGGAGGTTTGAGAACTTCAGTCATGTTGAGTCAGGTGCTGGTTTTGTGATCTAAGACTTAGATCTAGGACTTAGCTCGCAAAACCAGCATCTGACTCAACATGACTGGAGTCCTTAAGCTCAGCAAATGTCCACTAACTCAGGGTTCCTACTACCAAACGCGTTCTTTCTTATGTTAGAGATTTCAGGTTCTTAACAAGCCTATAGCAACACCTATCCACCTCATTAAAGTAGGTTGGAAAAAGTAAAATCCCCCCAGAAGTTGGATGTTGTGGTATTTTTCCTTTAGAACTGTAAATTAGAACACCAAAATTCTTAATTCCACTTGAGGAGTCAAATGTCCTTTGAAAATATATTGTTAATGCTGCTTATAATAAGAAATATATTTTCTTATAAATGTTTACTTATCACTATTAAGCCTATTTAATTTTTATCCTAGTTAACTGACATTCCTGTTTGATCAAAATGCAGCTATCTCTAAGCTGTGAATGTGTGGTTATTGGATTTCTTACCTGTTTGTGCAAGCTCCATTTATCTGAATGTTTTTGGTGTCTGTGTTAGTTTAGTATACCTAGTTTAGAAAATAATCTGTTGTGGCCAAGTGAACAGGCTCTCATGTTCTATGTAGCAAATATACAAAATAAGTAATTTGATTTATATTTTATATCTTCCTCCTTCATGAAATGCCAATGTAAAAAAAACAGCTTCCCTCCTCCTTTGATGCTGAAGTTCCTATTTCATTATAAAGTTTTATAACTCGAAAATGTTTAAAATAAAACAAAATGAAAGGTAAATAAGTCTAAGCTTTAATGATTCTCCACTCTCTACAACTTGCCGTGGGCAGATGACTTATATTTGCTGGCAGTTTAAAGTCCAATCAATTGCTTTATTGTGAATATTCAGAGAACTATACCAAGGACTTGGCTTGTTTCTGTACTCCTTTGTATTTCTGGAAATGTTGTGTATTTTAGGAGATTAAATTCACCCAGCACTATATATTTGTCTCTACTGTGAGAGGTGATATTTTCCATGAACATTATGTTCTGTGTGCAAAATCCAAGTTCTTACCTGCCTCAGCAAGTGATGTTATAAAGGTGATTGGAGAAGTTGTTTCGAGTAGTGAGCTGTTCTTTGTAAAACCAGTGCAATCAAATCATATTACCTTTCTTTAAACTGGCTGGTAGAGTTCACAGTTTGGAAATTTCACAGTGAAGAATGTCATTAAAAGAAAATAAATTGTGATTTTCTTTTTAGTTGCTTAATTATTTAGTTAGAGCAGGCATTCAGATGAAACCAAACATTTAAAACACCACAAAGCAAAAAAACCAAAAACAACTCCCATACACCCTGTAGTTGTGGCTTACTTCCTCACATTGTTATCTTATGAAATCATCTTTTCTTCCTCCTCCTGATACATATTTTAATATATTAGTCATGAAATTGTGACATCACAGTTGTTGACATATCAAAGACCTGTTTGTGATATAAAGTTGCTATTATGTATATAAGTCCGAATTCAGCTGAATTTATAGGTTGGGAGGATGGGAGACAAAAGTTTTGAGACAACCATTCTTAAGAGAAGAAATGTTCTTGTTACCCTGAAATATCCTAATAAGTAGCAATTATAGGAACAGAACAAAAGTGTTTTAAAATGCCTTTCTTCAAACATTTTTAACTGAAACTAAAAGGTCACTTTTAAAAATGAACACTTCAAGCCTCTTTAGAGACATGGACTTTAAAATGGAATTTGAAGGTCTTTGTAATGATTGTAGTTTCTCATACCAGTTTTTTCCTTCCCTTTTTATAAATTTCTGTTGAGGCTGTTTTCAATTGAAATTGCTACAAACTAACAATTCATATGAGTCTAGAAAAAAAAAATCAGTCCCTTTCCACACTGATTCTTAACTTACAGTCAGTGATGGCTTGCTGCTTTTTTTTCTCCTTCAGTTAAAATATAGAATGTAAACTATATACTTGGCGAGCCCAGAGTTTCTTGTTTGGTGGGGAAAAAAAATCAGTGTGACTTATAAGAGGAGGAACGCAACTCACTTTTTTTTTCAGCGAAAAAAAAAAGCCACTTAAATTTTTCATAACTCGTTTTTCCTCGATTTGTGGATGTAGACATGATTCACAGTGCAGATCTGTTTTGAAAAGAAAAATAACAGTTTTTTTCACTGGAAGGAAAAAAAACCAGATCATATTAAAGTACCCAGTCCTGCACTCTTAATTCAGTGGGAATTTTGTCTGAATGAGGACCGCTAGATCAGACCACAAAGTATTTCATTTGACTTTGAATGTATGTACTACTTCGGCTTCCATTGTTTACGCTGTAAAAAAAGGTCAAGGGTAGATTTCTGAAGTCACAGAAACCTTTTTCGTAGACTCTTTGCTTTGTATGATATTTCTTTCCTCTGTTTTTTGCCAGAAGTTGCCCATTCTATACACTAAATATTTCAAATACTCTGATTTCCCAACACAACACTGTTTTGGGTGGCATGTTGGGTACATTGGCAAAAGTGGATAGTGTATCTGCTTTACTGCTTGGGTGAAGATCAAGTCCTCGTTCTTTAGGACAGATTCTAGGCCACCTGAAACTGGGAAGTGATGACCTGGGTGGGAGGAAACCTGGCCAGGAATACGTGATGATGGGTCCCCACCAGTCCAAAGAAAACATTCTGAAGCAGGTACTGCTGCCATTTCAGAGGGGGGCAAGACCAGGGTTCAGAGGTAGGGCCATCTGGACTTCATCTTCACCAGCTCCCAACTACGTGCTCAGTGTATGATTTGTTTTAAAAGTTTATTGAAAAATAAATCCTACTTAAGCCCTCTCTTTGGGTATGGATGCTCCTAGAGTTTCTTTCTTTAGAACCTCAGCAGCAAGCACCCTGGTGTCCGGTTGTATATCAATTTATAATCTCATCAGGACTGAGACACCAGATGAAATAGGGTATTTATGGAGACCACAAGCTTTTAAGGAACCTGAAGTGCAGCCAGGAATAGAGAGATAGTATAAGATTCTTTAGTAAACTTTGAAGTTCCATAAGAATGAAGCCTCTTTGTACTACCAAGCCCCAGGGCTCATCACACTGGGGCCATTCCTGCAGCTGCTGCCCAGTATGAGGGAAATGCTACCTCTGCATCATTCTCCACTGTGCATACTAATGTACAAATCACACACTATTTCTGAGTCCTGTACCCAGCCAGATTTTATTATTCACCATCAAACATGTGGTGTTCCTACCCAATACGAAGTAAAATAGGGCTTTATTGATAATTTGGGAAACGTGAACTTCAGATTACATTTTTCTCTCAGTTTGGCATGTGACATCTTTCTATCCTAAACAGCATTTCTCCCCTCTTCTATACTCATTATTCATATCCCTCTATATCCAGGAGGGATTTAATGAGTCTCACCTGATTCAATGACACCACCTCCTTACATAGGTTTCTAAACTGCTAACATGGTGGGCCAACACATACACCCTACTGGCTTGTTACTCAGAACAAATAGCTACCCCTGTGAGTACAGAGTTCCCAGATACCTGCCTGTCCTTCCATTGTAAGCTACAAAGGTAGCTTGCCAACGAAGTAAAAGGAGGGAGGGAGTTGCATTCACTGTGCATCCACTGTTGTGATCTAGACATTATATCTGCATGAAGTTATAGTGATAAAAATGAGTTAAATCACCCTACCTTTAACTCTGAATGCAATGGAGGGCAAATGTGGGAGCAGTTTTATTACACTTGCATTGCTGTAGAATCATGTGGATGTAACCGTTGCATCTTATTAGTTTATATTAGCATCCCCGATATCAATACAGTTGTTACATTTGTCTATGCCCATAGACCCAAACAAGAACTACTTCATATCTGTTTTGGCTAGATCAGGGGTTGGCAATGTTTTTGGCCCAAGGGCCAAAATCACCCCAGCCTCCACCCATGCCTCAACTTGGCATGGCAGAGATGGGGAAGCCACAAGGGGCTCGATCCTCATTGCTGACGGTGGTTGCATGCATGCCTCTGGGTGTACAGTGGGGGAGGGGCCAGGGTTGTGCTGCCCTAGCCCCTTCCCCACCATGCGCTGTGAGCCCCACGTGCACGCACTGCTGCTACAGAGCCAGTGCTGGAGCTCCAGAGCCAAGTGCAGCTGGTTGCAACCTCTCAGCTGCCTGCTGCAGCTGGCCCAGGCTGTGGGAAGCTGTAGCAGGTAGCTGGGAGGCTGCAAACAGCTGTGCCTGGCTCCGCAGCTCTGGCACCAGCTCTGTGGCAGATGTGCATGCGCCTCCAGGTGAACAGTGGGAGAGGAGCCAGGGTTGCACTGCGCCAGCCCCTTCCCTGCCACGTGCCCAGAGGTGCATGCACAGCTGCTGCAGCCACGGAACTGTTGCCAGGGCTGTAGAGCCCCATGCAGCTGTTTGCAGCCTCCTGGCAGCGGCCAGCTTGGGGTCTGGGCAGCTACTTCTGGAAGCTACCCAGAGTCTGGGTCAGCTGTGGAATGCCAAGGAAAATGGCCTTGTGTGCCATGTTCAGGGAAACATGCCGGGTGTTGCTGATCCCTGGGCTAGATGATGTGCATTTCATATTCTTGTTTTCCTTTTGCTCCCTCATTTTTTAAAAATCTCTTACTATAGTTTTGAGATGCAGCCATCACCAGATATAGTATTTATCCCAGGGGAGGGCAAAATACAGCCCATGGGCCAAATGCGGCCTGCAAGGGCATTCTATCTGGCCCATGGCGCCCCTAACATTTTTTTAAAAATTAATATTTATCTGCCTCTAACTGCCTGTCAAAGATGACAGGAGCCAGTGGCAGCAGGACTCAGGATGAACCAAGTGGCAGGACCCAGTGGCAGCAGCAGCAAGGCCTGCTGGCTCCGCCCCACCCCTGCCCTAAGCTGGAAGCTTGTGCCTTAGCAGAGCCTTCTGGCTTGAGACCCTGGGGTTGTTGCTGCCTTCCTTTACCTGAGAAGGAAATTCAGGTAAGAATGGGTAGAGTGGGGAGGAGGATCACCATTACAGCAAGAGCCAGCTGGGCCCAGCTCACACCACATGGTTCCCAGCTGAAAACTCCGTGGTGCTTCTGCTGCACTGTGCAGTCCTGCCCCTGCAGCCTGAACCATGTGGTGCCAGAGCTGTGGGTGAGGAGCATTGGGCTGTCAGGGAACGGTGGCAGCTGGCAGGGAAGGAAGGAAAGTGACAGGGGAAAGGCAGTGGGGGCAGTCGTGGTGGGGGAGTGGCAGTGGGCAGGAGCACAGGGCCCCAGGGGTCAGGACCAGCTAGGAACCATGGGGCTGGGCTGTCTCCTGCTGTGTTCTGTGGTTCTGGGATTGCAGCGAGGAACAGCGCACTGCTGGGAGGTGCCCAGCCATGCCACACTGTGCTGCTTGGTTCCTGGCTGACATACCGGGATCACAGAATGCAGCAGGAGCCAGACCGGTCCCCGCACTTCCCAGCTTTCTCCTGTTGCTTCCTCTACTGTGCCATTCCTACAACTCCCACACTCACAGCGGGGGAGGCCCCCCCTGCTCCCTTAGGTGCTGGCAGCTGCTTGGATTCCACCGGAGTGGAGGGAGCCCCATCTCCTACTTCCCTGCAGAGTCCAGCACATGGCTTCCCCTGTGGGAGTGTGGGAGTTGCAGGCCCGTGGCATGGAGCCCCTGTGATAGAGGTGGCTGGGAAGGCTGCGCTCCTCACTGCTGATCCCCACTGGGTACCAGTGCCTGGGTTAGGCACGAGCTCCCTGAGCCCTCTCACCTGTTGCTGCTGCTGCTAGCAGCAGGGGCTGGGCATCATGTGGGGGAGCTTGGGGGTGTCCCAGTACCCCAGAAACTTCACACACCCATACGCAGCCCCCACATCCCCCACTGACATATACACACACCCCAACATACCCTATATGCCCCAAACATCCCCATACACACACACACACTATATAAAAGAGTGAGACTTTATTTTTGAGTTATTATGCAATCCCTTCTATATACAGTACACCAACAGAAATAATGACAAATATTTTTTGTAATAAAATTAAAATAAGTTATAGTAGGTGTTTGACTTCTAGTTTATGATTTGTTTTTTGCTGGTTCTAAGATGGCAGCCCCCCTCCCAAAAAGAGTATTTCTGGGGGACAAGGGAGGGACTTCTGGTGGCAAAGTTCAGAGGTTACGGGGTTGGACTTCTGGCCCCAATATGGTGACTAGGGGCGAGGCAACTGTCAAGGGGCAGGGCTACCCATGCAGCCCTTGCCAGCTCACCAAAACTTGTTAAGCAGCCCTCCATCTGAAATAATTGCCCACCCCTGATCTATCCTTATCCGAGCCATTACACAAATGCTAGCTACAGTAGCTTTCATGCCAGATAAGGGATTTTATGTGCATGATGATCTTACCCATTGCTTTCTAAGGATAAGGGGATATGCGTGTACTACTGGACATAATTAGAATTCTTTTATTAGAACAGACTCAAGAATGAAATTTGACTTGTAGATCCCATCTTTTCATTATTTTTTTTTAAGATTTAAAATAATTGGTAATATTCACAGATGAAATGCCATATTACACAACTGGGGATCTTTTATTTGGTTAAAACTTTAATCTGACAAGTTTTTTACTTTTAGCCACTGGCTTTTCTAACTAATTTTCTACCAAGGTTATTTTCTATATAAAAAAAAAAAATCTCCAGAAAAACCTTTGATTAAAACAGTGAGAAGGCTCTCATTTATTAGACTGTATGTTTACCCTGTTTAATGGACACAATGGCTGTGTCCATACATGCGCAGCTGTGCAGTATGTGGCATCACAGACACGTCTGCAGTTCTACATACCGCACATTCAGGTGTTCTCTGTGCTGCAAGGGAGCGACACTGAGGTTTTTTTGACCCCTGGATATTCAGGGTAAAAAAACGTACACACAAAAAGCAGAGTGGTGCACATGGGGACAGCGTGCACTACTCAAAAATGGAGCTGGGCTGGCCAGAGCTAGGGTTTAGCTGCTGGCCAGGCTCTGAGCAGCAGGATCACCACTGCTGCAGCCCCAGGAGGTCCCCAGGATCCCATGTAAGGCTGTTTGGGCCAGCCTCCCCTACCCAAGATGAGATAACTTGCCACCTGTCAGAGGGCACTTGGCACAGGTATTCCCTGAGGACAACTAGCAGTGGCACACTTTGTGCCACTGCTAGTTGTCCCTTGGGAACCAAACATTCATGCTTATGTGGACATGGCCAATATGGTTGTTGTAACAATTGTATTGACATATTTCACCATTTTATCAAAGTTGTACTTTCCTGCTTCTTATCAAGAGTTCTGCATTTTGATTATAAAGGAACACTTGAAATGTTAGTTAATTGTTATACAGAATTCAATATTTTTTTATTTATGGAGATATGAGTCAGAAGAAGTATTGGGAAATCCAAAAGTAAAAAACTATGACATTTTATGTTCCTAACTCAGGGTATACCATTTCTTACTTTATTTCTTCAGAGGATAGCTAACAACATCAACATTCCATACCTTATTTCTTTGTGACACAGTACCCTTCAGATTATGTGAGATAGGGCAGAACAGATTCTGCCTTTGCTTCACAACCTGTATAGACTTTTATGCTTGAACACAGTGGCCATGTTTACACATGAACTTTACTGTGGAATAGATGAATTAGCTGCAGAGTAAAGCGTCACCATCTATACATGCGATGGTATTAGGCCGTGGTAAACTAATTTATGTGGACATAAGATAGTATTGTTGTGGACAGTACTATCTTACACTGGGGTAATTTACTGTGATTAAACACACATGTAGATGCTGACTGCAGGTGTAATTTGTGCCCAGTTAACTCAGCCAGCTGGGGGCCAGTCACCTGCCACCTAGCCACATGGCTCTATACTTTCAGCACCCTTGTGCCCCAGCCAGCTCCTCTGCCACTGCACGCCGCCACCTGGAGGCTGAGGTGGCTGCTCTATGCCCCTTGCCAGTCTGGGCCTGCTCCACCCCGGCTGAAATTGATGTTGGGCACATGCGTAGATGGTGCGCCCAAGTGTAGTTTATTCTGGCTCAAACTTCTCCAGAGTTTATTGCTTTTCATTAACTGCACATGTAGATGCACCCAGTGGGTGTGTTTACAGGTGCCATTAATGTGTGTGAATAAACTTTGGAGCTTATTGCTTCAGATTTTTTTGCTCCTGGGCATGCTGTTTGGCCATCCACGCAGGAGCAAAAAACTCTGGAGCATTTTGCCCTGAAGTTTATTTGTGTGCAGCACATAGAGCACAGTTGGAGCAGCCTGGTCTGGCAGGGGACCCAGGGGATAGCCTACCAGCTCAGGGCTGCTGTGACTGGGCTCCATGTGCTGCAGAGTGGCTGGTTGAGGCAGGCGGGTGCTTCAGAGTGGGGGCTGCCAGCTGGCTAGTCCTGCACTGAAATACCCTGCGCTCCAGCCAGCCAGGACAGTGTCTACATGTGCACTGCTGCACATGAAAAAAGCTCTGCAGCAGGTAGTACTTGTAAAATACAATATTTGTATTTTAACATTTTAAAATATAATATTTTACCAGTACCAGTACTATCGTGCTGTGGAGTTTATTAGTTTTATGTGCCCTAATAAGGGCACACATGTAGGTGCCAAGATGTTTACTGCACAGTTAATTAGTCAACTGTGCAGTAAACATCTTGTGTAGATGTGATCAGTGAGTGTGAAACACCACTTGATTAGAAGGTTAGCTTTCTACATTCAATTTGCACGAATGCTAAATAGTACATAAGGCATAAAGCAAAGTAGAACCCAGTATCTGTTCTGATCAGCCCCTATAATCTGAATGGTACTTACAGCTTGAAAGCAGCATCACTCAATCTTCCATAATTCCTGTGTGAGATTTCACTATCCAAAGTGTTTTCATAATACTCCAGTTAGTACAATGGCATTCATACTAACAATGTTCCTGTAACTAAGAATCAGCATTAAATAAAAGCATTGATGTAAAATAATTACTTTTGTAATGGAAGTGCTCAGATGAGAATGGGTCTTGTCAGAGCATTCAGGACCTTCTGGGACCTCCTCCTGCTTAGAAAAGAAAACACTTTTAATCATGCATCCTTCCTCCATCCTCATTCCTCAACACCATACTGTGTTGCTAACACACAAATATTCAGCCCTATATGTTCCCCTACAAGTTACTTCAATGAATTAAGGTAATATATAGCCCTGACACTTCTATCTAGATTTCATCAGTAGAAAATCAGTTGGTCCTTAGGGTAATTAGGTAATAATGTTGTGATTTGAAGTATCATTTTTAGCAGTCAGAAGTTCAGATATGATGCACTGCAGTTACATATTATATAATGCCTTTATCTATTTTATCCAGCAACAAATACCATATGTTTTGTGGGATAGCTGGCATTATACACTGAAGAGAGCCCTGCCCATGTTTATGAGCCATATGCCAGTAAGTTCTGGTGAAATGCTGTGAGTTTTATGCCATGCCCTATGTATACCCATGATTATATTACAAGTGGTATATCTGTTCTAAAAAACATATTGACATGAGTGATAGGATGAGACAAGCCATTGTAGTGGGTAAAGGCTTGGTATTAGAGTGTAACAAATGCTGCAGTCAAAATTTTCATGAACATTCATTGGAATTTAAAAATGAATTTGCCTTGGCTCTTCTGAAGCTCTTTCTGTGTTTTGCTTTCAGGGACAGCTTGATCAGTTGAGTTTTAATCTCATGAATACTTGCGAAGAGCTAATTTTTATCTGTACTTTCAGGCATTCTGTAAGGAAATTGTCCATTTTAGATACAATAGGACACCATTTGACCTGGCCAAGACACAGAGTTTTGAAAAGGTCTTTTTCAAAGCTCTTTTCAAGCTAAAACAGGACAATGAGAAATTAAGTCAGAAAAGGATCTACCTCCTTCCTTCATGACTAAATTTGTGTTTACACATAAAGCTATTTAGTGTCAATGACTGGTGACGATGGAAAATTACAGACTAGTAAATGCAACGCACTTGTATATTTTATGTTAGATGGGACACTCCTTGACATGCAATTACTTTATGTGAGTGTAAGGGAAAAAAGATGGAAACAGTTCAAACCTCCCTGGCTTTTTAAATGCTCACCTTGATTATAATAGTAACACTTATCCAGTCTGGCAACAGAAACAATGGCATGTGACTTCTGTGACCAATTTCAGTTTGAATTCTGAATTTAGAGGATTGCATATGGAGTATAGCAAACTTTTGATGATAAACCCAATGAGTTAAAAAAACAAAGAAAAATTAGTCTGAATATAGAAGATTGAATATGTATAGCAAACTCCTGTTGACAAACCCAATGAGTTAAAAAACAAGCAAAAATTTGTCTCAAACGTGAATAATTAATCATTAATAATTGTAAATTATGATACATTAAAAAAGCCTTAGCTCATGGCAACTCTGAGCAGAAAAATGTAAAGTTTTATAGCAGTTATTATAGTATATTATTTGATATGAATAATTGGCTCAGCTCTCTACAGTACTTTCAAGTACTCTGACAGGGTTAATAATGCAAAGTAAAAGGATTGATCAAGAAGTCAGCATACTAAGATCATCTCATTTCAAACAGTGTGATAAGCTTATTTAACACCCACACCAAGAGCCAACCTGGAGCAACTAGGCTGTACCTTGGCTGCCTATTTCACCCAAAGGGCTGCACTTCTAAATATGCAGCACAGCACAGACTTCCCAGTTCTGAGCTATGCTAGCATTGGTATGTAACCTAAAGCCACAAGTTGCGTGTCTAGACTAACAAGAGTCCTACCCGTTGCGCCACTATGACACCTTGTGGCTTATTAAATAAAACATGTATCTTTTGGAAAATCACAGGTAAAACTTAGATGTTACTGGGTATTGCCAGTATTATTTGACATAATAGGCTTCTGACAAATAACTTTGCTGGGTTAGTGTACTATGCTTATAGGTTAGTGTACTGTGCTATGTTAAACAGCAGTCATTTGGACCCACTTCTGTTCATGGTGCTTACAGCATGTATTTTACTGCAAGTGTCACAGCATAGGCATTTTCTCACTTAAATCAGACCCGTTGTTCTGAAGGTACTTCCCTTGGATCAGAGAAAGAAACATTTGTTTGCTACTCTGAATTTGCTTGCTGAAATCTCAGACATGAGCCGAACATTGCTGAATTTGTCTATGAACTAGCAGAGGGAACTGAAAGTGACTAACATGTACTGAATGCTTTGATAGCAGGCACAAAACCCTACATTTTTAACCATGAATTAGGGTAAAAAATAGAACTTTCACTAACTACTATCCTTAATTTGATTTTTCTTAGTAGTATTTTTCTGGAAAAGTCTCTAAGCAAACAGGTAGTGCCTTGTGCTGAGATAATTTGATGGAGCATTCATAGCCATAAGGGGGAGTCTACACGTGATTCTACGTCACTGTAGCAGTGCACTATGGTGACATAACTTCCATAGGCAAAACCTGTGACACCACAGCTATGTTGCCACAGTGACACGCTTCCCCGTTATAGTGCATTGCTACGGCAAAATAGTACCTAAAAATAACCATGCACGGCGCAGTACCAGCTGTTATTGCACCGTCTTTTAGTACTTCCAAAAGGAAGTACTAAATGATGGCGCAGTAACAATGGTGGAAAAGCAAAACATAAAGACGCGCCCAAGGAGTCAGGACTAGCAGTAAAAGATGCCAGCCTGCAAGCTCCTTCCAGTTTTTTCCCATGCTGACCCCTCACACTTGAAAGGAGTGCTCTCAGACACATTCAACACTACCTCAGTATCCTCAATGCCAACAAAAAGTTTGGTAACAGTCAGGCAGTGGCTCATACCACTCGCTGCCTAACATGCTCACCAGTGTTTTTGTTTGTTGTTTTTTTTTGGGGGGGGGAGGGGAAGGGTTGTGTATTCTAATTTGTCTGTCTCTTTCCATCTGTTGCCTTGTCTCAAGGAATATTTACACTCCAGAGTAGATGGTGTCCAGTGTAGACATAACCAAGCTTTCTTTAAACTAACTAGCAGAGGTACTCATAGCAGTCTAGAAGCTGCGACATGAAGCTCAGCTGCAAAACCCACCTGAGAAGCCCATGCTGATATACTCTTATACTTAGATTGTAAGCCTTTTCAACCTGGGACCATCTCTTTTATATTTGAAGGGTGCCAAGCACAGTGGAGCCTGGACCAGGGCTAGTCCTCCTAGATACTACAGGAATAGAAATCCTAGAGATATAGAAATGGAAAGGAGGATTTCAAATGCTGCTTTTTAATCAAATTGTAAATAACTCACTTTCATTATGATACTGTGTCAAAAGGTTCATGCTCCTCTACTGTAAATTCTTTTTTGATTAGAAAATGATGAGATATTCTGTTCTTAACACAATTGATTTTTTTCAGAACAGATTGGACATATATTTGCTTGCCCTTACATCCATATGAACAACTGACTGTGCCAGGATTTTAAAGAATATAGCAAAGGGAGCATTTTGCCAATTATACTTTATACCTGATATCAGTTGTTGCGTGGTAGCAACTTTTTATGATTTTATAATAGTCTCATGCTAGTTAAAGGAGAAAATTTAAAGTATCTTCAGTTCCACATGAAAAGCATGATCTTTTCAACAGTGGTTTTTGTGGAACACTTATTTTATCTCACTAGGACATTTGAAGGGAATGCAGTAAACTCTTGCAACATGCATAAGTATCAGGTAGAGATGAACCATGTAGATTCTTCTAGGGAAGACAAAAGACATGGGTTTTTTTTTTAACAACTGCTCTTGACTGCTCTAAAGTAACCTCTGTGAGAACAGCACAAACCCCCACCACTATTGCTTATAGTGCTGCTGAGATGTATGCAGAATTTTATTTTTTAATAGTTCTTACCCATATTTGCTTGCAAATGAATAAAGCAGTTCTAAATATTTCATTCTGAAGCAAAGGAGCAACTTAGAAAGTCATTTTGAAAAGAAATTTGGCTTACCTTAAGCAAAGCATAAAGCATTTTGGGTGTTCTACACAAATCAAGATCTGATAATATCTTGATATTAAGTACCAAAGCTATATTTTACCATATACAACCAATATATATATACAATATACAACCAATGCTGTAATATATAGTTAATGTTATAGAAGCTGCTCCAAGTTGAAAAGAACTGCAAAGGACAAAAGAAATAAAGGTTTATAGATTGTTCAAGAAGGTAGGGGAGGAGAGGTGTCTAAAACTACTGAGATGATCACATTCTCTGCTCTATTTCTCTATACTGTATCTTCTTGCAGTACAAATTGGATGGACTGAGTTTTGAGAAAGGGAAGCATTTCTCTGTGCCGCTGATTGGCTAGGCTCACTACTGCATAGGACTTTTGGCTCTTTCCTACTCACAGAGGAGAGTGTAAATATGTGTACCTTTCTAGACCTCTGTGGCAGGATTGAGAGATGCTTCCTGATAGTGAAAAGATTAATGGACTGTAATTCTTTCTGTCCAGACTTCCCCTTTCTTTGGCTAATGCAGGATCTAAGAACTGCATCAGTGAAAGAGGATCTACTAAAATCTAGCAAGTGGTATCACCTTCTTTTTACCTGTTTGATATTTGTGAAAGGTAGATGTGTTTTAAAAAAATAGTTCTGTTTGTGGAAGAAAATGTCTTCTACCCCCCCAGTGAGCTGCAGAGATGACACAAGCAGTTCACAAAAGCAGATAAGGAAGGAACCTATGATCATTGTAGACCAATGCTGGCTCCACCTTGAATGTGCTGAGATGATTCCGTACCTCTAAGCAGGGAGAGGTAAACCCACCTGTAATGTGGCAGTGCTGGTAAAACAAAATATTAGCCCTGCTGAGAGGCAGAGCTAAGTATGCCAGATGAAGTGCCACACTAACACAGCACTGTTGATTTCCATTAAGGAGGCAGTGCATACACAGCTAGCTGGTGCCTGCCTGTCTTTGACATAGCACCATGCCAAGGCAGCTACTACCCTGCTTCCAGTTTTGCAACACCATTTTTGGTTCTGGCTTGAAACAGCTGAGAACCACTGCTCTACCACACTTACTGAAACCATTAAGGGTGGCTTTTTACCAATAAAGTTACACACATAATTTTCAAGGTAATTATGAGGAAATACATGAAAATATGAGGAGCAGGGGAACTTGGATAAACCCACCTGGTATGGAAACATTCCTTACCAAAACAGATTCAACAGATTTGTGAATGAGCATGATTACTTGAGTCAAAAGAGAAATATAGGTTAAGAAAGCTCAGTCCAATGTTCCTTGTTCTCTGCCTCTGAAATTTCAGCTACGCAGGTGCACACAGAAATAAATAACATACTGTCTTTGTGGTTTAGCAGCTTTTTAGTGATTTTCACTTTGATCTTTATACCAAATTGTAAGAGCCTAAACTGCAGCAATATTTTGCTGTGGTTGTAGCTCCTCTGTAGTGAAAATACTGGTCCCACTAAGTATTGCCCTTTACATTAAGCAGGGCCAGGGTTCTGCCCTGTCTGTGGAACTCGCATTTAAACCCACTGGGAGTATGTAATTAGAGCAGCTAGAGTATTCTGCTTCAAGTCTACAGGGGCTGATTTAGGAAAACGTAACTTTCTGGGCATGAATTTACTTAATGCGTATAATGATTTTAGGTGCCTTGATTCTTAATGCCTGATTTGTGACAAATTAAAGGGGCCTGAATGTCAAGTGGCTAAAAAATGCTGTCCATGGCATGCTTTGCTGTATCTGTGTAAAAAGATTGCATTTACCATGTGTACTTTTCCCCCCAAAATCAGCCTTCTAAAATTAAGCGGCATGTCTGAAGTGGGGAGGCTGAATTTCTGTGCCAGAACTTCACTGCCTGGATGCAGAGAAGAATAAAGGCACAGTGCTACAAGATGGTGAATGTGGGGATTATGTAGTACTGTACTGTGATGGGTGTCATCATAGTACTACATAACCCACGCCCCCAGCTCTTGTTGTGGGATAAAACCTACCAAAAACTGGTGCCAACTTGAGAACAGCTGTGGAAGGGTTAAGACCAAGGGTGGGCAAAATGCGGCCCAGGGGTCAGATGCGGCCTGCCAGGCCATTCTATCCAGCCTGCAGGGCCCCTAAAAAATTTAGAAAATTAATATTTATCTGCCTTGGGCTGCCTGTTATGTGGCCCTTGATGGCTTGCCAAAACTCAATAGACGGCCCTCTGCCCAAAATAATTGCCTGCCCCTGGTTAAGACTGTACTCTATCCACTTCTGCTTCCTGGCGGGGACAAAAGAGCTGGCAGCCATCTTGTAGTACTGTGTCTTCATGAAGAAGCCATAGACCATGACTCTGGAAATATCTTTTCCTACATTCCTCTTTCCAAAAACAAGGCACATGTCTTCTTTGGGGATGTGTGGTATGCAAGAATGTTCAGATGCCCAAGCTGTATGTGTACATGAATTTTCTGAATGTAACTGAACACATATTAGGGATGTAATAGAAAGTATGGGTGTTTTTACATAAGTTTGGGTGGGGGAGGGGAGGCACTTTAATTACAGCTGCTCTGAGAGCCACTCTAATTAAAGTGCCCAGAGCGTCTTGCGTATCAGCATTCCCACGCTTCAAAATGGTGGTGGGGGTGCTTTATTTAAAGCTCGTTGAATGAGCTTTAGTTAAAGCACCCCCACTGTCATTTTGAAGTATGGGGACGCTGATACACAAGACTTGGAGGCTGGCTGGAGTGCACTAATTAACATGCTCTAACAGACTCAATTAATCTGCGCCGATGCACTTTAATTACAGCACACTGAAGCAGCCTCCTGGCTCATGTACATGCACCCTATGGTTACAACAGCCCGTCTTTCTACATCTTAGAATATTTTAGAACAGGGCTGTCCACTGGCAGCACAAGGGAAGTTAAATTGCAGCCCACGGGGCTTGTCAGAGCAACTCCTGGAGTCGCTGGTGTGGCTCTGGAGCCCAGGAAATTAATGCTGCCACCACTCACCCCAATGCTTTTTTTGCCCACTGCCAGTTCCTGGTGTTTGGTCATTGCTGGTGACTCACTGGCAGTGGGGAAGAGAGGTAGTGAGCAGTGGCTGCACTAATTCCATGGTTTCCAGAGCTGGGTTGTCTGACTCATGAGAAGCTGGCTCATGAGAAGCCTACTGGTCCAGATCTAGCTTGTAGGACCACAAAGGTTGGACAGCCCCATTTTATAGAAAAGTGTACAATTTAAGGAGGATGCAGTTTCACTAAATTGCAAGTGTAGCTGGAAAGAAAAGTCTGGCCCATAAATAAATTAGCAATCACTACTTGTATGACATATATGAAAAAGTAAATCATCCACCCAGCTTCGTCCATGCACTTATTTAAACTGGATGCCAAAAGCTATATTAGGTACACTAATGTTGAACACTTTTTACAGGATTAATTGGTAGACTTATTCTAGTTTGCTTAAAAAGACAGAAACTCATGGTTAGTATTTTTCAGTACATTTCTTAAACATATTTCTTTGGTGCTTTACCGAGAGGAGAAAGGAGAGGATTAAATGAAATTCATAACCTCTTAGTGGTTGTTCAGGCTGAGACTAGCTGAATGTGTGGTTTTTGGCTGGTGAACTGGCAGACTTACAGCCTCCATCTAACCTCAAGTGTGCACATCATGGAGTTATGCATGCCAAAAATTGGCTTTAAAAACAGTCCCCATGCTTGTTGTCATTGAGGAGGCTAGGTACTCCTCCTTGTACAAAGGGAAGAATAAACAAATCAAGCTGATGATTACTACTACAAACTTACGTTGCTTATAAACAGCCTCAGTCGCTGGGTTCTGGCAGCTACTTTAGAGTTGTGTTTTCTAAAAAAATGTATTATTTGTTTATTATAAATGGCACCTTACTGGATTAATGAGAGAAAAAAATCCATGCAGCTAGCAAATACTCAGGGTGAAACCTGACTTCTTCAGCATCAGTGGCAAAACTCCCATTGATTTCAGTGGGACTAGGATAACACCCTGTGGGCACGTCTACTTGTGTAATTAATGTGACTGAATATACTCTGGCTCAATTTGAGCCGGAGTAAACAAATCCTGATGTCACCATCTACATGTACAGTTAAACTCAGTAATTTACTGTGGTGTAGAATAGTATCTGTGTCTGACAGGACTATCCTATGCTGGAGTAAATTAATCTACTGTGCACTACTTGCAGCGCATATGTAGATGGTGATACTTTATTGCTTATTAAATTAATCTAATGCACAGTAAAGCACATGTAGATATGGCTACCATAGATTTTAAAGTATCCATACCTTTAGTTCAATAGTCATATGAGCCTTTGAAGCACCAGTGGGAAAACAAGTAAAAGAATTTCCTTTACAGAATGTGTATATGGTGTTTTCTGCCCTTTTCACACCATCATGCATTTAAATTAAAACTTTTGGCTACTTCTCAGGCTACAAAGAAAGTTTCATAAAATCTAAATCAATAATATTCTCATACCTCTAGCTTGCATCCAGTTAGTGAATTTCTCTTTCACTTTCTGAAATTTCCAAAGAATTAACTTTTTGGGTATAAAGTTGGCTTCTAATCCTTAAAAAATGGTTTCCATCAACACTGATTCAGTCATTAGCAAAACCTCTAGGGAATTTAAAAACTGGGAATGATTATAGTCTTTATTTATGGATTGTATTTAAATATTAAAAGTGAATATTACTTCTTGCCTGCTGCACTTTGATTAAAGAAGCCTTCCACGATGCAAACAATTACATAGTAAACTAATTTGGGTTACCGAGCCTGGACACCATCATATATTTCTAAAGGAATCAGAAGGAGGTGGAGGACAGTATGAGGCATTGATGTCCATTACCTTTTATCAGAGGACATTACCAGATTATTCTCAAAGATGCTAAATTCTCACATTCCCTTCTGGCTTCTTTTTCAAAAGGACTGTGTTTATCTGTGCTCCACACACTGTGCCTCTAAGGAGAAACCCTGTTTCAGTTTTCATTCTTAAATGAGTCAGTGGAGTCTTAGAAATCTTGTCCATGCTTGTGTGATACCCTTCTTTAGAATAATCCTCCTTATACTCTAGTGAAATCAATTTTTCCAGTTCACCTCGGGAATCGCATAATATTCTTCATGTGGTCCAAGATGTCCAATGATCAGGTTACTGTCCCAGGACCTGGGAGACCTGTGTTCAGTCTGTGACACAGGCTTACTGTATAACCTCAGGGAATTCACTGAAGGGGCAATTTGTACTCTCTGTGCTTCAGTGTCTGTTTATAGAATGGGGAGAATAATACTTTCTTACTTCACTTGGGTGAGGAGATATATTAAGGATTATAAGTAGCTCTGATTCTACCATAGTTGGGACCGTGTAAGTACCTAAGAGCAATAAACTTTTTTGCAAAGGACGTATTTATTGGACTTTTTCCTGAGTTGATTAAGGAAAGATTTTAACTGCAGTTACCCTTCAGCATAGCATGGAACTTTCAAGAATACTTCTAAAAGACATGATTGAAAATGTTGGTGCTAAGCTTCACTTTTTTACAAGCCATTGTGATATTTGTTATAGTTGGCTAAATATATATGTTTTCCTGTCTCTTCCCTTCAGAAACAATTAAATGATGTCAATAAACTAAATTTTGTGAGAGAAGGGCTGGTGTCTAACAGAGGTGTCAAACCTCTGGCTCGCAGAACCATGTCGTCTGGCCCCAGGTACTGCCTATGAGTAAGGACCTACCTAAATTGTGGCACAAGTATGCTGTGCAGTGGCTCCTTTAATCCTGCTGTTTTCACTGTGCACCCCCGCACTGCTGATTGGCAGAGGGGCCCTGTCAGCCCTGCTGTTCTCTCATTGCTGCTGATGGGCTGGGAGGCAAAAACTGTGATTTTAAATATGCCATGGTTTTTGCTTAGTGCTGCTGATTGGCTGAGGGGCCGTGGCAGCCCAGCTTGCTGCTTGCTGCTAGTTGGCTGGGAGGCAAAAACCGTGGTATATTTAAAACCACAGTCTTTGCCTCTTGGCCAATCAGCAGTAAGCAGTGAGCGGCAGGGCATCTGGAGTCCCTCTACCAGTTGGGGTGAAAAGACCAAGATTAAGGGAGCCACTGTGCAGCGCACTTCTGCCATGATTTAGGTAGGTTGTTCTACCTAAGCAACACACAGAGCATGCCAGATGTCCCCGCATGCTACATGAGGTGCCTATTTCAACTCATGTCGTAGTGTGGCTGCTGCGAGCAGCACAAGCTCAGAACTGCTGCATGCTGTGACAGTGACTTGAGGCTTGCACTGCACAACCCCGTGGTGGTGGTGGAAGCTTCAGATGAGACATATAGTACCAGTCAGTGGGCCCAGTCTGGCCTGTGAAGTGGCCCTGTGCCACTCATGCAGCCTGTGGGGCTGGATGAGTTTGACACCCCTGGTGCAGAATATAAGTAGATGTCATGGAGGCCCTATAATCCAAGAGAAAGAAGACCCTAGATAAATTTGCAGCTGTTGGGGATACTCCTGACCTCTTCCAGGGCAATGTGTAATAAACTAAGGCTGGATATGTGCCTGGATATCTGCGTGGACATCAGGATGTTTTCACCATTTATAGTAAAAGTTGAAGGAATAACTTGTGTCAAGAAGTAGCACACTGTTATACTCACTGGGGCAAGTCTCTAAAGGAGTCAAGAACTTATGCATTCACCTAATGTATTAGGTACATTTTGGAGGAAGATGGTAAATTCTGTTTATAATGACTGGTGGAGAGTGGAAGCAATTACCAGTTAGCAGTCCTTAAGCTGAAGTTAAGTCCTTTCCATTTTACAGACAGGCCCTTGTAGAACGTGTCCTCAATTTTTCCAAATGGCTTTCTGATTTTAATGTAGGCTTTCTGAACTACTTCAGAATGTAGGCTTTATTTCATTTTGAAATAAATAATTGGAAGCCTTTTGAATTTTATGTTTCTGGAGAAATGGAAGCAAGAGGTCTGTTTTCAGAGTTTTGGTATTTTTGATGCATATTTTGAAAGTTTTTTTTCAATATTGTGCTCATATCACAGTTTTCCTTCTTTGGTTTTCAAATTCAGCAAAATAAAGAGAAGAATAGAATCTCTGAGAATTACTGAAAATGAGAATTTGCTGTAGGCAGAAAGGAAGGAAATGTTTCTAGGACTGACTTGTCATCAAGTATGCCATTTTGCTTCCCTGCTATAGCCAGAATGACTGCCTGAATACATTTTTGTAGCAGTGAGAATGACTTGAAATGAATGGTAAAAGATATGAGATAGAGGGCAGAGTCTTTAGAACTGTGTTTTAAGTTTTTTGAAAATCTATTTGAGAATGCAATAATCTAATTAAGTTGATGTACTTAGTTTTAAACTAGTTATCCTGAGAAGCTGCTTTAAGAGCTTGCCTAGGAGACATATAGCATCTACTAGAATAAAAAGCCAGTGGAAAACTGTTGTATTGAAATATCAACAGATGTGCACCACAAGGGCTTAAATATCCATGAATATTTCCCTTTGGATGTGGCTGCAAACACATATAAAAACATTGAAAGTGCCAGCATCAACACACATACATACTTAAATGAAAAAAGCAGGTTCAGCTTCCCCTCAATGATTAATTCCTTATCTCAGATACTGAAAGGACTAAAATTCAATTCCACAATATAGACAATTCTGCTAATGAGCTAGCCATAAAGAGACTGTAGATCAGATTTTCTGCTGGTGTAGATTGGCATAGCTCCATTGACTTGAGTGCAGATTCACCAAATTATATTAGCTGAGCATCTGGTCCTCTGTTATTTATTTGGGGAAAAAAAGAATTCCAGGAAACTAGACTGCTAGAGATGGCTACAAATGAAATTTTGCACTAGCAGAATACTGACTAAAAGATTAGTCATAGCTCTGTTCCCAAATATGTTTCAATTGGTTGTCTGTCTCCTGGCAATGGTTGCATAGCGCATTTTGAAGAGACCATAGTCCTCCAGGAAGGTGTAATGATGAGGAAGATCTGGTTAATGATGGATCTCAAATCTTGTCTCTGGAGACATTCACATTTTAACCTTGAGAAAGCAGTTCTGAAAAGTATGTGGCAGATGGTGGCATTTGCAGAGCCTCAGAGATTGCTTTGAAGTTTCTCCAAAGACTGCCTTTACTTTGCATGTCTCAACTTTTACCAGCACTTCATGCCTCATCACCACTTTGGTATAATTTTCCCACCTTCCTAATATGTCTCTTTACCTTGTCCCTTACATCTGGAATGCCTACCCCATCTTTGTACAGCAAGTCTCAACTCTCCTTCCCTGAAACGTCCTCCTTCTAGCATGCGTATTATGTATTACATGTTTTTAAAGAACAATGTTTCACTAACCAGAAAAGTTCTGAAGCAAGACAAATTGCTATGCACCTTGGTGTGCTAACTTCCTCATTACCATCACATTTTTGTTTAATTCTTGTCTAGGTTTGACATAGTCAGCCCTTGGTGCAGCATCAATGCCAATATCCTCAAATGATAGAGACAGGCATTCAAAAAGCCTGACCCTGAAATGATTCAATTTTTGCGGGTTAGTCTAATCTGGCTAGGCTAAATCACTTTGTAACTACACAGACATCCCCTCTGGACTGAAAAAATGCTGGCACGTGCCTGCAGTGGCTCAGGCTAAAAGCCAGAGGATGCTAGAGCAGCCCTTTCTCTTGCACAGAGCTGAGCTGAGGGGGGTGTGGCCACGCCCCGGCAGGACACTGTGATTAGGGAGGGGTTCTTGAGCATTTATCAGCATTGTTATCAGCATTTAGCACCCCATCAGAAAACAAAGCCTTGCTCATTAGTTCAAGCTCTTCTTAAACAGCTTTTTCCAAAGGAAGGAATTCAGGGACATTACCAGCTGAACTGTTGATTAGCTCTAAAAATCCTTAAGCAGACACTGTCCTATCTGCCTTACACACCATTCAGCGTCGGCAGTCCCTCGAGATCAAGGATGACGCCTGTCAGGTTTGATGGGTCCTCAGATGACTGTGGAGCCTGATTCTGGATGCACATGTTGTTCAGCAATGGAGGCATGTTGTTGCGTGGGGAAGTGGGATTCGCAGCCCTGGGTTGGTCTCCTTCTCTTCCTCCACTGCCACCGTTCCGCCTTGGTATGGAGTCATTGGGCCTTGAAGTAGTGCATGCCTTGGTGAAACCAGTGGCCTCATGCCGAACGGTCAGCAGCTTGCTCATCCCAGCCATTGGTGTTGATGCCTACATGCTTGAGGGTGACCTTGAGCGTGTCTTTATACCGTTTCCTTTGGCCACCCTTTGAGCGTTGGCCAACAGAGAGCTGGAAGAAGAGAATCTGGCAAGGGAGGTGGTTCTCGGACATCTGGATGCAGTGGCTCATATCTGCCTTACACAGTATTAGCTAGCATACCACATGCTGACTACGGTCTATGCTGTGGGAGAGAGGAAGAAGGGATCTCTGCTCAAGTGGTGAGGGGGAAAGGAGGCACAGGGAAGCCAGCAGACCCTGCTGTGCCTGAAAGACTGTGCTGAAGCTCCAGCCAGGGAGCAGAGGGAAGGGACCAGCTCTGCTGTGGAACAGAGAGCCCTGCCCCGCCCAGATAGCATGCCGGGATGCTGGGGACCTCTGATTTAACTTAAGCCAGCAAGGGGTCTGGGACAGATACTGCATAAACTGGTTTGACCCAAATCAGTTAAGTCTGAAGCTACAGTCACCTAGGTTTATCTCAAACCAGTTTCAGCCATTTTCAAACTGGTTTATATGCACTGAATGTCTGTTCTGTTACAGGTTTCAACCAGTTTCTGATCACTTAAACTGGTTTATGTGTAATGTCTGTCCCCAGCCAAAGAGGGAATGAAGAGAAAACAGATTTTGTTTCCTCCTATGCCTCTAGAGGCCATGACTAACAGAACTGTATATCCCATTACCTCCCAAAGGAAAGAGGCCTACAAGGAGTTATTTCTCCAGGTGTGGTAGGAAGAAGAAAAGCAGCTCATAAGCTCTTCTGGTTGCTTATGCTAAAAACGGCATCATTTTAAAGTTAAATTACAGACTAGCAAATAGCAGTTACTTCAGCTTGAAAATAGGCTGACATGGAAGAATTTAATACTAAAATCCACATATTAATGGTTTCACATGATGTTATAATTACAAAAAAAAAGTAATTTTGAAATACTTTATGAACAATCTGCACCCATTGTTAAAATTCTGCTAATAAAGTGAGAAGACTGACATAATTTTCCACCCTGATACAGATTAGTTTATTTCTGAACATTGCCAAAGCATTCTGTCTAGAAGTGTCTTATAGAAGCTTGTCAGAATTCTTCAGAAGAACAATTTTTTGCTATTGGAATAAATAAAAAGGTATCAAAGTGGTCATCCTCCATCCTTGGTTATGTTTTAGGAGAAAATGTTTATTTTAATGGAAAAATCAATTGAAATATTTCCTATACAATCAGTTCCTAACTGGCATGATGCAGTCTTGGTCTACAAGGCTTTATTGAACGATGATTCTTTGTGCTTAAACTTCCAAAAATGGTTCCTTGCACTGTGCACAGTTTCAATTCAAATAATATATTTCATTTTTATACTAAATTTTAATAAACAGATCATGTGCAAGTTTAATTAGACTAATAATGGTTCAGGGACAAATATAAAAATACATTTCTTTATACAAGTTTGAAATGGAAATATTTTTTCAGAAGAAAAAATATTGTAAATGGAAACGGGGCAGTAAATATTTGCTTAACTTGTATTTATTTTGTGTGCAAGTGTGGAGTTGCAGGGAGAAATCTGAGACTTGGGTTTGGTCCACTGAAAATTTGGCCTATGAGATTTAGACTAAACTTACCCATGACTTACTTTGCTGTAATATATACAGCTCATACAAGTTCCCAATAGAATTCATACATGGCAACATTCATTTTCAGGTCATTCATTGTTCTTAGATTTGGTGGGAGAGTATTCATAGTAGTAGTTAATTTACAGCTACAAGTTTCTTAATTTTTGATTACTGTTATGTTAATTTGAATGTAGACTTTTTGTATGTCAACATTTTTGTAGGAGCGGTATCAAAATATTGACATTAAAATTTTTCCCTCTTTTAGTATTACAGTACATTGAAAAGCATGTACATTAAATATTGCCATTGATTTCCTATGGGTTTAGTATCAATCAAGAATTCTTCATTAACAGGATGTCCCAAATACTCCAGCCCCTATTGTGAATGTTGTTTTTGAATAATAACTCAAATTTTTTTATCTAGGGCATCTTTTGACTTTGTTTATGAGTGCACAGCTATCTAGTGATCTTTGGAGGAGTAAAGCTGCTTAACAGGCAAAAAAAAAGGATAATGCCATCAAGGCTAAATGCTTCAGTGATAGCTTCAGCTGCACTAGTAACTGATGCCACTTTTTATCAATGGTATAGTACCATACAAAGGGAATGGAGGCATATGTAATTGGCCCAAGCACAGAACCTTTAAACTAATAGTCTATTAGCAGCTGCAGCCAACCTAGGCTCCTATTAACGAACTGTAAATAAAGAGTAAACACTAGTGTTTGATAACAGTGATATTTCAGATTTTGGGAAATCTCCCACTCCATCAGCATGGTGAGTTAATATGTTTTTGAATCATGATAAGACATACATGCTAGCAGTTATTTCTTGTGTAAGCTAAGCAGAGGAGAATAGTTTACAGGGATACTGACAAAGATCAAGGGGCTAAAAATACACCCGAAAGCTTTGGTCCTGGGGGGAGGGTGGGCATGCGCATGTGTACCATATGGTGCAAGCTTCTCTGCACCAATTTGCCAGCCTGCCTGCAAGAAGTGTTTTGTCAGGCAGTGTGGCTGATGTAAATGTGTGTACATGTGGGTTCTAGGACCTTCAGTAAAATCCAGAAACCTCAGAGCCCCAACCCTGGTGCAAAGCAGTAAGTATTTTGACAATGTAGAAGCCTTGGTTTTAGAAGAGCTCAGAGATTTTTCATAATTAGACAGAAATTATCTAACACATAAATCTTAGACCTGTTAACTGTACTGTTGTCTCTCTCATGTAATAGATATTTTAAGACAGAAGGCAGGGCAGGGTGGACTGTTATTCCTAAAGGAAGCCTTCCAAGAGCTGGTAAGTGTTGTGTTAACAAAAGTCACCTGGCAAGGATTAGAGGGGTTACTATGACATTGCAGGGATGAATTTGGGATGGGGATGTGCCCTTGCAATATTCGCTGATGTTAGTGGGTGTCCTGTTTGTATATCCAAAAGAGTTTGAAAAGTGTCAAATGGTGATCTTCAAGAAGTTTCCTATGGACATGGGAAGACACCTAGAAGAATAAACTGACATTTTCTAAGAAGAAACGTAATGCTAGAAGTAAAAGATACTGCAAAACTTCAATATTTATAAAAAATGCATGCTACATAGAAAGTCAAAAGAATATATCATAAACCCAGTCCCATAAAGAAGATCTGCAATCAAAAAATGGAAATCTGATTTGATAAAATAATATGTGGTTAATGCTCCCTTGAACTTGGCCAAGCAACATAAAGCCTTGCTCTATAAAATCATTATTTTTAGGTTCTGTGAAGTTCTGCCAGTTGAATGCATGATTATGTCCAAAACTGTGTTATACTCTGAAGTCACAAAGCCAAACCAGAAAACTCTACTGGGTCTTGGTTTTCAAAGTTCCTTTTTTTATTTCCAAGGGGAGGTGACATCTAAAAAATCAGCACTTCAGGAAACACTAAAATTCTCTCCTCCCCCCGCAAGAATATAAAAATTGAATTAAAAATTTGATTTATTTGTGGTTTGTCACATACTGTTCCTTCCACTTCTCATATTGTTTCAGTTTGGACAGTGACAATGATTAGTCCATTTCACTTTCCAGTCTTTCCACACCCTCTTCCTCCTGCCAAGTTGGGGTTGTAATTAATTTAAGATATGGTTCTCCAGTTAGATATAGGTCTCTGATGGACACCCATTGAAGTCAATGACCTGCTTATAGGCACAAAGATCTAGTACAGGGGTGGGCAAAATGCGGCCTGTGGGCTGGATGTGGCCCTCCAGGCCAGTCTATCTGGCCCACGGAGCCCCTAAAAGATTTAGAAAATTAATATTGACCTGCCCCTGGCTGCCTGTAATGCAGCCCTTGATGGCTTGCCAAAACTCAGTAAGCGGCTCTCCACCAGAAATAATTGCTCACCCCTGTAATAGCATGACTGTGAGTACAGAATTTGGGTAAAATTTACCATTACAAAATAATGAAACTATAAAACTTTGAGGAAAAAAGGCCTTGAATACTTGAGCCAGCCTGTGTCCATTTAAATTTTTAAGAGTTTTTAATAGGATTTTAAAATGAGACTTTCAAATCCATTCCTTACATTAAAAGTGGCTTCAGGGTTGCTTCATACTCCAGCGGGGTTTTCTAGCACTTGTGATATTGTAGAATCATAAGTTCTAGAACGTTGCAGCAGATCAGAAGGATACAGGATTTCACTGGAGTAAAGAACTAGAAATGGGCATAAATCAGAACTCTGGATCAGGACACTCTGGCACTGCAGAGAAATTTGAACTTGGAGTGTGTGGTTTTCTGTTTTTCTGTCTCTTTGTTACATAGCATGAATTCTATTTCTCCCCTCCTCCTCCTTGTAAATACCTAAGTTTTGATTCAGAGTTGTGGTTTGGGGCTGTCTCTACTCACCTTAAAGATTAGTATTTAGGCTTTTTGTGTTCTGAGTACCTTGAAAGTCCCCAATCCTACACAAGTATCCACTGACTTGAAGCTGCTTGTTGAAAATGGCTGAAACCAGTTTAAGATAAATCTGGTTGAATGCAGTATCAGACTTAACTGATTTGGGTCAAACCAGTTTATGCAAGGTCTGTCCCAGACTGCTCTCTGGTTTAAGTTAAATCAGAGTCCCCCAACATCCCAACATGCTCCCTGGGCTAGGCAGGGCTCTCTGCTCCACAGCAGAGCTGGCCTCTCCCCTCTGCTTCTTGGCCAGAGCTCTGATAGAGACTTTCAGGCACAGCAGGGTCTGCTGGCTTCCCCATGCCCCCCTCTCCCTACCCCCTCACCACTCACTGCTTAAGCAGGGATCCTTTCCTCCTCTCTGCCACAGCACAGACCATAATCAGCATGTGGTATGCTAGCTAATGCTGTGTAAGGCTCCAGCAGAGACTGTAGACACAGCAGGGTCTGCCTGACTTCTCTCTGCCCTCCCTTGCTGCTCAAGCAGGAAATCATCCCCTTCCTCCCTCCCATCTTCAACAGCATGGACCCTAGGCCCATGGACCCTAGGCATGTGATATGCTAATTAATGCCAGTAGGTGTCTCTTTGTGTGTCTTTTTCTCCAATTTTACTGAGGCAGGCAGACAGAACAGTGGCTATTTAGGGCTGTTTGGAGCTAATCAACAGGTCAGCTGATAAGCTGTTTAAGTAATGGAGAGAGGCCATTTTTTTGGTAATCAGGTGATAAAGACTGTTATCACTATCAGCCCCCAGCTGGCTTGCTTGCCTGTCAGTTTGCTGCAGACAGTATGAAGGAAGCAGGGAGGTGGATTGAAAAGCTCTGTATCATCAACAGATGCATGCACTGCACCCTCCCCCCCCCTGCCCTTTGCCTCAGAGTGCTAGCCCGGGACTGCAGGCAGGGCCATCCCTAGGGGAGGGTAAATCGGGGTGACTGCTCTGGACCCCACTCTTAGGGAGGCCCCACAGAGCTGGGCAGAGCAGCTGTGGCATCCAGCCACTTGCTACCCCCTCCCCACCCCCCATCCCCGCCACCGCAAATGGGAGCGGTAGCTTCTTCAGGTCCAGGGCATGTGGGATCGGAGTGGAGGCAGGGCCCTGCACGGACTGGTTTGCCTCATGTCCCACACCCTGCTTGGGTCCGCTCTGGCTGTAGGCTGGCAACACTCCTGCCCCTTGAGCAGCCAGTGGGGAAAAGCCTTGGACTGTGCCAGCAGACCTCCCTAATGAGAGAGTCTTGCTGGGGCCTGGCCACATACCCCTCAGGTCAGCTCCCTGCAGAAGGGAAGGGAGGGCTCCTTTAGCACCCTTGGCTTATAGCCTGAGTCATTGCAGGCACGTGCCTACATTTCCTCAGTCCACAGAGAATGTTTGTCCAATTTCAAACCAGTTCAGCTTAGCCAAGTTAGACTAACCTGCAAAGATTGAATTAATTTAGGCTCAGGCTTTTTGAATGTCTGTCCCTAGCTTTAAAGTCTGAGATGCTTGGTCCCATTGCAAGATCACGGCCATTAGCAGGTCATTCAAAAAATTCGATTGTTGTACAGTGAGTTTCTGCTGTGTTTTTTTTATCTGCAAATGACCTTTTTAGGACCCTTTCATCTTTCTCTACCTCTCACACACCCAGATGCATCCAGTATTTTGCTGCTGTTTTGATTTAGATCAGCAGTAACAGGAGTAAAGTTGCATGCTTCAAACAAGGAATGAAACAGTTGAAATTGGAGATGAGTTTTTAACATGTGGATTCTTGCTTTAGTCTTTCTGAACACTTTAGCAACCATTGCAAATATCTCACTGAGGATCTGACAGATGTCTCTAATATGGCAGTGAATCTGTTTTTGAAGACCAGCATAATCTCCCTTGCTAGGTTCTTACATTAACATCCATTGCCATTGTATCTGACCCCTGCCTAACTGTGAGAACAACAACAATGATATCTCCCTCTTCCTTTCCTGCCAGGCCTGGAAACAGTTGGTTTGTTCTTTCCTAGCAAAGGAAGTTAAATGGGGTCAGAGAGCCAGGGTGGTTTACAATATGGTTTTGTGACTTGATAGCTGGGTGGATATTTTACCCATTGTTGTTTTCTTCCGGCTTTGAGGTGGTTGAATACTTGCTTGCCAACTTGTCTTCATGGTCATTGGCATAATTTGAAAATATAGGAGAAGGTTACAAGTGGTAGCAGATGTGAAGCTGGGAAGAGGTGGGATGTTGCATGTAACAGGCGTGGTGACATAAAGAGGCTTTAAAAAGAAGAATCAGAAGTAAGAGGAAAGAATTTGCCCTGAGAAATGTTGCATTCCCTGTGTGAAGCCCATAGAATTTTAGAGCAAGCAAGCTGCTGAGAGTGCTTTTCTGTCGAGGGTTTGTCCCTCCTCACCCCTCTCATATTTTTGAGAAAGGCATTTTGCCTTGCTCTCTGGTGGCTATTGGAGGCCTTGGTGGAATTCTGTGCCACAGCAGAGAGGAGAAGCAGGGGACAGAGATGGTGTATTGATAGGCTTTGCCACAGTTTACAGACCTGAAGAATTATGGAAAATAGGATGGAATCATGAATTAGTTCGGTAATGGCAGAATGCAGTGTCAAATCGATCTCATAGGGATAATGTACGATCTCATATGGATAATATGGTCTAATAGGGATAATGGAGACCTGGTGGGACTCCATCTATAACTGGGCCTCTGGTATAGACGGCTATACCTTGTACAGGAGCGATCATGTGGAAAAAAGGGGAGGCGGGGGGGTAACTCTCTAGTCAAGGAAAGCTACGCGTCCCTGCAAGCTGACATTGGCACCTGGGGGGGGACGATTGGAGACTCTCTGGGTTAAAATCCATGGTGAACAAGGCACAGGGGACACAATTGTGGGAGTCTACTACAGACCTCCTAGCCAGCATCAAGAACTTAACCAGGAATTTGCCAGGGAACTAGCTGAGGCTGCATGCTCCTGGTGCATGGTTGTCATGGGACATTTCAACTACCCTGACATCTCATGGGAAGAGCACTCGGCCACATCCAAATGGTCGCAAAGGTTCCTCATGTGTGTGGATGAGCTCTATCTGACTCAAGAAGTCTATGGACCAATGAGAGGCAAAGTGCTGTTCGACTTGGTACTGGCAATGAGGGATGACTTAATCAGTGACCTAGCAATCTAAGGGAAGCTGGGAGACAGTGACCATGAGCTGATCACCTTCACCATCCACCGTAAAGCTGGAAAGTCAGTCAGCAAGGCAGAAGTCCTCAACTTTAGAAAAGCTGATTTTGACAAGCTCAGGAGGCTTTTTGGTGAGGCCCTAAGGGACCTCAACCCAAAGGGGAGGGGAGTTCAGGAACAGTCGTTGCTCCTCAAGGGAGTGATCCTGGAAGCTCAAGCAGTGTCTATTCCGTCTTGGAGAAAAGGCAGCAAAAGGGCACAGCAGCCCCCTTGGCTCTTCAGGGAACTAGTGGACCTCCTGTGTTTAAAAAGGAAGACCTGGATCCACCACAAAGGAGGACTACTCTACACTGGTCCGGACCTGTAGGGAGCAAATCAGGAAAGCCAAGGCTGCAACTGGACTCCAACTGGCTACACATATCAAGGAGAATAAAAAGTCCTTTTTTAGATATGTGGGGAGCCGGAGGAAAAGCAAGGGTAATATTGGACCCCTGCTTAACCATATGAGGCAAGTGATAACCAATGCCCAAGAAAAAGCCAACTTGCTTAATGGGTATTTTGTGTCGGTCTTTCACCAGCCCCAAGGGACAGCCCTGCTCAATACGGTATGGGATGGCCAGGGCGAGGGAGAATTGTTATTCTTCATCAATGTTGATCATGTGAAGGAACATCTTGAGAGGCTGGACACCCTCAAGTCAGCTGGCCCAGACAGCTTGCACACCAGGGTACTTAAGGAGCTGGCAAGCATCATAGCTCTGCCACTAGCACAGATCTTCAGGAACTCATGGCACTTGGGTGAAGTGCCTCAAGACTGGAAGAAGGCCAATGTTTTGTCTATCTTCAAGAAAGGGAGGAAAGCAGATTTGGGGAACTACAGGCCCATCAGCCTGACCTATATCCCAGGGAAGATCTTGGCAAAAATCATCAAAGAGACCATTCTGACAAACTGGCTGAAGGCAACTTCCTGTGGGATAGCCAGCACAGGTTTGTTGCGGGTAGGTCTTGCCTGACCAATCTAATCTCCTTCTATGACCAGGTGACATATCATCTGGACAAGGGAGAAGAGATTGATGTCATATAACTTGATTTAAAAAAAGCTTTTGATCTAGTATCCCATGATCATCTCATAGAAAAACTGGCCAACTGCAGCCTCAGCTACATCACAGTCCACTAGCTGGGGAACTGGCTCCAAGGTTGGACCCAGAGAGTGGTAGGTGATGGAATTCAATCATTGTGGTGCACCGTGACCAGTGGGATCCCCCAAGGCTCTGTCCTTTTCTTTTCAATATCTTCATTAATGATGTGGACATTGGTATTAGAAGCGGACTAGCCAAGTTTGCTGATGATACCAAACTTTGGGGTAAAGCGTCCACATCCAAGGAGAGAACGGTGATCCAGGATGACCTTGACAGGCTCGGAAAATGGACAGATGAAAACCTGATGGCCTTCGACACCGAAAAATGCAAGGTATTCTACCCTGGGAAGAAAAACCCACAGCATGCTTATAAGCTCGGCAGTGCTATGCTTGCTCTTACCATGGCTGAAAGGGACTTGGAGGTCATGATTGACCACGAGATGAATATGAGCCACCAATGTGATGTTGCAGCCGGCAAAGTGAGCAAAACTCTGGCTTGCATCCATAGATGCTTTTCTACCAAATCCCAGGATGTTATCCTCCCACTGTACTCGGCCTTGGTGAGGCCACAGCTGGAGTACTGCATCCAATTCTGGGCTCCACAATTTAAAAAGGATGTGGAGAAGCATGAGAGAGTCCAGAGGAGAGCCATGTGCATGATCAGAGGACAGGAAAACAGGCCTTATGAGGAGAGGCTGAGAACTATGGGACTCTTCAGCCTGGAAAGGCGCAGGCTCAGGGGGCACCTGGTCACTACTTGTAAGTATATAAGGGGTATACATCAGGATCTGGGGGAAAGCCTGTTCACCAGAGTGCCCCATAGGATGACAAGGTCAAACAGTCCCAAACTCTTCCAAGACCATTTCAGGCTGGACATAAGGAAGAACTTCTTTACTGTCTGAGCCACCCAGGCGTGGAATAGACTGCTGCCAGAGATGGTGAAAGCACCTACTCTGGACTCCTTTAAGAGCCAATTGGATGTTTATTTTGCTGGGATCCTGTGACCCCAGCTGACTTCCTGCCTCTGGGGCAGGGGGCTGGACTTGATGATCTTCCGAGGTCCATTCCAGCCCTAATGTCTCTGAAATCTATGAAATGTAGTGTCACACTTACTAGTTATGTGGTTAGATCAGGGTAAATTTCATATACCTGTAGATTCTGTTTTTCATAAATCTTTTTGTAATGTATGAAATGCAGTTTTCTACATTTGTTTTTTTCCTCTGATGTGTCACCACTCTGACTCTCAACAAATGGAGACAAGAGCATGACTAAGCATCAGGGCTGTGCGAAGCTTCGGATGCTGATTCAATTTGGGGGAGATTCAGCCCAACTTGGCAGCAGAATTTCTGAATCCGAATCAATTGGGAGACCAATAAAAAGGTCCGAATAGATTCAAAGCTCTCCAAATTGGTTCAGAAAAGATTTGGAGATCTTCGGAGATTTGGGCAGTCCCAGCTCCCTGCCACAGGGAGCTGGACCCAGACACCATGCCAGTAAGTAGGGGGTGGGGGGGAAGGGCTGGCAGATGGGGGAAGGGGACCATGGAGGGACCCCTGCCAGGCCCCATCCCCTGCCTTCTCCCCCAGTCCCCATTAGTGCCCCCGACCCCTGCCCGCTTTCTCAGCCCCCACATGGCTTCCCTGCCCAGTCCCAGCTCCCAGTTTCTTAAAAAATATTTTTTAAAAAGCCCTGCACTCAGTGGCTGCTACCAGGTGGGGGGGCAATCCCCACTGCCCTGCGCTGTATGGGAGTCTCTTCCATGAGGCCCCATCCACCGCCCATTCTCCCAGCCCGGTTAATAGCTGCCTCACCTGGGCTCAGCTCTGAGCTCTTTTAAAAAAAAAAAAAAAGCCCTGTACTCACTGGGTCCTGCAGCAGCCTTGAGGCTTCTGGGGGCTCATGGCAGAGCACCACTCATGCAGTGTGGGGCAGCGGGGATCATAGATTCATAGATTCATAGATTCATAGATGTTAGGGTCGGAAGGGACCTCAATAGATCATCGAGTCCGACCCCCTGCATAAGCAGGAAAGAGTGCTGGGTCTAGATGACCCCAGCTAGATACTCATCCAACCTCCTCTTGAAAACCCCCAGGGTAGGGGAGAGCACCACCTCCCTTGGGAGCCCGTTCCAGATCACTCTCTTCCCTTCCCCACCTGGCAGGACCCGGTGAGTGCGGGGCTATTTTTTTTTTCTTCAAGAGCCGTGAGCTGGGGCCAGATGGGGCAGCCATTGAGAGGGCTGGGAGAGTTGTGTGTGTGTGTGTGGGGGGGTGGGACCTGTTTGATTTGGCGATTCGGTGGTGGCCGAATCTCCGAATCTGATTCCCCGAATCAATTTGGAAAAGTGATTCTAATTACTGAATTGAATCACTGTCCCTTGAATAGGCTGAATCTAAATCCCAAGTGAATACTAGCTGCTTTGTGCAGGCCTACTAAGCATAACAAAACATCATTAGGCTAGATCTTTTCAAACCATTCATCTACATTCAGTGATACTGTGGGATTCTAATGCAGTGATTATTTATAGTACAAACATCTGCCAGCATGACAGACATTGCTATTAAGGCAGTAAACATCAGGTGGTTAATAACATAACAGCCAAAATCTGGTCTTACTAAGCATATAGGACTCCTCTAATGTCAAGGGGATCTCTGCTCATGTAACTAATTTGGCTCTACTTACCTAGTAGGCTCCTTGACTTCTAATTATATGCACTTACTAATAGTTTGCTTAAGCAGGTTTTGTGAAAAACTTTTCAGCCAAGCTTGTCATTTGCATTTAGGAGTAAATGATTTTGGCCTTAGGATCGTCCTTTTCCCTCTTACCTCTTGTCTTTTTTCTCAGATTTTTATTCTCCTTTGGTTTCTCTCAGCCTTGGTTCACAGAAGCCAACGCCCTCAGTAGCTGTCAATTAGCAGGATGCCTGGTGATAGCCAGGTGATTGATAGCTCCTTCACTAAACTTGCATTGCCTTTCTACATCCCCTTCCCTTTCCTTGTTACATTTCCTTTTCCCCTTGACAGCACAGTGCTGTTAAATCTGGGGGTGTTTGGCATGGCTTTAGTTTTAAAAATACTTCAAGAGGACTCTCTTCTGGGGGACTGGAGGTGGGGAGGGCAGTTAATAGCTTTTCTTTTCCTTTAATTTTCTTAAGTTCCCATGAGAAAGGGACAAACTTGAGTGACCAGCAGTCAGCCTTGCTATAATTGGGAACTGCATCCTGTAGTTGACTCCCTGGCTTGGGGATTATGTGCACCTGTAATACATTCACAATAGTGTCAGCATTTCTATTATAAAGCCCGTGGTTGAATGTCCTATAATTCAGTTATTTGGATTCACCATGAGGTGAAATTTTTATTCTATAGTCAAAATGATTAGGGGCTCATTTGTGCCATGCCAAACTGCTCACGCTACCTATTAGGCTCAGTTTTTGAGTGTTAGGTAATTTGTAGGGTTTCTTTTTTTGGTGCTGCCTAATGGGTTTTACAGCTCGCTTATCAGCCTTAGAGGACATAGAATGAAATTATAAGGAAGAAAGTTTAAAACAAACAAAGTTCTTCTTTGCACAGCTTGCAGAACTCATTGCCACGAGATGTTGTAGAGACTGATAATTTAACCAGGTTAAAAAGGGGACTGGACAAATTCATAGAAGACAGCTCCATTAGTTAGGGGTACAGCAAGCCTTGAATGCTAGAAGCTGTAAGGCTCTCTCACTCTCTGCCATTGTGAGAAGCAAGATAGTGGGCAAGATGGGCCTGTGATCCGATACAGTATGGCCCTCTTATGTTCTCAGACTCTAAGGGTTAATTTCTCTTTTGGTAGCTCTTGTGCTTACACTTCATTGTGTGATTGGATTCCAGTGTTCTTTTCAATTTTTCTTTTTCTTTTGGTCTGGTTTAAAATTTTCATTTTGCAACCTACAAGCAGGGCAGAGAAAAGAGTTCCCTAACATGTCTGACAGTATCATTGGGGAACAGGATAAGGAAGTTATATGGCTCCTCCATGTTAGAGGAATTCACAGAAGAGGAATATCAAGGAAATTTTCTCTTGTTATTACTAGCAGAGTGACGTTTGGTATAAAAAGACTCAAATTCCCTTCCCAGGCCTTGGAGAACTGTGTAAACTGGTGGTTAATTGGTATCACATAGTTACCAACTACACAACTCACAAGCCTAGGTCTTATACTAATAAAATCTGCTGGATAAACCTGGTGGAAATGTTAGAGGGAGACCTTGCAAATACAGAGAAGTCAAATTTGGGCCAGTTTCTTACTCTCTCACACCTGAAAGATGTTACTAAGAGGATCGAAAGCCTGCTGGCAGGGAAATCCAGGGGCAACCTGAACCTGGCAGAATGGGCTCTGCTCCAGGCTGCCATGGAAAGGAGAGGAAGGGAGCATGCCAAGGGAGAGTGCAAATGGCAACCTGGAGAACACTACTACAGCCCTGGGCAGGGGGGTGAAAGTTAGGGGCTGTTCTATCTCATGCCTAGGCTGAATTAGCTTTTGACTGCCTCCAAGATAAGGCATTGGAAAGTCTTCTTTTATCCCCTTTGGTACACTGAGCACTCTCAGGAAGATCTGGTCTTTTTGGCTATGAAAGCACAGGGTGAAAGACCAAACTAACTAGCATTTGAGTTGAAGATAATTCCTTGTTTCATTGGGTAATAAGGAATCTAGAAAATATCCATCAAGTCTCTACTAGCTGTGTATTGGAAATGTCTTTGTTTCCAGTGAGAGGGAATGAAAAGTTAGTTGATCTGCTTTGCTTTAGAAATTTCAGGATCAACAATATTTATAAATGTAATGTTTTTCTATTCAAATTTCTTTACATTCAAGTAACTGGATGCAGGCTTCAGTTTACTCCCACCTAAATAGCATGTGGCTAAAAATTACTCACGTACAGCGAGTCACTGTTTCTGAAGTTTGGTTACTTAGCAAGGCCATGATACTATGCAGAGACCCCAGTGTAACCTTTTTGTCAGACATGACTGCCCTTAGTTACTTTAACCCAGCTGGATCCTCCTTTCCATGATGGGCTACTGTGATGTTTCCTTCCCACAGGACTCTTCTTTTTTTCCCAAAGAGCTTTTCTAACCTCCCTTGCATCTGGGTGGAGAAACCAGCCAGCTGCACCAATAGGAAGTAAAACCCACTTAGCATTTTCCAGACAGAACAACACCTGTTCACGGGTGGGGTATGTGAAGCAAATACTGTTAGCCTCTTACAGTAAGTGATGTTTTACTAGTTTTAAAATTAAAGTTGAAATGGGAAGCCTAATTTAGTCACCCAAGCTTGAAAACCAAGTTCCTTAAGTGTACTTTGAAAGGCAGTTAATAAATGTGCTTCTGCTTTAGCAGATCTCTAATGAAAAGAATTGTGTATGGGATAAATGCAAAGATGAGCAGAGGATATTTATAAATCAGATATGAAGAAAACTGCTTTGTTAAAAGCTTTGCTGAGTTATTAAAAAAGTCACTGCACAGGTACACTGAAAAGGAATAAATACCTCTGATAACCACACAACCCCTGCTGAACTTTTTTGGACCTGTCTTGAACAGGCTTAATTTTCATGGGTCTATCTAGTGTCCAAATAAAAGACCCCAAATTTATTTATTTGTTGCAACTTGGGATGGTTTTATGTCCCCCCGTCCTCCCCCCCAATCAGAATGTGACAACATTTAAGGAAATGATGCAGTGTCATGCTGTGTAATCGTGTAGTGATGCAGTACTATGCAGTCCAGTACCCAAGGGGATGCAGTACAGGCAGAATGAGCATTTGGCAGATTGTGTTCTTCAGGATTTGTCTCCCAGGGGGTCTGTCCTAGGCTCCCCTACTTAGGTCTTCATGCTGATGATCTGTCAGAGGGAGACGTTAGAATTGAAGGAAACTTGCTTCCTCACATGCCTGTTGTTGTCCCTTTCCTCAGTGCCATCTGTGAGTCATTTCAGTTGAATTTGTGAGTCCTTTTCAAATCAAGTGCTTTATATTTAAGGTCTTAAATATGGATTTAATAACCTAAGTGTAGGCACTCAGATTTGAACATCTTGGCCATAATGCTCATAACTACACTGAAATATTGAATCTGTTCTCACTAACAAGGCAGTTTTTTTCACACAGTAAAGGAATTTGTGTCATTCTGGATCTGTTATGTTACTGAAGTGTTGGAGCTCTCCCTTGCTTAGTGCAGCTGTACTCGTCATGTATTGCAAATCAATAGTAAAACACTTAGCTAAAATACTATTGAGTCACTGTTCCACATTGATTCTTCCCAGATTTCAATCATACAAAATAAAAGAAACAAAGATTGATTGGTCCCAGGAGACTGAAGTCATAATTCAGCTGAGATGCTAAAAAAAACACCCCAAAATACTATTATAGTGCTTATACCTAGTTAATATTTTAAACTGCAAATAATTACAAGAAAAGACACAAAGATGAGCATGTGTAATGCACATTACTTATGCCTGCCTTGCAGCTTTTCAGATATATTGTGGGGCAGAATTCTTCCCCACAGTCTTCCCCACAATTCTTCTAGTGTAAGGCCAATACACCAATTGAATTTACTTGTCCTATCTAGAGGAATAATGTGGTGCATCGACCTTCTTCTAGTCCTCTGCATAGGGGTGAATATTGATCCATGATAAATACTTCATAAGTTTTCTAGTAAAATGGTGAATTTTTGTCCCTCAGTAAAGTTGAGCAGGTAGAATACATCTGTGCCTAAAAAAGTAAGGTTACTCATGCATTAAAACTTTATTACAAAAACAGTTAATGCTTCCAGAAATATTTGAAAGAATGGTCTTGGTTACATGAAGAGTATCTGAATAACAAAGTGCTCCAGAAGGACTGTAGTTTTTATATTTTAAAGTTAAGTACCAAGAGGGGCATATATATTGATGTATTTTTTCCAAGTCAATAAATATCATATCAAGTCCTTCATGGAAGGAGGATGTGGCAGAAATAATTATGACATGATGCGATAGGTTGTTTTTAAAAAAAACCTAAAGCAGAACAATACAGTAGTGTTCTGGTCATCAGGAAACACCGACAATGCTCCCACCTTTTTCCTGTGACTTACCCAGAGTTCCTTCCAGGCGACACAGATAGTGCCGTGGACTGAGTTCTGTGCCAACTGAAAATAGATTTTTTTTTTTTGTTAAGATTGTGTCTGATTAAAAATGGGTTTTAGTTTCACTCTTTCCATGCAGTTTTACCACAGCTATGCAGTGTAGATAAAACCCTTCTGGTAACTCATCAAAGTGCTCAGCTGCATGGTATGTTCAAGGGTTTTTCAGCTGTTGACTGGCACAAAAATAATTTACATTTACAAATTTATATTACTATAGTGCTGACTCTTTGGACTAGTAAAACAGGCCTTTGCTGTTGATGTATTCAAGAAAGGGGTAGAGAGTGTCCAAGAGCTAAATGATTTTAACCCACTAGAATCTGTGTCTGGGCCTGTGTCTGATGGGTCTCTTTCAATACCTGTTATAACCCTAAGCTCCAGTGATTAGACACAATGATGATGATTTTAGCCCTAGAGATCTCCACTCAATGCCTGGTTTGTTGGCCCAGGCGGATTCTCCTGTTAGTTTGGGAATAATACTTGAGTGAGTATCCTTCATCCTTTCAGGGCCCTAAAAGTGCTGCATAACCAAACTCTCATTCATATATTAGTTTATTAAGGAAGACATTCCCATTTACTGCATTCAGCTCCATGAACCAGATGTTCTCAGCTGGAGAGTAGGGGACCTGTCCTCCATTCTCCCTATCTTTTCCCAGTTTTATGCACTAAACTAATTTCCTCAGCTTTTTTCAAGGTTGGGTAAATGTTGTGCTTTATTTAAGTCACTCATTTCTTTCTAACCATGTTCAAATGAACAATAAATAAGTTTTCTCCTCATCAGCTGCATTACATGCAGGGGAAAAAACAGATTTCACTAAATGGAGACGGCTTCCCTTTTTCCATTTCCCAAATCCCAACCAACTGGTTTATATAAACAGAGATAAATATTTATAAAAAATGCTGGGCATGGCAACCATTGTTTTTTTTAAATATTTGGATTAGATTGTGAGATTTAACTATTAATGACACAGTTTGGCATCTGTGTGACATAGCAGAAAGCTTTCTACTACAAGTAAAGTTAGCTTTTCTGCAAGGATTTAGAACAAATACTACACTTTTGCTCAGGGCTGTGTAAGAAAAATTCCTGAAGCCCTGAAACTAGTGGGTATCCAAAAAGAAGACTGCAGAATAAGTTTTATTTCATACCTTCATATATATCATTTTCATAAGCCTGTCCAGTGGCTATGATCCATCCATGCAGTGTCTGTCCTGTTTTCATTTTTCTGAGCACAGTTCCACTAGGTGGATCCTTAAGTATATTCACAATCTTTATTGCTGAGCATGCTTACACAGCTGTAGGCCAAAACTGGGTCCTGGACCAACCCCAATAAAAGGGCACTTGTAGAAGGATGTGGAAGTTGGGATGTGTGGTTTTCACACCCCCAACATACAAGTAGAGGCAAAAGAGCATCAGTGCAGCTCCGCTTGTAGGCTGTAGAAATACCTTCCATTCTTATCCTTCCCTGTTTACCTCTGCATGTCTGCTTGCCTTTCTCTGGAGGGGGCTGGTCCTACTCCTATTGAGATCAATGCCAAAAATCCATAGATTTCAGTGAAACAGAGTAAGGCCCTTTTTCTGTGAAAACCCACTATTGCCACTTATATTGCTACAGGGGCTATCTTCCTAAGTGACTTCTCTAGAGCCTGTTAATGAATGCTGGACTGGAGTTTCTACTTTCCACTGCTGCAAAAGCTACATGCCAAAGACCCGGTCAGATTTATCTTTTCTAAAAAAAGGCGGTGGAGGAATTTTAATATTTTATGAGGTTTTTAATAATTAATTTTCAAAAAGTGCAACAAAAATAGATAGAAAGCTGAAGCAAATTTGTGTGACATTGAGGTAAAGAAATGCAAATAGAAGCAAAGCCTGTATTCTACCTTCAGCTATCAGTATAAAACTCATCAAAGTAAACCTGTTTTATTTAGACATCTGGAAAATGTACTTTGACAAACATCCACTTGATGACTGTCAGTGTCTTATAAAGAGACTTTGATATCAAAGATCCTCAGAAACTGTCAGAATAAATTGCATCTTCTTTATGACAGAGGAATCTTTCCTAGCCATGATTTGTATTGTATAGTTGATATGTTTTTAGCATCTTAACACAAAAGATTATTTTGCAAATAGCTTTTGTACATATTTATGCAAAATAACCTGATGTTACTAAGAGGTCATTTCAGGTAGTTAAGCAAACTAGAAAAGAGAATCTGCGGTGCTGTTTTCTCTGCCACTTATACATGTGTTACTTCTTAGGTTTTTTAATGTAAAATTAGTCAGTAATGATACATGGTCAATATATTTATGTACATTAGGTGACCTATTTTAAAGTCTTTTTTTAAATGGTAGGGAGAAGAATTCCAAGCCTATGTCATAAAAGACACTATCGCTTTGCATTAGGCTAATGCAATGTATAGATCAGTTGTTAAGAACTATTAGGAAGAGGGCAAAATATAATTGATTCTGTTAGTTATACATTTTATCTTTTCTTCAAATGGCCCTCCAGCAGTGGTCTCTATTGTGAGAACACTTTACCTTCAAAAGTAAAGAGATCATTGGTCATTGAAATGAGTGAAGCTATGGATATGACTAATTCCATTTGGTGATCCAGGACACTTCTTAGCTGAAAAACTAAAAGAAAAAAAAAGAAATACTGTCTTGTGGTGGAATGGAAGAAGCTCAGTGCATGAAAATGGAAATAGAAGAGGTCTTGTGGAGAAGCACCTCTTAGAAAAATGGGACTTCTTGTAAATACAGTAGATTGTTAATAATCTGAACACCATTTATCTGAATCATTCAGTTATCTGAATGCAGAATATCTTGCTGACTTGAGTAGTTTGTGCGACAAGTGAGAGCAACAGTGACTAAAAATGAGAGTGAGTTGTGTAATGATCAAGAAAAAATAAAATAAAATAATCAACAAACTGAGGAAAGGTGACTCTATTACCAAGCTTTTTTTAGAGTAAGGCACTGGAGTATGTTCATTTAATATGTGCTTCATTAACCAAACAATTTGATTTTACAAATAGTGTTGGTCCCAATTACTTTGGATAATTGATGTTCCACTGTATGTAGCTTGATTGCCTTTTACTGGGAGAAGACAATTTTAGTACTTTTGTAGCACTTCAAATATCCAAGCACTATAGATGTTAATTATTGAATTCTCACAGGGCATGTCTACACGTGCCCCTGACTGCGCAGGTACTGCGCAGTCATTAAGTACTTGCTTTAGTACTTGTTAGTACATTTAGTGAGTAGCAAATGACTACGCAGTGCCATGCCACTACTGCACAGTCCTTGTGATGCACAGGTTGTTTTCGACCCTACTGCGCAGTAGTGGTGGGTTCACAGTTAGTGCCCACCAATGCTACGTTGCTGTAGTGATGAGCTATGGTTCTGTAGCTCGTTGCTACAGTGATGTAGCATCTTGTGTAAATGTGCCCACAGTGTCTCTGTGAGATAGTTGAGGATTAATTTCCCCAAAGCTGAAACTAGTCTTTTGATTTGCACTTGTCCACACAGCAAGACACTGGCAGAGCCAGCATTAACTGTCAACCCCAGACTTAGTATAGTGGACCCTTGCTCCCTCTCAGTAAGAGGATGTGGTGAATTGGGTCACGTAGTCCAGAGTATAGAGAAGGTACTGTGAAAATATAACAGTTTAAGTCAGCTGGGAGAGTTAGGTACAGTGCTGTTGTTGCTTGACACTTAGATGTTACAATAACCTGTGGATACTGTTTGTGCAGAATCATGTGGAAGAATCCCAAATGTGTGAAAATTTGAGGGATATTAGATGCAGTTTCTGAATAAGGGAATGTGTAAAGCCTGGCATTGTAAGAGTTTCATGGGTTTTCTGGTATTTTGACTAACCTCCTTATCAGTGACTGTCATTCTCTTGAAAAAACTTTTGATAGTAATGCCTGTAAGTGGTACTTTCGGGAATTAATACCAAAACAAAAGGTTTAATTCTACATGTGTCAAAATAACGTCTTTCAGGGGTTACTGCACAGTGTTGGCTGATGCTGTATTCCCGTCCTCCAAAGTACCTTTGCTTTGAGGCTGTATTTCCAAGTGTGACATCACTAACAGCATTGTGCCCACTTGCCATAAAGGAATAATTAATTTGCAGCAATACATTCTGTAGACAGATGGAAAACAAGGGTCTTGAAACAGGCTATGTTACTAAATCCAGGCTTCCTTTTATGTGGATATCCTGTATGGAGTCAGGAAGGTACAGGAGGGAACAGGAGACATTATGCCTACACTAGCTGTTGATCTAGAAATGGATAATAGTGGGAAAGCTTTTTGTAATTTTACATCAAATGTTATTCTCTATTCTTTCTCATATACTATTCTTCTTAAAAAATTCTCCATCAATCAATACTTTCAAAGCAGTCCTGTTGAGGAAATACTGTGTTTTAAAGTTTGTTTGTTGGCTGTAAAGTTCCAGAAAGTTCAATCACCCTTCTCTCAAAATAAAGTAACTGATTAGAGTCCATTAGTTAAATACTGGATGGTTAAGAATGTCATAGAATAATTTATAAAACACCCTACTATTTTGGAACAATTGCTCATGATATAGATAATTACATGATATAGCTGATTTCCTTGTGTAAAGATGACTGTTCTGGGAATTGTAGGTATCAGCTCATTTTGACAGGTCTAGTGTTGGCCAGAGGCTGAATACAGGACTAGATAGATTGCTAATCCTTTGTGATATGTAACTTGCTACATCCTTATATAAAGGACCAACATACCTACAGCATAACGAGCTAGAATAGGGTTATTTCTACCATTCACAGCTATTTTTTGGTTGTCTTTAGGGGGTTTTACATGCTTTGAAGCAACCTCAATAACTGCTCCCAAAGGGTCAGAAGGCCTCAGTCAGTACCTTTCAGCTTCAACTCTAAGTTTAGCTGTGGCTCCCGTTCAACATATTTTTAGAGGATGAAGCATTATTTGCTTCATTGTCATTAGTATTATGTAATGTGTGTATAATTTCTATAGGCCTGCATAGTGCTTAACATAGAGTTGCTTGAAGAAATAATCAGTACTTAGATTTAGGTTAAATAAAACAAGTAAATAAACCATTTACCTAGAAGGAATGGGGAGACCCAATGGAAATAACTGAACTGCAAAATTTCACACCATTGAAGTAATGTTATGCCAAACCTCTGTGGCCAGGCAGTAGAGTTTTTAGAGTTATAAATACATTGTATCTTGTTATTAGCTAGATTATTTCTTTTTCCTTCTCGTTAATGTTTGCAGCTTTGCCTCTGGCAGCTCCAATATCTGTCAGTTCTCTTTCAGAGCCTAACTCACTCATCATATTTCTGGCAATGGGCTGTCTCTCTCTACCTAAACTTCAAACACCTTCCTGGCTGTTGGTGTAGTTTTCTTCCTCTTAAATTCTAGAAGGAGATGGCCTCCTTAGTTGGTTATTAAACCTTCTTCCTGGAAACCTCCTTCCTCTCCATTCATCATCTTATCAGCTAACCATTGCTTATGTCTGGAACATCTTTCCCTAGGACTCCAATACACGCATGCAGGAGCTTCCATCTGAGTGGACCAGATGTCAGCAGTTTTACTGGGAAATATAGACAAATATAGAATTATGGTTAAAATGTGAATCTTTGAAGATGTCAGTTCAGGCTATTGCAAGTAATATTGAAGTCCATGTTTTCCAAGTACTCCAAGAAATGCAGTTTCTTTTCTGCATTTCATCTGGAATGGGGAGAATTGACATTTTATCTCTAATTAACATTTTTCCAAGAAAATGTTTTTCAGGCTCTTTTGACAAAAAAATAAACACATGATTAGATATCACTGTTATACTAGGTGCCTCTTGTCCCCTAGGGGCATGTCCCCATGAGTGGGAACGTGCGTTACCCTGGGGAGAAACATCAATGGCACAATGTGTGCCACTGCTGCTTGTTCCCAGGAAATGCCCCTGCATGCATACTCTGGTGTGGGATCTCCTGGTGTCAAAAAACCCCATGTGCTGCAAATTAGCAGTACAGGGAACAACTGCATGTGTGGTGTGTGTGGTGCCTCAGACAGGTCTGCAGCACTGCATGCCACATGTCTGCATTCGTTTGGACGCGTCCTAGCTGACTCGTGTCTCTTAACCCCTTGCCCTTGCCTGTACCTTTCCTGGTGCTTTCAGTGGTGTGACCATTTTACGGGGTCATCTCATTGGGTGAGATGACCCCAGCAAGATAAGCATCCAAGTACTTCTTAAAGATATCCAGAGTAGGTGCTTGCATCACTTCTGGGGGGCATCTATTCCAGACTCTGGAGACTTGGACGATAAAAAGGTTTTTCCTTATGTCCAGTCTAAAACAGTCTTCCAGCAGTTTGTGACCTTGTGTTCCCTTAGGGTGCCCGGGTGAACCGACATTTTCCCAGTTCCTGATGCACACCCCTTATATACTTGTAGGCTGGCACCAAGTCATCCCTGAGCCTTCACTTCTTCAGGCTGAAGAGTGCCATGCCTCTCAGCTTCTCCTCATAAGGCCTGTTCTTTTGACCTCTAATCATGCATGTGGTTCTCCTCTGGACTCTCTCAAGCTTCTCCACATCCTTTCCAAAGTGCAGAGCCCAGAATTGGATGCAGTACTCCAGCTGCGGCCTCACCAAGGCTGAGTAAAGCAGGAGGATGACTTCTTGGCTCTTGCTTGAGATGCATCGGTAGATGCAAGCCAGAGTTTTATTTGCTTTGCCAGCTGCGGCATTGTATTGGTGGCTCATGTTCATTTTGTGGTTAGTCATGACCCCCAAGTCTCTTTCGGTCATGGTGCAAGTGAGCGAAGCACTGCCAAGCCTATAAGTATGCTGTGGGTTTCTTCTCCCAAGATGGAGCACCTTGCATTTCTCCATGTCAAATGTCATCAGGTTTTGATCTGCCCACCTTGAGAGCCTGTCCAGATTGAATTGCCAGCCTATCCTCTAGGGTGACCGCACTTCCCTATAATTTAGTGTTGTCTGTGAACTTAGCCAGTCCGCTTCTGACACCCGAGTCCAGATCATTTATTAAGCTGAATTAAGTTGAATAAAGGTGGCATTTCAAAAGGAAGGAGGAGTGTAACATGCACAAAATATATGTCACTAAAGGTGCTTACAGGGAATGCAGACAGCCATTTGAACTATATAAATAATACTGGTCATTGCCCATCCTTTCGTAACTTTGAGGCTAGACTACTACAATGCACTTTATGTGAACTGCCCTTGTGGGCCATCTGGAGGATGCAGCTGGTGTAGAATGCAGTGTCCTTCTGACAGGGGTGGGTCACCAGGCACATTACTCTACATTACTTTGCTGGCTTCCAGTAGTTTTTTGGGAGTCATTTAATGTACTATACGACCTTAAATAGTTGGGGCCCCATGTACCTTAGGCACCACTTTCTCCCTTGTGTTTCAGCGCAGTCCCTAAATTCAGGGGAGAGTAATCTCCTTCAAATAGCAGCCGTGTGCCAAGTTTTCTTGGTTGTTGTAGGAAGCTACTCCTCAACTCTGTGATTCCCTCCCCCCCGTGGTTCCTCAGAGCTGCAGCTTGGACACATTCTGGAAGCACTGTACAGGCAGTACTTCAGCAGGCAGAGTTTGTTCTATTACATATTGTTTCATTTTACTATTTTTGCCTGTCTATAACTTACCAGCTTTTTATTGTAAGCCACTCTGAGTCTGTTCTGGGGAGAGCAGCATAAAAATCTAATAAATAAAAGAATCCTATTGATTTAAATATTAAAAGCACTTCTTACTGCAACGTAAGCATGCCTGCTAACGGAGGGCTCTCAGCTTTTCATACACCATTAACGCTGGCTGCATTATTATTTAAAGACTGTTCTCAGCCTCTGCAGAGTGGTTTGCACCTTATTAAGGCTTGCTACATTGTTATTCAGAGCTCAGTGCCTCTAACTAGCAGGCTTGAAACTAGCTTGCCAATTTTAGGGCTGCTTCTAGCTCAGGGCTAGCAGTGGTTGAGATAACTTAGACCAGGGATGCTCAACCCCCCACTATATGCAGCCTGCAGAGCCATGTAATTTGGCCTGTAGGCCTCCCAATGGGTCTGGAAATTTGGTGGGGGAGTAGTAGCAATTAACACGGTGACACTTACCTGTTACCGAGTTTTCAAGCGCTGCAATGGCTGAATTGGGTCCCAGCCCCATGTGGCTGCATTGGGCCCCAGCTGGGCCAGCACAGAGCGCTGGATCAGGGCCATAAACCATATTTGACCCACAGATGGATCTGACATAAGTCGTCCAGCTTACAAGTCAAAAAGGTTAGGCACCACTGGCTTATACCAGGGCTGTCCAGCTTCTGAGTGGCCAAAAACTGCACAGCCCCAGGTTACATGGCATGCAAGCTGCATGCCACACTGCATGCCCCTCTCACCACTGGACTGTGCCAGAATAACTCCTGTGATGCCCTGAAACCTTTAACTGTGGCCTCTCTCAGCCCCATGGCCTGTTCCACCCTGCCCCAGCCCAGGAGCAAGGGGCAAGCCATGGAAGCAGTGGGAGGGAGGAGGAGTCTGGAGACTTCAACAGCAGCAGGAAAGCAATGAGGGGAGTGGCTCCCAGACCAGAAGCCCAGGGATAACAGGTTAATGCTTTGTGGGAGTCAGAGGTGGACTTCAACCTGCCAGTTGGAGAGCCCTGGCCTAGACTGATTAACTGTCCACCCAGTGCAGGGCAGTTTTCTGGTTACCAAATACACCTATTGAATGAGGTGTAAATGGTGTTGTTATTTTTTTTATTTGTGTTACTGTAGCACTTGTGACTGCAAGTTATACATCTGGATCCTAGTTATTAGTTGCTTTACAAATGCAAAACAGAAAGAAGTCCCTGATCCAAAATTATTATAATATAAGAGAAAGACAAGAGTTGGATCCAGAGAGATGGGGAGAAATAATGAGACAATCCTGGCCAGCATGATAGGCTGAATATACTATTAACAATGGGGGATATGATAGTTAACAATTTCAGTGCTGTGTATACATTAGGAATGAATGCATTAGTCTGATGTGTGCTTCCACAGGCTGCTTCATGTGCTTTTCAAATCAAAGCTTTGCCAGGGAATTCTGAGGGCTTTCATCATACCTGCAGTATGGTTATACTAAGGATGGAGGTATACCAGTGGTGTTCAACCACCCAGTCCTGTGGCATAGAGCCAGGCAACAGGCCAGATTTGGTGCATCAGGCCCCATCTGACATTCAGACCTGCCTCTGTGGGCCAGATGGGGCCATGGACAGATTCAGTGTACCAGCTCAAACCGGCCACATGGGCTGGGTCTGCACACCAGATCTGGCCCCAGACTGACCCTGCAGTGGCCCAATCCTGTGCACTGAGTTACATTATTTGGTCCATGGAGCTCCCTACTGGTCTGGAAATTTGGTAGCATTGGAGCTGTAGCAGAGACTGCTGCACTACTGTTTCCTTGCCATCAAATATCCAGACTTAGGGGAATCTCCAAGGGTTGGATCCAGCCTTTGGGCGATAGATTGAATACCACTGATATCGACTATTCTCTGTGACTGCAGGGGACAGGACTAGGTGCAATTGTCTCTAATACAGCAGGGGAAATTTAGGTTATATATTAGAAAGAACTTGCTTGTTATGAGGATGATTAAGCATTGGAACAGACTGCCCAGAGAGGTTGTGGGATCTCCATGCTTGGAAGTTTAAGAGCAGATTAAATAGACACTTGCCTGGAAAGGTGGAGTCAAGAGATGACTCTGCCTTGAATATGGGAGGGACTGGACTAGATGACCTGCTGAAGTACCTTCCAATCTTACTATTCTGTGATTCACTGTGAAAGTCTGGTTAAAGTATTATTTTACAAGCCAATATTTCATACAACTATGAACTTTCAGTAGATTTTTACTAGGATTTGAATGATGCTTAAAAAAAGTAAGTGACTTGATAAAACACCATAGCAAAAATGTCACTTAGCTTGGATTAATAGTCAGGGCTTTTGCTATAATTCTTGGACAAGAACTGTTTCCCCTTGGCATAAAAATGGGGAAAGCAAAAGGAGCCTACATTTACACAGGCACCTGCCCTGAGCAGGAGCATCCAGAATCTGGCCATTGCAATTTATAGCACATGGAGCTAGGATTTTCCAGGGCACCAGCAGCTGTGATAAGCTCCCCACAACTGAAGCCCCAGGAGCATCCATCATTGCATCCCTTTCTACACCAGCTCTTATCCAAGGTCTGGTTCTGGGGGAAATACACAATACAGCTGGCAGTTGTTTTGTTTTTATTTCTCTCCTAGCATCCCAGTTGCCTCAGCCCTTGAATAGGAAAAACAAAACAAAACAAAAGGCTGCAGAACTTGCTGCTTTTACAAGTGAGGTCCTCTTTGCTGCTGCTGTGCGGTATAGGGAATCAAAAGGTACGACGGGGTCTTTAATATTGACACCTCAAATTCATGACGTATTTTGCTTGTTTTTGTCAGTGCTGTTTCTTTTTTAATTCTTGATTATTTTTGTATCTGAAAAACTCTTTCAAGATGAGAGCACTTTAATTCTGTGTTCTCTCTGACAAACTGTTGAAGAAAATGGGAGTTTAATAATTCAGAATTTTGAGCTACAACATTTGCTTCAGGGTCTTGCACAGTGAGTGGGTATATGCTATTATTTCCTTTCAGAAAAAAACATTGGGAGCTTCCTCGTCCTTCTGGGACATTTGACATTTCCCACAATTCTCTGAAAATCTGCAAAACGTTCTTGTTCTGTATCATCTAGGTCTTACTGGGATGATGAGTATGATGATGAGTAGGAGGCTGGAAAGAAGTTTTATATACCCATTCACCAACTAAACATTCCCAAGTAGAAGTTATTTCAGTTTTACTGGAGCCTGAAAAACCTTGAAATACTGAAAGCTAAAGGATTATCCATATTTTGAGAGACTACACTTAAATATTCTGTTTTCTAAATATTTAAAATCAGGCAGCAAGAAGTATTGTACATGTTTATATCTGTTTCTAAACTATTCTTCCAGCTGGAGTAAACATTAAAAACTAGTACATGCTTTTTTTTTTAATAACTGCATGTGATCTGAGTTCATGCAGTAGGCTTTATAATCAATAAAGTGGAAAGTACAGGAATCCAACGTACTGTAGTTCTAAGTTCTAATCAAGCACAGGTTGGATGTTATGTAGGTGTAGACTGAACTGAGATATATACAGCAGTGATTCTCAGCCAGGGTACTGCAGAACTCTAGGTGTCATGAGATTTTTTTAAGGGTATCCCAAGATGGGGTGCAATATTAGTACTGTTAGGTGTGCAAACATCTATGCATGATTCACAAGATAAACCCAGAGGGCATTTGTACCCATGCCCGTGCTGCAGTGGTGGGCGCTTTGAAAAGTGCGAGGTGCTGCAGCACATGTAGTTGTATAAGCGGCAAAATGCATGTCAGTGCTGAGAAAATGGCAGTGGCGCGCTTTTGAACTAAAACGCATCAGAGGCGCTTTAGTTCAAAAGCATACAGCCACCATTCTCTGTGTGCTGAAATGCATTTCTCCACTTATACAACTGCATGCAATGCAGCGCAGTGCACATCAGCTCGCGTGCAGATCAGACTTGATTAATCGAGTCTACTCTGACGTGCCGGACCTCTGGCATGTCCCTACCCAAAAATGTATGTGTATAAATGCACAGAGATTTCAAAGAAGAATCTATAACGCTCATATGCTATAATGGTCTTTCTAAGTTCTTTGAAACAGAATTGCTCTATTATTTTTCCATAATTAAAAAAAAAGTGAATTGTAAGAGGTGGCATTTTCCAAGGACTTCCTTGAGTGCAACTGGTATACGGTATTCATAAGACAGCCTAGAATTACATATATTTGGTAATATTAGTAGTGGGAAAAAGTATGGGGTGGTCCATAACAATTCAAAAAATGGATATAGCTGACCACATCTCCTCCATATCTGCATAAAAATTGGTTCCCAGATGCCATAGTAATAGTTAGTTATGTCTGAGTTGAATTTTAAGAAACATAAGGAGTGGGCCCTTTTTCTGTGAAAGAAAGTATATTAAGTATTTCAGAACTTTCAAGTAGTTCTGGTGTGCCAACCAATTTCACCACGTGCATAATAGATGAAGTATGTGCTATGTACTCTAGGACATTGGGTTGGGCAAGTCATTCTTAATTGAGCTCCATCTCACTTCTTCTGAGGCATTCTCAGTACCCACTGACTGCATGGAAGTTGATTGAGGTTGTTCAGTCCCTCATAGGAGACACTTAGAGCCAGATCTACAAAGTAGTTAAATGTCATGACACTCAGTGGCTCCTGGAATGAAGTTAGTTGTCTAAGTTCCCTTGGAGAATTAGGCACTTTGGAAAGAGATTGCTTTTCTTTAGGAAAACATGGTACTAGTGTCTACCTTTCCTGCAATAGTTCAGAGGATGAGGAAGCTCACCTAAAGGTGTTTATTGTCCTTTAGCTGGGGCTGGCGGGGGGGAGAAAGTGGAAGAGGCAGGGGTGATGGGTTCAAACCATGTATCCCACCCCTCAGCAGACTGTTTCAACACCTTGTCTTCAGGCTATTCAAGACTGGAAAAGGGACTCTTCACCCTTGCTATTGAAGCTGTACCATTCTGCAAAATGAAAAATGCATAAGCAATCCCTGAAGCCATGATTTCTGAATGAAAACATTTACTGCTTTGCTTTGTGCAGAGCTCAATCTTGTCAGGGTATGTGTGAGGCATAGTATGAGCATGCCTAGTACATTGGGTTTCTCAGGGTGTTTAGGCAGGGGTACCTTATTTGAAGATCCTGATTGGACTTGTGCACAAGATATGCACCAAGCTGCTTGACTCTGCTAATAAGGCAGTAGTACTGGGCATGTACAGAAGCTATATTGTAGGTACCTTGGGAACTTCACTAGTGAAAATTTAGGCACTTGCTATCTTTCAGCATTTAAAGGGTGAGGGAGAGGTTTTGAGACTTGTGCTCTTGGACTCAGGTATTTGCATTCAACCTAAGTTCTGCCTCAGGTAATTAAATCCTTTAAATCTAAGCAGTAATATTACTGGTGAATCTAAGCATGCCTTTAAGAAGCAGGCATATTAAACTTACCTTGTGCCTGGGCCAGATCCAGACCATGGGGCTCATTGATGGGCAGGATCTGCAAGTAGCAGAAACTACATGGTGTTAGTGGCAGTGGGACAAGTGGGAACAGGCCCAGTGACCACCAGGTTAACTGGGCTGTGCTGTCACAGCCCTTATGTCCCCTTGCCTACAAGGGCCATGTCCACTGGGACCCAGGCCCTGGATTTTGTGGCAGAGCTGGCCCATCATTAGCTATAGCCCCAAATTCCCTGTCTGACTGGTAACCCATCAGGCCAGACAGAGCAGCTTTGGGCGGGGGGGGGGGGTGCCTGCTGGTGCTGGCTGAAGGTGTCTAGGCGACGGGGCTGCGGCAGGGCAGGAGGGTTTGAGGTAGTGCTTGCTGCTACCAGTGAGACCAGCTCCATGCTGTTGCCAGTGAGGCCTGCCCCCCCGAGCAGAGGAAGGGTCCTGGGGGGGTGGCAGGGAGATGCATAGCTGGGCTGGTGACACTGGGGGCTGATTCCTGTGCTCTCAGGGGCTGCATGACACAGCATGGGAGCCCTAACCCTGGGGTGGGTGGTGCCACAGATATCCCCTCCACCAGCCCCCAGCCTGAACCAGGGCCAGATTCCCTCTGCTGCCATGTGCACAAGCCAAAACCACTGCAGCTGCCGCTCTCTGGCCCGGGTGGGACAGAGGCTAGCTGGAGCCCCTCACTCTCCTGCTGCCTGCAGCATGGCCTGGGTCAGAGCCACACTCCATTTCATGCTGCTGCCGTGGAGCATGGTGCTGGTCCTCTCCACTGCACTGTGCCATAGCCCCAGTCCCACCCCCAGCTGGCAGCAGCGTAGGGCAGCATGTGGTGCCCCAGCCACTGCTGGAGTTTCTGCATGAGGTGCGCTGCATGCACCTCATGCTGGAAGTTATCCATATCATGTCCCCACAGACCATCATTCTGTGAGTCTACATAGGGCCAGGGGGTTGTGGGTTGGGAGTGTGGGGCACTGGCATGGCCAAGGGGTCAGGAGACTGTAGTTTGGGAGTGAGGGGCACTGGTAGTGCTGGTGGGGGTGGGTGGGTATGCTGGTGGTTGGGAGTGAGGAATAATGGCAAGGTCAGGGACAGGGCACCAGCATATCAGGGCTGCTCAGTACCACAAAGCAGCTGGGCAGCGGCAGGGGGAGCTCTGATTTTCCATGATAAAAAACTCCAAAATCAAACACCAAAATATATAGATATTTAGAATTTATTTTACTATAATGATTGAGGCACTGGTAGGTTTCCAAATTGCTTTAAAATCATTAATTTATCAAGAAAACATTGTGTTCAACTAATACCTCTCTATATCCCGGGGAAGATCTTAGAAAAGTTTATTAAAGAGGCCATCCTTAATGGACTGGCCAACGCCAACATCTTAAGGGATAGCCAGCACAGGTTTGTTGCGGGTAGGTCTTGCTTGACCAATCTCATTTCCTTCTACGACCAGGTGACCTATCACCTGGACAAGGGAGAAGAGATTGATGTCATATATCTTGACTTCAAAAAAGCCTTCAATCTGGTTTCCCATGATCACCTCTTGGAGAAACTGGCCAGTTGTCACCTTGGGTCCTCCACGATCCACTGGCTGGAAAATTGGCTCCGGGGTCGGACCCAGAGGGTAGTAATTGATGGAAGTCACTCATCATGGTGTCCTGTGACCAGCGGGGTCCCCCAAGACTCTGTCCTTGGACCCATACTGTTCAACATCTTCATTTATGATGTGGATATTGGAGTCGGAAGCGGACTGGCCAAGTTCGCCGATGACACCAAACTTTGGGGCAAAGCATCCACACCAGAAGACAGGGGGGCGATCCAGGCTGACCTGGACAGGCTCAGCAAGTGGGCGGACGAGAATCTGATGGTGTTCAACGCCGATAAATGCAAGGTTCTCCACCTTGGGAAGAAAAACCCGCAGCATCCTTATAGGCTTAGCAGTGCTATGTTGGCTAGCACTAAGGAAGAAAGAAACTTGGGGGTCATCATTGACCACAAGATGAACATGAGCCTGCAGTGCGATGCTGCGGCTAGTAAAGCGACCAAAACGCTGGCTTGCATCCATAGATGCTTCCCAAGCAAATCCCGGGACGTCATTCTCCCCCTGTACTCGGCCTTGGTGAGGCCGCAGCTGGAGTACTGCGTCCAGTTTTGGGCTCCACAATTCAAAAAGGATGTGGAGAAGCTTGAGAGAGTCCAGAGAAGAGCCACGCGCATGATCAGGGGTCAGGGAAGCAGACCCTACGATGACAGGCTGAGAGCCCTGGGGCTCTTTAGCCTGGAAAAGCGCAGGCTCAGGGGTGATCTGGTGGCCACCTACAAGTTTATCAGGGGTGACCACCAGTATCTGGGGGAACGTTTGTTCACCAGAGCGCCCCAAGGGATGACGACTAGGTCGAATGGTCATAAACTACTACAAGACCGTTTCAGGCTGGACATAAGGAAGAATTTCTTTACTGTCTGAGCCCCCAAGGTCTGGAACAGCCTGCCACCAGAGGTGGTTCAAGTGCCTTCATTGAACACCTTCAAGAGCAAACTGGATGCTTATCTTGCTGGGATCCTATGACCCCAGCTGACTTCCTGCCCTTGGACAGGGGACTGGACTTGATGATCTTCCGAGGTCCCTTCCAGCCCTAATGTCTATGAAATCTATGAAATATATATAGTGGTGTTTCCTTTTAATTGTGGAAGAACACAGATTTAGGGTTTTTTATCACCAGGTTTTAGATTTTTTTATCAAGAGAACTTGAGATTTTAAACAGAGAAAACCAGGATCTCTGATCATCACTAACTAAAAGATATTTATTTTGGATAGGTAAAAATAAATGTAACACCTAAAGAGCATTCTACAAGGAGTAGTACAGCTGCAAGACTGGAAAAAATATTTTAATTAAGTTATTTCTCTTAAAATACTGCAGGCTGGATTTGCAGCTTACAAATATGTGTTAGTGTCTGGATCTAGGAAAATAATAACTGATGGCTAATAAGAGGAAGGCAGAAGTAAAAATTGTCTTGTTTTTAGATGCTACTTTATCCATACTTTTTCTGAATTAATACATGTATAGATCACACACAGACTAATGTTTAGCATTCTGGAGGCTGTGAGGATATGATTAATTGCTCAGGACACTGACGTGCTGATGTGCATCTGGGAGAACCTCTTGTGGTGATTTTTGTATTTATAAAATTATACAATTGGATATTATTTAAAAATATATTGATGTCTAAAAATATTCAGTGTCCTAAGAATACTAACAATCAGTAGTTTCTTCATATAGATATCATTTTAAAGGACTGCTGCTCTGTAATGCTTGAATATTAGTCACTCAGAGTAACGTGTTACAACAGGAACACATTGCTATAAATGATTATAAAGAATATATTTATTTTTGGTAAGGAAAACAATATACTTTTTTTTTCCTGCTTTGGCCTCAACTTGTTTGAGGCTTTGATAAGGGTAAGGGAACACATTTTGTCTCTCTCTGCTCCCTTTCTGGCTTTCACTCTCCTCTAGGGTAAATGAGTGATTACTGAATACTGGGAATAGTGTTAAATAAACCACAAAAAATAAAAGTACATCAGGACTGACTGTTGTGCACTTATTCATAGATTCATAGATGCTAGGGTTGGAAGGGACCTCAACAGATCATCGAGTCCGACCCCCTGCCTAGTCAGGAAAGAGTGCTGGGGTCAGATGACCTCAGCCAGATGCCTATCCAGCCTTATCTTAAAGACCCCCAAGGTAGGGGAGAGCACCACTTCCCTTGGAAGCCCATTCCACATTTTGGCCACCCTTACCATGAAGAAACTGTTTCTGATATGAGTGAATTCTGCCAAAATCTCAAAATTGATATTTTACCTCATGTTGTGCTGAGTCATGTAGTAGTACAAATTTAAAGGAGATTAATTCGTTCCTTGTCAAAGATATTTTGTATAGACTCTGAAACTTATGGAGGTGAAATCATATGGAGTTAATGTTTTCTTAAATAACTCAGGATCTCATATAACTGTGTGCTAACTTATTTAAAATGCTGCCTCCTTATGGTAATTACCCTGTACATTTTCAAGGGAGAAAGAAGTGGTAAGAAGTACTGAATTGCCTGTTATGATAACACCTTTTTTAGGGTGCTGTCTTTGTGGCAGACGATACCAGATAAGGCTACTAATATGGTAAAACACTTGGAGCTTTTTCAAAACCTGTGCAGCTACCAGTCCATTTTTGTAAAATGCAGGCATTTCATATAAAGGGATCTCATGGTGGTTTCTGATTTCTATGTAACACACTTTATGGTTCTTATTATATGGGTTCATCCTTCGATTAAAAGATGCCTGCATAGCTGGAGCTCAAAAATGTAAGTTTAGATAAGGAGAGAATGTTATGCAGGTTTGCAGCAGAGTTTTGGTTGTTGTATATTGTCTTGCTATACTCTTGCAACCTTCCTGAATTTATATGCCTTAGGGAAAATTAACATATAAAACTAGGGTGGATTCTTGATCCTTTCAAACTTTAATGAGTGATGTAAATTCCAAAACCTGTGCCTTGGATTGGAAATCTTTGTATTACAAGAGGACTAAAAAACTTCCACAATAATCTTCCACAAACTAATTTCCACAATAATCCCATTCTCACAGTTTGCAGAAAGAATAAAATAAATACATATTATTATAACTCATGGTTATACCTTTTCTTTTGTGACACAAGATGGTATTGTTATGGGCACGTCCACACATGCAGGCATGTGCACTTGCAGCAACTCAAATAGAAGCGGTGCAAATTTGAGCCAGGGCTTTTTGCCACAGCGCACGTGCCTGGACATATACTTTGTTGTAGAGCAAATTGTTCCACTTGGGGCAAAATAACTCTGCCTGGCTCCTCCCAGATCTGCAGCCACAGGGAGCTAGAGCCCATGGCCAGCACCTGTGCTGCCCCAGCAATATAAAAAGCTGTCTTGTCCTGGCTCCATCAGTACAAAAAGCTGCCCTGGCAAGTAGCTTAGGGCTACTCACTCTCAGGAGCTTCTGGGGCCCAGCTAATTGGTACCTGGGGACACTACCCCTTGTGCCAGCTGGATTGCTGAAGCAGCCCTGAGAGTTCCCTGCACCCTCTACCCACTGCAGCAGTCTGCCAGTGGGGGCTGCTGCCTGGCTGTGACCTGCTGTGCACCTGCCAGATCTGGATGAGGCATCTGCCCCTCTGGGCCAGCTGCCAGTGGGTTGTGGCTACAGAGTTGGCCTTTGTGCAGCACTACTGCCATGTATGTCCCCTGCCCGGCCATCTGGGCAGCTATTGCCCAGATGTTCCCAGTGGGGCGGCCTGCTTTGAATGGTCAAAGCATGTCCTCCTGGCCCCATTTGGAGGTCAGCCACAGCCAGCTGGGTCCAAGGTGCCAGGTCTGAGCAGGCAAGGTCCTGCCACTGGCCTCCCTAGCAGGAATTCTGGTGTTCACTTTTGGAAAACTGAAAAATCTCTGATACAAAATCCCAAAGTCACTCTGTAAACTGCAAGAGATGCTGCAAGAGGCATGTGCGGGCTGGTTTGGATGTGCCCTATGAGTACAGTCTCCCAATTTCATGCCAGAATTTTAAAATTTACATTTTATTTATTTTTTGTATTTTAACAGCTCAATAAAAATGCTATTTGCAGTTTTTTTGTCTAACATTATGAAGTTGTGATTAAAGTGAATGCATGAGAATGTGCATAAATCTCATTATGCTGAATTTTTACGTTCACCAAGAACCTGGATTACAGAAAGTTGTCAATCCCTTTCAGACATATTGAAACTAACTATACTACTAGTCATAGTGAAGTGATAGGTGAGCAGCACTAGCACCTTCTTGAATTAACTCTCCCCATTTTAGAATCATTGCTTTGGGAAAAAATAAGGGAAAAATTACACTTGATATTGAGAGCTGCTTCTTGAATAGCTTCAAACAATGTGAGTTTTTTCTGATTTTGTTAACATTCAACATATTCAAAGGGGTGAAATTACTGAGGTGAACTCAACTGCTATAATGGAGTTCTTGAGAAATAAAATATTAGAAACATCCAAAGGCATCTCAGCAAATTATTATGTACCTCCAAATTCTTTCCTAGCACTTACATGTGACTCGCATGTCACATGTGGCTTGCAAGGAATAATGTGAGTATTCAAGTGTAGCTCCCTCTCTGCTCCTAACAGAAGACACAGAAACCAAAAATTGTTTCAGTTCTCCCCTTTTTGGGGCGTGCTTTTATTACTAACTTAAATAACTGCTTTTACCCTCAGATCCCAAAACATCCCAGTGTAAAATTTTGTTTGATGGCTGGGCATTTTCTTACCTTTGATGACAACTTCTTAGAAATCTGTTGTGGGACCCAGAGACCAGTTAGTTATTCCTTAAACTAAATTTACTTGACAACTGAACCAAACTTTTTTGGGATGGAAACTCTTTTACACAAGTATCATTATTATACTGGGTAACATAAACAATACCATGTGACTTAGCTATCCAGTTATATAGCTTAAATGTTGAATTGTGCATATTGATTCTTCCAAGGAATATACTCCATATGATTTGTTCACTTATATTGTTCATTGATTAACTCTAAATAGCCAGGAATAAGTAAATGAATAAATAAATAAATAAGGGAGTACTTAGAGACAGTTGCAAGAGAGAGGGCTAAATATTCCAGCCTAATTATTCCTCATTCATAGGAAAGTTGGGCTGGAATGGATCTCATAAAGTCAACTAGTTCAGCCTCCTGTTCAACCATTCCCAACTAAACTGCCCCAGCAAATTGTCTAATTGCTTTTGAAAGTTTTCAAGGATGGAGATTCCAGAAATCCTCTAGGTACCCTGTTCTAATGCCTGACCACCTCATAGTCAGAAAGTTCCTCTTATCTCCAGACTAAATTTCCCCTGCTGTAGCTTAAGTCCATTGCTCCTAGTCCTGTCTCTTAGTATAGCCACAGAGAAAAGTCTATCTCCATCTTCTGTATCATCACCCTTCAGGTACATGAAGACTATTATCAAAACCTGCCTGAGTCTTCTCCTAGCCCTAATACTTTCCGCTTTTCCATATAAATATTGCCTCTAGGCTTCTGATCACTTTTGTTACCCCATAGTGAACTTTTTCAAACTTTCCATGTCCATCCTGAGGCATGGCACCCAAAACTAAACAAAGCACTCCATGTGATATCAGGGCCTCTGGCCATTATCTTTGAAAACTCATGCTGGTCAGGGGAGGTCCCAAACGATTGGAAAAGGGCAAATATAGTGCCCATCTTTAAGAAAGGGAAGAAAGAGGATCTAGGGAACTACAGACTAATCAGCCTCACCTCAGTCCCTAGAAAAATCATAGAGCAGGTCTTCAAAGAATCCATTTCTAAGCACTTGGACGAGAAGAAGGTGATTAGGAACAGTCAACATGGATTCACCTAGGGCAATTCATACCTGACCAATCTGATTTCCTTCTATGATGACACAACTGGCTCTGTGGATATGGGGAAAGCAGTGGACATAATATACCTTGATTTTAGGAAGGCTCTTCATGCCATCTTCCACAGCATTCATGAAAGCAAGCTGAGGAAGTATAGGTTGGATGAATGGACTGTAAGGTGGATTCAAAAAGCTGGCTGGATTGTCCAGCTCGATGGGACTGATGGTTCAATGTGAAGCTGGCAGTCAGTATCAAGTGGAGAGCCCCAGGTGTTGGTCCTGGTGCCAGGTTTGTTCATTAACAATCTGGAAGATGGGATGGGATTGCACACTCAGTAAATTTGCATATGACACCAAGCTGGGTGGGTAGTAGATATGCTGGAGGGTAGGGCTAGGATTCAGAGTGATCTACACAAATTGGAGGATTGGGCCAAAAGTCATCTCATGAGGTTCAACAAGGATAAGTGCAAAGTCCTGCACTTAGGACAGAAGAACCCCATGCACAACTACAGACTTGTGACAAACTGGCTAAGCAACAGCTCTTCAAAAAAGTACAGTTGACAATAAGATGGATAGGAGCCAGCAGTGTGCCCTTGTTGCCAAGAAGGCTAACAGCATATTGGGCTACATTAGTAGGAGCCTTGCCAGTGGATTGAGGGAAGTAATTATTCTGCTCTATTCAGCACAGGTGAGGCCACATCTGGAGTACTGTACCCCAACTATAGAAAGAATGAAGGCAAGTTGGAGAGAGTCTAGTGGAGAGCAATGAAAATGGTTCAGGAGCCAGGGCACATGACTTCTGAAGAGAGGCTTAGGGAACTGGGTTTATTTAGTTTAGAGAAGACAAGACTGAGAGGGGAATTGATAGCTGCCTTTAACTACCTGAAGGAGGTTCCAAAGAGGATGGAGCTAGATGAGGGGTGGGTAAAATATGGCCTGTGGGCTGCATCCAGTCTGCCAGGACATTCTGTCTGGCCCACGGGGCCCCTAGAAATTTTTAAAAAAGTAATATTTTCCAGTCAAAAGCGACAGGAGACAGGGGCAGTAGGACCCAGGGGAAGCCACATCAGGCCCCTGGAAGAGCAGGGCCTGCCCTGGCCCCTCCCCCCCCCGCCCAGCCGGAGGGACCACGAGGCTGTTCCCACCCGTGCTGGAGCAGGATCCTCAGGTAGGAAGGGGTTGGGGGGCATGCTGGTGCCATCTGGCCACAGGGCTGGGGCAGGGGGCTGGGAGTGAGGGGGCACATGGGAGCCAGTGCTGGTGGGGCCCAGAGCAGGATGGCTCCTCTCTCTCCCTGCTGGAGCAGCCCAGCCTGGGTCCATAGAGCCCAGGCAGCTGTGCCCCAGGCTCCTGCCAGCCTGCTCTGGGCCCTGCCGGCACAGGCCCCAGGGCACTGCCTGGCTGTTGCTGGCTCCCAAACCCCCTGTCCAGCCCTGGGGGCACTGAGGCTGCTGGGGATGGCATGACTTGGTGGGGATGTAGCCTGGGGCACAGGGAGTTGGCGCGAAACTTCCATCCCGCACCTGAGGCTTGGGGCAACGACGGCCCAGCTGCCCCCCCCCGGGAGGCTCCAGTGGGTGCTGCCACCCCGGGAGGAAGGCCCAGGCCTTCCTGCCCCGCAGGAGCCCAGCAGCAGCTCGCTCCCTGGCCCCAGGATGGGCGGGGAGGCTGCGCCAGAAGCGGGAGTGGATCCACAGCTGCTTTTCTACTCCAGCAGTTCCTGCAGCTGCAAGGAGCCCAGGGGACCTGGGAAAGCTCCTGGCCAGCCCTGGTGGCAGCACTGGTCACTTCCCAAGGCTGCTGGGGGTGGCACAACCTGGCCCAGGGTGTGGGGAGCTTGGGGAGGCTGCAGGAGCTTTCAGAGGAAAAAAGCAGCCGTGGGTCCTCTCTGGCTCCTAGCACAGACTCCCTGCCTGTCCCAGGGCTGGGGGGCAAGCTGTTGTCAGGCCCCTGTAGGGTGGGCGGGGCTGGGCCACCCCCCCCCAGGGTGGTGGCAACCCCTGGGCCACCTGTGAGGGGGGGGGCAGCCAAGCTTTTGCTACCCCAAGCCTCACGATGCAAATTCCGCACCACCTTCTTGGGCTTCCCACATCCCAGGCCACGTCCCTACCAACTCATGCCATCCCCAGTGGCTCCAGGAGCTCCCTGCACTGCCCCCCAAGCCTGACAGGCCCTTCCCTGGCAGCCCCCGGCTTCCTGACAGCAGCAGGAGCTGCTGGAGCACAAATGCGGCCATGAGGCTTGGGGCAGCAAGTGCCCAGCTGGCTCCCCCCTTGCAACCCTTCCTGCAAACCTCACAGCCACACCCTCCTTCAGACACAATCACACATCCCACAAATACCACACACACACATACACATCTCCCCACAAACCCCACATCCACCCACCCATACCCCCCTGTTACCAAATTTGCCCATTACTTTGGGGTGTGCTCATTTATTAGGGATAGTTTCTAGGGTCTTGGTGATTCTGTCAATGTGCTGCTTGTGTTATAATATGGAGCTGTATCTCTCCCTTCTGCAAGCCCTCACCCCCAATGGAGCTATCTTGCAGGACTCAATCTCAATGGGACTGGGTTTCTCTAGTCACCAAATCAGTCATACACACAAATGCACACAAATTAACGTGACACGCCTGACATGGCCGGGCTGATCAGCATGGACAGGCTGACACCCTTATATGCCAAGAATCAGTTCATAAGAGCAACAATAAAATGCAGTCAGACACAAGCACACAGGAGAACAGAATCCCTCTGAATCCGGCTGGGTGTCCAGCTGATACCCTCATGGGCCAGCATTCAGTTCATAAGGGCATGTCTGATTCAAACCTGGTCAATCAGCCTGTACAAGCTGATCCCCTTATGTGTTTCAAACTCAGCACGTCCCAATCTTTGGCCTCTTGATGAGCAGACCCCACAATATTTTTGGGCTTCACAGAGATCTTTAGCTTAGGTAAAAGAAGCGTTGCTGCAGAGCACAGAAGGAAAAAGAAGCAGAGAAGGAAAAATATACCCAGTTACTACCAGTTTGACTATAAAAGTTATTTATTGCTAAGCATATGAAATATATAATGGTACTAGTAGTAATAGATATGCAAAAGAAAAACAAACACAAACAATTACAGTACTACCCTGGTTTCACTAAGTATTTGGGGAAACTTAGCTCAAGCTTAACTAATACAGTTCAGGTTCAGAAGTTTATGCCTAGAGAGAAAAGAGAGAGAGAGCGATGGGATCTCACCAGTCTGAGGCACTCAGGCTGCAGAGGTGACAGGCACAGTCCTTGAAGGGACATGATCTGTTCTTCCAGCATCCCAAGAACAACAGGGGATAGTGTCAGCACAGGAGTTTCCTTTCTTCCTCCTTCTTCTTCTTCTTGAAGCACACACACTTTTTACAGTTTTTTATACTCTCAGTTCAGCTGCTTCGAAGCATCCTTAATTGTGTAAATCATTGTCTTTTCTATTGACAAGGGGTTATCTGGTTTGGAACATCTCAAGAAACTGATTGATAATCAGGAAACTCTTAAGATTAGGGAGTAACCAAATACTTGGGAGCCAGCTTGAGATTCCTATGGATGGCAGATATACTGATGGGATATCTCATGGTTTCTTCAGAAACAATAGATAGCTTGCAGCATCAGGATTTTGGATTTTTACTTGTTGTGAACAAGCCTCAGCTTAGCATGACTTTTCCAGATTTTACTGTAGTCTTTTAACAGACTTAAAGCAATTATTGGGGTGCTCATAACCTTTTGTGGAGAGGACTCCCACCAGTTGTCTCGGGAAAGGTATGACAACACCTGTGATTAGGGTTCCAACGGGCTGGACGTTGTGATGAACCCTTAACCATTGTTCCAATGTTGCCCATACCCCCTCTGACTCGGTCTCTTGCCTCAGCATTCACTTAACCCGGCAACTGAGTTTTAGTCAATCAAGTTTAAATAGGCCTCCCACAGTGGGACCGGGGAATGTACGGCCCGAGATGCCTATTAAACTTAGAGGTGTGTGTGTGTGTCTGGGGGTGGGGGGGAAAGTCCTTAGTAAATTCAGATTAGAACTGGTCTGATAAATGCTGAGCTGGGTGTGTGTGAACATGGGTTGATTAACATTTGGAGCACAGATTCCCCATCATGCAGTGTGCTCCCCTGCTTCTCTGGTCCCAGAATTCACTGCAGTCTCTGCTAAAAGTCCTTAGTAAATCCAGATTAGAACTGGTCTGATAAATGCTGAGCTGGGTGTGTGTGAACATGGGTTGATTAACATTTGGGGCACAGATTCCCCATCATGCAGTGTGCTCCCCTGCTTCTCTGGTCCCAGAATTCACTGCAGTCTCTGCTAAAAGTCATTAGTAAATCCAGATTAGAACTGGTCTGATAAATGCTGAGCTGGGTGTGTGTGAACATGGGTTGATTAACATTTGGAGCCCTTATCTTGAGGGTCTTAGGTGTGTCTCTCACTGCATCTTAATCAGTTTCGTTTATGTAGAGGAGGGGAGGGAGTGGGGTGAGTCAGACAGACTGTATCCTGTGCCAAGGTTGCCCAAGAACACACAGCTGAGATGTAACACCCTCAACACTGCTGCGCACCCCACACACTATACAAGAGTAAGACTACATTTTGAGCTATTATGTAATCACTTCTACATATAAAGCCCAAACACAAAAATCAGGACAAAAATCTATTTTTTAATTGAATTAAAATATAATATCACGGGTATTTGATTTTTAGTACATAGTTTGTTTTTTTTCCCGGTTCTAAGATAGCAAAAACCCTCTTCTCTGAAGGAGTAGTTCCGGTGGCAAGGGTCAGAGGTCAGGGGTGGGACTTCCAGTCCCAAGATGGTGACCAGGGGGCGGAGCACCTGTCAGGGCCTGGGTTACCCATGTGGCCCTTGACAGCTTGCCAAAACTTGCTAAGCAGCTCTACGCCCAAAATAATTGCCCGCCCCTGAGCTAGACTGTTCTCAGTGGTGACAGATGACAGAACAAGGACAAATAGTCTTAAGTTGCAGCAAGGGAGGTTTAGGTTGGATAGTAGGAAAAACTTTCTCACTAGGAGGGTAGTAAAGCACTGGAACAAGTTACCTAGAGAAGTGGTGGAATCTCCATCCTTGGAGGTTTTTAAGGCCCCTTTGACAAAGCCCTGGCTGGACTGATCTAGTTGGGGCTGGTCCTGCTTTGAGCAGGGATTTGAAGTAGCTGACCTCTTGGGTTTCCTTCCACCCCTATGACTCTATGATTCGGTGAGGTTTACTGGTGCTGAATGGAGTGGAAGAATCAGTTCCCTGGATTCGCAAGTGACACTCCTTTTAGGACAACCCAGGATACTGTTTGTTTTTTTTGCAAGAAGAACATGCTGTTGACTGATATTCAGTTTATGGTCTACCATAACCCCTAGGCCAAGGTCTGTAGCCTAGTCAGTCATTCCCTAGTCAGTATTTGTGCATGCGGTTATTCCAGGACTTTGCACATGTCCTTTTTGAATTTCATCTTATTGATTGCAGACCATTTTTCCATTCTATCCAGGTCATTCTGTAAATTAGTTCTGCTCTCCAGAGAGTTCATAGTTCTACCCAACTTGGTGTCATTCATAAATTTACCAAGTGTGCGCTCTATTCCATCATGCAAACCATTAATGACAATTGTGAACAACACCTGACCCTGGACAGACCCCTGGGGAATGCCACTTGATACCTCCAACCAGACATTGAAGGCCTTGATACATGTGCAAGTGATTTATCTAAATGTCGATTCAAACTGCATCTGATTTACGTGGATACTTATTTAGATGAGAATGATATATGTTCATTTGGTCATGTGTGTTTACGCACCTCCTGGCACCACTGGATGGTGCTTACATGCCATGATGTTTTTACAGATTCATGTAGTTTGAATTCTCATACTTTGGGTGGCACTGTTCTAGAAAGAAAATATATTTAATTTTAATTTAGCTTTAATTATTTAGCTTTAATTTAAATACTCCAAAAATTTAAATATTTTGCCTTAAATATAAAAAAGGAATATTAAAAGTTTAAATATTTAAGATTTAAAGTTAGCTTTAATAGCTTAGCTTTAATTTAGCTATAATTAATAATATATATGCATGTGTATATATATATAAAGTAAATTAAAACTTTCCTCTCTGTAAAGAATAAAATCTATTTGCTTGCTATTCTGAGCCTGGTTTCTTCTTGTGGGGGGGCGGGGGGGAGGGAGAGGGGGAGAGTGGTTGAGGGGCTTAGCAGTGGAGTGGGGGGACCTATCAGCAGCTGGGTAGAGCACAGCTATGACATTTTCTGGAGATATGGGGCTACAATGAAGCATTTTTTCTGGGCAGCGAAACAAGGTGGCCATATAAGTGTGGTGCACTCAAAGGCTGTGGCAAGGTACTCTGAATCAAGGAAGCATTTATTCCAGAACCCTCTTTATTTGGAGGATCTATATTTGCAGACCTTGTAGTGATTTCAGGCAGAGAACAGGCCCTTTCAGTATGTCAGAGGCGCCAGGTCTCTGAGGAAAGATAGCAGTGGTTTGTCTGAATGCTAGCCCACCGTCTTTTGTTGTTGATAGGATTAAGGCTGGGTGAGGAGGGGCGGGGGGGGGGGGGTGTCACTGGATAACTCTTGCTGACATGAGAGCAGTCAGACCTGCAACAACAGATGGAAATGGCCATCCCATCATTGTTTATGGTCAAGGGGCTACTTAACTTCACAATGGTAGCAAGTAAAAAAGTTGAATGCTCACTAATTGCTCCTACCTGCTAGCTTTCCATTTTGTATCCATTTGCTTGTGAAACTTAAAGGCTGTGTGGGCATTCTTATTTTGGCTATAGCAGTCTATTTCTAGTTATTGTAAGGGTAAAATGATAGCAGGTTAGCATAAGGGTAAATTTAACAGGGCATAATGCATAGGACCATAAAATCTTAGGCACCTCCTCACTGTCACTTAGCTGAAAAAAATATTCAGGGCCTCAGAGGGTTGCACTGAAGGTTGAGGGGCTGCCAGGGAGGATTGAAGGGCTCGAGCAGGGCCAGGGGCTCCCAGGGCTCCAGTGCAAGTTCCCAGCCCCCAGCCACCCTCCCAGGCCCCAACACCCATGCTGCCTTCACAGGCCCCCAGTAGCTCAGTTCCTGGCTCCCGTCCTGGCTTATTCACACAACTCACCCACCACATTCCTCAAACCATGAAAGACATATGGAAACAAGTGACATGAGAGGGGATATTAATTAGAAAACCATCTGCTAAGCAGGGAGTGCTTGCCCTCTGGCCCAGGGGGTTGAAGTGGGGCCTGAGAAGGGTTCCTTAGGGGCTGGGGTGAGTTTTTTAAAGCTCCCAGGTGGCTTGGAGGGTCTGTCCTGGGAGCCGGCTCTCAAGTCCTGGAGGCCCTTGCATGCAGTTCCTTGGTGCCGCCACCCTGCCCAGCGGCTGCCTCAGAGCTGGCCCCAGATGGGGCCATTTTCCCCTATGAGCAAGCGAAAACTGCCCAGTGTCTGCCCATTTGCAGAAGGGCCAGCCTAGCCTACATGGCTTCCCTTGGGGTGCTGTCTCTCACAGGTGAAGCAAGTCTGTTGGTTCTCGGCCCGTAGGCAGGCAGGTGGCCAAGGCCAATAAAAGATTGCCCCTTCATGATTCCTGGAATACCACAGCTATAACATCAATCTAACATTACCATAACTTGCTTAATTACATTATGCCTCCATTAATTCTCTTTCAGTTTCAAGTAGGAATTCTCTTCCTTGGTTTCCTGTCCTAAATAACTGTGTGGCATTGCTGTATTTTACAGGCAGATACAGCTGTACTGAGTAAAGCTCAATGTTACTCAGAATCTTGTATCAAGGCTTAATTCTGTCTACAACATGCTTAAAAAAACCCTTGTATTTTGCACTTCTGGCATGCATATCGCTGCTATTCATTGAATGAGACTAGAAAACAATAGAGATGAATTATACAGACAGTCTGTACACTTTTCCTCATTTCAAAATATTAATTCCTCACACTGCACACTACGCAAGACAGATATTAAGACAAAATTCCTTCATTAGGAGTTTTAATGATTCCAGCAACCTATGATTGTTTCTTTACAGAGCTAAATGTCTTTGCTTTTTCTTACCTTAACACTTCCTTCACTGCACCTAACATGTAGTCTGACTTTTTTTATTTGTATAGAAGTTTTGCCCCTCCCATTGCTGAGACTTTTACAGTCTTGGATTTTCAGTGTTGACACAGTGTTGGTAGCAACAGGATCATCTTTATTTGGAGGATCTGAGTTTGCAGAACTTGCCGTGATTCCTGGCAGACAACTAGCAGTTTCAATACATGTCATAGTCCATCCTAAGCTTGGCCTTTAAGCATACCAACCCCCACCCTGAGGGTGACTGCTTGGAGGATGAGAGGGAAACCTCCTAGAACAATGCATTGCCCATCACACTATTGTGTACATCAAGGGGCTACTTTTAGTGTTGGCAAATACTGTATCCAAGTGATAGCTAAGTAGTTTGCACTAACAGTAACAGAGCTAGTGGACAGGACACTGCTGTGCCCAGTATCAAGCTAATTTCATATCAATCAGAGAAAGAGGAACTGATCATGGCCTTGATCAAAGTGGAGTAGAGGGAGATGAAAGTCGAAGAGGCAGAGCTGGAGTTACTCAAGTTAATGGACTTCTGGGCTCTGGTACACTAGGTTTATGAGCCACCAGAATTTTTCTGGCTGGTTACTCCACCTGGTTAAAACAGCTCAGAGCTGTCCTTTCTCTCACTGGACAAGCACACTGCAAAAAGCAGTGAGAATGAAAGGAGCCAGGTGTAACAGGAGAGGTTTAGGAGGGCTTGGTCCTACATTAGGAATAGGCTGTTGCATGTGTCTGCAGGGAGACAGACTCTGTGCTCCAGAGACAGCTTGGCTTCTCCAGCCCCTGGGAAGAATTTTTGGCTAAATCCAGTCTGGCTCTCAGCAGCACAAATTCAGGGCAACTGCCCCTCTGTGGGACCATCATGTAATCCCAGGGCCCTGCAGACAAGAGGAGCAGGCAGAGGCAGCTGTGCCTGGGGGACTGTCTGCCACCAATCATGTCTAGAGACATGGGCAGCAGCAGGGGAATTGTGTAGAGCAGGAGTTTTCAATCTTTTTGGGTCAGTGTACCCCCAGTGGCCAGACATGGAGCAGTGTGCCCCGTGGCAGCCAGACGCAGGGAGCAGGGGGTGGCACGCAGCTGGATGAAGAGCGGTGGCAGCTACCGCATGTGAGCTTCTCCCACTCTGTGCATTCAGCCAGGCAGGCGGAGCCCCTGGGATCATGTGTGGCAGTGCTCTGTCCCCACCCACCCGCACATACCCACTAGGGACTTCTCAAGTACCCCTGGGCGTATGCATACCCCCGCTTGACAACCCCTGGTGTGAATTAGTATCATGGAATTTCCCCCAACCATATCAGGCAGCAACTGAGGAGACTCACTCATTTCTTGGGTTGAAATTATCCCACACCTATCACTGAGCCTACCCAGCTCCTCTTCTCTTATTGTTCTTTTTTCCTTTGGAGACCATCTTTTTACTCTATGTGTGTACAGCACCTGGCACAATGGAATCCCACCCCATGGCTGGGGCTGCTACATACTCCTGCAGGATAAATACTGATCATATCTGAGCCTGACACTGGCATAAAAGGGACTGAGAAATGGGAGAGGGTTTAATCAATACTTTCAAATAGGTCAGAGCTTTCCTTTAGTTGAAGTCTTTGTGACTGGTGTTTTTTTCCAGTTTTTCATCTTTCTCCCTCTTTCCTTCTCTGCTGGTGTCTGTGCAAATATGTGCATCTTGGAAGAACAAATGTATGTACTTATTGTGCGTCTGTGTATTTGGAGGCATGTGAATGGAAAATGAGTCTGTATGAGTGCTTCTGACATCCTAAGACACAAGCATCTCAGGAGTGAGAAGTGATCAAGATTTGATGGCTCATAATCCTCTAATTTCTCTGTCCTGGGAACATTTAGATATAACACAGCATTGTTCATTCCAAACCAGGGCACAGAGGCTGAGGTGTATAACTGCAGGACAGTCCAGGATCCCACTGCTGAAATCTCCTAGCTCAAGTGGCTACTTGAAATTTCAAGTATATATATATATATAGAGAGAGAGAGAGTATAGTATATACTATATATAGTATAGTATAGACAATATAGTATATTTTCAAGGTGATAATTGAGTACTTTGCACTTCCAGCAACACAATCTGCTTTATCTATTTAACCTCACTCACACCCACTGACAACAAGAAAGTGTGGAGATAAGAAATTATAGGCTCTGGAGCTACACCTGGTGGGCAAACTATGTGCCTGATAGATGTTACAAAACCAGTTGCAGAACCTGGTTCAACTACATCAGGTTCAGCTAAGCTACATCCATTGAGCTTTTAGTTATTATGAGATAATGAGATTTAGTTATCATCCCTAAACAATATTTAACCCCATGCATGTATATCACATTACGGGTTGTACTGTAAAGTGTAACGTTTATCATGGCCTTGAGTCACTGAGGACTACTTGCTGAGTATGATGATCCAACCAGTTAGGTATCCACCTTACAGTACTTTTGTCTAGTCTGTATTTCCTTAGCTTGTTAATGAGAATGTTATGGGAGACAGTGTCAAAACCTTGCTAAAGTCAAGGTATACCATGTCCACTGCACTCCTCTCATCCACAGAACCTGTTGCTTTATCATAGAAGGAAATCAGATTGGTCAGGCATAACTTGTTCTTAGTGAATCCATACTAACTGGTCCTTGTTACCTTGAGGTATTTCACAATGGATTCCTTAAAGACCTGCTCCATGATCTTTCTGGGTACAGAGGTCAGGCTGACTGGTCTATAACTCCCCGGATCTTCCTTCTTCCCTTTCTTAAAGATGAGTGCTATATTTGCCCTTTTCCAGTCATCCAGGACCTGATCCAAACTCCATAGGTTTTCAAAAAGGGTAGCCAATCAATGGCTCCAAAATTACCTCAGCCAATTCTTTCAGTACCCTTGGGTGCATCTCATCCAGGCATGCCAACTTAAAGCATTTAGCTTCTCTAAGTAATCCCTAACCTGTTCCTGCCATTACTCTAGGCTGTTTGTCTGCTTCCCTATTTATCTCTGCTGCCGACTGCATTCATTATCTGGTAGCTGTGAAAACTGTCTGTGAAAACTGAAATGAAAAAATTATGAAATACTTCAGCCTTCTCTGGATTGTCTGTGACTAAATTGCCTTCCCCATTCTGTAAGGGACCTATGGAACCCCTGGTCTCCCTCTTGCTTTTGACATACATATAGAATCCCTTTTTATTGACTTTTGTCCCTTGCCAACTGCATCTCAAACTGTACCTTGCCCTTCCTAATTTTCTCCCTGCATGCCTATGTAATGCTCTTACACTCTTCCCTAGTACTATGATAATACAATACATTTTAGTAAAGATTTGTGTCAATTGTTGCACTGCACTAGTTAATCTAATTCATTCATATTAGTCATTTCTTAGTGACTTCTTTGCTTTGTAAAGTCCACTGGATAGAACTTAAACCCTGCTCTCCAGATCAGTAGTGAATCTTCAAGGATACCCCCCAAGCATAACTGTGTTTTTTGCTTATTTTCACAGCCTTTATTGAGATTCTTCCTATGAGGCAGGATATAAACATTGTTAAAAAGTTAAACTGCAAATGTGTATTTTCTATGCAGCTGTTTTGTGCAGCTTTTCTGAGACCTTCTAACCCCTTACACTGACCTTTCCCTACTGTGATATGCCTAAACAGCTGTTATGACTGAGCCTTTAAAGCAGTCAAGCTTAGTACAGTATTTAATCAATCCAGAATTACAGCAGAATTTTTTAGTTCAAATGTCACTCTTTACACCTCGCTAAGTTGTTTTCCATTATTTTTAACTCATCTGTCACTTTTTTCTTGGAGAAAACTGTTTAAGCCAATCAAAAATGGCATAACTCTTATGGACATGCATCATGTTAGAATTATAAAAAAAAGGTGAAGGAACCCAGTATGTTCATATACAGCAGCCTTCAAGCAGAGCACTGGATGCTAGAGTGAAGCAAGAGGAATTTTATTGTATGCAATGGATATTTCCATTTGCATAACAATTCACCACCCTCTGTAGCTATTGAATATTCATATTCCCATAGTAGGGCTTTTCGTATTTACAGGTCTGTTTCAGTGTGAGATGGCATCCAAGCCCTCTAGCGTTTTACTAGGGTAGATGAGTCACTTGCTACCTTATTCTAAACCTTTCTAAATAGCACAAGATCAGTGATGTCCCCATACACCTCTCCAAAAACTCCTTTTGCAATTGTAAATACAAAACTGCAGCGACTAATTTATTTTACTACTCCTGTAAAATCACCTTTACTAGCCTGGCTTAGAACAGGGAGTTTCCTTTCTGGGGACCACTAGGAAGGCTTTGCAGGTCACTGTTGAGTTACTAACACTGCTCAGAGAACCACTGTATTACAGGAAATTGATCCTAATATAACAGTGTATGGTAATGAGAATTATCATAGTGAGAATCCAATATTAATAATATGGCCTATAATTGCATTTAGGGGTTCTAGGAACTATAAATCAGGAAAGCATGCTTTGTAATAGCTGTCACTGCCTCTCAGTGGAATTATAGCCCTACAATTCAATAGTCATAGACATTTTAATTTATATAAAATAAATAATCAATCAGACTATTTTCCTGCCTGTGATACCTTCCTTCCTCTTTCCTTCCATGCTGCTACTGCACTATTATCCCCTGTGCTGTAGTCTTCATTGTCTAGCACTGGAGCAGCTCTTGCCTCCCACTCTGGCAGCTGCATCATCTCCTCCAGAGCAGCTCCCAACTCCTGCCTAAGCAGCCTTCTCTTCCTTGCAGAAGTGTCTGCTGCTTCCTTCTCTAGATGTTTCCTCGCTCTTGTTATGCTGCCTTTCCATTCCAGCAGCAATCTATGCAGGCAGGTTAATGTATTCCCATCGACTGCAAGTGAGTATTAGCATAGTTTGCTGCTGCTATGTTCCATTACACCATAGTTACATAGACAGTGAGCTCCTTATTTTAAAACAGATGTAAATAGTTTCTTCCTCTTTGAAAAGGAATCAAGCCCACACTCCTGACATTTTGCAGCACCTGTGTACAAACTTTACTTTTAAGTGATCAGTCAGCATAATTAGGCAAGATTGTACTTTAGAAGTACCAAGTGAGTTTCCTCTTCATCTCAGTTGGGGAACAGAACAAATGTCAGGAATCATCATGCTCTAGTAGGTTGGATTCTGAAAGAAGTTCATGGAGTAGCTACAGTGCCTTTCTAATCAAGAGACTTCTTTCCACATCATAGTTAATGCTTTCACAAGACCTCATCAAATCACATTGCAATGCTCTGCAACAGCTACACGCACAACTGTGTAAATAACGTTCCGCCACTGTTCTGGCAAGTTATCACATTAGTGGTGCTGATGGCATAACTACAGATATGATATATTGGCGAACAGGCATAAACGTAGGGCCCTGTTGATGGGATAAGGGAAGCTTAAGTGCTTAATGGTGCTGGAAGAGGGGAGGGACTGGAGTGTGCAAACATTACAGATTTTAGCTTTGAGATTCTAAGAGAAAAGAAAAACTGAGTTTTACAGGGTTTTATAGTGCAAGCCCTACAAGCAACAGTGTCTTTTTGGAGAAGGGGACAGGAGTTCAAGACAGTGATCTAAAGTTTATAGACAGAGCGCTGGCAGGCAGCAAGAGACCGCTTAGTGACTTGCTATTTTATTGGATATTTACATTGATGCCTGCACAGAGGGTGGGTTTTGCTTAGGGTTCTACTGATGATTATCATCCCCACATGCATCAAAAATGACTGTCACAAGTACCATGTGATCTCTAGAGAGTAAACAGTTGGGTGTTCTCTGACACCCGGAATACAATTTCCAACATACCAAGTTACTCCCTTTCCTTCTCCATTCCTTTCTTTTTTCTAATACAGATCTCAGTATTGCGTATTTTACTGGTGAGGAAAGCAGAAATATTCAAAGAATAAATGGGAGTTAAGTGTCCCACTCCCATTCAGTTTCAATGAGATTTGGATATCTCACTCTCATGGAATCCTGTGCAAATACCAGCCCTAATACTTTTTGGTTGTCAGTTTGCTTTTTTAGTCATATAAAATGTATAGGAATGTTTTTAGCCGATGTGGAATGCTTCAGCCAACACCTAAGTGTAGGATTAATGATGCCCCCTTGTACATTTTTTTGTCTAAATTTTCCACTGTGACAGGATTATTTTTTTTTTAATTCTTATTCCCAGTCTCTGTTGCATTTGTTTCCAATTTTTCTGACTTCTGGTTTTTTTTGCATCACAATAGTTTATGTGGCATAAATGGCTTATGGCTTGATGCACCTGAATGGGATTTCCTGGCCTGTTGTTTTGTGTTTTGGAAATCAGGTTTTCATTGTTTGTTTCAGTGAAACTTTAAACTAAAATGGCACTAACAGTAAGCTAACTGCATGGCTTCTCTTAATGGTCCCTAGCCAAGATTATTTGAATCATCCAACAGAAAGGCATAGTTCATGCACCATATGTTGATGATGGTAGATAACAGAAACAGTGAATCTTCCTTTCAAACTTTTTGGGCTTAACATCTCATGGGGCAGTGTGTTTGCTTGTTGGTTGGTTTGTTTATTATTTTTCTTAAGAAATGTATGTGTGAAATAATGCAGACTTGTTCTAGGGATAGGGTATCTTTGGGCTAGCACCAGCTGCCTCTGATGCAAGAGGAGGGGAATGCAATTACTGTGCTGAAGTTTGTACATATTTGCCAACATTTATAAATGTTTACAAGTAACAAATCTTCATATAAGTAGGGCCTTCAGGGAGTGCTAGGCCCCCATCTGCTGGAGAATTTTATGTCAAGTCTGGTGAATTTTAGATTCTATTTTCTTTATATTATATCTCTAATAATTATTATTACTATTATTTGATTGCACTATTTATATTTTGGTAGTGTCCAGAGGTGAAGCTAAGATTAGGACTTCAGTTTATGTTATTTTCTATAGGAACTCAGGGTAATAGACTCTTCCTCTGTCAAAGCATCTATCATTTAAATCAGGAGTGTCAAACTCACACCACCTCATGGATGCCCCTGAATCCTGGCCCCCCTGGGAGCTCCAAGAATCATATATTTGACACCCCTGTTTTAAATAAACAAGCAATGGGTTAGAGAAAAGAATTATTCCTATGTTACAGATAAAGCAAAAAATACTGTAAGGGTCTAATCCCCAGCGTGCTGAACACTCAATCTTTTGCTCCAGCCAAGTACTTAAGTGTGTAGCTCTGATGAGGTCAGGGATTTTAATGGTTATTTTCAAAATGGGAACTTTTGAGGAAAAAATTTATTCAGATTAGTTTGGATAGTTGAAGGGTGAAATTCTTTGCTGTGCCTTCTAAGAGAGGGAGAGAAGGAATTTTGTGGCTTTAAATCATCACCTGCTTTTTTATGCAGTGCAAAGTGGCCGGAGACATAGGTGAGAATCTCACCTGAAGTGTCCAATACAATATACGTAATTAGTACATAGGTTTTTAGTAATGTTGGACTACAGTATTTAATACACAACTGTAAAAGCAATGTTAGTTGGAGAGATAAAAAATAGTTTAAAAATGACTTACAAAATCACAAGAACTGGGAACACTTTAAAGTATAACTTTAAAGGAATCCTCAGAGAGGATGCTATAAGAATGTAAAAATGTTAATTGGATTCTTCTTTCTCAAATGGAAGTATGATTGGAAAGAAGGAGAATCTCACTCCCTCTATGAGTGAAAGACTGTACATACAAAAGAACCAAAATCAGTGTACAACTCTTATGTAGCTACTGATGCCTTTGGCTGATTAGAGGCCAGGATAGGATAAAATAATGGTAATTTGGAATTCCATTAGGAAGTTTCCTATTCATCCTCTCTGAAAGATGAGGCAACAAAATTCTGTGTTGGGCCTGACTAAAGAAACAGAGTAGAAGGTGGCCTCAACTCCTAGCAGCAGCCTTCATCATGAAAGAGTAATTTAACAGCCCTACAAGGACAGCTAACTGGTAATAGAAGGGCCAATTTGTGGAGCAAATGCATCTGGTTAACAACAGGGGTAAAGCCCTGATTGTAAATAGGGCCCCATCTTCACTGCAAAAGGCAAACCCCTTTGAAGATGACTGTAAATACACCCTGTTCCTCTTCGGGCCCACTTTTATTCTCTGTCCCTGTGCGATATAGCAAAGTCTATATCAAACTATGATATAGGTATCAAACTGTCTTTTAAAAAAAGAAAAACTATGCTGGAATCATAAAAGGAGTTTGTCATCTTCAAATGAACAAAAAGGTATCTACCTTGTATTCTTTTAAACTATTCTTACAGAACTAAAGCCCGTACTTTTGCTTGTAACGAGGAGTGATTAAACACTTAGAAGGAATCTGGAAGATGAGATTTTTCCTGCAGCCTTGTCACCCAAATGGCTAGTAATAATTAGACATTGGATATTAACCCTTAGTGACAGTGCTATAAAAATAATATTATTTAACAACTGAACACAGTACTTGTTCTCTGGACAGTCTAGGTGCTTCCCCATATAAATACAGTATATTCTTCAGTTACCTTTACTGTACTGAACAGCACTAACTACCCTGAGCCCAGTTCCTTTGGGAGAATTCAAAGTCCACTCTTTCAAGTGCTAACTAATTCCTATAATGTTCCATTGTGCCAGGCGCCTTAAACTTTCCTTTTTAAACTGTTTCTCAAAACACTTTCCAGGGTTGGTATACTGCCCCAGCCTCACTTCTTATCCCACTATGCCTGACATTGTTCTTTTAGACTGAAACAAAATGAAGCAGAAGAAGTAATATAATATATAAGTGGGGAAGGAATCATATCTAAGAAGACACTTAAGCCTAGAATTTCAGTCTTTATCCTCTGTACGTTTCCTCTGGCACCATTATTAGTTCCACTTGGTATGTTTCCTTGTTTATTTGTACTGTAAATTCTATGGGACTCAGATCTGCCATCTTATATTTTTGTAAAGCATCATACACAACGGTACATAATAATAGTAACTTAGGAAAAAGAACTTAGATATGCACTGGTCAACATTCTCTCCTGCTTTTGGGTTTCAACAGTCAGACTTCTGCAGTGCTTTTAATTTTCCAATAGTAACATTTTTCCTGTTTCTAGAATGCTTAGACAATGAGCTGCTAAGAGAAGAGAATTAGTCAGTTTACTCAGCTCTTTACTGTGTACTGCCTTTTTCAGTATTTGACCCAGTCTCTCCCCTGTTCCTCTCATAGGACACACAACATTGCACATGAAGAGTGTACAGAATGCATAATTATTGTAGCAGGATGACTTCAGAACAGCTGAAAATGGAATGCAGCTGAAGCTAAATTGGAAGCTAAATATTGAATTGATCAGTACATGATAAAGTCACACACATTATATTTTATCATTAATTGCAGCAGGAGGTCCTAAAAAAACACCTAATAATTAGTCAACCTCCTAACCTCAGAAAACAAAACTTATTAGTTATATTGCCCTTCACAATGTGTTTTATTAATAGCTTCCTGTTGTCCTCATTGCTCATTATGAGATTAGAACTGCAGTTACTGTGTTTTGATGATGACACTGTACAAATAAAGTATTTGGATTGAGCAAGTATAATGCAGTTTCAGTACTCCCTTATCAAAAGAAAGAATGTTTATTACTTTTTTCTAAAAAGAGAAATGGGTGTGCTCAGGAAAACTGTGTGGCCTTTTTATTAAAAAAGCAAACTCTGGTTTTTAAAATTGAAGCATGTAATTTTTGGAAAGTTATAGCCCTTGTTCCAAATGCTCTTTTGCTTAAAGTATTGGCCTCATGATAATGAGATACATGATAACCAGGCTTTAGCATTATATTCATAAACACATCTTTTAAAACATAGAAACTAAAAGTAGCAAGATACTATTTTTAAAATATATATTGTAAGGGATTATAAATTCCATACACTTATCTTGCAGTTGCAGTTTTCTAGAGTTTATTTCGGTACTAATGCTTGTTCGTATGCTCATTGAAGACAACAGCAAAATTTCCTCTGATTTCAAAGCTGCTGACTCAAGTCTTTGCTGAGAGGGTGAGTAAACAGGGAGCTAATAAAGTTTTAAAATGAATTTTCTATGAGAGGAAAGGAGAAGTAGCCTGTGTAATGAAGAGTGATCAGAAAGAAAGGAGGCATCTCATAATCTCTCAAACCAAACTAAAATATGCCAAGGTTGGAATTGTCCACAAGGAAGAAAGGAACAGAAGTCAGCAAGATGACAGGCAAAAAACATAAACATCACTTCAAAATGGCTGTGAAAAATTATTAGGATAATATTAGCATTTGGAGCAAAAGTAAGCCAGATGTCTAGTAGAAGAAAAATGTTAGTACATTCCCAACTATCATTTCTTGTACTAACCCAAGTCCATTGTACAATACATTCACTCCACAAAGCTATAAGAAATAAAAGATCTAAAGCTGCTCCATAACACTGACTTACTGCAGTTATAAGTCAACCAGCAACTCCAAGCATATTTTTTCCAAATAATTTTTTTTGGTTTGGTAGAGTGCCCTCAATGGAGCTTCAGCTTGTTTCCATTTAAACATCAGAATGTCTCCATAATATGAACTAAGGGATGAATTTATTTAATTGCATTAAAAGTGTTTCTAAGTTGTCTTCGTAGTGTTGAAGTGATGCTGTAACCATTATGATCTAGGACTTTTGTGGGCAGCAAGGATTTTTTGGGTGATGGCTTTTGTTGGACCAGCTGCATGGCTAGGATAAAGTTAGACAAACGTTTGAATGCAAGGCATTCATCATCAGGTCTGCGGAGGAAAGCATATATAGGGATGATTAAGAATAGTGGGTAGAACGATGGAATTGGAGAGGGGAGAAATTCCCAGGAATAGCAGACAAACAATTAGCAGAAGAAAAGAGGCTTGATTACTGGGAGATCAAGACCTGTTGAAAGGGATAAGATTGGTGCAAAATTATCATCTGTCACATGTAGGAAGAATTTTTGGAATTATATTATAATTCCACGTCTACGTGTTCATTAATGCACAGTAGTTAGTGCACATTTACTTTAGTTCTTGCTTAATGAAGTACTAACTAAATTTTCGGTAACTACAGTTACTGCACAGTAGTGCTGGCACAGTTTTTTAGTGACATTTATTGCACAGCAGCCTAATACTACTGCTCAGTAGTGTATTAGCACGTTTTTTGCCCAGCATGCTAATGCACATAAAGTGTCTCATGTGGATGTTCTCACTGTGCCCTAAAGTCCTTATCAGTGTTCAGTCCTTGGTTCTTAGTATCCAGCCAGTTTATAAATTGTTATTCCCAAACTTGCCTTTTATAGGTGTTCAGTAGATTTCCCTTGAGCATGAGGATTGTGAAGTCATAAAGGGAGTGGTTGTTCTGTGAAAAATGTGCTGCTAGTAATATTTGTGTGTCTCTGTACTTTATATTTTCTAATGTGAGAGTTTATTATCATGCATAGTTGCTGTTTAGCTTCACCCATGCAATTGATATGAGGGCATTTGATGCATTGGATCAGATATATCACATTGTGGGAAAGGACTGTGTAGGATCTACAAATTTTGATGGGTTTGTTGTGGGTGTTGTGAGTTTGTTGTGGGTGTTGATTGCTATAGGAGTGGAAACAGGTTGTAGCAGTGTGTTGGCAGGTTAAGCATCTATTGTTGAGTCAAGGCCATGTGTTATATGATGTCTGTTGAGCTGTGAGAAATTTGCTTCTGATGATGAGCTGTTCAAGTCTAGGGGGCTGTTGGAAAGCCAGGAGCAAAGGGACTAGGAATTTCTCTCTCAAGGTCTGATCTTTGTTGAGTGTCAGTTGTAATTGTTTGATAATTCTTCTGATCTATTACAGTGTGTGGTGGTATGTGACCACCAACGGAGTGCAGTCACAGAATGGTTTCTTTTTGTATTGTAGTAGGCTACTACAGGGTATTTTGTTGGCCCTTTCAAAGATATGATCTGTTTCTCTACTGGAGGCCCTTTTTGTACAAGAGGAATATTCAGGCTGGCCAGGTGAGCATGGCGAGTATTGCCCTCAGGGCAGATACAGTAGTATCCGAGGGCCTGACTGTAGATTACAGCTTTCTTGGTATGCTTGCGATGATTGTTTGTTTATAGACATAAGTATGGTGTTGTAACAGGAGGCCACAGGGCAGCTGTGGCGCTCCCTGGTGGTCACACTCTGCTCCTGTTCTGCTCTGGTTCTAGGTACCCTCCTTCTACTCTTGCCTGCCCCACTTTGATGGTCTTAGTAAAGTTTGGAAAGGGAGGCTACCTCCCAGCAGATCTCAGATCCCATGGGACTCGCTTCAGTCCTCACACTTAGTTGGCCCTCACAGCCTATGTGTCCCCCCATGACACCTGTAGCCTTGTGGGCTAATAATAGCTACTGAACCTCCACTACAGCTGTGCCCTGCCTTACAGGTGTTTCGAAATGTAACTCAGTTGGGCGCTTTGCTCTAAACCACCAGGCTACCTTGGGCCTCCACTTCCCTGCAGTAATATCCTCTGGCCTCCATTTCCTTCCTTCCTGGCTTCCAGCCCCTTCCTCTAGCTGGCCCTTTTCTGCCTCGGCCCACTGCACCAAGTCCCGGTTCTTGGGCTCCAGCCTTTGTCTAACCCTCCTGTATTCTCATCTTCGCCCCTTCTTAGGCTCTGGGGCCCTTGGCCACAAGCTCTGCCCTTGTTTAGGCTGTAGGCACTGTAGCCCTGTTAATGCCCCTCTGGGGTCCCTTAGCCCCAAGCTCTTCCCCCGCCTTATGGGACATGGGCTCTATAGCCCTGTTTCTGTCCCTCTGAGGCAATGTTGGGCTTCCTGACCCCTGTCTGTGCCTTGAGCCTGACCTCTGGCAGGGCTCAAGGCAGTTGTGTGCTCTTCATGCACTAATGGGACCTTCAAAGCACTGGTTTAAAGTATAATCAAAATTATAAGCTCTCCAGCTATAACACAAACTGCCTCACTCTGGTCATATTCCTCTGCAAGCCATCCAAGCCTTACTTGCAGGGCCCCTGTCAGCTTCAGAGACCTCCCAGCAGTCCTCTCAGCTTCAGAGGTCATTCTTCTCCTACCTTCAGGGGCAGACTGACTGCTCTGGCTCAGCCCTTGGCCTATATATCTCAGACCCTGCCTCTTTCCAGTCAGGTGACCTCCCCAGCTACTTACAGATACTTTCTAATTAGTCTTGCTGGCTTCACCCCATGCAAGCTCACTGAGCTCTGCCTAGCTGCTGTGGGGGTGTCTTGTCTCTCCTGCTAGACTCAACCCTGCTGGACTATTGTAAGGTAACCCACTTTGCAATATGCCCTTCTAACCTATGTTTTTCCCTTGGCTGACTATTTTCTTTTTAATTATCTCCTTCTCCTGTTCTTTCCTCCTCAAATATTAGGAGCCTTCTAGCTCTCTGTTACAGCTGGTCTGTGGGTTTTTTGTATATGGTGGCTTATAGGATGCCACCCCAGATGTGAATCATGGTGTCTAGAAAGTTGATGTTAGTCTAGGAGTATTCCAGAGAAAGTCTGATTGAGGAATGCTAGCTGTTAAGCCTGTGGTAGAAGTCAGTAAGCGAGTCCAGGTGTTTAGTCCAGATGATGAAAATACCATCTCTGTCATGCACATTTAGTGCAGGTTTGATGGTGCAGTTTTCTTAACGCTTCCAGAATAGCCAGCAATAGTTTGGTTCTGAAGGAACTCTTAATCAACTCTGTTCATAAACACTTCCTGGAGAGGGGTTGGTGTTGAAGCACTAGGCTAGAAAGCCCGAATAACCAAATAATAATAAAAAAGAGTAATATTGAATTAACTTTTTCATTCACATTAACATTCTGATTTAAGGTGCAAATTCAATCCTGATCTTTTTTTTAAGGATTATTGCTATACAGAATTTTTGAGTAGTGGATTATCTAAAACAATATATTAGCCTGGAGCTCTTTCTATTTAAAACATGTTAAACAGGTGGTTGGTAGGGACGCAGCTTCTCCAGCTGTAGAGCATCAGCTGCACTGGTCACAGCCTGGCCATCGGAGCTACGGTGGTGAGGTAAGCCTGGTGGGAACCTGTCATAGAGGCTTATGGGTTCTGAATGCGCTGTCTTATTATTGATTCAAATTAACCCAAATCTGTTAAGTGTAGGTGCATGTTGTCATCCCTGTTTTCAGGCTTTTGAGGAGGAAAGGTTGAACCTGAAGCCTCATATGTAACTAAAGGAAACTTGCAGATTGATTTCTTATTACTTCCTTATATGAGGATACTTCTATTTATGACTTATGACTAAGATTCAAACAGCCCTGGTTATTGTTTTTTTAAAGTACTCTATAAATGTAGATATATTTTAAAATATAAAACACAGTTCATAATACATAGGCCTCAGAGAATTAGTTAAGAATGCTTAGTATTTATATTGTATTTTGCATGTTTGTAGCTCTGAATTAACCAGATGCATTTTTTTAAAATTGTTTTAAGTATAAACTACATGATGAATGTGACTCATTCCTAGTTTAGTGCAGTTATTCCAGGAATGAGTTTAACCAAATATTTTTATAACCAGCATATAATGTTGTTATATTTTATGTGGTATAAATGGGTAAAGACCAAAAAAATTCTAATTACTATCATTTTACTTCAAAGTTCTTTCATCTTGAAATTCTATACCGAAAGTGTGGGTCAAAATCTGTTTTCATCCACTCCTGTTGCTCTGTTAAGTTGAGAAGCATGGAATCCAGGCCAGTTGTCTGGAGGCATAACTAAGGTCTGATGATATAGGCCAAAATGTATCTATTAAGCTAAATTATTATGGAAACAGTCTAGGGCAATGGTTTTCAACCTTTTAGACTCACAGAATCCCTTGTTAGATTTGAGGAACCCCTCTGAAAATGCCAGTTTTTAGCTTTAACTCATTTCTTGACTACGGAAAAATAATAGAACAACATTTCTGTTGCAAAAAACTCAGAAAGACCACAGCACTGGTTTTGTTTGCACACCTAGCAGTGCTGATATTGTGTAGCACTCTGTGGCTGCATCTACACAAGATGCTAACTGCACAGTAGCTCGTTAGTACTGTGTAGCAGCATCGTGGGGCATGAACCATGATGCAACGCTGCTGCGCAGTAATAATGAACTACTGCATAGTCACCAGGAAGCTGTACAGGGATGCTACTGCACAGTAGTGCCAGTTACTGCACAGTCATTTAGTACTTGGCTGCACAGTAACTGTGCAGTCAGCGTCTCATGTAGATGTGGCCCATGACACCCTTCAAGAGATCTCACAGCACCTCAGGGTGCAGTGGCACCTTGACTGAGAATCACTCACTTAAGGGCAGACAGAATAATATGGTTACACATATTGCAACTTCTGTGAGCATGTACAGAGCCACCTCACCTACAAGGGCTGCTCAGATATACAGTGAAGTCAGAGTTTTGCCATCACTACTTCAGTAAAGAAAACTGTCTGCAAAAATTCCATTTGGAAATTATGTCCATCTGCTCATTTAGATCATGAACTGTTTGTCAATACTGACAATTAGTGGCTAAAGATCCCATTGACCACATGACAAGAATCAATGTACATGGTACTTGTTAGTTATTTACCACAGAGTGTATTAAAGCCTGTAGATTCCCCATAAATCCTTTAAAGCTATCCTGCTATGATCCTTGCCACAACATGCATTGACACATCAATAAATCCTTGTGACAAGAGTGATATATTAAAATCAATACTAGTTTATCAGCTATTCCTATGTAGTCTTTTGCAAAGGTTTAAGATGATTTCCTAAAGCTGTGCATCTGACAAGTTGGAGGGACAGATCTTTTAGCAACCCATTTAGTCACCTTGATTAATGTCTTTCACTCAAATAATTTTGTAAATCCCATGCAAGGGGAATAAAACTGGTATGCATGATTCCTAGGCAGTACATAGTTTGGAAAGTGCTATTTAATAAGACTCTTGGCTAGGAACAGAAGTTACAGTTAAACTGGTTTAAGTGATCCAAAACTGGTTTAAACCTATAACACAACAGAAGTTCAGTGCACGTAAATTGCTTTCAAAATGGCTGAAACTGGTTTAAGATAAACCTCATTGGATGCAGTATCACACTTAACTGATTTAGGTCAAACTGGTTTATTGAACTTCTGTCCCAGATCCCTTCCTGATTCAAGTTAGCCCACACCCTGGAATCCCAGAATGCTTTGCAGCCCTGGACTGTGCTGTCTGCTCCAGTGGAGCAGGGCTGGCCCCTCCCCCAGCTATCACAGAGCTGAAGCACTAAAGCCTCCGCTCCCTGCCAGCACCTGTCAGCCCATGTGGATGGGGGAGGGGCAAGGGAATGGACCCCCAGACTCCTGTACCTGCCCATCTGTACAGGACACGGGGAAGGAAAGCCCTAGCAGTGGGGGCTTTTTGCTCCAGCAGCAGCCATGGGAAGGGATCAGATCTGAACTGATCCCAGCCTGATGACTTGGGCTTCAGGAGAGCAAAAAAACCCCAGTGGGATCTTTCCCCCATGCCAGGCAGACCCTGGATTGTGGGGGAGGGGCTGGAACTGGGCCAGGTGTGTGCATTCCCCCTACCCCTTCTCGTAGACATGGAGCTAGAGAGGGGGTGGGGCTGAGTTAATCGGAGGCCTGCTAGCTGGACTGCGGGTGGTGCAAAGCCCCCCAATGGGCTTTTCCCATGCCAGGCAGACCCCAGCTAGGGGGCCAGGGCTGCCCCCTAGAAGGTGTGTCCTCCTTCCTGCTCTCTTCTCAGAGGTGGGGGCTGGGGAGAGATTTTCTGCTGGCTCTCCCCGCCCTGTGGCTGACAGCAGGGGAAAGTGGTGTGTGTCCAGCAACCAATCAGGCTTGGGCTGGGTTTAGCAGCCTTAGGCAGCTGGCCATGTGGGAAGCACATGTGAACGCCCCCAGGCTCCTGGCCTTGGCCACTGCAGGCTTATGCCTGTCTTGGCCACCTGAACACTGAACACCAGTTCAGTTTGTCATCAGTTCAAGCTATGTTGTTTAGAAAAACCTATGAAGATTGAACTGATTCTGCCTTGGGCTTTTTGAACCTCTATACTTAGTCATTAAGACTATCATTTTCCAGAAGTGAATGAACTCCTGGTATTCCTACACAGCAAGCTAAGCTCTTACAGAAATCTTTCCTTCTGCTGTTAGGAAATTGCCAAGTGAACCCTTGTCACAGAGCCATTTTCCATGACGTCAGGGCAATGGCAAAAGGCTAATAATGATGTTTATTTATTTGACCTTACAAATCTTACTGCAGAAATACTATAGTAAGTACAACAAGCCTGTTTTGGGAAGTTCTGCTCTGTCACTTGAGGCAGTTTCAGTTGCTACCAGACAGACCATAATCTCTCCTCACCATTTATGCACTCTCCAAGCAGCTATCTGAAAATCCTTCTGTGTTGTCAGGCTCAGTGGATTTCCAGTGATCACCTTAATTTCTCAGTGAAGTAAGCCACTTTTATTTTTACAGCAATTTCATCTATCAAATTTCACTCCCATCCTCATACAACAGTTTTTGATTTGGAATTGCCTAAGTTAGTGATTTTATTAGCTGCTTGCAGTTGTCCTAAACAACCTAAAGACCTTTTGAACCTATTGAAAAGAGAATGTGAACACCTATAGGAAGCAAAATCTATATAGAAAAATAATATATACACAGTAAAATCTGAATCTGAACTCTCTTAGTTTGGACTATTTTTTCATTGGCATGTAAAAAAGAACAGTTGAAGAAGGCAGAATATTATACTGGCTATGTGTTTCGTATTCACAGGCATGTAAGTCACAGAGGAGATGGAAAAAGGTCTCAAATCCTAGGGAAAGGGAAGGCTAAGAAAGCCTATTACATGGTGCTTTGGAGAGCTAGAAACAAAGTCAGCCTTGACATAAGTGAGTCCAGTTCCTGCTTCAGTCAGTGGAAGCTGGAGTTGCTTATGACAGGGTTGAACTTGGCCTTGTTTGTACAATTTTTATGTGAGGTTTGAGCGTAGTATCAAGTCATAGTTCAATGCGAATATTTACTAAAAAATACGCTACAGAGATACAATCCGTAAGAGGAATTTATAATATTGTAATACCTTGGAATCGCAGGCAGGGCTTTAAGTGAATTGAGATGAGAGATTGCTGTAGCACTCATGATGGAAGATATTGCTCTCTCAAAAGACAATATTATACCACATCTTAGCACAAAAGCCTTACCTGAAAACTGTGCTCCCTGATCTCCATGCTTCTGCGTATGGATAATATGCAATTTTCTTTATATCCCATTGTCTGCTTTTCTCTCTTTTCTGCTCTCCTGCTTCATTCTTCCCCTTCAGTCCTCTCCTTCATTTCTCCATCCTTTATGTTTCTACTTCTGATTAATCCTTAAGCACACAGTTAAGTAATTTATTGAATAGCAATAGAGTACAGGGACAACTGTGGTAGTACATAAGTCTCTTGTTTATTGTACTAGAGACAGGTAGATGAAGGTTTTTCCTCCTCTGCTTACATACATGACATTTTCTATCTTTGTGATCAGCTAAGTGAATTTTTCCTTTCTCTCACAAAAAACTTCTTTGATCTCTGTTTTTTTTTTCTTTTAAAGAGGAAATCTGGTACAATGGTGCTCCCACTTCTAATTAGAATATCTGTTCTTCAAAATGCAACAGGATGGTCCTCTGGCATGTGCTTGGGGGACAACCAGCTGAAAAGGGAGCACAGAATGAAGAAAAGGGGTGGAATGAAATTCACATAAACAAGTGAAGAATAGTGATTCCTGAAAGAAAAACAAGTAAAATACTAGCCCGAGGCAACCGATAACTCAAACGCATGGTGACCTTGACAGCATGAGAGCTTCTTTACGTAAGGATGAACTTCTTGAACAATTTCTCCAATATATCAGGCTCATATAGGCCTTGCCTTCAACAGAAACCATGCATGTAGTCTTCTTTTACCTCTTTTCATTTTTTTCTTGAACAAATGTATTTGTTCTGCCTGGTGCCGGGAAATTCCTACTGTCCGCTCATGTCCGAGTTCTTGCAAGTCTCTCGTACTCCAGAGTACAAATGAAGTGTGGGATCTTGTTTCACACATGGAGGCCTGATTCTCTTACAAAACTGTTGAGCCAGGGAAAATTGGATACTAGTATTGTTCTCTCCCAGCAGGTCTGCATTTTGGGCATAGAAGCAGTTTTGCTTTTCCTTTTGGCATAGGTCTCCCTATTATAGGTTTCTCCCTCTCTCCTACGAGTGTGCAGTTAAACCAACAGCAGAGGATGGGGAGGCAGCAGTTTCAAGCTCTCAGTTGGCAGCAGCAGGACCTTAAGCATGAACAGATTTGTCAAGGCAGCTTTCCCAGCCTATTCTGTAAAGCCAAACAGTTCTGAACCTTGTGCACTATGAGCTGATGGAGTCTATTAAATATCCTCTCATAAAACACTCTAGAGGCCAGTGTGAGGGATATAGAGGAGTATTTATTTACAGACCAGGATTTCAAACTAGAAAAGGGATTCTTTCTGACCAAGGCTACTTGTCTATTCATTTGCAAAAGATGCATGTATACATCTTCCTCCTTAAAATGCAAAGGCTGCCTGCATTCTGTTGATGAATAATTGGTAAAGGCTCAGTGCATGTTAAGATTCCTTTGAACAGTCTAAACAAATAATCATGGCATAACCATCCCTGGTACATATGTAAGAAACTCCACTGAAATGCTAGTAGAAAGACTGTTTGGTGATTCTTTTGTTACAGACTGAGGTATACCTAATGTACATGTGTTGCTGTTTGGAAAAACTTTCACAAGTGAAGATATACCAGCAGAAGCCAAATCCTTATGAATTAAGCCTGTGAGGATAAAAAATGGTACAAGGGTGGAACAAATTAGGCATATCTACACAAGATGTTTACTGTGAAGGTGCCTAATTAGCTCCACAGTAAACATATTGGTGTCTGTATGTGCAGGGTTATTAGGCTGGAGTAAAGTAATAAACTCCATTGAAGGATAGTGCCCCAGCCAGCCCCTCCATAGCATGTTAAATTGGGTCAGAGAAGCCCTGGGCTAGCAGACTGAACCCTGGGGTTCCCTGCCAGCCAGGGCTGCTCTGATCTGGCTCAATGTACTGCCGCAATAAGTGCTGGAGTTCACTGCTTTGAATTAAGTGCACATATAGATGCTCCCATTAAGTTTTAGAGGCTTTTGAAATTTTAGAGACATTTTACAAGTTTAAATATTAATGCAATTTACATAAGTGAACAGTAAGCTAATAGATTAGTTGGTGATCATGAAGGTAGTATTTTTACCATTTATTTGTTTTTTTATGTAAATAATGACTCAGTGCTTGATTTGCAATAAGCTGTTTCTGAAGGCATAGACCACATAACTTTTAAAAACAGAGTAGTGTATCTTCCCTTATTTTGTAATTTGATATATGAAATGCAATACTGTAGAAAATGAATGTAGGTGATAGTCAAATAAGAAAACTGGACTGCCTCATTACCATGTAATGGTTAGTTGTTATAGGACTAGACTGCTAAGATTGTTCTTGGGGTTTAGTTTGCTATCTTGGCAAGTTTAAGAAATTCTGCCAGTCTCTGCTGGCTGCTCCTGGCTTGATCTGATATGCTTCAGATTCTGCTTCAAAGACTTGCAGCAATAATCTGTGCAAAATATCCTTGGGAGCTTTGTCAGTACTAGGCTGCATATGCATATGTGGGAAACTGTGAGGCCATTTAAGAAAGTAATTATTCATATTATTTGAAAATTTAGGTTAAGAAAAGAGGTAGAACATTAAACAAACATATAGTCACAAGGAGAGGAGAAAGCTTCAGAGGTAGAGTTTTGTTGGGTAGTAGGCAAGGTAATTTTATTTTTGCCTGGCAATTTGACCTTGCTTTGAGGCTTGCTTTATTCTTGTCATAAACAGTGGTGAAACATACCTATTAAATAGCTGCTACATGTCAACACAGAGGAGGTTGCATTGCAGTGATGAACACAATGATTTTTTTTCCTAAAAAATCTGAAACCGAGAGATAGATGTGTCATTATAATGCATACAAATATACTGGGGATCTCATACAAGACAGAGATGGGCTTGGGCAGGCGTGTTTTTGCTTTGGCAAAATTTCAGTTGTGAGACAAAACCAAAATCATTCAACTTTCAATTTGTGGTTCGCAGAGTGGGGGCCCTGGAATATTTTATGGTTTCCAAGTGGATGACAAATTGCCAGCTAAAATAATAATCTTTTCTCCTGTAAACAATACTTGTTCTGCTTCTAGGATTATAAGAATAAAAGTAAAAAATACAAACTAGGCTCCTAATAACTAATCTGCACAAGTATCTGCATACTCCGGCGAGGAACAGCTCAGCATCTATCTCAACGTATTTGGGGTGAAATATATTTCAGGTTTAGATTAAGATGCAGCCCTGCGTTTATGAGGTGAAAACACAGAGGGGAGGTTATGTTTTAATGGAGGGCTATATTGGAGAAACAGCTCAGCCCTCCCTTGAAAGGGCGCCCCTCTGTGTTTGAATACTTTAGATCAGTGGTTGGCAACTTTTTTTAGGCTTCAGGCCAGAGTGACCCAGTTTGGGTCTGAGGCAGGCACTAGGCAGGTGCTAGGACACAGTCACCACTGCTATCTTTCCCTACAGCGGCATGGAGGGAGAGCCTGAAGTAGGCACTTCTCCCCGTGGTGGCTCAAGAAAGTGACTGAGGCTGAAGCTCCCCATTGCCAAAAGTTGTTGAAGTCCCACACCTGCGAGTTGAATCAAATGACTCCATATGCCAAACCTTTGGAGTAGATGGCCAGTGATAGTAGTCTGAGACTACTATAAATCACTCAGACACTCTTTTCTCTCTTTTTGGAGGACACTAATGTCATCCCCAGCTCTAGCATGAATCAGTGTTTCAGCTTTCCCGATATTTTCTGCCTGGACTGTTGTGCAGGGCCATAGTGGGGATGTTGGTTGTTTTCCCTCTCCTTCCCTTCTCCCTCACATCTCAGTGCCTACAGTTCCATGCCAGGGTAATCACACTCTGGCCTATAGAGATTTGGAATCTGTTTCCTTGTTCCTCTGGTATGGGCTTCAGGGCTTGCCAGCAGTACTGTGGGAAATAAAAAGCCTGGAAAAAATTAAAGTGTGATTCTATCCTGAAAAGTGACTCTGAAAATAATACCCCAGGATTCCATGCTTACTCTCTGTCCAGAATTTCCATATCAGAAACATTCAGTTTTCAAGTGAATAATAACAAAAAAAATCATTCCTAATTGCAAACCCGTGACTCCCTCTGGGGAGCCAATCAGTGTTCAGTCTTGCTGGTACATCATCAAAAAAAAAAAAAAGGCCCCATGGCAAAAAGCGAGTCAAGGATTCTATGTAAGTAGCTGGACCAGAACAGGATCCAGGCTGTCCTCCCTTTGCTAGTGACACGACTGGTATAAGAAGAGTAGATGAGAATGTGTGAATTAAAAACATTTGTTAGAAGAAAGAAATTGAAACTATCTTGCAGTATAGCCATAGTAAAAATATCATTTAAAGGGTTTATAACAGGTATATAGGCTGGATTCAAGGGAAAACTATCACTCTTCAGGTAGAAGTAATTCCCTGTGAACTGTAGTGCTATAGGCTGCTTATACATGTGCTTGGGGCTGGGGAGGGGAGGAATTTTAATTACAACAGTTCTCGGAGAGCTGCTCTAATTAAAATGCCTCACTGTCATGTGTATAAGCCTCTATGGGTTTAAAAATGACTGCTGGGGTGCTTTATCTAAATCGTGTCAAATGAAGTTTAGATAAATTGCCCCAGCAGCCATTTTTAAATCCATGCGGTCTTATGAAGCCACACTGGAGCATTGTAATTAGAACGTGGAACAGATCTGATTAATCGAGTCTGCTCTGACACATTTTAATTAGAACATGAACCAGCATGTGTATAAGCACCATCAGTGTCTTTTATTCAGCCTTAAAAGAAACCTGCAGTATTTCAGCTCCAAATCTCAAGTGGATTCTGTACACATTTATAACCTTTGACTATGGTCCTGCAGTGAACCATATGATGGCAGCACCTTAAGCCCCTTGTGCTTACTTCATTGTAGTGCTGAAGCCTTTTTGATCAAAATAGCACGTGCCCTGAAAATCCATTGAGAACTTTCCCTTACTGGCATTACAAGCATCTAATGAAAATGTATGCATTACTAAGTCAAAGGCATTTCCTACTGAACCTAGAGGTAGAGGGGCATGAATGCTCTACTGAAAGTATAACACTAGTGTAATGCAGTACATAAAGTTTAAGCTTCTAATGGAGGTACAAGTCCACATGGTGTGTTAATTATTTATCAAATGTTGTAAAAATGGTGTGCAGCCTTTTAAAATCTGTGATAAACTGTCAGTTTATACATGTGTGCCTAGAAAGCAAGCAAAGCACATTCTCTTTGATTTATGAAAACTTGTGCAATCTAACGAACAGAAAATAAGACAGTGCTACCCAAGGAACTGACAGCTTGACTTTTTGGGTAGAGGACAATTCTACCTACAGCTCCTTAAATATAATTAATTTTAAAACAATAAAGAACCAGTATAACAGAGACATTGTGTGTTTAAAAAATCAAGAAATTTAGAAATCAAGTTTACAATTTCTTCCAGTTAAAGTTAGAACTATATATACATCCTCTCTGATCAAGACATCAGAACAGTTAGTGATTTTAATATAACTTATTGCATTAACTAGGCAGAATGGGGAATGATTTAAATAAACTTTGTCTCCATTTTAACTCTATATTCTGCTGCTTTTGTACACTTAAAACTGTCTTTTAAGCATCGAAAGACAACTTTTATACAAATGTATCTTCCCGTTTTTTAAAATTAGTTCTCATATCCATGTGTAACAGAAGGATACGATACAAGCACCATTATAAATATTTGTTATGGTTGCTAGGTGGGTAGCTGGTCTCACTAAGCAACTTAGGAGTCCTTTTGGCTTTTGATGAACGTAGACTTTTAAATTGAACAGAGGTTACAAAATAAATCAATACATAGTTAGAATCATGTGAAATGAAACTACTGCCTAAATCTATCACAATAAAACCTTATCTTTAATTTTATCAGATGCTTCAGTAACCACATATGTTTTATACTCTATATACTGTTATAAGCAAGACGGCTTATAATTATTATATAAGGTTGCCTAACACTTCCCATTTTAAGAATGCAGACAGACATAACACTAACCCCTTTCTAAGAACATCACTGATTAGGAACTGATTCATATTTGTCCCTGGACAGAAGTGTCTGCTTATACACTGCAAAGGGTTCTAAGTAGAACTATCCTGATTGACTTGAATAAAGAGCATAATTACACTTTACAAAATCTGCATGGTGGTGGACATGGTGGTGGACAAGAGAGGCACAGGTATGCATGTAGGGGTGCAGCCTGGACCCCAAATTGGGAAGTGAACCCCACTTAATGGGATACCAGGTTCAATTGGGATGGGAGTAGGAAAGGGTGGGGGGGGGGTTGTTTGATGCTGGGAACTATGTGGTCACCCCACTTGTGATATCCAGGGTGAGTGCTAGCCCTGCCTCCCCCCTCCCCCCCAAAAAAGACCTCAGTTTTTCAACCCCTCCATATGAAAGGGACTTGTCTTGGCAATCATGGGGGGTCTCAGAGCATGCAGCCCCTTGGTCACCACAAGTTCCTCCCCAGTACCTGGTAACCCCTCCATTTCTGCCCCTACCCCAAATAAGTCTATGAACCCAGAGTGCAGGATGCTAGCAGGGAGCCAAAATTGATAAACCCCTTTCCCGTGCAGGGTTTGCAGCAAAATCAAGATCTTAGGAGGACCCCAGAGCACCTATGCCCCAGAAACCACAAACAAGGGGTCACATAGCTCCCCCCAGCACCTGCCAATCCCTCCACTCCCACTCCCTACCCCAAGCAAGTCTGGGATCCCACTGCCTAGTGTCTGTAGCAAGGAAGTCAAGCTAGCATGGAGGCTTTACTTCCCCCCCACTGAGGTCTGTTGACCTGGCTGCATTCTAGAGTAGCGCCTTGCCCTGCATGTGTGTGTGTTTGTGGGGGGGAAGAGGATCTATGCAGTTTGGAATACCTGAAGGGCTGGCCAGACTCTTGGCATGGGATATTATGTCTCCGCACATAACACTGAACCTGGATCACAGAGAATCAGATCCAAATAGTACTTGATATTTCTTGGTGTGCTTTTGAAATGTTCCAGGAAGTTTAAACCAGTCTTAAGCAACATGTACATATAGACTCTTTGGGTTCAACATTTATTTAGAAAGTTCTGAGCATTACATCTGTCCACACCCTAAAATTTTCTTTGCAATTGTTCATAAATTTACCAAACTTCAACCATGTGGGCTGGAAATGTCCATGCTGGGTATGTGCCCTTAGTTGATCTTATTTTTGAAATTTCAATAAAATAGTTCCTAGAATGAAGAAAGAGGGAAATAAATTGTTGGTGACCTTTTCTTTGAAGAGCTCTGGGATTCTGTCCCCAATTCTTTGGAACAGAGATGTGAACTTTGGTGGCTCTTGTGGTAGCTTTTTGTGTCTTTTGCTACTCCTATGAAAATGGATCCAAATCCTGGCAAAGTTATAAGCCTCTGAAAAGTTACGTGAACCCAAGGTAATTTGGTATGGGAAGTGGCATTTGGGAAATGGGAAGGACCTGGGAGTCAGTAGTTTTGGTGGAATAGCAATGAGGAGAGAAAAGGAGGATTTGCAGGACAGAGTCTAGGACTAGAAATTAAAGAAACTGAATTCTGCCCTCCCTCCACCCCAAAACAGAAATTCCACGACTATTCAAGGAAGGAGGAATTAGGGAAAGGACCCCAGGGAGGATTGGACAGGACACTGCAACTGTGAAGAGTCTGTGGAGCCACGGGAGGTTAGAGAAAGGGAAAGCACAGGGCAGACTGGATGAGAAGCTGGTGGAAGTGGAACTAGCTGGAGATGCAATAGAAGGGACATGGTGCTGGCTGAGCAATGAGTTTGCATTGAATGTTGAGAAAGGAGAAGCCCAAGAATGTGGTGGGAGATTGGGACCCTAAAAATAAGCCCAGAGGCAGAGATTAGGACTTGCCAGGCAAGGAAGCTAGAGGCTTGATAAGTAGAAATTGGGGCTACCTAAGGGAGAAGAATGCAACTGAGCCAAAGGGAAAGGTTTGGAGTGCCACAGTGGGACAGGAACAGTTGTAGGGTCAAGCTGTGGTTGTGGAAAAAGCAGAGGCGTGTGCATCCCGGAAAGTGTATTAACTTCCAGATTCCAGGCATCGGGGATCTGAGTCTCTGCATTCCTCTGCCAGCAGCAAATATCTGAAATCCATTGGCAAAGTCCGTTCTCAAGTTGCACCCCGAGAAGACAGCAGGCATTTACCACTACCAGTTGTTCTGCCACTTGATGCAATTTCTGTTTCGGGAGGGGTGGTGGGGGGAAGGGGCTCAGTTTGTTTTATTTCCTAGGTTTTAATAGGAAACAACGCTGCATTCACATCACCAACTAATCAATTTAATAGGAAACAAACAATCTACCACATTTACCCAGATCCAAGACAAGGTTTCCCCCCCATCCCTGTCAGCATGGATAAAAGAAGCCTCACCTTGGATTCAAGTGCTGGCAGATGGCTGCTCAGCTCTGGCTTTAGCTCTGGGCTTGGGGCTGAAGCTACAGTTGAGACGCTGCCTGCCCTGAGCCAGGATGTCTTGTTTGGTGGGGGGAGGGGCCATGTGGTTGGGGAAGGACAACAGAGACCGCATGGTGGGGGTGGGGAGATGGGGGAGACCCACATGTGGGGTTCAGGGGAAGGTCAGGGGACACTGTGTAGCTTTCCTTCCACCCAACTGCCCCGTTCCCCCTTTCCTTCTGCTCTGGCTGCAGTCCTTCCAGCCCCAACCCAGTTTGGCTGCAAGCTGCTGTCACTTCACTCTGGCCAGGGTGGGCTGAGGCTGAGCCAGGGCCACTACTGCTGCTGACTGCCCCAGAGCTGGAACAGAAGTTAAGGAGTGGTGGGGGAGGGCAGGCACAATAGGTGGCTGGGGTGAGGAGCAGGCACAGGGTGGTAAGTGCTGATGGGACTAGGAGTGGGGGGGCAAGCACAGGCAGAGGTGCAAGGTGGGGTAGGGAGCAGGTACCAAGGGGCACAGGTGGGGGGCAAGGGGCAGTGGGCTAGTCAGGGAGGCGAAGGGACAGGGCCCCTTGCCCCCTGCCACTGCTTTCCCCACCATAGCAGTGGAGGTGGGGCACAGGGCAAATTTAAAATGACTTTCTACTAATTAGATTCTATACCTGGAAACTAATGAAACATTTATAATTTTCTAGGTATAGAATCTAATCCGTAGGAAGTCATCTTAAGTTCAACATCTTCTTGGATTGAGTAAATACTGTATAATATATTAATTTTATTGAGGTTTTCACATCAGACTCTCAAACATTAGAAAATTCCAGAATTAAAGCTGCTTTTGCAAATGTAACTGACTTCTCTGTGTATACGATGCTCTTTTGTGTTAAATAATAACATACAATTTTTTCCACAGAATGCCTGGGTCATGCAGTGTACATCATGTTCTTTTAACTCTCTCTGTGTGGGTGCCTATTATTAACTTTTAGAACTCTGACATTTTCAAACCTGTAGCCCTGATTAATGAAGAGCGGGAGATAAATGTAATGAACGAATGCTGAAAAGACCTATCAAATATGTGCTTGTGCACATAAGTATATATGCATATATATAATATAATTCTCATAGCTCATCTAACATATAACATATAATTCTTATAGCTCAAATTGTAAAACAAGCTACAGTAACAAGTGTAATTATTTTCAGAAGTTATCTTCTTTCCAAGACACTAGAAAATCCACTGTCCACCACACTGAATAATGGCCTGCAAATAATTAGGCCTAGATGTTGGCAAAATAATATCTAAACTCTCAAGAAGACTCTGTTGTTTATAAATCAACACCAGCTGTTCCTGTTTATATTAAACTTTGTAAAAATAAAAGAATAAAAAAGAATATTATTTGACAGCCCATATGCCAAGATTCAGCCCGCTACAAAAACAAACCAGACAACATATTAAATCACAAAACACAAGGTTTATCCTAGAAATTCTAATAGACTCAACCAAACTTGTGATAATGGTCATAAATGTGCTGAATCAAAAAACCATCCCCCTACTTACTCTGTAGGTAGCTTGGAAGACAGATTTCTGAAGTCACACAGATAGAATTGTCTTTCTGCTGTCTCTCTGAAAGTGAAAAAGGGAGGACCCTGACATATACTGCTCTGATCCAACAATAAGCCATGCCAGTGTTTATCCTTAAAAAGCTATTGCCTGTTTAAGGGCCAAATTTTGTTTTCTGTTACACTGAAGTAAAATCTGGAGAGATTCTTTAGAAGTCAGTAGGTTTTACTTCAGCATAATTGGGAACAGAAATTAGTCCTAACAATTACTTCTATGGGTCTGGTTTTGTTGAATTATTGTTCTTGCATTATTAAGCTATTGGGTTAAGGCTTTGGTATTCAAATGATAGAATCATAGAAAGTTAGGGTTGGAAGGGACTTCAGGAGATCATCTAGTCCAATCCCCTGCTCAAACAATTCTAACTAGATCATCCCAGCCAAAGCTTTGTCCAGCTGGGTTTTGAAAACCCCCAAGGATGAAGCTTCTACCACCTCTCTGGGTAACATGTTCTAGAGGTTTACTTCCCTCCTAGTGAGAAAATTCTTCCTAATATCTAACCTAAACTTCCTTTGCTGCATCTTGAGACTGTTGCTCCCTGTTCCGTCATCTGCCACCACTGAAAACAGTTTAGCTCTATCAGTGGTGGACCAGTGGGGTGGGAGGGGGCCATGGCCCATGGGTGCTGGGCTGGGGCGTGGGGGGAGGTGCTGGCCAGGCCCTTCAGAGTTCTTATCGCACAATGTAACTTTAAGTATTGCTATGAGAAGGACAGGGGTAGGGGGAGGGGTGCAAATGAAAGCATTGGCCCCCAGGTGCTGGAGACCCACAGTACATCACTGAGCTCCATCCTCATTTGAACCCCACTTCAAGTAGTTGAAGGCTGCTCTTAAATCCCCTCTGTCTCCTCTTCTCCAGACTGAATAAGCCCAGTTCCCTCAGTCTTTCCTCATAAGTCATGCCCTCCAGCCCCCTCACCATTTTTGTTGCCTTCTGTTGGACACTCTCCAATTTGTCCACATCCTTTCTGTAGTTGGGGGCCCAAACCTGAACACAGTACTCTAGATGTAGCCTCACCAGTGCTGAATAGAGGGGAAAAATCACTGCCCTTGACCTACTGGCAACACACCTACCAATTCAGCCCAATATGCCATTAGCCTTCTTGTCAACAAGGGCAAACTACTGGTTCACATTCAGTTTATTGTCCATTGTAAACCCACAGGTCCTTTTCTGCAGAGCTGCTGCCTGGCCAGTCAGCCCCCAGCCTGCATTGGTGCATGGGATCATTCTGTCCTAGTGTAGGACTTTGAACTTGGCCTTGTTGAACCTCATGAGATTCTTTTTGGCCCAATCCTCCAATATGTCTAGGTCACTCTGAATCCTAGCCCTAGTATCTACTACTCCCCCCAGCTTGGTGCCCTCTGCAAACTTGCTGAGGGTTAACTCTATGCCATCTCCCAGGTCATTGAAGAAGACTTTGAACAAAACCAGCCCCCTGACCAACCCCTGGGGCACTATACTTGGTATAGGCTGCCAGCTAGACATCAAGCCATTGATTACTACTCTCTAAGCACGATACTCCAGCCAGCTTTCTGTCCACCTTACAGTCCATTAATCCATCCCGTACTTCCTTAGCTTGCCTGGGAGAATGTTGTGGGAGACCATATCAAAAGCCTTGCTAAAATTAAGGTACACCACATCCACCAGTTTCCCTGCATCCACAGAGCCAGTCACATTGTCATAGAAGGCAATCAGGTTGCTTAGTCATGACTTGCCCCTGGTGAATCCATGCTGACTGTTCCTAATCATTTTTTCTCCTCCAAGTGCTTAGGAAGGGATTCCTTGAGGAACAATGATTTTTCAAGGTACTGAGGTGAGGCTGACTGGTCTGTAGTTCCCTGGATCCTTCTTCTTCCCTTTCTTAAATATGGGCACTATGTTTGCCCTTTTCCAATTATCCAGGACCTCTCCTGATTGCCATGAGTTTTCGGCTGGCTGTTGCATCAGCACTGATAAGAGGAGAAATTACATTATCGGCTATTGGTTTTTTTGGAGCACCCTGGTGAGCATAGTCCGGTCCTTGCACCCCACCGCTGGTCTGAGTGCATGGCAGACTACAGGTCCCGGTGAGCAGCAGGAAGGGTAGGGGGCACCAGGGAGCAAGCACAGGGCATTGCACTCAGCAACAAAGGGACCATTACCGGTTCCTGCTGCTGCCACTGCCATGGCAACACTATGTGTGCAGCAGGGGCCTGACCGCTGGGGCTGCCGCAGAGATCTTGGGCTGTGTGCTGGCGGGGTTAGGTGCTGTGCCAGGGACATTTCCACTTCATCAGGCACCGGGCGCCTTTGCAAAAGTGGTTTCTTCCCAGCGGCTGCCAGATCTTGGATGTGCGGGGCCTCCTGGCGCTGAGGCAGCAGCATGTTCTGGGGCTCTAAATATGCCTGATGCTGCTGTCCGCAGAAGCATCTATGGGGAGCGGGGCTGCGGGTAAGAGCTGTGAGTGAGAGGGCGACATGTAGGAATAAGGCAGTCACTGCCTTTCTCATCGAGGGCCAGAGCAGGCAGGAGGCATGTGTGTATTATAAATGTAAAACAAATGAAAGTCAGGCAAGGTTCTTTGGATAGGTGTGATATCTTCTATTAGACTAATTAAATAGTTAGAAAAAAATGTTATTTGCAAGCTTTCGAGCACAAACACCCTTATTCAGGCACTGGGAGACTCTGCTGCTGTTATGTGTTCTCCAAGGCAGAAAAGAAGCTAAAGTAAGAAAGAAGTCTATGAAAATGCAAATGAGTGGAAGTTTGGAAGACAATGGCTAGAGATAGGCGGTGGGGTGGGCGAGAAGAAGGGAGGAAAATGTGTGAAGGAATGCAACAATCAACAACTCTGCAAACAAAAAAAACGGTTTATGGCAGTAGTTTAAAATGCCTTGCACTGTTACTAAATATCCATTATTGGATCAGCATTGGCCGATATGGTTGGTTAATCATCGGCTATTGGTATCAGCCAAGAAAATCTTTATCAGCACACCTCTAGTTTCAGTAATTGTTATACCTCTGATCATGGAATGACAATGAACTGTCTGTATAGCAAATGTTGCTTTATATTTGGCCATCATTTGTGTATAATTTCTGAGGCTTTTTCATAAAGCAGACTGAAAGATACCTGAATATTCCATCATGTGGCACCGCATCTGATAGCATTAGTATGTTATCTCGGGATTTTTCATATTCACTAAGACTGTCTATGCACATGCTCTTGGGTGGAGGGGAGTGGTGCTTTAATTAGAGTGGCTCCTGTGCTTTAACTTAACTGACCCCACTGCCATTTTAAAGTGTGGGGATGCTGAATAGACATGATGCAGAGTGTGCTATAATCAGCATGCTCCAGCAGACTTTCATAGATTTCATAGACATTAGGGCTGGAAGGGACCTCGGAAGATCATCGAGTCCAGCCCCCCGCCCAAGGTCAGGACTTGATTGAGTCTGCTCCAATGTGTGCTAATTAGCACATTGGAGCAGACCTCTAGGACGTGTATAGGTACCCTAATTATACAAACTTACTTCTAAAAACTGTTTTTGGCTTACTTGAAACAAGTTTCATTTCAACCCAACACATTTTGTTTTGTGAATTAATTATTTTGGCTACAGGCCACATCTACTGTTTATAAACATGAACAAAATTTGGTTGCCCAAATCTGGATAAATAGATTAAATGAAACCTGCTTGGTAATTTAGCAGACTTTTAAAACATTATTGAGCCAACTATTTCATAGGCTATTGTACCAGGAGCAGCTACATTAGGGGTATAAAACTCAGAAGGTCACTGGGTTGGTATGTGGGCTGAATTGGGCCCTGCCAGACCCAACACATGAGGCTTGATCCAGCAGGGCACCACATGTAGCATATGCCCTGTACCAACCCCCTGCACCATGTACAGTGTGTGTGTGGCTGGTCCAGCACTGCATGCTGCTGCACCACTTGGTAGCCCCACTGCAGGGCTCACTCTGCATGTTGCACAAGATAGGTGTGGGGCACATGCTGTATAGGGTGCCTCACCAGACCAGCCCCATGTGATGGTTTCGGGGCTGATCTGGCCCCAAGCTGTCTGTGCTACAGCCAGCCCACAGGGCTAGTCCAGAAGGCCATCCGAGGCAGCATTTGTCCCATGCTGGTCTTGTGCACCATGTGCAGAGTGAACCCCAGAGCAGAGCTGACACATTGCAGTGTGCAGGGCTGAACCAGCTGCGCATGCTGCATGGAGCACAAGGGACTGATGTAGGGTACATTGCCCTGCCAAACTGTCCCTGTGCACTGGCTCTGGCTTGGTCCCCCTGCATGCTGGCTCTAGGGCTGGTCTGGATTGGACCTGCATGCAGCATCACCCTGGACCAACCCCTTGTGCCACATGCAGCATCCACAGTGCTGTATCCAGTCTGTGCAGTCTGAGACCCACGAGCCAGATATTAGGCCTCCATGGGCCAAATCTGGCCCGGAGGCCATATGCTTGAGACCACTGAGCAACATGAAGAGTTTCACCAGTACAGTGAAATGGAATGCATGTACTTTGTAGATTTCTATAGATCTTTGCATCACTTGCATTGTTTTCACCTGGGGTGGCCAACCTGTGGCAGGAGTGCCACAAGTTGCATGGGCAGTCTGTGTGGCTTATAGAAGATCAGGGAGGGTATAGGCAGCACAGCAGATGGGGTAGGAAGCAGAAAGCAGAGCAGGAGATCAGACGGAATGCAAGGCAGGAAGTAAATCGCAGAGCAGGAGATGATTGGGATGGGAGCATTGAGTGGGAGCAGAAAGGAGAGCAGCAGACAGGGGAGAGGAAGGTACTCAGGGAACGTGCAGGGTTAATTCATGGCATTGCCTGCCAAGAAGATTGGCCTCCATTGGTTTTCACAATGCTTATTCTTCCTTTGTTTTTGTAGATATTGTAGCAGTGGCATACAGAGGAGTTCCTTTTCATTTCAGAAAGAGGAAACCATGTTTTTCTTAGAAGCTGAGGAAATTACTGTGTGTATTTATTTGAAGGAACTCAACGACAACCTGTGTGTTTCATATGCAACTCAACACCTAGAAAATTAGGAAATAAAGCTGTGAAATGTCTCTTAAACGTCCATTTTTAGGGATTTTCTGTGGCAGACTTGCATAATGTTTTAGTTGTGGAAACAACTAACCAGCACACGTTATTTTGGAAATCTATTTTTAGCTTCTTTATTTACTCTTTGGCAGGCTCCTAGTCAGGAGGGGATAACCCTGCGCCCCAAAGATAAGTTTTAACAACTGCATGTTTATGCACCAGTAGGTATCAGGAGGTCAGTCATAAAATGCTGTCAGTTTGTATTACATGTCTGTGGACTTTCTATCAAAGCATGAAGGAAGGGGAACCAGCCATCTTTCTACTCTTAAAAGTAGTAGTGTTTGATGAATTACTCAAAATAAGCGGATCTTTTCCTGTGCAGATATAAAGAGCTAAAGACCACCGCTTACATCGTTGAACATATAAGAACACAATTTAAATTAATTTCTGGGTAAGTGATAGATGGTATTGGGAGGAAAAAAGATTTAAGCTTTTTAATATCTGCAGCTGTATTCGTTGAAGACAAGGAAGATAGAATACTAAATACCATCCTTCCAGTTTGTAATAAGCAGGTTGGCTGTGCCTCAGACACCCCTGGTATGTAGTTGTTAATTTTAAGCAACATGATTCCAAAAGGATCTACCATCTTTACTTGAATATAAGATGACATTGATTATAAGACCACTGATAATTAGGTTCTATCTATTTATGTTAGATATAATTTTCTAGGTATACAACCTAATTACTGAGGAGTTGTCTTGTATTTCCCCCCCTCCCACTGCTGTAGCAGGGGAAATAAATCTGGGGGGGTCAAGTAGCCCCTTTGCCCTCTGTTGGTCCCCACAATTTCCTCCCCCTACAGCCCCTCTATGCTGTCAGATCCTGCTCTCCTGACCACATGGAAGTGAGGAATAAATTTGAAAAAAATGACTTTGAAATAAACATACCTGTAGCAATTTGCATAACCCATTAACTTATTTCTCCCAGAATTGATGCATTTTACCCTTTTTGAAATTGTTGCAAATTTCAGCACAGGTACTCCATAAACACATTTTTAAGCAGCACTTTTGCATACTTACATATAGGACAAACTGTACATGGTATTAGTCCAAAGCCAAAAAGCTCATGATTTACCATGTAGTTCATTAGGCTGGCCTCCACCACAGTAAACAGCATTTCAAGCCATGGGGCATTTTTACACGTGCAAACACCACAGCCCCAGGCGCTTTGAATTGTGCTTGGTGCTGCAACGCTTATGGTTGTATACGCAGCAAAATGTATGTCAGCACTGAGAAAATGGGGGCAGTGCACTTTTGAACTAAAACACCTCAGAGGCGCTTTAGTTCAAAAGTGCACCGCTGTCATTTTCTGCATGCTGACATGCATTTCACTGCTTATACAACTGCATGTAGCACAGTGCTCTGAAGCAGGGGATCTCCAGCACATTGCGGGGAAAAAAACCTGTGTATAAATGCTCGCGATGACCAGCCCATCACTGCTCAGTATGTTTGTGTACTCCAGATACCCCCCCTCCCGAAAAAAAGCCACGTGCTAATTAGCCCCCCCACTCATGACTGAAGCCAGGTGTTCTTGTTATGAGTCCTGGGATCCTCCAAAAATGTATACTCATGTGAGGTGCAGAGCAACCAGCTCCACCTCTTGGAAGGCAGAGCCACACTAATCCTATGTAACAGACTGAGAGGGGATGACAAAGGGATTCTGGCTGGACTGTTAAGAGCTCTGTTTGATGATGTTTGACAGACATTTAAGAAACATGAGTCATTGGAAATGGGAAAGAAAGGTGCACCTTAGCTGTGGGAGTGAAGAGGAAATTGAAATGACTACATTGTGGTGGCTTACTTGATAGAAGAATCAGGGCTGAGGGAGACTGCACTCAATGGGCACTACCATATATCTTATTCAGATGGATTGCACTAACCTATCAGTATACTTGCCCAGTGTGAGTCAAATGCTTTATGGTCATGCTCGGTGTTGGCTTTATGTAATCAACCTCACAGCTGGCCAAAGTATTTAATGTGGTTTCCTTGTATGCGAATGTAAGATGAGGGGCTTTCCCCGCTATGCTGATTGGGGGGGGCCTCATCTTGTATTTGAATAAATACGGTATTTGGATTTTAAAGACATGTTTACTATTTTTTCAAAGTAATATGGAGATGTCAAATGGAACAGTATTAAGCAGTGCAAACCTCAGATTTACAAAAATCAAGAGTCGGACTCTGAAAAATCATGAGTTTGGGTTTAAAATATAAGATTGAGGATTAATCTTAATTACTTGCCAGTTTTCTTAACTTCTACTCGGGTCATATTTTCATGTTTTTCTCTGCAACCAGAGAATATCAGACCCCAACCTTACTTAAATACATGGGATCTTTAATACCCATATGAGGATGAAAGTATCTTTGCTTTTAAATTCATTTTAGAAAGATCAAGCTAACACGTGGATGAAAGGTTTATTGTGTTCCTAGAAGGTCAAATATTCCTAGTGATAAATTGAATCAATAGCCCAGCAACATATGAAACAGAAAATTATACTGGAGAATCTGACACATGATAGAGTAGACTTTAGACTAGAATGATGGTCAAAACTCCTAAAATCATAGTCCTGGGAGAAGGAAATGTTCTTAAAATTATGAGTCCTATTTTTATGAAGGTTTTCAGAAGCTCCTAAGAATATGTGTAGCAGTAGGCAGAGTGAATACATTAGATCTCTGTTTGTCTCTTCAGCTTTTGCTACAAGTTACCTCCAAATTTTGCTTTCTCAAAAACCCAGCAAGATTGAGGCCACACATTTTGACCTCCTTAGCTGTATAAAAATAGTCAGTTAAATCATAGAAGCAGACTTGGCAACTGGGCATTCTGTGGGAGTGAAAAAGAAACTTAGTCTTTCAAGTAAGAAACTCAGATTCTTAGAGAGATGGTTACTTCATGCAGCACCACCTTTTCACCTTACATTTCTTGAGAGACATTTAGTATGCCTGACTACTGAGCTTATTATCATAGGAACATAACGGAACATCATGTTTCTTTTTATGTTTGCAAGATACTGTAGTTGTCTTGCCTCTGATAGTCCAATAGGTTAGACATTTCCATATGGCATTCTTGATTGTGATTTAGATTCTGTTTAACATACAGAACACCCATTTTTCTTCATGTCCTGTCCTTGCCACTGGGATCATCTTGTGCATACACATTGGTAGCCCAAGGAATTGTAGGGCAACGTGTTTAAGGAAGCTCACTTTGAGAAAACTTGATGCCTTGTTTTGGTTTTTATGTATTTCCCAATGGGAAAGTACCTATTACTACCTCAGCTGGTACTAATTAGTATGCTTGTAGACTTGGTAGAGCCAAAGGGATGAACTGGCATGAAGGCAGGACTGACAGCTTAATCCTGCTAGTGTTTGTTCCAGATCAGGGTGCAGGCGCATTATCAGTGCAAAGTGAGGCAGTTTCCTGATTCTCTGCCTGTTCTGTATATCCATAAAAATGGCAGATATGTTACTGGAGACTAGCGCATGGGGTGAATTTGTTCAAGAGGAGTATTAGTCAGTTCAAGACAGTCCGTCTAAATGCTGAACCTTACAAAATTAGAATCTTCTTCAAAGTTTGAAAGAATGCCTGCCTGCCTAACAAACTGAATATGTAGTCTTCAATAGATGTATTTGTCCTTGCTGATATCCCACCAAATGGGCAATGTGGTTTGCGCAGACCTAGCAGTCTCTGATGGGCTCCTAATTGTTTTCAGACTCTGTATACTGTGGAGATTACTAACAGTGCATATTCATTCTGGAGACCAAGGAGACCTCACTGTATGATTTTAGGACAGCATCTGATCTAAGTCCAACAGACATTGCCAGACTGCTGGGACTAGCTTTAAAGAAAAGGACCAGGGGAAAGAGATATTGTGCACAGACTTGTGGAAAAGGCTGTTGGGAGGCTTAGTCAGGGATCAGGAAACAGAGGCATGTTTGAAAGAGATGTAACAGGGCTAGCCCCTGTTAACTGAGAATAGGACTGCAGCTGATTGGGTAGCGCCTTCAGGAGAGGGAAAAACACAGTTTGAAGGGAAGGCTGACAGACTATAATCAAATCAGTGAAGAGACTAATAGGAGGCGGTTGCAGTTAGTGCTAAGAGACAGAACTACAGGGGCAAACAGGTTGCAGAGTAAGAAGCCTGGTAATAGATGCTGAGTGGCACCTAAACCCAGTTGCAAGGGGAGCAGGGGGTCGGTGACTAGGTGGAGAAGGAGCAAAGGGCTATGGAAGCCTGCTTCCAGTGCTGAAGCAGCAGTCTGACCCTGGCCACTGCAGAGGCAGGGGCTCCCATAAATCTGCTGTAAGGGGTTTTCTGGGTAGCCCAGGGAGGAACTGAGGCTATGGGATTGGTACCTGCATCAAGTGAGACTCAGGTGGGGTGCGTAGAAGTGGAGAGAAGCCTCAGCCAAAGGCAGGTCTGAGGGTGGGGACAGCCCATAGACAGAAGTCGAAAGGGAAATGCTGAGGAACAGCTGACAGTGAGAAAAGCCTAAAGGAGGACAAACTTGAGACTTCAGTTGGAGTGAGACTGGAGGGCCGGGTTGTGGCTTTTGGGGTGGTGTGGAGGCCATTGAGGGGGATGGGGTACCTGAAGAACACTCCAGGCTTAGAGTACCAAGGGGCTGAGGCTCAAAATTGGCAGAAGCCAAGAAAGCGGTTGAGGCCAAAATAGAGGCTTGCATAGGTCCAGGATCTAGAGGGCTATGTGAGCCAAAGCTGAGTGGTTATAGGTTGCAGGCAACATCCTAGCATTTGTCAGGGACCTCTGGGGCTGAAATGGAGAGAAGCTGAGGCCAACGTAAGGCCTTGCATAGGTCCGGGGCCTGGCAGGCTGTGGGGGCCAAAGCTGAGTAACTGTAGGCTGGAGACAACAGCCTGATGTGGGTAAGGGACCCAAGCTGAGAACAGTGTAGGGCTGGAGGGTCTGGTGAATGACTGAGCAAAATCCACAAGGTGTGGCTGTGGCTATGGAGCAGCTGAAGGCCAGTTATTGCCCTTGAAGCAACTGGGATCTGCAAGGCCATGATTACAGCTAGTTGGGCCCAGGGTCAGAGAACTGTTTTTTGGTGGGGTCAGATCCCCACAGAGAGAGACATGGGATCAAGAGTCCTGCTAAAGGCCACACCAGTAGAATCACTCCAGGCTTTGGGGAGTCAGGGACTTCCCTCCGATGTAATATAATATAATATATATGTATACGGTCTCAAGTTGCAGCAAGGGAAGTTTAGGTTAAATATTAGGAAGAATTTTCTCACTAGGAGGGTAGTAAAACACTGGAGCAGGTTACCCAGAGAGATGGTGGAATCTCCATCTTTGGAGGCTTTTAAGACCCAGCAAGACAAAGCTTTGGCTGGGATGATCTAGTTGCTAGAAGACCTGCTTTGAGCAGCAGGGTGGACTACATGAACTCCTGAGGTCCTGTCCAACCCTAATTTCCTATGGTTCTGTGATAATATGGACATCAAGGAGTGACAGGCGAGACACCAGTGAGACATACCAAGGAACTAGAGTTGGGCAGGATTATCATTAGGGGGTGTCACAGGAGGATAATGCATTATTTTCTCAAAGAGCATGAACAGCATGCTGGATCATGCCAAGCCTTCTACTGTGCAGATTTGCAAGATTGGGCATATGCAAAGTAGGTGCGAATGGGCAGGACTCTCTCTTGATGATTTGCCCAATCTTTTTATCTTTTGATTTAGACATACTCAAAAGGTCTTCACAGTGAAGACCCACTGCATTAAATGTAAGCTGTGGGAGCCAACCTTTTTGGCAGGCTACAAATTAGCCTGAGTACCAATCCAATCCCTTTCCTCTGCCTGACATTTTGCTTTTTTTGCTTCCAGACCTGCATTCCTTACCTGATCTTTGTTACTGCTCTGGATTCCTTTTCATGAGCAATAGTTAAAAACAGATACAGATATTGTAAGAGTCCATAAAGACAATTGCTCTTTAGCTAGCATAGGAAGCATACTTCAATAGATAAAATGATAAACACACCTATGTGTGGTTCTCTGCCTCAGTTCCTTCACCATTTTTGAGGGTTCTTTAGGCTTAGGTCAGAGCGCTCTAAGGAATTTGGGACCCTCTCTTCTGTATATGGTATGTCCTCCAGACTGTGGAATTTCTCTGCTGTGCAGCATGTTTCCTTCTTCCTTGCCTGATCCTTTAGTTAAACAGGGCCCTTCAGCTATTAATGCATGGCCTTCTTTTCTTCTTTCCTGTCCAACCTTCCTATGTCTGAATCCCCTTCCCATCTGCTCAACATCTATGGTTAGAGCTGTACATGGTTTCTCTGCTCTGCCTATGGGGAAATTCCATTGCTCTAGATACCAGCATCCTGCAAAGAACTTGGAGAAAACTGATTTTCTTCAGGCTTTAGCCATGATGTTTGCTTCTACTTGAATGGATGCAGTCATGTAAATTATTCTTCATTGTAAAACCTATATTACCAAACTTTGGAATTTGAGTCTACATGGAGATAAACAGACAACAAAGAAGCAACAGTCCCATATTCCAAAAGGAGTCTGTAGTCTTATGCAGAGAAACATTGAAAGTTCTCCAAATCAAACAGAACTATACATAGAGAGACTTCCCGAATAATCATTCATGTTTTCTAGTAGTGTCTCCTAGTGCCTACATCCCTCAGCTACGTGTAAAGGAATTTTCAAAATGTTAGAAAATAGGGATGGCTAAATACAATCCATCAAAAGTCAAGAAATCTCAAGTGAATTGACTTTACTGCTGATGTAACAGAACTACACAGTCTGAAGCAGAAGATTTGCAGCTTATAGGAGGCTACTGCTGTGATGAAGTGATGTTTAAAATTTCATTAGATGTTTATGGACTCAGAGGTGAAGCCCCAGTGGATTATCTGATACAACATAAAGAATTATTTTTAAAGAAGACTAAACTTTGACTTGTTCTGATCTTTCCATTGGATCATCTTGGGTCTCAGAAGCAAGGATGACCTTACTAGGTGATTTTCCTGACATTATGTAGCTCACACTTGACCTTCCTTGCTTTGTTTAAATTTAGATTTATACATTTTTCATATTCTAGCAGTAAGGCTGCTGGTAGCTAGACATTGTTAGTAAATAATTGCTCATGTTGCCACCAGTTGAGTGACAACAAATGCAATCTTACAAGGAGGTTTATAAATTTTTGCAGTAGTGATACTCATAAGTGGCCACTTGGTAGGTGAGAGCTTTGTTTGTCTAGGGTTTTAGCATAATCACTAAATCACAGCTTTCTCTAATTGCTTCAGTGGCAGCCAAACTCTGTTGGATGGGATTCTATAGCAAATGGAATTCTGTCACATCCAATATCAGTGTTTGCTTTATTAAATAGCATTTCTCTGGGGACATGCATAGACTTCAGAGTTCTTAATTTGTTACAATATGTAATAGCTGGATTCTGTGAAGGAACTGTTCAGCAAACTGCTTTCTCATTATTACTACTGATGCCTTTTTACTTTAAATGAGGATGACAAGATAAGATACCCTGTTTTAAAGAAAGCTGTACTTAGTTTGCTCAGTAGGACCACTTTTGAAATGAAGCATTTCTTGTCATACATAAATTCTCCCTTTTCTTTGAAATGAAAATGTGAAGTTAATAATTAAAACAAACATACAAAAACATTCTGTTATTCCCACCTCTGTTTCCCAATGTGTCCTGTCTTCTCTATATCTTCCTTTTAGCTAGGGAGATTTCAGGGTATGAACTGTATATTTTTTCTCATGATAATATATTTTAAAGAACCAACTATGTAGTTGGGATAAAGTTAAGCATTCTTCCTTGCATTTGAAAGTTTGTCTAACTTTATCTCAATTACAGAGTTGGTCCAATATAAGATATCACCCTAAGAAATCCTTGCCTTGCATAATTTCTGCCACTGCAACACCACTCTTACATTTCCATATTTTTCACCAGATATTACACTTAAATCAACCTATCCCTAATCAGGTTGATCTAAGTGCTGATCCATTTAACCATTCAGAGAGATTAAATTGGGCAGAAAACAGTTGATGTAATCTAAGATCAGGATGTGAACTAAGATCAGGAATGGGTTAGCCCAGTGGTCACCAACCAGTGGATCTCGATCCACCAGTAGCTAGAGCAGCCCTCCCCTCCACAGGGAAGCTGAGCTGAGGAGAGTGGGTGTGGCCAGGCCCTGGCAGGCCCGCCCCAGAGGCTACTTGACAGCTGTATTCCTGGCGCACAGGGCTGCCCAGCCCCAGAAGGGAACTCTTCCCCCTCCTCCCTCTTCCCCACCACTGCAGAGGTGGGAGGGGGGCCCTATTAGGTGCTGGGGGTCTCTTCTCCCTCCTCCTGCCCCTGCGGAAGGGAGGGGAGGGAGATTCTGTGAGGCTGCCCAGCCCAGGAGGGGGACTCTACCCCCCACACCTCTCCCCACACCCTGGGGAAGGGGGAGGCTCTGTTCTATGCTGAGGGGAACTCTTCAGGCTGCACTCCTCATCCCAGTGCAGCCCTGGCTGCCTCTATCATGGCTCCGTGCTGCAACTGCAGCTCTATACTCACAACAGGGAAGTCCCACACTGGACTCTGTGGGGAAGCAGGAGGTGGGGCTCCATCAAGTCCCAGCAGAGTGAAGGGACTTGCATGGCAGGGAGCATGGGAAGCAGCTGGCTCCAGTGTGGGGCTTCCCCTGCTGTCAGTGCTGGAGCTGCAGGCTCGGAGCAGAGCCATGGGGATAAGGCAGGCTGCTCTCCCTCCCCCATGCAGCACTGGTCAGAGTCGTGCCTGCGCTGGGCACGAGCACCCTGACCTCCCTGCCTGCTGCTGCTGCCAGGTGGTGGGGACTGCACACCTAAGGTGGGAGTGTGTGGGGGTCCCTACATCCCGATCCTCCATCACACTTCACACCTCACACACACACACCCTGCTCAGCTGAGCTCCATGCTCCCGCTGCCCCTCTGTGGGGAGGAGGAGGGGGAGGAGTTCCCCCCAGCATGGAAGAGCCTCCCCCTGCCCCCCCCCATGCCCACTCTAGGGCCAGGTAGCATCACGTGGAGTACCCACCTCCCAGCCCCACAGTAGTGAGGGGGGAAGAGGAGTCGGCGGAAGAGTCCTCATCCAGCACCTCACAGAGTCCCCCTCCCCACCCTGAGAAGGGGAGGAGGGGGAAGAATCCTCCCCAGCACAGAATATAGCCCCCCTCCCCACCTTGAGGGACAATCCATTGATGCTGACTTCATGAAGGAACATCTTGAGAAGCTGGATACCTTCAAGTCAGCCGGCCCTGACAATCTTCACCCCAGGGTACTCAAGGAGCTGGCGAGCATCATAGCCCAGCCTCTAGCGCGGATCTTTGAAAACTCTTGGCGCTCTGGTGTAGTGCCTGAAGACTGGAAGAAGGCCAATGTGGTGCCTATCTTCAAGAAAGGGAGGAAAGCGGATCCGGCTAACTAAAGGCCCATTAGCCTGACTTCTATCCCGGGGAAGATATTAGAAAAGTTTATCAAAGAGGCCATCCTTAATGGACTGGCCGACGCCAACATCTTAAGGGATAGCCAGCACGGGTTTGTTGCGGGTAGGTCTTGCTTGACCAATCTCATTTCCTTCTACAACCAGGTGACCTATCACCTGGACAAGGGAGAAGAGATTGATGTCATATATCTTGACTTCAGAAAAGCCTTTGACCTGGTTTCTCATAATCACCTCTTGGAGAAACTGGCCAATTGTCGCCTTGGGTCCTCCACGATCCACTGGCTGGAAAACTGGCTCCGGGGTCGGACCCAGAGGGTAGTAATTAATGGAAGTCACTCATTGTGGTGTCCTGTGACCAGTGGGGTCCCCCAAGTCTCTGTCCTTGGAGCCATACTGTTCAACATCTTCATTAATGATGTGGACACTGGAGTCAGAAGCGGACTGGCCAAGTTCGCTGATGACACCAAACTTTGGGGAAAAGCATCCACACCAGAAGACAGGCGGGTGATCCAGGCTGACCTGAACAGGCTCAGCAAGTGGGCGGACGAGAATCTGATGGTGTTCAATGCCGATAAATGCAAGGTTCTCCACCTTGGGAAGAAAAACCCGCAGCATCCTTATAGGCTCGTCAGTGCTATGTTGGCCAACACTATGCAAGAAAGAGACTTGGGGGTCATCATTGACCACAAGATGAACATGAGCCTACAGTGCGATGCTGCAGCTAGTAAAGCGACCAAAACGCTGGCTTGCATCCATAGATGCTTCCCAAGCAAATCCCGAGACGTCATTCTCCCCCTGTACTCGGCCTTGGTGAGGCCGCAGCTGGAGTACTGTGTCCAGTTTTGGGCTCCACAATTCAAAAAGGATGTGGAGAAGCTTGAGAGAGTCCAGAGAAGAGCCACGCGCATGATCAGGGGTCAGGGAAGCAGACCCTACGATGACAGGCTGAGAGCCCTGGGGCTCTTTAGCCTGGAAAAGCGCAGGCTCAGGGGTGATCTGATGGCCACCTACAAGTTTATCAGGGGTGACCACCAGTATCTGGGGGAACGTTTGTTCACCAGAGCGCCCCAAGGGATGACGACTAGGTCGAATGGTCATAAACTACTACAAGACCGTTTCAGGCTGGACATAAGGAAGAATTTCTTTACTGTCCGAGCCCCCAAGGTCTGGAACAGCCTGCCACCAGAGGTGGTTCAAGTGCCTTCATTGAACACCTTCAAGAGCAAACTGGATGCTTATCTTGCTGGGATCCTATGACCCCAGCTGACTTCCTGCCCTTGGACAGGGGACTGGACTTGATGATCTTCCGAGGTCCCTTCCAGCCCTAATGTCTATGAAATCTATGAAATCAACCCAGCATGGCCCCATTAAGGTGAAGTGGGTAGGGAGAAGGGTTAATTCCTCACTCTGTCCCTTCCCTGCAGCTGAGGTCTGCCAGCTCCAGGGGCCACTGCTGCAACCCCCTCCCCTCTGCTATCTGGCAGACAGGCAGACCCTAGCTGTGGTGGGGAAAGAGGAGAAGAAGGGAAGAATTAACCCCCTCCACACCCACTTTGCTTTAACGGGGCCATGCCGGCCAGTGTCTCCGCTAGGTTTGGTTCCTGCTGTGGCTAGAGAGCAGAAGTGCGGGGTCAGTCCTGAGGCTGGAGCAGAAAGCCCTGCCTAGCCCAGCTCAGAGAACATGCTGGGATGCTGGGGGAGTCTGGTTTATCTTAAACCAGCAAGGAGTCTGGGACAGACATTGCATAAACCGGTTTGAGACAAATCAGTTAAGTCTGATACTACATTCAAGATTTATCTCAAACCAGTTTTGACCAGTTTGAAACTGATTTATGTGCACTGAATGTCTGTTCTGAGATAGGTTTAAACCAGTTTCTGATCACTTAAACAGTTTTATGTGCAAGGCCCGTCCCTAGCCTTGGAGTGCAGCCTGAGGGGTGAGAAAGTCCAGCGGCTCACCCCAGCTCCAGGGCTGTGCTCTTCCTACCCCCTCACCCCCAGCCAACCAGATTACATTTAGCCCCACCAACTGTCAGCCCTCTGCCCCTTCCCCCACCCCAGCTTACTTAGATTGGGTTCCCAGTGTAGCTCACAGCACTGAAGGAAGTGTGTGCAGGCCACTCTCGATCTATAATCAGGCAACTTAAAGAAAGTTGTATGATTGTAGATCAAATACGGTGAATGTTTGCATGTACCATCAGGAGAGTGTACTAAGCTGAATGGATACAGCTTTATTTGCACAAATTCTCCCTTCTAAAAAAGGAATTACACCTGTGGCCTGAACTTTTAATTATTATTTCTTCATAACACACAATTGCAATATCTTTTAATTTTTAACTGTATGTGCATGGAGTCTAATAGCACTGTCAAACTGAAATGTTGTGTTAGTATGTTCTACATGTGACTGAAGATGTGTAAATGGCACGGTGCAGTGCAAAGATCCATGATCTTCCTCTAAATGCATCAGCTCGAGTACTGAAAGCTGCCTAGCTGCATTCACGTGGCATTCTGCCTGCATTAATTTACCTTGGTTTACAGGGTATCTTGTTCAGAGCAAGTCTGCACACCCTGATTACTATGATAATAATAGACTAATGTTTAGAGAATGGTGTTGTTTGTGGGTGTTGTCTTGACATATGCTTTTTCCTGTTGTTTAGTGTTTGCATTGTTTTAAGGAAATCCACCCAAGCAACTCAGTCTCTCTAAGTTAACTGTGCTTTTTGCAAGTAAATACGAAGCCTGCAGGCCTGTAGCAGTGAAAGGGGATAGCTAGGGAGTGGAGCTGGGGACCAGGCAAATAATTATATCTCCTTTGTTTAAAGTATTTCATTCTGGCAGAGAAAGCTTTAACCAGTGCTCCATCTTCTTCTGTCTGCCACACAGAGCTTTTCATGTTCAACAGCAGGAACTTGGTGGCTTGAAGAGCTTTGAGCATCAGAGGGCACAAACTTGAGCATTGTGTATAGATTTCTCTGCCAAGAGAGTAACATTTTAGCCAGAACAAATATGATTGCTTCACCAGCTTCCCAGTAACTCTTACTCTTCCTTTAGCTGGGTTCGCTTCCAGATACCTCAGCCAGTCTTTAAATCCCAGCTAGGCACTTGCTACCTCATCTCTGGGTTTCATCCTGTAAAATTGCAGAAAGTTCATGCACCTAGATGTTCAGAGCTGGTTTTAGTACTCTGACATTCATTTTCCATAAAATTTAAAAGCAATGGGATGTCTAAATCCTTTACACAGCTTTGAAAATCTCGGCCTATATGCTTACATTTTAATGTGTGTAAATGTCTATAACTGCAAAATGTGTAGACACAAAAATGTAGGTGGATTATTTTGCATCTAGCAGCACCCACTTACTCTGATTACCTATACTGAGTCAAATGGATGTTGTAAATTGCTCATCGCCTCTGAAAACCAGGCCACTAAGGCCATGTCCACATTAGCAGGGGCGTGCGTTTGCAGCAGCACAAAAAGGAGTGGCACAAATTGGTGCTGCTACTTTGTGCTGCAGTGCATGCCCCTGCTCAGGCGGTTTGCAGTGCGACACATTGTTTTGCTGCTCCATGTGCTGCAGGGGCAGGGCTGGATGGGGCACAGGGTGCCTGACTGACACACGGCCCCTGTACTGAGGCACCCTGTGTCCCAGCCAGCTGGGGAGAGGCCCTGGGCTGCCTTTTCCCCCATCTACAGACGCTACAGAGCCCATAACTTGAAGCACCCTGCGCCCCAGCCAGTCTCTCCCTGGCTGCCTGGGGCACAGGATGCCTCAAGATGGGGGAGCAAGCACCTCTGGGCTGGCTGCTCCCCTGTCTCTGTGTGCCTCTGCTCCCCATCTTGAGGCACCTTGTTGCCCCAGTTAGCTGTGGGAATCCCAGTAGCAAATTTTGCCCCAGCGCTGCAAGTTAGCAGTGAGGGGCATGGTTTAACATGCAACATGTGTGGTTTGTGGTGCCTCAAAGAAATTTGCGGTGCCACAAACCACACATGCTTGCATGTCTGGATCCTCAAAATGGGTTTAGACACCTGGCTTTATGAATTGATTGTTTAAAAATTGTGACCATATTTTTTACATTTGTCAGGACCGAGGGTCGGTCTAAGGCTATGGCCAGTAGCCCGGACCGTCAGGTGTGGTTTTTCCACGACGGAGTAGAGTTAGGCATGGAAGCGTATTGGTTTTATAAAGAAAGCTTTACTTACACTGCCGATGGTCACAGTGCAGGGAGGAAACTTGCTTGAGTTGCAGTTGCAGACAGACAAACACAAGTGAGATCTCTTCCAAACCACGCTGAACCGAGATGAGTTGTCAATGTACGACTCCACGAGCACTTCTTCACACGAGGGATACGTCAAATTACACTATGATGGGGAGTGGCTAAGAGCTGATCAGGCCTCTCTGTCCTCCCCCAAGACACACGCAGAGTTTGCTAGGCTCCACAGTGTGCTCAGAGTTCTCCACGAGGTGGTTGTAGAGTCCTCCAACTTGGGTGGAAGCTGCTCTAACCTTTTATATGGCTAGCAAGCCAATTGCTAGCTGCCACGTAGGAATAATTTAGAATCAGCCAATAATGGGGTACGAATTTGCATATGTGTGGCGGGAACTCTTTGCACCGGGGATTTCTCTCTGCAGCTGAGAAACCCACCGTGCAAAGAAAGCTCCAATGTGGCGGGAAAATTCCAATGTGCCGAGGCACTAAAATCATTGGGTTATGACAACATTCTTTTTTAATAAGGGCTTAGATTATGAAACAGGCATTCAGCAATGGCAGCCTTTGATGAAATAACTGTATAAAGTATACAGAAACAGAGTAGAACAAGATACAAACACAGTCATAAACTTAAAATGCAGACTACTTGAGATTTTGCTTCATTTGAAAACTGCTGGAATATACTGATTTCAAAATTCTAGAATTTGCCTACTGGATAGAAGAGGAAGTGTCACTGATCAAATTTATAAACAGGTCATTTCAAGGTGATTGTCTTATATTACTTCCATGTAAATTCTTAGGAAATTCATTCTGGGGTTAAGGAACACCTCTATTTATTTGGGGGGATATAGACTATATTATTCATCATAACAAAGAAACATAATCCCCGCTGTAAGAGCAACTCTCAACACAACCTTAACAATGGAGCTGCTGTGGAACCACAGTAGTATTTGCCTCCCTGGTCTTTTCAGAATTATATAATGCTGTTACAAATTGTTTGGGTGATACTGAGCAAACAGAACCACAATTATATTATTAAGTACTTAAATGCAGATAATATATAATTTAAAAGGGAATGTATGTTTTTGAATCAGCGGTAAGAAAAAGGAATAATTTCTTGAATACCTCCCTCACTGCAGTTACTGCTATAATAGAATCTGTCAAATGCTGTCTCTTTCACTGCCTACCTCTTTGCAGATCAAGCTTCAGTAGCATGAGGTTACAAAGAACAATCCTGTCCTCTAAGGGGGTGGGATGTATCACACAGTACCTGTTTTCCATCTCTAACTTCTGTGTTACTAAGAAGTAAGGTGTCTTTGGGGGAAAGAAGTCAATTTTTAATGTGTATTTTTGCTGAGAATAGTAGGATGGGCTTCAGCACTTAAAAGGAAGTAAAATGCTAGTTTTTCATTGAAGTGATTTACATGTAATTCTTTTTGTGTTTATAGACTGCAGATGTACACCTGAGCCTGAATCTAGCAAAGCATGTAAGCATGTGCTTAATTTAGAGCATGTGCTGAAGTATTTGCTGGATCAGAGTCTTAAAGAGATTTTTTTCTCTCAATCTTTTAATGTGGAAGCTCAAGGGCACTTAAATGTAATGTTGTTATAAGTTAACTCACCTGAAAGTCTTTACATCTCTTTTAAATTAAACTAAAACAATATTAAATCTTCACTATTGAATTTCTCATCTTGCCACTTCCATAGTTTACTAATTATGCAAATATCCATAAATTGGAAAATAAGATTAGTCTGACCATATCAGGGAAGCAATTTGTCTGTCTAGCATCCTCTTTCTCCCTTTGGCTAGTATACTTGCTTTAGAGGAAAGTGCAAAAAATCCTGAAGTAGGCAGTTATGGACATAAGAACATTTTTTCCCTAACACTTACATTACTGTTTAGTTTGTAGTCTGCAAACTAATGGTTTTTTTAAATCTATTTTTATGTGCCTATGTATTTCCTTATTATCCATATATGTTGTCTACTTGTGTTTTTAATTTGGCTAAACTCTTGGCCTCAAAGAAAAACCTATTTCTTACTGTTCAAGATATATCTTGGTAACAAATGCTCAGTTTAGACTGTAAGATCTCTGGAGCAGGAGCCTCATCTTCATACATGTCTGGAAAAGGCCTAATACTCTATTTAGGCTATATAAATAAATAAATAAATAAATGGATCTGGTGAGAAACCACCTCTAAGGGAGATTCATTAGAAAGAAAAAGAAATAAACCTCTGGTTTTTTGGCAGTGTCCATCAATATAGTATTTAAATGTTGTCAGGAATTTAGTTTCTGTGAAACCACCTACAATATCATAGTTGGGTGCTTTTTTGTGTTCATTGAATTTGAGGACATAGACTAAGTCTGTCCACTAAACCTGATAGATCAAATGGTTTCTGTTTGCTAAATCTGATGGGAATAAGTTTTTTTTCATCTCCACTCTGACATGTGACATTCAACTTCACTGATGGCGAGAGAACGTGCTCTGTTCAGTGAGAAAGAGAAGGTAGTTTCCGCTTACTAAGGTAGATGCAAGCAAACAAAGTAAAAAAGAAACCAGGTCAATGTATCAGAATAAAATAAGGGAATTTGTATCACTGAAAGTAATACAAAATATTGTAAGCATCCCATTTTCAACGGTGAAGGTTATTGCATATTCTGATGTAGAGCACAGGAGTTTGGGCAAAGCACAAAAGTCAAGTCTATGATTTTATCTGCAGTAGCCAGGGATGAAGTATATTACTAAAAATCCTATTTTGCTGATAGGCAGCCTCTTTACACCTCTTAGGTATAAAGAGGGACATTATGTTTAAACTTTCAAAGAACTTTAAAGAACCTGGATTTATAAAGGGTTTTATATACACTGAGGCCAAATAGATACTACATTAAAGGTGTAAATGTCCATCTCTGTCAACAACTGGAGAAGGGCAGTACTATTAGCTCCTTACACACCAGTGCCTCTGTGTACTCGCAAGGAATATAGGATTATCACGGAGGTCCCTGAAAGTCATCAGTACCATAGAAAGTTAAAAAAAACTAAATTAAAATCCAGACAGTTTTGCTATGGAATATCATGTGCGTGCATTCTTGATGCCAGCTTCCTCTGCCCTTATTTTTCTTTTCCTTATCCTAATTCTTCATCTTATGTGCAGACTCATAGTCCTGAATATAAATAGGAAATTCAAATTAAATCCACAGGTGAAATGACATGCCTCATAAATTGCTGCTTTTTTCTTTGCATGAGCTAAAACATAACATTAAGTATTGCAATCTGTATCTGTTTGCTGTAGGTGGCCAGTGAGTCACACACAGAGTGTATACTTAAGGATTCATTTCTTTTTTGTGTGCAGTATGCAATAAAAGTTTAAACAATCACAAATAATAGGTTTAGGGCCAGAAATATGTTTTTTTCAGTTTTGTTGTTACACTGAATCAGATAGCTTGTTGCTTTATTATTTCTTGACTATTAAATTTAGCAAACTTCTGTCACTGAATATTTCAGTTTTCAAGAGGATGTCCTACATTTAGGATATATCTACATGAGGAAATTGATCAGCCTACCTGTACATAGAACAATAATACCTACGCTGGTATAAATCTTCCATATGGACTCTATATGTTCCAGAATAATAGTGACTCTCTTTTACCATAAAACATCTGCCTGGGTATGTTATACCAACTTAGCTGTAATAGTATATAATAGTGATTTTTCTGTAGTTATGCTGCTCAATTTCTCTATGTGGAAAAGCTTTTGTATTCATTCAAAACAGTGGTACACCATGAAAATGGCATTAATCAATCTGTGTCTCTTACAGATTATCCCAAATGTATTGTTTTTCAGTCTGCTAGTTTTTTCTTGAATCAAATATTAATGTCTGAATTCAAAATTCCTTTTTTAGAAATATGAGCTATGACTACATTGTATCATATTGTGTTGCATCATATCATATACCAATATAGCATGATGCTGTAGGGGGCTTTGTAAGCAATAAAACTATGAAACTTTGTCCATTATGTTCAATGAACAAATTACTCGTGAGAGTGAGTTTACATTTTGAACCTGATTTTCTTTTCCCACTGGTGTAATTCAATAACTTCCATAAAGTTACTCCTAATTACATCAAGAGAACCTGGCCATTTGTCTTGAGACTGCATTGTCTCTTTGAGATTTGAATCTATGGGAATTTATTGCACAGTTATACATAGATAGAATGAAACCAGGAGCTATCTCTACTGCAAAACATACAATGAGTTCCAAATTGGAATATAAACAGTAATTTAATTAATTGATAACTCTGTGAAAGAAACCTATACGCTTTGTGTACCAAGTAGCTTTTTGGCAAGAAATTGGAAGAATACGATGGAATAGAAAACTCCTCATGACCAATGCCAAGTTTTCAAATCTTTCTTCCAGTTTTACTAAACATTGTTCAAGAAATGGCATCCAGCCATGCTTGTAAGTGAAATAAAGTAAGCAAGGCTATTAAAATAAAACTATGGGCACGTGTGAAATAACAAATGGCAATAATAGAGCTCAGTATTCCTAATGCTGGGTGCTGCCAATAGTAGTGCTCTTAAAAGAAAAAAATTATACAAAAGATTTCTAGAATTTTTATCCAGACAAAGAAAAAGCTAAAAGAAGCAAAAGGAACAACAAGAATAGTAAGAATTAGTTAAATCCTAATGCTGGTGAGTCCAACCAACTGACTTCAGGCAAGACGACAAATTGCGGGTGGGAGGTGGGGTCAAAATTTAACCTCCCAGTTACCTCACACATGCATCAAGGTCTGTAACTGATGCAAAATCATCATGAAAGTCTCCTTCCCTTAGTAGCAAGATTTCAGACAGTGTATTATATATTGCTTTTCAGATCCATCTATGGTATGATCCATCTAGTAAATGCTATGTATTAATGTGGCAAAACCACCAGATACTTTGTAGAATCATTATTTTGAATGGAAGAAGAGAATGGATCTTCTTATGAAGTGTTTGATTGCTACATTATTTGAGAAAAGGATCATTTAGCAGTCCTTCTACATGTGCAGGTAAAGGTGCAGTGGGATCAAAAGCGCGATGTGCACAATCACAGCTCCTGCCAGGTCACATTTGCCTGGCAGGAGGCATGATTATGTGGATTGTTTATTAGATTTCATCATGCCTTGAGCCTCATCCTGGGCGCCCCCTGCACCAGCAAGAATCAAGCTCTCCTAGCTGGGAGCCCAGATGTGGGGCACAATATGTGCTTTTGTGCCTGGGAGGCTCATTAGCTGACCAGGTCTTCCAGCCATGGGGACCCAGGGATACCATACTTGCTGCAATCTCCCAGCTGCAGGGACCTTCACAAATATCCCATGGCTGGTAGACCACACCCGCTGTGTTTTCCCAGGCACAGGTGGCTCCACATACCCCATGGCTGGGAGACCATAGTTGTTGCAGTCTCCCAGGTGTGGGGGTTCATGGGGCCCCTCCACAACTGGGAGTCCTGTCAGCTGGGAGCTCGCAGGCTTGTGGATGCACATGGCCTTCTCCCAGCTGGGAGCTCCAATCAGTTTTCAGGGCGCCTAGCCACAGGGGCCGTGGCTACACATTCAATTAATGGCACAATAGGAAGCAGCTACAAAGTTATTCTGCATATTTTGTGGAATAACTTTGTAGCTTATTCCTTTTTTTATCATACCATTATTTGATTGACTGTGTGGCCAAATGAACACTTAAGGCATGATTAACTGGTTAATCACACATTAAGTGTAATGTGTAGATGAGACCTAAGAAGCATAGAAGACTTGGAGAAATGGTAGCAGGATGAAATTTGTGTTTGCCTTATCTGAATGGCCCAACGTGAAAGAAAGGGGTCCATATGACCATATAAATGAATGATAGGCTCACAAAACAGAAAAGAAGAATTCGTTCTTTTTTCTCTCTAAATTGACTTTTTAACTTGTATGCCCATCTCTGAGACATAGGGAGAGATTATGAGACAAGAAAGAGTCCCTGGTGACATTCTGCAGTGCTCTTTCACATAGCTCTGTTCTTGTCATACTTATTTATTGTGTAGATTGGAAACTCATGAGGGCACAGACTGTCTTTTATTTCTCCTATTTGTAAAGAACAAACAGGCACCAAAGAAATGTTGATAGTATTTATGAAGGCACTTATTACTCCTCCATAGTTGAAGTTGAGTCTTATAATAAGCCAGATATCAAAACATTCCTATCTGAATTTTTAGAGCTATGGAAAGTATTTGTAAGTGGTGAGATGAATTTTCTTAAAACTATTGGATAAAAGCATTTTTCAATTAGCAAATTCTCAAGAAGGAGCCCTGTTTAAATGTGGTTAGAACACTTACTGAGAAATTGGGAGGTTAGAACACTTACTGGGAAAGTGGTAGTGGGTTATAGGCCCTCACTCATCTAGAGGGGATTTGAATTTACATCTCCCACTTCTGAGGAAAATGGAAAAAAAAGATACTCCTAGACACAAGGTAGTTAGCTTATTTTTGTTCTAAGAACTAAAAAGTCCTTCTACAGATACATAGCGAGCAAAAAGAAGGCACAGAGTAGCATAGGGCCCCTGAAGGACAAATCAGGTCAGTTGGTGGTTGATGCAGACAAAAAGTCAGAGCTCTTCAGTGAGTTCTTTGCTTCAGTATTCCTTAATACTGACCGAGACAATCCCCCCACCTTGAACATAGACAGATGTCCGAAAGGCACCGGAACTAATGAAGGTTAGTGCTGACTTAGTTAAAGAGCACTTGGAAGGGCTGGATGGGTACAAGTCAGCCGGCCCAGATGACCTCCATCCATGGGTGCTGAAGAAATTGGCCAGTGTCATTGCTGAGCTGCTGGCACGGCTGTTTGAGCTCTCATGATGCTCTGGCCAGGTCCATGAGGACTAGAAAAAGGCCAATGTGGTGCCCATTTTTAAGAAGGGGAGAAGGGAGGAGCTGGGTAACTTTAGGCCAGTCAGTCTTATCTCTATCCCTGGGAAAATACTAGAAAAAATCATCAAAGAGCGTATTTGTGAAAGACCAGCAGGGGAAACAATGCTGAATGGAAACCAGCATGGGTTCGTCTCAGGTAGATCCTGCCTGACAAACCTTATAGCCTTTTATGACCAGGTCGCACACTGCCTTGACACAGGAGTAGAGACCGATATCATCTACCTGGATTTTAGGAAGGCCTTTGACACAGTTTCACATCCTATTTTCATAGGGAAACTAACGGGCTATGTAGTGGATGCCTACACAGTCAGGTGGGTGGCTAACTGACTTAGGGACTGCACCCCACCCAGAGAGTGGTGGTTGACGGGTTATTTTCAACCTGGAAGGAGGTGGGCAGTGGGGTCCCACTGGGTTCGGTCCTTGGGCCGGTATTATTTAATATCTTCATCAGTGATTTGGATGAGGGTGTGTTGAGCACCCTCTCCAAGTTCACAGATGATACCAAATTATGGGGCAAAGTTAATACACCAGAGGGCAGGGAGCAGATACAGGTCAACCTGGACAGGTTAGATCAATGGGCGGAATGTAATAGGATGCAATTCAATAAAGATAAATCTAAGGTACTCCACCTAGGAAGGAGGAATCCCCAGCACACATACAGCTTGGGGGATGTCCTCAGCAGCTCAGAGGCTGAGAGAGATCTTGAAGTCATAGTTGACTCCAAGATGAACATGAGCCAGCAGTGCAATGAGGCCATCAACAAAGCCAATCGCACCTTGTCATGTATTAGCAGATGTATGACCAACAGACTGAGTGAGATGATGCTCCCCCTCTATGCAGCACTACTCAGGCCACAGTTGGAGTACTGTGTCCAGTTTTGGGCGCTGCACTTCAAGAGGGACACGGAGGATCTGGAGAGGGTTCAGAGGAGGGCCAACCACATGATTACATGGTCTCTATGAAAGACCCTACGAGGAGAGGTTGAGAGATCTGGATCTCTTCAGCCTATACAAAAGATGGCTGAGGGGTGACCTTGTGGCTGCTTATAAATTTATCAGGGGAGGACAGCAGGGAATTGGGGATGCGCTGTTTACCAGAGCACCCCAGGGAGTAACTAGGAATAATGGGTGCAACTAGTGGAGAGTAGGTTTAGGTTAGACATTAGGAAGACATTTTTTACAATAAGGGTGGCCAGAGTCTGGAATGGGCTTCCAAGAGAGGTGGTGCTGTCACCTAACTTGGAGGTCTTCAAGAGGAGGCTTGACAGTCACCTGGCTGGGGTCGTCTTGCCTCAGTCCTCTTTCCTGGCTGGGGCAGGGGGTTGGACACGATGATCCACTGGGTCCCTTCCAACTCTATAATCTATGAATCTATGAACAGCCTGCTTTGCTACAGGTGACTTTGGGTGCATTCCATCTCCTTGAAGAAATATAGTCTCTTTCCAGGAGCTAAGCCAGAGGTAGTTATCTGTGGGGAGTCATGGATAACCAAGGAAGTCAGGGTCTCTGAGTCCAAGGAGCTAGGGGCTCAGCCTACTTAGAAGCTACACCTGGGCAAGCTTCAGGTAATACTCTAAGAAGTTGTATAAAGGTGAGAGGAAGTGCTACTCTGGGGAACCTGTGGCACCTTCCTGGAGCCAGACACCTATATTTTTGACATCACAGTACTTAATGTCCATATCAGAGGACCACAGTGAAGTGTGCCACATCCAGTCTGTCTGCTGTGTGCCCCAAAACAGATAGGATATAGCTGCCTTAATGTGGAACTGTGTGTGTGCCACACACACCATATAGATCATTAAACCTGATAAATTATTGTTTGCAACAGCTAAATGACTTCCTCCTGCAACACCCTGTCCCAGACCAGAACAGAAACATAAAATGTAAGTGAATTATAATAATTAATAATGTAGTTTTCTCTCAGAGTTGTTACATATTGTTACAGTGTTCTCATCACCATGTTGTATTCATATTAATAGAAGCTTGGCTTTTAAACAACTGTATGCAATTAAAATCAAACAGTTCAAGAGTATCTGAATATCCATATTCTATCTTAGGTTTTCCTATAGAAATGTAGACAGACAATAGCAACAACTTGTGCTAAAATATAAAAATATTGTTTATTGCAGAACTAAGTAAGTACATTCATTCCTGTTTATCAAAATTCCTCATAACATGAGGCACATGAAGGTCCCTCTTAATTTTCAATGAAGTAAACGGAAAGGCTGAAGATGACTTTGGCTGAAGTTAGATCATGACTATATATGCTGGGTTCAGTTAAGGTTGAGACATTTCCCAAAGGCAGAGTTAATGTTAGTAGGTGCTAGCATCATGGAGTGCCCTCCAAGTGGGGTGATTGCTGAGAACAACTGTGGCCTGGACTGGTCTCTGAGAGAGTCTCCTAAAGACAGCCCAGACATGGCTTCTAGAGCAAGTGGGAGTTGAAACTCCTTCCCATTCTGAGATCATAGCTTTATAGGGCATACACAGAAGTGACAGTTTTTGCCCAGTCTGGCCACAGAAAGTGGTCTATAGCCATGACCAAACACAAGTGCATGGCTGGAGACTGCTTAAAAAATGACTGATCAGGTGAAAATCCAACCCCTCATTGCATGAGGACTCAGATGAAGATATTTCAATATAGAGTGTTTTCTGTAACTTCTGTCTGCACTGTCTCCCAATCTCAAAATATTTTCAGAATGGGAGAGGGACAGGGAGTGGAGGGAGTTTGGTCTGGGGGTTTTTCAGTTTCTACTGAAGGGTGGGGCAGGTGTGTTGGAGAGCTCCTGGTGGGGGCTGGCTTCCAATTCACTCACTCCACCCTCCAGCACTGGCTGGGGAACCTCTAGAATGAGATCCCTCCTCCCATTCTGAAACAGGGGCAGGCTGGGAGAGAGGAGGAGCCGTTGCTAGGGAAAACTGGCTCCAGGCTTGCTGCCAGCAGCTAGATTCCCTTCCCCCCTGGAACCAACTTCTGTTTGGTCCAAGGGATCATTGTAACTCAGAATGCTTCCTGCAAAGCCTTCTGATCAGGGAGCTGCACTTCTGTCTGTGACCATATCATAGGTGGCAGAAGAAAAAAAATTGGGGGAAGGGGGCTGAAGATGCATGCGAATGCCAGCAGATGAGTCTGCGGGGGGAGGGGAAAGGACCGTGGTGGGGGGAGGGAGTGGGGCAGGGGCTGGGGCAGGTGCTGCCCAGCCAGGGCAGGGTGGGGCACAGGATAGAGGCATGGATCGTTCAGGGGGTGACTCCGACTGCTACACATGCTCCAGGAGGGCATGGGAGGGAGAGGTGCATGCCCGCAGATCTGCACAGGGCAGGGCAGGCTGCCACTGCAGGAGGGGGAGGTTGGGGGGGCTACAGCAAATTTTGGGGTGGCTGCAGCTGCCTGACAGCTCCTTCCTAGCCCCGCTGCCACCCTCTGGGAAGAGCCCAATGCAGCCCTAACCCCAGCCCACAGTGGCATCCTGCCCTGCCCTGTGTAGATCTGGGAGCACATGCCCCCATGCCTTCCAGGGTGCACATAGCAGCAGGAACTACACTCCCCTGCACCAGCCACTTCCCCCACAGTCCCATGCCCTACCAGCTGTGCAGTGCCTGCCCCTCCCCTATCTCCAAGCTGCCCCCCCCCACTGCTGTCTGCGTGCCCCTTCCTACCCCTGTTGCAGCTGCCGGAAGCCCATGGCCAGGCTGCCTTGTGGCCCTACAGCTGCCCAGCATTTGGGGGGGCCTAAGCCCCGTTAGCCCCCCTTCCACTGCTTATGGCCCTTATAGTCTTTCACCTTCCCTGGTTTACTGTGGCCATGACTGAAGGAGCTAGCATCCAGTTCTGCATTCTGTTATTAAGGAAGGGACTTAAGCTTTTGTTGGAGAGATTCCCAGCCCCAGTTCCAAGCAGCACAGCAGACAGTCTCTTTAGTAAAAGGCAATGACTGGGGCAAAGGTCGCCCAGCCAGAGGTTCTCAGTTCCATCTGTCTCCAGTCCAGCCTGCACAAACCTGAGCACCCCCAAAGATAATCAGCTGTTCTCTTTCCAAGTCTCCAAAGGTCCTCTGCTTCTCTCAATCCGCAGATGATTCTAGCCAGAGCCTGACAGGCTGGGTATTTTTTCAGCCTGCTCTCCCATTGTCAGGCTTATTGTCTCTCCACACCTCCTGGGTGTTGGCCATCTCACTCTTGTTGATATGTCAACAAAGCCACTCAAGACTGCTGATGATAAAGGTCCATTGTCTCCTCCTCCAGGTAGTCAACCCTGGCACTCAACCTATCCTTATCTGTTCAGAGGCTAAGAAGGAAAACTAAGTAATACAATATTATAATAACATGAACACAGCTTTTGAACATCACAATAAAACCCATTTTGTCACAACTGATTGCAGATGGTCTGGGTATAAGACTATTGGATATAATTGTGTCAGAATTTTAATATAAACTTGTCTTACAGGGTTTACAAAAAAACTAGAACTCTTGGTTCCAAAATGATACATTTTATTAGACCAACTGGAAAATGGCAAGAAAAGTGTCCTTTTCTGCAAGCTTTTGGGAATCAAAGTCCCTTCGTCAGGCTCTGGGAAAAGTGTAGAATGGTACAAGATGGTAAAATGTCCCCATAGGTCGGAAATAAACTTTATTTTTGCACAGAGGGAGTTGAGGATAGAAGTCTGTCCCTCTGGGTCCATGGGAGTGTCTTTGTGAGCTGTGTTGAGGATGTGTTGATCAGGTAGATGTGTGATGATGAGGTAGATGTGTGATGTGTTGATCAGGTAGAATTCCTTCCCTGAGGGTGTCAGATGGTAGGTAGGGAGGCAAAAAAAAAACTTTCTTGTTGTCCTTCAATGAAGTTTAAATTGCAGGGTTTGTAATGTATAATTTTTGTGAAGGTTTTAAGGTTTTACATTTAATGGTAAAACTTCTCTTGAACTGTAGGTGTTTATGTGGTGCTCTGTGTCTTGTTCCATCCTTTGAAAGGCAGTAGTTTTCTTGTGCAGAATTAACTTTAAATATGACAAGGATGTATGGTGCTAAAAGGAATGAGGATGTATATAGTATTGAAAAGAGTAAGTGGAAATAGGGAATACCTGCAAGTGCCAGAAGAAAACTGTAAGCTCCCTAGGGCACTACCTCTATCTATTTTTGTCTTGCACAGTGCCAAGCAACATAGACCAGCATGTAAAATTCAGTTTTTCACTGAAGAGTTATTATATGGAAATGGTCCCATTTCAAACAGATGTGCATCCTGTGTGTTTTCATAGACCCGTTTCCTAATTCTAATGACTGAACTTCAATATAGTGTTTATACCCTGTTATAAGTACACATACAACAAAGATGCAAGGGAGTTAACAGTACTTTCTCCTGTAGCAGAAGCATAACTAGAATCATAGCTCACCTATACACATGCCAGATGTCTGCTCCGACGTGTGCTAATTAATCGGAGCAGACGCAAATTTGATTCTGCTGGAGTGTGTTAATAATGCATTCAAGCAGCCTCCATGTCACATCTATTCAGTGCCTCCATGCTTCAAAATGGTGGCGGGGCGCTTGAACTAAAGCCACTCTAACGCACTCGCAGTATCATGTGTATTCAGCATCCCATGCTTCAAAATGGCGGTTAGCTAACCACCATTTTGAAGCTCAGGATGCTGTATACACATGACGCTGTGGGTGCTTTAAAGTGGCTCTCAGAGCAGCTCTAGTTAAAGTGCCACCCTCCCCCCACCCCTTTCAAGCCTGGAGCACATGTATAGACACCCAGATGGTTGGAAGTGAGTCTGAAGGTCATGTAGTCCACCCCAGATGCAGAGTTCAAAACTCCTAAATCATCCCAGTCAGATGCCTATTCAGCCTCCTATTGAAACCTTCCAAAGAATATTTTAGTTTCCTCGGGAAGCTGGTTCCATTAGCCTTTGTTTTTACAGTTACAAAGTTGTTTTTTTTTCCTGAGAACTGATTTAAATCTGCTCTGCTGCAGTTCATTCAGCGTTCATTAAGAGTCCAATTTTGCTTTTGAGGTCCTCAATGGAAGGCTGTTTTTGGCAAATGCTCTTCTTTTGGTCCAAGGGTGGATAGCAACGTTTATAGCACTATTTTCCTTCACCCATACTTTGTACTTCAGTTGATGCTCATTCTCATTGTGACTCTACATGTGTCTTTTATTTTGAATCTTTTTTTCAATTTATTAAGATAATTTTAAATTTGAATCCTGTCCTCTAAAATGATTGCAACCCCTCCCAGCTGTATGTCATTTGCAAATTGTATACATGAGCTTTTTGCTTACCTTCTGAGTCATTAATAAAAATAAAAGGATTTGAAGAAAATATCACAGAATAATTCAGTCTTAAGTTCCTATTGCAGGGTCAAAAAATTACACCTGTCCCATAGTCTCAGTCACAGGCAAAAAGGAAAGTATCATTTGGCCTACACTATGTTACTGATGCAAGCATGTAAAAAGGAAAAGACCCAGCTTATTTCAGATCTTAGAGAAAAATTTCAGCACTGTCAGTTACAGGGGGAAATCTTTTTTTTTTTTACTTGAAAACTGAGTTGCATATTGCTTAGAAGTTAGAAAAAGAAAATAATCATGGAGCACCAGGATTCCATTTTCACAGAGTCACTATTCAGGGTTGAACTATGCTTTAAAATACAAATAATAATAATGGTGGAGGTGATAAAAAGGAACAGTGACAGTTGTGACAGAGAAATACTCTGTTTCTGGATAACTGGATATAGTACAATGTAATCTTCTACACTGACCCAGCTCTCAGGTTTCCCCTGCCTTATTGTCCTTTTGACGTATTCTTTAAGTTTATTTTAATAAAAAAATAATTTTCAAAGTATTAATTTTTTGTTACATTTAGTCCATTATTTCAATGTTTGAGTGCATGACTGCACCATGTGAAAGGGAGGTTGCCATGGTAATTTCTCATTATTGTTGAATAGAAAAATAATTACTCTGGCAAAATCCCACGTAACCTGTCAGTGCATAAGTTAAAGATGCCTGGGGGCAGTCTTGACTTCAACATCTTTCTTTTTTGTGGGAAGAAGGGGAATTTTATCATTTTTTTTGTAATAATTATATCCACATTCTGCAGTTTGGCTAGAGACGTTTGGTTTGGTTTTGTTCACCACTTGGCTGTGAAAGAACTTGAGCTAATCTGTGAGGCAGTTAGACCATAGGTTTAATCAGAAAAGTGTACCCAGAATTCATGTTCCACTGGGATTTTTTTACCCCTCTTTCTGATTTAAAGTATGCAAAAATTACAAGATAAAGATCTTAAACCATGTTCAAACTTTGATAGAATGTGGATATTTTTATTTATGTATTTATTTGAAAGTATCCATGATGATTAATTTCTGCATTTTCTTAGCCTTCAGAGTCCTGGAAAGGAAAGAGAATGAAAAATATGTGTGGTTTAAGTTGAAATACTGCACTTTTTCTTATCCTCTTCTCTTTGTTTCCTGTGTGAATTTGCATCACAACTGTATGAGACTTTCTTTTTACCTCTCTTCATTATTTGATTTTGCATTAGTAGCTGTAGGAACGCTAGAATGCCAAATTAATAATAGGCTATTCACTGCAGAATTGCAAATGTGATATGTAACATCGCTTAAGCCTTCGTCTGTCCCCTGCAAAGTGGTAAAAAACATGGCAAAAAGGTTTCAATGGAACAGTCATGATGCAGCATCTCTTAGGAAATGACAGTGAGTTAGAGATAACATAATTATTGAGTAGGCACTAAGCTGTTGTATGGGCTTATGATATCAACCTACCAGACTGTTACAAATAATACTCGGGATATAGATACCGCTGGAAGTGTGCTTTGTTGTATTGAGTAACTATCTATCCATTCTGTTCTTGTCAACACTGCTTGTCATGTCAACAACAAATAATGCAACAATTTGTATATGTGCACACCCTCATGGAAATTACACAAGAAGGAGCAGGAACCTCTCAGTAACCACTGAATTCTGAAAAATGGGGTCCTTTTAAAAACAAACAGTATAAAACAAAAAACCTCAAAATCTTTTGTTCTCCTTTTTGAGAATGGTGGTAAATTATTTACCAGGAACTCCGAAGCCATTTATGTTATAGATTGCATTGCCTCCTGCTGGTGACACTGCTTTCAGCAGGAATAACTAATGATGTTGTTGAATAATCCAATTTCTGGGCCAGTTCCAAAATCTCCCATGCTACCACAATAACTGAGGTGACAATATGAAGTATTCTTGCCACGTCTTCTTTAAATGCTGGCAAAAATAATATAGCAGGATCCTCTGGAAAATCAGGAGGGAAATCCATTAAAAAAATGGCACTGTCTGCATGTGTCAAGAAATATGATATAAGCACCTTTTTAATTAGCATTTTATTCCTGGGGTTTTTTCTGAGCAAGGTCATAAGTACTGGCTGTTTGGTATATATTGCTGAGTACATAAGAGATCTACTTACAGCTCACCAGACTGACTGCACTGAGGAGACTGCTGGAATGAATGCCAGAACATGATAACATCAGGGATCTGAATGATGGGATTCTGAATTTTTAGTTCTGGCTTCACCACTAGCTCTCTTTGGGTGTGTGTAAATGAAACGGGGGCCCTAAATTGAAGTGGTGGGCTTTTAAAAACACTGCTACAATTTAGGGTGAAGTAAACCCCTGTGTTGTGTACACCCATGTCTTATTTGCCTCTCTGGCAGTGGGGAGGGGAGGGTGAGCTGCTGGTGGGCAAAGTGGTCCCTGGACCTTGGGGGGAGAGGCTGGTGTTCCCTCCACAGCAGCAGCGGCCCCCTACTAGGTGGCATCCACACTGAGGCACCCAGTTCGGGCGGTCTCAGGGACACCGCAGCCACGGAGGGAAGGACTGGGCCCCCGCACAGCTCAGGATGGCAGGCAGGCTTCAAGAGGAGAAAAAAAAATCAGGCTTGCTGCTTTTTTTTTTTTTTTTTTTCTTTTGGTGGAGCCTGCCTTCCTGGGCTGCTACCAGGCTGCCTGCATGGGCCACCTGCAGAGCCCCTGAGGTGCACAAAGCCTCTCCATGACAGTAGGGCAACAAACTCAAAATCCTCAGAGGTGTTTTAGTTTGCTGTGCCCCACAGTCATTTAAGGGACATTACACCGCCGAATGTGCTGCAGTGGCTGGAATTGATGCACAGTACACCGCCAACATGTACAAGCACCAACACCATTAAAGTGGTGCAAAAGCATTTAACCTGCTTTCAACTGTCATATACACATGCCCCTCGTTTCATCTACACATGACCTTTGTGACTGTTAGCGAGTCATTTAAGCTTCAGTGCCTCTATGTATTTTCCTAGATCACATCTGTCCATTTCACATTTCTGGAATGAGTTCCCTATTAGCTCTTTTTTAAACCACAGATAGTTTTGCTTTCCCCTGGATTTTGTGGCACATGGAGATGATGTGCATCATGAAAATATGTGGCTGTGTTTAGGCATCCAGTCAGGCCAGGCCTCTCTTGATCTGCTATCTGGTACCATGTAAAGCAGTAGAGCCTTTTTCAAGGTTGGGGTGTTGGTGACTAAACCAGTGTCCCCACCTGGGCTAGCCTGGTTGAAGAGGATGTGTGGGTACCCAGCAGGACTAAAACCAAGACCTATCAAAGGACAGATGAGCTCCCTGTGAGCCAACAGCTATCCATACCTGGATAGGAGATGGGTGCCACCAGGTCACTTTGCCTAAAAAATCATCAGTGATGCACAGCATCTAAAGTGCCCCAATGGACACAGTGGCCTTGGGACTGACAGCACTTGACTTGTATTTAGGAAAGGACATGGTAATGTTTTAAAAATCGGAATATTAGCTGGCCTTTTTGGGAGTTTTCAGCAGAGAAGCCAAGAATAGAGATGAAGACAAAGGTGCAAGCTAAGCTGAGTCTTGTTAGAGGACATCTTTCTAGATCAGAGTTCAGGTACACTAGCAGAGTGTATGATGAGCTTCCTTTGTTACTACCTGGATTATGAGTCAGCAGGGCAAACAGAAGGCCTTGCGCCAAAGTTTTCAAGCTAGGTTAGGAACCTAAGCCCATATTTCTCCATCTCAGTAACTGGTCTGATTTTGGATTTCCTTGCTTGTCACCTTTGCAAATCAGACTGCTTTATTTAGGTCCCTAAATATAGACCTGCATGCCCATTTTTAAGCTTCTGTGTTTGAAAATGTTTGGTTCATTTTTAATGGACTTAGTATTTTCTTTGGTATGTACTGGCTGCATCTACATGAGACACGGACTGCACAGTTGTTACTGCGCAGCCCTTTTGTACTGGCATACACAAGTACTAAATGACTGCGCAGTAACTGGTGTCAATGCGCAGTTGCATCCCTGTACAGATTCTTGGTGATGCTGATGCGCAGTAGCTCATTACTACTACACAGTAGTGTTGCATCATGCTTCATGTCACGTGATGCTACTGCACAATAGTAATGAGCTACAGCATGTTCACCATCTCATATAGATGTGGCCACTGTGTATTTTGTGTTAATCATTGGTGCATTCCAGTGATGTACAACACTGAATGTCTCAATACAGAAGGCACTTTAAAATATTGTTTTAATCTCTTGTATCATATAGAACAGTGTCAAACAAGTACCAGTTTTCTAATTAATCTACAGTATTGCCATGGCTATATTTAATACAGCCAAGTAGAATAGCTATTCCTTTTAGTTTTATAATACCTTTCTGGAAGACTCACTTTAATAATCACGTTGCATAGTGTTATTCTTTTTCACACTCAATTCCAAGAATATTATATATATGATAGATAAAATAAAGATTGCATTATATTAAACTACAAATCATTTGGTGACATAAATTTTAAGATTTCACAAAGTGAATATAATTATTTATATGTGTTTAAGAAACTGTATTGTTTTGCATATTTGTAATGTGCCTAGGAAAAAGGAGTACTCTCTTGTAATAAATAATTCTTAGCCTTTTTTTATAAATTAGAATTGATTAATTAATTGGATGAATTAATTTCAAATTTGACCATCTGTGCATCTAATCTACATTCACACACATTTACACAAATAAAAAATGTATCTTTTCTAATTTCTTCAATAAAAAAGAAGAAAAAATACTTTTGATTCCTGTTAAATAAATGATCCTTTGCTTTACAGGATAGTGACAACCTTTGGTGGGATGCCTTTGCAACTGAATTTTTTGAAGACGATGCAACCTTAACCCTTTCATTTTGTTTGGAAGATGGACCAAAGCGATACAGTAAGAAATAAGTTTATTGTTATAAATGTAAACTTCAGTTCTATATATTTTACCTTTAAAAGAAAGACAGAACTGAGAGCCTGGTAAGAAAACTATCACTTCAATGTATTCAGCTACCAGCAAGTTCCATGAACAAATTCATTGGTTAACTTTCTCTCTGAAAGAAATTTAAATTACAAAATTTCTTTTCTACTTCTATACCTGGTATACCTCAAAATAAGCAAGTTCCAAGATGAGCTGGGCAAATAATGAAACACATTTTTTTTGTATTCCTTAGAATGTTTAAGTATATTTGCTTTGCCTGTGTCTGCACTCTTTTATATATTCACTCTCCCCAAACATTGAAGTGATTGAATTTTGTAGGCAAAAATGTTCACAGGGAAGGAGATTTACAGTGAATTTAAAAATTTGTGCTGGAAGTGCTTCTATATTTGACAGATCAGAAAAAATATTGGGAGCGTTACCCTGGCTGGTGTAAATCTCCATTTTTCTACCTATTTCATGGAGATTTGTACCAGCAAGGATTGCCTCTGAATCCTCTCTGACCAATCACAATTAAGCAGTGATGCTCAAATTTAGAATGCACTCAATCAATCCTAAATATATTCAAGTAATGACTAAATCTGATGACATTGTGATTCGTTTTCCTGTGCTCCACAAGCAGAGAAAAGTGCTAAAATAAAATGTTTCGAGTGAATTATTCACTTGGCTCCAGCACCAAGCAACACCAAGATAAGTAAACATTGAAAAACTGCATTGCAAATTGTTTCAATCCATTCCGAGTGACCCCTGTTTCTCTGTGACAGCTTGTACTCTGTGCTTAATGTTCTGAATCTTGCAAGGTTCTTATTTTTCCTCAGTGAGCGATTGTCAGTGTATCACTTGCATGCCTCTAATTCCTTTTATCAATTATCTCAGGTATTTATTTGACAAGTGTTACCTTTTTCTGAAGGAAAAATAACAGCCACTTTGAACGCACATTTTGGGATTAGTGTTGACAGAATTACAGTTTCTTGCCTTTCAAAGCAAGTGATAACTCTGTAAAGGTCCTCAAATTACAGCCTGTAGCAACATTGGTAACAGCTGATCTGTCCTGATTAGGTTGAGTCAACTTGTCAGATATCAGATTTGCTAGTTGTATTATCAGTCCAGAAGGCAGAGATACATCAGCAAAAAGCAATTAATGTCCAGTTAGATCAGAGGAAGTTGTGTTTCTGGAAAACGGTACAGCATATGAAAGGATTTGTCAAAGGGTAAAATATTCCTGTTGTCACAAATGCTTGATAATGGTTGCGCTATCTGTAAAGTTGGGTAGTTCAGTACAGGGCAATGCTGTAATTCTCAGCATTTCTGTTGCTGATACACATGATTGAGAGGTCAAATTATTGTGAGCACACTAAAGCTGCCTAGTATATAGTATTTTTTTATATGTTGACTTCTGAATAAACTGTTATTGTAACTTCTGTTGCTGTGCTCCTTAAAGTTGTGATTAAAACTGACCTTGCAAGGTAGTTTAGATATTTTCACTTCTATACATGCATTAGCAAATATTAATATAATTCCATCATGGAGTTTTTACCAATGTTTTATAGCAGCTATATTGCTAACATTCATTGTTACTGTAAGATCTCATGTGTCATCTAGGCGATCAAACCACTGTTCCAACGACTTACCTGAGCATAATCCAGGTTCCAGAACAAGATTTTTGAGTGGCTGGAATGTAAAATGTCCCACTTACAGCTTGCTCAGACATTGTTTGGGCGAGGAGATGGGTAGAGTGTTTGCCTTTTTGCTTACTAATGAGGTCTTATATCCTGAAAAGGCTACAGCTAGTTCAGAACGTAGTAGAAATACAGGTCATCTGGACAATTCATTCCTCTCTGCAGTGGTTCTTCATTGAACACAGAGGTCTCTGATTTGCCTGTCAGAGCCCTGTAAAGAGTTGGTCCTTGCTACTGGAAAAATCCTCTCTCTCCCCTTGACCATAACCTCACACATTAGCTTTATTCTATGGGAACAATGAACCTGTCGATTAATAATAGGAGGTTCGCATTGTGGGAGATGGAACAGTCACAATAGCAGGACCAAAAGTATGGTAATTTCTAGGAGATGAAACACAAATGATTGGTCACTTCACAGCACTCAGAACTAAATGTCACACCTACCTCTCTGCCCAAGCTTTCCTGCAATAATATACTTCCAACAGCAAATTTTAAACATTAATCCTTAAACAACAAAATCTATGAATGCTGTCGTAGAAGGAAGAGGGAGAAATAGTGTCTTCTTAGTCTTGAACCCTTGTACCTCATTGGGTACAGGGCACAAGGATGCAGCCCTAGACATAATGGATGTCTATCATTCTTTGATCAATCATTTGTAGAGCTGAAAATGATGGAGGATGGCGACCATATGCCTCTGCTCCAGGATCTTTCCTTAGACTTGTTTCAGTCTGTAAGCATATCACTTATGTATCTGAGATTGGGTGTAACTGCAACCTTATTTTTTTTCTTTCTTTTGGGACTTGATTTCCCTTGTTTGGGAGGGTAGTGTAGCCCTTTCATGAAACTAAAGTCATCCTCATCAGGGTTTACAAATTCCCATAAAATGAAATCCAGTTCTTTGCCCTGTTTTGGAATGGACAAATAGTCCAAGGTTCCTAGGACACAACTACAACCTAGTTCCATGGGAGCTTTACGCACATGCCCAAGGTTCAGTAGTGCAATTGCAGTATGGAACATTCTCAGTTATTCTGCTTTGAGCCCTTCCTTCCTTAAGTGCAGATCACAAAGCCCCCCTGTTTCTGTTTTCTGCCCCTTTTAGGCCTATTTTCCTAGCCTTCCCAAAGCTTCTTATCATAGCTCTTCTCAGATTATCCCCCAGGGGTCCCTTGGGCCTTCAGTCTTCCCTGTATGTGTAAGATGCTTGTCCTCAGCAGCTCCTGTTTATTGTACCACCTTTTTTCACCCTTGGCTGAAAATACATCTTTTCTTTCTGGCTTGTAGCCCTTAATGTGTCTCCATCTTCTGTCCTTTGTGAACTCTTCCTGTACGGTCTTAAACTCTGTGTTGTGCCTTGCAAGTTGTTTTCCCTATACAAAATAAAACGTCACTATTATGTAACAAAGGTGTGTAAGACACCTATGTACATTCTCTAAACTAGCTTTTAGTCTCGAGCCAGTAGCAAAAAGACAGACCCTACATTCTTGTGCCTTAGGAAGGGGAACCACATTACCAGTCAGGGAGAGAGTGCCTTTTTCAAACCAAAAGGATAACACAATGCATATCAACATCTACTGAACAAAGTAAGTTAAAAAGCAAACCTGTCAAATTGGTATCACCAGGTAAGCAAAAGCAAATCTGAGATAGTTTTATAATGTTTTGCTTTATTGGGTCAAGAACTCAATAGGGATTATTCAAGAAAAGAAAATTCACTATTTATCCTAATAAAACAGATTTTTCCTGGTTGTGGATAAAACATACTTGTTTCCTGTTAAGTGCCTTGTATCCTTGCAAAAGAGTAAATAGTAGACTCTGATCCATTGTTGCCCAGGCTCTTTGTTTCTTAGAGACACAATATTTCCAGAAAAGATAAGAGAAACAAGTTTGATTGACAGCCCTTAGCAAAGTCTCATCAGCTGCTGTGCTGACAGCCTGGTGATGCACACTGTACTGATGTGGTGGGGACTGACAGATGATTGACAGCCCAAGACTGTGGAGACAGGAAAGATGAAGCATGCTCAGTAAGAATAATGTGCAGTGTTTATGCAGCACTGCAGAGGATCGGAGCTAGAAAGTTAACTCTTTCAAGGCAAAGTAACATGAGCACATAACAGATGTGGCTGCCACTTTATTGGAAATCATGGCTTGTTTAGATTTCTAATTAGCTGAGCTTTCTATTTATGAAGGAAATTGGTACTGTAAGGAAACAAAGAGATTTAGTTATTATATTTGTAATTTCAACAGATTACCTAAACTAGATGCATGCTAGATACAGGTGGACTCCTTAAAATGGGCTTATCTGAAGCTTTACATACGGAAATTATATATAGAATGTATTGGAGATTTCATACACTTTTTATGAGCATACATCATTGTGTTGTATATGTGTTTGCATAACTTTAAGCAGTTTAGAAAGGTGGAAATTTCAGAAGCATCCAGTTTACTAGTTTGCTTTGTGATCTACAAAATATGAAGTATTATCAGTTTTATTACTGTTCTGAATCTTTAGGTAATAAGTGAATATATTTTTAATGTTATAGCTGCTATTGTATTTTGTGGATAGAAGGTACAACAATGTGTCTATAACATACTTTATATGTCATGCACTATTATTCATTTTCCTATTGTTTGGGGCATGAAATATGTTTTTTCCCCCTTCATCCTAGATTTACCTTGGCATGGGTAGAGAAGGTTTTTAAAAGTAATAGTGTAGCATAAAGCCAAAACTGAACTAAATAGCACATATTTAGAGCATTAAAGACCATAATTAGGTTCTGCCTCTGCCTTTAGAATATTTTGTTTCTCTGCATTTTTAACTTTATTTCTAATTGCTCTTTTTGTGAATACATCATGCAAGCAGACTGCAAGAGTTGCCTGTATTTCTGAGCCAAATCCATTGTACCTTTTTCCTTGTTTACATCTTATGACATTCTGTTAATCTCAGAGACATTTTCTGGATACCATTTACCAATATAATAGTGGAGGTTTGAGACTGGATGTTTGTCTCAAGCAAGGATTGTGCCGAGACACCTACGTATACACAGTGGCCATCAGCCACCTTTGCTGACTTGCTAATTGTTGGCAGAAAGATGCTACAAGAGGTACAAGATGCTAGTATACTACCTTTAGACTCAGGATTTCATAAACTGCTTTCTCTCATGTAACTCTTAGAACATTTCAAAAGAAATGAATTGCAGTGGTTCTAGGTACTGGCTTCTCTTATTTCTGTTTTTCCAGACAAGTTTCAATTGTTAACTTAATGAAGTAATTCAAGTACAGAAAAATAAATGGTTGTAGTCTATCAAGATCATTCTATTTAACTGCCCCTTTCTCATCATTTTTACCACTCTTCCGATCTTTTGTATCACCAGTACATTTCACCAGGAGTGATTTCATATTTACAGATTATTGATGAAAATGTTGACTAGTCAGGCCTAATACTGGTCCCTGCAGGACTCCACTAAAGCAAGTTCAGTTAGTGTATCCACTTGTTGAAATCGATGTATTCTTGATCCATTTAATACATGCCTTGTTCATACTATATATTGCTAATGCTTTAAGCAGAATGTCATGTTGTAATGAGTCAAATGCTTTACAAAAGTCTGAGGATGCAAAAAAGTCTAAGGTTTGCTGTACCCAGTCTAGTTCTAAGCAATTTAAAGTAAGCCTCCTACACCTAGACCAGGAGCGGGTGCGAGCAGGAGCTTGCTGCTGCCAGGAGCAGCATATGCAGCTGCGCACGACTCCTGGGAGCACCATGGGGATGCTAGTATAAGTAGCTCAGGGTGGGATCGAAGGGGGCTGGCAGGCCTGCGGGGAGAGAACATTGGTGGTTCTGTAGAGGGTGGGAGGTTGCTCAGTTAGGGCCAGTCAGGGGGCTAAATAGCTCAATAAGCTTGGCTTGCTACCCCAGCAGCCGGCAGCCCCGAATGGAAAGAAAGAGGGAGGAGGGGTATGCTCCCCATGGGGAAAGCCAGAGCTGCAAGGGGTGCTGGGCTGCACTGTCCCCCACATCTACCTTGGGGAGAAGTGGGCAAGGCTTTGGCCAATTTCCGGAGAGCCACAAGTACTGTGCCAGCAAGCTGCGTGCGGCTCCCAAACTACAGTTTGGCCACTGCAGCCCTAAGTCTACAACATTTATGTAATTAGCTTTATCAACCAAACTGGTAATCTCATCAAATAATGAAATCATATGATCTTGAAAAGGTCTATTTTTCCATAAAATCATGTTGACTAGTATTAATTCCTTTACTATTTTTTAATCCTTTGTCAGCTGACAAACTTTTATTAGTCTTTCAGTATTTTTACTCATATTATTACCAGATTAAATGAGCAGCTTAATACGTGCTTACCTGAGTCATCAGAGTTGCCTTTTTTGAGCACTGGCACAACATTAGCAATCATTCATCTTTCAAAATGTTCAGGTATTCTAAAATTAAATAAAGTCAATGGGTCAGTGGTAGACAGGTGGTTTGGAACCTACTGATGAACCTGATGTTGTGCAAGAACATCATTCTTTACAAATACAGAAGAGAAATAATTATTAAACAACTCTGTTTTGTTGTTATCGTCAGATTCCTCCTCCTCCTCAAATTTGCCATCTCCATTTTGTAATTAAACATCTTAATTCCTAGGGTTAATTTTGTTCCTAAATTTCATAACAGCCCCTTCCTTTATTGTCCTTCGCTCTATCAGCCCAGATTCTTTACCTGCTGGTGCTGTTAGTTTCCATTATCAATTTTATACACTTTGTAACTTCTGCCTTTTGTTGATGCTGTTTACTCCTCTTTCTTACATTTTGTTATATACTGCATTTTGTATCTATTTTCTATCTTCATTTTGCTACTGGTCAGGATGAGATTTTAGCCAAGATTGTCCTATTGCTTGGTTGTAAAATCATGGCTTTTTACCATCTAATACATTCTCCTTAAAGAACTCCCAATATTCATTATTCTATTTTTTTTCCTGCCAGTCAGCTTGCATTTTTCCTAAACTTTGAGAGATCAGTCCTATTGAAATACAAGTACATTATGGATACAATTTATTGTGACTATGCTTCTCTGTTAGAAAATGATCAGTAGTAATTTTTGGCAACTCTAATGAAGTTTTGCTATTAATGCTGATTGCATGTGACCTCCAATATATGTTTCCCAAAATGGAAGTTCCTCAGAACATGTGTAATTTGCACACTGTTCAGACTGGTACTTAAGAAATAACTCAACCTCTTTTCTAGTCTGATTTGGTGTTGTGTAAGATCTTCATCTTCTACCCTCTCCTAAGCTTTGTCAGCTTGCAACATAGATCCCTATGCATTCAAGATGCTAGTAAGTACTTCTAAAATAGGTATGAGCATCTTTAATGTAGACTGCCACCCCCTCACATGCCTCTTTTTCCCACTCTGTCCTTCCTGAATAAGTCCTAACCAGTGATTTCAACATTCCAGTCATGCGAATCATCCCATCAGGCTTCAGTAAAGTCAGTGATCACAAATGCATCCTCATCAGTAAGAATCTCCAATTCTTCTTGTTTGTTACCTAGCCTGTTATACATCTCACATCAGCTGCAGAAATTCCATCTCAGGAAGGTGGTCCTTTTGAAAAGGGTTTCTGTGTTTGCAGGCAGTTCTTACAAAAATGGTCATGCAGCTATTACACAATTATTATTTATTACTTCCACTGCAGTGGAAGGGTCCTGCACCCGGAGGGTCCTAATCCTGATTCTAATTGGTGTTGTACAAACACAGGAGAGTAAGAGAGAATCTCTCCTTTAATAATGTCATAAAGTGTTTATGGGCCCAGCCCAAAGCTCAGCGGGACAGCTCCCTGGGCTTCAATTCAGGCAATTTGTCCCCATTTAAAAAGCTCTTGGTTCTTTCTTTCTTTTTTAGTTAAAACAATAATGAGGAAGTAGTGACCATGCTTATGTCAATATATGTTTACATGAGAACAACAAACAGCTGCTTAACATTAATATTGTAACTATGACAAGTTAATTCTTATTTGCACAGGGAGAGTTTGAGCCATATACTAGAGAACAGAATTGGACCATCCCCTTGTATTTAATTTTTGTCTGTGGTAGGTGGCAGACAGATCAATGCGTTGGCTGTAGATAGCCTTAATACATTAAATATCTGTCTTTATTAGGTACTCAAATACTTTATAAAAATGCCAGTGTTCTTAAGTATTTTAAAATAAGTTTTGATATTATATCAGTAAGATTTAATATTTTATGGAGACACTTTCTTCCATTAAAATAAAATTATCAGTCACCTTAATGAAAAAGCAATCATTACTTTCTGTCAGTCCCTGAAGTGGTCAGTTAAAATGGTGTAGTAACAATAATTTTCATTTATTACCATGCAAATCACCAGATTGATTATAGTTTTACTAATACATCTGATCTGGGATAAATTGATCAGTTCCTGTAAAAATAGGGACCAGCTTAAATCTGCAAATCTGAAACCCATGTTTTTCATGTCAACACAGAGATTTTTTCCCATCTGGATTCTTGACTTTATTTTCTGTTTTCATTTGATTTTGACATCTCTTATTCTGGATGAAATATCAAATGAAAGACATAGACATGAACTAGAGAAGAGAAATACACTCATGAAAGAGCTTATCTTCATGAGATTTCCATCCTGACTTCCGGAGCAAAGGAATTCAAAGAAACTCGTAACCAAACTTGTTACCCTTCTAGAGTTTTATTCAGAAAAAAGTATAAACCTGTTGCTTCAAAACTTACTGATCATCTGCAGACATTAAAAAAAAAAGACTTCCTTTCTCTATTGTTTATAGAGCATTTTTCAACAACATGGTAATAGATTCATTGTGGGTTTTCCATTTCTTTTTTTGAAGCCTCAAGTGTCAATGATTAAACACATCAAAGTAGCAGAGTTTGTAAGTCTCTGTTGTACAGCAGCTTTCTAATCATAGAATTATCGTAGAAGTACGGTCGGAAGGGACCTTGTAGATCTTCAAGTCCGACCCCCTGCCTGGGCAGGAGGAAAACTGGGCTTAAATGACCCCAGCCAGGTAGGCATCAAACCTCTTCTTAAAGACCCCCAGGGTCGGAGCCAGCACCACTTCCCTTGGAAGTTGGTTCCAGATCCTAGCCACCCTAACTGTGAAGTAGTTCTTACGGATGTCTAATCTAAACCTACTCTCCAACAACTTGTGGCCGTTATTCCTTGTTATCCGTGGGGGCGCTAGGGGAAACAAGGTCTCCCCCAAACCCTTCTGGTCCCCCCTAGTGAGTTTATAGACGGTCACCAGGTCCCCCCTCAGCCTTCTTTTGTGAAGGCTGAACAGGTTCAGGTCCCGTAGCTTCTCATTGTAGGGTCTGCCCTGCTGTCCCTGGATCATGCGGGTGGCCCTCCTCTGAACCCTCTCTATGATGTCCACATCCCTCTTGAAGTGGGGTGCCCAGAACTGGACACAGTACTCCAACTATAGCCTGACCAGTGTCGCGTAGAGGGAGAGGATCACCTCCTTGGCCCTACTTGAGATGCACCTGTGGATGCACGATAGGGTCTGGTTGGCCCTGCCGACCGTGACCTCGCATTGTCGGCCCATGTTCATCTTGGAGTCAGTAATGACTCCAAGATCCCTTTCTGCCTCCGTGCTCTCAAGAAGGGAGTTTCCCATCTTATAAGTGTGCTGCTGGTTACTACTGCCCAAGTGCAGCACCCTGCACTTGTCAGTATTGAAACGCATCCTGTTTTTGTTAGCCCACCCCTGCAATCTATCCAGGTCTTACTGTTTCCCTCCCTACTAGTGTCCCTCCCTCACCCCAAATTTTGGTAACATCAGCAAATTTAAACAGGTTGCTTTTCACCTCATTGTCCAAATCACTGATAAAGAAATTGAACAGTGCGGGCCCAAGGACCAAGTCCTGGGGGATTCTGCTGTCCACTTCCTCCCAGGTCGAATATGACCTGTCCACCACCAGCCTCTGAGTACGACCCTTCAGCCAATTTGCAATCCATCTGACTGTGTAGGCATTGATGCCACAGTCACCCAGTTTTTTTTAAAGAGGATGGGGTGGTTGACAGTGTCAAAGGCCTTGCTGAAGTCCAGAAAGACTACATCCACAGCGACACCTGCATCCAATGCTTTTGTGACCTGATCGTAAAAGGCAATCAGGTTGGTCTGACATGACCTGCCCCTAATGAAACTATGCTGGTTGCCCTTGAGCATCATCCCTGATGCCGGCCCATCACAGATGTGCTCCTTGATGATCTTCTCAAAGAGTTTCCCCAGGATTGAGGTAAGACTGATGGGCCTATAGTTGCCCGGGTCCTCCCTCCTCCCTTTTTTAAAGATGAGGACCACATTGGCTATCTTCCAATCATCTAGCACCTGACCCGAGCACCACGAGCGCTCATAAAGCCGTGCCAAGGGCCCTGCAATAACCCCTGCTAGCTCCCTCAACACCCTGGGGTGGAGAGCATCTGGACCTGCTGATTTGAACGCATCCAGCCCCTCCAGAAGCACTCTAACTTGGTCTTCCTCAACCTTAGGTCTGGAGGCGTCCCCCTCGAGTCCGTCTTGAATCACGGTAGGGGGGGCCCGGTCCCTGCACAAGAAAATGGAGGTGAAGAATTTGATAAAGAGGTCTGCCTTCTCCTCTGACGCAACCACCAGATTGCCCAGTGTATCTTGTAGGGGCCCCACATTTCCCAGTGCCTTCTTCATCCTCCCTATATATTTGAAAAAGGACTTTTTATTATCTTTGATCTTGGACGCTAGTCCTAGTTCTATGTCCACCTGAGCTTTCCTAACAGCCCCCCTACAGGTCCGAGCAGTGGAGATATACTCCTCTTTGGAGATAGCCCCCTCCTTCCACCGGGTGTATGCCACCTTTTCGGCAACCAGGCATTCCCGGATGTCCTTGGTGAGCCAGGGGGGCTTTTGGGCGCTCTTGTCCCCCTTGCTTCTTGATGGGATCGTCACCCCTTGTGCCCTGAGTATCGTATCCTTAAGGAGACTACAGGCACTCCTCACTTAATGACCGAGTTCCATTCCTGCGACTAGGTCGTTAAGCGAATTGGTCGATAAGCGAGGAGCCGCCCCTTGATACTGCGTGCCTTGGCTTGAGACGCTGCGCTGCCGTTTCCACAATACATTTCGTACAATACCGACTGCTCGGAGAGCTGGTCGTAAGTCCACGCGGTCATTAAACAGGTAGGTCATTAAGTGAGGAGCACCTGTATTAACTTTGTGTATATGAATGTAAATGTTTGTATGTATGTTTAATATATAATTTTATATGGATTTTTTACATTTTATTTGGATAATGCAGAAGTATTCTGTGTGATAGGTGTTATTTCTTAGGCAACAGGAATTTCTGAGCAGCAGGTGTTGACCTATAGCCCAGTGTTTTAAAATTGCTGAATAAGATAGTATATAGAGGATCACCTAAAATTATAGAATCTTTGAATTATAGAATCTTTACTTGTTTTGGGAGTCGAACTAAGTCAGCTTGAGCACTGTGATTATTAGAAATAGAGCTTAAAACTGATGGAGCAAAGAGATACTATTCCCAATTTCATATCCCAAATGTTTCTGAATTAATGTGGATGCAATTATGAAAAGTTTTAAAAATTTGATTGTATGACAGAAAATAGGGATGTTATACTGCCACGATCTTTCTTTATCATATCAAATGTATTGCTGAAATTATATATTTCTTCAAGTCAGGGAAAACAAGTTCCAAGAAATGTGTCAGGGGTGTACTTGGTAGCCGTGTTGGTCTGAGACAAAAAGACATACAAAAAACTAGAACTCTTGGTTCCAAAATGATACCTTTTATTAGACCAACTGGTAAATGGCAAGAAAGTTTTCCTTTTCTGCAATCTTTTGGGATCAAAGTCCCTTCATCAGGCTCTGGGAAAAGTGTATATAGTACAAGATGGTAAAAAGTCTCCATAGGTGTCTTGTACTAAGAGCAAAAGATGGCAGGGCTTGTGATGCCTCTCAGTTCTTGTGATGTTCACTCTAAGGTCCTTTAAAATGTTCTGCTTTATGCAGAGATGGGTTTTAGACTTACTGTAGAGAGATTAGTTGTGCCTCAGTGATGAAGCTGGTGATTAGGTCTTTATTTGGACAACTTTTTTGACATCCTGAATCCAAGTCACTGAGTATCTCAAAGATGAGGGCACACATCTTGGACTTGATTTCGTTCTGATTGGAAAGCCAGAGTAGACAACAGAGATGTTTGATGTACTGTAGGTAATCTGTTTTATTGAGGAAGCACACAGGAGTTTTTGGAGGATTCTAAGTGCTGAAAGTTCTGTGCCTACATCTATTTCATTGCTGAAGCCCAGGGAGGATGTAATATGGCTGTAGCTGACCAAGGCTGGGCCATATGCACCAGGATGGGATGGAGTCTACTAGCTGACCAAAGATAGCAGGAAACATTATCTGTGCACCTTGCTACATGATAACTTAGTGAAGAATCTAGGAGAACTCCTGTCCCATAACTACAAACTGATCCAATCAATGGTAACTGTCAGCACCATGGCTCCAAATTTTTCAGAATACCTTCCTTTAAAAATAGCATCTTTCTGTTGCTGAGGTTAAACTTGAGCTGTTCTTTATCCATGAGCTAGTCTTGGATAAAGACTAACACTAATGCCAGTGTTTCAGCTGTATGTGGTATAGAATAAATACAATTGTGTGTTACCTGAATATTGGTCACACTTTTTAGTACATAATACCTGACCAGTATACCTAGTGGATGCATGTAGATGATGCCCATTTGTTGTGTCTTTTAAAAATCCCTTAGTACTCCCATTTGCTTCTAAAAAATGAGTCAGACATTTTAATATAAAATAGTGTAATGTGTTGTAGTTTTGGTGAGTTTACAATGATATTATATGTATACTAGTTAGCATGATTTGGTAGTTTTGTATTTAGTGTTCAGAGCTAATTCTTAACACTCACATTTGACCCAGATTCCTTTGTGGTTTATGATACTAAAATGAAGTAAATTGAAATTACTCAGGGGCTTTATCTTGTGATTTTGTTCTATTACATATTATTTTATTTTAATATTTTATCTGTATTTATAATTTATCTGGGTTTATTGTAAGCTACCCTGCCCATCCTTTGTTGGGGTAGCGTAAAAGTCTAATAAATACATATACTAACACTTTTTGAAGGAGAATGAGTAACAAGTTGCTTGACTGCCAGGCTATATAGTAGGGATGTGCAAAGCTTCGGTAGCCGATTCGATTCAGAGGAGATTCAGCCTGATTCAGTGGCCGGATCTCCAAATAGAATTGGGAGACCCATTAATCTCTCTGAATCGAATCAGAAGCTTCTGAATCGATTCGGAGAGATTTGGAGATTCAGCCATAGACTGTACAGGCAGGCACTAGGTAGTGCCCATGGGAGCAGCTAGGGGAGCAGCTGGACAAGGCCTGGCTTGAGCTGGCAGCCCCGGGAGATTCATAGATGTTAGGGTCAGAAGGGACCTCAATAGATCATCGAGTCCGACCCCCTGCATAAGCAGGAAAGAATGCTGGGTCTAGATGACCCCAGCTAGATACTCATCTAACCTCCTCTTGAAGACCCCCAGGGTAGGGGAGAGCACTACCTCCCTTGGGAGCCCGTTCTAGACCTTGGCCACTCTAACTGTGAAGAAGTTCTTCCTAATGTCCAATCTAAATCTGCTCTCTGCTAGCTTGTGGCCATTATTTCTTGTAACCCCTGGGGGCACCTTGGTGAATAAATACTCACCAATTCCCTTCGGTGCCCCCATGATGAACTTATAGGCAGCCACAAGGTCGCCTCTCATCCTTCTCTTGCGGAGGCTGAAAAGGTCCAGTTTCTCTAGTCTCTCCTCGTAGGGCTTGGTCTGTAGGCCCTTAACCATACGAGTGGCCCTTCTTTGGACCCTCTCCAGGTTATCCGCATCCTTCTTGAAGTGTGGCACCCAGAATTGCACGCAGTACTCCAACTGCAGTCTGACCAGTGCCCGATAGAGGGGAAATATCACCTCCTTGGACCTATTTGTCATGCATCTGCTGATGCACGATAAAGTGCCATTGGCTTTTCTGATGGCTTCGTCACACTGCCGACTCATGTTCATCTTGGAGTCCACTAGGACTCCAAGATCCCTTTCCACTTCCATGCCACCCAGCAGGTCATTTCCTAGGCTGTAGGTGTGCTGGGCATTTTTCCTCCCTAGGTGCAGCACTTTGCATTTCTCCTTGTTGAACTGCATTCTGTTGTTTTCTGCCCATTTGTCCAACCTGTCCAGGTCTGCTTGCAGCTGTTCCCTGCCCTCCGGCGTGTCCACTTCTCCCCATAGCTTTGTGTCATCTGCAAACTTGGACAGAGTACATTTGACTTCTTCGTCCAAGTCACTGATGAAGACATTAAAGAGTATCGGTCCAAGGACCGAGCCCTGCGGGACTCCGCTGCCCACACCCTTCCAGGTCGAAACCGACCCATCTACCACGACTCTCTGGGTGCGACCCTCCAGCCAATTCGCCACCCACCGGACTGTGTAGTCATCCAAGTCACAGCCTCTTAACTTGTTCACCAGTATGGGGTGGGATACCGTATCGAAGGCCTTCCTGAAGTCTAAGTATATGACATCCACCCCTCCTCCTGTGTCCAGGTGTTTTGTAACCTGGTCATAAAAAGAGACTAGATTGGTCAGGCAAAATCTGCCTGCCACGAACCTGTGCTGGTTTCCCCTCAGCATAATTTGTCCTGCCGGGCTCTCGCAAATGTGAGCCTTGATAATTTTTTCAAAGACTTTACCAAGGATGGAGGTGAGACTGACTGGCCTATAGTTGCCTGGGTCCTCCTTCCTTCCCTTCTTGAAAATGGGGACCACATTGGCCCTTTTCCAGTCCTCCGGGACTTGGCCCGTGCGCCACAAGTGTTCAAATATTCCCACCAATGGCTCTGCAATGATGTCGGCCAGTGCCTTCAGCACCCTCAGATGGAGCTCATCCGGGCCTGCCGACTTAAAGGCATTCAGTTCTTCCAAGTGACTCTGTACCATCTCAGGGTCTACACGTGGAAGTCTGGCGCCTTGCTGCTGCCTCTCTACAACCCCAGTGAGAGACTTGTCGTGTCCCTCGCTTACGAACACTGAGGCAAAGAACTCGTTGAGGAGTTCAGCCTTGTCCCCCCTGTCCGTCACCAATTGTTTCTGCCCATTTAGCAGGGGTCCTATTCCTCCCTGGGCCTTCCTTCTATTCCCTATATATCTAAAAAACAATTTCTTGTTGTCTTTTACTTGGGATGCCATCCTCAGCTCCATGGTAGCTTTGGCCTGTCTAACTGCCTCCCTACAAGCATGAGCAGAGGAGGTATATTCGTCTTTGGTGATCTCTCCCTGTTTCCACTTTTTATGTGCTCCCCTTTTGGCCCTTAGGCTGCCCTGGATTTCTCTGGTCAGCCAGGGAAGCCTCCTGGCCCCTTTCCCTCTTTTACCTCGCACGGGGAGAAGCTGTGGCTCGTCCAGCTGCTCCCCCGGCTGCCCTGGCCCCCCTTGCTGGGGCAAGACAGTCAGTGCTGGCAGCCCCAGGAGAAGCCATGGGGGCTGGGGGGAATGATTGCGGGGCTGGGGGAATGAACAGAGGCTTCCCCCCAGCTCCCGGTTTGATTCCCTACTCTCGGTTCAATCCTCCAGCTCCCTGATCATTTCCCCCCATTCACTGCAGCTTCTCCTGGGGTTGCTGGTTCAAGCCGTGGCTTGTCTGGCTTCTTCCCCAGCTGCCCCTCTGCCAGGGCAAAGCAGGCAGTGCTGGCAGCTTTGGAAGAAGCTGTGTGGGGTGGGGGGAATGATTGGGGAGGTGGCGGATTGAACCAGGAGTTGGGGGGATTGAGCAAGGAGCTGGGAGGAATGATTGGGAGCTTCCCCCCAGCTCCTGGTTCAATTCCCCAACTCCTGGTTCAATCCCCCAGCTTCCAACCGCTCCCCCAGATCCCCAATCATTCCCCCTAGCTCCTATGGCTTCTTCTAAGGTTGCCAGCACTGCCTGCCTCACCCTGGTGGGGGAGCAGCTGGATGAGAGGCTGCCGGCTCAAGCCAGGGGCTGCTGGCTCAAGCCAGGGCTTGTCCGGCTGCTCCCCCAGCTGCTCCCACTGGCATTGTCTGCCTATAGTCTATGGCCAAATAAGATTTGACACCACATATCTTTGGTTTTAGATTCAGCTGAATCGAACTGGGACAGTGATTTGAATCACCGAATCATATCACTGTCCCTCTGAATTGCCAAATCTGAATCCAAAGTGAATACTTTCTACTTTGCACATGCCTACTATATAGCAGTGCCTCCTGGTGGTATGCAGTTGTCATCTCAAGAGTCTGAAGAGGTATTACCAATGATGCCTCCAGAAAATCCTCCACATCAAATGGGAAGATCACTGCACAAACACCAGCATCCTTGCTGAAGCCAACGTTACCAGCGTTGAGTTGGTGATCCTCAAGCATCAACTTTGCTGGACTGGATGTTGCGTATGGATGCTCAACTCCCAAAATAAGTGCTCTACTCCCAGCTTAGTAACAGCCTGAGATCTTATGATGGCAAGATGAAATGCTACAAGGGCACATTGAAGGCATCTCAAGAAAACAGATGCTGACAACAAGAAATGGGAGGAACTGGTGGCCAAATGACCTCAACTGCACTGCAAGGTCAACCAAGCAACAGCCTGTTTGATGGTAAAGCATCTTACCCTCAAAGTAGAGACGAGGGATGTGGAGGAAAGAGAAGGAGAGAAATCCTGGGCTGTGGCCTCTCCCTTGTGGAAAGACCTGTAACTTCTGCAGAAGGGCCTGTGGCTCAGGGATTGGTGTCTTAAGTCACCTCAAGATCCATCAATGAGTCATTGATCTCTCAATGGTAGAGATCATTCCTGAATCAAGGGATTGGTGATAATGATAGCAGTTCCTATTCTAAACCCCTCTAATAAGCCTGCAGTCAGTGCCTCCCACTATCATTCCTTCCCCCATGGATTGGGATGCAGTCTGGGATTCTCAAAAATATATGGGTCCTCTGGCCCCAGGCACTTGCACTGAGAAGTGAAACACTTCAAAACAATACTTCACTTCAAGAAGTGTCATTTTGGAACATTCATCTGCTTTTGGAACATTTCAAAGGACTTTGTACAAGTGTCTGGTTAGCCCTTTGAAGCATTTCAAACATTCCATTTGTTACTTCTGTCCATACCCTAAGTTAGCTTGGGTTGACAGTGAGATGAGAGGTATTGTGGAAATTTCCTTGATGCCAGAATCCCCTGGGCATGCATGCATAGGGCTGCCAAGGTGGGTAACCACTGTCTTTCTCTTCCAGATACCACCCAGGAGCTGAGTGTGCCTGGTGTTCACCTCTTCCCTCCCTCTCCCCTCCACTAAATTCAGCCTCAGGGAAAAGAGGGGCCAAGCAGCAGCGGTGGTGCAGCGGTACTCAGTAGCATCAGTACTCTTCTGGGCTCTGGAGCTGCATGAAAACTCTAAATGAGCAGGACCGCTGCACCTGTTTGGGGACTTCTATTTGGCAGTATTCCTCTACCAATTGGGGCCTACTAATTAGCAATCTAAGCAGGATGTACAGAGGTGAAGCCAAAGCACCTACCCATCTAGAAGCATTGTAACATCTTGGTATACTTGTCATGTGACTGTGCTGGTCTACCTTCAGGTTAGAGTAACCCATTAGCTGTTTTATGTCTATTGGAAGAAAGAGTCAAGGGAGGTCCTTCCCAGGGGGAGGGTTTCTTGTTACCACTGCACTGGCTTCCCTTCCTAAGTAGTCAAAGTCTTCCTATCTCCAGTCATGTTCATCCCATCTTGCAGTCCTTTTTTTTGAAGACTATGTCAGGGAAGAAACATGTTACCATAAATAAAAGAAGATACCCCAGTGTTTTGTTTTTTTTTAAAGTTATACCAGTATTCTTGCACCAAGTCTCATACAAGGTGCCCCTCTTTGCTGCACTGTTGTTCATCTGGGCAGGCTACATATCAGTTTGGCAGGTCCTCCAGGGTTCAGGCAGCTGGAACTGGTGGTTGATCTTAGCATGGCCTGTGATAATTCTACGGTAAGAGGATGCTCCTTACCATCCAGCAATGAACTTCTTTGTTCCTGCACAAATTCCCTCAGTGGGATTCAGGATTGGTGACACCTCAGATGTCAGGGTTGAGCAACTTTTGCTCCCATGGAGTTCTCTGCTAGTCAGATTATCTTGCTTACAGCTGGTATCTTCATACCCATTCTTTTACTGCTGCTGGGAGAACCAAGAGGTCCTGTTCCAAGAACACCACTTCTTATACTTGTCAGCGTGACAACATCTTATTCATATCAGACTGAGGTCTTTTAGTCCATGGATCAGCTTCTGAAGTCATGCAATCAACCCATACTTTTCTTCACATAAAGAGTGATGCTGCATTTCCTCATTTATTGGAGTTATTTAACATTGTTTTCTTCATGATCAAATAGTCAGAGAAGTGCCGGCTGGTCCAGAGTTCAGTAAGCCATTGCCACTTTTCTTGTCTAGGTAGATGCCAAGTAGAAGACCCATGACCATGGATCTCAGCAAGCACAGGTAGCGACGTATTCAGATGTTTCCAGATAGCCCTCTGGATTGTCTCCAACCCTGGGCCATATGCAGAGTGGGTATGTCCCATAGTAAAGGACAGTGAAAGCCTAAGTCCCAAAAGGTGGTGGTTTACTCTTAATCCATTAAATCTCTCAGGTTCAATGAACAGGCATTTTCTAATGAGCAGTAGCGGTGTCAGCGTTTGTATCTATTTATGCGCATCCCAAATGTTACTTGTTTCTGTAAGGTCTTGACTTCTTGTTGGGTAAGAGCTGGAGAATCCCTTTCATGATAGGTCTTCAACACAGGCATTCACCAGATTTCCAGGCCTGTGCCATAGCTAAAGGGAGTTCTTACTTTCAGTACTGCTTATGGGGCTAGAATATAGCCACTTACATGAGCCTGTAGGACACTCTAGTGTCCTTTAGGAACCTGGTCTTCTGGTCTTCCAGTTGAACCACTAGCTTCACTTGAGCCCTCACATAATTTTTCCAGGTGTGACAGGAATTTCAGCCCCCACCCCTACTGCCTGGGGAAGGGAGAGGGGAGGAAGGTGGGCGGGGAGAAAGTAGGTGGTACAAGAGAATAGAATACTTGGCTAGCTTCTTACTCCCCTTTCCAGAACTCCTACACTTTCTTTTATTCTTTGTGAGATGTGATCTTACTTTTTAGGCACCTCTCTGCCAGCTGGTGAGCTCTCTCAGGATAATCCTAAACTCCTGTGACAGCCTGGGTTGCCACCTCTTATCCCCAACTGTTGCTGAGTCAATCAATTAGCTGCAGCTGCTATGGTAGCTGCTGTGACCCATAACATCTCAGTGGTTGTCAAAGAGTGGCATCTGCAAACCTCATTACACAAGGGAATATGATCATAGAACTTGCATGTGCTGTGTGCATTTTTGGAAGCCTGTAGATCCTTTGAGTCATAGGGACTGAAATACCCTGTATTAACATTTCTTTTTTTCTTTCTGTCATCATGAAACCAAGAAAACTCCTGTGTAACTATATATTCAGCATTCTATGTTCAGCTTGCATGGTAGAGAACTTAAACCTAAGGAATATAAAAAAAATAAATCTTAACTGGTCCCAATAACATTTTAAAAAACACTTTAGTGACTATGACTTAGGCTTTTTGAAAAATTTGCTCATATATCAGTAAAAATATTTTGGACTTCTATAACAAAACATACCTCAAGAAAATCTTTTAAAATCTTCTTTAGTTTGCATAAGATAAATTTATACCAGGTGTTATGTTAAAGTAATAATTTGAGTAAATGTATGTGATCATATTATTAGACTCTGTACTGTAATCCATATTCAGAAATAAGTATTATTTAGATTTGTGTCAATTTCAACATGGGTATTACCTGACTTTTGAGTATATTCCAATGTATTCCACTCTTTTGCTTTGAATGTATATTTAGAGTAAACAGAAATACTTGTTTCTATTTATGGTAAGCAATTCATCTCCTAACTTCATAGATATTAGCTTGGCCATGGTGACCTATGTATTTGTCACCCCCAGATCTGCTGTAACACATTGAATCGGGAATGAAAATAATGGTCTAGCAGGGGTTTGAACTAGTGTGGAAAATGGCAGCTCACTTGTTAAGAAGAGATCAATGCAAGCACATGATACTTCTAAGAGCGGGGAACTATGCTTGTGTAATGTATGATATGAGAAATTAGAAGGGCAAATCAACACAGATGGTGCTGAGGTAGAAAATAGAGAGATCCCTCACATTGCATTCTTGTAGAAATAAGGGAAAGAGCAAAAGATAAATTGTCTGGATTTTGCTTTTTTTCCCCTAATTTATAAATTGATAAGTATAGGCTAAATCAGTGATCTTCATTTTTTTTTTTGGACTTGAAGCACCCCTTATTGCACTCAAGGTACCTGTCTCTCTGCACCTTTTGTGAATTAAGTGGCGACACATTTCAAAACTAATTTTATATATTACAGTGCTTACCTCATTGCACAGGGTCTGGGCAGTGTAGATGGGATGTTGTATCTGCTTATTTCCTCATACCTCGCTTAATTTCTCACACTTTTTGAGGATGCTTTCAAAAGATCTGTCACCCTGGTTGAGAATCACTGGGCTAGAACATCCCAATAGTTAAATGCAAGTCATTTTATTACATATTGTAGATGCTACTAAGTAGATATTCAGGGTATACAAAATTATTTATTAGCATCATACTTGAACAGTATTTTTTAGTACATTATGTAGTGAAAGTATGTTTCAGTTTGAGAATTCTCTGACTTTCATGTCTTTCTATTAGTGCATTCAACTTCTGTCACCTTCATTATAAAATAAAGGTTATCACAATTATGCAACATTTATGTTTTGTCTTCATGAAACTGATACACTTACCTACCAGACCCTGGCATAGTTCCCCAGACTGGTTGATAAGACCTGACCTGTACTTTTCTGTGTGCTTTGAATTTACAAGCATGAGTCAATGAGATTTGAAAGAGCCAACAATGAGTCCCTCTTACATGCAGTTTTCAAACAATTAATTCTAATATTAGATGGAAGGAGTTGGGAGCCTGAGGCAGAAAACAGGCATCCCTGCCAAGGCAGGATGCTGCTATTCATGTATGCATTAATAGGTGATCTTAATATTATCTGTGAAAAACATACTATTTCTCTACAAATATTTCAAAACGACTTCTGTCTTCCTTTGTTTTTTCCATTGTAAAACCATATTTGTGCTTTGATTGTTTATCTTTATTTTGGAAAATGTAGCATTTGATATGTCAAGTTAGCTTAGTTACACTGGGAACAAAGAGAAAATAGCCTCCTGAGAAGCTGATTATAATGAAATCCAAGTCAGTAATACTCAAGCAAGACTTCTGTCATACCTATTGTATATTTCATCTGTGCAATGGTGGTGCAAAAAGGGGAAGGGGAAGGGAAAGAATAATCATTTTCATAGTGATGGATACCTAGTACAAGTATGCATAAATACTTAAAAAAAAAATACCTTCAGAATTGGGGATATATAATGCTACCTGAGAGAGAGAATTTGCCTGTGCAAATTTTCACTGTAAAGATGTATTATGTCATATATTTGATGTCTTGTCACTGTTTGTTAAAGTCAAGTGCATTTATCCATTTTGCTGTTGAGGTATTCACAAAACTTATTTTTGTGTGCTTTTTCATATAATAATTATCAATTTTTTCAAAGTTAATGGCTTAATGACCTTGCAGATTTTCAAGAGTATTTAACTTCCCTATTCAAAGAACATCTTGGAAAGGATAAACAATGTTTGATTGATTATATACAAGTAAACCTACAATTTTAGTCATTGTACGCTAACATTTTTATACAAATGACATATTTTATACAAAGATTTAATATGCAAAACTGCATCATTCTTTTAAAATAAAGGTAGACCAAAAACATCAGTAATTACAAGAGATATTACGCAAGTTCACAGCAATGCAGCCACTATTTTTCACTCACTAGTTGTGAAACTAGTGTCTAACTAACTTTATATCTTATTTAAGAAAATAGTCTGCTCATCAAATCCAGGCAGACCTCCAGCCTTGTTCATCAGAGTTTTGGTTTGGAAGCTTAGCTCTAGGTGTTCTATTTAGAAGGAACTAACCTCTCTTCCATGCTGACTTGCCAATCCATTGTTTCTTGCTCTTAGCTCCAAGCCTAAATTTCAACCTGTTAATTTTTAGTTGGCCATACCTGCATGAAATATATACAGTGCCCACTGGAATGGTAAAGAAGATTATGTGTTTCTATATTAAAAGAAAGAACCACATAGTATTTTCTTCTCCCTTGTCCCACCCCCCACCTTTTATGAGTAGTTTAGAACATTATTTGCCACCTTTTGGCCACCTTTTGTTCTCTCTTTCCTTACTTATTTTGCACATTAGAGTCTGTGTGCTGAGATGCCAGGTAACACAAGCACTAGGTCTACTTTTTTAATAGAACATAAAAGTTTCCTTGGATGATGTGGGACAAATCTTTATATGGAAATGTATTTCTTTAATTGATATTTCAAATGTAGGTATCATTTGGTTCATGAGGTTGCTGAGAATTGTTGATGAACTCAAAAATCAACTGAAGCCTCACTTAAAATTTATATTTGCTTTCTTATCTTCTTGGAGGAATGTAACTTCCTATTTCAGGACCTAGATGCTTCTGGCTAGACACCAGAAAAAAAAGGAATTTATCTTATTTCAGTATGAACTTTGATAATGAACATCAGCACGGATAGCAACACAGAGTCTTAGCTAATATTAATTCATACATTGCATGCATATGGATTCCTTTTTTCTCACACTGAAGACATTGTAATGTTTTGCGTAATTTATTTCTCTTTCCAAATAGCACAAAAGTTTTAATCTGTTAGCCATCATTACTATTTACAATTGCAGCAGAGGTAAGATAATTTTTCTCAGGTTTTCAGTTTATAGCATATTCTCAAGCTTTTCAAAGCTGCTACAAGATATCTCAGAGACAACATGCTTAATGCTGCCTATTAGATCAGGAACCTTGGATTTCTTAGAATGTGTGTCAGGACTGGCAGAAACTCTTACTCATTTTGTCATTGACCTTATGAGGGTTACCTTGAAATTAAAATCAACCCCCACGCCTTCAATTTTATTCAATGATACAGTTTCACATATTAATGTGCAATGAAAATTGTTTAGTGGGTCTGAAAAATCTCAGGCTGATTTGTTAGAACTGGTCCTCAGCAGAGTCTTTCACAGTGTGTTCTCTCTGTGCCTCAAAATAAGAAGTTACAAACTGCACTAAAAATACAACAAAATTTAGGATTCAAATTATGCACACACATAATGCTTTATCTCTGAAAACTAGGTCTTTATTTTCATTAATAAATCCTGATTTGCTAAGTATAAGATTTATCAACATACCTCAGCATTCCCTAATCTTGAGCAAGAGTACCGTATATATGTTAAAAATCCAGTCCCAGAGCCTACCCTTACCCCTTTGCCTAAACCTAGATAATGTGGAAAGTGGGGAATGACTGAACAGAGCAGTTTGTTTTTCCTGCCAACTTAAAGGTGTTTAATAGGACTGTGTGAAGCTTTAGTCCCTGTTTCGATTCGGTGGAGATTCAGCCTGATTTGGTGGCTGAAACTCTTGTGAATGCTGCAATGCTGGGGCGGACGAAGTGTCCCACAGGAGCTCCCCCACACGCTTGGCAGCAGACCCAGAAGTGGACCAGAAACACTTCCAGTCCACTTCCAGGTCCACTGGGGAGCATGCAGCCGGGGGGGGGGGGAGCGTGCGTGCTCCCATGGGACTCTCTATCTGCCCCAGCATTGCAGCATTCATGAGCTGTGCCTGGTACCTTGAAGTATATAGAAAAAGCATTTAAAGCTGTGTCTATGGCCAAATTGCTGATTCTCTGAATCAGCCTCAAATCTTCAGATTCAGATTCGGCTAAATTGAGTCAGGGATAGTGATCCCAATCAACTAATCGAATCACTGTCCCCAATTTAGGCCAAATCCGAATCGAATACAGCCTATTTCACACACTCCTAGTGTTTAACCAATGCATTGTCAGAATAATGGACTGCCCAGCTTCCCTTGTTTTCAAACTATCTCTGAATTGAGTATGAAGCTATGAAGTGCTGCCGTGCAGCCCTACAGATTTTTATTTTTGCAACCTGCCCTTCTTCCCCAGAAAAGCTGTGGTGTAATGTGCACCTGCACAAGGAAGAGTAAGATGGGCTCTGCCTGTCTTTTGCCCAGGCAACATTTTCTAAGTAAGAATTTCACAAGAAGTTGCTGATTGTTCCTTTGCATTGAAAACTAAGTAGGGGAAATATTATATGAACAGTAGCATAATTTGAGTGGGGGAACCACAAGTGGGGCATTATGCTCAGGTATCAGTTCAAAGGGGGTGTCAATGCTGCCACTTCACCAATAACAGCCCATGTTCAGGGAGCTCATGTTGAGGCAGTAGCAGCCTGTGCTGTAACTGCTGCAGCTCCCATGCAAGGAACTAAACACTCAGTTCTGTCCCCCAACCCTGCATCTTTAGGAACACAACTTTATGTGTTGTCCCTATTTGGGCTGAAAATCTCTCCTGCAAGATTCCATTTTAAATGTATACTCCCCTTCAAATAGCAGCCCACTGACATGCAAGGATTTACTGAAGGCCAACTAACATTTTTTTTTAAATTTGGGAAGATACAGCCATTTCTTTAAGTTTAGCTTAACCCAGGTATCACAAACCTATTCATGGAGGACCCCCAGAGCCCCAAGTTTCTCCCTACTATAATGCCTCTTGTCCCAAAGAACAAACACAGGTTGTCCCAGGATAACTCATTACCCCCACAAGCCTCATATCCACTGCCCTTACAGTGAACACGATAGCTGTAGTAAGGGGATGTCTGCCAGCTCTAGAGTTGTGAAGAAAAACTTAGGCCCCGCTTTTCATAGAAATGGCTAGCCTGGACTATCACTTTCTCCAAAATAACTTTCCATGCACGATCGGTAAGGAGACAAAACAGCAAAAGGATTTATTATGTAGGAGAAAAGAATTATACAAGCAAAACTGACCAAAGATTTGGAGACAGAAAAACAAACAAGCACAGTTTCTTATCCTCTCATTGGGCTGTACCTTAACCCTCCTGAGACTCTTGGCAGTGATTCCAGAACTCAGGCTCCCTTCTGATTCTGCCATCCCTGACTGCTGGGGCCACCTCCAAAGCTTGAGCTTCTTAGACAGGCGTGGGGTGATCTGGGGGCTCTCATCTATTTAGGGGGGCTCTTGTTGCTTATGGCGGGGTTTCATCTCTTATGGGGGCGCAGTCTCTCTCTCTCTCCCCCCACCCACCGAGTCCCCCTGTATTTTGAGCCCTGGGGGTAGTGGACTTGTGAGGCTGCAGGACTTGAGTGATGGGCTTGAGGAGCAAAGAGTGCTCGGGGGAAGGGAAGGAGGGGAGAGGAGTTTGGGAGCAATGGAGCTGAGCTGTATATTTTTGTGTGTTCACATTTAGAGCCAAATTCTGTTACCATTTAAATACCAAAAAGGAAAAATTTCTAGCCAAGTAAGTAGCATTTTAGGCACTTACATAGTTTATGATTCTGTTAATTGTGCAGGGGGCAGATCCAAAGTGGGTGCAGTGGTGCGGCTGCATCCCCCTTTCAGATTAGATCACACTCTGGGAGCCCCAATGACTTTTGTAAACTCCCCAAAGCATGTAAGAATTCCTCTCCTTCCTCTCCATACTCAGGCGGGTCCTCTCCCCTCCTTTTCTCCTGTTCTTTCTCTCCTACTTCTTCTCATGCCTGCTCCTGGGGGGGACTGGGAAGGGTGGGGGAATGCACCCCCACCCATCTCCACTGCTCCTGCTTTTCCTGCTGAGCTCAGCCTCCTCATAGCCCACCTGGAGCAGGCAGGAGGGGTGTTGAAGTTTTCCTGGCCCTAGACAGCATGGAAAGCAGTAGCAGCAGGCAGGGCCTGGAGGGCAAAGGGAGGGAAGGGGACGTGCATGAGCATGAAGTGGGAAGGAGGGATTCTTACCTGCTTTGGAGACTTTAAAAAAGTACCCAGAGGCTCCGGGACTCAGGTCTACCTACACCAGTTTGTGCTGGTGGTAGGGGAAGGAGGCTGGGAGTGGGGTGCAGCCACCTCTACAGTGCAGGTGGCTGCTCCTTCACCTCCCATTGCCAAATCCTGGATCAGCCACTGTCAGTATGGATACATAAGTGTCCACATGGCTAGTGGAGTATAGGTTGTAGCTGTGTTGGTCTAACGACATAGGCAGACAGTGTTTTTTTGGGTAAATCTGATATCTTTTATTAGGCCAACATAAATAGTTGGAAACAAATCTTCTTTGCAAGCTTTCAGGTACAAATACCCTTTGTCCTTCAGATGGCTAGTGAACCTTTGCAATAGGCTGTGCGCTGCCTGGGCATGTATGTGGCTATGTATAGTTTGGCCACAAGTTTCAAAAATTTGCCTAGCAAAAGTCATAACTAGCTGAGGGTGTGGGTTCCTGTGTTCTGGCCCCAGTAGATGAATGGTCAGGGCACTTATCTAGGAAATTAGAAGTCCAGGTTTTAGGCCACCCTTATCTAATACAGTACTCTAACTTCAGGTTAGACATTATTATAGAATCAGAAAATTATGGTTGTAAGGGGCCTCAGAAGGTCATCTAGTCCAACCACCTGCTCAAAGCAGAACCATCCAGAACTATATCATCCCAGCCAAAGCTTTGTCTAGCCAGGGCTTAAAAACCTCCAAGGAAAGAGATTCTACCACCTCTCTGAGTAACCTGTTCCAGTGTTTTACTGCCCTCCAAGTGAGAATTTTTTTTCCTAATATCTAACTTAAACTTTCCTTGCTACAACTTGAGATCATTTCTCCTTGTCCTAGTGCCTTCTAGTGCTCCTTGTTTTTCTGTTTCTTGTTCTAGTGCCTTCTCCAGCACTCCTTTTCAAGCTGACCCTATGAGCAACCAAAAGACCCCTGAAAAAGAATGTGAGATAGAGGGTGTGATGGAGAGTGCCCTTGGAGGGAGCCAGCCCAGGGTTTTAACCTGGATCAGAATGGGTCAGAATTTTTCCCACTATTCTTCATCCATTTTATCAGCTGGATATGAAATGCAACTTCAAAAGGAGGCCCATAGAGGCTTGATAATACTTAACCTGTGTCCTGGTGGTTAGAGCACAGGGCTGGGGAGTTAGATAAAGATTCAAATCCTTTCTAGGTAATAGGAAAGGGGACAAGGACCTGGAGTTGCCCAAGGCACTCAGTTAATGGGGATAAACCATGGGAGGGACCTTTTTCTGGTTCTCCAGGGATTTATGCTCAGGTGCACACACATGCCATGCACCTGCCCAGTCAGTGTGGAGCCTATTGAGCATATCCAGTAGCCATGTAACTGTTGTCATGTCCACACTGCACAGGTAATAGAATCACAAACTGTGCACAAGTGCCAAAGATGCCCATAACATAGCTGTTAAATGGGCCTTAGGTGCATAAAGGGTAAGCCATTGTCAGACACACAGAGTGGGCAGACAGAGTTCAAGAACCTGAAAATAGGAATATCCAAAAATATTGTGTATTTTATTATTTGTAATTACTATTTTCATTCTTTATTCTTCTTTATTTATGTTATTACTGTTATTTTTTTATATAAATGTCATGACTTTATATAAATATTATTATTATTTGCAGGGGTGTAGGTTTTAGCCGTGTTGGTCTAAGGACATAGGCAGACAGGGTTCCTTGGGTGAATTTGATATCTTTTATTAGACCAACCCAAATAATTGGAGAATAGTTATTAAGCAAACTTTCGGGTTCAAAAACCCTTCGTCAGGCTAAGGAAGTTTCAGCAGTTGGTGTGCTCTTCCTGGATGGAATAACTATTCTCCAACTATTTGGGTTCGTCTAATAAAAGATAACAAATTCACCCAAGGAACCTTGTCTGCCATTATTATTTTGCATTCTGAACCATGATTTCTGGTCTCTTGAGATGACTGATACTGCAGTGCCCCTGAAAGATAGATAAGGCACTATTCTGAATTTATTTATGGCAAATATGATACTAATGATTTTAAAATGAAGTGATTTGCTATTCTTTGTGAAAAGGACTGGGCTTATTTAGTCTCAAGAAGGAAATAGTGAAAGGGGATTTAATAGCAGCCTTCAACTACCTGAAATGGGGTACAAAAGAGGATGGAGCTAGACTATTCTCAGCAGTATCAGATCACAGAACAAGGAGCAATGGTCTCAAGTTGCAGCAATGGAGACTTTTCTCACAAACAGTAGTAAAACACTGGAACAGGTTACCCAGAGAGGTTGTGGAGTCCCTATACTTGGAGGGTTTTAAGACCTGGCAAGACAAAGCCTTGGCTGAGATGATCTAGTTGGGGATAGACCTGCCTTGAGCAGGGGGTTGGACTAGATGACCTCCTGAGGTCCCTTCCAACCCTAATTTTCTATGATTCTATGGTTTTATAAGCTATGAGAATATCCAGGTCTTCTGACTCTGAGGGCAGAATTGCATATCACCTAGTGGAGGAACAAAGGACAGTTTGTGACTAACTCTGAATAACCTGACTCGAGTGCAAGTGTTCCAATTATAAGAATAGAATGGTCCTCTAAAGATAATACAGACATTTCCCTATTCCCTACTCCTGGAGTGAGCAAACAGGGTAGTTTGCAAGCAGTTCTTTGGGAGCAAGAAGAGGAAGAGGAGCCAGGTACCAAGCACCAGATCCTGCTCCTGGGAAGGTAAATGAGGTTTGGTCTGTTTATCTGGTTTGGTGAGCATTTCTTTGTTTGGCTGTTTGCTAGGGCCATGTGCTCTGAGCAGTTGATGATTGCTGCCTGTGTCTTTTAAAAGCCCTAGCAAGGGGCCAGAGCCAGAGCCAGTCCAGGCCCAACAGAACATAAAAGGAGTCTTCCTTTGTGACCAGAGAGCAAGCAACCAGGGATAGTAAAAAGGGCAGTTTGCAAGCAATGGACAAGTCAGTTCACAAGTCCATTTTCTGCCCCCTCTATGAAGGGGAGCCTTTTACGGTAAGTTTGTTTCTTTAATTAAATGTAACTAACCTAGATAGTTAACAAAAGTAGCTGATACTCAGCAGTTAGATCAATACTTAAGCCCCTTTTTAAATTATTAGCTGTAATCAGGGCACAGTAAGGCTAAACAGAAGGTCAGTCTATAAGTTCAAAGTTTCTTGTCTAAGGGAAACCCATAAATCAAAACCTTCTTAAAAGGGGAAACTCAGTTTAAACACTTTTAAAAAATATGCAGGTAGAAGTCTAGCAGCAGGTTGAGGGCTAAGCAGTTTATTGCACCAGGAGCAGCATATATCTAATTAGCTGCTCTGGGGAAGGTTTCATATGTGTGCAACTGGTTCAAGGAACTCCTGGCTCTGAGACAGAAAGTCTGTTCTGTCATGGTTAGGGGAGTAGCTGAGGGAGGCAGAGAAATTCATAGATGAGGCTTTTAGGGACAACGTAGAGCAGTCCCACCTCCATTGTAGCAGCTCCCATACTGCTGAGGAGGATGAGAGCCTTGGGGATGGAGGGCATCAAGCTGGGAGGGAGGGGAAACTTTCAGCTGATGTTACAGTAGCCTCTTAGGCCAAGGATACTCCTAAAAGGGAAGGAACCTCACACGATAGGAAGAGGTAGGTTGTAGTAGTGGATGATTTGATTATTAGGGACATAGATAGCTGGGTTTGTGACATCCAAGAGGACTGCATGATTTCTTGCCTGCCAGGTGCAAAGGTAGCAGACCTCATGAGATGTGTAGATAGGGAGGCCTGAAGAGGAGCTGGCAGTCATGATCCCTTTGGGTACCAACGACATAGGAAAGCGTAGCAGAAAAGTCCTGGAAGCTAAATTTAGGGTGCTAGGTAGGAGGTTGAAATTCAGGACCTCTGTGATAGCATTCTCTGAAATGCTTCCAGTGCCACATACAGGGCCAGGTAGACAAGCAGAGCTCCAGAGTCTTGATGATTGGCTGAGATGAAGGGTTAATGTTTATTAGGAACTGGGGTACCTTTTGGAATAGGTGGAGCCTTACAGAAGAAAAGGTCTCCACCTGAAATGGTACCAAACTGCTAGCATGTAACATTAAAAAGAGTGGTAGAGCAGCTTTTGAGCTAAAAATGGGGAGGAAGCTGACAGGTGCAGACCAGCATACTGTTCAGTTCAGACTGACGCACCCTGGAGGTGTAGAACTGTAAAAAATGGGGATAAGAAACATGCTGAAGACAAACGCAAGCAAACACCTTTAGGAGTAAAAGGTCGCACACAAGTAGCCAACTAGGCAACAATAAAAAGTTCTCATGTTTTTATACTGATGCTAGAAGTCTAAGACCAAAGGTGGGGGAACTTGAATGCTTAGCAGTAAATAATGATATTAACAGAATAGGTATCTCTGAAACATGGCAAAATAAGGAAAATCAATGGAATGCTGTAATACCAGGATACCAATTACACAGGAATGATAGAGTAAGTTATACTGGTGGGGGACTGATGGGTCCCCTGTCAGAAGCTCATAATAGTCATGGGAGTAGAGGGAACGTACACTTGTGGATTAGTAATTGGCTCAAAGATAGGCAGCAAATAGTGAGTATAAATGGTCAGTTTTCAGAATGGAAAGGAGTAAACAGTGGGGTCCCCCAGGGATCTGTATTGGGACCAGTGCTAATTAACATATTCATAGATGATCTGGAAATGTGGGTGAGTAGTGAGGTAGCCAAATTTGCCGATGACACAAAATTATCCAAAGTCGTAAAGACTGTGAGGAACTAAAGAAGGATCTGGCATGACTGAGCAAATGGGCAACTAAATGGCAGATGTGATTCAGTGTACACCTACACTGTATACCTACATTATGTTGGGCTCTACATTAACTGTTACCACACTGGAAAGAGATCTGGGAGTCATTGTAGACAGTACACTGAAAATATCAGCTCAGTGCTCAATAGCCATCAAAAAGGCAAACAACATGTTAAGGACTGTCAAGAAGGAATTTGTAAACAAACATAAATTATCATCATGCCACTTTATAAATCCATCGTGCACCCACAACTTGAATGCTGTGCTCAGTTCTGGTCCCCTTAGCTCAAAAGGGTATAGAAGAACTAAAGAAGGTACAGAGAAGGGCAACAGGGAAGAATAGTGGTTTGGAAGCACTTCCATATGAGGAAAGACTAAAGAGGCTAGACCTATTCAGTTTAGAAAAGAGATGCTTGAGGGGGGATATGATAAGTGTTTATAAAATAATAAATGGTGAGGAGAAAGTGAATAGAGATTTATTATTTGCTCTCTCACACAATATAAGAACTAGAAGTCACAAAATGAAACTAGTACATAGTAAGTTTGCTCCAGTTTCAGTAGAGCGTGGATACTGGGGAGACCTGATCTTCTGAACACCTCAGTGTCTGGAATCTTGTCCTGCCATTTGATCTTTAGTATCTTTCACAGGCAGCACAGGTGGAAGTAGTTTAGTTTCTTGGCACAACACTGGTAGATGGTCCAGGTTTCGCAGGCATAAAGGAGGGTCGGGAGAATGATGGCTTTGTAAAACTTCAGTTTTGTTGACATTCTGATGCCTCTGTGGTCCCAGACCGACTTAGGCAGTCTGCTGAAAGCCATGCTGACTTTTGCTAGCCTCACGTTGACTTTGTCATTGATATGCACAGCACAGGAGTGTGCTGTCTAGATAGGGAAACTTGTTGAACATTGACAAACTGGCACAGCAAACATGGGCCAGCCTCATTTCAAGAATGCCCGACACTCGCCTTTCGAAGAAAATCTTTTATGGCAAATTCTCAAATGGAGTACGCTTTTGCAGCACACCAAAGAAGCAGTACAAGGACACCCTAAAGATGTCCCTAAAGAGTTTTAGCATTGACCTGGAGTCATGGGAGTAAATCACTCGTGACCGTCCATCCTGGAGGTCATTGGTCCAGAGCGGAGCACTGGCCTTTGAGCAGCAGTGCACGGCAGTGGCAGTGAGGAACTGCATGGCCAGGAAATGAGGACCTCTCATGTCCAGTCCTCATTGCTCTCCTGCCCCTGCTTCAGAAGATTGTTCAGGGCAAAGATTGGGCTTATAAGTCACCTGCGTACCCACGTACCCTAGCCTCCACCCCACCCTCTCTCTTTCCTCTCTCTTCTTTCTCCTTTTTCCTTTCTTTCTCCCTTTCTCTTTTCTCCCTCCCTGATTCCTTCCTCTCTGCTTCCTTCCCCCCTGTCTACCCGCTGGATGTGGTCATCTTCGCTTGTGAAGGACAAACAATACATAGTAAGTTTAAAACTAACAAAAGGAAGTTCTTTTTTACATAGCTTGTAATTAAAGTGTGGAACTCACTGATGCTAGATGTTTAGTCAGATTCAAAAAGGGATTGGACAAATTCTTGAAGGAAAAGGGCATCAATAGCTATTCAGCATGGGAGTTAGGGGTAGAGCCTCTGAATTACAACACCCTAGACCTCAGATACTGGAGGCTGTCAATGAGAGAGAAACGGTGGAAAAATTCCCTGGTCGTATCCAGTTCATTTTCCCTTTCAACATCCACAGTTTTACATTGTGTAACGCAGGCCAATTTGATGTGCCAAGAAAAGCTCATGGACCATACTCATCATGGGTCCTGTAAGCCCCTCTTAAGAAAGGAGGCCACTGGGAATGCATCAACTATGTTCTTGGAACAACAAAAAAAGAAAACATGAACAGGAGTGAGGTCATAGGTTAATAAGTAGAGCATCAAGACTGGACACCAAGCAGAGCACACCAGCCAGTGCCCAATGCCCCCTGAAGGAATTAAGGGAGACTGTGGATTCTGACCAGCGAAACTCTGTTGGGGACATTAGTGGAAGAATGTCAGGAAAGCAGCCCTGCACTCACCTGGGCTCCTCTCAGCCAGAACCTCCTTCTTGGTCTTAGAGATGGCCAACTTGGCCAGAGCCAGGAGGAGGTTGACCAGGAGGTCTCAGGACTTAGTGGGGCCACAAGTGGGAAGTCCAAAAAAGGTACAGGGAGGAGTGCAGCCATAACTTCAGTAAGAGGTTATGGAGGTGGTGGAAGAGGGGCTGCAACCTGGCACACTCAAGGAAGGCACGCTCCAGGGTCTCCCTTTGTGGGCAAAAGGCGCAGGTATTGGAGGTGTCTGTAACGTGAAACAGATACACGCCCATGAAGATGGCTCCATGGAGGAAGTGCCACCTTAGGTCCCTGGCACATGGGAACAGTCCAGCTCCATCCTCTTTGGAACCACCCTTCAGGTAGTTAAAGGCTGCTATCAAATCCCCACTCAGTCTTCTCTTTTGTAGACTAAATAAGCCCAGTTCCCTCAGCTTCTCCTCATAAGCCATGTGCCCCAGCCCCCAAACCATTTTTATTGCCCTCTGCTGGACACTTTCCAACTTGTCCACTTCCTTTCTATAGTGGGGGTCCCAAAACTGGGAACAGTACACCAGATGTGGCTTCACCAGTGAAGAATAGAGCAGAATAATTACTTCCTTCGATCTGCTGGCAATGCTTCTATTAATGCAGCCCAGGATGCTGTTAGCCTTCTTGGCAACAAGGGCACACTGCTGATGCATATCCATCTTATTGTCCACTGTAACCCCCAGGTCCTTTTGTGCAGATCTGCTGCTTAGCCAGTCAGTCCCCAGGCTGTAGTGATGCATGGGATTCTTTCATCCTAAGTGCCAGACTTTGCACTTGTCCTTGTTGAAACTCATGAGATTTCTTTTGGCCCAATCCTCCAATTTGTCTAGGTCACTCTGAATCCTAGCCCTACCTGATCATTAATGAAGATATTGAACACAACTGGCCCCAGGACTGATCCCTGGGGCACTCTGCTTGATACTGGCTGCCAGCTAGACATTGAGCCATTTATTACTACACTTTGAGCACAACAATTCAGCCAGCTTTCTATCCACCTTACAGCCCATTCATCCAACCTATACTTCATCAGCTCACTTGCAAGAATGATGTGGGAGATGGTATCAAAACCCTTGCTAAACTCAAGGTATATTATGTCCGCTGCTTTATCTGACCTTCCTTCCTGAGGCTGTCAAAGCTGGCTTTTCTAAAGTCCAGTCTGTACTCTGCTGCTTTCCTTTCTTGCTTTTGTCAGGATCCTGAATTCAATCATTTCATGGTCACTTCTGCCCAACTTGCCATTTGCTTCTACATCCCCCATCAATTCTTCCTTGTTTGTGAGCAGAGGTCAAGAAGAGCATGGCCCCTAGTTGGTCTCCTCAACACTTGCACCAGGAAGTTGTCTCCAAAGCTCTCTAAAAAATTCCAGGATTGCCTGTGCACTGCTATATTGCCCTCTAAGCAGAAGTCAGAGTGATTGAAGTCCCCCATGAGAACCAGGGTCTGTAATCTGGAAACTTCCTTTAGTTGTCTGAAGAAAGCCTCATCTACCTCATCCTGCACACCCACCACAACATCACTCTTGTCCCCTCTAACCTTACCCCGGACACTTTCAACAAGCCTATCTCCGGTTTCATACTCCTCCTCTCCTTTTCCCCTGCCTGTCCTTCCTGAACAGTCTGTACCCACCCATGACAGTGCGCCAGTCATGTGAGCTATCCCACCAAGTCTCTGTTATTCTAATCACATCATAGTTTCTTGACTGTGAGAGGATTTCCAATTCTTCCTTCTTGCTTCCCAGGCTCCATGCATTCATGTATAGACACCTAAGGTGACTAGCTGATTGCCCAACTTTCTCAGGAAGAATGAGGCTTCCCCTGCTGCCCGCTCCTGTTTCTTCTTCATCCAGGTCCCCTGCTTCCCCACTTACCTCTGGGCTTTGCTCTCCATCCCCCAGTGATCCTAGTTTAAAGCCCTCCTCACTAGGTTAACAAGCCTGTCTGCAAAGATGCACTACCCTCTCTTTGTCAGGTGGATCCCATCTCTTCTTAGCAATCCTTCTTCTTGAAACAACATCCCATGGTCAAAGAAGTTGAATCTCTGCTGATGATACCACCTGCACAGCCATGCATTGATCTGCAGGATGCATCCTGCCAGGGCTTTTCCCCTTTACCAGAAGTATTAAGGAGAACACTATCTGTGCCCCCGTCCCCTTCTCCCTAGCACCTAGAGCCCTGTAGTCACTCTTGATCTTCTCAGATTCACCCCTGGCAGTATCACTGGTGCCTACATGGATGAGCAGCATGGGGTAGTAGAGAGTCAGATGAGTCTCAGTAATCCTTCTGTGACATCTTGGATCTGGACTCCAAGCAAGCAGCAGATCTCCCTGAACATTAGGTCAGGCCAGCAGATGGATCCCTCTGTCCCTCACAGAAGAGAGTTGCCAACTACCACCACCAATCGCTTCCTCTTCATGACAGTGGTCTTGATCCTCCCCACCTTGGAGATTCCTGGTCTGGGCTCTTCCACCAGAAGACACCATTCACATTGCAGGCACTTCCCAACTTGGCTGACATTAGAGGGAATCTGCAAGCTGCAGTCTGCACAGCACAAAACCAGGATGAGGGTGGAAACCTCAATGATGTGTTGTTCTGCCTGGACATTCACCTGAACGGTGGAAGCAGAGGAAGAGCTAGAAGTGGCAGTGGCTCTGGAATTGCAACATCCTCCAGCCATGTCTCTGAGGCTTCTAATCTGCTGCCTCTTACGTTGTGCCTCTTTTTCCAAGCAGATTTTCCCTAGCAAACTCCTCTGTAGCTGGCCTGTTTGTTCCTTGATCTGAAGGGTTCACTTTTCCCTTCAACCTCTTTCCTCTCAGGTCTATAATGAGGGTACCTGTGCATCCAAAGGTTGGATCCAGATGTGCAGGCATATGCAGTTTCTGGCACTGCAAACCTCTTTGTGGCACCACAAACAGCATGCCTGGCATATTAAAACATGCCCTCCACTGCAGATTTGCAGCATGGGGGCAAAATTTGCTATAGGGAAATCCCAGTAGCAACTCCCCCCCCCCCCCCAAAAAAAAAAAAAAGAAAAAAGAAAAAAGCAAAAAAAAGCAGCACATGCCACAGGAGTGTACATCAGCTGACATATAGGCTCAGTCCTCTGGCTCTCCCTTACTTTAGTTCTGCCCTGGCTCCTCCAGCATGCTGGGAATGTGGGGAAAGTGCAGTTTGCCTGAAGCGGAGCATTTTGCCTCCCACCAAAGCGCACATGCAGGGGTGTGTGCAGCAGCAGAAAGTAGCAGCACAAATTTGTGCCACTGCTATTTTTACTGCTGGAAGCGCACATCCCTGCATTTGGGGATGCACTTGAAAGGGGTAAAAGAATTGCTTCTTTTAGAAAGGGAATTCAGAGTTGATCACAAGCTACATTTTGGTCATCCACTAATTCTGCCTTTATTCCCCACACCTCAACCACCAGATGAAATGAAATTTCCTTTTCAGATCACCCTTCCTAAAGTTTTAGGCAGTATGCTTTAGGCAAAATGTAGTTTGTGTACAAAACTAGTTCTGCGGGTTACCTAACCTTTTTTATTTCTCTTGTTTGTTTTGTATTTTTTGTTTGTTTCTCGTTTTGCTTGGTATTGGAAGGGAAAGTAATGAAATAGCACAGGAAAGGTTATTCTCCCAGGAACATAGTAGATATCCAGACTTGCCTTAAATTGCTTATTCTTTTGAGATATCTAGTCTGATTTCAAGATCAAAGTGATTTAGAAAGGCTCAGCTAGGTACCCAAAAGTCTGGATGCGTGTGTGGACTGAACCTCTTGTGATTTGTCCAGCACTATAAAACACACAGCAGATATTTTTCTTTTGCTGTAACTGTTGCTTGAATTCTGAAAAGAGTTCACAGAAGGTGCAGAAGCAAAATATCTGTTCTTCATTGCCATCATTAATCCTGGATTTTCTACAGCAAAATACAAATTAATTTTATGTACCGCAGAGCTAAAAATCAAAGGTAATAAAACATTGCAGGTTACTTCTAATCTTCTGTAGTGTGTCTGACTACATCACATTATCTCTAGAGAAAAGACAGTTTTCATTTCAGCACATAGAATACCTCAGCTTTTTATCATATAACCTCCTGTTTTTGTCTGAAAATTACCATGCTCTCATTTATTTCACCTACAAGATGATAAAAGTAGAACAGACAGCTTTTTTCTGTATAATCTGCTGATTCCTGTCCAGCAGCTGTGCTAAGAATTTGTGCTCTTATGTTCTTTCTGGAGCAAGGTTTTTCCTCTTGAATTTATAACAAAAATCCCATTGAAGGTAATGCTATGCATGTGGTATATAGTATTTGCCAAATAAAACTGCTTACTGTTGTTATTTGTGACTGAAACTCCATCTCAGCTACTGGAGAGTCTGTAGGATGTTGCTAGTTAGGAATTACTTCATTATTTATTCAAAGTGTGAAAATTAATTTTGGTAGCAAGACCTAGATTATTGTGTTCATAATGAAATGGTTTTACTTACAATAGTCTTATTATGCAAAGGAAAATGTTTTCTTTCTTACATCTGCATTCTTTATGGCTGAGACAATATGTTTGGTGGTTAGATCAAAGGGCTAAGAGTCGGGAGATTTGGGCCATGACTTGAAACAGTAGGTATCTAAAACTAGGCCTCTATTTTTATATTTAGGCTCCTAAATAACTGGCCTGATTTTCAGTAATGCTGAGCAGACAGGGATTTCGTAAAAGTTTGAGACAAACTGTACTTATAGTTAATCATGCAGTTGGGTTGGAACAGGTTGGGGGTAGAAGAGGAGATTTTCAATGGCAGAAGCACAAGTTAGGTGCTTAACCCCATTACAAGTCAATGGGAAATAGGTGTTGTGACTGACTGACTGGGTGCATGTACATGTGATGGGGATTTAGTCCCCTAAATTGAAATGGTAGGTTTTTAACTGTGATTAAAAACCCACGTTTCAATTTAGGGGCTTCTGTCACTGTTACAATGAGGGACCCGATCCTTTAATTTTTTTCCCCACAAAGTCTGCTCGCCTCTCTGGCAACTGTATAGGGCCCTGAGCTGCAGGGGGCCCCAGTCCTTCCTTCCATGGCAGTGGTACCCATGGATGGGCTGCTAGCGGGTGGGTGCTGCTCCAGCTCAGAGGCAGCACCCAGTCTAATCCAACTGTTCCCCGAGCCCATCTGCTGGAAGCCTGCCTGGCACTGCTCCCCAGGTAGGCTTGGGGGAGCAGTTGGATTGGGCCAGCTGGTGCCTCCAAGCTGGGGCAGCACCCACCCACTAGGAACCCACTAGGGTGGCCCTGGGGGGCACTGCTGCCGTGGAAGGAAGGAGCAGGGCCCCTTGCAGCTTCACACCCACTGGCAGCTTCCCCTATAGCCACAGTAGGCAGGCTTTGAAAAAAAAAAAAAAAAAGAGAGAAAAGGATTGGGCCCATCACTGCTTTTTAATTTTTTTTTCCTGGTGGAGCCTGCCCATGTGAGCCTGCCCAAGCTTGCCCCCTGGCCATGGGAAGAGGCTGGCAGAGTCTGAACCCCCCCCCCCCCCAAAAAAAAAAGGATCGGGCCTCTCGCCACTTCAGCCTTCAGGCTGCCTGTCCTGCGGCTGGGGGGTGAGCCGTCAGATTAAAGGCAGGAATCTTACAAGTAGCTACATTGGAAACTAAACAACACGGGGATGTGTTTTAGTTTGCAACATAACAAACTAATTTAAATTGCAAAAAAACCCCGTATGTGTAAACTGATACAACTAAACTGCAAAAAATGGGCAATTTTTGTCACGTGTACAAGTGCCCATTGTGCTTTGAAAATCTACCCCTGAGTGTTTTGCAGGAGTGGGGCACTGTACCCAGCAGCTTGCTAGATCAAGCCTGTGAGAGCAGACACTGGATGCATCTGTATGAGACATTTACTGTGCAGTTGACTAATTAGCTAAGCAGTAAACATCTCAGCATCTACACATGCGCCCCTATTAAGTGGGAATCAACTCCACAGCAAGTGAATACAAGTACTACCTTGCTGCAGAGTAAAAAGCTCTGTAGCAGTGCAGATGTAGATGCTGCCTGGCCGGTTGGGACACTAGGGTGCTTCAGTGCAAGGGCTGTCTGTGGGCTAGCCCCACCCTGAAGTGCTCTCATGTCCTAGCCAGCCCCTCTGCAGCACACTGAGCCAGAGGGAGCAGTGCCAGGCTGCCAGGCAGGCCCCCAGGACCCCCTGCCAGCCAGGACTGCTCCACCCAGTCTCTATGTGCTGCACCTGAATAAACTACAGAGCTTATTGCTTTGGAGTTAATTGCTCTCAGGTGTGCTGTTTGAACATGCGCCTGGGAGCAATTAACTCTGAAACAATAAGCTCCGCGGTTTATTCTGGCACCATAGTTACACAACTAGATATGCCCACAGTGTACTTTTCCCATCCCCCAGTACCTCAGGTTTGTCCTTCCATGATCTCCAACATGTAGGTAAAAACAGGTCTTACAAGCAAAAAATAAATTTGAATATCTACATTCCTTTTTAAATGTCAGGTCAGAAAAGAGCAAAGTTGTTCATGCATATGGAACTTGTTCATCAAAACTGTGAGGACAAAATTTGGTGCATTCTATGGATAACTGCTGTTTCACTTTGGAGAGTAGAGATGATCTGTTTAGGCTCTAGGGAGACTGACGTTCACTGCATCACTTTTTTATTCATCCCTTTCTGGACTAGTAGTGACAGCAGCTTAGTAAGCTGCACCATCTTGTCCATGTCTGTCGTTTGTCTTGTAACTGCTAGGGTGTCCATATCTGCAGATCAGGGAAAATAATCGAACGAATTGCAAAATAATGTCATTAACTGACACAAAAAGTGACTTTTGCACTTTTTTCCCCTAGAGAAATACCATGGCATTTGCATCAATGTGAATAAAAAATTCCATACAGATGCAAACTATGCTTCTTATATCTGTTGAGAAAGAAGTATACATAGCTGTCAGAAATGCTACTAAAAAGCTAGGCAGTCAGAAAGTAGATCTGTCATTCTGACTGACTGGGCTTATATATATATTCATCATTTCTGTATCTTGTACAATATGATATTTGATGGTCCAGAAGGCTTTTATCAACTGTTCAACACACAGAAGGCCAATGAAAATTTGCCCAGAAATATATATATTATCTTACTATAACTCTTGCTGCATACAGTGGCTACATTAGAGGCCAAATCTTTTTCATCTTTTGTGACCACATTAAATTAAGTAGGTGTTATTTAATTCGTTTTATCTGACGGTTCATTTACTAGAAATTGTCAAATAAAAATAACTAGCCATCTGACTTAGCTGCATAGTGTAGAATTTGCTGCAATGTGATATTTAATTTGCCCTTGACATAAATTTGGTTTCTACTTCTAAACATCTTCAGTAGTTTAAAACACAAACCATAGTTAGTCAAATTTATCTTATCCAAACACAGAGTGATTTGTCAAACTTCTGATCTTTTACAATTTTAAAAATTTAGAATTTATAAAGTTCCACCAAAGTAAACAGGATCAAGGGAGAACAAAACGACAAGCCTTGTTTTAAAAAATCGTCACTGCAAATATATATCTTCAGTCAGTTGAATCTATTTTATTTTTGTTTCAGAATTCTCAACTAGTTAAAATTACTGCTTCCACCATGAAGCTATTGCAATTTATCAACACCTGAAATGTTTTAAAAACATATAAATTTAAAAAATATACATATTTTGCATTAGGAATGTCATCTGATTTTTTTTCTGTTTTAAAGCAACATTATTGATTGGCAGTTAGTTCTATATTGTAACTTTAAAGTATCTATGCTGTGTAAATTGAGGACAATAACAAAGGGTTAAATTAGTAGAAATTAAACTATACAATGAAATCAGAGTGTTATGCATGATGTAGTTTAATAATCGTGCACTTCATGAAATACAGAGCTTCTTCTGGTACAGGAATAACAGCTATGAGTATAAGAAGCATTGAGCTAAAATCCACACACATGAAGCAACATTTTCTACCCTGCAGGGAACAGAAATACATATATAATTCTGAGGGAGTGCTATAGTTTAATACTTCACTTTTTAGGCTGTACTAAAGTACATAACAGCATAGCTGTATTTTCATTTTTAAAGAGAGGTCCTTGAAAGGATAAAGACTTAAAGTGCTGGGTTGGAGGTAACACCTAAATCTGTTCTCTCAGCATTAGGTTGCCAGCAAGACAAACTTAGAATCTGTTCCAAATCGATAACAAATCAGATTGAAATCTGGGAAGCCAGTGATCAATAGTGGAACCTTTTTAACAGAAGTTTTTTCTGATAGAAAAAAACCCACATTTTAAAATAATTACCATGAATTTTGAGATCTGGGGTCAAAATCTCATTTCAGCTGAATTTTGCTTTAGTATAACACATTGACTTTCACATCGGATGAAATACCACATGAAATATACTAGTATGAAATGAGCAATTGTCACAATTCTGTTTCCAAATCCAAAGCCTCATGGTGTAGAACAGTACCGGGGTGGGTGGAGAGAGCTCATTTTTATATGAATAAATTAGATAATAAAATGTCTGTTTTTCTGGAACAATTAACTAGGAACTGAAAGTGGATAGGATCTCAGTGAATACCCCAAATCCTAAGTGAATCCATCCATTGCCCGTTAGGAAAGCTCTGAAATGAGTTTATCAGCAGTGACCACTTCTTCCCTTATTGTTACAGGGTTACAACACTTGGATCTTGGGTTATCTACAAAAGATGTGACAATCACTTCCAAATGTTATCAAAATATATTCAGTAGTTCATTTCACAAGGTCTCTGAAATGGATTATATTAGTACAAATATTTGTAAGGACTAGTCCAAGCTATTCACTGATTTTAAACAATCGCACTACTGTCATACTGCCTCCCTAGGTGCTACAAATCAATGATAAAGCTAGAGCACTTTGTTCATTGTTATTTTAGAAAATCCCTAATCAAAACAAGTATAAGTGCTGATGTGTGCTCAGTGGTGGAGTTTTGTGTATTCCTTGGAAAGATGATATTCCCTGGAGAGAGAGGAAAGGATTAGAAATGATAACCACTTTTTAAATACATCAGCTTGCTCATGTGTGTGGTGTTTTTTTATCAGCTTTACAGCAAAAGCTTCATTTGATTTGTGCAGGGATGTGGATAATAAGGAGAGAGGCCAGTGAGCTGATTTTTATAGTCTGTTTGTAGCTTAAACAAAGATCTGGGATTCTGAGGATAAAGACCAACTAAAAAACAACAGATTAACAAATCTTTACAAAAACAAAACTGCATAATTCCTCCCCCTTTCCCCCCATGGTATGGTTTTCCCATTTCCATTCCAAATGGGAATGGAGAGTTTTAAAATTGAATTTTTGATCGAACTTCATCAAGTCCAGCTCCATGACCTTAGCCACCTCTCATTATATGCACGAATGCATCATGCTGAAGTAGTGTTGCATTTATGTTAAACTGAATTTGAACTTAGACCATCTTAACATTAGCAGGCACAGTTTCCACTTCTGGAAAGGGACTTGAAAATGTTTATGTGCAAGATACTATTGTTTCATTTTAAATCTGTACAGTTGACCAGCAGGTCAGCTGACTGCTATTGTTTACTGGAGGGTGAATGAAACTCTAAAGAAATTATTAGTTTTTCCATGATACAATTTAAAAGCATGATAAAAAAAGCAAGTTATGCCATCCAGTCTGCTGGAGTGGAGTATAGAGCAATGCCAACAACTTTTCAGTCCAAACAGGAGTACTATTTTTCTTTTCCTTTTTTATTTAATTTCTGTTCAGTATTTATTAGGCACATCTACACATACAAATGCTGTGGGGTGGGTTAACTCTAGATTATACCCATTCCAGCCCTGCACTGACCCCTTGCAGAAGCCAGGAGGCTGGCAAGGAGCATGGGCCCCAGCTCCCCAGTTGTGGGCAGCAGGCTTGGAATGAGCTGCAGGGGAGGGGCAGGTCCCAGCTCCATGCCCCAATCTGCCGGTGGGGCAGCTAGCAGTGAGCCCCTGGCTGCATAGGAATTCCCCACAGCCTGGAGCTGGTCAGGAACTGTCCTGGTCAAGAGTGGAGCTGGGAGCTCCCTGCATGGGGAGAGTTCCCTGCCCAGTTCGGAGCTGACTGGGACCTGCTCCTGACCAGGACAGTTCCCAGCCAGCTCTAGGCTTTATGGAGAAGTCTGCACATGCAACCTAGAGCTGGCTGGGGTTTGCCTGAAATTGGACAGTCTGCAGCCACCTCAAGGCTGCACGTGCAGATTTCCCTGCACAGCCTAGGGCGGGCCAGGAACAACCCAGTCAGAAGCAGGTCCCAGCCAGCTCCAGGCTGGGCAGGGAACTCTCCCCATGCAGAGAGGTCCCTGTCCCTACTCTGTGATCCTGATCGTGGCACAGGGGCTGGGAACAAGCTGCCCATTTTATACCTTAATTGAGGGTCTGAGCACACAGTGCCTTCTGGCCAGTGATGGCAGAGTTAGAGTTGGTTCAACATCTATCAGTGCTACTCCTAATCGTCAGTGCAGCTTGCAGCTTTGTTCCTTACAGAGCTGATCAAGTTTCCTTTGAAATGGAACCGAGTTCTCCTACATGCACTAGGAGAACTAACTGGAAGAGCAAAGAGCTGTATAGTATGTTAAGAAACATAACTGAGATATTGCACAGAGTGTATGTATTGTTTATACAACTGTGTAGCAGGAGGTGAAACACGGTTTGAGGTGCCAATGAAAGTTCAAAGCCAAGCTTCTCTAGAAACAGGGAGACAGAGCAGCTTTGAAGATAATACCATTTTCCTTATTGTAATAAAATCCCTTATTTAATGCAAGAAAAAAAGGCACTTCATTACTACTGTGTTTTATTTTAGGTTATATAAAACCTAAGATTTCTAAATGTTTGCCATGATTGTTTTAAATGGAAGTGGGAGCAGAGTTATAAAAATAAAAATATTTTTTCAGAATTGGGAACCCAAGCAGTCCAGTTACTACCTTGGAAATATACTTCACTTAGAACCTGGCTAAACAAAAGTAAACCTCAGTGTAATAAAGCTGCTCTATTTTCATTTTCCAAGTGTTTCTGCAGGCTGTGTGGTTGAATGGATAGGATACCGGAAAGAGATTCAGGAGACCTCAAAAACTGTCACTGACCTGCTATGTGACCTTGGGCATATCATGCCTCTTTTCTGTGATAATTTTTGTCTGAACTTCAGTGACAAACTCTTCAGAACAGGGACTGTCTCTAACTATGTATATGTGCAGCAATGGGACCCCAATATTAGTTTGGGTGTCTAGATATTTCTGTAAATTAAAAAATATTTGTGATAAGTCAACATACATTTGGAATTATTTTATTTCTAATAAATGTGGGTGTTTTTGAAACAGAGGCAAAGTAATTAATTCTGTTAAAGTATTTTAACCACTTGATAGCCCTTACTTTTCCAAACAGCCAGTACTGGTTTGGCAAAGAGGTGTACAAAAATAGAGCATTCTAGATCTTAAATAAGACACAACTTCTATTAATAAGATCAAGCTAGTTGCCTATAGGAAGAGGCAGGAAGTGATGTTTGCTCATTCCTAGTTTAGGGAGATGTTCAGGCATTTTTGTAGCAGATGTGCAAATCCTAATTTGTGTTGTACCTGCAGTCTTATACCACCTTTAAACATATGTGACTAGAACTCTGATAAGAGACCTCCAGGACAAGCAAGGAGGAGTAATGAATACATACATACCTTGTGAAACACTTTGGGGTCCTTCTGGACTATTGGTCACTGCCAGTATGAATTAAAGGCTAATTATTGAGCTCATTTTAGGTGCAATTTAATTCTTCATTGGCTTCAATCAGACTGTCTGGCATAAGTTATTTTCAGCATGGGGAAGTGGCCTGACTTTGTTCCTAAGTAAGTACAGATCAGATTGTGATAGAATGTATTGTGTCTTATAAAGGTCCTGATACACATGAGCAAAAACCTAAACATAAAATTAAATGGGTAGTTCCTTATAAGAAGCCATTAGCATCTAGTGGATGAATACATTTTCAAAACTGTACAGGTGGTATAGGTGTTTTTTAAGGTGGCACAGGTATAACATTTCTGCTCTTTTGAAAATATTTAGATACATAATAAAGCTTCCAGAAAGCCTGCCTTAGTCTTTTTGCTGAAGTGACACGAGGGGCTGAAGAGGGTGAATAATAGTGTTTTTTTGCTAGGAACAGGTACGGCTGTGTGATATGCTTGTGGGCAGTGCTTATCCCCAGCCACACATGGCTCTGTTCAGTTTTCTTCTCACTCAGCCCCCTCTGCCATGCAGCCAGGGATAGATTTAAAATAAAACATTATTGGAGGGAAGCACTTGGGTATCAGACAAGAAACTGCTGAAGGAAGATGGATTTTGCTTCTGTGCAGTAGTGGCAGAAAAAATAGAAAGCAGGCTTTGAGTTTTACCGGTGAATGAGAAAATCAGTGCCAAGAGGAAGACAGGATCAGAGTATGGGACAAAATCTGCCTTTCCATTGCTCAGGGCCATTTTGTTACATGATGGGCATATTTTTGGTTCTGACCTAAACCTTGTTGATGTTGATCAATCTTCCCTTGATTTCTGTGAGTTTTAGATCAGACTCTTGCAGAACCACCCCTCTCTGCCACACAGGGAGTTTGTCCCCTGAAATCTTTCTGATTTCTGATCTTCTGATCAGAAAAATTTCTTATCTTCAGGGGAGTGTTTATATTTTACCACTCCTTAACCCTGTGCAGAATTTCTGTATCTTAGCAGCTAACCAGTGCAACTACTATGGGAGCAGGGGATTGAGAATTAGGGCTTTGAAGAAGGACATGAACCACCATTGTGACTGGACTGTGCATAACTGCTGCAAAGGTGTCCCAGAGTTCAGTGCTTCCCACTTTTCCCCTCTGTTAGTTGCTGTTAAATATTCATTTCTTTTTTGCAGGAAGCAGGTCAGGGTGGCACCTTAGAGACTAACTGGTTCAGAGGACATAAGCTTTCATAGCTAACAGTTTATTTCATCAGATGCTATGAATGGTGTGAATTCATAGCATCTGGTGAAGTTGGCTGTCTCCTCTGAAGGCTTATGCATCTCTGAACTGGTTGCTCGCTAAGGGCACATCCAGATGAGTGAGTGTGTATTTGTTGTGGTATCTCAAAGCAGTTTGAGATGCCGCAAAAGGCACGCTGGGAATGAAAAAAAGTTCCTTGAACTGCATATTTGCAGCACAGACTCTAATTTTGACACCGGGAAATCCTGGTATAAAAAAATGCTGTAAATATGCAGTGTGGGGAACATTTTTTTGTTCCCAGCATGCCTCTTGCAGCTTTCTGTGTGCCATCCTGCCCTGCCTTCTGTGTGACTTCAGATTTGCACGACTGTCTTTCTTTTTCACAGTCACTGTACCAAGTAAAAAACCTTTTCTCCCAATAAACTATTTTTGCTTTATGATGAGGTCCTCTGAATATATTTGTGTGTAAAATCCCTAAATTACTTCTAATGTTCTCTCTGTCTTTACTTGTTTGTGCATCCATGAACACCTCTTTACTCCCCAGGTTTACAATACCAGGAATTGTTTTCTATGTACCGTTGCCAAGAGTCACAGAGTTTTTCAATATTGTGTAGCTCTGTTCCTACTTTGAGAATGAATTAGCTAGCTTGAGTTAGCACAGTGTCTCAACTTTATACTGATTAGGCTTTGAGAGCATCTGCGTTTTCTCCTTGTGGAATAGACACTCCCCCTGGTAATGGGCTCTAGAAGTTCTTTTGAGGGCCATAGTCATAACTAGGGATCCTGGTTTGCTGTGTTAAAAATCACCAATTCTCTGATTAAAAAACACAAATTCTCTAATTTAAAAAACCCAAATCCATGTTTTTTCCGTAATTAAAATGAAACACCACTCTGTATATATAGGTATCAATTGAACACAATGTTTTATTGCTATATTTACAATTTTAAAGCAATTTGGAGGCGTACCAGTGCCTCAGAAAATCAGAGCTCCCCCTGCCCCCTCGCTCACCAGGACACAGGTCCAGCTGCAGCTGTCACCCTGACTGCTTTGTGGTGCTGTTGCCCCTCACTCCCAAGTCACAGTCCCCCAATCCTGCCAGCAGGGTTGTCCCTTGGGGAGGGTGAATCGGGGCAACCGTCCCGGCCCCCGCACTTTGGGGGTCCCCACGGAGCTGGGCAGAGCAGCGTGGCAACTCCACGCTGCTGCCCACTTCATGTCCAGCCATTTGGCACCCTCCACCCCACCACCAGATCCGGTGCCAAATCTAGTGTGTCTGGCCGCTCATCACCCCCTCCACCAAATCTGCCACTGGCTTCCTTGCTTTCGGGGGTGAGGCCTCGCACAGGCTGATTTGCCCCAGGCCCGATACCCTGCTCGGGTCATCTCTGCCTGCCAGTGTCCCTCACTTCCAACCCACAACCCCCTAGCCCTGTCAGTGCCCCTCACTCCCAACCCACAGGCATCACATGGGGCAGGGGGAGGGCACAGGCAATGCATAAGGGGTCAGGAGGGGCATGTGCCATCCCCCAGATTTCTGCAACCACAGTGGGACACGGGCTGCAGCCAGGCTGGATCAGCTCCAGACAGGTGCTGCCTCCATGGCCCAATGGTTGGTACCCAGAATGGGAGGAAACTAAGTTGTGCACCCTGCTGCTGCTGGGTGGGCACGGGGCACCTCACCTTGGCAGCCTTGTTGGTGCAGCACTCCCTGCACGGTGGACACAGAAATCTGGAGGGCACATGCCCCCCTCATGTCCTCCATGCATTGCCTGCACCCTCCCTGCCCCCTCAATGTGTGGCTGTGCCCTCCCTCCCTCCCCCATTGAGTTACCTGGAGGGAGCTGCAGGAGTTGCTCTCCACCACTGCCTGACTGCTACATGCATTTGTATGCATGTACACATGCACAGAGTGTCCTCTGTGCTGGGGGGAGTGCATTCCACTCCCCCCAGCCCCAAGCAGCCCCTTGCAAACTGGGACTCTGGCAGCCTGCAAGGGAAAACCTGCAGTTTTCTAGGGTTTTTTTTTCCTTTAAAGGAGAAATCTGCATTTTTCTCCTTTAAAAGAGGAAATTTGCATTTTCCCACATTTTTCTGTGGCAAATGGAAAACCCAGATCCCTGTTCACCCTCTCCCAACACATGTGCATACATCAGAACTGCTCTCAAAGAGGAACAGTGATTGATAAGTAACATCTGCTAAGTTACAGTATTTTTTGTTGAACATCAGTAAGGTTCTTACTGCCAATCAAAGAACAGTCCCCTCCCTCTGATATTGTACTTTAAAGCCCCGGTCTTCTAACTTCATCTGCCTTTTCAAAACCTACTGGAGCCCTTCTGAAGTCTATACAGCTTCACATTGGTATGAAGATCTGTTCAGGCAAATTAGTTTGCACAGCTGAGGCCTAAAAATATTTTTGATTGGCTATGAACTAGAGATGGGTATCCCATACTTTTTTCATGTCCGGGATGTTTTGGACTTATTTTATCTTTTAATGTGTTAAACACAATCCTTTCTAACTCGTACTTGTCTCAAAAATGACTATGCTAAACATACAGTAGTAATTTAAACCTGCCTTCCTAGCGTATAATGGTAACACTGTTAATTTTTAATGCTTCAGTTTACAATTTGAAATAAGCTTTTATGATGTCCTATTACTGTACATCACTTTGACAGGATTTTGCTATTAAAGTTAAATGTTTTAGCACAACATTTATAGTTAAAAACAATTCTGTCATCACAGGATAGCTGAACAATAAATATAAGCAAAAAAAGTAAATTTTGTCTATTATAAAAATGGTCTGTTGTTGCTAAGCTGAGGTTCCATTACGCACAAATTATATACTCTTATTTGCAATTAAAAAGAACAATATATTTACATTGCAAATGATTAATTTACTGTTAAACCGTTAAATCACAACATTTATGAAGCTAAACTGCTGGTAATTTGACTATAAATTGATCTATCTTTTTCTGAATGCTTTTGACAGAGCATTGAGAGTACATTCATGGCAAAAAATCCAGAAAGAGAAAGACAGAGAGGCTCAGGCAATTTCAATTTTATCCAAAGTCCATTTTAACCGTTTGAAAAAGAGGCAATATCATTTATTCAGAATGAAAGAGGGATTCTAGTACCTTCTGACATCTAGAAAACTCATTGTAATTCTTCTACTTTTTATCAAATGTCTTTTAGATATCATTTTGAAAAATCACAGTGCAGCAAAGCTGCTATACTGTGAATGATACAGAGCTGGTGGTATCTGCTTCAGTGTCATCTTTCTAAAGGTTTTCCTTTTTATGAGGATTTTAAACTTACAGGTTTTTTTTTTTATAATAGGTTCCACCCTCAGTACTTAATACTGATGAGACCTTTTCTATAAAGATATGATTCACCAAGTTCTTGATCCTGTACAGTGTTGGTCTTCGGTGTTCCAGACTCTTCAACCCAGACTTAATTTCAGCACTTGACTACCCCTCATCGATATCACTAAATACAATGCTAGCACCGGGCACTAATAACAATCATCCCAGTGACTAAGGAATACAAAGCCTGACTGGGACTTGATATCAGTTACATATGGCTCACAGGAAAATGCTCAGGACTTTATAGGAGTTACTTGTCCTTCTTTTTCATGCAGTCTACCTTTCAGGTCAGAAACTAAAATTCATATGTGCATATGTTGCTTAATAGCATACCTGATGAATCCTTTAGTATTATTTTGGAGGGGATTCATTCCATGATCATCATGCCAATGTGCTGAAGAAGTAAACGGTGGTAAGTCAGCTGGAAGAACTCACAACAAGCGCCTTTCCACCATGGGTCCCACAGAGGAACCTTCTTTGAAGTAGCACAGGATGCTACTTCAGAGAGTAAAACCTGAGTCTCCCAGGTTCCACACTTCCACTTTACCATCGCGTCATCCTTCCTATTGAGAAGGGGCTGATGTAAAACTGAAAAATATCAGTGAGGTAGCTGCTTTATAGTTATGTTGACCATTAAATCAGGGTTAGTTTAAAAGTAAACATTAAAAATAAAAGATTGACTCTGGATTACATTATTATTAATCAAACAGAATGGGAACCATGTGGTACTTAGTGGCTAGATGTATTTACTTAAACAATAAATGTTTTGTAAAACTTTTATGAGGTAGGATAACTTTAACATTTGCTAAATATAAATAGTTCATTAGGAGAGCCTTGATTAATATTGGCATGAATTGTTGTTTGAGATGAGCAAAATCTTCTTTAATTTTTAGGAAGAACACATTAACTGAAGCAGCAGGAAGTCAGTCCACATCATTTTTAACACCTCAAATGCTTTTCATTTTGAGATATGCAAGCAAACTTCATGGTGCTTAATGTTTCTTGTTCTGCATTATTCAGATCATACACAATGAGCTTCTTGCTTCACAGCACCACTGACTCTATAGTCAGTGTATAATGATGTAACAGTTCGTATGATGATGCTTTTACATAGTCTCTCTCCACACATTTTTAAAAATCTGCCATCCAGTTTTAAGTTCTGAGCTGAGACTGAACATCTAGCTGTAAGAATTCATCATCAAACTGTTTTCTCACACCTAACCTTGCAGTGTTTAAAATAAATAAATAAATAGAATAGTGTTAAATAATATAGTAACCCACAGAATTTATTCAGTTTAATTTATGCTAATCATGCTATATTGGTGTGTTGGCAGATAAAATAAAGCTGGTAGAGAAGATTGCATTGAATAAGCTACAACAATTAACCCTAGAAATTATCACTGTGAAAATGAGTTCAGTTTACTATTGAAAATAACCAGTCCAATGAATTTTGTTAACTATCACTGATTCATGGTTTGATTATATTCTGAGGTATGCAAATATAATTTTATGTTTATGGATTATATGTAATATATAAAATATACATTTTCAGGCATGCATGTATATACATATGAAATATTTAATGGTTGAATTAAGTCTTAAACCGGGGTGAGCTAATTTTTATTGGACAGGCGTTCTTCTAATATTCTTTTATTATTTCTGATGTAAAGTTTTATCGATGTTTTTTTCTAGACTATCACATCTGGTGAAAATATACTTAATATAAGTTGCAATATTAACTTACAGCTTTCAGCAATAGCAGAAGTAAAAAGATGTCATCACAGAAAAGGTTATAACCATCTTTCTAGCTTTTAATCAGAGAAAGATGATTCATGGGCTCTGTCAGAACACATCTGATAGAATTCTGTCTTGGGCTCTGGTTGACATATAGCAAAAAATTATCATAAACAAACAGCTGTCTTAGCACATAAGGATCCCTAGTCCCTATGTCTATTGATTAGCTTATGGTTTTAAACCTAGTTCTGTGGTTTCTGAGTTAAATTCACATTAGCTTTGGATGGACGTTTATTTAGAGCAATTAGGCTTTTAGCTATAAAAGTTTTTTGCCTATGTAGAATAAGAGACTCATTATAAAGAGTGAACAGCCGTTCATGTAGCAGATGGCAAATCAGAGATATGATTCAAGTTCAAGCAACCAACAGTCTTGACATGGGTTATTCACTGAATGCCACTGTAGCAGGATCTGCCTCTGTCAGCTGCAAATCCCCTTTCTCATTCACTCTCTGGTCTCCCAGGGTATCACCCTGCTGCTTTGCCTGCCATGTCTTAATGAAATAAATGATCAAACAGTTGAGGAGACTGCCCTCAGAGACCAGCATGAGCTTTCTGCAAGTTTCTCTGGCTTCATTTGGCCCTGCGTATCATGGGAACTTTGGTCCAATTCCCTGAACCGAAAGGGAGTTTGGCTCAGTTCCCTGAATGTATTCCACTTCCTGGATGCAGGGCTCTTGACATAGTCCCTCTAGGTGCAGGCTTCTTGTTCTCTTGCCTCTCTTGCTGATGGACACCAGGTTCATGACTCAAAATTTTGGGTGCCTCCTTAACACCCACTGTGGCCTTCACCTCCCTTTTAGGCACTCCTGAACCATGTGGTTGTTTAAAAACTCACAAGAAAATATAAATCACGTAAGCAGAAAACTCCTTTCTCGTTATTAGCTGGTACACCCTCCAGCTCTCCCAGGTCCCTGCACTTGCCTGTATTCCCCTGTCTAACAGATTCATTTCACAGAAGTTCTCACTGTAAAGAACAGGACCAAGCGGATTGCTTTGCTCTAGAGCTGAGGTTTATACTCCCCTGAGCTCCACCCCTTCCGGTCATATGCTCCTCTGGCCATCCACCAACCCTTTTGTTTAATGAGCAGCATGCTCTCATTTGCTGTAGTTTTCTTAACTGAGTTACAGTCATTGAACATAAGAATTGCCATTTTACTGAATCAGACCACAGGTCTATCTTGCCCAGTATCCTGTGTTACACAGTGGCAGAGAGTGGATACTGAAGGGAAAAATGAACAGGGTATGGCCAGGGTTTTTCCACTCATCCTCTCCTGCTTGCAGCTTCCAGCATTAGATACAGAGATTCAAAAAGCCCAAAGCCACAAGGGTGGATGGGACTGCTTCCACCCAGCAGCATCAGGTATCAGCTGTGGACCCAGGCAGGGCTTCCTCCACAGTGGGCAGGTGATGGTGTCAGCTGTGGAAACTACTGATAGGTTCAGGAGTCTTGATGCAGAACCTGCTGGCAGCATCCACAACTGACTTGCCACCCTTTTGGCACAGTGGAAGCACCTTGTGCCATGCTACTTCTCAGGGAACGCCCCTGCCAAGTACACTTCGGCACATGGCAAGTTACCCTGGGGGGGGTAAGGGGGGGTTAAGGTCAGCACTGGGCTGGCCCCAGCAGCCTTACCTGGAGTCCCAGGGGCCTCCCAGGGCTGCAGCAGTGGTGATTTTGCCACGTGGGGCCTGGCTGGCAGCCACAGCGCAGCTCCAGATGGCCTGGCTCCACTCTTGTGTGGTGTGCACTGCCTGTGCATGCGCTGCTCCACTTTTTTTTTCCATGGGTTTTTTTGATCCCTGGATATCCAGGGGTCCAAAAAACTCACAGGAAAAAAAGAAGAGCTGCGCACACATGGGAAGCACTCCGTTGCAGTGCGGAGAACAACTGAATGTGCAGTATATGGGGCCACAGACATGTTTGCGGTGCCATATACCTCACGGCCACACTCATCTGGATGCGGCCAAAGGTGTCAGCTGTGGGCCCAGGCAGGAGGTTGTGCCATGCCAGGGGGGTGGCAGTGTCTCTCTCTGTCTTTGTCTTTGTCTCTGTCTCTTCTCCTCTCTCTCCCCTCCAGAACTGAGCTGAAGCTATAGTTCACTAGCCCTCATCCTCAGCTGTGGACCCATGCAGGAGCTTCTGCCATGTTGGGTGGGCATCAGTGTCAGCATCAGCTATGAGTGCAGCCAGCAGGTTCTGGATCCCCGATGAGGAAGCTGCTGGCAGTGTCACAGCTGATGGTGACACCCACCCAGTGTGGCAGAAGTTTCTGCCTGACTCCACAACTGACCATTGAGGCTGGCAAACTAAAACTTCATCTGGGTTTGGGAGGAGAGGAGAGGAGAGAGGCAGAGAGGAGAAGAGAAAGAGAGAGAGATGGAGAAGAGAGAGAAAGACAGAAGAGAAGAGAGAGAGAGTGAGAGAGAGAGACAGATGGATGTGGCTCTTGACAGGTCCCCAAACTTCATTAAGTGGCCCTCCAGCCAAAATAATTGCCCACCCCTGGTTTAGGAAGTTCTGATTCAGAGGCTGTAAAATTCCCATGCTCAGGCCACTAAAGCCTACAAATTGCCCTTAGTGTTCACTGTGCATTTTTTTAGCTACTTAACGACAAACTTAAAATGATGGTAAGTAAGTTCAAAAAAGGGGTGCTACTGATTAGGTTATCAAATTTTACATAGTCATATACATAAAATATTGACTTTCAGTAGTTTGGAACATCCAATATCTGCTTAAGTCAACTGGATGCACAGTATTTTTGGAAAATTAGGCCATTTATTTTAGATCTCTACATTCAGGTATTTGTCTATCTTAAAAAAAAGTTTTTTGTTTGTCCTTTTGGTATGAAGTTACTTTATAGTTAAGAAAGATTGTTCGTTTCAATATTTGGAAAAAATTAACATTTGCTTCCCAAATTTTTAGAGCTAAATCATATATTTTAATGCTGTAGATTAAAAGGAGATAAATATATACATTTAGATAGTAGTGGAAGGAAGCATTATGGGTAAATGTAAGATTAACTCAGACAGCACCAGCATCCTTTCTAACTAAGAGAGGATTCTAAAATTTACTCCCCCATTGAGTGCATTGTGAATACTCGCATGCCTGTGCCGCATACATAAGTATTTACTGGATCAGGGCCCATGAAATTTCACAGACCCTAGTATTTATGAATATAACTAGCTCACAGCTCATATTTTAAATGTCTGGGAAATATAATTTTTTTCTTGATGTCAGATTGGTCCCAGTCAGCAGATAACTACAGGAAAACACAGTGGATGGTATGTATCTGAGTTAAGTTTAATTCTGGGAAGCAGAATTTTTCTTTTTCAGTATTGGAGTGATCAGTACCCCACTAACTGGAGGTATTCAACTGACTTGCCATTTAGTGATCGTCAAAAAGAATGAAAAATAAAAATAGTTATGTGTACTTCTGTGCCTCAGCACCCCTGGCCACCTTTTATGGGTTTATAATCACATTTTCCTATTTTTAAACTGAATTTTAAAATTCTGGTTGTTGTGTGAAAAACCCACACAAACTAGGAAACTACTTATATCATAGGCTATAGATAAGAATTCAAAATTCCCAGACATTAGGCAGACAAAAAACATAACTAAGTCACATGAACAGAATTTTTATACAGAATTTCCTTCCAACTGGAAGAGTTGCCCACCTCTGCCTGTATAGCCTAGTGTTGGAAGCTTTCATTCAGGACGTGGAAGACCTAGGTTCTAGGCACTTGTCACCCAGCAGGGATTTGAACTCAACTCTCCCATGGTCTATGAGAATATCCTCTCCACCAGGCTATAAAATAGGCAAGGTGAAAATACTCTCCACCCCTCCTGTTGAAGTTCCTTAACTCTGTCATGCCAAGCAATGGACAGGTAGGTCTAGAGGTTACTTCAGTGTCAGGAGAAGCCAGGAAGTCAGAAGCCAGGAGATCTATCTGGGAAACTGAGTCAGAGATACAGAGAGTCAGGCAGAGCATGAGGTCAGCAGACTAGCCGGGTCAGCTGTCCAAGAGGTCAAGCCAGAGCTGGGTCAGACAGAACTTGAGGTCAGGAGGCTAACAGGGTCAGGTATCCAGAGAATCCATCAGAGCCAGTAGTAGCAGGAGTTCAGCAGCGTAGGTACAAAGTTGCCCCTCATTGTCCCAGACATTTCCCCTCCCGGGTCAGGGACTTATATAGGAAGTGATAAGAGGGTGGCTGGCCACTCTGGTGGCAGGGAGTAGGTGTGTGCCAAACCCAGATGGAGAGTTCTGGCCACCTGTGTCTGCCCCAGTGCTTTTTAGGAAAGTGACAAACTGGGGTGAGCTGCTGTGCCAGGCAGGCCATGGCCCTGAATTCAAGACCATTGCCTGACATTGGGCAGCCAACAGAGAAGTGATGAGGCCAGCTATAAGGATTATCAAAAAGAGGTCTGACTGTATCCTAGTGGTTGTGGCAGTCCTCACCAATGCTGCTGCCTGATCCACTGCCCAATCCCTGACCCACACTGCTGTACCATCCGGACTGCTACCCATCCAAATGCACTGACCCAAACTGCTACCTATCCTAGACCATAACCCTGGTCCCTCACCTGCACTCCCCAGATTGTTTCAGTGGCATCAGCCCCAGAAACTCCTGCTCTGGTTTTTAGCTGATATTGGGGCCTGGGCACTCAGATTTAAGATGAAGCTTGTTTTCCCCATTGTTGACAGAGAGAAAAACCTTGTCTTTGATTTGAGTAAATACAGTAGTTTATTTTCAATCTTCATCATGGGACAGGCACTTAAAAGTCAAGCACTCATGCACCTAAAAGTCAATGCCTGACTTTAGTTGCATGCTGAAACCAAAGTTTCATTTTTGAAGAGAGTATTTGGACCTTTATTGAATGGCTCATTTCAACTGGTTTGGCAGCTGGTAGAAAGTTGAATTTTGGTGTGGAAATAGTACCCATGAAGGGGAAGTACTGTTGATTTATCTACAGAAAAAAACAGCTTTTCACTTGACTTCGTTATGAGCCTTTAGGCAAATGAAAAAGCCCTTTTTTACCCACCAGCTTTACAAGATGTACAGAAGAGAAAGGAGTCACTGTGTATTTAGCTAATTTAGTGAAAAGAAAAAAAATGCAGTGCAACATATTTCTGAAAAATGTAAAGCCTATGGCTGGCACCCCATGAAGGGGCCATGGAAAAAAACTCTTAGATTGTAAGGCATATAGGGAGTAAGCTAAAGGCTTCCTCGAAGGCTTTCCTTAGCTCCCCATAATTGATCCTCATAACACAAACAAACAGACCTACTTGCACAAAAGTCACGCTTCTCTGCCCCAGAACATGAGGGTTAAGTGTATTGCAAAAATTTTTTCTGTTCTAGGATTCTGGTTTTTGATCTTGTGTAGATCATAGATGCCATAGTGATAGCACTATGCAAAATTCCACAGACATGGCACAGAACATGTACAGAGCCTGGTAGTGGCTCTTAAGTCATTTTAGCATTGGGCATGTCTTCTGCCTCAATTTTCCTACTTTCCAGTTAATACAAATATCTTAAAACAAATATCAATAGCACTTTCACTTTTCTGGTGTTATTCTTTAATAGTTTAACTCAAAGCAAATCTTTTAGCCTTCTTACCTACGCTCAACCAGTCACATGCTCATAGACCAGGTCAAATGAACATCTGTACACTGACAGGTGCTGTTTCCACTCCTTCCCTCCCCCCACCTTTCCCCTCCACTGCGCTGGGTGGTGTAAACAGCCATGATAAGGGACCGAGACCAGGTCAAACCCCCGACCTCCCTCCCACCCTGCAACAGCTCACCAAAATGTCTTAAATGTCCCTCCAGCCCAAATAATTGCCCACCCCTGACTTTAAAGGGACAACTCATGCTTTGAGAGCCCTGCTTCTGCACTTTCAAACTAGTTTTATGCTGGCATAACTCATTTAAATCAGGACAAACTGTATAGTATATCATAATGCAATATATAAATTGCCTTATTCATAGCTAATTCCTTTGTCATTAATTGGCTCATCCACTGAATTGCACTTAAGAAAAACTCTTGGGAACAAAATGCATAGAGCATGTAAATTGATGAAATTGGATGGGACAGGGGTGAACTTTTATTTTTTTTTTAAGTCTAAATCAATAAAGGAGACAATGGAATAAGCTATGAGAAAAGAAAACTTATGGTAAGATGGTATACAATTTAATACTGTTGAAAGAAAAGATTTAAGAAATAGCAAGTAACTTAAAAATGGTGTGTGAGTAGCTATGCTGGATGGGGGAGAATTATGGTTGTGCATGCAACTTATATTTTGGCTCTTCTTCACTTTTTCCTGCTTAATGTCATCTTCTTAAAATATTTTTGGATTGAATTTGTCATATCTTGAAGTGGTAACTCACTTATGACAATTGAAATCAATACAAGTCCAGGGCACACAACAGCTGAAAGGTTTAAGTCTTTAATATATTGCAATAGCAGATAAATATGGTTCTAGAAAAAAAGGAGGGAATGCTGTACGAGAAAGGCAATAATAGGAAAAAATCTGACAAAAACCTGGAGGCCAAAAGCCTTCAAAACAAGGAAAAGGAAGCAAGAAGAGCCTTTTCTGGTTGCTCAAACTCTTTTTCTCCAAAAGCAGGAAGGATAAGTAAATAAATAATAGTTCATGCAATTTAAGAATAATCTTTCCTAATAATGAAACATAGAAAACAGGAAGCAAAACAAATGGGACATTGTTTGAGCCATATGGAATAATACACACATATACAATGCCACAGAAATTAAATAGAGATGTCTCTAGCTGCAAAATAGCTTTGCTGCTTATTCCTCCCCCTGCTGAAAGTGGAAAGAGGGTCGAGTATCACCCCACTCATGCAACTCAGTTCTGTTTGCAATGTAATTGTATAAATGACACTTTATTAAAAGCCATGTTTTATTTCATAGACTTTAAATACAGACCAGTTCATGGGTTTGATATAAAACTCTGTTCAACACTCCAAGTATTGCAGACAGCTGTTCAAAGTTACCTATTTGGATTAAATGGAGTCATTTACTGGTACGGTTGTTCCATTGCAGATTTGAATTGCCTTGTCTAGCAACTTAATTTGAAAATGGACTAGATCACAAATTGTGGTTCTGGCACTATATGAACAGTAGAAGTAATGGATGCTCTGGTTCTACTTCTGGATTTTTTTTCTTTTTGCCTTTGGAAAAAACCTAGAGTAATATATTTATGGGAAGGTGTACAGAGAAAGCTATGCAGTGTACAAGTATCATCTACCATGTCCATTGGTTATTAGAAGCAAATTGGGTAAAGCATTTTTGATTCTAAAAAGTGGTTGCAAAGTAAAATGAGCAAAGTAAAAAGCCTTTGTGGAGTCCTATCAAGAACTCTGTACAGTTTTAGTACTTCATTATATTTTATTCTGATTCTAATAGCTGGGGGAGAGGGGGAGAAACCCTTGTTCTTACTGGTTACAGTTTAAGATTTTAAATCTAGTAAACAGCTGATTCTATAAAGCGAAATGTTAATAAGGGGTAAAAAATGCTTTTGGCATTAGGTTTTTGGGCTTTGATTCTAAAATGCAGCTACACTGAGTGAAATTCTGATAACTGGCAGGCACTTTATTCCATTGGTCACAATATGCTTTCATATAAATTAAATGTTCCGTGTTCTTGAGATAGTTTTAAAATATTCAAACTGTGCTTAAAAGCATAACTTGCATTAGAGCAATTAGATGCTTCTAAGATGCTAATGCACTTCAGAGGTGATTTGAACTCCCGAGTTATTGATAATGCCATTAGACACTACTTACAGCTATATTTGGATTGTAAACTGATTACAAACTGAATTCTGCAGTATTAAATGTTTTTGGTAGTTTACTTGCATTGTGTTGCCATGATTTGAAACAAAACTAGGAGCTGGACTGAGCCCCAGTGCTCAGTAACAAAGGAATACTGTATAGGCACCTCTGGTGCCATCAGCTTTGGCTGAATTTTAGCTTCTGTTCTTTCCAGATGTGAACTGATGCAGTTTTCTTTTCACAAGCTTGCAGATGCCTTCAAATGCCACATGTTTTTGCATACAACATGTACCTTTCCTCAAAAAATAACCCTCCAAAGTGAGGTACAAGTCTTAAGCAGGAAAGCTGTTTTCTTTGCTAGAAAAAAGCAAGCCTAGAAACAATCTGTGTGCCATGCAACTGCCAAGACAGCTGCTGTTTGTGTCTGGCTGAGCAAGTCGAATGGGCAGAGTCCTGTGTTAATACTCACACAGCTGTAACTATTGCCTGAGCATCAGAATTTTGTGCCTGAAGCAGAAAGAAAGCTGCTAGAGAGCTTGATAAGGTTTGTGATGTTGAAAAAAATACTTTATTTATAAGAACTACTTATATTAAAGAAGTAACAGTCTTGCTGCTGCCCTTGCAAGGGTCTGTGGTTTAACCTTTCGTGACATAGACCTCATACAGACATTCAGTTTCTTCAGTAAAAATGGCCACTCCAGAAGGAAAATAACCTGGGAACAAACAGGGTTAAATCACTTCCAGGAAAGTTTCTCCCGGGAGAGTGAAGGTCTGTACATGCTGACAACACAGGCTGACTATGCACAGTCTGGCTGCCCTACGCACTGCTGCCATCTGTTGCCAGGCAGACTAAGGGAGCCTGAAGAAACCATTGAGAGCCTGCCTCGCTGTACAGTGTCAGCATTGCAAGCTCTCCACAATTCAGGGCCTCAGCATTGGAATGTCTATACATGTGACTCTGGGTAAGTTTTTCTACCATGAGAAGAAACCTGGGAGAATTATCTCAGGTTATTAAAATGTGTGTACTCAGCAAGAGAGTAACTCGTCCTGGGAACATGGATTATCAGGAAGTGTTGCATCTCAGCAGGAACTCCTACCACACCATCCTTGGAAGTTTTCAAAAGCAGATTAGACAGATGCTTAACTGGGATGATTTAGTCAAAAATAATCCTATACTGAGCAGGGTTGAAGCAGGTATAATCTGAGGTCCCCTTTAGCCCCACTTTTCTATGATTCTATGAAATGAGCTCTCTCACAGATGTGAGCACCTATTCATCTAAGTGTTTTATTTCAACATCATTGGTGAGTTCTGCTTTGACATTGATGGCATGATAAAAAGCTTAAAATTTGCAACCATGGGAGATAATAGGTGCACATGCAAAACCTGTATTTGGACGTACAAAGGAATGCTGGTGTGTGAAGGTGTGGTTGCTGTAGATGCAACTTGGTATCTGGGCATGCAAATCCCTGTTGTTTATATGTAAACAGGTTTTATAGTCCTAAGTGTGAGGACATTTTCAAGCACAGCAATTACTCCTACTCTTTATATAGTGCAAAAAATGTACACAGAACTTTGGCACAGGTAAGCATGCTAGGTTTTAGCCCCTTCCACAAAGAGCCCACATTTTAGGGTGCATATCAATACAGCAAAGAAGAAAACCAAGAAGGGAAAGGGGAGATTGAATAATGTTCTTTAAAGATGCAGGTACCAGGGTGAGGAACATGGTATAAGATTCTATTAATCATAAAACTGAATAGATGAAAAGCTTTAGGTGGTTGGTCTTCAAAAGTTTTTAATTAATGAAAGAGGAATGAGGTTCTGTCTTTCATGTGCACTTACAAGCTCAGGTCTCTTTCTGACTTATTTTTATACCTGCTCTGAATATCTGAAAAAATTCAAGAAAAAAAAGCAAACTATGATTACTAATTTTATAAATATGAATTGACACAAAGTGAATTGACACAATATATATATTGACACAATGTGAATTGACAAAATATTGTCAAAATATGAATTGACACAACACACACACACACACTATTGAGATATATATATATATATATCCTGTTCAGAGGGAAGATTCACATAGCATGTCCAGTCTGTGTTGTTAAAACATGATATTTTAAAATATGTTATTTCAGACCAGAGCCCATGTGCCAAATTTTAGTGAGTTTTAATAGCTGAGACACGGTTTCCCCTAAAGAAACATGGACTTTATGAGGTAACATTGCCAGACCTTTAACTGCTGTTATCATTACACTTTATAGCCACACTAGCAGCTGCTGCTGTGATGGGTGTGTTGTGCTGTGCTTTACTATTACACACAATTTGAAGGGGCGGGGGACCGCGAGTGACACTGGTGTCCAATACTTTGCAACTAGCTTAGGGGATATTAAATCAGTCCTAAACCCTTGCCAGTCATATAGATGGATAGTGCACTGTTTCTAAAATTTGCAAGTCAAAGGGAGACAGCCCTAAATTCTTTCCACTATGAAACCCCCACAGTCCTCTGCCTTTCAGGCAGAAGCAAAAAGGAATGGAAAATTCCAAACTAACGAGCACTTCATTTTTTTTTCTGCAGTGCTGTGCTTAGAAAAATTGCACTCTTTCTTTCTAAGGCAAAGACGTAAAATTAAAGTTGTATGACTGCTATAAATATTACATGTTCAGGGTATCAAGAATACCTGTAGGTCTCTGGTTTCTGAAGGTGTTTTTGAATTAACCCTTTTATAGATCTTAGGTTTGGGGGGATAAAGTACCTAAATATTAACATGCTTTGAAACCTTATGGTCCTGTGTGGGGAGGATTGTCATCCTATCTTAAAGGTACTGTGTATAATAATATCTTGTATTTATGTACATCTTTATTGGAGTGATTATCCCTGTTTTATAGAAGTGAAAATGTGGCAATAAGAAAAATACTGACTTAGTCAAGCTTACTTGCTAGTCAGTGGCAGAGCCAAGAAAAGAACCCACTGTCTTCAACCCAAATTCTGTGATAACTTATATTGACCATAACCTTACTGAAGTAAATGGGGTTTGGGATGGTGATAGCTAGTACAAGGATTTGGTCTCAGATTAATCATTGTTGTATTTTTACCACTAATAGAATTCATCAAACAAATATGTAGATACTTTTACTGAATTTCTCAGAGACTAAGACAGGTTTCCTGCTATTTCATAGTCAGAACATCTGCCTGTTCCTTTGGGAAGAGTGTGGTAAAGGGAAATGAATCTGTAGCAGCCATGTTCCCTAGCTCACACACATTGCTCAGGTGTTCTGGGCAAATATAAGAAGTATGTCCCAAAAATATTACAGGAGTGTGCTCAAAATCTGCTGCTTCATTGAGTTCCCTGCAGCACTAATTTTTGGGCATCTGCATGGAGAGCATCCAGCCATGATTTCCATCTTAACTACAATACAAGGGGTGCATCTACATGTGGCCATATGGTCCCGTTGTTACTGCACCGTCATCTAGTACTTCCTTTCGGAAAGGAAGTACTAGATGACGGTGCAGTAACAGCCCATACTGCGCCGTGCCAACTGTACACGGTTATTTTTAGCTGCTACGTCTCTGTAGCAGCACACCATAATGAGGGAGTGCATTGCTACAGTGATGTAACTGCAGTGTCATGGTTTAGCATCATATGTAGATGCGCCCAAAGTGATGTAATGTTCCCATATCCCCTTCACATGCAGGGAATGGTCCATGGCATCTTTTTGTCTGGGTCTTACATGAGTGTGCAGTAGGGAAAGCAGTTTTTCTTGTCTTCATTTCACACCCTTAACTCTCAACCAACTAAAAGATTGACTGTAATTTATCCCATACAATCAATAGAAGATATGCTGTAATCTCACAGATGCCTTCCACATTAAATATAATATTCAAAGTAGACATATTTCTGGATTGTTTCACTTCATTTTGTTTTCTCTTAGCTTAGATATATGTAATCCTGCTATGACTGTATACTTATCAGATCAAATTATATGGTAGTTACTTTTAACTCCTAGTGAAAGACCTTGTCACAGTCCACAAAGCCAGCCAGCCTAATGGATAGAGCTGGTGTTGTGGCCATTAGGGTTAGAAGCCACAAGCCAGGAGCCAAAATACCCAAGCCAGTGTCAGGAGCCAAAAATCAGAACTCTAGTTACAAAATCCAAAGGATAACCCACAGGGCAGATTCCGAGAATAAGCCAAGCCAAGGTCAGGAGTCGGGAAACTGGTCTGTAGGAAGAATCCGAAGGCCGAAATTGAGGACCAAGTTCCTTAATTGCAGTTCCAGAACCAACCAGAGGAAAGGGGTCGGGTCAGTTAGCCTTGATTTTTGGTAACTGGGCCAGGCAGGAACCTGCTTGAGCCTTTCAGAGCTGGACCAGATTGCAGTACAGGAGCCTTACAGACACCCTTCCAACATGTTGCTCGTTTTAAATTGTATAATATGAATTGTATTGTAATTCATCTCAACTGGTGTGTGTGCTCTGCTTTGTAACCATCTTGGAGGAAGGTTGGTTCTTTGTTGTGTGCAGAAGCCCACACAGCTACTTGGTAGTGCTATATAAATGCTGCTACGCATAGGGTACATGCACACATTCGCAAGACTTGATCCACAGTCGTGTGGCTTACTTTAACCTGCATGATCATAGATGAGGTCTTGCTTGTGCAGATGTTCGCCAGTGCTGAGAGCTGTGTCAGAAACCTGGTATAAGTAACTCAAGGTGGGGGACCCAGTGGTTCCATAGTAGGTGAGTCTGGGGATGGCATCTGGGGGGGAGGAGTTAGGGGTCTAAAATAACCAGCTCAGGGTCACCAGGTGGGGAGGGTAGAAAGAGCACAGTCCCAGGGCTGGGGTGAGCATCTGGGCTTTCTCAGCCATGCGGCTGCACTCCAAACATGTACAGAAGTGGAAAATGAGACGAGTAAAATAATGAGACTAGATCTGAATGTCTGTATAGGTTGGCACTTAGATCGACTTAACCCTAGTTACATCAATCTGTGTGTAACATCTGCACATATCCATAAATGACAATAAAAATAATAAATGTTTATATAGATAAAATACCCATAACTTTCATAAAAGTTTTGTGCATAAGGCTTCAGCCATTGATACATTATGCGTGAAGCATGTTAAGTCTATTTTTATGGAAATGAATGTGGTCTTATAAATTCACTGTTCTGCTGTTAGTGTAGATTCCATGAGTTATGAGGGAAGGCATGGCTTTGGATAATCACAAATAGCTTTGATAATTAGCAAACAAACAAGAAAAGCAATAAGAAAACATGGACATTAAATTTTAAATTCAGTTTATATGGTATTTTTACAACTTATCCTAATGTGTAAACATCTCTCTAAAATATTCACTTGTTGCAAAGCAATTTTTCACAACTGAACTTCATCTGATGTGCAATTCACACATGCTAAGTATGCCCTTGATAACTATATTTTCAGTCCTCCAGTAAAAATGTTGATGTCCTAAAAGAGCCTTGGGTCATTCTCAGTATGGATGCCCTGCAGTTATTTTTCAATGGATTTCTGAACAATAGAAATTCTGTTCTAATGTTAAGCCAAACATTTTGCAGCAATGCTGTTAGCCAACCACTTTGTCAATGTGACTGCTGACAACAGGTGTATTTTTATGTTGACAAATGGTTGTTATTAAACAGGAGATAGGGGAGTGACTTGGAAAAAAAAAAGGTGTATTGAATGGATATCAACGTCTGGTAAGAGTGTAAATGTGATTGGCTAGATGTGACTACTCTAATTTTGTACTCTACAATGCATCTGAATATTTGTAGAAGTTACTGATCCTATATTGTTTGTGTATGTGTACTGTACAATTGAACTGGAGTTTGTTTTTCAGTTTGAGTTTGCATTTCATGTGTGTTGTTTACTACTAGAAATGCACTCTGGCCAAGCTTTCCTGCATGGACTGTGTAGTGCAGCAGTAAGAAAGTAAGATGCATGGCACTTTATTAAATGGGATGGTTGAGGTGTGGGGGGCACAGTATTAAGAAGCAGCTGGGAGAGAGATGTGCTGCTCAATAGTTATATGCTAGAATATTCTGAGCAGAAGGAAAGGCAAATAATACGTTGCTGCAAAGAGTCTGAAAGGTGGGAGGGAGGGAAATGCTGTTTTATATGTCCTACCATAAATACTTTATGGTCTACACTGTGGTTATGGTAAACATTAGCTAAGGATTGGGCTAAGGACAAGAACATTAATGAAGGACTTTTTTACTATTATGCTTTCAGTATTCTTTTATACAGTATGTCCATATAAGTTGTGCAAATATAGTACACATCACCTAGAGTAAAACCCTGGCCTTGGTGAAGTCATTGGGAGCTTTGCTGATAACTTTCATGAAGCTATTTCAGGCAAGGCTAAGAACAGACCTAGGTATGTATTATACCAGGACCAAGTCACATTTGTTTTTCGACACATTACTTCAGCAAGAATATGACAAATTAGGAATTTTCATATACTATGTTAACATAATGTGGCTCATCATAGGCATACAGACAAGTTTAGCAGGCGAAAGGGAAAGGTACTCTGAGTACCATTTTCATTTTCTGTGGGGTCAGAACAATTCACATGAACAGTTACCACAGAGTAACTAACACACAGTAAATCCCTATTCCTTCTTTCTCTTCTTGGTTACTTCTTCATGAGCGCATGGCATCCTGGAACCATGGCTATATGTGTTGGCTTAATTCTGTTGCTGCTATGTTAAGAGATCTAATCTTGCAGCTGAAGGGGCAAGGGTTCACATTTTGCATCCTAGATTCATAGATTCATAGACATTAGGGCTAGAAGGGACCTCGGAAGATCATCGAGTCCAGGCCCCTGCCCCAGGGGCAGGAAGTCAGCAGGGATCACAGGATCCCAGCAAGATATACATCCAAATGTCTCTTGAAGACATTCAAAGTAGGTGCTTGAACCACCTCCGGCAGCAATCTATTCCAAACCTTGGGGGCTCGGACAGTAAAGAAATTCTTCCTTATGTCCAGCCTGAAACAGTCATGGAGAAGTTTGTGATCATTCGAACTTGTCATCCCTTGGGGTGCTCTGATGAACAGATGTTCCCCCAGATCCTGGTGAACACCCCTGATAAACTTATAGGTGCCTACCAGATCACCCCGAGCTTGTTTTTCCAGGCTGAAGAGTTCCATAGCTCTCAGCCTCTCTTCATAAGGTCTGTTTTGCTGACCTCTGATCATGCACATGGCTCTTCTCTGGACTCTCAAGCTTCTCCACATCCTTTTTGAATTATGGAGCCCAAAACTGGACGCAGTACTCCCAGTTGCGACCTCACCAAGGCTGAGTAGAACAGGAGAATGACATCCTGGGATTTGTTTGAGAAGCATCTATAGATGCAAGCCAGCATTTTGCTTGCTTTACTAGCCGCAGCATCACATTGAAGGCTCATGTTCATCTTTTGGTCAGCCATGACCCCCAAGTCCCTTTTGTTTGTAGTGCTAACCAGCGTAGCACTGCTGAGCCTATAAGGATGCTGCAGGTTTTTCTTCCCAAGGTGGAGAACCTTGCATTTTTTGGTGTTAAACACCATCAGGTTCTCATCTGCCCATTTCCGGAGCCTGTCAAGGTCAACCGGGGTTGCCCTCCTGTCCTCAGGTGCGGATGCTTTACCCCAGAGTTTGGTGTCGTCGACGAACTTGGCCAGTCCGCTTCTGATACCAATATCCACATCATGAAAGAAGATGTTTAATAGTATAGGCCCACGGACAGAGCCTTGAGGGACCCCACTGGTCACAGGGCACCACGACGATTGACTTCTGTCAACCACTACCCTCTGGGTCCTACCACAGAGCCAATTCCCCAGCCAGCAGATCGTAGTGAGACTGAGGCCACAGTTAGCCAGTTTTGCTAAGAGGTGATCATGGGATACCAGATCAAAGGCTTTTTTAAAGTCGAGATATACAACATCAATCTCTTCCCCCTTGTCCAGGTGATAGGTCACCTAGTTGTAAAAGGAAATAAGATTGGTCAAGCAAGACATACCTGCAACAAACCAATGCTGGCTATCCCTCAGGATGTTGCCATCGGCCACTCTGTTAAGAATGGCTTCTTTAATCTTTTCTAAGACCTTCCCTGGGATAAAGGTCAGGCTGATGGGTCTATAGTTTGCCAGATCCACTTGTTGATGTTCCTACAGGTGACTCAGGCGTTCTTACTATCTGTCTTTAACCACTGGATCACAACCAGCAACAGAAACCCAGCATCCTGATGAATGGTGTTCTACTGCTGCCTCATAAATATTTGTGTAGTCCACTAGCCATGTGTGAATTCTGTCTTTCTCTGCATGGGCAGTTTCCAATAGGGGATACAGCAAACACTCTGTCCAGCAGTTGCTTTTTGAGGTGAAACAGAAAAGGTCTGTGCTGTGACTCTGTAAGTTAAAATCTTCATATGTAGCCAACCAAGGAATGAAAAAATAATGTAAGGACACTAGAGTATTTCTGGAATGATTTTAAATTGAAGGAAGTAACCAGAAGTGAATTCTGGTGTTATGTGAATTGTTGTATTAGTGTTGCATTTTTATTGTTTTCTATTTGTCTGCAAGGGTGTTGTAGTGTTAGAATGTATTTGAGACTAAAAAGCAATATGGAGGAGATTTTAACTGTGTCCAGAGAATGGAGGACCCTAGTATGAGTTCCAGAAAGGTTAGAATTTGATTTAATGAACTTTTCTTCCAGAAAACAGCCCCAATCTCAAACACATAATTACTATATTCAAGTGCTTTTCTTAAAATATCTAAAGTCAGGCTTAAAAAAATTGTGATATTTTCTGTTAAAATAGTGTACTTTTGTTCCTTTTAAAGTACATATATTGGTTTTGAACCTTTGGATTCATTATGGTCATGTTTTGACCATGTATCCACAAGGTCTAAAAACTTAACTTTTCTATCAAATGAAGGCTGATTCTTATGTGACTGTAGAGTTCCAGCACCTATAGGAACCCCTTTCAACTATCATGAGACTCTTATTAGACATTGATAGTTTATAGGAGACTGGATTAGGTTCAGAGACTGTCTCCTTAAATGTCTAGCTTTTCACTCTCCATGTGCTGACAGCTTTTGCAACAAGGCCAAAATGACCTTCTTTATAAATCTGGAGTTGGCAATAGGCTGCAATTTGTAATGATATGCATTGGGTGTGGTCAGAGAGACTATCAGAAGGTGAACCAACAACATTATCTAAACCCCTTTAAAAAATTGATTTGTTGAGTAGCTCTGATTCCAGAATGCTCTCATAGAGTCAACCAAGATGACTTTTAGATTGGCAGGGAGCACCAGTAGATTTTCTTGCTGCCATGGTAAATCATAAAATGGGCACTCTCTTCTTGCCACTTTGTCTAATGGTGTTAACAAGGGAGTCTCAGACCAACCCCACTCACTGGCCTTGGCTCCCTGTGCTGCATGCGGCTCATAGACTGGACTTGGCACTGTGGATTTTGCATGCAACACAGGGGGTTGTTCTAGGGTACATACTGCATGTGGTGCCTGCACCAGGCTGGATTTGGGCACTGGGTCCAGGGCCACAACCATTCCAGCCCCAGGTGCAGCATGCACCAGTGGGGGGCGCAGTGTGCATGCAGCGCAGGGGGCCAGGGCCAGTATAGGGTTTGTACTGGCATGAGGCACGAGGGATAGACCCAGTGCTTACGCAGCATGGGGGTCAGTTTGGAGCATCGGCTGCATGCGGTGCCCTGCTGGACTGTCATTGTGTGGTGACTGTAGTGTGTACAGACAGCCTGGAGCCCAGTCTGGACTAGCGTGGGAGCCAGTGTGCAGGGCCAGTGCAGGGCCACCTCCTGTGCTGCATATAGCCCTGGGTCCAGCCCACATGCCACATGCCAGTAACATTTCTCCCTGTGTTACTGGTGTGATTAATAGTTCAGATTGCCATGTGTTCTGAAAGGCCTAGAAGAAAGTCAGGGATCATTCCTCCTCATCTTATGAATAAGTTAACTGAAAAGCTGCCCAGAGCCACTTAGGCAGAGACGGGAACAGGACTCCAGTTTCTGATAAAACAGAATCAGTCCTTCCCTACTTTGTTTCAGAAAGAACATGTTAAATCTCTGTACCTGGCAACCCTGCCTACATACATTAGACCACACTCTCATATCAGAACTTGGAATAAAACCCAGAAGTTCTCCTTCCCAGCATTTTGCTGCTGCCTGATAAATAGTATAATTAATTGGCCAGGCACTTCCCTTTGAACCACACATTACTGGTTGTCATAGAAGCTAAGAATTACTCATTTAGTTCAAATGACAAAGGTCTGTGCTCAAGAACTGAAGCTCCATGGTACAAACCAGATATGAAGTCTTTGGCTAGGGACAGAAGTTACACATAAATCAGTTTAAGTGATGAGAAATTGGTTTAATCCTGTAACAGAACAGAAGCTCAGTGCACATAAACCAGTTTCAAAATGGCTGAAACTGGTTTAAGATAAATCTGGTTGCATGTAGTATCAGACTTAACTGATTTGGGTCAAACCGGCTTATGAAACTTCTATCCCAGACCCCTTCTTGGTTCAAGTTAAATCAGAGTCCCCCAGCATCCCACCATGCTTTCCAGCCCTGGGCTAGGCTGGGCTGTGCTTTTGCTTCAGAGAGCAGGGCTAGCCATTCCCCTCTGTTTCCTAGCTGGAGCAGTGAGGGCTGGCTGACAAGAGGGTGAGGGGGCAAGCCTGCCTGGGGATGCAGCCCAGTCTACTGGGGGCAGACTGCCTCTGCCCCAGGAAAACCCCAGCTGGAATCTGGGGATAGTGAGGGAGGCTAAACACCCCTCCTCCTGCTCAAATTTACTGCTAACTGCAAATACAGTTGCACACTACAAATCTCAGAGACAGCTGGAAGCAGGAAGAGGAAGTGATGAGCAACCCTGCAGAGTCCTGCTACTGTAATTCTGGACTGCAAATCTCAGAGACCTTGAGGGCAGCAGAAAGAGGAAGTGAACACACAGCCAGAGAGCCATGTTCTAGTGCTCCTCGGCTTCTGACCTGAGCCACTGCACACGTGCAGCTGTATTTTCTGAATCAAAGGTATAAATGTCTGTTCACTTCTGTTTCAGTTTAATCAGTGCAGTTTAGACTAACTTGCAAAACCTGAATCAACTCAGCTTCAGGCTTTTTGACTGTCTGTACTTAGCTTTTATGACTGAATAGGCTGGAAGTATTCCTTCTGGGGTTTTTTTGTTTTCATTTGCTGCTTCTTTTTTTTATTTGTCTTACTTAATTGATACAGTGGAAGAAAAACACCTTTAAGGCATGCTTTATAGATAAGATTCATTATAAAGTCTCATTTGTGGGATTGCACACGACTTTCTGGTTATTTTTCAAATGTTTGCTCACATTGCATGTTGGCAAGTTTGAAGATTGGGAGCAATTAAGCCCAACTCTGTTCTTCTTTAGTTCTTAGCAACTGGTTCACATCAGTTTATTCCTGTAAATATTTTCCAGGCAGTCTACCTAAGTAAAAGGGCTAGAATTTCCATTTGTAATGACTGAAATCTGAGATTTTCCTGTAGGGGGCCTAAAGGCCATTTTAGTTTGCAAAAGGTCAGAGGAGCCTAGCTTATCAGTGACTGTAGGTTTAGGTCCTTTGACTGTGCCATAAAGTACTATAGCACTGTATAGTTACAATTTATTTGCAATAACATGCTGTCTTCAAAAATAAGAAATGGACACGTTCCAACACACACACATCTGCCCAATGAACTGAAAGCATATCTGGCCTGAGATTGGGTTGGTTGATCACCATTGACACGTAATTTTTGTCCTTTCTCTACAAGAAAGAATTCCAGTCCTTATTATTCTCCTCAAGGGTGCCTAAAACAAAAAAAAGGAACAAAAGCACAGCTAACACTCCCCACCCAAACCCTCACATGGGAAAAAATAAATACCTTGCCATGTTCAAAAGGCACTGCATAAAACTTTCCAAAATGTAAGTAATGAGGTATTCTCCCAAGACAGTTTAGAGTTTAGGTTTGCCAGTTTCCATCTAACAAGGATATCTTAGCAGATGCATCAGTCCTAACTTTACTTTTGGAGTTTTCATTTTTGTCCCTCTGGTCTTGGAAACTTGAAGATATGTGGCACATGCTGCATTTGAAAGTACAAATGAAATGTGGATGAGTGGGGAATGTCTTGCCTTTTTGTTTGTGTTCCTTTGCTCTATCTTTCCTTTGATCCTCTGAAGGCGTATTTAGTAAGGACAGGATGCCCAGAATGGAAAGAGGTATTTCTGTAATATGCGCCACCTGATGTATGGTGTCTGGAGGGAGGGGTGCACACCAAGAGAACAAGGTCCTGTATTTTCTTGAAAGACATTTAAAGAGCTGAAATTATTTCTTTCAGTCTGCACAACCCTCAGCGTTCATTGCTGTCACAGAACAGAGAACCATCTCCTGTTTGCATCACTGGATGCAAATGTTTCTCCCTTTTGACTATAACAGGAGAATGATTTCTTCCCCTACCCCCGGAAGAATGATAGATGAATGTTTAATAACGGCCGGAACGTGTGATGCTCACAGAACAATTTCTTTCCCCATAAATGTCTCCATTGATACTGATACTATTTGTAGTTCATCTCCATATGCCCTTACTATCTGCTAACAACAGTGCCCTGCTGCAGTTGCTGCATAAGCAGTTTTTGCTTTTTTTAATAAGGAGAAGGGAAGTCTTGTGGTGCATCCCAGTAGTGTAGTTTAAGAAAGAATCCAGAACACAGATATACAAGGGCACAGATTAGATTCCTTTAACTCTTTCATCACAATTGCCACCTTTCCTTGATTGAATTCAGTAATTGAATTTTCAGTGGTGTGTGCCTGGTTCCATGGCACTCTTGTCCCCAAGCATCAAATGGCAGCTATCAAGTGACTTTGGTACCTTGCCACCTTTTCTGTATGTTATTTATTATCATATGTTATCTGTTTCTACTACTGGCTTCTTCAAATTACTGTGATATGTCCAAAAGTGGGGGAGCTATAAACTGTGTCCAAGTGGGATCCATTCAGCATTGTGCTGGTGAGAGAGAACCCTCTGAAACATAAAAGAAAAAAAAATCAACACACACAGCCACAATTTATGAGACATCAGCTATAGAAAACAGCAAATATTTCCTGAACATTTGCCTGTGTAAAGGAATTAGAGCCTAAATTGTCCTGTTGTTTGCCCAGGGGCTCTTTGTAAAAGCTCTTCTTCCAAGTGAGAACACTACTGGACTTTGCCACATTTTCTGAGCCCTTTTAAAAATGGAAATGGGCCCCACAGTGCTCTTCATAAGACAGGTTTGCCAGGCAGATGCTCTGCTAACCTGCACACATTGGGTTCTAATAGCTAATTTAATTGCCCTTCACTGGCTCCTCTGAAATGGTTTACGGAAAGGTGGTGCAATATTGCCGTGTATTAAATCCAAACCTAACAAAGGGTTGGGGTATGGGGAAAGGCTTGATGTTCATGTGAATCACAACTTCCAGTAAAAATGAAATATTGGACAAAGGATTATATGATCTCAAACATATCAAACAAACATGGGGCTGCCTTGGTATCTTTCTTACTTATTGATGGATGGAATGTAGGAATAACAAACAATAGCTTGAGTTTATATAGCACCTTTCATCACAAAGCAACTTAAACTGTTGCATAGATGATCCTTATAAAACAAAATAAGATTGCAATATTTTGAGTAATGATCTGAAGCACTATAGATTACATTAGTGTTTTTTAAATGTTTTGGATCATTCCAGAGAATATTATCCAAGTTTTTTACTTTTTTTATAAGAGTAGAAATAAGATTACTGAAGCCAGCTCAAGAGTGAAATGTGGCAGCTGTATAACAGTGTCCAGAAAATCTACACAGCAGTGCACTTAGGAAATAAAGAGAAGAATCTTTCATCACTGAAATTTAATTCATGTTACAGAAAAAAACAGTGTAATTGCAAAGACTGGAATTTATCCAGGACACCACAAATATTCCTGGTCCTCCAAAGAGTGACAGAGAACCTTCATTCATTCCAGGTGGCCAAAATCATGGTGTTACATCTTGTCTGAAAAATGACATGCCCCACAATTCAGTAGCCTGCAGCACTGGAGTAGGAGTTCAGGACTGATTCAGGAAAGGACTGCCAGCCAAACTGTTAACCCAGCTTCCTGCAATAGGATCTTCTTTCTGAGCACTGATACCACCTGGCCTGCAACATCTAAAAGATTTAAAGGGATTGCAACATATTACAGGTCTTCAAGAACCAGAGAATCTGGATTGGCCACCTTCTTTTATTGGTGAAGGCTACTTTTTGTAATTTAGTAACAATGAGGGAAGAAAATTTAACCCTCAGGTGGCTGAAGAGACTAGCATGTATTTACCATTTTCATTCATCTACCTAGCAAGAAGTTTTAATTTAAATTAGAAGACAGCTAGAACCAGCTTTTGTGGACACTGCAGTTTCTGTGTCTCTCTTTCATAGTGTTAGTTGTTAGCTGGAGTGCACATTACTGACTCTGGTAGGTGGGGTTACTACTCTGACAAACTAGACTCTCTCCAGTTCAAATATATGTAGTGATTCATCTGCCTATAAATTAATCTGGAAAGCTGAGATTTTATTTGCAGAGTTAAGTTAATGTCAGGATAAAACTGAAAATTAGAGACCTACATTTTGTAAGGAGTGGAGGTGACTATGAATGGAAAGGGGTGTCAAATAACTCTTAATAATTTATTTGAGCAGTAATCCACATATCTAGTAATACCTCTGTGCAAAGCATAGGTCCATGACATGCATGCATGTATGGTTATCTGTTTTACAAGCGCTTGCTGCTGCTAAATAGAAAGCACGTTTATCATTACTCTCAATTGTACTTGGGCTCTTCACTCCCTGAGGTGCTATTAAAAATATCCCCTGTGGTCTGTTAGCTTTCAGAAACAGATTTCCAGGTAGTTAGCTACTCTTTCTGCCAGCATCCAATTTGATCCCACTGTTTGACACTTTTTACCCCTGTTTTCCTTATTGTTCTCCTGTTTCACTGTTGACAATACTGCTATGTATATGTTAATGTGAACAAAATGGATGCCACCCAATTATCAAATTATAATATGTTTTAAGCATGTGTTTAGACTTAGGGGAAAGTGTTTGATTCAATGTATCCAGGACATGGTATAAACAGATTGAAACATGGAAAAAGAATTATAAAAAATAACTGTAAAAAGCTTAGTATTAGTCTGACATTTAGTAATATGTCTCCAATACACGTGTGGCTCTTTAGCTGCATATCATCCATGACATTTAATGAACATACTGCAGAACACCCTTACCATAGCAATATGAAAATGATTCAAGCCACTTCATGCCCATATCAAGACAACTGGGAGGTATTTCTGAACAAAGTACTGTAATAATAATAATACAGACTAGACCTAACACAGGAGTCCAAGTTTGTAAACTAACATTTGTTGGGACAAAATGTCCCAGAGGCTTCCCTGAAGTATGACAGTCCTCCCAGAAAATGTAGTAAGTATATCATCCTGTATACAGTTTTCCTTTTAGGAAACATTTATGCCCTTTTAACAGGAAAGCAAGATGGCCAAATATCTAACTTCACCTGATTCTGTATCTTGGTTCTGTTAAAAAACAGAACCGAGAGCTCTGTAGGGTGACTTCTTCAAATATCTTATTGTATTTTTGATTTGATAAATCCTGATATTAAGTCAGTTGGCTTTAATTAGTTAAAAAGAGTGCTTTTCCAGTTGACATTTATTGACTGTATCATCTGATTACATTATCCTTTATACTCTTTAACTTCTTTTTATAAGTAATTAAGGGCATTTGCTGCTATTTTCAGTTTTATTCAATAAAGTTTAGGCTTCTCTGTTAGCAGTGGACTGCTGCAGAAATACCTGCTATCTACTGTCTCTCTTCCTGAGTGCCCATTCATTGTGTCTTGTGTAGTTCCTGTCTTTGGACCCATTTCAGTTAAAATTCCATCCAGCTCCTGCAGCACAGTATCCTATGCAATGCCAATAAAGCTCAGAAATTTGCTTTCCTACAGGATGTGTGCTGCAGTAGCCAGATGGGTTTTTTTAAATTTATTATTACTAGTGTTCTGGAACTTAAAAAAAACCCCTAATATGTGGCATGGCTCTCTCAATGGTGGCAGCTCCACCTATACAGTACATCTATTGTCAGAATCTCTCAACAGTCCCCATATTATGTGTGTTTTTCCTTTTCTCTTGGGTCAGAAGAGAAATGGGAACTCTGCTGCATTTGCATAGAGCGTTAGAATAATCCACTATCACTAATCTTCTTTAACAGACTCAATGTATGATCCAAAGTTATTCTCACTGTCCTCCCCAGCTCTTGAGTTTTGGTCAGATTCCCTCTTTGTAACAGCAACTGGACAGGATATATTTTGAACTGGAATTATATGGGCAGAAATTGTGTAATGAAGCTGAGCTTTGTTATTTTTACTTCAGCTTTTAGACGTTTCATAATTTAGTACCACTACTAACATAATATTTTATGCTAAGTACAGACATTCAGGGAGGCTAGGAGAGGTTAGATGGGATTCAAAATGGCTACCCCATATAACTTAATTCACGCTGGGTGCAGACCTTACACTCAGATCCAGTATCAGTGATAGGAAATCATTCTAAACCGTAACCGTACAGAAGTTCTGCACCTAAAGACTGGTCTAAACATGGCTGAATCTGGTCTTAGATAGACCTGGAGTGAAGTACACTCAAATTGAATCAATCTAGGTGAGACTAGTGCGTGGAACTTCTGTACATTCCTTGTGCAGCCCCAGGGCTGGGATAGCCCAGCCACTCACCCCAGCCCCAAGGCTGTGCTTTTCAGCTCCTCCCTTCTTCCCCCACCACCTAGCAGCAGGCTATTTTTAGCCCCTCAGCCCCTGGCTCCCCTGCCTGTGGACCAGCCAGCCCCACCCCAACCCCTGTTCCATATACTACTCCAGGTGCCACTGGAGCAGCATTCACCAGTGCCAGAGCTGAGCAAGTAAGTCCTGGTGGGGGAAGGGTTGGGAGGGATTGAGGGTAGGTTTGCAGGGGGGGTTGGGAGACTTAATATAGTGCCTGGCCCCTCCCAAGCTCCCCCCACACAGACTGCATGAGTGTCCCTAATCCCACCAAACCTTCCTGAACCCCCATGGATCGCACCTGTGAAGGCATCATCATCATCATCATTGGCAGTCTCTTACAGTTGAGGATGATTGTCTCCCATGATTGCCTTATCTATGGGTCCAAAGATGACTGACAAGACCAATCCAGGATCAATGGTTCTATTGCAACTTGCGCACATGTTTCCATGCTGGGTGGGTGGCTCTGGATTCTTGGTTTGGTCTGTGACATGCTGTTTCTGCCACTCCTGCATTTTCATCTCCCGTGGTTATCATGAGGTTTCAAAGTACTGAGATTCTTGCAGCAGACTTCCTTCATTTGGGGCAGTTCTGGGCGATAGTCTCCAATGAGTTGATATTTATGTTGCAGTTTTTTAAGTTTGCCTTGAGGATGTCATTAAGTGCTTTCTCTGACCTCTTCTTGAGCATACACCTTGACTAAGCTGGAAGAATATAACTTGCTTTGGGAATCTGGAGTTGAACATCCAGATGACATGCCCGGCCCAGTGAAGTTGATGTTGGATGACCATCATTTCAATGCTTATGTTGTTTGCTTGGAAGAGGATGCTAATGTTGGTACATCTGTCTTTCCACTGGATTTGAAGGATCTTCCACAGTCAGCATTGATGATGGTAGTTCTCCAGTGACTTGAGGTGTCTCCTGTTCAACAATGTGGAGGCTTACAGATAGCAACACTTCAGAGGAGTTATGGTCAACCTATGACTGGCAGGCCAGATGTAGTCAGCAAAGCCCTGTGAATGGTGCATCTCCTAACACCATGTCCCCACGTGAGCTCCACATGTGTAGTAAGCTCTGTGAGCTCATTGGTATGACAAGCATGGACTCTGGTCAGAGACACCACTTTTGCTATCACTCTTCTTCTCTGAATTCAGTAGCAAGGAAAAAGAAGGGATGAGTGGCAGTAGCATTCATCCCCTGGGCTCCAGAGCTGCATGAAAGTGGTAGCTCAAGCCAGAGCCCCCTCTGATGACTGGTGAGCTCAGAGAGCTCACTGTGCATACAGAGCTTTAGTAATAATTTTTTTTATACCTCCTTCAGCCCATTTCTGATATTAAATGTAAAAAGTTTGTTTTAGTTGATGCACTACTGCTTTAGATCAATGTAGAACAGAAGAAAAGTAGCATATCTAGTTGAAATTGCAAGTGAAATTTAGGAGACCCAGTATAACTGCCCATATCCAATGTGGGTTATGATACAAAAACCAAGACTTAACTCTTCTTAGGTTTCACAGGAGCTTAGACAAACAAAAGTGGTAAAGACCTAAGACTGACATCTAATGAGAAACATGGAATGCCTAGAATCGATGGTGTGAATTAAAGGAAGATAGGGAAGAGAACAGCAAAAATGACCCATAAAAACTTTTCAAAATATACAAACATGGCAGGAAAGGTATATGTCTGGAAAACAAATTAAATAATTCTCCCTGTAGGTCCAAGAAAGGCACTGCCCTGCTATGAGAAAACAATGCTGGTAAGAGAGAGAAGAGCAAGCAATTTAGCCACTTTGAATAAATGCTAAACTATTTCTTTTGTTTAAGGATTACTGCCATCCCTCTCTCCTAAGAGACAGCTTGATGGAGCCTGTAGAAAGAAAGTTATTCTTCTTTCATATACTCCTGGTGTCACCTTGGGCAGAGACGATTATAGAGCATTGGCTCTGCCACAGTGCTTCAGCACAGGCTTTTCATTTAAGCTGCCATTATATTAGCTGCTTCTAAATAATATCAATGCCTTTAAAATGTCTAGTTGCTGTTGTGAAGACAGGGCTCTTTTGAGATTAAGCACATGGCATGGTGTTATGTATCTTGCAGTCAGTTAGTTAGAGACAAACCTGGTAGAAAAATCAACCATTGCGAGAAACAGTTTCATAGAAGAGAAACTTGTTCACTGAAGCAGAAATTCTGTACTTTGTGAGAAGTCCCCCATGGCTGATTGAGTCTTGTAACCCAAACTAACTGTGGGCTCTTCTGTGGTTTTTCAGTCACGGCCCAGGGTAGAGGGTGTCTGGTTCTGCATCACCTGGCTGCAACTCCCAGAGGCAATGTGTTTGGGAAAGATATAATGGGCCAGATTCTTTAGTTAGTTTTGCTCCAGTGGAGCTACACCAGAATGCAGCAACTGATGCTCTAGCCAAATGCTTCCAGCAGTCTTGGCACTGTACATACAGCATGTTTTCCGCTCTGTGCTGGCCCTGCTGCTTTCTATTTCCCCTGGAGTTCCTAGCCGTGTCGTTTATGTAGAACTTGCATTCCTCCCACCTGGAGACATAAGGACCAGGATGGGGAAGTGTTAAAGGAAAGTTTCTTGTTCTTTCTGTGCACCTTTAATGTCTATGTGAAGCTAGATACAAAATAACATTGCACCACTGCTAGTGGGCAGTCCTGAACTGTGCTCTATACACAGTTTCCAAACAACTCTTGGTTAAGAAAATGTGATAAACTTCAGTATTAAACACAGTCACAAGACAATAGAAGCCTATTTCTCACTCTGTGGATCTGCAAACAGGCAATTCACATATATGTGAGCATATACAGTATATACCAGACTATATTCATAGGTGGTCAGTAGGGCCCAGCATCTCTACCTGACTCGTATAATTTCTGAAGCCACCCTGATTTTTTTTAACTGATGGCTGCAAGTCATCAAAAAAGTTGAATGATTTACTGAGAGGTCTGCAGTGAAGAGAGAAAATGGGTGGTTTTGTAATATTGCCACAGGATAACAATGTTTTTCTTTTATAATGCCTTTTACTTTCTACACCAGCATGGCACTGAATAGTCCTTTGTCAGAAAATAAACCCGATTTCTTCCTTAGTTTTCTCATTCAGGATTGTCAATGAGAAATGCCCCTTCCTATCTTCCTTCCTACTTCCTTCTGTCTTGTCTACATCTTAAGATGGTAAAATTATGCCCTGTCCATTCCTGCAAGCTTTCTATCCTTTTTTCCTACTGAGTAGCATTTAGCATTGCCTTTGGAATTAAAAGCAAATAAACTATTAAAGAAATGTCTACGTCATATTGACTTAAGTTGTGAGATCATGCCAATAAATTTAATGCAGGCAACTCTAAAGGAATACTGATCAACTATTGTATTCATCTCTTGCATCCCTAAGCAAAAGCTTATGTCCAAGGAATAAAACTTTTTAAAACTAAGACAAAAAGCTAAAACTGCCAAGTCCCCCTATAACCTTTATATCTTTACTACTTTCACTGCTTAAAGGTTAACTTTTCAAACACAGGTAAAATAGAATGAGAACATATCTTACATGCTACCTTGAAGCAATTTTAAAGCATGTTTTAAATCTTGAACTTCCATTTCTTAAAAAATAAGGAACAAAATCTGCCCTCAGATTTCTGTACATGTAACCCAAACTCAGGGCAAAATGTGGCCATATTTGTGCAAGCCATTTCTGTTTGTCTTGGACACTATTGATCTTCCCCACCCAGTCAATTGTAACAAGAGCTCACTGTCTATGTTTTTATAACAACTAATTTCTGCAATTTCTAACTTGGCTGGAAGGATGCACAAAGAGAACTTGACAAAGAGCCCAGGATCTAAAATCTTTTCACACTTTTCAAAATTTAAAAAAAGGTGGACTTTTTTTGTCAGTCAAATGTGTTATGAGATTCTGTCTTACCCTAAGATGAAAACCCACTGGCAATAAGTTGCTAATAGAAAACAAAAAGGCTCATTTTATTTTTCCCTTGGTCTTAATCCTACCCACTCGGAGAGAAATGGATTGGTAAGATTGGAAAATCAGTTTCTACATCTGAATAATAATTTTCCCCAAAAGTTGGTGTGTGTATGTGCATACAAAACAAATCATATATCTGTTCAGTGGACTGATCCAATATGTAGAATTGTGCAAATGTCTGCATTGGGGCACTGAAGAAGCTTTTAAATATTACATTTGGTTAATATCCTTGATATGGATGCATAAGTTCAGTGACGATGGGTTATCAAACAAATGAGACACATTTCATATATTACGTATAATCATACCAGATCTGAAGGTCTGCTGGGTAAATTAAACTCATTTGTATAAATGTGCTTTTGCACACATCTGTGTATTTCTGTGATGGATGGAGATATTATTTTGCTGTCATCTAAACTCCATCCACTTCCCAGAAGAGAGTTCACTTTTGTTTTAATTTAGCCATTTTAGGGCTCACCAATAAAAAAAACTCACCAATAAAAAAGTTTATATTTTGGCTCTTTAAAAATGGGGCTTAATTGTACAGGTTCGTGAAAGGAGGGGAAGAATTAAAAAGGCACCTCTCTACAGCCCCTCCGGCACTTGGGCATAGTGGCTGCAGAATGTGTTGAGCTAGATGTAGCATGGAGTGAACGCTGCTTCCTCTCCAACTACACAGTGCCTCCAGAGTTTCACTGGAGCAGTATTTCATGGAATTGCCCCCCAAGGTTTGACTGCTACAACCATTTGTAATGGGTATCTAACTAAGAGGGGATTGATTTATGAAGAAAGACTGCAAGAACCAAATATTGGATAAGGAAGACCTAACTATCTGCAAATATTTGAAAGGTGTGGAAACCAAGACAGAAAAGAATTATTTAGCGTGCTTTAGTGTGGGAATATTACTACAGCAGGAATAATGGCCTGGTATTAAAAAGAGGAAAGCTAAGACTGAGGAAAAATCCCAAGAGTAAGAATCATCTTTACCAGGAAGTATTGAAAGTTCCCATTGCTTGGGACTTTAAAAACTTGATTGGATTAAAACTCTAAAAAATTATATTGTATTAGCAGTGCTATCTATTTCTTACTTCTCTGATAGATATCTCTCACTATAGGACAAATCCTCTTCCCGTCACTAGCACAGTGCTTTCTGTTGGGTTTTGCATTGCTCAACATTGCTTCAGTAATCCCAGCAGAGAGAGATCCCAGTGAGGAGGAATTCTTGCCCTAATCCCCATCCAAGCCCTTCAATCTAGTGGTTCTACTTTTTATCACGCGCTTTACATTTTTCCACTAAGGGACAGGATTTACCCCTGTAAACATATAACTTCACTTTAATACCAAGAGTGTTGTGCAGGCATCAAGGGTATTACAAGTGACTTCAACCTGAAGGACATTTACTAGATTTCTCAGCCAAGTCCAAACAAGTGCACACATGTGTTCTGCAGCACCTCAAAGGCTTTTGAGGCACCCTGCACACAGGATTTGGTTTTCCATGCTGTATATTTGCAACACAGAGACAAATTTAGACACTGGGGAATCCTGTATCAAAGAAAAGCATGCCCCAAAAGAGTGGGGTGGTGCATAAGGCGGCAGCATGTGCCACCAAAAACTGGGGCCTGGCAAGTAAGAGCCACACTCCAGCTGCCAGCCAGGCTCCTGCATGCTCAGATTGCCACCGCTGAACCCCCAGGAGGCCCCCAGGACCTCAGATAAGGCTGCCTCCCTTACCCCACCCAGGGTAAATTGCTGCATGCCACAGCGTGCATGCAGGGGCATTCCCCAGGGATAACTAGCAACAGCACAAATTTGTGCTGCTGCTGTTTGTCCCTAGTGAAGCAACTGTGTGCACTCATCTGGTTGCACCCCTCATGGTCAGTAGCAAAATTACTGCAGAAACATTAAAAATAAGTTATTAATGTCTTAACAAAATCCTACCCAACATAGAGTATCCAATATTGGATTTAAGTCTAATGAACCAAATACCAACTACCAACTATGAATAAAGAAAAATTAATCACTGACCTAAATATTCATGGCTGCTTGGTGCCAGTGATCATGATCTGGTTGCATTTACTTTGTGTAAATAGAACATGGCACCAACAAGTATTGTGGAAAAACATTTTGACTACAAAGAACCCTAAGTCAGGCCTAGGATTGTATACAGGCAGTAAAATCATAAATAATGATGCAGAAAAGGCAGAACTGATTGGTTAATTTTCCTGTTTTATAGAAATACAAGGTTATGCCCATCCCATGTACTTTAGTAAATGGAGACTTTACCGTATTCGTCAAAGAAGGATGCTATGTTGCATCCACTAAAATTACACATTTTAAAATCAGTTGGTCCACATAACTTGCATGCAAGAATTTTGAAGAAAGTAGTCAAGGAGCTTTTTGATGTGAAACTAAAGAGATTCAGTCTAGTCACGCAATCAAAGAGATGGTTGAAAAATGATTTACCACTGTATAGGTATTTAAGCATAGGAAAGATATTTGATGGTCACTGTTATTCTTGCAAAAAAGTGTGTATGAAGAGCCTGTGGCTAGAAGCTGGAGGTCATCAAATTCATCAAATTCATGATGAATGATGAATTCATTTCATGAATGAATTCAAATGATGAATTCATTTGATGAATTCATCAAATTCATCCTTGAAATGGACACTGTTCATAGCATGGACAATTGTTAATTGAAAGACCAGATAATCAGAGCTATACTTTTTGGCTTTAGAATCTATGAATTGTGTATCAGACCAAATCATTTTGGGAAAGGGTGTTAGAACTAAGGCAGGATTGAAACTAAGGGAGTCTTTACATGTGCTCTGGGTGGGTGGGGGGAGGGGACGCAAAGAAAGCACCCGCAGTTTATCATGTATTAGGTGTCCTGTGTAGGGGTGCTTTCACTAAAGCTTGCTTGGCGAGCTTTAGTGAAAGTGCCTCCACCGCCATTTTGAAGTACAGGGATGCTCAATACATGTGACGCAGAGGCTGCTTCAGTGCCTGCTAATTACTGTACCACGTGTCAGAGCAGACGTCCGGCACATGTATAGGTATATACTAGATTATAGATATTAGATTATCTTTTGCATCAGGACTTTATGTATTGCTTGCAGTGTCTTTAATAAAACCTCTACTTTAATATTATTAGGTAATTTATGTATTTGTTTTCTGTATGTATAGACCCCATTTAGGAATCAAGTTTGTCATGCTGTTTTCTATATTTGTATATCATAAAGGATATTTCTCTGCCCAAACAAATGCACACTTTAAATATATGATGTAAGAGACCAGGTAGATACAACAAACAAACTTCTGTTGGGAGGAAGGTACAATGGGGTGGCAGAAAAATGATTACCACCCCATTGTACATATAATGAGCACACCAGCTGCCGAGTCATTGTCAAACGTTTTGTAGAAACTTTTCAGCAAGAAAGTTTGCTCCATTTGAAAACTTATAAATGGCACTTTTTTTTTTTTTTTAAAAGGACTTTATTGAATTGTAACAGAAACATGATCAGCCTAGAAAAATGGCACACTTCACCAGGGAGTTCAGAGAGCATACGTGCACGAAAGCAGGCCCGTCATGAATATTACAGACAGACGCCTTCAAAGTCTTTAGTTCATAGGAATAGAGGACAAGTTCAAGGATGGGAGTTGCCAGTTGAAGGGCCTAACTAATGTGTAGAGACAGACACTTTTAATTAAAACCTTTGGCCCAATTTTGCACCCATTGAGGTCAGTGGGAGATTAACCATTCATTTCTGTGGGTTCAGGTACTTCTTTCAAATGCAGTTTAAAATGCATACGTAGAGAGAACGGCTGCATGCATCGTGTGAAATTTAAGATTGAGAAAAATAGGTTCAGCTTTCTTTCATATCCCTTTGAAGTGCAAACTGGACCTAAAACTCCATGATAGATTTTCTGCTTTCATAGTCTCAATGGTGTGCTGGACATTAGCAGATACCGTTCATGTATTCAGATACTTTGTGTTCTGCCTGATACTGAATAAATATTTTTTAAAAGGATAAAAAGAATAAAAGTCAAAATGAGTGACTTAAGCCCAAAGAAAATGTATGTTACAGCTCTTGGAATATAGTATTATTAATTTAATTGGCTTTGCTAGAAAATCTTGGATTATGCCACTAATATTGGGGAAACAGCTTTCTTTGGACTGGGTAGAAAATCAGTCTTTGATTAGGCACCATGGCATGTATTTATTCATGTATGTCAGAGAGAGAAGCCTTCATGATATAGATTTGCTGTACATGATGTCATGTGTGTTTAAATGTATTTAATCATCAATCTGTAATTCTTTGTAGAGCGTGTTGAATATGAAAATAATATTCATGAGTAAAAGTATCTGGCAGGTTCTTTTTGACTGCAGGAGTGAGTGGGTGGCTGGCTTATCAGTCACAATTCAGTGCCTATTGAATTTAACAGGCATAGAATCAGGCCCATTTTATTTATTATTCCCAAGTATTTAGATGACTTCCGGAGAGTTATGGAAGTGTTAACAAATATTGAAAGTAACAGGTGCTTTTCCTAACAAATAGTTAATTCAGCTTTAATTCTTTGTAATATGGTGTTTTGTTTATCCAACACAGAGCAAGGGCTTGGTGCTGCAGACAGGCTACTCATTGATTCTAGTGAGAGATTTGCCTGCATTAAGGCTGTGGGGCTGTGCCAAAAGTAGGGGTTTCAACATGTGCTTATATCAGATTATTTTGGTGCAGTCTCTATATGGATCTCAGCAAATGGAGAGGGAGCAACAAAACACTTATAACACAGGTTTAGGAGTTATAGTTTTTAAAATATTTTTACCTAGGTAGTCTTCAAGCCGTCAATCTTCTTTCTTTTCTTTTTTTCTTAGTCTGACCACCCTGTACTTTGGCTCTTTGTACTTTGGCTATGATCTGATTTTATTCATATCATGCTGTAAGTATGAAACTGATGAGTCCCTTTAAGTAGGGCTGTTTTTAACACTCGCACAGTTTGAGAGTCAGATCCCTTAACACAAATTGATGATACCATTTTTATTCAACGTCCTATCAGTTGCTTTACTGGGCCTTTTTTAAGAAACAGAGTCTGAATTAAAATGGAAAATATGCAAGTACAATACAATTAGTATACAGTTTTTATATATTATTCCTGATGCGGAGCTGAGACTGGCTACAGAATATACCAATAAATGACTGCAAACAATCTCCTTTATTTCTTCACTCCATTTGGCCATCCACAGAGGGCAACTCTTCTTTTTTTTTCACAAGGCACATTTCACATTGTATTACTGAAGCCTACAGCTGTGTTTAGCAGTCCCATTCTCACACATTTAAGAATAGCTGTGCCTGACTTTTTTTTGAGTGTGCGCCAGTATTCCAAATGGCTTCTCCTTTGTTTTTGAGAAGTTAAAGCTTCATTTTGGCATTTCTCTGTTTTGAAGTTGTTTGTTTTCAACAGCTTTTTTTTCCCACCTAAGATTCATCATAAGAAATAACCCAAAGTAATTACAGGAATTTGTCATGCTATTGCACATTACCTTATGCACATGTTTTTCAATGAGAGACTGGGCAGAGGGAGAGGGAGCACGAGGGTGTGTGTGTGTGTGTGTGTGTATGTATGTGTGTGTGAGCTATTTATGTGAAATGTTCTCTGGCTGCTATACGGTATGTGCAGTGTCAGCAATAACCCACCTCTAAGACTTAGTGATCTTCAATCAGTCTTTATGGCCCCTAGTTGCCTGTTGTTCAAGCTGTGTGTCACAGCCAGTCACAACAGTTACTTCAAGCAAATTTTCACACTCTTTGGCTCAAACTGCTGGCAGCATTCCTAAAGACTCTGAGGAAATAATTCCACAAAGTGGCATAAATTAATGTGACTAATTAACATGATGTTAATTATTTGTAAATTGTATGTTTGGATACACATTACTTGAGAGGCATATGTTACATTCAATGTTTACTGAAACAAGTGACTGCTAATCGCATCTCCTGAGTGTTCCTTTCACAACAGTCAGCAAATAGAGGCTTCTCTAAAAATAAAAATTGTGTCCTAAGGGAATACATGAACTATAGCATATAATGAAATGAGCATCTGAAGTAGCTAGTTACCTTCAGAAGTCGGCTTGAGAAACATTTAGTAACTCCTTTTGCAAGTAGTAATTGCCTTTATGGTGCATGTGTTTTTTGTGTGTATATGTATATTGTATTAACAATATATGAGAGGGGATAATTAAGGGCTGAATCATTATGCATACACATTTAGGGATCAAATGAGGACCGTAGGGCCAAGCGCAATTCTGCCATTTTCTAACTTTTAAGGACTTTTAAGGAACATAGGGGCGAACAGTGACCTCCTGGATCAAATCCAGTCTCCTGACATCACAGACAGGTACCTCAAATGATCCCTTTCATAAACCACATAAGCTTCATCTTTAAAAGTAGTTATTTTTTGCCCCACTGTTCCACTAGGTAGCTGTTCCAGCACCTCACTCCTCAGCTGGTTAGAATCTCCAGCCTGAATTTATTCGTGGCCAGTTGATACCCATATGTTCTTGGGCCAAATTTTTCCTTTAGTTTAAATAATTCTTTTCTTCCTGGTGTCCCCTCACTTCCCAGTGCATTTATAGAGAGCAATAATATCTCTTCTTGGTCTTGGTTTGGCTGGGCTGAATAAAAGGGTTCTTAGCCACTCTCCTTTCTCCTTTTCCTCAAAGTAGCCTTTCTCTGCACCTGTTCCAGTTTGAGTTCTTTTTCTAACATGGTGGTCCAGAACTTTACATCGTATTTCAGATGAATTCTCACAGGGGGTTTGCATAATGCTGTGTATTTGCCTTGGCAACCTTAATGTTCCCTGAATGTGGGAGGTGGCAGAGGAGGTTTGATATATTTTCCTAAACTCCAAATAAAAAAAAACCCCAAAACCCTGAAACAACAGAAAATCCATCACATAGAACCTGTTGCCTGTTTCATCAGCGCTGTTAAACCTTTGCATCCACAGCCCAGATCTTTACCACTTAAGCTGAGTAAGCATTATGGTTAATAGACTGCTCGTGGTCTGTATAGACCAGGCACTGATTGGGATTCAAAGAAGAGGAATGTTTAGGGGGTTCAATTCCAGGTGCTTACAAATGGTTTTAAATCATACAAGTGATTTTAAATGCATCTGCCTCAGCCCCCTTGGGGCGCATTCTGTTCCTATATGCCCTTCCTCCCTGCTTTCTGTCTCCTTTACCTGCTGCCACTCCCAGCCTGCCTATCTGTATCCACCTGCTTTTCATCCCTAAGTATTTGTGGAATCCATACTTCCTCCGTGGAAGTATGGATTGAGCCTTCTCAGTGCAGGCAATCATTGAAGAATAATACTGTAAAAACTAAATTTCTAGGAGCTTTAGGCAGGTTTTCATAGTAATAAATACTGTCATCCTTGAATACTAGGAGGTCCTATCCCTGTTTTGCCTTCCCTGCCCTCCAGCCCCAGATTTCCAGGCCTTGCTTAGAAAAATGAAGATGTTAGAGCTTCTCAATAAAAAAGTTTTAGGAATTCTTTCAGTGTGGACAAAACAACATATATTTCCCTAACCTCATTCTAGGAAGCAACAGTAGCAACAGGTTTTGCAGAAACTTAGAAAAAGAGCTTAAAACAGACATTTAGGGTGGACTATTTCAGTTGGCAAATTTACAATCAACTAAAAACCTGGTCTTACATTAAAAAGTATTGGGTAAGCTTATCTAAAGCTATTTTGTATAGCAACAACAGCTTATAAAGATATGCTTTTTTAATAATTATGTGTGTTCAGTATAATGCAGTTCATTGTTTTTGGAGCTATGGAGTTACAGAGCTGTTAGACCAGTTCCTAAATTCAGTGAGACTGCTTTTGTAGTTAAAGTTGAAACTATGTAGAAGCCTTCTGTAAGGTTGTGTCTTACTACAGCTACCATATTTACTTGCATACCACAGACACTTTTTACTCCCAAAATAGTCCTCCAGTACTGGGGTGTGTGTCTTAAACAGAAAAGCTGATTTTCTACCCAGATTAGAAACAGAGAGAAATGAATGCTGCTTCTTTTCCTTTTCTTCACCTGGCAATCAGTTGGCCACAAGAAAGAAGGGGCAGAGTCCATTCTTCAGCAGTCATTACATTTTTAACTCTTTTACAGCTGCTGCTGAACTGGCAGCACCTTTTGGCTGAGCAGGAAGGAGGAGAGGGTACGTGAGGGCTGGAGGCTGAGTGAGCTGAAGAATAGGCTCTGTTTCTGCTCCATGTGGCCATGACTGGATAATCTTCTTAAAACAAGATGCATGTCTTACTTGGGGAGGAGAGTAGGAATTGAGAGGGCAGTATAATCTGTGAAAAAATATCATATTGATTAGCATATTTATACAACATTAAGATTTTTAATTTTCATACATGAATATCAGGAGATTTTTGAAGTAGGGCTGCATACGTATTTTAACACGCAGTGTTTTAAGTTTTCATAATTTTTCTGTGTTCATATTTATTTATTGAAAACGTGACGTTTCACACTTTTCTTTAAAAAATAGGTCCATTTTTTGCTTTATAATCTCATTTTTCTCCTAAAAAGAAACATCACCCGACCTTTATCCTCCTCCTGGGTATTATATTCAAATGCAAATTTTACATTTTGAAACTTTCCATGTATTAAGTTCCATTAGCAAATAGAAACATGCTAATATTTAATCTTTAGACAGACTAGGGAAAATTTCCTCGGTAGGGCTCATAAACCTTATATACGCAAATGTAAGGTGGCCCTCAGTGGCTATTTTAGGAGAGCTAGCTACACACCTAGGAAAACATACTGAGTCAAATACCTAGCTAGTGTAACTCCAAAGACATTGTACGCCTCCCCAGGAAAGGGCCAGGTGTTCTTGTTCCCTGGAGTTTCTCCTTGCTGCCTTTCTTTTTTGAGCTGCCTGAGACTTTCCTGTCACACCTTGATGAGATAAACTGACAAAAGCTCAACCTTGTAGTGCACCAGGGTTTTCAAACACCAGGTCCATGTCTGGTTGAGTGTACTCAAGCTCTGCCCAAATTTGCTGGTTAGCTCTGGATCCACTGTTCAGGACCACAGACTTCCATTATAGTGGGATGTACTTTCAGCATAGGACTGGTGACCCTGAGTCAGACTGTCCTCTTTACCCACTCTGCCAGCCCTTCCATGCTTGGCCTACATTCAGTCTCCCATCACACTCATTCTTGACTGCCAACACCAGTTTCTTATCTGCTGTGCCAGACTTACCCTCAGCCTCTATCTGCTGCTCCTTGTGAGTACTGGGGTTTCAGGGTACTGCTTTTGCCCCATTTCTGTAGCCTCTTCTTCCCCTTCAGCCACTTCCCAGGCCACTGGGTTGAAGACCCCTGTCTAGGCATCGAACCAACTTCTAACACAGAAATTTCCCTGTTGTGGGTTGGCCTTATCCAGAGTCTTTCTTCCTCTAGTCGAAATGCAAACACAGAAAAGAAAATAAGGCATGAAACTTGTGTCTCACTGGAGTACCATAGCTGGTCTTCGCTGTCTGGCCAGCACCCAAGCCTGCCTGTTATGGTTCTGCATTTGCTCTTCTCTCTCCCTGCTGTGAGCCTTCCTTCTTTCAGGACTCCTGCAGCTTCTACCTTCTGTCCCTATCGCATGGCTGGGCTCATATATAGTAAGTATGGGTCATCGGATCCTTGTACTTCCACCCTGGGTCCTATGGCACTATCTGCCCCTGTGCCTGGTGGTCTTTCTTCCTCCTGCCCTCTCCACTTGCTGACATGCTGTGATAAAGCCTTCATCAGCTAATAATGGGTGCACATGTGTGGTGGGGGAGGATGAAGGAGAGACCTGAAGGAAGAGAGCTAGCAAAGCAATGGAAGAAGGGACAGGGGAGGGGGGAAAGGGCAGGAGGGAAAAGTGCACTGGGCATCTGGGAGATCAAAGGGCTACCCTGGACACCTGCTCCCTCTAGCAATTGGGGAGGGGCCCATTACAGATGTCAAATGACTTATACCAACAGAAAATTCATTAATCATTAATGATTTAGAGGATGGGATTGAGAGTACACTTAGCAGATTTGTCAACACCAAGTCGGGTGAATTTGCAGACATTGTAGAGTAGGGTTAAGAAACAGAATGACCTTGATAAACTGAAGAACTAGTCGAAAATCACTTAGAATGAAACAATTAAATGTACAAATACAAACTGGGGGATGACTGGATAAGCTAGGCTACAATACTACAGAAAAGAACCTGAGGTTTATACAGGTTTCCCTCGATTTATGTGGGTTCTTTATATGCAAATTCAGTCTTAAGCAATCAGCATATTTAGACCCATAATTCATTATATGCGAGGTAAATTAACTCCAATGCGATCAGCATAGATGCCCCCCCCCACCAAACAGGTAGTCTGTGTGGGGAGGGGAAAGAGCTATGGCCCCACTCACCCCAGCCCCGGCTTTGGCAGCTCTGGGAGCAGCTGACACCAGCTGCCTGCACCAGGGCACAGCGCAGCCCAGAAGCAGAGGTGAGTGGGGACAGGCAAAGCACAGCGCAGCCTAGTGGCTGCAGGCAGCTGGCTTCAGCTGCTCCCAGGGCCACCTCAGCTGGGGCTGTGGACACTGCCGTTCTGTTCCCTCTGCTTTGCTACCTTGTGCAGCCTCGGGAGCGGCACCCCTCCCCTCACCCTTTCCCTTGTCCCAGCCTCACTCCCTCCCTCCCTCACTACCATGGGAACCTATCCCTATTTATTACATTGTAAAGTGGGTTCACTTTACGCAAATTCAATTTATGCGCCATTCTCCAGGAACGCATGTACAGCATAAATCAAGGGAAACCTGTAATGGACTATAAACTGAATATGAATCAACAAGGTTCTCTTGTTGCAAAAGAAAGGCTGATAGCATACTTGGTTGGATTAACAGGCGTATCACCTGCAAATCAAGAAAATTGATTTTCCTGTTCTATTCAGGTCTACCCTAGAGTACTGTGTCCTATTTTGGGCCCCTCACTTAACAAAAAAATGTAGACAAATTAGAAAGAGTTCACCAGAGAGCAACAAAAATTATTAGAGCCCTGAGAAATGAGACTTACAAATAAAAGGTGAAAGAACTAGGATTGCTTGGTCTGGAGAAAAGAAGGTTGAGGAAGGATTTGATAAGTCTTCAAGTACCTGAAGGGTGATTATAAAGATGATGGAAATAGTTTATTCTCTGTGGCTGTAGGAGATAAGACTAAGAGCACCGGCCTCAAACTGCAGCAGAGGAAATTTTGGTTGAAGATTAAGGCCAACTTTCTCTTTATGAGGGTAGGTGTAAGCATTATACAGGCTACCCAGGGAGGTTGTGGTATCCTCATCCTTGGAAGTTTTTAAAAGCAGATTAGACAGACACCTGTATGGGATGGTTTAGTCAGGACAATCCTGCCTTGAGCAGGGGTTTAGATCAGCTGATCTCCAGAGGTCACTTCCAACCCTACTTTTCTTTTTCTATAAAATGAAAATTTGACTTGTGTCCTATAACAAACAGTCTGGTTTGCTAGAACACTGTCTGTTCCTCTGACTGCCTCTAAGTATGTGCATCTCATTATCCTTGGGGCCCACCCCTTCCACTTTCTTTTTTATCCAACTATTTAACTCTGTAAATAAAATTAAAAATTTTTTTTTCATCCCTGAAAATCACTTTTTCCTCAAGTGGGAAGTAGGAGGCTTGTTACTTAAGGAGGAGAAAGGTGTACTTTTTACTATGGGGTGTTCAGATATGACCATTAGATGGTAAATCCAAGTATAGTTTCTAAATATTGTTTGGCTGTATTGTTCCGGGGTCAGAATTTGGTGCTAAATTTATGAGTTCAAATCATTAAGGACTGCACCACGTAATGAATTAATTACTTAAATCTAAGACTTTATTTCAAACCACCTTCTACCAAAAACTTACCAAACAGCTTACAAAGACAATGCACATAGTAATTTAGAAGTATTAGTACAACTCATTTTTAGTTATTTGAGAACAAGAGAATGTTGGCAAAAGCTATCTTACTGTCTCCGACTAATTGACTGACTACTGACTCCAGTTAATTCTAGTGGTTGAAATAATCTTAGCTTTTCTGAACTGAGAAACAAGACTGAGAAACAGTCCTCACAAACAGATGACAAACACAGCTGGCAGCAATGACAGGGTAGGAGTCAGACACCCTAGGTAGTAGCAGAACAAGCTAGGGTTTTCTTGGAGAAGCTAGATGCTTTCAAGTCATCAGGGCCAGATGGAATACACCCTAGGTATTGAAGGAATTGGCTGAAGTAATTTCAGAGCCATTGGCTATCCCCTGAGAACTGGTGGAGGAGGTCAGGTGGGGTATAGATCTGGGGTTTAGACTATAAGCTGAATGGGAGCTAGCAGTGTGCTCTTGTAAAAACAAACAAACAAACAAAAACCCCAACAAAAACAACAACAACAAAAAAGCCAACTGCATACTGGGTTGTATTAACAGGCATGTCTGTTGCAAATCAAGGGAAGTGATTCTTCCACTCTGTTCAGCACTGACGAGGCCTCACTTAGAATACTTTGTCCAGTTTTGGACTTCACACTTCAAGAAGTATGTGGAGAGATTGTAAAGAGTCTAGCAGAGAGCAACAAACATGATTAGAGATCTGGGAAGCATGATTTATGAGGAAAGCCTGACAGAGGTAGGGTTTTTTGGTCTGAAGAAGAGAAGATCAAGGTAGGATTTAATAAATTTCTAAATACCTGAAGGGTGATTATAGAGAGGATAGAGATAGCCTATTCTCTGTGGCAATAAGCTATAGGACTAGGAACAATGGAGTCAAGTTCAAGTAGAGGAAAGCTAAGCTAGAACTTTGTAACTATGAGCATGGTCAAACATTGCAAAAGCTACTTAGAGAAGTTGTAGAATCTCCATCCCTGCAAATTTTTCCAGAGCAGACAGACACTTGCCTGGGGTGCTTTAGTTAGAGATGATCCTGCCATGAGAAGGGGGCTGCACTAGATGACCTTGTGAGGTTCTTTCCAGCCCTACTTTCAGATGATACTAGATACAAGAAAGTTCCTTCAAAAAAAAAAGAAGAAAGAAATGTATAGAATAGATGTTTAGATAGGAATGGCTCAGTCTTGTACAGTTTGAAATCTAATGAGTTCAGTTTAAGCTAATTGGCACAAGCCACATGTAGCCTTTATTAATTCAACTTTAAGAGTTTGACTTAAACTCACAGTACTTTGGAAGGTACAGTTGGGGCCATAACTTTAATTTCCATTATCCTGTTATATTTAAACTTAATTTGTTTAGCACTGACTGTCCTCAGTGCAGTACTCAAAAATAGGCAGTCTTTGCCCTGAAAACTTACAGTCTAAGGCTAAAGAGTGACACACAATTATTTCCATTGACTTTAGTAGAAGTTAGATAAAGACCATAGAAGACCACAATAAGAAATCCAGAGATTTTGCACAGAGTTCCTCTCATTGATTCACATGTTATTAATAGATATGTTCTTATTAGCATCCCCCAAAAAATTTGGTTTATGAGAATTGCAGGAATCCTCCTTGTATTGGTGATAATATAGCTACTGCAGTTCTTAAGAGTAACTGAAAAAGGATGGGGTCAAATTTACCTTTGAATTATGTTGTTCTGATAGACCCAACAGAAATGCATAATTTTAAAGCAGTGTTTTGTTGACTAGGAAAAAAATAGAAGCCAATAAGGGTTTAACAGGAAAGATGCAATGGTCTGACTGGTTTCTTTTTCAAGAGGCTGTTCTGGGTAAAACTGGGCCCCTCTAACCTGAGGGCCTGGTTGAGTGCTTCGTATCGACTATATCTTCCTAGCTGTGCTGTTGTGGGCCAGGTCATCCCCAAGGGAAAGGTTACTGTTTCTCGTGGAACTTAGAGTACTTTTATAAACCTAGAAAGCACACTTTATGAGACCTCCACTGGTTCAGGCAAACCTGTGATAATGTAAGAATTTACTGAAACATCTACCTACACAACAAAGTATAATTCAAGTTTAGTGAAAGTTGCAAACAGATGTTGTTCTGAATATATGTGTCCTTCCAGAAATAGGAAAATACTTGCAAAACTTCTGAGTTAAGTTTGTATATGTACAACAAAGTTAGCCTAACATGAAAACCAAAACTTTAATTATACCTTAAGAGAGTTGCAACAATATAGTACCCTCTGATGGATCTGAAAATATTACGTAATTCTGCTGCACTTTCTCTTTGGGGTTACTTGAATGCCTTTAAGTGTGAGATGTCAATTAAGAGTGTTATGGTAACATTGTTGACTTGATTTATGGCTCAGCTAGCCAACTCCTGCTTATAGATGTCCAACCTCAAATGTTGCAATGTGAATGTAATCTGTGTAACAGCAGGTGGAACCAGGGGGCAGTCTGCAGAGCTAGGCTGATTGTTAATTTAGACGACAACTTCTAGAAACCCCCAGGACCTGGGGTGAAAGGGAAAAAGGAGGGGAATCTTGAGGATGGAGTAAGGGGGAAGAGAGAGCGGAGTACAAATAGAACAGGGGTGGGCAATTATTTGGGTCCAAGAGCCACGTAGGGAGTTTTGGGGAGGTGTTGTGGGTCAGGTCACCCCCTCCCTCCCCTGCAACAGCTCACCACACCTCCCTATGTGGGATGAGGCTGCGGGGCAGGTGAGCCGGTGGCCACTTCAGCCTCCAGCCTGCTCTTGTACCCTAAGGAGGTGCTCAGGCAGACACCCTGATTCCCAGGGTATACCACCTGTGTCCACAGCTGCTGATGCCAGTGCCTGCCCAGCCCAGCACCACTCCCAGAACATGAGTCAGGAGCTGGTGTAAGCTGTGGAGTGGTGCTGGAGGTGTACAGTGGTTGTGGGGAGGGGGAGGCAAAGGAAGTGAGGGAAAGGGGAAACAGAGACAGAGAGAGGTGGCCCTGCCCATGGTGAGTGGCAGCGACTGCTGCTGGGTACTGGGTAAAAGCAGGACCCAGCAGCAAGTGCACTCACCACTTCTGGGCCCCCTTTGCCTGCAGCTGTTGCCATTCATCATCGGCAGGGCCTTCTCTCTCTGTCTCCCTCTTCCCCCCTATTTCCTCTTTACCCCCACCTTTCTGCTCCTTCCCTAACTGTCCCTCACATCCAGCACAGCCCCACAGCTTACACCAGTTCCCAGCCTGTGCACCAGAAGCAGTGACAGATGGATGCCAGCATTAGTTGTGGATGCAGGCGGCAGCTTCCCCCTGGGGATCAGGGCATTCTCCTGGGTCTGTAGGTGATGATGCTGCATCAGTATGTCAGCTGTGGTCCCAGGCAGTCTCCCGGATTCCCAGCGGTAACCTTCAGGCAGTGTCCACAGCTGATGCCAGCGTGTACCTGGCACTGCTGATATGTGGGGTGGGAGCTTGTGTAAGCTGTCAATGGGGCTGGGATGTCCCCACCTGCCTGGCATGTTGCAACTGCTGGACCCTCTGGCTCTGGTAGCAGTCAGGGCCTACAGGCCAAATCCTATGACTTTGTGACTGCTGACTTGCGGGCCAGATACAATCAGTTGGCAGGCCAGATCTGTCCTGCGGGCCATATTTTGCCTACCCCAGCATAGAACCTGGTCAGCCCTACACAGACGAGTACACAGTGGAAGTGGAGATCTTACTGGCTCAGTCAGCCAGGGCTGTAGACTAAAGGAGCTGGACTCAGACTTGGGGTCAGCTGCAGGATGCTGTTTGAGTGCTTGTTTTGGGACACATTCAGAGGTGGGGGCAGAAATTAAGGTGCTGAGTGTATGTGATCATACTGTTGATATTTCTTTACCTTTTATCTGTTCCCTCCCTTTGGCCTGTTGGCTTGTGAACCTAACCCCGAAGATTTTCTTTATAGAAGTGGGAACTCCCCTTGCTTCTTGTGTTAGTCTCCGGGGCTGCAGGGTTGGCAAGGGTGATTTAATTTTTTTTTTTATTGCTAAATACAAGTGTAATGGAATCACAGGTTATGAATATGGATGGCTGTAATTTTCACCATATATTGAGTGTAGAAATTGAACCATAGTCCTTTTCTGTCATGGTGTATGACTTAACTATGCATTTATATACTCAACCTTTCTATTTTGAAAATGGCTTTAAGTAATGTAAGGGTAAAAATAGTTTGATAAACAATATTGAGTGCTTCTGATTTTGAAATTCTAATTACTGAAAGTGAAACAGAGCGCACATACATTTTTAATGTTAAAGTTGTAGCCCCCATGAAATAGAAAGTGTGAAACTACTACTTTGGTGCATAAATCCACAGAATACTTTCCTACTGTAGCATTGCTGTTTTCCTGAGCAATTCCTGTGCTGTTTAATGCAATGGACTGTTGTTCGTTTTGCTCCTCAAATAGGAATTTTGGTTTCTGTTGCCTCTACTGAGCCCAAGTTAAGGTTGTGCTGATTGTGCATTTGAGTTGGTGTACATTGTTGTGGTAGGTAAAGCCTTAATAAGTATCCTACATTTCTAACTTTTTTAAACCCTTAACTTCTAACTCTCTTGAAACATAAAATACAAAGAACTACTCTGTGTCTGAAGTCTTAACTTCAGCTTTACAAAGATATATTGAGGTTTGTTTCATTTGCCCAGTTGTCCATGAGCCTTGCACTTTCATTCCTTTTGAGAAAAACAGAGCCTTTTTGTGGACTAGCCAACCTCTCCCTTACCTCACCCCAAAGCTTTTATAAACTTGTTCATCGCCAGTGAGCTAAAATTGGATTGATACACTAGACTAAGATAATCTGACATGTTCAACTTGCCTTGAAGTGTACAATGTCTTACCTAGGGAAACTGGCATTCCATAAAGTTGCATTTGAATTTTATGCTGTTCTTATTATGGCTTGTATCAATAATCCAGTGGCATTTACTGCAGACTTGCACGTAAATTGCTCAAAAGACTGAATAACAATTCCCAAACAATTTGTACAGGAAGAACATTCATAAACATGAGTTATTGCCATGTTGCAACTTTGTAGAATGAGAAGCAGAGGGGGTGACATGTTTGCAAAGTAGAAAGCACAAAAGGAAAGGGAGGCAGGAGTGCTGAAGAAGCAGACTACTTTAATCTACGCATACAAAACTTAGAAACTCTCCAAAAACTCAGCAAATCTATTAGCCCAACATTTCATCAGATCTTCCCTGAGACTGGGAGTACCAAGAGGTATTGTAATATCTCAAACAAAACTAGGTTAGTAAATGTTTGTGAAGCACTTTGCAGTTGAAAAGCAGAATGTTAAGTACTGTTATTTAAATATTTAAATTCTCTGGTGTATTAAATAAAAATCTGGTTTCTATCAACATCCAGTCATGATGCATGTAACTTTTTCCACTTGCTTTTTAAAGGAAATATATCTTCATCTTGGCTAAAGATTATGGATGAATTCTCTTATACTATCTCCAAGCCACATTAGTTGGGGGATTAAACACCAGGAAAGGAGAAGAGCCACATAAGCTAAAGGAGAATGTGGGCACAAGAACAAACGCATTTAAACTGGTCACAAATAAATTTAGATTTGCAGTGGGTGCAGCTACACATGTCCTTATGACGCCTTTGTTACTGAGCCGTCACTTAGTACTTCCAAAAGGAAGTACTTTTGGAAGTACTAAATGACGGCTCAGTTATAGAGTCCATATGGTTATTTTTAGCCCCTACATTGCCACAGCCACATGCTATAATGAGGGAGCATGTTGCTACGGTGACATAGCTGCTGCATCACAGTTTGTGCCCACCAACGCTACGTCGCTATAGCATGTTGCTACAGCAGCATAGCATTATGTATGGACACTACCATTAGAGCATTGAGCTTCTGAACAAACATCCAGCCACAGGAGTCGGGCAGAAATCTACCTACATTGAAATTGGAGCTCATAAAGTTTATGAAAGATTATATGATGTGATGCCTGCAATAGTAGGGGACTGCATTCAATGACCCAAGAGGTTCTTTCCAGTTCACTCCTCCTCTCTTTTCAGGGCAGTTGTCACAGGGTCATGACCCATGAAGTCCTCTCTGTAAGGTCAAGGCTGTATGGAAATGTGCCTTCAAGGAAGTACTCACATTGTTTAGATACATTTACACTACAGCAGTGCTGTGAAGGGATACCCAAGCTAGCTAATTTAGAGTTGGCACATGAGTCAATAGAGCTCCATTAGCTCTGACCTTACCCAGAGTAATTTACTGTGTTTCTAAGGGTAAATTTTCTGCAAGGTAAGGTAACATAGACAGATCTCCACAATATTATGCATGTACTGCTCTGGTATCTTCACTGTGCAGGGTAGACAAACTTTCAGTCTACATGGAAAAGAACAGATTTTTGTGCAAATTTTTGACAGGATGATCCAGTGTTGAAACTTTCATTACTAATTTATTTAACTTTTCATTCTTATACAGATAGAATTGGCACTCATTTTATTCCCTCATTTTGTGACTTGATTGTGGGTCATATGTGCAGATGAAGATTTTGCTGCGGTTGATTTTCTAAACTGAATATAAGACCTTCTGTACTAGATCATGGAACGGCCTGCCTTCTAACCCAGATCAGAAACAGACGCCCCACAGAAAGGTGCAAAAACCTTGCAGTAGATGAACATAGAATAATGTGCTCCTGACCTTAGGTCTCACCCTGTTCCCTTCAATTGCAGATTTGTTTATATGGTTTAAATTTCTCCAAAAAATTATTTTAACTAGAACTATTTTAACTGTCTAGCTTTGTTATTCATTTAAACACCTACTTCCTTTGAATCTTGCTAAGATCTTGGCTTCAGTGATGCGTGTCAGCAATGAGCTCCATGGTGTTGAGAGAAAAGGTGTCTCCTTCTATTGGTTTTGAACTTGCCACTTTTAATTTCATTTGAAGTGTTGCAAAGGCATCAAAGTAATAAGAATCAACTATCTGTTTGTTTTCTTGTGTTAGTATAGAAGTGTAACACATTTCCTGCCTCTTGTCTAATATCAGGGCCTGGTTTTATAGCAGTAGTATTTTAAAAGTTATATCATTGCAACTTTTTATCAGGTTCCCTAGTAGCATCAAAAGAAAGATTCTTTTTTTGCCTATTCAACATCACAGTATCATGCAATTCATGCCAGGAATCATTTTGGTAGGCGACAAAATTATACAGCCAACAAGCTCATTAGGCAGATATTTGTAAAGAGTGATACTATTTTTCGACCATATTTAGTGTCAGTTCTAGGTTGAACTGGTGTAACTGAGAGCAGCATATAGCCCATGGTGTGCAATATTACATTAACGATACTTTCATAGGCTTTAATATTTAGAAAATAAAACTATAGCATGCTCCCAGCTTCATGATTTAACTTTATTGGCTTGAAAACATGCAACTTTTTATTCAGATCAGTATATATTTTTAATATTTCATCAGAAATTAAGCTTATAAATTCTTATCTGTATTAATTTAGAGGATGCCATTATAATTTAAATAAAACTGATGTTTATGTTAATCATGAATCCTAGCTTATGGATAATGAACAACAATTTTGAACAGGTAATATTTCACAAAAAATGTGAAGTCTTGCTTACAACTACCTGCCATGTCACCTTTCTGGTATTTTTAACTTTGTGGGTTGAGTTTTGTTTTTCATGTCCTGTGAATAGTATATCTACTTTTCTAGTCTGACTATAATAAAACTGCTTTTCCATTGAAAGAAATACCTTGAATAGGGGATGAAATATTGTTCTATGTATGCTGTTCATTAAAGAAGCACTACACTGCTTTCTGTATTATAAACAGCTCTTTCAAAATATGAGTTTGCAAAAGTGCCTGTAACAAATCTCCAAGGCATTTTCTGTTTTCCTGGATGTAAACAAAATGGTTTGATAGAATCTGCCTACTGTGTTTAATAACATCCCACTAATAACATTCCCTGCTTTCCTCTCAGAGAAAAGTTTGTAGGTTTAACATTGAAAGGCGTTACAAGATGTGCATGTAGTAGATCCCTTCGTTCTGGTTCTGCTTCAGCTACTACTTTAACTTATGCACCTATATTTTAGTGCTTATGACTTCCTCAGAAAACATTCTCAGGTAATTTTACTGGGACTAGGCAAAAAGGAGTGGACGTCTGATTTTTGTAGGAAAGCCATAAAACCTGAGTGCATGGGTCCTACCTGAGCTTAGACTCTTTAAAGAAAGGCCAGCCCTTTAAATGTTGTTGGGCTATTACTGTGCATGTTTTCATATACTGTATCTCAGGTTAATGAGTAGAACAAATCCAAAGAGACCTGTATATAGTAAATCTGCAAATCAACTACTTTTATGTGTCGTTTATTTTGGGATAACACTAATATATAAAATCATCTATCACATGCCTTTGACAAATAACTCTTCATTTAGAAAGTGTGTGTTATACTTTACAGTGCTTAAAAATATAATTAGTAGTCTGTATAGGCTAAGTCCTGGGCTCTCTAGCACATTTAAATGCTCAGTGTAAACCCCTAAGACTTATTTTACACACTGGCTTTCCACATATATTTTCAGTGTTTATGTTGAGTGTAACAGGGAGTGTATGTTGACTTGTGCCCTTAGGGCAATATACTTCCTTGAGGATTTTTTAGAGGCTGAACTGAAATGTGGAAAGACCATAGCTAGGCAAAAGGGGCAGGCTAACCAAACTGTAAACCTCAAATGAGAAAGGTGGGGGTGCCATGTAAGCCCTGGAAGGGAGGCCAGACACTCCCCAAGAGGGCCTCACTCCCCAAGACAGCAGAGCTGAGCTCAGCAAGCTTGAGCCATGGAGCCAGAGGCAGAAGAGGATCACCATTAGGACAGTAGTCATAGATTGAAGGCCACAGGGAGCCTTCAGTCCATTTCTCATGTGGCCAGCGTAGGCACTGGTGCCAGGATTGCCCCTTCATGGACTCTAATGATGTTCAGTGCAGGATCCCTGAGGTCCCAGGAGAATTTCTTAGGTAGACAGCATATATACTCCCCATATGGGTAGGAGATGTCCACATTCTGGGCCAAATATTTATTCAGGAACAGATGACAGACCCTTCCCAATGTTTCATTCCTGAATGCATCTATGTAACCTGTATATATTGGGATGCCTGGACAGCTGAATTGAGAGCAGCATTAACTACCTGCCATCATTCCCACCCAGTAGCAGTGTGTTGGGACCAGAGCCCACTAACCAAGCTCTTGTGCCTAGTACCAAGGAATAGATTGGATCAGGAACCACAAAATCCTCTCCAAGACTGACTTGGGATATATTCCCTTTCAATCCCAAGATCTGCAGATCCCAAGCCTCTCACACTAGAATACTGGAGGACCAAGAAGGAAGCCTTTGCCAGAGAAAGGGGGGCCATGTAGAGGTCCAGAAAGGGAGTCAGGGTCCAATGTAAGCTCAGTGGACCTGAGGAAAATGTTGAGGATGCAGGCTTCTCCAGAAACAAACCCCTTCCCCCCACCCATTGGGAGAGAGTGCCCATCAGAGAGGGACCTGATTTTGTTGGAAGCCAGAGAGAAGACCCAGTCTTTGTTCTTCTCCATGGCCATCTGGCCAGAGTGAACAGAAAAACAGTGGACTCATACCGAGATGCTCAGCATCCCCATTTTGAAATATGTGAAGAGGTCCTGGTAAGTATTGTTCAGAACCAGGCTACTGGGATTTGGAAACCCCAAGTCACACCAAAACCATGTCTTAAAATTAGCACATGATGTACCCTGGGTGGGCCACCTGGGATTAGAAAAGACCTAGGAGACAGTGATTGCCTGGTTCTTCTAGCCAGTTATCTACTAAGAAATTAAGAGGTACTGTCAATCCTGTGCAGATTGTCAGTGGTTAGTCCCATGTCCCAGCCTTCAGGCCCCTCTAGTACCTCTGCCTCTATTCAGAACACCCTCTAAACATGTGGCAGTAGGTCCTTTGGAGACGAGCATCAGTGGATGCCATTTCATCATCATGCTGGTAGACTAGGCAACCTGCTATCCAGAGGCCATGGTCCTTCAGAATACCTCAACCCAGATAATGGCAACTGAAATGCTGAAGATATTCTCCCAGGTGAAGCAGCCATGAGAAATACTTACAGACCGAGGTACTGTATTGATGTCATGGCTACTATAGGAGGAATGGTTCCTCCTGAGAGTTCACTCGATCCAAACCTCAGTCTACCATCCCCAGACAGATGGGCTAGTGGAATGGTTTAATCAGACTCTAAAGACAATGTTGAAAAAAGTTTGTGGGAGCAGAATCCTAGACGTGGGATACATTGTTACCATTATTTATTCTTTGAAATTTGAGAAGTTCCCTAGTCCTCAACCAATTTCTCCCTATTTGAATCGTTGTATGAGAAACAATACAGAGGTATACTAGATCTCCTCCAGGGTCTGCAGGCACAAAATATTGTTCAGTATATTCTTCAACTCCTAGAATGGCTGGAGCTGGTAGGAATATTTGCACAGGAAAATCTCTGCAATGTACAACAAGCCCAGGAACAACATTACAACCAAAATTCCCAATTCCGAGTATTTCAACCTGGAGACCGGGTCCTGTTGTTACTCCCATCAGAGGAGAGCAAGCTGTTGGTTAAATGGCAAGGGTGCCATGAGGTCATGAGTTGAGTTGCAATGGTAGATTATGAGGTTCATGTGACAGGGAGATGACAGGGAACCCAGTTATATCACATAACACTTCTGAAGCCCTGGAGGGCTCAAGGGAACCTCCAGGTCTCCGCATACCTACTGACAGAAAAGGGGGAGGAACAGGGAACGACTCAAAACCCAAAGGGACAGAAAACAACTGCTCAAAACCCGAATAGCAGGGTGGCCTTAGAAGAAAACCTGTCCAATGTGCAGAAGGCAGAGGCCTGGGCCCTAGCGGAGGGCTTCCCAGACATCTTAACAGCTAAACCTGGGACAATCCCCTTAATCACCCACTGTATTATGAATGCCTGGTACAGAAGGGGCTCTCCAGGTTCTGGAATGGTTGCATGAAACTGTAATAAAGGAAATGCAAAGCATGCTGTAGATGGGGGTGATTGAGGAATCCTCTAGCAAGTGAAATTGTCCCACGTCTTGTCCAAACTAGACAAGACAATCTTGTTCTGTATACACTTTTGTAAATTGAATGTGGTGTCAAAATGTGATGCTTACTCTATGCTGCAAATTGATGAATTACTGCAGTGGTTGGGGAAGGCAAAATACATAATGACATTAGATTTAATGAAGAGATACTGGCAAATTCCCCGAAACCCAGAAATCTGGGAGCTGACTGCATTTGCAACACCATGAGGGTTGTATCCATTCCAGATCCCCCCCTTTGGACTCCCCAGCCACCTTCCAAAGGCAAATGGATGAAGTGCTGCAGCCACATCATGAGTACACTGCTACATATCTTGATGACATGGTTCACAAGTACCTGGGGGGAACATCTCCAGGACATTGAGGTTGTCATTAATTAATGTCAATGTGATAATAAGTTCTCAGTGAAGCCAGAAGAATTAACATGGACTTAATATATCTAAGAACAGAAGTTTGCCTTGTAAATTAAATTTTAAATGTAAGATCATGTGTTTCTTCCATGTCTGCTGCTGAAACTGAGAGGTACCCCTTGAAGGTTAGTAGTGGTTTGGCTGCTGCAGATATTTCCATGTTAGTGGACCTCCAGTGAACCTGATAGACCAAGAACTTGGCTCACATTAGTCTGGCTCATAGTTTTGAGCAGGGAGTGATTCCATTAAGAGGCTCTGGCTCAATTCTTCTACCATTCCAAATGCCTGGAGCACCTGGATACAAAGCTCCCATATAGTCATGGGGAGGAAGAGAGCAGACTTCTGTCCTGGTATGTGCTTTTCTCATCTGATACCTAGGTTTGTTCTGTCTGCTTGTTCTATTAAAAAGTCATTCCAGGCAAGAGAAAAGATTCTAGTGATAATTCCTGTACTTCAAATGGGCAGGACTGCTAACTCTCCTTATCACTATGGCTAGAACAAGCATTTTAAGCATACCCACAGCAGATCTGTCAATATTATTGAGGAAGGTATTCCACTTGATTACTTGTTCCTTTCTTTTGTATTTGTTATGTAACCAAAAAGAACAATGCTTGTCTGCCTGCCTTACTGTAGTTTGCAGCTTTTGCTTCTGACACAGAAAATATAGGAAAAAAATAAATCTGTTTGGTACAGTCTGGCTAAGAGCACCGTTTGTCCACAAACTGGTCACCATGTTTTAATTAAAGAATTTTAATTAAAGTTCATTTCCCAGACCACAGAATATTTTTTGCATTTGTTGTTATTAGTGATTGATTTCTTGATTCATGGGTCTCAGTCATCATTTTGGTAGGCTTGCATACTCTTTGTTACTGTCTTTAATCCTATTCTCTCTCATTTATTGCTAATACTTAATAATGCCATGTACTTTGTATGTAGTCTGCTAACATGAATGATGCATTGATTCATGTGAGAATAGGGTCTCAACATTTTCTTAAATTAGCGAATTTGCAGGAGATGTGTCCATCATTAGTCATTTTGTCCAACAATGTTCATAAAAGAGTAATATTGTATAGGCACTTGATTTCACTGGATAATGGTAAAATAGAATTATGCTGTAACTTGGCTTTGAATAACTTGAATAATACCTATAACTGAAATAATGTATGTTACTCAAGGAATTCCCTAGAGAATTCATTTCCAAGCGCTTGGAGGAAAAGAAAGTGATCAGGAAGAAAGTCAGCATAGATTCATCAAGGACAAGTCATGCATGACCAACCTGATTGCCTTCTATCATGAGGAGACTGGCACTGTGGATGTGGGGAAAGCAGTGGACGTGATATACCTTTACTTTAGCAAGGCTTTTGGTATTGTCTCCCACAGCATTCTTGCAAGCAATCTAAGGAAGTATGGGTTGGATAAATGGACTGTAAGGTGGGTAGAAAGCTGGCTGGATCCTTGAGCTCAAGAAGTAGTGATCAAAGGCTTGAGGTCTAATTGGCAGCCAGTATCATGTGGCATGCCCCTGGGGTTAGTCCTAGGGCCACTTTTGTTCAATATCTTCATTAACGATCTGGAAGATAGATGGAGTGAACCATGGGCAAGTTTGCAGATGATAGCAAGCTGTGGGGAGTAGTAGATATGCTGGAGAGTAAGACTAGGATTCAGAGTGACCTAGACAAATTGGAGGATTGGGCCAAAAGGAATCTCATGAGGTTCAACAAACACAAGTGCAAAGTCCTACGTGCAGGATGGAACAATCTCATGCACCGCTACAGCCTTGGGACCAACTGGCTAAGCAGTTCTGCAGAAAAGGACCTGCGGGTTACAGTGGACAATAAGATGGATATTTGTCAGCAGTGTGCACTTGTTGCCAAGAAGGCTAACAGCATACTGGGCTGCATTAGTAGGAGGATTGCCAGCAGATACAGGGAAGTAATTATTCCCCTCTATTTTGCACTGGTAAGGCCACACTTGGAGTATTGTGTCCAGTTTTGGGCCCCCCACTACAGAAAGAATGTGGACAAGTTGGAGAGAGTCCAGCAGAGGGCAACAAAAATGGTGAGGGGGCTGGGACACATGACTTATGAGGAGAGGCTGAGGGAATTGGGTTATTTAGTCTGCAGAAGAGAAGACTAAGGGGGGATTTGATAGCAGTATTTAACTACCTGAAGTGTGGTTCAAAAGAGGATGGAGCTAGACTGTTCAGAGTGGTGACAGATGACAGAACAAGGAGCAATGGTCTCAAGTTGCAGCAAGGGATGTTGAGGTTAGATATTGGGAAACATTTTCTCACTAGGAGGGTGGTGAAACACTGAAACAGGTTATGTAGAGAGGCGGTGGAATCTCCATCCATGGAGGTTTTGAATTAGATGACCGCCTGAGGGCCCTTCCAATCCTAATTTTCTATGATTATATGATGTAGCGGGTGTTCTTGCCCTTTTTAGAATTTTGTAGAAATTAAATATGTTGGTCGTACACAAACTCTGTTGCCATCACAGGTAGTATTTACTTTTAAAGATTTTTTTTTTTAATTATCTGCCTACCTTAGTATACATTTATATTAGCAAGTATAAGGCTAAAGAATGGAATCAGAAAGTAATGAGGTTGTGGTAGCTCTTAGATCCTGCTGGAGTTGGCTCCATGCTCTTAAACTAGCAGCTGAGAACTTCTGCAGAAATGAACTTTATATTTGTCGTAGGTAATTCTATTGTAGCGAAAGAGCAGAGTTGTCAGCAGTGGTCTTCTCTCTGGAATATCAAGCATCTTCTATGTATCTTGCATCCAGATCATTTAAATGGCTTGAAGATAAAAATAGAACCTTGAGTTTGACATGGTATTCTTTGGGGAGCCAAAATGGCAAGCTGAGATCAGGTTTGCTGTGTTGTTGTAGACTGCCATGTTGCCTGCTAATTTTGAATTGCCTGAGGGCCCATGTTTCATAGCTCTGTAAACAACATTGCTAATGTCATTTTGGGGATTTCTTGCAGTAGTAAGGAGACCAGTTAATATAATCACAAACCAACAAAGATATTGTTGACACTTAGAAGCGCTTATATCATTATCTGTTGCCTGATTTCTCTTAGCCAGGTTCTGATTTCCTCATTCAATTCTGAAAAGTTCCACCAGGCACAGTGCCAATGTCCTTCCCAATTTCTTTCCAGATACACAGGTGCATACATGCACATGGCTACTGAGTGTATGTTTATAAAGATCATTCAGCTCCTTCTTGATCTGTGTTTCAACCATTCAATCCCGTTTAGCTGTGATAAATTCTAGTGTTTTCTCCACCATTCTCTGTGGATTCCCAGTGTATTGTCAAAGTGCATGGTTATCTAGATTGTTAATAGATGTTAAAATGGTAGCTGGGTTTTAAACACAAGCATATGTCAAATATGTTTATTTGTTACAAAGGCATGTCATTATAAGATTAAAAATAAATCTTCCTGCCAAGGTGCCCTTTTCCTTATAGTTGTTGTAGGTCATTGTTGGGTAATAGCTATGTTTGTTTCATTGGTTATCCTGAAATAAAATGTCTTTAATGACAATTTTCTTAATACGTATCAGATGAGGTATTTCCAGCAAAGAAAGGGAAACAATGCCTTTACACAAGGCACTGGTAAGGCATCATCTAGAAAACTTCTTCCCTGCTTTCAAGAAAGACGCATTCAAGCTGAAACAGGCTTAGAAAAGGAGCTATTAAGAATATCAGGGGAATAGTGAAGCCTGTCTTACAAAAGAAGACTAAAAGAGGTTGGCTTTTTTTAGCCAAGCCAAGCAAAGGCTAAGAGGAGATCAGATTATCATCTATAAATTAATTGGGGGTTATAAGCCATGGAAGGAGAAGAGCCATTTAAGCTAAAGGACAATGTTGGCACAAGAACCAATGTGTATAAAATGTCTATGAATAAATTTAGTCTGGGAATTAGAGAAAGGTTTCTAAAAGAAGGATAAAGTTCTGGAACTGACTTCCAATGATGCTTAAATAGTTAGGAGAGGAAGCCCAACCAGCTTATGCATGGATGTATATGATGTGGTTACCTGTATTAGCAGAAGACTGAACTCAGGTAGCCCTATCGTATCCTATATTCCTATTCATCAGTTGTCTTTTTGCACCAGCTTTGGCTTGCTTAGAACAGGGGTCAGCAGCCTTTTGCCAACCCAGGCTGGAGTGTATGACTCAACCATAGATGCAGGCCATAAGTCTCCACACCCACCCCTCAGAGGCAAGCTGACTGCATTCACACTGCTCCACCGTCTGTGCTTTCCTTGCTGCAGGTCCCTGATCCCAGTCAGCAAAGGAAGCAGACTCCACAACAAAGGGGAATCCTGTGGAAGGAATAGGTGGCATGGCATAGCTCTGTGTCACTGATTCCCCATGCAAGATTGGAATTTCACAGGCTGGATCAGGCTGCATCTGGCCCCTCAGCCATAAGTTGCTGACCCCTTGTTTAGCTCATACTAGTTTGTATGTAGTGGTAAATAATAGGGCTGTGAGAAGCTTCAACAGCTGTTTCACTTCGACACTGTTTCAACTCATTTTGAGCTTGAAACAACGAAATCGAAACAAAACAAAGGGCCTTGAAACGAATTGAGGGCAGTTGAAACATTTCAAAAGTTTTGAAATGTTTCAAGTTTCAAAGCAGCAGCCAGGTGGTGGGAGGCATGGGAGAGCCAGGGCTGTGCTCCAAGCAGCTCTGCAGCCCCATGTGGCTCAGCCTAGTGGCAGGAGGCAGGCAGAGCCAGCGCTGGGCTCCACCTCCCACTACCAGGCTGAGTTGCATGGAGCTGCAAGCCACTGGGACCTGAGCCTGGTTGGAGAGAAGTGGGATGCAGCCCCAGTGCTGCACTCCACTTCCCCCCACCGGGCTGCAAGCCATGCTGGCGGAGCCGGCACTGCGCTCTGGTGCTGTGTTGAGCCCAGTGGCTTGCAGCCCAGTGGATGAAGGCTGGGCACAGCACCGGGGCTGCGCTCTGGCTTCCTCCACCTGGCTCAGCACCCAGCGCCAGTCCCAGGTGGCAGCGGCAGCCTCCCGCCTGCACCCCTGGGAGGGCTGCGGGGCTCTGCCGGACCCCTCCTGGGGGTGTGGGTCCCTGATCTGCCTGCAATCACAGGAGGCTGCTCCTCCTCCAGTTTCATGCTTCCCCACTATAGCCTGTGGGTGAAGCATCGAAACAGCACAGAAACACTGAAACTGTTTCAATTAAATGAAACGGAACAGTGCTTTCAAAATTAAAAACGAAACACCTTTCCATCAAAATGTCGAAACAGAAGTCAAAGCGGAATGGTGCTGTTTCGCACAGCCCTAGTAAATAACCTGCGAGTGAGGAGAGGGGCACAGTCCTATATAGCTTATTTTATCCCCTCCAATATGAATCATTTTACTTAGAAGTTGTGTCAATCAAACTACAAGTTTTCATTTATTGGAAGAAGGATACCTTGTACTCAATGGCTTGTCTAAGTGCCTCCCAGCTATACAGTTGGTTGAATAAAAGATATCACCCATAAAAATCCTTGCCTCTCACATTTTCTGGACCATCACAGCTATAACACTACTACAAGCTTTATTGTAGGCATTTTAGAGTTTACAAAGGATGAGCTAGATTCTGTAAGCATTTAAGGGTATGATTCTCATTTTTACCAAACCTGATTTACACAGCTCTTGCAAAGGGGCCTTAAACTTGGCATAAATGTCATTTCAAGGCTCATTTACACTCCTAAAGACATATAAAGTACTCTAAGGATATTGGTAGTGTTGGAGTGATGTTGTAGCCATGATGATCTAGGAATTATGGAAGAGGCAACAATTTTTGGGGGTGATTTTTTTTTTTATTGCACCAACTGTATGGTTGGGATAAAGTTAGACAAGCTGTAACAAGGCTGTGTTACTGCAGTTTGGCTTCCATTTGCCCCAAGTGGATACACAAAACAGTTGTTGTGGAACAGACAGTCTGTGGTAAGCATCTACTCTCTTTTACCTCAACATAATTTGTTTGCCTGTCCAGTCATTTAGTATAAGAATCAGATCTCTTTGTAGGTGAGTAACTTCACCCGCAGAAGTTCAGCCCTTAGAAGAAGCACAGGGATAAATATCTGTCACCTTTGTGGTAGAATAGCTGTGGCTTGCTGCCTTCAGTAGGATAATTTAGGAGTAAGGTATTATCCAAATGTGTAAAAGGTAAAATTTGGCCCAGTGAGCATAAGAACTAGCTAACTAGTTTCCAAGATCATGGTGCTTGAGATGAGATCCACCAACTGGAAATTAAATTAACCTTATTTCTAATAGAGAAATAAAGGCCTGGACTCTGTGAAGTCAGAAATAGAACTTTGCCTCCAAATGCTCCTGAATAAGAGTTAAAAATTTAAGAAAACATAATGCAATACATATTTTCCTATTAAAAATTAGAGAAAAATGATAGATTATTTTTCTTATTTTATTAAACAAAACTATGTAGTAACACATGAATGTAAAAATAATGAAAAGTTATACATGAAGAGAGAGAGTCCAGAAAGTTGTATACAACAAACCAAATTTGTCTCATTACATATTACTTCAAGTAAGAAGCAATCTATAACATTATTCAAGACAAGTCCTTTAAAGATAGTAAAAGTTGATTTGAAGGGTTGTGTTTATTAGGGTGCTTTTAATAAGTAAGGACTTCATTAAAGGAAAGTGGTCAGGAGTCGCTAAAGGGAGAAATGTTGCATTTATCTCATTTGAAAATTCTCTCTCCGTCCTTTGAATGATTTGAAAAGAGAAAAATGGGACATAATCAAACTTTTCAACAACACCTAACACATTTTTCAACAGAGTTTATATTACAAGCACTGTAACTTTCCTGAAGTTTATGACTTTACTTTCCCCTTCCCTTGTGCCAAGCCCTGCTGATATTTACTTATATATTTAAGTGTGTTTTATATGATTTCTGTTGTGACAATATATAATTTTTTTAATGATTTATTTAGTATGAAACTATCAAAGCTCTCTGTTCTTATGCTGACAGAAGTTTAATTAAACTCAGTGGGAGCTTTGCCTGAGTAAAGATTCAGCATTGGGTTCATTTCTGTTGTTACAATTATTTCTCCAACTCCTTCATGTAATTTTGTATTTCCAGCTTAAGAATTGAAAAGAAAAGACAAATTTTCCTCTCTGTTATACTGGACTGACTCTGATGAAGTAATTGTATCCTACAAGTTGGCAATAGAGCAAGAAATTTTACCGGTTCATCAGCTCAGCTATGTGCCTTTTATACAGTGTGTCCTATGACCATCTGACTAAGAAAGTGCCTATTTTTATTATGTATGTTCCTATCTCAGACTAATAATCAGCCTTTGAGATTAAATTTCTGAAAAAAATGAATTTTCTGATCAAATCTATCAGCCTTAGTGGGTGCATCCCAGTTTGAGAAGAGAAGTGGATAGAGTATAACTGTTCAACCATATACCGTGCTAAAATATTTAAGTTATATTTCTTATTTAATTTTTATCATATGACAGAAAATTGTTTGCTGAAATCAGAATAAGTTATGTTTACCAAGTATAATGAAAGAATTTGTGTCCACCCAGAATTACTGTCTCTTTAACAATACCAATATATCCCTTAGTGACAATGCAGTTGTTAGGAGTGTAACATATTTCTACAAGCAAAAGAGAATACACTATACCCTTGTAAGTTGTAAGGTTGTATCTCTTACTGGGATAGTTACACTGATAAAAACTCAGGCCTAACTGTGAGAATGAACGTGTCATCCCCTTTCATTTTGCCAAATTATAAGCATCCCATTTGCAACATCACTGAAAACAATTAACAGCTATTTGATGAATGAATCCATTTTGCTATGCACCATAGGACAACGTGGAGAAAACAGGAGATGCTTTGGAATTGATTTTCAAGATCTTCAAGAAAAGATTATAATAAATAAAGTAATACTTAGGGTAGTATCAGCAGCTTGTAATTCCATTTTAGGCTAGGAACAGAAATTACACATAAGCCAGTATAAATGTTCATAAATCAGCTCAAATCTATAACACAACAGAAATTCAGTGCACATAAAATGCTTTCAAAATGTCTGAAACCAGTTTAAGGTAAACCTGGATGGATGTAGTATCAGACTTAATGGATTTAGGTTAAATTAGTTTACTGAACTTCTGTCCCAGATCCCTTCTAGATTCAAGTTAACTCACAGTCCCCCCAGAATCCCAGGATGCTTTGCACCTCCCCCACAAATCCCTCTCTCAGAGTGGGCAGGCTAACTTTGGCTCAAGATGTCTGCTCCACCCAAGCAGGGAGGCATGCTCTAGTATGCTCCAGCTTCGGCATGGGACACCGGAGGCACATGGGGCATTTCCAGTATCAAAAGTGAATGTCTGTTCACTTGCTTATCCATTCAATCTACTCAGTTTAGACTAAGCTGCAAAGGTTGAATCGATTTAGCCTCAGGCTTTTTGAGTGTCTGTACTTAGCCTTAGAGTTCAACCTCTCCGAGAGAAACCTTGACAAAATCCCTTCATTCATTGTACAATCTTTTAAGAATGCTTTATTTTCTGTTATATGCTTCCCTCATGGAACAATAGATGCTTAAAAAATCTGTTCATCCTCTCTAACACTTTGACTTGGCTTCTTCATGCCTTAAACAAAATATTTCATCATTTTGTGCCAACTCTCTTCACTACTGGAGTTATGAAAGGCTACCTATCACGCCCCAAGTCAGCACTGTGAGTATAGTCCTGCCCTATGGCCAGGGTCCCCCAATTCTCCTGCCATGACTTAATGGAACACATAAAGAAGGAGGGGGTTCAGTGGTGTTTCTTCCCCTCTTGGTCCAAAGACAGGGTACTCATGGGTGTGCCCCGGTAGTCCTTGGGGCTCCACCTCCCCATCACCCTGTCCACTCGCCAGCCACTCGGGTCTTCGGACTTTTGCCCTGTGGGGTGTCCAACCCACAACTATGGGTCCAGTGTCAGCTCCAACAATCCGGCCAGCTGCTGGGCTGCTGACTGAATCCTGGGGCTTCAGACCCTGGCTTCAGGGTCCAAGCCATAGGAGTCGAGTGCTCCTCACTGAGAAGAACGCTGCCTGGAATACTACAATGCTGCGGGGCTGGGAACTGCTTGCCCCCAGCCAGGTGCCAGTCACTGCCCCTGCTCCTCTGCCATGGGGCAGCATCTCCGGAGCTGCTACTGCCGACGTGCTGGGTCTCCGTGCAGCCGGTGTGCTCTCTGCTGGCTTCTCCTCCCCTAGCCGGCTTCTGGTGGGGTTTTTAAATCACACATGGTGGTGGCTCCAGCTGACACAATCAGCTAGCTGCCACCCTGCCCAGAAAGCAGCCGCTTGAAGAACCAGCGAAATGCTGGCTTATGCGGCTCTCCCTCTGCCCTAGCCTGCCCAGGAGGTAAGTTTCCTGGAACGTGGGTGGCCCTATTCTCTCCCTTGGGAACACTGGGGTTCACCCCCGGCATTTCTGGGTTCTGTGGGGGTTTCTCGCTGCCATACTACCATTCCTGAGATGTTTGGGAACACTTTTCCCAGAAATAGGCTATTTCAGATGTACATGTTGTTATTTATGGCACAGGGAGCACAATTAATTATGATATATGTAATGTACAGAACAGTATGTCACAAACATGTCATCTTCAGGGATTGGGTGTTCTTATTTTAAAAAGGGAGCATCACTTTGGAGCAAGATGAATAGAGGAGAATAGGAACTGAGGAAAATGTAGGTGTATTTATTTGTGGATGGGTGAAACAGATGAAAATAAGAGAAGGAGAAGAATACTCAGCTTCACCCAGACAGAACGGGGAACTTTCTCAGAGATTGCCACATAGGCAAAAAAAAGTCACTTGCCAGTAGTTCCAACAAGCAAAATAGATGCAGATTTATACTTTATCTCATGTAAAGCTGACCTTAGGCATTATGAGGCACCAGTATAGACAGGTCTGTTGGAAAGGCTCACTTTGTCCCTGTGCATGTGTATAAAGAAAAATATGTATACACCTTGTTAAATGCTTACTTGTTCCATAAATAAAAGCAAAAATACTGATTCATGCACAAATAATCAAGACCATGGCAACCTAACATTTGCTTGTTTCATAAGTATTGATCATACTGCAGACAGATATAGGATTACTGCTGTTTCACTCTTAGGAATATGTGAGATTTAACTGCTGAAGATAACAGGTTTCTCTGGTCCTCCCCTTTCTTTCTGAGTCTAAAGCTGATTTTTGTTGTATACTGAAATCAGTCTGGGTAGCACATCATTCAGACCCTTGCTACACATTATATGTATTCGGCAATTAACTGGTCAATTACACAATAAATTTAGACTGACCACACATGCAAAGTAAGATAGGCTATAAGGGCAAAGTGATTATGTAAAAATTAACAGTTAATTATGCAATAAATTTATACCAGGCACAGGTGCAAAGTAAATATCACATAATAAAAATGGTCATCCAGCTATAAAAAGTCTAAACCAGCTATAAAGTTAGTGCTTGAAAATTTGTAACAACTCTATAGTTGGTTTATATCCAGCTTTAATTTAAACATGTAGCAAGGACCTCAGTCTTAAACTGGAGAGAAGGTAATGCAGTCTTAACTGTTACAAGTATATTGGAATTGAGGCAAATCACCCCCTAAATACGTATGTCTTCATAGAAAGGTTCATGCCATTGCATTGGTTGATATTAACTGTTCCATTAAAAAGGTTCTGTAGAAAACTTATTTTTAACCGTTTCATACATTCATTGGAAGTTCCTATCCACATCTCAGGCTTTTAATATAGCTGTCCTGTATTTAAATTGCAAGCAGAATAGACTTCTTTTAAGAACTAACTCTCTTCTCAGTTCTTTTAAAAGACCAAGAGCATCAAGAAAGTATAGCTCAAGATCTTTAGGAACTGAGCTTTCTCACATGATTTTAGTACTTCTTAATTCCAAACGGATGTGAAGTAGGCAAGAATTTCTTCTATTTCTGGCTGTGCTGATTCTCAGAAATCTTGGCTTGGAAGCACTTGGATAAGGTACTCTCTAAAATAAAAGAGTGCAAGTCCAAATTTTTTTAAATGTTATGTTCATGTTAAGGTTTGTACAAAGGTCTGGAAATATCCTTATTTCATCTAAATTGCTTTGCTCATCCTTAACTATGCATTATTTTTTTCTTTTTTTCTTTTCTTTTTGTAGCAGAATGAAATGTTGCCCTTGAATAAATCCACAATTCTCATAAAAAATGCAAAAATCATTTTGTACATACATAGAGTTGCAAATCAAAGACTGTGACTGCTTTCCAGGTTTTCTAATCATCCTTTTCATGTTTATTAAAGTAGTTCACATAAGCAGGAAGAAGACACACTAGATTTACGTGTCCTCATCCAAAACACAGCATTAGGAATTTCTGTTCCTTACCCATCAGACTACTAGTATTGTATAAGTTTAGTTGAATAGAAATCACTTTCTTCATGTGAGGTAGAGGTTGAGGAAATAAAATCTCCTTGTAGATGTATTTAACCACTCCCAATTTTTTGCAGCTTGCAGACTGATCAATATCCTTAGCGCTTTAATATCATTCATGTTACAGTACTAGGTAGGATAAATATTTTTTAAATATACAGGACAAGACTACACTTTTTAATTTGTCTTTTATGGCATCTATACTAGGTAGCACCCTGAAGCACTTACATACTTGATCCTTTCTCTTCCTTGCCCTGTAATTGAACTGATTCAGATCTTGCAGTACCTTCCCAGACCTTTTTTTAAGCAAAAGTCTCATTGCTCAAGTTGTGAGCAATGGGGAAAAGACTTGATCATAAACACTCTGATATTAATTTTAGAATCAGTATAACATTTTTAAAAACACATAACAATATTTAGGCACCAATGTATTGTTATAAAACCTGTTGGGAAATATTTATTTTGCTATATTTTGAGCATTTATGTAACGGAAGTAAATAATTAGCCAAATAAGAATGCTACATTTTATTACCCCTTGTATGTCTTAGAATCCTACTTTCTAAAAAAATTGGATCAGCAATATTGAATTTTATTCCAATAACTGTGTCCTTGGAAGAGTGGGAGCTAGATTTTACATAAAGGCATACCATAGTTCTAGGTTTGTAGACAGACCATAATTTAACTGACAGTTTATTGTAGATTCTTCCCAATGATATTGTACAAGGTGCACAGATTTTTTTGCACATTCCATATTGAATTTTCAGTTCTGGCTTTTAGAATATTAATCATCTGGCCTGTAAACCATAATATTATGATTTGAAAGCCAAAGAAGGATTCCAAATATGGATTCATACAATGTCATTTTTACAGGTTCATTTTACTGGCAATAACTACATTAAAAGATGAGTATCTGCTTTTTCATTCAGATAGATCTAAATTATAATTAGGACCATAACAAGTATAAAGAGTTTCAATTTAACTGAATTTACCAGTTTTTTGTGTTTTGCACTTGCAAGTTCAGTGAAATGCTGCAAAATGTATATATGTTACAGGTGTTTGTTGAATTGCAAACTAGAATAAGACTGAGTATGAGTCTGTGGTAGACCTACAGTCCACTTGAACCTGGTATAATGCCACTTTTATCACCAAAAATTATATCACACATAAAGAATCATGGTATAGAGGTTATAGAAAGAGTTATTTGCACTCAAGGGATGCACATTTCCCATGGTGCAAATAGCAGTGGCACAAATATGTGCCACTGCTATTTGTCCCCAGGCATGCCCCCATGTGCACTCTGGCAAAAGGACCCAGGTGGGGTATGGGAGGTTGGAGCCTGTACCCATGCTGGCCCCAGCAGCCTTAGCTAGGATCCTGGGGGTCTCCTAGGGCAGCAGCAGTGCTGAGCCAGCCACTCAGAGCCAGGCCAGCAGCCAGAACATGGCTCCGGCTGGCAACGCTCCAGTGTTGCACTGCTTTTCTAAGTGGTGGGTTTTCTGACACCAGGATCTCCCAGTGTCGAAACACCCCCACTGTGCTGCAAATTAGCAGTGCGGTGCATGAATGTATGTGTACTATGTGCAGTTCACTGTGCCTCAAATGGCTTTGAGGCACCACAAACCACACATTTGCACTTGTGAGAATGCACCCAAGGGTTGTGTCCAGGCAAACACGGTCATGCTTTATGTGGCGCTGCAAACATGTTTGCAGTGCCACATACCACACAAGGGCATGCTGGCCGAGTGTGCACTGCTCTGTTTTTTTTTCCCTGCAGTTTTTTTGACTCCTGGATATCCAAAACACCATGCAGAAAAAACCCTTGGAGCAGTGCATACTCGCAGCACGCACTGCTGAAAAGTGAAACTGGGCCGCCCAGAGTTGCACTGCTTCTGCCAGCCAGGATCTGCCCGGCAGGATCACTGTGGCTGCAGCCCTGGGAAGACCCCAGGTAAGGCTGCTGGGACCAGCACAGTGCTGGCCCTAGGCTCCTGTACCACCCCCAGGGTAACTTGCCATGCACCAAAGTGCACGTGGCATGGGCGTTCCCAGGGACAAGTAGCTGCGATGCACAGTGCACCACTGCTGCTTGTCCCCGGGGAACCAAATGTCCACACACATCTGGATGCACCCCAGGAGTGCATCTCAGAGCACTTGAGCTTTCCTGCAGGAATAATATTTTTTCTCTCTAATTTTGGTACTTTGTTACACATTTCATCCCACACACAGCTGTTGTCTGGTTGAGTTATGGGTCCGATCTATTTCCAGTTGAAGTCAGCAAAGGTAGCCATTAATTGCACTGGGAGTTATATCAAGCCCAGTGACCATATTGTGCCCTTGAAAAATAAGTGGCTTTTGTTCTCAGTCTAGGAAACAAGACTGCCATCTTGAATTTCTTCAATTCCCTGAAAAGTATGTTCTGAGAGGAATTTGTAATGAATTGTTCCCTGTTTGGGGTCAGAACCATCTGTAAAAATTATTTATTTAATGAAAATGACTCTTTGACTGGTTAGCATTGTGTACATGTGGGTCCCTTAAGCTTTCTATCTATAGTTTCTTAGAACTGTCACAATAACTGTTCCTTACCTATATCAATTCCAAAAAGCAGTCAATACCTCTGACAAATACGTATAGAGAAGGTGAACTTAATGGCTATATGTGAAAAGCAGAAAATATATTTCAGTTACAGAAGAGGTCCTTTCCCCTTCAGTGCAGTTCTGTTATATCACCTCCAGTACATAGTCATTATTGGTGTGTACTTTATTTTAAGTTAACTGCATTCTGTATTACTGGGTAAGATTTTATTAAAAGCTATACAATGTGTGTTCTGACTAAGGCATATAAACCTGCTACATTGCTTGCCCTTTTTAAAAAGTGGTTATTTGTTATTTGACATTATTTTGTCAGACATCTGATGTGTATCACTGAAAGCAGTGCATTTGTCCTCTTTTAAGGCTAACCAGTAATAAACATTTAAGTCTTCACATTTACAATCAATGAAACATTTTAAAACCATATAATAGTTTTCTAATTATTTTGTCTAGAATTTTGAATATCTTTTTTATTTTTCTCTACAGTTAACTTCCATTAACATTAAAATGAGAGAGAGAGAGAGGAGAGGAGGAAAAAAGCAAGCTTTGCAGTAGACAAAAAAAATCAAGGCTAACCACCAACAGCTTTGCAAAAAAAGAATGTTCTGGTTGTTATAAAACATATATATGACTGACAAGTGATATTATCCACTGGTGAGATATTGTTCACATGTCTACAGTATAAAATTACCAGAAAAATCATGCTAGTTATCAATCCACATGTGCCCAGTGCACTTTCTCAATTTGAGAATTTCTTACAGATCTTTTTTATCGTATCGTTTTAACCCCTTACCTCCCACAAATTCTCCATTCCTGGCCCTCACTACAATGTACCCTTTCATGCAGATATGAACATATATTTTTCCCTCTGATATTATTAAGCTGAACAAGGAGCTTACTGAGATGCTAGATTGATGGTGTTGGAGCATGAAGTTCTCCATCCACAGAAGAGGCAAGTTTCCCTTCCCACATAGCTTGCCAACCTGCTTCAATCCTTTCTTGAAAAGAGAGATTTGTTCTAGAGTTGAAGGGTTCATTCAGTCCCTATGGTTGTGTCTATGCTGCCATCCCTCTAGGCTAGGGGTAGAATTTACACATAAACCAGTATAAGAGATTGGAAATCGGTTAAAATCTGTAACAAAACAGAAGTTCAGCACACATGAACCACTTTTAAAATGGCTGAAAATGGTTTAAGATAAACCTGGATGGATGTAGTATCAGACTTAACTGATTTAGGTTAAATTGGTCTATTATACTGCTGTCCCAGATCCTTTCCAGGTTCAAGTTAACTCACAGTCCCCCAGCATCTCAGGATGCTTTGCACCTCCCCCAAAAATCTCCCCCTCTCAGAGTGGGTGAGATAGCCTTGGCCCAAACCATCTGCTCCAGCCAAGCAGAAAGGCAAGCTTTAGCATGCCCAAACTTCTGGCCTGGGCCACTGCAGGCATCTGGGGCATTTCTAGAATCAAAAGTGAATGTCTGTTCACTTGCTTATCAGTTCAATCTATGCAGCTTAAACTAACCTGCAAGGATTGAATTGATTCATCCTCAGGCTTTTTGACTGTCTATACTTAGTGCTAGTGCCTGCAGTGTAATGTAGAGATAAGCAAACTAACTTTAGAATAGCTGGTTGGATACAAGTAGTAGTCTAGCTGCAGTAGTACAAAACTCAGCACAGATTAATTTACTCTAGTTCTTAAACTGGCTTTATAGCCTGTGCTGATCTTTGTGCTGGTGTACCTAGAATACTACCAGTAACTGAACTAGCTAGTCTACAGATAAACTTGTTTGCCTAAATACAGGCAACCCCCACTTAATGCTCTTTTGCTTAGTGCTATTTCACGATAACGCTCATTTTAAATTATACCTGATTCCACTTAGCCCTCTGCAAGTTTTGCTATAACACTCACAGTTGCCATCTTGGGTCATTATAAACACTTGTGGTCATCATCTTGGATTGTCAAATACTTTCGGTTTCACTTAACACTTGGTTTTTCAGGAACCAATTAAGAGCACTAAGTGGGGGGTGCCTGTAAAATGAATGTTTTTGAATTGGCATAGCCCAACGAGCCTGATTCATTCTTGAATACTCAAAGAATTGGCTAAGGTAATTTTAGAGTCACTGGGCATTTATACACATACTTTTTCATGCTACAGCATGCCAGTGATCTGGCATGTCAGAGCAGAGTCTCCTCCACCTGAGAGCTGCTGCAATGCATGCAGTTGTAAAAGTGGCAAAATGCACATCAGCACAGCTAAAATGACAATGGTGAGCTTTTGAACTAAAAAACTTCTAATGCGCTTTAGTTCAGAAGCAGACCCCCACCATTTTCTGCACGCTGACACACATTTCGCCACTTGTACAATTGCATATGTTGCAGCGCTGGGTGCTTTTCAAAGTGCCCAGCACTGCAGCGCATGCATGTGTAAAATTGCCCATTGGCTGTTATCTTTGAAACTTTACAGAGGTCAGATCAGAAGACTGGAGAAAAGGCCTGTCTTTAAGAAACATAGGAACCTAGTGAATTATAAACTGGTCAATCTAGCATTATTACGTGGATAGTTACTGGAGCATATACTCAATCAATTTGTAAGCATCTAGTATATTAAAAAAAATAAGGTATTATTGTGATATTCCTGTTAATTGTGTTCATGTTGTTATGATATTGTGTGCAGAGGGGGGTGCAGGGATCTGGGCAAATCAACGTGTGTGGGGCCCCCTTAACACTGCGCGGGGCTGTGGTACCCCTGCAACGGAGGGGGTCTCTGTGCTTCTTCCATGGCATGGGGTTGAGCTGCCAGCTCCAGGTGGGCACCATGGGAGGGGCTGCAGCTGCTCTGCCCGGCTCTTTGCCCCCCCCCCCCGCAAAGCGTGGGGCCCGGGGTGCTCGTCCCCATTTGCTGTTCCCTAGGGACAGCTCTGATTGTGTGATCCCATTTACCTCATTAACCTATTCATAGATAATGAAGTGCCAGTGTACAGGCCCTGGCTAGGTGCGGGACATGAAGGAGAAGTTAAAGTGGTGCTTTAGCACCAACAGTCTCAACAAAGGTGAGATGTCCAACATCCAGAAAGTGTCCAAGGAAATTATACCATATTTACCCAAATCCAAGATAATTTCAAGTTTAAGATGACCCCCAATAATTTGATTCTACATGTGGAAAATTATAAATTTGTTATATTATTCCATGTATAGAATCTAATTAATGGAAGGTCACTTAAAATTCATTCCCCTCTCCCTGATGTGCCAGGGAAAGCAGCAGTGGGAGGTGAGGGGCAAGAACCCTGTCCCTTGCTCCCTTACCCCTTTTCCCCCCATGCCTGTACCTATACCCCACCCCAGAACCTGCTACTCTGCCATCTGCCTATCTACGTCTGTGCCTGTTCCCCACTCATTCCCCACACCTTGCTCCCACCTTAGCTTGTCTTTCCACCCCCTGCTCCCCTTCCTGTCCATCCCCACCTCTTACCTTCTGCTGCAGCCTTTGCTTCAGATCAGGGCACTCAGCAGCAGCAGTTGCTCTGCCTCGTTCCACTTTGGCCCGATCAAGGGGAGGCAGTGGCTGCTCCCAGCTGGGCTGGGTCAGACAGAGCTGGAGGGACTGGAGATGGAGCAGGAGATAAAGAGGGAGGAGACAGATGGATTGTGGGGGCAGGGGCGCAGAGTCAGTCACAGGTATGGGAGCAAGGGGTGCAAGCTGCAGGTTCCCCTCCTTCTTTGGTCTTCCCCACTCTCCCCTGGCTATGTGGCCTCTCCTCCATCAAATGAGCCATACCAGCCTGAGGCAGGAGTCACTCACCCCCAGCTTCAGACCCGAACACAGGACCAAAGCCAAAGCTGAGCCACCTCCTGACCTCAGCTAGTAGTTGAATCCAAGATGAGGCTTTTTTTCCCCATGTTGGCTGAGGGACAACAACCCAGCTTGGATTTGAGTAAATAAAGTACATGACTATAGAAGATGAGACCAGGGCTGAAGCAGCCTGTCAGCTCCTGGCTAGAAAAATCTGGGGGCTGAGAGAAGTAGAAAAGCTTTGGGGAAAGACTGGAAATGAACAGTTAAGTATCTTTGGTAGTGCTCAGAGCTGTGTAGTCTGGGTAGTCTTTGCCCCCAAAAAACCTTTACTGAAGAGACTTTCTGCTGTGCTTCTTGGGACTAGGGGCTGCACTGGATCTCCCCAAGTGAAGTCCTTCTCTCAGGAGCAGAAATTCCACTGGATTCCAGCTCCTTGAATCAGGCCCATGGAGCATGAGAGGGAGTGGAACTGAAAAGACAGGATTTTGGGGGAGAGAAAAAACCTGGGCTCTGCTCCCCTCCTGCTCTAGAAGCTGCACCTGGGCTGGCTTTTGGGGAGTAATCTCAGAGACCAGACAAAAGACAATGGCGGTCCCTTTAGTTTTTGACCTCTCTTTGGAAGTTTAATGTAGTTTTGATGATAGTTTAGTGACACATATATCTGTCTTCTATAAAATGGACTGGTACCAGAAATTCATTTTACCAAACCTCCTAATCAATGAGTAGGTAATATCAGCTATGCATTGCTGTCATTTTGTTTTAGATGTAAACAAAAGTGTTAGAGGTGAAAGGCCTGCACTTCATAGTCATCTGACTTGCATTTTCAGTATAACTCAAACATTTTTCTGGTATGTCCCAGGGTAAGCACCGGTCAAGGATCTTGGTGTTCTTTTGGCTACTCTTGTAGCAGAGCATTTCTTTGTAAAAGATTCCAAACATAAGAGCTAGGTCCAGACATAGTATAAATTGGGATAGTTCCAATGATTCAGTTAATTTCAGTAGAACTGCATGAATTTATACCAGATGAAGATCTGACCTAAGAAAGTGGTATTAAAAAATGTTCATCTGGGTCACTTAAGCCACCATTGACATTCAGTAGTTTTTCACAATGCATAGAACCATACCATAGAATATTAGTAACCATTCCCTGCAGCCAAAAAGGCCTGATAGATGGGAGACCTCAACAAACTTTTGACCTAGTCCAGATCCAAGTAGCTTGTGATATGGCATGTGACAGGATCATGGCACCAGAGATAGCATATCACTGATATCATTTTGTCTTAATGCCCTTTTGTTCATGCCCATATGTAATTTTTAATGCAGTATTCAATACACTACTGAGGTCAAGTCAGATCAAGGGTTATAGGTCTGCTTGATTAAATAAAAGTGGATTGTTTGCCTGTCTACTGTTTATCTGTTTTGGTTATCCTGTCATTTGAATTTTATTGTTTTGTCCATATTTCATCAGACCATTTTTTGGGGGGGTATCATTTTCTGTGTTGTATAGGTCCTACCTGCTGGCATGGATTTGTTCATCTAAAATGCCTGTCCTGAACAATTTCCATCATTTTTATGGTCTTACATTTTGTCATTTTCTACATGAGCATGGTTGTGGTTTGTTATGTTTTGACAGTAGTTTGTCATAAAGCTGTGGATGACTTCTTTGGCTTGCTTATAAAACTTTCTTCTTTGTAGTTGCTGAACCAAGCTAACTAAAATATTCTTCCTCTGACAAAATGATTAGCACTAACAAACATGCAAGTGTGGTTGTATTAAGGCATTCATTACAACACCTTTCATAGATGAAACTATGAACTTCACTTCATCAACTTACTGTATACAAAAAATCATGGACTAAATACAGACATTGGATTTATGACACATTATAACCTGCCTAACATCTGACACCCCAGGTACCTCTCCACCTTTTACCAGCTACCTTCATTCCCTTCCCCCTCACCGCAACCTGTCTCTCACCCACTGACTCCTCAATTTGCATCTTTACTAATTGGCTTTCTTGCATGCATACCAGCCCCTGGATTCTTTACTATTCATTCTGTTCAGGAAGAGCACACACCAACTGCAGATGCTTCCTCAGCCTGAGGAATTAATACCCAAAAGCTTGCAAAGAAGAATTTTTCCAACTATTTGAGTTGGTCTAATAAAAGATATCAGATTTAGCCAAATAATTTTGTCTACAAGTAAGGCATTTAACACAAAAGTACAAATACATTACAAGTTAGGTCTATGCTAGTAAGTGATAGTTTATTTTTCCAAATTTGGATGTTTATATAGTAAAACTAATATTTCCATCTTAAATATCTTTTTGTTAATGTAAAATTAATAATTGACAGTAATTTAAAACCTGAAGTCAATAAATCTTCCTGGGACTTTTGTAGACTTACTAACTTCCACTTAGTATTCTTGAATTCTGTAATGCAGAGTAGGGATGAGGCCTACCCTGAATTTCCATAAACCTAATTAAGCGGTTTAAGAGTCAGGCTTTGTGAGCAATTCTGTGATCATCATGTTAGGAGTGGTTACCCTCAGAGCCGGCCTTAGAAGCAGGCGATGTGGGTGACTGCCCAGGGCACCGTGGTCGGGGTGGCACCAAACACAACACACACATGCACACACACATGTGTGAGCAGCTTACACTCACAACAGAAGTCTCCTTCTCCCACTCCCAACCTCTCCTACCTTGAATCATCCATCTCTTCCCCAGCTCACTCTCGGACCCACTGGCCTTCATCATCCCAGGCTACACGTACCTTGACCCCTTTCTCTCTCGACTGTCATCGCCCCCCTCCCAGGAACCTTTGGCTTCTCCTAGGCCCTGGCCCTGCCTCAAGGCCAGTTGAGAACTACTGGCCTGCCTGGCTCTGGCAGTCTCCGCTGTGAGCTATTTCACCCTTCGGCGCCCCTGGCCCCTGGACAGGTCACTTGAGATTCCCAGGGTCAGTCCTCTGGCAGAAGCCCCCTTATCTCTGTGGATCGAACCTCTTGGGCCCCTCCATGTGTCAGTCTCTTTATCTGTATGGGTTTGGAGCCCTCCATAGGTCTTGCTACACAGCCCCTTTCTTCTCTAGACACAACCTGGCCTCTCAGTAGGACCACCATCTCTCAGCCCCTCTCCCAGTTTCTCGTTAGGCCCCTTTGCACTCATCTTCTCTCTCTCTGGGCTTGTCTGGCCTCTCAACAGGGCCAGGCACTCAGACCCTCTGTCATGATTCACCTGGCCCCTCAACAGGCCCACAGACTTTCAGTCCCTCTCTCAGGGCTCACCTGATCTCTCACTAGGTCTCTATGCACTTTGTCCCCTCTTTCTGGGCTCAACATGGCCCAGGCACTCAGAGCATTCCTTGCCTCTTAACAGGCCCACAGACTCTTGGCCCCCTTCTCACAGCTCTGGACCCCACACTGGGTCCCTAGGAGCCTCCTCCACCCTCTTAGTTCCTGCCCAAACCTCTGGATGTCCTTCTCCTTCCTAGTATTCAGGAGTAGCATCTTTCCTACTGGGTAATGTTCATACACCTAGTCTATGCCCAGCTCTCCTCCAACCAGGAGACTTCCTTCACTCAGGTTATTCCTTTGATCAGACCCAGCCACACCTGCCAGTCCCTTGGGTCAGCTGATGCAGGAGCCAGTGGCCTTCACCTGCCAGTGGCTCAGCAGGCTGCCTGACCTCTTAAAGTGGCATGTACATCCAGTGCCCTGCCACACTATTCTGCACTTCCCTTTTGCTTCCCATAATGATGAAAAGGTGGAAAGGAGAGTCTATTGCAACTCATTATCTGGCCAATTATTCTTCAATGAACTCTTATTTGTAACACTACTCTGTTTCTGTTGTAGCAGTGGGTATCCAAGGTGCCAGAGCTTTGAATAGGCATCTTTTATCATTTAAGTAAAAATAAATGAAATAACATGTTGGCTCTTCTCTCAGAGATAATAGAATTAAGACTGAGCTGTGAGGCTGCGGGTTGTATTCTATCTGTAAGGAGTGTGTTTAGGGGAATGAGTCTTTCTAATCAGCTTGTAACAGGGCACTCTGTTCCTTTAAGAGGGAACAGTAAGCCCTGTTGAGAGACCAGCTGCAGGGCATTTTGATAGGCAAAGCTTTAAAAAGCTCCTAGAAATGTAAGCAACAGAGGAAGAAGTAAACTGAATTCAGCTGCTTGCTATAAGAAGGGAGCCAGGTAGCTGTGCTAGAACCCATACCTTAACAGCTCCTCCTTGAGGGCCTGGGACAGGGTAGAAGTGTTTTTATTTTCTTTTGCTTGTATTTTGTTGGTTTGCTTGTCGCCTAAGGACTGTGTTACATCAGGGGACTGAGTGAGGAACTTCTCAGGGAGCAAAACCCACCTGCAAAATCTTGCATCGTAGGTAACTCACTAATATAGCTATGGAGAGTTGATGAGAGTTCCCACCGTCATAAAGAAAATATATGCTCTGTTTCTGATTTAAGAAGGTTACAAATAAGGATGGTACAAGTGGTGAAGATGTTGCAGGTGTTTGAGGGGAGGAACCACATTTCCTATGGAATCAAAATTGCACAGGTTACTTTTTTGGCAAAACAAGGGTGAAGTGTAATTTAGTTAACTTGGCTGGGATACTCAGGGTCTGGAAAGTGCTTCAAATGTTATATTTTTCCACATCCTCAGTTATTTGTCAGCATCCTGACCATATTTAAAACTGGCAGAACAAATTAAATTGTATTTGACAGGCATGGTTTAAGAATAATGCATCCGACATTTGTGCAGGGGTTTCATCTAGATGACTGTTGAGGTTCCTTCCAACGATGTGATTCTCTGAGTTCAGTCAATCAGAGCCCAGTCCAAACTTATAGAAGATCAGAGAGGAAGAAAAGGACCTCTGTGATATTTTGAAAGATTTCATGTTATTTTGTACTTTAATTTGTAACCAGTGGTGCTATGTGAGAGAGATGATTGGGTACTAAAAATATTACAGAAGTAGAATGATTGGACTAACTGTATGGTCAAGGAAGGAAGCAGATCCAGAATTTTAATAGGAGGTGAAAGCAAAAGTTTTTACGGAACCAGATAAACTGTGACCTGACTGATACAGGTGGAGCACAGCGTAAAGAAACAGTTGGAGTGTGGGGGTCGGCAAGATTCAGGCCACTCAGCCACAGTGTTATGATACGTTACACATGATGTTACTCATCCTGCATGTGCAGTTTTTCCATGCAACTAAGAGCAACAGCAAAGTTGCAAAGAACTTCTGAGACTACAAATGTGTATGTACAAATGTATATAAAAAAGATCATTTTGGATCAAGTAGAAGGCATGATATGTTGATCAGTTTTCTTAATTTCTTTGAGATGCTTCATTTATTAGCATGCAAGTGGTGCTGTTTCATTTTCTTCACCACTGTATTGTGTTCAGAGTGCTCACTTGTATCGCTAGCAACTTGCATCTCATCTGAAATAGTGTGATATAATTGATCAAGGACAGGTACAATCAACATTCAACAAAAGTAAAAAAAAATCTCTGCTAATGATTGGTTACAGTAATCTTAACCTGTCTGATGCCAAAATGGAAGATGCTGTCATTTAAGAGAGGTGTCCCGCTATGTAAAGATCTTTTCTGGTTTTTTAAGTATATACTTCTTTAAATGCATTTTTTTCTTCAGTGACATTTCTGTAATGTCAGTAAAATTGTACAGATAAAATGTCTATATGTAGTCTATAATCAATCAATTTGACCTCCTCCATTTATATTTAACCATCGTTCTATTTATTTGGATAAGTAAGTTTATAAGAAAAATCTGTTATATACAAAAAGAAAATACTTGTTATATACTGTTATATACAATAAGAAAAATCTGCTATAATTCCAAAACAAATAATGTATTTTAAATCATTTTACCTTTTAGAGGGGAAAAAAGACAACAAGGCGAGAGGCACCAGGTTCTGCCTGTAGACACACACGGGTAATTTAACAAGACTTACCTACACATTTCTGATGTAGGATTTGGATTTCTATGGTCATTGAGACTTCCAGTAGATTATCTTCTGAGTATCCTCTATGTCTACCAAATCTGTCACATAAATTGGAAAGTGAGTAGTTATATTTGCACAGAGCTTTGGGGAAGGAGGTTAGTGAGCACTGGGCACATCTACACGGGTACATTTACTGCACAGTAACCAAAATTACTGCAAAGTACAGGCACGCATTTACATGGGCATGCCTGCACCATGCAGTAAATATGTTGAATTATGCTGACGTGAGCATAAATTTGATACCTGCATCATTCAGGTATCAAATTTACACCCGATTAGTTACATGTCTAGACGCCTTACTGTGCAGTAACTAATCAGGAGTCAGTCCACGAATCCCAAATCAGTCCACATACAGCATTCATGTGCCTGCATGCGTAGATGCCGGCCTATTCCTGGTTACTGCACAGTAATTTACTGCACAATAAATTTAAGCTGGCATCAGTGCACAGGTAGACACACCAACTGACAAGTAACAGAGACAGCTAGCCTGCCTCTGAGCTAATTAGCTTGCACAAATACCACATAGATGTGGTTAATCTGCTTCTGGCTGAAAGGGCAATGTGTATGAAGCAGCACAACATTCCTGAGAGCACCACCTCTTACTGAGAGGACAGTAAGTTTGCTAGGTAGGGTTAGGGCACACATTGCAAATTAGTTACACTGCCTCATTTGTGGATTGGGCATGTGCTGGGTAGAAGCATGTGGGTGGGTTATGCTTCCTGATGGCCCTGGATATGGCACTGAGGGGATGTAGACAAAGCCTGAAAAGCATAACTACTCAGTGGATATGGGTGTAGATGGAGTTTTATATGAGAGAAAGGGTCAGGAAAGACTATACTTACATATCTGCAAGTATAGTATGACATAAAGGTCTTATTGACATGCACTGTGGGGGGGACATACTACTTAGGAGTGACAGTGCTCAGCATTCCCAAATGAGCACTGATTTTAAAATCTTTAGGTCACACCACACACTAATTTATTATAGAAAACTAATATTAAAAATACCCATCAAGATTCAGCAGCATTTGCATCAATTAAAAGAAAAATGTAAACATAGTTATAAAGAAAACCTCAGGCACCAGGGACCTTCTTTCCTGCCCAATCATATGACAGTATCTACTTGGCATACCCTATTAAAGCTCCCATTTCATGCAGGAACTTCACTAGTGCCTGCTTCAGCCCTCCCCGAATGCCAACTCCAGCAGATGGACTCTTCACAAGCATACAAAGGAAGAGAGCTGCTGCATTCCACACTGTACCTTACAAATAATCTAAGATACAACTTCATGTAGCACACAATGCAGGGCAATCCTGTATAAAAATGCTACACTGTGGATATTTTTATTATGTTAGAACCCATACACCTAAAATAGGTCACCACTTCTTTGAGGCATTATATAAACATATAGTAAATAATAATCTCTGCTTCTGAGAGTTTACAATCCAAAGACAAGACATGACAGGAGCAGCAGATAAACATACAAGCTTGGTGGCAGGTCCTACATCTGAGAAGAAAGAGTTTTAACTTCCATATAAAACATAAATCACATGTATATTTTGCTTCCCTAGCTTTCTGTTCTTCCTTTCATAATTAAAACAAGCATGGTAATTCTTATTTCCATTTGAATCTCTCTTGAAAAATACCATGGGCTAACAAATGCAAACTATCAACAAACGGTTTGAGGTTGCAGAACTGTCAGCCAGTCCTAACTTGTTGGATCTTTTTTTCCCCTTCTTTTCTTTCTTTCTTTTGCAAAGTGGCTTATGTTTGACATAGTTTCTTCCAAATTCTTTGCATCTCCCATGTCTCTCTTGCTGGACCATTTAAAGCAGTTATCCCTGTCATTAGGGCTATATGAGTTTTTTTGTCTATGGATATTTCAAATAAAATTAATGAAAAAATGAAATGGTCAGATTATTTTGGGGTTTTTATATTTATCCATTGCTAGTTTCTAGCAAGGAATATTCTAATATGCTATTCCTAAACCTATAGCTTCTTTGGTATTGTAGTTGGGGAGAGGCTGATTCTCTACTAACTTTAGCTTTGTTCATCTTTTGCATGCATCTGAATCCAATGTAAAAGGTAGAAAAATTAGAATTTCCACTCCAACCTGTAATTACCCTTATACCCACTTTGCATGGACATAAACGATGACACAAAATACAAAGTAAAAATCAGGTTCCCTTAATCTTCCTTTATTGCCCTATCTTGTAAAATGCTGACCGCAGTGTTGCATTCAACAAGCATCAATCAGAGACTCTCTGTAGCTAGTGAGCTATAGGAAGTTAGTTTTAGAAATGGAGATTTTCATTTACATTGCTAACAAGAATACAGGTATTTCACTGCATTAATGGTGAATGATGAACAGTATTATATGAAGCCTGATTTTTTTTTGTGGCCATAAAGTATGAATTAAAGTAAACAGAAGGGTTCCTGGGATAAGCTACCTTAAAACAAAAGTTCTATATTATCTACAACTTTGTAATTTTTCCCTAAAAGTAAAAGTAAAGCTATATATAGCTGTTTCAGAATGAAAGCATCATATAAAAATTAATGACAGAATTTTAGGGACTACAAGGGAAACATATCCAAGGATTTATTGACATACTGTCTTATTTATAGAGCAGGTTGGGAATTAAACTAAGCTTTGTCTTCATCAGAAAAGGCTGGATTGTTAAAACTGATCTTTTTCATGAGAAATTATTAGGTTTGACAAATTTCTTTCATTAAAAATGTTTTTGGGAAAAAAGTTTTTTGAAAGTTTTAAAGAAAAAATTTTAGTCCTTGTCAAAAAGTTCCATTTTGAAAATTATAAAAAGTGTGGTTTGAAATAAATTTTTGTTTCAAAATTTTAACTAAATATAGTAATAGATTGTTAAATTTAGCATGTTAAAAATAATAAAAATGAAATGTGGCTTTTGCCATGAAGCAGAATTTGGGAAGATTTTCAATTTGTGAAGATTTTGAGAATATTAAATTTCTTTCCTTATTTGGGATAGGAAAAACTTTTGAAATCTTGAAAATTTTCCTGGGATGGAAAATCATGTCCTGCCCAATCATTCTTATTTAGTAGTGGAATACCTGAAAAAATAGTGAAAATAAGGTTGGCTGGTACTGGCAAGACAGTATTATACAGACAGTCCTGATAAATGACAAGAGCAAGCCAAAGACAGAAAGTTGGCACAAGACATGCTTTTCATTCTTCTCAGAGACAGGTCACATGCCATGAAATATTTCAGTCATTCTCAAGTGATTATTTATTTATTTATTTATTTATGCTTTTAATTCCTTCATGAAGTTTTTTTATCGGAGTTATGTAATATGATGATATGAAGATAATTTATAGTGGGAAGCTTCTCTCCCACTTTGTGCTTTGCTATAATGGATTATTTGATTTCTGGGTCCCTGCTTCTCCAAGGAGTATCAAATAGCCACAAGATTTCCCTGAGTGCTAGAACTGTATTTAGATCTCTGATTCACTCAAAAGCTATACAAAGTTGCAAGTAGCTAGACAGTTCTCTGTTAGTTACAGAGCTGAGGTGGCTGAAAATCACGTTATTCTAGCAAATGTTGGCATTAGATTATGCACAAAAAACTAGCTTTGGATATTCCCTTGTCATAAACATGTTTATATAAGTAACTTCTACCTGTTGCTAAATCCAGCTGCTTTTTGTCGGTTTGTTTTGCTAACATGAATACAGAAACTTTAATCCGTGATGACCTATTCTTCATGGGAGGTAGCTGGGTATCATCTGATCCTCTGTTAAGGGTGGAGGATGCTACACATCATTTAATGCAGGGTGCGTCTACATGAGACATTACGTTGCCGTATCAACAAGCTATGGTGACATAGCTCATCGCTATGGCAACGTAGCATTGGTAAGCAGAAAACATGATGTCAGCACTACTGCACAGTGGCAACAAGCTATGTCCCACAGAGAACTTCAGTGCATGCTCATATGGCAGTGGAGGAGAACAAGCAGAAAGGTTTCCTACCAGGCTACAAAATGCACTACTTGCTGCTGGCAGCAGAAGGTGCCTGTTTCTGCCCCTGCCCACCTTTTCTGGATAATACCCTGCTAGTTCTTGGTGCATTTGTGTAAACAATACTAGATTATACCAATGTCTGCCATCCTAGCAGTGGAAGGGCTCGGGCCACCAGCGGAAGGATTGGGATCATCCCTGCACAGAACATACACTGCAGTCTTTTCTCATCTCTTCCTATAAGCAGGGCTTATAGTGCTATCTATTATTAAGGTTCCCTGGCAGTTTCCATAATAAGAATCTATTTGCAGTTGCTTTATAACTTTGCCAGACTTTAACCACATGTAATAGTCCATGTTTGCTGCTTGCCTCAAGCCAAATGTTGTTGTTGTTTTTTCTTTGTTTCTTTTTGTGGAGAATTTCAGCCATAATGTTTTTGCCATTTCGGAGAGTGAGGCTGGTAAAAAGTTTTGCCCATGTTAATTTTTTCTGTGATATTTTCTTTTAAAAGTTCTACATCCACCTCTTTCATAATATGAAGCAAAGGTTTGAAATTTGCCAAAGGGTGATCTTTGTACCAGGGCATTGCCTTTTATCCTCCCTGTGGAAGTCTGAATTTGGCCAAATTATAAATTTCTGAGACAATTACAGATTTACAGATACGTAATTACAATTTACGTATGCTCCGTAGAGATTTGCTAATGCTTAACAGTTTAAAATCTCCAAAGATTCCATTCTCACTGAGCCTGCTTGAGTCTCCTAAAGCTTCTGTGCTGGCCAGGCTATATGTTGACCCTCTCCACAGTTCTTCAGGATTCTGCAAGACTTAGCCTCTAATGCAGGAGGGAAACAAATAGATGGGGACAAAGAGACTGGTAAAGCCAGGACTACAGGAATGAAGAGAATCTGTTACTAAGATATAGAATGGAGAAACTTGGACTGGTTGGTCAAGGAGACTGTGGGGAGGTAGCAACTGATAAGGCAAGGAAACTGGTCCTAGGAGCCGTGGTAGGGGGAGACGAGTCATTGAGGGGAATGGGGTGGGGGAAGGCTAATTGGAAGAACATTTGGGAGAGAGGGCTGGAAGTGGCTAGAGAATGAGACTGAAATTAGGAATCAGAGGAATAGAGGAAGTGGTAAAAGCTGGAAAGGAGCTCTGGTAAGACCCCAGAGCTTGGAAAGACAACTTGGACTGGCTGGGCAAAGAGACTGTATCAGGAAGGCAGGGAGTTGATGAGAAGACTGAAATTGGATGGGAAGCACAGGCTGGGCGACAGTAGAGAAGGGAGAGATTGGATGGGATTAGCTAGAAAACGTGTGGGAGCGGGGAAAGACATGGAAATTCTGGAACTTGGACAGTGATCCTATAGCAGAAGTCTAGGAATACCTAGGCAAGAAAGTGGAATTGGGATGGGATAGGAAAATAGAGGATTGGATAGTGAAACTGGATAACAAGGAGAATGGAACTGGAATGAGGCAAAGGGGAAGCAGGAGGTGGCAGCAATGGAATGGATAGAAGGGGGGACGAGGCCAGCAGACTGGCCTTCCCCTCCCCCCCCCTGCTCCCTGGAGATGCTGATGATGGAATGGAGGGGGGGCAAGGCCACCAGAGCTGGCCTCACTCCTCCCTCTTGCTCCTTGGAGGTACCAGCAGTGGCACCAACACAGTGGGCAGGAGCGGGGTCAGGATACTGCAGGGGGGTGAGGCTACCAGTGCTGGCCTCAGCCTGCCCCTTCCCTCTTCCATTGTTGCTGCCTGCTGGGTTGCCATGGTGGCGGGGAAGCAAGGAGCAGGCTTATACACGTTCCCCCTTCTATCTCCCCCTGCTGCCATGGCGGGGAACAGGGAAGCAGTCCCAGACCCCAAATGGAAGAGGGGGAGCGGGCCTGGGCCCAGCACAGGGGAGTGGGAGGAGGAGTGGGCCCATCACAGAGGGTGGGCAGAAGCAGGCCCGGGTCAGTGCAGCAGCAGTGGGGGGAGGGGAGGTGTGGGTCCAGGCTGGAGTCTGATGCGGGGGGTGTGGGGAAGGATTGGGCCTAAGGCAGGGTGGAGAAGTTGCTCCCCCGCCCACCACTACAGCAGTGGCAGCAGGGAAAGGGGAGGAGTGGGCACAGGCCTGACACGGGGGAGGAGGAGAACCGAGCCTGAGCTGGAGGAGAAGCGGGTCCGCTGTGGAGGGGGAGCAGCGGGCCTGGCCCAATGTGGCAGCAGCGGTAGGGGAAGGGGAGGAGTGGGCCTGGGCTCGACATGGTGGGGGGGGGAGGAGAACTGAGCCCAAGGCTCCGCCCCCACCTGCTCCCCCTGCCCCCATCATTCTTGACAGGCAATTGGCTAGTATTTATATAAAGGTCAATTGGTTGGTTAGTTTCAGTTTTACAGACGTGTGGTTTGTATGCATGTGTATATAATATACTAGGGCTGTGGGAAACAGCACTGTTTCATTTTGACTTCTGTTGTGCCGTTTCAATGGGCAGTGTTTTGGTTCAAGTTTTGTTTCATTTCATTTCAAAGCACTGTTCCATTTTATTTCATCGAAACTCCTTCTCTATTTTGGCGCTGTTTTGACATTTTACCCATAGGCTATAATGGGGAAGCACAAAACAGCCTATAACTTTGTCATTTCTTGCCTGATTTAGATGAAAATTCCAGGAATGGTAGCCCTGTCTGAGGCCACGAAGCCTGTCAAGTTTCAAGGAGATAGGTGCAGGGGTTTCTGGGGAACTGCACCTCAAGCTGCTGGCAAGCAAAACTTGTGACGTGTGTGTGTGTGTGGGTGTGGGTGTGTGTGTGTGTGTGTGTGTGATGGCACAGCTGTTTTTCCATCCCTCTACCAGAGCACTGGGGTTGGAAGGGACCTCAGGGAAGGATCACAGTCACTGGCCAGCTACACATGTCAATATCAGAGCAGTTTTTTCCCCCTCTTCCCCCTCCTTCTCCTTACTTTCTGTTTCCCTGCAAGTAAGCCCAGCATCGAAACTCGAAACATTTTGAAACTTTCTAAATGTTTCAAGTGCCCTCATTTTGTCTCGATGCTGTTTTGAAGCCTTTTGTTTCATTTTGATTTCACTGTTTCAAGCTCGAAACGAGTCAAAACAGCATCAAAACAAAACACCCAGTGAACTTTCTCACAGCCCTAGTATATACTCTATATTGCTTAGTATACAGGTGAAGGAAATGTGTCTTTGCACTTTGAGCCAAATGTTTTGTGGACACCTTACCCTTCATGACCATTCCAGTAACAGCTGCACAATATCCCTGTGGAAACCACAGCAATTGCTTACCTGTAAAACTAATAATAGGAAAGTATTACATATATATTTCAGCTTTCTTTAATGTGTTGTAGTGGCTGGATACAAAATAGAATGCAGGGCTATGTGACCAGGCCATTTTGAGAACAACTTATAAATTGGAGTTAAAATAGCTCCATGCTATTAATATATTGCTCAAGTAAATGAATATATATTTATTGCAATCTGTAGAATTCGTGGATTTTCATATCATGGATTAACCATTCAGAGTGATTAGCAGGAAAATTAATGTGTGCTAATTAGCCTTAGGGAGTAAGAAATTAACTTGATTGCTAAATTTTACATTTTACTACATACCACAGTGAGCAACACAGGACATTTTTAGTTAAAGCTTTAATAAAGTTTTCTTCTGACATACTGGACACTATTTTCGCTAATTAAATTTAAAGACTGTAGGAAATTTAATACATCCTTGACATATGGGTAAGTCTTTATATGGGGTTGCATTGTAGAATAGTTGTTCAAAGTATACGTTGAAATGACAGCCACTCAGTGTACATTTATAAATTAAATGTAAAACAATAAAGCAATAAAGGCATTCACAGTCATATCAAAGTGCAGTATATCCATAAAAGCTTTTAGCAAACTCTTACATATTTCTGTATTTGTCTATCTAGTGTATATTTGCATTATAGACTATACAATCCAATTAGCTGAGTCAGGCAGTTTATGATTTTTTTTAAACTAATGCATAGAGTATAATCTGTTTTTACAGAACTGCTTACGTGCAAAACCTCATAGTTTTAATTCCCAACCTTTATTCACAAATAGATTCATATTCATGTGCAAGAAAAACTCCTATGGAAGCAATTTTTAAAAATAATTAGCTTACATCAGACAGGTAAGAGGCATGAACTCAGTAGGCTGAGCAGAGAAGAAAAAGCAATGGACTAACGAGTTCTAATCTTGGCTATCATAATTGATTTCTTTGTTGCCTTCCATTTATCTGTCTTGTTTTCTCCCTCTGTAATATGGAGAGAGATTTTACTTACCTACCACTCATGGGTGTTGTGGATTAATTAACATTTGCAAAGAATTTTTCAGATAAAAATCAACATCCTATAACCTCAAATTATTAATGAGCAACTCTAAAAATACAGTGTTGGTCTATTGTAAATGAAAATGTTGTCTAGATGTACTAGCCTGCTGATGCTAGCCAAATTTACCTGCAGAAATGGAATAGGAAAACATCACTTGCCTATAAAATTTTTCTCTTTTATGTCCAAATGGTGCTAATAGTTAATGCAAATGGCAACGTCCTCAGAGGTTCAGTACTATATAATTTAGACTAAATTCTGCAGTCTGTATTTAAAACTGCTAATGATTTCAATGACTAATTATTTCCCTAAGTAAGCACTTTGGGATTTGAACCTTGGAGTCCATTCTTTGGGATTTAAGAAACTCATGCAGGCTGGTGTGTCAGTTTAATCTTTTTTATATCAGGCCCATCTTCATGGTATTTGAGTGACTATTCATTGGGTGCTGACAGAAGTGACTGTTTGTCATGCAAATCGGGCCCCTGAAGTACTCTGCAGCCATGCACTGACAGAGGTGCACAGCTGCTGAATGCTAAGTATGCCCAATCATGTGACGGTCTGAACCCTTATTACATTTGAGGGTTCAAAGGAAGCACTCCAAACCAGAGTGCCTTCATTAATGTCTGTCAGCATGCATCAGCCCAGGCCAGTCCTGCCCCTAGGGCTGTCTTCAGAATGGAGGGAGAGAAAGGAGGGGAGGTTTTTCCATCTGGGGTCTGCCCAGCTTGCACTACACTGGGATGGGTGGATTGGAGCCCCCTACAAGGGGCACAGCCCAGACTAAGATCTCTCCACTCCCTCCCCTCACTTCCATTCTGAAGACCCTATTAGACCTGGGAAGGGGGAGCGGTGGGGCTAGGGCAGAGCAGACATGCAGCTGCTGCAAACTGGAGCTCTGTCACCCAACCCCATGGACCCAACAGCCAATGTGTTGGATTTAGGGGAATGCTGTAACTCAAGGCATTCAAGTTACAGCAGGGAGTTGCACATCTGTCAGCATCCATTGTTTTTAGCTTAAATAAGCAACTTTGGCTGAGTTAGATGGGCTCTGATGTTGTCACCCATGAGGCTTTATATATTGTTGCCTATTGTCAGGCCATTTTTCCATCTTCATTATTTTAATTGTTCTGCAATAGCCTTCTCTCCATTCAGCCTGTATCACATCTGCAGAATACGTTCATTCTGTCTTTGTATGTAAACATATTTTTTTATGAACACAAACACACCCCCACTTGTATATGCACATTTATTTAAGGATAACATCCAACTTTTAATCAATATTTACATAATATGGTTTCTTTGTAATAATAACTTTAGAGCATCTACAATAACCTTCAAACCTTCATAAATGGAGAAGATTCTTTACCAACAGTAAAACAAAAACAAAAAAAACCTACTGAATTCACTGATTTCAGTGGGAATGGGAGTGATGCCTACTTATAGAGCAACCAGAGAATATGTATTATGTTCTTTGAATAAAAGTTTGCTTCAATGATTTCATTTTATTTCAAGTTATTCATGTTATATTAATACTTAATATAAGAAATGGTTTAAGATTTAATAACAGAGAGAATTCTGCTTTATATTTTCCTTACAGCAATTGGAAGGACTCTCATTCCTCGTTACTTTAGCACTGTCTTTGAAGGAGGTGTAACAGACCTGTATTACATTCTCAAGCACTCAAAAGAGTCCTACCACAACTCTTCTATCACAGTGGACTGTGATCAATGCACCATGGTCACTCAGCATGGAAAACCTATGTTTACCAAGGTAACAGGGAAAACTTGTTAGTTGTTTTGCTGGGTTTTTTTTCAGTGTGTACTGAAGGATAATAACTATGGGGTTTTTTTTCCTGCAAGATTGACTTTATTTCTGAAATGTCGGGCATTTGCTGCTCTTTAATAATTTGTTATATTCCTTCATTTTATATTCATTATATTTGAAAGTTTTGTGGGCACTCTTTCAAGTCTTTCTAGGAGCTTGGAAGAGAAGGCGCATAAAACTAAGCCACAAGAGCTACCCAACTTATGGGAACTGTGATTCAGTGGCCTGTCTACCTTTTTCTCATGTTTTTTAAACCACAGTGAATGCGTACATTATTAGTACATAACATTTAAGTTGATATTCTCACTTGATCTATGAAGAGTCCAATCCAAAGTGCATTGACATGTGTAGAAGGATTCACACTGTTGTTCCTTTGGATTAGGCCTTTTTTAGGTATCCACCGCTTCTGATTCTACAGTGAATTTTCTTCATGCTTTGGCCTCTTTTCAGTTTGTAGCTGATTCGTGTAATTAGGATACTTACAAAAAGAGAGACCAAGCAAGAAGAACAGCAGTTGGACATAACAGATGAAAATAAAATTCCTATGTACTTACCTGATACACTTCAATGGAAAAATTACAATAAATTGTCATTATTTGGAGTAGAAACCAGTGTTTTGCTTTTAAATCAGGGGTCTTTATCAGAGCCTTAGGGAGCAGTTAAATTAATTCCCTGTTCCAATCTGGCCCATGCCTCAAGTGAAGATGGAGAGTAGGTGGAGGGTACAGAATGCCAAACTTGTAGTGGCCAAGGGTTTGAGAGAGTGTTAGGGTTTGATCATGCGAAACTTGTTCTAGCTGATTGCACTGACTCTTTGCCTGCCACACACACATACTTTTTCCAAAGTATTTGAAGGTCATTGGGGCTAGGGACAGACATTACACGTAAAGTGATCAGAAACTGGTATAAACCTGTAACAAAGCAGGTGTTCAGTGCTTATAAACCAGTTTGAAAATGTCTGAAACTGGTTTGAGATAAACCTGGTTGAATGTAGCATCAGACTTAACTGATTTGGGTCAAACCGGTTTATGCAATGTCTGACCCAGACCCCTTCCGGTTTAAAATAAATTAGACTCCCCCAGCATCCCGGCATGCTCTCTGGGCTGGGTGGGGCTGTTTGCTCCACAGCAGGGCTGGCCCCTCCCCTCTCCTCCCTGGCTGGAGCTCTGGCAGGGACTGCAGGCTACCTACCCTCCTCCCTCTCAATACTCCCTGCTAAGCAAGAATTTCCCCCTCCCCTCTGCCTTGTAGAGAGGTGTCTGTGTATTAGCTAGCAGACAACATGCTGGCTATGGTCCATGCTGAATCAGCAGGTAAAGTCAACAGGAAGAATCAACAGGTAGCTAGTAATGTCCCTCTGTTGTTTTTGTAATGGGGTGATAAATATTGAGTTAAGGGTAATAAACACTGTTATCAATTCCTTGCTGGGTTAATTAGAGCATCCTGCTGGGGCCTGGCCATGCCTCCCCTTCAGGTCAGTACTGTGCAAGGAAAGAGAGGGCTGCTTTAGTGCCCCCTGGCTTCTAGCCTGAGCCACTGCAGGTATGTGCCTGAATTTCTGGGATGTCTGCGCAGTTGCAAAGTGATTCAGCCTAGCCAGGTTAGATTAACCTGCAAAGATTGAATCAATTCAGTCTCAGGCTTTTTGAATATCTGTCCCTAGCCTGGGAGAGAGTTATTTGTGCACAGGACAGTAGTAACTTGCCGTGTCTGTATGCATGAGACATTTTCCCCCCTACCCTCCTCCTTGAGAGGGCAAGGAGCTAAAATATTATTTCCCCTTTGCCCGTCTGTATGACTGCCAAACAGATGTCTGAGTCATTCCTCCCCTTCATGGTGAACTTGGGCCAAAAGCTGAGCAACAGTTAGTTGGTTGACTGTAATACAGAGAGAAGCAAAACTTTGAAACCCTTAATTTGGAATCCCTGTTACCCAGTAAATAAGAAGCAGACTTTTACCAATTTAATTACTTTGTTTTCATTGTCAGCACAGTCTGTTATAGAGCTGTTTCTTCAGAGAGAAAAACAGCACCTAGCTGAAACAAAATCAGAGGTGGAACAGGACTGAAATCGAACCTAGGCTCAACACTTATGTTTAGAATCAAGTATTTGCAGGACCAGGGTATTAGTGACACTACACATGCCCCATAAGGAAGTGTATGTCGTGGGTTGTAATATAAACTCCCTATACTTAAATAGAAAGCTCACTCAGAGTGTGTCTACACCAGACACTTTACTGTGCATTAGACTAATCTAATGTTCAGTAAAGCATCACTATCTACACATGTGCAGCAAGTACTGCACAGTATATTAGACTAATAGTCTGTTTTCTAGTACCTGTACAGGTACAGGTTTCCCTTGATTTATACTGTACATGCGTTCCTGGAGAATGGCGCATAAATCGAATTTGCATAAAGTCAACCCACTTTACAATGTAACAAATAAGGATAGGTTGAGGTAGTAAGGGAGGAAGAGGGAGTGAGGCTGGGACTAGCGAAGGGGCGAGGGGAGGGGTGCTGCTCCCAGGCTGCACAAGGCAGCAAAGCAGAGGGCACAGAGTGGCCCTGGGAGCAGCTGGTGCCAGCTGCATGAAGCTGCTGGGCTGCACCGTGCTTTGCCTGTCCCCACTCACTTCTTGCTCCTGGGCTGCGCCATGCCCTGGTGCAGGAAGCTGGTGTCAGCTGCTCCCAGGGCTGCTGCAGATGGGGCTGGGGTGAATGCTGTGCCTCATGCCACCCATGGCTGTGCTTGTCCACATTCACCCCATGCTGGAGCGGCCCCGGGAGCAGCCAACACCAGCTGCCTCCACCATGGCATGATGCAGCTCAGGAGCTGGGGTGAACCCAGATGCGGGGGGACAGGCGGAGCACGGTGCAGCTCAGCAGCTGCAGGCAGCTGGCGCCAGCCACTCTTGGGGCCACTGCAGCCGGGGCTGGGGTGAGTGGGGCCACAGCCCTTTCTCCTCCCCCCACAGACTTACCTGCTTGAGCGGGGGGGAGGGGGGATGGACATCTATGCTGATCACATAAGAGCAAATTTACCTTGCATATAACGAATCATGGGTCTAAATATTCCCATCGCATAAGAGTGAATTCGTATATAAAGAACCTGCATAAATCGAGGGAGACCTGTACTAGAAAAACAGTGCATTAACTAAGATGATGTACTGCACATGTGGATGCTAACTGGTAGCAAATTGTTCCTAGTCAGCCTAGGCAGCAGCGGGCCATAGGGGCCAGTGAGATGCTGCCTGCCAGCCACATAGAGATCTGGCTCCTGAGAAGCTACCTCCCAGCCATATGGAGATTGGGACCCCTCCTGATTTCCATGTGGCTGGCTCAGCTCTCCCCCTGCCCTCTGGAGCTTAGGGCTAAGCCCCTGTGCCCCTTGCCAGTCAGGGGCTAGAACCCAGGGGAGCCCGGAACTCCTGCTGGTTGCTGCAGAGGGGCAGAGAATGGCACATGTAGACATGCATAAGGGAGCACTTTAATGAGCCTGAATTATCTGCCCAGAAAATTCAGGTGCATTAATTGCACATGTAGACACATCGACAGAGATCCAAATTGGGCTGCTGAAAAAAATTTGAGATGCTTTGAATATTTGTAGATTGCAAACATGACTTTTCTTACAAAAATAACAATTGAAATAAGATATCTTGAGTATGTGGAACAAGGGAGGACAGAGGAGGAAATAATTTATCCCATTGTAAAATGAATTAGTGGCTTTCAAATGTGTATTCATGGCTTCCAGTGAAGTCACCACAAGAACATGGGCCCAGCATAATTGCTCAGGGAAGAAATTTACCTTTGTGGCACGTATACACTGGATCAAATTCAAACCTCCTGTAACAGGTATCACTAAATGAAATTTAATTTGCTTATGCATAGTATATCAGATTTTGGCCTGCAAGGTTATTTCTTTTTCTTTCTTCAGTAAGTTCTTTGTAAATGCTGACATACTAAACACACAGCACTTGTTTGACACAAGCTTTGATCTGATGAGCAATCCATAAGCTTAACATTCTCTAAGTAGTTTATAATACAATAAGCTCGAACATTTGTTAGTTTGTTAATTATTTAGCTTTGTTAATTTATTATGTCAAGAGTCCAGAGCTGTTCATTATGTTTTGGGGGTTTTTTTTACATTTTCCTTGTTAGGTCAACTTATTAGTTAGTATTAGGCAAATATGTGATAAACCATTTTCAAATTCTTGTATAAGCAAAGTAACAGCGCAGAGTTAATACGTGTCTAAGCACATGAGTAGTTCAAATTGACTTTAGGGGAATAGGTACCTTAAAGGGAGGCACATGCTTACATATCTTGATTGATCAATGTGTAAATAAAAGTTGCATTTGAAAAGAAATCAAAGGAAAAAACAGATATCTTCTACGTGGTTAAGAATATGACTGAAAACCTATAAAAAAAAAAAGAAAATATGTGTTCAGGATTGATGGGTGCAATTGGTAGGAGTTTTGCTACTGACTTTTATGATAAGAAGATCAAGTTTCTGTCATCCAAGTCCCCCAGGTTGATTCACCTTGGTGTGTGTTCTAGTTTGGGCTTTTTTTCCCCCACTCAAACAAAATCATTAAGGAGCGCTCTTACAGAATTTACCTAGGTTCTTATAATTTACTTACACTAAATTTTATACAGCAGTTGAATTGTTATTTTATTGTTGATGCTTTTTGCTTTTCCTTGTAGCCTCACAAAATTAAAACTGTACTACCAGAAAATCATAATATGTGGGCATGGCTACATATGCCCCTGATGTGCAGTTGATACCGCACAGTCGTTTAGTACTTGCTAAAGCAGTAGAGCTCCATGCTTTAGCAAGTACTGACTGCGCAGTCCCAGTGGCACACGGGTCATTTTCAGCCCTAATGCGCAGTAGCAGTGGCATCATGGGTAGTGCCTACCGATGATGTAGCTCATCCCTATGGTGATGTAGCGTCTCATGTAGATGCACCCTGAATGTACTTGTTGTTAGGCTGTATTTGTTCCCTGTGATTGAAAATGAACCAGTCATCTGTAGTGTACAAGGATAGCATGGAAACTAGCTTCATGATTTTTTTTAAATGTTGCTGAATTTTTTGTTTTGTGCTTTCATATACTCATTAGATTATGTCTTGTGTAAAGGGACAGATTTGAGAAATGGTCATTAATAAAAGCTGAATAAGAAAAAAGCCTGCATTATTTTGGAAAAATCAATATTCTGTCCAATAGAAAGCAATATTGAGATTTTTTTCCTGGGTGCAAGTACCTGAATATGCTACAATTAATCAAAGCAACAAAAGGGTTAAATAGCTATTGGTTAGTTTGAGAAATGTTCTTTTTTAGTTTTCTTTTTCCTGGACTAGTCTAGAGCAATCACGTGACAGACTGAATGCCTGCCAGCCTCTTTCTTGTTGATCCTCTGGAGACCATCTGTGCTGGGGGCATTGATTAGAGTGTGTCTGCTGGGATTACATCTTTTCTGTTGCCATGCCAACTAATCAGCTGATTTTGGTTACCACAGAAACAAAATGTCAGAGCTCACAGTACGGTAACATGAATTCAGCACAACAGAAAATGTTTTCTTAATTGGAGACCCTTTTGATTTTGGATTCTATATGAAAGACAGCCTTTTTTTTTTAAAGGCCAATTTAAAATAAGAACTATGTTAATTTTATTGACTAGAAGCAATGTATAAAGTTCTTCTGTACATGGAGAAATTAAATTCCTTTATAAGATGTGTAAATTTTTACTACTATGAGATGAGGTATGTCTTCCAGGTTTTCTGTAGTAATTTGTTTATGTCATTTAAAATAAATTCTGTTAAGAACCGTTTCTTTGAGTTTCATGGAAGACATATTTGTGAGCTATGAGATATTAGAAATTAGAAACATGAAATACATTAATGTAAAAGGGCAGAATCCTTGCCCTTAGAACAGTTATACCAAGAGGCTGGGGGATATAGGTAAGTGGGTGAATGGGTGTTTGCGCATGAAATGTTTAATCCTAGGGAAAGTGATGAGAAAATCAGAGTCAAACAGGGCAGTGAGTTCTGCATGTACACCATCAGCCATGCAAAGGAAATTGAAGGCATGAATGAGGTAGATCAACCAGGAGAGACAAGGACCTGTTGCAAGTTCCTTCTTGCTAGGCCTAAAACTTTTGAACATACAGTGTGCCTGGCAACATGGCAAAAGGTAGTTTTGAACAGCATGCAAAAGCAGGTCAAACTATGAAGAGGCACAGTGCTGCCCTCAGAAGAGAAACTAACCAAAAAAGTTATGTGCTGTAAAACAAGCAACTATATAAATCTGAGTTTGGTGAACACATAGAGATACAAACAGACTAAAGAGAAATCTAGCATGCCAGGCTCTTAATTAAGGTAATATTTGATTACTATTTCGGAAGAAAATCTGATTATAATAGAAGTTTATGCAATTTAAGTGTCTGTTTTCTATATTGTTAGGACATTTCACTAATTACTGTCTGCATCTTTTTATTATGCACTGAACTGCAGGTTCTCTCTGTTGTACTAGCTTCTAACAGGAGTTATGAAACCAAATTCCTGTAACATTTTTTTTTTAAGTCAGGAATAATGTATTACCAGCTCATCTAATACATACGGGACACATCTACACGTGCATGAATGTGAAGCAATAGACTCCAGAGCTTATTGCTTCTGAGTTTATTGCTCCCGGGCACGTTGTTTGAACGTGTGCCTGGGACCACAGTATGTTGAACCAGGTCAGAGCAGACCCGCCTGGCAGGGAGCCCTGTGGGTGAGCCTACCTGCCCAGGGCTGCTTCTCCCTGGCTCAGTGTGCTGCAGAGGGACTGGCTGGGATATGGAAGTAATTCAGTGTGGGGCTAGCTAGCAGGAAGCCCATGCAGTAAAGTACCTTTATGTCCCAGTCAGCTGGGGCAATGTCTGCACATGCACTGCTGTGAAGTAAAAACTCTGCAGCAAGATAGTTCTTGTATTTATAAGTACTATCCTCCTGTGGAGTTAGTTTACTCCAGCATAATAGGGGTGCACATGTAGATGCATGATGTTTACTGAGGAACTAATTAGTCTACTTGGGTGCTTGTACACATGATGAAAATTGGCCTTTTTTGCTATTTAATTGCATCACACTGTACACGTGCAGGATTTTTTTATGATTTAAATGAGTTTGCTATGTTGCAAACTAAACCACATCTGCATGTAGTTTAGTTAGCACTGTAGCTATTTGTAACGTTGCAACCTTTGACAGCTTGTCTCCCAGCCTCAGGAGAGGCGCGTTGAAGGCAGAAGCAGTGAGGGGCCCAATCCTTTTTGTTTTTCCATGGAGCCTGCCAGGGTCAAGCCAAGGGGTGAGCTGCCAGTGGGCGAAGCAGCTCCTGAGCTGCAGAGGTCCCCAGTCCTTCCTTCCATGGTGGTGGCACTCCGTGGGGCCACCTGGGTGGGCTGCTAGGGGACTGGTGCTGCCCCTGCTTGGGTTTAGGGAATAGTTGGATTGGGCTAGGTGCTGCCTGCAAGCTGGGGCAGCGCTCGCCCACTACCCACCTGCCTGGGTGGCCCCAGGGGGAACCGCCTCTGTGGAGAGAAGGTCCAGGGCCCCCTGCAGCTCAGGGCCTGCCGGCATCTCACCCCCCAGCTGTGAGAGAAGTGGGCAGGCTCAGTGGGGGCGAAAGGATCAGGTGCCTCACTGTTTTCATTTTTTTTTTTTTTTTTTGCTCAGCAGAGCCTGTCTATGCAAACTGCTACCAGGCTGAGCTGCAGGGGGGCCTGGTTCTTCCCTCTGCAGTAGTGGTGCCCCCTGGGGCCACCCAGGTGGGGTGCTAGTTGTGATCATGCTGCCCTAGACCAGAAGCAGCACCCACTGGATCCAACTCTTCCCTGAGCCCATGCACTGGAAGCTTGCTGGGTGCTGCTTCTATGCGGATGTGGGAAAGAGTTGGAACCAGCAGGTGCTGCCTGCGAGCTGGGGCAGCACCCATGCAACTAGCATCCCATCTGGACAGCCCCCGAAGACACCACTGCCAGGGAAGGAAGGACTAGGTTCCCCTGCAGCTCAGGGGCTGTGTGGCCCAGCAGCACCTTGCGCAGTCAGGCTCCACTGAGAAGAAAAAAAAAACGGTGAGAGGTATGATCTTTTTTTCCACGGAGACTGCCCACCTCTCCCACAGCTGGGCGTCCAGCTGCCACCGGGCCCTGAGCTGCAGGGGGCCCTGGACCTTCACTTCAAGGTGGCAGCACCCCCCAGGTGACACCCGCCTACTAGCAACCCACTCAGGGTACCCCAGGGGGCACCAGCGCCACAGAGGGAAGGACTGGGGATCCCACAGCTCAGGGGCCACTCGGCCAACTGGCAGCTCACCCCCTGGCTGTGGGAGATGTGGGCAGGCTCTGCAAAAAAAAGTAAAAGGAAAAAAGGATTGGGCCCTTCATTGTAACATGATGGAAACCCCTAAATCACAATTAAACTTCCACCATTTCAATTTAGGGAACTAAACCCCTGTCACATGTACAAGTGGCCCTCTGCAGTAAACGCCTCATGTAGATGCAGCTACAGTGATTTTTTGGGGGACACACTAGCCAAGGAACCATGCAAAGGAGCATGTTTATGCACCCTAATGAAGGCTAAATTTACAACGTACTTGGATGCTTCATTCCCCACAGATAAGGTTTCAGGCAGTTCTTTGAAAGCCACCAACTTTCCCTCCTTTCCCCTGTAATGCTTTTATCCCTCCCTCTGTCTCTCTCTCTTCTTGTCTCTTCTCTTGTTCATTTCTGCATAAATCATGTGGTTCTGGGGATAGCTCACACACACAGGACAGCAAGATCAGGCAGCAGCCTACCTGCCTAAGATTTCTTTCTCTCTTCCCACAACACTTGACTCTGTTGCAAGGGTAGTCATGATTTAGCCCCAAGGAACATCCAGTGCACACACCACACACCATCACAAATCATTCTGGTTGGTATTAAATCCACCGGGGATGGGAAAAGGCAGTAGCTAGCTGATACAAAAGAAAGAAAATGGGAGAATAAATACTGATGAAAAATAAAAAGCATAAAACACCATATTAAAAGGTAAGAGGATGGAAAAGGACAAAAAAATGGATTGGCAGCAGCTCTGCAGGGGCATGGTGTACTCTAACTGGATACAATGCAACGTTTATACCGAGTGGAGCGCTAGGGAGGATCAGACATAAAAATGATTGGGACTGAGTGGTTCAGCAGTTTAACATCAAGAATGCACAATTGCACCTCGGCCACCTATAGTGAAGGGTTTACTGTCATTAATTAGTAGTAGTGATTCAACAGGGAAACTGAAATGATGCAATAAATAATAATTAAAGCACACAATGCTATAAAGTCTACCATAATGAGTTACTGTTTCCACTGTAAAGCTTATTGAGTTACTTACACTCATTCTTTTTTTCTGGAGAAGGGAAAACAATTAAATCAATGATGTTGAACCATATAATACTGATAATATTTTGGTATTTAGTTTAAATGAATGAAAATACCATCATTTGTTGGGGGTTGAGAGCAGGAACATTCCTGGAAGTTTTTATTTCTTCTGTTCACTTCTAGGTATGCACAGAAGGGCGTCTTATTTTGGAATTTACATTTGATGATCTAATGAGAATAAAAACATGGCACTTTACCATTAGACAGTACAGAGAATTAGTCCCACGCAGCATTCTAGCCATGCATGTAAGTAATCCTTTTTTTCACTTGACCTAATACAAACTGATAAGATTATGTTTTTAAAGAACTCTAGCAAATTTCACACCCAAGGCAATTAACTATAAATATTTTGTTTTGCCTACAACCACATTTATTTGCAAATCCTTTCATCACTCTCTATTGTTTCTCAGTGTTTCCCATAAGGCTATATTGTAACTGTTTTTTCTTATTATTTTAGATTTTCATTTCACTTTAACACATTTTTTTTTGAATCCCGTTTTGTCACTGTGGTTTGTATGGTAGGTTTTGGCTTCAAGTCATACTCTGCTGACATCTGTGGACTTTCCTCAATATTGCTGAAGGCTGGGTTTGGTCCTTCAGCAATTAAAATTGATCTTTATCCTCTCAGATATATAAAGTGAATATATATTTGGTAGAACCGAGTCCAAAACAAAACTTTGGGTCCCTCATCAAGATTTGATTTTCACGTTTAGAGTCCTTGTTCTACAAAGGGATAAAACTACACATTATATTACTTATACACTGTGCAGGACTCAGTAGCAACATTACAATCTGAATTTTTAGCTTAGTTTTTTTTTTTAAATAAAATATTCAAGTGGAACATTAAAATCCCCAAAAATGCTCTGGCAGGTTGAAGTCCAAATATATTGTAGCATAATTGGCATCAATTGGAGAGAATAGAATACACTGATGAGAAACAAATGCTAATAATAGTTTCAGTTCAGAACTTTCTGGGTGCTGAGCACTATACAACCATAGAAATCAGTGGAGCTCCATGCAGGTCCAACAGTCCACTTGCACAAAATGAATTGCAAGGTGAGGGCCAAATGGATTTAGGCCACCAAGGTACATAAGCATCAGCAGATGCAGGTAAGTGCTGAGTGAATTTTTTAAAAACACTTAAACATTACATTTGCTTTAAAAAACACCACTAGATGCCTGTCTGCCTCTTTGGGTACTTAAATAACTTTAAAATCTGCCCCACAAATCCCTGAGGACCTTTCAGCCTATGAACCTCATCTATCAAAAATGCCAGTGCAGACTCGCCATCAGTGAAACAGAGTTTTCAGGATAGGTTAGTCACTTAAAGCAAGATTGTGAAACTCATTGAGTTGGCCAGTCAGCTCCAGACCACGCAGCTTCTCACAGCTGCTGCTAGAGCTGCTCTGTCAGCATGGCCTGTATGCAGGGGTTAATGACACCAGTGCTTGTTAACCAGCTGCTGATTTACCTCCCCAGTGGGGTTCACAAACTGAAAAGCTGGTTGAGTGGCGGTGGCATTAACCTCATGGATGTTGGCCCCACTAACACAACAACTTTGGCAGGAGTTCTGAGAAGCTCTGCAGGCCAGTCGACCCAACCCTGCAGACCAGATCTGGGCAATGGCCATATGGTTCACACCCCTGAGTTAAAGCAAGATTTATGCATTTTGATAAATGACAGAAGTCTTACAACCTGGTCAGCCAAAGGCCATGTACAGACATTCGGGGAACAGACAGAAGTGACAATTTTCACCAGATCTGGCCACAGAAAGCAGTTTATGGCTGTGACCAAACACAAGTACACAGCTTCAGACAGCTTCAAAAATGACTGATTGGGTGAAAATCTGAATGCTCGTTGTGTGAGGGGTCAGATGAAGATATTTCACAACAAAGCATCTTCTGTAAGTTCTGTCTGCGCTGGGGGGGGATGGAAAAGGAGAGGAAGAAGTTTGGTCTGGGGGGTTTTCAGCACCTGCTGGAGGGCACTCAGCACCTCTGAGGTGTGGGGGCTCCAGTACATCCACATCACACTCCAGCACTGAGTAGGGAACCCCTAGAATGAGCTACCTCTCCTCCTTCCCCGCCTCCCATTCTGAAACAGTGATAATCTGGGAGAGAGAAGGGGCCATTGCCAGGGGAAACTGGCTGCAGGCCTGCCACCACCAGCTAGATTCCTCTCCCCCCTGGAACCAGGAGTGAACTTCTGTTTGGTCCAGGGGGTCGTTGTAACTCAGAACACCTCCTGCTAAGTGTTCTCAGTTACAGTGGGGAGCTGCACTTCTGTCTTGCCCCTTGGTTTCTCTTGGGAGAATCACTAAATTAAACCATAAGTGCACAGATGTTCGGGGCTTTTCTCTCAAAGCAAAAATGGCCACTCCAGGAAAACAAAAACTCAGTACAGCCAGGGTTAAATCACTCCTAGGAGAGTTTCTTCTGGAAGAGTGAATGTCTATACATGTTCTCTTCCGAGAGAAGCTATAGTAGAGTCTTCCAGCATCCCAGGATGTCCCTCCTCCCCAGGAGGCAGTGTGTTGTTCACTGAACTCTGCTGCTCCAGTGATCAGGGAAGGGAACATACCTCCTTCATAGTCCCCACATTATGGTACAGGGAGACACAGACAGTCTGGGTAGTCAGTCAGGGCTGTCCTGTCCACTCCTGACTTTGTCTACAAGCCAACTGATGGAGTCTGCAGAGCACGCTGAGTTGTGTTCACGGAGTCTCCCTGGCTGCATAGTATCAGCACTGCAAGCTGTCTGCTCTTCAGGGTCTTTGCATTCAAATGCTTGTTCAGGCATCTCCAGGTAAGTTTTTCTACCAGGAAAACAAACCTGGGAGAATTCTCCCAGATTACTTGAATGTGTGTATGCAGACAAAATCAGCACGTATTGTTTTTAAGAACTGGGTGTGTTCCAGGATTATGCTTGCTTAAAGTGATTTTAAGGCAGAAGGACGGTGTCATGGTAAAGCCCTGGGCTGGGTCTCAGGTGTTAGCAGTTCAGTTTTTGATTCTGTCACTGACTTACCCCATGACTTTGGGAAAATATCTTAGCCCCACAGTTCAGCAAGGTACTTCAGCCTATGCTTATGTTCAATCACATGAATTAAAACATGGAAGACACATACTGAAATACTTTTTACCAGGGGGTGGTGCTAATCTGTTTTCTTTTATCCTTCATCTTCCTTATCTGTGTGGACCCCCTATCTGGAGGTGATGGCTCTCACGCAGTCTGCTGCTCTAAAAGGAGCTCCTTTTACTTCAGTTGGTTTTTACACAGGCACACTAGTCTGGCCATATGCTATCTACTAGAAGATCAGGGTCTCAGAAGACCCTGAGATGAGATGGAGAAGAAAGTGTTTTGTAAAAACCAACAGAAATGGACTTTATACCACAGCAAATCAGTGTTACTTAATATTTTCCAGTTTCATCTGAGGACCTCAGCAGTGATTTTATTTATTCTACTTTTAAATTTGGCCTTAAAATGTGCATTTCTCACAAGAGTGACTGCCCCCCTCAAAAACAAAACAGAAACAAAAATAAATACGAATTAAAAAGCAAGTGCAAATTTCCTTTTTCTTCCCTGCTTAGGCACAAGACCCTCAGGTGCTGGAGCAGCTGTCCAAAAACATCACCCGAATGGGTCTGACAAACTTCACCCTCAACTACCTCAGGGTAAGCGATACTATACGTGGGGACTATTGAGAGTAGTGTTTTAAAAGGTTACAATCATCTTTGAGGGAGCCAAAGTAACAAAAATAGAGCATGAGCTTATCAGTGTTTGTAATTAAGAAAACAAAGAAGCAAATAGTGATGCCCTATTAAATGGAATAGGAGTTTTGTCATTAGTTTGCAGGAAATCAGGATGAGCTCCCTTGTTTTTCATGGACTTTTTTAACTTTGGATAATTTGACTGGATTTGTTGCCTGTAAGCTAGAAATTCTTCATCCTCTCTTGCTAAAATTTCAGATTTTCTTCCTTTCTCCAGTTCACGTTTTTGAGTCAATTACAGCAAGTTCTTACCACCATCCACTAGTTTCATCTTCTTTTCCCCCTCTCTCAGTAAGATCCAGCACTGGGAGGAAGGAAAGTTTTGGCTATGAAGGCAACAGTACCCTGCAAGCATCCATCCTGCTTTTTGCCCCTGAGAGCATGAGTTGTTTCTTCAGCTTTGCATTAAATGGACTGTAATTTTTATGATTAAATATACATTTGTTCCCATTGCTTTTTGACCCTTGAAGTACATTCAAAGTTTAGAAGTTTATTTTTATTTTCTGAAAGTATTCTTCAGAAATAATTCATCCTTGTGTGGATGTACGGTGCACATACTGAAATGTGAGTCTGGACAGTTCATATTTTGTAGTTAGCATGCAATATTTTTATTTCTAGACAGAGGGTTAAGCAAATAATGTGCATCATTAGGTAATTGTCCTTCAAATCTGGCCATAATAACTGTTTCTTTTATTTTAATTATAAGAATAATTACTCAAAATGGATTTAAGACGTTAAGATTATTCAAGAAGATACCAAATGTTTTCAGCTCAGTGCAGAGCTAGACAGAATAATAGTTATATCAGTTGCATTTCTCTATGGCTGTGATGCTGTGAGATATGGACAGACCCCTTCACTGAAGCAAAATGCAGTTAAAGTCAATATTGTTCTTGTCCAATCAGGGACAACCTGCTCTCCTGCTAGACTAGTTGGACATTGTTCAGTGTTGCTTCACATAGGTTTAAAAACATTAGGTTACCTTTTTCTATCAGTTACATAGGAGAGGTCTACCCCAATATAACCAAGAGCTGTATGTAGTATAAAATGTGACTGAAATAAGATATCATACTGGAGTTTTTGCAGGGGCCAATTCTTGATTGTTGTGGCTGTGACTGTGCAAGCTCAAAATATTCAGAGTGCCATTTTGAATCTAAAACATTGTATCAATTGCCAACACCTTTGGGATTCTTCTTTGCATATTCTATAACTGGTGCATGTGCAAATGCAAATGAAATAAGAAGGCTTTCTGTTAGGACACAGTTGGCATGATAGAAGTAATGTAGCAGGATAAAAACTATACCCAGAAAAGGAAACTGAGATTGAAATAACCATTGAAGGGGTTGCTCAAAGAGGTAGTAGGGGATAAAAAAATGGAAATATTTCCTCCCCCTCCCCACCCCCTAAAATCTTCCTTTCATAATGGTCTTATTTTATTAGCTTAACAGACAACTTTAGGTCTCTGGTTGCAAAGCTTTCTCCAGCTCCTGCTCCAGCTCCAGCTGTGGGATTCCAAAAGGAAATCATCTTATGCAAGACACTCTTTACTTCTTTCTACCTTGTAGTGAATTGATCATTCTGCTCTTTTCAGATGTACAGCTCATCATGGGAGCTCACATTAGGCAATACACTTCCAGTTTGATTTACGTTTTTTCCAATCACTTCCTTGTGTTAATTTTGAAATGAAAATCCCTTTTTAGAAGTGGTGCATTGAAAAAAGAAATCTGTTACATGTGGCTTTGTTTAAGTTTTTAGAAGTCAGCATTTTATGTGATTTTTATTTCAACCTTTCTGGTGGTTAATAATTAGTATTGTTACATGATTTTAAATAAGCTTTTAAAATTAAACATATAAATGAATTCCATTTTTCTTCTGCTGCACATAGCAAAGGCTTGTGATAATCATAAGCAAAAACTTAGCTGATAGGCAGAATTAATCATTTCTATTCTCCTAAGTGCACACAGCAGTGAGCTGTGCTGCAGTGTATTTAAAAGCAGAATTTAAACCTTGGTTTTGGATGATGCAGATATAAATTTGTAGTCTGTATATTGTCCTCTTCAGACACCACAGTAGAGTAAATCATTACTATTTAGGATAATTACAGATGCTGATGTGTAAACCTTCATTCCAGAGTGATAAATGCCCCTAGGACTAAATGTGTACTCTATATTGTCTTCATTTATTTTGACATGGTGGAAATGAAGCTATCTTGCTTAGAGGAATATTAATTTCATAAATAACTTTAAAAAAATTAAAAATAGATTTGCTTGAAACCTGGAAAGAAATTTTGCTCCCCTTTTACTTTTGCCCTATTCCTCTTGGCAAATGTGCTCTCTCTGCCTACACCCTAGAAAGAACATAGGTTCTTTTTCTCTCCATTTCTGCTTTGTTTTGTACTGGCATAATTGATTACCTCATCAATGAGGTCACATGCCTTGCTGTGCATCTTGAATATCATAGTTTTGGTTGCAGGGGGCCCACTGAGAAATAATGAGCAAAATCGTGAGGATTTAAAATATCAAACATTTTTTTCTTTAGTATCTCAGCAAATGGTGGATATTGTGAAATATCAGATAGGATAGCTATGAACTGTTGCCTATCCTCTGTCAACACATCTCTTAGGAACTAATGAAAATCCTGTACAGAGATTGAGGATGGATATGACACTCCATGAACAGTTCCCGTCAAATCATAAGAATTTTAGGTGACTAAAGCATTAGACCCAAATTCTTTTGTATGTCATTTGTTATCTACTCAGCTGTTTCCTTTGGTGTAAATGCTGATACGTCTAATTTCCAATAGAGTTGAACCTTTGCATTTTAGACCTCAAAATCCTTTCTGTCCTCTGATGGAAAATGTCATATGCTATAAAAACAAAGCCACATTTTATATACACTTCAAGTTTAAAGAAATGTTGATCTTGCACAGTAAAGTAATTAGGGCTAAACTATTCCTTTAGGCACAGCTCTGTGCAGCTCAGGAGAAGCTCACAGTTCTTCCTGTGTTCTTCGCTTACTGGGAGAGGATGGGGTTATTTGCTATAGCATGTTGCTAGGTGTGGATATACAAGCTCAGCTCAATAACCATTATGTTAGAGTACAATAGAGGTTCTATTCACAGACACCTCTCTGTTCTCCTGCAGATGAAGAACTAACCTTTTAGAGCCTGCCCCTTCCACCCACTATCTGGAGCAGTGTTTTCTACAGGGAAATAAGAACTATTTAAATTGCCTGCACACTGTGTGTGTGGGTGTGTACATGTGGGTGTATGTGTGTGGGTGTGTGTATTATGCATGTAAAATGCACAAATTGCTGCTTTTTACTGTACAAATAAGGAGTTTACATGTATAAATATGGGTTTCATACACGCTCTCACTATGAGCACAAATTATTTTGGAGATCAATTTTGTAGCCCTAGTAATTGTCTATGGCAGGATCAAGTCAGCATTTTGCAACTCTGTGTGTTGCATGTATAATGGGGGCTGCAGTGGCCCAGGCACAAAGGTGCACTTTTGACATCCCAGAGGTAGTTTGAGGCCATAGCAGAAGTGCTCACGGCATGGCCCTGTCAGATTCCAGTGAATCTGCAAATTCTGCTAAATAATTGTCACAAGGGCACGGAGAGAAAAGTGTGCATAATTATATCAATAAAAAAAACCCAAGGTTTCAGAATCTAAGAAATACCAGACACAGGGTTGTCCATGCAACCTTAATTCAGGCCCTATATGAACCTGCATTATGAAACATGCTCTGGGTGCTTAATTACAACAGCTCTTGGAGCCACTCTAATTAAAGCGCCCCCTCCTACCCCCACTGCATACTCCTGGAGCAAGTGTATAAATGCCCCTTGCTCTTTAGTTAATGTGCATTAAGACGAGCTAATGCACAGTTTCCTAGTACCTCACAATGGAGGTACTAGATTTAATTGTGCATTAACTAAAGCACCTTAATGCACATATAGATGCACCCACAGCTGCTTTCGTGCAGGTTTTGTCACTTATGAACAGTTTGTGACTCAGCTCTGCCCACATAAGCCCACACATGTTCAGTAGGCCATTGCCACAGTCAGGCAGCAGTCCTGTGAAACAGAGTCACATGCATATGGTCAATTAGATCCTGAAATTTTAGTCACAGTAACAGTCACATAAAATCCAATATTATAAGCCAGAGGACGAGGAAAACAAATTTAGCTCAAATACCTAGTGATTAGGGTACTTTCTTAGGTAAAGTGAGCCCCAAATTTTAAGCCCCCATAGCATCCTACTTCCCAGAGAAGTTCTCTAATCACTGGGCTTGTGAGCCTGTCTACACTCCTCTCTTACCCTTTTCTGTAACCTGGCTCATAGGATAATCAAGTAAGGAACATATGTGAAGCCAGGAAGAAAAGTTCAGGGAAGGAGTGTGGTTCAGTGAGACACATGCTGCCCTGAAAGGGAATAGGCTCTAGGCTCTAGCTTGGGACCCTGTTCCCAAAAGGGCAATTTTTTTCCAAGTGCTTTTTATCCAATGAATATTAAAGGAAAAGTGCAATGGGTCAGCTTCAATGGGAGGGCCAGAGAATACTCTAGCAATGCCTTGCCCATGGCTTGGTGGTTATAGCACTTTGCTAGAAAGCAAGAAATGCAGTTATAAACTTTCTCTGAATAAGGAGGACCTACAAATTGTCCACTTGCCTCAGCAGTTATCCTAATCACTAGACTAGGCTAAAACGTTGGAGGGCTTTCTTTCTTTTCCATTATATTTCTGGCAGCTATATACGTGGATGGATTCTGTTTCTCTACAGGGGTCTATCAAATCTCCGGCTGTGTGTAAGCACCAAAAACTGCATTTATGTGGCATGCATATTCTATTTAAATGTAAAAGGTGAAATAGGATTTAGGACATAGTGGGCATGTCAACATGTTCAGTTAAAGTGACTGAATGTATTCTGCCTCAGTTTCATACAGAGTAAACAAATTTCAAAGTCACCATCTACATGTGTATTTAAACATAGTAATTTATGTGGTGTAGGATAGTACCTGTGTCTGACGGGATTATCCTATGCCAGAGTAAATTAATCTACTGCACACTAATTGTGGTGCACATGTTGACAGTGATGCTTTACTGTGCATTAGATTAATGTGAAGTAAAGTCCACATGTAGGTGTGCCCAGTGTTGACCTATGAAAATTCTAATTTATCTTTTTTGCCCAGCATCACGTAAGATCTTCATCCATACTGAACTTTGGATACCACAACTAGTCCTCAGTGGGTATGTCTACAGTGCAATTAATGTACCTGAATATACTTGAATTGAGCTGGAGTAAATGAATCCCAGTGTCCCTGTCTACATGTGCATTTAAGTACAGTAATTTACTGTGCTGTCAAATACCACTTGTATCTGACAGGACTATCTGGCAGCACAGTAAATTACATCACATGTGCAGATGACGATGCTTTACTACAGAGCAAATTAATCTGCTGTGCAGTAAAGTGTCTGTGTAGGCATGCCCAGTGAGGACTAGCAAGTAGTCCTCAATGGCTCAATGTCTAGATGAAAAGAGACATCAAGTGGGATTCCCCAGGGGAGTCTGTCCTAGGACAAGTATTTTTTAATATCTTCATTAATGATTTGGATGATGACATCAAGTGCACGCTTCACAAATTCGTGGATGACACCAAGTTGGGTGCAACTGAGGACACTCAGGAGGGTAGGATCCAGAATGACCTAGATAGAATGAAAAATTGGTCTATAATCAATAACATGAAATTCAACAAGAACAAGTGCAAAGCCCTGTACTTGGGATGAAATAACTGCAGGCACAAAACCAGACTGGACAACGACTGGCTAGACTGTAGTACTGCAGAGAATGTTATTTAGTCTGGAGAAGAGAAGTGTGGCTGCATCTACATGAGACTCTGACTGTGCAGTCATTACTGCATAGTCATTTAGTACTTGTATTAACAAGTACTAAATGACTGCATAGTAACCTGAGTTACTGTGCAGTAGCATTGACAAATGGCTTTTTTCTGATGCTGGCTGCACAATAGCCCGAGACTGCTGTGCACTAGCATCACATCATGGTTGCTGGCATGTGACACTACTGTGCAGTATTCTCAGTTACTGCATAATCAGCATCTTGTGTAGATGTGGCCACTGAGGGGGGATTTGATAAGTCTTCAAGTACCTGAAGGGCAATAATAGAGAAGACAGAGATGGACTTTTCTCTGTGGTTTTAAGGGACAGGACTAGGAGCAATGGCCTCAAGATTCAGCAGGGGAAATTGAGTTTGGAGATTAGGGGGGACTTTCTGACTATAAGGGTGTTCAACCATTGGGACAGGCTATGTAGAGAAGTTGTTTAATCTCCGTCCTTGTAAACTTTCAAAAGGAGGTTAGACAGACACTTGCCTGGGATGGTTTGGTTGGGGGTGATTCTGCCGTGAGCAGGGGGCTGGACTAGATGACCTCATGAGGTCCTTCCAGCCCTACTTTTCTATGAATCCTATAATTCTGAACTCGGTATCAACCTCATTTTTTGAAATGTCTAAACCAGTTTACCTCAAACTTTAAAAATGAAAAACAAACAAACAAAAAACCCTCCACCTGAGGCAAACAACCACTATGGAAAATTTTCTTCTACATGATTGTTTGACAAACTTATAGGCAACTGAAAACAGATTCTTATAATGGAAAGTGTTAGGCAACCATAACTATAGGCATTTTAACTCTGTGCGACCAATGATAAGGTGATTCTGTCAAGGAATTTCTAGAGAAGCAAATGTTATATAGTGCACTGTTTATTGTAATTGCAATCAGGATAACTTGCATTCTTCCCTTTTAGGTATCTAACTTTTGTTGAACAAGACTGGCTGGTACTTTCTAATTGGAAAATTGATAAAGTATGTGTTTTCCCCAATCAATCTAATCCAGATTTTAAAAAAACCCAGATGCTTGAAGATATGATGTAACTAAACAATTTATAGCAAGAGTTCATCCAACATCAGTGGAAAAGAGCGTGAAGGAAAGTCATAAGGATGAATGTATAGAAAAGAAGTGATTGAGATAGAGGAAGTGGTAAGGTAGAGCAGAAGGTGAAACAGTTCCAGAAAATGGGACATCCTTGGTAAAAAATTAACTTCTAACTAAGAAATATTATAGGGAGGGGACAAAAGCTAGGAGTTAAGAGCTGGGAGGGAGATACCACTAAGAGAGATAATAATAATTAATTCATCTTAATTGATTCATCTATGTTACCCAAACATTAAAAAAAATGTATTTTGTTGATGTGGGAAACAGATTGTAGGGCAGTTGGATGGAATGAATCCCAAGAGAGTTTTAAAACTAGGGACATGATTTTCAATGGGATTTTGAGAATTACCATACATCAAGGTGTGGTACATCAGTTCTGTTTCTTGGTGAAGTAGGTTCTTTGTTTCTCTTGATAGCAGGAATTTAGGAAGTCGGTGAACAAGTAGGAATAGTGGCAAGAAGGGAGCAGGTGGTTAAAGAACAAATAAAGATTTCAACTGAGGCAGAGACAAATTTTAGCAATATTCTAGAGGAAGCAGAGATAAATTTTCCCACAGAAAACACTGGCGGGCTCATGGGTCTTAGTTTAAGAGAGTCCTACAGGAAAGATATATTGTACATGAACACAAACTGACTTCTGGTGCATGGTGGACATACAAACACCTGACCTTGGGAAGAAAATTAAGGTCTGGACTAATGAGAATGAAAAGATGATATAGAGGCTGTGGAAAGGAGGACTTTTGTCTTTGAAGCAGCCAGGAGTCAGAAAGCAGGGTGTAGCCGGGTGCACACAGTTGACAAAAGAAGGCAGAGAGATGGAATAGAGAAGGATCAGCAAGAGAGAGTGTTATTCACATAAGCTATGTACAAGTTTTAAGTTAACAGTGTTATCTCAAGAGATAAAATAATAGAGTGAAACAAGAGGACCAAGACCAAAGTCATAAGGCATTTTGCAGCAGAGAAAACAGAAGCCTCTATTAGAAGTCAGTGTAAGAATAAATAATAATAATTATTAATTAATGATAGAAATGGGAGTTAGAGAAGAAGGGTTGATGGGAAGCAGTGAGAATACCAGCTTCTTGTTCAAAGCTGTCAGCATTTCTTGTACCTTGCATGCCATGGGTGTACTTGGTGCAAATAATATGCAGAAGGCTGGGTAGTGAGTCACAGGGGCTCAGGAAAAAAGCAGCCATGCAAATCTGATGGCTCAAAGTCTCTGCTCAAGGATAGCAGATAATAAAAGTCTGATATTTCAGTCTTAAATATTAGCTGCAGAAGAGCTTTCTTGCAGCCCCCTAGCCTTCTTTGCAGGGAGATTCCGGACCTTCACCTGGGCCTATAACCTTTCACAAAGACTGATCTGTTGCTTCATAAAAGGAGGAGATAATTTCACCATAAACAAGCCATTTGTTGCTTAATATAAAAAGAAAAAAAATCAGCATCCACAAACTTTCTTGTGTCTTGAACCTGAATAGCTTGGCTCCGAACCTTAGCAGCAAATGCAATTATTTGATTTCATGGTGTTTCTAACATTTCTGGCACTTGGTTAAGCTTTTCCTTTAGAAATGGCTAAGGAGACAGGTAAGGCAGTTGTTCTTTTCTGTGGCTATTGACTGAAATTACAAAGTACTTAAAACAATTGCAATTACAAAACCAGCTGATTGGGTCCATTTGATTAGCTTGCAGATCTTGCATTTTGAGATTTCTTTTTAACCTATGTATCCAAGTAGTCATAAAGGGGGCACATTTATCTCATAGGCTAGCTACAGACATTCAGAAAGCCCAAAGGGGAATTGATCTAAGTCGCATTGTTTTCTGTGAGTGGCATAGTTTATATTAGTAGCAAACAGAACACATATTTGCCCTTGGGGAGGGATGGGGGCAAATCTTAAACTGGGTTCTGCCATTTTAAAACCAGTTTTGTGTGCTGAACTTCTGTTCTGTTATGGGTATATATGAGTTTCTGATCACTTCTACTGTAAAAATGTAATGTTTGTACCTGGCTATAAGCATATAAGAGACCTCTTAGATCATCAAATCCAGTCCCTTGGCACCACAACCAGCCACATGATATAATTCCTTTCATAAACTGATCAAGTGCTATATTAAAACTAGTTAAATTGTTTGTCCCCATAATTTTTATGTAAAATGGCAGTAATGTTCACCTGTCACTACTGGAAATACATTGCCTGATATACCTTAAAATCACATTTGACTTTGTCTGCATCACATCAGGATGGATCCAGAGTTGGTGCTATGGCACAGATGCAGCCCCTTTTCAGTTGACACCATCACAGGAGAAGCAGCTGGAAAATTTTTAAGTCCCCAAAAAGTCCTTCTTCCTCCCTTCCCTGCCCACATCTGCCACTGTCCCCAGCTGCCCCAGGGGCAGAGGGAGACTCCAGAACCACTCCTGCATGCTCCAGCTGGGCTCCACTGGGAACAGCAGCAGCAGGTGGGTTCCTCCTCTCTGCCCCATCCTCCTGGGTGTTCCTTGGCAGTCTGAGAGTGGACACAGGGAAAGGGAACCACCACTGTCTCTGCTGTTTCTGACTGAATTTGGCTTCACATGCAGCCCAGATGGAGTGGGCAGGAGTGACTCTAGAGCCTCCCCTCTCTGCCCCCAGGTCAGCTGAGGGCAGTGGGACCAGTTGTATTGTTAGGCAGAGGGCAAGGAATGGGAAAGGAGAAGACTTGCAGTTAAACATGGAAGGGAAGGGAAGATTCTTACCTGATAGAGGGATATAAAAAGTCCTTGCTACTGCTCCTGGGGTATGATCTGCCCCCTCTTTGAGTGGGGAGGAGGCTGGGAGTGGAGATACAGCCACCCCAGCTGTGCTGGTTGCTACTCCCGCACCCCTCTTTACATAATCCAAGATTAGTTTCTAGCTACAGTAGATATTTTTATTATTAATCCCTAAGCACATAGCTTTGCACTTCTTAAAACTAAATTTCATACCGTTTCTTTTATTCCAGGCCTCATGGTCTTCCTCTGTGGGAATCCAGTCCGTCACATTAACAATGCCTCCCTACTTTGGCAAATGTCATTAGCATTTGACTACGCTTGTGCCACGACCTAAGTCAGGGTTGGTCAACTTTTGGCACGTGTGTCACAAGTTGCATATGCAGCTTCTGTGTGGCACATGACAGATTGGATTGGGGATGGTGCAGGCAGCACAGAGGCAGAAAGCAGAGCAGCAGATCAGGCAAGGGAAGGATATTAGAGTGGTACTCCATAAGGGTGCAGGGCTAATTTGTGGTTCACCACCCAAAAAGTTCAGTTCCTACTGACTTATTTTCTGTTAAGAAAAATAGAAAGAAATAAAAAAGAAACATATAATTGACGCTTAATAAAAATATAGGCCAACATTTTTCAAAAGTGAATGGTAATTTCTGAAAGCTCTAGCTCTTCATTATGAGATGCCTTACAAGGATCTGACTTTTTCGAAGTACAAAGTAGCCATTGTTATCCTGGACTGTAAGTTTTCCATTCTTGCCTTAGGGAACTAAAAAGATTGTAGCAACTGTGACTGATTTTGATTTCAGTTCCACTGGTGTAACTTTATTGACTGCAGCGAGGTTACTTCTGGCTGTTTTGGGTGAAAGAGTAGATTTTAGCCCATTGGAGAATATACCTTATGGTATTGAACTGAGAATGTTAAGCCAATTCCAAAATAAGTTTTGCTTTGTGACTAATTTGATTTATGAATAAATAAATCTGTAATTCAGAAAAGTGTGTTTTAAAAGGTATGGAGGTAGCTTAGGTATTCAAGAAGTTAGCAGCCTTTGCATCAATTAAAACTATTTTCTCCATGTCTAGTAACATGTTAATTCATAGTATGAATAAAAATATATAATTAGGTGTTCATAAAATCTGTCCTCAGTTGACTCAGCTGTGAATGAGTATCTGGGGTAGAATTCTGTTTACCTTTGTTCACCTAAATGACAGTTTTCTAGCCATTTAAGTGGTGTTTTTTGGAACTTCTGCACAGGTTGTATTTCTGTTTACCTTTACACTGTGGATACATAAGCATATGTGTGTAAACTGAGCATGTGCACCAGGCTACACTGGGCAGGAACATGGTGATCTGAGTGTAAGTAAGAGGAGGAGTAACTTCAGTAGCTGCATGGTTGGGATACTCACCCAGGAAGCCAAACACCTTTGTTCTAGACCCCGCCCTGCCAGAACAGTGATCCAACTACTATGCCAAAGGTAAGGTGTTATTTAGTCCCTTCACCAGTGCTTCTGGATGGAGTGCATTGGGGAAGTTTCTGCCCTATTAGGAGCAAGATTATAGGCTACAACCCAGAGTCCCTTCCATCCAAGGCAGCAGCCATGTCACTGTGCCGTACATACAAACCAGCTTATACTCATTCTTCTGGACTGACATATCTTCCCCTTCTTGGCAGCTTCAAAAGAGAGCCTTAAATAATGCCCGACCTGTGATGTGATGGTTATAGTTCTATGCTATGAAGTCAGAAAGATGCAGTTCCAACCACCTCTGTGTTAGGGCAGGGGGGCTTAGGACCTTAATCTCTTGCTTCCTGGGCAAGCGTCCCAACCATTCAGCTCTTGGGGCTAAAACTTATGAAGGTTGTTCTTCCCATTCTCTACTGTCTAACATGTTAATCACAGGTTTCTGGCTAGCTATGTCTTTGTGATTTACATGTACTTACACATCCAGAATGGGCATGTGTATACAGTTGCATACCTTCCTAGTCATTGTGCAGCCTACTGCATATTCTCAGTCTATGCATGCACATGACACATTCTCATTGGAGGGATAATCAAATCACATTCTGTGCATAATTGCCAAAAACACTGATTATATGGCTAGAGAACTGGGTTTTGGGGCACACAAAGGGAAATAGAATTCTGTCACTGAGCTTTTAAACCTTAGCAGTCAAAGGTGAAAAAATGTGATGCACTCAACATTTCCACAGTAGCTACAGAAACTGGCATGCCTGAACCAAGCTAGCCCAGTTAGCAATTCAACTTCTGAGGATCTTGGACTTTAATTTTAATGTAGAGATGGCAGCCACAAAAAAACCTGTTTTACCATGCATTTAGTACCTATTTGAAACTTGTTGGGAGGAGTTTAAGGAGAATGGAGCATTTTTAGAATGTTTTGTAGAGGTTTTACTGAATTATGTCACTGGGAGCACTGGGCATAGGTGCCAACTCCTTGGGTGCTACAGGGCTCAAGCACCCACTGAAAAAAATTAACGAGTTCTCAGTACCCACAAGCCACATGGCTACCAGTGCCCCAGAAAAGGAGTCCGGAGGCAATCCATAAGAGGGGCATTCCTCCGGAGACCTGAGATCATGTACCAGGAAGAGCCTGCTCTCATTAGCTTTGGGCTTCCACCGGAACTGCACAACTCATGTGGAGATGCAGGACCAAGGTGGCTGAACAAAGGAGCCTTGGAGGACCCTGGACAAGAACCAGAGAAGACCAGGGCAACTAGGGAAAGAGAAATCTAAGTGAAGTGGGTGGCTGGGATCCTAAGAGCCTGGTAGTCAGGCTGGAGGCTGGGTGGAGAAGAGATCTGCACCCCAAGACCCACTGACACCCACCAGCAAAAAACAAAGTTAGCACCTATGGCACTAGGAGCTGCATGGCATTCTTCAAAATGTGCCAAAAATGGCATGCTTAATTTTATGCCTTGTTGCATTTTGTTGCTAAAGCTATATCTGCCTCATTGTTACATAATAAGAGCGAAGTTTATTAACGAAGGATCCAAACCAACTTCCACTGGAGTCCGTGGGTATCTCTTTTTATCCAAGTGTCATCATGTAGATTTTCATCTATTCAGAGGTCTTTTGTGCCCATAACATTTCTTGACATTAATTTCTGTGTTCCCTTGGGCAATTCCTAGCTATGAAAATGCCATGCTTCATGAACAAAAAAAAATGGTTGTTTTTATTGTGATTTTTTTTTTTGTGCCAAGAAAAAATGTATTTGGTTTAATCATAGATTATAGTTCTTAGGTGAGCCCAAATGAACAAATATCAACTTGGACATCATGTTTTAAGAAAAGGTTTAGGAATATAAAAGCAAAATAAAATACAGGAAAAAGTGTTTTCACAGCAAAACAGAATTTTCTCATTGTATTAATCAGCTAGACAAAATTTAGTGCTGATTTAATTAAGGGACTCTTTTCTGCTCAAGATAAGACTATTTTACATAGATTATGAGGCACACTGACATATTTCTGAGGGTATTATTTCATTAGATTTCACATACTAAGCGGGATAGTCCTGATCAGGAGTTATACAAGAGTCCTCCAAGGAAAGCCAAGTACTCTGGTAACTGGTATATATGAATAAGTAGGCACTGTTGCTTCTTCTGGATCAATTCATGTCCCATTTTTCTGCTCAGATATAGCATTTCCACTGATTCCAAAAGACAATGGATTGTTGTTGTTTATTATTATTTGTATTAGTGTAGTGCAGAGTCCAAATCTATAAGAAGACACAAACCATTCCCACAAAACTTTAGAGGAATTATGAAACTAAATAAACGTTTATGTAAGGATCAAAAGAAATAGCAAAGGCTTACTTTGCTCAGCCCCTGCCACTAAATGTCCCCATTTACTGCCTTTACACAAGATGTGTCAAGGCTATAATGCCATTTTAAAATACTTTTCTAGTTTTCAGTTGTAGGGTTCTGTATTTTGTAACTCTGCCACATGTAGTATTCTGAGTGATATTTCACTGCATTCCGGACAGACTCACTAACCTATAACAGGAGGTGAAATGTCTACCCATGTAAAGGACAGAATATTCTATGTGCTGTGGCTATGTTCCCTTACAATACATTTATCTTTAAAATAATTCTTGGAAAGCATAGCAATGAAAATGGCACGTGGAACAAAACTTAATCATTAATAGGGTGTGATGCCAAGATTGTAAATGGAATGAAAAATAGTGCAGTTCAGAATCAGCATCCTGTGATCCTGGTCCAGAATTTATCAGCAAAGCCATGTTCCTGGTGCCTTGTTTTTTTTGTTTGTTTTTGGTTTTTGTTTCAGGTTTGAGGGGGGGAGGTTTGTTTTGTTTTGTTTTTGCTTTTTGTTTTTTGTTCTGTTTTTCTGCATCTTCTAGGGGCTTACAGTACATCAAAGGCCGTGTGTTTTCTTTCTGTGCTAGCACCCTCAAGTTTTCTCTGGCTTTGTCAGATAGTAGATTGGTTCAGTTAAGTCTTATTTTAAAATTTTGGCTTATATTGTGTGTTACTTACCTACCTGAGCAAAGCATTGTATAAATACATCTGATAATATTCAGGGCTAAATTCTGTTCTTGTCTACATCTGGAATATCATTTTGGTAACCAGTGACTGACCATGATGTAATAGGAGGTAGAGTTTCTCTCTTAATATTTATATAACGCATTATTTTTTAAATATTTTAAGATTAATCACAATTAACAACATGCGGAAGCTCACAGGAACAAAACAGAGGTAAAGTGTGTAATAACTTAACTTGCAACGTAAGTGGCTGCAAAGGCACTCACCTCAGCTGCTATAAATCAACAAAGCTGCATTGAGATCAACAGTGCTACACCTAGTGACACCTCTTGAAGATCTGATCCCTGCAGTACTAATACAGTTTAGAGAAGAAGCATCCCTTTGGACTAAGAGGAAGAAGGAAATCATAGAAGCTTTGAGAGCTTTTATTATTTTTCAATGTTTAATGCAGCAAGGTTTAGAAATGCATGAAGTGCGAGAAAAAAGCAACAAAAGCAGAACTGAGTGAACTGTAGTACCCAGGAATTGTAAACCAGCTGTTGTTCCTTGTAATGCTTTCACTTTTCTGCTCACACCTTCCTCTTTTTTATTGCTCACACCTTTCTCCTATTATTTCTAGCACTGAAATTGTTCTGTTGTTTCCTTTTTAAAAAAAAGCAAGCCAGGGGTACTCAGTAGCTCCTCAGAAAAAGGTGATGAGTAGCTTACAGTATTTGCCCCCAAGTTTGATTTTTCAAAAATGGGTATAAGGTTTTCTGCATTTTTAGCTTAAAGCATTTTGTTTTAATTGTGCAAATTACGGCTGGTATATTGACAAAATGAATTGGGTTGGGTACTCAGGTGGCATAAATTATCACAGCTCTACTGTTTTCAGGGGAACTACACTGATTTACACCAGTGGAACATTTGGCTCAAAATATCAGACACCTTAGAGAAAAAAATACCTATAATTACTGTTACCACAGCTAATTACAATGACATAAAAAACCGGAATATATCAATGAGTTTAACACTTTGGATTTAAAAAAAATATCTACATTAATTTGCTTTAAGAATACAAATATATATTTTAGATTTTAAAATGAGTCGATTTGATTTCATTCTGGAAATTTTATTGTGGATTACATATCCACAATAAAATGTGTGGAGCCTTTGATTCTATCACTAAAATGTATTGTAATTTTATTGTAAAAAAAACTATCCATCTAAATGTGTAATGTCAGAAGAAGGAGTTATAGAAAGGTGAAAAGTATCATTTGTCACTGTATTCTGGCTTAAAGATGATTTGGGCCTTGGGAATTAAGGCAATATGGGCAATTTTTCTTCTCATTAGCTGCTTTATTTGTAACTGTGGAGACTGTCAGAAACACGCACTTAATACTGGTCAACTCCCCATGTATTACTAAATAACGCTGCATGAATCTTTTTAATATAGGCATTGCAATATTGTAGAAAATGCCACTGGTGATAGCACTTGTGCTCAAACCTCCTTCTGAGGGGTTTGAAAAAAATCTTGAACATAAAACTGTGTGGATTCATCTAGAGCAATTGATTTACGCTGATCACGTAGATGTTTTTATATTTATTTGAAACTCAGCAAATTTTTCCAATCCCTGCTTGAATAAAATTATGCTAGTTAGCAAGTTTAGGCACTGTGTTATTGAAGCAAGAGGGAAAGTCCAGGGAGTGCATCTGTGTTTGGTTATCAGTATTAAACACCTTGAAAGCATGACGTGGCATTAGAAAGGCCAGATGATTTCAACCACCTAAGAAGTGCCAGAAAATGCCTTGCTGTCAGACAGTGTTTGCTGTTGCAAAATGGAAATAGTAATGAAAAGAAGATATTTATACATGTACATTTACTATACGCCTATGACATCATTGACAACATGTCCAAAGTTGCAGTGTGTTAAAGCTATTTCATAATAATGTAAAACCTACAATGCCTCCTGGGATGTATTCTTCACTCTGAAACTCCTGCTCTATCTGTGCCCCTATTCTTGTAGTTTCTGATTATGTCACAAATATTTAAGATATTTGTCCTTACAGCACCACTGTGACCTAGGGAAGTGTTGCTATTCCCATTTTATAGATAGGGATCCAAGTCACAGAAGGTTTGTCTACACAGCATAATGCAGTGCCATGCAGAGATACTGAATTAGTTCTGAGTAAGCAAGCTTAGGCACTGAAATCAGTATACTCATGCAAGGACAATCTTCCCCCTGGACTAATATACCCTGCTTCACAGCAGGTTTAGTTACCACAGGGGTACAGTGACCTTAAGTATTTCAGGGTGACCACTCCATTGTGCTGCACAATCCTACTCAGAAGAACTTGGCCCAGATTCACATCAGTCTCAGACACAGCATGTTGCAGTGCCAAAATATTAGATGATTTGCCCTAGGGGGATAATCTAGTTAGGAAACTTTGGGTACCTAGGATCCCTATAGAATCAATGGAGACAGGCCCTCAATCAGGGAGCCACCTGGGAAACTGTGCACAGGGGTATGTGTGGCAGAGCACCTTTGGGTGCCTGCCACTTTAAGGGTTTGTGCTGGCTACAGAGGAGCCTGGGGGGGGGCGGGTAGCAGAGAGACTCGCCACCCCTCCCCCCATTGGAAGGATTTTAAGTGGGAAGATGTGTGGCGGCACACTTTGGGTGCTTGCCACTTTAAGAGCTTGAGCAGGCTGTGAGGCAACCTGCAGGTGATGGCAAAGCCAATCAGGTGCTCTCATGACAGCCAGGAGGCTGCCTGATTGGAGCAGGGCTGAGCAGCCTCAGTATAAAAGCAGACTCAAGGAGCAGAGCCAGCAGTGGCTGCAGGGATGGTGCTGGAGTAACATTGCTCAGCCAGAGATCTGCAGCTTCTGGGAACCTGCAGGAGATCAGGTTAGTAGCTATGGCAAAAGGAGGAGGTTCCTCAGGACCCAGTGGGGCCCCAAGCCCCAAGAAAGTGGCTGAAGGTCTGGAGCTGTAGAGAGGTCATGTACACCTAGGCCTAGAGAAGGCACAGGCTTAGAGCTTGTGCATCTACTGAGAGGCTAGGCAGGCCCTGATTGGAACTGGTGGTGAGGCCTGGGGCTCAAATGAGCCCAGTGGAGCAAAGGGCTACCAGATGTAAGATCTCTGGGGCTCTAGGAAAGCCCAGTATGAGTTGTTGGCTTTATGGTGGGCCCAGGAGGGGACCCCTGTCAAGGAAAGAAGTCAGCTGCTTGTCAATGCAGGGGGGCCAGGACTGAAGGGCAAGTAAGCCCACTGAGGGGCAGGCCAGGGCTGTGGAGAGCTACTAGCACCCTGACTGGCCTAGAGCCAGGCCAGAGTCTAAAAGAGGCTCAAGTTCCCTGGAGGGGGGGCATCACTGCCAAAAGAGGATAGGCAGTCAACAGCCAGTATGCTAAAATGACAGAGGCTGAAGCCTAGCCTCCTGATGGGAGGAATCCTATAAGGTGGTCTGAGTAAGTTGGAGTCTGTGACTGTGATGTGGTGGAGTCTATAATAGAGTGCCCAGGAATGAGCAGCCCAGAAGGAAAAGCATCGAGGATCCCAGTGAGAGAATGGAAGACCAGGGCAGGTGGGCTTGCAGTTGGTCCAGAGCAGTGTATTACACCCTTAGCATCAGGGCATTAAATAGGTAGCCTCCTGCATTTTTCCATCTGGTTCAGATGCATCAAGGTGTGGCAGACAAGTCAGGGTGGACTGCCCTAGACAGGTGGGCAAGCGGACATTGTGACAGGCCCCAGGATGGCCCCCTGTCACAGTGTGCCTGAACAACTTCCCTGCCTCAGCTTTGGTGCCTTTGTCATCTCAGGAGCCACCACACCCAAGGAAAGTGCCTACCTGATCATTAGGGGTGATGCTGGCTACCTTTTGCATCATACCTATTCATTAGAACATTTGCCTAGAAATTGCGTGATGTGGCTTCTAGGCCTTCCTCAGCTAGAGGAGAATTCAGATTACTTCCCCAACTTGTCAGGAAAGTTCCCCAACTATAAGCTGCTGAATAATCAATGTGGTTGAGTCCTTCATTGTTTCTATTGAAGCTGGGCCACTAGGCAGTAAAGAATGCAAGACTCATTGGGCCAGGAGGAAAGCAAGCAAAAGGGAGTTTGACTTGTAGCTGAGTGATAAAGGTACTCCTTTGGGAGATCTGCATTCCCAATTGGCCAGTTTGGATCTTGACCTTACTGATTTGCCCAAGGTCATTGTGGAAGTCTGTGGCAAAGTGGTGACTTGAACCCACATCTCTTATCTTAGTTTGTGGTGCAATAGCTGAAGCAACCTTGAGCTTTATGACATATTCCAGTATTTACATACGATGACACTCACCATCACTGATGGAAGGTCTTTCTCTTCCTTTTATAAGATAGACAAGGACTATCATCAGCTTTTCATTCCCTCAACTAATGGCCAACATGACAACTGTTCTGGGGGGTTTTGCTGTTTTGTTTTGTTTTGTTTTGTGGGTTGTTTTTTTTACCCCCAACTCATACTAGATCCTACCAACAAGAGAAGCAACCTCTATTTACCCACTCAGATGTCACCACCTTATGGTTGGACTTCTAAATCCATGAGTTTCACCTGAGGTGTATAGCACCTGGCAGATCTATGCTACTTCATGATGTGGGACAATGTTTTGATCCCCATGGGGAATCACTCCTATGTAAAGCCAGGTTATTCTACATAAAAATTAGTCCTCTCTATGCATTTAGGGAGGTGGTTGGGAGTTGAAAACTGACACCTTCCTCTTCAACAGATTTTCTCCTTGTATGTATATCCGAGTAAAATAAGGATTTTTGCTATTTTTAGAGAGTCCATACAGCTAGCAACCTAAATTGCACTCTTTTTTTTTAACTAGGCTTCACAAGAGAATTGTTAGCAAAGTTCTTCTGGTTGCACAGCACTTACGATGTTGATGCATGAGTCAGAACACAGCTTGGCTTTCAAATTCCAGGCAGAATTTTTAGGGTTGGGAGTTAGGAAAAAAAAAATTAACATGTAAACTGCAGATCTTATCTATCACTGTGAGATAATAATCTTAGGCCCCCAGGATACTCTCTTACAGAAACAGTTATGGAACATTGTTACTTAAAGATCTTGTGTGAAGCTTAGTACAAATTGTTAGCAATAAGTTTGATGGTTTGTTTTTGAAAGGAGGGGAGGAAGACTGCTTGTTTCCCCCCAAAGGAATTGTTGCAAGGTTTTTTCCTTATCAGAGGAACACCTTTTTCCTGAATGCTGTCTCTGACATTAGTCGTATGAAACATAAAAAGGGCAGATGCAACTTCATGGAAATGAGCTGTCATTGCTTTGGTAGAATTTTAGCTTTGTCTATATAATTGTTGTTTGATTATTTATTTTGTTCATTGCAACATGGCTGGTTCATGAAAATTGTCCTGGCTGGTTTATGAAAATTGTAAAGAAAAAGAAAGCTAAAATATTCTTTCCCCTCTTTAATAACAGAACATTTGGTGGCCCCAAGCCCTGTGTAGGAATGCCCACAATGCAATTGAATTTGTCATCCATGTAGGAAGGGAGATAAGTTAAAAATCTACCACAGTAGCTTTTAACTTTAAAAAGAAAAAACTATACCAAAATAAGGAAGCTAGTTAGGCAGAAATTAAAAGGGACCCTGTAGCAGGTATGAGGTGATCCGCTTGGTGTAGAGGTCCCTTGGTGGTTAGGCCTGCCTGCTCACAACCCCTCATCTCTGCCTTGCCTCTTATATTGCCTGCCACTACTTGGTCTTTAAAGGTTTCTAGTTCAGGAGGCTGGTGACAGATGGGGTGACCTCTTCCTAGGTGCACTATATTCCAGGCTCCTCTTGCTCCTCACTTTGTGGGGTGGATCTTCTCCTTTAAGTCAATTCCTTAATCACACCTTATAGGTGATAATTGTGACCTCCTGCTGCTCCCATAATCATGCCCATGCTTTGCAGATGTATTCATTTAGCACTTGAGTGAGGTCCTCTCACCCTCCTCACTGCCTGATCCTCAGGCTTCAGCAAGCTTTATTGGAAAGTCAGCCTCTCTGGCCTCAACCTCTTTTCTCTGGTTGGGTTAGCTGTTCCAGTCCCAGCTCCTGGGCCCCAGCCCACCTCTTTCTGCTTTTTCTCAGTTTTTTGGGAGAAGATCATTTCACTGTATCTCATTTCCTCCTTGCCCTGTGGCAGGGCCCAATACTATGCCCCTCCAGCACTCTGTGACCTCCTTGTCCCTTTGATAGTCACTTCGGGTCCACCACTGTAACGTTAACATAAACAAATAAGCTGCTGCTTTTTAACAGAAACTTCTTTCCTCCCTGGTTGTAATACAACAAACAGAAAAATAAAAGTACTGCTTTAACTGAAGTCTTCTCCCTTGGAGTACACAAACTTTGCAGGAGGGGATGGCCCAGCCTGGCTCTCGCTGTCTGGGTCACAGCGTCCTGGCTCCTGCAACACATGAGCTACTGTCTCTGCCCTTCCCTGGCAGGCACCTTCTCCCATTCCCTGCAGAATTTCTCTCCCTCCTGTTTAACAAATTTTAATAGGGGTGGATGAGTAAAAAATTCAAATGGACCCTTGAGTCATTCCAACCAATGAGAGAAATGTATTGATTAATTGACAAAGCAAGATTAGTAGCTGAGGATTAGTTCAGTCTTACAGGATGGGTCTTCACTGCTGTGGTATCAGAACTGCAGTTTTGATATTTTAATGAATGGTCTCTGATTAGTTTTATTTAAATGTCTTTGTTTCACTGAAACTTCCAGAACCAGATTAAACTAGATTTGTCATGGGCCAAGAAGGTGCCAATTAGTTAAAATGTATATCTTTGAGAAAATAACAGGGCAATAATGAGGGCTCATCTCCTTTCTTCCCATGGTAGAATGCTGTCTCAAGCCTGGTTGACAAGGCTGCCTTGTTCTTACTGAGGTCTTGTGTTGTCCGGGTATGTCTAGCTAATGGACAGTTTCCTCCGTTCCACTAAGTCAGCTGCAGAATCTGCAAAGCCACACTCCATGGTCACTTAAGCATCAGGCTTTCAGGCCTACTCCTGCTGCTGCTCAGCCACATTTTTTTCAGCTTAGGCCTAGCCTCCTTTCAAATGGACAAGTTTAGCAGCAACGTACCTAGGGCTTATACCACATAGCCCTATGTGTGGCCTACACACTCTCCCTCTTTGGTCTCAGGCACGGGCTTATGTGTTTGAGTGCTCCCTCCCCTTGCTAATTGCTTGTCTCCACAGGAGTTTAGCTTCTGCCCCTATCATGCAGAGGCTGGGCCAGGCTGGGCTCCATGGGAGTTTGGCCCCCACCCCAGTCAAGCATGAACCAGGCCAGGCTGAGCTCTGCAGGAGTTTGACTCCTGCATGACCAGGGCAGGGGCCAAACTCCCACAGAGCCTGGTCCAGCCCCTGCATGATCAGACCAGGACCAAACTCCCATGGAGGCTGAGACAGGCTGGGCTCTACAGGAGTTTGGCCCCTGCCCGCATTGGGACCTGAGCAGAGCAAGGAGCTGGTGGCTCTGTGCTCCTAGCTGCTACCAGCTCTGCCCCTCCAACCCCTGCCCTTTGAGCACAGCCTTATCAGCAGAGACCGGGGGGGTGTGTGTGTGCGCTGAACTCCCGCTGAGCTCTGTGGTGCTGTTCTGAATTCCAAGAGAAAGTAAATAGAGATTTATTATCTACTGTCTCTCACAATAGAAGAACTAGGGGCCACAAAATCAAACTACTAGGTAGTAAGTTGCAGGGGTGTAGGTTGTAGCCGTGTTGGTCTAAGGATATAGGCAGACAAGGTTCCTTGGGTGAATTTGATATCTTTTATTAGACCAACCCAAATAGTTGGAGAATAGTTATTAAGCAAGCTTTCGAGTTCAAAAACCCTTCGTCAGGCTAAGGAAGTTTCCGCAGTTGGTGTGTGCTCTTCCTGGATGGAATGAAAAGTAAAGAAGCCAGGGGCTGGGCTGGGCTGGGGAGTCAAAGGGTTTTTGAACTCAAAATCTTGCTTAATAACTATTCTCCAACTATTTGGGTTGGTCTAATAAAAGATATCAAATACACCCAAGGAACTTTGTCTGCCTAGGTAGTAAGTTAAAAGTTAACAGGTTCTTTTTCACATAGCATGTAATTAAAGTGTGGAACTCATTGCCACTAGATGTTTAGCCAGATTCAAAAAGGGATTGGACAGATTTTTGGAGGAAGGGGGCATCAGTAACTATTGAGTATGAGAGTTACAGATACAGCCTCTGAATTAGAACTTCCTAGACCTTAAACATTAGAGGCTGCAAATGAGAGGAACAATGGAAAAAAACCTGGTCGTATCCAGTTTGCTCTTCATTTCAGCATCCATGGTCTGCCACCGTGTGACACAGGATAGTGGGCAAGATGGGCCTATGGTCTAATCCAGTAAATGGCAGTTCTTATGTTCTTATGTTTTTTCATAAGTGGCACTGAAAGTAAACCATGATCTTCCCTTACCACAAGTGAGATGAGAGCAGGTTTGCTCAGTTTGGATTCTTGCCTGAAAGTTTGCACACATTTCAGTGTATTACACAACAGTGGACCAGGCAGGATGGGGTCCAATTGTATCATAAAAGGGTGAGGGAGCATGACCATTTTTCTCTCCCCACTAGCCAGCAATGCAATTATATGAGGGCAGTGTGCATCTTCTGAAGGGGTGGGGCAGGTAGCATGTTTCCTTTCTATGCTAGAAAGCTTTGGGAATACCTTTTAGATTTGCCTGTGTGGGCAGAGTAGTGGAACAAGGAGGTTTGCTCACATGGCACAGTCAACCCCAAAGATAAGAGCTACCTCTGCTGAAGGCAACTGAACTGTGAAAAGCTTTTTGTAAAGCCAGACTTATCTGTGGATCTCTGGTGTTACTCTATTGACTTTAGTGGTGTTACTTAGGGGATTTCATCCTTTCCAGTACAGATAGAGATAGAATATTGAGCATGTAAAAAAACAGGTCTAAAGTGATCAGCAGAATAGGGCACCCCAATCCTGCATTCATGTGAACAATCCCACTCAGCTCCTGAGTTATTTCCATATTGTATCAGGAATAAGATTCAAGAGGGAGTGGAGTGTGTTTTCCTTCATTTATATTCTGAGAATCACAGTAACCCTCTATCTTCTCAGATGTGTCCAGTCTTCCCCGTACCTAACCTGTTTTTGTTTCCAGCCCTGACAGAAAGGCTAAGTACAGCTAGTTAAAAAACCTGAGGCTGAGTCAATTCAGCCTTTGCAGGTTAGTCTAAACTGCAGAGATTAAATTGAGAAACAACTGGCCAGACATTCACTTTTGAGTCAGGAAATGCAGCCACATGCCTGCAGTCCAGAAGCTGAGGAGCACTAAAATGGAGCTTTCTGGCACATAGCCAGCATGGGCTGTAGGTTCACTTCCTCTTCCTGCTGCCCCTGAGGACACAGGGATTTGCAGTCCAGAATTACAGCAGCAGGACTTTGCAGGACTGCTCATAACTTTCTCTTCCTGCTTCCAGGTGCCTCTGAGATTTGTAGTCTACAGTCATAGCCAGAAGTAAGTTGTGTTTTTTAGTAGGGTAAGGCAGCTCTGTACTCAGGGGAGGGGAACTTTAACCCCACCCTCCTCCCTCCCTAGCCCCAGACCCCAGCCAGAGTTTGCCTGGGGGAGGACAGTCCCTGCTTCTCCCTACCCCCACCCAACCCTTCTCTGTTGGAGCAGACAGCACAGCCCAACCCAGCCCAGGGCTTAAAAGCATGCTGGGATACTGGGGGACTATGATTTTAACTTGAACCGGGAAGGGGTCTGGGACAGAAGTTTCATAAACTATTTTGACCAAAATCAGTTAAGTCTGATACTGCTGTAGCCTGGGTACACCCAGGGTGTGTGCCCTGTCCTCCGATGACAGTGGTGCTGGTCAGGCAAGGTGCTGAGGAAGGGGTCAGCTACTAGAGTTGCTTCCTCCCTTGTCTATAGAGCTAGACTGAAACCAAGTATTTAATTATGTACAGTTTATTACAAGAATAAATACAGACACTTAATGTAAATATTCTGTTTTAGTTTTATATGGCATAACATATAATACTATATATAATATTCCACAATTCACATATAATACCAAATATGAACCAAATGACTTACAACCTATACAACACAATTAACACCTAGGGATATTAACCTATATAACCCAAGTAAATTAACAATAATATTTCTTTAAACCTTCACAACTAACAATACCAATATACACATTGAGGCATTAAAACACATAAACCATATAACCCCCCTTAAAGAATACCCCTAGCTATATAGCCCTTAACACAACAACGACAACCTTAAAATAGAGAGTGTACTCAGCACCTCCCCAAGGGGTTTCCCTGAAGCCCCTCCCCTTTAGGGCCTTGGGATGTGGACATGCCCTACCTGCAATGGAGGGTGGAGGCGGCAGACCCTCCTCACCCATGTCAGCCTCCCCTGCAGGGCCTGCTTCCTCTCTGGAGAAGTCAAGGCTCATCCCCTGATGGCCAATCCCACAAGACCCTCTCCCCAGTGATGCCTTTGGCTCTCCTCGATGGCCCGGTGCCCTGCACTGGGCACCCAGGGCTCTCTCTCTCATGGGAGCCAAGTCCTTGCAGGCTCTGACTCCCCGGTCTCACACTGGGGGTTCTCCCCTTTTCTGGGCCCTGCTCTGGGCACCAGGGCTCTTTTTGTTAAAAGTGGAGTCGCACTGCAGGACTCTGGTCACTTGGCCTAGGGCTGAGGCTAACGTGAGCAGCTGCGAGCTGCTTCCAAGGCAGTTCTCCATGCGCCAACCCGCATACCGGGTGAGGCCCGAGCAGCTGCGAGCTGCTCCCAGGGCCAGCTATCTGTGTGCTGATCTGCACACCGTGTGAGGCCAAAGCAGCCTCAAGCTGCTCCCAGGGCCAGCTCTCCTTGTGCCAATCTGTACACCAACTGTCCAGCCGCTTGCTGGGTTTGCAGGCTGAAGCCGCCTTGAATGGCTCCTAGAACCTGATCCCCATGCACCAATTCACACACTGCTGAAGCTCAAGCAGGGTCCTGAAGACAGCCATTTCTGGAGCTCCTCTCTCCTCGCTGTCCCTCGTCATTTCTCACGAGTCTGCTGAGCATGCCTCACTTTTATACTCTTCAGGAGCTCCACCTCCAAAGTTCTTCAGACCTGGCTAGCACAGTTCTGATGATTCAGGTCCAGCTGCTCCTTGCCCCCTTCCTTCAGAAAAGGACGGGATATTGCTTCCCTTGTGCTGCCTCTGGATTGGTGGGCAGACTCCACCAATCAAACAGCAGACCCTTGAGCCTGGGACTCAACCTAAGCACCAAAAAAGTAAGCTTGCTACACTACATTCAACCAGGTTTATCTCAAACCAGTTTCAACCATTTTGAAACTGGCTTATGTGCACTGCGCTTCTGTTCTGTTACAGGTTTAAACCAGTTTCTGATGACTTAAACTGGTTTATATGTAACTTTTGCCCCTAGCCTAAGGGAGTACACACATAAGGACATTACACAAAAAACAGTTTAAGTGATCAGAAACTGGTTTAAACCCATAACAGAACAGATGTTCAGTGCACATAAACTAGTTTTAAAATGTCTGAAACAGGTTTGAGATAAACCTGGTAGTATCAGACTTGACTAATTTGGGTCAAACCGGTTTATGCAATGTCTGTCCCAGACCCGTTGCTGGTTTAAGCTAAACCAGACATCCCCAGCATCCTGGCATGGTCTCTGGGCTTGGCAAGACTCTGCTCCACAGCAGCACTGGCTCCTCCCCTCTGCTCCCTGGCTGACTTTGTTCCCTGACTTGCACAGGCTTCCTTGTGCTCCCCACCCCCACCACACCACTCACTGCTTAAGCAGAGATCCCTTCCTCCTCTCTCCCACAGCACATAGATTCATGGATATAGACCTTGTAGATCTTCTAGTCCGACCCCCTGCCTTGGGCAGGAGAGAGAACTGGGCTCAAATGACCCAAGCTAGGTAATCATCAAGCCTCCTTGTAATATGGGGACCTACTCAGGGCTGAGTGAACCATGGCCTGCGCACCTGTTTCTGGGCTAACCACCCGCGTTCTCACCCACCACACCTTGTTGGAATTAATTAGTTAATGATGTCATTAGGTGGGAGGCTGCCCATTTCCTGCCCCGATGCCAGGGGACACTATCTGCGGCTCCATTCCTCCCCTACACTGCAGCCCAAGCCTTGCAGATGTCATCTAGATGTTATCATCATCACCAGCCCCCACACTGGGTCCCAGAATCCTTCTACTTGAACCCCACCTGGATTCCTCTCCTCAAACTGTCTCATCTGCCTTCCTAGTAGGCAGCATAGCTCCCTGAACTGCTCCCCCTTCGGGTGTGGTCCCCCCACTGGGACCTTTGGCTCATTAGCCCTGGCCCATCTCCAGGCCAGTTGGAACCCCAGGCCCTCAGCTCTTGGGTGTTCCTTGCGGTGGACCCCTTGCCCTTTGACCCTTCTGGTCCTGGCCTCAGCATTGACCAGTCAGGGGAAGTCCAGACAGGCCTGAGTCTATGGCCTTTTCTCTCTTTCCAGGTATCCACCCTCCAGACTTTATGAAGGGGTAACCCACCCGGTTGTGGGGGCTAGGGGTTAAGGTGCCCCGACCCACCTTTCACTGGAGTGGTAACTGGCCTGGCATTTCCTGGGGGCTCCCGTGCCACTGAGAGCCCCACCAGGCCACCCACTCTCGAGAGGGTGCAGTTTTAGGTCATACCCAGGACCAGAAGCCTCCTTACCGTCCCCTACAGCTCCTCCCTTACCTCCAGATAATACTAGCAGCCCTCTGGCCAGGCAATGTTGTTGCCTGGCCTCCAGCAGCAGAACTGCCCTGTTTATATGGGCAGCCCAGATTCAAAATGGCTGCCCTCATCAGGCACCTGGCAACTGCCAGCTCCAGGCCCTTAAAGTGGTGGGCACAAACAGTGCCCTGCCACACTCCTCTTAAAGACCCCCAAGGTAGGAGCCAGCACCACTTCCCTTGGAAGTTGGTTCCAGATCCTAGCTGCCCTGACTGTGAAGTTGTGCCTTCTAATGTCTAGTCTAAACCTACTCTCTAGCAACTTACGGCCATTATTCCTTGTTACTCCAGGAGGCGCTCGGGGGAACAAGTTCCCTCTCATTCCCCGCTGGTCCCCACTGGTAAGCTTATAGATGGCCGCCAGGTCCCCTCTCAGCCTTTTCTTGTGGAGGCTGAACAGGTTCAGGTCCCGTAGCCTCTCCTTGTAGGGTCTGCCCTGCTGTCCCCAGCTCATGTGAGTGGCCCTCCTTTGGACCCTCTCAATGCTGTCCACATCCCTCCTGAAGTGTGGCGCCCAGAACTGGATGCAGTACTCCAACTGTGGCCTGACCAGTGTTGCATAGAGGGGGAGGATCACCTCCTTGGCCCTGCTTGTGATGCATTTGTGGATGCACGACAAGGTGCGGTTAGCCCTACTGACTGTGTTGGTGGCCTGTGTTCATCTTGGAATCAATGCCACTGTGCTTTCAAGAAGAGAGTTCCCCAGCCTATAGGTATGCTGCTGGTTCCCACTGCCCAAGTGCAGCACCCTGCACTTGTCAGTATTGAATCCCTTCCTATTCTCATTTGCCCACCCCTGTAACCTGTCCAGGTCAAGCTGTATCCTGTCCTTCCCTTCTAGCGTGCCCACCTCACCCCAAATCTTGGTGTTGTCTACAAATTTAAACAGGGTGCTTTTCACCCCCTCGTCCAAGTTGCTAATAAAGAAATTAAACAGCGTGGGCCCAAGGACTGAGCCCTGGGGGACTCCACTGCTTACATCCTTCCAGGTCGAATATGACCCATCCACCACCACTCTCTGGGTGCGGCCCCTCAGCCAATTTGCTATCCATCTGACTGTGTAGGCATCAGTGCTACAGTCGCCTAGCTTTTTAATGAGAATGGGGTGGGAGACAGTGTCAAAGGCCTTGCTGAAGTCCAGAAAGACTACATCCACCGCGACACCTGCATTCAATGATTTTGTGACCTGATCGTAGAAGGCAATCAGGTTGGTCTGACAGGACCTGCCCCTAATGAAAACATGCTGGTTGCCCCTGAGCATCATCCCCGCTGCTGGCCCTTCACAGATGTGCTCCTTGGTAATCTTCTCAAAGAGCTTCCCCGGCATTGAAGTAAGACTAACGGGCCTATAGTTGCCCGGGTCCTTCCTCCTCCCTTTTTTGAAGATGGGGACCACATTGGCCCTCTTCCAGTCATCCAGCACCTGTCCAGAGCACCACAAGTGCTTGTAAAGCCATGCCAGGGGCCCTGCGATAACCCCTGCCAATTCCCTCAACACCCTGGGGTGGAGAGCATCTGGACCTGAACACATCCAGCCCCTCCAGAAGTTCTCTAACTCAGTCCTCCCTGACTTGAGGCCTGGCGGAGTCTCTTGTGAGTCTGTCCTGATTCTTGGTGGGGGAGTCCTGGTCCCTGCACAAGAAAATGGAGGTAAAGAAATTGTTAAAAAGGTCCGCACCAGATTGCCTAGCGTATCCTGCAGGGGCCCCACAGTACCTGGTTCCTTCTTCATACTCCCTATGTATGAACTTTTTGTTGTCCTTGATCCTTGATGCTAGCCCTAGTTCTGTATCTGCCTTAGCTTTCCTAACAGCCCCCCTACAGACCCGAGTGATGGAGGTATACTCCTCTTTGGTAATAGCCCTTCCCTTCCACTGGGTGTACGCCTCCTTTTTGGCAATCAGGCATTCCCAAATGCCCTTGGTGAGCCAGGGGGGCTTTTGAGCACTCTTGCCCCCTTCGATGCTCATTGGGATTGTCACCCCTTGGGCTCTGAGTATCGTCTCCTTAAGGAACAACCACTCATCTTGGGCACCCAGTTCCCCTACTCTCCAGAACCCTGGCACAGTAGCTGCAAAGGGAATAGCCAGCATGTGGTAGGCTAACCACAGACCATAGCCAGCATGTGGTAGGCTAGCTAATGCTATGTAAGGCAAATAGGACAGTGCCCGCTTAGGGCTTTTTGATTGTAATCAACAGCTCAGATGGTAATGTCCCTGCATTCCTTCCTTTGGAAAAGGCAGACAAGGTTGCTTGGGTAAATCTGATATCTTTTATTAGACCAGCTGAATAGTTAGAAATTTTTTCATAGCAAGCTTTTGGGTTTAAAAAATCTTCATCAGGCTGAGGAAGCATCTGCAGTTGGTGTGCTCTTCCTAGATAGAATGAATAGTAAAGAAGCCAGAGGCTGGTGTGCATTTTCCTTTGGAAAAAGAAGAGCTTTGTTTTCTGATGGGGTGTTAAATGCTGATAATACAACATTTATCATCTCTGTTATCAAGGGGAGGACCCCTCCCTAATTACAGTGTCCTGCTGGGGCCTGGCTACGCCCCCCTTAGCTCAGCCCTGTACAAGGGAAAGGAGGGCTGCTTTAGCGCCCCCAGGCTTCTAGCCTGAGCCACTGCAAGCATGTGCCTGCATTTCTGGGATGTCTATCTGGTTATAAAATTGATTTAGCCTAGCCTGGTTAAACTAATCTGAAAAGATTGAATCACTTCAGGCTTAGGCTTTTTGAATGTCTGTCCCTAGCCAAGAGGTTTGAGACTCACACCTGCAATTCATGTAGAGCTAGGACTAGCATTAACCTTATCTGCTTCCACATGTAGCCTCTTTTTGTGCTTGTACTTTATACTTCTCCCTAGGCATATGCATCAAAGGTCCTGGTGACCTCTTATGCATACACCATGATGCAGAAGGATTGATGGTTGCCTACTACTAGTGGTACAGAACTTACTTAAGCTCAATATTACATAGTATGAAAGGACTTATGGGATCAAGGCTATGTGAATATTTGACACACATTCTTGAATCTCACATAGGTAAACATACCATGCTCCATTTACATGAAATTAAAAGCCAGAATCTCATTCATCTATTGCTGATTCTTCTTCTTCCTTTCTCCTTGTTACACATGGTATTTCAATGATGAGTTCTCTCACCAGCCTGCTGTTCTAAAGTGCTTTGAAACAAAGACACAGTTACAAGCATAGTAATAAAAAAAGGATATGAGAGAAGAGAAAATGAGCTATATCTACAGATCCTACTCCCTAAGACTCTGTTTTCTCTTCTAATTCAACAACAAACCTTGAATGAAGGGGAATTTTCTTTGCAGCTACTGTGCCAGGGTCAAGGACAACATCCATAAAAATAAGACAAAAAAAACATAGATTTAGTTCTACCTGCCAACCAAAGATAAATGGCCAGTATTCTGAATCTTGTAACAGGAAGGCAGGGACTCCCTGTCACTATGGAGAAGGAGCTGGTAGTGGGAAAGAGTAGCAGAAGAACAGGCCACCTGGATCTTAGGCTGGAGAGGTGCCTATTGCTGAAGTGATAACACTACAATAGTCCCATAGGTCAGAGAAGGATGAGGACTGCACTCTGCCTACTGTGAGACTAGTTTTACCACAGTAGTACTGGGAAGCATGGAGGTTAGCTCCTATCACCTGCTGCTGGGAGCAGCTCTGCAATTAGCATATAGGAAATCACCTGTGGTGGCTGGGGGATCTGAAGAGCTGGAGGGGCAGGAGCTAGGCTCTATATAAACCCAGAGCTTGAGACCAGTGGTCAGTCTGCTTCTGAAGGCTGCCAGAGATGGAGCTCCTCCATGATGACTGTGTGGGAGACTGCCTGAGGATTCCTACCTGCTCCACTGCCAAGGAGGGGGTTCAGTGCTACCTTGAGGCTAAGGGACTGCCAGAGACCTCGCTACAGGTGAAATAAGGAACTATGAGTTGCTTGCAAACTAAAGTTTCTTATGCAACCAGAGTGTTTGATTTGGAATATAGCCAAAGGGCTGAACTTTATTGTTGTGGTTTGCATTGGTGGACTGGGTTTGGGACTGATCAGGGGAAGAGGAGGTCCCAATAGTGCCCAAATGACAGTATACCCTGAGAGGGGAAGAGCCAGGGCCAGGAACCCAGCATGAGAAGTGAAGAAGAGACTGAGACTGGCCCAGAGGCCCAGTGCCAGAGTGAGGTGGGGCCAGGGTCAGGAACCCATGGTCCCAAGAAAAGAAGAAACTAGGGCTAGAAGTCTGCAGCCCAAAAATGGGAGGAGGCAAGGCCCAAGGGCCCAAGCCCAAGGAGGGGCAAAGACTGATTAGAAACCTATATGCCTGGTAGGGCGGAGGAGGAGTCTGGGGCTGAAGGCCTGCAGAACTGAGTGATTATTGACACCTGTGAGGCATGGGCATGGCTAGCGGGGAGGCTGGAGGCCACAGATAACCAGCAGGATACAACATGAACACACACCTGTATGAACAAGTAGGCCAGACCAGTGAGATCCTGGGATGTTGGCAGCTTCCTTTCAACTCCTTTTTCTCTTAAGGTATCATCAAAGGCATGAAGGTGAGTAAAAAATGGACAGGCCCAGGACCCAGATGCAGAAACTGAGAAGTCACCAGGGGGAGATCCTACCAACTCTGGCCCTCAGCTGTACTACACTCCTACCCAAAAAGCACTTTCTCTTTCCCATGTGACCACTGAGCAAAATGGGAAAAGCCTAGCTGGTTAGAGAGTTACTGAGTGTTACCCATTGTCAGCCCAAACCTTTGCTTACCAGTGCATGGCTCCCCACATGCTGCAGTGTTTTGGAATAGGAGATAATATGGTATCTACTCAAAAACAGTAAGGAAAATGAAAAAAAGAGTTTTGTGAGCTATTGCAGTGGAAAGTAGAACATGGAGAAGTGCAGTGTTGGAGGCATAAAAGGATACCACTAAAGTAGGAAGAATTAGGTATATCTTCTTTGTAGCTGTTTGAACTGCTTTACTGTCTCCTTCTCTGTGATGCAAGACCTTGTCTACACAGGAAAACCAACTGACATAGTTAGAACAGAATAAGCTGTTCCACAGGATTTATTCTGGAAGTATATCATACTGGCTCTGGCCAGAGCTGGATTAATGCATAGGTAAACTAGGCACATGCCTAGGGCCCTGAGCTGCGGAGGATCGCAGTCCTTCCCTTCACAGCGGTGGCACAAATGACCCCGTCCATCTCCCTTCCCTTCCCTTCCCCTCCACTGGCCTCACCACTGTGGCAGCTGCTTCCTAGCAGCAACTCGGAGCCCACTCCTTGCGGATGGCAGCACCACAGTGGGGAGAGGGGTCTTGACTGGCCCAGAGCCCACAAGTTTGTTTGCCTAGGGCCCACTAAAGGGTTAATCTGGCCCTGGTTCTGGCTATATGATAAACTACCTAGCACTGGAAGGAGTGCCCTCAAGCATGTTGCACTGCTGTGAGCAGTCTGCCTCCTAAACTGGAAGCAGCGTACCTGCCTTTGCAACTAGAGGTGGACTCCCCTCAGGCAGGGGATCCAACTACATGACTTGTGGAGGTCCCTTCCTACCCTCTTTTCAATGATTTCTAAGTAGCGCTGCTGAGTGGCAGCACCAAAATTAGCCTACCCCAAGGTAATTAACCTACCCCTAGGTAATTAGGTTGCTGTGTGGCTGTGAAGATGTGGCTACAGTGTTTCCAGTTGAGGAGGCAGGCTGCTAAGAGCAGCGCATTGTGGTTGATGGTACCTAGTGGTGTTAAGTTTACTGTATACGCATAACCATAAGGTAATAATTCCAGAACAAAGTGACTTTTCTTCCCCATTACAGTGAGTTCACAAAGTAGTGTGTTGGAATTTATTCCTGCAAATGCTATGCTAGTTATAACATGCAGACAAAGTCTAAATTATATCTGCACACTGACTTGTCACTGTGTCTTGATCAATTGACTTATGCCACACAATATACGAGCACTGAGTTTTCCCTAAATTACTTTTAGTGACAGAATCTCTAGGTCTGATTCTTCTCTGCCTTGCATCTTGTGCAGTCTCTCATATTTATGTACAGCTTAGCACATTATGCTCACTTTATGTCAATAAACGATGATCTGAGCTGCAAGGCAGTGGATCATCAAGCCCTTTGACTGCAGATATTCTGAAAAAACAGCAGAAATCATGCAACAAAAGCAGGGATGTAATGCAATCCAGGAAAGCCCCCAGATGTGAAATCACTATAATAAGCAATTGGCTTCAGTCTCAAAACAGAGTGATGCCACAGGGCAAAGCAACAAAGATTACTAGGTTTCTGACCTGGATTCAGCAAATACTGTATATGCCAGTTCATTTGCACCATGTGCTGAACCAAGTGTCAGGAGAGGAAAGAATGGCAGACACTTGGGAACATTTGTTGAAATGCCATTTGGAAAAAGAAAATTGGTTCAGAAGGCCATAAAAACAAAATCCTGGGTGCTTAAGACTCTGAAGCTAAGAGAGGCAAGTAAGACCAAGCCGCAGGATACCATTTTTGAACCTTAGAATATTATTTGATTGTCTTTTCTACCACTCTATTGAAGTGAAAAAAGTTGTGAAATTTGGAAGAAACAACATTATCCCCAGCATGAATATTTTGCTACTCCCTGGAAAAGAACAAGGACTATGGAAATAAAGTTAATTAACATGTATGGACCTTGTCCATGCATACATGCAAGTTAGAGGTTTACACATGTGTGCTGTAAGAACACTGTATGCTTTAGCTAAGCACATCTTATGTCTGACCCAAGCACAAGGCAGGGGTAACTCAGTGACATGCATGAGTACATACATGACTAGTTTCTATATACAATGGATACCTATTGAAATGCTGTGCCATGGTGTTTCTGTTACACAGTAGGAATGCATTCTGCTTGTCATATTGTGGGTTTTAAATCTGGATCCTTTCTTCCTGCCTTCTAGATTAAAGGGGCTGCTGTATAAATTGATCTACTGATTATAAAGTTATATTATTCAGATGGTCTTTGTAGCCATCTATTTTTTAATACAGGCTATTTGAATTTTGAAAAATTATCTAATTAATTGTATTATCATTTGTTATGGAAAGTGTAATTTAATTGTTACATACTTTCAATAATTATACCAGCAAACTATCCTGCAATGGATGATGGCTATGCAAGCCAAAAGAACTTCCAAAAAACTAAAAAGAAAAAACATATGCACATTGACTTAATTTGCTGATAAGTGACTTGCAGTTTGAGAATGCACACAAGAACTGCAAACATGGTGCTGTGTCCACGAAGTCTGGAAAATTCTGATTTAGTCACAGCAAGAAAAAGGACTCATTTCAAAAACATGCCCTGCACATGAATAAGTTAGCATTGTGGAACGCGGAATTGTAGGATATGCTTCTCAAACTAGTAAAATGCAAAATAAGTTTATAGCTGTTTCAATACTTACTTGGCCTTACTCCCATGCTCTGCACTCCTCAAGATTATCAATAAAAGTTGTATAGATTCATGGGGTTCAAGACCAGAAGAGGCCACCAGATCATCTAGTTTGACTTTGTATATATCATAGACCATTAAATGCCACTGAAGCTGGAAATAGATGTTGCCTTTATGCCACCATAAATATTTTGCCAAGCAAACAGAGGACCATGCTCCTTGTGCCATGAAAGCCAAAAATTGTGGCAGCAACAATAAGTATTATAAATTTGTGCTGCTTTTTTTGCAGCAGATGTCTATGTGCTTTAGGATAGCAGAGCATGAGCAGCCTGTACTCTCCAGTTGCCCTGGGCAGGCACACTCAGAGCTTCAAGGACCTGATCCTGCAGCCCAGGAATGGTAATTCCCAGGATCAGGTTCCTGAGGTCTCAGGAGTGCCTGCTTGGTTTTCCCCTTTTGCACAAGTACTCTGCTGCATCCTGACTTAGGTGTACCTCTTCAAATGGGGGAACCCTGGCTTCCCTACTTGCAGATGCATGCCCCAGAAATTCCTTTGTAGGGGATTCCCTAGGTATGTGTATCACACTGCTCTGCCCCAAATTGGGAAACATCTCTGCAAACTAAGTAACCCCAGGGTTCCCCACTGGCAAAGATGTGCCCCAACTCAGGACATGGTAGCACATTACCTGCACCCATGAAATCCCCTGCTGGAATCCCCAGGCTTGCCTCTAAGCATGGAAATGTAGGGTTCCCCCATGTGCAGAGACATGCTCTGAGTTGTTCCACAGGATCTACCCCTACAGGACAATGGGCAACATCTGTTTCACACAGTGAAGCAGACCAGCTGTGCCAGGTCACCTCCTGGCATGCCTTATGTGTTTCATTTGGTGACATCTGTTTATAGTCTGTTAGTCAGGCACAAGTCACTGGGCTGAATGGATAAGACATAAATTGTGCTTGGCTAAGTGCAAAATGTCCTCATAGCACCCATTGGTGGGATCTGGAACTATTTTTGTCCCTGTTGTATATGTGGACAGGCATTACATTCCTGGTGAGAAATCCATCCTTTTACCACAAAAACAAGCATACAGGTGTTCAAGTGGTTTGTGAAGGACAATTATCTGACTTAATATGGTCCTTTTAATGTTCTTACATTCATCAAGTCTGGCCCTCTACTCAAGACAGGATCATCCCTGGCTAAAACAGCTCAGCTAAAGTATCTGTCTAACTTTCTCTTGAAAATTTCCAGGATGGGCATTCCTCTGGTAGTGTTGTCTCTAAGAAATGTAGATCTTTCCCTTACAATCTACAGTGAGAAGGGAAAGATCTACAATTCCTATAACTCATCCAGCCTGGAATACCTCAGTTTCTCATCACTGCAGTAGAAGTGACTTCCCAAGGGCAGCAGATGACATCAAGTGAAAGCTGGCTTGACAAAAAATTTCTCTCTGAGGGGATCACAGCTATCAGTGTTTAGAACAGTGTTTCAGTGAAGTCAGTGGCCCTGATGACAAACAAGAAACTTTTCACGGCACTTTCCATTCTTCAAAACCTAAAGTTAATGAGTAAATTTGAAGTCATCCAGATAATATATCTGACATTCCGGTTGCATCTTAGGCTTTTTTCTTTAAAATAGTTATGCAGATTAAGTAATTTCTTTCTATGGAACAACTGTGAATTATTGTCCTTATCTTCCTCATGACACTTAGAATAACTTGCAAGAACTAGCAGAGGACTTGCAAGAATCTGCATCTGCAAAACAACAACAAAAAAAGCACGTCAAACAAGGAAAGTTGTGTGTGGAGCATCACTAATTCAGCTATAGAACATGTCACACAGTTGGCTGTGGGCTGCCTAATAACAGATAGGGGGGAAAAGAATGAGTGAAATAGTTAAGATGTTTTTCTTACCATTTTTCTTTAATCTCAGTTCCTTCATTTTTCTGGAGGGGTAGGAGAGGAGCTCTTGTGACTGAAAAGCTGGATGCTGGCAAGGCGAGGATTTGGTGAATTACCAGGATTTCAGGGATTTCAAAACACATGCATTTATAAGACATTACGTGGATTATACTACCTTTCAACTCATAGATATTCAGTGGTTCTGAGCTTATTGTCATAATTTATCACCACTTCACCTGTGCTAGTTTTTCAGAGAGTGAGTCAAGAGACTTTTCTCTCTCTTTCAGAAACCCCTCTGTCTTGGCTATCTTCCCTTTTGGAAAGAATGTTGCCTGCATAGACAGGCAGCTAGAAAGGTATCTGTGTAGCTGAGTGGCATAACCCTATCCCGTAACTCAGAGCAACGGTTCTGTTGGACCTAGTGATCCAGGCTTTCCAAGAACTGGGCCCTAGTACCATATTTTCTTGTATGCAGCACACCGCAGAATAAGATAAGCACCTTGTTTTTGAAAAGCAGAATAAAGAAAAAAGATCTTTCCTTGTATTAAATAACTGAGTAGCAGGAGCTAATCTTCTCCTTATTGCTCCCTGTGGATCACACAGAAAGCTACTTTTGCTTTTGCTCTGCAGAAGCCTAAGTAGCAGAGACAGTGGTTACTGTATTTCCTCGCTTATATATACACTCCAATTTCCAGCTGTTGGGGGGGCAGGGGAAGAGTTGGTATTGTATATGAGAAAATATGTTATGTTAGGATGCTGTATCTTGTCTTGACTGGCAGATCCACCTACCCTAAATCCCATCTCTGTTTTTGTATAGATCCTCACAGAACAGCTTGCGTACACTGTGTACAGACAGAGGAAAAGTATTGATTTGGTATATCTGACTGGAATTCTTAATAGAAAAACAAACCTAACGTGCGTTTCCCTTATGACTTTTGTGGATGGGTTTCTGAATTCACTGTATTTGATTTTTTGTTGGCTAGAGATATTGGGCCTGAATTTTAAAAGGTAAACAACCTGAACTCACAATTTTGGGTCTGCAAATAATGTTGCCCATAATTGGGTGTCTGCAATTAATTGTCAACCCAAACAATAGCAGATCTATATCTGCCTGCCTGCAAATCAAGTAGGCAGATGTACAGATGTTACAGTTTGCAGGTGCGGCTATCTGTAGTGGTAGAATATTTCAAAACCAGAATCCTGTTATTTCAGTAGCTACCAAAGAGATTTGAAATGTGTCATATACACTCCCTCTCCCAGGTACACAGAAAGCTCTTGAAGTTAACACACCTTTAAGCTGAGAAGTCAAATAAGATTATGCTCCTGTATATTAAGTTAATGTTATGAAAACGTTAACATAAAGGTTTAGGTACAGTATGTAATATTAATTGTTAATGATTATATTGTTATGAAGATAGTTTAGAGCAATATTAATGCAGGCAGTATCAATACTTAAAAGCATCATTGGCCAACAGTGATAAAAAGCTTCAGTAGAGGATGATCTATGACTATAAGCTTTAAATATTCTCGTACTTTAAAGTCATTAATCCTTACTTCCTTTGAATACATTTAATTAAAAAGTTCCATTTTCCAGTAATTGCTGTTTTTATATAACTCCAAAATGGAATTTTATTGAGGCACAAGGTCTTTTATATAAACATCCATCTGTCCACACTGGGGTAAGTCATGGAGATTTGGTGAGAAATGGGGAGATTATGGAAGAATCTGCATCCCTGAAAGAACTCTGAACTTTTGTCCTCCGCAGAAAGACTTTGGAGGATTTTTGCTTTCATAATTTTGTTACTGAACACGTAGATTGTAGAATCAGTGCAAAAGAAAATCATGAAACAATGGATTAGCCGCTAGTGGTGGTGCTTTAATAGTTTATAAGGAATGGCTCTTTTTTTTTCTTGCATGTCAACCTCAGCACCGTGAAATATCATCTGCTTCTCATGTTGTACCATTTTATTTGAAAGTAGAATTAAGAGACCCTCAGTAATGTACACAAAACAGTATCAGACTGAGAGATATTACAAATAAAATGGAAAATATGTAGGTATTAATACAGCTGGCGCACAAGAAATATGAAATAAACACATGAAAGTTTTTCAGCTTATTAATCATTCTGTTTTCAGTGGTGTTTTTACTTTCATTGCTCTAACATCTAACTACAGTTCATTGGCTAAAGGCCAAGCTAGCTTTTGCACTGGCACATTACCATGCAGTGTAGTTCTGTACTTCTCTTCCATTTATTAATACTGCAGACTTCCTACAATTCAGTCTAAAAATAGAACTGGTTATGTGAAAAACACTGCATTTGTGCCTGAGCTGCTGTAGAGAAACAAGAGGATATTATATGGACTGGAAGATATTCATGACACAGAGCAGTTAGCTAGTTATACCTAGGAAAAGACTTCCTTTCTGTGTGGTTGTCCATAAGATTATAGTTGCTATGTACATGCAACTCTGTACAGATGGATGTGTTGCACGTGTGATGTTGCCTCCGTTTGTATGAATCCATCTGTATATCATGCCTGTGTGAGTGCGTTTGTAAGAGAAGGATAGTCTGGAAACCTGCATATAGCAAAGGGCTCAGAACCACTGCATTCACAATGTTACTTGCCCAGGAAAATATTGAACTCCTGTATGGTCCATAAGTTGTCACACTAAAAAGCTTGACACTGTACTTAATGCGCTGAGACTCATAACAGGCTACACACCTTATACACACACAGATGAAATTCCTGTACACTTTGCCATAAGACCAAGTGATATAAGAAGACAGACTCTAACATCATTACTGGCAACAGAGGTAAGAGATGATGAAAATCACCTGCTCCATCAACTGTTAACTGAAGACCCAAACAGATGGAGGTTTAAGAGGCTTAAAAGTTGTAAATTCTTTGTACATCATGTCCACAAGCTCCTGGAAGACATTGGAGATGCTGAACCAATCCTATGGGCAGCAACAGAGTAGGCTGATCCCTGAGAATCAGCCAAATGTATTCCCCAACCAAGTCCCCCATTGGGCATGACCTCAATGGAGAAGCGTGGGTCAAACTGAACAGACTGAGATCTGGATATGGACACTTCAAAACAACACTGTTCAAGATGAACAGCTTGGACAGCCCCCTGTCTGAATGTGGTGTCTAGCAACAGCACGGCACTTAATTGAAAGCAACAATCTTTACAAATGCCCAGACAGGGTAGGTGCAATCTGACTGATATTACCAGACAGTGGCTAATAGACTTGAAAGTTGATTTCTGATGCCACACAAAAGAAGAAGAGCAAAATGTTAAAAATGGAGCTTTAAAAAAAGGGAATGCCATATAATGATGTTTTTTTTTTTCCAGTATAAATAAAGTGATTACATGTGAGCCATATATTTTGAACTGCCGCCTAACATTAAACAGTAAATTATATACTAAATTAAAAACTGCTAAATGTTTAAGCCAATGTTTCTGTCAGGTGTGACCTAGTTGATCCATCTGTCTTAAGTATTTCTAAAGTGCCATTTGCTGTCTGAAGAACATTTCACAAAGAAAACATTCCTAAAGTTATTTCCAAGTTTTAATATGCTGCCACACTTAGAACTGTCAGCACTCAAGAACAATCTGTAGACCCTTGATTTTTTTATAAGACTGTGATTTGTTTTGGATCAGCAAAAGCTCAAGCAAGACAAACAACATTCCAGAATCCATCTGAACTGAAGAGAGCTGCCAAGGACACAGGTGAAGAGAGATAGTGGATGCATTTTATAGTCAAAATGAAAAGCAACAAAACTGATAAGGTCTCATTGTTGCACAAATAGAAAAAGCTAACAGTTTGCATATCAGATGTATCAGGTGTTAGGATTTGACTCAGAACTGCTGAATAGTAGCTTGTTTGCCTTTTGGAGAAATTGAGAGGAAGGAAATGTCATGCAGCAACATCACACATGATAGGGATGGGAGATGGCAAGCAGGGAAATAAACCTTTCTCAGGCTGTTTCCTAAAGATACTGTTTGAACTTGGTTTGCTGGTTGGTCATTATGCTGTTTCAATTAATAAAATCTGGACTTTGCAAAGAATGATTATAGAACATTTTTAAAATGTGCATAATTCTGTAAAGTGTTACTGGTTTGATTTTAACTTGAGTGTTTTTCAAAAAAATAATATTAGATTTGTAGAGGAGATAATAGGGAAAGAATGAACAAGTTGTAAGCAATGCTGTTCTGGAATTGCTGTAAACATGAAATCAAAGAGTCAACAGGATAAACTTTCCAATAAAACTAAACCTAATTTAAAATTGCAAAGGCATTTTTATGTATGCTTTCAAAATCATTAAGAGCTTGATTCTGATTTCAGATATGCACTGGACAAAATATTGCTTAGTGGTCATTGTCCATATGTAAATGCTTCTGAGATGAGAATCGCACAGTGTGATAGTTTGCAGCAGGCTTTTCCATATGGTGAAGGCATATGTCTGGCAGCATCGCTGTTGTTCTTTGGTGAGCTTATCTGGTCAAGGATAGGGCTCAAAGTGTTTGCTCTCATGGATAGAATACCAAGAAGCTCAGGTACATGATGGGAAAAGGCTAGATTTTTAACAGGAAGGACCATAAGAAAGGGTTAGATATTGAATTATTCACACTGCAGTTTTTCACAGATCTAAGAACCTAGTGGAGCCAGGGAAGAGAGGGGACGTTCTGAATCTAGGCAGTCCTTTCCCTTTGGCTAGTTGGGCTATGGCTATAAAAAATCATTTGTCTTTGCCAGTTAGAATCCAAGATTCTCTTGAAACCAAGCACCTTCAATTTACCTGATTTGCCATCTGGGAATAATGAAAGGAGCCAGGTCACCTTCAGTGCTAGCATTTGGAACAGACAGTTAAGGGGACATGACCCTGGCTGGTGCACACAACTTGAAAAGCTCAGACAAATGAGACAGTGGTGCCCAATGAAGGTTTTTTGGAACCATCCCTCCATTGTGTGAAGCAGCGACTAGAAAAAAGGGCAATATCCCAGCAGTTAACGACAGGACTTTCTTTTCATGATTGAGTAACAAGAGAAAGGGCAAGCAACCTCTGATGCAACGTTTACTGCAAAGAATTTGTAACTAATACAAATCTATTAAAATAACTAAATAAAAATTTCAAAGAGAGAAACAGTTAACACAAGCAATAAAAGTCCCTTACAAACACCCAGACTATGGATCAAAATAGAGAGATTAAGCAAACCAACAAGTAAAGTAAAAATATTATCAAACGCATTTAAAAATAGTCACTGGTAGGTCCAAAACACTTAATATCCCTCAAGAGAAAAAGTATTGTAAAACAGGATTCATCCTAACGTATGTCATAATGATGGGGGTACTGAAGAGCAGATAGCTAGATAGATAAAGCAGATGCCAAACCACATAGATTAGGCAGACATCTCCTCAAACAGCACGGGCATGGCAGCTCCACCGGAGATGGACAGAGGAGAGTACATCCATCTAGGTTTGCATTCATGAAATAGTATCTGGAAGAAGCTTCATGTTGTTCCTTATTGAGCTTCTTAGCTCACTCCAGGTTTTAGCAAGGCTGCTTATGTCCAGCAGAAAGAATACTAAAGTTAGTGAAAGGATGTTGGAGTATATGACACAAGCAGCAATTGTAGCATAAATCCTGTAAAGAACTTTACATTGAGTTGTCATCAAAGACCAGGGTGCTTGGATGTTGACAAGGCATCAACGCATGTCAGCATTAATTATAAAACTATCAGGAAGTTTACACCAGCAGGCCCTTGACCACAGAAATATTGAAACACCAAGCCCTTATGTTAGACAAATTCAAGGGAGCTAGTGGCCAGTGAGCCTCCATCTAGCATACAAGGGAGGAGGCTTTAGGAACAGTAAAATCCTTGCCAGCACAGGATCATGTTGTTCATACCATTGCTTGTACCACTGCTTACAAAGACAGGATTAATGACAACAAGAACTGGAAGTGTAGTCACGTTCCCCTGCATTGTTTTTGAGTATAATAGAGGAAAGGGCAGTACTGGGTGTCAGTAGCTGACAGATATGCTAAAACATTGCAGTACAAACAGTAATGAGAATTAGTAGCAGCTCTAGTCAATATTGTATTAGGAGTTAATTCTATTATCTAGATGTCCATAAAGTTTGTCTAAAAAAATATTTATTTTGTTAAAGCTTTGCCCTGTTTGAAATGAATGCAGCTTCTTTCCATTTTCACTGTTACTGAGAATTGAAATGGCTGCTGATACAGAGCACAGTGTAAAAACATGATGAGCTATGTAACTTGGGAGCAATTGAACTACTGAATACTGCATTATTGAGAAATCATTCCTTACCACTGGGTGTTAGTCGGAAACTGGAGAGTCCTAGACCGGCATTCAGGGCAGAGCATGGGATGAATAAACATAACTGAGTAATGAGTGCTTACCAATAAAACCATGATGGGGAAACAGGAGTCTTGTATTGTCCAGCTAAATTATACAGGGTCAGCAGCCCAGGGTAATGTGATCTTTAATTCCAAGAGCTTTGTGCTGTAATTGAGCTCCTAGTGTTTCTCAAGTAACAAAATAATGAATGAAAAGCCTAATAACTTGTTAAACATGCATCAAACAAATCTTTGAGGACAAAAGAGGTGTATTTCTCCAAAGCTGCCAGTGGCAACCCTCAGGGATCATCTCAACAAAATCTGCATAACCCTCAAGAGGCATATGAGAGGCCACAGGAAACTATCATCAGACATGTAGCTCACAGCCCCTAATTCTCTCCTCTCTTGGTCATCTCTTCCTTTTTGTCTGAACTGCATAGCTGCCTTTTCACAGTAGGGACTTAGTAGTTTGTAATGGTACTGTTTATACATGGGATTATATTTAAATAATAATCTCAAAATCCTAATCATCATTAACACTGTAACTCTAGTTCTGTTGTATAACCACAAGTTTTGGATGCTTTTTGGCTCACTCTTAAAAGTAATCACAAAAACAAAGGCTTGTCCTTATCCTGGAATGGTGATTCATTAACTGTATCCAGAGCCCAGTCCCTTTTCATAGCCATGGGATTTGTCCTTCAGTGAAGAAGATGTTCAAGTTCTATTTTTTTTTTTTTTAAGAATAAAAATATCTCCTCCATATGGCAGTGAAGAACCAAGTAAAAGCTGCTGTGAAAGCTTCTTGCTGAATCTTCAGAAAGCCTTAAACAATAGCTCTGAGAGATATGAAGGGCCCTGTTTATCTTAGTGAAGTTTTATTCTGTGGTTAAAGATGAAAATGTAAGACAAATTTGAAATATTTTCATTGCTTAGCATTTTACCAGCAGGGGATCATCATCAGCAAATGTGCTGATCCCATGCTCCCAAACTGCTTTCCAGAGACCAAAAGCTCAAATTGCTCCTTTCCTGTGTACCAAAATCACTATCTTCCTGCCCACCCCCTGCAAGTAAGAACTATTGGACAGATTAGAAACTGAAAATGTGGGGGCAGCAGCAAGTAAAAGGAAATTAATAACGAAATAAACAACAAATATTGCTGTCCGATTGAGCAGTCGTTGGGAATTTTTACTTCACACATCTGCCCTGCGCACAACTGTGCAGTGTAGAAATAGCCAAGCTAGGTCTAACCGAACTCGCTTGGGTACCAGTAGCACAGAGCTTTGTGCTACTAGGTGCAGTAGCACAGAGCTTTGTACAGGCTGATTTACCCCACTTCTCATCAGTGTGCATACTCTTAGTCCCCAGAATTCTTCATAAATATACAGTGAGACAGAATTTATTCTGGATGCAGAAAAAAGTGAAAGCAGGTGCCAAGGAGAATAGTGACAGCAGATATCTGCAATATACTTATTTTGGGTTAGTATTCATTAAGTGGGAAACATGCCTATAGCTGACCCACTGAAACACAGTCATGAAGGAGAGCCAGATTTGAGGTGACATGCTAGGCAACAAGAGCTTAGAGCAAAAAGAAAAAAAAAAAAGACCTCAAGAAACTTTCCTTTTGATTCATGACAAACCAATATACTTTTCATTTATGCTTAAATCTTTGTAATGGAAACCAAAAGGCAGTTTTTAAGGTGAAAATCTTCTACATTCATATGTGAATACTCACAAACACAAACATCTTGAACAGTAAATTGTGCAAGCTGGCTTGTGAATAAAGTAGCAATAAATTTCCTGTTCCTATAAAATTTCCATTCTTTAATTTTATACAAGAAAAAATTACTTTTTTGGAAAACAGTCAAAAGTAGAGAGACTTAAATTGACAGCTAAGCTTTCCTTCTATGTATTACACTATACCAAATTCAGGACTGTGGCCAGGTGCTGCTCTTTCAGTACATTATTGTCATGTGAATGTATACAGTGCCTTCAGGTGACACTCAAAGTTCATTTTTGGGTATGGTTTTTCCTCCAGTGATGTAATAGTACCCACATTGTGTGAAACAGTTGTTCACAAATACCTCTGGAGCTCTGAACAACTGTGCTTTGGAGATATTATGCCTGAAGTTAAAATTTTCAGTTGCACTGGTGAAATCCCATGCCGCTGAAGTTATGGGGGCCAGAATTCTACTCATGGATTAATTAAAATGAAAGCATTCTCTTTCAAACATACAAAACTGCAATGGCAAAACACACATTGGACTGTGACTGTTGAACTTCAACATGAAAATTGAAGTAAATAGTGTGTTCGGCTTTGTTTGACATTAAATCAGAGGCTTTGAAGATCTTTAGCCTTAAAACAAAGCATTCAGCCGTATACAAATTGCACAGCCCCCTCCAGGTGTAATTTCATTGTCTGAATCCTAACTTGATTTTGACAATGAATAATACTTAGATATAAATGGGGTTTTGTTACTTTTATGAAGAGTTCTAAATCTCTGAGGTGCTGCTATTCTACAGTTTCCTCAGTTTTCCAGTGATTCTCTGTTGGAGAAAAAGAGCAGATATTAAAGCGTTAAAGCTAAATTGCAGTAGAACATCAAGGGAGTCTACAATTGTTGTTTTATTTCAGAAAAGGCTAATATTGCACCATCAAATTCTACGCAATTTTCTATATGTCATCTCTGATGAAATTCTAAGTCAGTCCATTTTCCATGGTGATTAATGGAGCATTTCTTTATGAGGGCATAAATTATAAGATATAGGAAGATTAAGTCCTCCTTTAAAACTACTGGTTTTGGTAGAATCTGGAAGTTGTTGCCTGACTGGTACCTACTCACTAAATGCATTTCTTGCTTTAAAGGTACTGGCCTGCTGATTATGTTCATTTTACCACATAAGTATGATTCCAAATCCCACTGCATTCTCTTTAAAATGCAGATGGCATTGAATGTCTGAAATGAATGCAGTTCTTTTGTGTCTTTAAGCAGTGGGAAAAGTTTCTTAGCTGAGTTAGTTCTGCCACCTGCAGCTCAGAACTGGCAGAACTGCAAGATCTTTAAAAAATTCAGTTATGTGTATATGGAGGAATAAGCTTAGATTAGAGAAGCTATAGACAATCTGATGGAGAAGAGTGACTGAAGAGAGTTTGGGGGGATCAAAATCAGTAGTAAGAAACATACATTAATCATAAACAACAATAATGTGAAAGGAGACTTTCCTATTAGCCCTTTCTTCTTAGCTGTTGTGCTATCACAGTGCATTGATGTTTCCAGTTGAGTACAGGAAATCACTAAGGGAACAACATTCATGGGGCCAGATCCAATTTTATAAAGTGTGACTGCTGTGTCCTCTGGAGCCAGACTTGATCTTTTACTTGTAAAGGCAAATTTGGGTCCTGCTATGTTATTGAATCGATAATTAACATATTACATGGGCCTTCATATGGACCCACACACTTGAAGCCTTTACTAAAACCTGCTGTGCCTTTAGCACCCCTTCATGGAAGCTGCTTTTTAAAACTTTCTTCTTTCTTGAACCTATAATGCTAAACTCCTCTTCTAAGAAAAATGTTATTAAAAAAAATCAAGAAGAGTGCATTTAACCCAAGTAACTGTATGACTGTATCATTTTAATCTTTACTTTACCTTTCCGATGTCCCTCATTCTCTTTTATTTTATCTGAGATCACTATCATGTAATTGGATCAGTGGGGATGGACCAAAGGTGCCTCCTGGAACGTTACCAAAGATGCTAAGGTGTGCAAAGGTGTGAGAGTCCAACCACAGCCATCTAAATGCATGATTAGCACCCTAGAATATAACTTCATTGTGACAGTTCCTTCTGTCAGTATAAAGGACTATGTTCTGTTACAGCTCTTTATAAATTCTCCTACTACTCATAGTAGTATTACCATAGTGGAACTGGTTGATAGGTGATGGTGATAGCCTGAGTATAAAAAACTCAGTAGAGACTATTATATTTACCCAAATCCAAGAACACTAAATTTAAGACCCCCCCCCCCCATTAGATTCTGTACATGAAAATTTTACAGATTTGCAAATCCAATTATTGGAGGGTCATCTTAAATTTCTCCCCCCAACTGCTGCAGTGAGGAAAACCATGGCAGGGGGGGCAGGCAGCACAGGGGTGGGGGTATGAGAGTTAAGTGGTCTGACTCCTGCCCCTTCCCACCAACACTTTGCCCGCTGCCACCTGTGTCCCCCGGTAGCTGTATGCCCTTTTGCCTGCCCCCCCATCATCTGCCCCCCTGCCCCTTTCCCACCTACCTGTACCCTCTGGCACCAGCCCCCTCCCCTTTCAGTACCTGTACTCCCTAACACCTGTCAACCCTCCTGCCTGCCTGCCTGTCCCCCCACTGCCTCTGTCCCCCACTACCTCTGCCTGCTCACCTGCCCCCCATCGCCCCTGCTCCTCTTCTCCCCTGTCACCTCTTATCCACTTGCAACCCACCCCCAGCTTACTCTCTGGCCCTGGCTCTGGCATGACCAGGCTGGAGCTGGGGCATGGCCAGGCTGGAGCTGGAGTGGGGCTGGTGTTGTACAGGAGCCAGAGGGTAACGGATAGTACTGGTGGGCAGGAGGTATGGGCGGGGGAGGAGGGCCAGGCAGAGATGGGGAGTAGGTGGTGGGGCAGAGGCAGCAGGGACAGAGGTCAAACAGCTACGAGAGCTCTGACTCGAGCCCTGGGTCAAAGCTGCAGCAGCCACCTGCCCCTGCCCCTGCCTCCTTGAATCCAAAAGAAGGGACTTTATTTCCCATGTTAAATGGGGGGAAAAACCTTGTCTTGGTTTTGAGTAAATACAGTAATACAGTAATTATAATACTCTTAGAATTGTTTGTGTTACACGTGGTTCTTTTGGTGGTGGCTCAGGAATGCAGAGAAACTATATATATTCTAAAATGTCATAAGTTCTTCCACATATTGTATGCATTAAAGAAAAAATATGTCTTTGAAAACAGATTATGAGCTTGTCAACACAGGAAATCTCTCACAAAGCATCTTCATCACCAAAAGTCCGTATGAAGAGCTCTATTACTACGTATCCCTGCAGAAGTATATTTAAAGTATGGGTATTTTTCCTAGTACTAAATATTTATTTTGGGCTATACCGAAAATGCCTGTAGATATAGTAATTCTTTATTGTTCCTACATATATTATGAGCCTTAAACATGGATTTTTACATTTAAATACCACCCAGTACTCTTTAGAAAGTTAAAACGATGATTTTTAAAAGACACCTAAAAGAATGAGATCTGTTGGGAATAGGCAGTCTAGCCAACATGCTGTTTTTTATTTAAATGAGTAAACATCTCTGTATAATCATTATAGGAAAGCGTGTTGTTCAAATGGTGTGTCTGAATCCTGACTGCCAGGATTTGTGCTGCTTTCTGGCAGCAAATGGTGGCAGATAGTTTAGAGATACCCCTGAATTAAATGTATTTTGTCCTTACACTTTTAACCGAGCTCTTTGCAGGGACACAGATGCTGATTGTCACTGGCAGATTCTTCAGGTTTAGGATAATTGGGCCATGATTCCTTTGTTTGTAGGGATTTGTCCCTTGAGTCACTTTAGATTTCAAATGGGTCTCAAAGGTCACTAAGAGAGACTGAAAGATTTAATATCAATCATTCTTAATCCTGTTCTTTTTACATTTGTGTCCAGTTCACAGTGAGCTGGAGGTATTTTAAATGGACTTGTCACTACAGAGCACAGTACTCTTTTATTACTCAGGCATCCAGAAGTGACCTTACAATTTGCAGGGTCTAAGACTCTAGTGAGAGAAATTGACAGAGAATTTCCTGGCCCAGAACCAGAGGCGGCGTTTGGGCTGGTCTGTGAGTTGCTAAATAGTTGGGACAGGAGGAGTCCCCCATCTCAAAAAGAACAGCGCCTCAGTCACGTCAGTGCTTATGCACAAGAGCAGACATGCAGACATGTCTAACTTCTGTGCTCTTCAGTCAGTTTTAAAATTCTGTGTGAAATCAAGTACATCATAGGTAAGGTCATCACTTAAGAAACTTCTAGATAGCGACTGTGTAATTTTACAGTTACAATGCTAATGCTTCATATGTATACCTGTATGATGTAGGTCTTGGAAGACCCTGAAAGGACTAACCTGATTTTAGAGAACATTTAAGTAGTGACCCAAAGAGAGAAATATTTGGGACCAGTGTTCTGTGGATTATCACAATTCACAAAAGGCTGAGCAGGTGCTTGTAGGTTTTAAAATAAATTAAATAAGAACCCAAGGCACAAAGTCTCATGCAGCAGAAACTGGATCCTGTGGATAATTATACTCTAATTAACTGAAGAATATTATAATGTAACAAGGCAAAATCTGAGTAAATCAAAGGCAGTAGCAGACAATTCAGTAGCAACTGTCTGACAATTAGATTATTCTACAGCAGTCTATATACACGGTCTCTCAGGAATCAATGACCCGATTTCTGTGGTTAGAAGAATATTCAACCTCTTGAAGCTGCTCATTCTGCCCCAGTGTTCCACATTATCTGGATTTTTATAGCTGGATGGCTAATAAGGGACTCATCAGAAGATAGAGCCACTACTTAGCAATACTGAAATACTGAATTCTTCTCTCTGGTCTGCATAGCAGTTCTCTGATCGTTGTTCCGCACTTTCTTCAAGCCTGGAATCTTTGTGCATGTGAATTAGAGGGGAATGCATGCCATGAGAATGCAGCATACTTTGATCTGCTTTGTAGCTCAGAGAGAAGAATTTACTTCTTGTCTTATGAATGTATACAAGCATGAATGCAAATCATCGGGTGGTAGAAATAAACATGAGTTACTCACTCAGCAAGACATACTAAATTTATGAAAGTGGGACTGTCCCATTCTAAACAAAGTAAGTAACACTTGCAGTTATTTTCCTTACCCAATACACTAACAGTTCCCTTCTGACTTCTAATCATCAAGGAAACATTGAGGTTTCATTCAAAAAGCAGATTTTAAAAAGCACTTCTCTTCTGGAAACTGGCTATAAAAGTAGCCCTGTTGGTTCCCTGCTTATTATGTGTCAGCAGTTTCCGTATCAAATGGGCTCATCTCAGAAGTAAGGAAAATTTCCCCCCCCCTAAATGCCAACTCTTAAAACTTAACCTGGGATCTAGGTATCAATCTGAGTTCTTCCTTCTGACATATGATGACCAGAAAAAATATTCTGAAGGCCAAATTAAGCCCTCTATTACATGACAGCAACACTGCAGCTTGGCTGGGACTGATTCTGTGGTAATAGACAAGATAGAACAGAATACAGCTTCCTCCCTCTCAGTTGAGCTGTATTGGGTGTACTAACATTAGCAAAGATCAGTGAAAAATTACTTGAATTATTAAATGAGCAGATATATGTCAGTAAATGCATAAGGAGCAAAACTATTTGAGGAAGAAGAGCTGTACTTGAAGTCAGATTTTCAAAAGTGTCCATCAACCACAACGGGATAGATTCTCAAAAGGGCCCAGTTCCTATTCAGGTGCTTAAATAAAATGACTAGACTTTCAAAACTCCCATTGTGCACGGTGCCAGGAGGATTTTTTGAAGGGAAATGATCAGATTCTACAAGAACTATTTGGATCCCCACACATACAGGCAATGGTATTTGCCTGGTTTCTTCAATAATAAAGTATTTGGGCTGACTGAAGGGAAGCAGAATGAGGTTTCTCTCCTGGAAATGTCATTAATGTGTTGAGAAGAGACCCTCCTATATTCTTTTTCATAACAAGAGGAGAAGAAAATCATTTGAGTGACTGCTCAAAAATAATATCATTGTACTGTGTGAAATTACAAGGAAAGTGAAAGTACAAATATCATGTTTATAATCTGAATTAATAGGCATTCATGATGGGGATCTGGCAGATTGAAGATGATTAAGTCTACATTATTATTATACTGGAGTGTGTGTATTGTATATACTGGAGAAATGTACTGTATACTGTGGGAATCTGTTGTTATTGATTTATTAATAGTCTCAGTTTTTGTAATCAGGAATGGTAAGCTTTTTTCTCTTTTGAAGTATCTGTATTCTGAACGATCTGGTTTTTTACATTTACTCGATTTTTAAGTAAGCTGTATGCTGTTTTGCAAAGTATATATATTAATACAGATTTCTATAATGAAGTATAATTGATTCCTGTAAGTGTTTAAAGACATTTAAATTCTAGATAACTCAGTATTTGATTCTGCAGACCCACCACAGACTGAACTGCACTGTTTGGTATGTTCCTTATTAGCTAAATAGGAAAAATGAAAGCCAGAAAGAAGGGGTGCATATACACATACTAAGTCAGCCTAAAATAAAGTGGCTTAACTAAGTCAGCTTAACTAAGTCAACTTAAATTAAGCCACATCAGAGCTTAGAGCTTATACATGTCCAGCTCCTTGACATGGTGGCAGTCATTTTGGAGGTAAGTCAACTTAACTAATGTGACTCAAGATAATGCATCTCAAAGGTGTATTATCTTGCACTGCATTTAAGTTGAGATTGCTCCACAGACAGTTAAGTTGACTTTAAAAAGTTAAGCTGACTTAACTGTCAGGCAATTACTATATTTGTATGCACCTAAAAAGAGTAGCTTTTCAGTTTCAGATTATGAGAAGACTATTGCATTAAGACACTTTTAAGTCAAATAATTTTGTCTTGACTCTTTCAGTTGTGTGTAATATTGGAGCCAATGCAAGAATTGATGTCAAGACATAAAACTTACAATTTAAGTCCTCGAGACTGCTTGAAGACATGTTTGTTTCAAAAATGGCAGCGAATGGTGGCACCACCAGGTATGTTTGGCTTTCAGTATTTTTTTCTATATTCTGATTAGAATTTTTTAAATCAATATGAGAAAACTGTGCTCTTGAAAATCCACTCAGAATATCCATTTGGAAATGTCTGGGACAGTGCAAAACAGCACTGTCCTTAACAAAAACGACATGATTTTGATGTCATGTGATTTGGTGTAAAAAGTTGCAATATGATATGGTAAATATACATATTCAAATAGTTTCACTATGTGTAAGATACTGTTTAGGAAAAATAAAACAGAGATAGAAAGTAAAAAGCCCACTGGCTCCATGAGAATTCAGTTTATATACTCTAGCTTCCTGCTGTGACTCTGGAATTAGAGCTTCAAGTCATAATTAATTGGCTTGAAGTCTAATATATTTTTACTTACAGGTTTGTATTTAACCTCTTTCATCTTAAATGCAAAAATAACCATCTGCTACAAAAAATAAAAATTACAGCTATTAAAGTAGATCACATGACACATTCTAGAAGGATTGAAAAATTGTCACTTTTGTATTTGTCCAGCTTAAGACAATTGAAAAATAGGTTTAGTGGATGGTCTATATTTTGAAATTTAGTAGAGGAACATGATTTTACATACACTGACATATTACATTCTGAAAGTCTCTACTAAAGGTGAGAGCCATGACTGAGACTTGAAGTCATATTGAATGATTCTCTGATCCTTTAAATAGTCTTGACTTTGGCAGGATGATCCAAAGGTTTGGGCTGTGGGCTAGTAGAACAGGTTTCTGTTTTTAGTTCTGCCCAGGACCTCTCTGCACCTCACCTATCCCTAATAATACTTATTATAATGTTCCTTCTGAGATAGATTGATGAACACTGCTGGAAGAATAATTATTATTAATCCATTAATTACATTGAAAACCGAGCCCATTGCTTTTTGTTCCACGCAATGGTCACAAGTTTATAAATTAATTCCAGAATAATAACAGTACTAAACACGCAGCAGTTTGGAAATGGGTGAGGAAAAAAAGATATTTATTTAGTACTTACTTTTATTGTTCATTCTTTTACATGCTTTAAAAAGTCCATGATTTGCTTTACTTGTACAATTTTATTGTAGCAGAACCCACAAGACAACCGACAACCAAACGGAGGAAAAGGAAAAATTCAACCAGCAGCACTTCAAACAGCAGTGCTGGGAACAATGCAAACAGCACCAATAGCAAGAAGAAAACAGCAGCTGCAAACCTGAGTCTGTCAAGTCAGGTACCTGTAAGTCTCATTTTCATTTTAGGACTGAATCTCAGCACTTTACAGCTTTCTGCATATGTACAGAAGATTTATTCATGAGCCAAAATTATCAAGCATATGGCGAGACCTTACACAGTGTGATGTGGAATCTGCAAAATGAGAGGGAGAATGTGAAGAGGCTGTTCTGCAATCCAGTTTTAGTGAATGACCCTCAGGGAGTGGGTGGGATTAAAAATGGATTTAATCTTTTGGGGCCTGGTCCAAATCCCACTCATCTCAGAGAGAGACTTTCCATGGACTGCAGTGGGTGTTGGTTTGAGCCTTTGGAATTCAGCAGTAGGACCACAGATGGTCTCTCTTATAGTCACCAGAAACTAGATTCATGCATTAATCTGAGTTATAATGGAAACACAAGGATACCATAGCGGGACAGACTAGCAGTGCATCTGATCTAATATCCTATCTCTAACAACAGCCTTTTTCAGATGCTTCAGTGGAAGCTGTCAGAAACCCCACAGAGGTTATATCCTCCTAACTCCTATCAGTTACCAGTGGGCACCTGCCCTGCAGCTTAAGAAGTGATACCTCTTACCAATTTTTATCTTGTTACCTGTAATTGTTGATGTCCTTATAGTACATATAGCCACGTACTGTAATATGTTTTTGACCCCTACTGAGTTCTCAGTCTCAGTGGTATCTCATAGCAACAATCCTACAGGATAATTATGCATCACACAAAAAATATTCCCTTTTATCAGTGTTAAGTTTGTTGCCTGAATCACTATCTATGGATAATCAGGTTCCAAACTGTGACTGAAGTGAGTTTTATATCTGAAGGGGGTAGCTCATGCATTTTAAAGCTTGGAAAATTAATTTGACATTATAGGGACTCTAATGTTACAATTTGAGAATAACATGAAATGATTTTTATTGTATTTTTGATCAACATGTACAAAAGGAGTAGATCCTCTGTGGATCCTAACAAAGGATATGGGCCATTTGTTACCACACAGAAGGGAATTCCTAAAGAACCTAACTAGTTAAGTAAATAGAAGCACCGAACTACCTAGAGGTAGTACTAGGGGATATAAAATGGATTTTCATTCTTAACGACTGATTCAGCAAATCACTAGGTTACAGCAGCTTTTGTCTTCAGAGTATAAAACGCTTATTTTTTCCCTAGCAAATCAGACTTCACGCAGATCTCACATCCAGCGCCAGATCCCTCCTCTAATGCTGCTAGCTTTATTCAGTTCAGATGGCATCAGAAAACTGGTGCAGGAGACTACCTGGAGATTCCATCCCTCTCTGGGTGGCACAGGGTGCTGTGCCTCACTGCCAAAATGACTCCCTCGGGACATGAGCATGCATGAGAAAGTGCACCCCTGGTGGTCCCCAGATAGCACCAGGATCAGGAAGCCATTACAGTGTTTAGAGACACCTTATAACTCTTGCTTCTTGCTCTGATTCATTTCAGCCAAACCCAAATCTGGTACCCTGCATGTACATCCCTTGAGTCTTATCTTCCCAGAAGACACATGCTCTCTTGTCTTATTGATTTCAAGAGAAATTGTGCCTTTTGAGGGAAATCCATCCCTCCCAATGATAAAAAGAGACTCTGTGCAGCCATAGAAGAGGGTGAGATTTCTTTAAGAGCCCATACATTAATAATTAAGTAATAATTACAGTGCAATTCCCATTGATAGTAATGATAATTGTACAACTACTCTGATATACACAATAGTAAAATATTCCCCATATGATATTCTTCATAAAATGTGGGTGGATTTTTAGTCTTGCCTTTATTTTGTAGTGTATCATATCCATCTAGGGAAGCATAAAAGTATTTTTATATAGGTTAGACAGAATGCTATTAGATGTTCTGGTTTGAACCTATTCAGAATGTTTTCTTTTAAATTAGATATACTTTTCACTAAATATACATGTCATCATAGTCTTTAATGCATCCAGAGTCTTCATTATAGAACTGATACTATCTAAAACAGGCTACACATTGCAGCACAGGTGCTTCAGTTCTTCTTTTTCTAACCTCACTCACTAGCAAAGCAACCAGTAGTGAAGGTAAAGTTTTTACAGTTTTCATCTATATGCAATGGATAAAGGTTAGACATTGCATTTCTTTCTCCCTCAGACATACTTATTTTCATATATAGTGTCATTACTTCACAGACTAAGCAGTCTAAAACTACAGTTTGCCTACTAACAGCTCAGTTTATCGAAGTACTCTCTTTAGATAGTCTTGTTCTGCTCTTTGCTCCTGAGATGATTTCTTAGTACGTGCTCAGGATTCGAGTGCACAAAGCAGGCAATGATGACACACTTTTCTTCCTGGTGCTATTAGCTGATAGAAATGATGTAATTCCAGCCTTTGTTTCCAGATGATTCAAATGAGTAGAATTAGCTCCAGTCCTGTTTTCTTCCACATCATTTTCTCCAAGGGGAAGAATAGTACAGAGTTAGTTTGGGGGCACTCCATCCTTTTTTCTCCAGAGTCAACTCTACCAAGCAAAGAAAGTCTGTTTTTGCTATGGTCTAGTTAATTGTATGCTTCTGTCTCAGTTTTTCTTGGTAAGCAAACTTACCCAGTCTACTCAGGTGAACAATATTTCACTGTGCTGTGCTCCGTATGGGCATTCTTGTTAGAGAACATTAGTAACTACCCAGGTCAGTGTCACAGTTACAGTGGTACTTTATATGCTCCGGGTGTTTGAAAACGTAAACCACCTACTCCACGTTGATCACTTGAGCCAGAAGAATCTCTTCAGAATCAGCAATCTGGAGTATCCTGCTCTAAGCAAATGACATATCATCTTCAACCTGGGTGGTCAGAGAGCAGTCAGCACTATCAGCAACCACAGAATTTGAAACTCCATGAGGATATGGCATTTCCCACACAAACCCTCACAAATATCCAGAAAAATGTAATAATTTGGTTACAGGGCACATTATGGTCTAAGTCCTTTTTCACCTTTGCACACCTAAGTGGTACCTATGCATAGTTTGGATTTCTGTTTCTGTCTGTGGCAGAATAGGATTGTCCTGTGTGCATTCCTGCTGGAAGTAAAATAAAAGGAAAGAGCAGCCTTCCCACATATTAGCCCAGTAATTTATTGATTAGGGTTTATTCAAGGATCAGGAGACCCAGCTTCTAGGTTTTTCTTCCCCAGAAGACATTTGAACCAGCATCTCCAACTTCTCAGGCTGCTTTTTGGAGCTGGCTCACTGGGCAGCTAGGAAGAGAACAAGCTAGAAGGAAAGTGGCAGTGGGATAGCAGGCAGTAGGGTAGAAACTATCCTTCTGCTCTTTATCCATTTTATGGAAGGAACATTAAATGAGAGTGATAGTGGAACAGCTTCAACAGGATGCTGGAGAATGCTGTAGAGCAGGGTTGTCCAAGTGACAGGCCCTGACATGGTAGCATACAGCCTTCAGGCACCACTGCCACCCCTATTCCCTCCACTCTTTTTCCTGCCGCAGCAGTCAGGTTCTTTAGGCTCCCCCTTCCTTCTCCCACTTCTACTTCCTGCCTCCACTCTTGGGGGCTGGGGTGACAGTGAGAGGGAGCTGCATCTTTGGCAGAAGAGGGGGTTAGTCTGCTCATGCTGTGCATGAAAAAGCCAGCTATCTGCACTGAAGTATGGTGCATGGCTGGGAGGGGAAGGAGATGCTGTGAGTGCAGTGGAGGGAGCCAGGCTGCCTGTGCTGCACGGGGTGAGTGAGACTGCCTGCACAGTGCATGCAGCTGGGAAGCAGGCAGAAGCCGGGCTGCATGTGTCTCTGGGAGGAGCAGAGCAGAAGGCTATACAGACAGCTGGGGGGAGTCATGCTAGGCAGCCCATGGAGCAGCAGAGAGCCCAAGAGGGGCCACTTACATAGCCCACATCTCGTGCGGCCCCCAGGACTGCGGTCCGTGCAGCATGTAGTTCACGGCTGTCCATAAGATAGAGAAGCCATACAGCGGTTTGCTCAGAAGTTGGAACTTCAGGGTCAAACCTGAATCTGGATAAGATAAAAATTAACCTGGGCTAGGGTCACTCTAGAACCTACTTCACCAGTTCCTTGGGCAGGTGCTAGAGCCACTAGGCTACTGGGATAAAATATGGAGCTAGTTGTGGTTTTTGTGACTGACATTTTGGGATTTACCCAGGATTATATACGTGCCCAGATTATTCTAGCCTATGTGGGCACCTACACAGCTAGTATGCAGCCTGCTAAGCATGTGCAGTAAAAGAACATAAGAAGTGCCAGACTGCATCAGACCTATGGTCCACCTAACTCAATAGCCTATCTCCAACAGTGGCAAAATTAGATGGTATGGAGGTATGTCAGACATACAGCACATGGGTCAGATCTGGCCTGCAGAACCATTGCATTCAGCCTAAAAGAATCCATCTACCCCTCTCGACTCCACAGTGCTGTACGCCCCGACACTGCCGACCAGCCTGAACTCTGTACCACCAGGCAGCACCAGGGCTTTGCAGCTGCTTTGTGCAGCTGCCTGCCCCTGGTGCCAGGAACACCCGGCACATCCACAGCTCCACGCTCCAGAATAAGGTTCCATGAAGCTGCGTGACCCCAGACCCACACTCACTACCACTCCCAGGCCCACGGATCTGAGTTTGACCCCTGGTTTAGAGGAGGACTATTGAATATGGCATGTCTTAACATACCCTCTCTGTCATCAAGTATCATCAGTTTAAGGATGTCAGTTCTGACTTCTGTTTAATAGTGGACCTGTCCTCTATGAATTTTCTAATCCCTTTTTGAACCATGTTATAGTATCTTCCTCTACAACCTCCTGCAACCATAAATTCCACAAGTTAACAACATATTGTTTGTTCTTGCAGGGTGAATGTAGCTACACAAAATCCTGAAGTCTGCATAAGTACCAAAAACTGCAGGCATGTGGCCGCGTAAGTGCCACTTCAGTGCATGAAAGTTAAATAAGATTTAGTTGTATTTGTCTTAGTGGCCCTTTGTCCTTCCTTCTTCAAGAATGTGACAGCCATTATAACAGACACTGATTGGCGGAGGGGCCTTGTTGGCCCCGCCGCTCACTGTTTGCTCTTGATGGCCAGGAGGTGGCAACTGCGGTTTTAAATATCCCGCAGGTTTTGCCTCCTGCAAAACCCCCTGGCAAAGGGGCCCTGGCAGCCTTGCCACTTACTGCTGACTAGATGGGAGGCAAAAACCACGGCATATTTAAAACCGCAGTTTTTGCCTCTCAGCCATCAGAACTGAGCACTGAGTGGCAGGGCCAATGGGCCCCTCTGCCAATCAATGGGGAGGAGGGGTGGCACGTAAGGGGAACTCCAAGATTAAAGGAGCTGCTGTGCGGTGACCTGAGCCCACAATTTAAACCAGGCTGTACCCATAGGTCTCCCTCTAGTCCTCTGCTTCTGACTAGATATCCATCTCCCCACCCATAACTTGGAAACAGTCCCTTCCATGCAGATATCAGATCTCTCTATTCCACTATATGGTCCCTCAACAATGTCAGTAACAACCACCCCCCTTGTTAAAAAAGAAGTGATTACCTTTCTGGCTCTTCCCCTTTGACACTTTCTCACTTCTCTCCCTTCACTTTTTGTCCTGTTTTTGGCTCTAGGTTCTTTTCAGCTCCCCTCATTCAGCATCTCCCTTTGTGGATTTGAACCTCCCTACTGGGCACCATCTTTTTACAGATTAGGAGCAAATATGCAGGTAGCCAACTGCACTTCAGGATCTAAACCGCCAGCTGGCAGTCCTGCACCAAACTGCTCTTCAGTTCCTTGGTGACTCACTTGACCTGAATCCTCAGGCAATTAGGCTGCTTGTACGACATGAAGCCAGGCTCCATCAAAGGTACAAAGTCTCATCAAAGGTACAAGGGTGTTATTCCAGGCTCTGCACTTCCAGTGTGGCATCCCTTTTCTTCTTGGTACACTATCAAGGATACCACGAAGGCCCCAGGGCTCGGGTTCTTTTTAGGTTTACAAGCACCAAAGCTTTCAGATCATTCAGTCTGTTCATGAGTTTCTTCAGCATCATCTCTTTGGTCACTTCCTTGGCAGGCATTAAATAAGACATCCACACAAGCCACTGCATTTATTTAAGGAACTGTGGTTACCAACTTGAATGTCTTTCTCCTCCATGTGCAGAAATGAATTAAGGGAACATCTACCTCCACACTTCATATCTGATAGCGAGAACCTGGCACATTGACTTCTCTCCCCCGTGCTGACAGACAATCATGTTTCTACTTCTTTCTCCAAGAACCAGATTGTTTTCTGTTTCAAAGGGCATCAGATAGGATTGCTCTTGCTCTGATGTTTGTGTGTGTTTTGCCTCCTCATTCCACACTTCACTACTGTTTCCTCCATATTTGAAGCATAGTGCAGGACAGAAAGCTGATGGGGATCTCTCTCCGTTCTGTACATGCCTCCTCCTGGAGAGCTGTCATCTATCTCATATTCTTCTCTCTTTCAGATTTTGATACACCAGATCTCCTTTCTTGTGAATGTTCCTGGTCTGAATGTTGGCACTTGTTAGATATATCTGGTTCTTCTAGATCATAGATTCTACCGAGTAATTCTGATAGCTGTGAAGCTGCTAGTGTCAGAAACAACCGGGCAAGACTCTTTTACAAAGAGCATGTTTACACACAAGTCACTAGAAGGTAAACTAGGGTGTGAATATACAGTGTATCAACTATTTTGTGGTAACCACCCATCTGCACACTCTTATAGTACATGGAAGATCATTTACCCCACTTTCATTGAAAGGTAAGCTACCGTGGATTTTCTGTAGGGTCAGAGCAGGCACCTGGGCAGTTACCACAGAGTAGTCAACATACTTTTAAGTTCACACCCTAGCTTACATTATTGTAATCATTAATATATCCCTGCCCTAAAATAATTAATCCTTCTTAGGCCATCTAAAATCCTAATTAGAGTCCTGTCATGTTCCAGATGGTGTTTATAGATCTCAGTGGTCTCTCTTCCAGTCTGTAGTTCCTTATTTGTAAGCCACATTCACAAATCAAACTGCTAGTAGGAAGGAGAATTATATTATTTAGTTGTATGCCTTGTATAAACAGGGTAAGCTAGGAGGTATTGTAGAGGATATGGCAGTATCTTTAACCAGGGCTTCACATCATCTACAGTGCCAAAGCTGGAGTATTTGTAGCAGAAACTACCTGCTGTCCCAAAATAGTATAAATCAAAATCTAATCTAATTATAAGGGAGTAAGAATTAGCAAGATTGTTTCTAGTCATCAGGTTTGCAAAACTTCCAAATGAAAATAGAGTGTCAACAAACTCCAACCTAAAATCTGAGAAGCATTTGTTTCAATGGGGTGTTTATTCCAAAATCTAATGTGAATGTCAATTCTATCTTTATAGATCATTTCAACAGAAATTCCAAGCTAACATTCTTACCTTTCTTTGGTGGATGTGGTCACAGTTATTGGGATGGTCAGCAGTAGGATAGTTAGCTATTAATGGGAACCATGGAGTAGAACTTGAAATGCAAACACTCTCACTAGAATCACCTCCAGCCTCGTTCACCCCATTATCAAAAAATCTTTCTGAGCACCAAAGCTAGCAGCTTTGCCAAAATAGCACTTGCATAATATTTCTTTAATTACCTTAGGCTTTTAAGGCAATAACACGCATATTTCTCTGGATACTGACTCTTGCGCTGTGAACTATTGCTTTCATACTCTGAGCAGAACAGCAAAATAGGCAAGAAAAAGCTTAGGGCAATTTCACATGGCCCGCTATACTTGTGTATATCCACACTCCAGTGAGACATAACTTAGCCTTAGGAAAATATTGAAAATCACAGGTTAAAGAGGTCAGTTACATAATCAAGCATAGCTATGTTAAACTGCACAGGTTAGATATAAAAAGAGTGAAATGTGCAGCTCAGGGACCGCTCAGCTCACCAGCAGCTCGCCCTCTGCCCCTGCTGCCGAAAAGGCAGGTAAGGATTGGGTCCCCACCCTTGTCTACACTCCATGGGGGTTTAGTTTGGTTTAATTCTCCCTAAATTGAAGTGGTATTTTTAAAAATCAACCATTTCAGTTTAGGGAGAACTAAACCAAATTAAAACCCTGTGGTGTGTACAAGCAACCTTACTGACCAAGCAGTGTAAGGGAGCTCACTTATTAAAAAGTGGTTAGGAAGAAAAAAGGGGCAGTAGAGCTCTGGCTACACACTAGAGTGGCCAGTTGCAGCAGTGTATGTTATGGGATGAGGAGCAATACAGTGTGGGATACCTGGAGGACTGACCAGACATGTATCACAGAATGCTTGATGTTGATACACAGCACTAAAGTGGTTCACAATGAACCGGTTCAAAATACTGTTCGATTTTCCAGGTACACATTTGAATCATTCCATGCAGATATAAACCATTTTATCAGGCTTGTATGTCTGTCTGCTTCAACTTTGAACTGCATTTAAGCCATTGTGAGTGCAACATGTGTCCACACCCTGTGCTGCAGATAAAGTGATCTCTGTATATAATCTGTAACTACTGATATACATTTTGCAGTCAGAGATGATTTAGGATAAAAGATATATACATAAAAGCTGCTATTATGATAATATTCAGTCAGAAATTTCTGTCATACAGTGTAAAACAGCCACTGCTTTATTTACAATGCGTCACTGCAAAACTATACTGTTATCACTAGACATTCCCAACCAAAAAATGTTGTTGCAATTACAAAGTAAATAAGTAAGGTTAAGTGACTACATCCTAAATTGTTTGTTTTTTTTTAAATCTAGTCAAATATGTGCTACCATAACTATCCCATAGCAGTGTGTGCTGCCATACAAGAGACTAGGGTTTAATTCTTGGATTCTGCTTCTCACTCCATGAGCAGGAGCTAGGAGCACTCCAGAGCTGCAGCCTCAACCCTGGGAGGGATGGAGCCTTGTGTCATTCAGCAACAGTGACCCCTACTGGCCAATTTAAGGAGAAGCATTGAGGGGCTCTAAAAGGAGTCACTTCCAGTCCTCCTCAGAGGTTGGTGGTCATTGCACGGGAATTAGTTAGTGGAGGTTATATGGGGTTCAATCGGTGGGGATCTTCCACAGTCCATCAGAGGAGCAGAACCCTCTGTGGGAGGCGGTGGCATGTGTGCCTCCTAAGAAATTATCTTTTTGCCTATATACCGATAGCAGGAATGTAAAGCATCTATGCCCTCTAGCTAATACTCTAGTTTCTATCTTTTACATAGAAGTGGAAAAGACTGCACTAAAATCTACATAATTTTAGTTTAGCTCCCAGATAGAGATCATGTATTAATGGAGAGACATATAGGTACAAACTGTCCTCTCTGTGGATGTCAGTGTGTTGAAGGATAACAACAGATCTGAAAATAATCTGAGGAATTAGAGAAAGGAAATACTTCCTAGGTCACTTAGAATATCCTACCTCGGTGCATGAATGTTGAATGCTCTGCCCAGTCAAGTTTTCAGTGACTCGAGTGATAGAGCTCTCATCAGTGATTCCTTTGGGAAACTATTTCACCATCTGCTACTCTGTAAGGAAAATTTTCCTACTAATGTGACTTGCATTTTCCTTTACTTAATTTTATTTTGGTAATCCAAGTTCTATGTCTGTGGACTGTCCTAAGCACCAAATCTCCTTTTAATGCTTGCAGCCAGTTGGCATATTTCCTCCTAGCAATCAGTTGGTCAGTGCACATAGGAGTAGCTAAATAGAGCTACAGCTTTTCAGCGGCTCCTAAACCAGCTAGTCTAGCCCATTAGTTATTTTTGATGCACTTCTCTAAAATCCATCTAAGCTGCTGATACCTTTACAGTGTTGAACTGCCCGGAACAGAGACTCAGTTTCACCGTGGTCTTTTCTGCTTGCCACATCCCATTTCAAGGCCAAATCTAAGTTGCTGCCAGTTTCTCTCATCATTTTTGTTCTCTCAACACAAAGGGATTCAGCAGTGCAAAATAACTGTTTTCTGTTGTTTAAAGGCTTAAAGCAGAACAAATTTTGGGTTACAGGCATATTTTTGCTTTAAATTCTTATGTTGCAAAGTTGTGTTACAGTTTGATTTAAAATATTTATACTGATATTGAGAGTAACCCAAGAAATATGTTGTAAAGAAGAAATTCTCTAATAGAGTCCATCTAACCAAGAATTCCTCACATAGCACAGGTTAAAATGGCCACATAAACCCTTTTCCATGTGTCAGCCTTTGCTAAGGAATATGAAGAAACAATGTAAATATGTGTAGACAATGTCTTGTTTTATTCCATGGAAAATGAAATGTGTATCTGATAAAAATCTTACTCTGTGCAAGCATTAGTCTTCTGTTTGCATTTTCCAAATGTTTTATATTCATAAGTAGCTACAGATGCTTTCAAATAAGAATCTGTAGTTCTGTAGGGTTCTTAGAAGACCTCGTTAAATTGGCAGGTACAAATCTGGACATCTGGAATTACTGTACATTCACCAAATGTCATCTGAAACCCTGCCAGCTGAGCTGCAGTCAAGCTGCTGCAAAAGATGCATCCCACGCATTTATTTTCCAAGTGCAATTGTTTGCACAGGAACATGATTTTATCCTTTTAAGCCAAGAGAACAAGAGAGTTCTGTGGTCTTGCATGTTTGCTTTCCCGTCTTGGTTCACAACTTTCTACCCTACTCTGGTTAGAGTTCAGCAACAAATCTGGGATGCACTGTAGTACAGTGGGAGCTTTACTTGTTTTTATGGAAAGACAAGTTGTACTTAAAGCAGTGATTAGTTGGAGTCTTTCTTTCTTGCATACTTCAGTTTCTGATGACTACTAGCTTCATCAGTGTAATTATAATTAGCACTCTTCATCTTCCTTTTATGGTACCAGCTGGACAGATTGGTCCTCTTACTGCACAGATTGGTGGCAGGGTTGCCTACACGGAAATAGGTGACAGGCACCATGAAATAACAGATGGTAAATTCAGGGCTTGTTGGCAATCAGCAGGTTTTTGCTAATGACTTAATTAGCTATGCAAATTGTCAAATCAGTGTGAACATTGTTTTTATCGAAAACTTTACCTAAATTAATTACCATAATTAAGTAGCAGAATGTCAAGTATATTGGATGCGTAAAAGGGCTTGCCTGGCTAGGAATAAGAGAGTTACCATCTCTGTTAGAGAGATGTTACTATACTCCCTATTTCAAAAGTCTGAGCAGATGAAGTACTATTTCCTGTTAAACTACTTTTAATGTATCAATACTACAGAATGGCAACTTCTTTGTACCCCGAGCAGCCTTGGCAGAAAAAAGTGTGTGTGTGTGTGTGTGTGTGTGTGTGTGTGTGTGTGTGTGCAGAAAAAAGTGTGTGTGTGTGTGTGTGCAGAAAAAAGTGTGTGGGGGGGGCAGGCTTGGAAATGAAAAAATATTAGAGAAGCTAAAAATACCAGGTAGAAGGTTAAGCCAATTAGTTTCAAAGCCTGATTTTTACATATATCAGGTTTTGAATTTTTAACCTACCTAATATTTTTCATTTCCAGGCCATGTTTTTTTTTTTGGCCAAGGCTGCTTGGGGTACACACAAGTTGACATATATAATGCATGGTTTTCACTCTGCTTATATTGCTTATTTTTGGGTTTCTAAGACCAGTGCCATGAACATGCAACTAGAAAAGAATGCTACAGTTTTTCATATATATTTAAAGTCAAGTGAAAATCCATATCATTAGGGTTGTTGGTTGTAGCCATGTTGCTCTATATCATGGCTCCTACCATATAAAAACATTTAATTCCATTGTATGAATGTCACAAAATTAACAGATTCTAATCTTCTAATATGGCTATTTTAAGTTGATTTTCTCTCTCTCAAGGTTTCCATATAACAAATGTTGGGTGCTGTTCACAGGATGTGATGGTGGTAGGAGAACCAACTCTGATGGGAGGCGAATTTGGGGATGAAGATGAAAGGCTTATCACTAGACTAGAGAATACACAGTATGATGCAGCAAATGGCATGGATGATGAAGAAGATTTCAACAGTTCACCTGCACTGGGAAATAACAGCCCTTGGAACAGCAAACCTCCTGCTAACCAGGAAACCAAATCTGAAAACCCAACACCACAAGCTTCCCAATAGATTATTCTGCAGCAGCATCCACTGCAATGTACACTGGTGGATTATAATTACTATTTCAGAGTGTTCTCTAAATGATGAAACACATAAACAAACAAAATCTTTCCCTGGGTACAGTATCTATTTCTAAAACTGCAGCCAGCTATCTGATATTTTTTAATTAGAGAAAAATCATGTGTGAGCTTCCCTGTCTATTTCTTGGAAGCTTTCACATATGACACGATACTGGCACTGACCTCAATTAAAATAATTGAAAATTAAATAGCACCTCATGGCAAATTTCTAACAATACATTTTGTTCGAGGGGTTTTTTTTTCCTCATCAAACGAAGGCCATATTTTAACAAGTCATCAGTGCTCAGGATCTCATTAAGGTAACTATGAAAAACTTTTTAAAATTGTAAAATATTTTCTGCTATTCAACTTGCACCTAAAATTTCTTGTTTCAGAAAAATATCAGCTTTTTTTTTTTTTAAAGTAAATTAAAATATCCTTTAGTTCTTTCTTTAAATCTTCTTTCATTGGTTAACCATTTAAAGGATCCAGCATTTTTAATTTATATTACAGCTGAGGCCAATAAATAATCTTTCTGTCATTTAATAAAAAGGCTGAAACAAGAAATGTCTCTTTTCATCAAAGACATGAAAAAATATTTTTCTGTGGAGAAAGGCACCCAGTCCTATGAGAGTTTATGCTTTGTAAAATTGCTGCTGATCCAGATATTTTAAAGCCATGTAATCCATTAATTTTGTGGGCAGCTTAATAAATCTAAAACTTTTGTGTTTTTATTATTGTATCTCAGTTGGCTTTGTTGCTATTTCTTTTCATAGTATATTTCTTGTATAATATTTTTTGTAAAGCCCTCAAAGCAGTTAATTTTTTGATTCCAGTGTATTTATGTGAAACTTTATAAAAGAAACTAATTTTTTTCATTTACATATTAATATGTTCAACTCATCATGTAAAGACACAGTGAGTCAGTGTGTTATATAATACAACTGTATTTTATGTATGCTTTGCCAATAAGTGTGCCAATAAACTGTGTTAACAAATGTGCTCTTATATAGTGTCTTTCCAAGTTCCTTACAGACACGAGAAGCCCATCAACATATAGCTGATCATGTAACAGAAAGGGGAGATGGAGCTCATCTGAGGGTCTTTGACATAGTATTATTTCTTGAAATTAGTGTTCTAATTATCAGCTGTTTCTAGCAAAAAGAGAAGGCTGGAGTTGCAAGGTATACAATACATTATTCACATTTTAATTTGTTTGCATTTTGTCCCTTGACATTAATTATTTATTCAAATGAAAGATTGATTGCCATGGCTTAAGCCAAGCACAAAAGAATGCAGGACAGTAGAAATAACAGTCAGCCACTCTCCCAAAGCACACTGTTCTTGACATAGACACCCCTGTCCTTCTGATCTTGCCACGCACCTCAGCAGGGACTGTCCATTTTTCTAACTCTGGTGATGGGTCCATAAACTGTTGCTGAAAGGATTGAACATTATTGTTTCTCCATTTCCTATCAATACAAATTGATTTACAAAGCCAACCTGGAACCTAAAATACTTGGTGTGATTCTCATAACTTGGTGTGTACATAGTGCCCAAATAGTGCATTCTATAATACTGTCATAAGGAAAAAAGACAGGCAGACAGGGAACATAATTAATATATATATGAGAAATGCTGTGAACACCTTCAAAAAGTAGAATCCTGCACAGAGAAGACTTGTGAGCTTCTCAAGGGAATGTATTTTAATCATTCAATGTTTTTAATGCAGAACAGGATTTCACGTATGTCCTGAGGATGACAGTTCTCATTGTTTCTTACTGTGATATGCACACAACTAAGGCTCCACTAGCTTATTGAGAGATCCAGGAATTTAAGCAGTTTGGGTGTATACACACAGACTAAGATGAATTAAAATAAGGTGACTTATCTAAGTCAAATTAAGTTAAACCACATTGGAGCGTACACATGTACAGGTCCTTGACATGGTGGCAGCCATCTTGTGAGCTAAGTCGATTTAACTAATGCGACTCAATATAATATACCTCGGGGTGTATTAGTTTGCCCCACATTTAAGTCATCTCTGCTCCACATACAAATGTACACTCTGACTCTTTAACACTTTAAAAAATTAAGTCAGTTGAACAGTCAGGAAGTTAGTACATGTATATGCACCCTTTGTGACTATAAAATAATATAATCCTGGTTGCCATTTTGAGCTAACTGACTGAACAGTGCAAACTGATAACAGAAATATATTATTAGTATATTTAGTTCTATATACTTTAATCCAACCTCTAGATTTTCTGAAGATGGATTCATAATTTTGGACCTTTGGGGCTGGAGGGACTAGATTTTACAGAAGGCACCTTTTGGCATTAGATTATTAGTTTATTTGGAAAGCAGAATTGGAAGCTTCATCCCAGAATTTAGGAGTTCCTTTTTTTCTGACTTCCTGTTAATCTTCTTGTAATAAAATAACCTCAGACCAAGAGTTTGTGTCTGGCATTTTGTTTCCATTTCCAGGGTCCCATCACGTGCATGCAGCTGATAATAAAAGGTGAGAAATAAGGTCCCATTCCTTCCATGACAACTGCCTCTGAGGTCGAGCAGCAAACAATGACTGTACTCTTGAATATTTAATTCTATTGTTTGTAGCCAACATTTTTGTGCTTTGCAACTCTACATTATATGGGGATAACAAACTTCTTTTCGTGTTAGTTGTTACAAATTACCTGAAGCTGTACTTGTTCCTAGGTTGAAGCCCTGCAAAAAAAACAGGCTGTGTAGTTAGTTTGTGGACAAGCAGTTCGGAAAAAAATCTTACTAGATTTGTTTCAGGCCTATAGGTGTAAAATCATTCTGAAAAGCTGTAGATTTCTAAAAATATGCTGAATGAATATGAAAGGTGCCTAGAAGATTAAATTCATGCTCCTAATTTGATTAGGCTCATTTGTGGCTTTTTCTGTGCATGTTCACACATCATAAACAGATTTAAATCACTCTTTAAGGCCCCAAGTTGGGAAAGGCTCCCTAGCCAGCAAAACACACAAGCACATGCTTAGCTCCCTTGTTGAATAGGGATGAATTTAGGTACTTCACTGAATTGGAACCGGATCCAAAGTCTGTTGTAGTTAATGAAAACCCTCATTTTTGGACTTCAGATTAGGGCTTAAGTGCAAAAAATGCAAGAAGTTACTTATCCTACAGTAATTGTAGTTCTTCAGGAACTGTTGTCCACACAGATGCTACTCTAGGTGCCTGGTGTGTGCAAAGTTAGAGTATTTTCAAATAATAACAGAATCCATTTGGATTGTGCCCCCTCGGTATGGTCATTTAGTTTAGTTTAGTTTTAGAAGTTGAGAGATTCCTTTCAGATACAGAGAACATGAATTGAGTGCGTCTAAAATAATAGTGAAGTTGTTCCTTTTTAATATTTGCAGAATGTGGAGACAGTGAGTCTATCAATCAGTGAATTTATCAACAATGATTTTTCTCTGTAAATAATTAAATTCAAACTGTATTCCATTAAGGAATTACTGGCTCATACATCACTGCAATAACATTACAATTACACACTTTAATTCTAATGTTCTAAAACACTAATCATTCACATTACATTTCCATAAACACACTTAAAAAGCATTCCTTATTATTAATCTTTTAAGACTGGCACTACCATTTTAATTTTTAAAGGATCTGTAATGTGATATTGCTCTTGTCATTTCAATAAATAAACATAGAAACATTTTGAAAAATGAATAACTGGCTGTTCAGAGTGCCCTCCTTGAATTAATTAAAGTTCTTTCCCCATCCCTCTTCAAAACTTGACCTCCAAGATATCCATCCAACCTTGGCAGTTAATTTGAATGGCAGGAGAAGACAGCCAATTTTATTGAATCATTTATTTATCCATAACAGAAAAATGTCCAAGTGTTTTGGACTAATAAAGCTGTGCAATAGCTACTTTAGGTAACCATGTGATGATTTTATTGTTATTCCCCATTTCTCTTCCAGACTTTGTTGCATGAACTTTTTACATCGTTTCAAATGATATTGTAGACTCTTTGAGACAGATACTGTGCCCCCCTCTATGTGTTTTTATTGTGCCCATCATCATGGGATTCGACTGCTGATGTAGGCACATGGGTGCTATTTATTTGCTATTTACATAACAAATAATCATTTATCTTTCCAGTTTCATCCTATTTGATGCACAAGTCGCCACTAAGCAGTATTTCTTTCCAAGTGTATATGTTCCAAATATGTATTGTCAAGGTCTGCCACAGCGCAAGTTGACTGTTTTATGAGTTATAACATCCTGTGACCTGATTCTGTCAAATCTCACAAGCTAATCAACATTGGACCTGATGAGCTTGTGGAAAATCTAGAGCCTTCCAAAGTACACTGAGGTATGCAAGAAGCAGTATGGGTCAGTCCATAGTACTCTTTTCAACTGAACCAGTACTGAAGTGATGCTCTGGCCTGCTGTTGAGGGGAGTGTATGCTTCCAGAAGTACTATTTTTGAATAGCCTTTCTGGTTATAGCTTCTTGCCTCTATGGCAGTGTTTCCCAATCTGTGGTACGGGTACCACCAGTGGTACGCAGACGACTTGTCAGTGGTATGCATTAACAGATTTATTATAATTACTTTAAATGACAGAAAATTGCTGGTGGTACTTAAGATTGAACTGAAAAAATTGCTGGTGATACTTACAGCTGTATCATTTTAAATTGGTAGTGCGCAATCTGTCAGAGTTTGAACTGCTGCTCTATGGTATTCTTGGATACATCAATTTATAGATAATAATATGTTCATGTAAATCGAGATTTGGATCTGCAAACATATTTTCCAAAAAATATTGGGGGGAGGGAGGCATTAACTATGTGGCCCTGTGCTTTTCCAATAATTGTATAAAAAAGTAGGTGAGGGAAATAATGATCACTAGAGAGTTAATGTAAAAGCACCTTGGGAATTGAAGTAGCTGTCTGAATGTCTGAAAAATTGGAGTTTAAAATTAACAATTCATTTTACTGTAATCTAATCTCACCCCCTACTACAGCATTGTAACTGTTTTAGAATTTAGAAGGAAATAGTGTTGTCAGTGTTTTCCTCTGGGGAGCCAGGGAATTATTAAAGGAGGAAGGAAACTCATCGCAAACTGCCAAAAAACTTTTCAAAGAGAAAAATGTTGTTTGTTTTACCTAAATGAAGAGAAATGCTAGCCCTGAGAAGTGCCCTGCCAGAGCAGGAGGAAGAAATTCCAGAAGTGTACTTAGAAAAGCAGGATTATATCATTAATAAGGTAACAAAAAAGAGATTGGATAACTGATTTTACTGCTCTTTCATCTTATTAGGGTCATGTGGGAATCATAAGCAACAGGTTCCAACCCAGTACTTTGGACTTGTGTGGTTTGAACTCTTTTTCTTTAGTTTCTGAAAGTTGTTCTTGCGTTTGCTTTGTATCCTACTCAAAGAGTATCTAAGTTTTGTGACCCTCCTGCCAGTCAACCTTGGATTTCTCCAGCTGCACCTTTGAGAGCAGAGTTCAATATGGAACAATGCAGAGTTAAATTCTGTCCCCTTTCACACCAGAGCACAAAATTCAGTGAAATGCTGCTTAGGTCTACAGTGTACATGCTTCATGAGCCACATCCTCTGTTGGTCCAAAAAAAGGGAAGTATGCCCTTGGAGTGAGCCAAAGTATAACATCAACAGTATCTGTATCACCAGTGGGTCAGGTGAATATTTGCATCTGCAAGTGTTACCATTTTTTTGCTACAAAAGTCTAAAAGTATCAAGGGCAACCAGACCTCCCCTATCCTCTGTCCACATTATAACTCCTATTTTTCTTATGCACCGGGGTGCTAGCGTGAAATGTATAGGAGTAGATCAGAATTGTGAGCAAATGAGAAAATTTGAGCACAGTATAGCCAGACTTGTCTTTATGTAGTCCACAAAGCTCTTCCTTTTACTCTTCTACATCGTGCAAATGGAGGCAGCATTAGATCCTTCAGACCTTTCCCAAAAGAAGGCAGGCTCTTTCCTGTTGCAAGTAACACTGCATGCATTATTTACAATTTATATTCTGGTATCAAAGGTCCTTAAGTAGATACCTTGACCAAACAAATTCATAAGCACAGTACTGCAAAAGCTGCTACCTTCCCACCTTTTTCTCCTAATCAATGCACATTTCCAGAAAACAAGATGATGGTCTCCCTTTTCTGCAGAGATGCCAAGCTATAGATAATCAAAAAAGACTGACTTAAAAAAAGATTGAAACAATGGATGGAATTGCAAAATAAATACTAGCAGGTGCTCTGTGCTATTAGGCTAGAACCATCTTCTCTATGCCTCCATACTGTGAGACTAAAAAAGAAGGAAGCAAGCCAGCCATAAGAAGCAGCTGCAATTTCCAATTTAGTGAGCATAATGAATATGCCTATTTTAGCAAAAATAGGACAAAAGAGAAAAGATGTATGTCTGATGTTGAAGAAAAACCTTGTTGTGTCTGAAATACCTTGAAGAAATTGCTACATGAAATGCAACAGTCATCCTGAAAATGTTCCTTGATTGTGCAACCCTAGTAAATTAGACCTATGGTCATATACTGAGTACCCAAATTGACCCTGCATCCAGACACAGTTAAACTTGGCAGCTAACTTTTAGAAAAATCTATTGTCATAAATCTTTACAAGAACAATCAAAGAGGTTGCTCAATTTACTGAGTGGTGTCTAATGATATATATGGGGTCTTTGCTTTTTGATCACTCATTTTTACATAAGCATGAAACCTAAGACAGGCTTCTACTGTGTTAGACACCATTTAATCTTTATCGCCACATGTAACTGGATTAATGTTAGGTTATCTCTATGCTCAGATTAGGAAATACTATGGTACCACAACATTGCAAAGTGGTCTGAAACTATGATGAACTTTAATGGTTTTCCTTATCCAGAAATAACCATTTAGGTATGTCTCTTAGTGTATTGTCAGTATTGCTGTGCAACATCAGAATATCTGAGTTTTCAATGAGAAACTCAATATAGACTTTGGATACATGTAGGAATTACTGCAGCAGCATCATGTGATTCAGTGTTGTGTTTCTGACAGTGACCAGTACCAGCTGCTTTAGAGGAAGAAGCTCCCAAAAGGGACAATTAATGGAATAAGCTAGCTGCCCCTGAATCATAAGGATTTATATCCCTTATATAAACTATCATGTTAATCTTTTTATATCTATGGTCGTTTCAGTGCCCATGAGTAATCTAATCTCTAAGTCCTTTTGTAAAAGTGCATTTACAACAGCCATTAGTAACACATGTGGAGGCACTGATGTTCATGATATAAAGCAATGAACATGGGAGTACTTTTGGGTAAAGACTTTGGAAGATATTCTGCCATGCCAGTGAGTCCAAGATGAACATGATGAACTCCAAGATGAACATGAGTCGGCAGTGTGACGAAGCCATCAGAAGAGCTAATGGCACTTTATCATGCATCAGCAGATGCACGACGAACAGATCCAAGGAGGTGATACTTCCCCTCTATCGGGCGCTGGTCAGACCGCAGCTGGAGTACTGCATGCAATTTTGGGCGCCACACTTCAAGAGGGATGTGGATAACCTAGAGAGTGTCCAGAGAAGGGCAACTCGTATGGTCAAGGGCTTGCAGGCCAAGCCCTATGAGGAGAGACTGGGGCACCTGGACCTCTTCAGCCTCCGCAAGAGAAGGTTGAGAGGCGACCTTGTGGCTGCCTATAAGTTCATCATGGGGGCACAGAAGGGAATTGGTGAGGTTTTATTCACCAAGGCGCCCCTGGGGATTGCAAGAAATAACGGCCACAAGCTAGCAGAGAGCAGATTTAGACTAGACATTAGGAAGAACTTCACAGTTCGAGTGGCCAAGGTCTGGAATGGGCTCCCAAGGGAGGTGGTGCTCTCCCCTACCCTGGGGGTCTTCAAGAGGAGGTTAGATAGTCATCTAGCTGGGGTCATCTAAACCCAGCACTCTTTCCTGCCTATGCAGGGGGTCGGACTCAATGATCTATTGAGGTCCCTTCCAATCCTAGCATATATGAATCTATGAATGAGTAAGTCAGCTGAAGACTTAGACCTGATGCAAGTCCTACTGAAGTCAACGTATGAATATCCATTGACTTCAAATGGATCTGAATCAGGACAATAACCTTTAATTCAACAAAGCATTTAAACATATTGTAACCTGGGTACACCCAAGGGTGTGCCCTATTCTCAGTTGAATGAGATGAGTAGTCAGGAGGGAGTGATGTGAGAGGGATGCCAGAATTTCAAGCAGATCCTTCTTTCCTGTATAGAGTTAACCCAAGCCCAAAGTTCTTAACTATGTACAATTTATTGAGTTATAATATACATAAACATAAAACTAAATATCATATACATGTATTTACACAGTGAACACTAACCAATAACCAAAGTCAAACCCTAAGTAACACTATTTACAACATCACAATGCAACATTTCAATTACAAAATATAAGGCGCAAACACGAACAATCTTAATAACATTTATCCCTTAACATAGTCCCTGACCCATGGCAAGAGATAGTCCTCCTTCCAATGGGGTCCCTTTGGGGGCTGTCCAGGAAGCACCAGGGGCCCCTCCCCTTAGGGCCTTGACTAGGCAGGGGGGGAGGGGCTGTTCACCCAGCCCCTTCTCTGGGTTAGTCCGCCGCAAATGTCTTTCCCTTGTGGGACCCAAGGGCCCAATGACTCATGTCCCCTCAGGTGGCAGTAGTCAGGTCGCAGCTTGATGGGCTGTCCTCTTCTGGAGCACCTCTCCAGGCCTCTCCCATGCTGCTGGGTTCCTCCCCACCCTGTGCCCCACTCTGGGCAGTGAGGGCTCAGATCCTCTCAGCTGCTAGCTCCTGGGCCTCATGCTGCAGCATTACCATTTCCCTGTGTCCTGGCTCGACACTGAGGGCTCTCTTAGCATAGGCCAGGCCCTTCAGGCTCTGGCCAGCCATCCTCATGCTGGATGGTTAACCCAAGCAGCCTCTGCTGCTCCCTGGCTCCCAAGTCTTGGGTCTGTGCACTGCCCTGTGCACCATGGGACCTGGTTGCTTGCTGGGAGATGGGGCCTGAGCCTCCTCACTGCGGCACCCAGTGCCCTGCCCAGGTTAAAAGCTCAAGCTGCAGCTTGCGGTTCCCAAAGCCTGGGCTCCATAAACTGAACTGTGCACTGTGACGGGCCTGAGCAGTCTCACACTGCTTCCAGGGCCAGGTCTCCACGCATTGTCCCCGTGCACTGTCAACAGCCCGAGCAGTCTCACACCACTCCCAAGGCTGCTCCTCCAGTGACAGCTTCAGGAGCCTTGGGCCTATTGCCCGCTGGGGGAGAGCTCCCCAGCTTTTCCTGGTTCTACTCTTCTTCAGTCCCTTGCTGCATTTGCCCCCTCATGCTGGGCATGCAGCTCCTTTTATACGCTCCAGGGCTCTGCCCCTGAAGTCTTCCAGACCTGACAGTTTACAGTGTTCAATCAGGTCCAGGAGAGCTCTTCTCCCCCTTCCCTCAGGAAAGGGGCGTGACTTTATTTCTCTTGCTGCCTCCTGATTGGTGGATGGGCTCCACCAATCAAAGCAGCAGGATCTCAAGCCTGGGACTCAACCCAAGCTCTGAAAGGTGAACCTGCTACAATATACTTGAAATTAAGTCATTATGATTTACAGGCCAGGAGGAGGTTTGAACTGAGGGCTCCAGTCCACAAAGCACTTGAGCCCATGCATAAATGAATAGGGATTGGATTACACATGTGCTTAACTTCTAGCTTTGCTTTAAGTTTTGCATACATTAAGCATGTGTTCTTTTCTAGTTCTATGCAGTAATGCATGGGCTAAACAGCTTTGCATAATGGGGCCATTCTGCTAGCCTGTGATTCATTACAACTTATCTTTCTGGCAAGGCCTTGTCTAATGGTGACAATCTAAACCCACTAGAGCTTCTCAAAAGGCTGGGCCCTTTTTGTTAATCATTAGAATATGGAACTGAAATTCAAATTGCCCCACCACTGTGGAACATGCAAGAGACCATTCATCCCCAGAAAGTATCATCTCAATCTATATGTATAATTTAAGTACATAATTTCTTTCTCAGTTTTGTTTTCCCTTTCTTTCATTCATTCACTTTAAGATGCTGGCTTAAATTATTTTCAGGTGTTTAGGATCTTACAAGTTGTGAGCTGGCAAGCATGAGTGCCATTAGAATACAATTTTTTTCTTTAATATTTTATCCTAGGCTAAAATGAATTCCACCTGATCTCTGGAGCTCTAAAAGCTTTGTGTCTTTCTATCTTAATTAATAGCTCTGTCTCAACTATGAATACATCTGAGACACTGTATATTTCAGTACTGGACAGCTAGAATGTATAGGGCCAGTGTCTCCTTCATAAGTGCATTTAGGAGACATTTAGTGAAGGCTAGATACGAAACAGTCATTTAATACTTCTTATGATATTCAACTCCAATTCTCATTTCATCACATAAAGTTTCATCCTCCTTGAGTGATCTCTTGGGGGTCTGAGTACTGGAAAAGCTTTTAAGAGCTGTATTCAATACTTCTACCTCTGTTTTTTCTAAACTTTCTCTCAAACCTTCCTGATGGCTTTTAAAAACTCATTTTCTGCTTCACTCAAACATTTAACCCTCTGCTTTCCTTTGGTTATGCATAAAACTGTGGCTTCACTTAATCTCCACAGGCACCCCCATTAAAATCAGGACTGTATGTGGCTTCAGAGGAATGATGGAATTCAGCTGCTAGTGTTTGTGGCAATTTGGGAAGTGTATCTACATGCAGCTTATGAATTGTTTGACACTGGAAACTATCTATATACAGTTATCTATATATCTATATACCAAGTCAGACCACTTTTTCAAGTCTGAACTCCAGGGGAATGGTGTAATTAAGCAATAGAAACGTAGGGCTGGAAGGGACCTGGAAGGATCATCAGGTCCAGGCTCCTGCATGAACAGGAAAGACATCTAGGGTCAGATGACCCCATCCAGGTAACCATCCAGTCTTCCCTTTGAAGACCTCTAGGGTAGATGATTGCACCACCTCTGGGGGGGCACTTGTTCTATAGGTTCACCTGATGTGGGATTCTGGTCACTGATCAAACTAAACAAGGGGTACAGCTTTCAGAAGGACTGAAGATTATGAAAGAAAGGGTTTCTCGCTGGTTGCTTAAAAGATGGATGGGAGTAGATGTAGTAGGGCGTGGGTGTGGAACTACTTTTTTCTGGAGAAGCAGTCCTGGCTAGGACCAATAGGAGAACTCCTTAAAGAACTCTGACCTATGTCTGATGACTGTTTAAGAGTGGTGAGGAAATTGAGGAAAGGAAAGGTATGTAAGAATGCATTACTATGTCCATGTCTGTTATGTCTTGTGCTAGCTAATGTAACCCTGAGAGCGATGCTACACCCTCACCTGAATGGTGGGATCCTGGGGTACCCAGTACGTGGTGGCCCTGCTCAGCTCCCTGGGTAGCTGCTACAGGGTCTCCAAGAGAAGAGCCTCCCCTGACAATCAAAACAACTTTGCAGACCATTATAAAACTATTTACAGAATGTAATGTAGTTTTTCTGTAATTTAATGTACAGAAGATGACATAACTAATACAATAAAACAAATAATGTTACACAACAACCTGGCGATGGTGGCTTAAGGGTTAATAATTCTTGGATACACATTACACCAGGGGAAGGCATATGCATTACCCATGCTAAATAAGGAACCAATAAATAAATAAATTGATACACCAACTAAAAAACTATTAAGAACTTATTTAAACACTTAGTCCATAACTTGTATGCTCCAGGGTAAATATGAGGACCCTGTGCACACTGCCCCTCGGCTTGGTTTCGCAAGGAGCAGGACTGCTTCTGTGCCCCTCCTACAGGAGCCGTAGGCAGGTCCCCACTGCTGGCATCCCTTGCATGAGCTTTAAGGGGTCTCAGTACAGCAGGTGGTGGCTCCTACCCTGTGATCCCTGCAAGAGAGCTTATTTCTGACCTGACCCTTGTCCCCTGGCACCTCAGGGAGCAGTGTCTGGGCTGCAGGTTGTAGCAGTTCCCCCTGCCCAGCACACTCATACCACCTGGCAAATGCAACCCCCACCCTGGGCCCTACCTGCACCGGGGCTTCTGGTGGGCTGGAGCAGTTCCCTGCTCCCTCCAGTCCAGTACTCTCTCTGAAAAACTGAGCCTGCCCCTCCCTGGTTTCTTTCTCACTCATGGAGCAAACCAGGGCAGTCTCCCCCTGGTCCTGTGTCCCCCTCCCCTCTTCTGATCACCCAGCCACACAGGGGCTTGTAGGAGGGTCTTCCTAGGCTTGGGGTCTCCTGACAGGCAGGTCCTCTTTTGTGCCTGCTCTGGCAGGGCACCAAAGGGGAAGAGAAGAAGAAAGGATACTGTTTCTCTCTGGTGCAGCCTCTAGCTGCCACCTCTGCAGTCATGGGTGACTGATGACTCTTGAGTCGGGGGGGGGGCACACGCCCCCTGGGAGGGGGGTGTCTCCTGACAGCCAACCCCAATGACCTGGGGAGGGGGGTCCCCCATGGCCAATCTCACTCATCAAAAAGTGGCCACGCTGCTTCTGGAAGTCACGCAGCCACTCCTGGAAGCAGCGTGGCCACTTTTGCTGGTGGTCCCGCTCCCCGGCCAGCGCTTGCAGTGGGGGGCACCGGTGCTCGTGCTAGCTCCCCTGCCCGCCAGCTAAACAGGGAGTATGGCCTGACAGGGGGTGCACAGGCGCTCTCAGGGGGTGCACGTGCACTCCCGTGCACCCCCTACACATCGCCACTGTCTGCAGGGCTCCAAAAGGGGTCCTCTGAGGGACGGCTGTGGTGAGGTCCTTTTCCTGGCCTCCAGCCTGTTTTTCTTCCCCTCTCTCTTCCTTTTGTTCTTCTCCCTGGGAAAACTGCTCCCCATTTTTAAACAAGCCCTCAGCCAAACCCAGGCTGGGACTCTTCCCAGGCTTTTGCTAACTTCCCTCTCATTCAAAATCCCTGCTAGAGTTACATCACTCCTCCCACTTCAAAGCGGCCTGCCTCCAAAGCAGCTTCACTTGCCCTCAGGGTAAATGGTGTCCTTACTGGGACAAACCCTCTCTCTTATCACACTGTGTCCCTCTGCAGGGCAGTCCTTCCTATCCCTTCAGGTGAGTACTATTTTAATGCTGCTACACCAAACAAAAAAATTAGTGGGTTTCAGAATTTTTATAAGGTTCACATGCCAGATCTAATATCAGGCCTAAGCACTGTTTGGGTAATGCATCGCATCTGAATTGCCAGCACAATACTCTAACCATATAATGTCATGTGTTCAGCAGTACCTAGATCCATCTCATTCTCCTTCTGAAACTTGAGCCATTGCCCATGGCCTGTAACAGTCATTGGATAAGATGGATGGAATGTCGTGGAGAAGCTTCTTCCGTACTGGAAGTAAAGGTCCAGGGTAGAAGGAAGGCCTTTGCCATTCAGGGTAGCAGCCATTTTGCAGCATGATCTCTACTCCTTGTTTCTACCAAACTCCTTCTCTTGGCTGCCTCAAAAGCACTAGCAAAAGATTGAACAACACCTAATTTTTTAGATATATTGGGAGTAAAAGGAAGGCCCAGGGAGGAATAGGACCGCTGCTAAATGGGCAGAAACAATTGGTGACAGACAGGGGGGACAAGGCTGAACTCCTCAACGAGTTCTTTGCCTCGGTGTTCCTAAGCGAGGGACACGACAAGTCTCTCACTGGGATTGTAGAGAGGCAGCAGCAAGGCGCCAGACTTCCATACGTAAATCCTGAGGTGGTGCAGAGTCACTTGGAAGAACTGGATGCCTTTAAGTCGGCAGGCCCGGATGGGCTCCATCCGAGGGTGCTGAAGGCACTGGCCAACATCACTGCAGAGCCACTGGCGGGAATATTCGAACGCTCGTGGTGCACGGGCCAAATCCCAGAAGACTGGAAAAGGGCTAACGTGGTCCCCATTTTCAAAAAGGGGAGGAAGGAGGACCCGGGCAATTATAGGCCGGTCAGTCTCACCTCCATCCTTGGTAAAGTCTTTGAAAAAATTATCAAGGCTCACATTTGTGAGAGCCCGGCAGGGCAAATTATGCTGAGGGGAAACCAGCATGGGTTTGTGGCGGGCAGATCGTGCCTGACCAACCTAGTCTCTTTCTATGACCAGGTTACGAAACGCCTGGACACAGGAGGAGGGGTGGATGTCGTATACTTAGACTTCAGGAAGGCCTTCGATACGGTATCCCACCCCATACTGGTGAACAAGTTAAGAGGCTGTGATGTGGATGACTGCACGGTCCGGTGGGTGGCAAATTGGCTAGAGGGTCGCACCCAAAGAGTTGTGGTAGATGGGTCGGTCTCGACCTGGAAGGGTGTGGGCAGTGGGGTCCCGCAGGGCTCGGTCCTTGGACCGATACTCTTTAATGTCTTCATCAGTGACTTGGACGAGGGAGTCAAATGTACTCTGTCCAAGTTTGCAGACGACACAAAGCTATGGGGAGAAGTGGACACGCCGGAGGGCAGGGAACAGCTGCAGGCAGACCTGGATAGGTTGGACAAGTGGGCAGAAAACAACAGGATGCAGTTCAACAAGGAGAAATGCAAAGTGCTGCACCTAGGGAGGAAAAATGTCCAGCACACCTACAGCCTAGGGAATGACCTGCTGGGTGGCACAGAGGTGGAAAGGGATCTTGGAGTCCTAGTGGACTCCAAGATGAACATGAGCCGGCAGTGTGACGAAGCCATCAGAAAAGCCAATGGCACTTTATCGTGCATCAGCAGATGCATGACGAATAGGTCCAGGGAGGTGATACTTCCCCTCTATAGGGCGTTGGTCAGACCGCAGTTGGAGTACTGTGTGCAATTCTGGGCGCCACACTTCAAGAAGGATGCGGATAACCTGGAGAGGGTCCAGAGAAGGGCAACTCGTATGGTCAAGGGCCTGCAGACCAAGCCCTACGAGGAGAGACTAGTGAATCTGGACCTTTTCAGCCTCCGCAAGAGAAGGTTGAGAGGCGACCTTGTGGCTGCCTTTAAGTTCATCACGGGGGCACAGAAGGGAATTGGTGAGGATTTATTCACCAAGGCGCCCCCGGGGGTTACAAGAAACAATGGCCACAAGCTAGCAGAGAGCAGATTTAGACTGGACATTAGGAAGAACTTCTTCACAGTTAGAGTGGCCAAGGTCTGGAACGGGCTCCCAAGGGAGGTGGTGCTCTCCCCTACCCTGGGGGTCTTCAAGAGGAGGTTAGACGAGTATCTAGCTGGGGTCATCTAGACCCAGCACTCTTTCCTGCTTATGCAGGGGGTCGGACTTGATGATCTATTGAGGTCCCTTCCGACCCTAACATCTATGAAACTATGAAACTATAATTTGTGTCACAATGTTTAGAGCACTGTGCTGGGAAGTCAGAGAGATTCTGACTCCCAAAATCATGAGGTTTTAAAACATAAATAAATATTTGTTTTTTTCTATCTGTCTCTTAGTTATTAGGCTAGATTGGGGTTATAGTTTGTAACTTCTTTCTGTACCTACGAGCCTAGACACTTCCTTAAATAAAACAGAGATTCTCCCAACTCGGGAAGTTGGGAGTTTAAATATATATACACATATGTATTGTTAAACACACCAGACAATCAGAAAAGCTGTCAACTCTGCCATAATTGTACAGGAACCTATTCCAGTGTGTTTTGGGGTTTTTTCTGGTAGCTTGCCCTTTGCATCTGACAGGGAAAAAGAGATTTGGCTTTTGAGTAGCCATTTTGCAGTTAGCTGGGCTTCCTGCTTTTCCTTCCCTTCAGCTGGGGGTGTACCATTAAATCCTATTATGTCTCCCCTTTCGGTTATACTAAAACAGGAGTGGGCAAAATATGGCCATTCTATCTGGCCCACAGGGCCCCTAAAACTTTAGAAAATTAGTATTTATCTTCCCCTGGCTCCCTGTCCAGGATGACAGGAGCCACGGGCAGTAGGACCCAGGGGAAGCTGCCAGCAGGACCAAGTCACTGTAGAAGCAAGGCCCACCTGGCCCTGCCCTTCCAGTCCACCCCTCCCACCCACAGCTGGAAGCCTGTGCCTAGCAGGCTCCTGGCCTGGGACCCTGGGGCTGTTCCCACCTCCCTGCACTGGAGAGAAAATCGGATAAGAAGGATGGGTGGAGGGAGGCAGGGGAGGACCACGGGTGATCACCCCAGTCCTCAGGATCGGGTCAGGCAGCTCTTGTGGTCCCAGCACTGCAGCTGAAAGCTGGAAATGGTTGAAGAAGACCGGGAGGGAGAGGCAGTAAGTGACCCCATGGAGTGCAGCCACAACTTGGAGGGAGCACGGGGCCCATGCCAATGCACCAGAGCCAGTGCCTGCAGGGCCCAGAGCAGGGAGGTAGGAGTACAGGGCCCAGGCTGGCTCCTCCTCTCCCTGCTGGTACAGCCCAGCCTGGCTCCATAGAGCCCCTGCCTGCCCATGCCCCGTGCTCCTGCTGCCCCACTCTGGGCCCCGCTGGTGCTGGCCCCAGCACACTGGTGCAGGCCCTGTGTTCCCGCCCGGCTGTTGCTGTGCTCCTGCATGCACATTTGTGTCCTAGGCACGCAGAGGGGTTGGGGTGGCTCTACAGCAGAACTGCTTTTCTAGGCAGCCTGGGCCATAGCAGCTCCTTTGCTGTTGCCACTGGCCCCAGCTCCATGGTACAGGCAGGGACCAGTGCACACAGCCTCAACACTGCACACCCCGTGCTGGCTCCAGGCTTCTTGTCTGGGCTAAGCAGTGGCAACACTGCACAAACTTCTGCTCAGCATGGGGGAAAAGTGGCCCCTCCTCCTCACCAGCACTTCCTGGTTCAGACACCAGGAGCCTGTGCGGGGCTGCCTTGCATCTCTGGCACCTCTGGACTGCCCTGCATGGTGGCAGTGATGGAGCCACATCACAGCCTGGCATAGGGTCTGGGCTGCTGCACCAAAAATTGCCTCCCAGCAGCAGGGGGGAGGGGCCACTTTCCCCGAGCTGAGCAACAGTTTCTGCCTGGCACCACCACTGCTGCTGCTGCTGCTGCTGTTGCTCAGATCAGACGGGTGAATCCATAGCCAGTGCAGGGTGCACAGGGTTGGGGCTGCACATGCTGCTGCTGTCACTTCTATGGCAGGGCTGCGCAATGGGGGAAGCCCCACACCGGAGCCGCTGCCTTCCTGCCCCTGCTGTACAGGTCTATGGACTGGGATCAGAGGTAGCCCACCCCGTTTCCCCACGGGGTCCAGCAAAACTTCCCTATGTAAAGGCAGGAGCTGCAGGTGCAGTGCAGAACCCCCATGACAGAGGCAGCAGGGTGGGCTGCACCTCTTGCCCTCAGCACAGTGCTGACCAGAGCCACGGTCCACCAAGCACCAGCCCCTGCGCTGGACAGGAGCTCCCTGAGCGCCCCCACCTGCTGCTGCTGCTGTTGCTGCTGCTGCTGCTACTGCTGCTGATGATGATGGCAGGAGGCACTGCCAAGGGGGCAGTGTGTGGAGGGCCCCCAGACCTCACACACCCATACCCTGCCCCCACAACCCTCACCCCACATATAAACACACCCCAATATACCCTATGCCCCCCACACACACAGCCACAGCCCCTCACAACCCCCCACACACACCTCACCAAACACGCACACCACCACCCTCACACACAATATAAAAGAGTAAGGCTGTATTGTTGAGTTATTAGGCAATCCCTTCTATATACACAACACTAACACAAATCATGATATTTTAATTTTATTACAAAAAATATTTATGTTTTAGCAGGTGTTCTAGTGCATGATTTGTTTTCTTTCTAGTTCTAAGATGGCAACCCCCTCCTCCCAAAAGGAGTATTTCTGGAGGTCAAGGGGAGCGACTTCTGGTGGCAAAGGTCAGCGGATAGGGAGCAGGGCTTCTGGTCCCAATGTAGAGTCCAGGGGGCTGGGCAACTGTCAAGGGGTGGGGCTACCCATGTGGCTCTTGACAGCTTGCCAAAACTTGTTAAGCAGTCCTCCACCAGAAATAATTGCCCACCCCTGTACTAGAATATAACACTCCCTCCCAAAATGGACCTAATTATCTTACTTTCCAATAATTGTCATCTACCTGGATTTCAAGAAAGCCTTTGATACGGTATCTCAGCCTAGTCTCATAAATAAACTGAGCGGCTGTGGCGTAGATGATTACATGGTCAGGTGGGTGGCAAGCTGGCTAATGGGATGAACCCAGAGAGTGGTGGTGGATGGGATGGTATTGACGTGGAAAGATGTGAGCAGTGGAGCCCCACAAGGCTTGGTCTTTGGACCAGTGATGTTCAATGTCTTCATTAGTGACTTGGATGAGGGTGTGGAAAACACTCAGTCCAAATTCATGGATGTCACCAAATTATGGGGTAAAGTAAGCACACTAGTGGGCAGGGAATGAATCCAGGTGGATCTGCACAGGTTGGAGAAGTGGACAGAACAGAAAAGGATGCAATTCAACAAGGACAAATGCAAAGTGCTACACCTAGAGAGAAGTAATCACCAACACACTTACAGGCTGGGGGCTGATCCCTCAGCAGCACAGCAGCAGAAAGAGATCTCAGAGTCATAGTTGACTCCAAGATGAACATGAGTCATCAATGTGATGAAGTGATCAGTTAAGCTAACTGCACTTTATCGTGCAGTAGCAGGTGTGTCACAAACAGGTCCAGGGAGGTGATACTTCCCCTCTATGCAGCACTGGTCAGGCTGCAGCTGGAGTACCCCATCCAGTTTTGGGCACCATACTTCAAGAGGGATGTGGATAACCTTGAGAGTGTCCAGAGGAGGGCCACTCATATGGTTAGGGGCCTGCAGGTAAGGCCCTACAAGGAGAGATTGAAGGACCTGAATCTCTTCAATGTCCGCAAGAGAAGACTGAGAGGTGATCTTGTGGCCAGCTACAAATTCATTGGGGGTGACAACAAGGGATAGGAGATGCTCTATTTACTAGGGCACCCCTTGGAGTAACTAGAAATAAGACCACAAACTTACAGAGAGTAGATTTAAGTTAGACATCAGGAAGAACTTCTTTACGGTAAAGATTGCCAGAATCTGGAATGGGTTTCCAAGGGACGTGGTGCTCTCCCTACCTTGGGGGTCTTTAAGAGGAGGCTGGAAAAGCACCTGGCTGGGGTCATCTTACCCTAGTGCTCTTTCCTGCCTATGCAGGGGGTTGGACTTGATGATCTGCTGAGGTCCCTTCCAACCCTAATATTGCATCCTGCAATACCGCCTGTTTCCTACACTTAACAATTTCTTTTACTCCCACCTCTTTTTCTTGTTGACCCTACAATCATAAGCTATTTTCTGGATTAGTCTCACATACTTGATTCCCCTCTTCCAGGTGTTCAGATGTTGTGTCCTAAATATATGTCTAGATAACACAGATACTCTCCTTTAATTATTTTCCACAATCATTATGTGTCCACCCTAGTACTTGCATATATACAGTTATATATTGAGGCCACTCTCCATTTTACATGACCCAAGACAGCTGTATATTTTAAGATCAGTGAGTCTTGTGTGGAGTTCTGCCAATTTGGATCCATTTATTAGCAATATTAAATTCCATAGTTGCAGGTATTTCCACAGCTGTGAGTTATCCAACATAAACTTCTACTGAAGTAGAGAATAGGATGCAAATGACCCACTAGGGAAAAATTGTTTAAGTGCTAGTCATCCAGCAAATTCTTTTATTCTCAATTTTTATAGCAGGATTATTCCATGTAGAGGACATGTCCAGGTTATAATGTATTTTGTTATTTATGGTAGGTATCTGGTGGAATGGATTCCACTTAAAATGGAAATAGATTATCTGAGCTAAATGGACATAATGTTAATGTTCAAAACTAAACTGATTTTCCTGGGCACTTTGTGCTATTTTTTGTTTAGGCTGGAGTTGTTACATCCTGGGGAATATCCTTTTCCCAGTAACTCTCCAGACCCCTAGCTGTTTGCATTCTTCTTTCTTTCAATTCGTGGGGAGGAAAAAAACCTGGTGGCTTCTTCACTCCCTCTATATCTTTCCCATCAAAACCATTCTTATTTCCCAATGATCCACTTGTGCCTCCTCTCACCTTTTGCTACATATCACAATCCAGGAAAGCAATTCTTTGCTGTTTTGCACTCTGCAGTTTCATTTCCCTTGATAGGGTTTCCCAAAGCCAGAAAGCATAACTCCATTTTAGCCAGGTTCTGAATGGTTTGCCAGTCACTGCTAGATTGTACTGAAGTACCAGCACACTATAGACTACACGGTATGCTGTTATCTTTAGACCACAATACACTGTGTTTTCCACAACTGCCCTGCTCCTTCAGACTCTTGAATGCGCAGTCTGAACCTAACTTGACCCTCCCGGATGGCTATCCACTTACGTCTCATTCCTGTACTTGTCTAAGCAACTGCTCTCCCAATTTAATTTGTTTGTGCTACTCCCCTACCATTTTAACTGAGAAGTGTTATGAAGGAAGAACTCCATTTTTTCCACTACTGTACAAGCATCAGGAACAAATAGTGCCCTATCCATTTCAGTCTGCTAGCAGCCACGTACAGTTTTATAGAACAATACCTGCACCCTGCAATAGCTGGCATCTCCAAACAGGGGCCTGAGATACAGCAGTGAGCAGAAAGCTTATATTGCAGCTGTGCCCATTCTACGCAGAACACGAAAGGACTCAACTCTTCTCACTACACGAAGGGAAATAAACATTCATATGAATTGAAAATAATTTTTTTAAATGCTGACCTGTGTGGTGTTTAAAGAGCAGGCCTGATTCAAATCTTGGTGCCCCATGGGAGACGGGAGGCACAGGAGGGATGATGCCTGACATAAGCAGCTACACTTGGAAACTGCTTTGTGCCTAGGGATGGGCCATTTCAAATCTGTTCAGGCAATAAATCAAGTGAGTCTGATCACCAGTGCCCTGCACTTTTTGACATGTAAAACACATGTTTTGTCAGCTTTTCATAATGATCACTAGTTTACTGCTGATACCTGGCAAACTTCAACCAGCATCAGACTACTCAGGCTATTATCTTTGGCTCACAACAGTGTTGCAGAAGAAACCAATCCAGGGAAGTTAAGGCAGACTCCCATTACTAAGAGGCAAGAGTTTGGGGGTGGGGTGTGTGTGTGTGTGTGTGTGTGTGTGTGTGTGTGTGTGTGTGTGTGATGTCTTTTATTGGACCACTTATATATTTCAGAGAAAATTCTGAGAAACTTCTCTCCTAACTCTACTACTAGTGCAATAAAAAAAATCGCAAAATCCCCTAGCATCTCATATTTGCTTCTCATAGTAGGACCATTGCAACTGCAACAACATTCCATTCCTATTACTAAATAATTGGGAGGGGGCAAGGAAGAAAGGGAAAAAGGCTAAGTACATAGGGGGGAGGGGAAGTGACTACAGGAGCAAAAGTCTGACATTTCAGGGGATGTTCAGACCTTAGCCAGTGGGACTAGTGATGTCTTCCAAGTCTTTCTGGCCCATCGTTTTCCAAATACTTAGGATCAAGGTAATGCACAAAGCACCCTAGGTGGATCTTGGAAACATGTCAGGTGGGAATGCATGATGTAGTGACAAACCATACTTCATCCTGGGTTGTTCTCCAAATAAAGGACACCAAAAAAGAGGTGCAGATAGGTGCAATCTTTTGGTTTGCAGGTAAAGGTCAGATTCTGCCACAGCCATTCTTATCCCTTAGTTTCCTGTCTCCTGATCCTCTTAGGACACTATCATAAAAGTTGTTGGATTGCACCGGTTGATCTGAAGCCAGACAGTAGAACTGCTGTGGTCTAACTCGTGCCCCAGTGTTCTCTGGCATCTCCCCTGCATACTTTCCACCCCTCCCTTGCTCCCCCCTCCCCCCATTCAGGATTAATTGGTGCCATCCTCTCCTGGAGTTAAGCACCTACACCAGCCCTTGCTCACAAAGGAGCAGAGGAAATGGTAATGTGTCCTTTAGCCAATAGCTAGAGCATGCACCCAGGAATGAAGAACTAGTCCATAGTCTGTCTTCTGCTCAACCTATGCTGTAAGCAACAAGCTTATATAGTACTCTGAAGTGAGGCATGCTGTCCTTCCTATTGAAATGATTCCACTTCATATAGAATACTTGAATATTTACCAAAGCAAGGTATGGAACTTGGGGTTCTCCTCTACAAGGAGAAAACCCAAATCTCTAGAAAGGTATCGCCTCTCTAATGCAATGAATATTCAAGCATTCCATTGTTTGTGGAATGACTTGGGCATGAGAGAGACACCTACCCGCTCAGCATCATCTAGACTTTAGTAGCCCTGGGTGTGCCCAGCAGTTGACATTTAAGCACCTATGAGGACTTTGTTGCCTAGGGATTATAGTCACCTGAACAATTCATAAAATCATAGAAAATCTGGTTTAGAATGGACCTCAGGAGGTCATCTAGTCCAACCCCCTACTGAAAGTAGAACCATCTTCAACTAGACCATTCCAGTCAATGCTTTGTCTAGCTGGGTTTTAAAAACTTCCAAGGATGGAGATTTCACAACCTCTCTGGGTAACATGTTCCTGTGCTTTACTTCCCTACTAGTTAGAGCAGTTTTTCCTAATATCTAACCTAAACGTCCCTTGCTACAACTTTAGACCATTGCTCTTTGTTCTGTCATCTGCCATCACTAAGAACAGTCTAGCTCCATCCTCTGCCTTTCAGGTAGTTTAAGGCTGCTATTAAATCTACTCTCTTCCCCCTGCCCCCATCTTCTCTTCTCCAGACTAAATGAGCCTAGTTCCCTCAGCCTCTCCTCAGAAGTCACGTACCCTAGCTACTTAACCATTTTCTCCTCTCTCCACTGGGCTTTCTCCAATTTATCTGCATCATTTCTGTAGTGGGGGCCCAAAATTGGACACAGTACTCCAGATATGGCATCACCAGTGCTGAATAGAGGGGAATAATCACTTCCCTCAATCTGCTGGTGATGCTCCTTCTAATGCAGCCCAGTATGCTGTTAGCCTTCTTTGCAACAAGGGCACACTGCTGGCTCATATTCAGTTTATTGTCCATTCTAACCCCCAACTCCTTTTCTTCAGAGCTGCTGCTTAGCCAGTACCAGTGCATGGGATTTTTCCATCCTAAGTATGGGACTTTGCACTTCTCTTTACTGAATCTCATGAGATTTCTTTTGCTCCAGTCCTCCAATTTGCTGTGGTCTTTCTGAATCTTCAAACTTGCTGAGGGTGTACTCAATCCCATCTTCCATGTCATTGATGAAGATGCTGAGCAAAGCCTGCCCCAGAACTGACCCCTGGGACACCTACTTGATATCAGCTGCCAATTAGACATCCATCCATTGATTATTACCTCTTGAGCCTGACAATCCAGCCTGTACTTCCTCAGCTTGCTGGCAAGAATGTTGTGGGAGACCATATCAGAAACCTTGCTAAAATCAAGGTATATCACATAGTGCTCTTCCTGCCTCCACTGAGCCAGTCATTTCATCATAGAAAGCAATCGGGTTTGTCAGGCATGACTTGCCCTTGGTGACTCTGTGCTGGCTGTTCCTAATCTTCTCTAAGTGCTTAGAAATGGATTTCTTGAGGACTTGCTTCATGATTTTGGGGGGACTGAGGTGAGGCTCTAGTCTGTAAACACTCCCCCCCACCAAGACCTTCTTGTGGAAGGAGGCTTGATGCTATTGCCACTTTAAGAAATAGGCAGGCTGGTGCTGAGGCAGTCTGCAGGTGAGGCCAGGGCTGATTATGGAGTCATCTGACCCTGGAGGAAGGCTGGGCTTAGGTAGGATATAAGATCAGACCTGAGTAGAGCCAGCTATAACATCTTGGAGGCTTCTTAGGAAACATTTACTGAGGATGGTTGTAGCTCTGGAATATTAGGAAAGAGAGTGCAGCCTGTAGCAATCTGAATGCTTGGGGAGGGTCTATAGGGGAGGAGGAGGAGGTTCCTAGAGATCCAGGGAGATGTTCAGAGCTCAGAAAGAGGGGCTGAGTGTGTGGGACCTAGTGAGGGGTCAGCAGTCTAGAGAGAGGCTAAGTGTATTGAGTTGAGGAGTCCAAAGCAGGGCTGAGAGTATTGGAGAGCCCAGAAGGAGGATGAGAGTGAGGGGTTAAGTGTATGAAATGAATAGCTGAGAGTGATTACTCCTGGGAGGCATGGGGTGTGGTGTAGGGGTAGATCAGAGCCATGCAATTAGCCCTTAAAGTGAGAACCACAAATACCTGGCAGTCATGGGAGATTGACAGCAAAATGGGAAGCCCTGGGGCAGCCTCCTTTATATAAAAACAATTACAACAAGGTGTGGCAGGTGAGAGAAGGGGTGAGTGCCAAAAAGCAGAGTAAGCAAGCGCTACAGGGACTCTAGGGGCTTCATGGCGATCCCTGGAGCAGCATCCTGTCACAACTTTTTCTTCCTTATCTTAAGGATGGGCACTATATTTGCCCTTTTCCAGTCATCTGGGACCTCTCCCAATCACCACAAGGTTACAAAGATACTGGTCAGTGGCTCTGCAGTCACATTAGCCAACTTGTTCAGCATTCTCGAGTGCTTCTCATCTGGTCCCATAGACTTGTACGCATTCAGCTTTTCTAAATAGTCCCTAACCTGTTCTTTTGCCACTGTTGGCTGCTCACCTCCTCCCTATGTTCAGTTGCTGCCTAAATTTTGGACTTACTTAAATTTTTGTAAGTGACATCTAGATACCTAAATCCTTCTGAAGATTTAGCTCTAGAAGACTGTATCTCTACTGATGCAAGATTTTCTTCATACTTTTCCTATCCTAGAACAGGGGGATGGAGAGAGAGCATTTGGATATTAATATCCATGCTGGTAGTGTCTGAGTGGCATTATTACCTCCTCAGTTCTTCTGACTATTCCTGCATAAATGCTTTCTGTTATGAAGGTAAGATTTTAAAATTTAAAAGGGTGGCTCAGTTTTTTTGTGGGTGAAAGGGGGTGGGGAGAGGTAGCCTTTGGAGATGGCTGCTTCTCTGGGGCAGTCTGACCAAGATAGGCTTTGGTTTTTCTGCTTTCATCTACAGTTTAGGGTGTGGTTGTTTACTTATGTAGAGCAGAAAATTCTTCTGAGAAATTTAAAATGGGTGGTTGTTGGGGAGGCTTTGACATTCTATGCAGATGCCACTTCAAAATCTCCAAAATGGAAATTCTTTTGAAGTCTGTGTATCTATGCATGTCCTCCAAAAAGATTCTGGTTTTATAGATTAGCAACCTGTTCAGATTATTCTTCACCCTGACCTTTTTGTGTAGGTGGATGCACCAAATATTTTGATTTGTGGGATCTCCTGCATCTGAATCCAGAAGAAAACAAAACAGTGACTCTGCCTTTTGAATAGTCACCAGGGCTAGGGACAGACATTCAAAAGCCTGAGCCTGAATTGATTCACTCTTTGCGGGTTAGTCAAACCTGGCTAGGCTGAACCAGTATGTAACCATATAGACACCCCTTCTGGACTGAAGAAATGTAGGCACATCCCTGCAGGGGCTCAAGCTAGAAGCTGCGGGGTGCTAGAGCAACCCTCTCTTCCTTCCACAGGGCAGAGTTGTGGGGGGCATGGCTAAGGTTGGCAAGACACTCTGGTTAGGGAGGGGTTCTCCCCCTCCCCTTCACTTCTCTTGAGCAGCCCAACAGGGAGTTAATAACAGAGCATTTATCAGCCCATCAGCAAAACAAAAGCCTCTCTCATTAGTTCAAGCTATTCTTAAACAGCTTTTTCCAAGGAAGGAATGGAGGGCCATTACCAGCTACCTGTTGATTACCTCCAAAAAGCCCTAAGCGGACACTGTCCTGTCTGCCTTTGTCCTGTCTGCCTTACACAGACGCTTTTCAGCATTAGCAAGCATACAATATTCTGGCTATGGTCTGTGCTGTGGAGGGGAGGGGGGAATCCCTCATTGAGCAGGCAGTGGTGGGAGGGGCAGGGAGAAGCATAGGGAAGTCAGGGCTGTCTCTACTGGATCACCAGCCAGCGAGAAGAGGGGAGAGCCCTGCCCAGGGCTGCAAAGCATCTGGGATGCTGGAGGACTCTGGCTTAAGTTAAACCAGGAAGGAGTCTGGGACAGACATTGCATAAACCAGTTTGACCCAGATCAGTTAAACCTGATACTATATTCAACCAGGTTTATCTCAAACCGGTTTCAGACATTTTCATACTGGTTTATGTGCACTGAATGTCTGTTCTGTTATAGGTTTAAACCAGTTTCTGATCACTTAAACCTGTTTATGTGTAATGTCTGTCCCTATCCCAAAGGCCCAAACCCAAGACATCAAGTGGGGTGATGCAGGGTTTAATAACAATACTACAAAAGTAGTCTGGTTAGATTCTACTGAGATTATCAATACATCAGGACTACAAAGACTTTATTAACTTTTAATGTTGATCAGCAGAATGTGGTGTTGCAAGACAGGATTCCATAGTGTGAACTATAAAATGCTGACTGGAACAGTATATCAAAGTTAACATGAAGAAAAAAAAAAAAAGGAACACATCATGCCCAATGAATCAGTCTTAAACCAAAGAGCAAGTGGTGACAGGAACACACAACCCATAAAAGATAGCCTTACTCTCAGAAAGCAAAAATACTTTGAATTATGTCAATTATGGCTCATCTTGTGCTGGGAACACAAGATCTAAAAGTAATAATGCTGAGCAGATCATGCTTCCTAAAAAGCTCAACCACTAGGGATGGATTGAAATAGTATGTTAAATGACCACCACAGAAGATGCGAATCCCCTCTTATGCTCCTCAAAACACTTTTTAAGATATTTGTATCACTGCAGTATGAGTTCCCCACAATATTTAATTACACCACGTGTGAGAGGTAGGAAAGCACTCTTGTCCCCCATTTTGTAGATGGGGAAAACAAAGCACAGAGAGGCAACAGCCCAGATATTCAAAGGTAGGTATATAACTCCTATAGGTCCTAGGTACCTAACTATATTTGAGGATTTGAGCCTATGTGACTTGCCCAAGATTACAGCATCAGAGTGGGAACTGATCCTAGGGTTACAGAGGTTACATTCTGGCACCCTGAGCACTAGGCCATACTTAATAAAGTGTGACTAATAAAGTGGCCAGTGTGACTTTTCCTTTGAAATGCCTATTGACATATATGATAATACCTCCACCCATTTTCTACCCAGACCAGTCTTTTGTACAAGTAAGATTTTGTTTACTTTTTACTTCAACATTTTTTCCTCTAAACACTAGTTATCAAAGACATTGAGAGAGACCAAGAGTCTCACAACATTCAACCAACACAAAAAAGGAATTATCGTTTTTCTTGTGGTTTATTAAACTGTGTCAGTTAAGGGAAATAATGTTTGATACACGGTATTAAATCATAACTACTAACTTGTGATTATCTAATAGCCTAGCTGTTCACTCCTCATTTAATTAATTGCTAAAGCCATTTATTGCCTCACATAATGACTATCTGAGATATTCCGTATTTAATAAAAATCTTCAAATGACTATAGGGACAAAAAGATTAGTTGCTAGAATTTATACAACTCTATAAGTTTAAAGATAGTGGTGATAGATAAGTTATTTATAGATGGTAGTATAAAAATGATGTTGTAGCCCTGATGGTCCAGAAATCATGTGAGGGGCAATGATTTCTTAGATTGATATATCTCTTATTAGGCCAAGTTTGTAGTTGGAATAAAGTTAGACAAGCTGTCAAATGCAAGACATTCTTCCTCAGGTCTCTGATCACAGGGAGCCAGGCACAGCATAGCGAAAAATATCAAAGGGGAGGGGGTGAAAGAGATGCTCAGGGGTAGTAAATCCTTGCCTTATTTACAGACATAATAAACCACGATCAAACTTTTATAGAGATTAATTTAGGATAACACTTCTAAAAGTGATGAAGTTTAAGTAGGATTATTTTGTGTCCAGTTTCTCTCGCTTTGTCTGATGCAAGCGTCAAACTTTTTTTGACTACAAGAGATGCAAACCATAGCTCCTTAAGTTTTCCTATTTAGCCTGCCCTCTCCTTGTTAAAAACTGATATCAAAGACCTAAAATGAACATACCCGTAGCCTGTCTGCTGGTCATTTAGCAAATGGCATCATATAAGAACTGACTTTTAAGTCCAATTATCCCTCTTCAACCAAGTAGCCTTATGTACAGCACTTCTCATTTATATGCTAATTTTTCTAAGTCAACTTCAAAGAAACTTGTTTGTTAAAAATCTTCTGTTCTAACCATCTCCTTATTTACCTATAAATTAGGGAGATATAGGTAAAAGCTCTGTTTTTTTTTTAGTCTATTGTCTAGGTGATCAAAGGAAGCCATTAAAGATCAAGATCAAAAAGAATGTGGCTCCCAGCAGCTGACTCTACTAACTGCCAAAGTGCACAACCTCTGTTTTAAGTAGAGTGACTTTACTATTGTATAACTTTTGATTTACAAAGAGGGGAAAGACCCTTCACAGTAGTATTTTCTTTACAAAGGTGTTAATGAAACACAGGCTTCATACATATTATCATCATTATTAATGAAAGAATAACCACAAATGTGTATGGTTCTTAGTGAATACATTTCAAATAATGAAACATATCCCCATGGCATGGCTAATGCTACTTGCTAATATGCTGGTAGTCTACATCTAACCCAGGTTTCCTTTCTTATGTACATACACTGTCAAAATGACTTCTAAAAACAAGTATTCATATACAATGATGTATTTACAAAAGCTAAGCACCAGGACTGTAGGTTGACACATCAAACTGGGACACCTCGTCTCCCAGTCTTAGTGAATTATGTCAACAGCGTAACACAATGTGAACAATGAACCATTATGTCAGCTTTTCTTGCCTGACATAATTCATGAACCAAATTTCAAGAACAATTATTTGTAGAAATCCTATTTTGTTTTTAAAAAACAAACAAAACTTTTTTTAGTTTTACTAAAAATGATTTCTTAATTAGAATCCAGGTTTTAGTGAAACAAATGCAAAAAATTAAAGTACAAAATTCTACTTCTGAACATGAATCTTATTATTACATAGGAGTAATTTAATATGGTAGTTTTCTTTCCATAGTCATGATGAATAAAGATTTGGGAATTGAAAGTATCTTAAAAGCCTGGAAAATAAGGATATTTTAGTAGCTGAATTATTACTTCAGTAGAGGAATTTTTAAGTGTGTGCAAATGTTGCACGCTGTACCTTGATTTTTAGCAAGGCTTTTGATATGGTCTCCCACAGCATTCTCACAGGCAAGCTAAGGAAGTATAGGTTGAATGAATGGACTGTAAGGTGGATAGAAAACTGGCTGGAGCATCAGTCTCAGAGTAGTAAACAATGGCTCTATGTCTAGTTGGCAGCCAGTATCAAGTGGAGTGCCCCGGGGGTCAGTCCTGGGGTCAGTTCTGTTCAATGTCTTCATCAACAACCTGGAAGATGGCATAGAGTACACCCTCAGCAAGTTTTCAGATGACACCAAGCTGGGGGGAGTAATAGATATGCTGGAGGGTAGGGCTAGGATTCAGAGTGACATAGACAAATTGGCGGATTGGGCCAAATAAATCTCATGAGGTTCAATAAGGACAAGTGCAAAGTTAGGACAGAACAATCCCCTGCACCAGTACAGGCTGGGGCCTGACTGGCTGGGCAGGAGCTCTGCAGAAAAGGACCTGGGGTTTACAGTGGACAATAAGCTGAATATGATCCAGCAGTGTGCCCTTGTCGCCAAGAAGGCGAATGGCATACTGGGCTGCACTGGTAGGTGTTGCCAGTAGGTCCAGGGAAGTGATTATTCCCCTCTATTCAGCACTGGTGAGACCACATCTGGAGTACTGTGTTCAGTTTTGGGGCCCCCACTACAGAAAGGATGTGGACAAATTGGAGAGAGTCCAGAGAAGGGCAACAAAAATGTTTCAGGGGCTGGGGCACATGACTTACAAGGACAGGCTGAGGGAACTGGGCTTATTTAGTTTAGAGAAAAGACTGAGAGGGGATTTAATAGCAACCTTCAGCTATCTGAAGGGGAGCTCAAAAGAGGATGGTCCTAGACTGTTCTCAATGGTGGCAGATGACTGAGATTTGCTCCTTGTTCTACTTACAGCAAGGGAAGTTTAGGTTAGATATTAGGAAGAATTTTGTCACTAGGAGCATAGTAACATACTGGAGCAGGTCCTGTTTTGAGCAGGGGGTTGGATGAGATGACCTCCTGAGGTCCCTTGCAACCCTAATCTTCTTTGATTCTATGTTTATCTGAAAATATTAAGTTAGCTCTGGAGGATGGGTGCTTGCTATGATGTTGATAACCAAGATATTCTCCTATTTGTGCCAAATTTGATTTTGGTGACTCAGCACATTTTACTCCCTCCCTTGTCAGTTGGTACTAAATGAATATCCCAATACAGTCTTTAATGACTTAAGGCTGCCCTCCTATTGATCAGACCTGAAGCTGATGCCCCAGCCATCTGTTACTATTAAATGTCTGATGGCACTTGACACAAAAGGAAGTCCTGATGTCATGGCTAGATTCCATACAGGTAATTAAATCCTGTCCATCTGAATCTCCCCATGTAGCTTTAGTTGGCTCCAATACTCTTAATTTCCTGTGTTAAAATGTTCCACAGTGCTGCAGTGATGCAGTTAAATAGTTGTCAGGTTTCACCTCGACAATGTGTGAAATGATTCCTACCTTTCATATTTGGAGACAAATTTTATCCAGGGATATGTGCAAGCAGCTCCATTGGTATAAGCTGCAGATATCCCTCCAGGATCTGAATGAAAGGCAGAATAGAAATGAAAAGCTATAATGGCTATCACTTACTTTTTGCAGCTTTTACTCTTTTAAAAAATACTGCTCTCAGGAAATGTGTACCTCCCTGCCCTCTATTACTTGTGTGTGCAAGAAAAGTTAATGGTGACATTATATAAAAACTTTGTTTGGACCTGAACCAAAATCCAGGTTCTGAATATACCAGAACTTCTAAGAAAATTAAAAACTAGTTCTAAGCTTCTCTCTGATCCCTCTCCACAATGAGCCAAACACCAAAATTATAAGTCTGTGTCCTGTTAGACTTAAAGAATGTTCAGTTCCCAGCCAGAGTGTTGTATCTAGAAACTCTTACAAGCCACAGAGGTAGTCTCTGATATTATAGGCAGCATTCAAATAATGCTGACGGTGAAACAGGGGAAGGTGAGCAGGCACTGCAGTTCCTTGCATTTTTTATGCTTAGGACTTCTTATTGACTGCTAAAAACCAGACTGATTAAAAGGTAATTAAACATTTAAGAACAAATTAAATTTCAACCCTCAAAAAGATTTTTTTTTCAACCATGATATGTGTTGTTAACTATGATTTTTTTCCCCATTTGTCTTTGGACAGACACCAAGTTTTCACCAGTATACTCGGTTACTGGTGTAATTTAGGCCCCTCCTGTACATTACATGTATTATGCAACTAACTGGTTAATCATAAAATAAATTTAGAGCGGCCACACATGCAGAGTAACTTATCACTCCATAAAAATGTTCATCCAGCTATAAAAGGAGTAAACCAACTACAAAGTTAGTGCTTGAAAATGTATAACAACTTTTATAGCTAGTTTCTAGCCAGCTTTAATTTGAACATGTAGCAGGTTCCTTGCTTGTACCCTGGGTACAACTGCATGGAAAAAATTGGGGATAAAATACCACTGATGTAAGTGGTATATGTCCACAGCTGTTGCAAGGCAGTGGTTTGCTATATGCTAACAGTGCCTGCTCACCTTCCCCTGTTTCACCATCAGCATTATTTGAATGCTGCCTATAATAGCAGAGACTACCTTTGTGGCTTGTAATAGTTTCTAGATACAACACTCTGGCTGGGAACTGAACTGAACATTCCTTAAGTACAACAGGACACAGCCCTATAATTTTGATGTTTGGCTTATCCTCCTCTACAGTCTTATGACAAAGTCTCTCTCTCAATAGAGATATAGACAGAGAAATAAATAAGAATATGATGAGAAACAATGTCAAGCCAGCTTTATGTTAATGACAAATGCAAGTCAGCAAGAAAAGAAACTGGTGCCTTATTTGGGATTAAAGTGGCTTGAACAAACACATCTTTAACTGATCAAGGGGCTGCGGAAAGCTGTTCTGACTAAATCATTGGTCTCAGATATAAAAAAGGCTCTCTGCCAAGAAAGAAGATCTGTACAACGTTTTTTCTATTCTCAGTTTCACCAAATGAAAACAATTTAGGGTCTAATCCTGACCCAGGATCTGCTCAGCCATTAGGATTAGGTTGATGAGAACCCAGGGTTGGAAAGCCACAAACAAGGCACTGGACCTAACCAGGTAAGCACTAAGGGGAACACACGCCATCAAGGCAAAGGAACACCAAAAGCACCCACTGGGGGGCTAAAATGTCTTTACACAAATGCCAGGAGTATGGGGAGCAAGCAGGAGGAACTCACACTCCTACTTGCCAGCACACAGTATGCCCTAGTCGGCTTAACTGAAACATGGTGGGATTCTACACATGACTGGGTGGTATCATTGAGGGGTACAGGTTGTATAGATGAGACACAATGAGGAGAAAAGGAGGGGTGTAGCTCTCTGTTAAGGAGCAGTACACATCTTCCATCATAAAGGCAGGAGTAGAGGAAGGGAATTCTGAGGCATTGTGGGTCAGGATCCAGGGGGGCCCAGAGGAAAAGAAGTTAGTAGTTGGGGTCTACTACAGACCTCCTCACCAGGATGACAAGCTAGATGAGGTATTCTCCAAGCAGCTCTCAGATCCCATACAAGTGAGGGAGGCAGTGATCAGGGCGGACCTAAATTACCCATACATCAGCTGGGAGGAACAGGCGGCCAAAACAAGCTGCTCAAAGAGGTTCTTATGCTGTGTGCAGAACCTCCACCTAATCCAGATGGTGTCCAGTCCCACCAGGGGTAGTGCCTTGCTAGACCTGGTCTTAGCAACCGGGGATGATCTTGGGGGGGACCTGCGGGTACACAGTAAACTGGGTGAGAGTGACCACCACTTGGTAGAGTTCACTATCCAGCGAAGGGTGAGAAAAATATCCAGTGTGCTTAAGTTTTAGACTTCAGAAGGTCCAACTTTAGTAAACTTAGAAACCTGTTAGTGAGGTGGCAGCACTTCAGAGCATCGAGCTAATGAGGGTCCAAGAGCGGTGGAAGTTTCTCAAGGGAGTGATCCTTGGGGTACACAAGGAGTCTATCCTCTTATGCAGCAAATGGGCTAGGGAGATAAAAAAAAGCCCCCTTGGCTGAACAGGGAGCTTCAGGAAAGACTGGAAGCAAAGAAAGAGATGTATAGTCAGTGGAAGCGGGGGGCAGCCACCAAGGAAGTATACACCACCCTGGTGTGCTATTGCAGGGAGCCAGTTAAGCAGGCCAAGGCAGGACTGGAACTTAGGCTGGCTGCAGCAATTAAGGACAATATAAAGTCCTTCTACGGATACATAGCGAGCAAAAAGAAAGCACAGAGTAGCATAGGGCCCCTTCAGGATGAATCTGGTCAGTTGGTGGTTGACGCAGAGAAAAAGGCAGATCTCTTCAATGAGTTCTTCACTTTAGTATTCCTTAATACTGACCGAGACCATCCCCCAACCTTGAGCATAGACAGATGTCCAAAAGGCACCAGACTGCCAAAGGTTTGTGTTGACTTAGTTAAAGAGCACTCGGAAGGGCTGAATGGGTACAAGTCAGCCGGCCAGGATGATCTCCATCCACAGGTGCTGAAGGAATGGCCAGTGTCATTGCTGAGCCACTGGCACAGCTGTTTGAGCTCTCATGGTGCTCTGGACAGGTCCCTGAGGACTGGAAAAATGCCAACTTGGTGCCCATTTTTAAGAAAGGGAGAAGGGAGGAACTGAGTAACTTTAGACCAGTCAGTCTTACCTCTAACCCTGGGAAAATACTAGAAAAAATCATCAGAGAGCATATTTGTGAAGGCCCAGCAGGGGAAACGATGCTGAAAGGAAACCAGCATGGGTTCGTCTCAGGTAGATCCTGCCTGACAAACCTTATAGCCTTTTATGACCAGGTCACACACTGCCTTGACACAGGAGCTGAGGCCGATGTCATCTACCTGGATTTTAGGAAGGCCTTCGACACAGTTTCGTACCCTATTCTCATAGGGAAGCTAACGGGCTGTGAAGTGGATGCCTACACTGTCAGGTGGGTGGCTAACTGGCTTAGGGACCGCACCTAGAGAGTGTTGGTTGACTGGTAATTCTCGGCCTGGAAGGAGGTGAGCAGTGGGGTCCCACAGGGTTCGGTCCTTGGGCCACTGTTATTTAATATCTTCATTAGCAATTTTGGATGATGGTGTGGTGAGCACCCTCTCCAAGTTTGCAGATGATACCAAATTATGGGGTGAAGTTAATACACCAGAGGGCAGGGAACAGATACAGGCCAACCTGGACAGGTTAGATCAATGGGTGGAACATAATAGGATGCAATTCAACAAAGATAAATGTAAGGTACTCTGCCTAGGAAGGAGGAATCCCCAGCACACCTACAGCTTGGGGGATGTCCTCAGCAGCTCAGAGGCTGAGAGAGATCTTAGAGTCATAGTTGACTCCAAGACGAACATGAGCCGGCAGTGTAACGAGGCCATCAACAAAGCCACTTGCACCTTGTCGTGTATTAGAAGATGCATGACCAACAGATCGAGGGAGGTGATGCTCCCCCTCTATGTGGCATTAGTTAGGCTGCAGTTGGAGTACTGTGTCCAGTTTTGGGCACCGCACTTCAAGGGGGACACAGAGGATCTGGAGAGGGTTCAGAGGAGGGCCACTCGCATGATTAGTGGTCTCCGTGAAAGACCCTACAAGGAGAGGTTGAGCGATCTGGATCTCTTCAGTCTATACAAAAGATGGCTGAGGGGTGACCTTGTAGCCACCTATAAATTTATCAGGGGAGGACAGCAGGAAATTGGGGATATGCTGTTTACCAGAGCACCTCAGTTAGTGACTAGGAATAACGGGTGCAAACTAGTGGAGAGTAGGTTTAGGTTAGACATTAGAAAGAATTTTTTTACAGTAAGGGTGGCCAGAGTCTGGAATGGGCTTCCAAGAGAGGTGGTGCTTTCACCTAACTTGGAGGTCTTCAAGAGAAGGCTTGACAGTCACCTGGCTGGGGTCATCTGACCTCGGTCCTCTTTCCTGCCAGGGGCAGGGGGTCGGACACGATGATCCATTGGGTCCCTTCTGACTCTATAATCTATGAATCTACTTCCGTGGGTAGGGGCCAGACTTCTGGTGGTAAAGGTCAAGGGTTAGGGGGTGGGATTTCCAGGTAGAAGATGGCGACCAGGGGGTGGGGCACCTGCTAAGGGGTGGAACTACCCATGTGGCCTTCAACTGCTTGCCAAAACTTGGTAAGTGGCCCTCTGCCCAAAATAACTGCCTGCCCCTGGTTTGCATGGCTGGCCCTAAAGCATGAGCACTGGGGAGTATGTAAGCTCTCCCTGAAACAGTCCATCATTTGTGATGGGCAGTTGGCTAGTAACTATTATATTCACATTAAGGATATAAATGTTTTTTTTTCTTTTGACATGTATAATAAACTAAGAATTAAGTTATGAAAGTATGTCTTCTAGTAGGAATTGTGAGGCAGAAAACCAAATATTCTATTTACCCAAATCCAAAATGACATCAAAATAAAAATGACCCCACTCGATAATTAAATTTTATAAATGGAAAAAATTATAAATGTTGTTACGTTCTATGTATAGAATCTAATTATTGGGAGGGGATATTTTAATTTTGTCTGACCTCTACTCCTCCTCCCCCAACACAACTGCAGCAGGGCAAGAAGCAGTAGCAGGGCAGGTGGTGAGGAAGTTAAGTGGCCTGACCCACTCCTCTTACCCCGTGCAGTCCCCCCTGACCCCTGCTGCCACTTACTGTACATTGTGGCACCGATTCCACTCTGGCCCAGGGCATGGAACACATGGTCTCTCAAGCCCCATCCCAGCCAGGCAGAAGCAGCTGCAGTGGTGGCAGCTCTAGATCCGGGCAGTTTGGTGCATGTCAGAGTGGCAAGGTGATAAGGTCACTGTGCTTGCCTCCTAATGAAGTAGAGCAGTTCAAAACTGGGTCTATATCCTGTGAGCCAGTGGCAATGTGTAGGGGGGTGAACGTGGGTGCACCTGCACCCCCTGAGCATGGCAGTGCACCCCCCATGAAAAGGTGCCAACAGCATCTGCAGGCAGTCAGTGATCACTACTGGCTGTCGCCAATGCTGCTGGCATCGCCTGTGGGTGGTTGCCAACCCCTGGTCAGTGCTCGCCACCCCGCTTCCCCCACCACCGACAGCACCTGCAGCGTCTGCAGGAGCTCCCTGCTTGCTGGCGCCGCACTTCCGCCACTGCCAGTGCTGCCATGCCCCCTCCCCACCCCGCCAGCTGCCAGGGGCATGCTTCATTCATGTTGTGAGCTGTAGCTTTGATCAGCAAAATACTTAAGCAGCTACCTAATTTTGAGCACATAAATATCACAGTTGACTTCAGTGGTCCACCCATGCTTAACTTTAGGCACAAGCCTAAATGGATGAGGATACTGGTTCTCAGTGAGTTTCTCTGGCAGCTGGAGATATTCAGTGAATTAAGAAAAATCTTGTTTAGGCTTCTTATAGAAGAGAATTAGGAGGATAAAGCTGCTCTGAGGTATCTACAAAAGCGGGATATTCCTCTATTAAAGAGAGCTCTCCATTTGCCAGTTAAATTTGCTTTAAGGCTGCTTGGTAGCATTCCTTAACAGGATAGAAAATCTTGGCTATAGAAAACACTAGGGGTGCATCCACACATGCTGGCATGTGTGCTTGCAGCAGCTCAAATAAGAGCAGCACAAATTTTTGCCGGGGATTTTTGCCTCAGCGCACATGCCTGAACATGCACTTTGGTGTGAGGCAAGTTGTGCCACTTGGGGCAAACTGACCCTGCCCAGTTCCTCCTGGATCTGTAGCCAGGGGGAGCTGGAGGCTGTGCTGTGCTGGCCCCAGCAGTATAAAAAGCTGCTCTGGCAAGCAGCTTAGGGCTACTTGCTCTCAGGGGCTTCTCAACTGCTGTATCTTTCAAGCTTAGCCCTCAGTACTGTGTGGGGCCAACTAGTTAACTAGGTGGGCCTTAAGGCCCACAATCTCTGGAAGATACAAATGGACAGGAGCTTCTCAAGCCCAGCCAGTTGGTATCTGGGGACACTAGTCTCCCATGCCAGCGCTGCACCAGCCCTGACCTAAAGTGGACCCTGCACCTTCTACCCACTGCACTGTTACCTGCTGCCACCTGCGACAGCATCCATCCCCTTGGACCTGCAGCCCCATGTCTGCATGCCTGCCAGATCTGGACATGGACTAGCTGACTGCCTGGGCTGTGGCATGGGCACAGCAGCAAAGTCTCCTGCACCTCTGGGCCAGCTGCCATTGGGCTGTGACTGCACAATTGGCCATGGTGCAGCACTACTGCCATGTGTGGCCTCACCCTGCCATCTTGGCAGCTATCACCTGGAAGATGTGCTGAGTGTGGTGGCCTGCTTTGAACTGTCAAAGCATGTCTTCCTGGCCCCAAATGGCCAGGAGTTCAGTCACTTCATTTGCCCTCCATCTGGGTCCCCAATACCAGCCCTGGCCAGGGTCCTCTGCCTGGGTCCCCCCACTTGCCTCACTAGCAGGAATCCTGGTCTTCCTTGTTTAAAAATTACAAATTCTCTGCTAAAAAAATCTCAAATTCACTCTTTAAAATATCCAAAAATCTGTGTTCTTTCATGATTAAAATAAAATGATCATCATTCAATGATCTATTGATGTCCCTTCCGACCCTAACATCTATGAATCTATGAATTGGACAATGTTTTATTGATATGCTTACAATTTTAAAGCAATTTGGAAGCCTGCCAGTGCCTCTATCATCATAATAAAATACATTATAAATATCTATATGCTTTGGGGTTTGCTTTTGATTTTTTTAATCAAAGAAAAATCAAAGCTCCCTGTGACCCATTTGCTAACCAGGATGTGGAGACAGTTGCCCCTGCAGCCACAGATCCTGCCAGCAGGTCCTATCCTTTCTGGCAGCTGGGCTTATAGGGTGGGGGATGTGGGGTTTGCAGGAAGGGGTGTGGGGGCGGGTTTGGGGTTCTTGGGTAGGTGTTGGGGGTTCATGAGTGGGTGTGGGTATAGGGTGGATGTTTTTCTGTTCCAAGCGTGTCTCTTGTGGCATCTCAAGCTGCTTTGAGACACCACAACAGACACATGGGTGCTCGTCTGGATGCATACTAGGTGTGTGTAGTTCTGTTTCTGCTGGCCTGAATTCTTTAAGCACCACTTTCTGCTTATCTAAACTCCCCTTCATCATCATATAGATATAGTACTATTCTTCATTCTCTGCCCAAAAATAATTTTCTGGACAATTTGTAGAATTTTTGTGTACTTATCGATTTTATTGGTCAATTATGAAAAATTATTGTATCAGGGATTACCTCAGGATATATGGGGTCCAGAACAAGGCCTACAGCATGTTATTTACCTGACAAGAGACAATGGAGAGTTATTAACCTTATTGACTACTCTAACAGGGAAATGGTATGCTAAGAAGGTTGGGTGGAGCTAGTAGAAATTAATATCTTCACCACTTTATCTGCAGGTAGGGGAAAATGTATGGACCAGAAAATTCCCAAATGGGACAAAGAGACAGAGGTGATGAAGCAGGAAGACCCAGGACTAAGCAGAAAACACCTAGAGGCACCCAGGAAATTATGGTCATTTTTTTTAAAGCAGACAGCTGAGTATAATTTTAACTTTAGCTTGCTTTCTTTGACTTGGTCTGGCTGCAACCTGAAGCAGAGAGAAGTGCTGTGGGATTCTGATGAGAAGCTTTTAGCTTGGGTAAAAGCATCCTCATTGCTCCAGAAAACCCTGCTCTGAGTCCCTAGAGCAGGGGTCAGCAACCCCAGGCACATGTGCAGAGCACAGCACATGAGGCCATTTTGCTCAGCCCACCACTGCTGGCCTGGGTTCTAGGCAGCTGCTGCCAGCCACAAAGCCCGGGCTGCTCCCAGCAGGCAGCTGGGTAGCTGCAAGCCCGAGCTCTGTGGTTGGCAGCAGCTACCCAGAGCCTAGGCCGGCTGCAGCCACGAGGCTGCAAATATCTGCTCCAAGCTCCAGCATTAGCTCCATAACAGTGGGTGCACACGCGCCTCAGAGCAGATGGTGGGGGAGCGGCCTGAGGCAGCACAACCCTGACCTCTCCCCAGCTGCCAGCACAGAGCTGATGACTAGGCTCCAGAGCCCAGCACAGCTGTTTGTAGCCAGCCTCGGCTGTGGACAGCTGCAGCAGGCAGCGGGCAGTCTGCAAACAGCTGTGCCAGGCTCCACAGCCCTGGCATTAGCTCCATGCTGGCGGCGACTGCACATGCACCTCAGAGAGGACAGTGTGAGGGCTGTGCTGCCTCAGGCCCTATCCCCACCATCTGCCCCGAGGCACATGCACACCCACCGGTATGGAGCTGATGCCGGAGCCCGGAGCACCTGTTTACTACCTCCTGGCTACAGCCAGGCCAGGCTCTGGTAGTTGTTGCCAACCATGGAGCCAAGGCTTCTTGCAGCAGGGCTTGCAGCTGAGCCTGCCTGACTACCACCCATTCTGAGCTCAGCCATGGCCCAGCTCCCCCACCAAAATGATGCTGGCACTGCCCCTTGCCAGGAGCACCACACCTTTTGCCTACTCCTGCCCTAGAGTATTCCAGAAAGTCGCATCTTCAGGAGGATGGTGGGGAATGTTTCTGAGCTGCTGGAAAAGTTTGAGAGCAACAACACTAGTTTTGGGCTTCAGGTCTTTGAACTGTGGGGTACCCATATTGCAAACAGGTGTCAGAAAATAGGTCTGAACTCAAAATGAGTATTGAGAGGCCTAAAGCCTGGATAATACCTAACTACTGCCCACGACCAGGATGCTAAATGTATTTGGGATTAGTATCTAATGTTGGGCAAGTGTTAGATAGGAGGAGCTGGACTGGATAAGTCAGTTACTAGAAGTGTTCTTCTACAAGAGACATGGCTGCAGCTCAGTAGTAGTTACAATGAGTGGAGTTTTGTATTTATGTCTTGGCAATAAAATGCTTAATTCTGTAAAATACCTCAGTATTTGTGCAATCCATTGCATGAATCAATAAATGAAAGTATCCTGGGAAGTGCAGGCATACAACTTCAAATCTAAGGTGACTCTAAATCCTTTCATGCAATGAAGACAACTTTTTTCTATATTCCCTTTCTCAGGATGTCAAAGATCTATTTTTCCAAAGGATTTGAACAACTTGACTGGCACCCTAGGGGAATTTCTAGATGCTTTGTGGTTGACTAATGAGTCAGAAAGTTTATTGCTAAGGACTGGGGAATGCTTGACCTCATTTCTGTGAACACTGTATACAAGTAAAAGATTTTCTTTTCATGCCTCCTAGATCTCTACTGTGTATACAATTATGAAATGGGAATTCAGTCGATCAGTAGTTTGTGATTATCTGTGTTTTTAGTTTGGGGAATATATGGAAATAATTAGCTTTCTAGAGACTTAGAAGAATTAAGAGCCCTTTTAAGAGTAAATGATTTGAATGAATTTTTGGTAAAAGCATAAGAGGAATCTAGAACCAAATGCATTTTGATAAAGTGATATCAAATACATATCTTTGTCAGAAGTAATAATAATCACTGGTCTAAATAAGTAGGTATCAACACAGTTGGGATGAAAATCAAGATTTACCAAATTAGTGGTATTCCGAGAGTCATAACTAGGGACCTACTGAATTCACGGTGGAAGTGGGCTGTGCAGCAACTCCTTGAATTTGCAGGTTCCCCCATGTGCTCCCCCCTCTCCCCACACACACTGATTGGTGGAGAGGCCCCATTGCTTGCTCCTAATCAGCAGGGAGGTAAAAACCATGGTTCTAAATATGGTGCATTTTTGCTTCCTGGCCTTCCTGCAACAAGCAGGAGGGCCTCAGCCAATCAGCAATGGGGGAAGCTCAGGTGGGAACCTCCAAGATTAAAGGAGCTGCCTCACAGCTCACTTCCGCTGTGAATTCAGTAGGTCCCTAGTTATAATGCAAGCAGTGCCTGATCCTGCCTTCACTCCACTGACATCAACAGATGTGCCACAATAGAACTACTGCAAGATCCATGCATAACTAAAATTGAATATTGACAGTAACATGGCATTGTAGAGTTGGTACCAGAGTTTGTATGCACGGTGTTCACACATAGCAGAACATCATTGCTATGTGGATTTTCAGTCATAAGCTGTTCACAAAAAAATTGCATTGGAAGACCCTAAGGTAAACCCTTACTCCTACAAAAATCTCTGTTGAATCTTAATGCACAGACATGAGCGCGCACACCCTTTGGCTCTTAAGATCCACACCAAAAAGTTGACCTGTAATACTCTTTCCTGAACTAAGCTTACTTACTCTAGTAAGTATGATGGAGTATATTGACCCTGCCAGAGTATGAATCAGCTATTCTAGACTTTTCATATTTGCTACTTAAGCCAGCACCCCGCAAAATACATAAAAATCTGCAGGAATGTCATCGATAGCCTTTACTGACAAGCACCAGCCCAGCCATGTCACAGTCTTATTCAATACAACAAAAAAAATCCCTGAACCTTCTGATCTAAGACTGAGGAGGTGATGCTAGGCTCCCACAACCATAAAACACTTTTGGAGGTTCTGAGTACCTGGAGCTACTATTGATTTAAATTAAAATCAGGCCTCTTATTTAAGAGTCTGATATGATTTTAGCTATGTTTCCCACTCCCTGCCTCCCCATCTAAAAATTGTCCCTAGACTATCTGGAATCTCTTCTTTCCTTCCTGCTGAGAACATGACAACATAACATTTCCTAATCTTTGTCATATGTTGGTGTATTTTATAAAAAGCAATTTTTTTTCAAAGTAGAATTCAGAGAAACCACACACTACAATGAATGTCTTTCTCTCGCTCGCTCGCTCTCCTTCTTCTTGACCTGACTTGGTCTACTCGTTTGAAAAGCCAACAGTTATTTTCACTTAAGCTACAATTTGTAAGACTTCAGTCAAATATGACTTTTTTTATATCCTATTACATTTCATGTGGGTTATGCAGAATTAAATATCCTACAACTGTAGGCCATTAGGACATAAGGACCATTGCTGGGGTTGTTTTTAGTATTTTTGTTGAGGTGGGGGGCGGTTCTTACTGAGAGATTTCTGAAAGCAGTATAAATCAGACTAAATTTTGAAGTATTTCCTCCCTCCTTGCTAAGCCAAAATCCCATTAAAGTTAACTTTGAGATTTGGCCCCATAACTAGATGAGTGTAGAAAGGCTGTAATTTATAAGGCCATATCCAGTCTGTCTATTATACCTCTGGAAAAATTTGCAAAAATATATTAAAAGACGCAACTTTTACTTGTCAAGTTCCTAAAAAGACAGTAATTTCAGGTAGGAGACCTGATAGAATTGTATGAATACTTATGTAACTAGTAACAGACCTGGACCAATACCTCTAAACATTTTCTAAGAGTATTCACTTGAATAAAACAGTGAATTTATTTTGGGTGTGTTTGTGCCCCTTTTCTGTTTACTTGTTGGGAACATTCTACCATGACTTTACAGGTAGGAAGGGTAATTACTTCCTTCCAAATATTTGAGAATAATGACAGTATTCAGAATGAATTTTAACTGGTACCCTTCAATATTCACTGGAAGCCACATTCAGTAAGTGAATAGAAGTCACAGCATATTGAAATAGATGGCCAATCAAAACTAATAGAACTTCAATCAGCAAACACTCCCTGTACAAACAAGCTACAGATGGAAAATTGGAGAGACACTATTCAGAGAATGATGTCAAATAATAATTTCAGGGTTAATTTTCATGCAGGGACAGGGTTAGGCTTGTGCTTATGTGGGCAACACCAGCCAAGCCCCCTCCCCCCCCACCCTCCCCCAGACTGACAGTGGGGGAGGGCAGGGGAAGGGGAGGGGGAAGCTGGCACAGAGCTGCCAGCTGCTTTTGAATGGCCAAAGCTGGGGGTGGGCAGCAGGGTGGAACAGAGCCCCACCTTGCCTCATTGGCCCTGCCCAGATTCCCTGCCCGCCCCCGTACCCTGCCAAGGTAACTGAGGGGTCCTAATGAAGTGAGGGGGACTCCTTTCCCCATCCCCCATACAGGCCTCTTGACTGTGGCAGCATCATGGAGCTGCCGGCTGCTTTTGAATGGTAGCCAAAGCTGGGCAGGGGGAGTGACAGGGTGGAACAAAGCCCCCATGCCTCATGGACCCAGCCTGGCTCCCTCCAGTACCCCAGCTGGGGTAGCTGGTAGGGGACATATGGTGAGGGGGCTTCATTTCATCCTCCCGCAGCTCTGGCTATTCAAAAGCACCTGGCAACTCTGTGCTGGCTTCTCCCTCCCCTTCTCCCTCCCTCCCCCAGTGACAGGCTGGCTGGCGGGGGGCTGGGCTGGTGTTGCCCACACAAGCACCAACCCAGCCCTGTCCCTGCGTGAAAAATTAACCCTGGAGGGAACACAAGTTCCCTAAGACACTCTGCTTTAAAGCATCTTCATCTAATACTCATTTGACCAGGGTTAATTTTTCATAAGATCAATTATTTTAAAAGCACTCTGTTAAGTGCTCATGGCACTCAGGTGAAGTACCTGAAGATTGGAACAAGGCCAATGTGGTTCCCATCTTCAAAAAAAGGGAAGAAATTAGATCCAGAGAACTACAGGCTCATCAGCTTGACCTCAATCCCTGGTAAGATTCTGGAAAAAATTATCAAAGAGACCATTCTTGACAAGCTGGCTGATGGCAACATCGGGACAGCCAGCATGGGTTTGTCATGGATAGGTCTTGCCTGACCAATCTCATCTCCATCTATGACCAGGTGACACATCACCTGGACAAGGGAGAAGTGATTGACATCATATATCTGGACTCTAAAAAAGCCTTTGATCTGGTGTCTCGTGACCTCCTCGCGGAAAAATTGGCCAACTGTGGCCTTGGCTACATTACAGACCGATGGCTTAGGAATTGGCTCTGAGGTTGGACCCAGAGAGTAGTAGTCAATGGAAGTGAATCATCATGGTGCTCCGTGACCAGTGGTATCCCCCAAAGCTCTGTCTTTGGACTGGTTCTCTTTAACGTCTTTATCAACAACGTGGACACTGGTGTCAGAAGCAGACTGGCCAAGTTCACAGATGACACTAAACTTTGAGGTAGAGTGTTCGCACCTGAGGATAGGCTGGTGATCCAGGCTGACCTTGATAGGCTTAGAAAATGTGCGGATAAAAACCCGATGACATTCAATATGGAAAAATGCAAGGTACTCCACTTCAGGAAAAAAACCTTGCATCATGCTTATAGGCTCGGCAGTGCTACGCTTGCTAGCACCATGGCTGAAAAGGACTTAGGGGTCATGATTTACCACAAGATGAACATGAGCCACCAATGCAAGGTTGCAGCTGGTAAAGCGAACAAAACTCTGGCTTGTATCCATAGATGTTTCTCAAGCAAATCTCAGGATGTCATCCTCCTGCTGTACTTGGCCTTGGTGAGCCCACAGCTGGCGTACTGCATCCAATTCTGGGCTCCACAATTCAAGAAGGATGTGGAGAAGCTTGAGAGAGTCCAGAGGAGAGTCACACACATGATCAGAAGGCAAGAGAATAGGCCTTATAAAGAGAGGCTGAGAGCCATGGGACTCTTCAGCCTGGAAAAATGTAGGCTCAGGGGTTACCTGGTGGCAGCCTATAAGTATATAAGAGATGTGCATCAAGATCTGGGGGAATGCCTGTTCACCAGGGTGCCTCAAGGGATGCCAAGATCCAACGGTCACAAACTCCTCCAAGACCATTTTAGGCAGGACATAAGAAAAAAAAAATCTTTGCTGTTCGAGCCCCCAAGGCCTGGAATAGACTCCCTCCAGAGGTAGTGCAAGCACCTACTCTGCCTTTTGGATGCTTATCTTGCTGGGATCCTTAGCTGACTACCCTACCTAACTACCCTAGCTGACTTCCTGCTCCTGGGGCAGGGGGCTGGACTTGATGATCTTTTGAGGTCCCTCCCTTCCAGCCATAATGTCTATGAAATCTATAAAGTCGCAGCTCTTGAGCACTTTTAGGGTCCTGACTGCATGAAAACTGTCACTTGTGTAAGCACCCTCAGTTGTTGTGACTAACTCTGAATATTCATGGAGTCATGTTTCTGTGGTTTACCTGGAGATAAACTGGAATGTTTGTTTTAATGAAAAGTACTGCTGCAGATGCATGACAAACAGATCCAAGGAGGTGATATTTCCCCTTTATGCGGCATTAATCAGACTGCAGTTGGAGTACTGCATCCATTTTTGGGTGCCATATGTCAAGAAGGATGTTGATAGACTTGAGAGAGTCCAGAGGAGGGCCAGTCGAATAGGTAGGGGCTTACAGGACAAGCCCTATGAGGAGAGACTGAGGGACCTGGACCTCTTCAGCCTCTGCAAAAGAAGTCTGAGAGGTGATCTTGTGGCCACCTACAAATTAATTAGGGGGATGCAGCAAGGGATCAGAGATGCTCTGTTCATTGGGGCGCCTCTTGGGGTAACAATGAACAATGGTCACAAACTGACAGAGAGAAGATTTAGGCTGGACATCAGGAAGAACTTCTTCATGGTGAGGGTGGCCAGAATTTGGAATGTGCTTCCAAGGGAGGTGGTGCTCTCCCCTATCTCGGGGGTCTTTAAGAGAAGACTGGATAGGCATCTGGCTGGGGGTCATCTGACCCCAGCACTCTTTCCTGCCTAGGCAGGGGGTCAGACTTGATGACTTGTTGAGGTCCCTTCTGACCCTAGCATCTATGAATCTATGCATCTATGAATGCTATGTCAACAGCCACTACAGAAATCACAGTCCTCTACCTCTCAGTTGCCAAAGGATAGTGAACACGCTTCCTAGGTGGATAAGGGTTTAAAGCACTGAGTTAACAGGAATATAGTTGCAACAGACATGATTCAAGATGTCCCAAAGGAATTCAGCAAAAATTTTAGAGAAGGACTTGGTGTGTACAGAGGTCTGCCTGTTTCTTTTAGATCCAAGCAGGGTATTGAAACACATGAAGCTCCATCTTGTTAAATTGACCCACCCCCAAAGATCAATGCTGAGATCAATTGTCTAGTAGAACAAGGTGTTCTTGAAACTACAGGACCGGTGTCCTACAAGGTTCAAGATTTCTAATGGCAAAACACTCTGCAGACATGTTGACCAGATGGGAGGTAGATTTCCAGACAATGTGCCATTTAGAGATCCAGAAAACATTGTACTTTCAAGCTGGACAAGTCCATCAGCTTTTGTTCATTATTCACATTGTGTTAAAATCTAGGTAATGCCAAACTCAGTTGCGAGCCATAAAACACAAAAACATGTCTATAAATTATATAATGTTCAAGTAATGGTAACTTTAATAACAGTCTGTGGTTCATTCAAACTACATGTTTTGGTGTAGGTATATACACTGTGCCAATACTTCAAATACAGTAGTGGATTACAATTTGTTTTAACTCCCATAACGTGCCAGACACAGATTGTTATATTTTATAAATTTTAATATGTTTGATTGATGTCAGTATGTTTTGACTGAATTTACTACTGATTAAAGTTGATCAGCCCTTTGAAAAGCAAGAAATGATATTTCATTCCTTTTATTACCACGATTGGCACTTTGTTTATGTACCATAGCACCAATGGTAATTATCTGAGCTAATTGATTTCTAATGAGGATATATTAATTACATAGATGTAAGGCAATTCAAATATGTTCACACTGTTAAAACAAGCAAACATGTGATTATGAAAAGGAAACAACCAGAGCTTGATCCAGCTCTAGCAAGCTGTCTTTATTTTTAAGACTGGCCTGATTCAAGTAAATAGGACTCTATTTGTGAGAGGTCTGTAGAACTATATCTTTTTTTTTATTATTTTAATGGTCTCTTTAATTGTCTTTATTTCTTCAAAGAGAGCTGTTTTTGATTTACGTTCAAATTTGTGCAGGGAGTTGGACTAGATCTGGGGTCAGCAACCTATGGCCTGCAGACCTGGGGCTTTGGCTCAGGGAGAAGTATCAGCCACAGGCTGCAGGGTCCTAGTGCCAGTCTGTCTTGTTCTGATTTAAGGCAGGTCATCGTGACCTGCAGCTGGAAAAGGCTGTCTACCATTGGACTAGGTGACCACTGAGGTCCCTTCCAACCCTACGGTTCTAGAGTCATGTTGTACAGCAACTGTCATTCTAATTATAGTTTTAAATATGCTAGAATGAGAAGAAGCCAATACAATGGAATATGAAAGAAACCAAAATTAAAAGCAACTAAATGCTATGTAAAAATGCTCACTTTTTTCCTCCTGCACTTAGTTTTTTATTTTATCAGGGTACCAGTTTTATGGTATTTGATGCTAACTTACTGGTTACCAGTGAATGATTCTATTGTCATTTTAACATACGGTTTGCAGAAGCAGATCTGGGATTTTACATTGGTGGATACAGGAGCAGTGACTGGTGCTGCAGGGATGGGTAGACTCCTGCTCCCAGCCTCCTTCTCCTGATCCCTCCCACTGAGACAAGCAGACCACACTGCAGGAGCAGCAGCTGGAGGATCTTTCTAATTTTTGAAGAAAGTAAGAATCCCACCCTCCTTTCCCCTTCATGCTCAAAGGCCTGTTCCTGTCCCTACCTGCCATTGCCAGTGTCACCACTGTCTGTGATGAATAGGGGAGGACATTCTTACTTTCTCTGAGACTTAGAAAAGTCCCTGGATCCATCCCTGATAGTTCATGAATGGTAATACCATTGTCATATCAATGACATTGGTTCCAATGTAAGAAAGCACTTGAACACGTGTGTAAATCCTATTAAAATGCACATACTTGCATGTTTTTCTGAATCGGTGTTCTTGTCAGCGTAAAACAGGGACAGATTAAGCTCAAGATAGTCAAAAGTGATTGCTCAAAACTAGTGACCATATTGGAAAATCCTGGCTTAAAACTTTTACATAAAGATTTTAATGATGGCTTGCAGATCTTCATCTTAGCACAGTTTATTGATCAAGCTGGTTAGGAATATTGGAGTTTAGTATCTTAACACCAATGAACTCTTCTGGCTTTTCCTTCACACATTTTTTTCTTTCTCTCTGAGATGAATGTGACATACAAACTAGAGCCTTGGTCTGGCATTAATGATTTCTCTCCGATCCAGGAGGTGGGAGTCATTTCACACTCCCTCCTAACAGATAAGTATTGTCCAGGGCTGTACCTGCCTGGCTTCTGTGGCCTGCCATGGTAAAGACTCCTGAGAAATGGGGCCGTACTGTCACCCCTGTAAGATGGCCCATGGGACTAGTGCACTCACCCTGCCCTAGTTACTCTACTGTTATGGTCTGCTTATGCAGAGCTTCTTGCAGGCTTAGGGCCATATATAACTTACTGTGGCGGAGCACCTTTGGGGTGCTCACCACATGGTAGGGGCTGCAATAGGCTGGGGCCAAGCCCAGAAGGGAAGGCAGCCATGTGAAGCCTCCCCAGTTCTCATTCTAAGGGGGGAGGTGTGTGGCGGAGCATCTTTGGGGGTGCTCGCCACTCGAGGGATCTCACAGGCTCTGAGGGGAGCCTGCTTTGGAGCAGCAGCTAGGGAAACCTTCCCCTGGTACCATTTAAAGGGGCAGATGTGTGGCAGGGCACTGTGGATGCCTGCCACTTTAAGACCAGAGCCAAGCAGCCAGCAGGTGTTTGATGGAGACATCCATTTTAGATCCCTTACTGCCTATATAAACAGCTTAGTTCCCTGCTGGCTGGGAAGGCAGTAACATTGTCTGGCTGTGAGCCTCTGTATACATCCTAGAGGTAAGGGAGGAGCAATAGGGGATGCTTTAGGAGGCTCCTGGTCCTGGGCATGACCTAAAACTGCACCCTACTGGGAGTGGGTGGCCTGGTGGGGCTCTCAGTGGTGCAGGAGGTCCCAGGAAATGCCAGGGTAGTTATCACCCTGGTGAAAGGTGGGTAGGGGCACCTTAATTCTAGCCGCCACCTTTGGGTCAGTTTGCGTACCATCAGAAGTTGTTGGGGGCCAGGCATGGCCCAGGCCACCTGAGCCCTGTGGTGTGCAAGACCCTAAGGAGGGAGAGTGGGGGCCAAGCACAGCTGTGGCCACCTGAGGCCTGCAGGGGTGAGAGACCCCGAGAGGGAAAGTTTGGGGCCAGGCATGGCTATGGCCACCTGAGCCCACCAGGGAGTGAAGCCCTGTGGCCCCAAGTGAGGGGGTGGTCTGGAGCCCCAAATGAGGGGGGCAGAAATTAGGAACCCAGTGAGGGGGTAGCCCCAGTGAAGGGGGCCAAGACCTGTAGCCCTGAGCGAGGGGGTGGTGTGGTAGCCCCAAGTGAAGGGGGCAGAGGTGTGGAGCCCCAGTAAGGGGGGTGGCACCAAGTAAGGGGAGTAGGCCCAGGTAAGTCTTTGGATGCCTGAGGCCAAGGTTTGGCCCAAAGGCCAAACAAAGGAGGCTCAGCCCCAGAGTGAGAGAGGCGAGTCCTGACCCCAGTAAGTCTTCCACTGCTGGGAGGCTGAATGTGGGTCAAATGTAAGATCTCAGGGTAGCACCATGACCTGCTGCTCCGGGGGGGGGGGGAGAGAGGGGGGAGTGAGAGTCCCCTGTGAGACCCTGGAGCACCAGTCGTTTTGTGAGGTACCCCAGCTCCCCACATCCTTGAGGAAAAGCAAGGGCAACATTGGACCCCTGCTGAACCAGATGGGACAATGGACAACTGACGCCCAGGAAAAAGCCAACCTATTAAATGGGTACTTTGCATCAGTCTTTCATCAGTCCCATGGAATGCCCATGCCCACTATGGGACAGGGAGGTCCAGGGGAGGGAGATCCCCTGCCCTCCATCAATGCTTACCTCGTGAAGGAACACCTTGAGAGGCTGGATACCTTCAAGTCAGCCGGCCCTGACAATCTACACCCCAGGGGACTCAAGGAGCTGGCAAGCATCATAGCTCAGCCTCTAGCACGGATCTTTGAAAACTCTTGGCGCTCTGGTGTAGTGCCCGAAGACTGGAAGAAGGCCAATGTGGTGCCTATCTTCAAGAAAGGGAGGAAAGTGGATCTGGCAAACTATAGGCCCATCAGCCTGACTTCTATCCCGGGGAAGATCTTAGAAAAGTTTATTAACGAGGCCATCCTTAATGGCCGATGCCAACATCCTGAGGGATAGCCAGCACGGGTTTGTTGTGAGTAGGTCTTGCTTGACCAATCTCATTTCCTTTTACAACCAGGTGACCTATCACCTGGACAAGGGAGAAGAGATTGATGTCATATATCTTGACTTCAAAAAAGCCTTCGATCTGATATCCCATTATCACCTCTTGGCAAAACTGGCCAATTGTGGCCTTGGGTCCACCATGATCCACTGGCTGGGAAATTGGCTCCGTGGTCGGACCCAGAGGGTGGTAATTGACAGAAGTCAATCGTCATGGTGCCCTGTGACCAGTGGGGTCCCCCAAGGCTCTGTCCTTGGACACATATTGTTCAACATCTTCATTAATGATGTGGACATTGGAGTCAGAAGTGGACTGGCCAAGTTGGCCGATGATATCAAACTTTGGGGCAAAGCATCCACACCTGAAGATAGGAGGGTGATCCAGGCTGACCTGGACAGGCTCACCAATGGGCGGATGAAAACCTGATGGTGTTTAACACTGCAAAATGCAAGGTTCTCCACTTTGGGAGGAAAAACCTCCAGCATCCTTATAGGCTCGGCAGTGCTACACTGGCTAGTACTACAGAAGAAAGAGACTTCTTGCTCATCATTGGCCACAAGATGAACATGAGCCTGCAATGCAATGCTGCAGCTAGTAAAGCAACCAAAACGCTGACTTGCATCCATAGATGCTTCTCAAGCAAATCCCAGGACATCATTCTGCCCTTGCACTCGGCCTTGGTGAGGCCTCAGCTGGAGTACTGCATCCAGTTTTGGGGTCCACAATTCAAAAAGGATGTGGAGAAGCTTGAGAGAGTCCAGAGAAGAGCCACATGCACGATCAGAGGTCAGGAAAACAGACCTTACAACGACAGGCTGAGAGCCATGGGGCTCTTTAGCCTGGAAAAGTGCAGGCTCAGGGGTGATCTGATGGCCACCTATAAGTTTTATATGAGGTGACCACCAGTATCTGGGGGAACGTCTGTTCATCAGAGCACCCCAAGGGATGACAAGGTTGAACAGTTATAAACTACTGCAAGACCGTTTCTGGCTGGACATAAGGAAGAATTTCTTTACTGTCCAAGCCCCCAAGGTCTGGAACAGCCTGCCATCAGAGGTGGTTCAAGCACCTACACTGAACACCTTCAAGAGTAAATTGGATGCTTATTTTGCTGGGATCCTATGACCCCAGCTGACTTCCTGCCCTTCGGGTGGGGGGGGCTGTACTCGATGATCTTCCGAGGTCCCTTCCAGCCCTAATGTCTATGAAATCTATCCAAGAAGGTGACCCAGAGAGAGTGTGGGCCTAGTGAGGCCCGAGGTAAAGTGCCCCCTCAACTGGTCAATGCTGGGTCCAGGACCAAGAAGGTCAAAAGGGCCAGGTGCCCACCATGAGGGGCACCCAGAGCTGTGGGCCTGGGGCCCTGCCTGGAGGTGAGGCCAGGGCCTGTGTGGCCGAAGGTTCTGGGGGGGCCATGCCTGAAAGGGGAGCTAGCTACAGGGAGCTCGGCAGCCCAAATGAAGACAGAGTAGGCTGCCTGAATGGAGGGATCAAAGAGGTGTGCTGAGTGGAGAATTCTGGAGCCCAGTGTGGGTCTGGTGTGATTAACAGCATTAACAGCTGGATGCCATCTGCGAGGTATGGGCTGCGGTGTAGTGAAGGTACAGAGCTGCAGATAGCGCCCCCTAGCATTGGGGCAGAAATGGGCAGACTTCTGCCTCAATTAACAGCTATTAATTAAGAACAAGGCATGGCAGGTGAGTCAGGTGGGTGGCGTGCCCATAGGCAAGTGGGGAATCTAGCACTGTGGCTATGCGGGGAGTCCCACTTTGCCACTTACTGTAGCAGGAAGCTTGGTGCTCCACTACTTTGAGAGGAGGCAGGCTGCACATGAAGCAGACCGCAGGTGTAGTAGGGACCAAACAGGAGCCACATGACCCAGAAGGGGGCTGGGCTTGCAGCATATAAATCCAGGGCCTGAGATGGACAGGCAGGCTGGCCCTGGAGGCGGCTGAGAGAACATCTCCTGGGCAGGATGGCTGCAGCTCCTGAATAATATCTAGCAGATTACAGCATGTGATAACATCTGGAGGTTTGGGAGGGACTAAGGAGAAGAGGCCTTGGAACAAGGCAAGAGCCTGGGTGAAGAGGGAAGATAGGACCAGAGACAGTATGGTGCCTGGGGGAGGGAGGGGTTCCAGGAGGGCCTAGCTACCTGGGAATAGTGTGGAGGTGGGAGCCAAGGTAGGCTCAAGGATGGAACCAGAACAGACTCGGGCATTGGGATAGAACAGGAGCCTATTTCTTTTCTTAAAAGTATAAGCATATCAAGGCATGGTAGGCAAACAAAAGGGGAGGATCAGGGTAAAGCAAAGGCTGAATAGCCACCAGGGGGTGTCACGGCCACTCTTGGGACAGGACTTTGTTACACTTGCATGTTTTGTTTTCCTTAACCCTTTTTACCCACACCTAGATCTGTTGACAAAGATCTCTGAGGCTGATTAATATGCTCAGAATATTTGAGAATTGTTCATAATGAAATTATCAATTTATAATCTTCCCTTTTGCTGAGTACAGTGTATGATTTTCTTCAAGGTGTGTTCTTGGAGTCAGTGGTTGTTTCATTGCTCTGAAATGTGATTCACACACACATGCTTGTGAACATCATTCTGTCTGTGATGCTCAGCCAGCTGTGAAGAGTTAGCAGCAGCAACCTGTCCATGGTGACACAACTTATATTCCCTAACACTCCTCTGGGTCCATTAGGCAGCAATTGAGGTTCTCTATCACCATTGGCTTAAATGGTATTAAATAATACTTTTAACGAACAAATTGTAGCTATATATGCTGAAGCTACAAGTTATAGTTAACCAAAACATTTTGCTTTCTATATAGCATTTCCCAATAGAGGATCTCAAGATGCTTTAGTTATCCAGTCCCTAATGGGAGCTGAACCATGACTGCTATTGTGGGCATAGGGAGAATTAGGTAGCCAGTGGGCAGGCATGTCTACATGTTCATCAGTGCGCAATGGTTACTGCACATTAAATTTACTACTTGTATAATCAAGTACTAAATGCATAGTAACCAGAGTTATTGCACAGTAGCACCGGCGCATGCTGTTTTAGTGACGCTACTGCTCAGTAGTCTAATAATACTGAGTAGCAGCCTATTAGCGCTGTTTGTGCTAGGATGCACTACTGCGCAGTATTATTAGGCTACTGTGCAGTCAGCATCTCATGTAGACACACCAATTGTGTCACTGACACATTTTAAAATTGAGTAGCTAGAGATTAAATATCAGGTAGTTATGTAGCAAAACCCCTAGTTTGTTTTTTTTTTCTTTAGTGCATTCCCTCCCCTTCCCCAACCATTTCTGGTTTCTCAACCATTTCCATGTCTCTCCCTCTCTATTCCCTATAGATAAGTATAAGTGAGCTAAGACATAGGTAAGCTTCAGCATTTTATTTTGGTAGCAAGTTGTATTTGTTTTGTTTTTTCTCCATCTTTATATTGTATAATTATTATGTTTATATTGATTTGTACTGTTCTATATTACTGTCTAACTGGTACCATATGATTTAGGCCTACATATGTAAGTTAGCATAAGTCATGTCAAGTTTCCATTTTGTTTGTCAAGTCTCAATCCTGTCCCCAGGCTCGGTTGTGTAACCCATGACTCATACCTACCCCTCCTATGTAACTTGGTTGCTGAATGAATGGGGATGAATGCGGGTGCTTAAGAGACAATGGCAGTAGGTCTAAAAATAGCTCCTTCTGAATGACCAAACCATCAACACCAATACCTGGACCAACGACCCAGCCATTGGAACCACCCTCAGCATTCAAGAAACAAAAGATGAGACAACCCACCATTGCGCCAAGGCTGCACATGCTCAGTAAGAATACCTGGAGCCCTCTGGGACAGGACTGACATTGCCTGGACAGGCCCTCCCCATAGGTAGTCTGCCCCATAAAAGGGGTAGTGAAGACTAACTCCTTGGGATGCCCTCTCAATCTGGACCAGCACCATGCCACACCACCTATCCACCCAGAGACCCTGCCAGCGACCCCCCTCTGGACAACACCTACAGCGTGGATAGGTAGCTATCACCCCCACCCTCTCTTCAACCAAGGACTTGGACTCTGTTTCTCTTCCCTACCTGGACTCCAGCCCTTTCACTGAGTATCTTTCTTCTGCTGCCATTGTGAGTGCATGTGTGAACCAATAACTTCATGGGGCTGTGTAGCATGTTGTCTGTTTAATAAACCTGTTATTTGGACCCCTGGGTTGGGTTTTGCTTTACTATGGTTCAGCCCTGCTCCAATCTCTGCTCCTCGCCCCTCTGATTTCTGCCTCATTTCTCCCTCTCCTGCTTCTGGCTCACTGCCACCTCCAACACCTGTCCTGAGCTCCTCTCTGCCAGCAACCCCCCTTTTTCTTTGCCACTGTCATATCCCCACTGACTTTTCCCCTGATCTCTGCCACTGTTATTGCCTTTTCCCCGGATCTCTGCGACTGCTATTGCTTTGTCTCCACTGCCTTTTCTCCTGACCCCTGCCACTGTTATTGCCTTGTCCCTACTACCTTTTCCCCTGAGCAACCAGGTTTCTGCCTCAGTTTCTTTCCTGACTGTCTCCTCCTTGCCACCACTTATCTGCCCCCCTTCTCCCCTCCCCCCCCCAATATCTCAGCTATCTGCCTCAGTTTCCAGGCCCAAGTTCCCAGGTTTCTGTGTCTCTCTCTTTCCTCGCTGTCTCCTCCTTGCCACCAGGCTTTTTTTTTTTTTTTCTCCTCCCATGCACCAGTGACCTCGAGTAACCCTGGGGCCACTTGATCTTAAGTAAACCCAAGCCTCAGTTCATCAGCCAGCTTCATTCTAGTCTGATGGTTCTAATCGTAGTTCTGGCAACTTTCACTCCCTACACTTTAACTCTCTCTCTCTCACCTTAACGTTCCCCCAAGTATCCCAAGTACCCCAAGCACACACATACATACCATACCATCCAAGTTAGGAACATGTATGTATATAATTGACTTTTGTGTAATTTTAGTGTGTATGTGCTTGAATTGGTGATAGGTATGCATGTGTCTAGGCTGGTAGTGTGTGTGTATACACCTAATTGATTTGTGTGTTTGTATATGTGAAATTGTGTCACACCCTCCTGTCTAACAGTGCAATATTGAGATCCTGAGAATTGGCCTGACCCCACAGGGCAACAGTTAAAAGCCAAAATAACTATAAATTAATAGAGAAGGTTCCTCCTTGACAACCTCATTAAAGTACTAAAAGACCTACAGTCACCAAAAGAGTTAACTAACTTGTAGCCAGGAACATGCAGCTGATGGTGAAAACTCTCAGTTCTTTCCCTATATAATAACTCCCAAGATAGCTGCATAATAGCTGAAATGCTTATACAGCCCTAGCAGCTAAAGCATGTTCAATTGCTGTGTAGGAATGGTGCAGAGTGCAGTCTGACTGCTATATAGTCAAAGTATGCTCAGTGACCATGGCATTCCCAGGAAAAAGCAGTTTCCTGAACAAGTCTCTGCTGAGCATATGTAAAATTTGGGCAAATTTTCATGACAGGAGGACACCTTGCAAACACACAGATTCCTTTCCTCCTTTGCTTTATTTCAAATTCTGGCTCCAAAGCATGGAGTAGATTTAGCTGGTAAGGGAAAAATTATTTAAATTTTTTAACATGGGCCATTTTTTTCTAATCTCATGGTTGGAAACGGATGAAATACTTCTGCTGAAAATTTTCCAACAAAGAACACCCTTTCAGTCCAAGATAGATGCTCAACATGGAAAACTTCAGGACAAATTTGTTCAAGGTTGGCAAACTTGTAAGGAGAGAATGGTGATTAGCCATGTTAGTCAAGGCAGGCAGAAGGCGGGGTAGATTTGCACCTTTTATAGACTAACTAAGTCAGAGATGTATAGCATAAACTTTTGCAAGTTCAAGCTTACTTCATCAGATGCTATGACAGCTATACAGATACTGTGACAGCATCTGATGAAGTGAGCTTAGGCTCAAAAAAGCTTATACTATACATCTCTAATTTAATAAGGTGCAAACTTTATTAGGAGCAGAAAATAGGATTTAATAATAGGAATGGTGGAGCAAAATTAATTATAGATGATTCTACCAGCGCTACCTAAATTAGACAGAGAGACAGACAGATAATCACATTAGATGAACTTTATGAGCACTTGACTTTGCAGTTTTAATAAGTTGGACAATTCCAGAATTATCACTGGCTGGGGATTCCTACTGTGGCCTCCCTTCTCTGTAATAGTCCTTAATGACATAATCCCATGGTATTTTTTTTTCAGGATGTCTGTCTCATTCAGTACAGAATGGAAAGTATCTGATGAATTAATTCATCGATATATTTTCCTTCCTCACTCTTCGATGTCTGTGGCCCCATATATCCCTTACTGTACACTACTGAAATCTTGCTCTGAAGACAAATGTATTAATTTCCCTATGGGTTTTCCTAGTGCGGTTCTTGCTATAGTGTCTCAATGCTTCAGAATTGTGACTTAAAGGAGTGGTATTATCCTTTTTATTGTAGATGACAAATTGAGGCTGAGAGCCAAATCCAGAGAGGATTTAGGACGCCCTGAAGTTCCCTTTCTCACTCACCCCACACTTTCAGTGGTTAGAGCACTAGTAATGAGCGTGGGAGACCCCTGTTCAAGGACTTGTCTGAAATAGCTACAGCAATTGAGGGAGCAGTACTAAAGGCTGGTCTCCTTCACTAAAAAGTTTGAACAGGTTTAATTCTTGCCCTGAAAGAAATGTGTCCAGTGGGGAAAAACACATGATCATGATATTGCAAGTTAACTCATATCAGAAAATGTTATTTCAGTTGGAGACAAGCATGTCACAGAAGCATATTTATTTCAGGAAAAAGTTATTTTAGAAAAATAATGGGGGAAGAAAGGGATTTCAATAATGTTGAAATGGAATGTTTCAAATTTCTACTCTGAAATGCCTACTTGCTTAATTTTTAAAAATGTTTTTATATATTATTATATAAGAGAAACAGACTTCGACTGGCCCCAAATCATTTTTTTCCAGCATTTCGATTGCAGAACATTTAAGTTGTCTTTGGGTTTTTTACATTTAAAAAATGACACACATTTCAAATGGGGCATATTTGTGAAACAAAAGTGAAGTGCTTTATCACCTCTTGTCCTAATGGATACGCACATACATGACACACATGCATAAAGGAACCAAATTATTGTTAAACAGGCATTCTGGCGTATCTTATCTTTTGAGTACATGACTTTTTATCCCTTGTTGCTAAATCTAGAAATGATATAATCAAGGGCCTTTTTCCTGTAGTGTAGCATCCAAAGAGTTAAAAGTAAACTTTTCCAATGAGATTTGAAAAGCTTGATGAAAGAGCCTGATGTTTTGCCTTTATTTTTCTTTCCTTCCTTTTGTGGACAAAGGCCTTGAATGCTGAAGGCTGAAAAGCCTATTATCACCAGAAAGAAATGTAAGTAAACAAGGCATTACAATAATGAATTCTATATTACATGACATGAAGGCAAGAAGCAGCTCTCTGCAGCAAGCAATGAAAGATCTGGCTGTAGCTTGGCAATTTTTCGAAAATGATAACAATAAGAGGTTTTGTTGCTTCAGACATGTAAATCAAAAGGATATTTCAGAACTAAAAATGATACTGAGAATGTCTAACCATTGACCCCAAACCAGCATTCAAAAATAGACATTAAAACTAAGAAGCTATAATCTCGCAAACCATGCACAATCAAACCTAAAAACCTAAAACGATTGAATTTTTAAAGTCCATAGGATATTAGACTGGCAATAACTACATTCATCCACAGGACAAGGACTTTTGATAGTCAAAGTTATGACAAGATAAAAAAGAATAGTCCAAAAATTATGTTGACGATATATAGTGAGCCGCACAATTTGAAATGGGCTAAATTTCCCAGTTTATTTCCAAATAAATAACAAATAGAGGGAGCCACACACATTGGTATTTGGAGCCATAGGGAATATGAAAGCAATTGCACAGCTCTTGTATGCATATAGAGCAGCGATGTGTAAGTGGTATTGATTTTCACTTGGAATTTGATTTGACTCTGGAACTGTATTTACTCAAATACAAGGTTTCCCCCACAATCGACATGGGGGGTGGGGGAAAATGTCCCTTGTCTTGTATTTGCATACAAGGAAACAATATTAAATACATTGCTTATCTTTGAACTACTACTAAAAGCAGCTTGTGCTCAGTAATGTAAACCAACCATGAAGCTGATTGAATGTAGCCAAGAGTGAGCATGGCTATAAAGTACATGGCTCATGTGTGGCAAACATGCTGATGGGAACCTTTAAAAAAAAAATTATTAAAAAGACACATCACCCTTCACTTACAAAACTTGATGTGTTGAGCATCCTTGTTTTACCAAAACTTCATATCACAAAAACAACTACATATCAAAAACATACAGCTACATATATTAAACTCTGTGTTGCACCTGTCACCAGCAAAACATTTCTTACAACCATCCATACTAGGTCAGCATGCTCACTTTTTAGTCTTTTACATACCACCCCACTGCCACCATTCTGTCTCTCTCCCTTACAGCTTTCATCAGTTTCTTATGATCCTTCAGGACTTCCAGTACTACTTTCCCTATTTTATACATTTCCATCCTGATGTAATGAATCAGTGGTTGCCTATGGACTCTCCAAAGAGGTCTGACATGCTCCTTATTTCCTCAAAATTGCAGCTGCATGAAGTCAGGTGATACACACTGATTTTTTTTCCCCTCTCCCTCTGCTACTGCCTTGCACACCGTTCTTACATATTTCACATGGACAAACAATCCAAAGTCTGGCATTTCCCTCCCTCCCCACCAATCTCTCTTGCTTTGTTCAGTTCAGATCTAGCCAACCTTTCTCTTTTGGTATTCTAGAAGAACACACATATTTCCCTCTGTACTTTTGCTATCTGCTGCCACGTCAGTGGGAATACAATTCCTGTATATAAAATAATTGGCAGCAGCACAGCCTTAACCATCAGTTTCCCAGCAAGGGATTTGTCATTCTGGACCATTAATAAAGTATGTGCTGTACCCTTGCCATCACCTTTTCCCATGCTGCATTACCTTTCCCCTTGGGGTCCATCAGGATCCCTAGTACTCTGATTTCGCTCTCTCTCATTTGAAGGCCAAACTTCTCCAAGTCCCTTCAGTTCCCCATTCCCATTATGGTGCTTTTTGATCTATTTTGTTTAGCCTCCATCACTTCTCCATACTCTGATGTATGCTTTAGCACCCTTTCCATCAAAAGTCTAACTACTACATTTATATCATCCATGTATAATACATGTTTTACGTCGCCCCCCCTCCCCTCACCACTCCTTTCCCCCTCCCCCCCAGTTTCTTTACTCCATGTATGACCTTGCCTTTTCTTATGCTTTCTGCTAATGGTTCCATGTCACACACAAATAGTAGTGGCAACAGGGGACACCCTTCCCCCATATGGATTTTAAAAGCCTCACTTAGGTGCCCATTCATTTGGACTTCACTCTCCACTTCTGTATACAATAACTTTATCCAACTTACAAATTTCTCTGGGAACCCCATTTTTCCTACCACTTTGAATATGTAATCATGATCCACCCTGTCATATGTCTTTTCTACATCTAGGTTTACTATAACTGTGCTTGTTTTCCTCTCTTGGATGTGGGACAGTGATCTCTGATCACTGACTGCTTCAGAGATCCTTCTACCTGGTACTACGCATGCTTGGTTTATATGTATTATATTCTGGAGGTTTTTCCTAATCCTCAAAGCCAGCACCTTGGCCATTAACTTATATTTCATATTAAGGAGTGTAAATAGTCTCGAATTTTTCAGGAGTTCCTTCTCCCCTTTCTTAAGATCACAGCATTTCTTGTAAAATCTTTCCCTGCCTCTCCTGTTTCCTCTGTTTCTTTGAAAACTTCCACTATATATCCCTCCCTACCCATGCCCAAAACTTCCCATAAAATTCTGTAGGCAGTCCATCTGCTCCTGGTGATTTCCCTCTTTTAAAGGTTTTTAAGTACTCCTCCACTTCCTCTAAAATGAGCATGCCTGTCCCTTTAAGGTTTGGTGGCACGGCTACTCCCCAAGGTGGACTCCTCCCCCTCCCTCACTCCCAATCAAGTAGGTTGTCTTTGCAAACTGTACCTGATCGCCTTTGCATTCAGGAAGGTTTCCGTTTTCCCACCTCTCTGCTTCTTTCTGCCCCCACTCTCCACTCTGGGCTAGAGCCCAGGAAGATCATGGAGGGAAGCTGCTCTCTGGCTCTTACTCTGACTCTCCTTTTAAGGTTTCTTTCTTCTGATTTTTCTTTCCGTGTTTTCTTCCTTTTCCCTCCCTGACTCCCAGGCTCTTTTATTTGTTCTACATTGATTTCTTCTGCTTGTTTGGTTTGTTCCCAGTCCCTCTCCCACCTCCGTCTCTGCCACTTCCCCCTTTCCTTTTGCTCCTGCTCCTCCTTACGCCATCTCAGTCACAGGTCTCACACTCCCCACTTTCTCCTTCCCTTCCTTCTGCGGGGTCTCATCCACCATTTCTGTTTCACTTCTATGCTCCTTTTCTCCCCCACCGCCCTTTCTGATTCACACTGTTCCTCAGAGGTCTGACCTAGCTTGCATATGCTTTGGGACACCTATGAAATTCCCCCCATCCCTCTCCCTCCAACAGCTAGTGCATTTTAGGGACTCTACCACTTTTATAGTTTGTAGGCTTGGAAGGGACCTTAACAGATCATCAAGTCCAACCCCCTGCCATGGCAGGAAAGAGCACTGGGGTCAAACAACCCCAGCAAGGTGTTCATCTAGCCTCCTCTTAAAGACCCCCAGGGTAGGCATCAGCACCACTTCTCTTGGAAGTTGGTTCCAGATCCTAGCCGCCCTAACTGTGAAGTAGTGCCTCCTGGTATCTAGTCTGAATCTACCCTCTGCCAGCTTGTGACCTCTATGCCCCTTTCCCACACATCTGTAATGCATCATGAGGGACAGTGCGCAGACAGGTGCCCCTCCTTGCTGCCTTTGCTGCATTGCAGCAAGTTGTCCATGGTATATTATAAAACCCCGGTTGGGGCCCCAGCTGGATCACAGATGAGAGGTGCTGCACTCCACCTAGAATCCACTTATTTGCTCTCAAGGCAATTTATGTGCCCCATGACCCCATCCAAATATCATATTCATCCCACACCTTCTCTACACACACTACTCTTTGCACATACAATTTCATTCACCTTTCTATGTCTTCAGCCTCTAATAAATCCATATACATTCTTACAATAATCACTCATTCCCTTGACTTTTCCCCTGATATAAACTTAATCCCTCTTAATTCCTTCCTCTCACATTCCTCTGCATTTTTCTTCCAAAAATGTTCATACCCTTCACTGTTCCAGTAAAATAAACTCCCAAGTCTTTCTGTTTTGGAAAGCAATCAGGCTGCTGAGATGTTCTGCCTGCACCTCTAATATCTCAAATAGTACCTTTTCTATGAACTCATATCTGTTGATCATCAATCCTTTATGCATCTCATCACCAGCTGATATTGCTTTTATCTGTAGTCTTCTTTCCTCCCTGACATCTCTCATTTAATCTTCCATGTCTTCCAGCCATGCCCCTCCGGGTGGGCTGGCATTCCATCATGCTTCTGCCACGTTCTGCCTCTCATCCAACATACTTTCTCCTGTTGCTCCTACTCTCTCTCCCATTCTCCTCTGCTCCTGTCTTCCCTCTGGCCGTGTTCCTCTCCCCATCACCTTCTTTTCTGCTTCCTCTGTCATCATTGCTACTTCTACTGTTGCTCCCATCTTTTTCATCACCTTTCTTCTCAGCTTCTCCGCTTCTGTCCACTCTGTCTCTAGACTTTCTTTTCCACTTTTCATTTCACTTTCCATCTCCTGGTTACTTGTTGCCGTTGCCATTGTTTTGAACTTAGGGATCAATGAAGCATTGGGGTGTAAGGTGTAGGGAAGGGAAACCCAATTTGTGCCTTTGATCAGATGTTCAGCCGATCAATTGATCCTAACCCAAGAAGCTGAGAAAACACTAATAGAAACCTACCAAAAGGCAAAGCTATTTCACCCCATCTAAGTAAGTTACAAAGAAGTGCCCGTTAAGAACAGCCCTCCTCAGTGCTAGCTCTAAAGTCATGGTGACCACTACTTTCCATATGTTTCAACTTCCTCTTCAGTCCCACAACTGAGCTGCACCTTTCCTTCCCATTTCCAATCATTCTTGTTTCTTCACTGGCCTTAAATGTCTAGCAAACATCGCCTAATGGAACCCCAAACATCTTACCCAGAATCCCTATGTTGCCCCCTCTCTCAGCCTGTTGCATATTATTAGTGTGGCCCCACCTTCCATGAGGTGAAGCTGGACCAGGCTACCCTCTGCTTCTTCTGCATATAAATTTTTGGAGGATCCCAGGACTCATGACAAGAACACCCCATTTCATTCATGAATGAGGGCAAATTAGCATATGGATCTTTTGTGGGAGGTATCTGGAGTACACATTCATACTGAGCTGTGGGGTCATGATGGCTTGAAATGCTGTTGATTCTGATGGGGCCCAGCTCAATGAACTATACGGTAAATTGTGAATCTTTTGCTTTTAGGTTGATGTCATACATAGTTTGTATTTATTTGGAAGGGGAAACACCATGTCTCTGGGCCTATGAAGGCAGTTTTTCTTAAGTATTTCTGGGCATAGCTGTTCTTCTGGCATAGTTTAGTACCTAACAAGGTGTTGGGGCTTAAAACTCATTTTATGTAAGTGGGAGGCTCCTTCCTAGCTTACTTCTGTAGCCATATGGCTGAGGGTAGGTGAAACTTGGGGGCATCCAAACCCCAAGTTTCCAGGCTTGGGCCTGCACGTAGGATGCCTGCTAAAGACTTTGGAAATATCTTAAGCCCCTTATGGGGGTAGAGGATGTTTGCTGATTGTAGGGCCGCTTATGGTTCTGGACTGACTCTCAGATTTGGACTTGATTTGGCTTAGAACATGAAAAAAAGTCTTTAAAAAATAGTTTGTACTATATATAAACAGGTAGTGGCTTAAAAGTGTGTTTATGGAGTACCTGTGCTAAAACTTGCTTCAGTTTCAAAAATAGGTAAAATGCCTCAATTCTGGATGAGCTATGTCTGGGGGTACTACATGCAAATTGCTACTGCTATGTTTATTTAAAGATCAGTTTTTTAAAATGTGTTCCTTACTTCCATGTGCTCAAGGAGAGCAGGGGCTGCAGGAGGAATAAGTTGTGGGGAGGAGAGGAAGAGGGCAAAGGGACTACCTGGCTCCCCAGGTTCATTTTTCCTGCTGTACCAGTGGGAGATCGGCAAATTCAAGACAGAGCTCCAATAATTGGATTCTATACCTGGAAAATTATATCAAATTTATCAGTTTTCATGTATAAATTCTAATCATTGGGGGTATGTCCCATATTCAAGGTCATCATAGATTTGAGTAAATATGGTAATTGTTTTAAAAGTTTTACTAACAAAATCTGCAAATGTGTTTAAAAACATGTGCTCAAGCAGGTGCAGACCAAAATTTCCAGAGCTTAAAGTGGCCTTGCTTACCACTGTAGCTCCAGATGAAAGCCACTGTTGCAAAATAGTATAATTCCCATAAACAGAAGAGAATAAGCAGAAAATGAAAGTTTGTGGCACAGCAGCATTCTGGTACAACATGAATCTGTATGGTCTTGTTTTATTTGGTTTTAAATTACCAAAATTATTGCAATTGGCATAAATGTGTGATGATTATATGAGATACAGCTGTTGATACCTATGGCACCAAACGTTTGTTGACTTATATGTGGCATTTTGGGATTTCTCAGAGAAGGGCTGTCCAACTGACTGTCCAACTCTGCTCTTCATTCCAGTTGCTGCTGCAGACTGGATTTCTTATCTCCCCTTCCTTCATTGGTTTTCTCTTCCTGCCCTGCTCCAGCCTGCAATGCCAGGGAAGTCCATTGCTGAATAAGTGAAGAAGACCACCCACTTGTGTGTGCAGTGCTGGGGGGAGCTTACAGCGCAGTACAGTGGGGAGGCAGTGGCCTAGGAAGGGGAAGGTGGGGTGTCGTCCCTATTGGTGTGGCCCCTAACCACTACATTGGGCAGGCTTTGCTCAGAAGATGGTGCTGGACAATTACTTGTCCTTTTTGGTGGTATATTCAGCTCTTAACATATACTGAAAAGGGGGATGTTTCAATGAGATAAATGAGCATTAAAGATCTTGAAGTAAATGCCTAGCAGAGATGAAATGCAGTTGTTTCAATCATGCTTTATATGGAGGCTGTAAGGATTATATGGGTTTATTGATTTTTCACACTGGCCTTTTCCATGGGGGTGAAGTTCACAATTGTGCAGAATTTGGAACTTTGTCCTTAGTCTACTAATGATAGGAACATAAGACGGCAAGGAGCCTCCTGGGCCATCAAATCCAGTTTCTTGCAATCACTCAGTTGTATCTTCTCATAATAGATCCTACAGCCTTATTATATTCCTGCACCTAACAGAGAAAAGGATATGGAAGAGTTTCACAAGACTTGTGATTCACTTAAGGTAAAAAGTGATCTTTAAGATATAAAAGTAGGGATGTTCCCTAGCATTTGAACCTCAGTGTCATTTGACCTTGCTGAGAACCCTGCTGGGGAAGTTACAAATGGGCAGAATGAAAACTCTGGATTTTAGCTTTCCTGAAGTCACAACTTGAAGCCAGACTTACTCAGAACTCAGGGTCTACAGATCTAGTATGCAAACCTTGTCTTTTTTATAAAAATAGACTCAAGTTTCTACTTATACCTAAAGCAGGACCTAAATTTGACAGTTTTGTTGAAGTCAAATTGAAGTAAGATATGCTGGTAAAAAGCACAGTAAATAAAGTGGTCAGAATGAGATGAAAACTGGTGCATATTGTCATTTTCTTTCAATTATAAGCTCTTTGCATACCCTGTAAAGTCATACTTTTAAGAAAGCACTTTAGTATTTATGTGAGTTAATGTAGTCCATATCAATTTTTATCATTTGGCACCACTTGAACTGATCCTTATCCCATCAAATAGGGAAGTAGTTAAATGTATAAGTAACAAAAACAGTGAAACAACGTTCAATGTTTTAAATATATTTAGGTGGAAGGCAAGTTAGTGGTGTACTTTGGGTGCATCTACATGTCACCCTACGGTGATGTAGCAATGTGCTATATCACCACACAGTGTGCTATGGTGATGTAGTGATCACGCGGGTCAAATGTGATTAGCAGCTATGTCGCTGTAGTGGCGCACTCCCCCAGTATAGTGTGTTGCTCCAGCAACTAAATGGCAAAATTTAACTGTGTGCTATGCGCATGGTACAGTAACCGTCCATACTGTGCCATACTTTAGTACTTACAAAAGGAAGTACTTCCAAAAGGAAGTACTAAAGCCCAGTGCCAGAGCAATATTGCTATACAGTGACGTGTAAAGGTGCCCTATATAGACTAACTGTAACAAAAGGGATTCTATATTAGTATATGTATGTGTTTGGTCCTAAAAATATATGACCTTTTTAAATAATAATAATACCTCCCCCAGTATTCATTATGTGGATTGAATTATATATCTCCTCCTTGGACAAAAACTACTACTATACATCATTTGCCTAGGTTAGGTGTGTGGCTTAGACCTTGGCTATGGTATGGTTGTTGTTGTTGTTTCTCTCAGAGGTGCTGAGTCCTCAAAACTGTCATTGATAGTATCTGGAATAGGAGTAGTTGGCGCTGATAACTTCTAGTACTGCAAGGCATTAACCTTTCTCTTTTAGAAATCTGACCCAGAAATCTAAAAGATTTCCTGGAATCACATTGAACCTGCAGAGGTCAATGTGTTGGTCACTAGGGTGGTATAATCTTTCTTAGTATTGAATAGTTCCATAGGTTTTTATTATTTTCTACATATATAATTAGTTCTCCCTGGATTTAAATTATTTTACTAACATATTGATAACAATAAAAGGCATATAGAAGGTGAACCAAATGTTTTTATTAAATGACTGCCTCTGGGTAAAGAGTCTGCATACTGAACTACTATTCCCACATGCAAAGCACAATATTCATGCTTAGCAGGACACAATCATTATAGTGTTTAATGTAAAGTTTAGAAAGAAAAAAATTGAGGAAGGGGGCAAAACAGTGTAAAAAAACAAACAAGCTTGCCTGTAGAGAGTGTGCCGAGTTCCATAGCCATTATATCACTGTATTAAATACTGTGTATCAGGGAAGGCTGCACTAGGTTGGAATCAGCAATAGCACAATACAAAATTGTGAGGAGGTGTGAGGCCATAATGGAATCTGTTTTTTTCACAGAGAGGGAAGTAATAAATCAACAATTTCATTTCAATATTGCTAATTCCAATATAAAGGACATGTACAAGGCCCTTTAGCCATAGAAGACACTGAACAAGGCTGCACAGGGTTGAAGAGATGAAAGTGTGGAGTAGCCATAACTATTATAGTATATATGACAGAATTAGACCTCTCAGCTTCAAAGCCTGGCAACTGAAAAGTGATATAACTGGGCTTCATTATTCACTATGTCAAAATTAAGAGTTGAAAATGGATTTTCATGGTAAAACAGTTTCTAGGGATATAGTTTCTTTATGTGAATGATACTGCAAAACTAAGCTATTTGGATTGCTTAATGAGAGAGCAGGTTTCACAGTTCAAAGCTGTTATAATCTGTCAGTCATAAGCAGTACTATAGCAAGAAAGTTTGGTGCCTGGGGCAAGCCTGCAGCAGCAGCCTGCCCCATGCACAGATACGGAGGACACCCCCCCCCCATGCTTGCCTGGGGGTGCACTCGGCAGCGGGAGCCACCCCAACCCTGTCCCTGACCTGCCCAAATAAGCCGCTCGCAGCTTTGTCCCACACCCCACCCTGGCTGGGCAGCACCTGTTGGTGCCCCTTTGCTTCAGCTCCCAGGGCAGTCACCCCACTTCCCCACCCCACCCCGCCCCCAGTATGATGCTGGTCATGAGGCATCATGCAACAAAACACAAGAGCCCCATTCATTCTCTCTAGCTCTTGACCATTGGGTCAGATGCACAAGCAAGGTTGAGGTACTGACTTGCCTCTTTGGGTGCATAGCAGGTACAGTCCAACATTTAGGGGCATAACAGGTGCAGAGACCAACATTTTGGTGTTCCTGGCATTCACAAAGTCCCTGTCAAACCCTGTGGGCACATTAGATACCAAATTTGTGCTGCTGGTCATGTGTACAATGGTCTATGTACAAAGGCACCTCTTTAGGTGCCTATCTCACATTTAGGCCACAATGGGATCATAAAGTTGGTGTTCCCAAGCCATATCACTAGTAGGAGCCTAATGCAGTGGGCATATGAAAATCATGTGGTGGTGGTGGTAGTTTTCCACTCGTAGACCACTGTTTAGAGAACTTGCCTGACATATGGAAGTTTGGGGTTCAAATATGTCCTCTGCCAGATAGGGATGGCACCAGCCTCTTCCTGGTTGGGCGGGGGGGGAGGAAGGAGCGGGAGGGACTGCGCTATACATCCTCTTCTGGCCAAAAATACTTATTTGGTTTTTTAACAGTACCCACTTAAACATGTGTTTTATCTATGTTATCTGCAAAAGGAGAATAAAAATATATACCATATGCAAACAGATTGGTCCACGTTGGGCACGCCATGCCTCTGTGGGCTGCATGGCATGGGCAGTGGCCTGGGTGGAAGGCAGGAGGCTTAGTCAGGGGCAGCACTGGAAGGGGTGGTTACAGGGGTCTAAGGCGAATTTTGGAGTGGCTATAGCCTCCCCGAGCCCTTCCCCAACACTGCCCTTGCTGCCAGAGGTATTTGAACCTACGTTCCATGCCATCTATGCTCTCAAGATCACAGGGTATTTGGGGTTGAGGTTATCTTAGAGTTTTCTGTTGGAGTCATTCCACTTTGAGTAAAATACATATTCACTAGCAAAGGGAAAAAAATCCAGATTTTCCCCATTCTAGGTGAATGCTTTAATTACATGGCCACTGAACAAAGGCAGGATCACTCTCAACCACTTCTTCTTCCTGTGTTTTGAAAGGGCTGAATTCCTCTTCTGTTTTTAAAAGAAGGATTGACTTAAGTGCCTAATTCTGAGAGAATATTCAAGCTTGGAATTCAGACGTACTGGTTTCTGTGATGTTCTCTAATGTCTGGCCTTCCCCATGCCTTGTATAGAAACCAAAACACTTAACTTGGTGTTGTGATTGATGATGGGGCATCTACAAGTTAGATGCTACAACACTCAGCCTTGTGATGTCTAAGGCTCATCATTCTCTGCCTCTTCTCCCACCTTTCTAGTCTCATGTCCCACCATTGCCTTATCTCCCAGTATCATCTCACAAAGAGCGAGCTGTTAAGAAGCATCTGGGAGTCCTATGGCAAAACTTTCAGGTCAGGGAGAAGCATAAGTGGGGTAGCAGGTGTGCCGGTGGAAAGCGAGAGTAATATCTCCTCACCTTTGAAATCCTGGCAGCTAATGAGCCACTACAGACATGAAAACAGATGGCCATGGTGGCAGCACTGCAAGGCTGAGAACAGCCCTTAGTGCATCAGTGTTCTGCCTGAGAGGGGGCTGGATTGAGGCAGCTGTGCCCCCCTCCTTCTCTTGTGATGGGGGAGCTCCTTTCCAGTAGGAACAGATGGTAAAGGATGATGGTGTCACGCTTTTCTGAAGTTATGGTACTGAGCTGCAGATTCTGAAGGTTGTAGCAGTTTGGGTTCATAACTCCTCCCTTTGTCTATGCTGTCTGTAATCATGATTATGCTTGGAGACATCATTATGCAAAGGCAGTCCTCATCGCTTTTCCATTGTCAGTCTTTTGTTGATGCTTGAGATAACAGCATATATGGAAGACAGCCTTGTCAAAATGTGTATGTGGTGTAGAGAGCCCAAATCAGTTGTAATGTGTGATGCACTGCAAAATGTGGTACAGCAGAGTTATAACTGGGAGAGTCGCTGCGAAGGGGTTGCATTCAGCACTGACCCGCTTCTGAGTTGGGGTCACTTATACTATTCTTCCCAACCAACTCCTGTGGGTTCTTGGCATGAACCCTATTATTCAGTGGAGCTGCAGTGCTAAGCTTCCCCAGAGTCCAGACTCTGCTATCTGTATATACATTGGGTAGTCTTTGGTCACTTGTGCACAAGACTAGCCAATACTGCTCTTCACAGTTTCCAGTAGAGCTTGAATTTTGTTCCTTGCCTTCTCCTGTTTACAAATCTTCTGTAAGCATATGTACTTATATAATTAAGTTATGGACCAAATTCAAAATAAAGGGGATAATGAATAGGCTTCTTATATGCATTCACTAATGCTGTATATTGCTGTTTAATTTGTTAAATGTAGAAAGCTGTCAAATAAATAGGCCTTAGTGATAATTGCTAAGTGAGTATTTATGGTAAGATGTTAGTAAAATGTAGGATTTATAATTTGCCAGTTTTATTTTAAGTATTGAAACTCAGAACATTATTCCTAGATACTTTTATTGATGTATTTGAACATATTTGAAGATAGAATTGCCATTTACTTAAAATTTGAAGAGAGGGATAAAGCAATACTTTTTTTTGTTCAATTCACCTTGTATTCTAACACACATTGCATGGATAAACCATTCTCAATAAGTTCCATAGTTTCCTATGGCTTGTTTATAAAGTGGGGAAAATCTATGGAGACATCAAAAATACAATTTAGCATTTCAAGCACAACACTTTCACACCTTTCACACACAATTCCTACACCTAGACTTTTAAAGACCTTTAGACACTTACCTCAATGGAAGTTGGGGGGCATATCCTTAGAAGTAGTTTGGGGCAAGTCTATATAGCCAATTTATCATGCTGGGCAGTGTGGACTCCTGAACCATAAGTATAGCTATGTGTGCGTGGAACGGTAGACAAATTAACAATCTCTGTTGAATGGCATTATCATATGCTAGCTAACCTGCTTATAACTACACCACTTCCAATTCAGAAGGCAGCCTACAAGGAACAGCTGCATGTTTGAGAGTGCTGTACATAGGGCAGTAAATGTATAAACACTGTTTTCGTGTTGCAACATCAAAGTCCGATGTGCCATGCTGCCTAGTAGTATCCCCAGCCCCATGCTGGGATCCCAGGATCCTATACAAGGGGTAGCCAACCTGCAGTATGGGTGCCACAAGTGGCATGGTCAGCTCTGTATGTGGCATATGGAAGATCAGGGAGGGGACAGGCAGCAAAGCACCAGACAAGCAGGAACCAGAAAGCAGAGTAACAGATCCACCAAGAGAAGGGGTTGGGAGTGGCACCTGGGGAGACTATGGAGCAAATTTGTGGGACACCTTCCAAAAAAGATTGCCTTCCCCTGCCCCCCGCAACTCTGATACAATGCAAAGGGAGACTTAGGTGTCAGAAAAGGAATCTTCAGAAGCCTGCTAGCAAGACAACTGCCTAAACTAGTCAGGGCAGTGGAAATAGGAAGAACTTAAGCACCTAAGCAGCTAACCTGCCCAGAGATAGGTGCCTCCCTCTGCTTGGGATCCTGAATTTATGAGCCTTTTCAGGGGCTGTTTTTTAGGCCTCATGATTCACAACTGCTGCTGGACCCAGAACTCTGTTTGGCCATTAGGCTATAAGGTACTGTAAGGTATGTCTTCCTCAATCACTTGTTGGAGCTGTATCACTTTAAATACTGGCCTAGAGAAGTACTGTATCTATAACTTTGTGGTTAGGGCACTCACCTGGGATGAAGGAAACTGAGGTTTCACTCCCTGCTCCAAATAATGTTAAATGATTTATAGCGAAAGGAACAACCCAAAAAGGAAAGACTGAAAAAGAGCCATTCTAGAACAGCTAATAGCTTGGCAATAAGAGAACTCCAGGATGTGAGAAACCTAGATTTAAGTCCATTATCCAAGTCAGGCAGAGCAGGAATTTGAACCTAGATGTCTTACACTAATGCTTTACTCATTCAGCTATTCTGGGCATACTCACTAACTATCTTCTGTCTCTGAGCCCCATCTACATGATAACATTGTGCAGTTAAAAAAATATTCCTTTGTCTTGTTCGACAAATTAGCAACAGGAGATGGCTTATTAAAATGACAACAAAACAATCTAAGCAGGGCAATTAGTTAGCTATAGGTTCTATCTGTTCCAATGGTGTTTGGGGGGCATATCCTTAGAAATATTTAGGGTCATGTCTATTAGGGCTGTGCGAAGCTTCAGTCCCTGATTCGATTCGGTGGAGATTCAGGCCGATTCAGCAGCTGAATCCCCAAATCCAAATTGAATCAAAGGATCCTTTAATCTCTCCAAACTGAATTGAAACCCTCCAAATCGATTCGGTGATTCAGACATAGACACAGCTTTAAATGTTTTTTCTACATACCTCAAGGTGCCAAGCGGCTCATGAACGCTGAATACTGGGGCACATGGAGTGCCCCACAGAAGCACGGGGGGGGGGGGCTCCCTAGCATGCTCAGCAGCAGACCCGCAAGTGAACCAGAAGCACTTCCGGTCCACTTCTGGGTCCACCAGGGAATGCGCTGGGGGTCTCCCCAAGCTCGTCGACTGGTGCCTTCTGGGTCAGGGTGGGGGGGCACCTGGGGTTCCTCTGTGGCTGATCGCTGAGCTGGGAGGGTGCAGAGGGGCCCCCTCTGTGCGCCCCCTGGTGGACCTGGAAGTGAACTGGAAGTACATCCAATCCACTTCTGGGTTCGCCCCCAAGCACGCAGAGGGCCCCCACCCCCTCACTCCTGTGGGACGCTCCATCTGCCCCAGCATCGCAACGTTCACAAGCCACACTGGTACCTCAAGCTATGTAGAAAAACATTTAAAGTTGTGTCTAAGGCGAAATTGCTGATTCTCTGAATCAGCATTGAATCTTCAGATTTGGATTTGGCCAAATTGAATCAGGGTCAGTGATCTGAATCAACAAACTGAATCATTGTCCTCAGTTCAGGCCGAATCCTAATCCAATCAAATGCTACTCTGAATCAGAAGCAGTGTAAGTATGGGTGTAGCTAGAGTGCAGGGAGCATGGCACATGATAATTTACTCTACTGGGAAGCAAGGTAAATTAGCCCATATGAAGCTGCAGTAATACCACTATAACTATATTACTTTCAGTGCCCAAGTGAATTAGTTTTAATTAGCTTTAAGTTAAATTCTGTATATAATATTACCTTGTAGTAGGCAGTTTAGAAGTCCTGCTAGCAAATATGACACAGGTGATATAGAAACCAGTGTATCAAGTACATGTTTGACACAAGTTATACTCTGCAATCCCCAAAGCCTGAGTACTGGTAAGACATGATGCCAACTATCTGAAATTTGTGAAAAATTATAGACATTTACATGGATCCTAAAATCTTGCAAAGTTTTCCCAATCTTAGTGCTTCTGCAAATTGCCAGGTCACCACATTTTATGTGCTCTTTGAAAAAGAAAAATTGAAAGTGTATTTGAAAATGTGAACGTATATCTGCTATAGACCACCAGAAGTGGAGGAAGTGGTAGATTAGGCTTTGTTCAAACAGCTAGCAGAAGTTTCCTGATCACAGGCCCTGGTTCTCATGGAAGACTTCAATCACCCTGACATCTGCTGGGAGGGCAATACAGCAGTGCACAGGCAATCCAGGAAGTTTTTGGAGAGTACTGGGGACAACTTCCTACTGCAGATGCTGGAGCAGCAAACTAGGGACCATGTTCTTTTTGACCTGCTGCTCACAAAGAAGGAAGAATTGGTGGGTAATATAGTAGCGGATGGCAACTTGGGCAGCAGTGACCACAAGATGATAGAGCTCAGGATCCTGAGGAAAGGAAGGATGGAGACCAGTAGAGTAAGGACCCTAGACTTCAAAAAAGTAGACTTTGACTCACTTAGGGAACTCATGGGTAAGCTCTCCTGGGATGCCAGACTGAGGGGGAAAAGAGTCCAGGAGAGCTGGTTGTACTTGAAAGAAGCCTTACTGTGAGTGCATGAACAAGTCATTCCAATTTGGAGGAAGACTAGCAAGTATGGCAGAAGACCAGTTTGGCTTAGCAGGGAACTTGTCAGTAAACTAAATAACAAAAAGGAAGCTTATAAGAAGTGAAAACTTAAAAAATAACTAGGGAAGACTATAAGAGTATTGCTTGGGCATGCAGGGATGAAGTCAGGAAGGTCAAAGTACAATTGGAGTTGCAGCTAGCAAGGGATGTGAAGGGTAACAAGAAGGGTTTCTGTAAGTATGTTGGTAGCAAGAGGAGGATCAGGGAAAGTGTTGGGTCCCTTACTAGATTGAGGAGGCAACCTAGTGACAGAGGATGCAAAAAAGACTGAAGTGCTCAATGCCTTTTTTGCCTCAGTCTTCACAAGCAAGGTCAGCTCCGAGACTATTGCACCTGGCAGCACAGTTTGGGGAGGAGGTGAGCAGCTAATAGTCGTGAAAAAACAGGTTAGGGACTTCTTAGAAAAGCTGAACATGTACAAGTCCATGGGGCTGGATGGGATGCACCCAAAGGTGCTCAGGGAGCAGGCTGATGTGATTGCAGAGCCATTGGCCATCACTTTGAAAACCCATGGCAATTAGGAGAGGTCCTGGATGATTGGAAAAGGGCAAACAAGGTACCCATATTTAAGAAAGGGAAGAAAGAGGTTCCAGGGAACTACAGACCAGTCAGCCTTACTTCAGTCCCTGGAAAAATCATAGACTAGGTGATTGGGAACAGTCAGCATGGATTCACTAGGTCATGGGAGACTGGTGGATGTGGTGTACCTTGATTTTAGAAAGGCTTTTGATATGATCTCCCACAACATTCCCACAGGCAAGCTAAGGAAGTATGGGCTGGATGAGTGGACTGTAAGGTGGACAGAAAACTGGTTGGAGCATCGGGCTCAAAGAGTAATAATCAATGGCTTGCTGTCTAGTTGGCAGCTAGTATCAAGTGGAGTGCCCCAGGGGCTGGTCCTTGGACCAGTTTTGTTCAATGTCTTCTTCAGCACCCTGGAAGATGGCATAAGTGCACCCTCCACAAGTTTGTAGATGACAGCAAGCTGTGGGCAGTAGCAGATATGCTGGAGGGTAGGGCTACAATTCAGAGTGACCTAGACAAATTGGAGGATTGGGCCAAAAGAAATCTCATGAGGTTCAACAAGGAAAAGTGCAAAGTCTTGCATGTGGGATGGAACAATCCCATGCACCAGTGCAGACTGGGGGCTGACTGGCTGGGCAGGAGCTCTGCAGAAAAGGACCAGGGGTTACAGTGAAGAATAAGCTGAATATAAGCCAGCAGTGTGCCCTTGTTGCCAAGAAGGTGAATGGCATACTGGGCTGCATTGGTAGCTGTGCTGCCAGTAGGTCAAGAGAAGTGGTTATTCCCCTCTAGTCAGCACTGGTGAGGCCACATCTGGAGTACTGTGTTCAGATTTGGGCACCCCACTACAGAAAGAATGTGGACTTATGAGGAAAGACTGAGGGAACTGAGTGTATTTAGTCTACAGAAGGGGAGACTAAGAGGGGACTTAATAGCAACATTCAACTACCTGAAGTGGGGTTCAAAAGAGGATGGAGCTAGACTGTTCTCAGTGGTGGCAGATGAGAGAACAAGGAGCAATGGTCTCAAGTTGCAGCAAGGGAAGTTTAGATTAGATATTAGGAAGAATTTTCTCACTAGGAGCATAGTAAAACACTGGGGCAGGTTACCCAGAGAGGTGGTGGAAGCTCCATCCTTGGAGGTTTTCAAAACATGGCTTGACAAAGCTTTGGCTGGGATGATCTAGTTGGGGATGGTCCTGCTTTGGGCAGGGGGCTGGATTAGATGACCTCATGAGGTCCCTTCCAACTGTAACTTTCTATGATTCTATGACATCAGTTGTATATGAACTAAAGAAGTCTCATGGAAAAAAAAAAATTAAGCTTTTTTTTGTGCTTATTTTAGTTGGGAATTGCTTAGAGTATAAGTAGTAACTCAAATGTCCAAGTTTGACTCCACCAAAATTGTAGTTCCAAATACAGGATTAGTATAAGTGATAAATGGCTACTTTATTTTTAGAACTCTAAGCTTGGGAACAGAGCAAAACAGGCATTTTCAGCTGTATGGCTTATTTCACAGTTGTTTGAAGACAAAAATCAAAGGAGAGTGTGTGTTTTAAAGAGTGACTGGCTATGATCTATATATGTGTCTCTGTAATAAGGCTTGAGCAAACGTTATGTCAAAAATCAAGCAGAATCCAGACTGAAAGTGAATACTTTCCACTTTTATTTGGATTGGCGATAATCAGTTTAAACCTTAATCATGAGTTCAACGTTCTGTAACATTACCTAAGTAGTACTGATATGGTAAAATGGTGGATGATGCCATATGTTGTTAAAATGTAATGGAGTTAAGGATAGTCATATGATGTGCATAACACTGAAGCTTTGAGAACTGGGGAACTCAACTCTATATAAGATCCAGTATTAAAAATCCTTGCACCATTGACAGTTATGGTATATTAGTCAATAAATTTGTAAGAGTGGAGTTTCACCCTCCTCTACCTTTTACTAGCTACGCTATCTTTATTTCTTCTCTCAATGAAGACAGAGAAACTATACTAACGTTGTTTTTCTTAGGGATTAAGATGTTACTGTTTGCATTTTAAAAACTGGTTTTCAAGAGCCATGTCAGGTAAGAGGTACAGCCAGGTTGTAGCTGAGGAGGCCAAATTTGAAAGCTGAAGAACGTTCAGAGATGTAAGGCAACCCATAGGAAATTGCAACCCATATGATGCTCGCCATCTCCTTGAGTACCCTGGGGTGTAGATTGTCAGGGTCGGCTGACTTGAAGGTATCCAGCCTCTCAAGGTGTTCCTTCACGAGGTCAGCATTGATGGAGGGTAAGGAATTTCCCTCACCCAGGCCTTCCTGTCCTGTAATGGGCAGGGGCATCCCTTGGGACTGATGAAAGACAGACACAAAGTACTCATTTAGCAAGTTGGCTTTTTCATGGGCGTCAGTTGTCAGTTGTCCCATCTGGCTTAGCAGGGGTCCAATGTTGCCCTTGCTTTTCCTCCAGCTCCCCACATACCTAAAACTTTTTATTGTCCTTGATACTTGTAGCTAGTTGGAATTTGGTCCCAGCCTTGGCTTTCCTGGTTTGGTCTCTGCATGTCAGGCCCTTGACCACTTTGGTCCACCCACATGGCTGGACAGAAGGGGAGGTCTCCGAGTCCTCCCTTGCCCTGGAAGGTGACCTTAATTGACCCTCTGCCTCCCGGGGGGTGAAGGGCCTGGCAGTAGGAGTTGATCTCCTGCTCACAGTCCCCGATGGCACACAGTCTCTGGACTGCGGCCAGGAGCTCCTCCAGCTGGCATGCCAGAGACCCCAAAAGGGAGCAGTCCTCACAAGGGGAGCTCTGCTCCCCAGAGCCTGAAAAAGTGACAGGCGGTCCCCGCAGTTGAAAGCCAGGGGCTCCATCTGCGTGGAGCCATCTGGGTGGAGGCCTCTGAGGCACCAGAGGGGGAGGCCGCAGGCCCTGAGGGGACCCTTGGGTTCTGGCATGTGCCCATCCGTGTCATGCTGCTGGTGGGCTGGCTACGGTTGGGACTGGTTTCCCTAGGGGGGTGCACTGGCAGGGCCTTGGGCCCTCCCGCTTGCCCTCCTGTGTGGACTTCCATGCTACCTCACGCACTGGGCAGACAAGCATGCCTGTCTGAGCAGCCTGTCCGCGTGACTCCCTGGGGGGCTAGGCAAAGTAGGAGCCAGGGCAGGGCAAGACCCTCCTCAGCTCCGGCTTAGCCACCTCCCTTCAGCTAGGCTGGTGTGACGGGGGTCCTCCCAGGGCCGAACTCTGTGGCCCGCCCGCCTGTCACTGTGACAGCAGGCCTACTCAGGGCCGAGCTCTTCATGGCCCGCCCACCTGTCTCTGGGCAACCGCCCGCTTATCTCGCCCACCATGCCTTTGATGATAATTAGTTCCATTGTGATAATTAAGCGGGAGGCTACCCATTGTAATGCCCCAATGCCAAGGGGCACTCTGCGGCTCCAACCTCCCCTAAAACCGCAGCCCAAGCCTCGCAGATGGCATCATGGTGTTCAACATCTCACCGGCCCCACACTGGGCCCCAGAATCTTCCACGCAAGACCCCACTATGGTCTTCTCTACACAGGCGGCCACTCCGCCGTCAACTGGGCTACCTCACCCCCCCGAAGCCTTGTTCCCCTCTCGGGTGTGGTTCCCCTGGAACCTTCGGCTACCTGGCCCTGGCCCACCTCAAGGCCAGTCGGGACCCCAGGCCCCTGGCTCTTGGGCGTCCCTCGCGGTGGGCCCCCGGCCCTTTTGACCCTCACTGGTCCTGGCCTCAGCATGGGCCAGTCGAGGGGACTCTCCCCTTCGGGCTGGGTCTTTCTAGCCACTCACTCTACTCCTCGGGCCTCACCGTGCCGCTACTCCCTTCCTCCTAGGAGCAACTGCGGCACCTCGCCCACATCACTCCCACTCTTGGGGTCCGCCCTCTCTGGGCCCCTCACAACCCTGGCCCTCTAAGCCCTCATAACACTGGCCCTCTCGGCCCTCATCCAACTCAGGGGTCACCCACACGGTGGTGGTGGGAGCTAGGGGTTAAGGCACCCCGACCCACCTTTCACCAGGGTGATCACTGGCATGGCATTTCCTGGGGGCTCCCGCACCACTGAGAGCCCCACCAGACCACCCGCTCCCGGCAGAGTGCAGTTTCAGGTCATGCCTAGGACCAGGAGCCTCCTAACCACCCCTTGCAGCTCCCCCTTACCTCCGGGTATCCACAACAGCTCTAAGCCCAGGCAATGTTGCACCTGACCTCCTGCAGCCAAACTGCCTGGTTTATATAAGCCCCAAAATGGCTGCCCTAATCAGGCACCTGGAGGCTGCCAACTCCAGGCCCTTAAAGTGGCAGGAGCACCCTGTGCTCCGCCACACTCCTCCCCTCCTTAAATCACCACCCCTTCTCTGGGGCTCCTCTCATGAGCACCCCCTTCCCACTGGGGCCTCTCACTACCGCCCCTTCACACCGGGGCTACGCAACCCACTGGTTGCAAGTGGCAGGCACACACCGTGCACTGCCACAGCTGGGCTAGTCCCTCCCACCACAGGGCCCTCCTTAACTCTGGCTGCTGCTGGGGGTTGGTGGGACTGCTCCACAGCAGTTATGGGTCTCTGGGGCGCTTCAGGGTGCAGGGGCACAGCAGGCTTTCACTCACATGTCTCGCGCCACTCCCTAAGCCTGACTGATAGGGAAATAGGGAAGCCAATTTGGATTCAGCTGATTTAGAGGACAGTGATTGGATTCAGAGATTTGGATCACTGTCCTGAATGAATTTGGCGGAATCAGTTTTGGAAGTTTTAGTGCTGATTCAGAAAGATTCGGTGATTCAGATCGGCTGGAGAGAGGCAGGCACAGCTGGGTGGTACAGATTCTCCCATGCCTTCTCTGGCTGCGCCTGCCTCTCCCCGGGCAGGGGGAGCTGCCGGAGAAGCCCTGATGGCTGCCCTGCCTGGCCCCATCCCCCGCCTGGCCCCAGCCTAGTCCCAGCACTTAAAAAGAAAGAAAGAAAGAAAGAAAGAAAGACTTTGACTTTTAAGAGACCTTTATTCCCCGGAGGGTGATGACTTGGAGCCAGTAAAAAGCATGTACAAGGACGCCCGAAGCTCTGGGCCTCATGTATAAGGCCTGGGCTCGTGGCCTGCAAGGCCTGCCCGTACACTCTAGACAAAAAAAAACCACCAACACAACGAACATAAGGACTATTTACAGTATTTACAGTTCTGCCAGCAGGGACACCCATGGAGGCCTCCGGGGTCGACCCGCACGAGCAAAAGTCCAGGGCCTCGGCCCGCTTGACGCGTCTCTGCGGCTTGAGCAGCCGGTGGCATCACAGAACGAGGATCAGGCGTCCCGCCTCAACCCGGCACAGCACCCCCTTGAGGGCCCAGCGCTCCTCAAAGGCGGGCACCGTCCGCCGGAGGACAGCGTGCTCAAACTCGAGCGAGAGGCGGGCCCGCACCAGCAGGCGGAAGAGCTGCAGGGCGTCGACCATCCCGGTGCCGCTGAGCTGGTTTCGCCGGCTCTTCAGGGTGGCCATCTTGGCCTGGCCCAGCAGGAAGTTGGCCAGGCTGACCGTGGCCCGCTCGGCTGCCCGGTATGGAAAGGAGTGGACGTAGGCGTCTTTGGAGAAGTCTCGGCCCAGTACCCGAAGCAGTGCGCCCAGGGCGGCAAAGAGAGGCTGCAGCCGGGGGCAGTCGAGGAAGGCGTGGAAAATGTCCTCGTCCAGCACCCCCGGGCAGAAGGGGGAGGCCGCCGAGGCCGCTGGGTCCAAGTGACGCACAAAGGTGCCGGTGGCCAGGATGCCGTGCACGAGCCGCCACTGCAGGTCGCCGGTCTTCTTGGCGATGGGCGCCTTATACAGCGTGCGCCACGCCGGGGTCCCGGGCCGTGCCAGGCGCCGCCGCCACACGGTGTCAGGGCGGCCGGCGAGCACCTGGGCGTGCCGGGTGCGCACCACCCACATGTAGAGGCCCTTGCGGGGCAGGGTGCCAAAAGGGCAGCCCGTATTGCTGCTGGGGGGCACCGGGAGCCTGAGCAGCGTGTTGGGCCGCTCGGCCAGCTCGCCGGGTACCGCTGGGATGACGGGTAGCGGTGGGAAGGCGTCTTCTGCGGCGTCTGCGGTGGGGAGGGGCCGGCGAGTCTGGAGATGGGCTTCCAGGGCGGTCGCTGCCTCCGTCGGGAGGGCGGCCCTAACGGCCCGCAGAAGCCGCCCCGTGGTGCGGACGGAGCGCATCGCCAGCCGGGCAGCCAGGGCCTCGGGTGACAGCCAGTCCGACCGAGCGGGGGGCAGGTGGTGCTCCAGGCGGGTGGAGCGCGCCTCGACGAGAGCTGCCGTGAGGCTGGCGGAGGCCAGGCTCGGCATGACACGGTGCAGGGCCGGGTTGTGGACCAAGGGCTCTCGAAGGAGCTGCGGGAACCGCAGGTGCCTGGCCTGGGGACAGAGATGGAAGGCCGCCCGCCAGGCCCGCACCACGCTGCGGTAGAACGGGGGAAGGACCGCCCCGTTCAGGAAGGTCAGGTCCAGTTGAAACAGCTCCCGGTCAAAGCCGAGGCCCCCCACTCGCTGCAGGAATCGGCACGCCAGCTGTCGCCACGGGAGGTGGTCTTCGGTGTACAGGAGCCGCTGGAGGGCCTGCAGCTGATAGGCGGCCACCCTGCTGGCCAGATCGATCAGGCCCTGGCCCCCCTCGCCGGTGGGCAGGTAGAGGGCAGCTCGTGGGAGCCAGTGGCGTCCGTCCCACAGGAAATCGACCAGGAGCCGCTGCAGTCTCTCCAGTAGCTCTGGCGGAGGGTCCAGCACCGCGCAGCGGTGCCACAGGGTGGCCGCCGCCAGGTTATTGATGACGAGGACGCGCCCCCCGTAGGAAAGGCTGGGCAGGCACCAGCGCCACCGCTGCAGGCGGGCCTCCACTCCCTCCTCGAGGCCGTCCCAGTTGCGCGCCATGAAGGTCGTCGGCCCCAGGAACACGCCCAAGACCTTGAGGCCCTCGCGGCGCCAGGCGAGGCCCCCCGGCAAGTCCGGCGGAGGCCTGCCAGTCCATGCGCCAAGCAGCAGAGTGTCACTCTTGCCCCAGTTGATGCGGACGGAGGAGGCGCGCTCGTAGGCCTGCTGGCAATCTGCCAGAGCCCGCACGTCTTCCTGGGTGGCGAGGAAGACGGTGACGTCGTCCGCATAGGCCGACAGCCGGAGACGAGGGCCAGCGGACGGGCCCGTGGCCGATGGCAGGGCCACCCCACTCAGGCGGCGGCGCAGCGCGTGTAACAGCGGCTCGATGGCCAGGGCGTAGAGCATGCCCGACAGCGGACAGCCCTGGCGAATGCCCCTGCGCGCGGGGAACGGAGCGCAAAGCACCCTGTTCACCTTGAGCAGGCTGGAAGTGTCCCGGTACAAGACCCGGAGGGCCCCGGTGAAGAGGGGCCCAAAGCCAAAGGCCTCCAGCGTGCGGAAGAGGTAGGCGTGGCCCACGTGGTCAAAGGCCTTCTCCTGGTCGAGAGAGAGGAGGCCGACGTCGAGGCCGAAGAGCTCGCTAGCCGTGAGCAGGTCCCGCAGCAGGAACAGGTTGTCTTGTATGGTCCTGCCCGGCACGCAGTAGCTCTGCTCGGGCCCGGTGAGAGAGGCCATGACCGCGCGGAGGCGGGTGGCCAGCGCTTTGGCCAGAATCTTGTAGTCCACGCACAGCAGGGAGACCGGCCGCCAGTTCTTCATGTAGCCCAGGTCTCCCTTCTTGGGCAGCAGGGTCAGCACCGCTCGGCGGCAGCTGATCGGCAAGACCTTGTCGGCGAGGCTCTCCTGGAAAACGCGCAGGAGGCTGGGGCCGAGGAGAGGCCAGAAGGTCTTGTAGAACTCGGCAGGCAGCCCGTCGAGGCCCGGGGCTTTGCCGGAGGCGAGGCCGGCCGTGGCGGCCGCCAGCTCTTCCAGGGACAAGTCCCGCTCCAGCTCGCCGGCCTCCAGGGCATCGAGACGCGGTAGGCCCTCGTGGAGTTCCCGCGTGGCCTCGGGGCACGACGGCTCGGCCGCGAACAGGTCGCGATAGAAGGCGACGGCACGTTCGCGGACTTCGCCCGGCTCTGTAATGACCCGGCCCTCAGGAGTCTTGAGATGGTCCAAGGCTTTGCTCGCTGCCCGCCGCCGCTCCAGGTCGAAAAAGAAGCGGGTCGGGGCGTCGGTTTCCACCAGCTCCTGGCAGCGGGCGCGGATCCTCGCGCCGCGGGCCACGCTCTCCGCCAAGTCACGCAGGCATTTCCTGCGGAGCCGGAGGCTCTCGCTCAGTGCCGCGTCACTGCCAGCGGCCAGCAGAGCAGCCTCGAGCTCCGCCATGTCCTCCTCCAACTCCCGGATACGGCGGCGCGTCTCGTTCGCGGCCAGCTGGGTGTACTGCTGGCAGAAGGCTCGGGTCTGGACCTTGCCCACGTCCCACCACAGCTTCCAGGAGGAGTGGCTCGGTCTCGCAGCCTCCCACCTCCGCCAAAAGTGGGCAAAGCAGTCCCGGAAATAAGAGTCCTGGAGCAGACTAATGTTCAAACACCAATACGGTGCCCATGCACAGGCTCTCCCCGGCAGGCTCAGTTCGCTGAAGGCCAGGCCATGATCTGATAGACCCGAGGGAGCGATGCGGCTGCTGCGCAGGAGTGGCAGGTGGTGCCTGGTGATATAAAGGCGGTCGAGGCGAGCCATGGTGAGACCGCCGGCACTCGTCTTGGCCCAGGTGTACTGGCGCGCATCGGGATGCAGGGCTCGCCAGACGTCCACGAGGTCTGCCCCCTCCAGGGCAGCTTGCAGCTTGCGAGCGGAGGGCAGGTGGGGCTCAGGCCCTGTGCGGTCGAGGCGCGGGGCAGTGGTGCAATTGAAATCGCCCCCGAGGAGGAGCAGGTCATCATCCTCGCTAGCGTCGCGCAGGAGGGCAGCCAAGCTCTCAAAGAAAGCGACCCTCTCCTGGCCATCGGAGGGCGCGTAGATGTTGACGAGCAGCAGACGGTGTTGCGCGAGGGTGACGCGGACGGTCAGCAGGTGGCCGGGGACGACCTCCCGCGGCACCGCCGCGTCAAGCTGCAGCTGCGGCGATAAGAGTGTCGCGACCCCCGCGCGGAGGTTGGTGCCGTGGCTCAGGAACACCTGTCCTCGCCAGGCAGCCCGCCAGGCCGCCTGGTTGAACCTGTCAGAGTGGGTCTCTTGTAGGAAGGCGATGGCCAGCCTCTTCTGTCGCAGGAGCTCCAGGACGGCCTCGCGCTTCACCGCGTCTCGACAGCCGTTGACGTTGAAGGTGCCAATGGTTGTGGCTGCCATGGGGGTGGGTGTGGGAGAGGAGGAGCAAAGCAGAGTGCGGGTGGAAGAGCAAGCACCCAAGAGCAGAGCAAGGCAATACAGACAGGTCAGGGATGGCCTACCATGCCCTACTCTAGTCGAGGGACCCGCCCAGGCCCCACTCCACTCTCACCCTCTGGGCAAGCTTGTCCAGACGGTAGGCCATCTGACGTGTGCCCCGATCTTGCTTCATGAGCTTGACTGCCGCCCTGGCAGCCTTGACAAACACTTTGGGGTCCGCACACCACTGGGTGATGTGCCCCGCTACATTTTTCTGCCCCTTGGTTAGTTTCAGCAAGGACAGGAGTCCCCCATAGTCAGGAGAGACCCAGGGGGGCTCCGCCAGCTTGGGGTGGATGTTGCCTACGGAAGAGCGGCGAGGCCGCACCCCCGGCGGGAGCTCGCCCGCAACTGCAGCGTCGACCCCCTCGATGTCCAGGCACATCAGCCGCCTCTCGTCGTCCGAGTCGAGGACCGGCTCCGCGAGGACATTCCCTGTCTTCTTGGGGGGGGAGGGGCCATCCCGCTCACGACGTCTCTTGCGAGACTCCGAGAGCTGGATCTCCATCTCGCTAACTTCCCCATCTGCTCCGGTAGGCTGGGGCGTGACCAAAGGGGCAGCGGGCTCTCCCGCCACCCCCGGGGCCAGGCCACCGGAAGAGAGACATTCGCCACTATCCCTGCTGCCGCCTGACTCCGGAGGCTGGGGGACAGGCGAGGGGAGGGGGACCCCTGAAGGCCCCTCCCCCCCACCCGCTAAGTCTGCCTCGTCGGTGGCTACATCCGACGGGGCGGGTGGTGTGGTGGCCGGAACGGGGTCCGGCTCTGTAGTGGGGGGGCCCTCGGCACTGGCCGAGGAGGGGTCTGTCAGGGATGGGGTGTCCTGAGAGGCCCCCCTCATCTCCCTCTCTTTGTCGGGTGGTTGGGAGGATGCCCGAGCCCCATCATCCGATGAGGCTCCAGCACCGCAGTCCCCGGACACCCCAGCCACTTTGGCCGGGGCAGGCAGGGGGCAAGGGGAGGCGTCCGCCTCTCCACCCGGTGGGGCTGCCGCACCGAGGGCAGGGGGCGCCACAGACGGGGGAGGGGGCGGTGGGGCCATGGTAGTAGCACCAGCCCCTCGGCTGGACGATGGCTTCCCGCTGGAGACCCCGGTCCCCTGAGATGGAATGGGGGGGGAAGGAGGTCGGGAGGAAGAGCTCCCAGCCTCCCTGGGCCTGCCGCGTGCCCCAGAGGTCGACGCGCCGTCTCTCGGCGCTGCCGCAGGCGGCGATGGTCCGGCCGCCTTGCCCCGAGGGCACTGCGCGGCCAGGTGGGAGGAGCCCCCGCACTTGAAGCACGTGGTCTCTCCCACAGATAGATAGATAATAAACCGCCGCCCCTCGAGCGTGAGGCTCAGGGAGCGAGGCAGCGACTGGGGGCCCTCCTTGAGGAGCATGAAGACCTGCCTCCGAAAGGACAGGACGTGCTTGCCCTGAGGGTTCTTGTTTCCCATCGGCAGGCGGCGAAAAGGACTCGCAGGAACCCCATAGGCCTCGAGTCCCCTGGCCAGCTCCCGATTGGAGACGTGCGGTGGGACGTTGGAAATCACCACCCTCACTGCCTGAGTCTCTAGGGGCGTGACAGGGTAGTGGATGCCCGCAATGTCCAGGCCCTCCGCACACACCCTGTCAACCAAGCCGGGCTTGCTCAAATAGATCATCGGGACTGTGTTCACGCGCCCCGCGTAGCGGATGGTACGCCATCCCAGGAGGGCGGCCAGAGCCTCCACGCTCCTCGAGCCCCACATGGAGAGGGGCATGAACCCTCAGGCCATGAGACAGTGGGAGGTCCTGAGAGACATCCTCATGCCAGCTGCCAGGCGTAGGAGCCGCCATTCCTCGCCAGGACAGGGTTAAACTGCGAAGCGCAGCAAAAAAAAAAAAAAAAGCCTCAGGCTGACACCGGGGACTGGGACTGGGAGGGGGCTGGAAACGCCCCAAAATCGGCCTGAGGGGGGCAGAGCAACCCCGCAGGGGCTCAGGGCAAGCCCCAAGGCAGGGGCAGATGGCAGGGACCAAGGGAAGGGGCCCTGGGGGAGGGAGGCAGCAGAAATCAAAGGGAGAACTCAGGCGGGGGTGGGGGAGGGGCAGAGGCAAACGAGGCTGCCAGAGCCCAGGGGAAAAAGGCTCAGAAAGTGGGGGGAAGGGGCAGGGAGGGGGTCCCCAGGGACAGGGTGGGGAGAGGCAAGGGGTTTTTCGGGGGGGGGGACAGGAAAAGGGGGGCAGGGAGTGCGAGGCAACGAGCTGAAAGCACCTGAGCTGGAGGAGCTTAGAAGGGCTTCAGCTGTCGGCGGCCATCTTGAAAGAAAGGAAGAAAGAAAGAAGGCCCACACTCACTGTCTGCAGCAGCAATTGGGGCCTCTGGCCACTCATGGCAGAGCCTCCGTGTGCAGCCGTCACTCCCCAATTACCCCCCACGCCTGGCCCCAGAAGTCTGGGAATAAAAAATAAACAAACCTCACTCACTGGTAGTAGCAGGGGCTCTGGGGCCACATGGCAGAGCCCCCCGCCCAGCCCCTGCTCCCTGATCTCCCTCTCTTGCCCAACCATGCCCCCGATGGATGCCCTGCCTGGCCCCAGCATCCAGGCACTTAAAAAAAAAAAAAAAAAAGCCCCATATTCACCGACTGCATGTGATTGGGAGCAGCAATTGGGGCCTCTGGGAGCTTGTGGCAGAGCTCCCTGTGCAGCACAGGGCAGTGGGGGGCAGCGGGGATTCCCCTCCACCTGGCACCCACATGGCAGCTGCCCCATGGTGAGGGTGCAGTGCAGCTTGGCAAAGTGCTGCACACTGCCTGAGAGCTGAGGCTGAGTAGTGCCAGGCTCCAGCTGACACATGGAGCTGCCCCAGCTCTGGGACAGAGCATGGCGCCCTGCCAAGCTGCACTGGACCCATGCCATGGGGCAGCTGCAGCTGGTGAGTGTGGGGCTTTTTTTTTTTTTAATAAGTGCCAGGACTAGGCTGGGGCCGGGTAGGGCGAGCATGGGGGCTTCTCCTGCAGATCCTCCCATTGTGCCTGCCTCTTCCCTGGCAGGGGGAGCTGCAGAGGCTATGCCCTGGTGCCGGCGTCAGGTAGCAGGGGGCACAATGCAGGCACGGCTCACTCTGGGTGGCAGCAGGGTATAGCCCCTGCTCCCGGCACTGCCGTGCTCACATCAGCACTGGAAGTGGGGGCTTTGCCCTGCCACCACTTGCCAACCAGCACAGAGGGGCGCGGGATGTGGGCGTGGCAGCGCTGGGGCAGGGGCTATGCCCTGCTGCTACTTGCCCATTTCTGCCTGGAGCAAGCTGCGCCCTCATTCTGCCCCTCCCCCTCCCCCTGCCTCAGCTGGGCAAGTGGCAGCAAGGCAGAGCTCCCACTCCCAGTGCTGCCACACCCACATCCTGCACCCCATTCCCCCCCACCCCAAAGTAATGTGTCCCTCGCCCCAGCTGGGCAGCTTGTCCCAGCCCCAGTCCCTCCCCCATGCCTCTTCCCTCCCCCAATCCCAACAGACTTACCGACTGGAGGCAGCTGTCAGCTGCCTGTTTAGTCTATGGCCAAATCTCCAAATCAGCCAAATCTTTTCTGAAACTTTTCCAAATCAATTCAGATACTTCGAATTGATTCAGAGCTTTTACTCCCAATTCAATTTGGATTGGGAGATTCGGTCCCCAAATCAGGCCAAATCTCCTCCTAATGGAATCAGCTACCAAAGCTTTTCACAGCCCTAAGGGGGCAAGGGAGTTCTCTGTCCCAGATCCTAGCATTGCTCAGCTTCCAGCTCTCCTCAGTCAGTGCTGGGATGGGGTTGCGCTCCACTTCCTCTCCCCCCCCCTCTGTCCTAGTGCTGCATGGCTCCCAGCTTCCCACAAGAGCCAAGCAGCACTGGGACTGGGGAGCTCTCTGCTTCCCCACCCAGGAAAGAGCTCACCAGCAGCTGTCCCAGTTGTGAGGCAGCTGCCAGCCACCCCCAGCTGGGCAGAGATTCCCCACCCAACAGGGGGTTGGCCAGGAGCTGTCCTGCTTCTGGTTTCTCTGCCCAGCTTGGGGCTCACTGAGAGATGCCCCAGAAGCAGGACAGCTCTGCTGAGCAGGGAAGACTTGCTGGGCACCAGGCTTACAGGCAGCTCTGTGTCCCGATGTGCGCAAGGCCAGAAGAGGTCTGCTGGCTGCAGTGGCAGCTGTCTTCTGGCCCTGTGCACAACAGGGGTCCTGATGTGCATGGGGCCAGGAAACAGCTTCTATGCCCCCTGCCATCCCCCAGGATAGCACCCCAGGGGAACTTGAAGCCCCCCCTGCAGCAGGCAGGGCATCATACCAGGACAGGAGCAGCCCTTTAACGGGCTGCTCCCACTGGGAACAGATATGCTTCTAACAGGGTGCACATGTAGACATGCTCCTGGGGAAGACTTGCTGCACAGTATTTTACTGCACAGTAAGCCTATATCACAGTAATAGCATGTGTAGATGCATCCAGTTTGCCCCATGCAAGACTATTTCAGCAAGAGCCTTGTGGATTTCCAGGGGAAGACCATCAGCATGTGAACAGGCAACAGAGATGTAAAAAGGTTTTCTACTGCTTTCCTAAATCCACATAACCAGGCAAAAAGTCTACCACACCGCATTTTTGGACACAGTACAGTACTAGTGACAGCAATTAATAGCAAAATCTCTCCATTAAGAAGAAAACAAATTCTTTCTGTTTCAACCAGTAAAGATTTCAAGCACTGTGAGACTAAACAGGAGTTCTCCTATAGGTCTGGAATACCAAACAGTGACTGATGAAAAATTAAACATTTATAATGTATGAATTGTGTCATTTGTACCTTAGAACAATACAGGATTTCATGAAAAGTTTAAGGGGGGCAGTCTTTGAAGCTTAATGTAACATTTTTAAATAGTAAGTGTTGCTAAAAATAAGATGAATTTAACCAGCTGCCATTCTCAGAAACTATAAGGTATTTTTCTTTTGAAGCTTTATTCCTGTTGGTGTTTCTGATTGTGTGCTAATGCATTTGAGAATCAAGTATTATGAATATAGCGGCACATTATGCACCCTGCAAAACTGGGCTTAACTGCTAGAATCCAAGAGTGCTGATTTTTATGCAGTTCTTTGCAATAGATGTGCCTTTGTATAAAGCATGAAAAAATTGGTAGAGATGGGATACAAGTGGCAGTAAAACGAAAATGTTGAGACTCTTTCTTTTAAAATACATCCTGCAGTTTAGATATAAAGCTCCTTATTTTTAGAAAACCAGTAGAATTGTTCAGGCTCTGCCCCTGTAGTTTCAATAGCAGTCTAGTGCTTTAAAACCCTGACCTTAAAAAGAAAACGTTTACATTGTAAATGTACTGGCAGTATGAAGACTATTCAATGAGGGAGTATCCAACTGTGGCAAAAAGTTCAGAAGCAGGTTATCTTCATTCTGAAAGGCCTAATCCACGGGGCTTTCATCGTGGTTAAAGCAAACCCTTGGCACTAATTGTGCATGAGTTCTAGCAGTGCACCTGTATACATCTTAAATTTCACACAGCCAATTAAAACCCATGAACATCAGACCACTGAATAGTATAAATCAGCACTTTTGACAAATGCTGTTAGAGAGCATGTTTTAATGGTCAAATTTTCTGGAAATACAGGAAAACCTTGAAAGGGATTGGTACTAGCGTCTAAAATGTATATCATTTCATAGTCTACAGTACAACAGCCTGTGGTGACCATGGTATCTGAAGGATAAGCAACATTCATGCAGAACAAGCTGTGCAGGGAATACATAAAAAAACCCCATTCATACCTGCCCCTACCACCACTGGAGGCACTACACGTCAGGCACAGGCAAGGCCTTCCGGAGCACAGCAAAGCACAGCTGCAGTCACACGCTTTGGAAGTCTGAAACAGATGCTTAACTGTGCCTAGTGGACAATTCTGCTTATTTGTGTAGAGCTGAAGGGGGCCATACTTGCATACAAGTTTTGATAGATAGGTCCCCCTTTAGAAAAGCTGGCTGCTATTATTGGCATATGCTATGCAGAATACATCCAGCCCTGCGCACAAGAACAGCAAGTTAACTCCAAGCATTCCAGAATTAAGCGCCAAGGCCCCACATTCTTGACCACTATTTTTCCCCACTTTGGGAGGGGTGGAGATGCTTTCTTTCCACCTTTTTTTTTTTTTAGATCATCTCAAGAACTAAAGGCAACTCTTCACTTCTCTTAGGAGAGGGTGAGAGGAGTTCCCTCTCGCCAAGGCAGGGGCAACTGCCATTTGTCTAGGTTGGGAAGGGGACAAACATAGACAGCTACTCCACTCCTTTTGTTTCTTGCTCCCCACCTGTGCTCTGCATTCACTCGCTGTCATTTATCCCATAGCCTCTTATTCCTCACATTCTTCTTTTCTGCCATGCTTCCCTCCATGCCCTCATTCTGACTTCCTCCTGCTCCCCAGCATCATTCTAACTCCTATGGCTGAACCTGTTTCCAAGCAAATTCCTTGTTGACTCCAGAGCTTTGTTTTCTGTGTCTTTACATGTCTTTGACCCTCACATATTGATGAAAAGTTGACTGTCTTCCATAACAACAACTTGGTTGCTGCCCATTTGGGAACAATGAAAAATGAGATTTGTTTTAATAGAGACTTTAGCTTTGCAGTGAGTAGCCTGAAGCTTCAGCCCTACTGACACTAATAGGGGAACATAGCTATCTTTAGAGGCAGCCTCACTTTCACCTGGAAAACTACTTGTTTAAGGGAAAAGGTTGAAGTGACAATTTTGGCTGTCTTGCTCAGGGCTGTTTCAGTCCCACTGCCTTGCCCAGGAGATGGCAGCTGTTTTTGATGAGGACTCAACTTCTTTCAAGATGGGCTAGAGTTGGAGAAGCAAAACTAGAAAATTCTGAGGACCTATATCAAGTCCCAACAGTTTTGTGAGGTGTGCAGTAAAATCATAAGAATTGGCAACAATGAAACTAATTGTGTATCCAGCCCCTGCCCAGGAAGAATAAGAGTGGCTCCTTGTACCCCACACCATATTGTACATTCAGACAGGACATAACCCAAACTGCCTCAGGATTATTATTCTGCAAGTTGCTGTTACAGAAGCTTCACTCACAACTTTGCAATTAAGGAAGATTTTCTGTTTTGCATTTAAAGCAGGGATTCAAGCTCCTTATTGTGCATGAACTCCTCCCCCCCGCAGTGAATCTTCCCCAAACTTATAGTACTTACTCCTGAGCACAACATAGATTTTCTGAGCATTTAGAAGAAAACCTGCTTATTTCTTTGATTTAAAATTAAACTGGGTCCTTTAAGGAAATTCAGCATCTGTGTCAATCTTTGTTTTTGTCCTGACTGATCTGAAAACAAACAAACTCTTCCAACTCTCTGTATAGCTAAAATTAATTAAAATCCTGTGTGCAGGTTACACTTGATGAAATTAGGTTGTAATTAAGCTAAGTGTTAAGTATAATTAAGCTGAGCTAATTGCTATGTTTATATCTGATCCACAGAGGATCAGGTCAATAGCTCAGGTCACTCTTAAGTGGATCTACATCAGAGGTACTTTAACCAATCACCACCTTTCATCTATAGCTAATCTGCATGTAACAATTCTGTTGGTTATAATGATTCAGCAGTAGGAGGGAGACTGGACATATGTCAAGAGTTCTCATTAGTAGATTACTTACCAGGTCTCATTAGTAGTTTGCTGCTCTCTGCAGGTTCTGTAGGTGCATGCTAGTTTGGCATCAGCAATACAATCTTGGCTTCATGCTGATGAAGCCCTCCCCGGGCACCTGAGACAAGTGCAAAAGGGAATTCCTTTAAAATACAAGGATTCTGGAGCCTGCATGCACTCCACCTGCCCTTTCTTCACAAGGCACTGGTCTCACTTATGCAGTCCTTTAACTAATTAATTACAAATCCAGGCTAGATTCAAGATCCCACTAAAGCTGCTTTACCCTGCTCTGCTAATGCAAATCAGCTGAAAGCCCAGAGCAACTAACCCAGTGCTCTCTGGCTGCTTTTTGCTGCTTGCACAAGTGAATCTGCCCTTAAAAAGATGTACCCTGAAATCATCTATCATTTTATTTTTTACTTTTAATTCATTAGAAATATAGTATGTATTCTCCTTTGGATTTCTTGTTCAGTAGACTTGCATTTCTTAAAACTGAGATAATTAGCAGATTAAACTGTTAAAATGGAGTTAAGGTTGATGGTGAATATTAAAAATGTGGAGATAAAAATGATTTATTACAATTTTCTCCAAACCAAGACATACACATTCAGACTTAAGGTCACTCTCAAAGAAATCTAAACATGTTAAGGTATGAGAATTCACAGCAAAAGCACCCAGAAATTCTTATCTATTGCCTTAGAAAAGAATTATGAAGGGAAAACATAAAAAAAATCTAATGTACTTAAACACCAGTTTAATACCACCTGGGATTAAAACAATAAATAATTTAATTGTAATCATATATTGATCCCTGCTGTCATTACAGGGGAGAGTTAAGGCTGCTTGTACCCATAAATAGATGGGCTAGAAATTAACTTCATCATTTAACTAAGGACAAAATAAAAGGCGCTGTATCTCATTCCCCTTCCAGATATCTTGGCCATGCTATCTGATGCCTCATTTAACCAACATCCCTTAGAAAGTGGCTAGTAGGAGTAAGATACAAAATAGCAAGAATAATGTCCTTATTTTTTGCATGGAAGTAATCCAGCTTGAACAAAATACCAGGTTCAAAAATAGCTATATTAAGTCTGATTCTTCCTTCACAAAAATGTTATATTAGTGTAATTCCATGTACTTCCAAAGTTACTTATGATTTACACTAATATACGTGAAAGAAAGATCAAATCAAGTCTGCCCACTTGAAGCCAGTAGAATATATTTGCATTTTGATAACTACATTGGCAATGTACCTGGCTGGCAAATTTTTGCACAGACTTCTGTTAACAGATTTTGCACAGACTTCAGTTAACAGATTAATACACAGGCTAGCGGGGCCCCTGCCAATCATGGACCCCCAGATGCCTGGGTTCCCTCAGGATTGGCGGGTTTCCTTTTGCAGGCAGACAGCATTCCAGCCTGCAAGGGGTTCTGCTTGGGGCTGCTGGGAGATGCAGGGGTGGTGCCAGCCTCTTCCCAGTGTGGGGGCTGGGCCAACGCTGGGCTCGGCTGGGCTGGGAGCACTGCACTGCTGGGGTTGGGAGCGGGGCAGTTGGGTGGCAATGGCAGCACTGGGAGGGGGGGAGAAAGTGAATTTTGGGGTGGCTATAGCCCCCCAACAGTCCCCTAGTGCCAGACCTGTACATGTGCATGGCCACATGTGGCCAGGAATACAGCCAGGCAGCCAGCTCCCTACAGGTAAGTCTAATGGTAGGGAAGGGGCATGGGGTGGGGCAGATCGAGGCCCCCACAGTGAGGGAGGGAATGGGGCTGGGGGCACTGTCCAGCCAGGGCAGTGCATAGGACCCAGTGCTGAGGCATGGAATTGGATGAAGCTACAGGTGGCCCATCCAGGAGGTATGGGACAGGAGGAGGGAGAGCCCCAAGATCACAGTGGGCAGCCTGCATCCACCCTTGCCCCACTGGGCTCTACTCTGGTCATGGCAGAGGGAGTGGGGGGGGAGCAGGGAGGAGAGATAGGCATGTGCCACCCCAGCTTTGCTGGGTACACCCTGCCTCCACCGTAGGGTATGAAGGCCTACCCTGCCCTTGGCAGTGGCAGCACCAGGAGAAGGAAGGGTCCCTCCCCCCTGTGGAGTCCATCTCCCATGGGGAAGAGGGGGCCTCCAATTTTGTATTTTCCCAGGGCCCCAATAAATCTTAATCTACCTCTGGTTAAGGCAGTTGTTCTTAACCTTTTTTTAGATTCAAGGAACCCCATGTTAGACTCAAGGCACCCTTTGGAAAATGCCAGCTCTTAGCTTTCACTTGTTTCTTGATTACGGAATAAATAAAGCAATTATAAATAAGCAATTATTAATAATAAAGCAAAAATAATAAAGCAATTATTTTGTTGCAAAGCACTCTGGAACACCACAACAAGGCCACAATGTTTTTTATACTCTGGGTTCCTATTTAAAATCTCTGGGTTTATCTTGTGAATCATATGTGAATGTCTGCATACCTAACACTGTTGATACTGAGTGGTACCCTGTGAAACCCTTAGAAGGATCTCAAGACACCCCAGGTTATTGCAGCACCCTAGTTGAGGACCATTGAGTTAAGGTGTTTAGTTGTTCAAACCTTTTACCATCAGTACATATTTTCTTAAAACAACAAGGAAAGGAAGACTCAAGAAAACTCTAATTTCATCATCATACTTGCTGTATATGCTATTGCCTAAATCTTAGATGAGGAACTCTGAATTTTTCTAGTGCTATAAATATGGGTCCTCCAATATTTTTCTCATTGTAGTGGGAGGTCAGAATAATAGTAAGGATTATTATAAAGAAAACACATTAGTGTATTACGTGCTGTTTTACAGGAGGATTAGGAGCTTTAGGGTCTTGAGGAAATTGCCTGGGAAGGATTGCATCAGGAAGAAAAGAAATGTTGAGTAAATCTAAGAATTTGTGGAGATGGAGCAAAGGGAGCAGAGGATTCATAAGTTTCAATAGGGCTGGGTGAAAAGGTAAGTAGTTGTATACATTCAATGTTGGTGAATTGGCTGTGTGTGTTAAGGTTCTACATTGCACAGACCAACTATACCAGGAGTGGCCAACACACAGCTTTGGTGTCCAAACTTCCAAGTCTAAACTGAGTAATGTGCTCACTGTGAACAGTCGCATTATGTGACATGACAACAGCTATGGAAGCTGGTCACCATGTGCTTGTGCAAAGATTCAAGGAGACTCATATTAACTTCTGAAGAGCCGTATGTGGCTCCAGAGCCACAGGTTGGCCACCCCTGAACTATACGATTCTCCTTTCCCCATTCTTGAAAGAGGAATCTGGGAATATTCTGAACTGAAGAAATTAAGACACTATTTACCACAAAACTATTAGACATAGACTCTGTCATGGCCAGGTCCAGCAGAGGTGTGACCACACCCCCTCTTTGGCTGTGCAGCCCATGTACAGTGAGCTCTCTATGAGCTCACTGGCTCTTTAGCGCAGAACACTGCTTGCCTCCAACCCATCTTGCCCATCATTGGATTCCAACCCAACTCTGATGTGTTGGTGAGTCTGAATTATGCATAGTCATTCTCACTCATATCTCAGCTCCCATTACCAAAGTACCTGGCAATGAGATACTAAGAGTTCCTCTTTAAGGAAAACTGCTGAGTAGAACATCCTTCTGCCCCACCTAGTCATGGAAAGATCTGGCAAATGGCAGGAAGTGAGTGGATCAAACAGTGCTGACTTAAGTGCTTGGGGAGTCACTAAAATACTAGGGGCGTCTGCCAAACATAAATTTCCATACACAGTGACCTGGAAAAGAGGGCACTGGGAGGAACACTTCCATAAACAAAAAGGCATAAATAGGTTAGTTTGGGGTTGTGTCCTACCTCTGTTTTTTTTTTTACTGAACTCCATTGTAATGGTTAGGGAATCTACAAGTACCTAGGTCCCCTTAAATTTTGATTACAACAACCTCCTTATGGAAGTACTACTCATAGTTCCATAATAACAACTGGGTAATTTTTGCTGTCAAAACAGTGATTCAAGCATAACTACATGGCACATCCCAAAGGGAGGTAGCTTCCTTGCAGAGTGAATGCTACCTAGATCACTCTGAAGCAAGTTTTTAAGGTATTGACCAGATGTTTAGCCTGTGTCTGTCAATAGTGTTCAAAGACCACTGAATTTTTTAACACTGGTGTTCAGAAGCCACTGAATTTTTGGTGACCATCTGACCAAATAAAGGAATTCCTTAATAAATATGCTTCACAGCTCATTACTCACTGATCTTCCATATATGTCTGGACCAAAAGAGCTTCCAAAACTGAACTAGACAGATGGAGGCAACTGTTAGGTTCAGCTACAGATACCTTCATTACTGATCTTATCCTGCCATTTACCATGGAACAGATGATGAACAGATGAAGACATCAAGAATAAAAAGAAATAAGTCTGCCACTTCTCCGGCTTTTGCAGCACCCACATTTCAATACCATATCATAGAATATTTTCCAGAACTACTGGTTATGCTCCTCAAATACTTAAAAATTGAGGCTGGGAGATAGTTAGAGAGAGAGATTTAGTTTGTAAAGCCTGATAACCAGACTTATGTATACTGCTTTGCTAGCCATCAAGCTGAGCACATCAACAGTGATTCATCAACCGGAGCAAACAAAATAACATTATTAATGTATCTGAGGTCTTGAAGCAAAACTGTATTCAACTTGATGGCAGAAACATCTTCCTCAGTGGTGACACATAGGGTGTGCAAGGGGGGCGCATGTGCTGGGGGAGCTGGTTCACCCCCTCACAGACAGCATTCCCCACTTAGGCGATGGGCAGTGGGGGCAAGCGGGAGTGCTGGTGTCTCCCCTGAGAGCACTGGCCAGGGAGTGGGGGCGCCAGGAGAAGCACTGCTGGCACTTCTGGGTCAGTGCAATCAGCCACGAGGGACCTTCCCACAACTCCCAGTCGCTGACTGGCTGGATCTCAGGAGGCACCAGTTGCTTATGAGCTTTCTTAAGCCATTTTGGGGAGAGCATCACTTTCCCCATTGTTTTTCCTGAACTGGAAGCCACTGGAAGATTTTAACAGAGGTGACTGCTGGCTACCTTCTTCAGGGAAACTCTGCCGTATACGAGACAATGAGCGTGTCTACACATTCATTAATGTGCTGTAATTACAGTGCGCTACATTTAGTACTTATAATAACAGGTATTAACTTAATGTGCCTTAATCAGTGCTACTAAACAGTTGCGCCAGTGCACGTTTTTTTGTGACACTAATTCACAGTAGACTATACTGATCATTAGCACGGTTTTTGCCTGCCATGCTAATACTAGTAGAATTAGTCTACTGTTCACTGAGCATCTCGTGTAGATGCACCCAGTGAGGAGGAAAAATAGAGCAGAAAAATCTAACATGCCTTTAAGATATCAGTTTAATCTGGGACCACATATGCTCAAATGCCTTAATGATGTTTTTTGCAATATGTCCTCCTCCTACAATTTGGACACCCTTTCTCTCTCCTCCTGGACTTCAGTGGACTTCAGCTCCTGTACCAAGCCTCTCTAACCCCTGTTGCCATTGTGGGTGTGGGTGTGGATGTGCGTGGGTGGGTGCAAGGGAACCAATAAGACATTGTGTCACCATCTGCCCTGTTCAATAAAACCACTGTCATTTGCAACCCCGAGTTGGGTCATGTTTTATTGAATCCCAGTCCCTCCCTCATCTTAAATTCAAGCCTCATTCTCTCTCTCTCCCTCTCAGCTCCAGTCCCCACCCTCTCTGCTAGTTTCCCAATCTCCTCCCAATTCCATCTCCCCTTTTCTGCCAGCTCTCAGCCTCTCCTTGCTTTCCTGCTGGCCCTGCTGCCTCTCAGCCTCCCCTGCTCCTACTGCCTTTTCCCTGTGACTTTCTGTTGCCTTTCTCTGCTTTCCTGCTGCCCTGCCCCCTGCTGCTTTTCCTGTGATTTTCTGCTGTCCATCTCTCTGTTTTCAGGCTTCCCCCGTCCCTTCTGTAATCCTCCCCCCACCTCCTCCTGCAGCTTCCCAGCTCTTCTTAGCTGTCCTGCAGTTTTCTCCAGCAGCTGGAGCCTTTCTCCAGCTTCCAGCACCTACTGCTACTCCCTGCAACTTCTCTAGCTGCCCCGGAGCCATCCTCTGGCTTCCCACACCCAGAGCCCCTCTTTATCACCCACACTTCCCCTTAGTCCCATTTGCCCCTCTCCCCACCTACCTTTTCAGCTCCAGTCCCAGCCTCTGTCCCAGCATGCTTCCGTGTTCTGCAGGCTTTGGGCATTGTCTTTTAATCAATTAAGATCAACTAACCTAAAGTTACCCCCGAACCTCAGTTCTTCAGCCTAGGCCCCTGTAGTCTACCAGTTCTAATCCCAGTCCTGATAACTTTAACTCCCTACACTTCTACTTTCTTACCTTAATCTTTACCCAGGTATCCCAAGTACACCAAGCACAAACATACATACACATCACAACACCCAACTTAGGAACTCACTTGTGCATATGCGTAGGTGGGTGGTATGTGCATGAATTAGTGAATACACACATATAGATATGATTGTGTGTGTGGTATATGAATTAGTAATCCACATATGTGTATTGGATGTGCAGGTGTTGGTAACTGGTAACTGATTCTGTCTAAATTTGGTGTGTGTAGCGTGTATGGGCTTAAACTGGGGATAGGTGTGCATGAACCTAGACTGGTTATTTTGAACGTGTGTGTATCTGAGTTGCTAGTGTGTGTGTGTATATATATGGTATCATGTGCATGATATACAAAATAGTGATCTGTGTCTAACTTTTGGGGTGTATAATGTACGTACTTGAATTGGTGATAAGTATGCATGTGCCTAGGCTGGGTTGGATGTGTATGTGCCTGAGCTGGTAGTGTGTGTGTATGCACCTAATTGATTTGTGTGTGTTTTGTATATGTGCAATTGTACACCATGCTCTACTGTCTAACAGTGCAGTATTGAGATCCTGAGCATTGGCCTGACCCCTCAGGGCAACAGTTTCAGATTACTTCCTAATATAATGAATGTATTTTTACTTAGTTAGAATTCATTTGAAATTCAGCATTTTCATGTAAAAATGAATGAATGGCCAACTCTTGTTCAAGATTGGTGCACTCTTAATCCCACAAAAATATAAGAATGACCACTTGACTCAGCGTGTTTTAAATAAACTGCAAAACACTTTCTTCAAGCTGTGTTTCCTTCATCAAAGGTCTCTGTCTCTGTCTCTGTCTCTGTGTCTCACACACACACACACACACACACACACACACACACACACACACACACACACACCATCTTTTCAAGAAGGTACTCAGATACAACGATAATGATTACCAAGTAAATATCTAGATAGTGTATTGTGACCACTGACTTTCCTCTTTTGCTGTTTCAAACATGTTCTTTTACTCAGGTATATTTGCAACTGTGAGGTCTTTACGCTGATCTTGTATCTCTGGTGACAGAACTGTACTGTTTTTTGTACTCAGCAGTCTTTGTATTCACCATGCTTGCCTGCTCCATAACAATATGTGAATGGTGGTTCTCAGTAACAGATCATATCATTACATATCCCTTTGAGATTAAGATGGGAGTTAAATGAGTCTGCCTCAATGCTCCAACACTCCTTTTGATATTCCTTACCATGATGCAACATCTGACCACCAACAAGCCTCCAGTCAGAGTGGAGCTAAATTACTGAATGGATGGTGAGCTGTTTAATTTCAGCCAACTCTAAGCCAAAACCAAGACTACCCCAACTTCAGTCATTGACCTCCAGTATGCTGCTAATGCATCTCCAATCACTCAGAAGCAGGCCTTCAGGCACTCATTCTTGTCTTTACTAAGGCATACAAGAAAATGGGACTGATGCTTAACATATAGAAGACTAAGGTCCTCCACCACCAAGCTCTTACTAAGCAGTCCCCGGCTCTGGTAAATCAGATTCATAATGAGACTCTGGAGAACGTTGAGTATTTCCTGTACCTTGTAAGTCATGTCTCACAAAAAGCTGACATCCACAAATAAATCCAACATCACCTCAAATATGCAAATGCGTCCTTTAGACATCTGAGGAAACAGGCATTCAAAGACTGTGACATCAGATCCGAAACCAAGCTCATGGTTTATCAAGCGGTTGTGATCCCCTCCTTACTGTGTGGAGCTGAGACATGGACAATGTACAGGAAACACCTCAACTCATTGGATAAGTACAATCAACGCTGCCTGTGGAAGATCCTTCAAATCCAGTGGGATGATAGACATGCCAGCATTAACATCCTCTCACAAGCAAGCACCACAAGCTTCAAGGTAACAATCACCCAACATCAACTTTTCTGGGCCAGCCAAGTCATCTGGATGTCTGATTCCAGACTCCCAAAGCAGGTTTTATTCTCTCAGCCTCAGTTTAAGAGGAGGACAGAGAAAGCACTTCAAGGGCCCGTTGTAGACAAAATGAGAGGCGTGTGTGCACGACACTTTAAAGAGGGCTAAATGCTTTTGTACCACTTTAATGGTATCAGTGTTTGCACACCTCGGTGGTGTATTGCGCATTAATTCCACCCGCTGTAGGAAATTCGGCAGCTTAATGTGCCTTAACTGATTTGAGGTGCAGCAAACTAAAACTCCTTCAAGGAGTTTTAGTTTGATGCCCCTACAGCCATGGAGTGAAGCACCAGGCTCAATGCAGCTCAGGGGCTTTGTAGGAAGCCCTGCAGCCAGCCTAGCAGCAGCCCAGGAAGGCAGACTCTGGCCAAGAAAAGCTGCGAGCCTGATCTCTCTCCCTGCCCCTCCCTGCCCCTCCCTGCCCCCGGCTCCTGCTTGAGCTGCGTGGAGGCCCAGTGCTTCCCTCCATGGCTGCGGTGCCCCCCAGCTGCTGCAGAGGGAAGCACCAGGGCCCCCCCCCCCCATCATCCTTGCCTGAGAGGGGTTGCTGAAGAACTTGTATTTGTGACAGTCTGATATGATATGCAATATCGTTTTGATAGACAAATGGTTAACTGCTTAATACAGGGGTTGTCAACTGGGGTACGCAAAAAGGTGCTAGGGGGTATGTGCAGGTGGTTGGGAACAGAGCTCCACCACCCACCACCCCATGCTGTCACCTCCCAGGAGCAAGACTGGGGGAGGGGCAAGTGCAGTGGCTCCCCTATGTGGTGGGGGAGGGAGCTCACACATGATGGCTGCCACTACTATCCAGCATCCCACACCACTGCACTCTGGTCGCACATGCGGCTCCGCGGGCTGCTGATGGTGGTGTGCAATTGGCTGAGTGTGAGGCCCATCAGCAGCCCACAGAGACACACATGCAATCAGCCACCATTGTGTGACTGGCCATGTGACATGCAACCACCACCACCACCCACCCACCCCACACCACCACATGCAAGGCCCCGCTCCAACTCTGCATCCAACTGCCACCACCAGAAGGGGCATACTCCTTAAAAAAGGTTGAAAACCACTGGCTTAATGCATAATAATTTTGACTCCCCTTATTCTCTCCCTATTTGTTTGCATTATCCTTCTGTTACATCTTGTCATAACCTAGACTGTGAGCTTTTAGGGACAAAGGCTGCGTGTTCTTAGGGGTGCACGAAATGGGGTGTATTGAATTCGGATTTGTGTTCGGCCCAAATCAGGGACAGTGATTCAATTCGTTGATTCAGATCACTGTCCTCAATTCGATTTGACGAAATCCGGATCTGAAGATTCAATGCTGATTCAGAGAATCAGTGAGTCAGCCATAGACACAGCTTTAAATGTTTTTTATACATATCTCGAGGTACCAGGCCTGGCTTGTGAATGCTGCGATGCTGGGGCAGATGGAGCGTCCCACAGGAGCATGGGGAGGCCCCCCTGTGTGCTCAGTGGTGAACTCGGAAGTGGATCAGAAGTACTTGCAATCCACTTCCAGGTCCTCCAGGGATCAGTGATCAGCTGCAGGTCCAGGTGCCCCTCTAGACCCAGGAGGCACCAGTCGCCAAGCCGAGGGGGTACGGGGGAGAGCAGCCTAGCGCACTCCCTAGCAGATCCAGAAGTGGATAGGACGTGCTTCTGGTCCACTTCTGGGTCTACTGCCGAGTGTGCTGGGGAGCCTCCCACACTCCTGTGGGACACTCCATCTGCCCCACCATCTCAGCATTCACAAGCCACCTGGTACCTTGAGGTATGTAGTAAAAACATTTAAAGCTGTGTCCATGTTTGAATCACTGATTCTCCAAAGTTTCCGATTCGAGTCAGAGAGATTAAAGCGTCTCCTGATTCAATTTGGATTCAGAGATTTGGCCACCGAATAGGACTGAATCTCCGCTGAATTGAATCAGGGACTGAAGCTTAGCACAGCCCTAGTGTTTTTACTATGCATCAGTGCAGCAAAATAGAACATGCCTGATCTTTCATGGTGCCCTGATACACTAGTGCAATGTAAATCATAAATACAAATAATGCTAGCTCATACTCAGAAGTTAATAAGCAGAGAGTAATAAACACTGTAGTTGTGGTGGGTATCAGAAACATGTAAGCGCTCATTAAAGCACATTTTAGAAAATTGGATGCATCTTTAAAGAAGGGCATTTCTTTCCAGAAAGATGTGGGTCAGAATGCTTGGGTGTCTGAGTCAGTTTTGACATAGACATATCAAAGGTCCACTGATATTTTTTGTCCCATGTGATGGGTGGAGTCCATCATCAGAATATAAACTTCTACAGCTATCCTGATATGGCTGGCATGGTCCCCTTACTCATCCCTCTGCCAGCTGCTTTATTAGCTGTTCTAACTCTTGCAGCACCTGGCAACCCACAAGAGAGTGATGTTGAAAGGTAACTTAAACAGCTGCCTAGAACGGCTGGTAGAAGATGGGAGCAATGGATCATAAAGAAAATAACTAAACATGGTACATTTTTAAAAGACTTGTTCTGCTTTTCTGAGTGAAAAATCCCATAGGAATTATGATGGTGTTTGCTTGCCCTTCCTAGTGTGTAGAACTCCTTTTCTTTTGAATCTGATGAAAATATGCAGTCTTGTCAACTGGGAAAAAAGGAGTGCCCTTATCTTGTGCCTCCTCTTCTTGAGCATGAGTTATAACACGCTGGAGATGCTGCCTTGTTATTACAGTACAGTGCCTTCTAACAACATTCCTTTAACTAATAGAGGAAGGCCTACATTTTAAAATAGATGTAAATGTTGTTTACAGGGCACCAAAGAGAATGTCATCAATGAGTGCAGTTCTGCTGCAAAAAGCCAGGCACTGTCCTTCATGCTATATATAGTGCCAAGTGTCCACAATTGCTACTGGGCTCTGCCTTATATAATGGAGTTTAGCACCTTGCAGCAGAATCAGACTTTAGCTTTTGTGAATTAAGCTTCCTGCTAAATCTCCAGAACAATACAGCACCTTCTAATACAGGCAGAAGTGATCATATGCAGATTATCCTGTTGTTCCACTCATACAGCAAGCTGATCATGACTCTAACATATGTTCTTTGCTTTCTTGGCTTAAGTTACGGTTGTCTTTCCTTTTCTTTCTTTCTCTCTCCCCCTTGCTTGCCTTCCCTCCAACTCTCTCAGGAGCAATAAATGCCAGCAGTAAATATTCCCAGCCTTACGAGGATTTCAGTAAATTAAGGTTCACATCCAAGCTTTGGGCAACTTCCTGTATTCTAAATGGGATCCAAATGAAGGTTTTCCAAATTCTATACAGTATAATAATAATAAAAAACATACCTAAATCATTAAAATGAGCGACAGCATTCCCAATACCAGCTCTCTGCTCTATAAATAATGTATAAAACCAATCTGCATTATATTAGCAAAGGATAAAAATTAGAAAAGGGTAAAAGTAAAAATATCTCATTTCTGAATACACAAAGAATATTCTACCTGGTCCTGAGCTCACAGCTCCATCTTGTGGAGGATCATGGATGTGATTTCATTTGCTGTTTGCCTTCTGTTTTAATTTTACAATTTTCATTCATTTAAAAACACTTACCAGCATGTAAGATTTATTGAAAAAAATAACTGCAGAATGAGGCTAGTGACACAAAAAAGCATAACCACCATAACTTTCTTGTTGACCAGAACATCACTGTATAACTTTCTTGTTGACTAATTCTCTCAACCTCTCTAGATGACACCCTAATGCATGTTCTTTCAAGCTTTCTCATTAGAAATGGTACAGTGTCTTGTTCTCCTCCATTGTGGTTATAACCTAGACAATTTTGAGAGATCCCATGAGCGCACATGTGCAAGGGCGCACATTCCCTGCAGAACTAACAGCAGTGGCACATCTTTGTGTCACTGCTATTTGCACCCAGGCACGCCCCTACACACTCACTCTGGTGCATGGCAAAGGCACCTTGGTGGGGCAGGGGCAGCCTTACCTGGGGTCCTGGGGCCAGTTGCTCATAGCCTGGCCAGCAACCAGAGCATGGCTCTGGCCAGCCAGGCTCCAGTTTCTAGCGGCGCACGCTGATTCCATGTACACCACACTGCTTTTGTTAGCAGCGTGGTTTTTTTACACTGGGATTTCCCACTGCAAATTAGTAGCACAGCACATGGGTGCACATGCACCGCGTGCAGCTTGCAGCACCTCAGACAGCTTTAAGGTGCCACAAACAACATGTGTGTGCTCATGAGGACAGATCTTTTATGGGTATTATAGCAATCTATTTTGTGTCTCTTCCTATGAGCCAAGTTCTGCTCTCTGTTACACCCGTTTAAATGGAGAATAACTCAGTTGACTTGAATCCAATAACTCATCTTGCAGCCAGATCCAAAGGCCATTGAAGTAAACTGTAAAAGACTCCAATTGTCTTCAGTGGGCTTTGGACCAAATTTTGTTCTTAGTTTTGTGCCAGTGCCAGTACAAAGTTACTCTTCATAGTATGTTTGTTCAGCTCAGATTTAAATGCATTGAGCTTCCAATATATCCTAGGGGAGATTACTCCACTGTTGCTAAGAATTTTTCTCCAGCTTTTAAAACTTTCATTTGGATTAATTAATATTGGTAAAACAGTTAAAGAATAAAAATCCTGTGTACCTGGTTAGTAATATTTGTCCTATTATTCCTAATTTCTAATTATATACCTTTTGTCCCCAGTAGCTCCTCTAGGGCAGCACTACCTCTGGAGTATGCCACCTTCAAGTATTCGTTAATACAGCCTTCTTTCTTTTATCAGGAGAGATGAAGCAAGTATTCACTGAACAAGATTTCTTCTTTATTTTCGACATCTTGTGCTTAATATATTCCTTATAACATCAGATGTTTTAAATTTATACATTACTTCCTAGACACTATTATCCAACAAAAAGAGCTTTGTTACAGGCAATTAGGAAAAGTACCATACAATTTATGCAGCCATATTCTACTATAATATACAGAATGGAACAAGCAACTGCATTGTCAGAAGGCTGGTTATTAATAGAAATTTGGGCCCTTACCTTGTCTTTTAAAAATTGTGGACTGGAGCAGGATGGCAATTAAGGAATCGGAGCCTACTATGAATGAGAAAGAATCGGAGCCTCCTATGAATGAGAAGGTGATAAGGTATCTCAGCTGTTAGAGACAAGTCCCAATAACAAAAGGGACCACCAAGAAAAAACAAAAAGCACCATTAGGATCATAAAATTTCCACAGCAGCAGGTATTAAGAGATGCTTGTGAGAAGAAGCTATATTCTTTCCAGAGTTAAAGTACAAGAAAAAGATCAAGGAATCAGATCCTGATGAACACTTGCCCTTTTGGCCGCTAGAGAGTTGAAAAGGTCTGCAAAAGGAAACTGAGTATTTTTCTAGCAAAGAGAATTCCCAGCTGACACGGTCCCTGCTCTGAATTACAAGTAGGACTAATGTACCCTACCTTTCTCTGCATCCTTGGAATTTTTTGGCAGGACAAAGGTGATGCACAGCCACCTTCTTAAGGTCCTACACTAAGAGGACTGTTGCTGGACACAGGATGCTGAACTGTCCTCTCAGAGCTTTAACCTCTAAAAATTAGGTTAGTAGGGCAGTGAGTATAATACTACAATCATGCAGGTACTCATGGCGTTATAAACCATGTATGTGTTCATTCTATTTTTAAACATGGCAGAAATGATACTGTAAGCAAATTTTGAGTCTGGTGTTTTGGTGACTAAAGACTGAAAATCTTTCAGTGCCTCAGGGGATAATGGTCTGAAAGAAAACAGAGTAAGACATGGAAGATGGATAAAAAATGAACTTGTGTATATATACATTATATGAAATTTAACATCAGCGTGCTACAAATGTACAGGTTTATACCACACCACAATGGAATTTGATGAATTCCTGAAATGTAATGAACATCATCTTCTGTCTGGACTCTATGGGCACATCCCCTAGAGTGGGAACATACGTTTTCCTGGGGATAAAGTGCACTGGCACAATACGTACTGCTGCTGCTTGTCCCTGGGAAACACCCATGCACACACGCTCTGGAGTGTGGCATGTTGCCCTGGGTGGGGTAGGGGAGGCTGGGGCCAGTACCTGGGCTGGCCCCAGCAACCTAACTTGGGGTCCTGAGGGCCTCCAGGGGCTGCAGCCACAGCAGTCTGACAGCATGAAGCCTGGCTGGCAGCTGGAGTATGGCTCTGGCTGGCCAGGCTCTGGTTCCTGGTAGTGCACACTGCCACCACATTCACCACCCCACTTTTTTAAGGAATGGACTTTTTGACACGGGGATCTCCCAGTGTTAACCCTTCCCCGCCAACACTGAATGGGGAATATCTGCATGTGTGTCATGTGCAGCGTGCAGTGCCTCAGATGGGTCATCTGAATGCACCCTGTATTTGTAGCGTGCCATATAGAAAGGGCTCCAATCTTGGTTGGTCTTCAGGGACTACCATAATATACATGATTAGTAATAAGGAAAACAACCTTCCTCATGCAGATGGACTTATTCTAATTATTATTCTCTTCATCCTCATGTCTCTGTGCCACATCACATAGGGATCCATGAAGTAGGATGATTCTTCCAGAGTTTTTCTGTGCTAAAGGTTGATTCAGAATAAAATCCTATATCTGACCTTAATTGAAATCAATATTCACAGTTCAGCCTAATCTTTTTATGACCAGATGACTTATCACCTGGACAAGGTGGAAGAGATCAACATTGTATATCTCGACTTTAAAAAAGCCTTTGACCTGGTATCCCACAATCACCTCTTGGCTAAACTGGCTAACTGCGGCCTCAATCTCACCACAATCCACTGGCTGGGGAATTGGCTCTGCAGTAGGACCCAGAGGGTGGTGGTCAATGGGAGCCAATTGTCTTGGTGTGTTGTGACCAGTGGGGTCCTTCAAGGCTCTGTCCTAGGGCCTATACTATTTAACATCTTCATCAATGATGTGGACATTGGTGTCAGAAGTGGACTGGCCAAGTTTGCTGATGACACCAAACTCTGGGGTAAAGCATCCACACCTGAGGACAGGAGGGTAATCCAGGTGGATCTTGATAGGCTCATGAAATGGGCGGACGAGAACCTGATGGTGTTTAACGCAGAAAAATGCAATGTTCTCCACCTTGGGAGGAACAACCTGCAGCATGCTTATAGGCTCGGCAGTGCTACGCTGGCTAGCACTACAGATGAAAGGGACTTGGGGGTCATGATTGACCACAAAATGAACATGAGCCTTCAATGTGATGCTGCGGCTAGTAAAGCGAGCAAAATGCTGGTTTGCATCCATAGATGGTTCTCAAGCAAATCCCGGGATGTCATTCTCCCCTTGTACTCGGCCTTGGTGAGGCTGCAGCTGGAGTACTGCGTCCAGTTTTGGGCTCTACAATTCAAAAGGGATGTGGAGAAGCTTGAGAGCTTGATAGAGTCCAGAGGAGAGTCACATGCATGATCAGAGGCAAGGAAAACAGACCTTATGATGAGAGGCTGAGAGCCATGGGACTCTTCAGCCTGGAAAAGCGCAGGCTCAGGGGTGATTTGGTGGCCACATATAAGTTAATCAGAGGTGTTCACCAGGATCTGGGGGAATGTCTGTTCACCAGAGCGCCCCAAGAGATGACAAGATCAAACGGTCACAAACTCTGCTGTGACCAGTTCAGGCTGGACATAAGAAAGAACTTCTTTACTGTCCGAGCCCCCAAGGTTTGGAATAGACTGCCGCCGGAGGCAGTTCAAGCACCCACTTTGAATACCTTCAAGATACATTTGGATGCTTATCTTGCTGGGCTCTTATGATCCCTTCTGACTTCCTGCCCCTGGGGCAGGAGGCTGGACTCAATGATCCTCCAGGGTCCCTTCCAGCCCAAATGTCTATGAAATATATGAAAATCTATGACTCTAGTACAGGGGCGGACAAAATGCAGCCTGTGGGCCAGATGCGGCTCCCCAGGCCATTCTATCCGGCCCATGAGGCCCCTAAAAATTTTAGAAAATTAATATTTCTCTACCCCTGGCTGCCTGTCATGCAACCCTTGATGGCTTGCCAAAACTCAGTAAGTGACCCTCCACCTCAAATAATTGCCCGCCCCTGCTCTAGTATGTCTAGCTTGCATTGAGTGTGCATGTTGTGCTTAAGGTTGCTTCCTAGCACAGACTAGGGGCGATAGAAACATGACCACAGAATCACCTCAGCAAGGTCGTGTAATTAGAATGCAACTGTTTCCTACTCATCTAAGAAGATAAAAAACATGTAATGTCCTTTTCTGGCAAAAAATATGTTACAAGAGAGAACACTCATTTGGTTTGAACTATGAAAAATTAGCATTATTATTTGCTTAGCCAGAGCTAGCTGCCAGATTTGCAGTATATCATGATACATTCAGTCCTGTCATTTACCTGTAACTATATCATTCTTCATATTTTATGAAATATACAGTCTTGTGCAAAGGACTTATCAGAAACACTGAAATTCATTTTTTACTCTTTCTGTTCTTCATCATTCATTAATAATACTTACAGACTCCTCATCTGAATCTTTTACTAGGCTTTTTGATAGTTCAAATTTTATGAAGCACACAAAGCACATAAAAACTCATCAAAGTAATCCATATTCCATATTTATTTGCATTGATCTATCATCAATTAGCCTTTTAAATGTATAAAATCCTTCATCATGTTAAACTGTTGCATTATTTTCCATTTCTCTCTAATATAAATGACTGCTCTTTTTGTTTAATTTTCTGAGTGCAAACCAAGATGGTTCATAATCTTTTCAGGTGACCAAAATTAAAAATAATATTCGTGATTCTGTTTTTTCCTTTAATAAAATATTAAAAGAGATTTTTTATTCCCATTGATATTCTTTTGCACACATTTTCTGGCTTGCTAAGTTTCAATCCATTTTTTGTTTTATTTTTAAGTAAAAGTCATTTGTAACACTGTTCCTTACAAATTCTTCAAAGTATTTGAATAGGGTAAATAGGTAACAGGCAAAGTGAACTGTATTACTACCTATGTAAAACAATTTCTCAATCCATGAAATTTCAGAACCTGCTATGACCAAATTATTTGAATTTGTTGTAGCAAGCACCTTCCCTTTCAGAATTTTAAATAAATAGCAAAGGTGTATATGCCTATTGTTAAAGTGACATATTCAGTACTATTGGTTACATGTATTTATTTTGATCCTTTAATTTTCATTTGCTTGTAGCATGGTTAAGTCATTTGGCCTGTTGGTGTTTTAATGTTATATGTAGTCTAAGGTAAGAGTCAAGTCAAAGTTAGTAGTGCCTCTAATTTCAATATTATAGCAGTACCTGAATAAGGGCTGGGTTGAGTGGAAAGCTTTGTGGGGATTATTGTCACAGCCAATATAATTTGTCAGGACTAATGGTCCATTCACACTAGAAATGTCATAATTAAATCCTAGTACAGTTTTTTGAACCAGATTCTCTGGATCTCATCTCAAAAGCCTTCCTTTTCTGGGAGAAACAATCTGTTGTCTGCTTTGTAATGGAATAATCAGGTACAGCTGATCTTACTTAAGTTCATAGCTGTGAAGGAGAAAAAATGGCCATGTAGTTCAGGCACTTCATAGATTTCATAGATTTCATAGACATTAGGGCTGGAAGGGACCTCGGAAGATCATCGAGTCCAGCCCCCCGCCCAAAGGGCAGGACGTCAGCTGGGGTCATAGGATCCCAGCAAGATAAGCATCCAGTTTCATCTTGAAGGTGTTCAATGAAGGCGCTTGAACAACCTCCGGCGGCAGGCTGTTCCAGACCTTGGGGGCTCGGACAGTAAAGAAATTCTTCCTTATGTCCAGCCTGAAACGATCTTGTAGTAGTTTGTGACCATTCGTCCTCGTCATCCCTTGGGGCGCTCTGGTGAACAAACATTCCCCTAGATACTGGTGATCACCCCTGATAAACTTGTAGGTGGCCATCAGATCACTCCTGAGCCTGCGCTTTTCCAGGCTAAAGAGCCCCAGGGCTCTCAGCCTGTCATCGTAGGGTCTGCTTCCCTGACCCCTGATCATGCGCGTGACTCTTCTCTGGACTCTCTCAAGCTTCTCCACATCCTTTTTGAATTGTGGAGCGCAAAACTGGACGCAGTACTCCAGCTGCGGCCTCACTAAGGCCGAGTACAGGGGGAGAATGACGTCCCGGGATTTGCTTGAGAAGCATCTATGGATGCAAGCCAGCGTTTTGGTCGCTTTACTAGCCGCAGCATCGCATTGCAGGCTCATGTTCATCTTGTGGTCAATGATGACCCCCAAGTCTCTTTCTTCCATAGTGCTAACCAACATAGCACTGGCGAGCCTATAAGGATGCTGCGGGTTTTTCTTCCCAAGGTGGAGAACCTTGCATTTATCGGCGTTGAACACCATCAGATTCTCATCCGCCCACTTGCTGAGCCTGTCCAGGTCAGCCTGGATCACCCGCCTGTCTTCTGGCGTGGATGCTTTGCCCCAAAGTTTGGTGTCATCGGCGAACTTGGCCAGTCCGCTTCTGACTCCAGTGTCCACATCGTTAATGAAGATGTTGAACAGTATGGGTCCAAGGACAGAGCCCTGGGGGACCCCACTGGTCACAGGACACCACGATGAGTGACTTCCATCAATTACTACCCTCTGGATCTGACCCCAGAGCCAATTTTCCAGCCAGTGGATCGTGGGGGACCCAAGGCGACAATTGGCCAGTTTCTCCAAGAGACGATCATGGGACACCAGATCGAAGGCTTTTTTGAAGTCAAGATATATGACATCAATCTCATCTCCCTTGTCCAGGTGATAGGTCACCTGGTCGTAGAAGGAAATGAGATTGGTCAAGCAAGACCTACCCGCAACAAACCCGTGCTGGCTATCCCTTAAGATGTTGGCGTCGGCCAGTCCATTAAGGATGGCCTCCTTAATAAACTTTTCTAAGATCTTCCCCGGGATAGAAGTCAGGCTGATGGGCCTATAGTTAGCCGGATCCACTTTCCTCCCTTTCTTGAAGATAGGCACCACGTTGGCCTTCTTCCAGTCTTCAGGCACTACACCAGAGCGCCAAGAGTTTTCAAAGATCCACGCTAGAGGCTGGGCTATGATGCTCGCCAGCTCCTTGAGTACCCTGGGGTGTAGATTGTCAGGGCCGGCTGACTTGAAGGTATCCAGCTTCTCAAGATGTTCCTTCACAAAGTCAGCATTAATGGAGGGCAGGGGATCACCCTCACCCGGACTTCCCGGCCCTGTAGCAGGCACAGGCGTCCCATGGGGCTGATGAAAGACCGACGCAAAGTACCTATTTAATAGGTTGGCTTTTTCCTGGGCGTCAGTTGTCAGTTGCCCCATCTGGTTCAGCAGGGGTCCAACGTTGCCCCTGCTTTTCCTCCGGCTCCCCACATATCTGAAAAAGGACTTTTTATTGTCCTTGATGCTCAAAGCTAGCTGGAGTTCAGTTGCAGCCTTGGTTTTCCTGGTCTGCTCCCTACAGGACCGGACCAGTGCAGAATAATCCTCCTTGGAGGTGACTCCCATCCTCCATCCTTTGTAGGCCTTTCTTTTTAGCCTCAGGAGGTCTGCTAGGTCCCTGGAGAGCCAGGGGGGCTGCTGTGCCCTCTTGCTGCCTTTCCTCCGAGATGGAATAGACTTAGTTTGTGCATTGAGGATCGCTCCCTTGAGGAGCAACCACTCTTCTTGAACTCCCCTCTCCCTGCGGTCACAGTCCCTTAGGGCCTCACTGACAAGCCTCCTGAGCTTGTCAAAGTCGGCTTTCCTGAAGTCAAGGACTTGCGTGTTGCTGACCGACTTGCCAGCTTTTCGGCGGATGGTGAAGGTGATCAGCTCGTGGTCGCTGTCACCCAGCTTCCCATCGATCACTAGGTCGCCGACTAGGTCCTCCCCAGTAGCCAGCACCAGGTTGAGCAGCGCTTTGCCTCTCGTTGGCCCATAGACTTCTTGAGTCAGGTAGAGGTCATCCACGCACGAGAGGAAGCTCTGCGACCGCTCAGATTTTGCTGAGCGATCCTCCCACGAGATGTCTGGGTAATTGAAGTCACCCATGACAACCATGGTCCTGGAGCAAGCTGCCTCAGCCAGTTCCTGGGCAAACTCCTGGTCTAGCTCAGGACTTTGGGTGGGAGGTCTGTAATAGACTCCCACCATTGTGTCCCCTGTGCCGTGTTCCCCACGGATTTTAACCCAGAGGGTCTCCAGCCGTCCACCCTGGTCACCAATATCGGCTTGCAGGGACGCGTAGCTTTCCTTAACATAGAGAGCTACACCCCCGCCCCTTTTCTCTACACGATCTCTCCTGTACAGGGTATAGCCATCTATCCCCGTGGTCCAGTCATGGGTGGAGTCCCACCAGGTCTCCGTGATCCCTATGACATCGTAATTGTTTGCACTGAGCAGGAGGATGAACTCCTCCTGCTTATTTCCCAAGCTCCTGGCATTTGTGTACAGGCAGGCAAGCGCCCCCTGGGGGGCTCCTTCCTTGCCCACAGATTTTACCAGGGCTGGGGCTGGGGCAGGCTCCCTTAAGTGCCATGATCCGCTGGCTTTGCAAGGATTGTTCAGCGGGCCAGCAGTGGCGGTCGTCCCCCCGTCCCCCAGCGGGCTTAGTTTAAAGCCCGGTGGAGCAGGTCAGCCAGTCTGGCTGAGAAGAGCCTCCTCCCTAGGGGAGAGAGGTGGAGACCATCTCTTCCCAGCAGCTCGCTGCCTCTCTCGCCAAAGAGCGGGCTGTGGTCATGAAAGCCAAAGCCTTCCTGACGACACCAGCGCCGCAGTCTTTGGTTGACCACATAGATCCTCCTGTCCCTTCTCAGCCCATAGCCTGAGACTGGGAGGATCGACGAGAACACCACCTGTGCCCCCAGACCCTTAAGCCCCGCTCCCAAATCCCTGTAGCGCCTCATGACCTGGCTGGGAGTACTCCGAGCTGTGTCTTTGGTGCCCACATGAATAAGGAGCATGGGATAGCGGTCTGTGGGTTTGAGGAGCTTGGGGATCCTCTCTGCAATGTCCCGGATGCGGGCCCCTGGGAAGCAGCAGACTTGCCGGGCTAAGGGGTCAGGGTGGCAGATTGGCCCCTCCGTCCCCCTCAGGAGGGAGTCTCCCACAACAAACACCTTACATTTTGTCTTGGGGAGAGCAGAGGAGGGAGTTGCAGTTGGGCCCATGTTGCCTGTGGGGGCCGGCAACTCCGCAGGCTCTGCTGGGGCAGCAAGAGGTGCATACCTGTTGCTCAGTTGTGGCGGGGGTGGGGCCTTGGTGCGGCGGGCCTTAGGGCCCTTGACCACCTTGGTCCATGCCCCTGGCTGGACACAGCAGGAGGTCCCAAAGTCCTCCTCTGGCCCGGAGGGAGACTGTGATCTACAACCTGGAGGGAGACTGTGATCTACGGCCTGGAGGGAGACTGTGATCTACTTAAATAGGACCTGAGAAAATCTGAAGTTCCTATCTCGATCATAGATTTCCCTTGTGATCTTTGGCTAGACACTCAGGGCTGGATCCAAAAAAAAAAAAAAAAAGGCTTAGGTACCTGGCTCCTGAAGTTATAATCCACAACCAGTGTGTGTGCACCTCAGCTCTCTGGACAGTGCATGGGATGAATTGAGTGCCTCTGAAAGAGATGCTAAATATCCAACCCACTCAGCAGAGCACTGCCTAGAACTAGGCAGCAGGAAATGATGAGTACAAGGGTAGGCCTTTCATTCAGTTTTTCTCTGCGTCCCCACATGCTTCACTTAGTAAAAGCACAGAAAGGGGCATTTGTGTCCTTGAGATCTACAGCTGGAGCATTCTTCTAAATGTAAGTGCCTTTGTCCTTTCTTTGCAAAACCAAGCAAGTACTGCCCTTTTCTTTTAAAACACAATGGGGGGAGAAGGTGACATTATATAATTACCTACTGGTCAGAGTGCTTGCCCTGAATGTGTGGGACCAGATTCAATTCCCTCCTCAGTACAAGGTTTATTCATCCATACCAAATATCTCCTGGGATACCGTGACCATTGCCTAGCGTTCAGGGCACTTGCTTATGAGGGAGAAGTCTCATGTTCTAGTCTCTGCTCCAAGCACTGTTTGCCTGTTTTAACTAAAACACCAGTTGGATAAAATGGAAGAACAGGAACCATAGCACAACCGTTCTCAAACAGTGAGCTACAGAGGTGATGTTGGTGGCCCACAAAGGCAGACACAAAAGAACTGAAGTGAATCAGTACACCCCTACCTCCCACAAATTTATATTATTTTGAGACACTGGGCTGCTCTGTGCACGCTATATCCCAAATGAGAAACAGTGGAACTGCTGTAATGCTGCTTCCTCTTTGGAGCTAGTATGTGCAGAGCTATTTCTGCATCTCTGCAACATGTTTGACAAAAGGTGATGAGGGAGGTAAGCTATGGATTGCTCATGGGCTTGGAGGATGTTGGTAGTAGTAGCAGACAGCAGTTTGGGGTAGCAGGGTGCTTTGGTACTGTGTGGAAGAACTGGGAGGGAGGGAAAGAGGGATGTCAGAAATCTAAAGGAATGAATGGGTTGAGAACCACTGCTCTGGGGTATGGCTACATGGATCAGTGCAGTGGCCTACTGGGTATGTCTACAAATGCACTTTAATGTGCAGTAGACTATTTTACTATGCATTAAAGCATCAAGTAAAAAAAAAGTGATATTACATCAATATGCAGTAAAATGCTCTATTGCCTGCAAAAAAGCTTGCAAATGCACTACAGTGCATTAGCACAGCCTAATGTGTATTAATTCAGTACCTCAGGGCACCTACACATGCATGGAGTAAGAACATCCTCCCTGCTTATGTATAGGTGCCCTCACTTCCCAGGTGAATGCTCTAATCCACTTGTTCAGGGCAGCTACACATGAGCGCAGAGGCTGCTCTGACATGCTAGAATCCCAGCACGTCGGAGCAGACTTGAGTAATTGATTCTGCTGGAGCATGGCAATTGCTACACTTCAGCAGCTTCCTGCATCTCGTGTATCAGTGTCCCCATGCTTAAAGAATGGCAGCAGGGCACTTGATCTAAAGCTCATTAATGAGCTTTAGTTCAAGTGCACCCACCACCATTTTTAAGCATGGGGACACTGATACACAAAGCACAGTGGCACTTTAATTACAGAGGCTCTGAGACCTTCTCTAATTAAAGCACCCCCACTCCCAGAGCATGTGTAAAAGTGCCCTCACATTGGAAGTACTAAATGTAATGTACATTAGAAAAGGCACATTAATACACATGTAGATGCACCCACTAAGAGACTAAAACTAAGTTTAAATGATTTAGCCACATCCTGGCTAACCCAGTGAGAAGACAGAAGAGGGAGGGCAGTCTTACTAGCAAGATAATGTCAGGAGCCCTATATGTACTTGTCTGGTGGATAGTTAAAGACTGTGAGAAGAATGTGACCAGAGGTTTAGTAGTCTGGTTTTATTTTGTTCATATTAGAAAAATCCATAAATAAACCTGAAAGTGCAAGGTTGTCTCATGATGATTTTTTGCCTTATTGCAGCTCCTTACTCTTGTAGCTATACCAAAGTATTGTTTTTCTGAACACTTGGCACACATCCTGTTTTCATACAGATATCCACATATTTACTAGCTGCTGGTACGTTTTCCATGCCTAATGAATTTGTTAAGCATTAATGTCTTACACACTGATCTGTGATGGCATGGAGACCATAACTTTGACTTAGGCATGTAAGCTTCAAGTACAGTTCATAGGAAGAGTTAGTGCCTCTGAATAGGATCCAAAGCAGCCAGCCAACTGAGCTGCATAGCTAGTCAATGGAAATTCTGTCTGGATCCTACCACTTTCAGTGTTTAGGCACTTATCTCTGGGCTGCAGGAAGGCATTCAGGATCCACCATCTATAAGCTCCTCCTGAAGTGTCTACATCCATTTTTACAAAGAGATCACTGTGGTGGCAGAAGCCATGCTGACTTTTGTTATGATAGCCACTCTAATTAAAGTGCCACTGTGTATCCTGTATCAGCATCCCCACGCTTAAAAATGGCAGTGGAAGTGCTTGAACTAAAGCTTTTATGAGCTTTAGTTCAAGTGCCCCCACCACCATTTGTAAGCATGGAGACACTGATACATGAGACACAGGAGCTGTTGGAACATGGCAATTACCATGCTTCAGGAGGCTTGATTAGCTGAGTCTGCTCCTACACACTGGAATTCCAGTAAGAGCAGTCTCCATGCTTGTGTATAGGTGCCCTCACTTCCCAGGTGAATGCCCTAATTCACTTGTTTAGGGGTTGGCAACCTACAGCTCCTGGGACAGATTCAACCCAAAGAGCCATTTTGTCCAGCCAGTGGAGGTAGGGAGGGGGCTTCACTCATGGGGGAACCAGGCAGCAGGTGATGAGGGAGGTGGCAGGGGCACTGTTGAGGGAAGAGTGACTGCAGAGGCAAGGAAAGCAGTGACAGTGACTTAGCACTCTGAGCTAAGTTCCGTTAAAGCGCCCTCTCTCTTCCCCTTCACTCCAAATGATTACTAGCCTGTATGCTAGATTACTATAAAAAATATGGGCAGCACCATCACAGACCCAAAATAGTGACAGCTACTGCATTTTATGGGAAGCCCGATCCTGTCAGCGTGTGTTAAGCATGGTCAGCAAGAGCCTGCCAGGTCAGACTCTTGAAGGGACTTATGTATTCCTCTGCCTGCCTTCTGGATTCAGATAGGTTTTGGCTCATAAGGAGTAGTTCTTGGCATAAGCAGAACTCATCACATCTAGAGTACTTTACGGACAAACAGGAGTGAGTTTAGGTTCCTCCAGAATAGCTGGCATCTAAAGAGGGTGCATGTAGGGGTGGGGGGTTTCAAGGTGCTTGAGTCCTTTATTAGATCTAGTCCTAAATCATTATCTTTTTCTGGCCTGAAAAATGTAAGTTTCTACTTCCTTTAAATATAGAAGACTGAATTGGAGAGGGAAGGCCAGGTACTAAGCCTTTATGCTTTATAACTCTATTGGTATATGTTGCAGTGTCCTAGATAAGAATGTCTCTTGTTTTTCTTTGGAGCTGATATTGTTTAAAGCAGTGTACCTAGCTCAATCCCTAGTCCATGATGCCATGCCATCTGGCCCACAGGGCTCTCCATGGGTTTGCAAATTCACTGCCAAATTTCCAGGCCCATGGGAAGTCTCAGCCCCTGTGGGCTGGATGATCCCAATGTGCTGGGCTGGCTGGAGATGGTGTTGGGCACCAGGGCCCAATCCTTATGGGTAGGGAGACAGCATCAGGTCCAAAGGGCCCAATTCTAGCAGGATACAGTGGCTCCAGGTCTCCAGAGCCCACTCCTGGTGTACTAGAGTGGTGCTAGGCCCCCCAGGGCCCAATCCTGCTGCACAGCGACAGAAGGGAGTGGTGCTGAGGGCCCAGGGCCCAATCCTGGTGGAAGGGGGCAGGAGGGGCAATGCTGGGACCCCTGAGGACCAATCCCAGGAGGAGGGGGCAATGCCTACCCTCTAGGCCTCATCCTGGCACACAGGGCTCCATTTGGCCCATGGACTAGCTTTGGATCACTTATCTGGCCTGCAGGGCCAAAGGGTTGGGTACCAGTGACCTAGAATATTTCCAGCCTTGCTCTTTCTAGCTGCCATTACTAATTTCTTCCAGTTCAGACACGTGTGAATGGCTATTGGAGCCCATCAGTTCTAGCACATTGTAGGGCCTTGTATCTGAAACCCCTCCAATATGAAGTATACTGAGTACACTGGTAATGCCTTTTGGGGTCTGGGATACTAAAGCACAAAGCAAACTGAACCATTACCCATGGCTCTTATTTCAGTTGGGCACCTCTTCATTCTGACTTTTCCCAGAGTTTCAGTCTGTTACGCTCAATCAGTAAAAGCAACACTTTGTCAATATACAAAGTAAAAACCTTGTCACAGCTGGAAAGGACATAATGGACCTTCTGTGGATCTGACTTCTCAAAAATTAAACACAAAGTTGCTAGAAGTCTTGCTTCATGGATCCCCCAGGTATAGGAAAATGACCAGGAGATGGTTTGAAGGAGTGCTTTCTGGAACAGGTCCGGGCAATGAAATGAATAGAAAGAGAGCTGACCTCTTTCAACTGTAATCTTCATGGTGAGGAAGAAAAAGGAAATTCTCTTCATGATTATAGGATCTGGCTATGCTGCTGTTCCCATCTGTGCTTTGGAGTGGAACATTTTTCTCTTTGGAGTGAGCTGTTAACTGTATGAGTCCTAACTTGTAGTTTGGAATATGAACTTCATTTTTGGCAACAAGGTAACATTTGACCTCAAGTTTCAAATTTATTATGGAGAAAATATGAGTAGCAAATTTCATAATTTAGCTATGATGTATGTTGATGATAGTGACCCCAAGCTACCAGGTCGCTGACTGATGGGTTTGGTGTTTTTTAACATCACAATAACCTAGAAATATGTTTACCAAAATATACTTTTCTCACAACGATCAGCAAGTGGCTCAATAAATACAGAAATCATTTGCTCAAATGTAAAACAAGGGTTGAACAATGGCCAGTAGTTAAGTGACATCATATTACTGCTTTTCTCTTTAGGACTCTTGGTAAGGTGCACCCTCTGATTAATGAGAGATCATTTATACAGCATTACCAGCAGGCAAATAATTCTAATTACCAATAACATTAAATCATAATCACTATGCAAATAATTTACATAATATAATGGAATATCTCATCATTACAGGGCAAACAATTCACAGTGTTAATTGAGGTTAGTCAGCTATCACAAAGTAAATAATATTAGTAATTAAACAAAGCCAAGCTAATATCAGGTTTCATCTAGCTAATAACCAGTGAGTGTGCCTTTAGCAAAATACACCTTAGCATGTAGGAATGTTCAATAGTAACCTCAGTACCTATCATAAGAAGAACCATTTGAATTAACAGATAAAAAATCCTGCTAGATAATTAATTTTTATAGCTGAATGCAAGAGGAGGTCACTTATAGTTAACTTTACTTATACATTTACTCTACATAATGTCCAAGATCTGATTCAAAATATTTAAGGATTAGTAGGCCAATGTATTTATGGAACCATCAGCTGCTTTTCTTCCCATTTCTATATCAGAAGGGTTGAATTTACTGATCTTGACAAGAGTTGCATGTTTTTAATATAAAAGCAACGATTTTAGTGAACAATATGGTAAGCTCACAAAATGTACTTGGATACTGACTGGCATTAGCATAATGACAGGTGGGCAAATAGGTTATGAGTTCTGGGCGCTGCATAAGGGGCATTGCACCAGAATGGAACAAGGGGGGGAGGTGCCTCATGTCCCCCCACCCCTCTGCCCACACACTTGTACCATTCCTGCAGCAGTTCTGGCTCCTTGCTACAAGGAGGGTGTAGAAGCAGCAGTGGTGTATTATGCAGGAGCAGTGTACAGGAGCTGATGGTTCACCGCTGCTGGGGGAGAGATCACTTACCCTTTGGCCACCAAATATCAGTGGTGTTTTGGCTACTCAATACACTATGGCTGCATGTGCATACCACAAGATTTCCCATTAACAGCGCCACAACTGTGTTTGTGTTTGCATGAGTGGGATTTCCCACCAGTGTAAAAGTCTTTCCAGCATGTTAAAGTAAAACTGCGTAGGCAATAAAAAAGGGGGCAACATCTCTCCTAGGAGCACTGAACCTACAGCTGCTGTTCCTGCACAGTGTGCTGTCACCCTCCAGGGTGCAGAGCTGGCCAGCTGTACTTCTGTTGATTGCTGTCTTTAAATACAAGATATTATAGTTATGGGGGCTAAATAAATACTTAGATCAGTGGTTCTCAACTGGGGCAACCTGGGGTGCTGAGACCTCCTCAGGGATGCATTAGCATGGATGCTACTGCTGCAGCCAGGTAAAAATGCCCTATATACCTTGTGCACAGCCCAAACTGGAAGGGCTGTGGTACACAGGCATTCTACTGCCTCATTAGTTTGTCTGATAGGTCTATAAAAGGCAAGAGAGCTGTCTTGTACTGTAACCCTTTCACATCCGATCCCCTTGTGCTCCTCTCACAAACAGAGGCACACAGGACCATTTCATCTGCCCTGCATGCCTGTTTCTGGAGATACTGTGGGGTCAAATCAGAAAGGGCTGTAGCACAAACTGGCTTTCCTGCCTACTTTAGGCTTATCAGAAATCCCTAAGGAGACAGGAGATTAGGCACATGCTGCAACCCTGCCTGATCTGGCTTTGGATGGGGCATGTTTGGGTAATTTTATTTGGTGGTGGCCGCATCCAGCTGAGAACTACTGAGGTAAGCTGAGGTTGCACAAAAGTGGTTCTTAATTGGGGTCCTGCCAAATTTTAAAAAGTTGGGGAGGGGTGCCCTGACTCTAAAAAAGTTGAGATCAATGGACAAGACTCAAATGTATCCATCATACTGATTTTCACTTCCACTGCTAGTAGCAGAATGAACATAAACTTATAGGTTGCACATTGGGGCAAAAAAGGTACATGATTTCACTTGCCCTTCAATATTACATCATTTTAACATAATTGTACATAAGCTGATTGCAACAGAAAGCCTGGGTCTCTCTGTTCCTTTAAGGGAAGAAGCAGCCTAGCCAGGGAGCACTGCAGGCAAGGCAGGACAGCACAGCTGCAAGTCACCAGGGCAACAGGCTAATGGAGCAGTTAGCAGGCACCTGCCAGCAGTCTGCTGACTGGATGTAGGCAGGTCCCTGGGAGCTCATAAGCCCAAGGCTGAGGCTGGCTCAGGGGGGTTTCTCTCCCTGGCAGCTGCAGGGGAAGGAGCTCCTGCCTAGGACAGCCACCCAGGGATGATTGCCTGCCTGCAGGAACAGTGGAGCCTAGGACGCTGTAATAGTGAGGGAAGACCTACACTATTGGGGCAGGGACAGAAATTACATATAAACTGGTTTAAGTGATCAGAAACTGGTTTCAGCCTGTAAAAGAACAGATGTTCAGTGTGCATAAACCAGTTTCAAAATGGCCAAAACTGATTTGGGATAAACCTAGCTGAATGTGGTATCAGACTTAACTGATTTAACTCAAACCAGTTCATGCAATGTCTGTCCCAGACCCCTTCCTGGCTTATTCATAGATTGTAAGGGGCTGGAAGGGACCTCACAAGATTATCAGGTCCAGCCCCCCTGCACTAGGCAGGAAAGACAACTGGGGTTAGGTGACCCCAGCAAGGTGACCGTCCAGTCTCCTCTTGAAGATTTCCAGGGTAGGTGATTGCACCACCTCTGGAGGGATCTTATTTCATAGTCTAGACACCCTAACTGTGAAGAGGTTTTTCCTAGAATTAAGCCTGAATCGGCCTTCCAGGAGTTTGTGGCCATTGCTCCTGATTTTCTCCAAGGGTGCCCTGGTGAACAGTTGTTCACCGAGCCCTTGATGTATTCCCCTGGTATAGCGGTAAGGTTTAAGTTAAGCCAGTGTCCCCCAGCATCCTGGCCATGCTCTCTGGGCTGAGCTTTCTGCTCCAGCAGAGCGAGGCTGGCCCCACCCCTCTGCTCCCCAGCCAAGGAGGGACAAGCAGGGACAGGCAGGGGTGGGAGTCTGGCCAGACACTGGCCCCAGAAGGGAGCAGGGAAGAAGTTTATTCCCCACCCCCCTCCCCTGTCCCATCAACACGCACCTGCACTTCTCCATGCTGGCTGCTCCAGCAGTGGAGGCATGGCCAGCCCTGGCAGTAGCCTTGGCTGAACTGGCCAGAGAGGGGTTTACTTCCCCCCTCCTTGTCCCACCAGCAGGGATCTGAGCCAGGTCCACCAGGCGCTCCCCCCTCACTGCTGCAGCAATGGGGCTGGGCATAGCAAAACACTGGCAGGCCGGGGCTTCTGAGGCAGAGGAGCCAGGGAAGGGGGTTATTCCCCCCTCTAGCACCACTGCCCCCAGAGGACCACAGCCAGGGTCTGCCCGCCCTGGCGGCTGTCACCACCACTTGCTCCTTGCTTGGGGCAAGCAGCGGAATAACACCCCTCCCTGCTTGCCCTGAGCGGTGGTGGCCAGGATGGGCAGACCCCACTGAGGTGCCCCAGGGTCAGAGGGGGAAATAACCTTGCTTCCTGCCCCCTTCCTAAGGGGCCCTGCTGGCCAGCATCTGGCCCTGCCCTCACCAAGCCACTGGAGCGGTGAGAGGGAAGTGACCATGACGGGGGTGCAGCAGTCCCTGTCATGATTTACCCGAGTGCAAACCCCTTCCTGGCATGGGGTGCTGCACTGTAGGGCAGGGTAAGCTGCTGCAGACTGCCGCAGTGGTGGCAGCAGTGCTGTGGGCTTGGAGGGCTCAGGGCCCCTCCGAGTGCTGCCATGCACAGTCCACTGCAGTTCTGCCCACCCTGCAGCACAGCCCCCACTGCTGGGAAGGGGCTTGCACTCCCCAACACCATGACAGGGGCTGCTGCCCCCATCAAGAGCCCTGCCCCCTCGTCACTGCAGCCCCCTTAGGTGGGGGACAGGGGGGAGAGCTATTCCCCCCACTCCCTCTGTCAGAGAGGGCTTATTCTGCTGCTTGCCCGAAGCAGGGAGCAAACAGCGGTGGTGGTTGGGGCAGGCAGATCCAACTACAGTCCCCCAGGGGCAGTCGAGGTAGAGAAGGGAATAACTCCCCCTCCCTGTCCCCTCTGTCTCTGGGGCCATACCAGCCAGCATCTGGCCATGCCAAGCCCCACTGCTGCAGCAGCAAGTGGAGAATGCCTGGCAGATCTAGCTTAGGTCCATGCCAATGGGACTGGGAGGGGGGAGTTAAAGCCCTCTCTGGCCAGTTCAGTCCAGGCTACTTCCAGGGCTGGCCATGACCCCCCCAGCACAGCTTCTCTGCAGCCAAGGACACGCTCTAGCGCCCTCCCCCCTCCCCCCAGCTCCTGGCCTGAGCAACTGCAGGCATGTGCCTGTATTTCTTCACTCTACAGGGAATGTCTGTGCTGTTGCAAATCGGCTCAACCTAGACAGGTTAGACTAACCTGCAAAGATTGAATCAATTCAGCCTCCAGCTTTTGGAGTGTCTATCCCTAGCCTTAAAGAGGCAGGGGACAATTTTCAATGTTATTTATGTTATAGCCCAGGGGCTTGTGTTTATGTTCCGTTTATACCAGAGGTTTGGGATGAGGCTGTAAGGCAAGGTTCAAAGGCCTCATTAGTGCCCAGAGGGGCACATCTAGACAAGGGCCATAGGGCCTGGTGCCAGAGGGGTGCAGCTAGACAAGGGCCAGAGGGCCCAACAGACTGGGGCAGGGGCCCAGTGACAGAAGGGACAAATGAGAGTTAGTGCCTCAGAGCCAGGTCTGATTTAGTGGGCCCAGGCTAGAAAGCCTAGCTAGATTAAAGGTGTGGTGGCTGAGGCCCCAACAGAGGGAACAACATCCTTGTAACACTCGTGAGGCATGGGGCATGGTAAAGGGGAGGATTTGGAGCCATGCAATTAACCCTGAAGGCTTTGGGTGCCCAGCTGGGCACAGTTGACTATAGTAGTCCATCGAAGAGGACTGTAGAGGCCCAGTAGGGGCCTAGGGACCAGTGAGGACCAGTAGGGTGCCAAGGAACCTAGCAGGAGTTCAGTGCAACCAGGGTTACTCAAAGGTCCATGTGCATCCTCCCTCTTTATCATTATTCCATTGAAGCATGGCAGTCAAGACAGGAGGGTACCATAGGGGTGTAGCAGGGCATGGTCACAGAACCACCAGGGGGCATCATGGCCAGCCCTAGGACTCTAATGTGTTACACTAATCCGCACTGAAGAGCCCTTGTAGTGATCCCTACATTCAGTAAATGCATCCAGGCATGACCCTGGGGGGGTGAATCAGGGCAACCACCCTGGGCCCCACAATTTGGGGGACCCCGTGGAGCCCAGCAGAGTGGTCACAGTGACTTTGTGCTGCCACCACTGGCTTCACATCCAACTGCTCGCTCCCTACCCCCGGCACCGATGCCACTGCTGCTGCTGCTCCTGGTGATGGAGCATAACTAAGTGTGGAGAAGTGGGGTAACCAGAGCAGCAACCTTGGGGATACAGAGAGGGGTGGAAATGCAAAAATAGTCACTGCCGCAGCTGGTGGCTGCCCCCACCACCACGGCCAATCCAGCAGCTAGCATTGCTCTATGCACCACCATTGCTCATGACACAGATCTGCACCTTTACACCTCTGCTGACTGGGCCACCACCAGGCAACCTGTAGTGATAATACAGCAATTTTAAGAGGATAGGACAAAGAGCGTAGCAGCCTGCAGGGAACTTAAAAGGAGTGGCACAAGTTGCGAAAAGGAAGAGCTTGGAAGAAATATAAGGAAGCTAATCTATGTTCATACAGTTGGAATATTAGATGCACTTGAAGTATCTCCATAGATAGCTTTGTTTAATAAAGAACCAATTTAGTTTTAGAAAGATGGAATGTGTTGTTGGTAAGCTGTATGTGATGCTGCTGCATACTGTGGAATCAGTCAGTTTTTGGAAGACTTGCAGCAAGAAAGAGGATGTGAAAAAGTACAGGCAGTCTATGTAGTATCTATAAAATATGGATGCTAAACTGAGGAATCTCATGATCACTTCTGCAAAGTGGATGAAATGTTTGGACTCACTGTCAACTTCATGAAAATCAAGATACTTTACCAACTCACCCCAACCAACCAGCTGTTCTTCCACATGTTATAATTAGAGGATAATCCTTGGAGAATGTTAAGAATTTCCCCTACTTGGGTAGCCACCTTTCCCAGAAAGTAAACATACATGATAATATTCAACACGAGATAATCCGCCAGTGCTGCCTTTGGACATCTCCAAAATTGTGTCTTCCATGATCACGTCACCAGTGTAGAGAGGAAAATACAGGCTCATTGTAGCTACTTGACATGAGTGGCAAGACTCCCCAAATCCTCTGGATGAACCCCAGATTGACTCAAATAGCTTATGTGCAGTTTGCACTTAGCTCTGGAGACCAGCAGAGCAAAAAAGTCAAAGTAAAAAGTCCCATAAAGGCAAAACAAGAAACCAACCTTCAAAATAAGGAGAAAAACAGGTTTCTAATGTCTGAAGTTGGCACCAAGTGTAAAAGAAACTATAAATATTTGTTAGAAAGATAAAACTGCCTGGAAAGATAAAGTAGGGTAGCAACCGCCTAGCAACAGTGACGTCACACCAGGATATATAGGAAGACGGCAACAAAACAGCAGCTGTCTGTCTGTCTCTGCTGGACTGCATCCCAAGACACATCAAATCAGTGCAGGGACCCAGGATCCTCACTCCCAGCATGGTTGGCTAACTGAGGACGACTCTTGTTAAACCCACCCAAGATAGTTGCAGTGCAGTGAGATTCACTTTAACTCGTGTGCAGCATTGCTGCTTGGGGCAGGGGGGGGGGTGTAGCCAATAAAGCTTTGCTTGATCTTCAGTTGGACACGCCATGGTGTGCCATAGTGCAATGTGCATAAACTCCCTGGCCCACTCCCACCTCTGAGGGGTAGTAAGTTCCACCCCAACAACCAGGACCCAAACCAAATTTCTTGTCTATCAGGCTATTAGCATTCCTACCCTGTTATATGGGTAAAATACCTCAAAGTTTTGGAATATTACCATCAAATATATATCTTCAGAAAAATTTCCATATCAATTGGAAGAGAAGAAGAATGAATGCCAGTGTTCTGGCTCAAATAAAGGCAACCAGCATCGGCGTTATATTTATACTGCACCAGGTCCATTGGATAGGACAAGTCATAGGCAAAGATCCTGGTTTTCTCTGTTAAAAAATCCAAAATTCTCTGATTAAAACCCCTCAAAATCCACACTTTTCTACATTTATTTGTTTATATGTTTTATTGATATCTTTACAATTTTAAAGCAATTTGTAAGACTACCAGTGCCTTAATGATTATAATAAAATACATTCTAAATACCTATATATTTTAGTGTTTGCTTTTGTTTTGTTTTTTTATCTTGGAAAATCTTACCTTCCCCTGCCCCCTTCACTCACTAAGACACAAGTCCAGTTGCAGCTATTCTTTCCACTGTTTTGTGATGCTGAGTAACCCTGATATGCTGGTACCCCTCACTTGCAAGCCACACACCCCCAGCCCTGCCAGTGCCCCTCATTCCCAACCGGCACCCCCCTGGCCATGCCAGTGCCCTTCACCCCAACCCACAGCCCCTACCTCTCCCAGTCCTGCTGGTGCCTCTCACTCTGACCTGCTGCTTCTTGCTGCCATGTGCCAGCCTCCTCAGTTTGTGGGGTGGGGGGGTAGGGGGGTGCCTGAACATAAGTGATGCATCAGGGAGCAACTGGGGGCACAGGCCTCCCCAGATTACTCCACACACAGTGGGGCACAGAGCTGCAGCCTGGCTGGACCTACACCTGAAGGGGGTGCCTCACCTTGGTGGTCATGGCAGTGCAGCTGGTGCAGGGCTTGGGGTGGTGACAGCAGCAATGAATCATAGAATCATAGAAGTACGGTCAGAAGGGACCTTGCAGATCTTCAAGTCCGACCCCCTGCCTGGGCAGGAGGAAAACTGGGCTCAAATGACCCCAGCCAGGTAGGCATCGAGCCGCTTCTTAAAGACCCCCAGGGTAGGAGCCAGCACCACGTCCCTTGGAAGTTGGTTCCAGATCCTAGCCGCCTTGGCTGTGAAGTAGTTCTTACGGATGTCTAATCTAAAACTACTCTCCAACAACTTGTGGCTGTTATTTCTTGTTATCCCGAGGGGCACTAGGGGAAGCAAGGTCTCCCCAAACCCTTCTGGTCCCCCCTAGTGAGTTTATAGATGGTCACCAGGTCCCCCCTCAGCCTTCTCTTGTGAAGGCTGAACAGGTTCAGGTCCCATAGCCTCTCATTGTAGGGTCTGCCCTGCTGTCCCTACAGTCTCACCGTCCTGTATTGGGTCCCGTCTGCTGGGCTACGGGGGCAGGTTCTGCTCAGTGCAGGTTTGTACTGGCCGCAGCCCCATGTCCTGCTGTGGGCACAGAAATCTGCCTCTGATTACCCTCCTCCTGCTCCCTTCAGCCCCAAGTAGCGCCTTGCAGAATAAAACTCTGCCATCCTACAAGGGAAAATCCATGGTTTCCTCAGTTTTTCTCCTTTAAAGAGGAAAATCCGCATTTTTCTGCAGCAAGTGGAAAACCCAAATCTCTGGTCATAAAGATGCCTAACAGCTAGCTCCCAAAACAGGTTCTATACTCCCAGCTTATTGATGGGCATTGCTTTAGAGGTGGGCAAATGAAGAGATTCAAGGATAACCCGAAGGCCAGTCTGAAGGTATACAATATTCACATCAATACCTGGGAGACTCAAGCCCTGATTCATCCCCAATAGCACCATCATGTATGATAAGGAACTGACCATTTTGAGTAAACTCACCTCACTCTAGAGGTGGATAGTTGAGAAAGGCAAAGGGAAAGAGCTGTGACTCAAGATCACCAGGATCTACTCCTTCTTCCCAGCATTATTTTGCCATGTCTGCAGTCAAACATGTGGATCTCAGATCAGACTTCGCCATCATCTCCAGACTCACTGATGACATCCCTATCTACTGGAAGATACCTGCATTGAGGGACTGCCAACAATGATGGTATTACACTTAGAGTTGAGATTCAGAAGTACCACAACTTCTGGGCAGATGGGTAGTGCAAGCTATGGATTTGATTTTAGTACAAAACCAGAATAACATCAATGTAATGGGAGGAGGAGAACAGTCACCTTGATAGCTTTCCTGCATTCACTCAGAATATAAGGATACGGGCGCATAGATGGCAGCTGATGTGGGAAATACTGCCCCACATGGAAGCTAAAAAATTTGCTAAAACACCAAGTTCTATTTTGCCACTGAAAAAGTAACTGGGAATTCTGCAAACAAGAGGAGTTGTTATACCACAAAAGAATAGTGTAGAAGATAGATAATCTGCATTGACCCAAATCCCATGAAAGAAGAAGTGAAAAGAAGTTGCTATCTATCACCAAAGATGAATCTGTTGTCTGATTCATTTATAACCAAAGTGTTCACTGCTTGTAAGACAAAGAATGAATATTGAGCATATTGAGTTAGATTATCCATATAGTTATAATGATTTTTTCAACACCTTTTAGAACCTTTCAACACCTTATAGCTTGGTCCAGATACCGATGGGCTTTAGCCAAGCTTTTGTTCCAGCCAGGCTGAGTGCCTCAGTCCCCAGTAATATTGATGTTCAATACCTCCAAAAATCCAGTAATTTAGGGAGGCATCTAAAATATGGACCTAGGTGCCTAATTGTAAGTTTGTATCTCAAAATGGAGTCCAAGATTTGCCTTTGGGTCTCGTAAAAAAAAAAATCCAGATCCAAAACATTTTTAGCTTATCCATTATGGAATATGTTATTTGGAAAAATAGGGTGTCAGGGGGAAGCTTATGTGCAGTTATCCAAGTTGTAGGGCTTAAATATAGTACCAAATAAATATTGTGCCTCTAGGTATCATGACCATGAAACATGATTGTGGTATTGATCAGATACTTATCTACATTTTTGGAACAACAAACTACCTTAAGCATTTAAGGGATTATGCATGCCCTGATCAAATCTAGACATGTTAAAGAAACTGGCTGAGATTGTTCTGTCTCAACCATTTAACAATGGAAAACACTAGAAAGCATTTCAGAGTGATAGGGCCCCTGAACTGGAGTGCGCAGTGAAATGATACGTGAGATGATAAAATGAGATTCCACTGACCATAGATACAAAAAATGTTTAAAAGATGCTTCTGTGTGCTCTGGTGGCTTCTCTAGGTTGCTTAAGCTTGATTGTGTAGCTCTTTTCAGTGGGACCTGGATACCTTGCTGGGTTGCAAATGATTCCCTCATGGTGGAGCCTGGATGTCCACCTTACCTCCTTTTGTCTCTTGGACTTTTCAGCGCCACAGATTACTTTCCAAAGGGATTCTTCATGCATGGCATCAAAGAGAAATGTCATTCATTAGAAGTTGAGCAGCATACTTGTCAGTCTCCTTTCTTACATGCAGATCGGTACCGTAATAATTTAAACCATCAGCTTTGTTAACTAGCATTGTTGGACATCTGCAATAACAGTCCTCTGAGATTAATCATGCAGACATCACTGCATTAGTTCTGATTGAGTTTATGCTTCTTTAAGGCAACACAATCTAAACTAGTAAAAGCACTCAGTTGGGTGAAAGTATGTCCATATAAGTTGTTTTATACCAGGAGAGTTCTGCTGGTATAATTATGCTGGTACTTTTCCCCAAATATGCATATCCTTAGATTTGCTTCATGTTTCCATAATTTCCTTCTTTATCTTAATGGTTAGAGGCTTCTATGTGTTTTCTAAATGAAAACAGAGAGTTCAGAGAACAAGATGGGAGCCTCACAAAATGTACTAGATTACAGACCTAGTCACTGTCAGCTGAAGTCTGGTAATAGTGTAGAAGGGGCTGTATTGTATGGGAAATAACATTAAGGTCCTAAACTCTGACAAACAGGTTTTAGCAAGGGCAAGAGAGCAATAAAGAAGAGAGAGAAAGGAAAAACGGGAACTAAGTTGTGAGTAGAGTAATTGCTTTAAAAAAAAGTTAGGGAGATGCATAGACTGACTAGCAAGGGAGAACAGAATAAATATGAAAAGGTTGAAACAAAAAAAGACTTATGAAGGACTGCAAACAAATTAAAGGCTAGCAAAGAAAGTAAGGTAAAGGAGGTCACTTGAAAGAGAAAGTGAGAGTACAACTAATATTTTTTTAATGACAGAAGAAAATATATGACAAATTTATACCAAAGGATGCTCTGAATTTGAGAGGTGCAAAGAAGGTAGCATCTCCTGCTGGATGGAAGATTAAGGCAGTTTTCCAAATACAGAAACTTTCAGAAAGTTCAGGGAAACTAATAATGGATAGCTGTTACAGATTATAATGCTCAGTATTGATATCAAGAGAACAAGCAACTTCTGGATCAGAAAAGACTATTTGGCCCAACTAGCTAACTCTATTTTTAATCCACTTCTTAGATCTGTTGCCGGTATATTCCCTACCTAAATTTATGGGTATCTAGCCACCTATTAAACTCTGTAATTTAAACTAGTGGTCTTTTAAATGTGGGGTAAACTTGGCTTGCTCTGTTCACGTCACTCAGAGCTAACAACAAATTGTAGTAGAACGTATTAGTAAATCCCACAATTTGTTCGCAGCCGTATGGCATCCAAAAACACTGACAAAGTAACATACTCCGTCTGCCAATTGGGTGACTGAAACAGGAGCTCATTTAATCAATTAGTGGAGCCCCATCTGGTGGCCGAATTTGCTATCCAGGTCTGCAGTCAAAATTAGCTAGGAGGTTTTTATTTGTTTGTTTGTTTAAAGGCAGCAGCTGTATTGAATAAGCAAAATATAGGCCAGATTTTCAGCTGAGCACTCAGCTTCTTATGGCAATAGCAAAAGTAAGTCTCCTGGTTCTTTGCTGTAGCCCAAGCCATACCTCTGGCCTGGGTTAGACTGGAGGCTGTTATAAATAGCACAGGGTGACAGTGATCCTTAAGAGACCATCCACCAGCTAAGTATAACTAGAACTCAGAGTGCTCTTGTCACTCTGCCTGCATTCCCCACCCAACCGCCCAAGCCTGTTTAAAATTTTGCACTGTATTTTTAGTCTGAATATATCTAGCTTCTAATTTGAGCAACTGTATCATCAGAGCCCTATGTTACCAAATGCTGTTCCTCATTTAAGTCCTTATATAGGAAGAACAAATCATCTCTGAGCTTTCTTTGATAAAAGAAATACATTGAGCTTCTTAAGTCTTTCATGATGAACTGTATTTTCCAAACTTTTAATGATTCGGATTTCTCTTCTCTGAACTCTTCCCAGTTATTTAATATCCTAATGGAAGAGCTGGACAGAGTTCTTTCACTAGTAACCATTAGTGGTTACACCTGTGCCAAATGTAGAAGTGGTATCGCATCCCAACTCCTGCAGATTTTTACCCTGTTTATATATTACAAGACTGAATTAGCCTTTAAGCCACAGCAAGCTAATGCTCAACTGATTATCCATTATGATCCCCCCCAAATTGTTTCCATAAGTATCATGGCTCCCCAAAATGCAGTTCTCATCCTGTGAATGTAATCTGTATTCTTTGTTCCTAGATGCATGACTCCACCTTTGGCCAAGTTGAAACATATTTTGTTTAACGATTGCTTATATCTAGCTTATTGAATGATCCAGAACATTCTGTGTTTCTGACCTATCTTTGTCATTATTTACCACTTCCCTTATTTTTGTGTCATCTGCAAATGTATTTCCTTCCAGGTCACTAATAAAAATATCAAATAGTGTGGGATCAAGAAAAATCCTCTGCCACCTCCATGGGAAATCCCATTCAATGATGATTACACATCAGTTTTGTTTTAAGACCTAATCAGGCAACCAGTCATCATTTCATTTCTTGTTGGTCCTAGGAGAGGAAACTGCAAGCATGAGCTGATCTAACTTTGTTGTCTGAATTGCCCAGTGGAATAATTAACAGAGCTGCCAAGTGCTGTATATCTAATACAATGCTCATGCATGCAGGCAGCCCCTCACATATTCCTTTCTGAGTATCACCAATAACTGGATTGTAAAATACCTGTTATTGTGGCTTTCAGTTCCACAAAGTCTTCTTCCACTAGCTAATTCAGCAGTCCCCATCTTGGCACTGACTTCTTCTGCAAGCTATGTAGAAACCCCCAGGAATGCCCTCCAAACCTAGTTACCTAAAACTACCCTCCAGTCACTCAACTGCCCATTAGATTAACTCATCCTCATCAGCTGCTCTCCCCAGACTTCTGCTTCTCTGACACTAAGAGCTTGTCAGCACTGTGGTACCTACAAGTTCTGGCACTGTGGACCCAAGCCGTGCCCTTGCCCACCCTCAACTTCAGGCACATTTCAGACCTGGAAATATTAGTGGGACCACTCTGGGCTTATCTGTCTATGCTTGTTCTTATGCTCTTGAGCATTATTAATCTTCTAAATTTTGGAGTATGTTTGCAGGCATGGGTAGAAGGGCCATGCAGTGGTCCTACATTGCCAGGACACACTGTCACTGCAGATGATCTCTAAGATGTCCCGTTTTCCACATCTAACCACCCTGGACACAATCACAAACCTTCTTCTACCCTCAGCTACTTCCATTGACAAAACAACTTCCCACATCAGATTTTCTGAGACAGTCCTGAATGTTTTGATCTACATCCCAAATCTGGCACCAGCACTATCACACAACATCTGCTGAGATGATTCAGCATGACACAACCCAGCACAATGGGGATGGTGCTAGTCTTCTTTCAGTTTGGGACATAGTCTCAGGCAGGGGAAGATCCGGGGCAAGGATTGCAGGGGTGTGGTCACACCTCCCTTTCCACAGGTGTAGTTTGGCACCTCTGGGTCCCCACAGCCCCAGATGCCTGGGTCCCCTGAGGAATGAACTATGCCATGGGAGCAGCAGTCAGGGACCTTAAGTCCCCAAAGCAGGTAAGAATTCTCCACTGTCAGCACCCACTCCTGCCCTTCCATGCTCAACACTACCTCCCCTCCAGTCTTTACTTAAGTTTCTGGGCCCACGCCTACTTACTTTACAGTTGGGATTGGAGACAGCCAGGAAACTGTAGGTTTATCTTAACCAAACTAAATTTACAGTGACAGAATTTTTGGGACAACCTAAGAGACCAAGGGACAGGACTGAAGGTCAAAGGTTAAAAACTGGGGTTCCCAGAGGGGATGGGAAAATGTCAAGCAGAGCATACTGGCTAGCACTCACTACCCCTTGAACATGTCCAAGGAGCCTGTAGGCATGCCTAGTGAAACCCTGCCCAGAGAGGTGCACAAAGAAGTGTCTGGCAGGGCATCTTTGGTGCTGGCCACTTTAAGGGCTAGAATAAACAATAGAGCAGCCTACAGGTGGCTGCACTCCCAATCAGGAGTCACATGGCCAGCAGGAGGCCCCCTGATTGGGAAGTGGGACCAGCTGCTAGATATAAGAGCAGGCTTTAAGCAGTGGGGCCCACAGTTTGCTGCAAACAGCTGGAGGGAAAGTGTCACCCGGTTGGAGCTGCTGCTCACATAACATCTTGGAGCTACAGGGCAGGAACTATGGGGATGGCAGGGGGTTCCTGGCTCTGGGGCATGACCTAAAACTATACCCTGCTAGGGATGGATAGTATGATGGGGCTGCCACTAGTGGGGTGATGCGCAGGAAATGCCACACCAGTTGCCTCCCTAGTGAAAGGAAAGTATGGGGCACTTTATAGCCTCAGCCCCCACAATCTGGTGAGGACAGGCATGGGTCCAGGGATTATCATCAGGTCTGGCACCTGAGGGGCAAAAGGCCCTGAGGCCCTAGTGAGGGGGCAGAGGAGTGGCTCTAGTGAGGGGGTGTAATGATAAGTAGTAGGCCGCGCAGAGTAAGGTACATATGGGGACCTGTAAGACTGTGTAAAGTAGGATCTGTGTAGGTGGGCCTGAAGGGCTGTACAGGGGCATGCAGAATCGGGTCTGAACAGGGCCTGAAGGACTATACCTAGGCCAGCCGCAGTAGTTTGAGTGAGCCCCAGTGAGGGGGTGTGAGTTTAGGCCCCAGAAAGGAGGCATGAGTAGAGGCCACAGTGAAGGGGTGTAATGGCTAAGGCAAGTCTGTGGATGCCTGAAGCTGAATTTGGGTCAAAGGCTGAGGAGTAGAGCACAGCAACGGGGCTGCGGGAAATTTGACGATATTGGATATCTGAGAGGCATGGGACATGGTATAGGTGTCTTGTATGATGCCCTAGGCATCAGGGCATAAAATGGGCAGCCTCCCGCATTATTACATTTTCTGTTATACACCAAGTCATTGCGGGTGAGACAGGACAAACTGCCCTAGATAGGTGGGCAAGCCGACATCGGGACTGGCCTCGTGACAGCCCCTTGTCACAGAGTGACAGGAAAGTAGCCCCATAGTCAACCAGGTTCACCCAGGCCTCTGGGTACAGGAAGAGAAGACCCATCTGCCACTGTCCCTGGATGGCCTAGGATCTGGAGGAGTCTCAGAGATGCTCTTACCCTGCTCCAGCCTGGGGCTATGGCGAATATCTGTCTAGAAAGCCACACTCAGTTAGAAACAGCAGCAATGGCAGCAGTGGGCAGATTCCCCTTCCCTGCACAGTCCTCCTGGGTGTGCCCTGCCAGCTTGGGAACAGGCCCAGGGAAGGGAAACTGCCCACCACCACTGCTGTGCTCAGCCAATCCCAGCTTCCCATGCAGCTGCTCCCACAGCTCTGGCTGAAACAGGGCAGGGTTAGCCAGGATGGTAGCAATGAGAGGTGGGTTTCCCCTTTCCTCTGCCCAGAAGCATAAGAGAGGGTGAGGGGGTGAATGGGAGGAGAGGAGAAGTGCTACTGAGCACAGAAGGAAAGGGAGGTGCCAAGATCTGGGGGTGGAAGAAAGAGATTCTGATTTAGTGAATTTAAAGAAGGCATGGGCTGCCCACCCTGGTGCTGTGGGAATGGGAAGGTCTAAAGGTAGAAGCCACTCCTGCAGTGCTAGTCACTGCTCCTACAACCTTTTTTTTCCAGAATCCTGGATCTGGCCACAGGCTACCTCATGAACTGCAGGCAGTATAATTGCATTTTACAAGGTATTGTGTCCAGGCAAATTAGCTCTACTTCTAAGGTAATTACCCTCTAAGCTAATTATCTCACCTGCAAAACCACATTCAGGTGGCTAAACTAACCAAAACTTGCAGTGGAGTGAACTACCTCCAACTCTTGTGCTCTGTGGAGCAACAGAGCCATATCCTAGACTAGCTAATTGCCCATCAAAAATTACGGGGGGGAGGTGGCTGGGGACAGCGGCCTGCACCTGGCCCTGCTCCCCCTTTCTCCTCTTGCCAATTTGGGGCTGGGCCACCCCACCTCTGTCTGCTGGCCCCACCCTCCTATATGCTCCATTGCTGCTGCCTGCAGGGCAGGGGTGTGTGGCCAGTGGCCTTGCCCCACCATCCTGTCTATTTTCGCAGCCCAGGGTGCTGCTGGCCCTGCTCCCCCTCCGTTTGCTCAGTCGCTGCCACCTGCAGGGTCTGGGGGGCCAGGGCCAGCAGCAGAGAGGAGTTGTTGGCCTGTCCGCTCCATCACCTGCCAGGAGGGGTGGGGACAGAGGCCCGGAGCCAGGCTTGCTCCCCTGACCCTCACCCCCACCACTTTGGGGCAGGGGGCACTTCTGCCCACCCCCACCTGGGTGGCCAGTGGGGACAGAGCCCAGCATCTGGCCCTGCTCCCCCACTCCCCTTGTCCAGCTCTGTACCCCACAACTTTGAGCCTGACCCTGCTCCCCTCCCCATTGCTTCAGGCCCAACCCTGTTCCCCCCGGCAGTTCAAGTTTGAAGCTGCTCCCTTTTGTCCCCCACCTTGCCACAGTGGCCTTGACCCCATTCTCCCCCCTCACGCCACTGCTGCCACCTCCTCCACAGAACGGCGGGGGAGCACTCCCCATTTCCCCCACTCCACTATGGGGCCAGACCTAGCCCCCCGTCACCCTCCCTGCTGCTCTTGCACGGCCCAGCACAACCCCCTATACCCTCCATTTTGGGGCCTGGCCTGGCCCGGTGTGCCCCCCTGTCCTCCCTGCCACCACCGCCACCTCCAAGGAGCGGGGGCGGGGGGGAGCAAGGTCAGGTCCACTGACCTCGCCCCTTCCATTCCATCTGCTTCGTTGTCGCTGCCTCCAGAGAGCAGGGCAGAGGGGGACAAAGGACCCCCCCTACCCCCCCTGGTTCTAGCCCCGGTGTCCCCACCATCATGGTGGTGCTCCACTGTACCACAAATGCTGTATTTGCACTATTGTTTGGTTGTTTGGTTGTTTCTGTCAGCCAATCAGAGTACAAATAAAGTGTTATAGACAGACAGACAGAGTACAGCTTTTATAATATTAGAATTTTGCTCATTGAAGGTTGGGCATCTTTGTCCATGGATATGACCATAAACCCAGCTTTCCTTAGCAATTCCCCTTAGATAGCCCTCAGCTATCTCTTAACCCATTCCCAAACATCCCCACAAACACTGCTTCCTCTAGCTATCCCAAAAGCCCTCAGCTGTTCTGGCTTTTCCTAGCCCTCTGGTAACCTCTGCCCATTGCCCCATTACTTGTATGGCCTCCTTCAGCACCCATCCACCACAATTGTCCTATTCTGTCACTATTTGGGACACAGAGTACTGGCCACAAGCCTAATACATAGGGTTTTATGCCAATATACTTACTTAGATAGATTTGCATGTTTGCAAACAATTTACCTAAGTATTGTAAATAGATTTGCACACCAATTGGTAGCTATGTATTAAGATAGGGAATCAAGGGTCAAAAGAAAAATAATTCTCTCAGGGTGTTATAACAAAAAGTAAGACCTTTTCTGTCTGACCAGATTCTTGCAATAGCCAAACAACAGTTGATGTAGTTAACACTAAAACAAATAGCTCCACCTAGTTGCTAAATAGTGTTATAATATATGTCACAGATACAATGCACTGCCTGTATCATTCTCAGTTTGGTTGCCATGGTAAAATGTACAAGGTCACATATGAAAAGCAACTGAAAAGCTAGATAGTTTTGTTAAAACTGGAATTTATTTTCAAACCTCAAATCTTCACAATATAGTTAAACAGTCCAACTTACTTTGTCCTTGCTGGTTCTCCTCTTGCCTCTAATTGTTCATTCACTGCATACTTTAGATGCTTATCCTCATCTGCCATCCAACTTTTTATATGTATTCCACAGAACTCTGTCCCTGGCCACCTTCTACACCTTATCTGGGTAATTTCATTTGTAAATACAAATTCAACCATCATCTTCATGCTTGTGACTTTCAGATCTACTTCTGCCCCAGGTACCAGATTGGTCAATTTCTCTGGCCATGGACAGGCATTCATTTCAGAGAAATTCTTACCAGTACAAAAATAGTCCAGATGCAGGGTGTAAATGTGTTGTAGCCCTTTGGCTGGACAGCTACAAAGAGGAGCTCTCCAGCCAGGGAGGCACTAGAGAATGGCTCCTTGGGCCATCCCAGCCATTAGGGTAGCCCATTACTTGGTAGTCTGTCCTCTCTCCTGCCTGGAAAGAAGACAGGCTGTCAAGAGGCAGACTCCCTGGTTTTTAAATCACCCTATGTGGCCACCTGAGCAGCACATACAGCACCTTAAAGCCAGCAGGGCCAGAAACTAGAGTGGAATAAGGTCTCCCTGTCACTGTTGCCAGCTCCATGGGCTTTGAAAACATTGCCTGTGCCACCCTGCTATGATCCCTGGTCTAACGAGCAGGGAAGAGGTTTACCCTGCTTCTTCTTCAACAGGTATTATTAAAACCTGTGGAGCCAACAACCACAACAGTGAGAACTCTCCCTGCCCTGGTTCCCAGCCTGGTGGATTTAAATGCCACCCATAGAAGAAGCAGCATGACAAGCCTCCTTCCCACACCTCAGACCTGGGACCCTGGTCTGAGGAAAACACAGAGCAGAGACCATCTACTCCTCTACTCTGCTCCCACTCTCTAACTAGCAAAGGAGCATAAGATTGTGGATCTAAAGATTCATCATAAAAGTAGCTAGGCCCTATGCCACTACTGTTTATTCTGGAAGGTCGTTCATTCTCCTGATTATCCAGAGAGCTTTTCTATTCACCTCTTTCAGTGTGAATTCATCTCTCCTGAGTACCAGTGGCCAGAATTATATACACTACTGTTCAAACTGAAGTTGCACCAGTGCATTGTACAATGATATTAACACTTCCCTATTTAAAAACAAACAAACAGCAATCTCTGTGATCACCACAAAAAATGGCATTGGCCATGATTCCCAGGAAATCAACCCCCACCCCCAAAAATGTAATAAAAATAAAATGCTGGCTCTCTAGTGGGAGTCAGCAGTCCTCTCTGCCACTGTGGCCCAGCCTCACAGTCTGCCTGGGAGGGTAAAATGCCAGCTGGTAGCTTGGCAAAAAAGGGCAGCAGCTAAGATTGTGGCTGCCCCCTCCTGCCTCTCCACCAGTCAGCAATGAGGGGCAGGGCTGCACGAAGGGCAGCCAGTAGTCAAGATGGTGGCTGTCTCCTCACCCCTTCTCTCCCACATGGCCTCTCCACTAATCAGCACCAAGAGGCAGGGCCTCTCCACCAACCAGAACCAAGTGGAGGGAGCACTGCAAAATGACCACAATATGGGCTGTGACCAAGCTGCAAAAATTGCTTCCTTTCTTCACAAGTTAGGTTGGTCCCCAGTCATAGCACTGCATTTGTCCTTTTCATGGCTATATCACATTGGTGGATCACAATAATCAACTATGATTAGCTGATACATGCTAGTCTCTTTCTTCCTCAATTATTTTCAGCTGATGAGGTCCCAGCCTATAGTATAAATTCTTGTTATTCACCAAATCCATGACCATGTGTTTTGTACTATTACATTTAATCCCATTTAGTTAGTTTAGTTTAGTTTAGTATATAGACAGGGGCGATGCATAGGGGATGCACATGGGTGCACGTGCACCCCCTGAGTGTGGCAGTGCACCCCCTACAAAAAGGTGCCACTGACACTATTGGCGGTGCCTGTGGGTGGTTGCCACTCACCACCCCTGCAGGCGGTTCATGACCACTGTTGGCTGCCACCGTTGCTGACAGTGGCGTCTGTGGGTGGTTGCCGACCCGTGGTTGGCACTCGCCACCCCCACCCCCACTGCTGACAGTGCCAGTGACATCTGTGGGAGCTCCCTCTTCCCACTGCTGCACTCCCATCACTGCGCTCCCGCCACTGCCGTGCCCCCCCAGCCATAGGGCGCATATGTTGTTCATGTATATAGATGTTGTAACCTCCTGTGCTTGTCCTTTGGTGTTTGACGAGACTTCTCACCTAGAGATGGTGTACTTGTTCCCTGGTGCATAGACAGCTTGCTGGTTCGTGCGTCTGCATGGGCACTATAAGTTTTCGTCTGCCACATCTTTGGTGTTATTGAAAACAGAGTCTGATCTTCAACGCCCTCGTACAACCCTCACACAGACGACATGGGTCCTGCATCTCAAGGCTCCACCTCCCCTACACCCCACCTGGCACCTCCCAGATGACAAACACGGGTAAATTATGATCTGAAAATATTCTCAAAGTCCTTCTCTGGTATTAAGGATAATAGAAAAAAACCCCTCAGCACCAGTATGGCTCCTCCAATTGGGAGGTAAAAAGCCCATAGAAGAATCACAGTCTGTGTACTTGGTTCTTTCACTCGTGACTTTCTGTCTTACTTACAGGTCATTCCAGCCTGCCTCCAGCCATCGTCACCACTGAGAACCAGTCCCCACCTTCAGGTAAGCTGCCTGGCTCCTCTAAGCTGGCTTCAGTGTGAGCTGCTTGTTGCCATGGTTCCCACCATTCGCCCCTGCTGGGGCAGTCCTTCAGGCACATGGCCGCCACTGTGCAGCCTCAGCTGCTTCCAGTCCCCCTGCCTGCCAGCTCCGGGTGATATTTCAACTCTGCCGCTGCGTTCCTCTCTTCCCATTGGGAGTGGCGAGTACTTGCGACACAGGCACAGCCTGGGGCTGGTGTCCCCTGGAGCGCCTGCAGTACCTCCGTGCCATGGCCTGTGTGCCTCAGCCCAACCTTGCGTGCATCTAATCGAGCTCTGCTGCCACAGATGTATATCCCTCCCTATAGAAGAAGGCTCAGGGCAGCTTACAATATTTGAAAATAGCCAAACTGCAGATGGCATCAGTAGATTTCCCAGATATCACCCCAACACTTAAACTTCATTTCTGTGACCCTAGAAGTCCTCCAGTTTTTCCTGTATGATATTCCAATCCTGGTCTGAGTTGACAATGCCTATCAACACTGTGTCATCCAGACATTTGGTGGCCTGCTACGACCAGGTCACAAAATCCTTGGATGCAGGTGTCACAGTGGACATAGTCTTCCTGGACTTTAGGAAGGCCTTCGACACTGTCTCTCACCCCATTCTCATGAAGAAATTAGGCAACTGTGGCATTGATGCCTACACGGTCAGATGGGTCGCAAATTGGCTGGAGGGCCACACCCAGAGAGTGGTGGTGGATGGGTCTTTTTTAACCTGGAGGGATGTGGAGAGTGGGGTCCCCCAGGGCTCGGTCCTCAGAACCGCACTGTTCAACATCTTCATCAGCAACTTGGACAAGGGTGTGAAAAGTACCTTGTTCAAATTCACGGATGACACTAAGATGTGGGGAGAAGTAGGAACGCTAGAGGAGAGGGACAGGCTGCAACTAGATCTAAACAGGCTACAGGGGTGGGCAGATGAGAACAGGATGGGATTCAATACTGATAAGTGCAAGGTACTACACCTAGGGAAGAAAAACCAGCAGCATACCTACAGGCTGAGGAACTCCCTTCTAGTCATCACAGAGGCAGAAAAGGATCTTGGTGTCATTATTGATTCCAAAATGAACATAGACCACCAATGTGGGGACGCGGTCAGGAAGGCTAACCGCACCTTGTCATGCATCCACTGATGCATCACAAGCAGGTCCAAGAAGGTGATCCTCCACCTCTATGCAACACTGGTCAGGCTGCAGTGGGAGTACTGTGTCCAATTCTAGGTGCTGCACTTTAGGAGGGATGTGGACAGCATCGAGAGGGTCCAGAGGAGGGCCACTCACATGATCGGGGGCAGCAGGGCAGGTCCTATGAGTGGAGGCTATGGGACCTGAACCTATTCAGCCTCCGCAAGAGAAGGCTGAGAGGGGATCTGGTGGCCTTCTACAAACTGGCCAAGGGGGACCAGCAGGCTATGGGGGAGTCCCTGTTCCCCTGAGCACTACCTGGAGTAACACAGAACAATGGCCACAAGTTGACCGAGAGTAGATTCAGGCTAGAGATCAGGAGGCACTACTTCACAGTCAGGGCAGCTAGGATCTGGAACTAACTTCCAAGGGAAGTGGTCCTGGTTCCTACCCTGGGGGTCTTCAAAAAGAGGCTAGATAATCACCTAGCCAGGGTCATTTGACCCCAGCATTCTTTCCTGCCCAGGGCAGGGGGTCAGACTTGATGATCTGCTCAGGTCCCTTCCGACCCTACCTACTATGAAACTATGAAACTATTTCCTACTTCCTCCTGCCAAATTTCCAAACTGCTATCTTTTGTACTCTGAAAAAATAATTATTGTATTCTTGTGGTTTGGGGAGAAAGAACTGCTGAACTATTTTTGACAGCACAGTCTGAGTGGCTCAAGACACCCTTGAGTAAGGCAGACAGGCAGGCAGTTGTTATGCAGATGGCATTAGTTATTTGACAAATCCCACAATTCGTTTCATTTAGGCTTGCCCGCCATTTGTGCAGAAATGCTCCCCCCCATGTCTGATTGCCAAATAAGCCAACTATATATTACATAGTCATAAGTGATTTATAGTCTTTTTCAATGTAAAAGCTTACCTACACTTGACAGCTAATTTGAAATAATCTTCAATTAATCAAGTGTCATCCTCTTCAATGAGGCTAGTGGCACAATGAAAAAATTATTTACACCTGGTTCCAATCATTAACCAACTTGTATTATAGTGTGAATTTAAAGTGCAGTATCTATTCCTGAATAACTCCATGTGTAGATAACCTTATTCTAGAAGCAAAATGTCTTTTTCTGTTTTTGTTTAAGTCAGTTCTAGAATGAATGCCTATACATTGTGGGGTTGAGTCCCTACCACCTAACACATAAAGATCTGAATCTTCTAATAATCAGCATCGGCTTCTCTATTTGAGCATATTTATACTCAGTGGGCACATCTACTTCTAAATGCGAATCAATAAATTCCGGTGCTTATTGTACCAGAGTTTATTGCTCCTGGGAGTGGTCATTGAATGTGTGCCCAGGACTGCAGCATGTTGAGCTAGGTCAGAGCAGCCCCAGCTGGCAGGGGACCCCAGGGCTCAGCCTGCCAGCCTGGGGCTGCTCCTGCGTGGTCCAACATGCTGTGCAGGGGCTAGATGGAACATGAGGGTCCTCCAGTGCAGGGCTAGCCAGCAGGCAGCCCCATCACCATCAACATGTGTTGTGCTGCAGAGTAAAATACTCCACAGTGGGATAGTACTTATAGTGACAAGTACTATCCTGCACTGGAGTTAATTAGTTTATTCCTGCCTAATAGCACTGCACGTGTAAGTGCAAAATGTTTGCTGTGGAGCTAATCAGTCTACTCTGCAGTATATGTCTCATGTAGATGTGCCCAGTAGGCTCCTATGATTCTACCAGATTTTACCTGTCCCTGGAGGTGGCCTTGGACCACTTCTTTTTGGGGTAACTCTCTTAGTATGTAGGATTGGAGTCTCTTTAGTTGCTTCTTTAGTTTCTCAAGATCCTTATAAGATTTGTATCTTATGCCCATTAGAACATTCTTGCATATTAGCACTTGTGGTAGCTAGCATGGGCAGCTAGATCAGGTACAACTTTCCTCTTATTTCTTCTTTGGGACAGGCAGGGCCAGATTAACCCTTTAGTGGGCCCTAGGCAAAGAAACTCATGGGCCTCTACTTAATATGTATATTTATATTACTTCCTTTCACTCAATAATTGCAATATGTAAAATGAGTACAACCGGGCCCCTTCTTCACTTAGGGTCCTAAGCATGTTCCTAGTTTCCATATCCGTTCATCTGGCCCTGGAGAGGTATATTGGCAATGATCACAGTAAGGCGAAAGTCTACCTGTACGCTTTGCTGTCTGAACTTCCCTTCAAGACATGTTATTTTTTGTTACATGGATTCTAAATTTTGGTTTGGCTTATTTCAGACTTAGCTCTTGCTTTTTCAGATCTATCAAGAGCCTCTGGGCATGTTCTGCTGTTTTTTCCCATATCTAAATATCATCTCGGTAAATCTTTGTATTCTGTACAACTTTTGAGTCCCCATGTGCATGTGCAGTATAATAAAGTTTTTAATTATGTGATCCTGTACCAGTTTTGCTACAGGACCCTTGAATTGCTCAGTACACAAAATGAATAGTGCTCATTTCATAAATAGCTATGCAAAACTTTGTTTTCTCTGCATTCAGTATGTGGCTTCATATCTTTTTGCTATTCAAACGTCATTTTGAAAACAGAGGTATGAAATTCCTTTGGTGATTTTTATGATGCTTATCACTACAGTATCTGAGGACATGTCAAACACTAATTAATTTACTTTTACTTTACCCCTGTGAGGTGAGGTAGCCCATATTATCCCCATTTTACAGATGGCAAATGAAGGCAAAGAAAGATGAAGGTCAAAAGTCTTTGCTAATTGTGTGAAAGATTGCTCCCCCTGCATGCAAGTGAATTTTGTGCTCTACTGTCACATAAGGTTGCGGGTGCCCTCTATGATGTGAAGAACTGTCACCTAGTCTCAATACTCTGCATAGACTATGTAGTATAGCAAAATCCATGTCACACTAAGGTCAGCACTGGTGGATGTGATCTATCTTGGTTAACCTAAACCATGGCACTTGACTGTTTTTAATAGCATGACTAGGATCTTTTCTATCTAGTGTCTGTGTCTGGTTTGTCACTACTCTTCCTGGCTCTCAACCAGGAAACGGAATTTGATGCACTCGATTTTAGGTATTTCACGGGAACCTTTATTCAGTTTCAGTTTCTACTTTGTGGAATTCCTTCAGGTGTTGTGTCCTTCTGAGCAGTGTCTTGTTAAACAGGGCCCTGATTGAATCTGTCATCTTTATTCAAGAGGTGCATCAGGGCTGATTTTCTGGCCGGTCAGTTTTACAACACTGGATTTTCTCTGTCTGCTTCGTAAGACACTGAAAGTTGTGCTAATAATGTACTATTGTATCTTTGGAAAACCAACCACATATAACAAATGTCAGTCAGGTGCATAACTTCCTTTTGATTGGAATGTACTATAAATTACTAACAAGTTAAATAAGCCTCCTTACTTTTCTGTGCCAATAATGATGGATTTTTATTTCAATTACATTAATAAATTAATTATTCTATTTTTAAATTAAGATTTTCTTTATAATAAAAACAGTTGTATGAGCACTCCGAGTAACAGCTTGGCCATATAAACAAATCCTGAGGTGCCACTAGGGGTCCTAAAAACACTTACTGGCTTGGCTCTGATTTTCAGAGACAGAAAGAAGTTAATGTAATGGACCACCGCAGAAATCTGCCTCTCAGAAACTCTGATGGGCAATGGTATTTTCCTGTGAATTGTTCAATGAAGCTTTTAGCCAGTATATTCCAGGCACAATGACTATGCTTAGGTCAGCCACACTGATGACTGCATCAGCAATATCCTCCTGCAACATTTGCTTCTATTCTTTTCCTGTCATGAATTCAGTAGATGGTGGTTATACAAAAAGGAAGAGCTTTTCAATATGATATCCACTCCAACTGCCTAGCAACTGTTTTCAAGCAACCTGATTAGCATGGTAGTACTAGTTATGGTGTAAATGCAATACATATTTGCAGACACAAGATGGCAGCATGGAATACAAAATAAGTGCATTGTTTTGTGTGCATTCCTGAGTAATGGTTATTTAGAATTATATACTATACTCTGATTCAGTTGCTTGATTAGAAATGTTAAGTTGAATAGTGCAAAACCCTTTTCCTACTACTATCTTCTACTATTTTTGCTACTATGTGAATGAAATATTTTTTAACAGTAGAATTACATGTTTATGTTGTTTCCCTATGTTTCTGGACTGTTCTTGCATTTTTCATTCATTGCCATTGCATTCACTTGCTACAAAAATCACAGACAAGGTTTATAAATTAGCATGAAAACAGCTAAGTACAGACAATTAATTCTTGCATGAATAGTACAATTTGGAACAATTCAGCACCTGGAAAGTGCTGTTAATTGCTAATTATATAGATCAGTTACTAAGCAGACTGTCCTTATGCAAATTACAATGGAGTGGACAGTACCTTTAAAAAGTCTGTTTAGACAAAAATAAATTAGTAAATACAGACCTGAAATCTTTACTGCCCAGATGTAGATTATCAGTGAGTGGGCTTTGGATCAGGCCTAAGAAGAAAGTTGTCTATTCTGAGACTGCTAGGTACCAGGTTAGTGCTTGTGGGGCAGGTTGAGGCAACCCTAAGGCTCTGATAGATGTTGCAACACAGTCAAAGAATAGATAGGCTGCTGGTCTGGTCAGATCAAATTTTTCACCATACATATAATAACAGGCAATCTGGTGTGACTCAGTGCCCTCTTAGAAGGGTTATAATGCATGCAATGGTGCACTGAAGGATGCCCCAAAGGACAGTGTCCAGATTCCGTCTCTTAGGGAGTCTCTTGGCATCACAGGGTATCCCCCAAGAAGAGGCATGGGGGGAGTTCTTCTTCCACCACTACAGGTGGAACAAAGAGGCTGTGGGAGATTGAAGAATTTTTAATGATGTTGATGATTGGTTCTTTGGGAATACCAAGAAAAGTATTTACCTTAAGTTTCCTATCATGCTTATAGATGCATATTAATCCATACACATCCAGTGAAGATGTTAGTAAAGAGCTTGAATAAAAACCAAGAAGGAGGAGGCAATATAGAGAGAAGTTAGGGCAAGTGGGTAGTTATCTTAGAAGCTTATACACTAAGGGCCTTGTTAAACCTTATGCTATGAACAGCACAAATGTTGATGGGCGTGAGTGCTACGTCAAGTTTGAAGTAGTCACGCTTTAGGCCATCAGGGGCCTGGAGAACTGAAAAGTAAGGATTCTTCCCTTCCCATTCTAGGCTTCCCCCTGCCCCCTAGGGCTCTCTCAGTTCCTCCACCCCATCCCAGGGGCTCTCCGCTTGCCCCTCAGGGTTCCCCCCTATCTCTTCCTGCTCTGGGAAATTACTTACATGGGCTTCCCACACCATCTCTCTTGGGGGAGTGGGGAAGGAAGGGTTAATCTGCACCTAGCCACCACTGCTGCCAGTCTGCTCCTTCTTTGGCCCAGAGAGAAGCAGCAGTGGCAGTGATTGGGCAGGCAGTTTAATCCTTCCTTGCTTACTCCCCCAGGACAGATGGCACAGTCAGCCACAAATAAGTGGTGGGAGAAATGGAAGGGCAGTGAACAGGGATCTGAGGTGCTGGGGGTGGGGGGAGTGGGCCCAATCCAGGCCAGTGGGGGAGGAAGGCAGGTGGGGTACTTACACTAAGATGTAGCCTAGAGTGGCTATACCTTAGCGCAACATAAGCTGGGTAATACAGATCAGAGATCATCCTGCCCTGGAGTGGTATCACTTTGATCTCCATAACAAGTGGTTAAAATGAGTTTGAGCTATTAAAGTGCAGACAATCCAGGGGTAAAGAACTCCAGAAGCTGCCTAAAATTACTGTGTAACAAGGCCCTAATGCAAGAAGCATGGAGAATAAGCAGGAACTGGGAGTCCTAGCATCATTAGGGAAGTATGATTTAATTGAGAAAACAGAGACTTGATGGGAGAGTTCACATGACTGGAATACTGTCATGGATACATATAATTCCTCCAGGAAGGCCAGGCAAGAGGGAAAAGGATATGGTGTTGCTTTTTTATGTAAGAGATGTACACTTACTTGCTCCATGACTTGGTATAAAGTAGAAGGTAGACCTGCAGAAAACCTCTGGGCCAAGATAATAGTAGGGTATAAATGGCCAATAAGGTCTCTAGATTTTATTGTCATAGGTAACTCATTGCTACAAGTGGCAACAGTGTGTTCCTGGTAGAGGTTGTCTACCTGCATCAGAAAAGCCATGTTGCCAATCTGGCAAATAGTGCATGGAACCGCCGTATTGGAATCCAAGATGGCTACCATACATTCACATTTTGGTCAATATTTCAGCCCCAGCTGGGGTAAGAAAGCTCATTCCAATGACAAAACCAACATTGTATAAACTGAGGAGATCAATTGTAACATTTCCATCATGGTAGCCATATTTGATCCAAGATGACTGATGGCTGTAATTAAAAAGCCTAGTAAACAATACTCTAATACTAAAACCTCAGAAATTCTATCACTACAAATGTCATAGCTAGCCTACAGTACTGAAAATATTATAATTCAGGCTAACCTACTTGTTTGAGTTATATTGAATAAGACAATACTATTTTTTCATTAAAGAATATGTATTAAGTCGGACATTAATAATACATAACTCTATTGCAGTGAACAGACAGACACATGTTCAGCTTGAGGCAATAGGAAAATGTAATAGTTTAACCCAATGGTAATATCATAGTAATATAACAGTATACATTGTTGGGTGGAAACTCATCCAAGCCCTACTTCTCTGTGGGTGAGGAGAACTCTGTGATTAACCACTGGCACTCGTCCGACAAACAGTCAGAAGCTTTTTGACTACAAAACATCTACTAAGCCCAAAGCAATTTATCAGCTGGGGTTGCCAGAATACAAGTAGTCAACTTTACTGGGATTGCCAGAATATAAGCAGACAGTTACCAAAGACTGAGCGCGTTAATGTGATTCTTCACCACTTCACAGTCTGTCTAGAGCTGTTACGCAGGAGTTACTTCCCACAGCTGGCCATTCTGGGAAAGCTTCCTGGGTTGCACTGTTGTTCCAAGTCCGAAGGCTTGGTCCTCCCTTAGAGATCCATGAAGATGTCTCCCTCAGAAGCTCATGCAAATGGTTCATATAGCAAACAGCAAACACTGACTTCACTTGCTTAGGCTATTTAACCCTTTAGCGATGTCATCATGATCAATGCTAGCCAAGCTTGTTATATAATATTTTGACTCATAGATCCTAAAAATACAATAGCACATCCTTGCACCTTGAGAATATTTTCCTGTTATTTTCCCATTCCCAAATTAATTACTCCCAAAAATTACCATGTTATCATTTTATTTTATGGTTCTATTGATCCATTGTTTTAAATGGTCCGTGTTCCCTGGCATTTTACTGGGGTTAACTTTAGGCCACAATCACTGCCAATTTTGAGTCAAAAAACTTCTGGGAGTTTGGTCAATTTGACATGACTAGATTCGATTTTCCTTGCAACATACATAACATTAATACAATGGGTAATTGCAGTTTTTCAGATCTCTTCATCATTTGAATCCTGTAGTTATCATATGGATTGCAACATGCTGACTCGTAACACTCACAGACAGGAGTGCATGGCACATTAATCTGCTTGAACAAACATGCTGGTCCCTGGCATTCCGTCTTGCCCTTGCAACTTGTTATCTAGAGGTATTCTGCTAGTAATGGTTTAAGCATGTTTATGATAATGTAATGCTCCTGCTTACATGAAGAACAATTTCTAGAGTATCCGAGTGGGTTCTACTCCCCTCAACTACCCTACCATGACTTAATTGAATAGAATTTCAAAGGAGGGGTTCAGCAGTGTGGATAAGGAAGTCTCTGCTTGGGATACTCATGGTTTCTGGAGCGACTGACACTGGGGCTCTGCCTCCCCTACACCCTGTCCACACACCAGCCGTCAGTGCTGAGATGTTATGATCAGTTGTGGTACGTCAGCCTTGCCCAGTTCCTATCTTTGGTAACTGATGTCCCAGTGTTTACTTCCTCAAGGAAATGCCAGAAGTCTGGCAGTATTTTCCTGGCCCTCCTAGGTTGCCCTTCTGGTCCTTGTTCTCAAGGAGCTACACCCTGCAGCAGGCCTGAGATAAGGGCCTACTTGTGCCCTGGCCCTTGCAGCCTCTCAGAAAAAAAATCAACAACAACAAAAAAAAAGGGAAAAAAAACAAGGAATGATTTATTCAGGACCCAGCATCCCTGATAAGGTCAATTCATTCTCTTTACTCCCTATGAGAGCTACCCCTTGCTCTACGTTAAGGCTCTATTTCCCAGTCTCCACCTGCTGGAGCTTCTCTGCCCCATACTAAAATAAGGCTCTCGTGGCCCTGTTGGCTACAAATGTCCAACTCGGGATCCTTAAGATTCTGGTTCATTAGGCGGATTAAGCACTGTAATTAAGTTAAAGCATAAACCTTGGGGCTGGTTCCCACACACACACACGCACACACACATGCACACACGTGCGCACACACACAAGAGTCAGGTATACCTATCCCACCGGCGCTGGAGTCTGCTGTCGATGGCCAGTCAAGGCTTCTTTCAGAGTGGTGTTATCCTCCAGAAGGGGGTCGCCGGCTGGTCCTTCTGGCTGGACAGGTCTGGTCGAGTTGGAGATCAAGAGGGCACCACTGAGGGTCACTTTTCACTGCTTTTTATTTGTCCTTGGCAGACTTTGGTGACTCCCCAGTTTTTAGGTTTGCCTAATCCAGGGGTCATTGACTCTCGTGGGACTTCCCCCCTCGGTGGCTACTGGATGGCATCTGTCAGCCCCAGGGGTCGTCCGCATGTACGTGCAGGTTTGGGAGTCTGTTGATGAATTTTGAATAGGGCTCTGGGAGCGGTCGATGTGGAGATATTCAGCCCTATAGTTGGTCCCTCGCATTGATTAACTCAGGCCAGGGCTTCTAGCTCTTGATCAGTGACATTTAGAGATTTCCTGGTTGTTACATTGTCTTCTATTGAGTTCTTCCGTTGGTTGATCTGCGGTTTCCTTAGGTGTTAATTGCTGTCTGCTGCTACGGTGTTACACATTCAATCACTGATTCACTCGCTCTTTCAGGGGCCAACCTGATACAGGGAAGTGGCAGTTTGACTCCTGCCCTTGTTAACATTGTTACTAAACACATTTATAGTTGAAAGTTGAAAGGTGAGGAGTATAAAATATAAGCTACAAATGCCATGGCACACCAATAGATAAAAATACCAAAATACACAGGGAGATACAAAATGCGCACACACAAATTTTAAAACACAATTCCTTATCTTAAAGTGAAAGAAAGAGTAAGGAAGAAAAGATAGAAGAGGAAAAACATATTTAAAGAGGGGAGAGCAAATGCAGGCAAGAGGAACAGGGGGCTTTCTGCTACAGCCCCAGCACTGTTCTGCCTCGGTGCCCAGAGCCTGTCTCTACCCTGGTCTCGGTGGGCCTGGAGGCAATTCTGTCCCCCACCCCCTTGTTGGCACACTGAGTATCTTTTAAATCACCCATGGCTGTGCCTGTGGCTGACATCATTATCCGGGTGCTTCCGAGATTGATGATTTTGACAGAGCTTTTAAACTGCATTGGCAGTACTGCGTGCCGCTGTGGCTCCGATTCTTCCTGATCTAAAGGTAAATTTTCCCTGCTCTCCAGGGCTTTTTGGTTGGCCCATTTAGGGTCGGCCAGGGGTCTTGGGGTATTTAAGGGGCGTACATGACCCATTGTCACAACTCTCATGTTCAGCTTGCCAAGAACGCTGGTCACGTGATGGCAATGGTGGATTAAGTTCAAGTGCACATCACCAAATGAGACAAATGTTTCTACATACATAGTGCATAAGGAAGTCATATATAGGTGGAAGTTTATCCAGAGCTTTTCCTTGATGGGATAATTTCACCCTAACATCCAGAAGGGTAGTCAAGGATGTTGGCAGCTGATATAACAACACAACAAACTTTTATTCACACCTGTTCAAATCCTTATCAATATCAGGCCAACAAATGTGCATGTTGAATGAACAATTTCCAGGGAGTTTTCTTAGCATGACCACTGAGCTGGCTGGTGATGTCACAGCCAGTGACAGTGTGGAATCCAATTAGAGATGCATGGCCCGGCTCAGGCAATTCTGCCACAGTATTATGACCTGGAATGAATCTTACCAGGTTTCTTCTCTTCATCCAAACCTTTGGTACAAGATTATGCCATAGAAGAAGGACCAGTACATCTTTGTCATTGCAGAAGAATACTAGAGAGGAGTATCCCTGACTGACTGCATGTTTGCCATATAAGAGCATTTTTGTGTTTGCTGCCTCTTGCTGTGAAAGCAATTGCAAAATGTCACATAAGCCAGAGTGTTCTGCTTTTCCATCAGTGAAATTACTAACAAAATGAGCACTCTTTCACTTCAGAAACATTGATGTGATTCCTTATGAAGTTCCTCACTTGGAAAATTAACTAGGTGTCCTCTGTTTGCTGGTAAGTATATGAAACTACTCCACAGGTGTGTACAGGAGTTACACTTTTCTCATGATGAAGTGCCAATAGCACTCTGTACCTGTAATATAACAAATGTTCAGAGCTTCAGAGCACGTTAAAAATCACACAAAAAGTTAATCCTCATCTGATTATAGAATCAGATCAGATGTAGTATCAGATAAAGGGGCTCTAGGGCACAGCACCTTACTGAACCTGAGCACAGGGTTGCATTGAGGATTAATTTGGGGCAATTCCACCTGAATCCCAGGGGCCTTTGCAGGGCTGTCAGAGAGGAGACAGAAAAATCTCTGTCTCCGCCCTGCACAGCAGGTTCGGGGAGAGAGAACCCCCGCTCCCAACACTGCAGTCCCCTCCACCCCCCAGCTACCCCTGTTGAGGTATTGGGGGAAGCCAGGCTAGGCCCTTGCAGCAGGGGTGGTCCATTTCCCCATCCCCGCCACTCCAGCCTCTTGATAGCAGCAGCACGTAGCTGCCAGCTCAGCTTTTCCATGGCTGGAGCAGGGCTGAAGGAGAAGGGAATGAAGCACCGCCATCTCACAGGCCCAGCACAGCTCCCCCCAAGACCCCAACAGAGGTAGCTGGGGTGGGGGTTCAAGGTAGGGGGGGTTCTGTCCCCACTTCCTGCTCTAGCTTAGTCTGTGGGAAAGCTGAGCCAGCAGCTGTGTGCTGCTGCTGCCAAGAGGCGAGGGTGAGGGAATGGAGCCCCCGAGCAACAGGGGTTGGGCCTGGCCTGGCTACCCCTGCTGGAGGCTTGGAGGGAGCAGGGCCAAATCTACAAAGTTGGGGGCTCTGTTTCCCTTCCCCCCTCCCCCCCTCAGCTCCAGGCATGGCAGCTAGGACACTGTCACTGTCACGCACAGCTATCAGTGGAAGTATTTCTTCAAAGGTGCATAAATGCTCATAATAGTTTCATAGGTTCATAGATGTTTGAGTTGGAAGGGATCTTAGCAGATCATCGAGTCCGACCCTCTGCCCTGGGCAGAAAAGAGTGTTGGGGTCAGATGACCCCAGGCAGGTGCATGTCTAGCCTCCTCTTAAAGATTCCCAAGGTAAGGGAGAGCACCACTTCCCTTGGAAGCCCATTCCAGATTTTGGCAACCCTTACTGTAAAGAAGGGCTTCCTGATGTCTAACTTAAATCTGCTCTCCATCAGTTTGTGGCTGTTGTTCCTAGTTACCCCAAGAGATGCCCTGGCAAACAGAGCATCTCCTATTCCTTGCTGTCCCTCCCTGATGAATTTGTAGGAGGCCACCTGATCATCTCTCAGCCTTTTCTTGTGGAGGCTGAAGAGATCCAGGGCCCTCAATCACTCCTCGTAGGGCTTTGCCTGCAGGCCCCTAACCATACAAGTGGCCCTCCTCTGAACCTTCTCGAGGTTGTCCACATCCCTCTTGAAGTGTGGCACCCAAAACTGGATGCAGTACTCCAACTGCAGCCTGATCAATGCTGCATAATGGGGAAGTATCACTTCCTTGGACCTGTTTGTCATGCACCTGCTAATGCATGATAATGTGCGATTAGCTTTACTTATCACTACATCACATTGATGACTCATGTTTATCTTGGAGTCAACAGTGACTCCAAGATCCCTTTCTGCTGTTGTGCTGCTGAGGAGGTCCTCCCCCAGCCTGTCAGTGTGCTGATGATTCATTCTTCCTAAGTGCAGCACCTTGCATTTGTCCTAATTGAATTGCATCCTACTCTGTTCCACCTACTTTTCCAACCTGTCCAGATCCACCTGGATTCATTCCTTTCCTTCTGGGGTGTTAACTTTACCCCATAATTGGGTATCATCTGCGAATTTGGACAGAGTGCTTTCCACGTCCTCATCCAAGTCAATGATGAAGACAATGAACAGCACCAGTCCAAGGACCAAGCCTTTGGGGACTCCACTGCCCACATCTTTCAAGGTTGATACCAACCCATCCACCACCACTCTCTGGGTGCAACCCCTAAGCCAATTTGTAACCCTCCAGACTGTGTAATCATCTACGTCACAGTCACTCAGTTTATATATAAGAATATAATGAGATATTTTATTGAAGGCCTTCTTACAATCCAAGTAGATGACATCCACCTCGATTCCTGTGTCTAAGCATTTTGTGACCTGGTCATAAAAAGAAACAAGGTTAGCCAGGCAGGATCTACCTGCTATGAATTCGTGCTGTTTGCCCTTTGGCACTGCTTTCCCTGCTGGACTCCCACAAATGTGATTCTTAATAATTTTTTCAAAGGTTTTCCTGAGGATAGAGGTTAGACTAACCGGTCTATAGTTACCTGGATCCTTGTTCCTCCCCTTTCTGAAAATAGGGACCACATTGGCCCATTTGCAGTCCCCTGGGACATGACCTGAGCACCAAGAGTGCTCAAACAGCCATGCCAGTGGGCTCTGCTATGACACTGGCCAATTCCTTCAGCAGCCTTGGATAAGGATCATCCAGGCCTGCTGACTTAAACACATCCAGCCCCTCCAAGCATATCTTCACTAAGTCAGTGCTAACAGTTTCGTAGTTTCATAGTTGGTAGGGTCGGAAGGGACCTGAGCAGATAATCGAGTCCGACCCCCTGCCATGGGCAGGAAAGAATGCTGGGGTCAAACGACCCCATCTAGGTGATTATCTAGCCTCCTTTTGAAGACCCCCAGGGTAGTAGCGAGCACCACTTCCCTTGGAAGTTGGTTCCAGCTCCTAGCTGCCCTGACTGTGAAGTAGTGCCTCCTGATGTCTAGCCTGAACCTACTCTCAGTCAACATGTGGCCCTTATTCCTAGTTACTCCTGGTAGTGCTCGAGGGAACAGGGACTCTCCTGTTCCCCACTGGTCCCCCCTGGTAAGTTTATAGACAGCCACCAGATCCCCTCTCAGCCTTCTCTTGTGGAGGCTGGACAGGTTCAGGTCCTGTAGCCTCTGCTCATAGGGCCTGCCCTGCTGCCCCGTGACCATGCGAGTGGCCCTCCTCGGGATGCTCTCAATGCTGGCCACATCCCTCCTGAAGTGCAGCGCCCAGAACTGGACACAGTACTCCCACTGCAGCCAGACCAATGTCGCATAGAGGGGGAGGATCACCTCCTTGGACCTGCTCATGATGCATCTGTGGATGCATGACAAGGTGCAATTAGCCTTGCTGACCACATCCTCACATTGGAACATCCTCCATGTTCATCTAGAAATCAATGATTCCAAGATCCTTTTCTGCCTCTGTGCTGATGAGAAGGGAGTTCCCCAGCCTGTAGGTATGCTGCTTGTTCTTTCTCCCTAGGTGAAGTACCTTGCACTTGTCAGTATTGAATCCCATCCTATTCTCATCCGCCCACCCCTGTAACCTGTCTAGATCTAGTTGTAGCCTGTCCCTCCCTTCTAGCGTGCCCACCTCTCCCCACATCTTAGTTTCATCCACGAATTTGAACAAGGTGCTTTTCACCTCCTTGTCCAAGTCGCCGATGAAGGTGTTAAAGTGTGGTTACGAGGACCAAGCCCTGGGTGAACCCACTGCCCATGTCCCTCCAGGTTAAAAATGACCCATCCACCACCATTCTCTGGGTTGTGGCCCTCCAGCCAATTTGCAACCCATCTGACTGTGTAGGCATCAATGCAACAGTAGCCTAATTTTTTAATGAGAATGAGAGACAGTGTCAAAGGCCTTCCTAAAGTCCAGAAAGACTACATCCACCACGACACCTACATCTAAGGATTTTATGACCTGGTCGTAGAAAGCAACCAGGTTGGTCTTACAGGACCTGCCCCTAATGAACCCATGTTGGTTGCCCCTAAGCATAATCTCCCCTGCTGGTCCCTCACAGATATGTTCCTGGATAATTTTCTCAAAGAGCTTCCCCAGGAGCGAGGTAAGACTAACGGGCCTATAGTTACCTGGGTCCTCCTTCATTTTGAAAATGGGGACCACATTCGCCCTTTTCCTGTCCTCTGGCACCTGGCCAGAACACCATGAGTGCTCGTAAAGCCATGCCAGGGGTCCCACAATGACCTCTGCCAATTCCCTCAGCACCCTGGGATGGAGATCATCTGGACCTGCTGACTTGAACATGTCCAGTCCCACCAGAAGTTCCCTAACTAGGTCCTCACTGACCCTAAGCCTGGCGGTGCCTCTGAGTCTGTCCAGAATCCGGGTGGGATGAATTCCCCTTCCCTGCTCAGAAAAATGGAGGCAAAGAATTTGTTAAAGAGGTCAGCTTTATCGTCTGGTGCAACCACAATTGCCAAACGTGTCCTGCAGGGGCCCCACATTACCCGATGCTTTCTTTTTACTCCCTATGGAAAAAAGGACTTCTTGTTATCTTTGATCCTGGTCGCTATTCTTAGTTCTGTTTCTGCCTTGGCCTTCCTAACAGCCCCACTACAGTCCCGAGCAATGGAGGTATAATCCTCCTTGGTGATGGTCCCTCCCTTCCATAGGGAGTATGCCTCCTTTTTAGTTGGTGGGCTAGTTTCCCTTTTATGCCTGTCTATGGTCCATTTGGGAGATTTGTCCTGATCCAAGTTCAGGAATATAGAGGCAAAAAACCTCATTGAAGAGCTCAGCTTTGTCCCCCCTATCTGTCACTAATTGCCCTTGTTTGTCTTGTAGGGGGCCTATGCTACCCTGCGCCTTCTTTTTGCTCCCTGTATACCTGAAGAGGGACTCTTTGTTGTCTTTAACGTTTGTTGCCAACCTAAGTTCCATTTCTGCTTTGGCCTTTCTGACTGCCTCCCTGCAAGTGCAGGCCAAATAGGTATACTCTGCCTTGGTAGCTACCCCCTGCTTCCACAGCTTATATGCCTCTTTTTTGTCCCTAGACTTTCCTGGATTTCCCTGTTCAGGCAAGAGGGTTTCTTGTCCCACTTGCCCCCTTTCCTGCACAAGGGGATTGTTTCTTTCTGCGCCTGTAGGATTGCTCCCTTTAGGAACAACCACTCTTCCTGGACTCCCATCTCGCCAATTCTCCTGTACTTCAGTGCCTCACTAACTAATCTCCTGAGCACACTGAAGTTAGCCTTTCTAAATTCTAGCACTTCTGCCCTACTGGTTATCTTTCCCACCCTATGCTGGATAGTGAATCACTACCCCCTAGGTTACCTTGTATCAGTAGATCACCCACCAAATCCTCCCTTGTAGCCAGGACCGAGTCCAGTAAGGCATTTCCCCTAGTGGGACCATATACATCCTGTGTTAAGTGAAGGTCCTGTATGCAGGTTAAGAACCTATGTGAATGGTTGGATCTTGCTGACTGCTCCTCCCAGCAGATGTCCGCGTAGTTTAGGTTACCCATGACAGCCATGTCCCTTGACCGTACAGCCTCTGATTGCTGTCTGTAGCCATCAAGTTCCAACTCCTCCTCCTGATGTGTTGGCCTGTAATAGACCCCCACTACCAAGTCCCTTTCCCCCCCGGCCCCCTTGCATTCTGACCCACAATACCTCAATTTGACCCTCCTCTGATCCCATCTTGATTATGGAAGATATATATTCCTCCTTCACATAGAGAGCAACACCTCCCACTTTTCTCCCTACTCTATCTCGTCTGTACAGCCTATAGCCCTCAATGCTTACTGCTCAATCATGGGTAGGGTCCCACCAAATTTCAGTTAGCCCAACTAGATCGATGTTTTAGTTTGCAAGCAGGAGTGTGAGTGCCTCCTGCTTGTTCCCCATGCTCCTAGCATTAGCACAGAGACATTTGATCCCCCCGATGGGTGCCTTTGGTGCCCCCCCATCTTGATGCCCATTGGGTCCCTTAGTACATACGTGGGCTGTTCCAGCTCATGGCTTGTGTTTTGTTGATCCTAGGTTCTCACTGTTGTCTGCATCCCTGTCCCCAATGAACCTAGTTTAAAGCCCTGAGTATGAGATCAGCCACCCTGTAAGAGAACAGACTTTTACCTTTCGAAGAGAGATGAAGACCATCATATCCCAGGGTGTTTCTTTCATGGAAGTGCGGATCGTGGTCGAAGAAGCCAAAACCCACTTTATGACACCAACTCCGGAGCCACAGGTTGGCTTCTCTGATTTCATAGAGTCATAGATTCATAGATGTTAGGGCCAGAAGGGACCTCAATAGATCATCGAGTCCAACCCCCTGCATAGGCAGGAAAGAGTGCTGGGTTCAGATGACCCCAGCCAGATGCCTATCTAACGTCTTCTTGAAGACCCCCCAGGCTAGGGGAGAGCACCACCTCCCTTGGGAGCCCATTCCACATTTTGGCCATTCTAACTGTGAAGAAGTTCTTCCTAATGTCCAGTCTAAATCTGCTCTCTGCTAGCACATGGCCATTATTTCTTGCGACCCCCCCGGGGCGTCTTGGTGAGTAGAGCCTTACCAATTTCCTTCTGCACTCCCATGATTAATTTATAGGCAGAGGATGGTGATACACTATTCTCTGTGGATGCAGGGGACAGAACAAAGAGCAATAGTCTTAAATGAAGCAAGGGAAACAGAGGCTGAGTATTAGGAAGAAATTTCCCACTATGATGATGGTAAAGCATTAGAACAGATTGCCTAAAGAAGTTATTGAATCTCCATGCTTGGAAGTTAAGAGCAGGTTAGATCAAGGGCAGGCAATTATTTCAGCTGGAGGGCCGCTTATTGAGTTTTGGCAAGCTGTTGAGGGCCACTTAGGTAACCCCACCCCTTGACAGGTGCCCTGCTCCCTGGTCGTGATCTTGGGGCTGGAAATCCCACCCCCTAACCCCTGACCTTTTCCATCAGAAGTCCCTCCCCTTGTCCCCCAGAAGTACTCCTTTCAGCAAGGGGTTTTGCCATCTCAAAACCGGAAAAATACTAAATTATATTCTAAAAATCAAACATCTACAATATTCATTAATTTGATTTCAAAAATATTTTTGTCCTGTTTACATGTGTTTTTGTAGTGTACATAGAAGTGATTGCACAATAGCTGAAAATGAAATCTTAGCTGAAAATGAAATCTTGTATATTGTGGGGATATTGGGGGCTCTGTGTGGGGGGAAGGGTCGCTGGGGAGGATTCTAGCACGTGTGGAGGGGAAGGGTGGCTGGAGTGTGTGAGGGGGCATGGGTATGGGGGTCTGCATGTATGGCAGTGTGAGGGGGGTGTAGGTGCATGTGTATGGTGGGGTATGCGTGTGGGACTCACCCTATGAACCATACACACACAGAGTCTGTCCTTCCCTCATTGCGCGCACGCGCGCATGCATGCACACATGCGCGCGCACGCGCACACATACACACACACACACACACACACACACACTGTCCCTCCCTCATTGCTTTCTTTGACTCGCTCTCTCTCTCTGTCTCTCTCTCCCTCCCTCTCTCCTCATAGCATGGACATGCACATACACGCACACATACACCCAACCCCCTCCCACTCCTGGCCCTGGGGTACTGGCACAGGCCCCATTCTCCTGCAGTCCGGTGATGCAGCCAGGAACATGTGGTGCCAGAGTGCAGTGGTGGTTGGCAGGAAAGTGGGAAAATGGCAGTGAGTGGGTACACAGTGACAACCGTGTGGGAGCGCAGGGCCTGTACCAGTGCCCCAGGGTCAGCGCTGGTAGGGCCCAGAGTGGGGCAGCATGACCACAGGGCATGGGCTGGCAGGGGCTCTATGGAACTCTGGGATCACATGGTTCCTGGTTGCATGGCCGTGACTGCAGGACTTAGCAGGAGCTGGCCTGGCCCTGAGGACTGGGGCATCACCTGCAGTCCTCCCTTGCAGGACAGCCCCAGGGTCCCAGTCCAGAAGCCTCTTCTTAGGCAGAGGCTTCTGGTTGGTGGGGAGGGCAGGGCTGGGCTGGCTTTGCTGCTGCGGCTGCTGGGGCCTGCCACCGGCTCCCCCTGGGTCCTGCTGCTGTTGGCTCCTGTCATCTTTGACAGGCAGCCGGGGCAGATAAATATTAATTTTCTAAAATTCTTAGGGACCCCACAGGCTGGATTGAATGACTTGGCAGGCTGGATCCAGTCTGTGGGCCGCATTTTGCCCACCCCTGGGTTAGATAAACACTTGTCTAGGGTAGTTTAGACAGGGATGATCCTGCCTTGAGCAGGGAGTAGGACTAGATGACCTCCTGTGGTCTCTTTCATCCCTTTTCTATGATTCTAATACAGTTTGTTTCCAAAATGTTGATTGCTAAATATATAGATGTCAAATCAGTTATGTTTAAAATACAAGTACATATCTACTCTCATTCACAGTATCATCTTCAACAAAATAACAGTTTCTGCCCCTTTATTTTACCTCCTACTTCTTCAAATACATGATCAGCTTCTACTTGGATGCTGTCAGATCTCACAAATGCAGACCTGTGAGTGCTTGGGTAAGAGGCCTCTAAGCAACGTCTAGTTACTGCTTGGTGACCTGGAAATGTCACTGAGTAAGCACTGAACCACTGTAGTCTGATGCCAGTGACATAAAGGGATTTTAAATCTGACAAAAATAGTTCCCACATAAAAGGATTCATCAAGAACAGAGAAATAGTTCTACACCACGTGGACTTTGCAACTGAGTAAATTACAGCAGTCCTGTGACTGCTCTAAATTACCAGATTATGACTACAAGAGCACAAAGGTTCCATTAAGCAACTTCCAGCCTCCTATCTCCTCCATTTGTGTGTCCAGCAAAGACTGATTAAAATGGAGAATTCATCTTGCTGTGTTTCAGATGACAGATGGAAATGGAACTTGGAAACTGAATTAGGTAGCTGGAATCACCTCACTGGCATTTAATTTTTATATACAGTGATGTCTAAATAAAAGGCACCTGATATGCTTTTCTGGCTTTTGCCCTAAAAGCTCTATTGTACTTAAGTAATAGCAATATGTTTCTTTGTTGTACTAAAATATAGGAATTTCCATAACTGATCAGACCATCAGTCTGTCTAGACCAGTTTCTGTCTCTAAGAGTAACAAATTCAAGTAGCTGCTTCAAGTGAAGGTGAAAAAATCTACGCATTAGGCAAGTATGGAATAAAGGCAGTTTCTTTTTAACTCTCATCACTTAAAATTAGCTTGTTCACTAAAGCATGAAGATTTATATCCTTTCCAAACATTTTAATCCTTACTAATTTAATTGCAGATACTCAGTTCCTCTTCATGTCACATCCTGGGCTGTAACAGCATTGTAATCTTGTGTTAAAGTTAATCCATTTTAATTAATTAATGCAATGAGTTAATTCTAGTTAAATTTAGTTAAAATTATTATTAACTAACTAATTAATTAATTAGTTAATTTTGTGTCAGCCTTTCTGACTTAACCCCAGAGTTGGCTATATGACAGTGGTGGATGTAATCCTATACATTCCTTATGTCTATTGTAAATGTTCTTCAGAAGTATTTTATTGCATGCCACTGATCAAAGGGATGGATGGATTCCTTCAGCAAGTTGTTAAATATTTTTCCACAGTTTTATATCACAAGGTTTCCTGATAATTATAAAATGTAATCATTTAAATCTGTCAGCAAATTCTGACTTTTTAATTTCAGCTACTTTATATAGTGCTACAAATTCTACTCTAGGACAAAAAATAGAATAACATTTTCATTTGTAGCCTAAGCAGTGTTTAAACCCAAGGCTGTTTTTAAACATTCAGCATCTTAACACTTTCCCTGGTTTAATTATGTAAGAAATTTATTTTTGTTGGGTAAAAAGCTTGCTACCTATGATAAAATTTTCAAGTCTCTAAAACTTTATCTTTGCCAACTGCCTTAGCAAGCCCTCATACCTACCTAGTGTTGAGAAGGGAAGCCACCTTGTTTGTAGAAATTACCCAATCCTTTCTATGTTGCTTATGTTAACCAAGCTGCTATATACCTAATGATGAATTTGCAACCCTACTGCCGGCACTAGCTGGCAACAAGGGCTGGGTACACCCTCAAATTTCAGGCACACAATAAGTGTTCACTGGAACTCAAGCCCCCAACCAGAATTCTGGAATCACTAAATTTGGTGTCCCACTCAAACAAATTCCCTCCTTGCAAGCAGTGTAAACACAAAAGGGCAAATTTACTATAGAAAACAAAGGAAACACCAAATGCAGTTCAAACACTCTTGACTGCAAGATATAGCCTCTAGTTTGCATCCCTTCTGGGGAGATTCCACCCATGCCTAGGCAGTCTGGGATGTGGGGGCTCACCCAAAGGGTTATTTCCAGGGGCCTGTACCCCTATACCTGCCACTCAGCAAGAGTCTAGGGGGGATGCCAGAGAGTCCTAAAAGCTGTTCCTTGTGGTCTGCTGTGCCTCAGTGAGTGGCTAGTGAATGCAGGTCCTTCTGCAGTACAAGAGGCCCCTTATTGTTCCCTGGGAAGCTGTAGGTGCTGATCTCCAATTCCATGTGATGGCTGTGATGTAAGTGTGACTCTAGTCAGCATATCACACACCCAAAATTTTTAGGCCCAATTACACAACTCTGCTGGGACACAGAAACTGCAAAATGAACTCAGAGGGTGAGTCCTATCTCCTCTGGGGCCTGGACTACAGCTAGGGCCCAATCATACCATTCAGCTGGGACAAAGAAGCTGCAACTACAACAACGAGCCAGGTTTCAAACCTGGCCAAAAAAACTGTGCCAGGTTTCAATCCTGGCCAAAAAAACTGCCAGAATTCAATCCTCCTCACTTTGCTTCAGGGATTAATACCCTGATGGTATTATCCCACTCAAAACCCAGAAAACAGAGGAGGAAAGGAAGGGAAAAAGAGGAGTCCCAAATATGGAGAGAGACTCTCTCTCCCTTTACCTGAGGCTTCCCCTTCCACATTGGCTCCTCTCACCGGGGTCCACTTCCCAGCTCCAGATTCCCTTCTAACCAGCTCCTCTTCCTGTGTACCTGGCGTGACATCACCCTAGCTTCCCCAATCAGTTTGCCATGCTTCCATGCCCTTCTCTTAACCAATTCATTTAAAAAAGAACACTGCTCAGTTTAGCCAATAAGGCTAGGGATCTCGTTAACATCCTGTACATAACAGAAGACCAGACTTTCTGGTTTCATCATCACACAGCAGGGAATCCTAAAACAAAGGGCCATGGGTATCAGGATACCACAGGAGGCTTCCCTGCCTATGTGGTCAGACAGACCATTTCTCCTCAGATCAACAAGCAGAGAAGAGGCAAGATATCAGCAAATACAGAAACATAATTATATACAGCAAAGAAGACATATTACATATGATCATATTTAACTAAACAAAATACATAGCAACACTAACTAACCTAAAACAAACTTTGCAGTACAAAATTGCTCGTACATTTTGTGTGTGTTACATATTTATCTCACTATCTTTCACTGTCACAACCCTCACAATTTCATCTTTCTATTACTATCCTTTAATTTATAGTTATATAGAATTATAGAAGAGTAGGACTGGATGGGACCTCTAAAGATCATCTAGTCCAACTGCCTGCCTGAGGCAGGATGATCCCTATCCAAACCATCCTATAGAAATCATTGTGTAACCTATTACCAAGGAGGCTGTGTACACACATTCAAACGATCTGGGAAAATTCTCCTGGGTTTGTTTTCCTGATAGAAAAACTTCCCCAAAGATGCCTGAATAGACATTTAAGATTCTTTAGGTAAATCCGATACCTTTTATTAGACCAACTAAAATAGTTAGAAAAAATCTTTTTTGCAAGCTTTTGGGCACAAACATCCTTCGTCAGGCTGAGGAAGCATCTGAAATTGGCTAGAACCTATACCCCTGAACAGACATTTGAATGTTGAGCCCTTGAAGATCAGAGAGCTTGCAGTGCTGATGTTGCACAGCTAGGGGGTCCCTGGGTGCACATCTCAGCAGGCTCCCTCAGTCTGCCTGGTGACAAATGACAGCAGTGCCCAGGCTAACCCTGATTGGTTGACCCATACTGCTCACAGGCAGCCAGTGTCTCCCTGCAGTACAATGTGGGGATTGTGAAGTAAGTGTGTTCTGCTCCCTGTCTGGCTAGAGGAGTAAAATTCAGTGAACAACACACTGCCTCCTGGGTTGGGGAGAGAGGCTGGGAGGATAGCAGCAAAGCATACCAAGCTGATGAAGGACTATGCTATGGCTTCTCTCAAAAGAGAATGTGTACAGACATTCACTCTCCCAGAGAAAGCTCTCCTGGCAGTGATTTAACCCTGCTTGTTCTAGGGTTATTTTACTCCTAGAACAGCCACTTTTGCTCTGAGAAAAAAATCCATTTATAATTGCCCTTTGCTTGGGATTACTGAGTGAGCTGTCTGTTCCCCTTACAGTAGTTTTGTCTATGGGATCCTGTGAGACTGTCAAAAACTTTACTGAAGTTCAGATACATTATATCCACTGCATTCTCTTCATCCACCCACTAGTTATCTTCTTGAAATAGTAGATCAGGTTTGTTTGGCAAAATTTGTTTATAGTAAATCTATGCTGGGTGCTCATGATCAGTCAGCAATCTAAATTATGTCAAATTTAACTTGCATAATCCTTGGATGAGGTTCCTGTCTATATATATATATGACACTATGGCCCTAGGCACACATTATTTTTATAACGTTACAAAATTTGTAGTGCTATAAAGTAGATCATTATGAATGTGTCCCCACACAGTAGTGTCCACAAGCAGGAATGTAACTAGGATGGGGCAGCAGCCCTGGGCACCAATTGTGGGAAGGATGGAGGGGTTGAAAAAAAAATCAGTTGCTACCACTGCCACATGATCATGCTGATGGTACAGGGGCTGCTTCCCCCATATGCCCTGTTTCCCTGAGTGCCTGGCTGCTTTGTTAGGTCTCACATGCATAGCCTCTTGGCAGGGGAGTGACAAAATCACCAACCAGGAGCAATAGGATCCTCCAACCCACAAAAGATCCTGTCAGTGAGTGGGATAGGTTCATTGGCAGGCTCACCCCATCAGCTGTTGCCACTGTGGGAGGTCTCTGCTGACCAATCAGCTGTTGTAGCCACTGTAGCCCCATCCTTTGGGCTTTAGCTGTGGCTACCTGAAAGTTGTCTGCAGTGACAAGGGATGATTGGGTGGCAGATACCCCTTGATCAGTCCCTGTAATTACATCAGCTCTTGCCCCCATGGGCTTATGGGGCTGCCTGCAAGCTGTCCCTGGCAGCTTGCCAGTGGGGGTGGACTATCAGGGAGCCAGTCACTCTCCCTTCCTCCTTTTCCCTTGATATTTGAAACAACAGTGTTTAATTGGGGATCTTCCATTTTGGTGATGGATCAGCCTTTTTTAGCACAAAAAAACTGAATATGTTGATGTTCCCTTTTTGTCACAGTAAAAGAGTGTATATAGCATGACAAATGTAATGTGTACCTAGGACTTGTGTATGTTTAAGGCACTGTATCAACAGTAATAATAACATGCAAGATGTGTGCATTAAAATCTAATACTTGTTCTTTTATAACCATTTCCATTTGCCTCACTCAGTTTGGGAGAACAGATGCACTTTTGATTTATTCAAACCTGCTGAGATTGTTCCATCAAAAAGCTATCTAATTTTCTTTTTGTTTTAAATGTTTAACTCCCAAAGACATTTAACATCCAACAAGGCTATAAACTGCTTCTTGGCAAATCCAAACATTTGAACTATTTAATTGCATTTCCTCATCAAGCTAATAACTTCACTGTGTATCAGTTGATATGCTGCTTTTAAAGGAATTGGATACTTACGTATCCAAGTTATTTATGCAAATTAAAATGAATGACTGTATTTTTTAAAATGAGAAATATACCTAAGAGATAGAGATGGGCCTGTACTGAAAACTAGTGTGTGAACTCTTTACAAAAGGATCTTATTCCATTCTTGTATTATGCTACATTTCAACTCATAACCATTGCCAACATTTTTAAGGCTCAGTGCCTCAAGTTAGGTTCCTAAACTCGTATTTGTACTCCTAAACAGAAGTGGTTTCATTATGGAGCTGAAGTTCACCTGCAACTCTCATTGTTTTCATGAATTTGAGTCCTCTTTCTTTTTAAGCGCAAACTACTCACTCAGTTGCATGCTTGTAACTTCATTGAAATTGGACTTCAATGCATGGAAAGACTTAGCCTAGCTTCCTTATATTTCCTTCTTCCTCTTTCACTACTGATGACCAATGCAGCTAAGGTATTTGAACTGCCACTATAAACACAGCATGTACTTTTTTCCAGTGGATAATATTTAACTGGTGGCTGTTTCATCATTGACATTTAATATGCTGACCACTACAATGTTCAGCAATATAAGAGCTATACCAGCTGACAAAATACAGGTTTGAAAGTGTTATGTAGTCCATATTTTCCTCCAGCCTCTAGTTGAAACCTGCTAAATGAGCCCAAACATGGCTAAGCAAAAGAGTACAAATCCACAGTGGAGACAGCTAGTAACCAGAAAACTTTTCTAGCAGTCAAAACTGACCAGGACCAAAGGACTAACAGTTCTAGAAATCCTTATTATTATAATTTCTGCTGCAGTGGTTTTCAGCTGGGTGTCATCAGACCCCGGCTGCAGCATGGGTGCTGCTGCCACCACAGCCAGGTGGAACTGCCTCATGTACCTTGTGCACAGCCAGGCTGGGAAGGGCTTCAGTATAAGCACGTGCTACTGCCTGCAGTGGGGCTATCTATAAGCTTAAAGCAGGTAGGTGCACTCACTTTTCTGCAGCCTTTCCTAGTCTGACCTTGCACATGTCTCTGAAACAGAGGCACATGGGACAAGTGGAACTGCCTCATGTACCTCTGTTTCCAGGAGGAGCATGTGGGGCTGGGAAAGGCAACAGTAAGAGGGCTGTTCTCCAGTTTGCTTTAGGTTTATCAGATAAGCTCAATGCAGGCAAGACCACATTTTTCCTAGTTGTGCTTGATGTGTGCAGGGCAGCTTTACCTGGCAGGATGACAGCAAGAGTGTCACTGAGGTAAACTGAGGCAGTACAAAAGTGGTTCTAAACCAGTTTGTTGTTCAAAAAAATATGATGGGGTGCTCTGAGTTTTAAAAAGTTGAGAACTACAGTTGTAATACATAGGCATTGTTTTAAGAGATACAGAGACATCATTAGTTTTGCTGAACTACTTTATGAGTTCAAACCAAAATGAGTCTCTCTTTGTATCACACGTTGAAACCAGGAAATGCAAGAATGTGTCCTATTACCAAAAACAGAACTGCAGAATTCAAACATTCAATTGTGTTTCATTTTAATTAGTAGTTATTGTAAATTCAGTGCAACTACCCTTACTTAAAAGCAGGAAAAACAGAGGTAAGAATGGCCAGGTATTTAAATAGCAAGTATATGACAGAGGTAGTAAGTCATAACATCTCTATGAATATTGCCAACCCTCAGAAAAAGGGTCTTTGTGGCCAGGCAGAACTGCAACACCTTGAAATTTAGAGCCACACTGTGTATCTAGCATCTAATTGTGGATTGAATGAATATACACTTATGGTAAGTGGACCATGCTAGCACTGCTGTGCTAAAGGTTCTGTCAGCAATACTGTTATAGGTTATAAAGGGGAACTAAAATAACTTATACCTCAATCATAAAAATAGATACAGAATGACACTTTGGGACAATTTTTATAACCTAACAGCTAATATTAAAAAAAATGGGTGTGCACACAGGAATTAATGTTCATGCATGCATGTTGGCTAATTGCTTGTGTAATTTTATTTTTATTTATACAAAGCCATTTCCATAGTGGTTGCTCATGCCATTGTTCTAAATAGACAAATGGATGCAATTATATAAATGTACATTTGTTACAGGAGAGAGTCCATCACCAGACTTTAAAGAAACAATTTTTATGACTGGGTCATTAGTTAGAATCTATTGCCCTATTATAAATCCCTGTAATAGAAATGCTGACAGTACCTTAAGCAGAACAGTGTAAGCAGGGATCATTTGTACTTTTCCTTAGTCAGCTTCCAGTGTTTGAAAATGTGTTTCACACAGGGACACCTTTTTAAACTAAACTGCAGAGCTACTTAAACAGACAGTGGTTCTCCAAAACCTAGGTGCTGCAATATATAAGCTCATCTGAATTAATTAAAGATGGAATCTCAGGTTTCATTCTGAATGCCCTTGTATAGGTATGTCAATCCCTAATGTGATTTTAGCATTATGTAATTTCTTGTAGGTTATGGAATCTAACAACAAATAACAAATTGAAAATGAAAATGGAAAGCATGTTAAGTAGTGCTGTCCCAGTGGATACAAAGGAAGGGCAGGCAGGGTTACTTCTCAGGAATATCAAATATTTCATCCTAAGTGCCTTCCTTTATGATCTGCCAGGGCTGAAAGTGTAAGTCCAAACACGATCCATTGCATCACAGGTCTTATCATTATGTAGAAGTCTGCCTGAAGATCCAAATGCTAATTGAAATTATGCAAAGACTGCCAAAGTAAAATTGCTTGCACCAAAATAATAAAGTTCTGACTTAAATGGGCAAAAGAGAAGAAATCCTGCATGAAGTTTTACACTCTATCTCTACCTCACCACACTGGTGAAGACAGCTTTAGGAAAAAGTGTAATGATTAATTGTAATTATTAATAAAGCACTACCTTGATCCTGTGGTTGTACTGTTGTAGGTGGGTGCATGGAGGATTGGGTTTTTAAAGAAATTAGCACCCAACAGATCCCATTTTGGGACACCACAAAGCACCCAGATTTTCCAAAATGTCTACAACTGCAAACAACAGGAATGTCTAAGGGGAGTACATTTAAAAAAAATCTAAATCTTTTAGTCCATAAAATATAGCGTAGATGGACTTTGGACTCAGTGGCTATGTCCACATGAGTGTGGAGGTTTGTTTCCCCAGGGACAAGAAGCAACAGCACACCTTGTGCTTCTGCTACTTGTTCCCTGGGAACGCCTGTGCCACATGTCCTCTGGAGGGCGGCAGGTTACCTCTGATGGGGTAGGGGAGGCTATGGCCAGTAATGGGCTGGCCCAGCAGACTTACCTGGGGTCCTGGGGGCCTCCTGGTGCTGCAGCAGTGGTGATCCTGCCACTTGGAGCGTGGCTGGCAGCTGGATTGTGGCTCCAGCTGGCCAAGCTCCAGTTTTGGGAGGCGCACACTGCCCCCATGTTGGCCAATCCCCCTTCTTTTTGCTTTGTTTTTTTTTTTACCCCTAGATCTCTCAGGGTCAAAGACTCCCCCACACTGCTACCTTGCAGCATGGAAAACACCTGAATGTGCAGTATGTGGACGCGGCCAATAGAGTTAAAACCAGGATTGAATTTGATCCAAATCATGTTGTTGACAATATGAATCTTACTATATTATACATTGTAAATTTTAATAGAAAGGAAATAACTCCAGGAAACTTTGGCCTCTAGAAATTTACCACAATTCAGATTATCTTAAGATAGTAGTCAACTTTCAGAGTTGATCCTGATACTAATATTCTGCTGTCTTTCATATGTACCAGCATATGTAGGATCATTCATGGAGTAACAGCATAATATGGTTAAAAGTTAAGATCTGTCATATGATTCTGAAAATATAGTTTTCCCCTTAGCTTTCCTCCTGATTTTAATTCTGTTTTGCAAGGAACTGAGACTTTAGTAGTATGCACAATGGATTGGATAATCTACTTTCATTATAATATTGTTAAAAAGTAATTACCAATTAAAGGGGAAAAAACCTTTGTTGTGCTGAGTTTTGAATACAGGTGACCCTCGCCATTTGTGGGGAATACATTCTTGTATCCCCTGTGAATGGTGAAATCCACGAATAAGGCACAGCATTCATGAACACTGTCAGCATTCATGAACTCAGCGCCCCCGGCAGCTGTGGGGGAAGGCACGGCTGCTCTGGTGACGGTGGGAGTGTGGCGGCGGTGGTGGGAGCTTTGCAGCAGCAAGCGCAGAGCTCCTGAGGAGCTCCTTTAAGTGTATTTAAGAAGCAGGTTCGGTGTTTGCAAATATTTGAAACCGTGAATGCTGAACCCACGAATAGCGAGGGTTTCCTGTAATTCAGAAACTGCTTGGCCAGAGCCTTATTTGATGAAAATTGGCATCAATTCATTAAATGCAATGAAATGATGTTGACTTACCTGCTAAGGACCAATCCCAAAATTTCTTAATTGCAGGTTCCTTGATACATATCAGCATAATTTTTGCCTCTTCCTATGTAAGTGTTGAAATATTCTGTGAGGCTATGATTACACAATTAAGCTAAGATTTTCAAAAATACGAATGTAAAGTTAGGCCTCTAAATCTTCTAAATTTATTTTAGTCAGAGATGCTCAGTGCTTAGGATTTTTTCAAAATGTGTCATTTATGCCCAGATTTGGGAAATAATTTAAGCTTGGGGTAAATTTATAGACATTCTAAAGTCTTCTTCTGAAAGGAATGCTTCCTGAACTGGGGACTTATTTTGAATGGATCTGTCTCTGGATTTTTGAGCTTCATTTTATGCATGAATATTCATAACAGCATAGATGTTCATGTTAGTAAAAATAATTAATAATATATGTTCTATGAATAGAATTACCTTTAGCCTCTGGATTTACACAGGTGCTGATCCAAAATCGGTAAAAGTCAAAAACATTAGATCAGGATCCAGTACAGGAAATGTATCATGATTTTTTTCCTTCTTTGCAAGAATTTAATAAATTATAGGTCAATGCCCAATAACACCCAATGGTTTATGATAGGTACACTCCAACTTCACAGTGCTTATATCTACATCATCGCTGTAATTGTACATGTCAAAATATTTATTTCATTTTCTCCCTTTGGTTCTATTACGGTTCTTTGTTGAAGTTGTAGAACTGTAGGGGCTTTAAAGTTTCTGGGAATAGAATGTATGTTGGAGTGTAAGAACAGGTAGATTTTGTGTTTGTTTTGTAAAATATTTTGAGGTTCAGTATATAGAATGGTTGAGAATGTACTGCCATTTTTGTTCTTAAGTGATTTTTGCCCAATGGCAAAAGCCCTCTTGACTCCATGGCATGTAGAGGTTGATAGAAATATAAATCATTTCCCCTTTGCACAGTGCTGTGAGAGAGAACCCATTATATTTATAGCAAATAATCTTCTCTGTCCGTGAAACTGTCAGCTCTGGGTAATATGAACAGTATTCATTCCCCGTGTGCCAATATTAAGAAACACAGTAACATCCATAAACATACAAAAGATGTCATGAAAAAGAAAATGGTGAGGAAATAAAAAAAAGATGTAACTACTCTTAAGCCATGGTTTGGCATTACCATGCTTAAAACAATGATTGGGCCTTCAAGATTCTTGCTTCATAATTGTAGGTTCTAACCTAGGATCTGATTCTGCAAACATTAACACCTTGAGCTCATATACAAATTTGCTGGCTCAAGTCTTTCATTAGCATTTTAGAAAATGATGCACATTTCCTCAGGGAGAGTATAGAAATGGAGGACAATAGGCCGCCAATGGAAGCCACTAATTTAATTTAGGCAAGTCAGATCAATATTTTGAAACACCCACAATGTGTAGGGTGTCAGGGTTTCAGTGTCCAATTTGAGACAGCTAAGACTGGTTTTCAGAGGTGCTGAGAATGCTTTGTTCAACTGAAATGAACTTCTTCCCTGCTCCCTTCCGGGTCCAGCCTCTGTCCCTGCTCTGGTTAGGGAGCAGAGGGGTGGGGCCAGCCCTGCTCCACTGGAGCAGAGAGCACAGCCCAGAGCTGGGTTGCTTGGGGAACTCTGGTCTAACTTAAACCAGGAAGGGGTCTGGAACAGAAGTTTCATAAACCATTTTGAGCTCAATCAGTTAAGTCTGATATTACACTTAACCAGGTTTATCTCAAACTGGTTTTGGCAATTTTGAAACTTGTTTATGTGAACTGAACTTAAGTTCTGTTTACAGGTGCACCAATAGAGGTTTTGGAGGCCGATAACAATGTCTGTTGTGGTGGAAGAGGAGGGGGGAGGGAAGGGGAATGGGTAGGCACATCAAGGCCCCCGTGGTGAGGGAGTGGGGCTGGGCCTGAGGCAAGGGCTGGGCGGGGTATGGGATGGAGCCATGGCTTGTCCAGGGGGGTGGCGGGGGAGGGGGGCTGGTGCTGGGCTCTTCCCGGCAGGGGGGTCTGTGCTGCGCTTGGGGTGGGCAGCAGTGGTGCTGGGAGGGGGTTAAAATTCACCATAGCCCCCCCATTAAACCCCTCGCAGCACCAATACTGCCCACCCTGAGTGCAGCCCTGCCCCCCACATGCCGGCAAGAACCCAACGTGGCCCCAGTCCCAGCCCATAGCAGCAGCCCATCCTTCCCATGCCCAGCGCAGATCTGAGGACACCCCCACCATGCCCTCCCAGGGTGTGTGCAGCTGTGGGAGCCGCACCTCCCTCCCTGCACTCCCTGGACGAGCCATGGCTTTGTCCTGCACCCCACCCTGCCCTGGCTGAGCAGTATCTGCTCCAGCCCCACTCCCTCCCGCACTGCAAGGGCCTTGATCTGTCCCCCATGCCCTTTCCCTTCCCCTACAACAGATCTACCAGCTGGACACTGCTCTTCAAAGTGCTGGATTGGGCTCCTCGCCGCCTACATGCTGTACTGCAGCTGCACCTACACACAGGCATTTATCAGCCAAATTATCAGCCACATCAGGCTGATTTCTGATACAGTTAATTTTTTTATATCGGTGCCAGTGCAATATTAGACCACTGTATTGGTGCACCTCTAGTTCTGTTACAGGTTTAAACAAGTTTCTAATCACTTAAACTGGTTTATGTGTAATGTCTGTCCCTAGCCACAGACTATGACTGACTAGATCTAGTTTGATAATCTAGAAATTGATTTAAGAGTGTTCTCAGCAAGTCTAGGCTGAGGCACATTGAAGCTTGGTATTTCTTGCAGAGGGGACACTGTTTAAGTAATACACTTTCATTCTTCAGGTGTCCGACCCAGTAAGTGTAGGGTTTTTTTTTAAAGGGTCATGGGATTTTGATAGCAGAGCTAAAAAAGAAATCCTTGCATTAAGAAACAGAGCACTTTAGGGCATTCAAACAGGGAAAGGTCTGGATTAAAGAGAGGGAGTGGAATTTGTAATTTATTAGGTAAATTTAGGATTTTAGATTGGGAATGAGCTATCAGATGTGCTGGACTGAGAAGTTTTTAGATTTCTTAATAGTATGCCAAGTGTGGGGGAATATATACCTGGCTGTGTAAAAAAAAAAAAAAAAAAGATATGTTTAAAAATTATGGATCTTCAAAGTTGCATTTGACTCTTGCTAAACTCTTAAGATTTATATATTTTTTATTATTCTATGGAATTTAAAATTATGTGTAAAGCTCCTTAAGGCTGCTTAAAGCTCCTTTTCAGACAAGAGTTACTAGCTGAGTTCAGAGTAGTAGGCCTCAAAAATAACCAATGCCATTGAGTTTTGTCTCACAGACCACTGAGCATTTCTCTTACCACAGCTAATATTATGCGAATCAGGACTAGAGTTCAATCTAGTTTTTAAAAAGTCTACAAAGAAACAGTGAAGGTTGCTTGCTTCAGCCAGGGGAAGGGGACATCCATCATTCTGTAATTTAAAACAATCTCTTGGCTGACAAAACTTCTTCTTCATATGTCTGTTCTAATGAGCCATAGCCATCCTCTTTTTACTCATCTTATCATGGAGCTTGTACATCCTGTTATAATTTCCTTTAAGTAATTTTTTTACCTTTCCCTTACTCTCCTCAATTCCTCCCAGTGCAGAAGTATTGGAAGACCAAACAACAACAAGAAGTTTGGAATTTTGTTTTTAAGAACAGTTTCTGACAAGTTATTATTTAAGAAACCTGCAATTTTAAAGTCTCATTTCTGTTTCTCCCCCCCCCCCATGTCTATGCTGTATGTCCAAATAAGATGTGATATGCCAACATCTCAAGACATTTTTTTTTCTAAGGATGTCAAAGGTGGTAGGTGCAGAAGTCAGGCTTGTAGTAGAAGTTGGCATTAAATTTAATTGTGGGACAGCCACTGTGCTTTTTTATAATGCAGCATTAAAATACAGTAAATAATGGAGACATACCCACCAGACATCAAATCTGACTTTCAGGTATTGTAGAATTGTACAATACCATTTATAGTGATGCTATTCTAAGATGAACTTATACTATGTAATGCCCATTTATCTATACCGAAGAGTTATCTTAATTTATTCTGAGCCTACAAATTAGAGAAATTTATTGTAAACAATGGTATGGAATCTACTTAAATTTTATATTATCACTTTGAAATATTTAGTGAAAAAAGCTTAATTAGAACAATGTATAAAATGCTGGTTAATTTCTGCATTGGCAATTTTTTGGAAGGTTTTTCAAATGCAAAGATTATGGCATATAAAAATTGATACACCACTCAAATGTCAGAGATAGAAGATGAAGGAAAAAAGCTCTTTATGATGTTTTCCTTGTGGGTGTATAAGGATATTTTTAACTCAAACTACCAAACAGTATTGACTGAAACAGAGTTAGATTTTGCTTTCCATCCAAGCCTTTTGTATTTTACAAATATACGACAGCTGTGCCTTGGAAAGATTTTGTACTTAGTTTGCTAATATCTTTTTTGTTGTTGCTAAGAGATGCATTGCTTTAGTGGAAAAATGCGCCTACATGAACTAAATAGATGGAAGAGCTAAAAAGTCACCATACCAATGTAAAAGAATGTTCTGTTTGTATTATAAAAGGCCTTGAAGGGATCTTGCCTGTGGCAAAAATTCAGCACCACTGCACTCACCTGATCATGACTTTATTGGCTTTACATCCTTTGATTACTCAGAACAGCATGCAGTTATAATGTATTATTTTATTATGACACAAAACAAAATCAGAGACTTGCATTTAATATAACTCACAGAAGACCCAATTAACTAAACAGTTAAACTGCAGATATTTTCAGAACCTAAGCTTTCTGAACAACGTTTCATTGACCATAAAAATTTGAGCCTGAAGAGCAAAAATGTGTTATGAAGGATAGGTGCCAGATGTTTTTCGCATACAATAGTGTTTTGTTTACTTAATGCGTATCACATCCTCATTGTCATCATTTTCAGCATCTGTGAATTTGTTGTTGTTAAGTCAATGCTTCCTCTAGTTTCACTGGCTTCTAATCTACTGCAATTTTTTTCCATGCTTGTCCCTAGATTTTCCTGTCTCATTTTAGCTTTAGCATTTCTGTCCATAACTATTTTTCCAATTGCTGAGTTATCATTGTATGAATAGTTTCCTGTTCCAATTTTGTTTTTCTCCAGCTTTGAACAGAATCTATTGGTTTAGATTATTGTGAGTTCATTTTCCTTGACAGACTATCTAGGCTTCTTTTCTTGACAGAACATTTCCAGTATTTCTACAAGAATTTTATTGTTGAATACAGATAATAGTCTACTATTCCGAGTGATTATCTGCAATGGCCTTCATTCCCAGGTCTGGATTCCCACCACGGGCAGATTATCTATTTATACAGATAATCCATATCTCTGTTTTTTTCTCCTTTCCATCATTGTCATTTGTCCCGTAGGAAAGAAATAAACTGAAATTCTAGCTCTAATTGAATCATACCATTGTTCCAGCAAGGTTCTTATACAGCATGAAGAGAAAATTGTCATTTCAAACTGCTGTGGGAACTCCCAGTACTCCATCCCTTCTCCTTGTCTTATAGAAAGGGCATTGCTCCACTTTGCTTCCTACTGTGAATAGCAATAGAGAGAAGGGAAATTATTCCGTGTGTTGTTTAAACTGAAGCAACAGTTTATTTTACTTTCACATCTTGGCACAGCTGGGGAAGTGTATCAGCAGCAGCATGTTGCCCCGATGCCACAACAAAAATATCATTAGATAATCAGGAAACTGGATAACTGTTTCACATTGAACTCTGACTCTTCTGGTCAGTGGCGTTCAGCAGTCCTGTTCAGCCCAGATAAGCTGCAGGATGTAGCCAGAAGCAGTAGCAGATAGCTTAAAGAGCAAATAGCTTCCAACAAGGGTTATGTAACAGGACAATAATTCTGGTATAACTTCCTTTGGCATCATCCATAAACACTAATGGAACTTCTCAGCAGATATTTTTTTCTCTTCAGAATACTTAAATCTAAATTATTTCATCAAAGGGCTCTGAAACTCTGAAGTTGGTTTCAATACAGGTAGTAGGGTTGAAATTCTAATTGTAGCCCACTGGTCTTAATAATCTCAAGTATCAAACACAAAACTCTTTGCATATACAAGGGGGCAAGTTAAGCAACCAAGTACTGTCTTGACATTAGTTGTAAACTCCAGGGAAAAGATGCACTGTTGCAGGCAGCAAAATGAGGATAACTACTCAATATGCCTTAGGCACTCAGAAGTGTGAAAGAGTTGTCAGGTTATATTATATTGCTATTATGCCTGTAGGCATATGACTTCAAACAGGAAAACTGTCAGGTCGCATGAAGTAAGCAGGTTCAGTATAGTCAGACCTTAGGGAATTTATGTGCCACCTGCACTGGTGGAGATGATTCATTAGATAGCACTTGAGTCAACTAGGACAGAAAACCCAGCAGCGTTAGGTGGCACCCTCGTGCCAGAGGTGTCTCCTTTTCACTATAGTAGATGAAGACGAACAAGAAGATGGCAGCAAGGTCTTGTCATTATAGATCCTATGGCACTTTGCAAGTGCTAAATCTATTCCCTAAATTAAACTTTAAACAAAGGCTATTCCTCAAGATTCAACTTTTTTCTGTACCAGTTTTGCAAAATCCTGGTACACATTAGGAGTCCTGAACGTACATTACACACCATCAGAGATGAACACACAAATGGCGGTCTCAAAAAAATGTCCAAGTTGTCTTTTAGTTCTAACTTCTCCATGGATTCCTGATGGCCACAATTCTCAAGCAAGTGTCTCACTCTTATTGGGGAAGAGTATATCACGATGATTGTACCTGCTCTTCTACTTTACAATCAAAGCAGTATGGGGCTCGGAACATTTCTCGTTGCACATGTTTGTGTGTGGGGTACACTGTGGGACTCTGATCCTTGATGAAGGCCTTTAGGTGGTACCACGATACAGATAGATAACAGTTCACCAACCACAACTTTTAAATAAAATGTTAAATAAATGAAGAGATGAATGAAATATTAAATAAAATCTCATTCTTGGGGTTTTAAATCTCTTCCTGGTTGCACGCAGGGCATGCAGGTGACTGGAGCCACTTGTCCTCATTGCAGAGGCTTGGGCAGAGCTAGATGGCTGTCCCACTGCACAAGCCCAGAGTCAGAGCTAGTTGCTGCCTGGAGACTTGACACGCTCGTGCATTGCAGATTGTATTTTGGGTCTGGCCACTGTTGGCTTTACAGTTAATGATCGACTCTTCAAAGCCTTTGCCCACGGTCAGGCCATTTAAGCAGGGTGTAGCTGGTTCCCTTCGATCCTTTGCCCTTGACACTGCACTGCTGCCCAGGCCTCTGGCTGCTGTGGGAGGCAGCTGACACGAGGCCCTGCCACGCCTCCAAATTTAAGATGGAGAGAAACCAGCTGTGAAGCTGCTGCACATTTTCAAGCACTAACTCTGTCACCGACTGCCTCTTTTTCAAGCTGGATGGACCCTTTTATGGCCTGATCACAGTCTAAACTTATAGAGCGATTCAGCAGTCAATAGCATTGTACGTGTAATGTATGACAGGAGCCTGGGTTAGGGCACGGGCCCTGCTCCTCCTCCTCCGTCCCTGCGTTGTAGCCTCGAGTCAGCGGCTCTACAGCCCCGCTCGCAGCCAGGGGGACTGAGCCCGGCGGCACACGCAGGGTTAACCCCGCCCTGCCTCTGCCAAGATGGCGCCCAGCGGGTCCGCAGGAGGCGGCGTGCGTCAGGGGTCGCGCGGCGATGACGCACGCGGGGGCGGGGCGCGCGGTGAGGACGCGCGTGGGGGCGGGGCGCGCGGGGCTGAGCGCGTCTGTGGCGCTGCGGGCGGTGAACATGGCGGGTGTCGCGGACGCCGCCGCCGGAGCTCCGGGAAGCGGCGGGGACGGCAGGCGCGGCGGCGCCCAGGAGCAGCCAGCGCCGCATGGCGGGAGCTGGGGAGAGGCGAAGGGCAGCTGGGCGAGCGGCGAGACGCGGCCGCCACCCACTGAGCCCGGGCAGCCGCCGCCGCAGCGCACCGAGACGCTGGGCTTCTACGAGAGCGACCGCGGACGGAGGAAGAAGCGGAGCCTCTCGGGTGAGCGGCGGGCCGGGGCTGCGCTCCTCTCCCCTCTCCTCCCCTCCCCTCCTCTCCTTGCCGGGCCCCGCGCCCGCAAACTTTGGCCCTGGGGCGGTTTTCGCTCCTGCCCTCGGTTTGGCCCCGCGTCGGGGACGGGCGGGAGTCGCGCGGCTCTCGCGGGCTGTTGTGCAATGGGCTGGAGGCCGCCCTCACCTCGGGGCCCCCTCGGGGCTGCCTCTCAACCAGGGCCAGACACGGGCATGGGTGGCAGCCCTGGCCGGGGCAGAAAGGGGGTCTGAAAATGATAATGTTTTGATTATTATTATCATTGTTATCTCTGGCAAAGAGGGGGGAGACTGATAATAAACGTTCACCCGGGGCCAGCAGGATGCATAGATGACAGAGGCTGCAAGATCATCGTGTCCAGCCCCTTGCACCAGGCACAAAAGTTGGCTGAGTTGACCCCAGTGAGGTGATGGTCCAGCCTCCTCTGGGGAGTACGTCAAGGGCTCAGTGAGCAACTGTTCACCAGGGCGCCCTTGGGGAAAACCAGGAGTAATGGCTACAAACTCCTGGAAGACTGTTTCAAGTTTAACACTAGGGAAAACTTCATAGTCAGGGTGCCCAGGCTGTGGAATAAGCTCCCTCCAGAGGTGGTGCAATCACCTGCCTTGGAAATCTTCAAGAGGAGACAGTCTAGGTACAGGGCTGCTCTCAGTGCTCGCTTGTTTTTTAACTGTAGCAGAGTAACAGCCGTTCTCCTGCTCCGAGAGGCTACAGCAGGACACAGCGGTCTTAACTTTCTGGAGTCCTGGCCAAAACCTCCAGGTCTGTCTTGCGAGCAGGGTTGGCACAGTAGTAACGCTGCTTAGCACCCTGCGACTCCCTTGAAAGGATCTCTGGGCACCCCAGGGTGTCGCCTGCCCCCTGCTTGAGCGTCACTGTCTCAGGACTGTGGGTCTCAAGCTTTTAGGCTTGAGAAAATGTTAGCTCTTAGCTCTTGCTTGTTTCTCGTGGTGGAAGAATCACAGAGCCGACCTTTTGTTGCAGCGGGTCAAAATGTTTTTGACTTTATGAATTCCTGTTTGAAATCCCTGGGTTTATCTTGTAAATCACAGTATTCACACAACTAACAGTGATAATATTGTGCAGCACCCCACGCGCCCTTAAAAGGATCTTAAAGCACTGTAGGGTGCCAGGGCAACCTGGGTGAGAATCACTGTTTTATAAAGGTTGCCTGTGGTTGGTGGATGCTATAAAGCAGTGTTGAGGAATTAGATTGTAGCTTTCACATAAGCTAATGAAATCTTTCCACCAAGTAACTATTTTCCAAGTTAATCGCATGGCAATTCAGATCAAGCTGGGTTTTTGGTTTCCTCTGTCTTGTGTTATGAACAGTTTAACTTCCTTTTTTCAATCTATTTTTCTTTCCTTGAAAGGAAGGAAACACTTTGACTAGAAAGCTTCTGATACCAAGCAACAAACTTACCAGAAGTAGAAAATCATCTTATTTTCTTGACCAGGAGAAAAACATGTATTAAGCTCCCAGAAATATAACTGTGTATCATAATCTACCTGTGGTCTCCCTCCGTTAACTAAATGTCAGCCTCCGATTCTCCTGCATTCCAGATAAATGCATTATATCATAAGATTTACAGCGCCATTGATTGTACTTTGTGATATTGATGAAACTGCATTAAGATTTAAATCCTATGATGCTAATGAATTACCTTGATTACAATATTATGAATTGACTTACAGTGAAAGGAAAGCAAAGTATTTTAAGATGCACATTTCTGTCCTCAAAGTTGAATAATAATTGAATAAATAATGTAGTTTCCATACTGGATACATTATTCTGTAAGATAAACTTCATTTTCTTAACATTAATTTTGATAACATATTAATTGAAAAGGGTAAGAACCAACAGGTTCATATTCTTTCTTTTTTGTAAAGAACAAAGACTAAAAAACCTAAGTTGTCAACATTCACTTAGCTGAAAGTTTAACAGCTAAGAGGACTTTTAGAGTTGCTTCTTACAGTGTGCTGAGTACAGAATAAGTCACTAAATGAATATATATTTTCCTTTATAATGTAAGCAAGACAGTTTGGACACGGATGCTTTGGGGAAGTCAGAAAATGAAATACTCTTTTTCTACTTTTTAAGTTTGAATTGATTCCTTGATGCATGATGAAAGAAGGGTGTTTGGGGGGAAGGGGGGATGTATTTGGGTTCAGGGAGATGAGCAGTTTGCCACTCTGGAATTATGCATAAATTGTTCTGTTGAGTGCAGTGGTGATGAGTTGTTTTTTACACTCTTAACACGTTTTTTTCCCTTTTCTGTTTAGTGGTTTCTAACGTGCAGGTACTTGACTGTTAAGCGTACTCTGTGTAAATTGGTTTTGTTGTTCCAATAAATTGTTCAAAATGTCTTACTTCTGGGGGAGGTTGCATTTTCTGTGCCAAGTGCAACAAACTTCTTAAGATGCATCCACTGTGATTTTATTCTTTCCATCTTTCTACTGCCACAAGCTCCCAGTCACTTTCTCAGGCTGATTTTTACTTTGCGGGGGTCAGAATGAAGGTAGGGTAGTAATGTTACTATTAGACCACTAGATAGAATGCAAAAGAAGGGAACCTGAGATGCTTTGCCTTTGGGAAAGATACTTTTCTACTGTTTGAGAGCTTGAACAAGGCCTTGGAATTAGGAAGTTTGGTGGTGTGGTACCAGATCTGTGCTTCTACAGCTATTTTTCAGATTCGTGGGATTGAGGAGGGGAATGTTTCAGAAAGTCCTCTTCAAGAAACCCTCCTTTTTGGGTTGCTGATGTAACCCTGTCCAAACAAATGAACTTTTTTGTTTTGAACATTTTAGTGGCTGAGTCACGTTTTTTATATTTAACCTGTATTTTCCTGTTTGGTAGGAAATCATATCCCTGTTTACCAAGGGGATTGGTTAAAGTAGTGTTTCCCAAAGCATGGGGCATGAAGGACTGGCCAGGTGAGGGTATAAGTATACCTTTCAGTTCTTTAGTTTTGGCCTTTTAAAAATAATGTATAATGGTATGGCAAAAACTTTCAAGAATATGAAGCTTGCAGTTCTGTATTGTGAACTGCCCCTTTCAGTGGGTACTAACTTTGATGCCTGTGGTAAGACTATAAATATTAATATTTTAAACTTTAATTGCTTATCAAAGAATAGTAAAAGTATTGTCAAGACTTACACTAACACTTTTTAAAATGAAACAAGGGGGAGGAAGACTAGCAAATTGAGATGTTCAGACCATTAGTAATCCATGGTATAGTAGTGGGGAGACAATAGGACTGCAACTGGTCAATTTTTCTGAAGCTTATTTTGCTAAGTTTGGAAGCCGTGGGATTATTACCTATGAAAGAGGTTAAACTGAGCATCATCAAAACAAATAACATTGCAACACCTCATAAGTGCTGTCAACCCCACTTCGTGGAGATCATATTTAGTGATGAAAGTTGCTCAGTCAGTTTGTTAACCTTTCTGTGCATAGTGGCTGTCATAGTGGTATCTTCAGTTACTTTGTTGGAACTACCACTGAGGATGGGGTGGGATTTATTGAGTATAATGGTAGGCAGCAAGCTTAGATCACAAGCCTTTTTTTTTTTTTTTTTAGCAGCCTGAATGGCCATCACTGAGTTGGAGTTGAATTATGCATGTAGTAGGGACAAGTATCAGATCATCATCCATTTCCTAACCTAGTTAGTCCTTTTGAAAATTAGTATTTTTAAAACATAATAAATGCTAAATTAAATTCCTCTGGGAGTTATTTAAAAGAAATAATCTAAGATTTGACCAAAGTTTAATTTACAAGATAAAATGTTTACATTTACAAATTATGGGGGGAATAGCTAGTTATAAATGTTAAAAAATGACAGTATGATAGCGATGTGTATTTTTATTATAAAAACTATTACCGTGTATAAGCCAATTCAGAAATCTGTTGCTTAAAATAGCCCAAGTTGCCTAGTTTTTTTTTTTTTTGGGGGGGGGGGGGTGTTGTGACACATATTTATGTGGAATCTTTTAATGTAGATTAACAAACATACGCATCTGTCTGTGAAGATTAAAATCTCTTTAAGTCCATGTAGAAAAGAAAATTTTGTCTAAATGGACTGACACTTAAAAAATTAACCAACTGGGTTGCTGTTACTTACTGAAGAAACTGTTCCTTTTCCTTGGAGAAATTATGAATATTTTACAAAGGGTTTGTGTTTTTTTTGGCTTTTTTTAATACTGGTGGTGATTGCTCCACAAATTGATAAATCCAGATATTTGATTCTCTCCCCAGGAGTAGTCACATTGCAAAATTGTTTTGAATGACTATTACCTGAGCTGAGTTGCTCTAATTATTTCCCAGTGATTTACTGGAGAACTTGTGTGTTTGTTTGGGCAGTATGGGGGAATTATGTGAAAGTATTGAAGGACTACCAACACTTAGGTAGCTTAGCCTATGTCCACAGCACAGGATTGATGAGTTACCTTGAATGAAAGCAGCACCTGGGTTCAAGCTTGCAGCCCAAGGATGCACTAGCTAGGTGGAGTTGAAAGAACCCCTTAAGCAGGATGTTTCAAAGCTAAATATATTTTAGAATTTTCTTATAATAAGGCTGAGTCCAATTTACAAACTTTATTCAGCGTAGCTGTGTTAGGAATGTGAAGAGACAAGATCTTTGACAATGTAAGCTATGCTGGTATAACTTATTTCACTTAATAGAGTGGTGGCGAATAAGGTACAGTAGCAAATGTCCAGTTCTGCTGATAGAGAAGCTGCATTGCTGCTGAGAATGTTTTGTCAGTATGATTCTAGTGGCCCAGATTGGAGGTTATAGGTAGCTTTATTTTCTACAGGAAGACCTTTTCGTAATAAAAAAGTGAAAGCATAGTTAAGTTTCTTATTTGGAGCTCATGTTTGATATGCGTTCAGTATAGATTTTACTTGTTTGCATCTTTTTTTCTCTATGCAGATCTATCGTTGCTGAGGTTCATCAGTGGTGAGCTAACAAGAGGTTACTTCCTTGAACATAATGAAGCAAAGTACACAGAACGGAGAGAGAGAGTATATACGTGTATGCGAATACCGAGAGAATTGGAAAAGGTATTTTTCTTTAAGTTGTCTATATTGGTTTAGACTTTCAGTCTGTGACCATAATGTTAAAGCCATTTAATTCTTCAATTTTTTTTTTTTTTAAAGGAAGAGGTTTTCCTATAAACCAATTGCAATCATTTATAGTTTGGATGCAGATTCAGAAAAAAATATATATTTTGCTTTTCTTTTATGGTTCAAGCAGCAGTGGATGATTGCATGTTTTTTTTAGAGGTACACCCATACATCGATCTGATATTGGCTTGGCACTGATATAAAGAAAATCATCTGCATCGGAAATCGGCCTGATAGGGCTTTTTAATTTGGCCGATAAATGACCTGTGAATGCGCAGCCACAGCGCAACACATAGGCAGCAAGGAGCACAGCCCGGCAGCTTGAAGAGCAGTGTCCAGCTGGTACAGGAAGCCCCCCCAACCCTCCCAGATGAGCAGCAGGAGAAGCTTCCTGTTGTGGTGGAAGGGGAGAGGGGAAGAGAAGGGATGTGAGGGGGCAGATCAAGGTCCCTCCAAGTGAGAGGGGGGGTGGGAATGGCCTGGGGCAAGTGTTGCCCAGCTGGGGCAGGTTAGGCATAGGACAGAGCCGCGGCTTGTTGGGTGGGGCACAGGAAGGGGGGAGGCCGTTCCCGCTGCTGCACGCTGCTTATCCAGGAGGGCATGTTGGGGCAGGGTGCTTCTGGATCGGGGCAGGGCTGGGGCTGCGCTTGGGGTGGGCAGCAGTAGCCCTGGGAGTGGGGCTATGGGGGTGGGCTGTAGCCACCCTAAAATTCGTTGTAGCCCCCTTGGTGCCATGGCTATCCATCCCTGGCACAGCCCTGGCCCGTCACAGATCCATGGACATGATCCTTCCCTTCACCCTGCTGGATGAGCAGTGGGAGCAGCTTCCAGACAAGCAACGCAGCGGTGGGAGCTGCTGGTACACCCCTAATGCTTTTGATACAGTTGGCAGAAGGGAAAAGGCTGTTGAGATCTAGTGACCCAATTAAAAGTCCAGGGTACCAACAAATGGATCAGAATTTCTCCCTTAAGCCCCCTTGTTTCTAAAGGCAGAAGTTAGAAAAAAATAGCATTTTTGATCCCAGAATTTGCTCTTGCAGTAAAGCCTTTCTTAATCTAAAAGTTGTTTGGAGGAATAATATGGCAGCGGCTCTGTAGAATTATGCTGTTGTACTGTTTCCCTCCCTGTAAGACTGCAACTTAATTTTTGATAAATTTCTCCCACATCACTCACAAGAATCTTCATAGAAAAGAACATGATCCTCAGAATTCACCTGTCTTCTAGAGGTTTTATTAAACAAAATATAGATTTTGTTTGGGGAGGGGAAGGATTCCTGATTTGTCAAAGTGGTATGTTTAGAAAGTCTAACTTTTGATATCTGAAAGATCTAAAATGAAAGAGGTTAAAATTACTTCTTCGCATTACATCTAGTTAAGATCCAGCATCCAGGGTCAAATGTCAGGTGATGAGACTTTGATTTTTAAAAACTAGCACTTTTAGAATAGTAAGGTAAGTTTACACTGTAATTTGTAGGTAGCTTGAGAGAGAGCTGGGAAACAGAGATGGACCAGTGAAAAATTGCAGGAGACCTGGAGAATAAGTGTGGAATTCAGTGAAAGGGGGGAGGGGGGGATTGTTTTTTTGTTTTGTTTTTTTTGCTGCTAAACCTTTGCTATCTCTACTTTCTTATTAGCGGTAGCTCATGAGAACCTCATAAAGAGGAGCGAGAGATATCAAAAACTTGTTAATTTGTCAGTCTCCCAAGATATGTCAGTGGGAAGAGCCCAGCTGCCAAGCCTTTTCTTGTTTTGCTTAGTTTTAACGGGTATCACTTTTGACCCAGTGGATTTTGTAGACTTGTTGGCTTTTAAACCTGTTTGAGTTTGAACAAGGTTGACTTGGGAGTTCTTGAGAGTACTAACATTTGATATGATATGTATCAGTCAGTTGGTTAAGGGGGCACACGTGCGTGCGGGACACACGTGTGCCTGACTCTTCTCCTTCCCGCTGCTGGTTCCCGAGTGCCAATGTCTTTAAGAAACTGCCTGCTACTTTTATCTAAATGTTTTCTATTTTATAGACTTTGTAACCTAGGGCAGAGGTTGTCAACCGGGGGTACACACGGGCGGGCAGGGACGGAGCACTGCCACACGCCATCCCATGCTGCTGCCGCCCGCCCAACCAGACACGGGAGGTGGGGGAAACTTGAACTGGTGGCTGCTGCTACTCTGCATCTGACTGTGTGCCATGACCCCCTGCCCCCTCCACTCGGTGTCTGGCCATGTGCCAACACTCCCCCCTACGCCCCCCTTGGCTGCTGGGGGGTACGCTGCTCCGTGTCTGTCCACCTGAGTGTACAATAGTTGAAAAAAGTTGAAAACTTCTGAACTAGGGTGTTCACCAAAGAAATGGTAGCATCCATGTCCAGAAGCTGCACTCATGGCTGTTGCTACCAAATTCAGCAGGTTTTTTTTGTATTACTCTTTTAGTCCCCTATTTTTCTGTGGTCATATATTTGTTTTTGCAAGGGTAGGTCAGATCTGAAGAAGAGAGCTACCTATAGCTTTCTGTCTTTAGGCTAAATTATAATGGCTCTTAGCAGCTGTCTTTTTCTCTAAAGGGATTTTGGTGTTGGAACAGTAAGTATTTGCATTTTACTCCTGATGAAAGTCATAGGCTTGCATTAGACCTGACTATAATGATATTTTAAGAGTTTGTCAGATAGAATTGCTGCTTTAAAAACTCCATTATTTGTCGTATCCCAGTAGGTATGTTTTGCCCTACTTTGATCAGGTTTTTGGTTCAAACTATTGCTATTACAGCATGTCAGAGCTTTTTTTGGCAGAGCTTACATATTAACAAAATAGAGCTTTTGCTGATATGCTTAACAAAAAGCCTCAATGCTAGAAAAGCTCTGCCTACAAGTAATGTTTATAGACAGGCGTTACATATGTGTCAAGATAAAAGCCTTTCTCCAGGCAAAAAAAGAGCATACAAACATCCAAGGGGGCTTCTTGCAGAAGAGCACTGGGTTTTCCACAAGAAAATGACAGCATTTCTTTCTCTCTTCCCACATTGACTTGAATAGCTGTACACTTCCTGTGGGGCAAACCTCGTACCCACACTTCAGTCATTAGTTATGAATTAGGATCCCATTGCAAAAAGACAAAGCAGAAGACTATCCCTATCCCAGATCGTTTATAATATGTGAGGCATTAAATGAACACTCACCTTTTGATTTGTACAAGAAAGCAATAAGAAAATACTGATCAGTGCTCTAGGCATTGTTTTCAGCCTAGTAGTAGTTTAATTTAAGCATAAAATTAGGCCCTGAGGGGGACAGATATTCCCTTATCCAGAAACGCCAAGTGGTCACACTACAGTGGGCAGAGAGCTTTGTCAAAAACTGCCCCAATTTGAATGACGTCATACTGATCTGTAAAAGGGAGACTCGTCAGTGATTGGGCACGGGTTGTTCTGGGAGTTAGTGCCTTCCCGTACTGGCAGAAGCAGCATGTTTCCCTTATTAGTTGTGGAGACAGCCTTCCAAACATGAACTGAGTGGAAGCTGAGCAATGCTGATGGCATTTGTTACACAAGTAGTTCTGGTGCTTCTGTGGGTGCAAAGTCATTTCTCCTCAGAGACTTGTCAACTTTCACTTTTGCTGCCTGGAGCCCTATAGTATATAGTGAAACTGACAAAAAAAGCCTTTCCAAATATTAGCAAAGGAAGCTATAAAGGGCTACTGAAGTGGTCCTGGAAATACTCATTGGGATTTGAAATCTGGACACAAGAATACCTAGAAGTGAAACAGCAGTTACCATTGCAGAAGTCAGAAGGTTGAAAGACCTATGCTAATAGAAACAAACAAATCAGAGTGGGAAGGTAGTAAAACAGTGCAGTGTCTTTTCATGACAGCTAGGAGTCATTAGGTAGTGGACAACAGAGTTGAGAGAGGATTAAATTTGGTTTGAAAGAGAAAAGACAATGAAAATAATACTAAAGATTGCCATGATATAAGTAAAAATGGATCAGAGGCCACAAGGTCTAATAAAACAAGAGGAAACAAAGTTAGTTAGTTTTCTGAAATTTAAAAAAACAACACTTCAGTTAAATACATAACACAGTAAACAGGGCAAAAGTTAAATTCCTTTAGATTTGTGTCACCATGGGTTGATGGGTATAATAATTATATGCATCTTTTACCAGGTCATTAGTTTGATGGCAAATAGCTGGATAAATATCTCAAGATTTAGTATACTTGCGAGATCACAATGAGATTTGTGTGCACAAAAAAAAGCAAGAACTGTTTGTTATGGAATCTCATTTAAGCTCTTTGAAGGCGGCAGTTCACTGTAATCTTAGTACCATCACACCTGGAATATTTGCAGTTGAAGACCCTACTATATAGTTTAGTTTGGGGGAAAAATAATTAAAAAGCAGAAATCTGGCCAGTAGGGTTCCTCATGGGCGTGCAATGTTCACTGGTCAAGCAGTCCAGGGATTTATGCCACTAGTTGCCCTATCACTGACATGTCTCCTGTGGATCTCTGGACCTTGGATTTTGGTAGTGGGTTCTGTACTGAAATCCCAGTGCCGCTGCAAGTCCCACAGGCCAGATAGATACGGCCCAGAGGACCATGTTGGCCTGTGGGCTATGTTTGAGAATTCCTGGTTTAGTTAAATAAGAGGAAATTAATCTGTATGTCATAGAATGTTAGAATAGGAAGCATTAAGCTAAGGGAGGGGAGTTAAGGATACTACAGGAGGAAAATAAACTGAAGAATAGAAGCAAAATGAATAAAGACTGATCCACAGTGATTTTAAATAAGACATAAGCAAAATGAAGTGAAGATGCCAGCTTTTTAAAATGAAGGTGACAAGGTAGGAATGAAGAGATCCTGCTTCTTACTACTCATGGCTTGTGTGCACTATGAAGTTCTGCTTCTGTAGTGTATCAAATGTCCCTAGTGAATGTTTTAAGCTGAGAGAAGGCATTTTTCTGTTTGTATAGGCACATCATGTCCACAGCAGAGATGAGCTAAGCTGATGTAAGGCCTCTTCTATTAATGCATTTCTGTTCTCCCCAAGAGTTTTGCTAGCATAGTTGCCATATTTTCTTGCATAATTTACATGCACCATTTTCCTCAAAATCAGGTGCAAGAATGAAGAGGAAAACGCAAAAAAACCTTCCTTGAAAATACTGGGAAGTACCATATGTGTGGGCCGGGCCCTGATCCCGCTGCCAAGTGTGAGTCGGGGGGGGGGGCGATCCGCGGCCCGTCTTTGCGCACGCGAGCTGTGGCCAGCAGCCCGGGCACGCGGGGTCAGAGAAAACCGGTGGTGAGCTAGAATTAGTCACAAACGCGTAGTGGTTGATTGAAAAGATTATTTACTTACACCCAAAGATGGTAGTGGTGTAGGCTGGACAGCTTTCCAGGTGCAGCTCCGCTTAAATCCTCGTTGGAGGACTACGACAAATTCTTTTCCATGGAGTTGTTTAGGCTCCGTGGGTTCGGCAGTTCTTTCCCACGGAGTTGTTTAGGCTCCACGGGTTCGGTTCAGTTCCCTGGTCCCCCGGAGTTGTTAAGGCTCCGTGGGTTCGAAAATTGGGTTTACAGGAAAGGGATACGTCTTGGAGTGCACTCGGCGACGGGGAGAGGCTAGAGGCGGTTCGTTCTTTTCTTCCCCCTCCTGAGTAGTTAAAGCTCCGTGTGTTCGATTGTTAAGCCTCTATTGCCTGCTTGAGAAAAGCGTTGGGTCTGTAAGGATCCGCAGCGCTTAGAGATCTTCACACTGGGTGAAGTCTCCTCCTCCTGATGTTCGTGGAGTCCTCCAACTTGGGCGGAAACCACTTAAGCCTTTTGTACGGCTAGCAAGCCAATAGCTAGCTGCCACGTGTGCCTACATTTAGAACCGGCCAATAATGTGGTGCGAATCTAAATACAAATGGCGGGAACTCCTTTGCACCGTACATCTCTGAGATGCAAAAGAAATGCACCATGCAAAGAAAGCTACAGATTGGCGGGAAATCCCCCGTTGCACCAGAGTTCTCTCCCGCAGCAGAGAACTCTACTGTGCAAAGAAAGCTACAATTTGGGCGGGAACAATAATTTAGCGGTGCCGAAGCACACACAAACAAAAACCACAACTTTGGATTGTGACACCATATTTTCCCTGGGAAGGTATAAGCAGCAGAAGATTGGGGGGGGGGGGAGAGAGAAAGAGGAGTGGTTTTAAGCAGGGAAATACAGTAACAACAGACTATGCCATGGGAGCTTCTGGTGTGGTGGAGAGAGGGGAGGGGGGTATTGCTTCCTGTTCTGCTCTTTCCTTGGCAGAGGTTGACTCAGCAGAAGCCTCTGTCTGGGCACCTGGAGTGTAACTTCTCCGTATTCCTAATGAAGAGCCAGGGCCCTCAGTTGACTCACCAGATGTTGCTGGCTATGATTGGGCCCTCAGCTGACCTGGCAGGTGCTGTTGGCTGCCCAGCCAGTTTAACTCACAAGGGGTCAGGCAGTTTGACTTGGCTCACAACACCTGTGGTATCCTGCAGCTGTGGAGTTAAATAGGAGAGCAGCCACAATGTTTTGTTACCACTCCTCTTCCTCCCCCCCAATCTGATGCTGCTGTTTATACTTTCCCAGGAAAATATGGTACTTACCAGTATTTTCAAGGAAGGTTTTTTTGTGTTTTCCTCTTCATTCTGCATTTCAAAAAGAGGCATGTCTTATTTGGATCATGTTGTATGTGAGAGAATATGGTATCTCATCTAGGGCTTGTTATCTTCTTTCACTACTAGCTAGCATAGCTGCATTGGCAAAACTTTGTAATATGAACCAGGCCCCAGTAAATCAAAGTACAATCTCTAATTTGAAAGCAGATGGACCACTGCGTATTGCTTGTTGTTCCACACGCATATAGTTAAAAAATGGATAAATATATCTCTGAAATAGGGGGATAATAGGATGAATTTAAGTTTTGCTAGAAAAGTCCAGATTGTTGTGGATCCACACATTTGTCAAACAGAAAACTGGCAGAGAGATTGTAAACAGTGGATGATCGTGAGAAACTAGATTTTTATTTTTCAATTTAGAAATATCCAGTGACATGCTGAATGTGCATTAGATTTAGAAGGAGTAACAAGAATATATATTTAGTATAATCTCAGAATTTGAAGTTGGTGAGCATTGGTATAGACCAAGGTTGGGCAGTTCTCTGGGCTGAAGGGCCACTTAAGGTTTGGTCAGCTGTTGGGGTGGGGGGTGTGGGGACAAATACCAATTGATCCTATCTGGCCTGCCAGCCACTGCCATGAGCCTGAGGAGGGAGGGCTGCATGCTGTTCTGCTCTGCTCTGCCACAGCCAGGGCCAGGCCAGGCTGTGCAGCACACAGACTCCTACACCCCACCACATCCCTCTCCCCTGCTCAACTTCCTGTTGGTGCTGCACAGTCCTGGCATGGCGGCTGCTAGCAGTTAGGTCTGCATGGGATGGGATGCAATGCAGTGTGTTGAGTATCCATCCCACCCACCTGCTGCAATGAGCTGCTACTGCCATGTTGCACTGGAAAAGTTGGGGGCAGCTACCCTGGTCTTAGCCCCTCTATGGCCAGCACGCTCACCTCCCAATGGCACTGCAGTGGCAGCTTCTCATAGTAGCAGGTGGGCAGAATGGTTCCCCAGTGCACTACATGGTGCCCAGTCCTGAGTGGGCTTGACTTCCAGTAGCCGCAGTGCCAGGACTATTCAGTTCCAACAGGAAGCCAGGCGGTGGGAGGGAGGATGGATGCGGGGCAGGGGGGGAGGGGCATAGGAGTCTGCGTGCTGCCCGGTCCAGCCCAGCCTTGGCTGAGGCAGACCAGAGTGGCATGTGGCGCAGCCCTCCCTCCTCAGGCACTCGACAGTGGCAGATAGTTATATCTGGTCTGCCAGTTTATCCTCACAGGCTGTATTTTGCCCCCACTCTGGCACGTACCAAACTAATACACTGGGCCTTACTGTGGATAGAAACATGGAGAGAAAATGAGATGTTGAGCCCAGAAAGTCTCAAGAGAGTATATCTAGGAAACAGAATCTGAAATAGCAAGAAGGGTGAAGAAATCTGGGAAGCATTTTGAGGCCCATTTGTTAACTTTATTAAGCCCACTTGCCAATATTTAACCTGCAGGTGGAGACATTTGCTTCAGTTGGAGTACTTGCATGCTTACAATTAAGTAGGTACTTAATGTATACCTAAACCAGGGCTATAATACTGATGGTGACTGGTAAAGTTATTAAAGAGAAACATTGCAAATAATGACATGTCAGGACCATGTTAGTAACTGCAAATAGTGACATGATCAGGAACAGCCAGCATGGATTCACCAAGAGTAAGTCATGTCTGACTGCTCTGATTTCCTTCTGTGTTCAGGTGACAGGGTCTATGGATGAGGAGGCCAAAGCAGTAGACGTGGTATACCTTGACTTTAGTACAGGGTGGATATGATTTAAATCACTGGTCAGGAAGCCTCAGTTTAATCATTGTTTTCTACAAAAAGTGCATTCTTGTTTGATAGAAGCTTTTTTCAGGGCTACAGAAATAGGCTGCAGGATAGCCAGCATATGTTCTACATTACTCTTTAGCCCAATGTTGAAAACTTTGGCTATGACAGTTCCATCTATTTTTGTCACAATTTTGTTCACAAATTGTCATCAGATTAGGTCAGTTCTCAATATATCGCTCAAAACAGTCCACTACTGAGTTCCATCATACGTCTTGTGTGAGAGTTAGTTTGGTTCCTCTTGCTTTCTTCAGAGCAGCTGCTGCACAGTGGTTCTTATGGAAGTATTTTGCAATTTCAACCAAATTCTGCTCAAAATATTTCTCTTTTTGTTTCTTCTGCCCCCTCCTCCTTGCACTTATCTCCAGACTCCTCCTTGCCCAAATCTACTCCACCTTCAACAATCCTCTGTTTATTTAACTTCTTGAAACTTTGCACTTCTAGAGAGAGGCTTCGCTCTGTGTATGCGTAATTTGTAGAGAGACAATGGGGTTGATGGGTACATAGTCAGGTCTGTTATTTCTCATCTCCATATACTGCTTTTAACAAGGATGTTATCTCTCTTGAGAGAGAGAGAGAAATCCGCAGTTTGAGAACTAAAACAAAGCATCACAGAGATGCTTAATGGGATCTTCTAGGCTGAGCACTGAATCCCATTGGGTAGAGTCATTTTCTTTAATCTTTACTAATCTATAGAGGAGCCTCTGGGAACCCTATAAAATTGGGCCCCTAATATAGTCCATAGCTTCTTGTGACCTATTTATAAAACGTTTCTAAAAAGGTTACATGAATATATTGTCTCAAACAGTATATGATTAGAAGTAATAATCCCTATTCCGTGATGATATCTTTGAGTTTTAACATATCTTAAATTAAAACTATATAGGTTTATTAAAAAAAAAAAAAAAAAAAGAGCATCTTTACAAAAATGTTTTTAAAAACCCGATTAAATAAAACAAATCTGATTTAAATGATAAAATCTGATTTTTTAAATGTATTTATTTATTTATTTATTTTTTAATTGTTGGTTGTTATCCACCCTGCTTTAATAAGGTTTTTGACACTGTCTCCCACTACATTGTCATTAGCAGGCTAAGGAAATGCAGACTAGATGGAAGTATTGTAAGGTGGATACAAAATGGGTTAGATCATCATACTTGGCGAGTAGTCCTCAATGGCTCAATGTCTGGCTAGCAGGAAGTATCAAGTGGGCTTCTGCAGGGGTCTTTTCTGAGTCTGGTATTATTCAACATCTTCATTAACTATTTGGATGATGGGATTGACTGCACACTTAGAAAATATGCAAATGACACCAAGTTGGGTGGAATTGCAGATTCTCTGGAGGGCAGGGCTAATATCCAGAATGACCTGATCAACTGGAGAAATGGTCCACAGTCAACCAGATAAAATTCAGTGATAACAAATGCAAAGTCCTGCACTTTGGGCGGAATAACTGCATGCATGGACAAATACAGACTGGCTAGGCTGCAGTACTGCAGAGAAGGACCTGGGGGTTATGATGTATCATAAGCTGGCTATAAACCAACAGCTTCTTTTGCTGTAAAAAAGGCCGGCAGCATTTTGGGTTGTATTAACAGGAGTGTCGCTTGCAAATTAAGGGAAGCGATTCTTCCACTATATTCAGCACTGGTGAGGTCTCACCTGGAGTACTGTGTGTGTTTTTGGGCCCCATTCTTTAAGAAAAATGTGAACAGTTTAGAAAGAGTCAAGCACAGGGCAACAAAAATGATTAGAGGATTTGGAGGAAAGGCTGAAAGAACTAGGGTTATTTAGCCTGGGGAAGAGAAGACTGTCTGCTTTTGCCCCCCACCTCCCCACCTACAGAAAGGATGTGGGCAAATTGGAGAGAGTCCAGTGGAGGGCAGTGAAAATGGTTAGGGGGCTGGGGAACACGATTTATGAGGAGAGGCTGAGGGAACTGGGATTATTGAATCTGGAGAATACAAGGCTGCGTGGGGGGGATTTAATAACAGCCTTCAACTAGTTGAAGGGTGGTTCCAAAGAGGATGAACTGTTTCTCCATGGTGGCAGATAACTTAACAAGGAGCAGTGCTCTCAAGTTGCAGCAACAGAAGTTTAGGTCTAGATATTGTGAAAAACTTTCTCACTAGGAGGACAGTAAGGCACTGGAACAGGTTATCCAGTGAGTTGATGGAATCTCCATCCTTGGAGGTTTTTAAGACCTGGCTGGACAAAGCCGTGGGTGGGATGATCTACTTGGGGGTGATCCTGCTTTGAGCAGGGGTTGGGCTAGATGACCTCCTGAGGTCCCTTTTAGCCCTATCTTTCTATGATTCTGGGACTGTGTAATAGTTTGAAAAATTAGTGACGGTACATTAAAGGAAAAAAGTAATCTAGTAGAGCGGGGACACAAGAATAAGAGAGCAAAAACTGTTATCAGAAAACAATTTCAAATGCATTTTGGCTCATAAAATATAGTCTTCCAAAAGGGGAAGTGGAAGTCTCTTCAGTTGTATAAACAGACGGGAAGCATCAATGGGCTGCAGACTTTGTTAACAAGGGGTGTGTAATATTCATTGTAAGAACTTTGCCAAACCAGTTGCCATAAAATGTGCAAGCAACTGGATAAAAACTACTGTTGTATTGTTGGGGCCAAACTTTGCCCTGTGTTTCTCAAGCTGCATGAGTTGGCATTTCTATAAAAATGTTCAGTTTAAAGCAGAATCATTAGCTCTACAAACCTGTTTGGGCACCTGGGGGGGGATAGTCTAGCTGGTTCTGAACAGAACAGTGTTCAGAGCTGAGCTGAAAAGTGTGGCAATATTGATCAGAGTTGAAGAGTGTGCTTAGCAACATTGGAAAAAGAGTTGGCTTCATGCTGCAGTTAGGTAGAAATAATTCTGACTAGGAAAAATAGAAATATGCACAAAAAAGTCCTTTCTAAATGAACCCACCTTTTTATGATAATGAGGGGATTTGAAGGATTAACTCAGAAGATACTTCTGCAGAAACAAATAAACCTGTGAGAAGGAATTGCAACAGAAAATAGGAGTAGAGGGTGATAGGAGAAAATGTCATCCTTCTGTTGGTGTCAAGATTTAGAAACAGAACAATCTTAATTTCCTGACACCTTCCATCTGCTAGTGGCTCAACCCCATTCTAGAAATAATCATTTTGCTTCCTTGATGAGTGGGAAGTGGAATATTGTTATAATAGGTTTGCAGATAATATTTATGTGGTTATAGCAAATGATCTGAGAGAATCAATCCCTTACTGTTTCACACCACCTCTTTACTTTGAGAAGAGGTGAGTAGGAGAACTGCTGTTTTGAGAGAACTAGAAACATGGATTGTTACAGAAGTATTGGCAGAAAATGCTGCTCTCTGAGTTGGTAAAATTTCCATCTTCAGGGTGTTTGCCTTTTATGTATTGTATGGTGTTAAACTTGCCATAATGTCCTTCACAGGGATCTCTGTGGAGACAGAATTTGTCTGTCACTGAAAAAGAAAAAAATAAGTAACTTCATAGTTTAATTCATTTGTCTATGGTGTCAGTGGTTCTGCAGAGATAATAAAAGCAGTAAAACTTCTGTTACTAGAGTCAGCATCTGTGCTTTGTGACTTTAAGGTGATTCTTTTGTTGACTAAGGGGTAGAACTGTTTTCAAGGTTTTCCTCAATTTAAGGAGGAAAGTAAGAACTTCAGAACCCCTGTTAAGTCTGAAATTCTTCCTCAAAGGGTTGAGCTGGCAAAAGCAGGGTTAGCTTCTTCACTATGCATTTGTTCACCATTTGATTCAGTGTGTACGTTTCATTTTACTGTTAATCGGTACTTAGGTCTTACTGTGCTTTGATAGGTTTAGCTTTTATAAAAACAAATTTTAACTAGTCTATTTCTGTGGTAATGCCATTTTGTTAGAAGCATTCATAACATGACTAGTTTTTTTGAACTGTTGTGCTATTATTGCTTTATTTTACCTGAAATCTAGCCTCCTTCAGCTCTTTTTAGCCATTCTTATGTCAACGTTGCCTTTCAGTGTTTTGTGTAGGTGACCACTATCCGTAGATGATGTGTTTCTTCCTTTATTTCTGACTCTCACACCTTTTGAACTCAGTTTGGTTTGCCTCTCTGAAGATCCATTAGTAATCCCTTATTTGCCATGTCTAAACTCAGTTACCTCAAGTAAAATATAAGTTTTCTTACCATTAGCAGTGAGTTGCAGTAGAATATAAACAGGCCTCATTACAAGTACTACTGCAAATTATCCTCTAAGGATAGTAATAGAAAAGACTTCTAAAGCAAAATGAAATAACATTGTGTTGGGAAGTTCATTCCTTCATCATATGGCTGCCAGAGTGGCTCTCCTACAAGGTTGCAAAGAAAAGGTTTGGGTTTTTTTTTTTCTAATTTACATTTAGTAGGTTGCATCAAGACTTTCAGGCTTTGAATACTATCACCTGGAAGTAGGCAAATGAGTGTATAATGCATCAGAAACAGTAAGATTTAACTTTGGGGTAGCAGTGGAAATAACATTAAAAAGACTATGATGGATCATCAGAGTTCTTGTTTTACCCAGTGGTGCTGTAATTTGCCATCTGAAAACTGGGATGGGGAGAGAGAAGATGAAATCATTAATGATTTAGAGAGAGATGACTCCTGGTGAAATCATGGGATTTGCCAGCTAGATTTGGAACCTTCAGAAGATTGACAGGGCATCTCATATGAGCAGCTCCTTTATTTTTCAGTATTTATAGCATCAGGTTTTTTTACATTGCGTGTTCCATAGTGATTGTTGAAAACAAGTAATTAAACGCAATGAAGTAATCAAGTAATTTCTTGTCAGATTCAGAATCAAGATGGAAAGGATTAATACTCATTCTAAGTGCTGAAAACACATTTTTGATTTAAAATTAAATATCTCAATAATTTGTGCTGTGGTAGTGCTTGGAGACTAAAATGAGGTGCTGTGGCTCTGTTGTGCTAGGCACCATACACAAAATTAAAAATAGTTCCTTTCCCAGGTAACTTAATGGATTGATGTAGTAGCTTAATAATGGATTGAAGCTGAACATTTGAGTAAACTTGAAAAGTGAGTCTGTAAGTGCTGTTTTCACTAAAATGTATTTGATGGTAGTGTTAGTTCCTGTACAAGTTTTCCATCAACTCTTCAACATCAGATTGCTTTGGAGAACTGTCAGTTTTTGACAGGAAAAAAATCAGTCTAGGAAGATGTCATGAAAGCTGAAAGGAAAAAATCTGAACTTGAGAAGAAAGCTATGGCTTCCTTTGATGCTAGTGGTTCTCAACCTTCTTAGACTCCAGGCACCCCTCTGGAAAATACCTTCAGTTTTGTTCATTTTTTTTAACATCAGAAATATACCATATTTACTTAAATCCAAGGTAACTTGGAATTTAAAACAACCACCCAATGAGTAGCTTCTATACATGGGAAACTTATACATGTATAATTTATTATAATTTAAGAAATAATAATTTTCTATTAATATAATCTGATTATTTTGAAATCATCTTAAATTTGTACCCCTGACCATAGTGACAGGAAGGGTAGGCAAATGGCAGTGAAAGCAGTGGTGGGGAGGTAGGAAATCTGACCCTTCCCATATGTAGGTGTTTCCACATGTACTGGTGCTAATACTGCATCATACCCCATTGGATCCTTAAGAGGATTATATAGCACCCCAGGACCTAAATTCACTTCCCTAGGGCCTGGAAATGGGTCTGGGACTCTTGGCTCTGGTAATCACTAACAAACTGAGGAAGGTACGGTAAGAAAGAAAAGTAGGGAAACGAGGTATCAAAGAGATCTATCCAGTGGATGTTAACATTAGGGAGTGGTTGGATAATGAAGGCAAAAGACTGCAGTGCCAAGCACTCTGTGTTTACTTAGTATTTGTTTAAAAATAATTTGGTGACCTGTTGAAGAAAACATTTCATTTGAAATGTCATCCTAAAAAAATCCTTGCGTAAGCCCTGGACCATCATGGCTATTACGTCACTCTAACACTACCATTGGTGATTGCTATTTTCCCAAATCAGTCCTGTATTTCTTTTCCTATAATAATCTTTTCATGGTTTTATACTTTACTCAGTGTTTGTGAGGGGCAAAGTATTGTCTGTTGGAAGGGCACAGGGAAAAAAATTAGTTTTCCAAAGTTCTGGTTTGGGTATAAGTCAGTGAGTGCTAGTTTTAAGGTAAATCCCTAGATAATTTTGAATCCATAATTGTTGAGCTGACAGTCCCTGGAAGCATGACCTGTAAAAGGAAAAATAACTAAAGGGCATTGGTAAACTTTAAAAATAATGGAAGGATTTGAGTGAACAGGACTAGTACAACTGTCTCAATTAAATGGAATTCTGGTTTAATTCATTTAGAGAAAAGAATTGGTACCATTTAGAAGAAGTGGAACTGTTCTCTTATTCAAGAAATTATTCTGAATACTAATGAAATGGATTTGTAATATTAGCTTACTAGTCTGTTCCAACTGGCCTGTTACTATCCAAGAGCAGATATAGAAGTCGTAGGCCAAACTGCTGTGAAATTGAAGATTCAGTTGGTCTGTTGCATTTAAAATTAAACACTGTACGTTTTTTATTTTGGAGAATGCCTTTGAAAATATAAATGTACATACAGAAGTGAATTGTATAGTGTATATTTCTTAAATAAAACATTGGAAAATGTCCAGTGTAAAAGGTGCATCAGTGTGAGAGAAGCTGCAATATCCCTATTCTTCTAATCCCTGTCTGTTTGTACATCTTAGCTGTGTATTAGAATATAATTATAAAGAGGCAGGGCAGGGTGGCATCTTAGAGACTAACTTGTGCCCTGCCTTCTGTCTGACTTCAGAATATAATTGTGTATATATATTATATATCAAAAATATATAAATTAGTGCTGTTAATGGTGTTGCACTTTATCAGGATAACTTATTTTTGAGGCATTTTAGTGATAAACATATTTAGCTGTAATACTCTGTTGCTTAGCAACAGAAAGGTGTAATCACATTTTAGTTTTTGAGTTGGTGTATAGATAATTTACTACAGGGCTAACAGTTACAAAGAGCTGAGGCATCTTCCTGGGTTATCCCATTTCTGGAATTCTAACACTAACCCATGAATTAAACCTGCAAGTCACTGTGGAAATACCTGTTACTACATGATGTGCAATTTAAAAAAAAATAAAATGGACTTCCTGTTTTAGTTTATGGTGCTTCATTTCTTAAACTGTCTTTTTGGTTTTTCTTTTTTTTCCCCCCTCCCCCTTCAATATAGTATTTTCCTAATTTCTCCCAGTTTCTTGCACCTTCACCTACTCAGCTGCCGCACATCTGAGCCCCTGTGTCCACTCTCACATAAAATTCTGAAGCAATTGCTGAAGGCCCGTTATCCAGAGGATTTATTTAATATACCAGACTATCCAAAGAATGATACAAAAGCTTGGTCATCAAGGTGCATCATGCATCCCAGAATGCCTAGGTGAGAAGTCACCCCTGTTGTAGTTTTCAGGATGAAAGTTGGGAATTGCAACAGTGTGGTTGTCCCTTGAACCTTCTCTGGAGTATTCCGTGTTTTTTTTTTTTCCATGTTGGCTTATGGCTTCAATATATCTGAGCTCTATAGCTATGGACCTATAGCAATTTTGCAAAAATCACGAAATCTGGCATTGTTGGTGAAATATGTACATAAAATCTGTGGGGGGAGGCAGGGACTTAGTAAAAAGTAAGTTGTTAGTGCCTCAGTGAGAGCCAGCAGTTTTCATGGTCTCTGTGGCTGGCTACACAGTCTGTGAAGAGGGGAGGGGAGCTGCTGGCACAAAGGAGAGCAGCCACGATGGCTGCTGCCCCTGCCCCTTGCCACTGATTGACTAAGAAGGCTGCCTATTGTACAGCCCTGTCCACCTCCACCAATTATCGGTGAGGGCTGGGGCTGCATGAATAATAGCCCTCATGGCCAGTCAGTGGTGAGGTGCAGGGGCCATATGACTAACACACTTGTCAACTAATCAGGGGTGGGAGTTGGGGGGGGGGGGCGGCTGTCATGATAAATGCGTGAATATGGTGGCTGGACCTCTGATCTGCCTGCGAAATCGGCTGCCTGCTTCCTCGATTTGGGTAGAGCCCTAACTATAGCCCCTCAAGGTTGATGAAAAAGCATAGGAGTACTATGTAGGTGCTGGATAGCAAGAATGACTCTGGAATTCTGCCCTTTATTCTGCTTTCTTGGGTCCTCATTCCCCATTGAATAGATCCAATGCTTCTGCTTTTGCTCCTATTTCTTCTTGTCTTTATTTGGGTGATTCTTACTTTCCAATAGTAATAGTAAACTGATGAGGCAGGTTAGTCCTAAGTGCTCCTGTGTTCCTGAATTGGGTACAGGATTATGTGTTAGGCCCCTGGCAGACATTAATGGCACAATTAACATGTTAATCATGCCATAAATGGCAACACACCACATGTTTAGCCAATTTACAACCCCATAACATGGCAAACCAACCACAAAGATACTCCACATATAACGTAGAACATCTTTGTGGCTGGCCTTAAATCAGGCCTTTGATGTTCTGCATTCCCATGCCAACAGTCTTCATCTGATTGTTGGCATAGGGATCAGGGTACCCCAGGGTCTTGAACCAGGCTGGGGTTGTCCAGGGGGTTGCAAGTGCTGGGCAGGGGGAGCTGATTGTTTCCTCTGTTTGACAACTGCGCATCTGTCTTGGAGATCAGGGCAGCTTGTAGTCTCGAATTGGGCTGTGGATTACCAGGGGTCCACTTGCTTGTGCACAGCTTCAAACTTGCCACATGAAGAGTGTTGACTGAGTTCCTCTCTCTAGCACTTAAGAACTGGGGCACCTGACAACCCCACACTGGCCTGCACCATGCACGCTTTCAATGTGCAGTTGCAGGTGGAGGACTCCATATGTGCTGGGAAGTTGAACTGGCAGAATTGCATGTCCTGTCCTGTACATATGCTAGGATGTGTGATTGTTAGGATTTGAGATCAGATGCTTTTGCACCTTTAATTTAATGTGTTCCAGGGGCCCGCCTTTCTTTAATATAAATCCTGTATGCTAAAGCCTTAAGTTAGCTATTTTTAGTAGATATCCTCAGTCAAAGGGAGAAAACTAGGCTTCTTTATATTGCATGCCTTCTTGTGTAAGGTTTGGCACATTTTTTTTAATGTAAAATCAAAGGTTTGTATTCACAACAAAACAAGAGAAGGTTTGGCACAATTCTGTTAGTGATGCTGCAGTATAATTTGGCTAGAGCTCTTAAAACCTTTGGAATCAGATTTTGTGCTTTTTGAAAGAGAGAAGAGAGGGTCTGCTTAGCCTCTTGCCAGCTGTGTGCCTCAAGCCTTGCACAGCACATGCAGATCAAGTGGCAGCTTATCTTTGTCATGCTACGGTCAAAGCTTGCTTCTTCCAAGTGGGAATTGTGAAGAGGTGAAACGAACCAACTAAAGGGAGAAAACCAAAATACAATCTCGCTGTCTCCTGCATGAATTAGTAGTTATTTAATTACTAGTAAGGTATAACATATGTATTAATTTGTAGCTACTATACTGAAGGAGTAGGGTTTTTTGAAAGGGGGGGTGGGAAGCTTCTCAAACTGTCAGGTGTCTTAAAATTGCAGTGCTTAGAAGATGCATGACAATTTGACCTTTCTACTCAAGTGCTAATCTCATTTGTTTAATAGTGCCTGCAAAAGGGGGAGCTGGGTGTTCAGCACTTTACACAATGCGTTTATTTTGCATTCCCACAAGCTGTTCTGGTTCCTTGCTCATCTGTGAGGACCTTTAGCTTTTGCCTTGACAACAACTGTAGTACAAGTATGCAGTGTCAGCTCAAAGATCTGTATATAATTTAATATCTGTATAAAATATCCAGTAATCTAAGAGAGACTGTGCAGATTAGCTGAATTGAAAAAGTCAGTGTTATAGTGAATTTGGAAATAAATAACTCCAATTTGTCACAAAATTTTCAGGCTGCCTTCCTAACAGTCTAGTTCCAGTCTAATTATGATAGAGGACTTGGTACCTTAGCTATAATGAAAGATATCTTGCAAATCTAATCATATGAAATGCTAACTTGCTAACCCAGTATATGTGTGTTAGTGTCCTGAAATTGAAAATAACTTCGAACACTCCCACACCCTGTAACATTTTTGGATCCTTGCATATGGTCTGGAGAAATCCAGTGGAAAACTATTTAAAACCCTTTCATCGTGTAAAGGTGTAGATTTTTGTAAGGAAAGGAAATCCAATTTTATAGATGAAGAAGAGTATCTTTAAAAGGGGTGCAAAAGGTGGCTCTTTATTTTAAACGTCAACTTGTGTAACCTGACTGGAGAATTGGAACAGGTGATCTGCAGCCACATCCATGGACGCTTCATCTACTGATTAAAAATTGACCTCAGAGCTGTGCATGTCTCCAAAGTTTCTGCTCTTTGGGCCTCACAGAGCAGAATTTATCCTGAACAGACTTCCAAGCGCTCAGCATGTTGTTTGTTACAGTTCAGCAAGCTAAAGAAGTATAAGTGAGCATAACTATAACTGTATATAGTTTTGATTAATCAAGGTCTTATGTGAACCTATGACGGAATGAAAAGTTGCTTAAAAAGGACTGACATGTTTATACCTGTTCTGTTCTTTTATGGTCCAGCTGATGTTTTTTGGAATCTTTTTGTGCCTGGATGCTTTTCTCTATGTGTTCACCCTGCTTCCTCTGAGAGTTTTTTTGGCAATGTTCCGGTTCATCACTCTGCCTTGCTATGGCTTACGGTAAGTAGGTTTTGTTTTTGTTTTTTCTAAAGAAAATATGGTTAGTTTTTAAAGAATGCTAATAGTTAAGTTTTTGTAATTAGTTTGTTTAATTTTATGTCCCTCAGTCTTAGACTTTTGGAGCCCATTATTAATTCAAGAACTGTAAAAGAGTTTCTTTCTTACCCCCCAAAAACACAGGGAAGTGATACTAGGTATGCTATCCATTCAATTGGTTTGTTTCACTGACTGTATTATATCCAGTTCATAATTATTCTTAAGTACATTGAGACGAGTAAAAGTCACAGCAGACCGCCTTATATCTGGGTTTTATTCTGTTAAACTATCTTTCTTGTGAAAGTGTCCAGGTTTTTAAAGGTCTGAATGAACTGGCACTCTTTGTATCAACGTGACCTGGATGAGAATTGAGACCTGTGTCTTTATGTTAATATACATGCTTAAGAGAAATTTTGTGAAAACAAAATTAACCCTTTTTTTAAAAAGGGTAGCAATATAAGATGTATAATATTTATTTAAGGAAATGGAGTGGTAGTTCATTAATGGGATTTTTAAGGAACTGGCTTTTGTGGGATTGGTAATGAATATACAGGCTTTCACTCCAAGGCTGTTAGGTCAGATCAGTATTAAAAGTTTTAGAAAGCTATTAATCTTATTCTGAAAAGGGATCTATCTCTAGTTAGGCTTTATACAAGATTTGGAATATACTGTATATGATTGGTGAGTATTTCCAGGGCTGGTACCCATGCTGAATTTTATTTGGATAAATAGGGGTGTGAAGCTAATTGGATTGTGGCTCCACAAGCTGTACTTCAACCTGATAATTGTGGGCAATTTACAGTTGTAATACATGCATGTAGTGTTTTACAAAACACATTATTTGAAGTATTTTATTTTAGAACCAATCTTCTGAACAAAATAAAATTAGCTTTATTATTTCACAAAAAAGCCATAGCTTTTGAAGCATCCTTTATACACATTGAAATTTTGTGTGGCTATTTGGAGATAATTTTAAAACTATTAAAATGATCACTAGATGGCAGCCTTCAACATCTTATCTTTCTCCTTAAATTCAAGCTTCAACCTAGGAAAGTTTTCATAATGCAGATATGGATTTTATCGCCATGTACAGCAAAGTATCAATTTTATTTTTTATTACCAATTAAATTACATTTTAAAATATAAACCTTGTAGTGATGTTATTAAAATGTAGTTAAACTCTCAAGTGGCTTAAAATGGCATTGTGAAGATTTATTCTTATTGACTCTTCTATTCAATTCACACCTTACTGCTGGACTTGCAGGTTCAGTGTAGTTTGAAAACACATTTTTCTATTTGTTTGTCATAATCTGGAATAAAAACATAACAGACAGACAACTATTTTTACACCTTAACAACTCCATTGCCTTCAGTAAGGTTGTAGAAATGTGGCCAAGGTCCAAATTTTTGTAAATTTTAACTATTATCTGTATGAGTCAGTAGAATCCACCTTATTCTGCTAAAATTAACTGTTGGCTTTTTGGGACTAAAGGAAGTAAGTAGGAGGAAAACTTTTTGTTTTCATTACTTATGTCAGCAGCTTTGATTTTCACTATCCTTGAAGGAGTGGATCCTTTCAGTAAAAAAGTTCAGTTATGTGCAAACACTTTCCCAATCAACCTCACTTAAAACATAGGTCCAAATGCATTTAGGTAGACTCTTCATTAGAAAAGATTGCTAATACCGTGTATGCCTCAATAGTTCACTGTCTCGTGCTTTGTCTAATTCATGGATGTTTTAAATTAGTTCACGCTTAACTAAAGTTTACTATACACTGTAACTTTATCTGTAATTGTACAGTAAGTTTGTTTCTAGACATTCATAGTTCTGTTTTACAAATGTTTGATACTTAAGTACACTAGTTCAGTTTGCTATAGCAAAAAATAAGATTTGGGCTTTCATTTTAAAAACTACCAGGCTATGTTTTGTATCTAAATAACATTCAGGTATGTGAAACACATCTACAGTTACTAAAGTTATTGATTACGAAGCAGATGACTTGATATCTTTAACTTTCTCTTCCTCAAACTCAAGTGGGTTCTCTCACCCTTATTTCAAATAAATTGACTTCCTTATAGCTGTAACATCATATTCCATTCTGTGTAGTAAATAAAAGTGCTCCTCCCTTCTTTTTCACTGAGAACTTGGTAAAGAGATTGGCTAACATTCTGTGTCCCTTTTACTCTTATTTTTTCCTTGCAACTTTTAATGCTCTTTCTAAAATAGAAAAGGATTATATTGCTCTATTTTTGAAGGAATAAAAGTCTGATTTTTGTGTGTCAATCTAATCCCTATTCATGGTACTTTGTGAGGTACTTTAAATGAAAAAAGGAACTGCATGTATTCTTTTCTGTTTTTTTTAACATTCATTCACTTAAAGCTAGCTGAGATGGACAGGAAGATTTACCATATTTTAAAAGTTTCCCATCTCATTTCTATCTCTTTCTTCAGGTCTGACATTCTTGCTTTATTTGGTAGAGAATGCAAATTCTTTCACACTTAATGATCAAATCATCATTGCAACTCACTTCCTTGGTCTAGATTTTGGTTCTTTGAGAAAATTCCAGTTCTGTGTATTTGTCAGTACAGTACCTTCAGAGATGCTCAGAATTGCTTAAACTACAAAGCATGTGTTGCTAGAACAATCCACGTTTGTCATTAAGAAAAATGTGAACTGTCTTTCTGATCTCTTTTATAGTTAAACTCGGGGTACTACTGGACTTTCCAAACCTCCATGTTTGGATGGCCTGACAAGCTTAACTTCCTTAGGTCTTTCTTTCATATGTACATCTTCTGTGATCTCCTCCAAATATTTGACAAAACTGCACAGGAAGTTGAGGAAAATTGGTAAATCAACCCTTTAACACAATTCAAATAACTTCATTATATATATGTTTCCTATTTCCATAAATCAAAAAAAAAATCCTTCTTTGCTAGTCTTTATCATAAATTAAGCTCTGGATAATTAACCAAGATATTCTTCAGCTGCTTAGCATGTGTTAGAACCATAAACCATTTAATGTAAAGGTTTCCAGGAATTTGTTGGAAACATCTTTTAAAACATTTACATTGCTTGAGGACAGTTTCCTTGTAATAGTTCTGTAATAAAAAATACTTTTTTTGACACTTAGGACTAGTAAGATCTGGCTCAACACATAAGTTGTTCCAGGCATAATGCATCTTCTGCCTTTATATAGAAGCATTTTCTAGAAATGTTGATTTTTTTTTTCTTAACCTTTTAACCTAATATAGCTACAGTCCCTTAAAGAGATGGCGCAGACCACTACCGCTCACAAGAATATTGTGCAAAGAGTCATAAAAGTGAAACCTTAAAATTGCCTGTTTTCTACAAGAGATTTTGGATACTAAATCGGGTGCTCTTTGCCCCTAAAGAAAATGAAGCCTTTAATTTAGTCATGACATCAGTAAGGACCAGCTTAAGTTGCATCTTTGTTCTTTCTTGAAAGAAGGGCTTTCTTGTTCCTACTGACCTACGCCTTTAAAAAATGACAAGAAAATACTTAATTAGGCAATACGTACATGTAAATAGGAAATGTTAACGTCCATCTAGCATGCCCTTGAAATGCTTCATGAAGAGTGAAACTTGTTCTGTTTTTTTGAGAGCAAATAAACAGACTTGCTCTAAACATGCTTGTCATACAGGGTATCTTACTGCTCTGTTTCATTTCCTCTGAAAAACGAGTAGATTTTTGTCTAGTTATGACTAATTTAGCTTGCTTCTACTACAGATGCACCTCAAAGTAACTGTAACATACCCCATCCTCCTTATCAAAGACCACGGGGCTTTGGTCTCTTCCTTAAGTATATCTGTTGCATTACTTGAAGGAAAGAATTATAGCAGAGAGCTTTCTACGGGGGAAAAAAAGCTTGCTCACTTTTCTTTTACAGATCTTATTCCTTTGTTCACATTGCCAGACTTGGTTAAAAGTAAATTTCAGTTCCCATTGCAGACTTGGTCCCAAGCCTTATTTTTTGCTAAGGACTAGTTTCAGCTGTTTAATATACAAAAATCCTTAATTGTCTAATTAAGTTCAGTGAGAAAGCACATGTCTCTTTCTAGCAGAATGTATTCTGATTTATCGCTTAAAAAAAAAATTCCCAGTTTCGTTCTGTATGTGCTATATTAGTCTCGGAGCAGGTGTCCCTCTTTCCATAATAGTTCGTAGTGTAGCAACATTACAACCTTCTCTTTCTCTTTCTTTCTTGTAAATCAGACCGAAGGGAAGAGCACTTTCACTTCCTTTATAGGATGGAATGTGGTGTCACAGGGACTCCTCCATGGTGAGTAAATTCTGATTTTTTCCTTCCGTGCTATCAGACAAATTCACATCTTGTGTGTGAATGAACTGATTACGCGTACAGCTGGACAGCATAGGTAGATAAAACAACATTCCTGTATAGAGAAACTTGACACGTTGTATACAATGCCCGCAATTATTCATGACGCTGTACAGGAACGCATTAAGACTAATTTCTTGCTATGTAGAATAGGTTTATTTTTCTCATGTCACTTTATTTACTGGGGCCATTGACTATATGGTGGTTTTAACTATTTTGTATATTGAGTGTATGTGCACTACTTGGCCAGCATTTAAAATCATAGCTCCTGATGTAGTTTTGATTATTGGTGATTGTATCCGGCCTAGTTTTACTTCACGTTATATAATATTCTAACTAACTCTTGCATAAACCATCATAATTGTATATTGAACATGATGTATTTCAGCCAAAGAGATGTTATTTGGGGGGGAGGCGGTTGTTTTTGTTGGGGTTTTTTTGTTTGTGTTTGTTTTTTACTCGATTGAATGATACGACTTGTCCCTTTGGTAACCAGAAGATTAGCCTCAGTCCCTTGATATTTTTTTTTAACTGACTGTTTTACCATGTGAAATCTAAGGACTAATTTTGTTGGGTTTTGGGAGGGGAAGATTTGGAAAACTTTTAAACCTTTCTCTGCATAAGAAAATACAATCATCTTTTGAAACATGCTCTACTCATTTGCTAATTTTTAATATAGTTAATTTTCTCTTTAAAAAGTAAATTAATGAACTGACAGCTTTTTTTACTAAAATTTACATAAAGTCTCACTTTGCATTTATTTTGAGACAGCCCTCACAGAGGCCTAAGAATCAGGTTGGTTTTATTTAATTCTTAGCATGGTTTTGTGTTGTATTGTGTGCATCTAGCTTTTGTTGTTTAAAGTGCAATTTGATAATGGTAAATTTTTTCCTTCATTTGTCTTAAATCTTTACATGTGGTAGATGTCTGTTAGCAATCACTGACATTAATCAACCGTATTAAAGCTGGTCAAAATAGATTTTATTTCTAAGGCTTCTTAAATGTGAAATCAGGAACAGTTTTAGAAAATTATTTTTACCAGATTCTCTGATACCTTTCGAAAAATTTGGACAGGTTCCCTCTTGTAGGTAACCATGCCTCTTCATCAGATTCATTCTGGTGGTGTTTTCCTTGACATTTTAATTGCTAGAGAGACTTCTGAAAATAAGGTATCTTAAATATTAACTTGTTCATACCTCATTTAAAGTCACAATCCTCTTTTAAATCGCAGTTCATTCATGTAAATATAATTATGATGTACAAGACTTCTGATGAGGAAAAAGATGTGCTATGGAGTTTGTCTAACAGTCTAGTTTCATACGAATGTCTTTAGTAGCAGTAAAAATGGAGAAGCAAAACTGATTATACTTCTTGAAATACGACTATTTCTAAACACAATTATTTCTCCAAGTAAACTTTTAAATAATAATTTTGCGAGAACCTTTATAGAATTACGTCTGCTATTATACAAGAAAGAATAAATTCTTTGAATAGATTGGACCAAACCCAGTTATAAATTCAAATTGTGTAGTTAATGAAATGTGGATTAAATGAACATAAATATGTCTGATGTTTGTAATAAACATAGAAACTGTTTTCAGTGTTTTTATTTAATTTTTTCTATAGTAAACAGCTTTTTCACTTCCCATTGTTCTTATTTGTGCCAAATATCATGCAGGTTGGCACTTCGTCTTGTGAAATAGTGTTCAGGTTTTTAAAAGATTTGAATGAATTGGCATTCTTTGTATCAATGTGACCTGGATGAGAATTGAAACTTCTGGCTTGATGTTAATATAAATGCGTAAGAGAAACTTTGTGAAAACAAAATTAACTCCTTTTTTTTTTTAAAAAAAAAAGGGCAGCAATATAAAATATATGATATTAGTTAAGTAATGTATAAATAATTGACTCACCACAGAATGCTCAGCATTTAATACTGAGTAGGAAAACAAAAGAAAATCTAAACTCTTAGTTAAACTAAACTCTTCATTTAGTTTTACAACTGTTATCACTAAAGTATTTAATGTATAAGCCAGACTGCAAAACTAACTAGTTTGTAGCACTCTCTCTGCTGGGCAAAATGCAGCAGCAAGTAATCTTTAAATAAGAACATTCTATAATAAAATCAATTTTATCTAAGGTATTAATGCAGGGAATATATTAATAAATATTTTAACTTTTAATAAAATTATTTAATTGGCATAAGAAAATATATCTAAACTACAGTCAGAATTACAGCAACTATGATATTCAATCAGAATTGAAAGTTGTCTTTACAAAAGTAGAGATTTCATTGCCATGTAAGAAATGCTAGGCAACAGCTTACTTAAATTTCAGTTGCTTATAATTTAATTGAGTTTTAGTAACTTGAGTTGAAATTTTGCATTTTGGTCTCTGGCTGAATTTTTTGTAAGCTTGAGCGAAAATAGTCTGAATCTGTTTCGAGAGAGCTTAGCAAAAATAATTAGCATTGTCAGTGTTTAACAGAATCATAGAAGTACGATCGGAAGGGACCTTGCAGATCTTCAGGTCTGACCCCCTGCCTGGGCAGGAGGAAAACTGGGCTCAAATGACCCCAGCCAGGTAGGCATCAAGCCGCTTCTTAAAGACCCTCAGGGTAGGAGCCAGCACCACTTCCCTTGGAAGTTGGTTCCAGATCCTAGCCGCTCTAACTGAAGTAGTTCTTACGGATGTCTAATTTAAACCTACTCTCCAACAACTTGTGGCCGTTATTCCTTGTTATCCCGGGGGGCGCTAGGGGAAACAAGGTCTCCCCCAAACCCTTCTGGTCCCCCCCTAGTGAGTTTATAGACAGTCACCTGGTCCCCCCTTCAGCCTTCTCTGAAGTGGGGTGCCCAGAACTGGACACACTACTCCAGCTGTGGCCTGACCAATGTTGCATAGAGGGGGAGGATCACCTCCTTGGCCCTACTTGAGATGCACCTGTGGATGCACGATAAGGTCCGGTTAGCCCTGCTGACCGTGACCTCGCATTGTCGGCCCATGTTCATCTTGGGGTCAGTAATGACTCCAAGATCCCTTTCTGCCTCCGTGCTCTCAAGAAGGGAGTTTCCCATCTTATAAGTGTGCTGCTGGTTACTACTGCCCAAGTGCAGCACCCTGTACTTGTCAGTATTGAAATGCATCCTGTTTTTGTTAGCCCACCCCTGCAACCTATCCAGGTCTTTCTGCAGTCTTTCCATCCGTACTAGCTTGCCCACCTCACCCCAAATTTTGGTATCATCAGCAAGTTTGAACTGGTTGCTTTTCATCCCGTTGTCCAAATCGCTGATAAAGAAATTGAACAGTGCAGGCCCAAGTACCAAGCCTTGGGGGACTCCACTGCCCACTTCCCCCCCAGGTCAAATATGACCCGTCCACCACCACCCTCTGAGTACGACCCTTCAGCCAAGTTACAATCCATTTGACCGTGTAGGCATCAATGCCGCAGTCTCCTAGTTTTTTAATGAGGATGGGGTGGTCGACAGTGTCAAAGGCCTTGCTGAAGTCCAGAAAGACTATATCCACGGCGACCTGCATCCAATGCTTTTGTGACCTGATCATAAAAGGCAATCAGGTTGGTTTGACATGACCTGCCCCTAATGACCATGCTGGTTGCCCTTGAGCATCATCCCCGATGCTGGCCCATCACAGATGTGCTCCTTGATGATCTTCTCAAAGAGTTTCCCCTGGATTGAGGTAAGACTGACGGGCCTATAGTTGCCTGGATCCTCCCTCCTCCCTTTTTTAAAGATGGGGACCACATTGGCTATCTTCCAATCGTCTGGCACCTGGCCTGAGCACCACGAGCATTCGTAAAGCCGTGTTTAAAAAAAGTGACTCTAGTTCTAATACCTTTTGGGGTGGGGGGTTGGAACCATGCATTGAATTTTGGTAGTAAGATAGTTCATCACTCAAAGGCATCTTTCAGATTTCCCACTGGAATAGCTACTTAGACATTCTCTTCTGATCACATGATAGCAGATCAAAATCTGTCGACAAGTACAAGTTAATACACATTGATATACAATTCTAAATGAACTTGGAAAATAAAGATGACGAAAGGCAGTTCAACAAAGACTCTACTCAGTGAGTGTGCAAAATAAAGATGAAACGGACTATAGCAGTCCCAAATATGTCACAAATGAAAGGTGTGCCATCAGTTCTGGTTCCCCATCTCAGAAAGATTAAAGTAGGAAAGGTCCAGAGGAGAGCAAAAATATTATAAGCAGGAAAATTCCATATAAAGAGAATTTTAAGATTATGTAGTTTGGCAGTGAGTATAGAACAGTATATTAGCATCCAATAACAACTTGCATGTATTGGATGTTGCTGTTATCCCTTCAGCAAATAGAAAAGCCCAGCAAAATTATAAGCTATCACATTAAAGAGCGTCAATTAAAAAAATATTTAGAGGAAATATTTTTATGATTCATAATTAACTACTGCAGCTTGCAAAAAGACTTATCCTAAGGGTTAAATATGTCTCCAAAAGTTTATTATATATGTGGATAATAGGGGTGCACTGATAAAGATTTTTTTTTTTTTTTTTTTGCCCAGTACTGATATAGTCCATTAATGACCAATATTGGCCAATACTGATCCAATTGCCCACACCAGCACCGCTGCCTGCCCTGAGTGAGGCCCCATTTCAGCCCCCCCACCAGGAAGAGGCTGATGCCCCAACCCCAAGCCTGCAGCAGGCAGCCTTCTCTCACCCCGTACACAGATCCAGGGGGCACATGCCTCCCCTGAGGGTGCACGCAGAGCTGCCTTTCATGCAGACAAGCCTGTGGCTCTGTTCCCTGCCCCAGCCCCAATCCCTCCCTTACCATGGGGTCCTCGATCTGTCCCCTCCCATGCTCCTTTTCCCCCACCCTTCTCCGACTTACCAGCAGGATGCTGCTCTCCAAGCTACCAGGCTGCATTCCTAGCTGCATGCATGCATGCTGTGGCTGCATGCATGCACATGGCATTTATCAATGACATTATCGGCCACATCAGCCAAAAAAGCTGATTGCCAATAATGTAAATTTTTCTTTTATTGGTGCTGATACAATATGGACCAATTATATTGGTGCATCTCTAGTAAATAAGTTTACTGTAAGTAAATAAAAATTAATAAAGTATAATAACTTTCAGAATAAAAATCAGACATTAGGTGCTTAGCTTGAATTAGAGTGTGTGTATTAAACATCTGTCCAGGGTGCATTATACAATATCTATTCTTGATTTTTATACCTCGAAAGCACTGATCTGTAGTAGAGAGAATAGCTGTTAAGGTAGATGGACCATTTGGTGAGCTTTTCTTTAATGTCTGCTCCTATATAAACTTTATAGAATCATGCTGCATTTTGAATTGATATATATTTTTTAAAGTTATTAACAGTACCAGATATGGTAATTTAAAACTGTAAAATATACAGCATTATAATTATAATGATTACTTTAATGTTGTTGCTTTTCCTTTTATTTTTGCAAGAAATTTCCTAGTTTTCTATGCAAGATCAGTCGGACCCAGTTGGATGGCCTTTTATTGGGGTGGCAAGGGAATAGCTATTATAAGAACTTTGTGAGGTGTTGTGAACTATCATTGCAAAACACTCCTCAGTATTCTTGGGCGAAGGGAAAGATGGTTACCTGCTTTTTGCTATCTTATTGCTGTAGAGAGGGGCTATAAAAGAAATACTGTCATTGATCCTTCTTATGATACATTTGGTAGAGACCAATAGCTTGACCTCTTTTAAAATGTGTGTGTGTGCACGCACGAACGCACATTATAGAAAAGCAGCTATATACTGCATCCCTTTATTTGTGGAATCAATACCAGTACTAGCCAGATAACAGGCTTTGGATGCTCATATCTCTTAAGGCAGGGGTGGGCAAAATGCTGCCATTCTATCCGGCCTGTGGGGCCCCTAAAAAAATTAGAAAATTAATAGTTATCTTCCCCTGGCTGCCTGTCATGCGGCCCTCGATGGCTTGCCAAAACTCAGTGAGCGGCCCTCCACCCAAAATAATTGCCCACCCCTGTCTTAAGGCTTTTATATTGCAGTGACTTTTGCTGATTTAGAGTTAATTTTGTGCTGGACATCAGTAAATTGAGGCGTTATTGTAGTCTGTTTTACTCATGCGCTAGTAAATGTTAAATAGCTTTAATGATCCAGCTGTTAGAACAAAGATAGGTTTGGCAAGGACAAATGGCAGTACACAGTGTGCCTGGAGCTATTTTTCTTTGTTCCTAAAATATAGTACAAATGTTATCAAAAAGAAAAAATATATATAAATCTGGTCAGTGTCTGTTGAAGTCTGTGGATTTGTAATTTTCTTTGTTGCACCATTTTGGTGTTCTTAAACTAGTACGAGTCTAGATGCTTGAGTTTAGTTTTTTTCCAGCCAGCAGATGGAGATGGAACTCTTATTACCATGTGAGAGGTACTTAAGACATGTTTAGAATAACATTTGCATCAAATTTGCATGTCTTAATTTATTTGTTAACTCTTCATTCTTGTAAACAATGTTCTAAAACAGTTTTTCTCATCAGTGTTTTCATTAAACATTTCTGTTTAATGTATACTGAAATGTGTGGCTGTTTAACTGAGGGTACTACTTAACATTGATTTTCTTATTACTGTCATGAATGTAATAATTTTAAGATACCATGAATTTATTATATGCTCAATTAGCTCAACATTAATGCACCCTAAACTGGTATATATTGCCGTCATGTATTAGTTTGTTTACAGCTTTCACCAAAATAGTACAATCAAATGAGCAGTAAAAATATTTACCAATAAAATAACAACATTTATATTTATTATAATTTTTATGAAAAGCATGCAGTAAGATTATCTGTTTTACCAGTTTACACAAGATTAAAAAACATAATGTATGATGATATAAAAGAAAAGGTAAAATAAGCAGTGCATGATGAAACAAAATGGGGGAATTCTATTTGATTTTGGTTCTTTACTCTTTGTGTAAGTTGCACAAATACACTTCAGGAGTATAAGACCAGGCTCTAAAGAAAAAGCCAAATTTGTTTTTTCTTCATTAGCCCAGAATTTAATATTTCCCATTAATGGAGAGATCAATTTCCCTCATTTCTTCAAAAACCAAACAGGACCAAACATGATTTTTAAGTCATCTCTCTCATTCTTCCTACGAAAGCATATTCTGTCTAGATATGGAGTCTGACACCAGCCACCCATGACAACTGCAGATAAGAGTGAATCTCAGTTTAGTAAAGGTCCCTCGTTGTTTTTAGTTTTGCATCACGGACGTAGGTTTCTGGGCCAAAGGAGTGTTTTATAGATCTTAAAAAAGGAGAAGTTGAAGACTGCTTCGCTGGCATCTTTAATTCTTAAATTTGTGTCTTAAATATGGGGAAATACTGGATCAGTGACTCTCCATACTATTCCCAGGCCACTTGTCTGGAGGACAATATAGATATTGTTTAACCATCTAAACCAGGGTTTATTGGGCAAAGGAGAGGCTTCTAGAATGCGCTTGTCTCATGGAGTATGTTGTAAGTGTAAAATATCTAATTTTCATCTAGTAGTTTAGAGTTCGTTATTGAGCTACGGTGCTCACATTTATCACTCTTGTTTTAGGATGCCTGAGGGCTCCCTCTCCTTACCCCCTGCATAGAATTAGGTAGAAATAGAAGCCACCTTAAAAATAATTAGAAACCTTTTTGGGTTTTGGGTAGACAATAAGGTCACCAACCCAGAGTTCTGCTCCCAAAATAAAATGGATTCTACCTTGGATATATTTCCAAAGACCAATTCCTTGGTTTTGTGTTGATTTTTTGAGTTATTTGAGGTAACCTCAATTGTCACAGTAACCATGTGACAGTTAGTGCTTCGTCTGCAGAAAGGAAGAGGGATATGATCCTTCAAAATCATGAGTGCGTGACATTGATTCCATGTTAGCACCTGATTTAGATCATTTAAGAATAAGTTGAAGACTAGCAGAGTAAGCAGACATGCTTGATGTACCCCTTTCTTAGTCTGGAAGCTATTGGGTAATGTCTTCATCAGCAGCAGGGATGAAGGCATAGAGTGCATCCTTAGCAAGTTTGCAGATGACACTAAGCTGGATGGGAGTAGTAGATGCATTGGAGGGTAGGGCTACGATTTCAGAGTGACCTGGACAAATTGGAAGATTGGGCCAAAAGAAATCTCATGAGGTTCAGTAAGGACAAGTGCAAAGTCCTGCACTTAGGACGGAACAATCCCATGTACCAGTGTGCCAGGAAAGTGATTGTTCCTTCTATTTAGCACTGGTGAGGCCACATCTGGAGTACTGTGTTCAGTTTTGGGCCTCCTGTTACAAATTGGAGCGAGTCCAGTGGAGGGCAACAAAAATGGTGAGGGAGCTGGGGGACATAGTTTGTAAGGAAAAACTGAGTGAACTGGGCTTATTTCGTCTAGAAAAGAGGAGACAGGGGATTTAATAGCAGTCTTCAACTACCTGAAGGGGGATTCAGAAGAGGATGGAGCTAGACTGTTCTCAGTAGTAGCAGATGATGGAACAAGGAGCAACGGTCTCAAGTTGCAGCAAGGGAAGTTTAGGTTCGATATTAGGAAGAATTTTATCACTAGGAGGGTAATAAAACACTGGAACAGGATCCTCAGAGAGGTGGTGGAAGCTCCGTCCTTGGAGGTTTTCAAAACCTGACTAGACAAAGCTTTGGCTGGGATGGTCTAGTTGGGGGGATACTCCTCCTTTAAGCAGGGGATTGGACTAAATGACCACCTGAGGGTCCCTTCCAACCCAGACTTCCTGTGATTCTGTGGTCAGGGCACCACCAGTCCCATAACACCCTAGATGCTGTGTTTGAGTAGTAAGTGATAAATCGTAAGAGAACTTTGTACATTGATGTTATTGCCAGTTTTTTCCATAATTTTAATGCCAGCAGAATCAAAAGCACCCTTTGGCAAACTGTAGCTAAACTTGGCTGTAGTTGGCTAAAAATAAATAAATTGTTTATTGTTATTTTCCCCTGTGCCTACCCATAGCTTCATTTGATATTGTTTCTTTTCTCTATCTGTTAATTTTTATAATCTATTTTAATCTTGTGTGTCCCCCCCGTCCCCCCCCCCCCCAAGGTCCCCTCCCGGGCTCCTAATTCGCCCAGCCCCCAGGGAGCCATGTAACCAGGTGCACTTGTCTGCCCGGCGCGTGAGTTAGCACGGAGTTTGCACAGAAGGGTGAGCGGGAGGGGCCACAGCCCTACCTGTGAGACCCTAGGATAGGTAGTCACAGTTAGCCAGACTACCACCAGTAAAATGCAGATGGGAATGCACCGCAACCCGAGGGTCTCCTCGGGGTCTGCGGCCCCCGCTTCTGGCTCCTCAGAGGCCTCTATCCAGACAGAGCCTATGGTTCCGGGCTCCATGCAGACAGAACCTCTGCCTCTTGGCTGCGTGGGCTGCCTGACACGTTTTCAGGCTCTGGGGACTGGGAGCATCGCCACCTCCCCTTGTGAAGTCTGCTCCCTTTTGGGGTCTCTGGTGCGTCAGCTGGCAGAGCTCCAGGTCGCAGTCCAGAGACTGTGTGCCATCAGGGATGTTGAGAGGGAGATAGACTCCTACTACCAGGCCCTCCACTCCCTGGAGGTGGAGGGTATACCAAGGTTGCCTTCCAGGACAAGGAAGGACTCGGGGACCTCCCATGCTGTCCAGCCAAGGGATTGAACCAAGGTGGTCAAGGGCCCCAAGGCCCACCACACCAAGGTCCCCACCCTGCTGGAGCTTTGCAACAGGTACAAACCTCTTGCAGCCCCAGCAGAGCCTGCTAAGCTGCTAGCTCCAGTAGGCAGCACAGACTCAACTGCAGCTACTGCCCCCGCTCTTCCTAAGACAGAACACAAAGTGTTTGTCATGGGAGACACCATCCTGAGGGGGACTAAGGGGGCAATCTGCTGCCCTACCCCCTTAGCCAGGGAAGTCTGCTGCTTCCTGGGAGCCTGTATCTGAGACATTGCAGAGAAGATTCCTGAGTTCCTCTGACCCACTGACCACTACGCTATGCTTCTTATCCATGTGGGCACGAATGACCCCACTTGGAGCAATCCCAGCCAGGTCATGAAGGAATTTGGGATCAGGGCTACAGGGATTTGGGAGCGGGGTTAAATGGGCTGGGGGCGCAGGTGGTGTTTTCTTCGATCCTCTCAGTCTCGGGCTATGGGCTGAGGAGGGAGAGGAGGATTGAGGTAGTAAACTAAAGACTGCGGCGCTGGTGTCATTGGGAAGGCTTCGGCTTCTATGACCACAGTCTGCACTTTGGTGAGAGAGGCAGTGAGCTGCTGGGAAGAGATGGCGTGCACCTCTTTCCATTGGGGAGGAGGCTCTTCTCAGCCAGACTGGCTGACCTGCTCGACTAGGCTTTAAACAAAGCCTGTTGGGGGATGTGGGGGACTACCGCCACTGCTGGCCCACTGAGCAACCCTTGCAAAGCCAGCAGGTCAAGGCACTTAAGGGAGCCCACCTGTGCCCCAGCCCTGGAATAATCTGTGGGCAAGGCAAGGTCCCCTAAAGGGACACTTGCCTGCCTGTACACAAATGCCAGGAGCTTGGGGAATAAACAGGAGGAACTTGTCCTCCTGCTTAACACATAATTATGATGTCATAGAGATAATGGAGACCTGGTGGGACTCCACCCATGACCGGACCACAGGTATAGACGGCCATACCCAGTACAGGAGGGATCAAGTGGACAAAAGGGGCGGGGGGTGTAGCTCTCTGTCGGGGAAAGCTACACGTCCCTGCAAGCTGACATTGGTGCCCAGGTTGGACCACTGGAGACCTTCTGGGTTAAAATCCATGGAGAACGCAACACAGGGGACACAATGGTAGGAGTCTACTACAGACCTACTACCCAGGATCAAGAGCTTGACTAGGAGTTCGCCAGGGAATTGACTGAAGTTACATGCTCCCGGTGCATGGTTGTCATGGGAGACTTCAACTACCCAGACATCTTGTGGGAAGAGCGCTCGGCCAAATCTGAATGGTCACAAAGCTTTCTCTCGTGCGTGGATGAGCTCTATCTGATGCAAGAAGTCAACAGGCTGACAAGTGGTAAAGTGCTGCTCGACCTGGTACTGGCAACAGGGGACGACTTAATCAGTGACCTGATGAGTGAAGGGAAGCTGGATGACAGTGACCACGAGCTGATCACCTTTACCATCTACTGTAAAGCTGGCAAGTCAGTCAGCAATACAGAAGTCCTCAACTTCAAGAAAGCTGACTTTGACAAGCTCAGGAGGCTTGTCAATGAGGCCCTAAGGGACCATGACCCAAAGGGGAGGGGAGTTCAGGATTAGTGGTTGCTCCTCAAGGGAGCGATCCTGGATGCACAAGTGAAGTCTATTCCATCTCGGAGGAAAGGCAGCAAAAGGGCACAACAACCCCCTTGGCTCTGCAGGGAACTAATGGACCTCCTGTGTCTAAAAAGAAAGACCTACAAAGGATGGTGGACTGGATCCACCTCCAAGGAGGAATATTCTGCAATGGTCTGGGCCTGCAGGGAGTGAACCAGAAAAGCCAAGGCTGCGACCAAACTCCAACTAGGTACAAGTATCAAGGACAATAAAAAGTCCTTTTTTAGATATATAGGGAGCTGGAGGAAAAGCAAGGGCAACATCGGACCCCTGCTAAACCAGATGGGACAACAGACAACTGATGCCCAGGAAAAAGCCAACTTGCTAAATGGGTACTTTGCATCTGTTTTTCACCAGTCCCAAGGGGTGTCTCTGCCCCTTACAGGGTGGGAACACCTGGGTGAGAGTGATTCCTTACCCTCCATCAATGCTGATCTCATGAAGAAACACCTTGAGAGGCTGGACACCTTCAAGTCAGCTGGCCCTGAAAGTTTACACCCCAGGGTACTCAAGAAGCTGGCGAGCACCATAGCTCAGCCCCTAGCATGGATCTTTGAAAACTCCTGGCGCTCTGGTGAAGTGCCCGAAGACTACAAGAAGGCCAATGTGGTGCCTATCTTCAAGAAAGGGAGGAAAGTGGATCCGGCAAACTACAGGCCCATCAGCCTGACCTCTGTCCTGGGGAAGGTCTTAGAAAAGATTATCAAAGAGACCATTCTTAACAGACTGGCCGATGGCAGCATCTTGAGGGATAGCCAGCACAGGGTTGTTGCGAGTGACCAGTCTTATTTCCTTTTACGACCAGGTGACCTATCGCCTGGACAAGGGGGAAGAGATTGATGTTGTATATCTTGACTTTAAAAAAGCCTTCGATCTGGTATCCCATGATCACCTCTTAGCAAAACTGGCCAACTGCAACCTCGGCTTCACCACGATCCGCTAGCTGGGGAATTGGCTCCATGGTCGGACCCAGAAGGTGGTGGTTGATGGAAGTCAATCATCATGGTGCTCTGTGACCAGTGGGGTCCCTCAAGGCTTGTCCTTGGGTCAACACTATTCAACGTCTTCATTAGTGATGTGGACATTGGTATCAGAAGTGGACTGGCCAAGTTTGCTGACACCACCAAGCTTTGGGGTAAAGCGTCCACACCTGAAGACAGAAGGGCAATCCAGGCTGACCCTGACAGGCTCAGGAAATGGGTGGATGAGAACCTGATGGTGTTTAACACCAAAAAATGCAAGGCTCTCCACCTTCGGAACAAAAATCCACAGCATGCTTATAGTCTTGGCCATGCTACACTGGCTGGCACTATGGAAGAAAGAGACTTGGGGGTCATGATTGACCACAAGATGAACATGAGCCTTCAATGTGATGCTGCGGCTAGTAAAGCGAGCAAAATGCTGGCTTGCATCTATAGATGGTTCTCAAGCAAATCCCAGGGTGTCATTCTCCCGTTGTACTTGGCCGTGGTGAGGCTGCAACTGGGAGTACTGCGTCCAGTTTTGGGCTCCATAATTCAAAAAGTATGTGGAGAACCTTGAGAGAGTGCAGAAGAGAGCCACACGCATGATCAGAGGTCAGGAAAACAGACCTTATGAAGAGAGGCCGAGAGCTATGGGACTCCTCAGCCTGGAAAAGTGTAGGCTCAAGGGTGATCTGGTGGCTGCCTATAAGTTTATCAGGTACTCACCAGGATCTGGGGGAACGTCTGTTCAGCAGAGCACCCCAGGGGATGACAAAGTCAAATGGTCACAAACTCCTGCCAGACTGTTTCAGGCTGGACATAAGGAAGAACTTCTTTACTGTCCAAGCCCCCAAGGTCTGGAATAGACTGCTGCCGGGGTGGTTCAAGTACCTACTTTGAACGCCTTCAAGAGAAATTTAGATGTTTATCTTGCTGGGATCCTATGATTCCTGCTGACTTCCTGCCCCTGGGGAATCTTCTCAATCCATTGGAAGCTAGTGCAATCATTTTTAGACTTTTATTCCTCCATGGCATATTAAATCGTATTTAGATTGAAAACAGTCCTCATCCAACCGGGGTTTGTGCCACTGACCGCTTATTCTGAGCAAAGATGCTCTCTTCTATGAAGCAATTGTCCCACAGTTGGGAAATGCCATCATTGTGGGTGCATCTACATGTGGTATTAAGGTGACAAAATAAACTGAGGCAGTTTGCACCAGAATCCGCTGCTCCCAGGGGCAGTGTCTACATGTGTGCCCAGGACTGCAGCACTTTGAGCTGGGGTGGAACACCACAAGCTCCCAGGGAGCTAGGGGGCAGCATTGGGCGATGGAGGGGTGGTGGAGAAGTGCTTAAGTGTTGTTAACCCTGCCATTTTCCATGTTGAAAGGGCTCTAGGCTCAGCAATATTATCTCTGTGTGTGTTCTCTGTATTCTTCCAAAGTTTTATATTGGATATTATAATGGATTGACTCGCCATTTTCACTGTCTTTTTTGTCTTTAGGGAATATTTCTTTTCCTAACCATACTAGAATAAGATGATATTTGGAGACTTTTTTTTTTTTTTTTTAAGCAGAAAAAAGACAAGATTTTCATTGGTCCTGCAATTGTGACTGCATGTGTAGTTTTTCTTTTCACCTAAGAAGAAGTGTTTAAGATGCAAACATCCACTTACATTCTTTTCAAAAATAGTTTTGGGGAAGGAGAGGATACAGATTGAAAAGCTTGGCAAAAAAAATGAAGGTGCTTTACCTTGTGCTCTGGAGATCTTAAATTACAGTTGGTCACAAGCAAAATAAGTTTGGTCTGAATTCCTGATGTGAAGTGAATCAAAGCACAGTACAAAGCAACCATACAGTTTCACAGTTTAGTACAATTGGCTGTTCTAAGGACTCCTTGATTAACATCAAATTGATGTATCTTGTTTCCTGTAATTGGCTGGGCCTTTGCATGAAATAGAGCTGTACTATGATAGAAATTAGGACTGAGGTGTGATCAAAATGCTTGCGCATCATCCTCTTTTGGTAAGAGTGGTGCTAAGTAGCTATTTAACAAATAGAGTAAGTTTTATAGCGTGTGTCATGTGTGATGTACAATATATGGTGACCATGATTCTGATATCATTTAAACAGGCATAACTCCACAAACATTTGAGCCTTTTAAACATCTAGTTAAATAGCCATCTGCTGCAGTACACCTTTTCCTGCATCCATTTTTCCAAATTGACCTTATTTGCTTACTAATGTTAGTATCAAAAGGGTTAGTTAGCAAGTTCATTAAACAAACACTCAGGTTTCTGACTTGAATTAATAGTTTCAAACAGATTTCATTTTGATAAGAGCTCAATATTTTTAGCATTAGCAGTAATAAAGTAATATGGCCCTTTTTACAGTGGATTATAGAGAGAACAGATGGCTATTCTTTATGCTGAAAGGGAGTTATTGATGTTTTTAATCACTTTGGAATAAAACTTTTATAATTAATTCTGCCTATAAATAAGATTACAAGTAAATAGCTTAAATCAGTCATGAAACTTCAAAATGATCACCTTCAGAGAGGAAGACATTCCAGAAATGCTGTTAATGCACTAAATAATGATGAGGACAGTAAACAGATTAAAAGGCAGTGTTTTGTGATCTTGCCTCTGTTATAAAGTTCGTTTGAAGGACAGTCACAAATGCAATAAGTTAGTACTCCAAGTCCTACATCTGACATAGTAAAACTCTATTTAAATATTGTGTCAAATAATAGTAGAAATGTAATTCACATAAAACAAGCTATTTCTGGAATTCAGTAAGAAACGAACCTTAGACAACAAGCAGTTTAGATTATTACCTTTTAGGAGTTAGACATAACAATCAGCTTGCTTTTAGCTGAACATAGACTATAACAGCCAGCATGCATCTGTGGTGTAGATATCACTGAGCTTATACACTTCATCCTCACACACAACAATTTCACTTTTAATAATCAACACTTCCTCCAGATGATGGGAACAGCTATGGGCACTAAAATGGCCCCACAGTATGCCAACCTTTTTATGAGCCACCTGGAAGAAGACTTCCTCAAGAACTGCACCATCAAACCCTTGCTGTACGTACGATATATCGATGACATCTTCATCATTTGGAGTCAGAACCTGGAATCTCTAATTGAGTTCCAACAGTCACCATCCCTCCATCCGACTTTCTTTAGAATACTCCAACACCAACATCCCCTTTTTAGACACAAGGATCAGTATCCAGAAGGGTAAAATACAGACCACAGTATACAAGAAACTCACAGACCAACATACATATCTGCACAGAACCAGCAATCACCCGAAACACACCAAAAAAGCTGTGATATACAGCCAAGCCCTCAGATACCACCGCATCTGTACTGAAGAGAACACCCGGGATTGCCACCTCACCAATCTTAAAAAGGCTTTCACCCAGCAAGGACACTCCTCCAGAGAGGTAGATCGCACGTTTGAAAGAGCCACCTGGATACCACGTGAAGAACTGCTGCAGCACAGAAGAAAACCTCCACAAATCGCACACTGCTGGTTATGACCTATCACCCATCCCTTGAACCTATACAGAAAATCCTCAAAAAATTGCAACCCATATTAGAAAAAGACCCTATTCTTAAAAAGATCTTCCCAGAGCCACCCATCCTAGCCTTCAGACAAGCACCAAACCTCACCAACCTCATCACCAGAAGCAAACTTCCTCAAGCCCAGAACACACCAAAAGGATCCAGACTGTGCCAGGACAAGAAATGCAAAACCTGCCCCCACATCTCCACCACCTCCACTATTACTACACCCCACAGCAGAGCCATCAGCATCCCAGGATCTTACAGCTGCTCCTCCAAGAATGTAGTATACCTCATCCAATGCACCAAATGCCCTGATGGAAGATATGTAGGAGAGACCAGACAACAACTGCGCACCAGAATGAACGCACACCGGAAATCCATCAAAGACGGAAACACCCAATTACCGGTGGGGGCACATTTCTCACAGGAGGGCCACTCTCTCCAATCTCTCAGTCCTGATCCTCAAGGGAAACTTACACAGCACTTCCCAGAGACGAGCCTATGAGCTCCATTTCATCAACCTGCTGGATACTAGAGATCATGGACTAAACATAGACATTGGATTTTTGATACATTACAATCTGCCTGGCAACTGACTCCCCAGCCCCAGGCTTCTTTACTTTTCATTCCATCCAGGAAGAGCACACACCAACTGCTGCAGCTTCCTTAGCCTGACGAAGGGTTTTGAACCCGAAAGCTTGCTTAATAACTATTCTCCAACCATTTGGGTTGGTCTAATAAAAGATATCAAATTCACCCAAGGAACCTTGTCTGCCTATATCCTTAGACCAACACGGCTACAACCTAAACCCCTGCATCTGTGGTGTAGATGCATTGTGAGGGTTCATTTTTACAGCTGATTCACTTTTTAGTATTTGTGTTCCCCTGCTACTGATGACTGTTCCTGCAGTTGAAGAAAAATGTCACGATTTGAAAGTGGCCTATCCAATTATGTTTGGAATGATAGAAATTCTGCACAGCTAATTCCTTTCTCAAGTCATCTTTTTAGTATGTTATTTTATAGTTTTAAAAAATGTCTCTGTCTTGGCCTTTAGGTGATTTATAAAATCAAGGAAACCACATATACTGTTAAAATGTGTGTATATAAGGAGGAAAAACAAGTAACTGATCATTTCAGAGCACTGCCTATCCAGTTTCGAGCTCTCTTTCTCAAAAAAGCCAGAAGAAAATTTTTAAGTTTCTTACTCATCTAGTAGTTAAGGTCCGTTGATACACAAGTGCTGTTTTCCACGGGGTTTTTTGTTTGGTGGGGGGGGGCTTATTTTTCAAAAAGCTCTTTCAGTTTTTCTTTTGAGTACTGATGGCATAGAAGTATCAGTTTATTTGCACAATTTCAAGTGGCATACAGAGTGAATCTATCCTGCTGGCAGTGTATAAGACTGTCAGGCTACATTCCTTACCTTTCATAGCATGAGTGTCTGACCCCCACCATCTTCTTTGTCATTAAATAGGTTTAGAAGACAACGACCCCTTTTTTCCTTCCACCTCTAGGAGTGTTTAATGTATTCAGTGTGGTAATGACCAGGAATTTATTAATTTGTAATTTATCATGCGATATTCATATACCAAGGAATCCAGTTCTCAAAAACTGTTTGCACCCAGAATATTTTAGAGCTCTGGAAAAAACCCTTCAAAACTGGAGTTTGGTTTGAATGCCATTACTAAATTGCTGCTAATAACATGGCAATAATATAGCGGTGACAGAAGACAAAGCAAGTATACTGAGTATAAATGAGCATAGCAGGTACGAAACAATGTTGCATATGTATTAGTGAGATTTAGGACAGGATTTTTTCTATGAACTGCAAATTACCTTGTCAGACTCCATTTTGAGACAGCTAATTGCCTGATGCAACACAAGCTTGTAGTTGCTTGTTTTTATAACTCCTTAAAGTTTTTGATTAGTAAGGATGGGGATGAATTAGTAAGGAAATGGATGAATCTGGGCACCACACTCAACAAGGACATGGGAAAGCTTGAGAGAGTCTAAAGAAGAGCCACCCATAGAATCGGAGACTTGCACAGCAAGCCATACAAGGAAAGACTGAGGGACCTGGGACTCTTCAGCCTCAAAAAGAGAAGGCTGAGAGGGGACTTTGGTAGCAGCTTACCACTACATCAGCGAGCAACTGTTCACCAAGGTATCCTAGGGAAAAACCAGGAGTAATGGCCACAAACTCCTGGAAGACCTCTTCAGGCTTAACACTAGGAAAAACTTCTTCAGTTAGGGTGTCTAGACTGTGGAATAGGCTCCCTGCGGAGGCAGTGCAATCACCTACCCTAGAAATCTTCAAGGAGAGACTAGATCCAGGGTCAGCAACCCCTGGCACCTGTGCTGAGCATGGCACATGAGACCATTTTGTTTAGCATGTGACCACCAGCCTGGACTCTAGGCAGCTGCTGCCAGCCACAGAATCTGGGCTTCTCCCATGATGGCTGGCAGCAGCTACGCCAGAGCCTGGGCCAGCTGCAGCCTGGAGGCTGCAAACAGCTGCTGCCTCCCTGCCTCAGCCAACAGGCACAGTGCCAGCACCTGTTGCCTTCCCAGAGCCCAGGATGAGAGACAGCTGGGGCCAGGGCAGGGAGGCAGAAGCTGTTTGCAGCCTCCTGACTGCAGCTTGCCCAGGTTCTGGGTAGCTCTTGACAGCCACGAGGTCTGGGTTGCTCCCAGCAGGCATCTGGGAGGATGCAAGCCCTGCTGCAAGCAGCCCAGGATCCATGGCTGGCAGCAGCTACCCAGAGCCTGGGCTGGCCTCAGCCGGGAGGCTGCAAACAGCTGCTGCCTCCCCTGCCCCAGCCCTGGCTGCCTTACAGCCACAACCCAGGCCAGGCAGCAGGTGCCGGTGATGCTCCCCACCATGCTGCCTTCCCCCACCACCTCTGCAGAGCAGCGTGTGGAACCTGGCGTGGCAGGACACTGGGGAGGCACATGAAAGCTGCCTGTTGCTCTGGCCACACTTCCCCTGAAGGTGGGGGCAGCAGTGAGGGGCACAACCCTGTGCTGCTGCCCCTGTGCAGCCCTTCTGTGCGCTGCTGCTCTAGGTCGCATGCACTGTGCTTCAGGAGGGCAGCAGGGCTGGGAGTGCAGCCTCTGTGACTTGGGAGTGGTGGCGCACTGAAGTCTTATTTATTGTCACCAGGCTTTCAATTTTTAGAAAATCTTGTATTTTACCATAAAAAAGGCAATGTTTATGATTATTAATTATACTAATATGCTATGCATCCTGCCATGTACCCCCTACCCTCATTTTGTTCTGGCATGCCGGCACTCCAGCCCCTTCCAAGGTAGACATTGTGGGTTTTTTGGCAGTCTGGCCAAAAAATGTTGCCTACCCCTGGACTAGATGGTCACTTTGGTGGGGATCACCTGAATAAGTGTGAGTTATCTTACCTGACTAGTGCAGGGGGGACTGGACCCAATAATCTTGCGAGGTCCCTTCCAGCTTTACAATCTATGAATTGGGACAAAATGGTGGTGGGAATATTTAAATATTTGCAGTTGGTAAATGTGTGAATCATTATTTTATAATAAAAACAATAAATTTGCTGAACACAAGCTGAGAAATTTATGCCTGCAAGCTTTGTGCATTTGTGTGTGTTGCATGGTGATAGAGCAGTTATAAATGGGAATTAATGGATTCAGTTCATGTACTTCCTTACATACATACTGTAGCAGGCTCCAGGCACAGTCGTGATGCCTCCTGGTGGCCATGTGAGTCCTGCCCCACTCTGGGTCCTTGGGATACCTTCCCTTTCACCTCAACTGCCGTACCTTTGATGCAACTTCTATAGAGTTTAGGGAGGCTGTCCCAGAGTGAGACCACAGTTCAGCTTAGCCTGACCCTTGGCCACTAAATTGTGGCCCTTCTGGCCTTATTACTGCCTCAGTGCACCAGTAGCCTTATGGGTGGTGCTTGTGGCCTCTGCTCTCCCCTGTAGCCACACCCATGCCTCACAGGTGTTGCTCTTCATTCAAAAACCAGCTTGTATGGGCTTCAGCTCTCTTGGGTTTAGCTTGCTGATTGCTCTAGCTGTGAACTCCTAAGCCTCAGCCCACTTGCACTTGTCTAGCTTCTCAGTTCTAGCCCATTCTTGGTTGTGCCTCACTCTCACAAGGTGCAGGCTCTGGCCGTTTTGGCTTTTGCCTGCTCCCCTGTTGCTTACTTGGGACACAGGCTCTGGCCCTCTTGCCCCTTAGCCCTCCCCATCTCGCCCTTTGGGTGTGCAGTCCCTTAGCCTGCCCCGTCTTGACCTTGGAACACAGAACCTGAAGTGCCTTCCAGGCATCCATGGGTAGCCTCTACTCCTCCCCTAAACCTACAGCCTAGTTGTCCTGTCAAACTTGATTAGAAATAAATGCAAGCAAACTGCTTCACAACGAAAGTTATCCCCTAAAGCCTCCCCTAAAGCCTTCCCTTAGAGAGAGGAGAAGTTATCCCCTAAAGTTCACAACTAAAGTTATCCCCTAAAGTTAAAATGAACTAAATGGGTGTTCTGCTGTAATATTTGGATCTGTGACTGCATATGAGCATACACACTATTGTTGGGTGCAGATCAGACTGTCTTGTCTCAGTATGAAATCCAACTAATTATAAATCTGGGGTCAATGTATATAACCAATTAAGTTATTTCTTGAGTATAGAACATTGGAATAAATTTCTAATGCCCTAGAATGACTCTAGACTAGAATGCCCTGCTATTGTTGGGTCTTTTAAAAAGGTGCTCTTCTGAAGTTCACCAGTGTACCCAGTTTGAATTGACTAAGGATATATTGGGAGTGCTGAGGCTTTCGGGACACCTTTACATCTGAATCGAGAAAAATCCTGAGAGAATTTATAGCCACCATAATTTCTTTGCATGAATTCTTTTTTATAAAGCCCCAAGTATTTCAGTGCCGAGACAGAAATGCTGTATTACTTTGTGATAACCAGTCTTACAACTTGAATAGAACATTTTGGAATAGCAGGTGTTCCTAGTGGATCATTCACAAACCACAAATTGTTTATATAAGCAACTTTCCAGATACTAGTTCGTTACAAATTTATGAAAACCAGATTCATGAACTAGTAATGAATTACTATGAATAAAAAGGGACTTAATCTCCTGAATATATTAGTTGGATATACTCCTAGTATTACAAGTGACTGAATTCCTGCCAAGTCAAAGCAGTCAAATGTATTTACTTTGAGACTTTTGGACAGCTTTTGCATTGAGCTGGACTGATGCTTCCTCAGTTTCTACCTTGTATCTTCACAATATTTGTGTCATTGAAATAGACATGCAGGCTGCATATACATGTTGAAATGACCTGGGAGAGAATTCTCCTTATTTTCTTCTCCTGGTAGAAAAATTTACCAGGAGATGCCTCAACAGACATTCAAGTGCTAAGCCTTTAAAGGGCAGAGAGCTTGTAGTGCTGATGCTGTACCGCTAGGTGGCCCCTGTGGGTACATCTCAGGATGTTTTGCAGGCTTCCTTAGTCTGCCTGGTGACAGATGGCAACTTCACAGAGCATCCCAGAGCCCACGAAACAGTGAAGGATTGTAAAGGGGACTTATTCTGCTCCCTTCTTGGCTGGCGTAGTAGAGTCCAGTCCAACTAATACACTAGGAGAAACTGAATATCTCTATGTGGCCAGGGATGCTGCATACAGCTCTTTATGGCACTGGGTTTGGTCTGTAGGTCTAAAGCCTAATTTAAGAGAGCAATCCTTCAAGTTGCTCACTGGTAATCCTGTCTTTTAATGCACAAAAATGGAATATATGTGTAAATATAGATATATCTATAGACAGATATAGATATCAATAATGGATAGATATCAACATTTGGTGAAGAATAGTACAGACCGTACAGAGTTTTTCTTGGATTGATTTTTTTTTTTTTTTTAAAGGCCACCTACTGCCTCCACATCTTCAAAATCTTGTGTTAATGCAGTTTTAGTGTAACTGTCATAAGCTGTCAGACTGGGGAAGTAGAAGGTCACAAAAAAGGACAAGTGGTTCCAATGAACCACTGCTTCATTAAAGCTGCCAAGTACATGCAGCCTTAGTGCATGCTTGAGAACGTGAATCCATGGGAAGACTCAGCAGAAACAGCAATAATTATAGGGGGTTTTTGAGGAGGAAAGAGCTTTTATATAAAATATGCATTATCTTATATGTAGCTTGTATATTTCAAACCCCCTGTTCCCTGCAGGTCTGTTTATAGCATCTTATGAAGTAAGCTGTTGCTTACAAAAGCTCTTGTCTCTCTGAATTGGCTAATCTATAAGATGCCAATGCCTTGCCTCATGCGTGTAATATATTAAAGCTGCAGTAAGTAGTGCTTTTCTACAAAAGCAGGATATCTTATTTTAAAATTGAATTGATGTTCATTGTGACCTTATTTTATGTTACAGTAGCATCCAAAAGCACAAATCAGGTTTGGAGTTATTTTCTACTAGATTCTGTACTGGCACCACTAATGGTATTGGTCAAACTCCTAGGAGCTCACAGGCAACTTCATGTAACAGACAGGTGAGGGACAATAGTGGAGGGGAAAGAAAGGATGGTAACAGAAATGGAAACATGAGTTTAAATAAGCTGACATACATTGCTGAGCAATTTACTAAGTTGGTAATCCATCAGTAAATAATAGCAGACAGTGTGTGCTTTTATAAATGCCTTATTTAAAACAAGGCAGACAAGGTTCTGTTAACAATAGCAGCTGCAACTCTTTTCCTTAATTTACTCAAAGTCAGATATGCAAATTCAAAGGGGGAGTGTTTGTTTTGCACTGTGTAATTGAGTACAATAAGATACCAGTTCATTCTAGTTGGTTTTTTGTTTTTTTGTTTTTTAATATATCAGTCATAGTTTCTCTGTTACTTTGGCACAGAATGACTTATCTATGTACAAATATACATTTGACTAATTGGTTTCTCTCTTCCTGGTATTTTCGTTACTTCTAGTTAAGCTTTAAAGTGAGTATGCAAAGGCTGGTGTATGCTTGGAAATCTGCCAGAATAGTTTTTCCAGAATAATTATGCCTGAAAAAGCCCCTTAATGGACTGGAATCAAGAGTGCCTTTTCTGAATTCTGTTTAATTTATTTGGAAAAGGGCATGTTTAGTTTAAACTTTTATAATGTAGACAAAAACTGACTCTTCATTCCAGTATTGTCTGTTAGCTCAAGCTCTGTTCCAGAACCATTTTTAAATCAGTGCAGAAAAATCAACCTCAAGAAAGTTTATTTTATCCTTCAAATCAATTTTAGCCTGTTTTTTTTTTTTTTTTACTTGAGAAATGGAATGCAAATCCCTCAAGTTTTCCTGACTTATTAAAAATAGGCTTATTTAATTTTAGGGCAGCGATTATTCCTAAATATATTTGGCACTATAAATTCCTAAATATATTCCTAATTCCTAAATATATGGCGCACTAATGCATAACTTTATAGCTCCGTTTGTAAAAATCCTTAACTCTTTAGTACCCAATTGGTGTTAAATAGTTACTGGTAAGTACTGACTACAGTACTTACTACAGTCCAGTTTCTTAACTTCATCATGCTAAACACAAATTTTCTGTGGCTTGAGCTCTGGGGAAATTGATGTATATTGTATAGCTTTAGTTTGTACAGTTAGACTGAATGGTTGATACTTGTAAGATAGAAAATGGCAAGACAGTGCTGTGCTCTGTATGTATTAGCTACATATATCCAGGAGCCAGTAGCCTTAGGACTCTTGCGTTTCATGTGCGTTTGAGACTGCTGTAGAATCCTGGTACCAAAAAAAGGGATGGAATTAGGTAGGTATAATAGGAGTAGGATTTGCTCCAGTCCCCCAGCATGTGTTTCATAGTGCAGTCTGAAAGCTGTTTCATTTCCTTTTCATATAGTCAAACAAGAATGGCTACTTCTGTAATGAAAGAGATCAAATTAACATGTGGAGTGGTCTAGAATAAAAAGCTAAATAAAAGCAAATATAGCTAGATTCTTACTTTAATGCCTGGTGCCTTGACAGCTGGGAGAGAAAAGAGCTCTTGCAAGCCAATGATCTATAATTTTGTGTAATTATTTCTGGTACACTTTTTGGCTTTTAAGACCAGCAGTAAGCTGAATTTTTAAACAATACATATTCTTAGCCAACTGTCTGTGTCAGTGCCTATCAACTTAATGGCTTTTGTATTTTGTGGCTGTATAATGTATAGTAGAATTGATTTTGTATTTTATATTTCAGTGATAGGCGTTTGCTGCAGCCTGCTCAGGTATGTGACATTTTCAAAGGAGTTATATTGGTCATCTGCTACTTCATGATGCACTATGTTGACTACTCTATGATGTACCATCTGATAAGAGGACAGTCTGTCATAAAGCTATACATCATCTACAACATGCTAGAGGTAAGGGCATTTTTATTAAAAGTAAATGTCAAACCATGTTTCCACTGGGTTTTCTAGTATTAGTCTACTTTTTGTATTTTGAGTCTGTTACATTTCTTTAATTAAATCAGTGTAAAAAAAATTAATATACACCTAGAAGTTTAATAATGTGTTCAAGATATTTTCATATGTATATCTTTTAATTGCTGCTTCTGTTAAAATAGCACAAATACCTTCATATACAGTCTGTTTTCTGTAGAAAGTTCAGTTAATTGAGTTAAATTGAGAGAGATCATTTGAAATAATTCCTTTCCTGAAATCTTAACTGCCAGTCAGAATATGATATTTGGGAGGGGGTAGAAATCCAGATAAGAGCTGCAAAGAGACATTTTGCTTCATTAGCAATAAAGGGTCTTTGGAAGAGTAGAGAAATTCATAGGAAAAAAACAGAAAAGTAGGCTGAAAGGGATCTCAGGTCATCCTCTAGTCTACCCTCTCCTTGAGGCAGGATTATCCCTATTTAAACTATCTTAAACAAGTGTCTGTCTTATGTGTTCTTAAACAATTCAGGAACATCCCTCTTGCACAGCTACCAGATACAGTGCCCAAAATACAAAAACACCTGAACTTGCCACAAATAAAGAAAGGGAGTGAGGGCACTGGCAATGTTTTGCCACTGCAAGGACAGGAAGTAATTGTTAAAAATGTACTCGAAGTCCATCTTTTATTAGACCAACTAAATAGCTGGAAAAATTGTTCTTTGCAAGATTTCGAGTACAAACACCCTTCTTCAAGAACAACAAAATCTCCGTGTGCTTGGAGAAAGGTGTTTGTACCCGAAAGCTTGCAAAGAACAGTTTTTTCCAACTAGTTGGTCTAATAAAAGATATGGTCTAATAAAGAGATGGGCAGATGAGAATAGGATGGAAATCAATGCAGACAAGAGCAGGATACTGCATCTAGGGAGAAGGAACCAGCAACACACCTATAGGCTGGGGAACACCCTTCTCATTGGCACAGAAGCAGAAAGGGACCTTGGAGTCATTGTTGGCTCTAGGTTGAACATGAGCCACCAATGCGAGAAGCTGTCAGTAAGGTTAACTGCACCTTGTCATGCATCCACAGATACATCACAAGCGTGTCCAGGGAGATCATCCTCCCCCTCTATGTATCATTGATCAGACTGCAGTTGGAGTACTGCATCCAGTTTTGGGTGCTGCACTTCAAGAGAAATGTGGCTAGCATTGAGAGGGTCCAGAGGAGGTCCACTCGCATGATCGGGGGCAGCAGGGCAGGCCATATGAAGAGAGACTAGAGGGCCTGAATCTATTCACCCTCCACAAGAGAAGGCTGAGGGGGGGGGATCTGGTGGCTGTCTACAAATTCACCGGGGGGATCAGCAGGGAATAGGACATGTCCTATTTCCCCAGGCACCACACGGGGTAACTAGGAATAACAGCCGCAAGTTAATAGAGAGCAGGTTCAGGCTAGACATCAGGAGGCATTACTTTACGGTTAGGGTGGCTAGGACCTGGAACCAACTTCCAAGGGAAGTGGTGGTCGCTCCTACCTTTGGGGTCTTTAAGAGGAGGCTGGATAGACACCTGGCTGGGGTCATATGACTGCAGCATCTGTTCCTGCCCAAGGCAGGGGGTCAGACTTGATCTATTTAGGTCCCTTCTGACCCTAGCTACTATGATACTGTATCACGTTTCCCCCAAAGAACCTTGTCTGCCTCTGTCCTTAGACCAACACAGCTACAAGCAACAACCCTCAAGAGGTCCAGGAAGAGAACCATGTGCCCAGCTACAGAGGAAGACAAAACCCACCAGTAAATGCCAATTTGATGGGGACGGGGTGTTAAATTCCTTCCAAATTCCTGATATGGGGATTGGTTTGACCCTGAGAGGAGTTAAGCCTTCACCCCCGTACTGCTGCCTGCCTCGGCCAGCGATATCTGGATTCCAGCAGGAGCATTGGCACACCCCAGTCAAAATCCTCAGCCATGGCTGCGACCAGTACTCAATGTTTCTGAGCGGGGTGTGGGGAAGGGAAAGAAAAACCTGACATCTGTAGCAACAGGAGGGGGAAAAAATCTTGCTTGGCCTCGTGGCTACTAGTTGCATGGGATAAACAACCTTCACTTTGCGCTGCGACCTGGGAACCACAAACCTGAACTGGAGAGCCAGAACTCCCTTTTCTGTCATTCTGTCTCCACTCTAATTTTATCCCAACTCCTTTAATCTTTTATAATGAAGCCATGTTACTACAGTGCTTGCTTGTGTGTTAAGGAGGAGAGCTATGAGCTAACATTTTATCATAGGTTAGGCTCTTTTGGGTAGGCTGTGGTTTGTCTATAATATGGAGATTTTTTATTCTAAACGCTAGTTATTCTCTCATGTTGTTTGAAAACATGAAATAAGGATCACACTTTATCACCATACTAGGTTAATGCACTTCTTGAAATGTGTTGCATGTGAGCCACCTCCAGATATGTAATTGTGAAGGCTTAGTTTTTTGCGTCTGATTTATTTTTTTAATACATTTTCCAGTGAACTGAGAAATCAGATTGTTGAATTAGGATGGCAGGATCTTGTGCATTTTAAAGATCTAGGACAAGGGTTTCCAACCTATGTCCCATGGGCCAGATCTGGTATGAGGAGCCCCATAATCCAGTCCCTGTTCTGCCCCTTTGACCCACATGTTGTGCCAGATGGCCCCACACCACGTAGCACTCGCTGGGGCCAATGTCCTGGACTGGCCCTATGCCATTCATCAAGCCCCAGGGCCTGATGAGTTTGACCCCTGCTTTAGGGGTTATTCATTCCTATGCCATTTTTAATCTATGATGATAAGGATGATTATCACATAGTGAGTAATGCTTAATGCCATACAGCTTAATGCTACTCAGAATAGCCCTTCTGTGTGTAACCATTTCCAAGTGCTGAGCAAATACAGTAAGGAATTTTTCTAGTAGGCTTAAAAATCTACAAAATTTATCTCAGTTGATTAGAAGGCATGTGAATCACTGGGGGAAGCATTTGAGATTTGCCTTCATCCAGGACCAAACAGAAGCAATTACCATTTTCTAACTGAATAATGCAGAGCAAGGAAGGAATCTCTGCTGCCTGGAATTCTCTGTTCAGCTTTTTGGAGAAAAGTGGGAGTCTCATACTGCTCATAACCACTGTCAAAAATCTATTTGATTTCAGTGCAGCGGGATCAAGCTAAAATCCATTTAATTTGCATTATCTGTCTCAAAAGTTTTAGTGTCTAGTAGCAGGGCAGAGTACTTCTTGCAGCACCTCTTGCACATCTAGTCACATCCAAAGTGTCAGCAGAAAACAGAATGCTTCAGTCCTATAAAATACAGTTGCTTTCAGGACAGCTAAATACTTGTACTGCTGTAGTCTGGGTAAAGTTGCCTTCCAGACTGTAGTCAATTCAGTATTTTTCAGTTTAAAAAAATGCAATAACTAGCCTTACAAGTACATCCTAATTGTTTAATTTCAAACTCAAAAGTTGGAGTGTTTAATATGGAAAAATGATTAGACAAAGATATTTACAATGTCTTGATGTTTTCGGCTATCTCGGAGTCAGAGAAAAATAGATATGCTAGAAATGCAAAAACTTTCCATTTGTGTGCTGAATGCCCCAAGTAAGTATGCTGAGGGGCGCATTCAGCACCATTGGCTTAAAATGACACTCTTCTTTTTTTAGATTCAGACCCACCGGCTCCTGCTCCTTAGGAACACCCAGCGTGCGTTATGCTGGTGACACCTCACTCACCATGGAACTCTGCTGGAGCCGGCATATAGGGGTTAGGTAAGTCGACTTGAGAAAACAGCCAACAATATTGCGTGGTGTTTTTAATCGTTCCAGTCTCACTTAAACTCATTTTAAAATAACCACAAAAAAAAGCTTTTTAAAATCCCCGCAATATTGTGGAGAAAACCAAACTTACCTGACTCTCTAAGCATTATATAGTGGGTGCGCGTCACCAGGCATGATAGGGTATCACTGAGCAGGAGCCAATGGGTGTTGCCTATCTTCAGTTTGACAAGTGAATAGCCGAAAACAATGCCATTGTAAATATGCTTTTCAAGAACTACTCTTCTTAATATAAAGTTTAGAAGTTATAATAGGGAAATGGTAAAATTTCCTATAATGCTATAAAAGCGGCTGATGGTGTGCTAAATGCTGTTCTTAGGCAGCATACGTGGGCATTCAGTATTTAACTTCCCTATTTCTGTTGTTTTTGTCAATTATGTACCTTTTAAAGCTTTTATAATTGAGTGGATGTTGGCTTGAGTGAGTTTTGCTTAATTTTATCGTTTTTGTTTGAAGTTGCTCTTCAATAACTTCAAAATTTAGACCCTTTAACTAGCAGCAGGTAAAATGTAGCACTGATGGCAGGGTAACTGTTGTGAAGCAGAAAGCTTTTTAGTTAATGTGAAATGGTATGGTATTTGCTCATATCTTCTACTCTACTCTGATATCCATTGCATAGTGCTTTTGTGTCTAACTTAATTTACAAAATAAGCATTAAAGGAAAAGTTAATTACTACAGTTTAATAAGTGATGCTGATAGTTTTATCATATGCATCTCTTTACTTTGGTCAGATTCATAAGTAAGAGAAAATTCATCAAGAATTAAGGGTTCCTTTGCTGTTCTTCTGAACTTCCTCTTGCTGGGCAAGATATTTAATTCTGCAGTTCTGAGACTACATACCATATTTACCAGAATACAAGACAACTTTTAATTTAAGACAACACTTCCCTAATCATTTGTTTTAATTTTCCATGTATAGAATATAATTAGTGGAATGCCCCTTCTCTCTTCCTTCCTCCACTGCTGTGGTAGGGAAAGCATCAGTGGGGGTGGTAAGGGGCCAGATCCCTTATCCTTGATTTCCCCCCCTGCTGCTTGCCCCTCTATGCCTGTGCCTGCTCGCTGCTTCCTGCTCCCTGCTGCCTGCCAAACTCCCTTTACCGTCTGCTGTAGCTCTGCTCCTCTGGTGCAGTTAGCTACAGCAGTGGTTCCAACCCAGGCCCAGCTCAGCCCGGCCAGAGAGAAGCTTTGGCAGCTCCCAGCCTAGGTCAAGTCTGGCCTGGAGGGATCTGACCTGGAACGGAAGGTAAGAGGGAGCAGAGGGTGGGGGGAGGGAGCAGGCACAGGGGGGTAGGAGGTGGGGGAGGGAAAGCTGCAGGTTCCTTTCCACACTCTGTGGTCTCCCCCTTGCTCCCCCCACCCCACTGCATGCCCTCTCCCCTGCCAGATGAGCCATTCCAGCCCAGGATAGGCAGCAGCTCAGCTCTGGTTTCAGCCCTGAACCCAGGGCCAAAGCTGGAGCTGAGCAACTTCCTCCCCTAGGCCGGTACTCAAATCTAAGATGAGGTTCTACCCCCCCCCATGCTGATTTGGGGGTAAGGGGAAACCTTATCTTGGATTTGAGTACATAGGGCATATAGTCTCACTGACTATTTGGCTGCTGTATTGAATTTACGGACAGCCAGAATTTGCTAACCACTACTATTTTATGTTCCTTTCAGCATTATCAGTTTCTTGATTTCTGCCTCATTGCGTATGTATTTTGGAATACATTTCCTCAGATATTTGTAGTTTTCCAAATCAGTTCTCATTTTCTGCACTTGTTTCTAATCTGCCTAGGTCAGTGTGCCATTTTCCTTCCTGGGTTTTTTGTTTGTTTGTTTTGTGGGTTTGGGTTTTTTTTGTTTCTGTCAATTAGATGTTTCCTGGTGAATTTAATTTTAATTTGTTCCTTTTTCCAGATCTTTAGCAATGGTGTTAAACAAAACCAAACCAAACACTAATCCTTGTAGCACCCTATTAGATACTTCCTTCTTTCCTCCAGTTTGCTATTTATCATGACCTTTTGCTTTTAAATCATTTGGGGTATAAAAGGTGATGCATGCTGATATACTTTGTTTCATGAAAAACTAAAGTTTGAATCACAGTCTGGTGTACTTTTACATAGGCTGTCATAGTTGAGTGCGTTATCCAGGGTCCAGGATTTAATTTTAATAAATCAGGGTTTCATATCCAAGTCCTGCTGAGATAGTGGTAGTTGACTTGAGAGGAAATAACACCGTTAGTTATATGATACCCACAACTACAGTAGAGAGTTGGACATTTTTTTTAGTGGAAATAGAATCATAGAGTCAAAATGAGGGCAGGAGATGAGCTATGAAAAATAAATTAATTTTGAAGACTGTTATGTGAGTTGGACATTAATTATGGCAATGTATGCAAATAACTTTGCCAGAACAAAAATTCTAATATTATTTAGAAATATTAAAAGTTCTCTGTCTTTAGGTGGCTGATCGTCTGTTTTCCTCCTTTGGACAAGATATTTTGGATGCTCTTTACTGGACGGCTACAGAACCTAAAGAGAGAAAAAGAGCTCATATAGGTGTGATTCCTCACTTCTTCATGGCAGTGCTGTATGTCTGTATCCTTTCAAGTTACAAAATATTCTCAACATATTCGAGTTGATTACTTTAAAGCACAACTACTATACAGTTTATATTTCAAGATGTCAGTTTTCCTAAAATTATGTATTAACACTATAAAAAAATACTATTTCCAATGTTTCATATTTTAATGGCTGACTGAAAAGCTTTTAACCTGCCAGAATATAAATTCAGGGTTATAGTGTTCATAAATAAAATCTACCTGTGCTGCCTTTACACATCCCCCATATCATGTCTTTCATCATGACATTAGGACCCAAACCAGACTTCTCATCTACCAGGCTGTTGTCATCCTTACCCTGTTGTATGGGTGTGGAGCCTGGACAACATACTGAAAACACCTGAAGGCCTGACATTCCAGTGTCTTTAGAAAATCCTCCATATCAATTGGAAGGACAGAAGAACAAATTCCAGTGTTCTGGCCCAAGCAGATGCCATGAGAAGCTGTGTTTTATACAGTACCAGTTCTATTGGACAGGAAGTCATAAGGATGCCTGTCAGCCAGTTCCTGAAACAGGTCCTATATTCCAGCTCACCAGTAAACACGGCTCTAGGGGTGGGCAAAAGAAGAAATTTGAGGACACCTTGAAGGCCAATCTGAAGAAATGTGATATTAACATCAATGCGTGGGAGACTCTAGTTTAGTATAGTTTTGGAATTTCACCTTTAAGTTATTTAGCTGCTCATTTGTCTGAAACCTCATGCCAGCTGGGAAAAGGCAGCAGTTCATTACTTGGATGTTAAAAGAGTCTTAAAATTTATTTTCTTTTCTTGTGCAGAACAGATCCCTTCAGGTAATTTTCCTAGATTATTTGCCTGTCTCTTCCTCTCTCAGATTCTGAATTGGTTCTTGAGCTGTTTTGAATTCTTATGGTCTTTCTGATACTCTTGACTCCTAAAAATATGGAAGTTTTTTCATAATTAAACTAGGGTCCAAGGCAGTTCCCCTTAAAAAATATCCCCATTGTTAGGATAGCAAAGCGGGGCTCTACTCCTGCTTTCAGTGTACAGTACAGGCATCTGCTTTTGTTGAGTCTTGTGTTTGGGCAGTACTGTGGTCAGTTCTACAGCAAGGCTCTGAGCATCCACCCACCTATTACTTGATATGCAGGTTAGGAGGTTCCTAGGGGCAAGTACGCAAAGAATTATTTGAGATATTGTACCTGCATATTTCCCTGTGTCCTCCTTCCTCTGCTTTCATTCCTGTCATATTTACATTTATGCCTGTGACAAAGAATGAACTGAAATAGTGATGGGTCTTGCACTTCCCTCAGTGTGCCTTGGTGTGGTGTGTGTGTGTGAGAGTGTTCAGGGGTACCTGTGTAGACGATACACAGCAGTTAGCAGAATCTTTGATCTTTGGCAGAAGGAGCTTATGCATGTCCCATAATGGACTGTACACAGGGACAGCATATTTCAAAGACCCTCCATTTGATAAGTAACTCCTTTTCTCTCTCTAGCAAGAATACTGCCCCTAATAAAATTTAATATTGATTGGGAAAGGATGCAAAAACTAGCAGCTAGAGTAATGGTCCTAGAATTACTAGGTACTGGCAACAGAGAATGACAATAATCTCTCTCTTCTCTCAAATAATTCTTCCTTTAACAGGAAACCTTGATGTAGCCCAGGACAAGTGAAGCAGAATATTTTTTTACATTTGTGGTAATACTGGTATTTCTTAATTACACAGAAGTGCACTTTTCAAATGTCATTTACCTTAACATTGTTGTCTTCAGTCTTGCATGCCATTCTTATAATGGTGCAAGCAACTACCCTTAATGTAGCTTTCAACTCCCACAATAAGTCACTGCTTACTATCATGATGTCTAATAATGTAAGTAAATGGAGTAAATTGAATGTGTACTTCAGACAAATATAGTTATTCAAGATTTGAATAATAAATAGATGACAGTTTAGTGTTATTGTTCCATGGGAATTGATGTTTATAGAGTGTAGACTAACTTCACTTACGTATCCTAAATGACCCAAGACACAGAATGTATACAGACTTGATTGGCTTTTTTTAATGAAAAAAGTATATATTGAATATCAATTCCATATATGTAAAGAAACTAACTGTTGGTATTTAAAATTACAGTTTGTTGAAATAAAAGGAAGTGTTTTCAAGAAATTTGAGAAGAACAATCTTTTTCAAATGTCAAATAGTGGTATGTATATTTGCATGGTTTGGACAAAGTAGTCATTTTAAATTTACCATTTTTTAGAAAATTGTTCCATTATGTTTATAGTTTTATATGTATAAGCTGTAAATTGAAGTGTGATCACTCTGCCCCAAATTCTGTATTTCTGTTACTGCATTGTTCAACAGGACTAAAATGAGGCTTTGGGTCAGAAATATTGTATTCACTCAAATGACTATTCAGAAGATCCTGTCCACACTGTCTAACAATGACGTTGGCAGAAGTCATAGGGTCATTGTTATGTTGGTGAACTTTGAGGGCATATATGAATGTTAAAATAGCATGTTTTCTCACAAGAATAAAACAATGTAGTCCAATAAATAGTCTTGTAGAAAAGTTAGTTATAAATTATTGCAGTTTTTTAGAACATGTTACAGCAAAATTATTTACAAATTAGACAAACTTAAAACTTTAAGAGGCTTTAAGATACAAAGTTTGTACTTTTGGTTCTCATGGCCATTTTGTGGAATATTAGTATAGAAATTTGGAAAAATTCTCAACTAGATTAACTGCTCCTCCAGGAAAAGATGCTTTAAATAGCCTCTGGCTGAAGTATTTTGTTTATACTAAATATTAGAAGATAATGGCTTCAGTACCTTGTTATTTAATGTTGTGATGCCTTGAGCTATAGAACTGTGTTGAGACAATAGTGAGGGTTCTTTATTCCTGGTTTCTTATCAGACCTTTGGCACAAAAAAAAGGGGACGAAAACTTGAGGGGTATATGACATCATAGGCAAAAATTACTTAATTTTTACGGGAGTGTACAAACACATATTTAATAAGCTTTCATTTTCTCACTGAGACTCTACTTTAAAAAAAAGAACAGGCAGTTCCATCTAAATTAGGCCAATAATTACCTATAGAAATGGTATTTATATATAAGAAATAGTTTGGATAGTTTCTAAAGCCAAATTTTAGCGAACTTTTTTAGTGCTTGAACATCTGGCTTGCATTTGTTGGACAAAGGTATTGTTTCTATCTACTTCACTTTACTCTCTTATAAATTTGGTGTGATGCTGCTGTATGTAACTGAAAAGATCAGTGTTTTCATGGTGCATATTTGAGTACATAAGTTGTTTTTTTTTTTAATAAGTATCCTTTTACAGTATGCTATATTACTCTTATCTTTTTATAAAAGTCTGCAAGAGCCAGAAAATTAATACTATTGATATAGTAAAGGCAACTTTTAATTAGTTGAAACTGGGGTAATTTCTGATGTTGTACCTTAAATACTAAATTTAAACAGTAGAATGTGGGGTATAATGATAATTAATGTAATCACATTTGTACAGGTAAAATTTGATTACCTGAAAGTTCACAGAAAGGGTCTGAGAGGCTAAAGCAGACTCTTAAATTTGAGAGAACATTCACTGTAAAGATTTGTAATATTCGCGCTGTTACTTTTTTGTACCATATGAAATCATAAGGCTAAATCTAGTTCATGGGTTAGTTAAGTTCTTAAAATGACTGAAGGCTATGATTATCAGCCACTTCTTATTTCTTTTGTGAATAATGACCAACAATACCATGACAAAAGAGGGCAAATATATATTTTCTACCTTATTCTTCAGTATTCTTTGTTGTAGTCTCTAATGTAAACTTTCCCTCCTTGCCGTAGGGCAAAGTAAGGCCATGCATTATACCAGATGGTTATGGAGCACATGCAAGAATGCACAAAGCAAGTTAGTTTGTTCAGTAACTAACTCTTGCTGGAACAATTTATAGAATACTCACAAATTACAATATTTTATCTTTTTAGGCATAGAATATAGCAAATTTTAATTGGGATTTTTTTTCACGGGTTTTTTAAATTTGAGGTGTAATAATACTAATCCAACATTAAAGCTAGCATGAAGATAAGCCCAGTGAATGCAAATTCACTGAATGAAGAAAGCACAGTAGTATGATTGTTTATATATACAGTAGTAACCCTTTTCTACTGGTTTCATACTTCCTTTGCATATAGTATACAAAAATGGATTAGCATACTGTAAAATAAGTCCTGTAGTACCTAATAAGTCCTGTAGTACTAAAACGTTAGAAGATCAACACTAGTTCTAGAAATAAGGGGGAGTTTTTATGAAATCTTGAAGGAAATTTAAGATACCATATTTTCTCACATACAACATACACCTTTCCTCCGGAAATCAACCCCACAGAATTCAAGTATGTGTATTAAGTGGGGAAACTGATTTTTTTTTTGCCCAGAATAAAATTACTGTGCTTTGATTTGTGCTCCACAGTGTATTAGCCATTGCATTAATATTCAGGCAGCTGAGGGAATCAGTTGACTTAATTGCCTGTCGTTCTTCACTCTGAGGTACTCTTCATTTTAATAGTCTTGATGTTCTACTAAGCAAGCTTAATCTGTCTGAGGGCAATCTTGCTGCTAGCAATGTGCTCCTGGTCTTTAGATTGATCCACTGAAATTTCAGTTTCCAAAACAAAACAACAGCTAGAACTGTCTCACTTAGATGCATTTTTATTTTTATATATAAAATAAATAAAATGTTTGTTTATGAATGTGTTTATACATAAACAAAATGTTTTTGGTGTAGTTTAATATTTTAATACTGTGTCTGCGTGGTGACATTGAGATTGCTGTCAGATGTGAAGGCATGATGGGATCTAATCCGTGATTCCAACAATCATACCTCCTTGATGTGCCACAGATGCATGGCAAAAGGCGGGATTTTGGGGATTGTGATTCAGATCCAAATCACGCCTTACTTGCCAGTGCAGGGAGAGCCTAAAATCATAATCCTGGGCTGCACCTGTGCTGGCAAGGTGCTTGACAGTCAGCTGATTGTCAGTTAGCAGCAGCAGAGGGGAGGCGATAAGGGGAGCTGGTGGGGCGGGGGAGACCAAGAGGCCTGATGCCTATGCCCCCCCAGTGCCTATGCCCCTGCTGCTTACCTACCCCTACTGATCCCCCAGCCCACACCTTTGGCTGGTTTGAGACCCACCATAGTTGCAGCTGATTCAGTGGCTACTGACTCCAGGCAGTGGCAGCTCTGGCCAGCAGCTGCACGTTCTGCCCTGGTACTCGAATCCAAGGTGAGGCTTCCCCTCCCCCCAGTGTTGAATGGGGGGCGGAAACTGTCTTGGATTTGAGTGTATATATGATGTGTCTTGTATTTCAAATACTACATTACTGTTTCAAAATGAATGTCCTAATGTCTTGCATAAAAATGAATTGGATTCTTCCGAAGATTTAAATTGCACCAAATCCTGCTCGCCCCTCCAGACATGCAAAGATCTGCTAGCAGTAAAACATTGCAGTTCAACATATTGCAGATAGTCAAGGCCTTGCAGTTGGAGTTAAAGGATCTGTAATTACATTTTCTGATGCCACGGGATCTACTGTAGTCCTGAGATGTCATCTGCAACCAGAGTAACATGTTTCTGGCATCAAACTTGTTCCCATTTCCATAAAAGCATATGGAGATTCATAGTGTGACAGTTGTTCTGTGCCTTTAGAGCAACTATTGTACTTCTCTCTCTTCTAATAAGAGTTTCTCAAGGACTATTTCCCAATGAATCTGGACTGTAGTTACCGTGGCTGTAGTTTTAATTGTATAAAAAAGGTTAAGAATGAACTAAATATGAATTACAGTAAAAGCTCTGTTATTCAGCAGTCCCAGGAATGGGGGATGCCAGTTAATCAAATATGCTGGCTAATCAAATGTGCACCATCTGGTGCACTCCCCAGCATCAGTGTGCCAGGGGACAGGGAGGGGGGCCCCGCACAGGCTGCTTTGCCCTGGGCCATGGGCTGAAGAAGTGGCAAAATAAAACTCGACTCACGGGGACGAAACCGGAAGTTCCCCAGAAGTGGTACTTCCAGTTTCACTTTTGCCGCATCCCTTGGATGTCGGTTAGTAGAGTTTTCCAGCTAATAAAGTGCCGGTTAACACAGCTTTTGCTGTAAAAGAAGTAGTAGTAAATCTAAAGAATATGCTCTGTTATAGAAATGGGTGAATGATCACTGCATTTATACAGTTCTGGAGTTAGTAAATGATAAGAAAGCTGTCTGTAAAGAGAAGATGCTTCACCACTAGTGAGACTTGGAATGGTAGTTTCTCATATGCTTTTAAATCTGCTTTATCTTCTTTGAGCTCTGCTCTGTGTTAAACTGGTTTCTTCATGAAAAACTGATTTCTTCATGAAAAGCCTTACATCTATGTGGTGTGGAGCTTATATGAATTTGTAGCTTCTTTCTTTTAGTTCACTGAATTCCAAATTTTTCCGTGTTGTTAAATCTCTCTTCCAGATGTGTCCAGTATTTATTAGCAAAATGCTATTATTTCAAAAACACCTCAGTCTGTTCTTTACCACCTTTTAACTACTGCTTTCATTTTTCTTTCTTTGTCATTCTTTCACTTGTTTTTCTTGATTTTTACTTTCACTGCTCCATTCTTCTCTCTGTCTGTCTCATTGTTATAATAAGTGAAAAGCCCTTTTAGTTTGGATTCTCTGTTTTCCATTTCTGAAAAAGTAATTTCCCACTTCCTGCTCCCCGTTTTCACGGCATTCTTCTAATCCTGTTGTTCATTCCAGACACTATACTACTTTTTTTCTTGTAAAAGGACTTGAAATGGCTGCTTGTTGTCTGATATTTCATTTCACTTATCATTCTGTTCTTGATCCTTCCTAAGCTGTTTTTTTTCCTGGTCATTCTAATGAGACAGCCCTCAGTGGGGTTGTTAATGACTAGCTGAGCTAAATCCAAAGGACCTGCTTCTATTCTTATATTTGTTACTTCTTTCTGATGCTGCAAATTTTACCTTTCTGCCTTTACTTCAACAAGCATGTATTTGTTTTGTTTTATTTTTCTTGTTCTCTATTCTAATGATTTTCTGTCTGCTTGCTTGATGCATTATGCAGAACATCTTGGGAGATTATTTTGCTAAAGATACTTATCTGAAAGAAGTACCAGTCCTTGGGGTTTGCACCTGTGCTTAGGCCTAATGCTGAAAATTCTCAGAAATTAAACTAGGGGGATCTCTGAATGGCTGGAAATTTCAATCCAATTTGCATACTATTCTCTGGTTCGAGGAATCTGTTATAAAGTAGTAAATATAGAAGTTGTACTTTGAGCACTTTGATTCTGTTCTTTTTAAAGGCTTGTTGACCTTCTAAGGCTTGTGCTTCATTGTTCTGACCAACTTGGGAACATTCTTCAGCACTGTTGCACTTTAGCTTTAGAGGCAGTATGGTCAATACAGCCACTTACAATTTTTAGAAACAACAAATGGTTGTATTTCTTGCTTTCTTTCTCTACTGCATTGAGAATAGGAAAACTGTCCAGTGCTTTGAAATACATAACAAGTGGAGTCCTTGGAGCCAGCATGCCTTAAATTAATTATCTCAGCATCGGTGATGACTCAGCTAGATCAGTGGTTCTCAATTTTTTTATATTCAAGGCACCCCTCCATAACCTATGCATTGAACAACACCCCATTTCAAAAACTAACTTACTGATTACATTACTTACCTCCTTGCAGTGGGGACAAGGGAATGTCCATGCAGGGACAAGCCTGAGCCTGTACTTACCTGCTTATCTCCTCACATGTTGTGGTACTCTTCAAAGGATATCGGGGCAGCCTGAGCTGCCCCAGTACCCTGGTTGAGAATCACTGAGCCAGATGATATCATGATGCATCAAGTTTTGGAATATATGATACTTCCTGTGGGTGCCAAGATATAAAAGTTTTGGTGTTGAAGGAAAAAGAAGTGATGTCCCCATGGCAGTATAGTCACATGGGTTTGAGAGTTTGCACAGAACAATATAGTTTCAATAGTAGATTCAGCAGTGGTACTTCAACCATTCAAAGCAACTGGTTAAAAATATCACAATGGAGTCACTGGTATGCTGTGACCAGGTTTCAGATCAGTGGTATATGTAACCAAGGGTGGAGAGTTAGGGCACATGTATAATAAGTTAACAAAGGTAAAGCAAGGAAAGGTCCATGTGTCAGCTGTACAAGTAGCTGTCCAAATGTGTGTGCATGCTCCCACAGTAAATGAAAGTGACCTATGATAGCTCTTTCACTGAGGATGGGAAGAGCTAAAATGAGAAGTCTTGTTGTGGTGGAAAATATTAATGGCTGCTGTCAGCAGTGTCATTAATTAAGAAATCATTGTGGATACTGTTGAAGATGTCAGTTCTGCTAAACAGATGACAGAAACTCTGTCCTCTTTCTTCTGTCTCCTATTTTGTCTTTCAAATTCCTGTTTCTCACCAAATTTAAAGGGGTTCTGTTTATTGAAGTCTCAAACCATTCCCTGAAATTTTGGAGTTGATTTACAGCTTACAAGATTGGCTAGCATTGCATGCAGCAAAAATAAACATGCTTTCTTATGAAAGAAATAAAATCAGCTCTCCAAATCCCCTGTACTTTTTCATTGGAGGTTAAGTTTGGAGGAATTTGCTGCTTCTTAAGTTGGTGCCTATTGTCTTTTGCTCTTGGGAGGACACCAAGCTAAAGGACAAATAGTCTGGTTTGGTAGGGCAAATCATAGGGTTCTATGTCAAGGTTGACTTTTACCTTTCTGACAGAAGAACTGATAGTTTCTTCCAGTTTTCTTTTAATACTGTTTTCTTTGACTCTGATTGAATAAGAGAAGGATTTTGTCTTTATGTCTATAATGATGCTACTGTAATATAAATAAATAAACCTTTTCTTTGGAATTTACCTTTTAATTTTTCCCCTCCCCCCAGATATAAAGGAAAGATTCACCAACTATGTATTATTACTAATAGTGTGTCTAAGAAACATGGAACAGTTCTCATGGAATCCAGGTAATTAAGACAGTGGAAAAAAATGTGAGAGATTTTAAAAATGGTATAACTTTGTATAGTCTAAGCTGTATGTAGTAGCATCATTTGACGGTCAGAAAATCAGCTAACATAGGTCAGTTGGTGTCAGTGCTGGCTGTTTGTAGCCCTGAGGCTGCCCGACTGACTGGGTCCTGCATTTTGAAGGCTTCTATTAGTCTACAAACAGACATCACATTTGTCTTGGGATAAATCCTAAACGTTTCACAAGATAAGAGATGCTAACGGTTTATCCTGGGACATCACAAAATGCATCTGAGGAGTTATCCCAGGATCGCATCATTGAAACAGACAGAAAACCACCAATGCATTCAGCTCCTCCTCACTAAACCCTTATTAGACGAGAGAGGTGTGTACATGCCAATCCTGGAACATTTCTGCTCCAGGACACACACAGGTACAACTTGTCAAGAGACAAATGCAATGTCTATTCCTAGCGTTAGAAGTAAGCCTCTCTGAATAAGGGTGATGGGGTGCAAACAGCTAGGCAGAGGCTGAGTAGATGCTAGGACTAAGAAGATAAAGAGCCTTAATGAGGTTCAATCAGGCTCTTCCCTCACAAAGTAGCAGGCAGGCTTAAATCAAATCCAGATATACAGTAGAATTTATCAGTATATACTGTATACTGACAGGTTATAGCTTACATTCCATAATGGCTTTAGGTTTAGGTTCCTTGCCCTCTGCTAAAATAGGGGTTACAAGCTAACTGTGGGTGTATAGAGTCGGAGCAAACAGCTCTGTGAGACCACTGAAGTGTTCCAGCTTATGGCTGTGGATTTATCCTAGCACCTACATGGAAACGGGTGAGCTCCAGCTGAACTGGGAAGCAGCACTTTTTGACATAATTGTACTGTTAACTAAGATTACAGACAGCCCCGATATGAATGACCCAGGTTCTATTGTACTCCCACAGGCAAATCTGTTGGCAAATAATTGTAAAGATAGCACTAGATAAATCACATTGAGGTCATGCTAGGAAATAGATATTTCTACAACTGGCGGGGGGGGGGAGGGGTCACAAACATGTCTGCGGAGGACCCCAAGTTTTTCCCTGCTGTCCCACTGTTTGCCTCAAGAAACAAACCAGGGCTTGTCCTGGGACAACTCCTTGTCCTGCAGGCCTCTGCTCCAGACCCAACAAGTGCAATGAACCCCCAAATCATTCACTGTGACCCACTGTAAGAGTGCAAATAAGTCTCTTCTGACTGTAGTGTAATTTTTACTTCTTACTTTAGAAATTTCTCACTGAATTTACACTAGCTTTTCTTTTAATGTAGCAGGTTGGCAATGCATGTAGCGATATCAGGCTAGATTCCATGGCCTTGTTTTCAGTGGGAAGAAGTATATTTAGTACATGATAGCTGATTGACCTATACTTTGTTGAAGCTGCTGCACTGAGCAGAATTACTATATGGTTGTTTTTGTTTATCTGATATCTACTTCTACAGTATAACTGACTTCAGTATTTTTCTGCCCTTCAGATCACCTTTGGGTGTTGTTGCCAGATGTTTGCATGGTGATTGGATCAGAAATTGCAGTAGATATTGTGAAACATGCCTTTATAACAAAATTTAATGACATCACAGCAGATGTAGGTATACATTTGGATTGCTGAATAATTTTTAAGTTGTGGTAGTTTACTCTCCTAAAAAGTGTTACAAAATGTTAAATAAGATTGATTTAATGCAGGAAGTGTTGTAATCCTTTTGCTATTTAAAAATGAGTGTCATTTTGTAAATTTGTAATTATTTTCCTGTTAATACACTTCTGAGAATGAATTCAATGTGCCAGAAATACTTCTGCTTCTAAATTAATAGTTCTAGATCCATAAATTAGAGTTGAGACTCTTGTGTAACAGTCACAGTTCACAGTAGTAGATCATTTATTGAGAAAGTTTCTACTTCAGGATAATGGAAAGTAAATATTTGTTTTATATATTAGTAAGGCAGTATGTCCTCTTCCTAAACAAAGTAGGTATGAGATGCAATGAAAATTTCAGAAAAATCTATTTCTTTTCAAGTCTATTAGATCTTTGTATTGAATACAGTTTTAAAGATGGAATCTGGAGTCAGGCTATTTTAGTTATTCTTTCCGTCCCTGCAGCACTGAATATTAAGTAGGTTGGCTGTTAGTTTCCCATTCCTGTAATTTCCTGGGGCATATAAAGTATGTAGTCCTTTAAGGCACTGGAAGGAATTGTTTATTGTATATTAACGTGGCACAGATGTTTTCTTTATTTGTCTTTTAAAAATAAATTGTGTATTCAAATACACTTTATAAATCTGAGAAGAGATGGATTAGCATTTCTTTGTAGCTACTAAAATCCCCTTTTCAGGAAATGAGGTCAAAACTTTGAAAGTGCTATCATTTTCAGTATCTCCATAAAATAACTAGATTGTATGGTCTAGAAACAACTTTAATAGATACACTTAATAAGCTCCCTTATGCCAGAGGCATTTTATGCATGCCCTAGTTTTGTGTAAAGTGTATAGAAAAATGGAATAGTGAAATGAAAATAGCCAGAAATACAACATGCTTCAGTGTGCCAAATCAGTTGGGGGAGGTGGACGGTTCCCTGTGAGATTTTGTTTAAGGAATTCCTTTACTATTATTATGTAGCCTTCTAAAGATGTAGAGCTATTGAGCCTGACTTTTTGGAGGGGCTGACCACCTGGGGTGCAAGTTGAAGTCAGACCTGCAGTTTTCAATCTCATTATCCTTAAAATAGATACCATTCCCCATTCATAACAAAATATGTTTTAAGTAGCTTTCTTAAACTTTTTCTCCCATTTGCCTGTTACAACTTTCTTTATTTGCTTAATATAAAACCAGGGGTTTGGTTATTTGTTCCTTTTGAGTGTTATGATTTGATATAACTTCTAATTCTAGTTACTAAATAAATTTTTAAAATAATTTGCCTTCCATGTACAGCAGGTTCATACTTTTGTTCTGGTAGTCTTGATCCAGGTTTGTGGTTCGAATAAACATTATGTACCATAAAGATGATACTTTTAATCTTCATTGTGCTATGGCTAGATTTACTAAAGGCAAAGATTTCTTAGGGTGATATCTTTTATTGGACCAACTGTAGTTGGAATAAAGGTAGACAAGCTTTTGAATGCAAGACATTTTGTTGTGCGCGACATGTAATGTCATTCATGAAAGACCCCAAAACTCAAGAGTTTACATAAGCAAAATCAGTACTCCACAAGTAAAAGACATAATCATTAAGCACGATAAAACAGTGCATTATAACAACTTTAAAAAATATACATGAAGAATACAATATCAGATCGACTTTGAAGGTGTTAAGTGGAATTAATCTGCCTATTTGGAATTGTGCCAGGATAATGGAGGAGAGAAGTGAGGAGGATAAAATTGCAGATGTTGCATCTTGCAGTTTTACAGCGAACAGAATCCTAGTGAAGTTTAGGAGGCCAGTTTGCTTAAACTGGATGTTAATACCCTTTTGGTGAAACTGAAATCCAAACACTGAATTATATAGGTTTGCATTTCAATACTGTCATATAAATTTGTATATAACTGCCATATTGGCCATAGTAGAAGCATTCATGTTGCAACCCCTGTCAGATTCCAACAAATCTGATAAATTCTGCTAAATACCTTGTCACCAACAATCTCAGACATGTGCAATTCTGGAAAAACATACAAAAGAAGATATCATTAGTTTTAGAGGTGCACTGATATATCAGTCTATATTGGATCAGCACTGATTAAAAGGAAAATTGACATTATTGGCATTTGGCTTTTTTTAGCTGGTATAGCCAATAATATCACCAATAAGTGTCATGTGCACGCACGCAGCCACAGCATGCACACAACCAGGAATCTAGCCAGGCAGCTTGGAGAGCAGCATGCAGCCAGTAAGTCTGTGGAGGGGGAGGGGCATGGGGCAGGGAAGATGGAGGCCCCCATGATGAGAGGGGGACTGGGTTAGGGGCAAGCACTGCCCAGCCAGGGCGGGGCATGGGATGGAGCCACAGACAGCTCATTCAGGGGGTGTGAAGAGAGGGGGGGGTGGCACCCCACTGCTGTGTGCACCCCTGGGGGAGACGGGGACATGTCTGCCCCAGATTTGTGTGCGGGGCAGAGATGAGCTGCCCGCTTGGGGCCAGGGGCTGTGCCAGCCTCTTCCCAGTGTGGGGGCTAGGCTGGGGCTGTACTTGGGGCAGGAGGCATGGGGAGTGGGGGGCTACAGGGTGGGCTGTGGCCACCCCAGAATTCTCTGTAGCCCCCCCTCCCAGCACTGCCGCCTACCCTAAGAGCAGCCCCAACCCAGGTGCCCCACCTCCCCCTTTCCCCCCGCTGCTGGGAAGAGGCGAGCACAGCCACTGAGCTTGCAATGGGCCACTTGTTCTTGCCCCATGCAAAAATTGGGGGTCTTTAAGAGAAGGCTGGACAGATATTGGCTAGGGTGTTATGACCCTGGCACTCGTTCCTGCCCGGGCTGGGGGGGTTGGACCTGATAATCTGTTTAGGTCCCTTCTGACCCTAAGCACTATGAAATCTGAGGGAAATACACCCCTCATGCCTTCCCTGTCGGTGCATGCAGCATCGGGGAGCCATTCCCCCTTCCCAACCTACCCTCCCCCCCACACCCTCCGGGCAAGCCACTCATGGCTCTTGTCCCATGCCCTGCCTCGCCCTGGCTGGACACCAACTGCCCCTGCCCCAGCTCCACTCTCTTCCTCACTGTGGGGGCCTCGATCTGTTCCTCCCCATCACTACCCTTCCCTTCCCTTCCCTGCCCCCCCCCCCCCCAACTTATCAGCCTAATGCTGATCTCCAAGCTGCCAGGCTGCATATTGGCTGTGAGATTATTAACTAGCCATGCCGGCGGATACCAGTCAGTCATTGTTATTGCCCAAAAAGATCTTTATCATTGCACCCCTAATTTGTATCAATGCATTCTTGCGTATCTTTAGAAAACTGGTTACCTTAGTTGTCCCGATTTGTCCAATATCTATTCCTTGTTATACAGCAGTGTATGCTACAAAATAGGGCTGAATCCATCAGCTGGTGCACAAGCCTTGTAAAACTCTTTTTTTTATAGAAACACTGTATTGTTAAAATTGTGTCGCTTCTGTACGTTTTCAAAACACATTAATCGCATATTCAATGTGCTGGATTTTTTCCAGGTCTACAGCGAGTACAGGGCAAGCCTTGCTTTTGACCTTGTTAGCAGTCGACAGAAAAATGTAAGTGAGAAAGTGAAGGCTGTTTCCTTGTGTTAACTAACAGTATAGGAAATATTAAAGCCAACAGATGTTCTAAAATTGGTTTTATTCCTGTGGTGTTGAAACTGTATTTGCAAAATAGTGTGTCATGAGATGAAAAGGAAAATGTGGTCATGTTTCTTCAGGTCATTCAGTCCTTCAGGTAATTTGCAGTCAATTGCCTATGTTCTTTAAGAGTAAATTGTGTTACATACATGGAGAAAGTTGTTATAACAGAAAGCATTATAACAGTTACCCTAATTTCAGTCTTGTCTGTGGTATGCTGAAAGTAAGCTGGCTAAACTAGATTTTTCCAGATTCTCGTAAAATAATTTTGAGCTAGCTTTCTTTCCTTTCAGTTTTACCCATGGTAGATCAAGTACTTGTACAGTGCTTGTTGGTAATTTATACTGTCATGTCATTAATTACTTTTACAGTCGTGTGCCCTGCTTGTTTCTCCTACAATATACATGTGTAAAAGCAGTGTATTCCAAGAACTTGGAATCTTCCTTTACCTAAGATTGTGAACAAAAGATCATAAGCAAACCTTCTCATAGAGCAGAGTGTTAAGTTACTGGAATTACTAATGGAATCTCAATATTTGTACTCTAAGGAATGAATTGGATTATCTTTAAACTTTTATTTCTTTGAGTGATGGCAGTTTGAGAAAAATGGAGATTATCTGCTATTACCCTTCTTCAGCATGAAAGATGTGTCAACAGTATATGAGAATTCTTATTCATAATAGCCCTATTTTATGAGGGATTGCAAGCAGGAATATATAGGCTTTAAATGGTTAATAATGAAAAGGGTTATCTAGACCCTAATAATAGAAGCATTTACAATTACTTTACATTGCCTCTGTGGTGCTTTGGATAATCACATCTTTATTCTTTTCTGAATTTTTGTATGTGATATTTGGGGAATCAAAACTAACTTGATTACTGTCAGTCCATTTAGGGAGAGACATCTGTTGAGCACAGATGAAGTGCCTTGGCCTGTTCAGATACAAAGACCCAATTGCTCTTGATTTAGAACTCTCTGGCTAATTTTGCTAGTCATATTAGTGTTAATAGTATTCATGCACAAATGGGGATCTGTATTTTTGGGTCCCTGCAGATTTCTCTGACAACACTTGTTTACCAAATCAAGCTAGCTGTGTAATTTATTATTGTAATATTTGTTAAGTGATTAATACGTTCCTAGTATATGTAAAGTAAGGTAAACTTGTTCCGTTGCATTGATTGATGGTTCATATACCAGGGAAAAGAACTAAGACTATATTTTTTTTCCTCTTCCCTCCCTCTGTCCCAGGCATACACAGATTATAGTGATTCTGTTTCCAGGAGAATGGGGTTTATTCCTCTCCCATTGGCTGTTTTAGTAAGTATCTTTGACACCCCTGCTTCATAAGGTTCCTCAGTCCCAGAATTTTTTCCACTCCTTCATCCAAAATATCCTTAATTTTACTTCTTTGGGGCTTTTTTCCACACTTACGAATACTTGGGGGAAAAGGTGGGCACTAGGTTAATAATGGATTTGACTAGGACCCTTGTACAGAAGAACTTTTATTTTTAATATGCCTGTGTTTGTGGGACGAAGTAGCTTATTGTGATACGTGTGCTAAATGAGCACCTCTTTGTAATTTGTAAGATTTAGTTACAAGTCTGAATTAACTACCTGATAAAAAAAAAAAGAGTTAATGCAAATGTTAATGTTTACCATCCCAACACAAAGGGATAAATTCCATAGCACTAATGTATAGATCTATTAGTGTTTGGACCATTTTAGTGGAATAGACCACCACCATGTTAATTCAACCTTTTTTTTATTGCTTTTGGCAAGCATCCTGTTTGTTCAGTCAGAACAGTAAAAGCAACTAGCTACCAAATGGTTATTAGTAATGAACTTTTTAAAAATCTTGGTAGGAAAGCTTTTTTAAAAAATCTACAGTTTCCCTTGTCTTCAATGCAGTGGTGCATTTAGTAACTTCGGACTTGTCCATATGCGAAAATTGACCAACATAACTATTGCAAAATAAGCCATTCCCAAATTGCTTCCTGGATCCCAGGAGGACATGCTGTTACAGAATCAATCACTTTATGATTGATTATGTAACTGCTTGTCAGAACTATTCTGCAATAATTTGCAGCATAGCTGTTTCTGCAGCATCTATCATGGTGAATTTCCATATGTAGACAAGACTTAGTCATGATGACTAAATATAGATGGTCAAAAAGCCTGAACCCACCTCCCTAGCCCTCACCAGAGCCCAGCCAGTCTTTCTGGCCAGGGGGAGGCAACCCCTCCTTCTCCCCCCATGAGTGGGGGCTGTGGCCAGGCCCTGGCCATGGCCAGCACGCTGAGGGGAGGACGGGGATGTAAACCCCCTCCCTGTCCCACACAGGACCCCAGCCAGGGTCTGCCTGGGAGGGGGCGGGGGTTAGGAGGGGTTGAGCAGCCCCTCCTAGCCCTCCCCCCTGCACCCCACTAGAACAGACAATGAGGGATGTGGCCAGGCCCCAATTTGGGGCTGGCAGCTGAGGCAGAGAGCAGGGGGCAGGGTTCAGCCCCCTGCCTGACATGCGCAGGACCTTAGCAGGGGTCTGCCAGGAGGGGGAAGCAGCCCCTCACAGCCTTCCCTTGAGTGGGGGGAGCCTGGGAGGGACTGCTGTCCCCCCTCCTGGCAGCACTTCTTGTGCAGGCTAGGGAGGGGATTGAAACCCTCCTTTTCCACCTCTCCACTTGAGCAGGGGGAGAGCCTGGAAGGGGCTTCACTTCTCCCTCCCTCGGCTTCCCCCCAGAAGACCCCGGCTGGGTGTCCCATATGGACCAGGGAGGGGGTTTAAACCCCTCTCCACCTCAGCTTACTGGCCCAAGGCCAGGGCCTGGCCATGCCACTCAAGCAGAGGGTGGCAGGGAAAAATCCTGGGTGGGGTTGCCTTCCCACAGCCAGGCATACTCCAGTTGCAGTCTGGTGTGGGCCAGGGAGGGGGTTTAACACCCCCGCCTCATCCTGGCCTGGCCATTCCCCCTACCTGAGCGGGGAGGTGGGGAAAAAGCCTGGGAAGGGCTGTTCTTCTCCTCTCCCCCCCCCCCCAGCCATGCAGCCTCCAACTAGAGTCCCGTGTGGGCCAGGTTTCCCCCGCCCCCTGCCTTAGCCTCGAGTGGGAAGCCTGGGCCATACTTGGAGGGGGTCTAGGACAGAAGCTCCGTAAACTGCTTTGACCTAAATCAGTTCAGTCTGGTACTTCATCCAACCAGGTTTATCTTAAAACAGTTTTGGCCATTTTGAAAGCAGTTTAAGTGCACTGAACTTCTGTTATAGGTTTAAACCAGTTTCTGATCATTTGTACTGGTTTAAGTGTAAATTCTGTCCCTAGCCAATGACATTGGGAAGAAGCACCAATTCTGCCGGCAGATTTTCATAATAGTTATGTGAAATAGTGGGATATTTGTTACAATGTTGCCCCACTAGCTGGAACAAAATATTGACTTACGTCTAATAGAGTTTATTTAGGAGCAGAAGTTACTATGCTCACAACAGTTATTTGCTTTGTCCTTGAAATGGAAAAACATCTGCATTCCAGCTAGAACTTGCATATATTTCTAAACTTCAGCAAGTTCTTAAATGCTGTCCTGAGTTTGGAGAGTCTTAAACACCACCTTAAATGCTTTTCTGAATTGTGACATTAGCTGCTACAAATTGAAAGCAAACATATGATTTCCTTTTGTACAGATTCTGCACAGAGAAATTTCACAGTTTATACAACTGAGTCCACCAAACAATTCAATATTCTAGCTTTCTTTTCAAAATGAAACATTACACTTCTGTTTTCTCATTGTCTTTTATGTAACTCATTTTTCCCTCAGACATGTGTGCCAACAACTGGCATCCACTTCCAGCCATTGTTTCTCTTATGATTCTTCAGTGAAGTCATAACACTGAACTTGATACCAGTTGTTAATATATTAACAGATTGTCATGCTGGCAGAAACACAACTGCACTGCAAAGTCGTACATGAACAGATGCTAGTGTATTCAAACACAAAATTTTGAATACTTAGCAATACCAAGAGGAATACAGAGCAGTGTTTTCAGTAGAAACCTTCCCATTTTTGTCACAAACCTGCCCAGATATGAAAAACACATAGTTTTTTTTCCCTACTAATTATTAACTTGTATGAAATGTGCTTTAACTGTTTAATGTTTATTTTCAAAATAGCTCATCAGAGTCGTAACAAGCTCAATAAAAGTCCAGGGTGTCTTGGCTTATGCCTGCGTTGTGCTCTTCTATTGTGGGTAAGTATGAGAAGCAATTACTGAAAAGCATTTGCTTGTTTGATGCTTTAAGGTTAAAAAAAAAAGTGACCAAAAGGAAGGCAGGTGCTCTTTGGTGATGCTTAACATGGGTGCAGTTTATGTAAAATGTATTGTAATGCCATCCTAGGTGGCTGTGGTATGCAGTAAAATGTGTGCTTACCTCCATTCAGACTTTGAATTTGGCTCAGGTATGAAAAAATAATAGTATAACGGTAAGTCTTGCAGTCTTAGTGTCCAGCACTCAGCAGTCTTCAGGTGAACATTTGCATCTCCTACAGAGCCTTTCTGTTCAGTTAGCAATAACTTGCTGTGACTGGGAAGGTTGAGTAAGTGGGTATAGAGGGTGACTGATGCTTTCAAACAAAGGGAGTGAGCATGCAGAGTATCATTCTTGAATTTCCTTCATACGGGGGTGAAAAGAATACTCTTTTATAAAAATTACAGAATATTTATTATTTTGTATTTACATGTGGTTTAACTTATTGTGACTTACTTGTTACTTTGACATCCTTTAAGTATATTGAGGCATTGTGATATAGTTGAGTTGCTGAAAACGTTTTTTCCGCAGTAAGGTTTCTGTGTTTAGACTATCTTCGTGTTTTAAGATTTCCTAAAGAAATAGATTTTCAGGGCCTCACTAACTGTCCCCGCATTCTTCCCTACCTGTTTACTATTACAGGAATCTTATTGTTCAACAGTGGCAAAAGGTTCCATCTAGCCTCTACCAGGGTGTTTTAGAGAGTGAAATAAAATGTACTTACAGTTCCTTTATATGAAATGCAGGACCCACATTCAGACTGGTTGGAATTGGCTTTGTAAAAATCAAAGTCAGCCTGATTTAGGGCTGAAAAATGAATGGATTTTAGAATCTGTTTTAAAAGTTCACTTGGCTTGTCCTGTAGGTTAAAATGAACGTAGACAATTGCTTAGGTTTTATCTAGAGAAAATCAGACTTCCTTATACCATTGTGTTCCTACTTTGTAGTCTTCAGCTGTGTTCATCCTGGAGGTTTTGGTCTGAAAATGTTACAGAAATGAATATGTAATATTCTGTTGCAAGTAGCAATACTTAATGCTTACGTTTCAAAGCCCTTTACAAAGGTGGGTAAGCTTAATTCCGTGTTACAAGACAAGATGAAACTAGAGTTGTCATTTACTAAAGCTGTCAACAAATCAATGACAGATGTAGGAAAGGAAACCCAGGTCTTCGATCTCTGCTGGACCACACTACTCCCAACATGTTGGAGGTGAATTACTAGATGCAGGACTTGTAGAGTCCATGGACCATCACTTGTGAAAACTGGAGGCTACCATTATCTGAGTGAGCTCTTTGAGTTACTGGAAAGTTGCCAAGATCACCCCTAGTTGAGCAAAAATTGAAGGTGTCATGTAAAATGTATTTTATGGATTTACTGTTAGTTTCAATATGCATTTCCTATTATGTGTTTAAATACTTAATATATTAAATTTAGGCTGATGCTATTTTTATTAAGCAAACAATGTTAAATACCTAAACAAATGTAACTAACTAAAATATTCTTATCTAGGTCCAAATGATTTCTAGGAGCACTGCAACCAGCTTAGTGTGCGTTTTTTGTCTGACAATTGTAAGAAAAGGAAGCTACGTGTAATCTTACAGTTGAAAGGGGTAACTAACAAATAACAGTTCTTGAAGAGAACAGCAGCTGCATCCCAAACTATTGTAATATGAGCATTCAGTAATGCAAAATGTGTAAGGTGTTCCCTTTTAATTTTCCAGATTAATATCGCTCAAAGTGCTTAATAGCATTGTGTTACTGGGAAAATCATGTCAATATGTAAAGGAGGCAAAAATGGAAGAGAAATTGTTCAACCCACCCCCAGCTAGCACCCCAGGCAAACCACTCAGTAAACCCCAAGGCAAATTTAAATCTACTCAAGGTGAGTGTTCTTCCTCTCCCCCCCCCCCCCCGCCCCCCTTGCTTATCAGTGAAAAGGACATTTGTTTCCAGATTAAATTTTGAATATTTAATTATCTGTTCCCTTCTCAGCTGTTTGTCAATATGTTTATTGCATACCTATATGACACAGTAACTATGCTTTGATTCACACCTTAGGCCTCAAAGCAGCCATCTAACAAATGGGATCGCGGTTTTGGAATTTATTTTCTGTTGCTCAGTGCTTTATCCTTTTAAGCATAAATATTCTCCACCACAATAAGTTTTTTATCCTGGCATAGAGAGGAGGTAGGAACATAAAAATGGGAACACTCACTGCACTGTCTGTGGCTGTGCAATCATTTAGAGAAGTAAAATGTTGTTTCACATTTGGCTTTGCACTGACCTTATTGAAATTTTATAAGGAAATATTCTACGTTTTTACAGGTAAAATAAGGCATGCAACAAGTACAGTTACTTGAAATTGGCATGAGTGTTGGGAGTTAGAGATATCTGAGCTCTAACAGGAATTAAAATTGTTGCTCTCCCTGTTTTTAGCTTTCTTAGTTTGTAGTCTGTTTCATAGCACATTAATATCAGGAGTTATAAAAAGAACTATACTGTTTCATTAATAAATAATTGCAATGGTGTTATATTTTATATCCCCATTGACACTTGGGAGGTGGAGAAACAAACCTGCACTGTTCTAATCAACAGAGTTGGATTGTTTATCTTTTCTGTAAAGAATTCAGTGAGAGCCCCTGAGAATTTAACAGTGAGGTTTTATTGTGTTACTCTGCGGCTTGCCAAAGTCTTGAACAGCATGAAATTTAAGGTGCTTATTAGTCGTCACAGTGTCTCGCCAGCAATACTAGAGTTAAGAATCTGTCAGCATTTCAATTATAAAACCCTGTATCTCAGCTGTGTCAAATCACGTTGGGCTGAAACTCTGTGCCCACATTTATTTTAAAACGGTTCAAATCCATAACATAGTTGTTTTCTATATACAGTTCTCCTGGATGTCTTTTGCCAAAATCATACAAGGAAGTGTTAGCATGATAACTGTGCTAGCTTTTTAATTATAGAACATTGTAATTCTACACTTGGATGTAGGACGTGATAATTCTTTCTTAAAATTGGCCTTAAAGCTTACCAGTAGCTTTACTAGGGTAAATAAATCCTGAAAACTATTTTTAGCTGAAGCACTAGCAGGCTTAGCAGGTCAGTCAGCAAAGGGCTTTTGCCTCAAATGACACAATTTCATAAGAAGCAAAGATCTTTATAGGCCTGCAAATTTCTCTCAAAATATCCCCAACTTCTGTCACATACTCAAAGGTGAAAGAGAAGCTTTATTTTTTGTAACACGCATGACTTCATTTTATAAATACAATGACTTTTATAAACAATTTCTTCAGTATAAAGCAAGATCATATGTAAGATTTTTTTTTCCAGTCTCCCTCCACTCTCGTCTCTCTCCATTATTACTACTAGGTTCTGCAGTATTGATTAATCCCTATGCATGTTTATAACTCTTTTCACAACAGATGCTGTGCAGTTAACAATAGTCAGCAAAATTAGTGTCAAGAAATTAGGCTGATGGAAATGAGGCTAAATTATTGTATAAGGGTATCCTATTTTTTTCTTCACTTTTCTCATAGGAACATACATATTTACTTGAATAGAAAACAGCCCAAATTACAAGACAACCCTCCCTCCTGCCTCCCCCCCTCCCCCCCACAATAATTAGATTCTGTATATGGGAAACTTAAAATTCTGTTATAATTTTTGAGGTATAGAATCTAATTATTAAAGGTTTGCCTTGAATTTGTGTCTGTGATACAGCAAGGAAAATAAATCTGGGGAATCAGGTAGCCCTTTGCTTTCCACTCCCCCCTCCCCCCCAACCTTTTCCCCGGCAGCCCTTTCTCCCTCCCCTTACTGTCAGACCTTGCTCTCCCTGAGCACATGGAAGTGTGTGTCCTCGGCCCGGGAGTGTAGGAGGGCTATTAGGAAGGCCAAGGTAGAGATGGAACTCAGGCTAGCATCCAGGATTAAGGGCAATAAAAAGTCCTTTTTCAAGTACATTGGGAGCAAGAAGAAGGCACCAGGCAGTGTAGGGCCCCTGCAAGACACAAATGGTATTCTGGTGGCCATGCCAGATAAGAAAACTGATATTTTTAACAGTTTCTTTGCCTCTGTTTTCCTGAACAGGGACCGGGATATCCCACCTACCAGAGGTAGGGACAATCTTGGGGATAGCTCTATCAAGCCTTCAGTCAGTGCAGATGTAGTTAGGGATCTTCTGGAAGGGCTAGACATTTTTAGATCTGCAGGTCCACATGCCTTCCACCCAAGGGTGTTGAGGGAGCTGGCAGGGGTCATCGCGGAGCCTTTGGCCCAGCTGTATGAGCATTCGTGGTCATCTGGCCAGGTGCCGGGGGATTGGAAACTGGCTAATGTGGTCCCAATTTTCAAGAAGGGGAGAAGGAGGACCCAAGTAATTATAGGCCTGTAAGTCTCACCTCGGTGCTCAGGAAGATCTTGGAGAGAATCATCAAGGAGCACATCTGTGGGGGGGGCCTACAGGGGAGATCATGCTCAGGGACAATCAGCATGGCTTCACCAAAGGCAGGTCCTGCCTGACCAAGCCGATTGCCTTTTATGACCAAGTAACTAAATCCTTGGATGATGGTGTCGCTGTGGACGTAGTCTTTCTAGACTTTAAGAAGGCCTTTGACAGTCTCTCACCCCATCCTCATCAATAAATTGAGCAACTGTGGCATTGATGCCTACACAGTTGGATGGGTAAAAAATTGGCTGATGGGGCGCACCCAGAGATGTGGACAGGTTGTACTCAACCTGGCGAAATGTGAGCAGTGGGGTACCCCAGGGCTCGGTCCTCGGGCCCGTACTGTTTAACATCTTCATCAGTGACTTGGACAAAGGGGTGGAAAGCACGCTGTCCAAATTTGCTGATGACACTAAGATGTAGGGCGAGGTGGACACACTTGAAAGGAGAGAGAGGCTGCAACTAGACTTAGACTACAAAAGTGGGCAGATGAGAATAGGATGGGATTCAACGTAGACAAATGCAGGGTGCTGCACCTTGGAAGAAGGAACCCACAGCATACAGACAGGCTTGGGAGTTCCCTTCTTGAAAGCACAGAGGCGGAAAGGGATCTTGAAGTCATTAATGACTCCAAGATGATCATGAGCCGTCAATGCCAGACTGCAGCCAGCAAGGCCAGCCATACCTTGTCATGCATCCAAAGGTGCATCTCAAGCCGGTCCAGAGAAGTGATACTCCCCCTCTATGCGACTTTGGTCAGGCCGCAGTTGAAGTACTACGTCTAGTACTGGGCGCCACACTTCAAAAAGGATGTGGCCGCCTGGAGAGGGTTCAGAGGAGGGCCACCTGCTTGGTGAGAGGACAGCAGGACAGGCCCTACGAGGAGAGACTGAGGGACCTGAACCTGTTCAGCCTCAGCAAGAGGAGGCTGAGGGGGGACCTGGTGGCTGCCAACAAGCTCATCAAGAGGGATCAACAGCAAATAGGCAAAGCCCTTTTCTCCCCAGCACCACCTGGGGTGATGAGGAACAGTGGTAATAAGCTGATGGAGAATAGGTTTAGGTTGGAGATCAGAAAGCAATATTTTACAGTTAGGGTGGCCAAAATCTGGAACCAACTTCCCAGGGAAGTGGTCCTCGCCCCTACCTTGGGCAAAGTCAAGAGGAGGTTGGATGACCTGTCTAGGGTCTTGTGAACCCAGCATTCATTCCTGCCTGTGGCAGGGGGTCAGGCTAGATGATCTGTTCAGGTCCCTCCTGACCCTAGCTACTATGAAACGATAACCCTGAAATTAAACATGGCTATAGCAATTTGCATATAATACCCATACACTTCATCCAGAATTTGATGCCTGTTACCTTTTTATTCAAACTGCTGTAACTTTTAGCATGGGTACTCCATAAACACTTTTGAACAGCACTTTGACCCCTACTTATATGTAGTATAAATTGTATATGGTATTGGTCCAAAGGCAAAAGGCTCATGATTTACTATATAGTTCATTGGGCTGGGACTCATTAGAGTCAACAGCATTTTAAGCCATGATGACCCGTGACATTGCGTACTGTTCACCCAACATCCCTCTGTCAAGCCTCTCTCTCGCCAATTTGGTTAGTGTCGCCCTGTCCTTTTCAGTGACCCCACAGCTCAGCATTGCTCAATGCTCAGGATCCATGTAATTAGTCCCCACTCATGATTTGAAACCAGTGTTCTTGTCAAAAGTCCTGGGATGCTCCAAAAATGTATGCGAAGATGGGGTGCAGGGCAACCTTGTCTGGCTTCAGTTTGTGGAGGGCAGGGCCACACTAATATGAACCAGCCTGGGAGAGGGGCCGACAGGAATTCTGGGTATGCAATATTGTGGCTTGCCATGACTTGAAAAAGAGTTAGCCAAGAGCATGACTGCACTTAATGGGTGCTACCATACATCTTATTCAGATGGGTTGCACTAGCCTATCATTATAGTAGGTTCCAGTCAGCGTGTTTGCATAACGTGGGCCATGTGTGTTTTATAGTCATGCTCAGTGCTGCCTGCATTTAATTAACTTTACAGTTAATTTTCAGTGCTGAGCACACGCTGCTTTTGGAAGCAGTTTAATGATAGACATTTGTATTTATTGAAATTTCCTTGAATGTAATTGCAAGATGAAGAGTTTTTTCCCCATGCCAGTTGCGGGGGGTGGGGGGGAGGTGCTTATCTTGTATTTGAGTAAATATGGTATGTAGATGCCTTAAGTAGTCTGTCAGCTATCCCTAAATCATGTCACTAACTGCACTGGTAAAAATCGGTAAACCAAAACAATTTCCACAGAGAAACAATTTGAAGGAAGATACTGACCTTCACATTTGAAACCTTTTAGAAAAATATCTTTATGCATCTATTTTTCCTTTATGTGTGTACACTATGTTTTATATAGGAATTTAATAAATTACTTCAGATATTTGGACTAAAAGCAGTAGACAGCATATTACAAATGACCAGAAGAGGCAATATGATGGAGAAATGTTTTATAATGCCTCTGGTACTAGTAATTTATACATTGCTTGCAACATTTCAGCTGCAAACTCCTAGTTTGATGTTTATTGCTTCTGTCGGATAATGTTCTCTTGGCTGGGTTTGATGCATCCTTTCAATCTATGCCAGATGTTTTCCAAAAATTCCCCCAAAATACATCAATTATCTTGTTTCTAAAAGCCAAAAAAGCTTGGCATTTTCTTTGCCAACTTCCTGTTTTCAGCTGTTTTCAAAAATATATTTTAATAAATACAATATAGGTATCAAAATGGCATGTGTTAAGAATTGCGTTAATAAAGCCACTATTCAATAGTTAGAAATCCTAGCAAATCAGGGGCTTTCATGGAGTTATTTTGAGAGCAAATGTTATACAACTCAATGTATTTGTTCCTATTTACCATGTTGTTTTCTCTACTGGATAAAGCTCAGCCATCCAGCTGTCAGTACAGATATCTAGGATTTAAATGCATCCATGCATCTAGATTTTTCTATAGAAATTAGATCTGATGCTAATGTTTACTAGAAACAGACTTTACCATGCAGTTGGTGGAGTGACAAAGTACTATACAAATCAGCAAAACCAAACAAATGAGCATATGGTTTCCAGTACCACTTGCAGTGATTGACTGTAAAAAGCAAGTGCTTTTTATAGTCTCTTATGGTACCTTGATATGATATACTTTTAAAAGTAGATCACTTTGCTGATGCACTTTGCCCTACCTGAGCTTCTGTTAAATTAATGTGCAAATTATTTCTTGCATTAGTAATATGGATGTCTTGCTGGATAGAGGGCATCCAAATAGCCATGGGCCCTAATGACAGTTAAGAGCCCAAGCAGATGTTAATTTAGTCACCTGATTGGGACCTGACACATTTTATTCTGGATCCCAAAAGTTGGGTGTCCTGCCATGACTGATGTGCATGACATGAGGTGCAGTTTTAGGGATCTTGGATAAATTTGTCTAGTTTCAGTTGTGCAGCTGCCTACTTCATCAGGATGTAGGAAGCTGGGGATCAGAGAACTCCCAGGTATCCAATTGCTGAAATTGCCACGCTGAAATTAAAGAATGATGCAAACCACCCATAAGGACTTCTGCATTTTTTTGTTTATTGCACAGTGAACACATTTAAGAAATGTAACATCTAGGAGAGGCTTAAGAATCTGTATCAGTGGTAACAAAATGAAATAGGTTGACCATGTAAAATTACCTGGTTTCCAAAAATGATTAATTTGCTTTTCTGCTACTTCGCATAGTCTCAATGCCTAACTTCATCAGCCCTCAATGCATCTTTGATGAAAGATGTATCTGTTTCGAGTGTGTTGACCTGCCTATACCATTAACTAATGTATTTTTAAATGCTGATTTTGTTGTTGTTGTTCCAACAGGAATTTCTACAGACGAAAGTTTATCTACATCAGTTACCAATCAGCCTGTACATCAGAAAGAAAATACTGCATCTTTACTTGTGACAAGCAATTCTGATCAATTCCTGACAACTCCTGATGGAGAAGAAAAAGATATAAGCCAAGACAGTTCAGAATTGAAACATAGATCTTCAAAGAAAGATTTGTTGGAGATAGACAGGTTTACCATTTGTGGAAACAGAATTGACTAGATTTTATGGATAGATGTTCTAAGGATACTGAGTGACTGGGGCTGCAGATGCTACCAGACTATGGACAGTTGCCAAAAAAGGCACTTAAATATTTATTAAAAAACTTAAATTATTAATGGCAAACAGATAGTAATTTCTTTCTGCACGTAACCTGGCTTGGTAGCTGGGTCAGATCAAGTAACAAATATTTAACTTGGCTCTGTGGAAAATGTGATGGATCATGAGAGCCTCTTGTCAATTTGACAGTTACAGTATCCCTTTCCTGGATATAGACTGAAAAAAATCAAAATCCCATTTGCGTTGTGACATTGTGCTTCCAGAACGTATCACTTTTCTTGAAGGTCTCTCCAGTATAAGGATACACCAAGAAATGTATGACAGCTCTAACAGGAAGCTTATCTTTCCAGTCATGTTATTTTCATAAACAGCTGCAAACAGTATACGTAAAAGCCAATGCATAAAGCAGCACTGGCAGATTAAACAGTAAGTCAAGATAATTATTCTTGTCACCGGAAAAATCTTTGAAGATGTATCTGAACTAATCAGAATAAAATACTATCTTTAAATTAAGAGACCTCTACTGCATAGCATTTTATATAAATACTAAACCAGTGAGGAAAATGGATCACAAATATAAAAAAAGAGTGAAGGTTCTGCATAACTGAGCAAACAGCATTATCATTTTTCTGTTCAATTATGGTGTGTTCTGCAAAGCAAACTCCATATGTTTTATAAACGTTATACAAAGGCTTTTATATAAGCTGAGGGTTTTTGTTGCACTTAAGAAATGTTTCAAAGTGGCATGTCATTATATGAAGGAAAGGCAGTGTTAATTTTGCAGCAACTTCTGCTGCTGTTGCACTGGAGCTATCTGGAATTAGTACAGAAGATCTACACTGCCTTTTGGTTTAAACTGTTTGGTAAAAATGTCATCTATATATTAACTTGGCTGGAAAAATGCCAATAGATATAGTTGTATGGAAAATCAGACATGCCCATTCTAACTGAGGAATTTTAAGCAAAATTAAATAGATTTGAATAGCTTTTGTTATGAAGTACTTAAATGCATCTTAATTTCTGGTGTGGGGGCAGGGTTGGGGGATAAAATCTAGAACACATTTTATCCTTAAATTAAGAAAGAATTACGTTTCGGCTCAACAACTAAGCTAGAGAACAGCATCCCAAGACAATCTTTATCTTGTAATGAAACATGCATACATTATTAAAATGCAACATTAACATCTCCTCACAAATCTTTCAAAGATTTAAGTAAATTCCAGTTAAATTATAGCGACTGGGATTTATTTTGTTTTTTGGAAACTGCAGATATTTCAGTACTGGGCAAATGACAGAAGTGGTCTAATTTAGAATTGTCACAGAGTGGAAAAGCCAGAGTTTAAGGGCTGGTTTATGAAAAGGACGTGGAAGTTCAGAATATGTGCTACTTCCTAAAACCTGTATTACTATGACAGTGTGGAGATGAATGTACAGGAATGTTATGAGGCTGAGCAGAAGTTGCAGTGCAAGGTGGGTTTATCATACAGGGCAACTTTCTCTGCTTTCAAAGGAGCTGGTTGCTACACTCTCCATCTTTTGCTCCCACCAACAGCACCCGGAATAATGGCCAAAAGCACTGGAGACTATAAGGGGAGGATTGTATGGGGGAATAAACTAAAATTCTTTTATTTTGGATGTATTTTATATTCATTGAGCAATTTAAACATTAAACTTAAATTCAGATTATCTGTGAATTTGGTGTAACAATTTTTTCAGTTATTTAGCAGTTGCTAAAGGAAGCTTGGAATTTATTTTCTTTTCTTCTGTTAAATGACAGTCTGTACCAATTTTATAAGTGCATCTTGTGTGAAACTCAATAAAATTCAATTTTGTAATCTTTGTTTAAAAAAGGAAAAGAATAGACTGGATTTCTTTGTTAATGTTGCTGGCTTTGGGTAATGTGACATCTACCTGTTCTAGTTTATTCTGAAGGACTAACATTTTCAAGCAAACGACAAGCAACCCACAGTACAACTGATTTTAATATCTTGTGTTGATGACATTGCTTTTAATGGCAACAAACTTTCACCTATAGAAGAAAAGCTAGAGGAAATGCTGAAGCCTGATTACTGTAGCTGTTTAGAGACAATCACTTGAGATTTACTTGGCTTAGAAAAAATAGGTTTTTGCTTCATGTGTCCTGAAATCGTATTAATTGTCGTGGTTTTATTCTTGTGTTTTGCCATACGCAATGTTTTTTCTCCCCTAATACGTGACAGACCCACACAAACAAATGGATCTAACCACATATACAAAGTGTCAAGTGCAAAAAGTAAACAAAAATACCATTTTCCCCAACTCTTAATTGAAAAAAATCTTTTATGCAATAATAGAATTTTAAAAAATTCATATAGAATGACAGATTGCAGATATATGCCAGTTTAATAAACCTACCAACCTGTGATAATGTCAAACTGTTTAACTTACTCTAGCTTCTTTATTCTGTGTGTGTGTGTGTGTCTGTATATAGATAGGTATGCCTAAAGTCAAGTACAGGTTTCCCTTGTTTTATGTTATACATGTGTTCCTGGAAAACTGTGCATAACTTGAATTCTCATAAAGTGAACCCACTTTACAATGTAACAAATAGGGATATGTTCCAAGACCTTGACTGTACTGACCCCCAGACCCATTTTTACCACTTTTACAAGACAATTTTGGTACTTGCCAACAGCAGACAGTACACACAAGCACAGGGTGATGGTGAATGTTACCATAAATGGGGATGACAACTATAGAAACACGTCACAGACAATTAGTGAGGAGTGTAGATTTATCCAGGAGATATTTTGGTGCGCGTCACTCCCACAATGCACTGTACAAACCAGCTGACTGTGGACTTCCACCGCACTGATGGCATAAGTGTGAATTTACCTTGCATATAATGAATTTTTGGTATAAAAAGGGTTGTCGCATAAGAGTGAATTTGCACATACAGAACCCGCATAAAGTGAGGGAAACCTGTATACCAATGGTTACCAAACCTCTTGGACTTACAGACAACAGGCAGATCTAAACAATTCTCACAGTCAACCATCCACATCTACCCATATCATCGTACTTCTAATTGAAAAGATGGTGAGGGATGTGGTACAATTCAGCCCACAGCATGGGAGCCACTAAGGTATAGTCTTTTGTTCTGTGCAAGTGGCTGGATGATTGCTGATGACTTTTCATGTAGTTGTTCTGATGTCTGAATTATCTGTTTGAATTCTCAAATTTATTTTTACTAGAAAACCTTTGAAAGAGGACTGGTTGCTGCTTTTCCTCTCTGCCTGTCTTTGTGCTGCAGACTGATTCTATCAGATATGCTCTCTCCATGCAAACCTTTGAAGAGGTGTATGCTGAGTAGCTGTGGTACGCATGCAAATCAGATGGGAGCCATGTGTCAAATCCCTGTCAAAAGATACCCTTTTATGTTAGATTTTATCCTACAACAGAATGATGGCTGAAAAATCTGCTCCCCCATTGGTATATCCCCACTCCCAAGTATTCCCCAGCAACCTAGGAAATTAATACATTAAAGCTTCATTACAAAGCAGTTACAGTTGCTATAGATACAGTATGTTTTTCAACCTCCCCCACCAAAATAAGCTAACAGGAAGTAGGAATTAGACCTAACTGTCGTCTCCACCCACAAGTACACCTCATTCTGCTATGTACTACAGGCAGTGCTCTACAACTTGAACATCCCTCTGTGATCCTTCAACCCCTTTTAACTGCCCTGCTGCAGTTGACCTTAGCTACCCTTCTACACAACCCTTTATCAAGCTGTCCTTTCCAAACGCATCAAATCACTCCACTCAATATTACTAGACTTGGGGACTGTATAGCCTGGGCGCCATGGTGTAGACAGGCAAAAATGAGACCAAGTTAAGGTTTCAGTGCATGATTCCTGGTATTGAGGAGGCTTTAGTTAACATCTGTGCTTAGGTGAATTGGCCTGTATTGAATAGGGTGGGTTTATACACTACATGATGAAGAGAAAAGGAGATGATTCTGGAGATGGGTGTGGATTGTTCCTGACATCCCTCCCATTACATTCCTTTGTGTTTTTTAAAAACTAGTAAAAAAGGTTAGCTATTGTTGCAAAGTATTACTTTTAGGATTTTTTTTCTCTGTTCCTCCTCTGTTACCTGCCTCACCCTCCCTTTTACTCAAGCGTTCATTTTTTAATTCTATCTTTGCTCCTTTTTTTACTGGAAACCTGGTAACTTTGTATTTTAGCTGCAGCTTCTATTTTTTCTTCAATGTCTCTTCCTTTCCTCCTGCTGTTCTTGCTTCAGGTATTTTGCTCCTAGAAGAGCATTTTTCTGACCTATGGGTCTCATGCTTTTTTTATATATATATATATATATACTAGCACAGGTAATGATTAAAGTGAATGACAAAAGAGCACAGGAGTCCTACCTCTCAGTTACAGACCATAAAGTTTATTGTGGGCAGCCTGTTTCACTAGATCAGACAACAGCTGGGGAGGGAGATGTAAGAAATCCTCACTACGTATTTTTGGCTAACTAGCATTTATTTTCTGTGCTGTAGCAAGACCCCTGGTGTTCAGGGGAGATGACCAGGATTTTGAATAGAGTTTTGTACCACAGGGCTGTACAGACTTATACTGCTGAAGAGTCAACCAATCAGTCATTTATATTAACAATGATTTCTCCATTTTGCCATGTGGCGTGTTCTTTGTACAGTACTGTTAGACCTACTGGGCACGTTCTTCCCTTGTGCAGTAAAGCTTTTGATAGATTCTGTCCCTGAGTGGCTCAGGATATAGGTCTGGAGTGTGGGGGCAAGGCTTTTCATTTGGATATTGGTCTGGTACCTTCCCTCAGCTAGAGGGAATGTAACACAATTCTGAAAAATACATATTTTTTCAGAATTGTGCTACATTTCAAGTAAACCTGCAGCAGGTGCTTTATATACTGAACCTGTCCCCTGCCACTCTACAGCATGTTGTCTGTGTCCTTATAAAATCTATTTCAATTTGCCAGTCATTGTATTTCATATTCCCCAGTAATATGGAGAAGATTGTCAAAAAGCTGGTTAGAGTCAAAAGTTCTCAAAGCTCCTGGGAACTCAAATGTAATTACCAAAATAAGACAAGCATTTTATTATAGCCGTCTGTTTGTTCATACAAGCACAAGTTCAGTATTGGCTTCTTAACTCCCTTGATCTCCACATGTAAATAGTTTATTGAAAAGTATTCTTCAGGTCTCCGTCATATATAAATCGAATTAAGATGCACATTTCTTTGTGCAACTTAATAACAAAAGAAAATAAACCCTGAAGTATATAAGCATCTAAAAATAACAACTGAGATGATGTGTGGCAAAAAATAAGAAAAAAAAACTTGAGACAAAATGCTTCAACTTAAATAATTAACCTACCTTATCCATGGGAATTCAAATTCAGTCACATTCTAAATAAATGCAAAAAGATTGGCAGATATCTAAAATGCCAATGTTTTAATCTTCAGCTTCACAGGGGACATTCTGTCCTTAGATAGCTAGTGGGTTTGCAGCTTTATGCATTAGAGCAGTGGTTTTCAACCTTTTTGTATTTGCAGAACCCTAAAAAAAAATTTCAAATGGAGAAGCCAGGCTCCTTTGGATGGTAAGAGTGCGTATTCACATGCTTTTAATTGATCGTAGTCATCTTTTGCGGACCCCCTTAGACAGTGTGTGTGGACCCACAGGGGTCTGCAGACCATGGGTTAAAAACCACTGTATTAGAGCAAAGTAAAATCTGAAGAGGGTTATTTTTTAAACTCACGAGTTAGAAATTATGAAAATAGCTAAAAGTTTGTTATCAACAACCATCAGAAACTTCTTCATCTACAAAAACTAGCATAAACGAGGTTGAAAAGGAGCTCTTAGAACGCTGATGCTCAACCAGGGTGCCACAGTACCCTGGGATACCTTGAGATCCGTTCAAGGTGCGGAGGATGCAACATAATGGTAGTACTGTTAACTATGCAAATCTGATTCACAAGATAAAACCAGAAGTTTCCAGTAGGAATTCATAGTTGGAAATACTCTGACCTGCTGAGGTCTTTCTCAGTTCTTTGCAACAGAAGAAGTGTTTTATTATTGTTTTGTAGTTTAAAAAAAAAAAAAAGTAAAAATTGAGAGTGAGCATTTCTGAAGCATGCCTTGAGTCCAAAAAGGTTGAGAATCACTGAAGAAGATCTTTCCCTGGCAACTCATTACTGTATTTACTCAAATCCAAGATGAGGTCATCCCTGCCCCCTGCACCCCGGTCCCTCATTTAATACGGGGAGGAAAACCCCTCATCTTGGATTTGAGTAGGAGGTGGTGGATGTCAGGCAGCTGCTGTGGCTCCAGCCCTATTGCTCCTGCCCCAGGCCAGCCTGGTAACACATGGTGGCAGCTCCAGGCTCCAGAGCTTGGGCTGAAGCTGCTGCTACCACTGCTGCCAGGCTGGGCTGGGGCCATAGCAACAAGGATGGAGCAGAACCAGAGCTGTGCCAGAGCCAGAGGGTAAGCGGTGGGGGGCAGAGCAGGCTAAGGAGTGCAGGCATGGGGATGGTGTAAGTAGCAGGGAGGCAGGTGCTGGGGAGAAGGTGATGATGGTACAGGTAGCAGGGGGCAATGTGCGGTGAGGCAAAGGGGAGGAGTCAGGTTACCTGACCCTACCCCACCATCTCCCCACTGTCTGTGCCCCCTGCTGGCTCCTAAGCACACCCAGCTTTCAAATAACTTTGTGTCCCAATTGCACACTGAACAGGGATTCTTGGAATATTTAGTGCAAACCTTGTATGAAAGACATTTCTGTTCTTGCTAAATCCTACCAACATCTCTAATTAACTGATGAAATGGCTTGCAGGGGTGGGAGAAGCAAAGTAGCAAAACCAGCCAGACCCAGCCATACTCCATATGTTTATATTAATTTTTTTCATTTTTCATGTTCTCTTTGTTTGCAAATTTCAGCAGTTCTCATCTTTATGTTCCAATAATGTCTGAGAACAACTGAATTTAAAGGAGGACTATATGGGTATATGGAATCCATATATCCCCCAAAAGAATTAAAACTGGGCTGTCTTGACACATTAGTTAACTAAGTTCACAGTTCCCAAATTAATTTTAAAGTGGACAGAAAATGAAAACAGTGCAAGCACATAATGAAATGCTTTTGAAACCACCATGTTTTTCCATAGAATTAGTTAATTACACTCTGAAAAGTTATGAAGCCTTTCAAATGTTCATCAGGAGAATGCTGTTACTTTAACTCCTTCAGCATGAGTTAGTATTCAAGTGACGTTTCAGTCATGATGATGCTGATCTGGGAATTATGCAAATCAAGGATTTTTGTGGGTGATATTTTTGTATTAAATCAACTATATTTGGGATACAGTTAGACAAGTTTTCAAATGCAAAGTATTCTTTATCAGGTTACTTTACTTTGCATTCAATAGCTTGTCTCTGTCCCAACTAGGGCTGTGCGAAATTTCAGCAGCCGTTTCGTTTCGGAGGTGTTTTGGCCCATTTCAGCACCCAAAACACCAAATCCAAAATAAAAGGCTCTGAACCTAAACAAAACCATCTGAAATGTTTCGGAGGCAGGCTTGCCGGGGAACAGAAACTCAGAACAGGGAGGGGGAAGGTGGGGAGGAAGGCCTGCTTTGATTGACATCTGTAGCTGGCCAGTGTCTGTGATCTGCCCCTGAGGTCCCTTCAAATCCAAGTGCTCTGGGGGAGGGATGGCAGCCTGCTGTCATGCCACACGCAGGATGTCACATGGCAGCCTGCTGTCATGACCCAATCTGGGGGCCCATGTCCCCCAGGAGGAGTCTGGCACACCCTCACAGCCCTCCTGGGGGGTGCAGGCCCCCGTATCTGTGCGCGGGATGACAGCAGGCTGCCACTGCCAGCTGGGGCCAGCATTGTAGCACCCGAATCTGCTCCATGCACCCCACGCCAAGTGCTGGGAAGACTGGTGCTGCAGCTGGCCCCAGCCAACAGCGACTATATGCTGTCGTCCTGCATGCAGATCAGGGGGCCCGTGCCCCCCAGGAGTAATCTGGCACAGCCCCGCAGCCCTCCTGAGGGGCACAGGCCCCCTGATCTGCGCGCAGGATGACAGCATGCTGCCGCTGCCAGGAAGTGATACAAGTTTTGTTTTGAATAGTTTGAGGTGCAGTTTCACAAATCTCCCTGCACTGATCTTGAAATTTGGCAAGCTTCATGCCCTGATAAGGGTCTTCCATCTCTGAAAGTTTCATCTGAATCAGGCAAGAAATGACGAAGTTATAGGCATTTTAGTGATTCCATGTTATAGCAGATGGCTGAAACACCGAAACAGCGTCAAAACTCTGAAACAGATTTGGACAAATCAAAACAGGACAGTGATCTGAAACACTGAAACAAATCATTGTCCCTCCAAAATGTCAAATGCGAAACCGAAGCAATACATAGCCATTTCTTATAGGCCAAGTCCCAAGTATACAGTTAGTCTAATAAAAGAGATCCCCTGCCCCTCCCTCCCCAATTATCCTTCCCTCTTGTATAGTATATAACTGTTTCAGTTCTTTAATTTTCTTGGTAAGAAATTTCCTTTGCTTGAAGTATACTATTTTAAGTAAGCAACCTGGTTTTTAGGAGGGAGTCATGTCCTTAAATCTCATCTTTATGAAATAAAAGTACTGTACTCAATGGCAATTCTAATGCTGTCTCAGCTCTAGACTGGAAATCCAAATCAGATCCAAATTGTTTCATATTTTCTCCATTGTCAAAAAGCTGGTTAGAGTCAAAAGTTCTCAACGCTCCTAGGAACTCAAATGTAACTACCAAAATCAGTGGAGAAAATATGAAACAATTTGATTTTATTCATCATGTGAGTGCAACAGAGCTTATGGCAAGTCTAAAAATTATGCAACTGAAATTATTTTGACACATATCTTTCTATAACTGAGTGCACAAGTGACACTTCTGTTTGACAAACCAAAGCATTCTAGCGCAAGTGAGGAAAATAATCTCATACATATGAAATCCTGGCTTTGTGTTTGGAATTGACCTCTTTCTAGATATTACGCTGCTTCTTAAAGTTCATCTTTAAATAGCTTCTGTAAGTAAATTAGAAAGCTGGACTATTTGTCCTACTGATGCCAAGAATAATTTGTCTGATAGGACTTCAACACAAGTGTGCATCTGAAATGTACTTTTGCTGGACAGTCCTCAACAGTTTAGTTATATAGAAAGTTCTTCAGCTAGATCATTTTCCACTTAGATGAAGGCCAAAAGGAACCTCTGTGTATCGCATGAAAGTTAGGAGTTTGAGCTTCTGGGGGGGAAGCTGAAATGCAGTGGTTTGTCATTGATAAATAGTATGGGGGTTCCTTAATGCATCTGAAGGGATCGTTTCTATTTGCCCTTTTCACTCCAGGAAAGCAATAAATGTATCTGCCTTGTGTAGCTGATTTGAAAGATGGATTTTTTACTTCCTTGACTGCATATTCTGCTTTACAACCCAGAATACAGACCCAAAGATATCACTGAGCTTATACACTTCACCCTCACACACAACAATTTCACTTTTAATAATCAACACTTCCTCCAGACGATGGGAACAGCTATGGGCACTAAAATGGCCCCACAGTATGCCAACCTTTTTATGAGCCACCTGGAAGAAGACTTCCTCAAGAACTGCACCATTAAACCCTTGCTGTACGTACGATATATCGATGACATCTTCATCATTTGGAGTGAGAACCTGGAATTTCTAATTGAGTTCCAACAGTCACCATCCCTCCATCCGACTTTCTTTAGAATACTCCAGCACCAACATCCCCTTTTTAGACACAAGGATCAGTATCCAGAAGGGTAAAATACAGACCACAGTATACAAGAAACCCACAGACCAACAAACATATCTGCACAGAACCAGCAATCACCCGAAACACACCAAAAAAGCTGTGATATACAGCCAAGCCCTTAGATACCACCGCATCTGTACTGAAGAGAACACCCGGGATTGCCACCTCACCAATCTTAAAAAGGCTTTCACCCAGCAAGGACACTCCTCCAGAGAGGTAGATCGCACGTTTGAAAGAGCCACCTGGATACCACGTGAAGAACTGCTGCAGCACAGAAGAAAACCCCCCACAAATCGCACACCGCTGGTTATGACCTATCACCCATCCCTTGAACCTATACAGAAAATCCTCAAAAAATTGCAACCCATATTAGAAAAAGACCCTATTCTTAAAAAAATCTTCCCAGAGCCACCCATCCTAGCCTTCAGACAAGCACCGAACCTCGCCAACCTCATCACAAGAAGCAAACTTCCTCAAGCCCAGAACACACCAAAAGGATCCAGACCGTGCCAGGACAAGAAATGCAAAACTTGCCCCCACATCTCCACCACCTCCACTATTACTACACCCCACAACAGAGCCATCAGCATCCCAGGATCTTACAGCTGCACCTCCAGGAATGTAGTATACCTCATCCAATGCACCAAATGCCCTGATGGAAGATATGTAGGAGAGACCAGACAACAACTGCGCACCAGAATGAACGCACACTGGAAATCCATCAAAGACAGAAACACACAATTACCGGTGGGGGCACATTTCTCACAGGAGGGTCACTCTCTCTCCAATCTCTCAGTCCTGGTCCTCAAGGGAAATTTACACAACACATCCCAGAGACGAGCCTATGAGCTCCATTTCATCAACCTGCTGGATACTAGAGATCAGGGACTAAATATAAACATTGGATTTTTGATACATTACAATCTGCCTGGCAACTGACTCCCCAGCCCCTGGCTTCTTTACTTTTCATTCCATCCAGGAAGAGCACACACCAACTGCTGCAGCTTCCTTAGCCTGACGAAGGGTTTTGAACCCGAAAGCTTGCTTAATAACTATTCTCCAACCATTTGGGTTGGTGTAATAAAAGATATCAAATTCACCCAAGGAACCTTGTCTGCCTATATTCTGCTTTATGCATTGGAGAGAACACTGAAACCAGAAATCTAAAAGTGACCTCCCTGAATATACAACATGAAATCAAAGACATCAGTTGGGTTTATGATCTAATGATTGATCTCCAGGAAAACCTGTTACTGGCAATTTTTTCCTATGGTAACAGCATTTTTGCAGAAGCAGGCCATTTTCATGCTTTCAGTTAGACTCGGTGTCAATTCTGTTTTCAAGTTGTTTCGTCTTTCATTGTAGGTATCCTGCACTCCATGGGAGCATCCAGACAAGTGCGCATGTGCCTGTTGTGGTGTCTCAAAGTAGTTTGAGATGCCACAAGAGGCATGCCGCAAACAAAAAAATGTTCCCCGTACTGCATATTTACAGCACGGGGCTCTAAATTTGATACCTGGAAATCCCTGGAAATGGGGGTGGAAAGGCTGGGGGTGTGGGGGGGGGGGTGCACCAGGCCACTTGGGCTGTCACCCAGGAGCCCAGCACCACTTGCAGGGGCCACGTGGGGTCCTGCCTCCATGGAACTGGCCTGGCCTGATGGCGCACAGGGCACTTGGAGGCAGGACCTAGCACAGCCCCTGAAAGCAGTGCCAGGACCCTGGATGACAGCCCAAGTTGGGCTTTAAAATTGTAGATATATCAATAAAGCATTGCCCAGCTGATCGATCAAACTCCATATATATATATATATATATACATATATATATGTATATATGAGTAGGGTTTCATTTTAATTATGGAAGAACACGGATTTGGGGTATTTTAAAGAGTGGATTCGGGATTTTTGTCAGAGATTTTGCAATTTTTAATCAGGGAACACCAGGTCTCTTGCTAGAGGCAAGTGATGGGACCCAGGCAGAGGAGCCTGCCCAGGGCTAGCACTTAGGACCCAGCTGGAGGGCAAATGAAGTGGCTGACCTCCTGACCATTCGGGGCCAGGAAGACATGCTTTGACAGTTCAAGGCAGGCTACCACACTGAGAACATCTTCTAGGCGATAGCTGCCCAGATGGCAGGACAGGGGCACACATGGCAGCAGTGCCGCACAAAGGCCAACTCTGCAGCCACAGCCAAGGGCAGCTGTCCCAGAGGTGCAGGAAGCTCTGCTGCAGTGCCCATGCCACAGCCCAGGTGGTCTAGGTCTGGCAGGTATACAGACATGGGGCTGCAGGTCCAAGGTAGGTCTGTGCAAGTATTCACTTTGGATTCAGCTGATTTGGAGGGACAGTGAGTCAAGTCAGAGATTTGGGGTCAGAGGGATTGGGGCTGGAACAAGCTGCCCAGCCAGGGGGGAGACGTGGGACTTGGAGCGGGGCAGGGGGTGCGGGATGTGGGCATGGCAGTGCTAGGAGTGGGGGCTATGTCCTGCTGCCACTTGCCCAGCCAGGGTGCAGGGAGGGGCAGGATGTGGGCACAGCAGTGCTGGGAGTGGGGGCCTATCCCTTGCTGCCGCTTGCCTAGCTGGGGTGGGGAGGGGGGGTGCGATGCAGGTACAGCTCACTCTGGGTGGAAGGGGGCAAGTGGCAGCACAGCATAGACCCCACTCCCAGTGCTGCTGTGCCCGTATTCCCCGCTGCCCCAGCTGGGCAAGTGGTAGCAGAGCATAGCCCCTGCTGTGAGCGCTGCTGTGCCTGCATCCTGTGCCCTGCACCCTCCTCCCCAAGTCCCGCACCCCCCACCCCAGCTGGGCAGCTTGTACCCAGGGTCCCACAGCCCCCTGCCCCAGCTGGGCAGTTTGTCCCACCCCCAGGCCCAATCCCTCCCTCCCCCTGCTCCTTCACTCCCCCCCTCCACCCACCACAACAGGCTTACCAGCTGGAGGCAGCTGTGTCCAGCATGATGAGGACTGCTGCCTGTTTAATCTATGGCCGAATCTCCGAAGCGGCACCAAATCTTTTCTGAATTGATTCGGAGGCTTCCAATTCAATTCAGGCCTTTTAATTGGTCTCACGATTTGTTTCGAATTTGGAGATTTGGTCACCAAATCGGGCCAAATCTCCTACAAATCGAATTGACTGCTGAAGCTTCACACAGCCCCAGTCCGAGGGGGCGGATGCTGTTGCAGATGGCAGCATGTCACAGCCAGGCAGCAACCCCCACTGCCAGACTGCTGCAGTGGGTCATTTCAGGGTTCTGGGTTCATTTTAGGTCAGGGCCACTGCAGCAGTCCAACTGGTATGGGGGACTAATGTCCCCAGATACCAACTGTCTGGGCCTGAGAAGCTCCTGAGAGCAAGTAGCCCTGAGCTGCTTGCCCCAGCCTCCAGTTCCCCTGGCTGCAGATCTGGGAGGAGCTGGGCAGGGTCAATTTCCCCAAGTGGCACAACTTGCCTCACACCAAAGTGCATGTTCAGACACATGTGCTGGAGCAAAAATCCCCAGCACAAATTTGTGCCGCTTTTATTTGAGCTGCTACAAGCACACATGCCTGCATGTGTGAACGTGCCCCACTAAAGCAGCCATCGGTTTGATGGCCTGTAGATTCTAATGTCTGTTCATTGGTAGTGCCTCCTTGGGTGGGTGTGTTCCTACTGCTTTCACTGAGGTCAGGATTTTACTCATTCAATGTATTTGTCTCCATAAAAGGAAAAGTGCTTTTCTGGATAATTTGGTCCCGAAGTGGTTGGTTGATTTACCTAAGCCAGTGGTTCTCAACCTTTTTAGATTCCAGGCACCCCTTAGAAAATGCCAGCTCTTCCTTTACGCTCATGTTTTGACTACAGGAAAATGATAGAGGAATTTTTCTGTTGCAAACAACTCAGACCACACAAGGCCAGAATGTTTCATTTTAACACTATGATTTTTTTTATTTGAAATCTCCAGGTTTATTATCTGAATCATGTTGACATGCATAACAGTGTTAACATTGTGTGGCATCCCGCAGCATCCTTGAGAGGATCACAGCAAACCTCAAGGCGCTGCATCCCCCTGGTTGAGAATCACTGCTCTAAATCCTGAGCCTGTGAAATACCGAGCAAACTGAAGATACTCGTATCTTAAAGCCACCCTAGAAGCTGTTCCACAGAGGCAAAATTCCTTGTGGTTTCAGGGATTTAATTTGATGGAGTTAACCCTGTAACCACCTACGTAACCAGGGTTGCTATGTTCTTTTGTGTGCTGTAAGCAATTTCTTGGTGCTAAATAAATCATGATATATCTATGCAGGCAAAAAGAATTTATTATACCATTAACATCTAATAATCACAAATCTTAAATCTATATATGTTATGATCACGTTTATACACACCAGATAACATACTGAGAGAAACTTGGACAGCATTACTGGAATTATGTGACAAGGCACATTACAGGAATGTATATCTTTTTGTTTGTGAAGTGAAGATGGTAAAGAAACTGAAGAGTTTACTTTCTTTAATGGATCTCAGGGCAGAGTCAAGCTTTCTGTAGACTGACACTTATTCCATGCAGCTCATGGCAACACTGCACCAGTCTGGCTCTTCTATTTGTCCTTGGCTCTTCAGTGGTATAAGCTGAATCTCCAGTTTGAAATGTGCTGTCAAAGACTGCATCCACACAAGTGCACATATGTGCTTTGCAGTGCCTCAGAGGCTTTTGAGGTGCCACAAAATGCACTCCACACAAATGATTTGGTTCTCCATGCTACATATTTGCTGTGCAGAGCCCAATTTAGATACCAAGAAATCCTGGTATCAAAAAAAAAAAAAAAAAGCACCAAAAAAAGCGGCACACATGGGAGCAGCACGCACCACCCTAAACTGGAACCTGGCTGGCTAGAGCCACACTCCAGCTGCTGGCCAGACTCTGCACACCTGGATCATTGCCGCTGCTGCCCCAGGAGGCCCCCAAAACTCAGGTAAGGCTGCTGAGGCCAGCATAGGTGCTGGTCTCAGCCTCCCCTATCACCCTCCTGGAGCAATTTGCCCTGCACCAGACCACACATGCAGGTACATTCCCCAGGGACAACTAGCAGTGGCACAAATATATGTCACTGCTAGCTGTCCCCAGGAAAACAGATGCATGCACATCTGGATGTGCCCAAAGTATGTTTTCTAAGCCCCAAGTGCTGGTGAAGTTCCCCCACTACTGAACATATTTTGCGCAGCTTTGACTCCTTGTGACTAATTGCTGAAGCCTGCCAGGTGCCAAGTGCCCTTCAGTTCCTACAGAGACTCAGCAGGATGCCCAGCATATCACAGAACTGGAAGGCAAGTGAAGTTAAAAATCAGTAGGGCTTGACAGCTGAATTTTTTGTTCACCTGTGCAGCACTCTGCTTCAGTGTTGAGGTGCATCAGCAGGGAAATGTCAGGGCTCTTGTCTTCATTCAAATCAGGTGATGCATCTCCACATTCACATGCACAAAGTCTAGTCAGGCAGATTATTAGAGCTGGTGCCCAGGCACCACATCTGACACAGAGACCTGCAACTGGTGGCTGGTCTTGCTGTCCCAAATCTTACTACAGCTGAGTCTTACATTTGGTATTCTTCTAAAAAGGCAGCAGCTGTAGCACATAGCCAACAGGGAGCTCCTTCTGGCAGCAGCTGAGCTAACCTTGTCTCTGCTGAAAGCAGCTTTCTGAATATGTCATGCAGATTCTTTTCTCACCTCTAAGGGACAGAACCTCATTTCCAGTCCAGTTAACTTCCTGCACCCTTTGAACTCCTGAAACCAGCCGCTGTAATAAAATAACAAGTCTTTTGCAATGACATAATCTTGTAGCTGATGCAAAAGTCCTTTAACATGAAAGCAAATTAGGCAGATCCAACAAACATCTTCTGAGCTGTGTTTAGCTCCAGAATCAATGGAACATGTGAGTCGGAGAATCTGCACGGGTAGCATGGCTTAGCAGCGTGGCAGCAGGAGAATTATCACCAGAGGTCATCTCAATCCAGACACACTCTGTTTCCCTAGCAGGTTTCATATACCCCAACACTTATCAAAAATCTTATGCCGGGGCAAAATCCAGCCTATGCTACCTACTCTGCACGTAGGAGATGACAGAACATTCTTGAACAGAACGAACCTTTGGATCATCACCCTAGACTCTACAGCAACGATCGCAATAATGGAGTGTTTCCAGGATGCCTTTTTTTACATGGGTACCTATAGCCCCTGCCACATGTTGCATATGTTATGTAATTAACTGGTTAATTGCACAATAAATTTAGACCAACCACTCATTCAAAGTAATTATGATACCATAAAAAGGTCTCCCCAGATATTAAAAACACCAACCAGCTACAACGTTAGCGTTTGGAAATGTGTAACAAGTTGATAGCTGGTTTCTATCCAGATATGGGCCTTCCACACGATTAATCCTATATCTTTCTGCACTTGCTGTGCACAGCCCTGATCTAACAACTATTTAAGTATACACATAATTAATTCTCTTGGTTGTCACATTCCCACTATGTGCAGTAGATTATCTGCTTTAAGAGACTGGATCTGATTTTAAAATGATTACGGGGCCAAGAGGCGTTTGAGCTTTGGGTCTGTGAGATTCTGTACTTTTTAAATTTTATTTGTTGATGTTTGTTTCACAGGTTTGACAAATTAACTGGTATGAACTGTTTCACTCCCAGTGGCTGTTCCCTGTCTTCAACAGGTGAGTGCTTCGGTTTTTACATTCCAAGATTTTTCTCAACAGCAGCAGATGCACTGAGACCTCAACGGCTAAACCAAACCACACAACCCACATGTAGGGGAGAAGGAAAGAAACAAATAGGCAGATAGGATCTGTTGGGGCTGGTTTAGGAATGGCACATCCTGCATCTATAAAGGTGGTTGAACTAGATGAGCATTTCTCAAACAGTAGGTCACAGCCCAGAAGTGGGCTGCAAAAATATATGAAAGGGTTGTGAACAAATGTTAAAAATGGATTCTCCTTTAAACAAGAAAAGCGTGGGAAACCATGGTTTTTTCCTTGCTGACTGTCAGGCTTCCAGCCTGCAGGGGGCTGCTTGGCCCCCCCTGCCCCACACATGCCCCCTACCACAGACACATACACACTTTCTGCCCCACACACTGGGGATTGGGGCCTGGGGGCAGTGGGTTGGAAGTGAGGGGCACTGTTGAGACTGGCCATCGATGTTTACAAATGGGTCCTGGTACAAAAAAGATTGAGAACCACTGAACTAGACGACTCATGGGGATCCTCCCAATCCTGTCATGCTATGAAAATATAAATTCCAAATGAGATACTAACTGGTCATTTTAAGAGAGAGGATGCATCCTTTGATAGGGACAGGAAGACACAGTGACAGGTGCCATTGCTAGGTGTGGATAGTATGCAGTCTTTTTAGTTTGCATGTATTGGGATTTTCTCATTTGAATTCTCTAAAAAAAGGGAATTCGGTTGCAGCCCTGGCTGCTTCTTGCTGTCATTTCAGATATGTCACTTTTTCTCCCTTGACTAATATCCTGCTCATCCAGGCTGCAACCTCTGGGTCTCTTTGATGATAACACAGTGAATCTTCTGAATACATTTACACATATTGCCTTTAATGGTTGTGCTGGAATAAATTTGGATGAGGGAAGGAAATGAGTATAAAATTGTTCTTAGTCAATTCAGAAAATTGCTGGCTAAGTTACTCTTACTGATATTTGTATTTAATAAGTCCTCCTTGTCTAAGACACAAGGGCTCCTGCTTCTTTGTCACTTAAAAATAACTGTCTTGAAATATGACAAAAATAACATGACAAAAATAACTTGTCATGAATTTTTCTCAAGATATCAAATGGTAAGCAATATGATTTTGCTGCTGGATCAGATGAGAGGATGACAGAATCTTCCTTTATGGCCTCTGTTAAAACACAGAGGTCTCTGATAGTGAAGAGATGTGGTCAGAAATGCATGCTGGTTTGCATTTAACATGCTGGACTGTAGCCCAATGTCTTTCCCAGACCCTCAAAGAAAGATTGTACAGAGTCATTTTTTCACATGTAAAACCACAAATAAACTTCAGGAAAAGGATCGTTTATTCCAAGTAATCCAGCACCTGCTGGAGCTGGGTCATTTATATGGCTATTCAGCCTCAGCAAAGATGTAATTATGTCCAAGACAGTTAAGTTCATATAATTAGCCAGATAAAAGAGTTTGATTGCTGCAGAAAAGGAAAGTATCGCTGGTGTGAAAATCAAGTTAATGCAAATGTACATGCTGAATATGGCAGTAGGTGAACCATGACTCAGAGCTAACATTTCAAGACAGAGATGTTGTATAGTTTTATCTGTTGGTAGCAAAGTGTGATAGGAAATCAGGTTTCATTTCATTTCAGGCACACACATATGAACTACATATTGTGTCACTTTTATACAATAGGCTATATTGTCTGGCAGCCTAACTCCACTGAAGTCAATCGAGAGTCATCAGGAGATGCCCTTCTATCTGTGACTGAATGCCTTCTTATGAGTACTTGACATCAGCACCATGTGTGTAGAAGTGCACGACATTGTTAATTCATGAGAGTTACCTCTGATTCTCACCTGAAGACCTGATAAAGCTGATAAAGGTATGTGAGCGGTGTATATCCACTGAGTGGTGACTACGGATCACCTAAGGGCAACTCAGCATTTTTAATGTGTCTTTCCTTCCCACCCCTTAAGGCGATATGAAACAAAGCCCATGTTCTCCTCGACTGTGCATAGGAAAAGCCCAGGCAGCACATTAGGAGCTTAGAACACTTTGACGAAAGTAGCTTTCTTCTCCATGGAGAAGGCTGCTTCACATGTCCAGGAAGGGCCAGCAGGGGAGGTTATGCTCAGGGGCAACCAGCATGGGTTCATTAGGGGCAGGTCTTGTCAAACCAACCCAGTGGCCTTCTATGACCAGGTCACCAAGTCCTTGGATGCAGGTGTCACAGTGGATATAGTCTTTCTGGACTTCAGGAAGGCCTTCAACACGGTAACTCACCCCATTCTCAGTAAGAAACTAGGAGATAGTGGTGTTGATGCCTACACGGTCAGATGGGTCACTCACTGGATGGAGGGCTGCACCCAGAGGGTGGTGGTGGACGGGTCTTATTCGACCTGGAGGGATGTGGGCAGTGGGGTCCCCCAGGGCTCGGTCCTTGGACCCTCACCATTCAACATCTTCATCAGTGACTTGGGCGAGGGGGTAGAAAGCACCCTGTTCGAGTTCGCAGATGACACTAAGATGTGGGGTGAAGTGGGCACGCTAGTAGAAAGGAACAGGCTGCAAGGAGATCTAGACAGGTTACAGGGGTGGGCCGATGAGAACAGGATGGGGTCCAACACTGATAAGTGCAGGGTAATGCACCTGGGGAGGAAGAACCAGCGGCACACCTACAGGCTGGGGAACTCCCTTCTCACCAGTGTCGAGACAGAAAAGGATCTTGGAGTCGTCATGTGTGGGCCGGGGGTGAGCAGGGCCTGTCTTTGAGCATGCGGGCTGTGGCCAGCAGCCCGGGCACGTGGGGCTGGAGGAGACCGGGGGCGAGCTAGAATTAGTCACAGAGGCGTAATGGTTGATTTAAAGATTATTTACTTACACCCAAGATGGTCGCGGTGTAGGCTGGACAGTTTCCAGGTGCAGCTCCGCTTAAATCCTCATTGGAGGACTACGACAAATTCGTTCTAGCCCCGGAGTTGTTAAAGCTACGTGGGTTCGGTAGTTTCTCTCCCACGGAGTTGTCGAAGCTCCATGGATTCGGTTCGGTTCTCATGCCCCGGAGTTGTTAAAGCTCCGCAGGTTCGTATCTTTAATATGCAGGAAGAGATACGTCTAGGAATTTATCGGCGACGGGGAGAAGCTAGATTCTGTTCAGGCCTCTGTTGCCTTTTAAGAAATGCATTGGGTCCGTAAGGATCCGCAGCGCTTAGAGATCTTCACGCTCTCCCTCTTGAACTCCAATTGCTCTCTCTTCAACTCATTTCTCTCCAACTTGGGCGGAAACCACCCAAGCTCTTTATACGGCTAGCAAGCCAATTGCTAGCCGCCACGTGTGCATGTATTAGAATCGGCCAATAATGTGGCACGAATCTTCATAGAAATGGTGGGAACTCCTTGCACCGTGCATTTCTTAGATGCAAAAGAAATGCACCATGCAAAGAAAGCTTCAAATTGGCGGGAAATTCTCCGTTGCACCGGGGTTCTCTTCTGCAGCAGAAAACTCCACCGTGCAAGGAAGCTGCAATTTAGCGGGAAAAATAATTTAGCAGTGCCGAAGTACACACAAACAAAAAATCACAACTTTGGGTTGTGACAGTCATTGATGCCACAATGAACATGGGCCGACAGTGTGGGGACGCGGTCAGGAAGGCCAACCATACCTTGTTGTGCATCCACGGATGCATCTCAAGCAGGTCCAAGGAGGTGATCCTCCCCCTCTATGCGACACTGGTCAGGCCGCAGCTGGAGTACTGCATCCAGTTCTGGGCGCCATACTTCAGGAGGGATGTGGACAACATGGAGAGAGTCCAGGGGAGGGCCACCCACATGATCAGGGGGCAGCAGGGCAGGCCCTACGAGGAGAGGCTAAGGGACCTGAACCTGTTCAGCCTCCAAAAGAGAAGGCTGAGAGGGGATCTAGTGGCAGTCTACAAACTAGTCAAGGGGGACCAGCAGGCATTGGGGGAGTCCCTGCTCCCCTGAGCACTCCCAGGAGTTACAAGAAACAATGACACAAGCTAGCGGAGGGTAGTTTCAGGCTAGACATCAGGAGGCGCTATTTCACTGTCAGGGTGGCTAGAACTGGGAACCAACTTCCAAAAGAAGTGGTGCTGGCTCCTACCCTGACAGTCTTTAAAAAAAGGCTGGATGAACATCTGGCTGGGGTCGTTTGACCCTAGTACTCTTTCCTGCCATGGCAGGGGGTTGGGCTAGATGATCTCCTCAGGTCCCTTCCAACCCTACCAACTATGAAACTTTCTTTCCCCAGTAGTGTTAATAAAAGTAGGGTCCCTTTAATGTTCTGCAGAGCCATATCCCCCCAAGTCTGTGGCCTCTCTACACCCTACCCTGGAAGCAGTGTTCCACCAGGGGCATAACATCCCAGGATACCCCATGATCCTGCTTCACCCCTCACCTATGCAACACTATCCCCACGAACCCAGGATCTGTGCAGCTGGAAGCAGCATTTCTTCTGATCTAATATCCAATGAGAAATCCTCATTGAATGGGACTAGAGCATACAACAGAAAATGGCTATTCTGCCTTGATTTCCTGCTATTCTCAGACCCACGCAATCCCCTAACTTACATGAAGACAACTTTCTTGGGCCTGGGGACATTTTGGGAGCTGATACTTCCTATGCCTTGGTATGCTCAGAGGGTTTGCTTTCCCTCTCCTCATGGGTGCCAGGGTAACACTATGGCCCCAAATAAACTGTGACTAAGTCATCTAGATATAGATGGAATACAGCAAGGAGAACAGAAAATGGAAGGCCTCATTCAAAGTCCCCTTTGTAACTATAAATAATGCACCTTTGTATTCCAATACAAAAGTTTCCTATTCAATTGACCTCATGTTGTAATAAATAAATGGTCCAGTTACATCCAGAGATTCATTTTGGAGAATGTTCTGCTGCTCCTCCATGCCAATAACTGAGATTCCAGCTTTTTTTTTTAATGATGATGTTAGCTAGTGATAGACACAGAAAGAAAGAATCTAGGCTCAAATACTCTTCCCGTCCCCAAAGAGGGATAGAGCTGTGTGAGAGAATGTAGCCAATCGACACAGTGGAGAACACTTGTATACAAGAGACTGATCTAACAAAGAACTGAATTGCTTCACTGGAAATATAAATGTCTTAGAGGTTTTTTAAAGGTTTTTCTTCATGTATAACCAACTGTCACCCTTGAACTACTGGAGCATTCAAAATTAGCTGCCAAAATACATATGTAGGGCATATAAGGGAGGGATTTTTTCCCTTTCCTACTTCTACATATGTCAGGAGATGTTTTAAGCCTTCCTTAAAAGCATTGGATGTTGTGTGTGGCTAACACTGGGTATATTGACTGGGAAATGAAAATGCTCCTGCTGGGACTTAAAGCCAGAGGTTCCTTTCATGAGGGTCTTGTCCATCTGCGCAGGGTCAACCAGTTACCACATCTGGGATCAGAAAAGAATTTTACCCCACAGCCAGATTGCCATGTTGCCATTTTTCACTTCCTTGTAGTGTGTGGCATGGCCCTCTCCTTTGGAACTCTTGAGATATTTTCAGCAGCAGGAAGTTGGCACCCACGGTCCCTTTGCTTTACCTATGGCAGATTAGGGTGTTATGACTTGCGGTTGTGTCAAGAGTTGATTGTATTTTTGCTAAGAAGTTAGCCAATGGATTTGTATAGCATGGTTTGGATAGGGATGATCCTACCTCAGGCACGGGATTAGAAGATGACCTCTGGAGGTCTCTTCCAGCCCCAGTTCTCTACGATTTTGTGGTAAGCTGTTATGGGATAACCATAGCTTCCAAAGAGTTAAGGAGATAGTATAATCAGTAAGACCACAACAGTTTACCTATTTCTGTGTAGGTAGCTTGATAAGACAGTGTCCAGTCTGGGGCTCCATTTTTACTCCACTTCTTTTGCAGCCACCGCTGCTGTGAAGTTTGCAGAGGTGAAGCAACGTTGGCCATTAATATGGTCTGAGCCCAGGTCAAGGAATTGTTATATCAGCAGCCTTGCACTGTTGTAGTGGAGGAGATGACCCCGGATCACCTTTCTTTACATATTTGGTCCATTTCCCTTTGGTAGGGTTGTTTTTTTCCAGCACTCTGGGCCCCGTATTTCTAATGTAGTGGACAGGAACTGCCTGGCCATCGTTTGCTTCTCAGATTATAAACATGAATCCCAAGAGAAGTTAGTAGCAGTGTACATGGTACATAAACCATGCTACAACACAGCACCTCTGGAGTGTGCTAGCTATCAAATGTTGGGCAAACAATGGATTTTGCTCCTGTACAGGATCTTTTCCCTGGATAATGACAAGCTGGTCTGACACACACTGTAGGTGAAGGCACAGGAGAGCTTCCTGAACTCCTTAGGTTCATGGAGCTGAGTAAATTTACACATTAAGAGGGAGGATAGGTAATGAGCCTTCAAACATATCCCACTGAGTGCCCAACTTACTCAGGGGTGATCGGGAGGGATATTTTTGACTGAAGTTACAAAGGAATTATTTTATCTGGTTGGGATGGTGGGAGGTGCCAGGGCTAATTTCTGGCCTCCCCTGGTTGCAGGAACCTGCGTACATATTTGTTTTCAAGGCTCTGGTTCTCTGCTAAACTGGAATAAGAAATCGAATTAGGGAATGTGTGGGCTAAGTTTCCAGGGGAGCTGGAAAACTATGGTTGGGGTTCCTAATAAGGACCTTAACACCCAAGCAAGAGGAGAGTAGTAAGGTTGCAGAAATGAGCTGGGACCAGGTTTGGTGTGGAGGAGGGCTGCTCACACCAGCTCTCAAATGGATGGGAACAGCAACTGAAGGAATGTGACAGCTATTGTTGGGTAGTTCCTATATGAGTAAATAAAGTTGCAGACCATACTGAACCACGTTCCCAGCATCTTTTTTTTATCTTGAAGGTCAGGACAATTTGTTCAACTACATTCGTTTGCCCAGCAAACAGTGAGAGGAGAGTACTTATATTGGCTTTTCTGGTCAGGGTGTAGGACCAGATCACTGCTGAACATGGGGTGAGTTCTGGTAAGCATATTAGAGCACGTGGTTGGAAATGTCTGGTTTTGGGGAACAGGAGATGTTGGGTGAAAACTTAAAAAAAAAAATTCCCAGGGATGATTTTAGGTAACCAAAAAACAACTGACAGAAGTCTCCATTAAGGTATCACTGTCATAGTGGTATCACTATGATTAAGATATCACTGTCACAGCTAGAAGTGACTTTTAGTCCGCACCCCTGAAGTGGGAAAAGAATTTCTTAGATCATTCCTCTGTTGTATTTGTCTAACCCATTCCTAAAAACCTCCAGTCAAGGAGATTGCACAATCTTCCTACCCCTTCCTAGGTAGTCTGCTCCAGTATTATTCGACCTGTATAGTTACAAACATTTTCCTAAAAGCTAACCTAAATTGGGTTACGAATTCAACTGATTTTTCCTACAGTGTCCACTTTGGGGCACCACACTTAAAAAAAGATGTGGGCAAATTGGAAAGAATCCAGAGAATAATAACAACAAGTATTAAAGATAGAGAAAATATGACATATGAAGAGGTTGGAAGAACTGGGATTATTTGGTCTAGAGAGGAGAAGACTGAGGTGGGGTGTGATAATTGATTTCAGATATAGAAATATATTATTGAGAGAATGGTGATCAGTTGTTCTCTACATCCATGGAAGACAGAACAAGAAGTAATGAGCCTCAGTGACAACACTGGTTGGATATTAGGAACTTCTTAGCTATGAGGGTAAGCTATGAGGGTAATTATCTAGAGAAACAGACTCTGTCACAGGAAGTTTTGGAGTGCAGTTTAGGTAACATCTGTCTGAATGCTTTAGACAAAAATGATCATGCCCTGAGCAGAGTCAGAATATATGATCTCTTGAGATCCCTTTCAGCCCTATTTTTTTCATATTCTAGCATTCTATAGCCCATGTGGATATGGAGAACATGTAATTGCTATCGTCTTTATAACAACTTCAAACATATCATGTTGTCCACCTGAGTCTTTGTTTAGACTAAACAAGTTCAATTCTTCCAACTTTCTTTCACTGATCATTATTTAAACTTACATTTTTTCTTGCTGCTGTCCTCTGGACCCTCCCCAATTTGTCTATATCTTTGTCAAAGCATGGTGTCCAAAATTGAACACAGTACTCCAGCTAAGGTCCCACCAGTGCTGAGTAGAATGGAACAAGTACTTCTAATATCTTGCATACAACACATCCCAAAATAAGATTTGCCTTTTGTGCAGTACCATCCCAACGTTGGTCCTGTCCATTTTGCTCTTCTTCCACATGAAGAAATGGCTCTATACTTTCCTTGCCTCTAACATATTTAAAGAACTTTTTTCCCTTTGCCTTTTATTCTCCCTGCTGTTTTGAATTCATTTTGCAATTTAGCCTTTCAGAATTGATCCCAGCTTGTGGTGCTGTGCCTCTTATATTCATCTTTAGTTATGTGTCAGTGTTTGCACTTTTTGTACAGTTCTTTTTTGATTTACAAATCACTGAAGAACTCCTGATGCAGCCATGTTGGTCTCTTCCTATGCTTCTTATCTTTCATCAGCATCAGAATAGTGAGCCACTGTGCCTTTACTATGGTTTTTTCAATAACTGCCAGTTCTCCAACACCTTTACCATTTAAATGATCTTCCCCAAGCACCATAACTATCAATTCCATAAGACTGAAGCCTGCTTTTTGAAGTCTGCTGCTCAAACTCCCTCCTTTCATTAAAACCATGTGTTCTGTTATTTTGTAATCGCTTCCACCCAAATTGTTTTCTACCTTTGGATTCTCAACCAGTTCCTCCCTAGAACCTCCCCCAGTAACAGGCCTCACCTTCTGAAATCAAAAGTTATCCCCAGCAAAGTTATTGGACTGTCTCTGTTTTCCAACAGATATCAGGTCAATTCAATTCTCCTGGTACCACTAGGGCCTGTTCTGTCTCAGATATAATTATGCGATATACACTTTCTGGGCCAGTTATTAAAAATGCTAAGGCATCTAACTCCTAATTAAATCAGAAGAGAGTACACACACACACATATATCTATAGATAGATAGATAGATATCTAAATACCTGGTCCTGTATACTTATTGCCAATTTCTCTTTAAGGTCAGAACAGGCAGAAATGCCTTATCAATAAATAACTCAATCAGACCCTTCACATTCCTGAAGTGGGCAATTAACGTGCAAGAGAGGCTCTGATAAGAACATCACCATTTTGACATAAAATCCTCAATGGTGGTGCTGTGAAAGAGAAATGAAAGATGCAAACTTGGCTTGATTCACTTTGTACTTCAATAATCTATAAATTTCAATTTCCAGCCAGACATCAAGTATATGGATGCTTTATTCGTCACTGGAAATTGAAATGAGATACTTCAGGCAATAAGTTAAGTCTCTGAGCTTGTACTCTCAGCGGACCTTTCACAGGCAGCGGGAAATGGAATCATCCCTTCGCTCCAGCCTCCTGACTAAACTTAGCACTTGAAGTAAGCAGAATATGAATGTGTTTCATAATTGTTCTGTCTTCGGTGTCAGGTCCCCATCCCCATCGATATGGACTAATGAGAGAACCAAAGGCAAACTCCTTTTTTACCCTTTGTCTTTTAAAGCTAAATAATAATGATTTCTTGGGTATCACATTTCAAAGGAACCATTTACATTTAAATGGCTTGAGACAATTCTTCAAGTCTAGCTGACTCCTCCTAATTAAAACAAATTCAATTAGTAATGCCTGGGTTGTAAGTTGAAAGCACCAATATAGTTTGCCCTTCAATACAGTAGCATTTAAAGATACCTTTAATCTGAACTAATTAATGAGGTAATATATTATGTTTCCCCCCAGGCAATTCCCCTTGCAAACAACTGGCTCTACTTAAAAGCTTGTGCCTCTGTTCAAAAGTGATATATATAGTAGATATTAAAACTTACATAGAAGAATCTATAATAGCTTTCAGTTAGGACACAATCACTTCTGCACTTTGAAATATGAAATGCAATCTGTGCACAAATACATAGCCATTTTCAGCCAACAATCTCAATGCAATAAACCTCCATTATGCCTCACAACACCACTTTCTCCCACAGCGGCATATATATTACAATTTCTATATAACATATTGATGAAGTAAAGCATAATGAATCAATTCACCTACTTAAAACCAGAACATAGCTCAGTCCCATAATTGAAGGATAAGGCCAACAACAGCTTTTTCTAGATTCCTGTTTCTAGCTGAAAGACAATATGCCTTTGGTGTGTCTGGTCCACAGAGGTGGAAAACCTGCTGCGGTTTCAAGTGTGTTTCCTGGTTAATGCTGGATTGATGTGTTTGAAATGTTTCTAAGGAAATGCCCAAGGACATTTCCAGCTCTAGGATTTGATGTACATTTACTAATATTATCACCAGTATCTCCAATCCCAAGTGTTCAGAAGCCTATAGTTAGGCTCCCTTTTCTTTTTTACAGATTGTGGAAAATATTTTGAATGAATAGTTGGCAAGTTGTCCCATGTGTGAAAAATATTCCCAAGAGACTGCAGCACTCAGGAGGTTCTTCAGATATGAAATTCTAGCAACTCTTCAGCCCGGCTGTATTATGAAAATGTATGTGTACCAAAGGGATTCTATGTTTTAGTTTCTAGTTAAATGCATTTTCTTTTCTAAATAGTGCCTTTAAACCTGACAACAGCAAAGAATTCTGAAAAAAACAAGTTGCCATCCCTAGCACGAACGCCAGATGGCGGTGACAAAACTTGAGCGATATGGCAGAGAATGACATCATCACACATGCTGCTTGTGAGCCCTGCCAGTCCCAAAGTTTCTGTCAACCATAGGCTAAGCTGGTCCTATGCAAGTCTTTCAGACTCCTGAAACTACCACATTAAGGCTTTTTAAAGTTACTGTTCCACAGGTTGGTTCGGGTTGATATGGAGGAGTGTAAGGATGTAAGTTAACATGGATGGGAGGGTGTATAAGCAACATTTCCTTGTTCAGTGGAGCATTCTTGGAGCCCCACCCCACACTTTCCAACCCTATCCCAAAGACTCCTTCACCAGGGTTGGTGGTCTTTAAGAAAAATGATCAGTTAATGAGATAACAATTGTCAGCGAATTTTTTTTGTAAAGCACTTGTTATTGTTTTTCAAAGAATAGCACTGCATATGTTGTTTAATTAGGAAAGGTCATTAATGTATTGCCTAATGGTAAAATAGCTCTGGAAGTGAATATGCATTTGAAGATAATTAATATAAGTTTTAGGTTTCTTTTTCTTTTTCTCTTTTGCTTATATTTTATCATAAATATATTTGGGGTTAGAGTTCAGAGCTGTGAGAGTAGTTTTAGTTCTAATGCTTGTTTATTCTGTGGGCAGCACAAAATTCCTAGTATCTTCACTGATCATTTCTATGGCCCTGTAGGCTCAGGTTTTTACAGTGATGTGACAGGTAAGTGCACCATTGCCACATTGTATCCAGGTTGTAGTCATATAGTCAGGGCTCGTGGACAGAGGTGGTAAACATTTTTGTTAAAAAGTAATGACAGGCCTAAGAGTGAAAATTTCTCATGCCGAATCTTAGGCCTGTCATTACTTTTTAACAAAAAACAGATCAGTTTTGACTGTGGATTGGGGACCCACAGTCCACTGCTTTAAATCTGTTTTCTATTCTTCTTCTTCTTCTTGTTGCTATTATGCAACGACTGCAGTAATATGTCAATACTATCAGAGTAGTGATACTCAGGCAACCACTGTGTGAGGGTTTGGATAATATTTTGCTAGATCTGTAGAAAGTGTTTCATTCCCAGAGCTCTGTGCAATAATAAGCACATGACTGCAGCAATTTGACCCTTTATTTTAAGGGTGCTGTATTCAGTGCTGCGGCTGGCAGCCATAAGGTATATTGTGTGCCCAGAGCTGTTGCAAAATTCCCCAAGCACATGGAGCTTCTGGTGTCACTCTCCAAATCATATCCCCACCCCTACAATTCTTGTTCCAAACTGCAGGGAATCTGCAAGTTATTACAGAAAGGTCCAGTAAGTGACACTCATCATCCTGAAGTTTATAATCATAATACTGACTTGAAAATCAGCTGAATTTATAGAATTAATTACTAGTATTTGATCCTAACAGCAGTCAACTGCAGAGTCTGGCTGGGAGCATGATAATAATGGACTACAAATATGCATTCGGTTTCTCCCATGTTGAATGAATAGCTCTCAAATACGTTTCACCTACTCAGAAATTGTTTAGGAATTTTTTAATGCATTTCTGAGCTGAAACCAAGGATCTGATCTAAAAGCCTAAATCTGCACTAATGCAGACATTTTTTGCAGAAATCTCAAAATATAAATCTAAACACTTTTGTTTCAAAATAGAAATCTGCCCTATTGTTCTATGTAGACTTGACCAAGGACTCATAGCCTTTATAGTGTTTGAAATGAATATTGTTCTGAAATAGCTTTTCCTAGCATACTCAGCAGAGGTTAGTTTCATTAACTTCAGAATGATGCATTAGGATGAAAGAGTTTGAATGTTCATTAGTACACATCTTTGAAATGCCTCACTTGATGATAATGTAATGACAGATCCAATAGCAGCATGTAGAGTACATACAAGGGCAGCTAAAGTTACTGTGGAAGGGTCACATCTAAATTTCTTGACTTCTGTGAGACCTCTCAGTGTTGTTATCATCTTATTACCCCTCCTGACCCAAGTGGTTAGCTAAGAAATTCAAGGTCTTGCAAGTGACTGATGATGGAGACCAGTTATATTTAATGCAACCCTGTTTATTTATCCAGAATGTACAATGTGCTGTTTTCTCGGGAGAAATAACAAGGAGTTGGTTTTCTTTCTCAAAACTCCAAGACACTTTCAGGTGGGACCCCAACCCAAGAACATTTTTTCTGACTCATGCTACCTATGCTTCTGTGGCTCTCAAGCATTAGCTCTTTCTGGCTAGGTATAAGTGATTGGAAACTGGTCTATACCTGTAACAAAACAAAAGTTCAGTACACACAGACCAGTTTCAAAATGGCAGACCCCAGTTTAAGATCAACCTGGATGGATATAGTATCAGATTTAATCGGTGTAGTTTAGAACAGCCTATCAAACTCCTGTTTCAGATCCCACTCCCGACTCAAGTTACCTAAGTCTCCCAGCATCCCAGGACGTTTTGCAGCCCCATTAATTCCCCAGGTTGGGCAGACAGGCTAGCCTCAGTCTCCGAGCTATCACAGAGCAGAAGCAGCAAAGACTGCTCCTCAGCCCTGTCTGCACCTGTCAGGCTGGGAGGGGGGAGGCAGGGAATGGGGCCCCCTACCCCAGCTAGTGGAGGTCTCATGATGGGGGGGTTTCCCTCCCACCTGGTCAGGCCAGGCTGCCCAGCTCCTTTTACCATGATTTGCTGCCTGTGACCCACAGGGGTAGGAAATGGAGCCCACTGCCTCTGTCCTGGCCCCCCTGAGCTGGCACCTGCCCAGTTGGAGCGGGGGGGGGGGGGGACGGACACACCACAGGGACTTCCTCGCCTTCCTCACTGCCTGTCAAAGTGTGCCAGCCTTTATTTGTGCTCAGCACAGCTCCTCTCTTCAGCCCCATTCCTTGTGGTAGTAGGAGCATCCCTGCAGCAACCCTCCAGTTCCAGGGTCTCTCCATGCCCCAGAGCCCTAGGGATCACAGCAGCTGTGGTCCTCAGGGTCCGAGGATTTCATGCACCCCTGAGCACTAGGGATCGTGGCAGCTGTGATCCATATGGCTTGGGGGGTTTTCATTGGGCATGGTGCACTGGTGGGGGAGCAGATGCCCTCACCACAAGGCCCTGGCCCCCAACAAGCCAGCCAGCAGAGCTGTGGGGGTGGGGGGGGGTGCCCCCACCCTGTTGCTGCTGTCAGGTGGCCGCTGGGGTGGGCAGGAGGGGGCCAGGCTGGCCAGTCAGGGGTGGCCCAGTGTCTGGGAGGCATCCCCCAACCTGCTGGCCATGGCTAGTGCAGGCATCCAGCTTCGCCCTGCCACAGAAGGGTGAATGTCTGTTTTGTTCCCTCCTGACCTAACCTAGGGCACTTAAGAGTAAAGTGCAAAACTTAAAGTGCTTCTCCCTCTAGCTTTTTGAACCTGTGTACTTAGCCTCTGTTTCTGAACTGCCCCTCCTTTCTACCTTGCACAGGCACGCATGTACCCCTTCCCCCAACTCGCAACCCACTACTCAGACAATGCCCAGTGATGCTTTCTGCTGGGATGGTTCAAATTCCTAAGCAGTCTTGCATATGCCCTTGTTTTAGGTAGTAATATGTGCTGTGTTTTGGTTTGAGGCCCTCTACTGCTTTTTTACACTTAACTTGGCTGAAGAGCAGCTGTTACCTTCGCCAGTTTTAGTGAGGTTTAACCCAGCCTAAGACAGTATTAATGGAGGTTTCTTTCCCATAAAACTGAAATATAGAATAATCTCACTCCCTTTATTACCTAAACACAAGGTAATAGGTAGCACTGCTCAGAACACTAAATTTACCGCAGTCTTCCATTCCAGGGAAAGCCTTCTGTATGTGAAGCCTTGTAACTAATAGGGAAAAATATTTTAATTAGGCTTAGAAAAGCTTATAGTGCTATCTCTGCTAGTCCTCAGTTGAGACATTTCCCCCTAAATTAGAACCCCTCCCCCAGCTTTCACATCCAGCCTTTGGTTTCAAGGTCATAGTCTCTTGCAGAAAGGCCCTTCTGACCAAAAGGTGAGTAAACATTTCATTTAGCCCAGTGGATCACTCTGTAGGCATTGGATGGGAATCTCTATATGCCTCAGTCATAATATACAGAGGATTTTGTGCCTGGGCTTTCTAAACTGTTGCTACATTTCCAAGGAAGACCCCAATTTCATTGGCAGTGGCTGATGCAGAGATGGCTGTGCAGAGGCAAACGCAGGTGTAAAGCCATGCCCCAACAGGGTTATTGAACTTCCCTAACCTCCATTTGGATAGGGCCCTCTTTCCAGAACACCTGGTGCTGTTGATACAAATGATATCTCCCTTTCCAGCCTTTCTGGGTTTTATTACTAATTTCCCACACAGACAGTTAGGGCTGGTCATTTGTGTCCTTTTATGGCCACCATATGTCAGAAATCTGAACTCTTCTGGGAGAAACAATCAGCAGTGCACAAGCTGCTGCAGTGCATGAAGGAAATTGCTGGAGTCCTGCCAGAGAAAGTGCTCTAGACCCATTCCTGCATATTTGCCTGCACTGATTTCCCACACGCAACTTTAGTGCTAATAAGTATCTGAGGCAGCATGGCAGCCTCATGGAAACACAGAGAGGACAGGATGATCTTGCAGTTCCCACAGGCACTCAAGAACTGAGAGGTGGAATCTGATTGCTTATCTAGGATTTCCAAGGGGCATCATCTACCCAGCTGCTGTCTGACACCCCACTCAGTAATAAAGAATAACTATTGTCATCATAGGCCCCTTCAAGATTCTGTGGGCCCTTCTGGCAGACACTACATTTATCACACCATGAATGCACCAGGCATATTTCTTATCTTGCCCTGAAGCCCCCCTTGCAGGGGAAGGCTTTTATTAAAAGTGCCACAGTGCAGAGAATTGGTGGGCTTCCCATGATTTGGTACATTCCCAGCCTTGCCCCTGTGCTCTGCACACCGATGGGTTCCCCATACCACTTTTAACAGCTTTTCCTTGCATTCCACATGTGGGCACAGCTGGAAATATGCCAGGGTGCAGGTAGTCTAGCCATTGGAATCAGGCAGGCGGAAGCCCTTGGGTCCAGATTTGGGGTGCCTACTGCCCAATCCTAGGGATCAGCCATGGGGTGGCTGTATCCTAGACCCCAAACCTGCCCTTGTCAATCACAACGATCAGCTGATTATTGGAATCTGGCATAGGGCAACCCTGGGTTCCAGATGCTGGGCTTGCCAGCAGTCACATGACTGGGATCTGAGGAATTTTATGGTTGATCCCCAAAAAGTCGCACATCCTGCCATGCACATCCGGCAGGTCAAATGAATTTTGGGGTCAGGCATAACATTTCTCAGATCCCAGTTGCAAAATGTTATTAATGTCTGCCAGAGGCCTGAAAGTTGCTTCCAGCAGGAACTTTATTTTCTGCCAAGTTTGTTGGACTAAAAACAGAGCCAGGCAAGCACAAATGACTAAGTGAACAATAAATCTGTTGTGCCCCAAACTTCAGTGTTCCAGGTTACTCCACAACTGTGAGGCCTTTGGAAGACTGATTGTCCTGAGCACTTCTGACTTAATCCAGATGGGGTGAACTCTGCTAGGCTGCTATCAGCTAGACACACTCTCTAGGATGCTTATGTCAGGTGCTTAAAAAAAAACCCTATCCTGAAACTGTAATGGTGAATACCTGAACTAGTTCCCTCTTTGCATTATGAGCTGATCCTCCAGAAATTCTTAAAAATCTGTTTTTGCCTATGAGCTTATTGGTCCTTTCTCAGACAGGCTGCTTTCTTAAGAAAGAAATGTGATCAGCTGTACCTGAGCAGAATGGTCTGCTGATCCAGTCCACTATGTTAAGAGTGCTACAGTGTGTTTTGCAAAACTTTTCACAGCCTGTCACAGAGGCTTTGTGATGGAGGCACCTGGCAAAGACCAAGACACTTGAGAGAGTTCTTTCATCTTTTCAATAAATGAGGTTTCCTCCAGTTTCTCTACCTATCTGCAGAGCAAAGGCAAGGAGTGTTAATGGATTTTAAAGGTCCAAACCCTTCTTTCATGGCACCATGCATCTATGTCTATGGGGAATTTTTTCAAAGAGCATACTTGAGGAATGGACAGCTGGGGGTACTTTGGCAAGCTGTTTAACAGGTGTTCACTTGCAGTCACTGGGACTGCAGTGACTTGCAGTCAGACTTCAGCCTAAACCAGTCTCTCTATTTTACTACTCTGGTACAACCGGACAGCCATTAATGAGAGACAGACTGGATACTCTCCAGCTACAGTAGGGTGTGCATGTTTGTAGTGGTCATGACATCCTCTATGGGGATTTTAGTTCCCCAGATATGGCCTCTTTCCCTGTACATAGGAGAGTGAAGGGATTTTACTTCTTCTGTATACCTCCAAGGGGTATGTTGTTCCAAGGTGGGCAGGGAGGGATGCCCTGTCTCCATTCTGCAATGGGCCACAGACTGGATTAGCTGCCCTAAAAAAAGTAACTCTACACCAAAGCTGCTCTAGTCTAGTCTGTGGAACACCCCTGCATGGCAGAAGAGCACAAGCAAGGATTGGCCAGCTCCTCAAGTCCCCTGGAGGAGGCAGGAAAAAGTTTCATAGTGCCCCCTTCTGAGGGAAGTATCTGAATTGCATGATCTACCCCTATTCCTTGCCTATAGAAGCAGCTGTGTCTTGTTTCCCTCCAGCTGTTTCCCATTATGATTTGCATCCATTTGAACTAAAGAAACTAAGGTTACAGCAAATATAATTTGTGTGACCCAAATCCTTGTCAGACAGACCAGAGTCCCATCAGAAATGTATTATGTATAAAATATGCCAAGTAAAATAGAAGTAAATTACTAAATGGCAAAGAGTTTCTCTGTTGGTGAGCTCCGTCCAAGGTGTAAACTTCAGTCTTAGGAAGTTATACATAGTAAACAGGAGACTAGCTTACAGCAGCTATACAGAATTGGGTGTTTTTTGCTAGATTATTAAAGAAATTGCACAAAATTTATTTGTAAATAATGCACAAACATTTAATGACTCTAACCCATTGCTTCTGAAACTCAGGAGAGCACAGAAACCAAAAGAACCTAGCTGTAAGTTTCCAAAATAAGTCTCTGAGCTTCATGAAGATAGATGCCTCATAGCATTCATTAAAAAGCCAGACTGACAAACTGGGGTTTTATGTTTTTATAGCTGATTTTTTTTTCTCAATCTTCATGAATTTTTAGGTGACTGTATGGGTCGAGGCTTCTAATGCATGCTTTTTTAATGTACTGAGCCTCAGTTGACAAAGGGTAGATATTTAAAGTACCAAGTATATGCTCCATATGTATACTAATGAAAATAAGTAATATACCCTCTAATCTGTGTATAGAATTGCAGAGGTAAAGGCATCTGCTGCAGATTAAACTAAAACAACAGCTGGCCAAAACAAGACCCTGTACATTGGAAGTACTAATTAACTTTTTTCTTAAGGCTATATCTCATACTGTAATTCACCCCAGGACTAGAGAGAAGGAGGAAGACATTCATAGCAGGAGAGGCATTGCCAGGATTTGTATGCTGTTGGCATCTCTCCAAGAAAACACCTACAAATTACCCTGATTGGCTCTTCTGGTTCAATATGTGTAAGTGTTACTTCACAATATATCAAAATATGCATATTTTAGGGGAAAATTTGGGGGAAAAGATGCATTATATTTAATAGAATTATTATTTTCCCTATAGAAATAGAAAAGCTTCTGGCCCAACTTTGCTGCCTTTCCAGCTCTGGAAAGTTCTGTTGGTTTCAGCAAGGCCACTAGCAGAGTAGGCCAGTGGTCATAAACATACAGGCCAGATCCAGCCCACGGAGCCATTGGATTCAGCCTGCAGAGCTGGAGGGATTTGCCTGTGCCTGTGCTCGTGCCCATGCTGGGACCAGGCAGCAAGGAGCTGCACTAGGGCCGGATAGCTGGGAGCTGCACCAGGTTTTCCCAGCTCTCCCACTCCTCAGCTGTGGGGTGGGTACAATTTCTAGGTGGTGGGTGCTGCAGCTGAGAGTTGGAGGTGGGGGCAAGGAAATGAATAGAGCAACCACAGCTGGGGAGCAGGGGCTGGAAGAAGTGGTGACAGCATTGACACAACTCCCAGCTGCCTGGTCCCTGCATGGGTGCAAGCATAGACCTATGCTGCTGAAGTCACCCGGCTGGCATTGAACCAGAGCTTGGGTTATTCCAGCCTGCAGCTTGTTAAAAGTTGCCAGGTGCTGGAGTAGGCTCTTGAGTGAGGCTACTAGCTGAAGGAAGCTGGAAGAATTTGACCTTGCTAAAGCATGGTGCCAAGACCTGACATTCCTTACTTAGGCCCCCAGGTTAAGCAGTAACATGACATCTGGAGAAAGGAAATCTTTTGAGTGTCATTTCAGTCAGAGTGGGGAGTGCCCTCTGCCCCCAACCTTGTTCTCCACCGAACAAACTGTGGGGAGTCTGTTCCCAAGCCACAGGATCCCCTAGGCAGGATCAGTCACCTTGGAAGCTCCTTGGAATTGCCCACTTGAAGCCATTGTCCCTGGATTGCATGCTTTCTGCTATGCTGGCTATGAAAGGTTTGTCAATGGGATAGTGTGCTCCAAACCAGTGACTTATGTCAACAGGAATAAACTTATTACAAACTACATCTCTTTGGAGAAGTATAGATAGTGGTCCCACAATGCTGGATCCAAACATTTGCCCCACTCTGAAAATCCGTAATGGGATAGAATGAGTCAGTGAATCAAATCTTACAGCAATCTCCGCCAAATCAGCACTGATAAATCTTATGGGAATTGTACGTGTAGTGCTTAGGAAACAGAAATCTAAAACACCTCCAGTACATTTAGAATGGATAGTTGTTGAGCATAACTTTAACAGAGAAAATAACTTTGTATGGGTGACAGAATGAGGACAAAAGCATTAAATGTGAATCACATTATATATGGCTGTGATACAATATATCTGTAAAATGTGATGTAACCATCAAATCATTTTAAAGGTTATGGCCCCAATCCTGAATAAGGGAGGATTTATCAGCCAGTGCAGACTCCCACCCTGGACTGGTATGGACTCTCATTGAAGTTGGCTCTTGAAGGAGGATATGGGTCTAAGTAAGTAATACTGTTAACCTCAGTTGTGCTTTTTGTGTGTGAGAGAAGCGGTGGGGGAGAAGTGGGGAAAAGCATAAAATAGTAGCAAAGTATGCATTTGCATTCCTTTGTCCTGATGTCAGTAACAGCAAAAGTAGCCTAATGTCTTGCTGAAGACATGCTTTCTGAACTTAAATGTGACAAGAAGGAAAAGGTCCCAAGGACACTGATGCTGTAACACACTTATAATATACATTCTAATTTCTAAAACAAAAATATGCAGCTGCTGGATGGTCCTTACATGATACAGATGTCTAGTGACTAACATAGCCAAGGACTCAAGAAATATTCTGTCCTTGCAAACAGTTCCTGCACTGCATTCACCAAACCATTCTCTTTTGCCATAGCCCAATGTCATGCTTTGAGTATAAGAATTTCTCACCTGGATTTAGTCATGCCTACTTGAGTCACAGTCTGGTGTTGCTTAATTTAGTGCAGGCCACTAAGTATTTTAACTTCTGTATTAGGGTCAGGAGAGGAGAACTAATCAAGTGAGACTTGGGTCTTTTTATTTCCCAGTAATTACTTCAAATTAATTGTCTGCAATTAAACTTACTTCATACCATATACAACTGATATGGAAACACACAAGGGCCAAATTCTGCCTACACATGTACCCCTCATGACTTCAAAGGGAATTGTGAGCTTGTTTCCAAGGGCAGTATTTAGCCTTAATAGCTTGGTCACATCCAAAGCCTTTAAGGGACAGGGATCATCCGTGTGATAGGCAGCTCAGGTATGCAAACACCTTTGAGTACACAGCCCTGCTAGATATTTGTACTGTCTTAGTTCCCCCAGTGTAGCAAAGCCATGCATCTTTTCACTGTGGGTGCCCTGCAGTAGTGTACAGCGAGACTTCAGCCAGAGCAGCTGCATAGCGCAGTACCTATTCGTTAGGATTTTATACTCAGGTAGCTGTATCAGTTTCTGGTTACATTGGTACAAATATCCCCAGTAGAGATAGGCTTTCAGAAATAAAAAGTGCAGGAAATCCATTAATTTTAAATTTCTTTTCTATTTACCCTCCTTAGTATTCACATTGTCAAGCATGTACAGGCCTAAAAATGTTGGTAATACGATAAATATTTATCAGATGTTTCCTTGCCTGCTTAAATAGCAAACAGGCCCTCAGACATGAACATCAACATTTATTACCATCATTCATTTAGTATGGGGGAAGGGAAGCCCTTCAGGATCTCCCTCATTACTTCTCTTCCCCTGCCCTCAAAGGCTCAGCTGCATGCTAAGTCTAGGGGAGGAGTGGACAGTGTCAGCCAGGATGACCAGAAGAGGACACTGTGAGGGTTAAGCAGAATGTCTCAGCAGCAGGTCCCGGTCTCTGCTAGTTAGGGAATTTGGAACAGAACCTGGGACCAAGCTCAGGGCCAAAAATGCAAATCACCTCCATAGCAGCATGTTGTGCTTCCAGCACACAGCTGGACGGCCCTGGTCAGGGCCATTTCAAACTGTTCCCCAATTATTTCACAAACAGTCAGTGGACCTTTCAGACACAGTTATTTGGGAAAGTCTTTTGTAACCCTCTGCTAATCCAAATTAACTATACCTTGAAGTTGTTATATTATTTTGCCTTATGCCTCAGATTATTTTTTTTAAGTATGACTTTTGCCAAACTTGACTTTTGCCAAGTTTCAAGAAACTTGAAAGAAAAACAAGCTGCCAGCTGTTTTGGTGTGACCCCTCCAAAACATGGCAACAGCCACTAGCAAACCTGCAACTCACTTTTGTTTTTGTATGCCATACATTTGTAATGGTTTGATGGATTAGGTATGTGCACCTATGGAGTAGTGTAATTAACATTTCCATCCACATCGAACACAATGCTGGCAGTGCTGTGTGAACCCAAAACACACCTTCCCTGCCACAGGAAGCTGCAAAACGAAATCAAAACAAAGGTCTTAAAACTGGAAACCAGGAAATACTATTTGGATTATGATTTCAAAGAAACTGGTATTAATCTGAAGTCATTCCATTGATTTTAGTGGAGTTACTCTGTAAATGATAAAGAATCAGACTCCTCAAAATTAATAATACATTGCACTTCAGTTAAATCTTTCTTCTCAGGATCTCAGAGTCATTCTGTTCAGGAAGTAAGCATTATTGATTTGCCCAAGGTGACTGCAGAGCTTTGTAGTAAGAGAAAGGCTGAAATCCAGATGATTTGACTACCATTTGCCCTTAATCATAAATCCATCATTCCTCCCCTCCTTCTCCAAGGAAGAAGTATTATTAAAATTCTGTCCACATCTTGAGCCACACTCAAAAAGATTTCAGTGGTTCACTGTCAGACTGGGAGGGCATTTCAAGTAGGTTCCTTCAGAGGTCTGTTCCGGGCCCAATTCTAGTCAATATTTTAATTAATGATTTGGATGACGGAATAGAGAGTGCACTTATAAAATTTGCAGATGATACCAATCTGGGAAGGATTGCCAGCTTTTTGGAGGATAGGACCAGAATTCAAAATGATCTTGCTACATTGGAGGCACAGTCAGAAATCAGCAAGACAGAATTCAATGAACATAAGTGCAAAGAAGGAGAAATCAAATGCAGCCATACAAAAATGGGGAATAAATAGCTATGCAGCACTGCTGCAGAAAAGGCTTTGGGGATTATAGCAGATCACAGACTGAACAGGAACTGACAATGGGATGCTGTTGCAAAAGAAGAGCAACTCTCATTCTGGGATGTATTAACAGGAATGTCATATGGACACTGCAGGTAATGATCTGCTCTGCTCAGTGCAGGTGAGGCCTCAGTTGGAATATTATGTCTAATTTGGTGCACTGCACTTTATGAAAGAAATAGACAAACTGGAGAGAGTCCAGGGAACAAGCAACAAGAATGTTTGATGGTTTAAAAGACATGGCCTGACAGAACTATTGACAGAACTGAGTTTCAGTCCAGAGCTACTGGGGTCATGATAATGGGGTTTGTGGGTTTTTTTCAATATGTAATATATAAAAAGTTGTTACAAAAAAACGACAGCTGCCAGTTGTTCTCCATGTCCACAGGAGTAGGACAAGAAGAAATCGGCTTAGTTTACAGCCAAGCAGATTTAGGTTAGATATTAAGCAAAATACTTTTTAAGTATGTAGGTACTGAAATACTGGAACAGGCTTCCTAATCCAGTTATGGAATTTTCTTCATTGGAGGTTTTTAGGAACAGGGTAGACCTGGCAGGGATCCTGCCTCAGTGCAGGGAGAAGAACTGAGAGGTGCAGTGGGCAGCTCTGTGGCAGCAGACTCTTTGCACTCCACTCCCCCAGCAAAGGTGGCACCTGGGGCTGCTGCCCCGATCCACCCTGCACCTCAGCAGTTGCACTACTGGATGGACTAGATGGGTACTTGGGTTGTCTCTAGGTATACATTTCTGTGATCCTATGACATTTCTGGGCCTGAACAAATTTAATATCCTGATAGTATATGGTATATTTCCTGACTGACACGTGAGTTCCACTGCAGTTTCTAAAACTGAAAGATAGAGTCTGTTTCAGTGTATATGTACATGGCACAATGCGATATTGTACAGCTAATTCTGTATAAAGCTGAGAACCTGGATATATTAGTTCAGCCAAACTGTTGCACTAATGGGTCTATTCATCTTCTGGTACCCAAGCTAGATCTTTCAGAGTGAGCTCAGGTATCTCTGTACAGCTCTTCATTGTGACATATAGTTGTATCCTAAAAGTTTTTCCCAATTGGTTAAGCAACTTACTCGATGAGGCATAAATTGCTCCAGAGAAATTCCTTCTTGTTACAAATTAGCTCAAAATGACTTCATAACAGCAGGATCAAAGCAATGCTAAATCTGGACTAAACCTTTTCCTGTCCAATGAGAAGGACTGACATTCTGCAAACTTGAAATACAACAACTGAGGCAGCTTGGATATAAAGGTTAAACTAGACAGATTAATATGAGCTCCCATAAATCTCTTAATGCTATTCCAAATGCTAATAGTGACTGACATTATAGGGTTTCCTGAAACTGATTTAGAAAGGCAAGAACTCTTTGCAAGAAAAAGGCTGTTTATCTAATCCGAGAAGGAAAAAATCCTTAATTACCAGCCAATTTAGCTGATTATAACTTCTTTCACTAAACAAATATTTTCCAAGCACTGCATATCTTCACAGTTTTTGTATTATAAAGCACTTTGCAGGCAGTCTCCAGTATCCTGCAGTGCTTCATAAATATTAAATCATGTTCACAAAAGTACTGCCAGGAGGGCAACTATTATTATACCCATTTTATAGACTGGTAAAATGAATCATAGCAAGGAATGTGCTTTTCCTAAGGTCACATGTAGAAGCTGAGGCAAAGGAAGGATTAGATTCATGAATGCTGACCCCCCCCCACCCTGTTCTTGCCATCACATGTACTACTTCTGGTGAAATAGTTAAGGACGTACCATGCTATCCAGCTCATATGTAGAGAGTCATTTACTAATTTCCACACATTTCTCCTGCTTTTATTTCTACTTATTGAAATACCTGCACATGAGACTGTCATCCGTTTGGCAAAAGGGCAGATAGAGAACCTTAGGGAACTAATTTATTTTGTTGAGCGTAATCTTAGCTCACAATGAGAACAGCAATCCCTGTCTGTATTTCAAATCCTGTTTTAGCAACACAAATGCTGTGGGGAGATTTTTATCTCTGTAGCAAGAATCTACTTTGGTGAGAAAATACGCACTTGAAACCTTAGGGTGCCCAATTATAAAAATATTATCTGACTCACTGCTCCTGACTTGAGCCATCCTAGGCAAGCATCTCTATGATCAGAGATTGGGCTTCCCAGTCAAGATGTAGGAGATTTGATCCATTTCTTCACGGTGCTGGATGCCAAATGCGAGCAGCTGAAAATAAGTAGGTACTGGGGTGGCTCTAATATGCTGGACATGCAAGTAAAGGGTCTTGCAAATGTGTATGACCTACAGTTTTGTTAACTGTGAACTAAAAGCATTCACTGTGTATCAAAGGCCAAATTTGGCTCTCAGATAGACATGTATTGCCTACAAATTTTGTACCCTAATGTTTTGAGGAATTTCTAAAGATTTCTTGCAAGGGGTTTTTGTCACTTGTTCCCTCAGTTCTTAGTTATGTAATCCTTGAATGGAATGAATATACATGTCTTGTTATTATGTTCTGCAGTCTTTGCTCAGTGTACTGAGATACTCTGCAGGCAATTTTAAACCCTGCTGTAAAAACAGCTAGCAACATGCACATTTGGTAATAGGAAACAGATGTTGAAGGGGACTTCAACTATGTTTGATGTTCACTTTGTAATTGCATGCTTTCATTTTATCTACCTTCAAACAGCTCACATAGCATATATGAGCACACCTAATATATATCACCACAATTTATTGTGGACTGCCTTTTATGGGAAGATTGCTTCTACACTTAAGGCATGACAGATGAACTTATTCTTTCATTACCTTCCTAAGCAAAATTGAAGGGTATAAATGAAAAGGTGCCAAGACCAATTACTTGGGGCAGTAGAATGAAACTGAGACAGGAAGGTCTTTTCGAATAGTTACCCTCCACAAGGAGTGAAAACCCCATCACTTGGGTATGTGAAAACTTTCCTTTTTCAGGTCCTTCTGATGAGGTATTTAGCAGAATTCACAGATTTCATTGGAATCTGACAGGCCACACTATAAGCACTTCTGCTGTGGCCTTGACATTGTTATCTCTTGGGCTATCCACTGTGTACCTTAGTACCGGCATCACCCTAGCCCCTGTGAAAACTAAATGGGACAAAAAACTAGTGCATTATAAGAAATAGTCTGCCTGGCATGTAGATAGACTGGATGATCTGACAGATCTCTTCATCTCTGACTTCCATAACTGTCTTTTTGGATATGTAAAATGAGGCATAGAAGAGTTATTGGATTTGTCCACAGTCACAGAGCAAGTCAGTGATAAGGTAACAGAAAGGCAACCCAGGAACCTTGGCTTGCTGCACTAGACCCACACACATTGTTCAGTGTACTAGAAACTGGGAAGATTACCAAATGTCACCCAGATTTAAGCTCGAGGGCAAAATATTAAAGCCAGTACCTTCTACTGGCAATGTCATCACACAACCCATGGCAAAATTATTTGAGAACTTGTGGCACTCAGGAGAGGTACCAGAAGACTGGAATAGGGCTAATGTGGTGCCTAACTACAAGAAGGAAAGGGAGGAGGAGCCAGGGAATTACAGGCCAATCAGTTTGACGTCAATCCCTGAAAAAATCCTGGAAAAAAATATCAAAGAATCCATTAGAAATAGGCTAACGGAAGACAATATTCTAATAGATAGCAAACATGGCTTTGTTGCAAGCAGGTCATGCCTGACCAACCTAATTTACTTCTATGATCAGGTAACACGCCACCTAAATAAGATAGATGAGGTTGAAATCATATACTTGGACTTCAGAAAAGCCTTTGACTTGGTCTCCTACGACGTGCTCATGGTAGCATTGGAGAACTGTGGCCTCAATAACCCAACGGTCCGGTGGCTAGGGAACTGGCTCCAAGGCAGGGCCCAGAAAGTAATAATAGATGGAACAAGGTGGGTGGATCAAAACCTGATGATATTCAACAATGAGAAGTGTAAGGTGCTTTACCTGGGGAGAAACAACCTGCAACATACTTACAGGCTCGGCAGTGCTACACTTACTAGCACCACAACCAAAAGAGACCTGGGGGTCTTGATAGACCATACAATGATCTTGAGCCACCAATGCAATGCCTTAGCCAGAAAAGCAAACAAAACACTGGCATGCATCTACTGATGCATTTCAAATAAGACTAAAGATGTCATCTTTCAGCTTTACTCAGCCTTGGTGAGGCCACAGCTGGAGTACTGCATCCAGTTCTAGGCGCCACACTTCAGGAAGGATGTGTAGAAGCTTGAGAGAGTCCAAAGAAGGGCTATACATATGGTTAGAGGTATGGAGACCAGGCCATATGATGAGAGGCTGAGAGACATGGGTCTGTTCAGCCTGGAGTGGAGAAGACTTAGATGAGACTTGGTGGCAGCCTATCAATATATAAAGGGGGCATAACAGGGACTGTGAGAACGTCTGTTCACCAGGAGACCCCAGGGGAAGACTAGGACTAATGGTCTTAAATTGCTAGAAGACCACGTTAGATTAGACATAAGGAAAAACTTCTTTACAACTCGAGTGTCCAGGGTCTGGAATAGACTGCCCCCAGAAGTGGTACAATCACCTACTCTGGATATCTTCAAAAAATGTTTGGATGCTCACCTTGCTGGGGTCATTTGACCCCAGCAGTCTTTCCTGACCGAGCACAGGGTGGCTGGACCTGATGATCTTAAGAGGTCTCTTCCAGCCTCTAGCATCTATGAATCTATGAATTCTAGAACAGGCGTGGGCAATTATTTTGTCTGGAAGGCAACTCAATGAATTTTGGTAAGTTATCGAGAGTCTTCGATGCACAAAATCTTTAGAAGATATAATTTTAACAAATTATAGTTAAAAAACAAATCATATACTAAAAATCAAATATCTACTATAACATTTAAATTTTATTGCAAAAATATTTTGTCCTGATTTCTTTTTTTGAGTAATGTATATAGAGGTCATTGTATAATAGCTCAAAATAAAGCCTTCCTCTTTTGTATATTGTGGCGGGGGCGGGGGGTGATGTGAGGGTGGTGTAGGGAGTAGGTGTGTGGCAGGGCATGTAGGGGTGTGTGTGGGAGATGGAGGTGGGGTGCATGTGGGATGTGGGGATTAGGTATGGGGGGTTGTGGGGCATGTGTGGGGAGGCTGCCCAGGAGCTGGCAGGGGTGGGGGGAGGGAGAGGGGGCAGGGGTTATGTGCAGCACAGCCCTGGCCTCAGCCTCAGCCAACACGTACATCTTCCCAGGACTGTTGCTTCAGCCACCTAGGTATTGCTTGGCTCCCTCCACCTCCAGGGGCTCCTACTCCTCTTACCCCTGCTGTACCACTTTGGGCAACAAGTAACACAGTGAAACCATAGGGACACATGCCAGGCAGCAGATGCCCAGCCAGGCAGTGAGCAAGCTGCAGCTAGGCAGCTCTTGCCCCAGCACATGGGGCTTCAGCTCCTGCTCCTGTCTGCCTTCCACCCACTCCTCCCACCCGGGCTGATGAGCAGCCACCTGTGAGTCGCCAAGTGGGCGGAAGGTGGCTAGGAACTGGAGCTGGAGCCCTGCTTGTTGGGGCAGAAGCCATCTGGCTGCAGCTTGTCCATGGGTCCTGTCATTTCCCTGTGGTACTTGCTTCCCAGAGTGGTACAGCAGGGACAGGAGGAAGAGGAGCTGCTGAAGGCTGGGGGATCCAGACAGTACTCAGGGGGCTGCAGCTGCATTAGGAGCAGCCCTGCCAGGAAGCTGTGCATGGTGTCTGGGGCCAGGTCTATCAGTGCACGTAGGCAGGAGCTGGTAGGGCTCAGCCCCATGCGGTGCACTGTGCGGGTATCCATAATGACAGATTCAATCAATTTTTGGGCGCCTGCCTGCAGGCCAGATCCAGTCAGTTGGCAGGCTGTATTTTGCCCACCCCTGTTCTAGAAGCTCTGTTCAAGTCCTCTTCAACAATAACAGCAAAAAAACAGTGAAGAGAATTACACTATTTCTGCTATCCTTTATCTTTGTTGCCTGGGATTGTAACCTTTCACAAGCAGGGGCTGTCTCTTGCTAGCACCTGTTTGTACTGTTTGATATGAGACCACCAGTGTTGAGTAGGGTTTTTAGACACCACTATAATACAATTAATAATACAATAATTAAAATAATAACGTTACTGGTCATTCCTATACATTTTTCTTTAACACTGTTCTTTTTAATATTTAGTCATAACATACACAGCTCGCAAAGAGAAGGGAAAGTGCCAGTGTTCTTGATTGGCAGCATTCTCTGCTAAAGAGTGTTTTCCAGTGATTCTAGCTCCAGTTTGTCAGAAGCAAAGAGATAGGGGTCATGGTAGATAACCAACTGAACATAAACTCCCAGTGCAATGTTGCATCTCAAAGGGCAAAAACAATTATTACAGCCATAAGCAAGGGAATGCTAAGTTGAAGTATCAAGGGGGTATATGCATGTATATGGTATTAGTGAATACATTAATAGAATGCTGCATCCAGTTCTGGGGCCCACCAAACAGATAAAAGATGTTAGCAAATTGGGAAGGAACATGAATGAGCTGAGGCCTGGCAAAAATAACTTATAATGAGAAGCTTAAGAAGCTCAAAATATTTAGTTTATCCAAGAGAAGCTTAAGAGGTGATGATCACAAATACCTGCACAGGGAAGAGATTTCTGAGAGTGTATAGCTTCTTGGTCCAGCAGAAAAAAAGGATAACAAGATCCTGTGTTTGGAAACTGAAGCTAGAAAAACTCAGGACATGTCTGTACTAAAAGCACGTGACTCAAGCTGGCTAGTTTAAAATTGGTATTAGCAGTTTAGCCAGAGCAACATAGAGCTCGTTGTGGGTTTATAAAAGTACCCCAGAAGCAGGGCATATTAGCTCAAAATGAATTCCATGTTGCTGAAGCTAGATTGCTAGTGGATTCCAAGGTACTTAGTTTAAAGTTAGCTTGGATCTCTCTATACTACACCAAAGTAATTGGTATGATTGCAATGTAGTGAGGCCCTCAGAACAGAAATAATTTGTTAATCTTCAGCATTAAGGTTACTTGACTATTCTGGTGGATTCTCCATCACTTCATGTCTTTAAATCAAGATTGGATGCTGTTTGAAAAGATGTATATAGCTCAGGTGGAAATTATGGGCTTGATGCAGAAATTATTTTGTGAAATTTTATGGACTAACACAAAGGAGGTCAAAATAAATTACCAAAATTATCCTTTCTGGACTTTAAATGTATGAAATAATATTATAGCTTGTGTTTCCTTGCTTTTTACTCACCTGCACTGGCTGACAGTAGTGACAGAACCCCAGCAGGCAGAAGAGCTGCGGCTGGTGGCCTGCAACTTTCCCTTGCATGCAAGCGGGTCAGGAATAAGTATAAAGGGTGAGAGCTTTGGTTCTGCCTTACCCAGTGTACCTACCACTAAAGCAAAGGCAAGAGGAAGCTGATGTAAGAAGGGTGCAGGATACAACCCTTCTGGGACCAGTGAGGGATCAAGAAGTAGACTGTGACTTGTGGTGTCTGGTCCTTGCTGTGTTTGTAGAGCATCACAGCTACATGCCTTTTTCTATATGCCTTTTTCAGGCAAGACTGAAAGGATGTAATCCAACCCAAAGGTGCAAACCTCAAGTAGTCTTAAATGTGTTTCCTGTATACAGGCTTTAGTATGGCCAAGAAATAAGTATGAAGTTGAAAAGCAGAGTTCTGATATGGCCATAGGTAAAGGGTGGCTGAGTTGTCTTCTGTATGCTTTGCATACTGGAGTTGTGGAGGTTTTTTCTTCAAACACCAGGCTCTAAACACATTGGAATCAGAATGTAGAAAACAATGCATTACCATAGTAAGCACAGTTCTTAAAATCAGTCATGCATGGCTCACACATTACTAGTAAACTATACCTACAATTCTCAGGGAAAATAAATAATGGTGTTAAATTGTAACTTTTGAAGGGAGAGTGATTGGCCAGCCTCTGCTTCCTGGTGGGGCCATCGTGTTTGCTGTGGAAGCAGTGTAGAAATGGCACAAAAGTACTGCAAGGAGAATGTAGTGTCTGGTTGAAGCACTTTATTCTCCTTGCCGCAGCTTTGTCTTGTTCAGCACTCATACACATTGCTGTGCCAACCCTGCCTGGGGAAAAGAGGCAGCTGGGAGGCAGCAAAGGGGACACACTGTGCTTCTGGTTGGACATTTGACAAACAATACGGATCCTTTATCAATTTTCTTGGTGAGGGGCAGAATTCTTTTTTTGTTGTAGCCTCAGACAAAGAGGCAGGGAGGAGAGAATGCACCATCCCACCCACAGTGCAGAAATTATTCGCTACTCATCCTCTGCTCCAAGCAACCCCAGCTATCACAGTTGCCAAGGACAAGACCAGTCCTACAAATAATTTTCCAATTTTTTTTTTACAAAAACAAGTCCCCATGCTTATCCAGATTGTAAATTTTCAACTAGCTGAATTCTGGACTGCATTGGATTTAGTCGTCGCTTATACAATTCACTTGGGAAGAGTTACACTACTCACAAAGTTAATATTAGAAACTGGAGCTGAGAGGCCCTGTCAGGTTAATCCTGTGATACGTGTTTCCTTCGTGCTCCCTGCAGGAATCTTGCAGGTGCTGCTGTCATTCTCAAATAATGGAAAACATTGGAAAAATTGATTCCATTGTTTATTTTGCCAGAGATATTCTACATCCACATTAAAAATAGCCCCTCCCCAATCCTCTTTACTTATATTCACTTCAGTACAGACAGCCAATGAAAGGTTCTTGCAGTAGTTAAGCCTATAAGGTAGGATTACATTGTGCAAAGGGCAAGGATAGTCATTCTGCATTCAGGTGGCTTTCACCTATCAAAAGCTAGGATATAGAATCACAAACAGTGATAGAAACTGACCCTTTTGCTAATGAGACTGCTGGCTATAGAAGGTCATTACGTTTCCTTCTGTGTTTGGTTCCCTGAGTCCATTTGGTCACACATTTAATTTGAATGTTTTAATTGATTTTTTTGTAATATCTTTGTCTTTATTATACAATGCTTAGATATTCCATCAGAAAAACAAGTTACTTAAAGCAAGTTTCTCCTGCTTCAGTTATACTGTAACTAATTTTTTGTTGTGGTGAATACATGTCTCTTGCATTTTTCCTTGTTTATTTAATTAACATGTTTCATCATCCAGAAGCCCTAACTTGGTATTTGGAAGGGGTAAACCTAATTTCATAGATTTCATAGACATTAGGGCTGGAAGGGTCCTTGGAAGATCATCAAGTTCAGCCCCCCGCCCAAGGGGCAGGATGTCATCTGGGGTCATAGGATCCCAGCAAGATAAGCATCCAAATTTCTCTTGAAGGCGTGCAATGTAGTTGCTTGAACCACCACCGATGGCAGGCAGGAATTATGGAATCTATTGATCTTCTATGTATTTCCACATTTACCAGCAACTTGTTCAGCCAGGACTAAATAGTGTGACAATGCCTAGTGGCAGGGGGCCCCAAACTAGTGGAGGCCCCATAAGACAAATGACAAAAATGTGAAATTCACTTCTTGCAAAAGACTTGAAGAGCTGGAATGTCTGTATTCTGGATCCATTATTTGCTCCCCATTGAACTAAAAGATTACATGAAAAACATAAACATAACTACTTGAAAAAAAAGTTGTGTCCATCTGTTCTAGAAGGCAGGTTGGTTATGAGGCTATTGCTTAGTGAGACTAAGGGCTCCAAATATGTGAAAAAGAAAAATTGATTGCTGAGGATCCCAAAACAGGCAGGACATATAAAATATATCTCGTCTTAGAACCCGTGATGTAATGCTCCCTTGTAATGGGAAGATTTGTTGAAATCAGATAAAAAGTCCCTATATTCTTAAGGAGACACCTTGCTATGTAGATTTAGAGTGTTTTGATAGTAAATGTCTGGTAATATACCCATTATTTATTTTCGCTAGTGATGTGATGTTTCTGAAGGGATGGCAGCAAGCTCCCTCACATTCTGTGAACAATTTAGAATGGCCTAGACCTTAACACGAGTGGTCATGTGTGCATGGCACAAGTTCTAAGAAAGTTGGCTGTATATCATTTATTTTTCCCAGTCCTGAGGGTGGCTGAGAATTATCAAAGCCCCAGGTACAACTTTAAGGTTATTCTATGTTTTTCTGCCTGGTAATAGTCACCAAGTCTGGGAGGAAAAGAAGTCCAGGAGAGCTGACTGTACTTTAAAGAGGCCCTTTTAAGGATGCAGGAACAAACTATCTGAATGAGGTGGAAGAATGGGAAGTGAAATAAAAGACCAGCCTGGCTAGACAGCAATCTTTTCAAGGAGCTGAAACTCAAAAAGGAATCTTACAAAAACTGGAAACTTGGTCATAGTACTAGGAAAAAGTATAAGAATATCACACTGGCATGCAGAGAGAAAATTAGAAAGGCTAAGTCATAATTTGACATGCAGCCAGCAAGGACATAATAGATAATAAGAAGAGATTCTAGAGGTATGTCAACAGTAAGAGCAAGACTAGAGATTCCATAGGTCCCTTATTGAACATGGAAAACCATCTAGTCACAGACACTGTAGAGAAGCCTGAAGTATTTAATGCCTTTTTTTTAGGGTTTCACAAACAGAGGCAGCTTTCAGCTGACGAGAGCACTTGGCAGCAGAGATGGGGAATGAGACAAACAGCCTAGAGCAGGAGTTGTCAACAGGGGGTATGCATACCCCTGGGGGTACTTTGAAAGGTCCCAAGGGGAACGCGGGGGCAGATGGGGACAGAGCTCCACCACCCTGCGCGCTGCCTCGCAGGAGCAGGGCCGGGTCAGGGAGAGAGCAGGGCCGCATAGACACTGCACTGCCGCGCACTTGTCTCCACCTCCACTCCGTGTACGGCTGCTTGCCACCACCCCCACTCTGCATCCAGCTGCTCACCCCCCACCCCTTCTCCCCACTCTGCATCTGGCCACTTGCCATCCCCTCCCCCTCCTCCCCCCCCCAGTCTGGCTGCTCACCATGGCCAATAATACACTTATTAAAAAAGGTTGAAAACCCATGGCCTAGAGTAATGGCAGAACAGGTTAGGAATTACTTAGAAGAGCTAGATGGTTTCAAGTTACCAGGGCAGGAATGTACCCAAGTGTACTGAAAGAATTGGCTAAGGTCATTTTGGAGCCATTGGCTATCCTTTTTGAGAACTCATAGAGGTTGGGTGAGACCCAAGATGACTGGAAAAGGGCAAATAGAATGCCCATCTTTGAGAAGAGAAAGGAGGAGGATCCAGGGAACTACAGACCAGTCAGCCTGCCCTCTATAGATCATGGAGCAGATCCTGAAGGAATCCATTATGAAGCACCTAGAGAAGAAGGATAAGGAGTAGCCAGCATGGATTCACCAAGGGCAAGTCATGCTTGACCCACCTGATTTCCTTCTATGACTAGGTAACAGGCCCTGTGGATGAAGGGAGAGCAGTAGATGTGGTAGACTTTGAATTTAGCAAGGTTTGGTACTGTTTCCAACAACATCCTCTTTAACATAATAAGGTAATACAGACTAGATGAAGGTAGTGTAAAGTGGATATTTAACTGGTTGGATCCTTGTATTCAGTGAGTAGCCCTCAATGTCTCTATGTCTAGTTGGGAGAAGGTATTAAATAGGATTCCCCAAGGGTCTGTCCTGGGTCTGGTATTGTTCAACATTTTCATTAATGATTGAGACCATGCTTAGCAAATGTGTGGATGATACCGAGTTGGGTGGGATTCAGACACTCCAGAGGGCAGGGCAAAGATCCAGAATAACCTGAATAAACTGGAACAAATCATCCACAATCAACCAGATGAGACTCAACAAGGACAAGTGCCAAGTCCTGCTCTTGTGATGTAATAACCACATGTAGAAATACAGACTGGCTCTGTGGTTGTAGGGGACAGGACTAGAAGCAATGGCCTCAAGCTGCAGTGGGGGAAATTTAGCCTGGAGATTAGGAGGAACTTTCTGACTATGTGGATGGTCAGGCATTAGAACAGGCTACCTAGAGAAGTTGTGGAATCTCCATGTTTGGAAACTTTCAAGAGCAGGTTGGGCAGATGTTTGGCTGGGATAGTTTAGTCCATAGGCACTGACTTTTATTTTTGCTGTGGGGGGGTGTCCTAAAATGATGGACATATGGAAATTTTTACGTATTTCAGGTGACTGCCCTCTTCCCAAGGGAGGCCAGCGCCCTTGGGCCGTCATGTACTTAGAATCTCTGGTTTAGTCAAGCATGATCCTGTTTTGAGCAAGGGGCTGGACTAGATGACCATTAGAGGTCCCTTCTAGCCCTATTGTCTTATGATTTTATGACCAAGGTCCTCAGGCATGGCCTGTATCCCTGTCTAGTTCACCCCATTCCATACTACCAGGGGATACCTCCATATATGTAATATCCCAGACTGGCTTTCCAGGCACTTCACATTCTCAAGGTAGTATGAAGATGCTGGAGCAGAATCCAGGATCTTTGTTTGCTACCATTCCCCTTAAATAAAATCAGAACTGATGGAGGAGGCAAGTCATGTTTCTTCCATTTTGGTGCCAAAAATGGTGTGCTTTTCCTGTTTTAATTTCAGCATTCTTGACAACCTAATTTATCAGAATGTCAAATGTCAAAGCTTGCAGGCAAAAATAAAACATGGAGATTATAGAAAATCATGAGGAAAGAATTCACAAGAAAAGCCTCTAACACAAAATATATGGATCATGTAATCCCTGTCATTTTGCATCTTTGTTTAACTATGAAATCTGCTATAGGAACTACTGGTGGCTTTCTCAGATGAAAGGAGATGAATATCATTTTAAAGCTCCCTGACGAGTTGTCATGTAGATCTGTCATTGCTTGGAGAGGGGCATAGCACAGCACATAGCAAGATGTGTAGATGACAAAACATTAGCTCCCAAAAGAAACTTTAAAGTGATATACAATGGTATAAATCCTGTGTTCAAATGAAGACAATCCTTCCTGAAATTTTGTCATAAACTGGCACAAATCAAAAGTTTTACATCTAAATGTCATGTTAGTTCTGAAGTTTGAGAATAAGTATGAAGCTCATTCCCTCTTATGGGAATTTGCCGGCAGGGCAAATTATGCCGAGGGGAAACCAGCACGGGTTTGTGGCGGGCAGATCGTGCCTGACCAATCTAGTCTCTTTCTATGACCAGGTTACGAAACGCCTGGACACAGAAGGAGGGGTGGATGTCGTATACTTAGACTTCAGGAAGGCCTTCGATACGGTATCCCACCCCATACTGGTGAACAAGTTAAGAGGCTGTGATGTGGATGACTACACAGTCCGGTGGGTGGCGAATTGGCTAGAGGGTTGCACCCAAAGAGTCGTGGTAGATGGGTCGGTCTCAACCTGGAAGGGTGTGGGCAGTGGGGTCCCGCAGGGCTCAGTCCTTGGACCGATACTCTTTAATGTCTTCATCAGCGACTTGGACGAGGGAGTCAAATGTACTCTGTCCAAGTTTGCAGATGACACAAAGCTATGGGGAGAAGTGGACACGCCGGAGGGCAGGGAACAGCTGCAGGCAGACCTGGATAGGTTGCACAAGTGGGCAGAAAACAACAGGATGCAGTTCAACAAGGAGAAATGCAAAGTGCTGCACCTAGGGAGGAAAAATGTCCAGCACACCTACAGCCTAGGAAATGACCTGCTGGGTGGCACAGAGGTGGAAAGGGATCTTGGAGTCCTAGTGGACTCCAAGATAAGCATGAGCCGGCAGTGTGACGAAGCCATCAGAAAAGCCAATGGCACTTTATCGTGCATCAGCAGATGCATGACGAATAGGTCCAGGGAGGTAATACTTCCCCTCTATAGGGCGCTAGTCAGACCGCAGTTGGAGTACTGCGTGCAATTCTGGGCGCCACACTTCAAGAAGGATGCGGATAACCTGGAGAGGGTCCAGAGAAGGGCAACTCGTATGGTCAAGGGCCTGCAGACCAAGCCCTACGAGGAGAGACTAGAGAAACTGGACCTTTTCAGCCTCCGCAAGAGAAGGTTGAGAGGTGACCTTGTGGCTGCCTATAAGTTCATCACGGGGGCACAGAAGGGAATTGGTGAGTATTTATTCACCAAGGCGCCCCTGGGGGTTACAAGAAACAATGGCCACAAGCTATCAGAGAGCAGATTTAGACTGGACATTAGGAAGAACTTCTTCACAGTTTGAGTGGCCAAGGTCTGGAATGGGCTCCCAAGGGAGGTGGTGCTCTCCCCTACCCTGGGGGTCTTCAAGAGAAGGTTAGATGAGTATCTAGCTGGGGTCATCTAGACCCAGCACTCTTTCCTGCTTATGCAGGGGGTCGGACTTGATGATCTATTGAGGTCCCTTCCGACCCTAACATCTATGAATCTATGAATCTTTTTGCCTTTTTTTCTTCAGCAGTGAAGAATTAACTAATTCACAAACTTTGCAGTGAGTAGTACAGTGTGTGAACGTAAGATTTTCTACTTATCTGAAAGGTCCTAGCACTTCTATCTATATATCCTCTCTTAAGTGTAACACTTACTGGCATGAGTGTCCAATGCATCCCTGCCATATCTGTTTTCCTCCTCCTATTTTCTACTGTACCCTGACCAGCCCAGAAGAACCCCAGGAGAAGCACTGGGATAGCAGATGAGGTAGAGATTGGGGACTGGGAAGAAGTGGGGGCCAGTGGAGAGCTGGGAAGATATGCAAGGTTTGGAGTAAGACTGATGGAGTCTTGATGGGCACTGAGAAGAAGTGATAGGGCATAACTGATAGAGAACTGGGAACTGAGCAGTTGCTGAAAACATGTGGGGCATAGGACCTGAACTGAGAGCTGGGGGCTGGGTAATGGCTGATGGTCTGAATTGATGTGGCAGATGGAAGTTGGGGACAGAAGTGAGGTTGTAGGGCCTGGACAGAGATAAGGGCTTGCAGGCAAAACTGCCTCAGAGGCTGGGTGAACAAGACTGATTTGCAGATTTGAGGCAGAATTAATTGTAAGGCAGTGGACAGCCAGACATGAGGGTTAGAGTTCCAAGCACCCAAAAGGCCCAAATCACCTTTCTTAAAGATCAAACCAGTTGTTAATTGCAGCCACACAGAACAGGTAGGGGGAATTAAGAAAGCCAAAAGACAGACCAAATATACAACATGACCTTTTAAAAAATATATATATTTTTGAGATTTTGGGGGGACAGAACCCATGATTTTTTTGTTGGGGAAGAACGGCTGAGTGATATTTTGTTTTTGTTTTGAGGTTGGCAATTTTTTACCTATCTCAGCCCTAATGAAAGAGCAAAGGCTACATATCTAATAGACCTCTAATAGGGAGTTCTACTTAAAAATCAATGGCACAAGATGACCATTATAGTTAAGCTCTAAATCTCATCTAGTTTAATATTACCTGAGGATTTTCCTCTGAAATAACACAGAATATTATCTGTTCATCCAGATGTTTAAGTGCTCAGCTTCAACATCACCGTTCGGTATCTGGCAGCTCCAGCTCTGATGTTTATGGACAGATTTCAAAAGATCTGTTTGGAAAATCTGGCCTCACTTGTTTGTGCTTAGACCTTTTCAAGATTCCAGCCATGGAGCATAAACCTTATATTTATTTGGATTAATCTAATTCAAATCTCCCCTAGAGAGAATTTTCCTGCAAGTAAATTACTGGTGGTCGTTTTCTTCTGATTTTTCTTATGATTTTGTCTGTGATTCCCTCCCTGTAGTTGTATGTTAAGGCTAGTGTGTGATTACACTTTTTTGTACATATAAATCACATCCATGCAGGCAGTACATAACCACACCCTAATGTTGCACAACCAAATATGCCAACTGCACAGGTCTGGGGGTCAATCATAATGCAATTTAAGCTACAGGGCAATCAGTTTGTTCACCGGGAGTGCACACTTTGCCACAAACCACAAAGTGGTTGTCTCCAATAGCCTTTAGCTTGGGTTTAAAGATCTGCTTAGAGAAGAGTCATATATTAGATACTTTTGAATCAGTATTTTCCCAATTGCTACCTGCCCCACTGCTGAAAACTTGTTTTTCCTGGCTCAGTTTGAAGATTAATTAGATAACCTGTTTATCTGATTAATCAGTGACCTGTTTATCGGATTTAGTGAAATGTTATCTTCAGTTTTATGATTACTCTGAATGGGCTGTTGGGCACCAATGTTGTGGCAAGGTTCAATGACTTAAAGTGCTATTTTACTTTGAAAAATTAAGGTATGTGGTATGTGACAATAGCACCTACTTCAGATTTCCTCCTTTTTGGTTTTTTTATTTGATGACTTTAGGGGGAAAATATAATCATTAAGTCCTTCTTCCTCTTGTTACCTCTGCAAAGCCAGTTATGCTAGGGAGAGTATAAAATGCAGTTCTATTCCAATTTACATCCAATCTGGCTGTAATCAACAAGGATAATTGAAATTTAGCAGAAAGTTACAATAGGGAAAGCTGGTTGAGGACACGGCGTTTGTACAGATGTCACTAAGGGCATTATCTAAAGAAAATGGAATTGCACAGGTGTAAGTGAAGGCCAAAACGGACCTTTGTAACGAAAGGTGATACACGATACAATAATGACCTAATTTGGCTTTCAAAGACCAGGTTATGTTTCCAGGCCTCTTAGTTATGGGATACACACCTTTACTTGCAAACCAAGCTTATCTGAGATACAAGAAATATACACCTTCACAATGCCATTTTGCAAAGTCACTTTTCAGAACAGATTTGTACTTTAATATCTGAACAGATATTTTAAATGAGAAAGTGTTTTTAAATCATTTGAAGACTGAATTGGTAATGCACTGAGCATTGTATAGTGCTATTTAAACCACAAGGCCTCAACACTTTTAATAAAGGTGGATAAGTTCTATTATCTTTTGTTCAAGGAAAAAACAGAAATGTGTGATGAAAATGATTTGCCCAAGGTCAGGAGAAAAAGCCTGTGGTAGAGTCAGGTATGGAGCTCAGATTTCCTCTCATTTGCAAGTCCTATTTTGCTATTCTAGAAAAGGTTATCAATGGCATTGATAGCTAAGGTTGACTAACACTTTCTATTATAAGACCCTGTTTTCATTAGCTAATAACTGCCAAACTTTAACCATAGAGACAGAAATTTTCCATGCCAGCTGTTTTCCTCAAGGTGACTTTTTAAAGTAAAAAAATAAAAGTCAGCAAAAATGGTACAGCCACTTCAGAGATCAAGATTAGGGGAAAATATAACTTTTAAAGTTAAAAATATCTTACATACATTTCCTTGAGCTCTAACCCTCCTTGCTTTGATACGTGGGCTTTACATTTGCTTTGGGGAGAATCCTGTGTTCTTTTACTGCTGTCATGAAAATTAAATCAAATTTGTCAGTTATAAGTCCCTGTAAGCCCTTACAAATTGCCATTTGTGCACACCTGGTTTTCATAGTTTTTCTTATAGTTTTTTTGGGGGCTGAAAGGGACCTTACGGATCATCAGATCCAGCCCTCAAGTCAGACACTGACAGCAAAAAAATGGGAAAATATCTATCTGTCCTGAATATACTTCTAAGTCTTTTTTTCTGAGATTATACATTTCAGTGCAATGTGGCACTGGAACTCAAAGAAAGACTGTGTCACCTCAGGACACCCCACGAACATGGAAGAGTAAACCACTTACCTTGAATGCAAAGGAGAAGTATTCATAGAATCATAGAAAGATAGGGTTGGAAGGGACCTCAGGAGCTCATCTAGTCCAGCCCACTGCTCAAAGCAGGACCATCCCCAATTAGATCGTCCCAGCCAGGGATTTGTCAAGCCAGGCCTTAAAAACCTCTCAGGATGGAGATTTCATTATCTCTCTAGGTAACTTTTTCCAGTGCTTCACCACCATCCTAATGAGAAAGTTTTTCCTAACATCCAAACTAAACCTCCCTTGCTGCAACTTGAGACCATTGCTCCTTGTTCTGTCATCTGTCACCACTGAGAACAGTCTAGCTCCATACTCTTTGAACCCCCCTTCAGGTAGTTAAAGGCTGTTATCAAATCCCTCCTCAATCTTCTCTTCTCAAAACTAAATAAACCCAGTCCCCTCAGCCTCTCCTCAGAAGCCATGCACCCCAGGCCCCAAACCATTTGCATTGCTCTCTCTCCAACTCATCCATATCCTTTCTATAATGAGAGGCCAAAAACTAGATGCAGTACTCCAGATGTGGTTTCACCAGTGCAGAATAAAGGGGAATAATTACTTCCCTCAATCCACTGGCAAGGCTCCTACTAATGTAGCCCAATATACTGTTAGCCTTCTTGGCAACAAGGGCACACTGCTGGCTCCTATCCATCTTATTGTCAACTGTAATCCCCAGGTCCTTTTTTGCAGAGCTGTTGCTTAGCCAGTTGGTCACAAGTCTGTACTGGTACATGGTGTTCTTCCATCCTAAGTGGAAGACTTTGCACTTGTCCCTGTTGAACCTCATGAGATTTCTTTTGCCTCAATCCTCCAATTTGTCCAGGGTACTCTGAATCCTACCCTCCAGTGTATCTACTATACCCCCAGCCTGGTGTTATCTACATATTTGCTGAGGGTAGAATCCAGTCCATCCCATCTTCCAGATCATTAATGAAGATATTGAACAAAACCAGCCCCTGGGGCACTCCACTTGATACTGGCAGCCAGCTAGACATTGAGCTATTGATTAATACCTGTTAAGCCCAACAACCCAGCTAGCTTTCTATCCACCTTACATTCATCCAGCCCAGGTATATTATGTCCACTGCTTTCCCCACATCCACAGAGCAAGTCATCTCATCATAGAAAGCAATCAGGTTGGTCAGGGATGGTTTGCCCTTGGCAAATCCATGCTGACTGTTCGTAATCATCATCTTCTTCTCCTCCAAGTGCTTAGATGTGGATTCTTTGAGGACCTGCTCCATGACTTTTTTCAGGGACTGAGGTAAGCTGATTGGCCTGTAATTCCCTAGTTCCACCTTCTTCCCTTTCTAAAAGATGGGCACTAGATTTGCCCTTTTCCAATCAGCAAGTGTGGCAGTGACCTGGTCATGTCTCTTGACAGCAAAAATTGTGTCTGCTTGAAAGAAATGTTTGCTGAAGCATCCTGTGATGGCTAAACTGGCTTTCTGAGGGTTAAACCTGGTTTTCTGCTGCTTATCTAGGTATTGCAGAATGCTTACAGCTAAAAGGTAAAGTGTAAGAGGAAGCTGTTGTGGTTAAGCATTTTCTGTACTGAGGGCTGCTCACCTTCTCCCTACACTGTGCTGTCTGGTGCAGTAGTCTGCGAGTTGACCTTACCTGTGAAGACCAAGGTAAAAAAGGCATTGAGTACCTCAGACTTCACCCTGGACTTCTCTTGTCATAGTCCCAAGTGCAGAGAGATGGATGGAAGGTGACCAGTCTGTTTTGCATTTTATTTATTCCAAGATGGGACATGGTTTCTTGGAGACTGTCAGCAGACTTGTGTCATTTGGTGCTTATCAAGTCAAGCTGTTTGAACTTGATCCAGGGATGGGATTCACAACTAATTAATAATTCTTAGCTTCTCTTTCCTTTCCCTCTTCTAGGCTGTGCTGTAGGTGTACAGGAAAAAGGGAGCAATTACTTCTTCAATGCTTCCATCTGTCCATGAAGAATTAGTTGAGCTCTCATTCTGCTGTTTGTTTACCAGCAGCAGTGGAGCAACTAGAATTGCTCCCACCTCCCTTACCTGTGATGAAGCAGACAGTAAACAGGGATGCTGATGAGCAGTTGCAGCAGAGAAAGGTCAACAGCTGCTCAGAGCAGTCTTCAGGCTGCAAACAAAGAGGTGGAAGGTGTTAAAGAGGTCATTCTTCCTCCCACCACCTCATGCTGACAGGGCTGATTTAGACATTTCCATTTAAAATCAGTATGCCACTCAGGGTACATATTTCCAATTCATAGTCCATTACAAATTATTTTAACCCTCTGAAGGGCCTCAAGGGGCCTTCAGGTCTCAGGCTGGACACCACCGATATAAAGAAACTCAAATATAAATGGAAAATAGTACCTTAAGCTGATTATGCTAAATACTAAATGTTGGGAAAGAGGCTATGCATTGTTATATCTACTTGCTTAGTGCATAGGCAAGACAGTTAACAGATTCATTTTTGCAAAAATATAAATTCTATTATTCTGTGAAAGCTTATATCTCTGTAATTTCAATCAAGTGGTTCAGATGCAACTAACATAGATATACAAAGCACTCAGAGAATCATAGAAAATTCATAGCAAATTGATTTGCAAGGGACCTCAGGAGGTCATCTAGTCCAACCTCTGGCTCAAAACCATCCCCTACTAGATAGATAGTATTCATATAGGACTATAGTGGGACTCCACCACTGACATTCAGTGGGCCACAACTTTGGTAGGACAGATGAAAGCCTGAGTTTCATCTAACAGCATTAGTATATCTGATTTCTATCATGCTGATGTCATGCATGATCTGTTATGCTCCTGCCTACTATTACTTTTTTCCTTTTTGTAACGTAATCCTGCAAGCTTCAGGCAATGATATTTTGCCTTGTGATTTTATTCTTTTTAAGGGGGCAAATGGAACCAAACTCAGCATTTGATGTAAAGAAAAGTTTGGGGCATTCATGGCCACTTGTTGTTGCCTGGGAACAAATTATCTTCCATCATTTGTGTATGTTTTAGCTGGTGAGCTCTCTGGAGCCGGAATTCCTCATTCCCAACTCCGTTCTTGCAGTTTCGCGGTTATTCTCCCCAAGGACCTTCTAACAACTGTCCCCCCAGACAAGCTGCCATAAGCACATCCTAGGTGTCTTCCCAGCTCCTGTCAGTCAGGTGATCATATCTGCAGACTCCCTCCAGTGCAGAAGTCCTCTAAGGCCACGCAGGGCAGCAGCCTGGTCATGCAAGGCGAACTCTTAGGCCGATCCGATCCGCCCTGCTGGTCACAGCCAGGCTGGTGGGCAGTGCTGCACACGGATGACTCTTGCAGGTTGAGTAGGGACACCCCAAAGGCCGGGATTGACCTAAAGGGAGTTGATGGATACTGTCTGTTGACTGAGAGGGAGCTGGGGAGGGGAATGAACGTGCCTCCCTGTACTACCAATATATCAGCCGGCTTTAAAAGCCAGGGAACAGCTTAGCAAACAGGGACAGGAGCCTGGGGAGTTAGCTGTGGTCGTGCCAGGAAAGCAGGGCAGGTCGCTGGAGGCTGAGGGAGGCGGTGGGGCGCCCGTCCCTGCAGTGCGAAGGCGGGAGCAGCCGGAGGGCACTCGCCAGCTCCAGCCGAGCCCCGGGCGGGACAGGTGGCTGAGCGGGCGCTGCGGCCCGGGGGCGGGCGAGCGCGGGAGGCGGAGCCGCGCCGCATCATTCACGAGCCGGGCCGGCCCCGCCCCGCCCCGCCCCGCCGCGCGGGAGGAGAGGGCTGCGCTGGGGGAGCGGGAGCGGGAGCGTGCTGGACCCCGCAGCCGTCGCCGCTGCGGGTAGGTGCTCGCGGGGAGGGGCCCGGAGCGGAGGTGGGGAAGGCGTCCCGCAGCCCCGGTACAAACGGGGACCCTGCAGGAAACGGGGCGCGGGGCTGCGGGGCAAGGCGATAGTTTGCAGGGGCCGGGGGACAGGAAGCATTGGTCTGCCCGGGGCATGCGACCCGCGGCTGGAAAGCAGTGGTTTGCATGGGGAGGGGAAAGACACCTAGGCAGCAGCAGCAGCGCGGCTCCGCGGGAGAGGACCCGCGGGACGGGTGCAGGTGCCCTGGGGCGCAGGGGCGCCCAGTAGAGGGCCCTGGGGAGGGGGAGGTGTGTGCGGGGGGAGCAGGAAGGGGTGTCGGGGGTGTCGGGCCTGCAGGGCTGAGAAGAGGGTGAAGGGCCCTCCCCCCTCTGGGAAGCATGGTGGAGGGACCACAGCAGCTGTTCTGCTCTGAAGGAAACACTTCTTTGCCCCCATTTCTGTTGGTTTTGCTGGGGCAGCTGTGCTGTGACTATACGGGGTCGCTAGCTCTTGCAGCAGGGGGAGAGGAGTGGAGACCGGTGTGTGTGCAAGGGCTGGAGACGAGTGGAGCACTAGTGTAAGGGGGAAATATCTAAGAGGTCCTCAGGCATGAACTTGGACACAGTTAGAGGAACCTATCTATGCTTATGAGCAGGGGCCAGATTCTGCTAAGAGTCATTCCGGTGCTGCATATCTCAGGTCAGTCAGTGGAGGATGTTGTGAGGTACACGGCGGGGATATATTGAATAAGGTGCTGTTTTAGAAATGTTTTTAGCAGGCTCAAGATGCTAGTGCGAGCAGGAAAACCCAGCAATTGGATCTGCAGTCAGATCATGAGTCCGTAACCGTAACTTTTAACAGAGACCCAGCAATGTCCACGTTTTGGCTTCTATAGACAGTGCAAGAATTATCTGTGTCCAGAAGTGACAGTGGGGAGCTGAGTTAGTTGAGAAGATGCCAACCATACCCCGTTGACAGCTAAGTGTAGTTCATGTCAAATCATATAAGTGCTTAAACCCTGGTCTGAGAAGGGGAGGGCTCAGCTATCAAATGTGTATTTTAAGATGAGGAAGGGAGATGCTGTAGCGAATATGAGCTCTCGCCCTTGTCCACTGTGTAGAGGAAAGCAAATTAAAAAATCAGTTGTTACTCCACAGTGAAACAAACCATACTGTGTAATTTATAGTAAAGAGCATTGTGGGCTGGTGGGGGCTGGAGAGCCCCCCATTTAGATGTTGCTGGGAAGAACAGGAGGGGAGGGACATGTCATATCTGGGAGGTGTTGCATTTCTAGCTGACACTGGAAATGTGGGTGTCTGTGTTAGCTACCACACCTCACCAGTTCGTAGTTGTCATATCTCCTGTTCATGGGATGCCTTTATAGAGTTTAATGCTGTTGTAATCTCTTATGTATTGCTGTACAGTACTCTCCTAAATTGTAGTTTACAAACAGTATCTGTGCAACTGAGATGTGATATTTTTTTTTCTTTGATTCACTTAGTAATCTAGACATTGGGACACTGGCTAATATTTAAACCTGCTTCCAATTTGCTTACTTGGAAAGCAAATCTCCCACCCATGGACTTAAGTTTTTTTGCAAAAACTTTAAAATGATCACCTTTTATGAGGGATTTTTTGTAGCATTCAGTGTGCAATGCCTGTCTTTTTTTTTTTTTTTTAAACTCCTTACATTTTGAACAGTTTCTGTAAAAGCCTTCCTGTATTCTGAATATCTAGCTGCTTTGCCTTAACCCTGGCTTTTAGGACAGGCTCATCTCGTTTTGAACTTGCAACCAGGATGTTAGATGCAAATGGAGACTACCTGGTATTGTCTTTGTTTATGGCATCGCTGCCAGCCTGTGTTCAGCAGTCCCTGATGTTCAGTAGGTTCGTTTGCTCCATACTCTTCCTATGGCAACAGGTTGCAGTCATTCATAGGGCCTGCAAAAGGTTTTGTAACAGAAAACTGCACTTGTAACTTACCAGTGATCAGCTTGGCTTACTGTTTTATGTACTTTGAACGTAGAGATTGATATTTTTATGTAGATTTAAGAGCTGTAGTACAATAGTAACTGTCAGTTTTTGGCTGCAGCCACATAATTCACCTGCACCTTTGGTGTGGGTTGTCACTGGAATGCTAGACACGCACTTCTGTGAAGTGAGCACAGCTAAGTCCTTCATTCGTGCCCTACATGAGCAGCTACCCCTTCTTCTGCCTTCCCAGAGGGCTTCCACAGCTTGCTCCAGCAATTTAGCCTCTGGTTGAGTGAATCTTGGTGAATTACAGTCGCATCACTGGATTACAATATTATATTTGCATGGTTTACAGTGTTTACTAGAAGTACAATCCTGAGGTTAAACCAGGGAACTGGGAATCTGGAAACTGTATTATACTTAGCTGTGGCAGGGAAGGTTCTTTGGGTAGATGTGATATCTTTTATTAGACCAACTAAATAGTTGGAAAAAAGTTCTTTGCAAGTTTATTTTAGCTGTGCCACTAAGATTTGGTGTAATCTTGGAAGCTACTTAACTATTTAGGCCCATGTTTTATAATAAGGGGGTGCTACTTCGCTATGTAGCATGGGCTTCTGAGGCTTAATTATTGTTTCTAAAATGGTTTGAGAATATTGTATGAAATATGTGAAATATGCTATATAATGGAAATGGTGTTGCAGCATTTATGGTAAAAGGATTTTGCTGATACAGGGAGTGGTAGCATACAAAGAGTGGTGGAATAGAGAGAGAGAGAGAGAGAGAAGAGGCAGGCAGGCAAGTGCAGAATAAATACCAAAAATCTAATAGCTAATACTCTTGCAAACTAAATTATTTCATTCAGTTGCTTACCTTGTCATATGGGAACTGTTTTTTTTAATGAAAACTAGAATACTGAAATGAATTTCTTGTATCTTATGAATTGAAAATCCTTTTAAAATTGTAAAATCCTCCTTTTTTGTGAACATGAGGAAGGGTGTAATGGCAATGCCTATAGCTCAACCAGGGAGCAGTGGCAGATCCTTTAAAGGGTGCAATGAGGTGTGAGGTGATTGGCAGATAAGCAGCAGCTCAGGCTTTCCTCTTCCTGGATGATTCTCCCCCTCTGCCCAGCCTCTTTTCAAGGAGATAAGCATTGTAATAGGTAGATTCGTTTTTGGAATTGGATGCCACTCAATTCACAAAAGTTATGGAGGGGTACCTCCAGTTCCAAAAGGTTGAGAACTACTGGTATAGTTCATGAGTTGCAAAAGGAGTACATAACATTTATTTTGCTTTTAATAACATGAGGTTCTCGTGTATTATGAAGAAGTTGCGGAGATGTGTAGGGACCATTCTGTCCTAAGGTTTGTGGCTCTTACAGTTTTGCCTTGAGGTTTGGTAATAATGTTATGGGTTAAAAACTGTTGGGATAGTCTCCTCTTTCAAGTTCTATCTATCTACAGCAGCATCATTAACCAACAGTGAACTCTGAACAAAGTTTCTTTTGTCTGTGAAGAAGAGGATAAGTGCCAGGACCTCTTTCATATTCCAGATTCTCTGGGTAGGGAAGCTGTCATTTAGTGAATTGAATTCCCAATCCTATGCATAGAGGCATTTCAGGTCATGAGACTGGTAATGTTTCTGCAAGTTTCTAATTCTTATTGATACAGCACCCAAATATCCTAGGGCTTTGTAAGATTTAGAAAATATGCGTTTCTGGTCCTAAGAAACTTCCAGTACATAAGTTTAGATGTAATATTACCAATTAAACTAACAGTCAAAGGGCAGAGAGAGAGAGATCCCAGTCACAACTCTGGCAGAACTCCTTTGTTTTTAAAAGTCCAGGGAAGCCCAGGATATATTATGGCATCTGAAGATTTAATTGGCACCTGTAGGGTTGAATGATACCTATGTTCATGCCTTTGTGGTAGGATGTGTTAACATTTCTGCCTAAGGCTGGAAAATGCATTGGGCTAGCATGGATAAGGTATAACCGCTACTGTGACTATTAGACCACAAGGGAGTGATGTGGCTAGTATTTTAATTTACTTATTTATATGCTGCCCTTCCCAGAAGAGGTTCAGGGCAGCTTATGTATAAGTACCCCTGAAACCCAGTTTGAGCAAAGTGATACCCATTTCTAGCTGGGTCAGCTGTGGACTGCCTTCTGCAAGTATCTGAATAAAGGCTGGAACTCAGACATCTCAAGCTGTAACAAGCTGCCTTAATCGCTCTTCTGTTGCCATAATGTGAGATGGGCACCTTCATAATTTCAACAGGATCCTTCTGTGAGGCCTGCTAACCTTCCAGCATCTTTGGCTTATGGCTTAGTGATTCTACCAGTCACATTAGTAATGGTTACTTCCCTCCAGTGAGGAGGACAGCAAGGTAGTGATTTACTTGCCTAGCTAGCTGGGTAGTCTGTTTTGTTTTTTTTTTTGTGTTACTGAAGTATTTATTTAGAGATATGGGTTGTATTTCTCTTAACGTTAAGCATGCTTGACTTAAACTCAAAAATCAAGGCAACCAACAGTGTGTACCCTCTACTCTTCCACCCAGTGACATGTATCTTACCAGTAGTACAATCCCTATACACCACAGAGAATGCATTACCATTCTTCATAGATTTCATAGACATTAGGGCTGGAAGGGATTGCAGAAGATCAAGTCCAGCCCCCTGCCCCATGGGCAGGAAGTCAGCTAGGGTCAAAGGATCCCAGCAAGATAAGCCTCCAAACGTTTTTTAAAAGAATCCAGAGTAGGTGCCTGCACCACTTCTGGAGGGACTCTATTCCAGGCTTTGGGGGCTCGGACAGTAAAGAAGTTTTTCCTTATGTCCAGCCTAAAATGGTCTTGGAGGACTTTGTGACTGTTTGACCTTGTCATCCCTTGGGGCGCTCTGGTGAACAGATGTTCCTCCAGATCCTGATACACACCCCTTATATACTTATAGGCTACCACCAGGTTACTTCTGATCCTGCACTTTTCCAGGGTGAAGAGTCCCATGGCTCTCAGCTTCTCAGAAGGCCTATTCTCTTGCCCTCTGGTTATGTGCATGGCTCTCCTCTGGACTCTCTCAAGCTTCTCCACATCCCTCTTGAGTTGTGGAGCCCAGAATTGGATGCAGTACTCCAGCTGTGGTCTCACCAAGGCCAAATACAGTGGGAGGATGACATCCTGAGATTTGCTTGAGAAGCATCTATGGATGCAAGCCAGGGTTTTGTTCGCTTTACCAGCTGCAACCTCGCATTGGTGGCTCATGTTCATCTTGTGGTCAGTCATGACCCCCAAGTCCCTTTTGGCCATGGTGCTAGCAAGCATATCACTAGTGAGCCTATAAGCATGATGCGGGTTTTTTTTTCTGAAGTGGAATATCTTGCATTTTTCTGTATTGAATGTCATCAGGTTTTTATCCGCCTGCTTTCTAAGCCTATCAAGGTCAGCCTGGATCACCAGCCTATCCTTGGGTGTGGATGCTGTACCCCAAAGTTTGGTGTCTTTGGTGAATTTGGCCAGTCTGCTTCTGACACCAGTGTCCACATTGTTAATAAAGACATTAAGGAGTACGGGTCCAAGGATAGAGCCTTCTGGGACCCCACTGGTCACGGAGCGCCATGATTATTCACTTCTGTCGACTACCACTCTCTGGGTCCAACCTTGGAGTCAATTCCCCAGCCATTGGACTGTGAGCTAACTGAGGCTGCAGTTGGCCAATTTTTTTCATGAGGAGATCATGGGACACCAGATCAAAGGCTTTTGTAAAGTCTAGATATATGACGTCAATCTTCTCCCTTGTCACCTTGATATGTCACCTGGTCATAGAAGGAAATGAGATTGGTTAGGCAAGAGTTACTCACAGCAAACCTGTGCTGGCTGTCCCTCAAGATGCTGCCATCATCCAGCTTGTCAAGAATGGACTCTGATAATTTTTTCCAAAATCTTCGCAGGGATTGAGGTCAGGCTGATTGGCCTGTAGTTCCCTGAATCTACTTTCCTCCCTTTCTTGAAGATGGGCATCACATTGGCTTTCTTTCCATCTTCAGGTACTTTACCTGAGTGCCACAAGTTCTCAAATATCCTTGCCAGTGGCTGGGCTATGATACCTGCCAGCTCCTTAAGTACTCTGGGGTGCAGTCTGTCAGGACCAGCTGACTTGAAGATGTCCAGTCTCTCAACCGACATTGGGTATAAATTCAACCTCACTCGCTGTCCAACATCATGCTAGGCAGGGCAGTTCTTTTGGGCTGGTGAAAAACTGATGCAAAGTACCCATTAAGCAGGTTGGCTTTTTCCTGGGTTGTGGACCCATGCTAAACCAAATGGGACAACTGACAACCAGTGTTGCCCTTGCTTTTCTTCCAACTCCCCATATATCTGAAAAAGGACTTTTTATTGTCCTCGATATGTGTAGCCAGTTGGAGTTTGGTTGCAGCCTTGGCTTTCCTGGTTCACTCCCTACAGGTATGGACCAGTGCAGAATACTCCTCCTTAGTGATGATTCCAGTCTTCCATCCTTTATAAGCCTCTCTTTTTAGACATAGGAGGTACACAAATTCCCTGTTGAGCCAAGGGGATTGCTGTGCTCTTTTGCTGCATTTCCTCCAAGATAGGATGGACATCCCTTGTGCTTTCAGGATCGCTCCCTTAAAGAGCAACCACTCATCTTGGACTCCCCTCCCTGTTGAGTCATGGCCCTTTAAGGCCTTGACAACAAGCCTCCTGAGATTATCAGTCAGCTTTCCTAAAGCCAAGGACATCTGCATTGCTGACTGACTAGCCAGTTTTGCAGTGGACAGTAAAAGTGATCAGCTCGTGGTCACTGTCTCCCGCTTTCCTTCAGTTCTTAGGTTTCTGACTAGATCATCCCCATTAGCCAGTACCAGGTCCAGCAGTGCTTTACCTCTTGTCGGTCAATAGACTTCTTGAGTCGGGTAGAGCTAGTCCACACATGTGAAGAAGCTTTGTGACTGTTCGGATTTGGCCGAGTGCTCTTTCCATGAGATGTCTGGGTAGTTAAAGTCTCCCATGACAACCATGCACTGAGAGCGTGTAGCCTCAGCCAGTTCCCTGGCAAATTCCTGGTCAAGCTTTTGTTCCTGATTAGGAGGTCTATAGTAGACTCCTACCATCGTGTCCCCTGTGCTACATTCCCCACATATTTTAACCCAGAGGGTTTCCAGTCATTCTCCATGGGTGCCAATGTCAGCTTGCAGGGATGTGTAGCTTTTCTTGACATAGAGAGCTACACCTCTACCCCTTTTCTCTGCACGATCTCTTCTGTACAGGGTATACCTGAGTATACCTGTGGCCCAGTCCCACCAGGTCTTCATATTCTCTCCCAACTGATATGCTAACCTTCCACCCTGCCGTTCCCCAAATTCCACATTCCTTATCACAGTGGTTCCCAACTTCTTTTATACTGCGGACTAGCACGGAAGTGTGACAGGTGCATAGAGCCAGTTGCCTCCCTCCCGGGGTGCCCCACCGCCCAGCATTAATCCCGCACGTGACTGCCAGTGGTGGAAGCTGCTCACCTGGGTGGACTGATGGGGGTCTGAGTGGGGGGGGCTCGTGCCACAACCCAGCAGCCAACCTATTGTGGCCCAGTACCAGGCCATGGCCCAGTGGTCGGGAACCTCTGCCTTATCACCACAAACATCGCACAATTCTTTGCTAATATTTGAGGAATAAGGCCTCAGTCCTGCATACACTGAAATCAGTTGGAACCTTTCAACTTACTTCCTTTGTGTCCATTGTGTTCAAAATTTGGTGCAGAGATAATTTTTAAAATATAAAACAGATGAATTTTTGCATTAAGTGCAAAACAGAACCCAACTCTAATTGTGATATTGCCATTATTCTATAATTAAGTGCTTCCTAAGCAACTTGGAATGTTTATTGTGTGATGCATACAGGAATAAGGCAATATATAAAGGAATGAGAAGAAAATCTTGGAAAGCTGAAGCAAAAAAAGACTCAGCAAGTTGTTGGACCTATATATGTTTGAGTTTATAGTATAGGTGCCTTGCAAAAATCAGTCTTTGCTTTGAAAACACTGCTGTTGTGTTTATTTATATTGAGTATATGTGCTCAGGATGCTTGGGAAAGTAACTTTTTTAAGGTAAGGCATAGATGATTGTTGCAAAAGGATTATTAGTGCTGTTTTTTATGGGCTTTTGCTAGCCATGAAGATCAGCTGTATCTTAGTAACCTAGATGAACTGTTAAATAGAAGTAGTTTTTTGTTTTTGGCTCTATTTTTGGTGTTTTTTTTGTCCACTGGCTTTTGCTTGCTTTTTTAAATAAGGATGCTTGTTGCCCTTTGCAGCAAGGATGCTGGTGCACCATACAGGTCTATTAGGCAGGGTTTTTATGAAGTGAAAACATGTGGAAGAAGTCACCAAATGTTTGTATTACTTGTATTTGTATTAGTTAGTGTATCACTATTGGTTTTGGTGATTTGCTTGCCTAGCTGGACAATCAGGTGCACAAGTCATTCTCCTGGTGGCCTTTCAAAATCTTGCCAGAACTTCATGGTTGAACTGGTCTGGATAGATATTTCTGCTGTCATTAGAGGAAAGTCACTGTGTCCGTCTGGAGAAATTTGTTGTTGGAACAGGAAAGAAGTAAATTGAATGTGTTCCTCATGGCCTCTCCTGGGTCAAGTATAAGCACATTGTGTGACCACAGAGATAGTGTGGGGAAAAAATATTTGCCATATATGCAGAATCTGTAAGGTGTTAGCGATGTCTTTCTTTTGTATCTCAAAAGACAAGAGGGGGAGGAGGTGGCAGTAGAATCCTAGGAAGTAGGTTGGTCAGGCCCTCTGTGAAGGTCATTGAGATGGTCAAGGTGTGGAAGCCAGCAAGAGTCCCATGTCTGGATTGGCATTCTTGATTTGGTTCTTGTATGTCTACTCTTGAGAGGTTTAGTTCTTTAACTAAGGGCATCATCCTCTCAGATAAAAGAGGAACAGGGGTGTCCTTCTGCCTCCTTCTCTCTTTATTTTTAGACTTGGCTTGTACTTGGCTAGTAGTAGACATTACAGGCCGCCTGAGTCAGTACCTATAGGAGGGAGATCTACCGAGGCTTCAGTAACCAAAGATGAAGTCAGATGTTATGTATGACATTGGACTATACATATAGCATTGACTGTTCGTGTTTATAGAATTGTTCAGCTACAATCAAGTGAAACTGATATAGACTTGTGTAGTCACCACTTTCATGCAGGTTTCTTATATAAAATGTGGAAAGTGTAAATGTAAACGTGACCAAAGTCTTACTAATTTTATACTGCTTTGGCAACCTACAGGAGAAACATGTTAGTTCATTTGCAGAAGTTCATAAAGACAGCACTATATTGGTTCTCACTTGAAAAGTCTTAACATTAGTAGATAAGGTTCTTTGGGTAAATGTGATATCTTTTATGAGACCAACTAAATAGTTGAAAAATTGTTCTTTACAAGCTTTCAGGCACAAACAACCCCCTTCTTCAGGCCTAGGGAGAGTCTGCTGGTGTTTGTATGTTCTCTTGGGTGGAATAGATGCTTAAGCCAATATGTAAAATGCAGGTCTGAAAGTGCAAATTCATGGCAGGGAAGATTAGAGGGGATGGGAGTTAATGGGTGTAAGATAGGTAGTTGGAGCAGGGAACACAAAAGATGGGAAGGTTTGACTGGTGATAAAATGTAGATGGTAAAATGTAGAGAGGTTACCTGGGATTACTGGATGGCAGGCAGGTTATAATATGCCATAAATCCAATGTCTATATTTAGTCCATGATTTTTTGTATCCAGTAGATTTATGAAGTGAAGTTTGTAGGCTCATCTATGAAAGGTGTTTTATAAAGTCCCTTTGAGGATTAGAACTGAGAGACTGGAAAGAGAGTAGATGTCTTGTGAGAGATCTGCACCCACAGGTAATTGGGCATTTTTGTCTTTGATAGATTTTCAGCATGCATTCATTCTGGTAACATTAGTAGAAATTCGTTGGCAAGGCTCTTACCCTTTATCAGGGAAAATTTCCCACTTATGAGTGAGAAATAGATTTTAAGTCCACGATGGCATCTGGGAAAAAAATTGGCGGAGCAGATTAATGAATCTAGAACAGTGGTTCTCAACCTCCAGCCCTGGGGCCAGATCCAGCCCATGGCGGCATGTTATTTGGCCTGTAGGACTCCCCATGGGTTCAGAAATTTGGTGATGGGGGAGCATTGGCACAGCTACAAATGTATGGGGAGCCCTGGATTGTGTGCGCTGGATCTGGCACCCAATCCCAGTACGCACAGCTGGATGGGGGTGGCACCGAGCCCCAGGGCCCAATCTTGCTGTGAGGAGCTGGGCAGGGGTGGCAGAACGGGTTGGTTCTAGACCCCCCAGGATCTGATCCGGCCCTCAGACAGGCCATGCACTATTCATCTGGCCCATGGGGCCAAAAGATTCAGCACAGCTGGTCCAAGCATTTCACTTCAGTGAAGTTATTTGATTTCCTCTTGGTTATAAAATGAAAGAGATGTATAACTTGCGTTAGATCAGGGGTGTCAAACTCATTTGGGGCCCTGTAACAGGGGGCCTTCTTGGGGCCTGTCTACCAATGGCCCCGCCCACCTGTTTCTGGGCCATCTGCCCATGTTCTCCCCTGCCATGCCTTGATGCTATTTAATTAATAGTTGTTAATTAAGTGGGAGGCTGCCCATTTCCTTGCCCCGATGCCAGGGGGTGCTATCTGTGGCTCCATACCTTCCTTACACCACAGCCCATGCCTCACAGATAGCATCCAGCTGTTATTCAACTGGCCCTACACTGGGCCTCAGAATCCTCCTGTCAGGACCCCTCCAAGATCCCTCCATTCAGGTGGCCTACCCTGCCTTCATTCAGGCTATCTAGCTCTGGAAACTTTTCCCCTCTCAGGTGTGGTCCCCCCAGGACCTTTGGCCATACAGGCCCTGGCCTCACCTCCAAGGCCAGTCAGAAACCCCAGGCCCTCCTAGCTCTGGGCATCCTTCGTGGTGGGCCCCTGGCCCTTTTGACCATCCTGGTCCTGGCCCCAGCAGTGACCAGTTGAGGGTATTCTCTCGATCAGTCTGAGTCTCTAGCCCCACTCTATCTCTGGGGTCTGCCTACTGGCCCTATTAGCAGGTAACCCATCCGGTTGTGGGGGCTAGGGGTTAAGGCGCCCTGACCTGCCTTTCACCAGGGTGGTAACTGGCCTGGCATTTCCTGGGGGCTCCCGCACCACCGAGAGCCCCACCAGGCCACCCACTCCCAGCAGGGTGCAGTTTTAGGTCATGCCCAGGACCAGGAGCCTCCTGACCATCCCTTACAGCTCCTCCCTTACTTCCAGGATGTTCCAAGAAGCCTCACAACCAGGCAATATTGTTGCCTCTCCTGCCAGCAGCCAAATGCCCTGCTTATATAGGCAGGCCTGAATCTAAGATGGCTGCTGTAGTCAGGCACCTGCTGGCTGCTTGGCTCTGATCTTAAAGTGGCAGGCACGAACAGTGCCCTGCCACAGGCCCCAAGCTGGATCCAGTCCAAGGGGCTCCTCATGAGCCAGGTGTGCGTCATGGTATGGGGCCAGTTGCTGTGGGCACAGTGCTGGTGGTGGTGAGGGACATGGGTCTTCTGGCAGTAGGAGGGGTCTAGAAGCAGCACTGGGACTAGGGAAAGTATCTGGAGGTCACAGCGGTGAACCAAGTTCATTTCCAGTATCCATGGACAGCAGAGCCAAAAAGCCTTGAATTCCACTGAAGGTCATGCTGCTGAACTTCTGGTGGCCCACCAGTAGCCAAGCAGCACAGATAGAGAAGCTCCATGAGCTATATGGTTGACACCCTGCATTAGATTATTTTCTATGGTAAAGAAAGGGGCATATGTAACAATACACGTGAGGGATATTTTTACATGAAATAAATTGTAGGTTTGATGTACTAATCTATATTTCTTTAATTTAGTGAGATCTATTATTTATATATTTTAAAAAGCCATATATGTTGTTTGTTCTGTATTTTATGCATGTGAGGAAGACATCAGACTTGGTATGAGTGATAAGAAATATGGGGTAATTGCTTTCCCATGGCTATATCTAGGGGTCTGTCTAATCTGAGGAGACAGGCAGCTAATTTCATAGGAAGGTCACAGGGCCAGTTGCCATTTTATGGGCTTATTGTGGTGGGCCACCCCCATGACTCTATCTGTGGGGGCCCACTGGCCTCGCCCCCTGCCGCTGACTGGTTAAGAGGGCTGTCCATCATGCAGTCCTGCCCCTCACCACTGATTGGTGGAGAGGGGCAGGGCCATACGATAGGCAGCCGTCTCAGCCAATGAGGGGTGGGAGCGGCAGCCATCTTGCCTACTCCCATTTGTGCTGGCAGTCCCTTCCCCACCCAGCAGGCTGAATGGCTGAGCTACAGTGGCCTTGAGGGCTGCTGGCTCCCACCGGGGAGCCAGCATTTTATTTTTATTGAGTTGTTTTTTCTCAAACTTCATGACATCACTCGATTTCATTTTTTCCGCCAAATCTGGGAAATCATGATTTAAGTAGGTCCCTAGCTGTATCAGACTGACACTATGAAATTAATGGAAGCTTAAATCTTTCTGTGAGGGGGAATCCATGCCCCCAGATATTAAAAAAGAGCCCCAAAGATAAATACATAGCTGCTAATCCATGTGAAAATAAGTTTGGCAACACTGAGGTTATGGAAACTTGGGGTATAGAAGCTATAACATCTTTTAAGTTGATACAAACTTCAGTTCAAAAGACTGGTTAAATGCATTTAGGGTTGTACATCGAGGCTGTAATTAAATGCACTGCCTGAGTCTTTTGTGTGACTAAAGACAACAAATCTTGCTTTGTTACAGCTATAATTGCAGTAAATATTTATTCCTTTAATTCCATTTGCTCCTTACACTACAGTCCCAATTTTGTATTTTCTGTTTATTTGTGAAGACTCTAAGAACTAGATTGTCACTAATTAGTGTTTTACTTTTTCAAGAACTGGGTATACGATAGGTTACATTTTTCCACACATTGGAGTAAATTGTTCTCTTCTGTTTAACTTGCTGGTGCAGTTATTTGCACATTAGACTTCCACATAAGATTACAGGCATTTTGTGCTTTTATCTTCTCCTACAGTGAGGACAGTCATTAAATAGTTGTTTTCTGTCTTTGCCAGAGATGGTGCTCTAACTCAGTCGTGTGAAAAGCTTCTACACGGTTCCAGTGCAAGTGTACATTCAAGACTAATCAAGGGATTGAGGACATCAGCTTTTTCCTGCTGTGAGATTTCATTCCCAGCTGAGAGATTTCATTCCCATATTTCTAATGTGCTGAAGTTTTTTAGACTTTGGGGACAAGATCTCTACCTCAAATTTTATGAATACTGAGAGCCATGGCTGTGGAACTTTTACTGCTGCTGTTGCTTTGTGGAAGTACAATTTCAGAGATGCAGCCAATACATAAATCACCTCCTGGAACTTTGGATTTTGGGTTTGTACCTGTGAAGACTTATGATACACATGCATATTATGAACCTGGACCAATAGGAATTTTGTTTAGCATAGTCCATTCTTTCCTTTACGTTGTGCAACCAAATTCTTTCCCTCAAGGTAAGTACATAAAATTATAATTTAGTTGTATGATGCATTAATAAGACATTTATTTTCCTAGTAACTAGTGGGATCACCTTTTAAAGTCAAATGGTATTTACGTATTCATTAATAGCATGCTATGTGGGATATGAACATGGAAAATCCACATGGTGCACGAAGTAATATTGTATTTTCATCTTTTCTAAATGATTGAAATCTGGAAATGGATATTTTCCTGTGTCTTCAAATTTTTTTGCATTTTTTTCGTGATGATCTTTGAAACAGTGTAGTTAGAAACAAAAGTGTTGGATTAGGAGTAAAGTACTAATTGCTCTGCTTTTTAAATGTTATATCCGGGATAGGAAATATAATGAGATTTATTTGCATTGTGTACTGTGATTGTTCATCACTCATCTACCAAACTTGTTCTAGAAATTATTCTGTGCATCTACATTCAAGTCATATGTAAATAGAATTGCATAGTTATGTAAACGAACACTTATTTCTAACTTGTAGTTCCTTTGTTTAGCTGCTAAAACTCAAGACTTGTTTCTTCTTTTAGACTATTTCTCTCCCCTTTATTTCCACTAGTGTGGTTCATCATCTGGAGGAGAAATTGTGAGTTCAGGCTTTTCCAGATTGCATTCCTGAAAGGTGCTTTAAAGAGCTCTTAGAGTTTGTGGATCTGTTTATAATTTACTTTTTCAACAGCCTATTTCAGATGTTAAAATGTAAGTGGAACTTGTACAAACACGGCATTACAATCCACAGTGGGCTGAAATTCTGAATATATATATATAGAGAGAGAGAGAACATTTCAAAATATATATACATGAATAAATTTCATATATCTATATTTTGAATTTTGAATCTGAGGAAATTTTTATATTTTATTTGCTTTCAGAGTTGCTTCTAATTATTTTGGCCACTGTAATTGTAACTTTGCATAAACGTAGACCAACTATTTTTGAATGTAGCAGATACTTTTTTAAAGTGGACTTCAATTAATCTAATTTTTTTTCTGAACAAGTATTAAAGAACACGTTAACTTTCCATTTTAACTCTGTCTGTGAGGTACTACAAGTTGAAAGGTAAATACTATGTTGGACCCCAATCAGTATTTCCTTATCATACAAACCATTAAATTGAGATTAGTAAGATTATTCATGCGAAAATAGGAATGGTTCCTTAAACATAGGTGCAGGATTTAATTTTATGAGGCCTTATCCTATATATCCTTATTACTAGAGCTACAGTTTACAACCATTTTTTGTAATCCTTTTGGGGACTGTTCATAATACTACACAGCTCAAAAATTGTTTACAGGATTAGCCCTACAGGGAGCAAGTGGATACCAGGAAGTAATTTATTTGTTTGTATTTAATATATGTTTTATATCCCCACAGTAGATAGTTTAAAACCAGTTATTAAAAATGCTTCTTATATTGACATGATGTGAAATCCTTTTTCGCCTCCCTACTCGTGTGCATCTCACTGCAAAACAGAGATTTGAAGGATCACGTGGATTTCTGAGTCATATTGTGTAATTAGTTAATCCTATAATCTCTTTTACCATATGCTATTTTATTTCCATGTACAGTCCACTAATGGTGTGGTTACTTTTTAACAATTATTTTAAAACTGGCACTGAAATTAGAGTTCAGTCTAATCGAGAGATGAAATGCAAAGATAATCTTAAAAGTGCACATGCAACTTTACATAAGTGTGTTTCTTAACTCAAAACTTCGTTGCTACTAATTAGGCTGCAGCTTCAGAACAGTTTAAATCTAGGCTATGATTACATTAGTTTAAATCTTTTTACAACAGTTAAAATTACAACAGTTTACAACAAGTTAAAATTACAGTTTAAAATTACAACAGTTTAAATCTAGTCTGTGATTACACTTTACATTGTGTGTGTGTGCGCACGTGTGCGCGCGCACACACATACACACACGAAAACAAGAATGTACATTTTTGCTTTATTACCAATAAGCAATACTTGAGGAAAGAGCCATATTAATATCTTTTGAGGAACAGAGAACAAGTGTTAAAATGGGATCCACTTCCATATTTGATCTTTCTCTTCACCTGTAGTATATGACCTAATCCTAAGAAAGGAATTTTTTTTAACGTCTTACTACTCCTTGTTTATAAAAACAAGCTTTCCAACTGTGTAACCATGCATGCGTATCCGTACTGTGTTACAGCATTTATAAGTTTGCAGTAATGTTGAAGCACAGCGGAAAATGTTGCAAACTGCCCCTGTGCGTGTAGTCTGCTTTTAGTCAGAAGTAAGCAATTGGGAAAAAAAGTTAATGTTGGTTTTATGCTTCAGGATAAGAGACAGTGAAATGTTACGTTTGTGTGGAGAATTTATTTTTTAAGTAATGTATATCAGTCTGAAGAGTTGCTGATACCTCAGAATAGAAGATCTGTAAGTTAAATATGGGAAGGATTTGGTTAGGAGAACTGGTAGAAGGAGAGAGAGAAACCCTAGCAGCAGAAAAAAAATCTAGTGTACATGTTTAAAGGGGAAAAAACCCCACTGGGCCAAACACCTGACATTTAATCCCAGAGCAGTTTTTAACCAATGTTGTGATCAGTGGGATCAGGATAAAATATGAAATATATTATACTAGCTTGGATATTATGACAAAGATAACAGCAGAATGATATGTGGATACTGTATATTATGATATGCTCCTAGTGGCAACATAAAACCTTGGATGCATCTTGTTTCACTGTTTAAGATATGTTACCATTTGTTGCTAGTTCTTATTTTGATTAAATATTACTGAAAACCTAAATATATTATCTTATCCTAATATTAATTTATAGTACTCCCATGATGAAAGGCTACAAATCATAATATTAAAAATCTTACATTTACGTTAATAGAAAGTTTATGTGATCGGATGCATCTCTTTGCTACTCAGTTTAACAGAACTAAGGAATTGTAGCCCTCCTCAGCACTGTTTTAGGTCTTTGAGTTCAAAAGAATAATACTGTGTTCCCGCTGTATGACAAGAAATTATCCTTTTGTTTTAAAAGAAATGGATTGCAAAGAAATGTATTGGTATCGATGTTAAACGTTCTGCTGTTGATTCCATCCACCTAGTCCTCTTGACTCTGTTGGACACTGTACTATTGCAAATAAGCAGTGTTTCTCCTTAAGCATAAATTGTATAACTATCTTGCAGGAAGGGAGGGTAGTCAGTGGGCAGAACACCGAGGTGGCTGGGTGCTATTCCCAGTTTAGCGGCTGACCTGTTGGGTGACCTTGGGTAAATCCCTTCGCTTTGCTGTGCTGCTGCGTCTAAGGTTATACAGTGAGAACAACAGTGTTTACTTCCTTTGTAAACCTCTGTGCAAGAGTTAGATAGTATTATCTCTCTTTGTTAGTAACAGTATTTAATGCTATAATCAATGTTAATTCTCTGTCATTTGCATTATCCAACTAAAACAAGGTCTAAGCAACCAATCTGGTGGGTTTTTCTTTTCATATCTGTAGTTGTTGCAAGGTGAAACACTTAATGGATTAAATGTACTCATTAATGATGGGAGCATGATTTATACCACCTGTTTGGTTATATGTGAACTTATAGTCAATATGATCCTCTGAGCGCTGTGAATATCTTAATGTAGCTTTGTTTTTGTTCCCATGGAAACCAGTTGTTGGTTGCAATAAAATGTTGTTAATCTGGGATTTGTTTGCCAGCAGGTTGCACATAACAAATCTTCAGCTTCACAATTTGGATTTTGTAGCTAAAGTACAAAGAGGTAATGAGGAGCTGGCTAAGGGAATTATGCTTACTTCAGTTTTCAGTATAATAAAGCTTATACTGTACTCTCTGTACCAATGTTACCGGTAGGGCAGCACAGGTGGACTACATCCTTAGTACAAGAATGCCATGTTCCAACTTCTGGGTGCAGGATCTGCACTGTTCAGAATCTCTGGTTGCTACTGGGACTAGAATGACATTTAAGCACAAAAGTAAACTGTCAAATTTATGCATGTATTGGACATGGTATAGGTTGATATATTTAAAACTGTTTCTTCCCATGGGGGGAGAGGAGCAATATTTTGTTTTTCAAGTACAGTATAGTACTTTTGAATTCTGAACTTGTCAGGCAACATGAAAGAGGATTTTAGTTAGACCAGGATCTTGTCACATGAGAAGTTAAAATTCACAACAGGCAAGACACTCCAGCCTAGTTTTCCTAATCAGTAGCAGCTGGAAGTAGCAATGATAGCATCAGAGGCGCCTCACCCTGTTGGTAAAATGTATGCGCCTGACAAACGCATTGCATTGATTAATTGAAAGGGTTTGTTTTTTTTTTCTGAACATGAACATTACTTTATGTTCATGTATGACCTGGGATTAATTTTTACTATGTAATACTTATACATTTGTAAGTAAATTAGCCAAACACAAATTAAATTGGCTCAAATGAGGAATGCAAGTGGTAAGGGGGGCAGCAAATGTTAGTAATTGCTTAGGATTCTGAAAACCACATGACTCTTTTAAAAAAAGAAATCGTGTGTTCCTGTATTTAGGACTGTAAAGCAAACTCTTTTTGCCTATCACTATCATAACTGAAAACTCAAAAGAATTGTGATGCTGCAAAGAGTGTGACATAATGTCTTTTACCTTTTTGTAATTATTGGTTGTCAGTCTCTAGCTAAGTTTTTCTTATTAATGATGTCTCCTGCAACTGATTATGGTAAGCAAAGAAAGCAATGATGCATATTTTAAAATAGGACTCCTAATCCTATGAAGACTGATTTACTATTTGCATGTGTAAAATGCAGGCAGCTTAATAAACATTTATTCTTGCTGTGATTTCAGGTAACTGTAGGCAAAATATGCTATTTGACTCTATAAGCTCATCTTATTTGAAGTGGTATTAATAGAAGATATATGCACTTAGGAGATCTTTACATTGGAGTTGATATACATCTGAAAGTTCAGTTTTGCCCTTGAAATCTCTGGACCCTTCCAAAATAAGACTTGGATCACATGAATATTGTTACAGAATTCATCAGATGACTGTTGTTTTACTTTGTCTCAGTCTAGGGGGGATACAGGGGGAGAGATTACGTCTCAAATATAGTTGTGTGGATGCTCTACTCCTCAATTCCTTTCAAGTGTGAGAGCCACCTTTTATCCCTTCCCTCTCCCTGTACTGCAGCAAAAAATACATACATATACATTTCTATGTATGTAAAACATGTAGAATTGTATTACATAACAATTTTGCTATTTAGCAATTGACTACAAAGGTTTATAGCTGTCCAGTAAATAAAACTGAGCAGCTTCTGAACCAAAGGGTGGCTTTTCTGCTGGGAAGCCTTTAGAATGTGTTTAAAATTCTAGCATTATTGCAGCCTGTAATAGCTATCCCTGAGTCCCTAATGGCTAATACGACTGTCCTTGTCAGAAATGTGTGAAAAGGACAGCTGCAACCTACTTTGGCCTTGATTATTATTCAGTATCTTACCTTTTCTGAAATCTAAATTCAAGCTCCCTTTTTTTCCAGCCAATCAATAATTATACTTAGCTTAAGTCTTCACTATGTCATCACCTTGATAGATAAAATTAGATTTTGTTTGCATAAGATAGACAAGAGAAAGATGAGTATGAAATGGAAGCAGCTGCTTCAACAAAGCTGCTCAATGGGTCACCTTGACATGTACCCTTAAACTGACTCCTAAGCTTATGAGTGATGGCTGCAGCTATACAGTCATTGATGAAGTCACCCAAAATAACATTTGTGAGTCTCTTTTGGGTCTCTAAGACTAAGTACAGACCCTTGGGGAGATTAAATTGGGTTCAAAATGGCTGCCTGATTTTAAACCTAGCTTGCCCTGGTGCCCACCTGGCAGACCTGATCTCATGGCTGGCAATCAGTCTAAACCTGTGGCTACAGAAGTTCTGCGTGCACAGACCAGTCTAAAAATTGCAGAACCCAGTTTAAGGTAAACCTGGATCTGTGCAGTATCAGACTTAGTCCATTTAGAGTAAACTGGTGCATGGAACTTCTATCCACTTCCCCTGTGCAGCCCCCGGGCTGGGAAAACCCAGCTACTGGCCCCAGCCTAGGGCTGCTCTTTTCATTCCCCCTCCACTGATCTGTTTTTTGCTCCCCCTAGCCCCCACCAGCTTTCTCAACCCCCATCCCATTCTACCCATCTGTGGGTTGTGCCTCCCCATCTCTACCCAACCCGTGGGTCACACCTGTCCCCTTACCCCTTGTGAGTCGCACCTGGCCCCCATTCCCCAGGAGACCCCTGATCCCCTCTAGCCTGCTTGACCTCTAGCCTCCAGCTACACCCCCCCCCCCCAATCCTGACTTACCTGATATTGGTCAGCCATTTTGAATTGATTTAACCTCCCCTAATGGCCCTGAATATCTGTACTTAGCCTAACTGCTCACAGTCCTGAAGTTCATGTCTAATAGGCAGTTCTTTATTTTGCTAGCTGTGGAAGTGTATGCATCCTGCATGCGAGTCTGGAATAATTTTGGTGTTGATGCAAGTTACCCCTGACACACAGCAGTAATGTAATGTGGTTAGAATGCAAGTGCAAGTGGTAAAATAGAGTAATGTACAGTATATTGATTTGACATTCAGTTTACCTACTGCATGAAAGAGATTTAAAAGCTGGAATTAAGTGATAGCACAAAAAAATAAGTAGATTGAGGGAGGAAGCTTGCTTCCTTCTTCAGATCATATACACTTATAGTTAAAAATAGAGAGCCAGCCTAATAAATTCTCCCTTTTCCACCAACACACATATGCGCACACCCTCCTGTTCATTTTATCCTAGAAAGCTAACACTCTTCTTACACAACATATATAACAACAGACTCTTTCTCAAAACAAAATGCTTCAGTCTTAATTTGTTTCTGTACCTTACGTGGGCCTATATACATGCTGTGGGCCTGCTCCGATGCGCTGTAATTACTCTATTAATTGAGTCTGCTGGAGTGTGGCAATTACTACGCTCCAGTCAGCCTCGGCATCTTGTGTATTAGCGTCCCCGTGCTTCAAAATGGCGGTGGGGGCGCTTCAGCTAAAACTCTGTGAACAAGCTTTAGTTCAAGCATCCCCACCACCATTTTGAAGTGTGGGGTGGTAATACACGAAACCTTCTGGCGCTTTGGTTAGAGTGGCTCTTAGCTGCTCTAAGTAAAGCCTTCCCCCCTGGATCACATGTAAACGTGCCTTATGTGGATAAACTAATGACTGAATGATACCTGAGTCTCAATTCCAAACTGATTGTTCAGATTTCTTGACGGAAGGGATTTTTTTCTTTCTTTTTTTAAGTGCATGTTACCTGGTAACAGCTATTACAGGGGAATACAATGGCAAACGTTAACACTTCTTTGCAATCTTGACACTGACTTCTAGATTACGTAAAGAAGGAATCTGTCTCTTGAATAGGATTGCAGATATCTAAGTAAAAAAATAATCAAATTAGTTATTATAATGAAGCAAATTTGGGTTGTTTTCAACCCTACTATGCATGCACATCTGAATTTTCTTTTCACAAAATTCCTCATGGGTCATCAGAAAGTTGGTTTAATAATATCTGTAAACAGCACCCAACCTAAAAAATTGTGGGTCGGAAGCACTGGAAAATGACCATCCAACCTTGGAGCTTCAACAGCGCTTGGGGATAAAGGAGAGAAATTCATTAAAGTAGTCTGCAGAACCAGATTTGAGGGAGAGGTTTTTGTTTTAAATCTGTGTCACTCTCAGTTTTGGCTTTCTGACTCCAGGGAGCAACAGTTGTCCCAGAACATGCACGATGTGATGCTTAGCCTTTTAGTTCTCTTTTTATAAAACTGTAATTGGCAAATATTAAATACTTTTTAAATGTTAAAGTTTAATTGAGACTTTTGGAAAAAATCTGGTACAGTATCTTGTATTAGTAGAATCTAGATTAAAGTTTAGGTAGGTTTTACCTCAGTCAGATTTACTCTGCACCATTCTTTTTTATGTGGTGATGCCATTGGAATCGATTTAAAAGATAAAATACCTTTGCAGATATTTCTTCTGTTTTGACATTTACTTTGCATATTTTATATTTTGTGCGAGCTCATACCTCTCAACTGATCATCAGTTTAGCTCTCAATCTCCCATGGCCCATCAGTGACAATCTCTTTGATCCCCATTAGTCACTGATGTGCTCCATCCTAATCCTCTACGTTTTTTGTTTATATACTTGCTCGCCTACATAGTATTGTATCTTTATTTTCTTTAGTGTCCTGTAAGATACTGTCCAGATGTGAGTAACATTTTCCAACCGCGTCTAAATGACTTCATTTAAGTCACGTTAGTTTCTTTTCATATAACTTATTATTCATATTGTAACTTTTAGAACCGGCTGAATCTGGATTGTAAGCCACATGAACAATAGTTGTTAATAGCTTGCTGTAAACCTGTAAAAGAAAAGGTGGACTACTTTTGCCTCACCTCTATTATTAACAAGACCTAATCCACATAATATAGACAAAGTCCACCTGGCCTCCTAATCTTTTTAACAAATCTCTAAGCCATCGTATTTAAGAAAACACATACAACTGCTGTACAACAGTAATACTGTTCAGTAACGGACTTGCCTCTGAGCAAGTCACACTTTTTCAGCCAAAATATCAGTTTCTGATTAATCCTGGTTGCATGCTAATCTGGTTAAACTAATTCACTTAGTTATTCCAGCAGTTGTGCAATAACGTGGATTTATTTGACAGACTTTTTTTATCGACTAAAGGGTGAAATGTCCTCTTTTTTCTTAGACATTGTTTTTTACTTTTCCTTAAATTCTTTGTATCATGTTTAGACATTAACAGGTTATCTTTTGATACATTTAATGATTTTTCCTAATTTACTATGTCCCTTGAGAGCCTGAACAGATTTAAAAAAAAAACAAAAAAAAACAACCCACAAGGAAGCAATTGCCTTACTTCAAGTTAAAAGGATATTAAAGACTGCTGACAAAAAACGAATGCACAAAATGTTTAAGATTTATTTTCATAACTTTGAATCTTTCACATATCTATGTTAAAGCTACATAATGTATATAGATTTTTCCCTTCTAGGTGTATGTGTGTGTGTGTGTGTTTGTTTTTGTTTGTAGTGTGATTAACTACCACATTTACCCAAATTCAAGGTGACTATGAATTTAAGATGACCCAAGATATGGCAGGGAAAACAGTGGTGAGAAGAGGGTAGGTGGCTAGACCCTTTCTCTCCTGCCCCCTGCCCCTCTGCCCTGCTGCCTCTTGTTGTGCCATCTGCCTCCTTCCCCCAATTCCCCTCCAGCCACTTGCCTCCCTTTGCTACTTATTTTTTATGCAGCTCTGGCTCCAGCTCTGGAGCAATCAGTGGTGACAGCTGAGCCCAGCCCAGCCAGGAAGAGGTGGTGGTGAAAGTTCTGGACCTGGCTGGATCAGGGCTGGAGCAGAAGATGAGCAGTGAAGGGGGCAGTGGCTGGGAAGGCAGGCTGTGTGGTCTTCCCCATATACCCCTCAAGCCACACATTGTGGGTCTCCACTGCAGTGTCCCACACTCACCACATTATCTCCCTTGTGATCTCTCCATCATCGGCCCCCATCTCTGCACTGGCCAATTCTCAAATCTAAGACGAGGCATTTTTCACTCCCATGTTCACTGGGGGGGACCTTGTCTTGCATTCAAGTAAATACGATAGTTGCCACAGATAGAAGATAAGTCACTGTTGTCTGCTTTAAAAGTATGAATGCTTTTGAGCAAGAGAATTAGATGACATGACAAGAGCGAAGTGCATCCCGTAGCTTAACGATGCAGCGTTACTTTTTTGTACACTAGTTCCTGTAATCAAGGTTCTAAGCCATGCTGTCCACCATTAAAAATGTACAATATCTTTTTTCTTATTTTTCATTTATTTATTTACCTCTTAGAGTGATGGACATGCATGTTCTTACTAGTGCATTTCAGTAATGCATATTCTTTTGAACACTGATTACTATGTTCATGAAATGACAACTTTTTTTCAAAGTTTCAAGATGGCCTCATGCTTTTTGTTTTGAATTAAAGGCTGATATTTTCTAGCACCTGAAAAATTGTCCTAAAGCCAGAAAAAGTGAACACATGGGTTTAGGAGGGTTTGGATGAGGAAAATTGAACTCTTCAGTGAGGCATCCACTCTTTATAAATATGTGGACAGCTTGTTTATAATACGTGTTGGTAAAGGCTGCGGGTGGAATTTGTTAGCCCTGCAGATTTGAATTTTTAAGTGAGTAAAAGGGTTAGCATCTTTTAAAACTAGTGGGTTCAGTCTCAGTGGGTTCAGTCTCACCCTTTGGGCCTCTTCTCAGGCCTGCCTGTCATCTACACTGCTTCTGCAGTGGTCTCTTGAGCATGGCCCTGTCCATTTGCTCTTGCTCTGCACATAGCCAGGCCTGAAAATGAGGTGGTGAAGCTGCCTTGAGAACTCCCCTGCTGCTGCTTCCAAGCATGCTGGAAACAGACCTTGAGAGCAGTGGGGATGGGCACTCTGGGGGCAACTCCATAGCCTTGTTTTTAGGTTTGGTGTCAATGAAGCACAAGGCAATGGACTGGGACAGTCTCAAGAGCAGTACTCTATCTGGCCAACAGCAATAGAGATTGAAAGTGCAAGGTTCACCCATGCTTTTATTTTGGTATGTATTCTTTCGTTGCCAAGGCTATCTTCGTTAGGGATTTGAACATGTGAGGTTCTACTGTAATCTGAGTGTTTGTATCATGTAGCATGTTCTGCAGGGCTTACATACTACCAAGATCAGTTGGGCTTCCCATGAGCAGAGTGCTGTCTGCACAAAACCAGATACAGGATCAGAACTTAAATAATTTAGGGCTAGAGTGAGTAATGGACTTAGAAGGCCACAAACTAGGCATTACAGGGCATTTTTACATGTGCTCCAGGAGGTACGGGGAGGGGGGCGCTTTAATTAGTGAGTCACGATAATTAAAAGCACCCGAGCATCACATGCAGTTGCATTGCCCGCACTGAAAAATGGCAGCGAGGCGCTTTGAACTGAATGAGCTTTAGTTCAAAACGCCCCACCACTGTTTTTCAGCATGGGGACGCTGATGCATGTGATGCCAGAGTCTGCTGGAGCACATTTATTTCCATGTTCCAGCAGACTCGATTAATCAAGTCTGCTCCAACATGTTGGATTTCCAGTGCATGGGAGCCAGCTCCTTGCACGTCTATAAGATCCCCCGGTGCCTAATTTATAGATACCTGGCCTCCAAGATGGAATCTAAACCCCCAGTTAGCCCTCTTACACATCGCATATGTCAAAGAGAATAGTTCATGTTCTGTGTAATGCTAGTACACTGTTTTGTAAATGAAGGAGTTCCTCCTAGGCTTCTGAGATTCCATCCCCATCAGGGGGCAAAATGGACCATCTCAAGAAAATTAGATCCTAACAATAGCCTAATAAGCAAAGATTTTTCATACTATTGTGGTAGCTGTCTCATTCCACAATCATAAAGAAACTTCAGATAAATTTCTGTAAAGTCTTCCGTGAGCTATACAAAAAAGGATCTTGTGCAGTTTTAAAAGTTTGAATTGGTGCAAATACAAATAATATGCACTCCTGATATATTTCAGATTTTTGGGTGGAGAGGAGGTTAGTAAAAACTACCATATCCATGTGTATTCAGAACTGAATCCTGCTTCTGAAATGCAAACTGAGTTCCCTCTCCCAGCTTTTTAATGAAATAATATTTAAATTTTAAGTGGGGATGGGCAAGGGAAAATTAATTAGATTATGCCTTCATTAATCCTCTCTTGCCACTCCATTTCAGAAAGCCTGCAAAACATTTTCTTTGTATAGTGTGTGTGTGTGTGTGTGTGTGTGTGTGTGTGTGTGTGTGTGTGTGTGTGTGTGTAGATTCATAGATGCTAGGGTTGGAAGGGACCTTAACAGATCATTGAGTCCAACTCCCTGCCTAGGCAGGAAAGAGTGCTGGGGCCAAGTGACCCCAGCCAGATGCCTATCCAGCCTATGTTTCCATTTAAAAAAAAAAGTCTCCTAAAATTAGGCTTTCAGTTTCCTGGGAGTTTTCCTGGAGGATGTTTCCTATAGACTCTGTTGTGTGCCACATTTAAGCAATTTATATGAAAAGACAACCATCCCTTTTCAATTGAAAACACATATGTTCTGAATTTTCTAAGGAAAAGGCAATTTTCCTTCCCCTTACTGCTTAGTTGGTAAAAGCATGACATATTTTTAACAGACATATTTAAACTAAATAAATAAGAATAATAAATCAGACTTCATTTGAGCTAAGTCAGTCTGTGACCTACAGTGCTTTTGTAACCATGGCATGATGAGGGGTATTCCATCCCTTGGAGAAAAATGGAAAATGCAGAGGAGGATTTCTGAGAGATCACAATGTGATTGCCAAAAAGCCAGTTGTTGAAGTAATTAAAAACCAGTATCAGCAGAACTCCACTGTGTCACTCCCAATTATCTGTCTTAGTGTTGCCATAGGCACAAGTTATGGAGTATAAAGGCAGAATTCGCTCTCCTCAGTTTACTTGACAATGCACTGGATACTTTTTTAGCAGGAGAGGGGGAGAATTGGAAATCAGATGCGTAAATTAAATGTCACTTCAGTATATCCGTTTTAAAAACATTATGTAAACTTGTATTAATATGCAAATCCAGTACACCTGGAACATACGCCATGAAGTATCAACACATTGGTCATTATCTGCAGTTGGTTAAAACAGAGAATCCTGTACAGCATGCAAAATTGAACCTTTACCCTTCATCTGTTGTAAATGCCTACCAGATGGTGGATTAGAGAGAACTTCAGATAGCCACTACAGACAAAATCAATGGTGATGAGTAACTACTGTGCTGTAAACAGCATAGTTTGTTTAAATATCTTACATAAATTATATGCAGTTATTTTAGTACAGAATACTCAGATGTATCATTCTTGATTTTTTTTTTTTTTTTCTTTCCTTGATGTATGCAAATTTATTGCAGATTTCTGGGCAGAAACTCTTACCAGCAGCCTTTTCTTTTTGCAAATTTGCAGCAGGAACAAAACTTTCTTTGTAGTAAAGAAGAATCAAAGTCTCTGCATAGGTTACTTTCAAAGGAAAAAAAATCTTTATTCTGTGTGTCCCATAGCAATCAATACTGTTACTTTTTAATTTTTTTAATCTTTTTTTTTTCTGCCCAAGCCATTCTTAGTATTTTATCTATGTATTGGAGAGCAGAGCCTGTGTAAATGGTGGTAGCCAGGTACAGACATTACACTTTTACCAGTAAACGTGTTCAGAAACCGGTTTATAGCCGTAACAGAACAGAAGTTGAGCACATGCAGAAATGGTAGGAACTGGTCTAAAATTTGCCCCCCCTCGAAAAGGGTGAATGTATGTTCTGTTCACTACCAATCTAAATTATGCCACTTACAGAAAACTATATAACTTAGATCGATTTCCCTCTTGAACTTTTTAAATGTGTGCGTCTAGCCTCTGAGTGTGAGGAAATGAGACCAACTTTTGGAATCTGTAGACTGAGGATGTTTTGTGGGAGAGGATGATTTAAATTGTCAAATTCCTTTCCTTGGGTAATAACAGACTCCAAGGCCATTCTGTATCTATAATTTCCATGGTTCCCATTATACATGCAAAAAGTTCCTTATTTTTCAGAAATATGTTAGATGTTTAACTGGGACTGTTTCCTTAGGAATACTTTTGTCTGTTCAGGAGCTTGGTGAGATTTGCTTGTGAGAAGAGGGGCCTGTTTAAGTCACCTGTTAATCTGGACTATGTCTTTATAAAACCATTGACATTTGATTTGCTCTGTGACTTGCTGCTTCTAGTATGAAAAGAGAGATCCAGAACAAACTGGGGTATGTTGGTGATGAAACAGTAGCAGAACAGTATTTCTTGCTCTGTCTTATTATACGTAGAGACCTCCCAAATTTGAGATTTTGCGATTTTCGTAGAAACCATGAATTTGTAGGTCCCCTGTGGAAAAAGCCTGGTTCCTGCAAAAAACTTGGGAAGTGGCCAGCAAGTGGAGGGGAGGGAGGGAGTTGCAAACAGAGGTGGGAAGCCCTGGCATCCTGAAGCGATGGGGAGGGGAGGGGTGGAAGATTTTCTCAACGAAGCACAGTGGGCTCTACCACGCCTCTGGCCAAGGCCCCCCTCCCTCTCCGCCCTGAGATTGACAGATGACCATCTGTCAATCTCAGGGGAGCAGCAGGACTTCTGGGGGCCCTTGGCCAAAGGGGTGGGGGGACCCACTGTGGTTTGCTGCAAAAACTCGGACCACGAAATCAGGGGGCAGCTGCCCTGATTTCAGTAGGTCCCTAATTATAGAGTAGTTTGGCACAGAGTAAGGAAAGTAAGGTGGATATACGGGTGATAGAGCAGTAGACTGGGGTCAAGATACAGCAACTCAGTTTAGTGAGTAGTGAGGCTGAAATGCTTGACTTCTGCAGCAGCCCCTTTTTGGATTTAATTAAAAAGGTTTGTGTTTCTCTCATCCTTAATATAATCAAATACGCTGAGTATTGGATCATTTTGATGTTTGTGGCACCGTAACTTCAGTGACACTAATCATTGTTTTTTGTGAATTTAGTATAAAATTGCTGTGGCTCAGGAGATGTGATATGCTGCAACTTGTATGAGTTTATTATTTTTAACAACCCTTGAAGTCTATGAATATTGGAAGTTATTTAAAGACTGCAGTTGTCAGCTGAGTAGTTGGTAATGTGTTGCTGCCTATCCAGGGCTCTTCAGCACCTTGCTCTCATTCCACCCGAGTCAGTCACAGTTGCCAATTCAAAACTGAGAACCTGAAGGTCATTGTTAGATAAATGAGCTTATAGCCAAGTAGACCATCCATACTTCACAGAAAAATTATTTATGAGAGAGAACCAAGATCTTTCCTGCAAGAAATGCACCAGACTGCAACTAGCACTTTGTCTGCCAGACCTTTGGTAGACAACCTTAGCCAGTTTCTTTGATAGAGAAATAGGAAATTTTGCCTTTGATCTCAGCTCTGACCTAGGGCATGCACCCAAAAGTCATTCTGCTGACATAGTTTCTAAGAGTCCTGTAACTGAGAAGAATAACTACCAGGGATCTACATTTTTTTGTCCAAGATGTGACCAATGCATTGAGTATAAGCAAGTATTTGTTTAATTCTTTAATACAAGTGAAAAGCCATTTTGCTGTGTCAGAACAGGAAACTTTTCCTCCTTAAGTTGTTACTGTATGACTTTGAGTTGTATGAATAGGAAGCCTGACTTGAATGTAATTCCCAGGCTATATCTAGTTGGAAGATTCAAGTAAAGAGGACCATAGGATTTTCTTAGGAGATGTTAGGGTAATAAATAGTTCAATGATCTAATTCCATTATAGGGACAGGTGAGTAGCCCTAATCTGTCTAATGGAGAAGAACAAGCTATATTACTGGCTTCAGAGTCCGTAAACCAGTAGAGTTTGGAGAGTGAAAAGGGGTATGTTTAGCTGCTAAAGAATTTTAAATTGGGAGGAAATTGGGAATTCTTTCTGCTCTCCTTTAGTTAAACATTTTTCCTCTGAATCTCAGCCTTGTCATGGGTATCTTCTGCAGAGGATGGTCCTGCTGCCTGGTATCTGGAGAAAGAGGTTTTACTTTTGTGGACTTTTTTCTTTCTCATGAGGAAGAGTTGAAGTTTCCATTGGAAAGGACCTTGTCAGAGGACTGGTCCCTCTTTACGGCCTCTGCAGCTGCCCGTTCATTGGATTCTTCTGTTACCACATGGCCCTGCACAAGGGCCTTTCACCTGGTTTTGAAATAGCAGCTAATTAGAGTCAAGGAACAAGAGCACCCAGCTGAAGAGATTCCACTGCATGCCAATGTCGAGCAGTTTGCTAAAGAGCAGAAGTGTCCTGCAGTGCAGTGGGTTTTTGGTTGCAGATGTGTTGGTCTAAGGACAGAGGCAGGAACCTTGCCTGCCAGGAGTGTGGTGAGCTGTCAAGCAGCTGTCAGTCTCCCAGAGTCAGGACATTAATACACTGCCCTCCACAGGAGGGTGACAGCCTGCCCAGTGCCCTCTTCCCTGGTGTCGTAGATTGGATTCACTGACAGATTCCCTACTGGATGGGAGGAGCAAAGGAACAGCCCCTTCTTGCCCCCTGACCAGAGAGCACACCTGCTCTAGCCAGGGAGCTCTGAATGTGTCCACACCTCCATTGAACTCCTAAGTTATGTGCTGATACAGAGTGCTGAGGAACTTCTAGCACTGCAAACGGATGTGGATCCAGGGCTTTAGAATGACAAATGGGGGAGTGGGGAAGCTCTCCTTCAGTTCAGACCCAATGCTATTGGAAAGTCAATGGAGAGACACCAGTTGACTTAGGTCAGCCCCATAAAATTAATTCAAACTATTGATAATTAATTGAACTTCCAATTGGATTTGCTATTAAATTACGAAGGGTTGCTTCATTCAGTGTAAATTTGAAATTACTGTAGCTTCACTATGACCTTGAACATTGACTGTTATGTTAAACCAGGGAGTAGATGCTTGTAAATTTTACGTCATGACTTAAAATTAACAATGGGGTCGTAGTAATGGTAATGCATTCAGTTCAGGCTAGAACTCACATACTCCACATGTTGCAAAATTTGTGATATTTGACATAGTCCCCCCTTCATAACCATAGTCCCTTGGACCTGAATCTAGAAACACATGTAAGCATGTGTTTTAACTTTAAAATAAATGGGATTACTCACATACTTTAGTTATATTTATGCTAAGTAACTGAAAACAAGAATATGTGTTAGTGAGAACACTTTGACAATATTAAAATGGTTAGTAGCTCCATCATGATGTATATGGTATTACTGTTGTTTTTCACTGCAATAGAGCACATGAGTAGCTCTATTGAAGTAATGATGGCTATGTATATGCTTAAAGCTAGGCATCTATCTTGAAGACCTAGGGCATAATATCCTGTGCATGATAGGTTAAAGTAATTTTCTGCTACAACTTCATTGATTTTTTTTTTTTCATTTACGAGAGTTATACCAATGTAATTCACTTTACAAATGTGTTTGTGTGCCGCGTGCGCACGCGCGCGCACACACACACGTGTTTATTTATGTATATGTGTGTGTGTATACACACACACACACACACTCTTAATTGGTACTTAATGAGCATGTCTACATGTTTTATTAACACGCTTTTGGTAATGCGTATTACATTTAGGACGTCCATTGGGAGGCACCAGAAAAAGGCTCATTAGCCTATTTTAGTGAAAGCACACAGTTTTTTGTGATACTTTAATGCACGTTAAAATAGGATAATGTACATTAAAGTGAACGTGTAGACATGCCCAGTGTTTAGGAACTTAGTGCAAAATCAGTATTCTCTTTTACCATGCTTTCTGTTGAATAGTTCCAAGAGATAAACTGACCAGGGGCCTTTGACACTCTTTCTCACGCCATTCTCATAAAAGAACTAGGCAACTGTGGCATTGACGCCTACACAGTCAGATAGGTGGCAAATTGGCTAGATGGTCGCACCCAGAGAGTGGTGGTGGACGGGTCATTTTCGACCTGGAGGAATATGGGCAGTGGCGTTCCCCAGGGCTCAGTCTTTGGGCCTGTACTGTTCAACATTTTTATCAGTGATCTGGATGTGGGTGTGGAAAGCATGCTGTTCAAATTTGCTGATGACGCAAAGACGTGGGGAGAAGTGGGTACACTGGAGGGGAGGGGCAGAAACCAGCTAGATCTAGACGGGTTACAGAGGTGGGCGGATGAGAATAGAATGGAATTCAATGCAGACAAGTGCAGGGTACTGCATCTAGGGAGAAGAAACCAGCAGCACACCTGTAGGCTGGGGAACACCCTTCTCAACAACACAGTGGCTGAAAGGGATTTTGGAGTCATTATTGACTCCAGGATGAACGTGAGCTCCCAGTGTGAGGAAGCAGTCAGTAAGGCTAGCTGTACCTTGTCGTACATCTACAGATGCATCACAAGCAGGTCCAGGGAGATGATCCTTCCCCTCTATGTGGCGCTGGTCAGGCTGTAGTTAGAGTACTGTGTCCAGTTCTGGGTGTTGCACTTCAAGAGAGATGTGGTTAACCTTTAGAGGGTCCAGAGGAGGGCCACTGGCATTGTCAGGGGGCAGCAGGCCAGGCCCTACGAAGATAGACTAAAGGGCCTGAATCTATTCAGCCTCCACAAGACAAGACTGAGAGGGGATCTTATAGCCATCTGAAACTCACCAGGGGGGACCAGCGGAAAATAGGTGAGGCTCAGTTCCCTTGGGCACCACCTGGGATAACAAGGAATAATGGCCACAAATTGATTGACAGCAGGTTTAGTCTTGATATCAGAAGGTATTACTTTATGGTTAGGGCTGCCAGGCTCTGGAATGGGCTCCCACAGGAGGTGGTGCTCTCCCCTACCTTGGGGGTCTTCAAGAGGAGATTGGATAGATATCTGGCTGGAGTACTAGGATCCCAGCACTCGTTCCTGCCTAGGGCAGGGGGTCAGACTTGATGATCTGTTCAGGTCCCTTCCGATCCTAGAATCTATGAAACAGAGCATTATAACACTGAATAGTCATACCTAGAAACTGTAATGTACCAGTTATAAAAGGGAGGAAGTGTGGGCTTTTTCCCTTACAAAACTCTTCAGGGATGTGTTAATGTCTATAAGATGGTGTTGTAATAGTTAATAGTTAAACCCAGCCAATAAATCTACTAGGGCAGATGGCCTCTTACGTGCGTGATGAAATCAAAAAAGACCCTGAGTTAAAGCATTAATGGAATTAATATTGTAAGGAGTCTTACAAGGTAAATATCTCTAAACCTGGTGATAAAATGTGTTTCATGTTAAAAGCCTCGTATTACTGGTCATATGAAATGGTACATATATCTGGTCAGTCATAAACAAAAACTGATCCAGTTACTTTGGAAACGGAGGACACCAAACTTTCACAATCCTTTTCTATTAGTTTTACATTTGAAATATGAATTGGACTTGGTATGTTCATTGTTCTCACAGATTGAGAAATCATTGGTTTCACACTCTCAGGTGAGTGTGTTTAGATCTTAAAGTCTTTAGAATGAGGACTGTTTATGCCCATGTCAACACCTCAGGCTGCAGTGTAATATAGAGACGGACCAGCAAGTTCAGATACTGGAAGCAGTCTAGCTTCTGATTTAATACTAGTTTGCATATTTGCACATCGACTGTAGTATGCATTGTAAATCATATGCTGTTCTGTGTTTGTATAGTGCCTTACTAAGTGTTTCCCCATCTTGGACAGCCCTTCAGTGCTGCAGTGATAAGCAGGGATCCTGGTTTTCTCTAATTGAAAAAAAAAATCCTCAATTTTGGTTAAAAAAAAAAAAAAGTAACTCCAAATCCACATTTTTGTGCAATTTAAATGAAACGCCACTCATATAGATAGAGCTATCCACATAGATTTATAAATCTAGATAGATAGATCTATCCAGATAGACAGATCTCTCTCTCCTCCTCTATCTATAGATATATAGTGGTGTTTCATTTTAATCATGGAAAATGTGGATTTGGGGTGCCTTTTTTTAAATTGAAAATTGGGGATTTTTTTAAATCGGAGAAAACCAGGATCCCTAGTGATAAGCCTGATTACTGCTAATTGTCACCACCAGAATGAGGGATGACCTAGCTAAAGCATCTAAAGCCCATCAAATCTAATCATCCCAGCCTAGGAGGCAGCCATTTGAAGGAGTCCTAGCAGTGGAATGAGTGCACATATGACTCACTAAGCCTGTTTGTGACAAAAGACTTTAAATGCCTTCCTTGTAATGACGTCAGTAATCTTGTGGCAGATGCATGGTCTGTAACTTCTGCTACTGCCACTTTGTAAACCTAGTATGTTTTTCTTACAGTTGGTTCTTACTCCCTACTAAAAATGGTCAAAACTCTCTTTGATTATTCCATGCTGCTGGCAGATCCAAGCAGTCAGTAGGTATCCTGCTCTGAACAAGGTGGCATTTAAGTAGGTCTGCTGAATGTTTTTTCGGTTAGCCTCACTTCTGTGGACCCTCTTCCGTTTCTGCATAAAACAGCTGCTCAAGCATGGCCTCACTGTTCGAAAGACCTATGCCTTCATCATCAATATTTTAGTGCTTGTTGCAGCATGTCAGTGTTTGAAACTCAGTCAAGCCTTTTGACAAGCAGGAAGAAGCACAAAATGACTGTGGCCTTTCTCCAGCTGCTAGAAATCATGCCTGTACAATGTCCAGGTTTCACACCCAAAGCAAAACAGTAAGATCTACAGCTTTATAAATTCTAACCTTAGTAAAGACCTTGATGATTTTTTTTTTTTCAGTCCTAAGGGCTGCATCGACTTCCAAGATGCAGGAAAACCCTCCCTCAGCACACTCCCCAGGTAACAAAACCAATGAGTTGCAGGAACTCTTAAAGTATCTTAAGCCAAGTGCCAGTAACCTTGATTTTTGTTACACTAAGCCCAGGCCTGTCTTACATGCATTAGTGCAGTGTTTATGGCTCCCTTCCCCTAGCTCTACAGATGTTGTGTTGAATGTCCACATGAGAACGAGTCCCAATTAAAATAGTTTGAGAGGGTATTATTATAATAAGAATACCTAATTTGCTGAATAGGTAGCATTTTTCCAGCAAAGATGGTGAACCTGTTATAAACAGTGAATTAAACATTTTCACATCTGTATCTAGTTAATAGGTAATCTACTATTTGATTTTTTTTTTCATTAATGACCTCTCCAGTATCTAGGATCAACTCCTAAAAAAAAGTCTTACCAGCTTCTCACTACCAAGCTGATTAATCTGGTTGTCTCCCAGCATTCTCATGACACTTCTGAGTTGTGCGCTGACAAATAAGCAGGGGCGGTGACTTACTGTGTGTCAGTTGTTGTGTGATAAACTGTCTCTATGCCCACTCAACACTTAGGTTGAGTGCTAAACCACATCACCTTATTCCAGAATAAAACAAGGCTCTTATCTAATTAGCCATACCTAGCTGTATCATTTACTAACAATTTTTCTAATTTATGCTGTCTGAAACTCAGAAATGCTCTTTCTTATTTTCAGAGGTCATCAGAAAGCTAGCACAGCAGAAGTTTGGGAACATACAGAATGATTATCAGAAGGTAATTTGTCCATTCATATCTACATAAACTACTAGAAATAATAATTTAGCTGTAGTTTTCAGTTATCTGTCTTAAGTAGAGAATATATTATAAGCTGAAAATTGTATATGAGAATATCTGTGAACAAAAAGGTTGTTTGAGGGGAGGGGGTATTGTGTTTTTTGGTTTTTTTTAACCAGAAAACTTTTTAAAATGCTAGAGAGCACCAGAAACAAATGTATCTTATTTTTACTCAAAATAAAGATTTGAAGCCAAGGATGTTTTTAAAAAATTGGATGGAACTTGTTACTAGACACTGTGAACAAGGAGTTCCTGTTCCATTTTAGACAGTATAGGATTGCAGTGCTTCTAATACTGCCTGGGGCTTTTTTTGTACACACAATTGCAAGATTGTTTGCAAATATTTATTACAAAATAAAATTTGTGTGACTATAGACTTAGTAGAGTTTATTTAGTATTCCAGCTATAATGTGATTGTTACAAAGAGACTTAAGTCTGTCTGTGTGTAAAAATAAATAAATAAATAATGTTTTTTAATCCAAAAATATATAAACAGAACACCATAATTGTTGAGTACCCATGCTAGTTGCAGTTGTTATCTCCAGAAAGCTGAGGTCACATACAAATTTCAGCCATTGCTCCCAGAAAGCTGAATTCCCTTGTTCCACTGAGAAACATATTTTTATTTTCGGAGACGTGCCTATCACTTTAAACACATTTTCCAACCTTCTACCTACAACAGGGCTGTCCTACTTCTAGGCTCCTGTGGGCTGCACCAAGTGAGGCAGGGGTCACTGAGCTTCAGGCCCAGTGTACGCTCCTCCAATCCCCCACCTCCTGCTACATCTGTGCACCCATGTAGGCACCCCCTATCACTGCTGCAGCAGGTGCTTCCTCCCCCCTCCAGCTGTTGTACAGCTCATCTTGCCTGCTGACCCCCAGCACACAACCCCTGGAACAGAGGTGGGAGGCAGCAGCTGGAGGGGGAAAGGGGGAAACACAGAGACTCCAGCTGCTGTTGCATTTGCACCAATAGGGGGAGGGGGAGAGTGGTGGCTGGTCAGGAGCTGTGGGCTGCCAGTTGGACTTCCCTCCCCGATAGCATAGTATGGCTACACTGTACGCTCAAGTTAGCAAGTAGCAGTGGAAGAAACAATCCAATTCAGGTACAATAGTGGTTTGTGTTCCTTTGAACCACTCCTAAACATTATAGCCCCTGTTTCAGACATCATCACGTGTTGAGTTCTTGTAATATGGCCCTTGGCTGGGACCAAAATGGTTGACACAATACTTTGTACCATCTATTAGCTTGCACATGTCTAGGTATGAGGTTTATGGGTCTGTATGTTCAGATGGATGCATGGAACTCTGTACCTGGTCACTAGGCTTACATCAACGCCAAATTGATCATCATAAGATTTGAAGAGGGAAGGTACTTTGTGCTGTCCTATCCTTCTGAGAATTAGACTATGGCTACTGCAGTTCCCAGATTTTTTCCAGTCATGACACAACTTGGATAATTTCATGGATCCCCATACTTACATTATTTGTGCACTGACAAATAAGCAGGGACGGTGACTTATTGTGTGTCAGTTGTTCTGTGGTAAACTGTCCCTATGCCCACTCTTCCCTTGGGTTGAGTGCTAAACCACATCAGCTTATCCCAGAATGAAACCAGTTTATGTTGCCTTGGTTTAGGATAGGGGCTGTTACTGCAGTTCATGAGGGCCCACTCTGATAACTGCGGACATACTGCACCTCTGCTCTGCAGTGACTGTCCTGTGGCTGCTTCACTGATGCCCTTGTCACAAGGCCAGTGAGCCAAACGGGGGGCAACTTAGCCCTCTTTCATTTAGGGAGGAGCTGCCCCAGGTTAGCTCTTGCCATGGGTACAGGCACAATTATGGAGCAGCTGAGGCATGCAAAAGCTTTATTCTTGTTAATTGTAGACAGAGGGTGTAATTGCAAACTCAGAGAAATTAAAGGCTCTGCGGTAGGTGTTAGAAACTCCCAGCATGTGTGCCAGAGCGTGGCACTCAAGGTAATTTTGCCTGGGACACTACAGAAGGCATGGGCTCTGGGCAGCTGCTACTGGCCACAGGCTGCTTACAGTAGGTGACAGGGAGGCTGCAAGCCACAGGCGGGAGGCAGCAGCTGTCTAGAGCCCAGGCCGGATGTAGCAGGCAGCTAGGAGGTTGCAGACAGCTGATGCAGGCTCTAGAACCCTGGTCAGGCTTCATGGAGGCGGTAGCTGCACACATGCCTCAAGCACATGGCCAGGAAGGGGTTTGGGGCAGTGCAACCCCAGTCCCTTGCCCACTGTGCACCCTGAGGTGTGCGTACAGCCACCACTGCCACTTAACTGGTGCTCTGGACACAGTACAGCTGTTTGCAGCTTGCCAACCACCTGCTGCAGCTGCCCAGAGCCCAGGCCAGCTATGGCAGGCAGCCAGGAGGTTTCAAACAGCTGCACTGAACTCCAGCCAGGCTCTGTGGCATTAGCAGCTGTATGCATGCCTCCGGGCAAATGACAGGGGAGGGTTCAGGGTTGTGCTGCCCCTGGCCCCTTCCTGGCTGCTATACCCTGTGGCATGCATGCTGCTGCCACTGCCACAGAGCCCAGTGCAGCTGTTTGCAGCCTCCTGCCTGCCTGCTACAGTCAGCCTGGGCTGTGGGCAGCAGCAGCAGGCAGGCTGCAAACAGCTGCACCAGGGTCTGGAGCCCCGGCACTGGCTCCACAGTGGCGGTTGCCCATGAGTCTTAGGGCACACGGCTATCAAGGGGCCTTGGGGCAGCACAACCCTGGCCCTTCCCCTACCATCCACCTGGTGGTGCGTGTGCATCGACTGCCAGCAACAAGGATTGTGTCTCTTGTACATCTGGCACGCCAAGTTGAGGTGGGTCAAGGTTGGGGTGTTTTTTGGCACTTTGGCCAAAAACGTTGCTGACCCCTGCTCTGTGGGGACTCCCAACTGCTGCACTGCAACTCAGAGTTGTCACCCCTAGTTTGGGAATCACTGTTGTGGTACCTTGATAGCCTAGGTATAGTGTTTGGCTGTGTCATTCCTCTCCTGAAGCTAGGCCAACCTGTTACCAAACCCACAAGTTATTTTGGGTGCTAATAGTGCATTCAAAGACTGCAGAAAAAACACAGTATACCTCAGATAAAGTTGAGAGCATGGATTTCATGAACTAGTGAGTAAGGCTGTGCAAAGCTTCGGTAGCCAATTTGATTTGGAGGAGATTCGGCGGCTGAATCCCCGAATCCGAATCAACTCGGGAGACCCATTAAAAGAACCAAATCAAATCTGAAGCCTCCGAATTGATTTGGAAAAGATTCGGAGAGTCGGATCAGCTGGGATGAGGCAGGCACAGCTGGGTGGCTGCAGGTTCTCCCAGCTTGGCTGCAGGTTCTCCCTCCCGGCTCCTCTGGCTGTGCCTGCCTGTCTCTGTCCCCTGCCTGGCCCTAGCATCCCAGCACTTAAAAAGCCCCACACTCACTGGCTGCAGCAGCAGAGATTAGGGTCTCTGGGAGCTCGTGACAGCGCCCCCGCCATGCACCATGGGGCAGTGGGGGGAAGCGGGGATCTCCCCCCGACCTGGCACCTGCGTGGCAGCTGCCCCCTCGCGCAGGTGCAGTGTGGCTTGGCGGGGTGTGGCACGTGGTCTGGGAGCTGGGGCTGAGCATTACCATGCTTCAGGTAACTGCTGGAGCTGCCCCAGCTCCCACACCATATGTGACGCCCTGCCGAGCCGTGGTGCACCCGTGCCATGGGGAAGCTGCTGTGTGGGTGGTGGGGGGGGAACCCGCTGCCCTGCCCTGCCCTGCGCTGTGTGGTTGGGTGGGGGAGGGCTCTGCTGCAAGCTCCCAGAGGCCCTGCTCACCACCAAATCAAATCACTGCCCTCCAAATTGGCCAAATCCGAATGCAAATAGAATACTTCCCTACTCTCACAGGCCTACTAGTGAGATCTGTAAATGAAGCCATTTAATTGTGAGTGATAACTAAGTCTGAGTGTTTCCATATTGCTCTAAATGCTTGAATTGAGTTCATGAGAACTGGAAACCACTGCCAGCTATAATCATATTTACAGTGTCCACTAGATAAGTTTACTTGTCTTTCAAGAGTGGCAGTGTGTAATGTCAGAATAGTGTTTGTATGTTATCTGTATTGAAGAAGAAGAAGAAGAAAAAACTGATCTGCTTGTCCAACCTCAGTAGTATGTAAGACATTAGAACAAATTTCAAGGGAAAGAAAAAAGGAAGAAGATGGAACATAGGATAAAGTTCAACATGGTTTTGCCAAAGATAGATTATGGCAGGTTAATCTGATTCTAATTAGTTATTTTTGTCAGGAGAAAGATAAGGGGAATGCGGTAAATCTACTTTGTCTGGACTCCCCAAAAGCATTTGCTGAGAACACAGTGGAATATGGGGAAGATGGGTATTATTATGACAACTACAAAGTAGGTAAGGAATTGACTGAAGTGGTGACTACAGCTGAAAATGCTGAAATGGGAAGCTACCTAGCTGAAGTGAGGCTTCTAGGGAGATCCTCAAGGATTGGTGTGGGACTGCTTTTTAAAATATGCATGTTACAGTCTTGGCTCAAAAAACAGCAGTATGCTATTTACTGATGGAATAATGTTGAGAGACCTTATTAGTACAAAGGTTGGAATACCATAAAGAAGATTTGGGATGAGTCTGAGGCCTGGAGTAATAAAGTAATTAAAAAAATTCAACAGTACAAATTGCAGCATCATGTTCCTGAGGATTATAGCTGGAATTTTTCATATAAACTGGGAATTGGGAGTGACAGAAGAGAAAGCGAAAAAAGTGGGGTGTGTTTGTATAGTGGTTTTCAAACTATTTCAGGGAACCCTGGAGTTGTGCAGCAGGTCATGAGGGGTTCTGTAGAGATTGGAGGTAATGATGGAGCAGGTCAGGAGATGGTGCACCTGGCTCCGCATCAGTCTTTAGGATAGGGGTAAGGGATTCCCTGGCAGAAGTGATATGAAAGGGTTCATGACTTTCCACTGTGCTTGTCCATCACATAGTGACCATGAGATGTAGCGATTCCAAAAAATAATAATAATAAAAAAAAAAAAGTAAGCAGGATCCTAGGGTGTATCAAGAAAAGTAATTCTGATAGCTGTAGGGAAATATGCAAGCTACTGGTAAGCCCTTGTTTGGAACAGTATGTACTCTTTTGGTCACTTACATTTTAAGAAAGACTAATTTAAACTGGAATAAGTGTAAAGGAGAATTACTAGAGTAATAAGGGGGATGAGAGCCTGTCTAACAAGAGGAGACTAAAACCTTGGCTGCTTTATCCTAGAGAAACAAAGACAGAGAAGAGCTATGATTGCTCTGTATAAATACATCATCAGGGTAAACACTGGGGAGGGAGAAGAGCTATTGAAGCTAAGAAAGAACGTTGGCACTAGAACAAATGAGTACAAACTCGCCACGAAGGTGCACAGTCTGAAATTTGGTTGGAAATTCCATCAAAATAGTGACTTTCTAATCACAGTAGTGGGGCCAAAAATCTAGTTTTAAGATGCATCTTGAGAAATTTATGGATGGGGGCTATATAGTGATTATCAGGGATCTGAATTTTCCATTTGCTGCAGAAAAACATGGGAAAATGCAGATCCTCTTTAATGGAGAAAACTTGGATTTCTTCTTTTAAAAGAGAAAATTATGTATTTTCCTCTTTAAAGGAGAAAAATGTAGGAAACAGCAGGTTCCAGTCTGGATGGGCCTGCTTGGGGTTGCAAGGAGCGGGAACAGAGCAATCTGTCAAGAGGTGCCACATGTATGTGGAGAGGCAGCCGGAGCTCTACGGGTGTAGAGGTGGTTGGGGAAGGGGCACAGGCCACGGGGGGGGGGGGGGGGGGGGGGGGGGGGATGCAGGAAGAGGGAGCACAGGCCACATGTGGCGAGGAACAGGTGCCCCGTGAGATTTCTATACCCACAGCAGGGCGCGGGGCTTTAACAGCAGAGCCAGAACAGCTCCAGAGGAGCTGCCTCTCTGGCCCAGCGCTGGGTCTTGCCTGCTGGGTGGCAGCAGAGGCTCCTGCCCCAGAGTTGGTCCTAGCCCTGCACTCTGCTGTGGGCACAGAAATCTTGGGGGGGCCTTACCCACACATCCACTTCCTTCTTCACACACTGAGGGGCCAGCAGGTCAGGAGCTGCAGCAGGGCTGGGGGGCTGTTGGTTGGGAGTCGGGGGCACTGGCAGAGAGAGGGCAGCAGGCTGGGAGCAAGGGGCACTGGCAGGGCTGGGCAAGGGGCAGCGAGTTGGAAGTGAGGGGCAGCAGCATGGGCAGGGGTAGGGCACTGGTGCGTATTAGGGCTGCTCAGTGCCACAAGGCAGTGAGGGGGACAGCTACAGCTGAACCCATGTCCTGTTGAGCAAAGGAGGCAGGGAGAGCTCTGATTTTTCCATGATAAAAAAACAAAAAACAAAACAAAACCCAAAATCAAATGCCAAAATGTATAGGTATTTAGAATGGATTTGATTATAGTGATTGAGGCACTGGTAAGTTTCCAAATTGTGTTAAGATTGTAAATGTATCAATAAAACATTGTGTTCTACTGATACCTCTGTATATTGACATTTCATTTTAATTGCAGAAAAACATAGATTTGGGTTTTTAATCAGAGAATTTGCAGTTTTTAAACCAGGATCCATGGTGATTGTCAGAGAAAAGGAGATTAAGGTGTGTGTGTTTGTGGAGGGAGAAGGGGAAGAAGATCTCAAAGACTTCCATGACGAAAAGGGGGAAACGCTATTCTCTCTTGCCATGGGGGGCACTACACAAGGCAAAGAGTTTAAACTGCAGCCAGGCAGATTTAGATCCCACTTTAGGGAAAAAACTTAACTGTCGAAACAGTGGAACCAGCTGTCTGGGGAAATGGTGGAATCTCCTTAATCAGAGGTTTTCAAGAAGAGTCTGGATGGGCATCTGTTTGGAATGATTTAGAAACCTGTTAAGAGTATTGGAATAGCCGACCCTTGAGGTCCCTTTCAACCCTTGGCTTCTGTGCGATTACCTGCAAGTGACCCAATAGGTCCTTTTTACTCGTGTCCCCAGGGTTACACAGCTTCCTTAGACTATCTCAGATGTGTAGGAATTGTATTCTGTCAGGGTAAATCAGGAGTTGACTATAGCCTCATAAATATTCAGCTGATTATGTTGTCTTGATTTCTAGCTGTTTTGTGAGAGATGCTTGTATTCAGCTTCCATAATCGTATTTAGGTACCTATTTTCATTAGGTCTTTTTATTAAAAATATAACTAGGGCCATAAATACTCTAGATTAGCTCCCCCCTAAATCTTGAAAACCTGATAAAATTTCTAATAAAAAGAAGTTCATATAATGAATCTTTGTATTTTAGAATGTTTATATAGATGGATTTCTTTAATGTCCTTACGGGATTCAGTAATGTTTTCTTTTTGCTTACTTTTCCTGTAAAGTTCTAAACTGATGGGGGTTTTGTGGTTATTTTTTGAGGAAAAGGCAGAAGGCAGGGCAGGGTGGACCCTTAGAAACTAAGTGGGTCAGACCAGTATAATCTTTTGAAGGTGACAGGCTACTTATCAGTTATCAGTAGGGATCCTGGTTTTCTCTGTTTAAAAAATGCAAATTCTCCAGTTAAAACTGCATTTTTCTATTATTAAAATGAAATGCCACTATATACAGAGGTATCAGTTGAACACGATATTGATATATTTACAATTTTAAGGCAATTTGAAAGCCTACCAGTGCCTCACTATAACAAAATACATTCTAAATACCTATAAATTTTGGCATTTGATAGCGGGGTTTTTATCATAGAAAATCAGAGCTTCCCCTGCCCCCTTCACTCCAACTGTGGCTGTAGCCCCCACTGCTTTGTGGCACTGAGCTGCCCTGATATGCTGGTGCTCCTCACTTCTCATCCACAGCCCCGCTGGTGCCCCTGCATCCCCCTACCCCCCAGCCCTGCCGGAGGGGGCCCACAGCTGCCAGGGCTATGGGGTCAGAGACCGGGGTCCTCAGCCCCATGTCCCTCCCCGCACCCCAGCACCCGAGCCCTGGCTGCTGCCCGTGGGAGGCAGCAGCAGCTGCAGTGGAGCAGAGTGCGGAGTTCAGCTCCCCTTCCCCACGAGCAGCATGGCTGGAGCAGAGTCCATGGTGCGGTGGGGAGGCGTATGCAGATTGCCTGCTGCGGGCTTGGGGCTCCCCACCCTGTTGCCCTCCCCCGAGATCCTCCATGGCCCAGTGGCTGGGTCCCGGCACAGCAGGGCAGAGCAAGGTGGGGAAGCTTAGTGCCACTGCTGAGCCCCACACTACCATGGTGAGGCTCCCCTTGTCTGGCCAGCAGCAACTTCCCAGCCTCACTCTGTTCTGCCATGGTAGGGCCTGCTCGTTGGCTAGTGGAGGCCTGGGGGGAGCGAAGGGGCAGCAGAGCGGGGAGCCCCAAGCCCACAGTGGGCAGCCTGTACCCACCACACAAATCTGGGGGGCCCATGCCCCTCCCTGGGAGTGTGTGCAGTGGCAGGGAGTCAGCCCCCTGCCCTTGCCCCCAGATGAGCTGCACACATCTCCATCCTGCTCCCCACCTAAGTCCTTTGGCCGTGCATTCCAGCAGCAGCGCCAGCCCCAGCCCTGCCTAGCTCCCTTCTTCCCTCACTATGAGGGCCTCAACCCCTTCCCACCCCCAGACTTACCTGTGGGAGCTGTTCTTCAGTCTGCCTGGCTGCCGTATTCATGTGTACCATCGCACATGCACATGGCATCCCTTGCCTGATCACCCTCCTCCGGTTCCCCCCAGCCACTTGCAGGCTGGAACTCTGCCAGCCTGAAAGAGAAAACCCATTGGTTTGCTGTGTTTTGCTCCTTTAAAGGAAAAAAATCCAGTTTTTTTTTTCTCAAAATTAGAAAATCTGGGTTTTACTGCGTTTTTCTGTGGCAAACAGAAAATCCAGATCCCTGGTTATCAGGTGCTTCCTCAGATGCTTTTGAGGAAAAGGGGAAAAACCTAACAAGTGTGAACTGGTATCTCTGGATGTGGAAAAACAATGAACAGTTTAAGAGGGTCTGTGTTAATCTGAACATAACATAAACTCTGAAAACAAGAAGGGGAGAGGATTGTCTGAAATGACTGAAATCCACCCTACATCCATTTTTTCTAAAATGCAAACAGACATGGTTATTTGGATATATTTGATATATTTTACTAAATCAACTAAATAGTTGGAAAAAAATGTTCTTTGCAAGCTTTTAGGCACAAGGGCCCTTCCTCGGGCATAGGGAGACTCTGCTAGTGTTTGTCTTCTCTCTAGGGTCTGCATAGAATCTTAAGCCAATATGCAAAATGCAGGTCTATAAAAATGCAAATGTGTGGCAGGGAAGAACAGAGAGGATGGAGAAGCATAAGTTAATTTAGAACCTGTTAAAATGCATTTACTTCTGCCCCTTCCTTTCTCTTCTCTTTCCACTCTTGTAGCTTTAAAAAAATCTGGGGGGAAATTTTAAAATGAAGTGCAGATGAACTTTCTTTGTAATGTATCTGGTCATGGAAGCTGCTGTTGGACAGTACCTTCTCCTGAACTCAAAACAATTACAGGTTTCAAAAAGAAATTTTGTAAAGAAGTATAACAGAACTGCTCTGACAGCTAGATTTCCTGGAGAAATTGATAAATCATATATTTACTACCTGGCTTTCTTTCCCCTGCCCCCCCTCGCCCCGGAGGTATTTTTGGGGAGTATAGGGTGGTGTTCAATACAAAACTAACTGCTCTGTAACTTTAAGACAGAGATTTTTGGGGAATAAAGAAGCCTTGATTTCCCAAGCCAATCAGAAATCCTCTATTCCTTAACACCTTTTCTTATAAATAATTAATTGGTTTAATTATTTACTATTTTGCATTTTTTAGTTCAGTGGCTCTTATTTTTTATTTTGGGTTTAATTGTTTCAGTTATGGTTAATTATTCATTATTCACATGATTTGTTTTTGTGCATGCTGCCTGTGCATTATACACATTCTCCATCTGCTTTGACTTCCACAGCCAGAAAATGTTGTCCTGACCCTTCAGGTAATTTCTTCCATTGTATCTGGTAGATGTGCACTATGTTACTAACCATGACAATAGGCTGCACTCCTGTCCAAAACATACATCACTCTTCAATGTCATTTTAAAACAGTTGTGATATTTTTTCATTGAAACTGCTTTTATTCATTTATTTTCCAAATTGTTCATTTTATCTTCAGATATGGACATTTGTTCCTTTTTAGCTGCTTTGTAACTTTTTCTGCTTTCCTTTCCTATCTCCTCTGCCTCCCCCATAAATACTTTGGCGAAATAATCTGATTTGCAAAATCTAACCAAATTTTTCTTTCAGCGCATATAATTCTTATTCATCAAGCAGGAGCAGTAATTAGCAGCACTAGTCTCTGAGGCTTTATTCTAAAATTGTTAATTAGGTCAGAAATTACAACTGCATAATGATAATGGGCTGCTGTATTTGGAACAATTTATACTTAAAGTTGGGGAGAATGGGAGATTCAGTTAAATAGAAGTGGAGCAGGATGATGCGTAGGTGGTTAGAAATTATGATTTGTAACTGCAGTTGGGAGGGAAATATGCAGCATCTAATCTGTTTTGTTGCTGCCAAGCTGCTAGTAATGATGTGGTATAAAAATGGCCAGATAAATGTTGGTATATCAATTACATTGCCCTAAAAATTACCAGAAAATTTTTGAAATTATCTTAAGTCTTTCAAAGGAAGGTTTAGACTTGGGACTTCTGCCTGTCTCTAAAATTGAAAAAGCCTACCTGTCATGGTACCTTTGAAAATTTTCCCTCACAGTTCTCTCTAGTTCAGTTCATGATAATACAGTTTCTGCACCCAAAAAACTTAAAATATATCCCTTACATTACTGTTCTTCGAAGTATTTTTATGTTCAGTAAAAAATGCAAAAGGACACTCGAAAAGATACTGCACTCTTAAAGTGATGATGAATCCCTTCACTTCATGTGAAGATTTCCACTTAACTGTTTTTCTTTTTTAATTCCTCTGTAATGTGGTATCGTCTTAGACCTGATGACATTTGCAGATTAATTTTTTGGAAGCACACATAAGAGACTGTAAATCAGATTGTGGGCCTGTGAATCATGTATGTCCATTTTAATCCATTATACACATGGTTGTAACTGTATTTTGTAAGTATAATCATCTTTTAGAGACAGCTTATTTGTTAAATAATTGTTAAATGAAGTTTACATGTTATATGTGCTGCTTAAATTGACATATTGGAGGCTAATTGTCAACTTTTAGAATGTTTTGTTTGTTTGGGATGGAAAAGTTGGATATACAGTAATTCTACAGAAAAGCTGGACATACCTACACTGCACTAGGGAACACTGCCATGAAAACACTGCCTGCCCACTTAGTTCCCTTCCATGACTACCAAATGTCTTTAAAAAAAAAAAAAAGGGGGAATTGTCACCATTAGAACAGCTCTAGCTTCTTGGTACCACTGTAATAAGGATGCCCAAGGCTGAGTGTAGCTTGGTGTGCTCCAAAAGAACTGCATATTTTTTATGGTACCAAGTAGCGTGTACTTTCACAGCAGCCCTCCCAAATGTGGTCCAGTGTAGTGTAGGCATCCCCAGTGAGGACAAAAGGGTCCAGTAACCAGTAGATTGTCTAGCTTTTAATTTAGTTTTTAAGTACTAGCTGTATATGAATGAATGACTGTGTAATATCCTCTGTTACAGTTATTCTTGTCTGAATTGCAGGCAATCTACTACGAAATCGGTTTTATAATCTGTGCTGCTTTGGGATTGCTATTTGTTCTGTTACTGCCTCTTGTGGGACTGTGCTTCTGCATGTGTCGTTGCTGTGACAACTGTGGTGGGGAAATGCACCAAAGACAGAAGAAAAATGCTGACTGCAGGAGGGGCTGCTTTGCAACATTTCTTTTTGTTACTTCTCTAATAATCAGGCAAGTATGGTAAAGAGCACAGCGTTAATTCTGCATAAGACCAGTTTTACATTACAATACAATAAAGAGTGTTAAGTGCAGTTTATTATTTTCTCATGCTGACATGGTTTTATTAAACTATAAATTGTTTATGCTATTTTGCTCACAAAAAGATATTTGGCATTCTTATGAAAGCTGGTGTTTCTGTAGTTAGCCATTCACAATGTGCCTAGTTTGGAGGAATTTGGGTATGAAACATCATTGAATTGGAGTTTGCATATGAAATTTTTCCCAGGGAGTTCAGTGTTTGTTTGTTTTTTTGATCAAATTTATCATAACAACAGTCATGAGTTTTTGTTTTTTTTAACTTTAAAAATACATGAGCAAAAGGTGGTCTGCAGTCTGGCTTGTGGTTCATATGTCATCTCATTGAAAAGAGATGTTAGAATGCAGCATGACTGCAACAGAAAAAATAAGACTAGTGTTGGTTAGAGAAATTATTCTGGAAGAACTCTCTACGTCTGTTTATTTCTTACCTTTTGAACAATACCTTTTCCAAGTACCAGGACACAAGCTCATCTGGGAATATGAACAGTTCAACTCCATACATATAAACTCCTGAAAGAAATACTAAAATTGGTAGCTGAAAGCTTATCTAATGCATCTCTCAACTACATAGTTGGTCCAAAAAAAGATAACACTAAAACAACCTTGTTTCTCACAATTCCTGGACTACCTTGGCTACACCAAAACTCCAGCCCTACTGGCTGACAGTAGTGATGACGGTGGTATTGTTACATATTACACTCGGCACATACACAAGAGCAGGCAAAATGCAGCTTGTGGGCTGGCTCACCAATTGATTGGATCTAGCCTACAGGCAGGGACCCGCCGATTGATTGTACCCAGCCCAAAACTACCCACACACCACTCCGTGTGGGGTCAAGCTCTGCCCGGGCAGCCCAGGCCATGTTCCTGCCCACGCCACAGCCTTGGTCCTGGTTAGTGTACATAGATAGCTTCCCAATGGGGCTGCTCCTGGTGCAGCTGCAGCTGCTTGGGTACTTCTTGGCTCCCTCTCACTGCCTTCTCCTCTTTTTCCTGTCTTGAATGCACTGCTGCAGGCAGCAGACAGTGCAAGGGAGGGCAGGAGCCATGGAGATGTGTGCTGGGCAGCAGATGCCTGGCCAGACGGGGGTGGAGGGGAAGCTGCAGCCACCCACTTGGCTGCCCGCAGGTGGCTGTTCATAGCAAGCGGTATGGGTAGGTGGCAACTAGAGGCTGGAGCCCCACACGCTGAGACAGGAGCCACCTAGCTGCAGCTTCTTCCCTTCCTGGCTGGGCATCTGTTATCTGGCACCCACCCCCATGGCTTCCCTGCATTACTTGCTCCCCCCCCCCCTCACCCCACCACACACACATACTCCTCATACACACAATATGCAAGAGTAAGACTTTATTTGGAGCTATTATGCAATCACATTTATACTACTCAAAAAAACATAAATCAGCACAAAAATATTTTTTGAAATAAAATTAAAGTATGTTATAATAGATTTTTGATTTTTAGTATATGCTTTGTGTTTTATCTATATTTTATGAAAATGATATCTTCTGAGAGACTTGGTGAGCTCTTGAGGGCCACACACATAAAAACTCATTAAGTGGCCACCCAGCTGAACTAATAGCCAACCTCTGTGCTAATAGCATTTACAATGCTAGTGTCCTAGCGTTAAAGCTGTAAGGCACGTGCTAAAAGCTATGCTCGTGTAGCAAAGTTGTGTTTTCTTCCACCAAGGAGCATCTCCAGGTGGTATTAATTAATGCATGTTGAGCTAATGGTGGGCTGCTTCATGGAGTAATATGATCAGGAGACTCCAGTTTGGTTGGTGCAGGGGGGAGGGGGAGAGGAGCCTTTCTGTCGTATTTCAATAATTGTTACAAGGGGCTTCTTTTGAGGGGGGACAGATGTGAGCTTATCCCCAGGTATAAGCCATAGTATGGCAGAATGTATCAATCTGATGCCTAAAATGCCTTGTCAACAAAAGGCAATCAGGACTCATAGTAGAGATTGTATCTTTTATTAGACCAAGATTTTTGCAAAAAAAGTCTTTAATTGCAAGCTTACGAGCACAAACGCCCTTCATCAGGCATTGGCGGAAAGATTGTAAAAGTTCTCCTGGGTACAAAAGAAAGTTCATATTTCATAGGATTTTACAGAGGAATCAATAGATAGAAAACTCCTCTGGGCAGTCAGTTCATAGCTGGTATGGATCCTCTCACTTCCTGTGAGGATCTGTGATGATGCAAATTATGTTGAAACAAAGGCAGGAGTAACAAGACATATACAAGCACCTTTTCGTTCAGAGATACATTTCTGTCACTAACAGGCACTTCATAAATAATGCTGTATTTACTTAAATACAAAACAAAGGGGTTTTTTTTCCTTCCAATCGGCATAAAGGAAAATTTCCCTCAGCACCAACTCTTTTTTCAAGTCACAGTGAGACACTACATTGAATACATTTAGACTTCCTCTTCACTCCTACGGCTGAGTAACACCTTTCTTTCCCATTTCCAATTATTCCTGTTTCTTCACCAGCCTTAACTGTCTGCTAAACATCACCAAATAGGGCCCCAAACAGTTCACCTGGAATTCCTCTGTTGCTCCCTCTTTCAGCCTGGTGCATATTAGTGTGGCCCTGCCCTCCATGGGTACAGCCACACGAATGCTCATGTGCGTCTTGCAGCATCTCAAACCCTTTGAGATGCTGCAAGAAGCATGTGTGGGAACAAAAGATTTTGCAGTGTGGGGGCAAAATTAGACCCTTAGATATCCAGGGGTCAAAAAAAAAAATGTTGAGGGGGTGGGGAAAGCCATGCCCTGAGGCAACCAGAGGCTTAGGCCTCCACAAAGATGCTCTGGTAGCCGGCTAGAACATCTCTGTGGCTGGCCCTCGACTTGGTGCTGAAGCACACTGTCTGCCTGCCAGCCGCAGGGAGCTGGACCCAGGCTTCTACCAGTAAGTAGGGGTAGGGGGTAGAAGACCATGGGGGTACCCCTACCAGCCCCACCTGCTCTGCTAGCACCCCCCCCGAGGCCCCCCGATTGCTGCCCCTCTGATTGCTGCCCTACCCAGGCCCATCCCCCACCTGCCCCCTGAGCCCCTGATTCCTACCCCATCCAGCCCCAGCATCCCAGCAATTAAAAAAACAAACACACAAAACAAAACCAAAAAACCCCATACTCATTGACAGTAGCAGCTGCCGTCGGAGTCACCGGGGCCTCATGGCCCACTATGGGACAGGGAGGTCCAGGTGAGGGAGATTACCCTGCCCTCCATCAATGCAGACCTCGTGATGGAACACGTTGAGAGGCTGGATACCTTCAAGTCATTTGGCCCTGACAATCTACACCCCAGGGGACTCAAGGTGCTGGCGAGCATCATAGCCCAGCCTCTGGCACAGATCTTTGAGAACTCCTGGTGCTCTGGTGTAGTGCCCGAAGACTGGAAGAAGGCCAATGTGGTGCCTATCTTCAAGAAAGGGAGGAAAGTGGATCCGGCTAACTATAGGCCCATCAGCCTGACCTCTAGCCCGGGGAAAGTCTTAGAAAAGTTTATTAAAGAGGCCATCCTTAATGGACTGGCTGACACCAATATCCTGAGGGATAGCCAGCACAGGTTTGTTGCGGGTAGGTCTTGCTTGACCAATCTCATTTCCTTCTACAACCAGGCGACTTATCACCTGGACAAGGGAGAAGAGATTGATGTCATATATCTTGACTTCAAAAAAGCCTTTGATCTGGTATCCCATGATCATCTCTTGGCGAAACTGGCCAGTTGTGGCCCTGGGTCCACCATGATCCACTGGCTGGGAAATTGGCTCCATGGTCGGACCCAGAGGGTGGTAATTGACAGAAGTCAATCGTCATGGTGCCCTCTGACCAGTGGGGTCCCCCAAGGCTCTGTCCTTGGACCCATATTGTTCAACATCTTCATTTATGACGTGGATATTGGAGTCGGAAGCGGACTGGCCAAGTTTGCCGATGACACCAAACTTTGGGGCAAAGCATCCACACCAGAAGACGGGGGGCGATCCAGGCTGATGTAGACAGGCTCAGCAAATGGGCAGATGAGAACCTGATGGTGTTTAACACTGAAAAATGTAAGGTTCTCCACCTTGGGAGGAAAAACCTGCAGCATCCTTTATAGGCTCGGCAGTGCTATGCTGGCTAGCACTATGGAAGAAAGAGACTTGGGGGTCATCATTGACCACAAGATGAACATGAGCCTGCAATGCGATGCTGCAGGTAGTAAAGCGACCAAAACACTGGCTTGCATCCATAGATGCTTCTCAAGCAAATCCTGGGACGTCATTCTCCCCTTGTACTCGGCCTTGGTGAGGCTGCAGCTGGAGTACTGCGTCCAGTTTTGGGCCCCACAATTCAAAAAGGATGTGGAGAAGCTTGAGAGAGTCCAGAGAAGAGCCACACGCATGATCAGACGTCAGGAAAACAGATGTGAAGACGACAGGCTGAGAGCCATGGGGCTCTTTAGCCTGGAAAAGCGCAGGATCAGGGGTGATCTGATGGCCACCTATAAGTTTATCAGAGATGACCACTAGTATCTGGGGGAATGTTTATTCACCAGAGCGCCGCAAAGGATGATGAGGTCGAACGGTTATAAGCTACTACGAGACCGTTTCAGGCTGGACATAAGGAAGAATTTCTTTATTGTCCAAGCCCCCAAGGTCTGGAATAGCCTGCCATCAGAGGTGCACCTACACTGAATACCTTCAAGAGGAAATTGGATGCTTATCTTGCTGGGATCCTATGCCCCCAGCTGACTTCCTGCCCCTCGGGCAGGGGGCTGGACTCGATGATCTTCTGAGGTCCCTTTCAGCCCTAATGTCTATGAAATCTGTGGCAGAGCCCCCCCCTGCACAGCACAGGGCCCAGGTAATAGCTGTGCGATGGGGCGGTGGCAGTATGGGTGCCAGTCAGCTGTGGCCAGTCTCTGCTGCCTCCCACTGCCCCGTGCTATGCAGGGGGCTCTGTCACAAGCCCCAGTGACTCCAATGGCAGCTGCTACTGCCAGTGAGTGTGGGACTTTTGAAAGTGCTGGGAGGCTGGGGCTGGGTGGGGCAGCCGTCGGGAGGGCTGGGGCTGCAAGCAGGGGCTGGAGCTGGGTGGAGCAGCCATTGAAGGGTCTCGGGGAGTGGGTGGAGGAGTGGGGCAGCCATTGGGGGGGCAGCAGGTGGGGGATGCGGCCAAGTGGGGCAGCAATCTGGAGGCTGGGGGAGCAAGCAGAGATGAGGCATGTGGGCCCTGCGGGGGGGGGAGGGGTGGCAGCCCCTATGGGGGGCCATGTGGCCCCTGTTGGGGGGCTGTAGTCCCTGTACGGGGCAGTCTGTGAGCTGTGCAGGGGGGCTACTCACTGTGGGGGGGTGGGGACCCACCCATCCTGAGCAGCCCCCCCCGTACAATTTACCCACACCTACGCACACCCTCCACGGCCCCCCACATCTCTCCACAGCCCCCCACATCCCCGTCCCCCCTCCCCACCCCCCTCCTGCAAACCCCACATTCCCCCACTACATACCCTGCATGCCTAGCTGTCAGACAGGATGAAACCTGCTGGCAGGAGCTGTGGCTGCAAGGGCAGCTGTCCTCACATCCTGGTTAGTGAAGGGGTCGGGGGAGCTATAACTGCTCTGTGGTAAGAAAACCAAAGGCAAACAGCAAAACATATAGGTATTTAGAATTCATTTTATTATGATTATAGGGACACTGGTAGGCTTCCAAATTGCTTTAACACTGTAGATATCTCAATAAACCATTGCCCAACTGATTGCTGTTTCTCTGTCTCTCACTCTCTCTCTCTTTCTCTCTCTGTATAGTAGTCTTCTGTTTTAATTGTGGAGGAACATGGATTTAGAGGTATTTTACAAAGTGATTTAGGGATTTTTTTATCAGGAATGTTTTAGTTTTCAAATAGGGAACACCAGAATTCCTGCTAGGGAGGCAAGTAGCAGGACCCAGGCAGAGGAGCCTTCTCAGAGCTGGCATCTTGGTCCCAGCCCAAGGAGGTAGACTTCCTTGGCCAGTTGGGGCCATAAGAACAAGCTTTGACAATTCAAAGCAGGCCACCATACTGGGAACATCTTCTGGGCGATACCTGTCCAGATGGCTGGGCAGGGGGCACACATGGCAGTAGTGCCACACAAAGGCCAACTCTGCAGCCACAGCCCACCGTGGCAGCTGGCCCAGAGGGGCAGATACCTCTACTGACTGTGCAGTACCCATCCTTGTCTGGCAGGTGCGCAGCTGGTCACAGCCAGGCAGACTCCCCCACTGCCAGACTGCTGCAGTGGGTAAAGGGTGCAGGGACCTCACAGGGCTGCTTCAGCAGTCCAGCTGGCACAAGGGGTAGTGTCCACAGGTACCAGGTGGTTGGGTTTGAGAAGCTCCTGAGAGTAAATAGCCCTGAGCTCCTTGACAGGGCAGCTTTTTGTACTGATGGGGCCAGGACAGGGCAGCTTTTTATACTGCTGGGGACAGCACAGGTGCTGGCCCTGGGCTCTAGCTCCCCCTGGCTGCAGATCCGGGAGGAGCCAGGCAGGGTTATTTTGTCCCAAGTGGCACAGTTTCCCCCACAGCAAAGTTCATGTCCAGGCACGTGCGCTGAGGCAAAAAGCCTCAGCTCAGTTTTGCACTGCTTCTATATGAGCTGCTGCAAGTGCACGTGCTTGCATATGTGGACATGCCCCATGAGGTGAAGCTGGACCAGGCTGCCCTGTGCCGCATCTGCATATACATTTTTGGGGGCATCCCAAGATTTCTGAATCATAGAATCATAGAAATTAAGAGCTGGAAGGGACCTCGAAAGTTTGAGTCCAGCCCCCCTGTCTTGGACAGTATATTCACCCCTTACATACTTACAGATGGCCACCAAGTCCCCACCTCAGTTGTCTTCTTCCCCAGGCTGAACAGTTCTAGATCCCTTAGTCTTTCCTTATAAGGTCTGTCCTCCAGGCCCTTAATCATTCTTGTGGCCCTTCTCTAGACCCTTTCAAGATTCTCCATTTCTTTTTTGAAGCATAGCACTCAGAACTGGACACAGTACTCCAGCTGGGGTCTCTCCAGCGCCAAATAGAGAGGAAGTATTACTTCCTTAGCCCTGCTCGCGATCCATTGGCTAATGCACCCTTGTATGCTATTAGCTCTGTTGACTACAGCGTCGCACTGGTGGCTCATGTTCATCTTGTGATCAACCATAACCCTGAGGTCCCTCTTAGCCATCATGATGGCCAAGATATCTCCTCCTAACCTCTATTCATGTTGCTGGTTACTTCTCCCCAGATGAAGCACTCTGCATTTATCCTTATTGAACTGCATCTGGTTCTGCTTCACCCACTTTTCTAGCTTGTCCAGGTCCACTTGGATCTGCATCTTATCCCCTAGGATGACTGCTTTTCCCCATAACTTAGTATCATCCGTGACCTTGGCCAAAGTGCTTTCCACATCCTCATCGAAATTGTTGATAAGATTGATAAAATGTTGAACAGCACAGGGCCAAGAATTGAACCCTGCGGGATACCACTGGCAACCTCGTGCCAAGACTATACAGATCCATTCACTAACACTCTCTGGGTTAAGTCCTTTAGCCAGTTCCCAAACTATTTGACTGTGGACTCTGCCAGCCCACAATCGCCCAGTTTTTTTTATAAGAGCATCATGGGAGACCATATTGAGGGCATTTTTAAAATCCAAGTATATGCTAGTAACTGTGTGTACCATGTCTAAGCTGTTTGTTACTTGATTATTAAAGGAGATGAGGTTGGTCAGACATGACCTGCCTGCAATGAAACCATGTTGGCTATCCTTCAGTATCATGCCTTGTGCCAGTCTCTCTCAAATAGACATCTTGATAATTTTTTCCAAAATCTTACCTGGTTCCAGTCATGAGTGGAAGGCTAATTAGCGCATAGATACTTTGTGCGGAGTATCTGGAGTACACACACATACTGAACAGTGGTGAGTTGTGTGGGGTCACCATGGCTTGAAAGGCTGTTAACTCTGGTGGGGCCCAGCTCAATAAACTATATAGTAAATCATGAGCCTTTTGGCTTTGGACTAATATCATGCTGTGTGTCAGTGGGGGTGGAGGGAGGGCAGGGGGGGGGGAGAGGAGCACATGGTGCTGATGGAGGCAGTGCTACTGCTGATACTTCTACACATTGTCCTAGTCTTCCCCTCCTCAGAACAAGTCGCTTGCAGAATCCAAAGAGCCATGTATGTTTTCTTTTGGAACTCCACATGGGAGAAAGCGATGAGGACAAAGCTGAACAAGCGAAATGGTTTGGAGGCAGAGGAATGTCAGATATCTTTCTCTTCCTTTGGGTCAAGTGCATGAGCCAGGTTTGCAAACTAGCAACAAGGGTGGAATCCAAAACAGCCAGCTTTGTCGAGTATTTTGCAGGGTAGCTGCTGCAAGAGTAGCAGGTGTACACAATGACCTCTGGGACCCCATGGACCATGGTGTCCCCATGGTATGAGGTCCTGAAAAGCTTCCAAGAGAAATACGAGCTGCACGATGCTACCCCTAGTGACCCTGGTAAACCACCGCAAGATAATATGGGAGGTGGTAAGGGCAAGAAACACCATATTACCCATGGACTTTCTACCTGGTGACAGCTGCCAGGCTGTGTGGGAGCGAAACTTCCACCAGGACCTGCAGAAAGAGCACAGAGACCTAAATTGGCAGGCAACCCACTGGGCACTCTCTGAATGGGCATGGAAAAACACTTCAGGGCAGAGCATTCCATTGAACTGCCTGAGACATACCTGCCGCTAGCAGGTCTATAATCTATTTCTATTTTATATATAGATAACATTTGAAAAAAAAGGCGTAGTTTGTACTATATGTAAGTAGGTACCAAAATTCTGCTTAAAATGCACTTATTGGAGTAGCTGTGCTAAAACCTGCAGCAGTTTCAAAAAAGATGACATGTATCAATTCTGGATGAATTGATACATAGTCTGTGGGTACTGTATGCAAATTACTGCAGCAGTGTTTAATTTGAAGGTCAGTGTTTTCAAATTGCTTCTCACTTCCATGGGCTCAGGGAAATCAGGTTCTGACAGTAAAGCGGGGTGGGGAGAGGGGCTTCTGGGGAAAGAGGTTGTGGGGAGGCAGAGGACAAGAGGGGCTACCTGACCCCTCAGATTTTCCTTGCTGCAGTAGTGAGTGGGAGGGAAGCAAATTCAAGGCAAACTTCTATTAATTAAATTCAATACCTGGAAATTTTTAAAAAATTTACACATTTTCCATATATAAAATGTAATTACTGGGGGGTTGTCATATAATCAGAGTCATCTTCTATTTGAGCAAATATGGTAATAATCAGAATTCCAAAAAGTAACTGCAAAAGTAATTCCAAAAGTAGCATGACTTCAATTGGAAGAATCCAAAGTTAATTATGGAGTTTTTTTTCCACACAAGAGCAAAGTCATTAACTGTGAATGGGATAAATTTTCATATTACAATAACTTAAAAAAACAAAACAAAACTAGATATTCCCAACTAGTCATCCATCTGCCTTCTTGTAACTGGTAACACAGACCTAGAAACTGGTAAATTTTTTCATAAAGATCCTTAAATTCTGACCCAATATTTTGCTATATTTTTTAGTAGGGAAGAGGTTCTTTGTTTTTTGTATTGTTTTTCTTTTCCTTTTTCCTTAGCACTTTAATTCTGTTTTAACATTTATTTTCTGTGATTTGAAAGTTTTACTCTCACAACCATAGGAGAAAGCTTACTTTCTTCCCATTTGTATTAGTAATGTTTACACCAGTTCATGAAATCTCACAAGGAATTGAAAACATCAGACTTTCAGGGAGACTGTTTAAACAAATCTACACAACTCTAATATATTATGGGAAAGTCAAGCCTTCTGTCATCCCTTCTCTGTTTCCTTTTCTCCTCCCCTCCTCTCATATAATGCATTTGTCAAGGTTCTGCTAGGTGATAGAAAGGATTTTCTCCTTTCACATTGTGTGTCAGTTTAGTAACCTTCACGAATGTAATCCCAATTGTTTGAATGCACAGTCAGTTTAGAGAATCACGTTTCCCCTCACTGCCCCCTCCGTTCAGAAAGCTGAAGCGAAAAATGATCACACTCAAATTCACAAAGTACTTTTTTGTTGGATTGAAATTGTTGACCTTTTTGCTTTGTGAGCATGACATTCAAAGGATATAAAAACACCCCCTTTCAAAGAACAAAGATGTCTTTATAAATTCAGTGGTGTGAGTTGCACACTATTTTTTTTTATTTCTTGGTTGATTGACAGTTTTGTTTTTTCAGTGTGTCAAAAGAAAGCAGGATAATCAGTTTCCTTTGACTGTTTAGCTGGGAAAATATTTTTGAAATAATTGCTGTCTCAGTAGCATTGGGGGAAACAATGCACATGGTTCCCCAAAATGCAGTAGCCAGTTTATTTTTAAAAAATGGTTCAAATGATATCTTTTGTTGAATGGCGACTGACATGACTAATCAGGTGTTTTGGAGAGTGTTAGTTTTTATTTTAATTGGAAATTCTGCCATTTTGCCACTCTTGCCATCAGTGACACCCTTTGGATCAGCTGTTTTTAAGGGAGAAATTGTTAAACTTTTAAGAAGTTCTCTTTGTACTGACTTCTCCAATTTCCATATTGTCCAAAATCCTCCTTTTGGGAGTCAGGAGGGAAGGATTAGTGAGTCAATTCCAATCCAACAGCTCCAGTAGCATTTAGAATATGTAATAAGGTTTCTTCTTACTTTACCATATCCCCAACATTTGATCTCTCTCTCTCCACCCATACTGCTAAAATAATGTAATTGCTTTACTACTGCAGTTTCCTAACCCCCTCAAAGCCTGCAGTCTCTTCTCCCTCAAGTCTTTGGGGAAAAACTGCCATTTGAACTATCTTTCATGTCGATCACTCATGATCCATTTCTACAAAACCTCTCTAAGCCTTAGCGGAGGGTGACAGAAGTTTTCTGCTGGCATAGCCACACTTCCCAAAATGACATAAACTAAACTAGGAGAAACCTTCTGTCAGCATAGCTGCAGCCATTCCGGGGGTTTTGCCCATGTTGTCACAATGGTAGTGATATTTTTACATCTCTAAATGAAATAGCTAGGGCAATTAAAACACTGGACATCAGCAAGGCCTTGGGCTATCACCCTCCCACATTTTTCCACACCCTCCCTCCATTGGCTTTTCTGCTTCCATAGCATCAAACACTATTTGTTTTTGTCCTGACTTAGAAAAGCCGCCTCCTTTCCTACCTCTCAATGGCAAAGTTGACTGGCTGCTTCCCTGTGCCAACAATGCCACTTTTTGCTCATCTGATTCTTTGCTCATGATTTACTACATGTTTCTACATAATTTGGCAGAATGGGGATTCTGGCCTGCTGGCTTCCCAGCATTTCTTCAAAATGGGCTTAATAATTACACAAAATGTCAGGTCTTCTTGACTCTAGTCAGTTTAGCTTGTATCAGTTGTGTTAGTGATTGATTTCCTGGCACTGGTGATCCATAGCCTGCTTTCTTAGATACATCATTGGCTTCCTTATTGCCTGTATCTGTCTTAACCTGGTTTACTGCAATGCAAACCTCAGACTACCTAGAAACAACAGGCTTGTGGCCTTCTGGGCAACATTTCTCATGGGAAGAATGCTAATACGCATGCTCAATGATATGCACTGCCTACCAGTTTATAGCTGTATTAATTCCTGAAAGATGTTAACCTGTAAAATTGACTTTTATGCTTGGAGACAGGTTCTCTTGTACTATTATTAGATTCCCACCCAAGTTGTATAGTGTAGATTTTCCCCACAACTAAGGCCAGTGGTAACGTGTAGCGGGTACACATGCACCCCCTGAGAGCGCCGGTGCCCCCCCCGGCCAGCCGTGCTGTCTGTTTAGGCGATGGGCAGGGGGAGCAGCTGGGAACACCAGTGCCCCCCCTGCAAGAACCGGCCAATTGCAGCAGCCGTGCCCAGAAGCAGCTGCAGTGATCGGCCGTCAGGGGATCGGCAGCAGAGGGACATCCCTCCCCCCGGGCAGTGAGATCAGCTGCGGGGGACCCCCCCGCACAGTCAGCAGGACCAGTCGCAGGGTGGGCACAGTTACTGATGACTAAGGCTCAATGTCTATAAGAGCAGAGCTCTACATTTTATTTTTAAAAGGAACAAAATAGAACTAAAAAAAATCCCTATGGTTATGGTAAGTGTGTCAATTTAACAACTGGGAAACTTAGTTCCACTTTGAAATAAAGTTGAAAAAACTGTATTCTGAGATAACTTTCAGAAGTGTGTCATGGGCTTTTGGTTACCTTATTATTTTACAGCGTGTTCATATATATTTATCATTGCTTGCTTATATTTTGCAGTCAGAAAGGCCAAACTGGAGAAATAATCACTAAAAGAACAGTGACTGAAACACCTCTTTGCCTTCTACCATTCCTATTATTTTTTATTTTCTGACTATGCCACAACTCCATAAATATTATGTACGTGTTTAACCACATGAGTAATGACACTGAAGTTAATGGGACTGCTTGTCTGCTTCATAGTTTGAGGCTATTCATTTTTTTAGATTTAAGAGTATGTACAAGTAGCAAGATTGGGCCCATACTGAGAAACATAGCGGAAGTAATTGTAATTTTTAAAGGCTATTTTGGGTGTCATTCTTTTTAATAAGTATTTAATCAAGTAGTTTCTTGTAAGTGTGTCAAGGTTATTAGATGTTTTGGGGAGAATATTAGCCTTTATATCCCATGCAGTTTTTAAAACCATCCGAAGTTGTAGTCTTTATACATTGTGTCAGAAGTCTACAAATTACAAATGCAGTGCTGTAAATGTGATTTGCCATTATAAATTTTAGTCCTTCTGAAGACTTTTGGGTTAACATGATTCCATTCTTTATTAAATGCATACAAAATTTAGTAGAACAGTATTGAACCTTATAGCTAATTTCTCTATGCCACCTAGTGGTTAAAGTTAGAATTTAGAGTAAAAATGAATTACTACACAGTATTATTAGGCTACTGCACAATAGCGTCAAATAAAAGACATTTGCCAGTGCTGCTAGCCACTGACTCTGGATATTGTGCATTTATTTAGTACTCGCTAATACAAATACTAAATAAATGTGCAGTAATGGCTGCACAGTAGCATCTCATGTAGACACGCCCTCTGTTGTTGTTTTTGCTTTTTTTTAATTAGTAGAATGGTTATTATATACGGTAATAAATAATATATCTTTTTTTTTTTTATAGTATTGGTGTTCTTTGTGCATATGCTGCGAACCAACACTTAACAGATCAAGTCCGGGGAGCAAAGCACCTGATGTACAGTAATTTTAAAGACCTGAGAATTTTCCTTAATGACACTCCAGGGGTAAAGAGATACTTATTTTAGATACAGACTGCTTATGTAAAATTTTATAATAAAAAATAACTTTTTCATTGTAGTTAGTGATGCATACTGGAACATATTAATTTAATTTATACCTTCTTGGGGACTGAGTTGCCTGGATTATAATGCAGAATGTAACACAAGATAAAGAAATGCGCGTACATAAATAAGTATCCACCAGTTATTCTGTTGCCTTTTTCTGTTCATGAATGCCTTTTTCTGTTCATGGTACTGTGCATTGCTTAAAATGGGCATTAACCTGTGCCTGGGTAAAACTTTTAATACCTATATCCCATAGAAACCCCTTTTTTTTTCTTGTTTTGGTACACTAGAACAATTTAAAGTTTGCTTGTTCACAGAGAAACGTACTGAATAGAAAGTATACCATTCTTGATAGCTTGCAACTTCCTCTAAATTCTCTAGATATTTTTCTATATGACTGTCTTCAAGGAATGGTGAATTCCATTACATTTTATATAGTAACTTTCCCATTTGCTATTTTTTTTCTACTTGCAAAAAAATAACATAGTCAAATAACACTGGCTTTGGCTACCTGTAAGTAATAGCATATCAGTTTCCCTTTTCTATGTGATTGTTAAGGTGTTGACAGGCGCAGTTCAGGAAATAGTCTCAGGCCTAGCTGAAGTGATCCTCCTGTCCTGATCATAATATTCCCAGTCTCAGATTAGTGTACTGCTTTTCTGCTGACTGAGGCCTCTGTGGTAATAACATGAGCTTTCTAGGGGATCAAGACATCTACAACATTGCAGCCTTGGCTAGACCATATATATATTTTAAGGGAAATTTCTATCCAACTCTTCCCTAATTCTCTCCACATCTGGACATATTGCACATTCTCTTTTGTTTCTAGTACAGGCATGCAGAATGTTGTGGCAGAGTCCTATGGGATTGCTGTGGGAAAAAAAAGTGATGGTCTTGTAATGTATCATATAAAGAATGGTTTTCATGGGTGTGTGATCTGTATAGAGCTTGTCCAAGGCACCAAAGTGAACGTGATACTGCTCTGTGTGATCTAATTGTACCCAGAATACAGGTTTTTTCCCTGTGTGGAACCTTGCATCTTTTTAAGCAGAGCAGCCGGGTCGTCATTATAGGAAATACCAGTATATACCTATCTCCTGTTCTCTTAATCTATTTTGATCGATATAAAATAGTTAAAGATGATAACCACTACTAAAAATACTGTTTAATAGAATGCAAAGTACTATTAGAAATTGAATGTCTGTGGAATTTCAGAAACTTTTCAAATTCTGTTTATGAAGTATGCTTTCAAATTTTTACCTAGGATTATTAGGTGTTCTTTTCTCCCAGAATAGACTCTATGTATGCATTTAGATTATTTATATTAATATATTGGTTTGGTTTATAAGGCACCTCCTCATCACATGCTCATCAGCCACTGACAGAAGCTAGACATTCTTTAGATTAACAGGAAAATACTGTTGTTCGTCTACAGTGACCTAGAATCCAGCTGACTTTGTTGTTAGAGCTCTGATGTTTTAGCTGATGTCTGACTTAATATTTCCTGTCAACATTAAGTGCATAATATTAAAGGATTTGGTAGAAGAGGTCAAGTATTCAGAGTTCTTGTCGGAAAAGATTTGCATGTTGTTAGTATTACGCTATCAAAACCATGCTTCAGTTCTGTCGATATTGTGTCTGTCTTCTGAGAGTCTCATCATTATATAGACTCAATCCTTTTCTTAAATTATCTAGTATTTTAGTATTTCTGCAAGTTTTTATAAAATCTACTTTTGTCTTGGGATTTTTGTTTAGGAATTAATAGCAGCCCTGCTAAAATTTGCTTAAATAAGTTTCTTCTCCAGATTAAAACCTAGAATATCGCTGATAGCTAAGGGACAAAAAATAATTGATCAAGCACAGTTTTAAGCCCTGAGTTTGTTGACTTCAGCTATTAAATCATGTCTACTTTTACCTGTCTTATATTTGATTTTATGCTGAATACAACCCAAATAGGATTTTTTAAAGATATTTTGAGCTACTAATTATCACAGTAAAAATGTAAATCCAGTCTTGTGAAATGTAAGACACTTAGCATTTCTTCATCTTAAATTGAACAGGCTTCACAATGCATTATATTTAAATAAACATAGGAAAAAACAATATTGGCTTTTTCTTTAAAATTGCTTAGTTGGGATGCTCACTGGAGGGCCTTTAGTCCAAAGTGTTGGCACTTGATTTATGATCTAGATACCTTGTTCCGGGTGGACCCAAACCCTCAGACTGACCATGACCTCTCCATTCAATAATAGGCAAATTTTATTGGTACACAGTGATCACAGATAAAAATAATGCAAACAATTCTATATCTACCAGTCCTCGAACTGTTAGAGGGGAGGTATGTCTGACCAGTATGCAAGCTTGACCCTGAGGTTCATTATTGACTGTCAGATGTCAGCAGCCTGGAGGTCGGAGGCGGAGGCCCACCCCCTACTTCCTAGTGGGGTGGGTAAGACGTGCTGGTGGTGTGCACTCTGTCCATGGTGGCCTCAAGTTCCCCTCTTGGGGACCCTTTGCTGCTCTGAAATCCCTCCTTTTGTATTTTCTCCCCTCTGATGACTCTTCATCTCTGGGCATGGTTGATTGGTCTTCCTGTGGTCATCATACTAGCCACATTCTGGCCTATCAGCGTATATCTTTGTTTTGCAAACCCATCACATGCACCCATCTTAATTTAGTTATTTAGCAGTCCTCCTAGTTTGGTCTGTTCCCCAAAGCTGGAAATCCCAACACCTCTGCAGTTTGGCGCTGTGACTTAATGCCACCTAATCTCATGTTATGGCACAGGGTGGTACATGTCTTCAGTTTCCCAGCCTGTGTGTCTGCTGGCTTCAGACACAGTGGGCCTTGAATGAAACTTTGTCACAAACAGGCTTTTAGAATTCAAATAACCTTGACATCCCCCTAGCTATTCTAATGCAGTAGCTACTTCACCTACAATCCGATTCCCAAAAGCAAGCCTCTAAATACCATTTTCTAGCTATCACAAAGCAGCTGATATTTACTGAAATGCTTTCTGTTGAAACTGCTCTCTGCAATGGTGCAGAGCTCAACTTTTTACTGAACAAACCTGTTTGGTCATAAGGGACACAGTCTATGTTAGAATTAGGACAGCTGCTTCTTTCTAGCTGCAAGCTGTAGAGGGACCTGCAGGATGCCTAGTTGGGTAAGGGTCCAACTGACAGAAGCAAGAAATAATGAAGCAATTTTCAGGCTTTCTGCATATCTCACAGTTAAGGAGGCCTTTTATGTATTAGATGACCAGAGGAGTAGAACCAGCATGAGATGGGCATATAGGCATTCATTGCCATAGAATCAGTGGTTGTTACTGTTTCCCATGAAGCAGTGGTTGCTACTATTAAATATCATTGGGTTTAAATTTGTTCCCTAGGAGATGTTCCAATTAAGTACATTTTCTAATTTAAGCTTCTCTTAAGTAAGTGCAATAGTGCTGAGCAAGAATCTAAATTATTTGGTTTATTTGGAAAGTACTGAAGAGAGAGTTCCAGTGTTGGGTAGTTTTGCAGTTAAATATTTGTATTGTTTGAGTGTAGTGATTTCTGTGTCTCTATTAATCATCTTTTTGGCTTTTTTTAATTCTTAGCAAATTGACTACTTGGTGAGCCAATACAACACTACCAAGGAAAAAGTACTCTCTGACCTTAACAGTAAGCAATTCTATTCAAACTTTTATTAGCTGAATAGGAAGTTTGGTGAGAAGCTCATAAATAGCTTATAATACAGAATAATAAATTGGTTTAAACTACAGTCACAGTCAAATTTATTACATACCATACTAAAGACAAAAATAAGATTTTCTTCATGTAAAATATCACTGGTTTAGAAGTGGGGATGGCAACCTTTTGCCACTCTGGGCCAGAATGACCCATCATGGATCACATGTGGGCGGGAGCTAGGAACTGGCCACCACTATCACTTGTCTCTGTGGCAGCATGGGAAGAGTGCTCACAACCAAAGCCCCACATCTGAAGGCCAGATCCAGTGATTCCATGGTCCAGATTCAGTCCGCCTGTTTTAGACTCCTGGTTTAGAACATTGTGTATTCGTTTTATTTTTTAAGAAAAGTAAACTACATGGACACATTGTATTTATGTTAAGAAAAAGGTAAGTAATGTTTGCCTTTTAAAACTGAGTAGTAATGAATAGATGGTCCTGTCTTAGGAAACAATTTCTTTCAATTTTTAAAGTACAGAACTGAGTGTAAAACCACATGGTCCTGGATCTGTGCCACAGGGTTGCTATTTGAGCTTACTGAAGTACTGTATCTTAAAGAAGCCTTACTGAGGACTCAGGAACGAGCCATCCCAATGTGCAGGAAGACTAGTAACTCTTCAGTGAGCTAAAACACAAAAACAAAGCTTACGAGAAATGGAAATTTGGACAATGACTAGGGAGGAGTATAAATATATTGCTTGGGCTTGCAGGGATAAAATCAGGGAGGCTAAAGAACAACTGGAGTTGGAGCTAGCAAGGCATGTCAAAGATAACAAGGTTTCTACAAGGACATCAGCAACAAGAGGAAGGTCAGGGAAAGTGTGGATCCCTTACTGAATGGGGGAGGCAACCTAGTGACAGATGATGTCACTAGGTTGCTGAAGTACTCGATGCCTTTTTTTTTACCTCAGTCTTCACAGATGAGGTCAGCTCCCTGACTGCTGCACTTGGCAGCTCAGTTTGGGGAGGAGGTGAGCAGCTAAAAGTGCTAAAAGAACAGGTTAGGGACTACTTAGAAAAGCTGGATGTGTCTCAGATGATTGGAAAAGGGCAAATATAATTCCCATCTTTAAGATAGGGAAGAAAAAGGATCCAAGGAACTATGGACCAGTCAGTCTCACCTCAGTCTGGAAAAATAATGGAGCAGGTCCTCAAGAAATCCATATCTAAGCACTTGGAGGAGAAGGTGATTAGAAACAGTCAAACCTGACCAATCTGATTGCCTTCTGTGATGAGATGACTGGCTCTGTGGATGCAGTGGACATGATATATCTTGACTTTAGCAAAGCTTTTGATACTGTCTCCCACAGCATTCTTGCAAGCAAACCAAGGATGTATGGGTTAGATGAATAGAGTAGAAGGTAAGTGGAAAACTGGCAAGATTGTCCTGCCCAAAGGGTAGTAATCAATGGCTTGATGTCTAGTTGGCAGCCGGTATCAAGTGGAGTGCCCCAGGGGTCGGTCCTGGGGCCAGTTTTGTTCAATATTTTCATCAACTTCGAAGATGGGATGGAGTTCCCCCTCAGAAATTTTGCAGATGGCACCAGGGTGGGGGGACTAGTAGATATGCTGGAGGTTGGGACAGATTCAGAGAGACCTAAACAAATTGGAGAATTGGTCCAAAAGAAATCTCATGATGTTCAATAAGGACAAGTGCAATTTCCTGCACTTAGGATGGACCAGTCCCATGCACTGGTACAGGCTGGGGCCTCATTGGCTAAGCAACAGCTCTGCAGAAAAGGACCTGGGCGTTACAGTGGACAGTAGACTAAATATGAGCCAACAGATTGTGCTCTTGTTGCAAAGAAGTCCAGGGGCACAGTGGGCTGCATTAGTAGGAGCACTGTCAGCAGATAAAAGGCAGTGATTCTTCCCCTCTATTCAGTAGTGGTGAGGCCACACCTGGAGTACTGTGTCCAGTTTTGGGTCTCCACTACACAAAGGATGCGCACAAGTTGGAGAGAGTCCAGCACAGGATATCAGAAATGGTTAGGGGGCTGGGGCAGGCTGAGGTAAACAGGCTTATTTAGTTTGGAGATGAGAAGACTGAGAGGGGATTTAATAGCAGCCTTCACCTACCTGATGGGTGGCAGATGAAGAATAAGGAGCAGTGATCTCAGGTTGCAAGTTGCAAGGGAAGTTTAGGTTAAATATTAGAAAAACTTTCTCACTAGGAGGGGAATAAAGCACTGGCACAGGCTACCCTGAGAGATTGTGGAATCTCCACCCTTGAAGGCTTTTAAAACCCAGCTAGACAAAGCCTTGGCTGGGATGATCTAGTTGGGGACAATCCTGCTTTGAGCAGTGGGTTGGACTAGATGACCTCCTGATTCTATGAAGTCAGTTGTTCTCCATCCTTGATTTCTTGCCACTGTAATATTGCCCACCATACATGGATGTTGAGATATAAGCTTATGTCCTAATGTTTGTAAAACTCCTTTATGCGTTTCTTCCTCTGACCAGAGAGAATTGTTGAGGGGAGATCATTATGCAACTAGCACTTGAAGAACATGGGTCATGAAACTTGAAAAGCAATTACTGCTTTTTCCCCTCAGGCACAGTTATAGCTTTAGTGATATTTCTGAAGCTTTTAATTAAGAAGCTAAACAAAACTTAGAAACTTTGGCAAGGGTTCTTATTCTGTTTTTAAAGTAACAATTGAAAGGAAGCTAGCTACATACAGACCTAATCTAGGCTGGCATAAAGGGTGTATTGCTATATGATAGGTCAGAAATGCTGACAAGTTTAAGGGGATGTCTACACTAGTGTAATGTAGAAATACCCAAGCCATTTTGCAGTGAGCAGGCTGGGGTATAGACCAGTCTAATTGTGGCATCTTGGAGCTCAGAGATTTATCATGTGCTAAATTAGGCATTAATTTGGCCAATTAAGCATGTGTTAAAGGCAGCATGCCTTCTCTAAAATAGAAGTTTAATATATGTTAGTGCATATGCCAAACAAATGTTAATATCACTTTGTTTAAATCAGTCTAAATGGGCATCAAATGCTCTTGTCTCAGGGGGAGAGGATCATTGGCAAGCTTGTAGGGAGATTGCCCTCTGCATTTCTAAAACTAGTTTGTGGCTTCCAGGTTCTCTGAATGGCCAAAAAAGAATATATCTACCTTATCTACCTTCTCTGTCTGCTTAAGACCTTGGTCATTATTTTTGAAGCTGTCAATAGGTTGGCTATTTTAGAAACCACATCTCCATCCATCTGCAAACTGAGAATTTTGCTTTTCTGGGGAAAAGTTGCAAAGCCAGAATGAAGTATGTGACAAAAGGGGACCAGTGTTTGAGTCATGGAATCATCCAAATTTTCTGGAAGCTGAATCCAGGGGGTCTGACTGTCTTTAGGAAATACTGAAAAACTTTCCCCTTCAATAAAATCATAGCCAACATTTGACAATGTTAACAGTACTGGACACTTTCCTGCCATAATTGTCTTTCCCGTGACTTTCTCAAAACCAAAAGCCCTGCCCAAAGAACTTTCTGTAACCTGAAAACAGTGAAGAGCCAGAGACTTACAAAGACTACCGCTTGTTTTGCTATCGCCAATCTTTCAGCTATTCAGGAAAGTAAAAGTTATCAGTGATTTTCAGTTTCGGAGAATCCATTTCCTGGTTTCTCAAACTACTAAAAGTAGGTGACAGTGGAAGGATTTGTTTCACAAAATCCATCTACAAATGCTGGCCTTTTTTATGTGGCCCTGTGGGACAAAATTCATATGCCACAAACATTTAAGTGTTCATTTCTGCTTTAGCTAGACACGGCTCTTTGGATAAATCTGGTATCTTTTATTAGACCAATTCAAATGGTTGGAAAAACTTCTTCTTAGCAAGCTTTTAGGCACAAACACCCTTCGCCAGGCTGAGGTTGTGCCTGAAAGCTTGCTGAGAAGAATTTTTCCAACTATTTGAGTAGGTCTAATAAAAGACAGTGGATTTTATACGACATGGCTACAACCTACACCCCTGAAACACTTCTGCTTTATTGATGAATGTGTTGCTTCAGTCCACTCACTTTTTGAAATCAAGAATTAATAAATAGTAGTAATCTGTAGAGATGGGTGGTTGTATCAAACTGGCATGCAGTGGTTTTCTTTATTTGTCTTTATTTTGCTTTTTTTTTTTTTTTCAGATGTTGGGCCATTGCTTGGCTTTAGAGTCCAGGAGCAATTGGGGAAAGAAGTCCGCCCTGCACTAGATGCAGCTCTAGCAATGGCAGGAGGTAAATGTACATAATACATAATGCTTTTTATTTATGTATTTATTATTTATATTTTCTTACAAAGAGAGACATCTTCCCCCTGTTTCACAACACAAGAGTGTTCATTTGTATGCACTGATAATTATCAAGTGAAATAAGACCTTTATGCATGGATTTTGATAGGGATAAAGGCATAGCTCCTTTACTAATTCTTCTACTGCTGCTACTACAACAAAATGTTATTCCACGGACAGGAGCTCATTTGTCATTCTACAAGCTTCTTCCTTTAGTGTATGTATCTCTCTGTCTTGCTGTCTCCATCTTGCTTTTTGCAAATTTTGTCAGGATAAGGGATGGTAGATCTTTTGGTAATTACAAGTGTTTGAATACTGTGTTTTGGCTGTTTAAGTTTCCCATCCTCACCACTTCCTGCAGCACCAGTGACTTGAGGTTGTAGCAATAATAAGTTTGCAGAGGCATGATACAGTAGTACTCTCAGTAAATCTGTGGTTGCATTGTACCCACAGGTTGGTGATTCATTTTGCGCATGTTCAGTTAGCCTTTGGAGTGAATTTCCTATCTTGTAGTATAGCATGTCTATTTCTAGACAAATGGTTCTTTTATATAAAATGAATGACAGCAAACATTTTAATTTTTTTTGGTGAACTATGATTTAAGTAATATATTTGATTCTCAGGTAGGATAGACTCTGCTATTCATTAAATCATCTGAGGGCAGCTTGTGTTTTAGTGTATACATGGGCCAGCACCATCAAGTTAATATTACTATGAAGGTGCCAGCAACTAGAATTTCTTGACTGTGTGTGTGAACTTGGTAACACACAGCATTCCCTCTCAGGTTTGTGCCATGCATGGCCATGTGGTTGCTCCTGGCATGAGTGTGCCTGTATGGCCACGCACGCCACACAGCTTAGAGGGAATGCACTTGGTTCTTTGGCTTGCCCATCATAATGATGATTTCCATAGTCCTTGTTTTCTGCAAAGAAAATAGCTTATTTAAATCATCTTGATAATGGGCAAGCCAAAGAAGCTATTTCAGGAATCTGAAGTGGCTATTCAGAAAAGTAAAAATTATCAATGATCTTCAGATACTTTTATTTCTTTTCTCTGCCCATGCATGTGAAATTGTTTGCATACATCACTAGAATTCTTTCTCATCACCCATCATCATTCACCTTTCTTGCTTTATTTCTCTATTGGCTTGAAGTGAAAGTGGAAAGGGCTATCAAAGGTAAAAGATTTGACAAAAATCGTGTGTAATGTGAAGTGTGGTTCATTATTTGTATACTTTCTCGTGCGTTTCTAGTTGTATGTGTTTGCTGTCTTTTACTCTCCTGATCGATGCTTCTATGTTTTACATGACTGGGGCGAAATCTAAAGGCAGAAATACCTTGAAACTCGCATTAGGGTCTGGCTGTTTCACTTGAAATGTGCAACTTGGTAACTTGTGATCAAATTAATAGAGATACAGATAATAGTGTTTTGAAAAATGATAGAGCCTGGATTTAACTGCTAATGAACTAACACACTTGTGCTGGTACATGAAAATGAAACAGATGTCTCATATAGTTCTACATGGAAACATAATTGAGGGAAGGCAACCAAGGAAAGAGTATAAAAAGGAGTAAATTTGGAAAGTGGGTGAAATTTTAGTAATAGTAACTGGACTGTGTTTGGTTTATTGTAGCAAAATATGTAATTTATTTTCCATGCTAGAATTGTTTTTTTCAATTAAGTGTGTACAACTGGTTGAATAATTAGATTGGCTTTTAAGCAAAAACTGGTTTTTTTTTTTTCAACTTGATATCGTAGCAATCAGAGAAACAAAGGAGGCATTGGAAAATGTGAGCGTGTCTGTGGAGGTTTTGCAGGAAGGCACTGAAAGACTCCATGCTAACCTGACAGATGTAAAAGCACACCTAAGCAATACACTTAATGATTCTGCCTGTTCTGCACCTCAAGTTGCTTCAACTTGCAACATGATCAGAAATTCATTACATCAGCTGAATATCAATGCCAACTATAGTGGGGTAAGTGAATATTTTTTCAGTCTTTCACAGGGCAGTTGCATTGGATTAGCTCAGCAGTTCTTCTGTGTGATTTAATGGCTCAGTCTGTGGAGTCATTTGTATAATAAAATAAACTATTCTGCTTCTATGTTTCTATGCAATTTCAATGGCTATTTTCATTTTGAATACAGAAGAAAGTAAGATCCACGTCAAACAGTTAGGTTAAAGTACTGCTTTGGGCAGCATTATAATCTTCCAAAAACTTGCTGAGGATAAGCTTTGCTTTTAGCCAACAAGGATTTTAAGGAGTGAACTAACAATATTGTGCTATGCATGTTCTTTTCAGTTTGTTTTTACATCCCCTTTGAAATATTTAGTAAGGTACTATCTATTTGATGTGCCGATTTAATTCAAAAGTGCTTTATATTTTCTAGTTGCCAAGTGTGAATTTGCAGCTTGCCAAAGTCAATGATGTCCTTAAAATAGACCTCTCTAGTTTGGTTCAAAAGGTATGTTTCTTGAAAGGATCATAAATTTTATTCCTAGTTAAAAAAAAAAAAAAAAAAGTGGGGGGTAAGGAGGGTGCTGCTTCCATATAATATTTGTGCTTTGTTTACTTGGGTGGAAGTTTTCTTCCCCTCATCTCTAGTTTCATAGTAGGTTTCTCTTCTGATCATCCCAGTATTGTTCACAGCTCCGTAAAATTAAATATTTAATCATTAAACAATGCTTTACATCTGCAGAGAGTATGACTCCAAAATTAGCATGGTGGTCTAAGAGAGCAAGAGACACAAACCTTAATCTGCCAGCGTTCTGTATGTTTTCAGATTATATAAAAAATGCAATTTTTTCTTCTGAATTATATTCCTTTTTTACCATCATGAAATATTTAATTAAATAAATCTCATGTGCATATCTGGGATGAAATCTGCTGTATTGGTAATAGTTAAGTGACATATAAGAGGGGTGTTCAACGTCCAGCCCACAAGCCAGATGGAGCTATCACATCTGGCTCATGGAGCTCCTCACAGGTCAGGCAATTTGGCAGCGGGGGAGCAGTAGCCATTAATATGGCCACCCACCCCCTACCAATTCCTATGCAGCTGACTTGGGCCAGGAGGGTGGGGCTGAAAACCCTTCCCCTGCACGGCTGGGCCACACCCTCCCACTTCTGGACCAGGGTCAGGCCATGCCCCCTTCCCTCCCCACAGGGTGGGTTAAAGCCTGGTAATGCCTTCTGCTGGGCCAGGTTGGGGCCCAACCATGCCCCCCCCCCCGTGGAGCTGAGTCATGTCCCCCCTGTAGGGCTGGGTTGGGACCTGGCCACACCTTCTTTTACCACCTCCCCCACCTCCTACAGGGCCAGGCCATGTCCCCTTCCTTCTTCATGGGGCTGAGTCGCGCTTCTTTCCCCTGGGGCTGCTTTGTGGCTGGCCTGCCCCCTGCTGCCCCCGCCCCCAGCGCATCCAGATGGTGCCTCCTGTACCTGGATCTGGCCTGTGCACGTACCAGGCACTGCCAATCTGGCTCACCAAGCTAAAAAAGTTGACCACTAACCCATAAAATACCATTGTTTTCACCTGAAAATAAATGGCTTAGTCTGAGCCAAAAGGAGCTTAGCTTCAAAAGTTACATATTCTCATTAGGAGTGCATTGAGGTAGAAGGGCACTCTATAAAATCTATGGAATTTCTTTTTTTTTTTTTTTTGTCTCCAAAACTTTTCTGAACTTGACATTTTTGAGTTTGGTTAGGATAGAGTTGCACTGAGGAGGGGATAATCTACTGGTGTTCAGAACACTTGCATGTTGTTAGGGTTCTAAACTTGAGACCCGTGTTGGATAGAAAGAACTCCTGAGTCATAGTTGTATGACTATTAAAGAAATATGTCTTTAAAAAAAATCTGTCTGTGTACATATATATTTATTTACAGAAGTGAAGGTCTAATCAAGGAGAGTAAGCCACCTAGACCCTTGTTAATTTTATTTTACTCTTGTAAGCTATGACATTCAAATTAGCATGCCATACCAGATAAGCTATGATATGTATGGTATTAGTCCTTTTTTAAATTTGGCTTTGAGAATATTTAATTCTCTGTTTTTATTTTAGGGTTATACAGCATTTAATGATACACCAGATTTAGTGATGAACCAGACCAGGAATATCTTATCAGGTGAGGCTGATGGGAATTAACTTTTTATTGTTTAAACAATGTTTTCTATCTCATATTACTACTTTGTAGTACAATCTTGCCATTCTTGGGGGCTTTTCTTGTATTCTTGTTACTGGGGATGGTTTTATCTCTGACAACAGTATAAAACTAGAACAGTGGTGCTTAACCTTTTTGACCCATGGGCCAGATGAGTGGTGCAGAACTGTCTGTGGGCCAGATCCAGCCGGGACTCAGCACTGCCCCCTACATGCACAGGACTGGATCCTGGGGACCCAGCATCACTCCCTCTCTATCCCCCTCTCATATGCTGGGATAGGGCCCTGGTGCTGCCCTTGCCAAGCCCTGCATGCCAGGATTGGATGCCAGAACCAGTGACCAGAGCCCAGTATTCCCCATGGGTCTGGAGAATTCATCTCAGGGGAACAGAGCCACAACTCCCCACTGCCAAATTTATGGGCCTGTGGGGAGCTCTGCAGGCTAGATGACATGGTACCATGGGCCAGAGGTTGAGCACCCCTGAAACAGAAAGTTGTTGGTGTTTTTAGTCTAAAAAACACAATCTCGGGCAGTTCCATTATTCCACACAAAATCTTAATAAATCAGTATGTATCCTATCAATGGCTCATAATTAAGTCTAAGAATGCGGTGTAGGGTACTGCATGTATTTTTTGGTATATGCACATCTTAAGCTTAGATCGACCCAACCCTAGGTAGGTTGATCTAAATGCCAAACAGTACATATGTTCAGCAAGTTTAGATTGGGCAAAGTTGCACTACAAAGATCGGGTTAACCCTTACCCAATCTTACTGAACATCTGTAAATATTAGGAACACAGCCCCAGGTCTGATTAAAGCACAGCCACTCAATCTAGCCTTGGGGCTGTGCTTTTCCTACCACCCATCCTGACTGGGTTCTTTTTAGCTCTCCACCCCAACTCCCACCCTGACTTTTATAGACAGCCTTCCATCAGCCCCCCCCGCCCCTGATCCCACCTGTCTTTCACTCCTCCTCCCTTCCCCCCCACTTACTTATATCACATTCCTGGCGTGGCTCTTTGCACTGGCAAATGTGTGCTCCATTTGTAACCTGATCTGCAATCATGTGGCTTAAAGTAAGGTTCTGGGAACATCTGCCATGCCCTGTGTGTACACATGCTTGACTCTCTCTACTGAGACTAGTCTTGGAATCTGGGAGTTTGTGGTCTCTTGATAGCCCTATCTTTATTTTGTTGTAATGCTGACAGTGATTCTTATGTGAACATAGACAATTATCTTTTTACCAACTCATTTTTATGCTAATGTATGTTATACTATCAAATCTCATCGGGGGGGGGGGAGGGAAACCTCTTCTAACAATACTTTAATACTACTTCATCTTATACTGAAGTACCCCAAAAACCATCTTCTAACAATACTTTAACTAATACAATGTCATTTTACACTGATGTACCCCAAAATCCAACCGTTACAAATGGTTAAATCAACTAACAGATTAGTAATCATTAAAGTGTAGAGCGTAGTGAATATAGTGTGTGAGTATGTATGCTAATATGTGTTAATTTTTATTCTTGCTTTTTGGACCTGTTCTACCAATATAAGCAGCTATTCCTTGTAAGTCTGGCAAAACAACTATGTATACGAACACATCGTATTGTGTGAATTAGCCTAAAATGAGTCAAAGTTTTCTAAAACTGTAAACTTTACGTTTTTCATTGAAGAATTTAAATGCAAAATTACTTGCCTACTGTAGCTGCTGATGTTCATAAAAACCAAAAGGCTTTCATCATTTACCAACCTACTCTGTCTTACAGTTGGTTGAGTGACAGGTACAAACCAAATTAAAAATGAGGGTGAAAAATGCCTCCCCTCCCAATTTTCTGAGCAGTTGAGTTCTTAATATTGTTAGAGAGTACCGTGTAACATCTAAGAGCAGACAACTAAGCAACTTGGTATCTGAATTTACCAGTCTCAAATTGTAAAATGGTCTGATTAGTATGATGAGAAGAGACAAAACCAAAAGATTTATGTATGTATCTGAGTGAATGTGTCCTGATTAAATAAGATATTGAAGAAAATCTTGAAGAATAATATGAATAAAGAAAAATTATACCCTTTATAAATATGTAGTACAATAAGGGTATGGAATATTTCAGAATCTCTGTATAGTTAAATACAGCTGTTAAAACTACACCCTCAAAATAGCAGGCTCATCCAAAAATTACAAAAAATTAGATCCTGCTACAGAATGTTACTAATTAATTGGAAAGATATTTATTTAAAGTATGTTTTCAAAAATATTACATTTAAGTATTATATATTCTTCCTAAGTAAGGAGTGAACACACAGTCTATTTAATTTCTTTCCCAAGATATGTTGTATGCTCCAAAAGATAGTTTAAAAGACAACTTTTAAACTTCTACTCCTTGTTCATAAATCAAGTACTCAATTCCCTTCCTCAGTAATACTATTTACTGTATTATGGAAAATACAAGATTTAAGCTAGAGGGATAAAAAGCTAGATGGATAAAATACGTGTTATAATGAAAGAACAGAAAGAGAAAACTCTGGCTTGACTTCAACATCCTTCATCATTAAGCTAAATTACAGTGTGTGTGCCTTAATGTCATTGTCTTACATTGAAAGCTAAATAGTCCTTGTGGCTTGCCTGTTTCTGTTTCATGCTTTTTTTCCATGGCTTTCTTATTTTATATACAATGTGGCTGAATAAATTTGTGCATGTGGAATATAATGTTTCTTTTATGGATTTGTAAGGGTAATATCCCTGTGCTTACTTTTTCAGATATCCAAAATGTATTGGAATCTGTTGGCTCAAATATCACTAGCTTCACTAAATCACTTCCTGTTGAGAAAATTATAGCTGATTTCACAATGTATCTTTCTCAGAGTGAGGCATATGTTCAAGATTATTTCCCAGTAGTGGAACAGTATGATTTCTATAGGTAGGTATGAAGTATTTAGATAATGAGGTGGGAGGATATACTATTCTGAATATTTTGAAATATGTACTTTGACCAAGACATTAAACCATAATCACTGAGCAGTTGTGAATCCTAGAACCTATAGCTTAGATGTTGTAAATTTTTATTTAGTCCAGTGGTAGAGGAAAATGTAAAATATTTGTGTTTAAATGTGGTACAAATATAGAGGAAGGGACAGTACCTACTTGAACGAGTTTATAGTCTTTTCAGGCTAATCAGATATAGTCTGGTGGAAAGGGATGTAACAAAAGTGGAGTCATGGTTTCTAAGTATTGTGATAATTCCACAATTTTCTTTTTGGTCAGTTGTGGACTTTTTATTTTTTTTGGTAATACAAAAAATCCCCCATGCGCCAGGAACAGCCCGGCACCACCCCAGCCCACACTGGCATCCCACCCCGCCCCACACAGATCCGGGGGCACCCCCCCCCTTGTTCTCCTGGGGTGTGTGCAGCAGTGAGAGCTGCACCCCCTGGGCGAGCCGTGGCTCCATCCTGCACCTGCCCCATCCCCACTTGCTCCCTCACCACAGGGGACACCACAGGCATCTGCCCCCCACATCCCATCCCATCCCTTCCCTTCCCCCTCCCCTTCCACCACAACAGACTTACTAGCAGCACACAACACTCCATGCTGCTGGACTGTGCTCCTTGCCGCCTACATGTGCTACAGCTGCGCACATGCACAGGCATTTATCAGCCACATTATCGGCCACATCAGGTGGATTTCTGATACAGTCAATTTTCTTTATATTGGTGCTAATCCTTTATTGGACCAATATATCAGTGCACCTCTAAAATGTATTGTTCTCCAGGACATGGTATCACCCATAGCTTCATGGATACATTTTATTTTCAGAAGTCTAGAAAGATATCAGCATATTAAGTTTTTGATCTTCTCATTTTGGAGTGTCAACTTCCACCTTAGTACAGGCACCCTAGCTTCCTGCAGCTGCGGGGACAGCCTGATCTCTCTCCCTCACCTGCCAAACAGGCAGCTGGGGCCTGTCCCCCGCTGTGCACGTAGTGCAGGCAGGTCCCTTCTCACTGTGCTACTTGTCCCCTAAGCATGGAGTAGGAAGCAGAAGCCAGAGAGGAGTGGGGGGAACTCAAGGACCTCAGCCCCTGTAGCAGCAGGAGCAATAGGGGGGAACTGTGGCCAAGGGGCTCAGGCTTCATGTCAAGTCTTTGCAGACTGCATGTAGAGCGGATGGCCAGCCCTGCATTTATCCTTTGCAGTATTCCACTTGATTTTCTTCTTGTGTATTACCTATGAGGCACATCTACATGAGACATTTACTTTGTATCTGCCTAATTAGTTCTGCCGTAAAGTCTCAATGTGTACACATGAGACCCTGTTAAACTGCAGGAAACTAACTCTGCTGCACATTAGTACTTAAAGTACTATCCTACGGCAGAGTTTTTTTAATGCATAGCAGTGCATTTGTAGATGCTGACAGGGCTGGCTGGGACACAAGGTTGCATCAGTGTGGGGCTGTCTGTTGGCTAGCCATGCACTGGAGCACCCTTGTGCCCCAGCCAGCTGCTTCGCAGCACACTGAGCCAGGCCCTCTACCAGCTGGGGCAGCTTCAACCCAGCTCAACATGCTGCGGTCATGTAAACATGGTGCCCAGGAGCAGTAAATTACAGCGCCAGTATGTGCCAGAATTTATTGTACCATGCTAATAGCATGTGTAGACACACCCACTATGGAGTAACAGTAACAAAAGGGAAGAGGAGAGAGAATTAGGTAAAAGGAGAAAACAAAAGAAAGGAAGTGAAGGGAGAAAATAATTGGGGTTAAGGGAAGGACAGAGAGGGACCTGGATCATTTTTTGAAAGTGTGGTAAATTCTACATGTTTAAGTTGTTGTTTGATTTCTGTTATGAGTAAGAATGAAACAACAGTTCCTACAAAGAAGGTTCTCTATCCCTTTGATTATATCCCTTTAATTATATATCTTTGTAACAGCAGCAGTCCATTGAGGAGTGCCAAAACGGGCACTTACAACATGGGGCATTTGTACATATGTTTGCGCCACAGCTCCCGGCGCTTTTAAAAGCACCTGGTGCTGCAGTGCATGCAGTTGTATAAGTGGTGAAATGCATGTCAGCTCTGAGAAAATGGTGGTAGTGCGCTTTTGAACTAAAACACATTGGAGATGTATTCGTTCAAACGTGCACCGCCTCCATTTTCTGCACGCTGCCGCATATTTCGCTGCTTATACAACCACATGGAACGCAGCTCAGCGCACATCAGCTCACGTGTGGAGTAGACTCAGTTTATCGAGTGTGATCCAACCTGCTGGATCTCCAGCACATTGTGAAATTAAAAGGTATATGTATGAATGCCCATAGGTTATAACTACAGGAATTTCAAAAGAAAATTGTGAGAAGCAAGGGTGATATCTGTTATTGGCCCCATTGCATGCTTGAGATTAGACCTCGAAAAGCTTTCTAATGCAGTACACTCATCCTCAGGTCACCTTCTTGCCTCTCACATATGTCCTGGGCCATCATGGCTACACCAGAACTCCAATATTACTTAAAAGAAAATTATGAAACCTGGTGTTAAGACAAGAAGCAATCCCTACAGCAAGAACAATGGAAGTTTTTTATAACAAAGTTGGAATCACATTTACATATTTTTCAGTTGCCTTTTGCATATTGCTGTTAATAACTTACAAAGATTCTGCCTCTTTTGGACTATTAGTCATCAGTGCATAATATTTTTCTCCTTTCTATTTGATATTTCTTCTCTAGTCTGTAACATTTATTTTGGAGCGTTGTGTGTTTTACATTTTAATCCCTTAATTTTAATCCCTTAATTTGATTCATTAGGTGGCTGGCTTGTCTAATTCTCTGCTGCATGGTGATCCTTATCCTGGTCTTTTATTACCTGGGGTTACTATGTGGCACCTGTGGTTACGACAGGCATGCTTCTCCAACAACCAGAGGCTGTGTTTCAAATACTGGAGGGAATTTTCTCATGGCGTGAGTATATTTTACTTTTAACAAACAAGTGAAATATACAAATATCTCATGGAGTATGAGCGCAGTATTATAGGAAGTATAATTTGAAAAGGCATAGTTTTATTATCTATAAAGAAATAAATACAATGGAATACTGTGAACAAAAAAATGTTAAACTGAAAATATCTGTTAAATGTTTGGAAATTATCTTGGTGACAGCAAGTTCAAGCCCCGGTGTGCTCTTAAAACTGAATCAAGTTAGAGTTGTTATTCAGTAATTTCTTTCTAAGAGATCACAAGAGAAGATAAATCATGTTAATTTACTGAACTAATGAAAATACTACAGCTAACAAATATCCATTTAAAACCAAATTAGAAACTGTAAAATTGTGAATTTTGTTGAGCTAATTAGAGTGCAGAGAGGTTTTATATAAAATATAGTTAAATATGATTTGAACCCTGAAGGAAGGATTACAGTAGCTACATCAGAAGACTAGAGGCATCTGATTCATTTCTGGCTTTAGGTTGTGTGTGGTGCATTAAGTTTTTGGAGTCGATGAGGAGGATTCTTAGAAATATCCGTGTCTGGCTTAATCCATCCTTTTTTTGCTGAGGAGTACAGAGCATGATTCAGTCTGAATTCTGTCCAGACTGCTCTGGAGAACACTGGCTGTCTGAATTTAAAAAAAGAATAATTTTAATTTGACCTGGGCAATATGTTCCAGTGACAACCTGGGCGAGAGGGCAAGCTTGGGTCTCTCAGACATTGTTCCCAGTAAACCTAGGTATTTGCACTGCCCTTCAAATGACCATAATGGCTGATCTTGCATAAACAAACATTCAGTTCCAGTGCTAAGAATTTCTGGGAGGTTCATAGTGGTAGGAAAATAGATTGAGATGGGAGTATAGGTGTTCCAGCCCCTTGACTGGAGGGATACTCAGACTCCTCAAAGGCAAGGTCCAGTTTTAGCAGCTGTGGCAGCGCTGTTGGGAGGCCCCGTCCTACCAGCCAGAACACTGGGCAGGGGACTGCTTCACTGGCCAGAAGAACTGCAACTGCTGGTAGAACAGCTGGAACACAGCTCCTCTGTCCAGCTGATCAGTGGCATTGGGTAAGGGGCTGCATCACGGAGTGCCCTGATAGGTCATCAGGGCTAAAAGATGCCTTGAAAGAGCTAACAGTTTGTGGCAGAATCGCGATCTCTTTTCCACTGTAAACTACTTGGATGCCTGTATGCTTGCTTTTTGTGTTGAGAAAAGGTTGCATTTCCTGATGCACATGTAATGCTGGTCCATGGTATTTTCTACACTTGAGCTCAGAACTCTTGGGAGAAGTGACATCTGGAAGGTGTATGCTTATAATGTACTATGTCACCAATTAGTCATGTGACAACAGTTTTTGGGGGGGCAAAAATGAAAGAACAAATTTATTCATCTGATAGTCATCTAATGGTTTTGATAATTGCTACACTTAATTTTTTTGGCTTATCTTCTTCATGCGCATACTTTTAAAAACTCACTAGACTCCTTTCTTTTTCAGTGGCGTTGGATTCAGTTTCATTTTCTCCTGGGTGCTGATGATTGTAGTTGTAGTCACTTTTGTTACAGGCGGAAATGTAGAAAAACTCGTTTGTGAACCATTTGAAGACAAGACTTTATTCAAGGTGAAGTCAGACACATCCACCATACTAAAACAAATAACAAAAAACACCCTGCAAGTGGTGGGTAGATAAATGTAACTTTTAATAGCTTTAAAAGGGGAGACGCATCATATGAGACAGTGTGGGATCTGATACTTATTCACCTATTTTTTTAACTTAGAATACAGCAGTGCACTATGAATACTTTCTGCTTGTTGACTTTGGGGGAGAAATGTCTTTCTAACACAGTAGCTTCTGGTAACACGTGGAGTTCAGATTTGCACTTCCCACATCAGAGACATTGCTGACTGTTCGTTCCACCTTCTTATCAGCAGCTCATAAAGTCTGTATGAGCCTGTGTGTGTTTATGGGGGTGATTGTGTGCCCATGCACATGTATTGAAAACTTGTTTAAAAACTAATGCACGCTGGAACTGAAAAATACAGCACTAAAAATTCCTGGGAGATTAGGAAAAACATTCAGACTATGAGGTTGGTCAAGGATTGGAACAAACTACCTAGAGAAACTGTGGACTCTCCATCCCTAGAAATTTTCAAGAGCAGATTAAACAGATGCTTGTCTGGGATGGTTTAGTCAGGAATGATCCTGCCTTCAGCAGGACTAGATGACCTTGTGATGTCCCTTCCAGACCTACTTTCCTATGATCTGATGATAATAGTAACTACATTTTGGGTTCTAGGTCTTCGATACTCCCTACTTACTGAATCAGCATTGGAAAAACTATCTTTCCGGCATCTTGCTAAAGAATCCAGATATTAACTTGACCTTTGAAAAAGTTTACAGGTATAAAACCTCTCTGCCATGATTTATAGTATTTTTGTATGCATTGTTTTCTGTGGTCCCTGTTGTCTTCCACATTTCAGATTTCCAACACTAAAAAATCCTGTAAGCCATATAAGATCATTTTCCAATTTGATAGTGAATCACTAACAAAAGTGAATGTCTTACAAGCAGACCAGTTACTAGAGGCACTCTTCATCTAATGTTGTAGAACAACACCAGCTGCCTTTATTAAAAGCTACTAATTTTGTCTCTTCTCTCCTTCCTAAATTCTGAAACTCCAAAACATAAGGCTAGAACTTGTTAAAAAAACAAGACTGGCTTAATCGGTCTACTTTTTTAATCATTTAAAAATGATGGTCCATGGTATTTTCTACACTTGATCAGCGTATCAGTAAACCTAATTTTCGAACTGACTTATGTTTAATCTATTTCCATAGTGATTGCAAAGAAAACAAAGGAATTTATACCTCACTTCATCTAGAAAGTCTCTTCAATATAAATGAATTTCTAAATATTAGCATGGTAAGTGTTTCAAACTTCCATCTGTGAGAGAGAACTTTTGTTGGAGTGGGAGGGCATTTTGCAATTGTCATCTTACTTCTTCACTTGGTCTTGAACAGGAATTTTGAGTTCTTTTAGGGTTTTCTAATCATGAGTTAGGAGAAATTATTTGTAGAGGGTGGCATTTAAAATTCTTCAGCAATTTGTTTAGCTTTGGTCAAGATGAATTAAATGGCATTTGGGGAATTTAGCGGTTTGAATTTCTTTTACAATAGATCCAGCTGCGATCAGTGTCCTGCTATTCTGAGCATTGTACCTATATAAAAAAGAATGCAATCCAAAAAAGAAAAGACAGACAAAAGCTGAGCAGGGAGACTGATGTGAATTAACCTGCCCCTGGGTATCACAGCAAACTAGTGGCAGAGTTTGGAACAGAATTTGAGTCTCCTCACTCTCGGCCTGGTCATGTTTCTGTCAGCACCACTCAAGGCACAGAGAGCAGTGCAGCTCCCCACCGTACTTGCAGTCTCTGCTGGAGCTGCAGCCAGGCAGCAGAGGGGAGGGGCCAGACCAGCTCTCTGGAACAGAGAGCTCCACCCAGCCCAGAGAGCATGCCGGGATGCTGGGGGACTCTGATTTAACTTAAGCCAGGAAGGTGTCTGGGACAGACATTGCATTTAACCCAAATCAGTTAAGTCTGATAACTACTTTCAACCAGGTTCATCTCAAACCGGTTTCAGCCATTTTCAAATTGGGCTATGTGCACTGAACATCTGTTCTGTTCCAGGTTTAAACCAATTTCTGATCATTTAAACTAGTTTATATGTAATGTCTGTCCCTAGCCACTATGTCCAAATTCAGATGGGTTTACATCTTTGTAACCAAGAGTAGTATCTGATCATGATCACTGACTTCCTGTGTAGTGCCTTAAGTGATGAGTCCTAAGTCCAAAAGAGCAGCTGTTTTCATATGGAGGAGTGTCCTATAATAAGAGGAATGTAAACTCAGTGAGAACTTATTGCATCTGCTTTTTTCCCTCCCCGTTAGTATACAGAAGAAGTATCACTTAAAATCGAACATATTAATATTAATCTCAGTGGCATCATTCTACTGGATGCACCTGGGAGGCAGAACCTTCTGAACTTTAGCTCTTCCGGAGTTGATGGAATCAACTTTGCAGCATATTTAACAGAGGTAAGATTTATGATGACCTGAGACTTGGAAACAGGAGTACCTTGGGAACAAAATACCATGCTGTATATTTGTGTTAATAGACACAGAGAGTAAAGACTATGTACATATTTATTGTTTTGGGGCACTTTTTCTAAGTTATACAAGCAACATTTTAAATCCCTTTACTACCACATTTATAATTACTTTAAAATTGTTGTACAACTACTGCATAAATACTGAAGTATGGCTTCAACTTAAGATGTTTTGAGTTCAAGATTGGGAAACACTCTTATTCAACTGCTTTTTTGTTCCTCTCGTCAGATCAATAAAAGCATTACCAAAGTGGATCTTTTGTCATTTGCTAATGACTTGGAAGCAAGAGCAGACCAGTTGGTGAGTTTTAATTAATGTAAAGGCACAGTCATAATAATAATAATAATAATAATAAAGCTAGTTCTCTTTTTTGTGACATTCTAGACAGAGATACAAAAACATCTATACATTTTGTGATTCATTGTTTAAACAACATTCCTTTACATCCCCTTGCCCCACAGAATCAACCTTACCTAGACATATGCTTCATGGGCTGAATCTAGACTGCAGGGGTCTTATCTAGTACAAAAGAATAGTGGCATAGAACTACACCATGCTGCCTGTTAGGCTGTGCGAAGCTTCGGTAGGTGATTTGCTTCAGAGGCAATTTGGCCCGATCTGGGAACTGAATCTCCAAATCCGAATTGAATTGGGAGACCAAGTGAATCAATTTGAAGAATCCGAATCAATTCAGAAAAGATTCTGAAAAGATTTGGCCAATTCGGAGATTCTCCCGTAGAATAAACAGGCAGCTGACAGCTGTCTCAATCTGGTAAGTCTGTTGGGGGTGACAGCTGCCATGTGGGTGCTGGGGGGGGCATCCCCATACTCTGTAGGGGGGCTCTGCCACAAGTGCCCAGAGGCCCTGATCCCTGCTGCTGCAGCCGGTGAGTGCGGGGCTTTTTTCAATTGCTGGGATGCTGGGGCTGGGCAAGGCAGCCATTGGGGATGGGGCAGAGGCGGGGCAGATTGGGGAGGAAGGGCTGTACAGGCGGGGCTCTGCCATGTGGCTCTAGAGCCCCCACAGCTGCTGCTACTGCCAACGAGTGCAGTTTTGGTTTTGTTTGGTTTTTTAAAGTGCTGGGAGGCTGGGGAATGAGGGCACTTGTCTACGTTCTGCTGCTGCAAGGACAAGAAGCCTCTTGTTTTCTTATAGTGGTTGCTGCTTTTTCTTTAAGAAATTGGTAAGTCCTGTCAATTCAACAGAGTTTCATGTATACCATGTATATTATACCATCTTAGTTGAATGTGAAAACTGACCTAAGTCGTGGTGCAGGGATTGGTATCAGGATTTAAACTCATTCTTGGGTTAGTGTGTGGTACTTGTTTGTAGTTAGCAAATACTGTGTTAGTGCTTAAAAGCCACAACCAGTGTTAGGGTTCAATTATAGCAACTCTTTATAAACTCAAGGCACCCCTTAATAGAGACAAGGCATTCCTGGGAAAATGCCAGCTCCTTGGTTTTTGCTATTTTTAACTACAAAAAAATACTAGAGCAAGTCTTTTGTTGAAAAGAACTCAGGTAAGTAGACTACAACAGGTCAGAATGCTTTTAACACTGTGGATTCCTATTTGAAAATTCTGGATTCATCTTACGAATCTTGTTTTCACACTGAACAGTGCCATCTATGATCTCAAGATATCTGAGGGTGCCACAGCACCTGTTAGGAATCACTGTATTAAGGTGTACAAATGTATAAAAGCAGAGATTCTGCTTGCCTTACTGTGTAAAGATGCAAACAGCCAAAGGGCAGGGATGTGGATACAGATATGTAAAAGCAAATCTGGTGAAGAATTAGCACCATTTTGTTAGGCATTTGAATGAAATTAAATAATTTCATATTTTCATCCATCCTGGATAGCAAGAGAATTGGTCAGGACAGCAGATTCTTTTGCTGTGGTCTTAAGCATGCCTCCATTTGGGAGGTAGGGGACTCCCATAGTGTGAAGCCTGCTCCTGTAGAGCTCTTTTCTAGTTACTAAGAGGCAAGGAAAGTGGTGTGGGACCATATTCTGCCTCCCGAAAGAGGTCACAAGGTTCTTCCCCTTCTTTTTGGGAGAAGCAAGAATTCCCCTTTCTTTCAGAGCACGACAAGGATAGTGCTAGCTACCTGATGGGAAAGCCAGCACAGCTACGCTTTGTCACATGTACAGTTCTCTGGCTGGTGGTGATGGTTATGCTCCTGTCATGGGCTTCGTCTTGCACTTAGCATCTTATTGACATGCATAGTCCTCCTGCATCAAACCTCTTGATTTAGGCCACCTGCAGGCTTTGTTATGTCCTGGTGCTTTAGTTACATTGGTTCCCATTTTCAAGTGTGTTTTGGCTATCATAAGGCTAGAAGCTTTTTTTAAATGGGAACTGTGATTCTGCTGTCTTCAGGTTGACTTAAGGAGCTGGGGCTTTAAGCACAGGTCTGTAGAGTCCTATGGTTTCTCTCATATCTGTTAAGATTTGTTTAGTATTATAGAGATAGAGTAGTGGTGCCCAGCTCATCTGGCCCCATGGCCCAATCCAGCACCCAGGGGCAGTCTTCAGGATGAGTGGTGGCAGCATTAATTCTCATGGCTCTGGGAGTTGTTACAATTAACACTGCCACCACTCCCCTGCTGCCAAATTTCCTGATGCATGGGGAGCCTGGTGGGCTGGATGATGTGGCGTCACTGGCCGGATCCAGCCTGTCAGCCCTAACTTGGTCACTCCTGAAGTAAAGGAAAAGAGTGGTTAGAGTTTCAAGAGATGATGGGAATGACTTTGAAGTGGGCTTGGGTTTACATGGCTGATTTACATGAAATCACAAACCTATATAAACAGGGCTAAAATACCGAATAGGCTTCTCGAAAAAGTGCAATTCCTCATTGTATTCTCACATTTTTCTTGCCTTGCCTAGGTGAGATTATTCTTTTTTACAACTTGTTGAAATGTGTGTTCTCTTAACCCTTCCTATAAAAAAGTTAGGCGATGAATGGCAGGCCCCAGGGAATGTTCTGAGGGACTATGCATTGTCTCTTCTGCTTGTAAAAATCCCTCAAGCAGAAGGCTGTTTCATTAAAGCTATAGTAGGACATAGAAGATCTGTGCTAAGAGTCAAGGAATTGCATTGCAGCAGCATGACTGAAGTGATATTGCCCTGTCCACCTCTCCATTGCACTCCTGAATGCTGCATTCTTCAAACAGTGGTTTCCCTAGAACTGCCCCTGAGAGGGGCATCTTAAGCATAGCTTCTGTATGAAAGAAAATATTTTATGTTACTGTTTTTCTATTTATATATTTATGTTTGGTGGGGGAAAAAACCTTTAAATTGAGAAAAGATAAGGTTGAAAATATCTAGGTAAGGAACGAAAAATTACAATAGGTAAAAACATTACTTGTCAATGTGGAAGTTTGGGCTATATTTAGTACTCCCTTGTGCTGTTGCTCAGCATGTAGGAGACAACTTTTGAGACAGCATGCTGTTAGAATGTCAGGAAGCTAAATTGCTTTGAAATTGTCACTGGCTTCCAAAAATGTAACATTTTATGATCTTTCTGTCTCGATAAGAGCTCTGGAGGAATATAAATGCAGTAGATTAAAAAAACCAAACTAAACTAAACTCAACTGAACAAAACAAAATACCGCCTTTGAATGAGTTGATTTTGAATTTGCAGTTTGTTAATGGTGTCAAAAATACTAAGTTATTAGCTCTGAGAGCCATGTTTCAAATAAAGTTGGTTCCAAACCAAAGGGGACAATCTCTGTCCAATCTCTGGACAGTCTTTTCTGTTTTTGTCTTTCTGTCTCTTCTTCCTCCCCTGCCCCCAGTGGTTGAAGTAGAGATTCTCTTCATGCCTAAGGATTTTCCAGTATGTCCAGCATCCAAGAGGTAGAACTATCTCCTAAAGGGTAGGTAAGTTTCAGCAAAACTGTATGGCCAAAAATAGAAGTTTCCAAATGAAGCAGATCAGCTGTGCTGCCATGTGTAACACATGTTGCTCCTTGTCTCACCCTTCATGGTGCTGGACAAGGAGCGATATGATCTCTGGAGACAGTTTTGGCTATGCAAGGAAAGCTCCACTTTCCCCACTCATCCAGACCTATCCCCTGTGATCACAGAAGCAAGTCTGGCTGAGTGGGGAACACCTACTTCACTTGTGGAGAGGCACCCTGAGATTCCCTGGGTGGGGATCTCCTGCCTCCAGAGCACCTGCCCAGGGTGCCTGAAGGGTGTGAGCAGCTCAGGCTGCCCATACTCTCTCACCACAGAGCTAATAGATGTCCATTGCAATAAAGTGGGAGTCTATTACTACCTTTTGTCATGCCACTGATTTTTCCTTTGTTGTGGAATGACAAAGGTCATCAACAGCAGCACAAATTAGACATCCAGTGAGGTCTGTCTCCACTCTGTAACACTAATGGATAGGTTTCTGGCAATCTCAGGAGTGCTGCAGAGGAGCATGCACCAAACCCCTCAGATGTATGCAACATGGCTGAATTACCATGGTCTTGAGCACAAGCCTGGAGCTGCTAAGGGATGCTTAGGGTCACACTAAGATGGCAACACTATCTGCTTTCTGGGTTTGGTATGCACTGAGTGGGTGACTGGAGCTTGCAGGTCCAGGGGGGAGAACTTCGGGGGGTTCAGAGTGGGCAGACTTTACTGTGAATAATGCCTGTAAATAGTTCTCCAAGTAGGACATTTAGATACCCTTTTCACCTTGGGGGCAGATGGCAGTCTAGGTCTGACAGCAAGCCACAGAGACTGCTCTTATGTTGGATCCCCATGATATAATCTTTCATTGTATTGAGTGAGTGTTGTCCCTAGGTTAAGACTATAGTTTTTTAACTGCATTGTGTTGCAAGTGTGGCTGACTGGGCTTGAGGAGGAGGAGTGAAACACTGAGAGAAGAGGAGCTGTGGGGAGAGGAGAAGGTCCCAGGGCTGATAAAAATAGAATGAGCCCAGTGTGGACAGAGTAAAATCCAAGAGAGGAAAGAGGGGACTGGAAAAGCACAAATAAAGACTGCATGGAAGCAGAGCCTGTTGTGCTTTTGGGGACAGTCAGCACTCTGATAACCCTCTTTTTTTAAAGAAGAAAACACCCTCCCTTCTTTCTACAAGCTGACCAGAAAAGGACCTCCCAGAGATGGGGTGTTTACAGATCACTGGGGAAGCCAGGGACTGAGAAGAACCAGGGTCTCAAAGCCAGAGTCTTTTTCTTTGTCAAGCCATGCTAAGGCTGACCCTGCAGGGGGTCCTCTCAGGAGAGGGAGACCGAATAAGGTTGTTTCTGGGGAAAGTCCCGAGGAAGAGCCTTCCCCTTCCCTTCTGAAAGAGACATTGATTTTTCTTCTCCACCCATTCCTCCATTAAAGTGGGAATGAGTGAGCAGAGAGAGTGTCCCCGGTCTTGGGAGTTGCCTTTAAAACTAAAACTTCAGCAATGGAAGCAGTGTCTACTGGAACAAAGCTGGCTTTCCTTGTCTACATTTGGCTGCCAAATACGGGCACTGAATGTTTTCAGTGGTGAGTCTTCTCAACCTTTTTAAACTTAAGGCACTTCTCAGGAAATGCCACCTCTTAGTTTCAACTATTTTTTGACTACAGAAAAATAATAGAGATTCTTCTGTTGCAGTGAACTCGGAGAGGTTATAACAGGTCATAATGTTTTTAACAATACCAATTCCTATTTGAGATTTCTGGGTTTATCCTGTGAATCGTGGTTGCACGCCCAACAGTGGTAATATTGTAAGGCACCCTGCAGCACCCTTGAAAGGATCCCTCAGTGTCCTAAGCTACCATTTCACCCTGCTTGAGAATCACTGCTTTAGCAATACATGAATTACTTCCCTGATTGCTTTTTTGGCAGAAACTCCAGGTCTACTCAGAAATATTAAGCTGCTGTCTCTTTTTCTAGACAAGTAAGGTACTGTGTATTGAAGGGGAAAAGGCATGGCTTGTCATCTCTGCATGGAAGGAGGATAAACAGAAAACCAAGGAAAGGTTAAAAAGAGAGAATTTAGGCTTGTTCATCTTTCAAGGAAGAAGAAGGCAAGATTTAGTTGTTATCTTCCTCCTCCTCTAAGTCAGAGGTTTGTAATTTGGATAGGAGAGGCTGACTTGCTGGATGAACTAAGTGACCAATTATCTCAAATCATATTCACTGTTAGACAAAATCCACACGTACCTATATCTGTGTCAAGTAATTTCCACCAACTGTTGTGCGAGCAGTTCATACATACCGCATCCTTATCTTGCAATAACATTTGTTTTCCTGAATCTTTACAGCTGTAGAGCACAGTAATGTTTCGAAATGTTTAGGAATACATCATGGCCCGCTGAGTGTGCATTGTTGCTATTCTCTAGGCCAGTGGTTCCCAAACTGTGGGTTGCAGTCCCAAATGGGGTCACAACATTAGCAGATGGGGCTGTAGGGGGCTGGGGTTGGGAGTGAGGGGTCATGCTGGGGAAATGGGGTCATAAATGAGGGTCGTGCTGAAGAAAAGTTTGGGAAGCACCGCTCTAGGCATTCAGGAATATATTGCACTGTGTATTCTGGGTTTCCTACTAGAAAGAAATATAGTTATGAGGCTTGAGGGTCAAACTGAATAATTCCAGTGATTCCTCTTGTTTCATCCCATCCATCTTGTTTTTGTGAGCTGGCACTATTTTTAGAGCACGTGCTGTTAGGCAACATGAAAGAAACTGGCTAATACTGCCATCCTCATGATGATAAGTAAAATAAAAGAGGCTGTTCTAGGCATAATGTTATGCAGTGAGTTCAAGGCATGACCATAAAGACACGCAAGGAGAAAGTGGTTGCTATCAAGTAAATCAGCTTCTTCCTTTTTTTGTTTGTTTAATATTTGAGAGGCTTTACTGGATGGAGCACTGCTTTAGTGCTCTTCTATCAAGTTGACTTGTGCAAGAGGGCAGAGTTGCTGCTATAGGGTGACCAAAGACAGTGTCAGGAACTTCAGTATGTCAACAGTCACTTTTCTAGGAATCTCTGCAGAGTTTAACCTGGACCTGCAGCAAAGCAATACCTACATGAGAGTTCTCCTTAAGGTAGGATAGTCGAAGGGCCCCTGGCACATCTGACCCCAACTCAACAGTCACATTTCCATAGCAGGATGTATGATTATGAAAATCAGGAACAGATCCCAACTGCATAACTGCTGAAGCCCAGCCTGGGTGGCCAGGTGCAAAAGATCAGAAGCTTCTAGCAGGCAGAGCCAAGGGGCTTTCCCCATCAAAGAGTTCAAATCCCCATGCCCAGCTGGGTGCAGGGGTTTAAATTCCTCCACAAGGGAATTATGTGGAACATCATATGCAAAAATCACGCTCATGGGGAGAATATGTGATAGGAAAACAAGATGAATAATAGTACCTGTGCTGCTGCAATCTGGTCTTGTTTTGGAAGAGTTTTACCCTATAATGGCTCCCCAAAATGTAAGAAAGAAGTTTGTCAAAAAAGGTCAGGTCAGAAGGGCAGCATGTTTAAAGTGAGGGGAGAGAGGCTATGATAGATGATAAGATTTGGGAAGAAAATGTTGAGGCAAGACACAGTAAGATTCAGCAAGTGGTTTCGTAGTTTTATAGTTTCTAGAGTCGGAAGGGACCTGAACAGAACATCAGGTCTGACCCCCTGCCCCAGGCAGGAACAAGTGCTGGGATCATAATACCCCAGCCAGATATCTATCCAACCTCCTCTTGAAGACCCTCGAGGTAGGAGAGAGCACCACCTCCCTTGGGAGCCCATTCCAGAGCCTGGCAGCCCTAGCCATAAAGTAAAGGTAGTTGTGTGCTTTCATCAATTAAAGAAAGGCATTTGTACATTCTGTTCTGAGTGGTGGGAAGCAAATTAAAACCTTGAGAGGACACTCAAAGTACATGTATGGTGGTTTCCTTATGGCACCCAGAACTAAGTTGCTTAATTATACTTTTGTATGAAGTTTTTTTAATAAATCATTCACTATTTTCTTGGAAGAGGTACCCTCTAGGTAGATTTGTCAGCTTGTGAGTCTCCAGGAGTGTCCTGTAACTGAGATCTGAGGGTTTAATATTACCATGCTCCTATTTTTTGTACTGTCTACCCTCAACAGGGTTTACCTAGATGGTATTTACAAAACAGAGTGATTCAGTGGGGGAGATGGTGGATCTCTCCCACATATATGGCCTTACACTTCAAAGAAGCTACAGACCCTACAAAGTTCCTTGAAGAAGTTCCTGCCTTTTCCTGTTCTTTATAATCCAACTGGAATTTCTTTCTCTGACTGTGGCAGCAGATTGGACCAAACTGTATCCTCTTCAGTTGGTCATATGCCAGTAGTTATACTGGAGCATTGTGCTAGCTAGAATTAGGAGAGACCTATAAGTACTTGTCTTGCAACTGGACAATGAATTCAAGGACCTAAGCAAGGATTAAACTGATGCATGACGCATGACTTCTCAGTAATCAGGCATATGATACAAGTATCTGAACTTCTGAAGTTCTGGACTTGGAAATGATCAATGTTGGGGGACAGCCAGATCTAAAAGATAAGTAGGCTTGGCAGAATTTGGTGTTTTTTGTTTTGGGGTTTTTTTTGGGGGGGGGGGAGTGTTGGTTGATGGCTAAAATCAATGTTTAGTTTTTAAGCGTTTATTCTGATTTTTATCCATTTAAATTTTCAGGATTGCACAGAATTAAGAGTGTGGAGGGCAGACAGTTTTTTATTAATGACAGTATGCTGTTAAAATCTTTATAAAATCACATGTCAAAATATAAAAAGTAAATATCTTCAAATCAATAAAGCATACCTGCTTTAAATCATGGTGCCTTTGCTGTCATGGAGTAGGGCGCAGGGGCAGGGGCTGTGCTGGAGCTGCTGGTGGTGCTCGGTATGGAAGGAGGCTTGTCAGAGGATTCCTGGCAGTCACTTGCCACTGAACTCCCCGAGCCCCACACTGCACCATGAGGCAGCGGCTGCCCAGCCCAAGGCGGGAAGCGGCTCTCCACTCCCTGTAGCCCTTTAAGGGGCAAGTCCCACCTGGCAGGCACCAGTGGAGGGGCAACCCAGCCCCTTGATGGTTAGAGCCTCCCACCCCTCCAGGCAGCATGGGGCAGCAGCGGGGCTGTGTGCGTGTGTGCGCGCGCGCGCGACACCCCCATCTTGAATTTCCTTACCCCTGTCATGGATTTTTCTTTATTCTTATATCCCCTTTCCAAACATTTTGATAATTATCAATGGAAATATTTTTCCATTGGTCTGGTTTGTGTGTATGAGGTAAAATCGACATTTAGCTATAAAAATCAAATCCTTCCAATCCTAAAGATGAGGTAACATCTGATTAGAATAACTGGAGCAACACAAGGTATACAGATTAAGAAATATGTTCTGCTCTTGTTTCTGTCTTATGCATAGATCTTTCAGTTTCATCTCTGAATGAAATTATGATCCCAGTGGAGGGCGCCCCTGGACCTCGACAGATATTGAATAAATAACTAGAGCGCTACTTTAAGAAGATCAGTTATTCTTCATGGGTGTCTCAATGATTAGAATAAAAGAATGGGCTTCTTTATTTTCTATACTGAGAAGAAAACGGCTTAGAGCACTATATGAAAATTGATTTTGTTGAATTTGTACAGATATTCTTAACATTCCTGTTACTAGACTTGCATATTTGTTTCAATCATTGAAGTTTCTACATCTTCAGTAGTCTTTTTCCCTGTTATGGGATTAGATTTACTGTATGCTGTTGCTCATAGTTTGTAAAGTATGTTGTCATTCATTGCAAACGCACTTTTTCATTGCTTTACCATCTTATAAGTACAGACCAGCATACTGATTTTTATGTTTATGTATTTTTGCAGCCCAGAGGAGCGCTGGAAAATGCCTTAAAGGGACATGCAAACAGTATTCGAACAATTCATGATCAGCAAGTTATTCCACTAGAGCAAGCCATGGTAAATTTTCAAAACATGATTTTTTATGAACACACACACAGATTAGAAAAATATTAGCAAAGTCAAAGTGAAAGGATTTTTATTTTGTACAAATCTCACAACAGACTTAGCTTCACATATTATGTATTTTCAAAATAGACATTTTTGTATTTTTTATATCTAAATATAGGTTTTATATATTTTATGGTATTCGAAGTATGGAGAGGTAGTTAGCCCTTTTAGTCTCAAGTCAAGTAGAAGACAAGGTAGATTTTTACCTTACAGACCAATTAAATCATAATGCATAAGCAAATGCATTATGAAAGCTTTTTCAAGCAGCAGCTTGCTTCTACAGATGCTATGAAGGGACTGCAGGAAGCAGAGCTTCTAAACAGAAAGCCACAATTAGAATACAAAGGGTAGGAAAGTGGGAGGAAAAAGAATGGGGCACTACTGGTAGAGCATGCTCAGGTTAAAGTATGTTTTTAACAAAGAAATTGCGTTGCATGTGTTAGTATTGGTTAATATTAGTTAATAATATTTCTTAATAAAACCTACCTTTTCTTCTTCGGTTTTTATAGTTTCTCTATTTACACATAGTATTATATAGTGGTGAAAGGGAAGGAAGAGACTTCCAAAAACTCTAAGCGTGTATATTACTAGCTTTTCCTTTTACAGTTCATTCATCCTGAGTAATGGAAATGGTTGTAATTTTTGCACTTGAGACAGATTTACTTTCTTGAGTGTAGGAATAGCCTACTACTTCAGTGTTTGACTTGGAAATTCTGTGGGGCTACATTTTGAAGAAAGAAATTTTTTTGCAGAAACCTTTTAAAGATCCAGAAATGTTTGGCTTTTTTAACAGGATTTGCCATGCATTTTTTTTTAAAGTGTCAAACTCAAACTATATCTCCACCAGATGTCAGCTTATATATATTTTGCTTAAGTTTTTCAGTTTATTCTGTTTTAGTGTCTTATATATCCAGTTCTATTAAGTGAACAGCACCTCTTGGAAGGTACAGGACAACTTTTTTTCCAGAATCGTTGAGAATTGAGAAAACTCCATTGTATTTCTGTCCCTGTCAAGTTTCTCTCATGGAAAAATAATAGGGATTCTTTTCCAAACTCTTGATTCTTTGCTGTATCTTTTCTAATTAACTCTTAATTATTCTCATTTTTTCTTTTCCTTTTTCCAAAACTGACTGTCAAGAAATATGTTAAAGCTAGGGTAAGTGCTTTTCTTTTCTGAAGCTCCACAATAATATTTCCCCCTCTGGTGTAACATACTGGGCGCACACAGTTAATTTTAACCATTTTACCTTCAACAAAACAATATCAAACTCTTGTTACTAATTTTGGTTATATTTTAGATACACAATTTAAAAGCTACCATATGCTTTAGCTAAAGTATTGTTGAGTTTTGTTCTAAGACTGTCAGTTACAAATACTGACTTAATTTCATTAAAGGGTTGTCATCTGGTCTTAGTTGGTACAGCTGTTTTGATTCCATTAATATTAAGGTCTATGAGAAATGGTATTCGATCTGGTTTTTTGTTGGTGGTTTCACTCTGTATGCTCAGACACGCAATATGAAAGCATTATGGTTCTTATTTGCGTTGATATGTTGAATCTTTTTTTTTTCTCTCCTTTCTGTTTCCTGTAACTAGAGCACTTTAAATCGGAGCATTCGATTACTGCAGAAGACATCATCTGAACTTATGGTAGGTTTGTCTTTTAGTGATAAGAATGTAAACTATTTGAATTAGTCCTATCCTACGTGGGGCATTGACACTGCCTATAACTTTTGAACCCTTTTTTTCCTTACTAATTTTTGTCGGGAAAGAAGACTGGAGCTGGGGGCTAGATGTCTGGATTCTGTTCTATAGAGTTCTGCATGCTTTGGATTCCCCACATAAAGCACTTGATGTCCTGAGTACTATTGATCAAACGTAGTTATCATGGTCAAAAAGCAGCTATAAATCATGACATTTTTGGCATAGGTTTATAAACATGCTACTGAAAATTTAAATCTCATATGGTAAAAAAAGCATTGGTACAGTCTTATGTACTGTGATATGTATGTTACTCAGCAACTGGCTACCATTAATTGAAAAGAATTTGCCTTACGCGTCCTTATTTAAAAAACAAACAAACAAACAAAAACTTACACAAACATTTTAGCTCATTGAGACCCTTCAGAGAGTGTTCTCCAGGGCCCCTCTACGCATCACGTAAGGGCACAATGGGATCTAATGTGCAGTCTACGTAGTCATGCCTCCTGCCATGCTATGCACAGTGGCAGCTGCAGTCTGTCAGCCCTGGGGGTTTCATGCACCGCTGGGGCTGGGAGATCGGAACTGTGCCCAGGAGGCACGCTGCCAGGGCCCAGCATCTGCAGCTGCTGAGGCTGAGAGTCCCCTCAGTTGTGGGACTCCCACTCCAGCTGGATGTGGTGCACCCCTGCAGCTGGGAGTCCTGCCAGCTGACGTGGCTCCGAGCCTCAAGGGAGATTGTGCTACATGTGCAAATTAAAGCTTGATAGCAACCAGTTATAAAATTAGTACATGTTTTTATACTCTAACTTCATAGTTGGTTGGTGCTTTTTATGGCATAATAGCTGCTTTGCACATGTGGCTAACCTAAAGGTAATTTTACAATTAACCAGTTAATTGTGTGATACCTGTAACATGTGGAGGGGGCCCCAGCATTCAGTTGGATATCTGTCCTATAGCATAGTGCATCTGTTTTGTGATTGTCCCCCTGAAAGTGCTCTCTATAGCCATGCCGTAACGCACATGCATGGCTGCAGAGCACTTTTAAAGTGGCCGATTGTGAGACAAAATGACCCTCATCAAGTGAGGGATCAGATGAAGGCACTCCACTTTGGAGTACCTTAGCTTAGGGAACTTGTGTTCCCTAGGCTTAATCTGTTGTGTGATCTGGGCTGTCTGCAGGAAGGGAGCAGGGCTGAGGAGGAGGAGCAAGCTGCAGCTGGGGTTTGTCTGGCCTGAGTTGGGGGGCAGAGGAGTGGATTGGAGCCTCCTCACACTTCATGGGCCCATCCCACCCCCTCTTCCTCCATCTCTGACGGCAAACCCCAGCTTGAAGCCTGTTCCCTCTCCCCCATCCCTCCTCTTTTCCTGCATACAGCCACAGAGCTAGGTGGAGTGGCAGGACTAGGGGTCAGAGGCTGCAGGCAGGCTTCTCCAGTTCAATTGGCTTCAAAGTGGAGCTTGATTTCACCCTTCCCCCACCTTTATGTAAAGTGCCATGAGTTACGGGTGGGGGGGGGGGGGGGGAGGGTGCCTATCTGTCTGTCTGTCAGCACCCTGTCTGACTTCCACAGCATCAGCTAAACTTCAGGAGGTTTGAACTGCACAAGGGCTTTCCCTATGGCTGCCCACATACTTCCTCCCTTAATAGAAGTTAATGCTTGCCTGCCATGACAGCAGCTTTCTTCATGCTCCATCAGTCTTAAGGATCAGCTGCAGGGTAGTGATCACCATCAGCTTGTCTTGGTTCCTGCAGAAATAGTCCAGCTGCAGTGCAGCAGTCTAACTGCAGCCCAGCAGTACTCATGGTTATATGAGCCTGTTTAGCCCATATCTGCTCCAGTTCCTGCCAGAACTAATTTTTAGCCCTGTGAAATCATTTCACAACTATTGTGCCCTGAACAGACACAAGCAGGTAAGAGGCCTTAATGTGTAAGGGGTTGGTAAGAATATGATTGTTGGGAAGAAGTGAAAACTTAGCAGGTTATTTGAATAGGTCTGTGTGAACATTATCATTTGTGTTTCATTAGGAAGTAATTTGGGATTTTTATTTTCAAAATGAAAAATTGTCTTTTAAACATTTTCATATTCAGTTTGGAGAAGAGATGCTTGAGGGGGGTACATTATACAGGTTTACAAAATACTAAATGGTGAAGAGAAAGTAAATAGGGATTGATTATTTACTCTCTCTCATAATACAAGAACTAAGAGTCACAGAATGAACTGATTAGGTGGTAAATTTAAAATCACAGAATTGTAGAACTAGAAAGGACCAGTAGGATCATCAAGTCCTTTCCCCTGCTGTGGGCAGGAAGTTATTGGGTTTAGACAAGCTCAGCAAGGTGCCTATCCAGCCTCTTCTTGAACATCTCCAATTATGGTGACTGCACTACCTCTGGTGGGAGTGTGATTCTAGCAACTCTTACGGAGAAAAAGTTCTTCCTTATGTCTAGCCTGAATTTGCCTTCTATAAGCTTATGACCGTTTGTCCTTGTCCTCCCTTGAGGTGCCCTCCTGAAGAGTTGCTCCCCCAGATATTTGTGTTCTCCCCTGATGTACTTGTAGGCGGCCCTCAGGTCACCTCAGCCTTCTCTTACTCAGGCTGAACAGGTCCCTTTCCTCATTGGGCCCTTCTTTGTACCCTCTCAAGCTTACCCATGTCCCTCTTGAAGTGTGGTGCCCAGAACTGGACACAGTACTCCAGCTGAGGCCTCACCAGTGCCAAATAGAGAGGGAGAAGCATCTCCCTGGATCTACTGGACACGCGACGGCTAAGGCATGCCAGAGCTCTGTTTGCTTTCCTAGTGACCTCATCGCACTGCTGGTTCATTCGTTTTCTGGTCAGTCGTAACCCCTAGGTCTCACTTGGATTCTGTGCCAGCCAGTGGGCCACCACCCATTGTGTAGTTGTGGTGAAGGTTCTTCATACCCAGGTGAAGGACTTTGCACTTATCCATGTTAAATCTCATCTGATACTGCTTTGCCCAGAAGTCCAGCCTGTTGAGATCTTCCTGGATCCTGGCGCTATCCTCCAGCACGCCCGTGTTTCCCCACAGCTTGGTATCATCTGTAAATATAATAATTGAGCTTTCCACTCCCTCATCCAGATCATTGATGAATATATTAAAGAGCACGGGTCCAAGCATAGATCCCTGGGAGACACCACTGGAGACGGCCTTCCAGGATGAGGCCAACCCATCAATTACCACCCGATAGGAGCGGCCAATTGTCCACCCACCTCACTGAGGACTGGCCAAGTCCAGCATCCTTGAGTTTGTTTGAGCAAATCCCATGGGAAACCAAATCAAAGGCTTTACTGAAGTCTAAGTAGATCACGTCCACCATGTGTAACAATTATTAACAAAATGAAGTTCTTTTTCACACCACATTTAATTAAAGTATAGAACTCATTGCTGCAAGATGTTGTAGAAGCTGGCAGTTTACCAGATTCCAAAAGGGATTGGACAGATTCCTGGAGGAAAGGTGTACCTGTAGTTATTGAACATGGGAGTTAGGGGTGCAACCTCTGAATCCGAACTTCCTAAACACACTCGGCCACTGTGTGACACTGGGCAAGATAGACCTGTGGTCTGACCCGGTAAGGGCAGTTCTTATGTTTTATATTTTGGATTATATATTTTAAGAGAATAAACTTCTATATGGTAATCTACAGCTATGATAGTACATGACCCTGTCCTTTCCCTTCCCTATTCTTTTGAGTTGTAGGTTGGGATATACAAATGCTGCTGCCATCAAAAAAGTTCATTTTAATTTTTTTTAAATAAATAAAGTCTCACTTTTTTTATTTGTGCTGATGTGGGATCCATTTCTTACTGCATCTGGCTGTCAAGGACAATGAAAAAAATCTACCCCTAGGAAGAAGCAATAAAGTCTAGAGCAGGGGTGGGCAAAATGTACCCCGTGGGCTGGATGCAACCTACCAGGACATTTTATCTGGCCTGCAGGGCCCCTAAAAAATTTAGAAAATTAATATTAATCTGCCCCTGGCTGCCTGTCACACGGCCCTTGATGGCTTGCTAAAACTCAGTAAGTGGCCCTCCGCCAAAAATAATTGCCCACCCCTGGTCTAGAAGCATGCATAGGTATAAAAAAGGAGAACGGGAGAAGTTACAGTTTATAACAGTTGAGATGCCTGCCTCTGATGCTGGTGAAGGGTCTGTTGATATGGAGCGAGTCCTTACATTCCAGCAATGCCAGAACGCTGCACTTGCTATATGAAGAGTCACTATTGTCTTTACATTTTTTAGCATCTTTATCAAGACAGTGGTATTTTTTTACTTAGAAAAATGGTGGGAAATACAATACTAGTATTGCCATTATAGTAGCTCTGGAAGGGGCTTAACTTGCATACTTTCTTTTTCAGGAAAAAGTAAAAAATGTGATTAATGCTGTTAATGCTGCTCAGCTCCTCATAAACAACAATGCTTCGTTAGTTATCGTCCAGGTAAACTGTCTTTGGTTTTAATTAGCTTATTGGGTTTATAGCGCCTCAGGTGTTAATATTTATTTATTTTACTTTCTTTTTTTAAGGAGACTAAAAAGTACATGGATATGATTATAGGCTACTTCGAGCAATATGTTAACTGGGTCAAAGAGTCGGTAAGATGCATTTACTCCATTGAGAGAGGGGGAAAAATGTAAAGTATAGTTAAGTTTGTAAAGAGAATAAATAAAAAGGATAACTTATTCTGCAATTGTTTTACATTTTGTTTAATAAATTCTACATGCCTAGTATAGCAAAAAAAAGTGTAATCTATTTAGAGTGGGTTTCTTCTAAATAATAGGGCTGTGCAAAACAGCACCATTTCGTTTTGACTTCCGTTTTAAAGGGACAGTGTTTCGTTTTGTTGTTTCATTTCAAAGCGCTGTTCCGTTTCATTTCGTAGAAACTGTTTCGCTGTTTCAACGCATTTCGACTTTTTACCCATAGACTATAATGGGGAATCATGAAAATGCCTAAAACTTTGTCATTCTTTGCCTAATTCAGATGAAAATTGTAGGAATGGTAGCCCCTTCTGAGGGCATGAAGCCTGCCAAGTTTTAAGGAGATAGGTGCAGAGGTTTCTGGGAAACTTCACCTCAAACAGTTGAAAGGAAAACTCGTATCACTTGCCAGCAGCGGTAGCCTGCTATCATCCTGCACGCAGATCCGGGAGGAGTCCGGCGCAGCCCTCCCGGGGGTGCGGGCCCCCAGATCTGTGTGCAGGATGACAGGAGGCTGCTGCTGCTGCCTAGGGCCAGCGGCGGCCACAGTCTTCCCAGCACTGGGTGTGGGCTGCACCCAGTGCCGGTCCCAGGTGCAGCAGTAGCCTCCTGTTGTGTCCGCAGATCCAGGAGCCCACACCCGCCAGGAGGGCTGCGGGACTGTGCCAAACTTCTCCATGGGGGCACCGGCCCCCGGATCTGTGTGCAGAATGACGGCAGACTGCCACTGCCAGCTGAGACCGGCGCTGAAGCCAGGCAAACCCAGCTTCGAAACTTGAAATGTTTTGAGTGCCCTCATTTCATTTCCAAACTGTTCTGAAGCCTTTTATTTCTTTTTGATTTTGCTGTTTCGAGCTCAAAACACATCAAAACAACTTCAAAATGAAATGCCCGGTAAAATTTCCCACAGCCCTACTAAATAATGTTGCTGTGTTTATAGCAGTATGAAAATCATCAGCTTTTCTGGTGTATAAATGTGGACAAATTGAATTACATGAGAGTTTTTATGGGAGCAGATAGGAAAAGTCCCCTTTGCAATCTGTTCTGCTGAGGCTGCCCTTGTTTTAAGATTTGTGCTCATCATTATCTTGAAAAAAGAAAGCCAAATCAACAAGGCATAATTTGTGCTTAGTTCAGGGATGGGAAAAATATGGCCCATGGGCTGGACCTAGCCTGCCATGTGATTCTATCTGGCCCTGGTGGGTCCTTTGGCCCTGGCCCAAGCCCGGGGGGCAACCTGGGCTGTGGCACATGTGATCCCACCACCTCTGGGCACAGAGCTACTGCCTGGAATGGAGTGCAGCCCACCTTATCGGCATGTCTCGGGTGCTCAAGGAGCTATAGTCCACAGGACCAGGTGGTGGGGCAGGGGCAGCACAGCAGCTGGATTCAGCTTCCCAGTAGCAGTTCGCTCTGCCCTCACACTTGTGGCTGCTGCCGCCAGTGTCTCCACTGCCAAACTTGGTGCTGGACAGAGCGGGCAGGTGGGCTGGGCGGGGCGTGCTCAGCCAGGCAAATGAGATGGGGCCATTGGCAAGTAGGGAGCGGCATCCGGGGCAGGGCTGGGACTGGAGATCTACTCCCTGCACGTCCCTGTGACAGGCACCGGTTCTGCAGGGAACTACAAGGCAGGGAACTGGGGCCCATTGCAGAGATGTACAAGGAGTGGATCATGGCTCTGCCCCAGGCCCTGGCCCATGCTGTCACCATCCCACAATCCCAGCTCCAACCACCCATCCTGCTCCTGGACACCACTCCCCACCTACCAGGAGCCCCATCCCATCTACCCAGCTGAGCCCTGGGGTCCTGGGCCTCGTCTCCACAGATCCCCTCCCCCCGCACCATCCAGCACCCCCAGCGCTGGGTTTGTGAGGCATGGGGCAGGATAGGATCAACTGGCATCTCTCTGGTGCTCATTCTCTCACCCCCAACCCCAGCATGCTGGGCCAGGCAACGTAAACCCGGGGTACCAAGGTCGAGTCAGCATCATCCCCTCCCTGGGCCCTCAACAGCTCACCAAAATTCCTTATGTGGCTCTCCAGCCCAAATAATTGCCTACCCCTGGCCTAATTGATAGAATATATCCGTGGAAGCTATTTAGGGATGGAATAAGAGCAACAGTTTGGTTAATACCGTAGTTTGATTTAAAAGCCTTTATCAGGTAGTGCAGCTTCTGTTTAAAAAATGCCTTGAACAATATTTTAATCTCTTTTAGGTAACCATGGATGTGGCTGCATGCAAGCCAATTGCCAATGTGATAGATACTGCAGTAGATATTTTTTTATGTAGCTATGTAACTGATTCTGTGGTAAGAAAATATTTCCCATTTTTCTCAGAATTAGAGCTTAAAATTGGGAATTCCTAATTGTGTTGCCACTGAACTGTAAAAACAGGTCTCTGCACTTAATTTTTTTTGACAGTGCCATTTCTAAAATGTGATGGGGGAAATACCACATTTATTACAGAAGGCAATATTCCATTCTGGACATGATTATTATTTAGGGTTTGAAACCCAGTCTGAAGTCAGAATGAGGCTGGAGTTTCACTATATTCCTATGGCGCATACTGCAAGAATATCTTGTAAAATCAGATGTTCATGTGAAATTCCTGATTATCAAATTAAATAGGCAGATTTTGGTTTTGGGATCTGACTCTGATTTCAGATTTTAAGGGTGATTTATATTTAGTATTTGAACATTCATAAAATGTAAAGGGATTTAAGGTCTGAAGTGTCATCTTGGATCCATCTTTTAATCTGAGACTATAAGAAGAACATAAGTATTGAAAAGAACCTTTCTCAAACATCTTTGCTGGAATCTAGAAAATGTGAATGAGGAAAATGAAGTTTTTCATTTGGCTTCTAGGGAAAACAAATCTCAGATCATTAATGCATAGTAGAGACTTTAGTTATGACTTGTGGTATGGTAAGAACAATATTAGCTTTTCTCACTCTGACAAGCCTAAAAAGCTGGCTGTGTGTACTTAAAAGTAAGACTTAAAACCACACACTTGTAAGCTATCTCCTAGCTTTTACTTATCCTTAATTTCAATCAAGTGATAATCAGTACTAACACAAGAACCACATCTTATTTTATAAAAAAAAGTTAAAAGCATCTGAACCCTGAAATCTTCTAAGGTCAAGTTATAATCACTGAGCACTGGATTTAAATTTTAGAGCCTCTCCCCTTCTTATCCTGCATTATGTCTTTTTTCAGTTAATTCTGGATGTACCACATTCTTTTCTTGCTGAAGGAATCTAGCTAGGCCCACATAGAACTCAAACTGTCCAAGTGCCTCCAACTCGTGTGAATGAAGTATGAAATATCCTTTTAACAACTGGAGCTAACTCAGCTAATCTGTGTGCTAATTCAAATCTTCACACAAATATGAACTGCAGCTCTCAAATCAGATACTCTGTCAGGTGCTGAAAACTCAGCTCACCACAGAAAATGTGAATAAGGTTACTCTTATAAAACATAGGTAGGAAAAAACATGGCTAGCAGCAGATTTATCTTTAGGGACTCAAGGACCTTCTGGCTTGGTGTTGGTTGGCTGAGCTGTCTTGGAAGCATTATGGCTGAGTAGATTTGGATGTCTGCCTTGAGTACTGCCTGGGTGCAGCTAGGTGGTGATGGCGCTCATACTTTAGTTTACTTTGGCATGGGGGATATTTTTATGGTTTGTGGAATTAGTTTATGCAGATTCGGGTGATCCTGCAGTTTATTTACTTTTCTTAAGGTGTGATATTTCATAGCAGTCTCTCAGTATGAAGCAGGGCCCTTCAGTGCACCGAATCTTGCCAGTAGTTTCTCCTGCATGATTTTGCAACCCACATGGTTGACAATCAAGTAGTATCAAGGATAGCAATGTTGTTAGAGTGCTACAATATAAGACTAATCCAAAATTCAAGACTCCTAAGGGTCAATTTTAAGACACTATGTGAAAAGAAGTAGCAGAGATTTAAAGTGCTCCATGATGCACTGTTTTCTTTAATGTAATTTTTCTGGGTTTTGTTTTTCCTTTATTCCAGAATACCTTCTGGTTTGGTTTGGGAGGCTGTTCAATATTTTTAATTCCTGCCATAATTTTTGCTGTAAAACTATCCAAATACTATCGTAGAATGGATACAGAGGATGTGTATGATGAGTAAGTATATAATCTTAAAAAGGCTACAAAAAATTATATGAATACTTTTCTGTACCATGTAGTCTTCTGCATGGTGTAGATGATACCTTGTATAAACCTTCATTGCAGTCAAAATGAATGTTTTATGTTCGTTTCAGAGAATACAAATTTGGGCCCTGTTATACCAATGTGTTTAGCCATGGACCTTGTTTAGTGGGACTTTGCACTGGGATGGGGGCAGATGTCATATTTCAGGTTCAGGACTTAAGAGTTTTGTGCAATCCTTATTTAAAAAGTTTCCAAAATGTAAATGGCTATCTGTGCCAGGCTATAACATCAGGGGAAACGGTGCCTGTGCTAATTCTTTGCTTCCTTTTGCTTTATATCCTAGGTATCCCTAACTAGTCTTTCCTTTTTTCAATTGCAGTTCCTCTGTCTCAGGGACTTGGCATTTTACTTTATGATAACTGTTTTTACTTATTTTCACTCGTTTTCATTTTTACTATTTTTCCTACTTTATTTTACTCATTGTTCAGCAAGACTCTGCACTGCATTTTTCTTATTTCACATTGGTCAATTTACACTTTACATTCACACATAACTAGCTCAAGCAGGGCATGTAGCCTAATACAACAAATGTTTATATACTAGTGATAAGTTAATTGCTTTTCCTTTTTTATATTTTTTAGTGTTGAAACTATACCCATGAAAAAGTAAGACATTTTTACTGGTATTTGTTAAAATTATTTTACTAAGGCGGGAGGTTTTATATTAAAAATGTAATTCCTTACTTTAAGAAGTAACATCTTTGGGTTTTATTAAAACATACAACTGAACATAAATATCTCCATGAATAATTAAATTTGGAGCATGCTAAAATAAAGGATATTTTGTAAATTGTTGTTGTATCATTCAAGTAACTCTGAATGTTGCAAAGATTACCTTCTCTTGTACAGATACAACTAACCTTAACATGTGATATCATCATCCATTTACATGCCTTTCTACCCATGTTGTACATACTGCATCTTATGCTTAACATGGTCTTTCTCGGTGTATTTATTTTGTTACAGTATGGAAAATGGTAATAATGGTTATCATAAAGAGCATTTATATGGTATACACAATCCTGTTATGACAAGGTAAACCAAGTCTGAAACTGCATGCCTTCACACGTCTGCTTAGTGTACTGTATTAATCAGCTTTCCAATTTTCTGCATGTTTTAAAGTAAATAACTTTCTATTTTCTTTTTGCATGGTTACTCACTGTACCAAGTGCTGTATTTTTAAATGTTTTCTACTATGCCTTACATAGCAGTAGACAGTGTAATAGGCTTCAGTAATTTAATAACGATTTTTATAAGCTTTAAATTTAGAAGCCAGATCATTTTTAAAAAATTCTCTGAATTAGTATTCCTAAATTTGTAAACCTACTGAAGTGCTATGTATAGCAAATGAAAGGCTGTGGGGTGCATGCTCAATTTACTTGGGTTTTACATGTTTACATGAAGATCGGTAGGGCGAGTAATAGTGTATATATTCAAAAAGGCATATATAGTGTAATCTGGGGCATGAGCAGATGCAGTAGCTTAACTAGGGCAGGGCAAGAAGAGCATCAGCCCTGGGCTCTGACTTGGGAGGGGGTGTTGGTATGACCCCCTCAACCCAGGGGTGTTTCCAGTGCACGCAGAGCCCTGTGCAACCCAGCCATAAGAAGTCAGGCAGGAACAGTGCCATGTCCAGAAGTGTATCTGGTGGAGGAGCGGGGAGTGAAGCAGTGCCCCTTTCTGCCTAGGAGGCTTTGTCATGAGAGGGCAAATCCTTCCCTCAAGGGTGGGGGTGGCAATTGGGACACCAAGAGAGGCCCTGGAGCTGCTGCCTGCCCCTCCACCATTGTAGCTCAGCCCATGCTTTTACAGCTGCTACTGTTGCTGCTTTTATTCAAGTGAGGAGAGCCCAAGCAAGTAAGACCCCACTTGCTCCCTGCACCCTTCCTCTCCTGCCTCCACCTTCCCCCAGCTCAGGGGGGGATAAAGCTTGCAGTGTCTTTGGGCAGACTATCCCTTCCCTTTTTTTTTAAAATGAGAATGCATCAAATATGCATACTAGATAATAGAAGGAATACAAGAAAAAATCTTATTTTTGTAACAGCAGTAAGTAGCTAAGCATTCAATAAACGTATGTTTAATCATTCATTGGTCCTTCTGGCATGAGTATCTAGGACTATGGTATGGCTCTATTAACAGGTGAAGAAAGGAGATTTTGCCGTATGTAGGCACCAGATGGTGCAGGGTATGTGGAAGTGTGTGGAGAGAAGATGGATGTTCCTGCATGATCAAAAGTCTCTTAAGCTTACAGGGTTGAATAGTCAAGTCACAGGTTTGGGAGACAGGCAGTCAGGGTTCTTTTTATGAGGCTTGCTTGCTTGCTGCAAAATCTTGGCAATTCAGTTAGCCTCTCTTAGCTCCAAGTTCCTTGTTTCTATAAAACATGGTGTTGTGAAACTTCGTTAATTGAGCCTTGTAAAGTATTTCTAAAGCCCTCAGTTGAGAGGCAGTACACGAACAATTCAGAATGGCAAGCATCAAACTTTTTAATACGTAACAAAAAAAATAGAAGACAAGTATTTTGGAATGATTTACTGTTGCTCTGAGTCATGTATGAGGTACTCAATATTGATGGAAACTGAGGTATGTTTTGGCAGCCCTCATGACTATAAGAGTTAAATTGAAGTTATTTTATATGAATCTTTTCATTGCCCAGATCTTTTTCCTCTGTTCCCTTTTGGAAGAAGTGTTTTATATAATAATATTATTAGTGGTGTTATAGTCAGTATTGTGGCATGCTCTATATTGCACTGTATGCCTTTGGGACTCATTAAATGAATCTACAAGGTATTTGATTCAAAGCTCTGCCCCATTGGCACAGCAGAGAATTTTCACATTGAAGGCTTTTGATATTTTCCATAACTTATAATCATCCAGACTTTAGAAGTAACTTTCTGATCTTTGAATTTTTTTAATATAGATTTCAATAATTTTGAGCTATATGCTATATTACCTGTGTGGTACTTTAAATATTTTTTAAAGAATTTTTAATACAGAAGTCCTCTTCAGTGACTTATTCATAATTCAGTATTATGTTAATGAGAGGCCTAAAATCATTGACATAAAAGACATTGGTTAAATAAAAGCAGACTAGTTTTGCTTTCAAAGTGAAGAAAGCCTTAAGAGCTAGATTTTTACTTCAGTTCCCTTATTCAGTGGACTTACTTCCAATTACCTATAACTGATACAAGAATTTAATCAAAATTTCTGCTACCTTATATTTTGGTATCTGAAATAGGTTGAGAGCTGTTGATTAAATTGGGTATGTGACCAGTATTCTGTGGGCCAAGGGTCTCAGGATACTAGAGTTGTTTTCTGATCTGTTCATGTTTTCTTACATTCCTACTTTTTTTCTTCATTCTACAGATCCTTTTACCAGCATCTTTAGCATCTTTGAATGAGACTGTTTCCAATTTAACCATGATATTTTAAAGTTATAGGAGGGTCTGATTGGTAATAAGAGATCCTTTAACTTTTGCAGCTGTAGTGCTATGGGAACAAATAATTGTATGTTTTACATTTTCCTGATTTGTTTCTTCAAGGCTGTACTTATATATTCAAATGACATTGATTGCATATGGTATTAGTTGTCTGAGCTAAGCAGGAAAGGGTCAAGCCTCATCAAAGTTAGGGCTCTTGTTGCATTGACTGTTGATGAATTTCCTTCCCCAAACTACATCCTCAGAACAAATCTTAAAACCCAAACAAGATCACAAAAGTGAATGCTAGAGCAGAGCTAACTTATTTCCTTTCTTTGTAATGTAGTCCAGTAACTAGGAAGACAATTTGGGAGTAATTTCTGGACAACCTACATGTTTCAGAGATAGGTGTGATTGGTGACCATATTGTGCTGAAAACTGCCACTTATAAACATTATTTCTAATTCTTTTGTTGGAAATGGAAAATGATATTCCTTTATTCTTTCACAGCTCTGTGGAACAGTGGTAGCAGATGATACTGGCAACATTGGGGGGTAAGTAACAAGCTTTTTAATTTATTTAAAAATTCATGCATTTTTTTTCTCAAAAAAGTGGTCTTAAAATGTGAAAAAAACAGCAAAGGCTTATATTTTTTAAGTAGCATGATTGTTGCAAGGTAAAAGTTGTGCTGATCCATATGTAACTTTTACATTACATTCATCCATATCTCAGCTTCCGTACAAATTACTTCAACTTTTTCCTGAATTTCTGTTTTCAGCCCGTAAATGTGATGCTCAAGAGACTTCTGTGGGACAGCATGACACTTGAAACTGTATTGGGATCTGCATTCATCTTCCAAGCCCTGAGCCACTCGCTTTATGCGGCTTGTCCTGTAAATCAAGCAAATAATATTGAATGTTATACCATAAACTACTGTACAAAATATTTTATGACCAGGGCACTTGGCATCCACTTCTCGCTCACTACCATTCAGAGTTTAAAATAAAGTGTAATTTTGTTTCTTTTTTACTTTTTTACACTGGGCTTTCTAAACCAAATCATGATAAAGATATTAATTTCACTTGCATAGATTTTACTTCAAGTTAACTGTCTGACTGTGGTTGCTCAAAATCTCCTTCTTATTTTGTTGGGAATGTATTAAATACGTTTACATAAAGAATACATTTTATATACAGAGACTTTTGTATATACATTTTCTTACAACTTATAAGTATTTAGCTAAGTTTTTAATACTGTATAATATACTTCATAAAAGAACTTACCAGCATGATCAGTGTTGATATTTGGTGCTCTTGGAATGACCACTTTTGACTGAACTTTTAAATATATGAAACTCACAATATCTCTTTTGTGTCTTTGAAAAATTAAATCAGTCAAAGAATTATTTTCTCCTTTCCTTGAATAATTTCATATGTAGTGATGTTTGAAATATAGAAAAAAAGAAGGCAGTTTCAGAGAAACTCATTTAAAACTACAAGTTTGTGTTTGTTTTTGTGTGCTTGCACTGCACAATATGGAAAACCCACCTGATGACTGGAGTTTAATAATACTCAAATAGAGTAGGATGTCATGAAACTGGTTCTTTTACAAGGGTTGGAAACCTACAGCCCAGGAGTTGGATCTGGCCCCTGAAGAGATTGGATCTTTCCCAGGGCAACCTGGGGAATCAGCAGCACACTGTAGCTGGGGCAGCAGAGGGGGTCCAACCATTGCCTTGTTCCATCTATTCCTTCTGCAGTAGCCAGGGCCCTAGAGGAGATATCCTACAGTCTGCTGTGCTCTGTCTGTTCCTTCCGCGGTGTCTGCTGGCCACTCTGCTCTCCCAAATACAGCACCACCAAATTTTAACCCTTTCCATCACTCTTGGCCACTTGAATCTGTGGTGAAGGTAGGTGCAGGTGGCTTGGGCACTCGGGGTGGGGGGAGGGCATAGATTTGTGACCTGTGGGAGGGTTCTGGGTCACAAGCATAGCCAGTAGTAGCAAAAAGTTGCTCATCTCTGTTTTTGAAAGCGCCATTTCTCCTGTACAACCCAAGTTCCTAAGAGATGGCACTGAAAATTGTTTAACAGCCAGGAATTATTTTTGCTAATTCATTTGCAAATGCAACTTTCCACATAAAACTTAGAAACGCTTTGGGGGAGTTAATTTACATTGTTACTGTTTGGGGATTGCCTTGAATTTAGGCATGACAGTTGTGTTGCTGGATGAGATGGCTGCATAAATTCATTTAAAAGGGCTGCAAATGTCTACACTATAAATATAAAGCACAAGGAGCAAAGGAAGATGAAATAAATAGATGTCTTGAATATGTTTATTCTTAGTTTTATTTCCAGAAAGGTGAATTATGGTTTCAATTAGGGGTATTCCTGAAAACCATTGAATATATAAGATGAAAACTGAAGAGTGCTACCAGGTTTTCAGTGCTACCAGTCTTTATCTGAAATAACTTCCTACATTTTTCACTGTTAGATCGTAAATGGAAATCTTTCTACTTGATTATATGTAGCATATGTGTACATATTATGTTCAGACTGTAGATTTTAAAGTTTCTATTTTTAATTTGAGAAAATGTTCCCAATACATTGAAATAAAAAAAAAAACTTGGTTAACTAACCTGTGTTTTGATGCATAAATACTATTTTGTTTGATTTTGAGTCTGTTTCAGGCTTTGAATGTGCATCGGATTAGATCATGTGTGAAAATGGATTTAATGGAAAGTAAATTTGTTCCTCATAATAAACTGCTGTAGTATCAGCTTTGACTGACGGGGCCAGCTCAACCAAGATGAAAGAATTGCAAATGGCAGGAGAGGGATGGGAGAACTCGGCAGAGTTCTGTAGTGAAAATCCTTAAACTCCACATTATCTATCAGTAGTCATGTGTTTGTTTGTCTTTTTCTTTCTACTTACTCAACTTCTAGTGTGATTTATTCAATTGCTCAACTTTTCTTCGATGTTTTAAAGAGCTGGAACATTTTTCAGGGGCTTATCCAAAACCCAGTGAAATCGGTGTCACTGACTTTGAATTTTGAATTGCATCTATTACTACAGATGAATAGGTAGAAATGCCTTTGGCCCTTATTCTCCTAGGCACATCAGTGCAGGCATGTGTACAGTGCACAATTGTACAGCTGTGCACAATTTGACTTTTCAGGTGTCAGAGATGTTTGCCTTATTTACTACTTAAAATGGTGATTTCAGTTTCTCCAGACTTCAGTTAGGATGACTGCACTTAAGAAATTTCACTCCTCTTGAATGTCACTTCGAGGTGCTTACAGCAGTCACTGTGAAAAGGAAAACGGTTATAGAAATACTTAAATGAATAATTTCAAGGGCATGTATAGCTTGGAAATATCAAAGACTGACTGTTACTTCCTTCTCTGGGGACCATTTATTCCAGAATACTATCACGTTCTGCTAGCTATTGTATGTTGTCTTAATTGTTAGTTTAAAAAACTGTGTATGTGGTGGCAATGAGAAAATATCCCATGATATAGACCTTCTTAAGAAAAAAAGATGGTCTTGCCTAGCTAATGCTTGCCTAGTTTTAAAATCTTTCCTGAATGAAGCAACAAGAAGTTGATTCTTCCCAAGGATTCATTACGCCCAGTACTTTTTGTATGAACTGCTGGCATAATGAAATTCAAAAACCATGTGCATACAAGTGCAAAACCCCAAGAATCCCACCAGTTTAACCAAGTGGGTTGAGTTTCTAGTTGTCTGGACAACATTATCTAAGGTTCAGTTGGGTTGGCCTTATTTTGAGTACTTCAGTGCAGTCCTCTAAGATCTGGCACAGCAATAGTTATAAGGCAGCTGGAAAATGGAAAAGATCTGTTAAAAATCAAATGTGACGTGCATATTGGGCAGGAATGTGTGGTTCAGTTATACAACCATCATGCTGTATTTAGCTGCAAGATGCGTCTTGTTACCTTGAGAGTTCATAGGTTATTTGACACTCCCTTGAGCTATAAATTATGGGCATACACATACAGTAAGGTGATTTATTTTAAAAAAATACAGCCCACCTTGAGAGAGAGACTTCTTTGTGCACCAAACCTTTAAATGGTGAGCCGCCTGTTATATTTTCCTTTTGCTTTTTTGGATTACGTTGTTTAAGGACCTTAATCAGCTCTTCACCATGAAGACTGTTACCTTTCTTCTCCTAATGATGATCAGTTGTCTAGGAGGATTAGGACAGAAGCTGACACCAAAGAAAAGGAGCAATGTTGAAGAAATCCGTTTTCAGACTAAAGCCAAAGATTCATGCACAATGACCGTGACTGGTGATGAGGAAGTTAAACTCAGAATTGAATGCAGAAACCAAGGCAAGTCATATTGGTGTGAGTACACTGGCAAACCTGCAGTTTGTCGTGCTTTCAATAACAATCCAAAGGCTTATTGGAACCAGATTGCCCTTGAACTTAGAAAACTTCCAAATGCTTGCCTGTCCACCTCAGTGCTGAAGCCTGCTATGTGCCAAAAGGCTCCCACAGATGCTCACATGAAGCAAGTAGCTTCCAGCTTGATGCCAACTCAGAATCCTAGCCAACAACCAGATACCAACAATCAAGGGAAGTCGGTCCAGAAATCATCAACTTCTCTGAAGCAGGCAGGAAAGAGCTCTATCAAAAAAGCAGGGAAACCTAGACCATCTACCCTGCTTCTTATAAAACCAACCCAGCACAGTCAGGCATCTGAAAATGAAACTGAAGCAATGAAGTTGGCACGAGAACATTGCTGGGAATCGCTGCACAATTTCTGCTCCTACATCATCAGCTTCTTTAGAGGCTAATTACTTCAGGTAAAGCTCCCCTTAAATAAGATCAACACATAGTATCCCTTGCAGTGATGCTTTTTTAAGTTAAAAGCAGAGCATTTTAAAGGCTAAAAACAGGGTAGGATGCAATGTAATGAATTCAGAAACGTTTTTGGTGGACTAACTTGTCCACATGAAAGATTTGAACTTGTTAATGATTCAATAACCCAGAACCTGAACTTAGATGGTCTGGAAAATGCTGAAATGTTCTTACAGTTCCTACCGAAATCAGTAGGAGTGGGATGTCCTTAGCATCTTCAGGATCCGGTTTTTAACGCCTACTAACGTGGAATGTCTGTAATGTCAGGTGATAAAAATAACTGCTTTTAAAACCACTTTGTAGTTCATTTCTATGTTCTACAAAATATGATTTCTAACCCAGCAGTTCATCTGTTAAGCCTGCATACACTGCTCTTAGCTTTCTCTCCCACTGCATATTGCTTCAAGACTTAAACAACTGAAATGGCACAAACGTTTAACACAGGTGTGAGAGAAATCCAAATTCTGAGAAGGCAGCGGCTGGCTGTTAACCAGAACTAGGGAATATTTAATAAACTGAAAACTATTTTATTAAGGTTAAAGAAGTTACATACTTTACATTTATAAATGAAAATAGACAATTTCTAGGTTTCCATAGTAAGAGCAGGTGAGCCCTACTGAATCTTTGCTGGTAAATATCAATGGTATAGTCTACACACACAAAAAAAACCTCTCACATAAGTAATTGTACCTTACATTTCACCTTACACTTCACAGAAGAAATTATACTTACATTTTCCCTTTGAGTGTGTCAAGAATTGGCTACAAAAACTGACATTTTCTGCAGAAATGGAAATTTGTACAGCATGAGCCAGCATGTTAGTTAACTTTAGATATGTTTAGACTGCTGAAAATCCCAAGTCTGCTTAATAAGGGAAACTGCTAAATGACTAATTTTTTCTTTTCTTTTTGTGTGTGTGTGCGTGTGTTTTGCAGGGCAAATTTTTTACTGTTGAAAAAGAGATACCTACAGTAGTTTAATGGAGTTTGTAGACTAATGGCTTTTAGTTCCAAAATGGGACCATCTCTGGAAATCTTGTTGCAATTATTTTTTGCTTTGCACCTCTGAAATGAAACTATTTTTAACAAGTTCTCATAGCAAGCACCGAAGATGCATGGAATTGGAATAATTGTACTGAAAGTATTATGATAAACTCATCATTTAAACTTGCTGATTCTTCTAGAGATGTAGGAACATGAGTATTTATATATACATCCAAGACTCCAATTTAACCTTTTTTGTGCTCTATATCACTAAGTAGTATTGTGTGCACGATTTGCTTTGAATGAGTAGTTAATGAGAGAAAAAAGCTGTAGATAATGCTGCAATAAAAAATGACTTTTGAAAACGTCTAGAGTTTGCTGCAATTTTAAATAAAAGGAGGTAAATGTCTAAGGCTTATAATATCAATGTCAGCTTCTTAGGAAGCTGTTGTAGCGTATGGGAGGATGGGGAAACCACAGAATGAACCAGTCTTTACCCCAGCTGTAAGAAGCTTCAGTTGCAAAAACTAAACGGAAAATTTGAAAGACAAACGTAAGTATATGCTCCAAAATACAGAATATGAGAGGCAGACAACAGAATAGCATTCAAATTCATCACTGTTACCATGTAGTGAACAAAGATATTTGTGTGCCTTTGTCTCCCAGAGCTGTACTTGTCTTAAGGATCAGAAAGACAGCCCGCCTCTATTCACAAAATTACACATTGCTTCTGCATAAACATTTTCAGAAATGAAGGAAAGCCCTGAAAGGACTCTCTTGCTTGTCATTCTAGACCATAGTTACAAAAAATATTTTGCATAATCTACATCTTCTGAAATTACTTTTAATACCTATCCAATACTTTCCTTTGCCCCTAAATGAGTCTTTCTCAGCATGACATAACAGAAATTCAGTAATGGGGAAAATGATTGTGGCTGGATATCTGCTGTTTTGTCTTCGTAGAACATAAGAATTGCCATTTACTGGGTCAGACAATCTTCCCCAGTAACCTGTCACACAGTGGCAGGAGGTATTTGTGTAACTAGCTTAAATCCAGATGTGTTTAGTTTAGTATTGTGATCTACAGTCCTGACGAGTAGTTAAGCACTTATGCAATTTCATTCCTTTGAGTACTTTGAAGTCCAGGGAATTGGTCACATGAGTAGTCGTGTTGTGCTGCGACTCATTCTGCAAACACTTACCTGGTGTCTTGAATTGAAATGCAATTATTCTTGCAAGAAAGTGTTTTGCTGACAAAAAATTAAATGCGAGAGAAAAATAGGTGCTGAAATTAACTGAAACTCAAACGGGTGGATTTACTACAGGAGCAAGCATTGAGAAGGTGTATCAAGAATGGAAACTCAGAAGCTTGAGTTTGTCAACCTTCATAAAATAATGCGGTAAACCATCTGTAATTTAATTTACCCTACTCTAGCAGCAACTCTGCTTCTGGGGAAGGCATCTTGATGGTAGCCTCAAGTGTGGGGAGATGTGAACGTAGACTTGTGTCAAATTCCCATTCTAGTTTGCCCATTACTGTGGCATCTGAGCACAATACAGGATGGACGCTTTGGAAAACAGATTTATAAATATATAGCTGCAAATTGAAGGAAATATTATTCTTTTAAAGGTGAGGTAGGCTGATGTGTGAAATTATTTTCCTCACCTCATTTTTTTTAAAGAAAATATTGGAGGCTGCACCTGGGATTTTGAACTCAGCAACTATATGCTTTTGAAATAGCTTCTGTTTTTGCTTGATTTCTACTTAAGAACATAGTATAATTATTTCAGGACCTTGCTTGTGTTTCTTCCAACAAGTTTGATATGTGAAAGGTGATTCTGTATGTGAAAGGATCCACACAAGGAAGTGAAGTGGGGGAGTTGGAATGGGGCAGTGGAGAAGGAACAGCACTCAGATGAATCGAAGGTTGTTGTTCTAAGTAAACAGACGTCAAGAAATACTTGCCCTCAAAGGAATGGAAATCCCAATACGTTTCAAAGTGATTTTTAAATATATATAATAACTGTACAACTTGAATTCTGTCTCTCTCCCCCAAATTCATGGTACCTACAAAGTAAAATGTGCTGTGTGTTCTTTCTCCTTCACAGTCCCTTTTTTGCAGTTATTTAAACTTTACTTTGGCTAGAAAACCCAGTGCCTGTGGGCACACTCTCCAGATGGCTTTTTTCCTGGATAAAGAGATCTCTGACCCATTGCTGAGATGAAGTAGTAGGGCAAGAGGCAGCAAAAATGAACTATATCCAATTCACTGTTAACAGCTCCTTAAGAAGTTCAACTGGGCAAATGTGTCTTGGCAGAAATGTAGGTGCCATTAGGATCTTCTGTAAGCTTAGGGAGAAGGGAAACAACACTGAACTGAGGGAGAAGGGGTTTGACTAGTCTGCCTTCAGGTTCTGGCCTCCGAAGTAGGGTAGAACCTGCTGCTGGATCCAGATCTGCATCCAGAAAAATAAGCTTTCAAATTAAATGAAAACAGATATGATTGGAATTGAAGTGTCTATATCACTTCAGCAAGGGGGGGGGGGGGAGATTATTTTTAATGTGTTACCAAGCTGTGCCCTCTTAAAACCTTCACTCTTGCCACTTTGCTGGGCACTGAGGCTTCCTGTGGCAGCAGTGATACAGCACTGTGATTCTGCCTCTCCCAAAGCTCATGCCACCCTTACCACTTGCTGCTGGAGAGTCCCCAGGAGCTGCTGTAGAACAGAGTTTTCCAGGTGTGCCTGTGGAGCTCCTAGTGCTTCACACAGCTATTAAAAACCTTCCTGCGCTAGAAGAGCTCCACTTTTTTGTATTTTCTCACAACCCTCTTAACAGCTCCTGTAAAGGAGCCTGGGGGAAAACTAGCATTGTGAAGATGTGAAAAATGAAAGAGGTGGAGAAAGCTCTACCAACATTGTCTCTCCAAAGAGAAAATGGCATTCCTGCTGAATGGAGATGGATAGGTATGTTTGGGAATTTCTGTTACTCGGATATCTAGAAGGAGCTAGAGATTAATGACTTCTGGGCTGAGAACTTCAGAAACAAGCAAGGCTGCAGATGCAATTTGCTGTTTCTTTTCCTGTCCCAACTTTACATACGCTGCGCACGTCTACATGCCGCCGTATGACTGTTGCTACAGCGCTGTGTTCCTTTTGGAAGTACTAAAACATGGTGCAGTACAGGGCTGTTTCTGTGCTGTGCCGGCTGCTATGGCAACATAGCTGGCGATCACATGTAGGCACACACAATCTCTGTCACAATAGCTTGCCATACAGCAATGTAGTATGTTGCTACATCACCAAAGGGTGATGTGTAGACATGCCCACTGACTCCATCTCTTCTGGGTTTGATCTTAGCCTGATAATCCCCCACATCCCTGTCTCTGAAAGATGCTATGGGTGTGTCCAGGTGAGCACGGCCGTGTGCTATGTGGCTCCGCAAACACATCTGCAGCACCACATACCGCACGCTGAGGTCTTCGCTGCACTGCAAGGGCACACTGCCTGTGCATGTGCTGCCCTGGTTTTTCAGTGGGTGTTTTTTTACTCTGGGATATCCCCCTGTGATGGATTGATAGTCTGCATCCAGACAAGCGCAGACATTTGGTTCCCTGGGAACAATTAGCAGCTGCATGCTTTGCACCGCAGTTACCTGTCCCCAGGGAAAGCCTGTGTCAAGCATGCTTTGGCATGCAGCGAGTTACCTTGGGGGCAGTAGGGGAGGCCGGGGCCAGCTCTCTGCTGGCCCCAGCAACCTTACTTGGGGTCCTGGAGGCCTCCTGGGGCTACAGCCACAGCGCTTCTGGATCTCCAGGGGTCAAAAAACCCTACAAGAAAAAGACCCAGAGTAGTGCACGTGCAGGCAGCGCATGCTGCTGAAAAGTGGAGCTGAACTGCCTGGAGCCATATTGCAGCTGCCTGCAGAAGCACTGTTGCTGCAGCCCCAGGAGGCCTCCAGCATCCCAGGTAAGGCTGGTCCCAGCCTCCCCTACTGCCCCCAAAGTCATTTGCACACCAAAGCATATGTGGCACAAGTTTTCCCTGGGAACAATTAGCTGCACACAAGGTGTGCCGCAGCTACTTGTCCCTATGAAACCAAATGTCCATGCTCGTCTGGATGCATTCTGTCACGCTGGGAACATTAAAAGAGAGTGGAGGTGTTTCTAGGGTGGGGGTGTAACTAGGATTACATTTTAGTCATCAGCATACTGACTAAAATGTAATCCTAGTTACCTTCTTTTGCTGTATATATTTGTTATTTCTGAAATAAGAGTGTGTGCTTTCTTATTTCTGAAATAAGGCATGTGCTTTCTTATTTGAAAGCACACACCTTGTGAACAGCCTACAGGAAACAAGATGGAGCCCAAGATTTTAATTTGATCAATCCTTTTCTAAAAAGCAGAAGGTATTTAAATACCAAGTTGAGAGGTGCTTCCCTTCAGATAAAACTATGTAGTGGCATATACACAAAACAAATAATTAACTAATAATCTTGCCGCAAACCATCATAAAATTGGATCAATAATCAAACAACAGCATTTTTAAAGCCTTGGTTAAATAGAAGCAATAGAATGGGAATTTAAAGGTCTAAATGCAGTTCCAGCTACCATTTTGGTCTGACATGCTGTTTGTTGATGAAAGGATGAATTGAGAAGTGTTTGCCATAAGCTTAGCACAGTCTGCAAGTATCCTGTAAATGAAACAAAAAGCCCATTTGTTTTAGGTTAAACTGCTAGTCCATCATACAGTACAAAAGGAAAGCTATACAAATGAAGATGATGCCTAACTTTAATTTCTTGACAGAGGGAGAGCACAGTCTAAATACTGAGGTCGGTGCTGGAACACAAAAAGGCCTGAGATCCATTGCTGATTTAGTCACTGGGCAAGATATATTTATGACACAAAGTCAGTGCCCATCTTGTAAGGCCATTGTGAGGGTTTAAAATGTTTTGAAAAGATAAAGCAGGAGAAAAATGTCAAATATATTTTTAAAAGCATAGCTAAATTCCTAGCATGGAGATGTGTATTACACATATCATCAAGAGTGAAGAGGAGAAAATTACAAGGAATCTTGAAAATTCCAGCAATTAAATAATTCATCCTTTTATTTACCTCTCTGTATGTTTAGTTCTGTGCAAAGAATCACTGCTGATTTAACCATTTTTATTCCAAGTGGAAAATGGCAGAGGTTTTCTTTAATGTTGTTTGTCTTAGCAGTTCCCCACTATCAGGCTTTATGCACTCACTTGCATGTTAAGGTGCAGACAGAAGTAATGATTTTTGCCTGATCTGGGCACAGAAAGCAGCTTATAGCTGTGACCAAACACAAGTGCACAGCTGCAAGCAGCTTCAAAAATAGCTGACTGGGTGAAAATCTGACCTCATTGCATGTGGTATTGGATAAAAATGTTACAAAATGTAGCATTTTTGTAACTTGTGTCTGCAGAGCTCCCAGCCTATGGCTGTTTTCAGTATGGCAGAGGGGGAAGGGAGCAGAGGAAGTTCAGTCTGGAGATTTTTCAGCCCCCCATCCTGCCTGCAGGGTGGGGCAGGTGGGGGGATCCAAGCCACCCACCCCACCCTTCAGCACCAGCTGGGGAGCCCCAAGAACAAGCTCCCTCCGCTGCCTTCCCCCCTCTCCGAGTCTGAAAACAGCCAGCACTCGTAGGGAGTCCTGGCCGTTGCTATGGGATCCTGGCTGCAGGCTCCCAGTTGCTGCTAGTTTCCCTTCCCCTGGCCCTCCCAACAGCGAACTTCTGTTTGGTCTCGGGTAATGGTGTAGTTCAGAACACTTTGTAAAAATTGTTCTGAGTTACAGCTGGGAGCTGCACTTCTGTCTGCACCTTTAATTCCCACATTTTCCAAAGTGTCCTGACTGACTGCTTCCGATGTTGGACCTTGACTCATCCCGATCTTGGCATTAATTTGAAGTCAGCAGAGGGTTCAAGTGTTCAGCACTTATGAAAATCAGGTCTTGGATGTCTTGGATTTGACAACTAAAAATTAAGGAGGTGCATATTTGCAAGTGAGCCCTGACTATGCCAATGCTTTGGATCATTGTGTTAAAGCAGTTTAAATATATGCCTAGATAATATTGCAGCTTCAGGATGGTTTTCCTACCAAGCAGCTATTGCATTAGCTTAACTGTGCAATAGTGCACTCTGATGTTTTATTTTTTGAGAGAATTGGTTCAATTATATTCTTTTTTTAATTAATTGGGTTAATTTACAGGTTTGTATCACTGTTTAATTTTTGTTTGAACTGATGTCATAGTTTTAGGAATTTTTGTGGATGCAGAGAAGGAATTTACTGTGGAAATAGTGTTAGAGGAAAACAAAATGTTCCCAAGTCTCTTGTTTCTATTCCTGTTTCTCTCTGTTGGTACTTCCTGTTGTCTTCTTTTTAAAACTTCCCTTTTTGTACGCCGATACATCGGTCCCATATCAGATCGGCAATGATATAAAAAAAATTGACTGTATCAGCAATCGGCTTCTTTTTGGCTGATGTGGCTGATAAATGCCACATGCATGCGCGCAGCCACAGTGCAATATGCAGGTGGCCAGGAGTGCAGCCAGGCAGTGAGGGAAGGGTGGGTGAGGAGGGAAGGGAAGGGGGGGGGGGGCAGATCAAGGCCCAGCGTTGAGGAAGGGAGTGGAGCTGGGCCTGGGGCAGGCACTGCCCAGCTGGGGCAGGGTGTGGGGCTGAGCCATGTGAAGATTCTGCCAATATGTGCACCTCAGGAGGGCATGTGCCCCCAGATCTTCACGCGGGGCAAGGGTGGGCTTCCACTGCAGGCTGGGGCCAGTGCTGCACTGAGCTTTTCCCAGTGGGGGTGTTGGGCTGGGCTGCACTCAAAGCAGGCAGCACCAGTGCTGGGAGGGGAGGTTGGGGGCCTACAGCAAATTTTGAGGTGGCTGCAGCCCCCCCCTTATCCCCCACCCAGCACTGCTGCTGCCCGGCCCCATCACAGCCCTGCCTAGCCCCCCACCAGGAAGAGCCCAGCATCACCCTGGCCCCAGCCTGCAGCACCAGCTGACTCTCACCCCATGTGCAGATCTGGAGGCACATGCCCCCCATGCCCTCCCAGGGTGCATGCAGTGACAGGAGCTGCCCACCCCAGCCCGGCTGGGCAGTGCCTGCCCTAGCCCCAGGCCCACTCCCTCCGTCACCACAGGGGCCTTGATCTGCTCCCCCCCACCCTTCCCCCCCACCCCAACAGACTTACCAGTCTGATGTTTCTCTCCCAGCTGCCCAGATGCATATCAGCAATTGGATCAGTATCGGCTGATAAGTCTTGTTAAAAATTGGCCATCTGTATCGGCCCCAAAAATCTCTATCGGTGTCCCCCTACTTGTTTTTCTGGAGCTGATGAATGTAGTCTATGAAATTTGTTTTTTATCACATCTGTCATAGTCTCCTTCTTAATAAGCAAAAAAAAGTACCTCCCCAGACTTAATGAACACATTTCTGTAGTAGCACATCATGGTGTATGCTTTAGCAAACGTACAATGTGCAAAGCACAGTGGTACACAGTTGGTATTGTCACACAGCTACCTTGTCAACAAATAAGTAAAATTATTAGTACTGAAAGCCTTTTCTCATCATTTTCACAACCTGCCTATAAAGTTTATTAGGTAAGTGTTAAGGAAGAGGCCAGCAATTAAGTTTTCAGAACAGTCATACTATAGTTATGTGTAACATAAGTGAGAAACAGCTGACACCTGAATTATAGCTGACACAGTTCTCCTTTTAAATGTGTTATGAAACCACTTGCTCAACCGTCTACTTGCAGTACATATTCCTCCAATTCCTTTAGCCTTACAATGATTGTAGTCAAGAGGGAACAAAGAAGCATTTTTAGGACTGGCTAGCTGGCAAACTAATTTGTACTATTACGATTGCTGATGGCTGAATGCACACTCATGTCATTGCTGTTGCACATAAAAAATAATGCTTAAATGATGGTATTTCCCCCCCTACTTTTCTTGAGCATGCATACATGTGCTGTTGGGGTGCTCTCTGTGCTTTGAGCATGCACATTTTGAGTAAAATTTAAAGAGGAGTTTCCTCGTTCTCTTTCAGAGTTTTCCACCTACATGTCAGGATCATCCAGAAATGTGAGACTCCTCTCCGAGCAGGAAAAGCTTAACAGCATCCAGATGCTGATCTCTATAAACAGCTTTTCTAGCCTCATGAATAAAAGCTATTTACATGTATAAGACTGAAGGAATTTTTGGACTGGCTTTTATGGGCCTGTATTCATTTCTAACAAGAGACAGCGACCAAAGGGAAAATGCATAGAATATATCCATTCTTTATTTATGGAGAAAGAAAGCCAATACCCTCCCTTCTCAGTCCAGATTCTAAATTCATATTGATGGGTTTGTAGCTCACTTAATTTACCACAACACACAAGGAACATGGTCAAGGTAATAAAGGGCTTTCAGAACATCAGCTGGTCAGAAGATTGGTCCAGTCAAGCTGATGTGTGGAAGCTGTTCCAACATAGTATAATATCATTGAAAAGGCACAAAAAAGCTTGAGGAATAAATGTCAAAAAGATCCTCTCTTGGGAAGAATATAAGTCAGCTTCCATTATGCACATCTGTATAAAACAGGGGTGTGCAAAATGTGGCCTGGGGGCCAGATGCAGCCCTCCAGGCCATTCTATCTGGCCTGCGGGGCCCCCCCAAAATTTAGAAAATTAATATTTATTTGCCCCTGGCTGCCTATCACGTGGCCCTCCGGCTTGCCAAAATTCAGTAAGTGGCCCTCCGCCCAAAATAATTGCCCGCCCCTGATATAAAAGAACAGAAGCAGGACTATTAAATTGCTAGTAGATAATCCACATCTATTGACTCTGAAGTAAGTTTTTTGATCTGCTAGTTATGGAGCTAATCATCTTTTTTCAGCATGAAAAAAAATACCCTTTGTTCACCACTGACTCAGATCAAAGATCAGTGGAAATGGATGCTCTGGCTAACAGATGGACAAAAAGCCTCTCAAATTTCCTTCCTCTTCTGCTGCTAGAAGGAGTCATTTGGATTATTACAAAGGTAGAAGAGACGGTTGTTCTTGACACCCCAAATTGATCTAATGTAGCAGGGGTTTTCAGACCTAGCCAAATTGTCAGGGATGTTCCAATTCATCTTCTCAGACAGAAGAATCTGCTCCTGCATCCTACCCCAAACAGCCTGAAGTCGACAGTTTGGTATAGTGTGACAAATCCCATGAAAGATTTGAGCCACAGCTCCAAACTAGCAGATGTCTTCCTAACCTCCCGGAGGGCTTCCACAGCAGGTAAAAGTATGGACACAATTTTCTTATAGGTATCAAGATGAGAAGGTCAGAAAAATGAGGCATTCTGGATCCCCTAGACCAATGGTTCTCAAGGTTTTTTTTCACGGACGACTTGAAAATTGCTGAGGGTCTTGGTGGACCACTAAATAGACTTTTTTTTTTCTACAAATCAAAGTACACAACTCATATTTTCATATCAGTAGTCTTACCTTTCTAATGTGCTGGATCTCCCTGGTTTTTTGAGCAAAGTTCTGGGAAGTCGGGTGTAATGTTTATCATCTTTAGCCTTAGGTCACTTTTCTGCAACCACTTGAATGGAGCTCGCAGACCAGTGGTGGTCTGTGGACCAGAGTTTAAGAACCTCTGCCCTAGACTTCCTTAAAGGGTGGCTTTGACTGGGCCAAAGACCTAGGATACCATTGTGTCAGTGAAATAAGCTTCAAAGTATCAAATATATGCTCATCTAAGGGTGGTATCACAGATTCACTTGCAACAAATGGCAAATGACTGGAATGTAGAGACCTATTAGTACATTATGCGAATGAGATACCCCTCACCTGAAGGGTAACAACTTTGCAATGCCACAAGGGAACGTGTGATAAACTGCTTGAATATGCACATGCTTCTCATTGAATATGGTATCACCCTAAGTCTCTGGTTTATTGACCTATTAGTCCGAGTCAGTAAGGATCAGTCTTTGGAGCAATAAGTGTGTCCAACAGAAAGAACCTATCTTTCCTTATCTGAGACCAGCCCTGAGTGATGCAATTATTCAGGACCTGTTTGTTCAAATCAAAGACTTCTATACCCTTGTATTTTTTCTTCAGAAATATATGGTCATTGATCCCAGGTTCTGAAATCTATGCTCATAGATGATGTGAGCTTTAAAGCACTTGCCATGAAGATTAGCTACTGCAGAAAGATATTAACATCTTTTTTTACCCAGGTTAGTTCTTCCTCCTTTACCTTCTTTTATTTTGCCTAAAGCCTCAGTGTCTGAGATGCACACATTGTTAAATATGTAAGGAACTATTATGAATTGCCCTAGTAGAACTGAAAGGGATCACATCCTTATTCATTTTATTTTACCACATATTCTTGGGCTTGAAACATCTCAATCCTGTAAAATCAGTTCATCTGCAGCTGCTGTTTTTACCTGAGCATAAGCAGCTGTGGACACAATGATTACATTCAATGCATCTTCTGGCATTCTCCTGGGCAGAACAGGCCTCGGTAACTACAGAGGAAATCAGCAAAGCTGTCACCTCGATTTCCATACAAATCTCTTATAAAACACTACAGGCTTCACCCCCAGTCCTCAGCGCAGCAGGTTAATTTAGCAGAAAGGTGTTTTGTGCAGAAACCTAGAATAGATTCATGCTACTGATTTTAGGGAATGGCAAGAACATTTTTTTCCTGTCCTATTTTTCTCACATCCTCAGCGCTGACTATATTGCAAAGGTTTTCAGTCAGGAAAGAGCCAGGATCCAGAATGGGAAATTTGTTACCAGACTGTCTTTTTGAAATTAACATATTCATCTGTCCGACCTGGGATACATTTTGCATGTAGATGTGTTCTGATCACCCTTTCTGAAGCCCATGTGTATGCTTTATACCATGGACCACTGGTGCTGCCTTAGTCGGGGAGGGGGGGGGGGGGCACATACCCCCACAGTGACTGCGGTGGAGGGGAGTACCCCCGCAGCCAATCTTGCTAACCAAGGGCGGGAGGTCCCCCCACAGCTGATCACAAGACAGCCGATTGCTGCAGCCACTTCCAGGAGTGCAATGGCTCTCCACTCCTCGGCTGATGCTTGCGGGGGGGCACCAGAGCTCCCACCTGCCCCCCTGCCCATCGCCTAAGTGGCAAGAGTGGCCACTTGGGGGGTGCATGTGCACCCCCTATGCATCGCCACTGCTTTATACTATATAATTAAGGCACTGCTATCAGTTTACATTTAATCTTCCAATAACAATTTACTCTTTTGCAACTGTGGAAGTACCTGGCTAGCACAGATATAGATCCCGTAGGGTGAAGACTAAAATGCCTCCAGTTATAGCAAGAAGAGATATACCCTAAAATACAGGCAGGGAAAGAGGTTCATTCCAGTAAAAAGAAATCGGGGACTTCAATTTCTATTTGTTCTTACTGTTTTCTTCAATGTAAAATGGATTAAAGAAAATTATTGCTCTCTGCACTACAATATGCTTATTTTAGCCTCATAATTGCTTCATATCACACTATCTTGTAGTTCTCCAGCACCTTCCATTCACATTTTTCAAAGCATCTTTACAAAATGGAATTTAAATATAGCTTTTCCATGCTTCTCCAAGGTAAGCAGATATTGGCAGCCACTTTTTAAGGTTTAGGAAGCTGTGCAAGGTTTGTAAAACAGCTCCAATTTGGTTTGCAGTTAAGAATGTACAATGAATTGAATGCATTTTGAATGCTGTCACCTTCACAGACACCTGGCAGAGTCTATCAGTCACACACAGGTTAAAAAACTTGTCTGTGCCCAAAAGTTAAACAAACAGAATTCCCTCAAGTAGGGCCAGTCTGCCATCTGTATGTGCACGTCTATGGCTATGCTGGGGGAAGAGACAAAAAATGTAACTATATGTATATTTTCAGGCTCATAAAAAGAGGTGCTGTTTTGAAAGCTGGCTGTAAGGGACAACCAAAGGTTCACAGTAAGTGAGTCTGGCCCTATTGCAGTCAGTGGGAATGTTGCTTGTGATTTTGTGGAGCCAAGATTTCACCATGGAATTTCTAGCAAAGTCAAGAAGATGAAAAAGTCTTAACTGAAGACCAGGATGAGACCTGTGGAGAGTGGGGGGCAATTTCTCCGCCTTTGTCTGCTGTGGGGTAGTTCTTCTGAAGTATCTGGGGTTGGCCAGTGATAAATGTAGGATACAGCTAGATGGATATTGAGACTCCTGGTTTGGCAGCTTTCTTCTTTTTGTCTCCTTATACCTAGTCCTGCCTCACAGGATCATTTCTTCACTTCTGCTTTAGATGAAAAGATCAAGTCCTAAAGTGACTGAAGAGACTGAAGTGATCTTTGATTATGTCCGAGTTTGATGTGTGGGGAAATTTTTTTAATGAGACAAACTCACAGAATGGAACATTTTTTCTAATGAACAGGTTGCGCACATTAGAACTGATAATGACATTCTCTAATGCAAGCGCCCTTGCCTTCCCAGGTACTGCCTCTTGCTTTTTTTTTTTTCAATTTTGTAATCAGTATGCACTTCTTTTCTTTTTCTATGTCTCATTAGTTCTTTATTTCTACTGTAAATCTGTCATGTTGCAAAGCAAATCCTAATATATACAGTACACTAAGTGAATATACATTTTTCTGTGTGTGACAGCACAGTTTAAAGTAAATCATGTTGCTGAATGCAACAGTGTTTTCTTGGGTTAGTGACGTTTACATTTAACTGAACTATTTACTCTTTGATCCTTTCCAAATAGTTTCCTTTATCACTTTAACAATGTTGAATTAGAAAAATAAACTGATAAAAACTGTGTACTAGTAGTAATCATGCTTAAAACCTACTTTGTGTTTTGCATTTTCAAAGCACTGGACAACACATTTTTGAGGTCTGACTTTGTAGCTGGTTGGAGCTTTTTATCAATTGATAGCTACTTTACAGGTGTAACTGGTCTCCAAATAATTGCACAATTAACCAGTTAATTGCAAGGTACCTGTAATGTGTAAGGCGGGTGGGGCTGAGTAGGATACCTAGATGCCCTTTTCACCCCAAGGGCAGATGGCAATCTAGGCCTGACAGCAGGCCACAGAGGCTTCTCTTTTATTGTTTTCGCATGACACAGTGTTTTGGGTGAAGTTATCCCCAGGTTCAGACTATAGTTTTGTAGCTGCTTTGTTGCAAGCATGGCAGATTGGGCTTGAGAAGAACGAGTGAAGCTCTGAGACAGTTGTGGGCAGAGAAAGTCCCAGAGTGGAGTGAGCAAGTCTGAGTGAGGATGGAAGGAATTGCAATGGCACAATAAAGACTGGTTATTTTGAAGCAGTCTGCTGTGTTGTTTGGGACACTGACACCCTGACCTGTCCTCTTTAAGGCTAGGGGCAGACATTACACATAAATTGGTTTAAGTGATCAGAAACTGTTTTAAACCTGTAACAGAACAGTCATTCAATGCACATAAACCAGTTTGAAAATGACTGAAACCAGTTTGAGATAAACCTGGTTGAATGTAGTATCAGACTTAACTGATTTGGGTCAAACTGGTTTACGCAATGTCTGTCCCAGATCCTTTCCTGGTTTAAGCTGAACCAGACTCCCTCAGCATCCCAGCATGCTCTCTGGGCTGGGCGGGCCCATCCCCTCTGCTCCCTGGCTGGAGCTCCAGCAGAGACTTGCAGGCACAGCAGAGTTTGCCCAGCTTCCCCAAGCCACTCTCACCACCCTTACTGCTTAAGTAGAGATCCCTTCCTGCTCTTTCCCACAGCATAGACCATAGCCAGCATGTGGTATGCTAGCTAATGCTGAGAGCTGTCACTGTAAAGCAGACAGGACAGTGTCTGTTTAGGGATTTTTGGAACTAATCAACATGTCAGCTGGTAATGTCCCTGCATTTCTTCCTTTGAAAAAAGCTGTTTAAGAAAAGTTTGATTTAATGAGTGAGGCTTTGTATTCTAATGGGGTGCTAAATGCTGATAACAAAGCTGATAAATGCTCTGTTATCAAGGGGAAAGGGAACCCCTCCCTAATCGGAGCATCTTGCAGGGGCCTGGCCTGGCTGAGGGGCCTGGCCACACACCCCTCAACTCAGCACTATGGAAGGGATGGGAGGGTTGCTCTAACACCCCCCGGCTTCTAGCATGAGCTGCTGCACCTCAGTCCAGAGGTGATGCCTGTATGGCTACAAACAGGTTAGACTAACCTGCAAAGATTGAATCAATTCAGGCTCAGGATTTTTTAATGTCTGTCCCTAGCCTAAAAGAAGAAAACATTCCCTCCTTCCAGAAAGCTGACTGATAATTAGGAGCCCCCAGAGGTGGGGGTGCTATGAATCACTGGGAAAGCCAGAGACTGATAAGAGCCAGGGTCTCAAAGCTAGAGGCTTGCCACTTGTGAAGCTATGCTAGAGCTGGCTTCAGGGAGTCCTCTTAGGAGAGAGAGAGAGACCAAATAAGGCTGCTTCTTGAGAGGGCTTTGAGGAGGAGCTTGTCCTGTTCCCCATGAAAGGGGCAATTTGATCCTTTTTCATGATAAGCAACTAGAAGGCAAGGTAGATATGCACCTTATAGACTAACTAAATAAGATATATAGAAAGCACAAGCTTTTGTGAACTTGAGCTCACTTCATCAGATACTGTGAAAGGACAAGCATAGACAGTGTATAAAGTGGAGCGAATGTTTAGAGTATCCATCATTGTAGAGCTTTACCTAAAGTTGCAGCCTACAGCTCCCTCGCAACCAACAGCTTTGCTACCTGGCTATTAGGCTTTGAGCTTTGCTACCTGGCTAAGAGGAGCCCACCATGGAGAAGAAGGATTCTAATTAGCCACTTATCCCCTCCGTCTCATTTGTTGTGCATGTATCGGTTTTGCAGGTCCTATTGTTAGGCCCCAGCTCAAGTCTGGGTTCGTGCCCGGTATGCAAAGGCCAATAAAGATACCAGGGGTGAAAGTATAAAGAAGATTTATTGCTAGCAATAAAAGGTGCAAGCGGAATAATCTTACAGAACAAGCACACTAGATTTAAAAAAACTAAGCCCTTTTATACAGGAGTTTCTAAACCTTCATAAGCATCCTTGTTTGCTAATTGGCTATAAAGGAGTGACGCAAGGAGTTCTTTACTGAGCCTGTGTTTTAGCTATGTATCTCATTAACATACATACATGTTTCATTAGCATATTTTTTGCCCACCTAGGGGTGTGATTTTTAGTATTATAATGAGCCCTTTGGCCTAGTACTCTGATTCTGCTTTTGTTTTCAAGCCTCCTTTATCTAAGACTGTCTCCTCCTTATCATTGCAGATGGGCATTCATCACATAACATTCACTTTTGCTTAGGCTTTGCATAGTAGTTTCTAGGTCAAACCTCACACTATCAAATGGGACCTTAGTACAAGTTACTCCTAAAATAAGGGCCAATGAATAGAAGTTCCTAATATATTAATATATACTATGAACAAGATAATGTTTCCCTATGTATGCAATGTAGTATGCAAATGACTGCTTATTTCCTGGGTGCTGGTGGTTTCCACTTGGGGGAGCTGTAGAGTTAAAAATATTACAAAATAAATAAATAAATAAATAAAATAAAACAGTGAGAGAAGCAATGTAGCAAATAAGCAGCTTTTTGTCTGTGAGAGCAATGAGCTGAACATAAAACCCCATATCTGTTTGTGGCAGAGCACAGGGTGTGTCTGCCACTTTAAGGGCCTGGAGTTGGTGGCCTCCAGGTGCCTGATGACGGCAGCCATTTTGAGGCAGCGGCTGCCTATATAAACAGGGCAGTTTGGCTCCAGGAGGTCAGGTAGCAACATTGCCTGGCCGTAGGGCTGCTGTGAACGACCCGGAGGTAAGGGGAGCTTCAAGGGGATGAATAGGAGGCTCCTGGTCCTGGGCATGACCTGAAACTGCACCCTGCTGGGAGTGGGTGGCTTGGTGGGGCTCTCAGTGGCGCGGGAGCCCCCAGGAAATGCCAGGCCAGTTATCACCCCTGTGAAAGGCGGGTCGGGGCGCCTTAACCCCTAGCTCCCACTACCACCGGGTGGGTTACCCTGGTGTTCATTGGGGGGCCCAGAGGGCCAGTGTTGTGAGGGGCCCAGAGAGGGCGGACCCCGAGAGTGTGATGGAGTACAGGGCGTGGTGCTGCGGTTGCCCCTAGGAGAAACGGAGTAGTGGCATGGTGAGGCCCGAGGATGCGAGTGAGCAGCTAGAGATCCAGCCTGAAGGGGAGAGTACCCTCGACTGGCCCAAGCTGGGGCCAGGACTATGGGAGTCAAAAGGGCCAGGGGCCCACCGCGAGGGATGCCCGAGAGCCGGGGGCCTGGGGTCCCGACTGGGCTGGAGGTGGGCCAGGGCCAGGTAGCCGAAGGTCCCGGGGGGACCACACCCGACAGGGGAACATGGCTTCGGGGGGGAGGGCTAGGTAGCCTGGATGACGGTGGAGTGGCCGCCTGATAGGAGAGGATCATAGAGGGGTCCTGTATGGATGATTCTGGGGCCCAGTGTGGGGCCGGTGACTATGTGAACACCATGATGCCATCTGCGAGGCTTGGGCTGCAGTATTAGGGGAGGTCGGAGCCTCAGAGCGCCCCCTGGTATCGGGGCATTACAATGGGCAGCCTCCCGCTTAATTGACATCAGATTGAATCGATTATCATCAAAGGTGTGGTGGGCGAGATAGGCGGGCGGTTGGCCCATTGAGACAGGGGGCGGGCCCTGGAGCTCGGCCCCGAGAAGGCCCCCTGTCACACTGTTCTAAGTGTTGTGGAGGATGCGGCTGGGTTTTTATATTTTATTAATTGGGCAGGACACATTGTTTGGAATTCTATTGTAGTTGTTTTCTTTTAAGGAAAGCCAAAATTCCACCTAAAAGTCTTCCTAGCCTAACTATGGGACTTGTTACATGATAATTTTGGGCAGATCCTGAAGCTCTTAACACCTGGATTGTCCACACAGTAACATCTGAAACTAATGTTAAGCACTCTTTAGGAAGCTCAAAGTTATGCCAGTTTGGGACAGAATTATCTCTGGTCCATGTTACCCAGCTTGCATTAGGGCTGCATTCCACATTACACTGTGAGATGCCCAAATGTTGATCGGGCTTAGGGCTAGCTCCGGCTTAGAGCAGTCACACTTCAGCCAAGAGGCCCAGAGGACTGAAAAGTAAGAATCCCCCCTCCCATTCTATACTCCCCCTGACCCCAGGGGCTCCCTCTGTCCCTTGGGGTTCACCCCTACCTCCTGGACCACCACCTGCCTGCCAGGCTGCTGTTCTTCTTTAGGCTCAGTGGCAATGACTGGGCAGGCATGTTAACCCTTTCCTGCCTGCCCCCCTGGGACAGACAGCGTGGGCAACCACAAGTAAGCAGGGACAAGGGGAGCGAGCTGGGATCTGGGACGCTAGGGAAGGCAGAGGGAGGCAGTGGGCTGGATCAGAGCTAGAGGGAGCGGGTGGGTGTGGTGCTTACATTAAGGTGTAACCTAGTGTGGCTACACCTTAATGTAAGGGCTTTGTTACATGGGAATTTGGGGCAGCTCCTGGAGCTCTTAACCCCTGAATTACCCACAAGTTAACTCTGAAACTGGTTTTAAATACTCATTAGGTGGCTGAAAGTGATGCCACTCCAGGGCAGGATTATCTTTGATCCATGCTATCCAGCTCACGTTGCACTAAGGTGTAGCCATGCTAGGTAGGCTACACTTTAGTGTAACCACCCCACCTGCCCCCCTCTCTTGCTGGTCCAGATTGGGTCCACTGCCTCCCCCACTTCCCCCCCCCCCACACACACACACCAGATCTCTGCTCACTGTCCTCCCTGACTCCCCACCAGCTTACTTGTTGCTGCCTGCACTGTCTGCCTTGGGGGACCAGGCAAGGAAGCATTAACCTCTCCCCCAAAGGTAAGCGTGTGTTCTCTTTCAGGTTGGCCAATCTCCTCCAGCGGGCTTTAAAATAGCTTCATTGGGGGAAGGGGAAGATGAGGATGGAGGGAGCCACAGAACACCAAACCAAGAGCCATCCACAAGAACAGCCCAGCCAAGACAGGTAACGAACACAAGGAATACCCAGGTAAGAGACAGGGGCCCAGATAGTCCTGGAATTAGTGGGGCAGTGCATACACCTCCAGGAGGCCTCAAATGCCTCTACACTAATGCTCGTAGTATGGGGAACAAGCAGGAGGAACTTGCCCTCCTGCTAGCTAACACAAACCTGGATATAGTGGGGCTCACTGAAACGTGGTGGGATCCAACACATGACTGGGTGGTAAACATCAGGGGCTATAGGCTGTACAGGAGGAATAGAACAGGGAGGAAAGGTGGGGGTGTGGCGCTCTACATCAAAGAGCAGTACACATCCTCAACAAACAGCACTGGGTCAGAGGAGGGGCAGACTGAAGTTCTCTGGGTCTGAATACAAGGGGGGTGGGGGGTAATAGGGGTTTACTACAGGCCACCCAACCAGGGGGAAGAGCTGGACTGGGAATTCTCAGGTCAGCTCGTGGAGGCCGTTAAGTCAAGGGACGTGGTTATCATTGGTGACCTAAACTATTTGAACATCTTCTGGGAAGAGCAGTCAGCCAGGTCTGACTGCTCGCATAAGTTCCTAGCCAAGTTACAGGATCTCCATCTAAACTAAGAGGTGCACAGTCCCACCAGGGGAAATGCCTTGTTAGACCTGAAAAGAAGGTACTGGGTAACATAGGGCCTCTGCAGGACACACTAGGAAATCTGGTGGTCACACCAGATGACAAAGCTAACCTCTTTAAGAATTTCTTTGCCTCCATCTTTTTGAGCAGGGACCGGGGCATCCCCCCACTGGGATCCCCGAAGGACCCAGGGGAGGTGCTGCCAGGCCCAGGGTCAGTGAGAACCTAGTCAGGGAACTTCTGGTGGGACTAGACATGTTCAAATCAGCAGGTCCTGACAATCTCCACCCCCGAGTGCTGAGGGAATTAGCAGAGGTCATTGTGGGAACCCTGGTACAGCTTTATGAGCACTTACGGTGCTCTGGTGAGGTGCCAGAAGACTGGAAAAGGGCCAATGTGGTCCCCGTTTTCAAAAAAGGGAGGAAGGAGGACCCAGGAAACTACAGGCCCGTTAGTCTTACCTTGCTCCTGGGGAAGCTGTTTGAGAAAATTATCCAGGAGCACACCTGCAAGGGACCAGCAGGGGAGATTATGCTTAGGAGCAACCAACATGGCTCATTCGAGGTAGGTTCTATCAAACCAACCTGGTGGCCTTCTACGACCAGGTCACAAAATCCTTGGATGCAGGTGTTGTGGTGGACGTAGTCTTTCTGGACTTTAGGAAGGCCTTCAACACTGTCTCTCACCCCATTCTTATTAAAAAAATTTAGGTGACTGTTGTGTCGATGCCTACACAGTCAGATGGGTCACAAATTGGCTGGAGGGCTGCACCCAGAGGGTGGTGGTGGATGGGTCTTTTTCGACCTAGAGGGATGTGGGCAGTGGGGTCCCCCAGGGCTCAGTCCTCGGGCCCAGACTGTTCAACATCTTTATCAGCAAGTTGGATGAGGAGGTGAAAAGCACCTTGTTCAAATTCACGGATGACACTAAGATGTGGGGAGAAGTAGGCACACTAGAGGAGAGGGACAGGCTGCAACTAGATCTAGACAGGTTACAGGGGTGGGCGGATGAGATAAGGGTGGGATTCAGTACTGACAAGTGCAAGTTATTGCACCTGGGGAGGAAGAACCAGCAGCATACCTACAGGCTGGGGAACTCCCTTCTAGTCAGCAGAGGCAGAAAAGGATCTTGGTGTCATTATTGATTGCAAGACGAACATGGGCTGCCAATGTGGGGATGCGGTCAGGAAGGCTAATCACACCTTGCAATGCATCCACAGATGCATCACGAGCAGGTCCAAGGAGGTGATTCTCCCCATTTATATGATATTGGTCAGGCCACAGTTGGAGTACTATGTCCAGTTCTGGGTGCCACACTTTAGGAGGGATGTGGCCAGCATTGAGAGGGTCCAGAGGAGGGCCACTCGCATGATCAAGGGGCAGCAAGGCAGGTCCTATGAGTGGAGGCTATGGGACCTGAACCTGTTCAGCCTCCACAAGAGAAGACTGAGAGGGGATCTGGTGGCCATCTACAAACTGGCCAAGTGGGACCAGCAGACAATGGGAGAATCCCTGTTCCCCCAAGCACTACTGGGAGTAACTAGGAATAACAGCCATAAGCTGACTGAGAGTAGATTCAGGCTAGACATCAGGAGGCACTACTTCACAGTCAGGGCGGCTAGGATCTGAAACCAACTTCCAAGGGAAGTGGTGCTCGCTCCTACCCTGGGGGTCTTCAGAAGGAGGCTAGATAATCACCTAGCCGAGATTGTTTGACCCCAGCATTCTTTCCTGCCCAGGGCAGGGGGTCAGACTTGATGATCTGCTCAGGTCCCTTCTGACCCTACCTACTATGAAACTGTGAAACCTGCCCGGCCACAACAGCTGCTGCTGCTACCAGAAGAGCAGCAGCCTGGCATCAGTGGTGGCCAGGCAGGCAGGTTAACCCTTCCCTGCCTGCTCCCTTGAGACAGACAGCACAGGCAGCCACAAGTAAGTGGGAAGGGGAGTGCAGGGGAGGACAAGGGGTAGGGGGGAACAGGAGGGGCCTTGGGGAGCAGGGGTCAGGGGAGAAGCCTGAAAAGGGAGGGATTCTTACCATTCAGTCCTCCAGGCCCCTGGTGGTCTGAAGTGACTCCTCCAAACTCAAGCTAGCACCAACGCCCATCAGCATTTGTGCAGCTCACAGGGGAAGGTGTCATGAGGCCTTATGTCAATAAGTGGTGTAAATTTGTCTCCCAGTCCTAACTGTCATAGCTAGGCCAGCAAAAGCCCTCAGTACAGAAATAATTCTACCAGCAAAAAAAAAAGTCTGGTATTTATTTCATTCAGGGAACTGGTTTGAATTATACCAGCTAACCCAGAACTCCCACTGAAGTCAGTAGACCAGATTCTGGTCTTTGGTTATGGTGGGGAAAATCTAGCTATTTTGTACCACGTTGCAACCACTAATTTAAGAGGCTTTGCAAATCTGAGTGGGGAGGATTTAGGAAGCTAATTTAAAGGACTTGAATTTTCACAAAGTTTTAGGAAGAAAGAAAACTGATTAAATACAGTGTATCCTTGAATGTAGTTGCAGTTTCTGAGTAAACAAGTGTAAAGCGAAGGCAATAAAAGCAAGTGTCTAAGGGCACATCATCATTGCGTCCCTAGCAATGCCAGAAGGGGAGGGGGTGTCTCAACACACTGTGCCCATTCGCTCCCATTTATGCATGTCAAAACCCAGAAATCTATCAGTGAAGCTGCCTTGGTGGAAACCCCAGAGCTTCTCATGACCCCTGTCTCTGGCATAGTTGAGAGCAGTGTGTCCATCATCTGTCTAGGTTTGGTGGCCGAGTAGTGAACAGGTGGGTAGGACATACTCACAGAAGGGCAGCCCTTTGCAAATAGGAGACTGGAGTGCAGTGGAGTCATTGCCTCTCTCCCTGCTCATCCCCTGCTATTTTTTAACTCCACTGTCCTCTCCATAACCCCACCAATGTCACAGATATGAGAAAAGGCTATGGAAAGCTCCCTAGAATAGAACTATGGGTGAGAGGCAGAGGTCTTTTCTGTACTTTCCTACATTTGAGAAGTGCCCTTGTTGCCATGAAAGATACAATACAAGGAATCAGGCAGATACATTAGACTGCCTTTTGAAGACCAGTCTTCAGCCAGATAGCCCACCCTCCAGTGGGACCAAGGTAATTATCTTAATCCCATACTGAGCCACACGCACACGTGCATTCCTGAGCCACATAATTCCTAACTAATATCAAACTAGATAATTTCTGAGTGTAGCGACTTGTCCCTGCTTTTTCTCAGTAGTGCATGGAGTTTTCTTGCCTGCAACTTTTTTTTTTTTCTAGTGATCGTGCACTTTGAAAAAATGAAGGTTTTGTGATGGGGTCGAAGCTTTACTCTTCCTGAAACTCACCATTTATGGACAGAAGAGCTGCACCATGGACCACATTTCAAACTCCGCTTACTTCTGTGACAGTAGGTATAAAGCAATCCTCATGTGTCAGATCCTGCCTTCCCAGATAGATATGCAACTGCTGTTAGAGTATTGTAGCCATTGCATAGACCAATCAGATGACAGAACGCAACACACAGCCGTCTCTTTTTAATATAGTTCATTTCATAATTATTTCTTTGAGTGCATGTGGTAAAAGATGCACCCATTGTGTGATGAATCCATATCCATTGCTGTAGCTTGTAGTCATACTGAGATGTTTAGAACTGTTAGACTCTTCTGGTCAGACAGGCTGGCACCCATATTTTACTAAGCCATAAAATCCTTAGTAGACTAAATATTTTGGACTGCAGCTTAGTCAACATCTAATTTCCCCTGGCTGCCACAGCAACTCAAACAAACCATAAAAATAGTAAATTTAACCTAACAAATCAAGCACCCAGATTACCCAAATAAAAATGGAGACATTGAACTGGTTGTAATGAGGAAACTTTTAAACATACAAGAGACAAAGAATGTATTATCAGGTCACAATTGCCACCAGAGTCAAAATTAAAACAAATATGCCAAAGGCAAATTGTAAAATTGGAACCAGTCAGATATGGGGAAAATAGCAACATGTCAGTATGAAATTCTGTGTAGCATTTCATATTCTATATGACATGACCTGTTTTTTGTCCTTTCTTATATAGACAAATATGATATATAGAGAAATATAAAGAAATGCATTTATATAGAGAAATACACTTGTTCAGAAATACTAACTTCCATATGGATAAAAATTAAGAAATAACACTGAAAATTGATTTCATATTGGTTCATGTTTTGAGAGAATTGACTGAACTCTAGGCTTTGCCTTTATTCTCACCTGCCACTTATTCACCAGATGCAGACCGGGGAGAGCCAGGATCTTAAGGTTAGCTTACGAAGGGAAAATATATTGTCTTGCCTTACATGGTACCTAAACTGTTTTAAATAACATTAAATGAGATTTAGTATCTGCCTTATCCTATTGCAGACAAAGATAGTCACATTTTTTTAAAGTTTTGGCTGCTCATGGCTGGTGATTACCATTTATCTCTCTTAGGATTAATTAGAATATACTAAGATTTACAAAACATAGCTGTCCTTGCCTGTCCTTAAGGGCAAAGAAAACATGCTAACTAACTTTACTAGAGAGAAGAGAGGACTGAGGGGGATTTGATTACAGTTTTCAGATACCTGCAGGGAAATTACAGAGAGGATGGGTATAGGCTTTTCTCTTTGACTAGAGGGAACAGGACTAGGAATAGTGGTTTCCAGCTTCAGCAGGGTAAATTTAGTTGGGAGATTAGGAGGAACTTCCTGAAAGATTACCTAGTGAAACTGTGTAATCTCTGTCTCTGGAAATTTTCAAGATAGTTAGATAGATACTTGGTTGGGATGGTTTAGTCAGGGATGATCCTGCCTTAAGCAGCTGGCTGGACTAGATCACCTCTTAAAGTCCCTTCCAGCCCTACTTTCCTACAGACAATTTTGTTATTGATGATCTGTAATCTTATTACTGACAAACTTTTTTACTGGCATACATTTTACATAATATAAATGTAACTCTTCTGCCAGACCCTGGACAAGGGTGGGTTCAACTTGTCACCCTTGTCCAAAGCCTGAAAAAGAGTTACTTTTACATTATGTCAGTAAAAATAAATATTGGGGTGGCAACCCTGTTTAAATGCAGCAAGAGTTTTTACATAGTGCTGTCCCTACCTCACATTCACCCCCATACCCTCATGATCCCCTACTCGCCCCCATACTCTGGTGCTTCTAACCACGCTCTGCACCATATTGCCCCCCTCCAGCCTTATCTTTGCCAGCCCCACCTCCCCATCCCACCATAGACCCCCAAATAAGGACTACAGTCTGCCTACTTACCTACCAGTAGTGGTACAGGCAGGCCACAGGATGCAACAATAGGAGCAGCAGCAGCATATGACTGGTGAGGGAATGGACTACAGGCTCCAAAACCCTGAGGGAATGCTCCCTGCAGGGTGCTGTGCTCCTGTTCAGACACCAAGTAGTGCTCTTCTGCTCTGCCTGCCCTTCAGTATGCAGCCTTGTTCAGAGATTGAACTTCAGTCAAGCTTCCAGGTTATTTAGTTTTTACAGATAGCTCCATTTGTTTATGAACTTTATGTCTGTAAATGTTGGTGAAACAATTTCCATTTAATTTCTCCATGAGTTCTATATTGTCATATTCAATTTGTTTGATTAGCTTCAGAAAAAACTTAAGCATTTGGTTAATTTATGGTCAATTAATTTAAGGTGTGGACAATGCAAAAAAGAAAATGAAGCAGCAGGAGTGTGGAGGGGCTGGCTCTGGGAGTTACCCTGGGATCTGGTGCCTTTTTTGCCCTCCTGTTACCAAGATGAATCCAGTTCAAGGTCAGAAGTGACTAAAAGTTATTCTTAGTTGTGAAGAGTATCCATGGTCTTCAGTACATATCCAAAGTCCCTGCCAGGATGGATGCTAATTAGCCTCTTCAGCAGAATACTACTAGGAAATATTGGCCATGGAGACTGAACTATACTGGCAGTGTCCTTTGTTGACTGTGAGGTATAGAGAAGATGGTGGTAGTATTGCCATTGTCTATGCAGTACTTATATTTTTGCCATCCCTAAAAGTGTTTGGATTTTCAGAGCAGTCCAACCAGTCTCTTTCACAGTTATTAAATTTATTCAATGAAAAAAGACCTGTTATTTTCATCCTAGGAAGCATATTGCTCTTAGATGTATAAGCATATCACGTGTCTGGTATAAAATCCTTTGTCTTTCTGTGGATATTTTTAGTGGAGAGTTGTGAAGTATTTTATGTCTGAAGGATTAGATTTCTATTAACAGTACATGAACAGCATTGCTATTTTAATTATATTGAGGCTTGCATGTTAGTATTGCACCGATATTATTATAGTATTTGTATAATAAAAATGATGTTTTCTCTAAAATTTGTATGTGAATTGGATCTATTTACTTGAAAGAGAAAATCGTGAAATTAACATTAGAAGTATTGGCTTAATTAAGCCAAAAACAACCCTGTGGCTTCTTAACATTCTTCTTTCCATCAGTCCAGTAAATTTTAAATAAAATACTCAGATGAAATATACAATTCTTATAATATTATATAATTCTTATAATATCATTCCTTCTCCATGTCACTCAACAAATTTTAAAGACACAGTAGAATGAATTGCATATTTTTAAATGGTGTGCAGGAGATGCTTGTCTCTGCTCTTTTAATGAGTTTTGTGGGTATGCCCCCTGTACACAGAGGTAAAGCTTATCATACATGTGTCATCAGGGAGATCTGTGTGAAAATGCTCAACTAAGAGAGAACCTTTGCAATGGAAGGAGTATTCCTGAAGGAGTATTCCCTTGGGCTGTGTTAGAATAAAAGAGCATACTCTAGGGTGGGGTGGGAGGGGGTGTTTTAATTAGAGTTGCTCTCTCAGGAGACACTGTAATTAAAATACCTGCAGTGTCGTGTGTATTTAGCACCCCTCATTTCAAAATGATGGTGGGGGTGCTTTAACTAAAGCTTGTTTGACAAGCTTTGAGTCAAGCAGCCCCGCCACCATTTTGGAATGAGGTGTAGCCCGGGTACGCCTGGGGGGTGTACCCTGTCCTCCGATGACAGTGGTGGTGGTCAGGCAGGGTGCTGAGGAAGGGGTCAGATACTAGAGCGGCCTCCTCCCCTCTCTATAGAGCTAGGCCAAAACCAAGTGCTCAACTATGGACAGTTTATTACAAGAATAGATATAGACAATATAAAACATAGAATATTTACAAGACTTAACATATAATACTATATATAATAGTCCACAATTCACATACAATACTAAATATGAACCAAATGAACCTATACAACCCAATTAACACACAAGGATATTAACCTATATAACCCAAGTAACTTAACCACAATATTTCTTTGAACCTTCACAAATAACAATACCAATATACACATCGAGGCATTAAAACACATAATCCATATAAGCCCCCTTAAAGAATACCCCTAGCTATATACCCCTTAACACAACGACAGCCTTAAAATAGGGAGTGCTCTCAGCACCTCCCCGAGGGGTTTCCCTGAAGCCCCTCCCCTTTAGGGCCCTGGGACGTGGACACGCCCCTCCCGCAATGGAAGGCGGAGGCAGCAGACCCTCCTCACCTGTGTCAGCCTCCCCTGCGGGGTCCCACTTCCCCAATAACTCACACTTCCTCTCTGGAGAGGTCAAGGCTCGTCCCCTGATGTCCGATCCTGCAAGACCCTCTCCCCAGTGGCCTCTTCAGCTCTCCTCGACGGCCCGGCATCCCGCAGTGGGCACCCAGGGCTCTATGTCTCTCATGGGAGCCAAGCCCTTCCAGGCTCCAAATCCCTGGTCTCACACCAGGGTTCTCCCCCTTTCTGGGCCCTGCTCTGGGCACTGGGGCTCTTTTAGTTAAAAGTGGAGCCATACTACGGGGCTCCGGTCACTCGGCCTAGGGCTGAGGCTAACATGAGCAGCCATGAGCTGCTTCCAAGGCGGTTCTCCATGCGCCGACCTGCACACTGTGTGGGGCCCGAGCAGCCACAAGCTGCTCCCAGGGCCAGCTCTGTATGTGCCAATCTGCACACCAACTGCCCAGCTGCTTGCTGGGTTTGCAGGCTCAAGCTGCCTCGAATGGCTTCTAGAGCCTGATCCCTGTGCACCAATTTCCGCACTGCTGAAGCTCAAGCAGGGTCCTGAGGATGGCCGTCTCTGGAGCTCCTCTGTCCTTGCCGTCCTTCGTCGTGTCTCTCCAGCCTGCTGAGCATGCTCCCCTTTTATACTCTTCAGGGGCTCCACCCCCAAAGTTCTCCAGACCTGGCTGGTACAGTTCCCATTCAGGTCCAGCTGTTCCTTGCCCCCTTCCTTCGGAAAAGGACAGGGCATTGCTTCCCTTGTGCTGCCTCCAGATTGGTGGGCGGGCTCTGCCAATCAAACATCAGACCCTCGATCCTGGGACTCAACCCAAGCTCTGAAAAGGTAAGCCTGCTACAGAGGAGATGCAGAATTATAACTGACACCAAGGCTGCTGGAGCGTTCTAACAAGAACGGGTCAGAGCAGGAATCAGGAATGTGTATAGGTGCCCGTAGCTGCCTTGTACATCCTTGGAACAGCAGCTTTATGTAGTGACAAACTCTCACACAGACTATATTAAACCATGATTAGAGATAAGAAGCTTGAATGTTGCAAAACAGTGTGCATGAATATTCATTTGAATTCCAAACAGCTATTCACTTCACTCGTATTGCTGTCCCTTTTAATTTGTGAACATTTGTCTGAATAACCAAGAAGGTAGGATCAATAGGAGTATTTGGAAAATAATGGTTGTTCATACAAGTAGTTCTATTAGCATGTTCTTAAGGGGATACATCCATTTTTCATCATTTGTTGTTCTTTTTAAAAGTTAGCAGGAACAATACCAAATGAGTTAAGGTGAGACCACAGAGCAAAAGCAACTGTTTAAACAGTATGGTTTGTACACGACCCAGGGTTTGCTGGTAATAAACAGTTCAAGCAATAACAAATGCTTTTTTTTTTTTTTTTAAAGCATATCTGTAAATAATGTATGACCAATAAAAAGGACTAAATAAGTAGCATGGATTACCACTCCATTCATCACATATCAGTAAATTCCCCCAAAATGTCATTCTTTTAAATTATTTTTTTCATGGTTAAAAACAGAAAATTATCAATTCATGCCTTAAAACATAAAATTATCAACATCATATCTAATTTCAATGCATATTTTTATCAGATGTCCCAAATCAAAAAAGCAGCAGAAAGACAGCTGGAACCGTTCAGCATTGACCTGACTTTCTGCCTTCATAAATATGTTGAGCTCTACATTAAGGCAATACATGTGTCTTGCCCCCACTACTTCAGAAGAGTTTTCCAGAATTTCAGTCTTCTGATTGTTAGAAACCATCTTCTCACTTGCAATCTCAGGGTGTTTATACATCTGCTCTGGGAGTGGGGGGTATGGAATATAATTTTTTGGAGGGTTGTCTTGAATTCACCCCCCTCCCACTGCTACGGCAGGGGAAAATAGTAGCTGGTGGGTCAGGTGTCTTGGGGCGTCATACCTTCTGCCCTTCCACTTTCAGCTCCCCACAGCCTCTGCCCCTTCCTCCCCCCCCCCCACTGTCAGAGACTCCTCTCACGCTCTGTTGCCTCCCAGGGCACAGCATGTGGGAGCTCAGATCTTGACAGGCCATGCAGCAGTGACAGTGCTGCTGATCAGCCATGGAGGCTACCGAGTTTCCATGTGCTCCCTGCCCAGGAGAGAACCCAGCCTGAGCCGGAGCTCAGCTGCACCTGACAGTGAGGCAGGGGAAGAGGTCAGAGGTAGGGTCCGAAGGGCAGAGGGGAAGATGGGGGGGGAGGGGGACAGGTGGCTGCAGTGGGTCTGACTCTGGCCCTGACTTGGGCTCAGGGCCAGAGTCCGAGCCGCAGCAGTGACCTTCCTCCTCTCCTCCCACTTCACACTGTATGCAAATCTAAGATGAGGAGCTTTCTCCCCTTGGGGGAAACACCTTGTCTTAGATTCAAGTAAATACAGTACCTTACTATAAGTTGAAACAGATGACTGTTGGATTCCCCAGAGATAATGATCATGTGATTTTCAGCTAAAGGAGAGAGAGAGAGACATTACCCAACCAGATGTTATCTGCACTGTCGGATAAATTAATCATAATATTAAAGAACAGACTTTATTTCTCTTTTGAAAAAAATAGGTCAAAATATGAGTTTGACAAGGAGGACCAGAGACCTGAGGAAGGATTCAGGCTATCATCTTGGAAGTGGAGCCAGATTTTTATAGGTCTTTAGGCATCTATGCAAGTAAGTAACTGCTTCAACAATTTTTCAAAAGTGCAGGTAGGCACATCGCTTCAAAGGAAGTCAAATGTCTAAGTTGCTTTCGCACTTTTCAGAACCTCACTACCAGCCTTTCTGCATAAATACCTTTGAAAATAAGGCTCTTGAGTGTCTAACTAGAGCACCTGTGTATGCCTTGCCTTCTGATTGTGCTGATGCTGGAACAGCCAACTTCCACATTCCATGCAGCCTGGCTTGCACACAGTTTTTGCACTCATGTTGCTATTTTGGTTAGAGCTGTGGAAATATGGGAAGTTAATAACCTATAGCAGCAGAAGAATTTTTATATTGCTACCATATTAGGAAAATCATATGCCTCAACTACACGGGCATGGGGCTGTGTGTAAACTACACTTTTGTATATACGCTGTTGTTCACTGGTGAATCATGTGCACAAGCTTTCCCATTACATACCACTGATTAGTTAGATACTGAATGAAGCAAACTTTCCTTAGACTGTTCTGCTCATGAAGTGATGGTAGCTTCTGGGACCCAAAATCATATTGATGATATTTTTTTTGTTGGTTTGCTTCATCTCTCTCTATATTCATCTCCACGTTCCCAATGATGCAGGCATTTTTGTTTTCAGTTTTCTGTTGAGTTTAATATCAGCAGGTGGCAACACAGTCTTTACTGATGCTGTTCTGTAATTTAGCAGTGGTAAATAGAGATGACAGGCTAGTACAGCATCTGCTTCCTGAAGGCACTTTTCAGTTTAGGAATGTAGCACTAAAAGGGGCCTTTTGGGCCATCAAAGCTAATCCAGTGGGTTCATTTACTCAAAGATTCCTAACAATCACCAACTTCAAAACCTCATGCATCACAACTACAAGTCACAAACTAGAAACACCAAGAACAATCACAGATAAAAGGAGGGGAAAAAAGGGCACTGACAATGCCCTGCCACTGTGCTGGGAGAGCAATAACTGATTAATAACTTTCACTTGCTATGATCTGCAAGTTTGTCATATGCAGCACTGGGCATAGCTTCATCGATGTCACTATCCATTTGAGACCAGCATAAAACATCCCAGGTGTGACTTCTACATTTTTCGTGTTAGCTGTGTACACACTAGTTCTGGCACCAGAAGCCCTGTCTCTCAGCTGAGTTAATTTGCCTGTGACAAGTGCCAGGCTAACACAGCTATTCCGATTCCTGTTCAAGAGCTAAGACATGCAAAGCTGTCTCAGTGCTAACTTGTGCAATGTAGGCATATCCAGGTCATAGGCTTTGAATGCAGACATTTCCACAATCAATTTGCAACCTGGCAACCTTCTTCACAAGCCTGCCACTGTCATATCACTTTGCTAGTCAGCACTTGTCTCTCGTTCTTCATATTGCAATGAAGGAAGCATGTTGTGACAGAAGTGAAGTGTTGAGTAACTCTAGTTGTTTGTAAGAACTGTTCTCACAGGTTACTCACAATGACTGCTGTCATGTTGAAAATCACCATAGGCAGTACCTCATTATGTGGATGACTGTCTTCCAGTAAATAGGGAAGTCATCAGTGAGTCTGGAGATGACTGAGGAGGCTGATCTCAAAATGATAGATGCCTTCTTTTTCATACATCATGGCACCACTGGGGAGGATTTGGTGCTTGTGCCTCCCAGGTATTGATGTTAATATTACATTTCTTTAAATTAGCCTTCAAGGTATCTTTGAATCTCACTTTTTGCCCACTTCTAGAGCGGTGATTATCAGTGAGCTGGAAGTACAAGACCTGTTTTGGGAGCTGGTTGTCAGGCATCCTTAGGGGATATCCTGTCCAATGAAGCTGGTGTTGTATAAACACGGCTTCAGTGTTGGTTGGTGTTTGCTTGAGCCAGAATTCTAGATAAGTGTAAAATCAGTATGATAAACAGAGTGTTTGGGAAGCACTGGAGGAGTAAAATGCTTGTTCAAAGAGCAATGGGAAATCTCAGTGCTTTGTGTTCTTCAAGATGTTTTCACTCACAAAAGAGTACAGTATAAATCTTCTAGCAAATAGGATATGAAATTAAATGCTAGATATGTAGACAGAGCTCATGCAGCAGTTATGCACACCTTGAAAATGAAAGTTAAGAAGCAGATGGAATTTTTCAAAGCACTTAACACCCAACAAATACCTAGTGTTGCTGCTTTGTATTCTGTGGTGCCTAAATTAGAAAATTCAAATAAGCTGTTAATAATGATTCTATATTAAACCTGTGTACAATATAAATGAGTCATGTCTCTTTGGGGATGAAAAAGCTGACAAAAATCTTGAGATTCTGCCACTGTTGCATCATAGAGTCATAGAGCAGTAAGACTAGAAGGGACCACCAGAGGTCATCTAGTCCAACACCCTGCCTGAGGCAGGATCATCCCTATCCAAACCAACCCATATAACCATAATCTAAACTCTACATAGAAGTATCCTTCTGAACTGGCAGGAGCTCCTCTCTCAGCACAGGTCAGGGCTGCAGTCTGACACAACACAGACCTAACACACTAATATGCCATAGGTAATGCAGGGGAACCATGGCAGCCAATGTCCTGCTTCTATAAAATGTTGTCAATATATGCTCAAGAGGTCCCGGGTAGAGGGCCTGCCCTTGCTACAAAGCAAGGCAAAAATCCCTGCAGTTTGTACCGATCTGTCCATGGGGTAAAATTATTTTCTGAAAATCTGGTGATCAGTCAGACCCTGAGTGGGGCAAGACCTTCCAAACAGGAACCTCTGGCTTTCCTCCTAGTAGGACAATTGGCACACCTTAGTTGAAGTCCCTAGGCTTAGCAAAGCTAATGCCCCTGTGGCATATATGCTAACACAATGTTTCCCAACCAGTGTGCCATGGCACACTGGTGTGCATATCCAGGTGTGCCACTGCATTTTGGGCTAGAGCCACGCCCCCCGCCTGGCTGGAGCCATGCCCCCCACCACACCCCCAGCCAGCCACACTGGGAGTATGGCTTCAGCCAGTGATTCAAGTGCCATGCCACCTGCTCTTCGTTGGGCTGTGCACTGCCCCCCCCCCCCCGGTTTTTTGCCACTCACCACCTCCCCCTGCTCCACGTTCAGCTGTTCACCACTCCCTCTGCACTTCACATTTCGCCGGTGTGCAGTGGGGTGGGAGAGGCCATGTAAGTGTGCCGTATGGTGAAAAATGTTTGGAAACGCTGTGCTAATACATAGAGCAGAATAGGAGTGTGTGTGTGGGAGGCGAGGGAGGAAAGGGCAATTAGCTAGGGTGGCCATCATAGAGGACAGTCCGGTTGTCCTCTGTCCTCTATTGATATGAAACCCGATGCCTTTCTGTCCTCTATTTTTCTCTTGAAGAAAGAAAAATGGAGGACATAAAGACTTTGGGTTTTGTATCAGTAGAAGACAGGGTAGCAGAAAACTGGAATGTCCTCTATGATGGCCACCCTACAACCAGCAAAGCCCAGAAGCATGGGAAATATCCATGGTAGAAAATAAGCATAGTACACCTAGATCATCCCCAACTAGTGGCTGTCCAATCTCTTCTTGAATACCTCTAGTGATGGAGAGCCCATAACATCCCCAGGCAGTCTATTCCACAGCCTCACTATTCTCACAGTGAAGAAGTTTTTCTGGATATCCAAACTTAAATTTACTTTGCTGCAACATCAAGCCATTGGTTTGTGTACTCCTGTCTGCAGCTAGAAAGAAAAGGTGCTTTCCCTCTTCATGGCAACCTGTAACAGCAAGCCACGGGCTTCTGTTACTTTAGGGGAAAGACTGTATCAAAAAGAGCCCTAGTCAGTTAAACAGGGGTAGCTGCAGGAGGGAAGGCATCAAGGGAAAACTGCAGCCTGGACAGGAAGCTTCCCATTAAGGTGAGGGGACAAACCTGCAGCCGGTCAAGAGAACACCTGAGCAGAAGGATGAGGAGTTCAGGGGATATAAGCTTGGCTCCCTGATGCAGGGGGGCAGTGCAGTCCTGACCTCTGCTGAGAGAGGAGCTCCTGCCATGCAGGATGGTGGGGAATGGGAGATGCAGGCCAGTACTCCCAAGGCAGGAAGAGCTAGAGAGTAGGAGGATGACCCAGAGGGGGGACTTTGAGTTAAAACAGCTGCTTGAGATTTTGTTTTAGTTTATACCAGAGGACCAGGGGTGGCTATAAGAGGCAGACTAGAGGCCACCGGGGTGCTACAAGGGGAGCCAGCATAGAGACCTGCCAGGGTCAGGGACCTGGTGGGATGTGTGGGGCTGGAACCCAAATGCTGCAGAAGGAGGCAGACCTGAGAGACTCCTTGCCCTGGGCAGGAATGCTCGGGGAGTGGGGGGAGGGAGGGAAGAAACAGGGCAAGAAAGGGCCAGAGACCTGGATACTAGTGAGACAGCAGAGAGACTGGAAAGGCCAGGCCAGAGACAGAGGGCATGGGTCATCAGGCAATAGCCAGAGTAACCCGCAAGCCAAAGGTAGTAAAGCTGAGTCCTAACAAGGGATCAAATGACAATGGTGTAACACCTGTGAGGCATGGCCATGGATGTAGAGGCAGAAGGAGGCCATGAATTTCTCTCTTAAGGCATGTAGGGCTTGAGGGGATAAATACTGAGAGAGAGAGAACCTAGGCTCACTAGCCTCCTAGGGTAGCTTCCCCTCATTACTTTTAATAAGGTGTGGCAGGGGAGGAAGCAGGGTGACACCCTGGGAGGCAGAAGCAAGGGCCTGACAGGATCAGGCTAACAGCTATGGATGTACTTCTTAACCCATGCGTCATGACCCAGAAGTGGGTTGCAAAAATATGTAAAAGGGTCATAAGCAAACTTTAAAAATGGATCAGCAAACTTTAAAAATGGATCAACAAACTTTAAAAATGGATTCTCCTGTAGAGAAGAAAAACATGGGAAACATGGCTTTTCCCTTGCAGGCGGTCAGAACTCCTGCTTTAGGGCAGGGGGCAGTGGGTTGGGAGTGACGGGCACTGGGTCAGGACTGGCCCTCAACATTTACAGATGGGTTCTGGTATAAAAAAGGTTGAGAACCACAGAACTATGGGACACCATGGAAGTCCACAGGCACAACTCCTGTCACACAGCTCTGTAAGTATTTGAAGACTGCTATCATGTTCCCACTTAAGCATCTTTTCTGCAAGCTAAACATGCCTAGCTCCTTCAGCCTCTCCTCATATGACTTGCCTTCCAAGCCCTTGATCTTCCGTGTTTCCTGCCTCTACCCTCTCTAACTTCTCCACATTCTTTTTAATATGTGGAGCCCAGAACTGCACATAGTAGTCCAGATAAGGCCTAACCAGTACTGAGTAGTGAGGAGCTATCACCTCCTGTGTCTTGCACCTAATGTTTCTATAGATGCATCCCAAAACTGCATTCACTTTTTGTGCGGTCGCATCATACTGAAGACTCATATGGAGTCTGTGATCTACCACGACTCCCAAGTCCTTTTCCATAGAGCTGCCATCCAGCCAGGTGTTCCCCATTTTGTATTTGTGTTTTTTATTATTCCACCCGAGGTGTAGCACCTTCAATTTTTCTGCACTGAACTTCATCCTCTAACCCAACTTTCCAATTTGTCAAGATCCTTCATTGTGTTCACATCCTCCAACATGCTCACAATCCTTCCCAGTTTTGTGTAATCTGCAAACTTGCTCCGGAAGCTTTCTATGCCATCATCCAAGTTCTTAATAAATATGTTGAATAGCACCAGTCCCAGGACAGACCCCTGTGGGACTCCACCCAAAACCTCCTGCCATTCTGAAAGGGACCCATAGCTTATGGCCATTGAGCCTTATCTATCCACTTTGTAGTAGCTGTATCCAGCCCACATTTCTCCAATTTGTGTATGAGATGGTTGTGCAGGACCTTGTCAAAAGCCTTGCTGAAGTTCAAATATACTATATCCACAGCATTCCTTTCACCCACCCAAGTAGTTACTTTGTCAAATAAGATCAGGTTTGTTTGACATGATTTGTTTTTCATAAATTCATGTGATCAGCCTTTCTTCCTTGAGATGCTTGCAAATGGCCTTCCTTAGGATATGGTCCAGTAAATTCTCAGGTATTGGAGCCTTCTTTTTGCCTTTTTAATGAGGGGTGTCACACTGGCCCCTTTCCAGCCTTCTAGTACTTGGCTTATCTCCCATGATGTCATGAAGATCATTGTCAAGTGCTCTGAGATCTCCTCTGCCAGTTCCTTCAGGACCTTGGGATGAAGTTCATCCAACCCTGCTGACTAATTCATTCAGATCCAACAGAAGCTCTCTATCTCTTTTGTTATCTCCTCTTCTCAGCTTGTTCGCTTCCTTATCCAGATAATCCCTATTAGGTGTCTGGCAGCTTTTTTTTTCTTTTTGGTGAAAACTGAAGCAAAGTAACTGTTGAGTAACTCTGCCGTCTTTATATCTTCAGTTAGGAGTTCCCCCTGGCTTGTTAACAGAGGACCCAAAGCTTCCTTGGTCCTTCTTTTCTTGCCAACATACTTATAGAATCTTAAACTCCTTTGCCAGGTGCAGCTCATTTTTTGTCTTTGCCTTCCTGATGTCTTTTCTGTAGGTTCTTGCTAGTTCCTGGTATATGTCCTTGGTGACCTGCCCATTCTTACATTGCCTGTATGCTTTCCTTTTGCATTTGACAGGGTGTAGGTTGTAGCTATGTTGGTCTAAAGACATAGACAGACAAGGTTCTTTGGGTAAATATGATATATTTTATTAGACCAACTCAAATAATTGGAAACATTCTTCTTAGCAAGCTTAACAATACCTTTTGTCAGGCTGAGGAAGCATCTGCAGTTCATGTGTGCTCTTCTTGGCTGAAATGAATAGTAAAGAAGCCAAAGGCTGGTATACATGCAAGAAAGGAAGTCAGTGAAGATGTAAATTGAGGAGTCAGTGGGTGAGACAGGCTGGGTAGGCAAGGGGATCCAGACCATGTCATGACAAGAAATGTAAAACCTGCCAACATATCTCCACCACCCCCACAATTACTATGCCCCACAACAGAATCATCAACATCCCAGAATCTTACAGTTGCACCTCCAGAAATGTTATACATTTCATCCAATGCACCAAATGCCCTGATGAAAAGTGGTCTTCCAGTACTTGGCACTTTTATCCTTCAATCTGCCCTCCCATGGATGAAATTCACCTTTTTGAATCAAACCATGTCTAGAAGAATTGTGAATATGGATAGGCACAGGTTAGAATAATTATTTGATATAGTTGAAAAGTGTAGTTATTTGTCTTTGGATTTTTTCCATGTGTATGTTGTTTTTATGGCTTATTTTTATGAGGTCTGTTCCATGTAATCTTTTTGGTAATCAAGGAAGCTTTGAAACTAACTTCACTGAAAAGACTGTGGTATTTTGACACTGCACAAACATGCACTTTTGAGTGTGATGGCTTTCAGAACTGTTCTTCTACTATAACCAGGGGTGCTATGGATATTATTAGAACTGACATTGGTTTAGTTGGACAATGTAAAGAGTGTGAAGTATATTATACTGCATTCCAATGTATAAAGAGCAACTATATTACAAATCCTTCATGTTACTTAATGCTATGAATATAGCTAGCGAGCAACAAATCCTATTTCTGAAGGGAACTGATACCTGATTCATTACATATTTAGGTCCATCCTAGAAGTATTGGAAGCAGTTTCAGAAAGCTTTTCTTACTGTATTAAGAGATCTGTTGGTGAAAATTCCTGGGGAAAAAATCATATCAGGAAAGAAGTTCTTTGGTTATCAAAGGAAAAAGTGGAAAGAAGCACTTATGGATTTAAAGAAACTTAAAAAAATCCCTCATTTCTGTGTAAAATGATCTTTCTAAAACACTATGTGGAATACTTTGAACTTGAAACTTTCAGGAGGGAAAGAAACAAAACATAGCTCAGGTGGGTGGATAGGTGAATGGACTGTATAGCAAACTGCAAATATCTAAAGGTTATCTCCAAGGCTAAGTACAGACAGTCAAAAAGCCTGAGGCTAAACTGATTCAATCTTTGTAGGTTAGTCTAAGCTGCATAGGTTGAACCAATAAGCAAGTGAACAGGCATTCACTTTTGATTACAAAAATGCAGCCACATGCCTGCAGTGGCCCCAGCCAGAAGTCCCTGTTCAGCTAGAGCAGATAGCTTGGGCCAAGGCTAGGCTGCCCACCCTGCAAGGGTGGGGAGAAGGGAGTTTGCAGGGGAGGTGCAAAGCATCATAGGATGATGGGGGACTGGGAGTTGACTTGAATCTGGAGGGGATCTGGGACAGAAGTTCAATAAACTGATTTAACCTAAATCAGTTAAGTTTAATATGACATCAATCCAGGTTTATAGTAAACTGGTTTCAGCCATTTTGACAACAGCTTATGCGCAATTACCTTCTTTTGTGTTACAGATTTGAACCAGTTTCTGATCACTTCTAACAGTTTATGTGTAATTTCTGTCCCTAGCACAAGGGGATTATTGGATGTCCTTTCCATATACAGGTCTGTGAGGAATTTAATGATTTCAAAGGGTCTGACTTCTCACTATCCTACTCTATCAGAGAAGATGTTTTAAATCCTGCTTTGGGATTTGGATAATATGAAGGAAGCTCTGTCCATTTAAAGCAGTAATTCAAAACCAACCAGAGAAATTGTCACTGGGATAGTGTGCCACACACTTGAAGCAACCAAAAAAATTAGCAGAGATTTTTTTTTCAAACTGATTTCCAAAGACATGTAAACAAACATGAGAAATTTTGGATTATGGCTCACTTTGGTGTTTGGCAAAATTTACATCTGTAAATCCATCTTCTCCAATCTGTTATCTGTGATGTCCCAGGACCATTTGTTATTAGCAAAAGCAAGTTACGGCTTGCTACTCCAATTATCGCCAATATTCAAGTTGCTCAAGAAATATTTTTCAAACAATACTCCTATTGAAAAGGTATGTTTGAACTTTGGTCTATTGTAAAATATCCGTAAGTGGTAAGTTTTATTTTTCTTGTGACCATTCAGAATTATTAGAAATTAAGGTATTGCAAATGTATGTAGCAGTAACTAAGGTAGGACACTAACGAAATACAGGCTTACATCACATGAAAAACACAGGCTTACATCACATGAAAAATATATGAAAATAACCATGCGCTGGTGCTACTGTGTAGTAACTCTAATTACTGTGCATTTAGTTAGTATTTCACTAGGCAAGTACTAAACTAAATGCACAGTAACTAAGGCACATTAGTGAATGTGTAGACGTGCCCAGTGTTTCTCAAAAGATGGGTTCAATGTGTACAGGGAGTGACCTGGATCACCTCCACCACCTGCTTCTTAATTGGACCACTGGCCACAGGAGACAGAAGCAGATGCTCTGGAGGGTACTTATGATCAGGATTTTTTTACCCTGCACTGGAAATATAGCAGCTCTGTGCAGTTATTCATTTGAGATCTGCACACCATAAATGGAGACATGTATGAGTCACGATTCATAGCAGCCAGCACTCTAGGTGGGGAGGTGCATTGGTCAGTCAGCAGGAAATATGTGGTAAGGACCAGGGAATGTGTGCAATCCTGCCATTCTCATGTGGTTAAGCAGCACTATTGCCTGCTGCCTGGAGACAGGCGTTTCAGTCAATATGAGGTTCACAATCTGAACCCCTCCCCCATCACTTAGAACCGAGGAGGGCCTGCCCTCCTTTTGCCCATTAAACTAATGGCTAGGACTAGGAAGTGGGAGCCCTGACTTCAGGCCCACTAACCACAGTGGGTTTGAATGCATATGTCCCACTTTCCAGAAAAGGGCCCTAATCACCAGGTTATGGGCTGGGCCAGGCTGAGGGCATCCTGCACCTCCCCTGTGGAGGTGCGGCCTGGGGCAGCCCGGAGTATGGGATTCCTGGGACCAGAGCAAACAAGAGAGAACCTGGCTGTAGCTTGGTGAGGAGGGCACTCTTAAGGCAGAAGGATAACGTACAGTCCAGGATTTCTATTTCCTTGAAAGTGCTCTAACCACTAGACAACTGGTTACAAAGTAGGTGATTTCTTCCCCCGCTCCGCCTCCCAGGGGCTTTGGCAGAAGAAGACTTTGTGACTCCCCAAAGCCATAAGATGCAAACAAATGCTACCATATGCTTCTCATTCAAAACAGCGGGAGTACAGAGCATGTGGAGTAGCTGTGTTTTCCAGTGCCTAGGTCCTTACTCACTTGCATGCAAAAAAACCATTGATTTGCACTGAAACACCAAGGATTTCATATGTACATAAACATTTAGGCATGTCTTTGCTGAATTGCACATTAGAGAAAAGGCCCACAAATCCTTTTTCAATCCAGGCCAAGGAAAATATGTCAGGATGGGTAAGTGATTTGATGAAGGCTGCAGAGGGTGGCAGTGTCATAACCAAATCCTTGCTCTGATCCAGTGTCCTGTCATGCCTCCCACATTATTGAGCAGCCAGACATCACACTGATTCTCACTTGAAGAGGTAGGGCAGATTCAGAAACTCATCCTGACAGCTTGAGCAGTAAGAACATGAATAGATTAAAAATCTCATTAAAATAAAGGAAAGCTTCCAAACCTGGAACACTAACTATATTTTTCAAGACTATTTTGCAAGAAAAAGAGCTAGAACTGCTTTAAAAAAAAAAGAAAAAAAGCTGAAGTTATCCCTGACAGCTGTCTATCACTGAATCAGAGGCATGTCTGAATGTTGGCACTGGGATTGTAAGACTCAAAGGTCAACCCTGGCAGTGGAGTTTGCATTCAGAATACCTTATAGTGCCAGATCTGTCATGAGTGTTGATCCATTTTGTGTGAATAACTTCTCTTAATGAGAAATAGGTCAAGTGGGGTTCCCAAGCCCAACTGCTCTTCTTCATCCTTAGGGCAATTTAGTCATCTATCTCTTTCTCTTTTTTTATTCTCCTAATTAATTGATTCTGTGCCACTTTCACAATCTTGACCAGGCCTGTGAACTGTATGTTCTGTGCCTTAACTGCATTTTCTTAATCCTTGTATTCAAGGCCAACCCTGGAACGTTCATCACCAGGTGAATGATGTGACTAGCTTCATAATTGCCTCGGCCAATTCAGAAATGCAGGTAACATATCTAGTTGCTGACCCTAGTTAGCAGTCTGCAGCGCCGGTAGCTAAATATCAGTAGATAAACTGGCAGAGTTGGGGATTAGTGGTCAGTCACTTGAGTGCAGTGCTTCTCAGCTTTTTAAGGGTGCCATGGGGTATCGCATAATGTTAGCACAGTTCAGTGTGCAAACATCTACATGTGATTCACAAGATAAACCAAGAGATTTCCAATAGGAATCCATGGCATCAAAAACAGAAAGACTATAACAAGTCAGAATGAGTTCTTGGCAGTAGAAGAATTGCACCACAGTCCTTTTTTCTATAATCAAAAAATAAGGGAAAGCAAAAACTTGGCATTTTTGGAGGTGAGCCTTGAGCTTAACAAGGGGTGCCTTGAGTCTAAAAAGATTAAAAATCACTACTTTAGCATGTACCTCAGTTTCATTTTTCTAATGCTGAAAAAATTGAGAAAATTGAACTCTTCTGTTTCCTCGTTTCCCATATTTCTGCTTTGGGGCCTTCCACATACGGTCCAAACATCTCCTCGGCTGCAAGCCACTTCAGACAATGCCTCTGAATTCTGTCTTCATTTTCCAACGTCTTACTTCATTTGCTCCTGGAGGCGAGGAGTTAGAGAGAAATGCATGTCATCTCTTTCTTACTCCTAATCCTAATTCCATCCCCGAGGCCATGTCACTTTTTGTCCTTGAAAATACCTACCAAACACTGTATATCAAATGCCCTTCTCTGCTTTCAGAGGAAGCTGCTGGAGCCTCAGCTGTTCTATGGAGGTTTGTTGTTACAACCATTCTTTATGAAACTCTTGAAGCAACCTCACTCTTCATTGAATTTATTAACACCAGAATTTTTGTCCAGATATCTCAACTTGATTTTAATGTTCTTTTATGGTTTAACAGAAATCAGGCTGAAATCTCATAATCAAACTACCTCAGAGTGGGGAGGAATGAGGTGCCTGGATCTACATTTTGCAGTTTGCTGCTATGACTCTAATAGGCTAATCTGAATTTCCAGAGTTTCATGCCTTGAAACCTCAGGCAGGTGGGATCTGATTGTGAGTTATTTGGCTTGAGATCATCTCCATATGTAGAATTCTGCTTACCTTAACAGTGATGTAGGTATGCTATTTTAAATAAATAATATTCAATATTTTAAATTTCTCATGAATAACAACATAAAAAGAGAGATGATAAAAACTACTACAAGCAGCGTAGCTTGATCCTACTTAGTTCTGAACACCCACTGAACACAGTGGGCAACAGAAGGTGCTTGGTTCCCTATAGGATCCAGCCCTTTATGACTGAGAAGAGCTTTTTAAAGAACCTCTGAATGAATACAACTTTTATCATCACGTGCAAGGAGGGAACTAGCATAACATCTAACTTACTCAAACACGCCTGTCACCCCACTGGGACGTTTTTCTGTGGGGGGGGGTTTCCACTTTAGACAAGCTGGCATTTTTTCAAGAAGGTGTGTTGGCGTAAGTGAATAAGGCACTAAAGTATTCCATTGTGTTGTAATCTCCTTGTTGGAGGGAGGAAGGTGTGTCCCTGGCTTTATAAATAGCACCCGCTTTACAACTAAGCATGAGACTTTTGAAAGAGCCGAGATTCATCTTGAATTGCATTTGGACCCAGGCAAGCACATTGCAAGGTATGTGTTCAGATGATCTCACCTTCCCAGCATTGCATTTCTTGTAGAAAGTTAGCGTCACATAATTAGTGGCAAACCTGTTTGTTTGCCTCTAAAAGGGTGCTCAATATTTGCAGCACCCTTGCTCTAGAGGTCTCCCTGCTTTACAGTTGTAGATGGTGACAGTCACTATAGTAATTCAACAAAGCATGTATGAGCTACACTAAAAGAAGAGTCTGCTCTCATCTTCTGATGGCTACTCATTCAGAGGAGTAAATTTGTGTTTAAAGGCATTTATAGTTAAATAAAAGTATTTGCCAGAATGCTTTGCCTGAAGCTAAGTTATTAATTTGGAAACCTTACTACAGGAAGGGTGTGGTAAAAATTTGTGAACCATAAAATGCTCTATTATTACCATATACTTTATCATAGCCATGGGTCCTGATTTTTGCAGGCTGCTCAGTATAAATGACCCCAGGACTGAATTTGGAGGGAGGGGTCCACCTATACGAAGCAGTGTGCTGGATAATGGAACCTATTTTGGAAGCTGTGTTTTAGCCACCTTGAATTTGCTATAGTTTTAAAATTGAATAACCTATCATCACTTAACTTCTGTTCTCCTAGATTTGGATGGTTTCTGATTCAGTATATTGCAAAGACCTTCAGAAGTAAAACTAGATAGATACATTTTTCTGAATAAATAGGCAATGATTCTGTATTCAAAATAAAAAAATAATAAAAAATAAATTATTTTTATGTGTGCTCCGTGCAAAAAAAAATTTCTAATAATCAGAAAACTAAAAGAATCATGTTTGAGACTGAATGAGACATTTTGTTCAACCTGAAACAAATTATTACATTTTATTTGGATTGGTTTTTTTGAGAAAAACAAAGGGACCCTGGTGCCATCAAAAACAGTAAAGAGAAAAAGGAGTTATAGTGGCAAGTTTCCTTTTTAAAAAAAAAGTTTTTTAAAAAACCCAGTGATTAAGATGCATATCTGACATGTGGAAGACGAGGTTTAAACCCTCTCTCTACCTGGCATGGAGCAGGGATTTATATTCCCGTGGTTGAAATACCTTGGTATAAGGTATTCTCATGTAGGGGTGTCTCCCTTAAGTTTTTCTGTTAAAGCTTTTTCAATTTGTATAAATATTCAAATAATTTTTGGACTAGAGCGAGAGTGAGGGAGAGAGAATGACTCTATAGAGGCTTGGGCAACCTTACGAAGATGTAATTTCTCGATGTGACACCAATGTTTTATAGCTGAATTTTTCACAAGTATAAAATGAAGCAATCCTATAAACCAGAGAGTGGTCCTATCCAAATCAGTGGAATTTGCCTAGTCATGCTGCTTTAATACACTGTCTATCCACTCTCCTATCTACAGCTTCAAAATATGGCAGCTGGATGAAGTTCAGTTTTAATTAGGATATTTCCCTAATTATTTTATTTATTTGCAAAACAGGTAACAAGCAAATCAGAGATGATGAAGACCAAAAGTTTCGCACTTCTTTGTATGTTGATTCTGGTCTCTCAGATGCTATTAGCTAATTGTGAAGATCAGAAAGAAAGACCAAAAGAAAGGCAAAATACTGAAAAGAACAGAAAAAGCCAAAAGGGCTCTAGGCAACAGAATGAGAAAGGACAGAACTCCAAAGGAGGCAAAGCTTCACTTAAAGGCAGATTTGCAACCAAAGATAATTCTGAGTGCAGCTGGGCAGTGAGTGAAGTAGGTGCTGTCACTCTCAAAGTGGAATGCAAGAAAGATGAAAGCAGCTTCTGGTGCGAGTTTTCAGGAAACCCTTCTACCTGTCCTCAGTTTGCAGCAAACCATGTTGCTTACTGGAAACAAATCTCTCGATCCTTAAAGAAACAGAAAAACATCTGTCAAGACCCCAAAAGTGTCCTAAAATCTAAAGTATGTAAAAAAGGGCCACAAACTGCCCACCTCACCTTAGTCAGCTCAAGCCTTGTTCCACAAAAAGAAGAGAAAACTCACCAGGATAAAGAAGTTTTCCAAACTTCAGCACCTGCTATTGGAACTGAAAAAAAGCCAGAGACTGCCTTTGATGACTGCGTTGAAGACATAGATTATGTTGATCAGAGAAAGGTGGCTGAAGAATACTGTCCAGAAACTTTGCTCTCCGTCTGCAACTTCTTCATCTCAATGATACAGGATAAAAAATGCTGATAAGGTGATAACTATTCATTCATTACTATTGATAAAACTGTCACTGAAAGCTTGGTACCATCTACTCTACTGCACACTATTCCAGATTTTCCTCTCCTGCTATATTATGTTAAAAAAGTAACAAGGCGTACAGCTGAGCAGTTAAAGATCTTGTCTGAGTTAGTGTTATACTGAATTCTCTGTACTTGGCACAGTTGAAGATGCTGTAGATTTTATTTTCATATACCTTTTTATGCAAATGTTACTAAAAATGTTACATACTCTGTAAAGATGTATATAAGCCAAGTCCTTTCTTTGTTTCTCTTTGAGCTGTGCTAGCCAAAGTCATGATTTCAGTGCTGTGCACTTTTTGGTAGGGTACTTTTGATGTCAAAATTACTAACAATAATAAACTTCAAAATATATTCAAAAGCTTTTTTGACTATCTATCTATCTATCTATCTATCTATCTATCTATCTATCTATCTATCTATCTATCTATCTATCTATCTATTTGTGTATTTGAACTGACTTCTCTCTCTCTCATGAAAGACTGATTTTTTTTATTGCAAAAGTATGAAAAGTTTAAATTAATTTTTTGTGTGTGTGAAGCATCCAACTTTCATATATATGTTGACATAATCTTTTCCCATCCCTCCTTATTCTTCCTTCCCTTCCTACTCTTAATCTCCAACCCTACCCCTTAAACACTATGGACAAACTAAGCCATTGCACTTGAGTGCCTGTTCAGATATGTGTCGAGGACTGATCATTCATAGTCTGAAGGCATTGTGTCACCTACAGAGTAGTTTCATTAATATATTTGCTGCTTTGCAAAATTCAACTTGCTCACGTACCTTGGTTGAGCAATTTTTTAATGGGCAAATAAATTATCATTACTTTTTCATTATCATGAAAGTAAAGGGCAACAGCAAGTTTTTGTGCCTGAACTGATAAATTTTCCTGAGCATTTTGCAAAGCTTTGTATTTGTATCTTCACCCAAAGATTGTAGAACACTTTACAAGCATCGAGTCTCTCATTCTCTCAAGCAAGCAAAGCGAGTAAAATGCTGGCTTGCATCCATAGATGTTTCTCAAGTAAATCCCAGGATGTCATTTTCCCATTATACTCAGCCTTGGTGAGGCTGCAGTTGGAGTACTGCATCCAGTTGTGGGCTCCACAATTCAAAAAGCATGTGGAGAAGCTTGAAAGAGTCCAGAGAAGAGCCATGCGCATGATCAGCGGTCAGGAAAACAGACCTTATGACGAGAGGCTGAGAGTCATGGGACTCTTTAGCCTGGAGAAGTGCATGCTCAGGGGTGATCTGGTGGCCACCTGTAAGTTTATCAGGGGTGCTCACCAGGATCTGGGAGAACTTCTGTTCACCAGAGCGTCCCAAGGGATGACAAGTTCGAACGGTCACAAACTCCTCCAGGACCATTTCAGGCTGGACATAAGGAAGAACTTCTTTACTGTCTGAGTCCCCAAGGTTTGGAATAGACTGCCACCGGAGGTGGTTCAAGCACCTACTTTGAGCACCTTCAAGAGACATTTGGATGTTTATCTTGCTGGGATCCTGTGATCCCTGCTGGCTTCCTGCTCCTGGGGCAGGGGGCTGGACTCAATGATCTTCCAAGGTCCCTTCCAGCCCTGATGTCTATGAATCTCTCTCATGACAGCACAGGCAAACACTACACTCATTTTCAAGTCTGTAAACTTTGAATAGATATCAAATTATTTGTGATATAGAAGGCTGTTATATCACAGACTGATACAGAAAGTGGAAAAGGGAATAGGTCTTGGACCGTCTCCCATCCCTTTACTCTAACAAGAGACCTCATGTATGGACCTTGATTGTACAGTCTTTGCCAAAGAATACATACATTGCTTATTACCATTAGTATTTGGACAAACCACTAAATAAAATGCTGCAAACGTGTATGAAGCAAGGGGGATTATTTTTGTAACATCTTTTATTGGAATAGCAGTCTAGCTGGGAGACATGCTAGATGCATTTTTGAGCAAAAAGCTTTTGTGCCTGAACACTTGTCTAACATCTCTCTCAACTACAGAGTTGGTCTAATAAATAAACTTGCTTTTCACACATTTACTGAACCATCACAGCTAGAACAACACTCCAAACCTACTGCAGATATGGTGAACCTTCAGTACTGAAGCATTTGGCTGTGCTTTTCCCATGAGAATAGGGCTTTTCCTCAATGGGGATGTGAACAGGACTTCTGCCAGCCCAGCCACTGCAGCTGACTTGTGCCTTCTGCCGCTGCTGCTGGCACCCCAGAGCACAGCCCTGGGTTGTTACTTATCACAAAGCTATAGATTAGATAAAGATACATAATTTTTTTTCCGAATTAGGGAAATGCCTCACACTAAGTCCTCTTATGCACAATGAATCCATATGGTAGCACATCTTAATGCTTCCTCCAGCCTGTTGCTGCAGTAATAGAACACACATGTCTCTCTTGGTTTTTGCAATGAATGTATATCAGTTTGTTTTCAAGTCTCTTTCCAGTGAAAAACATCTTGATGCATACTTTTTAAAAAACATGAGCTTTTCTTACCCAAATGTCCTCAGGCAGAGGACATGCATCCAAAAGAAATGTCTGTCTTGATTGAACTGTTTCTAAAGCAGAACATTCCCCAAAGTTTGCTTGCTCAAGGGAATCATACTGGTTGAGACCCAAATCAACGATATTGTGCTGGTTGAAGCTTATCATGGCAGAGTAGAAAAGTGAAAGAATAGGTTCAGTACTGCCATCAGTCACAGTGCTTTGGACGCTTTTATCTAAGTATGTGAATTTGTACTCCAGATATTGCTTTTATAGAGCCAACTTTCCAAAGATATGATGCTGCTATTAGGCATACACACTACATTTTTACTTCAAGACATCCAACTTTATTTCAAAGTCCAGATAGAAGGAGGAGTAGGCACATGGTTATTGTTCATCTACTCACTGTCATATCTATCAGACAGATACTGTATTTCTAGAATATGCTGATGCCCATTGCCAAGCGTCACTGAACAGGCAATGCTGCCAACTGCTGAGGAAGCTTGAAAAGGCAGCAATGTTTTTGGCTGAACTGTTTCAAAGCAGAACACTCCCCAAAATGTGTTCGCTCAAGGGGATTATGCTGGTTGAGACGTGAATCAACCATATTGTGCTGGTTGGAGTTACATAAAGATTTAGCCGTTTACAATGATGCTGAAGGCAAGTTATCAGTTAACTGTTATACCAGTCGTGGGTGTAGAGCTATATTCTGTCTTCTAGCCACCCTGTTTTTTGGCTCGGCCTTCATGATACTATAAGAATGTTGTGGCAAAAGAAGAAAAGTGTTGGACACAAGCATATATGCTCATATAATTGTATGTTGAAGCAATCTTGTATGAGTGGTCAGACAGTAAACACCAATGCACCAGATGCAATCAAATGCCTCTATGATAGGTTCAGTGGACTGTCCTGTTCTAGGCATGCTGGGAGTGTTGGCTACAAATGTCCAACTCAGGATCCTTAAAATTCTGGTTTATTAGGTGGATTGAAGCACTGTAATTAAGTTAAAGCATAAACCTTGGGGCTGGTCCCCGTCCCCACACACACACATGCACACACACAATAGCAAGCTGCAAGAGTCAGGTATACCTATCCCTCAAATGCTGGAGTCTGCCGTCAATGGCCAGTCAAGGCTTCTTTCAGCGTGGTGTTATCCTCCAGAAGGGGGTCTCCAGCTGGTCCTTCTGGCTGGACAGGTCGGGTGCTGGTCAAGTTGGAGATCAAGCGGGCGCCACCGAGGGTCACTTTTCACTGTTCTTTATCTGTCCTTGGCAGGCTTTGGTGACTCCCCAGTTTTCAGGTTTGCCCAATCCAGGGGTCATTGACCCTCATGGGACTTCCCCCTTGGTGGCTACTGGATGGCATCTGTCAGCCCCAGGGGTTGTCCACATATACGTGCAGGTTTGGGAGTCCATTGATGAATTTTGAATAGGGCTCTGGGAGAGGTCGATTTGGAGATATTCAGCCCAAAAGTTGGTCCCCGGCGTTGATTAACTCAGACCGGGGCTTCTAGCCCTTGAACAGTGAAGTTTAGAGAATTCCCGGTTGCCACATTGTCTCCTATTGATTTCTTCCCTTGGTTGATCTGCGGTTTCCCTAGGTGTTAATTACTGCCTGCTACTGTGTTATGTATTCAATCACTGATTCACTGGCTCTTTCAGGGGCCCGCCTGATACAGGGAAGCAGCAGTTTGATTTCTGCCCTTGTTAACATTGCTACAATGTATAACTTACTTCTGAAACTAAACACATTTAGTTGAAAGGTGAGGAGTATAAAATATATGCTACAAGAGTAATGCCAAGGCACACAAATAGATAAACATACCAAAATACAAGGGGAGATACAAAATACACACATACAAACTTTAAAACACAATTCTTATCTTATACTGAAAGAAAGAGGAAGGAAGAAAAGGTATAAGAAGAGAAACCTATCCAAAGAGGGGAGAGCAAATGCAGGCAAGAGGAAAAGGGGGCTTTCTGCTACAGGAGAAATCCAGCCTTAACTAGGTGCCATTACCTACACAAACACTGGACAGTTCTTGCTTCAGGCCCGTTCCACGCCTGTCTCTTGCTGTAAGGAGCCATTGCTTTTTACAGCCTCCTATCAGGTGATCAGAATTAAGCCAGAGTTGCATTTAAGCCAGTGAAGATTCCAGCCTTGCAGACAGCCTTGTGTTCAGGCTGCATGATAGCAGTTACCAGCTGGAACCACAGTTTGGTAGCTCAGTGCCTTGTCCACAAAAGTATGTGCCTAATTGCCCATCTTCATCTTTTTTTTTTTTTTTAGTGTCTAATGATAATGTCTCCTGGCCTCTAGTCCTCATTTATTTCCATTTACTTCTGTTCTGTAGTCAGTAGCTTTTACTAAGAGCCCAGCGCTTCAACCCTGATGCATGTTTAGTCCAGCGCTTACATACGTAACGTAGTGAGACCATGCACTAAGTACTGAGATAGAGCATGACAATGCTGAGTAAATGGGGGCTTCTTGCTGTGATCCTTTTGCTATCTCTTCCTATTCTTTCTTTTCTGTTTGATAATCTCCCTTCATAGTCTTCTTGAATCATCTAGTTATCTATGCACTAATGCATCCCTCATCACTATAGTACCTAAGTGCAGTCATTCACAGATTTTATGCTCACACTGCTCCCTAAGGATGTTCTGACCATTCTACATCTGGGCAACAAGGTTCCCTCTAAGCTGTGCATGTGCATGACTGCACACGATTTAAATCTTGCCGCACAAAAACTTTTTAATGCCACGCATCCACCCAGAGTGGAGCTGGGCATGGAGCGCAGCAGAGGCACCCGGGCCGGTGCGGGACACTTACTGAAGGTAAGCTCCTCACAGGGGACAGGCAATGACTCATCCCCAAGGAGAGGTGGGGGCTGGTGCTGGGGAGCTGCTCTGCTCCCCAGCCCCGACATCATGTGCCTCTTTGCTCCCCAAGGCAAGGCAAGGCAAGGAAGGGGTGGGAGCTGGGGCTGGGGGTGGCATAGGCTAGCTACCACTCAGGGGAGCTGCATCCTGACCAAGAGAGAGATCCTTCTTAGTCTGACCCATGTCTGCACCAAGATGTGTGTAACTAAATTGCTTATAAAATTCTAAAAATGCAAGAAATCCCCCCAAATCTTCACATGCAGCTAGCAGGTAAAATACCCAAAACACCAAGAACAGGACACTATATTTTATAAATATATTATATTTACTATTTATATATGATATAGAAATGAGAAAACCCAGCATTTAATTGACTGTGTTGAGTTATGACCCTAAAAGGAATCTTCATGGTTACAAAATGCACAGTACTGGTTCAAGCATTAATTTACTGTAGCGGAAATTAAACGTAGGGGAAATAAAACAGTGACTGCATAAAAGCAGGGCAAGAACGCACAAGTAAGCAGTGACCAAAGTAGCGCACACTGAAAAGGGGAGGCAGGACCAATTTGGGAAAGGACCGAAGCGGTGTGCTCACAGACCAAAGCAGCGTGCTCACGGATCGCTACACATTAGAAGGAACATTGTTGGGCAAATGAGGCATGAAGTAGATTAGCCTATTTGGCCAAGGTCACAGAAACGAAGACTGTCTCTGAGCCAGGAACTGAACACGGCTCTCCTGAGCCTCAGTCCAGTGCTCTAATCCTTAGTCTGTGCTTCCTATGATATCTAATATTGGATTGAAGCTCTTCTGAATTTGAACTGTATTTTTAGCTTATTTGTGCAATTTTCTTTCAAATAAAACACAGTAAGCTCTTATACAAAATTAATGAATTTAGATTTCCATCTTTCCTGAGAAAAAAGTGTGCACAGACAGAACATTGATTCTGGGCTTAGTGATATAGTAAAGTTTCAGAAAATTATCCCATATTTAAAATGGGGAATAATCTGGTAACCTCCCTCAACCATGAATAAGCTTTTAAACTTAGCCTATTGTTTACTCCAGGGGTAGCCAATCTTCAGCATGCTCGCAACAAGTTATATGGGCAGCCTGTGTATGGCATACAACAGATCAGGGTGGGGCAGCTCAGTGCCAGATAAGGCAGGGAGCAGAAAGTGGAGCAGTGAACTACACAGGGAACAAGGCAAGAAGCAGAAAGCAGAGCATCATATTAGTCAGGGTACACAGGGCAGAGAAACAGATTGAGCAAGGGAAGGGGATTGGAGTGTTACTCAAGGAGGCCTTAAGGCTAATTTGTGCCTGTCAAAAATGTTGGTCTCCCACTGTTACAGTTTTTAGAAAAGCAAAAACAAGCAAACAACAATGAAACACCCACAAAATATTGCATTGCATTGCATTATATCTACATTCCATATAACTGCATAATATTGTTTAAAATAATTCTCAAATGGTCTTGTCTTTAAGTAAAAATACCAATTTTTTAAAGGGAGAAATTTTTTCCATGATTTAAAAAACAAAAAAACCCCCAACACCCCTCCCCCCCCCAGCTTCCAAATATATAACAATATATTTTGTGTAGAATTTAAGTTAATGGGCTCAAATGGTAACTTGTTAGTCATATAGCTGACAGAGAACTAAAATGGTTATGGTATAACACTGAAAATTTTATTTAATGCTCTTAGAAATATTGGTTAATTTTAACTTTAATTGATTTCTATTTTATTTATTTCAATGTATTTGCCACTCACTTTCACCCCAGGAAACATTTTCCTTAATACATTTTCCCTTCCTGTGCAGCTCTACTCAGTCACCAGTTGGCAGCTGTCCACTTTACACACCTAAACTCCTAACATGTTTCATGTTACCCCCCAGGAGAACAGACGGTGGGTGACTCAACCTTCCGACTTCCAACAGAGCCCAACCTTCCCCTTGCCCTGAGGGAGCCAATGAGTACTTACCGCCTGATATCACCTCACCCTGGCCTGGCCAATCATCTTGGAAGTTCAGTCTTAAGTCAGCACGTTTTATACCATGGTTTTAGGACATGTAGACATAGCTCAGATAACAACTTCCACTCCCATTTATCTTTATATGATGCTGCCGTGGGCAGGGCAGCTTTTTACTTGTTAGTGGCTGCTAAGCCTCTCCTATTCTTTGCCTGCTTTTCACTCTATTTCCATACATTACGCTGTTTGTTTCCTCCAAGCTGTCTCTAAGGGTGACAACAAATCAATCAACAAATCAGGCTTCAATGGGAAAAAACCTTCCTTAAAAGACATGAAACTCCACAAGCTTTAGCTCAGACTGTCCTTGCAGTCTTTTAATTGGGGGTGAGGCAGGGGGGTTATTCCCCTAGGATTCCCCTAGGGTCTTCATGGGTCTTTACTCTTCAACTCCATGACAGGGACAGGAAATCCTAAGGATCTCAAGGTCACTGTAAGGAGCCAAGTTGTTCTGTGCAGAGGCCTAGTGTCTTGACTGAGTTGCCCTATGCTAGGCCAACACAGATTTCTTAGCAACCAGGGAAACCTTCAACCCCTTCTGCTGCCCCATTGCCCCCTCAAAGGGCAGCACAGAGGAGAAGGTAGAATAAAAGTGTTCCAGTGGGGTCATGTTATCATATGCTGAAATATCCTGATACATTTGGAAGGAGGTAATGGTTTAGGATGGCAGTGGTTCCCAACTTTATTCCTCCACAGCTCAAGACTACATCATAGCTGTGCCGAGAGCTAAGACGATGTATGGGGGCTTCTGTAAAAAGAAGGGGCAAGAGACAGTACTACTGTCCTTCTATTTACTTCAGGTCAGATCTGTACAACTCACATAGCTGTTGTCAGTAAAAATGAGGGGGAGCATTAGCAAACAACTTACTCAATCAACAAGACTTTGTCCATCACTTGTTTCCTTGGCAACGTGCTTCTGTTCCAGGTAAAAGCCATTGTCCCCTGGCCTTCTGCCAGACTGAATTGAAAAGGCAGGCTCAAGATAAAGGAGTGATAAAGAAGGGAGGAAGGAACTCAGAAAATTTCATGTGGGGACATTCCACAGGATTGGTGCCACATGGCACCAGTCTTTGATCCTGCCAATCACTGTGCAGCAATAATAAATGTAATTAGCATGAAGTTCCCAGTTGACCATGGAAATCACACTGTGATTTACAGGGAATAGCTACATCACAAGGACTTCACTTCTCAATGAGAGTTTGAAACACGTTTGAAACTGTTTGTGCATGTGTGGGTATTGCAGCTCTCTAATGTATCTCACATGAGCTATGGTTAAGAAGAATTGCCCAAATCAACCAAATTGTCTTCTTATAATTCTTATATTAAATCTGTAAAAGTATTTTAGTACTGTATTATCTTGAATGGTGCTTTATTTATTCTCTGTGTTTGCAATCAAGAAAAATAAGGATAATAGAATTAAGTACCATGTTTTCTCACATACAACATATTCTAAATCATGTGTCCCTGCCCTCCCCCCCCCAAAAAAAAAAATTGGGTGGGGGGGGTGGTATTTAAGTAGGGAAACTGTTTTCTTTTCTGAAAAATTAACAAACACCAAGCATGCCGTGCGGCTGCCATAACAGCTGCTGCTTGTGTCTGCTCAGCAAAGGGAAGGGGCAGAGTCCTGTATTAACTTTCTTGCAGCCTTAGCTATTGGCTGAGCACTGGAACTTTGTGCCTGAAGCAACAAGTCAGCTGTTGGCAGTAGCTTAATGAGGCTTGTGATGTGGAAACAATACTTTATTTACAGGAACTAATATTAAAAAAACTACTTATAGTGAAGAAATAACAGCTTTACTATGGCCCTTTGCAAGGGTCTGGGACCTAATCTTGTGTGACATAGATAGAGTAAGCCCCCCCTGGGAACACAGAATGTCCTGGATGTGTGGCATCACAGGATACAGTCTGCCATACCAGGGAGTTCCTGATGCCACACTCTGTAGACACTGTTTCCAGGAGGACTTATTCCATGTCACACACTTAGCCATGACCGGAAAAATCTTTTTTTCTACATTCTGCCTTCCCAAAACAAGGTGTATGTTTTATTTGGGGGCGTGTTGTATGCAAGAAAATATGGGGGGGGTGTGTGTGTGTGTGTGTGTGTGTGCTCATGTGCATGTGGGTGGGTGTGTATTCACACACACACATTTATAGGTGTAGGCCATTTTTACAGCTTTACAACTCTAGGTTGCTCTGGGTGTGGTGTGGCCATTGGCAAAGCCCATGACTGCCTTTGAACTACTCCGCAACATCTGGGAATCCTAATAGCTGTATTTGCTATGGGGAATTTCCTGCTGCCCTTGACCCAAGGCTTGGAAGAGGGTCTGTCTCTACAATTGTCCAACAAAGAACTTTCGTTGCAAAAATGTTTCTGATTCCATTAAAGAGCTTTTGCAGCTGCATCAGTTCTGTACCAGGACCATAATAGGAACAAAAATCCTTCTTGCTGCTATTTTTGGAAAATGAATCAGAATTGGTGTTGATTATACCTGTACAAATGACCTGGAAGTAGGGCGATGGTAATGGCCTTTCTCAGTTAGAACTGAAATAATTCTCAAGCAAAATTTTAAGGGAGGGCAAGTTGCTGCACATAGAGTCTTTTGAATAATAATCCATAAAAATCAAACTATTCTTTAAACTGTGGTCATTAGAGGTCCATGTTGCCACCTTTGTCAGAGTAAGGATGGAACTTTATGGTATACTGACCAAACTGCAACTAGGTAATAATTATATTCTGCTTTCTAAACCCCTGTAGTTTCAGTTGGACATGGCATTCTTTACTGTATGCCCTAAATTGTTCTGTAGTAATGTGGTGCTTGAACAGCTGCCATGTTCCTAGCAAACTGCACTTCTGCAGGGCCAAAAGGGGGGCTAGGGAGGGAGTCCTGAATCTGAGGAAGGTCAGTCTATTTATGGTAGCAACAAGAACGTAAAGAGAAAGTAAAGAAGGTAAAAACAAAGAAAAAATTGCAATACAATTTGGAGATTTAATGTTGGAATTTAAAGTCATGATATTGTGCCAGCTCAGGCTTTTATCTTGAATCTCAGGGTTTTCCCCCAGAATATTTTGTGAATATGCCATCAAAGTTGAGCATTGCTTCCAGTGAATGTTTCAGTGAAGCTTCTCATGAGGGTTTTTTTCAAATTTCAATCTCTTGTTTGGATACTACCACACAGCTGAAGTTATATCATATTTATTCTTCCACAGACAAACCCTACCCCATTGACTGAAGCCACTTTGACTTGCTTTGTAGGTCCTTGCATGATGGAAAGACCAGAAAAGGATATGGCCTTCACCCAAATAATTCTATCAAGACAACATGTCTCCCTTTTCTGCAAGAACAAAACATGAGGTGGCGAAAATGAGTTAGAGGCCTGGTAAAATGAGTAGGATTGTGTGTGGATGAGTTCGTGAGTCAGGATGAGTCCCTGAATTTGTTTTGAGCTTTTCCCACATGACTAATTTTAGCCATTCCTTTCTCTGCATTTAGCATATTACTTTGCAGTCTTCAGGTTACTTTAATGCCTAGTCTTGAGCCTGTGGTATGAATATAAGATCAGGATACAAGATTAGGCTCTTCCAGTTCATTTAAATATTTTCCACAATAGTCACTGCCTGTTTTTAAAAACAGTTTGGTAGAGTAAAGCTGAGATTTGTACCAGTTCTCATATTGTTTTCATAGCCCTGGAAGTAGGACAAGATTGATTTAGAGATGATAACTAATTCATCTGCATTCCTATGGTGCAAGAATCCTGATCCACCTTTGCCATTCCTTTTTCTTGCTAAATGACTCCAGCAGTTGGCTTCTCCTTTGATTTTGAAAGCTTCATGTTTGTATTCCATGTTGAAGCCTCGATTTTCCTTTTAGATCGCAACATTTTATACAGGGAAAGTCAAATTCTGCTTTCAGTTACAGTAGTGTAGATCTGCTATAACCCCAAAGATAACAGCAAAGTTACTTTAAATGTACACTAGTATTACCGAGAACAGAATTTAGCCAGTGACTCGTTACTAGAACTGATGTTATTCTTCAAAAATAGCCATTGTAATGTATATCTAACATAAAGTCCTAGAAGAACACAGAATTCTTAAAATTCTATAGCATTTTTTTTGTAAAAAGTGGGTTCAGGGGTTAGCTGAAAGCAAAGGCTGAGTTTGAGAAAAAGAAGAATTATCCAAACAAATATCACTCACACTGTAAAATTATCATTATTACTGACACTATCCCTGCAGTTCCCTTTTACCATACTCATATTACATAAACTTTTACTTCTATGTAAAGGTTCAGGCTGTTTAAGTCTTCTACATGTTCACAAGATGTTTTAGAAAAAATTCCAGTGGAAGGTTAATGTACGCTCCTGACAATAAGCCTTTCCCACACCCAGGCGAAAACACCAGATGGATATGTTCTTCAGTGTTGGAGCACATTCAGTTCTTGTCTTACTGAGAATGTCTGTGGTGCTGCCAATTACAGCCCATATTATACAAAATTTTAACACAGTATATTGCCTATCCCACTCAGTGAACATGTTTGCAATCCCTTGAAATGTACATCACAAAGGCAGGTTTAAGAGTATTGTGTATTGTACGCTACATGGCAGTGATTTAAAAATCCTAGCTAATACTGTAGTAATGATGAGACAGAATACATGTGATGATCCGGAGTTTGTGGCTTTAATCCAGGATAGCATTTATATTGTTCCAAACTTTCTTTGCTTTGCTTAGTTAAATAACACGCTGCTGCTTTTTCTGCCCAAAGCATCATAGAATTTAAATGAAAGGATTTGCTGTCTTTCTTTTCTTTGTCCTAGAAAAGATATGGAGGTCAGGAAGTTCTGTGTGTTATGTGAGCGAGCCCTGTGGCTAGAATTCAGATGACTGGGTTAGCCTCAGGTATCTTTCAAAGCTACAAAGTTGACTCCTGTTGCCTTTGTTATGTGCACTAGTTAAAAGAGCCACATTTTTTAAGAGGGAGAGAAACTGTCCTGGGTTTGATGTGATGAATGGGTTAGGTCAGAAGGCAAGAGAGAAGATGAAACTATTGTGTCTTAGTAAGTGTTGTTGCCAGTTTTAAAGGTAATTTTTTCATGCTTAGATATGGGATTCCTGGGAGTTGTGATAAGCCCTGGCACATGTCACTTGTCAAGTGGCATCTGTTAACCCGTAATGAATACAAAAGAGGCTCTTTTCCCAGATGGTACAATTGCATCCTGATCAGCTGTGCTATTGGGGCCAGGTGGATCTGAAAAGAAGGACTTATAATAAGCAAATTTGTTAATTAAGCAAAAAACATTGGTGTTAGGATTTCAGGACCCGCTCAGGTGGAACAATAGTCTATTCTCCAGGTCCTGGCTGGTGATGGGGTGTTCTTCTTAATGACCTCCCTTGCAGTTCAGAGTTCATGTTGGTGGACTGTAATGGAGGTAGAGCAATAGTTAGCTCATATGATCCAATTGCTGCTTTAATGTTACAATATTAAAGTGTCTAGGAAGCATATAGATTCATAGATTCATGAATCTATATATATATATGCTTCCTAGTTTACATACAGAAGCCAGAGTTTGTTGTTTGTATTGGTGTTCTAAAGGTTTGTTTCCACTAGACATGCCTAAACCAGTTTCTATATACCATAATTTGGGTACTGCAAACAGCAAGCAATCGTGTTCAGGTAAGAGGTCTTATTGGCTCTTTATAATCACCTTATATATCACCTCCAATAGCTGTAGAGCAAGAGACTACAGTTTGTCTCATGATTTTTAGAAACATGTTTGTGACTGGTACATTTTACAGGCTACTTTTAATAGCCTGAGGATCATAATGGGAACATATTTTTTTTATTGGGCTTGATCCCAAATCAATTGAAGTTAATGGGACTTTAGATTAAACTTGTAGAGATCCTGTAAGTCCTCTCAGACATGCCCATTTCCTCTTTTTGTCTCTAACTGGCAACTATGAAGTCTTTAGCAAAAGAAATGGTATTGCCTAGTAATAAAATAGAAGGACCCAGTTTCACGGGGAGATTTGGGGCTTGATTCATTAGATGATTCATAGATGTTAGGGTCGGAAGGGACCTCAATGGATCATCGAGTCCGACCCCCTGCATAGGCAGGAAAGAGTGCTGGGTCTAGATGACCCCAGCTAGATGCCTATCTAACCTCCTCTTGAAGACCCCCAGGGTAGGGGAGAGCACCACCTCCCTTGGGAGCCCGTTCCAGACCTTGGCCACTTGAACTGTGAAGAAGTTCTTCCTAATGTCCAATCTAAATCTGCTCTCTGCTAGCTTGTGGCCATTATTTCTTGTAACCCCTGCGGGCGCCTTGGTGAATAAATACTCACCAATTCCCTTCTGTGCCCCCGTGATGAACTTATAGGCAGCCACAAGGTCGCCTCTCAACCTTCCCTTGTGGAGGCTGAAAAGGTCCAGGTTCTCTAGTCTCTCCTCGTAGGGCTTGGTCTGCAAGCCCTTAACTATATGAGTGGCCCTTCTCTGGACTCTCTCCAGGTTATCCGCATCCCTCTTGAAGTGCGGTGCCCAGAATTGCACGCAGTACTCCAACTGCGGTCTGACCAGCGCCCGATAGAGGGGAAGTATCACCTCCTTGGGTCTATTCGTCATGCATCTGCTGATGCACGATAAAGTGCCATTGGCTTTTCTGATGGCTTCGTCACGCTGCCGACTCATGTTCATCTTGGAGTCCACTAGGAGTCCAAGATCCCTTTCCACTTCCGTGCCACCCAGCAGGTCATTTCCTAGGCTGTAGGTGTGCTGGACATTTTTCCTCCCTAGGTGCAGCACTTTGCATTTCTCCTTGTTGAACTGCATTCTGTTGTTTTCTGCCCATTTGTCCAACCTGTCCAGGTCTGCTTGCAGCTGTTCCCTGCCCTCCGGTGTGTCCACTTCTCCCCATAGCTTTGTGTCATCTGCAAACTTGGACAGAGTACATTTGACTCCCTCGTCCAAGTCGCTGATGAAGACATTAAAGAGTATCGGTCCAAGGACCGAGCCCTGCGGGACCCCACTGCCCACACCCTTCCAGGTCGAGACCGACCCATCCACCATGACTCTCTGTGTGTGACCCTCTAGCCAATTCGCCACCCACCGGACTGTGTAGTCATCCAAGTCACAGTCTCTTAACTTGTTCACCAGTATGGGGTGGGATACTGTATCGAAGGCCTTCCTGAAGTCTAAGTACACGACATCCACCCCTCCTCCTGTATCCAGGCGTTTCGTAACCTGGTCATAAAAAGAGACTAGATTAGTCAGGCACGATCTGCCTGCTACGAACCCGTGCTGGTTTCCCCTCAGCATAATTTGTCCTGCCGGGCTCTCGCAAATGTGAGCCTTGATAATTTTTTCAAAGATTTTGCCGAGGATGGAGGTGAGACTAACTGGCCTATAGTTGCCTGGGTCCTCCTTCCTCCCCTTCTTGAAAATGGGGACCACGTTGGCCCTTTTCCAGTCCTCCGGGACTTGGCCCGTGCGCCACGAGCGTTCAAATATTCCCGCCGGTGGCTCTGCAATGACGTCGGCCAGTGCCTTCAGCACCCTCAGATGGAGCTCATCCGGGCCTGCCGACTTAAAGGCATCCAGTTCCTCCAAGTGCCTCTGCACCATCTCAGGGTCTACACATGGTAGTATGGGGCCCTGCTGCTGCCTCTCTACAACCCCAGTGAGAGACTTGTCGTGTCCCTCGCTTAGGAACACTGAGGCAAAGAACTTGTTGAGGAGTTCAGCCTTGTCCCCCCTGTCCGTCACCAATTGTTTCTGCCCATTTAGCAGGGGTCCTATTCCTCCCTGGGCCTTCCTTTTACTCCCTATATATCTAAAAAACAATTTTTTGTTATCCTTTACTTGGGATGCCATCCTCAGCTCCATGGTAGCTTTGGCCCATCTAACTTTCTCCCTACAAGTACAAGCAGAGGAGGTATATTCGTCTTTGGTGATTTCTCCCTGTTTCCACTTTTTATGTGCTCCCCTTTTGGCCCTTAGGCTGCCCTGGATTTCTCTGGTCAGCCAAGGAAGCCTCCTGGCCCCTTTCCCTCTTTTCCCTCGCATCGGGATTGTCTTGCTTTGTGCCTGAAGGATCATTTCCTTAAGGCACAGCCACCCTTCTTGGGCTCCCATCACTTCAAAACTCCTACTCTGCAGTGCGTCTTTGACTAATCGTCTGAGTTCATTGAAATCAGCTTTCCTAAAGTCTAGCACTTTCACCCTACTAGTTACCTTACTCACTTGATGTTTTATAAAGAATTCTATTATTAGGTGATCACTGTCCCCAAGATGGCTGATCACTGTCCCCCTGATGAGTGGTTGGTGTCTGAAATGTATTGGGGGTGCCTCTGGAAGAGCTATTTTGGAACAACGTGGAGCAGGGATTGTCTCTTTATGTGGTTCAACAGCACCAACATACTGGTGGTGCCTGGCAAATAACACAGAGTGGGCAGATTTTGAAAGGTGCCGTTTTGGAACATACAACTCAGGAGCATTGGGAATTCAACCTGAAGGCACCAACAAAAGTAAAAATCCACCATTAAAAATAACTCTGGGAAAATAACAACTATTGAAAACTTCTCTCCAAAATTACTTGTTGCAAGAAGGTACCCCTATCTAGCAACAAGCAGTACCCTCTAGATAATGTTACTGCCCCCAGTATATATTAAGGATTTTGTATCAGCTTATTCCATGGAATACATGGGACATTGTCTTATCACATTTTTTTATGATTTTAGGTCTACCTAGCAACATCTGCTGACCCTTGCAAGTTTGCCTGGTGAATTTCTGCTGTCAGGGTTGACAGCCTGCTCCATGTACAGTGAAGTCTCTCTGATGACAGTCTCTTTACTGGGCCACTTCCACGTAAGTTTCCTCATGGAAAATATCTTGGAAATATTTTTACTCAGCCATCCAAAAATGCCCATCTGTCTTTTGTGCTCAAGACCTTGGGAAACTCTACCTGGCAATGGGCAGGGCAAATGAAATTAAAAAAAAAAGTTTTTCTGCACACTGCTGCATGTATGTCCAAGACTTCAGATTCACTTAATATAGTTGTGTGCACAATTATTATTGCATGAAGTAATTCTAATTTCTCATTGAGAGTTGGGCAGGGCTTCACCATCCAACCAGGTGTATTGGAATACATGGTATTTCAAGGAAAATGCCACTATCACACTCTTTCTGGCATGACATTTCCAGTTGGCTGCTGCAGCAGAAAGGCCAGGGTTTGACTGGTTTCAGTTTTGAGATAGAATACATCAAATATTAGCAGAAAGATCCAACATATTACTGTTCAACCTATCTTGAAAATCCTAGAATAAGAAATAATGGTGACAGATTGTACTATGTGATGCCAAGTACAGAATTTTTAACGGCAACCATTATAAGTAGAGATGAATCTGACATCCCAACACCAATTACTTACATGAAAATTCAGTCCAGAGCTTACATTTGCAACCCCAGTAAGATAATGATTTTTATGTGTGCTGTCATAGCCCCTATGATTCCTAGTAATAGACCAGGACCCTATCTGTAGGATGCACAACAGAATAGTACATGTTATAGGTTGAATTTCCATTGGGATACTTAAGATACATAGGAAAATTAACCATGCTTGAAGTTATGAAAGTACAGAAACACTAGAACTCAGCAATATAAATTATGATCTAATTCGCCTGCCATTTAGACTAATGCCATCATATCATGTGTTGGCTAGAGTGTAGTTTTTCTTGGTGCCTTCTGGTAACAAAATAGAAGGACCCAGTTTCACTGTGAGAAACATCTGTGCGTTCCACATGAAAGACATGTAAAATACATAAAATAATTCCCAGGTTATACTGCTAACTTTACAGACAAAAGCACCCCCGCCCCAAGAAATACTTTTCCCAAAAGAGGTTTGCTTGTTCTTTTTCAGTCACTAATAACAGAGATACACATGCCTTCTAAGTGTGGTGAGTCACACCATCCATTACAGGAAAACTGCAATAATGCCAGAGATGTAAGATCTTGCCAAAGAAGGTTGTTATTACAACTAATAAAACACTTATAAGCTTTATGCATTCCTCTGTGATTACAAACTGGAATTTATTTCTAAGCACCTTTCAATGTGCTGAATACCTTAGAGATGCCTCCATGAATTAATGAAAGACATTAAGGACTTGCCTGCTGGTCCTGGGGAAGATTGGGGGGTTGCGGGGGTGGGTTCGTTGAACATGCCTTGTCCTACTTGAGCCCTTTAATGTTCTTCAGAACCGAAAGTTAACCTGGAAGTTCACCAGACTGGAGACACTAGTGCTCTGGCCTTGTTTCTAACAGCTGCTTTCAGCCCCACCAGAGACCAAGGACTTGAGAATAGGATCAGAGGACAAGCTCAGAGTAGCATCACATGTATCAGTGGTGCAGAGCACCTCTGTGCTGAGAAAATGGTGGTGGTGTGATTTGAACTAAAACAAATTTGGGGGTTTTTAGTTCAAAATGCATCACTGCTGCCATTTTTTCAACGTGGAGGCACACTGTGCTGCTCATACACATGTTCCTGATGTGGCGCCAAGTGCTTTTAATTTGGGTGACTCATTAATTAAAAGTGCCTGGTGCTGCATCAGGAACACATGTAAAAATGTAATGATTAACTAGATTAAATATCAAGTTTAAAAAAAAACACAACAAAGTAGACAAATATAGGTAAAATAGTCAATAGTATCATTAGTCCTGTAGTCATTGTACTTAAATGTATATCTCTAATTCAGATCCATAAAATAAAATCTAGCCTTCTTGAGTGTCTTGACAGTGTCTCCAGTATTTTACTGTCTGTCGTTCAGTAATGCCAACTCTTATTAACCTGATTTCCAAGTCAAATTATCTCTGACTCATGATCTCCTGATAGAGAGATCAAATCTCAGGATTTTTTCCTCTGGCGCATGTAAGGTCACCAAACTGGTAAGTCAGTGGAGAGGAAGGGGCAGAGGGAGAGGGAAGGGGTGGGGAGGGGAGGGGGAGATTGAGACCCCCACAGTGAGGGTGTGAGTAGGGATGGGGTGAATGGGGCTCCAGGGCCAGAGCAAGTCATGCAACAGAGCCCTGGGTGGCTGTATGTGTGTGTCCCTCACTCCCAAGCCACAGCCCTCCCAGCCCTGCTGCTGCCCCTCACTCCTGACCCACAGTACCCCACATCCTGCCGGGGTGTGCAGGGGCCTCCCCTTTCCAGGCTCCAAACCCCCCACACACACCTTCATAAATAACTCCCCCCACGCACACACACTTCAAAAATAGCATCTCATGATATACATTCCAAATCTCTTAATTTCTAAGAGTTTGTCTCATGATTTTTGACAGTGGCAATATTGGTCATTTCTACAGCTGAGTTAATATTACCAGACCTGAGTTAAGGTTTTTAGCTAAAGCTAAAAGCAGCCTGCAGGACTGTGAATTAGAAAAAAGACATTACTGAGAACAGCTAACAGACAGCAAAATTGCAGAAGGAAGGATAGTTTAAACAGCAGAATATCAAGACTATTAAAAAGGATAGAGGGCTGTTAACACCTGTGGAGTACAGTGAGATTAACAGGTAGTGAGATGACCAGGGGTATGATGTCAACTGATATCAGCACTGCCTGAATAGAAATTCAGCTGCCCCTCCCAAGCAGTTGATTTTAAAGTTTGGGTAAAGCAGGAATCAAAGGGGTGCGGGGGCAGAGCGTGCAACGGTACCACTGCATCCCCCGTGGATCCACCTCTGTGCATATTCACTGGGACATGCTGTTGCTTCAGTACAGACAAGCTCTGAAGTGTAACACACAGTAATCTGGCCAGCTCATTGAGTCTGCAGTCCTCACTCAGCTAACCCTTACTGACTTCAGCTCCTCCTGATTAAAGCCTGCATAATGAAGGCCTACGAAGGGTATGGACTCATAAACATTTTATAGTGTGGTCTGAGTGCTGTTTTCTGGGATCTCCAGGTCCTCATGGTTATTGCCCATTCCCCATTTTCAACTATGGGGTGTAGAAATGATCAGAGGATGACTAAAAATCTTGGTGTTGATTTAATGGGAAAATCCACTACTACTGTTTCATTTAGTTATTTATTTTTCATTCATTTGCTCTCAGCACAGCAATTTCTGATCTCAGCCTCAAGCCAGTGAGCAAACTAACCTAGAAGGGCTCGAGTAGAACCCTAGACTTCCTTCTAAGAATTGTCTTCCCACTGCTTCTTCTCCTTCTGTGTTTGCCTGATTCCAGGTAGTACAGTCAAGAAATAGGATACAGAAGGCCAGAAGAGAGGTGCTCGAGGACTTCTTGTTTTTTTGACTTTCAGTTTAGGTAAGTTCTGAACATAGTGTTCAGGGAGGAGGCTGTGACATTCAGGCGAGCATCTGGGGCCAGACTAGATTGCCACAGGCAGGTAAGATAAGGGCTTTAAACATACATGGTCAGTAGGGCTGTGTGAAGCTTTGGGTGCTGATTTGATTTGGAGGAAATTTGGCCCGATTTGGTGGCCGAATCTCAAATCCGAATTGAATCAAGAGACCAATTAAAAGGTCTGAATTGATTTTAAAATCTCTCCGAATTGATGCAGAAAAGATTTGGAGAGCTTCAGCGATTCAGACAGTCCCCACTCGCTGCTGCAGGAAGCTGGACCTGGACTCCATGCTGGTAAGTAGCGGGTGGGGGAGGGGAGGCTGTAGGAGTGGGGAGGGGACCATGGAGGGATGCCTACCAGGCCCCATCCCCTGCCTTCTCCCCCAGTCCCCCAAGCACCTCCCTGACCCCTGCCTGCTCTCTTAGCCCCCCATGGCTGCTCTGCTTGGCCCTAGCTCCTGGCTCTAAGAAAAAGCCCCCACTCACTGGCTGCTGCCAGGTGGGGAGCCAATCCCCACTGCCCCCCACTGCCCCATGCCATGTGTGGGGCTCTGTCATGAGCCCCCTGATCCAGGCCTGTTATCCCAGCCGCCCCCATGGCTGCCCCACCTACCCCTGCTCCTGGCCCTATAAAAAGGAAAAAAAACACCCAAACTCACCGGTTGCTGCAGTGGCCTTGGGGCACCTGGGGGCTCTTGACAGAGCGCCCCCACACAGCATGGGGCAGTGGGGGCAGCAAGCATGGCCCCCTATCAGGCAGGAGCCGGTGATTTGGGGCTATTTTTTTTTTTTTTAAGGGCTGGGAGCTGGGCTGGGTGGGGTAGCCATGGGGGGGGGCGGCTGGGAAAGTAGGTGGGGGTCAGGGGGCTCTTGACAGACCCCCCCATACAGCATGGGGCAGCAGGAGGCAGTGGGGATTGCCCCCTGTCTGGCAGCAGCCTGTGAATGGGGGCTTTTTTTTTTCCCAAAGAGCTGGGAGCTGGGGCCAGGTGGGGCTGGAAGAGCAGGTGCGGGAGGGGCCTGTGTGATTCAGAGATTCAGCTGATTTGGCAGCAGCCAGATCTCTGAATCAGATTCAGCTGAATTGATTTGGGACAGTGATTTGAATCACCGAATGAAATCACTGTCCCCCGAATCGGCCGAATCTGAATCTGAAGTGAATGCTAGCCGCTTCACACAGGCCTAATGGTCAGCAAGTTTAGATTAGAGCAGGACTGTCCAACTTTGGCATGGCAGGTGTGCCCCCACCCAATTCCCCCCTAAATTGCAAGTGGTACTGCCAAGGCTGTGCCAGTAGTACACTGCCCCGTCCCCTGCTAAAGGCATGTGGTTCCCCCTCCGCCCCTCCCGGCCACATTGACTACACCAGCAGCACACCATCCTCTGCTATGCAGCACTAGGAGAGGCAGGTGCAAGGGCCCATGGCAGGAGTGGATCAAGAGGGGGTGCAGTATTGTGGGGTCCACCCCACATTTGGACTGCTGTGGGAGCAGAAGTGGGGAATTTTTTAAAGTCCAGAATCAGGTAAAAGTCCTGTCCCCTGTCCCTCCACTCATCGCCCCCTCCTTTCCTTTCCATCCTCAATAGCTTAGGCATCCCATGTCCCCATTGATCTCACTGTCCCTAGCTGAGGGGGAGGGGGCTCCAGAGCCTTTTCTGCCTGCTCCAGCCAGATGCTGTGGCAGTAGCAGTGACAGGTAGACTCATCCTGTCTGCCCAGTCCCCCCGGCAGTGGCAGATTTACCATGAATCAAACTGTGTGGTGGCACGGGGCCCCCAATGACAGGGGGCCCCACCGCTGACACTGCTTCCACCACCAGACAGCTTCCTGCATTTGGTTTGTGGCCCTGTCTCCTGCCCAGCAAGTTGTGGGCATCTTCAGCCGTTCCGGCTGGAAATTCTGGCCATTGCCCTTCCCCCATGGCTGATGTGCCATGCTAATTCCCCCACGGACGTGCCGTGGCATGGGAGGTGGAGCCCTGTATCCTGCTTGGATCACAGGGCCCCACTAACCATAAATCCTCCATTGCCCCCAGGTGTTCCCTGCCAACTCTAGAGCAAGCGTGGGCCAGAGACCAGCCTGTTGCTGTTCTCGGCTAAGCCTGGCTGCAATGCCTCTGAAGTGCCTCCTCACCATGAAATGAATTGGGAGAGTTGTGTTTTGGGAGAGTTGTGGGGGAGGGACTCCAGAGCCTCTGCAGCCAGGATCAGCACAGCAACAGCCATGGCAGCAGGTGAGTTCGCTGAAACCCCCAACCTCCCTGTGCTTGCCTCTGGGTTTGTGGGGCACACCCAGGAGAATGGGCAGAAGGGAGGATCCCACCTGCTGCCCCTGCTACTGTCCCCTACTGAGCCAGGGGCAGGAGTGGCTCTGGTGCCCTGCCCCACCCCCCATCACCCTAGGACAGCAGCCGTGATGGATGGAGAAGAGGTGAACGCAAGGGGAGGGGACTTGCTGCTGAGGATGGAAGGAAAGGAGGGGTGGGTTCTAAGAGCTGTGGGAGATGGGTGATGAGATTCTTAACGGATTTGGGGACTTAATAAGAGTCCCTGTTGCTACTCCCATGATGTGATCTGTTTGCCTGGGGTGGGGGAGCTGGGAGCCAGAATGTACCCACCCTTGTAGCACCCATTGCTGCTCTCACAACAACCTGTACAAAATCCTGGATCTGCCCAGGCCTACAAGTCACATCTTAGCCACTTACGAGCTACAAGTTGGTCAGCTCTGAGTTAGTACATAAGCCTGGAGGTGGCCCTGGATAACAGTGGGCATGTCTATATGTGCATTAATGTGCTGTTACTGCACATTAAGTTTAGTATCTATAATATGAGGTACTAACTAAATGCACAGTAACTGGTGTTACTGCACAGTAGCACTGGCACATGGTCTTTTCATGACACTGCTCAGTAGACTAATTCTACTGCACATTAGCACAGCTTTTGCCATTACAAGCTAATGAACAGTAGACTTAGTCTACTGCACATTAAGCATCTTGTGTAGACGCACCCAGTAAATACCTTATATGGCAGAGACTGAAACAGAACACTCTCTACATCAGCATCTTCAGAGTCACTGCTACACTAAGACCAGAAAAACTAGGGACCTTGCTAAGGTGCTTGGAGTCAGTTTTAACTCTGCTGCAGTTATTAGATTAGAGAGAGACATCAAAGGGATTAAAAACCAATACTAAGTGAAAACGCTGTTGCAGTCATGTTTGGTGTCAGGCAAAGACATGGAGGCAGGCAACAAAATGCAGCCTGTGAAATGGAGGCAGTCAATAAAAAATCTAATTCCATTTACTACTGGTGCCACATTAGATCCTCTAATTCAATGCACTGTGTTTGAAAGACTGAATTTTTGCACTGTCAGCTCCTGAGATACTCAGTACAAGTATATGATTGTTATAAGTGTTCAGGAAGCAGAACAAGAACTAGCAGTTGTGATTATAAACACTTCATCGCACTTCTATCTGATAAGAATATCAAGTGCCATTCTTTCCTGCTTAAAAGAACTCCTTATGAAATAATGTGTTAAAAACTGAAATGGAGTTTTTAAAAAGGGGGCGGGGAAACAACCTTCCCAGAAGTAAATGGTTCAGAATTATGGTCTCTGTGTTGTTACAAATGTGAATTTCTCTGTGTGAACCTGAACTTATGTGTGAACCTGATGTTTAGACCTCAGAGTCTTCTGGCTGTTACTGGGGGACTCCAAGAGAAGGCTCCCTGTTGATAAGAAGCTGCTCCCATTGGAATGTACTTCCTCACTGAGATAGTCAACTAAGCAGAGCAAAGAAGGTGATGGGAGCAGGCAGCTACACAACCTCCACATGCATGCAGCCTTCCCAAATGGGGAGAAGGACTAAGATCAGAGAAGGAGAACAAATAGGTGATTTTAAATATAAAACTCTTGCTGTTTCATTCCCAGCCAGCCAGTCCCATTAAAATAATCTCTATATCTATACCGAATGGTACAGAGCTGTCTTTAGCATGATGCCTTAGCAAATCACGTAGTTCTAGCCATGGGCCTTTACAGGTCAATTCAATGATCCCTTGAATTCATACACCAGGAGAGCTAACTTCATTTCCTCCTTACTGCTCAGGGGAGTTATAATGGGAGCAAGACACAAAAGAAGATCCTGCAAGCTGGTGGCATGGGTAGAACTGGAAATTTGAGTGGGCCCCAACTTATATTGTATGGCAATGAGCAAAAGTCAGAAGTAACCACGGAATACTGCAAGTGGCTTAAAACAAGTGATGCCTTAAAATAAATGAAGATTATTCATGTCAGGACCCCTAGGACTTGAACATGGGCCTTCTCAGTGCATGACTGGAGGCTGGAACTACAGCATCACCAAGAAACTGATAGGGTACTAGAGCCAGTCCAGCCTGGTGCCTCCTGTGAGGGTCCCAATGGGGAGTCAGGTGGGAAAGCAATGGGAGCCACAAGACCCTGGTGGGAGGCCTATAAAACCTTCCCACTTCCTGCAGGGCCCTGTCTCTGCAGCAACACTTCCAGTGTCTTTGCAATGGACCTTCATGCCTGACTCTGGTACTCCTGCTTGTGCCTTGGACTCCCTTGTACTGCTTGTGCCTTGTTCCTGTCCTGCTTCCAGCCCTGTCTTCAGCCTTGGACCCATGTATCACTCCTGCTTACCTCATCCTGTCTGTTGGATTTCTTGGTTCCTGACCTCTGGCATGGCCTTGACCACAAACTAGCTTGATCCCCGGGCATGCACCATTAACTCAGACTTACATCTGGTACTTTGACCCTCAGCTTGGCTTCTGGACCTATGGCATTGGAGACCCTTGGTTTCTCAGCTCTGATCCCCCATCTCTGAGTTTTACCTGTGACATTTCCTGTATCTCCTGACTTTAACATACATTAAACAAACAAACAAAAACCCTTTTAACCAACATACTTAAATCTGCCATTCACAAAGATTCAGATTTGAGTGAGCCCCAGCACTAACTGGGTGGGCTCACGGTCTTCAGAAACTTGCAGGAATGACTCCCATGATAGCTAACTGGTGTTTTATTTAGCATTGCTATTTACTTACAGACTGGATCACTTGGCTAGCATTTCCTTCTCTACTGAGACCTTGTTGCATATAAATTTAAGTTCTATCACTCCACTCTGTGGCTGTTCCCCTATGTTGACTTTGTTTTACTCATGTTTATTTCCTACTTATGGGGACTTTTTACCATCTTGTACCATCTATATTTTTCCCAGAGCCTGATGAAATGACTTTGATCTCAAAAGCTTGCAGAAAAGGACAATTTTCTTGAGATTTCACAGTTGTTCTAAAAAAAGGTATCATTTTGGAACCAAGAGTTCTAGTTTTTTGTAGGTCTTCTTGTCTCAGACCAACAGGGCTACCAAGTACACTCCTGAAACATGGAAGATACTAAACTACCCAGACACCTGCTCTAAACTACCCAGACATCTGCTGGGAGATGCAGACAGCAAAGTCCCACCGTTCACGCATGTTCCTATCCTGTGTACAGGACCCCCACCTGATGCAGGTCCCACTAGGGGGAATGCCTTACTGGACCTGGTATTGGCAATCGGGGATGACATGGTAGGGGACCTACAGATCGGTGGTTACCTGGGGGACAGTGATTACCAAATAAAAGAATTCATCAAAAGAAGTTGAGTGGGTAAGGTAACTAGTAGGGTGAAAGTGCTAGAATTTAGGAAAGCTGATTTCAATGAACTCAGGCGACTAGTCAAGGACGCACTGCAGAGTAAGAGTTTTGAAGAGATGGGAGCCCAGGAAGGGTGGCTGTGCCTTAAGGAAATGATCCTTCGGGCACAGAGGGAGACGATCCCAATGTGAAGAAAAAGAGGGAAAGGGGCCAGAAAGCTTCCCTGGCTGACCAGAAAAATCCAGAGCAGCCTACGGGCTAAAAGGGGAGCATATAAAAAGTGGAAACAGGGAGAGATTACCAAAGAGGAGTATACCTCCTCTGCTCGCACTTGTAGGGAGGCACGACAAGTCTCTCACTGGGATTGTAGAGAGGCAGCAGCAAGGCGCCAGACTACCATGCGTAGACCCTGAGATGGTGCAGAGGCACTTGGAGGAACTGGATGCCTTTAAGTCGGCAGGCCCAGATGAGCTCCATCTGAGGGTACTGAAGGCACTGGCCGACATCATTGCGCAGCCACTGGCGGGAATATTTGAACATTCATGGAACACGGGCCAGGTCCCAGAGGACTGGAAAAGGGCCAACGTGGTCCCCATTTTCAAGAAGGGGAGGAAGGAGGACCCAGGCAACTATAGGCCAGTCAGTCTCACCTCCATCCTAGGCAAAGTCTTCGAAAAAATTATCAAGGCTCACATTTGCGAGAGCCCGGCAGGACAAATTATGCTGAGGGGAAACCAGCATGTGTTCGTAGCAGGTAGATCGTGCCTGACTAATCTAGTCTCTTTTTATGACCAGGTTACAAAATGCCTGGACGCAGGAGTAGGGGTTGACGTCATATACTTAGACTTCAGGAAGGCCTTCGATACGGTATCCCACCCCATACTGGTGAACAAGTTAAGAGGCTGTGACTTGGATGACTACACAGTCCAGTGGGTGGTGAATTGGCTAGCGGGTTGCACCAAGAGGGTTGTAGTGGATGGGTCGATATCGACCAAGAAGGGTGTGGGCAGTGGAGTCCCACAGGGCTCGGTCCTAGGATCGATACTCTTCAATGTCTTCATCAGCGACTTGGACAAAGGAGTGAAGTGTACTCTGTCCAAGTTTGCGGATGACACAAAAATGTGGGGAGAAGTAGACACGCCGGAGGGCAGGAAACAACTACAAGCAGACCTAGACAGGTTGGACATATGAGCAGAAAACAACAGAATGCAATTCAACAAGGAGAAATGCAAAGTGCTGCACCAAGGCATCCCCGGGGGTTACAAGAAATAACGGCCACAAGCTAGCAGAGAGCAGATTTAGACTAGACATTAGGAAGAACTTCTTCGCAGTTAGAGTGGCCAAGGTCTGGAACGGGCTCCCAAGGGAGGTGGTGCTCTCCCCTACCCTGGTGGTCTTCAAGAGGAGGTTAGATAGGCATCTAGCTGGGGTCATCCAGACCCAGCACTCTTTCCTGCCTATGCAGGGGGTCGGACTCAATGATCTATTGAGGTCCCTTCTGACCCTAGCATCTATGAATCTATGCTGAATTTTAGCTGATTTTGGATTTAAAATTTCATTGCAGAACAACAAGAAAGATATTTTACCTCCCTGTCTGCCATCTGACACCTCCAGGGAAGGAATTCTACCTGATCAACCCATCAAAGAGCTACTCAGCACAGCTCACATAGACACTCTCATGGACCCAGAGGGACAGCCCTCCATCTCCAGCTCCCTCTGTGCAAAAATGAAATTTATTTCCTACTTATGGGGATTTTTATCATCTTGTACCATCTACATTTTTCTCAGAGCCTGATGAAGGCACTTGGATCCTGAATGCTTGCAAAAAAGGACAATTTTCTTGTGATTTCCCTGTTGGTCTCATAAAAGGTATCATTGTGGAAGCAGGAGTTCTAGTTTTTTGTATATTTTACTCATAAAGCACTTTGGTTTAGATGAGTTTCTTAATTTTTAATTCCAGTCAAAGAACGAGTGGGAATCAGCCTGTCAGTACATTTTAAATCTGAAAATACCACTGTTCTAAAAAAAAGCTTCTAAGACTTAGCATATTGCCATTCTTTTCCTAGTAGGGGGTTTCCTTGTGGTTCTGCTCCCTCTGCTGGACTTTCTTTTGTCAGGCATAAAGCATTCCTCTTCTTAGGTGTCCCTGTTCTTTGCTAGGTCTATGCATGGAGGGCAACCTGTGCCAACTGATGCAGGGAAAAGCTTTGCTTCTGTACCATGGGTCCTGCTGCAGGTGAAAACATGTCAGAAATCATATTCAAAACCCTCTGTTGTTGGTTAGCCAAAACTGACTAAAAACTTTGTCTTTGCAGCAGAAAATTTAAATGCCTGTCTTGGCCCAGAAGTGAGTAAAATCTTCTTCTTAGTAAAATCTAGTCAGAATTACAAAAAGATTACACTCCACATGTGCTCCCCCACACCATTTGTATATACAGATATATGTAACATGTGTGACACCATGCACACACATGCACTCTTTCCCATTTTTAATTAATTATAAGAATTTTTGGTCTTGCTTATCCACAACTCTGTATATTTGATCTCTGCCCCACCCCCTCCCAGTTGTTCTCTCCAGTTTGCTCAATATTCATCCATGTTGATAACATGGGTTTCTATACTCTGGATATGTGAAAAAGACCCCTGAGACCTAGTACAGTGGTATAAGTGACTGATCTCCCTTGTGTGCCAGGAAGAGGAGATCCCTACATGGTGGGGACCCTCCTTGCACAAATTGGAGGGATGTAAGCTAGCAGATGAGGGGTCACTACACTCTGGCAATGGGAGCAGACTTACTCTCATTTTCTCCACCACCAGCAAAGTAGGTGGATAGGCATCTAGAGGGAGGGTAGATGGAAGGAGGGGAAGAGACTGTCTTGAGCAAATGCCACACACTATAATAGAGTATAAACTCAGACAAACAGTCTCACTAATTTTAAAGCTAGCTCAGGTATGTCTATAACATTTGCAGTCCCATTTGACTGCAGTGTAGACATCCCCACAGACTGAGCGCACCAGTCAAGTATTTACTGCTTCACTAATGTTAATTTGTTTTTTCCACCAAGTCTCTCTGTATATTGTACTTTAATCCTTTAAAAAAAAAAAGATTGATGCTGGCATAATGTTACACCAGCCAGCAGGACTAAACGCTCTCATCTTTTTTGTTTTCAAGCAAAGTTGTCAAAGTTAATTTTTTGCCATTGCCTTGAAGTATATATTTTCTGATAACAAGGAAACCACATGCATGCTTTTGACAGGTTCATTGCATAATCACTGATAATCATGATAATCTTCCTTAATTACTGTGAATAATTCATTTATAATCAGACTACTTGCATGCCTTCAGGTCAGGTCACTGCAGTGTGTTAGCTTCTGAGACACCTTAGAGCAGTAATCACCAGGGATCTGGGTTTTCCGTTTCCCACAGAAAAACAGAGAAAAACACAGATTTCATCCTTTAACCAAGGAAAACGTGAATTTCTCATTTAAAAAGAGAAACCAGCGCATTTTGCACTTTTGCAAAAAGCTCTCTGCAGGCTGGCAGAGTTGCAGCCTGGAGAGCAGCTCTCATAGGTAAGTGGGATGGGAGGAGGGGGAGATTGAGGTCCCTATTGGGAGGGAGGGAGGGAGTTGGATAGGGTTGGGGCTGGGGCTGGGGCTGCTACCCAGCCGGGCAGTGCATGGGGTTTGGGTCCTAGGATCGCAAAGCGCGGCCACAAGGCCCCAGTGTGGTGTGGGACTGGGCTGCAGGTGGTTTGTCCAGGGCGTGATGGAGGTGGGGCTGGTTTCCTGCCCCTCTGCGCACTCCAGAGGTGCAGCCCCTGTGGGCTTGGGCTCCTGCCGTGCTGCCCTCCCCTGGGGGCCTGCGTGTTATCAAATTAACCTGATTGCTTAAATCACAAGTGAGCCTTTGAAAAAGGGGATAACGCAGAATGCCGTGTTTATTGATTACATGAGTTAGACACAGAGGTTCTGACACACCAGTCATACAAACATACACAAATCATCATGCACATCATCACACACAAACATACACATAGAGAGAACAACAATTCCATGCAAACAGACAGATACTAGATATAGTTACCAGCAATAGTTGCTCAATGTTAACACAGGGTGGCCAACCCTGTGTTCACTGAGTAGCTGAGATGTTGAAGCTGATGATGGTGGTGAAAGACAGTAGCTGGAATGAGATGAAAAGCAGGTGTGTCTGTGCTCCGGAAAGGAAGACAGAAGATTTCACCCACTTGGCATCATTTGAGTTCTCTTTTTATATGGTTTGCCAGTCTTTGTTTTGCTTCTTGGGGTTTTTCCATGCTTAGTCTGTGTTTTAGCAGCTGCTTTGCATCTGTCTTCTTCTTATCTTAAATCGAGGTCACTTTAGTTGTAAAAATGGGTCTCAGCCTTAAAGTGTTCTTGTTGCCCACATGGCAACATTTCTTCTTCTTCTATCTCCTTTGTGCTCTGGAGCTACAAAGGGATTCTTCAGCTGTTTGTTAGTTAGTTACTGACTGGTAATTTACACATCTGGCACCTTGTTGCTTACATAAACAGTTACATCCTCTCTCCTTTTTCTCATGCAAAACTCCCATTCATTCTTCACTCACCCCTTACCCATGTCTCTCATGCCCACAAAGTTTGTTCACTTGTGTCAAGCTGGAAGCATTACAGAATAGAGTCAAGCAGCTACTTTCTAGAAGACAGAAATCAATTAATTAAATTCATGCTAGATTCCACTAAACTATTTAAAGGTTTAACTAAATGTTCCTCCTTTGACCCTCCGTATGCCAGTGATGGATGGGTCACAATTACTTAAATTTGTCTGGCTAATAAGTATTTGGTTTCTAGTTGTAATTTTTTAAGTCATGGGTACATTGATTTTATCTAACAGAACATATAACACATGATACCAAATGCAATACCTGTCATTATAAAGAGAATTATCACTGGGTGTAACATTACATTTATAATGGCTCTTCCTAAAGGACCCCATCCCATAAAGATATCATACTAATGATACACAGTCATTTGTTTAGCTTGCTCAGAAACTTTAAGGATTTCTTTTCTTTGGTATAGGATAGAAATGCTACGCATTTGTGTATTTTTGTGAGCAGTTGTGGTTAATTGAGTTATTTGAGAATTTATCATTAGGTCAGAAAGGGTAGTTTAATTAACACCTAAAGAGAAAATGAAGTTCTATGTATTGTCATGTTCAAGGTTTATATTTTCTATCATTTGATTTGTGAAGTAATGTGTGAGACGAGGAGTCTGGATAACTGTGACATTACATATTCATTGCTGGACTGGAGGAAAGGATGCATTTTTCCCTTGCCAAATGATTTGCTCAAATCTTATCACACACACACACACACACACACACACACACACAGAGTGGTCTCTATCAAAATACAATTTGGTGGTGATTTTTTCTAATTCATCTTAATAGCATGTGGCTAATCCTTCGCCTTGGAATGAACAAGGCTCCTCTAGCCGGGTAATGTGGGACATACCCACTGATGGGCTGTCTATTTGTCACACATTCAGAGGTCATTCATATATTTGCCAATTAGTCTTGGAATCCAAATGTGCTGCCCTTGAATAAAAGGAAGTGGGTGTGACCCAGCACTGCAGGACACAGCAGGGCTGCACAAGAAAGCTCCTTGCTGGTGCAAGCTCCATGCTGCCCTGGCAAGTGCCACCTGCACATGCAGCAATAGTGGGGGTGGTTGTGCAGGGTTGTGCCCCTCACTGCTGCTGTGTACACAGGGGGTGTCTCACCAGGGCAGCACAGAGCTCACAGCAGCAACAAGCTTCCCCGCATGGCTCTGCTGTGCCCTGCAACACTGAGTCACACTCTCTGGGCTGTGGAGGCCCCAGGGGAGGGCAGCAGGGTGGGAGCCCAAGCCCACAGCAAGCAGCCTGTGCCTGCCTCTACCCCGCATACAGGCCTGGGGGCATGGGTCCCCCCTACCCCACCCAGGAGTGCATGCAGCAGCAGGGAGCCGGCCCCACACCCGAGACTGCAGCATGCAGGCAGTGGGCAGCAGGGGTGGGGAGCCGGGCTCCACTCTGCTACAGCAGCCACTGACTCCTGTTGGAGGCAGGGGGCTGTGGACCCTGGCCCCATAGCCCTGGCAGCTGGGAGCAGGGGCCTCCTCCAGCAGGGGAGTGAGGGGCCCCAGCAGGGCTGGGGGGGTTGTGGGAGGAGTGGAGGGAGTGAGGGGCCCCAGCAGGACCAGGAGCTGAGCAGGGGGTGGGGTGGGGAGGGGTGAAGGGCAGGGAAACCCAGGATCCCTGGTAATCACAAAGGGCGTGTTATGAGACCAGCAGAAGTATGTTGTGGAAAATGTTACTTTATCAGTATCAGATCTGGCCCAGGGGTTGAACAATTTGTCAGTGGGGGATCGGTGGCAATTAACCCTGCCACAGCACCTTGCTGCCTGAATTCCAAACCCTGCACAGTAGGATCAGGCCCTGGCCATGCTGGCCCCATGTGGTGGGATCGGACCCACAGACTCATCCAGCACCACTTATACAGCCTGCAGGATCAAAAGGTTGGGCACTGCTGTGTATGTCTTGTATGTGTATGTGTAATATAAACATCTTTTCAGATTTAAGACTGAAAAGGTGCCACCAGTTTTAATCCAGAAAATAATGTACCCTGGGTATAAAAGGTTTGGAGCAATGCTGGCATAGAGCACTATTTCTCAACCTTTTTAGCCTCTAGGCACCTCTCTAATGTCTCCAAATTTTATGGCGCTGCAGTTGAAAATCAGTGAGCTTGGATCTAAATTTGGAAAATATATGGAAGGGTGCCTTGAGGCTGAAAAAGGTTAAGAACCATTGATTTAGGTGGTGACACTTTGAAGCACTATTGCTCCTGCCATACCTACTGGGTGTGTCTATATGAGATGTTTACTGTGCAGCAGATTAATTAACCGCTCAGTAAACATCTTGGCACCTACATATATAACTCTATTAGGGTGCATGAAACTACTAAACTCCGCAGCAGGGTTGCACTTGTAAATACAAGTACTGCCCTGCAGTACTGCTGCAGTACTTGTATTTCATGAGCACCAGTGCATGTGCAGACACTGTTTCAGCTGACTGGGGGACAGGGTGTTTTTGTGTGGGGCTAGCTAGCAGGCATCCCCTGTACTGAAGCACACTCATGCCTCAGCCAGCTGCGCTACAGTATGTGCAGCCTGGTCAGAAGAGCCCTGGGCTGGCAGGCTAACCTCAGGGTCCCCTGACAGCCTGGGCTGCTCTGACCGGGCTGCATGTGCTGTGGAGCAATAAACTCCAGAATTTATTCATGTGCATTAATCACACATGTAGATGCATCCACTAAGTTCCCTGTGCTCTCTGGTCTGACTAAAAGGACTATCTGAGGGCAGGGTGAGAAGGTAATTGAGTTTTCATGAACAAGAAAGTACTGGCTTCTATGTACAGGCATTCAGCAAAAGTGCCATATATTTAAACAATGACTAAATGTTAAAAGCTTTGTGGGTAAAAACACAGCAGCAAAATATTGAAAAAAGCTTGAACTATCAATAACTATTATTTCCATAAGTCCCCTTCACCCCAGTGGAACAGTGTATCCTAGTTAGATAATGTTTTGAAAGAAAAAGCAAATTGTTGTAGCTCTTCATATGAATACTGCAGTAGAATGGCACACTGAAGGTGGCGTATGCCTCAGGACTATGTGGCCCATGGAAGCGGCAACTTTCAGGAGACATTGTGCACAGATCTACTATCCCAGCAGGAACTCTGAGAGGGAGAATCCCCCTAGGCCAGTATTTCTCAGCTGGTGGGTCATGACCCAAAAGTGGGTCGCAAGAATATTTGAAAGGGTCGCAACCAAGTCCACAGAAAAACCTGTGAAAGCATGGGTTTCCCCTTGCAGGATGGCAGTGTTCCAGCCTGCAAGTGGCTGCTTGGGATGATTGGAGGCAGTGGGCACATGTGCCTGGCCCTTCAGCAGGGGAAGAAGACAGGGGTGGTCCTTCTCAGCAGGGAGCTGTGTGCCTGGCCCAGCAGCATGGGGCTGATGTCCATACACCCAGGGGCTGGCACTCGCTGCTCGTGCTCCAGCTCAAGTGGGAGTGGGGCAGATGGGGCCCCATCCAGTAGGGCTGGGGCTCGCAGGGGACTGCAGATCAGGAGTGAGGGGCATCACCATGGCCTCGGGAAGACAGCGGGCTGTGGTTTGGGGGGTGAGGGGTGCCCACAGTGGACTTTGGGTTGGACACCAGCAGGGTCAGGGGGTGTGGGTTGGGACAAGCGATTGATCTTGATAAATGGGTCCTGGAATGAAAAAGGTTGAGAACCACTGCCTTAGGCTGTCAATAGTTGGCAGTGTCCAGGCATGACTATAATTAGAGAAAAAACAGGAAGCTATTTGTTCGGAGGAAAAAAACTGCAGTTCTTGGCTTGACTGATTTATTCTTTATTATCATCATTATTTTGGAAACTTCCAAAATAAATTTACTTTTCTCACTGTTATAATCCATGTGATAATCTCTCTCTTGCTTTAATAATTTACGTATTTAATATCCAGTCCAAAACTAACCATAACGTTAGTAAAGCTGCCATTTGAGATTTGAAAATACCTCACAATTTTACATTCAGTGTTTCATATTATGGCATAATTCAGTACAAAAGTGAATAGTAAGACAAATCCTCAAACTCTTTTGTCAGAAATAAACTGAGTTAAGGTTAACAATGTAAGTCTGAGTTAATAGCAGTCACTACCTATCAGAGTTCAATTGAAAAATAAATGTTCTACTTAATGTAAGCACAATGGCCTATATCCACAGGGGAAGCCAAGCTCTGCACAGTGAAGAGCCTGGTAAAAGACACCATCTCTAAGGACCTTCCTAGTATTCTAACCTGAGGTTTTCTAGACCTCCCAGCTTTATGTAGAGCAGCTGAAGTTACATTGCATTCCAGCCATCTCCCTTCTGTACTAGGAGCCAGGCAAAAAGCACAGAGAGAAGTGACAATTTGTACTTGATCTAGCACCTGAAAGTGCTCTACAGCCATGACCAAACAAAGTGTGCAGCTGCAGAGTGCTTTACAAGGGCCTGATCCCGCAACAATATGGACCCTTTTTTACATGCGCATTCAGATGAAGGTGCTCCAAAGCAGAGTGCCTCCATTAACTTGTGTCTGTATGTACTGGGAGCAGGGCTGAGCTGACACAGCCCAACCCATCTCAGAATGGGAGCAGGGGAAGAGAGCGGAGGGAGCTCTTTCAGGGGGTTGCCCAGTTGGTGCTGGAGAGTGGGGAGGGTGGACTGGAGGGGGGGGGCTCCAATCCACCTACCCCCCAACTCCAGCACCAGCTGGGGAAACCCCAGAAAGGACCTCCCTCCCCTGCTTTCTTCCCCTTCCATCCTGAGACAGCACCAGAGGCGTGGAAAGGGGGACAGAGCTAAAGGAGGAGGCTGCAGAGATGCAGCCTCTCTTCCTAGATCAGGTCCAAATTGGAGCTCAATCCCCCATCCTTCTGACCCAAGAGCTAACATCTGTTGGGGCAGAAGAATCAGTCTAACTCATGGCACTTTCTGTGAAGTGCCATGACTTATACAGGGGAGCTGCACATCTGCTTGTCCCTAAAGTGTTGGCTATACTGGCACTGCAATACCTAGAGATCTCTCTTACAGCAACTCTCCATTCCCTCTGTGTCACTAAAGTGGTCCAAAGAGGCTGGAACCAAGGTCCAAAATCTGGCCCCATATTTTCAGTGTTATAATAAGTGTTCTTAAAACTTATGCAATGCCTGTAAAATGGAAGCAAATTCAATTCAGGACTGAAAATGCCTTTCATGAGCTGTGTCTGGGAATTTTTAAGTGACAGTATTGGAATCAGCTGTTGCTTTCTCCTGCCTTACTGCACTGTCTCCAGTCCCTTTATCCTGAAACCACAAGAGTGGCTCCAGGGTTAGTTGAATGTGTCTGAGCAGCTGCTTCTTTCACCTTGTCTTCACTGGCCACTTATGGCATGCTAAGGAGGGATACAAAAGTGGTTCTGGATATTTATAGTTCTCTACTTGCCAACTAGGCAGATGGAACCCCAGTCCCCCTCCCCAAGAGAAGATGACCAAGGCTCAGTTGGTTCTGCCTGAGCTGAGGGGAGTGCTTCCATTTCCCCACACAGCCAGGCAGGCATCCTGGGAAAGGAGAAAAAAAGAAGCAGCAGAACTGAAACTGATTCTATTGGTGCAGCTCACACTAGCCTGTGGGTGTCTCCAGGTTGTCATTTGGCAACGTTCCCCTAAGGACCGTGTTCCAAATGGGGGGGGCAGCAAAATATGGCACGCTCCAGCCACTTCCTGTTCTGACTGCTCATGCTCTTTTGTGCTGCCGGGCTGCCTTGAGGAGAGCAAAGAATTGATTACTGTCACTTTTATACATCTACCAGGGGACTTACCAGTGGTTTCTTTTCCTTTGCCCAACTTGAGTTGGAGGGACAGAAAATCTGGCTTGAAATACTCATTGCAAACTTTTGGGCTAGGGAAAGACTTTACACATAAACTGGTTTAAGTGATCAGAAACTGGTTTAAACCTGTAACAGAACAGATGTTCAGTGCACATAAACCAGTTTGAAAATGGCTGAAACCAGTTTGAGATAAACCTGGCTGAATGTAGTATCAGACTTAACTGATTTGGCTCAAACTGGTTTATGCAACATCTGTCCCAGACCCCTCGCTGGTTTAAGTTAGATCAGAGTCCCTCAGCATCCCAGCATGCTCTCTGGGCTGGACAAGGCTCTCTGCTCCACAGCAGAGCTGGCCCTTTCTCTATGCTCTCTGGCCAGAGCTTGGCACAGACTTGCAGGCACAGCAGGGTCTGCTGGCTTCCCTGTACCCCCCTCTCCCCACTCACTGCTTAAGTAGAGATCCCTTCCTCCTCTTTGCCACAGCACAGACTGTAGCCAGAATGTGGTATGCTAGCTAATGCCAAGAGGTGTCTGTGTGTGTGTCTCTCTCCAATTTCACTGGGATAGGCAGACAGAACAGTGACTGCTTAGGGCTTTTGGAGCTAATCAGCAGGTCAGCTGGTAAGCTGTTTAAGAAGTTTGAAGTAATGTGGAGAGAGGCTATTGTTTTGCTAATTGGGTGATAAAGACTATTATCAACCCCCTAGCTGGCTTGCTTGCCTGTCAGTTTGCTGCAGATGGTATGATGAAGCAGGGAAGAAGATTGAAAAGCTCCATATCATCAACAGATACATGCACTGCACTGCCTGCCCCCACCATCTCACAGTGCTAGCACAGGCTCGAGGGCTGGCAACACTCCCGCCCTTTGAGCAGCCAGCTGGGAAAAGCGTGGGATGGTGCAGGCAGACCTCCCTAATGAGAGAGTCCTGCTGGGGCCTGGCCATGCCCCTCTCAGCTCAGCTCCCTGCAGAAGGGAAGGGAGGGCTGCTCTAGCGCCCTCTGGTGTTTAGTCTGAGCCACTGCAGGCATGTGCCTGAATTTCCTCAGTCCAGAGAGAATATCTGACCAGTTTCAAACCAGTTCAGCCTAGTCAGGTTAGACTAAGCTGCAAAGATTGAATCAAGGGCTTAGGCTTTTTGAATATCTGTCCCTAGCCTTGACCTTTATGAGATAGGATGTTTGGCCTTTAGGCTGAAGAGGTTGGAAGCCATATAACAGGAAGCTGTGCAGTGTTCAGTAACTACACCTAAAATAGTGTTTCCATTCATTCATCTGTTTGTGCCAGAGCAAGAATTTCTGCTTCTGCTATGGTGTATGTACATACAAGTGTTCTATTTATTACTCTACAAATTATCCACGTATTCCTTTTGAGTGTTATTATACACAGTTGATGAATGACTTAGTGTAGAGTACTGTGCATTTCACTGTATGCCACAGAAGCAAAGTCTGCAGTCTTCGTGGCCCGGCTCACTCACACACTGAAAAAGCCAAACTGGCCTGTGATAAGACAAAAAACAAAACAAAACATTTAGTAGCTGTTCGAGGTACACAGTATCATAACTCTGGTGATCATTAAAAGTAATTATCAAATGCCACGTGGAGGTCAAAGTGCATATTACATAGGCCTGAGACCATGAAATCTCTTTTTAAAAGGTGATGTAGATTATTGCAGAGAGATAACTTGGCTGGTTACTTTTTACACAGTCTAAAATCATCATTGCTTTAAAATCAACATGTAAGTAAATTTCAAATGGACTCTGGGGGATTGAAATTTAGCCACTGAACTAATTCTTTATTTCTAGATGACAGTGTTGACTCTCTAGGAAAGATAAGAAGCCTGAATGCTGTGGCAGCTATAGGGTCTGACAAGTCAGATGCTCAGCTGTTGTAAATTGCCATTGCTCCATCTACACTGATTTAAGTGAAGCTATGTCACTTGCCAGCAGGTGAAGGTTTTGCCTGGAGAGTATTACTGAATATTTTAAATGATGCGTCTTTCTCCCATTGTGCCTAAAAGAGTATTATTAATCATCGGGGCGGGGAGGGCAGGGGAAGTACTTGATTACTAGTTGAGCTCTGATGGAAGGACCAATTCTTTATTGCTCTGTGCCACAAAAAATCATTTGTGACACACTGGTGAGTGCATGTGATGGGTCCTATTTGGTGATAACCCAGAAGGAGCTGACTTACTATGTCCCTCAGCTACAAAGTGCTGGTTCTTTAACTGAAGCAGGAACAATTCATTTCTTCAGCGTTGAAAATTCCTGATTCAGTTCTTGATGTATTGGCTAGAGTTACATTTACAGGAAGACCAAGTGGGTATAAAACATCCTAATCTGGTAGCATTTGACTCTGTTCTCATGTTAATGATGCCACACAGTGCAGAGCACTTTTAAATAACATCTAAACATGCACAGAACAAAAAGTTTAAACCTTTGCTGCCAGAAAGTGCATTTGTCCACTTGTTCTCCCTTGCAAGCCCACGTCTTCATTTTGTTAAAGGTGGCTAACAATTCTCATAAAACTCACAGTAGTTTAACAAGATGTTTGTTTACTTCAGAAATAGTATCAAGGTCCCAGTCTGTCACCAAGAAAAGCTTTTCTCAATAGATAAGACATAATTATTGTGTTTATTAGTTAAACTCAAGGGAAGAACAATGTGAATAAAGAATTTTTTCTCCTTCATCTGGATGTCTTTGTATATTCCTAATCCCTTGGCATTGCTGCTTGGCCTCTTGTAGGCTAAGATCAAGTTTAGAGATACTCAGTCTACTCCTGTCATCATCTTTAGTTTCTGAGGACGGGCACAAGATTTCTTCGGCATTCTTCATTTTGGGGACTAGAAGCAGTACCCAATATGTGCCTACACTGAGGAAGAAAATGGAGGATCCAAAACCACCCCAGCCCCAGTACAGGCGCACATACTGCAAACATGCTGTCATGATTGCAGGTTGAGGTTTCTTTCACAGTCTTCTACCTACTCTCCTAAAATATCATCATGGTCCCTAATATAATATCCTGTAAACAGTAGCCACATCTACACAAGTCATTTAGTAGTTGCATAAGTACTAAACCAGCATTACTGCACAGTACCATCACCACACTTTTTTTTTCCAGCATTGCTGTGTAGTAGCAATGAGCTCATTGTAGTAGCAATGAGCTCATTACTACTGTGCAGTACAGCTGCCACGTGGTTAGTGTGTGGCAATGCTACTGCATGGTAGCAATGAACTACTGCACAGTAGCATCTTGTGTAGACACACCCATCATGTAGTAATCCCCTGATCCAGTTTTTATTTCTTTGGTATCATGGTTCTCAGCTCAGCCTGGGATGATGCTGGTGGACCCCTCCCTGCCGCTAGGTCAGCCTTTTGCTAAGTGGGAGAAAAGAGAAACATATTGGGACCTCCTAGTTTCCCTTGGTATGAAAAGCAATGAGTGTTATGATACCAACCCTATGCCTCGGGTGTCATGTTTGCAACAGCAACTTATACTTTAGGATAATAAAACGTGATGTGTTTTCTTCCCAAAATAATCCAATATGGTGGAGAGGGGTTGGGGAGGCAGAAACAGCCTCATTTTAAACAAGTGTACACTGTTTAACGCAAAGCAAATTATTACCTATAATTGTCTTCACAGGAGACAATGAAGTTTCGTTCTTCTAGGATGCTTTTTAACCTTGTTATGGAGTAACCTGTACAAGAGTCCCTGGAAAGAAAAATAGCTTGTTACTTGTGTGGAATATTGCAGCCTGGGAAAACCAAGGAAGAAGCAAAGGCAGCTGTTGGTGCTGGATGCCTCATTGATTGAAATACCTTGCCTTCAGCAAGGTCAGTCCTGCTCTTCCCAGAGCTCTCTAGTGATGTAGGACTGAAGATCATAAAGTGATGGAGCAGCAGGTGAAATACAAAAATATAGGTCGGACAGTGCACTTCAGTGGTAAGAAATGCGCACTGTAACTGAACGCACCTGTTCTCGTGGTCCTGTCTGTGAGACTAGTCAGGGAAGTGGCTTGACACTGAGGCAAACACAGGGCTGTGCCACAAAATACAGGGTAACTGCAAAGTGGATAAACACCTCCCTGTTCACAATACTGAACCAGAGTTGCTGGTGACATGATGTGTAGTGTGACTCTGGAGATGAAGTGAATATTCATGGAGCTGATGCTCCAGAAATAATAAATGAGGATTCAAGGAATGGACCTCTGGCATTAGTGAAAAGTATAGAGAAGAGTCTGTCAGAGCACAAGGTAGGAGCTACTGTATGGGCACTTTTACATGTGCTCCAGGGGTGGGCACTTTAATTAGAGCAGCTCCAGGAGTTGCTCTAATTAAAGCACCTCAGCATCTTGTGTATCAGCATCCCCATACTTCAAAATGTAGTGGGGGCACTTGAACTCGTTCAACAAGCTTTAATACAAGTGCCCTCGCTGCCATTTTGAAGCAACAGGATGCTGATACTCTGTAATTACAGCATAAAAAAAGCTGTGCTGTAATTACAGTGAGTTGGAGCAGCCTCACAGCATATCTACACTCACCTTATAGCTGCTGAGGGGGGCAAAACAAGCTAGTGGAACTTAAGTAAATGTAAAGAGGGAACAACACCATGGGGGCCATTTGTGGAGGCCCTGGGTTGTGTGCAACAGCTGCACAGTGAGGAGTGAAGACTGGCAGCAAGGACTTGGTAGTGCAGAAATGTGTCCTGGTGGTTTCTGAACCCCACTATTCTGGACAATGAGCCTATTCCCTTTTTGTGGTTTGGTCACAGAAATTTGGAAGCTTGGGGCCATCTTTGAGCATAACATTTATCTTGGTTTGGGGCTCAGCCTTTGTGTGCAGATAAATCCAGTTGTTAGAACACTTTCTGCCAACTGATGTGCAGATACTCAAATGCATGTAAGCAATAAGCAGAGCCTCTCAACTAGCAGAAATGCCCCTGGATCCAATTCTAATATAATGACTGGTAAAACTCAGGAGTGATTCCAATGAAGTATGTGGTGTTACTCAGAGATCCAGAACACGGACTATCCCCCTTGCCTAAAGACTTCCTATACCAGGCAAAGTACACAATTTTTGCCATCTTTGGCTGCAAATGCAAGGCAAAATTATTATACTTGTCTTCTCTAGCATAACATATAACAATCTGTTTGTATGATAAATAAATTCCAAATTAAAACACTTCACTGACCACACCACATCTTTTGGGGAGAGGATATGAGAGCACACAGATGGTGTAGTCATGCACTACAGGAAAGTGCTCAAATACTGTCATGATGAGCCTACAAGAGAAATCCTCCAGTGGTTTAAAACCACTTTCTGTATTAAAATAATTCAAATAATAACTACTTCTGAACACTGTTATTTTAAAATAGACTTTGGAAAAAATGGCTTTGTTGTTGTTCACATAGTCTTGATGCACATTATACATAAACAAAACTATATGCACATATTTATCTATAATTCTATGCACCTAGGTCTATCAATGTAGTTTTAATCTCCTAGATAACATTTAGAGAATTACATAAACTTGATATAGTTTATATAGTGTCATTGCATGGTTATGCCAAAATCTTGAAGAAAGTCTCTTGATATGGATGCTATTCTAACGTGGGCTGAGAGAACCAGTGCTCTAATTAGTGTTTAAACTTTGATTAGCGGGGGTTGCTAATTGAGCTGGGCCCAATGGTGTCAACCAAGCTAGGGACTTTCAGGCAATGGCTAGCAGGTGCATGAGTTTCAGAGAGAAGAAAGATGAAAACTCCCTTTCTTTTCAGAAGCAAATCTTTCCTGGAGTGATACACATTGTTTAATTGTGACCCTTCCCAAGAACCACCAAGAACTCGTTTGGACTTGTTCTCAGACTTTCAGAAGACAATGGCATTTCTAATTTCTAGCCTTATTTGCCTCGTGACACATTTTCTATATAAGTTTGACTCTGACACTCACTTTGGCAACAGACTTCAGGTGCATCCCCACTGTGTTCTGTAATCCCCGGAAGAAAGTTTGGTAAGAGACTTACTCTTTCATAAACTTTTTTTTTTCTGTAACACTGCTGAGTTATCATTAAGTCAATGAGGATTGTCTAAACCATTTCCCAATCATTAAATAGTTCACTTAAAAATGAGTGAATTCAGAATGGTATCAAATGAATAATTAGTAATCAGTTACCCCTGGCCAACACCTAAGCAATGTGGTGGCTCTACATTTACTGCCTCACAGTGGTGTGCAAATTTGCTTAGCTCCTATATAAAAACAAGGTTTTCAACTCTGCCAGCTGTGTGACTAGTTTTCTGCACAGCTGACAAGGATATATAGGTTTTCAGTGGAGTTTCACAGCTATAAAGGAGAAAGAATTAGAAGACAAGGGGGCTGACAAGTAGTTCAACTGATAGCAGAAAAAAACCAATTTCACGCTGAGCTGAACTGGCTCAGCAGAAGTGGCTGTAATGATATTACCTTTTAGGACCTCCGATGTTGTGCATAAGCCAGATCTGTATTGTAGAAACTTTATTTGGGTCTAGGTTGAAGATCTCAACACTGCCAAATATGCTGAAAAAATGGAAGCAGGGAAAAGCTAATCACCTTTTAAGTATCCAGACAAGATATACCAAGCTTGTTCTTCAGGTACTATTTTATGTTATCATACAAATTGCCTTTACTCCCAGGGGAAAGAACACAGAATTTTTCCATGGGATTTTCACAGAATACTAACTTGTGGAAAATGACTTTTTTTCCTTATTTTCATTCATTCAAGGGAGTCTTAGAGAATGAAAGACATTAAGATTTATTGATCTCTAATGATTTTTTTCTTCACTAGTGCAGTCCAGGCCTAAAATGATTTTGCTGGTTTTGCAGAACAACAGGCTGGCTCTCCATCTCTGTGTTATCAGAGACTGCGCTCCTGTCAGTTGTGAGGGAAACATAGGATCAAAACCAAGTCTTCTCAATGGGTAGTGATCCGTGTTGGCTATGGGTACATCCAAACATTCTCCACTGTGTACTTTAAGCCATGTCATTGTGGACTGGAAGTGGCTTGTGCACACATTTGCCAGTGCCGGGAGCTGTGCCAGGAACCAAAACTAAGTCAGTCAGGGTGGGGAGAGGGGCAGACAGGACTGGGGCAACTAGCCACATTCCTGTGTCTGTGGGGAGGTTTGGCAGTATTGGAGGGGGTTGGTAGGTATTGGGGAGTCTATGGGGGAGGGTCGTCCATCCAGGAAGTGCAGGAAGCTAAAAACAGCCCAGTCAGGGTGGGGAGTAGGAAGACCACAGTCTATGGCTGGGGCAAGTGGCTGGGTTTTCCAAGCCCCAGGGCTGTTCTTCAAACATGTGCAGACAGTCAGTAGATCAGGCTAACCCATCAATCTAATTTATGTCACCTCCTCAGGTGATCTAACTTAGATCAGGCTAACTAGTTTTTGCCCAGTCTAACCTCCCCGAATCTCTGTATAGATTGGCTCTTAAATCAACTTAAGTGTGTATTTGCATATAGTTTACGTGAGTGTAAAACACTAGAGGAGTCTGTTCTGAACTATTCCTCTACAGGTTTCCCTCGTTTTATGCAGGTTCTGTATGTCTGAATTCACTCTTATGCAATGATCCTTTTATACCAAGAAGTTGTTATATTTGAGGTGGGTGAATTTGCTTTTATACAACTGATGTGGTGGAAGCCTGCAGTCAGCTGCTTTGTACGGTGCATTGTAGGAATGACGCGCATCAACATATAGTCTCTCGTGTGGATCTGTGCTCCTCGTTTGTTGTCGGCGATGTGTTTCTATAGTTGCCATCCCCATTATGGTAACATCCATCACCACCCTGTGCTTGTGTGTACTGTCTGCTGTTGGTGAGTACCAAAATTATCTTGTAAAAGTGGTAGAAATGAGTCTGGAGGTCAATACAGTAAAGGTCTTGGAACGTATCCCTCCCTATTTGTTACATTGTAAAATGGGTTCCTTTTACGTGAATTAAAGTTATGCACTGTTTTCCAGGAATGCATGTACAGCATAAAGCGAAAGAAACCTGGAAAGCCCTTTGGATCAAGTGCATCACAAAATGCTTTCAGAATACAATGGATCAGATCCTCGGTGGGTTTAAATTAGTGCAACTACAGAGCAGGCAATGGACGTACATTGATTTACAAAAACCGAAGAGCCAGCCTTAATTAGTATAAGGTCCCAGTCTCACACTGGGATTTGTTAGTGCACAGCCCTGCATCAGTTCAGAGTCCCTATGTAAGGGATTAGATGAACAGCTACACGGAAAGTGATCTGCTAAGTCAGGGGCGGGCAATTATTTCGGGTGGAGGGCCACTTGATGAGTTTTGGCTAGCTGTTGAGGGCCGCATTGGTAGCCCCACCCCTCCAGTTGCCCTACCCCCTGGTTGCCATCTTGGGACCAGAAGCCCCACCCCACCCCCTGACCTTTGCTGCCAGAAGTCCCTCCCCTTGCACAACTTACCAGGTAGCAAGGGGTTGTGACCCCTCTAACATCCTGCCCCAGCAGTGGGGTTTCAGGGGCATCAGACCTCCCCCAGAACTTTCCCCCTACCTATGCCAACTGGTCCCAAAAGGAGGAGGCTCCACCACCGCTTCTGCTGGCCAGTGCTGACCCAGTCAAGCTCACTCCGTCCCCAGCAGCACCTGGGAAGCTGGCTTCAGCTGCATGCTGCTCTGGATGAGATGGACCCGGCCAGGTCTGCACTGGCCAGGAAAAGCAGCATGCAGCTGAAGGCGGCTTCCCGTGTGCTGCTGGGGACAGGAGGAGCCCGGCCAGGTCTGCACCGGCCAGGAAAAGCGGCATGCAGCTGAAGTCGGCTTCTCATGTACTGCTGGGGACGGGAAGAGCCTGGCTGGGTCTGCACTGGCCAGCAGAAGCAGTGGCAGAGCCGTGTGCCGCTCGGGATGGGATGAGCCTGGCTGGAGCAGCAGGGGCTCAGCTGCACGTTCCCCCTGCCTGCTCCGGTCAGTCCTGAGTGGCACACGGCGCCGCCACCGCTTCTGCTGGCCAGTGCTGACCCAGCTGGGCTCCTCCTGTCCCCAGCAGCACGTGGGAAGCCGGCTTCAGCTGCATGCTGCTCCGGATGCGATGGGTCCCACCAGGTCTGCACTGGGCAGCAGAAGCGGTGGCAGAGCCGTACGCCGCTCGGAACTGACCAGCGCAGGTAGGGGGGAAATGCAGCTGAGCCCCTGCCGCTCCAGCTGGGCTCATCCTTTCGAGCGGCACATGGCTCCGCCGCCACCTCTCCTCTCTCGTGCTGACTGTGCTGGAGCTGCGGCCCAGCTGCTGCTGCTTCCCCTCCCCAGTGCCGGCCCAGCCTGACCCTGCATGACCCGAGTGGCACGGCACAGGGAAAGCCTGCCCAGCAGCCACTTTCTCGGGCTTACCTGCAGGGCAGGACCTTTTCCAGTCCCGTGCAGCAAAGCAGAACCTGGCCCAGACACTGTTTCCCCTCACTGGTGACACAGGTTCTGGCCCAGCCCCTCCGCCCCTCTCCAGCTGCAAACGTGGCCTGAGCCAGGGCGGGGCGAGACCAGCTGGGTCAGGCTGAGGTCAGGGTTGGTTGCCTCGTAACCAGAACCCAAGGAAATGGCCTGAGGTGCTGCAGCCGGCAGCTGGTGCCATTGGAGGCTTTTAGAGAGGCAGCCACCATTATGTGGGTTTTGAAGGGGCTCCATGGGCCAGAGGGAAGTGCTTGGCAGGCCGGATCCAGCCCATGGGCTGTATTTTGCCCACCCCTGTGTTAAGTAGATACCTGCTGCTTCTGAATGCTCCAGCATCTATTGATCCATTGAGCATCACTTGAACCACACCACACGCTTCTTCTGCAAACTGAACAAAGCAAATAGACATTTTACATCAGACCAGTGAAACAAAGGGTCAAGTCCTCAGCTCGTGTAAATTTGCATCTCTCCTTTGACTTCAGTGGAAGTGCATCAATTTACACAGCTAAGGATATGCCCTGCTATTTTAATAGAAGATGATAGTGAAAAGAAAAGGTTGTATATGCTGGTGCAAAATTGCCCTTACACTTCATTAAATGGCTAGAAATGAATTGTTGCTTACATGCTAATCCTGGGGTGGCAGAGAGTGGGCATAATGATGTCTGTACCATACTTGTTCTGTGTATAGTCTAAGGGTCACAGGGTACAATGACCCTGACTTTCAGCTGCCATCAGTGCCATGGAGTTATTGGCAGCCTGTGAAAGACAGAGAAGTCCTTACACTAATTTTACTTAACCTGGGACAATAACCCAAAGAAGAGCAGCTGCAGGCTTGAGGATATGCAATGTGCCTTAGAGCAGCCTCTCCTTTCTGAGCTGTGCTGTGTGCTTGTCTTCAGCAGCTCAAGCTCTGGGGTCTTCAGCTTTCCTTTGATAAAACATTACACTATGTAGTGTTTGACTTTTAAGTGACTAAAGCATTAATGTACCTCTATTCTCTAAAGTATTCTAAGATGGCTACAGTTATTGAGTACCCATATTTATTTATGCTTTTGGAGGATAAGGTGATTTTTCAGTGTTAATGGCTGTGTATGTCCATACTTGTATGTGTTCTTATATATAATTTTAAGGTAAAATTAACCTCTTGAAAGCAATGAAGTTACAACAGGAGTTAATTAAGCACAACTCTTTCCTGTTATGACTGAGTTGTTTTGCAGGGAATTAACTTTGTTTGAACCTCAGCACTTGTGTTTGAACTAGCCTGTGCCTCTGCCACTGAAAGCTAGTGGGATTAAAGAAAAAAATAAGAGAGCAGCAAGCTATTCAAACAGAAGGTCCTGGAAAGTAAACTACTTCAAGTGCTAATGAGAGGCAAAGGGAGCATGACCACTTGTTTCCATTTGGGAATGCCCTTTTCCAACCCTGGATGTAACTGTAAATCTATGAGCCACCTGAGAGATCAGGATGTCCTGCTGGATATGGGACTGAATCTACACTTCCTACTGTACACAACAAACCAGGGCCTCACCTGAGATGGGCTGCATTGTAGCAAAGAGTAGCCAAGCCTCTGGCAGCTCTTGGAGGACTCCCCTGTGAAAATCAGTTCTTACATGAGGGAGTCACTACTGCAATGCTTAAGTTATCCCTTGCTCCTTCTACAGTCAGTCAGATATCCCTGCAGTCCAGAGCTAAAATGGGCTCCTGAGTCTGTAAGCAGTTGTTGCAAAACAGAGCAGCCAACAGACAATGCTAAATTATACTGGGGATGGGCCCAATGTGATGCAAAGGAGCCTTGAGAGCTGAGTGGCACAAAAGTGCTTTGAAGCCCTTTCTAGGCTGCCCCATTACTACTGTGTGTTCCTCAGCCATAGTTCAAGCTAATATATCTGTCTCTGGCAGAAGCGGGAAGGGAGACCATCATCAATCGGGTTCATGAACTGATCCAAGAACAAGCTACAGATCCTACACATTTTAGAAGATTGGCAAGCTGCACTACACACACCCAGAACAATCTCTGAAAATTGTACTTTTTTTTGTTTCAGGCTATTCACATAAGAGAGTGATGGCAATAGCACTATTCAGACCAAGGAAGAATGTTCTCTTAATGCTTGGTTTAGACTAAGAGAAAACAAAGTGTTTAATTCAACTAAAATAACAGGTAAAAACATTATCCTTTCTTGAGACTGGAGGGACCCTCTCCTGTAATCTTTAAGTCCCAAGGAAGCAAGTGGAATCTTTATCTCCTTGGAGCTGGTCACTAATTTTAATTCTGAAGGTATGATTGATCTTTAAGCACCGTTTTACGCTCCAAGTAGATGTAGTTGAATTGAACTATGTCTATCTTCCTCTTCTGCCAAAAACTAGCAAGGGAAGCAGGCATCACAGAAAACTGCTGCTCAACCTAAGTGTGTCAGGGAGTCTTGGTCATTCCCAGAGGCCATAGTTAAACCTACTAGAACGGTACACAGTAGCAAGAGACATTTGTCTAACTTCTACTAAAATCTTTAGCAAAGGTTGTCCCAATCAGGGTCCCTCTTCTGGATCCATTAGTGCATTACTGCGAGTTCTCTTGTCAACTGACATCATCCAGGAGTAAGAGTAAAGTTAGTGAGCTGGGAGTGTTAAAGGAAGATTATCTATGATTTGAAGGTGATGAAAAGTGGCCTTCAATTGCCTTTGATTTAGAAGACTCCTAACAGAATAGATCTAAATGAGTATTCAGAAAAGCCTTGATTCAGCAAGACACTAAAGTATTTGCCTAACTTTAATTTGAGGTCAGTGGGGTTGCTGCATGCTTAATGTGAGGCAATTCTGCCAGTACCTTGCTGTATCGGTGAATTTTAAAGAAGTGTTTTCTCTTTGGGTTTATGTTAAGAAGGTAGGAGTCTCGTTCTCTCAGCCAGAATCTATAGTGATTTCCAGAATGCTTTGCAGCCTTCACATATTTACTTTAGTAATTTTACCTTGTGGGCTTGATTCTGATAATATTATCCTCATTAATTATAAAAATTGTAATTAGTATTTATAAAGCAACTGCCATACACTTGGTACTGTTGAAGAGCAAATATCCAGATGGTCACTTATAGAGGATCCAATTCAGGTCAGGATAAGAATGGCCAAACAACTGTGACATTAAATACTGTGTATATGTAACCAGTGACCCCCTCCCCTGTTACTGGAAGGAAGACAGCAGAGCAGGACCAAGCCAGCAAAGCAAGTGCAGCTTGTGGGGAACCTACAGCAGATGCAAGTAGTAAATAGGCTGCAGGACCCAGCCTGCAGACTGCGGGTACCAGGATGCTGGGCTGTTGATTAGGGAGTTAGCAACACTTGGGCCCTGTTAACACTGAGCCAGGTCAGAGGGAGGAGGAGGAGAAAGGGGTCAAATAAGCCTAAGCCTGGGGCTAGAGGATCAGGATGGCCCAGATTTTCAGAAGAAGAAGGAGCCTTACAACAATAAGGCATTTTATGTTATGTAACCTATCCACCCCTCACCAACCTGGAGGACTGGGTTTGGTTGGAGGCTACAGAGGGATATCTTGGGAAGGCCCTCTGTGCTTTGAGCCTGGCAAAGAGCAGGGACAGTGTGGGAGCAGCCCTTCAAGGGTAAGGTGCCCACAGGCTGGGATAAAGTGAGATAAAGACAAGTCCAGTGTACCCAGTAAATGAAATTAGAGTAATACCTATGAGGCATGGGTATGGCTTTGGGGGTGGAGAATCCCTGAGAACTGAGTTTGGGAGGCAGAGAAACCCTTAAGACTGCTGAAAAGGAAGGTGCTAAATGAACTACTTTAGCCTCTAAAGACAGCTTCCCAAGTGCATCATTATTAACCTCAGAGTCATACAGGCAGATAGGAGGTTAGGAGACCAGAGAGTGCAGCATGTGAATCTGACTGCTGGGGAGTGTCAGATGCCAGTGTTGGACCCCTAAGCCTGCTACAGCATGAAATACAAGATCTTAGTGCAAACCTTGGGAAATGTCTATTTTCAGACCCATGTGGCACAGTTTCTCATTCTTAATTGTTTAAAACGAGTTGAGGCCTCTAGTCAACCACAGGTCAGGTCCTTGTGATTACTGCAATCTTTCTATGACTTGTGGTACAGCTTTGTACTACTGATAGTTTGGGTGCAGTTTGCATCTGAGCAGTGATAAATTCATGCTATGTTCTAACATTTAATTTTTAACTATTTTTCTTTGCTACATTTCTTTTATTACAATAAATGTATTGACAGATCTATGTAGAAAGACTTCAAGTCACACTGAAGGGATGCAAAGATTCATGGATTTGATTGCAGGATCAAAGCCTTAGTTCCCCATTCAATAGAACAAAGACACCAGACAGAACCAAGTGATAAATAAATACTTTAGCCACAGGTCTGCCCTCTTGAATGAGGCCAAATAAAATCCTGGCCCCACTGCAATCGGTGGGAGTTTTGCCACTGACTGAAGTGGGGCCAGGATTTACCTTCTTTTATCCCCTCCCCCATAGCAGATGAAATTTGCTATATAGGCCTTACCATTTTGGATGCCATTTTCCAGTATACAGTGCTGGGGTTGCTCTCACATTCGGTCCACTTTGGACAAGATTCATAGTTAATGCCTTTAAGCCATAAAACAAAACAAACAGAAAAAAACATTTTGTCACAAACTATAGTTAGAGAAGTCATGAAACATTTAGGTAATATTGCATCCTATCTTCAGTAAGACTATGCAAATTTAAAGGGCTTCTCTGATTAGAGCTCCATTACAGCCTCAGGACATTATTTGTCAATTGCTACCATCGCAATCCCAGTAAGATACTGACTAAAGTAAAGACATGTGACCCTGTAGTCTGTACCAGTGATATGCCAAGTGCAGTGAGATATCATATTGTCTTGTATGCAACTCACCCTTGAATATAATACATACCCTGTTTTTGAAAGACATCTTGAAAACATCTTGAAAAATAAACATTCTTACCTTGTGTTATAGGTAAGTAACCATGTAGTAACAGTTGGAGAGCTGAGCCTGCTGCCAGTCCTATGTGCTGGATGATGTCAAAGAACCAACCTTGCACACTGGCCCAATCCAGCATGCTGGGTCTCGGGCTGTGTATTAAGTCCAACTGCAAACTGCTCCCATACACTGGCCTAATCCACATGCCCAGAATTATGGCAGTTAATGCTGCCATGCTTCCTTTCCACCAAATTTTCGGACCCATTGAAATGCATATCTCTCGCATATAATATTTACTCTAATTTGCCCCACAGTGTTTTGGAAGGGAAAGGTGTGTGTTCTGTGAAGCGAAAATGTGGTATTTTCCCAGCACTGGGAGTTAAACTGCTTAAAAGTTAAGTTGAGAAATAAATATTTTTTCATAATTCCATAACTCAGGCAAGGCTAAAGGTTCAATACTTTCAAAATAAATTACATTTGGGTTGAAACCAAGGAGGGGAAGTATCAGTCCTGAGAGGTATGTAATCTGTTATTGAAATATATGAGCAAAGGAAAAATGACAACTATCAATGCTCATATATTTATTGTACGGGAGTGAAAAAGTATCCTTACCTGGACCGGCTGGATCACCACACCATGACACCTGGTCAGCTATGTAACCCAACAAGGTGTCCTCCAGTGTAAGGAAATTGTGGTCAATTTTTGTGTAACGGTGAACCAGTTCATTTGTCTTGCTCCAAAACAGTGACTGTGTGAGAGAGGAGATAATGTGTAATAAATGGCACTGATATTGGAGCTGGTCAGAAAATGAAGACTTTCATTGTGACCATTTTGATGATGATAAACATGTTTTAGTTTTCAGGGTTTTGTGAAAAGCTTGAAAATAAAAGCTGTTTTATTTTTCAGATTTTAGAGTGGTTTGATGAAAATGGCTGCTTTTTTATCACAAACTGTCATGTTTTTAGCAATGTGGTTTAAATAACTTTAAGGGATATTGTTTGGTTAGTTAATATAACTTCTCCATTACTATCTGCATTCTGATACCATATGGGACAATAACTTTTAAAAGCTTTTTGCCTCTAACCGTATAGCTACATCTCCCTTATGGAGAGTACTTCTTCTAAAGCTGTAACAGACACCACAATTTTCCCTTTATGGTCCAGCCACTGTCAGTAGAAACAATGATGTTCAGCAATGGCTGGCAATAAACAGAATTTTGAGGGATTCTTGGTCCAGAAGAACATATGCATGGGTTGGACATTATAGCACTCCTGAAGTCAGGATACCTCCAGGTATTTGGAATCACTTGTGATTACCATGGAAAGAGTCCACTGTAGTAGGAATTATACAGAGAAAGAACACATACAGTCCGTATCCACACACAAGCATTGTTACCTTGTTGCATGGTACAGGATGTCTTGCTAAATCCATTAAAGGCTGATAGTCATCTGTTGTAATATTACATGGGTTCTTGTACATAAATGCATCTTGTAATGTCTCCCATATTTTTAGGCAATCCTTATTTCTATGAAAGATTAAAATAATGATAAGTGGCAATTGACCATTTATAGAAACAGGGAGCCTTCCAAAGTCATGCCTACATTTCTATCACATGCTGCTGAAATATTACCAGAAGAGAAAATAAGAAGTGCAGGAAAGGATTGTGAAAGAATTTCTTTGAAGTACTTAGACCCTCTGATACAGGTTTTTGTCTCAGCTCTGTTAGGCAGCAAAAGAATAAGCCAGATTAAAACAACCCTCAGCCCACTGGGGTTGAAGATGCTGAGCAGTTTCAAGCATTTTTTTCTCAGGATGTTATAGTGTTGCCTAGTACTGTATTATCTGAATAAGCACCATCTGAATAAGCATCTGACCTCTTTCTAAAGTTTGGCCCCTGCTCTGGGCACCTTACCCATGAACATATGGCCCTGGCCCTACGCGGAGGGAAAAGTTCTGCCCCCATTATTCCTGTTCAGTTGTGCAATGAGCTGTCTGACCAAAGTCAGTGAAAGCACCTGCAAAGCAATGTAGTGCTATAGTGTAATAATAATGTTGTAATACTTTTGAGAAGCAAAGAAGACAGATTCTAGCTCATATGTTTTATAGTTGAGGCAGAAGACTAGTTGAATAGGGTTGCCCCCCTTTCCCTTTCACAGTGCTGAGCTGGGGGGGCCAAGGGGACCTGACCCAGGCAGGATTCTCTGATTAGGAAGGGGTTAAACCCCCGCTCTGGCCTGTACTGTCTCAGGCTTTCCCCCCACTTGCTGCTCAGACCTCAGCTAGCACTCTGAGGCAAAGTGGGGTATGCAGTGCATGCATCTGTTGATGATACTGAGCTTTTCAATCTCCCTATTCCTGTCTGCAAACCTGATAGGGCTGCAAACCAGCGGGGGTTGGGGGTGGGGGGCTAATAAAACCAGTGTTTATCAGCCCATCAGCAAAACAAAAGCTTCTCTCATTAGTTGAAGCTCTTCTTAAACAGCTTTTTCCACGGAAGGAATGGAGGAACATTAACAGCTGGCCTGTTGATTATCTCCAAAAAGCCTTAAGTGGATACTGTTCTGTATGTCTGTCCCAGTGAAATTGGAGACACACACAGACATGCCTCTCAGCATACCACATGCCTAGGGTCCATGGGGCTGGGGTCCATGCTGTGGGAGGTAGGGAGGGGGGGAATCCCTGTTTGAGCAGCGAGGGAAGCCAGGCAGACTCTGCTGTGCCTGCAGTCTCCCCCAGAGCTCTGGCTAGGGAAGAGAGGGGTGGGGCCAGCCCTGCTGTCTGGAGCAGAGAGCACAGCCTAGCTCAGCCCAGCCCAGCCCAGGGCTGCAAAGCATCTGGGATGCCGGGGGGCTCTGGTTTATCTTAAACCAGAAAGGGGTCTGGGAAGGACATTGCATAAACCAGTTTGACCCAAAATAGCCAAGTCTGATGGTACATTCAACCAGGTTTACCTTAAACCAGTTTCAGCTATTTTGAAACTGGTTTATGTGCACTGAACTTCTGTTCTGTTACAGGTTTAAACCAGTTTCTGATCACTTAAACCAGTTTATGTATAATGTCTGTCCCTAGCCCATAACATCAGGCTGTGAGTCTCCTCATTCCACATAGGTAGCACCTCATATTTTATAAATAAACAAATATGAAAATCTAGATAAAGATCTAGGATCTGCTCTCAGCTCTGGATTCCAATGATATAGCTCATGCTTTGTACAGAGGCAAATGAGATCCAAATCAGGCACTTGGTCTCCAATGTGTTGTTTTGAATTTTCTTTAATTTAGTATTTTTCTGACTCCAGTCTCCAGTACTGGTCCTTAGCCTGTTACTTGCACTGAGGTAAGTCAGTACCCCTGCGAAGTGAATAGAATTACCAGAGTGTGGACTTTGTGCATGCAGGAGCAGAACCAGGTCATTTGGATCTAAATTTGTTGCTTAAGATATTGCTCCATCAGCAAAGTCCTCAGCATTGAAAAGAAAAAAAATTGTCAAAGCTGGCAAGACAGAGAGTTCCTCTGCTCCTGCCAAAGGGTAGTGCATTGCCTTCTGCCAACCTGGGGCCATATTTCAATATGTAAGTTTCTTGAGAAACTCCGATTTTTTCCCAACTTCAGTGAAATGCTGGCCTGTTCATTTGTGAATCGCGATGTGAGTTTTAGATCTACTCAGGACCATCTGTTCTGTTGGATTTGAGCAATGAATACTGTTACAAATATCAACCCACAGCTATTCTCAGCTGGTGTATACGCTTCCTAAGCTGCCCTTTGTGTGTGAAATTCCCTTTCTTTCTTCTTTGTTCTGATAATCACCAAATTGTTTAAATTTAAATCCATTTCTAATCCTAAATTTGGAGCCTTTGTTGAAAATTCACCTTTTACATGGTGCCATAATAAGTTATTAATATTCACAGTTTTATACCATTATCTTCTTTATTTTAATGCAAACTAAAAAAAAAAACACTTTGATTGAATGGCTCTAATATCTGCAAGTCCAAACTGAGCAGCTATCACCTTCATCCTTTCCTGACTTGTTGCTTCCTGCTCACTGCTTTTGTGAGTCCTTGTGAAATCTCTCTAAAGAAGGGACATGTTAAACATGGAACACGTTGCACAATTCATCACTATAGCTGGAACTAACTAGAATTTCCTTTCCCACCCTCAGACTTTTGCAATCTCTTCAGGAAGCATGAAGAAAGAGCGATTTGGAGTTGTATCAACATAACCAGTTTTTACACTGGTATAAACTAGAAGTGGGCAGATAACATGAATCCTTACACTAATGTATAGGGATCTACCTAAATCACTACAGAAATTTGCAGCAGTGGTACCTTTAATCTCACTCTCTTCATTGTGCCACCCTCCCATCCCACCTCTGCCACTGAGTGGCCAAGAGGCAATTAATGCTGCGATGTTTGCCTCTTGGCAGCTCAACAGCAGTGGCAGGGGGGTGGGGGCATGCAGCAAAACCGGTGAGATTTAGGTAGGACTTCCGCCAAGATTTAGGTAGGTCCTTACAATGTAACATTCAAATCCAGTGTAGAATAATCCCAGGAATAACTGGAATAACACTATACTAACAGAAGTCCCATTGCTTTAGGTGTCATCTGTCTGTTTTCATCCTGGGATAGCTGTTTACTCATTGTCAGCAAGTTATTTACCTGCTTCCTTGCTGCTCAATGGCAAGTCACTGTAAAAGGGCCTTCTGTTAGCAGCTGCCACAAGATAGATACTACTTTGTCCTCTTTGGAATGTAGTATAAATAATTAAAGTAAGAGTCACCTGTCCAGGTCCTAAGCCCTTTTGCCATTGTAGAAGTCCCCTCTTGGTCTTACTGAAGCCATGTTAGTGCAAAAATGTCACTATCATCGTCATCACTGGGTAATGATGGTGAGAAATTATTATTACTCATAATGTGCTTCTCCATCACGAGATCTAAAGGTAGGTTTAATTTAATAGCCCAGATGCAGACTGACTTAAGAAGAGTTGCAGGGGTGTAGGTTAAGAAGAGTTGAGTATTTGTGAAGGAAAGACAGAAATTTCATGCAGACTTTTGTAAGATTCTTTCCTCTAGTGCTTTCAATACAACAAGGAAAATTCCCATTTTGCTGCCAAAATGAAACAAGAAATTGCAAGGCATATTCTGAATAACAAATGTGTTTTAAGATGATAAGCAAGGGTTCTGAATTGGAGACATGCTGTACTTGCATAATGTTTGCACCATGCTGAACACTGGTTTATATAACCCTAAGAATAATGGGTGCATCAGCTGAGAGCTTTCATGTTTGACTGCTCCATATTGGAGTGCCACTATTACTCTTGTACAAGAAGAGAGAAGAGGTGGCACCTAGCTGTTTGTCACCAGAATTAATTTTGACAGCTTTATTCCACATAACTCCAGACAGTAGAGTATGTGTCAGCAGTTTACTTAATTGTTGTGTAACAAGCATTACTTTACTACCTTGTTGACTGTCCCAACATAAGTGGGCCTGTTCCAAGAGTTGGAAACATTTCAGAAACAGTCTCAGATAGTGAGGAGTTATAGGCTAGCAAAGAGCTGCTCTGTGGTTGAGTGTGCTTCATCATCACACTTCCCAGAAACACCTGCTCCCTAGATCATCACTGTGCAACAGAAAGTTGTCACACCCCTTTCATGACATGATCCAGCTCCATCCTAAACCTAGTTAGGTTTGATGCTCTCCCCACTACTACTGGGAGGCTGTTCTGTTACCCAGATTAGAGGTAACCTTGTGGGTAGGCTACTGATAAGAGGCAGAAACAGGTCTATAGCCCAACCTTTTATTTGCTTGCATTTTAAAACATGAAAACAAACATTTATCCCAAAGTCTACCTTGCTACCTGCAACAGCACCACATAGATTCACACCTACACCGGCTGGGGAGACTTGAGAGGTGGGAGGAGGGTGGCATGCAGATTGGCAGCAGATCTTTTTGAATCTGCTGAGTTCTCTAAATTTCCCTCCAGCCTACACCCAATATTTATATATGGTTGGTTTTAATAGTCTAATAAATTATTTCCAATTTGGATGTATTTAAATGTCTGTTTCACTGTAACTTTTGGAACTGAACCAAACCAGATCTCTTGTAGACTTGGAAGGTGCCAATTAGTTGGGATTGATATCCTTGGGAAAGAGGGAGTGTTTCTTATCTCCTTTCTTTCCCCATTGTGGAATGCTGTTCCTGTTTCTTCTTTACCTTACTTTATGGTATTCTGTGCCAAGGCTGTTTTGTTTTTACAAATTATCTAAGCATTATAGCAAAATAACTTCTAATACATTTGGTTACCATGTACTACTACTACTATTTTAAGGTAAAGCTATGATAAAGTGTATCTGGATTACTTAATGTACGGTCTTCCCTTGTCTGATCCCAGCTGTCTTTCCTGCTTGGTGCAGGGGGCTGGACCCAATGATCTTCCAAGGTCCCTTCTGACCTTACAATGTACGAATCTATGAATCTCTCTTCAGGCCTTGTGCTTTGTTTAATTGTTTGATGGTTTCCTTTACTTGCTGACCAAGTTAATGGTCACTTCTGCAAAGGTTCACACTATCGAAACTCAGAAACCAGCTCTGGACCTTCTGTTTAGCAACACTTCTGCAGCTTAGCCTAGCCCCCTTGAAAATGGCCAAGGCTGGCAACAGTTCCATCACTTTACTACCATGATAGAAACTTTCCAATTTCTAGTTTAAATGGTCACTTTATACTCTTTGTGCTTGTGGCAATGTTGTCCTTTAGCTTAAATAGTTTTCCCTCCACAGTATTTACCCTCAAGATATAGAACGAGCAATTGTATCTCCTCTCACCCTTTGTCTTGCTAGGCTTACCAAGTCAAGTCCTTTAGTCTCCTCTTGTATGATCTCTATTTTCTAATCATTCTAATGGTGCTCTGTGCACCTATTCTGGTTTGAATTAATCTTTCTAGAATATGAATGATAATATTCCGGAATAAATATCCCCAACACTTGGTATAGTGGTACTAATATTCTGTAGCTCTAGTAAAAATAACCTTTATTAGTACATCGCTATTTCTAATCAGGAAAATATTAAATAAGATTGGTTACCAGACCACTGTTCGAGGAAAGTCAATTAGTGATCTGTTTCTACCTGGTATTCCCCTTTCAGCATAATCCATTTGCCATCTCCCCTTTTTCCACATCCTTACCCACCTTGCAATGTTTGCATTATCTTCAGGGGTGACGCATAGGCGGTGCACATGCACCCCCCGAATGTGGTGGTCGACCTCCTGGAAAGAGGCAGCACTGACAGTGTCAGTGGTGCCTGCGGGCGGTCGCTGGTTGCCACCCAGCTGTTGACACCTCCGGTGGCAGCTGCAGGTGGTCCACAGTTCCCGTGGGCTGCCGCTACCAGCGGTGGCTGTGGGTGGTCGCCATCCCTTGGTTGGTGCTCGCCACCCCCACCGCCAACAGACATGGCGGCGGCTACGGGAGCTCCCTTGCCACTCTCCCACTGCCACCATGCCCCCCGCAGCCACTGAGGACATGCGCCATTCATGATTATCTTCTTCACCTTAACTAATAATTTCTATGTGCTGCTACATCCACATGCTTTACTGAAGACCAGATAAATTGGATCTACCACACTTTCTTTGTCTATAATAGAGGTTATCTTCTTATACACAGATAAATACTGATTTAGTCTGGCATGATCTACCTTTCATAAATTCACATTTTAGTTCATCCTGTTTTCTGTTTATTGTCATGTATTTAATGTTTTTCCTTTAATTATCTTTGCTTTGGCCGAAAGCATTGCATATTGTTGAGGTAAAAATAACAGACCCTGCAGTCACTTGGGACACATTTTCCTTGTCTTAAAAATAAATACTTCATTTGCAATTCTCCAGTGAAGTGGCACCACTGAATCATTTATTTATTTTATTTTATTTTATTTTATTTTTTCTGAGATTATTGCTATCAGACTCTGACATGCCAGGTTTTTTTTTCAGAATAAAAAAGGATGCTGGGCTATGCTATAGATCTCCGGAGTCAGATTTGACTCCAAATGGAGAATTCTATAATATTATCAGAAACTAGCTCCCAGGAATTGTGTTAGTATGTGAAACTTCTTAAATTCCCAGATAGACTGGAGAATCAATGCTGTTTATAATGGGAGGGCCCAGATATTCCTGGAAGTGACATCTAGCAGATCTCTTCACCAAACTGGCACCACAGGGAGTTGGTCATAGCAGATAATGTTGGACTGGCTGATTATGCCTTGTCATACTTTCCATTTAATGTCAAGCAAAATACAGGTCTGTAATTTCAAAAGGAGCAAAAATTAGCTTCCTTTACTCAGTTAGTAAAGTCAAGTGGACCAAAATGCTCAAGGATTTGGCTCTAAAGAAAGCTCAAAATCTCTTTAAATCAAAGATATACAAATGATCTGGACTTTGTATCCAAAGCAAGGGAGGAAACTTTTAGGGAGCAGCTTCAGACTTAGTTGAATTAATAAGCACCTTGGAAAGAAAATTAGAAGAAGATATTCTGTAAGGAATGAAGAAAGGGTTAGTCAGCAAGGAAAGCTGTGGTAGCATTCGCAAAGCACAGGGATAGGGTCAGACTTGCCAAGTCAGGCTGGGTTAGACCTTGCAAAGGAAAGTAAAATAAATAGAAAAATATTCATAAGCCATATCAATGAAAAGAGAACACAGGAAGGAAGTGAGTCCATTTGCAATAAGACTGAGGTTAAAATGAAGCAATATCTACGTATAGTCCAAAAATTAAATGATTAAGGATGATGATATTGAACATTGCATACAAGGGAAGATGGTTAAGGAGAAAGTGTTTCAAACAGCAACAAAAGTGGAATTAAAACTCAAACATTAGAATCCACTTGACTTAGGGAATTGTGACAATCTCTGTTGCAGAATTTGTTAAGAACAAATTGCAAAGGAAACACTGAAATACAAAGCGTTCCAGGGACAGCTCCTTTTCACCTCTCCTGTAAATTACAGCATTGCACTGTCACATCATGACACAATGTTGCAAAATGATCATGTTGAATCAGCCCAGAGGGACAGGCTAGGAATGTTTCAGGGAGAAAAAAAGGTAACGGAGCCACAGGCTGGAAGGAAAGTGATTTGAAAGACTGCACATTGGTAATTAGATTATTATGATGATGAAGGCCATACTTTAGATACTTAGTGGACAGATGATAACATTACAACACTCAGACGCATGCTGTCAGTTTATTCATATGCACTTAGTTCAGAGTGCTTGGGCAGGACAGTGTTGCAGAACTGTTTGTTGGTCCCTATTGGGAGTATAGGGGGAATTCTTTCAGGCGTTGACATTTGTGTACCAGCTTTTTACATTTTTATGATCTGCGTTTAGGGAATGCCTGAAGTTTCAAGAGAAAGGGGAGTTTATGATCCTTTCTGCATACTGCAAAATGGTTACTGTGCTCAGCAGTTTGTGAGGTCTATGGTTGTGCAAATAAGAATGGAGTTACATTGGTGCAGTCTGGCAGCTCTAGCTGCGTAGTGGATCTCATTCAGCCCGATGGAAGGAGACACAGCTCAGGCCAGGTGGGATGGTACCTCTTATTTTAAGCACTAAACTTCAGAAATGTAAATAAGGGATTGTGATGATGATTTCCATTTTAATAGTTCCTTATTAGCCCTAGTTGTCCAAGCATTACCTGGCAAAGGCAATAATAAGACTATTAAATTGGGGACATCCTAAACTCTAACCCAATAGCATAAGTAGAAAAAAAAATAATTATTTTAATACTGTGCTGTCACATAATGACAATGTGTCAATATAATTATGTTAAATCAGCCCAAATGGAAGAGTTGTAATTATATTTCAGAATGGTTATGCAAACCTATCACAGGCTGTAGGCTCAGGCTCCAGCCCAGCTGCAAGCAGTAATGCTAATTGCAGGCTGCTCAGGAGGACTGGATCAGCTGAGGGAGATAATTAGCAGCCACCAGAAGTAAAAGGCTTCCAGGAAGGGGAAGCCAAAGAAAGACTTCCAGAATAAACCATAGGGCTCTAGGAGAAGAAGCCAGGGAAGAGATAGATGAACAGAAGGGGGGAAAGAATGAGAGTAGCTCGGCCAGTGGCTGCAATACCTGACAAGGGACTCTCAGGTTCTGGGAGGAGACTCAGGTGCAAGACTGGGAGCAGCAGCACCATGGCGGGAAGCTGAGTCACAGACAGCCTGAGAAGAAAGACTACAGCAGGAAAGGAGCAACAGCAAGCCACTGGCACCTTCTCACAGGCTGAAGAGGGCTCATATCTATAAGTTCTTTATGGTCTGTGTTTGGGTCAGAGTTGAGGACTCTCTGATATAGGAGGATACCTGTATAATGGGCAAGCCCTGGGAATATAGACTATATAGTCTTTACAGACTATTTTGAGCTGAGCAAATCCCTGAACCTGCTACAGCCTGTGTTTTATGTTGCAGGGATCAGCTGGGCCATAAAAGATGGTGGTTGGAGATTAGAATAATAGAAAATTTAGGGTTGGAAGGGACCTCAGGAGATCATCTAGTCCAACCCTCTGCTTAAAGCAGGACCATGCCCAACTAGAACATCCCAGCCAAAGCTTTCTCTAGCCAGGTCTTGAAAATCTCCCAGGATGGAGCTTCTACCACCTCTCTGGGTAACCTGTCCCAGTGTTTTACTACCCTCCTAGGGAGAAAATTCTTCCTAATATTGAATCTAAACTTCCCTTGCTGCAACTTGAAACTGTTGCTTCTTACTCTGTCATCTGCCACCACTGAGAACAGTCCATCTCCATCCTCTTTTGAACCCCACTTCATGTAGTTGAAGGCTGCTATTATCCCCTCTCAATCTTCTGATCTTTACTCTAAATAAGCCCAGTTCCATCAGCTTCTGAGAGTCATGGGCCCAGCCCCCTCATCAGTTTTGTTGCCCCCCCCCCCCTACTAGACTCTTTCCATTTTATTCAGCACTGGTGAGGCCAAAACTGGAGCACAGTGTTCAATTTTGGGTCCACCACTACAGCAAGGATGTGAATAGAGGAGAAGAACCACTTCCCTGGACCTACTGGCAACACGCCTACCAATGCGGCCCAGTATGCTGTTAGCCTTCTTGGCAACAATGGCATCAATAAGCCACTAACTGCTGGCTCATTCAGCTTATTGTCCACTGTAACCCCCAAGTCCTTCTGTAGAGCTGCTGCCCAGCCAGTCACCCCCCGGCCTGTACTGATGCATGGGATTGTTCTGTCCCAAGTGCAGGACTTTGCACTTGTCCTTGCTGAACCTCATGAGATTCCTTTTGGCCCAATCCCCCAATTTGTCTAGGTCATTCTGAATCCTACCCCTACTGTCCAACGTATCTACTACTCCCACCAGCTTGGTGTCATCTGTGAACTTGCTGAGGGTGCACTCTATGCCATTTTCCAGGTTGTTGATGAAGACACTGAACAAAACCAGCCCGAGGACCAACCCCTGGGGTACTCCAACTAGACATCAAGCCATTGATTACTACTCTCTAAGCCCAATGCTCCAGACAGTTTTCTGTCCATCTTATAGTCCATTCGCCCAGTCTGTACTTACTTACTTTGCCTGTGAGGATGTTCTGGGAGACCTGTATCAAAAGTCTTGCTAAAATCAAGGTATACTACATTCACTGGTTTCCCTGCATCCATAGAGCCAGTCACCTCATCATAGAGGGCAGTCAGGTTGGTCAGGCATGACTTGCCCTTTGTGAACCCATGCTGGCTGTTCCTAATCTCCTTTTTCTCCTCCAAGTGCTTCGAGATGGATTCCTTGAGGATCTGCTCCCTCACTTTTCCAGGGACTGAGGTGAGGCTGACTGGTCTAGTTCTCTGGATCCTCCTCTTTCCCATTCTTAAATATGGGCATTATGTTTGCCCTTGTCTAATCATCCAGGACCTCTCCTGATCACCATGAGTTTTCAAAGATGATGCCCAGCAGCTCTGCAAACACATCAGCCAACTCCCTCAGCACCATTGGGTGCATCCCATCCAGCCCCATGGACTTGTATATGTCCAGCTTTTCTTAATAGTCTCTAACCTGTTCTTTTGCCACTGTTGGCTGCTTACCTCCTTCCTAAACTGTGTTGTCAGGTGCAGTAGTCTGGGAACTGACCTTACCTATGAAGACAGAAGTGAAATAGGCATTGAGTACTTCAGCTTGTTCTGCATCCTCTGTCACAAGGTTGCCTCCCTGATTTCAGTAAGGGGCCCACACTTTCCCTGATCCTACTCTTGCTACCAACATGCTTTTAGAAACACTTCTTGTTATCCTTCACATCCCTTGCATCCAATTGCACTTTGGCCTTCTTGACTTCATCCCTGCATGCCTGAGCAATACTCTTATACTTCTCCCTAGTAGTTTGTTCCAGTTTCCACTTCTTATAAGCTTCTTTTTTGTGACTTTAGTTTACTGAAGAGTTCCCTGCTAAGCCAAGCTGGTCTTCTGCCATACTTGCTAGTCTTCCTGCACATCGGGATGTTATGTTCCTGTACTCTCAGTAAAGATTCTTTAAAGTACAGCCAGCTCTCCTGGACTCGTCTCTCCCTCAGACTGGCTTCCCAGGGGATCCTGGCCATGAGTTTTGCCAAGTGAGTTAAAATCTGCTTTTCTGAAGTCCAGGGACCTTACTCTGCTCCTCTCCATCCTTTCTTTCCTCAGGATCCTGAACTCAATCATCTCATGGTCACTGCTGCCCAAGTTGCCATCCACTGCTACATTGCCCACCAATTCTTCCCTGTTCATGACCAGCAGGTCAAAAAGAGCACAGCCCCTAGTTGGCTGCTCCAGCACTTGTACCAGGAAGTTCCCTCCAACGCTCTTCAAAAACTTCCTGGATTGCCTGTGCACTACTTTATTACCCTCCCAGCAGATGTCAGGGTGATTGAAGTCCCACATTAGAACCAGTGCTTGTGACTGGGAAATTTCTTCTAGCTATTTGAAGAAAGCCTCATCCATCACTTTGTCCTGGTCTGGTGGTCTATAGCAGACCCCCACCATGACATCACCCTTGTTGCTCTCCCCTCTGAAAGTCTCTGGGCTACGGTCACCAGGCCTTTCTCCAGTTTCATATTGCAGCTCTGAGCAATCATATGGCTTTTACATACTACACAACACTTCATCCTCTTCTCCCCTGCCTGTCCTTCCTGAACAGTTTATACCCATACAATCATGCGAGCTATCCCACCAAGTCTCTGTTATTCCGATCACGTCAGTTTCATCATCGTGCAAGGACTTACAATTCTTCCTGCTCACTTCCCAGGCTCTGTGCATTTGTGTACAGGCACCTGAGGTAACTAGTTGATTGTCCTACTTTCTCAGGATTCAGGAAGTATAAGACAACTTCCTCTGTTTCCTCTTCCTGCTGGCTCTTCCTCCAAGTCTCCTGCTTCCCCACGTACCTCAGGGCTTTGGTCTCCATCTCCTGGTGAACCTAGTTTAAAGTCCTCCTCACTAGGTTAGTGAGCCTGTCTGCAAAGATGCTTTTCCCTCTCTTTCGTCAGGTGGATCCCCTGTATTTCGAGCCATCCTTCTTCTTGGAACAACACCCATGGCCAAAAAAGTCAAAGCCCTGCTGGTGACGCCACCTGTGCAGCCAGGTGTTGATCTTCAGGATGCACCTGTTCCTGCCTGGGCTCTTTCCCTTGATTGGAAAGATCAATTGAACTGCAGGGTTTGCTCCTTCTAACATGTAAAACATTTTGACCTTTTTAAAGTTAGCACCTGGTCTAAAAGCCCCTGTGTATCACAGACAAACTAAAAGGCCATGGTACCAGGAAGAATTCAGAGATGGCATAGTTCAAAGGTAACTGCAAAATGAAAGGAAAAATGCCTGGTAAGTCAGTTGTGAAGACTCATACCCAGAAGATGGACCATTTTCCATTGACTTGATATGAAGATCGGATTTTTATTCCTAAAGCAAAGAGTTAACTAATAGATACAGTAGAAAGCATTCTAGGAATGGTGTGTCTGTGGTCACAATTACTGCAGGATAGACGCTACAGGACTTGCCAAAGCATCTAGCTGAATCATGAAGTCCAGACTTTGAATTCAGTTTTCTAGTACAGGTACTCCTCACTTAACGACCTACCTGTTTAACGACCGCGCGGACTTATGACCAGCTCTCTGAGCAGTCGGTATTGTACGAAACGTATTGTGGAAACAGCAGCGCGGCGTCTCAAGCCAAGGCACGCAGTATCAAGGGGCGGCTCCTCACTTATCGACCAATTCACTTAACGACCTAGTCGCAGGAACGGAACTCGGTCGTTAAGTGAGGAGTGCCTGTATTTGAAAATGCATATGGCTGGGATCAGTGCTGGATTGTGTGTTTTGTATTTGCATAGATCACATTTAACATCTAAGAGGATAACATCAGGAGGCAACAAAATTAGGCCTCTCACCTGGGAGGGACAGCTACATTTCTATTCATGCTAACAGTGTCAATTGAATTTTTGGCTTCTAGTCATCTCCCTAGTTCCTGTTAATTTCTCTCCACTCCACAGGTGTTAATGACCACCTAACTTTTTTTTCAATGCTCTTGATGTTCCAGTGTTTTAAACTATCCTTCCATCCTTCAGTTTTACCCCCCCCTCCCCCACACACCTTTTTTTAAAATCCTAGATCCACCCATGGGCAAGTCAGTGGTATATAAGCTGTTGAAGAAGCATATGCCCAGAGTGTCTATACCTTAGTGCAGCATGAGTTAAATGGCATGGATCAAAGGATGAATCTGCCCTGGAGTAGCATAACTCCAAGCTGCATAAGGAGTGTTTTAAACCAGCTTCAGGTATTAATATGTATTGTGCAGACAATCCAGAAGTTAGGAGCTCTAGGAGCCACCCAAAATTGCTATTTAAAATGGCCCTTGCATGATAATTTTGGGCAACTCCTTGAGGTCTTAACCCCCGAACTGTCCACATATTAACACTTGTTATGCAGCTCAAAGTGATGCCACTTCAGGGCAGGGCAGTTATCTCTGACTTGTGCTACCCAGATCATTCCATTAAGGTGTAGCCATTCCTCATAGATAGATATACCATCCAAAAGGAAGTCCTCAAGCATCCCAGGATCTCTCACGCCCTCACCCATAGAGAAGGGATAGAAGCCTGGCTGGCTGCAATTTGAGTCTCATCCCAGCAGGTAGAACTGCTAGGCAGTTTGCTCAGCTCTACAGGCATATCTAGGCTTCTGCTTTGAAGTAGGCTGTTGTCTATAAAAGCTCTTACCTCTCTGAATCGGTTTTTAAGGTGCCCCCCTCCCCTACTTTCTTACACCTGGAATGGAAGCTCAGGAATCTTTCTTACCCCTAGAATGGCATCTTTTGTACAAAACAAGAGAAGCTACTAGTGCACTGGTTAAACTGGGTTGTTTAAGACCAGGCATTAGTGAATGCCTCAACCACTGTTCTAGGGGTGTTTGTGAGGTTCTTCTTTGAGGGGAGGGAGGTAAAAAGCTTTGAAAGGTTCTGGTCTTGTTTCAAAATCAGTGCCACAACTTGGAAAACTTTTGCTGAATGGAGTTCTCATTTGTTTAGTCCTATTTTTAATAAAAGTATATTTTTATTTTTAACTGAATAAATATATTCATTTTGTATAATTAAATTAAAATAAAGTACCCAAGGATACTTGAATTATTTTTAAGTCTAAATATATTTAAGACTTAAGATGCACATGTTTACAAAGAGAGATTCTTCCAAATATTGTTTGTTTTGTTTTCAGAAGGAAAGTTGGAAAATTGCTGCTATAGATAAAACTGAGTAGACACAGTAGGAATACTGTAAGAGTATCTCAAGGTTTAAGACTTGAGACCTGATTCTGCAACCCTTTCTCACATGTGAATTGAAAAGGCAGACTTGTTTCCTTTCTCTTACTTGAGGCAGAGCAGGGGGAGAGAGGAGGCCTGGAGAAATAGCAGGAGAGAGAAGCCTATTTCGGTGTGGTGGTGGGTACTGCTGAATACACCATCAAATGAGACCTAAAATTTAAAGCTGATAATTGTGAGAGATTTGCTGTGACATTTGCAGTCAATAGATAATAGCAAGCACATAGCATATTCTAGGATTGGCCTTATGTCTCTGAATTTTGGATAGAACTGTTAAGTAGCTTTTGGCCATTAATTTAGCTATTTCTATTCATCCATCTTTTTTAATGAAGATCTCATTCATCTGCCAAAAGGAAGTTGGGGCCAAGGACACTTTCATTAACATTTGGCCACTCAAATAGCTGTTAATGTGCATATTAAAAAAGAAAAAGAGAGGCAAGTCTCTTCAACAATGTATCTTGTGGATCAGTATATGACTTTTCGTGGCTAAGCTTGAAATGTTCTTCCATTTGTAACTAAATGCAAGAGAAACTTTAGGAGACGAGATCAAATTATCTGGAGGCTGAAGATAATGAAATTTTTCATATTTTTTCTATTTTCCAATGTCCTTTCTTTTCTTTATACTTGGATGTATGGAAACAAGCTCATTTCTAGTACAATGAAATAAATGTATATGAACTTTCAGCAGGGACAAACTTGGTGTTTCATTTCCTCCTTGAACAGTATATGCTATTTTGTTGGTTCAGCTCTGGAGTGCAGCCAGGTGTGGAGTGTAGGAGCTGAGGATACCCTTATGTTTTGTGAGAGATCCTCCACTTCAATCAGAAATGGACCTTGGTATATTATGAAAACACTGGGATGGTGGAACTACCTTCAAATTCAGTTGCACACAAAAATACTCCAGTGTCCTGCATTCCAGGTTTTTGTTCTGAACTAGCATGCCTCTGTGGGCATGGTTCAAACTGATAAAGAAAACAGGAGGACTTTCTATATGAGCCTATGGCACAAATGCCAAGTACATGAGACCCCACAGTCTGTGCTCCCCACCCCCAGGAAGAGGGGGCCATGACCACCCATGCCTACTTGGGTGGAAGAGTCCCAAAATGGGAATATCAAGCCCTGGTCCTGTGCTACATGACTCCAGGACAGCATTTGTCCCAGACTCCCAGTATCATGCAGTGATCCAGGTTTTCCATTCACCATGGAAAAATGCAGGAAATGGGTTTCTTCTTGCAGGCTGGCACAGTTCTAGCCTGCAAGGGGCTGCAGGGGGTGCCACATGCATGTGTGCATGCGTGCACAAGAATGTGGCCAGGAATTCAGTCCCAGGCAGCAGTCGAGAGCAGCTCCCCCAGCTGCCTGCAGGTAAGCTTTATGGAGGAAGGTGGAGGGAAGATTGAGGAACCCATGGTGAGGGAGGGAGTGGGGCAGGGGCTGGTCCCCTTGCTGCTGCCCAGCCAGGGTGGGGCCTGGGGCCATGATGGGGAGCAGGAGAGATCCATGGGAAGATCATCCAGGGGATTGTAGGGGCTAGCTCCCTGCTGCTGCATGCCTTCCTAGGGAAGGAGACATGGTGGGGCACATGCCTCCTCAGACTTGTGTGCAGGGTGGGGGCAGATGCAAGCTGCACACTGCAGCCTTGGGGCTCCCTGGCCTGCTGCCATCTAAAACTTTGTGACTATGGCCGGTAAGCTTGGTTTTCTTTTCTTTTTGTTTGTTTGTTTGTTTTTTCTGACTGATCTCCCTGATGCTCCTCAGTAACTTCAGGCAAGGTAACTAAGTTTTTTCTGTTGTTTTATTAGATATGCTAAACTTGTTGCAACAAAGTCAAATTATGGCTTGTAGGAGCAGGCTGAAAACAAATGTCATAAGCAACCTGTGCTGTCAATGGGCAGTACATTGAGGGTAGAATTTTATCTGCGATTTATTAAACTTTCAGGGTCAGCAGCAGAACCTTACCTCATTTAAATGAGTTAAGTTCTTGTGTAGGAAATCTGGCCCTCACTTAAAAGAGTAGTTTGTTGCATTTGATATCTCTTGGGCTGGGAAAATGCTTGTAGGAGCCCTTAGAGTGGCTTATTCTTTTTCTTTTTTTTTTCTTTTATCATTTGTGAATCCAGTGACCAAGGTTGCACACCCGGCTGTTGCCCCTGGTCACAGATGTTAGGAATGAAGTTCCTCACCTAAATGATTTTAGAAATTTGACCCTTGTAGCCATCATTAGGCTTCCAAGTTTAAAATCCCATTAACATGAATGGGGACAGCTCTAAGAGAAGTGTGAACTTTGGTTTGACTTTTTGGACTGGTCACTTCACATGCAGAAGAACTTGAACTACCCTTTTTAATGACAGATTGTGTGCCAAAGGCTTTCTCCATCGCTGCCTAGACTTCTATATCAAATGGATCCAAGGCTGGATCTGGGGTGGGGGGGTGGGGCACCCCTCCTCTTCTGTTGTGCTCCACCTGCACAATGAGGTCTCTGAGCTCCTGGCTGGTCAGCGCAGGCTCCTGCCTGTGCACAGAGCTCTCCGAGTTCATCAGCTGGTCAGCATAGGCTTTTCTGCATGACTAGAGTCCAGGGGGGTAAGCACTGCAATCATTTGAATTTGGCACAGGAAAGGTGGGCAGAAGAGGGCAAATTGTGTTAGGGCTTACTCCCCAGGGTTTGGAGCCTGCATTGAATGGGCTCATTGAACTTGAAAGCTCATTGAGCATGTGCTACACAGCTGAATGCAGTGTGGCTGTACCGCTACATTGGTTTCCTGGATCTGCCCATTCAGATCTCGTAACTCTCAGAGGTCTCTCCCTGTGCTAGGTATCTTGCTGTGGTTGTGGGTTAATAGTGCCCTTGAAGATGAGTTTTAGCTTATTTTGAATTGGGTCTGATAGTGGAGAATGTACATGCCTGTCGCACAGAAACTATTAACCACATTTTTAAGTATTATTACCCTTGTGTTTTATATTGAATTGCACTCTAGGCTGCACACAATGCTATTTTTCCCCTATGCATTTTAAACATTTATTTTCTTGCACCTTTGTGCCTCACGATAGATATGAAGCAGTCAAAAACCCAGTTAAACTAGATGTATTATTCTTCTATATTTTCAGCTTCAAGGCTCTGCTAAGTTGAATTCAGAGTGAACATTGCCACCATGTGGGAGAAAGGAGTAACCAGGAAAAGTAATGCAAAAGAGACTATTAAGCTGTATATTCTTCTAAATCCTATATGAAAGTTAGGAGAGAACTAATTTGGGCACTTGTTAAAATTTGCCCTTAAAAACCAGTGAGTGCATACACCAGACAAAGTTGAGGCTTCTTGGTGATACAATCAGAAATAGGGTGTACGTGTTCCTGCGAAACGGTGCATAACTTAAATTTGCATAAAGCGAACCTACTTTACAATGTAACAAACAGGGATACAGTCCAAAACCATGACTGTACTAACTCCTAGACCCATTTCTACCACTCTTACAAGGCAATTTTGGTACTCGCCAGCGACAGATGGTACACACAAGCACAGGGTGATGGTGAATGTTACCGTAACGGGGATGGCAACTACAGAAACACATATCGCAGACAACGAGTGAGGAGCACAGATCCATACAGGAGACTGTATTTTGGTGCACATCACTCCCACCATGCCCTGCACAAAGGAGCTGACTGAGAGCTTCCATCACACTGATCACATAAGAGTGAATTTATCTCGCATATCACGAATTTTTGGTATAAAAAGGGTCATCGCATAAGAGCAAATTCGTACATACAGAACCTGCATAAAACAAGGGAAACTTGTATTTGTGCTAAGTACTGTGGCCAGTCAAATAGCTTTTCAGTATTGACCATGCAAAAGTACTTGTATCAGTTGCTCTTAGTAAGTGACAAGCAGAAAGAAGAAAAGGAACAAGGAAGAAACTTGGATGAAGCTGGGTTGTGACTCCTGATATTCTTAAAGATTTCATAGACTTTAGGGCTGGAAGGGACCTCGGAAGATCATCGAGTCCAGCCCCCTGCCCAAAGGGCAGGAAGTCAGCTGGGGTCATAGGATCCCAGCAAGATAAGCATCCAGTTTCATCTTGAAGGTGTTCAATGAAGATTAACTTCTATCCACCCATAGGGGAAAATATACAGGCTTGTAATCTTGGAATTTAAATTTATCTGAACAACTTAAATCCTTTCAGTTTACGGCAGTTGACTTTTCTTGGCTGTGCTTGTATAACCATCGGTCCCTGTTAACTGGATTGGACACCAGGAAAAAAGGCATTTTAGTAATTGAGTCAAAGGCAAAGACCCAAATATCTGAATTGAAGAGAAAAGAATCCTGGCAATGTTTCTTGGGTGTGGGAGGCTGATTTCACTGCAGTGACTAACTATCTAAATGCCTAAATCAGGAGGAACACTGGGGCCATATTGTCCCTCATATCTGGAATACCTACATACTCTTAAATAAATGCACAGAGATAAAGACTGATGGGGAGTACATTTCCACTTCCTGGTCTTATGGATTTCATGTACTTTGGTCCCAATCTTGATCTAAATAGGAACCTAAAGGCTAATTATGAGTTTGGTGTATGGTTTCTGGATGATGATTGTAGAACAATAGTAACCATGGGTGCCTATTCATATGTCCCAGGGTGGGGGAGGAGGCATTTTAATTAGACCTGCAGTGTCTCACGTATTCAGTATCCTATGTTTCAAAATGGTAGCAGGGGCACTTTAACTAAAGCTCACTGAAGCTCACTGCCATTGTGAAACAAGGGATACTGAATACACGAGATGCTGGAGCATTCTGATTAGAACACCGCAGCGTGCTCAATTAATTGAATCTGTTCTGACATGTTTTAATTGGAACACATCTGAGCATGTGCAAAAATGCCCCGTTATGTCAATGTTGCTAGGGATATTGACACGAAGCTGTAGGAACTAGTTCTCATACTAATGGAAAACTGCTGCACACAAGCAGAATCTTCTGCTGGCCAGTCTGAATAGGTTAAAATGGCTGTGTCAATGGCTCCAGACTTCATAGACAAGACCCTATCTATGCTACTTCCACAGTTGTCATCAGGACTGTTACAATACCAGTATTCTCCTAGTCTAGTTTCTTTACACATCCTTGGGAGGGGCAGGGGTGCACTTTAATTAAAGTGCTCACAACATCTTGCATTCAGTTTCCCTGTGCTTCAAAATGGCAGCAGGCTTATTTTAAATAAAGTTAATTTGCTCTTTACTTAAAGCACCCCTGCCACCATTTTGAAGCATGGGGGCGCTGAATACATGAGACTTGGATGCTGCTGGAGCTCACTAATTAGCACACTCCAGTGGACTCGATTAATCTAGTCTGCTCTGATGTGCTGTAAGAGTGCATCAGAGCAGATTCCCTGCATGTGTACAGGCATCCTTAGTCTTTAAACGCAGATTAAGAACAAATCTCATGGAAAAACTTTCCTAATTGTAAGAACAGTAAGCTAATGGAACAATCTGCCTAAAAAATTGAGGAATCTCTTTCATCAGAGGCTTTCAAGGATGGGCTGAAAAGGCATATGGGACAGTTTAGGATGTGCACACAGGTTAGACTAGATGACCTTTTGGGGGCCCATCCAACCCTATGATTCTCTCCTAGTTCTAAAATATGGCTAAGACCATGTCTAGACTCCAAATTGACAGAAGGTTGCAACTGTTCCTTTAAAGACACAAAGTGAGGGCAGTTTTCTCAAAGGTGATGAATCAAGCATGTTTAAGTTGGTATCTCACAGACTTAAAAAAATTTGATTATAGTGTATTACAAAATGCTTCTATTTAGGAAAGACAAACTAAATGGTAACTGGAATGTCTAATAGTATTGGGTTGTTGATTGTATTTCTCTGTTTTCCCTTAATGAGTAGGGTTTACGATGGACTAATTTTATGGAATTGAAACACTGCCAGAACGTGGACATACAAGGAGTTTATGCAACAAATGGGGAGAGTTTATTGACACAGGTGAAGGCAATGTCAGTAAGTAGAGAGCTGAGGGAACAGACTCTGTAGGTCTAATGCTATTTTATACTAGCTACTTGACCTTGTTTGGCCACACAAAGAATAAACTAGAGATCACCCATACAAAAGTGCCCATAGTAGGGGGATAGTGTTGTGCTCACACCTCTTCTTCTGGGATGCTGGAGCTTGGTCCTTCCCTAGCAGGGCAGACTTGGCAGCCAGGGGTGGATTAAGATTCATTGGGGCCCCGCAGCTGGCCCTGCCCACAAGTCTACACTGGAGCTGGTGCTGGGGGTGCAGATCTGCTGCCCACTGGGTACATGCAGCACAAACTGAGCTCTGGGGGTGGCCTCTTGCCCCACGGCAGCTCAGTCCAGCTGTAGCAGCTCCCGGCAAATGGTGCCCAGCAGCCATGGCCTGCCACATCATGCACACCCTGCCCAGCTGCCAGTTTCATCAGGCAGGGACCCCTGGGCCTGGGCCCAGCTGGCCTGTGTGTTAATCTACCTATGTGTATGAATATATATTGTATATATAATTCAATCAATGTGTTTGAATCTATATATCAATATATTTGCATTTGCCAGAGTAAGTCTGACCAGTAAACCTGACTCCTCACATAAATAAAACTTGGTATGTGGGCCAGATGTGCATACCTACTAAAAGATGGGAGGGGGAGATGGTTTTACAAGGTGTAGGATAGTCCAGTACCAGGATGATGAGGCTGGAATGGGAACAACCAGGTCAGGATGTGAAACAAGCCCATGGTACAGGATAGTTTGAGATGTTAAAGATACAGATGAAATGGAATATGTAATTTGTTTTCACCCTTGTATAAAAGGAGGGTTAGAAAGTATAGGAACTTTGTAGCAGCCTGGGAGATGCTGCATGGTGTTGTGCTACCTTGTTACAGATACAAATATTAATTAATTCCTTGTCTGTTGTACTTGTTAGACCAAAATGTGTTAGGGCTGTACTTGTATACAATAAACCTTGCCAAAATCTTTGCCACCAAACTGAACCCATGGTTGTTCTTTAAGACAAGACTGGTGTACAGATCTCCTGGCTACAACATTTGCTAGCACTGCAGTTCCTGAGACTTCAACACTAACAGCATATCAAAAACACCTGATGAGGACCATAGCAACTATGACACTGATAACACCTGACAACACTGGTGACCCTGATGTGAAGCCTAGAATAGTACCTGTAAATGCAAGAGTGAGAGAAGCATCCAAATAGTTAAAAGAAAACCACTGAGTCCACCCCTGCTCACAGGAAAAATAGATCACCTAGCTTTAATGAGGTCATACATGGAATAAATGGGGAAGGTTCCCGATTTAACAGGAAATGTACAGCAAATGCAGCCACAGAGTCCTTCATAGATTTCATAGATTTCATAGACATTAGGGCTGGAAGGGACCTCGGAAGATCATCGAGTCCAGCCCCCCGCCCAAAGGGCAGGACGTCAGCTGGGGTCATAGGATCCCAGCAAGATAAGCATCCAGTTTCATCTTGAAGGTGTTCAATGAAGGCGCTTGAACAACCTCCGGCGGCAGGCTGTTCCAGACCTTGGGGGCTCGGACAGTAAAGAAATTCTTCCTTATGTCCAGCCTGAAACGATCTTGTAGTAGTTTGTGACCATTCGTCCTCGTCATCCCTTGGGGCGCTCTGGTGAACAAACGTTCCCCCAGATACTGGTGGTCACCTCTGATAAACTTATAGGTGGCCATCAGATCACCCCTGAGCCTGTGCTTTTCCAGGCTAAAGAGCCCCAGGGCTCTCAGCCTGTCATTGTAGGGTCTGCTTCCCTGACCTCTGATCATGCGCGTGGCTCTTCTCTGGACTCTCTCAAGCTTCTCCACATCCTTTTTGAATTGTGGAGCCCAAAACTGGACGCAGTACTCCAGCTGCGGCCTCACTAAGGCCGAGTACAGGGGGAGAATGACGTCCCGGGATTTGCTTGAGAAGCATCTATGGATGCAAGCCAGCGTTTTGGTCGCTTTACTAGCCGCAGCATCGCATTGCAGGCTCATGTTCATCTTGTGGTCAATGATGACCCCCAAGTCTCTTTCTTCCATAGTGCTAACCAACATAGCACTGCCGAACCTATAAGGATGCTGCGGGTTTTTTTTCCCAAGGTGGAGAACCTTGCATTTATCGGCATTGAACACCATCAGATTCTCATCCGCCCACTTGCTGAGCCTGTCCAGGTCAGCCTGGATCATCTGCCTGTCTTCTGGTGTGGATGCTTTGCCCCAAAGTTTGGTGTCATCGGCGAACTTGGCCAGTCCGCTTCTGACTCCAGTGTCCACATCGTTAATGAAGATGTTGAACAGTATGGGTCCAAGGACAGAGCCCTGGGGGACCCCACTGGTCACAGGACACCACGATGAGTGACTTCCATCAATTACTACCCTCTGGGTCCGACCCCGGAGCCAATTTTCCAGCCAGTGGATCGTGGGGGACCCAAGGCGACAATTGGCCAGTTTCTCCAAGAGACAATCATGGGACACCAGATCGAAGGCTTTTTTGAAGTCAAGATATATGACATCAATCTCATCTCCCTTGTCCAGGTGATAGGTCACCTGGTCGTAGAAGGAAATGAGATTGGTCAAGCAAGACCTACCTGCAACAAACCCGTGCTGGCTATCCCTTAAGATGTTGGCGTCGGCCAGTCCATTAAGGATAGCCTCCTTAATAAACTTTTCTAAGATCTTCCCCGGGATAGAAGTCAGGCTGATGGGCCTATAGTTAGCCGGATCCACTTTCCTCCCTTTCTTGAAGATAGGCACCACGTTGGCCTTCTTCCAGTCTTCGGGCACTGCACCAGAGCGCCAAGAGTTTTCAAAGATCCGCGCTAGAGGCTGGGCTATGATGCTCGCCAGCTCCTTGAGTACCCTGGGGTGAAGATTGTCAGGGCCGGCTGACTTGAAGGTATCCAGCTTCTCAAGATGTTCCTTCACAAAGTCAGCATTAATGGAGGGCAGGGGATCACCCTCACCCGGACTTCCCGGCCCTGTAGCGGGCACGGGCGTCCCATGGGGCTGATGAAAGACCGACGCAAAGTACCTATTTAATAGGTTGGCTTTTTCCTGGGCGTCAGTTGTCAGTTGCCCCATCTGGTTCAGCAGGGGTCCAACGTTGCCCCTGCTTTTCCTCCGGCTCCCCACATATCTGAAAAAGGACTTTTTATTGTCCTTGATGCTCAAAGCTAGCTGGAGTTCAGTTGCAGCCTTGGCTTTCCTGGTCTGCTCCCTACAGGACCGGACCAGTGCAGAATAATCCTCCTTGGAGGTGACTCCCATCCTCCATCCTTTGTAGGCCTTTCTTTTTAGCCTCAGGAGGTCTGCTAGGTCCCTGGAGAGCCAGGGGGGCTGCTGTCCCCTCTTGCTGCCTTTCCTCCGAGATGGAATAGACTTAGTTTGGGCATTGAGGATCGCTCCCTTGAGGAGCAACCACTCTTCTTGAACTCCCCTCTCCCTGTGGTCACAGTCCCTTAGGGCCTCACTGACAAGCCTCCTGAGCTTGTCAAAGTCAGCTTTCCTGAAGTCAAGGACTTGCGTGTTGCTGACTGACTTGCCAGCTTTTCGGCGGATGGTGAAGGTGATCAGCTCGTGGTCGCTGTCACCCAGCTTCCCATCGATCACTAGGTCGCCGACTAGGTCCTCCCCAGTAGCCAGCACCAGGTCGAGCAGCGCTTTGCCTCTCATTGGCCCATAGACTTCTTGAGTCAGGTAGAGGTCATCCACGCACGAGAGGAAGCTCTGCGACCGCTCAGATTTTGCTGAGCGATCCTCCCACGAGATGCCTGGGTAATTGAAGTCACCCATGACAACCATGGTCCTGGAGCAAGCTGCCTCAGCCAGTTCCTGGGCAAACTCCTGGTCTAACTCAGGACTTTGGGTGGGAGGTCTGTAATAGACTCCCACCATTGTGTCCCCTGTGCCGTGTTCCCCACGGATTTTAACCCAGAGGGTCTCCAGCCGTCCACCCTGGTCGCCAATATCGGCTTGCAGGGACGCGTAGCTTTCCTTAACATAGAGAGCTACACCCCCGCCCCTTTTCTCTACATGATCCCTCCTGTACAGGGTATAGCCATCTATCCCTGTGGTCCAGTCATGGATGGAGTCCCACCAGGTCTCCGTGATCCCTATGACATCGTAATTGTTTGTACTGAGCAGGAGGATGAGCTCCTCCTGCTTATTCCCCAAACTCCTGGCATTTGTGCACAGGCAAGCAAGTGCCCCCTGGGGGGCTCCTTCCTTGCCCACAGATTTTGCCAGGGCTGGGGCTGGGGTGGGCTCCCTTGAGTGCCGTGGTCCGCTGGCTTTGCAAGGATTGTTCAGCGGGCCAGCAGTGGCGGTAGTCCCCCCGTCCCCCAGCGGGCTTAGTTTAAAGCCCGGTGGAGCAGGTCAGCCAGTCTGGCTGAGAAGAGCCTCCTCCCTAGGGGAGAGAGGTGGAGACCATCTCTTCCCAGCAGCTCGCTGCCTCTCTCGCCAAAGAGCGGGCTGTGGTCATGAAAGCCAAAGCCTTCCTGACGACACCAGCGCCGCAGTCTTTGGTTGACCACATAGATCCTCCTGTCCCTTCTCAGCCCATAGCCTGAGACTGGGAGGATCGACAAGAACACCACCTGTGCCCCCAGACCCTTAAGCCCTGCTCCCAAATCCCTGTAGCGCCTCATGACCTGGCTGGGAGTGCTCCGAGCCGTGTCATTGGTGCCCACATGAATAAGGAGCATGGGATAGTGGTCTGTGGGTTTGAGGAGCTTGGGGATCCTCTCTGCAATGTCCCGGATGCGGGCCCCTGGGAAGCAGCAGACTTGCCGGGCTAAGGGGTCAGGGTGGCAGATTGGCCCCTCCGTTCCCCTCAGGAGGGAGTCTCCCACAACAAACACCTTACGTTTTGTCTTGGGGAGAGCAGGGGCAGGAGTTGCAGTTAGGCCCATGTTGCCTGTGGGGGCCGGCAACTCAGCAGGCTCTGCTGGGGCAGCAAGAGGTGCATACCTGTTGCTCAGTTGTGGCGGGAGTGGGGCCTTGGTGCGGCGGGCCTTAGGGCCCTTGACCACCTTGGTCCATGCCCCTGGCTGGACACAGCAGGAGGTCACAGAGTCCTCCTCTGGCCTGGAGGGAGACTGTGATCTACCCTCTGCCTCCCAGGGGAGAAGGGCCTGGCAGTAGGAGTCTATCTCCTGCTCGCAGTCCCTGATGGCACGCAGTCTGTGGACTGTGGCCTGGAGCTCCTCCAGCTGGCGTGCCAGAGACCCCAAAAGGGAGCAGACCCTGCAAGGGGAGGTCGCCATGCTCCCAGGCCCCAGAGCCTGAAAAAGGGACAGGCAGCCCCCGCAGCCGAGAGCCAGGGGCTCCGTCTGCGTGGAGCCCGGAACCAGGGGCTCCGTCTGGGTAGCCGTCTCTGAGGTGCCAGAGGGGGGGGCCGCGGAGCCCGAGGGGACCCTCGGGGTGCGGCGCATGCCCATCCGTGTCATGCCTCTGGTAGGCTGGATACGGCTGGGACTGTCTACCGTGCGGGGTGTGCAGGCAGGGTCTGGCACCCTCCCGCACGCCCTCCCTTGAAACCAACCTACAGTAAATCATGTTACCTATGAAAGGAGGCACAAAACTAAAAGGGAAAGAGCAAGTGAACTTGCACTAGGGATTGATGCATTAAAGGTTAGAGAGAGAGAACTGCTTTAGTGCATAGTTTCTCAACCCGTGGTACATGAGACACAGGCACAGGGTATGCGGGTGCTGACAACCCCCATAGCAAGGGGGTGCTGCTGCTTCCCCCCCCACCACTGTTGGGTTAGTGTCCAGCTGCTCCCTCCCTCCCCCCCAAGCTGGCCACAGGTTGCTGCAGGAGGGTGAGGGCGGGCACACAAATACCTGCGCACTCCCCGACGACCCAGGCACAGGCAGGTAAGTTTCTTTCTTTATACTGCCTGGGCTGGAGGGGGAAGCAGACCGAGACCCCCACAGTGCAGGAAGGGCTGACAGTGGCACTGGGCGCTTGCAGGGGGCTCCAGTGATGGGAGGGGGGCTACTACCATCCCAATATTCACTGTAGCCCTCCCCAGCCTGGCCTGGCCTGGCACCTCCACTGAACACTGGGAAAAGCCCAGTACCCGTGCTGGCCCCTGGACAGCAGGGGTAAACACGCTTTTTGCTCTGATGCGCACACGCAGTGCCTACCAGCATGGAGCTGATGCCAGGACTGTGGAGCCCTGCATGACTGCACGTGCACTGCAGAGCAGAGATCGGGGATAGGATCTGAGGCAATGCAACTCTCCCTTGCTCTCTGCTCTGAGGCACACATGCAGTTGCTGGTATGAAACAGATGCCAGGGCTGCAGGTCCCAAGGCAGCTGTTTGCTGCCTGCCTGCTGCAACTGCCCAGAGCCCAGGCTGGCTATAGGCGGAGGCTGGCAGCAGCACTGGAATTTTCTGGGCTGCACTGCCTCAGGGCCCCCCCCATTGTCCGCTCTGAGGTGCATGTGCACCCGCCAGAGCCTAGAGCAGCTGGCTCTGGGTAGCTGCTACCAACCACACAGCCCAGGCTGCCTGCAGCAGGCCTTGCAACCTCCTAGCCGCCTGCTGGGAACATGGCTGGTATCAGCTGCCTCCTTGTCTGTCTTTCTCTAGCCCTCTTTTCCTCTCTCTCACCCTCTTTTTCTCCTCTCAAAACTATGAAGGCATTGCGTGATGCTTTAAATTCTTCAGTAATAATTTGGTATGCTGAACTGGGTTCAGTCCTCCTAGCTTCAGCCAGCATCATTTCTAGCCCTGATACATACTTGAGTTGTGCATCCCTGGTCTAAAAGGTGGCAACACTACCCATACCAGATCAGACACCTGTCATAGCATAGCCCTGTATACACAGCCCTTCTTCCAACATATGGCACACATTAGTCAGTAAATATAAGATCCTCTGGAAAAGTGAGTGTTGGGGTACTTATTAAAATTTTCAGAAGCTAGGGGGTACTTGCTACTTAAAAGGTTGAGAAACACTACTTTAGTGAATGCTGTGGGGGGACTCTCCAACCAAGACTGAATAACCTTCCAACCTGGATATGCAAATTTTCCCACTTACTACAAGCAGTGGGTGTTACCTTACAGAAGAAGCCTCTACCAGCATGGAGCTGCAATCTGGAGGTGGGGGAGGATTCCAGTCCACCTGCCCTCCCCTCCCCTCCCCTCCCCTCCCTTCTCCCCCTCCCAGTCTGAAGACAGCACTGGAGAGAGAGCTGGGCTACATCAGCTCAGCCCTGCTCCTGGTGCATGCTGACAGAAGTTAATGACGTGCTCCTCTTCAGAGTGCCTTCATCCAAATCCTCACATAATGAAGGTTCAGATTGTTGTGTGATCAGGCACTTTTAAGGTGCTCTCTAACTGTGCTTTTCTGTCAGGGCATGGCTGTAGCATGCTTCAGGGGGCCGACTGTGCAACAAAACGTCACTTCTGTCAGCACCCTGAGAGAAATTGTGTTAGACGCATTACTACCTGGTATGTCTGGATGAATGCACACATGGTGTGAGGGCAGAGGAAAAAAGTTACCAATGAGTAAATGGTAGGGAAAAATTTAAAACAGGTATTAAAGCATGAAGGAACTCCTTTTGATGAGCTACAGACCGTTAAAACAATGGAAAAATGAGGGACTATGTTATGTGCTCCAAGGCTGAGGCCAGGGTTAGAAGGTTAAGAAGTCAATAAAGGAAAAGATATTGGAAAAAATGAGGAGTAGATTCTCATGGGACAGTTAATACAAAAATATCAATCTTAAGGGAGACTTGGGAAAACTGCAGGCACAGCTATTAATATATGAAATTGGCAGAAATTAAAAAAAAAAATTTTTTGTTAAAAGGCATCTGTAACTGTGGCTGCTGCCTTTGTCAGGAATGAATGAACCAATTGCAACTAAACTGATAACACAGGACAGCTCTTCCCAAGATTCAGAATGTGCTTCTCACCTACCCATGACCTTAGATGTCTGAGGACACCATGCTCATATCTGAGTTGGGGACAGATTTGTAAATTTATTTTTAAACATGGGGGCAGAGATCCTCATTGTAAAATATGTGCTTAATATTTTTCTGTAAATATTATTTGTAAATTAATATGTATATTAATTTACAAAACTATTGTAGTAATTTTTACCACCTCCCAAATGGAAGCCTGTGTTTGAATAACCAGGAGATGAACAACTGTGATAAACAAAACAAAAAACACCTGTGTAATCTTGCAATGGAAAGTTACATGGAGCTGCATTGTTCAACCCATCAGTAGCTGAGACCTCTGATTTAACTTTTAGAGATTTTCTTGGAGGTATCGCCTCTCTGGTTTCTGGGATGTCTTGGGTTGGAGCAGAGGGAGGGATTTTAAAAAAAAATTATTATGCAAGGAACTTAATCAGTGTGGATGAGTTAATCCTAGAGTTGCATCATAAATGACAACTAAAGCTTTAAAAATAACACTGAATTTTGTATGGCATCCTTATTGGAGGAGATCAACATAACTTAATTCAACTTCCACCTTCTGAGGTGAGTAATTGCTGTTTTGTCTATTAGTCCACTAAAGGAAAAAAATAAATTCTTAATCCGAGGGATAGAATCACATCTCAGTTGCACTGTTACAAATGTAGAGTGATTCTGTTTTAAAGTAATGAAGTTCCTCTGGATTTACTCCAATGTAGCTGAGTAAAATGTGGCCTTAAATCATTAAGATTAAAAACAAACTTTTGAGATTGTGGACCTTAAATTTTACCTTTTTTAAAATACAAAAACAGTTCAAATGTGGATCCCTGGCCAACTGCCCTGCAGAAAAAATAGTTTTTGTAACATTTGTGCACTGACAGTCACTGGGCTTCAGTGAGGTAAATCAGTTGTGGAGAACTAAATGTGAAAACTGAACAGAAATGATTAATATTGGGTAGTGACTGAAACAACCCCAAATTTGTAGCGTGAAGGGTGCGTGAAAGGAGATTGAGCTAGTAATTAGCTGTTGAAGAACATATTTAGGCTAATTATTGACTGTCACAAACTTGACTGTTCTAAAAACAGAGAAAGTCTTTCTATTTAAAGTGTTGGCACTCCCTAAAAGGAGAAGATAGTAAGATGGGCCAGAGATGAATTATTGTTGTCCTATTCCTGAGTTTCTGGCAGAGCAGAGATGTCCAAAACACCACAGTTAGTTTGTGAAAGAGGTTGTGATGGAACCCAGAAGAGCCCGTGTACTAGCAGAGATTTTTTTTGGAAAAAATCTTCATGAAAAACCTTAGTGAAGCATATTTCATTGGTGCTCTGGGCTAGATTCAAAATACTGCACCTCTTGGTAAACAAAAGCAAATGTCGGCACCACTACAGATCAAAATCACTCTCAGTTAAAACAGCTAGGAAAAAAGTAACCTTAAAAGAAACAAATACTAAATTCAGTATAAATACCAATAAAGGGCAAGTGTGGGCAGCTCTTAGAAACGTAGGCAGAACTATGCATTTTTCATATTAAAAAAGGCTTCCTCAGCATCAGTGGAATTAACAGAGTGAACTTTTGAAAAACCAAAGCATATCAACTGCAGACAATGTAATGTAACTACTATAGAAGTAGATGCCCTAACAGACAGTTTAACATCAGGTTAAAAATCTGTGTGACTCTAGAAGGCTGCATGCTTGTTAAACCTTAAAGGGAAACCAAGAGTAACATTTAGAAAGGATGAAGGGAATTGCAGTTGCCAGAGCAGGCAAGCCAAGAAAATTATTTTTATTTCAACACCTAAAGAACTCTGGCCAAGTGAATGCACATGGATCCTCCCCCAAAGGGTTTACATGCTAATTAAGTGTAACAGTTGCAAAGGTTTGCTTGGCTGCAAGCTGAGTGGGTGAGTTGTGCCTAAGAACTTTGCAAGAAAGGCAGCAAAAAGTTTGCAGAGAGTGCAATAGCTTTTCCAAACGGAGAATATGCTGTGCACAATGCATACTTTTTCCTTGAGCATTTGAACTGTGACCAGAGCCCCCATTGCAGACCCTGGTCTCTGATTGGCTACTATAGTGCCATAAAAAGCTGAGGGGAAGAAGTCAAATGAGAGCAACACCAGCCTGGAGAAAGGGGCAAAGACTCAGCCTCTCCTTTCCTTCCTCAGGCAAAGGGAACAGAGCTGAGGCATGCTGGGGAGCAGACATCACTCATTCCCGACCAGGGTCCGAGCTGTGCAATCAGACACAGGTACCCAAGAAAAGAGTGGGGAGGGGTTGGTAAGTTGGCTTGGAGCTGGGAGAAGCTGCCTGGTCAGGGACCTGCAGAGGGAAATCCTCTGTTTGAGCTGAAAAGGCTTGAACTGTAGGGACAGAGGCCTGCAGAGGGAATCCCCTGTCTACATGTGGAGGTGCTGGGGGAGATTCACAGTCTGCTCCCTCTCTGGGCTGTCTGAATCCCAAATTTGCATGGGTCTGTGAGGGGACACTTAACCTCTAGTGTTTCCAGGACATATACTTTTCAGAAGGAAACTAAAGAAAAGAAGCCTATTACTTGCAGTGGCTGATGGGAGACTTGGTTTTGCTGAGTTACCAAGAAAGACCAAGGAGTCCACTTTCACCAGAGCAGCAGAAGCCTTGCCTCTGCCATCTAGTGGTGGTTCATAGTTAAAGCTGTGTTGTTATGTATTGTTATGGGAAGGCGATGGTGACCAAAGGGAAATCAACCTGGATTATGGAGGGAAACTGTTTTAAAGAGTTATAACCAGGTGTATGTAATCTTTGAGGTTGTTTGATACAAGTGGGACCACTCAGTGTGTTGGAATTATTCACCTAATGTTGCTGTTGTAAATTTTATTCAAATTGTTGGTTTTATTATTAACTATTGATTTTATATATCTTCGTTTGATTAATCATTTCTTTTCTGTATATAGTTGTACGTAATAAAGAAACCAATGTGTTTATTGGGTTTGGAGTAAATTTTTGGGCGGTGAGAGTGAGGCGCATCCCCCTCCATGGGACACCTCAGTCAGCAGACCTGCCTGACAGGGTTCCCAGAGCAACTGGCACCCTGAGGATTCGAAATCCGGCACATCGCCTGGCCTAGTGTGCCAGCACGGGTTATATAAAAATGATTCATAGAAGTTTGGGTCAGAAGGGACCTTAGCAGATCGAGTCTGACCCCAGATATAATAACTGTGTGTGGACTCCAGGCTTTTGGACCTCCCTGGTTTCATGGGGAACCCCCAGGGGGGCTGGGGGAGCAGGCAGGGCTGATGGGGTCCCCCCTATGGTCCTCTCCCCCCTCTTGCAGTCCCCCCACCCCCTACTTACCAGCACTGGAGCCTGGGTCTACCTCCCTGCAGCGTGCTTCAGCACCAGGGTGAGGGCCAACCTTAGAGATGCTCTGGCTGCTACCAGAGGGTCTCTGTGGAGGACCCACCCTCCGGTTGCCTTGGGGCATGGTCTGCTTTTTTTCACTGAGTTTGGGGGGGTTTTTTTTTGGACCCCTGGATATCCTTTTCTCTTTCCCTCACGTGCTTCTTGCAGCATCTCAAAGGGCTTTGAGATGCTGCAAAACACATGTGTGCTCTCATCTGTCACACCCTAAGAATTTTTCAATAGTAAACAAAGAAGAGTTTGACTCCTAGTCCTAGTCATCTAGTCCAACCCTCAGGAAAATCAGATTGCCAGACTATTGGCCTAAATCTGACCTTGTGGCAGGAGCAGATGCTGTCAGAGTGCAAACAATAGAGGAGGCTGTAATGCAACTGTCCAACTAGACATTACCACATCCCAGGCAGACAAATCCCTTCTCAAGCCTGGTTCCACACACACACACACACACACACACACACACACACGTACTCTCTATATTAAAAAAACAAACAAACAAACAAAAACCTAGAAATAAGAGTGATACTGCAAACAAATGATTTGAGGAGACTGACACTCATCACCTTGCTTGCTATGGAATTTGAAGTCTGTTTCCCTCAAAATGTTTGTCCAAGGATGCTCTCTTCAGTAAGAAAAAGCATTATGTGCCAGATATTACTGGCAGAAGTATTTGGGTGACCATCCTGACAGCTCTGTGGGTTAGAGGTATCATATCAGATAGCAGAGAAACAATACTATGTGATTTCTGTGACTAGTGACAAGATGAATTATGAAGAGTGAATGCTCTATGTAATAGTTGTCATGAAGTTGTTGTTCATTTGCAAGCCAGAGCCACAATGTAGTAATCCAGGCCTGTCCAACTAGTGGCCCACTGAATACATGCAACCTGCAAGGAGCCAGCATGCGACCCATGGGCCACATGTGTTTCACAAGTGGTTAACATATAACTCATGGGCCTTTGCAGCTGCCTCCTCCTCAATGGTGTGGAAGGACCAGAGGGGTGGGACCTTGCACATTGCTAGCATAGCCTGTGGTGGTTGTAGGGAAGATCAGGCTAGAGATCACTTGAAAAAAAAAGTTTTCATATCAGCAGGAGATGTAACATTCATCTTAGATTAGGATGAGCAAAATATGGACTACAGGCCAGATCTGGCCTACTATGTGATTCTGTTTGACCCATGACAGGTCTCTTGGCCATGCCTAGCCCATGCACAAAGGGCAACCCAGGCCCATGGTGTGTGTGGCCAGTTCTGTTGCTCCCAGGTGCGGAGGTGCCACCTGGCATAGAGCACAGCCTGTCCTATCCCTGCGTGTGGCTCTCATGCAAGCCAGGAGCTGTAGTCCATGGGGCACGGGCAGCGCAGTGGCCAGACTTGGCTTCCCAGTTGACTCTGAAGTGGAGGTTCACTCTGCCTTTACATTTCTGGATGCCACTGCTAGTGTCTTTGCTGCCAAACCAGGCCCCGCTGCCCAGGCACCCTGGCCTGTCTACCCCACAGCCACTGCTGGGGGTGCTGGACAGAACAGGTGGAGTCTCCAAGGAGACCGGCCTGGGACCCCCATGGGCAGGGCGCACACAGCCAGGTAGATGGGATGCAGCCACAGGTAGGCAAGGGAGTAGCATCTGGAGCAAGTCAGGCATGCAGGGCCAGGGCCAGGGTCAGCATTGCAGGGCCATGACTGCGTGGGGATGGGACCCAGGGAACAGGTGTGATCCACTCCCTGCCCATCCATGTGAGAGACACTGGTTCTTTGTCCTGTGCTTCCAGGGACATGTGGGGAGTGGGTTGCAGCTCTGCCCCAGGCCCCAGCCCCACACTGTCACCCCAATCACCACTCTACAATTCCTACAACCCTACAATTCCACCCCAATCACCACCCTACAATTCCTGCCCACCCATCCTTTTCCTAGAAGCTGCTCCCCACCCGCTGGTGACCCCATCTCATCTGCCCAGATAAGCGCACCTTGCCCATGGGGTTCTTGGACTGGTCTCCATGGAGACCCCACCCCCCTTGTCCCTCCAGCACACCCGGCGGTGGGTGAGAGTGGACAGGCCCAGGGCTGGATAGGATCAATTAGCATCTTTCTTTCCCCCCTGCCCCCTCTGCTGTACCAGGTGGTATAAACAGCTGTGATGAGAGGGCTGAGGCTGCGTCACCCCTCACCGCCCTCAGGTCCTCAACAGCACACCAAAACTCCTGAAGTGGCCCTTCAGCCCAAGTAATTGCCCATTCTTGGTTTAGATGTTTAGTTCTGAGACTTCTGATGAAGCTTCACTCACTTACATTTTTGTGGGTGGAATCTAGCCCAGTATTACTGTTGCTTCACACTCATTCAATAGAGCATCTTGTGCTAAAAAATTGTTCAGTGGAATATGGCCAATTTAAAATCTGGCTTAAAACACTCGTAATCAGCCCTCCTTTCTGTTCTGTTGAAAAGCCAAATACCCATGTTTCAGTGGAGATATTCTAGCATATTATGCAGCATAGTAGTCATTACTCACCCCAGCTCAGGGTTCACCATTGTGATGTAGTTGTAACATCTCCCAAGAACGACTTCTCGCAGATTTTTAGTGGTCCCTCTGCCCTTCCACTGCAGCAGGGTTGAGCTGGTGTCCCTTCCCGGTGTCAGGATAGCAGCCAACACAATAACAACAACAAGTGACACTAGCAGCACCAGAACACCCACTAAAAGGACCATCCGGTGCCAAGTTCTGAAGGAGCTGTTTTGCGAAGGCATTGTAAGTGAAGTTTGTGAAGAACAGCAGCAACTGCTCTCCCAGGCCTGACTGAAAAGTAGCCTTTGAATATGTCATAGTGCACCTCCCCCTTCTCTCTCACCCTGCCTTCACATGCTCGCTCTGGGAAGGCTAACAGTGACCTGCTGCTTAATGGACTGCGTTACTAAGTGGAACAAGCATTGTTCAGGCTGGAAAGCTCCACCTGAAATGTGACGGTGCAAGGCAGCTGGAGCACAAAATGTAGAACTGAAATTGTTTTTGCACATTTGGAATCTGAATTGCAGCATCTGTGAAATTAAAGGCTGTTGTGATAGCACAGAGGCACTGGAATTCCCTTGCTTAAAGAGCCTAATGATTCCTTTAGTCTGACACTAGACTAACACAGCTAACTATCTCTGGTGTTGATAGACTGACAATAGTACATATTTGATATTTCAGAGGAAAGCTGTCTGTCATCTTCTCCTGCATCTTCCGCAGTATACCAGCAGTCTATAAACAATACAAAAATGGGGATTACTTTATGCTTTGAATAGAGGATCTGTAAAACTTTATAACTTGTATCCCAGCTACCAAAATAAATTGCATATACTTTGCGAAAGGGTACTTCATGTGTACCTCTTACTTGAAGATGAGATGAGGCTGCAGTGAGGGCTTAGGTGGTAATCAGGAGGGATCCTTGTTTTCTCTGATAAAAAAATAATCCCCAATTTTTGGATTAAAAAAGTAAACCAAGATCCACATTTTTCTGTGATCAAAATGAAACACCACTCTCTCTCTCTCTCTCTCTTTATATATATATATATATATATATATATATATATATAAATTTAGAGTATATATAAAGTGGAGTTTCATTTTGATCATGGAAAAAAATGGATTTTGGGTTAGTTTTTTAATCCAAAAATTGGGGATTATTTTTTTATCAGAGAAAACCTGGATCCCTGGTAATCAGGGGAGTCACCTGACTGGCAAGGGGCTGGGTTATCAGTATATAAACTTAGGGCTTGAACTACTCCAGCAGCCAAGTCCTGAGAGCCACAGGGAGAGGAGCTTCTGCACAGCAAGGTTGCAGCCAGGCTCCTGGTTAACAGCTGAACTGGGGTAAGTAGCATTGGAGGTTTCTGGAAGGGACTATGGGGTAGAGGAGGTCCCAAATGACCCAAGAGTAGGGCCATAGGCCTGGGAGCAAGGCTAGACCGCAGGAACAGGGCAAAGAAGCCCAGGAATTGGGCAAAGGAGCCTGGATGGGGCAGAGGCAGGGAAAAGAATCCCAGGGATTGGAGCTCGAGGCCCATAATCCAGAGAGAAGTGGGTTGAAGGACCCTAGAGATTGGAGCCTGTTAGGACAGGATGTAGTGCTCGGGAGTAGCCCACGTACACAAAGTCCCTGGGTGGGGAGTACAAGTAGGGAGTCTGTGCTGGGGAGTAGCCATAATAAGCAAAGTGTCTGGGAGAAGCTGGTAAGTCTAGAAATCGTGCCAGGGAGTAGCCAAGGTAGATGAAGTGCCTGGGCAAGGAGGCCCAGTCACAAGGACTGAGGCCATGGCCCAAGAGGGCTGTTGACTGAGATGACTGATAACACCTGCAAGACATGGGCATGGTGTAAGGGGCAGTCAGTCATGTAATTAGCCCTTAAGGCAACAAGCAGAAACACCTGCACTCATGAGAAGAGATCTGACTTGGGAAGCCCTGAGACACCCTCCCTTTTTCTAAAAGACTAACATCAAGGTGTGGCAGAAAGTAAAGGAGAGAGTGCCCACAGAAATACACCCTAGGTAAGGGCTGAGCAGCCACTCGGAGGCATTACTGCGACCCCTGGGACAAGTGTTTGTTACATACTTCTATTGTTCTTTGTCTTCCTGTCTGTATCTTACTAAGTTAATGTCCTGTTATCCTGTGACAGTGAGTTTCACAGATGAATCACATAAGGCAAATTCCTGCTGTTGGGTATGGTAAGCTCTTCTGTAAGACATAGCTATTTTAGCCACATAGTTAGTAAAAATGAACTATTTGTGGACCTTTCTGGTTAAAAACATCCATGTCTTGTTGTTTGTTTGGGGTTATTTTGGCTGCTTGGTTTTGTTTTTTGTCCTGATCCTAACGTGTTATGGGTTCTTGATTCACCTGTGCTTTAGCATTCTTGCTTTTATATCATGCAGACTCAATGGTAAACATTGCCATCAGCAAAAAGAGATTCAAGAATTTAACTAAAGGTAAACTAATATTTTTTGTGAATATGTTTATAATGTTAATGAGAAATATCATTGAAAATCAAGCATATATGGTTTCTTTCCTCTTTGTTGCATGTGGATTTGGATCACCTGTAATATGAATTTTTAAGAATACCAGCACAGCCACCTTAATTAGGAAGTGCTACAGTTGTACCAGAAACTGATAAGCTACCAAATATCCTCTGTAACATTGAAGTGGATAGCATAGTCATTTCTTTGAACATGGAAATTGGGATTCTCACAAAAATAGGTGAAAGTAAATTATTATAAATTATATCATAAGTTGCTGAACTAAATAACAATTTTTTCTGTTAATAAATTGTTTTGGGCTTTGCCTGGCTTGCATGACAAAATGCTTTTTGAGTATCCTTGGTGGAAAATCCCTAACATGATCATATTGTTCTGAAATAGCTGGGAGATGCATACCTTTTACTGCTGTGCCATATGCTGACAATCATTTTCTTAAATTGCGATTTGTCTCGTATAACTGCTGTAAAAACCTTCTGACTACATTTGAGACACATTGATTGAATATTCTTTGGTTGCTTTTTTTTTTCTTATCCATTGTATGATTACTAACCAGGGGAATTCCAGCTAGAAAGGGGAATATAAATAACAGCAAGTCTTGCCCAGAAAACAAACTCCAGATCTGGGAGAGGCATATTCTTCTCTCTCAATATTAGCATAATTGACATGGGGAAAATGCGATTTACAATAATCTGAGAGCTATGGTGTTCTTGGGTTGGTTGGTTGTTTTGTTTTGTTTTGTTTTGTTTTGTTTTTACTTACAAGTCAAAGTTCTTTAAATAATTATTAATATGCAATGTTATACCATTGTCACATTAATCACTTTTCTTTCAGAAATTTCAGCAAAATTAATCTTATAAACAGGAAAAGGGAACATAATTTTCTGTAGAATCATAAAATGCCTGTTGGCAAGGCCAGTAGTACATCTTACATGATATCTTGTCTCCCAACAAGATATACCATTGTTGGCTACAAATGTCCAACTCGGGATCCTTAAAATTCTAGTTTATTAGGCGGATTGAAACACTGTAATCATAAACCTTGGGGCTGGTCCACACACACACATGCACACACATACACACACACACACACACACACACACAGTAGCAGGCTACAGAGTCAGGTATACCTATCCTACAAGTGCTGGAGTCTGTCGTTGAGGCTTCTTTCAGTGTGGTGTTATCTTCCAGAAGGGGGTCGCCGGCTGGTCCTTCTGGCTGGACAGGTCTGGTCGAGTTGGAGATCAAGAGGGCGCCACTGAGGGTCACTTTTCACTGCCTTTTATCTGTCCCTGGCAGACTTTGGTGACTCCCCAGTTTTCTGGTTTGCCCAATCCAGGGGTCATTGACCCTCGTGGGACTTCCCCCCCCTCGGTGGCTACTGGACAGCATCTGTCAGCCCCAGGGGTCGTCCGCATGTACATGCAGGTTTGGGAGTCCGTTGATGAATTTAGAACAGGGCTCTGGGAGTGGTCGATCTGGAGATATTCAGCCCAAAAGTTGGTCTCTGGTGTTGATTAAGTCAGGCCAGGGCTTCTAGCCCTTGATCAGAGAGGTATAGAGAGTTCCCGGTTGTTACACTGTCTTCTATTGAGTTCAGCTTCCAGGTGATAATTGCTGCCTGCTTCCATGTTACACATTCAATCACTGATTCACTCATTCTTTCAGAGGCCAGCCTGATACAGGGAAGGGCAGTTTGATTCCTGCCTTTGTTAACAATGTTACAATATATAACTTACTAAAACACATTTAGTTGAAAGTTGAAAGGTGAGGAGTATAAAATATAAGCTACAAATGCCATGGCACACAAATAGATAAAAATACCAAACTACAAGGGGAGATACAAAATGCACACATACAAATTTTAAAATACAGTTCCTTATCTTAAAGTGAAAGAGAGAGGAAGGAAGAAAAGGTAGAAAAAAGAGAAACATATCCAAAGAGGGGAGAGCAAATGCAGGCAAGAGGAAAAGGGGGCTTTCTGTTACATTAGAGGAAAAGGGGGCTTTCTGCTACACCATCAGAAGATGTTGCAAGAAACCTCATATTGGTTTAGAATATGGTAATTATAATCAGGTAATATTTGCCCATAGGGGAGACTTTTCTGTGATTTATTTTGGTTAAGAATGGACTTGTCTTGAAAGAAGTGAACTCTGAGAATACCATCCAACCCAAATGCTAGAGTAGCTCAGAGTACCTATTTCCGGTAACAAAACTGCTGGACTGGGCTGTTCAGAAACTTAATTGTTAGGAGGGACAAACACCAGCGGCTGCATCTGCGGGAAAGTAGGGAGCTGAAACTTGGCCATGTCGGGGCCGAGTATAGCTGGAATTGGGGCCGCACCGATGGAGTGGAATTAGGCACAAACGCGTACTGGTTGAATTGAAAAGAACTTTACTTACAAACTGACGTACAGGGACTTGCGTCGATGCACACAGTGTAGATACAAGCAAAAGCACACCGATGTTTTCTGAGCATGCAGGGTGCGGAGTACGTCGGGACGGTCGGCGACAGGGAGTGGTTGGTGGTTGATCAGGCCCCAATTTTGCTCCAAGGTACACGAGTAACTCGTTCCCAATGTACACGCGGAGTTCTCCCGCTTGGGCGGAAACTACCCAAGCTTTTATACGGCTAGTGAGCCAATTGCTAGCCACCGGGTATGAATAATTTACGATGAGCCAATCGGTAGCATGCATCCAAACAGTGCAGCTGCTAGTTTTGGTGGGAGCTGATCACTGCACCAAGGCTTTTCCCGCCGTAGCGAGGCATCCCTTGCACCGAGCACTCGCATCATGCTAAGAATTCTGCTGTGTCGAGGCACTTTTAATTACTAAGTACAGACATGCCCCCTTGCCGATGACACAGCTGAAATTGGAGCACATGCGAGTCGGTTAAGTCGTCGCCTTGCCCGAAGGGTTCATAAGGCAAATAGGTATGAACAAAGGTAGATAACAAAACAAGTTAATTCTCTAAAGATCGGATTAAACAATAGCCTAGCAGAACACACCTACGCATTAACAAATTCGTCACAAAAAGTTCAATCACAAGGATTTCGGTGGGTGTCATGATGACGTCGCACGTCGAGCCCTTGCTTCTTGGAGTATTCTTTCCCTCTTTCATCCGGCTCCGGCACGTGTCTCAGATCTCGGACCTGTTGGAGAAAGAAACTCTCTAGACAATTAACCAACTTATCTTACAACATTATTTTAACAAGATGACTCGTCATCTGGCTTAACTGAATATCGAAAACCTAGCTCGTATGCTAGTTTCCATTGACTCTCATCTCCCAAAATTCGCAATTGCCGTTTCGTGAGTCCAGAATGCTGCAGGAGAAATCTGAACATTATCCGCTCCTCTGGTGTTCTCTGCGGCGACGCGTGTGGTCGTCGCGAGCTGGACTTGTGCGGGCATGCGGTGGATCGATGCTCCGAATCACTGATTGTTTCTATGCCCGGCTTGATGAGAGCTTGCAATTGTGGGAGTTGACACAAAAGATTACCTGCGGGCTGTCCAACTAATGGGTTTAGAAGAATTCGGAGAATGGTGGCGGCTTTTCCTCCGTAAACTTCAATGCAGACTTCCACGCCGTTGAGCATTATCGGGACAGCTCCAGGATCTTGCAGGTAACGGTGAGACCACAGTCCTCTTTGCTGGGGTGGTGTCAGTCCCAGTGCATGTGTTCTAGGATTCCAGGTGCAGTACGAGATTCCAATCGTTGCCAATAAGATTTTGTTTTATATCAACCTTTAGTGGGCGACCTCCATGCCACGCGTAGGACTTGAGGCTAGCCTGATCTGCAACAAGCGCTGGAAGTGGGATGGGCCAGTGGACATTACACGTCACTATGGTAATATCGGTGGCGTGTCCTCCACTCCACGAGGCTCGTCCAGTTAGAAAACTTGCCTTCTCTCTGTCCACTAGGTCGGACCCAAACTCCACAACCAGGCGTCCCAGCCACATAGCCAAGGTTTCTTCAGGTCTCATCTTGGACTTCTTGCATAACTCTTGCAATTCCGTCCAGGTTTGAGTGTGATAGGTGTTGGCAGTGATACAAGCTGTACTCTGCTCACCAATCACTCAGCTTCTTGCTGCCACAGGATGTGTGGCCATCTGAGACGTCGCTGCATCCGTTAGGGGAACCGGATACAACTATTTCTCTGTTGCCCCTTTGCTGTACTGTGAGGGCGGGGTAGTCGCGAGTGACGCAGCCTCATGGGGCGAGTCAGTGACTGAACTTCCGCCCGTCCGTCGAAGGATCTGCCTTTCTCTTCCGGGTCCTCCGGGCAGCTCCCTTTCCTCTCGACGCCATCTTGAAATGGCGGGGGACCGGGGTTTTTTCCCGTTGCCGTCTGCTCAGCTGCCTGAACGGCAAGCAATCGGGCTTCCAGGTCTGCCTTTTCCCGCATCAAAGTTGTTATCATGCGGAACATTGCATTTAACATTTTCCCCTTTCCATGTTCCAAGCCGGTCCTTCCAATCTCAGGGTGACTCTCCCCTTCTAGCTTTTTGCAGAGCTCCGAAAGAAGCTCGGGGTCTCTCAGCTCAGGCGCCAGTGTTAAATTAATCAGCGCCGGCTCTTTGCCCTCCTGCGTGTAGCGCAAGCAGGGGGCAAACTCCTGGCTGAGGGCAGTGCTTTCTTCGCTCGGCTTTGGTCTGGCGAAGGGTTCTGTGCCCCCTTCCTCTCGGGGTCTAAATAGAACCCGCTCACTTCCCATCACACATCCGAACGCCCCAGGATGGAGATGTACTTCCCACTCTTTCGCAGTTTCCTCTTCTCCTTTGAGCGAGAGGTAACCGCTGACGAGTCTTCCACCCGTTCCGCCCGCTTGGTGGTAGGCGATGTGTGCACCCAACTCCACGGCGTTCTGCACGTGGCGGTTCCCATTGCACCAGGGGCAACTCTTAACTAATTCCAACTCCATTGTGTCTTCCCCGGATACTGATCCTGTTCGTGACGCCATGTCGGGGCCGAGTATAGCTGGAATTGGGGCCGCACCGATGGAGTGGAATTAGGCACAAACGCGTACTGGTTGAATTGAAAAGAACTTTACTTACAAACTGATGTACAGGGACTCGCATCGATGCACACAGTGTAGGCACAAGCAAAAGCACACCGATGTTTTCCGAGCATGCAGAGCACGGGGTACGTTGGGACAGTCGTTGATGGGGAGTGGTTGGTGGTTGATCAGGCCCCAATTTTGCTCCAAGGTACACGAGGAACTCATTCCCAATGTACATGCGGAGTTCTCTGGCTTGGGCGGAAACTACCCAAGCTTTTATACGGCTAGTGAGCCAATTGCTAGCCGCCAGGTATGAATAATTTACAATGAGCCAATTGGTAGCATGCATCCAAACAGTGCAGCTGCTAGTTTTGGCGGGAGCTGATCACTGCACCAAGGCTTTTCCCGCCGTAGCGAGGCATCCCTTGCACTGAGCACTCGCATCGTGCTAAGAATTCTGCTGTGTCGAGGCACTTTTAATTACTAAGTACAGACAGGCCACAGTTGTCTCAAAGTTTTAACATTCTTGCTCAGAGTATTTTTCAGTGGCTCCATACCTAATCAGAAGTCGTTGCATAGTGTAGTGTTTTGACAGCTACACTATGCAACTAGTGTCTGGAAGTCCTTTGAAAGCTGTACTAATGTGATACTGTGTCACTTACAGGAACATTAGTCATTTTCTACACTTACAGACACTTAACTACTATCTCTAAATCTTAGCTCAGTTTGCCGTAAAAAGAAAATGGGAATTTTTAAATTGAAAAGATCAGCAGCCTTTTCAGTATTTTAAAGAAAAAATCTTTGTCTTGGCTTTTATTTAATAGCAATGTCTATATTCATCTCATCATTTTCCACCATTGCAGAAAGAAAACTTTCATAATGTTTAGAAAGGGCTTCAGATTATAGCAAAGCTACTAATTGGGGAAACTAAGACAATAAGTGGCACAAAAATGCCAGCTGTAGAAAACTGTAACACCAGTCCAATAAACTAGGCACATTAGCTACATGCAAAAATGTGCCTATAAATTAGTAGTGTATAATGTCCAGCAATTCTCTCTTCCAGCTTACATGGTATTTGTCTGGTAACATAAGTAATTTTCTGTAACCAAAGTGCACTAACCCTTTCCCTGATGTAGAATGGTGACTTGAGCAATAAGTTTCAGGCTGCATTTGGGTCTCTGGAGCCCTGAACATGGTCCCCATCTCACACTGTTTTAATGACCAATGTATGCTGGCTGCTTTACAAGCAACTTAAAAACATAGAAGAACAATTGAGCAGAAAGGAAAACATTTTGGTACAAAAGTATACATTATTTTGTACAAAATTGTACCTAATTGTACATAAATCTGTTCTTGTATTGGTGATCAGCTACAGGGAATTGTAAAATTTCTCCTTGACATATGCTGGAGAAACTATATCAATAGGTCACAATGGCATTTGGCAAATATCAGGGATTCTAAATCTGAAATGAGTGTGGTAATTCACTTGATGTACACAATTAAGGCATCTGAATATTTCCTTTTATTGTAACTCTTTGGAGTATCTGTTAGGTTAGGGACAGACATTCAGAAGCCTGAGCCTGAATTGATTCAATCTTTGCAGGTTAGTCTAACCTGCACAGCATGAACCAATTTGCAGTGGCTCAGGCTAGAAGCCAGGGGGCACTAGAGCAGTCCTCCCTTTCCTTCTGCAGTGCTGAGCTGAGGCAGGGAGGGGGAATGGCCAGGCCCTGGCAGAACGTTCTGATTAGGGAGGGGTTTAAATCCCCACCCTGCCTGCACAGTCCTAGGCTTTTCCCAGCTTGCTGCTCAAGGGGCAGGGAGTATTGCCAGATCCTAGCCCCCAACTACCACTCTGAGACAAAGGGTGGGGGCAGGGAGGACTGCTTGCATGGAATGCATGCATCAGTTGACAATACTGAGCTTTTCAATCTCCCTCTCCCTGCTTCTTCATACTGTCTGGATCAAACCTAACAGGCAAATAAGCCAGCAGGGAGTTGATAACACAGAGTTTTTCACAGCCCATCAAGAAAACAAAAGCCTCTCTCATTAGTTCAAGTTCTTAAAGCTTTTCCCAAGAAAGAAACAGAGGGACATTATCAGCTGACCTATTGATTTGCTCCAAAAAGCCCTAAGCACACGCCTCAGCATTAGCTACCATTGGGGTGGTGGGACCATGACCAGATGCAGGCTAGGGTCCATGCTGTGGGGAGAGGGAAATCCCTGCTTCAGTGGTGAGGGCAGGGGAAGCCAGGCAGAGTCTCCACCTCATCAGCCAGCTGGAGCAGTGATAGTGCTCCAGCTAGGGAGAAGAGGGGTGGGGCCAGCCCTGTTCTCTGGAGCAGATGGCTCCGCCCAGCCTAGCCTAGGGCTTCAAAGCATGCTGAGATGCTGGGGGACTTTGATTTAACTTAAACCAGGAAGGGGTCTGGGACAGAAGTTCCACAAACCAGTTTGATCCAAGTCCATTAAGTCTAATACTACATTCAACCAGGTTTATCTTAAACCAAGTTCAGCCATTTTGAAACTGGTTTACGTGCACTGAGCTTCTGTTCTGTTGCAGGTTTAAACCAGTTTCTGATCACTTAAACTGGTTTATGTGTAACTTCTGTCCTTAGCCTGAAAGGCTAAGTATCAGGAATATGGAGGGGGTAAAGCTTTTCAGACAGGAACCTGTGTGCATAGCTGCCTTTGACAACAATGGGAGTCTTGTAGATATTTGTGCCAAACAGAAAAATCCTAAATTTCACCCTTCACAAAACATCAAACTCACCAGTGTGTTGTATTTCTTACAAAAGAGAATGTACTTCTCTACTGCAATAAGTTTTCTCTGTTCCAGCTGGTCAGGTCTCATAGTAGACCCAGCATCATAATATGAAAAATGCTTGACTTTATGGTTGTCCAAAGCAGATTTTTTTTTTTTTTTTTTTTAGAGCACGTTTTTCAAAAGAAACTGAATTGAGTAAACAAGTGTTTTGACTGTTACATTCTAAAGCCAAAGATTCATGAAGTGCAAACAAAACAGGAAAGAAAAAATACCAAGGCAGATTTCCAAGCAGCAGCAATTAGAAGTTGAAAACTGATGTCTTTCACACAGAAATGTAGTGCTTTACAATGATACAAAGAGATTATACTCTTACTTGTTTGGTGTTCAGAGTGTACTTTTCAATGCCTATCACTGTTCACTTGCAGAGTTGGTGGGGGGGAGGTTAAACTTTTGGCAGGCTTATTTAATGAAAATTGTTTTTATTAAGATTTTTTTTTTTTTTTTTTTGGTGCTTCCCCCCTTTTTTTTTTTTAACTAAACACACAAAAATAAAAACTTTCAAGTGATCAAGTTGTGTATGTTTTGAAGATGAAGGATTTTGGTAGATTCTCCCCTGCCCCACTTTTATTCTCTATAGAATTCAGCCATTTAGTGATGAGGGGTTGAATAAGGTGAATTCCAGGAATATTCAAATCTCAATCATTTTAATGTTCTATTATGGTAGTCAGATATAAGGATAAATCCACAAAGCGGCTTAGGTATAAAGTTTTGGACTCATGACATAATTACACTAGTTTAATCAGCCTCCTACACTGGTGTAAATAGGAAGAGGACTTGCAGTGTACAGTAGTACATTATTAGGTCTTCAATAAAATTAACCCAACAAGGATTAGGGGTAAAGCTATAACTAAGCAGGCTACTGCCTGATTGCCTACCCCCTAGTGGCAAGGCACCCTACTGTGAATGGCAATCTTGAGAATCACTGGAATAGACAGATGAATGTCCAGCTATTCCAACCAGGTTTCTAGACATAGTGAGGTGCCTTAAGGATCCTTTCAAGGGTGCTGTGTACTGCAAACATTGTTAGTACGGTTAGGTGTGCAAACATGAGTTGAAGAATAAATCTAGAGACTTATCCAAGGTAGGAATCTATAGTATTAAAAGGATTCTGACCTGTGGTCCTTCTGAGTTCTTTGCAATGAAAGAATTGCTTTATTTTTCTGTCGTTAAGATACAAATGAAAATTAGGAGCTGTTATTTTCCAAGGGGTGCCTTGGGTCTATCTGCGGGTGCCTCAAGTCTAAAAAGGTTGAGAACCACTGATCTATTCCAAATGCTGGGGAAATGTGTCAAGATTCTAACTGCCAATTTAGTACTCAAGTCTGACAGATTGTGGGTCCTGAAACTGCCTTAGTCTAACTCTTTATTATGTCCAAAATGAAAACTTAGATGCCAAGTATACTCTCTTCTGAGACATCCATTCTTAGGTGTTTAATTCTCCTCATGCACTGATTCAGCTAGACAGCAGGGTGACTGAAAGTTGGCATTGCAATAGCTGAGTCCCTTGTGGATTTGGCCTCTATGTCCTTTATTTAATAAGCATTTTCAAAGGTATGTAGTCACTGGTTTTCAAAGTCTGCTCAGTGAAATCCTCTTGATTTCTGGTGTATTTTCCTACTACTGTAATATAGCATTGCAGTGTTTCATTACTTAACGTTTCTGTGCTTTTTGTCTTTTAATTTTTGGTATTTCTTTGAAAGTATGCTGTTGTAACTTTACCTTTTCACTTAATTGCACACATTAACTGGCTGGATATTCATAAATCTAGCCCAGCTTTTCTAGCATGATTCACATACTAAAAAAGGGTTAAGATTAGCATATTGGCAACAAATAAAGCTGCTTTTTGTTAAACCGCATGCCAGGAATAAAAATCAACTTTGCTTCCTTTGCAGCTGAAGATTCTGATACTGTGCATTTGTCTTAGAAATTTGATTTTGTGGTTACTGTGATTTCTTTGGAGTAGGGTGGCCATTATAGAGGACATTCCAGTTTTCTGCTACTCTGTCCTCTATTGATACAAAACCCAATGCCTTTATGTCTTTGAAGAGAAAAATAGAGGACATACAAGCATTGGGTTTCGTATCAATAGGGGACAACTCTATGATGGTCACCCTATTAGAGAGTAACTTTATTTTTTTTCTGGGGTAATATTTAATTAGTTAAGTATAACACATTTATATAGGGAACAGTAGCCAGTACTATCATTGATGATGCACGTACTTTTATTCTAATCAGTTGCCTTAAGTTGCCCACAGCCTTCCAAAGTGGTCACATTTCAGGTTGGATCTCTCTGGGATGGGGGGTAAGGGGGGGGGGGGGGAGGCAATTCTGCACAAGTATTGGAGTATAAAAAGAGGGGTAAGAACAGGATGCAGACAGAAGTGACAATTCTCACCTGATCTGGCCCCAGAAAGAGCTCTATAACCATGACCAAACAGAAGTTTATGGCTGAAAAGTGCTTTTAAGGGGCATAATCTTGCAAAAATCCTGAACCCTCATTGCATGAGGGGTCAGATAAAGATGTTTTAAAACAGCATCTTCAATAACTTCTGTCTGCACTGCCTCCCAACTTCTTGCTGTTTGAAGAGGTGGGGGGGGGGAAGGAAAGGAAGCAGAAGTCTGGGTTTTTTTGAGCCCCTGCTGGAAGGTGGGGTGGGTATATTGGAGGCTCCTGACTTTATGAGAGCTCCAATGCACCCACTCCACCCTCCAGCATGGGCTCAAAACCCCCCTAGAAGGAGCTCCATCTGCTCCCTTTCCCCCTCTCCCATTCTGAAAACAGCACAGGTTGGGAGGGAGCAGGGGTTGTTGCTAAGGCAACTGGATTCCCCTTCCCCCTGGAACCAACACTGAACTGCTGTTTGGCCTGGGGGATTGTTGTAACTCATAACACTTCCTGCAAAGCATTCTGAGTTACAGCAGGGAACTGTTCTTCTGTCTGTGCCCATAGTTCCTGATTCAAGAAAAATGTGTTGTACATTACTACATCTGAAAGAAGGAAAAGTATTTACTATCATTTGGATTGGAAATATTCCCCTCTCTCCCTGAATTATTAATACTTTTTAAATGACCATGGTTCCAATACTGGCAATATTATTGTGAGAAGCAATAAAAATAATTTCCCTTGGAATCCTCATTCTTCAATTTTTGTCACATAAAAATGACATACATTTTCTTTTTTTTACATAAATATCTTGGCTTTCATTGGAAAAAAACCTAAAAGAAACATGTTTTCAGGGTGGCTATGGAACAACTCTGAAGATTATGGCAGCCAAAATTTTCAAACATGGGCCTGCCTACAGGCATTCACATTTGCAAGTGCCTAAGTAAATGCATAAAATGTTGCTGTATAAGCCCAAGTCTTGTCCAGATGTCTAAAAGTATAGAGTGTTAAATCTGCCAATGTCTGATATGTGTGTAGCAGACTTACCTTTTCAGAGCTAGGGTTGAGTCCCAGCATTGAGGGTCTGCAGTTTGATTGGTGAAGCCTGCCCACCAATCCAGAGGCAGCACAAGGGAAGCAATGCCCCACCATTTTCCAAAGGGAGGGGGCAAGGAGCAGCTGGACCTGAATGGGAACTGTACCAGCCAGGTTGGGAGAACTTCAGGGTGGAGCCCCTAAAGAGTATAAAAGGGGAGTGTGCTCAGCAGGCTGGGGAGACGACAAGGGATGGTGAGGAGGCAGGAGCTCCAGAGATGGCCGTCCTCAGGATCCTGCTTGAGCTTCAGCAGTGCGCAAATCAGTGCATGGGGATCAGGCTGGAGGAGTTGCTGGAGGTGGCTTGAGCCTGCAAACCCAGCAAGTGGCTGGGTAATCAGTGTGCAAATCAGAAAGAGAGAGCTAGCCCTGGGAGCAGCTTGTGGCTACTCAGGTCCCGCACAGTGTGCAGGTCGGCACATGGAGAACTGCCTTGGAAGCAGCTCGCGGCTGCTCATGTTAGCCCCAGCCCTAGGCCAAGTGACTGGAGCCCCATAGTGCGGCTCCACTTTTAACTAAAAGAGCCCCGGTGCCCAGAGCAGGGCCCAGAAAAGAGTGAACCCCCAGTGTGAGACTGGGGAGTCAGAGCCTGCAAGGGCTTGACTCCCACAAGAGAGAGCCCTGGGTGCCCAGTGCGGGGCACCTGGCCATCAAGGAGAGCTGAAGGTGCCATTGGGGACAGGCTCTTGTGGGATTGGCCACCAGAGGATGAGTCTTGACTTCTCCAGAGAGGAAGTGTGAGTTACTGGGGAAGTGGGCCCCGCAAGGGAGGCTGACACAGGTGAGGAGGGTTTGCCGCCTCCACCCTCCATTGCTGGAGGGGCGTGTCCATGTCCCAGGACCCTAAAGGGGAGGGACTTCAGGGAAATCCCTTGGGGAGGTGCTGAGTGCACTCTTTATTTTAAAGCTGTCTTTGTATTACGGGCTATATGGCTAGGGGTATTCTTTAAGTGGATTTATATGGTTTATGTGTTTTAATGCCTCAGTGTATATACTAGTATTGTTATTTGTGAAGTTTTAAATAAATATTGTGGTTAAATTACTATCCCTAGGTGTTAATTGTGTTGTATAGGTTGTAAGTTATTTGGATCATATTTGGTATTATATGTGAATTATGGAATATCATGTATAGTATTATATGTTAAGCCTTGTAAATATTCTGTTTTATATTAAGCATCTACATTTATTCTTGTAATAAATTGTACATAGTTAAGTATTTGGTTTTGGCTTAGCTGTATAGAGAGGGGAGGAAGCCGCTCTAGCAGCTGACCCCTTCCTCAGCACCCTGCCTGACCACCACCACTGTCGTTGGAGGACAGGGCACACGCCCCCTGGTGTACCCGGGCTACATATGTAAATACCAAAGACTCCAAGAAGGTATTGACCTAACTGTTACAAGAATAAAGACCAAACAGATAAACTGCAATACAATTTTATTTGCTATTCCATCTTTCAAGTACACTTATATATAATATGATGCGATATAGAGACTGAGTTAAATTATATTGGAATAGGAACTAATCTTGGTTGTATGACACTAAAATGAGAATATTCCATTTCTATAACTGGCCATGATAGCTTAATAGGACTTCCAGGGTCATCTAGTCTAGGCCCCTGCAGGGATTTAGAAGGATTCAAGCCTGAATTTGATACATTTTAAGTTTGTTTATTACATTATAGTGAAAACTGTGCTAAGCTCTCTGGCCTTGGTGAAGCCAGTCACTAATGTAAACAACAAGAAGCACCAGCAGACCACCATCTGGGTGATTGGTCAGCTGTAAGTTTGTGCGGAGATGCTGGATATGTGGGGACCCAGGGGCCCTGGCCTCAGCGCCCCCTCAGGAAGGCTGTCACCTGAAATGAGTAAAACTTCGCACATGTCCATCATCTTAGTGCCCTCCCCCCACCTGGCAAAAATAAGTCAGCACCTATGAGGTGGTGTAAAAAGCTGTATGCAAAACAGGGTCTTCTCCTACAAATTGTCAGAGACGTTAGGCTCAGGAAATGGTGCTGTACTGTATATGAAAATAAAAGCAATTGTAGCTGAACTGTCTGCTGTGTAGTCCTTGATGTTAACATTGTTCAAGTGCAAAATGAGTATTAGATGCTAGCAAATCAGAGTTCTCCATTTGTTCTTGCTAGGGATTGTGGGGTTTTTTAGATCCAGATGACTTTCACTTCCATTTTTCAGAATGAAGTCAGTGCAAGGCAGAGAAGAATTGGGTCTGGTTTCTGGAGGAAGCCTATGGCTAGCTTTAAAAATGAGGAAGACATTTCTGAGATGGACCTAAAATGACTGGGGGCTGTCAATGATGCATGTGTAACTGGGAGTGCTGTGGCTCTGCTTCCCAGGACTTGTGAACAAAGGGGCATTCTGGGATTCTGGAGAACTAAGGGTGAGACCATTGTACTGATGTGGCCAGAGACCAATGAAGAGGAGAAAAGAAGAAATGAAAAAATGATTTACAGGCACAGGGAGCTATTGCATTCAGAGATGGGCCGGGTGCATCCCCCATGAGCGGGAACGTGCATTTCCCAGGATCAAATAGCAGCAGCACATATTTGTGTACCCACACTCTGACACATGAAAAGTGGCCCTGGGCTGGCCCCAGCAGCCTTATCTGGTGTTCTGGGGGCCTCCCAGGGCTGCAGCAGCAGTGATCTAGGCATGCAGAGCCTGGCTGGCAGCTGGAGCATGGCTCTGGCTTTGCGTGGTGCACACTGTCACCCTGTCCACTACTCCATATGCTGTCCTGCATTTTTTTTTTCTCTGCAGGTTTTTTTGTTTGTTTATTGTTTGTTTGTTTGTTTGTTTTTGACGCCAGGATTTCCTGATGTCAAAAAAAAGCTGCCACGCTGCAAATTAGCAGTGTGGCATATGCGGTTTGCAGCAGTGCAAGCTGCATATGTGTGTGCTCATCTGGATATGCTTGTTGTGGCCAAATTTAGGGAGAGTGGAGGCAATTAGGAGTCCCAAATTAGGCAAATTGATTTAGTAAATTAAAATGGATCTGAAGAACAAAGGCTGCAAAAGAAATGAGCGTGAGCCTGTTCCAGCTGCCTCCTTGGTCTGAAAATACACATCCTCTTTGTGCTGATAGCGCAGACCTAAAGAAAAGAAAACAAACAGGATGTTCATAGCACACAGCTGAATTAAGATCTTTTTAAATACTGGAGCTTTGTTGTTTGGACTCGGATGAAGTCCAAACATTAAGTTGGAAACTAACTTCCAGAAGTCTCTTTATAGTGTTTTTGAACTGACTCTCAATTCTGCTCAGCTGTTGTGGTTTTATAAACAAAAAATCTGGGCACAGAATCATGCATTAGCCTGTTACTGGCCAGTATTTTCTCAGTCTGCTCATGCTCCCTGGGGGCCTCCCTGTCTGTATCCATCTTTGATGTTTTTGCCTTATGCTTAAGTTATAAGCTAATAGGGCAGGGACAACTTTTTTGGTTCTGTATTTGTACTGTGCCTTGCACAATGGGGGTCCTGGTCTATTAGTAGGCCTCTTTTTGTTATGCAATGGTCTAAATAATAAATACTCAGAATACACTTATTATGATCAGAGTACATGTGAAATGCTTTCTGTTTGTATTCTGTGCCACCTAGTGGGTATTCTTGTCCTCTACAGGCTTACTTTTAATGCCCAGCTGTTACAGCTTATAACAGGCCAGTGCCCATACTATACCTCAGGTGGTACAGCCCAAGTGTCAAGAAGGGACACGTGCCGCCAGTCTAAAGTACAGTTCTCAGTATAGGTTACACCAGCCTATGATCTTGGGGGAGCTCTGCCCCTGCCATGACACTGCCTTTTCCCTTGGTATACTTGCCTGACTTGTGGTGTTATGGTGATAGAATTTAGCCACCTATACCACTCAACATACCCCTTGTGCTGTCTTCTTCAGAGGTTGGTTAAACCAGTTGTTCAGCCCCTGTCTCAGTGAGCCACTATAAAAGGAGCTATACTGGAGCCCAGAAATCAGAACCTGAATGTCTGCTGTCATTATTTTTAATCTTTAAGTATAAAAGTGTCAATTTTAGGGCTCTTGACCGAAATGGGACTTCAGTGGTGAATAACAACTTCTGCCAAAGCCATGTCAGAGTCAGCAAACACATTAGATTAACAGAATATTTAACCATAGAGTAAACCATCTAGAAAACTACTTATCAAAAAGTTCAAATACTTCATAAACTTGAGAAATCATAATCTGATGGGTAGATGTCTTGCGAGGGGGGTGGTTAAAAGTTGTTCATTGCAGATAACTGACTCACCACAACATAAGAATTTTGCATTGATTTCTCATTTTAATTTACTTCTATCTCCAGGTGGTGCAGTGACTGGGGTAGCCAAACCCATTCAGCATGCAACCTTAATTCCTAGTGTCAGTGATTTAGTGAAAACAAGATGCATCAAGTTTAGTACACAGCTGAACATGCAAAAAGGATTAGAAATCTCAGGCGAGATGCATCAGAGAGTGGAAAATGACCAAAAAGGGAATCTTCTTTGTAGGGAGGTCAGTAACATGCAAGATTAAGGGCAGCATGAAGAAGGTGCTCTAATATAGTGGTGATAATAGTCCAATAAATACTCCAGTGGACAGAAGGGAATAAGCAATTGGTCCCCTGCTTGCAGTATGTGTTAGTGCTGAAGGGGTGGTATACTCAGCCTTTAGGTGAAAAGACCAGTTTTTCTAAAATGGTTTCCAAAATGCTTCCTATCCAGATTTCGTCAGCCAATGAATGTACCCACACCACAAGACTGAGAGGTATGGTTTAAAACCTGGGAGAAGAGAGATCCTGCATTAAGCACTCCCAATATCCAACAGGAAAGCCCTGTTAATATTTGGGTTTTCCAGTTGGCTAATTTTATTAGCTTTTTTTCACAGAATAATTAATTAGTTTTTGGCGCACAAGGTTTCACAAGTGACAGTCAGAAATTCCTTCAGTGCTTAACAGCAAAAGCCTTAGCAATCACTATATTTTACTACACAATCAGCTCATGCAGGCTTACAACTTAGAACCAGCAACAAAAAATGCCTCTGTATGCCTGGTTGCCTCATCCCTTGTGGAGACAAGCTGAGGTGTGACCATTTTTTTTGGACTCTTAAATGTTGCTGTTTTCACATGTTCATTATTTGGTGTGAGAGAGTAATTTTGGATGATGAAACAGATGTAATACCTTTCCAAAATGGCAGATACAGAGACAAGGAAATATTATGTCAGTATCCAACAGATACTGGTACTGAATATTGGTACTGAATATCATTACTAACTTCTCTTTAATAATCCTATATTGAAGATAGCAAATCCTGTATCAGATAGATGTGGAAGAACTCATTGAAGGTATTGAAGTCTCATGCATATTTGCTTCTCCCAGTATGTATGTTCTTGCTGTTGGTAGATATACTTAATGCAGAACAAGGTCGGTCTCCAGATCTGTTGTACTGACATTCTTCTGCTGCCTAGCAGAGGGACAGCAATTTGTTGCTCAATACTCCTACGTATTTCGTACTTTATGTATTAAGCAAATGTCTGTATTCTTCTTCTACCTTAATGAGTTATCAATACAGAGTTCAGGTTACCTGGAAGATGTACCTTAACAAAACTCAGCACAAGGTATTCATAATTAAAATTTCTGTGTCAGGCTTTCCATGCGCTAATGAACACACTTTTGTGGTTAACAGTGTTAAACTTCACCCTGATGTATTTCGGTGAAGTCTACTGCAAAGGTAATTTTTTTAAAGTATGTTTAATTATTTTTATGTCTCCATTGTGAAACGTAAATTTGAGACTATATGCAAATATCCTTGCAATTTGGTGTTCACACAGTTGCACCATATTTAGCAAGAGAGCTGCTGTTTTCTACATTTGCTCTTCTCATTTAACTTAGCACTTCAACATTTTTGGGGGAATGATTATAGAAAGCAAATCTTATACTTGAATCTAAGAGTTACGTTCATTTGGTCAATGGACAGTTGACTAGGCATTAAATTGGAACCAGTCAACACTAGTTTTAATATTGAATATTTGTAACTATTTGATTATACATAATCTGTAAAGCAGAAATTACTTGCTGAATTAATTCAAATATTAGAATCAAGAATACTACAAACTGCTCATGCACAGCTAGTAGAAGAGCTGAAGTCTTCTGAATAAATTTATTCAACAGAAGTTAGGTTGATCTTCATTTACTTACGATACAACAGGACAACTGGGGTGATCAGGATGATCCAGGCAGAGTAAGAACAATACAGATCTGTAATGAGATTATTTTTGTTCAGCATCCTTTGATTAGGAAATAAAGTAAACCAAACATTGAGCAAACATTGAGACTTAGTTTGCTTGCCTAAACTTTCTTCTTATGGTACTTGTTTTGCAATGTAGCTCCAAAAAACTAGAATAAGCACAGCTATGAGCTACAGACATCAGTATGGGATATTAATTTATAACCATTATCTAGATTGTGCAGTCCTTTTTCCATCCAAAGCTCTAAATGGAAGGCCATCTTCTGTGCCTGGTACTGAATGAGTACAATGCTGCACTTTAAAAAAGCAAAACAGAACAAAAACCCTGCAGGCAGGGTTTTGAAACCTTAGTATTACCAAACCTAGGGATGTGGCTGAAGAATATCATCATTCTTAACACATGGCATGGCCTAGCAGGTTAGTGGCACCTGAGTTCAGGTTAACCTACTTCTACCCATTCTCTATCTGAAACTCTAGCAAATGCACTATATTTATTAAAAGTTCCACTTACTTATAATTGTCAATGCAAGTGATGTCATAACCCATCTCTTTCAGTTGGGTTTCTAATGTTTGTACACTGCCTTTTCCACAGGAATCCCTGTAAAAGAGATGTCTGGATTAAAATAAAGCCATAGTGTTAGAAGTGACCTCTAGTATAACCCCTTGCAACAGATGCAAAATGTGCAGCTACTAAACCAACCCAGGCAGCTACCTACCCAACCTCCTCTTGAAAACCCTCAATGAAGGAGATTTCACAGCTTCCCTAGGCACCTTTCTCTGCTGCCAGTTACGAAGTTTGTCCTGAGAAATTAACTTACTTTCCTGCAGTTGAAACAGACTACCTCATATCCTTCTACCTGTCACAATGGAGATCAATGTCATAAAATGAGAAAATGGTCTTTCAAATATTTGAAAATAACTGTCATGTATTTTTCAGTCTACCTTTTATCCCTCTCTCTTTCCCAAATTAAAATACCTAATTGCTTCATCAGTTTTTTGTGCATTATGGTTTCCTCACCTTTCTCAGACTGAATCTTGTTCCCACAAAGGAATCGACCATGCTGAGGTCCTTGTTACACTTTGTGCCTTCAGCTGCACAAAGGTTGATCAGTGTTAGTGCTAGCTTGGAGTTTGGAGCAGTCGCACCCTCAGTTTAGAAACTTTCTCTGACTGTCCCTTGTCCTCGGTCTGCACAGCTGTGGTTTGCCTCTAGAGGCCTGGTGAGCAAGACCACTAGGAGCTGTGAGTTGCCATTAGAGGTCTGGTGAGCCAAGACAGGCTTCAATCCCTGCTCCATGGGTGGGGGTGTGAGAGATCCTGGGATACTGGAGGACTTCTAACTTTGGTGGCACATTTGTGAGGAGTGGACACACCTTAATGGAACAGGAGCTAGATAGTGCAGATCAACAATAATCCTGCCCTGGAGTGATATAACTCTGCGCCGTGTAACGAGAGCTTAAAACCACTTTAAGGTGTTAATGTATGGACAATGCAGGGGTTAAGAGCTCCAGAAGCCAGGCAAAATTACCATGTAAGAAGGCCCTAATATCTTGAAGTGCAGGATTATAAGCTCTTCTGATACCTCCAATAAATAATACTAGGTCTATATCATCAGCATAGACTAGAGTGAGAATCAGCCCCTCTGAGTGAAGTAACAATATCACTTTTGTGTACCATTATTAATTCATTAGCATGGTTTGACTTAAATGAATATCAATACTAACCTCCTCAAACATATTAGAAATTGAAGCATCTGGGTTAATTTCCATGTTTCTAACCTTATTTTATCTTTCACCCCTTGATGATTTTTCTCACCTCTGTCACAATGACTATTACTCAACTTCCCATTTTCTCTCCCTTGTGCTTGTCATCACTTCCGCATACTGATGTTTTTTACTTCTACCTCTGATCTGTCCATCGTCTAGCATGCATTCTAACCCCCTTTATTAACTTTGCCACCTACCTCTATATCCCTTCTAGTTTTCATCCTTAAAAAGAATTATGCCAAAATTATGCCATGTAATAAATATAGATGGATGCTTGATTTCTGAGGTCTTTAAAAACAGACTATGAATTTCATAAGAACACAGATTTTCAAACCTGCTTAGTACTGTTGTAGTGGAAGACAAGTGTCAGAATCAAAGGTGTTAATGGCTATAGCTACACTGAGCTTGTACAGACACATCAAGCTTAGCTTTAAACTAGCTTGACTGGGTGCAGTGTAGCTAAGGAAGCAGAGAATTTAGTAAGAGCTGCAAAACCTACCAGAGCAGAGTAAATACTTGGGTAGTTAGCTTATACTAAGCTCTGTCTTTGGCCACCCTGCTAGCAGTACCTAAAATAGCTAGCTTAAAGTTATCTATTTACGTGAGGAAGGGATTGTAATTTCCTTTTTTAAGAAAGCACCTAATGTAACATTGAGGTTTAGTGTTTCTGATGTAATCAACCCACTTTTTACTTCTCATCAGTGTCCTCTCCTTTTCCTTTCTATATAAAACCCTTTCTTTATGCCAATCCATTCATAGTATCTGAAGAAACAGGTTGTTGTTCATGCCTCTCTGAACCAGTTAGTGTCCACTATGCCACCCTGCCCTACTTTCTGTTATCTAATAATAATCATAGAGAAAAATAAAATGAAATGGGTTCATAAAAGGTGAAAACAAAGTTGTCTGAAGACATTTAACTTACAGATCTGGTCCTCCAATATCATCCATAACCCATATTTCAATCTGTGAGATTCTTTCTTTCTGGAGATTAGGAATTTCAAAGTCTGCAAAAAAACTAAGTAAAAAATCCCAAGTAGTTAAAACCAAAGGTGGGGATGGAAAGGGAACCCTCCCTTTCTCTCCTCCCTCCAGCATCATACCTAGACTCCTGGCAGCCCTGAGTGAACCTTTAGTATCTGGCCCTCCTTCACCAGAGATAATAGTAATAATAAGAAGAAGAATTACCTTTTTCAGGCCCCTTTTATGTCCTGGCCCCAGACGGCCTCCTGGTTCGCCCAAGCCCATGTCTGACCCTGCTTCTCTCCCCCCACCTCTTTGGCAGTAACCAGGGTTCTGATCATGGCCCCTACTAATTTCAGTAATTCAGTATCTGAGGCCCCCATTTGTACCAATGATTTTGTCATCAGACACAAAACAGCAAAACACAAACTAAGATTTTGACTGTTCCCACAGCTTGAGTCTTTGGAGCCAAAGTTCTTTGCTTTTAATTGCTGCTCTTAGCAGCATGGAGCTGGAATAAGCTGCAGTAGTACTGCTGGGTAGGGGGCTAAAGTTTAAAATACAACAGTTAAATAACAAATGAATTAGTGTTTAGTTAAAAAGAGAACAAATTGCAAGAGCAGCCTCTTTCCAGGCACCGCGTAGGCTCTAGCTTTGTTGTTGTTGGGATGTTTTTGTTGGTGGGGGGGAGAGTTCTCTAAAGTAAGAGTAACAAAAACAAGACAAATTTTAGTCTGTATAAATAAATCATAGGTTTATACATTAATATGGGGTGAAAACACATAAAACCATATGGGAGTGGTTTTTCAATTTGTCCCGTCCTAGCATGGAAGGAAGGTCCTTGTTGCAGGGCACTCGGGTGTCCTGCTTCTTTTAAGGGCTGGAACTGCTAGGGGGAGAGCCTGAGCAGTCAGTTGGGAGCCCCAGCTGCTGGTTACCAGGGCAGCCAGAACGAGCTAGTGGACCCAGACCTGCCAGCGGTCAGCCGACCAGAAGGGGCGGGGCCTGGCTCGTATATAATCCAGATGCCAGGAGGGCAGTTCTCCACCAGCAGCCAAGGGGGAAGGAACTCTCCCAGAGGAAACAAAGGGGAGAGGCCCGACTGCAAGTGCAGCTTCTGGTACTGTTAAGGGACAGAGCACACCCTGTGTGGCTCGAATTATGTTATAGCTGGGTGGTTTGTGTTATGTTGTAGCCCAGGGGCTTATGTTTGGTCATTGTTTTATAACACCAGTGGTTTGGGTGAGGCTATTTGGAGAAGGAGGAGGCCTCATTGGGGGGCCCACTGCAGCGTGGGGACCTCGGTGCCAGAGAGGGCATGGCATTTGGGGTGCAGAGACCCCAGTGCTGAGGGGCACAGGGACTGGGCTGCAGAGAGCCCAGTGAGGACGAGGGGCCAAATTATAATGGGACCTAGGCAAGATAACACCAGTATCATCTGCGAGGCTTGGGGCGTGGTAAAGGGACAGTTTATATAGCCCATAAAGCTGGGGTGTCCTGTGACATCTATTTTGAAGTGGGACCTACGAGGGGTCCAGGAACCCACGGGGTTCAGAGAGTCCATCAAACCATGTTCAAGAGGACATAAAGGCAGCCTCCCTATACTATAAATCCATCAAGACATGGTAGGCAAAAACTGAGGGTGCCCAGCGGGCCAAATTGGCATGGTCAAGGGGCCTTAGGGGTAACACAGTCATTCTTAGGGACCCTGTCCCATGACAGTCCTCCATAGACATGGTTTGTTAGACTCATGAACACTATCTGTGTCCAAAGGGCAAAGTACCCAGCTGGAATAATTTTGCTGAAGTCACTGGAGATATAGCAAAAGAGAGCTCATCTACTCGCATGTAATTAAATGGTAAAATATTAAACCAGGCTTTTTTATAAATGGTAAACCTTATTGCTGCAAGAGAAGGTGACAGTGTCTTAGGCAATGATTTCTTTATGCACATTGTATCATTTTGACAGGATCACTTTTACTTGAAAAGAGCACTGGAAATATCTGCATTTGTATTATGTGAAATTTTCTGTAATAAATTTTGAAAACTTTCTGTCATTGAAAAAGTCTTTTTATATTCCTATACCTAAAAGTTTGTGAAGACACTGGATATGTATGAGGCATATTCAAAATTGATTTAATTCAAACTATTATGGCCCAATTAGGATGGGGGAGGGAGGGTGGTTTAAAGGCTGCAAAAATGTTATGTGTGGTTATTTGCATATGTAACTGGATTTTTTTTTTAAATCTATTGCCTAGCCTGACAAAAGAGAGAAGAAATTCTACTGGAATGAGTTTAAGTATTTTGACTTTCTTTTTTTGTACTGTGCTGGGTACAAGGCTTGTAGTGAAGGTTGGAACAGACCTCTGTGATCTGATCTCTATAAAGCAGGTCCCAAAATTTCCCACAGTAATTTTTGTGATAGCTATCATTATTCTGTGGTGGGGTATAATAATAGTCACCTATTCTGTGCAGCTAACCTATTTAGCTGCCTGTCTCTTTGTTCCTGACTGATATACTAGGCTGATGCAATTGTCAGTGGAGTATGTGATTGTCTGCCTGCAGCCAATTTTATTTTTTGGACTCCCCTAGGAGTCTGAACCACACTTTCAAAGTGACTTTCATACTCAGGAGCTCAAGAATTATCAACCTCACATAAGTACTTATGAAACTCTTGTCTAATTAAAATATAAAAGTGACTGTGTTGCTATGGACTTCTGAAAATGATTCCTGTTCACAGGTGTGCATGGTGCAGTCACCAAACATTTGACTTTTTTCTGAGGTCAGACTGTATATAGTCCTGCATTGTCATTTTATTTCTTTTACCCTTTAAGTGGATAGGCTCCTCCTGTTGCAGAACCATTCAGCATGACATGTATTATTCCAGAACTCTGCTTTGCATACTGCAATAGAGAAGAGAAGTTTATTTCTCAGAACATTCCCTAATAGATTTTTTTTTTTTTTTTATCTAAGACTTAGTGCTACAATTAAGTAGTCATGGCCAATGGACATGGCATTTCATCAGTGAAGACACCACTTGCCAAAATGACCATCAAAACTGGCATCATAGCTGGCAGCTGCAGGAAAGAGGATATGAATGGCTGTAAAAACTTGTTTTTTTCACACTTAAAACTGGGCCCAGCGAGTACTTGGATACTTGGCCCATGCCCAGACATCAGAGAATCTAACAAGTCTGAGGCAAGGTCAAGGGACACTTGCAGATTAGCACAAGAAACTTTGCACTGCAACTCTGCGTTGTACTTGCTCTGTGGTTAGAACAATACCCAGCTGGAATAATTTCACTGAAGTCATTGGAGAAACAGCAAAAGATAGCTCATCTAATCACATGTAATTAAATGGTAAAATATTAAACCAGGCTTATCTATAAACGGTAAGCCTTATTGCTGCAAGAGAAGGTGACAGTGTCTTAGGCAGATAAAACTTCCACCTGTCTGCCAGAGTAGTGCTTTTCTTCACAGCTCAATTTTCTTTGGCCTTATCTTCATGAAGAAAAAACTGTACATTTTAATGCAAATTAACGAACACTTTTAAAATGCTAGTAAAGACAAGGCAAATTGCAATTTTTAATATGTTTTAGTTCATTGTGGTTAAGCTCCCCTTGTTATCATCACACTCTTACATCCTACGCTAGATAAGGCCTACAGTTATGTTTACATGACAGGTAACAAGTCAAGTTTCTGAGCTACCCAAAGATATGCTCAAGGAAGGTAAACTCCTGTATAATTTACATTGATTGATGCAATCCGCCAGAAAGATTCTACTGCGTTATTTTCACATTCTTCTGTGGTCGGGCAGGAGTCATCTACTTCTGTGGGAAGATATATAAAATACATAACTGAGGAGATGACAAACAAAGAAAAATCTAAAGTGGCATGAGAAGTTGTTTGGATGTGTTTCTGCTTAATCACAGGCTATAGATGTTCATATGGCTGGGCACGTGATAAGATATGCATACACAACATCTGCATCATTTATCTCTGCATGTACTAGCTCTTGCACTTGATCAATGACACATTCTGGCCAAAAAGCATAGACCGTACATTAGTTAAGGCCAAGATAAAATATGCTGTGACACTGGATAGGACCCCAGGATTTCGGGCAGGACCGGTAAAAGAGACATAAATCTACCTTTGTAATGCTTCCAAATGAGTTCTTCAGTGAACTGTTCAGATATAGACAAAGCGTAAAATGTTATACAAGACAGCCCTGATTTCACTGATCAGGAAGCAGACCCATACCTCCACTACAGGCCATCCACCTATCTTTTAAGCCACTTCCATAATTTGTAATCAACTTATATCATTTATGGTCTTACCAGTGTTGTTTGCTTGTCCACACCAGTTCAGCAGATCTCCAAAGGCCCCAATTAGAGTATCACCCAGGGGCATGTATCGACGAGTTCTAGCTGCATAGCTACTGACTAGAAATTGGTTGTTTTCCCAGAATAGAGACTAAGTAAAGAAAACAGAATTAATTAAAAAAATTAACCAAACCAGTACTTGGGTATTTGTATACGATGGCATCAATATTATGTAGATGCAAAAATATGTAAAATCACTTCTTGATATTTCTACGTATGTCAGAATTTCACAAATGGTTTTTAACACTGAGGAAATACTTTATAATTTTGTTATAGAAACAGAATTTGCCCTTTTTACTTGTGTAAATCTCGTTTAAATCTGCACTTAGGACAGAACAATCCATGCACTAGTACAGGCTGGGGACCAACTGGCTAAGCAGCAGCTTTGCAGAAAAAGACCTGGGGGTTACAGTGGACAATAAGCTGAATAGGAGCCAAGTGTGTCCCCTTATTGCCAAGGCTGATAAATACTGAGCTGTATTAGTAGGTGAATTGTGAGCATATCAAGGGAATTGATTCTTCCCTTCTATTCAGCACTGGTGAGGCCACATCTGGAGTAGTGTATCTGGTTTTGGCCGCTCCACTACAGAAAAGATGTGGACAAATTGGAGAGAGTCCAATGGAAGGGAAGGAAAATGGCTAGGGAGCTGAGGCACATGATCTATGAAGTGAGGCTGAGGGAACTGGCCTTATTTAGTTTGCAGAAGAAAAGATTAAGCGTGGATTTGATAGCAGCCTTCAACTACCTAAAAGGTGGTGCCAGAGAGAATGGAGCTAGACTGTTCCCAGTGGTGGCAGGCAACAGAACAAGGAGTAAAGGTCTCAAGTTGCAGCAATGGAAGTGTAGTTTAGATATTAGGAAAAACTCTCTCACTAGGAGGGTGGTGAAGCACTAGAACAGGTTACCCAGAGAATTGGTGGAGTCTCCATCCTCCAAGGTTTTTAAGGCCTGGCTGAAGAAAGCCCTGGCTAGAATGATCTAGTTGGGAACAGTCCTGCTTTGAGCAAGGGGTTGGACTAGGTGACCTCTTGAGGTCCCTTCCAACCATAATTTTCTATGATCCTATGAACTGGGCTGGCAGAGAGAATGGGAGACTTTGAAAGGGGAGAAGGGGAAAAAGAGGAATCTACAGAATACTTGTCAGGAAGGAGAGTGGAAGATATGCGTGTGAGGGAAGAAAAAGCCATGGGAAAACTTCAGTGAGATTGGGAGGAGAAAAGAGGGTGAGGGACTTCAAGAAGTCCCTAAAATAGAAGGGATGCCTCAGCATGGTAAGCAGCAATGCTGTGAGGTGCAATGGAGGATTGCAAGGGACCCCTTGAATGTGCAGTCAGCTCAACCAAAGGCAGAGGTCCTCAAAACTGTGACTGTGCTGAGAAGGTGCCAGCAGTTCTACATTTAACCCATTTTTCACTCTTTCCATTTTCTCATTTTCCCCAAATCAATAGAGAACTCTGATTGCTGAGGCCTAGAGCATCCCCTGAAATTCTAGAGTTAGTTGGATGCGGGTGTTCAAAAATACTGGGTGCATCTACACTTGCAATTAGTGTGAAGCAATAAACTTCAGAGCAGTTTGAGTCAGAGTAAACTACTCCCAGGTACAATGTCTAGACATGTGCCTAGGACAGCAGGAATCTGAGCTGGGGTAGAGCAGGCCCAGGCTGGCAGAGGGCATGAGGGTCAGAGCTGGGGTCCAGGTGGCAGTGTCAGGTGGCGGAGGGGCTGGCTGGGGCACAAAAGTGTTGAAAGTGCAGAGCTGTGTGTCTAGGTGTCATGTAGTAGCCTGGCACCCAGCTGGCTGGAGTGACTAGGCTCAATTTATGCCTATGGTCAGTGTCTAAATGTGCATTTAATTACAGTAAATTACACCTATGTAAGATAGTACTGTTTCTGACAGTACTATCTTACACTGGCATAAATTAGTTTACTGATACCTAATAGCATTGCACATGTAGACAGTGACACTTTACTCTGCAACTAGTCTACTCTGCAGTAAAGTACATATGTAGCCATGGTCACTGTTACATAAGTCACATCTAATTTGCATTCTACAGCTGTGGGGGAACAAGAACTAACTAAACCTTTTAGTCAGTAGCACACAGAGTAACTAGATCTTTAAGTCAGTTAAGACAGACTGTGACTCATGATACCAAATTTGCTCAATTTTGACTCCTGAGTCCAGGAAGTGGCAGACGTTGTTGGTTGTTTCATGTAACTCAGATAATTAGTACCTTGTTAGGTGGAATTGAGTGTTGTGACAGGTTAATAAATAATTCATAGTCTGATGGTAAAATGTTGCAAGGATCCTTGTTCATAAAAGCCTTCTTAAATGCTTCCAGCAGCTCAGAACAGTTCTTCTCACTGTAACAATCAAAACAGATAGACTACTGATGTTTTCTGGAGGCAAAGTAATGATACATGCTTTGTTCAAAATCTCCCACAAAAGTAACTACTACTACAATTATAAAGGGACAAAGGACTAAATCCCATTTCACCTTCATGCACAGTTTGACTTCTGTTTCCACCTATAGTGGAATAGAATTATCCTGTGCATGCCCAATACATCACTGTTCCTGAGAGCAGGAAATCCAGGTTCTAGGCACCCTAACCATAGGAAGTTGAACCTGCATCTCCTGCTGCCCCGCAAGTTGCTCTAGCCACTTTACTTAAACTTTTTAAGATAAATGAATGAAGTTATTGGATAGTGAAAGGAGTTTAACAACACAGGAATGAGATATAGGGACCAACTCCTTTCCACATTCCTTGTAATCCCTACTATACAAGACATAATAGGCCGTGATAGATGTTATACTTTAGAACCCAATGATCTGTTACAACCTGCAACATGATGTATATGCATGGGGTTATATCTCGTGTAGGGGCCCAATCATTGTGTGATAGCTAAAGCTCGATGGATGTAGTTTAACTGAACCAGATGTAGTTGAACCTGGTTCTGTAACTGGTTTTGTAATGTCTACAATGTTAGGGTCTGTCTTCATTGACAGCTACATAGTTCATCCACCAGGTGTAGCTTCAGAGACATCACACTTCCTCATTGTGGAATGGGTGTGGATGAGGTTAAATAGATAAAACAAGTTCTGCTGATTTTGCCGGAAATGCAAAGTATTCAATTATCACCTTGGTATTTGCTAACTTGAAAATTAAAGTAGTCACTTGAGCTAGTAGGTTTCAGCAGTGGGATCCTGGACAGTCCTAAAGCTAGACACTTGAGCCTCTGTGCCCTGGTCTGGAGTGAACTGGTTGTGCCTAAATGCTCTCAGGACGGAGAAATGAGAGGATTATGAGTCATTAAATCTTGCTCACTTGTCACTCCTGAGATGCCTGTATCTTAGGAAGTCAGAAGCACACATACAAACTCACTCACCATTTACATGCTTCCAGATACACAGACACATAATAAATACATACATTTGTTCTTCCAAGATGCACACATTTGCAGACAGCAGTAGGGAAGGAAAGAGGAAGAAAGATGAAAAACTGGAAAAAAACAGTCACACAAACTTTAGCTAAAGGAAAGCTCTGACCTATTTGAAAGTACTCATTAAACCCTCTCCCATTTCTCAGTCCCTTTTATGCCAGTGTCAGGCTCAGATATGATCAGTATTTATCCTGTAGGAGCATGTAACAGCCCCAGCCATGGGGTGGGATTCCATTGTGCCAGGTGCTGTACACACATAGAATAAAAAGACTGTCTCCAAAGGAAAAAAGAACAATAAGAGAAGAGGAGCTGGGTAGGCTCAGTGATAGGTGTGGGATAACTTGAACCCAAGAAATGAGTGAATCTCCTCAGCTGCTGCCTGATGTGGTTGGGGGAAATTCCGTGTTACTCTCTGCACAACTCCCCTGCTGCTGCCTGTGTCTCTGGACACGATTGGTGGCAGACAGTAGGGCTGTGCGAAATGGCAGCGTTCCGTTTCAACCAGCGTTTCCACGTTTCAACACAACAGCATCCCATTTCAAATTTTGTTTCGATTCAAAACAGCTGTTCCATTCCATTTCATCGAAACAGGGTCGAAACAGCAAAACTGTTTCAACGTTTTGCCCATAAATTATAATGGGGAAGGTCAAAACAGGCTATAACTTTGTCATTTCTGGCCTGATTTGGATGAAACTTACAGGAATGGTAGCTCCTTCTGAGGACATGAGGTCCACCATGTTTCAAGGAGGTAGGTGCAGGGGGTTCAGGGAAACTGCACCCCAAAGTCTTGAGAGCAAAACTCATGGCATGTGTATGTGTTAAGACACAGCAGGGTCAAAACTGCAGGCATGCTAGCCCCTTCTGAGACCACAGAGCCTGCCAAGTTTCAAAGATATAGGTGCAGGGGTTTGGGGGAAACTGTACCTCAAGCTGCGGACAAGCAAAACTCATGACACGGGTGACACTGTGTGTGTTAAGGTGCAGCAGAGTGAAAGCTGCAGGCCTACTAGCTCCAGCTGAGGCCATGAAGCCTGCCAGCTGTCATGGAAATAGGTGCAGGGAGGTTCTGGGGCCTGGAAGAACTGTTTCAAAGCCATATCTCCTAAGTCTTAGGCTCCAGCCACTCATAGATTCATAGATTGTAAGGCCAGAAGGGACCTTGGAAGATCATCAGGTCCAGCCCTCTGCACCAAGCAGGAAAGACAATGCAGGGTCAGGTGACCCCAGCAATGTGACTGTCTAGTCTCCTTTTGAAGATTTCCAGGGTAGGTAATTGCATTACCTGTGGAGGAAGCTTATTCCACAGTCTGGACACCCTAGTTGTGAAGTAGTTTCTCCTACTTAGCAGGCCTCAGCAGGGGCTAGCATGCCTGCAGTTTTGACCCCACTGTGGCTTAACACATACACATGACATGAGGTTTGCTCTCAAGATTTTGGGGTGCAGCTTCCCCAAATCCCCTGCACCTATCTTCTTAAAACTTGGCAGACTTCATGCCCTCAGAAGGGGCTACCATTCCTGCAAGTTTCATCCAAATCAGGCCAGAAATGACAAAGTTATATGCTGTTTTAACTTTCCCCATTATAGCCTATGGGTGAAGTGTTGAAACGTTTCGACTTGCCTCGTTTTGTTTCGAGGCTGTTTTGCTGTTCTGTTTTGATTTTTCTGTTTTGACCTAGAAACAGGTTCAAACAACATCAAAACAAAACTGGCAGTGAAATTTCGCACAGCCCTAGCAGACAGCCTCTCAGGTACAGCTGGATCTGCGTGCTTCTCTTGGGCATGTCCAGATGAGCGCAGATGTTTGGCTCCCCAGAGACAAGTAGCAGTGGCACACCTTGCACTGCAGGTACTTGTCCCTGGGGAATACTTGTGCCATGTGCACTTTGCCACACAGCTGTGCCCCAGGTCTGGTAGGGGAGGCTAGGTCCAGCACTGTGCTGACCCCAGCAGCCTTACTTGGGGTCCTGCAGGCTTCCCAGGGCTGCAGCCATGGCAATCCTACTGGGTGGAGCCTGGCCAGCACCCACAGCATGGCTCCAGGCAGCCTGGCTCCACTTTTCAGCATCATGAGCTGCCCGAGTATATGCTGCTCTGTTTGTTTTTTTTCCATGGGTTTTTTTTGATCTCTGAAAATGGAAGAGCACACATATGGGCAGCAAACCCTTGCAGCGTGGGAAACATCTGACTGTGCGGTATGTGGCGCTGCATATGTGTTTGTGATGCCACACACCACACAGCTGGGCTCATCTGGATGCTCCTCTTGTCTGCAGGGCCCTGGGATTGCATGATGGTCCCACAGAGAGGCAGTTGCCCAGCATTTGTGCTGCTGACAGCCAGAATAGATGTCTGATGGACTGTAGCACCTGGAAAGACTTCAGGCTGTTATGTGGGAGGATATCCCACTGCTTCTGCATCTCATGCCATCTCCTAGTACCTGAATTCACCCCTAAAATCTTCTGAATTTACCCCTGTTGTTGGCAAGGGCTCCCCACAGCAGTGTAGTCCTAATGCCACCAGTTCTGCATCTCACTGGTAACCACAGAATTGCTGCTGACTTACAGCCATGTGAGGAGTGGAGAATGTGGTTTCATGCAGTGAAACGCAGGAAAAATTTAGGCTCATGAACTCACTCCAGACTTGTGGAAGGGCTGGGAATATGGTCTGTAAGGGAAGATCCTTGCAATGACCCTGTACATGTATGTGGGTAACAGTGCAAGACACTGGCCCTGATCATTCTTTGCATGGCAGGCACTGTGAAGGTGGAAGAGACAGCCCACCATGGTTCCCCACATCACTCACCATAAGAGAGGTGGTGAACACCAGTGGCAGGCTGGCTTCAGCAAGGGAGGCTCTGGTGTGCCGCTTCAGCGGGGAGAAGAGGCATGGCCCGCTGGCAGAGCAGAGCCATGAAAAGGCTGGCTGCGGAGTGGCCCGAGGTAGAGGATCCTGGGAGGCAGGCAGAGTGGGGGAAGAGGGCCTTGTGAGAGAGAGAATGGCAGTGAACAGACCCCAGGGATGGGAGAGAGTTCTGTGGCTGGGGGAAGCAGCAAGAAAGTCCTCGAGGCAGGGCAGAGCTTCACGGCAGAAGCACCCGACAGAGAGGCTCTGGAGGGAGGGCTGAGGGATGCCACCAAGCCATGAGGGACAGCGGTGCGTGGCACAGAGGCCCTTGAGAGAGGGCGGTGTTGTGCAGTGGAGGCACACAGCAGAGGGGCCCCGGAGGTGGGGTGGAAGACTAGAGCTGAGCCACATGGTGGAGTGGCCAGCGGCATGGCAGCTGCATGGCACTGAGTAACGGCAGCAGAGGGGCCATGCTCAAAGGGAATCAAGTCAAGGACGCCAAGACGAGCATCTGGGGTGTTGGCAGGAGCCACCTGGAAGAGCCCAGACTCAGGTTAGGGTGGGCCAAAGTGGGAAGGGGTGGCAATGCACTGTGGGGGGCTCCATTAATACTGTAGGGAAACAGCAAGGAACCGGATGGCCCATTGGCCCCAGATAAGTGAAAGAAAGTTGTGGGAATACAAGAGGCTCCAAGTCAGGAGGAGGTGGGCCTCGGGAAGATGCCTGGAGGCACACAACAATGAACACTGATGGTTTTTCTTTAGAGTCCACCTGTGGGCGCATTCATTACAGAGCCATTATCTCAGGACTGAGATGGCTTAGTTGTACTGATTCTGATACAAGGCACGAGAGACAGCTTATGAGCAATAATGCATAGGACCATAAAATCTCAGTCACCTCTTCACCGTAGCTTAGCTGAAAAAATGCCTCAGGGTCTCAGGGGGTTGCACTGAAGGTTGAGAGGCTGCCAGCAAGGACTAAAGGGACTGAGCAAGGCCAGGGGCTCCTAGGGATCCAGTGTGAGCTCCCAGTCCCTAGCAGCCCTCCTGGACCCCAACACCCATGCTGCCCCCACAGGTCCCCAGCAGCTTGTTGCCTGGCTCCCGCCCTGCGGCTGTTAGTCACACAGCCGTACTGAGTAAAGCTTAATGTTACTCAGAAGCTCATTTCAAGGCTTAATTCTATCTACAAAATGCTTTGAAATTCCTTGTATTTTGCACTTCTGGAGTGCATGTCGCTGCTCTCATGTATTCATTGAATAAGACCAGAAAACAATAGAGGTTAATTATGCAGACTATCTGTATACTTTTCTTCATTTCAAAATATTAATTCCTCACACTGCACACTACCCAAGACAGGTATTAGGACAAAATTCCTTCATTAGGAGTGCTAATGCTTCCAGCAATCTACAACTTCTACCTCAGGAAAAATCCTGGAAAAATTCATTAAGGAGTCTATGTGCAATAGACTTGCAGAAGGTAGGATTCTGAACAACAGCCAGCATGGCTTTGTTGCAGGTAGGTCTCATCTTCTTTTATGATCATCACCTCCTTTTACAATCAGGTGACTCGCTACCTGGATAAGAGAGAGAAGGTTGATATTTTGTCCCTTGACTTCCAAAAAGCTTTCGATCCCGTATCCCACAATGTTCTCATGAGAAAATTGGAAGACTGTGGGCTTAACTACAAGACAATCAGGTGAGAAGGAAACTGGCTGCAAGGTAGGACCCAGAGAGCTCTAGTGAATGGATCTGTGTCATCTTGACAGGAAGTAGCCAGTTGTGTCCATGCTTGGTCCAGTGCTATTCAATAGGGCTGTGCAAAGCTTCGGATTGTGATTCAGATTTGGAGATGATTTGGATGATTTGGAGGCTGAATCTATGAATCCAAATCGAATCGCTACAAGTTTTAGGCTTTCCAAATTGATTCAGAAAAGATTTGGAGATTAGGAGATTCGGCTAGGGTATAATGAGGAATCAATGCAATATCTATAACTTTGATGTTTGTTGGCTGATTCAGAAGAAACTTGCAGGGGTGGTAGTCTCTGCTGGGGGCATGACGTCTGTTCACCAGGGGCATGACGTCTGTTCACCAGGGCACCCTTGGGGAAAACTAGGAGTAATAGTCACAAACCCCTGGAAGACCATTTCAGGCTCAAAAAAACTATTTCAGAATAAGGGTGTCCAAACTGTGGAATCAGTTCTCTCCAGAGGTGGTGCAATTGCCTACCCTGGAAATATCAAGAGGAGACTGGACAGTCATCTCACTGGGGTCAGCTGAAACCAGCTGTCTTTCCTGCCTGGTGCAGGGGGCTGGACCCGATGATCTTCTGAGGTCCTTTGCAGCCTTACAATCTATTAATCTATTTTTACCCCTCCAAAGAAAAAGAAAACACACTCTTTTGCTATAACATAAAGGGAGTTTATACTTTGATTGTTTCTTTATAGAGCTAAAAACTTTTTCTTTTTCTTACCTTAACACTTCCTTCACTGCACCTAACAAGTAGTCTGATTTTTTTATTAATATCATAAATGGCAGTTTTGCCCCTCCCATTGCTGAGACCATTACAGTCTTGAATTGTATCTGCATGCATACTTGAATTTTCAGTGTTGGCACAATGTTGGTAGCAATAGAACTGTCTTTATTTGGAGGATCTGAGTTTATGGAACTTGCCATGATTCCTGGCAGAGAACTAGCAGTTTCAATACATGTTACACTCCAGCTTAAGCTTGGCCTTTAAGCTTACCATCCCCCACCCCAAGGGTGATTGCTTGGAGGATGAGAGGGATGATAGGGAAACCTCCTAGAACAATGCATTGCCCATCACACTATTGTGTATGTCAAGTGACTACTTTCAGTTTTGGGAAATACCAGTTCCATCTCACACCTGTCTGTCCAGGATCCCACTTCAGAAATCTCCTAGCTCAACTGGCTACTTGGATTTTCAAGTTGGCAAATACCAAGGTGATAATTGAGTACCTTGCACTTCCAGCAACAAAAACCTGATTTATCTATTTAACCTCACTGAAACCCACCCACAACCAGGAAGGACGGAGATAAGAAATTATAGGCTCTGGAGCTATACCTGGTGGACAAACTATATCATTCTCAATGCAGACAGACCCTAATCAGTAGTCTCCAATCTTTTTAGCTAGGAGATCATTTTTTAAATTAAAAAGGAGCCCAGCATGGAGTGGCAGCTGCCACTACCCCCATGCACAGATTGAGGGGCACGTGCCCCCCAGGCCTCCGTCAGGGTGTGTGCAGTGGCAGGAGCCACCCCCATACCTGGACGAGCCACCAGGGCTCTGATCCTCCCCCAGCCTGGCCAGGGCCCCACTTACCCTTGCCCCTGCCCCTGCCTCTGCCACACTCCCCCCGTCACCACAGGGTGGTAAGGTGTGGAGGAGGATAACCCCACTCACCCAGCCCAGCCTCAGTGGCAGGGGGTGCAGCGCAGCCCAGCCATGTGCATCCTGCCACCATCCTTCCAGTCCTGGACTGTGTCCCAGCTTCTCCACACATGCATCCTGCCGCTCCTGATCGCAGAGCCTCTGACAGTTGATCTCAGTCCCTGACTGAGATTGATTGGCAGAGGCTCCACGATCAACCAGCTGATCGGGATCCACTGGTTGGTAACCACTGCCCTAAATCATATTTACATGATAGATGTTACAAAACCAGTTGCAGAACCTGGTTCAACTACATCTGGTTCAGCTAAACTACGTCCATCGAGCTTTAGCTATCACATAATGATCAGGCCCCTAAACAAGATTTAACCCCATGCACGTGTATCATGTTATGGTTTATAACACATTATCAAATTGTAAAGTGTAATGTCTATCATGACAGTAGTATATAGGCTCACCGCCCTTCAATGCAAATGTGACAGGTGGGCGGGACTGGAAGTCCCATCCCCTTAGCCCTGCCCCCTTTCCCCTTATATGGTGTGTGGCATCACTAGCCCTGCCCTTGACCCTAGTCATGCAGTGTGTGATGTCACCAGTCCTGCCCCCTGACCCCAGTCCCGTGCTGTGTGACATCAGCAACTCCACCCCCACACCCAGTCACGTGGTGTGTGACATCAGCAACTCTACCCCCACCCCCATTTACATGGTGTGTGACATCAGCAACTACGCCCTTCCATCCCCAGTCACGGGGTGTGTGACACCACCACCACATGGTCCATGACATCAGAAGGACAGCCCATGCAGACCTCCAAAGCCCAACCCCTCATGCTGCAAGAACCACCCTAGATCATGTAGTATAGTTATGACCTATCAGGTCCCAAACTGCTCTAGCCCACCCCAGAGCACAGTCATGGCCTATGGGGTGGCAGTGGGGTGGTGTGACCCCTCTAACAACCTGCCCCACCACCCCCAACCAATTGGCGGGGGCTTCAGAGGCCTCGGGCCTCCCAAGAATGATGCTGAACCAATTGGAGCAGGTAGAGGGGGGTGGGATTTAGGCTGCAAGCCCCACCAGGTCTATCCGTTTTCCCAAACGACCCCTCTGTTTATCTGAGACTGTGCTAAGGCAAGCAGGGGCAGATATGGATTCTTTCACAATGCCTGTAGGCCCACTCACCACAACCCCAAGACGGCCTCACAGAAAGCATTACTGTAGAAATAGTTTTGAGGACGAGGCCAGGTTCCTAGCCCAAAGACTCTTTGAGACGCCTGACCCTGCTCAGGAAGACCCAATGAACAGGCAAATGGAAGAGGCCCAGGCCCCCAAAGTAGATGTTGAGAATTTGGAAGATGGTATCTTTGTGCCAGAGCCTACATGTGAAGTAGAGGTCATTGCAGAGGAGAGACAGGCAAGAGACTTGGAGCATGGTTGTGGGGGCACTTAGATTTTGAGGGTAGTGGTATGAGTTCACTTCATAGTATGTGTGTGTTTGGAAGTAACTAAGGACTGATTAAACAGCAGCTAACTAAGTCCTTTATTTGAACTCCTTTGCAGTTAGATGAAGTCTTTTTAATGACTCCAGAAAGCCTACTCACCAGTACACAGTTTTCTACATCTAATGTAGATTAGCATTTGCTTTAGTGTTTTGGATCTCTAATAGCATACATATAGGGTTTTTTGTAAAGATAAAACCAATGAGACTTAATGGTCACTAGAAATGATTAAAAAAAACCCCTTCTTAGGAGAAGGGGTAACAAAATAAACTAGTAAATATTGTAAAAGTTTTTGATGGAAATAAAGACTGAATTTAAAAATATATATTTTCACAGTTTTTGTATGGTATGGGATTGGGTGGGGGGGAGGGGGGGTGTTATAAAGATAAAACAGACCACAAAAAAAAAAAAAATAAAGATGACCAGTGTGTTCAGAGCTCTGCATATTTTAAGACTAAAGGAGTTATCTTTTACCAAAAGGCCTTTTGTAAAGATAAAGCCAATAAGGCTTAACGGTCCCTAGAAATGATTTAAAAAACCTCTTTTTAGGAGAGGGTTTAACAAAATAAACCAGTAAATATTGTCAAGGTTTTTGATGGAAATAAAGACAGATAAAAATATATATTCTTACAAGGCTTTTGTGCTAGGGGAGGGGCTGTGAATTTTCCAAGAACCAGGGGTGTGTTGTAAAGATAACCAGATGACAAAAATGCTGACCTGTGTCCAGATGTCTACATATTTTGAGACCAAAGGGGTGGAGTTATCTTTTAGTTATGACTGATTTTTAAAACAGTTATATTTTACTTTATACATACAATATTTTCCTTACTGTATTATTTAATTTTAATGTAGAGGGCTGACTTATTATATCATTTCATTTATATTACAGAGAGGTTATCTAGTGGGGAAGCCCCATGCAATTTTACCACAGCAAGGTAAAATTATTTTAAACTGGTGGGTTATTTGTGGCTGTGTTAATATAATCACACTAAGTTATAAGAACTGTTTGTAACTGCTTGTTTTCCATCAGAACCTCTTCTTCTAAAATAGAAAAGCAGAATAAACACATACAGTTATGTTTTTATCCAGTAGTAAAAGGTAATTTTTCTGAAATCAGCTTTTGAAACTTTATGTGTTTCTTGTGGGAGAAGAAGTTATGTGTGTGTGTATATAAGCCCCCTGTGAATATAGAGGGTAAGGGGAGTTAAGCAAATTTTAAATTTGTGGTGTGTGAGAAATGCCACCTTCTGTGTCTCTCTCTAGAAATCTGTCCCGGTTAGCTTGGGACACTGGGGTCGAATTCCTAAGGGAGGGGGGAGTTTCCTCCCTGCCTACATGACAAAAGCCTGGTGCCTAGGGTGTGGTCCCTCTGGTTACCTGAGTGGGGGAGGGAAAAGCCCCTGTGCATCTGCCCAGGTAACCAGTGATGCTTTTTAAATTGGTTGGCTAGTTGCCAACACTGCTGGCTTCTATTGGACTGGGCTGCTGAGGTCAGAAAGGCTATATAAGTGCCTGATCCAAGGAGAAGGGGGAGAGAAGCCATTTTACCAGCATGGCCCAAATACCAGGACACAGGGAGAGAGTCTGATCCAATGGAAATGCACTCTCTCTGGAACTCTCCGAGCCAGATCTTGGGAGACCAGAGAGTCTTCTGGATGATACTTGTGTTTCTAGAAAGTTAGTCAGCTCACAGTGATGCATTTGCATATCAAACAGCTACCTCAGCCAGACTGTTTTGCTCAATGGTAATCTCTTGATAGTGCTCTACCTCTTTCCCTATTCTAACCCTACCCTTTGTAACCAATAAACTTCTCCTTTGTGACTGGTATAGGAGACTTATTGAGGGGTGGGTTTAATTATGCCTAGGAGACCCCTTAGGTCTGCAGACTAAGGGAGACTATCCTTTTTGGCCCCCGACTTGGGGAGGTGCCCCAAGTGCTTGTATTGGGTTGAGTACCCATAGGACTATTAGGCCTGTGTTTCCCTGAGGACACAGAACCTAGAAGGTCCCCTTTCGGGGTGGTGGTGGCACATTACCCCTGGACTCTGAGGTGGGGCTCAAAAGGGGGTCTGCCAGGACTTAGGCGCCCCTGGGGAGACACGTGGAGTCTGGAAGGTGGATGGGCGTAGTGAGGTGGGAGGCTCAATGCAGGAGCTCTCCCTACTGGCCTGCCACAGATGGGTAAGGGGAGTTAAGCAAATTTTAAATTTGTAGTGTGTGAGGAAAGTGAATTCTCAATGCTAAGATGTAAATTTTATATTTCCTAAGTGATCACATGCACCACTCCTGAAGAAGAGCGGGGGCCTGGGTAGAGACCTCTAAAAGCACAAGCAAAAAAACTCAGAAGTGCTCAGCCTGAAGATCATAACACCCAAGGATCAGAAGACCAATGGGACAGAACGGAAGGGCACGGTTCCTCAGAGGAAAACAAGCCACATACCTCTGAGAAAACCATATGTAAAAAGACAAGGAGTCACACCCCCAAAACACGTGAATAAGAAACCCAGGAGCAATTGATCACATGATTTAGAGAAAGAGGAGAGTCTTTCTCCTTTTTTGAAAGATCATGATTATTGTGAAAAAAGAGGTGGGTTTTTAGGGTGGGTGTAACCACCTTGTCTTAAAAGATCATGATTATTATGAAAAAAGAGGGGGGTTTGGGGTGGTGCTGGCAGGCATATACATCTCAGAAAGAGTGTGCAGAGCACTTTGAAAGATCATGATTACTACCAGAGCAAAAAGGTAAATTTTACTCAGAGAGGAGGTAGTCTGTGTAACTCAGACAGCAGTCGTGGCCTGTATCATAAGAGGGGGAGTCATGGTAAACATGTGGATAAGAATGGGTGGCAAACCAGCAAGTGGCTTATGGGGTAAAAAGTAAGGACCTGGTTAAAGAGGAGCATGGGGAAGGCTAAACACTGGTTGAGAAAAAAATAAGAGATCCACTAATAATGGCACTTTAGAAGGCCCCTCAAACACTTCCCCTCCTCCCAGGCCTGACCCTTCACCAGGACCCCTGGAGACAGAGAAAGGGGGTGGAGAATATGATTCAGGAAGCCCTTTAGAGGGTCCCTCAAATGTACCTCAGCCTCCCAGGCCTCCCCCACCACCAAGACCTGAGGGGTCAAAGAGTTGGGATAATGAATCTGGTGTAGAAGACAGTTTAGAGGACCCTTCAAGCACTCCCTGGTCTCCTGAGTCAGCAGAGGATGTTTACCAGACGTACATATGGTGCGGGTGAGAAGGCAAGGGTGGTCTATAGCCAGGTTTGGAGGGAAGAGGTACACTGAGGAGTTCCGTTTTATGAATCTGAACCATGTGCCATTACATGTGGCATATGAAGCCATAAGCAGAGGGGTAGAAGAAATTGTAGCAGAACTCCACGAGAGATTCACGGGCAATGACTATGCCCAGTTATGTATTCAGGCAGATAACATGGCAAACTGTTTATACTCTCAATCTATTAATTTAAACCAGATGACCCCAGAGCTATTTTTAGAGTGGTTCATTAACCTGTTACAAAGCCAGAGAGAAATATTGCTCGATTTGACATTTCAGCTGGTTGTGGTCATTGTGAGAGGCTGGGGCAGTGGGAGCCATAGAGTTATAAGCTCTATCCCCTATTCCAAGATCAAAGCTAAAAAGAGGAATGTGGCAGAGCACTTAGGTGCCCTGCTCCTTTTTAAGAGGGGAAACTGCTAGGGAAAGAGCCCTAGCAGTGAGTGAGGAGCCCCAGCTGCTTGTTGCCAGGGCACCCAGAGTTAGCTAGTGACCCACACCTGCCAGCAGTCAGCTGACTGGAAGGGGCAGGGCCTGGCTCACATTTAAACCCCAGGGCTGAGGCCAGGCTGGCAGTTCTCTGCCAGTAGCCAAGGGGGAAGGAGCTCTCTCAGATCAACCAAAGGGGAGAGGCCTGACTGCAGGTACAGCCTCTGATACTGGTGAGTGATGGAGCACCCCTGGTGTGGCTTGAATTTATGTTATAGCCCAGGAGCTTGTGTTTTGTTTGCTGTTTAAGACCGGTGACTTGGGTGAGGTTAATAGGGGATGGAGGAGTCCTCATAGGGGGTCCACGGCAGTGTGGGGACCCCGAGTGCCAGAGAGGGTGCAGCATTGGGGGGGGTGCACTGGCCCCAAGCGCCAGAGAGAGTGCAGCATTGGGGGGGGGGTGCACCGGCCCCAAGCGCCAGAGAGGGTGCAGTGCCAGATAGGGCCACAGAGGGCCCAGGGAGGACAAGGGGGCCAAATTATAACAAGGCCCAGACCGAGCAATGTCAGTTCCATCTGCGAGGCTTGGGGCATGGTAAAGGGGTGGTTGGAGCCACGCATAGCCCATAAGGCTAGGGTGCCCCGAAACACCCATTGTAGAATGGGACCCACAAGGGGTCCAGGGGCCCACAGGGTCAGAGAGTACAACAAGACCGTGTCCAAGGCAACATGAAGGCAGCCTCCCTACTATATATTTTATCATCAAAGATGTGGCGGGCAAGAATTGAGGGTGCCTTTTGGGCCAACTTGGAACGGGAAGGGGGCCTTGCAGGACCCCACGCCGTGACAAGGAAGTATTTAATTGACTTGAATACCTATGATACTAACCTGTGCTTTGCAGGCAGTCTATTGGCTGTTACAAAATGTAGAGGGGCCAGAGATGCCGAACTGCTAGATGGTGCCAAAGAACTGCATAGGAAATTAGGCATGTCTGCATATCAAAAGGTTATGCTCCATCAAGTACCTTTGTTTGAAAACCTTGAACAGGTTAACATTCACATAGTGATGCATAAGGAAAAAAATGGGTAGAGTTTATTTAAAACAGGAGGCACCCAGATACCCCGACACCTGTTTTCTTCTGCAGCATGGTGAACATTATTACGGCATTTTGGATGTGAAAAAGGTGTTTGGCATGAGAAATTATTGCGATCTTTGTCAGACATTGCACAGCCATACCCACATGTGCAGGTTCTGATGTCATCTTTGCCCGAGCCCAAACTGCGCTGAAAATGTGGGCAGGACACAGAGGTGCCCTAATTGTAAGCTGTTCTGTCATTCCAAAGAGTGCTTAGAAAGGCACATGGCCCTGGCCTCTGAAAAGTGGATCAAATGTCCAACTAAAATTCTGTGTGATGAGTGTAAATCTTATGTGGATAAAAAGCATGAGTGCAAGGGGCAGCACTGCAAACAATATTATGGGAAAATCACAGATGTAAACAAACACTGGTGCTTTATGCGCCAGATTAAAGAGCCTGAAGAAGGCAAGGGGTACATCTTTTATGATTTTTGAGTGTGTGCAGGAAACAGGGATGCGTGTGCCCAACTACCTTTTTTCAATGGAGCTAAAGACAGGGGGAAAAAAACCCTCAGAAAGCCGCATGCAAAAACCCCCCAAAAGCTTGTAAAGCTAAGCCCAAAAAAACCAGAAAGCACTTGGGAGTTTAAGGGCGAAAAGTGGCTGTCTGATTTTATTAAGGTCTTTATGGTTAAAAAGTTCAAGAACTACACCTTCACAGCTCTCAATGCCAAAGACTATGATGGTTACTTCATTGTTAGCCAGTTACTGAAGGAAAAAATGGGGGTGAAACTAATCACTCCCTAATCACATGAGGGTGGTAAACTGTGCATTGAAGTGACCAGGCTAGGCATCCGTTTTTTAGGGAACTTTTTGCCAATGAAACTTAGCAGGCTTCCACAGGCGATGGGGTTTGAAGGATGCAAAGGTTATTTCCTACATTTTTTAACATGGCAGAAAACCAAAATTATGTTGAGTGTCTCCCAAACATGGAGTACTACAGTGTTGAAAATATAATGTCTGGTGAGAAAGGACAGTTTTTAGAATAGTATCAGAATAACTGCGATAAGACCTTTGACATGCAAAAGGAGCTGGCCTATTATTGCCAGCAGGATGTAAAAATTTTGAAAGAGGCCTGCTGCCTCTACAGGGTTGAGATTATGAAAATGACATGGTGGGTAGACCGAATGAAAGTAGATGGTGAACTCCAAAACGTAGAACACTGCTTAGATCCTTTCCAATACATTACGCTGGCCTCTGTCTGCATGGCCATGTTTATATTTTTGGAACCGCAGACCATAGCGCTTCTCCCCCCAGACAATTATCACAGACAGAAAAAGAGGTTTTCAACCCCATCTAGCCAGTGGCTAATGTACATTTCGGAGAAAGAAAATATTCAAATTTGACATGCCTTTCAGGGTGAGGAATTTCAGGTAGGCCCCTATTTTTTTAGACAGCTATGTCAACATTGATGGGGAACCTATGGAGTTTGAAATTAACGGATGTTTTTCCATGGTTGTGTCACTTGCTACAATAAGAGAGACCAGAACCCATTGATGGGGACCACCTTCGGGTTTCTGAATTATCAGGCGTTGCACAAGACTGATTATCTCAAGAGAGAGGGGTTTACCGTTAGAACCATTTGGGAGCACGAGTGGAGGGCTCTGTTAGAAGCGGACAGGGAGCTGGAAGATTTTTTAAACAGAACCCCGCTACCTTCTCCACTGGTGCCTCGGGATGCTCTTTTTGGGGGGGAGAACTAATGCCATCTGTCTATATTACCAAACTAAACCCAGTGAACAAATACACTATTATGATTTTACTAGTCTTTACCCCTTCATAAACAAAATGAAGGAATACCCAACCGGACACCCTGAAATCATTCATGACAATTTCCAACCCCTGTTGAGATATTTTGGAACAGCCAGGGTGAAACCGTACCCACTGCGAAACCTTTTTTTCCCTGTGCTACCCACCAGGATGAATGGAAAACTGATGTTCACACTGTGCCGCCTCTACATGGAAACAAGACAGCAAAAGTGCGACCACACTGATGAAGAGAGGACCCTCCTGGAAACGTGGTGCACACCAAAATTAAGTAAAGCTATTGCCAAGGGGTACAGAGTAGCTCAAATCTATGAAGTCTGGCATTTTGCTGAGAGGTCTAGCACCCTTTTTTCACAGTACATAAAAATGCACCTCTGACAGAACCAGGAAGCCTTGGGTTACCCCGCCTGGTGTACTAAGCAAGAAAAACAAGAGACATACGTGGCCAATTTCTTGCAAAAAGAAGGCATGACCTTACGCCCAGAGCATATTAAACCCAATCCCGCAAAGCGCCAAATAGCAAAATTGTTTCTAAATTCTTTGTGGGGTAAATTTGGTCAGAGAACCAACTTGCCCAACATTAGCGTTGTTAGAGACCCCAAAGAACTCTTTGACTACCTCTTTTTTCCCACCTATGAAATTTCATCTTGAAACTATATTGATGATGAGGCAGCCTGTGTGTCTTGGAAGCATGCCAAAGAGCGTTACACGCTCTCGGGTAACACAAACATCTTTATAGCCTGTTTCACCACCGCTTATGCACGCTTAGAGTTGTATGAGCTGTTAGCTTGCAAGACCGGTGTCTGTACCATGACACAGAGTCTGTGATATTTGTGAGCCATGAGGGAGATTGGAACCTCCCGCTAGGCGATTATTTAGGTGAGCTCACCAGCGAAATCTCACCAGATGAGCACATCATAGAGTTTGTGTCAGCCGGTCTGAAAACTTTACGGGTACAAGTTGTTGGGGGTAAGGTTTGCTTGAAGGTCAAAGGGATTACCCTGAATGTGGCCAACAGTGAAAAAGTCAACTTTGAAACCTTGAGAGATCTTGTTCTAGATTATGGGGCAAACCCCGCTGGGGACACCCCTAAAACAATCATGATACAACAGCGCTCTATCGTCAGGAACAAAAGCAAGTGGACGATAGATACCAAAGCCTTGAGAAAAATGCAGAAAGTCATTTATGACAAAAGGGTCCTCACAGAAAACATTAACAGTCTCCCTTATGGTTTTTAAAGATGGATATCTGTAATTTTGGCTGGCCCTAGCAACTGTGGTAAAAGTTACTTTATAAAAAACCTTCTGGATCACGCTGATAGAATGTTGTCTGCCATGCCTGAGAACATCGTGTGGTGCTATAGCTGTTGGCAGCCTTTGTATAAAGAACTGCTTTGTAAATATCCTTTTATCAAGTTTGTGGAGGGACTGCCAGACAGTCTCAATGACGACTATTTGTTTCCTCCTAATAAAATAAATATGGTTGTGGTGGATGATTTGATGGACTCTGCTTGTGACAGAGGTGAAATCGAGAAAGCCTTTACAAAGTACGTGCATCATCAGAATCTGAGCATTATGTATATAGTTCAAAATGTTTTCTGTCAAGGGAAAAGGAGTCGCACCATTACCCTTAACACAAAATACACGGTTTTGTTTAAAAACCCCAGAGATGAGCTATAGATAGTGTCCCTGGCACTGCAGGTGTACCTGGGTAAGGCCCAGTTCTTTCTAGAAGCTTTTGAGGATGTCACTAAAACACCTTACGGGTATCTGGTGGTTGATTTAAACGCTTCTACCCCAGATGCTTTTAGATGAAAAACAGGGCTTTTTCCTCCTGACCAACTGGCTGCTTACACTTTTAAAAAAACAGCAGGTGGAAATAAAAAGAGATGATGTAGTGGCAGCCTCTTAGCGCTCGAGACGGTGGAAGGGGAACATGTCCAACCACGTAAAAAGAAATTTGGCTCTCTTAAAACTGCTTCTTCAAACCTCCCCACAGCAGAGAAAAGCTATACTCTGCTCGGCCTCTGACGATTTAGTAGCAGCCATTTCAGAAATTATTCTGAACACCTTAAAAGGAAACATCCCTTTGACACCACATCAAATTTTCATGCTGAAAGAAGAGATGCGAGATCATAAAAAACCTAAGTAACAAAAGATTGCCTCTTAAAAAAAAAAGAAACAGCTGGTGAAACAGTCTGGGGGATTTATCAGCCCTCTGTTAAGTTTTGCTCTCCCTCTGATTACGGGGCTTTTGGCTAGCTGGTGATGGAGCACTCAGAAAAAATGTACCTGGTGCCCAAACATGAACTGGAACAATTAAGAGCTCCCCAACCACCTCAGGAAAATATCAGAACTGAGGCAACCTGCTTATCGGATGCTGAAATGAGGCATATTCTCCAAAGACTGGGTTTAGCAGAATATCATAAGGCTAAACTGTATGTCGCCATGCTTCAGAAATACCTGACCTATGTAAAGCAGGGTGATCTGGACAGGGGGAAATTAACCCTGTTTCTGCTGGAGCAGACCCCCTAGAAACCCCCACAAACCCTGACACTGTCGTTCAGGAAGTATTGGATAACGTGAATGCCTGATACAGGAAAAATGCTGAAGTGTTGCTCACTAAGCTGAGCCAGCACAAGGATATTTCTTCTTGGGATGATCAAGGGGGTTTTGTCTACAAAGGGATGCTTGTCAAGGGTTCTAACACGCTCGACTTGGTCCGGAGACCCCTTCAGGTTCATGCCCGGACTGGTGGCTGGGACATCTTTATGAAAGCCATGGCCGAGCGGAATGTACCATCTTCTGTTATGGGCAATGCCATGAATCATGATAATCTGCAACACCTGAAATTATCTGCCTCAGACCAAGAAACACCAACAGCGCTGCCTAAGAAGCAAAAAACTGTCTCTAAAAGCCATTGGCTCTCCATGTAAAGTTTTACGCTATTTTATACTGCTATAAAGTTTTTGTCTACAGAGGATTTTTAAAAATGAAAACACACATACACACATTTAAACAACAACAGCTTTATTTACACAGAACCAGCTAAGTGTTTTATTTAGACAAAGCGTTCGTGAAAGTCATAGCAAGAAATACATGTCTGGGCATGTTGAAACATGTTTTGAGCAGGCTCAGCCACATGGAAATTTTTATATTTACTTTTTACAACGTGCATCACCACCCTATCATTTTGTGCTAAATCGTCAGAATGATACAATTTTAAAATCTGTTCGAATGATAGCCCCTTGCTACAGTGCTGTAGGAAAAACACACAATGGTATCCGCAGATGACAGATTGGGGGTCTTGTAACTGTTTCGTCTGAAAAGCAGTGTCAATAGCATTCTTGTTTAAAAACAACATAATGCTTTGAGGAAAGAGAGCGCTGTTTGGGGGGGTGACCGTATGAGTTGAAAAATTCTCCGCGGTTCCGATCCTCCAGGTAAACAGCCAACCAGTGTTCTCCGGGTTGATTATACGGGTGCGTGTTGACCACCAAGCTCAGGGGCCTTTGAGACAGTTGAGTCTTAGGAAGCCAGTCACAGGGGAAAACATCTAAGAAAGTTTCTTTGGCATAGGGGTCTGAAGATAAAACCCTGGCAAGCTTTTCAGTGTCCATCTTCACATATAGTCAAACAGGACGTTTCTCCTCTGATTATTTCTATGATGTTGTCAAAGACCCCGTACATGATCATGTTAACTATGGTGGGAAAAGCTGCAGCAAAGTGTATTTCTGCTCTCAGGTTCCCAGTTTTAATCAGCGAATAATGATCAGCATACTCCTGATCAGGAGACAGGTCAAAGGCAAATAAGGTATACCCCAAAGCAAAGGTACAGCAGTGTGTTGTTCAAATCCTAGTATTCTTCGCCATTCCTGGCTATGGAAAGTCAAGGGGCCTGGACTCAGTAATAGCCGAGGGTGGGGGGGATCTCAACATACAGGCTTTTCTCAATACAGGTCTGTGTAGGGGTGATTTGAAACACATCCAGTTAGGATTTGGTGCATTCTTCAGACTCACAGTGAACAAAGGCCATGGTGGTTAAAATATATTTTGTTTCCTCCAGGAGACTGCCCCTTCTTTCTCCCAGGCTGCTTCTTGGTTTTTCGTGTGTGGCGGCCCCGTTGACTTACCCTCTTCTTTTTAAGGGTTTGAGGAGGTCCTGCACGTCCAGAGTCTGGTCTGTTTATCTTTCTTTTAAGGCTCTTTCTTTGAATATACGCGAGACCAGACCCCTCCTGCTTTGCCAGCTTGACCACCTTATCCAGGACAGCTCAGGAGACATGACTGATCACATCTTTGGCTGTGTTTTGTGCTGCATTTTTAGCATGGGGCTCAATAATATCCAGACCTCTTCTCAAAAGCAGAACAGCTTTTCTAAAGAGAATGAGAAATATGCCTACCACACCAGCCCCATACATCACGGGCACCCCCTGATATCCAGGAAGAAAATACCTGGCCTGGGCTTTATAATAATTTCTGTACAAGTTAGGGTCCCCATAGTTTTTTACCATCACCATCATGTTTTTACTTATTTTAAAATCTCAAAGTCTTCTAGGGGTGTAGGTGAAGCTTAATGATTACCTTACCAAAGCGAAATGAGACGTGTTTGTTCTGATCTGTCTTTATTTCAATGCTGATTGTGTCGATGTGCTGCTGACTAATGGGGACATAATGTGGGTTGTCATATGTGATGGTGACAAACTCGTTGTTCTTCCCACTGACAGGGACGCAGCATAGCAAAGGAACTGAAAACTCCCCGACAAGCTGATGTTCCACAATGTTCATGTAGACATACAGTGAATTGAACCCTCCAGTAATATCAGCTGGGAAGGGTGTTTTTTTTTAACAGAGGCCCCGGGTGGCCTTCCCAAAATATAGGCTAGCTCACCATGAGTATAAAAACCATAAGAGTTATCTTTGGTTTTAAGTCTCACTTTTCTGATCGCTTGGTCATAGTGCATAATTAATTCGGGTGGAGTAGGGTGGGTGGTAATTGTATTGTTTATAAGATCCAGTAACTCTGTGATGGTTGTATAATACCCCCAAGGCAGGAGGTACCCCCATTTTTTAGTCCCAGAAATGATACTGAAAGGGGTGTCTTCAGTGATGTTGTTCCAGTTGTGCGGGTATTGTATTTCTGCTAACCCTATCTCCCAGTTCCCCAGCACATCTAGAGGTTCAACCAGCTGTATAGTAAAGTTTGAGCTCGTGTTTTCTGGAAAAATCCTGGTGCAAGCCTTGCTTGGCAAAGTGATTAAAAGCTGCCATCACACATCTCGGCCTTCTGACTGAGGTACCCCTATATGTTACAAATCATAGAATCATAGAAGTAGGGTTGGAAGGGACCTTGCAGATCTTCAGGTCTGACCCCCTGCCTGGGCAGGAAGAAAACTGGGTTCAAATGACCCCAGCCAGGTAGGCATCAAGCCGCTTCTTACAGACCCCCAAGGTCGGAGCCAGCACCACTTCTCTTGGAAGTTGGTTCCAGATCCTAGCCGCCCTAACTGTGAAGCAGTTCTTACGGATGTCTGATCTAAACCTACTCTCCAACAACTTGTGGCCATTATTCCTTGTTATCCCGGGGGGCGCTAGGGGAAACAAGGTCTCCCCCAAACCCTTCTGGTCCCCCCTAGTGAGTTTATAGACGGTCACAAGGTTCCCCCTCAGCCTTCTCTTGTGAAGGCTGAACAGGTTCAGGTCCTGTAGCCTCTCATTGTAGGGTCTGCCCTGCTGTCCCCGGATCATGCGGGTGGCCCTCCTCTGGACCCTTTCAATGTTGTCCACATCCCTCTTGAAGTGGGGTGCCCAGAACTGGACACAGTACTCCAGCTGTGGCCTGACCAGTGTCACGTAGAGGGGGAGGATCACCTCCTTGGACCTACTTGAGATGCACCTGTGGATGTACGATAAGGTCCGGTTAGCCCTGCCAACTGTGACCTTGCATTGTCGGCCCATGTTCATCTTGGAGTCAATGACTCCAAGATCCCTTTCTGCCTCCGTGCTCTCAAGAAGGGAGTTTCCCATCTTATAAGTGTGCTGCTGGTTACTACTGCCCAAGTGCAGCACCCTGCACTTGTCAGTATTGAAACGCATCCTGTTTTTGTTAGCCCACCCCTGCAACCTATCCAGGTCTTTCTGCACTCTCTCCCTCCCTGCTAACATGCCCACCTCTCCCCATATTTTGGTATCATCAGCAAATTTGAACAGGTTGCTTTTCACCCCGTCGTCCAAATTGCTGATAAAGAAATTGAACAGTGCGGGCCTAAGGACCGAGCCCTGCGGGACTCCGCTGCCCACTTTCCCCCAGGTCAAATATGACCCATCCACCACCACCCTCTGAGTACGACTCTTCAGCCAATTCACAATCCATCTGACTGTGTAGGCATCAATGCCACAGTCACCTAGTTTTTTAATGAGGGTAGGGTGGGAGACAGTGTCAAAGGCCTTGCTGAAGTCCAAAAAGACTACATCCATGGCGACACCTGCATCCAGTGCTTTTGTGACCTGATCGTAAAAGGCAATCAGGTTGGTCTGACATGACCTGCCCCTAATGAAAATGTGCTGGTTGCCCTTAAGCATCATCCCCAGTGCTGGCCCATCACAGATGTGCTCCTTGATGATCTTCTCAAAGAGTTTCCCCAGGATTGAGGTAAGACTGCCGGGCCTATAGTTGCCCGAGTCCTCCCTCCTCCCTTTTTTAAAGATGGAGACCACATTGGCTATCTTCCAATCATCTGGCACCTGGCCCGAGCACCACAAGTGCTCGTAAAGCCATGCCAAGGGCCCTGCAATAACCCCTGCTAGCTCCCTCAACACCCTGGGGTGGAGAGCAACTGGACCTGCTGATTTGAACACATCCAGCCCCTCCAGTAGCACTCTAACCTGGTCCTCCTCAACCTTAGGTCTTGAGGCATTCCCCTCGAGTCCATCTTGAAACATGGTGGGGGAGTCCCAGTCCCTGCACAAGAAAACGGAGGTGAAGAATTTGTTAAAGAGGTCTGCCTTCTCCTCTGACGCGACCACCAGATTGCCCAGCGTATCTTGCAGGGGCCCCACATTTCCTGGTGCCTTCTTCATCTTCCCTATATATTTGAAAAAGGACTTTTTATTATCTTTGATCTTGGACGCTAGTCCTAGCTCTATGTCTGCCTTAGCTTTCCTAACAACCCCCCCTACAGGCCCGAGTAGTGTAGGTATACTCCTCTTTGGAGATTTGCCTTCCCCCCCCCCCCTTCCACCAGATGTACGCTACCTTTTTGGCAACCAGGCATTCCTGGACTTCCTTGGTGAGCCAGGGAGGCTTTTGGGCACTCTTGCCCCGCTTGCTTCTAGTTGGGATCGTCACCTCTTGGGCCCTGAGTATCGTCTCCTTAAGGAACGACCACTCATCTTGGGCACTGAGTTCCCCTGCCCTCGAGAACCCCAGCGCCTCTCCCACCAATCTCCTCAACTCCTTGAAGTTGGCCCTCTTGAAGTCTAGGGCTACTGCCTTGCTGCAGGCCTTTGTCACCCTACGGTGGATGATAAATTCCAGCAAGCAATGATCGCTATCACCCAGGTGGTCAAGGACCTGAAGGCCCCTTACCAGATCATCACCTGTGGCCAGGACCAGGTCCAACAGGGCATTTCCTCTGGTGGGTCTGTGCACCTCCTGGGTTAAGTGGAGGTCCTGTATCTCAGCCAGGAACCTCCTGGATCGGTCCGACCTGGCTGACTGCTCCTCCCAGCAGATGTCCGGTTAATTTAGATCACCTATGACAACTACATCCCTTGCCTTAAGTGCCTGTGCAAGCTGGCCTGAAAATTCCCGGTCCAGCTCCTCCCCTTGGTTGGGGGGTCTGTAGTAGACCCCTACCGTTACATCCCTCTCCCCACGACCCCCTTGTATCTTGACCCAAAGCACTTCAGCTTGCCCCTTCTCTGACCCCATTTTGCTGGCAGAGGATGTGAATTGCTCTTTGACATAGAGCGCCACACCCCCTCCCTTCATTCCTTCTTTATCCCGCCTGTAGAGCCTATAGCCCCTAATGCTCACTGCCCAGTCGTGGGATGAATCCCACCACGTTTCTATGATCCCTACTATGTCTGGGTTTGAACTGGCTATTCTAAGGGTGAGTTCCGCCTGTTTATTCCCCATACTCCGAGCATTAGTGTAGAGGCACCCGAGGCCTCCTGAGGGTGCTCGTGCCTTCCTCCCACTCCCAGGAGGCTGTCCACCCAGCTGTTAAATTTAGCCGGCCACGCCAACCATTTCACCAACATCCGCTTCTTTCTTCCCTTTCCATTCGTTGTTAGAACTTTTTCAACCCTGTAAACTCTGTCCTGATTGGGGTTCACTTTTTGTAGTTCTTAGGGTAAAAAGAACCCTTGATAGGTTCGTCTTTGTAATCTTTTAGGCAGTATACAGGCATCTACACGTGTCTAAGGATTTCAACCACTATGACAATCTCATCGGTGAATGTTTGCTCATAACCTTTTTCAAACCTCCCTTTGGTCCTAGACATCCTCACGTGGTCTCCTTTTCTAAACATAAGTGCTGCTGGTTTTATTTTGAAATAGTCCCCGTACATGGTTTTCCACACCCATGGAGAATTTGAGAAGTTCACATCAACAGGCCTGGTGTGGATAGTTCCGTGAAAATTGTGGTTGTAGCTCTTTATAAACTCTGGTAACACATCAATGTAGTGAAAGGTGTTGCAGGCTGTAAAATACCTCCACATTTTTTATTTTAATGTTCTGTTAAACCTCTCTACCACCACAGCTTTCACTTCACTGTTCATCACAAAATGGTGAATATTATACTGTTTTAACAGTTGGCTTAAAGACTTATTTAAAAATTCTTTCCCCTGTTCAGTCTGTAATTTTTGAGGTACGCGGCCCTCTGTAAAAATGGTTTTAAAGGCTCGAGCTATTTCACCTCCTGACTTGTCTTTTAGACCCACAGCCCAGGCATACTTAGATAATATGTCTATCGCTGTTAAGATGAACTTAACCCCATGATTCTGCTTGGAAAACTGCTGCATATCCACCAAATCTGCCTGCCATTGCACATCAATATCTGAAACAAATCTTGTTTCTTTTAAAGTATCTTCTTGCCAGTTTGTGTAGGTTGTAAGTGTCCTGATCTGAAAGCCAGATGGCGACCCCGCTCCTGTTCAGAACCTTATTCTGCCTTTTGGCAGCTTCAAAAAGCGTGTTTACCCCGCCAAAACTGCCAGCTTCACCAGGAGAGTAATAAACTTCCTTTAACATAGCCTCCTGTGTAGACATGTCTGGTAACCACTGCCCCACACCCACCCCATGCTAACACCCGTGTGGTGCATTGAAATGCTTGAGGACAAATTTAAACCATGGTAAAACAAGGTTTATTAAGCAGGTAAGAAATACAACATTAACGAGGTCTTCAGCCTCATCTTGAACAGTTGTTCAAAACCAGGTCACACAAGAAACCTTCTTCTGAACGGGGGGGGTGGGATACTTTTTTATTTGAAAATAGCCCTCAAGTACACCCCTGCTCAGTGAACTCCGTGGGCTCATAGCCCTTCTCTGTGACTTCCATGGGCTTGTAGCCCTGCTCGGCAATCTCCACAGGCTCAAAGCCAGGGTTAATGGTCATTATCTTTGGACAAAAATGTTGCCTCAGCAGAGTCCCTTGAGAGTCCCTTGAGACAGAGTTGTCCACGCTCTCCATAGGCGGTTCTGATATGGACTGCTCGAGTTCTGTCACAGTCCCTGGTCTTGTTTTGGTAGACTTGGCATCCATCTTACACTCCTGAATCTCCTCCATGTCTTTCCCCCCTCATGTCTGAGCGCGGTGTCAGACAAACAGAGGGGTCATTTGGGAAAGCAGATAGACCTGGTGGGGCTTGCAGCCTAAATCCCAACCCCTCTACTTGCTCCAATTGGTTCAACGTTGTTCTTGGGAGGTCCAAGTTCTCTGAAACCCCCACCAATTGGTTGGGGGTGGTGGGGCAGGTTGTTAGAGGGGTCACACCACCCCACTACCACCCCATAGGCCATGACTGTGCTCTGGGGGTGGGGGCTAGAGCAGTCTGGGACCTGATACGTCATAACTGTACCATGTGATCTAGGGTGATTTTTGCAGCATGAGGGGTTGGGCTTTGGGGGTCTGCATGGGCTGTCCTTCTGATGTCATGGACCATGTGGTGGTGGTGTCACACACCACATGACTGGGGGTGGGGGTGGAGTTGCTGATGTCACACACCACGTGACTGGGGGTGTGGGCGAAGTTGTTGATGTCACACGCCACGTGACAGGGGTCAGGGGACGGGGCTGATGATGCCACACACCATGTGACTGGGGGCAGGGGGCAGGGCTAGTGACGTCACACACCATATAAGGGGGAACGGGTGGGGCTAAGGGGGCAGGATTTCTGGTCCTGCCCACCCGTCATTTGCACTGAAGGGCAGTGAGCCTATATACTACTCATGACCATAAGAGTTTCTGCAGACATGTCTGTGTTGTTCAGGGGTTGGACCTCTTCACACCTCCATGACACATGTGTTAGCAGAAGTCTGTAGTATAGCCATGGCATATGTCTTTTCCATTTGAAACCCATGTCATAATGTGTGCTTTTTATTTAACCATGCTTCTTCCAGCATTGTGGCTATAGTAGAGGGGCAGGCCTCTCTGTATAGTTCTTGGAGATACTGAGCACATCTCTGAGATGCTGAATGTTCTCAGTTCTTAGAATAACAGATTTAAGGTGCCATAGATTTAGACTGAACCCTTGTCTAATCTGACCTCCTATATGAGACAGGCCACAGATTGACTCAGCGATTTCCTTATCAAGTTTACAACTTCTATTGAATGGTAGTGTATCTTTTGGAAAGACAGAGTTTCAATTTAAAGACATCAATCTACCACCTCTTTACGCAAGTTGTTCCAATGGCCTTATTTGTGCCTTTTTTTCTGGCTTTAGCTTCCTTCCACCAAGTCTTTTCCATTAAAAAGCAGTCTACTATAAAAAACCTTCTTTCCATGTAGGAACTTAACTTCAATGGCTGTTGAAGTCCAGAAGTAAATGACTGAATAATTAATTCATTTACTGCTTTTTTCCTATTCACCTCTCTCATCTCATATCTAAGCAAATAAATTATCATTCTACTGTACTACCCAAGGCATCTTAATTAACAAAAATACTTGTTGAAACTATGGCATGATGAAGGCTTGTTTCTTAGGACAACTTTTAGCAACCTTAAGAGAGACACCAATGAGTTATGTTGGATTTATTTAGCAGACAGCTAAAAAAAAAATAAGAAGATATTATATTTTAGAAACTTGAATTTTCTATACTGCCCAGCAATGTGTAGCATATAAATGTGTATATAGTATATACACACACACACACATATATATACATATATGTGTGTGTGTGTGTGTGTGTGTGTGTGTATATAGTACTATATATAGTATAGTACATGTGTAATTATAGCATTTTCTTATTAGAAACTTTCATTATACTCCACAATATTATTTTAATTCTAACCCCTTACTTTTATATGATAGTGATGTTCTGAAAAAAAATCCACTTTTGACTGAAGTTTTCCTTTTGTTTTGTTCTAATCCAAAGATAATTTAAAATGTCTAAGCAAAATCTCTTCACTCATGTTTGACTCACATGAAAATATTTAATATATTGTTAAGAGTTTTGTGCTACACAACTTCAAAAGTGTAAACTGGCCTACACCTGCATTGGCTTGGGACCATTTTGGAAATAAATTACAAAAAAATTAAATAGAAGGGGTGTCTACAGAAGTACTCTGTGCACATTTTATAGTGCTGTAATTTAAAGCACTTTCTATAGCACTATACAGTTACAGCACTCTTAAACATGACAGAAGTTCACTGTTTGGTGGGGGAGGCTCCCTCCCTGCATTTTCCAACGTAGGAGGCACTCCACAACTGCCCGGGACTTCTCCACTGGTCAGAAATTTGACCGATTTTTAAAGTGCTATAAAGCCATGCACTTCTGTTAAGTCATGGCAATAAAGCGTTTTAAAGGGCAAAAAAGCAACTTCTGTACACACCCAAGGGTATTAAAAATTAGAATATCTATTTTGCAACTGTGTGACATGGAATTTCCATTTTGTTTTGATTTACAGTAATTGTTTATAGGACTGCAAGAAAACAAGAAAATGCATAACGCTGACGTTGGTTCTGCAGCTCTTGCTTTCTATAATGTCAGTTGCTACTGTGATTCAGGAAAGCACTTTGTTGTGTACCAATATCCACCCTTATTACAGTCATCCTTTCCTGCATGGATACACTTTTAGGTATATCCTCCACCAGCTTTGCAACTTTGGATGGAGACAGTGATATCACTGGGGAGACTGAAACAAAAAGCTCTTTTTATTTATTTTTTTTCTTAAACAGGAAAATTCCTTTAATATTGTTGCCTATCCCTTTTTTATGTGATGTGATGGGAAGGAAGAAGTGTCCAAGAAATGAATCCGTTATTACTTTGCCATCTAAAATTGTATCTCATAAACCCATTTCAATGTATGGTTTCATAAACATTTTTAAAAATATTTTGTTAGATTCCTTTTAATCACAAGGGGTAAAAAAATTCAAAAATGTAAAATGTATGCTTTTTTTTTCATTTGGATATAATGAAAGTTAAACACTTTTGAAAATCTTACTCAGTATTAACTCTAAAAATTAGAATATCAATTAATGAATATAAAATAAAAAATCAGGGGAGAAGACTGTTTAGAAGCTATTAGTAACTTGAAATCCAAATTAAACTATTAAACTTCCAAAAACTTTTATGTTTCCTTAAAAAGGTTCACATTAAATTGTATTCAGTAGAGGACACAGGATTCTACTCATGTAAGAAATTAAATTCAAATTCTATCAGTATCTGTTAAAAGCAGATTGGAAATAACATATCATAATAACATAATGCAGATCTGTAGTTCTTATGCTGTTCTGCAAAACCAACCATTCAGTGATGCGGTCTATTTCCCTAGTGTAGCATCCTTGTTGGGTAAAATCATTACTCACTACAAGAATCCCTAAGCTAAAACAACCAAACAGTGATGAAATCAGCAGACAAGGAAGGAGCCATTGTCATACCAAACTGGAAAAATTAGATCAACAGACAACTCTCTTAGACCAAGTATTGTAAGAAACTAAAAAAGGCCTTTACACCAGTATTCATAGGCGACTGGTAGGTGGTGCACGGGGGTACACATACCCCCCCGAGGGGGCCAGTGTGCCCCCTGATGGCCAACACTGATACTGTCAGTAGGGCTGGTTCAGGAGGCACCAGTCACTCATGCCAGTATTCACCCTTGAACTCAAAGATACCAAATACTTTCTCCATCATTTCAAAGAAAAAAATCTATACAAACCAATGTCTTCTCTACCCTCCATTGAAACATTGTACAAGCCTCCTAAAATATACAAACAAGAAAACCTTGAAAGATTCATCATATCCAACTGCAGTATCTATACTGAAGAACATTCAGGGTTAATAGCAACCATCATCTCATCCACTTATCACTCAAACAAGTTTTCTACAAAACATAACAGGATTTCTCAACAAAATCCACAACATAATCTACCTTCCTGAGAAGACTGTATCTGCCACCAGGGATCCTGGTTTTCTCTGATTGAAAAAAAAAATCCCCAAGTTTTAGATTTAAAAAACTAACTCAAAATCCACATTTTTAATATATTAGTGGTGTTTCATTTTGAGCACAGAAAAATGTAGATTTGGGGTTACCTTTTTTATTCCAAAAACTTGTGATTTTTGTTTTTTTAATCAGAGCAAACCAGGATCCCTGGACATCATTACTAACACCCCCTACCTGGAAAACATTAAAGCCTTACTGAACCATGGGCAACTCAGATTTCAAGCCATAGTGAACTGCATAACTCATCTGTTTTACCTCACCCAAAATAATTTTACCTTTAACAGCTGGCTCTGCAAAACCGTGAGCACAAGGATGACCTCTTCTTATTTTGCCAAACTCTTCATGAGCCACCTTGAACCAGATTTGAAAGATGCACTGCTAAATCTGCCCTAAATCAACTGTATTTACTTGAATCCAGAATAATTTTTTTCCACTCAAAATCAGCTTGGGGGTGAAGGAAGCTTCATCTTGGATGTGAGTACCATCCTGGGGTGGGAGTGGGTAAGTTCCAGCTTTGACCTCAGGCTAAGGGCTGAGGCTGGAGCTGAGCCACCTTCTGCTTTGGGCCAGAATGGCTCATTTGGCAGGGCAGGGGACATGTGGTCAGCGGGAACATGGTGAAGAGCCTGCCCGCTACTTGCCTCCCCCCATGCTTGTGCCTGCCCCCTAACTTCTTGCTCCCCTTCCCCTAGTTACCACTTCCCCCCCTTACCTTCTCTGGCTCCTGCCCTTCCAGCTCCAATCCAGCCTTGCTGGGATCTGCTGTCCCTTCTCCCTGGCTGGGCTGGGCTGGGCTGGGCTGGGCCAGGTTGGGGCCAGCATGTATTACATTGATTTATATATGGTATTTCCTAATTGGGACCATGCTACTGCCAACTGCCCTGGAAGAGTAGAGGTGCAGCAGAAGGTAAGGGTTGGAGGAGGCAGGAGGCACAGGGGAGCAGGACATGGGGGAGATGGGCTGAATGGGGGAGCAGGGGGTAGGGGAAGCAGAGAGTGGAGGGGCAAGCACAGGCATGAGGTGCAAAGGGTAGGGGGCAGGCACAGGCACTGAGAGGCAGGCAGCAGCAGGGCATGTGGCAGGGGGCAGACAGCATGGAGGGCCAGCACCTCACCAGTCTAAAAACTGCCTTTGCCTACCAAGGATCATCCAGCAGAGAAACAGGCTGCATCATTGAATAAACCATGTGAATGTAACACATTTACCATATATTACAAAAAAAAAACAACCCAAACCAACTGCAAATTTCAGAAGTCAGTTTAAATATAGCAACTCTTCTTTAGTTTCTAACCACTTCCACTAATCATTGCTCTTTGTTAGACAGGTTTGTTTCTCACTTCCCTTTTTCAGTGACCACTCTCTATCCTAGAATGTGGTTAAACAGAAGTAATTGTTTTAACTAATATTTAACTCAAACTGTATCTCCTGCTTTCTCAGACCTGAAAAAAGCTATTCTGCACCTAGCGTCTTATTTAACATCTCTCCTTACATAAATAATTCTCTTCGAGTCTCTTTTGGTGACATAGGTGTAATTTTGTCTCTCACTAAATTGAGCTGTCAGTCCTGAGCTGCTCCTGCATAAAGTCACAGGAGACATGGTTTCGGATACCACCTGGAATGATTTTTTTGTAGTTTACACCTGTTGCTTTCACCTTAAGGTTCTGCAACATTCTTTTTCTCTTCCATTTCTTGTTCTGGCTTCCTCTCCTTCTAGAAACCATTCTCATTGTCCTTCCAGGTAGAAGATCGCATCCTTGAGATTAATTGGTGTCTTTTTAACTGACTTACGAGAGGCATGAGTTTTTGTAGGCAACAACATATTTTGTCAGCAGCTTTCCAGAAAATGTCTGCCCAACTCTTACAGAACTATTTACAAAACATAGATGAAGGTCTTATAACAAGTCTGTTTTTTGTTATCAGAAAGATAGAAATGACCTTTTTAGCATAGAAGAACAACCTAGTGTGTCCACTTAATTTTTTTCCAAGAAAACACCAGAATCTTTTTCTTACAAACAGTTCAGACTAAACCCAACTAAAAGCACTGGTAATACTCATTTCACAGTTTTAATATGTTTTCAGCACTGTTCCTCAAATGTGGTTAAAAGTCTGGTTTCATTAAATCATTGAATAAAGTTTAAGGTTAAAAACAGTACATGAAACAACTCACTAGGACCTGTATTTGGCGGCAGGAAATTCACATACAATAAATCACAGAGCATAAAAGTTTTAAAGTCCATCAGAGATCCCATTGCCTCAGCATTTTCATCAATGCACCCTGCAACCTAGCAAAGAAAAGATGAGATAATACTTGAAAACCTGAAAATGTTGCTTTGTGTCATATCTCTTTTATTTTGACTAAATTTCTTAACATCAATTTTTTTGTTCTGGCCACCTGAGTTGGTTTTAATAGGGTTATTTATATAATGAATGCTTCAGTATCAGGACTATGAATTAAAAACCATAAGACATAAAGACAAACACTTACCCAACAGCAGGATTCACAATTCTAATGTACTCATAACACCTTCCAATTATAATGCTGTCCAGGTTAGGTGTTGTACCTTCACCTTTCCATTTCTTCCCATCTACTCCTGAAAAGTCCTTACTGAAAAGAAGAACTAACAGAAGCAAGAAAAGGCTGTTCATTCTGAATCCTGGAGAACAGAAGTTCTAAAAAAAGATAAATATTGAAGTCCAAATTTGAAAGGTTAGGTTGCAACAAAGTTTTTAACACTTGTGATTATCTCTGTAACAAGTATCTTTGTACTTAAATCATTTTAAGCAGTCAGAAAAAATACATTCCAAAGTGTTTCTAGTTCCTGGAGTAGCAAAAAGAATACATCACTTCCTTGAAAGATAAATGTTTTCAACGTTAGGAAGACACAAACTGGAAATTCTAATAGTGCCATCTGGTGACGACTGATTAGTATTACAATCCTGCTCAATAGAGAAAAGAAAAGAAAACTTGTCACGTGTTATTATCAGGGATCCTGGTTTTCTCTGTTTAAAAATTGCAAATTCTCTGATTTAAAAAAAAAACAACAAAATTTTTCTGATTAAAACCCCCAAATCCCTCATTCCCCACCCATAGCCCCCTGGCCCTGCTGGTGCCCCTACTCACAACCCACAGTCTGCCCTCCACCCCTGCTGGTGCCCCTCACTCCCCACCCCCCAACTGCCAGGGCTACGATGGGGCCAGGGACCTGGGTCCGCAGCCCCTTACTCCCCCAACAGCATCCAAGCCCTGGCTGCTGCATGTGGGAGACTGGGCTGCTGTGGCAGAGTAGAGTACGGAGCCCAGCTCCCCTTTCCCTATGGGTAGCATGGCCAGTATGGAGCCCATGGTTGGGAGTGGATGCAGACTACCTGCTGCGAGCTCAGACTCCCCGCCCTGCTGCCCTTCCCCAAGTTCCTCTGTGGCCCAGCAGGTGATACCCAGTGCAGCAGGGCAGAGCAGGGTGGGGAAGCTCAATGCCACTGCTGTGAGCCAAGTGCCACCATGGTGAGGTGCCCCCTGTCTGCCCAGCAACAGTGGGGGTGGTGGCATGGGCTTCTGCATCCTGCTGCTGCTGGGTGGGCAGGGGGCACCTTGCCATAGTAGTATGGGGCTTGTAGTGGTGGCACTGAGCTTCCCTGCCTGGCCCCGCTCTAACCTGCCATTCCAGGTCTCACCTGCTGGGCCATGGAGGCCCTGAGGGGAGGGCAGCAGGGCGAGGAGTCCTGAGGCTGCAGCAGGCAGTCTGCTCCTGCCCTACACACAAATCTGTGGGGCACATCCCCTCCATGCCCTCCCTGGGAGTGCACACAGCGGTGGGGAGCCAGCCCCACCCCAGCCCCTAGATGAGCTGCCTGTAGCTCTGTCCTGCTCCCTGGCCCCAGGCCCCAAACACAGCCCAGACTAGGCAGCAGCTGCAGCCACAGCCCCAGCCCTGCAGCCTGCAGCCCCAGCCCCAGCACTTTCCTTACTATGGGGGCCTCAATACCCACCTCCCTGTCAGACTTACCTGTGGGAGCTGTTCTCCAGGATGTCTGGCAGCCATGTGCATGTGTACATGCACACATGAATATGGCACCCCCTGACTGACCGCCCTCCTCCTGCTCCTCCCAGCCCCTTGCAGGCTGGAACTCTGCCACCCTGCAAGGAGACACCTACTGTTTCCAATGTTTTCCTTTAAAGGAGAAAATATGGGCTTTACCATGTTTTGCCATGGTGAATGGACAACCAGATCCCTGACTATAATTTATTAGATTTATCCTTTAAAGGAGAAAATATGGGTTTTACTGTATTTTTCCATGGTGAATGGAAAACCCAGATCCCCAGCTATAATTTATTAGACTTATTTGCCACTTTTATCAAAAAAGGCACGGGGTAGCTTAAAATAAAAGACAAAAAATTATAGAAACAGAATAAAATATTAAAATAAGAAGGTACAACAAAACAACCCCCCCCCACAAAAACCGTCCAAATACAAATGCAATGCACCCCACCCTTCTACCTCCTGCCTGATCATTTCCCCCCTTGCTCAAACTTGCCTTGCTTTCCAAACCCGTGCTCAATTCCTCCAAAATGAAAAAACCCACCTCATGTTTCTTCTCATCCCTACCCACTGCCACTGCCCTGCTTCATGCCCAAGGGATTACTCCTGCAGCATGGTGCTGTCCCTCACAAGGCCATACCTCGAACACTCACAGGTGGGCAGTGACTATCTCATCTCCCAAGCCACTGCCTCACCCAGGGAACTCCTCACACTGCCTGAAGTCATTCTCACGCCTGTACCATCCTCTTTCAAAGGGGTGAGGGAATGCGACAGCCTCCAAATCCTACTCATCATCCCCTGCCCTTTAAGGAAAAACATTGCTCAACCGAAAAAAAAAAAAATAGACCTGCATAGCTGAGAAATTTGTCAGGGGTTTTGATATCTGGCTGGATGCTGCTGGGGCCACTTCCCTGTGATTTCGGAAGATGACCAGGGTCTGAGAACTTCTAGCTCCAAGCCAGGAGGTCCATGTGGCCTAGAACAGAGGAGACTGAGGCAAAGGGATCAAAGGAGCAATTTTCTACTGATTGCAAAAACTGCTGAAATAAAAGTCAAGAATAAACTGGAAAACATATACAACCATTAAAGCATTAATTTCATACTAAGTGTTAGGACATCCTACCCTCCAGAAGGCCTTACAATACAATCAATATAAATAATATTGTCCAAACAGCTGGATATCTGGCAATATTCAGATTTTGGTTTAATAAAATGCTGAAGAAAGCTATCTTGCAGTGGAATCAGTCACAATTGGAACTAAATAGAGGAAGATTGACTTCCCATGCATAGAAGAAATTACATTGATTTATATAATGTAGTAGTATATGGGTGTACATCTTGTCAAACTGACAAGCCCTGCCCCCTGACAGTTGTCCTGCCCCTTGCCCCCCTGCCCCACCCCAGCCCCACCCCACCCTAGCACCGCCCCTAGCACCGCCCACTGGCCACTATCTTTTCTGCTATTTTGGTCGCCATCTTTGGAACTGGAAGTCCTGTCCCTAACCCCTGACCTTTGCCGCCAAAAACCCTGCCGCTTCCTCTGCAAGTTCTCCATTTTGGGGTGTTTCTGGCCCTGAAACAGGAAGTCCTGTCCATCACATGCCCTTATGACATCAGAAGGTTCGCCCCTGACTGCCATGTTTGTAGTCATCTTGGCCATCATGTTTTGTTCCAGAACACCCTGTTCCCATCACATGCCCTTATGACATCAGAAAGCCCAACCCCCTGGTCACCATATTGGTGGCCATCTTGGCCCCCATGTTACGGCCCTAAACACTGTGTTCCCATCACATGGTCTGTGATGCCATAAGGCCCAACCCCTCATCACAAGGTCTGCTCCTTGACTGGGAAACACCTCCCCACAAGAAGGTGCCAAACCAATTGGGGTAGGTATAGGGGCTGGCACCTAGGCTGGAAGTCCCTGGCCCACCTCTTTTCTAAAGACTGTTGGGAAACCCTCTGTCTCAGGGCACTAAGGTGTCTGCTCCTATAAGAGCAGAAACTGCCTGGGGAGAGGGTCCTAAGAGCCAGGCACACAGGTGCAGGTTACTGTGGCAACAGGCCAATGAGTAAATTAGCCTGCACTTGCACCCAATCAGCTGACTGAGAGAGGCAGGGCCCTGGGCAAATATAAAGCCCAGGGCTGGGAGTAGAAGGGGGAGTTCTCTGCCAGCAGCTGAGGGGGAAGGAGCGCTTGGAGAAGAAGCTCACGAGAGAGTCCTGGTGGCTTGTTCTACTCTGGGTAGGATTAAGGGGTTCCAAGAGCTCACCCAAGACTCTGGCTTATAAGGCACTTAGTGCTGGGAGAAGCTGGATGTTTTAAAGGGACAAAGCACACCTGGAACCGCTTATATTATATTATAGCCCAGAGGATCAGAGTTTAGTTGCTGTTTTGACCGGTGGATTGGGCTGAGGCTATTTGGGGGGCTCACAACAGTGTGGGGACCCCGGCGCCAGAGAAGGGCACAGAGACAGGGCTGCAAAGAGTCCAGTGAGGACCAGGGGCTGACTTATAGCAAGACCCAGGAGAGACAATATCAATACCATCTGCGAGGTTTGGGGCGTGGTAAAGGGACGGTTTGGAGCCACGCATCTAGTCCATTAGGCTGAGGGTATTCTGTGAATCATCCATTTTGAAGCAGGATGCCAAGGGGTCTAAGAACCCATAGGGTTCAGAGGGGTCCAGCAAGACTGTGTCCAGACAATAAGATCAAGGGCAGCCTCCCTATACTAAAAGTACCAGCAAGATGTGGTGGATGAGAAAGAGGGTGACTGTTGGACAAGATTGGCATGGTCAAGGAGCCCCAGGGGTATCACGGCCATCCCTGGGAACCCCATCCTGTGACATCCTCCAGTACAACTCATGTGTTTTCTGAGATCATGCCAATGCAGACAGAAGCAAATATGCATTCTTACACTTTGGAAGCCTCAGACCCTGTTCAGACCTCTCTCAGCAGCACTATGGATGAGATCTTGGTGGTTGAGACAGATTTCCAAACTCCAGACAGTATGCCAAACAGAAACCCTTCTTCAAAAATGGAAAAGCAGAACAACCATACCCCATCATGTCTTCATCCTGTGGTGAAAGGTATATTTTCTGAAATCAAACTTTTGAAACTCTGTGTGGGTGTAGGGTTAGGGCTAGGGTGTGGGTGTGTGTTTTGGGGTGGTGGGTTTAATTTTGCTAAGTGTCTTTTAAAGCATGGGTATTTAGGGTTAGAATCAGGGTGTGTTTTGGGGTGATGGGCTTAATTTTGCTAAGGGTCTTTTAAAGCATTGATGGTTAGGGTTAGGGTGTCTGTTTATCTTGAAAGTGAATTGTTGATGCTGAGATGTCAATGTTATGTTTCCTAAGTGATCTCACGCAACACCTCCAAAGAGGGAGATGATGTTCCAGAAACACCAGAGGGGCAGGATCCAGTTTGAAGGCCTCTAACAGCACTTACTGAAAACCACAGAAACACTCACCCTGAGGATCAGAAACCATGTGGATCAGAACCCCGCCCAAAATCAGAGCAGATGGACATAGTAAAAATAAGAAAAGACCACATGGTTCCTCAGAGGAAAACACACCACCAAACCCTGAGAGAGCCATGTGTGAAAACACAAACATTCACAGTTCCAAAGCTGCTGTTTTGGGGTCTGAGAATAAGAAACACAAGACTGATTAATCTCACACTTTAGAGAACCCTGAGGTGATTCTTCCTACGTATTTGAAAGATCATGATTATCATTCAAGCAAAAAGAGGAGACTTTGGGGTGTTGTTGGTACCCACAGGACCTTGAAAGATCATTATGCAAAAACAAAGAGGAGGTGTTAGGGGTTTGCTGGTACTCATAGGATCTTGAAAGATCATGATTATTGTTAAAAAACAAAACAAAAAAAAAACAGGTGTTCTACAATGGGGTGATGGTCTATACAGTCTGGACACTAGAACAGATGTTGTGGGGGGGTAGTGGTCTATACGGTCTGGACACTAGGCGTGGTATGCATCATAAGAGCAGGGGCTCTAATAATCCTGAGAACAAGTGGCTTGCAGGGAGGAAGGTAAGGACCTGGTTAAAGATGAGAGTGGAAAAGTCTAAATGCCGATTGAGAAAGAATAAGAGACCCCCCTAGCATGGGGACCCCAAATACCCCAAACCTGTGGAGCCAGAGAGCCGGTCTAGCGAATGTGATTTCAAAGACCCTGTAGAGGGTCCCTCAAAATCTCACACACCCCCTGAGCCTGTGGAGTCAGAGTGCAGTGTTGGTGAAACTGAATTAGAAAACCCTCTAGAGAGCCCCTTGAAACCTTTCTTACCTCCTGGGTCTGTGGAATTGGATCATAGGGGTGACAAAAGTGATTTAGAAGACTGCTCAGAGGGTTCCTCAAATACAGCCCCTCTTGAACCTGCAGAGGATGTATGGGTGAGAAGGCGGGAGTGGCCTATAGCTAGGTTTGGAGCCCAGAGGTATATAGAGGAGTTTTGTTTTAGGAATCTGGAACCTGTGCCAGTACATGTAGCTTTTGAAGCCATAAGCAGGGATGTAGAACAAATTGTAGCAACTCTCTGTGAGTTATTCACGTCTGTTGATTATGTCCAGCTCTACCTTGAGGCAAATGATATGAGAAACTGCTTGTATTCTCTAGCTATTAATTTAAATGACATGTCCACTGACCTGTTTTTAGAGTGGATCATGAAGCTTTTACAAAGTCAGAGAGAAATACTGTTTGATTCAATATTCTGGCTGATTGTGGTCATTGTAAGAGGTGTGGGCGGTGGTGCCCGTAGAGTGATAAGTTCTATCCCTCATTGCCAAAAAGAGGAGGTATTTAATTGATCGGATCACCTTTAATAATAAACTCTGTGTTGCTGATAGTCTGCTTGCTCTGACCACTCTCAGAGGACCCACAGATGCAGAACTGCAACATGGTGCAAACCAGCTGCATGAGAAGTTGGGGTGGTCAGTTCAAAAACAGGTTATGCTGAGGGATGTACTATTGTTTGAAGACCTTGTAAAGGTTAATATTCATATAGTAATGCAGAAGGGGAAAACAGGGTGGGGTTTCTTTAAAACACACAACACGCCCCAGTACCCAAATACCCGTTTCCTTATGTTGTATGATGAACATTATTATGGTGTTCTGGATGTGAAAAAGGGTTTTGGGGTGAGAAAAAATTACTGCCACCTTTGTCAGACGTTGTACAGCCATAGCCACGCATGCAGGTTCTGGTGCTGCCTCTGTCTGAGGCCAGACTGTGCAGTTAATGTGGGTGAAGCACAGAGGTGTTCTCAGTGTAAACTGGTCTGTTGTTTCAAAGAGTGCTTAGAAAGACACATAGCTCTGGCTTCTGAAAAAAAGATTGACTGTCTGTCTAAAACTTTGTGTTATAAGTGTAAATTTTATGTGGACAAAAACCACGAATGCAAAGGGAGGCAATGCAAACAGTGCTATGGGTGGATCTTGGATGTAGACAAGCACAAGTGCTTTATGCCATGGATTACTAAGCCTGAAATAGGGGAGGGTTACATTTTTTTATGATTTTGAATGTATGCAAGAGACAGGAATGCACGTATCCAATTACTTTTTCATGCTGGAATTAGCCTTAGAAACCCCTTGGGAAGCTAAGACTCGAAAGACAGAACAGACTTAGGAATTTAAGAGTGAAGAGTATCTGTCTGACTTTATTAAGGGTTTTATCAGCAAAAAGTACCAGGGCTACACCTTTGTAGCTCACAATGCCAAAGGCTATGATGGCTACTTCATTGTTAGCCAGTTATTAAAGGAAAAAACAGGTGTGAATCTCAACACCCATGGTGGTAAACTCATGTGCATAGAAGTCACTAGCCTAGGTATACGTTTCATAGATTCTTTAAACTTTTTACCCATGAAACTTAGCAAGCTCCCCCACGTGATGGGATTTGAAGAATGCAAAGGACATTTCCCACATTTTTTAACACAAGGGAAAACCAGAATTATGTGGGACCTCTCCTGGAAGCAGAGTACTACGGGGTTCAAAGTATGATGCCTGGTAAAAGAGAGCAAATTTTAGAACTGGATCAGGACGACCATGAATAAGACCTTTGACATGCAAAAGGAACTGGCCTATAATTGCCAATTGGATATAAACATTTTGAAGGAGGCCTGTCACCTCTACAGGAATGAAATTATGAAAAACGACATGGCAGGTAGAGCTGGTGAAAAAGGAAGGTAAACTCAAATGGGTAAATCTCTGCACGGACCCTTTCCAATACATCACACTAGCTTCTGTCTCTATGGCCATATACAGATTTATGTTTTTGAAAGAACAGACCATAGCACTACTTCCCCCAGACAACTATCATAGACAGACAAAAAGATTTTCTATCCCATCTATCCTATGGCTGATGTACATCTCCGACAAAGAAAACGTTCAAATTCAGCATGCCTTGCAGAGTGGGGAATTTCAGGTAGGAGGCCGTTTTATAGATGGCTATGCCAACATTGATGGGAAATCCATGGCCTTTGAATTTAATGGCTGTTTTTTTCCACTGCTGTGTCACCTGCTACAATGAAAGTGAGTGGAACCCGTTGACAGGGACAACCTATGGATTTTTGAATGATCAGACACAGCACAAAGCCGATTATCTTAAGAAAGTGTGGTTTACCGTCAGGGCCATTTGGGAGTATGAGTGGAGGATTTTGTTAGAATCAGACAGGGAGCTCGCAGATTTCTTAAACAGAACCCAGATGCCTTCTCCTCTGATGCCTAGGGATGCTCTCTTTGGTGGGGAGAACTAATGCCATCTGTCCCTATCACAAAACTAACCTGGGTAAACAAATACATTATTATGATTTTACCAGTCTCTACCCCTTCATAAACAAAACAAAGGAATACCCCATCAGGCACCCTGAAATCATTCACAACAATTTCAGGCCCCTATAGAGCTATTTTGTGCTGGCCAAGATGAAATTGTACCCACCATGGGGTCTCTTTTTCCCTGTGGTATCTGTCAGGGTGAATGGGAAACTTATGTTCCCACTGTGCCGCACTTGCGCTGAAACAAATCAACCAAAGTGCACCCACACTGATGAGGAAAGGGCTCTCCTGGGCACCTGGTGCACACCAGAATTGAAAAAAGGTATTACAAAACGGTACAAAGTAGCTAAAATCTATGAAGTCTGGCCTTTTCCTGAGATGACTAACACACTTTTTGAAAAGTACATAGAACTCCACCTCCGGCAGAAACGAAGCCACGGGGTATCCCACCTGGTGTACTGACAAACAGGGCTGTGCGAAACGGAAGCCTTCCATTTCGACCAGCATTTTGATGGTTCGATGGAACAGTGTTCCTTTCAACTTCTGTTTCGAGCCAAAACGGCTGTTCCGTATCGTTCCATTGAAACAGTTCGTGTTTCGACCCTGTTTCGCCCATAGGATATAATGGGGAAGGTCAAAACAGGCTATAACTTTGTTATTTCTAGCTTGATTTTGATGAAACGTGTTATGCTTCATGCCCTCAGAAGGGACTACCATTCCTACAAGTTTCAAGGAGATAGGTGCAGGGGGTTTGGAGAAACTGCACCCCAACTTCTTGAGAGCAAAACTTGTGTTGTATGTACGTGTTAAGCCACAGCAGGGTCAAAACTGTAAGCTTGCTAGCCCTTGCTGAGGCAAGGAAGTCTGCCAGGTTTCAAGAAGATGGGTGTAGGGGGTTCAGGGAAACTGCACCCCAAAGTCTTGAGAACAAAACTCCTGTTGCTTTTATGTGTTAAGCCAGAGCAGGGTCAAAACTACAGGCCTGCTACCCCTGCTGAGGCCACAAAGCCTGCCAAGTTTCAAGGAGATAGGTACAGGGGGTTCAGGGAAACTGCACCTCAAGCTGCAGACAAGCAAAACTCATGACATGGGTGACATTGTGTGTGTTAAGACACAGCAGGGTGAAAGCTGAAGGCCTGCTAGGCTCTACTGCAGCTACGAAGCCTGCCAGCTGTCAAGGAGATAGGTGCAGGGGGACTGTGGGTTCTGGGGCCCTGCACCTCTGGCTGCAGGCAGGCAAAACTCATGACATGGGTGGGTGACACTGTGTGTGTGTTCAGGTGCACCCTTCCTGGTGCTGGGGCCTCTGCACAACATGGCAGCGTGCCCCAGTGAGGCCTCCTCCTCCCCTACAGCTTCGGTCAGTCCACCACTGTAAATGATGGCAGGTGAAAATAATGTAGGTGACTCAACACCAATAGCACCAGGAGCATCTATGGTAGCCAAACGAAACTGTCACAGAGCCTTTCTTGTTATAAAGGAATTGACAGCAAGAAGTAAAGACGTTGTGTTGGATATATATTACTCATGGTGTGTGTGATGGCTTATCTTGTGTTTTTTATGTTTATATGTTTATTATGAAAAAAATGGAATAGTTAGAGAAATATATCTTAGGAAACGTTCAGGTTGAAAAACCCTTTGTCAGGCTGAGAAAGTACCTGCAGTTGATGTGTCTCTTGGTCCTGGTTGGAAGGTATAGTAAAGAAGCCAGAGGCTGGCCTGGCAAGCAATGCAGGCAAGAAAGACAGTCAGTGAAAATGGAAATGGAGGTGTCAGGAGGTGAGGGACAGACTGGGGTAGGGGGGAGGGGGACGTAACAGGGCAGGTAAAAGTGCAGAGGTACCTGGGGAGTCAGATGTCCGGCAGGTCGCAGTGTGCCAGAATTCCACGGTGTATATTGAGTCCATGAGTTTCTGTACCTACTACCTAGGAAGCTGATGAAGTGCAGTTCATAGGCCCAGCTCTCAAAAGTGGTTTGTACATTCAAACAAGTACCTAACCTCATCACCAGAACTGAAGCCAACTTCCTACAGCTCAAAACACAAAACCTGCCAACTATCTCCAGTACTCCCACAAACTGCACACCAGAATCTATCAAAGACAACAATACCCAACTACCTATGGGGGCACATTCCTCACCAAAAAACCCTATGCCTCCAGTCTCTCAGGGCTGATCCTGAGAGGGAACAAATTACAATGCAAACCACTTTTCAGAGCTGGGCCTATGAACTACACTTCATCAGTCTCCTAGGTACAGAAACTCATGGACTCAATATAGATTAGACAGTGGAATTCTGACACACTGCAACCTGCCGGACATCTGACTCCTCAGGTACTTCTGCGCTTTTACCTGTGCTGTTACATCCCCCTTCCCCCCACCCCAGCCTGTCCCTCATCCCCTGACGCCTCTATTTCCATTTTCACTGACTGGCTTTCTTACCTGCATTGCGTGCCAGGCGGGCCTCTGGCTTCTTTACTATTCCTTCCATCCAGGGCCAAGAGACGCACCAACTGCAGGTACTTCCTCGGACTGACAAAGCGTTTTTCAATCCGAAAGCTGGCACCCTGGGCAGCTAAGCCGAGCACACCAGGAGCCTCACAACTGCACTGCAACCAGCAAATGTCAGGCCTGTCAAGGATGTGACAGGTCTGGGCTTTCTCCAGCCAGGACTCATGCATTGGCTGGAGGTTATAGTTTCATAGTTTCATAGTTGGTAGGGTCAGAAGGGACCTGAGCAGATCATCAAGTCCGACTCCCTGCCATAGCAGGAAAAAGTACTGGGGTCAAACGACCCCAGCAAGGTGTTCGTCTAACCTCCTCTTAAAGACCCCCAGGGTAGGAGCCAGCACCACTTCTCCTGGAAGTTGATTCCAGGTCCTAGCCACCCTGACTGTGAAGTAGTGCCTCCTGATGTCCAGTCTGAATCTACCCTCTGCCAGCTTGTGACTGTTATTTCTAGTCACTCCTGGTAGTGCTCAGTGGAACGGGGACTCCCCCAGTGCCTGCTGGTCCCCTCTAACTAGTTTGTAACAGGCCACTAGATCTCCCCTCAGCCTTCTCTTGTGGGGGCTGAACAGGTTCAGGTCCCGTAGCCTCTCTTCATAGGGCCTGCCCTGCTGCCCCCTGATCATGAGGATGGCCCTCCTCTGGACCCTCTCCATGCTGTCCACATCCCTCTTGAAGTGCGGCTCCCAGAACTGGACGCAGTACTCCAACTGCGGCCTGACCAGTGCTGCATAGAGGGGGAGAATCACCTCCTTGGATCTGCTTGAGATGCATCTGTGGATGCATGACAAGGTGTAGTTGGCCTTCCTGACTGCATCCCCACACTGCTGGCCCATGTTCATTTTGGCAGCAATAATGATTCCAAGATCCTTTTCTGCCTCTGCGCTGACGAGAAGGGAGTTCCCCAGCCTGTAGGTATGCTGCTAGTTCTTCCTTCCCAGGTGCAGCACCTTGCGCTCATCAGTGTTGAAACCCATCCTGTTCTCATCTGCCCACCCCTGTAACCTGTCTAGGTTGCAATTGCAGCCTATTCCTCCCTTCTAGCGTGCCCACATCCCCCCACATCTTAGTGTCGTCAGCACATTTGAATAGGGTGTTTTTTACCCCCTTGTCGAAGTCACTGATGAAGATGTTGAACAGCGCGGGTCCGAGGACCGAGCCCTGGAGGTCCCCACTGCTCACATCCCTCCAGGTCAAAAATGACCCGTCCACCACCACTCTCTGGGTGCAGCCCTCCAGCCAGTTAGCAACCCATTTGACTGTGTAGTTGTCAACACCACAGTCCCCTAGTTTTTTAATGAGAATGGGGTGAGAGACACTGTCAAAGCCCTTCCTGAAGTTCAGAAACACTACGTCCACTGCTACACCTGCATCTAAGGATTTTGTGACCTGGTCATACAAGTCCACCAGGTTGGTCTGACAGGACCTGCCTCTAATGAACTCATGTTGGTTGCCCCTAAGCATAACCTCCCTTGCTGGCCCCTCGTGGACATGCGCCAGGATAATTCTCTCAAAAAGCTTACCCAGGATCAAGGTAAGACTAACTGGCCCATAGTTTCCTGGGTCTGCCTTCCTCCCTTTTTTGAAAATGGGAACCACGTTGGCCCTTTTCCAGTCCTCTGGCACCACACCAGAGCACCACGAGTGCTCGTAAAGCCATGCCAGGGGTCCTGCAATGACCTCTGCTAATTCCCTCAGCACTCTGGAGTGGAGGTCGTCAGGACCAGCTGATTTAAATACGTCCAGGTATGGTGCCTCCTACCTGCCTTTCACAATGGGATCATTGGTCCTGGCATTTACAGGGCTGCCACACCACCAGCAATCCCACCAGGCCTCCCTACCCTGGCAGGGTGCAGTTTTAGTGGTCATGCCCAGGACCTGGGGCCTCTTCCTTCCTCATAGCCCCATCCCATACCTCCAAGTTCATCCTGGCAAGGGAACAAGCTCAGCAGGAACATGTTCTTCCCCTACTGGCTGGTAATGCAGTTAGTGCCTCCTTCATCTGAGAGCGGGGAATTACCTGGTTTTTAAAAAAATGAAAAAAGGAAATAGGTGTGGATGGAGTGAAGAGGGTGGCATTCAGTCTGTCTGCACCTGAAGCTTGGGAAACCACAGCAGTGGGAGGTTCACCTTCAGGAACACCTCCTGCTCCACCAAACCAGCATCCAAGCAGGTGCAGTGAGGTGTCACTACATCCCCAGCGATGCTGACCACCCCCTTGCTCGGCACACTGGTCAGTGGACAAAACAGGTGTTCCCGGGCAATTGTGGCCAGATCCGACCACACCTGGCTGTCGCTTGCACAGTAGGCCAAGGGGGTCACACAGCAGTGGCTCCATATCCTCGGCAAGATAGGCAACTACCAAGGTATGAGTGCTACCTGCCTGATGCTGGGGTCTGGTGGCTCTGGACCCCACCATAGAAGCCATGCCCTTAGCGCATATTGGCAGTGCCTGTGGTGGAGGACAAGACTGGCTCATGGATGGTGTGCTAGCATGAGACAGTGAATCCCCCTGTTCCACATCCCCCGACCTCCACCATTCTGCCTCCCTGACTTTCTTTACCAGTACCTCTGTCCACTGATTCAGTATTTGGCTGCCACATACGATGCCCTTCACCCTTGGGTCACACATGGTGGCCAGCACATGAACTGTACTGGACTGCAAGGCATCAAGTCATTTCCTAATGCCCTCCTTCACCCATGTTACTAGTGCCTGCACATTTGGTGACAGCAGCCTTCCCCAGCCAGAAACATTGATCTCCTGGAAGCTCTCCATTTGGCTCTGAAGTTCCCTCACTATGGGTATCACCTGGCTAAGGAGGACATCAGCAGTGCTGTGGCTCTCGGTGGCGTTGAGGAAGGGCTTGAGGACCACCAAGATCTGGGAGATGGTATCCCACTCAGCTCTGTTCAGGGGGCAGCTGATCTCAATCTCCCCAAGCAAAGCCATCTCAAGGATGGCCTTCTGTTGCTCCACCAGTCTCTCGAACATCAGGTATGTGGAGTTCCACCGAGTCTCCGCATCCTGCATGATTTTGTGCTGCAGGATGTTCAGCTCTTTTTGTTTATCCCACAGCATCTTGCTCCCCTTGATGCTCCAGTGGAAGTATCCTGCCACCTTCCTGCATTTAGAAATTAGCTTGCTGGTAGTGGCAGTGCCATCACCAGCAGCCCTGTTCCCCTCCAAGATGTCCCTGACAACAACGTGCTACTTGTGTGCCACACAGCGTATGCCAACAAAGTTGGCATCCCAGACCACCTTGACCATATTGGCCCCATTGTCAGTGACCGTGAACCCATGGGTGAGCTCATCTTGTCCAGCAAGCCACCCCTGCATCAAGTGATTCATGGACCCCATTATCTGTGTTGCTGTGTGAGACTCATCCATCACCTTGGCTTAAAGGAGAGCCCACTGATGGCCTGACTGGTCACACCAGTGCCCTATGAGGGAGACGTAGGCATGATCTCCACCCTGGCTGCTCCAGATGTCTGAGGTGAAGTGTAAGGCCACCTGTGGACCTGCCTTGCACAGCTTCTCCCTCAAGTACTCTGTGCATGCTTCATACATGGATGGCACCACTGTCCTACCGAAGGTGGTGTATGTGGGCACTTGGTATGATGGCACTGTGAGCACCATGAACCACCTGAACCCTGGCCACTCAACTAGGGAGAATGGATGGCCATCAACAGCAAGCATCTCCCCAGTGCTCTGTGTGAGCTCGCTCGCCTTTGGAACGTGCCACCCCCTGCTTCTGTCTGCCTTTCCTCCACTGTTCCAGGGTGGCCTGCCTCTGCTTTGGAGGGGTGGGGGCTTTGGAGTGAGCGGGGGACTTCCCTTTGGGAATGAAGCCAGGCTGAGGAGCCAGGCTGAGGAGGAGCAAGGGCAAGGGGGTGGTGCCTGCAGAGATGCATCAGCATCCCCGTGGTGCTCATACATTTTGTTCCCTTGCCCCAGCTGGTTTTGGTTTGGCAGTGCAGGCAGATAGTGTACATGGGATCATTTGCCAGCTCAATATGATCCCAGACCACACTAACCGCTCACTTCTGGGGCGCGGGTGCATCTGTGGATGCTGCTGCACTTTCCCCCTCCTCAGCAGGCAGAGGCACAGCAAGAGGAGGAACGGACTCAGCTCAGCCGCTTGCCTCCACCTCTACATCAACATCCTCCAAAGTGCCTTCTGGGGAAGGAGATCTGGCTCAAAGGGAAACTTGAGGGGTGTCGAGCACAAACTCAGCTGATTTCCTCCTCCTTCCCCAGAAATTCCCTTGCTAGGGCACTGAGATCCATATCCAGCATCAGCTCTTCTTCTGGTGCTGGAAGGCTCAGCATGGTAAGTGAAATAGGGGTGGAGTAGGCTGTTGTGCTGGTGCTGGTGCTGCTGGTTGTGGTTGTCATCATGGTGGGGGGGTTATGGCTGCTGTGCATGGAGAGGATGCAGTCTTGGGCACAGGCAGTGGCAGTGGCACTGCTCCCCTTTCCTTGCTGCTTGTAGCAGCCTCATCCCTTTTAGCTGGAGGAAAGAGGCTGCATCTCAGTTTGGTGGGTGAGGACTTATAGCTCTCCTTCTACCCCCTCTTCCACCCTTCCCTGAAGGCTGGCCAGTGTGGCCACCATGCTTCATGATGTGTTTCATGTCTTCCTTTTCAACAAATATATAAATGTATTTGCTTTCCTATATAAATTTAAAAATGTAGGTGTGGTGCAGTCAAGAAATTTATGGACGTGATAGAAATATATCTGTTTCCATATATAAAGTCAAAAATGTAGGTGTGGTGCAGTCAAGCAATTTATGAACATGATAGAAATATATCTGTCTCTGTATAAAAATTCAGAAATCTAGGCATAGGTGTGGTGCAGTCAAGCAATTTATGAACATGATAGAAATATATCTGTCTCTGTATAAAAATTCAGAAATCTAGGCATAGGTGTGGTGCAGTCAAGAAATTTATGAAAGTGATAGAAATATATCTGTCTCCATATATAAATTCAATAGTGTAGGTGTGGTGCAAAGCAGGAACATATAAAAACTAATATATATAGTAAATTCCTATATAAAGTAAATTCTATAGTAATCCTATCCAATATAAGTATATAATTCAAAAGAACCAATCAATGAATATAATAATAAAATAAAAGCACCTACAAGAAAAAGGTATTCTGAAATCCCTCTTGCTAAGGTAGCAAGCAGGGAATCCTTTAGAAAATCAGTGCTGCTGGCTGTAGTGCTCAGATGATGAGCTGCTAGAACAGACAACTCATTAAGTCACCAAAGGCAGAAAGCAGGGCACTTAAAAAAATGCTGGCTTTTATGCAGTTTTTCTGTCCCTCCCACAGAGCACTGGGGTTGGAAGGGACCTCAGGGAAGGGTGACAGTCACTGGCCAGCTAGACAGTCAATAATAAGAGCACTCCTTCCCCTCCACCTTCCTCCCTCTTCCCCTTCCCTCCCCTTATTTTACTTTCTCTTTCCCTGTAGGGAAGCCATTGAAGCTTAGCTTCATAGTCGAAACTCAAAACGCTTCAAATTTTTCAAAACGTTTTGACCTGCCTTGTTTTGTTTCAAGCCTGCCTATTTTGTTTCAACGTCACTGTTTCGAGGTCAAAATGTCCTGAAACAGCGTTGAAGCAAAACAGGCGGCAAAATTTCACACAGCCCTACTAAGAAAAACCAGACCAATACACAGCCAATTTCTTTCAAAAAGGTGTGTCTTTATGCTCAGAACATATTAAAACCAACCCCACAAAGCGTCAAATCGCAATTTGTTTCTAAATTCTTTGTGGGGTAATTTCGGCCAGAGGACAAACCTCCCCAACACCAGCATCATGAGAGACCTCAAAGACCTCTTTGGCTATCTCTTTTCTCCTGCCTATGACATTTCCTCCTGTGACTTTATGAATGATGTGATGGCCTGCATGTCTTGGAAGCACGTCAAAGAGTATTACACGCTCTCAGGCAACACTAATATCTTTATAGCCTGTTTCACCACAGTGTATGCATGCTTAGAGCGATACGAACTGTTAGACAGCTTGCAAGACCAGTGCCTAAACCACGACACAGACTCCGTGATATTTGTGAGCCATGAGGGAGACTGGAAGCCTGCGCTAGGCGATTATTTAGGCCAGGTCACAAATGAGATCCCGCCAGATGAATACATCCCAGAGTTTGTGTCTGCAGGCCTGAAAACCAATGGGCATAAACTGTCAGGAGGAAAGGCCTGCTTAAAGGTCAAACGGATTAACCTGAATGTGGTCAACTGTGAAAAAGTCAGCTCTGAGAGGTTGAGAGATCTCATTCTTCGTTACGGAGCAAACCCCATCAGGGACACCCCTAAAACTACTGCAGTACAGCAGAGCTCTATTGTCAGGAACAAATAGCAGTGGACAATCGAGACCAAGGCTATTAAGAAAACACAGAAAGTCATTTATGACAAAAGGGGCCTCTCAGAAAACTTTAAGTCCCCTTTAAGTCCCGTTCCCCCCCGCCCATGGCTTTTGAATATGGATATGTGCTGGAAGCACCCCTTCTCTGTGATTCTTGCAGGACCTAGCAACTGTGATAAAAGCTACTTTATAAAAAACCTTCTCCATAATGCTGATAGCTTGTTGCCTGTCATGCCTGAGACTCTCATGTGGTGCTATAGCTGTTGGCAGCCTTTGTATAAAGAACTTCTTTGTAAATATCCTTTTATCAAATTTGTGGAGGGACTGCCAGACAGTCTTAATGATGACCGGTGTTTCCTCCGAATCAGGTAAAAATGGTTGTGGTGGATGGTTTGATGGACTCTGCTTGTGAGAGTGGTGAAATAGAGAAAGCCTTTACCAAGTACGTACATCAGAGGAATCTTAGCATCATGCGCATACTTCAGACTGTTTTCTGTCAGGAGAAAACGAGTCGCACCATCACCCTCAACACAACATACATAGTTCTGTTTAAAAAGCCCAGGGATAAGCTACAGGCTGTATCGCTGGCAAGGCAGATGTACCCAGGTAAGGCCCAGTTCTTTCTAGAAGCTTTTGAAGATGCCACTAAAAAACCTTACAGGTATCTGGGGACAGACTTAAACACTACTGCCCCAGAGACTTTTAGATTAAGAACCGGGCTTTTTCCTCCTGACCAGCCGGCGGTTTACACTTTGAAAAAAAGTGGTGGGTGGACATAAAAAGAGATGATGTAGCAGCAGGCTCTTCTTTAGCTCCCGAGCCTGCAGAAGGGGAACATGTCTAACTGTGTGAAGAGAAATTTGGCTCTCTTAAAACTGCTTCTTCAGTTCTCCCCCCAGCAGAGGAAAGCTATACTCTGCTCAGCCTCTGAGGATTTAGTAGCAGCCGTTTTGGAAATGGCTCTGAGCACTTAAAAGGAAACATCCCCTTGACACCCCACCAAATCTGTGTACTGAAAAAGAGATGCGGAATCATAAAAAGCCTAAGTACAAAAGACTCTCTCTCAAAAAAAAAGAAACAGCTGGTGAAACTGTCTGGGGGGTTTTATCGGACCCCTGTTAAGTTTTGCCATCCCTCTGATCATGGGACTTTTGACTAAGCAGTGATGGAGTACACAGAAAAAATGTACCTGGTGCCCGGTCACCAACTGGAGCAATTAAGGGCTCCCCCACTACCTCAGGAAAATATCCGAACTGAGGAGACCCGTTCATTGGATGCTGAAATGAGGGACATTCTCCAAAGGCTGGGTTTAGCAGAACATGATAAAGCTAAACTGTATGCTTCTGTGCTTCAAAAATACCTGCTGCATGTGAAGCAAGGTGATCTGGACAGAGGGACATTAAGCCTGTTTATGCCAGAACAGAACCCCCTAGAAATGGCAAAACCCCTAGAAACACCAACGAATCCTGACCTCACTGTTCAGGAAGTGTTGGATAACGTGTCCACCCAATACAGGAAAAATGCTGAAGTGTTGCTCAGCAACAAGCATATTTCTTCCTGGGATGATCAAGGGGGTTTGTATACAAAGGGATGCTCATCAGGGGTTCTAACATGCTCGATTTAGTCCAGGGGGCCCTCCAGACTCACACCACTTCTAGTAAACGTCCACCTAAAGGTTGGGACATCTTTATGAAAGTTGTGGCCGAGCTGAACCTACTGGCCTCTGTTATGGGCAATGCTGCAAATTGGGATCATCTGGAACACCTGAAAGCCTCTTCTGCAGGCCAAGAAACACCCTCGCTGCCAAAGAAGCAAAAGGTTGTCTCTAAAAGCAAGTGGATCAGCCTGTAAAGTTTTACACTTGCAATAAAATATGCTATGTTGCTTCAAATTTTTGTCTGTAGAGTGTTTTTAAATGTGATATGTGACAAACTTATTGTTTCTTCCATGGACAGGTACACAACTTAGTAGGGGAACCGAAAAGTCTCCAACAAGCTGATGTTCGACAATATTTGTGTAGAGATACAATTAATTAAATCCTCCTGTAATATCAGCTGTAAAGGGAATTTTCTTAACAGTGGACCCGGGTAGCAATCCCAAAACACAGGCTAGTTCCCCAAGAGTAGAAAAAGCGTAAGAGTTATTGCTAGCTTTAAGTCTCATTTTTCTACTCACTTCATAATAGATCATAACTAATTCAGGTGGGGTAGGGTGACTGGTAATAATATTGCTCATAAGATCTATCAACTCTGTGATGGATGAATAATACCCCTGTCACAGGACGTACCTCCATTTTTTAGTCCCAGAAAAGCTTACAAAAGGGGTGTCTTCATTGATACTGTTCCAGCTGAGCGGGTATTGGATTTCTGTTAACCCTTCCTCCCAGCTCCCCAGGAGATCCAGAGGTTTAAGCAGTTGTATGGTAAAGTTCAAACTGGTGTTCTGTGGGAAAACCCTGGCACAAGCATTACTGAGTAAAGTGATGTAAAAACCTCCATCACTCATCTTGCCCATCCAGCAGAGGTAATGATTTCTTTTTTACTCTAAATATTACAGACTTGTGAAGCTTCAGCCCAGCTATTAAATGTAGCTGGCCACTCAAACCATTTTACCAGTAACTGCTTCTTTCTTCCTTTTCCTTTCTCTGCTAGGACTTTTTCAATCCTGTAAACTGTTCTGTTTGGGGTTCACTTTCTATAGTTCTTCAGGATAAAAAGAACCCTTGATAGATTCATCTTTGTAATCTTTTAGGTGGTAGAGGGGTTCTGTACTTGCTTAATGACTTTGTCCACTATGAAAATTTCATCGGTGAATGTTTGTTCATAACTTTTTTTCAAATCTCCCTTTGGTTCTAGGCACCCTCACGTAGTCTCCTTGTCTGAATGGGGGTGTTGCTGCTTTTGTTTTAAAGTAGTCTCCATACACTGTTTTCCACGCCTGCGGAGAGTTTGAAGAGTTCACATCAGCAGTCCTGGCACAGATAATTCTGTAAAAACTGTGATTATAGCTCTTTAGAAACTCTAGTAACACATCAATGTAGCAAAAGGTGTTGTGGGCTGTAAAATACCTCCATATCTTTGACTTTAATGTTCTGTTAAACTACTCTACAACTGCAGCTTTCACTTCATTATTTGTAACAAAATGGTGGATATTATACTGCTTTAGCAGTTTGCTTAAGGGCTTATTTAAAAATTCTTTCCCCTGGTCAGTCTGTAGTTTTTGAGGCACACAACCTGCTGAGAAAATGCTTTTAGAGGTCTTGGAGATTTCATCCACGGACTTCTCTTTTAGTCCCAAGGCCCAGGTATGCTTGGATAACATGTCTATCACTGTTAAGATGTACTTAAAACCACTGTTGTTTTTGGAGAACTGTTGAATATCCACCAAATCTGCCTGCCATTGTGCATCCACATCTGAAGAAACAGTCTTGTTCCTTTTAAAATGTATTCTTGCTGACTTGTGTAGGGTGTAAGCATCCTGATCTGAAAGCCAGGCAAGACTGTTTCAGGCTCAACATTAAGAAAAACTTCAAACTTAGGGTGTCCAGACTGTCAAATAAGCTCCCTCTAGAGGTGGTGCAATCACCTACCTTGGAAATCTTTAAGAGGAGACTAGATAGTCATCTTGCTGTGGTCACTTGACCCTAGTTGTCTTACTGCCTGGTGCAGGGGGCTGGACCCAATGTTCTTTCGAGGTCCCTTCCAGCCTTACAATCTATGAATCACCTGACTTCTGTTCAAATTCTTATTCTGACTTTTGGCCACTTAAAAAGTGAGTTCACCCTACCAAAACTCCCCACTACCCCAGGAGTGTAATACATTTCCTTTAACAAAGCCTCCTGTGTAGACATGGTAGGTAACCTTGGTACCCTCCTCACCAACACAGTATGGTAGATTTAAATGCCTGACAACAAATTTAAACAGTGGCAAAACAAGGTTTATTAATCAGACAATGAAAAGCAGCACATACAGGGTTATTCAGTCATGTTTTGAACTCCTCTTTTAGATGCACAGAAAATCCTTCTCTGAACAGGAGGGGAGCTTTGCAACCTCCATAGGTTCACACCCCTGCTCTGCGACCCCCATAGGTTCATAAACGGGCTCCAGAGACTCAGACAAAATTGATGCATATATCTTCAGCCTTGTCTTGAACTCCTGTCTGTTAGACATGAACAAAACCAGTTCACGCAAGAGACCTTTATTCTCACAGGTCCACCAATGCGTAGGTTTTGAAAGCTCTCTATAAAGGCATCATCTACCTACAAAGAAATTGTATAGTTAACACAGACCCACCCTGTTACCATAGAAAGCTGCTCACTCCAAAAAAGAAATCTAGATTAGTTACCACAGCAGAGCCCTTGAGGTTTAGCTTGTCTGCCACTTCCATGCTCTCTGCCAGTGGCTCTGATGTGGTCTGTTGGAGGTCTGCCATGGTCCCTGGATCTGTTCTGGGAGTCCAGGAATCTGTCTCAACTACCAAGATCTCATCCATAGTGCTTCTGAGAGAGGTCTGAACAGTGTCTGAGGCTTCCAAAGTGTAAGAATGCATATTTGCTTCTGTCTGCATTGGCGTGGTCTCAGAAAACACACAGGCTGTTTTAGAGGGCTTCCCAACAGTCTTTAGAAAAGAGGTGGGCCAGGGGCTTCCAGCTTAGGTCCCAGACTCTATACTTGCCCCAAGTGGTTCAGCACCGTTCTTGGGGTGAGGTGTTTCCTGGTCAAGGAGTGGACCTTCTGATGAGGGTGTCATGGGGTGGGGTCCCTAAAGACGGCCATGATCCCCCTAGGGCTCTATGACCATGCCAGCTGCACCCGTGGGCACCTTCTAATCTTTCCTGCCACGTCTTGATGGTTAAGATAATAGATAGTAGATAGGGAGGCTGCCCTCAAGTTGCTATGCAGTCATCGTCCAGGTGGACCCCACTAAACCCTGTGGGCTCTTAGACCTCTTGCTGGGTTGTGCTTTAAGTAAGTGCCTCGCGGGACACCCCAAGCCTTATAGGGTAGATGCGTGGCTCCAAAACTGTCCCTTTACCAAGCACCATGCCTTGCAGATGGTATTCAAATGTTGTCCCTCTGCGGCCTTAAGCTATTTTGGCCTCCTGCCATCACTGGGCCCTTGGCCCCTATCTGCACGCTCTCTAGCACTGGGCTCTCTCCGGCCCTGTCTGCACACCCTCTGGTGCTGGGTTCTCCACACTGTAGTGTGCCCCAATGAGGCCTCCTCCTCTTCAGTAGCCTCATCCCAGTCCGCCAGATTAAACAACAATATAAATATGAGCTGCTGGGCTACAACCTAACAATAACAATAACAATGACACTGGAGGCCACACTCTGCACCTTTAAGAGGGCCAGTTTCTCCCCTCCGCAATGTGTGCCTCCTATCCCCAGGTACTTTAGGAGCTCCTAGAGCCCATTAGTCTTACTTCAGCAGAAGAACAGGCAACCAATCATCTCCGCGGAGCTTTTCTGCACAAACTCCTTCCACCCTGGCTGCTGCCAGAGCACTAACTACCTCCAGTCCCAGCCCTGGGGCTTATATGTGCCCAGAGCCTTGCCTTCTTCCAGTCAGCTGGCCAGGTGCAGGTGCTAGCTAATTTCCTCATTAGCTTGCTATCACAGCAACCTGCACCTATGGGGGTTCTGCCTGGCTCTTAAGGCCCTCTATCTAGGCAGTTTCTGCCCTTAAAGGATCCCTTTAGTGCCTTAGCGCCCCATGACAGAGGGAATGGGCCTTATGATGTCACAGACCATGTGATGGGAACACAGTGTTCTGGGACATAACATGGCGGCCAAGATGGCCACCAACATGGCGGTCAGGGGTGGACCTTCTGATGTCATAAGGGCATGTGATGGGCAGAAACACCCCAAAATGGAGAAGTTCCGGGGGAAGGGGCAGGTTTTCTGGTGGCAAAGGTCAGAGGTTAGGAGCAGGGCTTCTGGTTCCAAAGATGGTGGCCAAAATGGTGGACAGTAGGCAGAGGCTAGGGGCATGGCTAGGGCGGGGCAAGGGGCAGGAGCTTGTCAGTTAGGCAAGATGTACACCCATATACTACTTACGGTATTTCCTATCCATACTTTCATAGATGTAGGGTCGGAAGGGACCTAAGTAAATCATCAAGTCCGACCCCCTGCCCTGGGCAGGACAGAAAACTGGGCTCAAATTACCCCAGCTAGGTAAATGGCAAGCCTCCTCTTAAAGTGGTGCTGGCTTCTACCTTGCCCCCAAGGTAGAAGCCAGCACCACTTCCCTTGGAATTTGGTTCCAGATCCTAGCCGCCCTGACTGTGAAGTAGTGCCTTCTAATGTCTAGTCTAAACTTACTCTCTAACAACTTATGGCCGTTATTCCTTGTTACTTTGGAAGGCGCTCAGGGGAACAAGGTCTCTCCCAATCCCCGCTGGTCCCCCCAGTAAGTTTATAGACCAGGTCCCCCCTCAGCCTTCTCTTGTGAACGCTGAACAGGTTAAGGTCCCATAGCCTCTCCTTGTAGTGTCTGCCCTACTGTCCCCGGATCATGCGAGTGGCCCTCCTTTGGACCCTCTTGATGCTGGCCACATCTCTCCTAAAGTGCAGCACCCACAACTGGATGCAGTACTCCAACTGCGGCCTGACCAGTGTCACATAGAGGGGGAGGATCACCTCCTTGGCCCTGCTTGTGATGCATTTGTGGATGCATGACAAGGTGCGGTTGGCCTTACTGACCGTGCCCTCGCATTGATGGCCCGTGTTCATCTTGGAATTGATAATGATTCCAAGATCTCTTTCTGCCACTGTGCTTTCGAGAAGGGAGTTCCCCAGTCTATAGGTATGCTGCTGGTTCTTACTGCCCAAGTGCATTACCCTGCACTTGTCAGTATTGAATCCCAATCTGTTCTCATTCACCCACCCCTGTAACCTGTCCAGGTCCAGCTGTATCCTGTCCCTCCCTTCTAGTGTGCCCACCTCGCCCCAGATCTTCGTGTCATCTGTGAATCTGAACAGGGTGCTTTTCACCCCCTTATCCAAGTTGCTAATAACGAGATTAAACACTGTGGGCCTGAGGACTGAGCCCTGGGGGACCCCACTGCCCACATCCCTCCAGGTCAAATATGACCTGTCCACCACCACTCTCTGGGTGCAGCCCCTCAGCCAATTTGTGACCCATCTGACTGTGTAGGCATCAATGCTACAGTCACCTAGTTTTTTAATGAGAATGGGGTAAGAGACAGTGTCAAAGGTCTTCCTAAAATCCAGAAAGACTATGTCTACTGCGGCACCTGTGTCCAATGATTTTGTGGCCTGATTATAGAACGCAATCAAGTTGGTCTGTCAGGACCTGCCTCTAATGAACCCATGCTGGTTACCCCTTCGCACTGTCTGACCTGCTGGTCCTTCCCAGATGTGCTCCTGGATAATCTTCTCAAAGAGCTTCCCCAGGATCGAAGTAAGACTAACGGGCCTATAGTTGCCTGGGTCCTCCCTCCTCCCTTTTTTGAAAATGGGGACCACATTGGCCTTCCTCCAGTCAACTGGTACCTGGCCAGAGCACCACAAGTGCTCATAAAGCCGTGCCAGGGGCCCCTCGATAACCCCTGCCAATTCCCTCAACACCCTGGGGTGGAGAGCATCTGGACCTGCTGATTTGAACACGTCCAGCCCCTCCAGTTCCCTAACTTGGTCCCCCACAACCCTAGGTCTGGTAGAGTCTCTCCTAAGTCTATCCTGAATCTCAGTGGGAGAGTCCCGGTCCCTGCACAAAAAAATAGAGGCAAAGAAATTGCTAAAAAGGTCTGCTTTTTCTTTTGGTGCAACCACCAGATTGTTAAGTGTATCCTGCAGGGGCCCCATGTTGCCCAGTGCTTTCTTCATACTCCCTATGTATTTAAAAAAGGACTTTTTGTTGTCCTTGATCCTTGATGCTAGCCCTAGTTCTGTATCTTCCTTAGCTTTCCTAACAGCCCTGCTACAAGCCCGAGCGATGGAGGTATACTCCTCTTTGGTGATAGCCCCTCCCTTCCACTGGGTGTATGCCTCTTTTTTCGCTTTCAGGCATTCCTGAATGCCTTTGGTGAGCCGGGGGGGGGGGGGGGGGGGGCTTTTGAGCACTGTTGCCCCCTTTGATTCTTGTTGGGACTGTCACCCCTTGGGCTCAGAGGATCGCCTCCTTAAGGAATGACCACTCATCTTGGACACCCAGTTCCCCAACCCTCCAGGATACCAGTGCCTCTCCTACCAATCTCCTCAACTCATTGAAGTTGGCCCTCTTGAAGTCAAGGGCTACTTCCTTGCTGCAGGCCCTTGACACCCTGCGATGTATGGTGAATTCCAGTAGGTGATGATCACTGTCACCCAGGTAGTCAAGAACCTGGAGTCCCCTCACCAGGTCATCGCCTGTGGCCAGAACCAGGTCCAGGAGGGCGTACCTCCTGGTGGGACTGTGCACCTCCTGGGTTAAGTGGAGGTCCTGTATCTCAGCAAGGAACTTTCATGATCAGTCTGATCTGGATAACTGCTCCTCCCAGCAGATGTCCAGGTAATTTATATCACACATGACGACTACATCCCTTGCCTTAAGTGCCTCTGCAAGCTGGCCCCAGAATTCATGGTCCAGCTCTTGCCCTTGGTTGGGTGGTCTGTAGTAGACCCCCGCCATCAAGTCCCTTTCCCCATGACCCCCCTATACTCTGACCAAGAGCACTTCAGCCTGCCCCTCCTCTGACCCCATCCTGTTAGTTGAGGATGTGTATTGCTCTTTGACGTAGAGTACCACACCCCCACCTTTTCTCCCCATTCTATCCTGCCTGTATAGTCTGTAGCCCCTAATGTTTACCACCCAGTCGTGGGATGAAACCCAGGTTTCTGTCTGGGTTTGTACTAGCTATCTGGAGGACAAGTTCCTCCTGCTTATTTTCCATGCTGTGAGCATTAGTGTAGAAGCATTTAAGGCCTTGTATTGGTGCATGCACCACCGCCAGATTCTTAGGACTATTCGGACTCCCGTCACTTACCTGGGTACTCCTTGTGCTTGTCACCCGTCTTGGGAGGTGTCCTCATGTCCTCCTGTGCCCCCATCCCCCAGTGAAGCTAGTTTAAAGCTTACCATATGAGATCAGCCAACCTGGAAGAAAAGACATGCTTGCCTTTAGGGGAGAGATATAGCCCATCCCTCCCAAACATGTCCCCTGCGCGAAAGTGTGGGTCGTTATCCAGGAACCCGAGGCCTGCCTGACTGCACCAGCTCTGTAGCCACCAGTTAACCTCGCTGATGCAGGCTTCGTGTCGCCATCCACGTCTCCTTACCAGGAGAATAGAGGAGAATACCACCTGTGGCCCCGTCTCCTTGAGCTTGGCCCCCAAGGCCTCGAAGTCCTTCATAATGTGATCTGGGTTGCCCCTGGCCACATCATTAGTTCCCACATGGATAAGAACCATGGGGTACTGGTCTGAGGATTGAATGTAGGCTGGGATCCTCTCTGTGATATCTTGAATCTGAGCCCCGGGCATATAGCAGACCTCGCGTGCCATGGGGTCAGGTCGACAGATGGGACCCTCCGTTCCTCTTAGGATGGAATCCCCAATGATGAGGACCCAGCATTTCTTCCTCCAAGTACTCCCTCTCTACACTGTTTGTGTTGTGCATGGAGTGGCACCGTCCCTGCTGGAGGCATCCACTTTGTCCTTCTCCTCCAGGGCTGCCAGGGCCTTGTATCTATTCCTGAGTTGTACCTGGGGAGCCTCCACCATGCTAGCCCGAGCAGCCCTAGTTCTGGTGGGTACCTTCCGCCACACCTCTGGTGTGCGCCTCTCCTGGGGGGTCTGTACACTGGATGCCTGGTCCTTCAGTGAACGGAAATAGATGTCAATCTCGTCCTCTGCAGCCCTGATCCCCCACAGCCTGCTCACCTCAGCCTGGAGCTCCCTTGCCTGCTCCTCCAGGGCCCTAAGTCAGGCACAGGAGGGACAGGCAAGGGAACCACCAGACCCCTCCACTACCACCAGGCACTGTGTCCAGGCCAGCCCCACAGACAGGGGGGAAGGGGGCTGCCGACCCCACCATGAACTCCATCCGGGCAGAGGCCTCAGAGGAGCCCAGGGCAGGTGGCGCCACTGGGGCGGGGCCCCTAGCAGCTGCGCTCCACATGTGAATCTACTTCCCTCGCCTGCTGGAGGGCCTATCTGGACTGCTGCTGCGCGCCTGCCTTGATGCCTCCTGGAGAAGATCTTTACCTGGCTGAAGGCTTTCACTGTAAATTATGTGCTGTACAGACCATATTAATGGTAATGCTTGCAGTCAAACTTTTTTCTCCCCAAAATTCCTTTTTCATCATGTTATGGTTGTGGATTTGAGTAGGGTTACCATGTTTCCAATTTCAAAAAAGAGGACATCTGTTGGGGAGCAGGTGGGCAGTGATATGCCTATGCCCTGCCACTGCCCCTCACTCCCAAACCACAGCCCCCACCAGTCCTGCTGCCCCTCACTCCCAGTCCGCAGTACCCCATCCCCCAGACCATGCTGGTGTCCCTCACTCCCAACCTGCAGCCCCTGGCACTTCCTGTACTCCGCACTCCCAATTCATGATCCCCTGCCCTCCCTGGTGCCCCTCACCCCCAACCCATAGCCCCTTGCAACCCCCACCCCAGCTGCCACACCCCTGCAAGCACAGGCGATGCCCCTGGTACCACCAGCCTGGCCTCACAGTTCCTTGCTGCCCCTGAAGGACCCCCCCTCCACCTTTCCCCCATTGGAGGGGTAGGCACTTCCTCTGCCTCCCTGATCCTGCTGCAGCCCCAGCACCCAGACAGCTTCCCCCAGCACCAGCAGGCACCTGGCCCCTCACACACCCATCCCCTCCACACACTACCCGGACAGTCCCCAAGCCCTGGCCCTCCAGCCCATGCACCCCATAGACTTACCTACATGCAGCTGCCTGGGCTTGTCCCACCACCCTGCCTAGCTGTATGCTGACCATGTGAGTGTGCACCCTGCCTCCAATTGTCCAGCCCCAAGTAGCTCCTTTCTTAGGCAAGCTGCTAAGTGCTGGGAAAAACTTTGATGCTGAGCAGAGGAAAATCCTGGACATTTGTTGATATTTTAAAAAACTGCCCAGACAGAGATAGGACCCCACACTGGCTGTGTGTGCTGGGATCAGCCCTGTGCACTGGGATTGGGCCCTGATGCCCATAGGCAGTGGAAGGCAGGGGCCACCTGAGCTCAGCTCCCCACAAACACAGGGCAGCAGGTAGGGCCCCAGGACAGCCCAGCTGCAGGCTCCCAGCTGCTGCAATGTGGGGGGAGGGGCACGCATACTCAGATACACAGCCAGGATCACAGACTCAGTGTGTGGCTGCCCAGCATGGCAGGCAAGTTTCAGTCTACTTTCATTGTGAAGGGGAAGGGGCTGGGCAGGGGGGCATATTGAGACCCCCACAGTGCATAAGAGAGTGGGGGAGGGGTGAATGGGGCCCCAGCCATGTCGGGTCATGGGACATTTGGAGCCTGGTGGCACATCCAGGGACACGGGGGGGGGGGGGGGAATGGACTCCCCCCACTGCATGCACTACAGGGGAGCCAAGGGGGGACACGTGCCCCCCCAATCTGTGCCCAGGATGAGGGCAGGATGCACATGGTGTCACACTGCTCTCAAAGCAACGGCAGCGAGGCACAGAGGCAGAGCAGAGCCCAGCTCAAAGTGGCAGCTTGCCCTTGCCTTGCATATAGACCAGGGGGGTACGTGACCCCTTTGGCTTCCCCATGGTGTACGCAGCAGTGGGAGACCCTCCCCCACCTCTGGACGCACCACCGGGCTCCAATTGTCCCATGGCCCTGCCCACCCCAGATCCCATTCACCCCTGCCCCACTCTCTCATGCACTGTGGGGGTCTTGATATGCCCGCCACAGCCCCTTCCCTTTTCCCTGTCCTGCCCCTTCCAGCCCCACTTACCTGCTGGGGGTGTGTATGTGTGTCTGCATTTGTGTATGTGTCTGTATCTTTGTGTGTGTATGTGTGTGTGCCCCTCACCCCCAGGCCATAGCCCCCCCCAGCCCTGCTGCTACTGCTCACTTCTAACCCACAGTACCCCACATCCTGACAGGGTATGCAGGAACCCCCCTTCCCTGGGATCCAAATGTAGCAGAAAGCCCCCTTTTCCTCTTGCCTGCATTTGCTCTCCCCTCTTTGGATATGTTTCTCTTCTTCTACCTTTTCTTCCTTCCTCTTTCTTTCACTTTAACTTTGTGTTTTAAAATTTGGATGTGTGCATTTTGTATCTCCCTTTGTATTTTGGTATTTTTATCTATTTGTGTGTCATGGCATTACTTTTGTAGCTTATATTTTATATTCCCCACCTGGCAACTTTCAACTAAATGTGTTTCAGAAGTAAGTTATACATTGTAACAATGTTAACAAGGGCAGGAGTCAAACTGCCTCTTCCCTGTATCAGGCAGGCCCCTGAAAGAGCCAGTGAATCAGTGATTGAATGCGTAACACAGTAGCAGGCAGCAATTAACACCTAGGGAAACCGCAGATCAACCAAGGGAAGAAATCAGTAGAAGACAATGTAGCAACCAGAAAATCTCTACACCTCACTGTTCAAGGGCTAGAAGCCCTGGCCTGAGTTAATCAACGCCGGGGACCAACTTTTGGGCTGAATATCTCCACATCGACCGCTCCCAGAGCCCTATTCAAAATTCATCAACGGACTCCCAAACCTGCACATACATGCGGACGACCCCTGGGGCTGACAGATGCCATCCAATAGTCACCGAGGGGGAATTCCCACGAGGGTCAACGACCCCTGGATTGGGCAAACCTGAAAACTGGGGAGTCACCAAAGTCTGCCAAGGCCAGATAAAAAGCAGTGAAAAGTGACCCTCGGCGGCGCGCTCTTGATCTCCAACTTGACCAGCGTGCGACCTGTCCAGCCAGAAGGACCAGCCGGCGACCCCCTTCTGGAGGATAACACCACGCTGGAAGAAGTCTCAACTGGCCGTCGACGGCAGACTCCAGTGCCTGTGGGATAGGTATACCTGACTCTTGTAGCTCGCTACTGTGTGTGTGCATGTGTGTGTGGGGGGGGGGACCAGCCCCAAGGTTTATGATTTAACTTCATTACAGTGCTTCAATCCGACTAATAAACCAGAATTTTAAGGATCCCGAGTTGGACATTTGTAGCCAACAAAAACCCTACACACACATCTACAGCCCCCCTACACCTTCACAAATCTCCCCCCAACACACCATATGCACCCCACATCCACCCCCCAACCATACAAAGTACCTGCATAATTTTTCATTACTTTTGAGTTTTTCTGCGCAACATTTTGAGTTTTTAGTTGTGCAATTAAAATCATGATTAATTGCAACTAATTTTTTTTTAATGCACAAATTGGGGGTCTTGACTGACCACAAGATGAACATGAGCCACCAGTGTGATGCTGTAACTGGCAAAGGAAACCAAACTCTGGCATGCATCCACCAATTCAAAACCAGGAATATCATCCTTCCGCTTTACCCGGCCCAGTGAGGCCACAGCTGGAGTACTGCATCCAGTTTTGGGCCCCCCCATTTCAGGATGGACATGAATAAGCTTGAGAGAGTCCAAAGGAGAGCCAGTCACATGATCAAAGGCCAAGAGAGTAAGCCTTATGAGGAGAGGATGAGGGACATTGGACTCTTCAGCCTGGAGAAGAGAAAGCTCAGGGGGAATTTGGTGGCAGTCTGTAGGTATATAAGGGGTGTGCATCAGGATCTGGGAGAACAGTTGTTCATCAAGGTGCCCCAAGGGATAACAAGGTCTAATGGCCACCAACTTCTGGAAGGCCAATTTAGGCTGGACATAAGGAAAAACTTCTTTACAGTCTGAGTGTCCAGGGTCTGGAACAGACTCCCCTCAGAGGTGGTGCAAGCACCTGCTCTGGACTCATTCAAAAGGCATTTGGATGCTTATCTTGCTGGGATCATCTGACCCCAGCAGACTTCCTGCCTATGGCAGGGGGCTGGTCTTGATGATCTTGCAAGGTCCCTTCTAGCCCCTAATTTCTATGAAATCTATTAAACTAATCACAGTCAAATTCTTTAATTGTTTGACAGCCCTATTAATTTACAAACTTTTAAAGTCTTGGCACAAACAATTATTAATGACCCATAATGAATGCCCACTCAAAATCAATAACTGTGGTGGTCTCTGTTACTATGCGCAGGTCTCAGTTTTTGATGTAATGATGCATGTTTCAGTTTGTTTATTTTATAAACTCTGTACAGTGGCGTTTGTGTTTAGTATGTTTTTTGCCATGCGATGCTACTGCGCAGTAGTTTCGAACTACTGCACAGTCAAGGTCTCGTGTAGACATGCCCCGTCACCATAGATAGTGCACGAGGTGGAGGTGGCTGTCGCCGTGGGCTGGGCTCTGCACCCTGTTGCCGCTACCCTGGGAGTGGCGCGATGCCATGTGCCTGCCACGTGCTGGCTGCACCTGTGCTGTGTCCCTTGCCCACCTGGCGGCAGCTGGCACATTGTGTCATGTGGCTCTTTGGGCAGTGGCAGCGGGATGCAGAGTCCAGCCTGAAGCAGTATCTGCCTCCACCCCAGGCACAGATCCAGGGGCATGTGCCCCCTGGGCTTCCACAGAGGATTGCACCATGGCGGGAGCCCCGCCCCCCCACCTTGGATGAGCCACATGGGCTCCAAGTATCCCATGACCTGCCACAGCCTCGGGGTCCCATTCACCCCAGTCCCTACCTCTGCCCCACTCCCTCCTTCATTGTGGGGGCATCAATCTGCGCCCCCCCCCACGCCCCTGCCCTACAACAGACTTACCTGCTGGGAGTGGGGGGGTGCATGCACATGCAAGCGGGCACTCACTCAACCCCACCAAATAAAATTTTGTCCCTCCATCTATGCTAGTGCCCCATGCCACTCCCACATGCTGGGATTGGGCTTCAACCTGCCCTGCTCACCCAATCTAGCATTCAGGGCCATGCTATCTGGTCTGTGGGGCTCCCCATAGACCCAGAAATCTGGCAGCAGGGAAGTGGTGACTGCTCCACCACTGCCAGATTTTCAGATCCATGGGGAGCCCCATAGGCCAGATGACACAGGTCTGGGAGCCTCATCTGGGCCACGGTTTATAGCAATATACCCACAAGAAACTAAATTTTTACCTCTTTATTTATATTACACCAGGTCAGCACTAGTAATTAGTTGATTAGTTCATTTTTCTGAAAGTAAGATTTTGCTAATCATCAAGACAGCTATTGTCTCCAGAGTAACAAGCTGTTTCTGTGCCTTGCATTGTGCTGATGGTTACCAGCTGACAGTAGCCCCAGCAGCATTCAAAACTGGTGATTGGGCTGGTATTTTGGTTGCCGTCTACTGCTGCCTATTTTATTAACTTAATAGAATGGAATTCTAGTTCCAATAAAATCAGTAAGATTTTACTATTGGCTCAGTGCAACCAGGATATTATCCAGAGATTTTAAGGCCAAGATGAACCATTGTAATAATTTTGAGTGATATTCTGAATGGTGCAGGCCATAATAGTTCATTGATTCCTACAAGCCCATTACTCATATTTGAATTACAACGTATCCTTTAGAAAGACATCCAGTCTTGGTTTGAAGACCTGAAAACCTTCCATTCTTACATAACTTGTTTCAGTGGTTAATTGTGCTCGTGGTTAATCATGTATACCTTACTTCTAGCCTGAATCTGTGATTCTAGCCACTGGATCCTTACTGCCCTGTTCCCTGCTAGATTAATAGCCATTTACTTGCAGAATCTTTTCTTGTAGATGCTTACTGGCTTTGATCAAGTCTTAATATTATTTGAGAAACTCAGTTGACCAAGCTTCTTCAGTTTGACCTGTAGATGTCCTGTTGATACTACATTACATACAGCACTTAGTAATATTGCACAATGGCGGGAGATTATTGCACAATTATTACACAATTAGTAATATGTTGTTAGTTTAGCAACAACACTCTGGACACTCCTGGGTTGAACTAAAAAGTTATTTATTATTATAATTCTCTGGAATCATATCCAGGGTGGATCTTAACAATTGCCCTCAGTATATTTGTTACCAAATTTGCCTGTCACTTTGGGGTGCGCTCATTTATTAGGGGTATATTTCTGGGGTCTCTGTATTTCTATCAATGTGCTGCTTGTGTTGCTTGTGTTTCTATATGGAGCTGTATCTCTCCCTTCTGCAAGTCCTCACAGTTTCAATGGGGCTGGATTCCTCCAGCCACCAAATCAGTCAGATACATACACACACACAAATTAATGTGACATACCTGACCTGGCTGGGTTGATCAGTATGTATAGGCTGACACCCTCATACGCCAGGAATTAGTTCATTAAGGTGACAATAAAATGCAGTAAGACACAAGCACACAAGTGAACAGAATACCTTTGAATCAGGCTGGGTGTCCAGCTGACACCCTCATGGGCCAGCATTCAGTTCATTAGGGCATGTCTGAGCCAAACTGGGTCAATCAGCCTATACAAGCTGATCCCCTCATGTGTCTCAAACTCAGCATGTCCCAATCTTTTGCCCTAACTCCTAGTAGAGGTAGCCTCTTGATGAGTGGACCCCACAGTATGTTTTGGGCTTTACAGGGATTTTTGGCTTAGGTAAAAGAAGTCTTGCTGCAGAGCGAGTGGGGAAGGGGAAGTAGAGAAGGAAAAATAAGGTAAATACCCGGTTACCACCAGTTTGACTATAAAAGTTATGTATTGCTAAGTATATGAAATTTATGATGGTACTAGTAGTAATAGACATGTAAGGAAAAACAAACAAAAACAATTACAATAGTACCCTCGTTCAACTGAGTATTTGAGCAAACCTAGCTCAAGCTTAACTAATAAAATTCAGGTTCAGAAAGCTATGCCTAGAGAGAAAAGGAGAAAGAGAGAGAGCTGGGATCTCACTATTCCAAGGCACTCAGGTGTTTTGTTGACAGGCAAAGTTGCAGCTAGCACGATCGTTGAAGGTTAAAAGGGCAACCAAAAGAGATCTGTTTATCCCATCTTCTCAAGAACAACAGTGGATGGTGTTAGAGAGATTTCTCCCTCTTGAAGCACACTGTTTGCTGCTTTACAGCTTTCTTATACCCTTAGTCGAGCCTCTTCAAATCATTCTTTTAATTATGTAAATCAAGAGGGTCCCAAGCCGTAATTGACAGGGAAATTCCTGTTATATAAACAGATTCAACTTAAATGAATTACCTTTTTCAGTGATGAGGAGTTATCTTGTTTGGAACATCTCAAGAAACTGATTAAGAACCAGGAAAAACAAAGTTTTAAGGAGTAACCAAACACCTAGGAGCCAGCTTGAAATTATTATGAATATAGAAGATATACTGGAAGGGATACCACATTGTTTCTTCTAGCTATGCTTGCACTGTGAAGTCAGCATCAGTGTTTTGTATTTTACAGGTTGTGAATAAGCCTCAGTTTAGCATGACTTTCAGAACTTACTGTAGTCTTTTAACATACTTCAGGGGATTACTTGGAATAAATATTGTGGGGACTGCTTCCACCAGTCATCCCGGGAAAAGTATGACAGCATTTGTGGTCAGGGCTCCAATGGGCTGGGTGTTGTGATGAACCCCTAACCATTGTTCAAATGTTGCCCATACCCACTCTGACTTGGTCTTTTGCCTCAGCATTCCCTAACCCAGCAACCGAGTTTTAGTCAATCAAGTTTAAAGAGGTCTCCCATATTGGGACCGGAGAATGTACGGCCCGAGATGCCTATTAAACTTTTCTTCTGCTTAGTTCTGGTTAGGTGAGGTATGTATGTGTGTGTGTGTGTCGTTGGAGGAGCGAGGGGGGAAGAGGGAATAGAAAAAGCCCTTTGTAAGTCCAGCAAGCTGGGTGCCAGGGTTCCCCCAGGAATACAGAGATGACAGGTAACAATTTGTATGCAGAACTTATACTTACTCTGCCTCTGACTTGACCCAGTCCAGTCCTGTGGAGAGAGAGAAACCAAGAATGCCTCTGGCTCCTCAAGGCAGACAAAAATGGAGTCCACAGTGCTGTAAAAACTGCCAAAAGCGAACTAAACCCTGCAGTGCTGAACATGAGGGCTTTGGCCTTCAAGGGACAGTACAAGGAAAACACAATGAGACACAACACCCCTTCCCCCTAGACAGAATACTCAGCCAACCATTTGGGAGGACTCCGCTTCTGCTGTGGTCTTCCCATAGAACCGGACTCATTGAGGGGTTCAGCAGATGATGGCCCTCTCAGCCTATCTTGAGACTCAACAGGGATGCTTCCTTCTGATGGTGATGGCAAAGGGTTTGCATTGGTGAAAACAGGTAGGCACTTCTCCAATGAATCCATGTCTGTCGGTGGTGGATTGGTGCCTGGAGATTACTCAGGTGTAGGATTATCAGTAGGAGAATGCCCATGCAGCTGATCCACATTACGTCTCCAAACTTGTCCATCATCAGTCTGGACTGTATATGAGATGGGTCCTGTGGCGCTTACAATTTTAGATTGAACCCATTGTGGGCCTGTCCCATAGCTCTGAGCAAACAGTCTCCTGTGGAATGAAATGATGTAAGGTACAAGATGCCAATGTGGAGTCCAACTCCTTTTCTTTCTTAAACTGCATGTTTCTCACAAGGTCTGGGTTAACACAGTCAAGGCATATCTTGAGATGACAGCCCATAAGAACCCCTGATAGGCTGGTCTCTGTCGTAAGGCAGAGGAATTAAGGGCAATGTCGAGCAAACAGAAATCTGGCCAGTCTGGTAGGTCAGTCTCCTACAACAATCCTTTTCAATGCATCTTTCGTAGTCTGCACCATTCGCTCAGCTTGCCCATTGGCTTGTGGCCTGCAAGGTGCAATGGTAACAGTTCAAATGAGGTTGTGGCTGGCAAAATCTTGGAACTCTGCTGAGGTGAATGCACTGCCATTATCAGAAACGATAGTGTCAGGCACCCCGTGGGTTGCAAACAGCTGATGGAGAGCTGTGTTAGTGGCAGTTGATGTAAGAGTTGAGACAGTAATCACTTCAAGCCATTTTGAGTATGAGTCAACAACAATTAAGAAGTTCTTACCTTGAAAAGGGCCAGCAAAATCAATGTGGATGCATGACCAGGGCTCCTTTGTCATTTCCCAAGGGAACACTGGTGCCATTGGTGGATTATGACGGTTTGCTTGACAAATGCTGCACTCCCTCACTACCCTTTCTATGTCATTGTCCATACCTGGTCACCGTACATAACTTCTAGTCAGCACTTTCATCCTCACGATACCTGGGTGTGCTGGGTGCAGTGTTGTCAGTATGATTTGGTGTCCTGCTTCTGGAATTACAACATGATTTCCCCACAAGAGGCAATCCTTGTGGGCAGACAGCTCATGCTGACGTAATGAAAATGGCCTGAATCCTTCAGCCAATTTTTCTGCAGGGCATACCCAATTCTCCATACCCAATTGAGGACATGGGCAAGGATAGAGTCTTTTGCAGTCATCCTTGCTATCTGATCAGCCTGAAGAGGGGCTTCTGGCATGGATTCCAGCCTGAAGACTTCTGCTGGTGGAGGGGTAGCACAATCAGGTATTTGTAGTGGTAGGCAGCTCAATGCATCAGCATTTGCAATCATTTTGCCAGGTTTGTACACAAGTGTATAGTCATAGCCATTAGCATAATGCTCCAGTGTTGCATATGGGGAGACAAAATAGGAGGAGTTGGCTTGTCCATAGTAAAAATTCTAAGAAGGGGTCTGTAGTCCATTCGGATTTCAAATTTGTGGCCATAAACATAACTGTGAATTTTTTTAACTCCTGCAATGATGGCCAATGTTCTTTATCAATCTGTGTGTAGTTCCTCTCGGTTGAAGTCATTGTTCTTGAGTAAAAAACAACAGGTGTGTCCATGCCATCAGGCAACGTGTGACTGAGGACAGTGCCAACACCAAATGGTGAGGCATCACAAGTAATGAACAGTGGCTTCTGCTCATCATAGTGAACAAGAACAGAGTCTGATGTCAGCAACTTCTTGATGCCCTGGAAGGTTTTGTTGTGCTGGCAAGTCTACTTCCACTGAGCTACTTTATCCGGTAAGTGATGAAGGGGCTCTGCTATGGTGGCTTTGTCTTTCAAGAAGATGTGATAAAAATTGAGAAGTCCTTAGAATGCTTGAAGATCCTGTCTGAATTTTGTTATAGGGGCATCATGTATTGCTTTTACCTTGTCTTCAACTAGGTGAATACCAGAAGCATCAATTTGATATCCCAGAAAGTTGATACTGGAAACTCCCAGTTGACATTCCACTTTTTACTCTGATACCTGCTTTATCGAATCTCTGTAAAATTTCTCTAAGTCTCTCAGTGACTTTCTCTCTAGACAGCCCCATGATCAACACAGCATCAAAGTATGGAACAACCCCGGGAATTCTTGCTAGCATTTTCTCCATGAACCGCTGGAACGTTCCTGGTGCCACAGAAATTCCAGACTGGAGGCGCTTGACACAGAGCACTCTCCAGTGTATAATTGTTGTTTGGGCCTCAGCAGCCTTGTCATCCACTATCAATTGCTAATAGGCTTGAGTGAGGTCAAGTTTGGAAAAAATCTTCCCTCCTGCAAGAACAGACAGTAACTGGTTCATGGCAGGCACTGGGTGCGGGTTCTGCTTAAGGGCTTTATTAACAGTGCACTTGTAATCCCCACAGATGTGAACACTGTTGTTAGGTGTTAAAACAGGAACAATTGGTGTGGCCCAGCTTGTATGTACAGTTGGCTTGAGGCCCCTTGCACGATAAGCCGATCTAATTCTGCATCAATTTTCAGCCGCAGTGCAAAAGGTACATTGGAACGTCACAGGTAGACCAGAGTAAGTTCCTAATTCCTTGGAAAATACCTGGGGAAACTCCCTTGCAAACCTTTCATGACTTTCTGTGCAGAGACTGTGTATGCCTTGAATATTGATTCCCAAAGGTGAGAACCAATTTCTTCTCAGAAGACTTTTGTGAGAACCCTTAGTGACAATGAGGGGTAGACTCTGCCTAACAGATCCATACTGGGCATCAACACTGCAGCTACCCAAATTTTCCACAATCTGTCCATTGTAGTTGTGCAGGCAACACTCAGATTTCAATAACTTGGGGAGAGGGTGCCGAAATAACTGGAAGAGTGTGTATTCATCTATGAGGGATACTCCTGAATCCGAGTCCACTTCCATTTTGCACTTCTTTCCATTTATTACTACAGTTGCAATCATCTCCGAACCTTGAGTTTCAACAATGCCTGGCAAATTTCTCTCACGTTATGGGATGCTGCTTCAGCTGCCAAGGCTTTTTCTTGTGCAGTAGCCAAGGTCAAATTTTGTTCAGAGAGTGGGCAACGTTGGATTGCTTCATCTTGAACCCCACAAATGAGATGGTCATGAAGCAGGCCATCCAGGAGATCACTAAACCCACAAAATTCGGCAAGGTGACAGAGCTCAGCCAGGCAATCTGCTATGCCTTCATTGGCCTTTTGGTCCCATTTAAAAAAAAAAAATGAAATCTCTGCAGGGTAACGGATGGCCTTGGGCAAAAATGTGCCTTTAGTAGAGCAATTACTTCAGCATAATACTTAGTGTTTAATAAGGCAGGCACTGTGAGGGAATGGACAATGGCAAATGTTTTGGCACCACAGACTGTCAGGAGGATTGCGCGCTTCTGTTCTGGGTTTTCCACTTCATTGGCTTCCAGGTAATAGGATAGCCTTTCCACATAAGAGTCCCAAGAAGCGTGCTGGCTCACATCAAATTCTTCTATATGCCCCAGTGTAGCCATCCTAACTAACATCAGCCGTAATAGAGAGAAAAGAAGAAGAAGAAAAAAAATTCCCTCTGATCACAAAACACAGCCTGGTCTCAGAATGTCATTCCACAATCTAGGGGTGTGTTTTCAGCAAAGGATCCCATCCTTGTCGCCAGAAGATATGTTGTGAGTTCATCAACAACACTCTGGACGCTCCTGGGTTGGACTAACAGTTATTCATTATTATAATTCTCTGGAATCATATCCAGGGTGGATCTTAACAATTGCCTTCAGTAGATGTATGCAGAACTTATACTTGCTCTGCCTCTGACTTGACCCAGTCCAGCCCTGTGGAGGGAGAGAAAACAAGAATGCCCCTGGCTTCTCATGGCAGAGACAATGGAGTCCCCAGTGCTGCAAGAACTGGGGAAAACAAAGGAAACAACCCTGCAGTGCTGAACATGAGGGCTTTGGCCTTCAAGGGGCAGTAAAAGTGTAGCAGAAAGCCCCCTTTTCCTCTTGCCTGCATTTGCCCTCCCCACTTTGGATATGTTTCTCTTTTTCTACCTTTTCTTCCTTCCTCTCTCTTTCACTTTAAGATAAGGAATTGTGTTTTAAAATTTGTGTGTGTGCATTTTGTATCTCCCCTTGTAGTTTGGTATTTTTATCTATTTGTGTGCCATGGCATTTGTAGCTTATATTTTATACTCCTCACCTTTCAACTTTCAACTAAATGTGTTTTAGTAAGTTATACATTGTAACAATGTTAACAAGGGTAGGAATCAAACTGCTCTTCCTTGTATCAGGCTGGCCCCTGAAAGAGCAGTGAATCAGTGATTGAATGTGTAACATGATTGAATGTGTAACATGGAAGCAGGCAGCAATTAACACCTGGAAGCTGCAGATCAACCAAGGGAAGAACTCAATAGAAGACAATGTAACAACCGGGAACTCTCCCTGGCCTGAGTTAATCAATGCCAGAGACAAACTTTTGGGCTGAATATCTCCACATCGACCACTCCCAGAGCCCTATTCAAAATTCATCAACGGACTCCCAAACCTGCATGTACATGCAGACGACCCCTGGGGCTGACAGATGCCATCCAGTAGCCACCGAGGGGGGGGAAGTCCCACGAGGGTCAACAACCCCTGGATTGGGCAAACCTGAAAACTGGGGAGTCACCAAAGTCTGCCAGGGACAGATAAAAGGCAGTGAAAAGTGACCCTCAGTGGCGCCCTCTTGATCTCCAACTCGACCAGACCTGTCCAGCCAGAAGGACCAGCCGGCAACCCCCTTCTGCAAGATAACACCACACTGAAAGAAGCCTCAACGACAGACTCCAGCGCTTGTAGGATAGGTATACCTGACTCTGTAGCCTGCTACTGTGTGTGTGTATGTGTGCATGTGTGTATGTGGGGACCAGCCCCAAGGTTTATGTTTACAGTGTTTCAATCCGCCTAATAAACTAGAATTTTAAGGATCCTGAGTTGGACATTTGTAGCCAACACAAGGAAAACACAATAAGACACAATACTTAGGTTGAAATCTCTTTCTATCAAGGCACCTTGTAAAGGACAGTTTCCTATCTGTGTAACTTATGTTCATGTGAAAACTTGCACTTGCCTATACTACAAAGCATGTTGTTTATCAATCCCAAATGTTACTAAATGATCTGGATCATTCTGCAGAATGAATCTGCCCTGACTGTTTACCCCCCCCCCCCCCCAAATTTGGGTTTTTTTGTTAACATTACCTGTGATTATTTTTTTTATTTTCCTCTAAGTCATTGATGTGCGGGCCGGGAGCGGTCCGAGGCCCTCGGGGGCACGTGGTGGGCTGTGGCCAGCAGCCCTGGCACACGGGTCGGGGAATGCAGGCCAGCGGACTAGAATTAGGCATGGACGCTTAGCGGTTGATTAAAGATTATTTTACTTACACTGTAGATGGTCGCGGTGCAGGCAGGAAAACTTGCTTGAGTTGCAGTTACAGACAGGAAAGAAGAAAAGCGGACAAGAGTTCCTTCCATGCGAACTCTAGCCCAATCCGGTTGAAGGCTCTAAAAACGCAAGCCCATCGTGTCAACCGAAGAAAACAACTCGGAGAAGAGCTCTGGATACACTCACATGAAGTTTGCTAGGCTCCGTGGAACTTGCGCGCAGGGAAGGGGTTCATCGAGGGATCGTTTGGTGACGGGGAGAGGCCAGAGGTTGATCAGACCCCTATAGCCTTCTTAAGGCACGCGCTGGGTTCGATAGGTTCCGCAGCGCTTAGAGTTCTTCACAAGATGTGAAGCCCTCCTCCTCCAGATGGTTGTGGAGTCCTCCCTTGCGGGGCTGTCCTCGGAGTTCTCCAACTTGGGCGGAAACCGCTCAAGCCTCTTATACGGCTAGCAAGCCAATCGCTAGCCGCCACGTGGGAATAATTTAGAACTGGCCAATAGTGGGACACAAATTTGCATGCAGGTGGTGGGAACTCCTTTGCACTGTGCATTTCTATTTGCAACTGAGAAATGCACCCTGCAAAGAAAGCTCCGAGTGGCAGGAAATAATTTAGCAGTGCCGAAGCGCACACAAACAAAATCACACCCTTGGGTTGTGACAATTGATATGTTAAATAGCATTGGGATAAGAACAAATGCTTGTGGCCTCCTATTTAAAATACTTAAATTAGATGGTGATTCCCCATTTACAATTACCTTTTGAGGCTTCTTGGTTTAGACCTAAGGTGTCATACCTGTGGCCCATAGGCTGGGTCCTGCTCACAGAGCTCATGCGATCCATAGGTCTCCTAGTGAGGCTGGGAATTTGGGGACTGGGTTGGCAGGCATGGGGCCCATCATTGAGATCTGGGATAGGGGACTCCATACAGGATGTGTATTGGCCAAAGTGGCAAGTGATGGCAGCATTAACCCCTACCCTCTCTGATGCCGCTAGTCCCACTCCCACCACCACCTGGCCCAACCCCCAAGGATCCCTTGTAACCCTAATTTGGTCCAGAGAGCTGGGTGAATTTGATACCCTTAGTGTAGCTAATATATGCTAACACTGATTCTTCAGTCAGAATATTGTGCTATACAAAGGTGGGTATCTTACAGATGTTTGTATTGACCCTATTGCCTGCCTTGACCAATTTAGAAACTCCCCCAAGTTTGCTCATTTGATTTTGAAACTTGTGTAGGGGTCAGGAAGAAATTTTACCCTATGGTCAGACTGGCACAGACTGTAGAGGGTTTTACCTTCTTCTTTAGCAGGGGGCATGGCCCCTCTATCTGAGATCTTGGGTGTATGTATATGAACAACGTGTTACAGAAGCAGGACACTGGCTGCCGTGGCCCCCTTACTTTACTTGGGGCAAGGCTGGGTGTTAGGTCTTGTATTGTGTCAGGACTGACAGTAGTTTTACTAAGAGTTTAGATTACTGATTTGTAGAGGATGTTTTGGATAAGGGTAATTCTGCCTCAAGCAGGGGCCTGGATTAGATGTGACTTGTCTGCCATGGGCCCCCTACTTTACCTGTGGCAAGGCCAGGTGTTAGGTTTTGTGTTGTGTCAGGATTGACAGTAGTTTTACAAAGAGTTTAGATTTTGGATTTGTAAAGGATGATTTGGAAGGGGGTGGGAGCGTCCTGCCTCAGGCGGGGACTGGATTTGATGTGACCTCTGCAGGTCCCTTCCAGCATGATTTCTCTCTGATTTTATGAAACAGTGAAGGGTGAGGTGGTGAAATCAAGGGTGGGGCTCAGCTTTCCTGGCCCTTTCCTGTCTGGCAGTAACACCAAGGAAAAGCTGTGGGTACTAGGGTGGCAGTGACCCCCTCCCTGACTCTGGGCTTCACATCTGATCCTCTAACACCCACCTTTGTCATTTACCTTTGGAAAGGTGAAGCAAAGGGCATCTCTCTCCAGAGTACCTGCCTACGGGCGTGGGGGTCTCCAGAGGGAGCTCTGCCAGCTGCAGGGACACGGGGCTGGGACTACAGGGGCAGCCTGGGCTGCTAGCGCCTGGCAAGGCGAGGCAGCTGTCCCATGCCCCAGGCGCCGCATGTCCAGACCCCTTGCAGGACAGGGCATGCAGCAGGTCATACCACTGAGCACAGTTGCCAGGTGTACAAATAATTATGTCTGTACAATAACTTCAGCCCTTGAACAATCAATAACAGTAAAAGTGTTCAAAATGTATGATAATAGTTGAGGCAGATAATTGACGCAGCATCTGCAAAACCCAAGTCACTCTCAGAGCGTCTTAACCAACTTTTGAGCTTGCTGTCAGCCTCAAAACAAATGTTTCAGCTTGGATGCCCCATTTCCCACTCACTGGGAGGGGCAGTGAGCAATAGCAAGTAAATAAGAGTTATTTGCAGAGTTATTTGCATATTTTTCCAGCAAACACATAATTTCGAGCTTCCAAGGCGATCATTTCATCTGGAAGCCCTGCCAACGCTGCCACCAACCACCACTCCGTCCCAGTCCCGCACGCGCGGGACAGAGTGACGCGTCTGCGCCTGCGCACCCAGGCAGCAGCGGCGGCGGCGGCGGCCGCTCAGGTGCCCCCAGTCACGTGACATGGGGCGATGGCGGCTCTCGCGACGCCCTCAGCGAGGCTGGGCGCATGCGCAGAACCGTTGCCGCCCCTGCCGCCGCCGCTGGCCTCGGCGGGGCTCTATGGGGAAAACATGGCTCCTTTCCCCGAGGAGGTGGATGTTTTCACGGCCCCGCACTGGCGGATGAAGCAGCTGGTCGGCCTCTACTGCGATAAGGTACCGCGTGCGCGCCGGGAGCTGCCGCCCTGCCCCGGCCTGGGCGGGCCAGCGGGACGATTTACCGAGTGCGCAGCTGTCAGCGCTTCCCCCTTCACCTCGTGGGCTCGTCCCCCCCCTGCTCCCAGCGGTGGGCTCGTCCCCCCCCTTCTACCTGCGGCAGACGCGCGTCCCCGCCCCACACCCCGGGGGCGCAGGCCCCGCCCCTCCGTGGGGGGCGGGGGTGGGCGGGCGTGGGCAGCGCCCCGCACCTGGAAACCCCCGAGTGGGGCCTGGCTGCCAGGGGCGCCTCATTCCTCTGAGCAGCGTGGCCAGGTCTTCAATAGGACATTATGCTCCTGGAAGCTCAACATGATCGTGTTTGCTAAAAAACTATTGCCCAGTGGAAAAATAGGCAAATACGTCTGCAAAGAAGCAGCCGCCTTATTTCCTTGACACCTGACTGTCAGCCATCGCGGAGTGATGGAGACCTGGGTGCTCAGAGTTGAAGCATTTCTTTATTTTGAGGCAGGCAGTGATGAGAGAGTGCTGGCAGCAAACCTGAAAGTCAAGTTAGGACTGACTCCCTGAGAGCAGCTTGGTCTTTACAGGTGCTGCATCAATGAGCTGCTTCAAAAATCATGCTATGCTTTGAAGGGTGTCCAGGTTGTAGCGGTATTGGTCTAGAGGAAAAAGCAATCGGGGCTCGTGGACAGAAGTGATATCTTTGATTAGACAAACAAGGTTTTCTCAGCAAAATTTCTTTAATTGCAAGCGTTCAGGCACAAACACCCTTCATCAGGCATCAGAGAAAAGACTGTAAAAGTTCTCCTGGATAGAAATGGAAGTTCATATTTCAGAGGATTTCATGGAGGCGTCCGTAGTACATTTTGAATGATTTTGCTCTTATTGATCATACGTTATGCTAAGGTTGAAGTTATTGTACAGATATGATACTTACTATATACTTGGCAACACTGCCTCCAAGGGGCAGGGACTTCCTCAGGCCTCTTGACTGCTGTTTGGGCATGTGGGCCGGAGCCCACCCAGCAGAGCTGTGGGCCCCCTTGAGGATGGGGCCGCTAAGGTCTTATCACTCATTTTTTGGGGACAACTCAAAGACAAAACAGGTGGGAGTGAGGATCCTGGGGTCGGAACAAGTGCACCAAGGCGAGCACCGAGCAGAGCATGCCGAACACCACCCGCTGGCCCACAGATGAGTCCACCAAGCCAATGGATGCTCTCCTATGAAACTGCCTTGAGACGGGAATGGACCAGGGATAGGAAAGCAGACCTAAACCTTTTTTTCTGGTTAGATATATTTATAGCTTGGTTGGGGCCAGGGGGAGGTTGACCAGGTCTTTTTGTCACCTTCAGTCACATGGACCTAGGCCCACCAAGTCCCACTTGCCACAGGTGATATCTTTTATTGGCCTCCCTTGGATGGATAAGCTACAGGAAAGGTGAAATTTGATTCCTTGGGACAAAACTAATGAAAAAAGGGACAGGAGTGGAGGTCAAAAGTTCAAAACAATGCCAAGGGAGGCACTGAGCAGAGCACACGGGACAGCACCCACTGGCCCTCAGATGAGTCAAAGGAGCCAACGGAGGCTGCCCAGCGATACTCTGCTCAGAGACAGGAACGAAGTAGGGCAAGGAGAGTGGCTCAGCAGTCCCTGGGGATCCTCCCGGCCAAAGCCTTCCTGGTCAGATACATGGCCAGCTTGGTCAGGGCCAGGAGGAGGTTGACCAGGAGGTCCTGGGACTTGATGGGGCCATGGACAGGGAGTCTCTAAATGAAAGGTGCGGAGAGTAGTGCAGCCAGAGCCTCAGCAGGAGGGGGTGACCAGTGTTTCTTTAGGTGGCCTGTGTTCCTGGGCCCCCTGTGTATTTGGGGCATGCTGATCCTAACCAACCTAGCCATCTACATGACCAGGAAGGAGGCTGTGGCTGGGAAGACCCCTGAGAGCTATGGGGCTCTTTTCCTGATCTCTGGGCTCGTGTCACTGGGCAGCATCTGTTGGCTCCTTGGACTTGTTTGAGGGCCAGTGGACGCTGTCTAGTGGCTCTGCTTGGTGTTCCTGCTTGGCACACTAGTTATTAACCTGTGACCTCCACTCCTGTCCTTGTTTTCATCATTATTTGTCCCAGGTATTCAGTAACACATCATTAGTGGTTTCTAGTGCTAAAGGGGGCTGATAGTTTCCTTGGTGGGCCTGAGCCTGTGACTCTTCTTGACATGTTAAAATTCCTGTATATTTGGGACTTGCTGATCCTAGCCAAGTTAGCCATCTACTTGACCAGGAAGGAGGCTCTGGCTGGGAGGCCCCTGGGGGCTGCGGGGCTGTTTACCTGATCTCTGGGCTTAATTTCACTGGGTAGCATCCACTGGCTCCTTGGACTTGTTCGAGGGCCAGTGGGAGCTGTCAGCTCTATTTGGTGTCTCTCCTTGGAGCATTTGTTTTAAACCTGTGACCTCACTCCCTTTAGTTGTCCCCCAAACTCAGTTGATGCATACCTAATAGATGTCTGTAATAACGGAGGGGGCTAATTGTTGCTGTCTGGCTTTAAGACCCAAGTTCCCCTTATGCATCATATAGGCCTGTGTAGTTGGGATAAAATGAGACCAGCTTTCAACTGCAATATGTTCTTCCTCAGGTCTGTCTGGCATCTGGGAGCTGGTCTCACTGTCCCAACCACAAAATTTCTGCTGGTCTCACTGTCCCAACCATTGGTCTCACTGTCCCAACCACAAAAGTCCCATAAAAGAGATCAGCCTAAGAAATCCTAATTGTTCACATAATTTCTAGACCATCACAGCTACAGCATTGCTTTTACACTGTTGTTTACTTTTATCTCATCCAAAGATTTGGCCTAATCATTTGGGATGTGTTAAAGTAGATATTGAGCTGGTTGGATAGGAATATTGGGGGAGGGGTCATTTTAATACTGACAGAACTCTGTTATAGTTTGTGCATTTACTTTCTCATTTTCAAACAATAAACTCTTTCGCTAATGCATATGAAGTGGAAATTTGTATCCAAGCATTAGAAGAAATAGCAGGTGTGTAGGATTGTATCGCTTTTCCTGCTATAGGTCTATTTACGTCCTTTGTACTTGAGGTCAGTTTTATTAGCTATGTAGCAGAAAAGTTTCTAGCTTCTCTGAAGTGTCTTGAGTTTTGTCCTTGAGTGATCTCAGTTCTTAATTAGATCAGGTTGGGTTTCCATTTATGCTGCAACCATAATCAGCCAAATCCAAATTCAAAGCTACCTTTAATTACCTTTTTTACATTTAGGTAAGAATTCTTGTGGGTGATATCTTTTTATTGAACCAACTATATGTTTGGTATAGACATAGACCTGTGTCTGTACTAGTGGTTCTTAACTTTTTTAGACTCAAGGCACCCCTAGGAAAATGCCAGCTTTCAGTTTTCACCCTTTTTTGATTATAGAAAAATAAGAGCATTTTTTTCTGTTGCAAAGAACTCACAAAGACCACAGCTATGGATTTCTAGTTGAAATCTCTGGGTTTATCTTGACTCATGTTTGTAAACCTAACCGTACTAAAATTGCTTGGCACCCCACATCACCTTAGAAAGGATCTTAAGGCACCCCGGTTGAGAATTACTGGTCTATACCAACAATAGGCCTGTGTCTATACCAGCTATACAGTTGGCCCCAAAAAAAGAGATCACCCACAAGAATTGTTGCCTCTTGCATATCTCCTGGACCATAATGGCAACAGCATCTTCTCCACATCCATTTACATTTGGTGTTTTTCCTGTGAAGTCCCTACTGTTTTATAATAACCTGATGTATTTTCTCTGATGATTCTCTCATGCTCAGAGAGAAATTTCAAATTAGATGCAAATGTACAGTGACAGTTTTCCCAAATTCCATCATTATTGGTAAGAAGTTGGTGCACTGACACTCCTACCAGTCAAATGTGGGACTTTTCATAAATTCATAGATGCTAGGGTTGGAAGGGACCTCAGTGGATCATCGAGTCCAACCGCAATGAGTCCACTTTCAATGATTGTTTAAAAGATTGTATTAGGTGGTGTTCTTTAGGATGGTTAGGTGTTATGCTTTCTCAGTGAGATGTAATCAGTGTGACAAAGAACCATAGACAGAACACTTAATGGTGCTTGACTACATCTGTGAAAGTCATTCAGTTTAATCATTTTATCACTGAGTAAATGGAAGAGCCCTTGTCATAAATCTTTCCTAACTTCTTGGATGGCATCTTGAGCAATTTGGACACACTATTCAGGGATTTTCTTTTCATATGTAAAGATACAAGCACTCTTCTTTATGAATTCTTACAGCTATTGTCAAATCTTATTTCATGTTTCATGAGCCAAGTATTATTATTCTTAGAAATGATATCTTAGAAATGATAGAAAGGTGGGGAAGGGCCACAAGTCACCTAGTCCGTCCCTTTGTGCTGATGCTTAAATGATATCTTGAATGCCTTGTCTAACCTGTTTTTAAAAACCTTCAAGTAAAGGGATTATACAGCTTCCTTAGCTTGTTATCGTGCTTCACTATCCTTACTTAAATCCCCTCCTCCCCCCCCCCCCCTCCAAATCATTGCCAATTCAGCCAGTTGCTCCATGTTTACCTGAAGTATAGGACAAGAGGAACAATTGATTTCCATCTCCTTTTTAATGCGTTTTGTGTTGGGTGGTTGCTATCATATCTCTTCCTGGTCTTCCTTTTTCAAGGCTAAAACTCATTCCTTTAACTCTTCCACATTGTGTGTGTTTTCTGAACTACTTGTAATTATTATTGTTTTCCTCTGCACTGTTCATATCTTCTTTTTTTTTTAAGGTGCTCTAAGTTGAACACTGATCACCAAGTGTTGCATAGTAATTACTATCTGTGTCCCCTGATTATACATCTCAGAACAAGATTTGCCTTTTTTCTTTGCTAAAAGGATTGCATTGTTGACTGGTGCTCAGTCTAAGATATATTCTGACTCTACAGAGTAGAGCATACTTTCTATTCATCATTCAAGTTAATGAAAATATTGAAGAGAATCAGGCCTGGGACCAACCCTTGTGAGACCCTAATTGATGTACCATCCCAATGTGATGGCGACTGATTGATAACTATTCTGAGAACAATTTTTTCAGCTAGTTATATACCCATCTAGTAGCAATTTAATTTTGTGAGTCTTTCAGAAAGCTTCCAAATATTAAGATATACTACATTATTGCTTCTCCTCATCTGTAGTTGTTTTTTGGCAGAAGGAAGGAGTTGGTTTGAGGTGATTTGTGAAATCTATATTGGTTATTTTTATTGCCTTCAAAACCTTTACATCAAAGATGTGCCACAGGTTGGCTATGTGACACAAGTGGCACGTGACAGATTGGAGAGGGGACAGGCAGTACCGTAGCAGATACAGCAGAAAGCAGAGCAGCAGATCGGGTAAGGAACACAGTACAAGAAGCAGATTGGACATAGGGTGGGAGAGTTTGGAAAGTAGAGCAGCAGATTGGACAGGGAAGGGGATTGGAGTGATATTTGAGAAGGGCACTGGGCTAATTTGTGGCATGCCTTCTAAAAAGTTTGGCTCCTGCTGCTTTGTTGTTCTAAATTGGTCATCTAAACTTTTTTTTAGCATCTTTCTGAGCATCAAACCGAACCTGCCTGGTCTGTAATTCTCTGTCATCCTTTTTCTCCTTTCTGAACATGGATGCTAGGTTTTCCCATGTCACCTTATGCATCTTCTTTATGTTTTTTCTTTTGTGAAGACTGGAGGAAAGAAAGCATTGAATAGTAGGGCTGTGCGAAATGTCAACATGTATTTAATTTCGAAGCTGTTTCAATGCATTTCAAGCTTGAAACAGCAAAATCGAATCAAAATGAAAGGCAAAACAGCTTTGAAATGAAATCAGGGCTGTGGGGCTGTGCTAGACTCCTCCTGGGGGACATGGGCCCCTGGATCTGTGCACAGGATGACAGCAGGCTGCCACTGCTGGCTGGGGCCAGCACTAGCACCTGAATCTGCCTGGTGCAGCCCATGCTGAGCTCTGGGCAGACTCGGGTGCTGATGCTAGCTCCACTGGCAGTGGCAGCATGTTGTCATCCCGCACGCAGATCCGGGGGCCTGCGCCCCCCGGAGGAATCTGGCACCGCCCTGCATCCCTCCCAGGGGGGCGCAGGACCCTGGGTCTGCTCGCGGGATGACAGCAGGCTGCCGCTGCTGGCAAGTTTATATGATTTTGCTTTGAACAGTTTGAGGTGCAATTTCCCAGAAACCGCTACACCTATCTCCTTGAAACATGGCAGACTTCATACCCTCAGAAGGGGCTACCATTCCTACAATTTTCATCTGAGTCAGGCAAGAAACGACAAAGTTGTAGGCATTTTCATGATTCCCCATTATAGCCTTTGGGCAAAATATTGAAATGGAGAAACAGCTTCAATGAAACGAAACGGAACAGTGCTTTGAAACAGCGAAACAAAACACTATCCCTTTGAAATGGCGAAATGGAAGTAGAAATGAAACGGTGCTGTTTTGCATAGTCCTATTGAATAGTGTTGTATTTTTTGTTCTTTCCTATTAGTTAATTGATTCTATTTTTTTTTTCTCTCCTAACATAATAGAGAACCTGTTCTTTTTCCTGTTATGGGTTACAACTAGTAAGGGGAATTTTTTTCCTTAGCCTTCCTGATCTGATTCGTAAATGTTTGTGCTATTCCTTTAGACTTATACCGTACTTAGTTTTGAGTCATTGTTTCTATGTGGATGACTCCTTGATTTTCAGGTGATTAAAGAGTTCTCCCTGATGCAACCGTACTGGTTTCTTACAATGCTTATCTTTCTTTTTCATTTGAAGAGCATGCAGTTATGCTTTTAAGGTAGTTATCTATTTCAGTAACTGCCTGTTCTCAAATTATCCTTTAGATCACCATCTATCTGACCGGGAAGGAGGTTCTGGCTGTGGGGGACCCCTAGTGATTGTGAGGCCATTTTCCTCCACTCTCTTGTCCCTTCATGCTTCTGGGCAGTGTTTCACTGGGCTGTGTCCACTGGCTCCTTGTACTCATTTAAGGGTCAGTGGGGACTAACTGATGTTTTGTCCTTGGTGTCCCCGCTGGGAGGATTTGTTATTAGCCTTTGACCTGAATTCCCATCCCTGTTTTCAAATTTGTGGTCCCACAAAATTAGTTGTTGTGTCCCCTGTAGCCTTCCTAATTAAGGGAGGCTAAAGGTTTTTCTGGTGGGCCTAAAACCCACTGTTCCAATGGCAAAGCAAATAGGCCCTTAGATCATGAGTCAGTCACATGCAGCCCATGGGCCAGATCCAGCCAGCAAAAAGATGTTACCCAACCTAGCAACCTGGGTTTGGGGGTGAGAAAAGCTGTTTATGATCTGGTTGTTCCCTTAGGACTGTACTGTGTTAATTCAGTCAGCTGTTGCTAAAAGGTTGCTGATTCCTGCTTTAGAAAATCTCCCTGAGAGATCCTACCCATGAGTTTGAGTGAAGAGTTGATTTTTCCATGAGTTTGCTGAAGCCCACGTTCGTGGCAGCATTTGAATCTTTTAGTTCTTCTTTTATTTAGTCCTTCAGTCACATTATGTAGAATTGTACATTTTAAATTTGTCATGGAGCACATTCAGGGAGAGGTGTTTCAATCATTTCTTTACATTGTTAATAAACTACCATATGTGCAGCACAGAATTAAGGTAAATTCTTTACTTCTGTTTTTTATAGGATAATCACAGATTAATTTCTTACATGTTAAAGGTATAAAAATGCTTTCAGGTGGAGGTAGGCAGGCAAGGTTCTTTGGGTAGATATGATATCTTTTATTAGTCCAACTGAGTAGTTGGAAAAAATTTCTTGGCAAACTTTTGGGTGCAGTCATCCTTCAGGTGAAGCTGGAATTTTCCTTGAAGGATGAGGGATTAAAGTGATATCTGAAGCAACTAACTATGCATTTGAAAAGCTATGACTTTTTTATACAAATACATTAGAAAAGATGATCAAAATAATTGACATCTTGACTTTCCAGTTCAAAAGAGAAAAAGTATTATTTGCTGGCTTAGTTGGGGAAGAGAACAGATTTTCTTGTTTTATGATTAGCCCATTTCTACACTATCGCTTGGGAAAAAATTGATAATGTTTTCATTTTGCTTTAGAAGAATTCTGTTCCATTACTTTAGCATATGTACTCACTCATTTCTACCAGTTCTTTAGAATATAGGCAGCCGGAGTTAAATTTTTGTACTTGTGTTTAGTGCTCAGTTATTGCTAATCAGCTTACTGCTGCTTACACATTTTCCTACTTAACAGAATGACAGAACCACCACCAAGCACAGTGGTTCCCAAGCTATGAGCCCACAGCAAACAATGTGAGCCCATAGCAGTGTGTGGACTGTACTAGGCCCTTGTGGTGCACATTAAAAGGGTGCATAATTTTCTGTGAGAAACGTTGGAGGTTGGTAATCCAGAATGTCTGGGAGGGTACTGATTTAGAAAATTCAGCACTGGTAAAGCTAAAAAATAAGATGAGTTAGGTTTCTATATAAAGCTATCGGGTGCCCTGCCATCCTTCTAAAGATTTCTAGATTTAGAAAAATCAAGTTTTCTAAGAAATCACAGCTCCGTTTAGTACTTCCTCTTCAGGGTGTAAACACCTTTGTATCTACTCATTAGCCCTGCACCTTGCCCTCTAATCAGTGATTGTACCTGTTCTTTTTCTCATATTGGTTTCTAGACATTTTTGTAACTTCTCTTTATCCTTCTTAGGAAGTTATCACCTCACTTTTTACCTTTTCGGAATATTTTTATTTCCAGTTTATAATGCAGACTGGCTGCAATTAAAAAAAATCAGGTATGTTAATTCTTGCAAATCAGTGTTTCAGTGAAGCTGTAATGTTGTTTTTTCCCCTTTTCTTTGTAGTGTAGAGCCAGCTTTTTAGGCACAATAGCCTACATGCACCCTAAGCCCTTTTTAGCACGGTTGCCATCTCAGGTCGTCTTCCCTCCATTCAAATTTGCCAAACAAAAAAAAAAAACCCTTTCTGTACTTCTAGCTCCTTTCTTCCCCATTCTGTCAGTTTTGTGTTTGTTTGGAACAGCTGCAGATTTTCGTCATCCTGCCATAACAGCCTCTGGTCTTCAGTAGTCACCCAGTAATTCTTTTCTATGCACCTTACACTGCAGGTAGTATATTTTCCATATATAACATGCCACAGAATATAATATGCAACTTGTTTTTGAAAGGCAGATGAAAAAAATACTTCTTTTCTGGAGTTATGGCTCTATAGACAAGGGACAGAGTCTAATTTAAGCTGACTCACCCTCCCTTTCCTGTTTAATAAAAGCTGAAATCCTAATTGCTGCTGGAAGCTTGTCTCTAGGTGGATGATTTTGAAAAGAGCTCAAGAGTCTCCAGGGCTGTAAACTAGAAGCGAAGAGACTAGGAACAGCTAGCAGACAGCAAATTGCTCTAAGAAAGCTTACCTTGATTGGTGGAACATCAAGACCATTAAAAAGGAGAGGTGATCTTTAGCATGTTGGAGTGAAGAACAATGAGCCCTTAAATCAAATTGACTCAGCTACTTGTATAGTAATGCCAAAGCTGCTGCAGTGTGGAGCAGGAATCAAAGCAGGGTGCTTCTATCCCTGGCAGAATATATGCTTTCCTATTTAATACATGCACCCCAATTTTGGGGGGCTGATTTTTTTTGGCGGTGGGGGGGGTGATAGGTGCATGATAAGTACGAAAAATATGGTAATACCCTTGTGTGTGCCTTTACTCTTGTCACCCCAGGCAGTAGTAGTGGCACTGTCACCATTTCTGCTTCTTGCCACCCTAGGAGGAGCAGTTTCTTTCCTGATTTCCTCTTCCATTCTCTGGGGAAAAATGGAGGTGAGATGAGAAGCTGCAGACCTGTGAAAGCTAGAGGCTATAATTAGTATCTTGTAGTGTTTATACAGGTATTATGCAATTATCCCAGAACATGGTGCATAATCTCTGAAATAACTGATTAGGTTGGGTTTAGTCTGCAGCTTCTGAGAGGATCTTAGTCTTTAGTTTGTTTTTTGTAGTTGGCTCTGCCTAAAATGAGGGATTAAGCAAGAGCAAGGAATTTTCTGTATGTTTTCTTTTGAGTATCTTGGAGACTTGCACAAGGGCATTGTGGTCAGGCTGGCACAGAGAGGCAAAAGCATTCCTGAAGTGTCTGTAGTGGGTGAGTCACCAGAGTAGTAGAGACATACCCTGAGGCTCCTTTCATTTTACTCCATTTTAGTAGGTTAGGGACATTAGGTATGTTCTGATGTATGGGTAAGAGCTTGTCTGGCAAATCAAATGAAGCTGTGAAGTAGAAGTTGTGCATATAAATTACATATGTAATGTACCCACATGGATGCTCTTATTCAGACTTAAGCTCCACTTGTTCTTGTAAAGAAAACAGAAATTTGTTTAAACTTTGGGGAAAAAATGGATGATGCATAAAGCCCTCTGCTTCACCACGTTACAAGAATTAAAGCTTAAATGACTGTGGGTGTGCATAGCTTTTAGTAGAGAAGCAATGATTTTGTGGGTGATATCTTTTACATGTTTAGGATAAAGTTGGACAAACTTTCCAATGCAAGGCTTTCTTATTTTGTGCAGTGTTAATACCAACTTAATTAAAAGCTATGCAAAAACAATTGGCAGTTTAATAGAGCACAGACTTCATCTGTGAGATTTTTATTTGATATACTGTATTTACTCAAATCCAAGATTATTTTTTTTCCCATCAGCATAGACGGAAAAAAGCCCTGCCTTGGATTCGGGTGCTGGCCTGGGTCAGGCAGCAAGTCAGATCCAGGGGGGCAGGTGGCAAAGGACAGGCAGTAGTGGGGAGAGGCATGTGGGAAAACAGGCACAGGCTGTGGGAGGACAAGGATCAGGCATCTGGCCCCTCGCACTTCTACTACAGCCGTAGAGGGGGTGGGGGCAAATTTAAGATGACCTTCCACTAATTTGATTCTATACATGAAAAATTGAACAAATTTTATAATTTTTCATGTATATAATCTAATTACAGGGGGGTTGTCTTAAATTTTAAGTCATCTTGGTTTTGGATAAATAAGGTACTTAAAGAAATTTTGTAACCTAATTTAGGTCCAAAATTAAAAAGTGGTGTTCCAGGTTGGGGTGGGGTTTTTTTAAAACTCCGCCATCAAAAGAGTTAAATTCAGAGTTCTTTTTGTTCTCTTTGAATTTAGTACTCCCCTGTAGTATGGTGAATTAATTTAGGTGCATTATCTGACCATCATCATCATCATCTTTATCTTGACACCTATAAAATGTGTTTAGGTTATATAGAATTGATTACTGTAGTATCACAGCATCTCATGGTCTTGTGTTATTTATTTTCACAAGTAAGTTCTCACAGCAAGATAAGTAAGGGAATGCTATTCCCATTTTACAGATTTGTGTTGAGAAGAGGGCAAGACAGAGAGCCAGAGGGTTAAATCCACAAAATTACACATTATGATGCTGAGCCTACTCCGCTGTCTGGTCAAGCCCTTGAATACCTATGCTTTATTTTATCACGCACATTAACAGTTAGGATGTGCCTGTGTAGTACAGTGCAGTACCATGCAGGAATACTCAAACTAGCTTGGGTGGCGGGAGCAGTATAGCTGCATAGCAAAGCATTCTTTCTGGATTAGATAGCTCTTTTGAGAAGCAGGGTATGTGAGCCAAGGTAAAGCACCAAACACTGTGCTGCTTAAAGTACCCAAGCTAGCTTTGAACAGCACTGCGTTGTGCCACATTGGCATACCCTTAGGCATCTAAGAGTGGGAGTTGCAGAAGGCAGTATGCCAGAGTTGGGAGCGGCCTAAACTAGTTAGGAAATGCTATGAAGAAGAGTGGGACAAGCCCTTCCCCCAGGTAATTCAGGACTGGAGGGGTGGTACCTCCTCCACTCAGAAGTCATAGCCAAGATCACTCTGTTAGATTTAGGCAATTAACTAAGATAAATTCTTTCTCACAGAAAATAAAAGGAAGAGGAGATGGTGGTGGTGGGCAGCTCACTTATGCCCAATAGCCCAGCAATTAGAACACCTGCCTCAGAAGTACAAGAACGGGGTATGGGTGTTTCCTCTGCTCCCTTAGGAGAAGGGATTGGAAATGAGGTCTTTAAGCTCCCAGATGCGTACTTTGACTGTTTGGTGCAATGCTGCTGCTGCCAGCACCACCTCCTACCCCTAGGCATTCGATGTGATGTAGATGTGTTTTGAAAATACATGCTAGATTGAACTCCCAGGAGTGGGGAATGCTTAGTTTGATAATCTGGCCAGAGTTTAGGTACTAAGGTATTCATTGCCATGAGGATTTTTCTCGTGCCCAGGAGTAGAAATTTAGGTCCATAGTGTGTTTGGCTGAGCAGAAGGTTGAACATTTCAGACTTTGGATGCTGTAGATATTTTGGGTTTTTTATGTTATAGCTTAAAATGTACCTGCTACAGACTTAACTTGACTAATCAGGGCCTTATGACTGTAAGGCTCTCTCTTCTGATTAGCTTATTCCACAGCTCCAATCTTTTAATAACGAATGCCAGATAGTGAAACTGATGGGTCGGTGTTCATTGTCCAAGGCCAATAAAATGTACTAAATAAGGAAAAATAAACCGTATAAACTGTACAAAATTGTTGTAAAAAACCCCAGTTGGTGCATAATGTGGTGCTAGTTTCAGAGATAAGAGAAAAATTAGCTCAGCGCTCCTTCAGTTTATTGTATTTCAGAAGAAATGCTGTGGCTGAAGAAGGCTCAAGTAGAGTTTGCATCTCCTGCCACGTGGAATTGACAGCCATGAACCCTTTTTCACAGCTAGGCACTCAAGTGGCTGGGCAGACTCTTTCTGTCTGTCTTGGGGGAAGGGGAAGGCGGAGGTTCCTCTGGGAATTCAGTCTTTTTTCCCTGACTTGACTTGCTGCATCACCCTGCACACATTGCTCGATGATTTTATTAATTTTTCCCTTTTTTATAAAATAGGGTTAATTTTTTTTCTTATTGAGTATTTTAAAAATTAACTACCTGATTGGTACAAATGTATGATCACTGTATAATCTTGCCAGCATTATTCTATGCTGTCTCATTCTTCCGAGCACAAAATAATTGTAGCAGAAACCTGCAGAAACCTTGTTCTTTTCTCAGAAAAGAACATTGGGATTTAGAAAAAAAGTTTGGGCGCTGCAGGCTGCATGTGTACTTTGTTTGATCCTGTCTGAATCTGTGATCGTTGTGTCTGCTATTTTAAGATAGTTCATTGAATTCGGTCATCTTAAGTCATACTGAAATCACTGTATTTGATATTTAAATTGAAGTCTTCTTTGAAGAGATCCTAGTACCTTTGGTCTTCCCCTAGTTTCTCCTTTATACTATTAGCTTTTGAACCTAACAACTAAACATTAAAAATGGTGTCTTCCATATTCCCTTATCTATGAAATAGTAACTGAATTGTAGAAATATGCATTTCTTCACAGGAAGCATAGTTTTATCCTTAATGTTGCTGCAGTCACAGACTTTTTAAATGGTTTTAGGGAATGTTTGTTTTGTGTTGAACATTAGTTCTTTGGTTGCCCTCCACTATTGATACATTTTGCGGAGGTGGGAGCTGTGTGGAAAACCCCATTTTGTCAGTAGGTCATAGCTGATTATTTGAGAGTTGGAAAATTAAAGAAGGCAGTAAGCTGATTTGTAACGGGGTGTTCATCCTCTTTCTGTCCTTATTGGTTGGAATGTATTTAAAAGCCAGTTTTGACTTGGTCCTTTCCATCTCTACTGATATTGGCAGGGGCCTCTTCACTGGTTAAACTAAAATATTGCATATATCAACAGTGAGAAATTTGATAGATTCATGATGCGGATTTAGAAAATTGCTAGGGTTAATGTTTGAGCTAACTAGATGTCTGGCATGTTTTAGATGACCTTTATTGTGTTTTAGATGAGCCTGTTTCCAAAATATGTGCCAGGGTCTGATTATTTGATACAGAGAGGTTTTGGGGGAGCTCCCTCTGTTGGGAAGCTGACGCACAGAGCTGTGTTTGGTTCCATCTGCTGGGCCTGTTCTCAGGTTTCCTGGATTTCAGTAAACTGCAGGGCTGTTTTCTCCTTCGGTATCTCTCATGCATTTTGTGTTTGGGCTCCCTTTTTATCCTACCAAAGGAAAAGTGTCCCATAACTTATCGAAGGCACCTAGGACAAGTGCTGATACCCCACTGCTTTAAAACCTATTCTTTCCTATGATTCCAGCTGTGTGAATATTTTGAGATATAGCTGACACTTCTGGAACATATGATAGGCATGGCATGTGTTTTATACTCATTGTGCAAGGCTTTGTGCAGGACTTCGCAACATCATTGCACTTTAGGTTCATAGGAAAGTAGGGCTGGAATAGACCTCACAAGGTCATCTAGTCTATCTCCCTGCTCAGGGTAGGATTATCCCTTACTAAGCCATCTCAGCCAAGTGTCTGTCCAGCCTTTTTCTAAACATTTTCAAGGATGGAAATTACACAGTTTTTCTAGGTAGCCTGTTCCAATGCCTGATGATCCTCATAATCAGAAAGACTTCTTCCTAATCTCTCACCTAAATTTCTCCTGCTGCAGCTTGAGGCCATTTCTCCCAGTCCTGTCCCCCACAGCCACAGAGAAACCCATGTCCTTCCTTTCTATTAAAACACAATAGAGAACAAATCATACAGAAAAAAAGTATCCTGAACATAGTGCCTTTACATCTGGCTTGTCCATACGTTGGGAATCCAGAGGGATTTGTGTTCAGTGTGGCAGACTTTTCTTCTGTGTTAGTTGTCCTTCATCTTGAACTGGTGAAAAATGACATGAGGAATAAAGCAGTCTTTCCCTTAATCTTTGATTCCCTTCCGTTATGATACTGTCTTCAACAACCGTAACAGCTAATTATACATGCCTGCCAAGGGACCTCATTGCTTCTAAGCTTCAGCTAGCTTCCTTGGCATACCACTTGGTGGTTGAAGTTAAGCATTCTCAGTCATCCCTGGTCTTTTGAGTACCTGTGTGAGTCCTTGAACGAAAAGGTCTTCCTTTGTGATACAGCTATTTTGATAGCAACAGCTTTGTGAAATTACTAAGCATTTATAAGGTGTATATAGACATAGTCTTCAAATTACAGGTAGTTTTAATACCAAAAGCCTCTGTAGTCCCTACTTAACAAGGTCAGGAGGTGGAAAGATGAAATGGAAATGGACCTGCTATAGAAGAGTCTCCCAAATTGCTGTCTGCACCCAACAACTCTTTAGCTTTCTTCTGAACACTCTGAAAGCTCCAAGATTAAATGTAAGAATTAAGGCAAAAAAAAAATCTGGGCCTTAGGGAAAAGTAGGCTTTTTAGGCAAAGGGGAATTAAAAAAAAAAAAATCTCTTTACAGACTGACTTCTGTGGGTTAGTGCTTGAAGCATTAGACAGGGTTGTCAGACTGTCCCATAGTTGGGGTAAAATTCAGGTCTTTTCAAAAGAAGTACTATAGTAGAATACATGCATATATGTTAAGTCCAGTTCCCTGAATTTGCAAGCAGTCATTTGTCCAAGGATTTCTTTAATTGTTACTTCCAGCAAAATTGCCACTTCAAGCTTTCTTACCCAAGGGCATGAAGGGAAGATGGATCTTGCTAGTTTCTGCATTGAAATGGTTACTGAAGGAAAAAGTTATGAGCCAAACACTTTCTCTTATTTGTATTTGCAGATTTCAGCACGTAACTGAGAAAATAAATCAAATTTGGGTCTGCAAAATATCATATTTACTCAAATATATAAGATAACCCCCCCAATAGTTAGATTCTATATATGGAAAATTTATATATTTGTTATAATTTTCCAGATGCAGAATCTACATATTGGAGAGTTGTCTTGAATTCCTTCCTCATGCTATAGCAGGGAAAGCAGTGGCTGGGGGGGAGACGGGGTGAGGTGGCCCCCTTGCTGTCTGTCCTGCCCACTTCTGCCTTCAGCGTTTCTGCCCCCCCTTGCACTCCCCATCCCCAGCTCCCCCCCAGTCTTAGCCTTCCCCCCTCCCCTCCGCTCCTGCTCCACAGTTTCTGCCTCTTCTCCCTGCTCCCCCCAGTCTCTTCCCCTCCCTCCCCCACCTTACCATCAGATGCCACTCAGGCTGCTCTGTCCTGGAGCACAGCATGTGGAAGTTCAGGCCTTTCCTGGTCATGTAGCACTGTCGGTGTTGCTGATTGGCTGGGAAGGGAAGGGCGTTTTCAAGCACTCTGTCTGGGAGAGACCCCAGCCCAAGCCAGAGCTGAGCTGCACCTGACTGTAAAGAGCGGAGGGGCAGGGGCAAGGCAGAAGCTTCAGAGGGGAAGTGAAGGTAGGGCGGGCAAGAGGCTGCTGTGAATGTGACTCTGGCTCTGCCCTGGGCTCATGGCCAGAGCCATACCAGCCACCTGCTCCCCTTTCCACTTTCTTTGCAAATGTAAAACAAAGGGCTTGTCCCTCATGTTGATTGGGGGCAGGGGAATCTCATCTTATATTCAAATAAATATGGTACTTTTACTTTCAATCAGCTCATCTAAAAGATATTAATAGTAGTAGTGTAATGTTAACCAATATTTGCATCTTGAAGTTGGGGAAATGTTTTTTGCCTTAGCAAATGAATCATGCTTGAGTGCAAAGTACAGCTTGTAACGTACTGTAGGCTGTGCTGATCTGGTGTTGCGTAAGTACTTGGCAGCTATTCAGCATGTGTCAGTTGTAGCCCTAGTGGCAGTCAAGAAAATAACACTGCAACAAAAATAATCACAATCTGTGGCTTTCTTGATGGCTAGTAGATATCTGTATATTTCTGTTGGTTGATGGAACAGAAAACAAACTTTTTCTGCCCATTTCCTGGTAACCCCAATGGTAGGAGAGGCGAAGTCTCATCTTTTCTGCCTTTCCCATTTTCTCTTGGCTTCTGTGAAGATCTGTTCACATCCTGTCTATTACTCATGCAGTATAGTTCCTTGTGAATAACTCTGCTGCCTCTGCAAATACTCATAGCTTTCCAAGTGAATGCCAGAATGGTATTGGTTTGTTTCTTGGTAATTCCACTACTTCCTGCAAGGTTTTGTGTAATAGGACTTATACTGACCAGTCTGCTGGTTTCACTCTGGGCTGCTTTGGAAAACCCTAAAGAGCAGCCTAATCACCAGGGATCCTGGTTTTCTCTGTTAAAATAAAATAAATCCCCAATTTTTTGGATTAAAAAAAGTAATAATGGAAAAATGTGGATTTTGGGCTACTTTTTTAAATCCAAAAATTGGGGATTTTTTTAATCAGAGAAAACCAGTATCCCTGCTAATCACTGGAAAATACTGATTTACTTTAAATTTTGTCTGTTTTTGTAAAAAGACTTAAATGCTTAATAAAAATAAATGAAAGCTTACACTGGAAAAAAGGATTGCATTGGTTTAACAATTGCTAGGTAAAGTTTTCAGTTTGCCACTCGTCACTTTTTTCACTCAAGTCTTCCATGTTGAAAAAAGTACTGATGTGATTGGCAAATTGAAAGCTTTCCCTAGCAGTTGTTAAACCTAAGCAATCTTTTTTCCCCCAGTTTAAGCTTTCATTTACTTCTATTAAACATTTCTAGTCTTTTTGCAACAACAGACAAGTTTTTTTGAATGTTTAAATTTACAGTTATTAAAAAGTAATTAGCATACTGGTATTTCTTGCTTGCACTGTGTAGGGTGTTTATAAAAAGGGACACAATGTATTTTAAGATATGCATTTTGATTTGAGAAGTTCTGCATCTCCATACAATCTAAGATGTATCCAGTGAGCTCATTTGGCAATTAAAAATTGCCAGGCATTCAGGATGTATGAATAATCCTTCTAGCCCATCTCAACATAGGGTGGGTTTTTAGCAGTGCCAGTTTTTCAGGTACTGTTAATTTAAAGGTTGCTAGTAGAGGCAGTATTGTCTAAGTAACAGTGGAGCAAGTCTTAATGTAGCAAGCAGCAAGTCAAAGTTACTATGTAGCAAGTAAAAGTAGGGTGTCCATATGTCCCAGATTAACTGGGACAGTCCCAGATTTTAGAGGCTGTCTCAACATCTTTGCTGTTGGAGAAAATTGAACCCAAGTCTCCTGGATTGGTTGGAACCTGCCCGCACATTCCCAGCTCCTGAGTCAGGAGCTGGGTACGGGTGGGTAGGTTCATGCCAATCTGGTACTTTTGCCTCAGTCTTCTCTCAGGAGTCCAGCCAGTGGGCTGCTTCCTGGTCTGGACTCTTCTAGGCTGCAAGCAGAGTCGCTTGTCCAGTAGAGTAGAGCATGGGCAGGAGCTGTGAGGCTGTTGCCTGACCCCGATCCTGAGAGTTGCGGGGTTGGGGCTAGGTGTGTGTGTGTGTGTGTGTGTGTGTCCTGCCTGGCCCTGCTTCTGGGAGCTGTGGGGTTGGGGCTGTGCGTGTCCTTTGCCTGGCCTCGCTCTTGGGAGCCATGGGATGGTGGCGGGGTGAGGTGTGTGTATGTGGTGTGTCCTGCCTGGCTCTGTTTTTGGGAGTTGTTGGGGTTGGAGTGTGTGTGTGCGCGCGTGCTATCTTGCCTGCCCCCTCTCCTCTCCCCCATACCAGATTTCCCTCAAATGGTTACTCTAGGTATAAGTAGCTGAGCAGAGGCAGAACTACCCTGTGAGTAACAATGTGTAATGGGTTTTAATGGCTAAATACAGGTATTCAGGAAGCCCATGGCAGAAGCGTTCAAACTTTCAACCTTTACTGTAAGCACTCCTGTTTAGGTCAGGAGGTAGCAAAACATGTGTGAACCCTTGGTGGGGGCAGGTGGAGGCCCAGAGCCTGCCAGCAGGTAGAGGGGGTCTTGCACACCTCCTAGCATGCCCCACAGGTTCCCTGGGCTGCTGAAGACTCCCAAGTGGAGCCAAATCATCAAGCCGCCCTTGACTGACTGGTGGGGACATCATGGCTGCCCACCTGGACCTGATGCGGCAGCAGCTTGTCATGGCTTGCGACCTAGTGGCCACAGCCAGCTGTCCTGTGTGTGCCCATCCACTATGCCCTGTGCCCACCAGGTGTGCGTCTGCCCTGTTCTTGGTGAGGTCCTTGTAGAATGGCATGCTGTGCCCCTGGCCCACAGACCACTCTCTAGCATCAAGCATGCGGTAATAATGCCTCCTCATCAACATGAGTCGTGGCCAGACACCACTCCCAGACTTTGTTGTGACCCCTTGGCTGCATCTCTTGGGCGATATGCTTGAAGACATCTTTGATTTGATGCCTTATCTGGAACTGGTGTTAGATGTGTTCCTTGCTCCAAATGCTGTGAGGTTCTTTATTTTTCTGAACTGCACTTGTGTGTGGCAATTTGGCTATTGGGGGGTTTGGCTGTTGGGGGGTGTATGGGACAGGTTTGTTTATGGTCTGTGGTGGTGTTTGTTGGGGTCTCGGTGTCTGTGGGTGGGTAAATTTCAACCCCGAATTGTACTGGCCAAATTTTACTAGACTTCATTTTTACACCTTTATTTTTTCTTTCCCCATTTTTTACTGGCATTATACAAGGCCCTGTTTGGAAGAGATTTCAATATCAATATAGATGTCACAAGTGAAGAGGCACAAGGCAACACACTGTCAAGTGGTTGTTTAGTGTTACTGTGGATTCATTTTGAAAAGGAAGGAAATTATGAGAGGAAGTATGAGACAAAGATAAGGAGAGATCATCTCCTCTCATTGCTTTGCATCATCCAGAGCTGTAACCTTTTAAAAACAGACATAAGCAGAACTATTTTAGTGTTGTAACCAAAACCAGGTGCTAGGTTCACATACAAGACCAGTGCAAACATTCACCTGCGCACCTGAATTGACATTTAATATTTAAGGCTTTATGCCTTCTCTGTGTAAAGGTGATTTTTGAATCACCTTCACAAGTCAATGGGCAAGTCCAGAGAGTTTTTGGTTCAGAATTGAGAACTGTCTTAAGTTTCAGACAAACACAAACTTGGTTAGAGCAAGACACTGTTTGCATCAGGTCATTACAAAATACTTCTGAGCATAAGCAGCTGCTTACTGCATCGTCTGCATGTGAAATCACTTTGGAGAATGCTAGGAGAGTCGATATTATGGACTGTAGATACTGAAAACGAGAAGTAAAGTTTACTTTTTGGTTATTTTCCCCCCACAAAATCCTTCAGATGAAGAAGGTGGAGTGCTCTTAAAATATTTCAGGCAATATTTTGCTTCCTAACTTACACCCACACACAACACTGGCTCTTTATTTTTATTTTCTTTACAGGTGTATAGAGCTCAGCATCTTCACCTGATAAACCTTAGTTAGCCTCCTGATGAGCAGCAGCTTTGTCCTATGCTGGGCAAGCAGTGGCAGGGCATGGTGGGGCATGTGCCCCCAGAACGGGGCAGGTGGGGCTGGGGCTGCACCGGGCTGTGCGTCGGGTCAGCAGTGGAGGCTATAAGGGAGCTGCAACGAACTTTAGGGTGGCTGCAGCCCCCCACGTAGCCCACGCTCTGCTGCCCACCCCAGTCAGGGAGCACATGCCCTGCCTACACTCAGGGCGGAGGGATGGGGTGTGGTGTGGGATTAAGCCATTGTTCATTTGGGAGGCTGGGGTGTCTCCCACTGCTGTGTGCCGCTTGTCCAGAGGCAGCGCAGTGGCTCCACTCTGTCCTGGCTGGGTGAGCGGCAGGAGGGCATAGCCCCCACTTCCAGCACTTTCCGCTGCCTGCACAGCCCAGCACAGCCCAGCACAGCTCCGGCCCCACCGGCCCCACCGGCCCCACACTGATCCGGAGGCACGCCAACCCCACCTCCATGCCTTCCCGTACAGGTGGCGGGAGCAATAGTGAGAGCCACAGGACGATCTGCTCCCGGACCAGTGGCGTGCAGTGGCGGGAGCTGCCTTGCACCCCCCACCCCGGCTGGGCAGCTTTTGCCCCTGTCCCAGCCCCAGCTCTAGCCCCAGTCCCTCCCTTGCTGCAGAGGTATTGAGCTGCCCCCTCCCACCTCTTCCTTCCCTCCCCCACTACAAGGGACTTATCAGCTGGAGGCAGTTGTGTTCAGCATCGTAAAGTCAAAACTGGCATCAGAACCTTGAAATGGTCGTAAGTGCTGTTTGTCATAACTCAAAGTTCTAAGTCAGGGGCTGCCTGTAAAAAGACCCAATCCTGCTCCACTTGAAACCAAGGGAAAATTACTCCAATTTAAGATTGAAGTGTTACTGCATTTCAAAAACTTGCATGTGCTTGAAGGACTGTGACTTAGATATTTTGCTTGAAGTGTGAAACACTCAAAAACATTATATTGCTAAAATGTCGGCCAAACATTTCTGTATAAACGGAAATGATTTCGCTTCCATAGTATACGTATCTATATATTAGTTTAGAAAAGTAGTGCTCAATCTTTTTAGACTCAAGGCAGCCCTCAGAAAATGCCAGCTCTTAGCTTTCACTCATTTTTGGACTACAGAAAAATAGTAAAGCAATTCTTCTGTTGCAAAAACTCAGACTATAGTGTGTCAGAATGGTTTTGATGCTGTGAAATAATGTTTAAAATCCCTTGGTTTACTTTGTGAATCATGTGTAAATGTTTTCTCATGTAACAGTGCTAATATTGTGTAGCACCCTTAAAAGAAGCTTGTGGTACTGTGGTTGACACTGGCACATTTTAAACCAGTGATTTGCATGTTATCTATTAAATTTGAGAAATGATGAGTGAGGCACAATGCTTATGAAAAATAGGAGTGGTGTGCTTTTCTAGTATTTAGGTGGGATAATAAAAATTAACATGGAAAACTGACTTCTCTTTCTATTCCAGCTTTCAAAGACCAACTTCTCCAATAACAATGATTTCCGGGCTCTTCTGTTATCACTCTATGTCACATTCAAGGAATTTAAAATGCATGAGCAGATTGAAAATGAATACATCATTGGCTTACTTCAGCAGCGCAGTCGGACTGTGTATAACGTGCACTCGGACAACAAGCTCTCAGAGATGCTTAGTCTTTTTGAGAAAGGTTTGAAAAATGTAAAAGTAAGTTTCTAAAATAGGCTAACAGAAATATTTGTAAGGCCTTTAATTATGTATTAAGGAAAACTTGTCAAGATTATATATTAATCAGCTGTTTTTTTTCTAAAGTTTCTCATCAAACAAATGAAGAACAACAGTAACTCTCAGACTTCCTTGAAATGTTCCTTGAAATGTAGCAGATACTTTCCATTTTCCATAAGTAGAAAACACAGTGCTTATTTCATTTAGCAAAGTTACAGATTATCAAGTAAGAGTCCTGTTCACATGTACATTTTGAATTTTTTTCAGAAAAGTCTTATAAATAGCGCTCAGCCTGTGAGATTTAGCAACTGGCCCTGGGCTCTGCCCACAAAATGAGCTGGCTGCCTCCTCAAGTCCTTGTTGTAAATAGGGACCTACCTAAATTGCTATTTCACGATTTTTGTGGAAACAGTGATTTTGGGCAAGTTTCATGAAAAACCACAAGCTCTGTGCTTTTGGTGTGCTCGTTGCAAACTCCCCCCACAATAAACAAACATACCATCAAGGAGAAAACCATACAGAAAGCCCTGTAGTCTTTGAGCGCAGTGGGGGAAAGGCAGAGGGTGCCACGTAGCAGGCAAGGAGTGAGGGGCAGTGATGTAAGAGTAGACTGCTGCTGCAGTACCTGGGCAGACTTCTGCTGAGAAGAGGCTGGAGAGGGGTGGGGCGGGCTGGACACTGTGTATCTATCTGTGTGTGTGCCTGTTCTTGCCCCTGCCTCCCCAGCTCTAAGCTTGCAGGATGCTAGCCTGCCAGGCCCTCTGTTGCAAACTTGGGCAGGGGTCAGCAGGCAGAGTGAGTTGCTGGCTGCAGGGAGCAGTAGTGGCTGGAGGTTTCCTTGCTGGGGCGGGGTGGGAGGCAGCAACTGCAGCAACACAAAAGGAAATGGGTGCTGAGCCGGGGCCAGGCAGCAGGATGACAGCCTGGTAGCACAGCAATGTTCCTCACATGTGGTGTGTGCTCTGGCCCTGCTGCGAGCAGCTCCACTCCCTCCCAACCTTGCTCTGCTCCTCTCCTCCATGCTTCCCTTCCCCGCTCCCACCCCTGCTCTAAGACGCCAGGGCTTTTCTCCTTGCTCGTACGCTTGGTTTTTTGTTTTGTTTTGTTGTTTCTTGTGGGGGGCGGGTTTCAGTGAGCCACCACTTGGGGATGGCCCAAAACCGTGGCTTAATTACCCTGATTAAGTCGGGAGAAGCCATTAATCTACGCTTAATAATGTGTGGGTTAAAGGTTCCCTAGGTTTAATCAGGATAATTAAGCCATAGTTTTGGCCCATCTGACAGTCTGTAGGGAGGGGCGGGACTGCTGTGGCCCATTGGCCAGTCAAAGGTGTGTGTGGGCACGGAGTGGGGGTGCCATGCTCAACCCATGAAATTAGTGGCCAGCCCCAGGCTCTGCCTGCAAAATTAGCTGGCCACCTCCAAATTTGGTAGACCCCTAATTATAAGAAATACTCTAAAGGCTTTTCGAAATGTCATAATTTAAGTAGAAATGTGAGGTAAGATTAATTTAGCGTTCTGTTAAATGATGGAACTTCCATTGATTTCTGTTGGCCAAGACTATGAATTGTTTTACTAATATGCTAAGAAAGCTTACAGATTTTTATTTTCTGAAGTACATCTTCATATAATTTCATAGGTGAAAGGAATCGCTGTGTGTGAAGAACTGCTGCCTTGATATTTTTTCTTGCATTTGACCTATTAATAAGCCATCTCACTAAGGCCTGTTCCAAACTTTTCATATTTTTGAGCAGCAGTAAGTGATTGCCATCCTAATTTTCTTTCCCAAACAGCTTTCAACAAAATATAAATTGCTCCTGCTTCCTAGGCCTCAGTCCCCCTAGACCAGGGCTGTCCAATTTCTAATTGGGCAGGGACCACAACCACAGGTCCCAGGGCTGCTTGCCAAGGGGGTGCCCGCACCTCCCCCTGCTGCATTGTGCACTGCCCCGCCCCATCCCCTGTGGTAGGAGGGGGAGCCTGGAGACACTGGCTGCTGTTGTGGCTCGAGTGATATGGTGGTGGGGGATGGCTGGGCAGGAGCCCTAGTTAAGCCACAACTTAACCTGTTGCAGGCTCTATACAGCTGGTGGGTCACCAGCTTGACGGACTATTTCCTCTCAGTCCTCTTTTTTTTTTTGCTATAGATTGGTGAAAAGTGAGGATTTTTTGAACAAAACAACTCTAGGTCTAGAAGTGTCATACTTCAGAAATGCCTTTCCCAAATCACTTCAGATTTTTTACTTTTAAAATATATTGTGCTTTGTCTGCTGGTGCATACTGACATGGAGTGCATTGGGATTTTTATACAACTGGTCCTGTAGTGGAAATTCAGCTCCCTGATAGTGTTGAACCTGGTATAAGGCTGGTTTATCCTGTGCTTCTGAGTTTTACCCAAATAATAGGAAACGCAGGCCACACACGTATAACGTACATATTTTGTCTTGAAGCTTTTTTAGAAGCTACAACAAAACCTTTAAATTATACATATTTCTAATGTAAGAAAACTAGAGGGAGATATAGTCACAGTCTTGGTCATTTTTTTCCAGGCTTTAGTTGTTTAAATTTGCATTTAACTTGTGTTTTTCCCACCATGCTGTTGATTTTGATTCATTCCATTTGTTTCTAGAAATCAATTTTAGGAAAAAGTACAGATTGACTTCAGCCTGATTCCTTTCTGTACCAGTTTTTATGTAGCAGAGCCCATGACTACACTGCTGATATTGACTGTAATGAACATAAATTAGTAACTCTTATTTTGGTTCAGTCTGACCAGTCTACTTATTGCATGTTTTGGGTCAACAGAATAAGGCTATTTAGTTTCATCCCTTATTTGTCACTTTCAGCAGAGGAAAGAAAAACACTAAGCTGTCAGAAAGCACCTGATGACATCAATTGTTTTCTTTTTTTCCTTGAACTACTAAAAAATTTACTGTAAGAACTTGCATAAACTTCCGTCTGTTGCAATTTCTGGATAGACTCCAGGGCCAGTTTCTTATTACAATAATAATAAAAAAAGAGTAAAGCATTCATAGTTGAAGAAAGTAGGCAGCAAATGATCCATGACGTTAAAGTAAGTTGAATGTTTTAAAATTCTGACTGTTTTAAAGTAAGTTTCTGTAGCACATTTAACTGCGAAACTGTCAATTGTGATTTCACTTGTCAGCATTTTACTATCAAAGTTTAACATAAAATATATACTATTAAAAGAGAACTAAGCCAACATCACTTCATCAAAGTTCCCTATACAAATGTTAGAAATTATTTAGATTGCTTTGAACGTTTTTGGTCATGTTGTTACAGACTGGTAAGTTTCAGTTTTAATACTCTAAATTACAACTTTGCATATCATTAAAAACATGATAACTCACATATGAGTGCAGGGTATTCTACAATTAGGAAGTGATGTTGTACTTACTAATTTGACTAGTGACAAAAATGAGAAAATAAGATAGAAGTAATAAATACTGCATCATATTTTTTTATATTGAGAAATGTAGTTTATTTTAGTACTTTCTGGTACTTCACGATATAATTTACTAAGAAACACACTACATAATATAACATGTTTTAAGGAACTACTTTTAATATTTTTGAGAATCTGTATGTGACTTCTTCAGGGTTTGTAGGCCTAGCGGGGTTTGGAATAGAAAGGTTCTGTTGTATCTGGACATGATGCAATCTTGATTGTAATAGAAGAAACAAGCTAGACTACACAAATTGTAACAGAATGAATATGTTACAAGAATGAATATGCTAATGATCTTCTTACCAAAGATTTTTAAATAGCTTTTAAAATATATTTTAAATATTAATTCAGAATCTTCCTAGAAAAAGCTAAATCATGAATTGTGGGAGAAAAGGTAAATTATTTTAATTATTCTGGAGTGTAGAGAAGCTTAATATTTAAAGATTTGCTTTCTTTTTCAGAATGAATATGAACAGTTAAACTATGAGAAACAGCTAAAAGAAAGGTTGGAAGCCTTTACCAGGGATTTCCTTCCTCACATGAAAGAGGAAGAGGAGGTAGGTGGACCTTGCCTTAAAAATGACACTAGATTTTCTTATTTGGGGAGTTGAAAAGGCTGAATATGATTAAAGCGATCAAAGATACCAGAAGGAAAGACGTGGTGGACTGATGATTCTCAGTTTTGTTATAATAGGTTGGTTTGTGCCCATAGGAACTATGGGAGAATGGAAAGGAGATCATGGAAGGTAAATTGCCTATATTCTGGGTTTTGGTTGAGATATGAGAGAGAGAGAAACAACAGTGATGTTAAAATGACAGTGAAATCCTGGGCTCATTGAAGTCAATGCCAAAACTCTCCTGGATTCAGAATTTCTGAGTTTACTTACAGCAGATGTTGCATATAGTAGTCTTTTGACTTTAATTCAAAATACAGCCACAGTGCAGTCAACCAGATGTTGTTGCACATTATCACATGGTATGACATTAATCAGAAGGCAAGAAAATCCTTGGCATCTCTGTCTCTATCCAGATTGAATTAAAATCAACAAATTTTAGTTTACGGTACAGGAACTTTGTTAACAAAGCTCCATTTTAAAATACAGTATCTTTTTGTTGTATTGTATTTTCATTTACGTTTTGAGAGCTTACCAATCAACTGCATGCTTTCATACCTGCACGTAGGTTTTGCCTGCTTAGAATGGCATTTCAGCCTTTTATTGTGTTGTGATCTTGGGTGCTACAATATTATTAGCTATCATCCATTGGGGTAAAAACTGTTACCATGGTGAAGATGTAAATAATTATCCTTGTAATTTTAATTATATAATAACCAGAATCCAAGTAGTTCTGGCCTGGCACTTCCTTTTCCAGTAAGGGTTCCATCAGTTGTAGAGATTTTGTAATAAATTTGGATGTGAAATGAAGAATAAATAACATCTGTGATAAAAGCTGAAGGCATATTTAATTTTAATTTTGTGGCTGATTGGTTATGCAGGTGACATCTTACCATTGCTCATAAACAGAAGATGGAATTTAAAAATGTTTGTGTAGTTTCATTAATTCAGAGCTTCTGTATAATATTATATAAAGAGTCAGTAATATGAAGGACTCTTTTAATTTGGCTTCATCACTGTTTTGTTTAGGAATGCCTCCTTTAAAAAAACAACATCCTTTTCTTTTTTTGTGGCCTTGTGACAAAGTATTTAGCAAAATTCATAGATTTGCTGGAATCTGACAGGGCACCGAGCTTTTCTGCTGCTGCCTCGAACTTACGACCTTTCAGCTGTCAACTGTGCTCCTTAACGCCTGTACCACCCCAGCTTCCCATTAAGAAATAAATATTTGAAGACCTTAAGTGAAGAGAGAATATTTTGAGCAACATGTTTTTCATATATTATTCATAAGATATCTTACACGATATCTATGATATATTGTAAATTAATTTCCAAAGGAGACCATAAAATTAGCCAGAGATCTAAAAACACTTAAACTATACCAAATGATGAAGAGAATGCAAATAGGGATTTATTATTTACCATCTCTCACAATACAGGAACCAGGGGGCACAAAACGAAACTAGTAGGTGGTAAGTTGAACAAAAGGAAGTTCTTTTGTACACAGTTTGTACTTAGTGTGAAACTCATTGCCACCAGATCTTGTGGAAGCTGACTGTTTAGCCAGGGACTGGACAGATTCTTGGAGGAAAGAGGCATCAGTACCTGTTGAGCTGGGAGTTAGGGATGCAGCTTCTGAATCTGAGCTTTCTAGATCTTAAATCTGGGGCAGGCAATTATTTTGGGCAGAGGGCCGCTTATTGAGTTTTGGCAAGTCATCGAGGGCCGCATGATAGGCAGCCAGGGGCAGATAAATACGAATTTTCTAAATTTTTTAGGGGCCCCATGGGCTGTATAGAATGGCCTGGTGTGCTGCATCTGGCCCCCGGGCCGAATTTTGCCCACCCCTGTCTTAAATGTTGGAGACTGCAAGTGAGAGAGGAACACTGCAAAAAACCCTGATCATACCCAGTTCACTTTCTCTTTCAGCATCCGCTTCCTGCCACTGTGAGACACAGGGTACTGGGCTAGATGATTTGATCCAGTAAATGACAGTTTTTATGTACTCAGAAAAATGACTGTAAACCAATGTCTTAAGAATCAAACAACCACTCCCAAACTACTTCTTACACATACTTTATACTTTACAGACTGGTTTTACCAGTTTGAATGTTTTATTTATATTGAAAAATTGGGAAGCCTCCTTAGGAGAAAGAAAAGCCTCAACAGTCTGTTCAAGATGGAACTTAATACATTAAGGTTTTTTTCAACATCTTTCTCTTCATTGGTATTGCTATTTACTTCAGTGTTTTTCATGTGAGAGTCTCGGTAACATCTAAATTAAACAAGTTTAATTATTTCCATTTTATGTGTGGGAAGATCAAAGAAACAATTAATTCACTTGCCCAAGGCCGCATGTGAAGCCACTGGAGGTCAGAATTCAGGAATTCTCTGTTCTTGTGCATCAGGCTGGTCAACTTGTACTCTGCTGTAGGAAGTTCCTTTTGTAAATTACAAGAAAAATAGGGTTATAAATACTCTGACAGCACTGTCCCTTGTCACCCATGCCTTGTCATAGTTAATTGGCATGTTTCATTTTTAGGTTTTTCAGCCCATGTTGATGGAATATTTCACTTACGAAGAACTAAAGGATATCAAAAAGAAAGTGATTGCACAGCACTGCTCGCAGAAGGAACCTGCAGAATTCCTTAGAGGTTTCAGCTTCTGGAATCAAGCTGGAGAGCTCCAGAAAGTTTTGAAGTATTCTGTGGATGAAAAGGCAGATCAAGGTGAACTACTTTAAATTGGAGTAAAAGCAATTCTGAGTTTCAAAATCATGTCCAGGGAAATGATCAATTTACTGTCCATTTGCTAAATGTTTTATGGGTGATTTTTTTTGTTTGTTTGTTACAAAATGTTGACTTCCTTTAATAATGCAATAATGGGAAGAATCTGGCTGTTTAGATATGTCTTATACAGGTCTTTTACAAGTCATGTAAGTATGTACTCTGCTTCCCTCCCTGCCCTGTCTCCAGTGTCTGGCTTAGAACTAACACGGTGTTCTCCTTCTAATTTCACACTTCACTTTCAGATTGTATTTTCTGCTTCCAGACCCTGACTTAATTTTCTGGTTGAAGACAGTCTGGACTTTTCTCTCTTGATTTTTCTCAACCGAACGATGTCAGAACTGTCAAATGACAGTATTTTAGATAGAAAAAATTATTCTCCCTTGGACCTCCTTTTTCTAAGGATCCAGTGAGGGAGGAGAGAGTCAGAAAAAAGGATCTGCAAGATGCATGACTGTGTAAGGTGAAATGTCATGTTCACTGTTAGAAAGATATTTGTACCAATATCTAACTCCGCCTCAATTTTCTTTTATGAAACTTAATATAGGATGGATCACTTGATGAACACATGTATCTTACTGAATGTGAATGATGGAACAGCCCTAACACTGTCAGTGTTAAAATTTGTTCTCAGAATTTCCTAACAGTTCAAAGGGTAGTCTATGTAGCATGATAGACAGGTTTTTTTGGTATTTCAATACAGCCAGGGTGTCTTAGTGGGGAGGTAGGGAGGGGAAATGCAGCAAACCCTCTGGGAACTTGACGACCCTGAGCTGAGAAGGTGACAGTCCACCTTCAGCGAAAAGCAAGCGAAGTACAATAATTGTGTACATGAAGCAAACAAAATACGTGAATCAAACCAAATACAATAATTGTATTCTGTAATTCAGTCTGCAGTAGGATGTGAGACTACCTTTGAACTACTAAATCAATCAGTTTCTATCCTCTAGGCCATCCTGACACAAATTAAGATCATAGTTTAGGGTGTAGGATACATCTTTGGTTCTGAACATTCAGATGTGGTAAGCAAGTAGCCTGACAGAATTGGCTGTTGCCATCTCTAACCAGAGGAGGAATTTAGGAACGGTAAGATTTCTTGAACTTCTTTGTTTTGAGTTTAGTGAGTTTGGTATTAAAGGACAGTTGTTGGGGAAGCATATATAGAAGAATATGATTTTTGAGGGAGTTGTTTGTTTTTCATTGCAACCGTAGAAGAAAATCAGCTACTGTTATTCTGTTCCTCTTACACTGCTGGCTTTCTCTCTGAGAAGCAGCAACAGTATATATATTCTGTCTGAGAAGGACTTGCTGAGCATCTGGATCAGTTAATCAGGTAAACTTGTGCTTGATTGCATTTTTCTGTCTGGTTTTGGAAATGCCCTTTACTTGTCCTATACTTACATTGGAATTCGCAGAGGTTTGATGCAAGACACCATGGGTTGATTGTCAGTTGAACAGCTTTCTGATTAACCAGGTGTCTGACGTTCTCCATGAGCATCAGACTCTGATCTGTGCGCATCAATAAAAGTGTTTCTGAAAGTATGTATGCCAAAGTGGGAGTCTACTTGAACACATTTACCATGGCATGATAATCTTAATCCTCTATAGCAAGAGACAGTAGCATTGCCCTCTGTAGTTTTACCTAAAGGACTACAGAAGGCAATGCTACTACAGACTGTTCATGTTGAACTGCAGCTACAGTTACTGGTTTTAGTTTTGAAAAAGTGAGGGGTAACTAATATTTAGTCTTCAGATTATCTTTACACCTTTTCACACTCCTATCTTTATTATCCATATTTGTTTTTTTCATCTGGTTTCTCACTGATCAGATTTTTCATAGCATTACCTACAAAAGTTCAGTAGACTTTCTCTAAATATTTGTTTCATAGTGGCAAAGTTCTTATTTTTAAAAGGGGATAAAAGTATTTTTTTGAAATGTACACGCACACACTATGAAGGGCTGCTGTCTGCTTGCTAGCAGTGATAGGAAAGAGAAAGCTAGAGCACAGAAACATCATATCTAAGCGATACAAAATAATTTCCTAAATGCTCTGTAGCCTGTCTAGGGCAATGGGGATTGTTAAGGGAATATTGTTAGTGGTGGGAAAGCCCTGTATAGATTAACTCCAGGAATCAATAGTGAGAGACCCTAAACTGATATTCATAGACATCACAGGATGCCAGATTGCCATTTCTTTATCATGTAGAAGTTTAAAAATGTCCTTTTAACCCACAGGAATGAATGGGAAGGAAGTGTGAAGGGTTGATAGGCTTGGGGTGGGTTACCTCAGTCAAGAAGATGGAGTCAGTGGGCATGACACAAAACATGGTCCTCCTTAGAGAATAAACAGTCTGCTTGCTTAGCTGTAGGTGAAACAAGGCCATAGGGGTTACTACTGCTATCTGAAAATCCAGGGACAACCATGCATTCTGTTTTGGCAAAAGGCAGGCACATACATCAGCTGAAGGTGGAGGTGCTGCTTCTTTAAGCTTTCCATCACCACAGAGTGTATCGTCCATCTTAGCTGTGTTTTTGGCATCCAGTTCAGTTGCTTCCGGATCCATTTCTTGATCATGTTTCAGAACAAGAATTTGGGCATTTAAAGGAAATAGGAAGTGTAGAACTGAGTTGCTACAATCTGAAATAGGGTTTGGACAACAGTTAGGGGTTTTATTTCTTTTTTTTAAAATCAAAACAATCCACACTTCTTTCTGTCTTTTTTTAAACCTAAAAGTAGTGTTTTAATTTGAAAGCTTACTTACAGTTGCATTTTATTCTTATAACACTTTAGATAAAATGGAAGCTCAGATGCAGAAATATAACCTCATATTTCTTAAACGCATGTATTCTGTATTTCAGAAACTGAAGTGACAGGGCATACCACAAACATTACTCATCTTCCTCCTGAAGTAATGCTGACCATTTTCAGTTACCTTAACCCTCAGGAGTTGTGTCAGTGTAGTCAAGTCAGCACCAAATGGTCCCAACTGGCTAAAACTGGATCTCTTTGGAAACATCTCTACCCTGTTCGCTGGGCCAGAGGTAGGTTATCAAAAGTTTCAGTTGTCTTTTAAAAACACTTCAGGAATCTACAAAAGCAAGACAATCGCTGTTGTTTTGTATAATGCATCTAAAATAATTTATTTGTAGAAACTGGCCAAAAAATGACATTTGCCAGCTTAGTTCAGGGTATTAGAAGATATTCATAAAGAAACATTACGAAGCAGTACAAAATTAACTTAATTTTTGATAGCAATCAACAGATAGCTCATCACTTGTTGGTTAGCCTTAATCCTGATAACTAAGACCTTTTAATATATTGTGGGTTTTTAAAAATATTTTAAACAGTTATGCTAGTTTAGTAGCAATTTCATTTTTTGAGGTTGGAAGAGATAGTTGTAACCATTGATGATAAAATACTTTATAGTTGTGTTTTTGTTGCTGGTTAACACAAAAACTTTTTTAGTTTTCAAAAGTTTTCTCTGGCATGTCGTTCCCAAGACTAGAATTAACTGCAGAATTGAATGCATATGGCACATCTCAAAATTAGGGCCCCCTCTAGACATTCAGCTAATGTGTGATAGGATTTGATACGATCTACAAAAATTGTGCCTTCTGCCATGTCACATAGCAGGAGTCATGATTGTGGGATCCAGCATCAGCTTCTATAGTACCTTATTGTCAGTAAAGGGGCAACCTGGGATTGCCATCCTGGGCTCCCCATGCACAGACAAGTAGAAAGGTCCCACAGCTGTGAGTCCCATAGCTGACGTGACTGGTAGCTGTAGCAGTGCCCTGTGGCTGCCAGGACTGTGAGTCCTGTGGCTGCAGACTCTCGGTCCCAGCAGTGCTCTATGGCTACTGGAGTCTGTAGCTGCAGGACTGGGTCCTGCAGCACTCCACAGCTGCCAGGGTGGAGAATCCTGCAGCTGACCGGACTCTGGGTCCTGGCAGCTATGGGACACTGCTAGGGCTGAGAGTCCCCTCAGCTGTGCATGGTGCACCCATATGGCTGGGAGCCCCATCAGCTGATAGGACTTGTGTCCAGAGGGAGAGAACCTGCTACATATACAAATTAAAGCTGAATAGAAACCAGATATAAAATTATTACACATTTTCCATCTCTAACTTTATAGCTGGTTGGACCTTTTTATCAAGTGATAGTTAATTTGCACATGTAGCCTAATTATACAGTTAACCTAGTAATTGTGTGATACATGTGATGTGTAGATGGGGCCTTAGTTGTCTATTTTAAAGTGACAGATATTAAAACCTATCCTTCTAGCTTGTTTTTAAATTGTTTTCCTAAAAGTTTGCATCTCAAAACCATTGCATGAGTCTGAAGACTATTTAAGAGCACTAGATAGATTTAAGGGCACTTTTACACATGCTCCGGTGTGTGTTTGTGTGTATGCTTTAATTAGAACACCACAATGTTTCGTGTATCAGTGTCCTTGTGCTTCAAAATGGTGGTGGGGGCACTTGAACTAAAGCTTGTTTAATGAGGTTTAGTTCAAGTGCCCCACTGCCATTTTGAAGTGTGGGGACTCTGATACATGAGATGTGGGAGGCTGGTGGAGCATGGTAATAACCACACTCCAGCAGACGATTAATTGTGTCTGCTCTGATGCCCTGTAATTACAGTGCGTTGGAGCAGCCACCGCACAGGCACCCAAAAAGAGTAACTTGATTCCATTGTAGTAGGACTACGATGAGGTTTCCACTAGACCATATTGAAGTTTCACACACTCTCATTAATTCTTTTTTTAATTACTTAATACATTTAAGTAGATATTTTATATTGGTTATAGCTTTACATTTTTAGTAGATAGAAGTGTAATATGTAACAACATTTAATAATGAAATACAAAGCATAATGAAAGCTTGTGCTGTTCATTCCTTTATGGCTTGTAAAGACAGCCTCAGAAAGAGTTGTGCATGTGTTTCAGTTGTTTAAACACTAATTTTGGTTCTGGCTTTGGCTGGTAATCCTCTCCTAAAGAAGTTACAAGATGCTCAAACCTGAGCACTCATCAGTTGACTGGATAGGCATTTTTTAGCAAATGCCTATTTAATAGTTTTTTAAGAAAAATGCTTCACAAAACATTTTAGAATTTTGAGATTTTCTTTTAAAGATTTTCCTTCTTCCCTTGAGTTGAGCTTAAGGAAAGCTGCAGCTGAAGTTTCAGTGAATGGGGAAAGTAACTCAGGTTTCTGTCTGTGGGAAGTTGTTATATTTTAACTGAATACATTTAAGTGGATCACTTGAATTGCTGCACACCCTTGTGTAGAACCATTTAGATTTGGTTTAGTGCTTGCTATAACTGGTTTGTATTGGTAAATTTAATGAGCCAAGTTATAGTGATTTAAGCAAAGAACAAACCGTGTTGCCCGTGTAGGCTTTTGCACAAATTTAACTTAGTAGATTCGCCATGGATGTGCAGTCTGTGGCAAGCTGTGGACACATTTAGTGGCGCCCTATCCAAACAGTGGCATATTTACCTTTGAATAAATCAGGGCTAAATTCAGTGCTTTCATATAACTTTCAGTGCAGAGCCTGCTTGTTTCTCAGGCTTTAAAATGTACAACTTGTTCAACTGCACAAAACTACCACAGTGATTCAGGTTTATTTTGCCTCTCCAGTCTGTGTTTGCAGTATTAGTTTTAAATACTGTAACTTTTCTAATCTAAGTAATATCATAGAGCAGGGGTGTCAAACACGAATTGGTCATCTGGTCCATAGAGCTTCTCATGGGCAGGACCACCCATCTCTGCAGGCCACATTCAGTCTGTAGGACCTGTCATTGTAGCTGTTGGAGCCCCTGTAGTGGCAGTGTGGAACCCTGCTGTTTTGGTGTGGTTCCAGAATGTAGGGGTAATGCTGCTCCCTCCCTCCCCCTCTCCCCTTACCTACCATCAAAATCAGAGGTTTTAGTCACTGCTGGCAATTAGGTTTGGTGGCAGGGGAGAAGTGGGGCGAGTGGCAGCAGCTTTAATTCCCTGGGGCTTCTGGAGCTGCACCAAAGCAATGGCTCTGGGAGCCACGAGGATTAAAACTGATGTGGGCTCGAGCCCATGGGAGACACTCTTGCCTTAGAGCAGGGGTGGGCAATTACCGAGTTTTGGGAAGCTGTCAAGGGCCGCATGGGTAGCCCCACTCCTTGACAGGTGCCCCGCCCCCTGTCATCATCTTGTTACTAGAAGTCCTACCCCCTGACCCTTGACATTTGCCACCAGAAGTCCCTCCCCTTTGTCCTGGAAGTACTCCTTTCAGCAAGGGGTTTTGCTGCCTCAGAACCAGAAAAATACAAACTATATTCTAAAAAGCGATCATCTATAACATTCATTAATTTGATTTGAAAAAATATTTTTGTTCTGATTTACATGCATTTGTGTAGTGTACATAGGGGTGATTGCACAATACCTTCAAATGAAGTCTTACACATGTATATTGTGTGGGAGTGGATATAGGTTTGTGGGGGCTATGGGTGTGTGGGTATGTGGGGTGTGGGTGGGTATGGGGGGAGGGTGATGGTTTTGTGTATGGCAGTGCGAGGGGAAGTGTAGGTGTATGTGTATGGAGGGGTGTGCATGTGGGACTCACCCCATGAACACACATGCACACTCTGGCCTCATGTCTGTGTGTGTGTGCACACTCTGGCCCTGTGCCTGCGTGTACACACACGCACATACTCTGTGCCCCTGTGCCTGCAGACACGTGCATACTCTGCTCCTGTGTCTGCCCACATGCGTGCACACACATACACACCCCTACTAGTGCAGTCCCGTGCTCTGTGGTCCAGGGATGCAGCCGGGATCCACAGCCACCTGGTTCTAGAGCAGGGCAGGGGCAAGAAAGCAGAGAACTGGCTGGGGGTAGGCCGGGCTGCTGAAGCCTGCAAGCCTGCTGAGGGCTGCCTCTGGGTCCTACTGTCCCTGTCTCCAGTCAGCTTTGAAAGGGAGCCGGGGCAAATAAATATTAACTTACTAAATTTTTTAGGTGCTCCACGGGCCAGATAGAATGGCCTGGTGGGTCAGGTTCAGACCGCAGGCTGTATTTTGCCTGCCCCTACCTTAGAGGCTCCTCGTAAATATTGTAACGATTGAATATAAAGGACACAAGCAGCAGCAACCAACCTTCCTTCCCTGTCCCTGCCCAGCCCACCAAATAACAACTACTCTACCAACCTTTTGCTTTAGAGTAAGCAACACTCAACTAATTGATATTTCACTGCTACCATATAAGCTGTTCAAATAAGAAACACAGTTAATTCATACCTGTCTGGCTGTCTTGTAGAAAATGAGCTTTTCTAATGGAATGTATAATTGAGAACTTATGACCTGTAGATGCAGGAAGTAGGCTTGTTTTCTTCCACAGTGGTTGCCTTACGACCAAATGCCATGATTAGTAAATCCTGGGGATGTTTTTAATAAAAAAGAAACTTGTTGATTTAAGTCATTTCATGGATTTTCCATGGAACGTCAGGGTTGATTACATCGAAGTTTAGTTTTTGAATTTTAGAATGAACAAAATCCAAATGTTTCATTGATAAGCTCTCCTATTCTGGAACATACCAGGGGAATAATTAAAAATCCAAAAAATTAGATCTCGCTTAAAGGCAGAACAGTACATTAACTTAACAGTGACTTCAGGGGCAGATCCAGAGAGAGCAGTGGTGCAGTTTCACCCTCTTTAGGACCACACTGCAAGAGCAGCAGCTGGGGACTTCTTTCAAGTCCCTAAAGGAGGTGAAAGTTCCCCCTTCTTTCTGCTCTTGGCACCCCCTCCCTTCCCCTCTGTGCCCAATGGCATGTCTCTCCTGTCCACTACTGCCAATATCCCCAGCAGACCTGGGGGCAAGGCAAGCTTCAGAGTTGCTGCTACCCTGCTTCAGCTGGGCTGTTTGTGGAGACAAGCTCAGCAGAGGACAGTGGCAACAGTGGGCAGGTCCCTCCTCCTTGGCCAATCCCCCAAGATGTTCCCCATCAGCCAAGGAGCAGAGCAGGATGGGGGAACCTGCCCACCACCACTTGTATATCCTTCCAAACCTGACTTCTGCCCCAGTGCGCAGGGCTTCATCTCCAGCTCCTGGCTGCCTTCCACCCACTCGGCCCACCTAGTGCGATGAGCAGCTACCTGCAGGCAGCAGCATGAATGGAAGGTGGCCAGGAGCTGGGGAGCTGGAGCCCCGTATGCTGGGGTAGGAGCCACCAACTGCAACTTCCCCCCTGCCTGGAGCTGTGCAGCAGGGGTGGGAGGATGAGGTGGAGCTGCTGGAGGTGTGGGGAGCTGAGCAGTACCTGAGCAGCAGCTGCAGCAGCAGCATTGTGCATGCTGGCTGGGGTCGGCGTGGTGCCATTGGCAGGCAGGATGCAGGCTGCCCTGGGCAGGAGTGGGTGGGGATTGGCTCCATGCGGAATGCCATGGGGGCAGCCACAGGCTGGACTAATTGATTTGCGGGCCAGATCTGGCCTTTGGCCTGTATTTTGCTCACCCCTGATCTAAAAGCTCATTCCAACTTCAAGTAATGTTAAATAAAAAAATCCTAAATGTCATTTCCTTAGACCCTAACATATAAAATCTACTTGTTATTGGAATTTTCATTTTTAAAGACCAAATGTTTCTTACAGTATTTTTTCATTTATTTCCTTTTTTGGCTGGGTAGGTGACTGGTACAGTGGTCCCGCAGATGATCTTGAGACAGAACCTGATGAGGAATGGGTAAAAAATAGAAAAGATGAAAGTCGTGCTTTTCAGGAGTGGGATGAAGATGCCGATGTAGATGAATCTGGTAAGCAAAATATAAATTCAGTTGCTCTGAAAATTCATTCATGATAAAGAAACAGAAATCTTGAAGAGGTGCTATCGTACTGCTATAATTTTACATAGAGGCAAATACAGATAACTTTAAAAAGAACAAAGCTTTATCTTAATTGTTTTTATTATACATTCTGTTATGAATAAATGGCAAAGCATATAACCTAGTTTGAATCTGAACTGTTATTGGCCAGTTTCAACTGGCAGCTGTAAATGAAGATTAAACTACTATGCTTAAAATTAAATGAATTCTTTACTGAGTCTTAGGCGTTTAGCTCACAGCTTTTATATGTTGCAGGGTATAGTAGGTCTTCAGATATATTTGCTCTGTATTAGCTATTTGTACTCTATTTCTCTTTACAAAGGCAAAGCAGTAGAAGCATCTTCCACCTCCGTTGTTGATACTCAGTCGCCTCTCAGTTAAAAAAAAAAATGTCAAAAACAACAAAAGTCCTTTAAAAAAAGAAATCTGCAATTTGATAGGTGCAAATTTTGTGACTTCGTGCTGCTGCAGCCTGGCTGTGAATTATGCTCCCTATCTCACATTTGGTGGCCTCCTTTCCAGCTCTCTGCTTTTTTCATCATGAATTGAACATTGGGAAGGGCAAGGTTGTGGGTGTTTTATTCTAGCCTTTTCTTTTTGACAAAAGATCCCCATCTCAAAGATAAATTTAGAGTAGTACATCCATTTGGTATGCAAGTTCCATGATAAAACTGACTTTAAAAATACGGTGGTATAAAGACCACGATCTTTGAATCCTGTTAGGTACAATGGAACTTTTTGATGGCATACTGTAGTTTTCTTACTGCTAGCACTGTCTTTGAGACTGCAGACCTTGCTGTCTGCTTTGTAGACCACGTCCATGATCCTGTGTAATCTGTGGTCTGATCAGTTCAGTGTGCCGTATATGGGATTACCAATGCAGAGGTAATTGGCAGCTTTACCTGCTGCATGGTAAGTATCGTCAGTCCTTGTATGATGTGCTGTCTGTAATTAGTAAAAATATTTAATTACTATGCTTCTAATTTAATAGTGAATGGTATTTGAATTGCAACTCATTTGAGTATTCATTTGTGTCTTGTCTCTAACAAGATGCAGTGAGCCTCAAACAGCTCCAGAATTTTTGGTGTGAGAGGACCACAAAACACAGAGTAGTGTGCACTTTACCAGTTTAATTATGGTGGTGTTTTAAAGTTTTGGAAGCAATCTGTAAAGTTCGAAATCGTGCACAATCTGTAAGAAACATTCCTCATCCTTTCTGAGCTCTTTAGCAGCAAGATAAACCAATGGTAGACCTACATCTTTGCAGCCTGCTCCCTGGAGCCAGATTTCAGTAAAACTTGTGTTTTTATTAATTTCTTCTTTGCATTATCTCAGGTACAAAATTTTGTAGGCTTTCTAAACCTATGGTTTGTAAATCCTGGATGTAAGAAGGTGAGATGAACTTTAAATTGATCAAAATTCATTATTAATTTTTTGTTGTTTTTTTTCCCCCCTTGTTTATTTTGTAGAAGAAGCTGCGGAAGAGTCGCTTGCCATTAACATAGCACAGAAGGAAAAACATTTACTTCATGGCTTAATTCATAATATTCTCCCGTATGTGGGCACTTCAGTGAAATCACTAGTACTGGCCTACAGTTCAGCAATTTCTAGCAAAATGGCAAGTATTGTCAACCCTTGTATGTTAATAAGTATGGTGTACCTTCTGTAATCAGTAAAAATATTTAATTGCTGTGCTTTTAATTTAAAAGTGAATGGCGTTTGAGTTGCAACTCAAATGACTGTTCGTTTGTCTTGTCTCCGAGATTCCCCCTATAAGCTGCTTGCATTATTTCTGTTTGTTCTTCCTTTTCTAGGTTAGACAGATCTTGGAACTGTGTCCTAACTTGGAATATTTGGATTTAACTCAAACTGATATTTCAGACTCTGCATTTGAAAGGTTAGCTACTTGTTTTTAAAACACAGTATTTATAGATTTTTTTCCTGTTGAAACAGCATCAGCAATGCAGTGACTAGTACAGAACTTATACTTCAGTAACCAACAGTCATATTAAAGTAACATTAATTTTATACCTAACAGCGAGCAAAGCTTATAACCTTGGAATGGAATGTATGTAAAAGCTTTTGTTGTTTTACTGTTGTGCAGAATCCTGAATATAACCACACATAAAAACTGAATTGGGTTGTAATGTTAAACCTCACTCTTGAAGATTTGCTAGGGATGTTGTGATCAGGTAGAATAGAGCTCTGTTCATAAGGAGTTCTGTTGAGTTTTACAGAAAAGGCTGCAGAAATTTTATTGACTTCAGTGAGGCACTAGGGATGTGAGGCCTGCACTAGTTTGTTATGTCTTTGTGCAGATTTGTAGTCTAAAATTACATGTTTCAGTAGACAGTGTGTTTTCATGTGGGGATCATGAGGATTACAGGGTCTATGAGATATACTAAAAGAGCTTGTAACCAGTGAGAGAGATTTCCTAGTATAATATGTAAGGTCTATTTCATATGTTGAACAGGTAACAATACTTTGTCAGCTGTGCTAGAAAATATTACAGCTTTCTAAAGGCTAAAAACAGTGAGCTCTCTAGAAAGATGCAGCCTCTGTGGAAGTTACTTGATACAGAGTTCTTCATTTTTGTTAGAAGAACAAAGACCCTTGTGCCTCCCACAAGACACAGTGAGCCTCAACCATCTCCACCCACATCATTTTGTCAGGCATCTGGTAATAGTTACAGTCCTTGCCCCAGGGTACTTTGAAGATGCAAACTAACTTTTTTTTGTTTTTTTTCATACAACATTCTCCTGGAGCTTCAGGAACTCAAAAGTAATTCCCTGCTTTAAATACTTGCAGTGGTAGAAATTACAATTCATGAACTATAAGTCTTCAGTATTTTTAAAAGGACCACATTTCATGCATTTCCAGGTCAAAGTATATTCCCAAGTTTGCTAGCTCAAACATGCATATTCCCTGCAGTACATTTAGTAAATTAAAATTGTTCTGCTGGCAATTGCATTTGTGCAACAAGAACTACTGTTTGAATTGTCCAACTACATTCATTTCTCTTGTCTACAGGCTGTCTTGTAAATCTATTAAACCGTTGTGGACAGTTGTGGATCTCTGATGGCTAATGTTCCTATTTTACCATTCTATATTGCAGTAACGTTATTGAATCTGTTGTGTTCTCTGTTCCTTTAGATGAACTTAGTCTTTTTGGGTGCATACACATCAGTTCTTGCTGCAATTGTGCTTTGAGCAGGGGGTTGGACTAAATGACCTCCTGAGGTCCCTTCCAACCCTAATTTTCCATGATTCTAAATCGTGTACTTGATGCTAATGAATTATTTTCTTTCGGAGCTGAAGCAATTGCAGTATGAATATTAGTATTAGTATTTAATTTCTTTGTGGAAGCCAGAATCTTTCTTGCCTAGAGAAATAGTTTGTTAAATCTTTTTATTACCATAACTGTACACATTTTTCTAATTTCAGTTGGTCTTGGGTTGGCTGTTGCCAGAGTCTTCGCCATCTTGATCTGTCTGGCTGTGAAAAAATCACGGATGTGGCCATTGAGAGGATTTCCAGAGCTTTGGGAATCCTGTCAGCTCACAACAGCAAAGGAGCACCAAAAATTTGCAGAAACAGGAATGTGAAGACTGTATGGCGAAACAAGGACAATACTATGCAGTCCAACAAGAAATATAGTTGTTTGCGTGACATAAATAATGAAAATCTTATCGAGGGAGAAGGTAACGAGCGTAATTGGAGTAAGCCTGTCAGCTCTGAAGGGTTCAGCTCTGCCTATGTCTGGATGTTAGATTCAGATGATCTGGCTGATATTGAAGATGCTGCAGAATGGCGACGCAGAAATGTCGAGGGACTTTGTTTGATGGAACCAGCATCTAATCTTAGTTGTCCAGCATCTTGTTATAATAAAGACATTTTTGGACTAAGGACTACTGTCTGTTGGCAGCAGCATTGTGCTTCTGCTGCCTTGACATATTGCGGACACTCATTTTGTTGTGCTGGAACGGCACTAAGAACTATACGAGCACTTCCAGAGCCCTCTGCACTGTGTAAAAAAACAGCAAGGACTAAACAGTCAGAGGGAAAAGACTTGGCATACTCTGGGTGTGAAAAATCAGATGAAGAGACTGCACGAAGTCTTCAGTTCCTCAGTCTGTCTGGATGTTACCAGATCACAGATCGTGGTCTCAGGTAAGAAATTGACAACTAAAGTCAAAGAGCACCTTATATTTCTTGTGTTTGTTGACATCAACTGGCTGATGATAGGGTGAGTCTCTTCAGGAAAATGTCCAGCTTGTTTTTGAAACACTCATTCAGAAAATTAAAAATAGACATGTTTTCCTTTCAGTGCTAGTCCATTTGCATATTTCCATTGTAGGCACATAAGCATATCAAGCACTAAAGCTTGGAGAGCTCTTTGTATTGTAGCAGTACCCATACGGTATGTTTATATTCTCCCTCTTCTTGTGCTCTGCACTGAATGTGTAAAGGAAGCCGCGTACAGGCTCATAAGTAGTTTCAGAGGGAGGTCTGCATCCCTCCCATCCAGAGTTTTTCTCAATTATGTTGGCTTGAGGGCATTCTCTTTTCACCACATTCAACTTACAGTTTTTGGTAAGCCTTGTGCCATTTCTTATGTACCCTTGAGAGTACATTTCTTGCCCCTTTCTATTTTTTCCCTCTTTTTCTGTCTCTGTCCTTTAGCAGTCTCCTATGCCTGCTTTGCTGTGTGTGTGCTTCAGCTGTGTGAGGACAATGGGTTTTGTCCAGTGAATTGGGATGTTTCCCAGCACAGCTGATCTACTTCATTTGGCGACATCTGTTTATACTTTTATTGGGAATGTGCACATATAAACACACAAAGGAGAAGGAAAAGTCCTTTATTGCTGATTTGAGTTTTTTGAGATGTATTTCCAGTTTACACCTACATTTTCTGTCTTGGGAGACCTGATGGCCTGGGAATTGAGGCAGAATTAATACAGTACCTTTTTATGACCTAAGTACAGAGCATGGGAGATGCAAGGAAACCTAGGGCTCCTATACACATGCAGGAAGCTTGTTCTAGTGTGCTGGAACAGACTCTATGTTGGAGTGTCAGTGCAGACTTGAGCATGGAAATTAACGCAATCCAGCAGCCTCCAGCATCATGTGTATCAGTATCCTTGTGCTGAAAAATGGTGGCAGGGTGCTTTAAACTAAAGTTTGTTCAATGAGTTTTAGTTCAGATTGCCCCGCTGCCATTTTTCAGCATGGAGGCACTAATACATGTGACTCTTCGGGCACTTTTAATTAATGCGGCTCTCCAAGCTGCGCTAATTAAAGGCCCCCCAAACACCTCTCAGAGCACATGTATCAACACCCCTACACACACAACTAGTACTATTCAGACAAAAAAAAATGTTTCCTAGCTCAAGGAGTTGCAGCACACATGCAGTGGAACTGTGTGTACAGACAGTGTACCTCAACACTTCATTTGCTGGTAAGTACCATATTTATTTGCATACCATATGCATCTTTTCCCAGGAAATTGACTATCCAAAGTTAGGATGCGTGTCTTAAGCAAACTGATTTCCGTGGCAGAATGGAGGCAGGGGGATGCTGAAATGGTGGCAGGGGGCAGTACCAGATCACCCATGGCTGATTTCTTTGGCCTTATGAAGCAGGAGCAGAGTTGGTCATTAGCATCACTCTCCCTTTCCTGGCTGCAGGGCTAACAGCTACAGGTTTGACTCTGGGTTGACAGTAGTGGTGTTGTCTGAGCAGTAGGGGAAAAGTGACACTGACAGCTGGACTCTACCTCTACTCCATGTGGCTGGTGGGGATTAGCCCTGGGGGAGTTGGACTCTGGAAAAGTCTTGTTTTAAATTCATTCTGCCTTCCCAAAACAAGGTGCATCTCTTCTGCAGGGGTATGCCAATTAATATAGTAACTATGTTTGAGCAGAATACCATTCAGTGTTGCACTGTCAACTCGTATATGGGTCTGCAGGAGTGTGCTGCTACCAAAACTAACAAAAAAAGGAAGGGAATGAAAATACTTTTTTACATGGGGCAGTGTTTGGAGAAAAAGCCAGGGTGGTTTTGTAGTTGTGCAGCCTCTATGAACACAAAAATTAGAATTAGGTATTGAAAATTCAGAATGATGTAAACTGTGAAAACTCCATGAGCTCTTCTTTCCTCAGAAGCTATTCAGTTTGATAAGGAAATCTCCAGAGTACCGCTATGCAGTCGGCTTAATTTAGGTTTGTAAGTTGAGACATTCCTCCATTTTCATAAAAATATGAAATGCATTCGCATAGAGATTTATTGTTTTATAAAACGACCTCTGTTTTTGACATAATATCTACATATCTTCCCTGTAGCAATTCTGAGTTATAAAGGAAGGTTTCATGCAGTTACTTTTTCAGGTTTTATAACTGAATATAATTTTTGACTTGTGACACTCTATTTGAAAATTTGCTGCAGCTTTTCCATGGGAGACTTTTTTTTTATTCCCCCAGAAGATATCTGTACATATCTGTCTCAGGTTGCATTAACATTTAATTAAACAATAGTTTAGGGTAGCCTTTGTGTTATGAGATTTAACTGTTAATGATATACAAGCATTCGACAAGAAATTTATTGCTAGGTTTTCTTGCTTAGTTTAGTTTTTAATTATGTATAGGCAGGTTTTCAAAAATCTAAAAGAGTAGTAAAAATGTCCTTTAAAATGTCCAAGCATTGGACATAACTTTATCTGTGCCCAAGGACAAATTGTGTGAGAGATTATTTAGTGTTTAAAGGAAAAATACGGAGGCGGGAATCTTAATGTGGCTATTAAAATAGCTCCCTTAGTTTAGGGAAAACTGAAAAGGTTTCTTAATATGTAGTATAACATCCATTAAAACTTTCAGTTGTGTAGTGCTATTGTGTGTTCTTAGACTGCTGGTCCAAGTGTGGTACCTGAGGTTTCAGTAGTACATTAAGTAGTATGACCAGCTCTTTTCAGCCTTTCCCTGTTGAGAGAAGTGTTTGCTGTGGTGTGCCATGCTTTCACTGGGTGTTTAGGGGGAGTTACAAGGTTGTGTTGCTTTGTATTATTAGAGAAAGCAAAATCAAAGAGAGGTTTGTGAGGTTTCAGGTTCCTTTCACAGCCCTGTGCAGGTCTGTCTCCTATGCAGTGGGCTTTATACTTCTACAAAGTTCCATTGGGCCTGAGGAGTTTAGTTAATGACCGTGGTTTTCATTTCAGAAGCTTCGACAGTTTTAAAGATTTCGATCGAGGCCATGTAGTGTCTTGAAGATGCAGACTGAAACAAGATCTTGAACTTAAATTTTGAATTCTCTGAGGGAACCATAGTAGAGTGATGTGTTTCAAGTAACTTAGTACTAAGTGTAGAAGACTTCACATCTAATATATGTATTTGCATTGCTGTAGTCCAGCTGGGAAACATGAAAACATGGATAACTAAGGCATTGAGGTCATCTGCCTGCAGGAGATATATTCTTCTAGCCCAGTGGTTGTCAGACTGTGGCATGATGTACCCCTGTGGATATTTGGCATACTTTTAGAAGCTACATGGGAGGAAGAAATGGCAAATCAGAAGAAAGAAAAGGGAGAAGTGTAAGTGCAGGAACAGGAAGAAAAAAGCAAATGGAAACCAATTCTACAGTATCTCTTAGGCCTTGCCAGATCCAGAATCCTGCAAAGAGAGGTGTGGAAATAATAACATGCACTGAAGGGGTGGCTGCACCCCTGCTCCCCCCTTATGAGGGCAAGGAGACTAGCAATAGGACACTTTTTGTTTTAAGTCTGGCAAGACGGTAAAAATAATTCCCTCCTCCCTCCCATTCTCCTGTGTGCTCAGCAGCATGGCCCCTCCCCCCCATATCTTTCCTTCCTTGCCTCTTTGCTGCTGCTGTCCCCCAGCCCCTCGGTCAGCTGGGGTGGTCTCTGGAGCTGTTCCTATCCTGTGGGGTTGCACAGGGAGCCAGGTTTAGAGACAACAGTGGCAGCTGACAGGTTCCCTTCCCTTGCTCCTGTTCTTGGGCTGGCAGAGAATGCCCAGGGGGACTAGGCACAGAGGAGGAACCCGCCTGCCACAGCTGCTGTTCCTGGCTGAGCCTAGCTCTGTGTGCAGCCTAGCTGGAGTGGACAGCAGCGGCTCTGGAACTTCCAACCCAGCCCTAGGACAGTCGGGGACAATGGCAGCAGTGTGTGGGAGAAGTAGGGAGGGAAGGATGGGGGAAGTAGCATGCTGCTGGGCCTGGGGTGGAAGGGAGGGAGGGATTCTTACTTGCTTCTGGGACTTAAAGGAAAAGTCCCTGGCAGTTACTCCCCTGGTGTGGTGGACTAAAATGAAGGTGTGTTTGTCATACTGCACGTCCTGGTCTGTTGCACTGCACCTCCCCTATCCTAAGTGTCTGGCAGATGTTGTATTTTTCACACGATTAACATATTACCAGCCTCAAAGATGTTACTCCTAAATGTGGACCATCTTTGCAGCTGGTTTGTATTGTGTCTTAATTTGAACATACAGCATATTATATGTTCAGTGATAGGGCTTGGCTTGACATCTTCAGTGTCCCAGGGTACAATACTCCATGCCCCCTATCTATCCAGTGAACAAACTGGGGCTGTGCTAGGGCCCTGACCTATTCCAGAGCAATAACCAGGACTGTCAAGTACATTCTGCAGCAACCCATAGTGGGGGCAGGGCATGCTTGCTGTCCCTTCACCTTTGCAATGGAACTAGGGCTGTGCACATAGGCATGGGCCCCTTACACCGAGTGTGTAGGATTTGGGACTAGGACAATGAGGTAGATGAGGTTTTCTTTAGACAATTAGTGGAAGTTTCCAGATCACAGGCCCTGGTTCTCATGGGGGACTTCAGTCACCCTGACATGTGCAGGGAGGGCAATAAAGCAGCTCACAGGCAATCTAGGAAGCTTTTGGAGAGCATAGGGGGCAATTTCTTGGCGCAAGTGTTGAAGAGCTGTGCTCTTCTTCAGCTGCTGGTCAAAAACGGGCAACAATTGGTGGGGGATGTAGAAGTCGATGGCAGTCTGGGCAGAAGTGACTATGAGATGATCGAGTTCAGGATGCTGACAAAAGGAAGAAAGGAGAGCAGCAGAGTATTGTCACTAACTCAAGCCTTGTTGAGTATGGCCTCCCCTGGGAGGCCAGTCTCAAGGGGAAAGGAGTCCAGGAGAGCTGGTTGTATTGTTAAAGAAACTAGAGGTGCACTGATGAAGATTTTTCTGGCCAATACCTATGGCCGATTATTAGCCAGCCATATTAGCCGATACCAGTCCAATAGCTGATATGTAGCCTTGCAGTTTGGAGTTCAGCATCCAGCTGGTAAATCGAAGCGGGGTGTGGGGAGGAAAGAGGCATGGGAGGGAGGGTCAGATCAAAGCCCCTGCATTGAGAGAGGGAGTGGGGTTGGGCAGGGGCAGGCACTGCCAGCCAGGATGGGGCGAGGTGTGGGATGGAGCAGCCGACGGATCATCTGGGAGGCATGGGGATGATGGGCACCCTTAGGGGAGGCACTGGGGGCATGTACCCCCTGGATTTGTGTGTGGGGCAAGGGTGGGCTGCCTGCACAGGCTTGGGGGCTGTGCTGGCCTCTTCCCGGTGTGGGGGTGGGGCTGGGCCGGGCCGGGATTGTGCTCAGGGCAGGCGGGGGTAAAGCAGGGTAAGTGGCAGCAGCACTGGAAGCAGGGGCTATGGGTGGGCTACAGCCCCCCCAAAATTCCCTATAGCCACCCCCATCAGTCCCCTCCCAGCACCGCTGTCTGCCTTGCCTCCCCCAAGCACAGCCCTGGCCCAGCACCCCTGGCAGGGAAGAGGCTGGTGCAGCCTCTGGCCCTGAGCCCACAGCAGACAGCATGCCCTCACCCTGTGCACAGATCTGGGGGGGCGTGTGGCGGGGACCCACCTCCCCTCCCCACTTCCCTGTGTCCCTTAGACGAGCTGCCCATGGCTCTGCCCTGGCCCCAGCCCCACTACCTCTCTCATCATGGGGCTCTCATTCTGCCTCCCTCACACCCCACAGATTTACCCGTTTTCCCCACAGATTTACCAGCCAGATGCTGCTCTCCAAGCTGCCCAGCTGCATTCCTGGCTGCATGCATGTTGCAGCTGCATGCATGCACATAACATTTATCAGTGACAGTATCAGCTGCATCAGGCAAAAAAAGCCAGTTGCTGATATTGTCCATTTTCTTTTTATTAGTACTGATGCGATATGGGCCAATATATCGGTGCACCTCTATAAGAAACATTACTGAGGATGCAGGAGCAAACCATCCCAATTTGCAGGGAAAATAGCAGATATGGCAGGCGACCAGCTTGACTTAGCAGAGAAGTGTTCAGTGAGCTAAAACACAAAAAGGAAGCTTACAAGTGGAAGCTTGGACAGATGGCTAGGGAGGAGTATAAGAATATATACTCCTGAGGCTGAACTCCTCAATGAGTTCTTTGCCTCAGTGTTCCTAAGCGAGGGGCAAGACAAGTCTCTCACTGGGATTGTAGAGAGGCAGCAGCAGGGCGCCAGACTACCAAGCGTAGATCCTGAGATGGTGCAGAGTCACTTGGAGGAACTGGATGCCTTTAAGTCGGCAGGCCCGGATGAGCTCCATCCGAGGGTGCTGAAGGCACTGGCTGACGTCATTGCAGAGCCACTGGCGGTAATATTCGAACACTCGTGGCGCACGGGCCAGGTCCCGAAGGACTGGAAAAGGGCCAATGTGGTCCCCATTTTCAAGAAGGGGAGGAAGGAGGACCCAGGCAACTATAGGCCAGTCAGTCTCACCTCCATCCTAGGCAAAGTCTTTGAAAAAATTATCAAGGCTCACATTTGCGAGAGCCCGGCAGGAAAAATTATGCTGAGGGGGAACCAGCACGGGTTCATAGCAGATAGATCATGCCTGACTAATTTAGTCTCTTTTTATGACCAGGTTACAAAACACCTGGACACAGGAGGAGGGGTTGACGTCGTTTACTTAGACTTCAGGAAGGCCTTCAATATGGTATCCCACCCCATACTGGTGAACAAGTTAAGAGGCTGTGACTCAGATGACTACACAGTCCGGTGGGTGGCGAATTGGCTAGAGGGTCGCACCCAGAGTAGTGGATGGGTCGGTATCGACCTGGAAGGGTGTGGGCAGTGGGGTCCCGCAGGGCTTGGTCCTTGGACCGATACTCTTCAATGTCTTCATCAGCAACTTGGACGAGGGAGTGAAGTGTACTCTGTCCAAGTTTGCAGATGACACAAAGCTATGGGGAGAGGTGGACACGCCGGAGGGCAGGGAACAGCTGCAAGCAGACCTGGATAGGTTGGACATATGGGCAGAAAACAACAGAATGCAATTCAACAAGGAGAAATGCAAAGTGCTGCACCTAGGGAGGAAAAATGTCCAGCACACCTACAGCCTAGGAAATGACCTGCTTGGAGGCACAGAAGCGGAAGGAGATCTTGGAGTCCTAGTGGACTCCAAGATGAACATGAGTCGTCAGTGTGACGAAGTCATCAGAAAAGCTAATGGCACTTTATTGTGCATCAGCAAATGCGTGATGAACAGATCCAAGGAGGTGATACTTCCCCTCTCGGGCGCTGGTCAGACTGCAGTTGGAGTACTGTGTACAAGTTTGGGCGCCGCACTTCAAGAGGGATGTGCATAACCTGGAGAGGGTCCAGAGAAGGGCCACTCATATTGTTAAGGGCTTGTAGACCAAGCCCTATGAGGAGAGCCTAGGGCACCTGGACTTCTTCAGCCTCCGCAAGAAAAGGTTGAGAGGCAACCTTGTGGCTGCTTATAAGTTCATTATGGGGGCACAGAAGGGAATTGGTGAGGTTTTACTCACCAAGTCACCCCTGGGGGTTACAAGAAATAATGGCCATAAGCTAGCAGAGAGCAGATTTAGACTAGACATTAGGAAGAACTTCTTCACAGTTAGAGTGGCCAAAGTCTGGAACGGGCTCCCAAGGGAGGTGGTGCTCTCCCTTACCCTAGGGGTCTTCAAGAGGAGGTTAGATAGGCATCTAGCTGGGGTCATCTAAACACAGCACTCTTTCCTGCCTATGCAGGGGGTCAGACTCGATGATCTATTGAGGTCCCTTCTGACCCTAACATCTATGAATCTATGAATATTGCTCGGGCATGCAGAGATGAAATCAGGGAGGCCAAAGCACAATTGGAATTTCAGCTAGAAAGGGACATGAAGGGTAACAAGAATGGTTTCTATATGTATGTTAGGAACAAGAAGGCCAGGGAAAGCGTTAGTCCCTTACTGAACGGGAGAGGCAGCATAGTGATAGATGATGTGGAAAAGGCTGAAGTGCTCAATGCCTTTTTTACCCCAGTCTTCACAGGCAAGGTCAACTCCCAGACTATTGTATTGGGTAGCACAGTTTGGGGAGAAGGTGAGCCCTCAGTGATGAAAGAATAGGTTAGGGACTGTTTAGAAAAGCTGCATATGTACAAGTCTGTGGGGCTGGATGGGATGCTAAGGGAGTTGGCTGATGTGATTGCAGAGCTGCTGGCCATTATCTTTGAAAACTCATGGTGATGGTGGTCTTGAACAACTGGAAAAGGGCAAATATAGTGTCTGTCTTTAAGAAAGGGAAGAAGGAGGATCCAGAGAACTATAGACCAGTCAGCCTCACCTCCATCCCTGGAAAAATCATGGACCAGGTTCTCAAGGAATCCATTTCTAAGCACTTGGAGGAGAAGAAAGTGATTAGGAACAATCAGCATAGATTCACTAAGGTCAAGTCAACCTACCTGACGCCTTCTACAATGAGATGACTGGCTCTGTGGATGTGGGGAAAGCAGCGGGCATGATGCACCTTCACTTTAGCATAGCTTTTGATACAGTGTCCTATAGCATTCTTGCAAGCAAGCTGATGAAGTATGGGTTGGGTGAATGGACTGTAAGGTGGATAGAAAGCTGGCTGGATAGTCAGAGTCAACAGGTAGTGATAAAATGGCCCGATGTCTAGTTGGCAGTCAGTATCAAGTGAAGTGCCCCAAGTGTCGCTCCTGGAGCCAGTTTTGTTCAATATCTTCATTAACGATGTGGAAAACGGATGGAGTTCACTCAACGAGTTTGTAGATGGCACCAAGCTGCTGGGTGTAGTAGATACATTGGAGGGTAGGGCTAGGATTCAGAGTGACCTAGACAAATTGGAGGATTGGGCCAAAAGAAATCTCATGAGCTTCAACAAGGACAGGTGCAAAGTCCTGCACTTAGGATGAAAGAATCCCATGTGCCACTACAGACTTGGGACCAATTGGCTAAATAGCAGCTCTCCAGAAAAGGACCTGGGGATTACAGTAGACAGTAAGCTGGATATGAGTCGTCAGTGTGCCCTTGCTGCTAGCTTGCTTGGCAACATATTGGACTGCATTACTATGAGCGTTGCCAGCAGATCAAGGGAAGTGATTCTTCCTCTGTATTTTGCACTGGTGTATCTATATCTGGAGTAGTGTGTCCCCCACTGTAGAAGGGATGTGGACAAGTTGGGCAGAGTCCACTGGAGAGCAGTGAAAATAGTTCAGGGGCTGGAACACATGACTTATGAGGAGAGGCTGAGGGAACTTAGTTTATTTAGTTTGCAGAAGAGCAAACTGAGGGCAAGGTTTTTATAGCAGCCTTCAACTCCCTGAAGGGTGTGGTTCCTAAGAGGATGGAGCTAGACTGTTCTCATTGATGGCAGATGAGAGAACAAGGAGCAATGGTTTCAAGTTGCAGCAAGGGAAGTTCAGGTTGGACATTAGGAAAAACTTTCTTACTAGAAGGGTGGTTAAGCACTGGAACAGGTTACCTAGAGAGGTGGTGCAATCTCTATCCTTGAAGGTTTTTAAGACCCAGCTCCAGAAGGCCCTGGCTGGGATGATCTAGTTGGGAATGATCCTGTTTTGAGCAGGGGTTTAGACTAGATGAGCCTTCCAACTCTAATTTTCTGTGATTCTATGTAATGTCTTCCTAGTTAGTAGGATGCTAGTTTTTCTGAGCTTCGTACCTGATTCTGTTGCAGGTCCCAGCATTCAGAGTGGCTTACCACTCTGGAAAACTCCTGGTAGCAGGGTTTGGCAGCTTCAGTGAAGACTTCTAGAAGGCTATCTTGGCCTCAGGATAGATTTGGATGGATTAATTAGGTTTCTTTCTGCATGTCTGAGGCTTTTTTTTATCCCATATTGTTTGGAGTTTCTGCCCTCCTTTGAGACCAGCACACTGTGTCAGGAAATGAAGGAGATTTGTGTGGGGGATGAGTTGCATGTTGCACATGCTGAGTTGAACCAGCATGTTGATTAACAACTTTTAATCTTGGGAGAATTGTCCTTTAGCAAGCTTTGGAATTTGTTGGAGTCCACAGATCTTTGAGGGTTGCACCTGATGTGTGTTTATACCCATCTTTTACTTTCTCTCCCCACTGTGGGTATATTGGACTAAACATTATTTGCACGACATCTATAGGTAGAATTAGATCTAAATTATAGCTGTTATTCATTTTTGTAGTTTCTACAACAAGCAAATGGTAAGACCTCTAAAACATGAATGTTGGCCTTGCAATCCTTATTGTGGCAAAACTCCTGTTGCATCACTTGTAAGTTTAATGTCCTTACCATGAATGCTTCCCAGTGAGAGTAGAGAGCAGCATAAAAATCTGTTTTTTGATTATTCATATAAATGTGGAATCCTGTGTTCTTAAAACCAAAGTGCACAGTATTAGCTTCTTAGGGAGTAATGTTCTAATGTTTTACCAGGCACTTTCCTTGAGTTACAATTGGCTACAAGTCCCATTACCTGCAAGCGTTAAAAGTTGTGCTTGTCGATCCACAAAAGATTACATGAATCTTCAAAGTCCACTATATTCCTGCATTGCCAGGCTCTGCAGATGAACTGCACCTTTCTCCCGTGTAGTCAGAGGACCTAGTCACCATCCAGGTTAAACTTTTGTAAGAAACTATCTGGAGATAAGGAATTAGAGCAATTTCAATAGCTAAGGCAGTGGGTGTCAAACTTATGGGCTCCCAGGTCAGATCAAGCACATGGAGCCATGTGATCTGATCCGTATAGGGCATGTGCTGGCTCTGGCACTCCCCATACTGCGTGCCTGTCTGGGGCATGTCCTGCATGCATTCCTTGCATCAGACCAGCTTTGTATTCTGGCTCTGGGGCTGGCCCAGTGCACAGGGCTGGGCTGGCAGGGCACCACATGTAGCGCCACCCCATGCTGTCCCCTTGTGCTGTGTGCGCTGTGCATGGCAGGTCCAGTTTGTGCACTCTGCACAGCCCAAGTTGACGCTGGGATCATTCTGCATATGGCATGTGACCTGAGCTGGTCCAGGTGGGACGCTACATGCAGCCTGTGCCCCAGACTCCCTGTGCTCTGTGCAGCTCTGGGTTCAGTGGCATGCCTCATGAGCGGGCATGTTGCATGCAGCATACGAGCTTTATGTGGCACAGGATTGGTCCCAGACCCATGGACCAGCCCAGTGAACCTTACTTGGCCCCAGGGCTCAATGAGTTTTGACACCCCGGAGCTATGACAATTGGATGACCCTTGTTGAAGCAGAGTATAGTGTTTTGAGCTTTGTTTGCTCCTAAATGCTCTGCAAAAGGGAAGCTGACCTCTGGTCCCCAATGGGCAGCCAGGCAGCTCACTTTTGGGGTTGAATCCTGGCAGAAGCTGAGACATTGATACAGGGCTGAGGGAGGGGCGTTGTCTGATGCTCACTCACTCTGCTTGTTGTAGCATTGCAACAGCTTCCACTTACTTTGTTGAGTTGCTGGACTTGGTCCCAGGAAAGTGAAGAACTAGCAAAGGGAGGAGAATGAGAGAGATTTACTTATTTCTCCAGTTGTCATCAATAACTTTTCTTTGGTATCTGCAGGGTGCACACCTGCTAATAAGTAGGGGAAAAACTTTGGTAATATTTCATTAGAGGAGGTTACTTCAGTGTTCATTTGACAGACCAGGAGTTAGTTCAGTGCTCACCGCTGCCGTGGCAGCTCCTTGTTTTTGCTTTCTTCAGATCAGAACTTGCTTGTAGGACATTCCTGAACATGGCACCATAACTGAATTGTGCGCAGACTGCAGTCTGGTTTCTTGTGATATCTTAACATGTCCTAATTGTCTCTCCCCACAGGGTGCTGACTCTGGGAGGAGGACTGCCGCATTTGGAACACCTTAATCTCTCGGGTTGTCTTACTGTAACTGGCGCAGGCCTGCAGGATTTAGTCTCTGCTTGCCCTTCTCTGAATGACGAACACTTTTACTACTGTGACAACATTAACGGTAATGTCTCTTTCTATAAAGACGCATGATGATTTTCTGGGGCTCCATGGGATTTTTTAAAGTTTACTTTAATGTAGCACCAGACACCAGATTCATATGGTCTTAGTAGGTCCTTACCAGGATTTAGGTGGGTGTTAGATGCCCAAGTCCAAAGGAGCAGTTCAAATTAGCTTGGTGCCAGCTTCCTACGGCTGTATTACCTGCCTCAGTCCACTGTTTCCCTTCATTTGGGACTGCAAGAGTCATGGGGCTAGGAAGAGAGTTTTTAGCAGAGGGAGCCAGCCTTGGTAGCTTCTTGTTAGGATATTCCCCTGGGATTGGGGAATGCTTGGCAATGGCCCCTACTGTGAAGTTTATTTCTGTTTTTTTCAGCCTAATATGAAATGCTTTAGTATTTCCCATAGAGTATCTCTAAGTGCCTCTGGTCTTCCTGAATCCCTGTGGAGATGCCTAGCACCCCCTGTATGCTCTGTTCAAATGCTCAGATGCATAAACCCAAATTGTTCCTAGATCATATCTGTGAAGTTTCCCCAGTGACTATATGGGATTCCTAGACTTCTGGCTAGATCATTTTGAATCCTCTGGGACGGATGTATTCAATTGTAAGTCATTGCTCTGCCCAAATTTAAGTGCAGACTGAGGCAATTTGCATCCTGCCCTGAGTTTCTTGATTTATCCATGGAACCTTAACTCATTTCTTCATTTGCTCTGTTGGATCTTTCAAATTTTAAGTAGCTTGTAAACATATCTGTTTTCTTGTACTGGTGAGCAGTACCTAAGAAAACATGTTTGTGATTTCACATGAGGGAAATGGTATTATTTAGTCTGGAGAAGAGAGGACTGGGGGGGGGGGGGAAGGGATTTAATAACAACTTGGACTACCTGAAGGGTAGTTACAAAGAAGATGGAGCTGAACCGTTCTCAGTAGTGGCAGATAACAGAACAGGGAGCAATGGTCTCAAGTTGCAGCAAGGGCAATTTAGATATTAGGAAAAACTTTCTTTCTAGGAGGGTAATGAAGCACTGGAACAGGCTGTCCAGAGAGACTGTGGAATCTCCATCCTTGGAGGTTTTTAAGACTTGGCTAGACAAAGCCTTGCCTGGAATGAGATAGTTGGGGATAGCCCTTCTTGGAGGAGAGGATTGAACCAGCTGACCTCCCGAGGTCCCTTCCAAGCCTAATTTTCTATGATTCTTGAAGACGAGGGATGGGAGTTCTGAATATCCCATAATTCTTTTGTCATTGTTCTCAATGTCCGTTCCCTGCACCACTTTTTCAGTATCCATCTCTTCCTTCCTATTATAATGAGAAGGCAGAGGGAGCTCACTGGAAAGACATTGGCTCTTTTCCTTGACTTTTTGTTCCTTAAATATACCACTTTGTTACCACTGGGAGATACAGGTCCTAGAAGAACAGAGTAGCTGTTTTTGCACGCTTAGAGCAGTGCACTGAGTATTGGACTATCATTTTTAAGAGTTTTCATTTTATTTCTTGACCTTTTGCAAATTATAAGAGTTTTGAACTGAAAAGAGTTCTTCTCTGTGAACTGGCTTTCGTTAAACATGGATTTTGAAGACCCTCCATAAAGGGCAGTCACTTGAACAATATTTAGAATATGAGTATTATGCTTTAAAGATGGTGGGTATATGTTCATTCAATCCTCCCATTCTCATGCTATAACATTGGCCAGGGATGAATCTAGGTTGGGGAAAAATGTTGGTGGTGATGGGCGCTGGTCAATGTATACAATACAATTATAATGAGACCTTTGGCTGCTGCCACAGTTGGAGTTGGGTTCTGTTATGCCAGGTACAAGACAGATTCATGGGAAATTATGGCTCCTGTCCCTAACAACTTGTGTTCTGAGTATAATCAAATTATACAAGGTAAGTGTAATGCAAGAGAGAAGGGCAGGAACGGAGGGGAAAGCTAACAGAATGAGATCACGTTCTAATGGTTGACTGTGCATCTGATGGTTCTGAATTACTGGAACCTATTAAAAAAAAATCCACAATCACTGTGGATATTGACCTGATGTTCATATGATGTGTTGGAACCTGAAGGCGTGTTACAGTTTAGACACTGAAATCCCTTCTCGCATCCTTGGGATATAGCCAACTCAGGTGCAGAACGGTGGAGTTTTAACAATACAAGGGAGATTTGACAAGCAAAGAGTCCAGACCAGTTGGATGGAAAGGCTCGCATGGAGCTTTACTTGGTGCTGGATTATTAGGCCCTAGCAGTGGAGTGGAAAGTGAATATTATACCCAAACAGCCTGTGCTCATTACTCCTGCAGCTTTTTTCTTTTTCCTATGCCATGGATTTTGACTAGTGCACCCACCCACTTTTCTTGGTGATTTCCTTCCTTTCTTCCTACTAAAACAGTTGCCTTGCCAGACTGTTTCCACATCTCCCTTTAAATCAGGGGTGGGCAGAGTGCAGCCTGTGGGCCACATGCGGCCCACCAGGCCATTCTGTCCGGTCCGTGAGGCCCCTAAAAAATATAGAAAATTAATATTTATCTGCCCCTGGCTGCCTGTCATGCGGCCCTCGATGGCTTGCCAAAACTCAGGAAGTGGCCCTCTGCCCAAAATAATTGCCCGCCCCTACTCTAAATCCTTCACTGATGCCCTGTTTGCACTGTATTCGATTTAAACCTACTTTTTAAGGCTCTTTACAAACCTGGCCCACTCTCTCAGTTGTTTGTCACTCTCCCTCCCACCTTCCATTCTCTTAACAATACCAGCCTTGATCACACTGTCTGCATTTATCTCTACATTTTTTTCAGTCCCCCAACCAGTAACATATGAAACACCCTCCTCTTAGTTTGTGAAGTCATAAGAGTTTTTAAATATTACTATTTAGAGGAGCGAGACATAAGCATCTCCAAGCTGAGTACATTTGGAATATTACTGCTGTAATGGTGGCTGTGCCCTCTCTGGTTGCTGGTACCTGCATTTACTGTCATGTCTAAAATTAGATTGTGAGGTCAGAGACTGTCTTGCTTTGTTCTGTAAACCATTCACCATGGTTGTGGATGCTATCTATGTAACCTGTATAAAACAGTGTGGCAGAGGGCTGATTATGGGAGACAGAATATAATTGCCTCATTTACCCCTACTGTTGAGAGAAGTGTTGTATGATATTTAATGTTCTCTCAAATTAAGCATAGTTAAGGCCTTTACCTTCTGAGTACTGAAGCTTGGATAACTAACCATGGTGGGTAATAATATCCTTCATTAAACCCCCTCTACAGTTTATTTTGGATGGTATATTCCTAACTTCTCATTCAGCCTGGCATGTGGTACTACTTCTCATAATATTAAACAGACATCATATTCTATCCCAGATGTAGCTGCATTTCTGTGATTGTTGAAGTTATTCCTGTATCACTGCAGTTCTTCATAAATAAGAGCAGGAGGATTAATAATCAATTAAAGTGTTTTGTTTCATCTCCAGCAGCTTAAGTTTCTGTGGCTTTCATTTATCATACTTTGTACATCAGAAGCATTATACACGAAAGCACTGTAAAATAATTACCGAATTCTCTGCATGTTTGTGTGGTGGGGTTTTTTTGTTTTTTTTGTTCTCCACCTCTCTGGGGTTGTTTTGTGGAGAGGGGATGCGTAGTACGGTGTTGGAAAATTCCTCGTTCTTGAATCACAAAAAGTGGAACCTGAAGCATGGGATTACGAATGATTCAGGTTTTGCTTTGACATCTGTTAGCATGCAAGGTCTTCATTCCCAACTGCAAACTTTTCTTCATAGTTTTCCTGTAAATAGTGGGTCTGATGCCATCAGCCCAAGGCATGCATTCTCATGACCTAGATGGAGCAGGTCTCACTGGAGCTATGCTGTAGAGATGTTTGCAATTTTCACATTCTCATGAATGTGATGAGAACTGCTTGATGTGCATGCAGTTTTTATAGCTCCTGTTTCACTAGCAAGAGTCATATCACTTTATCCCAGCAGAGTTAAAGTGGTACAACTTTTGTGAGTAGATGAGTCCAGTATCTTGGTTTGAAAGAGCTCTTTCTACAAAGAAGTTTCTTGCTCTGAGACATTCTTGGTTTACTGGGGCTGTATAATGATATGGTTCAACTCTATACATGGAAAGACTCCAACAAGAGGTTACATATCCCATTGTAAAACTGACCTTGAGTTCCAGATAAGGCTGAGAATAGTTTGTCTGAATGCACACCTTTGCTGCTCAGCTTATTTCTAGAAAAAATATGATGACAAAGCATTTTACCCAAATGAGATGAAGCTAATGTGATCTCTTTGAATGAACTATGGTAACTAAAGTTTGGTTATGTTCTTCAGTTGTTCTGGTGCTAGTTCAGCTACAAGTTGCCTCCTTATTGCACTCCTGAGTCCAAAAATCTGGGTTGCAAGAGAGCTCAAAGGCCTAGGCTAAGGAATTGAGATGCTGGGGAAATAGGAGTTTGATTTTGATGATGATTAGTTTTGTTACAAAACTTTAAAGATCCACAGGAACAGAGCTTGCCTCTAGGTCTGTCAGTGTATTTTGAAACCTTTGCTCAGGGTACGGGATCCTGTATACTGACATTACTGCTGATTTGACTTGGTGCAAATGTTTTGGGTATTGCTTGCATCTTCTGGATAACTGGAATTCTGCTGAAAAGTTCAATGCTTTACTTCACTGAGTTTTAGATTGCCTAGCATGAGTTCCAAATAATATTGGCCTTATTCACTATTGTAGTTAATGCTCAATTTCATCACTTTTATTTTTCATCACTTTTCAGTGTGTTGCTCTTGTCATCTTCCCTCAAATGCTCCATGCATTTAAACAATCTAGAAGAAGAGTCTGTGCACTGGACTGAAATACTAAGATTCTTCTGACTTGCTGCGGATCTGAGGAGGAAAATATCTAACCTCTCTTTCTGTAACATTAAGCTACTTCCTGCCTCTCTGGGCTGTGGAAAAGAGAAGTTATTTCTGTTTCACAATTGGGTTTTGCACAGAGTTATGCATCCTTTGCTTAAACCACTGGGTATGTTTACAGCAGGGGTGGGCAAAATGGCAGATCTGGCCAGCATCTGGACTTCATTTCCCAGCAGCCCCTGCCCGTGTTGCTGTGACCAGTTTCCATGGAGACCCCAGCAGCAGTGGGGTGTGACAGTGTGCTGGGTTTCTGTAGAGACCAGTCCCAGCAGTGCTGGCATGGGGCATGGCTGGGCAGGGAGCTGCTCCGGGGCCAGGGCTGGGAACTTGCAGTGGCGACAGCATGGTCCAGAGCTGGGGCAGAGCCATGATCCACTGCCTGCACACTCCAGTGCAGGCAGCAGATTGCAGTTCTGCTCTGGCTTCAGACCACACTGTCACCACTACAAGATCCCGTCCCTGAAGCAGCTCCACACCAAGCCATGTGCCCTGCCAGCGCTGTTAGTGCCAGTCTCCATTGAAACCCTGGCTCCACCGTGTTATGCCTTTGCTGCTCCTGGGGTCTCCATGGAAATTGATTGCAGCGATTGCTGGGAAATGGAGTCTGCTGTGGGCCCAGTCTGGCTCACAGGCCGGAATTGGCCCACCCCAGTTTACCACTGTAAACTATATCAGAAACTATAGCTTTAATATACTGCCATTAGAGCTTACATTGACTTTGTAGCTTCGCTCTGGTGGTAAAAACATAGATAAAAGGGACATAGCCCTAAGCTGTTACTTGAACAATTAGTTCATTGCAGCTAATGCTACTGTCCAGACTGGGTAAACTGGTAACTTTTGCATGGTGCCTTGAAATGAACAAAGTCTGACTGGATCAGTTTGAAAAAGTGGATATCCAGTCAAGACCTTCCGATCAGGATGCCCTATCTCAACGTATATGGGTTCAAAGCAAGGGTTGTTTATATCAGCATCAAAAATGACCTCAGCTGGGATGGAGGGACGTGGGGAGGGAGACGCAGTAAAATATGACAGTGTTGTTGTCTTTGAAGCTGTGTTGCAATGTACATCCTGTGGCAAGCTGAATAAGTAAGTGATCCTCTGTACTGTGTCAGCTGAAGTACCTACCTGTTCTTCAAGTGCATTACAGCAATCCAAGTTCAAGGTGATGCCATATTCCATATACCATGCCACATCAGGTAATGCCATATACCATATCCTGTGCCACATGTCCCTGCAATATGACACTTATCTTCTGTTGGAAAGGCAGAATGAAGGAAAAGAAAAGAGAGGTTTTCTTTTCCAGTCTTTGCTGCTATGGTCTTGACTGAGCCAGGCAGTGAAGTCCAAGGGAGGGGAGTACTGTCATGAGAATCATTTCCCCTTCCACTACTCTGCGAACACACAGCTCTGCCAGTACAGCTATTGGCAATGGCTATGAGAGAGTTAAACCTGTAGCTGCATTGGCCCTGCAGCAGGGTCGGGGGAAATAACACTGATGAGTAGATTCTACTCTTATCTCAAGCAGTCCTGGTGGAGATGGTGCTGAACACAACCCCCTGCCTCCATTTTGGATGGCTAATTTTCAGGAAAAAATGTGAATGTGATATACGGATAAATACGGTATTATATTATTGCCTTAGAATGTGGCACAACTAATTGTGACTATGAGAGAAGAGGTTATTACAGGTGCACCAGCCACAGACTTTTTAAAAAAGTGTAATTTGTGGCCTTCCCTGTGAGGAGATAAAATGCCATAACCTGCAAACCTCAAAACTGAGAGCAGCATATAGTCTCTCCATTGAAGAAGTCCAGTACCAGAGGTGTAACAACCAGGTACTGCATCCTGGGCGGAAGCTGGAGTAGGGCCGGTGGCAGCATCTGCTGTTCTCATGCCCCCTCTAAGTAGGTGTACCAAATTATGCTACTGGCCAAATTGTCTCCATGTTTTCTGGATTAAGATTTATCCAGTTCATATTTAGGTAAGAGAAATATATATCCTTCTTCTGCCATCCCCCATGTTCACATGGGGGGGGAAGTGGGAAGAAGAACAATATGGTTTTATTGCAAGATTCAACAGCATATTTGAGCTAAACAGATTCTTTTGATAGTGGAAATCCAGTCCAACAGAGGGAAGCATAAATTAAAATGTAAAGGTTGGATGCAAAATATAAAAATAAACATTCAGGAAGCAAAAAAGAAACTTAAAGAGCAAATAGCCAAAGATAAAAAATGCTCACGTATAGTGAAGTGAGATAAGGAAACAAACAAGAAATTCACAAAGTGTAGCAGAAAGGGAGACTGGGAGAGAATAGCTAGGCCTGCAGAACTATTGGTAAAATGTGAAGTTAGTGAGGGCAGGGATACCCTAGAGAAACTGAAAGGTTACTTGGTACATAGTGTAGGACGGGGTAGGCATCCTCCAGCACTTGTGCCAGTGTGTGGCACATGAAGACGTTTTGCTTGACACATGTGCCTCAGGATGGACGGTGCAGAAGGGGCCAGGGCTATGTTGCCACAACAAGGATCAAGCCCCTCTTGGCTCCCCCGCCATCTGTCCCTGGCACACATGCCAACATCTTACAAGTCCAGGTTGCAGGTGTTTTTGGCACTCTGCCCAAAAATGTTGCCATCCCCTGCTTTAGGATGTTGGAGAGAGAAGTTCTTTTGGCTGAATAAATGGGGAAATGCTAAAATTTGAGAAATGCTTGAGTTACTAACAAGAAGTCTTTGTTTAGTGTTATTTAAAAAGAAAACAAATAACAACCCTATCTGGCATCAAGCTAGGAATGGCCAGCCATTAATGAATGGGGGTGCTTTATTTCAATATTGAGTCATAAAACACCTGAAATTATTTTAGCATATCAAAGAAAATTGAAGACAGGAGGGCCAGAGAGATGTAGTTTAACTGAAATTCAGGTTCTTGTGGAAGCTAAGTAGCTAGGGCCTAAGAAGCAAAGAACTGTCATAGATCGGGAATTGGCGAGAAAAAGAGTAGAAAATAAGTATTTCATTTTCAGCATGAGTTAAGATTCATAGGGTCCGTTTCCAGGAATAGTGTTGCTTTTAAGATGGTTATTCATGATTTTGAAAATGAGGTGGCAGCACTTCCAAACAAGTTAAGAGAAGATTGTGAGGAGCTGCACCAAAATCTACAGATTACATTACCTTTCACTTTTAAGGTAAATTAAATAAATTTTACTTTGGAAGGAACAATTTTAACTACTTGTATGTATTTTCTGGGCTTTAAATTAACTGTAGCCACTCAGGGAGCAAAAGGCAGGTAGTGTTAAAGCATAAGAAAGAATGAGGTGAAAAACAGCATAACGGTAGCCTAATACCATTTTATAATCTAATGGCATGCATGATTCTGGATGTATTATTTTGAACAAGCTCTAGCAGTAATGGAAAGGGCCCAGAGATCCTCTCAAAATGATTTGACTGGCCCAGTAGACTGTGATAGGAAAGCCAGGAGACTGCTACAACTTTAGGCTACTTACAGACACGGAAAGAAAAAAAAATACCAGCGCTTTACTTTAAAGTCAGCATGCCTCTGCACTGAGCGTATCCTACGCCTGCCCAGAACAGGCATTGTGTTAGTTTGACTTGGCTTGCCCAATGTCTATATAGGTTGGGTGCTTCAGTGGGGCTGTTTGGCACTTTTATCTAATCGCTGATTGAATGAGCTATTAGATAAAAGCGCCAAAAAGCCTTGCTGAATCGCCTGATCTATACGACCCAGGGGAACTGGGTCGAACTAACACGCTTCCTCTTCTGGTAAAGTGGTGGTTTTTTCATGTCTGTCAGCAGCCTTAAAGCGTTCCTGCCAAGAGCATGTGGTCAGTCCCTTTTCCCTGCCCAGCGCTCCAGGAAGTGCCATGTCTCACTAGCATTGCTAGAAGTGCCTCCTACGCATGCAGTGTGGAGGGCCAGAATCTGGTGCAGTGATTAGAAAGATTTGATCAGAAAATATTCCTCTAAATGGGTCCTTGTTGCACTGTCTCTGGTTGTCTTCCTGCAGCACAAATTCAACATACTGACAAACTCTTTTTTACTGCTCTGCAGACAAGTCCAGGTGCCTTTTATTGTCCTCATGCTTGAATAAAATTGCTATTTAAATTGTTCTTCAGAATTTGGCTCATTCTGAAGCAGGAAATGGTTATTCCCAGGCACCAGGTGGTGTTTTCAGTGCTGGCACATAGAAAAATCATTTCACTTGAGAGCTAATCACATCTGACTAGTTCTCTAGTTATAGCTAGAGAACAAATCGGGACAGAAAGCATCTAAATGCTGTTGTCAGCAGTGTTGTTTCTCTGTCCATAACCATATTTCAAATACATTAAAACAATGCCTTAACACTGGATTCAGGGTTGTCTGGTTTCATTTGTATTTTTAGTGCAGTAAGGGGAGGAGGTGGGTAGTGTTAAATGATTTTCCACACAGTTTAAATTGATTGTGAATAGCTGAATTTGGTGGGAAACCAGAGTTCAGCAAGTTGAATGGAAGTAAATGTTGTGTCTTCAAAAGGGTAACATCATACATACGGCCAAAACTGAGGGAATCCTGTAGTGCTAATGATAATAGTTTGCTCTCTGTATATACTCTTTTAAGTATTTTAAATCAAAGGAGAAACGGTAAGTGACGGTAAGTGAAGTCGGGTAGAATTACAATAGCAATGTTTGAATTCACGTAAGTTTTATATGAGTTGTGCAGCTTATTCCTGGCTGACAGATTCTTTGGTATGGGGTCAGATAGTCCACTAAGATGTAGTTCTGTTCAATCTTTATTCTGACTCGGTACATACATGTTAGCTGACAGGCTTTTATTTGTCTGCATCGGTTAAAATCCCATTTCAGTTTTTGAGGGGATTTAGATTGATCAGGGGGACACTCTCACTTTTAAAATATTCTCTAATTTGTAAAAATGTTCAAGTGTTATCTGCAAATTAAGCTTTTATGTATGTAATAGTGTTTTGGAAAGAAATTGTGAACTACAGTAATAAAAAGGTGAAGCTGACGTTACAACTGTGATGCATCATTTTTCTTTTTAGAGTTGGGACAGACACAGGGTAGTTATTCAGACATGCAGATGTGTAGCTGAATATTAGTTTGTGGAGATAAATGTGCTGAAAATGTTCAAGTGTGTGATCTCATATTCTGTACACATGATAACTACAGCATTCATGGATTTCAGTAGCAGTGAGTTTTGGTGACTGAAACTCATGGTTAAGATTATCTATGTACAAAAAGCCTGATTTCAAAATAATTCCTCACAACTCCCACAGCTTAGCCCCATTGCACTTTCATTATATAAAAAGGGTGGAGTAACCTAACACTTATCATAAAAAATTGTTTCCATTACAGAGGGAATATAAATTTGCCTGGTTTTAAAAGCACGGTTATAGAAATCAGGTTATGATTTTGAATAAACACAGTGGTCATAATGAAGATGCTTTCTGTACATTCTTGAATTTCTAGTGAGAATGCAAGAGATCTAACTAGTGAGGAGTTTTTCCAGGAAAATAAATTCCAGGCTAAAAGCCACCTCCATAGAAGCACACTTCCTCGCTTCTAAACTCCCATTTCTTTGTTTAAATTATCTAGTGCATAAATCACCAGGTTGCCATGGTAGTCCTGAAAATGAGCAGAACTTGTTTTTCCTCCTTTAACATTTGTTCTGTTTTCATGCAGGTCCTCATGCTGAAACCGCCAGTGGATGCCAGAACTTGCAGTGTGGTTTTCGGGCCTGCTGCCGCTCTGGCGAATGACCCCTGACTTCTGATCTTTCAGTCTACTTCATTTAGCTGAGCAGGCTTCCTCTCATGCACTTTACTTCCAGTCCACATCTTGTGTTAACAATTCTTTCTGGAGTGCGATTTGTTATACTGGTCCCTCCTTCCCCACAGCTTTACAATCTTGATCCTGAGTGTCCTGTACAGTGTTGTACTGATCTCACAGAATCTCATTTGGTTTGAAAGGTGGTGGGTTTTATTTTACTTAATTTGAGGGAGATGGGAAAACGCATCAGATTTTTTTAATGCCACTTTTTCCAGGTTTGGCACTTAAATATACTTTTATTGGATTTTTTATGTTGAGTGGAACTTAATCTCTCTCTCTCTGTGTCTCTCTCTCTCTCTCTAACCCACAATTAGAACATAAAGCTTTGCAAATAATTTGAAATATACTTTTTGTTATTTGGGTAACAATATACATCTTTAGAAGTGTTGTTTCTCCCTCTTTCCTCTGACCCCTAAAGTCCTTCCTTATGCTGCAAAATTAGGGAAGGGCCAATCTTTCCTATAGCACTGATTTTTGTATTTGGGCTTGAAAAATTATATTAAAATAAAACATTCCCATCAACACAACAGGTTTACTTAGCACTCAAAATCAGTATAATTCTAAGGTGTAATGACACAATGTACAGTGCTGTATGACTCCACAAGTCATTTGTGTATGTATGGTAACTCCAGAGCAGCCCCGGGGGATCTGCACCGTCTCTTCTTATAAAATCTGTTAAGATGCTAAATTTTGAAAGGGAGTTTCAAAGTGTTAAGTTTTCAACCATATGAACATATGTACCAATCAATAAACATGTCTTTGAGGACTTAACCAATGATGAATAATCAATTTTGATCTGAACACGGGGAGTACTTGCGGCCGCATGTAATTTGGAGTGGAGATTGGAAAAAAATCTGCTGTTAGAAACAGCGCCCTGCATATTCTTCCTTACTGTCCTAGTCTCAGTACAACTGCAAGTTGGCAGAATTCTTTGGAAGAGCCCATTAGGAAGCATATATTCAGGAAACTCTGGCTCCTTATTTTGACATATTACTCATTGATATTTGATTCCCCATTGATTGGATAAACATGTGAAAGGGCTGTTGCCGTGCTATATCAAGCTTGCAGGTTTCTCGGATCTCCACTTTCCATAGGCTAGTGGTCTGACCAGGAAACTATCAGGTAAAAGGTAGGTGATGGCTTTGGTATTGAATTATGCCTTTGGCCTTGGGCAAGGCAAGAATGCCTTGTTTGTGACTCTTGATAAGGCACAGGTATGAGTTAGCTGCCAAGCTGCTCAGTATAATCAGGATGCAGGCATTTAGGCACCTACAGAACTCTTATCAGCGAAAGGCAGAGGTAATTGTTAGTGGCTACTGAATGGAAGTTTGGAGGGTTTACATTTTTGGACTGAGGTGTTGAAACCCTTCTGTCAGGTTGGCCCAGTGTACCTTTGCCAGACTCGCAGCACCGTATCACATGCTGACAACATGGAAAAGTCATAAACAAGGAAAGAGAAACCCCTGGGAGCAAAAGTCTGCAAGTGTTTGGAGGGCAGAAGCTCTGGAGATACTGCACACCAATGGTCAGGGTTGGTGTTTTAGCTATTAGGTGTGACTGTTGATGTAACCACACAGTGCTGTGGATGGGACACTGGAGGGAGTCAAGGAACTTTTGCTTCTATTCCAGAATCGACTACCGACCTGCTTTGTGGTCTCAAGTAAGTTGCTTTGCTTTGCTTCTGTTTCTCCTTACTGCCCGTTACTTAACTTGCACATTTTAAACTAAATTAGGCAGAGATTGTCCAGTGTTACGTTTTTGTAAAGTGCCTAGTACACTAGGGCATGCATTGCAGTTGAGATCTCTGTGCTGTGGTAGAACTGATAACAAACGGACAGGGAAGTTTTCTGACAGTAGGAGCTACTGCAACATTTTGCTGGGACCGTCTGATCCCAGCAGTCTTTCCTGCCCAAGTGCACGATGGCTGGACCTGATGATCTGTAAGGTCTCTTCCAGCCCCTAAAAAACTATGAAACTATTTCACACGAGGAAAATGATGGATGATCCATTGCTTGGTACATTTATGACTACACTGTCAAAATACTTTAATCTTCAATAACTGGATTACTCCATAATTTTCCATTTGGGGGATTTATTGTCTCTCTAAAGTATCTAAGTGTTACACTGCTTTGTAAGTCCTAGACTGTTCATAACATGTAAAAAATCATTTTATGTTGTCAGTGGGGGACAGTGATCACCTAATAATAGAATTCACCATAAGACGGCGAGTGGGTAAGGTAACTAGCAGGGTGAAAGTGCTAGACTTTAGGAAAGCTGATCTCAATGCACTCAGGCGATTAGTCAAGGACGCACTGCAGAGTAGGAGTTTTGAAGTCATGGGAGCCCAAGAAGGGTGGCTGTGCCTTAAGGAAACGATCCTTTGGGTACAAAGCGAGACGATCCCCATATGGGGTAAAAGAGGGAAAGGGGCCAGGAGGCTTCCCTGGCTGACCGCAGAAATCCAGGGCAGCCTAAGGGCCAAAAGGGGAGCACATAAAAAGTGGAAACAGGGAGAGATCACCAAAGACGAATATACCTCCTCTGCTCGTGCTTGTAGGGAGGCAGTTAGACGGGCCAAAGCTACATGGAGCTGAGGATGGCATCCCAAGTAAAGGACAACAAGAAATTGTTTTTTAGATATATAGGGAGTAAACAGAAGGCCCAGGGAGGAATAGGACCCCTGCTAAATGGGCAGAAACAATTGGTGACAGACAGGGGGGACAAGGCTGAACTCCTCAATGAGTTCTTTGCCTCAGTGTTCCTAAGCGAAGGGCACGACAAGTCTCTCACTGGGATTGCAGAGAGGCAGCAGCAAGGCGCCAGACTTCCACGCGTAGACCCTGAGATGGTGCAGAGGCACTTGGAAGAACTGGATGCCTTTAAGTCGGCAGGCCCGGATGAGCTCCATCCGAGGGTGCTGAAGGCACTGGCTGACATCATTGCAGAGCCACTGGCGGGAATATTCGAATGCTCGTGGCGCACGGGCCAAGTCCCAGAGGACTGGAAAAGGGCCAATGTGGTCCCCATTTTCAAGAAGGGGAGGAAGGAGGACCCGGGCAACTATAGGCCAGTCAGTCTCACCTCCATCCTTGGCAAAGTCTTTGAAAAAATTATCAAGGCTCACATTTGCGAGAGCCCGGCAGGACAAATTATGCTGAGGGGAAATCAGCCCGGGTTCGTGGCAGGCAGATCGTGCCTGACCAATCTAGTCTCTTTTTATGACCTGGTCACGAAACGCCTGGACACAGGAGGAGGGGTGGATGTCGTATACTTAGACTTCAGGAAGGCCTTCGATACGGTATCCCACCCCATACTGGTGAACAAGAGGCTGTGATGTGGATGACCGCACAGTCCGGTGGGTGGCGAATTGGCTGGAGGGTCGCACCCAGAGAGTCGTGGTGGATGGGTCGGTTTCGACCTGGAAGGGTGTGGGCAGTGGGGTCCCGCAGGGCTCAGTCCTTGGACCGATACTCTTTAATGTCTTCATCAGCAACTTGGACGAGGGAGTGAAATGTACTCTGTCCAAGTTTGCAGATGACACAAAGCTATGGGGAGAAGTGGACATGCTGGAGGGCAGGGAACAGCTGGAAGCTGACCTGGACAGGTTAGACAAGTGGGCAGAAAACAACAAAATGCAGTTCAACAAGGAGAGATGCAAAGTGCTGCACCTAGGGAGGAAGAATGTCCAGCACACCTACTGCCTAGGGAATGACCTGCTGGGGTGGCACGGAAGTGGAAAGGGATCTTGGAGTCCTAGTGGACTCCAAGATGAACATGAGTCGGCAGTGTGACAAAGACATCAGAAAAGCCAATGGCACTTTATCGTGCATCAGCAGATGCATGACGAATAGGTCCAAGGAGGTGATACTTCCCCTGTATCGGGCGCTGGTCAGACCGCAGTTGGAGTACTGCGTGCAATTCTGGGCGCCGCAATTCAAGAGGGATGCAGATAACCTGGAGAGGGTCCAGAGAAGGGCCACTCATATGGTTAAGGGCCTGCAGACCAAGCCCTACGAGGAGCAACTAGAGAACCTGGACTTTTTCAGCCTCCGCAAGAGAAGGTTGAGAGGCGACCTTGTAGCTGCCTATAAGTTCATCACGGGGGCACAGAAGGGAATTGGTGAGGATTTATTCACCAAGGCACCCCCAGGGGTTACAAGAAATAATGGCCACAAGCTAGCAGAGAGCAGATTTAGATTGGACGTTAGGAAGAACTTCTTCACAGTTCGAGTGGCCAGGGTCTGGAACGGGCTTCCAAGGGAGGTGGTGTTCTCCCCTACCCTGGGGGTCTTCAAGAGGAGGTTAGATGAGTATCTAGCTGGGGTCATCTAGACTCAGCACTCTTTCCTGCCTATGCAGGGGGTCGGACTCGATGATCTATTGAGGTCCCTTCTGACCCTAACATCTATGAATCTATGAAAATATGGTATTACTGATTCCCCTGAGAACTAGTGGCGAGGTGTTGTAATAGGACCAAGTGCAGGCAGCTGTTTCTGGAGAGCTAGTTTTGCCTGCTCTGCCCTTTGGCTTGTGCAGACCAATGTAAGTTACCCCAGTTTAAAGGTGTGTGTCCATACCCATAGATTCCTTGATATTTTCACTGTTAGCTTCCGTGCTGCCCTGGCTCATCCTTCATGACACCTTTGTCCCCAAGTCAGTTTATGGTTCTATACTGGCTCCCTTTCATCTCTAGGTTCAATTATCTGTAGTTCAGTACAGCTGGTTGAGGTGCAGCAGAAATATTTTAAATCTAGTTTCTATTATGGAAATGATTCTTACTTATAATGGTGGTGAAAGAATTTAGATGAACAAGACCTTAAAATGAGAATTTAGGCTTTGCTAAACCATTTTGTAATAACTGTACCCTTTTTAAATGATACAGTCCTGTAGCTTTCAATGGATGTATTTTCTCATTGTTAACTATTAAAATCAAAGGAAATTTTACACAAATGAGACACTTGATACAAATGGCTTTTGTGATAAAATATATTTACTTTTTTAGGTTAAAAGTACATAAAATAGTTAAACAGAGAAAGTAAAACTATATAAATACATATAAATAGTAAAATATTATTTTTCACATATACAAATTAATATATATTCAGACAACCTCAGAGTCTTAATAGAACAGATACCATTGATTCTGGTCTTAAAGCACCAAAGCCTGAGAAGGAAGTCTCTGGTTTCTGTTTTTGTGAAAGATGCCACAGTTCTGTTCTCATCAGTGGCTTCTCGTTGTGTATGAAGCTGTTCAACATGTGCCTTGCCAGTCTGCTGAAATAACGTGTGAGAACAGTCTGTCCTTTCATTAAAAAACTTGTGTAAACTTGAAATATCTCTACTGAAGTTGAGTCACTGAAGTGCAAGAAGAGAATCGGGCCCCAAATATTCATTAGTATCTTAACTGAAAAATAATTTAATTGGAGATCAGTTTTGGAGCCACTGAGGCGGAATCCCTGGGGAAGTAAAGCTTTAGTGTTAATTTTTACTAGCTATACTTCTTCACTAATCATGTCCTTTTTGTTGAGGCCTGGATAGAAGGCCAGAAAGTAGTGGGGAGGGAAGGGGTTAAAAAATCATGCCTATATTGGCATTTCTGGGGAGAAATCTTCCACCATTGCAGCAGCTCTCACAGTAACAGGGTTGGGACAAAGTAGTGTAGAAAACTTTCCAGGGGTTATTGGCATTTTAAGCCTCTATATCATCTAGGTTTTCTTGGTCTTTGCAACTTACTCTCACAGGTATACAAGAACTAAAGAATGCATTTTTACTGTACTGGGGAGAAGGGAAGAGAAGGACCCCCCCCCCCCCCAACCTGCACAAATGGAAGGAAGTGATGATTTTGTTAAGTACTACTTCATATAATGATTTTTCATAGCAAAGCTTTTCTTTGGTGGGGCTGATACCTTTTAGCTGTGATTTTATTCTGCTTTAACTTCCTGTTATCTATTACGTACTAGTGAAGCAATGTAAATCCATACAGAGAGAACATTTTTTGGATAACCATGGACATAAACAGCAAGAGCAAATTCCACATTTGAAACATCAATGTTGTGAACTCCAGTACTGTGTACAGCTTCTATTAAAGGTCTCACTTCAGAATATGGCATATGAATGGGAAACCCTGAGACCTAGGAACAAGAAAAGAAAAATTATTAATGCTTCTGGGAGAGGTGTGGATTGATGTGTTCTATTCTAAATACAATTTATACTTTGGAGAGGGAAAGGGAAAGTAAAAGAAGCAATAGTAATGATGTTTTTTAAATCTAATTTTGTTTACAAATGTAAGTTAAGAAGAAAGCTTAGTAGAGGCAGACTAAGGCCATAAACCATGAAAACGGAACGCTCATGAATCTGCTCCTATCTGACTCCAGTACAAAGCAGATGCTGGTTAATACACAACCTTGATCAATTAAATTGCTGTCAGCCTTTGGCCCTGCTTCAACACAGGCCCACCACCTACCTCTTTTGCACCCAGTCCATTCTTGGTGATGTGCTACTATGGACTTAAGGCTAGATCCACAAAAGGATTAGGGTACCTTGAGCCCAAATCCTCATGCTGAAGATGCTTCCTTTGATAACACCGAAGAATGCATTTTCATTATACTGGGGGAGGGAGGACTCCCTAAACGGTATCTGATTTTTTTATTACTTGTTGTGTCCAAAAAGGCCTCAGACATGACACCTACTTTTGGATCCTGACAAGATTTAAATGCAAAACAGGGGATCCCAAAGCACATCTAACAAACATCAACATGTAACTGCAGATGGAGAGAGCCACCTGCTAGCTGAATATTTATTTAATATGCATTAGTATGATATGCAGCACAACAAACACTGGAATCCCCCTGGCCTGCCATCTACACACAGATGAGTACTGTTAGTATTAGGATCCAGCATCATTTTCATTTTCTCTGGTGCTCAGAGCCTAATTTTTTAGGCAGTGGCACAGCTTCAATGGCAGCTGTGAATTGCTTGAGGATCCAGGAGGAGATGCTGCATAATGAACACCTGCTCTAAGGTGCAAGAAATATAAAGTAACAGATCTATTAAGTAGGTAGATAAAACAGGAATAGAATAATAGGGCTACAACAGGCAAATAAGGAAAGAGATGGTAAGGCACTCTTCAAGCCAGAATCAAAAAGTATCTAGAATGGGTCAGTTTAGTACTAATGGGGTATTTTAACCTCTCTGCCATCAGAAAGAAAACAAAAGCAATAAGGGCTTAGTATTGTTTCACTACTAAGAAGTCCCTAGACTTAGCTTCTGCCTGTCACAAGCTAAGACTACCACACTAGGGCATGATCCTATTTTGCCTATGGTGGCACACAGCATTCTTCTTTAATAGACAGGACTTATGCACCTCCAAAAACACCAAGCTGTACTGCTTAATAGGGAGCCTTACTATAGTCTACACTACATCCATCATACTGCAAATCAGCGTGATCCAAGAGGTATCCTTCTTACTCAGATTCAGGACCCAAGTGGGAAGATAGCTATGTGCACCAAAAAGTGAAGTCAGTATTGCCATCTGGTAAACGGCTCCTCCTACTATAGGCAGTCCTCGACTTACAACGTTTCACACTTAAAACGTTTATAAATTGACACTGTTTCAACTTTCTGATGTCAGTTTTGACTTCACAAAACTTGATCTGATGCCATGCCATGCCAGTGAACAAGTTTGCTGCACCGCCTGTCTCCCTGGAGAACATCTGTCCAAACTTCCTTGAACACTTGCTTTAAGAAGGCAGACAAGACTCTAGAAAAACCTGCAACCAAGACTCCTGAGAACTCCAGCCAAGAGCCCTTCAAAAAGTCCAGCAAAGTCACCTCAAAGAAGTCCTTCCAAATCGATATGATTGCTATTTACAATATAAATACATTAATGTATCTATATTACTCATCTATAACTGAGTACAAAATTCTGGTGTATTTTTGGTGAAAATAGGGTATTGGGCCTCGGTTCAGGAACCAATCCCCTATTTATGACTTTGTTTCTTACGAGAAAATTGGTTTGGAATTGCAACGTTTCGACTTGAGACCCAGTTTTCAGGAACCAATTGTGTCATAAATCCGAGGACTGCCTGTATATCCTAGGCTTAAAGCTTGGCCAGTGGGAAATTTAGGGCATTTATATACGTGCTCCAGGAGGTGTGTGGATCAGGGGTGGGGCACGTTAATTAGTGCAGCTCTGAGAGGGGCATTAATTAAAAGTGCCTGGAGCATCATGTGCATCAGAGCCCCTATGCTGAAAAATGGAGGTAGGGCACTTTGAACTAAAGCTCACTGAATGAGCTTTAAAGCACCCTGCTGCCATTTTTCAGCATGGGGACACTGATACACATTACGCTGGAGCACACTAATTTCCAGACTCCAGCAAACACTATTAATCGACGAAGTGTTGGAATTATAGCGTGTCAGAGCAGGCTCCCTGAATGTGTATAGGAGCCTCTAAATTCTAGGACTGGCTCATGGCTCAGCTGAATTAAGCAGGACCTTTTTGCCTTGCTGTTGCAGCTGGGCAGCCGAGAGGAAAAGATTCATGGACCCAGAAGGAAAGCAAGCAAAAGGAAGGAAGGATACATTTTATCTAGTTGCCCTGGAAGAGAGCTAAATCTTAAGTTCTAGCCCCTGTTCTCAATGGTGTTTGTGCATTTTATCTAGTGACTATTTAAAGTATAAATGCAGAAGGTGGGCTATGAGCCAGCAGTTGTAAGTACAGAAAAGCAGATTTAGACTTAAAGAAAAACTGCCTAATTGTAAGAGCAAGAGGACAATACATAAGCTGCAGAGTTAGGGAAGATATGGAATTTTCTTTGCTGGAGGTTTGGAAGTAGCTGGATAGGTATTTGTCTTAGATGATTCAGAAACAGCTTATCCTATGCCAGTGCAGAGGCCTGGCCTAGATGATTTGGGTTTCTTCCAATCCTATGGTTCTCCGATTCCATCAGACTGGGTATGTTGAAAGAGAGGCTTCTAGTACCCAACTCAGTGCTGTGCAGCCCAGTCACCTAAAAACTAGTTATCACAAGGCTGGGAATTGTGGTGGCAAAATCCTTTTTGAAGAGATGGGAGCCCAGGAAGGGTGGCTGTGCCTTAAGGAAATGATCCTTTGGGCACAGAGGGAGATGATCCCGATGCGAGGAAAAAGAGGGAAAGGGGCCAGGAGGCTTCCTTGGCTGACCAGAGAAATCCAGGGCAGCCTGTGAACTAAAAGGGGAGCATATAAAAAGTGGAAACGGGGAGAGATTACCAAAGAGGAGTATACCTCCTCTGCTTGCACTTGTAGGGAGGCAGTTAGACAGGCCAAAGCTACCATGGAGCTGAGGATGGCATCCCAAGTAAAGGATAACAAAAAATTGTTTTTTTAGATATATAGGGAGTAAAAGGAAGGCCCAGGGAGGAATAGGACCCCTATTAAATGGGCAGAAGCAATTGGTGACGGACAGGGGGGACAAGGCTGAACTCAACGAGTTCTTTGCCTCTGTGTTCCTAAGCAAGGGGCAGGACAAGGCTCTCACTGGGGTTGTACAGAGGCAGCAGCAAGGCACCAGACTGCCATGCGTAGACCCTGAGATGGTGCAGAGTCACTTGGAGGAACTGGATGCGTTTAAGTCGGCAGGCCCGGATGAGCTCCATCCGAAGGTACTGAAAGCACTGGCTGATGTCATTGCACAGCCACTGGCGGGAATATTTGAACACTTGTGGCGCATGGGCCAGGTCCCGGAGGACTGGAAAAAGGCCAGTGTGGTCCACATTTTCAAGGGGAGGAAGGAGGACCCAGGCAACTATAGGCCAGTCAGTCTCACCTCCATCCTTGGCAAAGTCTTTGAAAAAATGATCAAGGCTCACATTTGCGAGAGCCCGGCAGGACAAATTATGCAGAGGGGAAACCAGCACGGGTTCGTAGCAGGCAGATCATGCCTGACTAATCTAGTCTCTTTTTATGACCAGGTTACAAAACACCTGGATGCAGGAGTAGGGGTTGATGTCGTATACTTAGACTTCAGGAAGGCATTTGATACGGTATTCCACACCATGCTGGTGAACAAGTTAAGAGGCTGTGACTTAGATGACTACGTGGTCTGGTGGGTGGCGAATTGGCTAGAGGGTCATGCCCAGAGAGTCGTAGTGGATGGGTCGGTATCGACCTGGAAGAGTGTGGGCAGCGGGGTGCTGCAGGGCTTGGTCCTTGGACCGATACCCTTCAATATCTTCATCAGTGACTTGGACGAGGGAGTGAAGCGTACTCTGTCCAAGTTTGCGGATGACACAAAACTGTGGGGAGAAGTGGACACGCCAGAGCAGGGAACAACTACAAGCAGACCTGGACAGGTTGGACATGCGGGCGGAAAACAACAGAATGCAATTCAACAAGGAGAAATGCAAAGTGCTGCACCTAGGGAGGAAAAATGTCCAGCATACCTACTGCCTAGGAAATGACCTGCTTGGTGGAACGGAAGTGGAAAGGGATCTTGGAGTCCTAGTGGACTCCAAGATGAACGTGAGTCGGCAGTGTGACGAAACTATCAGAAAAGCTAATGGCACTTTATCGTGCATCAGCAGATCCAAGGTGATACTTCCCCTCTATTGGGCGCTGGTCAGACCGCAGTTGGAGTACTGCGTGCAGTTTTGGGCACCGCACTTCAAGAGGGATGCGGATAACCTGGAGAGGGTCCAGAGAAGGGCCACTCGTATGGTTAAAGGCTTGCAGGCCAAGCCCTATGAGGAGAGACTAGGGCACCTGGACCTCTTCAGCCTCCGCAAGAGAAGGTTGAGAGGCGACCTTGTGGCTGCCTATAAGTTCATCACAGGGGCACAGAAGGGAATTGGTGAGGTTTTATTCACCAAGGTGTGCCCGGGGGTTACAAGAAATAATGGCCACAAGCTAGCAGAGAGCAGATTTGGACTAGACATTAGGAAGAACTTCTTCACAGTTAGAGCGGCCAAGGTGTGGAATGGGCTCCCAAGGGAGGTGGTGCTCTCCCCTACCCTGGGGGTCTTCACGAGGAGGTTAGATAGGCATCTAGCTGGGGTCATCTGAATCCAACACTCTTTCCTGCCGATGCAGGGGGTCAGACTCGATGATCTATTGAGGTGCCTTCCGACCCTAGCATCTATGAATCTATGAAAATCCTTTTGCAGATCTAGCCACTAAAATTTGTGACCCCGAGCTCTAGAATGATGGAAGGGTCAATTTCTTATTAAATGAGTCATTGCAATAGTGGCCAATTAGGTAGGAGGGAAGGTGCAGTACAACAGCAAAAATAACTATGAATGAATGCAAATAGAGTATGCATTTCCAGTTAACATGCACAAGTACTACCAGAAATCTGCATTGGACCAGGCCATTCTCAAACTGAATGTATGTTTTGTCTGGGTATAAACATGGATGGGTGATAAGCAGTTAGGCCAGGTCCTTTCCTCCACTGCAGAGAACACTTAGATATGATGGATCTGAAGTGAGAGGAAAAAAAGCAGACTGCAGCATTTATCTCACTTCCTGGTGCTCTACAGAAATTAATTTGCTCTCTGGGGAGAGAGCAAAGGTCCACTGTGGCCCTGGAAGTTTCCTAGAATACCAGGAGCACAGAATTGCCCATATTTTTTTGGCTTTCTTGGTTGGTGTTTTGCTGATTTTGGAAGCATTAACCACTGGCTGCTGTTGACAGTAGATGTTGGCCTTTGATCATTAGCCTAACTGTACAGCTGCTGCTAAGAAGTTCCCCTTTGCTAATTGAAAGTAAACAGCAAGTCGCTGGAGTGTTTCAATCTGACAGTTCATGATCTAGCTTCATTACAGAAGACACATGCATTCATTTAAATAAGTACCCTGTAATCTCCCAGCTGTTTTTGCAGTTCTGCCTGGTGATCATCTTCTATGTCTTTGCCTTGGTTCTGTTCCAAGAGAGGCAGGAAATGACGAAGCGTGGAGGTGCAGTACCTGTTCCAACGAGTGAGGTGCCTGGGCCTCCACTCCATAATTTTCTCTTTTAGTATCTTTTCAATCCTGCAAGAAAAATTCAGCTATTTGTTAAGTGCTGTATGTTAACCAGTGCCAGTTCAAGGTAGAATTCTATCTTCACAATCTAGTACTAGGGATTCTTCCAGAAAACTGACTGCTGCATATTTTTTCAGCTAACTACTCAGGTTGTGGGGAGATGTTAAGGAAAGTAATGAACCCTTCACTGCTCACAAAGAAGTTCAGAGAAGTAATACATGCATAACAGCAGTAAGGTGACGGTGTCCTGGCTTATCAAAGAACTCTCCAAAAGTCATATATAGGAAAGTGAGTTTTGAGCTTTGCATATGTTTTTCCTGTCCTTATAGCACTTTTATCTTTACCCTATTGTAACAGTAGTCAGATACAAAAGGTTGCAAACAGCTCCTTTAGCTAACACCTGAAAAAAAGCAACCATGAGCACTATAGTGCTCCTAAAGTAACCACAGCTTCCTAACTGCCTTATCAGACTCAGCAGACCTTTGGATCTAGACATGAATATGGGTCATCGAACAGGCTAGATTTTGTTAATGTTCAGTCTTCAGTGTTGATGACACTCGCAGCATTTAATGTCATTATGCAGATGCTTGTAAAGTTACCTGCCCTGTAGTTCTAAAGCAGCAGCTTTGTCTGCCCGCTGGTAAGTTAATTCTTCAGGCTAATAAAAAAAAACCAAAAAAAGGGACTTAGAATGTGAGGATTTTAATCAACAATGAAAGCACAGAGCTTTTCTCACAGTTTTACACAAGTGTAGCTTCACTAGAGGTATGCATCCCACCACATATTGAAGGTGGTAAGAAAAAACGAGCTAGCTCAGAAACAACACACGCAACTGGAGCTAAACTGTTGTATGTAAAGAAAGACATCCCTCCGTACAGTTGGCTTCAACCACTGATGCTTGTACGTCTGATTAAATACAGATAAAGCACTGTTTGTTTACAGAGAGCGTACTGCTACATGCAGACTGGAACTCGATTTTTTCACATTTTAAAGACAAAGTTGATGTCCCTTTTGATTTTGACGTTGCATGGTTTGGATTTTACTTGTGGCTGAGCACAGAGAATGGCACAAATCGTACTTGTCCTCAGATCTCACGTTGGTGTTCTGAGAGCCGTTCATCATCCATTCTACTAAGTAGTAATAATTGGCATTTGTTAGAAATATTGTACTCTAAAGACCTAAATACTGCATTCAGTGTGGTTGGCCTGATGTATTAACAATCACATTAGTAACAAGTTTACCCTTAAATGGTAAGGACTTAAACTTAACTGCATGGGGATTGTCTATAGGAACAGGCATGTAAAATGTGAGAGAGAAAAATAACTCATCATAAGCATCATAACTGCGAATCATTTCACCCCTTAAATACGCATTAAAGCAATTGTTTTGAACTATAAATTAATCTAAAGATACAGGAATACCTGAACGCTCGAGAGGCCAGGATATGGTAAGTGTCTTGAAAAGAAAGGCTTCCATAATTTGGGTTTGCTGATGTCAAAATTTATCCTTACTGGGGAATCATATTGCTGAACATTGAACCAGATCTAAAGGAAAACAACATTGCTGTAAGTATTCTTCCAGTACTTTGGCAGGTAAGCACTGGTGACACGTATAAAGTGTTCCAGTTTCCAAAAAGGGTAATCACTATATTCCAGTGCTACAACAGGAATAAACCGGGTATAAGACAAGAAACTGTCCTGTATATTCAGTTTCACATCTTTTATAGGTCTATATATAGGTTAACATGTTACTATACTACATGTAATTACAATTTATTGGAGTTGACTTAGGGCTGAAGAGTTGTCATACTGGTTTTCAACATGAGATGAAAGGTGTAATGCTCAGAAATTATATCTGTGATGTTATAAACTCTCTGAAGTGACCATTTTGTTTTTATAATAAAATATTAAAGAGACTTTAGGATGTGCTACACAACACTTTAAAATCAACTTTCTGAAACAATTTAAAAATAATGTAAACGTTTGCTGTAGTCTGCTTTTTCTACATATGTCTTTCAGATAACACACTATGGGCATGTCCCCATGAGCAGGAACATGCATGTCCCTGGGCATGCTGCTGCACACGTGCTCTGGCATGTGGCGATTGCCCCGGGTGGGGTAGGGGAGGCAGGGTCAGCATGTGGACTAGCCCCAGCAGCCTTACCTGGGGGCCTCCCAGGGCTGCAGCAGCAGGGATCCATGCACTGGAGTCTGGCTGGCAGCCGGAGCATGGCTCTGACCAGTCAGGCTCTAGTTTTGGGTGGCACACGCTGCAGCCATGTGTGCTGCCCTGCTTTTTCTGCCACTTTTTTGATATCAGGACCTTCCGGTATCAACCCCCCCCCCCCCCCGCACACACTCACCAGCAGTGCAGCATGTGCAGAACGTACAGTCTGTGCCACTGCAGACAGGTTTGCAGTGCTGCAAACCACACATGCGTGCTTGTTGGGACATACTCTATTTGTGCTTTATCATACAGACATACTTCAGCAAACACAGGAGTTGCCTGTTTAGCTTGGGTCACTGTTTTACCAAATCAGAGACCCTGTCTCCAATAGTGTCCAGAATCAGCTAAGTGCAAGAAACCCCATAATGAACAATTATGGAATAGCAGCTAAGATTATTAATCAATCATTATCCGATTTACTTTTGAGAAGCAAAAGAATCTTCTTATTTTTTTCATCCCATTTGACATACATAACTATGGGTGAACTTACGGATATAAAACATTTCATCTTTTTTATCTCAGTGATACATCATGGTAGAATGTTCCATCAAGTACATGCTCTATAAAACAACTATTGCTTTTAAGGTGGTTAGTATCAAAATTTATTGCCCACCAACTTGTTTTTACATTATCAGACAAGAACACCTAAAACCAATGGCACCAAAGGTCCCTTTTATTTATATATATAAAAAAATGGAATGATTATAGTTTTCAATTCTATTTTTCATTTCACTTCTGGCACAGCCTAATATTTAATTTGGGCTTTTAGCAATGCTTTCACTGAGCTGTTCTGACATCACCCAGCTTTACATGCAGCTGGTATACTAAAAAAAAAAAACTAAGTTAATCAAGGCTAGCAAAAAATGCAAGCAACTTCAGAAGAACCTCATAAACTAAGAAACTTTTGACTGTAGCACATTCTTCTTAGGAACTGTTTAAGCCTGACAGCCTGATGAAGTCTATCACAACCATCTAGTTGGTCCAAAAAGATACCACCCGCCAAACTTCTCTTTGCCAGTATCTAAGAGACACTGTACAACCTCTCACTTCACAGATACTTACTCTGCCACTTCTGACAGACTATGTCAAGCAATTATAACAAAATCCTTCAAAGCAAATATAACAAAATCATGTCAATCTGCTTTCCTTTAACCATTAATTCATTAATGTGTCTAAAAATATTCTTGTGGAGTATGAAGCATAATTTTGCTTTACAGGGTCATGCTAGTTTGTGCCTATCATATTTGCACTCTTCCTGCAGCTTTATCTTTTTAGTTATGACTTAAACAGTTTACCTCATACTGAATTAAGGTGTCTGCAATTCCTAGAATAACCTATAACTTTTTAAGATGAGTACCTCACCTACAGCTGTCTAGTACCCTAGTGCATCATTTTAATGTGCATCTTTCTGTTGCTGACTCAGAAATTAAATTTCCTAAGAACTGTCAGCTGTACCTATGGTAACTTGTCGCTCTACATTTATTCAGTTTGCTTCAGTGTCTCCTCTTTTGACACCTCTATTTTGGGCACCTTCTTAGCCTGAAAATCCAGCATTAGTTATTTTCCCCAACATATTCTACAATGAAGATCAACCCAAAGAAAGATTTTTTTTTTTTTTTTAATATTCTCAAGAATATCTTAGTTGCCAGTGACAGAGAAGGGAAGTTGTTCAGTCACAACAACTGTTACTTAAGCTACGGCATGGAACATTTTCTTAAATCGGACATATGTATTAAAAACAAGCCTTGATATTTTAAAGCAACTATAACTGGCTTCAGTATACACACAGCCATATAAACCTAGGGAACTATAGCAAATATGTTCTGGTTCAAATGACAGTACATTAGTTAACGTTTCCACAGTCCAACAAAGGGTGGTAAGCCTCTTTAGGGTTTATAAAATTGATGTGTATATATTTGCTTCAAAACACACCCAGTAACATGTATTTAAAACATTGATGACCTTTTTTTAAAAAAGGTGCAGGTGACCTATTGAAGAATCACTTGTAGTTGGAGACCCACAGCATGATTATCACTAGAAATAATGCTTATAAAGACCAATATTGGACCACAGTGTTATTGAGTTTTCATGCATAATTTGGAAAACTGAATCCACAAAGGCTATACCACACACACAATATAAACTGTTGCCTTTATATATAAATCCTGGTTTAGTTACTCTCAAAAAAATGTTGGGTCAAATCCTTAGGTGATGCAAATGGACCAAGGTCTGATGAAATTGAGAGAGCCACACCTTTTACATTAGCTGGTTGTGGTGCTCTAGTTCCAACATTTTTTTTGAACTCTGGTAAAAGTCTGTCTTACAGCAGGTAAGGGCAATGTTTAACTATTAAATTAGCCAGATCCTAATTAAAATGGCACAGTCATTGTTTGATGATCTATTTCCCTATTTAATATAAAGCATGTTATTAGCACTGATCCACCATAAGGCAAACAAAGAGATGACAAAAAAGCCCCATATTTAAGAAAATATGGAAAATACTTACGTTATCAGAGCTAATCAAGCAGCCCACATTTTGAAGTGGACAGAAAGTATCAAATTGTCCATAAAAACGTCCAGTACTAGGATTCCATATCACATACTGATTTTGTTCCCAAGTAAGTACATATGTGGTTGGTCCCTATGAGGGAAAAAGATAACAAACCTTTTAAAAGCTGGTTTGCAAGGATAACAGATATTGCATTTTATGCAGTACCACATTATTTTTTTGTTACTGAAGTCACAACACTTTTTCTCCAGCTGGCTGAATATAGTTTGCTTCAAATAAACTCATTGCAATTCCACCATCTTAACTGGCATTCAAGTAACTATGCATCTCAAGTTTAAAGTTGTGTGTAGCTTTCTTCTGGCTTACATTAGAACCACAGAGGTAGTATACAGCATCAGCATGGCTGAAACATTTCGTCATTCTCAAATGTAGTCAGATAGAAACCACAAGGAGATTGTAATTTTCCATTTACCCACAGAATAAAAATACATATGTTTCCACACTGCCCAGCCAGCATGCCTGTCACAGATACTAGGGTTGAGAGTCTAGTCTCCATATATGCTTGAGTCCCTGGCCTTCTTTCCCAGGCTACCAGCAAGAGTCTTACTGGTTTCTTCAGAAAATGGTGTGAGGCCACTTTCAGTGAGGAATGATTTTTGGCCACCACAATGTAGACCAGGTTTGAAAGAGTTTGCTATAATATACAATGAGGCTCAAACTAAGTTTTCTCTATATACTGAATTATAAAACTAAACTTTTAGGGAAGCTTAAGTACTTGGCTATAGTAAACTACCAAAGCAACATTGGCATTAATTTTAACACTATGAAGTCTTGCTAATGATCTGTTTTACAGAGAGAACTGTAGGTAAGAATCAATATGTGTATTTGTATAATAATGTTTTTTTGAAAACCCTGCATGCAAAAAGGTTTTCTTGATTATCATTTGATTTATGAATACAAGTTAAGAAGACCAATCTACTACAGCTCAAATAGTTATTGATCAGGACTGTAATAAACCATAATCAATAAAACAGCTAGTCTTCATTTCTTACAAGCGGTAACATTCTTATGAAGCAAGCTCAGGAAATAACTGCACACAATCTTTTCTACAGCTATCCCATTTGCAACACAATCTTACAAAATTATCTCATTCACATGTATTTAACTCAAAAACAGAAGCATCTAAAATACTGCAATAACAGGATTACAAATCCCTTTTACTGGTAGCTGTCTGGCATTCTTAAAACGGGAAGAATAAAGATTGCTAAATTTACCATTCTTATGATTCAATAAAGCAGCAGAAAGCCCTTACTAGACAATTTTCATGACAGGTGACTAAGCAAAAGGTTATAAAAGGTCCAACTGGCCCACCAGGCATGATTAACAAAGCACTACAGGAATCTGGTTAACACTATAAAAGCCTTATAAGCATCCAAGCTAGAATAAATACCTGCATAATACCATGCATGCACCAACAGTCCCCAGGAAAAATTACTTAGCAGGACAACAGCCCGCTGTCTGACAAACATCTGGCAGGTGTATTCTTCCTTGCAGCCTTGCTGAAACTGCACGTGTCCAAGGTAAGATACAGAGACTTGTTTGCATTACCTTTTTAGCTCTAAGGCTGCCTGCCCTTTCCTACTTGTCCTGTTGGAACCAAACAAACTAACAGCCAGCAAGGATGTAGATGGTAACATCAATAGAGCAAGGTGGCTGGACTGTGCTGGCCTCGCAGACACCAGGTATGCCTCTGAACAAAAACCTGCGTCCCCAGGCACACATGCCTAGACAGCCACTCTAGACAACCCACTTCTGTTCCAGCACCCATTTCTCTCTTCCAAACCCCAACAACCACCCAACGTATGCAGTCAACTGCTTATGTGCTCTTCCACCTTTCCCCAAACCCAAGGACCTTATCTGGACTTTTGGGTATCTGGAAGTTTGTGAAATAAAACTTCCTTCTGGTGCCATGGGGCTAAATCTCCATCAGGTTTTGACCAGATTAACTGGATTTTGAACATCTGATCCCAGTGCTATTAAAGGAGGGAAAATATGGCCAGATTTCACAAAACCCAGTTGTGTAACTGCTCAAGAATGCTGAGGACACAACTGTTTTGCAGCAGTTGAACTTGAGGGCATTGTGCTATAGCTATGGAAAGTACAGCCATGGATGTTGAAGCCTTTCAGAAAATTTGGTGGTAACAGTCACTCAGGAATCTGCCAAAGTCTATGGGGACAAATTGCTCCCTACTGGTGAAGGAATTTAAATATGTTACACTGCCCACTGCCTTTTTCTTGGCAGTCATTTACACTAGTACAAAATAAATGTTAGAGGAGGGTTTACATATGCCAGACAGTGGTTGAAGCAGGATTACATTTACCACCACTCTAACTTTAAATGCACGTCTATTATTTCCACACATAAATAACCTTCTACCTTATTTTTCTTTCAGTTATCAGATAATGGTTCCAGTGGCACCAGTTTTTAGAGGCCTATGATCACTACTTTAAAAATCATGCCTTCAAGAGAAAACCTTACTCACTGCTTGGAACTTCATCATTTTTGCTGGTGCATGCTATATTTTCATAGGCATTTGGAGATGATAGACATGTTCAAATCAGATGAAAATCTCTTACCTCAGGGATAGCATTTCCAATTATAAGCCAGGCTTTTTTGCCTATACCAAGAAAATAATTGCATAAGAGCACAGCATGTTCTTCCTCATCACCAGCCAAAAGATCAAGGAATTGCTGATTGAGAAACAAAAGTTACATTTACAAATAAGTATCAGTACAGCTCCCAACCAAAGTCATTTAAAAGTCCTTCCTAATACTGTGCACGCAACCTGCAACTATCGGGTCTTTATTGCATATTATGCAGTAGTTCAGGGGTGGGAAAAGTGGCAGATCTGGCTGGCAGCCAGACTCCACTTCCAGCAGCTCCTGCCTGCATGGCTGAGGCTGGTCTCCATAGAAGCCCCAGCCACTGTCCTGTGATAGTGCAAAGCTGTGGTGGCCATGGAGACCAGCCCCAGCCGCACTGGCAGGGCAGGGCAGGGCAGGGCAGTGCACGGGCTGCTCCGGAGCTGCTGGGATCTTGTGGTGGGGCAGCTTGGTCCGGGGCCAGGGCAGAGCTGCGATCTGCTGCCTGCCTGGTCCAGGCAGCGGATCACGGCTCTGCCCTGGCTTGGGACCACACTATCACTGCTGCAGGGAGCTAGGGCAGAGCCATTTAGATAGGAAATTTTAATCACAGAAGTCAACTTCTACCTTCTGAGTTTGCAGTACAGATTTCTGACAAAATCTTCTGGGCTACTCTGGCTAATACATGATGGATATTCACTCTGGCTAGTACATGATGTATTGGTATTCCACTACCTTCCAGCTCTCTATTTACATGCGTTTTTAATGACGAATGTACAATGGAGGTAAGGCTTGGTTTAAAAAAAAAAAAAGGGGGGGGGCTTTTGTCTAAAACTCTTTATCTGATATTATAGTCTGAAAAGGTGACATTTGAGTGTAAATTAACCTGGCTTTAAGGCTTGCACTGCTCCAGTTGTACAGCTAGTAGGAAGTGGTCTGTGTAAATGTAATAGTTAAATCCATATACAAAGACAGCATTCAGGCAAATCATACAAAAAGAACATGTTTCCTTGATAATTCCTTGCCCATAAAATTATAAATGGATTAGAATAAGCAAACCATTTTCAGTTGGGGCAGAGCTAAATTTGTTCCAACACTTTTCATGCTATTTATTTCAAATGATAAAAGCATTTCTCACTATGAATAAACTGTGAACTGTAATTAAAGATTAAAATACATTTTAATACCAATCAGGTTTTCAAACATTTCATATTTCAGATTTACAAAACTTCTTTATACTGTTCCCATTGTAGGGTTCGGCAAAATACATGGATTTTACTTAACATTTTAAACATTATGAATTTCATTTAAAATGGCACAAGGAATTAATCTTTAATTTGTGAGAAACAGAAGAACATTTACTGCTAATATTAGGACGGAATGGGAAGGAAGGCAGTCAATTACAGCCTGGCATCATAAGTGTCAGGTTCACCTAATTTGTTCCCAGTACATTGTTTTACTGAGAGTGGATTAAGTAACATTGTTTTTAAGTCTCATATACAGCAGTAGGAAAAAAAAATGTTCCATCATTTTACCTCTTGGCAAAACATCAGAGCCTGGTTAAGTCTGATAGTGCAGCTGACATGCAAGCCGTGTCCTCCATGTTCATAAGGGAACTATATTGACTCGGTGCAGTTATATGGAGAACATACCAGATGTTATCTAAAATTTATTTTCTCTCTTATTTTCTTTCCTTCACTGAGCATCTTAATTTTTGTGTAATGGAAAATGAGGAACATCTTACGGTGATCAGAGGTCCAATATGTTGCAGGCTACCGGACTAGAACCATTTGGTCAACTTGTACAAATTATTTCAGGATGATTTTTTTTTTCAAACCTTGGCCTATGGTTCAGTAATGACAAAGATATTTTTCATTTTTTGAAGCAACTGGCAATACTGAAAGAGTCAATGTCAATTACAAAGAAAACTAAGCCTCAGCATAAAGAGGAACAAAAACATCTGCCCTTTACTTACATCTGATGTGCTCCATAAGTCACAGATTCCAGCAAACGATACGCTATCTGGCAAGACAGGAATCAAAGCAACGTATCGAGCCACCAACTCCTGCAAACAAAGTAGTGTCATTCTTTTTGCTCATTAACCATGAAGTACAACATATCAGTAGTATTAGCAGCATATTGCTACTGCCATAGAAGTCAATGGGAAAACACTGACTTCACAAAGCAGCAGCTAGCATGTTTCTGTGGGTTTATGAATAAGCCTGATTTGATTCTTGGCTTCTGAGGGTCGATGAAGTCCACAGATGTTTTGTATAGTTTTCTGCATCTTTAGTACATTTAACTGAACCTAATATTTTTAGTAACTAGCCAATGAGCGTTTATATTGTAACTTAAAGGGATATACTGATAATAATTCTTCTGAGTCATGAAATATTCATAATTACACAGATCTCTAAGAATGCCTCTCATTTGGCTCGTTGTTGTAGTCCTGTTTTGCCATGTATTTGAATGGTTGCTCTTACATACATAAACGTTTTCAAACTCCATTTCAAAATGTCAGATTCCATTATTTCAGAAACTCTTAAGTTTTGGCTGCACTTCACTTCTGAGATCTTGTCTATGTCCACAGTGGGAAACTGATATCTTTATACATTAGCTAACTGCGCATCTTTTTTTGTAGCAAAGAAAAAGTCTTTGATGCATGCCATGTGTTGTGACAGAGCAAAAAAGATCATTATTTGCCTGCATGTAAGCATAGCAGTAGATTTTGAAATACAGGATACTACATTTTCAAACTCAAAACCCCCTCATAAGGCACTTGAGCTAGATCCAAACTCTCCTTATATGCATCCCCACTTAGCTCAGCTCTTAAAATTAAAGTGCACTATTCCAGAAGAAAGAAAACTGACAGGGTTAAGCATGTAGGAGCCCCTATACACAATGTAGAGAGCTAGTGATCTAGAGCGCCTAGACGCTTGGCAGTGAGGCACCAGCAGTAAGCCAATAGGAAGAGCCAAGCACAGGGCTGCGTCTTATGGCTCATGACTTAGGGCTGCACACCAGGATTTTCTACCAAAGTACCTAGCACAGAAGCACCTAACCTCAGGGACGGGCAATTATTTTGGGCAGAGGTCCACTTACTGAGTTTTGGCAAGCCATCAAGGGCTGCATGACAGGCAGCTCAGGGCACATTAATATTAATTTTCTAAATTTTTTAGGGGCCCTGTGAGCCAGATAGAATGGCCTGGCGGGCTGCATCCAGCTCCCGGGCTGCATTTTGCCCACCCCTGACCTAACTCATACCAGTATCAAGAGCCAGTTAATTGTAAATTTAATTTCTTTATAGTGTGATCACTCTCATAGCAGCCAGCGGCCACTATAGTTCCCAGCTTTAGTATTTCATGCTTACTCAAGATGACCTGAATTTAAGATGACTGCTCAATAATTAGATTCTATACATGGAAAATTGATACATTTGTTTTCATTTTCCATGTACTGAATCTAGTCACTCTGGGATCATTTTTAATTTATCCCTCCCATCTCTGCAGTGGGGCTGGCAGTAGGGAGGCAGGTGATGGGGAGGTCAAGCAGCCTTCTCCCTTGCCTCCTTCCTCACAGTCTCTGCTCCCCGCTCCCCCCAGCCTCTGCTCCTTGCTTCATTCCAGCACCTGCTCTCCCCCTTCCCCCCAGCTCGGCTCCCTGCTTCCCTCCTAGCCCAGGGTGGGCAAAATGCAGCCCATCAGGTCATTCTAGCCGTCCCGCAGAGCCCCTAAAAAATTTAGAAAATTAATATTTATCTGCCCCTGGATGCCTGTCATGTGGCCCTCAATGGCTTGCCAAAACTCAGTAAATGGCCCTCTGCCCAAAATAATTGCCCACCTCTGTCCTAGCCTCTGCTCCCGCAGTTCCCCCACAACTCCAGATAGGGGCTGGAGTCTGAGCCAAAGTAGCGGCTCCTCCCACCAAACATTGCACGTAACTCTTAAGACAGGGGTGGGCAAAATGGTGAATCCAGCTGGCAGCTGGACTCTATTTCCCAGAAGCCCCTGCTCATATGGCTGTGATAGTGCAAGGGTGGAGTTGCCATGGAGACCAGCTCCAGCTGTGCTGGCAGGGTGCAATGCAGGACAGGACAGGGAGCTTCTCCGGAGCCTTTGGGATCTTGCAACATGGGCAGCTTGGTCCAGCTGAGATCGGCCACCTGCACGCTTTGGGCAGGGGTGCCCAGGCAGTGGATCATGGCTCTGTACCTTTCAGGACCAGGCGGTCACCGCTCAAGGAGCCGGGGCAAAGCCATGATCTGCTGTCTGTGCGCCCCTGCCAGGAGGTGCAGGCGACCAAGATGCCCCCGCTGCAAGATCCCAGCAGCTCTGGAGAAGCTCTCTGCCCTGCCCTGCGCCCTGTCAGCGTAGCTGGGGCCAGTCTCCATGGCAACCCCAGGCTTGTGCTATTACAGTGCAACAGCTGGGGTCTCCAAGGAGACTGGCTCCAGCCATGCAGGCAGCAGCTGCTAGGAAATGGAGTTCACTGCCGGCTGGATCCGGCTCATGGGCTGGACTCTGCCTGCTTCTGCTCTAAGACGAGGGGCTTGTTTCCCCAAGTTAAATGGGGGAAAAACAACCTCACCTTAGAATTGAATATATACAGTAATTGTGAATTCACAGATTCATAGATGCTAAGGTTGGGAAGGACCTCAATATATCATCGAGTCCAACCCCCTGCCTAGGCAGGAAAGAGTGCTGGGGTCAGATGACTCCAGCCAGATCCCTATCCAGCCTTCTCTTAAAGACCTCTAAGGTAGGGGAGAGCACCATCTCCCTTGGAAACCCATTCCACATTTTGGCCACCCTTACCGTGAAGAAGTTTTTCCTGATATCTAGCCTAAATCTGCTCTCTGTCAGTCAGTGACCATTGTTCCTTGTTACCCCAAGACGCACCCTGGTGAAGAGAGCATCTCTGATCCCTTGCTGTGCCCCACTAATGAATTTGTAGGCAGCCACAAGATCACCTCTCAGGCTTCTCTTGTGGAGGCTGAAGAAGTCCAGATCCCTTAGTTTCTCCTCATAAGGCTTGGCCTGTAAACCCTTAACCATATTAGTGGCCCTCCTCTGGACCCTCTCCAGGTTATCCATATCTTTCTTAAAGTATGGCGCCCAAAACTTGACTCAATACTCCAACTGCGGTCTGACCAATGCCGCACAGAGGGGAAGTATCACCTCCTTGGTTCTGTTCGTCATGCATCTGCTGATGCATGATAAAGTGCAGTTAGCTTTGCTGATGATTTCGTCACACTGCCGACTCATGTTCATCTTGGAGTCCACTATGACTCCGAGATCCCTTTCCACTTTTGTGCTGCTGAGAGGGTCACTTCCTAGCCAGTAGTTGTGCTCATTACACACTTGCCCAGAAGGCTGGAGACATGAGTTCTAGGCCCTCCTCACCCTCCCACCCACCTCATCCACTTCCCAGGAGTGTCCTAACCCTCAGGCTAGAAAGTTCTATAAGTGGGAGTATTCCCCACCCTGCCCCCTTCAGTGAAGGTGAGCCAGCAGGCAGCTAAGAATGCAAGTCAAGGACTAGAAGATAAACAAGCAACAAGGAGCCTTATGACACAGGAATCCTGGGTCCATTCCCAGCTCTCTCAAGCCTTCTCAAGCATTTTATCTAAAAACTAACTGATGCAAAACACACAAGCAGTCTCAGGGGCCAAGGACTTGAGCTGTGTGTAGTATCACCTAACAGCAAGTTGTAGAACGTGCTTTATTATTCTCTCTCTATCCTATTTGTTTCTCTTCCCCTCCCCTTTTTTATCTTTTATGTATTCTTATAGAAAATTTGCCTGCAAGCAGTACGTCATATTTTTAAATAAATTTTGTTTTGTCCTTTCTAAGAAGTACTGCTCACTGTCACCACGAATGCATTTGTTTCTATTATAGCATCATTTCTTTACTTTTCCCCTCTCCTTTCCAATGCAGCCAAATATTTTTTTGTACAAATATATGTATACTTTTATATAGACAAGAATTCTTAAATTTATGCCGCATGAACTGCATCATTGTTTCTAAATCAAATACTTACTGCTGTTCGCTGAGCATTATTAGGGTGTGCACTGAGGAGCTCCTGTGGTGGATTCAGAGGTTTGATGTATCTGGTAATAAAGACTGTTTTCCCATTGATGTCAATAACAGTTGTCAGGCACCGGCGACTTGGAAATTTCAGTGCACACTCAGCTTGATACTTTTCTGCTGCTCGGAGCAATTTCTCATCTTCCTGGGAATCAAACTTCAAAGGATATTACAAAATATATCAAAATACAGCTATGCACAGAGCTTGGACTTTATTCTTCACTCCTTTGCACTTTATGCAGTGGATGTACAATTTTGTTCTGGTAGCATTTCAGCTTTCTCCAGGTGTATATTTACAAACGCTTTAAAGGTGCAGAGAAACAGGTCTTCTGCATTTGCTTCTCTGCACTCCACACACACACACACACACACACACACACACACACACTGTATATATTGCACAGTCTTTCCTCACGTATTGAAAATTAAGTGAAAATTTTGTTTGAATAAGGCAAGAATGGCTGTATAGTCATTCAGTTAGAGTAATTATAATCAGACACCAAAAGGTACTGATTTTTTATTACATTTGCACAATAACAACTGAATTAGAATACCAATCAGGCTAAATCTTTGTTTAAGATGCACAACTCCTGTTGGCTTTCATGGAAGTCACGTGACTAAAACCCTGTGCAACGTTAAAAAATTATATACAGATGGCCTTATGACATACTTAGAAAAGTAAAAGTCACTACAAGGCAGGCTTGCATTAAGATTAGGTGGGGTTTCAAAAACAACACCACGGGAACTTAAGAGCAAACATCCAACTAAGAGACAATGGGACGCAATGCTATTTTATTTGGAACAGATTTTGAAGACATTTTGAAATGCATGTCAAGTACATTTATATCAACTTTAAAAGGCCCCTTTACAATGCCAAAGTGGTGCAAAACAGTCTGAGTGTTACTCAGAATTTGGGCCTACACTCAAATACTGTATAACCCCTTCATTGTGTTATCTTGGTGCCCAGACTAACCAGAGCTGGGATTTCCATGCATTTCTCAGGTAGAACCTCTTCCCCAACACAAAAGCTATACCTTACAGAGTTTCTTTTCAATCAAAAACGGTGGGCAAAATATGGAATTTGTGTAGTGGTCCTTGTGGCACCAAATTATTAATGAAAAATGAGTATTTTCTTGCAAAATATCATTGATTAAACAACCCATCTAAAGAACCCATCTGTCAGTAAAGGAATTTGCATGCTACATCCAATACACGAATGATCAAGCACAGATGGAGACTCACTGGGAAAAGCTGGTTAGCTGGACCAAAAACAAAATGATCCTAAATAGTAAAGAGCAGTACCTGTTGATTAACGTAAATATCAATATGCATATTGTACCTTCTTGAGCATTTCATTCATCTACACAGATTCACGAGGGACAGCCAGAAAAAGAAAGATAAATAAAAGAGAAGAAAATGGCAGTAAAATTAAGAAAGTTAATTATTATAGATTACTCTAAGAGGCTAAATATATTTCAAGCGTCTTCCTTACAGCAAGGAATAACACAGCAAAATATTCAATGACTTTTTTGTGTCTGATTTAACATGTTCTATAATAAAGTTAAAAAAAAAAATCTCACAGGGATTGCTTACATCCCAAGTTACATACTGAGGCTGCACTTTTATGTAACCACTGCTGAGAATGGAAAAAAATGTGTAAGCACTAACCCACACAAACTTTGCACTACAGCAATTTCCTTTCTTTTATAAAATGTAGGTTGATGTTTGGTACATGCATGTGGTACTCAAGACAGAGTTGCTGGTGACTCATAGTCCTTGAGACTGAGGTCCTTCACTGATCCACAACACAGGAAAAAGGACAGTGGTTTCTAGTACATGTGTTTCCCTTTACTACCACACTGAAAGGCCTCCACTGTGACCTGGAAAGATTTAGAGTCTGCCTATACACATGCTGGTTCACATTTTAATTAAAATTAGAACACTCAAGCATGGCCTCATCATTACATATATAAGGCCCCCACACATTTAAAAATGGCTGCTGGAGTGCTTTATCTAAACCTCGTCAAATCAGGTTTAGATAAAGCATCCTGCAACCATTTTTAAACCCACAAGAGCTTAATATATGTGATAGTGAGGTATTTTAATTAGAGTGGTTCTCCAGGAAGTGCTTTAATTAAAACACCACCCCCCCTCCTCAACTTCTGAGCACATGTATAGGCACCCCCAGAGACTAGTTCAAGATTTGCCCTTTCTATCTTTGCCCTCTGTGCTGAAATCAACAGCACAGACAGTTGATGCAGCTGTGAAATGCAGGTATGTGTCCATGAAGAACTAAGTTTCACTACTTTTATATAGGTCACCAAATAGCCATTCACTAGTAGGGACTTTTTTCAATGAAGATCTAAGTTGTATTTGAAACAATAACACACCATTGAAAGGTTACATGTATTGATCTAGTGTACACTGAACTCAGACACTGGATTAAGCCTTACATTCTCTTTGAAATGTGCTGAGCCATCCAATTAGCTACATACAGGTTGCTTACAGATTAATAAAAACAAACAAACAAACAAACAAACAAAAAAAAACACACCACAAAAGGTGTTTTACTTTAACCTCAGCACACCACAGCACTGAGCCCAGCACATGCCCAGAAGAGGCAACAAATTAGTTTGACTTGGCTCACCCAATATCTATATAGATCGGGCACTTCAGTGGGGCTTTTTTAACACTCTTATCTAATAGCTAATTGAATCAGCTTTAGATATATGTGCCAAAAAGCCCCACTGAAGCACGAGATCTATACAGATGCTGCAGAGCCGGGTCAAACAAATGTGCTGCTTCTTCCAGTAAAGCAGGCTTGATTTTTTGTTTTTCGTTTTTTTTTTTTGGGGGGGGGGGGAAGAGGGGAGGGGGGTTCATGTCTGTCAGCAGCCACAGTTCTCTTCATTAAACATTTGAAAACTGTACAAGACGTTATGTTTGTGGGGGGGGTCACATTCAACACAAAATACAAGTACTTTTTTATTTTTGGGTCAAGAGATTTAGAAGACAAGCACATGAAATCTTGTGAAGCTTGGCATGCTTTTCTGTATATACAACTGAATAATAAAATGCACTTTGACTAAAACGGAACAATCTGCTGTATTATATATTCCTTTTCTCTTTCTCTCCCAATACTATAGCTTTTTATTGTTTTCTATGTATTTTCCCTTCAAATTTGGATCACTTGAAAGCTATACAGAATGCCTGATAAAGTAGTAACCTGGTTTGGCTCAGTGAACTAATAATCTGTTTTGCAAACTAACTGCAAATAAAAAGGCTTTTTGTTCATTTGTCACCAGTTATAATCCTTAAACTGTCTTACATATAGTATAAACTCAAATGCAGACACAGTGAATGAATAGCCAAAGCTAAAGTACAATGCAATAAATTACTGAACAATCCATTACAGCCTTCCTTTTTTCACTCACTTTAATTTTTCAAACATTAAGAAATAGAAAACATACGCTAATAGTTTTCTTACCTCACTAATATTAGCTTACTTCTGGTACTATTGAGAAATATACTATATCAACAATTCAGCTTTTACAACTATTGTTCGGTGACATTTAGAAATGGGTTCCTATATTGTTTCTCTCATTCTCTATACCATGATAAAGCTCTTTGCTGCATCTTCAAAGTGGATGATATTTCCATTCCCTTTCTAGTTCTTACATCTTAAGTCTGGCTAGGGATAGCTAGCTAGTATTATCATCTCTGAAATGAAAGAAAAGTGTCAGTGAAATCTAAAAGAATTATTGAAAAGACAAACCTTTCCATTACTGTATTTTCTCACATACAACACATCCACAAACAACACCCCTCCCCCTTGTTTTTGGCAGGCAGAATGTAGAAAAAAAAGATTTCTCCAGTTATGGACAACTGTGAGACAAGTCCTCCTGGGAACACAGAATGGTTCCAGAAATGTGGCATCAGGAACTTCCTGGTATGGCAAGACTGTCTCCTGGAATGCCACACTTCCTGGACACACTATGTCCCCAAGAGGACTTACTGTATGTCCCACAAAATTAGGCCCCCAGACCCTTGCAAGACTTATTTCTTTACTGTAAGTAGTTCTTTGTATAAGTTCCTGTAAATAATGTGTCATTTCCACATCACAAGCCTCATCAAGATAATACTGGCAGCGCACTTACTGCTTCAGGAATGTGCTACAATGCTCAGACAATAGCTACAGTGGGAGAAGGTCAACACAAGACTCTGGCCCTTCAGCTTGCTGAGTGGATACAAGATGCAGCTATCTGGGCAACAGCACAGCATACACAGTCTCTCTAGGTTTGCTTCTTCTCCAGCAAAGAAAACAGCTTCCCTGCTTAAAATATGCACCCCAATTATGAGGGACTGATCTTGTGGAAAAAGTATGATGTATTGTATGTGAGAAAATATAGTAATTAAAGTGTTTCATAGATTCATAGATGCAGGGTTGGAAGAGGCCTTGTAGATCTTCTAGTCCGACCCTCTGCCATGGGCAGGAGAGAAAACTGAGCTCAAATGACCCCAGCCAGGTAGACGTCAAGCCTCCTCTTAAAGACCCCCAGGGTAGGAGCCAGCACCACTTCCCTTGGAAGTTGGTTCCAGATCCTAGCCGCCCTGACTGTGAAGTAGTGCCTCCTGATATCTAGTCTAAACCTACTCTCTAGCAACTTATGGCTGTTATTCCTTGTTACTCCCAGAGGCGCCTGGGGGAACAAGGTCTCTCCCAATCCCTGCTGGTCCTCCCTAGTAAGTTTATAGACAGCCACTAGGTCCCCCCTCAGCCTTCTCTTGTGAAGGCTGAACAGGTTCAGGTCCCGTAGCCTCTCCTCGTAGGGTCTGCCCTGCTGTCCCCAGATCACGTGAGTGGCCCTTATCTGAACCCTCTCAATTTTGTCCACATCCATCCTGAAGTGCGGCGCCCAGAACTGGATGCAGTACTCCAGCTGCGGCCTGACCAATGTCACATAGAGGGGGAGGATCACCTCCTTGGCCCTGCTTGTGATGCATCTGTGGATGCAGGACAAGGTACGTTTAGCCCTACTGATCATGTCCTCGCATTGTCAGCCCATGTTCATCTTGGAGTCAAGATCTCTTTCTACTACCGTGGTTTCAAGAAGAGAGTTCCCCAGCCTACGGGTATGCTGCTGGTTCCTACTGCCTAAGTGCAGCACCCTGCACTTGTCAGTATTGAATCCCATCCTATTTTCATTTGCCCACCCCTGTAACCTGTCCAGGTCCTGCTGTAATCTGTCTTTCCCTTCTAGCGTGTCCACCTGGCCCCAAATCTTGGTGTCATTTGCGAATTTAACCAGGGTGCTTTTCACCCCCTCGCCCAAGTCGCTAATAAAGAAATTGAATAGTGTGGGCCCAAGGACCGAGCCCTGGGGAATTCCACTGCCCACTTCCCTCCAGGTCGAATATGACCCGTCCACCACCACTCTGAGTACGACCCCTCAGCCAATTTGCAATCCATCTGACTGTGTAGGCATCAATGCCATTGTCGCCTAGCTTTTTAATGAGAATGGGGTGGGAGACAGTGTCAAAGGCCTTTCTGAAGTCCAGAATGACTACATCCACCGCGACACCTGCGTCCAATGATTTTGTGACCTGACTGTAGAAGGCAATCAGGTTGGTCTGACAGGACCTGCCCCTAATGAAACCATGCTTGTTACCCTTGAGCATCATCCCTGCTGTTGGCCCATCTGTATGAGTGGTTGGTATGGGCTGTACGAGTGTTAATCCCCAATTTAAGAAGTGCATTCAGTACTACCACAGTGCTACATACTACAGTGGAAACTGGGCAACAGATTATATATGTGCAAAAATTATGAAATTCTGGTCATAATTTCTTTAAATAAGGGAAAACTCAAAATTAATAAAAAAATACTGAATGTGATATTTCAGAATCAACTCTGAATTTTCTATCAAGTAACAGAATTTAATATAAATTTATATGAACAATTCTTTCTAAAACTGATGACCACTGTAGATTCAAAAAACGGACTTTTTGTCTCCCTGAAGTCAAAAATTGAGAATAAGACTGCAAGTGGGCTGGTTTAAAAAACAAGCTTCAAGACTGTTCTGTAAGTTTTTACAACTTTATGTCTTATTAATTTGCCATGGCACTGGGCTAAGTTGCCTTGAATTTAAGACCATGAAAGAATCAAATTATATGTAATATTTTCCCCTCTCTGTTCATGCCAGAAAGAAATAAGACAAGTGCTGAACAAAGAACCTGAACTGATATTTTAGAAGACTGTAATTCCTGAAGGTATTACACAAATTCTATTTCCAGAATTCCAAATTGATTAATTTTAGTTTTGTATAATGCAGGGATATGATCCCTTCTCCCAAACTCTTTGTCTTCCAATAAACTGCCACTGTAGCTGTTAGGTCTGAAGCAAGAACAAAACTGCTGCTGCATGTGCTAAAGAAACACAAATACATCCTGACTGCCTCTCACCATTAAATTGCACAGTGCTACAAAAAGTGACAGGAGGTGCACTGGTTTACAAGTTGGCAAGCCTGGAACAATTTTTGTTGCTAGATCATGTCCTTTAAAAGATGATAAAGAAAAATAAAAGCTGCTATCTAGAAACATTTATCTTCAAACAATTTATAGGAGGGCAGAAAAATGGCAATAAATGCTATATCTGAATGGCATATTAAAATGTAGTGTTCCAATTTTAAACTAACTCTACATAAAAATTGATCTTGCATGGTCAGGTTCAATTTTAGGAAAAAAACAAAAGTTTTTCTTCCTGAATATAAGTTAATAACTACAGACAGATTTTGAATCACTATTGCCCTTACAAAATGCCATAGGAAAATCCAATATCCAAGGAAAGAACCCCAACGGTTAATTGCACTAAAATCCTAAAATGAAAACGACTCTGAAAAAAATTGATTTGTTATTTTTATGCACAAAAATATTTCAAATACAAAGTTCAAAACTGCTGGAGGTCCAACTATAGAATGACCCCACATATATTGGGGATGAGTTTTAGGTTCTTTAGGGCCAAGTACAGACAGTCAAAAAGCCCAAGGCTGAATTGATTCGATCTTTGCAGGTTACTCTAAACTGCAAAGATCGAACCAGTAAGTGAACAGACATTTGCTTTTGATTCTGGAAATGCAGCCACATGCCTGCAGCAACCTAGGCCAGAAGCCAGGGGGCGCTGGAGCACACCACCCTGCTCAGCTGGAGCAGACAACTTGGGCCAAGGCTAGCCTGCCCGCCCTGTGAGGGGTGGGTTTGCAGGAGAAATGAAAAGCATCCTGGGATCCTGGGGGACTGTAAGTTAACTTGCATCTGGAGGGGGTCTGGGACAGAACTTCAATAAACCAATTTAACCTAAATCAGTTAAGTCTGATACCACATCCATCCAGGTTTATCTTAAACTGGTTTCGGCCATTTTGACAGCAATCTACGTGTTTGTGTTACAACTGGTTTCTGATCACTTACACAATTTTATGTGTAATTTCTGTCCCTAGCCTAAGACAGAAAAAGATAGACTTGCAATCAGTACAATACAGTAATAATTAGCAAACACTACAAAAATGTTCAGAGTACATTTTTAATTAATTTGGTATGTACCTATTCTACATTCACTTTCCATAAATATTTGTGTAATAATAAGCAAGAATGCTCATATGAAACAAAAGTTATACAAACATGGAAAGTGAATCCAAACTTTACTTTTCATGAGCAGTTAAATCAAAAAGCTGATAAGTTATTCTCAGACAGCTGAGGTAAATGCAGGGGTCATCTGATCCCAGCAGTCTTTCCTGCCCAAGTGCAGGGGGGCTGGACTCGATGATCTGTAAGGTCCCTTCCAGCCCCTAAAAAACTATGAAAGCTTTCCAATTTATACCTTGATTCTGGCTCAGCAACACAGTTCAAATTGTGACTAATAAGCCATAGACTCCAATACTTCTGCAAAATATATCTTTGAAAATTATGAACAACAAATACTCATGTCTGCTAACAGTGGACCTTTAAATAAAACTGAATTCTACTAAAGATGAATCAGTCAGCAAGGATTTCAGCTAAGTTTGAAAACAAAAATTGCTTTAGCATTACTTTTAGAATGAAAATAGTCAAGCAAATTGTCAAGCATGCTAACCAGTCAGTTAGAATATTACTGAATCAAAAAATGTCATTATATGGTAAAAGTGAAAAAGGCAAAATCTGTATTCATGTTATATAAGAATGACTGCTTTAAATAACATCTGAAGGGAGTTACCTTCTCTCGAATTGGTTCTCCAGGAATAAGCTGTGGTTCAACAGTAACAAACAGTGTTATATAGGAACCCTCACTGAGACTTCGGACAGAATCATAACCTCTTTCATTTCCTAGATTCTTTTCTTTAATGTAGCCAAGAAGGACTGGAGGAATGTCTATCTTAAACGTACCATCAATCTAGAACAGATAGCCAGATATTAATGCAAACTCATCAGTCATTCATTACCAAGAATAACAATTCCATCAAAGTAAAAAAAGCCATGGTTCCTGAGGTACATTTATTATTTGCTGTATTTGGGGATTTCATTTTGTTACTTACCCTTCTCATTTTGTTACTTTGGCATCTTCTTTACTTACTTCTCCAGACAACAGAAACAGTCATGTCAGACTGTATGACATACAAATCATTTAATTATAGAAGAACTATGCACTGCTTTATACTTAAAATTAAATTTATTAGTTAAAGCAGGGTTTTAATTTATTTGCTACGAATGCAAACTAAGATTTAACATAAAATTTACAATACTAATTCTTTAAGAAATAATTTTCTTATATGTTACCAATAAATCAGTTCAACATAACACTGGACATATCTACACATTCATTAATGCGCTGTAATAATGGTAGTAGTACCTGTAATGACGGTACTAACTTAATGTGCTATAATTGGCACTACTGCACCTTAGCTCAAACTAATGTGATGTTTATGCCTCAGTAGACTAAATCTACTGTGCATTAGCATGGGTTTTTCCCACCGCGGTAATGCACAGTAGAATTAGTATATTGCACGTGAATATACTAACTGGGATGTTCATGTTGATGCTCCGAATTAAGTATCATTTGTCATATCTTTACATTCACCAGAGAAGCAGATAATACAATACGACTAAATAGCAGATGCAGAATAAATATCCTTGGGAGAATAGCAACATTTAAACTTGTATGACCTGGATTTGACAGCTGAGTTTCTTGTTTTACAGTAGCTGAGGCTTTCTAAAATATTTTATACATATGTTTGTATGAGCCCCGTTTGCACAAGTCCAATTCTCTTGGATTGCTGGAGTCCTGCATGTTCTCTCATCCTATATCCAACTGAATAAAAGCATGAAGTAGGCCCAATCACTTTTCCTAGTTCCAAACCTAAAGGACTCTGCAATATCTGGGAAGGAGGATGGGTCATGGAATCCACATGAAAAAAGTGCCTTATTTACCTCCTCAGGAAGAAGGGGGCCAAAAATCCCAAATGAACCAAAATGGCAGAACAGTCCTGACAAATTAGGCATTGGTTACACTAACCTCAACCAGAGAGAACTGCTGGGTAAATGGGGGCCCTGAGCTACATGCAACTGATACAGAATATTCCTTAAGCACGCAGAGGTGGGGACTAGGGCTGTGGTTATATATACTCTAATATGAGACGCTGGAACGTATTTAGTAAATCTTTATGGATTTAGATACCCATTTCAAGAGTCTCTGTTATCCTCTGAAAATCAGTATAACTGTTACTTCTGTTTATACCCAAAAGTCTAATAGACTACAAGTCCCTTCCAACCCATTCATTATGAATGTTTTAAATTTTTTATTCCACTTCACCAGTGCATACCCTTGCTTGAAAGTATATGGTAGTAAATGGAATCCTAACAGATCCCAGCCAGTGTCTCTCAACACGAGTATGGATTCCACTTTCTCTTTCACGGTCATCCTATAGGAAAGTTACAAAAAATAGATATTAGGTTAATAACCCTGTGAGGCACCATTACACGCAGACCATTTTTTAAAAACTTAACCAATGGTTTAGTCAAGTTATCAAAATAACTAAAATAATGAAATACTAAAAGACGACAGAATCTCTGCTACAAAGAGTTTCTATTAAATGGTCACAAAGCTGCAATGAGCTCTGTATGGCTAGACTCTTGTGCATGTTGGGAGTTCCATTGTTCTTGAGGAAAAAGGTGGGATTCAGTTACTTAGTCTGTTTAGTACTCTCTGGGGATTTAAGAACAGCTTGGATATCCTCCCTTGGTCTATCTAATTCCCCTCACGCTTATGGGGGAATTAGCTGTTGAAGTGAGTGATCACAGAGTTGCTTCTGAGTGGGCATATGTATCCAAGTACAAATGCCAAAGAATTGGTGAAGACCTAATTGAGAAGTGTACTGGATTTAGGTAATTTTTTTCAGTTGCTGATGCAAGGGCAATTTGAATTGATCCTTAGGCCTCTAACTCCTGCCTAAGCTCAAGGCAAGGGCCAAAGGCGAGGACCATAAAGGGAAATGGAAAAGTGCATGGGAGAATGGGGAATATATTGCTTAAAACTCAGGTCAGACTTAATTTATACATCTATGTTGTTCATTCCTCTTTAGCCTATTTCTCTTATGTGCATGGAAAACATGAGCCATACTATTTACTAATGTTCTTAGTGGCCTCATATAGAAATTTGTTTTCTAGTGGGAGAATCACTGCTCTTCCAGTAGTAATCATGAGTGCAAAGATTTTCAGAATTTTTTCCCAAGGCAAAAATGGCTGCTCCATAAGAAAAAATGACTTGGGAACAACCAAGTTTAAATTGTTTTCAGGCAAGTTTATTCTGGCAAAGCAAAATGTCTGTACACTTTCCTTTCTGAGAGAAGCTGTAGCACAGTCTAGCATCCCAGGGTGATTTGCTCCCACCCCTTTTCCCCTGCAGGAGACAGTGTTGCTTGGGCTGGACTCTACTGCTCCACCAGGGCACAGAGCAGAACACATTCCCTTTACAATCCCCCACACTGTGCTGCAGACACAGGTTGACCTTGCACGATCTGTGTCACCCAAGCAAGACTGCCCTGTGCACTGCTACTATCTGTCACCGCACACTGAGGGAGCCTGCAGAGCATGCTGAGATGTGTGCACAGGGGCAAGTACGCTCACAGTGTCAGCATTAGAATGTCTGTTTAGAGGTTTGTGGGTAAGTTTTTCTAACAGGAAAACAAACTCAGGAGAATTTTCCGAGATCATGTGGCCATGTGTATGCAGCTAGTATCGAAGACGTTGAAATGAATAAAAAAAATGACTTCTTAATTGTGAGCTCACCTCCAAGATATCATAGAGTACTTCATCAAAAACATTAATAAACACTTCGTCCTTCACTGATTGTAAACTGGTAGTATTGTAGTCACCATTGGGAGCTCTACCAAGAAAAAAGCAATTTATAAAGAATGCAGAAACATACTAAATTTACACAGAGGTGCTGAGTTAGTGGGGGGCCCGAGGCCCCTGGCTCCCCTCAGGAAGAGAGCTGTTACCTGAAATGCGTAAAACTTTCCACGTGTCCATCATCTATCCCCCTCCTCCCACCCGGAAAAAAATAAAAGCCAGCACCTATGACTTTACAAACATTGTTCAAAAGAACAAATTAATCCCAGCCAGCATTTACCGTACTGCGAAAGGCAGAAGTAATAACTTGCTTGATCTTACTCATACCTAAATGGAAGTTCCAGCTCTTCATTCCAGTTGGGGTTTGGTCCCTCTGCTGCTGTGGTCCGGCAGACTGTTCGCTGAAAAGAAACTTCTACAAAAGGACGGACTAACACCTTCAAAATACAATCAACATAAAAAAACAGAACTCCATAAAAAGCTTAAAAGAATATCTTAAAATCGTCTTTCAAAGCATTCACCAAGATAAAAACAAATAATATATGAAGGCTATGATATTTTGGTTGCAATAGATAAACTTGGATGTTTATATAAGTGCTCCGGGGAGGCGGGAGGGGGCTCACAACGGGAAACGGAGGGCTTGCATTGGGGCAGCAGGGAGAACTCTGCCCCCACTGCAAGCCCTGCACCTCAGCAGGGTCACACCGGCAGCAGCCTTCTTCCCAATGGTGTTACTGCGAGCCCCACACCTCACCAGGTTCACAGGGGGGTGGTATTCTCCCTGCTGCAAGTCCCACAGCTAACAATGCTTCTGCCACTGCGAGCCTTGTCAGCTACAGGGCTAGTAGTAGGTGGTGCATCCCTGTGGCTGAGAGCCCCTTGGTGGTCAGGTTCCCAGCCACAGGGAAGCGCTTAGCCACATGTTCAATCAATGTTATGATTAGAACAAGGTACACAATTATCACACATTTTTTGTGGAATCACTTTGTAGCTTATTCCTTATTTTATCATATCATTAATTAGTTGAACATGTAGTTGCGTCAACTTAAGGCGTGATTGCCTGGTTAATCATGCATTAGATGTAACATGTAGAGGAGGTGTGACAGGGGACCATCTTGAGGCCAGTCATGACACTGGCCAGCCTGCCTGTCTAGGGCAGTCTTCCCATCTGACTCGCCTGCTACGCCTTGTTGGAACTTAATAATTGTTCATAAGCAAGAGGCTGCCTGTTCCAATTCGGTGGCCCCCTTTCAGGCATGTGACCATCTAATTGGACCAGGCCACACCTGCTCAAGCCCCTTAAAGTGGTAGGCACCAAAAATGCCCTGCCCCAGGGGGCCATAGGCATACCTACACCTAGATCATCCCCGACCAGTGGCTGTCCAACCTCTTGTTGAACACCTCCAGTGGTGATGAGTCCACAACTTTCCTAGGCAGTCAATTCCACTGCCTCGCTATTCTCACAATGAAGACATTTTTCTAGATATCTTGCTGCAACTTCAAGCCATTCATTTGTGTCCTCCTGTCTGCAGCAAGAGAGAAAAGGTTCTTTTCCTCTTCCTCATATGACATGTTTTCCTTCTGAGGTGCAGCACCTTGCATTTGTCCACATTGAACTTCATCCTGTTAGCTCTAACCCAACTTTCCAATCTGTCAAGATCCTTCTGAATTACACTTGCATCCTTCAATGTGTTCTCAACTCCTCCAAGTTTTGTACTGTGTGTAAACTTGGTCAAGAGGCTTTCTATGCCGGCACCCAAACTATTAATAAACATGTTGAACAGCACAGGGCTGAAGACACATCACTCAAAACCTCCTCCCATTCTGACATAAACCCATTAATAACTACCCTTTGCTTGCGGCTATTGAGCCAGTTATCTATCCACTTATAGTGGTTTTATCTAGCTCACATTTTTCCAGTTTGTTTATAAGAAGGTCATGCAGGACCTTGTCAAAAGCCTTGCTGAAGTCCAGATATACTATATCCACAGCATCTGTCCTTTTTAATGGTTTTGCTGTTCCACTAATCAAGCTAACATCACTTAGGGCAATTTGCTGCTTGTTAGCTTCTACTGGTTTCTCCTCCTGTTTCACAGATCTGGACACTCTTTAGCTGTTTTCAGAATCATAAACCTGGCAGTGCATATCAGTCCTTATCAGCAACTAGGGTATAGCTTTAGTTAAACAGGAAAGGGAGGGTGAGTCAGCTTAAGATTAGGCTCTGTTCCCTCTCTATGCAACTATAAATCTGGAAAAATATTTTTCTTCATTCTGCCTTTCAAAAGCAAGAGCCATATTATATTCTGGGGTGTGCTGTATGCAAGAAAATATGGTAGTCCCAATGCCAGCCCTGCTGGTAATATTTTATCCATAAAGTTACTGCTTAGCAGATCACCACCTCTACGACTAAATGACTGCGCAAAACTGTCAGTTTTATACTCTACCTGGTTAAATGCCCAATCTATACTATGGGTTGGGCTCTGAGGTGATGGAGCGGCTGCAAACATCTCATTAAAGGATCTTGAAGATCTGGATGGCTGTTGAAGTTTGCTGTGAAAGAAAATAAGTGATAGAGAACATGCAACTAAAGGTTGCACTTCACATCATTACTTTTACTCTAAAACATGATATTTTTATATTAGATCTCTAATATAACCTATGGAAATGTGTTAAATAATAATAACTAAAGAAGACTTCTGTGAGGATAGTAAGCATGCAGACCTTAAAAACTCTATAGTGCAACAGAGCTTCCTGCTTAGAGACATTCATCTCTGATGTATATACAAGTCCCAGCTTTCTTACTTCCTTTGCAATGCACAATATCTACAGACATCTCAATCCTGACAGAGTTTACAAATGGGGCTGATAACTTGGCATACTGACAAACCTTCTGTGGAGAATTAAATCCATGTACCAGAAAACAAAATATCAAGTAAAACAAATGCAAGCGTGAATATGTTCAGTGCTTCTGTATAATATTTTGTAGTCAAAGTTCATGTAAAAATAATATAGAACCTGTACAAAAATAAATAACTCTTCAAAATAGGCAAATAGCTCAATGTAGAACAGAATATAAGACCACAGCTTTTTTAAAGGCTACTTCTTGGACTACTGAGAACAAAATGGATACTATGATTTTAATTAATTTCAACATTCGATTAAGTGGATAACTAGTTTGGAAATAATTCTTCCCCTCTCTTCTTTTCCATTAAAAAAATCTTCTCAGATATTTAGATCAAGGGTGATCAACCTCCTGCCTGCAGGCCATTCCTGGCCTGTGACACCACATCATCCAGCCTGTGGAGCTATCCACAGGTCTGGAAATTTGGTGGTTGGGAGTGGTAGCAGTACTCCTCTGCTGGCAAATCTGTAGGCTTACGGGGAGCACTAAGCCCTGTGAACTGGATCTGGTGCTAAATTCTAGCATGCACGGGCAGGCAGAAGCAGTGTACTGGGGCCCAATCCCAGCATGCACAGGGGAAGGGGTGACACAGGAGGCTGTTAGCTCCCTGGAACCCAATCCCAGCATGCAGGGGTTAGGATGGGGTGCTGCCAGCCCCATGGGAGTCAATCATGGTGCATGGGGAGCAGGAGAGGATGGTGCTAGGCCCCCAAGACCCAGTCCTGGTGTGAGGTACCAGGACCCTGGGACCCAATCCTGGTGTGGAAAGGGGTGGTGCCAGGCCCCCAAGATCCCATCCCAGCACATAGGGCAGGGAGGGGGTGGTGCTGAGCCCCAGGGCTGATCTGGACTATAGATAGGCCCCATACCAGTCATCTGGCCCAGTGGGGCCAAAAGACTGAGCACTACCGATTTAGATTATCATTGGGAAGTTTCGTATATGCACTGCTGATTTCTCAAAGTGAATGTTTTATGAAAACTCAAATCACAGTAAGCAGATAAAATACCAAGAGGGGTATAATTCTGCATGGGCAGTAATGGACTGACACCAATTGGGTCTGGGGGTGAACCAGGGTCTATTAATCCTAGTGGGACACCTTGTTAATATGGCTACACTGGTTGCACTGCCCAAGATAACTCGTTCAGGGGTATCCTGGGTATCTCTGCATAGCATCACAGCTCCACAGATGCACCTAAAGTGCAGCACTGACCTTCAAATTTAACATAATGAAGCTACATTAGGTACAAGCCACTGCTTAAATATGTCACTGTTAACATGTTTAATTATATGATGGGAGAAGGGTAAGAGAAATCAGGAAATATGAAATCAATGATAGAAGAGAGCATTTGGACTTCTTTTCAACTTAATTCTAGTCTATATAATCTTATTTAAGGACAAGGGGAAACTGGATACAATTAAAAAGTCCTGTTTAGGTACAGAATGTCTGGCTGTTAGTGTTTGTAAAATGACAAATTATCTTCCAGGTTTTTTTTTTCTCAGATAGACTAGAATGAATTGTAAAATAGGTAACATGAAAAGTTATAACACCTGTACCTAAAAGCTATTATAATATCTGTATTATAGAACCTAAAATCTTAAAGAACCTGAAAAGCTATAATATTTATATTATTAAACAATATCAACCAACTTGTAAATAGATCCAGTTGTGCTATAATTACAAGCATCAAAAATAATATAATTTAAAACAAAATTATAGTCACTAAAAAATTTTGCTTACAAAAGTTAGATTGGCACATGCATGTATACTCAAAAAGAGGGATTTTAAACATACGGTCTTTATATGAAAGTTTAGCAGATGATTAAAAGCAACGACAAAGTGAGAACAAAATTCCAACAAGAGACCGTTTAGTAGGCTCATACCTCATAACTGGTTTTCTCACTGGAATGTCATAAGCTCTAATGACATTCACCAGAAGTTTTACATCTCCATCTGATAGATTCTGTGCTGTAACTTTCTTCCTCTCTCTTCTTCTAGGCTTTAGTGGTCGTTTTGGCTCTGCCAATTTAAAGAGACTGAGCCCTAAAAAACTAATAATGATAAAATATAAAGTTAATTTTTCTTTATAGGATGCCGGGTTCTAAGGCTGCCTTGATACACAGACAAAAATATGCATTCAGAAAAAGGGAAATAAACAATCTTCTCAATTTCATACATAACTGCTTAAGCTGCCAAATATATCTAATTGTTTAACAGTACATGAATGGCAATTTTTAAAATAAATCAAACTTATGTAAGATATACAACAACAAAAGGGTAAGGTATGAGTGTGGAAGAAAATGAATTAAACCACACTGAAATGGATTTAAGCTACTGTAAAAATATAGTCACGGTACATATTAAATTATATTTAGCAGTATATTTAATACACAAAAACCTAACTTGAGAACTACAAGGAACAGTAGGCTATAAAGTGGAAGGAGATATGAATATGGCATGACATACCCTGGGTCATCAGAACTTATAACAAGGCAAAGCAGAACGAAAAAGAAAAAAAGAAAAAGAATAAAACAGATGTGCAAAAACAATCAGAAGTGATACTAAAGTATAAAAATATTTTAATGACAGTGAGCCCTTCAGAATCAATCCTAAAAAGGTAATTGATAACAGAGATCAACTTTTCATTATGTGCATCTAACACAATGCAATTTTGTTGTTAAACCTCAGTATAAAACTATGATTTTTTTATATGAAAATTCATAAATACACAAAACATCTATGATGCAGAGTTTTGCATATGTTTTAAATATGCGACAAACATAAACCAATTTACAAAAATTAGTCAAACGTTTTGTTTTAAACAAACTGGTAAGCTGATTAAAATTATATTTCCCATTCTGCATCATGAAAATATTTGAAAAGGAGAACTGACTGTTAAAAGGGAGAAAGTCTCTGTATCTCCAGTAGATGGGACCATTTAGGTTTATACAGTTCAATCAAAAGTTATAATTATAGCGTATGGTTATAACATTGTAGTAAGCATAAATAGGTGTCAAGTAACAAAGAAATACACTTGTCATTCATTACGTATTTGTTTAAAAAAATGTAAAGCAAACAAATGCTAGTTTATCATTCATATGTTGAAGAGTCATGCTGAGATCTCAAATGCAAGAATGTTATGACTTGCACAGTAAGTCAGCGTGGCAAAATAACAAGTAGTAAGTAAATAAAATGACAAGAGCGAATTTTAAAGATAAAAACATTCTACTTGAAATAAAGACTGCGCATAAAAGGTGCTAAGCAGAAAAGAAAGAAAATACACAGAAGGGTCAAAAACAAAATATGTGCATACTATCTACACAGAACCTTCTGTGTCTTTTCTCCAATATACACAGCATATCTTTCTCTGCTACTTTTTCCCCTTTTATCCACTCTTTTCTCAAGATGCCTTGGGACTGTGCAACTTGAATGATCTGAAGTCTAAACAACACTTTTGTGGTTGTCTGTTTCAAACATCTTTCTGAGATCAAGACCGTGACAATGATAATTATAACTAATATTTATATCTCACCTTTCATCCAGAAATAATTCTATCTATGTTATACACACACACACAGATATATAGGTAAATATTATTTTTTCAAGTGTCCCACGGCATGCTAGATGCCTTGAAATCTTGCAAAATAAATGAGACAAGTTCTTTGACTTCAAAGGCAAGCCAACTAACTTAAATAAGACACTGCATCTGAAGCTCATAAGTAGATAAAAAAAGGGGGTGACATGCAGAGAATAGGACGCCATTAAGATGCTGTGGCAAGTTAGGCATCTTCAAATTTGTGCATTTTGTCTTTTTAAACACACACACACACACACACCCCACTACTACATTGTCTTCTAAGGAAAACATTTATTTACTTTACTAAGTAATTAGATGCTATAGTGATGGCACTAAAAAAAATGTGTGACAGACACAGATGTCTTACTTGAAATAACATATTTCTGCCAGAACACTGTCCCTTAACAGCAGGCTGAGGCACTTCCCTATGACTAATACAGAAGAAAGTGTGCCACATGGGACTACCAAAGCCACAACATGCGATACTTAGGCCTTATTTGGAGATCAGCCATTCAGGCTTATATAGAACTGGATACTGCCTGGCTTATGACAGGAGTGCTCAGCCCCCAGTGCACAGTACAGATGCAACCCCCAGAGCCCTGTCATCTACCCTGCAGAGCCCCCCCATGGATCCAAAAATTTGGTGACAGGGTTGCTGCTCCCCTGCTGCCATATTTCCAGACCCAAGGGAGCCCTGAGGGCCACATAGCACTAAACTGGGTATGCAGGATGGCACAGGGCCTGATCCTGGTATGCAGGGCCAGGCCGAGTCCCAGTATGTAGGGCCAAATCTCAGCACACGGGGCCGGGCAGGGGTGAGGCATGATCCCAGTGCATGGGGCCAGGTAATTTTCTACCAGGAAGTGGTGCCAAGGTCTGATCCTGATGTGAAAGGCCAGGCAGAGGCAGCATGGGGCCCTATCCTGGTGTGCTGTGGGGCCCGATTCCAGCATGCAGGGGAGGCACAGGGCGCCAGGGCCCAGCACCAGCATTTAGAGCTGGTATTGGGCCCAATCCAGGCATACAGGAGCCAGCTGAAGCCACATGGGGCCCAATCCTGGCTTGTGGGACCTGATCTAGTCCATGGACCAGACCCATGCCACTCATCTGGCCCACAGGGCCAAAACATTGAGCACCACTGGCTTATAAAAATCAAAATATAAGGCAGTCTAACAGCATATAAATAAATGCCATTATAAATAAATACTTCTGCTGAAAAGAGCACATTTCTTTAAAGCATATGATACACAGTTCTGTTACTGTTGTTAAACATTTGTCTATGTTTGCAAAGGTATGCACAGTGCTTACAGAAATATACCATATATTTAAATAAATAAATAAATATTTAAATAAATAGGAAGTTTGTCACATCAACTATTTTTTCAGAAAAGCAAAAAAATAGAAGTTAGAAACATGGAGATTTTTAGATGAATGATTTGCATTTACATATGATGAATGTTCTCTCCTTACCCCAGGCTAGGAGCTTCCTCTTCATTTACCAGGTCAGAAAGAAGTAAATGGTGTTTTGCTATCAGAAACCGGTTTATCACTGATTCTCTAACCTGGAGGCAAAAGCAATTGCACATCTGATTCAGAATGACTGGAAATACATACAGTCCATTTTTAAAAAAAATGGAAAGCTTTTTCTTAACTCACTTCATAAAAAGGAGGGACACATTAATTGATTCTGGCTTCCCTTTCCATAGTCATTTTGCCAGCAAAAAATGCTAGCCCACGTTAGAAGTAATCTGACTCCTCCAGAAGCAGACTTCTAGCTGTTTTGGATGAATAACTAGTTAGGTAAGATGGAAGAAGGTAGAAAGATGCATGGTCAGAAATTCTTTAGGTTTTCCAGAGTCCAGTGGGACAGATATCACCATCAGAAATTCAACAAATAGCAGCAACTAAGGGTTGAACTTGAAGTAAGGGATGAAGCTGATTAACAAAACAGTTAATGGAGGTGGGGGAGGGGGGGAGGGGAGGCTTGCAGTGTGGGAAGACTGCATTGCTGTTATCTGTGCAATTGATACCGCATGACAAGTACAGCCTTTTGGAGTAAAAGTCAGTCAATAAGACACCTTTTATACGTAAGATGTTTGCAAAGAAATACAATTTAAAAAGTATTCAATGATTTCAATTCCCAGTATAACAAATAATCCCTTAGCGGCAGGCTGAAGTGCATAAGTGAGATTTCTTTTTTTCTGAGACTGGAAGACAGAAGGGGAATGGTTGAATTAGAGGCATACTAGTTTAGTAAACTGGGATTTCTAATCTATTTAAGAGCGTCTACAATATCGACGCTGATATTTTCTTCTAGTGATTTAAGATCTAAATTCATCTTGCCTACGTCTTTATACATCATTGCATTATGCCAACTACTTTCTTATGTTGACATAATACTAAATTGTGCCATCTCTCTCTCTCCTGCTATCTTCAGAAGCTTTGAATTTTGCTAATAGGTTAGACAATGGATATTTTCTAAGATGGTTTGGATAAGAATGATCCTGAGTCAGGCAAGGGGTTGGACTCTGGAGGTCCCTTCCAGCCCTATTTCTCTTTTGATTCCTTCATTCAGGGATGGCACTTGTGTCCCATTCACAACACCCTTCTGGAGCAAAGCTGTCATGTGCAGCATTTAGAGGGTTTCTATACAGTTTTGGCAGTCCCATATAATGCGGGATCTAGTGAGGTCTAGTGAATTAGGCCATAAAAGGGGCTGAACCTATCTTTGCCTGCAATCAATTTTAATATAATTTGGGAATGTAGTTGGCAATGTACTCTTGAGGGTTATAGCAGCTCATAAGATGGAGTCAACAACTTTGCAAAAAAGCTAACAGTATATTGGGATGTGTTAGTAGGAGTGCTGTACACAAAGAAATGTTTGGATTCTTCTACTATATTCAGCACTGGTGAAGCCTTTCCTAGAATACTGTGTTCAGTTTTGGCTGCTGTATTTCAAGAAAACATGTAGAAAAATTGGAAAATGTCCCTTAAAGAGCAACAAAAATTATTAAAACTCTAAAAAATGTGACATCTTGAGAAAAGCCTAAAAGAACTGGGATGACTTAGTCTAGCAAAGGGAAGCCTGAGCAGAGATTTGATAACAGTCTCCAAATACAAAAAAAACAGTTGTTATTAAGATGATGGCAAGAACTGTTCTCTTTGCCCACGGGTGACTGGATGAGAATGCCAAGAAGCGACACAGCAGCTAGAGATTAGAAAGAGCTTCTTAACAATGAAGGTGATTAAGCTGTGGAACACATCACCTAGATTGCAGATTTCCATTGCTGGAAGTTTTTAAATACAGTTTGAAAATGTTTGTCTAGGATGGTTTAGACAGAGATGGTCCTGTCTTGAGCAGAGAGTTGGACTAGAAACCTACTCTGTTCTCTTTCAAGTCTATTTATCTAGGATTCCACTTTTAGCTTTTTTTTAAAAGTCTGCCTGGATTTCTTCTAAAGCTTCCTTTTGTCAATTTATAAACTGTTATGCCTTTTTACATAAAGCTACTTTCAATGTTGAACATGACTTATGTATAATTTGTAGCTTTCAAAATGATATAGAGGTAAAATACAGTAGTAACTTATTGAACTAGTAAGTCTAGAAAAATTGAAGGATTCACAATTTTTGCATTTCTCACCTTTTGGAGATATTTGGCAACAAAGGCTCTGTGTGCATCTAGGTGATCCTTGCTGTCAATTATATCCCTCTCACGCAGCCTTCTTTCATAATCCTAGGAGCATATACAAAGTTTGTTATCCAATATCCCTTCTAGTTTATCATTTCACGTAAGAAAATAATAAATGTTGAATTAATAAAAACCATAATAGATCAGAACAAACTGATTTGGATGTAAGCAGTGACATTTTTAAAGCTTCAGTGGAAATTTTACGTTTAGTTGCACAACTTCCAGTAATAAAAGAATCCCTTTAAGATAGCTGGAAATCATGTAGTCTAAATTACCACAAATAGTTTGAAGAATTCCTTCACTGCTTCTATTCATACAGCTGAACTTTGACTTGTTAGTGTAAAATGAAGTTCCACTTGAAGTGGAAAAAAGTACTGGCTCACCTATATTGTGAAACTACAACAGAGAGATTTCTGTCTATCACTTTGGTGATGCACATGCCTTCCATGAGGAATCTAATGGAATGGTCTAATGGTCTAATGGAATTTGGCCCCATGGCCTAGATGAGTGGTGCAGGACCAGTCCACAAGCTGGATCTTGAACATGGGGTCAGTCTGGAGGCCTGATTCAGTGCTCCAGTGCAGAAAATCAGCTTCCCCACTTAAGACAAGCATACCACTTTTGGAGAGCTGATTTTTTGTGGCAATGGTGCATATGGTATACAAGTATATAGGGTATATTAAAAGTAAAATTCCTTTCCAGCTTATGGTCTTGTAACCTTTTTGATGCCACCTTGGCCTTTAAAGTAATGAGGAACTGATTTAAATAAAATATTACTAATGTTAAACCTATGCAAGAAAGAAACATTTTACCAGAGACCTTAATATAGATAATCTCAATTGATTTTTTACCTGGAAGATTTTTTCATTGATTTCTCTGTCATTTAAAGGCACCTGCTTGTAGTTTCGGAACTCTGCCACCTCTTTGTTTCTGAGCTGCAGAAGTCGAAATCGTTTTGACCTATTAAGTTCCTCATCTGAAACAAAATTAAATTCTTGCTGCAACTGCTCCAGTCTGAAGAAATCAGGAACATATGTATCTCCACTAGTGGCAACCTAAACAAAACAGGCAAATATGAAAAGTTCAATTTAGAAAGAAAAAAATTCACACTACCATTTTTAAGGAACTGCGTAATTTGATTAATCTGATATACTGTCAAGATTCCCAAAGGAAAAATAATTCCTCTATGCAGAAAAACTAAAGTACTCAGAAACACAGGAAAATGGAGTAGAGAAGAACTGAGTGCATAAAACAGGCAATTTGATATAGAAGTATCTATACAATGATAGAAGGTTGCACTGAGGACTAAAAACAGTAAGATAACCTCTAACTTGTACCTATAGGCAAAGAAAAGGAACTTGAAGTATTAACTCGGGTGGCCCTCTCCTTCCAGACCAACGACGACATGAAGGCCAAACATGTTGCCTAACAGGAACCAGTGAACAAAATAACACTATAAGCCTAAACTAGCCATACGTCATAAATTTGAAGAACTGTGAGAAATCCACTACTGAAAGCAAGAAGGCCCAGTAACAAGGTATCCAGGTTAAAGGGCTTGATTTGCCTCAGCAATTTGTCCAGATGATATAAAGTCAACCTGACAGGCTTGAGGTCTACAAACTTTATGCTTAGTACCTTTCTGGCCTTGGTACCTAACTGAGTGTTCTAGAGAGGTGCTGGCTTCTTTCAAATAAGATGGAATCTAGGACCTGTTATTTTTGTGTAGTTTTTTTTAAAAAGTACATTGACAGAGAAGTTTCTAAATGAATGAGAAAGATGACGTACAACAAACTTATTAGTCACAGCTAAACAATGCAACAGCAAAGATGGGAAAATACAATCAATCTGAAAAGAACCAAAAAACTTCTTCCACTCTGGTTTCAATTAGGAGGCTGATGATCTCATACCTATATACAAACACTACAACATGTTGTTATGGTCACACAGGGCTCAATTCTGTTTCTTTTGAAGTCAACATAAAAAGTACCAATGACTTCATTAGGAGCATATCCAGCATAATTACATTAAACATTTATGAAGAAAGGGCCATACAAATTAAAGTTACACAGAATTTTAATATTTAGGGTACAGAAAGAATTCTCGTTTGGATTTTTTTTTTCATTTTAAGGATTTAAAATCTATGAATATAAATGGCTGATGCTAAAGCAGCAACTTAGAAATACCCAGTGTTACATTAAAAATAACGCAGGGATCCTGGTTTTCCCTGATAAATAATCACAAATTCCCTGATAAAAAAAAAAAAAAAATAAAAAAAAAATAAAATTGCAAATTCTCTAATAAAACTGCCCAAGACCATGATTAAAAAAATTAAAGCTCTGCCCCCCCACACAGCCCCCTGGCCCTGCTGGTGCCCCTCACTCCCCCCCCACATGCTGTCCCAGCCTTGATCATGACACTTGCCCCCCACCCACAACTCCATGCTCCCCCAGCCCTGCCGGAGGGGGCCCCCAGCTGCCAGGGCCAGGTGCCTGGGTCCGTAGTCCCCTGCCTGTGGCAGGAGCTAGCAGCTGCTGCAGGAGAACAGAGCCCAGCTCCCCTCTGCTGCCTGTTTGCTGCAGTGCTCAGGCAGGGGGATGGTTCCCCACTACTGTGCGTACTCCTCTGGGGGGCAGAGGAAACCCACGCCCCCAGATTTGTGTGTAGGATGGGGGTGGGTGCGTGCTGCAGGCTTGGGTTCCCACCCTGTTGCCTTTCGCCGGGGACTCCATAGCCCAGTGGGTGCAACCCGGTGCTGCAAAGAACAGCAGGGCCATGAAGGAAAGTTGCTTGCTTCTGCAAGCTCTGCGCTGCCCTGGCGATGGATCCCCTGTGCAGCACTGGGCTGTGCACAGGGGACACCTCGCCAGGGCAGTGCAGAGCTAGCAGCAGCTAGCAGCTTTCCTGCGTGGCCCAGCTGTTCTTTGCAACACTGGGTTGCACCCATTGGGCTGCAGAGGCTCCAGGGAAGGGCAACCTGGCCTGCACACAGTCTGGGGGGGGCATGGGTCCCCACTGGTAGTATGCGCAGCAGCAGGGAGCTGGCCCCACTCCCCACCCCCATATGAGACACCTGTGGCCCCATCCCACTCTCTGCTGGGGCACTGTGGCCTAGCATTGCAGCCCTGGGCTCTAAACCCCATGCAACACCCGGCGGGGTAGCAGCCCCAGCTCCAGCCTTACCCCAACTCCCTCCCTCCCTCTCTACAAGGGCCTCAATCCCCCTCCCCCACCCCACTTCCCTGCAGGAGCTGCTCTTCAGGCTGCTTGGCGGACATGTGCATGTACATACATATGGTACCCCCCTGCCTGACCGCCCTCCTCCAGCACTACGCCAACCTGACCAGCACTATGAATGAAAGGGACCTGGAGGTAATAATAGACCACAGTATGAACATGAGAGCCAGCAGTGCAACACTGTAGCCAGCAGGGCTAACAATACCTTGGCATCAATCCATGCATTTCCAGCAAAACCAAAGAAGTGATTCTCCCACTCTACTAAGCACTGGTAAAACCACAGCTGGAGTACTGCATCCAGTTCTGGGCATCACACTTTCACAAGGACGTGGTAAAGCTTGAGAGAGTCCAGAGAAGGGCCACCCATATGATCAGAGACTTGCACGGCCAGCCATAAGAGGAAAGGCTGAGGGATCTGGGACTCTTCAGCCTAAAAAAAAGGCGGCTGAGAGGGGACTTGGTAGCAGTTTACTGCTACATTACAGGTATACATCAAGGGCTTGGTGAACAACTGTTCACCAGGGCACCCGTGGGGAAAACTAGGAGTAATGGTCAGAAACTCCTGGAAGACCATTTCAGGCTCAACATTAGGAAAAACTACTTTACAACTAGGGTGTCGAGACTGTGGAATAAGATCCCTCCAGAGGTGGTACAATTGCCTACCCTGGAAATCTTCAACAGGAGACTGGACAGTCCCCTTGCTGGGGTCGCCTGACCCCAGTTGTCTTTCCTGCTTGGTGCAGAGGGCCCGACCTATGATCTTCCAAGTTCCCTTCCAGCTTTACAATCTATGAATCTCCCAGTCCCTTGCAGGCTTGAACTCTGCCAGGCTGCAAAGGGCTCATTGCAAAACTGCAAAATGCATGGGTTTTTCCACTAAAATGAGAAATCCACATTTTACTCCAGTAAGGGGGGAAACCCATGTTTTACTCCATTTTCCTGTGGGAAATGGAAAAACCAGATCCCTAAATATAAGAAACATAGCTGGAAATTAATTAATTGTAGAATTTAACATTCTTTGGATTATTTCCTAAAAAGTCCTGAACAACTTCACTAATCACAGATTTCCTGACAATGGTTTAAAGTCATCTTACCATAATCAGCTGCATCAAAGCTGCATTGCTTGGGTCATTTGGATCAAGCTTTGCTTCTGCTGCCCATTTAGCTAGTTTCTTCATGTCAGTTAAACCTGATGCACCAATAGATGCAATGGCATCAATATTTTTCAGAGCACTGAAATGACAGAGTTGATATCAGAATGATTTTGATTTGGAAACAGATGCACGTTTTGGTCAATGCAATGTAATAAACATTTAAAACAGTATCTTGGAAAAAATACTTGAACTGTTTATTTCACCAGCCCATAATTTCCATAGTTCACTGAAATACACAATTTGAATTCATACCTGTAATTAGAAGGTGAGCAAGTTTCGGGCATTTTTATGTATGACACAGGGTGCATTTTTATATAAACATCTATAATACAATTAGGTTTGGCAGGATTTGATCTTTATCAGTAAATGTTGATAGATGTTAATTTTACTTCATGCTCACAGACTGACAAAAAAAATCCATTGTTAATGATCTACATTTATAGAAAGAGGATGCAAGAAAAATGGTGGCTGATGGAATCTGTGATGACAGGAAGAGCAGTCCTGCAAAACCATGCTGACTGTAGTTTGGACTGCAATTTCCAGAAATCTCAGGGGCCTGGGGACAAAGGAAGAAGAAGTAACAAAGAAAACAAGGGAGCTCTGGTGAGTGGAGCCAGGACTGATGGCAGCTCTGCCACTCAGCTGGGGACAGTCCTACAGCAGTTAATGTTTGTCACATCAGACAGTTAAACCTCACTATAATAGTATACTGTCATTAATAAATTATCTGTTCCCCACACCTCTAATTTAATGCAATCCTGAATATTTAAACTGATAAAAATCAAAATCAAATAAATTAAAAATAAATATTGATATCATCTGTCAAAAGTATTAAAAAAAAATAAAAATGGATTTTTTGTCAGGTCCATAAAAATGGACCTAGACAAACTGGAGGATTGGGTCAAAAGAAATCTCATGAGGTTCAACAAAGACAAGTGCAAAGTGCTGCACAATCCCATGTACTAGTACAAGCTGGGGGTTGGACTGGCTGGGCAGCAGCTCTGCAGAAGAGGACCAGGGGGTTACAGTGCACAATAAGCTGGCTATGAACCAGTAATGTGCCCTTGCTGCCGAGAAAGCTAACGGGCATACTGGGCTGCATCGGTAGGTGTGCTGCCAGGAGCTCAAGTGATTATTCCCCTCTATTCAGCACTGATGACATCACATCTGGAGTACATTAGGTGTCCACTTTTGGGGCCCCCACTACAGAAGGATGTGGACAAATTGGAGAGAGTCCAGCTGAGAACAACGGAAATGATTAGGGGTCTGGAGCACATGACTTGAGGAAAAACTGAAGGAACTGGGCTTATTTAGTCTAGAGAAGGGAAGACTGAGAGGGGATTTAATAGCAGCCTTCAACTACCTGAAGGGGGGTGTTGAAAGAGGATGCAGTTAGACTGTTCTCAGTGGCGGCAGATGACAGAACAAGGAGCAATAGTCTCAAGTTGCAGTAAGGAAAGTCTGGGTTAGATATTAGGAAGAATTTTCTCACTTGGAGGGTAGTAAAACACTGGAACAGGTTACTCAGAGAGGTGGTGGAAGCTCCATCCTTGGAGGTTTTCAAGACCCAGCTAGACAAAGCTTTGACTGGGATGATGTAGCTGGGGATGGTCCTACTTAGAGCAGGGGGCTGGACTAGATGACCTCCTAAAGTCCCTTCCAACCCTAATTCTCTATGATTCTATGAGTTCTGCCAAGCCTAAATATAATATCTGAGGATAGAAAGGATGTTTTGTTTAGAAGCGGACAGGAAAATTAACAGCTAAGACCACGCTGCACTTGTTTTGTTGCAAAATGTATTAAGCATCTGAATTTCCAGACCACTGGTATATGACAGCATTTAGTACTGAAAGGGCCTTGTTACACATCATGCCTAGGCTCCTCAAAGTGGTAATCAGTGTTAGTTAGCTTGATTTTACAGAAGTCACATGTTCTCTGACTGTTCTAGACCTAGAATCATAGAAAATTAGGGTTGGAAGGGACCTCAGAAGGTCATCTAATCCAACCCTCTGCTCAAAGCAGGACCATCCTCCACTAAATCATTCCAGCCAGGGCTGTCGAGCCGGGTCTTAAGAAACTCCAAGAATGGACAGTCCACCACCTCTCTAGGTAACCTGTGTTCCAGTGTTTCACTACCCTCTTAGTGAAAAAGTTGTTCCTAATATCCAATCTAAATCTCCCTTGCTGCAACTTAAGACACTGTTCCATGTTTTACCCAATGAGAACAACCTAGATCCATCCTCTTTGGAATAACCCTTCAGGTAGTTAAAAGCTGCTATCAAATCCCCACTTAGTCTTTTCTTCTGCAGACTAAATTCTCAGTTCTCTCAGCCTCTTCTCATAAGTTATGCACTCCAGCCCCCAAACCATTTTCTTTGCCCTCCACTGTACTCTCTCCATTTATCCACATCCTTTCTATTGGGGGGCAAAACTGGACACAGTACTCCAGATGCGGCCTCACCAGTGCCAAATAGAGGGGAATAATTACTTCCCTTGATCTTCTGGCAATGCTCCTACTAATACAGGGCAATAAGATGTTAGCCTTCTTGACAATAAAGGCACACTGCTGATTAATATCTATCTTATTGTTCACTGTAACCCAAGTCCTTTTTTTTTGCTGAGCTGCTGCTTAGCCAGTTAGTCACAAGCCTGTAGCGCTGCATAGTATTGTTCTGTCCTAAGTACAGGACTTTGCAACTGTCTTTGTTGAACCCCAGGAGATTTCTTTTGGCCCAATCCTCCAATTTGTCTAAGTCACTCTGAATCCTAGCCCTACCCACCAGCATATCTACTACACCCCCACCCCCAACATCCATGAATTTGCTGAGGGTGCAATACACCCCATTTTCCAGATCGTTAATAAAGATATTGAACAAAACTGGCTCCAGAACCAATACCAGCTTGATACCGACTGCCAACTAGACGCTGAGCCACTGACTGCTGCCCCTTGAGCCAGCCAGCTTTCTATCCACCTTACACTCCATTCATCCAACCCATACCTGCTCAGCTTGCTTTCAAGAAAGCTGTGGGAAATGGTATCAAAAGCCTTGCTAAAGTCAAGGTATATCACACTGCTTTCCCTGCATTCACAGAGCCAGTTACTCATAAAAAAAGGCAATCAGGTTGGTTAGGCATGAGTTGCCCTTGGTGAATCTATGCTGATTGTTCCTGATCACTTTCTTCTCCTCCAAATGCTTAGAAATTGATTTTTTTGAGGACCCGCTCCATGATTTTTCTAGGGATTGAGGTGAGGCTTACTGGTCTGGATCCTCCTTCTTCCCTTTCTTAAAGATGAATACTGTATTTACCCCTTTTCAATCGTCTGGGACCTCCCCCATGAGTTTTCAAAGATAATGGCCAGTGGCTCTGCAATCATGTCAGTCAACTTCCTCAGCACCCTTGGATGCATTGCACCCAGCCCCATGGACTTGTACACATCCACCTTTTTAAAACAGTCTCTAACCTGTTCTTTCAGCACTGAGGGCTGCTCACCTTCTCCCCAAACTGTCCTGCCTGGTGCAGTAGTCTGGGAGCTAACCTTGCCTGTGAAGACCAAGGTAAAAAAAAAAGACATTGAGCACTTCAGCCTTTTCCACATCATCTGTCACTAGGTTGCCTCCCCTGTTCAGTAAGGGACTCACTTTCCCTGACCTCCCTCTTGTTGCTAACATACTTGTAGAAACTCTTCTTGTTACTCTTCGCATCCCTTGCTAGCTGCAACTCCAACTGAGCTTTGGCCTTCCTGATTTCATCCCTGCTTGCCTGAGCAATATTCTTATATTCCTCTCCTGTCATCAGTCAAAGCTCCCACTTCCTGTAAACTTCCTTTTTCTGTTTAAGCTAGCTCATCGAAGAGTTTTCTGCTAAGCCAAGTTGCTCGCCTGCCATATTTGCTATTCTTCCTGCACATTGGGATGGTTTGTTTGTGCACCCTCACTAAAGTTTCTTTAAAATACAACCATCTCTCCTGGACACCTTTCCCACTCAGGCTCCCAGGGGAACCTGCCATCAGTTCTCTTAGGAAGTCAAATGCAACTGACAAGCAGGGGCATGGAGGACTGAAAGGTAAGAATTCCCACCCCTCCCCACCCCATTCCCTGCATCTCCCCCCACCAGGACTTGCCTCCTGCCACTCAGGGCATCCCAGTGTCTTCCACCCCCATCCCTGGGGCTCCCCCCTGGCTCTCAGGGTCCCTACCTACCTCTGTCCCCCATGTCCCCTGGGTCACTTGTGACTGCCGGCACTGTCCCAAAGGATCAGGCAGGAAAGGGAAATCTGCCTGCCTGACCATTACCATTGCTGAACTGTAGCTGCTCTCCCAGAGAGTGGCAGCAGCTGCAGCGGCTGGGCATATCGGTTCCCTTTCCCAGCCTGTCCCCCAGAACAGCACCAGCAGCCACAGGTGAGCTGGGAGCTGCGGGTAGTAGTGGGGGGTGAGCAGGGATCTGAGGTGCTGAGGGACGGTGGCCCTGATCTGAGGTGCTGGGGGGATGCAACAGGCCCAATCTGGGGCAGCAAAGGGATGGGGGGCAGTGGGCCCAGTCCAGGACAGTGGAGGACAGTGGTGGGGGACGATAAGCCCAATCCAAGCCGGCAGGGGAAGTGAGGGGGTGACTGGAGGAGTGTAGCTTAGAGAGTGGCCACATGTTAGTCTAACATGAGCAGGGTAACAGATCACACAGGTAAACCTACCCTGGAGTGGAATAACGTTAAGATGCCTCAAGGGTACTTAAAACTAGTTTCACATCTTAAAGTGTGGACAATCCCAGTGGTAACAGCTTCCTGAACTGCCTAAAATGAACATGTAACTAAGCCCAAAGAGACACTCCCTCTTACACTGTAGACTTCACCACATATGCTACTGACAGTTTTTTATCCTGAGCAAATTTAGATTGCATGCTGAAGTCATTGATTAAGAATGCTTTGTAATCCAACAACTGTATACTGATGAGGTTATTATTCATGAGGCCCTGTCTATCTCATAGCCATAGCATCTTGTATCAAATTTTTTATGAGTTTACGTTTGCCTGGAGTAAGGTAAGTGCTTAACTAAATGAGGAAGACTGCTTTAAAAATCCCACAACTATGTACCAGGGAGACTACTGTGTGCAAAGTCTTGCTCCTCTTATAACTGTACCATATCATGTAAAGATTTTAATATGTTTGCAATTAAGCTTTTAAATTGAATACATTTTATTTCTGGAATGGTATTTTTTTACTGTTGCACAGAAGATCTATTTAAGGAGTTTCTTCTAGGACTATCAGAAATTACACATCTGTATGGGTATCATCATTCTACAGAGAAAGGCATTAAGGTAAAAAAAGGGTCTGGTATTCTTTGGCATCAGGATCAAGACCAGTATCCACAGCATTCAAGATGACACCATTTGAAAGAGTGATATGATATCCTGACTCCCCTGTTGGCTTATATACTCAAAAAAAATTATGATAGGCCAAAATTAAATGGAGGTCTCAGCAGTGACCAACCACTGACTAGACAGCTATGTAACAATATCATCTCGTTACCAGTAGTAGTCTCTGTCAGCCAGGTTTGAGGCACCCATGCAGGGCAGCAGTGGGAACATAAGACCTGCCATTTACTGGGTCAGACCATAAGTCCATCTTGCCCAGTATCCTGTGTCTCTCAGTGGCAGAGAGAGGATGCTGAAAGGAAGAGTTAACTGGGTATGACTAGGTGTTTTTCCCGTTCCTCTTTCACTTGCAGCCTCCAGCATTTAAGATATAGGACAGGGATGCCCAACCCCTGGCCCATAGGCCATATCTGGCCGACAGTCATGGCATCTGGCCCGTGGGGCTCTTCAGAGGTCAAGATATTGGGTGGAGGTAGGGGAACAGAGCAATTAATACAGTCACCGTGCCCCCACTGCAACATTTCTAAGTCCTGCATGGCCAGATCATGGCCAGACCACTTCCCCTCTCTGCTGCACAGCCAGATCAGGCCCGGGCTATGGCCCCTCTTCCCTGCATGGCCTCCTTTCCCCACATGTCTGGGCTGGGCCAGGCCCAGAGCCACACACCCTCCCTCCATGCAGTCAGATCAGGCCCCACTGTGCCCAGCCCACGTACCAGGGGGGCAGATCCAGCCTGCAGATGGACCTTGCACCACCCATTTTGGCTCATGGGGTGAAAAAGTTTGACACCACTGGTGTAGAAAGTCCTGATTCAGAGGCTGTATCCCTAAATCCCTTGCTCAATAGATATTTATGCTCCTTTCCTCCAAGAATTTACCCAATGGGGCCTTTATGAATCTGGCTAAAAACTGTCAGCTTCCACTATATCTAGTGGCAATAAGATCCACATTTTAATTACATGTGGTGTGAAAAAGAACTTTGGTTAGTTTCAACTTACTATCTACCAGTGTCATTTTATGACCCCCTAGTTCTTGTATCTGGCACCTGGATAAAGGCACATGCTTCTACAAGTGTCAGGTATTTTTCTTAAGCCTTTGTCAGAGACGGTGGGTGTTGGCTACAGCCAAGGCTGGGGATTTTGACTGGGGTGTGCCAGTGCTCCTACTGGGACTCAAAACCAGAGGCTCCTCGCTAGAGGGTCTTGCCTTTCCACTCAGGGTGAGATCAATAGCCGGATTTGGTGTCAGGAAGGAATTTTACCTCAGGGTTAGATTGATATGAACTATGAGGGTTTTTGTCTGCCTCTGTATTAGGGGGCATGGCACTTTTTCTTGGGATCTCCTGAGTGTATTAATAACCTTTACAGAAGCAGGATGCTGGCCACCATGATCCCCTGGCTTTACCTGTGCAAGGTTAGGGTGTTATGTCTTGTGTTGTATCAGGGTTGACTATGTAGTTTTACTAAGAGGTTAATTCATGGATTTGTATGAGATAGTTTGAGCAGGGTGGTGAACCAGATGACCTCTGGAGGTCCCTTCCAGCCCTACTGCTCTATGATTCTATGATAGTAAATCACAAATCCCTATTTACTTTCTTTTTACCATTTAGTATTTTGTAAGCCCCTATCATGCCTCCCCAAGCGTCCCCTTCTAAAATGAATAGACCTAGCCTCTCTAGTTTCCCCTCTTATAAAAGCCTCTCTATACCGCTAATCAGGTGTGGATGTACCATAGATTTATAAAGAGGCATGATACTTTCTACTCTGTTTATAAATCCCTTCTTAATCTTTTTCCTGTGTGGTAACAGCTAACATAGAGCCTGTCACAGTGTAGGTACAGTTTGGGATATTTGTGCTCATGTGCTTCACTTGACCCTTACCTACAATGAATTTTATTTGTCACTTAGTTGCCCATTCACTCACTAGTTCCAGATCCTTCTGTAGTTCCTCACAGTCCACCTTGGTCTTTACCAGTTTGAATAATTTTATGTCATCTTCAAATCTGGCCATCTCACCCCTTATTCCAGATCATTTATGAATATGTTAAACAGCACTGGTCCCAATACAGGGAAGCCACTTACACTTGGAGTATTCACGATAAAGGTGTAGAGAAACAGGTCGTCAGTCAGTATAGCACTTTTCAAGCATTGTGTTCACTGTACTAAGAACACTGCTGCAGAACTGTCCAGGAGGGGAAGAGATTATAGATTCATAGATGTTAGGGTCGGAAGGGACCTCAATAGATCATCGAGTCCAACCCCCTACACAGGCAGGAAAGAGTGCTGGGTCTAGATGACCCCAGCTAGATACTCGTCTAACCTCCTCTTGAAGACCCCCAGGGTAGGGGAGAGCACCACCTCCCTTGGGAGCCCGTTCCAGACCTTAGCCACTCGAACTGTGAAGAAGTACTTCCTAATGTCCAATCTAAATCTGCTCTCTGCTAGCTTGTGGCCATTATTTCTTGTAACCCCCGGGGGCGCCTTGGTGAATAAAACCTCACCAATTCCCTTCTGTGCCCCCATGATGAACTTATAGGCAGCCACAAGGTCGCCTCTTAACCTTCTCTTGTAGAGGCTGAAAAGGTCCAGCTTCTCTAGTCTCTCCTCGTAGGGCTTGGTCTGCAGGCCCTTGACCATACGAGTGGCCCTTCTCTGGACCCTCTCCAGGTTATCCGCATCCTTCTTGAAGTGTGGCGCCCAGAATTGCACGCAGTACTCCAACTGTGGTCTGACCAGCGCCCGATAGAGAGGAAGTATCACCTCCTTGGACCTATTCGTTATGCATCTGCTGATGAACGATAAAGTGCCATTGGCTTTTTTGATGGCTTCATCACACTGCCGACTCATATTCATCTTGGAGTCCACTAGGACTCCAAGATCCCTTTCCACCTCTGTCCCACCCAGCAGGTCATTTCCTAGGCTGTAGGTGTGCTGGACATTTTTCCTCCCTAGGTGCAGCACTTTGCATTTCTCCTTGTTGAACTGCATCCTGTTGTTTTCTGCCCACTTGTCCAACCTGTCCAGGTCTGCCTGCAGCTGTTCCCTGCCCTCCAGCGCGTCCACATCTCCCCATAGCTTTGTGTCATCTGCAAACTTGGACAGAGTACATTTCACTCCCTCGTCCAAGTCACTGATGAAGACATTAAAGAGTATCGATCCAAGGACCGAGCCCTGCGGGACCCCACTGCCCACACCCTTCCAAGTCGAGACCGACCCATCCACCACGACTCTCTGGGTGCGACCCTCCAGCCAATTCGCCACCCACCAGACTGTGTAGTCATCCAAGTCACAGCCTCTTAACTTGTTCACCAGTATGGGGTGGGATACCGTATCGAAGGCCTTCCTGAAGTCTAAGTATACGACAGCCACCCCTCCTCCTGTGTCCAGGTGTTTCGTAACCGGGTCATAAAAAGAGACTAGATTGGTCAGGCACGATCTGCCTGCCACAAACCCATGCTGGTTTCCCCTCAGCATAATTTTTACTGTTGGGCTCTCGCAAGTGTGAGCCTTGATAATTTTTTCAAAGACTTTGCCAAGGATGGAGGTGAGACTGACTGGCCTATAGTTGCCCGGGTCTTCCTTCCTTCCCTTCTTGAAAATGGGGACCACATTGGCCCTTTTCCAGTCCTCCGGGACTTGGCCCGTGCGCCACGAGTGTTCAAATATTCCCGCCAGTGGCTCTGCAATGATGTCAGCCAGTGCCTTCAGCACCCTCGGATGGAGCTCATCCGGGCCTGCCGACTTAAAGGCATCCAGTTCTTCCAAGTGACTCTGCACCGTCTCAGGGTCTACGCATGGAAGTTTGGTGCCTTGCTGCTGCCTCTCTACAACCCCAGTGAGAGACTTGTCGTGCCCCTCGCTTAGGAACACTGAGGCAAAGAACTCGTTGAGGAGTTCAGCCTTGTCCCCCCTGTCCGTCACCAATTGTTTCTGCCCATTTAGCAGGGGTCCTATTCCTCCCTGGGCCTTCCTTTTACTCCCTATATACCTAAAAAACAATTTCTTGTTATCCTTTACTTGGGATGCCATCCTCAGCTCCATGGTAGCTTTGGCCTGTCTAACTGCCTCCCTACAAGCACGAGCAGAGGAGGTATATTCATCTTTGGTGATCTCTCCCTGTTTCCACTTTTTTCCATTATGTAAATGAATCTCTAACCCTTCCATTCCACCACTCAGGATCTTCCAAATTTAAACCAGGGCCGCTTGTTCACATGATGGGGGTTTACTTCTCCTAAACAGGAACGGTTCTGCTCCCCACCTCAGCACAGGCTGCCCATGGCCAGAGAGTGAGCTGCTGCCAGGCTGAGGAGCTCCTGAGCTACAGGGGACCTGGTCCTTCCCTCCATGGCAGCGGTGCCCCCTGGGGCCACCAGGGCAGGGTACTTGCAAGCCAGGTGCTGGCTCTGAGCTGAGGCAGCCCCCACCAGAAAAACAAAAGAAAAAAGTAGGCCCCTTGCTGTTTAAGACAAGATCCCCCCATTTAACATGGGGGGGAAAAAACCCTTTTCTTAGAATCACACGTGAGGACGGTGGAGGGGGGGGCAGCCAGCTGTTGTGGTTCCAGCTTCAGCCCCTACCTGGGGTCAGGGCCATAGCTGCAGCTGCTGCCTGCTCTTGCTGTCTCTGCACCCTGCTATCTCCCACCCTGCAGCCTCTTCTCCGTTATCTCCCCCCACACACTGTCTCTGCTTCCCCGTCTGCACTCTCCCTGACCCCCACCCCCCAGACGCACACTCTTGCTCTGGACCAGAAGACTGTGAATGCTGCAACCTGGGGCACTGAGCAAAGCCCAAGCTCGGCTCTGCAGGAGCAGCATGTAGCCCATATGGCTTCTATCGGGGGCTAGACTGGGGCTGTGGTCAGTTCCCCAAGCTAGAACAGGGATGAAGTCTGCCAGCATGGAGCAAAAGCTAGAGGGGAGGGAGAGAGTAGGGACTGGGGGGGGGGAGTGGGGGAAACAGAGGCTAGGAGGGGGAGAGGAGGGACAGAAGCTGGGAGAAAGGGGTGAATGGGGGCAGGCAGAAGCTGGGAGGGGGAGGGGGCCAGGCAGAGAACAGGCACAAGCAGGGGGTAAGCAGCTGACCTCCCCACAACACCTGCATCCCCATTGCCTTCCCTCCTGCAGCAGTGGGAGGGATGGATTAAAGAGGGCCTTCCTATAATTAGATTCTACATACAGAAAATTATAACAAATATATCAATTTTCCATGTATATAATCTCATTATAAGGGGGTTGTCTTAAATTCAAGGTTGTCTTAGATCTGAGTAAATACAGTATTGCTTGAAAATGAAAGCCACTTGTTCTTTCCTCAATACTTTTAAGCACCAAAATACAAATCTATAAAGTTTCTCAACAAGTCATTGCTCAATATTACCTTGGAATTCCTGCATTCTGCTGAGATACTGGAGGAATTAAAGGTATGCCATTTTCTCCAACAGCCCAGGAAATGCTATTGGACACTTTGCCAGAGGTCATTAGAGTAATTTTATTACTACCATCAGCTTCAAATGAGAATGGCACACCTACAAGAAGAACAAAAAGAACATATGATGATCTTTCCTTTATGTTTCAGGACAGCAATACGCTATTGGTATTAAACATTAATTTGGTATTTGTGAAAAGAATGCATATGTTAACACCAATCAGTACCGATATTATTATGAAAGATCCAATCAGTACCAATAATTATTTTCCTAATTCTTAATTTCTTCATCCATCAGCACAAACGTTTTTTTTTTCCTCAGCAGTAATGAAAAAGGAAGGAAAGCTTAAAAAGTCCATCCTGACAGAACCATGATGTGCATATTTCTACACATCCAAGTTCTACAGTGACCTCTTGTCCTCCCACTCTTCAACACTTACGTCTTTCACCTTGTGTTGAATTGCTTTCTCTTTCTATGTGGATGGCTCCTACTCTTTTGCCCTACCTAAGTTACTGCAATTTACATGGGTCATTCATTTTATGACTTTTTCTGCCCTTGTTCACCTTTTTGTACTACTATTTTTTATCTTCATGTTCTTACTTTATTTGACTTAAGATTGCAAACTCCTTGGGGCAGTACTTTTTGTTAATCTCTGAAGAATCTTTAAAGCATCATATAAATTTACAGTACTATATAAATTTTTATTAAAGCAATAAATAATAATAATGATGATGGAGCCTGAAATGCTGGGACTCTAAGCCAACCGAGAAAGAAACTATTAGAATTTAATGTTGTTAAAAGTCAAGACAAGTAATAAAAAAGTGTTTTAGAATATGTAAGCAAAACAACTAGTACATGAATATATTTACAGGGCCATCAGCTGCTGCAATTCATTAAAATCAGTGGAGCTACACTGATTAATACCATCTGTTTATTTCCTATAGTCAAAGCTTTGGAGAGGGCCATATTTTTAAATACTGAAAAGTAACTAGACTAAAAAGAGCTCCTCTGAAATTTTAAACAATGTAATAAAAATGTATTTTATTACAGAAAAACTAGAAGTACTTTAAAAAAGTATGTGGAAGAAATATCCCATTACAAACTTAGCTAATAATGTGAACTGAGACTGTTTTACATAATTCATTTTCAGAGTTTTTATGCCAGAGATAAGGAGAACATCCTTAACAGAAAGAAATATATTTTATGTACTTGGTTAAAAAGTAATGCAGTGGGAGGAATCTTAGGACAAAACAGTCTAATAATGAATTACTCAGAGTAAGTAATAACTCATACCACTCCCGACTCCTTCATGGTCCAACGTCACACGCTGGTTGCTGCTAAACTCGATTTCTTCTACAGGAGCTCTACCAGTAAGAACTGTAGTCTCAGGAATGGGTACAAACACTTCTGCTACCACGTTAGGGCTGCTGAGCCCTACTGTTTCATATATCTGAAGTAAACAGAGACATAAAAGGTAACATCCTACATTCAGTTCTTGATAATACACCTTATATACCTGAATCCACAATGATCCAGAATTTAAGATGACCCCCAATAATTAGATTCTGTACATGTTATAGGGCCAGGCAGGGGCCATGCTCCATACCCCAGGCTGGAGCAGGACAGAACATGCCAAAAATGGAGGAAGGATAAGGGGAGAGGTGTGGGGGGGGGGCTTGAGGTTACAGTGGGAAGAGGTAAGGGATGCCGAGACAGCAGGGAGGAAAGAGGCAGGGCAGGCAGCAGCTGCAGCTCCAGCCCAAACCCAGGGTCGGGGCCAAAGCTGGATCCAGAGCAACTTCCTGTCCCCTGCCATGTTACATTCAGTTCTAAGACAAGGGGCTTCCCCCTCCCCTCCCCCGCATGCAAAACGTGAGGGGAGGAGAGGGGGCTTGTCTTGGAATTGAGTAAATACAGTAAATAAATCAGAGGCTGTTCAGAGAAAAGCAGTTACTATGATTACAGGATGAAGAAACTGACCAGTAAGAAAAGGTTTAAATAATTATATGCATACAGCTTTTAAAACAATGGCTACCTAGTAGACATAACTGTGGGAGTTTCCAGAAGGAATTTTAGCTCACTTTGAATCAAATTTCCTGTTGGGGATTTTGGGTGATGCTTAGTATCCTCTCCACAGGCTGGTAAGACTGATGGAAGTTAGGGCAAAAACAGGCCTTCAGTGGAAATCACCTATGAACTGTGGTTTCATAGATGCAATCAAGATATGAGCTCTAGCCTCATAAGACACTTTGCAATATACAACTGCTGACCAGTGTGGTGGTGAAAGGCCACTCTGTCCCAAGGGAAACTAGTGGAGGAACTATGCTTTATAATACTCAATCCTTCCTGGAGCTATCAGGCTGAATACAGACTCAGGCCTTTGGACAGTGGTATCCTGCCTTTCCCAGCTAGCTCCATAGATGGGATGAATAAAAGACTGGGGTAAGGCCCTGTTTCCTTCTAGTGCCAAATGGGGTGGGCTCAGTTGGTGGGCTTAGTTTCTTCACTTCATTAAGAACAGGAACTACAACTATTCTGCAGGATGCTGGGTGTTACATATAGAAAGGAGAAGAAGGAAGCCATCTTGTATACCTCTTGGTAAACCATCACAAGACACAGACTGGATGAAAAACTATGCACTGCGCACTCGTTGCAATATGATTTTAGTGGTACTTTGTTAAAAAATATATTTTAGCATCTGTTTCACTACATTATTTAATCATTCTATTTTCTGAATGAACAAAGCAGTTTTCAGATAGATGCAAAACCAATGCTTCCTTTAACTACAGTTAACTTGATCAAAAATGCTGGACCCCTCATGAATTTAGGTGCCTAACAATGCTAAATTCTTTCAAATTAAATGGTGGTTTTATCATGTATTCATTCATTTGATTTATATCCCAGCCTGTCCAGAAGCTCAGATGTGGACACGTTTCCTGAGAGGCAGAAACAACCACAAATTTATTTGTGATATAAGGGGTGTAGGTTGTAGCCGTGCTGGTCTGGACATAGGCGGACAAGTTTCTTTGGGTAAACGCAATACTTTTTTATTAGACCAACTCAAATAGTTGGAAGAATTCTTCTTTTCAACCTTTTTGGTACAATTACCCTTCGTAAGGCAGAGGAAACATCTGCAGATGGTCTGTGCTCTTCCTGGATAGAATAGTAAAGCAGCCAGAGGCCAGTATTTTTGCAAGAAAGCCAATCAGTTAAAATGTAAATTGGGTTGTTCAACAGGTGAGAGAGAAGGTGGGGGAAATGAACGCAGTTGTAGTCAAAGGATGTGGGGGGGAAGGGAATGAATATAACTGGTAAAAAGTGGGGGGTTTACCAGGGAAGTCAGATGTTAGGCAGGTCATGTGTCATAAATCCAATGTCTATATTTAGTCTGTGATTTTTTGTATCCAGTAGATTGATGAAGTAAAGTTCATAGGCTTATCTGTGAAAGGTGTTTTGTAAATTCCCTTTGAGGATCAGAATTGAGAGATTGAAGTATTACACCCCACAACAGAACCATCAACATTCCTGAATCTTACACCTGCACCTCTAGAAATGTAATACATCTCATCTAATGCACCAAATGCCCTGATGGAAAATATGCAGGAGAAACCAAACAACAACTGCATATCAGAACGAATGCACACCGAAAATGTATCAAAGACAAAAATATCCAATTACCTGCAGGTGCGCACTTCTCACAAGAAAACCACTCTTTCTAATCTATCAGTTCTAATCCTCAAGGGAAATTTACAAAACAACTATCACAGATGAACCTATGATTAACTTCATCAATCTACTGGATACAAAAAATCATGGACTAAATATTGACATTGGATTCATGACACATTATAACCTGCTTAACATCTGATTCCCCAAATAAATCCTCCACTTTTTACCAACTATATTCATTCCCTCCCCACCCCTTATCACAATCTCTCATCCTTTGACTACAGCTACTTTCATTCCCCTTCCTACTCCCCCACTCCTACCTGTCTCACCTACTGACCAACCCAATTTACATTTTAACTGACTGGTTTTCTTTTCTTGCACATGTACTGGCCTCTGGCTGCTTTACTAGTCCATCCAGGAAGAGCACAGACAACGTGTAGATGTTTCCCTGTCTGACGAAGGGTGAGTGTACCCGAGAGCTTGCAAAGAAGAATGTTTTCTACTATTTGAGTTAATTTGTGACACAAGACCCAGCTTCTCTAAAAATAAAAGCTTATTCCACTAACCCAATAAACCATACAATTTTGACTGTTTTTAATTCCCCTTTGAAGCCTATCATCCAGTCAGAAACTATTAATTTCAAGTGTAGTTTTAAGAAGATGTTTCAATTTTTTTCTCAAAGTTTTCCTATTAATATTGTCCACAAAAGACAGACCAAGAGATATGGGACACATCTTCACTGAATGATGCCAAAAATGCAGAGGGCAACATTGGATATTTGTCAAGTACAGCTAAAGTGGAGAGAAGAATTCAAGCACTTAAGAGCCAAAGCAGAGGTTTCCATGATCTCTGACGTGTTACTATAAACAATATAGAGTAGAAGCAAATAATATAAAATGACATGATAAATATTAAAAAGACCATGCTAATTATGTAGCACAGGATTTATAAAAGAATTGCTGTCTACCTGAAGCTTCAAACTCTCTGGCAAATTGAATATCTGTAAATTGAAAATCTGTCCAAAGTGTACTCTGAAGTCTGAGCTTATTTGCCGGGTGACAGTCCTCGAGACTTCTTTAGTGTTGAAAAGGACTTTTATAAATACTGAACGTTTCTTTACATCTTCTCGTCGTGAAACTTCTGCCCTGTGAACATGACAAAATAAATTTGGTATTAGTCTTCAGATACCTGAAGGATGAATACAAAGAAGAAAGTGAGAGACTTTCTTTTGACCACCGGGGACAGAACAAAGAGCAGTGGTCCTCTATTTCAATAAGAGACATTTAATTTGGATAGTAGGAAGTGCTTTCTGAGAGCGATTAAGCATTGGAACAGGCTACTCGGAGAGCTTGTGGAATCACCATCTTTGGAGGTCTTTAAGGTCAGTTAAGACAAACACTTGGCTGGGATGGTTTAGAAAGAGATGATATCCTGATTGAGCATGGGGGCTGAATTAGATGACCTTCTGAGGTCTATTCCAAACACAGTATTCTATGTTTTTATAATATTTCAGCAATAGAATTTGTATGCACAAAAGCTTTACCCTTTTGGTTTTAATAAGAGGAATATACAGGAAGTGATTCTTTGTGGACAAGCAAGTGTATGAAAGAGGGTACTATCTGTGAAAATCTATTGGCCACAAAGTTCATTTAGGTCTGAGGAGATACAGTAACAACACTACTTGATACAGTACTGGGTTTACAGTACTGGCAGGTGCAGAGCTGCCCAGTTTCTGCCCTTGGTTTGGTTTTCTGTCCCCACCAACATCCACAGATCTCACATACAACCATAATGCTAGATTTTGGTACAAGCAGGAAAGTAAGGGGGAGGAAAAGGTGAAAACATTATCAGAGATTTGACTCTCTGAAGACTGCCTCTACACTTCACATGGGATGGTGTGCCCTGAAGCTACAACAGCCCACGAGTGGCTGAAGTGGATGCATTCAGATGTAGGTTGTTCTTTAACTTTGAATCATGAGATAGCTCCTGTCCTGATTAACCTCTAGATACCTAGCGCAAAAGCTTGACCAAAGTAGTCTTGCAGAGGGAAGTAGAGGGGATAACAGTTCTACCTATAGTTACACCACATATACAAGGGTCTACCTAAAATTGCAGGGAGATTTACCAATTTCATGGTCATTTTGCTGTGGCCCCAACCTTTGGTGCCGATTTGAAGAAAGACATCAGGGAGAAGGGATGAAGAAGCAGAAACCATTTTATCTGCTGCCCTATCAGTTGGTGTCTTCCCCTCCTGGCAGCAGGACCACTGGCTCCAACTGGGAAGCCAGCATATTGGGCATTTTTACGTGTGTTCTGTCACAACCCAAAGTTGTGATTTTTTGTTTGTGTGCGCGCTTCGGCACTGCTAAATTATTTCCTGCCAATTTGTCGCTTTCTTTGCACCGTAGAGTTCTCTGCTGCAAGAGAGAACTCTGGTGCAGCGGGGGATTTCCCGCTGAATTGTAGCTTCTTTGCAGTGTGCATCTCTTTCTTGCATCGTAGTGATACACGTTGCAAAGAAGTTCCTGCCATTTGTATTAGGATCCGCACCATGTTATTGGCCGATTCCTAATTTAGGCACACATGGAGGCTAGCGATTGGCTTGCTAGCCGTACAAAAGGCTTGGGTAGTTTCCGTCCAAGCCGGAGGAGGGAGGACGAGAGAGATTGTGTGTGAAGATCTTCAAGCGCTGTGGACCCTCGCAGACCCGGCGCGCCTCCCCTAAGCAGGCAAGAGAGGCAATAGAACCGAGCCTACGGAGCTTTCGCTTCTCGCCTCTCCCCGTCGCCAAGCGCAATCCTAGACGTATCCCTTTCCGGTAATTTCGGACCCCGTGGAGCCTAGCAAACTCCGGGGAAAACTCATCAGACCCGCGGAGCCTGAATAACTCCGGGGAAACTTTTCGAACCCAACTTAACCGGACCCGCGGAGCCTAGCAAACTCCATGGGAGCAATCGTTTTGTCAGAGTCCTCCAATGAGGGTTCAAGCAAGAGCTGTGCCTGGAAACTTGTCCAGTCTACACCAATACCATCATCGGTGTAAGTAAATAATCTTTTCAATCAACCATTACGCCTCCGTGACTAATTCTAACTCACGTGCGCAAAACCGCACCGCGGTTCTCTCCCACCCCGCGTGCCCGGGCTGCCAGCCACAGCCCACGTGCACCGGAGACGGGTCTGGTACGACCCCGGTTCACCCCCAGCTTGCCCATGGCAGCCAGAATGGGATCGGAATCACCGCCGCACATGGCAACAAGGGCGGGATCGGGGCCTGGCTCGCACATGTTCATGACGTGGCGCTAAGCACTTTTAATTAGCGTTTCATCAAAAATTAAAAGCACCCGCACATTAAAAGCTAATTAAAAGCACCCGCACATCACAAGTATTAGTGGTGCAGTGAGCTCTGTGCTGAGAAAATGGCGGCAGTGCACTCTGAACTAAAGCACATTGAACATGTTTTAGTTAAAAGCACACTGCCACCATTTTGTCAGCATGAAGGTGCACTGTGCTACTGATATGCAAGGCTGCCAGAGTATGTCAATCTAGCCTGCTCCTACACACTAGATTTCCAGTGCATCAAAGCAGGCTCCCCACATGTGTGTAAGTGCCCTTTATTTTTATTAAAGTTTTTTTTTGTTGATTTTGCAGATTTCTCAGATTTTGCAGACAATCTGTGAAACTGCAGATTAAGTAGGTTCTTACACATATAACTTAGAGTTCAAATGACTATTGCCTGCAGCATCACCGTAGGATCTTTGCAGTTTTCACGCTACTCCCTTGGCATCTCTCAGACATGCATTTTCACTCCTATAAAAACCTGTCACAGAATTTGACTGCATGGTACAGAGGGCTGCGACGTTCCCGTGTGTGGCTTTTCCATTTTGCACCTGTAATAGCAGTACTGTTTTCTCTCTTTGGCCACAAAGAAGTCCCAAAGGATGCGACCGGATGAACATGCCCATGCGGTACGCGGTGCTGCACATGCAGGTATTCCCTGCGCTGCTAATTTGAGTGCAGAGGGGGGTTTCTGACACCAGGAGAGCCTGGTGTAAACCCCCCCGCCAAAAAAGAGTGGGTTGGCATATATGATGGCAGCATGTGCCTTCTGAAACCAGAGCCTGGCCAACCAGAGCCACACTCCAGCTGCCAGCCATCTCCCTGATGCTGGATCACCAGGGCTCCAGCCCCTGGAGGCCCCCAAGACCCCAGGTAAAGTTGCTGGGGCCAGCCCAGGTGCTGGCCCCAGCCTCCCCTACCCCACCCAGGGCAACGTACAGTGAGCCACAGCATGCATGCATGGTCGTTCCCCAGGACAAGTAGCAGCAGCACTACAGTGCCGCTATTCATCCCCAAGGAAATGCACTTTCCTCATTGTGGGGACATGACCAAGGACCCTGACCATTCTTAAAACATAAGTATGATACAAGATGTAAATCATAAACTTAATCAAACGTTATCAATTTTTAAAAAACAAGGTACTAATCGCCAGGAAAAACAGAGTGTTCAGTGCATATTTCTAGAGTTGAATGTATTAACAGTGAAACATAAATATTAAAAATGAAAACAATAGAAAATTGTGATAATGATAACATAAAATTATAAAATAAAATAACAAATTATAACATACTAATAAAAGGGTTGGTTTTGAGCAGCCTTACCGAGGACACAGCTCATTTGGGGTTACATTTCCTGTCAGGCTCAACTCAGGGATCAAGAGAGGTTCTCCAGGTTTCCTCCTGATGGTGACAGCTTTTTCTCTAACTTGCTGTTCGACATCCACCTTGTCAACCGGTTTAGGAGGCACAGGTTTTATGGGCTCCTCACCAAGCTCAGAGTCCTCTGCCATTCCTACTTCTTCTTCATCTTGATAATGTTTTTTCTTGTTTTTCTTGGTTTTCTGAACACAGAAAATTAACATTCTACTTGAAACCCCTTTAATAAAAGCATACGCTAAAACTTAGCTGATCTGACTGATACGTCTTCCTTACACGTATTAAATTGTTATTCGCATAGTATAACAAAGAGAAACAAAGCTTTCTCATTCAGGAATCTTATTCCACAGGCTTTCAAATAGTGATCCTCACTATTCATGTACCTAAACAAGAGAACTTGCTTCCACACCCCAGATAACTTACCTGAAAAATCTAAACGTCACGTTTATTCTATTTTCTCTTTTTAACATGAGCCTCACGTTCACTCTCTCTATTAGGGGTGATGAATGATTTCCAAGACCACACTTGGTTCTTTAAATACTATAATAGGTCAAGACTGTGATAATTATTATTACAATTAATCCATCTAGCATACAGGAAATAAAGCTCATATTACTAACACCACAAGCTCTAAGTAGGTCATTAAGCCAACATTTTTTTCTGCTTTAAAGGGGATCATTATTATTGATTATCATGTACATAATAGGCTGTAGTTCAGTTCTCTTTTCTCTTCTCCTAGTAATGTAATGAGTTTATATTTTTGACCTTTTAGTCTTACTGACCAAACCAGGGCTCCAATACTCCTGTTGTTATTAGAAACAGGTAAACTTAGGAACAAACAGAAGAAAACTGGCACTGTAAAATTTTTATCTGATTGGTAGACTACTACACCAGGCATCACCATGTACCTCTATCGCTCTAATAAAATAGTGTTATCATTGTAGATCAGTTAACTGATCTCATGAACCCCTCTTAGGATTACTGTTTTAGCAGAATGGTTGAGGAACATGATAGTTTCATTGAAATATTTGTTCTATATTCCTATAAATTAATTAAATTAATGCTATGATTCATACATGTTTAAAGTCAAATGGCAAAAGTATGATGATGTAGTCTAAACTTCTACATAAACAGACTATAGAATTTCTCACCCTGATTTCTGTAACTTGCCAAACAACTTGTGTAACTGTTATTGCTAACATCCTAACCTTTTGGGCTTTAATTTCACTCTGCTCTGCACTTTCAGTCGTCAATTTTCTCTTTAACCTATTCCATTCCCTTTTCCCTCATTCTATTTTGTTACCCAAATTACCTAAATATTTTTTAAAACTACAACATGTGCTAGCAAATCTCAGATAACTATTTGCTCACATAAGAAAATGCTTTGCTGAGGAATGAAGTATTTTGTTCACCTGCATCTGACTGCAAAAAGGCAAGGATTTACACAGTTGAGAACTACAGATTCTATTATAACCTAAATTTCAAACATGTACAGTCATTTCTGAAGCTAGGTGCAGCTCTTGTTAATTTCTACATGCATTCAAATGCTGCTACTGAAACAGCCATGATTTCCACTTCTCTACATCCGACCTGTAGCTCCTTCTTCTTTACTGTAACAAATTACAGTATTTTCTCACATACAACACAAACCTTGTTCCCCAAAAGCAGCCTCCCCCCAAACTGGCATAAGTGTTGTAATCAGGGAAACTCCTTTCTTCACTGGAAAAGAAGCAAGCCTATGCACACTGTGCATGCTATGCAGAAGACAAAACAGTGGAGTCCTGTTATAGGTGACTGCAGCACTGATGTCTACACAGTCAGATGGGTGGCAAACTAGCTAGATGGTCACACGCAGACAGTGGTTGTGGAAGGGCATTTTCGACTTGGAGGGATGTGGGCAGTGGAATCCCCCAGGGCTCAGTCCTGGGGCCTGTACTGTTCAACATCTTTATCAGCGATTTGGATTCATAGATGTTAGGGTCGGAAGGGACCTCAATAGATCGAGTCCGACCCCCTGCACATGCAGGAAAGAGTGCTGGGTCTAGATGACCCCAGCTAGATGAATATCCAACCTCCTCTTGAAGACCCCCAGGGTAGGGGAGAGCACCACCTCCCTTGGGAGCCTGTTCCAGACCTTGGCCACTTGAACTGTGAAGAAGTTCTTCCTAATGTCCAGTCTAAATCTGCTCTCTGCTAGCTTGTGGCCATTATTTCTTGTAACCCCCAGGGGCGCCTTGGTGAGTAAAACCTCACCAATTCCCTTCTGTGCCCCCATGATGAACTTATAGGCAGCCACAAGGTCGCCTCTCAACCTTCTCTTGCGGAGGCTGAAAAAGGTCCAGGTTCTCTAGTCTCTCCTCGTAGGGCTTGGCCTGCAAGCCCTTAACCATATGAGTGGCCCTTCTCTGGACCCTCTCCAGGTTATCCGCATCCCTCTTGAAGTGCGGTGCCCAGAATCGCACGCAGTACTCCAACTGTGGTCTGACCAGCACCCGATAGAGGGGAAGTATCACCTCTTTGGATCTATTCGTCATGCATCCGCTGATGCATGATAAAGTGCCATTAGCTTTTCTGATGGCTTCGTCACACTGCCGACTCATGTTCATCTTGGAGTCCACTAGGACTCCAAGATCCCTTTCCACTTCCGTGCCACCCAGCAGGTCATTTCCTAGGCAGTAGGTATGCTGGACATTTTTCCTCCCTAGGTGCAGCACTTTGCATTTCTCCTTGTTGAATTGCATTCTGTTGTTTTCTGCCGATTTGTCCAACCTATCCAGGTCTGTTTGCAGCTCTTTCCTGCCTTCTGGCTTGTCCACTTCTCCCCACATTTTTCTGTCATCCGCAAACTTGGACAGAGTACATTTCACTCCCTCGTCCAAGTCGCTGATGAAGACGTTAAAGAGTATCGGTCCAAGGACCAAGCCCTGCGGGACCCCACTGCCCACACCCTTCCAGGTTGATACCAACCCATCCACCACGACTCTCTGGGTGCGAACCTCTAGCCAATTCACCACCCACCGGACTGTGTAGTCATCCAAGTCACAGCCTCTTAACTTGTTCACCAGTATGGGGTGGGATACCGTATCGAAGGCCTTCCTGAAGTCTAAGTATACGACATCCACCCCTCCTCCTGTGTCCAGGCATTTCGTAACCTGGTCATAAAAAGAGACTAGATTAGTCAGGCATGATCTGCCTGCCACGAACCCGTGCTGGTTTCCCCTCAGCATGATTTGTCCTGCCGGGCTCTCGCAAATGTGAGCCTTGATCATTTTTTCAAAGACTTTGCCAAGGATGGAGGTGAGACTGACTGGCCTATAGCTGCCCGGGTCTTCCTTCCTCCCCTTCTTGAAAATGGGGACCACATTGGCCCTTTTCCAGTCCTCCGGGACTTGGCCCGTGCGCCACGAGTGTTCCAATATTCCCGCCAGTGGCTGTGCAATGACGTCGGTCAATGCCTTCAGTACCCTCGGATGGAGCTCATCCGGGCCTGCCGACTTAAACGCATCCAGTTCCTCCAAGTGACTCTGCACCATCTCAGGGTCTACGCATGGTAGTCTGGTGCCTTGCTGCTGCCTCTCTACAATCCCAGTGAGAGCCTTGTCCTGCCCCTCGCTTAGGAACACTGAGGCAAAGAACTCGTTGAGGAGTTCAGCCTTGTCCCCCCTGTCCGTCACCAATTGCTTCTGCCCATTTAGTAGGGGTCCTATTCCATCCTGGGCCTTCCTTTTACTCCCTATATATCTAAAAAACAATTTCTTGTTATCCTTTTCTTGGGATGCCATCCTCAGCTCCATGGTAGCTTTGGCCCGTCTAAGTGCCTCCCTACAAGCACGAGCAGAGGAGGTATACTCCTCTTTGGTGATCTCTCCCTGTTTCCACTTTTTATGTGCCCCCCTTTTGGCCCATAGGCTGCTCTGGATTTCTCTGGTCAGCCAAGGAAGCCTCCTGGCCCCCTTCCCTCTTTTTCCTCGCATCAGGATTGTCTCCCTTTGTGCCCAAAGGATCATTTCCTTAAGGCACAGCCACCCTTCTTGGGCTCCCATCACTTCAAAACTCCTACTCTGCAGTGCATCCTTGACTAATCGCCTGAGTTCATTGAAATCAGCTTGGCTTCCTAACTTGGCCCATACCTGGATTCTGCTCACTCCTCCTGACCCCAGTCAGCCCGTTGAACCCTGAGTGATCCCCAGACCTTGACACCCACAACCTGGTATGATAACTACTCACATTCAGTCAGAGTAACGGTCTTTCTACTGCCCTTGTAAGGATCTAGGGTCTAACCTTGCATGACAGATCATAAGTCCTCCTGGGAACAGAGTTTCCAGGAAGTGTTGCATCCCAGCGAAAAGGCAGGGTAAGGCAGCTGGCACTAGGTGATTCTTAGGGCCATTCTTCCTAGGCACTCTATTTTCCGAAGAGGACTGACTCGCAGTCAGCCACATCTCTGGAAAAACCTTTTTTCCTCATTCTGCCTTCCTACAACAAGAGAAGTGTTTTATTTGGGCAGCATATAGTATGCAATAAAATATAGTATTCTTTTTTGTTTTAAAGGTTTTTCTAACTTAGGTTTACCCTACCTATTATATTTTACATGCTACTGATCTTTTAAATCCCACCTCTGTTCCGCCAACAATAGTGGTTTATACTGCCCATAGTCAAAATGCTTTTCAAACACCTTTGAGCTTCCTCAGAGGATGCAACAGAAGAGCTATCCATGAAAATCAGCAAACTCAGTACATGGTCTTCAAAGCTTTCCCTACAGATTATTTCTGTTGTATGATCTATAAAAAAAACATAAACATGGCTAGGTTACACTGACCATATCCATCCAGCACTCACTTGTTTTCCCTATTTGTTGAATCTACTTGCTGGCTCTCATCATGACAGCTCTGACAGGTCTTTAGGTAAGATATCCTGCTTCACATTATGGAACAATTCTTCTTACATAAACTTCAGAATCTAGGCAGGGCTGTTCAACTTCCAAGTAGCCAGGGGCTGCACATTGAATGAGTCACGGGCCCTGGGAAACACACCATGGGGGCTGCATGTTCTGCAAATTCATTGGATCACCCTCCCCCACAATTTTAAAGGCTCCCAGGACCCCTAACCTTACATGTCCCCACTGCTGTGCAAGCACCACAACCTCCCCTGAAATTCTGGCTCCTGCCATCATTGCTGTATAAGTAGCATGAGCCTCCCACTCAACCCTCTCCCCAACTCAGCAGTGTCATACGGGCAGCCTAAACAATCATCCACAACCCAGGTAGCCAGCTTATCAGGCCACTGCTGGCCACGCTGCCCTGCCCCAGAGACCCTAGTTGCCAGAGAAATAGGAGCAATGGAAGAAGTAGGGGCCAGGCAAGAACCTGTGGGCAGTGTGGCGGGACAGCGCGGAGTGCTCCTGTGTTGAGCCACCCGCTTCACTGCGCCCAATCACCTTCCAGGCTCCGAGTGCCTCCCTGGGGGCGCCTCACATCTGGTCAATCCCCTTCCTGGAGCACACCCACAAGCCTGGGGATAACACCGCCACCACCCAGGTTCTGGACTCATCTTGGCCCTGTGCTCCCTGGGAAACACAGATCTAATAGTCCTTGAGGGTACCTGACCTACTGCATGAATTTGGGGTGCTTTGCTCAGTCTGAAGCACAAATAGTGCAAATAGTGGTCTCCCTTAGTCAGCTGGACCAAGGGGACTCCAAGGCATAATCTAGACCCTCTCCCAGTAAGTCTCTCATGGTAGGTACAAAGGAGAACTTTACTGGTTACAAAGAGTAGGTTTGGAATAGGGTACAGGGTAGAGCAATATAAGAGAAATCCCTTAGAGCAAACAGTGGCATGGTAGCCTTTGATTACAGATCTGTGTTACTGCAAGCTATATATCTAGTTAGAGCTTAAGTAGCTTACTCATAAGTATCATCCAAAGGCAGGTGGAGATTTCCTCTGGAGGCAAGCTGTTCATTGACCATGCATTTCAAAAGAGAGAGATAGTCCAGCTTCTCTGAGAATTTTCGTCAGGGCTCCTCCCCACCTCCTGGGCAGTCTTTAACATATATGGACCTTATGACCTCATTTACCCGATACAATGAAAGACAGCAGTTTGTTAGCTGCCAGCCAACCAATCTGAAATGCATCACTGGTTGCTGGGTAGATTGGCAGGGTCTCTAGCCCTATCCCAGTCATGATGACATTGCTTAGAACAATAAGCATTTAAGTCCCCCACCCAGGTATGTGAGGCCATTCACGTAGGCAGAGGGAGCAGGTTTCCCCCTCCCTCAGGAATGTATTCAACTCAGGTTACAACTCAGGGTTACCTGAAGCCAATGGGGCCAGGGGTGTCTGCTCTCTGCAGTCATCATCGTAACCAAACCGTAATCAGCCTGACAGCAGAGTTTGGGGAGAGACAGAGATGGCATTCTACCACAGGCTGCACATTACCCCTCATGGGCCACATCCAGCCTGTGGGCCACCAGTTGGACAACCCTTATGTAAAGGTTACTTGGATGTCTGAAGGTATATCTACAATGTGTCCCCAGCACTCCTGGGGAGAATTGCTCCTAAGCACACCCCACTTATTTGTTCCCATGTGAAAGGCCAACCTCAGAAATGAGGTGGTGAAGCCACCAAGGGCATCTCTTAATGCTGCAGGCAAAGATCTCAAAAACAGCAGAAGTGGGTCCCTAGATCATTTTCAACATATCATTGTCAGGTTTGGTATATGTGCGTGGGAAACACATGGTCACCGTATGCTTGAGAGCAACAATGCCTGGGAACACCAGGGACGTACTGTAAACATACCCTAACTGTCTTTTAAGTTTCTATTCAAGTTCTGGAAAACATTTTTTATGCAAAAAGCAGATGGATCCTCCTCCTCCTAACTGCTTTACATGACTTGGGCTTAGGTCTAGGATAGACAAAAGATGTGTTAACACTTTTTAGGAAGTCAAGAAAGTGGCATAGGACTGTACTTAAATGCCTTGTTGGTGAAATAGTTGTGTCTCTTTATGTCTATGCAATGCCTAGGACAATGCAGTAACATGACACTGCAAAGATCAAGAAGTAATAACAAACGAAATAATAACAATACCAATGTTTCTAATAATAACAGAAGGGTGTCAAACTCAGGACAGGAGGGGCAAAGGACTATGGAATGGGTGTGTGTTCCACTCCAGACCATGTGGGAAAAGAACAATTAAAAGCATTCATACTTTTCTCTTCATCTGCCTTCTTCTATTGGCAATTAAGATGATCATTAATTTGCATTTCTTGTTTGGAGAAGACATAACGGTTCTGTGATAAGCACAAAATGTTAAAAGATGTTGCAAGGTTTGGTTGAAGTCCAACTGAGCACAAGGACTCCTCCTAACCAGCATGCCTGGCGTTTCTCAAAAGCAGCATGGAGGGAAAATGGCTATGAGCTTTCCTGGGGACTCCCTGTTACTTTAAGTGGCCAACAGCCACAGGAAATCTGAGGTGCAAGAAACTGCTTAGCAGCAGCCAGAAGGGGCCAGTCTGTAGGGTACTGACAGGTTGCAGGCATGCAGTGCAGAACCAGAGGCTCAGCAGTAAGGAGATACGGCAGAGTACTTATTGAAACTCTCGTAGTACAGCAATAGTACTATAAGACTGAGTTCAGCCTGAAGAAGAGGGAAACTGCTACCACAGTTAGGCCAGCTTGCAGACTTAATAGAAGACACCTGCAGCAGGCCAAAGGAAAGCACGCGACTCCCAGGGATACAGCTTGGCGGATATATAACCCATGCTGAATCTGGGGAAGGGGACTAGCCCTACAAGCTGCCAGGGAAGGAACAATGTGTAGTGGTAACTGAGGCTGAGGGACTGCTAGGGAACCCCACTTCCCTGCTGACGGCAAGCAAGGAGCCGGGGGTCTGCCAAGAACCAAATGTGCTGGGTAGCCAGGGCGCTTCTAGTAGAGTTATAGCTGGAGGGCTTACCTTTTCATTGTAGTTATTACTAATGGACCAGACTGGGACTAGCAAGGGGAGGCAGAAGTCCTGATAGTACCAGGAAGGCATGAAGAGACTGGCAGGGCACAAGCTAGAGTTTAGCCCATGAGAGGCAGAAACCAGAGAGGGCTGCATACTGAACTTGGACTGCAAGCCTGCTGGGACTCTTAAAAACCCAGAGACCAGAGATGACCATTAGGGTTGTGCAAAATTTCTCCGGGTATTTCATTTCGATGCTGTTTTGACTCATTTTGAGCTTGAAACAGTGAAATTGAAATAAAATGAAAGGCTTTGAAACAGCCTCAAAGCGAGTTTCGAAGTTGGGCTTGTTTGCAGGGAAAAAGAAACTAACAAGAGGGAGGGTAGGAAGGACTGCTCTGATATTGACATGTGTAGCTGGCCAGTGATTGTGATTCTTCCCTGAGGTCCCTTCCAATCCCAGTGCTCTGGGGGAGCACGTCACAAGTTTTGCTTGTCAGCAGCTTGAGGTGTAGTTTCCCAGAAACCCCTATACCTATCTCCTTGAAACTTGGCAGACTTCATGGTCACAGAAGGGACTCCCATTCCTGCAAATTTTATCTGAATCAGGCAAAAAATGACAAAGTTATAGGCAGTTTCCTGCTTCCCCATTATAGCCTATGGGTGAAACATCGAAACAGTTTTGATGAAACGAAACGGAACAGTGCTTTCAAAACTAAATGAAACACTGTCCTGTCGAAATGATGAAATGGAAGTCAAAATGAAATGGCGCTGTTTTGCACAGCCCTAAACCATATACCGAACTGGGCCTGTGAGCTCACTGAGAACCCTAAAGACACAAAGGCTGAAGAAAGCTATATATTGGGGTGGAATTGAGAGCTTACTGGGACACTTAGACACAGAGGCCAGAGAGGGTCTTATACTGGACTACGGTCTAGAGCTCATTTGAACATTAATGATTAGCACCTGCAAGGCATGGGCATGGCTGGGGGGGGGGGAGCTTGGAGGCCACAAAATTGACCCATGAGGGTAATGTTGCTGGTACTCTAACCAACAGCAGACCAGAATTCGCTCTGGGGCCTGGGCAGCCTCTCTGTTTCCAAGTTAAATAATTCCAGCAAGGCATGGCTGAGGAGGTGAGACTAGGATACCAGAGTCGACTAGGAGCTACTCAGGCCACAGGGGATGCAACTACCATGCCTGGGGACATAGTCTGTTATATGCCCATTCTTGTAGCCTCCAGCACAGTTTGTAGGGAGGTCACATTGTTCCTTCAAAAGAAATAATATTTTAAGTTACACTGCCAGAAAGCTCCAGACCATATTGTGGCTGCTCCACATTGCAATTACTGCTGAGATTGCTGAAATTTACCTTTGAAAACTCTCCTCTGGGATATAGCTTCCGGGCACCACAGGGCTCTTAATGTGCATCTGAAAACAACTGTTTGCACATCTCTGAAAGAGTAAAAAGCTAACACACTATCTCATTTCCAGTTTTAAGATGTTCCTTAATGTAACTGCCTCATTTAGTATCTACCATGAGATTATAAGAGACATCCTATACCATTTTGTTCACTGCTCATAAGAAATACATTCTTTCTAATGTCTGCTGACGTCTGCTGGGACATGAAAAATGCCCACAATCAGAGAGATCTGAACTTAAAACACAGAAGAACAACATTTTTTGATCTGATTTAATGGAAGAGTTGAACTGCTGAAATGCAAGCAAATGAGCCTGAACATCAACACCAGGCAAAACAATCTACTCTAGAAATACAAAATAAACTTCTCAGGCCATATCTATCCTACCAGGGAAGGGGGCGGGGAGGGCCCTGCTGCTTCACCTGGCAGCTGTAAGGTTGGCAGACTGCTGGTATAGACACAGGTCCTCCAGCAGGAGTTCCTCTGCTACTAGATCCAAACCAGCTCCCAACACAACAGCTCCATCCACACCACCCAAAATCCTGGCAGAGATACTGGATACAGGGGGTGTAGACAATCCTTCACTTGCAGTAGTTTCAAAAGGGGAGGGAGAAACACTACTCTGGATCGCCTGCCCTCCGTTAGGTTGTAGTAGTTAACATATTTTCTCAGGGCCTTGTTACACATTAATTTAGGTGGTTCCTGGAGCTCTTAATGCCTGGATTGTCCATATATTAACACCTGAAACTAGTTTTAAGCATGCTTTAGGTGGCTTAAAGTTATGCCATTCCAGGGCAAGTATATCTCTGATCTGTGTTACCCAGCTTGTGTTTCATTAATGTGTAGTCACTTCTCAAAGATGAGCTGCCCAAGGCATCCTTCAGCATCCCAGGGGCCCAGCATCCCAGGATGCAGTGTCCCCTTCCTCACCCTCCTGTTCGGTGTGGACAAACTTTCCACCCTCTGAAATCTAACTCTACTGCTCAGGGAAGGGATTCTGGCACCAAGTCAACTCCCCTGCCTGCCCCCAGGGATATGACCTTCCCACTCCTAGGGTGCAACCCTATGCAAACAGGCTGCAGAGCATATGCAAGTTATCCAGGTTCCAGGGCACAGATGGGTCTGGGAATGGGGTCCAGTGGGGTGATAGGGGGAACAAAGTAGGAAATCAGATCAGGTCCCCAGGAGATGAGGCTTCCTTCCTAGGGCAGGGGCAGTAGCTTCCTCAAAAGTGTCTTCCCTCACTGCTCCCACCTCTCGGCCACCCCAGGAAGCATGACCAGCACTCCCACCTCCCAATCCCAAATCCAAGTTTATGAAAAAAGAAGACCAACTTTAATTTACTTCCTCTTTATTTCTTTGTATTGTATCCTTCAATGGCTGACTTCCCACATATCACTATCCATCCCCTAACCCCATTTCCTTCCCATCTCCCATTTTATTACCCACCACCATCCCATTAACTCTCTGCCTTCCAGCTTCATGTTCCTGCCCCTTCCCCCCCACCAACCCATCTTTCACACATCCCCACCTCAAGCAGGAATAGAAGCCTGACCTGGTTCACCAGCTCTCTAGTGGCAATTCAAAGCTATAGCTACTAGTCTGGCCTCAGTTTGCCAGCACTCTAGTGCAGGGGTGGGCAAAATATGGCCCGCAGACCGCATCTGGCCCACCAGACCATTCTATCCGGCCTGTGGGGCCCCTAAAACATTTTTAAAGTAATATTTATCTGCCTCTGGCTCCTGTCAAAATGACAGGAGCCAGGGGCAGTAGGGCCCAGGGGAAGCCACGGCAGGCCCCTGGAACAGTAGGGCCCACCTGGTCCCACCCCCCCCACAGCCGGAAACCCTGACTAGCAGAGGCTTCTGGCCTGGGACCATGAGGCTGCTTGTGCCTGTGCCAGAGCAGGAAATTCAGGTTAAGCATGGGGGGCAGATGAGGGCAGGGGAGGACCACAGGCAATCACCCCAGTCCTCGGGGCCAGGTCAGCTCCTGCTGGGTCTTGTGGGCAGCCGGGAGCAAGTAGGCATGGAAGCCAGCAACAGCTGGGATCCTTTCATTCAGACAGGTGAGCGCAGGGTCAGGGCTGCGCGCACTGGTCCCTGCCTAGCTACAGGGCTGCAGCGGAGGGGCTGGGAGCGAGCAGGGGCACGGGAGCTAGCGCTGGTGTCCCAGAGCCACTCCCCTCTCTCCGTGCTGGCAGAGCCCAGCCTGGCTTCATGGAGCCCAGCCAGCTGCACCCTGGGCTCCTGCTACCCTACTCTAGGCCCCGTTGGTGCTGGCCCCAGTGGACTGTTTGCTGTTGCTGGCTTCCAGCCCCACCACCCCTGCCTCATAGTACAGGCAGAGACTAGAGTGCTCACTCCCAACCTCATGTGTCCCACACTCACCTATTTGGGAGAAAGGATGAGACACCAGGCTGCCCAGGCAGGTACCTGCCTCCCTGGCAGCCTGGCCTGGGGCCAGGTGGCCATGGAGACTTGCATTGGGCCCATGGCCGCATTTGCATTCCAGCAGCTCCTGCCGCTGCCAGGAAGCCAGGGGCCCTGGGGGAAGGAACTGTCTGGCCCTGGGGGCAACACAGGGGGTGCCCGGGGCTACTGGGGGTGGCAAGAGCCAGCAGGGATGTGGCCCAGGGCGTGGGCAGCGCTGTGAGGTGGCGCAGAACTTACATCACGCAGCTGAAGCTTGGGGCAGCAATGGTGAAGCTCCCCCCCAACAGGCAGGCCCAGCAGAAGCTGCTGCCCCAGAAGGAAGGTCCGGCCCTGCCTGCTCCACAGGAGCCTGGCGGCCCACTGCCAGTTCGCCCCCTGGCCCCTAGACAGGCGGTGAGTCTTTGACAGGAGTTGGACTGGAGCTGTGGCCGCTTTTCTGCTCTGGAAGCTCCTGAAGCTGCAAGGAGTCTGAGGGCCCCGGGGAAGCTCCTGGCCAGCCCTGGGGGCAGCACGGGTCGCCTCCCGAGGCTGCTGGGGGTGGCATGACCTGGCAGGGACCCCGCCTGGGGCATAGGAAGCCCAGGGAAGCCGCAGGAGCTTCCAGAGCAGAAAAGTGGTCGTGGACCCAATCCAGATCCTGGAGCAGTCTTACCGTTCATCCTGAGGCCAGGAGGCGAGCTGCTGGCAGGCCGCAGAACCCCTGGAGAGCAGGAGGGAGAGCCAGGTCTCCCCCCCAGGGCAGCAGCACCCACTGGGGCACCCGTGGGGAGTGCAGCCAGGCTGTTGCCGTCCCAAGCCTCAGGTGCAGGATGTAACTTCTGTGCTGCCTCCCCATGCTTCCCACGCCCTGGGTCGCATCCCTGCTGAGTCGTGCCACCCCAGTGGCCTTGGGCAGTCCCCCATGATGTCCCCCAGGATGGCCAGGAGCTTCCCTAAGGCCCCTGGGCTCCTGGAAGCTGCAGGAGCTTCTGGAGCAGAAAAGTGGCCGCGGCTCCACTCCATCTCCTAGCACTGCCTCCCTGCCCATCCTGGGGCCAGGGGATGAGCTGGGCCCTTGCGGGGTGGGGGGGTCAGAACTTCCTTCCAGGGTGGTGGCACCCACCGGAGCCACCCGTGGGACAGGGCAACTGGGTCGTTCCTGCCCCAAGCCTCAGGCACAGGATGTAACTTATGCATTGCTTCCCTGCGCTTCCCACACCCCGGGCTGCTTCCCCAGCGGCTCCAGGAGCTCCCCATGCTGCCCTCTTGGCCTGACAGGCCCTTCCTCAGTGGCCCCCAGCCTCATGGCAGCACCAGGAGCTGCCAGAGTGCAAATGTGGCCGTGAGGCTTGATGCAGCAAGGGTCTGGCTGGCTCCCCCTACAGCTGGCCCCAGGGTGCGGTGCCATACCAGGGGGGAAGGCCCAAGGTCCCCTGCACACCAGGGGCCTGGAGTCCCATCGGCAGCTTGCTCCCATCCCCGGGACGGGCAGGGAGGCTCCGCCAGGAGCAGGATTAGGCCCGTGGATGCTTTTGCATTCCAGAGGCTCCTGCAGCTGCTAGGAACCAAGGGGCTGTCTGGGAAGGGCCTGGCTGGCCTGGGAAACAGCACAGGGGTGCAGCTGAGGCCAGAACAAGCCAGAGGGGACCCAGCACAGAGCAGCGGAAGCCCGGGGAGGCTCCCCCAAAGTTGGATCTGAGCAGCTGCACCAGTACGCTTGGGCTCTGGGCTATTGCAGAGTGGGGGTGGGTGCAGGGCATTCCCATGCACACCTCACATACCCTCAAACCTGCAAACCCCACAGCCACACCCTCCTCCACACACATTCACATATCACACAAATACCACACACATACACATCCACAGCTCTCCAAAAACCCCACATACACCCACCCCTACCCCCACCCCCACTATACAAGAGTAAAACTGCATTTAGAGCTCATATGCAATCACTTCTACATATAAAGCACAAACACACACGTATCAGGACAAAAATATATATTTTTAAATTGAATTAAAATTTTATGTTATGGGTATTTGACTTTTAGTACATAATTTGTTTTTTTCCAGTTCTAAGATGGCAAACCCTCTTCCTCAACGGAGTACTTCCAGGGGCAAGGGAAGGGACTTCTGGTGGCAAGGGTCAGAGGGTGGGGGGGGGGAAGGGGGGGGACGTCTGGTCCCAAGATAGTGACCAGGGGGCAGGGCATCTGCCAAGGAGTGAGGCTACTCGTACAACCCTCAACAGCTTGCCAAAATGTGGTAAGCAGCCCTCCACGCAAAATGATTGCCCACCCCTGCTCTAGTGCCAAGTCATAGCTGTGCAGCTTGGGAAGAGTGAGAGAAGGTTTTTAGCCTTAAGGCATGACTGCTGCAAACTCGAGCTAGCACGAAAACTGATCAACATCTGAGTTGCTCAAAGTGCAATGTGCAACAAGTCCCTCATATGTAACCTTTATCCCCTAAACCAGCTAGGTAGAATCCAGGTGAGCATTATATGTGAGGAAAAATGATACCCATGGGTCTGTAAATTTGGCATGGGAAAATTTGGCACAACTCTGGGAACCATGGCAATTAACACTGACAATGCTTTCCCCCCTTCCTCCATCACCAAATTACTAAACCTGTGGGGAGCCCCCCCTCCCCTTCTATGCAATGGATTGGGTTGATCCACGGCCAGACCTAGCACACCAGCTGTGACCTGGCGCACAGCCCTGGACCTGGTCTGATCCTGCATGCTGAGTCTAATCCTGCATGTTGGCTCCAGAGCCACATGCAGAGACAAACTTGGATGAAGCAGGGTTAAAGCTGAAGCGGTTTTGTTATAATCATATTTCTATAGGCAACATGTGATTATAAATTAGAGCGATTTAGCAAACTTGTATTGCTACAAGCTTCTGCAAGTGCAACAGTTAAAGTGCAACAGCTGCTGCACTCTACTGCAAGTGAACATTTGTCCATGCCAAATACTGCTATGAACAAAAAAACTCTGTAATGTAGACAAGGCTTTTCAGAAAGTGTAACTTCCTGTACTCAATCGAAAACAACATGCATCAATACAATTAACATGAAAAGAATATAGCAGCAATCCTAAACATAATTTATCCATGTGAACTCAACTATGGTTTAAACATTTGTACATGACCATCCTTGACTTTAAGCTATTTCTACCTTAGAATCATAGAAAATTAGGATTGGAAGTGGCCTCAAGAGGTCATCCAGCCCAACCCCCTGCTCAAAGCAGGACCATTCTGAAGTAGGACTTGGCAAAAGATACCTCAAAGACACGTTTAACAACAATGCAATCTAGAAAATCTGAGCTGTTTCCATTACCTTTGCCTTCCTCCAGGATTTCCACTCTTGTAACTCAGCTTTGTATTCTTCCATTTTTTTTCCATATTCTTCTATATATTCTTCCAATAGTTCATTTATTTCAGCTTGAATTTCTTCTTCAAATGCTTTTTCATCTGATCTTCGATCAACCTCTTCCCTTCAAAACAGTTTGTTATAATTTGACAACGTACCATGCATTATTAGGTCTATATGTTGTATTATTGAGCTTATAAATGACAAAATAAACATTACAGAACAATGTTATATTCAAAGTTGAATCCTGTCACTATACCAAAAATATGTTCTACTGAAAAATTCATTCACATCTTAGCCTTTCTTTCATTTACATTGCCACAGAGGGTAATTTTTCAAACAGTTCTCAGCAAAGTGACTCTAGCAGTACTATCTTTTTCATAAGTTCAGATAAATACAAAGAAAGTTTTTGGAATCCTGAGATGAGTTTCTTATTAAGCAACAACAAACTCCAATTAGTAAATTAATTTTCACGTATGACAGTTCTTCAATGCAGAATTTAGCTAATCTCACCCCTTTGTTGCCATTAGTTTGCAAGTGATTGCATTCTCCTAAAATAAAATTAATTAGAAATTAATAAGCTAGTGTGGTGATAAAACTAAGCAAGTCATAAAATAAGTGAGACATTCCAGAACAATTTATATGCAGCATACAATAAATACTTCAAAATGGCAGGGAATTAGTGTCAAGATTTGTGATAGATTCTAAAAGAATGGAAAGTGGACAGTAACTATCAATGATGAACTTAATTCTGGCTTTGTTTGTTATCCTCTGGAAATTTCTCTCTGCTACAATAATTACTTGTAACTTTTAACCTAAAAAAGGAAGAGTAGCAGGTTCACCCTATAACAATTGTTGGCTGAAGGCTTATCTTAGTGTCTATTTCATGTAATTTTTGAGTTCCCAAACTTGACTGTGCTCCATGAAATCCAACTGCTGGCTCATGAAGTAACAAAAATGTTATTAAAACATACTTTCGCAAATATAGTTTCATGGGTGTATTAGTAAACTTCTGAAAGTCACGCAGGGATTTTATTTCTTTCCAAACTTTTATGACAGTCTTGAGCAACATTCGATCTTTTTCTTGTTCGGCATCTCGAAGTCGTCGAGTTTGCCTACAAATATATACAAACAAAATTGGATTTACATAACTAGACAAAACAATACAGAGAGAATCTGCGATGTAGTAATGATGTTGTTTTCAATTTGACTGATGTCTGCAATGACTTTTAAACCAAGAAAGCATAAAAACCCACATAAAATTTGAAGATGATAACACGTAGTTTCCTTTAAGATCTGCATTCTATTCTTTTAAATTATGGACAATCTGACTCCAATTATAGTAATTCTTCAGTTCTCCAAGTCTTCAAAAAGGCTTATTACAGCTGTATATTATTAAAAGCATTTTAACATCAATATATGTAAACAATAACCCAACACTGCTGCTATGAAGTAATGCCTAGTACAGTCATACATTACAAAACACATTTTAAAATTAACAGGCTGAACTCCTGCATGAACGAAATGGACTAATAAATGATCAGTCTGCAGTCTCAAACCTGGGGCCTCAGCCTGACCAATAAAGCCATTCATGCCAGCTGGCCACCCTAAAGCAGATCATCCAGACTGGTCAAAGCGGACTTGAAGCATCCAGCAGAGCCTCACCCTCCACCCACTCCCTGTCACTGGAGCGGCTGGCTGGAGTCTGCTAATCTGCCACTTCCCCCATATAAACCCATTAGCTGCAACAGGAGGTGTCTGAGCAATAGGGTTCTACCTGACTCATGACTGTGCTGCAGCTTCTTTCAGTTTGATCCTAGACTCTGCTCTCTGACCGATCTCCTGGCTTCGCTTCTTGGTAATCTTGCTCTCTGTCTACTCCTCCAATCCCTGGATTCAGATTGCTCCTCGACTCCACACTCTGACTGATCTCTCAGCTCCCTGACCTGGTTTGTCCTTGGATACTGCTTGCCATCGTGGTCCTGGTCAGCACCTTGATCCCTCAAGTGGCCCTAGACCCAGCTGTCCTGATCCTGGCATGACACAAACAGATGAATTTGGCCCAGCGTGTGTAGACAGCAGCCAATGAGAACTACGCATCTATGAAGTAATGTAAATCATGTCATTGCCCTGGAGGACTCCAAACACAAACAAAATTAACAGCTTCTTTTGGCTTGGTGTAGATATTTGACATTTGGAACTATTTCCATCTTCTACATCATTACATAAAGGATATGTGAGTTCAAATCTTTAAGCAAGGATGTACTTCTAGAAAATAAAGTCTATTTTCTTTTGTAATTGGCTTTGTAAGATGAATTAAATGACTATGGTCTCAGTACTGTCATGATAGTTAATTGCCTAGTAAACACAAAACTAATTTACATAAAAAGATACTCAACCTAGAACATTACTGTTGTAAAACAGGATACTTAGAGGGTTTTTTAAAGTTAAGATCCAGATATGCAGTAGCTTATGTTTATTATTTGCACGAACTTTGTTTCTGCTTTCAAATACTTGTATTTTATTCACTCCTACATTAATAAAATACTTTAGGGCTTAAGCTTGAAAAATTACCCAGAGTGCAGCTGTTGAACTAGGTTATAAGCCTTTGTCCAGAAAAGTCTGTGACATCTTACCTCCACAGCCCACACCAACTTATTTAAAAGAATGATAGGGTAACTTGATAGCTCTGAATTGTATTAAGTAGAGCTACAGCAAATGAGAGCAGGGGGTAGAGCTGTAGAGTACCGAGGTCCTATGTAGCATCTTTCCAGCCAAAACCCACATTAATTTTTCTTTCTAGTATATGTTTATTATAAGGCTGTTTGTTGCTGCTGTTAATGTTTTATTTGCAGGTTTTGATTTGTCTTTGAGTTTACTATTGTCTGTATTGGTTTTAATACATTTATTTATAGATTCATGCCTAAATGCTTCCAGTTATGTAGCCAAAGAAAAAATATCTTCTTTCATTAGAGAAGTGTATCCATACCCTAAGGCTCTGAAGTGGCATTAATAGCACGTGGTACCTTAATTTAAATGTATTTTATAAAAATACCAATTTTTTAAATCATTTTTGAAGCGGGACTGTTTTCAGTAAGCCTTTTCATTATAGACATTACATCCTAGTAAAAGAACATGAAACAGCAATCAAAGACGGCAGGGAAGAGGAGAGGTTTTGAAAGAAAGGAAAAATAATAAAAGAAAGAGGAAGGAAAAGCATGTGTCAGGATAGGGGGGCAACTTGGGAGAAAAGAATATGGAGGACAAGAAAAGAGACTGCAACGATGAGAGGAATTTTCAGTGCACTAGACAACTCCCCTGCTTAAGTTGTTATAGTTGTGGTTTTAAGTGCATAAGATCTTATACTGCCCATGTGCAGTAGTCATTTCAGTTAAGATTATTCTAGGAAGAGTGAATTCTTGCCCTTGGCTGACTTAAGCGACCTAGTTTTGCTGTAGGCATGCGTAGTGGCTAGCATCCACCTGCTGAGTGCAAGGTATGGCATTGTGTGCAATAGCGTGGTAGTGTATAGACAGGCATTTGATTGGACAGGACATGGTCTGAGCAAGTGTTCAATACAAAGTTTGATGATGGGAATTACTGCAGACTGCATGAGGTAAGTGAGAATCTGTTTGGACAGTATACAGTCTGAGTGTGTGCTTGATACAAAACTTTCTGATGAACAGGCCTGAGCGTGAAGTGATTGGATGAGTAAGATGGGGTGAAAGAGTCTGAATTTAGCTTGTGTGTTGGAGTAGGAGGGGGTTTCTGCTCCAGAGGGAGGCTCTGATCCATGAAGTGTACTGATTCTGGTGCTGTCCCAGGTGGACGTGAGGTGAGCTTTTAGAGAATTGAACTTGGACATACTTCTTCTCTAATCAAGCCCTCGGTAATTTCTTTGCATGATATTCCTAGAGCTGCAGGAATTGTAGCTTCTGGTAAAGTATCACCCTGACCCTGATATTGAGATGAAGGACTTAGCCTCTGTTTTCTGTTGGGGAAGCCTAGAGGAAGTGAAGCTAGGGATCTGGAAGGCAGGAGGGGGTAGTGTGTACTTACTTAATAGTCTAAGTGAAGTATTTACCCAAGTACCTCAACATCTGATTAGAAAAAGGTTTAGTGTATGCAAGCTCTGTAATAGCTGACGGTTTGAGAAAGAAGAGACTGTTTGGCATGAGAGGAGTATGAATTTGTAAATCTGTGGGCCAGTGGCCAGGGTTGCAAAGCAACGCCAGCATGTTATCTGTGTCCGCATACTGAAAGCAACTCTGGTATATATTAATATAACTTTTTTTTACCGTTCTATCCTGTTTTATAACTTGCATTTTATTATATCTAACAACATACTTACATTTGGTTTAATATATCCTTGTGCATGTGTCTATTTTGGGCTCTTTTACACAAACTCTGACATAAAGTCCGGTGGATATCCAGTCTGAGTTTTAACTCTTATGTGGCTAAACCTTATGGCTCTTGACCACTCCTTTTGCCTCAGTATTTTAAATACTTGCCTGCCCACCCCTATATAAATTAATCTGTGGACTCTAGTTACAATATTGATCGGCTAACAGCAAGTCTAACAATACAGATGGGAGTACAGGCTTTGCCGAATTTCCAGCTAAACTTTGTGAATTCCAACAGCTATCTTGCTACCAAAAGGAGAAAGAAATATTAGAAGAATATTATCTACTCTAGATCTGTAATCTATAATTCTCAATGAGTCTGCCACCATTATGGAAGCAATAATGCAAGGTTCAGACAGGTGTTCACCAATATATATACAACATAATGTTAAGACAAACAACTTCAGGTGATAAAAATTCTACCACAAACTCAGATACAAAACAGTTTCCAACAATGAAGCTGTATCCAAAGAAAATTACAGGTACAAGACATCCTAGTTCTACAATAGCCAAACTGATCTTGAGTTAGAGAGGTACTCAGTCATGTTAGTCTGAAGACAGGGCACATTTGTACCTTATAGGTTGAGTAAATCAGAGATCTAGCATGAGCTTTGGTAAGCCTGAACTCTCTTAATCAGATGCTGTGAAAGGACACACGCAGAGCAGTGTATACAGTGTGGTTTGAATACAAAAGGTGGGGAGTAGGGAAGTGTTGGATGAGGCAAACAATCAAGCAATAAACACCTAGAAACAAAGGGGGGGGGGTCACAAAAGCTAATCCAGGTAATGGGATAAGAATCCATAGTCCAGATTTAAACTATACCTAACACCAGGCAGTCCGCAAATGGATTTCTTGTTCTGTAATTTCCCATTCAAGTTAGTTTTTAAAGTTTTACTGACTATGAACAACTATCCTGAGGTTGGAAATGGAATGTCCAGGAAAGCTCAAGTACTGTGCTGCAGACCTGTGTGTCTTAGACTGGCATTTATTTTTACAAGTAGGGATGCCCTGGCTGTTCAATGTAGACTGTAGAGGGGCACAATAACCAGGTGCTGGCATACACGACTCTGGTAGAAGTGCAGGTGAATGAACCTTGGTCATTTTACTCCTCATTAATTTGGTCTAGTAATGATGTGGTCTATACTGACGTTGCTTGAGAAACACCGTTTGAAATTAATTCCTCCATGGCTTTCCTTGATGAAATCCAGTTGCTCTTGGAACAATAATCATCTCAACAGGGATCCGTGTTTTCCATTTCCCATGGGAAACAGGAAAAAATGTGGATTTTTCCTTTTTAACTAAGGAAAAATGTGGACTTCTCATTTTAACAGAAACACGTGGATTTCCACCTTTGCAAAAAGCTCTCTGCAGGGTGGCAGAGTTCCAGCCTGCAAGGGGCTGGGGAGAGCAGCAGGAGAGCAGTTAGGCAGGGGGTGCCATGTGCACATGCTGGAGAGCAACTCCTGCAGGTAAGTTGGGTGGAAGGGGTGAGGGGGGATTGAGGCCCCCATAGGGAAGAACGGAGTTGAGCAGGGCTGGGGCTACTGCCCAGCTGGGCGGCATATGGGGCTTGGGGCCCAGGGTCTGAATGCACCGCCACAGGGCCCCAGCGGGAAGGGACCACAGGCGGCTTGTCTTGGGGGCAGGGAGTGGGGCTAGCTCCCGGCCACTGTGTATGCTCCTGTGAGGGGGCCAAAGGAGGCATGTGCCCCCCAAATCTGTGCACAGCTGGGGGCAAGGGCAAGATGCCCATTGTGGGGCTTGGGGCTCCCCACCCTGTTGCCTTCCCCCCCATGGCCTCTGGTGGCCCAGTGGGTGGGACCTGACACAGCAGGGTAGAGCAGGGCTGGATGGGGAAGCTCTTTGCCTCCGCAAGCCCTACGACACCCTGGGCCAGCACCCCCTGCCTGCCCAGAAGTAGTGGGGACAGCAGCACAGACTTGTGGCCTTCAATGCTGCTGGGCGCGCAGGGGGCACCTCGCCAAGGCAGCACAGGACCTGCAGCAGCAAGGAGCTTCCCTGCCCAGCCCCACTCTGCCCTGCCATGCCAGGTCCTGCCTGCTGAGCTGTGGAGCCCTGGCAGCAGGACAGAGAGCCCAAGCCCACAATCATCCCTACCACTCCTCTCAGGCAATGCCGCCCATGAGGGGAAGGGGAACCAGGCTCCATGCTCTGCTCCACTGAAGCAGTTGTTGCCTCCCATGGGCAACAGCCAGGGTTCGGTCACTGATGGGGGGGCAGGGCAGGGGGCAGTGGACCTGGGTCCCTGGCCCTGTAGCCCTGGCAGCTGGGGGGCAGAACCCCACCATTTCAGAGAAACATGTGCACATGATTGTCTGCTTTCAGTTTATGATAAATCACTTTTCTTATGCACCTATTAGTTAAAAGGATGATCAGCATGCACTGCATCTCAGAAAACGCATCTCCTCGTACAGATCCAAAACTATGTAAAAAAATAAATAAATAAATAAATGTTCCTTTCTCTGGCCTGTGTTTATTACAGTGCTATGCTGTCCATATGCTCTCATTAATAACAGGTTTTATTAATGATTCAGGTACTGGAAAATATTTGCTACCTATGATTTATTATCTAAAAACAATAATGATAATTTTGTATAAAATACTACTGATTTATATTAAATAATTTTATACATCTTAACCTGTTAGCAATAACATGCCCACAGCATCCCATTTATGACAATGGGAAACAGGCCTAGAACACGGTTTGAAATCAACTCATTATTTCATATGGTGCAAAGGTGGAATCAAAAGGAAGGAAAAATTCATTCTAAATAGTTTTTTGGAGGATATGTAAAATAACATTATTTATCATGCAACTTCAAGGAAACAGTTAGCATTCCTGATTAATGCAATTCAAAACTAACAGTCACTGGGCTGATTCTATCAAGATTAGGCATGGGGCAAGTCTAATTGTGCACATTATTTTCTAGTAAGCAAGGCATCACATGAAAGTACTTTTCTAAATAAAAGCTTCAGAAGACTTGTATCCAAGTTCTATTTTTTGCTACAGTCTGTACGTAACTAACAAGCAAAACGTTTTAGGGCCCACATAATCTACCTGAGAAAAGAGTAATGAATGGGACCGTTAGTTAGAAATGATTCAACTGTGTAAGTCAACAGTCTTTTGCATTACATTTAAATTGGACTTCAGATCCCCAAATTAGGTCATACAGAAGAGAATAACAGCTGCTCCCAATTGGTGAGATATTGCTCATCTGTTAATAATTCTCTGTCAGAAAACCAAAAATGTTCTAGAAAGCTTTCCAGAAATACCCTGCTCCTCTAGGAACAATAAAACATTAGTAAATTTGAGAAAAAAAAAATTTAAAGCAATTGTTTACAACAGGCCAAAGGAACATTTACTATTTAAACTTTCTCTTAACTGAGATTAAATAAAATATATATACATTTTCCTGATACAAGGTGGAAAATGAAATAGATGACATCTAAATAAATTAAATTGGAATCCTCCAAAAAGTAAATGAAAGTTCTGTGCATATACAAAGTGTCAGCCTGTTTGAACTCCATGTGAAAAATGCTCAACTGACAGGCTCAATTGATAGGGTGAAGTTCCTGATCATTCCCATGGTACGTTATTACATGTTACAATTTTGTACCTAAATCATCATGTCCAACCTTGAGCTGGCCAGCTGAAGATGTATTCTTCAGGCACATACTATATCCTTAATCTCTCTAAGTAGAAAGCTATGAATTATTAAACCAACAATAGCATGAATAATGCCAGATTTTGTGGATGTTTCCTTTTTTATAATTATCTTTTCCCCCTAATATGTTAATTGAGATTAACAATTCACACAGGCCCCATTCAACCTTCACACTATAATAATGACTTGCATATAAACAGGAGATATAAAGCTGTTTTCTCTGGTTTCCAGTCATCTAAGCTATCCAGTTGGAATGCAATAAGAAATTATATTTAAATATCAATGTATTGTCACGTGCCAGTATATTGTTACAGAAATATTATGTTTAGCTGATGATCATTATGCCTATATGCACGCAAGCACAATTCCGTATAAACTGGTATCTGACCAGGGTTTAAATTCTTGGAAAACTAGTAGACTTTAAGATGAGCTTTGCCCCACTAGAAAGCAATATACTATGAAGGTTACTGAAAACAGCAAGATTATAAACTGTTCTCCAGGGGAGAAGACAAGTAATAATGGGCACAAACTGTACCAAGGAAGATTTAGGTAAGACATCAGAAAAAATTTCTAACTGTAATTAAGCACTGAAATAGATTACTTAGGAGGTTGTAGAATCTCCATCACTGGAAGCCTTTAAGAATGGATTAGACAAAATATCTGTTAGGAGTGATTGAGCTGTAGGGCAGGGCAATGGATTAGGTCTACTAAGGTGCTTTTTTTCTGTTATTCAATGGTTCAATGGGGCCAGAAAAGTACTCTGCATGCTACATACACAGATTCCACACAAGTGGAAATAATCTGAATTTTTAAGTGGAAATCCATATTTCATATGGATAGTGTTAGCTGACAATTGCAGGGTTCATTGTTTGTGGGTATAATTTTTTTTACAAGAGCAAAACACAGTTGACACATAGTGAAAAACAATGCAATAGCAACTTGATTTTGTCCTCAGGACTATTACTTTCTTAATGACAATCGAATGCTGTGAAAAATACACATCCAAGGTATTTCAGAGCACTTTGAAAGCCTAAACTAACATAACTTATTAATCATCTAAAAAGTACATACGTCTGCTTGGCTTCCTTTGGGAGTTTCTAGCTGTTAAATCACCCAGAAAAAAGTACATCATATAATAAAAATGGATTTCTTGGAATGCAACATTAAACATGGCACTATCTGGTTTCATGTAAATTCAGTGAATGATTTCTGGGATGTTTGGCTAGGTTGTTTTTTGGACTGTGCAGCCTAGTTCCATAAACACAAATATTTAACATGCTAAACTTCATTTTGTAGTATTTATAGTTCTGTACCTGCAGGAAGAAAAAAACTGGAATAAAATTTGAGAAAGAAATAATTTGATGAAATTTTGCCTACCTGATTTCAAATTTATAGTCAGTTATACTCTGGTGTGCAACAGGGTTAGGTATATTGGTTCTACTGATGTCCACATTACATCCCACAGCATTCCTCAGAGCATGTAGCTTAAACAAACAAACAAACAATTCACCATGCTTTCACTGTTTATGGAGGATACACTGATCTATAACCTGAAATGAACAAATTAGTTGCCAGAGAGAAAACTGCTAGCCCTAAAATGTAAGAGAGTTTAGTTTGTCTTCCTACTCTGTATCCTCTTGAAATGATGCACCTCAGAAATTAGTGGGATTCAGAGAGATTAGCAAATGACAAATCTCAGACTTGCTATAAATGGCACCAGTGCTACTTTTGCACCAAACTCAAGGTGCCATATTAGGAATAACTAGCCATAAAGAATGTTCCATATACAATGCATGCTGCCATAAACTGAACATATGGCATGCTGATTGATGGGTATCAGCCCCAGACATCTGACTGCCAGAATTAGCCCTGGGCAGCTTTGGGTCTCCTGGCCATGACTACACTGAGTTTCCAACTGGCCTGGGGTTTGGGAGCTTCTGATCCCCTGCAACTGACAGCCCTGGTAGGGCTGCAAGCTGCCACATAATTGGGATCTGTTCCTAAACCAGACAACTGCACATTCTACCATACACATGTGAGGCAGGTAGGATGCACTATTGTTAGGATTGGGTATTTAGACCTGTGGTGCCATAACCATGTGCTAACAGCCTTAGATATGTAAACATCTAAATGCCACTTAGACATCTAATAGGTTTGCTCCCTTGTCTATACAGCATCCTTTTGCTATAGAACGTGCCCACTGACCAGACAATCAGCAGACAGCAGAAATAAAAGGCATTTCCATGGGACTTGTTCTTGATGAAGAGCACATCTTTGTTCCATGGGCATAAGTAAATTTGTTTATATGGTCTGCTGCTTGGTGGCTTGTTGGGGTTTAAAAACAGACAAGTGTGGCTGGAAGAGACCTCAGGAGATCATCTAGTCCAGTACTTTTCAAGCTTTTTCATTTGCAGACTGCCAAAAAATTTCAAATGAAGGTGCAGATTCCTTTGAATTATAAGTGTGGATATTCACATATTTTTGATTGACCATAGTCATCTTCTGCAGACCCTTTAGACATAGACCCCCCAATGGTCCGCGGACCACAGGTTGAAAACCATTGATGTAGTCTAAACCCCTGCTCAAGCCATTCCATTCAAAACTTCCAAGGAGATTACATAGACTAAGATGCAGCAGATAGCAGAGGGGCAGAACGTGTGTCCAGACTGTGGAAAAATCTTCAATTGCAACTCGCACCTCGTCAGACATCAGAGAACCCACACAGGGGAGAAACCCTACAAAAGCCCTGACTGTAGGAAAAGCTTCAGACAGAGCTCCCATGTTATGATACATCAGAGAATCCACACAGGAGTGAGACCCTACAAGTGTGATGAGTGTGGGAAAGGCTTCCATTGCAGTACGCAACTTCTCTGGCACCAGAGACTACACACAATGGAGAAACGCCGCAATTTCCCTGTCTGGGCTTCTGTGAACAGCTTATTTCCTACACTTATGAGTATCCAGCTCCCTGTCTGTGGAGTTGGAGGGCAGCTGCAGGTGCCCCCGGGCTGCTCAGTGAATCTCTGGCTCTGCTTCCTTTAGAAAACCCCAGGAAAGGCAGGAGACATTGCAGTCCTCTCCACCTCAGCCTGGTTGCCAGACCCTTCTACCTCTGGTGCTGAGATGAGAAAGAATGAACTTCTGTCTGGACTCAAATACCTCTCCACTAACCAAGTCATGCTCCTCCATGGATGATGCTTGCACTAAACATCCTTTTTCTTGCCAGTGCACTCTCTCTGCCGCATCAGCTGTGATGTGGGTTGTGACTCTCTCTTGTCTGAAGTCATTGATTTACAGAATAGGTTTCCCCTAGACCCATGTTGCTTGACTTCTTGGCCCTATGGGCCACAGGAGTGGTATGCGGCCTGTCTGCAGGCTGGATTGGGCCCTGGGGACCTGATGCCAAGGTGGAAGAACTGGTTCTGAGAGATTTCCTGTTTACAGATCATGCAGCTTTGGTTGCTCACAATGAATCTTCCCTGCAAAATCCTTTGGGCAGATTTTCTGAATCATGCAAGAGCTTCAGGATAGCAATTATTCTCAAGAAGACAGTGATCATGTACCAAGGGGTGGAAGAACCAGTGCCTGACATCAGGATGAATCTTTTGGTGTTGTTGACAGTTTTTGCTACTTGGGTTCTATGATCAGCAGGAATCTTGACCTTCAGACTGAACTGACTGACAGAAATAAGAAAGAAGCTAAGAATTTGGGGCTATTACAGAAACTATGCATGGAAGAACAGCAAACTAGCAGCGAAGGTGAATATATGAATCTATAAGACTTTTATGCGGTCTTTCCTGCTTTATGGTTCAAAAATGTGGACTACATATGCTAGACTTAACAGCTTCCACATGAGATGCCTGTGTAAGATCCTGAAAATAAACTGGAAAGATCAGAATATGAAACACAGAGGTACTAAAGTGCACAGGACTAACACACTTAGAAACCACTGTCAAGAAGAGGAGATTGCAATGGACTGGCTATGTCAGGAGAATGGGAGAAGACAATACAAAATCTTTTGTATAGCTAGATTCAAGACAGCTCTAGAAAGTAGAGTTGCTCTAAGGCGGGGTACCATGACTGAAGTCATTTAACATTCTGGAATCGAAGTCATTTAACATCAGCGTAGAAAGCTAGGAAGAGTGGTTGGACTCCTGTCCAATCTGGAGGGGACATCTAGCACTGGGTGCCTGGTCAACATGAAGTGCCTTTGATCCAGAGGATGAAAGCAAATTGAGAAAGAAGAAAACAGCATGCTGGAAACGTGGACTCTAACTCAGACGACACACGGACCTGTGAAACTACGTTGTGGTGGATGCAGTCTTTCTGGACTTTAGGAAAGCCTTTGACACTGTTTCTCACCCCATTCTCGTTAAAAAATTAGGCGACTGTGGTGTCAATGCCTACACAGTCAGATAGGTGACAAATTAGCTAGATGGTCGCACCCAGAGAGTAGTGGTGGACAGGTCATTTTCAACCTGGAGGGATGTGGGCAGTGGGGTCCCCAAGGGCTCGGTCCTTGGGCCCGCACTGTTCAACATCTTCATGAGCGACTTGGATGAGGGGGTGAAAAGCACCTTGTTCAAATTTGCGGATGACACTAAGATGCGGGGAGAAGTGGGCATGCTAAAGGAGAGGGACAGGCTACAACTAGATCTGGATGGGTTACAAGGGTGGGCAGATGAGAACAGGATGGGTTTCAACACTGACAAGTGCAAGGTACTGAGCCTGGGAAGGAAGAACCAGCCACATACCTACATGCTGGGGAATTCCCTTCTCGTCAGCACAGAGGCAGAAAGGGATCTTGGAGTCATTACTGACTCCAAGATGAACGTGGGCCACCAATGTGAGGATGCGGCCAATAAGGCTAACTGCACCTTGTCACACATCCACAGATGCAACACAAGCAGATCCAAGGAGGTGATCCTCCCTCTCTATGCGACACTGGTCAGGCCACACTTGGAGTACTGTGTCCAGTTCTGGGTGCCACACTTCAGAAGGGATGTGGACAGCATGGAGAGGGTCCAGAGGAGGGCCACTCACATGATCAGGGGCAGCAGGGCAGGCCCTACGAGGAGAGGCTACAGGACCTGAACCTGTTCACCCTCTACAAGAGAAGGCTGAGAGGGGATCTGGTGGCCATCTATAAACAGGTCAAAGGGGACCAGCAGGCAATGGGAGAGTCCCTGTTCCCCTGAGTACTACCGAGAGTAACAAGGAATAACGGCCATACGTTGACTGAGTAGATTCAGGCTAGACATCAGGAGGCACTACTTCAGTCAGGGCGGCTAGGATCTGGAACCAACTTCCAAGGGAAGTGGTGCTCGCCCCTACCCTGGGGGTCTTCAAAGGGAGGCTAGATAGACACTTAGCCAGGGTCGTTTGACCCTACTGCTCCTTCCTGCCCAGGGCAGGGGGTCAGACTTGATGATCTGCTCCGGTCCCTTCCAAACCTACCAACTATGAAACTATAACTTCTCTAGGTAGCTTGTTTCAATGTTTAACCACAATCATAGTGAGAAAGCTTCTTACTACCCAAACTAAATTTCCCTTGTTGCAATTTTAATATCCTTTGTCCTGTTCCCTTTGGCCCCAGAAGGTAGTCTATGACCTTCTTCTTTAAATACCTGAAGGATGGTTATAAAGACTATTATCAAACTTCCCCTCAATCTTCTCTTTGCCAGACTAAATAAACTGTTTTTCCAACCTTTTCACACGAGTCATATTTCCTAGAGTCTGTGGTTTGATTGCTCTGTGTTTGAAAAGTCAGTTTCACGGTTGCTCTTAGTTTGACAAGTCAGTTTCAGAGCAGTGTGTTCTGTGTAGGACAACACTGACAACTAAGGGTGAGATGGAAGCTTCCTGATTTTGATCACCAATGATACTTAAATGTGTGTCAATGGGCCAGGGCTAACATAAGCAAAAAAGATTTAAAAGCCAAGCAACCTGTGACCAAACTGAACCAGAAACCAGAGAACAGTTATTTGAATACTTTTGACTTTATCTTATGCAAATTTAAGGACTAAATAAAAATACGGATGATGGCTCCTGAGGCAGCACTGAAGGAGACCCAATAATGGAGTAGACAAGAAAGAAAGCTGTAGAAGTTGAAGGATATACATTAACCTTGAGTGTTCACCTGATATAATCCATTTATGTATGAAGTATCACCTGAGAGGCTTAATGAAATACAAGATCCAAGAACTAGAGAGGCAGCTTGTGGTATTCAGATGGAAATATGGTGGAGGAGAAAAAAGAGATTGTATGGACAACTCAAGATTTGTAGACACTTGCTAATAAACCACATGACCTAGAGGACTGACTGCTAGATAATGGTGACCATTAGGACAAGGCAATGGAAGAGACTGGCTACAGAGGGATAGAGGATTGTAGCACTGGAGAATAAGGATGATATACAAACAGAAAGAGAAGAAACAAAATTAGCTAGACTCAGAAGATAAGATGGGGACCAAAGAGTCCAAAAGACTGAAGAGGAACACAGATGAAATACTGAGGAGTTCAAGAGTCAAAACAAGATGGAGTGTTTTGCAGAAAAAGAATACCAAGAAGAAAAGAATATTAAGAAGAGAATTGGAGAGTAAAGAAAAAGGCAAGTCTACGAGCTTTGTGACTTTTAGAAGAATCAACTGGCTGTCACCTGAGCAAATCCAGAGAACAGGATAGCATGCTGTAAGAAGAGATGCAAGGCGTCAGGGTCTCTGGACAGTCAGACCCAGCTGGGCAAGCTCTTGAGCTGCCATACCTGACCTTGATCCATAGCTAATGTGACTGTCCCAGTTCTCTGAGACTGGACGGGCTGCTGAAAGCACCACTCAGCCTATTTAAGTACACCTGCAGCCTCAGGCTGCAGGCACAACTTGATAACAGCCTCAGTCTGCTCCGGCAAGCTTTATGTTCACTACTGTCTCTAGTTCTCCTAGCTCCTGACGCAGCTTCAGCTTTCCCTGACCCTGCTCTTGGATCTTCCCTGGAACTTGGCACCCGGCTGTCTGATTCTCTTGGTTTCTGACCTCATTTTACACCCTGAACTATACCTCATGGACCTTAGCTCCAGTGTCCCGGACCCTGACCTGACAGCCTGGTAACCTGCACCCCTACCCAGCTGACCTCCTTGTTGCTCTCTGGGGACCCATCCCAGCTGAAATCTTACACAAGGTATGGACCTGTAACTGAAGATCATGACTGTGTTCATTCATTTTAGGATAAATGACACTACCAAGTTTGCATTGGAACAGATTAAGTATGATTATGCCAAATCAAAAGGTGGCTCTCATGACTGTCAGTGCAATTCTTCCTTTCCTGGTCCATACAAAAGGAGGGTGACAGTTAAAAAAAGTAATCAACAGAACTGGTGCTACAGATTAGGTATGGGGATATGTGTGCAGCAGAAGGCATTCACAGAATGAAGACACTCCTCAAATGCTGAACTCCTCTAAATGGTGATACTAGACTTTTGGGATCAAGGCTAGCAACTAATAAGAAAAAGCTTTGAACCAAGAAATGGGGGAGAAAGTTCATGGACTAGCCATGACTAAAACATGAGGTAAAGGAACACCAGAAGATAGGTGTAAAATGGTGATCCAATCCTTTTAAGGAGGAATGGTTAACCCTTTCAAGAAAGTCTAGCTTTGCCATTGGGCATTTGGGTAAGCAGAAAGTATCCCACTGGGAGCTCCCAGAAAAGTATGTAAAAGGAGGAGGAAGCAATCTATGAAAGGAACAGCTTGCTGCAAGGAGGGGTCAAGCAGGTGTGCTGGGGCCCAAAAAAAGTGGGGATCCCTTCCTAGTGTCCAGGACAGGGCAGAGAGGGATTTTGTTTTGTTTATTTAAAAGACCGAACTTTGCTTTAGTGGACTTACTGAGAATCTTCTCAAAGAACAAATTCCCCTGCAAACTAGCAGGCTAAGCAACTTTACAGTAGGAATCTGGATAGCCAGGAGAAAAAAAAAATTTAAATCATCTCATCTAATACTGAGAAGAACAATAGCCAGACATACAATATTGTTAGCAACAGCAGTATCCCATCTGGTAAGGAAAATGAGTGGCATCGGGAACATTTGTAAATGAATGCAAAGAATACGAGCAATAAATTGGAAGAATGAGAACTACTGCTGTCGAATTTAAAATTGGCCCTTATAGAGGTAACAGAAACTGAATGGAACAACACCCAAGTACTGCAATACGGATGATAAATAGAAATAAATGAAGATAGTTGAAAAGCATCTTACATTAATTATGTAATAAAGAGCAAAGGAATAAAGAGAGACAGAATAATCAAACAGAATCTATTTAGGTCCAAACCACTCCAGATCCAAACATTGGACTGGATTGCTACAGATCCAATTATTTTATATGTGGCAATTTTTCCTAAAAATGTCAGATAAGGAATTTTTGTCAATGTAATTTAAGCAATGTAATCACTTTTTTCTTTTATCTTGTTTTTCATTTCTACCTGTCAAGAGTCCCTGTATACAACCCTGTAAAGCCATATGCCTTGAATCTACCTCTCACTGGTCGAGTCTACACAAGAAGCTGACTGTGCAGTAGCCAAATAATATTGCATGCTAGCGCATCACAGCATGGGCAGTGCTAATATGGTGCTTCACAGTTATTAGGCTACTACGCAGTTGCATCACTTAAAAGATGTTCGCTGGCACTACTGCACAGTAACTCTGGTTACTGCACATTTATTTAGTGCTTGCTAATAAAAGTACTAAATAAATGTGCAGTAATCACTGCACAGTAGTATCTTTTGTAAACATGTCCACCGAGGAACTTTTTTGATACTCTGTATAAAGGATGCTACATAAAGTGTACTCTATTTTACCGCCTGAAACTACTAATCTTTATAGATTTAATTTAAAAATAAATTAAGGTAGTTAATAAACTTACAAATATAAGGCTGCATTAAACTTGGAATGTTTTATGAAATCTGTTGACTTTGGTTTAAATCAGTAATCAAATGGCACTGAAGATCTTCAGATCTGATTTTAAAAGACCAAATATATACATTTTAAACATCTTTTCTAGCAATACAGAATCATCTCGCCAAAACATATGAACTATGGTACATACCTAGAAAATACATTGTTACCTTTTTTAAATCTCAAATTCAGTTTTAATGTTAACCCATTTACCAACTATGTCAGCAATCCAAAAGTATGTAGTGAAAATACCTTATCTGTAAGAAGCTGGGCAAGATTTTGCTGTTTTCTTGCTAGATATTGATCATATAACTGAGCCAGTTTGGCTGCCAGAACATGCTCACGACTAAAACAAGGATGATGGGTGAATATTAACCCAGAAATATCTATGTCCATTTGAAACTGGCCATGAGGATCCCCAGAGCCAACAATATATTGGTTGGCAGGCATCAGTTTTATTGCCTGAAAGAAAAGAAAAGATTAAAATTGTATTGTAGGATTATTCTGAAAGATACATTAAACATTGGAAAGATGACCCCTTAATAGGCAATAACCTAGTAATCTTATCTGTTTCAACAATATGAAATTTATAGATGCTAGGGTCAGAAGGGACCTCAAAGGATCATCGAGCCCAAACCCCTGCCAGTGGCAGAAAAGAGTGCTGGGGTCATGTGACCCCAGCCAGGTGCTTTTCCAGTCTCCTCTTAAAGACCCCCAAGGTAGTGGAGAGCACCACCTCCCTTGGAAGCCTATTCCAGATTCTAGCAACCCTAAACATGAAGAAGTTCTTTCTGACGTCCAACCTAACCTACTCTCCATCAGCTTATGGCCATTGTTTCTGGATATTCCAAGGGGTACTTTGGTAAACAGAGCATTACCTATTCCCTGATGCCCACCCCAGTGAATTTATATACTGCCACAAGATCCCCCCACAGTCTTCTCTTGCAGAGGCTGAAAAGATCCAGGGCCATCAGCCTTTCCTCACAAGGCCTTCCCTGCAGGCCTCTAACTATATGAGTGGCCCTCCTTTGAACCCTCTCAACATTGTCCACTGAATTGCGGCACCCAGAATTGGACGCAGTACTCCAGCTATGGCCTAAGCAGTGCCGCATACAGAGGGAGCATCACCTCCCTGGACCTGGTCATGCACTTACTGATGCACGACAAAGTACGGTTAACTCTGCTAACTGCTTCATCACATTGACAACTCACATTCATCTTGAAGTTGACAATGACTCCGAGATCTCATTCTGCCACTTTGCTGCTGAGAAGGTCATTCTCCAACCTATAGGTGTGCTGGTGATTCCCTCTCCCTAGGTGCAGCACCTTGCACTCTTCCTTGTTAAACTGCATCCTATTGTTCTCTGCCCACTTCTCTAACCTGTCCAGGTTCTGGTTTGGTTTCTTCCCATCAGTGTATTTCTTCACCCCATAGTTTGGTGTCATCTGCGAATTTGAACACAGTGCTTTCTATGGCCTCATCCAGGTCACTGATGGAGATATTGAACAGCACCGGCCCAAGGACCGAGCCTTGGGGGACCCCACTGCCCACATCTTTTGAAGCTGATAACAACTCATCCACCACCACTCTCTGGGTACGACCCTTACATCAATTTGCCACCCACATAACCGTGTAATCGCCTATGACACAGCCATTCAATTTGTGTATAAAAATAGGATGGGATACTGTATTGAAGACCTTCTTAAAGTTCAAGTTGTATCTTGTTTATCAAAAAAAATCATGTTTGAGAATTCAGGGTTACAGAACCACAAACAACTCTTCCAGCCTATTCCAAAAAAGCAGAACTCAATCTGTCCACCCATGGTATGAGTGAGCTAGCTAACCCCTCCTAGAAACCCTGCCAAAGTACTCCCAAGGTTAATTCTATCATTTAACTAGACTTGGCAGAATTAGCTCTTTTTTTATATATATAATTTTAATATATATAATTAGTTAAAAAAAAAAAAAACAACCAAAAAACCCCCCCAAAAACCCAAAAAACCCAATTTTTAAGCCAAAAAAAAAAATGTTTTTACAGTTTTTTTAATCGATTTAAATTTTCAGGACTGTAAAAAATTAGAGGTCTTGGGGGCAGACAGTTTAGTAATGACAATATACTGTTAAAAATCACATGTCAAAATATAAAAAGTAAATATCCATAAATCAATAAAACATACCTGTTTTAAATAATTCTGTTCACTCACCAGGAAAGAGCTGGAAAGGCAGGGACCAGAAGAGGAGGGCAATGGCACTAACAGAGCTTTGAGAACATGGGGAGAGGGAGAGGCAGTGGCTGCCCTCTCCGCCACCCCCCATGCTTAGCTGGCCCGGCTTGGGCAGGACTCTGCTGCCACTGGGCTGGAGCCTCAAATACTGTTCCCTCTGGTCTTAGGGGTTTGTTCATCTAGCCTACGGGTGGGCAATTATTTTGAGCGGACGGCCACTTACCCAATTTTGGCAGACTGTCAAGGGCCACATGGGTAGCCCCACTCCTTGACAGGTGCCCCACTCCCTGGTCACCATCTTGGAACCAACGTTTCAATGTCTTGGGACCAATGTCCCAGGGCCAGCACCGGTGGGGTCCAAAGCGGGGTGCAGACTGGCAGGCGTCCGGGCAGCTGGGCTGGGCTGGGCTGTACTAGCAGGGAGCGGGGAGCTGGCCCAACTCCATAGAGCCCCTGCCAGCTGGGACCCCGCGCTCCTGCCACCCCACTCTGGGCCCCGCCGGCACTGGCCCCAGGACACCAATGTGGGCCCTGTGCTCCCACTGGCTCCCTGCCCACTCACCCAGTGCCCCCTAGCCCCATGGTACAGGCGGGGGGCAGTGCACAGCCCTGAACCCGTTCGCCAGCAGGGAAGAAGCTGGTGCTGAGTGTGGGGAAAAGTGGCCCATCACCTGCCCCACGGCCGGTGCTCCACGGTGCAGGCACTCGCAGCCTGGACGGGGCTGTCTGGAGCAGGCACAGGCAGCCCCAGGCAGGCTGTAAGTGGCTGCAGCGTGGGGCGCCGACCATGGGGCGGGTGAGGGGCTGCTTTTCCCTGCGCTCAGCACCAGCCTGTAATCCGGCCCCACTGCCAGCCAGTGGGGCCGGGTTACAAGGCGGTGCTGAGCACGGGGGAGGGAGCAGATCCTCCCCACCCCGTGCCCAGTGCCCCAGCCGCTTGCAGCCTGCCTGGGGCTGCCTGTGCCTGTTCCAGACAGCCCCACACAGGCTGCGAGCGCCTGCAGCATGGAGCACTGGTCATGGGGTGGGCGAAGGGCCACTTTTCTCCGTGCAGGGAAAGAGCCCAGGGAAAAGCTGAGCGTGGGGGGGGAAGCAGCCCCTCCCCCACCCCAGCCCGGTGCCCCAAACTGCAGGTGCTCACAGCCCACATGGGGCTGTCTGGAGCGGGCACAGGCAGCTCCATGCAGGCTGCGAGCAGCTGCAGCATAGGACACTGAGCGTGGGTGGGGAGGGGCCACTTCCTCTCACCCTCCCTGTGCTCCTTCCCTGCCCGGGGTCCCCCCCGCCCCACTTACCCCAGCTTCCCACACCAGGGCAGCCACGGACTCCCAGACCAGAAACCCTGGCTGGGGGGCAGGGCCAGGCAGGCCCCCCTTGGAGCCCGCTGGGCTTCCCCTGGGTCCTACCGCCCTTGGTTCCTGTCATTTTTGACAGGAACCAAGGGCAGAGAAATATTAAATTTTCCAAATATTTTTAGGGACCCTGCAGGCCAGACAGAATGGCCTTGCGGGCCAGATGCAGCCCGCGGGCCATATTTTGCCCACCCCTGATCTAGCCTGTTATCTGCCTCCAGCCTGTTTCTCACACCTGTGAATGACAAACTAATTGCTTAATTGGCAAGTTACTGGGCCACTCATTGTTTTCTTTTTTAACCCCTATGCCCTCTGTCCCTCCATCTGTCTTTCGCCACTGTCCAGTAACGGGGTAAGTGTTCCCTGTTACAGTCCCTTTTCTATTAATTTCAATTATTACCGAAGGAAATATTTTTCTGTTGGATCATGAGTGTGTGGCAAAAATCACCCTTTATTGATGTTTGTCAATAAAATCAAATCATGCCAAGCTTGTTTAACCAATGATTGTCTAATGTAAAATGCATACAAAACCCTGAACCAGGCATTGGAAACCAGGTCTCCCTTCCTGCAGGGGGTATTGTAATCTCTAGGCTACAGAAACACATTCTCTTACTTGGTCTTCTTCTGGTCCTATGACATTTGTATTGTTGGCTGCTCAGTGGCCAAGATTAAGCAGGATTCAAAGATTCCCCCACACAACCATATTCTATAGCTTGAAGGTTAGGGCAATCTCCTGGAAATTGGGAAATTTGGATGTGAATCCCTTCAGGCTGAGGAAGGTCTAGAACTCAAATTTCCCATTTCTTGGGAAGTCATCTTGCCACTCGGTTACTACGCAAAAAGTAGACACTGCAATTCACTTAGGCAACTGTGCTAAGAAGCAGGACTAGGATTGTGGATTCCAGGTGAACAGGAGCACCTAATATGGATCCTGAGCCAGGTATCAAACTTCTGAGACAGTGCGAGTTCCCTATGCTAAGCATTTTCTAGTGCCAGATGCACCTAATTCTACCTCCTCTTGCAGCAGAGGCTGGAAGACCCATTAGTAGATCCTTGGAACTGGACTGGATGGAGAATTACGTATTTGTAATTGTCACTAGGAGTAGTTAGTGGGCAACTCTCAAAATCACTTCCAAAACTGCAGTTAGAAATATTCTCATTTGCAAAGAGGCAGCTAAGGTCACATACTAAAGTGTCACTGCTTCTTCTCAATGCTCCAACAGAAGCATTCAAAAATTTAGGATTTAAAACCTAGCAAACACTGCTGAAAGGTTTAAATGGTTAAGGAACAGCATTTTCCAAGCGGATGCACAGACAAAACAGATATGTACTGAGTGAGGCATCAACTCATTAAACATCTGTGAATGGCTGTAGGATCCTTGCACTTAACACATGTGAAGTTGGTGTCTGACTCCTGAGTGTGATGCAGGATTCTTCCTGAGGTTTATTCTTACTACTGTATGTTAGGATCTTCTTTCTTTAAAAGCCTTCACTCCACACTTAATCATTTTCCAGCACTCTGATCTTCAGCAATCTTCTCCCAATCATTTGGCTAAATGTTCATTGCCTTCACACCTCTCTTGCAAACATCTTTGAAAAGCCGGCAAGGGTGCCAGCGCGGTCTCCTCTGTGTAAAGAATTCTCCATACAAAATATCCTTAGGTATATGGTCATCATCCATTCTCTACATATGACCAAGCCATCAGTGCTCATGCTGACTGTGAAGAGAATGGATGCTCAGAATGTTGACATGGGAAATTCCTAGAATGCAGCAAAGGAAATGTAAGTGAAAGCTGTTGAGGCACTTTTCTTGAGTCAGTTTGTTGTTGTTGCATGTTTCTTTGCTCAGTATTCTCATGACACCTGATGCTTTTCCAATACAGGTATTCAGTTCAGCCTATACAAATCAGCCAAATGACAAGCTGTTGGTAACAATGGAGCACAAGGTATGTAAATTTACTTACAATATCCAATACCTATTGCAATTGCTGGTGGTGAACCAATGTTCTGGTTCATAACATTGGTCTTTTAGATACTGATTGTAAGACCAAACTCTTGGCAGGCATGAGTGAAGCAACTGATGAGGTTTTAAATGTCTGTGTGAGCTTTCACTGCACTCTCATCAGCGAACAGCAACTCATGAAACAAAACTTTCTCCACTTTATTTAACTTCACATGCTTAACGCGAAGACTAATTTTCCACCTGAGCATACATGCACGTAAATTCCTTCAGTAGTGGTTCCAAAAGCATACATCAAAAGAGAAAAGAGTCTTGAGCAGGGTTGGGGAAAGGAGATAGCCCTACTTGACTGCTTCAAATCTCCAAAGCCTCACGTGTTGATCCATCAAAGCTGATCATCCCCCCTGCATTCCATCATGGGAACACCAGATTATGCTGAGCAGCTCTGGTAGACAGCCAGTCTTTTCCAATCATCTGAATAGGCCTTCTCTGTTGACAAAGTCAAAGGCCTTGGTCAGGCCAATGGAAGCAATATCAAGGAGTCTTTGTTCCCTGCATTTTTCTTGGATTTGCTGGAAGAAGATCATATCTATGGTGGACCTACTAGCTCTGAAGCTGCAGGGTAAGCAGAGACAGCAAAGATCTGAAGTCTTCTAAGCACCACCTGTGTGATATATGCCAGAGTGATGATCTTTCTAACAACACTTAGTAGTGAGACACCATGACAGTTGTTAGTCACTGCAGTAGCCTTTGCTCTTGTATAACATGACCATAATGGCATCTTGTATATCTTGTAGCACATCCGTATTGTGTAGCAGTGAGTAAGAAGCTCATATAGGTGGGGAGGAAGCATGGGTTTTCCACATATGATCACTTCTGTGGGAATGCCATCTTTTTCTGGGGACTTGCCACTGGCCAGATTGCCTATGGCCTTACTTAGGTCCTCAACAGCTGGAATACCATCAAACTCTTCAAGGGCAGAGAGACTTTCAATAGCGTTAAGAGCTGTATCAATTACATCACTTTCCCTTAAACAGAGTTCAATTAAGTGTTCATTCATCTTTCCATCTGTTGCTTTTGGTCTGCCACAACTTCTCCTGCTGCTGTTTTTAATTAAACCAACTTCTTTGCAGTTGGACCTACTGCCTTCTTGAAAGTCATACATGCCCCCTTCAATGCAGATTGAATTTTCTTGAAGTTGCAGCCAATAATTACTGGTATACCACCTTGACATTTGTTGGACAACACCCCTTACTTTCCTAAATTCCTCTGATGTTGCACCTCAAGCATTATGATTTAACATAGCAGTTTGTCAGGCCTTGATAAAAAAAAAAAAAAAAAAAATTCAATTCATGAGCGCACCTCAAACCAATTCCACTTTCTTGTGACCTGTTTGCCGAATACAGTCAGCAGTGACATAGATTTTTTTTTTTTAAAGCTTCCCCACTTTTCTTCTGCAGTCTTATACAAAGGCAGCTCTGAAGCAACCTCCTCCAGAGCCTCTTAAAAACTGCATGATGATGATTAGATGTATGGGTGATGTTAATGTTTTGCAAACACTGATACTTAGACCAGAAGATTTTGTTTAGTTTCAGTTTACTCTTAGTGACCATAAGAAAGTGATCAGGGTTACAATCAGAGCCATGATAGCTGTAAGGAGGATAAAAGAAGGACATTAGTGAGACTGGACTGCCTAGTAATGATGAGATCAACCGGTGCCAGTGACCGAATCCTGGATACTTCCATGACACCTTATAGCACAGTTTTGTTTAAAAAGAGAGAGTTGGTGATGTACAAGTTATGGCAGCAGCAGAATTCCAACAGCCTGCGTCCATTATCCTTCATGGTTCTCAGCTAAGGACAGACATTAAAAAAGCCTGAATTGATTTAATCTTTGCAGATTAGTATAACCTGCTGAGGTTGAACCAGTTTACAAATGTACAGACATTCCCTCTGGACTGAGCAAATGTAGGCACATGCCTGCAGTGGCTCTCACTAGAAGCTGGCGGGTGCTAGAGCAGCCTTCCCTTCCCTTCCCTTCCCTTCCCTTCCCTTCCCTTCCCTTCCCTTCCCTTCCACAATGCTGAGCTGGGTGGAGGGCAGGGGCAGGCCCTGGCAGGATGCTCTGATTAGGGAGGGATTTAAACCTCCACCCTGCCTGCACAGTCCCAGGCTTTTTCCCCACTCGCTGCTCAAGGGTCAGGAGTGTTGCCAGACCCCAGCCACCGGCTAGCACTCTGAAGTAAAGGGGTGGAGTGCATGCATCTGTTGATGATAGTGAGCTTTTTCAGTCTTCCTCTCCCTGCTTCTTCACACTGTCTGCAGCAAACCTGACAGGCAAGGGAGCTGATAATACTGTGTTATCAGGTCATCAAGAAAACAAAAGCCTCTCTCATTAGTTCAAGATCTTCTTAAACAGCTTTTTCCAAGGAAGAAAAGGAGGGACATTACCAGCTGACCTGTTGATTATCTCCAAAAAGCCCTAAGCATTCACTGTCCTGTCTGACATGGCCCTGTCCCAGCGAAATTGAAATGGGAGGGAGGAGTCCCTGCTTGAGCAGCAAGTGATGAGGGAGGGTGGGGCAGGGGGAAGCCAGGCAGATGCTGCTGTACCTGCAGTCTCTGCCAGAGCTCTGGCTAGGGAGCAGAGGGGCAGGGCCAGCTCTACTTTCTGAAGCAGGCAGACAGCCCAGCCCAGGGCTGCAAAGTATCTGGGATGCTGGGGGATTGCATTTTAACTTAAACTAGGAAGAGGTCTGGGACAGACACTGCATAAACCGGTTTGACCCAAATCAGTTTAGTCTGACACTATATTCAACCAGGTTTACCTTAAACCAGTTCCAGCCATTTTGAAACTGATTTAATGTGCACTGAACTTATGTTCTGTTACAGGTTTAAACCAGTTTCTGATCACTTAAGCCGGTTTACGTGTAATGTCTGTCCCTAGCCCTCGTGTTATACGAGCCCAGGATTCACTGTTGGCACCAACTCTGGCAGTTAAGTCCCCCAAGAAATATAAGTCCTCAATGTTTGGAATCTTACCGATAACACCAACCAGTTTTTCATAAAGCTTGTCTGCAACCCCAACAGAATGCAAGAATGTAGGCACTCACTAAAGCAGATGCACTGTACAAACAACCCAAACAGATTTGTTGCCCCAGTGTAAATAGTGACTTTAACTGCTACAGCTCAAGCAAGTGAAATTTTCTTCATAAATGAATTCACAGTATCTATGGGTTTTCACTGGTATAGCCATATCAGTGCAAAAATACACCTTATACACAAGATCTTGAGTTAGAAATTAAGTGTATGCCTATACCATCTCAGAACTGGTGTCAGAGCTCATGTATTAACTTTTGAAATGGAAGTAATAATGGAGCTATCATTATTAGAATGGCAGAATAAAACTCTTTTTCAGTTTTGTAAGGTAATGAATGTAAAGAACGTATGGCATGCCTCAGTGCAGTGCTCTAAAGTGGTGTGGCTATGCCTTAAATCTCATAAGGCATATCCACAGTGTTCTCTCTCACAATACACTCATTTACCTACATCTATACTGACAGAAATTGGAAGTTTCTGGGTCATATTCTAGGATTCTCAGTGCCTCACTAACTGGAACCATTCTAAAAATCAGTTTGTGATTTATTGTGGGATCACTTGTTTGTCCTATCCACTACTACTGGACAAGCTGTTTCTGCTTGTGACTTCATTATTACAGCAAGTTGTAGAGTAAATCCATCTATAGGACGAAACCAGTTTGACACTCCTGAACTTGGGGGGTGGCACGAGAGTGCTATCTAAACAAGAGCTCAGCTACCTGTGCTTAGGCTGCATCCTCACAAGGGGAACAAGTCTAAGCCTACCTTAACCAAAACACGAATTTCAATCTATACCTCAGGTCAGGCAAGTAAACACAAGTTCTCAGCACATACAAGTACAGGCTTATAGATCTGTAAGTGCCTTGTAGGGGTGGAGATGAGCTAAAACATATCAGGATGCAGGATAAGCCTGCATTCCTACAATAAGGTATTTATGGGTGTATAGTAATCCATACTAAAATGATGTCACAGTAACAGAATATACAAAATACCTTTCTATATACTGTTTCCAGTTCTGGCTTTATTCCTTCTTCCAATGAGAATATTGGAGGCCTTGTGGGAGATGGCTTAATCGGATTAGGCAATGCCAAGATATTGCCATCATCTCCAAACCATGCTTTCCCCTATGAATAATGAAGTAAAATTATTTTTTAGCAATTGTTATCAGAAAATGACTTGCAAAATTACAATTATTTCAAAGACTGAGACCCCACTGTTTAGGAAACAGTTTGATTTTAAATCCTTTTCTTTTAAGAAGCTACCTAACAAAAATATAAAAAACATGAGTAACTTATATGGACACCCTCCACCAGGCCTTAGATTAGTGGTTCTCAATCTTTTTAGACTCAAGACACCCCTTAATAGACTGAAGGCACCCTTCATTAAACTCAAGGCACCCTCCCATAGCTGTGGAAGTGAACAGCACCCCATTTAAAAAACTTACCTCTTTGGAGGGGCCAGGCAGCAGGGGCAAAGTTGTGGGGAAGAGGCTGAGCCTGCACTTATCTGCTTATCTCACCACACCTGAGATCATCCTTCAAAGGAACTTGCATCACCCTTGGGTACCCTGCCACTATGGTTGAGAATCACTGCTTTAAATGATTCCAAGATAAAACTTTAAGCATATTCTAGTTTATTTAGAAGCTTCAAGAATCTGAAGGATCCAGACTGACCCCTGTCTACGTTGACATTTTTTTCAACATTGCACGTTAAGAAAAATGCTAATGTAGCCAGACCTGGGATTTAAAATAGTGTATTTCCAGCCTAGTCTGGGCCCTCCCATGAGGTTCCTAGTGAGGGACCTTGTGGCCCAGGAGAACCAGTGGAGGTTCTTGATGGGGTCTTCCTACTTCCCCTGGAGCTCTGTGTTGGCAAAAGCATTTATAGCCTTATTTGGGACCCCTCTGCTTTCCTCCTTGCTCACTTCTGCTGCGAACGGTTCTGCCTACCCCCAGCCATACTCCTGTCCTGCTTCAGTCTTGCTCAAGCTTTTTACCCTTGTATCTTTTTCCTGCCTCATGGTTGCCTTGACTTCTGGCACTGAAGCACGAACTCATCTCAAGCCCAGACTCATCTCAATACCCACTGGGATACCTCAGACTCAAACTGACACCTAATACTGTGACCTTCCGCTTTGGCTTCTGGACTTCTGGTATTGTTGACCCTTGTTCAGGATGTACCCATGACACACAGCTATTGGATGAGAACAGTAGGCTATGCCCGAGGCAGCAAGTGAGCTAATGGTAGTATCTTGATATGGAAGAAACATGTTATTTACAGGAACGTATTTAAAGAACTACTTACGGTAAAGAACAAAGTCTTGTTGTTGCCCTTGCAAGGGTCTGGGACCTAACCTTGTGTGAAACAGAGTAAGTACATTCTGTTTCCAGGAGAACAGAAAGTGTGGCATCCCAGGAGACCGTTAGAAAGCTCCTGTTACTTAACCCAGATTGTCTCCTGGGGTGACACACTTCCTGGATACTCTATGTTCCCAGGAAGACTTACTCTATGTCACATACTCAACCAGATTCTGAAAAAAGTTTTATTTTCTGCCTTCCAAAAAACAAGGTGCGCTACATGCAAGAAAATGTATGTTTTATTTGGGGATGTACTGTTTGAGATAAAATAAGGTATATGCTTCCTTAAATCATAACAATGACAAGAATTTGACTAATTATTAGGTCTGAATCATGAAGACTCCTATATAGATGACAAAGTACATTCACCATAAAATAAATATTAGCAATAATGTAACAGTGACTTACCTGCTCCTGTCTGATTATTCTATTTTCCAAGATGTTTTGATTAGAGAATGACACAGTGGGCCTTTCTCCTGTATAAAGACCCTCATCCTCAAGGTACCTTGGCTGCATGTTTGTAGGCACCTTCTGAGAAGTAGGCACTAAAGAACAAACATATCCAAATTTATAAGACTCATATCAGGAGATATAAGCTTTGCAAGGTCCTACACTGTCCTCTAAACAACAACTGATAATTTGCTGCTCTAATGCACATACTTTGAAAGTGTTGAGACTGAAATGTTCCTTTTAATAAAAAGGATTATTAATTTTGTATGTGTATTTATATAATATATATAAATATTAATAAATTAATTATTTTTTATTAATTAATAATATATATATGCATGGATAGATCCAAAGGGAGAGGTGCAGTGGTAGAGTTGCAACCCCCCCCCCACCGTTTGATTCTTACTCCAATCAAACTTTAAAATCAGCATTTCTATTCAGGCAGCACTGAGGGAGTCAAGTGACTTCATATCTGATGTAATCTACCTGATTATTATTAATTTTCCTTCATTCCACAGGTGTTAACAACCCTCTCCTTTCTAATGCTCCTTTTGATGTTCCACTATTGAGATTATTCTTTCTTCTGCAATTTTGCCATTTGTTAGACACCACCAGGAATGGTGTTCTTCTAACTCACAGCCCTACAGACTGTTTTTAGCTCTAGTTAAAATCTTTAATTCAGGTGTGATATTATTAACTCAGATGTAGAAATGACTGACAATGAGGTATTGGAAGCATTGTCAAGAACACAGGGAGGCTAGTTTGGGTGGGGAACGTTGTTGGTTTTTTTTCCACAAATCATAATAAAAGACATACATTAAGCTATAACAACCACAGGACTAAAGAGGCAATATCATTTGACTATGTTTTGCCTGGCTTGTGCTTTTTACACTTAATATCTAAACTGATAAATCACTGAACAATAAAGTTCAGTACTGTTCAGTATAAACTCCAATAAAGTTATATTAGCTTTTGCTTGGATCTTAAACTGAATCAAAGTGACAGATCCCTCATGTATTAGTCAAGTTTCTCATTTCTGTTTAACTGGAGAAAAGAGTGTCCTATGTTATATGTGATGGTGTGCCACAACACCTGCACTCCCCTCTTCCAAATTCTAGATCTGCCCATGTATGTATGTATATATACATAAAAGCACATGTATAAATAGGGACCTACCTAATTTGCAGCAGAAGTGGAGTGCACAGCAGCTACTTTAATCTTTCAGGTTTCCCCACATACCTCCCTCCCACCACTGATTGACAGAGGGACCCCATTGCTCCCCACTTGCTCCTGACCAGCAGGGAAGTGAAAAACATGGTTTTAAATATGGCGCCACTTTTGCCTCCTGCCACCAATTGGCTGAGGGGCCCCCAGAGGCCCTCATATATATATCTGTTGACATAGTGTATAGACAACACACACAAGCAGTTCTCATTTCTATGAGCAGGACAAATCTCCAGCATAGCTTTATAAGAATACTAAGCATGCTTTATACACATTAAACAAAAATATTTCATTACTCATAATACTTAAAGGGACTTCATTTTAGAGCAGTGGTTCTCAACTCTTTTAGTGTCACGGCACCCCTCAGAAATGCAACTTCTTAGTTTAACTTATTTTTTGATTACAGAGAAACAAAAGAATAATTTTTCTGTTGCAAAGAACTTAAGAGAGACCACAGCAGATCAGAATGGTTTTAACAGTATGGATTCTTATTTGAAATCTCTGGGTTTATCTTGTTGACCTTGCTTGCACAACTAACAGTGTGGCATCTCACACTGTGTGGCATCTCGTGGCACTCTTGAAAGGATCGCAAGACACCCCAAGGTGCTGTGGCATCCTGTTTGAGAATCCTGTTTAAGAAGGGTTACTTACCTGTTGCAACTGGAGTTACAATAATAATATTATGCTATCTAATAAACAACAGAAGGGGGAGACTTGTATACCTGTTCTCATGCTGGGAATGAAGAGAATGTCTCTTTCCTTCTTCAGTCGCTCAGAATAGCTTTCATAACCTGCAGGTTTTACTACCAAAAAATCACTGACTGTCTGTTCTATTAGGAATAACTCATCTTCTTTAACAAGGTGATCCTCTTCATCCTATATTTTATATAAAGGAAAAAGTATTAGCTGGCAGTTGAACCTGCTCTTCTTTTTTTAGTATTAAACACTAAGCTGGAGAATATTAATGTCACCAGTTTGCATGCCAACAGAAAAAAGCATGTTTTATTTAAGCCATCTTCTAGTTGTAAAGCACATTATTTATCTTCATATGCTGGAATGATCCAAGTTAACTTCATTATCCTCAAGCTGCCAGAACACTATTTATTGTTAAAATAAAATAAAATTCAGTTAATTTTAACAAAATGTTTAATGTATTAATAAATGTGTTAATTAGGACCAGATCCTGCCAAGCTTACTCATTCTAAGGAATATATTACTCAAGCAATCCTTTTGGAATGAACAGAAAAACTTGTGAAAAAAGATTGTTCGATCTGTTATCAACTTTGATCACTTTTACTTTATACCTTTTCATCTGGTTTTTATACTGTGTTGAAACAATAGTCTCTAATATTATTTCTCTGATCTCTTTGTTAAACTTTGGACAACTTCTACACAAAGTCTATTGATTTGTTCACTTTACAAAGGAATGCTTTTTTTCTCATCTAAGTCTATGAAGTCTTATTAGGCTTTTCTATCAAGAGCATTAACTATTTTATAAAACCGTTAAGGAGGAAGTATTTTACTATTGGAGGAAAAGCATTAATGCAATGAAATCAGATTCTACTTAGTACCTGGGCTACAGGTTTGAAATTTTAAATGGGTTTATATTGACAAATAGTTGTATTTAATCTGTAACAGATACAATGTATTAGCTATTAGTATAATTCAGGAAAACAAACAACAGGACACATTTTCAAAGCACTATGAGTCATGATAGTGTTGCCACGTGGAGAGGCTGTCAAAATCTGAATGCAAATCTTCCAAAAGTCCTAAAGTTACTGGTTTTAATTAGAATACAATTCAATTTATCAAAATGGATAAACAAAATTAGTTAGCATACAGCAACCTGGCTAAAAATATGCTCTTTGATTTATACCATTTCATCATCATCTTGTTCCTCCTGATGGCTTATTTCAGAAACTTGTTCTTCTACCTCTTCCTCCTGATTGGATTCTCTCTCTTTCTTGCTCTTGGTCTCATCCTTTATATTCTCTGGTTCAGGATCAAAATTGAATGTAAAAAAATTATATGCTTCCTCTGCAGAAGGAAAATCACTCTGGACCTAAGGTGAAAGGCCAACATTTACTTAAGATGCTTACAACTGTTTTAGTAAAAATAAAAATATTCTCACACAAAAATTACCAGGGACATTTATAAATAATATACTGTAACATTTTAATTAATTAAAAAAAATAGATCATATAAATACTAAAACTGACTAAAATAAAACAGCTGTTAACTAGTTTATATACCAAACTCTTTAACCTTTAATATATTTACTACATAATAAATCATTTATTAGAATGCTTTTAACATTAATTAGTTCAATTTTAGTTTGCTCATCTTTTCAAACAAAAACATACTTGTGAAAATCTCAAATATGTCTGTTGTGTTGTGGCTGTAAAAGCTATAGCCCTGCATGTTGAGAATAAAAACATTTATATAAATAGCAGTTTCTGGATAAATTCTGCCTGTAAAGGACAAAGGCAGGAAAAATACTCTTTTGGATGTTTAGAGGAGAACACAATTAATAACATTTTGTTGCTACATGCAAAGAAAAGTCTCGTTGATTTACCTAGAGTTCAGTTTGCTGTTGTTCCAATTCCCTGCCAGCATCCCCTACCCATAATGATGAATGGTAACAACTGGATAATTCAGAATTATTTGCATTTCCCTTGGACCAGTGCATTAACCAGAGGTTATCGTTTTATAAATCACTGAGACTGTCAAATGATGGCCTATGTTAGAGAAACTTGTCTGATAACCAATAAGAAATGCTATGGGCCCAATTGCGTCCCAATGACTGTTAGTTTTCTTTTTCAGTCATTCTTGTTGTTTTTTCAATTTTATGCTTTATATTTGAATTATAGGTATCTATAAATAAAAATCTTAAATTGTGAAACTCTTAAGGCCCATAATAACGAGGAGGGTATTTTAAAAATTAAGGTCCCAAATCTTGCTAGCTGCTGCATGCAGAGTAAAGGCAGTACAAGTTAAAGAAAATGATCCTTACATGCGGCTTTTGCTTGAGTTTTTTGACAGAATCATGAAACTTTAATCTTGAAGGTATTTGGGGTTTGTCTTCTTGTATCTCCCTTGGCTCATCTTTATATGACTGCATAGAAACAACTTTTTAGTTACATGAGTTATTTAGACACCCAACAAAACGAAGACATTGATTAACTGAGCATACAGATAACTACTGTGTACTGACAGTAAAAACTCTGGCTTTTCAATGCCATGCTGAATTGTCTACACAAGATAATTCAGGTGTAGATTTCAACATTCTTTTTAACCAGGATAATAGAAATTCTTTTTTATTCATGCAATAATATATTGTAAAGATATCAGAAGCATAATTTTATAAAAGATGTTGTTTTTATATATTAACCTGAAAACTGGAATCTCTCTCAGCTTTCTAAAATTCCCCAAATCATAAACTTCAAAATACAAGTCATGCACATCCATGAAAAGAAAAACTGAAAAAAAAAATACTGGATAAAATACTGGCTGCATTCAAGTCAATGGAAAAATTCCCACTGACTTCAAATGAAATCCTGGCTCCAGTAAAGTCTAAACAAAGAAGTTTAAACTGAAAAATACTGAAACCCTGGATGTAACAAAAATGTGCACTATAAATATTGAAAGAAAAAAAAAAACCCTGTAGTTTTTAGATAGTTGTAAACCATAAAATAGTTTTCAGAAAAGTAGAGAGCTGTCACACACTGAACAATCCAAATTAACTAGGGCAAACATGAGGACATTTTTTTTTTTAAATGTGACAGTTACACCTGATTATGTGGTTTTGATATTGTATTACAGCTACTATGGTGACAGCAATTTATGAAAGTATAAATGGAGAAGCAAAACATATTTGAGGTATTTCAAAATGAGCCCTATACAGAAATTGATAACTATCAATAAGCATGGATAGCACTTTCACAATTTAGTAATGCAAATATACAAAAAGACAATACTGGCCTGGCAGCTAGAAAACGCCTGTTTTCATCATTGTTTTTTAAAAATATATAGATATATAGATATACACACACTTTCCCCCAAACAAAGAAATTTTAAAGTAAATTTACAATTTGATTTGAACCATGATAATTACACTCTTGAAAATTACAGTATAAAAATGTTAGGGATCTGGTGAAATATCCATTAACTTTTATGTTAGATATTTTTCTTTAGTAAAAAAAGATTGTGTCTAACTAAAAAGAACTACAGCTAATACAAAATGCCGATAATGAAATACAACGATTACAAAGCAATTCAGAGCTGTTCAGCTGTTATAGCTCTGTACCTTTACATAAAGCTTTAGCTTTATTTGTATAACCTCTCATAGAAATTATATAAAGCTATAACATTTATACATAAAATGGCATCTTTGGTCCAAATACAACCATATTTAAAAAAAAAAACAACAACAAAAAGTTAAAATGACAGGAACACAACGTCTGGAATGCCTAATCATTGTAATAGATGCTTCCTTTCTAAAAGAACAGAATATTTGGTATTGTACATTATGGGCACTGAAAGCACTGACTGGGAAAGCTACTGTTAACTACCAGACTCTTTAAAAAGTGACAGCTCTGCCCTTTTGAAAGATAAGTTATGATGCTGATCAAATGTAACAGATGTTGAATATTTAATAGTTACGTTTTATCTTTGTTTTTTGCAATATGACACTATAGAACATATACTCACACCCCGTTTCTCACCTCTTCGTGCAATACGGTTTCTGATTCCCTCTCTCTGAGGCTTTTTATACGTCGTGGTGGGAGACTGGGGACTTCTTGCAACAAAGCACTTTCTGCTTTAGACTGAGAACCCCCCCCCCAAAAAAAGGTTTGGTTATGTCATATAAAAGTAAATATTACAATCAATCCCAGCAGCTTCAAAGTCTTAATACATGTGAATATTGTGACAGACTCTTAACTATAGAATCAGCTTAAATGATTAAACAGAGCAACATTTTGATACCCTTTATTACATATTAACTTTAATTCAGAAAAAAACATTAATTGCAAAAAGGACCTTAACATTTTAAAACTCTGCATAAACATGGTAAAATTTGGCTTATAATACAAATAATAAGATTTTTCCAAACAACTGTCATTTCTAAATTTCAAATAAGAATCAAATTAACTTTAAGAAAATAATACAGAATTAGATATGGGGGGTAAAACCTATAGATATAAAAATAAACATCCTTAGAGTACAAAAAGCATCTGTAATTCACTTTTGTGAAGCATTAAGTAAGTAAAATATGGTAGATGGAATAAAATGTTTTATAAATGCTTACCCTTGCAGCTTTTAATTTCTCTCTCATTCGTTCCCTAATGGAAAATTCAGCAAAGCTTGTTCTTGATGAAGAAGGAACAGGAGGCAAGCCTGAAACAGGAAAGTCATGATAACAAGTTTACAATTGCAGTTCTTTGTGAAAGAATCAAGAAGTGTATAATTATTTTAATAGCTTTTTACAGAATTGGAAAATTCCAATTTCTAACTGAAAGGCCCCTACATGAGAAAATATGAAAAGATATACATGTGCTTTAACTTAATGAAACGAGTTTTGATTTCCATGTTTTCGACTAGCAATTGAAAGTCTTCAGTCCAGCTGGATCTACCTACCAAAATTTAAATTAATGAGATCTGACCTATCCAAAGTACTTCATATTTCTTTCCATTAAAGGAATGAATCCGATGTGCTCTCATTTCCACTGATGGAAACGTTATATAGGTTTGTAAGTAATTGATGGTGATTAAATAACATACCGAAAACTCCCAAAATAAACACTGAAGTCAGAGAGAAGTGTTGGTCTTTACTCAAGTCTGTTATATTATTCAAATACAATAATGTTTAATCTATTATATTTTAATAATGTAATAACACTGTAATGAATTAAAACCTTGATTTTTCTTTTACCATAACCCTAGAAATAATCTAGGTAATCATCTTCAACCTTTTCAAAATAAGATGAATAAATATATTACAAGTAATTAAATTAAACAAACCAAGATTAATATATTTGCTGATCCCTGATTTTAGTATTCTTGTATACCATCTTCTGGCTTCTTCAAAGCTTCAATCCTGTTATGTCCTGTCATTGCCTTGTGTTACAGAATAGTAAAGAATCCCAGGGGTCAAACTCATCTGACTGAGGCTCCCTGAAAGCTGGATCAGGACCCACCTCCAGCAGTAGCTCTAGTCAGGGTCTGAGCTCCTGTGTCAGCACAGGGAGACATCAAGACTAATGAAGACTTCATTGATCCTGCCACAATCAAATGCATCTCCAAAAGGTGCTCTGTACCCTAGAATCCAGCAGCAAGCCCCAACTGCACTCATCTTTAGAAGCCCCACAGGTCGGATAGCATGACTCCACAGGGTAGATCTTTGATATCTCCACAAAATAGGATGCTTGTGGAGATATATGATTAACTTAAAGTTCATTTGCACTCCCATTAGCTTCACTTATGATTAAGCCATGACATATCGACAGATCTAGGACTTTGAATATTCAGAATTAATTCCGGTAGTGTTGGGGTGGTGTTGTCTGGAGGGAAGCTGAACGGGGGGGGTGGCCAGGCCCTGCCAGGCCACCGAGTATGATTGGGGAGGGGTTTTGTCACAACCAAATTAAGTAGTGCCCATGTCACAAACAAGTAATAACCATTTAAAACAGTTTTTTCTGCACTAGGTTAACTAAGGGTTAACAATAATGATAGTAACCGCTTTTTTCTGCGCATGTCGAAAAGAAATTTATTGCTGCGCCACTAACAGAGATAAAAACTTTTGCCTTCTTTGCTTTATATAAATCATTATAATTGGTCAAAGAAAACAAGGAGTAACCCTGTGAAAATAACACTCTAGCAAAGACTGCTAGATAATTGGCGATTCTAATTAGATTTATGACGTGGCGAAAAACAATTGGCTATCATACAAACAAAACCCGCTTACATTTTTCGCAAAGTCGAAGACAACTCTGCCCACACCTTGGAGTAAATCTGACAATTTGATCAGTTGTCAGCGTCTTCCCGCCGCGACCTCCCTGGCGTACCCTCGCCCTGCATGCCCAATAAGCCGACTGCCAGCCCGTATATATATATCTGCAGAACGACTGAACGATAATCTCTAAGCTGTAACTAACGAAGTATTTCTGACCTCTGTCTTACACCACCTTGACGTGAGTAAACAATCTTGCTTTGCAACCGATAAGCGTCCGCCTAATTAATTCCACTCCAAGTGTCACAAGTACCTGCCTGATGGCCTTCTAAGGCCCCGGACCCTTATCTGCCCGGGTGGGAGTCAGGGAGAGCTGCTGGCCGGCTGCCCTGGGTCCCGACAGGTTTAAACCCCTACTGTGGCCTGCAAGGACCTAGCTGGGGTGTGCCTGGAGGGTGAAGGGAGAAGAAGCCCTTTCCAGATTTGTTCCCCAGTGGCAGGGGACGTGGCCTGGGCAGTGCCTCAGGCTCAAGTGGAAGGGAGAGAAAGGAATTAAACACCCTCCCTGCCCTCCGCCTAAGCCCAAGGCGCTGCCCATGTCGCCGGCTGGCCACAACCCCTGCCGCTCAAGCAGCCAGTGAAGGGGAAAAACTGGCAGACCCCAGCTGGGGTCCCAGGGCAGTGAGAGGGGAGGCAGGGGAGTTTAATCCCCCTCCCTCCCAAGCCCAAGGCGTTGCCCATGCTGCCGGTGGGCGATGCCCCCCACCACTTGAGTGGCCAGTAGGAGGGTCCTGTGCAAGTGGGAGAGGACAGGCAGGGGGTTTAATCCACCACTCTCCCCTCCACTTGAGCCTGCTGTCCCATGGCCCTACCCCCTCCTCTCCAGGAGGGAAAAGTCTGCCATGCCCCTGCCAGGCAGACAGGGCTGCGTCCCCAGCTGGGTTTCCCACCATCACCCCCTTGTCAGGCAACCCTCAGTGCTCCAGCTACAGAACAGAGGGGCAGGGCCAACCGTGCTCTGCTCGAGCAGACGGCACAGCCCAGCCCAGCCCAGGCCTGCAAAACATCCTGGGATGTTGGGGGACTGTGGATTTATCTTGAAATAGGAAGGGGTCAGGGACAGAAGTTTCATAAACTGGTTTACCTAAATCGGTTATGTCTAATGCTACATTCAACCAGGTTTATTGTAAACTAGTTTCAGCCATTTTCACACTGGTTTATGTGCACTGAACTTCTGTTCTGTTAAACGTTTAAACCAGTTTCTGATCACTTCAGTGTAACTTCTGTCCCTAACCATGATGTCCAGGAAGTATGCAAGGGGCAAGAATTCTTCTGGGTGATATCTTTGTCTATACAAACCATACACATGGTCCAATAAAAGTCATCCACAAGATTCTTGCCTCTTACAGAGTTAAAGTTGAAGCATGGTTAGAACAGCAAAGATTGGAAACACAACCATTTGTACACGTCCACTTTTTGTATTTAGCCATATCCATTTGCTTTAACTGATCTCTATCACACAATCTTAAATCATTTTAGCACTAAATTCCAACATAATGATGACAGTAAGATAAAGAGTCTATTCTGACTCAAATATGACCAACAGAATTGTTAATGAACTTCCAATTTGAGCTGTGCAGTCCCATCAAAGTCAGAGTTTTAGAGCTGAAAGTGAGGACAAAACTGGGCAATAAGAACCTCTGTAAGTGCTGATGACGCATGAGCCACTGATAAGGAAACAACAGTTTGACTTTTAGATTGCAAATTCAGCTTGTGAGACTGAAAGTTAGAAAAAACTTTAGTGAGGGATTTTCTTTGAACTTTTTTTTTGAAAAATAAGAAACACCACATAAATATGAAATTAGCAAAACAGGCACAAAGCAAGGTTTCCTTTGCAAATTTTATGAAAAACAACAGCTTAGGAAATCAGTCATCAGGCAACTACAAGACAAGAATTTCAAGTGGTTCAATACTTGTAAAATTGTTTCCATGGGCAGATGCAGGGGACATGCACTGGTGTACTTGCACCCCACTTTGATTCCTGCTCCACCCAAAGTTTAAAACCAATTGCCTGAGAGGCAGCAGCATTTCTAGCGAAGACAGTGCCAAAGGAGTCACTTGACTTCATGATTTATTATCTACCTGATCTCTTCATTCTACCGGTGTTACCCTCTCCTTTTTTAATGGTCTCAATGTTCCACCAATCAACCTATACTTTGTTCTGCAATCCTGCTGTCTGCTAGCTACTCCTGGTAATGACGTTTCTATTTCACAGCCCCACAAATGGTTTTTAACTCTTTCCAATGAAGTTATATTTCTTTTTGCTTCAATCTTAAATTGAATAATGAACCCCTAAGTCTCTAGAATATTAGTAAAGCCTCCAGTTAATTTTTAACTGGAAAAAAATGTGTGCTGTTTTTTTATATGTGATGATGCACTACACCACCGGTACCCCCTTTTTCAAAATTCTAGATCCGCCCATTATTGTCTCTAATAGTGATAAATATTTTTGTAGTAGACGGTACATCCTGTGGCAAAAAAAGAAAAAAAAAAAATCAAAATTTGCAGTTCCAGGAAAGCTCATCTTTAACACAGGCACCATTTATAGCAGTGATTCTCAACCATAGTGCTAGGTGCACCTTGTACCACTGCTACATATCCCTGGGGAATGCCTATGCCACGCGCACTTTGGCATACAGCTAGTTATACTGGATGAGGTAAGGGAGGCTGGGGGTCCAGGGGTCAAAAAAACCTGTGGGGAAAAAACGTGGAGCATTGAGAGCATAGGCAGCACTCTCTTGCAGCGCGGAAAAACACTGAACTACTGACTGCGCGGTATATGACGCCATGGACGTGTTTGCGGCACTACATACCGCACGGCTGCGCTTGTCTGGACGCACCCAGAGATTTCAAATAGGAGTCCAGAGTGTCAAACGCACTTCTGGCCTATTATGGTTTTTGTTGTTCTCCGCAACAGAAAATCTGCTCTATTATTTTTTCATAGTCAAAAAGAGTGAAAGTCAAGAGCTGGCATTTTCCAATGGGGACCCAGAATCTAGAAAGGCTGAAATTCCTTGAATCTAAAAAGGTTGAGAAGCACTGATCAAAGGAAGTAATGCCCTATTCTGATGAGAGAGAAAGGGTGTTCACTAAAAGACAGCTGCTGGAACATGCAAGATGCAAGCCTGTCCTGACTGAAGTCAGAAGGATTTTTTTTCCCCATTGATTTCAATGGAACCAAGTTTTTAAACTTAGTCCCACAAAATGTCTCCATGTTAAAAATTAAGTCTGTCTACATTCTTCCCAGTTTTACAGAAAGTCTTGTATACTTGTTCTGTTAGCTGATTACAGTATATTTACTGGGTCAGATCCCAAGGAGCAAAAAAAGTGTCCCAAGTGATAATTATAGCATTAAGATCCCTATTCAAAATATATTGCAGTGTACAAATAGCCAAAAAACCCAAAAATAAAACCCTCTAAAGAGAGAATACCAAATTCACCTGTAAGTATAAATGAAAGATTTTTGAAATAGTATTTCTCAAGCAACTGGTCACAAGCCCAAATAGTAAAAGACAATTAGGAGCGCCACAAGACATCGAAAACTTTCAGTCTTAACACAAAGAAAGACTCACTCTCCGTTTATTTGGAAGGTCGAGTATTCCCTGCATTCACCATCTTGAAATGCAGAGATTTTATAAAAGTATCATTACCCATAATATATTACTTATTTTTAATTTTATAGCAATTACAGGCATGGTAATTATTTTATTTTACTTTGAATAAGAAGTCTCCAAGCCTGAAAGGCTGAGATACACTGGTTCAGATAACTGAACTGTTGGATGAAAAGGGGCTTTCTACTATAAATCCTTGTTCCCTAAAGGTTTTGGCATCTCTTCTGATATGACTACTTTCAAATTGAATAAATACACAATTTTTTTTTATCAAAATGTATTATGCTTCCTGGTCCATATATTGTATAGCATTTATTTCCTACCACTTTACACATCACAACTTCAACTGTAGGTTCTTTGCAGCAAACACTATTTATACTGCGTATATACACACAACGTGGTCTTGTTTGGGACTACTGCAAGAAATGTATTAATAATTCTTCAGTAGATTTCCACAGTGCAATTGGTGGTAGGGTTTGACTGTCTATATCACAAAGCCGAAGGAGCTAGTGTCCATGGCCCAACTCTGCATACATACAGACTGAAAGAATATTAAAGCTTGACATGTAGGTCTATTGTCATGATACACTCAAGATTTTTGTGTATAACTAGATTAAAACATAACTAGCCATAGGATAGGTTGGACAGCATAGATAGGGACTTACCAAAATTGCGATTTCACGTATTTTGCAAAATCTGGCAATGCCTGTAAAGCCTGCAAAATAGATGGAGGGAAGAAAAAACAAAACCTTACTAAAAATCAAATGGTGGCTTTCCAGAGGGAGGCAGCAATATTCAGGGTGCTGTGGCAGTGAACCAGGGCAAGGAAGGGAAGGCAAGGGGGCCTGCTCGAAGGGCTGCCAGCAAGACGGCTGCCGCCCCTGACACTCACTGCTGAATGGCTGTGAGGGCTGCATGTCATGTGGCCCTGCCCCTCTCCACCAATCAGCAGTGAGGAGTGGGGCCACAACAGGTAGCCCTCACAGCCAATCAGTAGCAAAAAGTAGGGCCCTTTGGCGAGAGGTGTGGGGGCCTGCTGCACTCTACCTATGAAATGGGTGCTGGGCAATGCATTCTGCCCGTAAAATTGGGGGGGCAGCAGTCCTGAATTCTGCAGGTCCCTAAGTATAGGTAATATTTTCATTCCGTGATATGTCTGAGAATACACAAGTCTCATTCTGTACGAGTTCACGCTTCAAAAAAACTTGCTATAAAAGGTCTGTGAAATTTTATAATAGAAGATGCATTATGTTTATATAACGAAGATCCATGGGGAGAGCACAGTACAGCCTATAATTGTTCTCCTGTACACTTGGCCACCAGTCTCTTGGTTCCAGCCAGAGAAGCATGCAAAAAAAAAAAAATCATGCTCTGCAGCCTCAGGGCTGAACAGAATGCTTCCCTATGTGCCTCTCCACCTCCGGAGATTGCCAATGATGGCTACACATCTCTTGTGGAACAGTATGGGACTGGGAAGAGCAGAGCAATGAAACAAAGTACTTCCAAATAGCTGCTCTTTCATCCTGGGTTATCTTTGAAGGCAAGTACATCTTTCCACTTGCCACCTGAAGGGCTTCAAATGTTAATGTCTGTCCAGGGCCTTACTCTTGTTGCAATTCCAGAGTTTACTTGATGTTTTTCAGCAATCCTCTTCCTGGTCCAGTTTCACCCCTCACTTAAACAAGATTCTATTCTGCACCTTTATAAGTAACTATTACCTCTTACATCCCATGCCCAACAAGCTAGTCCTTATGCTGGAAAATGACTGTCAGACAAAAAGGGCAGCAGTTTTTTTTTAGTTGAAGCTTTTTCGAGATCTCAGACTTTTCTTTGAACAGCTGTGAACACTGACATTTTGAGTAAACAAGTTTCTTAGCTATCTCCAATTATACCACTGCATTACTAGTCAGTTCTTTGAGCCAAACATTGCTCTGCTCTTCTCTCTTTTGGAAAAAAATATTACTTGCCAAAGCCTGAGTAAAGGGAGATTTAAGATTTATATAAAAAGGATTGCATTTTTTTTTTTAAAAAGGATGTAAAACTGAAAAGGCCAGAGCATTTGGGAGGACTATGTAATTAAGTAAGATTGATGATAAACTGAGAATATGATCCAAGATTATTATAATGCATGGTCTGTCAGTAGAAGATATACAGAAGACTCACTCTAAAAACATGTACAGGCTACATGGTATACCAACCTCAAGGTAAAAATTAAATTCTAGAATTAAATTGGGTCATTTAAAAGGAAAACATGTTAGTCTGTAGCATTGTGATTAAGAATTATGATCTCCAAAAAGGATATATTAAAGCTTTGTTTGACTCTGTCTCCTTTAAACTATGGCGTTAGCTAAGCAGGTATACAAGGAGAAGCATTCTTCACATTTGGAAATTTTTAACATGACATTATTATTTGCTCTGAGACATATCAGCTTATAGAAGTATGCACTGCTCCAATGGATCAAAAGCATTTATACCTCAGTTCCTCACTATTTATAGCCAATGCAAAAACAGATAAAAACGTGGTTTGGAAACCATAAGAAATTGGACATATCCTTCCAAGTCTCCCCTGAGCCAAACAAAATTAGACTGAGTAGTCTAGGCTTATAAAATTGGCACCAAAACAATCCTTCGACATTTTAGGTACCTAAAAAATATATGTTCAATAATCTAGAAAGGCATATTTTGTGAATGTAATCACTTGCCTGATACAAAGGGGGTTTTCTAGGTTTTTGTCCCCTCCTCTCTATCTAATGGGAACATATTTTTAGTTTGGTTTTTTTTAAACTCAGTCATGGTAAAACTGATTTAAGCACTTTAATTGCTATAGGATGGGATGTACAAGAAGGGTTGCTAATCTCAATCATGTGATTCTTTGCCAAAAGTACCATATAACATTATTTTAATTAATTTCAGTTGTCTCTCAATGTAGAGAGCATATTCTCATCCACAAAACAAGACCTAAGAGACAAGTAATTGGTTCACATAGAAAGACAACAAACATGCAGAAATCATTATTGTGAAGAATTTGGGTATCAGTGAAAGCAGCGCGCTATATAAACCATTAGACTAAAACACTGCTTTCAGGCTGGCTGTATAATTATTAGTCAACGATTTTTTAAGCAGAAGTTTAATTTACAAAATTTCAGCCCCAACTATAATTCTTTTTGTAACTTACAAGTGTTATTGTCACTCAGTATACCCAAACAAGGTTCTTTAACACAGTGGAGGGAAAGGATGGACTGCACGCTGTACACTTGGGGCTGGAGGCTGTGCCGGGCTCTTCCCGACCAGAGCTAGGCCCAGGCTGTGCTTGGGGTGGGCGGCAGCAGCACTGGAAGGAGGGCTACGGTGAAGTCTGAGGTGGTTGTAGCCCCCCCCCCACCCCTGTAGCCACCACCTCCCAGCACCGCTGCCGCCCACCCCAAAAGCAGCTGAGGCTTAGCCCCCCACTTGAAAGAGCCTGGCCAAGGCTCCAACCCCAAGTGCGCAGCAGGCAGCCACCCTCGCACCATGTACAGATCCAGGGGGCATATGCACCCTGTGTTTGCCCCAAGGGTGTGCACAGCCACAGGAGCTAGCCCCCTCACCCTCTGCAGACTAGCCATGGTTGTCCCATGCCCTGGCCCAGCTGCGCAGCACCTACCCCAGCCCCTCCTCACCACTGGGACCTTGATCCGTGCCCCCTCCTGCCAGCTTCTTGCCCCTGGCACCTTGCATGCTACTCTCCAAGCTGCCAAGCTGCATATTGACAATTGGTATCGGCCAGTATGACTGGTTAATAAATTGGCCATCAGTATCCATCCAAAAAACTCTTTAATTGGTGCATCTCTATTTAACACTCCCTCAATACAGACAATACATTTGTAGACTTCAAGGAAAAACTATTTAAAACATTTTATTATGTTCACAAGTCAAACCCATTTTTGTACATGCATACGTAGAAAATATTTAATAGACAAGGTACTGTTTGAAAACTAGGATAATTTGACATATGAGTGCTTGTCATAGGCGACTCCATCCTGAGAGGTACGGAAGGGCCCATCTGTCGCCAGGACCCCTCAACACGAGATGTATACTGCCTGCCTGGAGCAAAGATTCGGGATGTGAAGGAGGTAATCCAGACCAGGATCAAGCCCACCGATTACTACCCCATGGTCCTAGTACATGTGGGTACTAATGATGCGGCCAGGAGAACCCCCGATCACCTGATGGCGGACTACAGTGTTCTGGGCGGCATGCTGAGGGAGTTCGGTGCACAGGTGGTATTCTCTTCTATCCTACCAGTGAATGGACGCGGAAGACGGCATGAAAACTGCATCCAAGAGACCAACTGGCAGCTTCGGCAGTGGTGTCTCGAGGCAGGCTTTGGCTTCCTGGACAACGACCCGCACATCACGACGAGGGACATGCTCAGTTGGGATGGGCTTCACCTGTCCCCCAAAGGTAAGCATGTGTTTTCTTCTAGGTTGGCGGATCTCCTCCGGCAGGCTTTAAACTAGGCTCGCCGGGGGGAGGGGAAGTTGAGGGCGGGGGAAGCTGTGGACCACCAAGCCATGTGGCACCCACAAGAACAGCCCAGCCTGAAGAAAGAGAACATTGGGAACCTGCAAGACATGGGGCGGCCAGCACTACGGCACAGGTAAGAAACGAGAAGGTAAGAAATAAGGGGCCCCATGGGACTCGAAGCGGGGGGGCAGCAAAGGCACCTGTCGCAGGGTTTAAGTGCTTATATACTAATGCTAGGAGCATGGGGAACAAGCAGGATGAACTAGCACTCCTGCTTGCACAAAACACCTACGACTTAGTAGGGCTAACGGAAACCTGGTGGGATTCGTCCCACGACTGGGCGGTACATATTGAGGGTTATAGATTGTACAGAAAGGACAGGGTGGAGAAAAAAGGGGGAGGGGTTGCGCTCTATGTCAATGAGCAATATACGTCAACCCTCATCAAGACGGAATCCAAGGATGAGGAAGTAGAAGGATTGTGGGTTAGGCTACATGGGGGGCAAGGAGAAAGGGATTTGGTGGTAGGGGTCTGCTACAGACCCCCACATCAAGGGGAAGAAAGAGATGCGGGGCTCCTGAGGCAGCTCATGGAGACCATAAAAGCTAAAGAGGCGGTAGTCATGGGGGACCTAAACTACCCAGACATCTGCTGGGAGACACAGACGGCAAAGTCCCACCGTTCACGCAGGTTTCTAACCTGTGTACAGGACCTCCACCTGACAAAGGAGATACATGGTCCCAGTAGGGAGAATGCCATACTGGATCTGGTATTGGCAATGGGGGATGACATGGTAGGGGACCTACAGATCGGTAGCCATCTGGGGGACAGTGATCACCTAATAGAATTCACCATAAGACGTCAAGTGGGTAAGATAACTAGTAGGGTGAAAGTGCTAGACTTTAGGAAAGCTGATCTCAATGAACTCAGGCGATTAGTCAAGGACGCACTGCAGAGTAGGAGTTTTGAAGTGACACGAGCTCAAAAAGGGTGGCTGTGCCTTAAGGAAACGATCCTTCGGGCACAAAGAGAGACGATCCCTGTGCAAGGTAAAAGAGGGAAAGGGGCCAGGAGGCTTCCCTGGCTGACCACAGAAATCCAGGGCAACCTAAGGGCCAAAAGGGGAGCACATAAAAAGTGGAAACAGGGAGAGATCACCAAAGATGAATATACCTCCTCTGCTCGTGTTTGTAGGGTGGCAGTTAGACAGGCCAAAGCTACCATGGAGCTGAGGATGGCATCCCAAGTAAAGGATAACAAGAAATTGTTTTTTAGATATATAGGGAGTAAAAGGAAGGCCCAGGGAGGAATAGGACCCCTACTAAATGGGCAGAAACAATTGGTGACGGACAGGGGGGACAAGGCTGAACTCCTCAACGAGTTCTTTGCCTCAGTGTTCCTAAGCGAGGGGCACGACAAGTCTCTCACTGGGGTTGTACAGAGGCAGCAGCAAGGCGCCAGACTTCCATGCGTAGACCCTGAGATGGTGCAGAGTCACTTGGAAGAACTGGATGCCTTTAAGTCGGCAGGACAGGATGAGCTCCATCCGAGGGTGCTGAAGGCACTGGCTGACATCATTGCAGAGCCACTGGCAGGAATATTTGAACACTCGTGGCGCACGGGCCAAGTCCCGGAGGACTGGAAAAGGGCCAATGTGGTCCCCATTTTCAAGAAGGGGAGGAAGGAGAACCCGGGCAACTATAGGCCAGTCAGTCTCACCTCCATCCTTGGCAAAGTCTTTGAAAAAATTATCAAGGCTCACATTTGCGAGAGCCCAACAGGAAAAATTATGCTGAGGGGAAACCAGCATGGGTTCGTGGCAGGCAGATCATGCCTGACCAATCTAGTCTCTTTTTATGACCAGGTTACGAAACGCCTGGACACAGGAGGAGGGGTGGATGTCATATACTTAGACTTCAGGAAGCCCTGCGATACGGTATCCCACCCCATACTGGTGAACAAGTTAAGAGGCTGTGATTTGGATGACTACACAGTCCGGTGGGTGGCGAATTGGCTGGAGGGTCGCACCCAGAGAATCGTGGTGGATGGGTCGGCTTCGACCTGGAAGGGTGTGGGCAGTGGGGTTCCGCAGGGCTCGGTCCTTGGACCAATACTCTTTAATGCCTTCATCGGCGACTTGGACGAGGGAGTGAAATGTACTCTGTCCAAGTTTGCAAATGACACAAAGCTATGGGGAGAAGTGGACACGCCGGAGGGCAGGGAACAGCTGCAAGCAGACCTGGACAGGTTAGACAAGTGGGAAGAAAACAACAGGATGCAGTTCAACAAGGAGAAATGCAAAGTGCTGCACCTAGGGAGGAAAAATGTCCAGCACACCAACAGCCTAGGAAATGACCTTCTGGGTGGCACGGAAGTAGAAAGGGATCTTGGAGTCCTAGTGGACTCCAAGATGAACATGAGTCGGCAGTGTGACGAAACCATCAGAAAAGCCAATGGCACTTTATCGTGCATCAGCAGATGCGTGGCAAATAGGTCCAAGGAGGTGATACTTCCCCTCTATCGGGCACTGGTCAGACCGCAGTTGAAGTATGGCGCCCAGAATTGCACTCAGTACTCCAAGAGGGATGCAGATAACCTGGAGAGGGTCCAGAGAAGGGCCACTCGTATGGTCAAGGGCCTGCAGACCAAGCCCTACGAGGAGAGACTAGAGAAACTGGACTTTTTCAGCCTCCGCAAGAGAAGGTTGAGAGGCGACCTTGTGGATAGGTTCATCATGGGGGCACAGAAGGGAATTGGTGAGTATTTATTCACCAAGGCACCCCCGGGGTTACAAGAAATAATGGCCACAAGCTAGCAGAGAGCAGATTTAGATTGGACATTAGGAAAAACTTCACAGTTAGAGTGTCCAAGGTCTGGAACGGGCTCCCAAGGGAGGTGGTGCTCTCCCCTACCCTGGGGGTCTTCAAGAGGAGGTTAGATAAGCATCTAGCTGGGGTCATCTAGACCCAGCACTCTTTCCTGCCTATGCAGGGGGTCAGACTCGATGATCTATTGAGGTCCCTTCTGACCCTAACATCTATGAATCTATATCTTTTTCATTAACAGTGCTATTGATGTCTACAATGCATTACAAAAGATAAAATATAAAACCTAGCAAGGTTTATTCTAGATTATCGGGGCATTTAAGAAAATTATAGATAAGTCAAGTAAACTGCTTGGGAACACACACTTTTCATTTTGTTTCAACATTTAGTCCTCACAACCAGCAATTACGTTATTATTTGAAGTATAAAACCACCACAGTATATGCAGTGCCAATTAATACTTTAATCAAAGCTATTTTACAAAGTTGTACTACATTAAGCTTGTAGCTTACATTAAATAGTGGATAAGAAACACAAGCAGTCATAGGAGCACAGAGGACCAAGACTCTACTTTCCCATCTTTCCCAGAAAAGGTGGGCAACCACAGCAGCACTCCCAGCTTCTCCTCCTTTTCTCAACTTTCAAAAGAAAAAGTAAACCAACACTAAGGAAAGGGCTCATGTTCTGGGTCCTAACTAGACAAGGTACTACATCCTAGACCCAGGTGTCTTGGTTCCAGAGTAAGGCAGCATTTAAGTGATCTCTTCTCTGAAACACTTCCCTGTATACAGTGTGTGGATTTCTGGATGGCCATTCAGAGGAACGTAACTCTCCTCCCCATGTATCACGTGGGTGTCTAGGCACTTCTGCACATAGTACTGTAATTCACTCCAGGCCCAAATGCTTCAGAATTAGGCACCTAAGGCCTTTATAATATATAAACCTAAGTTGCTTAAAAGTGTTATTGATTTTTCAATCTTTGCTTATTTTCTTACCTCTTGCACTTCTGACCCCATCCAAACTTTTTTTTCGTAGCTTCTCCTTTCCTGGCATTTAAGATCTCTTTCATTTTCAAGTTTTTGTAAGCCAAGAAGTTTTGAAACTATACAAAAGAAATGAATGCACAAGGCTTTGGCCTGCAAGTGAGAAATATAGGGTGCCTGTACACACGTGGGGAACCTGCTCCAATACTCTGTAACTACAGTGTATCAAGCAGACTCCATTAATCGAGTCTGCTGGAGTATGGTAATTATCATGCTCCAGCAGCCTCTTGGAGCTGCTCTAATTAAAGCACTGCCCCCCTCAACCTCCAAAACATATGTAAAAGTGCCCACAGGGGTCACAAAATAAGTCAGACACACAAACACATTTAAAGGATCCTAGTTCGAATAATAGAGAAAATAATAAAGCATTCCAAATAAAATAATGATGCAGGAAAGACTTCCCAACATTTTGGTCCTCCAGCATTCTCAAAAGAATAATAAACAGATGCTGGGATGTTTCCTTGAAACATTTCCTATTTGCAGCTGTTCTCTATTCACTTGTTAGTCTGTCTGAGTAGTAAATTAAAATACAGCCAATTCCTTGGGGTTAAGAAATCAGTCCAGGATCCAAAAGAATATAAAATAAGATTAAAGGTAAAAATGACAGATTTCTGTTAAGGGACTATTTTGAAAAAAAGGAACTAAGTGTTGGAAAGACTCCTTTGGATAAAATGAAAGCTTTGTTGAATGATGTTCATAGAATCATAGAAAATTAGGGTTGTAAGAGGCCTCAGGAGGTCATCTAGTCCAACCCCATGCTCAAAGCAGGACCATCCCCAACTAGATCATCCCAACCAAAACTTTGTCCAGCCGGGTCTTAAAAACCTCTGAGGAAGAAGATTCCACCACTCCTCTGGGCAACCTGTTGCAGTGTTTTACTACCCTCTTAGTGAGAAAATTCTTCCTAATATCCAACCTAAATTTCCCCTGCTGCAACTTGAGACCATTGCTCTTTGCTTTGTCATCTGCCACCACTGAAAACAGTCTAGCTCCATCCTCTTTCAACACCCTCCGCTTCCTTCAGGTGGTTGAAGGCTACCATTAAATTCCCTCTTAGTCTTCTCTAAAATAAATAAGCATAGTTTTCTCAGCCTCTCCTCATAAGTCATGTCCCCCAGCCCCCAAACCATTTTTGTCACCCTCCACTGGACTCTCCAATTTTTTCCACATCCTTTCTGTAATGGGGAGCCCAAAACTGAACACAGTACTCCAGACATGGCCTTACCAGTGCTGAATAGGAGGAGAATAATCATTTCCCTGGACCTACTGGCAATATGCCTACCAATGCAGCCCAGTATGCTATAACCTTTCTTGGCAACAAGGGCACACTGCTGGTGAATATTCAGCTTATTGTTCACTGTAACACCCAGGTCTTTTTCTGCAGAGCTGCTGCCCAGCCAGTCAGCCCCCAGCCTGCACTAGTGCATGGGATTGTTCCGTCCTAAGTGCAGGACTTTGCACTTGCCCTTGCTGAACCTCATGAGATTTTTTTTTTGTCCCAAACCTCCAATTTGTCTAAGTCACTCTGAATCCTAGCCCTACCCTCCAGCATATTTACAACTCCCCCCAGCTTGGTGTCAACTGCAAACTTGCTGAGGGTGCACTCTATGCTATCTTCCAGGTCACTGATGAAGCTACTGAACAAAACTGAACCCAGGACTGATCCCTGGGGCACTCCACTTGATGCTGGCTGCGAACTAGACATAGAGCCATTGATTTTTACCTGGGATTCTGGTTTTCCCCGATAAAAAAAAATCTGATAAAAGATCCAAAATCTGTGATAAAAATTAAAGGCCCCCCATGGCCTTGTTAATCACCCCTCACAGCCTGCCCAGTCCTCCTTGTGCCCCTTACTCCCACAACAGCCCCCAGCCCCACACACGCAGGCACAGACATATACACACACACCCCAGGAGGTAGGTGTGTGTTGGGGGAGGGGAGGAAAAGAAGGGGTTGGGGAGACAGATTGAGAATGGGGGAGAAGTGCATCTTTGTGCCTGCTCCCGGGGAGGGGGGAAACTCGCATGCAGCTGCCACTACCACACCACCACTGCTGGGGTGGAGAAGCTGGACGGGGCTGAGGGAGCGAGGATGTGTTGGGGGAAGACATGGAGTGCCTGCCAGATGGCAGGCACTCCTGGTAGGGCTTTCCCCAACACCCTCCCCTCCCTCAGCCAGGGCGGGTGAACATGCAGCAGAGGGGAGTATGGGAGAGGGGGGGCAGAAACAGAGCAGGGTAAGGCAACAGAGGAGCAAGGCGCACTGCCAGCCCCACGCAACACACTGCAGTGCCGCCCCCCCCCCCCACCTTGGGTCACTTTGTGCCCGCTCCCAGGAGCAGCGTCAGGGGGGCAAGGGCAGTGGTGCCCCTCTGTGGGCCTCACACGTACTGCCCAGCCTAGGGGGAGAGAGTTATGCATTCAGCAGCCACTACCACCACCACTGCACCACCGCCACCGCACCTTGCGCTGCTTGCCTACAGCTGGCAGCAGGAAAGCTGCATGGATGCAGTGGTGTACTGGGGGCTGCTGCATGCGAGCCCCCACTCCTCCCCAGCCAGGCGGGCATGTGCAGCTTGCAAAAGGGCTCTGCTACACTCACCCCCCTGGCCCTGCTGCATGCAAGTGGCACAGGGCGTGGCACCGGCAGTTAAGTGGTCCTGGCATGCAGTGGCTGCCACCGCCGCCGGCAGCTGCCCCCACAAATGCATCTCTGCTCACACGTGGTAGCGGCTGCTAGCATCACTGTACCACCACCACCAAGCCCTGCGCTGCTTGCCCAGAGCAGGGGTGAGGGCAGCAGTGCCCTTCTGCAGGCCTCACATGCCTGCTCGGTCAGGGAGGAGGGGGTTTGCACGCAGCAGCCACCACCACACCCTATGTGGCCTTCCCATTGCTGGCTGAAGGCAAATGGCGAGAGCTGTGGCGTGTTGGCAGCTGCTGCATGCGAGCTCCCCCTCTTCCCCTGGCCAAGCAGCATGTAGGTGACCCACCGAGAAGCACTGCTGCCCTCGCCCCCACCAGCCCTGCTTCTGGGAGCAGGCACAGAATAAGCTGAGGTGGGGGGCTGGCAGTGCCCCTCACCCCTCCACTGGCTGGCAGGCACTCCATGTCTTCCCCCAACACATCCTCACTCCCTCAGCCAGCTTCCCCCACAGCCCTGCCCTGCAACCCCAAGCCCCACTTACCTTCAGGAATGAAGAAGACTGATCCTCCTGGGGCACCCTCTGGTAAAGTGACTGTGTCAGGTCCCGACCTTTCCCCCTCTCCCTCCACATGCAAGCAGGGCTGGGGCTTTCCTGCCCCTTTTGCAAACAGCTCTTGCAGGCTGGAACTCAGCCAGCCTGCACTGCTCTTTGCAAAAGGGAGAAACCCGCGGGTTTCCCTGCTAAAAAGGAAAATCCATGTTTTGTCCATTTAAACTGGAAAATCTGTGATTTTCTCTATTTTTTCATAGGAAATGGAAAACTCGGATCCCCGATTATCACCATCTGAGCCCAACGCTCCAGCCAGTTTTCTATCCACCATACAGTCTGTTCATTCAGCCCATATTTCCTCAGCTTGCCTGTGAGAATGCTGTGGGAGACTGTATCAAAAGCCTTGCTAAAAACCAGGTATACCACATCCACTGGTGATTCCCTCCCCTCCCCCCACCCCCGTGTCCACAGAGCCAGTCATTTCATTGTAGAAGGCAATCGGGTTGATCAGGCATGACTTGCCCTTGGTGAATCTATGCTGCCTGTTCCTAATCACCTCTTCCTCCAAGTGCTTCAAGATGGATTCCTTGCTCCATAATTTTTGCAGGGACTGAGGTGAAGATGACTGGTCTGTAGTTCCATGGATGCTCCTTCTTCCCCTTTCTTAAATATGGGCCCTATATTTGCCTTTTTCCAATCATCCGAGACCTCTCCTGATTGCCATGAGTTTTCAAAGGTGATGGCCAGTGGCTCTGCAATCACATGAGCCAACTCCCCATCTGACCCCATGGACTTGTATATGTCCAGCTTTTCTAAACAGTCTTGTTCTTTTGTCACTGCTGGCTGGTCCCCTCTTCCCCAAACTGTGCTGCCTGGTGCAGTAGTCTGGGAGCAGACCTTGACTGGGAAGACTGAGGTGAAATAGGCATTGAGTTAATCAGCCTTTTCTGCATCCTCTGTCACAAGGTTGCCTCCCTGACTCAGTATGGGACCCACATTTTCCCTGATCCTACTCTTGCTACCAACATACTTGTAAAAACCCTTCATGTCCCTTGCTAGCTGCAACTCCATTTACACTTTTGCTTTTCCAACTTCATCCCTGCATGCCCGATCAATGCCCTTATATTCTTCCCTAGTTATTTGTCTAGGTTTCCACTTCTTACAAGCTTCCTTTTTTCTGATTTCGTTTACTGAAGTGTTCCCTGCTAAGCCAAGTTGGTCTTCTGCCATACTTGCTAATATTCCTGGGTATTGGGATGGTTTGTTCCTGTAGTCTCAGTAAGTCTTCTTTAAAGTACAGCCTGCTCTTCTGGAGTCCTCTCCCCCTCAGTCTGGCTTCCCCTGAGTTCCCCAAGCAAGTCAAAGTCTGCCTTTTTGAAGTCCAGGGTCCTTACTCTGCTGGTCTCCATCCTTCCTTGCCTCAGGATCCTGAACACAATCATTTCATGGTCACTGCTGCCCAAGTTGCTATCAACTACTACATTCCCCACCAATTCTTCCCCATTTGTGAGCAGCAGGTCAAGAAGAACATGCACCCTAGTTGGCCACTCCAGCACTTGCACCAGGAAATTGCCCCCAGCACTCTCTAAAAACTTCCTGGATTGCCTGCAATGTTTGAAGAAAGCCACATCCACCACTTCCTCCTGTTCTGGTAGTCTATACTGACCCCCACCAAGACATCATCCTTGTTGTTTTCAGAATTTTCAACAGAGCTATCTCCAGTTTCATACTAGAGTTCTGAGCTCTTTTACATACAGCACAAGTCTTCCTCTTCTTCTCCCCTGCCTGTCTTTCCTGAACTGTTTGTACCCATTGATGACGGTGCTCCAGTCATGCAAGTTATCCCACCAAGTCTCTGTTATTCCAATCAGGTGACAGTTCTGTGACTGTGCAAGGACTTCCTGTTTTTCCTGCTGGTTTCCCAGGCTTCATGCATTTGTGTACAGGTACCTAAGGTAACTAATTGATTGTCCCGATTTTTCAGGAAGTATGTGCTCACCTCCCCTGTTGCACCCTCCTGCTTGCTCTTTCTCCAGGTGTCCTGCTTCCCCACTTACCTCAGGGCTTTGATCTCCATCCTCCAGCGAACCTAGTTTAAAGCCCTCCTCACTAGGTCAACAAGCCTGTCTACAAAGATGCTCCTCCCTCTCTTTGTCAGGTGGATCCCATCTCTACCCAGCAATCCTTCTTGGAACAACATCTCATGGTCAAAGAAGCCAAAGCCCTGCTTGTGACACTACTTGCGCAGCCAGGTGTTGATTTGCAGAAAGCACCTGTTCCTGCCTGGGCCCTTTCCCTTGGCCGAAAGGATCAATGGATATACAACCTGAGCCCCAGACCTCCTCACCTTTGCACCCAGAGCCCTGTAGTCAGTTTTGATCAACCCAGGGTCTCCCTTTGCAGTATCACTGGTACCCACATGGAGGAGCAGCATGGGATAGTAGTCAGAGGGCCAAATTTAAGAGAACCTTCCACTGGTTATATTCTATAACTCTGTCTCCACCTGGCCAACTTACATTTGCTACTTACATATGTACATACAACTCAATGCCAAAGAAAAACAGAAAGAACTATTTTATGCTGACATTGATGAAATCCTATCATCCCGAAACAGGACAAAATCATTCTCCTTAGAGACTTCAGTGCAAGAGTTGGCCAGGACTTTAACATGTGGGAGGCACCACAGGGAAGGAAGGAGTGAGCAAGGCCAATTCCAATTGCATCCTGTTACCCAGTAAATATGCAGAGCATGACCTTGTCATTACTAACACCATCTTCAGACAATGCAACAAGTCCAAAACAACACGACAACACTGCCGCTCAAAACAATAGCACCTTCTAGACTATGTCATTGTAGAGCAAGTGATCTTAAAGACACCCCTATAACACGTGTCATGAGAAGCCAATGACAGCCAAATCAATCATCAATTAGTGAGATCAATCATGTCCATCAGGGTTGCACTGAAACATCAAAAAAAACCAAACCCAAATCAGTCCAAAGACAGTACAGCATGAAATGCCTTCAGACCCTTAGATACCACAAAACCCTCCAAACATCTCAGTAAAAAACTCACCAATCTTAGGACTGAAAATGGTAGCACTTGTGTTGAGGAAGATTGGCAAACTCTAAAAAAGACTATCCATGAGGCTTGCATGGAGTCTATCACCCAATGCCATCAGGACTGGCTGGATAAAAACAAAGCTGAGATCAAAGCTCTTCTCAATTGGAAAAAAAAAGCTTTGTGACAGGCAAAACCATCCAGTCAGAAGAAGGGAACTTCTTACTGGCTTAAAGCTGAAGCCCAGAGGAAGATTTGAAAAATCAAAAACAAATGTTGGGAAGAGAAAATGAAAGAAATGCAACAATTTGTTGACAACCATGACATGTGGAGCTTCTTTGCAGCAATCAAAGCTCTGTATGGACCAAATTCTTGTGGACTCTGAAGACGGCAGTACACTCCTTAAAAATGAGTCTATCAAAAACCACTGGAAAGCGTGCTACCAAAAGCTCCTGAATCAAGAATTGATGGTGATTAATGAAACCACTGACACCATCACACACCATCCAGTAAGGGAAGCACTTACCAATCCACCAACTTCTGAAGAAGTCCACCAGGTAAGACAGATGAAGAACAACAAAGCATCTGGCCCTGATGGCACACCAGCTAAGGTCTCTAAGGTTGGTGGCCAATTATGACCAACAAGGTACACACACCATTTCTTAAAATCTGGAACAGTGAGGAAATTCCCATTGACCTAACGAATGCCAATATTATCACCATTTTTAAAAAAGGGGAGATACCTTGATAAGTCTAACTGTGGACGCTATCTCCCCCGTCTTCATTGCTGGGAAGAGCCTCACTCCAATTCTGGTGAACCAACTGCTCCCTCTTGCCAAAGAAATCCTTCCTGAGTCTCAGTGTGGTTTCAGACCATCAAGAGGCACCATGGACATGATTTTTGCGGCCCTGCAGATCCAGGAAAAATGCCAAGAACAACACCAGGAACTATATATGGCCTTTATTGATTTGACCAAATCCTCTGACTGTTAACCGTAAGGCTCTATGGAAGTCCTTATCAAATTCTGGCTGCCCAGGAAAATTTATCGACATCTTAAGACTCCTTCCTGACCAGATGACTGCCTCCAGCCTATGCAGTGGCTCCACTATGGAGCCCTTTAACATTCAAACTGGTGTCAAGCAGGGCTTCATGACTGTACCTATTCTGTTTTCCATCTTTCTTGCTGTCATCAAGATGCTCATCCATGACCATCTGATACATGGCACTGGATGGATGGGAATCTTCAATCTCTCCCGCCTCCATGCCAAAATCAAAGTTATATTGGCCTTGATTGTAGAACTTCAGTATGCCAATGATTGTTCTGTCATTGCACTTACTGTGGAGGACCTACAAACAGCCCTTAACTGCTTCTCTCAAGTACACTAATATGCCTTCATATTAAGTATTAAATTCCCAATCAATAAAAGTGGTAGTATTAGAGTAACTGTGATGGTCCATAAGTTATTCAAGAGGCAAAGATTTTTTGGAGCAATACCTTTTAATGGACCAACTGTATAGTTGAGATAAAAATCAGACAAGCTTGCAGATGCCAAGCATTCTTCTTCATGTCTGAAGAGGAAAGCAAGCACAGAATTTTTTAAGAGCAGTTGAAAAAGGCAGGAAACTGGAGTGGAGGGAAATTTCCAGGGGTAGCAGACAAACAATTAGCAGAAGAAAAGAAGCTGATTACTGGGTGAGCAAGATCTATCCAGATGAAGGAAAGAAATTATCACCTATAATGTTAATAAGAATTTCAGGAATCAAGCAGATTATAGTGTGTCATAACATCCATTTTGGATGTTCAGTCCTTTGTTCCTAGTCTGCTGGACACTAGGAACCAAGGACTGAACATCAACATGGATTTTATGACCTGCTATAATCTACCCGACTCCTGAAATTCTTCCTGTATGTTACAGGTAATGATGACCTTCCTCCCTCTTTATATCCATTTAAACTTTGCAAACATTTCTGCCAAAAAATAGACCTTCTCACAGTATCACTACTTTGACTTATCTAATCTAGCAAAATAATGTATTTCTTTTCCTGTTTAAATATTCAAGGATGTCCCTTTTCCATAAAGATGCTTTGTTTTGTTCATTCTCTGTGTACATTTTATTTCTGGCCCAGAACCACAACAATCTTTATTATCCAAAGTGGTGATTATACACTTAAATACTATTTATTACTAATCCTTGCCTTGTCTACATCTTCAGGTTTTCAGCTTTTATCGAGATGATTCATTAAGTGGAGAGTTGTCTTATTCATGCGCGCCATAAAAAAAATTGTGCAAATATTCATAGTATTACTGTTCCCTAAAATATCTGCCAGCAATACAGTGCAAATAGTTCCATCTAGCAAATTAAAAAGTATCAGATACTTCGACACACACTGTGCATCCCCACAACCAAATGTTCTGCTGCGTTGGATTCACATATCACTTTTGTGTTTACAGGTTTAACAATAACTTATTTTCTCACATACAGCACAACCCAATATATAGCATACACCCTTATTTTAAAGGGCAACCTGAAGGGAGAGGGGGAAAAAAAAATCTCCCACTGAGAGGAAGAGCAACAGTTAGTGAAATACGCTGACTCCAAACCTGCTGCCAGCTCCTCAGGTCAGCTGGGGACCACGAACCAACACAACACGGATCCAGGGTCCAACCTGGCGCTCTAGCTCGGGAGCCAGCTGCCAGATCAAACCCAGGCGCCGAACCTGGGGATGCCACTGCGGTGCTCCAGAGTCACGTGCCAGGTGCAACACAGCGCACCACTTCTGGGGCCACAGGCTGCTTCGGCAGCCACCTGCTGGGTCCCACCTCGCACCAGAGCGCCGTGCGCTGGACCCCACACACCAGGTGTGGGGCCACCTGCTGAGGACTAACCCACCCCCCGCCTCACCCTGGGCAGAGCTGGCCCAGGCACTCAGTAACGCCTCCCTCGGGCCCCCCTGTATTAAAGGGGTCTTCGATTCCTCGGCAGGCCCCGCTGCGAAACCCCTTCACGTGTTCACAGGCCTCCGCACTTACGCCCCGCCCACAGGCCCCAGGAGCTCCGCCCTCACGTGACGCGCACCCCTCCCCCGAGAGCCCCGCCCCCCAGGCCGGTCGGAGACACTTACTGCGCGATGGCCGGCCCGCCGCCATGCCAGCTGTGCCACCCTCTGCCGCCTCCGCCTCTGGTGGCGTGACGAGACGCGCCGGCTCCGTCAGCTGCAAGCACAAGCAACGGGAGGGGGAGCGTCAGCAGCGCGCGGCCCCAGTCAAACTCAAGCCCCGCCCCCTCCGCAGGACCCGGATGTTGTGCGACACCCCCCCCAGAGCCCCGCCCCTAGAGTCCCGGCGCGCGTGCGCAGCAGTCAATCCCCCCGTGCAGCCCGTGCGGCGTTCCGCGCATGCGTACTGGGCTGATCTGGCGTTGCTGCGGCTCCGGTCCGTCCTGCCTGCCCGCTCACCGGGTTCTTCCGCCTCCGGGCCTCCAGCGCCGCCTGCAGCCCGCCCGCCTCCGCCTCCGCCTCAGCTCCGCGCTCCTGCCGCGTCCGCGGGGAGGCACGTCGGTGCATGAAACAGATCACACGGGAAAGAAACACGTTTAGGCCTGCGGGGCCGTCCTGCCCTGAGCCCGGCTGGGCCGGGGGCCTGGGAAACCGCTCCCTCGCAGCTGGCACCTGCCCTGGGGGGCTGCTGGCGCCGGGCAGAGTCTCCAGGAGACTGCTGAGAGTCACCGGGGAGATAAACGACGGGGCATTCGTCCAAATAAATACGAAATGCCGGCTCCCATTTAGACAGTAGTCCAGTGGGTTTTTTAAATGTAACAGTAATGTACAGGCGTGCAGCGCAATAGATTAATTGGGCATTAATGTTGTTCTGTCGCGTGCTGAAACCTCCCAGGATAGATGCAGAGGTGGCAACCTGCGTGCCTGTCGGGACGTGCAGGATGGAGACCTCGCTGCGCCCCCTGTTTAATACCCGCCTGCTCCAGATTATGCACCAGTGCTGCCCTGCCCTCTTGCCTGCCAGGCCTCATGGGCCATGCACGGGCCTGTTATGGGCCACATCCAGCTGGTGGTCCTGATCCACTGCCCAAGGAGGGTGCGCCGGAGCCCCTGTCAGTCGCACAAGAGGGTGATGGGCAGCCCAGCCCTGATCCAGGGGCTTAGCTCGCCTGGCAAAGGAGGATTGACCTGACCCCAATCCAGCTCCACAGGGGGAGGGGGAAAGGCCCAGCCGGGCAGGGGGAAAGGGGAGTGATCTGGCCTCACACAGAAGTGAGTGAGCCCAGCCGTGATGTGGCCATGTGGAAGAGGGGGTATGGCCCAGTTTCCACCTGCTGCAGGAGGACTCGGGGAATTTGGCAGTAGAGGGAAAGTGGGGACAGTGGCAGATTTACCATGAAGCAACCCGTGTGGTGACAGGGCCCCAAAATGCAGAACAAATCTGACAAATGACTAAATAAGCATTGCAAGTCGCAAAGCGGTCCAGAAATACATATATTACTCTTCATGTAATTGACAAAGGTGGTGGATGAACAAAACCGTATCATAATTTTTGGTGAAAGAAATTTCGTTAAAACAATATGTGTCATAATTATTAAACTAACCTCCATAACCATCATCTGAGATTCTTCACTGAGATTCATGTTTGTGATACATGGTACTTGGCTGTCACAAATAACAGAAATTACTGGCGGGCCAATATACAGATTAAATACTTACACACTGATCCAACACACTCCACATGAGGCATACCTCTGCACCATATATATATAACCTTTAGACTTATGATGTCTTAAAATATAATTATTTAACACTTCAAAGCAGTTTTGCAGTTTTGAAAACTGGATTTTTTCCTGTTTTTGTAATTCGCATAATCTTCAAACTAAGGCATAATGTGTGATAATTCTTAATAGGAGTGATGCCACTGACAGTCTGTACTGTCATCCCTGCTTCCTGCATAGGAGCAGGTTACAAATGTATTAGGGTTAAGAAAATGTGACCAGAAAATGTCACTCCGCTGCTAAAAACACCAAACGAGATTTAGGTAGTAAATTCAAAGGCTTTCCTAACTAGTGTTGGGGGCCAAACTAGCCCAAAGTATGGCTTGTATTCCTACAGCAGTATCAGCTATGCCCCATGCTAGTTAGGCAGCCCAGATCAGTGCAATCATACCAGCTCACAAGTTCATTCCCACTCCAGTACTGCACAGAATGGCTAAGTATAATGTCATTGCGTAAAACTGAAACATCTGCCTGTTTGCAGCACTAATATCCCAGGGCAATATAAATATTATACTTCAGTAAATTATAGCATTTTAATACTTAGCAGATTTCACTTTTAAAACATTAGAATAGTCTTGTATGTACATGAAAAGGACAAGGCCTTTGAATCATTTTAATGCTTTTCTAATATTTCTGGAAACTAAGTGCCATAAGAAACATTTTAAAAATATAATAAATAATTGAATTCCATGCTTTACACTAGAATACAAGAGATTTAAAATTATTCAGTATCACAGGGAGTTGCCTGTCTCCAGATGACTTACAACTGAAAATAGACATTTCTGCAGTTTACTAACTTCACTTTTAAAAATAAATTACCTTGAGAATCTTTATAAAAGTTGTTATAAAAGTTGTTTTGAGGATTTCTGCATCTTAAACTTGTCTCTAATAAAAATGGAGAATGTGGAGATACTTTAAAAGCTTTAAAAAGGAAATATTTGGGTCATACCTGGGTTTTCTTAGGCAGCATTTCAGGAGTTGCAATCAACAGTCTGCCATAACAAATACACCCATCTTAGCAACAAGGTTGCTAAGGAAGGTCACTGAGATTTGTTTTTAAAGAGAAAGAGTCAGCAAAGTGTCTATGGTTTGCTACATACACATAGGGAAAGACCATCCCTTTAAAAAAAAATCAAAGGAAAGAAATAGTGGTAAATAATGCATACAAAAGATCAAGGGATCATGGCCACCCTGGTCAAGCACTTACTTACACATGTGAGTAACTGCATTCACTTCAATTTTTCCAGCTATTTAGTTGGTCTAATAAAAGATATCACATTTATCCTAAGAACCTTGTCTGCCTATGTTCACTTCATTAAGACTCTCCAAATGTATATCTGCAGGATTTGCAGGATCAAAATGAAATTGTGCACTAATGGCCAATATGTATTACACTAATGTATGTAAAGATCTGGGGCTCTTTTTTATTCCCCAGTTCATAGACAGAATGCATAATATATATCCTTTTATTTTCTTGAAATGTAAGTTAAGTGGAGATGTGAGAAAAATCTGAACGTGCATATTCACCTATATTCCCATCCAAGTCAAGTACCACCATTTTAAAATTATATTACATTATGTTACATTACATTACATTACACAGCATTGAGGATCTAGAGTTCATCAGTAATAAGTGAGTAGGTGTGACAGTGGGCAAGGAGGGAATAGAGTTCAGGGATGGATCTACAAGGGGTGAAGTGGTTCCATCTTTCAGTCTGCGCTGCAGGAGCAGCAGCAGGCAACTTTTCTTAAATCCAGAAATCAGGTACGAATCTCTCCTTCCCTTCTCCCCCAATCTTAATTTTCTATGATTCTCTGTGCTCAGTGGCATATCCCATCTCCCCCCACCCCCCACTACTGCTGCTGTCCCTAGTGTCTCTGGCTGCCCCAGGGGAGTGGGGTGCTCCACAGCTGCTCCAGTTTTGCTTCAGCTGGGTTGCAGATGGAGCCAGGCTTGGCCAGGAGCAGCAGTGGCAGTGGGCAGGTTCCTCCTCCATGTCCAGGCCCCTGAGTATTCCTCGCTAGCCAAGGAGTAAGCTCAGGGAAAGGGAACCTGCCCAGTGCTGCTGCTGACACGGTCTCTGGCAGCACTGCATTGCACAACAGCATGGACAGCCGCAGGCAGGAGTGGGAGGAGAGTACAAAGGAAAAGGGAGGGAGCGCCAAGAATGGCAGGGAAAATTCTTACCTGTTTTGGGGACTCAAAAAAAAAAATCCCTAGCTGCTGCTCCCATGGCGTGGCTTGCCCATTCTTGTGGTGGAGGGAGCGAGGGAGGCAGAACTGGGAGTGGAGTTACAGACCCCCCTTCCATGTCAGTCGTTGCTCCCACACCCCCTTTACACAATCCTGGATCCAACCATGGCAGAATATAGAAAAGCAAACCTCCTTGGCTTCAGATTCCAAAATAATGCTTTTCTGTTTACTATCTCTACTTAATCCTATTCAGTCCTATCATCCAAAGGGACATTTCCCTCATTCAAAAACATAACAGATGGTAAAAAGATTTCCTTGAGAATATTACAATATTAGATACCATGCAGACTTCTTTATTTCTCATCAGTCATTTAAAGATAGACCTTTAAAACCATCACTTGACACAATCTCTTTAATACCATCTTCCATTTCTGATTCCACAAAGTTTTAGAAAAAATCTATATCAGTACTGCAGATAATCATGCCCACCCTCTTTGAAGATATGTATGCATTTCACACTATTGCAAATTTTAGCAAAAATTTTAAGAGGTATTTGTTTGGAACAAGCTCTGGAAAAAAATGGAAACATAGCATACTGTAAAACAATGTGTTTCTCAGAAGTTATGATGTAGAAAAGTAGGATGTTTTTCTTATAGTGTCATGACTATAAAGCTGTTAATAAATATTCTGGCTATGGGGAAACAAGACTCAGAAGCAGACATAACAGATCAGGTAAAATGCCATTGATTCTTATTTATAAAATTATTAATATATTCATAGACATTAGGGCTGGAAGGGACCTCGGAAGATCATTGAGTCCAGCCCCCTGCCCCAGGGGCAGGAAGTCAGCAGGGATCATAGGATCCCAGCAAGATAAACATCCAAATGTCTTTTGAAGGCATTCAAAGTAGGTGCTTGAACCACCTCCAGCGGCAGTCTATTCCAAACCTTGGGGTCTTGGGCAGTAACGAAGTTCTTCCTTATATCCAGCCTGAAACAGTCATGGAGGAGTTTGTGACCATTCAATCTTGTCATCCCTTGGGGCACTCTGGTGAACAGATGTTCCCTCAGCTCCTGGTGTGAACCCCTGATAAACTATAGGCAGTCACCAGATCACCCTTGAGCCTGCGCTTTTCCAGGCTGAAGAGTCCCATAGCTCTCACCCTCTCATCATAGGGTCTGTTTTCCTGACCTCTGATCATGTGTGTGGCTCTCCTCTGCGCTTTCTCAAGCTTCTCTGCATCCTTTTTCAATTGTGGAGCCCAAAACTGGACGCAGTACTCCAGCTGCAGCCTCACCAAGGCTGAGTACAATGGGAGGATGACATCCTAGGATTTGCTTGAGAAGCATCTATGGATGCAAGCCAGCGTTTTGCTCGCTTTACTAGCTGCAGCATCACACTGAAGGCTCACGTTCATCTTGTGGTCAGTCATGACCCCCAAGTCCCTTTTGTCTGTAGTGCTAGCCAGCGTAGCACTGCTAAGCCTATAAGTATGTTGCAGGTTTTTCTTCCCAAGGTGGAGAACCTTGCATTTTTTGGTGTTAAACACCATCAGGTTCTTGTCCTCCCATTTCCTAAGCCTGTCAAGGTCAGCCTGGATCACCCTCCTGTCCTCAGGTATGGACGCTTTACCCTAAAGTTTGGTGTCGTTGGTGAACTTGGCCAGTCTGCTTCTGATACCAATGTCCACATCATTAATGAAGATGTTGAATAGTGTTGGCCCAAGGACGAGCCTTGACGGACCCCACTGGTCACAGGGCACCATGACAATTGACTTCCATCAACTAGCACCCTCTGAGTCCGACCACGGACCCAGTTCCCCAGCCAGCAGATCGTGGTGAAGCCGAGGCTGCAGTTAGCCAGTTTCGCTAAGAGGTGATGATGGGATACCAGAACGAAGGCTTTTTTGAAGTCAAGATGTATGACATCAATCTCTTCTCCCTTGTCCAGGTGATAGGTCACCTGGTCGTAAAAGGAAATAAGATTGGTCAAGCAAGACCTTCCCGTGACAAACCCAGTATTCAAGCCACAACAAACCCGTGCTGACTATCCCTCAGGATGCTGCCGGTGGCCAGTCTGTTAAGAATGGTGTGATGGAAGGTGCCTGTCACGGCGGGGTCCTCGCGGAGGGCCGTGATCTCCTTGAGGCCCTCTCACCGCGCTACTTCGGCCCGAGGGCACCCTCCATTCTCGCCCGCCACGTCTTGATGGAATATATGTAATAGGGAGGCTGCCTTGTGTTTCCTCAGGCCTGTCAGCTCCTGGACCCCTCGTGGGTCTCCCCGTATAATGGGCACTACCCAAGCGCCCTAGCCTTATGGGCTATGCGTGGCTCCTACCTCCCCTGATACCACGCCCCAAGCCTCGCGGATGTAAAGGACGTTGTCCGGTCTGTCTCTCTACTGTGGCCCACCCTGGGCTCCCTCTCTCATGCCCAGCCTCTTGCTGGGACTCTCGTCTGGCCCACTCTGGGCCTCCCCTGCCAGTGTGGTTCTGCTCCGGGACTCTCCAGCGGGCCTCCGGTCCTATGGGCCAACCGCACAGACACCCTCCCTGACTCTGGCTCCCCGCGCTGCTACTCCCTGTCTTCTCAGGGGCAACCGCAGCGCCCTGCCTTGGTCTGAGGGGGATTGCCGCACTAGCCTGCGGCCGGGCTCGCTATGCCCGTGCGCCCACACTGGGCTACTCAACAAAGCACAATGGCGTTCCCCCTCTCTGGGGCTCGCCGCGCCCACACTGGGCTACTCAATAAAACACCATGGCGTTCCCCCTCTCTGGGGGCTCGCCGCGCCCCCACTGGGCTACTCAGTATGGCCTCGCTCTCTAGGGCTGCTCAGTATGGCGCTCCCCCCTTCTCTGGGGCTCGCCGTGCCCACACTGGGCTACTCAATAACGTACAAGGGTGTTCCCCCTCTCTGGGGGCTCACCGCGCCCACACTGGGCTACTCAATAACGTACAAGGGCGTTCCCCCTCTCTGGGGGCTCGCCGCGCCCACACTGGGCTACTCAATAAAACACCATGGCGTTCCCCCTCTCTGGGGGCTCGCCGCACCCACACTGGGCTACTCAGTATGGCCCCGCTCTCTAGGGCTGCTCAGTATGGCGCTCCCCCCTTCTCTGGGGCTCGCCGTGGCCACACTGGGCTACTCAGTAATACCGCCCCTTTCCTGGGGCCGGGGGCTATGTTCCCCCCACACGCAATCCGGGGTCTCAGTCCCCGTCCGCAACCTACGGGTTGCGCCCGCGACCCACTGGCCGCGCTCCTCGCCGCCAGCTGCTCGCGCAGTGGCGTGCGAACTGCGCCTTCGGGGTCTATGTTCCCCCACACGCAATCCGGGGTCTAGGTCCCTGTCTGCAATCTATGGGTTGCGCCCGCGACCCACTGGCCGCGCTCCTCGCCGCCAGTTGCTCACGCACTGGCGTGCGAGTAATTGAGGCCTCCTCCAACCCCTACAGCCTCACCCAAGCCTCCAGGTGTAATAATACAAACACAAAGCAAAACCACAAGCCCCTAGGCTGTAACACAAATGCAAGCCGCCTGGCCATAACTCATCATCATAGCTCAAGCCTCCAGGGCTATCATGAGCTGTACTTGCGACTTAGGCTCCTTCCCGTATCTCGGCCGAGGGAGCTCCTGCCTCTCCGGCTGCTGGCAGAGAACTGCCAGCCTGGCTTCAGCCCTGGGCTTTATAAGGGCCAGGCCCTGCCCCCTACAGGCAGCTGGCTCCGCTTAGTTGCTCCGGCAACCCACAGCTGTGCTCACTTGGTTCTGCCAGGGCTCTCTCCCTGGCAGTTTCTCCTCTCTAGGAGCAGGCACTAAGGTGCCCTGCGACAGTGCCTTAAGTGGGGTTCCCTGGGTGATGCACTATCCGTCTGGTGTGGAGACCCGCCCCTCGACTCGCCTGCCACGACTTGGTGTTATTATATAAAGAGAGGGTTCAGTGGAGATCTTCATTCTTGGGGGGGGTCCCTGGAGATGGCAGTACTCATGGTTCGAGGCGTGATGTTCCACGGGGCTCCGCCTCCCTTACACCCTGTCCACTCACCAACCGGATGGGCACTAGCAATGATGATTTGGTCATGCTGGCTCGACCATGGCTTGCTTCGAGGGGCACCCCACGTCTGGGTGGGCTCTGTTGGCACTTGTCAGGCTGCCCCTTCTGTTTCAACAAGTAGCATTTCCGCCCTAGAGACTGGCAAACTATATGTTAATAGGCTGGCACCTACTTCAGTGCCTCTGGGTAGGGCGCTTAGTTCTTAAGCCTCCTCTCCATTTTTTTTTTTCAAAAGAAATAGGCCCGTGGGGAGGAGAGGGGTGTGGAGTTGCCTCCTTTCTCCCATCTTTCTACAGGGGGCTCAAATACCTCCCCTGCTCTGCCTGCCAGCGCTGCACCGGCTGCGCTGCTCCTCTCTATTGCAGGAGCCTCAGTGCGTCTGGCATGCTCCCTCTGCTCCTCCTGCCCCCTGAGTTCTAGTGGGGCTTTTAAATCTTCCCACGGTGGCTGGAACGGCCGCCGCGATTGGCTCAGCTGTTTCCTGTCCAGGGAACAGCTGATTAAACAGCCGGCATAACGCCGGCTCGCGCGGCCGCAGCCACGGTTCCTGCTCGGGCTCTGGCTGCCCAGCGGGAGGTAAGTTTCCCCCATGGGGGGGCTGTTTGTGGGGTTTGGGGCCTGCGGGGACTACTATCTCCCCTTCGGGAGCCTGTGGAGGCATCTTGCCACCACAAATGGCCTCTTTGATAATCTTTTCTAAGACCTTCCCCAGGATAGAGGTCAGGCTTATGGACCTGTAGTTTGCTGGGTCCACTTTCCTCCCTTTCTTGAAGATACGCATCACATTGGCCTTCTGCCAATCTTTGGGCACTTCACCAGAGCTCCAGGAGTTCTCAAAGATCCATGCTAGGGGCTGAGCTATGATGCTCGCCAGCTCCTTGAGTACCCTGGGTGTAAACTGTCAGGGCCGGCTGTCTTGAAGGTATCCAGCCTCTCAAGGTGTTCCTTCACGAGGTCAGCACTGATAGAGGGTAAGGAATCACCCTCACCCGGGCCTCCCTCTCCTGTAATGGGCAGGGGCATTCCATGGGACTGGTGAGAGACCGACGCAAAGTACTTACTTAGCAAATTGACTTTTTTCTGGGTGTCGCTTGTCAGTTGTCCCATCTGGTTTATCAGAGGTCCAATGTTGTCCTTGCTTTTCCTCCGGCTCCCTACATATCTAAAAAAGGACTTTTTATTGTCCTTGATACTTGTAGCTAGATGGAGTTTGGTCGCAGCCTTGGCTTTCCTTGTTCGCTTCCTGCAGGTCTGGACCAGTGCAGAATATTCCTTCTTGGAGGTGGAACCAGTCCTCCATCCTTTGTAGGTCTTTCTTTTTAGACACAGGAGGTTCTCTAGTTCCCTGCAGAGCCAAGGGGGCTAGTGCCCTTTTGCTGCCTTTCCTCCAAGATGGAATAGACTTTGCTTGTGCAGCCAGGATCGCTCCTTTGAGGAGCAACCACTCATCCTGAACTCTCCTCCCCTTTGGTTTGTGGCCCTTTAGGGCCTCACTGACAAGCCTCTTGAGCTTGTCAAAGTCAGCTTTCCTGAAGTCGAGGACTTCTGTATTGCTGACTGACTTGCCAGCTTTATGGCAGATGGTAAAGGTGATTAGCTCATGGTCACTGTTACCCAGCTTCTCTTTGATAATTAGATCACTGATTAGGTCATTCCCCATAGCTAGTACCAGGTCAAGCAGCGCTTTACCTGTCATTGGCCCGTAGACTTCTTGCGGGAATAATAATTTTTTTTTCACAACTAAAAGGACAGAAGAAGGATATCAAAACTATATTCAGTCTGAGGGTATCATTCTTAAAGGAAGGCTTATTTTTCATAACTGTTATTAAAGAAGCAATAGAAAATGGATCCTATTTCTACAGTATTCTAGAGTAACATGGTTGTCATCTAGGTACTGGAAATGAAAGTGATTTCACAAATTGATTTGGTATATTTGCTACGGGGCTAGGATGGGGCTGTGTTCAGTGCTCCAGGCTGGAACAGGGACAGAACCAGCCAGCGTGGAACAGGGGAAAGTGGGGGAGGGAAAGGGGCAGGCAAGGGAGCAGAGGTTGTGAGGAGATTGCTCAGTGCAGAGGCCTGGGGGGGTGGGGGGGGGCGGCAGGTGAAGGGGAGATAGGCAGTAGCTGAAGCTATGGCTCCAAACCTGGGCAGAGGCTGAACCCCAGACTATAGCAGCTGCCTGCCCCCATACCACCCTTATACACAATTCTGCAATGGGGCTTCCCCCCACACACACAAACAGTTAAATGGGGGAAAAACCTCATCTTAGAATTGAGTAAACATGGGACTCTCATGCGAGCTGTCCACAAATAGTATCCCAAAAACCACTTCTACAAATTCATTCTAGTAATATCAGAGGAAGAAGATAATTTTTTTCCTATTTATGGATCCTGTTATGATAAAAGTAAGCTCATGGGAAGCAGCAAAAAAGCAGAATACATTGTTATAACAGAGATAGATGTGTGAATTTGTAATATATGAGACAGCAGTTTATCACAGTCAGAGAATAGCTTACCTTACAGTGACCAAAAATTATAAGAGCAATCTTATCAGAAGACATATTTCTAAAAGTGCATATAAATTATATAACCTTCCATAACTGCTGAGAATGACAATATAATTTATGGAAATAATACAATGAGCAGGACTACACAAATGACATTTCTATAATAACCCCTTTTAAACATTTTGTTTTACTAAGAGGTCAGTCTCCCAATGATTCCTTGCTGTATTATAAATAGTCATGCAAACAATTTAAAATGATGGATGAATGTGAATAGTAGTTTGCCCTGAAAGAACTGAACACTGGTGCAGATGCTTGTTTTACAGGATTAGGAAGATATTTAGTAACATATGTGAGTGCAAGTATTTGAGTCACAGGAGAAACAGAGAATCCAAGCAACATACATTTTTCAGAGCTGAGAAAACCACATCCATTTCAGTTAACATTATAAAAACAACTGCAAGACCATAACCACTTAGTTGTATTAGACATGTCCAGTGTTCCTTTACTAAGCAAACAAGATGGTGTGACAAGATGTAGCCAATAAATCACTAGCCAATGTTTCAATGGCAATATAGACCAATATCTCTGCCCCTAAATTCAAAGGTAAATAGTTTCCACAAACATAACAAGGAGGGCTGAGATCTACTTTCTGTCTTTTCATGGTAGTTCTGTCACTTGGATCACCATCAGTGTATCTTTTCCCCTCTAGGTTGCCAACCCAGGAAAAATAAATTATTCATAATCTGCAAACTTTTTACTGGCAACTAAGCTTTTACGCTGATATATGTTTTTACTGATACTGCATATATTTTACATAATGGAAATGTAACCCTACTGCCAGGCCCTGGACAGCAGTAACAAGGGCCAAATTCAAATTCAGGGGCACAACGCCAACCTTTAACGAAGTCTTTCTTGACTGCCGCAATGGTTTTACACCATGATGCCCCCATCCCAGGAGTCTCATATTCACTCCCACACCCTGGCACGCCTCACCCCTGACTGCACTCTGCACTATGCTGCCCCTATTCCAGCGCCCCCCCTGCCCCCGAATTATCACCCCAACTAGCTATAGTCCCTCTGTCCTGACACAAACCCCAACCTGCCTCCTTTTCTCCCTCCCGGTCCTGCAGCACTGTCCCACTCATTGTGCCCACCTCCCTGTCCTCTCAGGTGCCTCAGATTGCTGAGGGCTATGTGGTCTTGCCTACAGTGGCTGATGGGACACAGCAGCAGCAGCACATAACTTTTGTGGGGAGAACGAGGACACTGTGGAGGCTCCTATGGGCCACAAAGTCCTGGTGAAGAAGGTAGGTCCTTCCTCTGTTCTCTAGCCACAAGGTGGCACTGCTCTGTTTATTGCATCCTGCCTCATTCTGACAGGGGATCTTCAATGAAGCTCACTGTGTCTTAGCTTTTATTGAAAGATCCATTTTTTAAGGACTTTATGGATGAGTGCTTCAGCCCTTTTTTACGGACTCTGTAAATTTATGCAGGGTTCAAATCACACTTTGACTCTTGGTGGAGATCTGCAAAAAAAGTTGGGCTCCCCATCACAATGCCCTAATAAAATCAGAGAGCCCCCCAGTTTATGATTTTCAAATCTTACAGGGGGGCTGTTGTCTCTTATGGGGGACTCAGCCCCCTCCAAGTTCCCCCGTAATTTGAACCCTGAATTTATATACAGTTGGCAACTTTGTTTCCCCTCCACAAACAAAACGAAACAGAAAAAAAATCAAACAAAGAAAAAAACTCTAAGATAAGCAATTTTTCAACCTTTAGATAAGGTTGTCGATCTGTTAATGGGTTAAGAGTCTTCTATTATATAGATTTCCATCAATAATCTCAAATTCAAAAAGATTATCAAAAGTTTGGGAAGAATTAAGACCATCCTGGTTAAAAAGATTGTTGATTATTCCTACATGATAGAAATAACAATAGAACACCCAGTAAATCCCATAATTTTTTTCACTCAGTAGTCACAACCAAAATATTTGCTGGACTATGAATGAATTATATTGGAAGGAGAAGAAATTACAGCAGTACTTTGAGGTCTGCACTGATTACTACTGAATAATATCTAAGTGCATAAAGAAGTTGGGTTTGAACAGGCCTTGAATAGTTTAGTAGACATTTGTTGAGGCATCAACTCGGTCTCTTTCCCTCTCTTGCTCTCTCTCTCTCTCTAATCTTCAAGTAACTATCATCTTCTTAAGATCAGGATATTATTTTCTTGATATGAAAAGGAAGGAAGTTGGTGGTAGTTCATTCTTCATGACAGCCACTCAGTTTTGGAAATTTTTCTTTCTCAGTCTGGTTATCGTGTTAACATTAAACAAACTCAGTCAGTTTCTCACAAAATCAATGTATGATTGTTATGTTACATTTTGTATAGAGTCTAGGATTAAAGTAGATGCTCTAAAAATGAAAAAAAACCCCCAGAAATACATTTTGTTCTACCTCCCTGTGGGGACTCCAGAATGTTATATGATTTATCCGGCTACCTTAACCGGCAGGAAGGGCTCACTATATCATTAAGTGGTAGCCTTAGGGAACATATTGAATTATGACCCATGAAAGGAATACCCAGTATACACTAATTTTCTGGGTTAATGTTTTGGAGGGTAGCCAAATTATTTCTGCACAAGATGTCCCTGGAGGAACCTAAGTGATAATTTTACAAAGCCTATGACAGACCCTATACAAAGCCTATAACAGAGGTCATTTGAATCATTAAAACGAGATTTCCCTTTACTTCTCATCAATCCAAATTTTCTTTCTGGTTGTGAGGCATACAAATTGCCATAATAGATCAAGGCAGTAGCCACTTAATGCAGTGTCCTGTCTCTAAGTGTCCAATACCAGATTTTTCAGAGGAAGGAAACCTGGGGGAAGACAGTTGTAAAAGAACCTACCCCTTAAGAAAATGTCCTTCTACCACTCCAATAACTGGAAGATGAAAGGTTTATATCTCTTCCTATGGTCTTCATTTAGATGTTTGCTTTTTGAAGTCTGGATAGTCTTATTACTCATATACATGTCCAGGTTATTTTTTCTAATGCTCTGTGGCCTATTTTCCATGATGAGTCAATATTCCACATATCACCAAGATAAAATTAATACTATTGTAAGAACTTCATTAGAGTAGATAGAACTTTTAATAATACAGGGAAAAGAATTATTATTCCTCTAAAAATCAGAAATACTGTAACTGTACTTGAAAGGGTATATTACTCTAAGATGCATATATCATACTAATGTAAATGCTCCACATGGTGACTTTTAAATAGTTTATACTGAAACAGATAAATTACTTCTTGAAAACATATATTACTCAAAGGGAAAGACATACCTATTAATGAAATAGCACAGATGCAGTTCAGCAGTGATATATCATCATTTGATTCTGATGTATTGTTTTCTCAACCATATTTATCATTTACTAATTCACATATATTACTTACTGAACTAGATCCATCACATACTGAATCACATTTATAAAAGTGAACTGGATGCTTTCACATTAAACTGAAGTTACCACTTATCAATCTAAACAAATTGCATAGTAAAACATCAATATAGTCAAGCTGCATGTAAAATGTAAACCAAGTGATAAATTAAGTGTATCAGAATATGTACTCCAGTAAATGTTATATTAATTAATTGACCCAAGGCATGACCTGTGGAATATAAATATAAATAAAACACTACATAAATAAATGACTACAACAACTATTAACGCAGACCTAATAAAGCACATTAACCATTCATTGTTGTTGGGATTTTACATTATTTACTGTGGAGAGCGTACATGTTCATTAATGTGTCGTAATTACGTGGTAACTAGGACTTAATGAGACATAATTTGTTCTACTGCGCAGTAATGCCAACGCACAATTTTTTGTGATGCTAATGGACAGTAGACTATTTCTACTGCACGATAGTACAGTTTTTGCCTGCCACGCTAATGTGTCGTAGAATTAGTCTACTGTGCCTTCAGCATCTTGTGTAGATGCACCCTGTAAAGCCATAAAAAGCTGCCCATCATAATAGAATATATATGCTTTAATGTATGTGGTTTTAAAGAGTTTGAAGAATTTAACCAGCAGGGGGAACATCTACATGAGATACTTTACTGCACAGTAGCATAATTTACTGCTCAGTAAGCATGTGAATTTACACGTGCACATGCTTACTGCACAGTAAACCACACTAATCGTGAGTAACTTTGCTACCTGCAAATGCAAGTAGCAAATTTATTTTCGATTAGTAACGATGCAGTAGCATTCATGTAGATGCCTGACCAGGAACCAATCTGCCCCTGGTCAGCCAGCCACAAGGGGGCAGGAGATTGCTCCCTGCCCCTGGGAGCTGCCTACTGCCAGGGTGGGCTCTGCCACTAGAGCCCGGTTGGGCCTGGCAGCAGGGAGCTCCAAGCCCCCTGCTTCACCATTGTGATCAGAGAGCGGGGGGCTGGGATACCCTTATATCCCAATGCCAGCTACATGGAGGCAGAGCTCTCATTTGGAGATCTTTATCTCCCAGCCCAAACTCCGCAGTCGTGGGGTTCAGGTTCTGAGACCCTCGTCTCCCAGAGCCAGCTCTGTAGTTGTGGAGGACTTCTTTGAGGTGACTTTGCTGGACTTTTTGAAAAGCTCTTGGTTGGACTTTTTGAAGGGTTCTTGCCTGGAGTCTTTTCAGAAGTCTTGGCTGCAGGTTTTTCTGGAGTCTTGTCTGCTTTCTTAAAGAAAGTGTCCAAGGAAGTTTGGACAGATGTTCTCCAGGGAGATGAGCGATGCAGTGAACTTGTTCGCTGGCATGGCGTCACATCGGATCAAGCGTTGTAAAGTCGAAACTGACATCATAAAGTTGAAACAGGGTGTCAATTTATAAACGTTGTAAATGCAAAATGTTGTAACTCGAAATGTTGTACGTCGAGGACTGCCTGTATATTTATTTCAGTTTGACAGCACTTCACAGAGACTAACAGAACCTACCATGTAGACATTTTTAATATAATTCAAATATAAACAAGAACAGAATCTTTTTATCTTAGTGTAGTTCCAAATCTCCACAGAATCAAATGGAGGTACTCTGAAAATATACTGGTATAAACAGAGATAAGAACTTATCCCAAGATGTGTATACTGTAAAGTAAGCATTAGATAAGACCTTCCAATAAAACAGACTGTATTTCCAAAAGCAGTCTATTTAAAATACAGTAATAACTTTAACAATAATTATCTTAAATACTTAGAGGCTATGAGATCAGGCATACCTAGCTCTTTCTGTACAGATATACATGCACAGTAAGAGGCAGTTCTTGTCAAGACCTGTAAGAAAATTTTTCTTAAATTATTTACTTTCAGAGACTCATGCCAAAAATATTAGACTGCTCAAATAAATGCGTAATCCCAACTGGGAAACTTTAAGGAAGCTGCTGCTACTTTTCCATTACTTTAAAAATCCGTATCTAAGATTATTAAGTTGATTGAAGCAGTAACATTTCTGTTTACTTATTCCCATGATGTAACTTTCATCAGAGGTGTGGTTAAAATATTCATCTGCTCTACACTTCATTTATTTTTACATGGTGAGTACAGAGAAACAGTAGCTCTGCTAACAGTTAGGGTTACAACCAGGGAGTTTTCATTAGAAAGCTGTATTTTATTCTGACTATAATTTTAGCTTGGGAAATAGGTTTGCCTGATTGCTAAATTTAAAAAATGCGAGATTTGCTCTGATGGGAACGTATTTGCAGAGTTTGAAGAAAAATAGTCATGCTTTTTATTACTAATTATTACAAATTTCCCCAACTTAAAGTTTTTACATTTACCTATCTTTCCCCACAGTTACAAATTTGCTGTTATTAGTCCTCCCACTAGTCATACAGTTAGAGTTCCTTGCAGAATCATGCCATATGTGGGAAAAAATAATTGTAATTAAGCAAAGTTATTAAGAAGTGTTGGTGCATAGTGTATTGCTGAATCTTGCTCATTGAATTATGCTCCTCAGGTTTTCTCAATTTTATTATGAGTTGTGCCATTCATGTCAGTGAAATAGCACTGAACCCCCTAACCCTTCTTCCTACTTTGCATTTTGTGTAGTTATTTATATTTGTACAAAGTTGAATAAAGTGTTGTAATTGCTATTTGCATTTTACTCCCATTATATACCATATTTACTTACATACTACATGTACCCTCTCCCCAAAAATAAGGTCTCCCAAATTGAGGTCTGTGTCTTAAGTGGGGAAGCTGATCTTCTGCACTGGAATGGAGGAATGGAAGTATGGATAACAACTGTAATGGGTGCCTTCCTTCTCTCCCCTGACAGCTCCAGGGAGGGAGGGGAACAATTCAGGGTCAGAACTACAGTGTCAGCCCTTTCAGAGCCACTGGTGAATTGGAAGTAGCTTTTGGCTAATAAGTCAAAAGCTGCTGCTAATTCAACAGAGTCTGTGAGAGGGTTAAAACTCTAGCTTTTGCTGATGCAGCAGAACAGTCAAAACTCAGCCATGACTGGAAAAAATCTGTTTTTCTTCATTTTGCCCTCACAAAGCAGGGTGCGTGTCTCATGATATGTGAGAAAATATGGTACTTAATTTGCAGACTATGCAAAACCAAGCTAAAGCAAAAGAGTAATTTCTTTAGGATTTCCAAGAAGGCCACACTTCATGTATTCCATATGGTGAGTACCCTTAGCTTATAAAAAAGTATATTAGTCGGCACATTGAGGATGAACAGGCATATATAAGATCCCTTCCCCTTTCATTACATTTCTTCTAATTTCTAGAGTAAATAAGGCAATGGATCCATAGCCATTACAGTCATTTTCCAAAACCTCATCCATCCTATGTACCAAGGCCATTTAATAAATGCATATAATATGTTATAGATTCATAGATCCTGTGGCCGGAAGGGACCTCAATAGATCATCGAGTCCGACCCCCTGCTCATGGCAGAAAATAGTGCTGGGGTCATGTGACCCCAGCCAGGTGCTTATCCAGTCTCTCCTTGAAGACCCCCAAGGGAGGGGAGAGTACCACCTCCCTTGGAAGCCTGTTCCAGATTCTGGCAGCCCTAACCGTGAAGAAGTTCTTTCTGATGTCCAACCTAAATCTGTTCTCTATCAGCTTGTGGCCATTGCTCCTGGTTATTCCAAGGGGTGCCCTGGTAAACAGAGCATCTCCTATTCCATGCTGCGCCCACCTGGTGAGTTTGTATACTGCCATAAGATCCCCCCTGAGCCTTCTCTTGCAAAGGCTGAAAAGGTCTAGGTCCCTCAGTCTTTCCTCGTAAGGCTTTCCCTGCAGGCCTCTAACCATATGAGTGGCCCTCCTCTGGACCATCTCAAGGTTGTCCACGTCCCTCTTGAATTGCGGTGCCCAGAATTGGATACAGTACTCCAGCTGCGGCCTAACCAGTTATCATGCACTTATAAGTTGTTTCATAACACATATTCACAGGGGCCTAAATTAAAGTTTTTCTCCCATTTCTTAACTTTGTTTGTCTTGAGTACTTTATAAGCTTAACATTCTTTTAAAGTAATGTTTTGGATGATCAGAAACATGGCAAACATGGCCTAACATGCTTAATGAGGATATCAAAATGCACACAGGCATAATTCAATGCCCCTACTCTTCCAGACCAGAGAAGGATTGGTCAACTTGGATGTATAATTCACCTTCAAGGGATAGTTGGTAGGACAGAAGACATCTTTCCTGCCCCCCTTTCCTCTCATCCCCATCCCACTCATCCAAAATAGTTGAATCATTTGGGATGAAACTTTCCCAAACAAAAATCATTTGGGATGAAACTTTCCCAAACAAAAATCAGCAAGAGGCAGGCACCCAGTATAGGAAAAGGCATCCCAGATTGCTTTTCCCATTTTATTAAATTTTGGAGGTTACAAACAACTGAAAACAGGATCTTATAATAAGAAGTGTCAGCTACACTAATAGAGTGGTGGCATTTCCATCTCTCTATGATAACTTCTACTTCAAGAGGCCTGGATATGTCAGAAATGGGTTTCTGTGCCTTTTTCTCTAGGTTACCAGTTTGAAAGGTTTTTTCTGTTTCATTTATTATGTAGTTGATAGCTTGTTTGTAAGATGCAACGCTCCTGATAGAATACATGCACTGCCACCAACTCTGCACTAATTGGCAGACTCAGCCAAAAGCCAAGATTGCATAGACCATGGAGGCAGATGTACCCCTGTCGATCCTTGAATATCGGTGCACTAGAGAGACAATGGGAGTGGGTAGTTTATCGTACCTTTACCCTGTAGAACAGACTTAATTTCATAGCAGTGTTAATTTCACAGCACTCATTAAAACTGGATCGGAGGCCATTTTAAAGGAAGTTTGAAGGACTGTACATGTAACTTACAAACCATTCATGGTGCTGCACAAAAACTGGCAAATATAAACTTAAGGGAGGGGGGAAGCTAGAGTTGGGGCACTCATGGTGATAATGGCCCCACGTTTCCTGAGGAAGTCATAGCGCCAAGAAGGAGATAGGCAGCAACGCCAGACCTTCCTACTCATTCTCTGAACTCCACCTGGTTGGATTCAACAGCTGTGCCCATGCCTTGCATGTGTTACCAATTAATGACTTAGTTGGGCACTTGGCCCCAGTCTGATACCACGCCACCTCAGGCTTTTACACGCTTGTTAGGGCATATACCTACCCATCCTCTGTCCTTTTCTCTCACTGGTTTCCTTAGCCTAGGCCCACTATGCCAGGCCTGACTTCTGGATCCCAGCCCAACTCTCGCTCTCTCAGGTTGTGCCCTTGGGCTTTGAGCCACTGGCTATCTCTGCCCTGCCTTGGGCAATGAGCCTACTCTGGCTCCATCTGGGACCCTGGCCCCACTGTCCTTCACCCTGTCTCTGCCCTCCCTGGGCACTGGGCCTCCTGATCCTTGTCCAGCTCATGTTCAAGTGAGGCTTCAGCCTTTTTCTTCTCTCTCTCTCTAGGCTTGAACCCCTCCCTCAGGTCTAAACCCTGAGTCAAGACCCCTAGCAGGGCTCTAAACACTGGCATTCCTCTGGCATACCACTGTGGGTAAAATCCCCAGATGCCCCTCGGGCCATGGCCTCCACTCACTCTCCTTTTAGCCATGCCCAAACCACTGGTTGAAACTAACCAAGAAGTAAGCCTTCTGGCAAACACAAACTAAACCCTCTCGGGGTTCAAACATAAACAATGGCTATCCAACCAGAATAACAAGGCCTTTCCCTAGGTGACATTGCCCTATAAAGCAGCTGCACTCTGTTTGCTTTCCTCAGGATAGCCCCAGTGCCAGCTAGGAGCTGCTTTCCCCCTGCTCTGGGGCTCTTGCCTCTGCAGCCTCCAGGACCAGCCCGACCCCCCGGGCCTGTGTTTCTACACTTCCCTGGCCCAGCCCCTGTTTGTCATCTGCCTCCCTGAGCTTCCACAGTGCAGCTAGTTCTGCAGGTAAATCCCCCAGTACCTGTTCCCTGGCATCTCATGAGGAGCAGCTTTTCCTGCCCGAGCGTCTCTCTGCTGCTCATTCACCCTTAAAAGAACAGGAGCCTTTGGCTCGCTGTTACAATGAGGTATTAGACTAAAGCACTTTCTGTTAAAGCGCTTTATTGAATGTCTGTGCCAGATCCCATCAAGGGTTAAGCTAGAGTGCTATTGCCACCATCCCAGGGGGCGTTGCACAGGGCTGTACTCTAGCCTTGAGTAGAGCTGTTTTGCTGTGTCTGAGCATTGGGTCAGCCCTGCCCCCTCGGCTCTCACTAACCTGAACCTCACCTCCTCCCTACAGCCAGCTGTGAGCTGCAGCCAGCTGGAGGAGTGGGGGACAAGGGGAGATCTTTCTCCCTGCAGCTACCCCGGCCCTATGGCATGCCACTGCCTGGCCAGGGGAGGTGTGGGGGAAGGGGCCAGGGGCTCCCATGGTGTCTGACTGGGGGATGCATGGATCCCTTTCCTCTGCAGCTCCCATGGGCTGGCTGGGAGGCCTGCCCAGCTGGGGCAGGCACATCAAAAGGTGTCCAGGCTCTCCCTCCCCACAGCAGCCCCAGCTTCGCAACCACTGTCTGGCCAGGATGACCTCAGGGGAAAAGGTCTAGGGTCCCAACCCAGCCACTGCTGACAGTCTCCAGCTGGCAGGGGGTGGGCTGGGGAGATGAGCCATTCCAGCAGCCTCCTGAAAGGCATGTGGGAGTGCCCCCAGTGGCTGGTGTGAGCAAGCTCTGAGCCCCCACCTGTCCCCAACCAAACACTGAACATCTGCTCAATTCGCTTCCATTCTACCTTATAGCCCTTTAAGTAATGTGCAATAGTTGGAGCGCTTCTGCCAGGGGCTTTTTGAACATCTATACTTAGCCTTAGATAATATCAGGTAGACTCAGAACAAGGAAGTAAATCTTTTTCAAATATACTGAAATGGGTTCTCCATTTACAACTTATTGTGACTACATAATTTACTATTATTTATCTCAAGATCCTTTAGAACTCAGATCAAAGTTGTGTCAGATACAAAATGATTTTTAACATGTCACATGGCATTGTGCTTGTGGCAAGATGTAAAGTGGAGGACGTTACTGTTGAAGAAAAAAGGATGCTGCAGGAAGGTCACCCTGGAAAAGTAGTCTGAACTCCAACAACATTATAAGTTTACTGTGTGATATCTCCAAAGGTTTCAAAATCTTTATATAGTGATATAGAATTGCCTGAAGGTAAGAGAATTATTAACCAGAAAAAAAAGATCTAGGACTGCTCAGGACCATGGTTCTCAACCAAGGTGTTGCAAGAACCTGCCAGAGGCGCTGCGATACTCGTGCTGCTGCTGTGGAAAGAAACTGCCCTCCGCGCACCTTGGTTTTCAGGAGGCATGTCAGACCTGAACTGCGAAGAGCTGCAGCAGAAAAATGTGCTTGCCAGCTTTACATTTACTAACATATTAATTAATAATAAAATTATTTTTATATTACAGTATTCATAATATATCTCTATTTTTTAAATGGGGTACAAACTAAATTTGGAAATGTTTTGGAGGAGTGCTTGGAATCTAAAAAGGTTGAGAACTACCTGCTTAGAGCATCACCAGAAGGTTATTTGCCCTAGTAAATAATTAAGTCAGGAAAAGAAGTTACATTCAGATGCAAATTTTATCAAAGAAAAGCCTGTATTAATGACCTAAAATAAAGCTATTCGGAGAAATCCAGTTTTAAAAGTGCAACTGATTTTTTTAAAAGATTCAAGCCTCATTTTTGTACACTTTCAGATGTCTCACTAACAATCAATTGAATTTTCTTCACATTATCCCTATTTAAAAAAAAAAAATCATCTGCTGGGCTGAGAAGAATGAGTAGTTTCAGCCCCAAATTCAATTTTAAGGAAGCTAGATGCAGCTGAATATAGGTATTTAAAATAAAAATCCATCACTTAAACTTAACTTTAGAGATTTTACCATAATATTATAAATAACTCCTTAACCGATCATTTATTTATAATAATCTATTTAAATATTGGTTCCTAAAAGCATAGGTAGAACTGGGCATAATATTGATATCTTATTTTCTTGCATATATCACACCCCCAAACAAGACATGCACCCTGTTTTGGAAAGGCATAATGAAGAAAAAAGGTTTTTTTTCCAGAACTATGTTTGCATAATGTTTGCTAAGGACAGAGCCTAATCTTTAGCTGACTCACGCACCCTTTACTGCCTGGGAATCTTCAAGAGGAGGTTAGATAGGCATCTGGCTGGGGTCATCTGAACCCAGAACTCTTTCCTGCCTATGCAGGGGATCGGACTTGATGATCTATTCAGGTCCCTTCCGACCCTAACTTCTATGAATTTATGCTTCACTAAATCTATAACCCTAAGTATTGCTGAACTCCATGGGTGGATCTACGATTTTGAAAAGAGCTCAAGAGTCTCCAGGATTGCAAAATAGGAGGAAGACCACCAGCAGCTGGGCAGATAGTAAAATTGCCATGAGAAAGGTTAGCTTTATTAGTGGAACATAAAGACCATTAAAAAGAAGAGATGAACATTAACACTTGTGGAGTAAAGAACAATGAGCCATTAAGTCAACTGATTCCTTCAGCTTCCTGAATACGGAAAGGTGAGTAAATATATGGTATGTGAGTAAATATGGTATTTTCCTGGGGAGGAAAATGAACATAAAAGTTCATTTTCACTGTTTTTTTTAGTGAAAAAAATTTATTTCTCATTTATAATAATTGCAGAAAAATAAATATTTTCCCCCAAAATATACCAAGCATTTTTAGGAGAGATTTTCCAACCAAAAGAATTGAAAAATAGAATAGAAAGGTTTGACTTCCCTACACATAAAAGTGTATTTCTGTTTGAATATAAACACACTATTGTAGTTGATTACTGCATCTGCTCCCTTATTTGCTATAATAAAGATTTTGGTTGCATAAGTAAGATTCTTATATTAATCATAAAGTCAGGTCATGGTCCTAATGAGTTTAATGGGAGGCTTGCCATTGCCTTCCAGGGCAGCTATAGATTTCATGGTTATAAGAGATAATTTCAATCATCTTAGCTTAATTTAGGCAAGAAAGTTTCACTTAACTCCTGCACCCAGTCTATAACTTCTGCTTGAGATACAGCATTACTAGATACCCATTCAAAGACATCCAATTTAAAGACATCTATTGATGGAGATGCCCTTCAATGGGACATGTCAGGTAAGTTGTCTCAATGATTAATTACCCTTACTGTTACTTGTTAAAAACTGCTGTTAAAAACTTATGCCTGCCTTCCTGTCTGAATTTATTTGGCCTCCATTTCCAGCTGCTGGATCTTGTTATGCCCATTTGCTAGAATAAATTTCCATCTACTCCCAGAATTTTTTCCATTGTAGGTTATTGGAGAGTATAATCAATTCACCTTTTAAGCATTTCTTTGACAAGCTGCATAGTTCTACAACTGTACGTCTCTTACTATAATACAGGATTTCCAGACTTAATATTAACATTTTTTTAAAGGTTTTCTAATTTTTCAGAATTGTTTTCAGTGCTGATACCAAAACTAGACAGTGTCCCAGTCATGAGTTTATCAGCATACAGAGGTAATGCAACCTACTTCTACTTGTAATTCTACTGCTTACACATCCAGTACGTCCATATTCTTCATAGATAGAGAGCACAGTGACAGCTCATGATCAGCTGATTACCCACCATGACCATAGGTCTTTTTCAAGGTTACTTGTTTACAGAATACTGTTCCTCAGTATAAGTGTGACCTAAATTAATTTTATTTATGGATGGCTGTATTAAAATGCCTGCTTTTCAAGTTTACAGTAGGATTCTGTCTAATGGACCTATCCTCCTCACTTTATATTTTGACCAATTCTTGTCATCTGCAAACAATTACAATACAATAAATTACAATTACAATAAATGTTCTGCCACATAACTGATAAAAATATTGAATAATATTACAGAAACAACAAACCTTACTAGGACTACACCAAAAAGTCCTTACAGGAGGATGATTCCCTACTTAAAACTACTTTTGAGTTCTTTCAGCCAGTTTTTAAACCACTGAAGATGTGCAGAGCTGTGGTTCTGGTCCCTGTTTAACTCATGTCATTGAGCCAGATCCTCAGCTGGTTTAAACCTTCATGGTATTACAAATGCGTCATCAGCATCCAAGTATATATCTTTAGCACCAGACTCTGATTGAAATACAGTAATAGCCGTTCTACAGTCCATATTGCCCAGAAACAACCTTTACAATTTATTCTATTCCATGGGGTCAGCAATGTTTTTGGGCAGTATAAGAAAGGGCCTGATCCTTGTTGTGGCAGTGCAGTCCCAGCCCCTTCCCCACCATCCACCCCAAGGTGCATGTGCTCACCACAGAGTTTGGGATGCTTGCAGCAGGCAGCAGAAAGGCTGCAAGCAGCTAACCTGGGGTCTGCGGAGCCCTGGCCTGGCTCATTGCTGGCAGCAGGTGCACACGCACCTCAAGGCAGAGCGTGGGGAAGGAGCCAGGGCTGCACTGCCACAACAAGGATTGGCCCTCTTGTGGACCCCCTTGCCATCCATCCCAAGGCACACGTGCCAAGCAAAATACCTTTGCGTGCCACACTCTGGCATACAACACCTGTTGTAGTCCATTCTCTAAATCTCTTATCACCTGTATCTTTTACATGTTTATCTCCTTGGAATGAGCAAAGACATGATGTCAGACATATAATTTTACTTTAATAACAAATACAAAAATCTAGATGTTTAATAAGTCAATTTCACTGTACCAGTTACTTTATAATTCAATATATTTTTTATAAAATCCAATGTACATTATTTTAACTCTGTTTAAATATTAATATAAACATAACTTTCAATAGGATTCAGGTCTGGAGTGACATAGTCATTGGTTAGTATATAATTCATTTTGTTATCCCTGCTATTTGGTAATGTGTCTTGCTTAGATCTGGAAACATTCTTCAATATACAACTTGTTATCCCATCAAAGCAAAAATAAAACACAATATCATTACAATTTTATCTCCTATACAGATCAAATCCTTTGCTAGACTGTCCAGTTTGGCCATGATGGATCATCTCCTATATCACAGTTCATCATCATCAGATAAGGCATCAAGATAATCTGTATCAACATATAACAGAAATCCAGAAAACAGACTGTCTGCCCAAGTGGGATCTGCAAAGAGACCATTTTGGTCAGTGTAGAAGATTTCAAGCCATACTTCATCTTCTGGCTGAAGATATATCACCGTGGATCCAGAAGCTACATCATGGTTTCCTGTGTTAGCATCAAACGTCTTTATCCGGTACTTCCCATTATGAACCAACCCAATTGCAAGATGCTTATTTGCTAAGGTAATATCATAAGAGAAATAATAGATACCAGGGATGGCACATACAAACTTCCCTGTGGAAGGACTGTAATGCTCACCCTCATTGAAAAGCACTTTATTGAATACAATTGGTAATCTTTCCTGTGGATAGCTTGTGGTGATGCCAACAGAAAAGGCTGATTTCAGCACTATCCTTCCACACTTACAGACCCCTGGTGCACCTGGTTCTCCTCGGTCTCCTTTATTTCCCTTAGGTCCAGCTGGTCCAACTGGACCTACACCGCCTTTGGCACCAACCAATCCTGTAGGTCCTTTTTTACCAATCTCTCCATGATCTCCTTTCTCTCCAGTTGCTCCTAGAGGCCCAGTCTTGCCTCTAAAACCTTCAAAAACATTTTAAGGTAGTTAATGATCACATAGACAATTTCTTTGTTGGTTGGTAAAACAAATGATTGTGTGGGCTAAACACCAAATATACAATGTGAAATTTCAGGAGGTCTTAAAACACCATATATTTAGAGTGGAATTCAATATTATATCATGGCCACAGATTTAAAGATGCATAAAATTAATCACATATCAAATAGGGTGAAATGCATTCTTTATACTAAAGAGTACATCCTGCTATTTTTTTAAATGCAAATCTTCCATTGATGCAAATGGAAGATCTGTGTGTAGAACAATGACTGCAAATAGCTAGAACAACTTCAAAATTCCATTAGCAAATGTTTTGGTAGTATTGAAGTGATGTTGTAGCTGTGACGGTCCAGGAAATATGCAAGAGGCAAGGATTTTTGTGGGTGATATCTTTAATTGGACCAACTGACTTCTTGAGATAGACTAAGATAAGCTTTCAGATACCACAGTACCTTTCTTTGAGTACTCTCTCGAGATTTGAGTAAAGGTACTGCCATGCTGAAAAGCTTGTATAAGTCTATCTCAACCATGCAAGCAGCGCAATAAAAGATACCATCCACATTCTTGCCATTAGTAAATGTTGTGACTTCTGGTGGAAAAGACACTTTTTACTGGTAATTCTTTAAATCTGCCAGATACAAAACAGCATAAGCATTTGAAACTAAGTATTAAAAATAAATAAAATCTCTGTTAAATCTGATCTGTTAAAGTATGCTTTTCTTATATCTCTGTGACATATTACTGTAATTGCTGCATATGTTGGATATCCCTAAAGCAAATGGTAATTTTAAGTAAAACACTAGTGGCAACATTCAGGTGAGATTTTTTTAAACCAAAGAAACTGTAGTGCTAGAAGTGGGCAGAAGTAGAGCATAAGTGCAATAATAAGAAATATTTTATCCTATAAATGTTGATATGTCCTTTGGCTGATTAGGGATATTTCAGGCACAAACAAGATAGGAAAGTTTCAGAAAAGGATGTTTCTATAAGGAGGGACAAAAATGTACACAGTTTCAGTCTCGTGACTGCAAAACATTATTTTTACACACTTGATCTACTGTCCTATTTCTGACCACTCTTGGCTTCTGTTATGTATTGTCTAACGTGTTCATTGTTGCAAATATATAATCACACAAATAACTGTATACAGGTGAATGACTCCCGAACTGCCCTGACACATGCCAAGATTTGGAAATAGTCAGGTCAGACACATAGAACCCCAAACTGCGCGCTGCTGAGATAACATGAGGAAAAATTATTACAATGTGGCTTTAAAATTAATATAAGGTAATTCAGAATAACCAACAGAATAATGCACAAATAATAACTGAATAGTATTTTAATGTATTTAGATTTCTTTAAAGTTTAGCCTTAATCCTGAATTTTTTATGTTTGTAATGTTAGTTTGGGAATAATTACAAGTTCCCTTCACTGTTTTTTTACCCTTAGGTCACTCATAGTTACAAAACTTTAAAATAGTAATAATAATAATGAGGTTTGTGATGATGATGATGATGTGGATCACAATGAGCTTATGAAAATGTTCAGGTTAGCTGAAATAAATGGCATTCAACCCAGTGAGGCAAAAAATCCTTTACAGTTCTATGGCCATTGTCTTTTACTCCTGATCTTTTGTACTTTTTAGTTCCATACATCATTACACTATTTTACATTCACACAGAACTCTTCATGCCAAAGTATTTTATATATAGGGTACATCTACACATTGCCCTATGGTGACATAGTGATGCGCTACATCGCCGTACAGCATGCTACAACAATGTAGTGATCACATGTGTCTACACCTGATTACCAGCTACATAGCTGTAGCTGCACACTCCCTGGTATAGTGCACCGCTATGGCGATGTAACGGTGAAATCTAACCATGCACTGTGCACCCGGCACAGTAGCCACCTGTACTGTGTCGTGCTTTACTTTAAAAGTACTAAAGCACGGTGCCATAGCAATGTCGCCGCATGGTGACATGTAGATGTGCCCATACAGTCATTCCACAGATGACTGAAATCCAGACATCATTGTGTTGAAAGATTATTGCTATTTAACATGTGTGCATATTTTGCACAAGTGCCATTACACACTGATTGTTCCTTAATTTTAAGATATTTTTTATCAAATATATGTGCATTATTTTTTTATCCACTGGGTAATAGCACAAATGAAAAATACTATCATTTCTTACATACCACACCCCCCGCTCCATGTAAGACATGCACTTTGTTTTTAGGAAGGCAGAATAAAGAAAAACAATTTTCCCAGAGTTATTGAAAAAGATGTGAGTCAGATAAAGATTAGGCTCTGTCCCTGCTTCAATTCAGCTGTGAAAGAGTTAAAACAGTGGCTGCTGCTGAAGACTAGACTTTGCCCCTTCCTCCATGTGGTCACTAGCAGGAAAGAAGGAAAAAAGCAGGAGCCATTTTATAGCATCTCCATATTCCTATTCTGGGCAGAAAATCAGCTTTCCCACTTCAGATGTGCACCCCAGTATGGGAGGGATGGTGTTTGGGGAAAAGGTCTGTGCAGTACATGAAAAAATATGGTAATTATTTGACTATTGCTGACACATGTTTTGGTTTTCCATTATATTTTTGTTAGTATTTTATACTCAGTGAGGTACTACTGTACATAACAAAAGAAAATACAATGAGAAGGTCCCATGCTATTGCTTTATTTCATTAGGTTACAAGAATAGTCAATACCTGCATTCCCTTTTTCACCCTTTTCTCCCTTCCTGCCATCTCTACCATCTCTTCCTGGAAGACCAATACGTCCATGAGGCCCTGGTAATCCATTAGCTCCGGGGGGACCTGCAGGGCCTGGTAAGCCAGGTATGCTACATATGTATCTGGTGTAGGAATTTTCGCCTTTGAACTGGTTGTGAAGAGGTTGTCCACTTGTGTAGATGGCAAAACTTGTGAAATAAAGCAACACAAACATCTTTGGTTCTGGAAAAAAAAATACATACGTAGAGACCATCAATACATTCCTTTTCATTCAAGCCCTTAAATTATTTTGATTTAGATAATAGGTGTGTGCGCTTGTGGTGGGGGAGGGGCTGCACTTCTAAAACATGAAATGGGTTTTCCAATATAAAGTGGCACATTGAACTGGGGTTTCTGCAGTGGTCTATAAGTTTCTGAAGAATTTAATGTCTGATCTTCACTAGAAACTTTTGCCAGTAGAGCGATGTTGCTTAGTGGAGTGATTTCTTTGCAGTGTTTTTATACTGGTACCCCTCTGACTGTAGATGCAATTATAATGACAATATGCAGTTATAATGACAGTTATAATGACAATTATAACATGGTCCTTTTCTGTGTATAGTTTATTTTGTTATGGGATCCTGTGTTTATGCTACTGTCCAAATAAGTGTTTTGCTGGTGTAAACAGTGTCTTTACTAGAGATATTATTATACCTTTTCTACAGTGATCCAGAGATGGCTGTCAAAAACAAGCTCCATCCACATACTGCTGCTCCATATATATTGTAACTCAGAAAAAACATGTCTTTTGTTTGCTGTCACGGCAGTGATGTGTATATCCAACACAGCTCACAGAAGCATAGTTGAGACACAGATCTAGAGTGAATCTTTGGGCCCTCTCCAAAAAGTGACCACACATTTTTTGGTAGATGCATGTGCAGAGAGGGAGATAGTAGATGGAGCTTCTTTCTTGGCAATTGTCTTAGGTTGCCATACAGGAAGTAGAAACATAAAAAAAAAGGTTTGTGACAATAGCTATATTGGCAAATGTTTGTATTGTAGAAAAGGTCAAAGCTTTAATTTCATTTTCAGGTTTTCAGGACTTCAAAGAAAACCTTTGAATCTTAAAGGATCATAGGAAAGTAGGGCTGGAAAGGACCTCACAAGGCCATCTGAAAAGTGTAAAGTGCTCCATCTGCGGAGGAAAAATCCACAACAAACTTATAGGCTCGGTGGTTCTACTCTATTTAGCATGACATCCGAAAGGGACTTGGGGGGTCATAACTGACCATAAAATGAATGAGCTACCAGTGTGATGCTATGTTTAGCAGAGCAAACCATATGCTGGCATGCATCAACTGATGCATCTCAAGCAAAACTAAGGAAGTTATTCTCCCAGTCTACTCAGCATTGGTGAGGCCACAGATGGAGTACTGCACCCAGTTCTGGGTGCCTCACTTCAAGAAGGATGTGGAGAAACTTGAGATAGTTGAGAGAAGAGCCAATTGTATGATTAGAGGCCTGAAGAGCAAGCCATATGAGGAAAGGCTGATGGATATGGGCATTGGCGACGCATAGGGTAGGCACGGAGGGGGGCATGTGCCCACCTGAGATTGGCCCCCAAAAGTGGGGGTGCCAGGAGAAGTGCTGGCGTGCCTCCCCTGCAGCAAGAGAAGCACCGGTGTGCCCCCCTGCACCAAGAGAAGTGCTGTCAATGAAATCAGAAGTTTCACTGCTGGCAGATCTGGGTTCAGTGATTGGCCACTGGGGGACCCTCCACCTTCCTGTCCCCTGGTCAGCGGCGATTGGCTGCTGAGGGTTGCCTGGTGGGACAGGAGTGGCTGTAAGGGGAAATGTGAAGGCCGCATAACAGGGTGCCCCAGAATTCTGCCTGATATCCTTCCTAAGGTGAAGGCTGGAGTAACAGGCATGATAGTCTAAGGACAGGAACCCAAACTGGAGTTGGCACTGAAGGACCTGCTGCAGTGGTTTAAGGTGTTGGGCACAGCGGCTGCAATGCCCAAGGTTCTGGATTCTAGTCTCAAAGGAGCAGAAGCCTTGGAGCAGCTTGGAGCCAGAGACAGACAGAGAGAGAAAGTGGAGACCCCAGGACTAGGGGCCATCAGATTCATCCCACCCTCTGCTTTTCAAACTGTTGAAAGCAAAACTCATGTTACTTGTGTGTGTTAAGGCAGATTTGGATGAAAATAGCTGAAATGATAGCCTGTAATAGGGGGCCTGCCGGTTAGATCTCCACCTGCCCACTTGTTTCTTGGGCCAGCCGCCCACTCCTCTTTTGCTCAGGGAGAAACAGCTCACAAAAGGGACAGAAAGGCTGCAGACAGAGGCTTATATGCTGTTTCTATGTCCCTGCCCCAGAGCACTGTGATTGGAAGGGGGCTCAGGGAAAAATCACAGTCAATGGCCAGCTACAGGTGTCAGTCTTTCCTCCCCTGCTCTCCCCACTCTTCTCAGTGTCTGTTCTCTGAAAGACTGCCTTCCAAATCTCCGAATCTTTTTCAGAATCTTTTCTGAATTGATTTAGAGCCTGTGAATTGGGCCAAATCTTATCCAAATTGAAATGGCGACTGAAGCTTCGCACACCCCTACTTCCTATGTTATTATGTTAATCGCCAACCTAATTTTTTTTTTGCTGAAGCTTGAGGTTGTTGTTTTTAGTCCTATTCCCTATGGCCACAGAGAAAATCCCATCCCTTGTTTTCTCTTCTCCATACTAAATAACTAGTTCTTTCAGCCTTTTCTCATAAGTCTTGCTTCCTAGGCCCCTAATTATTTTTGTTGCTTTGTGCTGGACTCTTTCCAATCTGTCCACATCCTTCTTGAAGTATGGGATCCAAAACTGGATACAAGACTCCAGTTGAGGCCTCACCAGTGCTGAATAGAGTGAAAGAATCACTTCCTTTCATTTGCAAGTTGATATTCCTGTTAATACAGCCCATTATGCCATTAGTTTTTTTTTTCCCCAACAAGAGCACACCATTGGCTATATTTGGATTATTGTCTGTAACCTGTATGTTAGCACTAGAATGAAATGTTCTCTCATTAAGTCTACAGAAATAATATCTGTAAGATACCCATAACTGCAATTTAAAAAAAAGACCTTTTACTATAATAACAGCACAGTTAACTATATCAGTGAGACCACTTAGGTAGAATCAGGGTTAAGCCCAAAGCTTGAAAAGACTGCTTATATTCTTTTTTTCCTATCTGGCTTTGATTATAGTTCAAATTGATTTACTTGCTTTTTAAGGAATATTATATTGTACTGATTGTCTGTATTCAAGTTTAGGAAGATGTTTTCCCCTTTTATTTTTTGATTTTATAATTTACTGTGTGCCAACAGAAGAAACATTTTAACAGGCACTTGCTGCCAACAACTTGCAGTACCTTAGGTATAATGTTGTCCTAAATTAGTGTCACACCTCTCACTCATGGGTGAACTGTGATTCTGCAAATTGAGTTGTGTTTCTCTTTTTGATTCTCCAGATCATTAGAGTGTTTGTGTGTTTTTGTTGTTGAAACTATCCATCCTTCAGTGCCAATTTACTGGCTCTAACAAAGTCAGATTCCACCTGTTTCTGGGGAAAAAAAGAAAATGTAATGAGGGAAACAAAGAAATCTACTTGCAAAATACCGTTTAAATGCTATTTATGACCTTGTGGCAATAAAACATACTCTGGCAAGCTGTACATAGAATCAGGCTGTTTTCCTGGTAGAAATCTATATTTTACATACCTGTCTCCATAGATATCCTGAGTGTCCTATTGTCATACAAACTGATCACCTATTGATTGGTATGAACATCAAAGACATTGGAGTCACCCACAGCTTACAGTTTACAAACATGGACTTTTCAGTTCCACAGAGAGGAAAGGATTTTACTGGGTCACCAAACACAAATTATAATAAGGATCTTTTTTCCCCCAAATATATGATAAAATGTAGTGTTGACACAGTGTGCCTTTGTGTACTGGTTTGCTAATCTAGTGAGGAGGGCTTTTAATTAGGTTTCCAAGGAGGTGGAGACAAAACACCAAAGTTAAGTAAAGAGCCAGGGGACCCAGATATATACTTAGTAGAGAGAGGCAATAGTGGTAGTCCTAGGAGTGGGAGCACCAGGGAGACAATAGGACAATCAGTTAGATACCTGAAATGTTTATATACTAATGCAAGAAACATCGGAAATAAACAGGAAGTACTAGAGGTCCTAGAAATGTTGAAGTAATTGGGATTACAGAGACATGGTGGGATAGTTCACATGACTGGGGTACTATTGTGGATAGGTATTACTTCCTAAGTTCAGGAAGGACAGTCAGGGGAATAAAGGAGGAATTGCCCTATATAAAAAGGAGATGCACATATGTTCTGAGATGCAATATGAGTTGGGAAATAGCTCTGTTTAAAGACTTTTGGTAAAGGTCAGAGGGGAGACCAGCAGGGAGAATGTTACAGTGGTCATCTGCTATGGATCACAAAACCAGGAGGAAGAAATGGAGAAAGCTTTCTTTAAACAACTGATGGAAAGCACCAAATTGCAGGACCTGTAAAGACATGGGGGACTTTACTTATTGAGACATCTGCTTGGAGGGAAACAGTAGTGCACAGGCAGTCCAGCAAATTCTCAGAGTGTGTTGGGGATAACTTTTTGGAGAGATTAACTAGGAGGGAAAGTGTCCTTGTTCTGGTGCTCACAAACAGGGATGGATCTGGTTGAGAATATGAAAGCAAAATATAACTTGGGTGACAGTGACCATGAAATGATTGAGTTCAAGATCCTAAGGAAAGGCTTAGAGAAACAGAATAAAGACACTGGACTTCAAGGCTAGGGACAGACATTACACATAAACTGGTTTAAGTGATCAGAAACCTGTAACAGAACAGATGTTCAGTGCACACAAACCAGTTTGAGAATGGCTGAGACCAGTTTGAGATAAACCTGGTTGAATGTAGTATCAGACTTAACTGATTTTGCTCAAACTGGTTTATGCAATGTCTGTCCCAGACCCCTTACTAGTTTAAGATAAATCAGACTCCTCCAGCATCTTGGCATGCTCTCTGGGCTGTGCGGGGCTCCTTGCTCCACACCAGAGCTGGCCCCTGCCCTCTGTTCCCTGGCTGCAGCTCTGGCAGAGACTTGCAGGCACAGCAACGTCTGCCTGGTTTCCCCCTGCTTTCCCCCTCTCCTCCCCTCCCCACTCCATGCTAAGCAGGGATCCCCCATCCTCTCTGCCTTACACAGACACCTCAGCATTAGCTAGCAGACCACATGCTGGCTACGGTCCGTGCTCTGGCAGACAGAAGTGTCACCTTATGACTTTCTGGAGCTAATCAAAGCTCAGCTGTTAATGTCCCTCTATTCCTTCTTTGTTTAAAAAGAGTTTGAACTAATGAGATAAGCTGTTTGTTTTCTGATGCGGTGATAAATACTGATAACAGAGCTGATAAATGCTTTGTAATCATTCAAGGAGGGGGAGGAACCCCTCCCTAATCCTTCCAGGGCTTGGCCATGTCCCCCTCAGCTCAGCCCTATGGAAGGGAAGGGAGGACTGCTCTAGTGCCCCTCAGCTTTTAGGCTGAGCCACTGCAGGCATGTGCCTGCATTTCTTGGATGTCTGTATAGTTACAAAGTGACTCAGCCTAGCCAGGTTAGACTAACCTGAAACGATTGAATCAATTCAGGCTCAGGTTTTTTGACTGGACCCTAGCCCAAAAAAACAGACTTTAATAAACTCAGGGAACTGGTGGGCAGGATCCTCTGGGAAGCAATTCTGACAGGAAAAGGAGACCTGGCTATACTTTAAGAAGTGCATATTAAGAGCACAGGAGTAGGCCATAGTTTAAGTGATCAAGGCTTATAATTATGGAAGGAATTCCTTATGGCTGGGTTATTTGGGTTATGAAAGTAATTATTAAATCAGCAAGAAACTGAGTTCCACTTAGTTTCTGACATCTAGTATCTCTATTCAAAGGTGTGTTTATTTGTCAGTCAATTAAATTAGGAAATGATGTTTTTTATCTGACCTAAGTAATTTCTCTTCCATCAAGGAAAAAAAACCCATCAGGGGTTGACTGTTCCCTCATATTTTGGAAGAAGCTCTCAGTGTTAATAATATTGGGAGATACATATCCACAATTACAGATAATATTCTTGTGAGAGGCAAGGATTTCTTAGGGTGATATCTTTTATTGGACCAACTGTACACATTAACTGTATGTACAATTAGTCCAATAAAATATATCACCCTAAGAAATCCTTGCCTCTCACATAATTTCTGGATAATCACAATTATAACATCAATCTTACACGATGATAATCTTCTAAATTCAACAAGAAGCATTTCAATATATGCTGTGCTTGTTATGTTAAGGTTCTAAAGCCAGTTTCACTATGTGGAGCTAGAGGCAAGAACAAGCATCCACTCCAGCACACAGTGCTCTGAAATATATTAGGCACATTTTCATCAGATCTGAAGCACAATGGTTTTTGGCACAGCTTTTGCAACCAAAAGGGGCAGATTCATGTTTTCCATCACCATTAATATCCCAGTAGCATCATCATCGTTGGATTTGTGTACAAGGCCAGGAGATCATCTGATTCTTGCAATATTATAAACATATAAAAAAAAACTGTCCTGGCCCTCAAATTGTGTTACAAGCTATTAAAATTATAGAGCTGGCCTTAAAAGATACTCTTTGGATCATACTCCTACTCCACTACCCTAGCAATGCAGTAGATTTTCATTTAGGGGCTGAAACGTTAGAGTGTTTCCATTAGCGTCAATTAACTTTACATCAAGCCCTTAGAAATCGCACTATATACTGCACTGTCAATTTACTTGGCATATCTTATTCCAGCTTTTTAGGATCAAGGCCTAATGGATTTATAGCAAATTCCCCTAGTGTCAGTCAGTATGGCAGATAATGTCTTCCTCCCTTTTCCAGTTGCTGAGATCAATGCTAAAATGCACTTATTTACGACTGTTTTAAAACAACAATTTCCATAAGAGATTTCCTCATAGTCCCTAGTGTTAAAAACCAGGACATATTAGTCACAGGTTATCCTGGCTGTATTGCTATTTTTGCTTTTCCTGGCCTGTTTCACATTCACTTCCAAAATACACATTCATGCTTGAGGAAGAAAAAGACTTCACAGCCTTCTCTTGTTTCTTCTGTGTGCAGAAAAACAGATGATAAGTATTACCATCCATGGCCTGATGTAATCTGAAGTTTTGCTTATGAAGTTGAACAAGCCTCAATTTGACAATGCTATTGAAGTTTCTGAGATGCCTCAGAAACTTTGACTGTTAATTAAATAAACAGTCCAATCAGTGCAGTATTCTTCAAGTTATTTATTTTTATACTGATTCAAATACAGGTCTTGATTATGGACTGTTTCCATGTATTTTACACTGTCCATAAATTTTCAATATGCCACAGGAGTTATGCATGGGCAACTCAGACCTGCATTACAGAATATGTTGGAGCAGACACCGGAGGCTTGATCAAGATATATAAGTTCTGTATCTGGCCAGTGTCAAAGACTCATGTGCTTTATTTTTGGTACACACAGAGGGACAGATAATATGGGTCAGTAGCTTACAGAAGATTTTCAATTTCTTTACTTTCTATTTGCATAGGAAGGGGAGGGATGATCTGAAACTTTTTAAGATTGAACTTTAGTTTTCCCCAGAATGATACATAACCCCCAAGGTAATCTACCACTGCAGGCAATGGATAGGGACATTAGCTGAATGTTTCAGCACATCATTACTGGCAATCCCTCGAAGTCGAGAAGAATGTGAAGAAGTCTGGTCTGAGAGAGTCCAGAGAAGAGCCATTTGTAAGTTAGAGGCCTGAAGAGCGAGCCATATGAGGAAAGGCTGATAGATATGGGACCGTTCAGCCTAGAAAAGACAAGACTTCATGGGGATTTGGTGACAGCTTACAAATATGTCAGGGGAGAGCATCAGGGGCTAAGTGAACAACTATTCACCAAAGCACCCCAAGGGAAAACCAGGAGCAACAGTCACAAACTCCTAGAAGAAGGTTTCAGACTCTATATAAGGAAAAATTTCTTCACAGTTTGTGACCAGACCCTGGAATAGACAGGGGGGGGGGGGGGTGTGCAGGCACCTACCCTGGAGATCTTCAAAAGGAGACTGGACGTACACCTTGCTGCGGTTATTTGACCCCAGCAGTCTTTTCTGCCCAGAGCAGGGGAGCTGGACCTGATGATCTCACAAGGTCTCTTCCAGCCCTAAACTTCTACGAATCTGTGAGTATGATTGTCTTCCATAATTGTTTTATCTGTGGGTCTGAAGATGGATGTCAGGGCCTATTTGGGATCAAGAGACTCTGTTGCAGCTCAGGTACATATTTCTGTGAGGGGCAGGTGGCTCTGGATTCTTGGTTCAGTCTGCAACACACTGGTTCTGCCGCTCCCATTTTTCCATCTTCTGTTGTCATTGTAAGGTTTCAAAGCACTGAGATCTTTGCAGCAGACAATTTCTCCATTTGGGGCAGTCCTGGGCTATAGTCTCCCATGAGTTGATGTAGATGTTGCAGTTTTTCAAGTTGGTCTTGAGGACATCCTTGAAGCACTTTCTCTGCTCTCCCCTGGAGTATATTCCTTGACTGAACTGGGAGAATAAAACTTGCTTTGGGGGTCTTGAGTTGGCCATCAGAATGATGTGGCCAGTCCAGCAAAGTTGATGTTGGATGATAGTTGCCTCAATGCTCGTGGTGTTTGCTTGCAAGATGATGCTTATGTTAGTGCGTCTGTCTAACCACTGGATTCAAAGGACCTTCTGCAGGCAGTGTTGGTGATACTTCTCCAGTGACTTGGTGTCTCCTGTACTCTGTCTATGTCTCAGCTCTATAAGTAAGGTGGGGATCATGACTGTTTGATAATCCATGAGCTTGGTTTTGGATCTGATGTTGTCATCTTTGAACACTCATTTCCTCAGGCATCCAAAGGCTGCACTTGCACATTTGAGGCAATGCTGGATTTCTTTGTCGATGTCAGCCTTCTGTGAGAGATGGCTTCCCAGATACGGGAAATACTCAACATTCTCCAGAGTCTCACTGTGAATCTGAATTATAGGAGTAGGGGTCTGCTCATTAAGAGCTTGTTGATGGAGGACCTTAGTTTTCTGAATGTTGAGCATCAGTCCCATTTTCTTATATGTCTCAGTAAAGACGTCAACAACTGCCTGAAGATCTGTTCTTAATAAGCACACATTACAGCATCAGAGTACTAGAGCTCAATGACTGAGGTTGGGATGGTCTTCGTTTTGGCTCAGAGTCGACTGAGATTAAACAGTTTACCATCCATTTGGTAGTTTAGCTCCACTCCAGCTGGAAGCTTGTTGGTGGTCAGATATAGCATCAGGGAATATTGAGAAGAGTGCTGGAGCAATGATGCAGCCTTGCTTAATTTCCATCTTAACTTCAAAGGGACCTATGATAGATGTGTTATGGAGAATCACCACTTGCATACTGTCATGGAGCAGGCAAAGAATGGTGATGAATTTTTGTGGGCATCCATACTTCAGAAGGATCCTCCACAGTGTTTCTCAATTGACAGAGTCAAAGGCTTTCTTGATGTCAAAGAAGGCCATATAGAGGGGCATGAATGTCATGTGCCTGCTGAGCCTGGGGGGGTGCGGTGGTGGCGGCGGGGGTGTGGTGGTGGCGAGCGGGGAGCTTCCGCAGGCAGCCGCAACAGTATCAGCAGCAGGGATGGGCTGAGCGGGCAGCTCCTGGAGGCGGTTGCAGCGATGTTGGCGGTGGGGGTGGGATGGGGGTGAGCGCCAACAAGCGATTGGTGACCACCCACAGATGCCACTGGCAGCATCAGCAGTGGTCAGCAGAGGTTGGCAACTGCCCTCAAATGCTGCTGGTGGTGTGAGCAGCAAGGGATGGGGTAGCGAGCGGCAACTGCCTGAAGGCACTGCCGGCAGTGTCGGCAACGGCCAATCTCAGGGGGTGCATGTGCACCGGCGTGCACCCCCTACACGTCGCCAATGTAGAGGGATTTAGGTTGTTCCTGACATTTTTCCTGCAACTGGTGAGCAGTGAAGATCATGTTAGATGTGCCTCTTGATGCCCTAAACCTACACTGAGATTCCAGGAAGAGCTCTTCAGCAAATGGAAGGAGACAGTTCAGGAGGGTTCTCGCAAAGATCTTTCCTGTGGTGGACAACAAGGAGATTCCTCTGTAATTTCCAGTCAGACTTGTCTCCTTTCTTGAAGATTGTCATGATTATAATATCATCCCTGAGGTCATCTGGGATTTCCTCATCAGTCCAGATCCTTAAGAAGGGGGCATGGAGCTGCTATGTGAACTCCTCTCTCCCCTGCTTGAAGATTTTGGTGGGGATTCCAATAGCTCCACAATAACACAGTTAACAGCTATGGATACACTGACAATATAGGGCTTAAAATCAATACGATGCTGTGGCTAGTAAAGCGACCAAAACACTGGCTTGCATCCATAGATGCTTCTCAAGCAAATCCCAGGACGTCATTCTCCCCTTGTACTCAGCCTTGGTGAGGCCACAGCTGGAGTACTGCATCCAGTTTTGGGCTCCACAATTCAAAAAGGATGTGGAGAAGCTTGAGAGAGTCCAGAGAAGAGCCACGCGCATGATCAGAGGTCAGGGAAGCAGACCCTACGATGACAGGCTGAGAGCCCTGGGGCTCTTTAGCCTGGAAAAGCGCAGGCTCAGGGGTGATCTGAAGGCCACCTACAAGTTTATCAGGGGTGACCACCAGTATCTGGGGGAACGTTTGTTCACCAGAGCGCCCCAAGGGATGACGACTAGGTCAAATGGTCATAAACTACTACAAGACCATTTCAGGCTGGACATAATGAAGAATTGCTTTACTGTCCGAGCCCCCAAGGTCTGGAACAGTCTGCCACCGGAGGTGGTTCAAGCGCCTACATTGAACACTTTCAAGAGCAAACTGGATGCTTATCTTGCTGGGATCCTATGACCCCAGCTGACTTCCTGCCGTTTGGGCAGGGGGCTGGACTTGATGATCTTCCGAGGTCCCTTCCAGCCCTAATGTCTATGAAATCTATGAAAGACCACTCTTCCCAGGAAGTCAGTGTGTTTGGTGTTTTGGGAAGTCAAGGCAAGGCTCATGTTCTTTTCAGTCTTGGCTTCAAACCTTTCCTGGTCCTAACGGGTCCTATTGTTTTACAAACATTTTGCTAAAAGCTGCCCTACAGGCTGTTCTGGGTCTATGTAAGTGAGGCATTCTGACTATGTTAGCCTGGAGAGCGCAAATATATTTGTAATATTTGGGCTGGCAGATGTCTACAACTATTTTACTGCCAACACACACATAATTGAAAAAGAAATCAAACCATGGCAGATGGCATTGGTGGTTGTGCTTTTGTTCCTGATAGAAAGCTGAGAAACTCAGACAGTCACTCACAGTTTGCAGGGAGAGGTGCCTTGCAAATTCCAAGTTTTATGAAAAGAATGGTCAGTATCTAACTTTTGAAAACTTAGCATACAGTCTGCCTGACCAAATATAATACTTTTATCATAGGCAGGAAGCAATAGAATAGTGGGGGGTGGGGCTCAGATTGAAGAAATACAGTTAGGGAAAAGGGGAGGGAAGATGCAGGGGACTAGAGATAGAGAACAGGAAATATAAAATGGCAGATCCTGAAAGACAATGGAAGACATAGGATAGCAAAACCAAAGGCCAGAACATTACCTTAGAAGGAGCAGAAATAACATTCATATATTCCGTACCCACTGGGGGCTGATTCTCCTCCACGTTGTATCTTGTGCTAAGTAAAGAATGTGTAAAATGCTACCATCATAATTCCATTTTCTATGCATAGGTGTGGGAAGAAGCTGGGGATTTCCCTGCTGTGTCTGGCAGAATTTATCCTGTTTTCCAGATATTACTCAACTTCTGTCCACACCAGGGTTGAATGTATCACTAGGCTCTCAATCCTGGGGAAGGGATACACCCAAGTCCTCTAAAAGGGATTTTTCTCCCACTGGCAAATAATTCTGTTTTTGAAGCTGTGCAAATGAGATCACTCGGGCACTATATATGTGCTAAAAATATCCTTGAAAAGCAAACTTCTGATTAGAGCTAAGTTCCCGTGTAGTCTCAATAAAGTTTGAATGGGATGCGAACTGATTAAAACTGTTAAGCATTCAACTAAGAGTTAAACTATTGAGGATATTAACCCATGAGCAATTTGTTGTATGGTAGAAAAGGCCAGTGCTCTGCCCACATCATCTGCCTTGTGGCAGCTGCTGAAGGGTGCACTCTGGAGACTAGACACTAAATGAATGTCACCTACAAATGAAGGGAAGTGATTCAAACTTCAAGAAAGATATGGAGAGATAGGAAGGAGTCCAGTAGAAAGCAATAAAAATGATTAGAGGCCTGAGAAACATGCTTATGAGGAAAGGCTGAAAGAACTAGGATTGTTTAGTCTGAAAAGAATATTGAGGGGGGATTTGATAGCAGTCTTCAAATACCTGAAGGACAACTATAAAGAGGATAGACTTTTCTCTAGAGCTAGGGACAGACATGACACAAAAAACAGTTTAAGTGATCAGAAACTGGTTTAAACCTGTACAGATGTTCAGTGCACATAAACCTGTTTGAAAATGGCTGGAACCGGTTTCAGATAAACCTGGTTGAATGTAGTATCTGACTTAACTGATTTGGCTCAAACTGGTTTATGCAATGTCTGTCCCAGAACCCCTGCTGGTTTAAGATAAACCAGACTCCCCCAGCATCTTGGCATTATCTCTGGGCTGGGCGATGCTCTCTGCTCCACACCAGAGCTGTCCCCTCGCCTCTGTTCCCTGGCCGCAGCTCCAGCACAGACTTGCAGGCACAGCAATGTCTGGTTTCCTCTCACTTTTCCCCTGCTTTCCCCCTCCCCTCCCCACTCCCTGCTAAGTAGGGATCCCCTGTCTCCTCTGCCTTAAACAGATACCTAAGCATTAGCTAACAGACTACATGGTGGCTACGGTCCATGCTGTGGCAGACAGCAATGTTGGCTTAGGACAGGCTTGTCCAACATATGGCCCGTGGGACGCCATGCGGCCCGCCAAGGCATTTTCTGTGGCCCATGGTGCTGCGACAGGAAACAAAAGTAAACACGGTTTACTTTTGTTCTCACCCCTTGTTCCTCCTCTAGCCCCTCAGCAGCTTCCTAATGGCTGCTGAAGGGCTGGGGAATGGACAAGCATCAGCGCGGCGCGGCCAGGTCCCTTGCGGGGCCAGACCCCTCCCTGGCCGGGGCTGGTGCTGGCTGTGGCTGCTGAACAGCCCCGCCCCGAGAGCTGGTACCTGCCTGGGTGGCCGCAGCCAGTGCCACGGGGTCGGGGCAGGTGCAGGACGGAGCCTTCATGGGAAAACTTTGCTGCCGGGTGGTGGAGGAGCGGCTCTGCTCGCGGTCCCGGGACACGCCAGTCACTGGCGGGGAGGATGCACATCTGGGAGCACCAGTGCTCCTGCCCCCACCTCCCCACCCCAACACGAGCCTGTGCCCATGCCCTGCACTGCCAGAGCAGCCCCGAGCGGGAGGCCAAGCAGCAGCCGCTGGCACTGCCGGCCCGCGCCTGCCTCCTCAGCTGCCCACTTAAAGCCAGCCCCTCTGTCCTGCCCTGCCCTGCCCCACCCCAGAGCAAGGCGGCGCCTGCTTCGCCAGCCAGTCTCCCCCCCGGGCACTGTGGTTCTCCGAGTCTGGCTGCCCGCATGTGTGGCCCCGAGGGGGCCGCTTCTCATGTGCTGCTGGGGACAGGAGGAGCCTAGTCGGGTCTGCACTGGCCAGCAGAAGTGGCGGCAGAGCCATGTGCTGCTCGGGATGGGACAAGCCTGCACCGGTCAGTACTGAGTGGCACATGACTCTGCCACCGCTTCTGCTGGCTGGTGCCAACTTGGCTGGCCTCCTCCTGTCCCAGTAGCACATGGGAAGCTGGCTTCAGCTGCATGCTGCTTTTCCTCGCTGGTGCCGACCCGGTTCTGCCCAGGCAGGTCCTGCAGCACCATGTCAACCCGGGCATGGCACCGTCAGGCCAGGAGGGCTCCAGGTCAACCCCGGCCTGGCCCTGCGGCTTCTCCAACACCAGGTCAACCTGGTTGTAGCCAAGCAGCTCTGCAGCACCATGTCAACCCAGGCATGGCACCAGGCTAGCCGGGCAACAGGTCTGTCAAAATACTGTCCGGTGTTTGGATTGTGTTTGCTTCTGTTTCTCTTTGTGCGGGATTGGGGGTTCAACTTGTTACTACTTGTTAAAGATGTGTTACTAACAAGTTATTAATTCAATAAAAGTAAATCTTTTTGAAGATTATTCTCAAAAATGCCCATATTTTGTTGCTTTGATTAGTTTCTGTAACAGGAGGGCGGTCAGGGTTGCCGTGCTCTCCCCTGCCGCCTCCTTTACCATGCCAAGCTGCCAACTAGCACCCTCCAATTCTTGCCCGCCATGACTTTGATCTCATATATATATTTTATAGGGAGGCTGCCTTTCATCCTCTTGTCCACAGTTCTCCTGTTATCACTAGTTCCTCTCCTGTATTGGGTGTTCTGTACACCCCAGCCTTATGGGCTATGCATGGCTCCAGCCACCCCTGTACCACGCCCCAAGCCTCACAGATGTAACTGACGTTGTTCGGTCTCTCTCTCTCTGCGCCCTCTGTGGCGCTCGGGTTCTCCACAGCCCTGTCTCTCTCTCTCTGCGCCCTCTGTGGCGCTCGGGCTCTCCGCAGCCCTGTCTCTCTCTCTCTGCGCCCTCTGTGGCGCTCGGGCTCTCCGCAGCCCTGTCTCTCTCTCTCTGCGCCCTCTGTGGCGCTTGGCAATCGCTGCCCCACTCTCTGGGGCTTCTCTCTGCCCCCACTCTCTGGAGCTGGGGTTCCCACGCTGCTGCAGGTCCCCTATGAGGCCTCCTCCATCCCCTCTTAGCCTCACCCAAACCACCAGTCACAAACAGCAAACAAAACACAAGTCCCTTGGCTACAACGCAAACTCCAGCCATCCAGCTATAACATTAATCCAGCCACCCCTAGGGTGCTCCATCCTTTACCAGTCTCCAGTGGCTGATGCATTCAGGGCTCTTCCCTCTCCTCGCTCAGGCAGAGCTCCTTCCCCTTTGTCTGCCAGCAGGGAACTCCCTCCTGGCCTCCAGCCGGTGATTTATATAGGAGCCAGGCCCTGACCTTTCTGGTCAGCTGACTAGGCAGGTGTGGGTCACTAGTTCCTTCTAATTGCCTCAGCAACCGGCACCTGAGTAGTTATCCCAGCTCTTCAAGTAGCAGGCACCTTAGTGCCCTGCTACAGTTTCCACTCTGGCTGATATCTTTTCCACATTTGATCTGTCAACTTGCATTATGCTTCTTTCATTTATTGAGAAGTGAGTAGAAGCGAAAGTGTTTATTTTAGTCAAGTGTTTGGTATTATTTCATTCTTGCTTTTATATTGTTTTTATTTTGGATTTTAAACCACATTTCCAGACCCATTTCATTATCACTTCCTGCAACTTCATTGGTGTCAAAGGTCATGTGACATCACTTCCTGATGTGATACCACTTCCTGTGAGGTCTTTGAATATGGCTCGCCGGCCCAAAGGTTGGACACCCCTGGCTTAGGGCTTTTTGGAGCTAATCAAAGCTCAGCTGGTAATGTCCCTTTATTTCTTCTTTGTTTAAGAAGAGTTTGAATTAATGAGAGAGGCTGTTTGTTTTCTAATGGGTGATAAATGGTGATAACAGAGCTGATAAATGCTCTGTGATCATTCATGGGAGTGGGGGGGAACCCCTCTCTAATCTTGCCAGGGCCTGGCCATGTCCCCTTCAGCTCAGCCCTATGCAAGGGAAAGGAGGGCTGCTCTAGTGCCCTCCCTTCTCCCACACCCGGGTTCTAGGCTGAGCCACTGCTAGCATGTACCTGCATTTCTGGGATGTCTTTGCAGTTTCAAAGTGATTCAGCCTAGCCAGGTTAGACTAACCTGCAAAGATTGAATCAATTCAGGCTCAGGCTTTTTGAATGTCTATCCCTAGTCTAGAGCTATGGAGGTCTAGGAGCAATGGCCTCAAACTACAATACAGGGAAGTTAGGTTGGATACTAGGAAAAACATTCTGACTATGAGGATGGAACTGGTACCTAGAGAAGCTGTGGAATCTCCATCCCTGGAATTTCTAAGAGAAGGCCTCAGACACTTGGCTGGGACCATTTAGTCAGGGATGATCCTGGCTTGAGCAGGGGGCTGGGCTAGATGACTACATACCATACCTTCCAGCCCTACTTTCTTATGATCCTATGAAAGCTACAAACACTGAAAATAAGCCTTTAGTGAAAAAAGAGTAAATGATGAGGGTTTCAATTCAATTCAATTCAATTTATTAAGAATTCTGGCTGAAAGCTGTGCTCTGAAAAACAACATAACAGACATACAACCATAATATAAATTTGAACAAAAATAACAGAAACACAAATATATTAATAAAATAGGGCCAACCATTATAAAAGCATTTTTCCTACGCCTAGAACTAACATAATCAAGTACAAATATGGTGATAAATCAGATCATGAATCTATAAAGATGTTGTGCATAGGTCCACAATTAATACAGTAAAAAACAAATATAGTTATAAAGTTTATCGGTCATATCAACAGTAAAGGATGTTTAGCTCTGATCACTTCAGCCTTCTAAGCAAAATTGCAAGACGGTTTACTAAATATAGATCTGTTTGCTGGAGGAGCCATATTAATTGCTCTCTATTTGAATAGTATGACAATTTCTGCAAGAATGGTGATAAATACTTTCTCCTTATGTTGTTATATAGAGGACATTCTAAAACATAATGAATAGTGTCTTCCAAAACTCCTAGACAGGCTGGGCAACATCTTTTAGACCTTGGAATAGAAACTCTACATCCAGCCAAAACAACTGTGGGCATCTGTTCTGCATGGCAATATCTCAGAACCTCTGGAAAACCTGGATCTTTTCTAAGGAGGAGAAGAGTCTGTCATTGTCTTTGACACAGTGTCCCACCCTAAAAAGTGCAGGAGAGAAAAGCTAGCCAGGAAGATTGAAGAGAAGGGGGATTATTGATGTCTTCTATATAGCACAATTTGAGCAAGTGAGATGGTAGAAAAGGCAGGATTTTCATAGATTTCATAGACATTAGGGCTGGAAGGGACCTCTCAAGATCATCGGGTCCCACCCCCTGCCCAAAGGGCAGGCAGTCAACATTTTAAACCAGACTCCTGCCAGTCTAATAATAATATTAGTTAAAATGGAATCTAATCCCATCTCTACTTTCAAGAAGGAATCGGGAGTTGGAGGAAGAAGACCCAGAAGAGCCCTGAAAAACTTATTCTAAGGTATAGCTACACCATTACTGGTGGCATAGCCCCATACCTCAGCACCATACAGGATCGGAGACTTTTTATGGTAATGTGGGGGCTTGGTCTGATCATCCTGCTGTGGTCTCATAACATTTCTTTATAGTCACTGCTGTTTGGGCTGCCTTAGTTTTAACCAACTGAATGTGGTGTTTCCATGATGGGAAGCTGTAAACGTCACACCCAAGTACCTACAGGTTTTAACAACTTTGAGTTTGATTTTCCCCATGTTCCATGGGTATTTCATCAAACAGCTTCCCAAAAACATTATTTTGGATTTATTATAATTTATCTTTAAGTTATTTTGTCCACAAAGATGCTCAAAAGTTGTAATTGCTCTCTGTAATCTGTTGGGGGTTCTGGACAGTATGACAGTGTCATCTGCATACATTAAAATAGGGATTGGGGTTGCTAGTAACTTTGGGGGATGAAAATGAGCATCCTGCATGTTTCTGATAATGTCATTCTTATAAAGGTTAAATAGCAAGGGGGCCAAAATACATCCTTGTCTAACCCCTTTTTGTGTCTGAAATTTCTGTGTAAGTTCGCTCCTCAAGCCCCACCTAACTTGCGCCCATGTATCTTTATGATAATCTATCAACAGATGCAAAAGAGAAGTGTCAATCCCATAATTTAACAATTTCTCCCAAAGTTTACTTCTATCTATACTGTCAAAAGCTCTTGACAGATCAACAAATGCAACATACAATGCTGATTTATGCAAGTGCGTATCTTTATGTCTCAAAAACGGAAGGATAAATATGTTATCAATAGTGGAATATCCATTCCTAAAGGTCTGATGTTCATATAATATGTTTTCTCCTTTTACCCATGCTATGAGATGGTATAACAAGTGGTGCCCAAAGATTTTAGCTGAGATGTCTATTAAACTTATGGGGTGATAAGATTCTGGCTTATCTTTTAGATCTTTCTTGAAAATAGGTAGGATGGTACTCCCTTTCCAGGAATCTGGGATTTGGCCCAGCTCAATTATAGCGTTATACCATTTTTCCAAGACCAGAGTGCACCATTTGATATTATCAATATCAACTTCCACTGGTATTCTGTTTGGGCCTGGGGTTTTATTCTTCTGTTGTACTTTGAGGAGATGTTTTATTTGATCCTTTGTTACCCGATACTTAGTTGTATCAGTAACAGGTATATTACCCCCTTGATTACTATTTATTTGTTCCATGGAAGAAGTAAACTGATTGGAAAAATATTCTACTCAACTTTCTGCAGTAATGTTATTTTTGATGTTATAATTATAGTTAGCCGTTCCCTTTGACACAAGTAGCCAAAAGGTTTTACTATCTTTGGTGATAATTGTTGACCCCAATTTGTTCTATTGCTGGTTGTAATGTTCTTTTTTCTTATCCTGGAGGAGCAGTTTATATGCTTTCCATAACTTTCAAAACTCACTCTGAAAAGTTGTTCCAGTGTGCCCGGTTTTCCTTAATTCCCTGTCTTTCCTATTTAATGTTCTTTTCCATTCTACACATTCTTTATCAAACCAGGAAGCACCTTGTTCTTTAAATATCTGTATGGGATGGGAGATTACAGGTACCGAGAGGAGTGAGTAGAAAAGATCTTTAATTTGCCGGAAATGCTCTAAAATCTCCTCTGGTATTTGGGCTACTATTACCAAATTTCTTAAAATAATGATGAGGGTTTAGCTTTCACTTACTACAGGTTAAGAGTATATACACAAGCAGCTACCACAGGGAAACTGATGAGCTGCAACGCTCAATCTCTTAAACCTCACAGGAATTAGTTCATATATCTTGAGAAAAAGGGCCCACCTCAAGAATCAATAAATCAAATGCAGACCCATATTGAAAAGGAGAATTCAACATGGGTCTAGGAGCCAGAAACTGTCATAGGTTTCTGTTATGGGTTTTATCTTGGCCTTGGGGATCAGGGTTCAGAAGCTAAGGGTAAACATTACTGGAAGTCCACAAGTCAGAGTTGAAGATCACAATGCCAGGTGTCAGCTTGAGCCTGAGATATCATGCTGAGGGCTGAGATGGGTCCATGGTTGAGGCCAAGCTAGAAGTCAGAAGCTGGAGAGTTCAGAACACACCACAAGCAAGAACAAAGCACTGGGGTCCAAGGCAGAGTGCAAGGCAGGAGCAAGACAAGAGGCAGAGGAAGGCACAAAGATCAAATGCTGGAGCAAGGCAAGAGGCAGAGCAGGAGGCTCCAAAGCAGAGGACCTAAGAGAGAGGCAAGACAAGAGTGAGACAGGGAGGTCCTAAACAGCAAGTCTACAAACACTGTTGTCAGGGCAAGACCCCGGGGAAGTGTGTGCACTTTGCGGGTTTCTTTAGCCTCCCCAACAAGGGCTTGTGGATCCATTTATTCCCTGGGGTCATGTGGTTTCCCACTGGGAACCACACAGGAAAGCCCAGCCTGGGCTGGGTCCAGAACCCAGGCAGCTATTTGGTAGCACTGAGGACTGGAGAGCTCCTCCATCTCCTGCTGCACAGTGCTGGTTTAAAGAGGTGCCTATGCAAGCAGAGGACGATGGGGGAGTTCCCTCCCCAGCTTCTAGTGCCAGGTGGCTCCTAAATGGGTGAATGCATTCCCTGCTGCATGTGTCAGGCACCTCTTTGTACCAGTGTATACAAGCTTTGGACCCAAAGTTGTCCTCTGTCCAAACCTCAAGATTGGGATGGGGGCTATGTGCCAGACCCTGAAGGTGTCCCATGCCCTGAGGCTCTCCAGAACTTAGCACTTTAAAGAGTGTCAAAGATCAGGGGTTGTAGGGCAAGACTTTTTAAGATGCCGAGTCCTGCTGAGCCCAAACCCTGATGCAGATATTCAGCTGATAGTTAGTATTAAGACCTGGGCAGTTCCCATCCAGGTTCCAGACCTGTGGCTCCCCGGGTCTTGATGATGAGGCATGCCACATGTTCCATTTATAGCATCATATAAAATATCCACAAAGATGTTATGCATTTTTGGAATAATATCTTTATGCTTGATTTGCCATTTTATGGTGCCAAAAATCAATAAACATGTGGCATGTAGCTATTTATGGCACAGTGAATATGTTCATATAACATGGCCAAGGCCCTAAATTCCAACTAAGCTGAATTTTGGCACATATGAAAATGATTTGTATCTGGCCCACAGGCACCTAGGACCCTAAGTGTTATTTCAAGTCTATGAGACTTAACTCTCCTAAGAGCCCAAGTCATCTTTGTAAATGGGACTCAGGTTCTTAAGTTGTTTCACTGCTTTTGAAAATGTTACCCTGTAACATGAGCTGAAGGGTTTTGAGGTGCTGATGCTCTATGACCCAGTCATCACATCAAATAACATCCTGAGAGCCAAATTCTGACCTCATTTGGAGTTGTAATAGCCACGCAAACTGTAGTGATACTACTCTGGATTTACAGCTGTGTAAAGTGAGATAAAAAATTGGGTCTGAGATTTTTTATCTAGTTGTCAGATTATCCATCAATTAGTGGTAATTAAAAGAAAAATTTTCTTCTTTGTTTATGCCACAGCAAATCTGAAGTAACTCTATTCATTTAATAGTGTCACTGCAGTTATACTCTGAAGTAACAAAGAACAGGATCTGGTCCAACGTAAAATAATCATTATGGTCAATGTCAGATTTTTGAGGCAACACCAAAAAAGATATAAAAATAGGATTAAATGTACATAATGTCTGCTTTTTGGTAATAGCAGGAATTTTAATTATGTGTCTTCCTGAAGAAAATGGAACCTTTGAATTATAAGTTAACTTCCAGTGAGGCTGACCCTTTTGTCTGTGAGACTGAGATTAAAGAACAGTCATATTAAAGAGTGAGCTCTACACCATTTGGACTTGTAAACTAAAATTGAAATGCTATGGGGTATAATAATTTTTATTCAAATGAAAGATTTGAGTTTCCATTCAACAGTCAAAAGGCTGAGGTGTCCTGCCTTCATCATGCTTCACAGAAAATCCAGCTCCACCCAGGCCCACCCTCTCTCTGCTCATTTTGTAGCAAGGCCTGGGCCACCTTCCAGGAACCCCGAAGATGAGCAGGGATGGAAGGCGTGTGAACAGCTGCAGTGGAATATTCATTCTTTCCCAAGGAAAATTCCAGTTAGCTACATCTAGCCATTTTCCAGATGGGCTGTGCTTTCTCTTCCACAGATTTCTTAATATTAAATACACAAATTAATAATATTAAGCACCACTTTAAATGTGTTTTTGATTTGAAGGCCTGATATTCTGCTTCCTTGAATTTGTGTGTAGAGCACGTGAAGTGGAAGGAAAGCATTACCATTTTATTCTGGTTGTATAAAATCACTTATACAGCAGTGGAAAATCTATTCTATTCCACGTAGCTTCTTACACCTTTGTAGACGAGAAACTTCCAGTAAGTCATGTGAGTAGTATCTGCTACATGTGGTTTGCTTTTCTCATCCTCTCTTCAAGGAAAAAATTGTGTACTTGAGTGTTTTGGGTTTGCAAGGTTTGGTTTGAGGGGAGATTTTAAATGTACATGCTGCAACATGTAATCGGGTCTTAAATATCTAACTTGCTTGTTTGAAGAAGCCTACAGAATCTTCTTGCATAAATACTTTAAAATTTAAAATCCAGCTTAAGAGCTCCTCACTTATTCAAGCACTAAAGCTGCAATTCATCTTTCCCCTCTGTATTTATGATATACAGACTTGGATGGAGGATAGAATTTCAAACAGACAGATTTAAATCTCTGAGGAAGGGAAGTGCAGTAAAATAAAAAGCAGTATCATGCATATATAATTTGTTTCTTTTATCTTCTGCACAAAACCTGAAAAAGACAAAAACCCATGTGCAGCTCCAGAACCTCTATCAATCTTCTTGAACAACAACTGTAACTAGCATTTCCTATAAATCCCTTCACAAATTAAAGTCTGAGTGCATCGGGTTAGAAAAAAAGAGTCGCCATGGAAAAACTGATGAGATTTAACTTAGAAGAGCACTAGTTCAAATGATTAATTCAAGATCTGTAATTTGGGCCTGATTCTGCATACATGTTAGTTAAATGTAAACCCCCATTTACCTCAGTGGTGAAATGTTAAGCTTACCCCAAAGAAGAGAGTAGGTCTTGTGACTAAAGCACTGGGTTTAATCTCAGGCTATATATTTTGCTCTTAGTATCTGTTACATAACTATTTTGCTGCCATCATCTAACCTCTATACCTGAGTTTTTCACTTTTTAAAATTACAGTAGTAATAATAATCATACTATTATTGTGCTAATGGAGAACACCAGAGTTATTTCTTAAGCACTTCTTTGACAATCTTGAACCACCTTTTGTATTTAAAATAGCATTTTACTGAGACAGATTAAAATGTCAGCATTCAGCACTGGTGTTCCCGATAATTAGTATGAGGGGTCATTTAGCAACAGTTGGCAGACAGACTTTTTAATGGCATCTGTCATGTAACAGTTCCCAATTAAATGCTAAATTCAGGTCCACTGATATTAATTATACCTACTTGCACTGAAGCTGAGTTGGCCTTAGAAGTAGTTCATTTGATTTGCCATCATAATATTCTATTGCCAATTGCCTTTCAGCCGAACTGATTTATTTAGCTAGTACATGTTGCTTCATATTCCTACTGTTTCTCTATGAAAGACAGTACATAGTAGGGCTGTGTGAAGCTTCAGATGCTGATTCAGTTTGGAGGAGATTCAGCCCAATTCAGCAGGCTGAACCTTCAAATCCAGATTGAACTGGGAGACCAATAAAAAGGTCCGAATCGATTTGAAGCTCTCTGAATTGATTTGGAAAAGATTTGGAGAGCTTCAGAGATTTGGGCAGTCCCCACTCACTGCCACAGGGAGCTGGATCCAGACTCCATGCTGGTAAGTAGGAGGCGGCGGGGGAGAGCTGGAGGAAGGGGGAGGGGACCATGGGGGGACCCTCGCCAGGCCCCATCCCTGCCTGCTCCCCCAGCCCCCACCAAGTGACCCACTCTCCCAGTCACATCAATGGCTGCCCTGCCCAGCCCCAGTGTCCTGGTGCTTTAAAAAAAGAAAAAAAAAAGCCCCACCCCACTGGCTCATGCCAGGCAGGGAGGCAATCTCCACTGCCCCCACTGCCCCGTGCTGTGTGGGGGACTCTGCCAAAAGCCCCCATCCCCTGCATGCTCTCACAGCCGTACCTGATGGCTGCCCCACCCAGGCTCAGCATCCCGGTTCTTTTAAAAAAAAAGAAAAAAAGCCCCGCACTCACCGGCTGCTACAGTGGCCATTAGGGCTTCGGGGGCTCATGGCAGAGTTCCCCATGCAGTATGGGGCAGCAAGGTACAGCAGGGATCACTTCCTTCCCTCCCCCTGGCCTGGCAGCAGCCGGTGAGTGCAGGGCTTTTTTTTTTTCTTTTTTTTAACGAGTCGGAAGCTGGGGCCATGTGGGGGATGTGGCCTGTTTGATTCAGAGATTTGGCCTTTTTGACAGCAGCTGAATCTCCGAATCAGATTCAGCCGACTTGATTTGGGACAGTGATTCAAATCACCGAATCGAATTATTGACCCCAGAACTGGCAAAATCCAAAGCAAATACTAGCCACTTCACACAGGCCTAGTACATAGACGATGTTGGCTTATGAGCCACGGGTCAACTGACTTAGTTTTCCATATGTGTGTTCTGATTATCAAGCAGAATCTTGACTCAGCCCACTATGCATCTGATAGCTTGGATTGGTTCTCTGTATGCCCCTGGTCCTGGAATAACTCTTTAGCATCTATAAACCTATGTTATGCCAAAGTCTGCAAAATCCTTTGAGGAAAATTGAGATTCATAGGTAATATTCCCAGTGATTCCATAGCTAGTGAATATGACTTTTGTGGGTTATTTAATATTTACAGGTTTCCTGATTAAAGTTATCTACTGCAGTAATCCACAGCAATGATAAAGTCCCTATTACTCCTCAGAAGCAAATCAAGTACAGTTGCTTTCCATAATCTTTTCACATTTTACACAGTATCATTAGTTCTTGGTTCTTCTTAGACAGGCGTTCCACCATATCAGTTGTTTTAGTGTGATAAAAAGCAGCTGTTCACATGTTCATGCTGTCTGTCACACTGAAAAAATGGCTGATTTATGCGACAAAAATGACAGAATCACAACAAAGAAACTGCAAGCAATTGTCTTCTGGGACAAATTTAATAAGTGGACAGGTCTGGGAGACCCCCCACTATCTGGTAGGGCTGTGCTCTCCTTCCCTCACTCTGCAGAAGGAGAGAAGGACTACCTCTGTGACAGCAAGTTCAGCGGGGAGCTGTAAGGGAGCCTGGGAAGGACCAGCTTCCAGAAGGCCTTGTCCCAGTTGCTACCCTGCAGCAGGGCTGCAGCAGCAGCAGGGGCTTGCATGCCACACCAATCTCTGGTCTCCAACCCCAGCAGCAGTTTCAGTTTTGGGCCACCTGCAAGCTGTAAGCTCTAAGCACCTACAACTTTAAATGGCTGCTGGTGATGGAGCACCAGTGGCCCTGGAAAGTTCCCACCTGGCAAGCAGTCTCACTCTAGTGCAGGGGTGGGCAAAATATGGCCCGTAAGGCCATTCTATCCAGCCCGTGGGCAGCCCACGTGGGCTGCAAGTGCCTGTAGGACACGGGCCACGGGGCGGGGCAGGGGCTGCTTTTCCCTGCACCAGAAAGGAGTCCAGGGAAAAGCTGAGTGTGGGGGAGGGGGAAAGTGGCCCCTTGCCGACCCCGTGGCCGGCGCCCAAGCTGCAGCCACTCGCAGCCCGTGTGGGTCTGTCTGGAGCAGGCACAGGCAGAACCACATGGGCTGGCCATGGGGCCGCATGGGTTGCGAGCAGCTGCAGTGTGGGGCGCCGGCCATGGGGCAGGCAAGGAGCCACTTCCCCCCCCCCGCACTCAGCACCACCTTGTAACCCTGCCCTACTGCCAACCTGGGCCCCGCGCCAGTTCCTGGCTCGCCCATTGGGGCTGCACATGGCGACAGCAACTGCAACCCCACTGCTTGCCGCACCAGGCAATGTTTGCCACCACTGCCTCTGGGCTGCCCAGCACATGAGCTCTGGGCAGCCAGCAGCAGCCAACACTGCCCAGCATGGCAAGAAGGGGGGCCGCAGCTGCTGCCACCGACGGGCGAGCCCAGAGCTAGTGTGGTGCCCAGGTTGGCAATGGGGCTGGGTTACAAGCTGATGCTGAGCATAGAGAAAAGCAGCCCCTCTCTTGTTCCATGGCTGGCACCCCACACTGTAGCCACTTGCAGCCCACATGGGGCTGCCTGTGCCTGCTCCAGACAACCCCGCATGGGCTGTGAGTGCCTGCAGCAGGGAGCACCAGCCATGGGGCAGGCAAGGGGCCACTTTTCCCCGCACTCAGCACCAGCTTCTTTCCTGCCAGGGAGCAGGGGGTCGGGGCTGTGTGCTGCCCCCCGCCTGTACCACAGGGCTGGGGGGCACTGGAAGCGAGCAGGTGTGGGAGCCAGCAGGAGCATGGGGCCTGCACCAGTGTCCCGGGGCCAGTGCCAGCGGGGCCCAGAGCAGGGTGGCAGGAGTGCAGGGTCCCAGCCGGCAGGAGCTCTATGGAGCTGGGCCAGCTCCCTCCTCTCCCTGCTGCTGCAGCCCAGCCTGGCTCCACAGACCCCTGCCAGCCTGTGCCCTGCTTTGGGCCCCACCGGTGCTGGCACTGGGACATTGGTCCCAAGACATTGGGACATTGGTCCCAAGATGGTGACTGGGGGCGGGGCACCTGTCAAGGGGAGGGGCTACCCATGCGGCCCTCAACAGCCTGCCAAAACTGGGTAAGCGTCCCTCCGCCTGAAATAATTGCTCGTCCCTGCTCTAGTGTCCTCCAGTCTCAATCAGTTGCTGCCTATAAGGAGCAGCCCCCTAGCACCTTGGCTGGAAAACTTGCCTTTGTGGCAATGTTATCATGCTCCTGCCAGGGGGCCCATGCTTGCGTAGCAATACAAAAATAACCTCTGCCAGAGACCTTCAGATATTCTGGACAGTTTGAAAACAATGCAAGTTTTACCTACCATCTTTCAGGCCAAGAATGTATTTATTGTAAACCTGCCTTCAAAAATTCCCTTGAACAACTGTGCATATAGTTAAAATTTAAGTAAGGAGTCAAGAGAGATGGAAGGCATATGGACCTCAAGTTTCTGAGCTGGGTAAAGATGTTTGCAATTTTCACTCTGATGGAAAAAATAAAAAATCTATTGAGTGTAAATGAAACTGAAAGTACTAAAAGCTCTACAAAGTCTTCTATTGTCTTGATTAAAGAAAAAATTCTTTTCAGACATAAAACTGAAGTCACAAAAATGGGATAAAAAAAATATGCTTCCAATATTACATTACACTGGAATTCTTTCCAGTCAGTCCAGCTAGTTTGTTATTAATCAGAAAGTATGTACATTTCTCTGAATATTTATATTTTATACATACCTCTTCATTTCACTAAGCCAGAGATTTCTTGATCCTCATTTCTTCAAGACCCTGTAGTACACTGAATGTATTTCCCATCACAGTAGTATTAAAGACTCTTTTCTACGTGACTTGGATGATGAGAGTTAATTTGCTCCAAAACAGGTAAGTTTTAAGATGGCCTAAAATAATTATCTACTTAGGTTTGTTTTCTATCCAATTAGCTGTTTTTTCTTTGTTTTTTTTTTATCTTTGTTACAGACATCTGCATTCAAGGTTGCAGAATTTGCTATCTCGATCTTTTGTGATTTTAGATATCGATTGAAAAACAGATTAAGCTCTGAACTGGATGACTGCGATTATTGATGATGAACTATCCCCAACTCCAACCTAACAGAAGACTTAATAGAATGCTATATGCTTATTTTCTTTTCATGAGATACCATGATTTGTTGAATGGTTTCTATTGTTTCCTCTTTCCTTTGGGAAAGTTTATATATGTATGTAAACTAATAAGTAAAAAAATAAATTGAAATCTTATACATGCATTGATACCGCATGGGAAAAAGTTAAACACACAATATATTAGCAGACAATTATATTTATACAGCTTCTCTCCTATGTGCTTTGTTTGTTTTTATTACAGTACCACATGAAATTAGGTCTCTGCAGAAGTTCCATTATTCATAAAACCCAGCAATCTCTGTGACACACTTTCAAGCTGCTGGGATGATTATGATGTTACAAACAAAATTACAATTTAAAATGAAATTGCAATTTCATATTGCCTCATTCTTTTCTATTAATCTTCCAAAATGGCATTATGGAGCTCTGTATTATTGCCACATGTTTCTAAGTTGACTGTACTCAGTTTACAAGTAAAACGAGGTATATATTTTTTCCTGTTTTTTCTGTTAAAAGGATTTCTACAAGTCAGCTGTCCTTCTTCATCTTCACTAGCAGTGAACGTTCTGCAGGCTAATTAAGTTCTGCAGGTCTGTGCAACTGTACTGCCTTCACATTATATCCCCAGCTGCATCCACATAAACCCACTGGCATCTCACTGGGAAAGCAGGGATAGAGCTGATTAGATTTCTGTTGATGACCTGCAAGATGAAATGGAATCTGGCTGCCTCAGTCTTTATTGTGTTGATTTTGCAGTGTTAGCAGGAATGCTAAGAAGTAGAAACATTTATCACTAAAATAAGCAAACATTACTCTGAATTTAGAAAAAGAACAGAACTGCTCTTTAAGAAATTGCCATTTATAAACTGCACTCTAATTTGGGATGCATGGGTGCAAGATGAGATGGCTAAGGAGAACATTAAAATTAAGACCCTCTTTCTACACATGCATTTACTCCGGCCTAAGTTTACTCTGATGTAACTCACTCTGGTGGAAGCATTTTCAGGGCAGGTGTCTACATGTGTGGGGATTAGGGAACAGATTTGCACCCAGTTTCCTGCAACCCTGCAATGGGCCCCTCCTGCCCCCGTGGGGAGCTCTAGGCTCCGGCTGCAGCTGCCAGCACCTGGCAGCCATCTTTAAAAGCTAGCTCTGCTCCCTAGGCAGCCTCTTCCTTGCTCAGGAGCAGCATGCCAAGCACAGGGGCAGCATGCGGGAGCTCTCTCCTTGCCTACTCTGCCTCCCCACGCTATGGCTGCTCTAGCCCCGGCACTGATGACCAGTGCCTCACACTCCTGCTGGCCAAGGTGCTGGCCCCAGCAGGACCCCCCCTGCCCAGGCCCCAGGAGAGCCATGCACCTGCCAGCAGGGGCCAGGGCACTGGGTGCAAGGGGCCCAGGCTGACCACCTCCTCCAGCATTCCCTGCTCTAGCTTGCCTATGCCGTTACCCACGGACCCCCAACCCTACGCATCCACCCCCTGCACCATACTCATTGCAGACACGTGTCAGAAGAACAAGTCTTTTATTTCCTTCACATCAAACAGATCCTCCTTCCCCTCAGTAGCTCCATCTCTGCACCCATATGGAGCCAGGATGAGCAGTGGGGCTGGGCCTAGGTGCGGGGGCTGGATGGTGGCAGACTTGGAGCAGGGCCCAGGCCTCTGGGGGCACGCGGTGTTCATGCTTATAAATGTGGGGGTTAGAGGTCCTGCCCTGCTCAAACTGATGCAGCACTTGTGCCTTGCCCCACAGCTACACGAAATTTAAGCAGGATTAAGGGTTTTTACTGTACAGTAAACTATGCTAATGTACAGTACTGCGTCTCGTGTAGATGCATCCAGTGAGAGGCTGTGTTAGGGTGAAGTTACCTGTTACACTTAGACCATACGAAATCTGTAGAATGTTAAGAGGTATAAAGTAATATTGTTCTGTGAGCAGTCGCATGCGAAGGGTAAATACTATTTCTTGCCTGTGCAGCTCTGATTTGCCACTAGAGGGCTGGCAATGAGGGGTGTGGCTAGGAGCCAAGACACCTACCTCCTGTCTGGGGGTGGGAAGGCTGTCTGGGTGTGGGAAGGCTGAGGATGGTGCATCTTGGGGTGTTGAAGGACACATACTGCTCATTTGTCTCCCTGGAGCAAGCTGAATTTACCCTAACACAAGCTAGGTAGCAGAGCCCAGAGTTAACTCTCGCCTGAAGTCACATAACTTTGACATGCTTAGAGGACATTTAGCATTAGTTAACAAGCTTGAATATAAGGACACTTGTGTTTTAAGTGCCCCTAGTATGGCCTAGGTGTAACATGTAACTTTACTTTTATGCTGAAGTCAGGCAGAAGCCCAAGTACATTTGCACTTTATAGACTAACTAAACCAGAGGGGCAAGTCTTTTGCCTATGTTCACAGCGGAGGAGGATTGCCAGGTGGCTTTTCAGTGGTAGATGTGAAATGAGTTGGAGTGCTCATCTCAGACCAGCTTCTAGTGAACAGGAATAGGCATCACAAATATTATTAATTACAGATGAGACCATAAAAGTCTGCCCCAAGAGCACTAAACAGACAGGGAGCTTTTTATACCACTCAACAGGGCCTTCCATGAGGTGGCTGAAGATTACTGCTGGGGAAGCTTTCATCTCTCCTGCTGTGCTTCACGTGTGGATAACCAAAGAACACTAATGTCCAAGGCTGCCAGTCCTACACCCTCTCAGTGGGTGCAAAACCAATTTGGTACTCTGATTTTGACCCTATGATCCAAAATTTCTTCTTGCTTTTTTTTTCTTTTTTGTCCCTTGTAATCAGGTGATCCTATATATTTTTTTGTCCTTCACCTCTCCTGAGAGCAGGTAGTTTTTGTATTATGGACATGTGGGGATTCAAAAATCTGCATCTTTTATGACTGGGCATTGCCCAGTGTTCAGAGTTCCCATCTGGTTCCCCTTTGGTGACTCCAGGATGTTCAGTGCCATCCTAATTTTTTTCCATTTGTTGTATGCTGTTATCAGGTTAAGCTCTGAGTCCTGTGGCCTCTTTGCCACATGCTGGGACAAGTGTTTTGCTGTTGCTAAGCCCACCATCCCAGAATTTCATCAGGTCTGCATAAAATAAGGACTGCATTAACTTTTCAAAAACTGGGTATTTTTTAATTCCCAAGAGAAATAAGAACTATATGTAGAAGTGTTTCTAAATCAAATGTTTTCCAAGAGACATAAGTGGGTCTTACGTTGGTAAGAGCTGAGTGACACTTTTATATGGTTGCTATGTGGCACTGAAAGGAAAGTTCAGACATTTTGTGGCATTTTGCTTTAATTGGTACATTTCTGACAACATAATTCAGGCTTCTTTTTCCAGTAAAGGTTGTGATTAATCACTGTTCAAAGCTAATTTCACTTCTTTCATCACAAAAGGCCAAGTGGCCTAGATGCACCTTTCAATCAGAATAAGCAGCTAATCTAACCAGGGAGTGCTACTAAATATCAGCAGTGACAGCCTGGCCTTGCCACCCTCCCAAGGCCTGATTAACCCTTTAGTGGGCCTTAGGCAAACAAACTCATGGGCTCCAGGCCGGTCAAGACTTAGACCCTGCTTCCTACCCCAGTGTTGCCACCCCCAGGGAGCAGGGCTTGGAGCCACTGCTAGGAAGCAGCCACGGTGGTGGTGAGGCTAGTGGAGGGCAGGGGGAAGGGAAGGGAGGCGGATGGGGACATTTTTGCCGCCACCGTGGAGGGAAGAACCAGGCCCCCTTGGAACATGTGCCTAGTTTGCCTATGTGTTAATCCTGCCCTGTACTTTTCCATTCACTTGCAAAGTTGTCCAGCACAGTATTACAGAGGAACACTCGGGATACTGGGGCTGTGAGCATGCATCACAGTGAAGACTTCTGCTACGCCCTTTTCTCTCATGCAATATGTGCCTCTTGCATTGCTCTGTATTGGTCCAGCCTACTGATGCACAGCCTTTTTATTGCCATTCCTATAGCCGTGTTACTTATAGCTCTTACTCCCTAGTTTTTGAGTGTCAGGAGTGAAAAGACCAAGACTTTCACAGCTCCTGCCTCTGCTCCTTCATAGGGCATAAAGTTGGGAAGGATCTTTGTACCTTCCTTTTTCCAATCTACATCATATGGACAGATCTAAGCACAAACCAGCCCTATACATAACAGAAGCAGATGTCTTTCTGATGGACCATAATATATCATAGACACTGAATGTGCAGGGGCAGTGCTGGGTTGAGCTGATTTGCTATCTTCCTACAAAAGTCTCTGAAGAGAGAAGTTTAGAATCATAGAAAAGCAGGGCTGGAAGGGACCTCAGGAGGTCATCTAGTCCAAACCCTTACTCAGAACAGGACCAGCCCCAACTACATCCCAGCCAGCTTAATATGTGCTTTGGTTACTATAAAAGGAGAAGCTATGGCAAGTCAATATCCTATAACAATTTCTTTATAGTTGGGGTCCATCTAGATTTCACAACTGCCATCCAATATGCCAGCAAATGAAAAAAATCAATTGCTGAAAAGCAGCAATGTTGGTGTGGAACCAACTCATGGACTGTGCCTGGCCCTCCTTTGGTGACCCTCCCATTAAAGTCTAATCCTCTATTGTAGACCAAACAAGACCTAAAAATTTTGCTACATGTAGTACCACTTGTACAAATCTAATTGAAGCCAGTACAGTCTCTTTTCCAGAGAGTCTAATTGCAGAGAAAGGATTAACTGTCCAATAACGACTCACTGCGTAAAAGCAAATGTAGTGATTTGGGAAAAATTGAAAGCCATTATATGATGAGAATGTTATATTGCTTATTTCGTATGTAATAGGGTAGACTTTTTTCCATTCTCTTTTCCACCATGGCTCTGGGCTCCATCCCCAAATTAGGGGATAACAACAGTCCATAAAAGGCAGTTGTGCTCTTTCTCACCCATAACCGCCACAAATGGTAGGAAGATGTTGGTTAATATCTGCCTGCTACTATGGGTTCAAAGGGACAAGCTTTTGCCAAGTACAGTTAAAAGCAGCAAACAGCCTGTTTCATAAATGAGTCAGTAGCTTGTCTGCAGGTGCCTGGGTGGGGTCATCGTAGTATTCCTGAGAAGGAGGGTGCAGCCAGAGACTGGAGTAAAGTAAGGGAGTGATGTAAGCAGAGGGAGAGCTCACCCTCCACACTCCGGCTTAGGGGAGCTGCACTTCCCTTCTTGGATGGCTGATAGGGTGAGGAATCACTTGATAGGATAATATCAATTGGGAGCAGCAGCAGAAGGCCCCAACTGTTGTCTGAGAAATTTTTAGGGCTCCTCAAATTTCTTACCAATAGCAGAACCTGCCCCCACCATTTCCCAAAATGTACATCTGCTTCCCCCAGCACTCCTTCACCCCTCTTCTGGAAAATTGTGTCTTGTTAGTACAAGATGATGCAATACCAGGCTCACCACATGATGCCAAGACAAATTAAACCTGGGGTGCCAATTCATTCAGCCCAAAAGGGTCAGATGAGAGGTGCAGGGCTGGTCCATGGGCTGGACTGGACCCACAGACTAGCCTCACATTCCAGCGTGTGTCCTGGAGCAGCTGGAATAGGTGCTGCTCTGGCTACGCTGCATGGTCCCAGAGCAATTGCTGCCACCAGGCTGTGCCACTTGGCTCGGGAGCTGCTGCCATATGCCGTATGGCCCCAAAGCTTCATGCAGGTGCCCCAGGACTGTGCTGCACATGAGAACCACTTTGCCACTTTGGGACACAAACTGGAGCAAGGACTGCATGAGGCATGCAGGGCCATCCCATACACCCTGCATGCCTCCTTTGGGTTATTCTGAGACCCAGGGCAGCACCAAGGGCCAGAAGATATAGCTCTGTGAGCTGGCTCTAGCCCATGGACCATATCTTTGACACCCCTGGATTAAACCAAATAAAAATTTTACTTTTTTTCTAATGCAGGGATGGTCTATGAGTGAGCCCATTGAACATCTGGCTAATTAGGAAGTTATACATTCCAGGGACTAAGTGAAGTCCTCTGAGATATGAGGTTTCAAAGGCCTACACGCAAACTTGCACTGATATATTTTTATTTAAATCTGTTCAAAGCTCTATGTAGGTACTACCCTCACCCTGATTTAGAAACAGCTTATTTTGTTTTAGCTTAAATCAGGAAGGAATGGATGCAAATTACAGAAATTTATGTTATGTCTAAACTGATTTAGGCATGTTTGGGGGGAGGATTTTTTTTTTGTTTCAACTGAATAGTTTTAAAACATCTCCTTAGTTAAATCTGTGCTAGTCTGGGAGTAGCCAAGGCCTAATATACTGGGTTGTACAGTACTTGAATAATAAATTGAAGCATATTCATTCACTTCTCCTGTGGTTGGAGGGTTTGAGGAAAGAAAAGGGTAAAGCTACATCAACAGGTTACTTTGAGATAAGATAGGGTATGACCTTATAGCACACTGACTACCTTATGATAACTGTGTGTGCGCATAGATTCATAGATGTTAGGGTCGGAAGGGACCTCAATAGATCATCAAGTCCGACCCCCTGCATAAGCAGGAGAGAGTGCTGGGTCTAGATGACCCCAGCTAGATACTCGTCTAACCTCCTCTTGAAGACCCCCAGGGTAGGGGAGAGCACCACCTCCCTTGGGAGCCCGTTCCAGACCTTGGCCACTCAAACTGTGAAGAAGTTCTTCCTTATGTCCAGTCTAAATCTGCTCTCTGCTAGCTTGTGGCCATTGTTTCTTGTAACCCCCGGGGGCGCCTTGGTGAATAAATCCTCACCAATTCCCTTCTGTGCCCCCGTGATGAACTTTTAGGCAGCTACAAGGTCGCCTCTCAACCTTCTCTTGCGGAGGCTGAAAAGGTCCAGTTTCTCTAGTCTCTCCTCGTGGGGCTTGGTCTGCAGGCCCTTGACCATACGAGTTGCCCTTCGCTGTACCCTCTCCAGGTTATCCGCATCCTTCTTGAAGTGTGGCGCCCAGAATTGCACGCAGTACTCCAACTGCGGTCTGACCAACGCCCTATAGAGGGGAAGTATCACCTCCCTGGACCTATTTGTCATGCATCTGCTGATGCACGATAAAGTGCCATTGGCTTTTCTGATGGCTTCGTCACACTGCCGGCTCATGTTCAACTTGGAGTCCACTAGGACTCCAAGATCCCTTTCCACCTCTGTGCCACCCAGCAGGTCATTCCCTAGGCTGTAGGTGTGCTGGACATTTTTCCTCCCTAGGTGCAGCACTTTGCATTTCTCCTTGTTGAACTGCATCCTGTTGTTTTCTGCCCACTTGTCCAACCTATCCAGGTCTGCCTGCAGCTGTTCCCTGCCCTCCGGCGTGTCCACTTCTCCCCATAGCTTTGTGTCATATTCCAGAGTAAATTCAAAAGTACAGCAGGAAAAATCAAATATTTTAAGCCTGTCCTCTGTGAACTGGTTCAATATTATGTGGAAACACAAAGCATTCTGGGCCTAGGGTCCTGTCAGTCCTCCATGCATCCCAAACTGCACTGCTCTTCACACTCACCGGACCCACACAACACATGCAGGGCAAGGGTGCTCTGGAGTGCTTCCTCCCCTGGGGTGGGCAGCCTGTACCACAGGAGCATAAGCAGAGACTGTTTTTTTAGCTTTCAAATCAGGTAAGAATCCCACCCCAGTTCTCAGCGGACTCCAGAGCCCCTCCTGCCCTGCTCCAAATAGGAACAGTGGTGGCAGCAGGAGCCACAGACAGGTTCCTCCTCTGTGCTAAGTCCCCCCAGGTGTTCCCTGCCAGCCCCAGAGCAAATGTGGGGAGGGAGAACCCACCTGCTGCCACCACCATGGTCCCTGACTGAGCGCAGCTGGAGTGGGGCAGGGGCAGCTCTAAAGGGCTCTCCCACTGCAATCACTGTGGATGGGGAGGGGAGGGGACATGCTGCTCAGGATAGAGGGGAAGGGAAGGGGAAGGGGAAGAGGAAGATTATTGTCCATTTTGGGAGATTGCTGCTTCCACAGCATGGTCTGAAGGGCGGGGGAAGGGGAGGTGAAGCCACACTAATGCATCGCCTCTGGATCTGTTCCTGCCAGGTGCTGGGGGCTGCGTGCCCCCCTTGCTTGTGGTTTCTGGGAGGCTGCATGCTCCACGGGTGCCCCTAAAATCTCCATCGTTGCTCAACACTGGCCCTGAAATCTATACTGTCTGTTCCCTGGTAGAGACTCTGGGGTGCCAGGCTTATTTGGGGCATCCTTTGCTCCAAAGCAAAGTAATGCTTCAAAGGAGCAGCAGGTTCTTCTTAGCACCTGCAGGTAATCAGCAGAAGCCTTGAAGCATGGGAAACACTATAATGTGATACAAGAAGTAATGTAAGCACTCAAGAGGAAAATTCAAGAGTGAAAGAAACTTATTCCAGAAAGAACTATGATCATTTTTCCAGTCTTACCTCAGGTTTGCTCCTATCCCATTTTACTGTATCTTCCATGACCTTTGACACTCCATTTACACACAATGTAAGCTCCTCGCCACTACCCCCTGTTTGGAAGCCTATTCCAGAACTTCACTTTATCAACGTGCCTTATTCAGGTAATCTATTTTTCCCTTTAAAAATATTTTACATGTGAGAAAACAAATGTTGTCTAGTGCTAAAGTAAAAGCATTGATAGGCAGGTTGCATTCCTGGCTCTGCAATTAGTTGGCTTTCTGAGCTTGGGAAAACTGCTTACCCTCTCTCTCCTCTTTTTGCTCCTCAGTTGCAGAATGGAGATGTTTATTCCAGAGAAATACTAGGATTTTTAATTCCATATATTTACTTCAACTAGTATAGAATGATTTCTGTAAGTAGAGAATAGCCCCATTAGTATCCCTCAACTTCCATCTGATTTCAAATCTTTATGTTTAATGAAGCTTTTCAACATTTAACTGCACAAGCAGCAATTATTGAAATCAAGTGAAAAGATCAACAACAGCAATAAAAGAAGTGGAGACATGAACAGGTTGTCCTGGTCAAGTCAGGAATCACCACAGCAGAAATTGAATGTGTAACAATATCTTTGTTTCTGAGGTTTTGAATGTGTCTGGACTCTTATCAAAAATCAGCATCATCAACAGTTTCCTCAAGGATCTTTGAGCTCCATCTCCTGAGCCTCCTGCACAGAGCAGCCATATGTTACAAGCCACACGATCTCATCCACAAAAGAGCCTTGCCTCTCAAGCATTGTAAACAGTTATACTCCCTTTTGACCACTAGATGGCAGTACGTATGCTGTTGTGGGCACCTGCTCCTGAATTATATGGTATTAGAGTTCAGCGTTTAGAAGTGTCTATGATTTATGACAATGATTCTCAACCAAGGTACCAGGGGACTCTGGGGCACTGCAAGGTGTGAAGAGATAAAAAGATGTAAGGAGGTAAGTTCCTCCCTGTCTGGCTCCTCTGCAGGGAGGTAAGCACTATAATAAATTCATTTTTAAATGGGTTGCTTTTCAATTCACAGAAGTTATGAAGGCATGCCTTGACTCAAACAAGGGATGCCTTAAGTCCAGAAAGGTGAGAACTCCTGCTGTAGGATCTGGTACTGAACTCATAGATGCTCCTGTAAAGCAAGCTGTAAGCATTGCTGTACCCACTCTTTAATTTTTGCCAGGCTATAGACAGTATTGCCAACTCTCATGCGTTTTGCTGTTGTTTTTGATGTCTATGCTTTGAGAATGTGAAAAACTTAGCTCTTTCTTTTATATATATATATAATATATATATATATATATATATATATATATATTCATTTATATTTAGAAATGAATTTATTATATATATTATATATATATTTATAAAAGAACTAAGTTTTTCACATTCCCGAAGCATAGACTTTAAGAACAAAGTCAAAAATCATGAGAGTTGGCAACACTGTATAGATTATTGATACAAGTAAAATATGAAGGAGTGAAATTTTAAAGAAGTGGCACTCTGAATTCATGCTTTGATTTGGCTGGAAAATGTTGATGCAAGGAGTCTCTCTTAAAGCAGATGAAAGCCCTGAAGGTGTCAAGGCATTACAAAGGGACCAGTGAAATACTATTCACTGCAATGAAATTGTTCCAAGTGGGAAAAACAATCTAAAATAGCACTTTTATTACATTTTATCTTAGCTTAATTTTTCAAAAAGCTATAATTTTCTAGTACTCTCCATTCCCATCCTCCCCACAAAAAAGAAATAAAAGCCCCAACCAAACAAGCAAGCAAACAAACAAACAGATAAGAGAAAAATGCAAGTATACATTCTTATAACATTGGTTTTAAAAAATACATCTAGCCAGTTGAAAATAGAGTTTGGCTTGTGTTATTTGACTGAAAGTTACATAGTGGACACAGGCTACTGATAAACGTTGCAAGAAACAAGTCTTCAGTCCAATCTTTATCATATTGCACCTAAAGCACAAGATACATACTTATTCTAGCATGGAGCTGGCTAGCATGACAAACTTTTCTCCCATACATTTTTTGGAGAAGCCAGAAGGGAAAGAGGTGATGTGTACTGATGGCAGGCCCACTGTTCTTTAATTTTCCCATCAGTTAATTCCATATATATTACACACACACGCATACACGCATACACGCTTTTAACAAATGTACATCAATATGACTGAATGTTTCTTAAACCTCTGGTGAACTGGCTTGAACTGCTTCTTTTGTGGTCGTGGAGAAGTGTTCATATAGCTAATTTTATTTCTGTGGAAAATCACAGGTTTTGGCAGGAAGGCTTTCCCTATCTCCTTCCTTGCCCCTGAGGTTCTAAGTTCACATCTGAAGTCAAAATTATCTAAAGATCAGGCAGTTCAGATGTGAGGTTGTGGTTCAGACAATCTCAGGATCTTATTAAAAATTATGGCCCTGATCATGAGATATTGGTCATCCACAGCTCTCTTTGATTTCCATAAGTGTTGCAGGATTTTAACATATTTTGGGATCGAGCTCCATGAATCTATCCTTGAATTCTGATGATCATGTTACTCTTGATACCATCAGTTAACAAACTACGGTTTTATTCACATTCTTGAGATATAAACAAAAAGGCAAAAGATCTTTTGCAAATTGCAAGTTTCACAACAGCAGTTTACACAAGTGCTATGATGGGCTGACATACTTCTCTTGTCATTATCATTTTAATGGGGTGCAGTGTAATACAAATACAGTAAGGAAACCCAAAGTATTTCACAGCAGATACCTGGAATTTGCCATCATTTCTGATTAATTTATTAAAGAGAAGATTTCTAGGCTCAGCAAGTGTGGAAAAAATGAATTTAGCATGACATTCCAGAACCAGCACTTTTGTAACAATGAACAATGATTTTCAGGCATGCTTAATACTGTCGATTCCACTGCCTGTGAAAAGGGATCAAATGTGTGGGTATTTCCACAGCTATGACAGTTCCTTTATGGCATATATGACATTTGTGTGTTTAATGACACTGCGTTTTATCAACAACATGTTTAGCATCCACTGAAATTGAACTGTGAATGAGATAGCTGTGCAAGAACGAGGCTGAACTTTCCCCTCTCTCCCTCCCCCCCCAAAAAGGATAAAGAACAATTAAACTGAGTTTTTCCTGTAAAAAAATTGAGAAAAACAATTTTAATCAGAAAAAGAAGCCTCTGAAGTGCCATAATCTGGATGTCAAAATGATTTCTAACCACCCACAAGAATATCAGCGTTGTTTTTCCAGTGATAAATTTAGTTTTTCCCCTTCTCTCTGATGCACATTTCAGTGATGATCTTGGAGACTTTTCAATTCCCATTTAAGATTTTAAAAAATGAATAAAGGAATCTTGGCAACTGCTCTCAAGCTAAGTAAGGAGCTGCTTGGGTGCAGAATACATCTTGGATGAATGTTGAATTCAGAGGCAATGCTGAACCAATGCTGTTATTTCCCAACTAATTCTCATAGCAACAGGCTTGCAAGGGACTTCCTGGGTCATTAAGTCCAGTTCCCTGTGAAGCAAGCAACCATGCAATAAGTCTGTGCCCAAAAGGGTTGATAAGAAGGTTCACTCCAGCCCCTCTTTTGTATCACAGCCACAAGTGCTCAGTTACAAAAAGCCCTCCCTGTGCCACGGGAAGGCAGTAGAGAAAAGAGAGCTTCCAGTGACTTGGGCACAGTTGGCAGATAATTTGTTAGGCAAAATATTCCTGTGGGATGGTGCACTCCCAAGGACTGCACTGGCTTGAAAACACCTAAAACATTTTTTTTTAAAGAAACAAGAGAGTGTTTAAAAGTTAAAAATAATCCTTCTGTGCCACCCCTCTCCTCAGTGATTATTTCACTGCCTTGCTGCTTCTCCATGGGGCAGTTACTTAAGAGCTGGTTCCAAGAATTCTCATTCCTGCTCTCACTCACTATCATTCTCCATGGTTATTTGAAGCCAGCAGCTAGCTACTTCTTGGGCCTGCCATGCCTGTCATCTGGTCGTTATGGCATTTTTTGTTCAAATTCTCTGTGGTGAGGTGGAGCCTAAAACCTGGATCTTTCCTGTCCTGCTCAAGTGCCCTTACATCTTCCTGTTATCTGAGACTTACAAGGAGTTATGTGCCTTCCTGGGGAACCAGAATGTGGAATCGGTACAAATGGCCCAAAATGCTACTTTCATAGTTAAAGTTAACTGTGTATTCTGTGCTCATTCAAAGGGGATTCGGATGTAGGCCTTAGCTCCTTTGTACTGCAGAGGATTTTGCATTACTGTGCTATTTATGCTAAAGGTAGGGTTGTCTTGTCCTGTCTAGAGTGCAATACTGTGAAATGAGTCTCCTGGTTTTCTTAGATTCTACCATTACGTTGTTTGTGATGTTGGCCAAGTAACTAGCTTCTCCTTGCCTCATTTTATCAAAATGAACATGAAACTTATCCTCCCTCCCCTCCCCCCACAAAGGATGCAGAAAGGTATAATTACCTGTAGAAAGATTTGTGACCATAGGTTGAGAGATGTCATTATGCTGAGTACTATTATAATAAACATGACAGCTATAATAATTAGGTGTTAATATTCATTTTATTATAAGCAATAATTATTTCAAGATTATTTTTTTCTAGCAAGTGGAAAAGCAGGAAAGTGTTACTCGGGGACTGAAATATGTTCCAAAATAAATCATATTAAATATGCATACCACAACAAGAAATAAGTGACAAGTGTAGTTTCCATAAACCTCAGTTCACTCTGTACATGTTTATCAGGTTGGTATATGCCACTGGAGAATTCAAAGAAAAAAATGGATTTCCTGTGCCAGCATAAAGAAATGAATACATATGGCATCACTTAGAGGGCATAAGGCTGTCCTTTTTAATAGAGGATCCAAATATCATTTATCAAGTATAGGATATTCACAAGACCTTATTTGGTAACATCTCAGGAGGCTTTTTGGCATTTGGCATCACATGCAGTTGCTGCAGAGGTCTGGCAGTAGGGCATGTTATAAAGGTAAAAAACTCTTCATGTGCCATCAATAAGGGAATTAACAAGTAACACTGATCAGATTTCCACTGCAGGGTGCAGAGCATATTGATTGGCATTCTTGAACAACCTGCAAGGTTTATTTTTCTCTTTTTGCTTGCCATATTTAGTAATGTCAGAAAAGCTTGAAATGACCATCTGTACCTCACTGCTACCTTCACTGGTCAAGGATTGTGAACCACAGGCCCAGAGGTCTCAGTGCTGCAAATACATACCTACACATGTTGTTATCATTATCCCAACAAAGCCAATGGAATCATATAAATAAAGTTAAGTAAGTGCAGACGTGTTTATAGAACTGAGGCCTTGGTTAAGATAGCCGGGGGCATGTAGTCTGATCCAAAGACCATTAAAGACATCCAATGTCTATTGACTTTAGCTGGCTTGAGGCATCTCAAACAGCACAGAAATAATGCAAGTAAGTCAGATCAACAAATTAATCCATTTTTCTATAAGATGATCTGTCACCTAAAACGTTGTTACTTCACTGATATTAAGTAAAACAACTTTTTGGAAAATTCAGTGTCCCTTCACTAAATTTTTCATAGCTCCTACTTCTAAATATCGTTAACAGGTTGCTGCATTATTACCATCATTTCCTATAATGGAACAGATTTTGTAGATCAGATTCCTGAGGGTGGCAAAATAACACGCTTTTGAGTCTTATAGCAAATTAGATGTTCCACATGAACTACTGCACAATTTGTATTTTTTCAACATTTCTAGTAAAACTTCTATGCAAACTAGCTTCTCTTGATTTAAAAATAGTAACTAAATACAATCTACAAACAACATAAATCAAAATCCTATCCAAAGCAGTTTTTACCCTAAGAAGAAAAAAAATGCAACAAACTCCAAGAAGTTCTCTACACTATTTGTTATTGCTATTACGTTCTGGGTAGGCCTTGCCAACAGATGGACAACATAAGAAGAGACTTGAAGGTACTCAATGTAGGGCAGGATTGGGAAGAGTTAGTTTATAACAGACAAGAATAGGCATGATCAAGGAGGCCAAAGTACTACAAGTATTGATAGAACATCATAAGTAGGTAAATATTATGTTCAAATTACTCAGATACCATTGTGATGAATGGCAGCAAAAAACACTAACACAGATTCATAGATTCCTAGATTGTAGGCCTGGAAGGGATTTTGGCAGATTGATAGAGACTTTTCCAAATAATCCTTACTGAAGACCAATATTAATACATAATGTACCAAATCAATATCCATTGAGATCTAGAATAACATTAGTTGGCTTAATTATGTTATCATTTATGTTTGGTAGAAATCCAGGGCATATCCACAGTCTACGGATTCTATTAGAAAGTGATACTATGCATTATCCCCTTACCACAGGCATGGGCAAACTACAGCCTGCAGCCCAGCAGGCACTTTCATCTGGCCCACAGCACCCACCAACTAATTGTACCCTGCCAACCCTTCTGCCCATGATGGTGGGAGCATGGCACCCACTATACATCCCCTCCCCCCCCGCAGCAACATGTTCTGTTGTGCCTTGCTCCCACCCCTGTGGACAGGACAGCCCAGCGCAGCCAGCATGCAGCCGCCAGGGAACCTCTTTGGCTTCTCCAGTGTCTCACTCACTCAGAGCAGAAGTTTAGGGAAGCAGCAGGGGCAGGGGCAGGGGCAGCGGTAAGGGAGCTGCAGCTAGGCAGGAGCATGGGGCTGGCGGGAGCATGGGGCTGGAGGCAGCGTGCCTGGGGGGTGGCAGCAGTGCAGAGCTTGGGTGGGCAGAGAGTGGATGTGAGGTGGGGTGGGGACCCTCCCAGGTGGGGAACCTCTCTACACTCCTGCATGGTACAAAGCCCCCTCCCCCCTCCCCCCCCCCCCCCCCCCCCGCAGGCAGTGGCAACAGCAACAGCAGAAGCAGGTGGGGTACTCAGGGCACTCATGCCTGGCACAGGCACTGGTGCCCAGCGGTGTGTGGCTTTGGCCAGTGCTGCGCATGGAGAGCAAAGAGTGCAGCCCAGCTGGGCCACCTCTATCACTGGGGCTCCCCACTATACACGTGCAACTCCCAGACTTGCGTGCCAAGGGAGGGAAGCTCCATGTGCTGGAGCCGGCTGTCTTTGCTGCTCCCTGTGGCGCAGATCCCAGAACTCTGCCAGAAGCCTGCTTCCCCACAGAGTCTGGGACCTGTGCAGTAGGGAGCAGCAAAGGCAGCCAGCTCCAGCAAGTAGAGCTTCCCTACTGTGGTGCGTAAGTCCAGGAGTTGCACGTGCATGGCGGGGAACCCTGGTGATAAAGTCAGTCGGGCCGGGCTGCATTCCTCACTCCCATGTGCAGCACTGGCTAGAGCCACGTGTTGCCAGGCACCAGTTCCTGCACCAGGCACAAGTGCCCTGAGAGCCCATGCTTGTTTCTGCTGCTGCTGCTGTCGCCACCTGCGGGGGCTGTGCACCATGGAGGGAATGTGTGGGAGGGTCCTTCCCTGACCAATGAAGGAAAAATGGGGAACAAAGTTGGTGACAACTTTAGGAATCATCTTGGCAAACAACATGTACCTAGCATGTGCTTTACTCCTGGTGGAAGCATGGATATGGCTAGGACAGAGATACCTACACATACCTCTGATCATGCAGACTAAACTATCTTGCACATTTGCTGTGTAGGCTGGTACATCCTTTGGCTGCACTTTCCAGCACACAACTGAGCACTGTGGGCTTGAATCATTGCTGCCCCATCACTTGTACAGTTATTTATATCTGTGCAATGGGTGTACATAGACAACACAGCAAGAATTTTGCATTCACATTGCAAATGCAAGTGTCAACACAAGGCAGGACAATGGTGAATCATGGACCGTGAAGGTATCTTGCCTGGCTGTAGGGAAGAGATTGTGGCTCCTTAAGCTTTTATTAAGTATTCCCTTCCCCCCCGTGACTTTGTAAGAAGAGCAGGAGATATGTGCAATTAATCACCAGACCTGGCATGAGTGTTTTCTTATTGAATCAAAGGGTGAGGCATTAAAACTACAGGCAAAGAGTTTCTGCTTGTAGCCCCAACGAAAATTTATTTTACTTCATGCCCTAAAGGAGTGGAATGTTCTGTAACAGTTCCAAAAGGGTTACCACTTCCATTCCTCACGTACTGGCAAAACATGACATACATTGCCAAATGCACTGTGTTTGCTGTCATTTGTCTCATGCCGCAATAAACAAAATAGCCATTTCCTCCTCCTGGTCTTGTCAGTCTAGTTCCTTTGGGTACTTCTTGAATTATTGCTCCACCTGCACCTGGCTGTCCTCGTCATTTATCAACTACATTATTCCTTGTCTCCCCCTTCCTGTTCAGAGGCAAAAGGGCAAGCAACTTTTGCCAGTCAAACTTTTCCCTTGTCATTATCTAACTTGGTGGTTGTCTCAGATGGTGGCCTTAAGGTAATGCCATCTCAGCTGGATAAGTCAGATTCAAAAGTCTGATAATTTATCGATTTGTCCTTTCTTATTCCAAGAATCCTCCAAAATTGCCAGCCAACAAACGTACTTAAATCTCATCTTTTCAGCCTAGTTTACCTGGCATGTATCTGAAATCGGCAAAAGAGATGAGTGACGAGTCCAACACTGACTTAATGGCAGTCCAAGATTGTTGTATTATTCCTAACACCGATTCTTGAAAAATTAACCGCATCTAGATGAACCAGGCTAAAATCCAATCTTAAGGAAAAGATTTCTCAGTAACAGCTGCAAAAAAAATGGAATAAAGGAAAAAATTCTGTGCTCTCATAAGAGAAAACCCGATCTCTGCTCTAGGTATACAGGCTGAAGGGAGCGGGAGGGAGAGGGGACACACACAGAGAGAATGAGAGAGACAAGTGCTGTTGCAACCATCTGTTTACTGTGTTGGCCGGGCCTATGCAGTCTGTGATACTGAATTCCTTCTCCCTTCTCACTACAAATCAAAGCTTTCCTGTGCACGGCTCAGTCATTTGAACACAGGGAAGCACTGCCTCACATAACCTAATGAGACTGAGACCTTAGAATCATAGAAAAAGGGCTAGAAGGGACCTCAGGAGGTCATCTAGGTCAACCCCCTGCTGAAGGCACAAACATCCAAGGTAAATGTTTGTCTAACCTACACTTAAAAACTTCCGCTGCTGGAAATCCACAACCCCAAGCTGCCTGTTCAAGGTTGCTTTAAGAACTCATAGTGGGGGCCACACAGTGAATAAGAAACACTAGGACCACATCCTGTTTGAAGACAGTAACACTGTAGGCAACTGGGCCTTCAGGCAGCCCTCGGAAAAGCCCACATAAAACTAATACAACGAAACTAATACAATGCCAGTTTGTCTGTTGCAATGTGTATTCTGGCGATCTTCCAAAAATCTGCTCTGTGCCCCCTGCTCTGACCACCTATTGCTAACCAAACTCAGCTCAGTGTTTTGGTTTAAATTTCAAAACATATGATTTCTTGACACTTAAGCATTTCATCAGCTTTCTGGCACTCTATGCTATATCACCTGTTGACCTCTCTTGTAGCTTGGCAGAGGGTAGACATCTTGTATTTTTGCCCTTTTGCTTCTGATGTTTCTTTCTGATCTTAGGTAAGTCCTAGCACCAGCCATTTTAAGTAATGTTTAAAATAATATTTCTCTTTAGGGACCCCTTGGCATATCACACAGAAAGCTTTATATGTTGTATCCATCTCATATTAGCTTATTCTGATTTTTTGGCAACCAAACACCTCTAAGCTGTCCAGGCACCATGTGGACTTTTTGACTACAGCTCCATTCTTCATCCATTTCTACCCCAAAAAATCTCCAGTTCTTTTTTCTAGATGATTCCTCAACTTCCAATCCCTAAATATTCTCTTTTATTCTGTTTAGACAAAACAGTTAAAGGCAGGAAGAGGAAGCTTTGTTGTATTGTCATTGAGGAACTAAGGCATACAATGATCAAGTGACTCAGGGGCAGAGGGAAAACTTGTACCAGAGACAGGGTTTGAACCCAGCTCTCTTGAGTCTCAACTCTTTGCCTTAACCTCAAGAAAATTTTCAACTCTAGGAGCCAGCACATTATCACAGTGAATCCTTCATATTATTTTAAATGGCTGATGTTTAAGGCAGGAACAACTGCATTCTTCTTACACCACCTTATTATCTGTGAACTCCATTTTTCTCCACTGCACATTTATTTGTGAGTAATTCTTTCGTTCTCATCTGAGAAAATTGCATGGGGACATTACACAAATCTCAGCCACCAAGAGAGCTTCATATTGAACATACCAAATGTATGCATTAGGTTTCTTCAATTTTTATTAATAGCTAAACTCAGAAAAAGTCACTGACAAAAACCATCTGGAATAATCATAATGAAAAACAAACAATATAATATATTCTACAGCTCCCGCCTAATTATCCAACTTGGTGCAAATACTATCAATCTAAGTGACAATTTACATGCTGAAACTCTATTAAAGGGAAAGTGAGTTATGCTGTGAAGCACAAATCAAAGTAACTCATCAACATAGACAACACGTTCAATGGAATGAAGAGCCAAGATACAGTAGTATTTTATTGCTGCTAATTTTTAAGTTTTGGAGACCTGCTGTGAAGTTGTACCACATAATATGGCATATCTGTTTATGTTTGGAGGAGGCATATATAAGTATCTGGCTATTCACTTATTTTTGGATGGCCACAGTGTGATGATTTTACATTTAAATGCCTTTCCCTCCTGTCCGATTGCTTCAGATGGGAACCTGGACTGTTTGTCTTAGACATGGAGCAGCTTTTGTTTTTTAAAGCCATCTTTCCTCTTCTCCAGGTATTGCTATGTTAGGATATAGGACAAGAGTGGCAGTAATTCAATATAAAACAAATTCTCACTGGGTGAGAGGGGAAAAAAAGCAAGGGAAAAAAACACTCTTTCCCTCCAATTCCAGCATCTGAACAACACATGGCTGCTTTCCATGATCTGTTTCACTTTGGAAGCTGGAGACTGAATCATTAGCTGCATCTGGTGTCCTTGGGGAGATGATAGAAAACACTGGCAGCAATGAAGAAAAGATGGTAGAAGCCATCTGAACAGAAATTAGTCAAGCATCCAGTCTGTTCTTGAAGTCCACGTACAAATGCAGTCTTATGCACCTTCTTTAAAGCTGAGCCTCAAAGACACAGTGAAATGATGCACCGTTACAGCATGCAGTGAACTTGCATTTTACAAAAAGTTTGCTAACAATTTTGAAAACTATAGCAGTCTGACTAGCTACAATAGGGGCAGCAGACTGATATTACAGTGGAACTCTCCAAGGACAGGTTTTAGCATGATGTACATGGGGATTTGACTACACAGGTAAACTCCCATAAATGTTGCAAGAACTACACTGAAACTTTCCCACTTACTGTTGAGGTGCCAAAAGGCCATCCTTTTGCATGAGAAAATGCACAGGAGGGCAAGTACCAACCAGTGAGCAGCTCCATGATATATGCTCTGTAGCCCAGGTGGGAAATAGCCCAAGACTTTCACATCGAGTTAACAAACAAAAGGGACATCTAGAGTTACTAATCAAAATCATCCAGAAAGAAAATGGCAAAATCTATATGATACATTCTCAGTTGATTTGAAAGACTTACCAAGAGACCTCAGACCAGTATAGCTGAAGGACAAGTCCTGATAGACACGTGCAGAGGACTGTCTGTTGCTTTAGCTACTAGAGAAGAGTCACAAACCACACTTACTGAGTGCTTTTGTAGCATGGCTGGCTTCCATCTTTCATCTGATGGACTAAAAACAGAGCCAGGATCCTCTCCCACATGCAAACAACCACTAAACCCAGAGGAAAAGTCACTGCCTTAGGACCACTATGACAACCACATTTGCCACAGGAAAGTGCTCTTTTCCTTGCGAGTTTTACCTGAGAAGGATCTGATGCTAATGCCTGCAGGTTAGTCCTGAACCAGAGGGTTCAGAAAACTGATGTACTTTAATCTACCATGGCACATTTAAGCACTAATATAATCTCAAGTGGTTGTATTTACACAAATTCTGGTCATGCTGCTGCTATTTCAAAAAAAGAAAGAAACTGGAGTATCTTTTTCAATCATCGTAAAAAGGTACCATCAGAGACCTGACTATGGGAGGTTTTTTTTACTTAAAGCAGGGGTGGGCAAAATACAGCACATGGACCAGATCTGGCCCACCAACTGATTGTATCTGGCCCATGGCTGTCCCACAGCACTCTGCATGGGGTCAAGCCCTGCCCACTCCCTCAACGGGCACCCCATGCCATGCTCCCACCCCGTGCCTGCTGACAGCACTGCTCTGGGCCTGGCACCAGCCCCAGCCCCAGCCCTGGCCTCAGTCAGTGCACACAACTTCCTGGCATGGGCAACTGGTGCCACCTGAGTCATGGGGGGCATGTGCCCCCCCAGTGGCCAGTCAGTGACCAGGGAGGGCCAGGGGATCCCGATCGGGCCAAATGGGAAGTGCAAGCAGAGCTCCCAGAAGTGGCTGCGGCACTACCAGAAGTGCCAGCAGTGCTTCACCTGGCACCCCCACTTCCCAGCCAGTGCTCACAGCGGGGGCACTAGCACTCCCACCTACCCCCCTGCCCATCACCTAAGCGAGGAGTGCTGCCTATCAGGGGGTGCACCAGTGCTCTCAGGGGGTGCACCCCCATGCACCCCCTATGCATCACCACTGTTCCTGGCACTTCTGCTCCTGCTGCTGTTGCAACTGCCTGGATCCTGCTTGGCTCCCCCCCACCTCCAGTAGCTCCTCCTCCTTCTCCTCTTGCCCCTTCTGCACTGCTCTGGACAGCAGGTAGCGTGGGAAGTGAGGGCAGCTCTGGGGATGCATGCCTGGCACTACATGCCCAGCCAGGTGGGGGCGGGGGGGAAGCTGTAGCTTGGTGGCTTCTGCCCCAGTGTGTGGGGTTACAGCTCCAGTTTCTGGCTGCCTTTCACCCACTTGGCCGCTTGGCATAATGAGCAGCCACCTGAGGGTGTCTGAGTGGGTGGAAGGTGGCCTGGAGCTGGAGCCCTGCGTGCTGGGGTAGGAGCTGCCCGGTGTGTGTGTGTGTGGGGGGGGGAGGTGTAGACAGGAGCACGGCACAGGCTGCCTTGGGCAGGAGTGGCCAGGGTTCAGCCACATGCAGACCACAGCCATGGGCCAGATGGGGGAGGGGGCAGACCACTCCTGCATCTGCACAGCACCACCCAGGCGAGCTCTGCTGCATCCTCCCCCTGCCCACTCCCCCCACTCCTTCCCTTCCTCCTGGCTGGCTCCAGGATCTAGCAGGATCTAGCCCCCACACACATGCGTATGCCCCCCCATACACACACACCCTTTCACATACACCCTAACCCCCCACTCCCCAAACACACAATACATAAGAGTAAGACTTTATTTTGAGCTATTGTGCAATTACTTCTATATATACTGCTCAAAAAAATATAAACCAGGACAAATAGAATGTTTTGAAATAAATGTGTTATAGTAGACATTAGATTTTTAGTATATGATTTGTTTTTTTCTATAATTTGTTAAAATGATATCTTCTGATAGATTGTATGTGTGCAGCCCTCAACAGCTCAGCAAAACTTGTTAAGTGGCCCACCAGCCGAAATAATTGTCCACCCCTGACTTAAAGGGTATGCTGCAGAACTTTGCAGGAAAGCGAAGTTAGGAAAATGCACTCCATAAAGGCTGAAATCTTGTGATTGGTTCATGCTGTGGCGTTCTCTCTCTACAGGGCCTTATTGCATAATTTACACCTGAACTAGCTTACCCAACTAGGAGCTAGATCTCTGCTGACATCCAATGTCCCTACGCACAATGGAGATGCACTTTTAGGACCTGGCAGCATCTTCACTTAGTTTACATCTGTAACTGGACTGCATGCAATAATAATGCACCATTTCTAGATGGATAAAACTTGGCAGGGCATTATCTTTCACAGGGGCAAGACTTAGGCATCAATATTGACACTTACTGAGTAGCACACCCAAGATGCTCACTTTTCAAAGCCTCATGCAAGTCACACAGGTCTGCCTTTGGCCCCAGTCATCTCATTTCAAACAGGGACCTAAACAACCTACTGTTAAATCTGACTCCCTCTCATCTTATGGCAATTTGATAAAAATGAAGAGCATGATACCTATAGAGGAAGAATGCTTCTATATTTGGGGAATAGAGAGACACAGAGGCACATGATCAGGATGTATGTAATGCAAGTCCATCTTTATGTCCTGTTACGCAGACTTTAACTTTCTTACTCCGTGTACCCAGCTGGTCACTCTGAACACTCACTAATTTCCCTTTTCAAAACGTGTTGGGTGACAAAGCTCTTATTCAAACTTTTTATAAAGGGACAACATGTCACAGGAATAGAATAGCCAGACAAACAAGACTCTTGAGCCCAGGGAAGGACAGGATTGGGTGCCTGAACTTGAAACCATGTTTTAGGAATTTATTCTGCCCTTTTGAGATGTTCAGCTACTACTCAATTGACTTTCCTGCATTCTCAAAGTCATATATCATCCTTCAGGAGTGCAGGGGGCCCTCCTTTGCTCTGGATAACTCCTCACAGGGGGAGGATATGAAGGGCATGGTGGCTCTAAGAAGGTCAGCATCAAGTCAAGGTGCTTTGAAGGCAACAACAAAAAAAAGGATCAAGGAGTTTTGTCATATCCCTGTACCTCTTAAGAATATTTCACCCAGATGTGATTTCATGGATGCAGGACTCGCAAGGGTTTGGCACTCTGGTCCCTATAAAAGTCTTTGACAGATTTGATATTGATCTTCCACCTTCTGAAGATACAGGAAGTCAGGCCTCCAAAGGCCTGGCTCAGAAGGGATGGTTGGGGTAGTGGACCTCAATTTCCTTTCCACAAACAATTCACTACAAGAGAGTGTGCCAATGGGGCTAATGAGGGATGTGATGACGTAAAGAATAGGTTGCTTTACCTCTGTATTGCACAATGCTTCAACATTACTCTGAGAAAACTGGGGACTGGGCATAAGAGGAATGCAACTTCAGGAATCAGCAAATTTCTTTGAGGCCTCAGAGGAAAAGCATAGAACACTTTCAAAGATAATTTACTTTCGTATCCCAAGACAGGGAAAGATGAGTTTGAGCCATCTACAACTGCACTTGAAATGATGGTGAGTCATCTGGTAATTTCAATTACTCCTGAGATGATATCATTCACTAAAGTAGATTGTATTACCTAGCTAGGAATGGTCACTCCAGACTTGATATCATGGCCTGCCCAATAGACCAGAGAGCAACAAGATTTTCAGTGGGTTGATTCTCATGAAAGCAGAAGAATCACATTTCTCAGCTCTCCACTATAGTTGAAGCCATCAGTGTTTAGCTGCAGTTCTCTATTTTGCAATGTCTTGGCCTACCTCTTGCTTTCTGTCAAGAATTTCCTGTTGCACCAGTGTTGGGACTGCAGTCTAAACTCATCAAAGTTTTTTAACACTTCTTCTCTGTTTCCCTTGCTGATAGCTCAGTACAGTTTAGGTTATTCTAGCTGCATTGGGAGACTAGCTGATCTTTTTTTCTTTACTTCTTTTCCTTTTTGCTGTGCTGTTCTTATTTGTCCTGGTTTCTGACTGCAGGAGGAAATCACAGACCCAAGACACTGAAGTCAGGGTGAATACAACACAACTTTGTATTCAAAATCTTTTTTATATTATCTCTTTTTTTTTTTTCTTATAGGCCTGCTAGTGGCCTTACCACCCTCACAAACATAGAAAAGTAGGACAAGAAGGGATCTTCAAAGGTCATCTATTTCAACTCTCTGCCTAAGACAGGTTTATCCCTATCTAAACCATCTTATAAAAATCCATTGTCTAAGCTATAAGCAAAGCTACACAGTCAATGCTGACACAACCAAGATATAATACCCTAGCCTGCCACAGGTAAAGCAGGGGGACCACAGTGGCCAATGTCCTGCTGCTGTAAAGGTTGTTAACATATGCTCAAGAAATCCCAGGAAGAGGGCCATGCTTTGTACTACAGAGGAAGGCAAAAACCTTCACAGTCCATGCAAATCTGACCATGGTGTAACATTTCTTCTTGACCTCAAATATGTCGATCGGGCTGACCCAGACCAGAGGGGCAAGACCCTGTAGCCAGGAACCTCTGGCTTTATGTCCCAGCAGGAGTACTGGCACACATCAGTCAAAATCTACAGTGCTGGCTGTAACCAACAGGCAATGTCTCTGACAAAGGCTTCAAAAACCTCATAGCAGTGTGGGGTGGGGAGGGGGAATTTCCTCCCTGTCCCATGTGGCAATCAGCAAAGCCCAGAAGCTTGGGAAATACCTATAGTAGAACATAGACATAGCCTAAATCATCTCCAACCAGTGGCTGTCCACACTCTTCTTGAACACCTGTAGTAATGGAGAGTCCACAAATTCCCCAGGCAGCATATTCCACTGCCTCATTATTCTAATACACAGTGCTTAAGGTTTCAACATAGGATTCAGTAGATGCAAGTTCAATTCTGTGTTCAATGCCAGTGTTCACCACATGAATATCTAGGAGTTATACCTGGACTCTGATTTTCCCCTCATTTTTCAGAAAGCAGAAAGAAGCTTGGTACACATCCATACATAGTATTTTTGCACCATTAAGACTGTTTTAAAATAACCTTTCTGTGAGCAATGCTGCTGTTATGTCACAGAGTGCCACCTGGAATCATAAAGTCACATGTTCATACAGTCTCATACAGTATGGGTCTCATACAGTTCATACCATCTCATATAGACACATGTTCATAGCCTTTAAACAATCCCAATTTAAAATAGAAAAACATCCCCTTCGTCAGATGTTTCAGCCAAATCTCTCCCAATTTGTAAACAAATTCCTAAGCTTTGTACCATCAAATAATTCTAGTCATCATGGACCATCTGCTGCAAGTATTTTTAGATCTCTATTTATTTATATTTTATTTATATATTTTTCTACAGTATCAGAAAAAAGAACAGGCCATAATGATCCCCCCAAATGGATCCAAAAGAATTGCCATGCTTGCTCAAACCTGTGGTTCATCTAAATCTAGTGTTCTGCCAAAGGCAATGATCAGTCACAGCTTGCACTATGGAAGATGCAAAAATCCCCTAGAGGAGGCAATTATCAGCAATGGGAAGTATCAGCTTTCTGTTGTACTCCATCCTGGGATCATTTGTAGTTGAAACATTCTGAAACATTGATCAGAATGAGGTATTTATGCTTTGGCAGATCAGCTGTGGTGCCCTGCACATTAAATCCATATCAGATGTCATTTTAATTGACAAAAAAACTTACAGTACACACACAGTTTTCTGCCCTTGAAATCAATTAATTCTGTTTTAAACAATGCTCTCACATGCCATAGTCTGTCTGCAGAACAGATTGCATAAGTCTGAAAGTAAAGGGGAGATGAGAGAAAAAGTTTTAGACAGAATGCAAATCTCAAACAGCATAACGCTTGTTGGGTGAAAACCTGGCCTCATTGAAATCAGTGAGAAATTTGCCACTGACTTTGCTGTGGTCAGGATCTCACCTTTTTTTTTCATCTTATCTTCTAAAACCTATTGGTAGGCCAAGATCCTATATTCTTCAGTAACTCACACAATGGATTATTTCATGAATACAGTTGCTCTTGAAAATAAGAAGTTAGCACGAAAATTATCTGTATCTCATTTTAGGTACTATCACAGGCACTGCAGTATTTTCTTTGATGTTTTTTAACACTGACATTTCAGCCTTTTTACTAGATATGCATTAGAGTCCAAATTTAATTCTTAGTTACATGACTGCAGCTCAAGAGACACCTCATTTTGCTTGCTTGCACAGACTAAGCTTGCATCAGATTAGTGCATCTGAGTGTGTGAGCAAACATAACTTTTGAAGTACTTCTGGAGCATGCCACCCTGCCATAACCAAGAGACTAGAGGCCCCACACTCCCTTGCGTGTCTCCTTGTTCTAGCCGCAATTTTGAAGTGGTCCAGTCGGGAGGTGTGGCAGGCGGCTGTATGTCTCTATGCGGCTGAAATACTTCAAATGTTACATCTGTCCCAACTCTGAGAGAAGAGTTAGATTTCTAACTTGAAAACACCTATTACGTAATGGGAGTGAAAATGTCTCACAAGAAAATAATTTAGAGGGTGAATGGCTTATTAATTTGTGGACTAGGAAATGATACCACAAACCCAGACATTGCTGTTCTTTATTTACTGCATCAATTCTATCTAGTAAGAGAGAGCGGGTTCCTCCCCATAAAAATACACAGCAGAACATTTAAAGATGTTAACATTCAAAGCTATAACCATCTGCTTATCACAGACATCTGCTGCATCAAAGCAGCAGACTATGAAAAGTCCAGAAGGCTTTAGCGTTCAAAAGATGCATTTGCCAGGAGACTAATAAAAGGCATGAATGTACATAAATTCTGAAAATACAGCCTCATTTCCTTGCTAGAGTATGGTGATTCTGACTTAGTATGAATAAGTTGAGGCAAAGGAAATCAGAGTGTCATATCAAGTGACACCCATATCCAAATTGTACCTAAATCTAGCGTTACACTGATCATTAATATGTGAAATATTCTTTATCTCATGGCCCTCCAAAATGTAACTCTTTCCACCCACAGTGGAAGTTTTCCTGCAGTGAGCCATATTCTTTTCTCACTGGAGACAAATCAGGTTTTGCCACCAAATTCATAGGGAGCAGAATAAGGTTAAATATCTCACTAATATTCCTCAGCTCTCCAACATTTTTGCACATGGAACCTGATTCAAACTTACTGAAGTCCTGGGGAGCATTTCCTTTGACTTCAGTGGACTTTGGGCCAGCCCCTTATGCTGGACACTGTTTTCTTCATCACCTCAAATTTCCTGTCTCTAAAGGTGAAAAAAGGACAGGGGAAGTTAAGGTTTATGGTAGGGTTGGGAGTGGTATCCAGCCCTTTGTAGCAGTGTCCCTTTGTGCTTGTGGAGTACCTTGCACAATGAGACACTGTGGTAATACCATATTTTATCACATAAAATGCACCTTAGAATAAAATACACACTTTATTTTTGAAAGGCAAAATGAAGGGAAAAAGATCTTTCCTTGTAGTAACTGACCAGCAGCAGCTGGGGAGCCAAGCCTGCTCATCGTTCTGCTCCCTGGGGACTGTGTGCAGCCTATACTTTTGCTTTTGCAGGGTAAGAAGCAGAAACTGCTCTTACTGTATGTCTTTGCATATAATCCCTACAATTTTCAGCAGCTGGCTTTTGGAAAAAATGTGTTTTGTATGCAAGATACATCGTATAACTATAATAATAATAAAAATAATAATTAGTATTACCAGGTGGGAGTCTAACAGGTTTTCATTAAGGAATCTACAGAAGACAGCTAGTGTCTGTAGGAGAGCTAAAGGTATGAAAGGAGGCACCTGCTAGAGGGTTTTTATAAGTGGGAGGGAAAGTGATCCTGCTAGAAAGTCAAAGGGCATTAGGTACTTTTGTAAAACTATAGTGATTGTGGGCAAGCTTAGAATCTACTTGAGTAGGAGGAGATATAACATTTGGATAAGCTTCAGGTGAACCCCTGATATTTTCAAAATATCACAAAAACAAAGCTGCCCTGAGTAATAAAGACATATAGCTTTTGAAGCATTTTGGGTACAACAGTGGCTCATCATTCATTTTTCAAACTATCTGCATGTATGAAATCAATACAAGAAGGGGCCAAAGCCTATATTGCGTACCTGAGCATAGAAACATCAGTGGGAATTTGGCCTGGGCAAAAAATGTGTAGACTGTGGGATTTATCTTAACATTAATAAGATATATCACTTTTTTAGGCTGCAGCATGAAGAGCAGAGAAAGTTTTAAGAGTAAAAAGGCCACACAGTAATGATTAATGCGGAACTTAAATACAAACAAGAACAGTGAGACGAGCTAATATAAAGCAAGCAAAGCATCTCATATGCCTTTCCCAACCCTAATGACTACAACATGAATCCCACCAATAGCCCAAGTTTAATACTGTTCACACAATACTACAGACCTCAGTGATACCCCTGTGTAAACCTGCTTTCCATTAATTACTTTTATTTACGTAGGTTTTGCATGTTGCTGTCAGCTTCATACTGCCCTTTAAAGCACAGTGCAAAATTAAAGAAATCACAAATATAGACCAGAACATTCAGCAATCTTAAAAGCAAGGAGAGTCAGAGTGACCAGCATACAGATTCTGCTCCTAACACAGTTCACCAGTAAAGCATTCTTTGAATAGGTAAGTTATTTATCTTGCCCATGGGTGTTCATTATTCAGTGCAACACAGACAGATAAAAACAGAACTAGCATTAGCAAACTTAGGTGGAATTTGGGTTATTTAAGAATCTTTACGAGATAAGAGAATAAATAAAGTTTGTTTCACAGAAATGAAGCCCTTTACTTACATGGCTTGCAAGAGCTCCTAGCAGCTGGAGTCTCTGAATTACAGTGCATGCAGATGTTTTGCTTTGTTGAAAAACCTCTAACTTTGGCACCGAAGACTGCACATAGCTCTCTGGTGCTTCAGATTGATAAGTAATTTCCTGATTCCCCTTTAAAAATATTCTCACATACTGTTTTATCAGTGGTGCACACTGACAGCAGAATGTAAAGCAGAGAATATTGTTTGTTATTAAGAGTTCCCTTCTTGGTTGAATCCAAAAAAAGAATCCTAGACCTCGGCAACTTGAGTAAATCTGCTATATCTGTTGGCTCTCTTCTGAATGCATATTTGAGCAGTAACATAAGAGTGGGCAATTTCAGCATAGGATCTGTGGTATGTCATGTTAAATACTAGTATGTTATATGAATACTTCCTGCAGAGAGACATTGGAATAAATATTGTGCATGTTTTTGGTTCTTTGTTTGCTCATAAAAATAAAATAGATAGAATCAATGTCTCACTCTCTCATCTTTCAACTCCCTGAGAAGAATCAGGCTTCTTAGTTTTGCTCCTTCTGCTTAATCTCATTTATATTTTTAATTAGTTCCCATTGACTATTATAAATGTTCATTTCTAACAGTTTCAATATCTCAGCCAGTAAACACATCCCAGATTGAAGTTTGGCATTCACAGTATCATATATAGCAGTGGAGTAGACTTAGCCTTTTACAGATTTTTCCTTCCTCCTAAAAAAGGTTGGCTTTTATTTTTTTCCTTTCCCTCTCTCCATCTCTCTCCTCTTTCACGCCGTCCTTTGGTACCGTTTCAAATATTTCTAGTTTTCATAAAACAACAAGACAGGCCTTTGGACCAAATGCCACTGGAGCAAATGGTTAGGCTGTGTCAAAAACAAGCTGGGCCAAGATACTCAGCTATAAGCTTTGAGTAAAAAGAAAATCCATGCTCTTCAACAAAATAGATGCAAAATTATTGGACAAATTGGATTAAAAATATAGTTCAGTTTCCATTTTAAAGATTAGTCCTGCAGGTGCCAAATTAATAACCTCTCTCTTCCGTTCTCAACAGAAAGAAGCATAGAAAGCATGCTTTCTATAACAATGGAAGGTGCCTTTCTTGTTTTTTAAAGAATACTCTCTGACCCTTTCAAACTGTAAGGTCTGTTGATATTTTGGTATGGACTATATTGGTTACTAGTTTTGAAAACAGTCCCACAATCCCTAACTCAATATAATTATTCCTAAGGGAGTAACTCTTTACCATTATGCAGAAATTCAGAAGAAAGATTTAGGGACCATCTGAACATCACTTATGCTCTATTTTGAGGTCTTAAGCCCAATGGCTTTCTGCTACCCCTACATCATAGACTTTCACAAGATAAAGAGAGTGAAATTCAATCCAGTATATAAAACAAGAATACTGCCATTAGCTTTAGTGAGCCTAGCATGAATTTCAAGGTGTACTTGGACAGATGTACAACAATTTACAGACTGGAGAATCTTTTCAAAGCACGTGCATATTTCTTATTAACACTGAAAAGGTTATGGATAGTGAAGGCAATGGGTGAATGGTAGACAGCAGCAAACCTCCTATAGACTTCAATAAATTGTTCTCTTAGCTTATTGGTTTCCTTTATTATAACTCACTATAATTTTATATTTGATATATCAAAGCAGCTGTATTGGTGACAGTACATTCTGGACCCAAAGGATTAAATTGGAATCTTTCTTCTTCTGTGGCACGTATGGTATCTTTTGGGGTGGTGCGAAACGGCAGCGTTCCGTTTCACCCGGTGTTTCAATGGTTCGACAGAACAGCGTTCCATTTTGAATTTTATTTTAATTCGAAACGGCTGTTTCATTCCGTTCGGGTGAAACAGTTTCTCCGTTTCGACACTGTTTCAGCATTTTGCCCGTAGGCTATAATGGGGAAGGTTGAAACAGCATACAACTTTGTCATTTCTGGCCTGATTTGGATGGCACTTGCAGGAACAGTAGCCCCTTCTAAGGGCATGAGGCCTGCCAAAATTCAAGGGGATAGGTGCAGGGGGCTCAGAGAAACTGCACCCCAAAGTCTTGAAAGCAAAACCTGTGTCACGTGTATGTGTTAAGCCACAGCAAGATCAAAACTGCAGGCATGCTAACCCCTGTGGAGGCCACAAAGCCTGCTAAGTTTCAAGGAGATAGGTGCAGGGGTTTGGGGGAAACTGTACCTCAAGCTGCAGACAAGCAGAACTCATGACATGGATGACACTGTGTGTGTTACGGTGCACCAGAGTGAAAGCTGCAGGCCTGCTAGCCCCTACTGAGGCCATGACATCTGCCAGCTGTCAAGGAGATCAGTGCAAGGGGGTTCTGGGGCCCTGCACCCCAGCTGCTGACAGGCAAAACTCGTGTCATGGGTGCTTGTGGGACTGTGTCTGTCTTGCGGCAGAGGGCTAGGCCCTGCTGCGGCCACGATGTTGGCTACAAAGGACCAACTCGCAGGATCATCATAAAATTCTAGTTTATTAGATGGATGCAAAAGTCAGATCATAAACCAAAGTTAAGGTATACTTGTAATAAAAATATATTTTGTAGGTGCTTTTATGAGTGTAAAATAGTATTCTGCATTGGTATGTCTCCCCCTCATTGTACTTGGTCTATTTGTTGTATGTGTCATGGCATTTCACCCTTTTATATTTTATATTTTATGCTTTTTAACTTCGTAACAAATGTACTTTATGTTTAAAAGTAAGTTGTACCATATAACAATGTTAACAAGTGTGGGAATCGAACCGCTGCCTTCTTGTATTGAGCTGGTCCCTGAGTGAATCATGATTGATTGCATAACACAGTAGCTAGCTATGATAATGAGTTAATGAGCAAGGATTAACACTTATAAAACCACAGACTAACCAGAGGAAAGAATCAATACAGAGCTGGGAACCTCTTGAAACTTCACTATTAAAGGTACAGAAGCTCCGGTTTGAACTAATAAATGCTGGAGACCGACTCTTGGGACTGAATACCCCCCGATCAACCGCTCCCAGAGTCCTATTCATCATGGCAGTGAATTAATCAAAATTTATCAGTGGACTCCCAAGACTGCACATACTCGCGGATGTGACCCCTGGGGCTGACAGCTGCCATTCAGCAGCCACCAAGAGGGACGAACCACTAGGTTAATGTCCCCTGGATTGGGTAAGCCCGAGAATTGGGGAGTCACCAAAATCTGCCAGAGAGGGATAAAAGGCAGCGAAGAATGACCCCCAATCTTTGACCTGAACAGCACCCTGCCTGTCCAGCCAGAAGGACCAGCTGGCAAACCGCTTCTGAAGCAACATCACACTGAAAGAAGACTCGATTGGCCATCGATGACAGACTCCAGTGCTTCAGGATAGTGTCATAGTTTCTAGAGTCAGAAGGGACCTGAACAGATCATGAAGTCCGACCTCTTGCCCTGGGCAGGAGTGCTGGGACCATAATACCCCAGTCAGATATCTATCTCCACTTGAAGACCTCCAAGATAGGGGAGAGCACCACCTCCCTTGGGAGCCCATTCCAGAGCCTGGCAGCCCTAACTGTAAAGTAATGCCTCCTGATATGAAGCCTGAACCTACTCTCAATCAATTAGGTATATCTTGACACCGGTGCTTAGTATTCATAGCTAGCTACTGTGAGTGTGTATGTATGCATGAATGTGTGTGTGTTTGAGGGGATCAGCCCCAAGGTTTATGATCTGACTTTTGCATCCATCTAATAAACTAGAACTTTATGATGATTTTGCGAGTTGGTCATTTGTAGCCAACATCATAGCCACAACAGGGCCTAGCAGGCCTGCAGTTTTCACCGCCCTCTGCCCCAAGACAGACACAGTCAGTTGCACAAGCACCCATGTCACGAGTTTTGCCTGTCAGCAGCCAGAGGTGCAGGGCCTCAGAACCCCCTGCACCTATCTCCATGACAGCTGGCAGGCTTCGTGGCCTCAGCAGGGGCTTGCAGGCCTGCAGCTGTCACCCTGTTGCGCCTTAACACACACAGTGTCACCTATGTCACGAGTTTTGCTTGTCCACAGCTTGAGGCACAATTTTCCCCAAACCCCTACACCTATCTCCTTGAAACTTAGTGGGCTTCGTGGCCTCAGCAGGGGCTAGCATGCTTGCAGTTTTGACTTTGCTGTGGCTTAACACATACACGTGACACAAGTTTTGCTTTCAAGGCTTTGGGGTGCAGTTTCTCTGAGCCCCCTGCACCTATCTCCTTGAAACTTGGCAGGTTTCATGCCCTTAGAAGGGGCTACCATTCGTGCAAGTTCCATCCAAATCAGGCCAGAAATGACAAAGTTATATGCTGTTTCAACCTTCCTCATTATAGCCTATGGCCGAACTGTTGAAACAGCATTGAAATGGCAAAACGTTTTGACTTGCCTCATTTTGTTTCGAGGCTGTTTTGACAATATCTGTTTTGTTTTGATTTTGCTGTTTCAACTTCAAAATGAGTCCAAACAGTGTCGAAACAAAACTGTTTGTGAAATTTCACACAGCCCTAATATTTTCCCCTTTAATGATAGATGAGAAGTCACTGTATTTTAAGAGCATGGTACTGAATTGTCTCATGTACAACATGCCCCCAAATAATATACACAACTTGTTTTTGAAAAGCAGAATGAAGAAAAAGGGATTTTTCCTTGAAAATATTGGTAGTTAGCAGTCAACAACTGAGTAGCAGCTTCTGCAGACTAAGCCTCTGTATGGGGGGAAGAGGGAAAGTGTCCATAGCCATCTTATAATGTGTACCCCAATTTCCAGCAGCTAGTTTTTGGAAAAGGTGTGTGCTTTATGTGAGAAAATACAGTAACTTGTTCTCTCATAACTAGAGGACAGGCACCTTCTCATGTCATGTAGCTGGCAGAGATGACACGGTAATATACTTGTTTACTCAAATTAGGATAGGCATACTACTGGGGAATTGTGGCAAATTCCAAGAGCAGTGGTTCTTAGTCTTTTTAGACCCAAGGCACCCCTCTACATAACTTTTCTGAATTTACTGGTACCCCATTTCTAAATGGTACCCCACTTGTTGTCTACAGGAAATGAACAGAGGAATTCTGCTGTTTCAAAGAACTCTGAAAGACTACAACAGGTCAGAATGTTTTTGATACTCATTTGAAATCTCTGGGTTTATTTTGTGAATTGTGCGTAGGTGTTTACACAGCTAACAGCACTAATATTGTGTGGCACACTTAAAAGGAACTCATGGCACACCTATTGAGAATCACTGTTTTAGAGGGTACATGAGAGGAAGGAATGGAAAAGGAGAAGGAAGGAAGGGGGGAATACAAATGGAGAGAAGGAAGAAAATGGAAAAATGAACAATTCTACAATATCTCTTGCATTCTTGGAAAGGGTAGCATGTGGCAATAGTGACACACAATATTCCTTTATTATTATTATTATCCATACCATGGATTATAGGGTTATACAGCTGCTAAAACATTATAAAGGCGTATGCAACCTGAAAAAGAAAGGAAAGAGTGTCTTCACATACAGGCTTGCTAACCTAGTGAGGAGGGTTTAAATTAGGTTTACCAGCAAATAGAGATTAAAGCCCAGAGGTAAGTAAAGACCCAGGGGACCTGAATAAAAGCTTTGTAAAGGGAAGCAATAGCAGAAACCTTAGTAATGTTCTCAGAATTACCTTAGTAATATATAAATGAAATGTTTATATGCAAATATGAGTAGCATGGGGGAAAAACAGAAAGAACGGGAGATCCTAGTATAAGGACAGAATTACAATGTAATTGGACTTGAGCTGTGGTGGGATAGTTCACATAACTAGAATACAGTAATGGATAGGTACAGTTTGCTCAGGGAAGACAGGGACAAAAAGAGATGTTGCATGATATACAAAGGTGATGTACACATGTTCTGTGGTACAGTATGAAGTGGAAGGTAAGCCTGCTGTTTGGATGTACATGGCAGTTGCAAAGCACAGCTGGGATTGGCTGGAAGGCTTGTTTTCATGGGTGTTGGTTAAGCAGGAAAGCAGCAATTGGGGAGGGGGCTGGAGTTCTCAAATTTTGGGGTGTTGTTTGGGGAATCCATTGTTGTTTCCTTTTCAGTGGGTTGCTTGTCTATTGTAAGCCACACTGAGCCTTTTGGACAGGTTGGGATATTAATCTAAGTAATATTAAAATAACTAAAACTGAAACTTCAATGCATTGTAATTTCAAAATTCCTGGTTTAAATGTAAAACCAGAAAATTTAAACCAATTTTTAAAAATGGAAGATCTTACTACTTCTTCCCCATTGAAAAAAAAATTCATTCATTTGTTTAGAAAAACAGTTTAAAGTAAAAATACTCAGTGAGCTATTGTTCAGTACTTGCGACTTAATGTCTCTTCACAACATTTTAACTATTTTAACATTTGGGTGGCATGTTTTTATTTGATGCTCAGTCTTAGTTTATTTTTATTTGTAAAATCTGTTAAAGATACCAAAACATACACGTAACTCCAAAGCCTGGTTTATTTATATATATATTTAATTTATTAGATTGATATCATGCTCTACCTGAAAAGTTCAGTATGTCTAAATAAGATGCCTTTCTGAGTTGCAGCTGGCTACAACCAATGATATATCAAGCTGAACAAGAGAAGAGGTCTTAGTTTTCAAAGAAGTTTCCATTCATATCCACTTGTTCTGCTGAATACCTAAAACCAAAAGTTTAAAAAATAGTTGATTTCAATCACTCTTTTTCATGATGATTCTCCCTCTCCTCCTTTTACATATTACCAGTTTCACAATCCAAAATGTGAGTATTCAGTGAAGTTGTGTATTGAAATTCAAACACATTTAAGCTTTCAATATTTTATTCTGGTCAACATTACATTAGCAACATAAGTCAGGAAGCTACTTTAAAATAGACAGGAATGTAAACAGCCTTCTCAAAACAAGATAAGACCATCTCTCTAGGTCAGGAATTTTAGTCACACTAATAACTGGTTTCATACCCAATAGTGATGCTTCAATACTGCATTAGAGTAACAGAGAAACAACCAGTGTCTTTTCTACCTGTTTCTGTTGACTATTCAGGTGGAAACTGAAAGGCCAGACTTTCAGGTAATAGTTTGAGCAAATGTCAATTTAAATCAATGGGGTTGTACTATTGAGAACCTCATCCAAAGATCCCCTAGTTATTTTAAGCAAATATACTATATTAATTTAATACTCTACAGCATTATAACCTCACACTGGAAGTATTCCTGTTACCAAACCAGTGACACATACCATGTGCTTATGGAACCATTACTGATAAATGCTTCCCCACATTTTTTTTCTGTAACAAACACTGTTGCAAATCTTTTCTCTGTGCACTCTCTCCAGCATCCCACTCACTAAAGTCTTCTACACTGTCCCTCCTGCTGCCTTCTTTCTTAGGTACAGACATTGTAGTTGTTGACTCAGATCCCAGGTGCAGTCAGGTGTACCTCTGAGCCACACTTCTGGGCTAGGAACAGAAATTGCACATAAACCAGTGTAAGTTATCAGAAACTGGTTCAAATCTGTAACACAACAGAAGTTCAGTTGTACTTAAACCACTTTCAAAATGGCTGAAACCAGTTTAAGATAAACCTGGATGGATGTAGTACCAGATTTAACTGGTTGAGGTCAAAATGGTTTGACTCAGATCCCCTCCAGATTCAAGCTAACTCACAGTCCCCCAGCATCCTAGGATGCTTTGCACCTCCCTACAACCCCCCCCCCCCTTCACAAAGTAGACAGGTTAGTCTTGGCCCAAGCTATCTATTCCAGCCCAGCAGGAAGGCATGCTGTAGCACCCCCTGGCTTCTGGACTGGGCCCTTAAGGCATCTGGCTGTATTTCCAGAATCGAAAGTGAATGTCTGTTCACTTGCTCATCAGTTCAATCTATGCAGCTTAGACTAAGCTGCAAAGAAGGAACTGATTCAGCCTCAGGCTTTCTGACTGTCTGTACTTAGCTGTGTGGGGTGTTCAGGGGTGCCCTTCAACCCCAAACCCCTCTTTGCCTCTGCTGGTTGACCACTGATGACACATTGGGCATGACAACATGTGCAATTAACGCTCAGAAAGCTTACTGCATAATAAAATACTGCACAGTGAGCTCTCCCAGAGTGCATCTCTACACACATGCATCCATTGGAATCAAATTTGCTCCCAAAGGCAGCAGTTCAATGCAGGGATGCTCCTGCCTTACTCTGCTACTATATGGAAGCCAGGGGGAACTCTAGGCTCTCCAAGGTGCCAGCCATAGGCTGGCAGGGGGCACCAGTGTTGGGCCTGAGATGTGGGGGGAAGAGAGGGGGAATGAGGGGAGCTGTCCCACCTCCAGGGCAGCTGCCTCCCACCCTCACCCCTGCCCCAGGCAGCTGCCTGCTGCCCAACCCCCACTCTGACTGTGGCACTTGGCAGGGACAATGTCCCCTTGTCCGTGCAACAGGCAGCTCCACATCTGGCTCCAAGATCAAAGTCAGAGACTGGGACATTTCCCACTCTGATCTTGGAGCTGTGGCCAGGAGCTGCCTGCTGCAATGGCAAGGGAACATTGTCCCTGTCTGGGCTCTGCGATAGATCACTTTTACAGGTCTCTTCTTTTGAAATGTAAATTCATCCTTTTCTGGAAGGGTCTGGCTCAAGTGCCAGAGACCATGTTGGCAAGGATCTGTCTGATGAATAAACAAACTCATGGAAGAAAATTAGCACCTGACAACTGTGCATAGGTGAGGAACTTAGTACTGCCTTATTGAACAGTCTTGACTAAAATATAAACATATATGACAATTACATTTATATCAAATACCACAGCTCATGCAAACATAATCATGTATGTACACATGCCATATCAGTAAAACAAATTCAAGAAGACATGTATAACATTCCACAAACACCTGAAAATATTGTAGGTTTATGACAGTAATACATATGTGCAATCATTTCATTAAGCCTATCATCTTGTTCTCTGTGGGTTTTCATTTTCAATCATTTTCACAATCCATTTCAAAATTTCCTACCTTATTTTTCAGCCTTGTTAGCCTTGTTAGGTTATCATACACTGCCTATTATCCTTTGTTTAAAACCTCCTTCTAATTCTCTTCACCCATCTAGTCCTCCTTTCATTTTTCTGATGTTCTTTATCAGTTTTGTTAGTGTAGTGGAAGAAGCCTCCCTTCTGGAGTCATTTTGTTTCAGACTTTCTTTATTAAATCAGCAGCAAATACATCTTCTCTCTCTTGTTTATGCATTTTAATTTAACTGTTATTTCCTGCCATTCAGCTTTACAGATGTATTTTCACTTATTTTTAAAATGCAGAGTATGTGGGATAGACTTTATCTGAACAATCAATACTCAACAGACTAGGATGAAGTACATGTGTCCATGTTTCAGGAAGTGGCTCTAAATGTTGCAGTGTGCTACTATGCTATCCAGCTGTCTGTCTCAATAAAAGAGGCTTTAACATCCAAAACTGTTTGTGAGCTATTACTGGATTCCAAGTTTGATTTCACGGCCGCTATACTATACTATACTATACTATACTATACTATACTATACTATACTATACTATACTATACTATACTATACTAGCACCCATCCTCTCATAAAGCTCTTTGAGACATTTGGCATATATCAAGCACAACCCCCTCCTCCCCATTCTGTTACATAAATATATCTTCAGTACAAATATCTGGAATATACAACCAGCTTCAAGGCCAACTACTTAGCCACAGGTGTTCCTTTATATTCATTCCTACTTCCAAGATTTTTCATTTTTCACTTGACAGACACACAATTCAGCCTGTGGTACACCTACACAGCATGTGTACAGATTGTTTAGTTGTTCTCAGTCTTCAGGCCTATTGCAGCCATAGAACAGCTGTGTAAAGCTAGAACAGTGTTCCAAGTGTTTTGTTTCACTACAACAAAAAGTATTTGTGTCCTCTTGGTACAGTAGTAGATAGTAGTGGTCTCTAAATACTATTGCAAGGTTTAAAGCATCTGTTTTACTAAGCAGAGAGAGGAAGTTAGTCGGGCAGTTTGTGAGCAGTTTTCTGGGACCAAGAGGCGGAAGAGGAAGAGGATGAGAAGCCAGGCACCAGATCCCGTTCTGGGAAAGGTAAGTGAGCCAGGGCTGCCTGTGTGTTTGGCTTGCTGAATGTTTGTTTGGTGGGCTGGGTGTTTGGGCATGTTTTCTGAGCAGCTGGGCATGCTCCTAGCTCAGGGGTGGGCAAAATGCAGCCCGGGGCCAAATGCAGCCCGCCAGGCCATTCTTTCCAACCTGTGGGGCCCCTAAAAATTTAGAAAATTAATCATTTATCTGCCCCTGGCTGCCTGTCATGCGGCCCTTGATGGCTTGCCAAAACTCAGTAAGTGGCCCTCTGCCCAAAATAATTGCCCACCCCTGTCCCAGCTGGATGATTGCTGCCTGTGTCTGACAAAAGCCCTAACAAGGGGGTGGAGCCAGTCCAGGCCCAGGAGTGTATAAAAGGAGACTCCCAGAGCAATCAGGGAGCAAGTGATTGGGGGAAGTAAATAGGGTAGTTTGCCACCCTGCTGTTTGAAGGGGAGTCTTTAAGTAAGTCCTTTCTTTAATTAAGTATAACTAACCTACATTTAGTACTAGTAGCTAAAACTCAGCAGTGTAGGGTGCAGACAGAAGTGCAGCTCCCAGCTGTAACCAAAGATTTCTGCAAAGCATTTTGAGTTGCAAGGTTACCCCCGACCAAACAGAAGTTCACTGTTGGCTCCAAGGAGATGTTCCTATAGCAATGGCCCCACTCTCTGCCAGTGCTCACTACTTTCAGACTAGAAAGGGGAAAAGGCAGTGGAGGGAGCTTGTTCTTGGGGTTTACCAGCCGGTGCTACCTTGCGGGGAGGGAGGCTCCAATACCCCTGGCCCCACTCTTCAGGGGGGGCTGGAAAAACCCTAGATTGAACTCCCTTCATTCCCTTTCCCCCTCCTCCCGTCCCATTCTGAAAACAGTGACAGGCTGGGAGCTCTGCAGACACAAGTTACAAAAGATGCTACATTTTGAAATGTCCTTATCTGATCCCTCATGCAATGAGGGATCAGATTTTCACCAGATTTGCCATTTTTGAAGCTCTCTGCAGCTGTGGACTTGTATTTGGTCACAGCTATAAGCTGCTTTTTGTGGCTAGATTGGGCAAAAATGATCACTTGTGCTGCACCTTTATTAAACCAATCCTTAAGTCCCTTGTTGAGGGCAAGTTTGCCTGGAAACTCTCTCTCACCTTCTTTCACTGTAAGCTTGGTGAGAGGAAGCAGGCTAGCAGGGAAAAGGGAACCTTTTGAGACCAAGGAGCAGTGAACAGGCCAGTTTACAGGAGAGTCTACTAGGGAGAGTCTGCTTGGAAAAGGGGACAGAAAGAGAGAGGCAGCACATTAAGAGACCTGGGGAAATGGCTGCAGGATGTCCCAATGCTAGAGCTACTGCCACTGCCAGCTCTTCCTCTGCTTGCATCTGTGAGGGGTCTGTCCAAGCAGGACCACTCACAGTCAAGGCTTCCACCCAGGTCCTGGTTTAGCGCTGTGGAGATGGCAGTTTGCAGGTTCCTTCCAGTGACAGCCAGGTGGGGAAGTGCTTGCAATGTGAGCAGTGCCTTCTGGTGGTGTCTCTCAGACAGCAGGCAAGAGAGAGACAGGAGGAGGTGGCAAGGCTCTGAAACATCTTCTGCCATGAGAACTCCATCAATTTGATGCTGGAGGAGAACTCTAGGACTGCAGAGGAAGGACTGCCAAAGTCAGCACTGGAGAAGGAAGACGACTTGGACTCCCAGGAAGGTGGAAGCTGGAAGCTTGTGACCTCTGGCAGTAAGCAGAAGTCTACATCACCACCTACAGCAATTTCCCAGGAGAACAGATATGGAGCTCTAGCAACAGAGGAGGAGGAGCATGTTCCATTGGTGGAAGAGGCCAGGCCAAGCCTCCCCGACATTGGGAGGATCAAGATCTCTGCCACCAAGAGGAAGCGATGGGTGTTGGTGGTGGGAGACTCCCTTCTGTGGGAGACAGAGGGAGACAGAGGCATCCATCTGCTGGCCTGACTTGTTGTCTCGGGAAGTCTGATGCTTGTCCAGATCCAAGATGTCATGGAAGGATTACCGAGATTCATTCAGCCATCTGATTCATCTGGCCTGGCCAGAAGCAAACGTATCCTGCAGATCAGTGCCTGACTGCACAGATGCATCAGCAGGGCTTTGGTTTCTCTGACCACGAGATGCTGTTCCAAGAAGAAGGATTACTAGGAAGAGATGGGATCCACCTGGTGAAGAGAGAGAAGAACAGCTTTGCAGACAGGCTTGCTAACCTAGTGAGGAGGGCTTTAAACTAGGTTCACTGGGGGATGGAGAACAAAGCCCTGAAGTAAGTGGGAAAGCAGGAGACCTGGAAGAAGCACAAGCTGGAGGGGGTAACAAGGGAGGCCTTCTGATTGTTCCTGAGAAAGTAGAGCAACTGGCTACTTACCTCAGGTGTTTGTACATGAATGCACAGAGCCTGGGAAACAAGAGGGAAGAACTGGAAGTCCTTGAGCAGTCATGGAACTATGACATAACTAGAATAACAGAGACTTGGTGGGATAGCTTGCATGACTGGAGCACTGTCATGAATGCATATAAACTGTTCAGGAAGGAGAGACAGGAGAAAAGAGGAAGAGGAATTGCTCTTTATGTAGAAGAGCTGTATGCTTGCTCAGATTTCTGGTATGAAAATGTAGATGGGCCTGTTGAAAGTTTCTGGGTTAGGGTCAGAGGGGAAAGCAACAAGTGTTATGTCATGGTGGGGATCTGCTACAGACCACCAGACCAGGAGGAGGAGGTGGATGAGGCTTTCTTCAAACAGCCAGTAGAAGTTTCCCAATCACACAGCCTGGTTTTCATAAAAACTGGAGGATAGGACTAAAAGAAATCTCATGAGGTTCACTAAGACAAGTGCAAAATCCTGCACTCAGGATGGAATAATCCCAGGCACTGCTACAGGCTGATGACTGACTGGCTAAGCAGCAGCTCTACAGAAAAGGACCTGGTGGTTACAGTGGATAGCAAGCTGAATGAGCCAGCAGTGTGCCCTTGCTGCAGAGAAGGCTAACAGCATAGTGGGCTTCACTAGTAGGAGTGGTGTCAGCAAAGTGAGGGAAGTTATTCTTCCTATTTGGCACAGGGGAGGCCACACCTGGAGTAGTGTGTCCAGGTTTGGGCCCCCAATACAGAAGGGATGTGGACAAATTGGAGAGAGTCCAGGCGAGAACAACAAAATGGTTAGGGGGCTGGGGCACATGACTTATGAGAGGCTGAGGGTAGCCTTCAACTACCTGAAGGGTGGTTCCAAAAAAGACTCAGATGGACTCTTTTTTTCAATGGTGGCAGATGACAGAACAAGGAGTAATGGTCTCAGGTTGCAGCAATGGAAGTTTAGGTTAGATATTAGGAAGAACTTTCTTATGAGGACAGGTAGTGGTGGAAGCACTGGAACAGGTTAGATAGAGAGGGTATGGAATTTCAGTCCTGGGAGGTTTTTAAGACTAGGTTAGACAAAGCCTTGCCTGAGATGACATAGTTGTGGATAGTTCTGCTTTGAGCAGTAGGTTGAACTAGGCCTCCATAATTTTTTATGATTCTTTGACGTGTAGCGATCAGGCTATGCATCTCTGCTTCAGTCAGTCTATAAGGTGCACCTCAACCCTGTTCTCCTTCTGTTTTACTAGGCACCATATTATTTTTGCATACAGCACAGCCAAGAATATAAAATGTACCTTGTTTTTAAAAGGTAGATTGATCTTTCTTTGTAGTAAGTAATTGATCAGCAGCAGTTAGGGAGCAAAGCCTGTGCATTGTTCTACTCCCTATGAGTCTCATGCATTTTTTATTTTCCCCTTTCCCATAACCAATAGGAATGATTGTTACCATATTTCTTACATAAACTGCACACTAAGATTTCCAGCAGTGGGATTTTGGGGAAAATTGTGTCATATGCAAGAAAATATAGTACTGTATATGCTTTCATAAACATCTCTGATTGTAGAGGGCTTATGATCTATAGCTTGAGCACTTTGGCTGTCCCCTGAAAACAGCATGAGGACTCTAGAGCTATGGACCAGTTACTAAGAAGTGAAGCAAAGTTTTGAGTGGATGGGAGGAAAAGGCGCTGGAGCCCAGTATGGCTGGGGGAAGGCATTTGTTGGCTCAGACAGGCTTTGTTGCCTTCTAATCTACATGTCTAGCTGTGGCCCACTATTCTTTGTTTATAGGGGGTTTCACCTTTGTATGTTTACACTTTGTGCAAACCCTTGTGCTTTGTCCATAACATACCCACTTGCTCCCATGAGTCATCACCAGATGGACTTACAGCTATAGAAAAGACATATCATCCTGGTTCTGCATATTTACCTCAGCCTTTAATCCTCTGGTAATATTGCAATGAAGATTTATTGGCTAAGCAAAGTAGTAAACTTAGGTGACAATCAATGAAGCCTTTTCTATGAGCATCTATTTCTGAAGCTCAGAGTATCTAATAAATAAGGTTGGGGTGGTTCTGTAGCCATGACAATCCAGGAAATATATGGGAGGCAATGATTTTTTTTATATTATTTTTTATTGGATCAACTTTTATTGGACAAGTTTTTGGGAACAAAGTGCCCTTCCTCGTGTCTGGGAAAGAAGCAGACATAGCTTGAGGTCAATAAAAAAAAAAAAATCGAATATTGACTTCTGTGTAATTCCGTATATAAACGTGAAGCAGTTAAAAAGTAATGGAGGGGGGCTGTAAAGTAGGAGCAAAGAGGTGTTATCAGGAGTAGCTTGTCTAATAAATAAACAATGCCTAGTATCCATATTAATAAATAACAGTGCTTCAGTAGAAGTTTCTCTAATAAACAATTCTATAGAAGAATTCTGTTTATTCTTCTTTTAGATTTAGAATAAATGAATCATACTAGATATTATAGGGCAGAGATGGGTGGCTGTCTTAACGAGTTTTAAGTTCAATATTCAGTGTTGATCACAGATGTAATACAGTTGCTGAAGTGCTGACCTGGTATTCAGAGGTGGCAGTGATTCCTACAGAAACCTACTTGTAGTGCATGTCATCTAGGGTTCTAGTCTCAACAGTCCTCAGGAAATGCTGTGCCTACCATCCCAAAAGCATTCTGCTAGTTTTTGAGAACTATATTGTGCTATATCAATTTTTTTTTTGCTTAGGCTCGTTGCTTCTGACAAACAGAAAGCAACATTACAAGATACGGTTACTCAACAACTCAGGACAATCTGCTTGATGAAGAGAGATGAAATCCAGCCCTGCACACAAAGTGAACCTCAAGAGATCAGAATTACTGTAGCGAGCATGTAGCACTTTTGATCTTAGGATAATGGGAAAGTAGGTCTAGAAGGGACCTCCCAAGGTATCTAGTCCCTGCTCAGGGCAGGATCACCCCTGACTAGACCATGGCACCCAAGTGTCTGTCCAACCTGCTCTTAAACATTTCCAGGGATGTAGAGTCCAAAGTTCCACTAGGCAGCCTGTTTCAATGCTTGATCATCCTCATAGTCAGAAAGTTCCTCCTAATCTCCACTAAATTTCCTATACTGAATCCTGAGGCCATTGCTCCTAGTCCTGTCCCCTACAGCTACAGAGAAAAGCCCATCTCCATCCTCTCTCTAACCCAGTATCTGTTGGCCTTTTTGCAAGAAGGGCACTGCTATTGGCTCATATGCAGCTTATGAGCTACTGTAATTTCCTGGTCCTTCTCTGAAATACTGTATCTGAGCCAGTCATTTCCCAGTGTTTATTTGTATATGCAATCATGTTGTTCCCAGTGCAGGACTCTGCACTTGTTCTTACTGAATCTTACCTAATTTATTGCGGATCATTTCTCAAGTCTATCAAAGTCATTCTGGATTCTAGCCCCACCCTCCAGAGTATCTGCAACTCCACATAACTTGGTGTTGTCTGTAAATTTGCTAATCATGCACTCAGTCCCATCATCCAAATCGTTAATGAAGATATGAAACAATACCAGACCCAGGAAAGACCCCTGGGGAACCTCATACAATACTTTCTGCATCTTAGAATCTGAGCCACTGATGGCTACTTGTGGGTGTGATTATTCAACCAGGTATGTATCCACCTTACAGTACTTTCTTCTAGTCTGCATTTCTTTAGCTTGTTAATGAGAATGTCATGAGAGATGGTATCAAAGCCTTGCTAAAGTCAAGATATATCACATCCATTGCTTTCCCCCCATTCCATAGAGGCTGTCACCTTTATCACAGAAGGAAATCAGGTTGGTCAGGCAGGACTTACTCTTGGTGCATTCATACACTACAGTAAACCTCAGTAAAATGTCTGGGTGCATTTTCAGGTGGTTTTGTCAGAGAACAATATTGTTTTGTGTAACTTGGTTTTGCAGGATAGGAAGTTTCACCTGACTACTGAAAATTTATGAGCTCTGGTGGCATACAAGGTCAAACCTGCGATCAGATGAGGCCAAACAGAGTTGATGGGCAGAAAATGCTATTACCACAAGAGAAATATTGTCTCTTTGCAAGACAGTTGCTATGGCTTGATTTTAATGACAGACTCAGTAATTGTAAGCATATCATAGCTATGCTCTTTCAACACCAGCAGTTCATTTCTAGAACTATCATGCCATCATGATGCCACAAGTGTTTTAAAGATGAGCTGGCTGTTGTGGAAAGAAGCAGTGACTGGCTTAGAGAACAAATCTGTGTAGCTGAACGTTCTTGTGTTATGCACTAACAATTCCTGATGACTTCAGCAGGAATTTAGGCATACAGGAAAAGTAGGATCAGGACTTATGAGTGGAGAGGGTCAAAACTGTTTCAATGAAATGCTCTGAATCATCAAATGCTGGATGGATTCAGTGTTTCAGTGGAACATGCTGATTCCATCAAAACCTTCAATGGGAACCAGGCTGCTTGTAAGGCTGGACAACTTGCTTCCTGGTATCTTGCCAGGTTGGTCTCCTCCAGCTCCCACAACAGCTGTCTGTCCAAGCTGCCCAACCCAGGCATCAAGCTCCTGGGGAACTGGGCAGCATGGGGAAGCAGGTTCCTGCTTCATGAACAGCTGCGCCCCCTGTTGCCACCCTGCTGAACTGGGCAGCCAGGAGCAACCTAAAAAATCCCATTTTGATTTTTCTGAAATGGAAATGTTCAGAATTTTTCCTGCAACAAAAATTCTGATTTTTTTTTACTCTGTTCCAGTCCAGAAAAGGGATTCCCCTCACCCCGCTCAAAATTTTTTTTTTCATACCTCCACAGCAAGAAAAAAATCTCATTTTCCAGCCAGCTGCCCCATAAGACTGCTTATGAATTAATTTTGTATAATATTTATCATATAAGATGGCAAAATGAGTTCTGATAATAGCTACAAAATATTACACTCAAACTAGGGTCAGCAACGTTTTCTGGCAGTGTGCTGGAATGACCCAGCCATGGGCAGATCCAGGATTTACTAATGTGAGATGTAGCACATTGCCTCTCAGCACACAGGCTAAGGCATGGCTAGAGCCCCAGGTTGGCCATGGCTGAGGACAGTGGAAGTAGTGCACAGGTTTTTCCTTCAAGCTCCTCATCCCTGCCTGGCCACATTCCTCAGGTATCCCTTGCTGGCCAGAACCAGGTATTGAAAGAAGGATTGTGTGCACTGCCACTGTTACTGGCAAAGCCCGACACCCTATAAAGCTTTCCAGGTAGCCTGCGGCTAAAGTGGGCCAGGAGTGGCTCTGGGACTCCACCTGTCTCTGTCAGCCAGAGACACTGATGGGAACACAGGACAGGTTCTGCCTTCCAGCAGGGGATATTGGTTGTGGGGAGGGGAAGTGGAAGGGGCAGGTGCAGGGAGAGGAAACCTACCCACTGCTGTTGCTGTCTCCTGCCAAGCCTGGCACCCAATGCAGCTCTGGGGCTTCCCATGCAGCCAGGGACCATGGCAGCAGAAGACAAGTGCAACTGCTTTGCCGCATCAAACCTTGCATCTTTCCCAGACCAACTTGCATCCAAGACCAGCTGGTGCTAGGACCCAGCCACTGCTGCTACTCTAAACTGCCATTTCTCTCCACTACTGAACTCTGCCAAAATCCCTGTTCTGCAGTCTGGACAGATGTAGCTCACAGGCTGTAGGCTGCTGACTCCTGCTATAAAAAAAATAAAAGTTAGTAAGTGAAACAATGCACAATGCTAAAGGCAGGAAGTATTGTGTAGATATCAATTTGAAATGGCCAAATATTACAAATTGACCAAGATGGTGAACCTGAAGAGTCCCAGGAACCATCTCATAGAGGCCAGCTCTTTCAATTTTTGGTCCAAGCATGTTTTGTTTTAGAATCTGGACGCTTCCCTCTGCTTCACCACGGACCAATTTGTGTCAAAGTGAGCCATGGAGGGAGCACTCTTCATGGATGAAGATGGCCAGGTGGTTCTAATCTCTGGTTAAGATGATAGGTTTGACTGATGAACGAATTCATGCCCCACTGCCTGTAGGGCTATGCACTTATACCTTTTGATTTTAAGATTTTTTTAAAAAATAAAGGTAAAAAAAAATATTACAAATAGTTTGAAAAGGTTTGGCTTACAAATAGTTTGAAAAGGTTTGGCTCCTATCTTCCTACCTGAAGATAGGAGCTTTTAGAGCAAGCCATGAAGGCACTTATGAAAATCCCATTCTACATTTTATCTATATTGGCAGAACTGGAATGCTACAATTCAATAGATGTAGAAACAATTGGAACCAAGAGATATAGCTTCACTGTCACAAGTGAGAACAGAGCCATAGATGTAACAAGGTCTGGCAGGTAAGTATAATTTGAAAAGGCAGGTAAGTATAGTTTGAAAAGCATATTTTATTCTTATGTATTTTGCCTACCAGTTACCTATCTTATGTACTTATAACTCCCCATTCCTGTAATATCTGACTGCCAAAACTTTTTAATATACATAAGTATACTAATTGTACACTAATATGATGTATTATACTAATAATGATAATTACTTGTTTTGATTCCTCACGTTTTTCCATTAAGTGTATTATATGAATACATCTTACATAATAACAAAACTGCAAGCTACTTCTACAATGTACTTTTTTAGAGGAAAAAGGTGGGATTAGTAAGATGCTAGCTTTTCAACAGACTTCACTGCTAAAATAAGAAAGGTTAAAATAAAGATACTTGTGGTGCTTACAGCATTCACTGCTGCTTCACATATGCCTGTTGATGTACATATGCTTGGCAGCTGTCTTATGGGTTATAGAATGCTTTCATTTAAAATACAGCTTTTCAAAAAAACTGAAAAAAATTAACAAACACTGGTGATAGAAAACAGGAATGTGCACATAGTTCACATCAGAGTGTCAATGAGAAGTAACATTACAGTTATCCCAAAAGTATATTAAGGTAAGTGTTGCTAACTAGTTTAACTTGTTGCTCCAGAATAGTAAACTTAAGACATCTGGAATCTATTTTTATTTTAAAATTTAACTTTTCACTCAAAAGGAAATCCTGTGAAACAATGAAAGAAGACAAGACAGTATTATAAAGCTCATATCCCAGCTTCTAAGACTATTCATGCCCTAGATACTTGACCCCGACACTTTGACCTCACTGTTTAGCTTCTACTAAGTAGCAGCATTTTATGCATACTCCAGCCAAGATACACAAGTGATGTGGAATAAGGCAATCAGCTAAGCAGGGCAACAGTGCTGTTTCAGGGGAAAGTAATGTAAAATATTAGCTCTATTCATACACCTAGCTAGAGCTCATTTTGCTTCATGGTGACAACATGGTTTCTATTTACATATCCTTGTGAGTCCAGTGTGACCAGACACAATCTTGGACTCATGCTGCTGTACTAACCCAAACCCCCACACTGGTGATTTCAAGGTGGCAACTGTACCTCATGCTATATTACTGACATTCATTCAAATGTTCTCAGTTTTAATGTAGGAACTAGTGAATGATAGGCAGGATTGGTGTAACTTCTTACTGAGAATACATCACTGAGAGAGAATTTTCTCTCAACTGAAGACAGCCAATATGGTTCTTTTTAAATAGATAATTTATTATGTACTACACAGTTAAACTTTTGAGTCTCTAAAACTGAAGGACTAGCCTGTCAGCTGTCATGAGCTGGCACAGCTCCATTGATTGCAGTGGAGCTATGCTGATGTGTACCAGCTGAGGAGATGGCTCAGATTGTGCACAGACCCATTCATCCTCCTCATGTGTACCACTAGACTATTACCCCAAATCTGTCAACTGTCACAGTCCTATATACAAATCAAAGATCATGCTTAGCCTCTTTCTAATGTCCACATATGGTTTCATTTGGATTTATTGAGCAGTGCAATTTATGAACATCCATGACCTGTATTAATAAAACTAACTAGAAAAAGTGTCAATTGTATATGATTAGCTTGAATCTCATGGGATATGAGCTTTGTGCCAGCTTTCAGCCATTCCCCTTTCTTTGTGGAGGAGTGGTGTCTTCTCCCACTATTAAGATTCAGATTTCAGTCATTACTCCATGAATAGTATCAAGGTGAACAGGTTCACTGGAACTGGGGAGTGGTGCTTGTTTTATAGTGTTAGTTTGTGTGACTTTCTATCAAATAGCTAGTGTGCCTGAGCAGCCTTCCTTAAACTTGGCATTAGGCCCCTTCATGTTATTCTATTTATATCATATGAAAAAAACATGTATGCCAGGATTTAGATTCATAGATTATAAATACAACCACTGAGAGATAAGATTAACTGCCTCTCCTCCTCCTCCACAACACTGAAAAATAACCATCCAGAAATAAAAATTAGCTGCAGGCCATACTGAGCCTATTTGCATATACAAGTCCCCCATGCTGAAAGCTGTACTTGCAGCCTGCTCTGAGGGTACATCGATTTAAGCTCTTTCAAACCAAAGGGCGAATAAAAATTCTGTAAATTGAAATCTGTCACTTCACTTAAAATCAAGGTAGCTCCAGTAGGACTGCTTCTGGTAATCAACTGCAGGGATAGCACCAGGAAAAAGGTACTCTTTCAAGCAGTCCTCAGACTGTCCTAAAAGTCAGAGCTTTATAATACCCATACCATAAGCTCAACATAGGGTGCAACAGGCATCTAGGGAAGCTCACAGAACATCCACAGCATAATGAGCAACTAGATTAGGTGACTGTGTCAAGTAATGCAGTACATGGTGGCAGCAGGAAAGCACTTTGAAGTTAAGGTCAGACCTTCATTTGGTTAACTTTAGCTCAGCTATATCAATTAATTTATACCAGTTGAGGATCTTCCCACAAGAGGCTCATCTACTAAACCTGTGGTCCCTAGTTGGTCAGATAGAAGAGAATCACCGCTCGGCTTTTTTGACCCCTAAAAGCTAGTGGCAGAGGGTTTTTTGTGTGGGTGTGGGTATTTTTTTGGGAAAACAGAGGCAATTATGGGAACAAAGTTGTAGTATCTCTCCTAAATCTTTCTAAGTAGAGAAAGAAGGTACCATGATAGAACTGGGCAATATTTTTTAAACCAAGAGTTAATTTACAGAAAGCTGGAATTTTTGAGGGACCAAATCTATTCCCCACACTAAATAAAATTATGGTGAACTGTTTTGGTCAAAAAGATGGGGGAAGGGTAATTATGTTGCCATGAAATTTAAATGTTTCCACTTTGGTTTAGCCAGACCTAATTTTTCTTCCTGATTTTTTTTCTACATAGATGTGGAGGAAGTGAATGCAGTGGTTGGAGCACAGGACTGAGAGTTAGGATCTCAGTTCTTGGCTCTGCAATTGACTCAATTTCTTTTCCTTTATTGCCCGCTCCTGCTTCCTTTTTACTTCTTCTGTCCTTTTATACTCCTTCCTTCTCCCTTCCTTTGTCCTGCCTATCTGCAGTTCTGTTTCTTGTTTTTTCAGAGAGAGGTTTGTTGGATTCTAATATAGTAGTACAAGAGTTTAATCAGTCTCTCATTTAGTGCAAAGAGGATGACAAATGAGGCCTCCTACTGCTCTAGCCCCCTGGAAATGCTGCATTGGGCAACTGCTGCTTTTCAAATGAGAAGCAACTTTTGAGAGAAGTGCTGGTTTATCAACACAGTGTCTCTTAGCATTACTCCCATTTCAACGGAGGGTTTGATTTTCTACACCCTAAGTTAAAAGCTGAACGCAAAGCATTTGATTACAACTCACTTGGCTAGCTCTGAGGAATATAGAGAGCCAGACTTCCAAACCCCACCGCCTAAACTGTACTGGTAACATTTGCATAGCTCTGCACTGTGCATGCAGAACCTGTGAGCACCAGGATGGCTGTTCACATCTGCCAACCTCCACTATGCACTTAGAAATATGATCTAGGATGTCCACCCTTATAATTTCTTGATGAAATTTAGGTTACCTGTTTTGACATTTACCTCCAAAAGTGGGGAAGCTGGATTTGAAAGAAAGCAGGGGGTCCCTGACATGAAGATTCTAGAAATGGAAAAAGCTTCAATTTTCATTTGAAAAAGCATGTTTCTTATCATTTTATGTGGATAGTTTTAAAATCATAAACCACTGCCTGCTGGGCAACAAGGCTGAAAGGGGCAAGCAGGTGGGCTTCACTTGTATAAAAGAAAATGGGGCTACTTTTCCTTTCTTCTATTTCTTCCTTTCTTCTCCCCTTTTATTTAAAAGGAGTCTAATACATTTGGAGGATTCATCATAATGGCTCATCTTCCAAACTGCTCTCAAACCCTCAAGCTGGCCCTCTACAAATTGATGTGGAAGAGGTATATAGGGCTTGATTACAGGTGAGAGAAAACAGGGTGGCATAAAAAATGGGCCAACAGCCCACCCCAAAATGTAGAGAAATAGACGAGGAGCAGGAAGAAATAGGGAAGGTGATTTGTTCCAGAAACTACCGAGAAGTATTAGCCCAAAAGTTCACTGAAAGATGATAACTTTAAAGCATCTGGAATATTTTAATGAGATCAAGATACTTTTGATATTTCCTGACTGTGACAGGGCTAGTTTATAATTGCAATGACATTTCAAGGCATGCATCATCCTGAGATACAGCCACCTCAAAGGTGGTTGTCATGTGGACTTGTATCTAACCTTATCTGACCATTAGTTGACAAAACTGTTGGGTCTTATTGAATTGGAACCCACGCTTCTAAATCTGAACAGTTAAAGCCGAGAGAAAAGGGGTTAAGCACTGGATGGGGACTCAAGGAACCTATGCTAAGTTCTCAGCTCCCAATCTCTAGGTTGTATTGATTTTTTTTCCCTCACCCTTTGGCTTCCTTCTCTGCTTAGCTCATCAAGACAGAGACTCTCTCTCTGTTTGTTTGTACAGCATTTTGCCTACTAGGGCTCTAATGCTTGAATGAGGCCTCTGCTGCTAATAGGATGCAGACAACACATAAGAGAGATGTAATTGGCCATTTTGCACTGTAGGCAGAGATACTGGAGTATGGAGGAGAGCACTGGGGTGTCCAGCATGGGAAAGTCCTACCTGACCCCAGACCTTGGCTGATGCTGTTGTCATGAAGGCTCCCTGGAGGCTGCCATGAAGGGGTTCCCTCTAAGTCCATGTGGAGAGCTGGGGCCCTGCTCACCCACCCCTAGTTACATTTCTCATAAATAATGCCAATATAAGCCATAACCACAGCAGGTCTGTGACCAGGTCTCATCTCACTAACCTTCATTTCATCTCCCCAACACCTCATCCAACATTAAGAACTCAGCACTTTAGTGGTGTATAACAGCCACAAAAGAAGGCAGAATTTGCCCGCTTCACATGGCTCTAGTTCAGGGGTGGGCAATCATTTTGTCTGGAGAGCTACTTAGGGAGTTTTGGTGAGCGGTTGCAGGCCAGGCCAGGTCAGCACCCTCCCCACCGCAAGCTTGCCTGCAATAGCTCACCAAAACTCCCTAAGTGGTAGATGGCCCAGGGGTGCTAGACAGGGCAGGTGGGCAGGGGCCCCATGGAGACTGGCCTGGGACCCCTGCAGGCAGGGCACATTTGGCTGGGTGGGTGGGATGGGGTTGGAGGGGGGAAGTAGTGTCTGGGAGCGGGCAAGCAGATGGGGGTGGGATTGTGTGGTGGTGACACCGTGGAGCCAGGGCAGGGCCAGGGCCGAGCCGTGCACATGGCAGGGAGCTGCACCCCCCTGCCCTACAAGCCATCCATGGCTTCATTCCTCTCCCCAGCTGGGCCCTGCAACCACACATTCACATTTCTGCCCCAGGCCTCATGCACTGCCCCAACTGGACAGCACCCCCAGCCCCAGCTGCAAACCCTGTCCCTCTCCTTTCTTCACTGTGTGGGCCTCAATCTGCTCCCCCAATAGACTTACCTGCAGGCAGCTGGGGGAGCTGCTTTCCACCACTGCCTGGGGCTGTATTTCTGGTCATGTGCAAGTATATGCAGCACACATGTATGTGGCGTTCCCTACATCCCACTCCCCCCAACTCCAAGAAGCCCTTTGCTGGGTGGAACTCTGCCAGCCTGCAAAGGGAAACCCACAATTTCCCATACTTTTCCAAAGTAAATGGAAATCCCAGATTCCTGCATGATACTATGAACGCATTACAAATGCTGTCCCAGAGTCATTCAGCCTCAGACCGGGACTTGAAGTTTCCATTTTGAGACTGTTCCGCCCAATTAGGGATGGGTGGTCACCCTAGAGGCAGTGTGGGGCAGCTTAATGCAGTCACAATCTGTTGGTGCTGCCCTGCATTCCTGGTCTGTGCTGTCCACAGCCATGCTGTACTAGGGTTGCCTGCATGCACATGTGCTGGGGCGGGGGCAGCAGGGGTTGGGTCACAATCTGCCACGTGGGGAATAGATTGAGACTCTGCCCTGGCCCCAGCCCCATGCTGTCAGTGCCCCATGATCCAGGCTCAGACTCTGCTCTGGTCCCAGCCACCCATCCCACTCATAGATTCATAGATGCTAGGGTTGGAAGGGACCTCAACAGATCATCAAGTCTGACCCCCTGCCTAGGCAGGAAGGAGTGCTGGGGTCAGATGACCCCAGCCAGATGCCTATCCAGCCTTCTGTTAAAGACCCCCAAGGTAGGGGAGAGCACCATCTCCCTTGGAAGCCCATTCCAAATTTTGGCTACCTTTACCATGAAGATGATGCCCTTACTCCTGGATGATGCTCCCTGCCTGACTACAGCAACACCCCCCCCTGGCCAGCTGAACACACACTGTCCACAGGGGGCCCAGGTCAATTTCTATGGAGACCCTGACCGCCTGCTCCATGCAGCACTCCGAGGTGCAGGTGCAGGGTGGAGCGGCTGCATGCACCATTGGCTGGACTGCCCCCAAGCCTGGGCTGGGTGGGGCTGAGGGACATGCCGTGGGCCAGATAAGACTCCTGGCAGGCTGGATCTGGCCTGTAAACCATATTTTGCCCTCCTCTGCTCTAGCTTGTCTGGCTACTCTGGAACAGGAAGTGATGCAACGGCTTCCAAAGGGAGGAAGGCTGCCCTTTGGCAAACTCCCATCAATGCCTCACTTTGGAACTACAAAGACAGCATGTTTCACTGGCTAAGCTCAGCATGCTTGTTATATACAAACGAGTCCCTGAATCCATAAGCATATACATATGTATCTATATTACAGTCCTTAATTAAAGAAATCCTCCCCAGACACTTTTGACCACATTAATAGGAAAATGCATTAGAACCTCAGTTTGAAAAACTTCAGACACCAGGCCATTCTACAGGACTTACAAATATTATAGGAAGGAAGCGGTTGGCGACAGTAACCAACACACAGTTGCTTCATTCATGGACAAATTCAGATTACTTATCCAATTTGCAATACAGGATTAAGTCCCTGCCCCCACCCCAAGTGCTGCAAAATTTGGGGATTAAGTTGTTTATTTTTTAAGATAAATTAGGAACATATGCTTTTGTTGACTCAATGGAAAGATGACACGTACAGTGCAAACCAGCGGGCTGAGTTTCTCAGATGTTTGTCATGAAGTTGCTGCTACAGTCATTGCATAGTCCCGCTGAAGGCAACGACAGAGAGGATTTGGCCTCTCTCCTGCGCATTAATGATTGGAGGAGGAGCCACATAGCTTCTCTCAGGCTGTAGTTAGAGTGGTTTTTGAAGAAAGTCAGAACAGCAATTAATATTTTGAACAGCGTGCATTAGGCAGACCCTTCCTTTTAAGGGCATCTTGGCAGTTTTTCTGTCCAAACAAAACTGTTTCTGTTATGGGATCATCTAGCCTTAATTTCAAAGAATCCAAAGCTTGTTCCAGACTAACCACAGAGGTCAGTTAAACATGAGAAACAATGGCATTTATTAGTGTATGCAGAAAGAACAGTTCAGCTATTTCTTCTGATGAACATGCTGCTAATTGGGGAATCTAATGTAATACAGATTATAACCTCAGTGCAAACCGCAGTGCACCTCTGTTTGCGGCACACACTTCCTGGCTGCTGAGACAGACTGAACACATCCAGAGATGTGCTATGGTGAAGTCACCTCACAATCATTTTCACCTCATACATAAGATATGAAAACAATCTTCTATGCTAAAGGGCGTATTCACAAAAGTGGAACGAACAGACTGAATCCTAGCAGATGAAGGGATCTGAATTTATCTCTGTATTACAGAATTACACCAGGGATGAAACTGGCTTTTATTTCTAGTATCAAATTGATCCCACTGAAGTCAATGACAAAAAATGTTTTTAACTTTAGTGGGGCCTCCATATTACCCATACTGTTTTAAATGTTGTTGTAGATGCTGAGCTATGCAGTTTATAATAGCCAGTGGTTTACAACAGGGCATGGTAGTGAAGCAGTGAAGATGTCTTGCTACAGCTCAAGAAGCAGGATTTTGAGCTTTGGACTAGATTCATGCTGAAGGCTGTCCCCAGCTGACCCTGCTAAGATTGATTTCCTGGTTAGTCAGGCTGGGAAGTCAGGCATCCAGGTGTGTGCAGTTAGTGATAGGGACTGGTATGTCTTAACTTTTCAATGCTGATGGGCCATTTGGCTTGAGTGGTCTCAATCTATAACATGTGGCCCACCAAGAGAGAATATGTTTGGAAGAGACAAAGGACTGGGATGCCTGCTAATTCACAGGAAGATTATCTCAATTGGCATGAATCTCTGGTGCCCTGGACAGGGCTTAGATCACTGTTTCTTGGTAACAGATAATGATCTGCATGTAGATCTTCAGCATCTGAGCTCTACATAGGAGAAACTGTTTTTATTTAAAGATTAAAGTCAGTCTCTAGCCCTTTTCCTTGAGAACATAGCCTTGACAACTATATGCTGATGCATATCACAGCAAACCAGTCATGAAAGTTAAAAGGAATATTCAACTGGGCTCCTCTCCTGCATAAGATGCCCCTGCCCCCAACAAGCATGCATTTGTTGCAGAGAGTACATTATTTGTACTTGAGGCATATCTCAAAGAATCATCTCCTCAACTTTATCTAAACAGTAGGTACAGCAGTATGATTTTCTCAGACAGAAATGGACTACGTTGTTGCACTGAGCGAGTGTTAGGGGGAAAGGGGCTGACATGGTCAGCAAAATTTTTTTGTAAACCACCCAAAAACTACAGACCTGTCACTGCCAGCTAAGAGGCTCGGTCCCTTTGGGTGCGGACAGATCTTCAGGCCCCTGCTCTAACTCATGCAAAAATCTAGAATTTTTGCTTCCAAAATGATACCTTTTATTAGGTATCATTTTGGAAACAAGAGTTCTAGACTTTTGCATTTCTTTTTGTCTCAGACTGATATGGTTACCATATACATCCCTGCTCTAACTCATGGTATTTTACATAAAGTGCCATGTGTTAAAATGCCCCCTACCTCTGACCCAAAAACATGTTCACCTTGGATGAAGGAAGGAAGGGAATCAAGCCTGCCTAACAAGCCAAGGAGCCCCATTCCCCAGGTGAGGAGCCTGGGAGGAACCCCTCTCCACAGCCCCCCACCCCTCCCCGGCTCTGGGGCTGTCATCAGGGATGGAGTGGGGGGGGGGAGTGAGGGGCAAGCCAGCAGCAGGAACTGATGGCTTGCCTGGCATGAGCTGGAGGGATTGGGGGGTGGATCTCAATCCCCTTGTCTTGTGGGCCCAGCCTGGTTCCCCCCAGTACCCCAGCAAAAGGGACTGGGGGGGTGGGAACCGCAAGGCCGGGGGTGGTTCTGATCCACCCCCACCCTGTCCAGTTCCAGTGCATCAGCTCAGCACTGACTGCACAAAAAATTAACCCTAGGAAACACATGTTCCTTAGGTGCTCTAAAGCAGACCACTTTTATAGATTCATAGATGTTAGGGTCAGAAGGGACCTCAATAGATCATTGAGTCCAACCCGCTGCACATGCAGGAAAGAGTGCTGGGTTTAGATGACCCCAGCTAGATGCTTATCTAACCTCCTCTTGAAGACCCCCAGGGTAGGGGAGAGCACCACCTCCCTTGGGAGCCTGTTCCAGACTTTGGCCACTCGAACTGTAAAGAAGTTCTTCCTAATGTCCAGTCTAAATCTGCTCTCTGCTAGTTTATGGCCATTATTTCTTGTAACCCCCCAGGGGCACCTTGGTGAGTAAAACCTCACCAATTCCCTTCTGTGCCCCCGTGATGAACTTATAGGCAGCCACAAGGTCGCCTCTCAACCTTCTTTTGCGGAGGCTGAAGAGGTCCAGGTGCCCTAGTGTCTCCTCATAGGGCTTGGCCTGCAAGCCCTTAACCATACGAGTGGCCCTTCTCTGGACCCTCTCCAGATTATTCACATCCCTCTTGAAGTGCGGCGCCCAAAATTGCACGCAGTACTCCAACTGCGGTCTGACCAGCACCCGACAGAGGGGAAGTATCACCTCCTTGGATCTATTCATCATGCATCTGCTGATGCACGATAAAGTGCCATTAGCTTTTCTGATGGCTTCGTCACACTGACGACTCATGTTCATCTTGGAGTCCACTAGGTCTCCAAGATCCCTTTCCGCTTCCATGCCACCAAGCAGGTCATTTCCTACGCAGTAGGTATGCTGGACATTTTTCCTCCCTAGATGCAGCACTTTGCACTTCATCTGATACCTCATTTGAGAAAGGTTAATTTTTCATGCAATTGGCCACTTTAAAAGCTGTCACCATACACATGTATCACAGCACTTTCAGGGGCCCAATTGCACAAAAAATGTAACTTCTGTCAGTGCCTTTCAGGTGTGCTTGACCTCTCTGTGGCTGTGGCAGCTGCACAGGGACTTATTCCTTACATTCTCATATAAGGCATCTAGATCAGGGGTTGTCAACCGGGGGCATGCATACCCCTGGGGGTACTTTGAAAGGTCCCAGGGCATTCGTGGGAGCAGGCAGGGATGGAGTGCTGCCAGCCCATGCTGCTGCCTCACAGGAGCAGGGCCAGAGTAGGGCAAGAGCAGGGCTGCACAGACATTGCTTTGCCACTCACCACATCCCTGCTCTGCATCTAGCCACCATCACTCCCCCTGCTCTATGTCTGGCCACTCGCCAACCCCCTCCCCCCACCTTCTGCATCCGGCTGCTCCCCTCTCCCCCTGGGCTACACTGATTAAAAAGAAGGCCGCCAGGGGTACACTTATTAAAAGTGCAAAAGGTTGAAAACCCCATATCTAGATGAACACAAGTAAAGACAGAAGTAGGGTGAATCAAGGAGAGAGAGCTCTGCTAACTCACTGGGAGAGAAAGCATGGCTTCTCCCCCTGCTTTCAGCAGAAGAATGTGAGCTGTGTTACCCATTAACATCTGTTATTTAACTGCTGCACACGTTACTGCATTACAAGATCCACACAAACCCAGGAGTGGAAGTCCTATAGTTGCTGCAATTTATCAAACTCTTCTGATGCCTGCCTGTCCAAAAATAAATACAAAGTCTGAAGAGGTGGACTTGGAGAGAGCTTGTAGACTTCTAAATTATACTACTACTTACTGGCCAGAGGAGCCTCACATTTTGATCTTATGCACCAGCTTGGAGACCTTCTTCCCCATACCCTGAACACCGACAATTAAAATAAACCTCCTCACGTGTAGAAACAAAGGAGACTGTTTCTCCGACTGGACTTTCACCTACCACCGTGGAATCCACCAGAGGCTGCTGATATTCTTCCCACTATCAAGCAGCAGCTACAGAAACCTATCTTCTGTCACTACTGTTGCTGCTGGAAGAGCAATTACTTGAGGAAGTCACCTACAGGCCCTTCCATGAGATCCTGGGAAGGGAGAAGTGTGTTGGATCAACAGTATTGGTCTGAGAGGACTGATGAATTTGGGAGACGGAAAGAGTATGAAATGGATTATCTCAGCATACAGATAAAGCATGTAGAGACTGAGTGGACTTTGTGGGTGGGGTTCTGTATCAGTACCATAGCAAGCAGGGGTGAATGGGGCAACTGCCTTGGATGCCAAACGAAAGGGGCACCAAGAGGTGCTGCTCAGCCAGAGCGGGGTGCAGGATGGAGCCAGGAGTGGCTTGTTTGGGAGGTGTGGAGACGGGGGGAGTGGCTTCTTCAAGCACCCCTGGACAAGCATGGTCCAGGTCTTGGGACATGTACCCTGGGATGTGTACCCCCCAGGTCTGTGCATGGGGTGAGGGCAGGCTGCCACTGCAGGGTTGCCCTGAGCACCAAACTTCCTTGCTATGGTACTGTTGCATAGTACGGAATATCACCTTACTCAGGAATAGCTGAATGTATCATTAATTGGAGATAAAAAATTGAGGGTGCTAATAGTCAAAATTTGGCAAGACATCACTGGGCAGAATCTGAAGGGGAGACAATCCTTGAAGAGCTCATTACTCTGTCATAAAGCAGTGACACCCTATATATCATATAAAGCAAGCAAAGGGCTCAATGTCAGCTTCTCTTTCCCAGTCATGAGACACATGCCCACTGCTTCAATCTGAATGTGATAACAAGAAGAGAAAATTTAGACTTTTCAGACATGGTGGTCAGAAGTTCTACCCACAGATCATTAACTGCTTGAATCAACTCTCTGTGCAATTAATTAGTCTTTAGTGGAAGCTGAACTGAGCCCCAACAGGCCAAATCCTGGACCCAGCCATGAGAGCACCAACTGATTTTCAGCTTACAGGATCGATCTCCAGCTTGCCTAGAGGTCAGCAAATTAGAGCTGTGGAAGAGTATTTAGGCAACATGAGCAAAACTGGTGTAACATCAAGTTTTTATAGGCTGATGAAAAGGGGACGGAAATTTTCCTTCTTGTTTCAAATTGCTAGTGAGAACAAAAGACACATGTTCAAGCAGAAGACACTTTTTATTCTTCTCTTTCCAAGAAAATGGTGAATTTCATCCATGAGTGAAGTCAGAGCATTTCTCTAGAGGGTGACAAAAATGGGAGGCCTTGGCCTTGAGCAGCTTACAGTCTAAACCCACCCCCTCTCAATCCTGCAACAAACTGCATAGGCAGACTTCTCTGTGTGGCCAGAGGCAATGGAGTTCTTTGGGGTGGAAAGATCTACTCATGCGGAGCTCTCTGCAGGCTGCTGCAGGCTGCCACATGCAAAGCCAAATGAGGGTGTGAGAGGGGGCAGCACCTTTTTAGGTCTCTATTTTAAACACTATTAAGTTTATAGCATCCTATGAGATAAGTGACCACTTATCTCTTCTCCCTATGTTTTTTATAGGGAATTCTCAATAAATTCCAGTCCTCTCGTATGCAACAATTTTCTTTACTTTGAAAATAAAAATATATTTACTGAACGGATGGAACAAAGACTGAGAGAAATAAAACAGAACACACAAATTACAATGTACAGGGAGCATTATTCCTGCAGAGAGGTTTAAGTGTCCCATTGTGGAACAATACTCCCTGGTTTTAATTTCAGACTCTCACCAGATGTTCCTGTTTATGGAATTATGTCTGATTTTGGGGTCTTTCCAAAAGGGATATGAGCTGAAAATAGCATGGGTGGCCTGACGGAGTCTACTCTATAAAGACATATATCTATATGAAATCTGGTCAGTGTTCAAATCAGCATGAGTAAGTTGCATCACTTTGAAGTCTGACAAACTCAGTACTCACAGGGCACATCTACATGAGATGTTACTGCGTAGTAGTGTCAGTGAACATCTTTTAGGTGACACTACTGTGCAGTAGCCTAATAATACCGTGCAGTAGCATATTAGTACTCTTCATGCTGTGATGCAGTATTGCACAGTATTTTTCGGCTATTGTGTAGTCAGCATCTCACGTAGATGCACTCAGAGACAAGGAAGCCCTAATAAATAGACTAGAGGGAAGCCCATAAAACGTATGGATTATCAATCAATCAGCTGTATTTAATACCTCTTTCCTATTGTTTTGCCTAGTTTAATTGAGCATCCCAACTAGTGATGCGTTATCTTTACCTGTAACCTAATACATTTCCCTGACAGGAACCTGTTCCCACCCTAATTCCATATTCTAGTATGTTTCCATTATTCCTTGTTACATTACTCTGTTTCACACTAAATAGTTCCACCCCATCACAAATCTGATAACTTTAAAATAATTCAGGCTATCTTTATCATATCAGGCTTTACGCTCCCAAAAACCAAATCTATGTCCCAACTGAATAAGGAATGGTATACTGAGGACAAAGAATGGTGAATCAACTCCTCTAAAATCAATATAGAAACTTAAAAGGCCTAATATGAATCCTAAATAAAGCAGATAATTGCACTCTGGTGAACTTGTGAAAGGCTTGGCAAGCTGTTAGCAAATTTTTAACTGCTCATAAGAAACAAAAATAGAATCGGAGAAAAATAGAGCTAGTTCAAGCCACTCCACAAGGCAGGATTATCCCTGTCTAGACCAGCCCCCTGTACTGGCGCTGGAGTGGATTTTTAATTACCCAGATCACAATGTAGCAAGAATTTGTTATTTGGAAACTCACTGACCCTGGAAGTGATAATTCTGAGAGGTTTGGAGAGGCAAAGATACTCAACATTGAATTAAAAACTTCTCTCATAGTTAATTTAGCAGTTGTTTCATTTAGGGATAAAATACCCTGGTTCAGCTTCCATTTACTAAGGGATTGCATGGACATGCACAACAGCTGCAGCACATCAGTTAATATATCATAAATCTGTCTCCATCTTTTAATTTGGTACTTTTTTATCTGTCTACACTCTAAACCAGTGATTCTCAACCAGGGTGCTGTGGCATCACAGGGTGCCTTGAGATCTTTACAAGGGTGACACAGTATGCCACACAATATTTGCACTATTAGGTGTACAACATGATTCACAATATAAAAACGAGAGATTTAAAAAATGAATCCATAACATTAAAAATATTTCAACCTGTTGTGGTATTTCCCAGTTCTCTGTGCAGAAGAATTGCTGTATTATTTTTTATTAGTAAAAAAAAAAAAAAAAAAAAAAAAAAATAGGTGAAAATTAAGAGTTGTCATTTTTCAAGGGGTGCCTCAAGTCTAACAAGGGGTGAGAACCACTGCCTTAGATGATTAAAGCAGTTCAGTGGACATAGTATCTTCCTTTTCAATTGTTAAGTTCTACAATAAGATCAATTAATATATTCATATCCTTGTTCCTAAATATTGTGCCTTTTAAGTTGGAGTGCCTATTAACAGGGATTAATTAGGATACATTTGGCTGACAGTTGCAGAAACAGATTATAACTAAAACAAATAATGCCAGTAAATATCTCTACAACAGCTTTTATTTTCCTGTATAACTAAAAGTTTTCATAGTTGTGTGTCAAAGCAATCAGTTCATTTGCTTTGCTGTCCTTGAGGTTTACAAACATTTCACATCAGCAAATAACATACATTTTGTCTTATCTCACAGGTGAGTCAGGTGGCCTCTAGAAATCACCAAAGCTAAAATTAGTTTTTGTTGCCTTTTAATCTACATGCAGGATTTAGATTTTTGGATTTGATTGCCCCTCCAAGTTAAGCTTTTAGTAGCCTCCCTAATGTAGCATACTTGTGTCTGCAATGTCTCTCTTTTCAAGTATGTTGATGTAGTTTGATCATGTAATGACAGCATGTCTTTGTGTGTTGCCAACATCACTATGTGGAAAAACATTTGGATCTCTGAGAAAGAGCTAGGACTTTTAATTATCCTGGAATTTGGCTTTCAGGATATCTGAGACACCCACAAGCAGGTATGCCCCAGAGAATATGTCAACTTTAACAAAATGAATGGGGTGGGGAGATTCTGTGGCTTAATTCCAACCATTATAGAACTATTTATGTAGAGTCTTCTTCATCTTCTACTTTAAATACCATTTGAACCTGAGCAGTTATGCACATCAATGGGAAAAAAGACAGCACAGCATGAGCTTGTATATACCACAGTTTTATGCAAACCCCAATTTGCTTTATTTTTTTATCATATTTGCTAAATCAAAAGGCACCTGTGATAGCCACTGAAGCTTTGTAAGCCATCTAGATATACAGCCACAAGAGTTGTGCGTTAAAATATCCTTTCTGTGGTGGCCACCCTATCATGCCAATATGCAACTTTTGAGCTGCCCTGTTCTCTGACATTGAACCAGACTTTATGGTCCTCATCCTCATCGAAATTGCCTTCAGACTCATGGACTGTTGAAAAAGTATGGCAAAGAAATGGGTAATCACTGAACATGCTCAGTAAACACTTTCCATCTAACATACATGGGTGCTAGGGCTGTGTGAAGCTCCGGTCCCTGATTCGATTCAGTGGAGATTCGGCCTGATTCAGTGGCCGAATCTCCAAATCTGAATTGAATCAGGAGACCCTTTAATTTCTCCAAATTGAAATGGAAGCCTTTGAATCAATTTGGAGAGATTTGGAAAGATTCAGAAGTTTGGACATAGGCACAGCTTTAAATGCTTTTTTACAAACCTCAGGGTAGCAGGCAGCTTGTGAATGGTGAGATGCTGGGGTGGATAGAGCATCCCACAGGAGTGTGGGCAGCTCCCCAGCGTGCTCAGCAGCAGACCTGGGAGTAGACCAGAAGCACTTTCGGTCCACTTCCGGGTCCACCAGGGACCAAGCAGGGGAGCCGCCCTGTGCCCGCCCTGGCTTTGCAACTGGTGCCTCCTGGGTCTGGGGGGGCACCCAGGGTCCCCCTTTGACTGATTGCCAAGCTGGGGGGGGACACAGGAGGGGCCCCATGTGCTCTCCGGCGGCCCCAGAAATGGACTGGAAGTACTTCTGGTCCACTTCTGGGTTCACTGCCAAGCATACAGGGCCCCCCGCTCCCCGTGGGACACTCCATCCTCCCCAGCATCATAGCATTCACAAGCTGCACCTGGTAGCTCAAGGTATGTAGAAAAAACATTTAAAGCTGTGTCTGTGGCCAAATTGCTGATTCCCTGAATCTTCAGATTTGGATTCGATCGAATTGGGGACAGTGATCCAAATCAATGAATCAAATCACTGTCTCCGATTCAAGCTGAATCCAAATGCGAATTGAATACAGCCTGTTTCGCACACCCCTAATGGGCTCTTCCCTAAGTAAGCAGATGTTACTCAACTAGGCTATTTTTGGCTGATGACTCCAGTTTGGAGATCTGCAAGGGAAGTGAGACATGAAGCTACTCAGTGTAAAGATCCCCTCCTTTCCACCTCACGTGTAAAATGCAGAAGGTTCCAGAGGCAATTGAGAGCTCAGCATAGGACTAGGAGAGGGGTTAAATCCTTGCAGGACCCTGCTGAGGAGGAAATGCAATATTACCTACTATATTTACAAAGGACAGGCCTTGCCCTGGGGAAACCACCCAGGTCATCATAGTATCTGCATGAAATTAGTTATCACCAAAGGCTCATGATTTACTGCATACTTAACTGCGTGGGGCCCTATCAGAGGCAACAACATTTCAAGCCATCGTGATCCCATTGCTCAGCACTACTTAGTATGTGCATGTACTCCACAAAGGATCCATGTAATAATGTCCATTCATTCATGACTCAAACCGGGTGTTCTTATCGCAAGACCTGGGATGCTCCAAACATTTATATGCAGAGGAGGTGCAGGACAACTGGGTCCAGCTTCACCTCATGGAGAGTGGAGCCACACCAATCATACTTGTGAGGCTGAAAGAGGGGGCAATGCTGGGTGAACCATATGCAATGTTGTGGTTCATCCTGGTTTGAAAAAAAGTTGGCAGTGATGAGGGATACGCTTAATGTGCACTAACATATGTCTTATTCAGATGGGCTACGCTAACTTATTTTTGTGGTAGGTTCCCATCAGCATGTTTGCCCAATGTGGGCCACGTGGTTTATAGTCATGCTCAGAGTTGGCTGTATTTAATCAACTTTACAGTTGGTTTTCATTGCTTTGCACATGCTGTTTTTGGCAGCAATTTAATGATAGACAATGTATTTAGTGAGATTTCCTTGAATGCAATTATATGAGGGGCTTTTTGCCAATGGTGGGGGGGGAGGGGGAACCTTGTCTTGTATTTAAGTATGATACTTCTATGCCCCAACCCATTTCTACTTAAATTGGCAAGTCTGCCTTTTTTTCAAAGACCCAAAGCCACAGCCCTGTGAGGACATTTCCCAAGCTGAGAACATCTAGCTGCCTGCCCTGTCCCAGCAATGTGGGTGGCTGGGTAAGAGATTCAAGGAAACTGGGTTTATAAAGTTTTAAGGGCTCAGTAGGCCTTTAAATTTCACCCATTAAGGGGTCCATTCTTTTTAAAAGCTGAAAGTTGCCATAAAAGAACAGCCCATTCCTATGGGACAGGTAGAACGTTAGGCTGAAGTAATGCCATGGAGGAGAAGGAATTTCTTTTCCTGGGAAGCTCTGTGATGTTGTGTAGCCCTGGTGGCTTGGTGGCTTTTGCAGCAGGTTTTTGTTTCTCCAGCCTGCTCCAAAGCCAACATCCACAAATTTCCACACAGCTTGTAGGACTGCACTCACACCCATATTTTCCCTAAAGCCTCAGCCTGCAAAGAAAGCATCAATCATTTGGTCACAAGTGAGTGGATTATGGAAACTGTACACTGCTCAGAATATCTTGTTTGGAACACTTGGCATGCAAATAATTGTTGCCTCATAAATGTCCAAATAATGGACAATGGAGAATTAGGGGAAACAAAGTCTCAGTTCATTGTTTATGCCTCTACTTTCTCACTTACCCAGAGCACGTTTATGTGTGACTACTGAGATTAAAAACATATTTCATTCAACAATGTGAACTGCCTTCCCAGACTGGATATAGCACCTAAACACAAAGCAAATTGTCTGCACACATATCAAGACAGCATAGTAGGTTAGTTGCTTTGATTTTTTAAAAAAAGGATTATCATGTAAGCTAATATCTAATTAAGTTTTTGTGGGAATACATTTAGTCAGTTCCTTTTGCTTTGCAAAACTATGCCCCTAAAGCAAAATGATTTATTCAGTGTTTACAGACTCTTTTGAAAAACAAGTTTATGGGAAACCACAGCAACAAAGCTTAAGTGAATATTTGGATTGATGTTAGAATCCTTCGTGAGAAAAAGTCCTAAATCTTTACTTTGGGTTGATGGAATGCAAGATTAACACTAAATATGCAGAAAAATGTCTACCAGTATAAAACAATTGAATTAGACCAAACCCTAGCAAAAATGGGCTTTTTATAAATAATTTTGATCATTACATTTTGTCTTTGATTTTAATAACATGTCTGTAAACCTCCTAGTAGAAGTATTATGTTCATAAACATCAAGGTTCATTACTTGTAAGCTAGGCAGAATATGTAAACAGATTTAACAGCAGCTCTACAGCAGTGGATTTCTAAGGTAATCACACATTCCCTAATAACAATCTACATTTTCCAAAGGCACCATATTTTTGTTCCCTTGATTAAGTGCATTACAAAGAATTTAGGACAGCAAAACAGAACCAGTTACAAAACTTACCTTACTTTGGAGAAGGATAGTCAAGTTTGCCACAAAAATAATGTGTTTCCTTTGGGTTGTCCCATAAGTGTTGCAAATTCAAACTGACAGGTAAGTGTTGGTGTTTTAAGGTCCTTCAGAATAACAAAATAATGTGTCTTGGTGACAAATAATGTATGTCTCTGACCATGAAAACTTAATTCAAGAACATCAAGCTTCAAATAAGTTTTCAAACTGCCTCTCTCAGCTAAACAAGCTCCCACTCCTTTTCTCGGACACTTGCCAACTTCTGTAATTTAAAGCAACTGTCATGCTTGCTATAAAACTCCCATTGGAAAGATCTCAGTATATACTATGGAGGAATGAGCTAGTGTTAGCTCCAGACTGAAGCAGTATGACATACAGTCCTACCAATGTGTATAGCCTTTCCTAGGCAATATGATATCATATCTGGAAAACATTTAGGGCCAAATTATCCCCTTCTGTGTAAAGGGGAAAAACTTGTACTTGTTTTGGCACACATTCTCCTTAATGTGGGACATGGGAGAAGGAAAAAAGTCTCAAAGTGGAGGAAGAAGGCATGGCTTTGAATATACACACAGAGTGGCCAGTAGAGATCTGATCCAAAGTCAATTAACAATCTCCTATTAACTTTGATGGACTTTGGAATAATCATTCTCATCAGATCTTGGCTTATCTACTGGCCATAGATTCCCTAATCCTCTGTGCATTTTTCCTGGGTTTCCTCACTATTGGCTTCTGGATTGCACTGTTGGTCCACTGTTGTGCCCTTTCTTCATTCAAAGGAGAACTGTAGAAGACTTGAATGTTATTGTTCCTCACAACTCTGGGCATTTCTCTGTAGAAATATGAATGGGTTTCAACAAGGAGCCTGTTGCACCCATTACAGTCATCTTTGCTTTCCAAGATCCTGTAGAGCCCTACACATAAAAGCCAAGATTTTCAAAATTGTTCACCAATTTGGGATGTCTCCACTCTGTGATGCTCAAATTAAGACATTTAAAAAAGAAACACCTGAAGTTATTAGGCATGCAGAAGGTTTTGCCAAAGCTCAGATAGAGGGAACAAGTCCTGTTCCTTATTTCAACTAGCTCTGGGACAAATTAGTAGGCCTTTGTTTCTTCCCATTTAATTGAAAATAATAGTATATGGTGTCTTTTGTAGTTTTATATTAAGATAACTCTGTGGAATGATTAAAGAATAATCCACAAATACATGCCCAGACTCCAATTCTCAAACATGACTGGAAATTTTAGGAACTGCAATTTTTTTTAATACAAAACTTATAATACCTTTAAAAGGCATACACACTTAGTACTTTCTGAATGCCAGGTTGCCGTAAAGTGTATCTCATGTGAGGTCCAAAGACAAGTCATTTTTGAAAATGAAGGCCCCATTGACTAATGCTGAAGAGGCAGAAGGCTTTTTACAAAATGACTTTGTTTCTATCTATGTTAACAGCCAGTTCCTTGCAAAACTGTAATGGTAACCACTGTTGTTTTAGGAATGGAATATACCAACAACCTTTTAAAATTTTTAAAAAACCTTTTAGAAAACTACTGAGGGTAAAAAGATTATAAAGGATTGGTTTCATAGATTATTTTTAGCTGGTATCCAAAGCTACAAATTGCATGGCATCAAAATAATACACTTTAAATATATTTTAATGTGTGGCTAAATATTTTAATTCATGTCTAAAACATATATGTATTGGATCAAGATTAGGAGACAGGGTGTTGTTAATGACAAGAGAGAGGGCTTATGGAAAATTATTTTCTAACAGAATCCCAATTTCAATACTAAGTGATATGAGTTAGGACACAGCATGCTATGTTAAACACATTTCATTAAAATATGAAAGCTTTGATATGGTTAGTACAGTACCTTTTGCAAACCTGCTAGCATATAGCGTAGACTTTACTTGGGACCCAGAAGGGTTTTTGAAACTAGTGGAAGATGTTTTGGGGGAATCTGTGCTGTATCCACAGCACTGGAAACTTAGAATGTGGATACGCAAAACTTTTTACCATGTAATAAATTTACTTTGGATATTACTATGTGGTAACTTTACTAAATAGTAGAAGCAGATACAAGCAAATGTCAGCCAATCACTATACACTGGAGCTCTAAAAAGTTGTGACTATTACAGATATCTGGTGAACAAATTTCCTTGTGTGTGCTTACTTGGCCATTTCTGCTGGTCACTTGCCTGGCAGAAAACCACAAAAAATAGCAGAGCATGAGTGTGGTGACATTCACTGACTTACTCCACAGCAATGACTAGACCCATGGAGTATGGCTGATGCATGATGACCACAGGTGTAGTGTCTTGCTGGAAAAAAGCTAAGGGGAACAGCAGCACTCAGAAAGTTCCTGAGGGAGGAAGAAGAGGAGATAATGCAAGGAAGCTGCCCAAGTAAGGGGGTGAAGTTTGTTGGGGAGGACTGAGTATACATTACATTGTGTTCTGGGGGATAGAACAAGACTGGGGTCAAGATCGCAGGGTGTGTATGGTGATAGTATCAAATGTACAGTAATGAACCAGACCACCTAGGGAAGGTGGCCCTGGGACAAAATCTTCTTATGTGCTGGAGACCACAGGAGTGGGGCACTTGGTAGTGTGAAGGCTGGGTACAACCAACCACAGAATATTATCCATGGCTGTTGGGGGGCATTAAGTGCCTGGAGCAGTTCAGAAGAGCTGATACCCATAAACAGGGGCCTGAGAGCAATACTTTAGCTATCCATGGCCTCTAGCAACAAGATCTGTGGGTACCCATCATGCTGAATGAGTGGAGCCCACCAGTGGTGGTCTCACCTCAGCCTTTTCCAGCTGCATCTGTATGACCTGGGTTTCAAACAGAAGTATACTGTTACCAGTGTCCTGTGCCCTCCTTTGACCCTGGTCCTCTCTCCAAGTTGCTTTTCTTGTTCTCTCCAGAAAGCCTGCTAGATTTTATGGCTTGATTCCAACCAGAATTCTGGGACAGCTCAGAGCAAGGGATCTCTGTAAATCACACTGGAAGTGCCCCTGCAGGGGCTCCTTTAATGTTTTTGTTTTGCTGCTTGCCATGCCTCCCCCTCCCCGCATTGGCAGAGGAGCCCTGTTGGCAGGGCCCTTTGCTGCTAATTGCCAGGAAAGCAAAAGCAATGACATATTTAAAACAGTAGCAAACAGCCCGGCTGGCAGGTCAAGCAGCAAAATGAAAACATTAAAATAGACACTGCAGGAGGGACTGCTAGCTCAATTTATAGAGATCTCATAGCAAAGGGACAAGTGACCCAACAGGTGTCTAAGACATCATCTGCACATCTTGTATAGAGTCTGCAAGTCATCTGCTTTCTGGTGCACTGCTGGAGCAAGCAGTTGTGTCCCTTTTCTGTCATCTGAGCACCCACCTTAACATCCATGTCCTTGTGGCAGTAATTTTTCTGTTAAACCTCTAGACTGTACAGCTCTATTCCAAAAACCAAGAATGTCAAAGGTCTTCCTCCTTCCACAAGTTCAGGGAATGGTGGAAAGGAGCAAGAGAAAGGAGTTATAAGAAAGAAAGATTAGTGGCAATGGGTGGGTCAGCCAAGTGAAGGGTGGTGGCTCCCAATAAAATGGCAGCTGTACTCCTTTACAATTTGCATGAAGCCAAGGTGCATGATCTGATGACAGTAGTAGGAGTGCTGCTCTGGAGCAGTATAGATGTTGTTGGGGAGGGGACAGAGGCAATGGTGGGAATCCTCTGTGCTGACCGCAGTAGGGGACCAGACATATATCACATATTGATTTTTGCACATAATAAAATTACTGCATATTTTGTCTGGGGGGTAATTTTTCACCCTGGATTTGAGCAATTTATTACATAGTAGGGTCTGTGAACATGATGCATCCGTTCCAGTTTTACTATGTAGCAAAGTCAGTCTGCTACACAGCTAATGGCTTGTGTGCTTGCACTCAGTTTGGTAAAAACAAATATTGGGATGCCTATATGAATTAGCAAAAAAAAAAAAAAGAAAAAAAGAAAATTAAGACATCCCTATTACTGAGCCCCCCCCCCCCCCACTTCAACTGATCACAGTTCTTTCCCAAATTCTCATCTCCAGTTTCACCTATTTTAATTATTTTGGTGGTATTACAGAGACCTGAGGTGCTTTTCTCTTTTCCTAGCAGATACTGTTTCGAGGAGAGGAGTATTCACTTGCAGAAGAAAGGGTATTCCAGCAATCTACTCCTTAGACTGGTCTCCAACAAATTCCTGAATTCTAGGATATATTTGTGGGTCTGGAGATAACATATCATGTCTCTGCCTCACTTCTCCATAAGTAAATTGTATTATATCTATGTACCTACCTTAGGAGTGTCACAAAGGATTAAACAGGTGCCCGCAAAGTAATAAGTATTCTTACTAAACCCTGTTATAATATCAGCACCAATACTAAGTCCAGCAGTTCAGCTGTTCCTTCTTCTAAAATCTATGATTCCTAGATTTAAATGCCATGCTCTTCATGGCTACCTTGAGTTCCTTCAAGGACCTATAAAGTAAGATTTAAGTAAAGCAGCAAATGAAGTCCAGGTGAGAAATTGTCATTGCTTATGTCTTGAATCACAGACAAAGAATAGACAGGGTCATTATGAGAAAGTTCTTTGAAAGAGGTCACAGGAAGTGACATACTAGAGTTTGTAGATGGAGAGAGAGAAGCCAGATGTGACATCATAAAGTCTCAGTGATAAGGGAGTTAGAGCCATTACCTTCACCCGCTGAGCTTTACAGATGGAAAGGGAAGTAAACCTGGAGGGATTAAATGGACCTCTGCAAACCTTTTAGCTTTGATTGTAATTGAGGGATCCAAAGCAGGTGCAAGCCAGGCTTATTCTTAGAGGATTGCCAGTATGCATTTGCAGTACACTTGGCTTTTAACTCAGGTAAAGTTAAAGGCAACCAACCATTTCCTTCATTATCATTCTGTTAAATTCCTCTTTTGCTTTGTCTAAACTCAGATGTGGCTAGAATCAGAATACTTTCAATCTGGACCATCCAACACCACTCACTCGAGTTAACAATAGTAGAATAAATCCCTCCACTGAAAAACTTGTAGGGACAAAACAAACCTTCCTTCTTGGCCCACCTCGGAAACTTCTGGCATTTCTCTCTATATGGACACTTTGGTTTGGATGTTCATTGTCTAACTACATCTAGAACATTAATAAAATAAGTCAATGCACCAGATGCACAAGAGCAGTTTGGAGCAAAAGCATTGTGGATTCCAGCCATCATCATGCCCTTGACAATTGTCAGCTTTAATCCACTCATGTGGTGAGCAGCTGGGGCTTTGTTAGTGATGCACTTAATTCCTTTCTCCATCCAAAGAGCTCTGAGATTCAGCAGGTCCTAAAAACTACCATGGATTTTATTTCCAATGCAAGCAGTGGCTCTGGAAATCCAACTATGCTCTTTCATGTGAAGAGAATCTTTAAGCAGTGCTTTGTTGTCAGGAAGGAATGTGACTTTTGGCATAAAAAATAATTTATCCTCTGAAGTCAGCAGCTGAGATTTTCGAGTGCTATGACTGCCTGTATCTGCATCCCCAAAATGCCAAAGCAGCTTGATTAATATGACGGTTAGGTTAATATGATAGCTCTGGACAAGTTTTAATTTCATGTTGGGAGGGTGGGCACATGTACATAGAGCACTATAGCCCTAAGCAAGTGGACATGATTACTAGAAACCAGGCTCTTGATTCTCCATTCATTTACAGTGGTTTAAAAATCAATGATAATTTCAGTGAGGTCAGTGAAATTACATCAGTGTAAAATTACCTTTAGATGGCAACCTAATGGCAAAATATAGTGGGAAGAGAAGTTTTTATATGACTACAGCTTGGTCCAACAAGAGCAAAACTTAGGTATTAGGAGTATATGAATGCTGGAAATAGGAGACGACCTGCTCAGTGGAAGTGGCCATGAAGGATTTCTGGAATTATTAATGTGCAGTCTGAAAGAGGGTGAAGATTATTTTAGATTGCACTGTAAGTGGCACAAGCCAGGGATGAGGCACAGGTCAGTATGAGAATCCACATGAGTGAATATTTCAGCTCATGGGGAAGAAAGGACCAAGAGGGTAACAGGGGTGGGAGAAACTCTTTTGCTTCTTCATTCAGAGCTGGTATACCCACCATGAGAAATTAAACTTATCAATATAAAATGGGTTATGTACCAGTGAGCAGCTGCAACAGCCTTACAGCTCAGGGAGGCGTCTGCATACCAAAGATTGCCTCCACATTCAGCTTTGTATCTGTAACAGATGTGAAGTTTGCTTTCAACACAACATCTGACCCTCCAAAATTATAATAATTTATCCTAGGCCTAAACATGCTTGAAAACCAAGATGCATTGATCATCTAAAGCTCAGATGATTAATTACATTGTCTAGCCAGTCACTTCTCCCCTGCCCTCTACTAAACTATAGCAAGTCCACAAACCTGAAAAAATTACATAATATGCAAGTTTAATTACCTAACGGATCAATTAGGGTCTGGATCTTCAGCTGATATAAAGCAACAGTTTGGTAAACTGTTGCCTCTCTCATTTGAGTCATGCATCAGCCAAAGACCTCCCCTGTTAAGTCTGAGAAAAAGAAATAAAACTTAAACTAAGCTTCACTTGACTCTTCTCTGCATCAAGGGTCATATATCCTACAGTAGTTCTTCCCTTGCTTACATCAACAGGAGTTTTGTGCACCAAAGGACAAATTTACAAAGGCATTTCACTGCCTAAGATACAGATAGACACCTAGTAAGATTTAAAAATGCACTAAAGTAAGATAAGGGCTTATAATAATAATAATAATAATAATAATAATAGTAATAACAGAGACCTACATGCCTCCCCAGCTGCGAACTCAATTGCTGGAAAGTGAGTGAAAATGTATTAAATGTTGTAGTTACATTTTGTTGGAGAAAGGAAGACAAAGGAACTGGATCAGTCTAAATGAAAGGACTTACTGACATACACCAATATCATATCAAGTCAGCATAAGAATGGGAACAGAAATTAATGAACAAAAATGGGTGCATTGGAAATTAGGCATAGGGACAAAGAAAAAAGGGGGGGGGGGGGCTTTCCACACTTTCAGATCCCCTCCTGAAGTCCTGAATCATAGGCTTTTTGAAGGAACAGGTATCTTGGAGATTCCCTGAGAAAGATGAAAGGCTGAAAATTCCCCGCAGGGACTGTCCTTCATCCATGAGGCTCGGACAAATTTTGGTGTACCACTGGGGAAACCTGACCCTCATGATAAAGAGAACCTTGCCTGACACACACAAGACCCTTCTCTGTTTTCTCTTTCATGGTGTATTTCTTCTCTGTCACTCACCATTCTTCTTCTAGTCTCTCTCTCACCTTTTCACCAGGAGAACAGTATCACTGAATGGCATCAGCACAATCAGATCACAGGATTATAGCAAAATAGGGCTGGAAGGGACCTCATAAGGTCATCCAGTCCCTGCTCAAGGCAGGATCATCCCTGACTAAACCATGGCACGTAAGTGTCTGTCCAACCTGCTCTTGAACATTTCTAGGGATAGAAATTCTACAGCTCCTCTAGGCAGGTTGCTTCAATGCTTAATCCAATATCTTAATCAGGACATTATTTCTAATCTCCAGCCTAAATTTTCCCTGCTGCAGTTTAAAGCCATTACTTCTAGCATCCTACAGCCATAGAGGAAAGCCCATCTCCATCCTCTTTATACCACTCCTTCCAGTTTTTGAAGACTGCTATCAAATCCCCACTCCTCAGTCTTCTCTTCTTCACTAAAAAACCCTAGCTCTTTCAGCCTTTCTTCAGAAGTCTTGTCTCCCAGACCCCTAATCATTTTGTCACTGCACCACTCTTTCCAATCTGCTCACATCCTTCTTGAAGTGGGGGCCCCAAAACTGAGCACAGTACTACAGATGAGGCTTCACCAGTGCTGAATAGAGTTGAAAAATTACTTATCTTATTTTGCAAGTGACACTCCTATTCTGGACTGGCTGTTAGCTATCTTTACCCAGGATGCTGTTGGCTTTTTTTTTTTTTTTGCAACAAGAACACACTGTTGGCTCATATTCAGCTCATGGTCTACTGTAACCCCTGCAGTACTGTAGCTGAGCCTGTCATTCCCCTGTCTGTATTTGCATATACAATAATGTTGTTGCATGTGCAGGACTTTGCACTTGTCCTTGGTGAATCTCATTTTAATGATTGCAGACCATTTTTCCAGTTCATCCAGGTCATTCTGGACCCTAGTTCTGCCCTCCAGAGTATTTGTAACACCACCCAATTTAGTATCATCTGTACATTTTCTAAACATGCATCCAATACCATGGTCCAAATCATCAGTGAAAATGTTGAACAATACTGGACCAAGGACAGACTCCTGGGAAACCCTACTCAATACATCCTCCCACCTAGATAGAGGCATTGCTGACTATTCACTGAGCATAATCAGTGTCAAAAAGCTTGTTAAAGTCAAGCTATGTTGCATCTCCTCACATCCACAGAGCCTGTCACCTTATTATAGAAGGAAATAGGGATGGTGAGGCATGACTTCTGCTCAGTGAATCCATTCTCACTGTTCCTCCTCACCTTGTTCTCTAGCTGCTTCAGGATAGATTCCTTGAGGACCTGCTCCATGATTTTTCTTGGTATCAAGATCAGGCTGACTGTTATTAGTATATTTCTTTATATATACTAATTTGTATGCATCAAAGCAAATCTGGTCTTGGAATATTATAACAAGAAATGTATAACCCTTTTGCAAGATTCTGTTAGCCACAATGAGTTCCTCTTACAATTAGCAAACACATTTGGTCAAACACCCATCCAGAAACCTGGGAAAATACAGCTCACTTGGGGTCATTAACTTCCCCCTTTTTGTAGTCAGTAAGTCTGTGCAATGAAAAAAACTTAATGAAGAGCACTTGGCATGCACTTGGGCAGCTGTCACCAACCCTCAAGGGGAAGTACTACCAAGCTCCTGTAAAAAGATACTTTATTGATGCATCTATGCATAGTGCTATCTCTGTGCCATGGCCTGTCTCGGTGACACCACCTCTAACTACAATGATGTCTCTGTACCAGTCCATTCCCATTTCCAAGCCTGTGATTTTACCGCTGCAGGTGTTGGGTAAAGAAGAAGCCCCACTGAAGTCCAGTCAGTTCTACTGCTATCCTCTGTAGCTCCAGGCAAGGCCTCCTTTCATTTCTCCACAGAACACAAAGTCAAGAACTTCAACCCCATCACTATACTATGGCTAGGTACAGACATTACATTTTTACCAGTATAAGTAATTGGAACTCTGTCTATACCCATAACAGAACAGAAGTTTGGCACATAAACCCAATTTATACCCGTAACAGAAGTTTGGTGCACACAGACTGATTTAAAAGTGGCAGAACCCAATCTCAGGTTTGTTCCCCCCCACCAAAGAGTGAATGTGTGTTCTGTTCCCTATCAACCAACACTACACCACTTACAGAAAACTGTGTAACTTAGGCTAGGTACAGACATTCAAAAAAGCCCAAGGCAGAATTGATCTAAGTGTCCAGTGCCAATGAAACCCTGAGCAGAGTCCACATCTCCAGGGACAAATACACTACTTTCTAGAGGAACAAGACTGTGGTACAGTTACAGTGAACCTTTTAGGGAGTGCTAAGTACAGTATTGATGTCCTTTAATATGCAATATGGATAACATTTTATTTAACCTTGATACCCAAAATTTACTGAATTTTAACCAACAGGCCAAAAGTTCTGCACCGGCATAGTGCAAACCAGGTCTGCTCATCCTGCCTCTTTCATCAGTGGACAGCAGCAGAGAGCTCTGTGATCCCCAGACCACACTGCAACACATTTCAATATCCCCATTTCTGAGAGAAAAAAATTATAACTGGCTTGGGTCACTTTTTTGTATCCATTTCTGTTCTGAGATCCTGCTGTTTTGATTGGTGGAGCCCATCCACCAGTCAGGAGGCAGCAGGAGAAATAAAGTCATGCCCCTTTCCTGAGGGAAGGGGGAGAAGAGCTCTCCTGGATCTGATTGAAGACTGTAAACTGTCAGGTCTGGAAGACTTCAGGGGCAGAGCCCTGGAGCGTATAAGAGGAGCTGCGTGCCCAGCATGAGGGGGCAAATGCAGCGAGGGACTGAAGAAGAGTAGAACCAGGAAAAGCTGGGGAGCTCTCCCCCAGCGGGCAATAGGCCCAAGGCTCCTGAAGCTGTCACTGGAGAAGCAGCCTTGGGAGTGGTGTGAGACTGCTCGGGCTGTTGACGGTGCACAGGGACAATGCGCAGAGACCTGGCCCTGGGAGCAGTGTGAGACTGCTTGGGCTCATCACAGTGCACAGTTTGGTGTGTGGAGCCCAGGCTTTGGGAGCCGCAAGCAGCAGCTTGAGCCTACAACCCCGGCAGGGCCTTGGGGCCCACAGTGAGGCGGCTCAGGCCTCATCTCCCAGCAAGCAGCCAGGTCCCATGGTGCGCAGGGCGGTGCACGGGAGCCAGGGAGCCAGGGAGCAGCAGAGGCTGCTTGGGTTAGCCACCTGGTATGAGGACGGCTGGTCGGAGCCTGAAGGGCCCGGCCTTTAGCCCTCAGTGCCGAGCCAGGGCACAGAGAAATAGTGGTGCTGCAGTGTGAGGCTCAGCACCCAGGAGCCAGCAGCAGTAGTGCAGCAGCTGAGAGAAGCTGAGTCCTCGGTGCCCAGAGCGGGGCACAGGGCGAAGAGGAGCCCAGCGGTGCAGCAGAGGCCTGGAGAGGTGCTTCAGCAGAGGAGACCCCATTGAGCTGCGCCCTGACCACTGCCACCTGAGGGAGCGTGAGTCATTGGGCCCTTGGGTCCCACAGGGGAAAGACGTTTGGGGTGGGCAAACCCAGAGAAGGAGCTGGGTGAGCAGCCCCCCCCCCAGTTAAGGCTGTAATGTATATTATAACTCAGTAAATTGTATGTAGTTAAGAATTTTGGGCTTGGGCTAACTCTATAGAGGAAAGAGGGATCTGCGCAAAATTTTGTCATCCCTCTCACAGCACCCCCTCCTGCCTACTCATCCCATCCTATTTAGAATAGAGCACACCCTTGGGTGTACCCGGGTTACACTGGCAATACTGTGCAGCATACTAGCAGGGTAGCTTGACCTTCTGGCTATATTACATTTGGATTGCCTAGCTATTTATCTTCTCCACTTGTTGAAGATCTTACTTAACACAGAATAGCTAACAGCCAGTCCAGAATGAAAGACATGGTACCAAGGGAAATCATTTAAGCACAGGGTATGCTTCCCACAATATATTAGACATTGATGATTATAAAGTATTTGCAATGCAGCATGGGAAATCTGTACTGCATTAGCGGTGACAAATTACAGGGCTTCTGCAATTGGTTTGAAAGTCATTAGTTTTGAGACATCCTTAAAAATATTCTCATAATACATGACATGACTGGAGAAGGTCTGGGTCATCTAAGACCACCCACCCTGGCACAGAGCATTTAACATGTCTACTTCCAGAGTAAACCATATTCTGACATTATACTTCATCTCAGATATTTCTTTGTGAGTTATCTTTCTAGCTACTTTAATCCAATGTAATAGGGCTGAAACAAAGCTCCATAGTTTCCCTGCTAAGTCATCTCCGTTGCCTTATAATCAGGTACTTTAGACAACTTCATCCTCCTTCTTGTCAGGGGAAAAAGAGAGAGAGAGAGAGAAAAGAAGATATCGGCATAGAAGTCCAAAACTGCCATCCTGAAAATCCAACTTAGCTGCCACGTAACTTTGAAAGTGTCCAACATGTACAGGCACATCCTTGTTTGACTTCACAGTTCCCCTGGTATTTGCAGCTGCATTTTTGTGCTGGCCCAGTCTCGACATGGATGAACAACTAAGTGTCTAACCTCAACTGGAGCCTAGAGAACAGGCATTCCTCTGCCAAAGGCTGACATGCATGGTCCAGTAGGTTCTCTCAGAGCATGAGGCCCTGACACATCAAAAACATCAGGTTCCCTGCAAAATACACTAGCAGCCAGGGCTACTTTTAAAGTGGCAATGCTTCCTGTATAAAATACAGAAACAGCCTTAGGAATGGGAACTGGAAGCCAGAATCCCCTTTCCCCCCAAGCTGAGTACCCTCAAATTTGTACAAGCATGCTCCCACCTGTTCCCTTTCTGGCCTCATGACTCTTGTATCCTTTATAGTACAGTGGCACAGCTTCTACAGGAGAGCTAGAGGGGGCCCTCACCCAGACTTGCCCTTAGGCAGGTAGTTAGGGAGCTCAACTGGGAGGTGGGAGAATCCCCCCGAGGCAGTGGAGGAAACTGAATGTCACGGCGGGGCCCTTGAGGAGGGCCGTGATCTCCTCGAGGCCCTCTCACCGTGCTACTCCGGCCCGAGGGCACCCACCATTCTCGCCTGCCACGTCTTGATCGAATATGTAATAAGGAGGCTGCCTTGTGTTTCCTCGGGCCTGTCAGCTCCTGGACCCCTCGTGGGTCTCCCCGTACAATGGGTGCTACCCAAGCGCCCTAGCCTTATGGGCTATGCGTGGCTCCATCCTCCCCTGATACCACGCCCCAAGCCTCGCGGATGTAATAGACGTTGTCCGGTCTGTCTCTCTAATGTGGCCCACATCTCATGCCCTCTGGCTCCCTCTCTCATGCCCAGCCTCTTGCTGGGACTCTCCTGATGCTGCAGTCCCGCTCAGGGACTCCCTAGCGGGCCCTGGCCCTATGGGCCAACCGCACGGATACCCTCCCTGACTCTGGCTCACCCCGCTGCTACTCCCTGTCTTCTCAGGGGCAACCGCAGCGCCCTGCCTTGGTCTGAGGGGTATTGCCGCACTAGCCTGCAGCCGGGCTCGCTATGCCCGTGCGCCCACACTGGGCTACTCAACAAAGCACAATGGCGTTCCCCCCTTCTCTGGGGCTCGCCGTGCCCACACTGGGCTACTCAGTAATGCACAATGGCATTCCCCCTCTCCGGGGCTCGCCACGCCCACACTGGGCTACTCAATACTGTACGAGGGCGTTCCCCCCTCTCTGGGGCTCGCCGTGCCCACACAGGGCTACTCAATAATACACAATGGCGTTCCCCCTCTCCGGGGCTCACCGCGCCCACACAGGGCTACTCAATAATACACAATGGCGTTCCCCCTCTCCGGGGCTCGCCACGCCCACACTGGGCTACTCAGTAATACCGCCCCTTTCCTGGGGCCAGGGGCTATGTTCCCCCCACACGCAATCCGGGGTCTCGGTCCCCGTCCGCAACCTACGGGCTGTGCCTGCGACCCACTGGCCGCGCTCCTCGCCGCCAGCTGCTCGCGCAGTGGCGTGTGAGCTGCGCCTTCCCTGGCGCTATACAGATAATGCGCCCTCTTGCGCTAGGGCACCCCACACTCTCTGGGGTCCCTGTAATTGAGGCCTCCTCCAACCCCTACAGCCTCACCCAAGCCTCCGGGTGTAATAACACAAACACAAAGCAAAACCACAAGCCCCTAGGCTGTAACACAAATGCAAGCCGCATGGCCATAACTCATCATCATAGCTCAAGCCTCCAGGGCTATCATGAGCTGTACTTGCGACTTAGGCTCCTTCCCATATCTCGGCCGAGGGAGCTCCTGCCTCTCCGGCTGCTGGCAGAGAACTGCCAGCCTGGCCTCAGCCCTGAGCTTTATAAGGGCCAGGCCCTGCCCCGTACAGGCAGCTGGCTCCGCTTGGTTGCTCCGGCAACCCGCAGCTGCGCTCATTACCTGAGCAAGCCTCAGCTGGGCTCGTTATGTCAGGCCAGGGTGTGCTCACTCGCTCCCTGGCAGTTTCTCCACTCTAGGAGCAGGGGCTAAGGTGCCCTGCGACACTGAACTTGCATCTTCTTGGGCACATGCTTTAAAACAGAAGGCTGCTGTATAAAAGGGGGGCACCTCTTCCTCTGGCCACATTTTAAAGATGACAAATAACCCATGCTCAGTTTTAAGGGAAAGTGAAGAGGTTTGCACTTGCAGGAGAAGGTTCAGGTCCACCAATCCCAAGTGGACAGGACTGCCTCTCTCCTTCTGAGGCAGTTAACTCCACATTCACTGTATAGGGGACTTACATACCTAACTCAAGGTACCACAGGAGTCAGAGATATAAAAAGTCAGCACTGAAGTGTCAAAGATTTTTAGTGCTTCTGGCCCAAAGTGACTTGCCCAAGGTCATCTATCAAGTCAGTTACTGAACAACAGTGGCTGGAAATCAGTGAGATGCAGCAATACATATGCACCCTATGATCTATACACAAAGGTTTAGATGTTGAAAACCCAGAGAAGACTGAAGATAGAAGGAAATTATTTGGTGTAAATAATAATCATGTGGAAGTCAGTTATTCATTATGGAATTAATCTTGTCAAGACAACAAATGCATAATTGATTCCACAACCTGGGTTCCTTGCACACTTTAGCCAATGAAGTCAAGAAATTTACTTTTTATGGTCACATAGATTGAGTGTCAAATAAATACCCAAGTATTTTAATTTTGCCTTAATGTACTAGGAAGAAGAATGTGAAATCATGTCATTGTTAAGCCCTGAAGAGAGAATAAGGGTAGAGACTTAATTTACATATACTTTGGCCATGCTCATACCCTTTGTGTGCTTTCTTTCTGCAAATATCTGAACAGCCAAATTTACTCAAAAATGTTCACTGTATTTCAAATTCAAAATTCCTAGGCACCTTTTAAGTCCATCAAAATAGACTCTATGTAAATGTTTTATGGACCTTATGTACTGGGCCTTTGAACAGAGGAAAATTACAATCTAAAACAAATTCAGATATAAGTGTTCAGGAAAATGGAGTTTTAAAAGTGTGCAAAAGTCCATGCATCCTTAGTCAAATAAAGCAATACTCTAATATCATGAATTATCACATAAATCACTGCTGGCCCACACAGTACACAAAATGAATTACTAGCAGGGAAAAGCCCACTATGATAAGTGTATCTAAATCAAATAACAACAAATTGCAGTCAGTTCACTGATTCCTTATGAGCAGAAAGGAGACTATATCCTTAGCAGAAAAGCAATTATGTATTATTTGCTCTGGTTTATTCATTTAGACTTACCAAATTACTGAAAAGGACTCCTCATGTGAGTATGCTATATGACAGCACATGTTCAGCATGCATAGGCATTTTACCTTACAGTAAGGGAATTGCTGGATCATTTATCCTAGAGAGAGTTGATACCCAACTGCATGTGCCAAAGGCCCAGTTACCTAAATGGAAGGAAACATAATTATTAGGCATGATTTCAATGTTGCCTGTCCATGACACAAGATGATCAGCCAGCTGCGTATTATAGCAGTGTCTGAATTTAGTAAACTTAGGGTGCATATTGTTCATCAAAACTGTGTAAGCTATTCACTTAGTTATGGGGAAGGCATCATCTGCCATCCTCCTGTGAACAAATCAGAGGTTGCCCAAGGATAAAATGGCAATATATCAAGAAAATCAAGCAGCACAGATGGACAAACATACATATTCACTTTGTGACTTTCTCTCCTGATGCTTGATGGAGCATCTCAGTGGCTGCTAAAATTTTAGTGCTATCATTGAGGGGTGGGTTTTCTTCTTTAAAATGGCTTTTCATTTTAGGAGTTTCTTTTAATCACTAATTAAACCATCTCAGTTAGCTCAGACAAAAGAAAGGCAGCATGACTAAAGTGAAATGGGTTGCAGACAGCCCTGCTCTACAGCAGTAATGCCAGAGCAATAGAATACTTATACAAGTAAAAAGTCTTACCATCAAGAATGACCTCTGGAGTTTAGTGAGCCAAGAGTGAATAGAATGGACCAATGGCACTGCTGTCCATATAGCTCTGTTCTACAAGTAAGTGCTGGCTAAGCTACACTTCTGAAACACATTTTGACTTGCACAATTATTATGTCACAAGGCTTGACATAAAGCTGATGACTTACTCAAGTAAAATAAATGGTTTGGGATCAAAATGAAAAGACTACAAACAGTGCAGCCGGCTCAATTATTTAAGCTACTAAAGCAGATACCAATATGTTCACTGGCATAAGAACTAGTGGGCTGGTTTGAATTTGTGTAATGGGTTCCTTTGGTTACTCAAGCATGTCCCAGAAAGCCTGGCACTTACAGAGTTAGCAGCTTTGAATGACATGGGAACCCAAGGAAGAGGTCAAATACAAAAGCACCATTGTGTCTGAGTGTACATTTGGAATGGGACACAGACTTACAAAGAATTGGGGTCATGAATGGCTTTTGAGTGAGCAGAAAAGCCCCTGCTGGCCTAAGGTTTTGAGAAGCATCTAGTCTAGGGACAGATATTCAAAAAGCCTGAGCCTGAATTGATTCAATCTTTGCATGTTAGTCTAACCTGGCTAGTCTAAATCACTTTCTAACTGCACAGACATCCCCTCTGGACTGAAAGAATTCAGGCACATGCCTGCAGTGGCTCATGCTAGAAGCCTGGGGGCAGTAAAGCAGCCCTCGCATTCCCTTCCAGAGTGCTGAGCTGAGGAGGGCATGGCCAGGTCCCAGCAGGACGCTCTGATTATTCCCTCCCTCCTGAGCTGCCCACCAGGGAATGTTTATCACCCCTAATTCAATGTTTATCAACTCATTAAGAAAACAAAGCCTCATTAGTTCAAGCTCTTTTTAAACAGATTTTCCAAGGAAGGACATTAAGCTACCTGTTGATTAGCTCCAAAAAGCCTGTCTGCCTTTGTCGTCTCCCACAGCCTGAACTGTAGCCAGCATCTGGTCTGCTAGCTGATGCTGAGGTGTCTGAGTAAGGTAGAGGGGTGGGGAAAATAATCCCTGCTTGTCAGGGAGAAGCCAGGTAGATGCTCTGTGCCTGAAAGTCTCTGCCGGAGCTCCAGCCAGGGAGCAGAAGGGAGGGGTCAGCCCTGCTGTGGAGCAGAGAGCATGCTGGGATGCTGGGGGAGTTTAGTTGAACTTAAACCAGCAAGGGGCCTGGGATAGACATTTCATAAACCGGTTTGAACCAAATCAGTTAAGTCTGATTTTACATTCAACCAAACTTATCTCAAATTGGTTTCAGCCATTTTCAAACTGGTTTATGTGCACTGAACATCTATTCTGTTACAGGTTTAAACCAGTTTCTGATCACTTAAACCAGTTTATATGTAATTTCTGTCCCTAGCCCTTGAGACAGAGTTGTGTATCTGCATGAAGCCATGCTCTGTTCAAGCACAAATCTGAAAGAAAAGTTTAAAGTTCAAGCTTTCCCAGTTCTTAAGTGCCAAAGGAGGTTAAGCCCTGTTTCCTTGTGATAGAGCATTTAAAATTTCAACTCAGTGGAACTTAAGCTCCTTAGTCAGTCATGCACTTCTGAAAAAATGATCCTAGGGCCTTGTCTACACTGGGAATTCAGACATCAGAGTGGCTACAACAGTACAAACCCTAAGGGTAGAAAGGAAAAAAACTGCTTTATGTGAGAGGAAACTCAACCAGGGCATTTAGTGACTTTGCCTGCCTGCCCAAGGAATTTGCACCTTTGTGGCTACAGTGGTGGGCAGCCCCAGATTGCTGGAACTTGAGACAATCTCCTTCATACATAAAGCCTAAGAACATGGTATACAGAGCTCGCGTATTACTTCTCAAATGTCTAACTCAGCCTTGGCCACTTAAGAGTGTAAACCCAGTGCTAAACCAGACATAACATTTTGAAAAAATCTCACCATACAATGCTACAGAACTTGAAATGGCCATAATAAGCTTGTGAAAAGCTGACAGGAAACCAAGTCGGTCAGTCAGGCCTGAGTACTGCTTCCCTCCCCCAAGTACATTCAATCAACTTGCTGAAAATAAGGAAAAAAAGAGACTGAAATTTTCAATTTTCCTCTCCTTTTTTTAAAAAAAGGTACAAAGCAATATAATATAACCCTTATTTTTTTCAAATGTGCATTTCCTTATTGATTGCTAAGCCACTGTAATCTGTACTGAATGAGTAGGCCAACACTCTAAAATCTGGGTTTAATTATAGCATTATTTCTTTTTTCACAATGAAAAACAAAGCTTTTTTTATAGCGTTTCAATTCTTAAAAAAAAAAAAAAAAGCAGAATTGTTCTCTTCTAGTTCCAGTTACCTCCCACCCCTCCCCTTCCACTTCCTGGCTAGTGGTACTGTGCCACAGTGACAGGCTGTGCTGTGAATATATTTATCCTCATACAGCCAAGGGAGACTTGTAATGTTTTCAGTGCTCTGTTTTCCAAAGTCTCAAGCTTATTATTACTTTCTAAGGTTGTTTGGTTGGAATTATTTGAGAAAGGCAGTGCTGAAAACCAAGAGAATTACATCAATAGAAGTAGCTTAAAAATAACAGGACTGAATACAGGGAGCACAAGGGTGACTTAAATCCCCTTTGCTCCCATCTCAGTTCCTACACTAAAATGGGCTGACTGTGGAAATGGATTGACTGAAAGTTGGAAACATTTTTTAAAAGTTAAACTACTCTTAAGCGCATATTTTTCTCAGTCAAAGGAAGCCTCAAATTATTTCTTTCAAGTAGTGGTATTCAAGGTGATTTTTCATTTGTGTATACATGCTACGTCACTGACGTGGAGGGCTTGCCTGTCTTTTCCCAGTTCCTCAGGTTTAGAGAATTGCCAGAGCAATTGGTGGGGCAAACACACCAATCAGAGACCAGCAGGGAAGGAGCCTGCCCTGCCCCTACGTCTGGGCAAGGCGAGGAGTGGACCTAATTGAAAACTGCGCTCCACTTCCCCCCAATTGGCCAGTCTTCAATATTGGGGGGAGGGGGGGGGCAAAAGGGTATATAAGGAGCTGCATGCAGAGCATGCAGGAGCAATAATGAGGGACGGAGAAGAAAGAAGCTGAGGCTGAGGAAGAGCTGGGGCAGATCTACCCAAGGGGCACTTCCAGGTGCCCTGAAGACCCTGAGGACTCCACCATTGGATGGGAGCGCTGCGTTCCCAACCCCTTGCTGTGACTGAGCATGGTGAACCAGTGAAGGTGTCGCTGCATGGAGAGTCCGTGAGGGACTGGGACCTTGAGAGCTGCTCAAGGAGGCTCAGGTCTCCGACCCCAGCACGAGGCTGGACAGTGCAGGTATTGCTGCATGGAGGGTCTGAGAGGGACCGGGAACAATGGTTGCCACTCAAGGCAGCTCAGGTCTTCAACCCCAGCATGAGGCCAGCACCAGTGCAGACGCCGCTGCACGGTGAGTCATTTTCAGGCCAAGGGCCCTTGCAGGGAGCAGGGGGTGGCTCAAGCCCCATTCCCCACTGCCGGGTGTGAGGGCATGTGGGCAGTACAGGCTCTGCAGTGCGGTGGGCCTGTACTGGAGCCCTAGCCCTGGGCATGCATGAGGCGGCTCAGGCCCACAGCCTGCTGAGAAGGCCAACCCATCTGGGTGTGTGAATGAGCCACGCACCCGCATACAGGGACTGAGACAGAGTACCCACTGCGAGAGCCACTTGCCTAGCTGGGGATGATGCACTGGGAACCCTTGCTGGACCCCTACTTGCCAGGAAGTGTGAGTTCTCAGTCAAGGGGTTTCCCACTGGGGAGGGACACAGTGGATAGCTCCATCAGAGGGGGTTTTGGCTACAGAGAAAGAGACTCCTCTAGAAGAGGTGGGTATTTGGGATTACCACGCTTTATATTTTGGAGTGATTATTAATTGTTTACTGCGTCTTATATTTTGGAGTGTTTATTAATTGTTTGGTGTGTTTTCTATTCTGGAGAGCTGATTAACTGTATATGGTGCTTTACATTTTGGGGGTGCTTACCTATCAATTGCTGGGACACACTTACCCTCTGAAGATCCATGGAAGAGTTTTCTCTTGTGGGTCTTGGGGACTGCTATACTTACCTGTTCTGTTATTTGTTGACTTGAATGTATTACGTGTAAATATTTATCTTTATCACCCATCCAATTTATTCTATCCCCTCCCCTTTTATTCTGCACCTGAATAAACCATGTATATAGTTAAGATATTGTGGCCTGGTCTTCCTCTATAGAGACACCAGAGAAGGGGGAGCTACAGTTTCTATCTCCAGCATGTACACCCTGCTGACCATGCCCTTCTATTGGAAAGGGGGGTACACGCTCCAGAACACCTGGGTTACACTGAAAACATAACCATCAAGCTGTCCCCAACACCTGGTAAGGCCTGTGGAGTCTCCTCTCCCATATGCCCCAGATGTGATGAGGGGAAAAGGAGAAGTCAAGGGTACTCTAGGGCTATTCCTTTCTTTTTTAAAGTATGTTTGTGACACCCTTCATTTCCTAGTCCCATTTATTTCAAAAATAGCTCTGAGAGCATAGAGACTGCTATTGATGTACCTGATTTGTAAAGACAGAAAGGAGCAAACAGCTGGCTCTACTTCTGTTATGGGAGGAAGTCTAAAGGTTAACATATGCACATAAGCAAATGCCTTTTTATGTAAAATGACTCTTAAGTTTGGGATGTGTGCAAAAGAGCCATCTTCTAAATACTCTGATAGACCTCAGAGTGGACATGAACAGCTTTGGAGACAGCTTGAAGGAGCAGAAATGGTTAAAGCAACTGTTTCACAAGCAAAATGCCAAGGCTGGTTCTGGTAGCTGTGTAACAATTATAAGCTCCATGAAAATTACAGTTTGATTTACAGCTGGGATAAATTCCTGATTAACACCAAATGATCTGGTTGATGGTCCGTGATTTTAGTTTTGTGGACAGACACTAAGGGCTATGTCGCACCTTGCACTTAACATTTGTTAAATGAATTTAAAGCACAAGTTATGCTCAAGCACTAAAACACATATTAAGTGTGCTCTTATGGTAGTAAAAGTTACAACTTTGTATGTAAGGAGTATCTCCAGGTCACATTAAGTGACACATGGTTAGCTATCGCTGGACTTCTCCACAGAGATAATATGAACAATATAAGTGACAAAGACCAGGGACCCCTTTGCCGTACCAAGACACCAGATAGGAAGAAAAAAGCCACATGTGCCAAGAGAAAGGAACCTGGATCTTTCATCAGTCAGGGTCCTCCAGGATCAAATTGAAAACTGGGTGCTGGTAGTCCCAGAGAATCCTGGGGACCCACAAGTTGTTTGTTGGTTACAGCCCCTGCCCTGCATCAGAGCCAGGTCAAGAGTCCAGCATGCGGCTGAGACTGGGACTGACAAGTAGTGAGCTGTGCATGTGAGAGACCATGGTGAACATTAGAGAGCATGTAGAGAGGCAGCAGCAAGGCGCCAGACTTCCATACGTAGATCCTGAGGTGGTGCAGAGTCACTTGGAAGAACTGGATGCCTTTAAGTCGGCAGGCCCGGATGAGCTCCATCCGAGGGTGCTGAAGGCACTGGCCGACATCATTGCAGAGCCACTGGTGGGAATATTCGCACGCTCGTGGTGCACGGGCCAAGTCCCGGAGGACTGGAAAAGGGCTAACGTGGTCCCCATTTTCAAAAAGGGGAGGAAGGAGGACCCGGGCAACTATAGGCCAGTCAGTCTCACCTCCATCCTTGGTAAAGTCTTTGAAAAAATTATCAAGGCTCACATTTGTGAGAGCCCGGCAGGGCAAATTATGCTGAGGGGAAACCAGCACGGGTTTGTGGCGGGCAGATCGTGCCTGACCAATCTAGTCTCTTTCTATGACCAGGTTACGAAACGCCTTGACACAGGAGGAGGGGTGGATGTCATATACTTAGACTTCAGGAAGGCCTTCGATACGGTATCCCACCCCATACTGGTGAACAAGTTAAGAGGCTGTGATGTGGATGACTACACAGTCCGGTGGGTGGCGAATTGGCTAGAGGGCCGCACCCAGAGAGTCGTGGTGGATGGGTCGGTCTCGACCTGGAAGGGTGTGGGCAGTGGGGTGCTGCAGGGCTCGGTCCTTGGACCGATACTCTTTAATGTCTTCATCAGTGACTTGGACGAGGGAGTGAAATGTACTCTGTCCAAGTTTGCAGATGACACAAAGCTATGGGGAGAAGTGGACACGCCGGAGGGCAGGGAACAGCTGCAGGCAGACCTGGATAGGTTGGACAAATGGGCAGAAAACAACAGAATGCAGTTCAACAAGGAGAAATGCAAAGTGCTGCACCTAGGGAGGAAAAATGTCCAGCACACCTACAGCCTAGGGAATGATCTGCTGGGTGGCACAGAGGTGGAAAGGGATCTTGGAGTCCTAGTGGACTCCAAGATGAACATGAGCCGGCAGTGTGACGAAGCCATCAGAAAAGCCAATGGCACGTTATGGTGCATCAGCAGATGCATGACAAATAGGTCCAAGGAGGTGATACTTCCCCTCTATAGGACGCTGGTCAGACCGCAGTTGGAGTACTGCGTGCAATTCTGGGCGCCACACTTCAAGAAGGATGCGGATAACCTGGAGAGGGTCCAGAGAAGGGCCACTCGTATGGTTAAGGGCCTGCAGACCAAGCCCCACGAGGAGAGACTAGAGAAACTGGACCTTTTCAGCCTCCGCAAGAGAAGGTTGAGAGACGACCTTGTGGCTGCCTTTAAGTTCATCACGGGGGCACAGAAGGGAATTGGTGAGTATTTATTCACCAAGGCGCCCCCGGGGGTTACAAGAAACAATGGCCACAAGCTAGCAGAGAGCAGATTTAGATTGGACATTAGGAAGAACTTCTTCACAGTTCGAGTGGCCAGGGTCTGGAACGGGCTCCCAAGGGAGGTGGTGCTCTCCCCTACCCTGGGGGTCTTCAAGAGGAGGTTAGATGAGTATCTAGCTGGGGTCATCTATACCCAGCACTCTTTCCTGCTTATGCAGGGGGTCGGACTCGATGATCTATTGAGGTCCCTTCCGACCCTAACATCTATGAATCTATGAATTACCATGCAACTGTACCCTGCAACGTTCATACCACACATTTAACACATAGTAAGTGTCCAATGCAACACAAGCAGGATGCTGGTTGCTGTGGTCCCCTTGCTTTACCTGTGGCAGGTTGGGTGTTATATCTGTGTTGCACCAAGGCTGGTGGACAGGTTTAGGAAGAGTTTAGATTATGGATGTGTATAGGATGGCTTGGATAGGGATGATTCTGCCTCAGGCAGGGGTTTGGACTAGATGATCTATGAAGGTCCCTTCCAGCCCTGCTTCTCTATGATGGTATGATTTCTAGGAAGGCTCTAAATTACTACTAAATTACTAAATAAAACATATCTAAGTCATGCTTAAAACTTGAACCATTCCCCATTTGTGACCATTACTGAACACAAAACATGTTTTTAAAGAGTGGTGGTGTTTGTTCACATGGCAGCTAAATTCAGGTCTAGGCATAGTTTAACCTCTGTATCACAGTATACGGTATAGGAAGCATTTCAACCCCTTGCTTTAAAGTGCACTTGGCTGTTCACCAAACCAGAGAGCACTGGTGGGGCCAATGGACAAGGGGGCTGGAATAACTCTGAACCTTATATGTGGATAGGAGGTATGAAGCAGCTTTGGAGGAAAGGAACATGTACTTCCCACTTCCCAATTCCCCAGGCCTGCCTTCCACCCCAGGAAACAGGGACTAAAAGCCCTTCCATGTTGGAAACTCATACTTGGGATTTGTTTAGGATGGAACAAGGCTTGCTGCCCCATTCTGGTTATTAAGAACAGGAGATATTTGAGTAGATGGCTCCTTTCCTAGATCCCTGGCTTACTGGTCCATATTTTGGACATTATCACTAGTCAGTAGAGTTCCATATGTGTAGCAATGGCAGACTCATATAAGAGATTAACATATTACATAGAAGAGCAGGGAGGAAATAACCAGGGAGTACATAAGAGCACAGAAGTAAACAAGAGCCAGGGGATGTGAAAAGCTAGGATGGACCAGGTGGAAGGAATAATAGGTAAGAACAATGTGCACATGGGTTTATAACCCCTCTAGTATCTAGGATTGAACCCAGGAATACAGAATCTCTATATTTCCATGACAAAAATGTGTTCTTCATTCCCCTTCTAATAGTTGGTTCTCATAGAGGATAACAGCTCAATCATACTACCGATGATGTCTGTAGCCTAATACTGCTGCTGTTAGCTCAACTGGTACAGGTTTGGGTTCTGGACCTCTTGCCTACAAAAGCAGACATGCATGATATGGTAAAAGCATGACTGATCCTGTGCTACTGTTGCAGACAGAAAAGGAAACATGGAAGGAAAGGATGCAATGCTATATTATTTACAGCATTATTTGTCTACAGGAATAAAAGAGGAACAACCTATACATTGCTTCCTGCGCTAAATTCTCCCTATAGTCACAGTTTCCAGGGACAATCAAAAGGTCTGATTGTAAATGTTTCAAAATTTACACTATCATGAATGTAGAAATGTTATTGAATTCCTGGGAGCTAATTAGCAACATTTTCCTGCTCTCCCACACACCATTGAGCAATTGTCACATGAAAAAGGTTTTGTTTCTTTATTTGGGGCTCCCAAATGAGAGTAGAGATTGGTACATCAAGAGAAAGGATTTTACTTTGGTTTTTCCAACACTGAAGGCATGATTTTTAAAGATCATACATTGGTTCATAAAAAGGTTATTTGCCATTTGCCTGTTCATAACTCCTGTTTGAGCACTCCAGCTGGGTCCAGACATCCAGGTACATGTGGTTTGTGCCACTGCAAACCTCTCTGTGGCGCCATGAACTGAACACCAAAACGTGTCCTGCTCTGCAAATTTACAGTGCCAGGACAAAATTTGCTACTGGGAAGTTCCCATTAAAAAAAACAACCAACACCATGAAACAAAGTGGCATAGCACATGCCACAGGAGTCTGAGTCTGACATGGAGGCTCGGTCCTCCTGGGAGATGTTCTGGTTGCCAACCAGAGTATCTCCTCTCCTCTAGTTTCATCCTGCCTCCTCCAGCATGCCAGGAGCTGGGAGGAGTGGGGAAATTACAGTTTCCTCAAAGTGTGGCATCTTGCCCCCCACCAAAGCGCATGTGCAGGGGTGTGTGAGGAGGCAAAAAGTAGCAGCACAAATTTGTGCCAATACTTTTTTTGCCACTGCAAATACATGCCCTTGCATGTGCAAACATCCTCTGTAAGTAGCTATAAGAGACCAAGGACAACAATCTTTGCTCAGAGCCACAGCTGTGCCATGTTGCTGTCCTTACACAGCAGTATTAGTGGTAGATTCTGGTGGAGGCAGAGTCTAGCTCCATCAGGTATAATTTCATTTAAATAAAGATTCCTTTGAGGTTAAATGGTACAGAGCTAGAGCCTCACCTTGTTTTCACTGCAAGTCCAAATCTGGGAGTAGAGAGAGAAACTTTGGGAGTAGAGAGATGGTCACGGATACACAGTATTACAAAGCTCTAAAAAGAATGACCAGTCAAAAGTGCTTAGGGAACTGGAGATGGATCCAAGTGCTCCAAAGCCACCCTTTTGCAACAAAAACTCTTATGCAAAAACACGCACTAAATAATAAGAAAAAGAGACAAATACTACTTGAATAAGATGTTGATTTGGCCCTGATCCAGCTCCCACTGAAGGCTCTGGGATTTGGATTCAGCCTTTTCTCAGCCAGGAGAAAGAAGTACAATCACAAACGTTCCAGGTCAACCAAGCTAAAACATGAATATGGGCAGACGTCGCAGGCAATGTAAGCATGGTGCCCCCTTGTGTTCCAGCTCTAGCTAAGCATTTAATTCCCAGAGAGGCTATAAATGGTTTTCTAAGAGGTGAGGACAAAGTACACTTCATTGTATTTGGGTCCTATTGCCAATACCTAGGGTGACTATATGTCCCAGAGTGGCTGGGACAGTCCTGGATTTCAGAGGCATCCTAGCCATTGGAGAAAATTAAAACAAAAGTCCCAGACTGGCAGCAACCCACCTGCACATGCAGCTCTTGAGTCGCGGCTGAGCACCTGCAGGAAGTTTTGTGCCAGTCCAGTACTTTTGCTTCAGTTTTCTCCAGGGAACCCAGTCAATGGGCTGCTCCCTGGTCTGGACCCTGCAGGGCTGTAAGTGGAGTCACTTGTGCAGTAGAGTTGGGGTCAAGGGAGAGCTGTGTGCAGGGAATCATGGGGCACCGCACTGTATGTGCTGCGCTGTCCTGCTTGGCCCTGCTTCTGGGAGTTGCGAGGTTGGGTGTGGAGGTGTGGGGGTGTGTGTGCGGGTCTGTGTGTGTACCCATGCATGGCTGCACACTTGCTGGTGCCCCCTAGCACCATCCCATCCTGGATTTCCTTACCTCATACCAGATTTCCCTCAAATTATTATGGTCACCCTGATCTTAAATGCTATTTTTCATGGACAGGGGGTGGCTTTCAATGTTGTTTTAGTCAATAATTATAAAATATTTAGTGCAAAAATTGCCCCCTTTCCCATAAATATTCCCTGATAGTATTTCCCTTCCAGCACAACAAGTCATTGATGCAGCATAACACTCAAAAGGACTTTGTGCATTCTGGTAGGTACTTTGAAAGTGCCAGATTTTGACTAGTGTCCCAATTACTTTCCCTCTCTATTATAAGTACAGGAAGATAACCCTCTACATCCAGCTCATTTCTGCATTTTCAATAGGATACTGAATTCCTTGTTCACATTAGGGATGTGAACAGTTAAATAAATAATTGTTTAACAGATCACTGCAGTGATATCCAGTTCTAGCTTAATGGTTATCGTTTAGCCTAGGGCCAGGTGCAGTCCAGCAGAGAAGGGGGGTGGGAAATGAGGCTGTGTTGTGCACCAACAGGAATTGGAAGGTGGCAGGGCAGAAGTAAGGGATGGAGGTAGAGAGTGAGGAGGAGGAAGGGAGAAGGGAGTGGGCAGGGGTGACTAATACCTAAAAAGCTTGGCTACATAGAGGGAGGGAGAAAGAAAGGAGCAAGGAGGAAGAGAGGGGTGAGAAGGAGAGGAAACTAATACCTAATAGTGAGACTATGTGGACCAGACCCCATGGCAGGTGGCTGGGGCCTGTCCAGAGCCTGAGCTGCTCATGGCAGGAGGCTAAAAGTGGCTGCACCAGGGTCCACGTAGCCTAGCTATTAGGTATAAGTCACCCTTCCCCTCTCCCCACTCCCTCCTGTCCTGCTGCAGCTGATCCCAGGAAGCCTCGCACCAGGGAGCTGCAGCTCTTCCCTGGCTAATGCTACCTGAGGCTTCCTGGGCTGTGGCAGGCAGCACAGCCCAGGAAGCCCTGGGTGGCAGCAGCCAACCAGGGCCTGAAGCCACCAGTGCTCAACTTCCTGGGGCAGAAGGGAGGGGAGGCAGGCAGCTCCCCCATCATCACTCCCTCACTGGCTGCTGCAGCTGGCCCCGGGAAACCGCACACCAGTGGCTGTAGCCCCTCACCTGGAGCTTCCTGGACTACGCTACCTGCCTAGCCGGGCTGCTTTGGCCCCCGACTCTGCATTGCTCTAGGCGAGTGAATGCAGCCCCTTCTCCATGGCAGGATGTGCCAGGGCAGAGAAGGCACTGGCTTTGGGCTCAGTACCCCGCCCCCATACCCCACATCTGACTTCAAAGAGCTAAGGGTGGATCCCAGTGCCACCACGCCTGTCCCATCCCTTCAATGGGATGGATGCAGTGCCTTCTATTGCTACAGCTGCTGCAGGGCCTGGCAGGACAAGGTGGAAGTAAATGGGTGTGGGGTGACTCCCTTGGGCCTGCAGTTCAGCCCCACAGTAGGCCCGTCCAGATCTGGGCTCGGAAAAGACCAACCCCCCAACCCATTTTGTTGAGAAGCGTGGCCCCGGGGAGCTGCTGAGTCCCTACTGCACCTTAGGGGGCTGGAAGCACTCCACTGGTTTATTTATTTAATTAGTATTTATATCTCTAGTTCACATCCTGATCACAACTGTGGCATGATTGTTGCAAGCTGTGAAGGCAGCTGCTGATTTTTTGACCCTACTGTTTACTGCATTTTAGTGGTGGATGAAGTTATTCACGTTAGGGCTTGTGTGTATCACAAACTCTTTTATTTAACTGCCGGACTAATATGAGATCAGGGCTCAGATTCATTTTTCCATCTATGAGGATTTGAGCCCATGTCACCCTCCTCCCAGGAGAGCACTCTCACCCTCAGATTTTAGGGCATTCTGTAGCAGGTTCTTCCAGTTTCTTGTGTTGATGTTCAAATTTCCATAAATGAATTAAATATTTTTTAAGCAGGAAGAGGGAAAGAGAAACTGACTTTGTAGCCTTTGAAAAGGTGGATGACCCTTGTTCAAAACCATTCGCTCCTGAATTCTGAATCCAAATGAGATTTGGCTGACTCAGTACTTCATTTTTTCAGCAAATGGCTTACTGAAGCAGTTGTGCTGAGCTCTAGTGCACATATACAATCTGCATATCTATTTAGTTGCTAATTTTGATGCTTCAAATTGAAAAGTACCACAAACCATTAATTAGTTTACAGTCAAATTCCATAGCCTGGAATTCTCTAATTAGTTCCCAGTGCCTTGGAAACGTTCAGGAGGCATGAACATGCTGAGAAGGGGTTGCAAATAGCTACCAAAGAGGAAACTCCTTGCTGGCACAGATATTTCTGTGTGGTGGTATTGTGAAGGTAAGCCTTCGGAGTTGTTTCCCACAAGAACACTTCTACACTGATTTAAGGACTCACCAGCAACTTTAAAATGTGCTGGCCTGGGCAAGGCCTGCGAGTCAAGGATTCAGCTCCCTAGGTATAGAACTACCAGCTGCCAGAGTATCTGAAGACACAAATTTTGCTTAGAGAGAATTAAAGCATACTATCCCCACCCTCTCCCCCAAAGCCAGTGATGCTTGGAGCAGATTACTGCAGTACCCCATGTGAAAAGAGTGTAGAAGCTTCTGTAACTCCATCCTTAAAGAAAATAGCAACAAAAGGCAACCAAAAAAAATCCTATAAATATGTTAGAAGTAAGAGGAAGACCAAGGAAAGCATTGGCTCCTTAATAATAGATGGAAAGGGTAACACTATGATACGTGCTGAGCAGAAGGCTGAAATATTTAATCCCTTTTGTACTTCAGTCATCACAAATCAAGTCAATTATCAGATGATAAGCATAGTTGACAGCAAGGACAGGGAAAGAGGTAAGCAGCCTAGAGTAGTGGAATATCACGTAAGGGATTACTATAGAAAACACGTGTTTTTAAGTCTGTAGGGTCAGATGAGATCCATCCTACATTATTCAACAAACTGGCTGAGGTAATTGAAGAGCCATTGACTGTTATCTCTGAGAACTCATGGAAGTTAGATAAAGTTCCAAATGACTGGATAAAGACAAGTATAGTGCCCATTTTTTGAAAAAGGGAAGGAGGAGGATCTGGAAAGTACAGACTGTCAGTAACCTCAATACCTAGAAAAATTACCAAACATGTCATCATAGAATTTATTTCTGAACACCCAGATGATAATACAGTGATTGGGAATAGCCAATGCGGATTTGACACAAGCAGTTATGCTTGACCAGCTTGATTACCTTTTACACCAAGATGACAGATTTTGTGCATGATGGCAAAGCAGTGGATCTGATATACCTTGATTTAGCAAAGTTTTGACACTGTCTTCTCATGACAGTGTTATTAACAAGCTCAGGAATAGAGCTTAAATAAAAATGCTGTAAAGTGAACACATAACTGGTTGTACCTCCTAGAGTTCCTTAGCAAATTTGCAGATTACACCAAGCTGGATAGAGTTGCAGACATTTTGGAGGATAGAATTAAGATATACAATAACCTTGATAAATAGATAAAATGAAATAGAATGAAAATCAATAAGGACAAGTGCAAAGTCCAACACTTAGGAAAGAACAAGTCCATGGATAAACACAAACTGAGGAACAACTGTTAGGGCTTCAGTACTACAGTATAGAACCTGAGGATCATGACAGACTGCAAGTGGAATATGAGCCAACAGTGTGCTCTTGTTATACAAAAAGTCAAAAGCATACTGAATTGTATTAATAAGAGTGCCACTTGCAAGTCAAGGGAAGTGATTCTTCTACTCTTGTTCAGCACTAGTGAGACCTCACCTGGAGTACTGTATCTTATTTGAGGCACTATACTTCAGGACAGGCAGAGACAATTGAGAGGGGGGGAGTCTAGGAAACATGATTTACAAAGAAGTTGGAAGAAATTAAATTATTTACTCTGGATAAGAAAAGACAGGGTGAGGGAATAGGTAACAGTCTTTAATAACAAAGAGTGGTTATTAAGAGGATAGTGATCAAATAATCTTTGTTTCTACAGGGTGTAGGATGAAAAGGGATAATCTTACATTGCAAGAAAAGGAAGTAGGTTGGATATTAGAAAGAATTTTGTTACTATGGGGATCGTTAAGCATTGGAACGGGCTACTTAGAGAGGCTGTGTGTATGTGTACACACACACACACACACACACACACACGCGTGCGCGCACACAGTTGTCAGGAGAAGCAAATCCTTTTGATCCTAAAACAAGAGACAAAACACAAAGTCCTCTTCGCATTAGCGTGAAGAAGCTTGTATCACTCCAGGAGACAGTTCAACTGGATAATACATTTGCTTTAAAATATATATTTCAAAGGCCTGGTCACTACTCCAAAGTAAGACACACAAAACCCCCCCAACTCATTGACATTTAGAGATTTTTTTTTCATTCCTGCATCCTTGCTCAGTTTTTTTGCCTACTAGTGCCCTCTGGCGGCACTTCATACAAAAAGCCATCCTTATTTAAAAAGAACATGCAAGTATTTTCCCTCATTTTAATACTCCAAACTTTTTTTGTTGCTGTTTCCTTTAAAGGTATTTGAACACATATCCAACTTTAACCTTCTCAGGACAAGCTGCCATTGTATGCTGGGGCTAACCAGGCCTCTTGCGTTATGAAACGTGTGTCTGGTTGCTCAGCTGTCTTGAAGAAAGTTCTCTGAAAAGCTACTTCTTGGAATTAGAATGTTTTCTATTAATATTATGACCATGCAGCGCACACATTCTGGAAAGTCTGAAACCCAGTGATGTGGCAGGGAAAAACCCAATATGCTTCTTGCATGCCAGTATTCCGATTGCTCTTCAACACACAGGATTTGCATGCGTGCTTTTTCCATATTTTTTTATCAAGAAGTTCATTTCCTTTCTTTTAGCCCTCCTTTTTTGTTTTCTTAGGTATTCAATTCTCTATTGTGATACTGCCCTCAGCAATACACCCTTGATTTTAAATAACACTGTCAGTTATGGAAAGTGTGCACTTTCCTCAATCCCATCCTTCCACAGACCTATTCCCTTTACTTCATCCCTTTATTTTGTACCAGCCAAAACGGTCATCATAAAACCAGCTTCTCTTTCTTCTCCATGACAGCAACTCCCCAGAGAATGATCACTACAGAATACAGCCAGTTTTGAGCAGATCCATTCTCCATCAAGACTGCAGAGGTCTGGGGGTATTCAGTCACGGAAACAGCTTGTACATGGATTTGGCTAATATAGTACTGACTTCCTTAACTCAATTCAAGGCTGTCCCAGAGCTAACTTACCCTGCTTACTGCCCTTCAAATCCTTTCGTGCACTTGATACTACGGCTTTCTGGCAGGGACGTAATAGAGCAGCTCTGTATACCGGGCAGTGGCAGCTGTCATGTTGCTAGCGGTGGTGGTGTGGCCAGCCACAGCAGTAGCCATTATAAATGGACTTTTTTGTGTCCCCTCTCTCCCCACCCTGGTCTCTAAAGACAGTCTGGCCAGCCCACCGTAGTTATGCTACTTTTCTAGAAACTACAGTTCTCATCACAATGATGTCCTGGTAACCAACATGTTCTGTCCCTCTTTGGTGGGTAAGAAATTGGTGACCAGCCTCTTTTACAGCCTCAGGCCTTAATACCATAACACTGGGTACGTCTAGACAAGACTCTTACTGAGCAGTAGCTCGTTACTACAGGCAGTAGCTCGTTACTACTGTGCAGTGATGTCACCGGGCACGAACCATTATGTGATGCTACTGCGCCGTGGTAATGAGCTACTGCACAGTAAGCATTACCAGACAACCATGCTGGGATGCTACTGTGCAGTAACACTAGTTACTGCAGTGTCATTTAGTACTTGGTTATACAAGTACTAAATGACGGCGCAGTAACAACATGCAGAACACCAGCACTAAGCACTGGTGGATGTTGCCCCATCCTCTGTCATGGTACTGGGTTCATACAGAATACCAAGTTAAATTCAGCCTTAATGCCAATATCCAGAGATGATAATAGAAGAGGTCCCATCTACATCTTTGGGCAGAGCTGGACAAGGCAACTATCTTATTTGGAGCAATGGAGCTGCCAGTGATGTGGGTTGGAACTTGTGTGGGGAACAGAGAGAGCATCTTGACAGAGGGCTCACAGTGATTCAGTTACCTGCCACAAAACCTGAAAATAAGAAACATCTGACTGACTACAGACCTAAATGTAAACCCCATCTCCTTAGTCTGGATTTTTTATAACACCACTTCACATTACTACCAGCCTGCTAAGGGAAGAGGAGCTATTCACTTCAGGCACTGACACACTAAATACTGAGAACCACATATGCAAACCAGTAAGACTGCACTTCTATAAGTAGAGCATTGATTTGGCCCTGTAGTTCTGAATACCTAACAAGAATATTAGGATCTTCTAACCTGGGGACTTGTTCATGCCAACACCATACCAAATATTCACTGGAAAATGAATACCTAAACTTCCCAAGTTGCGCTGTGGAGGTGGTAATAAGCTCCAATGAGTCATTCAGTGTGAAAGCAAATACAGATTTTAGGTAGTGATAATTTACCAGAGAACACGTCTTATTTATATTAGCAACAGACATTTTTCTCTTAGTTTAAATAACATAACAATCTTAAATATGCTGAACAGCTAGTGAGACAAACCATGCTGCTGTTTCTTTTATCTCCACCCCATGTGTATGAGAACAGCTAAGTTTTAACTCTCACTCACCTTGCATACTTCATGTTCTCTGAAGTGTGTTCATGTGTTTTTAACATTAATAACATTTATACAGGTCCTTTAATGCTACTTCTTAGAATGCAAAAAACCTCAATAGGAAAAATCACAAAAAGCTCCTTTATAATACCCTGTCTAAGCACTCATGGTGTTTTCCTTCAATAATTGCATTTCCTTGGCTGGCACTGCACACTGCAGATGCCCACTGCAAACACCCACTTTAACAATATTTGAAGGGAAATGTGAAAAGTGAATGCAGTGGTTTTTAATTATTTCCTTATCACAGATCCCTTCTTTTCCATCCTTCTTCCCATCCAGCCTGAATCTGCCTCCCCACTTGACAATGATGTATGGGATGGTCACGATCACCTGATAGCTGTTAACCAAATTTCTGGATGCGAGCCCCTGTTCTAGTGAATAGCCTCTCTCCTCCAACTGGCGCAATGGCAGCCACTGACTGAAACAAGGATAAGACAGACAGAATTTTTGGCCTTTTAGAATGAACCAAGCTAAGAAATGTTTCCAACATGTTCCTGACTGAGACTTCAGGGCTTCCCACAAGGACTCCTTCCTGTACATATCGTTCTATTTTAACACTGGCTTATAGTCAGACAGAGGGAACCACAATCTTAGACTTCTGTAAGAGGTAGTTCCACAAATTTCAGTGAAGGAAGGCCAACTTTATACTAATTGCAGATCTTTTCATATTGTCTAAACTCAAAGGTCAATGGACCTGGGATTTTGGGCTTAACCATTCACTGAAACCCTTTAATATTTTAAACAATTCAGACTCTTCTGGGTGTTCTCTAATTAGGGCTTCTAGCCTTGTGTGCACATTAGGAAAGCATATGTGGTTGGATCCTCAAATCTTGCAGATCTGTGCACTGCACAGAACCAGACATTGACTTGAAACCTCTTGGGTCTAGAAGTTGCCATTGATCAATTATTGTCTTGTAGGCCTTGTGACTTCATTTAGGATCATTGTGAGTAGAAAGTACCTCTGGTGGAAAGCCTTCAAACACACAAGAAACGAAGACACTTGCTGCTCAGTGGCAACAAACATAACTGAATATCCAGTATACCAGGGGAAAATCTCCTTAAAGACAGAAGACCCTGGGGAGTTGAGATGAGAAGAAACTGAGGGCCTGCTTAGAGTCAGGAAAAAGGACCCTCAAAAACTTACGGATTCCTCTGTGAGTCACAGAAAACAGACTGGGTTGGGAAGAGGAGAGGAGGTAAAGTTATGGAAGAAATTAAAAGGATCCTTCAAAAAGGGTTAAATGTGCCTGCCTAAGAATCAGAACTGAAGCAATCCCCCCAAAACTTTTTTGTTTGAGTAAGGAACTGGAAAAGATGTCAATATTCTATGTAGCTACAAAAATACCAGGACACTAATTCACATGGCACCCTCATCAGGGAACAATGATGTAATATCAGTGTGGTTTTCAGATAGAGGGGATAAACAATTGATTTCCATGGAAGCAGTAATTGTCTAGGATGCTGTCAGAGTAACAGAATCTAGCCTATTGTGCCATAGGTCCTCTGGATGTTTTACAAGCAGATAAAGAGACAGGGTTTTTATGCTTGGTCCTCAAAATCTAAGGCTTCAATAGAAGTTTTCTCTGATGAACTACAACTTTGGGTTCAAAGATTGAAACTTGGAAATTGTATCCAGTATCCCTTTCTAAAACAAGGGGTGGAGAAAGCCAGATCCTTCAGTCTGCTTTCAAAACCTCTGCACTCAAAGGAGTACATTCTTCTCTTATTCTGCTGAAACCTCTGATTCAGTTTTGGAGACCTGAGATCTTAATCCCCCTTGGTATTTTCAATAGCAGCAATGTGGCACACCTCTCTCCTGCTGATGAAGGGTAAGATGCAATTTGGCTTGTCATTTGAACTCTAAGAATGGTCCTAGTGTATCCCAGAGTTTTCTCTTTATTGTTGGATATACAGCATGTGAATTCAGTGCTGTTCAAGATCCCTGCCAGCATCTAAAAGTCTCCTGAGTAGGATCAAATACACATTTTACTTCATTAATATCAAGCTCTCAGGGTTCTGTAGCAGTTTCTTCTTACACAAATTCAAATGAGAAACATAATACAGAGAATTCAATAGTAAACTTGTTTGTGAAAATAGAATTTTGCATTCCTGTTATAGTTAATCACTGAAAAAAACCCAACAATTTGACATCAAAGTACATAATTAAGAAAAAAAATCTCTAAATGCAAAACAATGATGCTATCTGCTCTCTGGTATGAAACTGGTAAGATTGAGAAGAAGTCTGGGTATCAGTTACTGGCCTGACTGAAATGACTGAAAAGCTATTTTAAACTTTAAAATCCTGCCACAGCCGGTTTCAGCAGCACTTACCCTGTTATAGATCTGGATGACTAGGTGTCTTTTAAAACTATTTATGGGTGGAGAAAAGCCAGGGACAGGTTAGAAGGGAGAAGCCTCATCACTGCTCTGAGAAGATCAACCCAATTTATACCCAAGGGCAGGATGAAAGCTACAAGGGAGGTTTGCCATTAAACCTGCACAAAGTCATAAGGCTCCATTTTCAAACACTAGAGAAAACTGCCTAAAGCGGGCACTAATATGGTGCCCAATGCCCTAGTATGGAAGTGCCTCACAGTCTTTAATATATTTATCCTCAAGAAATGGATTCTATTACCCCTATTTTAACCATGGGGAACAGAGCCAGAGAGAGATTAAGAGCCTTAGCACAGGTTACCTTGACACCAGCATTAAGGCACCTCAAGTGAGAGCAGTCATTAGCTAATGGATGTTAAACTGCCATAAGGCCCCTCAAAACATTTTAAAGATAAGCCAGTCAAAAGGAGGTTTATCTTGGAAATCTTTTACCCATGCCATTCCAGGGTAGTGTTTGAATGGTAAGGGGAGGTATAAAATGCTTACTTTCATTCCTTCAGCATCCCAGGATGCACAGCTCCCAGCCACTCTCTTCCCTCCTACTTTCCAAAACTCTAGTGATCCCCCCCACTTCCCACTGAAAGCAACTGCTTTGGCTAAAATTCAAAAGAGACCGTAGAGTGAGGGAATCCTGCTTCCCCCAGCCCCATGGTGTGGCTGTGGGAAGCTCAATTTTGACCTGAGCACAGAGACCTGGGGAGGCTGCTCCATTCTTGGTACAGAGCAGCCGCCTCCATTTCAGCCTGAGCACGAGCCCTGAGGAGATGGTCTTCCCAGTGCTCGTGCTTGGGCTGAAATGGATGTGGCTGCTTGTGGTCAGAGCAGAATGGCAGGTGCTGAGCCAGAGCTCAGAGCCTCAAAGAAGCAGTCAGCCTGGGGTCTGTGCTCAGGCTCAAACTGACGCAGCTGCTCCATGCTGAGAGTGGCTTAACGACCGCGGGATCCTAAAGGAGTTATCCAGGGCCACATAGGTAATTTATAGCAAAGCAGTGTCTTGAACTCAAGCCACCTAATTATAAGGTTACTGTTAAAATAATTGAAGCATCCTTTCAACCCTAAAGCAATAATTGACTTTTGTTACAACAACCAAGTGAACTGAAACACTTGATAACCACAGCATTATGCATGGTGCATACTGTAGTCCAGAACCAAACACTTTTTGTTTACTATGGGACAATGACATGTAGGTGGCACCAGTTAAATCTTAGTGGTCAGCAATCTATATCTTAAAAGATTTCCCATGACTGGTATCCTTTAAGTCTTGGTGGACCTTTCTCGAGAAGAATACCAGCAAGACTATGGGGGAATTCAACATTTTAACATATCCTACCACTGCCAGGACCAAACTTCTGTTATGAGACTGCCTCAATCTTTAGCTCTGTCCTTTGGGCAACTGATATTTTATTCAGTTACATGCTTTGAACTGTTTGAATGAACTGTGAAGTATATCAACATCTACTTTAGTTTCCTTGTTTCTATACTTCAAACACTTTGGGGTCGGATTTTCAAAAGCACTCAATACTGGCCTACCTCTAAAAATCAATTTGAATTTCAACCATGGCTTGTCATTTCTAAATGAAGTATAAGGATGAAGATCACATCAAAAGAATGCTTGAAAATACACTGGACACATTAGTGGAGTCATTCATTAGATTCCCTTGGTAATGCTGCAATAGTGAAATAAGTGAAAAATAGAGAAGTTCTATAAGTACTTTATGCCCAAAATGGTTGTAAATGCATTTTCCAGTGAAAAGAATGAGTTCCCAGTCTGTTAAAATGTAGCAATTTGAGAGCTTAGTTTAACCTTTTTTGAAAAGTTTTTATAAAGATATATAAAAGTCACTTATTTAAAATAAAACCCATCCATAAAATAACCTATACACCCTGGAAAGATTTCTTAGTTGTAGCAAAAGCAGCATCCAAAAATTCACACATTTTAGTTTCTGCACTGAACATTTTAAAAGATTGAATATGCTATTTTTTCTCTCCAAATAAATAAATCAGTGTACCCAGAACAGTGTAGAGCAAGAAAGAGAGATCTGAAATGTTACAGCGGCTGCCTGAGTTGACTAGCAGATATCCAGAGACCTGCTGTATCTGCAGTGCTAAACACAGCTAGGCTCTTGGAAAATTTAAGGAAACTATTTTATTGTGATTTGTAGTCCTGTATTGTCTTTATTGCTTCAGTCTTCCAGCTGCAAGCTGTTCTAGCAAAGGGCAGATGACTATCAAAGAGGTGTGTTTAATTTTTTGTTACTAGATTTGCAGACCTGTATTATGGTTTTCATTTCTGTATCTGTGATTTATTATAACTGCCTTACAGTGACATGCTCGGAATATATGTATGTAAATATGAACAAGTTTAATGATATCAGTTTGAACTTATTTTGTATCATGCATGTTTCTCTTTCACTTGGCACTCATTTGGAGGTTTGGAAGGCTTTCATTTGAGAGTATATAACCAATGCAAGTCTTCTACAGTCTGTAGGATGATGACAGTGCTCATATGATTTGTGCTACATCCACGCTGGGAGTGCTTTATTGGTAAAGAGATAGTGGTATATTCTTGAAGCTCTCCTAACATAGATATATTTGTCCTGGCAAAAAACTCCCATCTGAAGCAGAGCAAGTCATTGTAAGAAAAAGCAGTTTTACTGGTAAAACACCATCAACACTATAATCCTCTGCCAACATTAAGTTAGTCACAAAGATCACAAAGTCACAAAGATATTTTTCATTCTCCCAAACTGACATACCAATACAGGCAGAAATCTGTAGTGTGGATATGGCTTTAGAGTCAAAGATGCCAACCATTGTTCTATTGGGATTTTAACACGATAATCCTCAGTTTTCATTAAGACCTTTGTTAACAACGCCAAGTATTCAAAAATGAGGAGGCAGACCCTCTGCCCACATAAAATCATAAGAGTAAATTTGGGGTTCTGTTAATTTGCCTTCTTGTTTTTGAGTCTTTTGGGGGCATTCAAGCTATATTGTCAGGCTTTTTTTCTGCAATGCCAAGGTCTGAATCTCGCCATAGGTCTGTATCTTTTGAGAACCCTGGTCTACACTATTTATCATCCCAGACTTGATGATCTGCTCAGGTCCCTTCTGACCCTACCAACTATGAAACTATATCTTTAAGATACAGAAGACAGGAAACGATACTGAATACACTGGACAATGTCCACATGACCATAGTAAAGAATGCACAGGGCACAGATCTGCAAGTAGACCAGAAAGCAAGGACTTTTATGCACCCACACCCAATATTGTTATAAAGGCTTTAAATGTGTTATTTCCCGTAACATTAGCTTGTTTTAGCAGTACTCTACCTATAGCAGAATGTTATGTCAATTTGAAAGCAAGCCACTGAAATGAGGAAGAAACAAGACTCGGACACGATTACTGCTGATGGAGCAGGCTATGGTAGGACTCTGAAACATTTAACAGCTTCATTTTACAACTCCCAGATTTACCATCTTATTAAGTGCCAACAAAATGTGCATCTTTGCATTGAAAAATAGCAGAAAATAGGAATTTCTGTGAGAGCTTGGAGTTAATAGTTGAGAAGATAATTTTCCAGCACTATGTTGCAGAAGCTTTGTGGGTGGTATTTCTATAAACTGGCTCAAAGCTGAATTAATCTCTGCCTCCCCATACAGTTCCATTTAAATAACTGAATGCAGTCTCTGTTAAGTTTGGTTATTCTTTTATCATCACTTTTGAATTCTTTAAGCTTAGCACATTCTTGCTGCATATTACATTTGTACTATACATTGCTAGTCCAAAAGCAACAATTTTACCTTTTGAACTGAAGAAACAGCTTCATTACCAGTTTGTACATTAGTAGAAAGAGTTCTGACATACACTTGTAGATCTCCAGCCACTACAGAGAAAGGGTCTGTAAAAGCTGGTATTAAATAACAGTGTGAAGACTAGAAGCTGTGTGAAAATATTCACACCCCAAAGCTAAACACTAAACCCTTGGCTTTTCACTGTTCTGTTTGGGTAGGGAAATTTCTGGCTCCTTTAGCAAAAAGCAGCTTTGCTATCAAAAAAAGCAAAAAAAAAACCCCTCCCCCAAAAAACTCCAACCTGTTTTCCTCCACTGGATTCTTTCCTGCCTGCTGAAAAACTATGTCAAGCTGTGCCTTGCAGGTGTTACAGCTGCAGCTTCACTAAGTTAAACAAACGATAGAGTTAAACCAACATATATATTCATTCTGCAATAACAGGAACTGCAGCAGACTGCATTTCTAAGTTCTCTCTCATGTAAACCTGAGATAGAGAACAAAAAGACTTTAATTTGGATCCCAAAAAATATTTGTCCAAATGAAAGATGCAGGCACCATATAAAGGCTGTGGGGACTAAGAGGGAAAAGAAATGGGAGGGAATATCTATTCTCTCTCACTTCTTGAGTGATCTTTAACTGCAGACTTAGCAGGGAAGCAGGGGTCTGATGGGTATTGGAAGAGGTCATTTGTATCATGCTAAGATACCATTATGCCTACTTTGTTTCAACTGAATAAAGCAAAGTTCTGCTTTATTTGCAGTGACATTATTACAATAGTGATTAGGGGGTCCCAATAACTGATCAGGACTGCTTTGCACTAGGCACAATACAGACAAATAGAGTACAATGCCAGCCCTGGAGAGCTCACAAAGTAGAAAGATGTTATAGATACAGAAGGACGCAGAACTAGGTATCATCAGAGCTGAGAGCATGATGAACACATCCAAAAAATGGACTTTGGTGCCACACAAGTTAGGTGACGATGGCTAACTTTCAGGTGCCTCATCCCTAGTGTGGAATTCAACTCTCTGACTTTGCTGCCTATGCTCCTTACAACTTCCACAAGGAAAATCAGGCATCTAAGAAGAACAATCCAAAAAGACCTTATGCCCAGCAAGGAGTGACCTAGTGCTTACCAACATTAAACAGATTGTGTCAGAATATCTGTCTCTCCCTGAGCTCAGGCATCTAGTCAAGACTCCAGAAGAGATGCCTCTGCTTTGGATCCAAAATCCGGACCTGAGGCACCTACACATTTGAGGGCTTGTCTATACTGCAGCAGTAACATGTCCCCGCCAGGCGAGACCTGAACACATTCCATCCCTCCATGCCTATAGGTACACTCCAATCAGTAAGTTTTGGTGAGGCCACTTTGACTATAGAGAAATGCCCAACTCTCGAGCACTTATTCTCAAGCACACCTGACAATGGCCACTAGGAATGAGCCTGAAGCAATTTTACCCCACCACATAATTCCAGGTTTGGATCATGTTTGGACACATCTTAGTCAGGACACATCCCTACCACCACATAGGCAAGTCTCTAAAAGTACTGAACAGGGCTCTCTCTTTTTAAACTGGAGGATGACCATGCCAATAGTGCCAATCAATTATATAAAACACTGGTGTATAAGCTAGTGGCCACAACCTCAAATGGGGTCATGAGCCCTGTGGAAATACAATTATAACATAGAAACTTGCCCTGAAAATGGGGTTGCCTGAAGGGATATCAATCCCATATGTTCCACCTCCCATGAAAGTGCCTTAATTGCCAGGCTATGAAAAAGCCTAGATGGGGACATCTGCCAACTCTCCTACTGAAGCTGGGACACCTTTCAGGAAAGATTGCAAAATTCACAGGTCCAGAAAAAAATCAAGGCATTCCTAATAGTTATGGCATTTAGCCATGAGAGGGAATCCTGAGTTCTGGTCTGCTGTTTCCAGGATTATTTCCATTTTTGTCCAGTGACTGGTTAGTGTAAAATTAATAAGCAGTGCTGAGAGCATTTATGCCATGAGTAAAACACGAAGGAGCTTGAGAAAAGAGTGGACTAATGTGCAAGAAAAGCTATCTTTATTGGTGGACCAACAGCTAGGATCAGCCCGGTGACAATTTTCTCTGTCTCTCATTTGATACTATGCTTATAAGTGAAGAAACATGACACATTCACAATCTAATGATTAAGCCAATCTGCAGGTGTTTTTTGTCATTCTCACTGGATTGTTTTGCATGTTTAGGCTTTTACACTACTGCTTTTACCTAGCTTTGATGTAGACATATAGCACCTTCTATGTTCCTACCTAAACTCAGTCTTTAGAGGGAGCATATGACTTGTAAGAGCTTCATATTTCTTTAAATAAATTAATCAAGGAGCACCTTACAGAATTTTCTTGCCACTTTGGTATCTCTTTAATGCAACACAAAGACATCTCCATGTAGATATTTTAGAAGATGCAGATCTCTGGCTGAACCAAAGACTAAACCCGACTATAAAATGGAACAAGAGACAAAGTATACCAAAACATTTCCCATGCCAAAAGAAACAAGTTGAGAATTTTTAAAATATTTATATAGGGAGTCCACAGAAGAGACCTTATTTATTTTCTTTAGGAAGGCATGTGTCCATCATTAGTCCTCTTTTACATGACTGTAACATGGCACTTGGCTAGGGACAAACATGCAAAATGCCAGAGCCTGAATTGATTCAATCTTTGCAGGTTACTCTAACCTGCAGAGCTTGAACTGATTTTGAGGTGGATAGATATTCCCTTTTCATTCCAGAAATGCAGGCATACACCTGCAGTGGCTCAGGCTAGAAGCCGGGGGCGCTAGAGTAGCCCTCTCTTCCCTTGCCTAGTGCTGAGCTGAGGTGAGGCATGGCTGGGCCCCAGCAGGACACTCTGATTAGGGAGAGGTTTAAACTCTTACCCTGCTTTCATGGTCCCCAGCCTGGAGGGGGAGGGGGAAGCAGCAGGCTTTCCTCCTGCTTCCCCTGCCCTTGCCGCTCAAGGTGTAGCGAGTGTTGCCATCCAACTCAGGGCTGCAACGCATCTGGGATCCTGGGGGACTGGTTTAACTTAAACCAGGAAGGCATCTGGGACAGACATTGCATAAACCAGTTTGACCCAAATCAGTTAAGTCTATACTAAATTCAACCAGGTTTATCTTAAACCAGTTTCAGCTATTTTGTAACTAGTTTATGTGCACTGAACTTAAGTTCTGTTACAGGTTAAAACTAGTTTCTGATCACTTAAACCAGTTTATATGTAACTTCTGTCCCTAGCCCTTGTGATTAACTGTGGTGCCGATTAATAAATGTGTAATACTTATGTTGTTATTAAATTAATTAACTTGCTTTGTGATCAGGAATGTAACTTACTCATTTTTCTGAGAAAAGAAGAAGATATTCACTCTTTATTTTGCCAACCTGTAGCATTTTTGCTTGGTTATTGCAAAGACAAACAGACACAGATCATGACTCTGCCCAGTCCCACATTTTGTGGAACCCTGTGCCTTAATGACATGTGTGTTCTTCATCCAGGGATGGCAAACATTAGCAAATCAGATTACCAGCAGTTTACGACTCATTTAATATTTATCTTGCACCAGAGTAAAGGTGCTCCACAAGACACAGGACAGTTCTTATAAATGTAAATGCTGGGAACAACTGCCCTTTAATTGCCCACATCTACTAGCACACACAAAGCAGAGCACCTTAATGTTGGCTGGGGTCCTTAGGAAATGAATCCATGGCCTATGTTGAGACTATAGCTGGAGATAGCTAACAACAAGGGCCTTGCGATTTCGCCTCTTGATTGCACAGTAGTTTGCATGTTCCCCTGAATAAACAAATGCCATCAAGGGGCTGCATTTCCTAAATAATGCATGTATTTACAAGAATCCCAAAGCATTAATAATACACTAAAAGCTGAATAACTTTACCTCAAAGCCTGGGCAATACTGATGTACTGTACCTCAAGGGCTCTATCCAGGTGAAGACTTGAAAAGCTAGGAGAAAATCCAACTTGACCCATAACCTACCTACACAACTTGTAGGACGCAACAATACCAAATAATCTACTTATGGATGCTATGCCCAATACCTTGACCTGCCTATATGCCACTTTTCATACTGCGTTATACTCACAGAGAAAGGCAGCCCCTTCTTCAGGATGCAAAGGGTGTAAAACTCTCCTGCACTGGCCACTCCACTTGCAGATTCAGATTCTGCCATGCAGACCTACAGCAGGGGCCTTTGAGCAGCCTTTTTGGTTGCTGAGTGATCTGGCCCTATCTCAGGGACAGCCTATCCTTTATGTTAAAAATGTGCATCAGTAACTCTAATTGTTCGATCACAGGGTACCAGACCTGTCCCAGGCATAACACCACTGACTGCAGTGGAATTAAAACCGAAAAAAAAATAATTTGTCTCATTTAGTTTATTTCTTAGGAAGTCTACTAACCCAGTACCTTCCAGCCAGATGTAGAATTTACAGAAACCCCAATGCAACTCCACAGAAATCCTCTAGGGAGTCATTTACACTAATGCTAAGTAAGAGTCAAGTGAGCACAAACTGCTGCCTTTCCGCTTTGCTAGTGTTTTCCACCTGTTTTTCATTTACTGTGTGCAGGTGTAATTGCCTACATGAAGTGCAGAGCAGGGTGAGAATCACATTTTGTGCCTGACAGCTTTGCAACAGCAGAGCTGAAGTGGAAGAATCACTAAAGGTTAATCCACATGGGCATTCTAATTACATTACATCCCCTCCTTGAAGTCCTAAGAAAAAGACAAAAGAAAGCCAACTATAGATGTACTCCTCCGTAAAGCTGTTTTTCTGTATTCTTTTGTCCTTTGTATTCGAGTGGAAATCCAAGCATTGCTACCTGCAAGGTATGCTTTCCGCAGTGTTAGGGAATCTGGAAACCCTGAGTATTTGGTACAAACTGCCATCTTGGAGTCATGTTAGAAGGCCACCTGTTGCTGATTTATAGCTTTCCACAGCACAACATGGTGGTAGAACTGCAGTATTACAGCTCTGCATGGATTTGAATAGGAAAAACAATATACCAATGTATTTTTGCACTTGATTTTCTTTCTTTTATTTACTGCTGTATTTTTGAGTGGTGGGTGTGCTCTGTTATAACCCCAGAGGAAGCTGTTACATAAACATGCACTCACAAACCTATGGATGGGAAAAAAAACAACATCCACAGGTGGAAAAGTCCAAAGGCAAGTGGAACCAAAGGGAAGTGAGGTGGTGCCGGAGGCCTACAGTGCAAGTCACTGGATCTGGGCTAGATCACAAGTCAAGGCACAGCTTCTGTATAAACCAGGATTTCCTAATCCAACACTGGAAAGGATTATTGTTCTTTGATCCTTAGAAAAATGATTCAGTCTACTTTATAATATAATTTTCCATAAAGACATACTTATTTTAAAAATCCATAGGATTGTTCTTTACATTAAAGTCTGTCTACAACTGACTGTAATGTCATGTGACTCAGTACATGACATCTGCCAGCATTTTTTGTCATATGCATTCTTACATCAATGGTTCTTGCACTGCAAATGGACCTGAGTGAATGGGAGTGGTACTCATTTGCAACATAGCTGAACTAGTCTGTGTGTCTAATTCATTGTAGAGGTATTAATAATACAGACTATCTATATGATGCATTTATGTGGTCCCCATCACAATAATATCTGAACTCTTTGCACTACTGCATGTAATTAGCTTTACAACAGTCCTGTGAGATATTCTAGGTGATGCAGAAAGACCTGAAGTGATTTGCCCAGTTATACCAGAAGTCTGTGACAGAGCAGGGACTTGAACATGAGCTCCAAATTCAATAGACCATCCTTTCTCTTTTGCTGTATGCACACAACTTGCTTGGGGATAACAAGTACCATCTCCAATGGCACCCATTTGGGTGGAAGTCATCAGGGTCTGCACAAAGCTTTCTGCTTGTGCAGGTGGTGGTGAAGGGAGCTCCCCAGCAACCTTCTCATATGACTTTTGCAGAGACAGGAATAGAGAAGCTGCCCAGTATCCTTCTGCAAGTGTCATTCTGCTTCTCCTGGTTTCCAGGCAGTATGTGATTTCTGCTCCTGGTCAAGGCATCTGTAAATGTGCATCTGGATGCACCAGCTGGGAAGTCATGGGGAAGTAATACTAACCATGTTACTACTTTATGTATTATTGGCTACAGAATTCGTATGTTTTGCCCATTCCTGAAGGGGGTAGACCTTTTACAACTAGCACATCATGTACTACAATTAGTTCTATTTAGGAGGGACAAGTTTTACATTTTATTTTTTAGCAAATCAGACTTTACTCTAGCGGGTAGTGCAGGTTGAAACACAAGGCAGGGAGCTCTCCTGGCACTAGCAAAGAAGGGCGGTTTGGAAGAGTGCTGCTTCTCAGGCTGGCAAAACCCTCCTTCAGCTTTCATTGCCTGCCTTCCTTTAATTCCTGAACTTCTAACTCCTTTTTTCTCTTTCCTGTGTGTTTCATTGAAGATGAAAGGTGCCACATGACTTCCTCTCTACATACTCCTATTTACAAGATTGCAGATCCTGACAGGAATGTGAAATACCATTCCCCTTACAAGCATTTTATAATTGAGGATTTAACATGTTTACTACTGGTACCATGAATCTGCCTTTTCCTGCTTCATCATGCTAACACAGAATGGTCTTTTTTTGTAGAAGTGATTCTTCCTGGAGGTGACATACTTAAGAATGCCGAGTGAGCATTTCATGAGCCTCACAGTTGAGGAAAGCTACCTTCAAACTGCATCTGCAATAAAGGGGATGAGGAAACATTACTAAAGGATGAGTTTGCAGCTCATGTTAAAAAACTATGTAAAATCACTAAGATCCTGACAAGATTATATTTTCAGATATTTATTGGGAAAAAAAAAATCAAAGATTCTTGCCTCTGAAATATAGAAACAGGCTAACCTTGGGAAATAAAATAATCCTATAGTTTTCTTCTGAATTTGTTCTCATCTAGAGATGTATTTTCTTTATGGCAAAAACCTATCAAAGCTCCACAGCAGCTTTTAATCTTTGCAGAGAATATGAAGTGAAGGGGAATTATTTTGTTTTTGCTTTTAATGAATCCACAAAATTGTATTTTTCAGGGTATGACAATATATGTACCTTTATACATCTCTGCCCTTTCATTTTCAGTTTTGCTATTTCCTCTGGCTGACATTTCTGCTTTGATCACTTTATTTTTTTTTGAGGATTTGTCTAAATGATGAATTATCAGCAAAAAGGGATTGAGTGGCATGCCAACTAATTCATGGGCCAGTTCAGTGCTCTGTAATTCTAGCTAGGAGATTATTTCCTTTCCTAACAACCCCAAAAAAACTAGTGTCATTAGTACCATAAAAGTACATTCCTGAAATCCGTCTCTCACTGAAGTCCATGGAAATTTTGCCATTAACTTGAGCAGGTTCTAAAAAAGGCCAACTGGCACTATATTCCTGTGTTTTTAGTATGCAGAGTATTTTAAAAACCCAAATGTGGAATTTTCCACACAATAATATTTTATGTTTCTGTTCAAATTAATACTATGTTACATGTAGCAAGCCTCCTGAAAGGCTTGTGATACCATATTACAATATATAGTAATAAATACGGAAACACAACTATTTTAAGACTATTTCTTCCATAGGCCACCAGATGGCACTGAGTCTATTTTTCTATCTTTGGAACACTCCCTGAAATGAAAGCTCTCATTAGAAAAGGGCTTTTGAGGATATCTAAGCTCTAAAGCTTTCATTTTTGTTTAAATTTCCTTCCTGTTGGTCAGATTGACATCCTTCCTATAATTCCTTTTCTGACATAACATCCTTCTCTTTTCCCATCTGCTGGCTCCCTTTTTTAAAAATGCCCATTTCTTTTTTATAAACAAGCTTAAGTTTCATGCCTGCTTAACAATTATAATGAGAGAAGGAGAGGAACAAGAAAAGCCTGTGCCATATTTTATAGCAGACATTCCCAGTCCCCTCTGTGCAGGTTACTTCCATACATGGAGCTGGAAATGGGGCTCTCTTGTGGAATATTTTCCCCTTCCCTAGTTTTCTTCAGGAAGAAGTAATGTGCCTTTCCTGGCAGAAGGACTAGGAAGTTTGGCCCTTGAATCACTTGGTTCCCAAAGATCAGCACTTATCTGAAGGCAACATGTTAAGATGAAACTTCATCATCCACATGGAGTTCATATGTGCCGGGGCCTCATAACTTATCTCCAGCTAGCTCTCTAACAGTGTGACTGTTAACAGAACTGCACTGCTATGCAGTTCACTGATCCCCACGGAAGGGGCTCTGTATTTTCTCTCTTCCCTTCTCTCTTCAGACAGAATCCACGCTGGGGTTGATGCTCTTTTCCATGCTCTTTTTAGGACTCATTTTTCTAAACAAATTTTTTAGACAATGTAATAAATAAAAACCAGGTGTTGTTGTTTCATCCAAATAATCCATAGTTTTCATGTAGTGTCTCAAAGCATGTCTACATGTGTGCTTTAATGTGCAGTAGCCTATTTTCCTGATCATTAGTGTCACGTAAAAAATTGTGCTTATTCTAATGCACAGTAAAATAGGCTACTGCGCATTAAGCATCACTTAAAAACCATGCACATTCATTACTGCGCACTAAGGAAGCCTAATGTGCCTTTAGTACTTCACACTGGAGGTACTAAATTTAATGCTCATTAGAAAAAGTGACTTAATGCATGTGGAGATGTGCTCTATGTGTTCCAAGAACTTCTTCTAGGTCATTTGAAAATGTCCCAGTTTTTTACTGTACCAAAACATTTTCTAAATTATTATGACATGTTTATTCAAGACATATCATTATACCCTGTCTGGTGGTGTGACCACATAACCCAGCTTAGGCATTCAGCTCTATTAAGGTACTGGATAGGTAGGGCTTCCTTGCAATTCTCTCAGCTTTCCTTCTTCTACTACAATGGCTCACACAGCAAAATTTTCAATCTACAGTTTCCTTCTTGGTGAGCAGCCAATACCGCTGAAGCCTCTTGTCACACAGATAAAGATCATTCCACACTCCAAGCCTCTCTGGCTCTTTGCTGCACCCCCGCCCTCCAAGTTAAAGTATAATTATACCACTCCACAAATTATACTAAAGGGCTTATGGGTAGATAACAACTGAAAATTAAGTTTTCTATGGCAGAACTTCCCCTTTTAAACTTCACATTTTAAAGCCCACTTCTGCTGTAGCATCTTGAAGGTATCATCTAGTTTATGGTGGTTGAGATGTATAATATCATAAATAGTCAATTTTCTTTATAAAAAGAAAAACTTTTGGATGATTTGGAAGCTTCAAGATGTGCAATCTCTGTAACCAGAAATCTTAAATTATTCTTTACCCTTGCCCTCCCATTGACTAATTTAATGAAGTCAAGTGTGGATGTAATTAATATATACTCCACAGCAAGAGTTTTTAAATCAGATGCATTACCTGAGGAAATAACTGTATTTGGGCTCCAGAGATGTTTTGCCCAATTTTATGCTAAATTTTAATTTATTTAAACTGATTTCCAGTCAAGCTGCAATGTATCTGTCTCCATCCTGAAATACAATTCTGTAGTTCCACCATGTTTATACTCATTTTATTCACTCCTTCTGAGCTCCTCATTGGGATTTCTGAAATGTATATGCATATGTAAACACTAATCCATCTGTTGTATGCATATATGGACTATAAGGACAAGTGTTCTTACTATTTTCACCACCCTCTTGCTACCATTCTCTCTGAGTGTTGTACTCCTTGTTGGATCTTTTCTTAAATTACATTATAAGGTCTTCCGAGTAGTAGCTGTTTTCCATTGTGTTTGTGTACAACACATAGACCCTTGGGGCCTAGTCTTGATAGAGCCTGCTAGGCCCTACTACAAAGAAACAATAATGAAGTCGTTTCACCAAGGTAAGACTAGATGACATTTTTCTGGCTTGGTTTGATTACCACTTGTCCCTGAAAGTTGTTTAGGTTATAAGATATCTGCTTTAAAATTGCTTGGGGCATCCCATAGGATTCTATTTTGACTCTGATTTCCATTTACAGTACATGTGCTGTCACTTGGATAGCAGCATCAAACAGCGTGAGCTAATTTAAGGTTGTTAAATAGATGACCTTGAGCACATATCTTTTATATCTGATCTCTACACCAGCAAGTTATCTGGCTACTGGTTGTAATAGGATTTGCCCACACTCCTCCAAGACTGAGTCATTGCCCTCCTACGAAAGAGCAACTCAGGGGGGTTGTAGCTTCTTTAGCCTCTCATTTTTCTACATCAGATCTGGTGCTCACTGATTCTTCTGGGAACAGAGGGGTCATCATCCTGAACTCTACAATTGTCAAAGCAGATTGCAAATGCTAAAAGCTCAGCTTTCTTCTATTTAATATTGCCAGAGTAAGGTACTCATGGTCTATAAATAATTCGGGCACACTTAGCTATGATTTTATTACTAAACAGATTAGATTAATGCTGGACTCTTTATGCCCAGACTTCTGTTGCTATTACATGTCTACCTCAGTGGGGCACCTAGATGTCTGGTATGTCCTGTCCTTTGCTCTCTGCATTAGTTCCTCATTTATGAGTGCATTGATTCAATAACACATTGTTCATATACAGAGTTTTTGAGTTTGGGCCACCCAAGGATTGTGGTAAACAACATTTCTCAGGCACTGTGGAATGGTAATAAGGATCTGTATGGGCAATGCAGCATTTGGTGAAATTGTGAAATGAGCTTCCACAGATAGTAAGGCTTATCAAAAACCTCACCATCCCAAGTGCAATGTAAACATTAACCTAGCCTCCCCCAACCTCACACTATGATGGGAATGGCAGGGCCTTACATCCACCCAGTCTTTGGCCCATACTTGTGGTCTAGTATGCAGAGCTTCAATGGTTTCAGAAGGTTTACATGACAGACCTCTATTGCTTCGTCTTCAGTTATCCAATTTCATATTTAATTGTCTCCGGCTGACATGTTACTTAAACCCCTTTCCTGTTGGCTAGGAGCTTGGACTGTTTATTGTGGAGCAACAGGAGAACTCTGTATCTATATTTCCACACCCCTTAAGTACATAAGTGCATGCCTAGGCCTGCTGACCAATGGTCTTTGAATTATGGAAAGCAATGGGATTGCCTCTAGAAATCAAGTGATAAGATAACTAAAAATACTGTGGTAATTTTTTTGTAGGGGTTCACTCAGATCCATCCCTGTTCTGTCAAGTGAGCTGCCTACCAAGGGGAGAGGGACTAAGGGGCCTATGGCTCCCTTTTACACCAATGAGACAGCACTGAAGGCATAAGGCATAGAAGTCTTTGACTTCTTGGTGAGCTTCAAGTCAGTAAAGCTAATTCAAAATTTTGCCCAGATTCTTCTTGAGGCTGAGGTGGCCCACAGATAGGCCTTATGAGCCAACTATAGCCAACTGGCTTGTGGAACAAGGAGTTACATTCAGTATTTTAGGAGATCTTTTCATTAGCCAAATACCCATCTCTCAAGTCCATATATTTGCCTGTCTCTACCAGATGCATTGAATCTCAGCCCCCACCTTTAGGCCCCCTTGAATAAGTTCACTGAGGAACTCTGTAGGACCATCAAAACTATCCAGCACTTCCAGAAAACACCCTGAGTTACAGCCCCCAAATAACTAAGCCAGTCCTGAAGCCAGCTCCAATGCAAGTCTTCATAGTCAATAGTACAAACCCCGTGAATGCAGTGCAAGCAAATAGCTCCTAAGAAGTCCCTAGGATTTGGACCAGACAGTCCTCAAATATGACCTGACTTTACCCTCAGTTGACTTGGACCATCACACTTCTATCCCATTTATTTCCACAAGTGGCAACTTGACCTGAGTTCAGTTGCAGCTTAACTTTCTACACTTGTTTGATTTCCACAGGGCAGTGAGAATATGTCACAAACACCCACACATAGAAAAACACTTGGCTGGTAGGATCTGGCCCTGAGATGCTCCACCAACAAAATCTCAGAAACATGAACCTGAGTTCAAATCTTTACCTTCAGCTACAAGTCATAGAGGTCCCTCACTTTTCCATCAGTACGCATGGTCAGCACCCACAGGGATGCTTCATCTCCCAGAGCCATCACTGAAATGAGGGAGGTAAGAAGAACTCGTTAGGACATGATCATGCTCTGCTACCACATAAAGCCTTCAGCACATTACCTGTGCTATACCTTTCCTGGCCCCCTATTTGGACAGGGGGTGGACTGTCACTGCCACTCACTCAGATATCACAAGACAAGAAAGAACTCTAGGCCTCATCTTTGGAAGTCTGACTGCGCTCTTGATGTTCAAGCCAGGCCACAGATGTAAGCCAATAACAGGCTCCTGACGCTGCAGTGGAGTCATCACCTGTTGAACTGGTTCCTGTTGCTTTTCCACCTAAGCCCCTAACTCACAAATCAGAGTTTTGGCGGCCAGCTGTTGAAGGAGTCACTGGTGGTTCTCATCATTCCTTTTAACAAATGTTTCAAATCCATGTTGCTCCTAAATCCCCAACTCATGCCCTTAACACTTCACTGGGGAATGAGGGGAAGGGAGATGTAGCCCACATTCTTCACAGTGTTCCTGACCCAGAGGCATGACTGACCCTTGCAGTTTGCCCCACTTCTGATCTATGGTGTTTGGATAGTCCACCACAGGGAGTTTTTCTAACTGGGTCCATAGAAGCCCACCCTTTCCAGGGGTAACAGCTGTGATGTTTAGAAATCACCCTGAGCTAAGTCTGAGAGAAGTCTACTTTGCTCAGCAACTGTTCTACCTGATCAGTATTGTATAAAATGAGCCTTTGTGCATCGTAACAGCTGGGTCCAGCCAGGTCACACCAGAACCCCTAAAGGACAGCAGTCAAAAGGAAACCAAACACAAACTAACACAATGTCATGGTAATATTCTCTACTGCTAGGCAGCCCCTTGTAGGCCATGGCCTCCTTTGGGCTCACAGACAAGACTCTTAATCCAAAGTAGTAATTCAAAATCAGGTCCTCCTTTCCCTCTGGATCCAGCATTAACCAATCAGGTATCTTCCTTTCACTCACACTTCTCTATGGGTAAAGGACAAAAAAACCTGCTGTCTCACCCAATTTGCCCACAGTTTAGTTGTTTTCCCTTTCTACATTTTTCCTCTAAATCTGAGCCCTGTCACAGCTGTGGTAGGGCAGGGCTGACAGAACCCACAACTGTGTGTAGCCCTGTGTTGACCATCATGAAGGCTATATACCCTGGCAGAGTAACACAAACACAAAGCAGCACATATATTTACCAAAAAAAAAAATAAAAAAATCCAACCACAACAAAATACTCCACCGTACAGGCAAATGTTACCTGAGGGGGAGGGTGAATGAGAAAGAGAGGTTAGCTAGGCTGCTTGATGTGCTACCAGAAGGCACAGTTAAAATAGGGAGGTGAGGACAGTATAAAAATATGTATAGAAGATAATAGATTAGCTTCTTACCAGCATTCAGACAGCTTTATTAAAATTTAAGTTGCTGCAGTCAAATAATGGGTAATTTAACAACACAAAAGTTGGGGAATTCAAAACCAAGCTACAAACTTAACCATTTCACAGACAAATGCTCACTTCCATTTGCAGATCCAAGCCTGGCAAACCGATAGTCACCAAGCACAGCTAGCAGGGTAACATGCACTCAGGCAGCATTAACTGTCTTCCTCAGCATGACAGAGATCAGAACAATGACTGTTTTTCCTAAGTTAGAAGGTTTTAATTTTGCTCTTAATTGTCCAATAAGGAGTTGGTTCTGTTTGTGTGACACAGAATTTCTCTACTATGCTGCTGTTAGTAAGGATACTTTTTGTGTGCAGAGTACCAAACGATTGTTATTGCTCATTAGTCAAGAAAGAGGTAGATTTGAGGGGTTTGCATGGTACACAACATCTCATAAATACCCCAAAAGCTGCTTTGTTGGAAGCATGGGGTGCTATAGATGCTGAAAATGAGGTGCTAAATTGCCAGTGTAGCAATTATCTCATGCCAAATACATGATGTACATTAACTAATCTTTATTATGGAAGCAAGATCAAGGACTCTGCATAAAAATGAGAAGCTGTATCATCTGTTCGATGTGTTTTGGAACTGCATTGACCCAGTTTTCCCTGGAGTTGTATTCAGCACCAGGAAGGTTGGCCCTCTCCCTATGGAGTGCAATGGGTATACAAATGATGTCATTGTGCTGTGGAACTACAGTAGATTTGCTGGCAAGAGCTGAGTTTTAGGGCTGGTGACCTGGCTGGCATTTGATCTTTTGTGAGAGTACCTTTGAGGTAGTTCATCTCAAATTTACTGCTGTGTCCTTCTTTTGTTTGGCTTAGTTTAGTGTGTCATTCAGAATTCCTTTACAGGCAACTGCATAGGGCAGGAAAATCTATGTGAAATGCGTCCTACTGGAGTCACCATCTGGCCAATATTCATCTTGCTTAGTGAAATACCAAGATATCCATAGAACGCAGGTGTTAATGCAGATCATAAGGCACAAGTGACCGCAGTAATAAACCAACATGCAATGAAATGTAATTAATGCACCTGGTGCTTGGGTCTAAAAAAGCAGTTCAGTGCTGCTTTAATTTCTTTGCTGCACTGATGTTCCTTTTAATAGTTAAATCTTCAGTCATCACATCATAACAAGTCCTTTAATCATTATATATTCCCTTGCTATGTTTTTTAGTAAACATTACTTTATAATTTGGTCAGGAGGAAAAAAAATACTGAGAGCACACATGAAACTATACCTTGCTTAGTGGCATTTGTGGCATGAAAAAGACTATTGTCTTATTTCTGTTGATCTGGTTCTATTGCTGGCAAAGGTTTTGTTTTCAGTCTTGTAATCCTTCGTGCTGTGTTGCAAGTGCTTTTGAACCAGATGGAATGAGTGAAAAGATCCAAAGCAAAAAATAAATGATTAAGGTTTCTATCGGTTGGATTTCACAGTGTGTTTTTCAGCTCAGCCTTGACCTGCATTAAAAACGAATACATATTTGTAAGATTAAAACACCCCACAATGACATTTTTTCCATACAGACCAAAAATTAATACTTGTAATACACTGGTGGGTTTTGTTGTACAGATGTATGTTTCAGGAAATTATATTCTTTTCAAATGCACATAAAATAGAGATCTCAGCCATTAGTCAGCTGACAAATCACAAGTGAACAGGGTGTGAGAGAGAGAAAGGCAGGGGTCATGATGTTGTAGCCAGGGGTCATGGTTAATTTTTTTTTTCATAGATATTTCTCAAGGGTGGTCTTAAGGTTTTGAGGAGCATAAATCTATCTGAGGAGGAGGGGAGAAGAGAAGGCTCCATCAAGTGATCCCCAATCATGTGCTAATAATTTAACAGTAATTCAGAGTGGTTAATTCCTGAGAGATGTCTGCAACTGACAATCATGTGGGGCAACTCATTTCCCCACACCTTGCAGTGCATATGTTACTGTGTGTTTGATCATGTTAAATTTCTATAAAAGAACTGCTGACAAGCTACTCATATCTAGTGTCCTCCTGGTGGGACCCAGTCAGCAATCTCATCAGTTGAGTACAGGCAGTAAAGAATCGGATGACCGCTTGAGCTACTTCAGGGACATAGATGCAGGCTAAATATTCACCCTTTGCAACTGAGCCTCCCTATAAACAGACTTTGCTTCACTGTCTAGGAGGGCAAGAAACAGTTCCCTCTGAGTCCCCTCCAGGACTATTCTTAGACAGGTTGGCAGGGGACACTACTGAGTGACAGGACACCCCGCTCCTCATACAGATACCAGGAGTTGCATGTGTTATCTCTACAAAGCTGTCATCTACCACAAGTCTGAACAAAACAGAGGGTCATGAATTTGCAAATGCTAACATAAGTCTCCTATGCTACTGCATGCTGTAATGTTCAAATACAGATTTACAGTCTGGACACTAGGAAAGCAGTCTTAAACTGGTGGGCTGTGGAGGAGCCACAGATAGTTTGCACAGAAGGTACAGGACAGATCTGAGGGGATAAGGTAATCTCACCACAACTTTTCTGTGGCACGTCTGCAGTCACTACCTCCAAAACAGCAATAGCAGTTACTGCGGCCAGGCTAATTAGCTCTGATGAGAGGCAGATCCAATTAAACCAGATGCAGGTTTATGCCTATGCTACTTATTTCAGAGCTAGAATATGGTTTCTCTGCAGCATGCCTGTGGGGATGTAAGTTATGGGGCATGCATGGGTTTGGGCGGGGTTGGCTGTACAGCAGCAAGCGGGGTTTGGAAGTAGGTGATCTGTTGAGACTTGGGAATGGAGGATTAAGTGGGCCACAGGATCAAAAGAACTTTGTCCTGAGCATCTTGCTTAAGTTCATACAGCACGTGTACAAGGAAACTGGAAACAAAGGTTGCATCTTCTTATTCTCAGGCTAACTTTTAATGGTCTCTACAATGACCAATAGGAAACACTGTTTATAGCTGAACCAAGACAGTGGGACAGAGACAGCTCTGATGGGGCTGGGTGACTGCAAAAACTGCTGGTAAAGCAGAAGCAACAGACAACAGAAACAACTGAAAAAAGCATCAGAATGACTCAGTAAACCCGACTAAAGCCAACACACTAAAGAAAACAAAGCACGAAAGTTTGGATGCATTCTTCAGTTGACAAAAACCAAAACGTACAATTAAATTAGGCAGTTTCATTCATAGTCCTATTTAGAACTAATGTCCTGCCCAGTTATTTATTCAAATAATTTTTGGCTTCTTAGGGCACATCCAGATGAGCATGCACTTACATTTCCCTGAGGACAAACAGAAGCGGCACATAGTTGTGCTGCTGCTACTTGTCCTGGGGGAACTCCTGTGCATGTGCGCTCTGGTGCTTGGCAAGTTGCCCCAGGTAGGATAGGGGAGGCTGGGACCAGCACCTGGGTTGGCAGCAGCAGCCTTACCTGGGGGCCTCCTGAGGTTCTAGTGGTGGCAATCCGGCAACAGAGAGCCTGGCTGACAGCCAGAGTGTGGCTCTGGCCGGCCAGGCTCCGGTTTTGGACAGCACACGTTGTGCTGCCCTGCTTTTTTCTAGCACTTTTTTTTGGACACTGGGATCAACCATGCCCACCCCCTTGCATGCTGCAAATTAACAGCATGGGGAATGCCTGCATGTGCAGCGTGTGTGGTGCCACAGGTGGGCCTCTGGTGACGTATACTGCCTGTATGCACTCATCTGGATGTGCCCTTAGATTATATGAGTTTTGTTCCCATAAAACTAAGAAAACAATAACAGTAGCTAAAAGCAAGTGTTGAAAAAACCATGGTACCGGGGTGTGCAGGCTTCCCTATATCACTCTACTAATGCATCCAAGGTTTGACCTATAAAACTGTTATTCTAATCCAGGGGGGTTTCTTGCATAGACATTGCCAATTGTTCCAAACTGCTCAGTGGTCTTGTGATACTGAACCATGTGCTTTAAAGGCTGAGAGGAAATCACCAATCTAATTTTCTCTTCTTGACCTTAGTTAGCATTTGAGCCCAGGTCTCCAGAGGTGAAAGGTTAATGTATTAAGCTGTCTGTTTCAATTAAACTCTAAACCCTGAGCAAACTTACCGAGACTTGAAAGAATTAAAACCATATCTGATTTATGAGACAGTGATTTTCTTTCCAGTCCAGATTGCTTGAACAGATTATCAGGATAAAGGGCAGTAAGTATAATTAGAGAACATATTTATATTCAAGATAAAAATCAGAGATTCAGGAAATATGCCTGTGTTAGAACCTTTTCCCTGAATCAACTGTCACACAGGAGCAGGGGATTAACTTGATCCATATAGCTACTACACTCCAGTTTAGGTAGTCCAGGGAAGTGCCCTTTGCTATTACTGCAGTGAATCAGATTATAAAGATCTGGAGTTGGGTTATGAGCCTCATATGAATTAGAAATTCACTAGTCAAACATAAATTAATAATTGACCAGTAGGAGCTGGAGGCATTTGGAACCTGACCCAAAGCCAACTGAGGTAAATGGGAATATTTCCATTGATTTCAATGGGATTTGGATCAGGCATGTGACACACAACACTATGCAGTCATGTGGTGTCATGTTATTGCTTTTTAAAGCACTTTAATAAGGTTCCCAATTGCTAAAAACCTCAGGGTACATCTTATCATGTTTTGCTTGGCAGTGAACAAAGTGCTAGGCTTCTGACAATGCATAAAAAATAAAGTCAATCCCAGCCCTAGAGAAACTGCACTTCAGCAGACTGCCACACAGAGAAGACATGCATAGGGGGTCTCTGAGACAGTAAGAAATGGAGTAACTGAGGGGACTGTTTGTACTTACATTTATAGATGAAAAAAAGAAACCTTAGTTCTTATGTGCATTAAGAAAAGAGTAGGTTTAGATAAGGAGATTGGATGAAGAAAGGATGTTGGTTTTACAAATTGGAACAGGGAAATCATTCCACAGACAAAAATCAATATAACAAAGGATTTGTTAAACCAAAAGTCATATGACCAATGTTATGGCAGTTCTGCTGTTCTACACAGCTAATATAATATACTCCTACCTGGGTGAAAGACTCAGGGCCTTTGAAGGGAAAACCTGGGCTGCTGAGTTGCCTGACAGCAGGAGGAAAAAGAAGAGGAGAAAAGCAAAAGCAAACTAAATTTAAATCAACTTTGTATAGGGAATTATTCTCTGAATGTCCAACTACAAGTCACATGACTACCCTGTCTATGGATCCAAACCTTGTAGTGGTGGAGAGGTGTGTATGTCCCAATGATCCTCAGAGATATGCCACCCAAGGACACTTGTACACATGACGAAAATTGCTTACTTTTGTTGGTTAATTGTGTCACACTACACGTGCAGGTTTTTTTATGATTTAAATGAGTTTGTTACTTTGCAAACTAAACTACTACTAAACACATGTAGTTTAGTTTCCAGTGTAGCTATTTGTAACACTGCAGCCTTTTAACAGCTTGCCCCCCCAGCCCCCCCTTCCCTCCTGACCATAGGAGAAACAGGCTGAAGGAAGAAGCAGTGAGGGGCCCAATCCTTTTCTTTTCTTTTTTTTTTTTGCAGAGCCTGCCCACGTCTCCCACAGCCGGGGGTGATCTGCCAGTGTGCCGAGTGGCCCCTGAGCTGCAGGGGATCCCAGTCCTTTCGCCTGCGGCAGTGGTGCCCCCCGGGCCTGCCCGGATGGGCTGCTAGTGGGCAGGTGCTGCCTCAGCTTGGGCTCAGGGAACAGTTGGATTGGGCTGGGTGCTGCCTTCGAGCTGGGACAGCACCTGCATGCTAGCTGCCCACCTGAGCAGCCCTGGCAGGCATTGCAACCATGGAAAGAAGGACCTGGGGCCCCCACAGCTCAGGGCCCACTGGCAGCTCATCCCCCACCCATGGGAGAGGTGGACAGGCTCCACAAAAAAAAAAGGATCGGGCCCCTTACAGCTTTTTTTTCTGACGGAGCCTGCCTGTACGAGCTGCCACCAGGCCATGCAACACCTGACCTTTCTGGGGGGCCTGGTCCTTCCCTCTGTGGTAGCAGCGGCCCACCAGGGCTGCCCAGGTGGGGTGCTAATGAGCCAGAGGCTGCCACAGCTTAGAGGCAGGACCCGCCAGAGTTTTCCCTGAGCCCATTTGATGAGCAGCACCTGGCCAGCTTCCAACAGACAGGCTCAGGGAAGAGCTGGATCCGGCAGATGCTGCCTCTGAGCTGGGATACCCTCTAGCATGCTAACACCCCTCTCAGGTGGCCCCAGGGGGTGCTGCTGCCATGGAGGAAAGGACCAGACACCTCCACAGCTCAGGGGCTGTGCAGAGTGGCAGCAACTCATGCAGGCAGACTCCACTGGCGGGGGAAAAAACAGCAAGGGGCCTGATCCTTTTTTTTTCTCCTATGGCAAGCTGTCAGGGAGCCCTGAGTTGTGGGGGGCCCCAGTCCTTCCCTCCACTGCCCAGGTGGGTGGCTAGTGGGTGGGTGCTGCAGCAGCTCAGAGGCAGCACAAAGCCTGATCCAACTATTTCCCAAGCCTGAGCTGGGGCAGCACCTGGCATGTTAGCAGCGCATCTGGGTGGCCTCGGGGGGTGCCATTACCATGGAGGGAAGGACCAGAGCTCTCCACAGCTCAGGGGACACTCATTCTGCTGGCAGCTTGCCCTCCAGCTGTGGGAGATGTGGGCAGGCTCTGAAAAAAAAGAAAAAGGATTGAGCCCCATGTGGTAACAGTGATGGAAGCCCCTAAATTGAAATGGTGGGTTTTTAATCTTTGCAATTAAAAACCTGCCACTTCAATTTAGGGGACTAAACCCCTGTCATGCATACAAATGCCCCAGAGTTTCACATTCCTGGCAGTCACCCATGGTGAACAGACCTGAGGGGAGGTTGCAGGCCAAGCAGTCAAACCCCAAGTCCTGAGTGGTGGATCAGGTGGAAGAAGATGTCAGGATATCACCAGCTGTAAAGATAGAAGAAAGCTGAAGCAAGGTGGAGATGTCCTGTCATGAATATTTCTCCCTTGCCACTGGGCCCAGGTCTGTACCTTGTCGAGATCACAGGGTTGCTGTTTTCACCTGGAGACACTAAATCTAAGCACTGGCACCTCCTCAACTATGTTATTGTTAGAGTCTATGATCAAATGGATGTCCGTATCATGTGAGCCACATGAGGAACTGATGACTACTGGACAAATCATTATCTTGTCAGATTCATTATGATCATCCAGCTTTCTCTGAAACACTGAAAACAGCCAAAAGCAATGTGAAGGTCTCTGTAACAAAGCACTCATCCTAGGGGGTGGCCACGATGACACCTGGTGGCGGCTCTGCCATGGCTTGGTCTTCCCTACTGGGGGACTCTCCCCTTTGCTTTTCTGCCATGCCTTGATGTTATTTTCCTTTGAAGGAAGGGAGGCTGCCTCAGGGATTTCTAAACCTGGTCTCACTCTTTGCTTTGATGGGCTAATTCTGTGTCTCAGAGGAGCTGGGCCTAACCTGATGCTGGGCCGCCCCTGGTCCTTATATGTTTGTGGGTACTCAGCCTGCCTGGCCTCAGCTCCCTTTCTCTCTTGTCTGGTCCCCATAGCCTAGGCCCACTGCACTGGACCTGGCTTCTGCGTCCCAGCCCTGTCTTGGCCCCACTTGGGCAATGAAGCTGTTTTGGCTCTCATTAGGCCTCTGGCCCCACACTCTGCACTGCTTTGGGCTCTGCAGCCCCATATGCTGCCCTGCTCTTGGACATGCCTTGAGCCTGCTTCCAGCAGGGCTCAAGGTGATCATGTGCCCTTAGGGCAATAATGGGAACTCCAAACTGCCCCTTTGATCCCAAACACAAACCATGGGTACAAACTCAAACCAGAAGATAAACCCACAGGCTATGACACAAATTAGCCCAACTGGGTTCATACTTGAGCCTAGTCCATTGGCTGTATTCTCTTGTAAGCCAGCAGTGCCTTGCCAGCTCTTCCCCAGGCAGCACTGCTGTCAGCCAGGCTCTCCTCTGCCACTTCTAGGTCAGGAGTTCTTTCCTCTGCAGCTCCCAGGGCCTGACTGCCTCCTCTGGCTCAGGCCCTGGCTTATATTTCTTCCAGGACCTGCTCCTTTCTGGTCAGGTGGCTCTACAGGGTTGGCTGCAGGTGCCCTCTATTTAGGCTCACTGCCTGGTCTTCATGGCAGCCCATCTGTAGCAGTGCTTTGCCTTTCCTGTAGGGCTCCAGGCTGCAGCCTTGCCGTGGAGCAACTGGCACAGCAATAGACTTTATACTGGTAATGTCCTACTGTGCTACTGCAGAGAAACTAGCTCTGCAATAAGCACTCATAGTACCTGGTTCTCTGGTTCAGCTTTCCTGTACCTTTCTCCCTCACAGACTCTCCCCCACCTAGGGCTCTCCTTGAGCCCTTTCTTCCTTAAGGCAACAGCAAGTGCCTGGCTTTCTGTTACAGTCTCTCAATAACCAAATCTTTTGAAGATACAAAGGTCTGTAAGGATCTCCAACTGTATCACCATGTAAAGCTCTCTTCCCTGTCCACAAATGAAGGTACCACTGAGGAACGTGTGAGGCAGGGTAAGTGGGGGGGCACTCACCTGTCCTCTTCTTCCATAGGGCAGGGACCCCCCCCAGCCCCTAGAGCAGTGCAGCCCCATCTGTGAGCCCTTCTGCACATGCGCACAGTTTAAAAAGGGTCCGCCGATGGCTTAGCTACAGTTCATCCCCAGCTCCAGCGAGAGACACACAGGTGGAAATTGCGCCCCTGTTGAGCCCGGGGATCCCCAGGACCCCCAGCGGGATCCCGTCTTGGACCTCCAGTGTAGCCAGATGTAGGTGAGGCCTGCAGCAGGGAGAGAGGGACTCTGACCCAGTTAGCTGTGGGGCAGCTGAGTCGGAGTTGAGGAGGGACATACACCCCCGGCTCCTACTTCGCCCAGTCCCCAGGGAGCCAAGCAACCTAAGCCTCATGAACAGGCCATGCGAACAGGCATGCTTGTTGGCCTGGAACATAAGTTAGCATGGAGTTTGTGTGGAAGGGTGAGCGGGAGGACCACAGCCCTGCCTGTGAGCCCCTAGGGTAGGTAGCCACAGTTAGCCAGACTACCACCAGTAAAATGCAGATGGGCACGTGCCACACCCCGAGGGTCCCCTCGGGGTCTGTGCCCTCTGGTGCCTCAGAGGCCTCCACCGAGATGGAGCCTATAGTTCTGGGTTCCACGCAGATGGAGCCTCTGGCTCTTGGCTGCGGGGGCTGCCTGGCACTTTTTCAGGCTCTGAAGACTGGGAGCATGGCCACCTCCCCTTGTGAGGTCTTCTCCCTTCTGGGGTCTCTGGCACACCAGCTGGAGGTGCTCCAGGCTGCAGTTTAGAGACTGCATGCCATCAGGGATGGTAAGCGGGAGATTGATACCTACTACTAGGCCTTTCACCCCCTGGAGGAGGAGGGTAGACCAAGGTCACCTTCCGGGACAAGGGAGGACTCGGGGACCTCCAATGCCGTCCAACTAGGGGGTTGGACCAAGGTGGTCAGGGGCCCCGAGGCCCGCCACACCAAGGTCCCGCCCCCCACTGGAGCTTTGCAACAGGTACAAACCTCTTGCAGCCCCAGCAGAGCCTGCTAAGTTGCCAGCTCTGGTAGGCAACACAGGCTCAACTGCAGCTACCATCCCCACTCTCCCTAAAACAAAACACAAAGTGTTTGTCATGGGAGACTCCATCCTGAGGGGGACTGAGGGAGCAATCTGCCACCCTGGACCCTTAGCCCAGGAAGTCTGCGGCTTCCCAGGAGCCCGTATGAGGGACATTGTGGAGAAGATCCCTGAGCTCCTCCAGCCCACTGACCACTACCCTATGCTTCTTATCCATGTGGGCACAAATGACACAGCTCAGATCACTCCCAGCCAGGTCATGAAGTGCTAGAGGGATTTGGGAGTGGGGTTAAAGGGGTTAGGGGCGCAGGTGCTGTTTTCTTCGATCCTCCCAGTCTCAGGCTATGGGCCAAGGAGGCAGAGGAGGATTGAGGTAGTGAACCAAAGACTGCGGTGCTGGTGTCATCGGGAAAACTTTGGCTTCTATGACCACAGTCCACTCTTTGGTGAGAGAGGCAGCGAGCTGCTGGGAAGGGATGGCCTCCACTTCTTTCCACTGGGGAGGAGGCTCTTCTCAGCAAGACTGGCTGACCTGTTTGTCCGGGCTTTAAACTAAGCCCATCGGGGGCTGGCGGGGACTACTGCCACTGCTGGCCCGCTGAACAACTCTTGCAAAGCCAGCAGGCCAAGGCACTTAAGGGAGCCCACCCCTGCCCCAGCCCTGGAATGAGCTGTAGGCAAGGCAAGAGCCCCAAAAGTGACACTTGCCTGCCTGTACATAAATGCCAGGAGCTTGGGGAATAAACAGGAGGAACGTATCCTCCTGCTTAACACAAATAATTATAATGTCATAGGGATAATGGAGACCTGGTGAGACTCCACTCATGACTGGGCCACAGGTATAGATGGCTATACCCTGTACAGGAGGGATCGAGTGGACAAAAGGGGTATGGGTGTAGCTTTCTATGTTAGGAAAAGCTATGCATCCCTGAAAGCTGACACTGGCACCCAGGGTGGATGACTGCAGACCCTCTGGGTAAAAATCCATTGGGAACACGACACAGGGGACACAATGGTGGTAGTCTATTACCCTCCTACCCAGGATCAAGACCCAGGAGTTTGACCAGGAGTTCACCAGGGAATTGGCTGAAGCTGCACGCTCCCAGTAAATGGTTGTCATGGGAGACTTCAACTACCCTGACAGCTCATGGGAAGAGTGCTCGGCTAAATCCGAACGGTCGCAAAAGTTTCTCTCGTGCATGAATGAGTTCTATCTGATGCAAGAAGTGTACGGGCTGACGAGAGGTAAAGCGCTGCTCGACCTGGTACTGGCAACAGGGGATGACCTAATCAGCAACCTAACAATTGAAAGGAAGCTGGGTGACAGTGACCATGAGCTGATCACCTTCAACATCCACCGTAAAGCTGGCAAGTCAGCCAGCAATACGGAAATCCTCGACTTCAGGAAAGCTGACTTTGACAAGCTCAGGAGGCTTGTTGGCAAGGCCCTAAGGGACCATGACCCAAAGGGGAGGGGAGTTCAGGACAAGTGGTTGCTCCTCAAGGGAGCAATCCCTGATGCACAAGCAAAGTCTATTCTGTCTTGGAGGAAAGGCAGCAAAAGGACACAGTAGCCCTCTTGGCTCTCCAGGGAACTAGCAGACCTCCTGTGTCTAAAAAGAAAGACCTACAAAGGATGGTGGACTGGATCCACCTCCAAGGAGGAATATTCTGCACTGGTTTGGACCTGCAGGGAGCAAACCAGGAAAGCCAAGGCTGTGACGGAACTCTAACTAGCTACAAGTATCAAGAACAATATAAAGTCCTTTTTCAGATATGTGGGGAGCCAGAGGAAGAGCAAGGACAACATTTGACCCCTGCTAAACCAGATAGGACAACTCACCACCAATGCCCAGGAAAAAGCCAATTTACAAAATGGGTACTTTGCATCAGTTTTTCACCAGTCCCATGGGACGCCCCTCCTCATTACGGGATGGGAACACCTGGGTAAGGGTGATTCCTTACCCTCCATCAATGCCGACCATGTTAAGGAACACTTTGAGAGGCTGAACACCTTCAAGTCAGCTGGCCCTGACAGTTTACACCCCAGGGTACTCAAGATGATGACAAGCATCATAGGTCAGTCCCTGGCATGGATCTTCAAGATCTCCTGATGCTCTGGTGAAGTGCCCAAAGATTGGAAGAAGGCCAATGTGGTGCCTATCTTTAAGAAATGGAGGAAAGTGGATCTGGCAAACTACAGGCACATCAGCCTGATCTCTATCCCAGGGAAAGTCTTAGAAAAGATTATCAAAGAGGTCATTCTTAACAGACTGGCCAATGGCAACATCCTGAGGGATAGCCAGCATGGGTTTGTTGTCGGTAGGTCTTCCTTGACCAATCTTATTTCCTTTTAAGACCAGGTGACCTATCACCTGGACAAGGGAAAAGAGATTGATGTTGTATATCTTGACTTTACAAAAACCTTCGATCTGGTATCCCATGATCACCTCTTAGCAAAACCGACCAACTGCAGCCTCGGCTTCACCATGATCTGCTGGCTGGGGAATTGGTTCTGTGGTCGGACCCAGATGGTGGCAGCTGATGGAAGTCAATCGTCATTGTGTGCTGTGACCAGTGGGGTCCCTCAAGGCTCATCCTTGGGCCAACACTATTCAACATCTTCATTAATAATGTGGACATTGGTGTCAGAAGTGGACTGGCTAAGTTCGCCGATGACACCAAATTTTGGGGTAAAGCATCCACACCTGAGGACAGGAGGGTGATCCAGGCTGACCTTGACAGGCTCAGGAAATAGGCAGATGAGAACCTGATGATGTTTAACACTGAAAAATGCAAGGTTCTCCACCTTGGGAAGAAAAAACCTGCAGCATGCTTATAGGCTCGGCAGTGCTACGCTGGCTAGCACTACAGACGAAAAGGACTTGGGGGTCATGATTGACCACAAAATGAACATGAGCCTTCAATGTGATGCTGTGGCTAGTAAAGTGAGCAAAATGCTGGCTTGTATCCATAGATGCTTCTCGAGCAAATCCCAGGATGTCATTCTCCTGTTGTACTCGGCCTTGTTGAGGCATCAGTTGGAGTACTGCGTCCAGTTTTGGGCTCCACAATTCAAAAAGGATGTGGAGAAGCCAGAGGAGAGCTATGTGCCTCAAAGATCAGGAAAACAGACTGTATGATGAGAGGCTGAGAGCTATGTGACTCTTCAGCCTGGAAAAGTGCAGGCTCAGCGGTGATCTGGTAGCCACCTATAAGTTTATCAGGGGTGCTCACCAGGATCTGGGGGAACGTCTGTTCACCAGAGCGCTCCAAGGGGTGACAAGGTCAAATGGTCACAAACTCCTCCATGACCGTTTCAGGCTGGACATAAGGAAGAACTTCTTTACTGTCTGAGCCCCCAAGGTTTGGAATAGACTGCCACCGGAGGTGGTTCAAGCACCTACTTTGAACGGCTTCAAGAGAAATGTGGATGTTTATCTTGCTGGGATCCTATGACCCCTGCTGACTTCCTGCCCCTGGGGCAGGGGGCTGGAATCAATGATCTTCCAAGGTCCCTTCCAGCCCTAATGTCTATGAAATCTATGAAACTCTGGAAGGGGTTTAAAACCATCGCCCATATGGCCTGTGCTGAATCCATTGGCTATACCACCCATTGACACCAAGGCTGGTTTGATGAGAGTGATGCTGAGATCCAAGCCTTCCTCAACTGGAATAGAAGGACTAATTCTGCTTGGCAAGCTGACACCTCACCTCAGCAGAAGGAGATGTATCACTTCCTCAAAGCCATAGCTCAAAGGAGGATCTGAGAAATAAAAAATCAGTGGTGTCAAGATAAATCCAAAGAGATCCAGGTCTATGCTGACAAACATAACATGCGTAGCTTTCAACAGGTGACAAAAATCATCTACAGCCCAACTTCCCATGGTCCTCCTTTCCTGATCAAAGGATGGCTTGAAACTCCTCAAAGACAATGTATCTATTCAAGCTTTGAGGCATTCTTAAACTGAGAGTCAACTGTGGAAGATACCATCATTGAGTCCATGCCCCAACACCCTGAAAGGGGATCCGTCACCAACCTTTGTATTGTAGAAGAAGCCTGGTATTCCATCAAGGAAACTAAGAACAACAAGGCTACTAGACTGGATGGCATACCTGCTGAAACCTACAATGCTGGCTGGGAGGAACTGGTATTGAGACTCTACAAATGTATTCCTTGAATTTGGACAAATGAAGAGAATTGCAGCATCATGACTATCTTGAAGAAAGGAAATATGTCTGTTTGTGGGAACTATCAAGGTATCACCCTCCTTTCCACAGCAGGGAAAATCCTTGCCTGCATCCTCCTGAACCATCTTCTATCTCTTGCTGAGGAACTGCTGCCAGAATCTCAGTGTGGTTTCAGACCATCTCATGGGTCAATTTACATGATCTTTGTTGCCCACCAGATCCAAGAAAAGTGTCAGGAACATCAGGACCTGCATATGTCCTTCATTGACCTTACTGAGGACTTGGATTCCATCAATTGTGAAGCCTCGTAGAAATTACTCACCAGATTTGGACATCCTGAAAAATACGTCAAGGTCCTGAGACTTCTCCTTGATCAGGTGGCTGCAATAGTTCTTTGGAGTGGATAAGAGATGGATCCATTTGTCATCTGAACTGGGGTAAAGCAAGGATGAGTAATAAATTGTGGGGTCAAGTGCACATTTCGGAGGGTAGGGAATGATTGCAGGCAGACCTGGACAGGTTAGAAAAGTGGGCAGTACACAATACGATGCAGTACAACAAGGACAAGGGCAGAGTGCTGCACCTAGAGCACAAAAATATCCAGCACACCTACTGGCTGGGAAGTGACCCTCTCAGGAGCACAGAAGCAGAAAAAGATCTCGGAGTCATAGTGGACTCCAAGATGAATGTGAGTCATCAGTGTGACAAAATCATCAACAAAGCTAGCCACACTTTATCATGCATCAGCAGTTGCCTGACAAATAGAACCAAGGAGGTGATATTTCCCCTCTATGTGGCATTGGTCAGACTGCAGTTGGAGTACTGTGTCCAGTTTTGGGTGCCGTACTTCAAGAAGGATTTTGATAGACTCAAGAGGGTCCGGAGGAGGGCCACTCGCGTGGTTAGGAGCTTACAGGACAAGCCCTATGAGGAGAGACTGAGGGACCTGTACCTCTTCAGCCTCCACAAGAGAAGGCTGAGAGGGGATCTTGTGGCCACCTAGAAATTCATTAGGGGGCCACAGCAAGGGCTTGGAGATGCTCTGTTTACCAGGGCACCACTTGAGGTAAGAAGGAACAATGGGCACAAACTGACAGAGAGCAGATTTAGGCTAGATATCAGGAAACACTCCTTCATGGTAAGGGTGGTCAAAATTTGGAATGGGCTTCCAAGGGAGATGATGCTCTCCCCTACCTTGGAGGTCTTTAAGAGAAGGCTGGATAGGCCTCTGGCTGGGGTCATCTGACCCCAGCACTCTTTCCTGCCTAGGCAGGGGGTCAGATTTGATGATCTGTTGAGGTCCTTTATTACCCTAGCATCTATGAATCTATGAGTCATTACCCCAAATCTGTTCTCCATTTATTTGACAGTTATCTTGGCTCTCCTTAGCGACTGCCTTCCTTCTGGAATTGACACTGAATACCAAATGGATGAAGTGCTCTTCAATTTGGGACTGCATTAGTCAAAGACGAAAGTACTCAAAATAACCATCCTTGACTTTCAATATGCTGATGACTAAACCATCTTTGTGTATGCTGAGGAAAACCTCCAAATAATGCTGGATCACTTCAGAGAAGCCTATCAAATTTGGGCCTCTCTCTCTCAACATCAAAAAGACTAGAATGCTCTGTCAGCCTGTCCTGGGCTATGAATATGACCCTCTTCCCCAGATTGCCATCAAGCACTTCCTCTACCTCGGTAGCTACCTCTCTCTGAGAGTGAATGTTGACGAGGAGATCCAGCACAGGATCCAGTGCACAAGTGCCTCTGTTGAGAAAATGCTTCAGCATGTTTTATTCATCATGATCTCTGAAAAGACAGCAAGATCCAGGTCTACAATGCAGTCATCACCCCCACTGTCCTCTATGGATGTGAAATGTGGGTGTGCAACTGTCAACATCTCAAGAATCTCCATTACCAATGATGCCTCCAGAAAGTCCTTCATATCAAATTAAAAGATTGCTGCACAAACACCAGCATCCTTGCTGAAGCCAGTGTTACCTGTACTGAGTAAGTGATCCTCAAGCACCAACTTTTCTGTACTGGACATTGTGTGCAGATGCCTGCCTCTTGGCTCCCAAAACAAGTACTTTGCTCCCAGCATAGTACAGGCCTCAGATCTCGTGGTGGCCAGAGGAAACACTACAAGGACACTTTGAAGACTTACCACAAGAAAATGGATGTTGACATCAAGAGTGGGGAGAAGCTGGCTACCAACTGACTCCAATGGTGCCACAACTTCACCAAAAGTGGTAGTCCATTTTAAGGTAAAGTGTCTTTCCCTTAAAGCAGAAAAGAGAGAGCAGAGGAAGGAAATGGAGAAAAATCCCAGCTTGCAGCCTACTCTCTCCTGAGGAAAGACCTACAACTTCTATGGATGGATTTGTGGTTCAAGGATTGGACTCTTAAGTCATCACAAGACCCATCACTGAGCCATGGTAGAGATCATCCTCAAATTGAAGGATAGCTGATGACAATATAAAGCTACATAGCTGTGGGTGAATGTGGGAAGAGGAAGATATAGTATTCTTTGTGATCATGGATATTCATGTCAGTTCCCTTGCATGTGACTGCTCAGCTCCATTAACACCCATCATCATGCTGTCACTCAGGCCTAAATCTACTAGCCGGTTCCCCCCACACCTGCATATGCTTTCCCTAAAGAGAACTTGATTTTTCAACTTTGTTCCTTTCTCTTCATGTTTTCTATAGTGTCTGTTGTTTTCCAACCCCCAGGTTTCTTTTCTCCTTAACTCTATGTTCCTCTTTGCCCCCTTTTACTCCAGTCCTTCCCCAGTCCCTTTCTCCTTACCTTATTGCAATGAGCTAGTTTTCCTTTCCAATTTAGCTGTACAGGAAGACAAGTGAAAGGCAGAGCTCTTGAAGACACTCTCAGTGTGTCAATCTTTTAGCACTGCACGAAGATGGTCCTGATGAGGAGAATGAATGGTAAAGGAAGGTTGGCTCTCGGAGGCCTGGAGCACCTAACAATGTTTGGGTAGGAAGTCAAAATAAGAGCACACTCCTGCTGCTTAGACCTGATGAACTGCTTCCCCCTTTGAATCTAACCTCTTCTGTGACATCTTTTATTAGACCAAGTGAGTAGCTTGAAAAAAGGTCTTAGCAAGCTTTTGGGCCCAGTCACCATTCTTCAGGGAGAGCTGTTTACCACAAATTTGATTTGCATGTGCTGCTTATACATTTCTTAGGTGTTATGTAAATGTGAGTATGCAGTTGCATATGCCTAACTTGAAAATCTGGCTCTCAACCTATGTAGGCTGACATTGATTGTAATGGGGCAACATTTCCAAAGTGGCTAATTCTCTTAGGAGCTTTAAAATCAGTTTTCAGAACACTCCTCCCAAGGTGTGGATGGCTGTGAAAGCAAGCCCTGAGATTCATAGATTTATAAATGCTAGGGTTGGAAGGGACCTCAACAGATCATTGAGTCCAATCCCCTGCATAGGCAGGAAAGAGTGCTGGGGTCAGATGACCCCAGCCAGATGCCTATCCAAAAAAAATACTCTCTTGTTCACCCATGTGCAGTAGGAGCTCTGGGCCTTACACAGGCTTGAATTTATAACCTTCTGGCTTTGCATCCAGCAGCCAAACCTCTAAGCCAGAAAAACTGGGCACCAGCCCAAAAGCCTGGGCTGAGATGTATGAAGGAAAACTCACCAGGACACAAAGTAGATAGATTTTTTCTAATACGTTCAATTAGTAAAAAACATCACTTTTTGTAACAACTCAAAAGAAAATGTTCTGAGTTCTCATGTTAAGGTCTGTCAATGTAAAGGAGTCCTGTGGTAGCTTTAAAAATCATGTGAAGGCCACTAATGTTACCAGAGAGGTATAAGGGGGTCCATTGTAACTGAGAATGAGACCTCAGAACTGATAAATTATTCCAATTATAATAACTGAAATCTGGTATTTAATGGAAATCCAGGCCAGTGTCTTTCATTTGTTTAGGATAAATGATTTTGGGTTTCTGCAAAGAGATCTGGTTTAAGAGCTCTGGAGGCTGATGTCTTTAAAGCAAAACCAAGATGGCCAAAATTCCCCTCCAATACCCCCCCCCCCCAAGAAACAAAAAACAAAAACAAAAACCAAAAAACTCCTAGAAGATGTAGAACATGGAGCAGTAAAAGTAGCAACTCAGTCTTTAGCAGTGAGAGCAGTAACTCAGTTGTTAGCCCATGCAATCTTTCACTCAGCTGACAACTAGTGCCATTACTGGTATTTTGTGTGACTTGTGCAATAGGCAGTTGTCAAGAGTATAGTGATTTTCCATAACTGCTAACTTCAAGTGGATTTGAACCAGCAATTCAGAGGTTTATAATTTATGGCTAGTTAATAATTCTTGAGCCACTTACCTGTTCGCTGTTATCTAGAAAACAGGTGTAGTGATAAAAGTTCTAATTTAGAGATACTCCATAATTTAGAAGGGTTGGAAATTGGGAGATGGTCCCTTAGGTTGGCTGTTAGTGAAAGACAGACAAAGGGTCTGTAGAGGTTGTCTACAGGTCCACAAGTAATGTTTATTGTTTAATTTTATTCTCATTCATGTATGCCTATGTTTATTGAACCAAGTGTCAGAAGCAGCAAATGAGAAAGAACCTGAAAGAGTCTGACTTCCAAATAGAAGTTGGAAACTGAGAGCAGGTGGAGCAGTGCATTCAAGTGGAATGACAATGGCAACTGTAACTGATCTTCTTGCAGGGATATAGTCTAAGTAAACAGATAGTTGGTTATGCAGGTTCTGCAACCTCTGCCTGCCTTTTCTATGTCAGGCAACAGAGAACTGGAGGGTGTTCAGACAAAGGTCTGAGTAGTATCTAGCAGCCACAGGGGCAGAGGACAAAAATGACCAAGTCAAAGAAGTTATCTTCTTGCATATTGTAGGGGAGGAAGTCCTGGCTATTTAAAACACCTTTACCTTTGAAAGAGAACAAAATAAGTCTTAAAGTATAATACTGTCCAAATTGAGAAGTACAATATGCCAAAAAAGAATGAGAACGTTGAAAGGCATAGATTATTTTTATGTGCAGACAAACAACAGGAGAAACTATAAGGCAGCATGTTACTGAACTGAAAAGACTGAGTAAAAACCGCACTTCTGGGAACTTAACAGAATCTCTGATTAGAGATGGGACTATTTATGGCATTGCAGTCACTGCATTACAAGAAAGGCTAATTCAGGGGTGGGCAAAATACAGCTTGCGGGCTGGATCTGGCCCACCAGGAACTTTCATTCAGCCTGTGGTGCCCACCAATGAATTTTGCCCCAGCCAGCCCTTTTGCCCACAAGCGTGGGAGCTAGGCGCCCACACATATGCACACCTTCCAACATACCCTATTGTGACTTGCTCCCACCCTCATGGGTGGAAGGGCCCAGCCCTGCCAGCAGGCAGCCTCCAGGCAGGGCTGCTACTGTCCCTGCTGCAGCCACCCCCATGGGAACCTACTTAGCTTCCATGGCATCCAGCTCACTTTGAGCAGCAGGTAGGGAAATGGAGGGAGTGGGGGCTGGGCCATGGCAGGGGTGGGGAGGGGGGTGGAGCTGCTGCTGGGTGGAGGAGGGTAGAGCAGCACAGAGCCTGTGCCCAGGGGAACGGTGGGAGTGTGGGGCTCAGCTGGGCAGGGTGTAGGTGAGGGTGAGGGAGGTTGGGGGCATGGGGACCCCCCCACTCATTCCCCTACATGATGTGCAGCTCCCATTGTTGGCAGCGACAGCAGCAGCAGCAGGTGGGGGTGATCAGGGTGCTTGTGCTCAGCACAGGCACTGGCACTGGCCAGTACTGCATGTGGGGACAAGGAGCACAGCCTGCCTGGCCGCCACTATCAAGGGGGCTGTGTGCCTGCAGCTCCTGCACTCACACTGGGGGAAGCCCCACACTGGAGCCAGCTGCCTTCCCCACCCCCTGCTGCACAGGTCCTGGGACTCCACAGGGAGTGGAGGGAGCCCTGCCCCCTGCTTACCTGCAGAGTCCTGCACGGGGCTTCCCCTGGTGTGAGGGCAGGATCTGCACATGGAGCCCCTGTGATACAGGTGGCTGGGCAGGCTGTGCTCCTGGTCCCCCCCCCATGCAACACTGTCTGGAGCTGTACCCCACTGGGCACCAGTGCCTGTGCCGGGCATGAGCGCCTTGAGCTCCACACCTGCTGCTGCTGCTGGCAGTGGGGGCTGCACTTTATATGGAGGAGAGTGTGGGGAGCCACACAAACCTCAGACACCCACACCTTGCTCCCACGACCCACACACCTCACCATACGCACACATGCACACGCACCCCCACCATACTCCACACCCCCCACAAACAATATACAAAAGTAAGATTTTTATTTTGAGTTATTATGCAATCACCTCTATATACACTCTACAAACAAAAATCATGGCAAAATATTTTTTGTAATAAAATTAAAATATGTTATAGTAGGTGTTTGACTTTTAGTGTACGATTTGTTTTTTCTTTCTAGTTTTAAGATGGCAACCCCCACTCCTAAAAGGAGTATTGGGGGTGGGGGGCAAAGGGAGGGACTTCTGGTGGTAAAAATCAGGGGTTAAGGGGTGGGACTTTTGATTCGAATATGGCAACTGGCTGGGGGAGGGAGGGGAACTGTCAAGGGGCAGGGCTACCCACACAGCCCTTGACAGCTCACCAAAACTCATTAAGTGGCCCTCCAGCCAAAATAATTGCCTGCCCTTGGGCTAATATATGAGGGTGAGTTGTCTCTAGAAAAGACTGTTTAAATGTGCAGAACAGCAGAAACTGTGACAGCCCAGACTACAAAACTGAATGCAATAAAAGGGGTCATTTGGGAAACAGGCATGAAAGAATGGGGCAAGAAGAAGCCACTGCACAGGGTGGAACTTTCTACTGACAAGGAATAAGCTAAGGGGGAAGGTAGAATCAAGCAAAAGCAATGAGAAAGTCTGGATTTTGCCAGTGGAAAAGCATGGAATAGTGGTTTCATTGAAACTGGATGCTGGAGCTCAGGTTAAAATTTTACCACAGTATGAGTACAAAAGATTTAAATTGAGAACAAAAATGAATCCACCAAAGATCAACATAACTGGCTATTCAGGAACAAACATGCCAGCTACCAAAATACAAAGCGAGTATACAGATTCCCCATTCACTGTGGTAACTTTGGAGGCGACACCAGTTTTGGGTCTTAGTGCTCGTGAGTAACTGGATCCAGTTAAGTGTCTGCTTGCAGTACAAGACGGCAGAACATGAATGACTCCTGATGATCCGGTTGGCCATTGTGGCCCAAATTTGGACAATTTTCTTAGGCTGATTTCCCTCCCAGAAGAGCAACTGCCTATTTTTTAAGGGCCTCAAAAAAAAAAAAAATTTAAAAGAGTTCCTATCAATTTTATGGCAATGGGAGACTGCTTTCATGATCTTTCCCTAGTTGCTCCTCAGCCTTTTAGCTAGGAGCAAGTGAGACTAGGCAGTGTCTGAACTCCAAGGTTTCCAGGCCTGGGACTTGCACATAGGGTTGCTACCAAAAAAAAGTTTATACTAGATATAAGTAGGTGCTGAAGTGCTGCTTACAGACATGCTAAAACTTGCAGCAGTTTTTTTTTTTTAAAAGGTAACATGCATCAATTTGAGATGAACTAAGTGTATGGGTACTATATACAAATTGCTACAGCCGTATTTAATTTCACAGTTATTGTTTTCAAATTGGCTCCTGATTTCCATGGGCTCAGGGAGAGCAGAAAGGGGCTGCCAGGGGAAAAAGTTGGGGGAAGCAAAGAGCAAAAGGCTACCTGATCCTCCAGATTTATTTTCCCTGCTGTAGCAGTGGGAAGGGGACACATTCAAAGGAACCTCCAATAATTGGAAGCTATACCTGGAAAATTATAACAAATTTATACATTTTCCATATATAAAATCTAATTATTGGGGGGTTGTCTTATAATCAGGGGTTGTCTTCTACTTGAGTAAATACAGTATTAAGAGGGAAGGTATAGTGATAAAAGTTACAATTTAGAGATATTCCCTCATTTAGAAGAGTTGAGAATTGGGAGGCAGTCCCCCAGTTAGATTGTAGCTGTTAGTGAAAGAGACAAAGGATCTGCAGTGGTTGTCTACAGCTCCACAATTAAAATTTGTTCTTTAGTTCTTACAAAAAACTGGAACTCTTGGTTCCAAAATGATACCTTTTATTAGACCAACTGGAAAAATCACAAGAAAATTGTCCTTTTCTGCAAGCTTTCGGGATCAAAGTCCCTTCATCAGGCTCTGGGAAAAGTGTAGATGGTACAAGATGGTAAAATGTCCCCATAGGTAGGAAATAAAATTCATTTGTGCATGGAGGGAGCTGGAGATGGAAGACTGTCCCTCTGGGTCCATGAGAGGGACTTTGTGAGCTGTGCTGAGTAGCTTTGTGATGTGTTGATCAGGTAGAATTCCTTCCCTGGAGTGTCAGATGGCAGGCAGAGAGGTAAAAACAGTTCCTTGTTGTTCTGCAATGAAGTTTAAAATCCAAAATCAGCTAAAATTCAGCATCTTCCACGTTTTGGGGGTGTACTTGGTAGACATGTTGGTCTGAGACAAAAAGACATATAAAAAACGTTAGTTCTTCTCATTCATGTATGCCTATTTATTGCACCTGGTGATCACTACAGCTGGAATCCAGACATATAGCACAGAATTGATCACTTTGAGTGTTTATATTTCATGTTTATATTAAAAAAAAAAAATAAAAAAATCAGTAATTGTCACTGGATCTTTTCACTATTTATTTAACAAATATAATGACTAGAAATGACATTTACTCAGTATGTTTGTAAAATAAAAAAGATCACACACACACAAACATATACACATACAGTTTCTTATTTTCTTCTTGGCAGACACTGTCGTTTTTGTCAAAATATCATTTCAGAGGTATTTAAATTTCTGTGGTGGGAAAAGGAGAACTTGCTGGTACTCCAGCATCATCAGTTGATGTCAGCCCTGCTCTGGGAATAGCATGTATCTGTTAATTGCTGCTGCAGATCCAGCAGATGGTGCATCAGACATTGTAGTTAATGGAGGCCCACAAAAGAAGTGGCATCTGTTTGTTTAATTTCTTGGCAATGGACTGGCAGATTTAAAAAAAAAAAAACTAAACAAGCCAAACTGCACATTTAGATATGGACTTCCCCATCAGATTATAGATATTTTAAAATAAGTGGGTTAAGTGATGAAAATTACCGACTGGTAAATGAGAGAAACAGGCCAAATACCTTGACACTGGATCCCTTAAAGGATTTTGTTTCAACATACTGTAATGAGCCTCCATGAACTGGATTTTATGTGAAGTTTAGACACTGTTCCTTCAAACAGGAACTTGCCGAAAGAGTTTCTGTAATCCTGTGAGCCCTCCAAAACACAGGTCAGTTTATGCTCTTTCAGATGCAACTGAGGTTAGGATCAGACTTTCAAAAAGTCTGAGGGAGAATCAATCCAACCTACATGGGTTTCTCTAAGCTGTGTAGACTGGATCAGGAGTGAACTGAATGCATGTTCACTCCTGGGTTGCGGGGGCATACACATTCCTGCACCGGTTGAGGCCAGAAGGCAGGGGGCACTCCCACATGCTTCCCAGCATGGCTTCTGTCCCCAGGTTTGCCCAGTCTCCCCACCACAGCTGTGCTTGGTCAGGTCTGGGGGAACTGAGGCTAGGCCATGGGACAGCAGTCTATTGTCCCTACCAAGAGCAGCTCAGCTTGGTTGACAGTCCCACCTGGCTCTCAGCCCTGGCTCCTGCCTGCCTGTGTCAATAGACCTGCACAGCAACAAGGGCAGGTGGGGGAGCAGAGACCTCCCCCACTGTGCTTGCTCACGTCTGAGGGGGCTGGCACTGGACCTGGACCTGCAGGGCAAAGACCTGTACTCCCCCACCTCCCAACCCCTGCCACTGCATGGCTTGGCTATCACAGGCAGTCAGGAGCTGGGGCTGAGAGCCACATGGGGCTGTCAGCTGGGCCGGACAGTGCCAGGGGGGTGGCGAAAGCACAGGCCCCCCACCCTGTGGTCTATCACCAGTCTCCCCTCAACCCAAGAAGACAAAGCTGGGGGTCCTCCACTCCTTACCCTCCCCTCCCCGCACCCCTTGGCTGATGTGGGATTGGCAGGAGTGAGAGCTGAAAGCCACATGCAGCTGTCAGCCAAGCTGGGCAGTGCCAGGGGCACAGGGGAGAATGCAGCCCCCCCCGTAAGACCTGAGCAAGAACAGCTGGCGGGGGTGGGGGGGGGGGACATGTGGCAGGGGCCTCCACTTCCCCGCCCCCTGCTGGTGCTACTGGTGGCAGGCACAGGTGGGACACAGGGCAGGGGAGCAGAGGCTTTGCTGCCTCAGCTCTGTCATAGGGGTGGGGCTGGCTAGGTGCTGGGCCAGAATGGAAACGTTCTGCTTCTATTTTTAACCTAATACTGCTTTAATCTCCTCATTGACAAATATAAAGGTTACTATAGAAACTAAGGAAGAAAGCATAGGCAGCCATGTATGGCTATATGATGAACAGTTGGGATCAACAAGTCAGAAGGGCACTGTCCCAGTTTTAGTGTTAATAAGAACTACCCTCACTCCCAAGAATTTGTTATATCAAGAACTGCCATATCAGGACAGAACAATGGCTCATACACATTAGTTCAGTATAATGTCTCCGGCAACAGATAAACCTATATGCTGTAGAGAAGGATGGTTGAAGGTACAGCAGGGTGGCAGGGAGCAGAGAAGGATGTAAACAACTCCATTATATACTTTATTGTGCAATATTCTACCATACGGGAAATTATTTCCTAACCACAGCTGGTGACTAGTATATAATCTGAAGCCTGGTGCTGAATAACTCAAGGAAATTAATCACTAGCTAGTATGTTCACATATCCATCTTTCTCCCTGCATCTCTTCTATTACTGTGTTGTTGGTTAGAACTGGAAACAGAATTAGGGGCACAGACAGAAGTGCAGCTCCCTGCTGTAACCCAGAATGCTTTGCAGGAAGTGTTCTGAGTTACAAGGATCCCCCGGACCAAACAGAAGTTCTCTGTTGGTTTCAGGGGGGAGGGGAATCTAGCTGCTCACTGCAAGCCTGCAGCCAGGTTCCCCTAGCGACAGCCCCTCCTCCCTGCCAGCTTCCTGCTAGTCCAGCTGTTTTCAGAATGGAGGGGAGGGGGGAAGGGAGCCGAGGGAGCTCTTTTTAGGGATTCCCCAGCTGGCGATTGAGGGTGATGTAGGTAAATTGGAGCCCCCCTCCATTAGGGGGCTCCAATTCACCTGCCTCATGCTCCAGTGGGCACTGAAAAATCCCCAGACTGAACTCCCTCTGCTCCCTTTCCACCTCCCCTCCCCTCCCCCCCACCATTCTGAAAATGGAAGCAAGCTGGCAGGCAACGCAGACAAATTCCAGAAGACACTATGGTTTGAAATGTCTTCATTTGAACCCTTATGCAATAAGGGTTCAGATTTTAACCCAATTGGCCATTTTTTAAAGTATCCTACAGCCGTGCACTTGTGCTGTGACAGCTATAGACCACTTTCTGTGGCTAGATTGGGCAAAAATTAATCACTTCTGTCTGTGCCTGAGAACATAACAAATTATTGGGAACATTTATTTGTAGCACCTTAATATAGACCAGATATTGAGGTTCTTTATTTTATGCTAGCCAATTTTAGTTTGGTTCTGGCTAAGGGTCAGGTAGTTCTTTTGCCCCAAAAAGAATCCAGGGAAAGAAGTATGCCTTAGATAAGGGGTGTCAAACAAGAGCTGGATCTGACCTGAAGAGGTGCTCTGTCTGGCCTGCTGGGCTACTTACAAGCTAGGGAATTTGGGGGGCATGGCCAGCAGGGAGAAAGGCCTGCCATGGACTCTACAGTTCCAGGGCCCTGCTGGACTTGGGAGTTGCCAGCAGCAGGCAGGTGGGTAAGGGCTGTGCTGACACAACCCTATTGCCACTTGGCCTGCTGCTTGCAGCACTTCCACAGTGGCAAATGGTTGCTTGGCTTGCAGCCACTTGCCACACTGCTGCTGCCATTTCTTCACCACAACTACCTGAGCCACCACTGTCATTACTTCCTCTGCCAAAGACACCAGTTGCACCCTTCAGTTAGGGTCAGCAACCGGAGCTGGTGTCCGAGTCACCCCCACTTCATTATACACTCCTGCTTTCCAACTAAGAAGTGAAGACACCGCCTGGGCAGAGCCAGAGGGCATAGTAGATTCTGTTTTTCACCCCCATAGCTTAAGGACTCCATCTAACCATCAATCAGGGAAACACCTATAGTCTATAACTGAAGATTGCCTGAGTAGAGAAGAAAATTTGCATTTGGCCCAATCTGTATAGTTGCTAATACTGACTGCTGAATACATAATCACATAGCTGGCTGATTTCTCCCACTGCTTTTGTAAGCAGCTGTGTTTCTTTAAAATAGTAACAGTGGTGTATAATGTGGGCATTGTATTGCACCATGTCAACTGAGGTGACACGAGCTCCCAAAACAATTGCGCGCGTGAATGCATATTCCTTTTTACCTCAATATGTTCATAAGCCTTTGATTACTGTCAGTTGTTTGCTGTATTCTTTACCCGCATGAATGAGGAAATACAAGATAAATTATAGCACAATAAGCCAGTTGTTAATATTTTAATCTTATGATATTATATATAAATAAATAAATATATAGGCTGCTTTTACAGCTGTATACTGGTAAAGCCTTACAGGTGTTATGGTATTTTAATATATATCCTACATATAATTTCGAGAGACTTGATAAAGGCACGGCCTGCTGACACAGCACTTCCACCTTGGTTATATTTAACTAGTTTCAAACAAAGGGGGGAAAATAGTAGCATAACTAGGGCAAGGTGAGTGGGGCACCCCAACCCAGGTATTGACTGTGAGAGGGTGCCAAGATTTCCCTGGCGAGGAGTCTTTGTTGCAGCAGGGGAATCCCTGCACTGCCCTTGCCTGCAATGGAAACTGGTCAGAGCAGCACTGTACCAACCAGTGCATCCTGCCTCTCTGACCCACATCCTCAAGCCTTTGCAGGAAAACCCTGCACAGCCTCCATCCAGCCACAGGAGCTGGGTAATGCAGCACCACCGAACAGTGTGTTGGGTGGGGAGGGAAACTGTAAAGTAGGGTAAGCAGGCATGGTGCTTCCCCCTTCCTGTCCTGGTCTACCGTGGTTGGTATAGCTTTGCCACCACCACAGGTGCTCAATGAGTCCCCTACACCACTGGGGAAAAGCAACTTTTATTAAATAGACCCTGCTATTTAGGAGCTTAACTACGGAGAAAGGTAGCAGGGGGAAATGGGGTGCAAAAAGAGCAGCCCTTGCACTTCTTTCTGGCCCAGCCACTGCCACTGTTGCCAACAGCCTAACTGCAGCAGCCACCCTGTGCACTGCTTTTGCCCAGGACACAGAACCTCCCAGCAATGCCTCTGCTCATACCATACAGACAATAAGATAGGGAAGGAGTACGTCCCAGTGTATTGGAAAATGAGTCAGGCATTCTGAGCTCACTTCCTGGTTCTACCACCAATTTGCTCTTTGATCTTGGGCAAATTACTATACCTGTCTATGCCTCAGTTTCTCTACTTGTCAAATGAGAATTAAGAATTATAATACTGACCTCTTTTGTAAGGTGCATTGAGATTTAGGGATGAGAAGTACAACAGAATGACTAAGTATTGTTACTTCATCATCTTGTTTTCTGTCTGTTAACAAAAACACAACATTGGTAACATTATACTAAAGGAGTTGTTTTCTTACTGTATGGGCATTTCCATGCAAAACTACAAACAAAAACCATGTGAAATCCACAAATGATATGAAAATTATACAGGGAAATGTGAAGTCATTCTTGGTTCTTTATTAGTAAAACCTGTATGAAACTTCTGCTTTAAAGATGTTCTTGGGTTGGAAACAATGGTGGATCTTTTCCCATTTTATTTTAAATAGCTTCTTGAAATGCCAGTCTTGACTTTGCTTGCTTCCAGGGACAACTGGACTGTGGACTTCTAGACTTACTCACTTGCTCTACTGTGAGTTACTACACTTTTCGTCTCCCTGAGAAAAGTGGGCTGTTGCTGAGGAGTACTGTGGTGCTGACAAGGGAAATGCCTTAGATACCACAGCTGCTGGTCCTGTGGAGGCTGAGTCTTGGTAGCAGCTCCAAGAGCTTTGTATCCTTTTTAACTAGTAAAAAAGAATAAGGAAAGGGGGGAAGGGGGGGAACCAAAAAAACCTTCAAAATGGACTCTTCATGTTTCCACTTCTGGGATACCTCCTTGTGGAGCTGTTCAGCCCAGGGAACATTTTGGAAAGCAATACCCGTTGCTCCTTTGTAGTACTGCTCAGTTGGACTAGAGATTACAAAGCGCTAGTGGCCCTCACTTGCCATTCCATACTTAGTGATAGGCCTTTGCGCAATCAGTGTTTGCTTGGCATCAGAACTAAATTCCTTGTTACTTTTCTGCAATACAGATACAATTAAACTATGTCTACACTACACATGGTGCTGGCTTTGAGAATGCCACAGCATGGTACATGGTTCTGACCATCCACAGCTTATGGCTGCTGTAAGCTGCTAAAACTTCAGACATCCCACAAGATGCGTGCCATGACCCTTTGTTCATAAAAAACTCAAACCCAACTAGGATTTGGCTCATGGGAACTCATATGAATTTAGCAGACACTGAGCTGGAAATCCTTGCCTCCCTCTCCCTCTGCTCTCCAGTGGTATGAGCCCTGCATTTCAGGAAGCTGCTGTAACTTTCTGCTGCATTTCTTAACTTTGATTGGTGGTGGAATGGCAGCCATGGAGGCATTTTCCATTTTAGCTCCCTTATTAGCTTAGATGAGCAGCTGTTCTTAAAGAATCTAGACAGCTGCTTGGGACCTAATATACAATTCACCATATGCATTAATTTTTTTTTTTTTTTTTTTTTTTGTTACAGGAGGCAACAGGCCTTTCTGAATCTATATGAAGAGCTTGCCCAAAAAAGCAAAGAACACTGCTGAGAGAGCCCATATCCTACAGAAGTGGCTTGTGATTGCGCTGTGGAAATCTGCAACCCATGGCTACTATAAATTAGTAGCCATCTACTTTGGTATTGGCAAGTCTGCCATCAAGATGTTTATATTTTGTGACCCATGTTGGGACATCTCTACACTTGTTCAGTTAGCATCAGGTTGTGCAAGAAGAGTTGACTTTCAGAGAATGAGGTTACCAAACTGTGGCAGGTGTATTGATGGCACACATACCCATAGTGTCCTCCCAACGAATCCACAAGTACATTAACTGCAAAAGAAATACTCATTTGTGCTTCAAGGACTTAGGGACCACAGGGAGAGGTTCATATACATAAATACTGGGTGTTCTAGAAAGATGTACAATGCCATGTTTTGAGATCTAGCATTCAGTTGCTTCAGCAGTCCATGAAATAATTCCCTCCCAACCACAGGGTTACACAATGATATGATTATGTTTGGGTGTCTACCTGCATTATAGGCAACCCAGCTTATCCTCTCCTTCTCTGCCACATGAAGCTGCATCCCAACAGTTTGGGGCCATACCAAGTGTTGTGTTACACCCTCAGCAGTTGCAGAATGATGCTGGAGGGCCCTTTTGGAAGGTTGAAGAAGAATAGGTGCTGTCTCCAAAACTACTCAGTTGCCAGCATCAGGAATGCTGTGCATATATTTTTGGCCTGCACTTCATTGCACAATATCTGCAAACATTTTTTTGTTCAGAATGGTTCCAGGAAAATTATGCCCTAGGTAACTGCTATCTACAGTCCAATAGTCTGCCAACAATCAGGGCTGGCCGCAGGTCTAGGGAGGTGAGGAAAATCAGGGACACGATCTGTGCCTACATTGCTGGAGTGCTTGATGCTTAAATGCCTGCCAGTCAACAACTGATGTCTTTGGACTGCCAATTGGCTTATAAAGCAATTTTGTGAGTGGTGTCCCTATTTGCATTGCATACAAACCAATGCACTTTTCTTTCAGCCTATCTGTTTTCCTTTGTGTCACTGTTTAGAGGTATAGGGGAGGGAAGGCTGCTTCTGTCCCCCTTCCCTATACCTCTAAACAGTGAGGGATGTGAAGGTTAATGAGAAGGGTTTCTATAAGAGGAGGACCAGGGAAAATGTGTGTCCCTTACTGAATTGAGGAGGCAACCTTGTGACAGAAGACGCAGAAAAGGCTGAAGTGCTCAATGCCTTTTTTGCCTCAGTCTTCACAGGCAAGGTCAGCTCCCAGACTACTGCATTGGGCAGCAGTTTGGAAAGGAGGTGAAAGAACAGGTTAGAGACTACTTAGAAAAGCTGGACGTGTACAAGTCCATGGGGTGACGAGGGAGCTGGCTGATGCGATTGCAGAGCTATTGGTCATCATCTTTGAAGACTCATGGTGATCAGGAGCGTTCCCAGATGACTGGAAAAGGGCAATCATAGTGCCCATATTTAAGAAATGGAAAAAGGAGGATCCAGGGAACTACAGCCTAGTCAGCCTCACCTCAGTCCCTGGAAAAATCATGGAGCAGATCCTCAAGGAATCCATCTTGAAGCACTTGGAGGAAAAAATGGTGAATAAGAAGAGTCAGCATGGATTCATCAGGGACAAGTCAAGCCTCACCAACCTGATTGCCTTCTATGACAAGGTGACTGGCTCTGTGGATGCAGGGAGACTGGTGGATGTGGTATTTTAGCAAGGCTTTTGATATGGTCTCCAACAACATTCTCGCAGGCAAGCTAAGGAACTACAGGCTGGATGAATAGACTATAAGGTAGATAGAAAACTGGCTGAAGCATCGGGCACAGAGTAGTAATCAATGACTCAATGTATAGTTGGCAGCAGATATCAAGTGGAGTACCCCAGGGGTCAGTCCTGGGGCCATTTATGTTCAAGGTCTTCATCAATTACCTGGAAGATGGCATAGCGTTCACCCTCAACAAGTTTGTAGATGACACCAAGCTGGGGGGAGTAGTAGTTATGCTGGAGGGTAGGGCTAGGATTCAGAGTGACCTAGACAAATTGGAGGTTTGGGCCAAGAGGCATCTCATGTGGTTCAGCAAGGACAAATGCAAGGTCCTGCACTTAGGACAGAACAATCACATGCACCAGTTCAGGCTGGGGGCTGACTGGCTGGGCAGCTCCTCTGCAGGAAAGGACCTGGGGATTACAGTAGACAATAAGCTGAATGAGCCTTGACAAGAAGGCTAACAGCCTACTGGCCTGCATTGGTAGGGGTGTTGCCCATAGACCAAGAGAAGTAATTATTTCCTTCTGTTCAGCACTGGTGAGGCCACGTCTGGGGTACCACGTTCAGTTTTGGGGCCCCCACTCCAGAAAGGATGTGGAGAAATTTGAGAGAGTCTAGCAGAGGGCAACAAGAAGGGTTTGGGGGCTGGGAGGTATGACTTATGAGGAAAGGCTGAGTAAACTGGGCTTATTTAGTTTAGAGAAGAGGAGACTGATTCGGGACTTAATAGCAGCCTTCAACTACCTGAAAGGGGGTTCAAAAGAGTATGTAGCTAAACTGTTCTCAGTGGTAGCAGATGACAAAACAAGGAACAATGGTTTCAAGTTGCAGCAAGGGAAGTTTAGGTTAGATATTAGGAAGAATGTTCTCACTAGGAGGGCAGTAAAACACTGGAACGGGTTACCCAGAGAGGTGGCAGAAGCCCCATTCTTGGAGGTTTTCAAAATCTGGCTAGACGAAGCTTTGTCTGGGATGACCTAGTTGGGGATGGCTTTGAGCAGGAGGTTGGACTAGATGACCTCCTGAGGTCCCTTCCAACCCTAACTTTCTATGATTCTATAAGTCTATGATTAAAATGAAACACCACTCATATCTATATTTTCAGATTTATATAAAGTAACCTAAAATCTACATTTTTATGTGATTATATAGGTGGCATTTCATTTTTTTTTTTTTAAATCTCAAAAATGTAGATTTTAGATTACTTCTTTTAAGTCTGAAATTTGGGGATTTTTTTTTTTTTTTTTAAGTCAGAGAAAACCAGGATCCCTGATTATAAGGCATTGGGTATGATGGGACACTGGCTCTGTTGCAAGGTCTTGAATGTATCCAGCTCTGTTTATTTTAGGCCTTTCACAGAGCTGAGTGGGTCAGGATTCTGCCTATGCATTTGTTAGGGTCAGCTTCATTATGTCCTTTTCAGGCCCAGACCCTCAAGATGGTGAGCCTGTGAGGTTGAATTGTGAGGCCTTGAACACTAGTTTACTCCACATTCTTCCAAGCCATGACTCTCTCAGTCTCAAAAAGGCAAAGCAAGGACACATAGACAGCTGGCAGTTTTGTGGGGTAAAACTTTCTTAAACAGTTAATGTTTCCAAAATAGAGCATGACTAAAAGGAAGAAGGAAACACACAAATTTAAAGAGGGAGAATGTGAAAATGACCATGCATAATCTGAACAATCGAAAGCAGAGACTACTCAAACCAAAGTGCAGCTGACCACAATAAATAAAAAAAACCAGCCAAAAGAGGAAACAATCAATAAGCTGTATAAAAGTGCTCAACTAGGGGAAAATAAAAAGCAACTTAGCAATTTGTTTCCCAACCAAGATGCAAGTGGCCATGATAGCTTAAACCCAGACAAAATATAACAATGGTTAGACAATGTCTAGTGCTCAAATGGAGAAAATAAGTTTGCTATTTACAGATTAAAGCCAAAAGCAATATTAACTATGTACATGGTGGAACAAAAAAACAAAAACTCTAGAATGAATTTAATCAGAATCACAACCAAAATGTGAAGTGCCAACTGAGAAACAACAGAACCAGAGACAGAGAATAGCAACAGTAGTACCTGTCCATCATATTTTCTCCCTCTTACTTCCCACCCCCATCCTTTCAACTTCTCAGCTGCCCAGCATGGTGATGTACAAGTGCAGTGTCAAAGGTGAAGTCTTCCCCCTGCTACTGCATAGCCCTGCCTCTAGGTCTCCCTATTTATTGTGGAGAAAAGGAGATGTGGGAGGGTCAGTGACCCACAACCTTTTCCTACATCCTCATATCCTTTCTAAGTTGAATGGGCACCAAATAGAGAAGGTCAGCTGAAGAGGTGCTTGTAAAAATATTATGCCTGTGTGGGGATTAGTGCCTAAGCAATGGCTTGTGTGGCCTCTGGTCTGTCTCTGACCAGCATGACAGAGCTCATATATATGGTTGGGAGGTCATACATGACTACATGGCTGTCTCCCCCTCCTAGAGCTCTTGCCCTGTAAGCAGACACTTTCCACATCCTCAGGACCATGGACTGTCCAATGAGACCTCTTCCCTCAAGCAGAAAAATTGAAAAAGCAGCCAGATTTCACTTACCAGACTGAGGGACTAGCTCCAAGAGGTGCTGTGGGGAGTCCCTGAAGACATCTGTGGGGGTGGAGCCCTTGAGGTGCAAGTCGAGGGTCAATTCTGAGACTGATTCTAGATTGGTGACTGATGGCTCCCAGTCTTCTGGGACAGCCTCCTGTAGCCTCTTCATGACAGCTGTTGGCTGAAAAATGGGGTCATATTAGCCATCAGGCTTAGTTGTAGGGCGTGGTCATGAGAACTGCATTCAGTTCTTGGAAGCAGAGGCAGTTTGCTGGCAACCGTCTGTATTGTTCTACTGTTGTCTTTGGCTTGATTATATAACTGTTTTAGCCTCTTCATCTGGCTCTGGCAGATGACTCCCAGGGACATGTGTAGTTTTCAAATTTCACTTTTTGGGGGGGGGTTTGGGAGTTCTTCCTAGACTCATGGATGCTGCTCTGGTCTTCTGCCATGTGGAACAGGCATCTTTCAGTGAGGTGTCTAGGACCTAGAAGAGTGCAAACCATGGGATTGACCTAATAGAAATGGTAGGCTTGCTGTCAAATAGGGGTTAAACAGACTAGACAGCTTTTGAGCAGTGTAAGGGCTGACAGTCAGGAAGAAAGAACTGTGCATCTGACAGCCCCACATCTCTCCTTACCCTAGCAATGGAGGAAGACAGGATAGAGTCCAGCCTGCCCTCAGGCACAGGCTATTAGCAGTGCTACCAGGTACAACTGGAAATGTCAGTGTCGGATGGCCTTTTCACATTGCTATTTGGATTAAAGTTACATTTGTGCTACAGGAGCCCTCACTGAAACTGCCGACTAGTGGTGTAGACGTACCCATAGATTTTGCTGCAGTGTACACTGGCAATGTACAGTACATTGATACTCTCACATGAGAAATGGGGTAGTATCCGAATGACAACAGGAGGTATTACAAGCAACATTAACTGGTGGCCTCAACTCTTGTCACAAATTTGAAGGGAAACTAATTTAAACTGAAGTGAACATCAGAAGTTTTTATAAGGAATTTTAAAACCCCTCTGGTGTCTTCTATCACATATGAAGTAACTGGTCATAAAAGGCCAGATTAGGAAAAAAAACCCCAACACTCTAACATACTTACCATAATTAAAAGATAAGGAAATGTGGTCTTAAATACTGCTACTTGGCACTTATTTATGACATTTCAGTTAAGGAGCTGGGAAAGGTGGATAAATACTGTTATCTTCACTCACCCAGGGAATCAGCAGCAGAGAGAGCAAGGTAACCCAGTTCTCTGTGTTAAGTGTTTGAAATACCCTGTAGGCCGTATGGCTTCCAGCATGTAATAGCACACACTGCTGGAGAATGCTCAGCACACGTGAAATGATTCTCTGCTAGTATGCATGCACAGAATGCTTCGACTACAGGGCTGCTACTTAATTATTTTCATGATTGCGGACTAATAGTAAATATTTTTCCTTTATAACCTAAACAAGGCTTTATTTTAAATTTCACTCTGTAGATACAAAAAAAAAAAAAAAAAATTAAATCCAGTTTTCTTTAGATTTTTAAACTGAAGTTTTCATGGTTTATTGTCAAGATATTAAAAAATAAGTATAATTTTTAAAGCAAGTAAGTGGCTCAGGAGCCAAAGTCCTGTTTTCAAATTCGGCAAAATAGGCATTTGAGGAACCTAAATCTTTTTAGAAGCAAGTAATGTTTGTGTTCCTAAAGGCCAGATCCTCACAGGTACATAGGAGCTTATCTCCCTTTTTAGGCAATTAAATCCACCATTTAGGCACCACAGTTCTAGGCATTTCACTCCTGGCCACCATAAGCGAGTTCCTGCACAGCTGGTTGCTTATGATTCCTTCTATAAGCATCATATTCTCCTCATGCATCATATGGGGGCCTGGGGCCTAAGTCCTGGCAGAGGTGCTTATAGACAGCAGGGTGCTAGGTACGGCAATACTTAGGTATCTTTGCTGTTTTAACGGGATCCATAGTCAGATTTGCCAAGGTATTTAGGTGCCCAAGAATGCAGGTAGGTACCTGGTGGTATTGACCATTGAGGTGAATAGCAGGTAGGCACCTAGACTGCTAATGAGCCTTTTAAGTCTCACTAGGCACCTACTTATATCTCCAGGCATCCAAATCCTTTCAGATCCCTTTTGAACAAATAAATTTTGCCATTTTATCCAATGGAGCCTAAAGTTAGGTTATTAAGTTCATATTTAGTCACCTAAATGGTCTGATTTTCAGAAACACTGAACACCTTCCCTGCCCAGGGGCCACTGCAAGCTGTTGACCATTCAGTGCTTTTACAGGTCAGATCATTTCTTTAAACTCCTAAGTTTCTGAAAATTGCCACCATTGCCAGCTAGGGAAGGGTTTGTTCATTTATCCAAGAGTACAGCAGAGCTCTGAGACAGACTTTGGCTTAGAAATCACTCTCTGCACACTGTTTTTAAAACAGATATGTAATTCTGGACTTTACTTTTGTTTTGAAAGACACATTGCTTGAAAGAAGTCTCTGTACATTTTACATGACTGATGTAATAGTTCCACACCCACCAACATCTGAAATTCTAAACAGGAGACACTATTGTGGTCAGTGATCTTAGAAAGATTTTTAGAATGACTAGGTGAAGATATGGGGCATTAAGATAAGTGACTCTATAGCTGCAGTGTGTAACAAAAGCCTGTTCCTCCGGTCAGTGTTCTGGGCCTACTCCTATTTTTAGGTTGCACATTCTTATGCAATACTATGATCTTACACAAGTCAATAGAGCACTAAACTTCTGCCGTTAATTGTAATCATGCCAGATCACATGCCAAATCACACATTTGCAATACAAGCTCTTTTTTTGGCCACATACTTATCTATTGGAGTGTAAGTGGCAACATTTCAAGTCCTAAATTCACTATGCGCATCAAGCTAGAGATATGACAGGCAATTTTGTCTCATAAATTACCCCTCTATTACCTAGGATTATTCCACTTCCTTCCTGCAACTCATTTACTTACAGTAAAGGCCACAAAGCATTATCAACTGTAACTTTCAGGGGGATGTTTGTAACAACTTCTCATCCCAACATTCCCATATGATCTCTGCTCCCATATATATTACCCTTGCTGACATCTTCCTCATTATTTCTGCTGTTATTCACAGGAGCAGAACCAGAAAATGGAGCATCATTCCATGATTTAAAGGATGTTGCTTATTTGATATATTCAAATACTTTGGTGACCTCAGCCAATGAGGTGGTCACCATCTCTTGATGCCTTTTATTGCATCTGCTATTGATCATTAAAAAACTCAAACAAACAAATCTGAATCTATTACTTTGGGCTCTACATTTTTCATCACTGTGTCTCGACTTTGTCTGGTTTCTTAATATTTAGGGTTTTTTTTCCTGAAGGGCAGGAGGCTATATAAATAATACTAGAGTCCCCTACGCTTCCTTCTTTAAAGACAATTACATTCTTTTAAAAGTTGCTACCCTTATATCTTGGAGGACAATGTAAACATGTTAAATGTTGGTCCTGCCAGGCACTATTTATCAGAGGAAAGGGCCAGGTTTACTTTCTAGGAGTTCCACACTAATAACGTAACACTGCCTCAAGTACCCACCCAGAAACTTGACAAAACTAAATGATACTTTTTGGGCATAAGCACAGAGTCCAAAGGGTTAGCCAAAAAGGACTTTATTAATAAAAAAGTAAAGCAGTGTTACCAAGTTTAAAAACTTGGATAATAAATTAACAGTAGGAAGGGTTACCCTAAAGTTTTTTGGCAATTGTCCCGATTCACTCCTCCCATCGCTGAGTGGCTGATGCAGTCAGGAGCCAGTGCCTCCTCCCTTCATTATACCATACTCAAGCTCCATAGTACTACTTCAGGGAAGTCCAAAAGGGCTTGACGTCACATCTGACACATTGTGCAATTCTGAGGCTCTACAGCCTATCCCAGCTGAAGGAGCTGCTGCTGAGGAGGGAGGCCCTGGCCAGATTACTTCAGCTAGATTCCCAATTTGCTCCTAACACTTCAAGCTATCAGGGAAGTAGGACATGGGTGGTCAGGGTTTGTTATCCAAGTCATGAGCTGGCAAGGGAATAAAGCAAATATGTGAACTAGTCACAAACAAGCAGGTCAGGAAGTAGGGCACCAAACTGGAATCTTGTTGAGCCTGTGGGACCAGGAGCCAGTTGGTCAGGACTCAGGGGTTCAGGTAAGGGCAGCTTATAAAGCTTGTGCTCTCTAAACAACTTATTTAGTTGGTTTACAAGGTGCATATGCACCTATCCTGCCTACTTCCCGACTTCAGGCTAACACAGCTAACTACCTATCTGCTCAAGGGCAGAACTAGCAACAGACTCTAGTGAGAAGTACAGAAACACACAAGTAACCTATTGAGTGAGCTGTGACTACTGAGCAGACCACCCTTATATGCAGGCAGCCCCACCCTGGCAGGTAATGGCGACCAACAGCAGGTAATTAGACAGCTGAGAGCAGTCACACTCCAGTAACTGAGGCCAGCTGTAGTTAGCCTGTCTGCTGCTCTGAGTTTGAACAGAGACTAAGCATCTTCACTTCTGTTTTCACTGACTGCAGCTTCGCTGCTTAAAGTATCACAGCTTTTTAGAGAAATCCTATTTCAAAGCAGCTTCTGTAGAGCTGCAACTCTTTTAGAGAATTGTCAGCATGGAGGACTCCAACTGAGTCCCCACCACCAAAAGGAGATGCTGCTAGATGGAGCCTCTTTCATTTTCTGTGCCTAAGAAGGAATCAGTGGTATACAAGGTCTCACCTAGGTTACTACCACAGGTGCAAGCTACTCCTTGATAAAGCCCCCCTTGCTCCATCTCATCTGGCCCTGTTCTTTCTTCATCCTGGGAGAGGTAGTTAGCCATCTTAGCCTGAAGTCAGGCAGAAAGCAGGGTAGATTTTTTAACTTACAGACTTTACTTCATCAGATGCAAAGAAGGAACTGCAGGAAGCAGAGCTGTGATGTTATTAGTGATGGAATTCCTAGAAAGTAAACCTGGCTCTCTCTTCTAAATAGAAAACATTGATTAGACTACAAAGGGTAAGGAAAGGGGAGAGGGCAGTGCTGTGAGAGGCAAGGTGGGTAGGAGACAGAAAAACAAAGTAGTGAACCTGCTGAAGAGCATAAGTTATGGAGCCCGGGTGTACACGGGTTTGTGCTCCCCTCTCCAGTTGAGGGAGTTATTGGCAGGGCAGCGTGCTGCGGAGGGACGCAACAGCCCAGCGGCCACCTCCATCCCCTATAGAGTTAGGTCCAGTTAATCAGTTAACTAACTATATACAAATTTATTATTACAACAAAACCATTAAAGGGTAAGGATACACACACATTTACAAAACAATAAACCCTATACCATATTACACCCTCCCAATTATTATTAAAAAATACAGATGAATGATAGAACCCAGAACAAAGGATATTGATCAGGCAACCTTATAACTCCGTTAATATACAAACTATTACTTCAACTTATTCACATAAACTATAAGGCACAGTCTACAAATATACTCGGCAATCCTTAGACTACCTGGGTGCCCTCCAGAGCAGGGCCCCCACTCCCAAGGTACCGCTACAGGAAAGGAGGTGGGGGAAAGAAAAGGAGAGGGAGACCCCAGAGACCTCTAGGCCCTCCCCCCCCGGCTATCACCCAGGAGCAGCCCACATGGTGCCCCTTTGCAACCCTGGGGGTCCCTCCTCTGTAGGAACCCTCTCTCCAGGGTAACTTACTACTCCACAGTCCTAGAGGGTTGCCTCCCGCTCTCCAGGTCGAGCTCTGTTCCCTGCTGGGCTTTCCTGCCTCCTGACTTTGCTGCTGCTGGCCTGGCTTAGGGCCACATGCACTGGTTCGTGTAGCAGGCACTTTGCCTTGTGCTAGGGGTTGAAGGCCCGGACAGCTTTGTGCAGCACTGGGACTCAATCTGCTCCCAGACCTTCTTTCTGTATAGCGTCGTCTGCATTGAGCTACTGCCTTGTGCCAGCAGCTGTAGACCTGACCCACCTCAAGCGGCTCCCAGGGTCTCTCACCCTCCGTGCAGTGCCTCCTGCGCTGAGCTCCCAGCCTCGTGCGGAGATTGGGGACCTGAACCACCCAAACGGCTCCAAAGATCTTGCTCCATGCACCGGCCTCTGCACCGTGTCTCTGGCCACATGCCAAAGGGTGCAGACCTGAGCCACCTCACGTAGCTCCCAGGGTCCAGATGCCGTGCTGCGTACCAAAAGCCTAACTGCTGGAGCCATCTGCAGCTCCCCACAGATAGAAGTCTTCAGGGGCTCTTCCTGGGTTACTGCTTTGCCCTACTGAGCAGCTCTTCTCTCTTCTCCATCCCCAATGCATCTCCCTCATGTTGGGCACGCAGCTCCTTTTATATGCTCCAGGGGCTCTGCCCCTGAAGTCTTCTAGACCTGAAAGTATTGCAGTCTTCAATCAGATCCGAGAGAGCTCCTCTCCCCCTCCCCTCAGGAAAAGGGCATGACTTCATTTCTCTTGCTGCCCCCTGATTGGTAGATGGGCTCCACCAATTGAAACAGCAGAATCTCAAGTCTGGGACTCAACCTTTTTCTGCTATGTTTGCCACTAGCATCTTAGTCTTTAGTTGTTGTAAATAATAAACTTACCTTTGTATATACCTAATCTATATTATCAATATATTATTTAATTAATGTACTAAAGAGCAGGGTGGATTTAGTGGAGAAAACATATAAGGCTATGCAGGAGAATTGTGATTTCTTCCCAATTTTGCCTCTGGCCTGTGGGGGAAGCATAGGCAGGTAATTTTATCTCATTTTACCTTCAGTTTACCCATCTGTAAAATGGGGGTAAAATACTAATCTTTTTACAAGACACTTAAAGATCTATTGAAGAAAAATGACATATGAGGCTTAAGTATTATTAATAAATGTGACTAGGGCTGTTTCATTTATTATTTAGTAACGTTTTAGGATATATCTTCCTGTACCCCATATATAACTATAAACTTCCTTTGGAATTATTGATCTGGTATTTTGTTTTCAGGAGGTTAAGACTGTAATATTTTTGCTTCTGTCATCTAGGTCTTAAAGTATGTTCAGTTTTCATCACCATAGATATAGACTTCTGTTCTACATTACCATGGTGCTATGGCTTAATGTAGAATTCAGGTTTAAAAACGAAAATATGAAATGATGCCCCAAATAAGGATATATTTCAGCAAGTTCATAAATAATATCTGTGTTTTTTTTTAGAATAGCAGATAATCACACTTAACACATCTTAAAGGCAAGTGTGGATTTATTTTCTTCAAAGCTGAAGGCAAATAGTGAAATCTATGCAGTATGAATACTAGGCCTGTGTGAAGTGGTTAATATTCACTTCAGATTCAGCCAATTTGGGGGACAGTGATTTGATTCGGTGATTTGAATCACTGTCCCGAATCAATCTGGCTGCTGCCAAATCTCTGAATTAGCCAAGCCCATCCCCCCCCAGCCTGGAAATGGCTGCTCTGCCCGTCCCAGCTCCTGGTACTTGTTTAAAAAAAAGCCCCAACTCAGTGGGTGCTGCTGGGCGGGAGGGGGGGGGCAATCCCTGCTGCCCCCACTGCCCCATGCTGCATGGGGGGCTCTGCACGAGCCCCCCAACCACTCCCTCACTCCCCAGCCACCCCCCCCACAGGTGCCCTGCCCAGGCCAGCTCCAGCCCTTTAAGAAAAACATAACAAAACGAGAAAAACTCTGGACTCAAAGTTCCTGCCGGGGGGGGGGGGGTGATCCCCGCTGCCCCACGGGCCTTTCCCCAGAGTTTCTCTCATAAACGCCTTGTTAGTTATATATGTTAAGATATGGTGTTTAATCTTCAGCTGGTGCATATTACGATAGCCCTATGCAGGCAATTATAATTTAGACCAGCTGAATATAAGCTTCTGCACATGTTTCCCAGCAAAGGGATTGGACAATATTTTTCAGTGCAACAGAAATAATAGCTTTGTGTTAGGCTACTGTTTATTTTTTCTAATCGACTCCTCATCAACTGTGGGGTTTCTGCTTTAATAATGATTTCTAGGAGGGGATTAATTTATAGGTGTATGAATATAGGTGTGTCTATGTCTATGTCACAATACACACACACAAATCTCAAGAAATAGATTACATTTACTTTTGAGCTGGTCTATATTTCAGTAGAATCACAATCTGGAAAAACTCATATTTTAAAAGATGGTGACTGTCTTTTAAAATTCTTGCCGCCTTATCTCAAAAGCCCAAATGAATTTTAATTGAAATGAATGAAAGTTAGTGAAATGTTGGGCATTTTACCAAGGTAATTTGATTATCTTTTTCCATGTTTCACCATGGTCCCTAGCACTGTCTGATATCCCAAGAAAGCAGAAAGGACTTGCATTATCTATTAGGGAAAAAATAACAACAATCGTCTGCTTCGATATTTTTCCAGTGAGTTTGAGTGCTTTGAGTTGCTATAAACTAATGGTGACTAATTTTTTGGCCCTGTGGATCAGATGAGTGGCATGGAGCAGGTCCATGAGCTGGATTGGGCTCTGTGCTGCCTCTGCCCAGACCTGGACACCTGGTTTGGGTCTTGTGTTGCCTCTACATGACCCTGTGCACCTGATCCAGCCTTCAGGGACATGGTTTTCATCCTGCAAGGGCTCCCCCTGAGTTTTAAAATTTGTCAGCAGGGCAGCGATGCCACTGTTCCCCAATCACCAAATTTTCACACTTGTGGGGAGCCCCATGAGCCAGATGACACAGTGCCAGGGGCCAAATTGGGCCCAGTTCTGAAGAGATCAGAATCAAGCTATCCACTTACAGAGTTTCCGTGGGGGGGAGGAGGTCATATACTTCCTTTGGTTTTTTTGTTGGTCTTTAGAACCTTTAGAAAAAGGCGATTCTTGAGCTCTTTGCATGTCATACAAAATTATAAATACTATAAAAATAAGTATTCATTTCCACCAAAAAATAATGGCAAATTATGCCTTCTCTGCCATCTATATAACATGAAGGATGTAAAAAGGACTGTAGATTTAGTGTTGTTAGTTCACTTAAATTGGGTGAGGTTTGTACCATGAAGTATTTGAATCCCTTGGAGAGCCTTTGGCATAGAAAATGAAGGAGAAAGATTGCCTAAGGGGTTGCACCTCTGATGTCATATTTACATCAAAACTGTATATAGTATGGTAGCGTTCTAAAACTGTATATAGTATGGTAGCGTTCTAAAAAGACCTCTTTAAAGTGTTGTGTTTTACTGCTATAAAGCAAGATGTCATCTGTGAAAAGAGCAATTCATGTCCTTTGTCAGGGATTGCGATGCTCCAAATCTCTTGAGACACTCTGGTAGCTACTGCAAGCCTTTCAATGGACATAGCAATCAGTAGAGGTGACAAGGGGCACCCTTGCCTCGTGTCTCTCTATGGAGAAAAACTCAAAAAGTCATTTAAATAAAGGAGTCTCAGAGAGTTATTCAAAGAAATGAATGCATACTCTCTATCTATCTATGAGCTTAATGAACCTTGGTTACAAAAGGCAGACATTACTGCCTGGACTCATTTTAAAAAGAAGGAAGGGAACCCAGAACTGAATGGGTCCTTCAGATTGGTTTTCTTTTGTTTTTTAGAGCCCATTTCTTTTTTCTGTCAAATCTTGGAGGAAGCAGTGTGTTTTCTCAAGATCAGTGACCTATCTGCTTTACAGACTCAGGTGGTTGTTTTTTTGCTCCCCACTTATGATTGTATTCCCATTGCAAATAAATGCTTTTAGCTGGCAAATGAAATTCATGCGCAATTTGGAGTTGAAAAGTGATGTGAAGTTTCTTTGCTTCTCCCTAGAATTCTTATAATGAATTGGATATAAAGAGTATTCAATTGTATGTAAAGACAGCAACTTCGGGTATAAAGTTAATCTAAGAATTGATACATTCCCACCATGTCAGAACTTAGATGGACACGTGAAACTCTGTTCTATATCTGTGGTTTTTAAGTGCATACTTCTCTCTTACTTTGCAATATAAAGATGGCAACATTTACCACTATTTTTACTGATTTGAAAGCTAATTTTTTCATTATTCAGCCATTTTATATGGAATGCAAGGAACTCAAGAATGACCTCTTCCAAGTTACTAAAAAAAAACCCACAAAAGAAGTGCATTAACTACAGAATTCAGAAACAGTGCTTATTTTCTATTACAGACCATATGGCAATGTATATACAGGTAATCTGTAACAGGCCCCACAAATTACTAGCATGCAAATCTCTTGTACGATCATGTAGTAACTTAATTTTCTTCAACACAGTGTGAAATGGAAGGGAAAATGTTACATTTGATAATACCTATCACAAATATTTATCAAGAGCAACGGAGAAACTGTCTATGTATTGAGAGATACAATTGTGTAATATTCAACTAGGATTAGACATTTATATGACCAGGAAAAATCTCCACAGAGATATGAGTGAAAATAAAAACTTATAATGGATATCAGTTCTCATGCTTCTGGATCTAAGGTAACTCCCCACCACTGAGCTCAGGATAGGAAATAAATGCCCCACCTGGAAGGCATTATGTTCTACTGGCCCAGCACCGAAGCCTCACAATTTGGCTTGTTTTTCTAGCTGTCTGAGACTTCTTGAAAGTATTGGATTTTAAAACCATTGGGGCAAGAACATTACATACATTAAAAAAGTCTTAGATAATGAAGTATCCTACCACTTAATTTGTAGATAATTTTGTCCTATAAAACCCCATCCAGCAAATAATTTAAATTGGTATCCTATTTATGGCAGACAAAACTACTCACTACCATCTGCTTCACAGTTTTAATAGATGGAGTGTTAACTGTGTGTTGCATGAAATTCATTGCGACTAGGTTAATTAAATGGCTGTGCTTCACTTACTGCTCTCTGGTAATAAGATGACAACCTCATCTGAATTTATTAACCCTTGCCATTTTTAGTACTCTTATCACCCATTCAACCACTTTTGGTCAACACAAGTGAAATAAATCACAATAACAGCAGACATAACCATATTGGCTAACAAAATAGATATTGATTAGCATCTTCTAAAACAAGTGTGTCAATCCCATTTGATTTTATTTTGCAAAGGTCACTGAAATCTTCAGGGGAATTAATATTGGGAGTAAATGATGATGCAGTATGTTATTACAAAAAACCCTAAACCTAATCTTTGCCACTAAGTACCCTAAATGAAGGCTTTACAAAGGAAAACTAAGCAGGCATTTGAAGCCCACTGGTTTGCATTTCTGAATGTGATGGCTCCCAAACAGATTAATGAGATCATTTCAGAATCACTCTGCTGGCTTGTTGCTACCTGCCTTTTCAATTTCCAGGAAGGGTCCTCAAATGAAGATCATGGTCTGCAGTCTCCAAACCTAGTGCTTTTTATTAAGGAAACAATGTGAAGCAGAGGTTATTATAGAAAAGAAAATTAAATTGTAGTGATTCAAACCTTCCTGAGAGTAAATGAGTTTATTAAGAATAAACTGCAGAGCACACTATTTTGTAAATGCTGCTGGGCTGGTGATCAGAGCCAGCAATGCCCAGTAGGACAGTTCAAAGATCTGTTAGTCTTTCCAGTGGTGTTCTCCAGCCCACTGGTTCTCATCAGGTGGGTTATGGGGAGTGGATGTGAGGGAGTCTGGGTGGTCAGCTGACAGTCCTACATACTCCCAGAGTTTTGCCAAGACACTGCACATGATGCTGCCTCTCACCATGAGAACTGTTTGTGGGGCCAGGTGTCAACCAGTTCAGGGGACAGCTCAAGTGCTTCTGTGGTATGTCTGACAATAGGGACCATTACAGACATGAGCTGTAGGCCTGGCCATAGGGTTAGAAGGAGGTAGCTGCGAGCAGGGTGGGAGGTGGTGAGTATGCTGTCTGAATTTGGATTATTCAATAATGTGTGGGATTGGAAGTAGGACTGGGGGCAGCTTTAGGCATAAAGCTGGCCTACTTTATATACATACATACCTCTAGTGTGTTTTGGGTCACTTTCAAGTGGTTAAGGTGGGCTATTGGCTCAACACAGTTGAGAATCACTGCTCTAGCTTGCCAATTGTGCCGGAATTTATCATGGCGCTTTAATGGCATGTGTAGATGCTCAAATCGCTGCAGTCCAGGGCACACATGCAGGTGCTGCACCTGAGACTGCAGCAGTTTGAGCCAGGATGGAGTAGCTCTGAGCTGGCAGGGGCCCAAGGGGTCAGTCCCAGACTTCAGGAGGTGGCAGAGGGGCTGGCTGGGGCACAAAAGTGCCCCAGCATGCAAAGCTCCGTTGCTAGGCAGACAGGGCCTAGGCCCAATGTATGCCTGGGTCAGCATTTACACATGCATTCAGGCGCAATTATTTTCACCACTGTAAGATAGTACTGTCTTATGGCAGGAAAAACTAGTTTGCTGCAGTCTAATAGCATCACGCTTGTAGACTGTGAAGCTTTATACTGCAGCAAATTAGTCTACTGCACAGTGAACTGCATGTGTAGATGCACCCGAAGGTTGAAAAAGTAAAAGGAGGTATGTGGTCTCACTCCCCAGTACTTCCCTCTAGTAAGGTAAGGAAAATACTGTCAAAATCTTAAGAAGGAGAAGTCCCACTGCTGTGCTTTCTTTATATTCCATTGCTCTTTTTACATGATTTATTTTAATGAATGTCAAGTATTAAAGGAAAATGTCACATTTATTCAAATGGTTTCACTGGCATCGTGAACAAACAGCATTATGTGGACATAATCTGTCACAAAAGTTTACAAGCACACAGTGAAAAGAGGATATTGACTTTTCTTTTCAGAATTTTATTCAACAAATGGATTTACCATTAGCTTTGATTTCATTTACAAGTCAGGCTGTCTGCTGGATACAGGAAAATACTCCTTCCTATACAAAAATATTTCCTTTTTGTTGTTCCCAGCAGTGATATTTAATATCTTTTTTGAACAGGTGGGTCAGAATTGATGGGTTTTTTGGTTTCAAGCAGAGCATGAATCAGAGGTGTATTACATCCATGGTGGGTAAAGGAAATCCTGAATGAATGGAGTAGGAGGCTTCCTTTCACTGGTGGATACAATAGATTCAAACGGGGAGAAAGTGTCATCAATTTTAGGGGCTCTTATAACAAGGCTCAGTGCCTTGAGGTGATATCACATTGCATCATCCTGTTGTGATAGGAGAAAGCATTGGGAAGAGAATGAGGGCATGATAAAAAATTAACCTTTAATGAATTCATGTGCTCAAGCAGGGAGAGAAGCAACGTGCATGTGGTGGGTGAGTTTGTCCCTGTTGTAGACTTCCACTGAAGCTACATTAGTTTACCCTATCTAGACATCTGATCCATTAAGGGAAGGTTCATAGGGAATATTCCTTATAATCTACCTCCATTTTTTAATAACTAACCTTCTTTAGATTTGTCCAGGAGGGGCAACCCATAGAAATGACCACTAGGAAGGTTGACATTGCACCCCTGGGATTGTCCCTGGAGACTTTTGAAGTATAAAATTTATTCTTTTCTGAATTTTAGACTTTAAGATCTATCCAAAGACAGACAGACAGAGCGTGTCCACACATGCAAGGACGTGCATTTGCAGCAGCTGAAATAGAAGCAGTGCAAATTTGAGCCAGGGCTTGTTGCCTCAGCACACATGCCCGGACATGCACTTTGTTGTGGAGAAAATTGTACCACTTGGGGCAAAATAACCCTGTCTGGCTCCTCCCAGATCTGCAGCCAGGGGGAGCTAGAGCCTGGGGCCAGCCTCAGGAGGCTGGAGAATGAGCAGGAACATGAACAGCCCATACCCCTGGCAGCTGGGGGGCGGGGGGCGGGACGGCTGTGCTTGCTGCGGCGGAAGTATGGCGGTGGGAGCCTGGTGGTGGTGAGTAGGGAGTGCTCGCAGATGCCACCAGCACTGTCGGTGGGGGGTCGGTGACCACCCGCAGACATGGCCAGGGGTGATCGTGGATCACCTGCAGACACTGCCAGCGCTCGCAGGCGCTGCTGACAGTGTTGGCAGTGCCTTTTTGCAGGGGGTGCACTGCCATGCGCAAGGGGTGCACACACACCCACATAGCCCCCTACACGTCGCCCCTGAGCAGGAGGCTGGAGACAGCAGAGGAATGTCTCCAGCACGTCTCCTGGGGCTCCTGCTCATTCTGCTTGAGACAAGGCTGGAGGCAAGCAGAAGGCTGGAGACAAGCCCCTGGAAATGAGCTGGAGATATTCCCCTGCTCTCTCCAGACTCTTGCTCCTTCTCTGCTACTGCCAGTGAGTGGGGGGAGGGGGGGGCTTGGAGAGCAAGCAGGGAGCTGGGGGAATGAATTGGGGGGGGGGGGGAAGGAACATGCCAGGCAGGGCCTCCCCCAAGGTCTCCTCCCCCCTCCTCTAGGTCCCCAACCTGCTACTTACCTGGCAGAAGCCGGGTCCAGGTCCCTGAAGCTTGTACCACTGCCTGCCCCGTACGGGCAGGCAGTGTGCTTCGGGACTGGGGAAAGGGCCAACCACAAAGACACTCTGGCAGGCTACCAGAGCATCTCTATGGAGGACTGAGCCTCTGTTTGCCTCAGGGCCTGGTCCAGGACCATACCTTGACCCGTTTTTTTCCCTTGGGGTATTTGCAGCGTGGGGAAACTTTTTTTGTTCCCGCGCATGCCTCTTGCAGCATCTCAAAGGGTTTGAGACGCTCCAAGACATGTGCGGGCTAGTGTGGACAAACCTAAAATGTCATCTTGTCAGTTTAACTGGAACTTGCTCAGGGCAAACAACAATCTGTTAAAAAGTATCAATAGTCATGCAACTCCAACCATGAGCTCCAAATCATTTACTGATGCCTCCATCAGATATATGCATTAAAACCATTCCATTTAGCTATTAAATAAAAGCACACAAATGCCCTTTCAAGCCTCTTGCTACTATAGTCAGGGAATTGCTACAGCTCTGGCTGACTCACTCTTTATTGACAGTCACTGTCCTACTGTGTTGGACTTAACCTTTAGGTCTTTTTTGCTGAAGTGTGTCCAGAAAGCGTCTCTGAAGTGTGGTCCCTCTGGCAGACCTCCAATGTACAGCCTCCATGTCTGATGCCCCTCCTTGGGACTCCACAGCTCAGCTTCCCTCAGCCTCAAGTTCAGTGTCAGGTCAACATCTGACACTTCAGATATGACCCAGGTCTCCCCAGTAGTTTATAAGCACTCTCCAGAGCACCACCCACAGGGACACTCTGGTGCATAGTCTAACTCTTCAAGAACCATATGATGGTTAAAGAGACTTTGTAAAGGAACTACTTAGGCACAAGCTGTCCTTTGGGGCAGCACAAGAGATGTATGGATTTATCCACAAACAACAAATACTTCTTTGTAAATCCTTCCCACCAGTGTCTTCCCCATTTCTGAACATCTGAGTTTGAGTCCTTGCAATTTGGGAGGTCCAGGCCTTTCCTCTTCATTCATACCATCTTTCTTGTTCTAATAGTGTACTGCCTTCTGTTTTGCTAGACAGTTTATCTTTCTAAGAGCAAGCTGTAATACCTTTTTTCCTTCCACTAAGCCTGTGGAAGTTAAATGAGGTCTCTTGAACTCTGGCCTTGTTGCATATCAGGCCTAGGAAGGGCTATTCAACTGTTGATGAACTCTTACGTCCCTGTTTCAAGCTGGTGGACAGAACATGTCTTCTGGCATAATGTGAAAGATTTAATCAACACTAAATGTTATAGTCAGAAATAGATTATTCATAATAGTCATCAAAGGCATTTATAAATGTACTTGGATGTATTTACCAAACTATCAGAATAGTCGAGAGACCACAATAATTCTTACATTTTGCCTTCAATATAGTTTCCAGATACTCATCCCTATCTACCATTTCAACATATGATGACACCAAGGAAAAAAACCATCAGTGTTTGAATTATACACATCTCTATTTATCCACTGCTGAGGGTACAAAGAACACTAAACTAATTCATTTATATTGCCTCATGATCAAATCAGAACTAAACTTCCATAAACAGTGCAACCAGATCTGCACCCTAAATCCATCCACAAGTCAAATAATAGTGGCAGACGATTCACCATGCTACTGAATATATTTGGGTGAGTCTTTCATAGTCTTTAGTTTTCCAACGCAAATTTAACAGTGATATGCCATACTGCACACTGAGGACAGAAACTAATGACATGTCAGGAATATAATTGTTATATATTCACAGAGGTAATTTTGCATCATGTATGGTAGGAGCAAATGTAGCAGGACATAGGAGAAGAGTTGTTTATGGAATCTTATTACCGAGTTTCCAGACTTACACAAATGTATTTGTCTTAACGATGGTAGGCTTCTCATTGGACTAACTACTCTTCAAACCCTTTTAAAGTAATAACCTATACATTCTAAGCATGTTTCCTTAGATATCTGGTTTCTATGTATACTAATGATTCTGTCAAGATTTTGTATAGCGGGTAGATTGTCTGGCATATTACTACAATGCAGAGAGAACTGACTTGAATTCCTCTTTAAAAGACCCTACTTTCCTACAGGGCAGTGACACTTTAGGTAAGTACTATTCGTGTGATTCATTGGGGTATCTGGATCCAATACAAAGTTACTGTAGTTAGTTCCCAGCTGTAGTTATCTTTCATGCCTCTTGCTTTAATCAAAAATTTTGGAGCACTGTGTTCTAACGTGAAACAGATAAGTCATATAAATCTAGGTTAATGTGACACTCATTTTACAAGTTGATATTCAACTACGTGCACAGGGTCCATGTATTAGTTAAGTGTCACTTAAGCCTTATTTTGAGATCTTAGGTAAGAGTTAAATGGGATCTAGGCTTTGTGGGAATAACCTGCATATAAGTGATACACAGAATAAATATAAACTTTGGTTAATATACAGATGTGTTTTGGTGGTTATAGCAGATAACATTTAATTATGAAATATAAGGGTCAATCCCTATATGTTGGTAAAAAGTGTGTCAGTCTCTCAAGTCCACAGACAAATCAGGAATGATATTTCCAGAAGCCCTATAACTGGCACATAGTATCATTGATTTAACTTTTTCATTAAAAGAGACTCATTATCAAAGCTAGATCTACTGTACCTTATGGATCTATGAATCTATCTCCTTGAAACTGGCAGGCTTCATGGCCTCAGCAGGGACTACCATCCCTGCAAGTTTCATCCGAATCAGGCAAGAAATGACAAAGTTATAGGCAGTTTCGAATTTCCCCATTACAGCCTATGGGCGAATCGTCAAAAGTGACAGTTTCGACTAAATGAAATGGAACAGCGGTTTCAAAATCAAACAAAACTTGAAATGAAACACTGTCCCATCGAAACAGAATGGTGCTGTTTCACACAGCCCTAGCTTAATTACAGCCTATTTTGTTCAAATATAGCATATGCAAAACCTGAAGCTGTTAAACTCATCCTCATTTAGGATAAAGAAAGCAAGAA